>NC_133575.1:112945036-118540036 GCF_048773025.1 Camelus bactrianus | reverse complement strand
ACCCTAACCCTAACCCTAACCCTAACCCTAACCCTAACCCTAACCCTAACCCTAACCCTAACCCTAACCCTAACCCTAACCCTAACCCTAACCCTAACCCTAACCCTAACCCTAACCCTAACCCTAACCCTAACCCTAACCCTAACCCTAACCCTAACCCTAACCCTAACCCTAACCCTAACCCTAACCCTAACCCTAACCCTAACCCTAACCCTAACCCTAACCCTAACCCTAACCCTAACCCTAACCCTAACCCTAACCCTAACCCTAACCCTAACCCTAACCCTAACCCTAACCCTAACCCTAACCCTAACCCTAACCCTAACCCTAACCCTAACCCTAACCCTAACCCTAACCCTAACCCTAACCCTAACCCTAACCCTAACCCTAACCCTAACCCTAACCCTAACCCTAACCCTAACCCTAACCCTAACCCTAACCCTAACCCTAACCCTAACCCTAACCCTAACCCTAACCCTAACCCTAACCCTAACCCTAACCCTAACCCTAACCCTAACCCTAACCCTAACCCTAACCCTAACCCTAACCCTAACCCTAACCCTAACCCTAACCCTAACCCTAACCCTAACCCTAACCCTAACCCTAACCCTAACCCTAACCCTAACCCTAACCCTAACCCTAACCCTAACCCTAACCCTAACCCTAACCCTAACCCTAACCCTAACCCTAACCCTAACCCTAACCCTAACCCTAACCCTAACCCTAACCCTAACCCTAACCCTAACCCTAACCCTAACCCTAACCCTAACCCTAACCCTAACCCTAACCCTAACCCTAACCCTAACCCTAACCCTAACCCTAACCCTAACCCTAACCCTAACCCTAACCCTAACCCTAACCCTAACCCTAACCCTAACCCTAACCCTAACCCTAACCCTAACCCTAACCCTAACCCTAACCCTAACCCTAACCCTAACCCTAACCCTAACCCTAACCCTAACCCTAACCCTAACCCTAACCCTAACCCTAACCCTAACCCTAACCCTAACCCTAACCCTAACCCTAACCCTAACCCTAACCCTAACCCTAACCCTAACCCTAACCCTAACCCTAACCCTAACCCTAACCCTAACCCTAACCCTAACCCTAACCCTAACCCTAACCCTAACCCTAACCCTAACCCTAACCCTAACCCTAACCCTAACCCTAACCCTAACCCTAACCCTAACCCTAACCCTAACCCTAACCCTAACCCTAACCCTAACCCTAACCCTAACCCTAACCCTAACCCTAACCCTAACCCTAACCCTAACCCTAACCCTAACCCTAACCCTAACCCTAACCCTAACCCTAACCCTAACCCTAACCCTAACCCTAACCCTAACCCTAACCCTAACCCTAACCCTAACCCTAACCCTAACCCTAACCCTAACCCTAACCCTAACCCTAACCCTAACCCTAACCCTAACCCTAACCCTAACCCTAACCCTAACCCTAACCCTAACCCTAACCCTAACCCTAACCCTAACCCTAACCCTAACCCTAACCCTAACCCTAACCCTAACCCTAACCCTAACCCTAACCCTAACCCTAACCCTAACCCTAACCCTAACCCTAACCCTAACCCTAACCCTAACCCTAACCCTAACCCTAACCCTAACCCTAACCCTAACCCTAACCCTAACCCTAACCCTAACCCTAACCCTAACCCTAACCCTAACCCTAACCCTAACCCTAACCCTAACCCTAACCCTAACCCTAACCCTAACCCTAACCCTAACCCTAACCCTAACCCTAACCCTAACCCTAACCCTAACCCTAACCCTAACCCTAACCCTAACCCTAACCCTAACCCTAACCCTAACCCTAACCCTAACCCTAACCCTAACCCTAACCCTAACCCTAACCCTAACCCTAACCCTAACCCTAACCCTAACCCTAACCCTAACCCTAACCCTAACCCTAACCCTAACCCTAACCCTAACCCTAACCCTAACCCTAACCCTAACCCTAACCCTAACCCTAACCCTAACCCTAACCCTAACCCTAACCCTAACCCTAACCCTAACCCTAACCCTAACCCTAACCCTAACCCTAACCCTAACCCTAACCCTAACCCTAACCCTAACCCTAACCCTAACCCTAACCCTAACCCTAACCCTAACCCTAACCCTAACCCTAACCCTAACCCTAACCCTAACCCTAACCCTAACCCTAACCCTAACCCTAACCCTAACCCTAACCCTAACCCTAACCCTAACCCTAACCCTAACCCTAACCCTAACCCTAACCCTAACCCTAACCCTAACCCTAACCCTAACCCTAACCCTAACCCTAACCCTAACCCTAACCCTAACCCTAACCCTAACCCTAACCCTAACCCTAACCCTAACCCTAACCCTAACCCTAACCCTAACCCTAACCCTAACCCTAACCCTAACCCTAACCCTAACCCTAACCCTAACCCTAACCCTAACCCTAACCCTAACCCTAACCCTAACCCTAACCCTAACCCTAACCCTAACCCTAACCCTAACCCTAACCCTAACCCTAACCCTAACCCTAACCCTAACCCTAACCCTAACCCTAACCCTAACCCTAACCCTAACCCTAACCCTAACCCTAACCCTAACCCTAACCCTAACCCTAACCCTAACCCTAACCCTAACCCTAACCCTAACCCTAACCCTAACCCTAACCCTAACCCTAACCCTAACCCTAACCCTAACCCTAACCCTAACCCTAACCCTAACCCTAACCCTAACCCTAACCCTAACCCTAACCCTAACCCTAACCCTAACCCTAACCCTAACCCTAACCCTAACCCTAACCCTAACCCTAACCCTAACCCTAACCCTAACCCTAACCCTAACCCTAACCCTAACCCTAACCCTAACCCTAACCCTAACCCTAACCCTAACCCTAACCCTAACCCTAACCCTAACCCTAACCCTAACCCTAACCCTAACCCTAACCCTAACCCTAACCCTAACCCTAACCCTAACCCTAACCCTAACCCTAACCCTAACCCTAACCCTAACCCTAACCCTAACCCTAACCCTAACCCTAACCCTAACCCTAACCCTAACCCTAACCCTAACCCTAACCCTAACCCTAACCCTAACCCTAACCCTAACCCTAACCCTAACCCTAACCCTAACCCTAACCCTAACCCTAACCCTAACCCTAACCCTAACCCTAACCCTAACCCTAACCCTAACCCTAACCCTAACCCTAACCCTAACCCTAACCCTAACCCTAACCCTAACCCTAACCCTAACCCTAACCCTAACCCTAACCCTAACCCTAACCCTAACCCTAACCCTAACCCTAACCCTAACCCTAACCCTAACCCTAACCCTAACCCTAACCCTAACCCTAACCCTAACCCTAACCCTAACCCTAACCCTAACCCTAACCCTAACCCTAACCCTAACCCTAACCCTAACCCTAACCCTAACCCTAACCCTAACCCTAACCCTAACCCTAACCCTAACCCTAACCCTAACCCTAACCCTAACCCTAACCCTAACCCTAACCCTAACCCTAACCCTAACCCTAACCCTAACCCTAACCCTAACCCTAACCCTAACCCTAACCCTAACCCTAACCCTAACCCTAACCCTAACCCTAACCCTAACCCTAACCCTAACCCTAACCCTAACCCTAACCCTAACCCTAACCCTAACCCTAACCCTAACCCTAACCCTAACCCTAACCCTAACCCTAACCCTAACCCTAACCCTAACCCTAACCCTAACCCTAACCCTAACCCTAACCCTAACCCTAACCCTAACCCTAACCCTAACCCTAACCCTAACCCTAACCCTAACCCTAACCCTAACCCTAACCCTAACCCTAACCCTAACCCTAACCCTAACCCTAACCCTAACCCTAACCCTAACCCTAACCCTAACCCTAACCCTAACCCTAACCCTAACCCTAACCCTAACCCTAACCCTAACCCTAACCCTAACCCTAACCCTAACCCTAACCCTAACCCTAACCCTAACCCTAACCCTAACCCTAACCCTAACCCTAACCCTAACCCTAACCCTAACCCTAACCCTAACCCTAACCCTAACCCTAACCCTAACCCTAACCCTAACCCTAACCCTAACCCTAACCCTAACCCTAACCCTAACCCTAACCCTAACCCTAACCCTAACCCTAACCCTAACCCTAACCCTAACCCTAACCCTAACCCTAACCCTAACCCTAACCCTAACCCTAACCCTAACCCTAACCCTAACCCTAACCCTAACCCTAACCCTAACCCTAACCCTAACCCTAACCCTAACCCTAACCCTAACCCTAACCCTAACCCTAACCCTAACCCTAACCCTAACCCTAACCCTAACCCTAACCCTAACCCTAACCCTAACCCTAACCCTAACCCTAACCCTAACCCTAACCCTAACCCTAACCCTAACCCTAACCCTAACCCTAACCCTAACCCTAACCCTAACCCTAACCCTAACCCTAACCCTAACCCTAACCCTAACCCTAACCCTAACCCTAACCCTAACCCTAACCCTAACCCTAACCCTAACCCTAACCCTAACCCTAACCCTAACCCTAACCCTAACCCTAACCCTAACCCTAACCCTAACCCTAACCCTAACCCTAACCCTAACCCTAACCCTAACCCTAACCCTAACCCTAACCCTAACCCTAACCCTAACCCTAACCCTAACCCTAACCCTAACCCTAACCCTAACCCTAACCCTAACCCTAACCCTAACCCTAACCCTAACCCTAACCCTAACCCTAACCCTAACCCTAACCCTAACCCTAACCCTAACCCTAACCCTAACCCTAACCCTAACCCTAACCCTAACCCTAACCCTAACCCTAACCCTAACCCTAACCCTAACCCTAACCCTAACCCTAACCCTAACCCTAACCCTAACCCTAACCCTAACCCTAACCCTAACCCTAACCCTAACCCTAACCCTAACCCTAACCCTAACCCTAACCCTAACCCTAACCCTAACCCTAACCCTAACCCTAACCCTAACCCTAACCCTAACCCTAACCCTAACCCTAACCCTAACCCTAACCCTAACCCTAACCCTAACCCTAACCCTAACCCTAACCCTAACCCTAACCCTAACCCTAACCCTAACCCTAACCCTAACCCTAACCCTAACCCTAACCCTAACCCTAACCCTAACCCTAACCCTAACCCTAACCCTAACCCTAACCCTAACCCTAACCCTAACCCTAACCCTAACCCTAACCCTAACCCTAACCCTAACCCTAACCCTAACCCTAACCCTAACCCTAACCCTAACCCTAACCCTAACCCTAACCCTAACCCTAACCCTAACCCTAACCCTAACCCTAACCCTAACCCTAACCCTAACCCTAACCCTAACCCTAACCCTAACCCTAACCCTAACCCTAACCCTAACCCTAACCCTAACCCTAACCCTAACCCTAACCCTAACCCTAACCCTAACCCTAACCCTAACCCTAACCCTAACCCTAACCCTAACCCTAACCCTAACCCTAACCCTAACCCTAACCCTAACCCTAACCCTAACCCTAACCCTAACCCTAACCCTAACCCTAACCCTAACCCTAACCCTAACCCTAACCCTAACCCTAACCCTAACCCTAACCCTAACCCTAACCCTAACCCTAACCCTAACCCTAACCCTAACCCTAACCCTAACCCTAACCCTAACCCTAACCCTAACCCTAACCCTAACCCTAACCCTAACCCTAACCCTAACCCTAACCCTAACCCTAACCCTAACCCTAACCCTAACCCTAACCCTAACCCTAACCCTAACCCTAACCCTAACCCTAACCCTAACCCTAACCCTAACCCTAACCCTAACCCTAACCCTAACCCTAACCCTAACCCTAACCCTAACCCTAACCCTAACCCTAACCCTAACCCTAACCCTAACCCTAACCCTAACCCTAACCCTAACCCTAACCCTAACCCTAACCCTAACCCTAACCCTAACCCTAACCCTAACCCTAACCCTAACCCTAACCCTAACCCTAACCCTAACCCTAACCCTAACCCTAACCCTAACCCTAACCCTAACCCTAACCCTAACCCTAACCCTAACCCTAACCCTAACCCTAACCCTAACCCTAACCCTAACCCTAACCCTAACCCTAACCCTAACCCTAACCCTAACCCTAACCCTAACCCTAACCCTAACCCTAACCCTAACCCTAACCCTAACCCTAACCCTAACCCTAACCCTAACCCTAACCCTAACCCTAACCCTAACCCTAACCCTAACCCTAACCCTAACCCTAACCCTAACCCTAACCCTAACCCTAACCCTAACCCTAACCCTAACCCTAACCCTAACCCTAACCCTAACCCTAACCCTAACCCTAACCCTAACCCTAACCCTAACCCTAACCCTAACCCTAACCCTAACCCTAACCCTAACCCTAACCCTAACCCTAACCCTAACCCTAACCCTAACCCTAACCCTAACCCTAACCCTAACCCTAACCCTAACCCTAACCCTAACCCTAACCCTAACCCTAACCCTAACCCTAACCCTAACCCTAACCCTAACCCTAACCCTAACCCTAACCCTAACCCTAACCCTAACCCTAACCCTAACCCTAACCCTAACCCTAACCCTAACCCTAACCCTAACCCTAACCCTAACCCTAACCCTAACCCTAACCCTAACCCTAACCCTAACCCTAACCCTAACCCTAACCCTAACCCTAACCCTAACCCTAACCCTAACCCTAACCCTAACCCTAACCCTAACCCTAACCCTAACCCTAACCCTAACCCTAACCCTAACCCTAACCCTAACCCTAACCCTAACCCTAACCCTAACCCTAACCCTAACCCTAACCCTAACCCTAACCCTAACCCTAACCCTAACCCTAACCCTAACCCTAACCCTAACCCTAACCCTAACCCTAACCCTAACCCTAACCCTAACCCTAACCCTAACCCTAACCCTAACCCTAACCCTAACCCTAACCCTAACCCTAACCCTAACCCTAACCCTAACCCTAACCCTAACCCTAACCCTAACCCTAACCCTAACCCTAACCCTAACCCTAACCCTAACCCTAACCCTAACCCTAACCCTAACCCTAACCCTAACCCTAACCCTAACCCTAACCCTAACCCTAACCCTAACCCTAACCCTAACCCTAACCCTAACCCTAACCCTAACCCTAACCCTAACCCTAACCCTAACCCTAACCCTAACCCTAACCCTAACCCTAACCCTAACCCTAACCCTAACCCTAACCCTAACCCTAACCCTAACCCTAACCCTAACCCTAACCCTAACCCTAACCCTAACCCTAACCCTAACCCTAACCCTAACCCTAACCCTAACCCTAACCCTAACCCTAACCCTAACCCTAACCCTAACCCTAACCCTAACCCTAACCCTAACCCTAACCCTAACCCTAACCCTAACCCTAACCCTAACCCTAACCCTAACCCTAACCCTAACCCTAACCCTAACCCTAACCCTAACCCTAACCCTAACCCTAACCCTAACCCTAACCCTAACCCTAACCCTAACCCTAACCCTAACCCTAACCCTAACCCTAACCCTAACCCTAACCCTAACCCTAACCCTAACCCTAACCCTAACCCTAACCCTAACCCTAACCCTAACCCTAACCCTAACCCTAACCCTAACCCTAACCCTAACCCTAACCCTAACCCTAACCCTAACCCTAACCCTAACCCTAACCCTAACCCTAACCCTAACCCTAACCCTAACCCTAACCCTAACCCTAACCCTAACCCTAACCCTAACCCTAACCCTAACCCTAACCCTAACCCTAACCCTAACCCTAACCCTAACCCTAACCCTAACCCTAACCCTAACCCTAACCCTAACCCTAACCCTAACCCTAACCCTAACCCTAACCCTAACCCTAACCCTAACCCTAACCCTAACCCTAACCCTAACCCTAACCCTAACCCTAACCCTAACCCTAACCCTAACCCTAACCCTAACCCTAACCCTAACCCTAACCCTAACCCTAACCCTAACCCTAACCCTAACCCTAACCCTAACCCTAACCCTAACCCTAACCCTAACCCTAACCCTAACCCTAACCCTAACCCTAACCCTAACCCTAACCCTAACCCTAACCCTAACCCTAACCCTAACCCTAACCCTAACCCTAACCCTAACCCTAACCCTAACCCTAACCCTAACCCTAACCCTAACCCTAACCCTAACCCTAACCCTAACCCTAACCCTAACCCTAACCCTAACCCTAACCCTAACCCTAACCCTAACCCTAACCCTAACCCTAACCCTAACCCTAACCCTAACCCTAACCCTAACCCTAACCCTAACCCTAACCCTAACCCTAACCCTAACCCTAACCCTAACCCTAACCCTAACCCTAACCCTAACCCTAACCCTAACCCTAACCCTAACCCTAACCCTAACCCTAACCCTAACCCTAACCCTAACCCTAACCCTAACCCTAACCCTAACCCTAACCCTAACCCTAACCCTAACCCTAACCCTAACCCTAACCCTAACCCTAACCCTAACCCTAACCCTAACCCTAACCCTAACCCTAACCCTAACCCTAACCCTAACCCTAACCCTAACCCTAACCCTAACCCTAACCCTAACCCTAACCCTAACCCTAACCCTAACCCTAACCCTAACCCTAACCCTAACCCTAACCCTAACCCTAACCCTAACCCTAACCCTAACCCTAACCCTAACCCTAACCCTAACCCTAACCCTAACCCTAACCCTAACCCTAACCCTAACCCTAACCCTAACCCTAACCCTAACCCTAACCCTAACCCTAACCCTAACCCTAACCCTAACCCTAACCCTAACCCTAACCCTAACCCTAACCCTAACCCTAACCCTAACCCTAACCCTAACCCTAACCCTAACCCTAACCCTAACCCTAACCCTAACCCTAACCCTAACCCTAACCCTAACCCTAACCCTAACCCTAACCCTAACCCTAACCCTAACCCTAACCCTAACCCTAACCCTAACCCTAACCCTAACCCTAACCCTAACCCTAACCCTAACCCTAACCCTAACCCTAACCCTAACCCTAACCCTAACCCTAACCCCTAACCCTAACCCTAACCCTAACCCTAACCCTAACCCTAACCCTAACCCTAACCCTAACCCTAACCCTAACCCCTAACCCCTAACCCTAACCCTAACCCTAACCCTAACCCTAACCCTAACCCTAACCCTAACCCTAACCCTAACCCCTAACCCCTAACCCTAACCCTAACCCTAACCCTAACCCTAACCCTAACCCTAACCCTAACCCTAACCCTAACCCTAACCCTAACCCTAACCCTAACCCTAACCCTAACCCTAACCCTAACCCTAACCCTAACCCTAACCCTAACCCTAACCCTAACCCTAACCCTAACCCTAACCCTAACCCTAACCCTAACCCTAACCCTAACCTAACCCTAACCTAACCCTAACCTAACCCTAACCCTAACCCTAACCCTAACCCTAACCCTAACCCTAACCCTAACCCTAAACCCTAACCCTAAACCCTAACCCTAACCGTAAACCCTAACCCTAACCCTAACCCTAACCCTAACCCTAACCCTAACCCTAACCCTAACCCTAACCCTAACCCTAACCTAACCCTAACCCTAACCCTAACCCTAACCCTAACCCTAACCCTAACCCTAACCCTAACCCTAACCCTAACCCTAACCCTAAACCCTAACCCTAACCCTAACCCTAACCCTAACCCTAACCTAACCCTAACCCTAACCCTAACCCTAACCCTAACCTAACCTAACCCTAACCCTAACCCTAACCCTAGCCCTAGCCCTAGCCCTAACCCTAACCCTAGCCCTAACCCTAACCCTAAGCCCTAACCCTAACCCTAACCCTAACCCTAACCCTAACCTAACCCTAACCCTAACCCTAACCCTAACCCTAACCCTAACCCTAACCCTAACCCTAACCTAACCCTCACCCTAACCCTAACCCTAACCCTAACCCTAACCCTAACCCTAACCCTAACCCTAACCCTGAGTCTAACCCTAACCCTAACCCTGAGTCTAACCCTAACCCTGAGTCTAACCCTGAGTCTAACCCTGAGTCTAACCCTAACCCTGACTCTAACCCTGAGTCTAACCCTGAGTCTAACCCTGAGTCTAACCCTGAGTCTAACCCTGAGTCTAACCCTAACCCTGAGTCTAACCCTGAGTCTAACCCTGAGTCTAACCCTAACCCTAACCCTAACCCTGAGTCTAACCCTAACCCTGAGTCTAACCCTAACCCTGAGTCTAACCCTGAGTCTAACCCTGAGTCTAACCCTAACCCTAACCCTAACCCTAACCCTAACCCTGGGTCTAACCCTGGGTCTAACCCTGGGTCTAACCCTGGGTCTAACCCTGAGTCTAACCCTGAGTCTAACCCTAACCCTGAGTCTAACCCTGGGTCTAACCCTGGGTCTAACCCTGAGTCTAACCCTGAGTCTAACCCTGAGTCTAACCCTAACCCTGAGTCTAACCCTGGGTCTAACCCTGGGTCTATCCCTGGGTCTAAACCTGAGTCTAACCCTGAGTCTAACCCTAACCCTAACCCTAACCCTAACCCTAACCCTGAGTCTAACCCTGAGTCTAACCCTGGGTCTAACCCTGAGTCTAACCCTGAGTCTAACCCTGAGTCTAACCCTAACCCTAACCCTAACCCTAACCCTAACCCTGAGTCTAACCCTGAGTCTAACCCTGAGTCTAACCCTAACCCTAACCCTAACCCTAACTCTAACCCTGAGTCTAACCCTGAGTCTAACCCTGAGTCTAACCCTAACCCTAACCCTGAGTCTAACCCTGAGTCTAACCCTGAGTCTAACCCTGAGTCTAAACCTAACCCTAACCCTGAGTCTAACCCTAACCCTGAGTCTAACCCTAACCCTGAGTCTAACCCTGAGTCTAACCCTAACCCTGAGTCTAACCCTGAGTCTAACCCTGAGTCTAACCCTAACCCTGAGTCTAACCCTGAGTCTAACCCTGAGTCTAACCCTGAGTCTAACCCTAACCCTAACCCTAACCCTAACCCTGAGTCTAACCCTGAGTCTAACCCTGAGTCTAACCCTAACCCTAACCCTGAGTCTAACCCTGGGTCTAACCCTGAGTCTAACCCTGAGTCTAACCCTGAGTCTAACCCTAACCCTAACCCTAACCCTAACCCTAACCCTGAGTCTAACCCTGAGTCTAACCCTGAGTCTAACCCTAAACCTAACCCTAACCCTAACTCTAACCCTGAGTCTAACCCTGAGTCTAACCCTGAGTCTAACCCTGAGTCTAACCCTAACCCTAACCCTGAGTCTAACCCTGAGTCTAACCCTGAGTCTAACCCTGAGTCTAACCCTAACCCTAACCCTGAGTCTAACCCTAACCCTGAGTCTAACCCTAACCCTGAGTCTAACCCTGAGTCTAACCCTAACCCTGAGTCTAACCCTGAGTCTAACCCTGAGTCTAACCCTGAGTCTAACCCTAACCCTAACCCTAACCCTAACCCTGAGTCTAACCCTGAGTCTAACCCTGAGTCTAACCCTAACCCTAACCCTAACCCTAACTCTAACCCTGAGTCTAACCCTGAGTCTAACCCTGAGTCTAACCCTAACCCTAACCCTGAGTCTAACCCTGAGTCTAACCCTGAGTCTAACCCTGAGTCTAACCCTAACCCTAACCCTGAGTCTAACCCTAACCCTGAGTCTAACCCTGAGTCTAACCCTGAGTCTAACCCTAACCCTAACCCTGAGTCTAACCCTGAGTCTAACCCTGAGTCTAACCCTGAGTCTAACCCTAACCCTAACCCTGAGTCTAACCCTAACCCTGAGTCTAACCCTAACCCTGAGTCTAACCCTGAGTCTAACCCTGAGTCTAACCCTGAGTCTAACCCTAACCCTGAGTCTAACCCTGAGTCTAACCCTGAGTCTAACCCTAACCCTGAGTCTAACCCTGAGTCTAACCCTGAGTCTAACCCTGAGTCTAACCCTAACCCTAACCCTAACCCTAACCCTGAGTCTAACCCTGAGTCTAACCCTGAGTCTAACCCTAACCCTAACCCTAACCCTAACCCTAACCCTGAGTCTAACCCTGAGTCTAACCCTGAGTCTAACCCTAACCCTGAGTCTAACCCTAACCCTGAGTCTAACCCTAACCCTGAGTCTAACCCTGAGTCTAACCCTAACCCTGAGTCTAACCCTAACCCTGAGTCTAACCCTAACCCTGAGTCTAACCCTGAGTCTAACCCTGAGTCTAACCCTAACCCTGAGTCTAACCCTGAGTCTAACCCTGAGTCTAACCCTAACCCTAACCCTGAGTCTGAGTCTAACCCTGAGTCTGAGTCTAACCCTGAGTCTAACCCTACCCTAAGTCTCAGTCTAACCCTAAGTCTCAGTCTAACCCTAAGTCTGAGTCTAACCCTAACTCTGAGTCTAACCCTGAGTCTAACCCTAAGTCTGAGTCTAACCCTAAGTCTGAGTCCAACCCTAAACCCTAACCGTAACCCTGAGTCTAACCCTAAGTCTGAGTCTAACCCTAAGTCTGAGTCTAACGCTAACCGTAACCCTGACTCTAACCCTGACTCTATACCCTAACCCCTATCCCTGAGTCTAAACCTAACCCCTAACCCTGAGTCTAACTCTGTCCTTTAGTCTAACCCTAATCCTCTAACCCTAAACCCTGAGTCTAACCCTAATCCTTGCTCTGGTTCTAGCCCTAACCCTCACCTTATGTTGTTCCCTAATGCATGACCTTACTTGTACCGTAACCCTTACCTTACCCATACCCTGAACTTAACCTGTTCCCAAACTCCTATCCTAACCTGTACTCTAGCCCTATTTCCTACCCTAATCCGCACCCTAACCCTTTTCCTAACTCTCACCGGTACCCTCACACTGACCCTAACCCTAACCCATTCCCATATCCTACCCCTGATTTTGACCCTAATCCTAATCCTTAATCCTATTTTCTTGTAACAACCTAGCACTCTCCTGATGGTCAAATCCCACAAAGACTTAACAAAAACCCATCAACTAGCCTATGAAATAGAATCCTCCACTTCCCTGTATATTACTACTTACCCGAAATTAACAGCACAATAGAAATGAGTATCCACCTCCTGCAAATGTCTCCAAAGCAGATAATCCAGTTTTAACACTGTAAACCAAGCAATGTCATAAATTATTACGTAAAGGTAAGCAATATGATCAACAACAATTGTAAAATACAGAAAAATCACGTCATCCCATCCACTTGATTCACCACAAGCTTTAAACAAATTCCACTCCTACTTCATGGCATAAACACTCGTGAAAATAGGACTAGGAACACATTATTCAGTGTGATACAAAGCAGTATAAAAAACACAAGGTAAATGTCAATCATCTGGAACGAGGCCCAGAGAGTTCCTTTCACCTCTGTTATTCACTATGGTACAGGAAATTCCAGGCCAATCCGGGATGAAAGAGAATAAACATAAAATTGTTACATATAAAAGGACATCTATTCACAAACACAGTTGACATCATTTTACAGATACATCTTGAAAGCATGAGCAATTCATTGACTAGCTCAATTTTTAAACTGTGAGCAACTCAAATACTTCAGCAAGTAGATGATACAAAGTATCAATGAATCAAAATTTGTCTACATGTACACATTAACAATGAATGATCTCAAGAATTTAAGAGAATTGTATTTTACATGATGTCAGTATTACTGAAATAGTTGAGTCAATTTAATCAAGGTACAAGACTAGTAAATTAAAATGGAAAAGACACCACTAAAAGAAATGAAATACAACCTTTAAAAAAAAGAAGAAGACATCCCATGTTGGTAACAAAACTAAATATGGTGTGAGTACCCAAAGCGATCTAGGGAGACAAGGTAATTTCTATGGCAATTTTGGAATAAACACAGAAGTTGATTTTAACATTCGTATATAATTTTAGGAACCCCAAAAAGACAAAACAAACTTGAAAAGGGAAAACCAAAGATAGAGCTTCATATTTTCAAATTTCATGTCAATACAAAGCGATATAAAAATATGATATTGTCATAAAAATATAAATATAGATGAATGGCAGTACATAAGAAGCCCGAACATAATCCCATTCACTTAGGATCAATACATTTTTGACAAGCGTGAATATTTAGGGTTTTTTTTTTTTAACTACTCTTCCACAAATGGTGCTGGGTAACTGGCTATCCACATGCAGGGGAATACACCACGTATACAATTAACTCAAGCTACATACATTGGGATATGGCCGATGGTTTTATATTACTGATTGTAGTTAAAAAATTTTAAATCACCAAGAATGAAAGAGACACCTCCTAAATACATGGAGGACGTGGCTAGGTCAGCAGAGGCTCCTACGTGGCCAGATTGCCAGCTAGAGGTGGATGTACGCACGGTT
The DNA here is from genome assembly GCF_048773025.1 of Camelus bactrianus. NCBI lineage: Eukaryota > Metazoa > Chordata > Mammalia > Artiodactyla > Camelidae > Camelus > Camelus bactrianus. Next base: position 118,525,651 of record NC_133575.1, on the reverse strand, counting down.
CAACAAGCGCTGGCACCCGCTTCTACTTTTTATGATATGAGCAGGTGTAAGAATGACGGGAGAAATTGTGAGAAGCTGCTATCATTCAGTCAGAGCAATGCTGTATTGAATGACCCAATTATCAGTGGGACAAGTCAGTTTCTGGGTCCCCCAATTGTCCTTAGTATAACTAAAAAACACATGCACCGGATATGCGTACCACACATGCATATGCTGTTATGACAACATCATAGATTTGGTCATCTCTGAGGAGCACTCCAGGTCTCTCTGTCTCAGCAGGGATTGATGACTTTACAGCAGTGCCTACTATTCCAGTTCAAACAATAATATGGTGATATAAAATGCCAATCTTTGTGACTTGTTGAAAATTGTCAACAAGTTGGTTTGTGAACTTAGGTGGAAGTGGTTGAGCAAGCCTTAGACTGTAAATCTAGAGGTAGAGGTTTGGCCCCTTTTGGGTCAAGCTCTGTGGTGAATCAACATACTGAAATGCAAATCATTAAAAAAAAAAAAAGCAGCTTCAATTTTCCTAGGGCTTCTCCTGCAAATGTTTTCTAGATGCCTGGAGAAATAACTGGAAGCCAATTTACTAGAAGATTTCCTGTTAACTAAAATGTGCTATGGTGGAAGCCCACCAATCTACTAAGTATTTACCTTAATTAACATGTTTGATTTGCATTCAACTGATGTAGTACAATCTCTTGCAATCCATATTTTCAGAAATTAAATTGTACCTCCTTGAACATTTGAAAGCCCTTCGTGTATGTTAACCTAAATTCCTACTCCAGCACTGATAGAATGGGCGTTAAGGGCAGTAATAGTGTGACTATTAGGATTAGTAACCATCAGATGGTTGTTGTCTATGCTTAAAATCTCATTTTTTTAATTTATTCATAAAAGTAGAAGAAGTGATATGGAGAATTTTAGCCAGATGTACAAATATATGTTGAACAGTGCTGTGAGGACTGTTAGTGCTGGTAGGTTGCTGTTACTGGTTTCTGTTATATCTCAAATCATTACTCATTTGAGGAAAAACCCTGATCCTGGTGGGAGGCCTTCTAATAAAACATGATGCTGGGCATGAGGATCGACACTGGAAGTGTTTTATTCCACTTGTGTGATAACGACAGAGTTGTAGTCCATGAGCAGAGCGTGAATAGCAAGACGACAGTGTGGAATGATATAAGTTAGTACATTCAGGGTCGTCATGGTTGGATTACACACTATAATAGCTGTCATCCATCCTCTATGGACAACTGACAAGCAGGCTATAAATGTGGTAGTGGAGTTTTGTTAGTCTACCTCGGCTGCTGACAATAATTCATAACACATCTGTGAATAACAGTATGCTTGGGGGGTGGGTGTTGAGATTTGCTGTAACAATCGGGGGTGCACATTCATCACGTTAATTGCATTGGCCCTGCTGTGTGGGGGATGCCCTGTATAGCTTCAGTCACTCAGAAAAGAAATGTGAGAAGTCCAACTTTGTGACTAGGGCTGTTGTTTAAATGGTGGATCCTGTTGGATAAAAAAATTTTCTACTTGTCCATGGCTGGAGTATATTAGATTAAAAGTAAAATCCCACATAAATAGTATGGATGTGGTGGGTTGTATTAGAGAACAGTTGTTGGGTGCTTCTATAACTTGTGCATTCAATTTTCTTATTAGAATGGAAATACTTGTACAATGTCAGCTTGCTAATAAAATCATGGAATGGTCAGTAGAATGATAGTAAAAATAGGGTTTATCAGCATAGTAAGGATGTAAAACAACACTGATAGCTCACTTGGGGGACCATCCATCACCACAGAATGTGTTGTAATGTGGCAGCATGAACACTTTTAAGTTCTTAAGGGAACGATCAATTCCTGTGATTCTAGGAATAAGAGTTCTTAGACCTCTGTCATTTACTGTTAAGATAACTCTTTTGTCAAACTTATCAATGTTTTTGGTGGGATGCCCGATGCACTGATGGGTAGTGAAACATACACAGGGCTACTGTTAGTGTTGATTTTTTTTTTCATAGGAGATGTACAAGTTGATCATCTCAAAATTGTGGGTAGGCTATTCAAAGTCCAAGAAGGAGACTGTTAGGAGGAGAGTTTGAATGATAACATGGGCTGCATGTAATTGGTCTGTATATAATTCAGTTACCTAGGGATTTGAGATGCTCCTAAAAATAGAATAATTATGAAAATATTTATTATCATGATATAGACCTAACCTGCTATAAAGGCCAGAGAAAATAGACCTGCTACATACTCTACATTGAAGCTGGATACAACTTTTGAGTCTCTTTCTGTTAAGTCAAATGGAGCTCCATTGATTTCTGCTACAGTAGAAGTAAATAAAAATCTGACTAGGAGTTGGAAGGGAAAAATTAATCAGATATTCTTGTGTAATAACTAAGAGTATAAATGATCTATTTATCAGTAGGAATGATAAACCAATAACTGCTAGTTTACTGCACATGAGATTTTCTGTGCTGCTGCCCATAGAGCTCTGGTGAGTGTGTATTTTTAATATGAAGGTAATGCAGATCAGACGGTGGAATACATGGCTAGGCTTCATACAGCCAGTATGAGAAGTGTGCCTAGGTTCACATGAGCAGACAGTGGACAAGTAATGGGAAGAGGAGCTCCTAGTGTGGAAGCCATGGTTAAGGCCAGCATGGGTGCAACTGTATGTACATAATGTAAACTGATGTATTATATATAATTTAACACTATGTATATAATGTAATATATATATATAAATTGATGATGTTTCGGCCTCTCCAAATTTCCAGAACCTAGGACTTCCCTTCAAATAATATGAGAAGTGAAACATGGATTAAAAATGTAGTAATTAGTAAAGGAATGGAGGTTATAAACCTATTCTTAGGAAGAGGACTTAGGCTTCAGGAAATAAAGGTTTTGGTTTGATGCAATTGCTGAGTTCTGCTACCCTAACAAACCATGTTCTACAGTAGAGTATGTATAAATTATCTACATTGTATTGTATCACCAATTAGTTTGAAGGTGCTTTTGTAAAGTAACCCTTAACTCTCCTGTCCTCCTATACTCGGACAAATGTATAAAACATAGAAACCAATCGAGATTACTCCAGTCTGAACTCACATCTCACAGAACTTTAATCATTGACTAAACCGTTTACAGCAGTAACAACATTGGGATATTCTGATCCAATTCCAAGGCTATAAACCCTATTGTTGAAATGAACTGTAAATTTGGATTGAACTGTTATCCCTGGAGTACCTCGTTCTGTTAATCAATGTATTGGATCAATACATGCTACAGCATTTTGAATAGCTGGTCTAAATGTCAATCACTTGGAGTTTGGGGTTTGTTTTATTCACTGGGGCCACCACAACCAAAATTTTTAAACCATTAAAAGCTGTGTTATTCCTTAATATTCAGTTCATTACTTTATAGGTTAAATGCCTAAAGCACCATAAGATCTTCTCATTTTATATGGCTCCCACCTCTTATTGGGAAGGTCAATTTCACTGACGAAAAGAGATACTAAAACCTTGTGGGGCCATTCTCCCATTTCCTTATTTGGAAAACAAGTGATTATGCTACCTTGGCAGGGTCGGGGAACCACTGGCCATTAAACATGCCCCTGGTCAGGCAGTGCCTCTAAAACTAGAAATGCTAGAGGTAACCTTCCTGGTAAACAGGCAGGACTTGTGATCACCAAGTTCCTTTTACTTTTTTTTTTTTAACCTTTCCTAGAAATTCATACCTGTGTTAGATTAAGAATTGTTTTTATAAATAATTAAATATTCATAAGGGTTTTTTTTTACTGTAAACTATCAGTAACTTACTCATTCTGATATAAGCTTATGCAAGGAGAAATATTTCTTGCTGCCTATATGAAGAGTACTGCTTTTACTAATTAATAGATTAGTCCAGTATTAAATTATGAGGGTTTTCTTTTTTTTTTTTTTTTTCTTTTGGTATTGTGATGAATGTGTTCTTGACCTTGAATACTTGCCCTTTTGGGGGGGGTGGCAAATAGGTTTATTTTTTCCTTTAATGGAGGTCCTGGGGATTGAACCCAGGACCTTGTGCATGCTATGCACACACTCTACCACTGAGCTATACCCTCCCAACCTTGAATACTTTCTTAATGGGTGGCTGTTTTTAAGCTAACTGCAACATTGTTTATACTGATTCTCTAGAGTTTTTACCCTATAACTAAAAATCTGTACCTTTTAAAAAAAACATTAAAAAATTATATTAAAAGTTATATTCTTAATTAATAATTAAAACTAAACTAAAAGTCTTTTCTGAACAACCTGCTGTCAGCAGCCTTGTTAGGTTCACTACCTCTATTCATAACTCTTCTATTTTACCTTATAGATGAGACTGTTTCACTGAACTATTCATAAGTACCTCATCTGGGTTCAAGGTACTTAACTTATTTCATCATTCCCTAACGGTACTTTAAACTACCAGATTTAAATGTCTATCTTCTATACTTTAGATGTGAAATGAATCTTTAATTATGACAGTTAAATTTGGTGGGAAGCCTCGGCTAGTTTTAGCTCAAATTTTTCATGAAGTATGGAATCGACTGGGTGTAAACCAGGTGCTTTTCTTTAAACCACACTTTGATGTATCCGAGCACACTTTCCAGTGTGCCAAACTTGTAATGACTCCTCTCCTCTTTAATGTCTACTACTTGTTACTGGGTTATGAAAATTTATTGCTATTTGAGAAGGGTGACAGACTGAGTGTGCCTGATTCATGGCCTGACTGCATTAGGCACTCTTCATTTACAACAAAGTTCTCCTTTGGTATTTCATCACAATTTTGTATATAATATTTTGTACTCAAGGTAGAAAATGAAACACTTATCTTCCCACCCTGTAGGTTACACCTAGAGCTAATGTTTTTACATCTGGTCATTATGATCACTGTTGCTCTTTTTGGGGGTTTACTGGAGATGCTGGTACACAGACATATAGACTGTGTTCATGAGAGTGGTGAGGTTTGTCAGGTTTTGTGGATTATAAACACCATAGGAAGCACCATGAATCCTTTTAGTTTTTGGATTATGCTAGTATTCATCTGGCCAATAATTTTGTTATAATTATTTTATTTTAATTTAAAGATAAGTATAGTTGGGTACCTACCCCCGTACTAATACATGGACACTACTCTGAATCTTTACTGACCTGTAATAAGAAAAGTTAAAGTCATTTTAGTAGCTTATTTTCACTTTAGCTATGGCTTTGCACACCATAGCTCGGACTTCACTTCATTTTGCAATACTCTTTGACACATGTCACAATGACTTTCTATTATCTGAGGTTCACATTATGACAGTGGTGCCTGGTGTGAAACTGATCAACCCTAATTAGTTATGATAACCTAGTCAAACTTTCATTTGTGGCTTAATTTTTCTCACTGCCATTTCCCATAGGGGCATGGTTCAGCAAGGCATTGAAAGATACATCTAGGGTACTTGATATCTGCTCATTTTACTCTTTTAAAATATTTAGAGGGCATTCTCACAGGAATGCAGAAACTTGCATGTGAAATTTTATTACAAGCTATTAGAAAGGCTGGAATGAAATCTATATGTTTATGGAGTTAGTAAACTCATCCAGGCATTTTCACTGCCTTGCTTTAATTATTAAAGCTGCACCAACAGGTTGAGTAGGATTTTAGACATATGAGACTTATGTATTTAACTGATATCTTGGTATTTGTTATAGTAGTCCACATTGTGTTAAAATTAGTATTAAAATATAGGACATTTCTTTTGGAGACTACTACAGTGCACTATATTTTTAATTTTGTTCAAAGTAAATACCAAATCTAGGGGTATGCCTATCGATATAAGCCTTATACATCTAAACAGTTGATGGATAGAGTTAAAATGCTACTTTGTAGTTATAGTAACTGGGTGGTGAAGTAAGGGCAGTATGTTAGATGAGCTACTTGAATCTTACATAGTTACATCCTTTGTCTTGTTTGGGGGGTTTGGCAAGGTGGTAAGGACAGACAAAGTACGAGATTAAGCAGTAAGAAGGGGGGTTGATAAAGCAAGCTATTTACTGACTTGCATGTGGACATGTATGTGTAATTTCTGAATGTCCTGTGACCACTGACTCAATAACACGTTATGACAGTCGATGATGTTGGTAAATAGTATTCAATTTAAACTGTGCTACAGGTTACTTGACTGTGTTAAGGTCTCTGATGACCATAACTGAGTCACAGCTTTCCCCCAACAACTATCACTTGTTTCAGCAACTTCCCTCATATACAGGTGTCCAAACAAAAAATGCTACACTACACTAATAGTCATGGAAGCTTTATTTGAAACAGCTCAAAGGTAGAAACTATCCAAATGTCCATCAATGGGTAAATGGATATGCAAAGTACAGTGGCTCCATAAACTTTCATATAATTCTGCCACTGAAAGTAATAAAGTAAAATGGTGCAGCCACTGTGGAAAACAGTATGGTGGTTCCTCAAAACCTTAAACATAGAGTTAATGTATCATCTGTTGATTCAACTTCAGGGTATGAACCCAAAAGGTTTGAAAGCAGGGGCTGAAAAACATTTCTACAGCCATGTTCATACCAGCACTATTCACACTGGCCAAAAGACATAAGCAACCCAAGTGTCCATGGATGGATGATTCCATACACAAAATGTAATATATACACATTTAAATAGGATTCAGCCTTTAAAATGAAGGTAATTCTGACACATGCTATAATGTGGATGGACCTTGAAGTCATTCAAGGGAAACAAACCAAATCAAACCAAAAAAGGACAAACATTCTATGATTCTAAAATGAGGTATCCGTATAACTCTAATTCAATAACAAAACGTACAATGTACTTGCCAGGGGGTTAGGAGTTCATGTCTAATGGATACAGCTTCACTTGGGGAAACTGAAAAAGTAGTTGAGATGAGTGTTGAGAATATTTCTACAACAATGTAAATGTAGTTAATATCTAAAAACTATATGACATAAATGTAATGAAATTCTATACTTAAAGCAGTTTAAATGGTAAATGTTATATGGAATAGATTTAATCACAGTGAAAAAATGTGAAGCACTGATATTTGTTACAACATGGATGAAAAATGAAAATATCCTAAGAAAAAGAAGCCATACAGAAAAAGCCACCCAGAACATACTCATCTTGTGCCCTTTAATTCAATCAAAGTTGGGAAAATAAGGGAAAGTCTTGAGAACAGTTCCAGGGAAAAAAAAAAAAAAAAAAAAAAAAAACACTGGATCAGATTGGGAAAACCCATTGCCATACAGTTGGAGCAGGTGCTGACAGTGGAACTGAGCCTGTGGACTGCATTATGAAGTGAAAACCATAATGAATCCTCATTTGGATGTTATGTGGTGACAGAGAGAATGTCTCTACTCAAGGTAAAAACACACTAGAGATTGTCATGAGAAGTGGCATACATGCTACATCAACGATGAGTGAGAAACCTGAGCCTATAGATGAAGAGGACACTGTACTGCTACTGCACCTTTTCTATATGTTTAAAATTATTGGAAAGTAAATAACTTTTAAATCAACCATGTCAAAGTCATTACAGAAAAGCAGAGAAAACATCAAACTTCACTATAGAGCCCAAGCCTTCTCCAGTTCCAGTTGTTCAAAAATGGTTAAGGTGATCACCCTTGCAAGAATCTACATACTATTGAGAGACACCATAAGATAATATCATAAGCAACTGTGTCTTGGCTGTTGTGAATGACTTGGATATGATAAAAAAAAAAGTGGCAAATTTGAATTCTACTCTTCCACATCAAAATACAAAAAATAAAAAAAAAACTGTTAAGAAGTAATAAATAACTTTAGTAAAGCTACATGATACAATACCAATACACAAAAATCAATTGACATTCTATACACTAATAAAGAATTTTCAGAAAGAGAAATTAATAAAGCAATCCCATTCAACAATTGCACCAAAAAAAAAAAAAACACCTAGGAATAAAATTAATCAAGGATGTGAACGGCCTGCACATGAAAAGTTAGAAAACACTGATAAAGAAATTAAAGAAGACACATACAAAATACAAGTTGTGCTCATGCACTAGAAGAACATTATTATAACACTCATGAAGCCTATGCAGTGCACACATCAACTGCAAACTCCACCAAATTCAAGTGGCATTTTTTTCACAGAAACAAAAAACAAGAAATCCTACCATTTGTACGGAACAAAAAAGAACCTGGAATAGCCTAAGCAACCTTGAGAAGGGAGAACACAGTTGGAGGCGTCTCCCTCCCTGGCTTCACACGACATTAGGAAGCCACAGTCACTGGCAGAGATACAGTAAGATATTGGCACAGAAATAGGGACAAGGACCAGAAGAACAGAATAGGGAGTGCAGAAATAAACCCATCTTTATGTTGTCAGTTAGTTCATGGCAAAAGAGCCCAGAACACAAAATGGGAAAAGGACAATCCCCTCAATAAACGGTGCCAAGAACATGGGACACCATACCCCAAAAAACGACACTAGACACTGTCAACACTAAACACAGAATCAAGTAAATCCGAAAATTTTCCACATCAAGCCCCTGCTGGACCCTCTGAAAATGGACCTCCTCAGTTGCAATCACACACAGGAAGCCTCTCCCCACTTTTCCCTCACCTTTTACTCCCACAGTGATGCCTCCTGATGAATCTTGGAGACGTCTGGCTCCTGTCTGGGTGAACTTGGTTGGTCAAGCATTGTCCTGAAGCTGAGACCATGGCAGGTCCTGAGGAGACCCAGCCTCCACCAGCACTGCAGGAGCCAAGTTCCCACAGGAGCCAAACCCCGCAGTGAGACACGTGCACCTTGAGGGTCAGAGAACAGGCGTGGTGTCACCCACTGGCCAGCTGGGAACTGCAGGCCACAACCACTCAGTTTTTACCACTTACACCAAAATGTACTCTAAATTGTCCACAGACAATTATATAATGCATATCTGGAATTATTCTAAAATAAAACATATAAGAAAATCTGCATAACCTTGTCTAGATGATGAACTTTTACAAAAATCCCCAAGTCTATCCACAGAAGTAAAATTTATATCATAGAATTTTTAAATTAAAAATTTAAACTCTGTTAATGACCTTATTCAGAAAACCTAAAGACAAGACACATACTGAGAAACATTAATTTACAAAACACATAACTGATTATGGATTTGGACTAAAATTACACCAAGAACTTTACAACAAACACCCCAATAAAAACAGGTAAAGATCTTAACAAACACCTCTCCAAAGAAAACACACAGATAGTAAATACGCATATAAAAGTGTTCTCAAAAATCATACATCAGTAAGAAATTGCAAGTTGAAACAACGATGATATAACACTGCACACTTATTAGAACCACTAAACTCCAAACAATGACATTACTTGTGATTGATGGAAGATGAAGAAACACAGGAACTCTCCCTCACTGCAAGTAGAATGCATGTGTGGCTACTTTGAAAGACAGTTGGGCAGTATTTTCCAAAGCTAGTCAATGCTCGCCTGAGAATCCAACATTGCACCTCTAATACTTAGACAATTGCTTTGATAAAGTGTCCAAAAAAAACTAGCATGCAGTTATGCACAGCAACTCTACTCATAACGGCTAAAATATGAGGATGTCCTTCTGTGAATGAATACATAAACAAGTTGGGGTACACCCATGGAAAGAGGGCAAATGACACCCTAAAATACATCTCTTTGGCATGAAGATTACAATGGGCAGATTTCTTAAAAAATAAGACACATGAGACTCTATGAAACCCAAGTCAAGTCTGCCTTTTGTGAGGCAAATTTACATTTATAAGGGAACTCTCCATTTGAAAAGTAATCTCCCTTTCTGTACCAGGAATAGAAGGAAGACTAAACCTCAGAAAACTTGTCAATCGAGAAGGCTAAGATTTAAATCTATATGATGAACATAACCTTCCTTTCTTTTGGTGTTAGAGGAAGATGGTATTTCAGGTGATGTCTTGGGCCATCTCAGGGAATTACTCAATTTCCTGGGCATCTCCCATGCTTAAAGTAGCTACACAAGTTATTGAACTTGTTTGTACAATTATGTAAAGGTAGTTAATACCACAAAAATGTGTACTTGAAATGATTTCAATTAAAAGTGTCATAGGTATTTTTAATCACAGTGAAAATCATGTAGGAATGTAGAATTGATACAACTTACAACATTAACAAACACTGAAAAGATCCCTAGTGAAAACAGCCGTAAAGAAAAGTTCTCCCAGATACATGGTCATCGCGTGTGCTTTACATCCATCAAGGTTGTCAAAGTGAGAGTCTCAGTAACAAACCCAGAAACAGAGAACCAGCAGCTGCACCAAGTGGTGACAGCTGAAGGGGCCGGCGGGTCACACAGTGATGTGGATGCCACACGGCTTCTTCACTGGTGGTTATATGATGGCTCCTCAGGAGACTACCCCTGTTTGGGGTAAAACACCCCACAGTATTTTGTATAAAGTGGCAACTGTAAGTAGTTTTTACCATCATAGAAATTACTGGAAAGTCCATTACTTTTCAAAACCATATCAATACCACAGCAGAAAAGTTGATAAGACAGACATCAAACCTTGCTATAGAAGCCAAGACTCACCCAGACCAAGGTCAACTGAAGTTGTGATGCTCATCGCCCTTGTAGGAATCCACTTGTTATTAAGAGGCACTGTGGGAGGAGTACACCAGTAGCCAGCAAGTCTTGGATTCTGTGCATGACCAGGGATGCAGGAGAAACAGTGAGATTTTAAAATTACAATTTTCCACAACACTTAACAAAGTTATTAAAATAAATAAATTCAGTAAAGTTAAATATGACATCAATGTACAAAAATCAGTTGCATTTCTATACACTAATAATAACCCATCAGAAGGAAAATTCAAGGAAACAATCACATTTATAATTGTATCAAAAAGAAGAAAATAACTAGGAACAAATTTAACCAAGGATGTGAAAGACCTGCACACAAAAAACTGTGAACCATTGAGTAAGAAGTTAAAGAAGACACAAATAAACAGAAAAATATTCTGTACTCATGGATTGGAAGAATTACTAGTATTAAATTATTTATTCTACCCACAACTGTCAACAAATTCACTGTAACATCAATATAATGTTCAATGATATGTTTCATTGAAATAGAAAGAACAACCCTACTATTAATATAGAACAACTAAGGACCCTGAACAGCCAAAGAAGTTCTGAGAAAGAAGGACACAACTGGAGGCATCTCCCTCCCTAGCATCAAACTGTATCACGGAGCTGTAGTCACCACAACAGTGAGGAACTGGCACAAACACAGACACACGGATGAGAGTAACAGCATAAAGAGCCCAGAGATAAACCCGCATGGCTGTGGCCAGTTAATTCATGAAAATTGGGCCAAGGACATACAAAGAGGGAGGGACACTCCCGTCAATAAATATTGCCAGGAAAATGGGGCACCAAGCACCAAAGAACATCACTGGTGACCATCTCCAATGCACACAAAACTAACTAAGACCCCACAGTTCTCCACATCAACCTCTTTCTGAGGTTCCTTTGAAGACAGAACTCCCCTGAACAGTCAGCTGCACACAGGAAGCTTCTCCCTACTAAGTCTTTTTTTCCTCTTATGGCACCTTTTCACAGCGATGCCCAAGAAAACTCAGCCCATGACAGCATGGACACAGTCCCACTGTCTAGAGACAAAGCCCTGACAGTCCTGAAGAGACAAAGCCCCTACCGGCTGTGCAAGCGGCCAAGTCCATGGGCAGAATGCACCTGTGCCCTGTGGGTCAGAGGTGGACTTGGCGCCCCACTGTGGACCATAAAAAAAGTTCAGGGGACGCTGAGCTCACAAAGCCCAGAGACTTCATCCTGAATGCAGTTCTGCTATATGAAGTGCCTTTGGAAAACCAAACTGAAACACAGCCAAATAGCTCACTATGCTGTCTCAAAAACTGGCTAAGGAGCAATTAATTAAAAAATGTATAGAATGAAGAGAACATAGACACAAATTTTACAACTGATAGCGAAGTTCACTCAAGATTGCCCGTAGACAAATTTAAATGGCAAAAACTATAAAAATCTTAAAAGGGAAAGGGAGAAAATCTGTAAGACCCTGGGCCTGGTGATGGGTTTTAACTTGCAACCACAAATGCCAGTCTACAAATCAACACAAAATTAATAACGTAGACTTTATAGAACTAGAAACTTCTACTCTGTGAAAGGTCTTATTCATAAAGGCAAAAGAGAAACCACAAACTAGGAGAAAGTATTTGCAAAACGCGCATCTGATAAAGGATTTGTACTCAAGTTATACCAATAAAATCTAGAACAAACAGCCCCATTAAAAGTGGGTAAATATAGAAACAGACATCTGGCTAAAGAAGGTATACAGATAGAAAATAATCATACAAAAATATACTCAAGATCCTACTGGAAGACAGGTGCGGCCAACTTTGGAAGACAGTTTGGCAGTTTCTTCCAAAGCTAAACAGTCTCAGCTTAGAATCCAAAAAAATTATCTCTTGAATTTAGTCAACTGCTTTGAAAAACTGTTCAAACAAAAACTAACATCAAGTAATGCACAGGTCTATCCATAATGGCTTAGAAACTCAAGTGATCAGTACGTCCTGAATTATTTGAGGCCAAGAGTACAATCAGTAGATAAGTTTCTGGCAGATGTTCTGGGTGACTTCATCAGATCAAAACTCAGGATTTGATTCAGGCTGAGATGTGATAAAATAGGTCACAATTTCTGAATGGGCTCCTGGCTCCATTGGACAGAGCTCTCTTGCCAATACTCACTCCATGTTGATTTTCCTTTGACAAGTGAAAGAAGCAGTCTGGAGAGGCTACATATGCACTATGTGACCCAATTTATATGAAATTTGGGGAAAGGGAAAACTAACAGGTGGTAAACAGGTCATGCGGGAGTTTTGAAATGTTCCATACGATACTTAGTGATGGACATTTGCCATTATGCATTTGTCTAAACCCATAGGTTTTTATGACCCAACAAGTCAGTTAAGTGATCAAGTAAGTGGTAGTGTCACAGGATGGAGTACAAGATGTAACACAGGCTCTGTATTAGAGACGTATGAAAACACTCACTGCTGCTGGTGGAGCAGAAGGTGCCAGCTTCAGTAACTGCAGGAATGAACGGAACGTGCAGACTACAGGGAAAACGTACTGCACGTAAACAGTGGGATCTGTAAGATCCATCCCACAGGGGCAGGAGCTAAGAACACTGAAACCACTCATCTGAAGCAGAATGAGAAACGAATTGAATGGGTGGAAGCTGGTGGGAATAGGATTCTACTGTCTGACTGGGAGTTACAGATAAGCGGGGGGGGGGAAGATGTACACTGTCCATATGATAATGAACCAAGTTGGAGGCATCAGTATAAGCCCGTCTTCTGCTTAATATGAACACAGACATTTCCACATAGAAATCTTTATAATTAGGAGTGTATACTACTGGGGAGGGGGAAATTTCACTCTCTCTCCCTCTTGACTTCTTGTGGCTGGACTAATAATAAAACTAACACAAGACAGAGCCACAGGAGGAAAAGAAATTTTAATTCCTACACACAAAAGTCTCATAGAAATGGGAAGTAAGAGGTAGTGCAGACAGGCCGATTTTATACATCTAGAAAACTATAAATGTATTAGGAATTCACAGCCCAAGGAAATGTAGCTTTTGTGTATTCAATGAAGAATCTAAACAGAGTTTGGGCTTGGGGTGGTAAATTAAAGAAGTTACAAGTTATGTTTATATGCATCTCTGAACCTTTCACGTAACAGACTTATTTCCTGCTTTTACAGAGATAGAGTGGGGGTCAGAGTGTCCCTCTTGCTTTGGCTATTTCTAAGTAACTTAAATTTAAAATACTATGTGGTTGTGGCAGATTGGGGATGGGGAACGGTACTCCCTGAGCAACAACAATACACTAAGGTTGGAACACATGCACACATTTCCTTGCATTGTCATCTGAGAGCATTTTCCTTCCATATGTAAGTTCTTAATACCATTCTCTAATAAAAGGAATCAGGACTCTTTGAAGAAATGGCTTATATAGGACTAAGAGTCAATATATGAGCCAGGATTACCTTGAATCTTGTATCAGAAAGTAAGGAAGTACCAGGGGAAAAAATCCAAAATATGGAATGACCTCAAAGGAAACAGGAGCCAATGAAAGAGTTCTTAGTAGCCAAAGCAGGAATGAACTGAGCAACCAAACCTGTAGTGCTGGGTTATAACCAAAAGATTTAAATAACTATCCAGGTGTCCACAGTGGTGAAGTTAAATGATGACATAGTTTAGTTTTGTTTTGTTTTTAATAAATGAGATTGAATAGAAAACTCCTATGCAGAAGTGTTCCTAATAATCCATGACATCCATCAAGGAGGTGAAGCTTATGCCCCCTCTCCTGAAGTGTAGGTATCACATAGTGACCTCCTCCTGTTTAGGTCAGAAGCAAGGAAAGTCTGAGATCCCACTGCTGGGCATGTATCCAGACGAGCACTCTAATGTGAAAAGATACTTTTTTTTTTTTTACCACAGTGGGCAACATTAAATTGGGGGGGGAAATTGTGTTTTCAACAAATGGTGCCAGGCAATTATCTATCCAGTAAATTTCTTTTTCATTTCCAAGAGAAATGGAATTGGAACCTTGCTTCATACCACATGAAAAATTAACTCAAGATACATAAAAAGCTTAAATTTAAAGAGAGTTAAAGTGACAATCAGCCCTCATCTGCTGATTCCACATTTGCAGAATCAGTCACCTTCAGATAAAAAAAAAGTAACAATTTGAGAAAGTTCCATAAAGAAAAACTTGAATTTGTGGCATGCCGGAAACTATTTAAATAACATTATATTTTCTTCACAATTTTTTACATATCATTTACATTGTATTATTTATTATAAATGATCTAGAGATAATTTTAAATATACAGGAAGATGTGCTTAGATTATTTGCAAATACTACACCACTTTATATAATGGATTCGAGCGACAACAGATATTTAGTATCCACAGGGTGTCCTGGAACCAATACCTCACAGAGAGGGAGGGAAGCTATATAAACTCTCAAAGAAACAATGGAGATAAGTCATCATGACCTTGGATTTAGCAATTTCTTTAGATCTGATAACAAACACAAACAAGGAAAGAAAAGCATAAATTGCCTTTCCTCAAAATTAAAAACTTTTGTACATCAAACATGCTATCCAGAAACTGAAAGACAGCACACAAAATCAAAGAAAATATTTGTACATTATATACTTCAAAAAAAATTAATCAAGAATACATCAAGAACTTTTACAACTCATTAAAAAAATTCATTTTTCACATAGTAAAAGGACTTAAATAGACCCTTCTCTATACGTAAACTAAAAAAAAGTACAGTATATTGTATATATGTATTTACATGCATTATAATGTATATGTGGAATCAAACAGTAATGATTCTACATAATAAAAATGAAAAAGTAAAAAGCATCAATAAATAAATAAAATTAGATGTACATTTAAAAACAATAGGCCCTTTTCCAGACAAGACGAATAGTCAACAAGCACATGAAAAGATGTTAAAAATCAGTTGTGATGGAAATGCAAATTAATACTATAATGCAGTACATTTTCAATCACACTAGAAGCCCTACAATCAAGAAAACTGAAAACAACAAATATTGGCAAAAACGTAGAGAAGTTGAAACCTTTAAACATTACTTGAAAAATTAGACTATGGTACAGCCCATGTGTACAGTTTGTCATTTCCTCAAAAAGATTAAAAAAAAAAAAGTTCCCTTATGGTTCAACAGATCCACTCCTAGATATAGACCCTGAAACATTAAAAACAGGTGTTCAAACAAAAAAAAATTATGTACAAGTATTCATAGTAGCACTATTCACAATGGTCCAAAAGGTAAAACAATTGAAATATCCATCAAAGGCTAAACAGATAAACAAATAGGATATATACATAAACTGCCATATTAATCTGCCATATAAAGGAATAAAATGGTGCAGCCACAGTTGAGAACCATATGGGAGTTCCTCAAAAACTCAAACATGGGGTTAGCATATGATCCATTAATTCCACTTCAGGGTATATATTAAAAATATTTGAAAGCAGGAACTGGAACAGAAATGGGTACACCCACATTCATAACTGCACTATCACAATAGTAAAAGGTGGAAGTGACTCAACTGTCCATCAATGGATGAATGGACAAACTAAATGTGGTAAAACACAATGGGATACTACCTAGCCTTAAAAACTAAGGAAATTATGACACATGCTACAACATGGATAAACCTTGAAGTCACTATGCTAAGTGAAATAAAACAGTCACAGGACAAATGTTAAATGATTCCACTTATATAAAGTATCCAGAGAAGCCAAATTCAGAGATGGAAAGAATGTCATTGCCAGGGGCTGAGGGGAGTTAGTGTTTAATGGATACAGAGTTTCACTCGGGGAAAATGAGTAAGTTCTGGAGATGGATGTTGAGATATCTGTAAAAAAAAAAAATTGTGAATTTAGTTAATACCATAGAATGGTATATTTAAATGGTAAATGCTATGTTCTGTATTTTTACTGACAATGAAAAATGTGAATGAATCACTAATGATACATGTTACAACTTAGATGAAGATTGAAAACATTCTGAGTGAAAGAAGCCACAGAGAAGAGGCCACCCAGATCGTATTCATCTTGTGTGCTTTAAATCCATTAAGATTTTGAAAAAGAGGGAAATTCTCAGTAATAGTTTCAGAAAAAGAAAACTGGCACAGAATGGAAAAAAGGATTTCCATAAATTGGGGCAATGGAGAAGGCTGAAGTGGGCCTGTGGATGGGGTTACAAGGTGAACCATAAAATTTTTTTCATTTGGGGTTTATGTACTAGTTCCTTCAGAGAGTATCCCAGTTTTAGGCAATACCCACTGGAGTATTTTATGTGAGGTGGCAAATGTGAGTACTGCACAATGCTATTTAAAGTAATTTATATGTTTGAAATTACTAGAAACTAATTTACTTTTTAAAACAACCATGTCAACACCATGCCAAAAAAGCAGAGAAGATATTGGATTTCCTTATAGAGGCCAGTCCTTTACCAGATCCAGTTCACCCAAAGTGCTGATGCTAATCACCCTTGTAGGAGTCCACATGTAATTTAGAGGCACTGTGGGAAGATTAGGAGCCCCTGTGTTTTAAGTGCTGTGGATGACCTTTATGTGGTCCAAAAAGGGCAATTTCTGATTTCTAGTTTTCCACAACAAGCCATCAAAAAACTGTTAGAACTAATGAATGATTTCAGTATAGGTACAAGGTACAAAATCAACACACAAAAATCAGTTGTCTTTCTATACATTAATAATGAAACATCAGAAAAAGTTTTTTTTATCTCATTTACAATTGCATGCAAAAAATCACCTGGCAATAAACTTAATCAAGGGTGTGAAAGACCTGAACACTGAAAATTCTAAGACACTGAAGAAAAAAACTGAACAAATAAAAGGAAAAATATTCTGTGCTCATGGATAGAAAGAATACTGTTAAAGTGTCCAGTCTACCCAAAGTGGTGCTCAAATTCAAAGCAAGCCTCATCAAATCACTATGCCCTACACCAGAAAATAACAGAACATTGTGAGTTGACTATACTTCAATGAAATAAAATACACTTCAGTGGCACTTTTCACAGAAACAGAACAAATATTCCTAACATTTATGTGGAAACACAAAGGATTCTGAACAACCAGGATTCTACGAAAGGAGAACAGGCTGGAGGCATCTCCCTCCCTCACTTCCTACTCCATTATGAAACTACAGTCACCAAAAAAGTGTGGAATTGGCACAAAAACAAGGAAATGGACCAGAGAGAGCCCAGAAATAAACCTATGGGTATGTGGTCAGTTAATTCACAAGAAAGGAGCAAGGAACCTACACCAGGGAAAGGATGGTCCCCTCAACAAGTGGTGCTGGGAAAACTGGCCACCACACGACGAAGAAGGGGACTTCACACTCTACACCACACACAAAACCTGACTAAAACCCACAGTTCCCCACCTGTAGCCCTTGCTCTCCCAGGGCCTCTGAGGAAGGATTCCCCTCAGCAGTTAGCCACTCACAGGAAAGTTCTCCTCAAGTTTCCTCACATTTCCTTTCTCCTCACCTTCCCTTCAGTGCAGCACCTCCTGTTGGGCCCTGAGGAGATTGGGCTTCCCTCAGCATGGGCAGAACCCCCTGTTGTCCCAAAGCTTCAGCAGGTCCAGAGGAGACCTGGCTCCAGTCAGCTGCGCAGGAAGACAAGTCTGAGGGCAGAAAGCGTGTTCCCGCCACAGGTTGGGGAGGCGGGCTCTGGGCCCTGCCAGCCAATGGGAAGGCCGGCTGCCCTCACATCCAGCGGAAGCCCCGCCCCGAGGGCGGCTCAGCTCAGTCCACTACACTATGCACAGGAAAGCAGACCAGGCTGCCCTCACAGCCCGGGGCCCCGCCCCCTGAGAAGAGTTCCGCTGAATCTTTTAAACTGGGAATTCAAACTAAAATAGAGCCAAATATCCCTAAATTCTCCAAATAGTTAAGGAGCAAGTAAATGGAAGCCATATGGAATGAACCGAATGGAAACACAAACTTTACAGCTTACAACAAATTTACTCAAATTTATTCATACACATTTAAAACCCAAAACTATGAGAGTCATAGAGATAAACAGAAGAAAATCTACATGACCTTCATTTGGTCATGTATATTATGACCTTTGAGTTTCATTACAACACATAAAGCCAATCCACAAAGAAGTAAGATAATGGACTTTATAAAATTAAACACTTCTACTCGGAAAGACCTGATTCAGAAAACCAAGACAAGCCACAAAACTGTGAGAAAACTATTTACAAAACACACATCTGATAAATGATTTGGATTAAAAATATTCAAAGAACTCTAAAATAAATCCATTAAAATGTGTAAAGATCTCAACAGACACCCGACCCAAAAAGAAATATAGATAATAAATAAGCACACAAAATATGCCATTAGGGAATTACTAATTAAAATCAAAAGAGATCATGACACACCTGTTAGAACTGCTAAACTCCAAAAATATGACAATCCCATTGCTGGTGGTGAGGAACAACAGAACTCTCCCTCATTGCTGGTAGAACGCATGCACAGCCACTTTGTAAGACAGGTTGGCAGTTTTTCCCAAAGCTAAACATGTCTCACCTTGAGATTCAACAGTCCAGCTTCCAGTATTTAGGCAAGTGCTTTGAAAAACTGTCCAAACAAACTGGGATTCAGTTATGCACAGCGGCTCTGCTCATAATGGCTAAAAACTTGAAATCAGGATGTCCTTCAATAGATGAATGCATAAGCAATTTAGGGTACATCCATGTCAAAGAGAACAGAATAAGGCACCCCAAAATAGGTTTCTTTGGCATAGGATTAGTTTAGTCTGACTAATTAAAAAAAAAAATCTTAGACTAGAAATAGAAGGCTGATTAAACCTCAACTAACTTATCTATAGAGAAGTCTTGACTTAAATCTGCATAACAAACACACCCTTGTTTACTGAGCTTTCATAGTAACCAGCCATAAATGACTTATTCCCTTCCCCAAGGTCTTGCTTTTGTTTTTAACTAAACATCATATTTAAACTGATGCCTTTGGCCACCTTAAGGAGGGACTCAGTTTTCCTGAGTATCTCCCCTGTATATTAAAGGGATACAAGTTATTAAACTTGTTTCTATTTCTCCCAGTAATGTCTTATCAGAGGGTGGGGGTGGGGGTTCTTATCCAAGAATCTAGAAGGGGAGAGGGAAAACTGGTTTTCCTCCCATACACATGCAATGGAATACCACTCAACAATAGAAATAAAACCATCAACCCATGGAAAGACATGGCTAGATCTTACTTGCATATTACTAAGTGAAAGAATCCAGTCTGAGGAGGCTGCACACAGTATGACCCCATTTATGATAATTATGGAAAAGTGAAAACTACATACATAAGCAGATCATGGGCTGGGGGTGGGGGGTTGAAGCATTCCATGCAATACTTTAGGATGGACACCTGTCACTATGAGTATGTCTACACCCATACATTTGTACAGCCCAAAGGTCAATCATAATCTATTCAAATTTAGTTGTTTAGGTTGTAGGAGTGTCGCAGGATGGAATACACAAAGTGACAGAATCTAAATATTAGAAATAGGGGGAAATACTCACAGTCAGTAGTGGGCAAGAGGTGTTGACCTAGATTAACTTTTGAAATGTACAGAATCATTTTGCAAAGGCAAAATGGACTATTGTTAAACTATGGGCTTTATATTATAAAGTTCTTTCTGGGGTGTAGTAGCTAACAATTCTGAAACCACTGTGAATGTAACCTGGCAAAGAGAAATTAGTTGATAAAGGGCAGATGGTGGGAGCCAGGCTCCTCACTGTGGGAATGGAAAGTCACCGATAAGCAAGGGAAGAGCCTTGGCCCTCATACTCCTGGATCTGAGCTTCCTGGGTGGATGGTGTGGGGAGTGGACTGGCTGGAGGAAGGCACCGATCTTTACCCTGGGAAAGCCCTACAGACGTAGGAACTTCATACCCCTTCCTTCCCCCCATACCTGCTGGAAACACTCAGACCTCTGAATTCAGCCAATGCAGCTTCTAAGACATTCTCACCCTCAGGCAGATAAAAGAGCATGACGGTCTTCCACTATCCCCAACCTGCCCCAGGATCCGGACCCTGGAAGGTGGAGCCAGGACGGGGTACCTGTATCTCTGACCAGCAGGTCAGAGCAAGGAAGAAGACCAATCCTGAGGGCAGGGGTCTCCTGAAGTCTATGAGCGCAGTGCCCTGATGGGGTTCATTCCTGTGGGGACATGGGCGGGGCTTGCAGTGGTTCTATTTTCCACCTGAGCCCCTTGGATGAAGCCAGGGCTGCAATGGGCTCTGGGGTCCCCTGGTGGTGTTTCAAACTCTGACACAGCAGCTTTACAAAGGAACAGGAGAGTGAAGCTGAGCACCTGACAGCCACTCCTCTCTGACTCTAAGCTGCTTCCATCAGGACCACAGTCCCCTGCATGGAGTCTGTAAACCACCCGCCCCTACCTGGCCTTTCCTCTTCCTCCCTGGATCCCTCTCTCAGGCCAGATGCATCTGTCCATCCACTGCATCCCCTCTCACCTTGGGGATAACAAATCTGCTATTACCCACCTGCTCCCACCTGGCCGCTCCTCTTTCCCTCTGGACCCTTCTCCCAGGTCAGATACATCTGTCCAACCACTATGTCCCCCTCTCAACTTGTGGCTAAGAAGTCCCTCACAGGACTGTGATCCTACCACTCCTCACACCCCAGGAGGCAGCCCCGCCTCCACTGGTTGCTGAGACCAGAAACCTGGGGCCTCCCAGTCCCCCACTTTCCTTGTGCCCCAGCGACTGTCAGCTTTCTCCAGAGTCTATGGCCAGTTCCCACAGGACTTGCCCTCTACAGCCCTGGCCCAAGCTGAATTTTGTTAGTGGCTCCTCCATCAGGCCCTGAAAAAGCTCCCACTCCCACGGTGCATCTCACATCCCATTCTAACTTTCTGAAACATCAATGAGATAGTGACTATCTCCCACCTGTAATCCCTCAAAGCTTCTCCACTTTGGCTGGGCTGTCTGCTGGGAGAGACATCCGCAAGGGCCCTGACAGTCCCAGGCACCCCCACTAGGCTGCTGGCTCCTAGGTTCCCTGGCACTGAGCACCTCAGCCGGCCAACTGATACAGTCCAAAACCCCAGAACTGCTCACCTCAGGAGGGGCTGGTACTGCAGCAGCTCCATCAAAGAGATCAGAGAAGGGCTCCCCAGCTGAGACACAAACAGTCCTCTTTTGTCTTTAAAATCAAATCCCTCTTACCAAGTGGATGAGAAGTTGATCTGTGAACTAAGTTCCCACTTCTCCAGTGTTTGACCACTGAATAAAGCTTGTGCTGCATTGATATCAGCTTCAGTTTTGTTTTTTGGCTGCACGAACCCAAACTAGCGTCTATTCTATACTCTCTTTTAATTATTTTAATTCTTGTCCTTTTACTAATAACAAGCATTATTGAAAATAACCTCCTGGAGTCCCATGCTATGTGAGTGGGGCTAGTGTACCAGATAGTTGTCCCCAGGGGCAGCAAGAGAAAAGAGTTAGACATGTCGTCTTTGATCAAGAAGGTGACCAGCACCACCAAAGCCCTAGCAGCCATTGGTCCCTATAGTCAGGCTGTGTCAGTCAACAGGATCATTTGAATTTCAGGACAGCTAGGCATGGACCCTGCAAGTGGACAGCTTGTGCTGGGAGAGGTGGCAGAAGCAGCTAAACAGGCTCTTACAAACATAGGTGAAATTCTGAAAGCTGCAGGCTGTGACTTCACAAATGTGGTAAAAACTCTTTTGCTTGTTGTCATAAATGACTTCAGTACTGTCAATGACATCTACAAAGAGTATTTCAAGAATAGTTTTCCTGGGAGAGCTGCCTACCAGGTTGCTGCTTTGCCCAAAGGAGGCTGTGTTGAGATTGAAGCAGTAGCTGTCCAAGAACCTCTTCAGATGGCACCACTCTGAGTGGACCTAGTGTTACTTGTCTGGAATTTTAATAATGTTTTTCAATTAATGCCTTAATTTTTATAATTGATGTTGGGAAGTATAAGGTTGATGGGCATATCTGAAGTTATGATGGAAATTCCATATAATAAGGGGGAGTGAACATGAATTGAAGATTAATGATGAATATAGTTACTGATGTTGTCAGTTACACTTATATATAACACTGGTATTACTGAGAAAAGAGACACGCATTACATAGTTACTCAGATAAATAAAAGTAAAGGTAAGTAACATGTAGGAAAGATGAGTCACTAATTCCTGAGAAATAATAAAGAGCACTCCTAATTCAATTAAACCCTATTAATTTAATTATGTGAAATATTTAGCTCTATGTCAGATATATGATTCTGCTTTTGCTTGAATAAAATTACAGTGTTTAATTTTGAATGGTAGAGATAAGGAGAAGAAACTGGACCAAAAGGAGAAGAAACTGCACCAAAATTTTATATAGATAATACTTTTCTAATGGAAATAAAATAGTATGCAGATTTAAAAAAAGAAAGAAAGAAAAGAGAAAAAAAACTCCTGAAATGAAAAGTCTTTATCGTATATTTATTACCCTGGTCTTGTAAACAGGAAAAGGAGAACACATCTCCCTGAGACTCCAGTGAGAAGCTCCAGCTCCACCTTCAGCTTCCAAGGTTGAGATTCTACTTATCTATTCCCTGAACAACTTTAAGTTGTTCCTTGAGTACTATGTGTTAGAAAATGAAATCATAAAAACTAACATTACTATGTACCTTGTGCATCACATGACCTTCCACATATATAAGTACAATACAGATGTTTTATCATACATAATATTGATATGTATAATCATGATTTAATTATCTAACCCATGTACATAAGCATGTACATCAGCCTATTGCTATTACCGGACACATTAAACAGTTCAATCCATATTAGATTCCAGTCCCTACAAATATTCAAAGGAGTAATTGAAGTGATTGATATTACATAGAACATATGTACTCGTACTACCACATTGAGTCCAAATATTTCCAACATGCTTATCATAACCGATAACCAGCACTTAATTATCAAGCCTCGATAAACCATCAGCCTGCCCACAAAAGTGCCTCTCTCCTTGTTCCAGGCCCATGATCCATGGGAATTTCTGTAAATGAACTATAACTGGCATCTCGTTCTTACTTCAAGGCCCTCTTACCTAAAACTGTCCATTTTTCCCCCTTAAATAAGACATCTCATTGCCTCCCCCCAAAATTAAAAATAAGTAAATAATTAAAATAAGACATCCCAATGGCATTTTTCACAGAAATAGAGCATATCACCCTAATATCTGTGTGGAACCACAAAGGACCCCAAATAGCCAAAGCAACCCTTTGGAGAACAAACTGGAGGCATCTCCCTCCCTGCCTTCACACTACAGCATGAAGCTAGTCACAAAAATAGCATAGCATTGGCACAAAAACAGGCACCTGGACCAGAGGAACATAACAGAGAGCCCAGAAACAAACCCACACCGATGAGGTCAGTTAAGCTATGACAAAGGGGCTCAGACACACCAAGGGGAAAGGATGGTCCCCACAAGAAGCAGTGCTGGGAAAACTGGACACCACATGCTGCCTACACTGCACACAAAACTGATAAAACCTGGTTTTCCACACCTAGCCCTTCCTGGTCGTATGACGCCCACCAACACCCTACCCCTCCAAGCCGTCAGCCGCGCACAGGGAGCTTCTCCCCACTTTTCCTCACCTGTTCCTCCCGGCAGTGCCTGGGTCATCAGGAAACTCAACTCCTGTCTGAGTGGACGCTGCCCCGTGTGGTCCTGAAGCCGCAGCCCCAGCAGGTCTCTGTGAGACTAAGCTCCTCCTGCATAGGCGCTGACCCGCCACGAGACCCACACAGCAGCCGCAGCAGTAAACGAGAAGACAAACTCCTTTCAGGTGCGCAGCAGAGCCAACTCTGCGCGAGGGATGCACATGCGCAGTAGGTCAGAGACTTGGGCTCAGCGCCCCCTGTGGTCAGTGTGGGAAGTGCAGGCCCCGCTCACAGTTCACTGGAGACAGCGCTCTCTGCTGGGGGAACTGCTGAATCCATTAAACTGTGGAAATTCAAACTGAAATGGAGACAATATCCCTTACTTCTCCAAAATAGTTAAGGAACAATTAATTGGAGACCGTATGGAATGAAATGAATGCAGATGCAAACTTTACAACTTACATCACATTACTCAAAATTATTCATACACAAATTTTAAATGCAAAACTCTTCAAAATTATAGAAGAAAACAGAAGAAAATCAACATAAGCTTGGTTTTGGTCATGTAGATCATAAGCTTTGAGTTTTAACACATCATAAAAAGGCAATCCAGAAAGAAAATCAAGGAATATCATGGACTTTATAAAATTAAAGATTTCTACTCTGTGAAAGACCTTATTCAGAAAATCTAAAGACAAGTCACAAACTGGGTTAAAAAGAGTTGCAAACACATATCTAATAAAGGATTTGTCTCAAAATATATAAAGAACTCTAACACAGACAACCCCATTAAAAATAGGGAAAGATCTAAATATACACCTGGCCAAAGAAGATACACAGATAGTATACAAATATATGCCCGGGACTTGGGGGGCAGGGAGGGGGTGCAGAAAAACACTGTCCAGCTCAACTCCCTGAGTCATATGTGACCCAGGACTGGTCCTGTCCTTCCTGGAGGCTTCAGATAGATGGATAGGGAGGAAGGGGAAGATGGCCAGTTATACTTAAACCTAACTAGCCCTGACCCTTCTCGCCACTTTCATTTGACGGGGTCTATGGAGTCCTAGCCATAGTAAATAGATGAAAAAAAGAAAAGAAACCTGATGGCAGAGGAAAAAGTAAATTTGTCACTGTTTGTAGATGGCATGATACTCTGTATAGAAAATCCTGAAGATGACACAGAAAACCAGATAGAACTCATCAGAAAATTCAATTAAGTTGTAGGATACAAAATTAGTCTACAGAAATTAGTTGCATTTCTATACACTCACAACAAACTAGCAAATGAGAATTTAAGAAAACAACCTTATTGACAATGAGCTTAACAAAACTAAAATACCTAGGAGTATATCTAACCCAGGAAGTAAAGACCTGTACTCAGAAAACTGGAAGGAATTGATAAAAGAAATTGAAGATAACACAAACAATGGAAAGATATACTGTGCTCATGGATTGGAAGAAATCATATTATGAAAAGGATCCCACGCTCCAAGGCAATCTAGAGATTTGATGCCAATTCTAGCAAAACACCAATGGAATTCTTCAGAGAACCAGAACAAAGAATTCTAAACTGTGTGTGAATGTGAACAATCCATACAATCTTAAGAAAGAAGCACAAACCTTTCATATCACACTCCTTGGTGTCAAATTCTACTACATGTTCCCTGATGCCAAACTCTACTACAAATCTAGAATCATCTACACAGTATGGTATTGGCACAAAAGAAATATACATAAATACATAGAACAGAATTCAGCACCCAGAAATAAACCCATGTTTGTGTGGTCAATTCATCTATGACAAAGGAGGTGAGAATATACAATGGGGAAAAGATAGCATCTTCCATAAGTAGTTTTGGGAAAACTAGACAGTTACATGCACAAGAATCAAACTGGAATCCTTTCTCATACCATCTACAAAAATAACCTCAAAGTGAATCAATTACTTCAATATAGGACCTAAAGCCATAAAACTCCTAGAAGAAAACACAGACAGTACAGGCATCAGTCTTAGCAATATTCTTTTGGATCTGTCTCCTCAAGCAAGGAAAACAAAAGCAAATTAAACCAATGGGATTCCATCCAACTGGAAAGCTTTAGAACAACAAAAGAAACCATTCACAAAATGAAAAGACAGCCTACTGAGTGTAAGAAAATATTTGCAAAAAATTCATCTGAAAGGGGTTCATATCCAAAATAGGCCAACAAAAAACTCACACAACTCAACCACCAAAAACCTAATTAAAAAATTGGCAGAAGACTGAACGTTTTCCCACAGAATATACACAGATGGCCAAAAGACACATGAAAAGGTGATCAGTATTACTCATCATCAAAGAAATGCACATAAAAACCACAATGAGATGATCTCTCCACACCTGAAAGAATGGCTATCATCCAAAAGACAACAAATGATAAGCACTGGTGAGGATGTGGATAAAAGGAAACCCCCATGAACTTTTGTTAGAAACATCCATTGTTACAGCCACTATGGCAAACAGTATGAAGGTTCCTCAAAAAATTGAAAATAGAACTACCATATGATGCAGGAACTACACTCGGGTCTCTCTCTCTCCCTCTCTCTCTCTCTCTCTCTCTCTCTCTCTATATATATATATATATATATATATATATATATATATATATTTTTTTTTTTTTTTTTTACACACACACAAAATGGAAAATGACTCAGCTAAAAAAAAAAAAGAAATCTTGGGACCACATGAATGGACCTATAGGGTATAATGTTAAGTGAGATATATCAAGACAGGGAGAGATATCTTATGGTGTCACTTTTATGTAGAATCTACACAGCACAACAAATGAACAAAGAGGAAAACAGAAATGGACTCATAGATCCCAAGAATATGCTGGTGGCTGCAGAGAAGAGAGAGCTGGGGGCATGAGTGCAACAGGTGAGAAAGATTGAAAGGTACAAACTTCCAGCCATAAAACAAATGTCATGGGGATGTGATGCACAGCATACAGAATAGGGTCCATAACACTGTGCTGACATTGTATGGTGACCAGTGATAACTAGACTCACCTCGGTGATCATTTTGTCATGTACAGAAATACCAAATCACTATGTTGTATACCAGAAAACTAATATAATACTGCCTGTAACTTATACATCGATTTTTTTAAAAAGAAGAAAAACTACTATCTTTTAAAAAAGAGTGTAATGAGATAAAAAGCAAATGTCAAGTAAAACTTTAGAAGGATGCAGGTTGAGAAAAATGATGTCATCTGAAATTCCACTCTCATGTGACCTGGACAAATTGAGGACTTGAAGAGGAGCAGCCATGGGATACGACTGGAGTGTGTGTTTCTTTGTTTAAATAGGCTTTATTTTTTTAAGCAGTTTTGATCTCACAACAAAATTGGGCAGAGTACAGAGCGGTCCCATATGTCCCCTGCTCAGCTCTTGCTGCTCCCCCATCCCACCCCACAACCCCAGACACACACACAGGTGCTCAGAGCCTCCTGCCCCCAACTATCCTATCAACATTCTGTGTGTTGGCCATGACTGCTGGATCTACATGGACACATCATGATCACCAGGGTCCAGAGTTTACATCAGGGTTCACTCCTGGTGATGTACAATCTATGGGTTCTGACAAATGTATCTCACCATGAAAGTATCACACCTCATAGTTTCACTGCCTTAAAAATCCACTGTGCTCTACCAATTTATCACCCCCTAACCCCTCCATCCCAAGGCAAACCCCTGGAAATGCACTGATCTTTTCACCCTATCCATGGTTTGCCTTTTCTCCAATGTCATATGTAGTTGGGATCCTAAGATGTGTCCCCTTTCCAGATTGGCTTCTCTTAGTGAGTAACAGGCATTTAAGGTGCTCCACCTGTCTCCCCATGGCTCTATATGTCTCTCATTTATTTTTGGTGCTGAGGAATATTCTGTTGCATGCATGTAGCCCAATCTATGTGTCCATTCACCTCCTGAAGGACATCTTGGTTGCTTTCAACTTTCTGGAAGATATGAAGAAAGCTGCCCTAAATGTCCTGGTGCAGGTTTCTGTGTAGATTTAAGCATTTGAATCATTTGGGTCCATTAATATCAAGGAGTTGGAGGGCTGGATTGCATATAAGAATGTGTTTCATCTTGAAAGACCCAGGCCATGTTCATAGAGTTCCTGAAAGGTCACTGAGAGCATGTTGGCATCTCGAGGAGTCAAGCCAAGGAAAGAGGTTAATTTCAAAGATGCCAGTAAGAAAGATGTCGCCGAGACAAAACCATCCCTCCACCCTCGCAGAGCTGACAGCTCGTCCTGCGAATTAAATGCACATGAGACAGATTCACAGGAGAGAAGCATACACATTTATTACCCCTGAGTTTTACCTGACACAGAGCGTCCTGCTAAGGAGGTGAAGGAACACCCAGAGAAGTAGCAAAATCTAAATGCTTTTCTGTTGGGTTGAACAGAGAGAAGGGATTGTGGGAAAAGAACTGCACTATGTGGGAAGGCTGAGGAGGATGAGAATCATGGTCAACAAGGTCTGTGTGTACAGAATTCTCTTTGTCATCTTTCCCCGTGGAACGATAACACTGTCACTCTCCTAACAGGAGGAGGGAGCACGCCTTCCATGGGAGGTGGGAGTGGGGGATGGATGTGTTGTCTCCTGCTTCCAGGAAGACAGAGGGGAAAGCTCTGCACATCCTTCTCCACCTGCTCTTTTGGGGGAGATGGAGTTGTTTGTTTTCTCTTTGCTGTTTTCTTTCTAAACTGTCTGAAACTGTAAACAATGCTCAGGCTTCCTTCACCTCTGAGTCCTGTCCCTGGGGTTTGGCCTCTCACAGGAGGGGGGACACGTTCTTCTGACATGACGGGGCTGGGCAGGCAGACAGGGACAAGATGGGTGAGGGCCCATGCTTTCTCTTTTCTCATGTGTTGGGAAGATGATTCTGTTTTTGCCAGATGGGATCCATTTTCTTCATGAACTATCTGGCAAGATATCACCTGAAAAGAGGAAGAGTGAAGGTAAGAAGAACATGTAGAAGTTGGTGATAGATGCTGGGGTCTCAGGAGCAACGATTTCGTTGGAGGCACATGCACATCCCTGGTCTCTGGACCACCATGTTCATGACAGATTTGGTGTGCAGGACATCGTGAATGTACGGTGCTACCACTGGCCCACTTTGGGGTGTTGTCTCCAGCTCACCTGAGTGGTGCTATCCTGCAAGCTAAGATGGGGCTCATCCAGGTGTGGCATTGTGCCAGAGAAGGGAGAAACAGGAAGTCCTTAAGCTTAAGGGATTTCTAAGAGAGTGACTCTCTGAAGTGGATAGGGTACAAGACCAGCTGAGTATCTGTTTGCTTGTTTGTTGGGCATTGGGGCTGGGTGCTATTTATTTTCTGGATGAAGTGAAAGAATTCTCCAAGTGGAGGTGTCTGTATAAGTATTCTGGCCGGAGAGGAGGATGCTGGTCATTCCAGGTGCAAAGAAATCTCAAGAATCTGTAGTAGCTCAGGCCTTTTCTAAGAAATAAGCAAAGAGAGGAGTTGGCTTTGGTCATCGCAAAGCTAACTGGCTCCTCAGCAGTCACAACAGAAGGTTCCCAACATGAATTGATTTGCAGGAGCCAGCATGTCTGCAGCCGTCAGCCCTCAGCCCTCACCTTCATTCCCCAGGTGGTGCACCTGTCATAGGGGAGATTTATTTCCTGCTTCCAGAGAGACAGAGAGGAGGTGGAGAGTGTCTCTTTTGCACGGGTTGTTTCTTAAGTAACATGAATTCAAAATAATCAATATGTTATTGAGGCATCTTTAGAAGTGACCTGCCCTGGGCCCTAAAAATACACACACATAAATGCACATATATACAAGAAAGAGAGACAGACAGAAACATAGAGTGGCAGAAGGAGAGAGAGAAACAGAGAAAGACAGAAAACCACTGAGAGACAGAGAGAGAGAATTAACACAAGAGCTGGGAATGAGTGGAAGTCACACAGTTTTCCTAAGTCAGTCTACATGTTGGAGTCCAGGGAAAAGTTCCATCCACCCTGGAGGTGTGGGTATGGGCATTACACAAGGACAAGTGCCCAGGAGGCAAGAACACAGGGAGCCATGGTAAGGCAGCCCACCACACAGGCCAAGATGAGACACTGGCACCTGAGTCCAAACATAACAGGACCTGGAAGGCTGTATGCCAAAGTGGACAATGTCTGAATTGTATTTAATTTCAACCTGCCCACGAAGGGACTGGGAAGCAGGCAGCAAGGAGAATGACTTTCTCCAGACCCCAGAGCAGACCCAGGCCTGTGTGGGTTGTGTTCTGTGCTATGCCAGCCCTCTATGAAATCCTTCCTTTGCTGAGTCTGTGCATGAGCTACCTGTGATGCCAGTCCATGGGTGTTAAAGGGGCTGTAGGTGTTTCTAGGTCTATAGACCTGATGGCTTCCCTAGGAAGCAGAGATCAGAATGACCCCCACCGTGCAGATGGGGGATTGGGGAGACCCTGAGAGGCACATGGCTTGTCCAGGGTCACAGCACTGCTGAGGAGGGGGAGCCAGGGCTAAACTCAGCTGTGTCCTCAGAGCTGGGGCCCTGGCTGCACCCAGGCCTCCCCAGGGCCGTGGGGGTGGGCTGGTTTGGTGTCACTGTGCATGGGTGGCATGGGGTGGGAGGTGAGCAGTCAGCAGCCCAGAGGGGGCCCTTGGGGAGCTTGGTGTAATGAGGAAGCTTGGGTAAGAGAACCCCGGGAAGTGACCTCACTTCCCTAGCAATAGAGCCCAACAGAACCTGGAACCTAGGTCACCAGGCACCCACTCTCTAGAAAAGCCCCCTACCCAGCTCACTTGGTTGGAGACACTCTGTGTGTCCCAATATCCTGAGGCTGTGGCCTCAGGAAAACCCACAGTGAGGGCCTTTACTGACATTGGGTCAGGTATCACTCCAGACACCTTTGGCCATTTCCCCAGAGGGACCCAAAGGTAACATACGGAGGCCCAGGACAGACCCACCCAGGCCGGGCCATCATTCGGATCCCACTTGGGTAGCCCTACGTGCCCTTCCTGGATTGTGGAGGTGGGGCATTCATGTCGGGGGGTCCTGCCTCAAGCAAGAGCTGGCTAAGGAAGGCTCAGAGGCCTGGTGGGCTGATCCTGTCCACAACCCAGATCAAAGCTGGTTGGCTGGGATGTGGAGAATGGGGGCATGGCCCTTCTGCCCGAGGTTGAGCCCAAGCCCTCTTGGTGCATCTCTTCCCTCAAGGGTGAATATCTGAGCAGACAAAGGTCTGAGCCCGATCTGGCAGCAGAGGATTGAGTGGGCAGAAGCAGCAGTGATACTGGCTGGGCAAGGATCTGAGACCTCCAGGCCAGGCTGGCTGCTGGTCACTGTCACTGTAGAGCCCCACACCACAGGTCAGAGAGGAGCTGGTGGATGGGGACACCACTCCATCTCCCTGGGTGAGGGGCTGGCTGAGGGCCAGTACAAGCTCCGGGTGAGTGTGGACAGGGAGGGGTCTCCAGAACTAGGGCCCAGAGATGGGGAAGGCCTCCCGCCCAACACCACCCAGGCCACTACCCAGGGTCCTGCCTGGGGATGACAGGCAACGCAACACACCTGGCTCCAACCAGGAGCATGGTGTCAACCTCCCTGTAAGTCAGCTGGAGGACCTGGGGCCCACCAAGGCAGGGCCTGAAGGTGAGAAGGGTGGGGTGGGGGTGTGTGCATGTGTGTAGGGGGAGGGAGGGGTGAGGGCTGGGCCACATAGGGAGGAGTCCCCAGAGGCTGCTATTGGGACCAAGGCAGACTGGCCTCAGACCACCCATCTGGTGAGATGCAGTCACAGAATACATCCTGTTGTTATTTCCTGGGTGGGACTTCTCTGGAAAGCTCTGGAAAGATTTCTGTCCTTAAAAAGGCACATGGAAAGGGAGGCCCATGGGTAAACTTTTCCTCTCTCACAGCTCCAGAAATTCCACAAGACTTAAAGCTGTCTCCACTTTCAGCAGATATATATCCACTGGAGTTATGGGCAGGGGAAGATGCCAGGGACAAAAGAAAGGAAGATCCAGATCCAGGAGGAGATGCAGAGTGAGATGACGAAACACCATGCTGGCAAATAGAAGCTGCATCTGCTCTTGCAGGAGACCCAGAGCTGGGTCATATTCCACCAGCCCTGCTGGGAGACCCTGAGCTCATTCCTGCAGCTCCTCCTGCAGCTCCTCCTGCACCTACACCTACACCTGTACCTCTAGGTAACTCAGAGCCAGTTCAGACATCACCACCCCCATGGGCTGAGCTGTCTCAGCCACAACCACCACTGTCATCTCCGAATTCTCACAACCAACCCACTCCCCTACCTGAACTTTACTTCCCTTCCCCTGGCATTATTTTTGTTTGGGTTTTCTGTAATTTCCTCTTTTAATTGCATGTTATTTATGGTGTCATCTATTTTTATGTTTTATATTTACAGTAATAAAATTTAGAATTTTTCTCTTTTAAATTGTGCAATTCAGGATTATTAAATACATTCACAATGCTGTGTTGTCTAATTTCAGACTATTTCTTTCCTCAGAGTAAAAACCTGGATCCAAAGCACACACTCCCCTTCCTCCCTCCCCTAGCCCCTGACAACCCCTAATCCTCTTTCTCTCTGTGTGTCTTTACCTATCCTGGATGTTCCCTATAGATGAAATCATACAAAGAGTGGCTTTTTGTGTCTGCCCACATATTGTAAGTGGGGGCTGGTGATTTTTTTTTTTTTTTGCTTTTACTTGAAATGGCATTTTTGTTATTTGAAAGGGAAATCCAATGGATTAAAGATGAGATGTATAAAATGAAGCCCTTTTAGTAACTATGTGCATAATCTTGGGGTAGACACTGCTGTTCTACCTGTGAGATCACAGCCAGAAGACAGAATGGAGATGCTTAGCTCTTCCTGTGGCAAAACAAAACCAACCACAAACAAAAAACAAAACCCAAGAAAGACAGCTGGAAAGACAAACCACAAACTAGAAAAAGCATTCCTCATAACCCAAGGTTGGAGAAAAGTTCCACATTCCTGTGGTCCAAAAACCTCTAAAAAACCTAGTATTCTAAACAGAAACAGAACAAACACATGCAGTTCCAATGGGAGGCAATGCAGGTAGCCAGTGTATGTTAGAGATGCTCAGCCTCTCAGGATGGATGCACGCAGATGTACACATTATGGAGACAGCATTGGTCACCCTCACACTGGCAAGTTTTTAGTCTGGCGACAACCAGCCCTGGTGACAATGTGAGTAGGCAGAGGCCCCAGCAGGTCCCCTGGAGGGTAGAGTGAACAGACACCTCTCTCTGGGAGAACACTGTGCAGTATGCATCAAAGTTCCACAGGTGCATCCCTTTCCCAGCAGTGCTGATTCTTAGAGCTGATCCTACCAAAATTCTTGCACAATTTCTCAAAGGTGTCTTTTCTAGGGTGTTCATCACAGCACTGGTTGAAAGAGTAGGGAACTGGGTAGAACACTATTGTTCATGGAGAGGGGATGGGATCCATCAGTTCTGGTCCATGTGGATGAATGAATGCTGTGCAGCTGGAAAAGTGGATGCAAGGCTTCTACCTGATGTCAGGGGAGCCCTCAGAGTGGAAGCATGTGGACCCACCATCTGCATCCAGGGTCCCATCTGTATGACTGCATAGATGTGAAATCAACATAGATGTAAATGAATCTGATTGTGAGTGTGTGAGAGAGAAACAGAGAAAGAAAGAGACAGAATGAGAGAGACAGAGACTGAGAGATGTGCACCAAACCATTCATTGTGGTCACCTCTGCAGGTGGGACTTGCAAATCTCTTCTCTTCTCCTTTAGATGATATTTCAGTTTCTTATAATGTGTCTGTATTACTTTACTAATTCTAAAAGGATTAAAACCATATGTTAAGTGGGATCCATTTATTTCTCATCTGTGGAGTAAAGTTCATCATTTTTGTTTTTAAACGATTTGTTACAAGGACAACAAGCATGAGAGTAAAAGAATGAATTCTAAAGGGGTTAAGAATCAAGTAAAGAACAAAACCTTCTTAGAAATCAGTTCCAAGTCAGTTATGTGGCAGTATGAGGTTCTCCAGGAGGTTGTATATGTTCTGAATCAGCATCCAATAAAGGTAAGGAAGAAGTATAAAACTTTTACACTGAGAACCACGATGTCATGTTGAGAGAAATTAAGAAAGACCTAAATTCACAGAAAATAATCTCATACTCATGGAGCAGAAG
This sequence comes from Camelus bactrianus, assembly GCF_048773025.1. NCBI lineage: Eukaryota > Metazoa > Chordata > Mammalia > Artiodactyla > Camelidae > Camelus > Camelus bactrianus. Next base: position 118,491,038 of record NC_133575.1, on the reverse strand, counting down.
GCTTAATTCTACTAATAAAATTTTACTAAGATTCTACTAAGAAGAGCAGAGGGCTTAATTCTACTAAGAATTAAGATTCTACTTAATTCTACTAAAATAGTAACTCCAAGAATAGATCTAAGGATTAAAAGAATCCCTACCTAAATCCCAGGTGGTGTTTTGCAGAAATTGCAATCTAAAATTCAATGCAAGGGACTCAGAAAAGATCAAGGTATCTTGAAAAAGACAAAGTTTGAGGTATGGAAAGCCAGGCATAACCCCATGCTTAGTATAAAGACACTGTAAGCTGAAGTTACATGAGATTCAATAGATTCAGAAGAAAAGCCTTCTTGGATCTCCCCTTATCTGCATAAAAGCAAAAACTTCTGGGAAACGACCAAAGCCATCAATTCCCTCATCAGGGTGGCTTCTAGTCCCAGGAGAGAGATCAAGCATAAACCTACCATAAATCCATTCTGTGGGGTGTTTTATAACCCTGAAGAAGTTGCGAAGATCACTCATCTGTGTTCTGATGAACATTATCACAAACTTTCTTATAACCCATTGTTTTCCAAAGAACCCTTTTGTCTTTCTGGAAGAAACCTGTCTGCCCTTCCCAAAGAAGCCAATTCTCTCCTCTCCTTTTGCCCTATTAAGCAGGGTTGATAAAAAGTCTTTAACTTTCACCATTTAATATGGCATTTACTTTTCTGGTTGGCTCCTGTGTTTGCAGAAATAAACCTTTTCTCTAGTTCTTCTCCTCTTTATTTCCATGGGCTCTTTGGGCTTTCTGGATGATAGGGAACTACTCTTTTCTCACCTTCTTTAGTGACATCTTTTTGTCCATGGCTAAGCTATAAAAAGTCTCATTTGTTTTGAGTCACATTTGGAATATGTATACATTTGGAGACCTCCTGGGAGGAAAAAGGGGGGGCGGTTAATACTGCCAGGAGAATTTACTGGTTGCCCTGGCCAAATACCTGATAATACAATATTTGCCAGGATTTTTCTTTGAAAGGTTCTCACTCTAAAAGAAAGATTTTATTGAAACCTCTCAGCTGATCAAATTGAAAGAAAGACAAAGGATTATCATGGCTAGCTTAAGAACACTTCCTTAGCAAAACACAAGGACAGAAATTGGATTTTGAGCAAAAATTAAAATTCATTTACATCATCAACCCTCCTACCCATATGTATACTGTCCTCATGTAATATTCCAGATGGCCCCCTGAAGAAAATCTTCACCAAGATTGCAAATGGCCAGATCCTTTGCCTGAACCTCATGCTCATTTTCAGAACTTGGCCTAGCTAGGGACTGATATCCAGGACCTGAGATGAGCTATTTGTGAAGTCTCTTCTGCTAAGACCAACTGGGCTAAAAGGGAACTATGCACTCTGAGGGAGAGTATGCAGAGCCTCTGTGGAAGGATCTATGAAAACATCACAAGGGCACACAGCTCTAAAACTGGACACGGGAATCTTTTGATTGGCATATTAGTTGGAAATCACCTCCTTGATAGAAAGAAGCAGATTCAAGATGGTGAAATTGGATGGGCAGGTCAGCCTCTTGAGGTTATCAATGAAGAGGATATTCAGTTCTCTGAAGAAGTAAAAACAACCATCCTTGCTTTGCTAATCTCATCTATAGAGAAACAGTAATGTGGTTCCAGGAGTAATTCAAAGCCCTACCCACCCTTCTTACTGATATCAATACCTCCACTTTCTTCTCCTGTCAGGGCATTAGAGAAAGAACTGTCCTACACTCAAGAAAGAAGAAAAAACTTAAATAGTAATTGCCCTACATCTCTGACAATAGGAAATGTGCCCCAGAATTTCTTCTTTAAAATGCTTACATCCATCCTAAGGCCCTTCGGCCAGCAAGACCTGTGTCCTGCAGATCCTGAAAACCAAGTCTTTAAATGCAAACATCCAAGGAAATAACTCTAACTTGAGGGTGCCTTGATTTTAATTATGCTTCTTACCTCCTGTCATAAAATATGAGACATTTACTTCTTCACCTGATAAGTGCAATTAAAACCTTCTCCCTCCCTCCACCAAAAATCTTAATGCTTTCTTCCTTTGCACATCCAGCCATAGAAAGTAACTTAGTCCACTGAAATTGTTTCTTGAGACTGGAAAGGAAAATGCTATTTGTAGAAAAACTGGAAATTTTATCCACTTAGATTGGCTTTAAAATATACCAAGATGGCCACAAGATATTTTCAAATATTCCTTTGTGCAGAATTTAGTCTACAGCCTCCATAAGATTATATACCAGGGAAAATGAAAAATTTAAAAGTCTTCTCCACAAATATTAGTACAAACCTTTAGATCTCACTAAGCAAGTAGTCTTTTTTGGTCCATCTGCCAGAAAGACAATTTAGAGCTTACTATTTTATATAAATGGTTGTTTTTGTATTAATCAGTTTTACAGATTTATGTCTAAAATTTTGGAAAGAACAATATATCTATTTGCATTTGTCTGTATAACTATGTATGTTTTTTTATTATGGAAGGAGCATCATCAATTAAGAACCTAGGAGGGTAGATGGAAACTTATTTTTCCTCCCATACACATGCAATGGAATACTATTCAGAAATAGAAAGGAATAAACCATCAATCTATGCAAAAAACAGGAAGGAATCTTACATGTATATTGCTAAGTGAAATAATTCAGTCTGAGGAGGCTACACACTGTATGACTCCATTTAACTGACATTCAGGAACAGATAAAACAGAGATGGTAGACAAGTTATGGGGTGGAGGGTTAAAATGTTCCATATTATACTTTGGTGATAAATATCTGCTACTATGCATTGGTCTAAACTTACGGACTTTTACAACCCAACAAGTAAATCATAATATATTCCAATTTATTTTTTAGGATATGGGAATGTCACAGGATGGAATAGAGAGTGTGACAAAGAATCTAATTGATTTAGAAATGTATTTTAAAAAAAATCCTCACTGTTGATGGTAGGGTAAAAGATACCTGACCTAATTAAGTATAGACAAGAACAGAATCTGTAGAACAAAGGCAAATTGTACCATATATAAATACTGGACTTTATAAGTTATTTCCCATGGTGGTAGTAGCTAACAATACTGAAACTACTACATCTGTACTCCGCAATGGAGCAAGCAATGAATTCAATAAATGACAAATAGCAAAAGCCAGGTTTCTTACCGCTGTAGGGGAAAGTTACAAATAAGCAAAGTCAGAAGTTTACAATACCCATGTAATAAAGAATAGATTGTATTTCCTTAATTTTAAAAACTTTTGTGTATCAAAACATGCTATCCAGAAAGGGAAAACACAGCCCACAGAATGGAAGAAAATGTTTTCATATGATATATCTGACAAGAGCCTGTTCTACAGAATACATCAAGAACTTTTACAAATCATCAACCAGAAGACAAATAAGCCAGTTTTTAAAATGGACTAAGGACTGGCATGGACCATTCTCCAGATAAGATAAACAAATGTCCAAAAAGCTGATGAAAAGATATCAAACATCAGTAGTTATGAGGGAAATGCAAATTAATATGACAATACAATACCCCTTTACATACACTAAAATGGTTATAATGAAGAAAATTGAAAATAAAATGTTGGCAATGATGTAGAGAAATTGGAACCCTTAAACACTGCTTGTGGAAATGATAAATGCTACAGCCTTACATGTACAATACTTTGGCATTTCCTTAAAAAGATTAAATTATAATTATCATATGGTTCAAAACTCCACTCCTAGATATAGAGCCCGAAGAATTGAAAACAGGTGTTAAAACAAAAACTTGTACATTATTATTCATAGCTGCATTGTACACAATAACCAAAAGTTAGAAAGAATTAAAAAGTTCATCAACAGGTGAGTGTATATATAAAATGCAGTATATCCATAAACTGCTGGTATTACTCTGCATGTAAAAGAATAAAGTAAAATGTTGCAGCCACTGTGGAAAACAATATAGTAGTTCCTCAAAAACTTAAACATAGAGGAATGTATGACCCATCAATTCAACTTCAGGGAATATACTCAAAATATTGGAAAGCAGGAACTGGAACAGATATTTGTACACCCATATTCATAGCAGCATTATTCACAATAGCCAAAATGTGGAAGCAACCCAAGTGTCCATCAATGGATAAGTGGTTAAACAAAATATAGTACATACACAACAGAATATTATTTAGCCTTAAAACTGAGGGAATTCTGAGACATGCTACATTCTGGATGAACCCTAAGGTCACTATGTAAAGTGAAATAAGCCCGTCACAATACAAAAATATATGATTTCACTTATATAAGATATCTTGATGAGTCACAGTCAGAGACAGCATGAATGTGGTTGCCAGGGGCTGAGAGGAGTTAGTGTTTAATGGATACACAGTTTCACTTTGGGAAAATGAAAAACTCCTTGAGATGGATGATGAGGATATTTGTACAACAATATGAATGTAGTTAACACCATAGAATTCTATACTTAGAATGGTTTTAATGGTAAATGTCATGTTAGGTAATTTTAATAACAATAAAAACATGAATGAAATAGCAATATATGTTACAACATGGATGAACATTGAAAACATTCTAAGTGAAAAAAGCCATACAGTAAAGGTCACCCAGATGTGAATCATCTAGTATGATTTGAATCCATCAAGGTAAAAATGAGGGAAAGTCTTAGGAACAGTTACAAAAAAGAAAACTGGATCAAAATGGAAGAAGACATTTTCATACAGTTGGGGCACTTGGTGAAAGTTGAAGTGGGCCTGTGGGTTGAATTATAATGTGGAAACCATACAACTTGGGGGTTATGTCCTGGTACCCAGGGAGATTGTCCCTTATTTGGGTAAAACACACTGAAGTATTTTGTGTGAAGTGGCAAATGTGAGTACTTTTTACTGTTATTGAAAGTTCTCTGTATGTTTGAAATTACTGGGAAGTAAATTACTTTTCAAAACAACCATATCAATACCATGCCAGAAAAATTGGGAAACATCAAATTATTTTAGAAGCCATATCCATATCCAGTTCACCCAAAGTGATGATGCCAATCGTCCTTGTAGGAGTCTGCATGGTGTTAAGAGTCACCATAGGAAGATTATATTAGTAGCCACCTGCTGGGAAACAAGCTGCTGGAAAACAAGCCACTGGACAAGTAGCAGCTAGAAAATAAGCCACACCTAGATTTCCATGAGCTTAAAATATTATATTCACACTTACTTGCTTAAAATGCACATGCTCGCTTTGTTTTAATGTTTTACACAGTAGGTGACCTATAACATGTATTATGCTAAAGAAAATTTGTAAGGAGAAATCCTGACATTGACCATAAGGGCATGAAGGAGGGCAGATATTTCCTAAGGGTAAAACAATGGACAGTCCTGGAAAGCCAGATCATCCATTAACAGAACTTTGTTCTGGCATGAAAGCATGCTGTTTAACCCAAGGGAAATATTTGCTATCTTGAGATGTCCTGGAGGCAATAACAGAATAGACTTAGACAATTTGCATACCCCAAGGAGGGTGATTGTTCCTGGAAGGGATAGGCCTGAAGTTAATCAGCTAACCAGCAAGCAGAACTTAGTGCTTATTGCATGGAATATCTAAAGCCCCACTTCTTTGATTGCATTTTTTTTTCTGAGCTGTATACTCCTAATAAATATGATGTTGACCAGGCTTTCGGCACTCTAGATCCATGAGATCTTGAGTCCCCTGGTCCTATCTTTGCTCTTTACTTTGTTTCTTTGTTTCTTAACTCTTGCAATGCCTGTCCTCAGACATGGTGCCGAGCTGCAATGGACGCAGCAGCCACCATGTCTTCAGTGTTGTGGATGACCTGGGATACAGTAGAAACAGTGGGATTATAGAATTACAATTATCCACATCACTCCACCAACAAAGTGTTAGAATATTCAGTAAATTTATGGAATACATAATCAGTGTACAAAACTCAGCTGCATTTCTATACACTAATAAACTATCAGAAAGAAAAATTAAGAAAAAAATCCCATTTACAAATGTATTAAAAAGAATAAACTACCTAGGAACAAATTAAACCAAGGCACCTATAAGACATTGATTAAGAAATTGAAGAAGACACAAATAGAAAAATATTCTGTGTTAATGGACTGACAACATTAATATTGTTAAAATGTCCATTCAACCCATAGTAATCTGCAGATACAGTGCAATCTCTATCAAAACACCATTGGCATTTTTCACAGAAATAAAACAAACAATCCTAACATTTGTGTGCAACCACAAAGGAACCCAATTAGCCAATAGATCCTGACAAAGGAGAACACAGCTGGAGATATCTCACTCCTTGACTTCAAACTATATCATGAAACTACAGTAACCAAAACAGCATGGAGTTGGCACAAAGGGAGACACTCCAAAAAGAGGAACAGAATAGAGCCCAGAAATAAACCCACATACACACAGCCAGTTCATTCACAATGAAGGAGCCAAGACGCACAACAGGGAAAGGATGGTCCCATCAATAGATGGTGCTGGGAAAACTGTATATCACATACCTAAGAATGACACTGGACACTGTCTACATCACACACAAAACTAACACCCCACAATTCTCACATAAAGCCCTTCCTCTGCTGGGTCCTCTGAAGATAGATGCCCTCAGAAGCCAGCCACACACAGGAAGCTTCTCCCCATTTCTCCTCACCATCTTCTGCAAAGGCGTCTTCTCCCCAGTGGGTCCTGATGACACCAAGCTCTTGTCAGCTGTGCAGGGGGCCCGAACTGCAAACAGAATGTGCTGGAGATGCACGGGTCCCAGAGTGGAGTGCGGAGCCCCTGGGAGTGGCTGGGGAAGCGCAGGCCACACCCTCTCACAGTTCACTTGATGCCGTGCTCCCCGCTGGCAGTCCTGCTGAATCCAGTAAGTTTTGGGAATTAAAAAATGAAATGTAGCCAAATACGATATCACTTCTCCAAAATTTGTTATGGCACAATTCATTGGCAACTATATGCAATGACATAAATGTAGACACAAACTTTACAACTTACACCAAAATTCATTCAACATTAGCCATAGACAAATTTATAATGCAAACCTATAAAAATTCTAAAAGAAAACATAGAAGAAAATCTACATAACCTTGGGTTTGGTGATAAATTTTAACACAAAACCCCAAAAAGTCCACAAAAGGAAAAAAATTATAATGTGGACTTTAAAAAATTAAAAATTGCTACTCTCTGAACTTATTCAGAAAACCAAAAGACAAGCCACAAACTAGGAGGGAAATATTCACAAAAATCATATCTGATAAAGGATTTTTATTCAAATTATACCAAGGAGTCTAAAACAAACAAACAAACAAACAAAAAAACCCCAGTTAAAATGCCCCAGTAAAGATCTGCAGTCACCTGGTCAAAGACCACACAGAGATAATAAATAAGTACACAAGAATATGCTCAATATCATATTTCATCAGAGAATTACAATTAAAACAAGATACAACTGCACACATATTACAACTGCTGAACTCCAAAAAAATGACAATATCGATTGCTAAAGGGTGAGGAACAACAGGAACTCTCCCTCTTTGCCAAGAAAATGCACATGCAACTACTTCAAAAGATAGTTTGGCAGTTTTTTCCAAAGCTAAATATGTCTCACCTCAGGATCCAACAAGCGCACCACCACTATTTAAACTTCTTTGAAAAACTACATCCGAACCCAAACTAGGATGCAGTTACACCCAACAGCTCTGCTCATAATGGCTAAAAACAAAAAGAAATCAGAATGTCCTTTAATATATGAATGCATAAGCAAATTGGGGTGCTTTCATGTCAATATGCCAAAATATGCCTCTTTGGCATAAGTATTATTTGGGGCTGATTGTATTTTTTTAAGGGACACATAAGAATCTCTGAAAACCAAGTCAAAATTGCCCATTTGTGAGGGACACTTACATTTATAAGGGAAATCTCAATTTCTAACTTTGTCTCCCATACTAGGAATGGAAGGAAAACTAAATCTCAGGAAATTCTTGTCAGTGAAGGGTTGGATGTAATCTGCACAACAACCATACCCCTTTTTTCCTTTTGATTTGGATGAAGATGGTATTTAAGGTGATGATTTGGGCCATTTCAGGGAATTACTCAGTTTTCCTGGGTATCTCCCATGCATACACATGGTATACATGTTATTAAATTTGTTTGGTTTTTTTTCCCCTGGTAATCTTTTATTATGGGGGAACAAGGGTCTCAACCAATAACCTATGAGGATAGAAGGAAATTTATTTTCCCTCTCATACACATTAAATGGAATATTATTCAGAAATAGAAAGGAATGAACTATCAGCCCATGCAAAAAAAATGAATGAATCTTGCATGTATATTGCTAAGTGAAATAATCCAGCCTGAAGAGACTACACATTATGTGACTGCCATTTATACAACATCCTTGAAAAGGCAAAACAGAGATGGTAAACAGATTATGGGGTGGGGAGTGGGGATGAAGTATTCCATATGATTCTTCAGTGATGGATAAATGACATTATGCATTTGTCTAAACCCACAGATTTTTACAGTCCAATAAGTAATCATAATCTATTAAAATTCAGTTATTTAGGATATGGGAGTGTCACATGATGGAATACAGAATGCGACAAAGAATCTAACTGATTGAGAAATAGATGAAAATATTCACTGTTGGTGGTGGGACAGAGGTGCTGACCTCAGTAACTTTGGAAATGAACAGAACTTGTAGACTAAAGGCAAAATAAACCACACATAAACAATAGACTCTATTTTACAAAGGTCTTTCCCATGGGGTAGTAGCTATCAATACTGAAACCAATCTACCTATAACGTGGACAAAGATAAGCAATGAATCAAATAAATGAAGAAGGTGGGAACCAGGCTTTTCACTGTCCGAGTGGGAAGTTACAGGTAAGCCAGGCGGGAAGTCTGCTCTCACTGTGAGAATGGGTCACGTTGGAGGCATCAGTGTAAACTCATCTCTAGCTTAGGACGGATACAGACAATTCCACACAGAACTCTTTATAATTAGACGTATATACTGTCGACCGAGGGGGGGGGCAAATTCCCCCTTGAGTTCTTATTGCTGGACTAATAATAAAATTGACACGAGACAGGTTCATAGGAGAAAACGAAAAAAATGATTTCCCTGCTCGTGAAGGGGCTCCCCAGGTGAAGAAAATTTTCCTCCTTCACAGCTCCCTCCCAGGGGTGCAGGTCGTGTCCCGATTCTTCTTTTTTTCTTTCATCCTACCTAGTTAAGTGATGATCTTTCTTGCAACTTTGGTTGCATGATATCTTCTGCCAGCGTTCAACAGGTATTCTGTGAGAACTGTTCCACATGTAGATTTTTTTTATGTATTTGTGGGAGGAGGTGAGCTCCACATCCTTCTATTCCACCACCCTGATCACCTCTCAGCCATTTTTTCTTTATAGTTTTCATCAGTTTTGCTGGGGTGTGGGTCAATATTGATCTTTGTGTGCTCACAGTTTATCTACCTCAAAAGCTACATGGAGCCATCAGAGAAACCATGGTTTTCAGAAATGCTATCTCTAATCAGAAACCCAATGTTCATTATCCTCAGGACTGTTGTGTATGTTTTCTCTGTAGCAAATATTTGCAGAGACCACAAACCAAATAATAAAATATCTCTACATTGTAATCTTTAACATGGATTTATCTGAGCTTTATCTATTTATGCAGGATGATTAGTTTCTGAACTACCTACCTCAACCCTTGATTCTTACCCTCACCCTGACCCCTATGGAGTCCTTAACCTGATCATGAATGTGAACCCTGTATCTCCAGTTACAATTCTTCACTAAGTTTAGTTTCTAGGCAAGATTGATAAAGCACAGCCCTTAGTGTTTCTCACATTGAATGTTACTATAATCATTGGACAGAATTTAGGGGGCAGCTAATTTGAAGACTGAAAAGTGGCAGGAGGCTCACTTGAGGCCTAAAGTACAAACAAACCTCTAGCATTTCTTTTTCTTCCCATGTTATAGGGCTGTAGTCAGAAGTAGCCCCAAACCTGTTCCCCAACATTAATCCCTATACTTTGACCCCTGATGAACTGACACATAACCTCCTTTATCCCTGGATAGTCTTTGCTATGAAATCTACTTCATCTGATATTATAATAGCTGTTTCAGTTTTCTTGATTGGCATCAGCATGGCATATTGCTCCATGTTTTTACTTTCAACCCATTGTTTAAAGTGAGTTTCTTACAGGCATTTAGAGTTGATTCTTCATTTTTAAAAATTCATTTTGACATTTAACAATGTCTTTAATTGGTATGTTTCATTTGGATAGTTTGTATAGCTATTTCTTTAAGGTCAGTAATCTTCTCTTCTGCAATGTTTATACTGTTATTAATTCTATCCAGTGTACTTTTCATCACAAAAAACCTAGTCTTCATCTCTAGAAATTCAATGGGCTTTTTCAAATTCCATGTCTTTACTTCTTGGAAAATATGGAATACAGTATTAACAATTGCTTTTGTATCTTCGTTAATTTTAACATCTTTCAGTTCCATATTTATTTTAATTGAATGATCTTTCCTTTATTATTGATAATATTTTCCTGGTTCTTTGTGTGACTGATAAGTTTTGATTTGCTGCCTGACGCTCTGATTTGTATTCCCAAAAATATTTTTTTTACCAGTATATTAAAGTTTACTTGATAGTTACATAACTCAGATGTGTCCAAATTTTCTCCTGCCTTTCATTAAAAACATCAACAGAACAGGATGAAAATATTTCAGAACAAGAGATGGAGGTTCACAACATCGTGAAGGTATTCAAAGAACTGTTCACTTTAAAATGGCTAATTTTATAATATGTATGTTATGTTACATGAATTTCACTTCAATTTAGAAATACAAAAACAATCAAATGTTCTAATACCCCAGCTTATTTGATGAGCAGGCTATCCAGTCCTTCACCAGACTCCCTCCCAAACCCACCCCCACTTCTCACCTTGGATGTGGCTCCAGGTTTTTCTGCTAATCACACCCTCTCACATCAACACATTTCTGGGTTGCTGCATCTTTCTTTAAATCATACACCACCTCCACTCCCCACCACCACCACCACAAACACACTTCCCTTGCTTAATTCCCCAAAGTACAGCCAAGAACAGACAGTAGTGCTTAACAAAGCTTTCCTAAATAATTGAACTAAACAAAGAAAAAATTTAATGCGGAGATACCTTTAAAAGGGGATACCCTGTTTGCTCTAAGAAGTCATGGATTCAGGGGAGGGTATAGCTCAAGTGGTAGAGCACATGCTTAGCATGCACAAGTTCCTGGGTTCAACCCTCAGGACTGCCTCTAAATCTAAATGTAAGTAAGTAAGTAAATACATACATACATACATACATACATACATACATACGTACATATGTACATACATACGTAAATAAATAAGGCTAAGAAGTCATGGATTATAAAATGTATCATTAATTTAATAACTCCTAGGAGAAAAAGAAACATTTCATAAAATATTTACAAAAATTTTATATTTGCTAACAAAAATCACACATTTATCCCCACAATCCCATTCTTGTTTCTTCTTCGGAGTCAAAATGCATCTAAGCCCTCTTCATATTGTGGCTTTAAAGGTGCTTCTGCCATCTGCACTTAAGCAGAGCATCACAAATAAATGTTGAGATTTATAACTGTTGGGACCTTGCCCGTTTGGCATCTTTAGGGCAGATAATATAATTCTGAAGTTTATCCAAGAACATTGAGGTTTTGTATGCATTTCCTTTTTGATGAAACTTACAGTGGTTTCTAATTTTAAAAGCCCAGTGTAGACTCACAGAGGAGCACCAGTCTGCCATTCTATATATTCTTATTCTTTGTTCCAGGACAGCTACTTGGAACCAGCTTCTACGGTCTGGATTTCAAGATTTATTATCCTGGATAAGACTGTTTAGGGCAGTGGTTCTCAACCAGCATTGATTTTGCTCCCCTATCCCAACTTTGCAGGAACACTTGGGACATTTTTGGTTGTCACAACTGGAGAGAGGGTGCTCCTGGGATCTAGTTGGTTGAGGTCAGGGATGCTGCTAAACATTGCACAATACACAGGACAGTCTCAAAGAATATATGGGCCCAAATGCCAACAGTGCCAAGGTTGAGAAACCCTGGTCTATGCAAGACCCTTCTGAGTACTCTATCCAATACGCTGCAAGTCATGAGGTTTTCGTCGGTGGCTACAGGTAATATTCCTAGCCCCATGTGGGTGTAGGTATTCTTCCTTCTAATCTTTTTTGGGTAGTTCTTTCCCTAGCATTGGGTAGTTTCCTCAGATTACTCTAGAGTCCTCTTTCTGCAACTGTTCTCTCCAGTACCATGCCCTGCAAAGGTCTCCCTGGAAATCTATCATGTGTCAATCAAGGGAACCCATCAAGCTCTTCCTGTGTTCCTTCTCAGTGCCTTGTGTCTTGGATACTCTTTCAACATAATAAACTGGGGCAATAATTGGGTTCAGCTCTTTGAAATATCACTGCCTTTCACTTCCTGGAGTCCAGTGTCTTAAGAATGGTTGTTTCAAATATTTTGTCCTTTATTGGGTTATTTCAGGCAGGAGGATAAATACAGTCCCTGTTACTCCATCTTGGCCAGAAGTGAACATCTATAAGGGGTACTCTTGAATTTCGTGTTCTCTTTGTACTTGAGACTTCTAAAGTTTTCTTTATGCTGGTCCAAACTTGGAATGCGATTAAAAAAAGGTAAATCACGGTGTCAACCTATAATATAAATTTTCTTATACACAGTATCATCATAGTTTTTCTTCTTTTTGGAAGAGATATAACAAGTCACAACATATTTCAGGCTTAGATAATGTTTTGGTTTAATAAACAGCACGAATCCAAAATAACTTTGTGCAATGTAACTTGACCAAAAGAATGCTATAACTTACTCAAATGGTCTTTCTCCATAAGATAAGGCCGTTGAATTGATCTTAAGAATGAATCTAAGAAGAATTTGGCTGTGCTAGACTGGCATCACTGTTCTTGCCAGAACCTGGGAATTTTATTGAAACTCCTTTCTGTATACTTTTTTAGAATTATGTTTGGCCAGTGAAATGAACTCATGTGAGACTTGGAAAGCAGAAAGATAGTGGAGGCCAATACTCTATGGAGGTCAGGACAGTCAGATATGAAGATGCTAAGGTGCGCAGTATACCCAAGCTTTTCCCCAATCTCCTTCACTCCACATCCAGCTCATCCTGTTGCCTACTTGTCCTGCTGGCCAACTGGAGACACAATTAGGTACTTGACATCTGGTCTACTGAGTCTGTGGCTTCCACAAAACTTTCTACACATCTGTCACACACTTATTTTGGCAAACGGACATGAAGGGATTCTCAGGTTTTCCAGCAAGCTTCAACCTGTTCCTCAGTACCAGTGCTTCAAGTGGAAATGCTTAGGACTGGTCCTCTGATCCCTTGGCACCTCCCTTCCAGGCCTTCTGTCCCTGCTTTGTCATACACCTATGTAAGCTTGAACCCAGTATTAAATCCATTGTTTCCATAATACTTGTCTTGGCTCTGTTTTCCTCACTGAATTCAAACTGAATCACAGGTAAATCACCACCACTAACACTCTACCCCATTTATTATCCTTGAAAAGATGCAGTACAGACAAACCTGCTTCTCATGTAGAATACTGTAGGAGGGTCTAGGGCTGCTATTGTTGTTATATCAATTTCCATCAAGATACTCAGGAAAGCAACCCAATGTCTTTATCTGTCTTGAGGCTGGGAAAGAGGTGTCAGCAGAGCTAAACAAGGAGGAACCATTATCTGATGGAAGCCATATCCACTTATTCGAAAGGAAACTTACGGATTGTGACACTATTCGACCTCAGGGCCAAGGGTTTTAAGTAAAGAGAAATAATTATCTTGTGGCACTTCTTTCTTCATAACAACCAAATAAATAGCCATCTTTTTTTGTTCCTCTAAGTGTCTGGTTAGGGAATGCATACTTCATTTGAAATGTGGAGAAGGCCTGGGGAGAGATAAACGGGCTGTTTTCGTGTTGCTCTAGCCTGTACAAAAACATATTCAACCATTCCTGACTTCAAGTTACTTAGGTTCAAAGGCTCCAAGTGACTGATTATTGTTTTGTTGTGGCCCAGCCTTTTGTACATTTGATCTTTGCCACTCTTTTTCTTTTTCCATTTATCTAAAACTGTTTGCTACAATGAATTATTCTCTCCCACTCTCTTACGCCTTCCTTTGAGCCATCTCTTTCAGAACCAGTCAGAGTTGTATTGAATTGGACTATAATCCCCGCGGTTCTTTTTCTCTTCTATCTCAACCATGGTCTCAGGATGATGGCTGTAGAGGCTGTGTGGTCATTTCAAGATCTTTCCTTGGTTTCAGTATGGCCTACGTATTTTTAAACTTCTTTTGTGTCTTTTGGTTTTGAAGAAATTTTGTATGTTTGAGACAATGCTATATATAGCTCTTTACCGAAAGGCTCCAGGTCACACTTTTTAATGTATTTTCAGCATAAGTAAAATACTTTTGTTCTGTAAAGTATGGCAAAATGTCACCAGAAGAAATTAGATTCCAAGAAGAAATTCTACAACAAGCAACTCATCGTATTACTCTTAAATTTTATTAATTCCTTCAGTTTGTGCGTCATTTAAAACAAGATACGTGCTTTAAAAAGCATTCTTATACATAAATAGACCAAGGGATGGTTAAGTAATTTATCCCTAAAACATGCACATCATTTTTATTCAGGTGTGTATAAGAAAGGGGAATAAGCTTTAAGTATTTTTCTTTGGATTTAAGACATTTGGAAATTATTATTCAGGAATACCAAATGTTTCCATGGAACAAATGTGTTTTCCAATAGGAAATGCTGATGTAATTAAAAGGCATTAGTGTTGATAAAGAGGACTGAAAAAACATTTGCACTATACATGATCACCAGGAAAAGAGTTCCACTGAGTCAAAAATATACATCAAATAAATGAATCAGCATGAATTGAAAGGTTTAGATGGAAGAACAGGTATTATGATTATGTGACACATATATATTCAAGGCACATGACTAGGCTAAACAGGTGGCTAGGTTTTATAGATCAATCTGTTATGTCATTGGGAAAGTAGTCAAATGTAGTATAATTTCCATTTACTGGCATTTGTTGATAAATACATGCAATTAGATCTAGGGCAGCAAATATCATCCTTTCAGATACACACCAAAAGTACACACTAGCTAACAGATGCCAGAGTAGCCAAAGCAGTATGATTACACTCCAGTTTTTTTCACACTGAAGTTACATGGATGTTAGCTAAACTGTCTTGTATTGTGTCTATACATCATACTGTCTACTTTCAAGTCTCACAAAATTCTTCAAAACTAGGCAGATTAAAGAACTTATTAAACCACAAAGGATACCCAAACTATTATTCAACACCAGTCAAACCCAAACGCCGGAGTTGACTGTTAACCATATTCCGTTTGGGCTTTTCCCAGGCTGCAAAAATTTCCCCACACTACCTCCCTTCATACAGCTAAAATGGTGCACATCCATTGTGGTTCTCTTCTTTTTCTTTGGTGAGCCAGAGGAATGTGCCTTCCCACTTGCTCCACTATCCATTCTATTATCTATACAATTGCCCTAAATATCCATCAAAGAAAAAAGAATATATAAAAACCCACAACCTTCAACAATATTTAAGCCACCATCTTCTCAAATCAACTGCAGTGGGGAAACAGAGGATATTAAGATCTGTGAGGTTGGTGAATGATCAAAACTTTCTTCCTAAAAGTAAATAGTAGGAGGGCAAGGATAATTCCCTGTGCTTCTAATGGGCTAGCAAAATGTTCCCCAACTGACTGAGATTAAATGTTGAATACTTTACCTGCTTGGACTGCTAGAAGTAAGCACTATCAACAGTTTAACTGCAATTCCCCAAATAACAATTCCCCATTTATATTATTTTTAAGCACCTAAAACCCTTCAAAATCAAAAGACATTAAGGTGAGATGTTGGCAATACTGTCTCCTGAATACTTCTGTATGCACAAAGGTCATCCATAGTTTTAGTAGACATCTCATAAAACAGGTGGTTTCCACCTCAGTGATAGCTTTGTGCAGTTACAAACAAAAATGTTTCTGTAAGTAGATGACACTAATTAACAAAACCAAAGAAACAAACAAAATGCCTTTTTAAAGCTACTGCTGCAAAAAATGGTTCCATCTGAAGTGCACTGGAATAAATTGGTTGGTAGGACAAAGATAAATCTGGAGGCACAGATCAAGATTAAAAAAACGAAAGAGAAAGAAGAGTGTTGAAGAGACTGGCAGACACCACCTGTCAGTATTAAAAAGCTTGAATCACACGGATTGCTTTAAACTCCTTGTTCTCTTGTATTCTTGGTAAATGATAACTTTTTTATTTCTTCACACAGCTTGGCCATGTAAATCCACCACAGAGAGGTGACACAATAATATAGATGAATACCTAGAGGGAGGGGGAAGGCAATTTTATTTTCTTGAATTTATCATAGGCTCCTAAGTAATATATAATGGTAAGACCTATTAACAAATACTTAGAGTAGCAGTTGTGTAATAATACACTAATCAAGTATTTTCAAAGACAGAAGTGGAATTAAAATGATCTTTTCTGATATAACTTTCACCCATCTGAATTCCACTATGTTTTCATCAGTGGGAGAGAAAGCAGTGGTGGTGTTTCTCTTCACTGGAAAGTAGACAGAATCAAAATATAAGAGTAACACTGATGTATCATTGTCATAAAGATCACAAATTAACATAACTCCCTTGAAGAATGATTCTATAATTCAGTACACTTTTAGGTTTTGCACATGGATTAATTTCTCATTATCAGAATGATTAAAAATATTACAAATCATGAGTAGACTCTACATCTGTATCACCTATGAGCAAGAATGTTACTATGAACCTTTTAGTATATAATGACACAATAATTATAATTACCCAATCAAAGGAAAGCTGATGATATAAGTAACAGCAAAATGCTAGTCCTATTAAAGATGTATTAGTCTTTTAATTATGTTATTATAATTTTAAATTATGATATTCTTAATGGTATATGCTTGCTCACATTACTATATTCCAAAAATAGATGTTTTTTAAACATTAGGTTCACTATATTAAACCAGTCATTTTGTTTTGCCTTAATCTACAACTTTTTAAAGATCATTAAGTGATTGACTTCATTACTTACATGCTTGAAAAAAGTATATTATGAATTCCATGCCCCCTCCCTAAAGTCAGCAAAGTGTTTTTTCTTACTTCTCTACAAATGTTAGGGGTGGAGGTTACAGAAAATTCTGGTTATTAATGAATAGGCTAAACTACTCACATCACATTCACACATACACAGATATTCCAATTTGATATAAAGTTGACTATTTGCCACACATAAAATATAAGGATTTTTAAAGCTGAAGTGTTATATGTTAGGTGACAACACCTTTTGGCAAAGAGTTGGCAAAGTGCTTTGCATGTATTAAGTAAGTATAATCTGAATTTAACAATAATCCAGCTTCACAAATCAATCTAAATTCCCAGGTCAAAAAAGGAGGAAGAAACTAAGCTGAGACGCCTAGAATGTGCCACCTGAGGATCCTGAGCAACGGGTCAAGGAGAAGTGAAACCAAGTCAGAGGTATCTGTGCAAAGTTAACTTTGAGCCTCTGTAAATGACAAGATGATGGGGAGGAAAGACTGCTTTGCCCAGACACAAAGTACCCCCAAAGTAAAGCATCCCTCCCCCACTCTTTAGAGCAGCAGCTCTCAAACTTTTGGTTCAAGGACTTCTTTGCACTCTTAAAAATTAGTGAGGACCTCAAAGAGTTCTTGTTTAGGGGCAGTTATAACTATCAGTACTTACCGTATTAGAAATAAAATTTTAAAAATACCCATAACATATAAACATAACTATATTCCTGTGAGGTCAGTCTTATATGTCAACTTGGGGAGTCTACAGTACACTGTAATCCAATCAAACACTAATCTAAGTGTTGCCGTATTTTGTAGATGTGATTAAGGCTCATAAACAGTTGACTTTAAGTAAGGCAATATCCTATATGATCTGAATGAGCTTGATTGAATCAGTTAAAAGGCCTTAAGGGTGGAGCCAAGGTTTCCTTGATGAAGAAATTCTGCATGTTAATACAGCTTTGCTCCTGTCCCCACAGGTCCAGTCAGCCCTTCCGGACAACCAGCTCCTGCCATTGCATAAGCTAATTCCCTGTGATGTATGTCTTAATATATATCCAGAAAAATCCAAGGAGATACTACATCTGTTAACAAGTACAAGTTCCACTGAAAAAAAGTTAAAATAAGAATAATAAGAGTTCTTAGAAATTTAAAAACTGGCTATGAAAAAATAAAAATTTTAAAATTAATTATTTAAAAAAAAAGAAGACCTACATAGCAGGCTGAATAGGGCTGGAAGAGTTAGCTGAATGATTCATCCAGAAAGTGATGCAAAATAAAGGAGTTTAAACATATTAAAAATGTTACCAGACATGCAGGATAGTTCAAAGAAGTCCAGTATCTTTATATTGGGGTTTCAAAAGGAGAACAGCATACAGACTAATTATATTTACAGACAAGAGAACTACTAAATAAATATTAAGAAATTGAACTCACCCATGACTTAAAAGAAACTACATAATGACCTCTTAATACTTATCCCAGAAATGAAAGTTCCGTTAATTATTAGTGCTTTTATTAATGCCATTCAATACATTGATACTAAATGTAGATAGTTAGATATCAATTCACTGGGTAGAGAGTATCATTTTTTAAAATTAAAATGTCTATTCCCGATAAAAAATTTTAGCAATATAGAAATAAAACATTCTTTAACTTGACAATAAATGTTTAACAAGAATTCACAGTATATCACTCTTATATTAGAAAGACTCCAATTAAAACTAGGAACTAAATATAGATGCCCACTGATATAATTTTTGAACACTGTTCATAAATGCAATATAATTATATATAATTATATAATGCAATTAATAATTATATAAAATTACATTATATATATGAATGATGTGGTTAAAATTGTTAACAATAGTATCATAATTTACCTATAGCAGGAGTCAGTAAACTGTAGCCATGGCCTGTGAGCTAAGAATGGTTCTTACATTTTTCAACGCTTGCCTAAAACAAAGAATTTGTGACGGAGACTGTATGTGGTCTGGAAAGTCTAAAAATATTTACTATCTGGATTTTACAGGTTTGTTGACTCCTGACCTATAGAATACAGAAGAATAAACTGACAAGCTATTACAACTAATAAAAGTTATGGAAGGTTGCCAGAAACAAAATACATGAATTAGAAAAGAGAAAAAACAGAAATAAAGAAATAGAATATGAAATTAACTAGAAAATATAAATGTAATCAGAAAATATGGAGTCAATTAGGAAATGTAATTTTAAAAGGATCCCATTTTAGTAGCAAGAAAACCATTAAATAACCAGGAATATTGGCATGCCTTGAATAACTGCTTACATATAAGAATTCTCAATAGAGAGATGGGGTTTAAGTAGAGATGATAGGTCATAGGGACTTCATAGGAAAGCCAATGCCAGGTCATATGTTTCACCGCTAGAAATTATATATAGCTCATTTCAGAGTGCTAATCATTGAGAAAGAATTCCAGCACCTAATTTCTTAGAAATTGAAAAATAAAATCACACACTAAAAGGACAAAAACTTACAACTGATACAATGATGATGATGATAGTGAGCTTGAGATTCTTCATACACATGGCTCGAGCAAGATTTCTGCTGGTTGTTTTGAAGGTAACAGACTAGGAAAAAAAAAGCATGAATTGTTTGACCCCTAGAATTGTCTACATGATTGATTTGCAATAATACCTACAATACTTTTACTTTCATTAATTCTGCTGAAGTTCCAATGTTCTTTACCCCATTCCCTCTCTTCACAGGTACAGACTCGCCATTCATAACCACTAGTTCCCAAAAGCAGGGAATATGGTATATTCTGCCATGCATATGGTAAGCAGTATAAGACAGCTGGAAAGGTTTCCCTCCTTTTTTCTTCTCCACCATAGCAATGCATGTGATGTTTTAGCACTCTTCTAGTTCTTCCCACTAGTGGAAAAGTCTTTTCCTCTTTACACTTTCAATAATAAAGGCTCCTTATAAGCCAGTTGGCTCAAAAAGCATCTGCCTATTCTGTCCAGAATAATCCAGAGATTTTGAACCATAAGAACATGTTCAATTTCCATAGGAAGATTATGTATTTACTTGTATAAGGGCCCAAACCTAAAGAACTTCACTCTTTTGTTTATCCACTTTCTTTTGCAACATCTACTTCTCAATATCTACTGAACCATTCCCACCAGCACATAAGCACTTTAAAACAAACAATGAAAATCTCTAATAGCCCAGCAATTCCACTCCTAGGTATATATTCAACAGAGATATATGCACGAGTTCCCCTACACCTTACCAAAGCTTCCCTTAGGGATGAGGGAGTGGGTGGGTGTAGGTAGAAGAGAATAAGATGAAGATATAAAAATCCCTATGAGAATAACAAGGGCAAGCTGACCAGCCTGATGGCCTCTCCACTCCATGTAGATGGTTTCCTTAGCTTTCCTTAGCAGCTGATGAGGCTCAACTAAGAAATGGGCAAGGACTTGAATAGTTTCTCCAAAGAATATATACAAATTACCAATAAGCACATGGAAATATGATCAACATCATTAGTCATTAGGGAAATGAAAATCAAAACCATAATGACATAATAGCACTTCATACCTATCAGGATGGCTATAATAAAGAGATGGAAGATAACAAGTGCTGGTGAGGATGTGGAAAAACTGGTACCCTTGCACACTGATGGTGCGAATGTAAAATGGTGCAACGCTATGACGAAATGTTTGTTAGTTCCTCAAAAAGCTAAACATACAATTACCATATGACCCAGCAATTCCATTCTTAGGTATATACTCAAAGGAATTGAAAGCAGGGAATTACTGAAACAGATACTTATATGCCAATACTCATTGCAGCATTATTCACAATAGCTCAAAGATGGAAATAACTCAAGGGTCCATCAACAGATGAAGGGATAAATAAAATACAGTATATCTACAATGGAATATTATTCAGCCATAAAAAGAAATGAAGTTCTGATACATGCTACAACATGGATGAAACTTGAAAATATGATGCTAAGTGAAATAAGTCAGCTACAAAAGGACAAATAATTGTAGGATTCCAATTATAGGAACCTAAAAAAGGCAAATTCATAGAGATGAAAGTAGATTAGAGGTTACCAGGGGCTGGGGGTAGGGGGAATGTTACTGATTAACAGTTACAGAATTTCTATTTGGGATACTGACAGTGATAATGGTTGCACAACACTATGAATTTTATTAATGTCACAGAATTATACACCTAAAATTATTAAAACGGCAAATTTTATATTCTATATATTTCACCAAAATTTAAAAAAATTATAATGTAATATGCTCAAATCTATTGAACTGTACAGTTTAAATGGGTCAAATGTATGGTATGTGATTTATTTATCAATAAGAAAATAAATAAAGCTGTTAAAAACCAAGAGGTGATAAAACAATTTTTAAAATACCTGAGTAAACAAAATAAAAAAGAGAAACAAAGAGGATGGAGCAAATAAAAAACCAAAGAGCAACATAGCTTAACCCAGCTCTATCAGTATTTATATTACATGTAAGTGGAACAAACATTTCAATTATAGATATGCTTTATATATTCAGGAAGGTAGAGGAAAGCGTGTACATGTTAAGGAGACACATGAAAGACATAAAAAAGATCCAAATCAAAGTTGTAGAGATAAAAAATATACAAAATGAGACTAATAAACTACAAACTGCGGAAGAAAAGAAAAGTAAACTTGAAGACATAGTAACAGAAACTCCTAAATGAAAGCATCAGTGGGACAACTTCAAGTGGCTTAATGTACACATAATCAGAGTCCTAGAAAGAAAGGAGAAGAACAGAAAAATATTTGAAGAAATATGGCTGTTTTTATACTTTGATGAAAACTACAAGCCCACAGCTCAACAAACCCAAAGTTGAAGAAACATGAAGAAAACTACACCAACGTATACTGTAATCAAATTTCTTAAAACCAATGATAAAGAGAAAAAAATTTAAAGCACGCAGAGAAAGAAAGACACATTATATATGTAAAAACAATAGTGGAATTTTTGTCAGAAACAATGAAAAAGACAGTGGTGAAACGTCTTTAAAATACTGGAAGACAAAAAAAGTAGGCTTCCAGTCAAGATGGCAGAGTGGTAGGATGACGAGCTTATCTCTCCTCGTGACTACAACAAAACCACAACTGAATGCTAAACATCCATCAAAAAAAGACTGGGACCTAGCAAAAAAGATCTTCTGCAACTGGAAACATAAAGAGGATAAAAGGGGAGGGGGATGGGAAGGGACAGGCTGGGAATTTGAAATTTGTAGATACTGACAGGCATATGCAGAACAGATAAACAAGATTATACTGTATAGCACAGGGAAATATATACAAGATCTTGTGGTAGCTCACAGTGAAAAAAAAAGTGACAATGAATATATGTATGTTCATGTATAACTGAAAAATTGTGCTCTACACTGGAATTTGACACAACATTGTAAAATGACTATAACTCAATTTAAAAAACTTAAAAAAAAGAGGAAACCATAGCAGGACGGTAGGAGGGACGTAATGCTGATATAATTGGGCCCCATACCCCCAGGGTGGGTGACCCACAAGCTGAAGAATAGTTAAGTTGCAGAGGCCCTCCCACAGGAGTGAGAACTCTAAGCCTCACGTCAGGATCCCCAGCTTGGGCCCTGGCACTGGGAAGAGAAGGAGATCCCAGGACATCTGTTTTGAAGGCCAGTGGGGCTTGGCTCTGGGAGCCCCAAGGGACTAGGGGAAACGGAGACTCCATTCGCTTGGGAAGCATACGCAGAAACTCACATCTGCCAGGTCCAAGGGCAGAGGCAGTGATTTCATAGGAACCTGGGCCAGACCTGCCTGCTGGATTTGGAGGATCTCCTGGGGACATGGGGACAGCTGCAGCTCACCCAGGGGACATAAAAGCTGGTGGTGGACATTCCAGGAGTATTAATCTACATGAGCTTTCTTGGATGCTGACATCTTGATTGGATCATTAGCACCAAGGCTGAGCCCCACCCAACAGCCTGTAGGGAAGCTGCAGGCCAAACAACATACAGGATGGGAATACAGCCCCAAGCACCAGCAGACTTCCTGAGCCACAAGTGCCTCTAGACATGGCCCTGCCCACCAGAGGTCCAGGACCAAGCTTCACCCAGCAGTGGGCAGGCACCGGCTCCTCCTGCCAGGAAACCTGCATAAGCCTCTAGTCCAGCCTCATCCACCAGGGCCAGATACTAGAAATAAGAAAACAACTATCCCAAAGCCTGTGGAAGGAATCCACAAACATATAGAAAGATAGAAGATATGAAGCGGCAGAGGAATATCTCCCAGGCCGAGGCACAAGATAAAATCCCACAGAAAGAAATAAGTGATGAGGAGATAGGCAATCCATCTGAGAAAGAGTTTAAAGTAATGATAGCCAAGATGTTCAGGGAACTCAAGAGGAGTATAGATGCACAGAGTGAAGTTTTTAGCAAAGAGGTGGAAAATATACAGAATACCCAGAGTTCAAGAATAAAATCACTGAAATGAATAACACACTAGAAGGAAACCAGAATAGACTAAACGAGGCAGAAGAATGGATCAGTGAGCTAGAAGACAGATTTGTGGAAATCACTGCTGCAGAACAGAAAAAAGAATAAAAATGAATGAGGATAATTTAAGAGAACTCTGGGACAATGTGAAGTGCTCTAATAATCACATTATAGGGTCCGAGAAAGAGAAGAGAGAGAGAAAGGACCTGAGAAAATCTTTGGAGAGATAATAACAGAAAACTTCCCCACCTTGGGAAAGGAAACAGTCACCCAAGTCCTGGAAGCGCAGAGAGTACCACACAGAATCAACCCAAAGAGGAACACACCAAGGCACATAGTCATCAAACTGACAACAATTAAGGATAAGGAGAAAATATTAAAACTAGCAAGAGAAAAGCAATGAATAACACACAAGGAACTCCCATAAGGTTATCAGCCGATTTTTCAGCAGAAACTCTACAGGCCAGAAGGGAGTGGCACAATATATTTAAAGTGATGCAAGGGGGAAACTTACAACCAAGAACACTCTGTCCAGCAAGGCTCTCATTCAGCCTTGATGGAGAACTCAAAAGCTTCACAGATAAACAAAAGCTAAAAGATTTCAGCACCACCAAACCAGCTTTACAACAAATGTTAAAGGACCGTCTCTAGTCATCAAACCATAAGAAAAGAGAACAAAAAGAAGAAAGGGGGAAAATAGAGACCTACAAAAGATTGCTTTGGCTGTTTGGGGTCTTTTGTGGTTCCTTATAAATTTTGGAATTGTCTGTTCTAGTTCTGTGAGGAATGTTGCGAGTATTTTGCTGGGGGTTGCGTTGGATCTGTGGATTGCTTTGGGTACTGTGGCCATTTTGATGGTGTTGATTCTTCCAATCCAAGAGCACAAGAAATCTTTCCATTTCTTTGAGTCATTTCAGTTTTTGGAATATAGGTAACCTCCTTGGTTAAGTTTATTTCTAGGCATTTTGTTGTTTTTGATGCAATGGAAATGTTTATGTCAGTTATAAAATTCTGGTTTTTGAAGTGAAAAGAAAAGTGAATGAAGGGCCACAAGTTGCAAAAATATCCTTCTTTGTTATGGGTGAGTTGTATTTCATTACATCTTCTTTATCTATTCAACTATTGATGTACACTTAGGATGCTTCCATATCTTGGTAATTATAAATAATGTTGCTGTTAATAGCAGGGTGCATGTATCTTTCTGAATTAATTTTTATTTTGTAGTTGGCTTTATTCCTTTGATAACTATGTAAGTTTAAAAAGCTAAAAGCTCTAAACATTCTTAGAAACAATGAACAGTACATATATGTGAATTTAAAAATATATGTGCAGTAAAAAAAAAAAAGAAATGAGCTATCAAGCCATGAAAGACATGGAAGAAACTTAAAAGATATATTACTGAATGAAAGAAGCCAGTCTGAAAAAGTTACAATTCCAACCAACTGACATTCTGGAAAAGGCACAGCTACAGAAACAATAAAAAGACTGTGGTTTCCAGTGGTTTGGGGAGAGGGAGGGAGGGAGGAATGAATAGATGGAATACAAGGGATTTTTAAGGCAATGAAATTATTCTGCATGATACTACAGTGGTGGCTTACATGTCATTATGCATTTGTCAAAACCCATAGAATGTACAACATCAAGAGTGAGCCCTAATGTAAACTATGGACTTTGGTTGATAATAATGTGTCCATGTTGGTTCATTCATTGTATCAAATATGCCACACTGATGAGGGATGTTGAGAGTAGGGGAGTATACATGTGTGGGTGGGGAGGGCTATGTGCGAACTCTGTATTTTCTGCTCAGTTCTGCTGTGAACCTGAAACTGCTCTAAAAAATGGAGTCTATTACTAAAAAAAAATTAATATAGAATTCTGTACTGTGAAAATATCTTTTAAAAAAGGAAGTGAAAAGGGGGAAGGGTATAGCTCAAGCGGTAGAGTGCATGCTTAGCATGCATGAGGTCCTGGGTTCAATTCCCAGTTCGTCCTCCAAAAATAAACAAACTTAATTATCTTCCAGTACCAAAAAAAAAAAAAAAATCAAAGCACATCAAATATGTTAAAAAAAAAAAAGGAAGTGAAATAAAGACTTTTCAGGCATACAAATATTGAAAGAAGTCATTACTAGCAGACTTAACACAATGAAAAATGTTTAAAGACATCCTACAGGTGGAAAGAAAATGACACCAGATGGAAATCTGGATCTACACAAAAGAATTAAGAGTTACCAGAAATATTAACTACATGGGTAAATAAAAAAAGATGTTCTTCTTATTATTTAAATCTCTTTAAAAGATAATCAACTGTTTAAACAAAAATAGTAACAATGTATTTTACAGTTATATGTGTAAATGAAAGTATGACAAAAGTATCAAGGTCAGGAAGGTAAAACTGGAGGTAAACTTTGTAACATTCTTATACTATTTGTGAAGTACAATAATACAACTAGAAGGTAGACTATGATAAGTTAAAGACTTCTACTGTAAACCCCAGAGCAAGCACAAAATAACAAAACAGAATAAAAATGGAATTTAAAAAGCACTCAATTAATTGAGCAGAAGGCAAAAAAAGAGGGTGAAGGGAACAAAGAACAGATGGTACAAATAGGAAACAAATAGTAAAATGGTAGATTTAAAATTTTCCTACAAAGAAAACTCCAGGCTGAGACTGCCTCACTGGTGAATTCTTTCAAACAGCTAAGGAACAAATAATGTCAATAGTACGTAAATTCTTTTGGAGGAGAGAGAGAGGTAACACTTCCCAACTTGTTTGATGGGGCCAGCATATCTCTGATACCAAAGCCCAAAAAGAAAAAGAAATTACAGATCAACATCCCTCATGAACACACATAATTCCTGAATAAATCAACAGCAAATCCAATAAGGTGTTATATAAAAAGGATAATGTATCATGACCTTGCAAAAATGCAAGGTTGGTTTAACATTCAAAAAGAAATGTTAACTTAGTAAGTTATAT
Organism: Camelus bactrianus; assembly: GCF_048773025.1. Classification (NCBI taxonomy): domain Eukaryota; kingdom Metazoa; phylum Chordata; class Mammalia; order Artiodactyla; family Camelidae; genus Camelus; species Camelus bactrianus. The sequence continues at coordinate 118,464,298 of NC_133575.1, read as the reverse complement.
TCAGTCATATTAAATGAATAAAGGAGAAAAACCATATAATCCTCTCAGTACAGAAAAAATATTTGATAAAATTCATGAATAAAACTCTCAAGTGAGGAACTGAAGGGATCTTCTTCTAGCTGATAAAGGGTATGTATAAAAAATCTAGGGCTAATAACATAATTGTGAAAATACTAAATTTTTCCCTATAAGATGTGCTACATACAAGAATGTCCACTGTCATGACTTTCCTTTACTATCGTGTAGAAGGTTCTAGCCGGTGCAATAAGACAAAGAAAAGAAGTAAAATGGAAGAATCTACAAAAAAGCTAGTAGAACTAACAAGTGAATTTTGCAACATTTCAGGATACAAACCAGGTCAATATACAAAAGTCAACTTCATTTCTATACATTACCAGTAAAAATTGGAAAATTAAATTTAAAATTTATCACAGAACACAAAAGTATGGAATTCTCAAGAGTGAATTTCACAAAGTATGTACAAGACCTTTACACCAAAACTGAAAAATACTGGTGAGATAAATGAAAGAAATCCTAGGCAAAAGCACAGATATGCCAAGTTTATGGATAGGAAGACTCAATGCTGTCAAGATTACCAATTCTCCCCAAATTGATCTATAGATTAAATGCAATCACAATCAAATATATAAGTTTTTTTTTTCAGGATGGAAAATAACAAGTTTATTCTGGAACACAAATGGAAATACAAAGGACCTAAAATGGTAAAGACAATCCTGGAGAAGAACATGGTTGGAGGACTTTGGGAATTCTATAAAGCTATAGTAATCAGTACAGGGTGGTACTGACATAAAGGCACACAAACAGATTAATGGAACACAATAGAGAATACAGAATTAAACCCCACAGGGGAGAATGGATAAACAAATTGTGGTGGGTAGATTTATACAATGGAATATGTAGTACAAAACAATAAAAAAGAATAAATTATTACTACATTCAACAACATGAATGAATCTCATAGACATAATACTGAGTGAAAGAGGCCAGACATGAAAGAATATATAACATATGAGTCCATTTTTCTATACATTTTAAGAACAAGTAATACATTATCTAGAGTGATGTAAGTTAGAGAAATTACCTCTGTTGGGGATTATTAACTGGAAGGGGCATAAGGGAGCTTTCAGAGGTGTTGACAGTGTTTTATATCTTGATCTGGGTGGTGGTTACATGGGTATAGAAATATGTAGAAAATAACACTTGTACTAGCAAGTACACTTGCTGCACTTTATTATACTTATGTTATTCTTCCATAAAAGAGACATCAGTTAGTTAATTAGCAGTGTTTGTTATTCTGGGTCATGTAGTCAACAAGAAGACTTTTATTTGGAAAGTGAAGACTATACTAGTATTGGTCAAACACAGACCATTCCAACTAAATAGGGTTATCTTCAGGGATTAAGAATAACTAAGAGATGGACTGGAAGTTCCAAAGAAATTGTCAGAAGATCTAGAATCAGACACATATTTTCCCTCTTCTTCCTCAAGCAATGTGTTACAAAGTGAGCTATTACAGAACCCCATTGTTTGACTTCCTGTATGGTGCCACCCTTCCTCCAATTTCCATATACTTTGGTGGAAAAACTATTATCCTCCTAAGACCTACTGTTATTAGATGTTCCCTGTAAAACTAACAATAACAATAAACATTTAAATAGCTCTTACTATGTATCAGACATTGTGACACTGTGTTAGGCACTTTGCATGCACTGTACACTTTAACCCTCAAAACACTATGAAGAAGATATATCTCCATTTTACAGATGATGATGATGACTGAGGCATAGAGAGGTTAAGTAACCTGCCTAAGGTCACACAACTAGTGGCAGAGAAAGGATTCAATCCCAGGCAACCTGATTCTAGAGCTTGTACTCCAACCACTAAAATCTAGCTGTCAGTAAGAATGAACATGATCACTCAATGATCTGTTTCAAGGTGTAAACTTCTACTCTTCATGTAAATTCTTAATTGTGTAGACCCAAATTGTAACTGATCTCTGCCCACCTTCTATTCAATGTCTGTCTATCATCTTTCCTCAAAACCTTTATCCACTAACCAGATGGAAAATACAAAGACATGTGTAACTGTAGGATAAATAGGTTACAGGGACACTTCCTTCCCTATCGATCTCTGCCTCTTGCTTGATACAAAGAAAGCTAAAGCTGTCATGGTAAGCAAGAAAGTGACGGAATTGTTTGGGTTTTAGGATTCATAATGGGTCACAACTGGCGTGCACATTTGTTTTTTGCTTTACAAAGTGTACAGAGAACAGACTGGTATGTGCAGCTAAGTCTAAATTATACAGGTATCGATCCAAAGCTTTAAATAATTGTTTCTTTATGTTGAATATATTTTCCAAATTAAAGATTCCTTAATGGTTATTAATGGGTTGTGGTTTTTTTCTATGTCTCGTTTTTATCCTCATTATCATAATGTAATCACATAATGAGGGTTAGAAGGGAAAAAAAAACCCTACTAAAGTATTGAATTTAAGATGTTTCTCTATTATATCAACCATCAACCACAGCTTCTCAACTTTACATCCTGAAAAATATTATCATATCCCATACTTACCGAATCCACGAGATTTTCTGTTTTATCTATCAATAATTCCAATCTTTCGCCTCGCTGAGCTACCAGATCTGAAAATGTTGGAAAAACAGAAAATATCATGTTTATATTACAAATCTGCTATTTTGTCTTTAAGCCAAATCTGAATTTAATTACAGCTGGTATTCTTGACAACTCATATTTACTACAGAAACAGTTATAACTTTAAGTGATAAATGATCGTAAAGCTTATCAACTAAAGTAGGCTCTTCTGTGAAGGGCCAGATACTAAATATTTTAGGCTTGTGGGCCAAATGGTCTTGGCTGCAATTAATCAACTCTGTCAGATATAAATAATATGTAAATGAACGGGCATGACTGTTTTCCAATGAAACTTTATGCAGAAAAACAGGCCAGATTTGATCCAAGGGCTGTAGTTTGCAAATTCCTAAATTAAGGATATGATCTGAGAGTAAAAACAACAAAAAAAAGAACCATCAAAATGAATGAGAGTTGGACATTTTCAGAACTGCAGTGTGGGGAGCTCCAAAGATCCTTTCTCCAACAAAACCGCCATAACTGGTAACAATTATAAAAACAAACAAAAGCCATTCAAAGTCTCTGAGAACTGTGAGTGTCCTAAGGGCGTACAGCAAATAGAGAAACATTTATACAAGAAAATCAATGAATTATCAATAACAACAGTGAAAATCTATGGCATATGAGGCACGACCTGCCCCATCCTTCAGCTCAGTGATGCAGAAGCTCTGCTTCTGGCAAGTAAAGCCTGGGAGCTCTCTTTCCCCTCAGGTCCCATTCAAAGGCTATGCTCTCTCCCTAGAAGGGGCAAGTAGTCAGCATTTCTCCTCCTTCTTCACCCCATACCCAGGCTATGAGGCAGAAGCTCTATTCCAGCATGGCACGGCTGATAGTTACGAGGCTCCCTTCCTCTACCTACTGCCATACATAGGGAAGAAGCTCTACCCCAGGTGGCAGGCCAAGAACACTGGGCCCTGAGGGCCTCTTCCCTGACTTAACTCATAGAGTAGAGGTTCCACAATGTGAGAGGAAAGCCAAGACCAGGGTTATCTAGCACTCCAATGGTAGAGCAAGGGTGCCACTCAAAGAGATGGAGTCCACTGCCCCGATCTACAGTACCAGAGCAGTGACTCATACATTGTTCCCAGTGGGAGAGGCAGTCCTTAAGAACAGAGTTTTCCCTAAGAGGACAGACTTCATTTGGGGCAGAGGATGGGGAAGTTCAAGCCTAAGGGTGCTGTCAAAAACAAAGGAGACTTTGGAGGTAAGCAATTATAATGAAGCTGGTAGCTTCACGAGAATAATAAGTTAAACCATGGGGCAGCTAGAAGTTTAACAGAGAGTACCTGGGGAAGAGACAGATAAGAAGAACCCTCCCAAGGTCAGCACAAGCATCTAAGACTGGCCTTAAAGATAAAGGAACCCAAGTCTAATTAGATCAGACTGCAGGAATTTATGTCTGGGGAATTGTCAGAAAAAAAATAATAGAGCAATTAGCCTGCAATTAGTGGAGGTTAACAGCTGGATGAGATACCAACAGAGGCAAGCTTAATAGGGAGATCAGGGAAAAAACACTCCAAGAGAGCTGTGTCATTCCAGGGTGACTGTGTATGTCCAAGGCTGTTCCCTCTCAGACGTGACATCAGCGGCGTGGGAGAAACACACTTCAAAGAAAAAGTCCAGCCCAGTCACTAAACAAATAAAGAAGCAAACAACAAACCCTAGGGGTTGGGAATCAGTACCCAGAATTGCTATAATACATTACTTAAAATGTCCAATTTTCCAAAATATTATGACATGTTAAAAGAAACAGGAAAGTGTGATCCCTACACAAGAAGAGCAGAAATTATAAACTTACTTGGCAGAGGGGGAGCTCAGCTCTTGGACTCAACAATGGAATGAAATTAGAAATCAATAACAGAAGGAAAACTTATGGGATGAAGTAAAAGCAGTGCATAGAAGGAAATTTATAGCAGCAAACACCTATATTAAAGAGAAGAAGGGTGTTACAGACAGAATTGAGTTCCCACAAATTCATATATTGAAGTCCTAACCCCTAATGTGATAGTATTTGGATGGGGCCTTTGGAAGATCATTATGTTGAGATGAGGCCATGAAGGCTTATGATGGGATTAGTGCCCTTATAAAAAGAGACACCAGAGAACACAGTGATAAGGCACAATCTGCAAGCTGGGAAGAGATTTTGCACCAGAACCCAATCATGCAGACACCCTGATCTTGGACTTCCAGCCTCTAGAACCATGAGAAAATAAATTTCTGTTGTTTAAGCCACCCAGTCTATAGTAATCCTTTATAGGATGACTAAGACAAAAGATCTCAAATTAATAACTTAAATTTCCACCTCAAGGAACTGGAAAAAGAAAAGCAAACTAAATCAAAATCTGACAGAAGTAAATAATAAAGATTAGAGCAGAAAAAATATAGATTAGAAACACAATAGAGAAAATCAATAAAACCAAAAGTAGGTTTGAAATGATAAACAAAATTGACAAGTCTTTGTATAAACAGACAAAAAAGAGATTCAAATTACTAAAATAATCACTACTGAGTTCCCAGAAATGAAAGGGATTCTAAGAGAATACTATAAACAAGAGTATGTCAATACATTAGATAAACTAAATGAAATGGATAAATTCCTAGAAAGACACAAACCACAAAAACAGATTCAAGAAGAAATGGGAGTAACTGAATAGAGCTACAACAAACAAAAAGATTAAGTCAGTAATTTTTAAACTTTGCATAAAGAAAAGCCCAGGCCCAGATGGCTTCAAAGGTGAACTCTGCCAAACATTACAAGAATACCAGTTTTTCGAAAATTTTTCTAAAAATAGAAAAGGAGGGAACATTCTCAACTTATCCTATGAGGTCAGTATTACCCTGGTATCAAAACCAAAGATATCACAAGAAAACAACAGATCAATATCTCTTATGAATATAGACACAAAAAACCTTCAATAAAGTACTAGCAGAATGAATCCAGCAATATATAAAAAGGAATTTACACCATGATGAAGAGGCATTTCAGAAATGCAAGGTTAATTTAATATCCAAAAATCAATTACTGTAATATATTGTATTAATAAAGGAGAAAAACAATATGATCATATCAATAGATGCAAAAAAGCACTTCACAAAATCCAACACCTTTTCATGATAACTCAACAAAAAAGAAATAGAAGGGAAGCTCCTGAACCATCTATAAAAAAACAGCTAACATCATACATAATTGTGAAAGTTTCCCTAAGATCAGGAATAAGACAAGGATGTCCATTCTTGCCACTCTTATTCAACTGTACTAGAGGTTCCAGCCAGGCCAATTAGGCAGGAGAAAGACATGAAAGGTATTCGGATTGGAAAGGGAAAATTAAATCTCTGTTTTCAGATGGCATGATCCAGTACATAGAAAATCATAAGGAACTATTAAAACTAATAAATGAGTTCAACAAGGTTATACAATACAAGATCAATATACAAAAATCAATTATATTTCTATACATCAGCAGTGAACAATCAAAAAATAAAAGAAAAATTCCATTTACCATAGCATCAGAAAAAAACCACTTGGGAACAAGGCAAGAAAGATGTTAGAAGAGAGATACTATTAAAAAGAAATTATTCTGACACATCAAAAGCGGTAAAGAAGATTTTAATCAAGACTACTGCAATAGGGGTCAAGACCATTGCAATAGGGGAGAGAGACTGAGCTCAGCTGTGATTAAGCTCAGCTGTGATTATAACAAGGACAAGTTAGGTGATGTCAGTATTATAGTGGCATTAGACAGTCCTCCTTTTTGTCTCCCTTTTTAAACAACTAATTAGGCATCCATCTACAAACAAAAGTGCCTCTGTCGGAGTTGTGGGATCCAACACCATATGCTAAGGGACCTGAGAGGAGTTTCATCCACCTGTGCATCAGTAATAGGCAGACAGACCTTGCTATGAGCTGTGCAATCAGCAGGACTGGTGAACATGCCCCAGTTCCTCTTGGCTACAGTTGGGGAAAACCTAAAGAATGCTGACTTGGGCAGACACCCAGGACAAGAGAGATTTTGTGAAACTCCAGCTTTGCTGAGGGGAGATTCCAGCATGCCACTGGAGCAAAACAAAACGAATTGGAGGCAAGACTTCCATGACTGGGGGAAAGGGGAAGGAAAGAGATTAGGAAAGATGCAGGTAAGAATATCAAACAACATTAAAGGGATGTAGTTTCTGATGACTGGGTTCAGGAATTCACAGCAAGTCAATCCAATAGCTTCTGGGAGACCCTTAACCAATAATCCTCTCATCAGTCCTGCAGTGACCCCCAAATGCCCAGTGTGCAAAACCCACACCTCTCCCCACTCTCTGGCTGGTTCCTTTTATGTGCTTATAACTTTGGTGGCAAGAGTGAGCTACAGAAAAAGGAGTGCTCTCAGACCAGAGTCTATGGGCGAGGAAGAAACCATAAAATTGAGCTGTAGTGCTGTTTTCTGGAAAACAAAAAAGAGATTTCCAGCAGACAGCCTGGTGAGCTCTAAGACCAGAGAAGACGTAAATGCTTAATAATTCTGCCACAAGAGGGAGCAAGAAAGCAAGAATCATGGAGCAGGTTAGAGAAAATCCTAGATATAACAGGACCAATGAACTGTGTTCCCCACCTGAAGGCAACTAGTAGAGATTTAAGGTGTTTGCTACTTCATATGTTAAAGCAGCAATGCAAAGCTCCAAGGAATATGAAGAATCAAGGAAACATGTCATCACCAAAAGACAACAATCACGCACCAATAACCAAGATCAAAGACATGAAATTTTGTGACCTAACTGATAAAGAATTCAAAATAGTAGTTTTAGGGAAATCAAAAGAGCAGCAAGAAAACACAGAAAGACGTTCTAACTAAATCAGGAAAACAGTACATAAACAAAATCTGAAATTTATCAAAGAAACAGAAATCAGTAGAAAATAGCAATGAAACTAAGAGCTGATTTTCTAAAGATAAACAAAACTGACAAATCTTTGGATAGATGAAGAAAAAAAGAAAAAAGACCCAAATAAATAAGATATGAAATGAAAGAGACATTACAACTGATACCTGAGATATACAAAGGATCAAAGGAGACTACTACAATTATATGCCAACAAACTGGATAACCTAGAAGAAATGGATTTATTCCTAGAAACATACAACCTACCAAGACTGATTCAGAAAGAAATAGAAATTTAACATTCCAATAATGAATAAGAAGAATGAATCAGTAATCAAAAGCCTCCCAACACAGAAAAGCCCAGTACCAGATGGCTTCACTGGTGAATGCTACCAAACATTTAAAGAAAAATTAATGCCAATTCATCTCAAACTCTTCCAAAAAACTGAAGAGGAGGGAATATTTCTAAACTCATTTTATGAGGTCAGCATTACTCTGATACCAAAGACAGATAAAGATACTATAAGAAAACTAAACCAGTATTTTTGATGAATATACATGCAAAAATTATAAAAAAATTAGCAAATCAAATTCAACAACACATCAAAACAATCATACACTATGACCAAATGGGATTTATCCCTAAGATGCAAGAATAGCTCAAAATACACACATCAATACAGGTGATATATCATATTAAGAGAATGAAAGATACTTATGATCATCTCAATAGACGCAGAAAAAAAATTGACAAAATACAGCATCACTTCATGACAAAAACCCTCAACAAATTGAATATTGAAGGAAGTTACTTCAACACAATAAAGGCCATATATGTCAGACCAATAGCTCGACATCTTACTCAATGGTGAAACATTGAAGGCTTTTCCTCTAAGATCAGGAACAAGACAAGGGTGCCCACTCTCACCACTGTTATTCACAAAGTATTAGAAATCTTCGCTAGAGCAATCAGGTAAGACAAAGAAGTAAAAGGCATCCAAATTGGAAAGGAAGTAAAACTGCCATTATTTACAGATTATATATTATATATAGAAAATCTTAAAGATCCAACAAAAAACTGTTAAACTAATCAATGAATTCAGTAGAGTTGCAGGATATAAAATCAACATACAGAAATCAGTTGCTTGTATATAATAACAACAAAATATTTTTAAAAAGTAATAAAACTATCCCAATCACAATATCATCAAAAATATTAAAATGTTTAGGAATAAATTTAACTAAGGAAGTGAAAGATCTGTGTGATAAAAACGATATGACTTGGATAAAAGAAATTGAAGGAAATACACACAAATGGAAATACATCCTGTGTTCATGAATCAAAAGAATTAATATTGTTAAAATGTTCATACTACCCAAAGCCATCTATAGATTCAATGCAATCTCTATCAAAATTCCAAAGGCATTTTTCACAGAAATGGAAAAAACAATCCTAAAATGTGTATGGAACCACAAAAAGACCCCAAAGAGCCAAAACAATCCTGAGAAAGAAGAACAAAATCAGAGGTCTTACACTTCCTGATCCTGAACTATACTATAAAGCTATAGTACTTGAAACAGTATGGTACTGGCATAATAAGATACACGAATCAATGGAACAAAATAGAGAGCCCATAAATAACCCCCACATATACAGCCAACTAATATTTTTCAAGGGAGTCAAGATTGCTCAAAGGGGAAACAATGGTCTTTTCAACAAATGGTGTTGGGAAAACTGGATAACCACAAGTAAAAAATTGAAATTGGATCCCTATAAACAGTACTCAAAAAATTAACTTGAAATGGATTAAATACTTAAATGTAAGACTTGAAATCAATAAACACCTGTAAGAAAATATAGGGAAGAAAGTTCTTGACACTGGTCTTTGCAATGATATTTAGGATTGACACCAAAAGCACAAACAAACAAAAAAAAAATAAAAATCAACAAGTTGGACTACATCAAACTAAAAAGCTTCTGCACAGGAAAAGAAACAATCAACAACATAAAAAGGCAACCTACAGAATGGGAGAAAATATTTACAAACCATGTATTGGATAAGGGGTTAATATCCAAAATATATAAAGAATTCATATATCTCAACAACAACAACAACAAAAAAAACCCAATCTGATTAAAAAATGGGCAGAGGAACTCAACATAATTTTTCCAAAGAAGACATATACAAATGGCCAACAGGTACATGAAAAGATGCTCAACATCACTAATCATCAGAAGCATGCAAATAAAAACCACAATGAAATATCAACCTCATACCTGTTGAATGGCTGTCATTAAGAAGACAAGAGAAAAGTGTTGGCAAGCACATGAGGAGAAGGGAACCATTATGCACTGCTGGTAGGAATGTAAATTGGTTCAATCACTATGAAAAACAATATGGAGGTTCCTCAAAAAATTAAAAATACAACTACCATATGATCTAGCAATTCTATTTCTGGGTATATATCCAAACGGAATGAAAGCAGGATATTGAAAGGACAGCTGTACATCCATTTTTATTGCACCATTATTCACAACAGCCAAGATATAGAAATAAGCTAAGCGTTTGTCCATGGATGAATGGATAAAGAAGATGTGGTGTATACACATAATGGAATATTATTGAGCCATGAGAAAGATGGAAATCCTGCTGTCTGCAACAACATGGATGGATCTTGAGGGCACCATGCTTAGTGAGATAAGCCAGACAAAGACAGACAAATATTGTATGATATTATTAAGATGTGGAATCTAAAAATGTGGAACTTGTAGAACCAGAGTAGAATGGTGGTTACTAGGGGCTAGAGGTGGAAGAACAGGGGAGACGTAGTGAAAGGGTGCAAACTTGGAACTAGAAGATTAATAAGCTCTGGACATCTAGTGCACAGCACACTGATTATAGTCAACATTACTGTAGTATATACTTCAAAACTGCTAAGGTAGTTTTATATAACTCCATTTATATGAAATGCCCAGAACAGGCAAATCTATACAGACAGAAAGGAGAGTAATTGTTCTTAGGTCTGGAGGCTGAGGGGAAAAGAGGAGTGACTGTAAATGGGTACCAGATTTGTTTTGGGGATAGTGAAAATGTTCTAAAATTGTGGTGATGGTCACACAATCTGTGGATATAGTAAAAACACTGGGTTATATAGTTTAAATGAGTGAACTGTATGGTATGTGGATTATATCACAATAAAGCTGTTAAAAATGAATGGGAGATAATTAGAAATGTCTTTGCTACATTTTTAATTTGCTGTTTCTGTAATTCTAAAAATAAGTCATTTTAAAGGAGTTGATTAAAAAGGTTCATTTTCTGAGAAGTTTATGCATTTGCAATAGAAAATATTGTAGCAATTGGCTATTTCCACTTTTGGGCAAAATACATATATTTAGTGATAAAAAAAGAGAGAAAAGAAGTATTAGTTTTTTAATAGGTTCTGTAGTCTACATCTAGACATATAATTAAAACTAAAATCAATGAAAGAAAATCACCTCAAATAACCAAGAGATATACATATTAAGAAATGCAAAAATGTTTCTGTCTTTTGATTATTAATCTCATTCCTGAAAATTAATCTCAACAAGAAAAACATAATAGGCATAAAAACATTTATAACAGTACTGTTACGGTAACACAAACCTCTAAATCAGTGCTACCTAAGAGTGCTTGCTACTGCTCAACTAAGTCTCCAAGTACACTGTTCAGTCCAATTGACATTTTCATAGCAAGATGTTCTCAATGAAGGACACATAGCACTGTCTTACATTCTGGAGCAAGATCCTTATCTGGCTGTAAAACAGCATTGAGCAATATTGCTCTAAAGAACCAAAATGTCCATAATAAGAACATAATTGGCAACCCTGTGATATAACTTAAAGAAATATTATTTGAGCATAAAGCAGACTAACAATAGCTAACAATCATTCAGCCCTTACTATGTGCCAGGCACTGTACAAAGTGTTTTATATACATTATTTCTTTTATCCCAGTAACCTTAAGTTCTAGTATCTCCTTTTTGCAGATTAAGAAATAAAGGTCACAGAGGTTAGAGGACTGATCAAGGCCCAACAGCAGGTAGGACATGAAATCAAGACTCAAACTCAGGCAAGTATGACTCCAAATCCTGATCACTGTATTATAATGCCTCCACAAAACTAAAGGATGATTTTAACTATGTATATATGTGAATAAAAAATAGAAAGAAAATGGAGATGAATCTTTAGGATGGTGAGACAAAAAGTAAATTTTTAAAAATGTCTTTTCATTATTTGTAGCTGTCCTAATAAAAATACAAAAGTAATTCAAATAGTAAATTCAAAATTATAAGGAAATGAACATTTATGAAATGACAATGTCTGAATCAAATATCATAAAGCAATTATATACTCATTTTTGTTCAATTTTATAAAAGAATTTATTGTCTGCAAGACATTCTTCTTAGAAGATACATTTAAGAGTGGTACTAAAACTTGAGTATGCATTGCAATCCTCTCAAGGGCTTGTGAAAACAGATTGCTGGGATCTACTTCAAGAGTTTCTGATTCAATAGGCTTGGGGTGGGGCCTGAAAGTCTGCATTTATAACGAGTTTCCAGGGGATGCTGATGCTGCCGGCCCAGGGACTATACTGTGAGAACCTGTGCTTTTAAAAAATTAGCATCATCCTAAATCTAAATACCATTGGTATAATCAATTAAAAATAAACTTGATGAATTTCTTGAATTACTTTAATGTGCTAAGTAGGTTCTTGACAAAGCACAGGCCGATGGAATTTATGTCATAGTTCATACTCTTAAAGAATACAACAGTCTTTTGGTCCAATTCTTTATCTCAGTCAAGAGCTACAAGCTTTTTAAGGAAGTCAAATAGTTATACTTTATCTATACTGATAATATCAGTTATCTGGGTACTTTCAGTCAAAACTGACTAAATTATTTTAAATTGCTGAACTGTTTAAGGGTCTTGGAAATTAGTCTTGCTAAGCAAACTAACTTAGAATGAAAAACAGTCATAAGTGCTAAAACCATTTATACAGCAGGCAGTATTATAGATAAGTAATATCCATATCTCAGCTTCCAATAGTAAGAATAAGTGCTGTATCAGCCTCTCTAGAATAATTTGATCCTCAATTAAGTAATGTATTATAATTTTTGCCTGCATGCATGCAGACTATGCCATAAAACATACCTATGTTTCTGACCATGATTCCTTTCAGTTCATCCACTTGGGCTTGAGTCTCCATCACTCTATCTAGGCCCTTATTCTCGGAGTGATGCTTCTATAAAAAAAAATACGACTTAACTTATGATACCCAGACATTATCTACAATATGAAAACAAAAAGAAGAGGAATGCCACTGAGGAATGCCATAAAATTGTCTCTATTGACACAAAAGATAGATGTCACTTCATTCAAAAATTGTTACCAGACCTAGGGAAAAATACAGGCAAGCATAAAAATTGCTACCATATGAAATGTGTTTTAGTAAAAAAATATCACCTTACTTTAAATAAAGCTAAAAATATGCCAAATATACATCTGAGATTCTTGGGGCAGAAGGAGGGAGTTCTATAATCTGTGCTCAGACAAGGAAGAAAGGAGAATAGACTGCAGTTGGGGCAGGTGGAACAGGGCAGGGAAAGGGCATTCTAAATTGCTCCATATTTCTTGGATATGATAAGGCAGGTGTTGGCCCAGCTTCTGAGCACCTGTTCTATCTGTTAGGATCAGAGTATACGTCCTATTTTCACTGGCTTCTTATAGGATCTAGAAGTGTAAGGCACTGATGATAGTATATATTTTGGAAGTATTATCCATAGCAAACAATTATGGACTGCTTAATACTCAATATTCTAGTCACTTCACTGTGCTAAATGCTTCAAATAGGGGTATTCTTTAATCCATGCAAAAATTCTATGATGAAGATGCTATTGTTATTACCTCTATTTACAGGTAAGGATCCTGACACAGATTTGTTAGGAGGTTCACACAAAGATCTGGCACTAAAGACAAACTAGCTAAGTTGAAAGTTTTGCTGCCAGCTGATCCTATTTATCTTTTTTCCCTTGTGATGAGAATTCTTAGGATTTACTCTCTTAACAACTTTCATATATAACCTAAAGCATTGTTAATTATATTTATCATATAGTACATTACATGCTTAGTTCTTATTTATCTTATAATTGTAAGATGGACTGCCTTCATCTAATTTCCCCTCTGCACATTCCCTGCCTCTGGTAACCACAAATCTGCTCTCTTTTTCTATGAGTTTGTTTTTGAAGTATAATTGACCTACAACACTATGTGAGGTCCTGTTACACAACATAGTGATTTGATATATCTATACATTTAAAAATGATAACAATGAAAAGTTTAGTTAGGTCAAAATAGGTATTACATAGTTACAACTATATTCCCCACAGTATACATTTCAAAACTGTGACTCATTTATATTGCAACTAGAAGAATGTATCTTTAATTTCCTTCATCTGTTTCTTCCCCCACCCCTATCCCCTCTGGCAATCACCTATTTGTTCTCTGTATCTATAACTCTGTTAACGTTTTCTTGTATTTGTTCAATTGTTTTGTTTTTTAGATTCCATATATAAGTGAAATCACACAGTAATTATCTTTTTCTGTCTTGACTTATTTCACTTAACGTGATACCCTCTAGATCCATCAATGTTGCTGCAAATGACAAGATTTCACTCTTTTTTTGGCTGAGTAATATTCCACATATACATGCATGTTTGTGTGTGTGTGTGTATCTTTATCCATTCATCTATTGATGGGCATTTAGGTTCCTTCCATGTCTTGGCTATTGTAAATAATGCTGCAATGAACATTGCAGTGCATGTATCTTTTCTAATTAGAGATTTCATTTCCTTTGGATAAATACTCAGAAGTGGAATTGCTGGATTATATGGTAGTTCTGTTTTTAATTTTTGGAGGAATCTCCATACTGTCTTCCACAGTGGCTACACCAATTTACATTCCCATCAACAGTGCATGAGGGTTTCCTTTTTTCCACATCCTTGCCAACACTTGTTATTTGTTGTCTTTTTGATAACAGCCATTCTGACAAGTGTGAGGTGATACCTTACTGTGGTTTTCATTTGCATTTCCCTGATGATCAATGATGTTGAGCATCTTTTCATGTGCCTGTTGGCTAGTTGTATGTCTTCTTTGGAAAGATGTCTATTCAGGTCCTCTGTTCACTTTTTAATCAGTTTGGTTTTTTAATGTTGAAGTTGTATCACTTATTTGTACATTTGGATATTAACCCCTTATCAGCTATATCATTTGCCAATATCTTCTCCTATTTAGTAGGCGACATTTTTGTTTTGTTGATAGTTTCCTTTGCTGTGCAAAAGCTTTTCAGCTTGATGTAGTCCTATTCATTTTTGCTTTTGTTTCCATTGCCTGAGGACACAGATCCAAAAAAATATTACTAAGACAGGTGTCAAAGTGTATACTGCCTATGTTTTCTTTTAGAAGTTTCATGGTTTCAAGTCTTATTTTTCAATTCATTTCGAATTTATTTTTGTACATGCTGTGAGAAAGTAGTCTAGTTTGAATCTTTTGCATGTAGTTGTCCAAGTATCCCAACACCATTTACTGAAGAGATTACCTTTTCCCCATTGGATATTCTTGTCTCCTTTGTCACAGATTAATTGACCATATGTGCCTGGGTTCATTTCTAGGCTCTCTATCCTGTTCCATGGACCTGCGTGTCTGTTTTTGTGATAGTACCATACTGTTTTGACTGTTGTAGCTTTGTCATATAGTTGGAAACCAGGGAGTGTGATACCTCCAGCTTTGTTTTTCTTTCTCCAAGTTGTTTTGGGTATTCTGGGTCTTCTGTATCTCCATACAAATTTTAGAATTATTTGTTCTAGTTCTGTAAAAAAATGTTATTGGTATTGTGATAGGGATTGCATTGAATCTGTAGACTGCCTTGGGTAGTATGGTCATTTTAACAATATTAATTCTTCCAATCCATGAACATGGCTTATCTTTCCATCTGTTTGTGCCATCTTCAATTTCTTTCATCAGTGTCTTATACCTCCTTAGTTCGATATATTCCTAAATATTTTATTCTTTTTGATAAATGGGACTGTATTCTTAATTCCTCTTTTTGATAGTTTGTTGTTAGTGTATAGAAATACAAAATATTTCTGCATATAAATTTTGTGTTCTGCAAATTTACTGAATTTGTTTATTAGTTCTGAAAGTTTTTGGTGGTATCTTTAGGATGTTCTATATATAATATCATGTCATTTGTAAAGAGTGATAATTTTACTTCTTCCTTTTGAATTTGGATTCCTTTTCTTTCTTTTCCTTGTCTGACTGCTGTGACTAGGACTTCCAATACTATGCTGAATAAGTGGTGACAATGGGCATCCTTGTCTTGTTCTTGATCTTGGAGGGAATGCTTTCCGCTTTTCACCACTGAGTATGACATTAACTGTGGGCTTGTCATGCACAGCCTTTATTATGTTGGGGTATGTTCCCTTTATTTTCATTCTGTTGAGTTTTTTTTTTTTTATCAAAAATGGATATTGAATTCTGTCAAAAGCTTTTTTCTGCATCTACTGAATGTAGTTTTTATTCTTCAATTTGTTAACATGGAGTGTCACATTGATTGATTTGCAGATACTGAACCATATCTAGAATAAATCCCACTTGATAATGGTGTATAATCCTTTTAAATGTATTATTGAATTTGGTTTGTGAATATTTTGTTGAGGATTTCTGAATCTATGTTCATCAGTGATACTGGCCTGTAATTTTCTTTTTTGTGATATCTTTGGTTTTGGTGTCAGGAAGATGTAGATATCATGGAATGAATCTGGAAGTGTTCCTTCCTCTGCAATTTTTTTTGAATAGTTTCAGAAGGATGGGTGTTAACTCTTCTCTAAATGTTTGGTAGAATTCACCTGTGAAGCCATCTGGTCCTGGATTTTTGTTGGGAGTTTTTCAATTACTGACTCAATTTCATTACTGGTAATTGGTCTGTTCATATTTTCTATTTCTTACTGGTTCAGTCTTGTGAGATTGTACATTTCTAGGAATTTGTCCATTTCTTCTAGGCTGCCCATTTTATTGGCATACGGTTGTTCATAGTAGTTTCTTATGATCCTCTGTATTTCTGTGATATCTTTTGTAATTTCTCCTTTTTCATTTCTGATTTTAGTGATTTGAGCCTGCTCTCATTTTTTCCTGATGAGTCTGCCTAAAGGTTTATCAGCTTTATTTATATTTACGAAGAGCTAGCTCTTCATTTCATTGATCTTTTCTATTGTTTCCTTAGTCTCTATTTCACTTATTTCTGTTCTGATCTTTATGATTTCTTTCCTTCTACTAACTTTGGGTTCAGTTTGTTGTTCTTTTCCTAGCTCCTTTAGGTAAAATCTTAGGTTGTTCCCTTGAGACTTTTGTTTCCTGAGATGCTTGTATTGCTATAAACATCCCACTTAGAATGGCTTTTGCTGCATCCCATAAATTTTGAATCATTTCCTATTCACTTGTCTCTAGGTATTTTTTGATTTCCTCTGGCTTCTTCAGTGATTCATTGGTTCTTTAGTAGCATATTGCTAGCCTCCACGTGTTTGTGTTTTTTGCAATTCTTTTCTTATAGTTGATTTCTAGTCTCATAGCATTGTGGTCAGAAAAGATGCTTGATATGATTTCAAGTTTCTTAAACTTGCTGAGGCTTATTTTGTTGCCTAGCATGTGATATACCTTGACGAATGCTCCAGGTCCACTTGAAAAGAATGTGTATTCTGCTGCTTTTGAATGGAATGTTCTATATATATATCTATTAAGTCCATTTGGAAATGTGTCATTTAGGCCAATCTTTCTTCATTGATTTTACATCTAGATGATATGTCCATTGAGGTAAGTGGAGTGTTAAAGTCCCCTACTATTATTGTGTTGCTATCAATTTCTCACTTTATGTTACTATTTGCTTTATGTACATAGGTGCTCCTATGTTGGGTACATATATACTTACAATTGTTATATCTGCTTCTTGGATTGATTCCTTTATCACTAACTCATGTCCTTGTCTCTTGTTACATTCTTTGTTTTAAAGTCTTTTTTGTCTGCTATAAGTATTGCTACCCTGGCTGTCCTCTGATTTCCAATTGCACGGAATACCTTTTCAGCTATTCTGACTTTTGATTGAAACATTTAGTTCATTTACATTTAATTATTGATAGGTATGTACCTACTGCCATTTTGTTAAATGTTTTCCAATTTTTTTGTACTTCTTTTGCTCTCTTCCCTTGTGATGTGATGAGTATCTTTAGTGTTAATGTTTGAATTTCTTACCTTTTTTGTGTGTATGTATGTAATATAGATTTTTGGTTTGTGGTTACCATAAGATTTATATGTAGCAATCTATATATACACATGTGATTATTTTAAGTTGCTCGTCTCTTTAGTTCAAATGCATTTTAACAAACCTGTATTTTTACTGCTCCCCCCATGCTTACTATTTTGACACATTTTATATCTTTTTGTTTTGTGTATCCCTTAAGTATCTTTTATTGTGGATATAGGTGATTTTACTTCTTTTTCTTTTAACCTTCCTACTGTCTCTATACGTTTATTTACTACCTTTACTGTATATTTGTCTTTACCAGTGATATTTTTCCTTTCATAATTTCCATATTTCTTGTGCCCTTTTCTTTTTTACTTGGAGAACTCCCTTTAATACTTCTTGTAAAGGTGGTTTCATGGTGCTGAACTCTTTTAGTTTTTGATTGTAAAACTTTCAACCTCTCCATTGAATCTGAATGAAAGCTTTTCCTGGTATTGGTGGTTGTCGGTTTTTCCCTTTTATCACTTTAAATACATAGTGCCACTCCCTTCTGGCTTGCAGGGTTACTGATAAAAACTCAGTTGATAGCCTTATGGGAATTCCCTAGTATATAACTTTTTACTTTTCCCTAGTTGCTTTTAATACCCTCTTTAATTTTTGCCATTTAAATTTATGTGTCTTGGTGTGGTCCTCTTTGGGTTGATCCTGTTTGGGACTCTGTGTGCTTCCCTTACCTGGGCGCTTTTTTCTTTTCCCTAATTAGGGAAGTTTTTAGCTATTACGTTTTCAAATTTGTTCTCTGCCCCTTTCTCTCTCTCTTCCCCTGGGATCCCTATCATGTGAATGTTAGTAATGCTTAATGTTGTCAAAGAGGTCTCTTAAATTGTTCTCATTTCTTTTTATTCTTTTTCTTTTTTTTTTCCATTCCGTTTCAGTGATTTCCACTACTCTGTCTTCCAGCTTGCTGATCCATTCCTCTGTATCACCCAATCCATTGTTGATTCCTTCTAGTGTATTTTTTATTTCAACTATTGTATTCTTTATCTCTGTTTGGTTTTCTTTATACTTTCTAACTCTGTTAAAAATTCTAACTTCTCACTTTGCTCATCCAATCACCTCCCAGGTTCTTTGATCCCTTTACCATCTTTACTACCCTGAACTCTTTATTGGGTAGATTGCTTATCTCCACCTCATGTAGTTCATCTGGGATTTTATCTTGTTCCTTTGTTTGAAACATGTTCCTCTGTCTTTTCATTTTGCCTTATTTCCAGTTTTTATTTCTATGTATTTGTTAAGTTGGTTACATTTTCCAACCTTGATGAAGTAGCCTTTTCTAAGAGACATCCTAAGTGTCCCAGCAGCACACTTCCCTCTGGTAACCAGAGCTATATGCTCTAGGGGTACCTCCTACATAGGCTGTGGCTGGCTGATTACTGTGAACAGGCTGGTAGGCAGGGCTGGCCCCTGGTCTGCTTGGTTGCCAGACCCTGCCTTGTGTGCAGGCTGCCATATGCTGGTGGGTAGGGTTGGGTCACAAGGCAGCTGGCTATAGAGACCTATGGGGTCCTCTGGCTGCAGAGCCTTTGGGATTTCAGAGTTGGTGTTGGCCCACTGGTGGGTAGAACTGTCTTCTGACATGGCTGGCTATGGAGTCTGGGGTGTCCTGAAGCTGGTGTTGGTCCACTGGTCCCAGGGCAGATCCCAGGGCAGGTGGCTGAGGGACCCATGGTATCCCAGAGCTGGGGTTGGCCTGCTAGTAGGCAGGGTCAGTGTCTAGGGGGTCATAGGGCTGATGTTTGCCCACTGGTGGTTAAGACCCACTGGTTTACAGAGCCAGGTCAGGGGATCTCTGGATGGAGGGCTTCGGTATCTGAAGCTGGCTGTGGCCTGCTGTTCTGTGGAGCTGAGACCCAGAAGATGCCACAGCTACTGCTGGCTCATGGTGGGCAGGAGTCCCAGGGTCTCTAGCTGCAGGGCCGTGGGGGTCCCAAATTTGGTATGTTGGCCTGCTGGTGAGTGGGGCCAGGTCCCAGGGGGGCCCTGGGGCTGGTGTCTGCCCACTGGTGGGAAGAGCTGGGTTCCAGGGTCTCTGGCTGCAGGCACACTGGTGTGTGGGGCCAGGTCCTGGGTCCTCTGGTAGGAAGGACCAGGACTCAGGATGGCTTTTGGTTCTAGGGCTCTTAAGGCAGCCAGCCTACTAGTGGGTGGGGCTGTGCACCTGCCCAGCAAGTTGCATGGCTTAAGGCATCCCAGTACTGGTGCAGACAGGTTGGTGGGTGGGGACAGGTACTGGCACTAATATGCTAGAGGGAAGATTCCAAAATGGTGCTTGCCAGCACCACTGTCCTCATGGTCGAACGAGCTTCCAAAAATGGCCATCACCAGTGTCTATGTCCCTAGGGTGAGCTGCAGTGGCCTCCTGCCTCTCAGGAAGGCTCTCCAAGATCAGAAAGTGGGTCTGACCCAGGCTCCTTTCAAATTACTGCTTCTGCCCTGGATTCTGGAGCATGTGAGATTCTGTGTGACCCTTTAAGAGTGGAATCTCTATTTCCCCCAGCCCTCTGGCTTTCCCTAAAGTAAGCCCTGCTGAACTTCAGAGCCGAATGTTCTAGGGCTTGTCTTCCTGGTGGAGGACCCCTATGATGGGGAGCCTCATGCAGGGCTCAGACCCCTCGCTCCTTGGGGAGAACTTCCACAATTGTAATTATCTTCCCATTTGTGGGTCACCCACCCTGGGGTGTGGGTCTTGACTGTACTGTGTCTTCGCCCCCTCCTACTCATCTCGTTGTGGTTCCCTCTTTATATCTTAAGTTGTAGAAGATCTTTTCTGCTAGTCTTCTGATCTTATCAATAGTTGCTTTGCAAATAGTTGTGATTTCGGTGTGTCCATGGGAGGAGGAGAGCTCAGGGTCTTCCTACTCTACCATTTTGGGCAGCAACCTGATCCTATGTACTTTTGAATATGTATCAGTATATATTTTGTTGGTGATGTTTTACACAGTTTCATGTATATGAATGTTTCTTAGTGGAAGTATGAAGCAAACCAACTGAATGAGTAATAAATATTTACAAATATTTAAAGAATTTCATCCCCACAGGATGCATGTTTAGAAGTGTGGTACTCAGAAAGTGTATTAAGAAGAACACTTATAGGAGAAGTGAAAGTATTCAATTACAGTAAGTCTTTTTTTCCTCATTCACAACACCATCACAGATAAAACTCATGTCCTTGCACACAACTAGTTTCAAGATAAAAGGTAAGCATTTTTTAAAGGTCTCAATATCATTAGTCATCAGGGAAATGCAAATTAAAACCACAATTAGATATCATTGCACACCCACTAAGATGAGTAAAATTAAAATGACAGACTATAACAACTGTTGGTAAGGATACAGAAACACTGAAACTGCTAGTGAGAATATAAATGGTACAACCACTTTGAAAAAAATTTGATGATTCATTATAAAATTAAACATCATTCATCATATGACCCAGCAGTTCCATTCCTAAGTATTTACCAAAGAGAAATAAAAATACATGTCTGCATGAAGACTTGTTCATGGATGTTCATAAGTTTTGTTTATGATAGCTGAAACTGGAAGCAATTCAAATATCCAGAAACAGGTGAATGGATAAACAAATTAAGATATATGCATACAATACTACTCAGCAAAAAAGGAAACTAATGATTTATACAATATAGATGTATATCAAAAACCTCATACTGTGCAAACAAGGAAGACACAAAAGAGTATGTAATGTATGATTCCATTTATAGGAAATTCTAGAAGAGACAAAACTAATTTATGGTGACAGAAAATAGAGCAGTGATTGTTTCAGGCAGAGTGTGGGGGAGAGAACTGACTGCAAAGGGACATAAGGAATCTTTACGGTCATGGAGACATTTTGTACCTTGAAAAGGTGGTATTTCACTGGTGTATACATATGTAAAACTTCACTGAGCTGACAAATATTCATACAGATGAACAGACTTTCAAATGACTAATTTGAGCTGTTCAAAATTTAAATTTGCCTCGTGGGAGGGTAGCAGGTTAATGTATAGGTTAAGAAGCCATTTGGTAAGTTCAATGGATTTATGCATTAAATGGGTAGTTGAAGTAGATGATCTTTAATGTCCTTCCCAACCCTGAGATACTCTCACCATCATTGTTAGAGAATATCACCAATTATTAGCTTTCCATCCTAAAATGGCCCCTTCATATAGTTTTTATTGGGGAAGTTTTATTGTGCTGGCATATAATAACATAATCAGAAAAATATATTGCAGGTCAGGGTCCCCTATATTTATGGTGCTTTAAAGTAATAGAGAAGATATGAATCAAATAATATATCCTGGGAAAGATCTTACCAGCTGTGCAGCCAAGACACTTGAGAACTCACTATTCATGGCATATGGGAGTGCTGTCTGTGCTCTTGAACCATACGTAGTCTGGAACCTCTTCTTTATCTCATTCAGAAAATTAAAGGCTCGGGAACGTTCAAAATCCTGAAAGGAGACCAACACAGAGCTCACATTAGAATGTAAACAAAGATGATATGGATAATTAACAACAATCATAAGAACAGCTAACATTTACTGAGCAATGATTCTATGAGAAGGAACTGACCTCATGTTACAAATAAGGAAGTAGAGGCTCTAAAAAGGTAACTAACTTGCCAAAGGTGAAACAATTAATAAATGAAAGAGCTGAGAGTCGAATCCAAATATGTTTGATTACTGCCAACTAACATAACAGTACCTAGGTTAGCTTCTTGAAAGCACAAATTGGGTTTTACTCCATCCATATCTTTCACAGGATCCATTAGAAAGCCCAGCACAAGAAGATGCTTAATAAATCCATAGTAATAGTACAGTCTTTCACATGCAAAGATAATACTATTGACATAAACTCTGAATTGATTTTTTTCAATAGTGGTGGTCCATTTGAAGAGATCAAGGGATGTACTCAGTCAAAAAGCATGTGTGTATGTGTATAATATGTATAATATGTATGATTTAATCATAGCTCAAGAAATGTAAGACTCAAAATTGATCACCCCAAATTTAGTGATATTTCTCACCTACTCCAAGTCCTTTCACATCAGTCATTTCAGATATAGCCGAATTTTAAAAATAATTTTAGAAAATACTGTGAAAATCAAGGAATAAAAATCATTGTGATAATCATTGTGGTTGATACTCATCTCCATTTCACTCAAGATGATCAGTCTAAGCCAAAGGTTCTTGAACTAGGGTCAATGGTTCCAATTCAAGGGGCCCATGTACTTGGACAGAAAAAAAACTAATCACTATTTTCATCAATCTTTAACTTACAGTTTCAATTGTGAATACAGTAACAAACTAGACTAGTATTAAACAGTATCTGTGACTTTGTCACTAAGTGAAGTCTTTTTTCATCCACCATCAGTCTCAGAATCTCTCAAAATATTTATACTCATCACAACTTCAAGATTATTTTTAATTATTAGATCCATGACTAGATCTTGTTATTTAATGAATTAATAAAGAAGCAAATACATTACTATAACAATATTTAAAATATTTTGAATACTGTAGTTCAATATAATTGGCTTTGTTCATAATCATATGTTTTATTTCACACATTTACAAAAATTCTAGGAGCGGCTGATGAGTTGTTACGAGTCTGTTAGACAATAAAGGTTAAGAACCCTGACCTATGGCAATCATGCCAATTCCATGCCTCTCGTCAGTGATCAATTTAGAAATAAGCACACAACCTAGTCCTAGCTAATATGGCATGAAAGCAAGTCCACTCTGAAAACAGGGGGAGGGGAAGGTGTACTTCTGGGAAGTTTCCTCATTCCTACAATAAGAAACTTGAGAAGACATAATCCTTCTTCTTTGGACATGAATAAATAAGCATGTGGCTCCACACAACCATAAGGGGAATGTGTCCAGGAAGAAGCCAACATGAGGACTGTAGAGGAGAGAAAGGACCCTGATGACATTGTTAAGTTATTGAGCATTTTGCATCTAAAACTTATAAATACTAAAAAAACAACCTACGAATGTGAACTATGGGTTTACAAAACTGATCATAATGTATTGTGATTTTGTATTCCCAAAGTCAGTATACATTAAAAAAATTCACTATTGATTGGAGGAGTGAAATAATCTATTTAATAATTAAGATAAATAAATTTTGAGAGGATCTGATACCAAAGGATCATAATTATGAACACCAAGTCTCACTACACAATAGAATAAATGTAGAAGTTTCAAGAGGTTAAGCTAAAACTCAGCAAAACCAAGATGATTTGCATATACTCAGATATCACCTTTTCTTGTGATTTGCTGGTCTATATGATAAATGCAAAGTATAGAAAAAGATATCCAGCTACAGATAGTTATATTCACATCACATTTACCCACCCATAGGTACAGATAATTAACAACTGACTCTATTAACATTACACATAGTTAAATAGCAACATGTCTTCAAGTTACTTACATCATCAGTGATACAAAGATATACAATCCTGTCTTGGCAGATGTAATGAAACAAATAACTGTAGAATAAAAGATATAAAACTTACTGTGGTTATGAGCAATATCTCTTTCATGTCTACCTTTTATCTAGGTATACAAAAATTTAATACTGCCAATGTTACCAGATTATTTACAGATACTGTCTATTCTCCCTCTCCCCTGTTTCTTTCAAGTCAAACCGACAGAAATAAATAAGAAATTAAAAGAAGATCTCTATCCTAGCTATGTAGTGTAATGTTATGTACATTACCCATTAAAATGATATCTGAAAAAGCATAATTGGACTCTAAAGGTTTAAACAAGAGATGACATTTGAGGGACAGGTAATTAAGATTAATCCCCAAATGGGCCATACAGTCTTCCTTGTCTTCTCCTAAGATCTCAAATCAAACACTCTTTCTATCAAATACATAACAATAACATTTATTTGGTATCACTTTGAGCCAATTACTGGGCTGGATGCTGAGGATACAAATAAGCAAAACCATCAGTCACTGCCTTCACAGAGATCAAAGTGCAGGGAATTATGGAAAAGCATAGTAAGTAGGATGATTAAAGGCAGTACATGGTGCTTTGGGGACATACAGGAGACACCTAACAGAGTTTGGCAAGGGGTAACAGGGAAGACATCCTAGAGCAAGTGATATCTGAGCTGAGACCTGAAGAATGAGTAAGAGATGACAACGTAAAGAGCAAGTGAAGAGTGTTCTAAGACCAACAAGCTTAAGGGCTTAGAGATAAAAGGCACATAACGAGTTTAAAAACTAAAATTAGTTCACATAACTAGAGTATAGAATGTAAGGAAAAAATAAGTTGCTTGCAAAAATGAGGTAGTAAGTAAGTAACCAAGTATCAGGCTGTATAAGACTTTAAAACCTCATTACACATTATCCTAAGAACAATGAACAAGATCTTGTGGTAGCTCACAGTGGAAAAAAAAATGTGACAATGAATATATGTATGTTCGTGTATAAGTGAAAAATTGTGCTCTACACTGGAATTGGACACAACATTGTAAAATGACTATAACTCAATAAAAAATGTTAAAAAAAATAAAAATACCTTAAAAAAACAATGAACAAACATCAAAGGGTTTTAGCGTGGGGAGAGTATGATCAGATTTGCCATATACCGGGATGTTTTGGCTAGACTGTGGAGAACTGACTGAAAGGAGGACCAGACAGGAAACTACTGAAGCAGAAGAAGTAAGAAACAATAAGGGAAACAAATTAAGTGTTATGAGCAATGAAGAAAAAGGGATGGAGAAGATATAGGAGAATAGAACATGACTGGCTATTGTGAGTGAGGCAAAAAGATAACTAAATTTTGCTTCCCAGATTTCTCCCTTGGGCAAGTAGACAGACGGGTACCTGTTGAATTTTATTATTAATGTTCACAAACAGGCTTGATATGAATTACAAGGAAGTATGGAAACTCAGGCAAAATGTCTTTCTCCACATAGCTAAGTATTGCTGGAGAATAAAACTGAGGGCTCAAGTAATAAGAGATGAGGCCACAGAAGGGAGCAGGGGCAGATCTTGAAGAATCTTTCAAGTCATGTTAAGGAACTTTACCTTGAGGGCAAGGGGTATTGCTGAAGGAAAGGACATGATCAGAAATGCCTTTTTAGAAGGATTAAAGTGATAATTAAGAAAGTATTTCATTTGGGATCTGTAAAATGGGCAAAAATTTACCAGGGAGCCTAGGAGGGGAAGGACGTTCCAAGATAAAAAAATGCCAAAGTTTGAAATAACATAGATAGGTCAGGGAGTGACAAGGATTTCTACAGAGATAAGGACAGAAAGGTCAGGAATAGAAAAAATTGTGAAGGCCAAGTTTGGGCTTTATTCTAAAAGCAATGGGTTTTAAGCAAGAAAGTATAATCATTGGAATGTGAAATACAGATTTAAGGAGAGAACAACTAGAAGCAGAAAAACCAGTTAGGAGGAAGTTATTAGAAATGAGAACAGTGAAGGTCTGAACTAACACTATGACAAGTGAGGATAGAGGAGACTGAAATACTTCTTGTAGGAGAATAACAAGGATTTGGCAAAGAAGTCAAATATGATTCTGAAGTTTTACGTTTAGCCAACTGAATGACTGGTGATGGCATTACAGAAGAAAGAAACAGCAAGAGGAAGGTCAGATTTGGGAGTGGGGGGATGACTGTCATACTGTAAAATGGGACTTTTTCTTTTGGTGTACAGTAATAAAAGATATTTTTGATTGGGATGATGGAACATGATTACAGAAAATGAACCAAGGCAGGTTAAAAAGTAAAAAACAACAACTCAGTGATAGAGACTTACTCCAAAGGATACCAGGTAGGGCTGCATCAGGATGTGGGTGGAAAGACATAGCAGCTGGATAACGTCGCTTTCTTGCTCTATAACCACATTTTCATTGCATTACATATTCTAGCTTCCCTTGTAGGGAAGTGTGACTAAGTTCTGACTGATAAAATGTGAGTGGAAGGTATATGCCCTACTTCCAAGTCTTGCCTCTAAAACGGTTACATGTGCTTTCCCCGAGCATTTTCCTGGGAACTGACTGGAGACACAACAATTGTAAGCCCAGTTAAGTTTTTGAAGAAACCCTAAAACCATACTCACAAGAAATTGAGGTCATTTAACCCCAAGGCATCTTCTCAGCCCCTAAACTATACCATCAAGTAGCAGAGTAAAAAATCTGTATAGTTCCCAAAGATGACACACTTTCTGACACCCATTTTGGATTTGGTCACAGAGGATAATGCACCAGGAAGAGCCTCCTGGAGAATAAATTCAGGGAGAAAAGATAAGGAATTTCCTCCAATAAAGCATAACCATTAGCCACTCCCAGGTCAGAACAGGAGTCTCTGAAATCGCTGTGGAGTAGTTATTTGAATATTACCAGAAAGCAGTGACTTCTAAGTGTTTCTTATTCTTCCCTTTTCTAAATCAGAGTTTATGAGTTCCACTTGGTGATGTTCTTATTCGACCACTGTCTATTGGGTTGGGCTGATGAAACTGGGAGACCATATGACTTGTCTTTTAGTATATGGTCAGTGGGCCACAGGGGCCACCCCTGGGCATGATGGAGAGGACTGTGTATCACCCAGACTTTGGGACTTGGAGCTGGACACAGTGACCAGATGAGTCTTTGGGGCCACCTCCTGCAGATAGGAGATGTGTTCTATGTTTTAGAAGAAGAGTACACACAAATATTTTGGTGGCCCAGAAGAGGAGACTGGAAGACTGCAAGTTGTCTCCTGACATCCTACAACTTCTTCCAGAGTAACAGAGTTTTAGCTGAGTATATCTAGCACAACTAGAAATGACAAATCCTAGCCTAAGTTCAGGCTAGGTTACCTACATGACTATGCAGTGAACAATACAATGTCAGGCCACTTTTGGGCTTTGCTTTTAAAATTACTGGGGCACTTTAAAAGCACAGGGAGGTGACAAGAACCGAAGGAGCTGCCTTGGCCAAAGTTGGTATGCACTAATTGAAAATGGCAGAGCCACTCCACCAGCCCCAAAGTACTACTCTCTGGACTATCTCATTTAAATTAACACTGTATTTTTGGTTCTCTCTGTTACAGTAGTTTAGACTGGATCCTAAGTTATATAAGGAGTTAACCCCGGAAACCAATACAAACCTCCTTCTGAGAGAAGGTCTAAGGAAATTAGGATGAATTAGGTAACAGAGTTTTGTTTTTTTTTAAGAATTGAGGAGGAAGGTCGAGGCATTTTTTATATGATTACTAAGATTTCCCATCTATGCCCTCCAATTCATTCTACAACCAGCCACAAGAGTGATCTTTCTAAAGCAAAACCTCACCATGTCACACCCCAGCTGAAAACCTTCAATGCCACCCCACTGCCCATAGGGTAAAGTACAATCCCTTAACATAGCCTATGAGGCCTTACATGACTTCTCTTCTGTCCCTCTCTCTAGCTTTGTTTTCACCACGATGGGCATTAGTCACAGAGAACCACATGCAGTTTGCTAAATATGCCCTACGATCTCATACCTCCATACTTTTCTACTAGCTATTCCTTCTACCTGGAATACCATCTCCTTATCCACTACCTTCCACCCTCTATTGTTATTACCTATGGATTTGATTGTCTCCCTCATTAAACTACAATTTCTATGAGAGCAAATACTGAGTAATTTCCTGTATCCCCAGCACCAAGCAAAGTGCCTGGCAATAGGTCCTCAGTAAATATTTACTGAAAGAATAAACAAAAATAATTATTTATCTTAACTGTGTCAAGTTTCACATATACTAGAGATTTACAGCAAAGTCACTTTTACATATAACATGTCCATATCTTTCTTTAAAATATTAGTATACTTTGATGACAGAATAAAATAATTTCTAGTTAAACTTATAATTAATAGAACCAGACATTTTCTAAGTTGGTAAAGATTACTGTTCTGCCAGCTTACTCAAATTATCTACAGAGAAGCTTGCTTTCTAGTTTTCTACTGTTCTGATTATAATAATATAATTTACTTCTTTCACCCTCTACCCATACAGAGCAGAACTCACTTGCCATGTGAGTACGTTAATTTGTTATTTTCAGAAGGTATCTTAGCCAAAATCTGCTCTGTCACCTCCAGGAAGTTTCCTCCACACCAAGCATGTTTGGCAAGGATAGTGGTCCCCCTGGCAACAACAGCAAAAAGAATGGCCATGGCTTCAATCTATCAAAAAGAAAAAAAGACACATAAGATTTAGAATATTTCTTTGACAAAATCTTTCAAAAGTAACTTACTTTCATTTACCAACAACCACCTGCAAAGAGTATTGATCAAGGCACTGTAACAGTAAACATAACAGACTTAACAAGGTCACAGTCTTGTATACACTTATCACCTAAACCACATTGATATGCATTCATATATAGAGACACACCAAATATATACATATATATTTTTATATATGTGTATATATATACAATGTAATATATATGTGATACGTACACACATTACATTGATAGGTTGTATTTATAAATTGTACAGAACAAACTGCTATCATCCTCTGAAAAACAATGACCATAGATGGAAAAATCATATAAAAATGAATATATGTGTGTGTGTGTATATATATTTTTTAGCAACTAAGTATATATATATACACACACACACATAACTGGGACATTATGCTGTACACCAGAAACTGACACATTATAACTCACCATACTTCAATTTAAAAAAAAATGACCACAGATGACAAAGGGATATAAAGATGTCTTCATTCTTTGATGGAGCAATCTCATCCTGAAAGTTTATACTAGGGAAATAATTCAAAAGAAGTTATATTCTAGATTCACAAATATACCTATTAACCATAATAATAGCCCATATTTATTAAGTACTTACTATGTCCCAGGCACCATTTTTAAGCACTTTACAATTATTAACTCATTTAATCCTTACATCAGTGAAATTATACACCATCATAATATTTACATTAAAATGAGGAAACTGAAGTATAGATAACTTAAATAATTTTCCCAGAATTACATAGCTATTAAGTTGTAAGAGTTGGGACTTAAACCCAGGAAGGGTGGTTCTAGAACCCACAATTTTATCTCTATACTGTATAATGCCTCTACTATGAAGGCATTATTCACAAAAGACACAAAGTGAAAATAAATCAAATCTTCCACAAGAGAGGAATGCTTCTGTAAACTAGCATAAGATCCTTTATAAATAAAACATTTCTAAAACAATACAGCATGAGATTAAGATTACAGTAATATCTCAGAAATATTGCAGGTTCAGTTCCAGACCACTGCAATAAAGCAAATATCACAATTAAGTGAGTCACATGAATTATTTTGGTTTCACAGTGCATATAATACTTATGTCTATGCTGTACGGTAGTCTACTAAGTGTGTAATAGCATTATGTCTAAAAAACAATGTAGATGCCTTAATCAAAAAATAGTTATGGGGGAGGGTACAGCTTACTGGTAGAATATGTGCAGACCATGTGTGAGGTCCTGGGTTTAATCCCCATTAAACAGACAAATAAATAAACCTAATTATCTCCCCCTCAAAAGAAAATACAAGAAATAATTTAAAAATACTTAGTTGCTAAAAAATGCTAACCATCATCTGAGCCTTCAGCAAATTGTAGCAGTAACATCAGAGATCACTGATCACAGATCACCATAAGAAATATAATAATGAAAATGTTTGAAATACTGTGAGAATTATTAAAATGTGACACAGAGACATGAAGTGAGCAAATACTGTTGGAAAAATTCCCATGGCTGAGGCAGGGCCAAGGGCAGCTCCAAAGTGTTATCTTGTGAGCCCCTACAATGAATGACAGGCAACACCATAGAGGGAGCTTCCTGGTAGACATTGCCTGTGGAGGAATACTCAGTGGCTCTTCTCTAGTGAAAGTGCTCCGGTCCCACCTACCTCACACTACAGCTCAGAAGTGGATCTAGGGGCTTCCACTCCAAAAACTAGGAGTCAGACCTGGCCCCCAAGAGGGCTATGACAACCACAGAGCAAAGAAGAGACCCCACACAATATTCAGTGTAGACTCTGGTCGCCATAACATCAATCACACCCTCTATCAAGGGGATAACAGCCAGCACACATGGAGGAAAGATGTAGCAGCCATCCATACTAAAAGCAGCCCTCATAACAAATATATTAGAAGCACTCAGGTTACACAGTGACAATACAATATAAAAACAGCCCTGCAAGGTCACAGTAGATAACTGTTACTCCTAAATTCATAGTCAGAGAAGTATAAGTAGAATGAAGCAGAGGAACCACTCCCAATTAAGAGAACAAGAGAAATCCTGTGAAATAACAAGCAATGAAATAGACCTCTCTAGTGTACCAAATCTTGAGTTCAAAAGGAGATAATAAAATACCAAGGGAATTAAGAAAAGCTATTGATAGAAATGCAGATAACTGTAAAAAGGAACCAAAAACTATAAAGAGGAACCAATTAAAATCAAAGCTCATTTACCAAAATGAAAGTAGAGCTAAAGGCAATAAACAGCAGACTAAATAACGCAGAAGAACAAATAAGTGATCTAGAAGATAGAATAATGGAAATTACGCAAATAGAACAGCAGATAAAAAAACAAATGAAAAAAATGAAAGCAGTATAAGAGACCTGTGGGATAATATAAAGCCTGCCAATCTACACATAATAGGGGTCACAGAAGGAAAATAAAGAGAAAAGGAGACCAAAAACGTTTTTTGAAGAACTTACAGCTGAAAATTTCCCAAATCTAAAGAAGGAAACAGCTATCCAAGTACAGGAAGCACAGAGGTTCCCAAACAAGATGAATTCAAACAGACCCGAACCAAGATATGTTATAGTTAAAACGGTAAAAGTTAAAGATTAAAGAGAAGATTTTAAAGGCAGCAAGAGGAAAACAAAGAGTTAGTTACAAGGGAGCCCCCATAAGGCTATCAGTTGATTTTTCTACAGAAACGTTGCAGGCCAGAAGGGAGGGGCAAGATCTCTTCAAAGTCTTGAGATGAAAAACCTGCAACCTAGGATACTCTATCAAGCAAGATTGTCATTTAGAATAGGAGAGATGAAGAATTTCTCAGACAGCGCCAGTCACTGAGCCACCGCTGAGGATCAGCAGCCTCCCCCTTGAGCCCCCTCACTTCCTGACGTTTCGTCCTCCCACCCACCTTCTCCTGCTGCTGCCTTCTGTAGGCCATTTCCACTGAGGAAAAGGAATCGTGTTGTATGTCCGCTATCCAGAACCTCCACTCTTTTGGCCCCTTTGCTGATGCAAGTAAGGGTGATGATCTGCTTCCTGCTGGCACTGAGGATTATATCCACATAAGAATTCAACAAAGAAATGGCAGGAAAACCCTTACCACTGTCCAAGGGATCACTGATGATTATGATAAAAAGAAACTAGTGAAGGCGTTTGAGAAGAAATTTGCCTGTAATGGTACTGTAATTGAGCATCCAGAATATGGAGAAGTGATTCAGCTACAAGGTGACCAGCACAAGAACACATGCCAGTTTCTCGTAAAGACTGGACTGGCTAAAGACGACCAGCTGAAGGTTCATGGGTTTTAAGTGCTTCTGGCTCACTGAAGCTTAAGTATTTCCTTGCAATGAGTAGAATTTCCC
The DNA here is from genome assembly GCF_048773025.1 of Camelus bactrianus. NCBI lineage: Eukaryota > Metazoa > Chordata > Mammalia > Artiodactyla > Camelidae > Camelus > Camelus bactrianus. Next base: position 118,431,774 of record NC_133575.1, on the reverse strand, counting down.
TTCTGTCCCTTGTCACAAGTTTAAAAACCTCAAAGTTTACATAATGTAACTATTCAGGGTCTGCTTTTAACTTGGACTAGTGTAACTCCTTCATGCAATAAACTGAAAAGAGACATGCTGTCTAGTCTTGAAGTCCCTCATTTAAACAGAGATCAAGTAGCAGGTGCCTGACAGTGTCTAGCCTGAAACAAAGCAAAAATATGATGTTTCAGCCAAGTCCAGAGCCCCAAGATCACAGATGGCTATGTATGGTCACAAGCTGCTCAGCAGTCCCTTCACAGAGTTCCCTGCCCTAAGAGAATGTCACCACCTGAACAGCCCTCAGTGAAGCTGAGAGAAAAGGGTGGGGTAAGGCAGCAATGGCAGCTGTACTGTTAGATGGAGCCTTTGGTTGTCAGGGAAAGATCCCCTGATGTCTCCAGCATGACCAGCTGAGCAGACTTAGAGCAGCCTCCTAACCTCTAGTGAGGTGACAGGATGTGTGGCTTGCCACCAAGGTCTTTTTGAACAGACATATCCTAGCTAATCGATGTCCAAACTAGAATGTGAGGCCCACCTTCTATCAGAGTTAAACTTTTGACAAGGGAGCAAATTTCAAAGGGATGTATCAGTCATGTAGCTGTAGAGCTTGCAATTTACTAGCAACGGCTGCCCAATGCCATGTGAAGTAACAAACTGGTTTTGGGGATTTTTTTCTTCAGTTTTAATATTATGTAATGTATTTAAACACTTATTTAAATAAAACTTGTTTTCAGAAAAAAAAGGATTTCTCAAACAAGCAAAAATTAAAAGAACACAGCAATACTAAACCTATCCTAAAAGAACAATTGAAAGATCTTCTCTAATTAGAAGAGAAGCTATAGAAACGAGAAAATCACAATTGGAAATGCAATAACTACAATGAACAGCAAAAGAATAAACATGAAGATGTAAAAAAGGACATCAAAATAATAAAATGTGGGAGAACGGAGCAAGAAAATGCAGATTCCCCCCCCTTTTTTTTTAAAGAATGTGTTTGAGCCGATATCTACCAGACTAAAGCAAGCAGATGTAGTAATGGGTTAACATAATTCAAAAATGGGGTAACCACAAATCAAAAACATAAACAGAGTCACAAAAACCAAAAAGAACATACACATAATACAAAAGAAAATCATCAAATCACAGAAGGAAAATCAAAAGAAAAAAAAGGAACATAGAAGAAATACAAAATCAACCGGAAAACAAGGTTTAAAATGGCAATAAATACATATCTATCAATAATTACCTTAAATGTCAATGGACTAATACTCCAGTCTAAAGACATAGAGTGGCAGGTTAGATAATAAAACAAAAGCCCACAATATGCTGCCTAAAAGAGACCCACTTTAGGGCAAAGGACACACATAGATTAAAAGTGAGTGGATGGAAAAAGATATTTCATGCAAACGGAAACGACAAGAAAGTGGGAGTGGCAATACTCATATCAGACAAAACAGACTTCAAAACAAAGACCATAAAGATGAAGAAGGATGCTATATAATGATAAAAGGAGCAGCACAAGAAAAGGATATTATACTCATTAACATATATGCACCCATATAGGAACGACTAAATACATAAAACAAATACTAACAGACATAAAGGGAGAAACTGATGGGAACAAAATAGTAGTAGAACACTTTAACACCTCACTCACATCAATGGACAGATCTTCCAGGCAAAAAAAAAATCAATAAGGCAACAAAGATCCTAAATGACCAACAGAATAGTTAGAATTAATTGGTATTTTCAGGACATTACATCCAAAACAATACACGTTCTTTTCAAGTGTGCATGGAACATTGCCCAGGACAGGTCACATACCAGGACATAAAACATGCTTCAACAAATTAAAGAGGATAAAAATTACTTCAAGCATCTTTTCTGATCACAATGGCATGAAACTAGAAATCAACCACAGAAAGAGAAACAAGGAAAAAAAAAACAGTTACATGGAAACTGAACATTATGCTTCTCAAAAACCAATGTGTCAATGATGAAATCAAAGATGAAATTAAAAAATACCTTCAGACAAATGACAATGAAAACACAACTACACAAAATCTATGGGGTGCAGCAAAAGCAGTCCTTAGTGGGAGGTTTATAGCAATACAGGTCTTCCACAAAAAACAAGAAAAATCTCAAATAAACAAACTAACTTACCACCAAAAAGAATCAGAAGAAGAAGAACAAACAAAACCTAAAGTCAGCAGAAAAAAAGAAATAATAAAAATCAGGGAGAAAATAAATAACATGGAAATTTTTAAAAAATAGAAAAAAATCAATAAAACCAAACAAGTTTCTAGAAGCATACAGTCCACCAAAATTGAATCAAGAAGAAATAATTAATGTGAACAGACCAATTGATAGAAGTGAAATAGAATCTATAATAAAAAAAATACCTGCAAACAAAAGTCCAGGACTCGATGGCTTCACTGGGGAATTCTATCAAACATACAAAGAACTTAAACTGATCCTTCTCAAACTCTTCCAAAAGACTGAAGAGAAGGGAACACTCCCAAACTCATTTTATGAAGCCACAATCACCCTGATACCAAAACCAAAGACACTACCAAAAAAGAAAATAAATGAATGTAGATGCAAAAATTCTCAACAAAATATTAGCAAACTGAGTCCAACAACACAAAAAAAGATCATACACTACGATAAAGTTGGATTCATCCCAAGGTCAAGAGGATGCTTCAACACAGGCAAATCAATGTGATACGCCACATCAACAAGAGAAAGGAAAAAAATGACATGATCATCTCAATAGATGGAAAAAAGGCAATTGATAAATTTCAACATCGATTCATGATAAAATTCTTAGCAAAGTGGGTACAGACATAGAGGGAACATATCTTAACACAATAAAAGCTATTTATGGCAAACCCACAGCCAACATAATACTCAATGGTGAAAGGCTAAAAGCCTTCCTGATAAAATCTGGAACAAGACAGGATGCCCACTCTCATAACTTCTATTCAACATAGTATTGGAAGTTCTAGGCACAGCAAACAATCAAGAAAAAGAAATAAAAGTATCCCGATTGGAAGGGAAGAAGTAAAATTGTCATTATATGCAGATGACATGATACTATATATAGAAAATCCAAAAGACTCCACACAAAAACTACTAGAGCTGATAAGTGAATCCAGTAAGGTAGCAGGATAGAAGATTAATATACAGAAATCTGTTGCATTTCTTTACAACAAGAATGAAATATCAGTAAAGGAAAGTTAAAAAAGAATCCCTTTTAAAATTGCATCGAAAAAATAAAATACTTGAGAATAAATTTGACCAAGGAGGTGAAAGACATATGCTGAGAACTATGGAACATTGATAAAAGAAGTTAAAGATGGGAGGGGAGGCCAAGATGGCGGAGTAGAAGGACGCACGTAGCTCACCCTCTCCCACAAATACACCAAGACTCACATCCACAGACCCACTCAGCCAACCAGAGCACCTGCGGAACTCCGACAGAACATTGTCCTCTTCAAAAGACAGAGATGCCAAAAATCTGGTAGGAGAAAAGGAAAAAAGAAAGACAAAAAGGCAAAGCAGAGCAAGACGGGTCCCGCGGGGAAGGAGGGAGAGGCAAAGGACTGCCGCTCATTCACTGGGTCTCCCCTCTCCAACCGAGAGGCCAGTGGGACGGAGGGGGAGCCTCTGAGGCTCGGATCTGTACAAAGCAGCCCTTGACCGACAGAACTAAGTTAAACGGACACAGAGGGTCCCCGCGACACCCAGCCCGAGACACGGCTGAGCCAGGCCACCTGAGCGGGGTGGAGAACAGGGGCGGCTGCGCTGAGGCAGCCCCGGGGACTGTAGGGAGCTGCGCACCATTGGTGTGAGTGCACAGGGCAGAAAAACCTGGGCCCTCCATAAAACAACACGGCTGATGTGCCCTGGGGGGATGGGTGCATACTCCCATCTCTGAAAACCCGTGGAAAGTTTTTGGGTGAAGAGAGGCGGGGATCAGGCACAGCTGCCATATCCTCCGGTACTTAGCACCCAGGCGGGGGCGGGGGTGAAATCTGCATCCGCACCTAGGGACTTTGCAGCCTCAAAGGCCAGAGGGAGACTTGTCTACAGCATGAGGCAGATGGGATCCTTCCGTCCTGATCCCTCAGAGAACTTGCTCCGCCAAGACAAACAACGAGCTGGGTTTTGGCCTAGAGCAGGGACGGGGCTGTTTCTCGGTCTTCCCTGAGCCCGCCTACAGAGCACGCAGTGGCACAGAGCTGCGGAGCGACCAGCACCAGGAGACGGCGGGAGGCCCCCTGCCTTCCCGGCAGGAACGCAGCCCCTGACCGCAGTGCTGGAAGGGGGTGCGACCCGCCCTCCCACCTGGCCAGTCTGCAACATCTAACTGCAGCATCGGGAGGGGCAGTGACCAGCCCGCCCACAGCAAAGGAGAGCTGCACCTGACCCAGTGTTGGGAGGGGGCGCGATCTGCTTGCCGACAGGCACTGGGAGCAGCACAGACGAAGGCGCCAACAGAAGGCCTCTGGAAACAGCAAGCTGAGCTTCCAAAACAGGGTGAAGACAGAAAGACTTCACATTAAGAGCACACAGTCTCTAGGAAAACACCCTCCCCTCTTTTTTTAATCTGTTTTTACCTGTTCTATTTTCTATTACCCTTTTAATTTTACTTCTTAAACAATTATATATACTCCCAGTTTTAATCCTTTTTAAATTAAAAAAATTTTTACTATTATTAATTTAAAAATCCACGTCATTTCATTTTTCTCTTGCTTTTGATGTCCTGTTATTGATTATACACAGGCCTCAAATACATTTTTCCCTCTTTTCTCCTTTTTTAAAGGTTTTTAAAAGACATCTCAACCCGATTGCTATTCTGCTTCAACTTGCTCTTCTATTATTCATTATACACTGTTTTCAAACCTTTTTATCTCCCTTCTTTTAAAATTCTCTTTTTCTCTCTCTTTTTTTTTTAAAGTGTTATTCCTACACAGGCATTAGATAGATAAATAAACTGCGTAAGGACGACAATAGATAACTGATACTCCATAAACCACAGTGCCAGAGCGGTATGAGTAAGATGAAGAAGCAGAGAAACCACTCCCAATTAAAAGAACAAGAGAAATCCCCTGAAAGAACGATCAATGAAATAGACATCAATAGCCTACTAAATCAAGATTTCAAAAAAGGAGTGATCAAAGTACTGAAGGAACTAAAAGAGACAGTGTTTAGAGATACAAAATATGTCAAAAATGAAGTTGAAGCTATAAAGAAAAGCCAAGTAGAATTGGTAAACTCAGTGGCTGAGGTGAGAGCTGCTCTAAAGGCTGTACAAAGCAAACTAGATAATGTAGAGGAACGAAATAGTGACCTAGAAGACAAGACAACAGAAGGCACTCAATCAGAACAGCTGAGAGAAAAACAAATAAAAACCAATGAAAACAACATAAGGGACCTAAGGGATAATATAAAGCATGCAAATCTAAGCAAAATTGGGGTCCCAGAAGGAGAAGAAAGAACAACGGGGATTGAAAAGGTATGGGAAGACATCATGACTGAAAACTTCCCAAACTTAAAGGAGGACTCAGATACCCAAGTACAGGAAGTTCAAAAGGTCCCAAACAGGAAGAACCCAAACAGACCCACACCAAGACATATCATAATCAAGATGGCCAGAGTCAAGGATAAAGAAATGATCCTAAAGGCAGCAAGAGAGAAGCAAAGAGTGAGTTACAAGGGAATCCCCATAAGGCTATCAGCTGATGTCTCTACACAAACACTACAGGCCAGAAGGGAGTGGCAAGATATATTCAAAGTCTTAAATGAAAACAAGATGCAGCCTAGGATACTTTATCCAGCAAGGCTATCCTTTAGGATAGAAGGAGACATAAAGAATTTCACAGACAAGAAAACACTACAAGAGTTTAGCAACACTAAACCCATGCTAAAAGAAATATTGAAAGGTCTACTCTAAAAAGAAAAGCAGCAGGATGCTACAGAAATGAGAAACTCACAACTGGAAATGTGATAACTAATGAATTAGAAATAAACACGAAATTGTAAAAGAAGACATCTAAATCATTGGGAGAGGGAGGCAGGAAAATATAGAATTTTTTTTTTCTTTTAAAAATTTTTTGTTCTCAGTATGATGGGTTTGAGATCATGTTACTATCAGTTTAATAAAAACAGTTATAGTAATGGGCTAATAGACTTACACAAAAGGGTAACCACAAGCCAAAAACTTACAAGGGAGTCACAAAAACTAAATAAAAGCCATGATAATACAAAGGAAAATTACCAAACCACAAAAGGAAGAAGAAAGGAACAAAGAGGAAATACCAAATCAACTGCAAAGATAAGTTCAAAATGGCAATAAACACATCTATCATTAATTACTGTAAATGTTAATGGACTAAATGCTCCAGTCAAAAGACATAGAGTGGCAGACTGGATAATAAAGAACCTTCAATATGCTGCATACAAGAGACCAACTTTAGGGAGAAGGACACATATAGATTGAGAGTTAAAGGATAGAAAAGGATATTCCATGCAAATGGAAAAGCCAGAAAGGCAGGTGTTGCAGTACTGATTTCAGACAAAATGGACTTTAAAACAAAGGCCATAAAGAAAGATAAAGAAGGACATTTTATAATGATTAAAGGAGTGATACAAGATGAGGATATTACACTCATTAATATATATGCACCCAATATAGGAGCACCTAAGTACATAAAACAATTACTAACAGAGATAAAGGGGGATATTGATGGGAATACATTCACAGTTGGAGATTTTAACACCGCATTAACATCACTAGATAGATCTTCCAGACAGAAAATAAATAAGGCAACACAGAAATTAAATAATACAATAGAAAAATTAGATTTGGTGGGTATTTTCCTAGCATTACACCCCCCACAAATAGGATATACATTCTTTTCAAGTGTACATGAAACATTTTCCAGGATTGATCATGTACTTGGGCACAAAAGAAGCTTCAACAATTTTAAGAAGACAGAAATTATCTCAAGCATCTTTACTGACCACAATGCCATGAAACTAGATATCAACTACAGAGAGACAAAGGAGAAAAAAAGGAAAGCATGGAGATTAAACAACATGCTATTAAAAAAAACCCAATGGGTCAATGATGAAATCAAAGTTGAAATTTAAAAATACCTTGAGACAAATGAAAATGAAAGCACAACCACACAAAATTTATGGGACACAGCAAAGGCAGTGCTAAGAGGGAAGTTTATAGCGATATAGGCCTTCCTCAAAAAAGAAGAACAATCTCAAATAAACAATTTAATCCACCAGCTAAAAGAACTACGAAAAGAAGAACAAAAAACCCCAAAAGGCAGCAGAAGGAATGAAATTATAAAGATTAGGGAGGAAATAAATAAAATAGAGATTTAAAAAAATAGAAAAAAATCAATCAAATCAAAAGCTGGTCTTTTGAAAAAGTAAATAAAATCGACAAACCTCTGGCCAAACTCACAAAGAAGAAAAAAGAGAGAGCACAAATTAGCAAAATAAGAAAGGAAAACGGAGAAATTACAACAAATAAGATAGAAATACAGAATAGCATACGAGAATATTATGAAAAACTATATGGAACCAAAATGGATAACCTAGAGGAGATGGGCAAGTTTCTGGAAACATACTGTCCACCAAGACTGAATCAAGAAGAAACTGACCACTTGAACAAACCAATCACTAGAAATGAAATTGAAATAGCAATTTAAAAAAAAAAACCTCCCTACAAATAAAAGTCCAGGACCAGATGGCTTCACCGGGGAATTCTACCAAACATACAAAGAAGAACTCATACCAGTCCTTCTCAAACTCTTCTAGAAGATTGAAAAGGAGGGAATACTCCCAAACTGATTCTATGAAGCCACCATCACCCTGATACCAAAACCAGGCAAAGACACTACCAAAAAATACAATTACAGGCCAATATCACTGATCAACATAGATGCCAAAATCCTCACCAAAATATTAGCAAATAGAATCCAACAACACATAAAAAAGATTATACATCATGACCAAGTGGGGTTCATCCCAGGGACACAAGGGTGGTTCAACATACGCAAATCAATCAATGTAATACATCACATCAACAAAAGAAAGGACAAAAACCACATGATCATCTCAATAGATGCATAAAAAGCATTTGATAAAGTTCAACACCCATTTATGGTAAAAACTCTCACCAAAGTGGGTATAGAGGGAACATATCTCAACATAATAAAAGCTATATATGACAAACCTACAGCCAGCATAGTACTCAACGGTGAAAAACTCAAAAGCTTCCCACTAAAATCTGGGACAAGACAAGGCTGCTTACTATCACCACTCCTATTCAATGTAGTCTTGGAAGTCCTAGCCACAGCAATCAGGCAAGAGAGAGAAGTAAAAAGGATCCAAATTGGAAAAGAAGAGGTAAAAGTGTCACTATATGCCGACGACATGTTACTATATATAGAAAACCCTAAAAGGTCCACACAAAAACTACTAGAGCTGATCGAAGAATTCAGCCAAGGTAGCTGGTTACAAGATTAACGTTCAAAAATCATTTGCATTTCTTTACACTAACGATGAATCAACAGAAAAAGAAAGTAAAGAAACAATCCCCTTTAAAATAGCACCCAAAGTAATAAAATACCTAGGAATAAATCTAACCAAGGATGTGAAAGAATTATATACAGAAAACTATAAACCATTGATGAAGGAGATTAAAGAAGACTTCAAAAAATGGAAAGATATCCCATGATACTGGTTTGGAAGATGCAACATTGTTAAAATGGTCACACTGCCCAAGACAATCTACAGATTTAATGCAATCCCTACCAAATGACCCAGGACATATTTCACAGAAATAGAACAAATCATAATAAAATTTATATGGTACCATCAAAGAACTAGAATTGCCAAAGCATTACTGAAGAAAAAGAAAGAGGCTGGAGGAATAACTCTCCCAGACTTCACACAATACTATAGAGCTACAGTCATCAAGACAGCATGGTATTGGTACAAAAACAGACATATAGACCAATGGAACACAATAGAGTGCCCAGAAATGAACCCACAAACTTTTGGTCAACTCCTCTTCGACAGAGGAGGCAAGAACATACAATGGAATAAAGACAGTCTCTTCAGCAAATGGTGTTAGGAAAACTGGACAGCAGCATGTAAAGCAATGAAGCTAGAACACTCCCTTACACCAGACACAAAAATAAACTCAAAATGGATCAAAGATTTAAACATAATACAAGATACAATAAACCTTCTTGAAGAAAATAGGCAAAACAGTATCTGACATACATCTCAGAAATGTTCTCCTATAACAATCTACTCAAGCAATAGAAATAAAAGCAAGAATAAGCAAATGGGACCTAATGAAACTTACAAGCTTCTGCACAGCAAAGGAAACCATAAGTAAAACAAAAAGACATCCTACAGAATGGGAGAAAATTTTTGCAAATGAAACCGACAAAGGCTTGATCTCCAGAATATATAAGCAGCTCATACGACTGAATAAGAAACAACCAAACAACCCAATCCAAAAATGGGCAAAAGACCTAAACAAGCAATTCTCCAGGGAAGACATACAAATGATCAACAGGCACATGAGAAAATGCTCAATATCACTAATTATCAGAGAAATGAAATTCAAAACTACAATGAGGTATCACGTCGCACCAGTCAGAATGGCCATCATTCAAAAAACCACAAATGACAAATGCTGGAGAGTCTTTGGACAAAAGGGGAACCCTCCTACACTGCTGGTGGGAATGCAGTTTGGTACAGCCACTGTGGAAAACAATACGGAGGTTCCTTAAAAGACTAGGAATAGACTTACCGTATGACCCAGGAATCCCGCTGCTGGGCGTATATCCAGAAGGAACCCTACTTCAGGATGACATCTACACCCCAATGTTCATAGAAGCACTATTTACAATAGCCAAGACATGGAGACAGCCTAAATGTCCATCAACGGATGACTGGATAAAGAAGAAGTGGTATATTTATACAATGGAATGCTATTCAGCCATAAAAACTGACAACATAACGCCATTTGCAGCAACATGGATGCTCCTGGAGAATGTCATTCTAAGTGAAGTAAGCCAGAAAGAGAAAGAAACATACCATATGAGATCGCTCATATGTGAAATCTAACACAAACAAACAAAACATAAATACAAAAGAGAAACAGACTCACAGACATAGAATACAAACTTGTGGTTGCCAAGTGGGCGGAGGGTGGGAAGGGATAGACTGGGATTTCAAAATTGTAGAATAGATAAACAAGATTACACTGTATAGCACAGGGAAATATACACAAAATGTTATGATAACTTACAGAGAAAAAAATGTGACAATGAGTGTGTATATGTCCATGAATGACTGAAAAAATTGTGCTGAATACTGGAATTTGACACAACATTGTAAAATGATTATAAATCAATAAAAAAATGTTAAAAAAAAAAACTAAAAATAGACTTACCATAGGATCTAGCAATCCCACTCCTGGACATATATTCTGAGAAAACTCTTAATTCTAAAAGATTCTTGCACCCCAATGTTCATAGCAGCATTATTTATAATAGCCAAGACATGGAAGCAACTGAAATATCCATTGACAGATAATTGGATAAAGATGTTTATATATATAAAATATATAAATATATAACACATACACACATACAATGGAATACTACTCAATCATAAAAGGAATAAAATAATACCATTTGCAGCAACATGGATGAACACAGAGATTATCATACTAAGTGAAGTAAGTCAAAGACAAATATCATATGATATCACTTATATGTGGAATCTAAAAAAAAGGCACAAATGAACTTATTTATAAAACAGAAACAGACTCACAGACATGCAAAACAAACTTATAGCTACCATGGGGTAAAGGTGGGAAGGGATAAATTAGGGGTTTGGAATTTGCAGATACACACTACTATATATAGAATAGATAGACAGCAAGGTCCTACTTTTTAGTACAAGGAACTATATTCAATATCTTGTAATAACGTATAATGATAAAGAATATGAGAAAGAATATGTTTATGTATAATGAATCAATATGCTATACACCAGAAACTAACACACTGTTAATCAACTATACTTCAATTATATATATATAAATCTGTGAAGCACAGTAAAGTGAAGTGCAATAAAACGAGCTATACCTGTATTTTCCTTGTGTTTATAAATCTGTAGTATTTTCCCACTGAATGGCCCAGTTTCTCTTATTTAATGGCATAAATTTACAAAAGAGAAGAACAAATGTCTTCCTCTTTTTTAGCTAACTCTTTTACCTAATGTTATTTGTTATCATGTTCAGTTTCATTCAATAAGCGAGTCATCTTGGGAAGGAGGTTGAGAGTCACTTGTTAAAAATTCAAATTCTTGTATGTATTTCCCTGTGCTATACAGTATAATCTTGTTTATCTATTCTACATATGCCTGTCAGTATCTTGTGGTAGCTCACAGTGAAAAAAAAAATATGACAATGAATATATGTATGTTCATGTATAACTGAAAAATTGTGTTCTATGCTGGAATTTGACACAACATTGTAAAATGACTATAACTCAATAAAAAATGTTTAAAAAAATTCAAATTCTTGGCATGATCATTCCTGAAATTCTGATTCAGTAGGCCTGTGATGGGGCCCTGCAATATATATTTAAGCAAAGCCTGTTTGGATGCAGATGATTCACATGACCACATTTTGCGAAACACAGCAACTCTAGAGTGCTTGAGGGCAGGGATTCCAGATTCTTTCTTGGAATGTCCTTGGTATGAATGACAGCATACAGAGCAGAAGTACTCATCTGTCTCCTGAACTGAACTCCTCTTGGGGTCTCTTCATTCCACTCTCTAAATGACAGTGTTTCCCAAGGTTGTGTCTTCAGCCATCTTCTTTTTGGATTTCTCCAAACACATATGTAGTAGCATGTTTTAATTTCCAAATGACTTTCTCATACATTACATCCTCTGATCCTAAAAGCCTCACCCGACCCTGTAACATGCTCTCCAGGTATTGCTCCATTTCTTAAAATCATCATCTATACAATATCTCTGCTTCTCTACCTCTTTTAATTCTTAAACTTACTATAATCTGGCCTTTGCCCTCAACACTCCACAAAACCATAATTGCGAAGATCACCAACAGCCTCTATGTTGCAAAATTCTGTGGTCATTTCTCTATTCTCACCTTACCTGACCTCTCAGAAAGTCAACACAGCAAACCCTCCTTCTTGAAATACTCTTACATGTATGGCTGCTCCTTCTGTCTTCTTGCTGAATCTACCTGTCTAGCTGACCTCTAAATGTTGACTTTCCATGGGGACTGGTTCTGCACTCTTATCCCTAAATGAGCTCACCTAGACCTGCCATTTTAAACATGCTTTATTTACTGAAAACACAGTATATACAGGAAAAAAACCAAAGGCACAACCAAAGTTGAGGAAAAACCAAAGACAAAACCCAGGATACACCAAATAGTTGAGGAAAAGGTAGATGAATAGAGACCCTCCAAGACGAGAGAGGAGGACCAATCAGGAAAGTGAGAGGAAAGCCAGAAGAGTGTAGTGGCCTGGAAGTCAAAGGGAAAGAAAGCATCTAGAAGGAACAAGTGTTGAGGAGTGGAAGGTGCAGCTCAGTGGTTGAGCACATGCTTAGCATGCACAAGGTCATGGGTTCAATCCCCAGTACCTCCATTAATAAAAATAAATAAGTACAACTAATTACCTACCCCCACAAAAAGAAAAAAAAAAGAAGGAACAAGTGTCATTTCCCAGCTCTCTTCACTGATACTTAGTATTAAGACTGCAAACAGTCACTGAAATTTTGTAAGGTGGTAAGGGTCAAAAAGACATATAGTGAAGTACAACAAAAACACAAAGAGAAACAGAGACAAGAAATCATATGGTCCCTGAGGCAGAGATTAAAAACTAGCTGCCTCAGTCCCCTAGTAGCTTGAAAGAGAAAACTAAATCTGACAACAATACAAAGGGATCTAGTGTCTTAGTGGACCACAAGTTCATTTTGAAGTGCCTTGAGGTAATTACTTAAAATGCTTATGTAATTTTAAATTACAATAAGAAGCAAGGTGTCTCGATCTTTTTAATTACTATTGCCATTATACTCTGTGCTGATTAGAACACCTATGTAATACTGAGTTCAATTCTAAGTATAGTATTTTAAGACTGGAAGAAGGGCAAAATATGGTGAGAGATGTGGAAATTGCATCATTTGAAGAATGGCTAGAGGAACTAAAAATATGAAACAGGAAAAAGACAGAGGGAACGTGACAGCAGTCTTCAAGTTTATATATAGTCATCTAGAACTGGGAAGACATCATTTGGAATATAACTAGCAACAGTGGATATAAGTTATAAGGATAGCTATGTAATTTATGCATAGCAGTGTTTTGTTCAGTAAAAGCAGTCTTCAGTTTAAAAATGCCTGACTATTAAATGTTGGGTACATAGGAACAGAAACTTTACTATCCTCTCAGATGTTACTAGTAGGCATTTCTTACTCTTATACTGCTTAAAATCCCACCTATAATCAAGTCTCACATGCCCCCACTATAACTCTCTTGCAATAGAATCTGTAATGTCTTAATGAGTATTGGGATAATAGAAACAACTGTGGCAGAATACTGCATTTGAAGTCAGAAAACGTGGCTCTGCTAATTATCAGAAGTATGTGAATGTGAATAAAGTAGTATATAAGACCATATTCAAGAAAATGAATGAAACTATAAGCCAGAAAGAGAAGGGAAAAAAAGATATTGGAATATAAAGGAAAGCTCTGTCTCAACACTGTTCCTATTCTCTTACTAACTCCTTGCTTGGTCCCACAGTCATCTTCCCAATTCTACTTCATTTCTGCTAAGGTTCCTGTACAAGCTTCCTGTAGCTGCTGTGGTGAAGTACCAAAAGCTGCAAAGCTTAAAAGAAATTTACTGCCTAATAGTTTTGGAGGCTGGAAGCCCCAAATCAAGATATTGGCAGATCTATGCTCCCTTTGAAATACGTAGGGAAGAATCCTTCCTTGTCTCTTCCTAGCTTCTGGTGGTTTGCTGGCAATCCTTGACATTCCTTGGCTTGGAGCTGCAGCACTTCAATCTTTGCCTCCATAGTCATGTGGTATTCTCCATGTTTGTCCATGTCTTCACATGGCAGTCTCTGTGTCTCTTCTTGTAAGGACACCTAATTCAGTATGACCTCGTTTTAACTTATATTTTAATTACATCGCAAAGACCATATTTCCAGGTAGCAGGGGTCAGGATTCAACAACTTTTTGAGGACACAATAAACCCCCATCTTAGAAATTCATCATTCCTCCCAAATCACTCCTATTCTCCCCTCTCCACATATTCATACCACCCCAACTTGCCTCCTTCTCTTCTCTGAAATCTCTATCACATCTCTTTCCTTACTCATACTAGATGCATCGAGTTAGAAAGGCCTGTTTCTACTGCCTAGAAGGGTCCAAGGAAAGAACATTTTTGTTTCAGCTGCTGGGATTCCAAAAAAAAAAAAAAAAAGATATGCTATGGGTATGTGGCAATCCAAGTGAGAATTCTGTATGTAGTGTTTTATAGAGGAATTATTATAAATTGTGGTGAAGGTCTTTAAGTCCATTAAATTAAAGGTTATGTAAGATGCTACTGGTTGGCATAACAACCGAAATGTCATGAATAGTACTATTTATAGAAGAAAATGCACCCAGAGTTTCAAACAATAACCTTACAAAGAAGCTATTAGAATATATCCATTTGTAAGTAAAGGACTGCCTGCATTAAAAAAAATTGCTAACAAAATAGCATAGCAACAGTATAAATGACCTCCTCAGTGGAAGCATCTTCAAACAGAAGTTGAAGATGATTTCAGGGAACTGAGTAGGGAAAAAGGCCAATCAGTTTCTCCGACTCAAGACTATGTGCTCTGAAAAAAATGTTTAATTCTGTATTTTTACTATGATAACATTAAAAATGTATATGAATATCCTGGGTCATATAGACATATACTGTATAAATGAGTGACAGCACACAATTCAGTGTTGCATTTGAATTATGAAGTTATAGGTGCCAAGAAATTCTCTAAAATAACAGTGCTTAGTTTTTAATGTACTAGAAACTTGTCTGGCTTCTCCTAGATGGGTACATCCTAAAATCATAATGATAATCCTGACTCAAGCACTCTTGTATTCCTATTGTGTTTTTTAATCAGTTTAAAGACAAAATTTATCTTTTACAGTAATGATTTACAACTGAAAGATAACTACATGGGAAAAAAGCTTTTAAGAGTTGAGACTTCTACCTGACATTCTGAAAATGACAGTGTGGAAGCATAACATTAACACATGAATTATCTCAGGCTAAGGAGAAAATAAAACTCAAAGATGTGTTTATATCAAGTGGAAATCAAATTACACCATAATGTGCTGTATGAATAAAGGTTGTTCAGACAGAAAAAAGAAGTGGAAGAATTAACTTGTCACATGGCACATGGTAATAGTTAATGCAAAATCAAAAGAAAGCATTTTGTGTCATTATTTGTATTATTGCAAGGGGATGCACTACGGTAAATCCTTGCAACAGTTCATTAGTAGAATGTTTTGTAGGAAATACATGATGGACATTATATTTTTCTACCCTTGTATCATGGGGCGTACTATTAAACTGGTCTATTAAATTAAATAGGGGGCAGGGCCATGGAAGGTACTCGGGAAAAAGATAAGAACTCATTTTAGGAGACGGCTATGGAACAAGAGAAAGTATAGAAGTGAGAACAAGCTAGGGAGGGTAAATAAACTAGCCTGATGAGATGGAATGGTCCACATTTGGTAAATGAGAAGGTTTAGGGATAAGTCTAATGGCCATATGTAAAAAGGCCTTGTACAAATTAAGTAATTTGGATTTGCTCAAATAGTTTTTCTTTTTCAGTTTCAACACATATGTTCTGAGGACTTACTATATGGTACCCGATGTAGTAGACAGACACTGGAGGTATGAATACCAGTAAGAAAGGACCTCTATACTTTAAGGGAGCCATAATTCAATGGGGAAGACAGACAAACAAATAAATGCAATAAACCTTAGAGTGAATAAGCTAAGAATGTACACATTGTTCAGCAGATTTCTTAAAGTTTTGAGATTATCACATCTTGGATGAAGAAAAAAAGAATGCAGGTGTCAGCCTACATATTGGGAATTTCCTCAGCATACAATTATTTCTTCTTGGAAGAGAGGTCAAAGTGTCTATCTTATTCTCACTAGGTTCCAAGTGCCCAAAACAGTGTCTGACATATAATACTCCCTCAAATATTTGCTTAATAGATTAATGAACACTAAGCATGTTTTGGTTTTAAATATACTATAAATCATAGATTATTTTATTAAGTAGGACATGGCAAGAAGAATATTTCGATTACCAAACTATCTCCCTAAGTAAATAAAGCAGTTGAGCTGAGAGTAAACTAAGCCCCAACACTTCTGTCTGGATCTTAGAAGGAAAGAAGCCAGAAGCACCACCAATTGTGACGTAATAACCTTAGAGAAGACAGGAGGATGAAGAAAAACACTGATATAAGAGGTAAAAAGAAGAGGTGTTTATGAAAATCCTGAAGTGTAGTCACAGATCAAGACTATTCTTGTTGGTATTACAAATATTCTTTTGGGGTGATGCTTTGAGACCCAACCCAACCCTTCTGATTTTGTCAGCATAGGAAATGTCAAGTCGACAACCTGTTCTGATTCCCACTAGATATAACATCATCCTGATTCTTCCTGTTTGCACGCGCGCGCGCGCACGCACACACACACACAAACATGTAAACTACTGAGAGTAGCGATCCCCTATATCCCGTTTCCACCTATCCCTTGTACTTAGAAGAGTGTCTAGCACATATTAACTGTTCAATAAATGTTTGTTAAACATATGAGTGGATCTGCTCTCACAGCTATTCAAAGGGAAAGAATATCCTCCAAATGACCGTATCCTCTGGGATCAAGGGTAGGACAATGGAGGTACAAAGGGTTGGGAGCAATTAATAACACAGAAAGAAAAAGACTTGATAACTGATCGTGTATGGAGGTTATGGAGGAGGGAGGTGTAAAGCATTTACTAAAGAGTTTAGTACATGGTCAGTTTGTTAAATACTGGCCAACAGTAATAACAAGAACATCATCATACAGGTCTGAGGCTGAGAAAATAGTCTGGGCAGAGATACAGAGTTCCTATCCGAACTGAGGAAGAGGAATGTCAACACCGGCGTTGGAGGAAGGGAGCGCAGAGGGCTAGAAACCCATGAAGGATCCCAGAAGTAGGAGATAAGGCTGAAAGCGACGTCATCGAAACAAGGGCTTAGAGAGGAGTTTTTTTTCGAAGACTAAAGAGATCTCAAGAGATTCAAATGCTGCAGAGATGTCTTGCAGAATGCAAACTGAAGGAAAGTTAACATTTTTTTCCTTCTGTAACAACTTAAGCGACGCATTCTGCCTCTAACTCGAGGCCTTTCCAGCGACATAAAACGCACTTCACCAAAAGTGGACCTGCCCGACAATTCGAACTGTCGACACCAGAGAAGCCCTAGTCACTCTTGCTTTGCCTCCTCATTCCACCTTCCCGTCAACACCTCTGCCCTCCCTCTGAGGTCGTCTTCCCGCCTTCCGCCCAGCGCTCTCCGCTGCTTTTACCTGTCCTGGCACCCTCCGAGAACTCGCGGTTTCAGAAGTAGCGGCGCTGGTCAGCGCAGGGTCGCCGACTGCCCGCTCCCAGAGGAGGCTGGACCGGACGCCGCCGGCTTCCGCATAAAGCACCCCGCCCGCGCGGGGCCTCCTGGGAATGTGAGCGTTCCTCCAATGGCCGCGAGAGGCGGGGCGGGGGCCTGCTGCGTTCCCAGCCCACGCACTTCCCAGGAGCCGCACTGCATTCCGGGAGTGGTAGTTCCAACTGGCGAATCGTCGAATCTGTCTCCGGTTCCAACAACAGCTCTTGTCATAAACATCAAGCGCTATTTCTTCGAGAAAACGAGAGGATGCAGGGCTACAAAGAGTCCATCAGCACTGAGTCAGCGGGATAAATGAAGAGCCAAGTTTGCACCGCCATCTCCCGGCTTAGTCTCAGCAGGTAACGGCGCCTGTTACTTCACAGACGAGATAAAATCCATCTGACAGGAACTCCCTCTACTTTCGCCACGAAATTTTTTAACCTCCTTGGCTCCCCCAGCAATCATTTATCCCATTCTTTTGCAGTAATAATAATAACTACTCTCCTTTGATCTAAGCTCCCCCATCCCTTTTACATCCCTATTCCTTCTTACCAACTCAGAGTCTAACTCCACTAATAAACTCGTCTGTCTCATGACTCATCAACGGCTCCCTCCTTACTGGCTCTTTGTTATCAGCATTTAAACAGTGTCAAAGTTTCTTTCATCTGAAACATTCCAAAGTCGCCTTTCTCAACCCCACACCCTGCAAACCCTTCACCACACACTTAACCTCTCCTTTCCATCAAAATTCTCAACCGTGTTGCTAACGTAAATAGACACTTTTCAACCATTACCATACTTCAACTCTGTGGGACTTTACATTAATTATTCCCTCCTTGAAACCCTGTCTTAGTTTGGACTGCTTTAACAAAATACTACAGACTGAATGGCTTAAACAGAAATTTATTTCTCACAGTTCTGGAGGCTAGGAAGTTTCTGACCAGGATGCCATAGTATGGTGGGTTGTGGTAAGGACCTGCTTCCTGGCTTGCAGACTGCTGCCTTCTTGCTGTGTCCTCACATGCTGGAGAGATATTATCTTTCTCACAGCCCTTATAAGGATAGTAATTCCATTCATGAGGGCTCCAACCTCATGACCTAATTACCTCTCAAAGGCCTACCTCCAAATAAGATCACATTGAGGATCAGGGCTCTAATTTATAAATTGTGGGTGGGCGGGAACACAAACATTCACTTCATAGCATCCTCTGTTCTCTTAGTTCTTTCTAAGATGATGCACTTTCCCACTTCTGTGGCAGCTCTTCATTTTCCTTTGAAATACTCATGTTCCAAAGGGCTCTGCCTTATATTATCCTTTTTTTAAAAAAAAAAAAAACCTCTTCACACTTTTCTTGGGTGATCTTAACCAATCCTATTGCTTTGGTTATCATCTGTATGCTGATGATTCCCACATATAGAAGTCCAGGCGAGACTCCTGTAACCTAGGCTGAAATATCTAATGACAGCTGGGCATCTCTTTCAGGCACTTAAAACAATGTATTTTCACTCTTCCCTCTCCCATAACTTGCTCTACCTTCTTCCCTAATCCCATCTCAGTGAATGGCACAACTATGCAATCATTTGCTTACACCAAAAAGCTGGGTATCATTTTGAATGCTTTCATTCCCTCATAGCTTACATCCAAACAATCAGCAAGCCATGTTAATTCTATCCCCTATAAATCTCACTTGTCAAGCTTCAGTTTTCTCACCTTTAAAATGAAGATGATAATAGCACTTGCTTTCAAAGCTTGTTGCAATGATAAATGAGCAATAGTGCCAGGCAGAGAGTAAGCATGCAAGAACAATAAGTATTTATTGAACAAGCACTGTATTTGTCATCAGTTCTCCTTCATTAGGTCTTGCATAATGATAGCTTGCATTTAATTTGGTTTACATTTAGGGATAAAGAAAAGGAAAATAAGAAATAATGAGATATATACACTGGAAATTATATACACTTCATTCCTCAATATTTTTCTAAGCATGACAAAAATATAGCACTGGTCATGAGGTACCATACAAACTGTCCCACTCTAATATGTGCAGCATATACTGTACCTTATCTATTATTATTGGCTCTGGGTGGGCTATAGACTGACCCAGGTACATTCAGATAACCATGACTGAAATGATCTGGGCACTAGAAATCAGAAGTAATATATCTGTACCTATAGTATCTTCTTCACCATCTCCCTCCCACTCACTCCTAATCACTTGAGATTGTTCTGTCTAAAACAAAATCTGATCATTTCCAAATTCTACTTAAAATTTTCATTGGCTCCCCGTTATGTAGAAGATAAAGCCTAAGATTCTCAATGGAGAACTCAAGGCCCTCCGTGATCTGACCTCTCTCTCCTTCTCCTGCTTCATATTCTCCTTCTCTCACCAACATACCCTGTGTTCAAGCTTGCTCCTGTATGGTGTCATTCACTCATTCATCCATCTACCCATTCCTTGAACAAGTATGTACTAAGTGCCTACTATAAGCCAGGCCTATTCTGGATTCTGGAGTCATAGCAGTGGACAAGACAGACAATGTCCTTGCTTACCTGGAGTTAACAATTCAATGCCATGCTCTTTCATGCCTTAATGCCTTTGCACATGATGCCCCTCTTGTCTAAATCTTATTTATTCTTTAAGACATACCTCAAATATCTTTTCATTTTCTAGCAAAGTATATGCTTCTATTTTTAGCTTTTTCACCCTCTGCAATGGTTTACTTTACATATTAATTTAATTTTATTCAACACCTATTCTTTGAGAGACAACATAGTATCTTAGAAAGAGAAGTTTTGGAGCCAGATAGTCTTGAATTAATAGCTAAATGTTGCCTCGATTTAGGGATTTTAGAGCTCTAGCAAAACCCTTCTTCTTACTCCATATTCTCTCCTAAAGTAATCTCATCTGTGCTTCAAAATTTGTATCTCTAACACAAGCCTTTATACTGGGAAATAAGGGAAGGTTTTCTTTGAGGAGGCAGCATTTAAACTGAAACCTAAATTTCAAGGAGGAATCAGCCACAAGAAGATAAGAGGGAACAGAAATAAAGCAGAATGACTGGAGGATAGTGGAAGTGAGGGGAGAGTAGTAGCAGAGGAGCTCACACAGGCCTTCTTTCTGCTCTTCAGATATGTCAAGCTCCTTCCCACTTTATGGTCTTTGCACCAGTTCTCTCTGCTTGGAGTTCTTTTCCCTCTTATCTTCTTGTGGCCAGAGGGCCTTGCAAGGCTGTGTAAGCCAGAAGGAGTTTAGATTTTATTTTAAGTGTAATGGGAAATAGGTTCAAGCAGAGGAGTGATATGATCTGATGTACAGGTTAAAAACGGGATTGGATCTTGATGTGTTATTTTGTAGTTCACAAACAAATCTAGTGACTGTTGCTTTGGCATCAAAATCATTTGCATTAGTGTAATTTATTACTGACCACCAGTGCCATTTATGCTTCTTTTCTCCTGGATATTTGGTCTTGGTTAAATTTTCTTTCTGTTCGTCTGTGCTCAAAACAGACCTAGCTTTATGGCTGAATAGTATTCCATTGTATAAATATACCACTTCTTTATCCAGTCATCCATTGATGGACATTTAGGCTATCTCCATGTCTTGGCTATTGTACATAGTGCTGCTATGAACATTGGGGTGCAGGTGTCATCCTGAAGTAGGGTTCCTTCTGGATATATGCCCAGGAGTGGGATTCCTGGGTCATATGGTAAGTCTATTCCTAGTCTTTTGAGGAATCTCCACACTGTTTTCCACAATGGCTGCAACAACATAACGCCATTTGCAGCAACATGGATGTCCCTGGAGAATGTCATTCTAAGTGAAGTAAGCCAGAAAGAGAAAGAAAAATACCATATGAGATCACTCATATGTGGAATCTAAAAAAAATGAACGTAAATACAAAACAGAAACAGACTCATAGACATAGAATACAAAGTTGTGGTTTCCAAGGGGGTGGGGTGTGGGAAGGGACAGACTGGGAGTTCGAAATTTGTAGATACTGACAGGTATATATAGAATAGATAAACAAGTTTATACTGCATAGCACAGGGAAATATATACAAGATCTTGTGTTAGCTCATGGTAAAAAAAGAATGTGACAATGAATATATGTATGTTCATGTATGACTGAAAAATTGTGCTCTACACTGGAATTTGACACAACATTGTAAAAATAAATAAATAAACTTAGTCATTCTTTTCCGGGAAATTAAGACTTAGAGATCCTGGATGGTGTCTCCTGGTCTGCAAGTGGGAGGTCCTGTAAACAGGGTTCTGAAGCTACTGCTGTGCGGCAGCCATCTTGTACCACACACCTGTAGAGCCTAAGGGGCTTGTCTGCAGAGAGAGACAGAGACAGAGACAGAGACAGATACAGAGAGACTGAGACAGGGAAGTAGATGTGCTGAGCAAAGCAAAGGTAGCCTGGGATAGGGAGAGAGCAGCTATCTGAGAGCTTTCTCGTTCCTGGTTCCGTCTTTTGTGAACCTGATGGCACATCCTGTCCTTGGAATACATGGAGTGACCCTGCATTTTATGATAAACCCTCTTATTCATTTTATATTAACTTTGCTTGTGTTTCTCTTACTTGTACCCCAAAGAACTTTCTTTTTTTTTAAATGGAGGTACTAGGAATTGAACCCATGATCTTGTGCATGCTAAGCATATGCTGTACCACTGAGATATATTCAGCACCCCCTAAAAGCATGAGGGTGAGGTTTTTTTCTAGTTTTGTTTTTTAGGTTATTTTGGAGAGGTAGGTAATTAGGTTTATTTATTTATTTTTTAATGGAGGACTGGGGATTGAATCCACAATCTTGAGCATACGTTGTACCACTGAGCTATCCTCCACCCCGCCCCCAAAGAACTTTGACTAAGAAATAAAGGGCACTTACTAACCAAAGCAAACAAACAAACAAATAAACAAACAAATAAACAAAACAGACCTAGCTGGAGAATGCCTGTTCCCCTTTGAAATTCACAATCAATAGAGGGAGCTAACACATTATCAGTATCTGCAAAATCATTGACATTTGACTATGGGACAGTTTGTTTCTTTTTGCAGCTCATTCCAGTTAGTGTCATCACGTATCCTGCTTTGTTCATCTGAGACATCAATGGTTCCAACACCAGCTTTGGCAAAGAAGTTGTAGATTACTTCTGAGGTGTCTATCTCACAGCAATGAAATTTCTCACCATATCAAGGATGTGCTGTTTCTTTACATCTGCAGTAGAACAGTCCTTCTCATAATGTACTAGGTGGGCATTCCCAGCATCCAACTTTTGATGTTTTATTATTTCTCATTCTAATGACTACAGGTAGTCATGGTGCTGGTGGGGAAAAAAAAAGACTACAGACTTGTTTTCTTGTTGTTGTTTGTTTTTGTTTCTTTCAGGTTTTAGAACTTTTTATTTGCATATTAAAATTATGCATTCCAATAATTAAAATCATTTGAACAAAATGGCGTTCTGATTAAACTGCATTTTACAGCCTGCAAGACACTTTGGACCAGCTTGCATTTCACTCTAGATTTCACTGTCAGCCCACCCAGCTTCCTCCTTCACCAACATGCAAGTTCTTTTCCTTCTCTGCCTGCTAGACAGGCAGATGGGAGAGGCAGGCACAGCCTTCATTGTCAGTAATTCACCATTTTTGATGTGAAAGGGGGCAGCACAGTCATTTCAACTTGATCCAACCTCTTTGCATCTTACAAAGTTAAACAGCTAAAAGAAGTAAAATAAGAAGGCAATGCTTTTGGAATGTACAATGCATATTGGCGGCGCATGCCTCATTACGACTCACCTGCTTGCTTCTCCTGTTCAGTCATTTTTTGGAAGGCAGTGGATTTTTCTCTTGCGTTTTTGTCTTCTTCAATTTCGACTTATCGAATTTCTCAATCTCAGCCATATGGGGTTTGTCAGACATGGGTACAGAGGAGGCAGAGCTAGGCGAGAGTGAACTGGGTCCGGTCTATGCAGTGGCTGCTGCCAAGTCCAGACTTGTTTTAATTTAAATCTCTGGTGTCCATATGCAGCTATCAGTAATAGAATGTTCACATCCTGGTAAACCATTTTACTCTCTAATTGCAGGAGCCATTTCCCAGATGTTGGTACGTTTTTGTTAACTTTATATATACACAGGAAAGTTGTATATAAAAGGGAAGTTTTCAAATTTCTATATTGCTTTTAATTTCTTGCTCCTCTTAGCACACTAACATAAGAAAGCTGGTGACCTATCTCTCTTTATATATTTATTTTTTCTCCAGGACAGCATTCTTCTGTTAGTGTTCCTCTGGTTTGGTTGCAGATTATAGAGGTGCATTAGATATGCCCCTAAGGACCCATCTATTCAGATTTGGCTTCTCATTTTCAAGACAGTCATTAGGAAAGTTATTGTAGATGCTTCACTTTTTTAAGTTAAGTAATATGATATTGTGATAATGCTGAAAGCACTGTTGCCAGTCATAAAGGCTTGACATCAACTCCCATCTGAAGAGCAATTTCATTTGCCTTTACTAAAAACCAATGCACATCCAGATATAGAAATATCTGACCTAGCCTGGCAAAGTTATTCAAGCATTTTATTTACTATGTTGACATATTTTGCTTCTCTCATTCTGCTATCTATTTTATTCCCCTTAGTTCCTTGACTTACCTTTTTTTAGTTTTAATAAAACATACAGAATATTCATAAGGAAATTCAAGATTTTGTAAAGTGTTTTCCACTTTACTTTTTAGCTTTTCTTTTTTAATCCACTAACTTCTAGTTCTGGAGAAATTAGGAGCTCACTATATTTTCTCTTTAATAGCATGACAAACACTGCATGGAGTTTAACAGAAAACACCTGCTTTACAGAACATGAACATTCTCAAAAGGGCAAGACCAGAGGCAAGCCTGAGGCTTGGTTCTGGAAATGGAAGTGCAGCACTCACAAAGCAACTAATTTTCTTAAGTTTCAAACTACAAGAAGGGCAAATTCAAATGATCTTTATAACCAAGTCAAAAATAAAGTAAACTAGTGACTTTGAGGTAGATACTGCTGCTATCAGATTGCAAGTAATTTGGTTTAAGCCATAAAAATGATGAAACAGAAGGGAAGAAAACACTTATTTGAAATGATCCTTCTTTAAAATTCTGATGAAAAATTAAGAACACTTCCAGTTCAAAGTTCTAAGCATAAAATTCACGTGTTAGCTTGCTTCTAATTTGATGCAGAGAATCCCCCTTCTAATGCAATAGCAAACCATACAACTGGTATCCCTATGGAAGAGCCCTGTAACTTGACATTTGGTTTTTTTCATTTTGGCTTATTTCCATTGTTAAGGATTTTAACTCTTTAAGCCTTCAGCATTTAACAAATTATTTGTTGGTGTAAGGGGCTGGAATTTTATCTCCACACATAAACTGACCTTTGTCATCGATCACTTTTATAATGAGAGAACATCTAGGACCCATAGCCATATCTTCCCTATTCTCCAACTCTTCCTTGTTGGGGATGAAGATGTCCATATAAGGTATCCCCACATGCACAGGGGTAGAAATTTTACATCTCTAAGGCATGATAATATTTGCAAGTCCACGATTTCCATCTTGGAACAGATGAAGTATGTGCTTACCTTTGAGTTTTTGCATCAGCTTCTTTATTCAGCCATGAATGCTTAACCTCCAGATCGGTGCACATTTCTTATCATTCAGGTCCCAGCTTATATGGCCCTTCCTTAGATGTACTCTCCCTGACTACACATTTTCACTGTTTTATTTTCACTACACATTTTCCTGTTTTATTTTCTTTACAAAATTTATGATAATCAAAGTAATTTTATTGTTTATTTCCTTAAAGTCTGCCTGTTAAATTTTATTCAATTACAGAAACTGTAAGTCCTATATGGGCAGAAATCTTATTGCTCTTGTTCACCATTCTGTCTTCTCAAGGAGGCTCAGAGTTACAGTTTGTTGAAAGAATGCATACTAATGAGAAGGGCTAACATTTCTCTGACATCAAAAAGTATTCTAAGATAAATATATATTGCTGCATTTAATTATCAGTGTAATGGTATGAAGAAATTATTATTATTATCAACATTTTCCAGATAAGGAAACCACGGCTCCAAGATGCACTGGAACTGAGAGGGCCAAGGTTTGACTCCTGAAGTCTTGGCTTCCTGACCCAGCCTCTCTTTCATAAATTTCAGAAGCTCCTTGAGAGGAAATACAAGGAGAGGTGGGCAATCAGCATTGGTTGACTAAATCCAATAGTCCCAGATTGATATACAACCTTTTGCTTCCATATGTCTCCTTCATTTCTGTTCCTGCTTCCTGGGCAGTGTCTCCTTGAAAGGGGATGGTTACAATGCAGAAGCCACAGGGATGGAGAAGGGAGAAGAAAGCTCACATTTCACAGCAAAATGGTTGGAAGATAGTGCATAAATGCTACTGAAGGGCACAGTATTTCTGAGTACACATCCCAGGGACATTGGCAGAAATGGCCCAAGGGGCACAGACCTTGAAGCAGGGCCAGGGACAATGTCGGGGGAAAGGAACCAGGCAAGACCAGTGTCACATCACTGCTTGTGGCAGCTGTTCTGTGAAGGGTTTGCTGGAGGCACGGGATGGGGTATCCCTCCTGTAGCTCTCTTCCCTCCAGCGAGGAGTGGACTCGAGGACTGCTACCCTTTGATACTGAACATGGCCCCTGAATGTGAGCTCTTGACTTGGATTTGGGAAAGTAGTGGGAAACAGACCAAACCTGTGACCTTCTTCAAGGGGCAAGGGGACATTAACAGTCATAGAGACCAGGTTAGCTTTAGTTTTCTTTGGTCACTTAATTGCTTCTCAGAAACACAGAGTGAACAGAGTTTCATCTCCCTCCCTATCCAGCTTGGGATTTACCTGGAGCACTTCTCTGACAGGGTGGGGATGGGCATAGGGACCACTGATGGAGTCCACTCTACTAAAACACTAAGACTCAAAGGGGTTGCTCTAAATCATCCTGGGGTTAGAGACTGTGGAACTGGGACTAAAACTCGGGGCAGCTGCCACCTGCACCCTTGCTTTCCTCAACGCATCTCAAGGGCTTTTTATTTTCCTTCCCACTACAACTTTCAATTTTATTTCAAACCTGTGGCCGCGGTAGTTCCCTGTAAGGAAAATTTTAAAAAGACTTCAGATAGCTTGCATGTAAAGGTAATGGCTTTCATGCTGTGTTTTAAGAGTATTTGAAAGCTGTGAGTCCATATGTAACACAATAGAAATCAAAGGGATACATGTTTTAAATTTGTCTATCTTATTTCCTTCTGGAAAGTAATTGCAGAGTGTTTTGGCAGCTCCATGAAAAATGGCTGGAATTCATTCACATATCCTGCTACAGCTCTTATTTCAATACAATTCACGTGACTTCACCTTTATGATGCTCACCTGTAAAATTATGGGGTTGTATTATCTGGCCTTTAAGAAAAATTTTTATAATCTACTTGTGTTAGAATCTGGCAAAAAGTTCGCTTTAAGTAATGGCTTTTATCTTTCAATATTTGCTGCTTTCTATTGTTTAGTACTTGATACTGAGGCATAATGCTGTTATAATCACTTTTTCTTGGTTGGCAGGTGCTGGTAGTTGATACAGATAGAAATTACATCACATTTTATTGCTCAAGGAGGACCCTAAGAAACTCATTATATGATTATGAAGAAGTGAGTGTAAATGTCCATTCACCAAGACATTTGGTGGTTTCTTCCTAGAACTACTGGAATAAAACATTGATTCCTTAACACCAGTGTATGGATGGGCTACATTAGAATCACCTGGGGAATTATCTGTTAACATAGATTCCTGGTCAACAAAGTCACATTTTTTTTTTGAGAGTGTAAGATGGGGATCTGTATTTGTAGCAAGAGACTCAGGTAATAAGCTTAGAAAATACTGGAAAAGCAGAGACTGGAAATCTCTTTAATTCCCCAATTCCAAAATAGGATCAGATTTAATCCTAAACTGGGATCAGGTTTATCAATTTGCAGTATTGCCTACCAAGAGTTAACACAGTCAGAACATTGTTTAGTAGATATAATCAAAATCTCTCATTCTGTCGTTTCAAGTCCATTTATTGCATATAGCAACTGGTACCCTGTAATTCTGGGCTTAATTACTATAGGATACACTGCTACCAAGGCCTAATTTCAGTTGCCAATTTGTAAAACCAATGCAAACGAAATATGTCACTAGACAGAGACTACAAACCTCATTGTTTTCCAACATTATTCAAAGCCTACTTTTGTTTGATGTCATAAAAGTTTTTTAGTTATACTATTTATGCATGATCAGTGATAGAAAAATCATTAAATGCAAAGAGGTAATAAGGAAAATACAAAACTCAACCTTAATCCTACCATTAGGGTATATATCTGACAAGATTACATATACATGTATAGATGTCTGTGTGTGTGTGTAAAAATTAATTTTTTCTGAGCACGTATAATTTATGAGGTTGTATAGGAAAGCAAAATTCATTATACCATGGAAAAGGTCACCAATTAATCTGTCACTTATAAAATTAATCCTCCTCAGAAATCTAAAACCACTAGCATCTATACCCTCTATCATATCATTGGTCCTTTGTTGACTATTGAATGTTAACAATGGAAACATTGCAAATTAATTGCAAGGTAAAATAAATCTTGCAAAAGATACAGGATTCATAAACTTGAAAGTGGTGTTGGATAATTGCTTCAACACACTAAAGCCACTGACACATGAATTATATCAATTAACAATTGAAGTGAAGAAAATCTACATGGATGATGAGTGATAGATATTTTGATACCAAATTAATGAGAGGTCTTTAGAAGAAACAATGAATTGTTCAAATGTTTTGACAAAAATGACCCTTTTATGCTAGGAGAATCACAAATGAGGTGAAGGATACTGTATCTTGCAATGCTTTTATTGGAGAAATGCCCCAAATCCACCAAACAATTCTTATTTAATTTTTGGTCCATTCTAAAAATTAGTGCATAGCTGCAATCAAAACCTAAATTCTTTTAAATATGACATTAAACAAGCTTATTTAAATAATTTTTGGTTTTACTTTTCTGGGTGAAGTCCCAAACCTTTTATCCATCATTTGTGATGAAATTCTGTTCCCCTTTTAGGTTGATTCCATTCAGGTAGCATATTAAGTATCAGTAATCCTTGGATAATGAGGACTTTCTGTGTGTGTGCATGGTATTGTTTGTTATTTTTGTTGTTTTTTAGTTGAGATATAATTGACATATAACATTATACTAGCTTCTGGTAGCACATAATGGTTTGATATTTGTATACATTGTGAAATAAATGATCACCATAATAAGTCTAGTTAACATCCATCACCACACATAGTTACACTTTTTTTTTCTTGTGATGAGAACTTTTATGATCTACTCTCTTAGGAACTTCCAATTATACAGTGCATTATTATTAACTATGGCCACCATGCTCTACATTATATCTCCAGGACTTATTTATTTTATAACTGGAAGTTTATATCTTTTGACCACCTTCACCTGTTTTGCCCACTCCCCACCCCTGTCTCTGGCAAACCCGAGTCTGTTCCTTGTATCTGTTAGTTCAGGTATTTTTTTATTTTCAGATTCCACATGTAAGTGAGATCATACAGTATTTGTCTTTCTCTGTCTGACTTATTTCATTTAGCATAATGCCCTCAAGATCCATCCATGCTGTTGCAAATGGAAAGGCTGTCTTCCCTTTCACGGATGAATCCGATTCCATTATGTGTGTGACATTTTCTTTTCCAGTCATCCATTGATGGAAACTTAAGTTGCTTCCATGTCTTGGCTATTGTAAATAATGC
This sequence comes from Camelus bactrianus, assembly GCF_048773025.1. Taxonomy (NCBI): domain Eukaryota; kingdom Metazoa; phylum Chordata; class Mammalia; order Artiodactyla; family Camelidae; genus Camelus; species Camelus bactrianus. The sequence continues at coordinate 118,402,111 of NC_133575.1, read as the reverse complement.
TTCAGTGAACATGAGGGTGCATATTCTTGGCTCCCTTGTCAAAAATTTGTTGACTGTATATACTTGGGTTTATTTCTGGGCTCTTGGTTTTGTTCCATTGGTCTGTGTGTCTGTTTCTATGCCAGTACCATACTGGTATTTTTAAATTTTCTTAAACATTTTTTATTGATTTATAATCATTTTACAATGTTGTATCAAATTCCAGTGTAGAGCATAATTTTTCACTTATACATGAACATATATATATTCATTGTCATATTTTTTTCTCCATAAGCTACCATAAGATCTTGTATATATGTTCCTGTGCTATACAGTATAATCTTGTTTATCTATTCTACAATTTTGAAATCCAAGTCTATCCTTTCCCACCCTCCGCCCCCTTGGCAACCACAAATTTGTATTCTATGTCTATGAGTCTGTTTCTGTTTTGTATTTATGCTTTGTTTGTTTGTTTGTTTTTTTAGATTCCATCTATGAGCAATCTCATATGGTATTTTTCTTTCTCTTTCTGGCTTACTTCACTTAGAATAACATTCTCCAGGGGCATCCATGTTGCTGCAAATGGCGTTATGTTGTTGGCTTTTATGGCTGAGTAGAATTCCACTGTATAAATATACCACCACTTCTTTATCCAGTCATCTGTTGATGGACATTTAGGCTGTTTCCGTGTCTTGGCTATTGTAAATAGTGCTGCTATGAACATTGGGGTGCAGGTGTCATCCTGAAGTAGGATTCCTTCTGGATACAAGCCCAGGAGTGGGATTCCTGGGTCGTACGGTAAGTCTATTCCTAGTCTTTTGAGGAATCTCCATACTGTTTTCCACAGTGGCTGCACCAAACTACATTCCCACCAGCAGTGTAGGAGGGTTCCCTTTTCTCCACAGCCTCTCCAGCCTTTGTCATTTGTGGACTTTCGAATGATGGCCATTCTGACTAGTGTGAGGTGATACCTCATTGTAGTTTTGATTTGCATTTCTCTGATAATTAGTGATATGGAGCATTTTCTCATGTGCCTATTGATCACTTGTATGTCTTCCCTGGAGAATTGCTTGTTTAGGTCTTCTGCCCATTTTTGGATTGGGTTGTTTGTTTTTTGCTTAGTAAGTCGTATGAGCTGCTTATATATTCTGCAGATCAGGCCTTTGTCGGTTTCGTTTGCAAAAACTTTCTCCCATTCCGTAGATTGTCGTTTTGTTTTACTTATGGTTTCCTTTGCTGTGCAGAAGCTTGTAAGTTTCACTAGGTCCCATTTGTTTATTCTTGCTTTTATTTCTATTGCTTGGGTAGACTGTTCTAGGAGAACATTTTTGAGATGTATGTCAGATACTGTTTTGCCTATGTTTTCTTCAAGGAGGTTTATTGAATCTTGTCTTATGTTTAAGTCTTTGATCCATTTTGAGTTCATTTTTGTGTCTGGTGTAAGGGAGTGTTCTAGCTTCATTGATTTACATGCTGCTGTCCAGTTTTCCCAACACCATTGGCTGAAGAAATCATTATGGACTAACTCCCCAAATGAATGTGTGTAGTTATGTCTGCATGAGTCATAGGCCAACCGCATTACTGAGATTTCTCTTAATTAACGTCCATCTAGAATTAGAGGATAAGTGATCCAAATGTGCTAATTTGAAGGTTACATATTAATTGTTAAAAGTAATTCTTACAAGTAAACAATAATAAGATAAAATGTTTAGCATTTAGCCCAATAAAAGATTTTTTATCAGTAAAAGGATGGGGGAAAAAGGGCAAATATTAAGAAAAGGAAATGGTGTGACTACATTAATTTCAGTTAAAATAGACTTTTACACAAAAATACTGGATATGGAAAGGATCATCAACAAATAGTAAATTTTTAACACAAATTTAAAATATATTTACAGCCTCAAAAATGTGAAGCAACATTTGATAGGATTACAGGGAAAAGTTGACAAATCTACCACACAGAGGAAAATTTCAACACTTTTCTCTCAATTAATGTTAGGTCAAAAAGACAAAAATAATTCTGGAGAATATATAAGATATCAACATCACAGTTAAGAAGTCTGACCTTAACTTAACCAACAGTGACCCAAGGAAACACAAAATTTTGGATAGTCCTAGAATCATGAAATATATTAAAGCAGTATTTTAAAATATTCCTCCAAAGACAATACCTGGTCCCAGATTGTTTTACATGCAAGTTTGACTAAATTTCAAGAAGATCATACTAATTTTAATCAAACTCTCCCAAGCAATAGAAAAAGGGATACTTCTTAACTTAATCTTTGAAGACAGCATAATACCAAGATCAAAGATATTATGTAAAAGACATAATGTAAACACATATGTGACACATCCATTTCATTTATGAAAATGCATGTTAAATCCTACATGAAATATTAATAATTGAATTCAGTGGTTGGTTTTATGTTAGAGATGCAAGAGTGTTTTAATCTTAGAAAAATGTATAAAAGTAATTCACCATATTAACAGATTTTTTGAAAGAGTAAATAAATTCAACAAACCTCTGGCCAAACTCACAAAGAAGAAAAAAGAGAGAGCACAAATAAGCAAAATAAGAAAGGAAAATGGAGAAATTACAACAAATAAGATAGAAATACAGAATAGCATATGAGAATATTATGAAAAACTATATGGAACCAAAATGGATAACCTAGAGGAGATGGGCAAGTTTCTGGAAACATACTGTCCACCAAGACTGAATCAAGAAGAAACTGACCTCTTGAACAAACCAATCACTAGAAATGAAATTGAAATAGCAATAAAAAAAAAAAAAAACCTCCCTACAAATAAAAGTCCAGGACCAGATGGCTTCACCGGGGAATTCTACCAAACATACAAAGAAGAACTCATACCAGTCCTTCTCAAACTCTTCTAGAAGATTGAAAAGGAGGGAATACTCCCAAACTGATTCTATGAAGCCACCATCACCCTGATACCAAAACCAGGCAAAGACACTACCAAAAAATACAATTACAGGCCAATATCACTGATCAACATAGATGCCAAAATCCTCACCAAAATATTAGCAAATAGAATCCAACAACACATAAAAAAGATTATACATCATGACCAAGTGGGGTTCATCCCAGGGACACAAGGGTGGTTCAACATACGCAAATCAATCAATGTAATACATCACATCAACAAAAGAAAGGACAAAAACCACATGATCATCTCAATAGATGCATAAAAAGCATTTGATAAAGTTCAACACCCATTTATGGTAAAAACTCTCACCAAAGTGGGTATAGAGGGAACATATCTCAACATAATAAAAGCTATATATGACAAACCTACAGCCAGCATAGTACTCAACGGTGAAAAACTCAAAAGCTTCCCACTAAAATCTGGGACAAGACAAGGCTGCCCACTATCACCATTCCTATTCAACGTAGTCTTGGAAGTCCTAGCCACAGCAGTCAGGCAAGAGAAAGAAGTAAAAAGGATCCAAATAGGAAAAAATGAGGTAAAAGTGTCATTATATGCCGACATGTTACTATATATAGAAAACCCTAAAAGGTCCACACAAAAACTACAAGAGCAGATTGAAAAATTCAGCAAGGTAGCAGCTTACAAGATTAACATTCAAAAATCAGTTTCATTTCTTTACACTAACGATGAATCAACAGAAAAAGAAAGTAAAATGTTAGTCCATAATGATTTCTTCAGCCAATGGTGTTGGGAAAACTGGACAGCAGCATGTAAATCAATGAAGCTAGAACACTCCCTTACACCAGACACAAAAATAAACTCAAAATGGATCAAAGACTTAAACATAAGACAAGATACAACAAACCTCCTTGAAGAAAACACAGGCAAAACAGTATCTGACATACATCTCAAAAATGTTCTCTTAGAACAGTCTACCCAAGCAATAGAAATAAAAGCAAGAATAAGCAAATGGGACCTAATGAAACTTACAAGCTTCTGCACAGCAAAGGAAACCATAAGTAAAACAAAACGACAATCTACGGAATGGGAGAAAGTTTTTGCAAACGAAACCGACAAAGGCCTGATCTGCAGAATATATAAGCAGCTCATACGACTTACTAAGCAAAAAACAAACAACCCAATCCAAAAATGGGCAGAAGACCTAAACAAGCAATTCTCCAGGGAAGACATACAAGTGATCAATAGGCACATGAGAAAATGCTCCATATCACTAATTATCAGAGAAATGCAAATCAAAACTACAATGAGGTATCACCTCACACCAGTCAGAATGGCCATCTTCGAAAGTCCACAAATGACAAAGGCTGGAGAGGCTGTGGAGAAAAGGGAACCCTCCTACACTGCTGGTGGGAATGTAGTTTGGTGCAGCCACTGTGGAAAACAGTATGGAGATTCCTCAAAAGACTAGGAATAGACTTACCGTATGACCCGGGAATCCCACTCCTGGGCATATATCCAGAAGGAACCCTACTTCAGGATGACACCTGCACCCCAATGTTCATAGCAGCACTATTTACAATAGCCAAGACACGGAAACAGCCTAAATGTCCATCAACAGATGACTGGATAAAGAAGAAGTGGTGTATTTATACAATGGAATACTACTCAGCCATAAAAGCCAACAACATAACGCCATTTGCAGCAACATGGATGTTCCTGGAGAATGTTATTCTAAGTGAAGTAAGCCAGAAAGAGAAAGAAACATACCACATGAGATCACTCATAGGTGGAATCTTTAAATAAAAAAACATAAATACAAAACAGAAACAGACTCATAGACATAGAATACAAATTTGTGGTTGCCAAGGGGGCGGAGGGTGGGAAGGGATAGACTTGGATTTCAAAATTGTAGAATAGATAAACAAGATTATACTGTATAGCACAGGGACATATATACGGGATCTTATGGTAGCCCACGGAGAAAAAAATATGACAATGAATATATATATGTTCATGTATAAGTGAAAAATTATGCTCTACACTGGAATTTGATACAACGTTGTAAAATGATTATAAATCAATAAAAAATGTTAAAAAGAAAAGGAAAAAACTACATGATAATAGAAATTTATTATAGAAAAAGATTTTGATAAACAGTTCATTATATAATTACTATATAATTTTATTATATTGGGAAGCATTACAGTCTATTTTGCAGTAGATAGAAACAAGTAAGAATTTAGTCCTGATATGTGCAGCAGCCATCCTGTGACTTTACAGGGAGCCAGCCTTAGGATGAATCTGATGCCATGGATGGCAGAATTTAAGGGAGAGATTTGAATAGGAGACATGTTGTATTATCAGCAAATATATGATATTTAACACAATAAAATTGGTTGATGGAGGGGAGTAATTATAGATAGACAAGAGATCCAAGGATGGATCCCCAATGCTTGGAAGTTTTTCAGTCTTATGGGAATCAGCTGAGACTTACCTTAAAGGGACAGAGGAACAAAATAACTGTGAATTCAGTGACCCCAATAAAAAAGCAAATTCTGAGCTCTCTAGGAATCAGAACTTTATTACCAAAAGGTCTAGAAGGGTCTAAATAAATAGGCTCCAGTATGCTGGTGTGGCGTCCCTTGGAGTTCTCCTATTTCTTAGAGTAGGCCAAGATTTTCATGGATTGAGGAAAGTATCTGTCACTTGTCTTCAGAGGGGAAAATGGTGTAGGTCTGAAGATGGGGTTAACCTAGGTCATGTCATTTTAAGGTTTAATTTTTAGTATTGCCTACATAGAGTTAGGGATTGAATAATACATAGGTATAAGAAAACTATCATTGAGTACAGCCAGAGGGATTGATTAAAAGTACATCAAGGAAAAAAAAACTGAACTGGAAGTTTCTATCATATGTTTCCAAAATTAACTGCCCTAAGGTTATCTTATGTAAAGTAGTAGCCAGAGGACAAAAATAAATTAGAACATTTCCACAGGGAAACATAGGGACCCTGATATATGTTTATTTTTAATTAGACACCACAAGGGTTAATTATACGAGGTCATTAGAAGAACAACTGCTCCAGATTATCTCTCTGATATGTGCAAAAATGGTGAGTTGCAATATCAGATGTACTTTCCCAGCAACAAAAATACTAAGCCCTACACTTAAAGTAGAACACCACTGAACTAGAATTGGTCCAGAGGATAAAGAGAGTGATAAGAAGTCAAATAAGTGCAGGAATTTTTAGCTTGAAAGTGAAATGATTCTAAGGTGGCAGGATCAATATCTACAAACATTCAAAAAATTTGCCATGTAAAGGATGAAAGAGAATCCACTAGTGTAGTGGGGAAAGGAGCCAGTTCTTGAAGTTGCAGAGCTGCTGATTTAGGGTCAACATAAGGTACAGTTCTAGCAGCTCAACAATTGAACAATCTGCTTCATGAAATAATGAGTCCTTTGTTAAAAACAACACTTAAGAAGAGATAGAATGATTCTTATTTGGGATACTGGTGAGAGTATTTAGCATTGAGTGGCTGCTGGATGAAAGAAACTTTAAGATCTAATTTAAGATTACTTTATGAAAATAATACTTTTATCTTATTGGATTCAACACTACAAGTTATCAATGGATTTGGTATTCCTTTGAAGATTTGCATGAACTTCATTTTTCTTTTTTCTTTCTTTTTTCACAGGTCTTTGACAAAACCACTGAATAGTACTACACTATGGCTTTTCAATAAGACAGGAATCTATGAATGAAGATACTTTGGGCACAATTGCACATGATAGGTATACAAAATATTTAATGAATGAATCTGCTGTGAATATCCTAACAATAATATTCAGCCTACATTTTATCATTTTAATCACAAGAATAGTATCTAGATACTCTTAATATATGAAAACAGAAGCTTATTATTGGAAATACAAACAACAATTTTAAAAAACAGCTGAGATTTATTCATCACTTACTATGTGCTAGGCAGTTTTTTAAGCCTCTTGCATATATTATTTTAACACAACCTTTTGAAATAAGTAATATTGTTATCTCCATTTTAAAAATGAGGAAACAGAAGCATAGAGAATTTATGCATCTTGCTCAAACAGAGCCAGGATTGAAGTCTAGGAAGCCCCACTTCAAAGCCCCTGTTCCTAACCACTTCACTATGTAGTTTAGTATGACTTGATTCCAGATAGTTACATAAATGTTACTCTACTCTTTTAAATTATATAAAAGATAATTTTGTAAGTAACATATAAACATCTTTTCATTATAAAATTAAAACATTACTTTTAAAGCTAAAAGTTCTCTTGACCAGCCCCCAAACCCAGTATCCTACCCAAATGTAGCCAATGTTGGTTGTTATATAATATTTGAAACATTTAAAACTTTTTAATACATATATACAAATATATGCATACACACATGTGCATGCACACACATAGTTCTTTTCCAAAGGTATCAACAGAGAAGTGGAAATACTCTTCTACTTGCTTTTTTAAAAAAAATTCAACAATATATCTTGGAGATCTTTTAATTACCCAGAGATATTCTTCATTCTTTTAAAATATTGCATAATATTCCACAGTATGGAAATATTTTAAATTTAGCCGTCCCCTTGATGGTGGAAATTTGGGTTGTTTCAAATTTTTTGCTATTACAAGTAAGGTTGTGGGAGTACCCTTGCATGTCTGCTTATGTTCTTGTGCAAATGTTACTTTAGGGTTGATACAGAGAAGTGATATTGTTTGGTCATTGAGGATGTCTATTTTAATTTTACTACATACTGCTAACTTGACATCCAAAGTGGCTAAACAAACTGACACTCCCTACAGAACTGGTAGGAACTTTAGAGAACAGAATAGCTCCTACTTCATCTAGAAAGTACTAAAGACATGTAGATACACAGAGAGAGTGTAAACTATAGGATCTGGTGACACTCAAATTTACATCTCCAGTGTGACCTCTCAGTTGAGCCCCTGACTCTTATATCTAATTATCTGCTTGATATCTCCATTTCTATATATAATAAGCATTTCAAATCTAATGTATCAAAAAACAGAACTCCTGATGTGGCACTGCCATTTTCCTAATCAAAATCTATTTATCTCTCTGTCTTCATATCTCACTAACTATACCACCAGGCACCTAGTTGCTCAAGCCAAAAACCTAGGTTGTTAGCCAATCTTGTTTCATCCATACCACTCCCCCACACACACTGCCCTCAATTTTGAAACAAGACCAAGATGTATCATTTCATTTATAAATATTTCAGTGTGTATCTCTAAAAGATAAGGACACATTTTTAAATATAATCACAATACCACACTCACCAGTTCCTCTGACCTTTATTTCCTGTAGTTAAGTATAGAGGTTTATCAGATTTAGATTCAAATTTTAGCAAGAATAAATTGTAAGTAGTGTTGTTTTTACTTCTTATTGCATCACATCGGGAGACACATAATGTCTGGTTGTTTCTCTTTTTTGTGATGTTAACACTGATTAGTTTGTTCATGTGTTGTCAGCCTGATCTATCCATTATAATCTTACCCAACCACTTTTCACCTAGTAATTTTTGTAGTTTTTGATGATCTTTACTTAGAACTGTCATCTCATTATAGGTTTCCAAATGGTGATATCCTATCATTCTTGCATTTATAACCTGGGATTCTTCTATAAAGAAGATCTTTTCTAAAAGAACTATTTGGTTATCCTGAAGGACTTTCATCAAGAAAGGCAGAAAAAAATGTTTGGTTCTTTACACTTATTTACCTGTTATTATAGTTATTGCCTGAAATAATGCTATGTAACAAACAACTCCAACATCTCAGTGGCTTAAACAAGTATTTACTTTTTATAAAAGAATCTGCTAGTCATTTGTGGTTCTGCTGGGCTCTGCTGGGCTTGGCTAGGCTTGACTCCAGACTAAGGGTTGGATTCAGGTCTGCACCATGTATCTTATTATCGTGAGACCACACCAGAGGTTATCCAGGGCAAGTTCTCCTCATGGCAGACGGTAAAAGTGTAAGAATAAGCCAACACACAAACATACTTAAAGCCTCTGCTTGCATCATGTCAGTTCACATTCCAGTAGCCAAAGTTATACAGTTAAGCTAAATATACCAAGTGTTGTCATCTTAGTCAAACTAGAAAATACATTTCGCAGAATCACTTTATTTGAATGGTTCTGTGTTAAAGGAACCTATGTGAGATTTCAAAAGTGAGAGTGAAGCAATGGATATAATTATTGGAGTGGCTTCATGAGCAGATACAGTTGTTTTTGTCTATTGTTATATAACAAATCATCCCAAGATTTAGTGGCTGAAAAACTTTATTATTTGCTCTCATGTTTCTGTGGATTGACTGGATTTAGCTGAATGCCTCTTACTTGGGATCTGACAGCTTCAGATAGATGGTATCTGGGCTAGATTTATCTAAAAAATCAACTGGATTGGACATCCAAAATGGTTCATGCACTTGGTTGACTCCTGGCTGAGAGTTCAGGTGGGGCTATGGACTAGAGCACTTACATACGACCTCATCATGTGGCTCGGTCTTCTACAGCATGGAAGCTGGATTCCATGAGGGTATCTACCAATAGTGAGTGTTCCAAGAGGCAGGAACAGAGTGTTTATGCCAGGTAAGTGCTGTGCTTAGAACTGGCATAGTTTCACTTACACCATGCTCTGTTAGTCAAAGTAGTCACAGGTGGGACCCAGCTTCAGTGGAGTAAGAAATAGACTGCACCTCTTAATGGGGAAGTGGCAAGGACATATTACCGAAGAGCATGTAAAATGGAAGGCATTGTTGCAGCCATCTTTGAAAAATACAAATCTGCTGCAGTTATGGTGATAGATGTGGAGGTACCTGATAGATTCCGGTTTGTCATTTCTTTCGTCTGCTCAGTATAACTTTTATTTGTGACTTTACCGTGATGATCAACTGCAGCCCAGATCTACCATCAGATTCTAGGTCCAAAAGAGGTTATAGCTTATACAAAGGCAAACATTCCCCATAGACCTCCACATGAGCTTTCACTTCACTGTTCTACTTTAGTGGCTGGATGTAATTGGATTCTCAGGTTACCCTGAAAATCTCCAACTTATCCATTTGCTCTAGTGCTTCAGAGGACTTAGTGATTCGCTGATCCCCAGTCTTACAACCACAAGTAACTGAATTCTCCAATAACCAGTAAGCTTGGAAGAGGACCCTGAGATCACAGCCCTGGCCAATACCTTGAATTCAGCCAGCTTGGTGAGACCTTGAACAGAGGATCCAACTAACTTGTACCTTGACTCCTGATTCACATAAGTTATGAGATAAAAAATTTGTGTTAAGTCACAAAGTTTGTGGTAATTTCTTACACAACAGAAAACTAACATTGCATCTTTAAAATATTGAGACTTCTAATACATGACCATGGTATATCTTTCCACTTATTTATATCTTCTGTTTATTTATTTCAAAAATATTTTTCACTTTTAGGTCTATAATCTTGAACATATTTTATTCAATTTATCCATCCATGTTTAATGCTTTTGTATGCTTCTGTAAATGGTATTTAAAATCTTTAATTTCTAAGTGTTCATTGCTTCATACATAGAAATACAATTAATTTTTGTACATTGACATGTCTTGTGATCATACTACTTTAAATAGCTTTTTAAGTAGCTTCCTTAAGATGTTATACATAGATGATGAAGTCATTTATGAATAGTTTTACTTCTACTTTTGCAATCAGTGTAACTATTCTTTCTTTCCCCCCTTACATACTATCTAGAATTTTCAATACTATATTTAACAGAAATTATAAGAGTTGAGAACCTTTTCTTGTTCATGATCTTAGGGGGAAAGTATTCATTGTTTCACCTTTAGGTATAATGTATGCTCCAGGATTTTTGTGGATACCTTTTATGAGGCTGAGCTGCAGGGCTACTTTTTTCTCTTTGGCTACTTGACACAGAGTTGGTGATACCTGTTCCCCATGTACTTCCTAGATACCAGCAAGGGCCCAGGCCATAGGCCTTCTCTGCCTGCCCCCCACATGCTGCTGCAGCTTTCCTCTGCAACCCTCAATGTTTTTAAATACCCCTACAGGATCAGGTAAGACGGTGACTTGGGCACCTATAAAAGTTTGAGTCCCCCCTTTCTCCCAAATTCCCCAGTGTACTCACTTGAGACTAGGGGAGAAGGGGAGAGAGTGAGAGAGGGGTGCAGAGTGAGAAAGAAGGTCTACAAGAAAGCTTTACACTTACTTTGGATTTTCAAGTGGGCACCAGCTCAGGCTCAACAAATGAACTTCTAATGTTTTGCTCCATTCAAAGCTCTAAATCCTCATAGCTGACACTATCTTTGTTGATGGTTCTTTGGCTCAGCATACATTGCATTTTGGCTGGAGTCCTAGGACTTGCTGCCCCAGTGTCATGTCATCATCCCTTCAAACTCCCACCCAAAGGAGAGTGAACAACAATCATAGCATCATTGGAGGGGTTTTTTGTAATCCTTGGTCTCATTAACAGCTAGAACAATGAAGGGCATACTTAATAGCTTATTCTATGAGGCCAATGTTCTGTCATACCAAACCAGACAAAGATATTACACGAAATTACAAGAAATAACAGACTAATATCATTGGGGAACATAGGTGCAGAAACCAACAAAAAGTATTAGGAAATTGAGTTCAGTGATATATAAATATAATCTATAAAAACCATATAGAACAAATGAGTGAGTTTAGCAATATCAAAGGGTATAAGGTCAACAAACAAAAATCAATCTTATTTCTATATGCTGTAAATGTACAGTTGGAAATAAAAAATTTAAATAAAACCATTTATGATAACCCCTAAGAAGTGAAATGCTTAAGTGTAAATCTAACAAAACACGTAGAAGTTCTTTATACTGAAAACTATAAAATGCTCACAAAAAATCAAAGAAGACCTAAATAAATAGAGAGACATGACATGTTCATGGATCAGAAGGTTCAACACAGTAAAGATACTAATTCTACTCAAATTTATTGCAATTAATATCAAAATCTCTGCAAGATTTTTTGTAGATATAGGCAAACTGATTCTAAAATTTACAAGGAAAACAATGAACTAGAATAGCTAAAACAAATTTTGAAAAAGAATAATACAGTTGGAGCAATCACACTACCATATTTTAAGATTTACTGTGAAGCCACAGTAATCAAAACAGCATGGCACTGTCAAAGGAATAGACATATAGATCAATGGAGCAAAATGAAGAGCACAGAAATAAACCCACACAAATATGGCCAATTGATTTTTGGCCAAGGTGCAAGAGCAATTAAATGGAGTAAAGATACTTTTTTACTCCATTGTTGTTGTTGCAACAATTAGACATCAATAGGCAAACAAAATAAAACAAAAATCTCCCTCAACCTTAGCCATACATCTTATACAAAAATTAAATAATAATGGATCACAGATTTAAATGTACAATGTACATTTATGTACAGAACCATATTCTTTTATAATACCATTTGAATTTTTTAAAGTAACAAAAGGATAGTTGTATATGTCCATATTTACTCATGAATAAGTTAAATACTTCTGAAAGGATGCACTGAGAAACATTAACAATTTTTTCATGGTTAGTAGGAGGAGCAATGGAGGATTTTCCTTTATATTTTTCACCTTTTTCTGGTACATTTGTTTAAAAAATAAGCACATGCATCTTTTACTTCTATAACTAGAAAGAAATTTTTAAAATATTTAAGTACCAACTGCTGACAAGGATGTTGGAAAATGGGACTCTCATACATTACCAGAAGGAATGAGAAATATTACAACCACTCTGCAAAATGGTTTGGCAATTTCCTGTAAATTTAAGCATAGAGTTACTTACCATATGACCCAACAATCTCACCCCTGAATTTATACCTCAGAGAAATGAAAACTTATATCTGATCATCAATGTTTATATCAGCTCTATTCATAATTGCCCCAAACTGGAAAGATATCAAATGTCCTCCAATGGGTGAATGAATGAACAAACTGTAGTGCACCCATATAATAGAATCTTACTCATAGTAAAAAGAACAAACTATTGATATACACAACTTAGTTGACTCTCAAAGATATGATGCAGTACGAAAAAAGCCAGTCTCAAAGGACTACATATTGCATAATTTCATTTATATTGCATTCTGAAAAAGGTAAGACAATAAGGATGGAGAACAGATTGTCAAGGTGTATGAGTGAAGGGAGAGATGACTGTAACATGATAGAATGAGGGAGATTTTGGGGGTGTTGAAATTGTGTCCAGATTGTGGTGGTAATTTTATCTATCTATCTATCTATCTATCTATCTATCTATCTATTTATCATCATCTATGTTAAAATTCATAGAACTGTATATCAAAATAGAGAAAAGTCCATTTTTCTGTATGATAATTTTAAAACTATATTTAAAATATTTTGCTAGATTAAAATTTGTTTTAAATGTTAAATGTTAGGAAGCCCACTGTCTTTCTTGCTACACCAGAAATTAAAAACTCAAATGTTTCCAGAGGCAAAACAGGCAAAATAAATTTATGAGGTTGAATTGTCAGATATAAGAAAATAAGTAAGGATATATGGACTGTGTTTTGAATTATAATTTGTGCTCCAACCAAAGTCTTTCAAATCCAACTAAAATTAAAACAAGACTAAACACACACACACACATACACACACACACACACACACACACACACACACACACACACACACACACACATTCACACATACACACCCTCTGGGGTCCCCTGCTCTTTTTGCTGTTTTTAGGTGACTTCATGTAATCTTGTAACTTCAATCACCGTGTGAATAAATTTTCTTTTAATGTTTGCTACCCAGTTCTTACTCTGAGATCCAAATCTGTATCTTCACATGCCTTCTAGATATCTTCAGCTATATTTCCCACTGATACTTCAAAACTTAACATGCTCGAAAAATGAATCATCACTTTGTTTCTCACTCAAAATCTTGTCATTCTCTTGTATTCACTATTACGTCTCTATGGCATAGTTTGACATAACACTCTGTACTGTTCTTGCCTAATATTTACCACAGCTTAGAACTACACTTTTTGTTTATTTTGTTTATATCCTGTTTCCTCCACTAGATTGTAACATGTACATGGATGAGAACTATGTCTGTTTAGCTCACCACCCTATTTCCAGAAGTTAGTACATAGTAAGCATCAATACATTTTTGTTGAATGAATGAATGGTACCATCATCTATTCAGTCACCCAAGCCAAAAACTCGAGAGTAACTTTCCCTCACTTGCCATGTTTTCACTCAACTTTTATAGATTTTACTTCTTCAGCTCTCAGATTTATCTGTCTCCAGTGCTGCTGCTCTAATCTCACATCATTTCTCAAAACATACAATGATGTTCTTTTAAAGGCTTATTTTCATTACGTAAAATTTCTGAAAAGTGCTACTCTCAGTTATTTCCACTATCATGGAACTTTGCTCACAATATATTTTGACATGGAATTTTAAATTTCCGTTACCTTTACAGCTTATATCATACAGTTTTCTACTTAATTATATTCATTTTGTATATGAGTCACAAAGGCTACCATCACAAAACATGTGACAGACAACAATATTATAAAATAAATATTTATTGCTGTTGTCATTATCTCAATTTTACAAATGGAGAACTGAAGCTCATAAAGCTTAAGTAACTTCCCAAGGCCACTATAGCTAGTAAATGACAAAGAGAGACTTTGACCCCAGATTTGTTTGACTACCAAAGTTTTTTTAGTACATCATTTTTCCTCCAGTCATTAGCAGCTGTCTTGTCATTGACAGCATCTGACTAGCTTTTCATAATTTCTGAAATACTCTCACATATCATCTTATTGAATCCTATTTCAATGGTCAGAATCTGAAGCTCAGACAGAAGTCCCTTGGCCAAAGTCACAGGGTAAGCTGGTGGAATCCAAGTCTTCTGACTCTCAGTCCATAACTCTTTCCATTATGTCATGCTTCCTTTGTAAGAACTCTCAGGCATGAATCTCATTTCTTCCTCATGTTCTCCATAGCACTCAGCACAGAATTGAGCATAAAGTAGCTGCTTATTGTGTTTCTTGATTTTCTTGACAAGAAAATGCTCAGGATTTTTTACAAATATATCTCCTTGACAACTTGAGTAATATTATCTATTACTTTAGCTTCTTAGAAAACAGAAATGTTCTTGAATTAATCTACTCACTAACTACATGGTCAAATCTTCATTACTTTTTGCTTTCAAATCTTCAGTATCACTCTGTACATTATTTTAAACAGTATCAAATAATCTTATTTTATGATCTCTTCTTCTAATCAATTTCCCTTTACCTTTAATCTAGACTTCAACTTAAATACCACTTCAGAGAAATAGCAAATAACTTTTTTACATACCTAAGAACTATCACTATTGTCCTCCTTTACAATATTCTTATGCTCAAATACACAGTTAGTTGAAGATGGTTCTTGTCACAATCATTCACACTTCATGTGGAGATTTTCTTATAGTCTGTGGACATTAGCACAATCATTGTTGCTACAGATGAAGCAATACCGATACAATGCAGTTTTTTTCTAGGGGGAAGGATTCAGTCCTGGGTGAAAGGATATAGTGACAATGAGTAAGGAGCTTGAAAATGACCCACCCTGCTGCCAACATTGCTGCAGATCTCTTGGTGGAGAGCCCAGATCCATTCCAGTAAGCTGCTCAAAATGTTTGATTCCATTTTTTATTTGGTTGCCAATTTATTAAGTGGTTAACCTTGGACTGTATCTATCCAGCATTTAATTAAGGCCAGTTTGAAATACCTTCAGAAACCTTACTAATTTCAATACACTAAGCTGGCACATTTATAAGCATCTAGTGGTTGCTGAAATACTAAATCATCTTCACTAAAATACAGTAGTTGCCAGCAGAGCATTAATCAATTCAAGAGCTAATTGTTAAGCTGAAAGAGTAAAGCAATTTAACATTTCTTCTCCAGAATATATAAGCAGCTCATAGGACTTAATAAGAAAAAAACAAACAACCCAATCCAAAAATGGGCAGAAGACCTAAACAAGAAATTCTCCAGGGAAGACATACAAATGATCAATAGGCACATGAAAAAATGCTCCATATCACTAATTATCAGAGAAATGCAAATCAAAACTACCATGAGGTATCACCTCACACCAGTCAGAATGGCCATCATTCGAAAGTCCACAAATGACAAATGCTGGAGAGGCTGTGGAGAAAGGGGAACCCTCCTACACTGCTGGTGGGAATGCAGTTTGGTGCAGCCACTGTGGAAAACACTGTGGAGATTCCTCAAAAGGCTAGGAATAGACTTACCATATGACCCAGGCATCCTGCTCCTGGGCATATATCCAGAAGGAACCCTACTTCAGGATGACACCTGCACCCCAATGTTCATAGCAGCACTATGTACAATAGCCAAGACATGGAAACAGCCTAAATGTCCATCAACAGATGACTAGATAAAGAAATGGTGGTATATTATACAATGGAATACTATTCAGCCATAAAAACATACAACATAACGCCATTTGCAGCAACATGGATGTCCCTGGAGAATGTTATTCTAAGTGAAGTAAGCCAGAAAGAGAAAGAAAAATACCATATGAGATCGCTCATATGTGGAATCTAAAACAAAACATAAATACAAAACAGAAACAGACTCATAGACATAGAATACAAACTTGTGGTTGCCAAGAGGGTAGGGGGTGGGAAGGGGCAGACTGGGATTTCAAAATGTAGAATAGATAAACAAGATTATACTGTATAGCACAAGATCCTGTGGTAGCTCACAGCGAAAAAAAAATGTGACAATGAATATACATATGTTCATGTATAACAGAAAAATTGTGCTCTACACTGGAATTTGATACAAGATTGTAAAATGACTATAACTCAATAAAAAATGTTAAAAAGAACAAAAAAAGACAAAACAAAAGAAAACAAAAAATAATGTTTATTAAATAATGTGTATTAAATAACATGTAAGAAATTAAATCAGGTATATGAAACATTATACAAAATGTAGATTATCTGAAATATGTTTTTAAAAGACAGATGCTATAAAATTGGTTACAAAAATAATTTAAGCATAGGTTGTTTGCTAGGGAGAAATAAAAATAAATAGAAAATAAGAAGCTCTATATATTCATTCACTCAACAAATAAATTATGAAATGCTTACTATCAGCTAGGCCCTGTTCCAATTACTGGGGAGACTGCATAAAATCAAAGAAAATTTCTGCTTACATTCTCATAGTCAATGTAGGCAACAAACGAATAAATATATACTATATTAGGTGGTGGTAAATGCTAAGAAGAAAACTGAAGTGGGGTAAATGGAGAGAATGACAGAGTGAGAGTGTGAAAGCAAGCCTCATTGATAAGGTGACATTTCCACAGAAACCTGAATAAACAGTGTAACTAAAACATGCAGGTACTGGGGGGAGGAGCATTCAAAGCAGTGAGTATATCAAATGCAAATGACCCAAGGCATAAGTATCCTTGGCATTTTTGAAAAAGAGCAAGGAGGTCAATGTGGCTGTAGTGTGGAGCCAGGACAAGGGTTAGGCACTCACACAACTCTGAGAGTGAGTGTCTCCCTAAATTCTCTGCCCTGGATGCCTGTCTTGCCTCACTCTAGTCCTGGCCCTTCTAAGGTGGAATGAGCAAACAAAGAGAATGGTCTGGGAAACCATGGCAGATTTTGAGAAGATATACGATATTATTTGACTTACAGTTTAACAGAATCACTCTAGCCTTTCTGAGGAGACAGAATGTAGGGAGTACAGTGATAGTAGCAAGAAGATCTGTTAAGAGGCTATTAAGGTAGAATAGGTAAGAGTTAATGTGAGCTTGGATAGGGTAGTAGCAGTGGAGGTAGTAAAAGAGGTTTGAATTCTATGTATAATTTGAGTAATATAGCCAAAATAACTTTTTTAAAATCTTTTTGGGGGGGGTAATTAGGTTTATTCATTTATTTATTTTTAGAGGAGGTTCTGGGGATTGAACACAGGACCTCATGTATGCTAAGCATGTACTCTACCACTTGAGCTATACCCTCCCCCAAAGAACTTTTTAAAAAATATGCACAGTTTATTAACTGTCGGTTATACATCAGTAATGCAGTGAAAATTTGCATCTACTTATTCAAATAACTGTTGAATGCCTAGGGAAGGGAGGAGGAGCAATATAGGGGTAGGAGAAAAAAAAAGCGTTATTATGGGAGTGTATGAAATCATCTGTGTGAAACTCTTGAAAATTGTAAAGCATTATAGAATTTAAGGAATTTTTCATACAATTTTTTTAAAAATTAAAAATTTAAAAATTTAAATGCCTGTCTAGAAATACACTACATAAAGTAACAATTGTTTGCTTAGCCCAAGAAAATAATTATAACTAGGACCATGCAATATGAAGTTCTGTTGAATAAATACAAGAAAGGAGCAATACTGCAAATTCAGGTCTCTTTGAATTCCATATGTTGGGGTTTTTTTCATTTTTAAAAAATTTAACTATAGTTAGCTTATAATATTGTGTTAATTTCAGGTGAATAGCTTCAGATTCTTTTCCATTATAGGTTATTACAAGATATTGAACATAGTTCCCTGTGCTCTACAGTAAATCCTTATTGTTTATCTATTTCATAAATAGTAGTGTGTATCTGTTATTCCCACAGCCCCTCCCCCGTTCCCCTTTGGTAGCCCTAAGTTTGTTTCCTGTGTCTATGAGTCTATTTCTGTTCTTTAAATAAGTTCTTTTATGTCATTTTTAAAGATTACACATATAAGTGATATCATATATTTGTCTTTTTCTTTCTGACTTACTTCACTTAGAGTGATTATCTCTGGTTCCACAAAAGAACTTCTTGATAGATTAGATGTGAAGTATTAGAGAAAGAGGAGTCAAGGGTTGACTAAAAGTCTAGAAGAATAGAGTTGTCACTTACCTTAATGGAGAACAGTGTGGTAGAAGGTGGGGAAGGAAGAAATAAAGTTTAGTTTTAAATATGTGAAGCTTCAGATATCCATTAAACATCTATGTGAATATGGCAGTTGACTGTACACATCTGGAGTTGAGGAGAGAGTTCCAGTCTGGAGAGATACATTTTGGATATGTCAAGATATAAATATCATTTAAAGTATTGGATTGGATAACATCACCTAAAGTGTAAGTATAGAAAAAAAAAGTCTGAGGTCTAAACTCTAACCTTAACTTTTGAAATTGTCTTTCCACCATAAACAATTTAAAAGGTGGACAAAATATATGCAACAACAGTTTTCAGATAGTAGAAAACAGAAGCAAAGGATTGTGAACCCTGAGAGAAGGAAAACAAATGAGGTAGGCCCTATGATTATTTTGTGCTTGAAGACACCTTCTGAACCATGGTGCTGGGAAAAGAATCCCAAGCATAGCACAACAATCTTTCTGAGTTAAGACAGAGAATCGAGTTAGAGGATGCTTGGGATGCTAGAATTTTGGGGTTGGAGAACTAAAG
Source organism: Camelus bactrianus (assembly GCF_048773025.1). Classification (NCBI taxonomy): domain Eukaryota; kingdom Metazoa; phylum Chordata; class Mammalia; order Artiodactyla; family Camelidae; genus Camelus; species Camelus bactrianus. The sequence goes on along the minus strand of NC_133575.1, from coordinate 118,382,672 downwards.
AGGGGGAGAACTAGTCAGAAAAAGATCCCCAGAAATCTGTACAGGGGTCCTCTTGAGTCTTTGGCTGAGTGATAATCCACACATGTATAGGATGAAACCCCATGAGGCAAACCCAGTAACAACTACCCAGAGCTCACACAAAGCAGAGAACTATTTGAATTCTGCCCAGCCAGAGTAAAGATACCTCAGATTAATGTTGGGACATTCAGTAGAGACCCTAAGTGTCATGCCTTAGTAAATTAGTCATGAAAAAAAGGTTATCTAGACCTTCCTTAGCAGAACTTTAAAAATAAATCTTAAAGAAATCACCTTGATACAAAAGTAACTTAACTGTTCACCAAATTTCAGCACTCTAAAAATAGACAACAAAGTTCATTCCCCAAAAATATTTGTTCACATAGTCTAACATCCAATGAAAAATTACCAGGCATGCAAGTGTTACTCATACCAGGAGGAAAATTGTGGAATAGAAATAGATGCAGAAATGATAGAAATGATATAGACAGCAGAAAAATACCTGAAACAAGTATTATAAATGTTAAAATAGCAAAAACAACCCCAAATAACCCAATTAAAAATAGGCAGAGACACTATATAGACATTTCTAGAAAGAAGATATAGAAATGACAAACAGGTATATGAAAAAGTACTTAACATCACTCATCATCAGAGAAATGCAAATAAAAACCACATGAGATATCACCTCACACCTGTTAGACTGCCTTTTATCAAAATCACAAAAGATAACAAGTGTTGCTGAGGATGTGCATAAATGGGAACATTTGTACGCTGTTAATGGGAATGTAAGTTGGTATAGCCATTGTTGAAAACAGTATGGAGTTTCCTCAAAAAATTAAAAATAGAACTACCATATTATCCAGCAATTTCACTTCTGGATACTTATCCAAAGGAAATAAAATAACTAACTTGAAAAGATATATGTGAGTTTATAAATGGTGTTTAAATCCAAGAGAGAGGATAAGATCACCAAGAGAGTACGTGTAGTAGAGAAGCGACAAGGACTAAGAACTGAAACTTTAGGCACTCTAATATTGAGTTCAAGGAGATCAGGAAGAACCATTAAAAAACTTGAAGGACTGGTAAATGAGGTAAGAAAAGAATTAGGAGAGTATGGTGTGCTGGACAGCAGTAAAGAATGTATTACAAGAGGGAGGACGTGTCAAATGTCTTTTATGCCTCATTTTATGTGCTTCTGGACTATATATATATATATATAAAATAATTTTTTTAATTTTTAAAAAATGTTAAAATGTATTTATTTTTTAAACTTTTTTGTTGAAGTATAGTCAGTTTACAATGTTGTGTCAATTTCTGGTGTACAGCACAATGCTCCAGTCATACATGAACATACATATATTCATTTTCGTATTCTTATTCATTATAGGTTACTACAAGATATTGAATATAGTTTCCTGTGTTATACAGTATGAACTTGTTGTTTATCTATTTTATATACAGTAGTTAGTGTCTGCAAATTTCGAAGTCCAAATTTATCCCTTCCAAACCCTTTCCCCCTGGTAATCATGTTTGTTTTCTATGTCTGTGAATCTGTTTGTGTTTTGTAAATAAGTTCGTTTGTGTTTTTATTTAGATTCCACATATAAGTGATGTTTTTGTTCAAGACAGGGCTGCAGCAGCTGTATGCAGTGGTAACTTAATGCTACTTCTTTCAGTTGTATCTCTGCTACGACCAGGTGGGGCTTCTCTGCTATGACCAGGTGGGACACCTGCTCAATGATTCTAGATCATGAACAAACCTGCAAGTGCCAGTGGGTTAACAGCATCTAAGATTACCTTTGGTCAATGGGAGATGAAATCTGATAGATAAACAATCTTCTCTTCTATGTCTGGTGGAAAATTCTGAGGCATATTCCGCACAGCTCCAAAGAGAGTCTTTAGTGGGAATAATCCGCAGTTGCCTTCAGTAGTAAACAGATTAATAATATACCCTTGAATTGATGGTCCCTATTTTCTTGGTTCATTCTTCTCAGTATCCTTCTCCTGCTTGTTGAATCACCTCCCCAAATAAGCTAACTACATGCAAGTCCTTGTCTCAGGCTCTGCTAGGGGTTTTGAGGGGAAGCTAAGTTAGAGGGCATGGTCAGATAGGACAAATGCTGCTGATTAGATGAGTAAGATGAAGACTGAGAATTGACCATTGGATTTAGCAAGGTAGAATCATTTATCACATTGACAAGAGTTATGTGGAAGGTAGATTCAAAGGCTGGAGTGGGTTCAAGAGGGAATACGTCTATTTTCTCAATGATACGTGGCAAGGTCATAGGCTAGGAGTGGAGGTATGGAGGAGGTGGAGGTATTGGAGGTATGATGAAAGAGAAGTGTGAAATAGCCCATTTAAAGAGTTGGAAAATAAACTGAAGGGAGAGATAAAGTGGAAATGCCTGGTGGTACTGAAGGCCCTCTTGAAATTTGTGGTTGTGTGTTTTTCTCTAACTACATTCATCTGTTTAGACAAGAATGTGGAATAAGTGGGTATATTTAGCTAAAATTCAAACTTTGTTAGGCTAGGGGCATGCTGGGGGAGGAAGGGTCAAGGGTGTCGTGATGAACAAGGATGTAAGCTTGATAAGAAGGTCTCGAGGTGCATGATGACAAATTAAAAAGTTGTTGGGGGGGCTCAATGTTGGGTTGTGTTTAAGAATAATATAAGTGAAAGGCCAACATTAAAATTATTCTGATCTCTTTTCATTCAATGATTTTTATCAAAGTTAGTTAATTAAATATACTATTATATATTATATACAAGTCATGTCATGATAAGTCCTCAGAATGTAAGAGGACAGTAATAACTATTCTGGGACACAGGCATAAACTGAGACTGTCCTGGGCAAATCGGGACATGTTATAACTGTACTAATATAGCCAATTTTATACTGAAAGAAGTAGATTGTTAGTAGTTAAGAGCACAAAATTTTTAGAGTCATGGATGCTGGATTTGAAATAAGGCACAAAAAGCCCAAGTAACTTACCAAAGGTACCTAGCACACGACGGAGCTATAAACTTTTGGATGAAACTCAATCAAGATTGCCTCCTCCATCTCATACTGCCATGTGTGTTATTACACTTAATCTTCTTTTATTTTTTTTTATTCTTAATTTTTTGAGGGAGGAGGTAGCTTTAATCTATTTTTATTTTAATGGAGATACTGGGGATTGAACCCAGGACCTTGTGTATGTTAAGCACACACTCTGCCCCTGAACTACACCCTCGCCCCCCTATCTTCTGATTCTAAATTCAGTGTTGCTTCTGGACTTCAGATTATGTGCTAGCCTTTTATGCAGTAATTAACCTTTTCACCTTCTCAGATCCAATCTCCATTATGTTTATTTGAAGTTCTGTTGAAATAGATTTCAATGTCCCTACAATTAATGACTATGGCTGATACCACATCCAAATCTGACCCTTCCTTTAGAATACTCTACTTTTAGGCCTCTTGATTCCTACTAATTTCATGTCTCTCTACCTTCTCCCTAAAAATACCCCTAAAAAGGAGGTATTTCAAGATGAAATGAGGATATATTTACTAAATAGGTTTTTTTAATTTAGTTTGTAATGTGACATATAGAAATATCTAGTTTGATCATGGCTTGTTTTAAATTTATTAGCATGGCTCAACTAAAAGGATAAAGGAGTGCTTTGTTAAATAAATATATTTTTGTATTTAAAAATAACTTTCAAATAAATACTTTAAAATTGCTGGCAAAATGAATGATTAATTAAGAATGTGTATTATACTTTCAAAATAACGGAGACACAAGAAATCCATTTTATAAATGGTACAGAATTCCATTTTTACCAAATAAACAAGTAGCCAGATATATGACTCCTAGGGGAATAGAAGTGGAAATTCTTAATATCTGGAATGGATAGGACAGGAATGGCTCTGGATACTCTGTTCTGGGGCTCTGGAGTTCAGGAAACATGTTCCAGGGGTTATAGATCATTCTGAGGATACTAGATCCCCAAATAGTCTACTTCCTCAGATCAGCCAAGTCAGAAAGCCCCTTTTGTCCTTTCTGGCTTCTAGGGGTTTTCTGGCTTCTATAGCAGTAGCTCCTCCTAATGGGCAACCTTCCCTGCTGTGTTTCATGCTTACTGCCTTTCAGAAGAGACATCCTTTTTATGACTCCCTCCCTCCAACCCCTGGCAGACCTCGGGAATGGAATCTACAAATCCCATAGAAAGCCTAGGCTAATTCAGTCCTAAAGCCACATTGTAACTGACTAAGTATAAGAGGTCCAGATATTCCATTGTTTTTATATTTCTTTTAATCCCTAACCCAGTGAGAGAAAGAAAAAGGAAAGAATGACCTCTGTCCTCAACTACTAATTTCTTTGATTGTTACTATGGCCAAGTTTAGTTTAAAAGTACACAAAACCCACACAAGTGTTCAGTCTTCAGACATGTTACTAGCTAAGCACAACACCCAAATGATTGATGGATTAAATTTATTCTAAACTTTCATTATGTTGTTTTAGAGACAGCCTCACATATACATTGTACATTAGTTCCCTCAGCTATAACATTCTTCCACATTTGTGCTGAACCTTGTACATTAAAATATATTTCTGCTTTAATGACTCTCACAAAATCTCTAGGCTTTATTACCTTCATTTTACAGATAAGGAAAGTAAAGATCCAGAAAGGACACAGGGTAGAGAAAGAAGCAGCAAAAACTGTAGCCAAGGAGTCAGCAGACCTGGATTCTCACATTCCTAACTTTGTCCCTAACACACTGTGTGGTTATGAATGAGTCACTTCCCCTCTCTGAGCCTCTGTATCTGCATTTATAGAACGAGGTGATAGGGCTTTCTCAACTCTCTTTGCATATTATAAACACCTGGGAGCTTTAAAAAAAAATCCATTCCTCATCCTCACCTCCAAGGATCCTGATTTAATTGGTTTCAGGGTACTGCGATTTCCACACCACAACTGTGACTCAGAAGAAGCCAGTCCAGGGAAAGACATAAATTCAGTCTGGTATTTCTTTCTGAAGGAGAGAAACCTTGTCATTTACGATAAGATCTAAGTACTATGGGGACATGTCCTAGAAGGGAGTTTGAAAGGCTGAGAGTGTTAGTGTGTATACTGTAACTTTGAATCTCTAGGTGAGAGCTCAGCACTCCATCAATATCTCCCCTTTCTCTCTCTCTCTCTCTCTCTCTCTCTCTCTCTCTCTCTCTCTCTCTCTCTCTGTCTCTCTCTCTCACACACACACACACAGAATCACTCCAGCAGAAGTGCTGTAGGGGTTTGAAAAAAAATGCTGACATAAGTCAAGGACAAAAAGGAATTTAAGTATACAACTGATGCAAGAGGTTAGTAAACTGGACTTTTAGGTGAGAGAAACAAACTGATTATGAAGCTTTTTTCTTTCAGATGCATTTTTTCCTTAACTTTTGTTTTTCTTTCTAGACTCGCATGTAGTATTATTTCCCACTAATTTTTTCTCTTTTTCCTTCAATACAGGCCCATCTTCTCCTTATTGGAAGGCCTTTACCTCCATTTGAAGGGGACGCTTTTAAAAAATGTACACAGTAAAATTGTTTAAGCTAATTTTGGTATTAGTGTTCCTTTCCTTTTTAGCGTTTCTTTTTGTCATCAGAGTGGTGAGGCTTTAAAGGCTAAGATTAAAGTGTAGACCTAGGAGAAAAGGGCCAAGGGAGTCATTCAGTCTTCCTTTAGTTCAGGCCTTAGAACATAGGTTCAAAATGAGCATTCAGGATGCATATATGGCTCACCTCATCTTATCGCAATAAAACATACAGGTGACTTGAGGTTAAAGCCCTATATTAACAAAACTAAGGTGTTCACCTGAGTGATCTTAGTGACCTGCAACAGCCATGTTGGTCATTTCTGCAAGGACTTGGGCATTTCCAAATACTTGTCATCTGTGCCTTTTACTATTAGAGACACAACCATTATCTGGTACAGTCAAAAGGATTGTCTTAACAGTTGGAGATGACAACTTGTATGTCAGGATTATGCCCTTTTTTTCCAGGTAACTTGCCAGCAAATACACATGAGAACAACATATATAGCTTTGATTGTAATGACAGCAAAATCTCTTAATAATGAGCAGTGTCATTCCTAAGATGTCTTTCCTTGAAAGCTATGTGTCTTGTTCATTCTGGCCTTTGAAAGCAGCAATATTGGTTTGAGGGTCAAGATAAAAATATGTGCCTAGATTAGGATAAAGAGACCAAGGATTTCAGTTTTATCAAACCTTAGACCAAAGGTTCAAAAGGGGTAATGACCATACATAATCCAGCCTAAATCACCAGAGTAAAAGACTAATTGAGGATTTCGAGTTTGAGAATTTTGGCTACATTCACAACTAATCAAAAGTCTAGTGGATAACTACAAAGTGTTTGATCTGAGCAACTAGAAATTTGGAATTGGCATTTCAGGACATAAGAAAGGCTGCAAAGGTTTGGTCTGAACATGTTACACTTGAAGTTCCTACCAGAGATGTGAAATAGGCAGTTGAATATTTATGTAAAGAGCAGGTTCTAAGAACCAGTCCCTGGGATATTTGAATATAAAGAGGTGAGGGAGATGAGCGGACCCATCAAATAATACAGAGAAAGAGAAGACAGTGAAGTAAGAGGAAAACCAGCAGAGTGTGCTGTCCTGAAGAACAACTGGTAAATGTGTTTTTAGGAAGAGATAGTGAGCAATCGTATTCAATGCTGCTGATAGGTCAGGTCAGGTACAGTGAGGACTGAGAAATAAATGCTGGACTCACAAAAATGGAGGTCATTGGAGAAGAGTTTTGGTACATTGCTTGGAGTGATAGCATTATTTCATTATTCACCTGGAAAAAATTTTCAGAATTCCCTTATGCTCATCTTTTCTTACATGAAAAAGCAAGAATTAAATCAGTGAATGCATTCAATACTTTTATGACCTTGCCCATAGACATGAAACCATACCATATCAATGGGATATTTTTATCAACTAAATGCTTTGACTGCATGTAAGAATGATCTATAAGGCATAGGGAACTATTGTGTATGAGAATAAAAGATAGTGTAGCTTTTAGAATATGTCTATGTGATGCTGAAATAGAAAAAATCTAGTCAACCAAAAGAATATTTTATTTTTATGTTGAAAAATAACTTGTTTAGCCAATTTTTCCTGAATGTATTTACTTGACCAGTTTTCCTGCTATTATGCTGATGGAGCCTAAGTGAACATATGTGCATTCATGTACATGCACTGGCTTAGACATGTTGTTTGAAGAGTTCAGTAAGATAAAGTTTCTTTTGATACTAAGAAGAAGAACATTTTGAGAATTTGTTACTCCTCTAGTTGAACTAGGGGCTTCATTTCCATGCAGAAAGAGTCCTTCAAACAAGTCAGACAATACATAGGTTCAGGAAGGCAAATTTACTACATTTCTGAGCACCACAATAAAGCCTTATATACTTTAAAGATTGTCAGTTATCTCTAACTCTCTTTGAATGAATGTGATTAAAGATGTAAGGGAAAAGCACTAGCCTAGTGTACCTCTTTAAGTTCATATGTCTCCTTATATCCACATACTTGCCTTAACGTCTGCAGTGGAGCCACAATACTACCCCATTGCTGCTGAGGCTTGAGATACCAAGGTACATACTTGGGCACCCATGCATGCACTACCCAAAAGTGCAGAAGAGTTAATGTTCCACAAGTTAATGTTCCATATTTGATTAATGAGATGGGAGCTAGGAGATGAATTCTACTCCCTTTCTCACCCAGATGGGCTGACATACAGAATGGCCTATTATCAGAGATTGAGAAATTAGCTTGTCATGAAATAGACTGCTCTCCTTCCTTCCCTACCTCTTTTTCCTTACTGCTGCTTCCCTGGGATTTCACACAAACTTTTGCTTAAAGCTCCATTTTCTTAGAAACTCAGTTTAAGCCATCTAGAAATTAGGAAGTCTGGAATTAAGCCATAATTCCACCCAAACTTATATCTGTGTGACTTTGGGCAGGTTATTTTCCCTCTCTGTGCATCTTGTCCTCCAACTACAAAATGTTGATATTAGAGTAGATATTCTGGCTCTGAAATAATGCCAGGGTAAAGAATGCCAGTATGAAGGAGGTGATGAGAAAAGGTAAGGTATTATACTGACCAGTGGTCATCAATGGATTGCTTACAGTTGAATCAAAAGAATACATTCAGTATAATCAATGAGCTTGAATGTTAACAGCTCCAAATCAATCTCAAGTCCCAACATAGTTTTAGTTCTCCTTTCTGCAGAAAGAAATTGAATTAGTTTTCCTGGGCCTATAAAGAGAAGGTCAAATAAACTCTTACCCTCTCTGGCACACTACTGGCTCTGTACCATAATCAGTATGAGAAATGGTAACTGGCTGCAGCATGTTTTCAAAGGGAGAAGTGAGGAAGTTTGTAATGCCACCATATTGGGAAGCAAGACAGCCAATACACTGTGTCTGCAGCTGTTGCTTCACTACTAGCATGTTTGTTTCAAATCTTAGGCTGCAGGTGGACTGGAGTTAGGGAAAGAACCATTTACCACTTGAGGCTTGTGATACCAGAAAGGTTTACATTACTTGGGAATCAAACAGCCTAGGTTCAAATCTTAACAAGCTTTGCTGCATTTGGCAAGTCACTTAACCCCTCTGTACTTCTTCAGTTTTCTCATCGGTAAAATGGCAATCTTAATAGTATATACATTGTAGAGTTGTTGTGAGGGTTAAATGAGATAATATAAGTAATGTGTTTAAAATAGTACCCAGTACATAGTAAGCACTATGTAAGTGTTCACTATATTCATTATAGCTATTGTTTTAAGGAAAGATGGGCTGGAACCAAAGAAAAACTCTTGGCTAAAGCTATATGAAATGTATCAAGGGACCAATACATGAAAAGCAGTAGATTTAGAGGATAACAGATGATTTAACTGCAAAAATTGCTAAGCAGGAAACACCCTCTAAATATTCCTGTTTATACAATACATGACACAAAGTAGGAAAATAATGAAAACAGAGCCTCTCTGCAGGATTTAGAGTTCTTTCGTATATATTTTAAATATACATGTGCAATACATTAAAATATAGAGAGATGTGTGAATATATATATTTACACATATATATGTGTGTGTGTGTGTATATATATATATATATATATATATATATATATATATCACAGAGGGGATACATATGCACACTCACTCACATGTCCATGTGCGTACCCCAACAGGACCCATCTATAGGTAAACTAGATGCAGTCCATATCAGGCCAACTTGGACACAAATGAAAGCCCTAACTCGGCAACTCAGCAGCAGACAGCAGATTGCAACTGCATCTGAGTACCCCTTCAGTTTCATCTACCAAGTGTAAGGCCATTTAGAAATACACTGAGAAGAGCTCCTCTGGGTGTATGGCAGAGCCCAGGGCCCCTCTGGCAGTGCACAATTTGCCTGAGTAAGGACTGCAGGATTGGGATATCAAGGAACTATCAAGGAGGAGAGACTTCTGTTATTTTGGGCCCTGAAAATAATAAGCAAACATCCATAGAATAACTTTAGATCCAGGAACAATACACTAGTGTCAAAGAATCTTTATATATCTCAGCTTTAAGCAGATTTCAGGCAGAAGCGAGGAAAAGTGTGTTGCTACTCATCACCGTCCAGCCTGACCCAGAGAACCGGGCACAACTTTTACTGGGGATAAGTTCGAAGTTCAATCAGGCAGACTTGTAAGGTTTTTTTTTAAAAAAGTTACTTAAAATTGAAGGACCTGAAAGCAACATAAGAGATTACAGATATTGGTTTGGGTTTATAAATGTTCCAAGAAGCCAAACCTTGTATATGGCACCATTTGCAGCAATATCATTAACATTATTAATAATCATCATAACATATTTATATATACAAAAATAGAGCAAAGCAATTCTAGAAGAAGAGGTGAAAGTGAAGGTGAGAGGCTTTGTGCAGCCCAAATGTCAGTTCACTTCAGGAAGATTCAGAACCAACAGAGACTGAGTGGCACATATTCCTATAGTATATATCCAACAATGGGACATGGCTGTTCCCTTCTTCTTCTCCCTGTGTATGACTATACATTTCTCCCCACCTCTCCACCCTGTAATACATATCCATGCACACTGTAAAAGAGATGATGGTACACAGAGTCTGGAAGTCTTAAATTAAGTTGGAGCACCTTGATTTCAAGCAAGTGCCCTCAATCTTCAAATTCCTTAGTGAATTTTGGATTCACTTACTGAGGGAAACTGTATCTAATTCTTGTGTCTTTTAGCAGCAGTCCTTAGTAGCCTGCCATTGCCACTGCAGCCTTTTCCCATTGAAGGGGATTCACAGCGCAGGCTCTTGGTATTGTTTTTAAAAGAGAAGTCAGTTCTCTGCATTATACATTTTTCATCTCAGGTTCCCACTGGTGCTGAAATTTAGGTTCTTAGGCAACTACCATTTCAAGCAAAGCCAGGGGCAAGCACAGTGTGTGCAGCAAAGGGTAGGTGCAATGGCGAAGATACAGCTTGTTAAGGTTTCCTTAAGCTCTTCTTTTCCATACTTGAGCTTCTACAAGGTGACAGAGCCAAAGGTTATGTCCACTGGGGGCAGCCACGATGTCTGGTAGTTAATTTGCTACCCAGTATGCACCACGTAAAGACTACCACACTAGCTTGTCATGATTCTTGAAAATTGAATGGGAATGGCTTTCTGTCATTGTTATTAGAGTCCTAGTAGAAATTTTCCATGACTTAATGTGGTGCAGGGTAGAGAATATTGAATTAGGAGTCAGAAGGCCTGTATTCCAGCCCCAATTCAGTGTGTGGTCAGTCAGTGTGTGGCCTTAGGCAAATCCTTTTCTATTTCCAGGCCTCAGTTTTCCCATCTGTAAAATAAGGGCATTGAACTAGATTAACAGTTAAGATTCCTTCCAGCTCTAGAGTTTTATGACTTTTTATGTCCATTATTAAGGCCTGAGCCATGCAGTCTCAGGGCAGTTAGCTTCTAAGAGAGAACAGACCTCTGTAATATCCTTTGCTTTATTCATTTAGCTATAAAGCACGTCTGCCTTTGGCACTTGGGTCAGACATACAAAGTTATGAGCATCCTGATTTACTACCCTACTCAGCATGCTAGTGGAATCTGTCAGTACTGTAAGTTGATTATCGGAAAAGGGAGTAAAATTTCAACGAATTAAACTTGGAAATGTAAGATAAATTTGATTCATATGCTCACAAACTGGTGAGTGTGGTTATGAGTGCACACACACTATTGCTAGTGATTAGTTCATTACAGTAATCCATTTCCCTTAATAAAAATTAGTAAGTAGTATAACATAGCAAAGTTTTGTGTTAAAATAAACACCTATGGAAAAACAGCACTTTTTGACATGTTAGAGAGAGAAAGAGGGGCAGGTAGAAAGAGACAAAGATAGAGCAACAAAGTAGAAATAAAGGCAGAGAAAGGATTCATCTGAGAGAGAGGGAGGGAAGGAGAGAGAAACAAAAGAGAGGAAGAATAAAAGTTGAGTGGGTGAGAATGAAGTGGGAAGGAATATAGAACAGAGTAACAGAAGAAGAGGACAAAATGAGAAAGAGAGAAGACTAAAGAAGAGAAGGGTAGTAAACAGGGAGAAAGTGTCAGATTCCCTGGAATATTGAACGCTGTTCCACATGGACCTGTGAAAACCATCTAAAAAGAAAGTTTCCAAAGGCACAGTGGAAAGCAGAGTGACATTCAGAGCCTGCATCGAGAGGCATGACATTGGGGAGCCCCTAAACCTCCACGTTGCTGGCTCTGTCAGTCCTCAGTGTCCAACTCTCATGCTTATAGATCACCTGAATTTGCCATGACAGCCATAAGGGCTGAGATGGCAGGGTGTAAAAAGGCTGAAGAGAAGGGGGATAGATACTGTGAGAAAGAACAAGGCATCCTGCACCAGGATGTACTCGACCATTCCCCTGACACTGCAGGAACAAAACTGGTGAAGCCCTAACTTTGGCTGCTTTACTCCTTCTCCCCTTCTTCAAAGATGAGGTGAATGCTTTACTGATGAGGGCAAGAAGGAGAAAGCTCTGGATACATTTTGTGGGAAGGTCATACAGACTTCTCCTGGGCCTTAGGGAAGGGTGCACTACCAGAAGAGATTTTTCTGCACACAGTGTTGGTATGACTTTTACAGCGGCAGCCTGGTCGCCTGAGGCTGTCATAGCCCTGTTGGCACAGATGGAGGCATCCACGGGTAGGCAGGTAGCAGCACAGGCAGGGTAAAAAGAGGGAGATGAGGCTCATGGCTGCCCAGCGGACGAAGCAAGAGCCAGGCCCACAGGAGCAGGGCTCATCGGCGCAGTTGTCTTCATCATCAGTGGAACAGTGGTAGAAGAGGCCCTTAACACAGCAGAGACAAGTGCCATAATCGAGGAGGCTCTCAGCAGAGCAAAGGCAACGCTGGTTGCACAGCCAGCAGGAAGGGAGAGTGCGAGCTGCCGTGCAGAGGACACATTTGCAGCGCCCACATTCCTCGCAGATGAAAAGGTGCTCACTGGAGTGCACTGCAGATTGCTCAGCTTCTCCCTTCAGAGCACCATCAGCCTTTGGGTGGGCTCCTGTTCCAGGCTGGGTTCGGATGATGGACTGGCCTGAGGGTGAGGGCGTAATGCTGGCCAAGAGCCTTTGATCAGAGGCAGTGGTGCTATGGGACATTGAGCTGGCAATGCTAGATTGGCTCAGGTGCTGAGGCAAAGGCTGCAATTGATGGCACTGGCTGAGACTGCGGGGGAGAGCAGTAGGCATTGTAGCCAGGGACCAATCAGATTTGTGGGTTTGCACGATAAGGGAGGGGCTGGAGAGGGCCTGTTTACAGGGGACAGGAGGACGGTCCACATAATCATTGCTAGCATGAGTAGAGCGCAGCTGTTCAATAGGCAGAATTTGTTGGAAATCGTCTGTCACTGTGGCATCCATTTTGCGTTGATTCTTGAGTTCTGAGTGGTTTTGGGTTAGGGTGGCACTTGCGGTGATAAAGAGCCCTCGTAGTTACATGGACCTTAGGGCACATCAGAAAATCCTAGGAGAGAGGGACCAGAAACAGTAAATGAGAACACACAGGCACCAGTATTTTGCAGGGAACCAACAAAACTCAGGCCCTATCACCACCACTACCTTAAATCACTTTAGTCTTCAAGTTACTCCTTTATTCTGTAATTGACCTTACCTACTTCTTTACAGGCAAGTCTGATCATCTCATCCAGACAATAAAGCACATTGGGAGCAAAGATCAGATTGTTGATTCCTTTTGTATTCCATCATATGACTAGGGCCAAAGCAGCAGTTAGCTCATTCCAATATTTGCTAACAAAGAAATCTAGGCCTTGAGCATCAAAATTCTAATAAAAATAAAATGGAACCTCATTTCAGATGCAAAGGCCACTTCTTAAAGCAATGATGATATGAAGGAGAAAACCTCAAAAGTCTTCCATGAGAAGTTGTATATATATATATTCAATCAAAATTTTCCTTTTACTGGAATTTATAAGCAGAAATAAACAGATGAGAAAGGACATTGTTGAGTCAAAGAATATGGGCAAGCAAGCAAGTTGCAATAATACCACAGAAATGGCAGAGACACAGAGGGCAGAAATTAGGCTAACTGTAGAATAGTAGAAAAAAGCCTTCCCCAAACTGTAAGAAATTCAAGGCTAATCATCTTGCAGTTCTCACCTTATAGGCTGCTTCAACTTACTGAGCAGGTAATTCTTTCTGAAGTGCAGCACGGCTCCAGAATCAAACTTTTGTATATGTAGGAGTAACACTGGGGATGAGGGAACCACAGAAGATGAGCCCTGAATTATTTCAAATAGCAGCTGTAATTGTACTTATTACACCATAAATCAAGTCTATATTGATGAGATTTCGTAGGCAGAATCTGCTTGGACTTCTTTTCTCTATCTTTACCTTACACAATAAACTGGCTTCCTTAAAGAGCAGCAATGTTTTTATACCGAACTCAGGCTAAGTTGAATATCTAGAAAGCACGTACTTGTGTCTCTATTGTACCACAATCAGGAAGAGTTGGTTGCTCATTCTCTGAGGGATCTAATCAAGCCTAGTACCGATAATGGTGACCATGAGGAAAATATTGTATGAAATGCAGGTTACTGTATTGGTCCACCTGGAAGACTGAAGAGCTAAAAAAGATGTATACAAGGAAACCTAAACAAAAATCTAAGAGTCATCCTGGGGCATTAGGACCCAGGAAATCCTAACATGAATGAAGTATATATTTGAAATCCATTAGATTTCAGGCCTCCTCAAAATAGATTGATTACTCACATGACTGTTTGGGATGAAAAGCTTGAATGAGTAATAGAAGTGAACAAGTGAAAGAGGATGGTGCTTGATTAGGCTTCCATAAGTAAACAGAACATTAAAATGTGCCCAAAGCTCAGTAACAAGAAAAAAGAGATGTAGTTCATAAAGGACTCAGTGGCTAATAATATGATCAGACTCATTGCCTTTTGAGGCCATATCCCCCTGCAAACTTGTTTAGTTTAATTTAAATCTGTTCATTTTTTGAAAAGAGGATTAATTTGGTTAAAAATAACTCTTCTGGCACATCACATAAAAGATCCAGTCTGCCTATAATTTTACTATTTAGCTAGTTGTTTTGGTGTTATTTCATCCAGCAGAACAGAATACAGATAAACACTATGGCGTTTTTAAGACTGAAATGTGTAACCTTTGTCAAATAACTTTCTTTCGTTCTCTATATAATTCTACTATCTGTATAATTATAGGGGTGGACCAGGTGATTTTGAAGGACTCTTCCCTGTTGTGGTCTGTAATTATATAACTACACAATTTGACAAAATAATTCTCTTCATCCACACCTTCTACATCTTCAATCTTTGAGGGTAAACTGGGCAGCTTGCCCTTGTCTACTTGGGCATTCAAAAGCAAAATGTTTGTCTCTTTTATTTACATGGACTCACAGCCCCCTGAAGTCTCACATCTCTACCTTTGCTATATCTTTATTAAGACTCATAGTCTCAGCATTAGAAAGGAACAGGTAGTTTTCATTTGAACACCCAAATAAATAAGGACACATTGTTCAGCTGGCTTGCATGGTATGTGGATGTAGGAGCTTTGGACTGGGAATAGTCTTTTGACAAATGCATAAGAAATGAATTTATTCCCCATTGATCAGATAAAGACTGTGTGAGGCCCTTCAAGTCCTTTACACTTGTAAGAACAATAACATACATGCTGGATGCACTTGAGACTCACTGACTTCCCAAAGGAAACTGGATTCAAACATAAGGAAATTCCCCAAGGATCAATGACTCAAAGGAAGGCATACAAGACCTTAACATTACAGGAGATAATCATATGGGATTACAAGGATGTCACTAGATATCTCAGGGACTTGCTCAGAAGGTCAAAAGCTAAGCTTGGAGGAATCTAGGTCATTATAGAAATGACTCAGAATCATAAGGGGATTCTGTCTTGGCAGCAGGAAGGTATATGGTGTTTAGGTTGAGAAGGTATATTTGGATATTGCAAGACTGAGGAGTTGAGAGGCTTGATTTGATGACTTAAGGAAGCTTTGGGCATCGGTCTGGGATGATGAAGTACTATTGTCTTGCTTACAGGTTAGGGAATTGACAGGATGAACTCAGAAGTGGTAAAATCTTTTTAGAATGGACTAGGTAACATGTGCAATGCGGTGGGCAGTAGGACCAGGGTAAAATCAGGGTATTGAATAGGATAAAACAAGATTGAATGACAATAAATTGTTTGCCATTCCGGATGTGCTGAATCTGATCCGGCTAACACGATGAAATGAAATAGATACTGTAGGGAAGGTAAGAGGGAAAAAAAGTTGAGGAACCAGTAGACAAGAGATTGCTACAGCACATAGATTAGATGAAAAACTACTACTGCATTCACATTTATGATTCACAAATCCACTCATTAAAGGGCCATTCTTTGTGAGCAGCAACAATTAAGAAAATGACTGTGCTGGTGGTCATCTATATTTCATTAAGTGAGAGAGAACATACATATCACATATTATTAAATAGGAGCCAAGGTGATTACAAGTCTTGGCTGCACATTGATGGGATCTAGTGATTTGTGTCACGTAGTGCCTCTGCAGTAATGAATGATGCATTGTAAACCCACTCCCATCTCAGTCTCTCTGGCCAGGTGCTCACAGCCTTCTCAACAGTTTTTCTGTAGCCCTGAAATTTGCTATGTTCAACCTAAACAGAAATTTCTTTTCTTATGCCAACTTAGAGACTAGAAAGCTAAATCCTTTCAAGAAATGCTATTTGTTCATGAACGAAAAATGCATTTTGTCCCTGGAACTTAAGATCTGCCTTGCTGAGACTAAAGTTGAAAACTTTCCTATCTAAAGCCCTTCTAGGCTAACACCTTAAGACAGTTCTAATTTTTATGATAAATCCTTTCTGATACAGTATGACTCAATCTTGATTCCAAACAAGAGTGGAGAACCTGGGTTCAATGCTGTTTTGTACCTTACTGTGTAACAGCTCTGGGGTGTGTTGCTTTTTTCTGTGCTCTGCTGTTATATACACTCATTCTCAGAATAACTGAAAGCAAACATAGTGGGGATTTCTGTTATGGCTTTATGTGTTTTCTTAGTTCTACTGTTCCAAAGTCTGCTCTCTAAAAATCCCTCTCTGTGCAAAAGCATTTGCATCTCTATCAAAGCACTCCCCCCTTACAAATGCCAAGTTGTATATAGTTTACATTACTAACCTCTCAGCCACTGACTGGGCCTCCCTCCTACCGCATACATCTTGCTGGAGCTGCCAGGTTCTCACCACATTTAACTCTTAACTTGTCACTTTGCTACTCTAGTCCTATTCATTACCTTCATAGTTTCGTTAAGATTCACAGCAGTTTATTTCAAACCAGGGACTCTTGCAGTTTGAAGACCTTGCATTTTTAAAGATATGTGTTTTACTGATAAGCAATACAATGAAAATTTCTAATATCAAATGAATTCACATACTTCAAATCATGAAGAAAAAGATGCTAGTTGTTCATCTAAGAAGTAGGAATGTCTTTAAACCCCACATGCTTTTAAAACAGACAGGAAACTTAAGTTCCCTATGACTGTGGGCAACTGACTTCTGTTCCAGGCCTGTTTCTTCATCTGTAAAATGAGGGAGGTATGAAAGGTTTTTAAAGCCCCTTCCCATCCTTACGCTCTACATTTTTTATGCTGGGCTTATTTGTTGTGTTCCTCTTTCTCAAAAGTCTTTCATGAAGAATTAGTCTCCTTTCCTTTAGGTTCTTTACTTCCTCAACTTCTCATCTCTGAAACCAAGTCAGTCAGATCACTATCTAGACTGTTTCTCAGCTAGAGAGACCTAAAAACAGAACACACAAAAAAAGCCAAAAGGTACAGAATGTTACAATAACCTCTTAGTAAATGTTTATTTAGACATATAGGAACAAAATTAATACTTTCTTGGAGATAAAAAGCTAGCCTGTGCCTTATTTGTATGTATATATGCAGCTGACTTGTTGGGAACATGATTTAACACCTGGTATATCCAAATTCATGTGATAGTACGTTATATTTCAGTGAGGCTTTAACGAACCCAGAATAGCAACAATAGTTCGCATTTCAAAATAGATTCTCTGTTTAAGAGTTCAAAGTCTGTTTTCTGTTCATCCAACATGGTTTGCAGCATACAGATGTGAATGATAATTATAATTAGACGAATGGAAGGAAGTGTAAACCACTGCCCTAGGTCTTACCAAATATCCATTGGCTAACTAGCCATGCTCACAGGTTCTCGCTTTTGACAAAATTTCCATATGCTACACAGAGACATGTGTACACACACCCAGGCATGGATCCAGAGATTTCTAAATCATTGCTCTGACTCAATGTAAGTAGGGGGTTATGTCGTGTCAGCTTGCGCCATTTCTACCCAGGGCAAGGTGATGTGATGAAATCTGAACGATGCACAGCCCAGACTTGTGAGCCAATAGCAGACTAGCCTTACGCTGACAGGATGCCCGCTGGGCAGCCAGACTGGCCTCAGCACGGGCTCTCCCTACGTTCTCAGCTTGGGTGGTTCGGCTGCGCTATACAGGGCTTAGGCAAGCACCAAAATGCATTTAAAGGTCAACAGGCTAGAAACTAAATTGGTATTTGGCTACAAAAGAATTATTTTGAAGTTCTCCTTTGATTTAGAAATTTCCAATATGGATAGTTTTCTGCAAGAGCTGATTCGTGTAAATCTCAGTTAAACGGTTTTCTTTTTATTTTATCCATGCGCTTGCGCTTGTGCGCGTGCACAGACGGGCGCGCACACACACACACACACACACACACACACACACACACACACACATAGGCACAGACACGCACACGCGCAGACACACACATGCACACACGATAGCTGGAATGAATGGCAATCTGTGCATTTCGTAGAAAGAATTCTGGAGTCTTTAAGAGCTAATCTCTAAGCTTACCTTGAGGAAAGGGTTTATCCATGCTGAGAAAAGCAGAAGAACTAATGTCCCATGTGGCCCAAAGGACCTCTTTTTCTCCTGAGTCTTTAGGTTCCTCCACCTCTCTTCGGAAAGTCTGAATGAAAACTCCTTCACTGGCAGTGGAGCCAGAAACAGAGATAGTTCTGTCTCGATCTTTCTGACACAGCGGAGAAAAGGAAAAGAAGGAAAAAAAAAAAAAACAGTTCTGGCGGGGAGGAGAGTCAGACTTGTAGTGGCAGATACTTTGTATAGATTGTACATGCAGATCTAAATCTCGGTGCACGTATTCCCCAAAGAAAGCTCAGCAGGGTAAGTTGTTCACCTCCTCCTCTTCTTTCTCCTCCTCCTTCTCCTATTTCTCCTCCCCCTCCTCCTCCGCCTCTTTCTCCTCCCCCTTCTCCTCCTCCTTCTTTTTCCCCTCCTCCAGCGTTTTCCTTCCCCTTCTCTTCCCCTCCCCCTTCCCTCCTCCCTTTTATCCTTCTTTACCTCCTCCCCCTCCTCTTACGCCTCCGCCTCTGTCTCCTCCAATGTGTCAGATGAACTGAAGCAGCAGAAACTGATGTTGTAGACACAGGGTATCTCAACAGAGCAATAGATACCGCTAGTGGGTGATTATTTATATACCTCAGGGTGTGTTGGTACATAATCTGCAGGGGGGTGGGGATGGGGATGAGATTGCAGTGTGTTCACCTCACTTAGCCAGCTGTTTTGTGAACGTAGATGTTTTTCTAGAGGTCTTGTGAATGGGTTATGGGGGAGAATGGGAGGAAAGGCATTTATTGCTTCTTCTTATAATTTCTCTCTCTCTCCTCCTCCTCTCGCTTGCTTTCCCGGAGCTATAGCTCTTAATGCTTGGCTAAGTGGCGTCATTCCGTTGAAATTGAATCGACCCATTAGAACTCCCCATAGGAATCTCTGTATCCGGTCCCTGGGTAATGACTGAAACAGAATTTAAAGGGGAGTGGGGGTGGGGTGGAGAGTAACAATTTTAAGGAGGCCTCATTTAAATATCTCTGCCAATCGCAGTCCTACCAAACCACTCAGCCCTTGCTGAGTGATTACAGCTTCGATCAGATAAAGAGACAGAGCTTCTCCTTTGTTTAAGGGCTTCTCCCACCTCTTTTCCACATTCATTCCCATTTTTTCAGCACTAATAATGATTATTCATCCATCATCCATTGGGTAACCATTACTTTCCTTTTCCGCGTTTAGTATGTTACATATTCAACAAATATTCTTTGAGTGCCTTCTTTTGTGCTAGGTTATGTGGATTCAGTAAGAAAGACAAAACCTCTGCCTTCATGGAGCCTCCTTGTGACTGCCAGTCTTCTGAAAATAAAGCAGCTTTGGACATTTTCTCTTAAAGTGAAGGACAAAGCCTTCTGGAAATTATCCTCAGTCCACTATTTGATTCAATAGGAAGGAGTCTTCTTTCTGGGCATCCAGAGAAACACATGTGAATGAAAACAAGCCTCATATTTAAAATAAAAGAGATCTGATTTCAAGTCCTGCTTCAATGGACAAGTGGCAGGAGCTTGACCATCAACATTCTTAGGATGCTTTGGTTACCCCATCTATAAAATTGAGGTGGTAAATGGTGACAGTTCAGACTAAAATAAACCTGTGAGTCAGGAAACTCAGATTCTTAATCTTACTCTAACTCCTTGTGTGACCTTTGCAATTTACTTTCCCTCTAGTGCCTCAATCTCTAAATTTACACGAGGGGATCTGATTAGGTAATTGCTAAAGTCCCTTCTAGCTCTGAGGGTTAAGAAAACAAAAGAAAGCATGAGATTAAAAACATGTATTATGTGTGTCAAAGGGGCTCCAAACTGTTCTGTTGATGTGTAGGTATGCCTGTGTATACACACACACAAACATACATACATTCATTTGTGTGTGTGTTTGTGTCTGTATGTACTTATATAATTTCTAAGCAAATCCATATCTGTACCCAATTAGAAATTTCAGTCAAGAGATTTTCCTATGTAAATTTTTCTTTTGTAGTTCAAACTTCTTCCTTACTTTTAACATTGACTTGAGCTTATCAAGATGATTAAAACCATTAAAACTAATATGTAGGTTCATCTGCAAAAAAGGATAGATTTGCTGATATATTCATTCACCCATGTATTCAACAGGTATTTATTGCATGTCAACTATGTGCAATAGTTGTTCAAACTAGATTCAGGTCAAACAGATCAGAGTTCAAATTTTTGCTCCTTAGTTTACAAGCTATCTGACTTTGGCAACTCAACTCACCTTTCTGGAGCCTGTTTCTTCATCTTTAAAATGGAGCTAGCAATAGTACCTAGTTCACAGGATTGTGCTATTTCCTGTAGATTAAATAAGGTCTTACATTTAAAAGATTTATCATGTGCCTGGCATACAGTAACTGCTCAAAGAAGAGTAGATTTGAGTATTAAATTGTTCTTACGCTAATGTAGCCCATAGGAGAGGCAAGAGATGATTTCAGTTTGAATCCTTTTATTTTTTTTAAAGTCCAGCTTTAAATTTGAACAGATATGTGCCAAATATATCTTCCTTAAATGTGGCTTATTTTCACACTTTATTCCTTTGTTAAAAAACTTATTTCTAATTCCTAGAGCATTAAGTCTAAATTACTCTGTCAATCAAGTTATTCTCCAACTCTGTACATTCCACCACTCTCTTCAGCATAGCTCTTAACATAAGACAGGTTGAATATTGTACTCTTTTCAGATCCCAGTGCACATTGCTACCAATCCAACTTTCCATAAGTATCCTTTACGTGAATTACATATATTTATTCATTTTCTACCTTCAGGCCCTAATTCCTCTGTGACCCCTTCCCTGACTATTAAGGCTCCTTTATGCTCTAAAGCTCTATGATAGTTTTAAATAATACCCTAAATTACTTCTACAACATTTTCAGCTATGTCCTGCTCTTGTTATTCAGTATAGCCTGTTAAGATATACTTTTTCTTCTTTAAAAAGCTTTTTTGACTTAACTGTCATGTTAGAAATGATCTGAACAACAAGTTGCTATAAATTGTAGAAGGATATGTTCAATTTGCTATGAAACTATAATTTAGAGATATCTAAAACATAGTATTAAGGGAAATATTTGGAGGTTAGAGTGATTTTTCTGGTGTCCTTCAAGGTTACTTATTTATTTTTTGGAAACCACTGGCTTTTACAAATAGATGGGCTGATCTGTGCTGAGACAGTATTTCTAAATTCAATTGGAATTGAATTAATGTCAGCAAGGTGTCTATAAAAAGAAAAAGGGCATGGGATTGGGAGACAGCAGACTAGTGTTCACTTCTAGGCCCAACACTGTCACTAACTAGCTGTATGATCTTGGACAACTCAATGAATCTGTCAAAATGTATTTCCTGCAAAGCACACCATTAACTAAAGAGCTAAGAAAACATATTTCCTGAAATACACCGAATTTATAAAACAAGTTTTCAGGTATCATATAGTGAATTTTGTAGTGCCTCAACATGAATTTTTATATATAAGTATACTCTTGTGATAGGCTATCAAAAAATCATGAAACTACAAGTAGTCTTTTACAAACACAACAGCTTAAAGCACAAATAAAAGTATTCTTGTAGATGTCCAAGAGTCATTTATTCATTCAACAAGCAATTCATTAATTGTGTGACCACTGTGCCAGGCCCTGGGGTGGGGATACAGCAGTGAAGATGAATATGATAAATGTTGTGTCTCCCTTGAAAGAGATCACTTTCTAGAATGGGAGACAGGAAATTATAATAAAAGGAGATGAAGAAGATGACAGTTACCTAAACTGGACTTTTGGGAAGAGAGGTGATTATGTAAGGTTTTTCCTAGAGTGAGTGACTTCTAGACTAAGGTCTAAAGAACCAATTATACTTCAATTAAAAAAATAAAAGATATGGATTAGGGAATCATTTAAGGAAGAGTGAATAAGATATTAAAAGGCAAGGGAGTATATAACAACATGGAATATTCAGGAATATCAAGTAATTTGGAATAGTTAGAGGAAAAATCCTTGAAGAAATTTGCAGATGAGAGGGTTCTGTGGTGTAGTGGTTAAGAGTGTAAGCTCTGGAGTGAATTGGCCTGAATCAAATCTCAGGTCTGCAACTTGCCAGCTGTGTAATCTTGGCCAATTTACTTAATCACTCTGGACCTTGTTTTCTCATTTGTAAAATCAGTACAGCTTATAAATATACTTCATAGAGTTGTTGTGGGAATTAAATGGGTTAAAACATGTAAAATGCTTAGAACGGTATTTGGCACAGAGTAAACATATCTACCTACCCAGTTGAATGCCAGCTCCACAAGGGAAGGAAAATTAGTTGAATCACCAGCACTTAGATAGTGAGTGGCTTATAGTAGACACTGTTGAACAAATGAACGATCATTCACATGATTATTATTTTTGATGGGTATCATCCTAAGAGGTAAGAAAGTTGAATAATCTCAGTTGTTTTCATTGTTGCCTTAAAAGGCTTACAGAGTAAAGATATATTAATAATTTAATATTATTCAATATATAAAATAAATTAATTATATATTGTTAATATACATATTATGCTATATTATTATATATTATTAATTAATATATAATTAATAAATGAATCCTTTCTCTCAAGGGGCTCATAATTTAGTAGGAAAGATATCAAATAGACAAATGTAATAAAGGATGATAAGTGCTGTAGAAGGAGGCAGAGAAGAAATACACCTAATCCAGTATTGAGGGGATTATGGACTCCTTCCTAGGAAAGGTAATGTTTAAATATAAATTTGAAGGATGAAAGGGACATTACAGCCAGAGGGAATAACATGCACAAAAGCTAAGAGGTAAGATGACAGGACGAACTGGAAAAAGAACCATTACTGAATCTCCCAAACTCAGCATAATGCCTGGCATAGAGTAGATTCTCAGAAAATATTTGAATAAAAACCACTGCAAGCAGAGATAAAAGAATGAACAAAGATACAAAGATGCAAAAACAACAGTTTATAAATTATTCTAAGATGGTCCTGAACTCATAGCCTGAACAAGTTAGGAGCAGAAATTTTCTCTACAAGGTACCATCCACATGCTTTATTCATATTCTTAGGATGTACTAGAGCTTATTTAGGTTTTAGTAAATTGTAGCAAGTGAAATATGTTATACATTAAAAAAAGACCCAACTTTGTATGATAGTCCAATACAGTGTCTAAAATAATTATCAGAATTTTCATCCATAAACCCAAATATTAAATTCTCTCAGCCTATAATTATAACCTATTCTCTCTTATTTTGTCTGCATAAAACACGTACACTGCACAAATTCTGAAAGTCTTTCCTCATTCTCTTTTTCCCAGAGTACAGCCCAAACCAACTTAGAGCCTGCAAGTTCCTATATGAGGCCAGCTCTATCTGTAGTCTCCTGAAGTCAAGAGGAGCTCTCTAGAAGTGCCAGATGAAAAGCTGAACTATGTTCATCCTGATTCAGCAGTGATGATGCCAGAAGAAGCAAGAAATGCCAAGCAAATAGATTCTTAACCAAGAAGCTTATAGGGATGGTCATAATTATTTTCTTTTCCACAAAAGCTGGCAAACAAGTATAGGAACAATATCACCAAGATAGGTAATCTGGGCAATATTATACGTGAGCTTTGAGCTTAGAAGTGGATATGAATCAGGAATATAAATAAGCCTCACCTCCAGAGATTCTTATTCAACAGGTCTTGGGTGAGACCCAGAGAATCTGCACTTTAAAAAAGTCCCACATGACTGTACCATGCTGTCTCTTACCTCTAGACTATTTTCCTTGCCTGGAGTGATAGAAACTCCCAAATCTACATCTCTGGCCCAGACCTCCTAGCTGAACTCTAAACCCACATATCCAACAGCCTATCAGGCATGTCCACCTATCATCTTCCTTTATCCATCAAATGTAATTGAGGGTAAGAGTGGTTGCTATTTTATGTATGGTGGTTATGGAAAGTCTCTTTTATTAGGTCACATTTGAGTTAAGTCTCAAAGTGAGAGAGAAAGCCATTCAGCTATATGAGGATAGAATCTCTCACATGAAGGGAATAATAAATGCAAATTCCTGAGGCCAGAATATTTTTTTTCATGCCTAAAGTGGAAGGAATGAACAGATACTGATAGCAAATGAAACCAGAGAGGTAGCAGAGGGCTGGATCATGTGGAGTCTTGCTGACCATGTGAAAGATTTTGCATTTTGAGAAGGTACTATAGATTTTTGTCCAGAGGAGTGACACAGTCTGACTTGTAATTTTAAAAGGATCTCTCTGGCTTCCCTGTGGAGTATATATTTGGGAGAGGGGCTTAGGGTGAAAGCAGAAAGAACAATTAGGAGGCTAATGCAACAGTCCAGAAAAGAGAGGAGTAACAGTGGAAGTGATGACAAGACAGAATTCAAAGTTAGAATTCTGGAACCCTGCTTATGTTTTCTTTGGTCAAAATACTGTTTCTCCTGATTTTTTCATTTCAGTAAAAAGTATCACTGATATTTTCCAAGAACAATGTCTGTGTGTGTGTGTGTGTGTGTGTGTGTGTGTGTGTGTGTGTGTGTGTGTATTTAAGTGTATCTTTAGTCTCTGTCTTTCCTTAATGTATCCTGGCCTTTGCCTGTCTGTATGCACTAAGTTACACAGACATGCCATCTCCACAGGACTTATCTCTATGCAACTTATAGTGTGCTTCAAGTATATTTTTTTATATGACCTATCACACTTCCCTTGTGGCCACAATCATGTACCAGAAGTGGTGAATATTGTATTAAGCATCTGGCCACATGGTGTTTAGATTCTGGTGTTTACTTAGGACACTTCACTGCTCCACATATATACCAACATACACTTCAGTTTCTTCAACTATGTATCTGTTTCCTCCATATTAATAAGAAGTTTTAAAACTTAGGAATGGGGTAATGAGACAAAGTGAGGCAAGTTCTTGTGAGTGTCAGGAGCTCTGAGGTAGTTGATGTGTCCACGTTCCACACTCCCCTACAAGGGAGGCCAGCCTGCTGCAGGTGACAACACCACAGTGGATTACATTAGGTTCTGGGGAGCAATTTATTTTCAGAACTGACATCCTACCCAGTACTAAATATAGCCAGTCTCTTTCTTTCAAATGAGGATTTCTTTTCTATTAAACTTCAATAAAGCTCTTAGCTCTGTATGACAAGGTCTCTCTCTCCTCCACTCCATCTCACCCCCTCTCTCTCCCCTACCTTTATGAACTTTATTCTTGTTATACTCCCTTTCCCCAACCACCTACTTTCCTCTCCCTGTCTTCCTTGGTTTCTTCTCCTTCTAATTTTCTTCTCTTTCCTATTTCTTGGTGTTCTTCACTATCTCCTCCAGGCACTTTCCTCTTGATGTCTCTAATTTTTAAAAAAGAAAATCTCTCAGGAATCCCTTCCCAGTAGTTCAAGAGAAAACTTAGTCCTAAGGCTAAAATGAGATACTTTACTTAGTTTTAAACCTTCAGTGCTGGAAATAGCTATGTCTGTCTCCACATGTGCCAACTGACTGACATGAATATTAATGGCACAGTGGCATTTATTGCTCATTAACAGTGTATGATTCTAAGTACTTTATACATATAATCATTAAAAAAAAATCCTCCAAGTAAAGCACTAAAATCATCCCCATTTTTGCATGGGGTAACTGACGCCAAGAAAGGTAAAGGTAATTGACCTTAGGTCAAACAATGAATATATAGCATAAATGCAATTTAAAACTAGGCAGTCTTACTCCAGAGCTCACATCTTTAAGTTCCATGCCATATTACTTCTCTATAGTAGTATTAATGTCTATTGTATATCATCTAAAAAGGGAGCAGTTACAGGGGAAGTTAGACTAGGAAGGGTAACTGCATCTAAAATAAGAAACTGGGATAAAACATGAAAGAATTGGAAAGGATTTTGCTTTCACTTTTTACTGCATGTTTTGAATTATAATTCTGAGTTTTAGGCACTGATAATCTCTTTACCCGCCAGTTAAGCTGTAAATTCATCAGGACCCAAACAAATTTTACAAATATATTACAAATTCTGCACTCATTATAGGGATAAGTGGTGACATGGTTACAACCATACAATGAATTAGCACTCAACAATAGAAATGATTTGCTTTACTCCACCATTACCCAATAGCCCATGATTATTATTTGTAACAAACTTTCTGAGCAACTTCTCAATCTAAAATACACACACACAAATTCAGTTAGATGACAAGATATAAGATCAATATATAAAAAATAAAGTGTATTTCTGTACACTAGCTATGAACAAACTGAAAATGAAATTAAGAAAACAATTTTATTTACAATAGCATCATAAAAGTTAAAACACTTAGGATTAAATTTAACAAAGTACAAGACTTGTACACTGAAAAGTTCAAAATACTGTTGAAAGAAATTAAAGAAGATGTAAATAAATGGAAACACACTACATGTTCATAGATCAGAAAACTTAGTATTGTTAAGATGGCAATACTCCTCAAAGTAATCTACAGACTTAACACAATTCCTGTCAAAATCCCAGTTGGATTTCTTTTTGCAGAAATTGACAAGAAAATCTTAAAATTTATATGGAAATACAAGGGGCACAGAATAGCTAGAAACAATCTTGAAAAGAAAGAACAAACAAAATAGGAGTACTCAATCTTTTTATTTCAAAATTTACTACAAAACTACAAAAGTAATCAAGACAATGTGGTACTGGCAAATATATATATATATATATATATGTATATATATATACACACATATATATATATATATCAGAATTTAGAGTCCAGAAATAAACTCTAACATTTATGGGCAATTGATTTTCTACAAGGGTGTCAGGACAATTTAATGGAGGAAAGAATAGTCTTTCCACAAATGGTGCTGTTGAGACAACTGTATAGCCACACGCAAAAGAATGAAATTGGACCGCTACTTCAAACCATATACACAAATTAACTCAAAATGGACCACAGACCCAATGTATGAGCTAAGACTATAAAATTCTTAGAAGAAAGCATAGAAGTAAATCTTTGCAACCTTGGATTTGGCAAAGGCTTCTTTGATACAGTAACAAAAGCACAAATGACAAAAGGAAAAATAAATTGCACTTCTTCAAAATCAAAATCTTTTTTTCCAAACATATCATCAAGAAGGTGAAAATAAATCAATAAAAAAAAAGAAGGTGGAAATACAACCCACAGGATAGGAGTAAAATGTTCACAAATCATATATCTGATAAGGAACTTGCATCTAGAGAAGATAAAGCAAGCTTTCAATTCAACAACAGAAACAAAAGAAAATAACTGAGTTGAAAAATGGGCAAAGGATCTGAATAGACATTTCTCCAAAGAAGATGTACAAATGGCCAACATGTGTATTAAAAGATGCTCAACATCATTAGTTATTAGGGAAATGCAAAGCAAAACATACATAACACTTCATACCCACTAGGATAGCTAAAATCAAAACAACATACAATAACAAGTATTGAAAAGGATATAGAAAAATTGGAAGACTCATAACTGGTGGTGATACTGTAAAAATGATACAGCCACACTTTGGAAAACAGTTTGAAAGTTCCCCAAAGTGTTAAACATGAAGTTACCATGGTATAGCAAGAATTTAAAACATCTCCACACAAAAATCTGTATACAAATATTCTCAGCAGCATTATTCAGAATAGCCAAAAGGTAGAAACAACCCAAATGTCAACCAACCTGATGGCTGGATGAATAAAACATTGTCTATCCACACGATGGAATATTATTCAGCCATGGAAAGGAATAAAGTACTGATTCATGCTACCATGTGGATGAACCTTGAAAACATCACAGTAAGTGAAAGAAGCCAGACACAAAAGGCCCCATATTGTATAATTCCATTTATACAAAATGTCCCTCACAGGAAACTCCATAAAGACAGAAAATAGACTAATGAATTTAGGGGCTGAGGATAGGGGGAAATGGGGAGTGACTGCTAAAGAGTATGGAGCTTCTTTTTGGGTTGATGAAAAAGTTCTTGTATTAGATAGTTATGGTGGTTGCACAACTATATGAATAGACTATAAACTACTGAATTGTTTAAGTGGGTGGGTTTTATCGTGTATGAATTATATCTCAATAAAGCTGTTTTTTAAAAAATACATTTGGGAGACTCTTTAGTCCTCAAAAAAATAGGCTCCTCTTCACTTTGTGAGAAGTTCCTAAGTCTAATCTCTGACTGATGGACATTTAGAAAGTTTTCAGGTATTTTGTATTACTAACAATGCTGCAATATATATCTTTTACATATACTTTTGGATATTTGTGCTAGTCTATCTGTAGGATAAACTTCTAAAGTTAAATTGCAGGGACCAAAATTACATGTATGTTAATTTTGCTTAATATTACCAAATTGTTCTCCAAAAAACTTGCACCAATTTACACTGGCACCAAGAGTTTAGGAGAACATTCATTTTCTCACACTCTTGCTAACTAAGTATACTATCAAGTTTCTTAAACTTTTTCCATCTGAAAAGTAAAAAATGATATCTTGGATTTTTAAAAATATGAGTAAAATTAAACAATTTTTCACATAAATATTGGCTATTTACACGTCTCATTTTGAGAACAGTATTTTCATGTTCTTTGTCCACTTTTTCAATTGAGTTGTCTCTTGTTCTAGACCAATAAGACTTTGATAAATACATTTAAATATCAATATTAATATATAAATAGTAATGCAATTAGATCTGTGGCATATACATTATTTTATTAGTTTACCATTGGCCTTTTAACGTCATCTGTAATACTTCATGCTTTGCAAATGTCTTAAATTGTTATGTAGTCAAACTGATCTGTCTTTTCTATTATGGGATTATGACATTTAGGTTTTGTGTCATATCTCCCCATGTTTTCTTTTAATAATCTTACATTTTGATGATTTTATATTTTTTGATAAATCTTAGATCCATTTGAGTTTATTTTGCTGTGGGGATGAGTTAGTGATTCAGCAGAGCTATGTCATAGGGATGTGTAACTTATGTACTGCACAAAAGTGCCTTGAAGAGGATATTTTCTTTGACTATAGAGCTGAAATTTTTTACTAAGATCCATCTGGGCATATGTCATTCTTCATATTATTCCTACTTGAGACTTGGTGGGTTCTTTGAATCTGAAGACTTAAATCATTCTTCAATTGAAGGAAATTTTTGTCCAGTATATCTTTGATTTCTTCCTCTCCCTCCTCCCTCCTGCTCTCTCTCTTTTTCTGTCTCTCTGTCTCTTCCTTCTCTTCTCTTCCCTTCTGAAATTCTCAATAAATAGAAATTGAGTTGCTCATAAAGATATATATGTCTTTTAATTTTTCTTATCTTTTATTTGGTTTCATGTTGTATCCTGGGACGATCTCTGTGTTCAATCTTCAACTAAGTAATTTTGGTTTTAGTTGTATCCATACTGCAAGTCACCCCTTTAGTAATGAGTAAATTTTTGGCAATTATGCTTTCAATTTCTAAAACTTTTATTGTAGACATTCGTTTTATTTGTGTCTGACAAACGTACCATGAATAGCCTTTCTATATTTGGGAAATTCTTACCTCTCAAATGTAAAAGTCAAAACTCAAACTTCTACTCTGTGTTGAAACTAAGATGTAGGAATATGACTTGGGTTCCAACAATCAGATGCCCTGACATGAGATTTTGATTTTGAATTGAAAGCATGCATAAAGTGGTACTGTATGGTTTCCATTTTGCTGGAATAGGTAGTAGTAAAGGAACTTGGCTTTGAAGAATGGCAGAGATTGAAAGGTCAAGTTCTTAATAAAGTAGTAGCATCAGTGCTGGCAGCAGTAGCTGTTGTAGTAGTCAATTTCTTGGCATCTAATGCAGAAGCAACAGTTTTTCTTATCAGGCTAGTTCTGTGGCATTGGTCCTGGGCAATTGTTTCTGGAAACTGAGCCTCAAGGCTTGTTTTTCAGACTTCTTTTAATAAATAACTGCACTATGCATATAATAAGCATCCTTTTCTCAAAACATTTCTTCCTATCTTGTCTGCTCATTCTTTCTTATGCACCAACCCCAACATTTTTTTGACTCCGCTGGGACGTGGAATGTATTGACTCTGCTACTTTTTACTGCTACTTTCCTTCTTACCTGACTTTACATTTCATGATCCATCATTACCATCACTCCCAGGCATATACCATTAACTCCTTTGCTCCTCTTTCCATTCATCATACCCACCTGGGAAAAAACCAAAACCTGCTTAAATCCAACTCTCCACTTACTCTGTTTCCATGTTAACTGGTTTGATCTCTATTTAATTTTAGTCTTCAAATTCATGACCATTAACCTCAGAGGGCATTTAGTGCTGCCTGGCAATGCTATGACAGTTTCATAAGTCACTCTCTAGATGACTAGAGAATAAGTTAGTAGTTACAAGTGGGGAGATGGAAGGGAGGATGGGCAATATAGGGGAAGGGAGTTAAGAAGTACAAACTATTATGTATAAAATAAGCTTCAAGGATATATTGTACAACACAGAGAATATAGATAATATTTTATAATAACTATAAATGGAATATTACCTTTAAAAATTATGAATCGCTATATTGTACACCAACTATACGTCAATAAAAATTAAAATTTTAAAAGCAATTTAAGAAAAAAAACATGACTATTTAATATCATCTACTCTCTTATTAAGTCTCCAATATCTAGCACTTATTCTCACTCTCAACTGATGACCTTGTTTAATAAGCTAACCTTGTTAAGGATACCACTGACCTCCAGATTGCTAATTTCAAAGGTTAATTATCAGTCTTCATGTCATTTGATCTTCATCTTACCTGTCAGTATTATTTACATGGTCAAATACTCTCTCCTTTTTGAAACACTTTCTTTACTTGGCTTCTACAATATCTCTTTATTCTTCTCCTCCTATCTCACTGGTTATTTCTCACTATCTTCTGATGATATTTTAGTTCCCAGCTACAAAATACTGAAGTAACACAAGACTCAATTCTTGTTCTTCTTCTCTTCTCTATCTACACTTGTTCCTTAGCTGATCTCATTCAGTCTCATGATTTTAAATGACTGCTATATATAGAGGACTCTCAAATTAATATCTATAGCCTAAGATCCCTCTCTTGAACTCAAGAATAATATATCCCACTGCCTACTCAACACTACTTGGATGTTTAATAAACATCTCCTACTTAACATATCCAAAACCTCAGCTCTTCATTTGCCAACAAAAATAAACTGGTTCTCCTGCTATTTTCTTCATTACAATAAGTAGTATGTTATTCTAGTTCCTCAGGCAAAAATCTTGGGTTTTCCTTGTATTCTCTCTCTCATGCCCCAAATTCAATCCATCAGCAAATCTTGTCCATATCTCAATTTCAATGTAACCAAAGTCTGACTATATATCCTTATCCCCACTGCCAACAGCCTGCTCCAAGCTACAGTCACCTCATTCCTGTATCACTGTAATAGCCTGCTGGTTGGTCTCCCTACTTTCACCTTTTCCCTCTCTAGTGTATTGTCTACACAGCCACCACAGTGAAAATGTTAACATGTAAGTCAGATTAAGTCAGTCTTCTGTTCATAACCCTACTATGGTTTTCTATATATCTCATACCAAAAGTCAAAATATAACAGTCTTCAGAATTGTATATAATTTGGCCTATTCTTATTGCTCTTCAGCTTCTACCACTCTTCCTTAATCACTCCACTGAAGCCACACTGGCCTCACTATTAATCAAAAAACCCCAGACAATCTTGTTGCTGGGAACATTTTTTCCTCAATAATCTTGGCTCATGTCATCGTGTCCTTTAACTCCTAGCTCAACTATTAGCTTATCATAGAGGCCTTCTCTGAATGCTCCGTCTATAATAGTACATGCATGTGCACACAAACACACACACACTCACCCCTGTCATTTGCTGTCTCCCTTACTCTGCTTGATATCACTACCTGAATCATGTATTTCTTTGTTGTTTCTATTCCCCTAGAGACTTTGTTTCACTCACTGCTGTATCCTCAACAATGTCTAAAAGAGTAGCCAGCTCATAGTAGCCATTCAATAAATTTTTGCTTATGCTTAGAGTAGCCTGCTTGGGTCATATTGTTAACAAATAAGAACCCTGATTATTTCCTTTTTTGAATAGGAGTTTATTTTTAAAGTATTTAATGATACATTCTGTGAGTATGATGAAGCTTTCTCTAAATACTATTTATCTATATTTATAGTTTTCTGTTTTCTTCATTACTATTTCATTAGACATTAGTTACTGTGTTGGTTGAGTCTGGTGATTCCCTTTAGTGTTTTTACTTTTCACTAAAAATTTGATGGTTCCTGGTTGCCTGCGTGTATTTATACATGAAGACCTAGATTAAAAAGTGTTTGTGCTGGAATTTATATCATCTGTACCCTTGGCAGTTAATGCAGAATCTGATTGCTTTATCCCTAGTTTATTGTACATGGGAGCAGGAAAAAAACAGGAAGTAGCTTCTTCATGGTGAATGGTTGCCTTCTAATCAATCGTCTGATTCCACGTAACAGCCAGACATTCCAGGAGGTACTGCCTTCTTTATCAGCCCTAATGTCAGGATTCTTCACTTAAAAGTCTTCATCCTGGAGCAAACACCAGTGACAGAGTGGGATGAATTCATGCAACTATTCCTCAGTCCTTTAATTAAGTACACCATCTGTCATCCTATGGCCCATTCCCTTTCCATCCTTGCTACCTCTGATCTAGGGTTATTTCAAGGTGCTACTGGCAAAATTACTTTTTTGGACGTCTCACTTTTGCCTGTTTGGCCATGCCACTTCCTAAGCTCTATTTCTGGTAATTATCTAACTATGAAAAAATGATATTTGATACAACCTACCACTGGGTAAACATATTTTCCTCATATTCATTTGATTAGCCAAGATTTACTTATTAAACTACCTTAAAATTATTTATAAGTGGTAATCATTGACATGGTCTGCATAACTAGGTGTTTATTATCTCCTCAAACATGGCCATATTTAACATATACACATTTGGTGTTTAACAGCGGCAGGGATACTTGAACTAGCATATCACTTGAACTATAGTCAAAGAATTAGGTTGCCAAATGTAGTTCTCATCCATTCTCATTCCATGGACCAATACCAGTCTTAAAACTGTTTGTTAACAATCTCTGATAAGTGTCATAAACATACAAATCATACAAGCATGATAAGTATACTAATCAAATATACAAATGTAAGTGTAAGTATTTAGAAATTTTTAGAGTACTTTGACATTTCCGCTACATCCAAGAGCATGATTTCCTATTTTACAAAAGTCCATGGCAGATTGAAATTTAAACAGAAAATGATCCTTTACTACAGAGAGTTGAGAAGCCTTCATCTAGAGTGTCTCAATAATGCTTTTGGTGAGGTGGCATAGTTTCCCTTCTTGCATTACCTTTTGTCTTCCTCAGGGTTGGCCTTTAAGCCAAGGGACCTGGCTGCTTTCCAGGCAGTCGTTTCCCCATAGTGAACTGAAAGTGCATTTCCTGCCTCCATACTGTAAAATTATTATTAACGTAACAGGAGAATGCTGTTCTGGTTTTGGCATTGATGTTTGGGATGCTGCAATAGGGCTGGTAGCTTAAAAGAGTGGACAATATTTTGGAGTATGGTTTAATGGAGATAGAAATACTAAGAATACTTCCTGTTAAAATTTGTTATGTTTTATCCATTTAGAGATAAGTTCATAGGGCAATATTTTAAATTAAAATAGAGAAATCTCTTCTCATGTGGGGAGCCTTGAAACTGCTCAAAGAAAATTTTAAGAAGTCTTTTTTTTTTAAACAACTAATACCGTATTCTTTCTTACCAGGTAAGTACTCAATCAGAGACTGATTTACAAACTATCCTCATTCTATAATAATGAATCCTTGAATGAGTTGTAAATTAGATTAAGCTCTAGGGTCCCTTCCAAGCAAGATTCTGTAATTGTGTGCTAGGGTAATTTAGGCATTTAAGGAAGAAAAATTAATTTCAAATCAGGAGCCATTAAGTGTGAGGCCTTGTGATTCCTCTTTAATTTAGAGAAAAATTCTGTTATGCTTCAGAAACGATGTAATACTGAGGGCACTTGACGTCTGAAGATTTGCATGGAGATATACATGGTCCCAGACCCATAGTTTGGAGCCAACAGGAGATAATGAAGGATTCATAGAGGAGTAAATAGAAATATAGACAGGAATACAAAAATACCTGGAAATCTTATATGTAGAGTGGCTTCCAGTAGCCTTATGTGGAATAATCCTGACTATTCAATCATTCATCTTTCAAAAACTACTTATTCTCATACTTCTAGTCTAGACTAGTTGCAGATTCTACTGGAATTCATTTATTGGGGTTGTGTAGCAGTCCACTGTAGATCAACCAGGTTAGTCTTTCCAGAACTTGAAGTCACCCTAGTGAAGAAAGACTTATGCAGTTATTTATTAACGTTAGGGAATGTAAGAGGTCAAACACAATTAGGATAAAGAAAATGGTGAAAAGTAACTGGTCATTACTAGAACCTTAAGTCTTAAGACTTAAAAAATACATAAATAAATTTGTTTTACTCCCATTTGCTATTATAAATAGAAGATTTTTAACAGCTATCCAAGTTACTGTTGGAAATATGAAATCTTGGAGGATAGAAAAGTTAATTGAGGGTGAGATTTTCCAATTGTTTACAATCTCTTTGTAGTATCTTTTGTTCATTAAAATGAGAAAAGTAATAATATTAGAAAGTTAATATGTTGATATAGAGACTCTGCTCTACTGAAAAATTTGTTAAAATCAAAGCAATAGAAAGAATTGAATGTCAAACTACTTATAGTGTCTGAATCAGACAGTTTATTTCTGTAAGTTATTTTGGACCAAAAGCCCTAGAAACAAATCAATGTAAAAGTTTATTATGTATTGCATATGAGTATTAAAGAAAGTAATGTGAAATACATTTTTTTTAAAAAGAGAAGAATCTTGCCATGAGCCAATTCATACTGCTGCAAATATCTTAGACCCAAGAATGCAAGGCAGAAATGTAAATAATGATAGCACTGCTGCTGCTGCCCTAGATTGAATTACAAAACAAGCAGCACATTTAGAAATTTATGCTGGAAAAATCCTTTCAAATGTGTCTGAATACAGAACAGTTACAGTGTTTGTGCAGTCATGCAGTTTGGACTTATGCCAATTGTAGCTCTTGTTCCTGGTCCCACCCTCCTGATGAGGAATCTGAAGGCCAGGTTACAATTCAAGGTCTCTATGGCTCATGTTCCTACCGAGTGTTTCAGAGCCTTCAGCCCTACTAAATCTTCTATTGAAAACAATAATGTTAATAGCTACTGGTGCTTACTATGCATTAAGCATTATGCAAGGTTAATAACATATTCTATCTCAATTAAGTTTCACAACAAACCTATGAGGTAAGTACTCTTATGTTCAGTTGGGGAAATTGATCCTCAGTAAGGTTAAAAAAAATTGCTCAAGGTTAAAGTGTTTTATTTGCTCAATTAGAAGTCTATTGAGATATCAGTAGTCTCTCCTGATGTCAAGGCTGATATTCGTTTAGAAGGTATTGTAGAACAGTAAGGTGTCCCAAGCCTAAATATTTAACTACTGCCCTCACAGGTGACTCTCATCAACAGAAGTTTTGTCTGTTATTCCTGCTGGTTGCTTTCAGCCATACTTCTAAAAAGTTCTCAGTGGCTCTCAGTAGCTGCACTTAATGATGGTCTTCGTACTAGCGTCCAGTATTATGGGCTCCTTAGTAGCAATGTACTTAATATTACAACAGGGTATCTGATGCACCCTTACTGACAAAAATAGTTAAATAATAAGTCAAAGACTTCTACCACTGCTTCAATTAAACCAGTCTATGGAACATTAACTACCTCAAATTGACTATCTTTGGTTTAAACAAAATTCAGGGAATTAAAGTTGGTCTGAGATGAGGTGAATTTCTCCAGCTTAGTTTTCCCTAGATTGTTCCTGAGACTGAAGTTGCATTGGGTTTCTGTTCTCCATAAAGAATGTTTGAGTCGTGGGAAGGGACTAGGAACTGAAAGATGCTTCTATATTCCTTAGACATGAGTTTTCATATTATTGGAAGTTGGTAAAGGGGCTTTGCACTCAGTAGTTCACTATGCTACTCTTTCTTTTTTGTTTTTTTATTTTTTTGATTGAAGTATCGTTGGTTTACAATGTGTTAATTTCTTTTTTTCTTTAACATTTTTTTGAGTTATAGTCATTTTACAACGTTGTGTCAAATTCCAGTGTAGAGCACAATTTTTCAGTTATACATGAACATATGTATATTCATTGTTGCACTCTTTTTCACTGTAAGCCACCACAAGATCTTGTACATATTTCCCTGTGCTATACAGTATAATCTTGTTTATCTATTCTGCATTTTGAAATCCTAGTCTGTCCCTTCCCACCCCCCGCCCCCTTGGCAACCACAAGTTTGTATTTTATGTCTGTGAGTCTATTTCTGTTTTGTATTTATGCTTTCTTTCTTTCTTTCTTTTTTTTAGATTCCACATATGAGCGATCTCATATGGCATTTTTCTTTGTCTTTCTGGCTTACTTCACTTAGAATGATGATCTCTAGGTCCATCCATGTAGCATCCTACTCTTTATGGATTCTGTGTTTTTCTAAAATACAATTTGAATCAGACACACATCAGAAAGAGCCCCTGAGACTCAATCCAATGAACTGGGGGAGTCTGAAAATCTAGGTATTACCTGTAAAGGCTGCTATGCAGTAATCCACAGGTAGAGTGGTCCCAAGGCAAGCCAAAGGAGTACATTCCTAAAACTGGTGTAGCAGGTTTCTGTGGAAGACTTTCCATCTAGTAATGCTCTGTACAATGTGAGAAATGGTTGTGTGAGGCTGTGTCTGACTTTAATGTCTTGGGACTGCACTCATGTAGTACTTTTTTCTTCTTTTTTTATTTGGGTGTGTGTGCCTGTGTGTGTAAGTGTGTGTGGCTCATTCTCTCTGTGGAATTAGTGCTTTTCTGTACATGACACTGAGAGAAACATTTAAAATTGCATTTGCCAGGAAAAGTCCCTCTCCCTTGTAATCCAAAGTGAAACTAACACCTTAGTAGCATAGTTTACAGATATATAGATGGCAGGATTGTTGCAGGGAAATGTCACCCCAGTCACCCCAGAAAGCAGGGGCCCTCTTGCTGCTGCTTAACCACTTTTTGCCCACTAACTATGGCAGGTTGGCTCCTTTCACACAAATTACCTCAGGAGATCTTCAGGATACCATTGTGTCTGCCTGCCTTTGCAAAAACACATATTATGATAGGATGTCACCTGTCCATGCTGTTCTTGTTTCTCCAAACTCTTACTTATTCTTACCATTTGGCTGGGATTTCTACTCTGGGCACAGTAAACCAGAGTTTCAGAGTTGCCTTCCATTCCACTTTTTGAATATTCAGACTTAATTTTCCCAAACCTCTACCTGGCTTTCCTCCAAAGTCCCAAAGTGGCAAGATGACTTGAGTCTTAATCTCTTTTCTCTCTTCCTTCTCACCTCTGCACCCCTCCTGCCAAAGTCGTTGGGCTATACTAAATTGCACATCTTGCAGTGTTGTACACTTCCTGTAGGCAGTCTAGCTCCCAAGAAAAGAAGAAAAAATTGGGCTAGCAAACACACTTCTTTCTTAATGTAATATAAATATATAAAATATATAACATAAATGGAGTCATACAATATTGGTCCTTTTGTGTCTGGCTTATTTCACTTAGCATAATGTTTTCATGGTTCATCCATGTTATAGCATGTATTAGAATTTCATTCTTTTTAAAAGCTGAATAATATGCCACTGTATGGATAGAACACATTTTGTTTAGCCATTTGTCCATTGATGGACATTTAGATTGTGTCTCCCCCCTACTTTTGACTACTATGAATAAAATAGGAATCCTATAAACTTTCATGCAAAAGTTTTTGTTCAAAAACGTGTTTTCGCTCCTTTTGTGTATACTTAGGAGTGCAATTACTGAGTTATATGGCAATTCTATGTTTAACTTTTTGAGGAATTGTCAAACTGTTTTCCACAGCAGCTGAATCATTTTATGTCCTCACCAGCAGTGCATAAGGGTTCCAGTTTCTCCATAGCCTTGTCAACACTCATTATTTTCCATTAAAAAATTTATTATGGCCATCCTAGTGGATATGAAATGGTATCACATTTTGGTTTTGATTTGCTTTTCCCTGATGGAGTGAGTGAGGATTAGAAAAATGATAGATATGCTTTTATTTTCCCTTCACATAAGATATACTAGGAATGGGAAGACTGTTTCTCTCAGGACAGATCTATGAGATAGGTACTATTATTAATACTTTTATAAATGATAAAACTAAAACTCAGAAAGGTAAAATGACTTACCCGAGATCATACAAACAGGTGGTGGAATCATGTCACCTATGTGATTTGACTTTAGATGCTGTACTCCTAACCGCAATGCCACTCTGAAACTAAACTAAAAGGTCCCTAAGAACAGACACCATACCTCCTATTCTTCACTTGCACCACTTTTCTCATAAACTAGACAATATTGGACTTGGCATACAGCAGGAACTCTAGAAATATCTGTCAACTAATCATGGGAATATTGAAATCCCTGCTGAAGGGCTCAGAATTATTGAAACAGAAACTGTATGAGTAGAATAGTCATAACTAGAAAAATGGTTTTATTAATGTTTCTTGCTGCAGCTGTTCTGATCTGAGCACTTCTTATCTGTTTTCTCCTTGGAAACTGTGTTTTCCTTTTTTTTTTTCTCTGTGTACTGTGTACATAGAAGAGGAATTTTAAAACTCTTCTTGTGGGAAGATATTTTTCCTGCTTACAGTTCAAACCTAAAACCAACCTTGCATTTTGTATAACCATGTATGTTGAGAAAAGAGTTAAAATAAAAATATTAACAACCTCTACTCCTTATACATCCACCAAAGAGAATTCTGTCATTGCACACTCTGTTCCTGGACTTTGTTCCAAAGATCAGGATAATGGTTAAGAGAAATGAAACAAACCAGGATTTGTTTGATTTACATTGGAATGGGTATACAATTGCTGAAAGAAGAAAAAAATTAACTTAGGGTAGATATGTGTGTTTTAGGTAATTCTGAGAGATAGGAAGAGATTGTAGTATCTGCTATGCCATAATGAGTGGAAATTTCAGGAAGTAAATGGATGAAAACTATTTTTTAAAAGATAGTTTGCTGTGGGTTGTGAAAGGTAACACACAAAGGAATTTTTTACATTTCTTTTTGTATTTTAGACAAATGTTTATTTGGACAAGACATCATGCTGGGACTGCCATAGGTGGATTGATTTTATGTAAGTTATATTTGGAAGATAAGATAATTTTATCAAGGGTATAAGAAAATGGAAGGAGTATGACTTGGTACAACCAATTGAGGTATAATCTAGCAGTTCTATTAAAATTGAAAATATTAATAATCTATGGCACACCAATTCCATTTCTTCCTAGGACAAAAACACATTAGGAGACATGTAGAAGAATGTTTTCTAAAACACTTCCAAAATTTAAAAACAGACTAAAATCTAATAATAGAGAAATAGTTAAGTAAAAATTGTATGTTCAATGAAATGTTGTAAAACAGTCACAATAAATTAACTAAAGCTATAAGTATGAATAAGAATATATCTTAAAATATAATATTGAATGAATAAAGACAAATTACAGAATGACACACACTATATGTTAACAGTTATGTAGAAAGAGCACATAAAATACTGTATGTTTACATATATTTTTATGAGTACACATATGTGTGCATAAAAAAGAATCATGGAAAGATACATACTAAAATCACAGCAGAAGTGGCTTCTGGGGTGGGGGAGAAGTGAATGCAACCAGAGATAATGACCAAAAGGAATTTTAGACTTATCTGTAATGTCTTAATTTTTTTCTTTAAATTTTTTATTTTGAAATAGGAAGTTACAAAACTAGTCCATAAAATCCTGTAAACCCTTTCTCCAGCTTCCTCTACTGGTGACATTTTATATAGTGTAGTACAATATCAAAACCAGGAATTTGACATTGGTATATTACCATTAAGTAGACCACTCACTTTATTCAGTTTTCACCATTTTTAAGTTTGCATCTGTGTATGTTGGTTCTATGTAATTTTATCCCATGTATAATTTTGTGTAATCATCACCACAATCAAGATAAAGAGCTATACCATCACCATAAAGAAACTCCCTTGTGCTGCCTCTTTGTCTTCTTATTCACCTCATACCACACACCACTTTCATCCCTATCTCCTGGCAACCAGTAATCTGTTCTTCATTTCTATAGTTTTGTCATTTTTAGAATGTTATATAAATAGAACCATACATTATGTAACTTTTGGGGATTTGTTATTTTGCATTAAGCTTAACACCCCTGAATTCCATCAAGGTAGTTTCATGTATCGATAGTCCATTACTTTTCATTGCTGAATAGTATTCCATGGTACAAATATAAAACAGTTTGGTCAACCATTCACCTGTTGAACAGCATTTGAATTCTTGCCAGTATTTTTCTATTATTAATAAAGTTGCTATTAATATTCATATACAGGTTTTTATATGAACACAAGTCTTCATATCTCTGGATAAATGTTGAGGAGTGTAAATGCTTGGTTTTATGGTAGTTGCATATTTAGTTTTGTAAGAAAGTACAACAATGCTTTCCAAAGCATCTTTGCTATTTGGCATTCCCATCAGGAATGCGTTAGCCATCTAGTTTCTGTGCCTCCTCACCAGCATCTGGTATTATCACTATTTTTCATTTGAACTATTCTAATAGATCTGTGATGATATTGCATTCTGATTTTAACTTGCATTGCCCTAATGGTTAATGATGTTGAACTTCTTTTCATTTGCTTATTTATCACCTGTATATTATTCATCCTCTTTGGTGAAATGTTTGCTCATGTCTTTTGACCATTTTCTAATTGGATGTTTTAGTTGTTTTTATGGTTGAGTTTTGAGCCCACTTTATATAATGGACATACAAGTCTTTTGTCAGATATGTAGTTTGCAAATATTTTCTCTCAATCTGCACCTTGCCTTTTCATCCTCTTACTATTATTTTCACAGTAAAAATTTTTAAAATTTTGATGAGGTCCAGTTTATCAATTTTTTCTTTTATGGACTGTGCTTTTGATGTCATATCTGAGAATACGTCATCTCTCTCTAGGTTCCAAAGATTTTATCCTATGTTAACCTCTAAAATTTTTTACAGTTTTACATTTTACATTTAAGTCTATGATCTATTTT
This sequence comes from Camelus bactrianus, assembly GCF_048773025.1. Taxonomy (NCBI): domain Eukaryota; kingdom Metazoa; phylum Chordata; class Mammalia; order Artiodactyla; family Camelidae; genus Camelus; species Camelus bactrianus. The sequence continues at coordinate 118,340,767 of NC_133575.1, read as the reverse complement.
GAATTAATTTTTGTACAAGGTGTGAGGTTTAGATCCTAATTCTTTTTTTTTTAGGTGAGTGGATTCATACATTACTTGTATAATTCAAATTTAATTAAAAATAGAAATCAGAGGCGGTAATAATACAAAGTTAAACGCACTCTTATATTTATGTATTCCAATTCATTGTCCATTTTGAAGGTAGAAAATCTTTCTAAAATACAACTCATATCATGCCGCTCACCTGCTTAAATGTCTTCAATGGCACTTCATTTACTTTTGGATAAATTCCAAACTCCTTAATATGAGCAAAAAGATTCACATAACTTGGGCCCTCTCTACTTTCATTTTGCCACCCTGCCCTCTACCTCCACCAATCACACTGCACAATCCAGGCACAGTGAACTTCTTTAAGTTCTTAAAAATGCATTACTATCACCTCTTGTTCTTCAAAAGTGTTTGGAACATTTTTAAATTCTCCCTTTCCTGGTTAGCTCCTATTTGCCCTTTAGGTCTCAGCTTGATCATAATTTCCTCCAAGAAAGCCTTCCCTGACTCCCCAGTCCATATTATGTGCCCTTTCTATGTTATTACATAGAAATCTGTATGACCCTCATTATGGCACTTTTCAAATTGTATTATAGTTGTCTGTTTACTTATCTACAACTTATCTCCTGATTATGAGTCTCACAAGAACAAGAATTGTTTATATTTTGCTCATTATTTTTTTTTACAGGTAACTAACACTGTGCCTGAATCATATTAATGTTCAACAAGTGTTGAATAAATAAATAAGAAGGACATAGGCTATTTGAATAATATAATTAACAATGTAGGACATGTTCAGCATTTTTTAGAAGTTATTTTTAAATTTATATGAAAAAGTGATGAAATTCATTTTATAAAACACTATAAAGAAAACAAAATTTTAAAAAATAAGAAGCTTAGGGGACAAATTCTCTGATCACAATTTAATTATAATAAAAATTAAATGAAAAACAAAATGCAAACACTTGAAAAATTTCAAACTTCACTTTAGATATATAGAGTAGAGACAATTCTTAAAATGCAGTAACTGTTAAGAAATCATGAAAACTAAACTAAATTGATCTCTGGTTTCTGGTCTGACATGTAAAGAGCTTGGAAGTCACCATTCCTGTCTTCACAACAAGAAGAAAGCTGAAAACTGAAAATCAGGAACTCTTCTTAGATTCATCAGAGAATTGAGGTTATAGGGCAGGTCACCTCCACAAAAACTGAAGAGGCAGACAAGACATGTGAATATAGAGATTACAGCTTAGTGGGAGCAGAAACTACACTGAAGCCAGTACAGACTAGAAACATTTAAAGAATAATTGGCTAATTGTTAAAGACTGAATATGGATTAGTTTGAGAGATTAAAAAATCCTGGAGGTCCAGCTTTAGGGAGCCCTAACACTTTCATGACTTTTACCTCTTAGAGCCCCACCATGTGCTGAGAAAAATCCACTCATGCTTCCAGCAGGATGAAAGGAAAGTAACTATTTTGAAATACACCCAGTGTGTTCTATTCTCCCTAGCAAAGATCTGCCCTTAAGAAAAACTACCAGAGCCTAACCAATGTGAATTTTACTAGAGCTTAAATGATTTGGGAGAAGGAAAATACTCAACTGTAGCCTCGTCTATTCTTCCAGATGCGGGAAGAGAAACACCCAATTCTAGCCTAAAGCATTTGTGAAGGTCACAGCCCAAAAGCACAAACTCACTAAAAGACAGAAATAATCATAGGGCTGCAGAACTCTTCCTCTCACTCTGATCTTCCCACCACATCAATATGGCTGCTGTATAATAAGAGAGGATGGGAGTTGAAAAGAACTATAAGGCTCAGACCTTGTTTAAAAGGAAGTCTTTAGGAAAACTCAAAATAACAAAAAGGCAAAAACAAGGACACTAGGGGAAATTTTAGCCTATGATGCTTACAGCTACATAAAACAGTAAACACAGATTGACTCCTTGACAGAGAAAATTAAAATCTCACATCAAAGGCCTATTTACCTTAGTTTCTCTTATCTACTAAGTCATGTTCATCTTTCAACAATTACTAAGCATGCTAAAAGGCAAGAAAACACAGTCTGAAGAGAAAGGGCAAGCATCAGAACCAGACTTAGACACAGCAGAGATTTTGGAAAGAGATCAGGAATTTAAAGTAACAATGATTAGTATGCTAAAAGCTCTAATGAATAAAGTAGACAACATGCAAAACAAATGGGAAATATAAGCAGAGATGTGGAAATTCTAGGAAACAATCAAAAGAAAATACTTGAAATTTAAAAACTTTATTACACATATAAAGAATGTCTTTGATGGAAGCACCGGTAGACTGAACACAGCTGAGAAAAAAAGTCAGTAAGCTTAAAGTTATGGCAGTAGAAACTTCCCAAACTAAAAAGCAAAGAGAAAAATGACTGAAAGAAAGTAGAACACAATGTCCAAGAACTGTGGGGCAACTACAAAAGGTGTAATATACATGTAACAGAAATACCAGAAGGAGAAGAGAGAAAGGAATATAATAAATATGTCAAGTAATAATGGCTAAGAGTATTCCAAAATTATTAACAGACACCAAACCATAGACCCAGGGAGTGCAGAAAACATCAGGCAGGATAAATGCCAAAAAATCTACACGTGACCATATCATATTCAAATTGTAGAAAATCAAAGATGGGAAACTCTTGAAAGAAGCCAGAGGAAAAGACACCTTACTTTTAGAAGAACAAGGATAAGAATTTTAGACTTATCAGACATCGTGAAAGCAAGATGAAAGTGGAGTGAAATTTTAGTGTTGAAAGGAAAAATCCACCAACTTAGAATTCTATATCAAATAAAATTATCCTTTAAAAGTGGAGGAGAAATACTTTTCCACACAAACAAAAAAATAATTTAGGGAATGTGTCATGGGTAGACCTGCTTTGCAAAAAATGTTAAAAGAAGGTCTTCAGGGAGAAGGAAAATGATATAGGTCAGAAACTTGGAGCTTTATAAGGAAAGGAAGATTGTTTAAGAATGCATAAATAAAAGTAAAATAAAAATTATATTTATTATTCTTAAATGACCTCACAGAAATGTTTATTCAAAATAATATCAACAATATATTGGATGATTATAGCTTATGGATAAGTGAAATGTATGACAGCAACGTTATAAGGCATGGAAGAGAGAAATTAGAACTATTTTGTTATCATAAGCTACTCACACTACCAGTGAAGCAGTATAGTGTTATTTGAAAGTGGATTTAGATTAGTTGTAAATATATATTTACCAACTCTAGGATGACCACTTAAATTTTTTCAAAAGAAGTATGATTAATATGCTAAGAGGGGAGAGAAAATGGACCCATAAAATGCACAATTAAAACTAAAGAAAGTAAAACAAGAGTGGGAAGCAAAAAAAGAAAAGAAACAAAGAAAAAGGACAATGATTAGGGAACAGTTATAAACAAGATAGATATTAATTCACTATATCAATACTAACTTTAAATGTGAATGGTCTAAATAATCAAATTAAAAGGCAGAGTGAATAAAAACCAAGACCCAACTATATGTTATCTACAAGAAATTCACTTTAAATATAAAGACACAGATATATTAAAAGTAAAGGAATGGACAATGATATACCATGATAAAACCAATCAAAAGAAAGTTGAAGTACCTATATGAATTTCAGACAAAGTAGATTTCAGAGCAAGGAAAAGTTTCAGGGATAAAGAGGAGCATTACATAATGATAAAGGGGTCAATTTTCTAAGACAACAATCCTTAATATATATGAGCGTGTCATATATATTAAGCGTGTCAAAATACATGAGGCAAAAACTGATAGAATTGCAAGGAGAAACAGACAAATCCATTATTATAGCTGGAGACTTCAACATCCCTCTTTCAGGAATTAAGAGATCCAGAAGGCAGAAAATCAGTAAGGATATAATTGAACTTACAGCACCATTAATTAACTGGGTCTAATAAACATTTATAGAATTCTTCATCCAACAACAGAATACACATTTTCAAGCTCACATGGAATTGTCACCATGACTGACCACATTTTGAGCCACAAAACACACCTTAACAAATTTTTTAAAATTTCTTAAATCATACAGTGTATGCTCTTAAGCCACAACAGAATTAAATAGACAACTAGAAAACCTCAAACTATCTGGAGACTAAATAACACACTTTTAAATAACACATGGGTGTAATATGAAGTCTCAAAAGAAATTTAAAAAATATTTTGAACTAAATGAAAATGAAAATACAACTTATCAAAAGTTGTGGCATAGAGCAAAGTAGTGCTTAGAGGGAAATTTATGGCATTGAATACATATACTACAAAAAAGATGTAAAATCAATGATCTAAGTTTCTACTTTAGTAAACTAGAAAAAAGAAGAGCAAATTGAATACAAATTAAGGAGAAGAAGTAAAAGAATAAAAATAGGGCAGAAATCAATGACACTGAAAACAGGACATCAATAGAGAAAATCAGTGAAATCAAAGCTGGTTCTTGAAAAAAAATCAATAAAATAGATCAAACTCTATCCAAGCTAACCAAGAAAAAAGAGAAAAGACAGAAATTACTAATATAAAAAGTGAAAGATAGGTTATCACAACTGATCTTGTGGACATTAAAAGGATAATAAAGTAGTATTATGAACAACACTAACCCACAAATTTGATAACTTAGATGAAATATACCAATTCCTTGAAAGACACAATCTACCAAAATACGTGAGGAGAAATAGGTCACCTGAATAAGTTTATATCTAATGAAAGAAACTGAATCAACAGTTAACCTTCCAAAACAGAAAGCACCAGTCCCAAATGATTTCACTGGTGAATTCTACCAAACATTTAAAGAAATGATACTTTTTTTTCCCAATCTCTTCCCCCCACTAAAAAAATAGAATAAAGATAACACTTTCTAACTCATTCTCTAAGGCCACTATTATCATAACACTAAAACCAGACAAAGACCTTTTCCTTCTTATGAAGGAAAATTATAAACCAATATCTCTCATGAACATAGATGTAAAAATCATCTGAAATGTTAGCAAATTCAATCCAACAATGTATAAAAAGAATTATACACCAAAATCAAGTGAGATTTGTTCCAGGTATGGAAGACTGGTTTAACATTCAAAAATCAGTGTTATTCATCATGAATAGGCTAAAGAAGAAAAATTGTATGACCATATCAATAAACTCAGAAAAGGGATTTGACAAATTCCAGCACCCATTCATGATAACAACTTTCTAAAACTAGGAATAGATGGGAATTTTCTCAACTTTATAAAGAACATCTTCAAAATTCTACAGGTAACATCATACTTAATGGTGTAGAACTAGATGCTTTACTCCTAAGATAGGAAACAAGGTAAAAATTCTTCCTCTTATCACTCCTATTCAACATTGTAGTGGAAGTCATAGCTAATGCAATAAGACAAGAAAGGGAAATAAATGGTATACAGATTGGGAAGAAGAAATAAAACTAACATTGTACATGATATGCCTGTCTAATGTAGAAAAATTGACCAAAAAAACCCCCACTTCCTGAAACTAATAAGCAATTATTTTCTATATGCCGGAAATGAACAGTTGGAACTTGAAATTTAAAATGCAACACCATTTATACTAGCACAAAAGATGAAATACTTAGGCATAAATCTTACAAAATATGTACAATATCTATGCAAGGACACAGAAAGACAAATACTGCATGATCTCACTTATATGTGGAATCTAAAAAAGTCAAACTCTTAGAAGCAGAGAGTAAGAATGGTAGTTGCCAGGGGCTGTGTGTAGAAGAAATGGGAGATGTTGGTCAAATGATACAAAATTTCAGTTATGCAAGATGAATAAGTTCTGGAGATATAATTACAGAATCATGGCTATAGATAACAATACTGTATTGTATCCTTGAAATTTGCTAAGAGAGTAGATCTTAAGTGTTCTTGTCACATAAACAAAAAAGGTAACTGTGTGAGGTAGCCTTATTGTGGTAATCATTTCACAATGTATTCATATATCAAAATATCACATTGTACATCTTAAATGTATATAATTTTATTTGTCAATTATTATTAAAGCTGGGGAAAAAGAAAATGCAAAATTATGATGAAAGAAATAAAAAAGATCTAAATAGGGAAGCATACATAGACTCTTTCATGCGCCAGGTCCAAGGGCAGAGGCAGTGATTTCACAGGAACCTGGGCCAGGCCTGCCTGCTGGATTTGGAGGGTCTCCCGGGGACTTGGGGGATGGCTTTGCCTCACCCAGGGGACATAAAAGCTGGTGGTGGACATTCCAGTATTAATCTACATGAGCTTTCCTGCAGGCTGACATCTTGATTGGATCATTAGCACCAAGAACTAGCCCCACTCAACAGCCTGTAGGGAAGCCTCAGGCCAAACAACACACAGGGTGGGAGAACAGCCCCACCCATCAGCAGACTTCCTGAGCCACAGAGGCCTCTAGACATGGCCCTGCCCACCAGAGGTCCAGGACCAAGCTTCACCCAGCAGTGGGCAGGCACCGGCTCCTCCTGCCAGGAAACCTGCATGAGCCTCATCCACCAGGGCAGATACTAGAAATAAGAAAACAAACAATCCCAGAGCCTGTGGAAGGAGTCCACAAACACATAGAAAGATAGAAGATATGAAGCGGCAGAGGAATATCTCCCAGGCCGAGGCACAAGATAAAATCCCAGAGGAAGAAATAAGTGATGAGGAGATAGGCAATCCATCTGAGAAAGAGTTTAAAGTAATGATGGCCAAGATGTTCAGAGAACTCAAGAGGAGGGTAGATGCACAGAGTGAAGTTTTTAGCAAAGAGGTGGAAAATATAAAGAATACCCAAACAGAGTTCAAGAATAAAATCACTGAAATGAACAATACACTAGAAGGAACCAAGAATAGTCTAAATTAGGCAGAACAGATCAGTGAGCTAGAAGACAGATTTGTGGAAATCACTGCTGCAGAACAGAAAACAGAAAAAAGAATAAAAATGAATGAGGATAATTTAAGAGAACTCTGGGACGATGTGAAGTGCTCTAATAATCGCATTATAGGGTCCGAGAAAGAGAAGAGAGAGAGAAAGGACCTGAGAAAATCTTTGGAGAGATAATAACAGAAAACTTCCCCACCTTGGGAAAGGAAACAGTCACCCAAGTCCTGGAAGCACAGAGAGTACCACACAGAATCAACCCAAAGAGGAACACACCAAGGCACATAGTCATCAAACTGACAACAATTAAGGATAAGGAGAAAATATTAAAACTAGCAAGAGAAAAGCAATGAATAACATACAAGGAACTCCCATAAGGTTATCAGCCGATTTTTCAGCAGAAACTCTACAGGCCAGAAGGGAGTGGTGATGCAAGGGGGAAACTTACAACCAAGAACACTCTGTCCAGCAAGGCTCTCATTCAGCCTTGATGGAGAACTCAAAAGCTTCACAGAAAAACAAAAGCTAAAAGATTTCAGCACCACCAAACCAGCTTTACAACAGATGTTAAAGGACCGTCTCTAGTCATCAAACCATAAGAAAAGAGAACAAAAAGAAGAAAGGGGGAAAATGAAGAGCTACAAAAGATTGCTTTGGCTGTTTGGGGTCTTTTGTGGTTCCTTATAAATTTTGGAATTGTCTGTTCTAGTTCTGTGAGGGATGTTGCGAGTATTTTGCTGGGGGTTGCGTTGGATCTGTGGATTGCTTTGGGTACTGTGGCCATTTTGATGGTGCTGATTCTTCCAATCCAAGAGCACAAGATACCTTTCCATTTCTTTGTACCATCTTTGATTTCCTTCATCAATATTTTACAGTTTTGAGAGTATAGGTAACCTCTTTGGTTAGGTTTATTTATAGATATTTTGTTCTTTTTGATGCAATGGAAATGTTTATGCCAGTTATAAAATTCTGGTTTTTGAAGTGAGAAAAAAAGTGAATGAAGGGCTGCAAATGGCAAAATATCTTTCTTTTTTATGGGTGAGTTGTATTCCATTATATATATGTGCTGCATCTTCTTTATCCATTCATATATAGATATGCGCTTAGGATGCTTCCATATCTTGACAATCATGAAGAGTGTTTCTGTTAATAGGGGAGTGTATGTATTTTTTAAATTAATTCTTATTTTGTAGTTGGATTTATTCCTTTGATAACTATGTAAATTTAAAAAGCTAAAGCTCTAAATGTTCTTAGAAACAATGAACAGTACATACTTGTAAATTTTAAAAATATGTGCAGTATATTGTGTATATGTATTTACATGCAATACATTGTACACGTGCAATCAAATTGTAACAATTCTACCTAATAAAACTGAGAAATGAAAAAAATCTAAATAAATGAAGAGATAGTCTATGTTTGTGGGTAAAAACTTAGTAGTAGTAAGATGTCAGTTCGTCCCAACTTGATCTGTAGCTTCAATACAAGCCCAGTCAAAAATTCCAGCAAGTTATTTTGTTGATTCTGACAAACTGTTTTTCAAGTTTACACAGAACTTACACCTTTCACAAAAATTAACCCCAAATGGATCATAATCCTAAATGAAAAATGCAAAGCTATATAACTTCTAGACAATAACACAGGAGAAATTTTTGGTGACTTTAAAGCTGGTGATAACTTTTCAGATACAACACCAAAAGCATGGTCCATGAAAGAAAATAAGTCAGACTTCATTAAAATTAAAAACTTCCAACAACATAATGCCATTTGCAGCAACATGGATGTCCCTGGAGAATGTCGTTCTAAGTGAAGTAAGCCAGAAGGAGAAAGAAAAATACCACATGAGATCGCTCATATGTGGAATCTAAAAAACAAAACAAAACAAAACAAAACATACATACAAAACAGAAACAGACTCATAGGCATAGAATACAAACTTGTGGTTGCCAAGGGGGTAGGGGGTGGGGAGGGACAGACTGGTATTTCAAAGTTTGTAGATACTGACAGGCATATGTAGAATAGATAAACAAGATTATACTGTATAGCACAGGGAAATATATACAAGATCTTGTGGTAGCTCACAGTGAAGAAGAATGTGACAATGAATATATGTATGTTCATGTATAACTGAAAAATTGTGATCTACACTGGAATTGGACACAACATTGTAAAATGACTATAACACAATAAAAAATGTTAAAAAAAAAAAAAAAGAACTTCGGATGTCGAAGGAAATTAAAGAAAAAATACATTAAAAAAAAAACTTCTGCTCTGTGAAAGATACTGTTAAGAGAATGAAAAGACAAGTCACAGGCTGGAAGAAAATATTTGCAAAATACATTATATTGTATAAAGGGTTTTTACTCAGAATATGCAAAGAACTCTTAAAACTCAACAATAGAGAAAATGAACAACCCAATTACAAAATAAACAAAGGATATGAGCAGACATCTTTCCAAAGAAAATATACAGATGTCAAATAAGCATATGAAAACATGCTCAGCATCATATGTCATTAGGGAATGGCAAGTTAAAATGTCAAAGAGATATCAATACATGACTATTAGAATGGCTAAAATCCAAAACTCTGACAACACCAAAAGCAGCAGGAACTCTCATTCATTGATGGTGGGAATGCAGAATGGTACCACCACTTTGGGAGACAGTTTGGTGATTTCTTAGAAAAGTAAACATACTCTTACCATGTGATCCAGCAATTGCTTCCTTGATATTTACCCAAATGAGTTGAAAACATATCCACACAAAAACCTGTACAAGAATGTTTATAGTAGTTTTATTCATAATTGCCCCAAATTGGAAGCAACCAAGATGTCTTTCAATGAGTGAATGGATAAATAAACTGTGATACTTCCAGAGAATGGAGTGATAAAAAGAAATAAACTATCAAGCCATGAACAGGAATGCAGGAAATTTAGATGCATATTACCAAGTGAAAGAAGTCAGTCTGAAAAAAGCTCATACTGTATAATTCCAGGTATATAGCATTCTTGAAAAGGCAAAACTATGGAGACAGTAAAAAGATCAGTGGTTGGCAGAGGTTCAGAGGGAGCGCAGAGGGATGAATTGGGGATCACAGTTTTGTTTTTTTTTAGGGCAGTAAAACTATTCTGTGTGATACTGTAATGGTGGATACATGATACTATGCATTTGTCAAAATCCAGAGACGTGTACAACACAAAAAGTGAATTTTAACATAAACTATTGCCTTTAATTAATAATATTGTATCAGAATTTGTTCATCAATTATAACAAATGTACCACACCAATGTAAAATGTTAATAATAAGAGAAACTCTTGTGTGTACACACATGTGTGTGTGAAGGGGAAAATGGGAACCTCCTGTACTTTCTGTGCAATTTTTCTATAAATCTAAAACTGCTCCAAAAACTAAAATCTAATAGAATATTTTTAAATTGAAGTAAATTAAATTCATAAAATACTGCAAAATCTCTATTTAGATATAAAGTCAAATGTAAAAGTTAACTCAAAAGGCTACAAAAAGAGCAAAATAAAGCAGAAAAAACAAAATTATAAATATAAAAACTAAAACAAATAAATTAGAAAACAGAAAAATAGTTGTTTTATAATTTCAGGAATATGTTCTTAGAAAAGCAATTAAATAGACAAACCTCAGGCAAACATAGTCAATAAGAAACAATTACTAATTGGAAAGAAGGATACTATAGTAGATGCAGAGGAATAATTACAATATATAAATTATACACTTTTGAAAATCTTAAAGGGGTAATCTTTTACAAAAATGTAAATTATCTAAATTAAGTAAAGAAATATAAAAAGCATAAAGACCAATAGCCAAGAAAGAAAAAGGGGCTCTGAACCCTATAAACTTTATGGGTTAGTTTTAGAAAATGTCAAAGCAGTAGTTAATTCAAAGTCTATGGAAAATATCTCAGAACACAGGAAAATTTTGAAAGATATCTCATTCTTTTTTATGAAGCTAGCAAAGCAGTGACATGAAATTTTAAGAAATATATCACCAATAAGCTATTGCAGATATATTTTACTTATGAATATATATTTAAAATTATAAATAAATAAAATGCCAGCAAGTTGAATTGAACAGTATATTAAAAATAATAATATGCTATAATCAAGTAGGTTTTATCACAGGAGTGCAAATATAGTTATGTTAGATATCTACTAACAGGTAAAATGAAAAAATCCCATAAAATTTGATCATAATAAATACTATTAAAAACCTGATTAAGCAAATAACTTATTCAAAATTAAAAATAAGAATAGTAGTGTGGTGACTTGAATATACAATGTGACTCCTCTTATCCAGCCCCACTATTCATTCATTAACATGATCAATGGAACACAAAAGCTAGAAAGTAAGAGAAAGAGATATTCATGTACCAGAAAGTATTTGGAGTTTGTCAGATAAACCGAAGGTAAAACTAATATAATTGTGAGATTTCATGTGTAAAAGAATAGCTTCCCTATAATTCTACCTATATAGCAAAGGCTGTTTGTGAGGACTGGCCAATGAATAATCAAGAGGGCCCATCTGGTCCTACCAGAACCCTTGGAGAGTATTCCAGATGCAAGAGGCCACCCTATAAAGGAGAGTTTACTTCCAACTTGCCTAGACTTAAACCAAAGACTGGTAGCACCTCTTCCTTTTATCTCCCAATGAGAGGTTGGCCCCTAGCTTTCCTAACAATCACAGCAAACACTGGAAAGAAATTGTAAAACACAGAGGAAGATCTCTGTGGATGCCATCAACTCTGACTCCATTTGACCATCCCATCTCTCTAACCATTTCACCTTACTTCAAGCTTCTGGATCTCTGAACTGACAGTGTGAAACTCCTGTAACTCTAAAGATGTCCTCTCTTCCTCATTTGGGTTTAAAAGATTCCAAAGGGCTACTTTTAATGTATGAATAAACCTGTCATATCACAATTCTATGTAAGAATAAACCTACCTTAGTAAGACTGAGAAAACAGAAATATCACAGACATATGAAAAGTTTTGATAGTTTAAAAGAAGGGGATCTTGTAAATAAACATATTCCTATGAAATAGGTCATTGTAAAAAAATTAAACAGAGCATTTTGGAACAGTTTTTAAATAATATTATCAACAATATTCAATAAAGCATTATTATTATTGTGGATAAAAAGTGACCCTGAACAATCACATAATGAAAAGCTTAAGCTAAGGGAATGTAAGTAACTTTCAACATTATAGTAGTTTTCTTTACAAAGAATCTTCATTCCGAGGCAGGGCTATGCCCATCCTTTTCTGTAGCTGTAGGCTAAAAAGCTCTTGATTCTACCTGTAACTCATTATATGACCTTAGGGAATTCTCTTCTCCACTCTGGGTCTGTTTCCTCATAAGTACAGTAAAATTATACAGCTCCAATGTTTACAAAGTTCTTTGTAATTGATCTGAAATCTAACTCTGTGTAATTTCCATCCCCTTTGTTCTAATTTATGCCTTAGGATCCAGTGGAATAAACTTATCATCTCTTCCACAGAACAACATTCCTTAAGTGTTAGTTCCTCAGGCTGCACATCACTATCTTCTATATTTTCTAAATGTCTTAGTTTTAAGGCCATGGAAAAATCAATGCATAGTACATGGATGATGTTACAGTAGAAAACAGAAGGCCAAGGATGTGGAGAGAGATATTTATGAAAGAAAAAGGGAGAAATCATAAAGAGTAGAACAGAAAGTAATAAAATAAAGAATAGAAAAAGAACAGAGCAAATGAATCCAAAGGTTGGTTCTTTGAAAATATTAACAAAATTGACCAACCTTTACATAGACTGATCAAGAAAAGAAGGGTGAAAACTCAAACTACTAAAACCAGGAAGAAACAACATCACTTACAGAAATAAAAATGGTTATAAGGAAATATTATAAACAAGAATATGCACACAACATTGTAAAATGACTATAACACAATAAAAAATGGAAAAAAACAAAAAAGCAAAAAAACAGGAATATGCCAACAAATTAGGTAACTTATATGAAGTGAACAAATTCCTAGAAAAACACAAACCATTCAAAGAGATTAAAAAATAAAAAAAAATCTTCACAGATTTATAATAAAGAGATTGAATTAAGTTTAAAATAACTTCCTAAGAAAAGCCCAACCCAGATGACTTCACCAGTAAATTCTACTACATTTAAAGAATTAACACCAATCCTTCCTAAACTCTCTTAACAAACAGAAGAGGAGAAACACTTCCCAACACATTCTATTAGGCTAGTATTATCCTGATACCAAAACTGGGCAAAGATATTACAAGAAAAGAAAACTACATACCAATTTCCTTTCTGAATATAGACAAAGATCGTTGACAACATACAAGCAAACTGAATCCAGCAGCACATTAAAAGGTCTGTATACCACAACCAAATGGGATTTATCCCAGGAATACAAAGGTAGTTCAACCTATGAAAATAAATTAATGTAATATATTAATAGAATGAAGGGGAAAACACCCACATGATTACCTCAATAGATGCAGGGGAAAAAATCTAAAAAAACCAATACTCTATCATTATAAAAACACTCAACAAACAAGGAATAGAAGGGACTTTCTCACCCTGATAAAAGGCAGCTACTAAATAGCCACAGCTAACATACTTAATGGTAGAATACTGAACACTTTGACTTTAAGATCAGGAACAAGTCAAGGATGTTTGTTCCACCACTTCCATTCAACATTGCACTGGAAGTTCTGTTTGGGTAATTAGACAAGAAAGAGATAAGGCATCCATATCTGAAAGGAAGAAGTAAAACTCTCTATTTACAGATGACATGAACTTGTATATAGAAATTCCTAAGCAATGCACACTCCCCCACACATGTTTAGAACTAATAAATGAGTTCAGCTAGATGGTGAGATACAAGATCAATATATTAAATAAGTTGTATTTCTATACACTAGCAATTGTCAATCTGAAAATGAAATTAAGAAAACAATTATCTTTACATCAAGTTTATAGCATCAAAAAGAATAAAATACTTAGGAATAAACTTAACAAAAAGAAGTGCAAGTCCTGTACACTAAAAACTATAAAACATTGCTCAAAGAAATTAAAGAAGTTCTAAATAAATGGAAATATGTCCCACATACACAGGTCAGAGGTCTAAATATTGCTAAGATGGCAATATTCCATAAATTCTTTTACCAATTCAACAAAATCCCCAGCAAAATCCCAGCTGGATTTTTTTCTGCAGAAATTGGTGAAAAATTCCTAAAATTCATATGGAAATGCAAGGGGCACAAAATAGCCAAACAATATTGAAAAGGAAGAACAAAAGAGGAGTATTCAATCTTTCTGATTTTAAAACTTATTACTAACTACAGTAATCAAGACAGTATAGTATTGGCATAAGGACAGACATATAGATCAATGGAACAGAATTGAGTGCTTAGAAATAGTCTTACATTTATGGTCAATTGATTTTCTACAAAAACGTCAAAACAATTTTCAATAAATGGTTCTGGGACAAGATCTACACACGTAAATTAATGAAATTGTACCCCTACTTCACACCATACAAGAAAGTCAATTCAAAATTAATAATAATAAACCTAAGTGTAAGAGCTTAGCCTATAAAAATCTTAGAAGAAAACATAGGAGTAATCTTTACTATCTTGGATAAGGCAATGGTTTCTTATATGCATGATCAAAAACACATACCAAAAGGAAAAATAGATAATTTGGACTTCATCAAAGTTAAAAATTTTTGCGCTGTCAATAATATCATCAAGAAAGTGAAAAGACAACCCTAAGAATGAGAGAAAATTTTTGAAAATCCTGTATCTGATAAGGGACTTTTATCTAGAATATAAAAAGAACATTTACAACTGAATAATATAAAAACAAACATCCCAACTGAGAAATGGGAAAAGTATCTGAATAGACATTTCTCTAAAAGAATACAAGTGGGTAATAAGCACACAAAAAGACGTCTGACATCATTAGTCGTGAGGGAAATGCAAAACAAAAGTACAGTTAGATACCATTTCATACCCCCTAGGATGGCTATAAGAAATACAGATATGAATGAGAGTTGTCAAGGATATGGAGAAATTTCAACCCTTATACATTGCTGGTAGGATTCTAGAATGGTGAAGCTCCTTTAGAAAACAGTTTGGCAGATCCTCAAAATGTTAATCATAGAGTTATCATATTACACAGCAATTCTACTTCTAGGTGTATGCTAAAGAGAAATAAAAACATATGTCTACACAAAAACTTGTGCAAGAATGCTCATAGCAGAATTATTCATAGTAGCTCCAAAGTGGAAACAACACAAAAGTATATTAACCAGTGTGGATAAATAAAACATTGTATATGCATACAATGGAATATTATTTTGCAATAACCTTTTGAAGTACTGATACATGCAATTTCATTGATGAACCTTGAAAACATTAGGTTAGGTTAAATAATCCATTCTCAAAAAATACATCCTATATAATTCTATTTATATGAAATATCCTCAATAGACAAATCTATAGACAGAAATTAGATTAGTAGTTGTCTAGGACTGGGGCACAGTGATGGGAAGGAAGCGGAGTGAGTTCTAATGGGTTCTGAATTTTTTTTTAGAGTGATGAAAATATTTTTTCTCTTTTTAGTTGAAGTATAGCTAATTTACAATATTGTGCTAGCTTCAGGTGTATAGCAAAGTGATTCAGTTGTGTGTGTGTATAGATTCTTTTCCATTATAGATTATTATAAGAAATTGAATATAGTTCCCTGTGTTATACAGTAAATCCTTGTTGCTTACCTATTTTATATATAGTAGTTTGTCTATGTTAATCCAAAACTCCTAATTAATTGCTCCCCACTTTCCCCTTTAGTAACCGTAAATGTGTTTTCTATGTTTGTGAGTCTGTTTCTGTTTTGTATATAGATTCATTTGTATTATTTTTTAGATTTCACATAAAAGTGATATATAATATTTGTCTTTCTCTGTTTGACTCTACTAAGTATAATATTCTCTAGGTCCATCCATGCTGCTGCAAATGGCAATATTTCATTTTTTATGGCTGAATTAATATTCCTGTGTGTGTGTGTGTGTGTATGTGTGTGTGTGTGTGTGTGTGTGTATACACCACCTTTTCTTTATCCAGTCATTGTTGATGGATATTTAGATTGCTTCCATGTCTTGGCTATTGTAAGTAGTGCTGCTATGAACATTGGGGTGCATGTATCTTTTTGAATTAGAGTTTTTGCCTTTTCTGGATATATGCCCAGGAGTGCAAGTGTTGGATCATATGGTAGCTCTATTTTTAGTTTTTTAAGGAACCTCCATACTGTTCTCCATAGTGGCTGCATCAGTTTACATTTCCACTAACAGTGTAGGAGGATTCCCTTTTCTCCACACCCTCTGCAGCATTTGTTATTTGTTGACTTTTGAATGATGGCCATTCTGACTGATGTGAGGTGATACCTCATTGTAGTTTTGATTTGCATTTCTCTAATAATTAACAATGTTGAGCATCTTTTCATGTGCCTGTTGAGCATCTGTATGTCTTCTTTGGAGAAATGTCTATTTAGGTTTTCTGCTCATTTTTTGATTGGGTCATTTGTTTTTTTGATATTGAGTTGCATGAGCTATTTGTATATTTTGGAAATTAACCCCTTGTTGGTCTCATCATTTGCAAATATTTTCTCCTATTCTGTAGATCATCTTTTTGTTTTGTTTATAGTTTCCTTTGCTGTGCAAAAGTTTTTAAGTTTGATTAGGCCAAATTTGTTTATTTCTGCTTTCATTTCTTTTGCTTTGGGAGACTGATCTAAGAAAATACTGCTATGGTTTATGTTCAAAAATGTTTTGCCTATGTTCTCTTCTAGAATTTTTTAGATGTCATGTCTTATATTGAGGTCTTTAATGCATTTTGAGTTTATTTCTGTGTATGGTATGAGGGAGTGTTCTAACTTCACAGATTTACATGAGACTATCCAGCTTTCCCAACACCACTTGCTAAAGAGATTGTCTTTTCTCCATTGTGTATTCTTGCCCCCTTTGTCATAGATTAATTGACCATAGGTGTGGAGGTTTATTTCTCTCTATTCTGTTCCATTTATCTATTTGTCTGCTCCTGTGCCAATACCACACTGTTTTGATCATTATAGCTAAAGTATTGTCTGAAGTCTAGGAAGGTTATGCCTCCTGCTTTGTTGTTTTTCCTCAGTATTGTTTTGCCAATACTGAGTCTTTTGTGGTTCCATATAAGTTTTAGGATTAGTTGCTCTAGTTCTGTAAAGAAAAATGTCCTGGGTAATTTGATAAGGATCACATTAAATCTGCAGATTGCTGTGGATAGTATGGCCATTTTAACAATATTAATTATTTCAATCCAAGTACATGGGATATCGCTCCATTTCTTTCCATCATCTTCAATTTCCTTTCTCAATGTTTTATAATTTTCAGCATATAGTTCTTTCACATCCTTGGTTAGTTTTATCCCTAGGTATTTTATTGAAAGTGTTTTAAAATTAGACTGTAGTGATGGTTGGACATCTCTGTGCATACACTAAAATCCATTAAACTGTATGCTTTAAATGGGTGAACTTATGGTTTATGAATTATATGTCAATAAATCCATTTTTAATCAGCTAAATTATTAATCACAGAGAAAATTTCAACGTATTCCAAAAGACAGACTATATTTTTGGATAAAGGTAATAAAATTAGATCATAACAAAAATGGAAACAACAACAACAAAATCTAAATCTGAACTACTGTGAAATTTTAAAAGACTGTTTTCTAAATAACTTGCATGTTAAATAGGAAATAAAAGCAGAAAATGTAGTGAATCTAAAATGTAAAGTCTACATTGTCAAAATATATGTGCTATAGATAAAACTGAACTCAAAGGAAAAAATTAAATACTTTGTAATAAAGAGTCTGAATCCATTTTTTTATGTTTTGCTGATGACAGCTTTTAAGCCTCCCCTTCCCACTTCTTCCTCTGCCCCAAATCTAGTCAAACTTATAAGAAAGCCTGGATGCTTCATCTTTTGGTATAGGTAGGAGATTCAAACCATACAATACCCTATCCTTGTGCAGGAATCCTTATCCTGGCTCTGCTCCCTAAACACCATAAAATACAACCCAGTCTCTCTTCTTTGTCTCTAAAGCTATTGTTACACCAGCTTCAGAGGCCTGCCCTGTTTTTCATAGAAAGCCTTGCTATAAGGGAATAAAACTTTTCATACCCTCTTTGTGTGTATGTGTGACATCATAAACCTTGACATCCAAACCAATTTTGGATGGAGATCTATCTTGCTTCTGCAGTATGACCACAAGATACTTTCATTTCTTAACATGGAAAACTTAAATTAGTTAATGTAAAAATTTATAAACATGACCATATATACAAAAAAATTCTTATGTGGAAACATAAGATATGAGTTATAGGGATAAAAGGACAAATTAATTAATTAAGAATACTTAATTAATAATAAATCTAATAGCCTGTTTTTAAAAAAACAAAAAACAATTTATAATCAATAAAAATCTTCACAAGATGATCTCCAAATGACCAAGACATATAAAATAGTGCTCAACTTTAATAATCAATAGAAAATACAAATTGAAACCAATAATGGGTTACCATTACACATTCACAAGAATGGAAAAAATGAAAATGACAGACAATACCATACTGTAGAAAGGATATAGAACAATTAAACTCTCATCATTGCTGCTGGGATTGTCAATTGATAAACTGCTTTGAAAATTGGAAATATATATTACAGCTGAGCATATACACATCCTGGGACCTAGTTATTCCAATCACAGGTGTATAGCCAATATAAATGCATAACATGTTCACTAAAAGACATGTACATTCATAGCAGGACTGTCCATAATAGTCCCAAATTTTGAACAACCTAAATGTCCACCAAAATGGAGAAATACATTGTAGTGTATTCACACATTGGGATACTACACAGCTATACAACTGCCTGAAACAATGTGGATGAATACCAAAGACATAACTTGATCAAAATAAGTCAGACATTAGATATTGCATAACTTCATTTATATAAAATTCAGAAACAGGAAAAACTAATCTATGCTGTTACAGAATCAGAGTAGTAATCACTCTGTGGGTGGGGGTACTGACTGGAAGGGACCTAAGGGAAGTTCCTAGAGAAGTGGTCATATTCTGTTCTTTGACCTGAGTGCTGCTTATATAAATGAACAGTTCTGAAACAGTGATATAGCTAAATGTTTATGATGTAAGAAATTTTTGAAAGGAAATGAATAAGCACAAAATTTAGAATAATGATTAAAAGTGAGACAAGATGGAAGGAGTCCATATATTACTGAAAATGATTTAGGGCAGAGGAATATGTTCCAGATGAAGCAACAAGATAAAACCCCAGAAGAAGAACTAAGTTTTCCCAACACCATTTGCTGAAGAGACTGTCTTTATTCCATTGTATATTCTTGCCTCCTTTGTCGAAGGTGAGTTGACCAAAAGTTTGTGGGTTCATTTCTGGGCTCTCTATTCTGTTCCATTGGTCTATATGTCTGTTTTGGTACCAATACCATGCTGTCTTGGTGACTGTAGCTCTATAGTATTGTGTGAAGTCTGGGAGAGTTATTCCTCCAGCCTCTTTCTTTCTCTTCAGTAATGCTTTGGCAATTCTAGGTCTTTTGTGGTTCCATATAAATTTTATTATGATTTGTTCTAGTTCTGTGAAATATGTCCTGGGTAATTTGATAGGGATTGCATTAAATGTGTAGATTGCCTTGGGCAGTGTGACCATTTTAACAATATTGATTCTTCCAATCCAGGAGCATGGGATATCTTTCCATTTTTTGAAGTCTTCTTTAATTTCCTTCATTAATGGTTTAGTTTTCTGTGTATAATTCTTTCACCTCCTTGGTTAGATTTATTCCTAGGTATTTTATTACTTTGGGTGCTATTTTAATAGTTGTTCTTTATATTAAGTAATATTTCATTGTATGAATGTATCACCATTTATCCATTCACACACTGAAGAACATTTGAGTTGTTTAGTTCTTATGTACAGAATATATTTGGGTCATGTTTCCTTTCATCAAACTTGGTAATCTCTGTCTCTTAATTGGTGTGTTTAGATCATTTACACTTAATGTAATTATTGACATGTTTGGACTTAGGTCTTCTATTTTATGTTTGTTTTGTTTATTTTTGAACATTTTTTGGTATTCCTGAGACCTGAAACAGGTCATCCTGGCCTACACTAAGAAGTGGAAGTCAGATGGGTCAGAGACTCAGAGCCTAAGCCAGGTTGAACTTGGAATATTGGCTGATCAATTTCTAAATGTTGTACAATTGAAAACATATAATGGAAACATATAATGGAAGAACACCCTAATTTGAAGTACCCCAAACCAGTACCATGTTTTTCATTCTGGTATCCTCTGGCTTCAACTCAATGCAACACAAAACTCAGAAGTGAACACTGTAATACAGAAAAAAGCTCAGATGAAGTCTGGTTTAAGGAACAGGAAGGATAAAACCTAAAGGTCGGTGGTGGGGAATCTCTCATTTCTTTCTCTCCTTTTATTCCATTCTCATGTGCCTCAACCTCCAGGCTGGCAATGGAGGCATGCGGGAGCCACAACTCAGAGAGTGGAACATTCCTCTCCATTGGATGGAGTTGTCACGCCAAGAGGGCGGTAACAAATCCCATTGCTTTTCCCCCTTTCTTTGTCTTCTTTCTGCTTGACTCTGGACATGGTACAATCATGGAAGTGGGCAGTTTTGGGGTAGAAGACTAAAAAGAAGAGACTTGGGAACTGAAAAATGCTGTGGAGATTAGAGAGAGAGAGGAACTTGGAAAATTAACCCCTAAAGTTGTTCATGAACTCAGGAGAGGCCCTGACTTGTTCATGTATGTATTTGATACTAATTAACATACTAAAGACTTTAAGAACTGAGCTAACAGGCAGATCTTGACTCAGGTCTCAGGTTGACCACTGGGTGGCGCATATATTGGACAGACCTAATTAGCACTGCAAAAACTGAAAATGTAACTAATGTTGGAACCTACAGCCCACTGAAGACTAAAATAAAAATATCATTTTCCTAGGATGTAAACAAAATTGAGAATCTCATAATGTAATGTTCAGTAGGTCCAGGATACAAATCAAAAAGTGCTTGGCATACAAATAAGCAGGAAAATCTCAACTTGCATGGCAAAAGACAATCAATAGATACCAACAATGAGATAACAGAGATGTTTGAATTATTTGATGAAGACTTTAAAACAGCTATTATAAAAAATTTCTGATGGACAATTGTGAACATGGTTTAAACAAATATTAAAACAGAAAGCATCAGCAAAGAAATAAAGAATATGAAGAACCAAATAGAAATTTTAGAAGTGAAACAATTAGTGAAAAAAATTCACTAGATGGACTCAGTGGTAGAATGGAGATGACAGAGAAAAGAATCAGTGAACTTGAAGATAGACCATTAGAAATTATCCAATCTGAACAGAGAGAAAAAAGATTGAAAAAAATGAACAGAGCCTTGGGTACCTGTGGGACAATAACAAAAATTGTAAAATTCACATCACTGGAACCCACGAAGGAGAGGAGAAAGAGTGCTGAATTGAAAAAAAAAGATTTGAAGAAATAATGACTGAAAACATCCCAAGTTTGCAGGAAAAAAACATAAATCAACAGATTCAAGAAGATGAGCCAATCTTACCCAGTATATACACAAAGGAATCCAAGTCCAGATACATAAAAATCAAATTGCTGAAAACTAAATAGAAATAAAGGTCTTGAAAGCAACCATAGACAAGTAATTTACTGCCAATAGGGGGAAAATAGATTTCACATCAAAAACCACAAGGTTCAGAAGGAAGTACACAATATTTTTCAAGTGCTGAAAGAAAAGAACAGTCAATCCAGAATTCTAAATCCAGAGAAAATATATTTAATAATGAAGGTGACATAAATACAATCTCAGACAAATAAAAACTAAGTGAATTTGAAATCAGAAACCTGCTTTAAAAGAACTCCTAAAAACTTCTTTAGGCAGTAAATAAATGATACCTTATAAACAAAAGAAAATTACATCATCAAGAATAAAAAAAGTCTACAGAAATGGTAGATATTTGGATAAATATAGTAGATTTTTCTTCTCTTGAGTTCTTTATAACATGTTCAATGGTTGAAAGCAAAAAATATAATGATGTCTGATAGGGTTTTCAATGTATGCATATGTAATATATAAGACAACTATAGAATAAATATGTGGAAGGTAAAGGTATCTGTATGGCTGTAAGGTGTCCACATTTCAGTTGAATTAGTAAGATACTGATTTGAAATAGATTTATTGATTCTAAATAGATTGTGAAAAGTAAACATTTGGTAATTCCAAGAGCAACCACTAAAAATATTGTATAAAAAGAAATGTTCAAAAGTACTATATATAAATTATAGTGGAATACCAAAAAATGTTCAAAAATAAACAAAACAAACATAAAATAGAAGACCTAAGTCCAAACATGTCAATAATTACATTAAGTGTAAATGATCTAAACACACCAATTAAGAGACAGAGATTACCAAGTTTGATGAAAGGAAACATGACCCAAATATATTCTGTACATAAGAACTAAACAACTCAAATGTTCTTCAGTGTGTGAATGGATAAATGGTGATACATTCATACAATGAAATATTACTTAATATAAAGAACAACTATTAAAATAGCACCCAAAGTAATAAAATACCTAGGAATAAATCTAACCAAGGAGGTGAAAGAATTATACACAGAAAACTAAACCATTAATGAAGGAAATTAAAGAAGACTTCAAAAAATGGAAAGATATCCCATGCTCCTGGATTGGAAGAATCAATATTGTTAAAATGGTCACACTGCCCAAGGCAATCTACACATTTAATGCAATCCCTATCAAATTACCCAGGACATATTTCACAGAACTAGAACAAATCATAATAAAATTTATATGGAACCACAAAAGACCTAGAATTGCCAAAGCATTACTGAAGAGAAAGAAAGAGGCTGGAGGAATAACTCTCCCAGACTTCACACAATACTATAGAGCTACAGTCACCAAGACAGCATGGTATTGGTACCAAAACAGACATATAGACCAATGGAACAGAATAGAGAGCCCAGAAATGAACCCACAAACTTTTGGTCAACTCATCTTTGACAAAGGAGGCAAGAATATACATTGGAATAAAGACAGTCTCTTCAGCAAATGGTGTTGGGAAAACTGGACAGCAGCATGTAAAACAATGAAGCTAGAACACTCCCTTACACCATATACAAAAATCAACTCAAAATGGATTAAAGACTTAAACATAAGACAAGATTCAATAAACCTCCTTGAAGAAAATATAGGCAAAATATTATCTGACATACATCTCAAAAATGTTCTCCTAGAACAGTCTACCCAAGCAATATAAATAAAAGCAAGAACAAACAAATGGGACCTAATGAAACTTACAAGCTTCCGCACAGCAAAGGGAACCATAAGTAAAACAAAATGACAAACTGCAGAATGGGAGAAAATTTTTGTAAATGAAACCGACAAAGGCTTGATCTCCAGAATATATAAGCAGCTCATAAAACTTAATAAGAAAAAAACAAACAACCCAATCCAAAAATGGGCAGAAGACCTAAACAAGCAATTCTCCAAGGAAGACATACAAATGATCAATAGGCACATGAAAAAAATGCTCCATATCACTAATTATCAGAGAAATGCAAATCAAAGCTACAATGAAGTATCACCTCACACCAGCCAGAATGGCCATCATCCAAAAGTCCACAAATGACAAATGCTGGAGAGGCTGTGGAGAAAGGGGAACCCTCCTACACTGCTGATCGGAATGCAGTTTGGTGCAGCCACTGTGGAAAACAGTATGGAGATTCCTCAAAAGACTAGGAATAGACTTACCGTACAACCCAGGAATCCCACTCCTGGGCATATATCCAGAAGGAACCCTACTTCAGGATGACACCTGCACCCCAATGTTCATTGCAGCATTATGTACAATAGCCAAGACATGGAGACAGCCTAAATGTCCATCAACGGATGACTGGATAAAGAAGATGTGGTGTATTTATGCAACGGAATACTACTCAGCCATAAAACCCGACAACATAATGGCATTTGCAGCAACATGGATGCTCCTGGAGAATGTCATTCTAAGTGAAGTAAACCAGAAAGAGAAAGAAAAATACCATATGAGATCGCTCATATGTGGAATCTATAAACAAACAAACAAAGAAACACAAACAAAGCATAAATACAAAACAGAAACAGACTCATAGACATAGAATACAAACTTGTGGTTGCCAAGAGGGTGGAGGGTGGGAAGGGACAGACTCAGAGTTCAATACATGTAGATATTGACAGGCATATGCAGAATAGACAAACAAGATTATACTGTGTAGCACAGGGAAATATATACAAGATCTTGTGGTAGCTCACAGCGAAAAAAAAAATGTGACAATGAATATATGTATGTTCATGTATAACTGAAAAATTGTGCTCTACACTGGGATTTGACACAACATTGTAAAGTGACTATAACTCAATAAAAAATGTTTTTAAAAAAAGAGGACAAAAAGTCAATTTTAGCATATGATACTTTAAGAAATGAATTTTAAAAAGACAACCAATCACAATATGTGGACCTTATATTTGGATTCTGTTTTTTAAAACTACATAAAATATTTTTTACATTTATGAGAGAATTGGAAATTTTAACACTCACTGTGTATTTAAAGGTATTAAGTAAACTGATTATTGTTAGATGTGGTTATGTTTCTTTAAGTCTTTTAAAAATATGTATCTTTTATAGATTCATATAAGTAAATTCTGAAATTTTTATTGATAAAATTGTAGAAAGTACTTAGATGACGCATCACCAGTAACAAGGCGTAGAGTCCCCTCCCCGTATGAAAACCCAGTGCAAATCCCGCAGGGGCAACCAGGGAGTGTCATGCCCAGTGTTCAGGAGAAGCCCCGCCGCGCCTCACTCAGGTCCCACTGATTCCACCTGAGCAAAGGATTCTAATTAGTAGGGATTGGTGTTTGGAGCCAAAGCAACTGGGTGGCAGGGGGAAGGCTGTGCTGGGTGCCAGGAGACAGGCTGAGGGCAGCTGGAGGTGGCCTGCCGGATGGCGCGGAAAACCCAGGCCCCCCAACCCCACCCTGAGCCTCAGCCTGCAGGCCCAGGTGGCCGCCCTGGCGGGCCTGGTAGCGGGGCAGGGGGGGAGTCCCACACTCACTGGCGAAGAGTTGCTGGATGCGAGGAAAGCCACTGCCAGGCCCACCCAGGAGGATGCTGACGACGATCCAGGTGAGGCCCACAGCGATGACCAGGGCCACGATGCGGAGCGGGCCTGGAGGCAGGGCAAGACAGACACGGGCCAGACCGCCTCAGATGCCAGGGAGCTCCCAAATGACCCTACAGCCTCTCCTGATGGCTCAACCCGTCCCCTTGGGATGGAGTGACTGGAGACCACAAGGGTGGGGACCTGTAGCCATTTCCAGGTGTGAGAGGGGGCCTGGAGCTCCTGGCAGGTGGAAGGAGGAAACTGCGTTCCACCTGCAAGGCTCTCAGCTTGGGTCTCCACGGCAGGTGTGAAGGCCGGTGTGGAGGGGCCTTCCAGCATTCACTGTTCAAGAGGGCTCAAGAAGCCCCCTAACTTCCTGCCTCTGAGGCTGCCAGGATTTTGGGTCCCCCCCCCATCTTGTCCTCTTTTCCTCCCGTTATGATGGAGAAGGAGGTTCCTACTCCTTTTGAAGATCAGTCAGTCCTCCCTTCACCTGCTGTGAGCTGGAACTCTGAGCCCTCCCCCCATCCCCCTGCGCAGGGTTCTTATAATAGCGATCATCTTGTCTACTTTCCCGTTTTCAGCATCTTCTGTCCCGTGAAAATGCAGAAGGAAGGCCTCCTTCTGAATCGCATACCTAGCCAGCCACTGACCTGTCTCTCCTCCCCTTCTCTTCCATGGCGGCCCCTCCCAAGTCATCAACGCTGCCTCTTGCAGTAGACTTACCCACCTTCCCCCAACTTACTCCAGTCTGGCCTTGCCTCCGTCACACCCCCCAGGACAGCTTGTGGCCAAGACCGCCTGTGACCTTCTTGGTGTCAGTGTCCTGGGTTCCCTGTTGGCCCTCATCTTCCTTGTCCTCTTGGTCGGCTGCGTGGGCCCTCTTGCTGAAACCCTTCTCCAGTGTCCTGCTAGCGTTCAGGACGGCACACGCGAACCCCATCTGGACACTCCTCGATGCTTCTTGCTTAGATGCCCCTCCTCCACGCTCCCCTGGAAAGCTGGACTTTCCCAGGCTTCTGTCCCAGGCTGTTCTCTCATCTCCCTCTGTATCATCTAGATCATCTCACCTATTTCCATTTCCAAAATTACTATCTATATCCCAATGACACCTAAATGTATATATCTAGCTCAGTCCTCTCTCCTGAGCTGGACCTAAATATTCAGCTGCTTTACTATCTCTATTTGGATATTTCACAGGTGTCTCAAACTAAATATTCAAATAGAACTCATCATCTCCCTTCTGCCAAAAATAAGCAAACTCCATTATTCCAGTATTTTGTATTTCAGCAAATGATTCTGCCATCCATCCAGTCAGGCAAGTCAAAAATGACCATGGGGGAATCCTTTACATCCTATGTCCAATCTACTACTAAGTTCTGTGCTCTTTTAGTCCCCAAAAGTATCTCAAATTTGATTAATTTTTTCCATCTTCACAATTTACCATTTCTGCCCTAGCTCAAGTCACTATCATTTCTCACATGGTGATTTTAGTACTCTCTAGACTGCTCTCCCTGGTCTGTTTCTTAGCCCCTCATATACTAGTCTCCATAACTAGACCCAGAATAGTTGCTTTATAAAATATAAATTTGACTTTGCCTCCTTCCCCTACCACACACACCAGTACTGTTTAAAACCTTTCAGTGGCTCCCAATTGCCCTCAAAATAAAGACCCAAGTCCAACATTTTTAACATGGTTTATGAACCCTGCAAGGTCTGTCCCATATCTACTATTTTGGTCTCACTTTTTGACACTCTTTCTTGGTTTCTACTTTCTAGTCATACTACCTTTCTTTTAATTATTCTAGAAACTTATGACTCTGGGCCTCTTCATGTGCTGTTCCCATTACCTTGAATGTCTTCCTGCTCCTTTTCTTCACCTATCATTTGTTTATCTCACTTTTATTTATCCTTTAGCTTTCAGTGTGAACATCTAATTCATAGGAAAATTTTTGCTGATTATTACCAGACAAAATCAGGTGCATATGCTTTTATAGTTCTCTGTAATTTTTCTTCATAAATGCTATACAGACTGCTATTATGTGATTATTTAATGACTATCTCCCCTCATATTTGAAAGCTCCACAAGGATAGGGACCATATCTGTTGTTTGCTCATAATAAAAACTTTATTACCTTACATATACCTGACAAAGAGTCAGAGCTCATCCCATTCATTTGTGTGATGAATTTATCCTCTCTCAATATTGATTAGAGTGTGAAAGAACTCACTATACTCTGATTTCAGTTGAAAACACAATTTTTCAAAATTAAACTTTGCTTTAAAAAGGGAAAATATATAATAATATTATAGAGTATAGGTTTCTAATCTTTTAAATAAAATCTAGTCTAGACTGACTTGGCTTGTCCAGTTTGAAATGTATCACAATTTCCCATTTCTTTCCCTTGCTTCAACAAAGTATTTTTAAAAAACCATCTAAAACCCACTCTTTCCAGTTATTTAACAGTCTAATTATTCCTCCTCTCCCACTTTGGTCCCATATTTATACTAAGTCCTTCATTTTTTGTCTCCCTTTTGGTCCCTTTTTTTGCTCTAAGGGAAAGGGCTGATTTGGGAGCTCTGGCAGAGAAACACAGACTGTTAATTTGCTAAGTATTTGCTAAGGGTTTTCTCCAGCCAGAAAAATAGGACATTAGAATTGGATACTTTATAGATTAACATAACAGAATCACAAGTAGACAGGCCAGCATCTTACTCAGCATGGTTTTTCCTGTCCCTTCTGAAGGGTACTGGAGTCATTCTATTGCAGTTGTTAAAGTCTTTTTTCTCTCTCCTGAAATAAGATTATAGGAACTTTCTCTTAACTGCATTTTAGAAGGCTGGAGGTAGAATGATTTTCTCCTAAATTCAGAGCACATACAATAAAGGTAAGTAGAGAAGAAATTCCCTTACACGAGAAGTCCCCTTTGATAACAAGCCCACTCAGTCTAGAAATAGTAGTTCATTAGAGTCTGTAGTGATTCCCTCACATTTCAAGCCAGTCCATCTCATTCAATGTGGCAATGCTGAGATAACCCTAGAAATAGCTCTGCCTTGTTCAGAAAGCTTATGAGGTGCTAGTATACCAAGCACAACTATAAGGGTTTTCAAAAGAACTACATCTTGTGTGTTGTCTTTGTGGTGGGAGTTTTCCAAAGTTACTGGAGTGTCCAGTACCAAATAGTCATTCAGTAGGCATTTCAGTCTGTTAAGGAGTCTTCCACTAGGATATCCACAAATTCTTGGCCAGGAACCTAACAACCTTTTTGCTCTGATAAGACATTTATTGGAATGACTCTTCAGATACACATTGGAATCCACAGAGATTGCATGTGACTTCTAGGTTTGTAGGAGTTCTACCTTCTGATTATAAGGGCTTTATGGGACTGCAGTATAGCTCACCCTTTTTTTTCCTGAGTTTTAAACCAACTGAAAAAATAGGGAAGTTATGCACATGGAAATCAAAACGTCAGTTTTACTACTGATAAAGTTAATTGCAGGATGTGGCTTCCTTAATATTGCACCAAAGAATTAGTCAAATTTATCTATCTATTCACAAGCAATACTATACAAGCATAGGTAACCTCACGTGAAAGCCTATCCAGTGTAAATCTTAAGGAATAAATAAGCAGATAAGAAAGTATGCTTCTTGTGGGCAGCTGGCAACCAAGGGAACACAAGGAGGACGAGGCTCAGTTATAGATGCTCATTTTATGCTCCCAGATTCCTCAGTCAGGTAAGTCACTAGAATTAATAAAGGAGGGAATAGACAGATTCCAGGAGAGTGTAGGGGAAAATTTTTCCTCATGGAAACCATAGGAGAGTGGAAAAGTTGGTCTCCATCTCTCAGAACATCAGTTTTCACCTGCAAAATCGAACATTCTAAAAGTCTATGTCTACAGGTAGAGTAGGTATCTCCAAACTTTGCATCAGTATTTTTTTAATTGAAGGGTATTTTTAACTTGATGTGCTACTAGCAATTTTATGATACCTTGGCAAATGACTCTTTGTTAATTTGTGTTTCTCACTGTGAACATTCTGTGAAAGATGCAACCATACAATTCTATGATTCAATTAACATCTATAATCAGTGATCTGAATTGGCTAAATCACATCTAGAAATTAACTGGATAAAAGGAAAATATAGGATACAAAAGGGGCCTAAGATGCCTGTAGGGACAATGGATAACACAGAAGCAGTGAGTATCCATGACTACAGAAGTTTCATATTCTAGTGGACGCTTAAAATCACAGAATCTGTAGAAGATCTTGGGCATCATTTGCCCCAATTCATTTGACACTAGGTTCATAGAGAGGAATGAATTTGCAAAACATCACAATAGTAAATGTGAGCACAGGGAGGGAAGTGGGTTTAAAATTCAGGTCTTTTGATTCCCACTACAACATATATCACCAAGATGTATCCTTTGAGCATCCCTCACATATGCTGATTAATGTGGGGAAAATGCTTGGGCCATATGGTATGTTAACATGTGATTTTAAAAAATCATAATTACTCAACTATCATTTTCTCCTATCCTCTTTGTCAAAGATAATGATTTTTACACTGGACATATTAAAACTTTGGAAAGAGAAATTTTAAGACCAATATATGTTATGAAATAGGAAAGTATGTAATTCACACAATAGGCTCAAGTCTTCTGACCAGATAATTCATATTTATATTGATAAAAGTGATGGATGAGATCCTTCTTGGTGATCTTTAAAGACTTTATGGAGAATGGGAAAGAAACTCTAAAAGGTGCTCAACATCACTAATTATCAGGGAAATGCAAATCAAACAATAAGATATCACCTCACACTTGTTAGAATAGCTATTATCAAAAGATAACAAGTGTTTGGAGGATGTGGAAAAATTGGAACCCTTATGCACTGTTGATGGGAATGTAAAATAGTGCGCCTACTATGGAAAACATATGAAGGGTCCTCAAAAATTAAAACTAATACTGCCATATGATCCAGCAATACCACTCTGGGCATATATCCAAAATAACTGAAATCAGGATCTTGAAGATTTATGTGCACTCACATATCCATTGCAGTATTATTCACAATATATAAGACATGGAAACAATCTAAATGTCCATTGACAGATGAATGGACAAAGAAAATGTAACCTATATAGTGGAATATCATTCACCCTTAAATAAGAGGAACTCCTGCCTTATGTTTCAATATGGATAAACCTGAACAATATTATGCTAAGTGAAATAACCCAGTCACAGAAGGATAAATACTGCATGATTCCACTTATATGAAGTATCTAAAATAGTCAAACTCTTGGAAGCAGAGAATAGAATGGTGGTTGCCAGGGACTGGAGGATGGGGGAACCCTTCTACACTGTTGGTAAGAATGTAAATTGGTGCAGCCACTATGGAGAACAGTATGGATGTTTCTCAAAAACTAAAAATAGAACTACCATATGATCCAACAATTCCATGCCTGGGTATATATTTGAAAAAACCCACACTAATTCAAAAAGATACATGCATCCTTATGTCCATAGCAGCATTATTTACAATAGCCAAGATATGGAAACAATCTAAGTATCCATCAACAAATGACTGGATAAAGAAAATGTGGTGTATATGTACACAATGGAATACTACTCAGTCATAAAAATAATGAAATAATCCCATTTGCAGCAACATGGATGGACTTGGAGATTGCCATTTTAGGTGAAATAAGCCAGAAAAAGAAAGAAAAATACTACATGATATCACTTGCATGTGGAATGTAATAAAATACAACAAACTTGTGAATATAACAAAAAAGAAGCAGACTCAGATAGAACAAACTAATGGTGACCAGTGGGGAGAAGGCAGAGGGGAGGGACAAAATAGGGATAGAGGAGTAAGAGGTACAAACTATTAGGTATAAAATAAATAAGCTACAAGTACATAGTGCACAACACAGGGAATATAGTCAATATTTTATAATAACTGTAAGTGGAGTATAACCTTTAAACATTGTGAATCACTGTGTTGTATACCTGAAACTTACATAATATTGTACAGCAACTATACTTCAAAAAAGATGGAAAACAGTGGAAAAAAGATATGAAGGAAACTTAATGCATATTACTAAGTGAAAGAAGCCAATCTGAAAAGGCTACGTACTATATGACTCCAAGTATAAGACATTCTGGAAAAGACAAAACTATGGAGACAGTAAAAGGATCAGCGGTTGTCAGGTTAGGGGGAAGGGAGGGATGAATACGTGGAGCACAGAGAATTGTTAGGTCAGTGAAACTGCTCTGTTTGATACTGTAATAGTGGACACATGATATCGTCCATTTGTCCAAACCCAGAGAAGATGTGGTATACTCTGGCAGAACACCCAGAGTGAACACTAATGTAAACTATGGACTTTAGTTAATAATAACACATCAATATCGGCTCATCAACTGTAACAAATGCCCCACTCTGGTGGAGGGTGTTGGTAACGGGGGAGGCTGTGCATGTGTGGGGGCTGGAGGTAGGTGAGAAATCTATGTATCTTCTGCTCAATTTTGCTATGAAACTAAAACTTCCCTAAAAATAAAGCCTATTAAAAAATAGAGGCTGGAAAGTACACTACTTAGTTTCAACAGAGTAAGGGAAAATTTCAGAACTTATAAAATGTGACCTCAATGTAAAGTTTAGTCAGGGCTTTAGAACTGATTACCAAAAGGAACTATTGATGAGAATGGGAAAAAAAAGTGATGATCACTATAAACAAACATGTATGACCAACAGTTTTGATAGAATACTCTAATTTCCTACTGAAACCCCATGCTGATTTTTGTAAAGAAAAAAAAAGGCCCAAATTAAATTACTCTGATTACTCTATTTTCCTATATGGTACAGCTAGAGATATCTGTTGTACTGAGGCAAGCAGCTTTCTTTTCCCCAGGCATCATAATTTTCATAGTGTACACCCTTGGCATAATGTTACATTAAGCTCAGTTAACAGAAAACAATATACAACATTGTCAGTAACTGGCATATGTAGCTGGCCAGCCACACCTTTCCCACACTACCTAATTCAAAATCCTTTGTATGTCCTTTGTCTCATTCATAATGTCCAAAGTTGTAGTAAATATTGCTGTTTGGGAACTACCATCTTCGCTATGTGTCTCCTAACACCTAAAATCTTGTGACTGACTGTCTACTTTACTTGTCATTTTTGGAGTTACTGGCATACCTTTAAGTTACATGCTAGTCAGTCTCAATTACTCTGATACATCTCCCTTCTCATTTGCTGACCTCTCCCCTCTAGTTTCCTCTTCTCTTTCCTTTCCATGTGGAAACATATTTCTTGCTTCCCTTGGAGCCTTTTTAACTCAAGCAAGCCAAAGACACATCCCCACAAATTCTTCCTGTGTACTTACTGGCAAGTAACAGCAAAGCTTCCAATTTACAATTTCATGTCTATTTACAGACATGCTGCACTTCTTTTCTAGGGTTATCAGTTAGTAGCTAAGATGAATGCTGTATACATAGTATTTGCCAATTGAACAGTAAAGGCGTTTGACAAAGCTTCATATGACATACCTATGAGAAAAATAGAAAGGTAACAACACAATTAGATGGGTTCACAACCAATTGAATAATTACACCAGAACAGTTCTGCTTATTGGATTCATCAGAAGCCCCATGAGGATGGGAACTGTAGATGGTTTGTTCATCACACAAAAAGTACTCAAGAAATGTTAAGTAAAGGGATAAAAGATATCAAATTTAGGGAAATGTGTAGTCCTTGGCTTGTTCAGTATTTTTGCTAATGGCTTCTTTAGGGATGAAGAGAGCTGAAATGGACCTGATATTTTTTAAAAAATGAAATATGATAAAGATCAATGGATAAATCCTTCAAATACATAGGACTTGACTTAAGAGCTTCATATGTGAGAAAAGACTTAGGGGATTTTAGCTGACAGTAGGTCTATGAGTCAGCAGTGCGTAGTTACTAAAAAAGCTGATAAATTTTCAATTTTCATTAATAAAAGCATAAAATACAGAGGAAGGAAGGTGTAAAAATTCTACTTAAATTTGCTCTGACCAAATCCCACCTAAAGGAATGTGTTCTGTTCTGATCGGTAAATTTTAGTTTGATAACAAGTGGAACTGTATAACCATTAATTAGATTTAGCCAACAATAGAACAGACTTCCTTCTTTGAGAGACAGTGAGTTTCCCAACATTGGACATATTCAAACAGAGAATGTACATCTACTTGGAAATCTTGGAACCTCCCAGTTGGTGTATTGTTTTTGGCACATTGTTTCTCCATAAATGGACTATAAGCATGTAATAAGATATTAATTCCTTCAGCTCTGATGGTGACCAGCCATGGCTTTGGGTAGCTGGAGCCTCCAGGCTAGTTACTTCTGGCTGTAAGCAGCCTTACCTGTTTGTCCCAGTAAGATATACAAATAATATTTTCTATTTGTGTCATGATGTGAGAAAAAGATTGCCACTACACAAAATGAACTCTGGGTTCCTTTCAACTATGATGACTAAATTGTCTAGGTTATTATTACAGTTGTAACTAGAAATTAATCCAGGGTTCTTTCTAAATAACAGCACCCATACCAGAGAGTAAAACATCTATAGAATCTTGAATTGAAGCAAAATAAAGGTAGTTGCTGTGCAGTTTGACTTAGAGAAAGATGGTAAAGAAGGCAAATGGTATAGGGTACAGTTCTAATGGTCTGGTACAAGGAGGAGAAATCCCATCGTTTGTGCATGGATAGTAGAATTAACCAGAGGCAAATAGAGCTGCCGTCATTTAAGTGTATCTTGAATCAGTGCCTGTCTCCAGAGGGTTAGTCTCTCCAAGTCCATGAACTTCCGAAAAAAGAGTATATATACATTTTGACCAGCAAAAGACTAAATAGAAAAGAAAAAAAAAAAAACTCCAAGCAGGAACTTCCCAAGTAAGGCAGATCTGGGTGACATGCAATAGGAAGGGGGCTTAGAAAGGTGGAGACAGTTTTAAAGCATTGGGGATTTGAGAGCCAGTAGTCAGGGAGGTTGGAAGGGCACCAAAGAAACCTTGGCTGATTTCACACTTTGGCAGCACTTCTAAAAAACTTTGGCCAGAAACCTCTCCCACTGCAATGTCCCCTTTTGAGAATATCAGGCAGGGTTCACTAAAACCAACAAATGTTTTTCATAGGAGCAATATTAACATCTTTACAATTCTACTTCATATTTAGTGAACAAAGAAGAAAACAGTGTCATATACATGTAGTAGTTTGTAAGCATATCATGCTCATAGTCGTGTGTTCTGCTCATGAGATGAAGCCCTTAAAGGGAGAAACTGTCCTGAGCTTTTGTATTTGCATTCTCGTGTCTAACAGAGCACAGCATAGATAGATGATAGACAACAGATAGATAGATAGATAGATAGATAGATAGATAGATAGATAGATAGATAGATAGATATAGATGGATGGCTATATAGATATAGATAGGTAGATAGGAACACTATGGACATCTGCTCAAAACAAATGTTTAAATGAAATAGTTGGATGGTTCTTAAGATTTGGAATGACACCCAATAAGAAGACAGAGAATGATTTGTCCTATCCCTTGGCACGCTCTTCCTGCTTCCTCACCAAGCCCAAATACCAACTGTCAGATATCCCCATCCCCCAGAACATTAGGAGAAGCAGTAGCCTTCCTGCAGAAGAAAACTGGCTCCTTGCCTGAAGGATCAGAATGACTCAGGGAAGAGAGTGATTAACAAAAACGTTATCAGGCTAAAAGATTACTGTTTAAATCATGAGCAGCCTAGACTAAAAACAATTTAAAATAAGTAACTGTCTTCCTCTTCCCAACCAATCATTCCTCTATGTCTCCTAGTTCTACATCTGCAAGCCCCCAGCTTCCTCATCATCTCTAAAGTATTACATCCTAGCAGGTTATCACAGCACCTTCCAAAGCCTCAGAAGGTGGGAGTACAGTGGTTCAGCAGAAGATAGATGGAGGTAAATGGCAGAGAGTGTGCCAAGTGTGTTATATGAAAAGAAAAAGTTGCCACTTCTAAGGACAAGGAAAGATCATAGACTAGTAACTGGTATGGCTTTCCTCAGGGAACTCTTGTCTGAGGATAATCAATGGACCTGGCCCCTGAAGGTTCTAGCTCTGATTCTGCCTTATGTGACCTTGAACAGTCTTTTTGCCAGTCTGGGCCTAAATTGTAAAGTAGGAAAAAATATATACTTTGTCTAACTCACAGGTTATTATGAGGTCAGACAAGAAAGCTCTTATAAAAGAATTTTTAAACTATAAAGCAAAATACAAATAAAAGGAATTTTCTACTGTAACTTCTTAATTTTACAGAAGAGATCATTTTGAAGCCAAGAGATACTATGGTACTTGCTTAAAAATACATAGCCAGTTAGTAACAGAACCAAAACAAGAACTCATTCTCCTGACTCCTAGTCAAGTACTTTCTCCACTAAACTATTTTACCTTATTCACTAACTTGGTTTTTGTGAGAACTCAATTTTTCTGAGCTTTCAAGCATTGAGTATCTAATTCATTTAGAATGATAATTTACACACTTGCATTCACACAAGACAGAAATTACTGAGGAATGCCTAGATATTGTAGATTTATATATTTTCTGTGTATTTTAATCTAGAAGAATTTTTGTAATGCTAAATATGTTCAGCCATTAATTGAAACAATACTGTGGTCTGTGTTGTGATGAACAAATAACGTATCCACATAGGAATTATAAATATGCTTATGATTCATCTTTCTGGAAGATATGAGATTTTCAGTTTGAGGTCAGTTTCTTAAGATACAGGTAATAATATGTGAGATTAATTTGACTTATATGCATGCATACCTCAAATAGTTCAATGTTTAGACGTGAGGGTTGAGAGGTCTAAGGATAAATTTTAAGAAGCTTTTTGGAAGATGACTGAGGAATATAATAGTGTAAGTATTTTAAATGGATAGTATGCTGTGAAAGAATGGGAATAGAAGGCTAGAGGAAGGATGAGAAATGGGGCCAAAAGAGAATTAGCTTAAAGGTAACTCTTCAAAAGCCATTGATGATTATTTAGAGACATGTTAGAAATTATTCAGTGGGTACTTAAAGCCCCAAAAGAATCCCTTTATTATTTGTCTGATCTACGTTGTTTATCTCCAAAAGCAAATCATTGGAATGGGGCCACTATTACATTAGGGTTACTAATAGCTCACTGTCTATGATGGCCTACTTTTTGTATTTGAAAGACACTTGAAGAACAAATCCTCCATAAGTACCCCTGAGCCCTTGGACCTTTATAATATGGACAATCCTAAATCACGGAACAAGGAAGAGGGTAAAAATAGAATATCCAAGAGCTGATAGTTATGGCTTGGAACATAGTGACTGGAATATTATATAAGAGGATCAGCAATAAAGCAGAGAAGATACAGGGACAATATGGGCCCCAAGGAAGGTGGTTACTCTGGAAGCCCAGGGATAGTGTTGAGTTTCATGGTTTAAAGAAGAGACTAAAAAAAGGAGTGAGAAGAGATGTAATATAAGAATTACTACAGGCACTTAAATTTTCCATTAAGACATAACATGCATAAAATACATAAAATGCAATAATCTTAAGTGTACTACTAAATAAGATTACACATATGTATAGATGCCTGTGTAATCCCTATACAGGTAAAGATACAGAACACTTCCAGCACCCGAGAAAGTTCCCTCTGGTCCTTTGTGATTTTATATTCCATTTGTCCCTTCCCACGAGGAAACCCCTATTGTGACTTTTTATTATTATAGATTAACTTTTCCTTTTCTAAAAATTGATATAAATGGAATAATACAGTATGTACTCTTTTGGGTCTGGCTCTTTTGCTCAGCAAACTATTTTTGATATTCATATTATTATATGTGTCAGTAGTTTGTAATGGTATTCAAGTGAAAGTTTTACTTGGTGTACTATTAATGGAGTTTTGGGTTGTTTCCAGTTTGGGTCTATTACAAATTCTGCTTTTCTGATCAGCCAAATACATGTTTTTGGGTAAACATGCACAATTTTTTCTGTTTTGTATATATTTAGGGGTGAAATCAGTACGTATTTATATATATTTTCAGCTTTAGTAGATACTTTCAAATTTTTTTTAAAAGAATTTATTCCAGTGTATAATCTCACCAGCAATGAATTAGATTCCAAAATTGCTCAACAATTTTGTTAACACTTGGTATCATCTACTATTTAAGCCATTCTGGTTGATTAGCAGTAGACACATTGTAGGTTTAATGTATATTTCTTGATAACTATGTTAAGTATCTTCTCATATGCTTATTGATCATTTAGATACCTTCTTTTCAGGTATTTTGCACATTTTAATTGGGCTGCTGTCTTTAAACTGATTTGTAAGATTCCTTCATATATTCTGAACATGAGACATTTGTCATAGACCTTTGTATCATCATATATATTCTCTTACTCTGTGGCTTTCCTTTCCCCTCTACTAATATCTTTTGATGAACAGAATTAATACACACCACCATCCTCTAGCAGACAAACTTACTTCCTATTTAATAGAGATAACAGAAGCCACCAGATAGGAGTTCCCTCATTTTCTTACCACCAACCCTACGTTTTCCAATTCTGTCCCTAATCTATCTTCCTTTCAACTTATTATAGTGAAGATGTTGTTCTCCTCCTAGCTAAGACCAGTCTCTTCTTCTATGCTTTGAATCTCATACAAACTTACCATTTAAGGAAACTACCTTGAATTGACTCCTTTTCATCAATATTTAAGCATTTTCATTTCTCTCCTTTTTGAACAAAAGAGCAAACAAATAAACATGCTCCTATTTTTATCTATATTGGTACCCATAGATCTAGCTCATTCACTTTAACTGCTTCAAAGTATTCTTTGAATAAATGAACCATGATTTATTATACATTTCTCTAATGAGACGTAGTTAAATACATTCCAATATTTTCCTATACAAATAGTTTATAATGATTATCCTTCATCATATCTCCTTATGCACATGTACAATTCAGTAATTTAGCAGGATACAAAAATTCATATACAAAAATCTGTTGTGTTTCTATACACTAACAATGAATTATCCAAAAAGGAATTTAGTAAAACAATTTCATTTATAATAACAGCAAAAATGATAAAAGCTTAAGGATAAACTTAATTAAGGAGGTGAAAGACGTGTACTAAAAACTACAAAACATCAATAAAAGAGATTAAAGGAGACACACTTAAATGGAAAGACATCTTGTGTTCATCAATAGGAAGAATTAATATTGTTAGAATGCTCATGCTACCAAAAATGATCTACAGATTCAATGCAATCCATATCAAAATATCAAGGGCATTTTAAGCAAAAATAGAAAAAAATTCTAAAATTCACATGGAACCACAAAAACATTAATATAGCCAAAACAAAGCGGGAGGCATCACAATCGCACTTCCTGATTTCATAATATATTACAAACTACTGTAATCAAACAGTATGGTACTGGCATAAAAGCAAACATGTAAACCAATGGAACAGACTAGAGAGCCCAAAAGTAAGTCCACACATATACAGTCAACTGATCTTCCACAGGGTGCCAAGAGTGCACAATGGGGAAAGGATAGTTTTGTCAATAAATGGCGTTGGGAAAACTGGATAGCCACATGCAAAAGAAGGAAACTAGACACTTATGTTACACCATACACAAAAATCAATTAAAAATGGATTAAAGACTTAAGCATAAGACCTGAAACTATAAAACTACTAGAGAAAAAGATTCTAGTATTGGTATAGTATTGGTCTAGTATAGGGGAAAAGCTTCATGCTATTGGTCTTGGTTATGACCATTTCTTGGATATGACACCAAAAACACGGGCAACAAAGCAAAAATAGACAAGTAGGACTATATCAAACTAAAGCATTTCTGCACAGAAAAGAATCAGTAGAGTAAAAGACAATCTATGGAGTAGGGGAAAATATTTGCAAACCATATATATGACAAGTGGTTATTCCTCAAAATATGTAAGAAATTGCTACATATCAATAGCAAAAAAAAAACAAAAACAAAAACCCCAATAACATGATTGAAAAATGGGCAATGGACTTGAAGAGGCATTTCGCCTGTGAAGATATACAAATGGTCAACAGATATATGAAATGATGCTCAATGTCACTAATCATGATGGAAATGCAAATCAAAATCATAATGAGATATCACCTTATACTTGTTAGGATGACTACTATAAAAAATAGCAAATGTTGGAGAGGATGTGAAGAAACTGGAATCCTCGTACACTGCTGGTGGAAATGTAAAGTGGTGCAGCTACTATGGAGCACAGTATGGAGGTTCCTCGAAAATTAAAAATATAACTATTGTATGATCCATCAATCTCACTAGGTCTATATCCAAAAGAATTAAAATTAGGATCTTGAAGAGGTATCTGCACTCTTATAGTCACTGTACCATTATTCAGAATAGCCAAAGTATGGAAACAATCTAAATGTTCATTGACAGATGAATGGATAAAGAAAGTATGTTATATAAATACGATGGAATATTACTCAGCCTTAAACAGAAGAGAATCCTGTCATATGCAACAATATGATGAGCTTGGAGGACATAATGCTAAGTCAAATAAGCCAGTTACGAAAGAACAAATATTGCATAATTCCACTTATATGAGGTACTAAAATAGTCAAACTTATAGAAGCAGAGAGTAGATAATGGTGGTTGACATAGGCTGGATGAGGAGAAATCAGGAGTTGCTATTTAATGGGTATAAAGTTTCAGTTATGCAAAATAAATAAGCTTTAGAGATCTACTTTTCAACATTGTGTCTATACTTAACAATACTGTATTATACACCTAAAATGTTGTTTAGAGATTTTTTTTAACTTATGGGTGCTGCTTTATTTATTTGATTTATTTTTATTTATTTATTTTTATATATTTTTATTGAAGTATAGTCAGTTTACACTGTTGCGTCAATTTCTGGTGTACAGCATAATACTTCAATCATATACGAACATACATATATTTGTTTTCATATTCTTTTCACCATAGGTTGCTACAAGATATTGAATATACTTCCCTGTGCTATACAGTAGAAACTTGTTTATCTATTTTATGTAAATTAGTTAGTATCTGCAAATCTAGAACTCCCAATTTATCCCTTCCCGCCTCCTTCCCCCCCTTGTAACTAACTACAAGTTTGTTTCCTATGTCTGTGAGTCTGTTTCTGTT
Source organism: Camelus bactrianus (assembly GCF_048773025.1). Lineage (NCBI taxonomy): Eukaryota > Metazoa > Chordata > Mammalia > Artiodactyla > Camelidae > Camelus > Camelus bactrianus. The sequence goes on along the minus strand of NC_133575.1, from coordinate 118,300,205 downwards.
TTGTAAGTAACTTCATTTGTCTTTTTTTTTTTAGATTCCACATATAAGGGATATAATGTGGTATTTTTCTTTCTCTTTATGGCTTACTTCACCTAGAATGATGATCTTCAGGTCCATTCATGTTGCTGCAAATGGTATTATTTTATTATTTTTTATGGCTGAGTAGTATTCCATTGTATAAAACTACCACTTCTTCTTTATCCAGTCATCTGTTGATGGACATTTAGACTGTTTCCATGTCTTAGCTATTGTAAATAGTGCTGCTATGAACATTGGGGTACATGTATGTGTCTTTTCAAATGATAGTGTTCTCTGGATATATGCCCAGGAGTGGAATTGCTGGATCATATGGTAAGTGTATTTTTAGTCTATTGAGGAATCTCCATACTGTTTTATGGTTAATGATTTTTTTTCTGTTTTAAGAAATATTTGCCTAACCCAAGATCATGAAGATATTCTCCTATGTTTTCTTCTTTATGCTTCATAGTTTTAGCATTTATGTTTATGTCTGTGATTCATCCTACATTAAATTTTGTGCATAGTATGAGGTAGAGTTTAATATTCATTTTCTTCAATATTCAGTGGTTTTATGAGACTTCCTTTCCCTATTTAATGGCATTGGTGACTTTAGAAAAAAATAATTGACTTCAGCAAGGCAGTGTAGTATTGGCAGAAGGATAGACCCCTAGGTAAATAGAACTGAATTAAAAGTCAGAAATAGACCCACACAAAATGTCCAAATGATTTTTAATAAAGGTAGAAAATCAATTTAATGGAGTAAGGATAGCCTTTCAAGCAATTGTCCTGGAATAATTGGACATCCATAGACAAAAATTATAAACTTCAATCTAAGCTTACACCTTACAAAAAAGTCACTCAAAATAGATCATGGACTTAGATGCAAAACACAAAACTTTAAAACTTTTAGAAAAATATAAGAAAATTCTTTGGAATATAGGTATGGGCAACAAGTTCTTAGACTTAACACCTAAAGCACAGGTAATAAAAGAAACATTAATAAATTAGACCTCATAAAAATTCAAAACCTTTACTTTATGGAATACTTAGTAGGATGAAAAAAGAGAAGCAACAAAGGATAAAATATTTGTAAACCATATATCCAACAAACAATTAATATCTTAAATACATAAAGAGCTCGCAAAACTCAACCAGAAAAAAAAATCCAAGCAGAAAACAAGCAAAAGACATAAAGACACATTTCACTGAAGATGATATACACATAGCAAATAAGCACATGAAAATTTGTTCAACATCATTAGTCAGCAGGGAAATGCAAATTAAAACCACAATGAGATACTGCTAAATACCTATCAGAACAGCTGAAATAAAAAATATTGACAACTCAAAATGTTGCAAAGGTTGCATAGAAACTGAACCTCTCATATATTTCTGGTAGGAATGTAAAATAGCCACTATGGAAAACAGTTTGGTAGTTTCTTAAAATATGAAATATGTAACTAGTATATAACCCAGCAATTGTACTCCTGGGCATTTAGTCCAGAAAAGTTAAAACTTGTGTGCACACTAATACCTGTACATGAATATTCATAGCAGCTTTATTCACAATAGAAAAGTACTGGAAATAGCCCAAATGCTCTTTGATGGGTGAATGGTTGAACAAACCAAAAAATAAAATGACCATATATGTCTAGGTCTATTTTTGAATTCTAATCTGTTCCACTGACTTATTTGTCATTTCTTCCTCCACTATCACATTGTTTTGAAAAGTGTAGCTTTATAGTAAGTCTTGGAACCAAGAAGTGTAAGTTCTATAACCTTATCACTATTTTTAAAGATTTGTCGGAAACCACAAGACATGTTTGCCCATTCCAACATCTACACAGCTTTGTCTTATCTTATGCTTGCTCTGCAGATTTTATCTGCTTCAGCTACTCTGAACTCTGGTCTTTGCCTCCTGAGCTCTCTGTGTTGGGGTCAGGAAATTGTCACCAGGCAAAGAATAGGGTGATTCTGGCAGCTTACTTGTGAGTTTCTCTGCTCCTGTGGATCACAGTCATGTGCTGAGTATTGTTCAATGCCTGTAAATAGCTTCCTTACATATTTTATGCAGTTTTATGATTTTTGGTAAGAGCAGGAGTGCTAGTCTAGTGCCATTCACAATATTGGTTTATCAAACTTTTTTCTTCCTTAAATCCTCCACACTCAGCTTGTTGCATGCAACTGAGAGTCCTGGCTGATGCAAGCTACTACTTTATGCTATGCTCTACAGAGGTGCTTAGCATTCGGTATGTGATTTAATCTTCATTTAAGGAAATACTTTCTTATAGAAAACAAAGCAATGGGCAAGAGACATTTCTAACAGTGGTAAGAAGGGTAAGGGTAGAGAAATTTCAGTGAGAGAAGCACTCTAGATGGAAGAAGCATGTATAAATGCACAAGAGAGTGAGCATGATAAGAAGTATGACACCTTTGGTATTTTCAAGGGAATAATTCTGAGAACTTCATAAATTCATCTAATCCAGTAAAAGCACTGTAGCACAGAATTTCCTCCATAAAATGTAGTAAAATACAATGGTTTATATAGTATATAACTTACAGGATTATTGTGAGTGCCCTTCCCACCCCTATTAACATGGGTACCTCTAGAACAACCAGCCATCCTCATTTTAGCAAAGTCTCACATCTCAGGGACTCTCTCCATCCTAGCCAAACTGGGATGATTGATCACTCTTGAAAGTGTCCCTTAATATAATGTGGCATTGCTCACCTAGCTACAGTTGATTGTTCTGCATGGGCACCAAACTTAAACTTGGCTGATGAATCCTGCCCTCAGATTTATGGATATAGGACCACAGTGTCTGTGGCAGTCATGGGAGTGCCTTGCAGGTTTTCCTTTGGGAGAAAACCTACTGTGACAAGTGGAGTTAGCTAACAACCACCAGCTATAATACTTTTGGGATATTTTTGCATCATTTGATCCAAGGTCATTCTCATCTTGGCATCTGTTTTTCAGATAACCCAGCTTGGTATAGTGTGTCTCCCTAGTGGTTGAAGCTGTAAGGTGAACATTTAGGAAGATGTCATTAACCATATTTCCTGTTGCATGGACTTGAGAAACAAATGGGGCTTTGGTGGGAGGAGGAGAGGGAGAGAGGGAGAAAGAGTGAGAGAGAGAGAGAGAGTGCACAAATAAATGTGTGAGCAAGAATAGAGATAAAAATGACAGAGAGTCTTAACAGCATTTGAATCCTTCGTTCTAACCATTATTCAAACTAACTGTACCTTGTCCTTTCCAAGTTTTGAATGTTCCACTCCTAGATTTTAATGACACCCCATTATCTTTCCATAAATTTTTCCTTTTCACTTAAGTTAGTTTCAGGGAGGCTTTTGTCACTTTCAACTAATGAAATGTCTCTTCACTGTAAAACTTATTCTACAGGTTACTAAGTTTGTGCTGAATCATACTTCTGTTAAGTCAGAAACGTTTATATCCTGTTTATATCCTCAGACAGAAATGAATACATTTCCAGCTTTTACCAAATTTTTATCCATCAGTAAATGAGAAAATTTTTTATGGCTTAGATTATTTCTTCTGAAAACTTTTAGCATTCATTTGTTTCTGTATAGAGTATATAGTAGAATTACTGTCATAGACCAAAGCCTTAGCCAAATTCAACATTTAACTGTGTACACAATGTTTATTTTCTGGCTAAAGTCATATAGTAACTTTTATTATGAATCTTCATTTTTTTCTTTCTTTACTTCATTTTTCAATCTTTCAAAGATCATTAGTAGTTGGTTCTTTTAAAGACCATTTTGATGAATAAAAATTCAAAATTACAATACACACTTTGAGACACTTTTCAACAACTCTTAAGGTTCTGACCAGGATTAGAGAACATGAAAGCTTCATTAAGATGCTGATAAAACCAAGATGTAGATGTTGGCCAAAGATGATGGCTTCCACACATCATTCTCATACAATAGTCCATGCAAGAGATGGTGGTAATTTAGTCTAGAATAAGGGTTGTCAAATTAGAGCCCAAAGGCCTAATTCTGCCTCCTGTCTGTTTTGTAAATAAAAGTTTAATTTGAATACATGCACACTCATCATTTAAATATTATCTGTAGCTGTTTTTGCTCAATGAATTTGGATTTGAATAGTGGCAGACAGAGATGGTATGTGCCCCACAAAGCCTAAAATAGTTACTATTTGACCTTTTAAAAAATGCCAACACTTGGCCTTGAGTATTAGCAGTGTGTATGGAGACAAATAGATGAGCAGATTATATTTTTGGAATTAGAGCAGTAACAAGCCTGGTGAGTTCTAGGAACATAAGGAAAGGAAGGCCAGTATGACTAAAACATAAAAGATCCCAGACACTATAATTGCTTTTCTTAAAAAATTTTTTCTTATTTTGTAGCACATTTATACCTACTGCTTTTTATTCAGACATTAACTCACTCATTCAACAAATGTTCTTTAAGTTCCCACCCTGTCCTAAATACTATGTTAACTCCTTCCCACAAACACACACAAATCATACTAAGGGAAACCAACAAGTAAATAATTATAACAGAAAAGTAAATACTAACTGAAAATGAGGGGGAGATGATTCAATTGATGCAAAGAGGAGGAAATAAACTTTGTTCTCACCACCTATTCAATATTTACCTGATATATCATGTCACGAATTTACCTGAACGCCACCTTCCCTGATTGGTCCTACCTCCCCTCCTCTAGGCACTAAAATGCTTCATCATCACAGCAGCTAATATTCATAGAGCATCTACTGTGTTTCAGTTATGGTCAGGTACTTTACACATATTATCTCATTTCATCATCACAACCTTGTGATATAGATACTATTATTACGCTCATTTGTGAAATAAGAAATTGACGTCCTTTGCTCCACATCTCATATGTGTTCCACAAAAGAGCACTGAGGACAACTACTTTCTTCCTTCTGTTGTCTGGTTTGCTGCTGATGCCTGTTAACATCATTGCTGTTTGATGGTATCACCTACCAAAGGCACCATTGCTAATACCATCCAATGTCTACGCCAAAGTTTTATGTCTAGAGCACTAATTTTGGGTCCAGGATATTGTTTCTTGAATCTCTTCATATTGTTTCTTATAGATGCCAAATATCTGAAAATAATGAACATATTTTGTAAAAGAGCTCTTTGTAGTTTTTACTTGTACTTTTATTACAATTACTACCTTCAGGCCTGGAGCCAGATTATGTAGGTTTGAATAGCAGTCCTGAAACTTAAATACTGTGTGATCCTGGTGAAATTACTTGACTTCTCTGTGCCCCAGTTTCCTTATCCGTAAAGCAAGGATAATATTATCTACCTTAAATATTTGCTGTAAAACACTTAGCCCAGCACTTGGCATGAAGCACAGGTTTAATAAATGTTGGTTATTATTACTAAGGCAAATGGCTTCTTTTTCTGACTCTTAGACAGGCTTTATCTATCAACCTCTTGCCTATTTCTGGGTACTTTGTATCTGTTGATTTCACCTTACCTTTATTGATCTTATTCACTCTAATTGTTACTGTCATGCTCCTTCCTATTACAAGACCTTTGATCATGCTGTTCTCTCTGTATGGAATGTTCCTTTTCCTGTTTGCATGTCAAATTCCTATTTGTTCTTTAAACTCCAAAAGGGCATGAACTCTATCTGCTTTTTGTTTACCGTTTTATAGTCAGCACTTAATATTGCACCTGGGTTCAGCAGACACTTATTAATGTTTACTGCATGAATGAACACCAGTCTGAGTCTATCATCTCATGTTATTCAGTTATTCCTCCGTACATTAATTCACATCATATAGTCTTTTTATATTCACTAAACACATACTATCTGTTAGGTTGTGTGCTAGAGACTTAGAAAATAAATTTGAAAAATACAAACTTTCTGCTCTCAAGAAGCTACTTGTTCACTAGAGGACACTGGCATGCAGAGAGAAATTAAAATTCAGAATGATAAGTGGTATACTTGAGGCCTGTGCTGGATCCATTGATCATATTGGAGCCATGAAAAGGGAGAATATAAATTTATCTGGGAAAGAAGAGGAAGTATTCATAAAGGAGGTAATCTCTAAATTGAGTCCAAAGTAATGAGTAGCAATTTTCCAAATAGACAAGTAGGGGTAAAGCATCTGGCAGAAGGAATTCCAGGACGAAAGTGTGAAGGGTTTTTCTTCTTCCGTTGATCCTTTTACAAATTTTTTCCTTTATTATTACCCTTTTGATATCAGACTAAAGATTTTCATCTTTAATAAGTACAATACTGGTAAGTTTCCCATTTTAAGCGTCTATACATTATGTCTGTTGTTTGTTGTTGCTCTCAATTTTTTCCCTCTGCTCTGTATTTCCACTGCACATACTATTTCAGTGCATTTTTATCCTTCTTTGTAATATGTATGGTTCCTGAATTTTCACTTGTATAAAACATACATCCTAATGGCTCACTCCATTCTAGTGCTGACTGTATTTAACACTGTACCTGAACCTTGGATTCAAGGAGCTCAACAGAACTGGGGAGTCCAGCACTGAATGGTATGCAATGTAAGTTCAAGAAAGTGATGGAAGGATAGTGGAAGAATTTCAGTTCCAGTAAACCTCAATAAAATACCATAAATACGAGCGTACTGTAAGGAGTCCTGAAAAAGCAAGCAAGATACCTGGCTTTTACACGAATCTGTGGTTCCAAATCTAAATGCGGGTAATCAACGAGAGCGCCCCAACCTGATCCTTCCGGATCAGAAGCTCTAGCACGCCCCCACAGCTGGCTAGGTCCCAGGCGTGCAAAGCCCCAACCCGGCATAGCCGGAAGGAGAGGGGCGGGGCCTACAGGCTTGCGCCGGGCCCGAAAAGGCTGGGGGAGGGGAGCGCTGGGCAGACAGTTTTCGGGCGAAAAAGCAGAAGGCGGGCGTAGGGCTGCTTCCCGAGGCTCTCCTTGCTGGCATTTCCTCCCGCTTTGCTGAGCTGGGAGTCGCGACCTCCAGCACAGGTGGGTCCCGCCCCGTGGATCGGGGAAGAGGTATCCTGGGTGGGTGCGATGGGTGGGTGGATTTGTCCAGGCGCTGGCTTTCAGGCCTGGCCCAGTAAGAGGGCGGTGGCTTCCACTCTGACGGCTCCGCCCCAGGGCGGTGGTACTCACCTCAACCCTGGCAGAAAAGAAGGTCACTTGTACCTTGCCGCAGGGCTGTCGTCACGGTTTGTGTCAGTTGTGCGACAGAGTCCGCCCGGAGACCAGCGCGGGGTCAGATGGGCCTAGTGCTAGGGAAGAGCTGGAAAAGCTGGAGCAGCCGCGCGTCGAGACTGACGCTCAGTGTACATTGTCTCAACCTCGGTCGGACTTCACTGGCCTGGGTCTGTCATTGACTGTCTAGCTTTCAGCAAGTCCCTACCCTCTCCGTGCTTCGCTTTGCTTGGCAGTGCAGGGAAAGGTATGACTTAGCTATAAAGGCAAAGAATTAGAAACACTATGGAAGAACAGTTTGGTGTCATTCTGATTCCTCTTCATTAAGGAACTGGTGATAATAATAATGGCAGCCATATATTATGAAAAGCCCTGTAACCTTCACAACCATGAGAGGCGAATGTATTTATTTACCACAGTACTTACAGAGATTATACTTTATTTCATAACCAGTATGAGGTAGTGAATGTTCCCTGGGTTGGTTGAGTCTGGGGACTGACTGCTTTTTCGTGTCCCACCTCATTCTTTACTTCTGGGAAGTATCACTTCCTGGTTTGGGTATCTGCATGAGGAACCACAAGCAGTTCTGTATGTCTGGTTGTCAACACTGGGAACAGCAGCAAAATATCCAAATTGATCACTCGCTGTCTGCAGTGTTTGTAGCAGCTGTGTTTTCTGCCTGCCAGGATGGCGGGTAGGGTGGGGGAGGTGGGCCCTGGATTAATAAACCCCTCTGATGGGAAGAGTCTCTTTCTGCTCAGAGCTAAAGTGAACACGGGTCCACCAGCTGGGCACCACTGTGACCCTCTTTCTACAGCACCAGATGTCCCCCCTGCTCATATGGGCTATATGGGCACCTGCCATCGTCCACGTGTAAAGAATGTACTGGATAAGAGGCTTTGGGCACAACGTGGCCTTTGCCACACCTGCAGGGTTTAGGCAAGGAGTGGCTGAACGAAGGTGAGTGTTCTTCGGGGTGTGGGCCCCGATAATTTCCGAACGGTCAACAGAGTGAGAGAGAAATTCTGGTAGAGAGCTGCTGAGCTGAGCTTGTGGGTGAGTGTAGGATTGGCTGTTTGGCAGGACCTGGTGAATGCTTTGGCCATATTTTGACTCTGTTCATGCATGCTTTCACTCCAAAGATACCAAAGATAATCAATGAATGGTTACTCTGTGCCAGGATACCGGTCCACTCCCTGAGATTAGCAGCACAGGAGGACAAAAGTGTGACAAGACAACAGGAATCCAACTTTAAGCATGCTAAGTCTGAGGCATCCTCACCCTTCCGCATTCCCAGTATCACTCAGTATGAAGTCTTGTCACTTCTGCAGCCTGAATGTTTTTTTAAACCTATGCACTTCTCTTTGCCCCTACTGCTACTCAAAATTTCAACCCAGCAACACTCTTTTCCTTTTGCTTCGAAAATTTTTATTTTACAAGACCTAAATCCTTGCTTGACCTTCAGCTGTCATGGGAAAACCACCATGCTGATCATAACCACAGCAACAACAACATCATCAACAACATACAACAGCCTGATGAGCTCTGTATGACCCCTAATACATTGTCAAAGACTCAAACTTGCCTTTTGTTCCCTCTGCTTCCCAAAGTGTTTTTAAATTTTTGTATTGAGATGTAATTTACGTACCATGGAATTGACTAATTTTACGTGAACATTCAAGGATTTTTAGTACATTTATCGAGTGGTGCGGCTATCACTGCGATCCAGTATTAGATAGTTGCATCACCCCACTGGCCTCTCTCTCAGGCCCATTTGCACTTAGTTCCCATTACCACCCTAGCCCCCAGCAATCTCTAATCTGCTTCCTGTCTCTATGCATTGCCTATCCTGCACATTTCACATAAGTGGAATCAGATAGTACGCAGTCTTTTGTGACTTGCTTCTTTTACTTAGTGGGACATTTTCAAGGTTCATCCATGTTGTAGGATGAATCAGTACTTCATTACATTTCAATGGTCGAATAGTTGTATATAGCGTATGTATACACCACCTTTTGTTTATGGACATCTGGGTTATTTCTACCTTGGCTATTGTGAATAGGACTGGCATAGACATTCACGTACAAGATTTTGGGTGGACATAGGTTTTCAGTTCCCTTGGGTAGATACCTAGGACCGGAATTGCTGGTCAAATGATAACGCTATGTTGAACTTTCTGACTAACTGCCAAACTGCTTTTCACCATGGCTGCACCATTTTACATTGATTACATTTACTTGCACCACCAGCAGTGTATAAAGTTCTAATTTCTTTACATCCTAGCCAATACTTGTTATTCTCCATTTTTTATTATAGCCATCCTAGTGGATATGAAGAGATACCTCATTGTGGTTTTGATTTGCATTTCCCTAATGACTAATGATGTTGTACATAGTTTCATCTGTTTCTTGCCCATTTGTATATGTTGTTTGGAGAAATGTGTATTACTTACTTTGCCCATTTTTCAATTAGGTTGTTTCCCTTCTTATTGAGATATAAGAATTCTTTATATATTTAGGATACAAGTCCTTTTTCAGGTATATGATTTAAAAATACTTTTCCAGTCTGTGACTTGTCTTTTCATTTTTAATGATGTCTTTTGAAGAGCAAAGGTGTTGAATTTTAAGTTCAATTTATCATTTTTCTTTTACAAGTAGTGCTTTTTGGTATTGTATCTAAGAACTCTTTGCTTAATCCAAGGTCTCCTATATTTACTTCTGAAAGTTTTATAGTTTTACCTCTTACATTTATATCTAGTCCATTATGACTTAGCTTTTGCATGTGGTGTGAGGTATGGGGTCTAAATTCATCTTTTTAGAAAATTGAAGTATAATTGATCTACAATAGTATGTTAGTTCCACGTGCACAATACAGTGAGTTGATATTTTTATACCTTACAAATTGAATCACCATAAGTCTAGTTACCACGTATCACCATACAAAGATATATTATTGAGTATTTCCCTATATATATATTACATCCACATAACTCATTTATTTCATAACTAGAAGTTTGTACCTCTTAATCTCCCTCACCTGTTTCTCTCATCCCAACCACCTCCCTCCCCTCTGGCAACTACCAGTTTGTTCTCTTTATCTAGAGAGTCTGTTTCTCTTTTGTTATGCTTATTTATTGGTTTTATTTTTTTAGATTCCACTTATAACTGAAATCATATGGTGTTTCCCTTTCTCTGTTTGACTTTTTCACTTAGCATAATCACCTCTAATCTGTATTGTTGAAAAGGGAAGATTTCTTTCTTTTGTTATGAATGAATATTATTGCATTATGTGTCTGTGTGTTTTCTTTATCCATTCGTCAATCAATGAACACTTAGGTTGTTTCCATATCTTAGCTATTGTAAATAATGCTGCAATGATCATAGAGGTGCATATATCTTCTCAAATTAGTGCTTTTGTTTTTGGGGTATATACCCAGAAGTGAAATTTCTAGAACATATGGCAGTTCTATTTTTAATTCTTTAAGGGACTTCTGTACTGTTTTCATAGTGATTGTACCAATTTACATTCCCACCAGCAGTACACAAGGGTTCCCTTTTCTCCACATCCTCGCCAGCACTTGTTATTTGTTGTCTTTTTGATAACAGCCATTCTGACCAGTTGTGAGGTGATATCTCATTGTAGTTCTCATTTGCATTTCCCTGATGGCTCGTGATTTTGAGCATTTTTTCATGTACCTGTTGGACATCTGTGTATCTTCTTTGGAAAAATGTTTACTCATGTCTTCTGCCCATGTTTTTAAACATTTTTATTGAGTTATAGTCATTTTACAATGTTGTGTCAGATTCCCGTGTACAGCACAATTTTTCAGTTATACATGAACATGCATATATTCATTGTCAATTTTTTTTTTTTGCTGTGAGCTACCACAAGATGTTGCATATATTTCCCTGTGTTATACAGTATAATCTTGTTTGTCTGTTCTGCATATGCCTGTCAGTATCTACAAATTTCAAACTCCCAGTCTATCCCTTCCCACCTCCCTCCCCTGTGGCAACCACAAGTTTGTATTCTATGTCTATGAGTCTGTTTCTGTTTTGTATTTATGGTTTTTTTTTTTTAGATTCCATATATGAGTGATTTCATATGGTATTATTCTTTCTCTTTCTGGCTTACTTCACTTAGAATGACATTCTTCAGGGACATCCATGTTGCTGCAAGTGGTGTTATGTTGTCATTTTTATGGCTGAATAGTATTCCATTGTATAAATATACCGCTTCTTCTTTATCCAGTCATCTGTCGATGGACATTTAGGCTGTGTCCATGTCTTGGCTATTGTAAATAGTGCTGCTATGAACACTGGGGTGCAGGTGTCATCCTGAAGTAGGGTTCCTTCTGGATATATGCCTAGGAGCGGGATTCCTGGGTCATACGGTAAGTCTATTCCTAGTCTTTTGAGGAATCCCTATACTGTTTTCCACAGTGGCTGCACCAAACTGCATTCCCACCAGCAGTGTAGGAGGGTTCCCTTTTCTCCACAGCTTCTCCAGCATTTGTCATTTGTGGACTTTTGAATGATGGCCATTCTGACTAGTGTGAGGTGATACCTCATTGTAGCTTTGATTTGCATTTCTCTGATAATTAGTGATACTGAACATTTTTTCACGTTCCTATTGATCATTTGTATGTCTTCCTTGGAGAATTGCTTGCTTAGGTCTTCTGCCCATTTTTGGTTGGGGTTATTTGTTTTCTTTTTATTAAGTTGTATGAGCTGCTTATATATTCTGGAGATCAAGCCTTTGTTGGTTTCATCATTTGCAAAAATTTTCTCCCATTCTGCAGTTTGTCATTTTGTTTTACTTATGGTTCCCTTTGCTGTGCAGAAGCTTGTGAGTTTCATTAGGTCCCATTTGTTTATTCTTGCTTTTATTTCTATTGCTTGGGTAGACTGTCCTAGGAGAACATTTTTGAGATGTATGTCAGATAATGTTTTGCCTATATTTTCTTCAAGGAGGTTTATTGAATCTTGTCTTATGTTTAAGTCTTTGATCCATTTTGAGTTTATTTTTGTGTACGGTGTAAGGGAGTGTTCTAGCTTCACTGATTTACATGCTGCTGTCCAGTTTCCCCAACACACCCTTATTTGGTTTTAAGACTAGTGGGACTGACAGGGGGCTATGAGAAACTTAGATTAAACTTGTGAAGAGCTTGCACACACTTGCTTACTCCCAAAACAAGGAGAAGATTGAGCCTGCATGGGGCTCTGGCTGGTTTACCATGAATGCCCTAGCACATGCTTTGGCCCACACTGAGCACTCACTCTGGCTCCTCTTGCTCCATGGTGCAGCTCTGCAGTAGGGCAAAGACTGCTGCTGCTGAGGAGAGTGTGAAGCTGTTGGGGGATGGAGTCAGCTTGGACCTGCACTACATCTGAATGGGATGAGGGAAGCAGATTGGGAGTGGTCTGGAATTCTAATTGGTGTCTTGGAACTGCCCAAACATGTGCCCCAGCCCACACCGAGCACCCACTTCTGGCCCCTTTTGCTCCATAGTGCAGTATCCCACTGGGATGAAGGCTGCTATTGCAGGTTGAGAAGAGTGTACAGTTGTGGAGGATGGAGCTGGCTCAGACTTGGCACTACATCTGAATGGGTCAACCATTGCTGGTGCTCTCAAAAGCAGCAGTTTGGAAGTGGTCTGGGACTCTGGTGTGCATTCTTTCCCTTCCTTTGTGCTACTATTATCACATATATTACATTTATATGTGATTATAACCCCAATATACAGAGTTACAGTTATGAACTGTAAAATCATATCTTTTAAAGAGGATAAAGAAAAAAGGAGAAAATACATTTATAAAGTCTTTTAGATTAACTCACAGTTTACAGTTTCTAGTGGTCTTCATTTCCTTCTGTGGATTCATGTTATCATCAATGGCATCATTTTCTTGCTCCTGCATTGGTTTATTCTCTCCCCATACATTTTTGTAATCATCATGTATATTGTAGCTTTATATGTTCTAAAATTGAGACTACATTTTATAATTATTGTTTTATGTGGTTGCATTTTGGACCAGTTAACAGAAAAGATATAAATATATGTGTGTGTATGTATATGTGTGTATATGTTTGTAAGTATATATATGTGTGTCTGTATTTTATATTTGCCTATGTATTTAACCTTTACTTTTATTTCTTTGGATGATTTGATTACTATCTGGTGTCATTTCCTTTTAACCTGAGGGACTTCCATTAGTATTTCTTGTAAAGGACATCTGCTAGCAATGAATTCTCCATATGGGAATGTCTTTATTACATTTTCAAAGGATAGTTTTGCTGTCTATAGAACTCATGGTTGACAGTTTTTTTTTTTTAACTTTAGCATGTTCCATATGCCATTGTACTTCCTCCGACCTCCATTGTTTCTGATGAGAAGTCTCCTTTTAATCTTACTGTAGTTCCCTTATATATGAGGAATCATTTTTCTCTTGCTGCTTTGAAACTTGTCTATTGTTGTTGGCTTTCAACAGTGTGACTGTAATTTGTCTCAGAGTGAATTTTTTTTTATGTTTGTCCTACTTGTAGGTTTTTGAGCTTCTCAGATGTATAGATTATTTTTCATCAAGTTTGAGATTTTTTGGCAATTATCTTTTCAAATATTTTTTCTGTTCCTTTTTGTCTCTTTGCTCCCTCTTGGACTCAAATTACTCATAGGCTATATTATGGATTAAATTGTGGCCCTCCCAAATTCATATGTTGAAGGCCTAACCCCCTGTACCCAAAAATGTAATCTTATTTGTAGATAAGATCTTTATAGAGGTAATCAAATTAAAATGAGGTCATTAGGGTGGACCCTAATCCAATATGACCGATATTCTTATAAAAAGGGAAAATTTGGAGATACATACATACACAGGGAAGATGATGTGAAGACACAGAGAGAAGACAGCCATATACAAGCCAAAGAAAGAGATCTAGAACAGATCTTTCCCACACAGTCCTTACAAGGGATCAACCCTGCCAACACCTTGACCTCAGACTTCTAGCCTACAGAATAGTGGAACAATATATTTCTGTTGTTTAAGCTGCACATTTTCTGGTACTTTGTTTTGGTAGCTGTAGCAAACTAATCTAGGTTGGTATACTTGCTGGTGTCCCACAGGTCTCTGTGGATCTGTTAATTCTTTTTCTTTCTGTTCTGAAAATAAAATAATTTCTGTTCATCTGTCTTCATGTTTATTTGTTCCTTCTTCTGCCAGCTTAAATCTGCTGTAGAATCCTCCCAGTGAATTTTTAATTTCAGTTATTGAAACTTGTCAACTCAAATTCCCATTTAATTCTTTTTATAATTTGTCTGTTTATATTTTTATGTGATTAATCACTGCCCTCATACTTTGCTTGAATTCATTAAACATGATTTTCTCTAGTTTTTTGAGGATATTTTTATGTCTTTGCCTGCTGTATGCAACATTTGGGCCTTTCAGAGACAGTTTCTATTAACTGCTTTTTTACTGCCTATAAATGGGTCACATGTTACTGTTTTTTGCATGTCTAACTTTTTAAGTGAAAACTGGACATTTTGGACAATATTACCTCTGTGTCAGCATAGCTTAGTGGTCAGCCAGTGGTTGGTCTGATTGTGATTAAAATCTTAAACCAATAAATCTCCCACCCCTTGCCAGTGGGTCTGTATGTATGTTGGGAAAAACAATCAAAGTTTAGACCATTTACAAGTCTGTCCTAGCTCTTACTTTCTATGTGAACAAGGCCTCACGTTTTTCCAGGGACAAGTATATATCTGGGACCGACTTTAACCTCTCCTAAGTGGGCGTTGCAACCTTGCACATGCATGTGGTCTGCCAAACCCCCAGGGATATATGGGAGCTTCTCAAGGCCCACTTTGCTTCTCAGTCCTTGGATATCCACATTAAATTTCTTGCTGGTTTCCTGGTCTGTAGCTCTTCACAACTAGTATTGAGACATTAGGCTAGCTGTGATGTTGGCCTTTCTTGATTATTTTCTACTGAGATTGCTGTTGTTTTTATCAATGCCACTGGACATGGGTTTTATTGTGCTTTGCTCCAAATCATGGCAGCACCCAACATCAGTGGAGCTATCTGTCCTTGTGGCCTCCACTTCCCGTTTAAAACCACCATACCGCAAAGATGGTGGGAGTAATGGGAACAGCCCCCTAATTAAAATGCTTCAGATTCCCACCATTCTTACTCAAAGTTTTTTAAATTAATGCCTCTCAATTTATTGTATGATTTTGATCAATTTCAAGAGTCATGAAGGAGTTGTTTTTGACAGTTTTGTTCAGTTCATCTTTGTTCTTTGGGGAATAGTTTTGCTGAATAGTTTTGTCTTTACTTAGCCACTGCAGTTTTGCCTGTATTTATTTTAGGTGTCTTAGTGATTTGTTTTTCCAATTGTTTTTCTTTGTTTTGTAATTTGAACTAAAATGTGGACATTTGGGATTTCAAGTTCTTAGCATGATTCTTGTTTTGTAATTTGAGCTAAAACTTGGACATTTCAGATTTCAAGTTTCTCTCATGATTCTTGTGCTGCAGAGAAAGTAAAGAATAAGTTGGTTTTATTCCAATTCCTAATGTAGTCATTATGCTCAGATTTAACTTCCAGTCATTCAGGAATCAAAGTGCCCTAGTTTGGCTTGCGGTCTTTCAGGAGATGATGTTTTTTTTCTTTGTAGTAAGCATGAGAAGATTGAGTTGACCCATATGCAATTGCCTACTCTGACTAAGATTTCTAGCTATAGCTATTTTCCAGGTATTTCTAATTATTCTGCAACCAATGATTGTTAGATCTTGGTTTAATCAAATTCATATTAAAAACATATTGAGTCTTTAGTATATGTTTGGCACTGTGGGGGTTACAAAAAATTTATTCTGTGACTTCATGGAATTTTCAGTCTAGCTGGAGAATCAAAGCTTACATACTTAACTCATTTAGGAGGACAGTTCAAATCAAGGCAATACTATCATATTTGATACAAACAGTATTTGCTGTTTACCATCAGGAAAGAAAGAATTCTGTGTAGTCCAGATGATCTGAGGAAGGCTTCTTTGAATGAATAGGATTTGAAATGGCCTTTGAAGAATGAGTAGAGATTTTACATAGAGTGAAGAGAACATTCTAAGGTAAAGTATTATCACCAACACCGTGATCAGAACCATTGAGAACTGTCCCCCTTGCCCCATGCCAACTAGGATAGTTTGTCTTCTTTAATCATATATACCCACTCCTTTAGCATGTACCTCAAATCATAAAAAGAGAGTTTTGGCACATAAGTGGCTATTCACAGGGAAATCATGAACCATTCAATGTGACTAACACTGGGTCATCTCCCATTTAACTCTTCTGGAAACCATCTTTGTCATTTGTTTCTCCTGTTGCACCATTGCCTCTTCTTTTCTGGCAATTCATCATAGCTGCCCAGAGTTCACTATGGTCGCTGGAGCTCCAAAGCATCCCAAGGCATTTAGGGGGGCTCTTCATTTATACTACATCTTATCCCACAACATCTATGCATCTGAAAAAGGGTTTTCTCCAACAGAATATTGCAGGTGACCCCACATGGATGATGGGGTGCCTTATCCATACTTTAACTACAAATCCTCAGCAGTCAAAGGCCACTCCCAAAGTACATGTGGGCAATCCCTGCTATAAAGTCATCCCCCCCAGGGTACAGGGGCACCCTTTCCAGTGGGCACCAGCATCAGTAAGCTTCATCCAGAAGCAGCAACCTGTGCTTAGCACCTGTGCTCAGAAGAGCCTGACAAAGATTTGAAAAACCCTGACCTATCACCTAGATATGGAATGTGTGGTTGAAGGGTGTGTGTGACCACGGGTTGTAGGAACTACTCGTACATTGCCAGCTGTAAGTCCTTACTGGCCAGATCTATGCCCAAGTTCTCTGCCTGTACCATAATGCTATCCCACTGTGCCTCTATGGCTCCTAGAAGAAGTCCCTTGACATTATATTCTGTGATATTCAGAAACGTGCACTGTAACCAAGGATACACCAGGAAACCCCAAAGTGCAACTGCACCTGCTTTGACCTTAGACCACCCTTGTTTGACATAAACTTTACCTCAGCCTGCCCTGTCCTGCCATACTCATTACAGTAGATGCACTGATGAAATTGGCCATGTCCTTCTTGACATTATTGTCTCTCACCAAGGGCCACAGTTGTTATTGCTTTTCAGATCCCCCAAATTTTTAGCTCTTGCTTTTATTCTCACAGCATACTAAATAAATATAGTATATGTAACAGTGCTCACTTTCATTTCATGTAGAAATCTGCAGTGCTCTGCTTAGTCAAAAATGATCATCTATTTCTGTCTTTCAACATTACTGTTTATTCAGCTTCACTGTTTATCATGTCTATAATGCTTATAGACACTTTGTTTTAAGCAATATGCTTACTCATAATTTTGGGGGTTTTTTTGGATTGCAGTTTTGCTCCTTCATACTGTGAAACCACCTCTCTATTCTGGCAATGCATTTTTAACCCACCTCAGCTAAAGCTTTTCATGTTCTAATCTGGTATCTAAATCCTACTACCTAGGTGCTATTGGTAATCTATTTTGGCCTATCTCAGGATGTATATGTAACTAGCCCATCCATGGTGAAATATATGTTAGTAACTAGAGCAGAGGTTGAAAAAGGTCCACATTTTGGCTGAATATAACTTGAGGATGTATTTTTGGCCAAACCTTTCTGGCCACCACAATGTTAGATTTACTTGTGGTATCCACAACAAAGTGCTTCTGAAATATCAAACTAAAGGAAGTGTAACTGACCAAGGGCCCAGCTGCCATGTGAGTCCACACTTCCCACAGTCTGCTCTCAACTATGAACTGAGCATGGATGACAAGGATACTAATGAAGGCCAATTTCTTGGAGATTCATAATCCTCTAATGACCACCTTTGCTTGAGGACTCCCTAACAACCTTGTTGAAACCTTCTTAGAATTGCATCTGCAGTTTAAGACCTTGTCTCATTCTCTCTCTCCTCCACAGGGATTGCACCTACATCATGGTCTGACAGCTCTACCAGTTTTTTTCAGACTCTCTCCCCATTTTTCTCACACATGTTTCCCCAGATAAACCACTTGCACATCTATTCCTGTCATGGCATCTCCTTTTCAGAGGACCCGGACTAATGTAGTTGTCAACATTACAAATTGGAAGAGTTCTTATATAATATGCATTTCTGGCTCCTCCCAAATCTGGCAGCACTAGGCCTGTCTGGCAATAATTAGCTAGAGCTGAATAGTGACTAGAATTTTTGGACAGAACAAACATTCTTCAGTTTACCCCTCTCTCCACAATCCCTTGTTTTCTCTTATACTTGACCTATTTATGTTACTTGCCTAGACCCCATTGGCATTTAATTTTGAGACCCTGATATAAAGCAGCATTCTTTTAACTCATGAAATCAAATATATTATTGTCCTAGTTAAACATAGACACAGATATGACAGATACAATCTCAGCTTGGACCCTTTGCATTGGCCTGTTTTATACCAGACATCTTCATGAATAACTCCTTTTGTTCAAATGTCATTTTTCTCAGTAAAGTCTTTCTTGATCACTATGTTCAAAAGTCCTACACCCTTTCATCCTGCTGGGTTTTTTCATAGTTCTTATTGCTTTATAATATACTGTATAATTTACTCATTTATTATGTTTATCTTTAATTGTCTGCCTCCTTCCACTAGAAGATAAGCATGAAAGCAGGAATTTTTGTCTGTTTTCCAAGTGCCTAAAATAGTTCCTGGCATTAAGTTGACACCCAATAAATATTTGTTAAATGAATTGATTAGCTAATTAGTTAATCAAGAGTGTCAGGGAAGTTTTCTTTAATGAATTGATCTGAAACCTGAAGAATGGGTAGGAAGAATGAGAGGGAGGACATGGTAGACAGAGGAAACAACATATGTGAAGGCCCTGAGATGATGGGGCAAGATAGATGGGGCCAATTATGTGAAGACTTGAGTGCTGTTTTAAAGAGATGACTCAATAAAATGGGAAGACAAAAATAATGAAACAGGCAATTATTATATGTGTTGTAACTGCATTAATAAGGGTATGCACAAAGAACTGTGAAAACGCTGAGTAGGCAGCTACTTACTCTTCCTAGGAGAGTTAGGAAAATTTTACAAAGAAGGTGACATTTGAGCTAGTCTCAGGCAGGAAAGTGGCATGATGAAAGTGTTTTAAGAAGATTAATCTGGCAGTAGTATGGAAAATGGATTGGAATATGGATGGAATGGAGGCAAGAAAACGATCTAGTCTATGGCAGTAGTCCAGGTATGAGGTGATGAAGGCATCTATAGGAATGGAAAGAGAAGGACAAATCTGAGAGACATTTGGAAGGAAAAATTGACAGGAGCTAAATGGACTCTTGGCTTTAAGCCTTTAGGAGGTAATGCTTCTTCCTTAGTAATAACCATGAAAAGATTCAGATTGACCTATTATGTAATTGCTTACTCTGACTAGAATTTCTAGCTATGGCTGTTCTCCAGAAATTTCTGTTATTGTGATTGATACTTGTTGGACCTTAATTTACATTAAGATGGCTTTAGTCTCTAAAGGTTGGGAAGCTCTCAAAAACATCATTTTGACTATGAAACAACAAATTATTCTATTAAAGGAGAAATGAGGAAAGCCATAGTGCTACATGGAAGTTTTACAGTAAGTGCATAGTTGTTTTTTTTTAAGGATAATGTATAAAAGATGGAAAGAAGGATTAATATAACAGGTGGTATGTGCCTAGAGGATTAATATTTAGAAGAATAAGGCCCCAAATTACCTCAGACTTGTAGAAATACATACTTACAACGACAACAAGAACAATATTTTAACTATGTTCTGAGAAAGAAAAAGTACATGTGTTCTAGTATGGATAAGTTATAACTTGATATTGTTAAACCACTCTCAATGATCAAAAGAATTAAGGAGAATAAGGAGAGGTGCTTTAAGACTGGATTTATATAAGTACAATACCATTTCTAACAAAGAAAAAGGAGGAAGAGTTTTCAATCTTCTAATCAATGAGCTGAACTTGAGTTAGCTTCTAGAACAGATTTTCAAAGTAAGCGAGTACTTAGAAAATTACAAAGTGACCAACACACAAAGACATTCCACACAAATCTCATGTTTATTTCTGATAATTAGAGATAGTTTATAGAAATATGACAGATATAACATGTACATGGAATTAATGAATGAAATTTAAGCAAGATTTTAGCAAGTCTTTTATGGTACCCTTAGGAACAAGAATTATGAACCTATATTGATGGGTTAGATAATTAATATAATTATGTATTAATTAATTAAATTACCATAACAGACCATAAGCAAAGAGAGAGTTTTAGATGGCCTGCTGTGAATCCTACCTTAGGCTTGACCTTGTCAATATTTTTATTACTTACTAAGTGAATATTTGCAGCATACAACTTACCAGATTTAAAGAGGCTGTGAAGCTGGAAGCAATTCAATCCAATTTCCACAAACATTTATGGAATTCTCCTAAGTACTAGGAAACGTATTGCAAAAATGAATGTCTTAATACTGAGGAGTGTCCAAGTATTACTGGTGGGAAAAACTCTTAAACATAATTTCAGCAAAATGTATTAAGAAAGAAGACAGAGGCATAAACAGACTACTATAAAAGGACCCAGGAAAGCTACTGGTTCATTCTGGTAGTTTAGGGAGGAATTCTTTGATGAGGTGATATCTCCACTGATTCTTGAAAGATGAATAAAAGACAGAGTAGGAATGGCTTCCTGTTTGAGAGAACAAAGAGCAGGAACATTAGTTTCTCAGAAGGAAGAAAGAGTATAGTGGGTCTGGGAAATTATAAGCAATGAAGCACAAGGAGGTAAATAGCAGGAAGTGAGGCTAAGAGGTTGCTCAGGACCAGATAATGGAAGACATTACATAACATGTTAAGGAAATTGGACTTTACCCTGAATGCCCTAGGGATCCATTCGAAATGAATGACATATTATTATTTTAGTTCACTCTTCCTACAGTGTGCAAAATGGATTGAAAGGAGGATAAATGTGTGTATGGATAGGTCAGTTAGGTGGCTTTTGCAGTTTTTGAGTGAGGAATAATGGCGGACCTGGACTGGTGTATAGAGATGTAATGCAATGGTTCAGGTTTGATAATCATTTAGGGGTAAAAGTTATCATTATTTGAAAATTGTCTGCAAGGGAGAAATTTTAAAGAGGAGGTATGAAGTTTGAAGCACAGATTTCACATTGAACTAGTTCTACAACTGATTGGATGATATTCAAATTAACTATGAGGAAGAACACTGTGAAAGGAGTCAGTTTAAGTAGGGGAGATTAGGACGCCATTAGAAGGTGCTTCATGAGGACAGAAATATTTGTTTTGTTTACTGATGTATTTCCAGTACTTATAATAGTGCCTGGCACCTAGTACATGTAAATGTCTTATATATTTGTAATAGAAGTCCTAGGAGGGGAGGGAGAGAATGGTACAAAAACAATATTTGAAGAGATAATGACTGAGACTTTTCCAAAAGTAACAAAGCATACAAACACCCATTTATTATCTTACAGTTCTGTAGGTCAGAAGACAAGGCATGGCATGACTGGGTTCTCTGGTCATTGTATTAAAGGCTGAACTCGGGGTGTTTGTTAGGCTGTATTCTTTTCTGGAGGCTCTGGCTAAGAATCCACACCCAGACTCATTCGGATTGTTGGCTGAATTCAGTTCCACATGGCTGTAGGACTGAGGTTACTGTTTCCTTCTTGCATATCAGATGTGGGTTACTCTCAGCTACTAGACACTGCCTGCATTACTTGCCATGTAGTCCTCTTCATCTTCAAAGCCCGTGGAGAATCTCCTTGACAGCAAATTCCTCTTCTGTTTCAAGTCTCTCACCAGAAAAAGCCCATCCCTTTTAAGAGATCGCTGGATTAGGCCAGGCGAACCAAAGATTATCTCCCTTTCTTTTTTTTTTTTTTTAACATTTTTTATTGATTTATAATCATTTTACAATGTTGTGTCAAATTCCAGTGTAGAGCACAATTTTTCAGTTATACATGAACATATATATATATTCATTGTCACATTTTTTTCTCTGTGAGTTATCATAACATTTTGTGTATATTTCCCTGTGCTATACAGTGTAGTCTATTTTACAATTTTGAAATCCCAGTCTATCCCTTCCCACCCTCCAACCCCCCGGTAACCACAAGTCTGTATTCTCTGTCTGTGAGTCTATTTCTGTCCTTTATTTACGCTTTGTTTTTGTTTGTTTGTTTGTTTTTGTTTTTGTTTTTTAGATTCCACATATGAGCGATCTCATATGGTATTTTTCTTTCTCTTTCTGGCTTACTTCACTTAGAATGACATTACATAATGCCATTTGCAGCAACATGGATGCTCCTGGAGAATGTCATTCTATCTCCCTTTCTTAAAGTCAGATGTGCCATATACATAACTTAATCATTCAAGTGAAATCCTATCCATCATAGTCACAGTCCCTCTCGCCCTCCAGTGGAAGGGATTATAATATGGCAAGAGTCACTGGAAGTCATTTTAGAATTGTCTATCACAAGCATCAAGTCATAAATTTAAAAAGTGCAGAATAAATACAAAGAAAACCTCATCTAGATGTATTTTAGTAAGCACTGCTGAAAAATAAAGAAAAAGAAACAATTTTTACAGCAGGTGGTGAAAAAAGAGTAGCAATTAGATTGGCTTTCACTTCTCAATAGAAACAATGTTAAAGAAATGATACCTTCAAAATGCTGGAGAAAGTAACTGTCAATATGAAATTCTACATCCAGTAAAAACAGCCTTCAAAACAAAAATAAAATAAATGTTTTTCTATGGTCCCTAACTTAGAGAATCTTACACCAAACACCAAAGGAAATATTTAGTATCTTTACACAGAAGTCAAATGATTCCAAATTAAAGCTTGGAGGTATACAATGGGAACAATGGAGAGGTTAAATATCTGAGTAGATCTGAATGTCCATGCAATATATCAGTAATTATATTTAATATAAGTTAACTTAACACATCAATTAAATGACAGATTATTAGGTTAAGAAAGAAAATCTAACTACTGTTTATAAGAGACACAAAAATAAGAGTGGAAGAAATATACAATGCATGTAAATGCAAAACCAGCCCCCGAAAATCTGATGTAAATATGTTAATATGAAACAAAACTGACTTTAAGAAAGGATTCCTTACGAAACATAGAGATTTTTTAATAATAATAAAGGACACCCACCAAGAAGATAAAATTATTATTCTAATTTGTATGCACTTGACAGTCAAAAAATACAAAGCAAACATTGACAGATATCCAATAAATAAATTCAAAGTCATAATCAGAAATCTTAACACACATCCTTCAGTAACTAATAGAACATCAGATAAACAAAACCAACAAGTATACAGAACAGTTGAACAATAATATTAAAAACTTGACCTAATTGACTAATATATGTAACAACCATGGAATACACATTCTTTTCTGCACCCAGAAGAATAGATGATATGGTGGGCCATAAAGTAAGCAATTACATTTGCACTGAGGGTGGGTTTTTTTTTTTTTTTGCCACAAGGAAATGAAATTAGAAACTAATAATTATAATAAAACTAGAAAATCTCTTTAAAATAAGTAGTTTACTTTTAAATAACCTGTAGGTCAAATTTTAATAATAACAGTAGAAATGTGTAGATTTATGTATCCAGCCAAAGACCATTCGTCTGGATGAGACCATACTCTTTTTCACTTGTGAGTGGACAGGGGATTTGGTATTCTTTGGGGTATTCTTTTAAAGAACAATTATTTTCCAAAAAATAGTTTGCCCCTTTCCAAAATAGGGTGTTCTTTTAGTTATTTCTCCTTTTTCCTGATGATTTTTGATGTTGAGCACCTTTTCAGCTAACATCATACATAATGGTGAGACTGAAGATAGGGAACATGGCAAAGATGTCCACTCTCACCGCTCTTATTTATTTAACACAGTTCTGGAAGTTCTAGTCATTATAATAAGGCAAGAAAAAGAAATAAAATGCATACGTATTACAAAGGAGAAATAAAGCTGTCTTTATTTGCAGATGCATGATTATCTACATTGATTGCCTTAAATAATCAGCAATAAGAATCCCAGAGCTCATAAGTGAGTTCAGTAACGTTACAGGATACAAGATCAACACACAAAAATCAATTACATTTCTGTATACTTACAATGAACATGCAGAAATCGAAATGAAAAAATGCCTATCTATAATTACTTCAAATAAATTTACTTATGTATAACTCTAACAAAGTATGTATGATGAAAATTATAAAATGCTGATGAAAGAAATGAAAGAAGGCTTTTAAGTAGCTGGAGAGGCAAATCATGTTCATAAATTGGAAGACTCAACATAGTAACTATGTCAGTTCTCTCCCAAATTGATCTATAGTTTTAATGCAATTTCTACCAAAATCTCAGCAAGATGTTTCTGTAGATATAAAAAAGATTATTCTAAAATTTAAGTAAAAAAGCACACTCCTTAAAATAACCAAAACAATTTTGAACTGACCAAAAAATGAAAATATTACATATTCATCCCTACTCCCACCATACTCTGTATGATACTACTATAATGGATATATGTCATTATACATTTGCCCAAACGCATGAAATGTAGAATACCCAAAGTAAACCCTAATGTGAACTACAGATTTGGGGTGATAATGATATGTCAGTGTAGGTTCATCACTAGTAACAAATGTACCACTCTATGATGGAGGATGTTGATAATGGTGGAGGTTATGCATGTGTTGAGGCTGGAGGTAAATGGGAAACCTCTGTATCTTTCTCTCAATTTTTCTGTGAACTTAAACTTGCTCCAAAAAAAGTCTTAATTTAAAAAAAATATTCAGTGGGCAAAAGGCCTGAACAGACACTTGACCAAAGAAGATATATAGATGGCAATTAAGAATATGAAGAGATGCACATCAGTCATAATTAGTAAAATGCAAATTAAAACAAAAAGATATCACTGCATGCCTATTAGAATGGCTAAATCCAAAAGACTGACAGTACTAATTTACATTCCCACTAACAGTGCATGAGGATTCCCTTTTCTCCATGTCCTCACCAACATTTGTTATTTGTAATCTTTTGGATAATAGCCATTCTGTGAGGTAATATCTCATTGTGGTTTTGATTTGCATTTCCTTGATCATTAGTGATGCTGAGATCTTTTCATGTGCTTGTTGGTCATCTGTATGTCTTCTTTGGAAAAATATCTACTCAGGTCCTCTGCCCATTTTTAATTAGGTTATTTGGTTCTTGATGTTGAATTGTATGAATTCTTTGTATATTTTGAATATTAACCTCTTATGAGATATATCATTTACAAATACTTTCTCCCATTCAAAAGATGGTATTTTCGTTTTCTTCATAGTTTCCTTCACTGTGCGAAAGCTTTTTAGTTTGATGTAACCCCATTTGTTTATTTTTGCTTTTGTTTCCCTTGCCTAAGGAGACATGCCCCCCAGATATTACTAAGACCAGTGTCAAAGAGCATACCGCCTATGTTTTCTTCTAGAAGGTTTGTTTCAGGTCTTACATTTAAGTCTTTAATCCATTTTTAGTTTATTTTTGTGAATGGTGTGAGAAAGTAGTCTACTTTGATTCATTTGCATGTAGTTGTCCAGGTAACCTAACACCATTTATTGAAGAGGATATCACTTCCCCACTGCATATTTTTGCCTTCTTTGTCATAGATTAATCACCTTTATAAGTGTGGGATTATTTCTGGGCTCTCTGTTCTGTTCCATGGATCTTTGTGTCTGTTTTTGCACCAGTATCAATACTCTCACAAGTGGAGAGTACCAGAAGGACAAGAGCTGAAAAGCAATCCTTTTATATGATTGGAAGGTTAAAATTAGTGAATTTTTAAAGAACCACTTCAGTTAGATAGTGGGGTTGAAGCAAGATCACAATGCATAATATAACAGTGGCTGGTGAGAAAATATAAGTAATGGTTATTGACCACTTATGCTTAGCTCTTAGGAATTTCTTCTTTGTTTTTTTAATACTCTGTGGTTGAGATAATAAAATCTGTTCTTTTACATAGTTACATCTGTAGTGTCATTCCTATAGCCTTATAAAAAGTTATTTTTTATTGTTACTAACTCTTCTTATTGTCAAATTTTCTAGGATGTGGTGCCACAGGTTGTCCCACCTACAAATCAGGCTCCAGGACCTGCTGAGGGGAAGAGTCACATGTTGGGCCCTTCAACAGCTCAACTTCAGAAGCTTATTTCCATTAGCCATCCATTGGCACCATACAGCCTCCAAGTCTCTCAATTGTGTTTGGCGGCAACATACAGATCATTTTGGTAAGATATGTAGAGAAAGATACTTTGTTTTTCATTGTGATAAAAAAGTAACATAAACCATTTTTAAATGTACAGTTTACTAGTGTTAAGTATAATTACATACTTGAGCAATGACAGATACATTTCATGTGGACTGAAAATACTTCCCATGGAGTTGTGAAGACCTCTAAACATTTAGTTCCATGATTACCCTACAGGTTGCCAGAAAGACAAAAATAATATGGGGTAACAGTAAAATCTCATCCTAGCTAGGGGAAAGGGACACTGCCCTGCTCTAGCCCCACACTGTCTCCCTGTCTCATCTAAGAAAAAAAGAAAGAAAAGAAAGCCTCAATATATAGGCGAAAGGGTTTCAAACACATACACTGGAAATTCTATAGCCAGGGAATGTATTAGATGGCAGAAGGTTAAAAAGCTTTACCCCTGTGTATTAGTTTCCTAGCACTGCCATAACAAATTACCATAACCTAATTGGCATAAAACAGCACAAATTAATTTTATCACAGTTCTGGAGGCAGGAAGTTTGAAATCAAGATATTGTCAGGGCCATGTTCTCTCTGAGGGCTCTAGGCAAGAACTCCTCTTTGTTTCTTCTGGATTATGGTGATTACCAACAACCCTTGATACTCTTTGGCTTGTGGTAACATCACTCCATTCTCTGTCTTCATGATCACATGGCCTTCTTCCCTGTGTCTCCTTTGTG
This sequence comes from Camelus bactrianus, assembly GCF_048773025.1. Lineage (NCBI taxonomy): Eukaryota > Metazoa > Chordata > Mammalia > Artiodactyla > Camelidae > Camelus > Camelus bactrianus. Next base: position 118,272,923 of record NC_133575.1, on the reverse strand, counting down.
TCTTCAGATCTATTTCTCTACTTATAAGGTCACCATTTGTTGCATTTAGAGCCCACCTTAATGTGTTACATCCTCATCTTATCTAGATTATCTTCTTATTTCCAAATAAGGTCTTATTCACAGGTACTAGAGTTTAGGACTTCAACATATCTTTTGGGGAATACAGTTCAACTCACAACAGCCTGGAAAGGAACAAAAACAATTATGAAGGCCACACTCTGAAGACACAGAACCACTGTGCACTCCAAAGGCTTAGACTTAATCCAAAGATTAGAGAATTTCCTCCTCCCTCACAAACTGCAACCAGCTACTGAAGTAGCAGTGGATTACAGCTGGGAGAGCTGCAAAAGACAGACTCTTTGAGGTACAGCACAAAACGAAAGGCCAAGGCCAAGAAGGAATACAAAAACAAGATCACTGGAGGAATTTAATGCCTCTGGTACTCATAGAGACAACAAACATCAGACACAGCCCAACCTTTGGGCAGATTGATATAGTCACTCTAAAGTCCTGCTTACTTCAGTATCTACTGCTTTATACATGTCTATCTTTCAACAACAAGAACAAAATTACAAATGTACTAAAAGGCAAGAAATAACTCGAGAGACAAAGCACTGTCAGAACCAGAGACATATGACACAGGTGTTGAAATTATCAATCAGGAAACTTAAAACAACTATGATTAATATGTTAAGGATTCTAATGGAAACGGAGAAAAAAAGACCAGATGTATAATGTCATCAGAGTGATGGAAAACATAAGAAAGAATCAAAAGGAAATCAAAATCACAGTAACATAAATGAAGAATCATTTTGATGGGTTCATTTTTAAACTTGTCCCATCCAAGGGTAGAATGAGTGAATGTAAAAATAGGTCAGTAGAAATTACCTAAACTGAAATGCAAAGAGAAAATGAGAGTGGAAACAAAAAAAATACCAGAGAATTCAGGAAATGTGGAACAATATCAAAAGTTATAACATATACATGAATGGAATACCAGAAAGAGAAGAAAGAAAACTAAGCAGAAGAAATATTTGAAAAAGTAATTTCTAAAATCTTTTCAAAATAAGTGACAGACACCACATATCCAAGGAGCTTAGGGAAGTTTTTAAAAGCCACGCACAAAGCCCCACACTTAGGCAAAAGAGCAAAAACAAAGAGAAAATATTGAAGGCAGTCAGAGGAGAGAAAAACACTTTAATTATAGAGAAACACAGATAAGAATTACAGCAGAGTTCTCATCAGAACTATGCAAGCAAGAACACAATGGAATGACAACTTTAAAGTATTAAAAAAAAAAGAAAAACTGCCAGGCTCAGATCCTATATATAGCTATCCTTCAAAAGTGAGAAAGAAGTAGACTTTCTCAGACAACTCAAAATATTTTAAAGGACGTTCTTCTCTCAGAAGGAAAAAAAATGATATAGGTCACAAACTTGAATCTACACAAAAAAGGAAGAGTGCTAGAAAGGAAGATAAAATATAAATTTTTATTTTTCTGAATTGCACTAAATTTTAACTGTTTAAAGTAATAATAATGATGATGTATTTGTTATCTATACCATATGTAAGAGTGAAAGAAAAGACACCAGTGTGGCAAAGGATAGGAGGGAGAAATTAGGAATATTCTGTTAAAGGTAAATCAATAAAAAAACTGACAATACCAAGTTCTATCAAGGATGCAGAGGAATGGGAGCTCTCTTTCATTGCTGATTGAATGCAAAATGGTGCAGCTTCATTGGATGACACTTTTACAGTTATCTAAAGGTAGATTATTTTGTAATGTACATCATAAACATTAGGAAAATTACTAAAAAGTTTTTTTAAATAGTATGAATAATAAGTCAAGAAATGAGATAAAATGGAATCATAAGAAATATCAATGAAAAATCCAAGAATGTAGAAAGAGAGAAAAAAATACAGGAAAACAAGGAGTAAATACAACACATGGAAAAGAGCAAGAAGGTACATTTAAAGTCAACTACGCCAATAATTACTTCAAATTTAAATGGCCTAATCACACCAGTCAAAAAACAAAGGCAATCATATTGGATCAAAAAAAAAAAGATACAACTATATGTTGTCTTCAAGAAATGCAGTTTAAATATAAACATTCAAATAGGATAAAAGTTAAGGAATGGTGTAGGGACATGGGATATATGGAATTCTTGCACCTTTGGCTCAGCTTTGTTGTGAACCTAAAACTGCTCTTAAAAAATAAAGTCTACTTAAAATGTTTTTAAATTTAAAATTAAGGGATTGAGATAGACCATGAAAATGCTGATCAAAACAACAGTAGCTATGTTAATTTCAGACAAAGCAGTCTTCAGAACAAGAAAGATTATAATGGATAAAGAGGCACATTACATAGTGATAAAGGGGTCAGTTCTCCAAGAGAACATGTAACAATCCTAAAAATGTAGCACCTAACAATAAACCATCAAAATACATGAAGCAAAAACTGATAGAGATACAAGTAGAAAGGCTTTAATACCTCTTTCTCAGTTATCAATATCTATCAACTATCAACCAATTTGACCCAATTGACATTTATAGAACAATTCATCCAACAACAGCAAAGTACACATTGTTCTGAAGTTTCAATGAGACATTCACCTAGGTAGATCACATTCTGGGCCATAAAACAAAGCTCAAAAAATTTAAAGACTCTAAAAACATATAGAGTGTGTACATTGGCCATAATGGAACCAACTAGAAATCAATAATAGAAAAGTAGAAGAGTCCAAATATTTGGAGATTAAGCTATACACTTCTAAAAATGTACAAGTAAAAGAATTCTTAAAAAAAGTTAAAAATATTTTGAACTAAATGAAAATGAATATACAGCTTATCAAAATTTGTGGTAAGCAACTGGTATCCTTATAAAGGAAAAAGATACACCATGGTATTTTGTTATGGCAACCTGAGCCAAGACAGACGTAAACTACAAAATCTGACTCATGAATTCTAGCAGATATTCAAGAAATAAATATTACCAATTCTACAATTCTCTCCCAGAAAACAGAAGAGGAAGGAACACTTCCCAGCCTATTTTGTGAGATCATCATTACCCTAATACCAAATATGACAAATATAGTAAATCTACAGACAAGTATTTCATGAACATAGACATAAAAACTCTTGCCGGAATATTAACAAACTGAATCTAACAATACATAAATAAGATAATACATCAAGACCAGGGAGGGTTTATCCCAGGAATACAGGGCTCTTTCAAAATTAAAAAATCAATGTAATTCAACAGATGAACAGACTAAGAAACACTATATGATCATCTCATTAGGTTCATAAGAATGATTTAACAAAATTCAGTACCCATATATTATAAAAGCTGTCAAAAATTAAGAATAGAAGGGGACTTTATTAACTTTAAAGGGTATATATGAAGAACATACAATGCACATCATATTTAATGTCAAGAGACTGAATGCTTTCCCCCTAAGATCAAGAACAAAATGGTCTCCTTTTCTCATCAGTCCTATTCAGCATTGCTCTGGAAATCTGAACTGGTGCAATAAAGCAAGAAAAATAAAAGACATACAGATTGGAAAGAAACAAATGACCATTTTCCCCACAAATGATAAGATTATCTATGTAGACATCTCAAAAGAATCTACCAAAAAACTTATGAAAATAAACAGGTTTAATGAGGTTGCATGATACAAGGTCAATATACAAAAGTCAGTTGCTTTCCTATATAATAGCAACTTACAATTGGAATTTGAAATTAAGAAAGCAATTCCAAAAATGTGTGTGTGTGTGTGTGTATATATGCAGAATCTGTGTGCAAAAACTACAAAACATTGATGAAAGAAAAGAACATAAATAATTGGAAAGACATTTCATGATCATGGACTGGAATTCTCAATATGATATATGGATTCAATGCAATCCCACTCAAAATCACAGCAGACTTTTTTATAGATAATTGACAAACTGATTCTAAGATATATGTGGAAAGACAAAGGTACCAGAATAGATAATACACTTCTGAAAAAAAAATAAAATCTATGGAATTGGATTACCAGATTTCAAGACTTACCATAAAGGGGTGGTACAGTTGACCCTTAAACAACACAGGGGTTAGTGGTGCTGACTTTTCAAGCAATCAAAAACCTGAGTATAACTTATAGTCAGTCCTCTGTACATAGGCAGTTCCTCCACATACATGGTTATGCATCTGCGTATCAAACCAGCTTCACATCATGTAGTACTGTAGTATTTGCTATTGAAAAAGATCCACTTATAAGTGGACCTGCACAGTTCAAACCCCTGTTGTTCAAGGATCAACTATAATCAAGGCACTGTGGTATTTTTAAAAGGATAAATACATAGATCAGTGAAACAAAATAAAGAGCCCAGAAATAAACCCACACAGATATGGACAATTGATTTTCAATTCAGTGGACAAAGGATTTTTTTTCAACAAGTTGTGCTAGAACACTTGTATGTTCCTGTGCAAAACAAAACAAAACAAAATGTTGACACCTGCCTCATACTTTGTGTAAAATATAACTCAAAGTTGATCACAGGCTTAAATGTAAAATACAAAACTATAAAACTTGTGTGAGAAAATGTTTGTTATCTTGGATTAAACAAAAAGTTCTTAGATGCAACTTCAAAAGCATAATCCATAAAGGAAAAAATGGTAAATTGGACTCAATCAAAATTTAAAACATTTTCTCTGTGAAAGACACTGTTAAGAGAATGAAAAGAAATGGCGCAGACTTGGAGAAAATATTTGCAAAACACATATCTGTGAAAAGACTTGTATACAGAATATTTTAAAAACCTCTTAAAATTTAACAATAAGAAAACAAACCAATTTTTTAAAGTGTGGAAAGATCTGAACAGACACTTCACCAAAAGATGTAAGTATGGTCAACATCATTTTAATTAGGTAAATGCAAATGAGCTTCCACTACACACTTATTAGAATGATTAATTTTTTTATAAATTGGCAGTACTAAATGCTGACAAGAAAGCAGAGCAAAAGAAAACTTCTGTTCATTGCAGGTGCTAATGCAAAAATGATACAGCTATCTGAAAGACAATTTAGCAGTTTCTTATAAAGTTAAACATGGACTTGCCAGCAGTTGAACTCCAACATAGTTACCCAACTGATTTGTAAACTTATGGCCACAGCAAAGACCCACACATGAATAACAGCTTTATTCGAAATTGTCAAAAGTGGGAAGCTACCAAGATATCCTTCAGTAGGTTAATTAATAAACTATAGTACATCCATACAATGGAATACTATTCAACAGTAAAAAAGGAATGAGCTATTCACACAACAGCATGAATCTTAAATGCATTTTTTTAAGTAAAAGAAAATGGACCATAAAAATATACATACTATGTGATTTCCTTCATATGACATTCTGTTAAAGGCAAAACTATAGGAACAGAAAACAAATCAGTGGTTGCTAGGGATTTGGAGAGGAGATGATAATATGTAACACAGGGGAGTTTTCTTAGGACAGTGGAACTAATCTGTATGGCAATATGCATTTGAAAAAAAAAAAACCCATAGACCTGTATAGCAAAAAGTGAACCTTAACGTATTAAAAAAAGTTAATCAACCAGAAGGTCAGATCCTAGGATGGAATACAGCCTGTGACAAATGAATCCAGCTATATTACACATATATAACACAATTCATTGAAGGGAATGGAGGGGGTGACAGGCATAAATAACATTGGAAAACAGTGTTCTGACTGGAAATCATAAGGGTGAAAAAACAAAAGGAACTATACACAAACACTATACTCTAGTTGGTAAAGTTGTTTCTTACAAGGGTACAGATTTACAATTCTAAAACTACTATATATGTATACTGGGATTGAACACATAAGAGCATGGCAGATGGTGGGAACCAGGTTTCTTACCATTAGAGGATGTGGTTACAGATAAGCATAGGGGGAATGCTAGAATGAATCATATTGTACTGGATTAGAGTTGGAGATATCAGTGTAAACTCATATTTAGCCTAATATAGATACAGATGGATAGATACAGAAGTAATTACAGTTGACCCTTGAACAACATGGGGGTTAAGTGTGCCAATTCTCCACACAGTCAGAAATCTACATACAACGTATAGATGGCCCTCTGTATACACAGTTCCTCTGTATCCCAATTTCTGCATTCTCAGATTCAAACAACCACAGATTGTATAGTACCGTAGTATGTACTATTGGAAAAAATTCCACATATAAGTGGACCTCTGCAGCTCAAATCCCTATTGTTCAAGGGTCAACTGTATAGATATGTTTTACACATAAATTGGTATATCCCCTAGCTCTGTCCATTGAGAGGGCCTAGAGGCAATGACACCCCGGGAGCAATGAGCACACCCATATCTTGGTTTCTAATACCATGCTCCAATAAAAGGAACCAAGGATCCTTGGAGAAATTGATTATTCTAGGGCTGGGTCGGGGAAAATACAGTATAAACTTGGAGAATCTTCAAGTAAGGAAGTGCTCAAAAAAATGATGAGGGACACGGGAGCTAACTAAAAGAGCTTCTAATAGCCAAAATTGGAACAATTTGAGCGAGGAAAAATAATGCTGTATTGGATCATAACCTAGAGTATAAAATAAATATCCATGAATCCATGCTGATATAAATAAATGATTGAATGGGGAGAGTACAGACAAAAGCTTCCATACAAAAGAATTCGAAATAATTTATGTAGATGTTAATTCTCCAGTCCTAGAATGCAGGCTGCACTTAGTGATTTGCTGCAAATGAATAGAATATGGAAAGAGGGTAGAGTAACTTTAAGTGGAGAAACCTAGCAAACACTACGTTTGATAACATGTACCATTAATATGATATGGCTTTCCTGCCAAAAATCTATAACCCCACTTTAACCATGAGAAAAGCATCAGACAAACTCAAATTGTGAGACATTCTAACAAAATGCCTAACCAATACCTCTCAAAACTGTCAAGTTCATCAAAAACAAGGGAAGTCACAGACCAGCGGAGTCTAGGAGGACATGATGACTAAATGTAATGTGGGTCCCAGATGGGATCCTGGGACAGAAAAGGGGCATTAGAGAAAAACTAATAAAATTCAAATAAACTATGGGATTTAGTTGATAAACAATATATGAACATTAATTAGTTGTGACAAATTTACCATACTAATGTAAGATATTAACAGTAGGGGTAACTAAGCAAGGACTATATGGGACCTCTTTGTGTTTGTAACTTTTCTGTGAGCCTAAAACTATTCTAAAATTTAAAACAAGTTTATTAAGAGAGAGGAGAGGGGAGTGGAAACATCAAGCCATACATTTAACTATGAAAGGGAATATGAAGTGGGCTTATAGTGTTGGGGAAATACTGTTTTACAATGGAAGATATTACAACATGTTTGCTGATAAGAATGATCCAGTAAGAGGGGATATTTTGATGATGCAAAAGAGGGTGATGGAACGATTTAACAAGTATAACCTGAGTACGAAAGAGGTAGGATCTGACTCATAAATGGGAGTGTTGGCCTTGGTTAAGTGCACAGATATTTCAACCATAGTAACAGGAAGGAAGGCAGAATGTATGGGCACAGATGCATGTAAGTGGGTATATGTGTAGCATGGGTTTGTGGAGATTGTCTTCTAATTGCTTTCATATTCTCTTTGAATGAGTAAGCAAGGTCCTCAGTTGAAAGTTGGAAGGGAGATGGAGTTTTGGCAGTTTGAGGAGAGAGGAGACAGTGTAAAATAGTCTTCTTGGAGAGTGAGTGAGTGATTTTACTAGGAAATTGTTCAAGGACTGTTTGGCAGTTTTGAGTACTCATTTGAGATTTTTGGTGATGATTTAAAAATGAAAGTAACCAGTGCAGTTTAAATTTTTTCCTCTAACAATGTTCAGCTGCTCGGCTGCAGACACAGAAAAGGTGGGACTTGAATTTATCAGGGTCAGAGCTTTGTCAGAGAAGCATGGCAGAGGAAGAGAAGGGGGCAAGGGAGTTAAGGGTATTTGCAAGGAATTGATTAAAATGATGGATCGTGGAAGCTGGGACCTGTAAGGAAGGAAGTGAAGACATTAAAAGAGACAAAATGTTGGATAACAAAAAGCAGCTTATGCTCAGTGGATTGGAGCTCTTTGTGAAGTTGAAGTATTATTGTAATAAAGAGTGCCTGAATAATTGAGCTGCAAAAGGAACAAGAAGCAGTCAGAGTATAGGGTATTTGAAATGAAATTTATGAAGGTATTGCAATTAATGATGATGAAGTTGCCAAGAATGATGATAGGAGAAGGGATGACAGGTGTGACACTGGACGACAATAAGCAGATATTCTTTCACTTAAAAATAAAGTGACTCAGGAGATACTTGATTAGAGTAATGAAGAAGGGTAGAGTTATATAGGACAGCATGAGCTTCAAAGGAGCAATGAGGCAACCATCCTACCAGGATTACTACATCCTTGTCTTGCTTCCTTGATGATCCAGAAACTAGAGCACTTTTTCCAAAGTTCAATCTGATTTTACTACTCTGATTTTTAAAAATCCCTTTGTAGAGTCCCACTGTTAAAGATGGTGATTGTTTGAATGTGGCAAAGAAAGAAGTGGAAATGGGAAGGTCGTATGGATTTCAGAGATTTAGGAAGTGGAACCAACAAACCTTGGTGATTGATTAAATGTAGGTTATGAGAGAAATGAGTTAAGATGAGTGCCTAGTTTCTCTTCTGTATTGACATTTTGGCAAGATCTAGTTAATAAACATTTGTTTACTGTCAACTTTATACAGAGCTGAGAACTTCTAGAGAACCAAGGATGGAAGACATAGTCCTTGCCTTAATGTAGGATACAGTATCCATGAAACATAAGATAAGTAAATATAAGAAGCATAACTATCTTATGCCATATGCAAATGCAAATTAAGTTGATACCCACCAAATAGTTAATTTCAAAGAAATATAGGGTTATTCAAGGAAGCTTCCTTGAATTAAATTAATTTTATCTAGACTTTAAAAGAAAAGATGGTTATTTAATTGGAGGAGCCTGTGATTTCAAGGAGAAAAATGGCAAGTTCAGAGGTAAGAATGAGCTTGTCATGGAAAGAAGGACAGTAAGCATACCAACTTGACTAAAATGAAGGTGGTTTTGAGGCTTTTTAAGAGATTAGCCTAGCCCCATAGTACAAATTTTTTCACTACTATACTGTATGTGCCTAGCAACTCCTAACCTGGATATCTAATAGGGCGGAAGAAGATCATTCATAGTTTTGATGAGAGAATCATTCTTATTTCTGATGTGTGAGCTATATTGGAGTCACTAATAAGGCAGCTTCACCACTGCTCATTGATTTACTCAACAACATCATGATAAGTGCTAGGCATGCCATTATGAAGAAGACACATTCCCTATCCTCAAAGTACCATCTTATGGCAAAAACAAATACATAGACAATTATAAGACAGTGTGATCAATGCTTTTAGGCAATGTATAGAGTGCTATAAAAACAAAGAGGAGAGGTACCTAACCCAAACTGAAAAGTTATAAATGACTGCCTACAAGATATAGCCACTGAGCAGAGTCATGAATATTGAATATGAATTAGGCAAGGAAAGAAGGATGAGAAGGTAAGGATGAATGTAACAGTCAGAGGGAACCGCATGTGCAACAGCATGAAGGTTACAGAGGAGATGTCATATTGGCCTATATTGGCCACTGCATAGAGTGCAAGGAAGGGTTGAGAAATAAGGTTTGAGAAGTTGGCAGGGGCCACAGTGTTTGAAAGATTACCCTGACTGATGTGTGGTGCTTAGATGTTGGCAGACATATCAAGAAGTTTCAAAACCTATTGAAATGGTAGTATTAGCAAGTCTTGCTAACTCACTAGAAGTGAAGGAAAAGGGTGAAAAAGGAGTTTCTGCTATGGATTATCACAGGGGTCGACAAAATTTTGTCTGTAAAGGGTCGGATAATAAATATTTTAGGCTTTGTGGGCCATGTACAATCTCTGTTACATGGTCTTCTTTGTTTTGTTTTTGGTTTATAACACTTTTTAAATGTAAAAACCATTCTTATCTTACAATGCATTTGGCCTATCAGCTATAGTTTGTCAAAATCCTGGAATACCTCAGTGTAATGACCAATCTGAATGAGGATTGATGGTTACTTAATCACTTTTGTTACTCCAAGGGAATGGTTCTCAATATTTTTAGGTTATGGATCCCATAGAAATTCTGCTGAACGCTCTCCATAGAATACACACACACACACACACACACACACACGCACACACACACACACACACACAATTTTATATATCATTCCGTGGATCCTAGGTCAAGAACTCCAACTTTAGGCCACCACCAAATAATGTCCCATTCCACAGTGTCATCAGTTACTATATCAGAGACTCTTTAATTAACTATAGTGTCTGAATTTTCAAGCATTCAATTGAGATATGCCTTAAAGGCACAGATGCTTTTATAAGGCATGAGTACCATCACAAAATGACTCAAAGAAGACCAACTGTTGACTCATAACTAAGCAATGATTTGGGTACATTGAGGTGATGCCCCAGTAGTCCTCTCTGCTTCTCTCCTGTAAAGTCCAAGGCTGTTAGATGAGAAAGGCATTTTCCTCCAGGTAATAAGCTACCTACTAGCAGCATGCCTGACTTAGACAATAGGATTTCATGTAATAGTCTTCTCAGATGGTTTGTGTGGACTGCTTTTTCTTCTGTCCATGGGTTACTCTTTTCAATTTCTATATGTGTCTCTCATGGTTTTTTGTTGTTGTTGAAAACCTGGAAACTTTATTATTTTTTGTATATATATATTTTACTGAAGTATAGTCATTTTACAATGTTGTGTCAATTTCTGGTGTACAGGACAATGCTTCAGCCATACAAGAACGTACATATATTTGTTTTCATATTATTTTTCACCATAAGTTACTGCAAGATATCGAATATAATTCCCTGCACTATACAACATGAACTTGTTGTTTATCTGTTATATATATGATATATATACATATATCAGTTATATATTATATATGTATGAGATATATATCAGTATCTGCAAATCTCTAACTCCCAATTTATCCCCTCCCACACCCTTTACCCCCTGGTAACCACAAGTTTGTTCTCTATGTCTGAGAGTCTGTTCTGTTTTGCAAATAAGTTTATTTGTCTTTTTTCTTTTTTTTCAGATTTCACATATAAGTGATATAATATGGTATTTTTCTTTCTCTTTCTGGCTTATTCCACTTAGAATGACATTCTCCAGGTCCATTCATGTTGCTGCAAATGGCATTATTTTACTATTTTTTATGCCTGAGTAGTATTCCATCATATAAATATACCACAACTTCTTTATCTAGTCATCTATTGATGGACATTTAGGTTGCTTCCATGTCTTGGCTATTTTAAATAGTGCTGCTATGAACATTTGGGTGCATATGTCTTTTCAAATTTAAGTTTTCTCCAGATATATGTCCAGGAGTGGGATTGCTGGATCATATGGTAAGTCTATTTTCAGTCTTTTGAGGAATCTCTATGCTGTTTTCCATAACAGCTGCACCAAACTACATTCCCACCAACAATGTAGAAGGATTCCCTTTTTTCCACAGCCTCCCCAGCATTTACCATCTGTGGACTTTTGAATGATGGCCATTCTGACTGGTGTGAGGTACTTTTGATTTGCATTTTTTGGATAATTAGTGATATTTAGCATTTTTTTCATTTGCCTATTGGCCATTTGTATGTCTTCATTGGAGAATTGCTTGTTTAGGTCTTTTGTCCATTTTTGGTTTGGGTTGTTTGGTTTTCCTTATTAAGTTGTATGAGCTGTTTACACGTTCTGGAAATTAAGCCCTTGTCCGTCTAATCTTTTGCAAATATTTTCTCCCATTCCATTGGTTGTCCTTTTGTTTTACGGTTTCCTTTGCTGTGCAAAAGCTTATAAGTTTAATTAGGCCCCAATCTCTTCAATAAGTGGTGCTGGGAAACCTGGACATAAACCTGTAAAAGACTGAAATTAGAACATTCTCTAACACCATATTCAAAAATAAACTCAAAATGGGTTAACCATAAAACTCCTATAGGAAAACATAGAAGAACATTCTTTGACATAAATTGCAATTTTTTTTGGATCCATCTCCTAGAGTAATGGAAACAAAAGCAAAAAGAAACCAATGGGATCTAATTAAAATTAAAAAGTTTTTGCAAAGAAAAGGAAACTATAAACAAAATGAAAAGATAACCTATGGAAAAAAGAATGAAACTTACTAAGTAAAGTAAGTCAGACAGAGAAAGGCAAATATCATATATCACTTATATGTGGACTCATAAAAATTGATACAAATGAACATATTTACAAACTGTAAAAACGCACAGAAAACAAACTATGATTACCAGAGGGTAAAGGGGTGGAGGGAAGGGATAAATTAGGAGTTTGAGATTAACAGAAACAAAATATTATATATAAAATAAACTACAAAGACCTACTGCATAGTAAAGGGAACTATATTCAATATCTTGTAATAACCTATAATGGAAAAAGAATATATATATTCTTTGTCAGATTCTTTATATATATATATCACTTTGCTGTATACCTGAAACTAACACAACTTTGTAAATCAACGATACTTCAATTTAAAAAAAAAATCAATGTCATACTGGCAAAAGACTAGACATACACCAATAGAATAAAATTGAGAGTCCAGCAATAAACCAGTCTAACATTTCAGCAATGTTCTCCTAGGGCAGTCTACCCAAGTAATAGAAATAAAAGCAAGAACAAACAAATGGGACCTAATGAAACTTACAAGCTTCTGCACAGCAAAGGGAACCATAAGCAAAACAAAATCACAAACTGCAGAATGGGAGAAAATTTTTGCAAACAATGAAACCAACAAAGGCTTGATCTCCAGAATATATAAGCAGCTCATAGGACTTAATAAGAAAAAAACAAACAACCCAATCCAAAAATGGGCAGAAGACCTAAACAAGAAATTCTCCAAGGAAGAAATGCAAATGATCAATAGGCACATGAAAAAATGCTCCATATCACTAATTATCAGAGAAATGCAAATCAAAACTACAATGAGGTATCACCTCACACCAGTCAGAATGGCCGTCATTCAAAAATCCACAAATGACAAATGCTGGAGAGGCTGTGGAGAAAGGGGAACCCTCCTACACTGCTGGTGGGAATGCAGTTTGGTGCAGCCACTATGGAAAACAGTGTGGAGATTCCTCAAAAGACTAGGAATAGACCTACTATATGACCCAGGAATCCCACTCCTGGGCATATATCCAGAAGGAACCCTACTTCAGGATGACACCTGCACCCCAATGTTCATAGCAGCACTATTTACAATAGCCAAGACATGGAAACAGCCTAAATGTCCATCGACTGATGACTGGATAAAGAAGATGTGATATTTTTATACAATGGAATACTATTCAGCCATAAAATAACAACATAATGCCATTTATGGCAACATGGATGTCCATGGAGAATGCCATTCTAAGTGAAGTAAGCCAGAAAGAGAAAAAAATACCATATGATAACACTTATATGTGGAATCTGAAAAAAAAAAGAAGATAAATGAACTTAAATATAAAACAGAAACAGACTCATAGACATAGAATACAAACTTGTGGTTTCCTGGGGGGAGGTGAGTGGTAAGGGACAGACTGGGAGTTCGAGACTGGTAGATACTGACAGGTATATATAGAATAGAAAAACAAGTTTATACTGTATAGCACAAGGAAATACATACAAGTTCTTGTGGTAGCTCACGGGAAAAAAGAATATGAAAATGGCTATATGTATATTCATGTATGACTGAAAAATTATGCTATATGCCAGAAAGTGACACAGCATTGTAAACTCTATAAAAAATAAATTAAAAAAGGAATAAACCAGTCTACAGCCAATGGATTTTCAACAGTGATGCCAAAATCATTCAATAAAAGAATAATCTCTCCAATAAATGATACTCAGACAACTGGATATCCATGTGCAGAAGAATGAAGCTGGATCCCTACCTCACAGCATATATAAAAATTAACTTGAAATGGATCACCTAATGTATGAGCTAAAACTACAAAAAAACAAAAACCTTAAGCCAGTAAGGCTTCCACCCTTTGCCAATGGTTCTGTGTGTGGACTGAAGCACACAAAGTTTAGTCTGTTTATAAGTGTGACCTGGTTTTCACTTTCTGCCATTCCTCCAGGGATGTGAAGTTAACTAGGACCCTTTCTGGTCTCCTGAGTGTGCACACTCCTGCATGTGTGCACAGTCTTAGCAAACGCTAGGGATGTGAGGGATCTTTCCAAGGCCCATTATAGCTTTCTCACTTCCTTGATCCCCCTGATAGATTTCTGGGTGTTCTGCTGGCCTGTTGCTTGCCCCAACCAGTATGCCTTCCTTGATTGTTTTCAACACCTGGGGCATGGAGTTTTTATGTGCTCTGCTTCAAATCAGGTTAATCCCCTTCAGCAGCAAAACTGCTAGTTTTCTTGGCTTGCCTGCCCTGGTAGAACTACTGTTTATAGATCTTTTCAGGGTTAGAGTAGGGAGCAGGAGCACCTCAACCTAAAACACGCGGATTCCCACTGTTCTTACTCAAGTTTCAATAGTTTTTCTTGAATCAATGCTTCTTAATTTGTTGTATGCCTTTGGTCTGTTTCCAGGGTCCTAAAATTGTTGGTATTGATCATTTTGTCCAGTTTTATCATTGTTATTGGGAGAGAGGATTTGCCAAGCTCTGTACTCTGCCTTTCCAGAAGTTTCACCCTCAGAGATTCCCAAGATTACACTTTGAGAAAAACTAGTTTAGGACTATGGGGTGGGAGAATTGAGTTCATGTCCTAGCTCTACTACCTAATGATTATATGACCTTACAAATTTATTTAACATCTCTGAGCTTTAGTTTCCTTTTCCTTAAAGTGAGAATGATAATATCATACAAATCCAATATGAGGAGTACAGGAATACTGCATTTTTAAACTGTAGATGTACCACAGTTTATTCAGCCATTACTCTACTTCTCCCATTGATAGACATTTAGTCTTATTTTCTGATTTTTTTGCTACTATAAACAAAACTATTATGAATGTCCCTGGGCATACCACCTCATGTGTGACAGTTTCTATAAGGTAAGTACTGAGAGATGAATTTATGAGTCAAGCAACAAATGTACATTTTTTTATTATCTTCATAGAAACTTCCAGATTGCCATTCAATGTGGTTTTACCAGTTTATATTTTTATATCTGGTAAGACAATCCCCTCATACCTTTCTTTTTCTTTTTCAGAGCTGTTACTTTATTAAGAGAGGGTATAGCTCAGGTGGTAGAGCACATGCTTAGCATGCACAAGGTCCTGGGTTCAATCCCCAGTATCTCCTCCAAAAATAAGTAAACTTAATTACCTCCCCTCAAAAATAAAATAATTAAAAAATAGAATAACAAGTAAAAAAAGTTTTTTAAATGAACAGAATTGTTACTTTATTAATTCTGAATATGAATCTTGAAATTAGCCTGTCTAGTACATGAAAATTTTCACTGGGATTTAGATTGGAAGTACATGGAACTTTGTGTATTAATTTGTGGGAGAATTTGTATCTTTTCATTTTTGAATCTGTGAGCATATTTCTCTGTTCACATTTGGATTATGTTTTCTTTTTATATACTTGAATGGTTTTGTTTTCCAAATTTAGAACTCTGATCTATTTTGAGTTTGGAAAACAGGTGACAATATGAGATATGGACTCAGTTTTATCTTTTTCCAAATGCTTATCAGTTGTCACAACATCATTTATTTAAAAATTCATATTTTCCCCAGTGATTATACCTGACAGTTTATTACATACCAAATTTCTATATGCATTCAGGTATATTTTTGGACTTTTTTTATTCTGTTGTTTTGTCTGCCTATTCCTATACCAACTTCACACTGTTTTAATCATAGAAGTTCTATACTATGTTTTAATATCTCATAGGTGGCTACTGTCCCCCTCATTACTCTTGCTTATTTCTTCGTAGAAGACTTTTTGAAGGAAGTTTTCTGGGTATTGATTTTTTTAAAGTTTTCCTAAATCACTATTTCTTTTTTTTAATAAAATAATATAAAAGAATATGATCTTTTTCCTTAGAACTGCAGTATGCTAACACTGTGATGCGTTTTGATTATGTCTGGCTTCGAGACCACTGCCGCTCAGCATCTTGCTACAACTCTAAGACTCACCAGCGCAGCCTGGATACTGCCAGTGTAGATTTATGTATCCAGCCAAAGACCATTCGTCTGGATGAGACCACACTCTTTTTCACTTGTGAGTGGACAGGGGATTTGGTATTCTTTGGGGTATTCTTTTAAAGAACAATTATTTTCCAAAAAATAGTTTGCCCCTTTCCAAAATAGGGTGTTCTTTTAGTTATTTCTCCTTTTTCCTGATGATTTTTGATGTTGAGCACCTTTTCAGCTAACATCATACATAATGGTGAGACTGAAGATAGGGAACATGGCAAAGATGTCCACTCTCACCGCTCTTATTTATTTAACACAGTTCTGGAAGTTCTAGTCATTATAATAAGGCAAGAAAAAGAAATAAAATGCATACGTATTACAAAGGAGAAATAAAGCTGTCTTTATTTGCAGATGCATGATTATCTACATTGATTGCCTTAAATAATCAGCAATAAGAATCCCAGAGCTCATAAGTGAGTTCAGTAACGTTACAGGATACAAGATCAACACACAAAAATCAATTACATTTCTGTATACTTACAGTGAACATGCAGAAATCGAAATGAAAAATGCCTATCTATAATTACTTCAAATAAATTTACTTATGTATAACTCTAACAAAGTATGTATGATGAAAATTATAAAATGCTGATGAAAGAAATGAAAGAAGGCTTAAGTAGCTGGAGAGGCAAATCATGTTCATAAATTGGAAGACTCAACATAGTAACTATGTCAGTTCTCTCCCAAATTGATCTATAGTTTTAATGCAATTTCTACCAAAATCTCAGCAAGATGTTTCTGTAGATATAAAAAAGATTATTCTAAAATTTAAGTAAAAAGGCACACTCCTTAAAATAACCAAACAATCTTGAAAAAAAAGAATGAAGTGGAAAGAATTAAAGAATCACTTCATGGTTTTAAGGCCGCATAATCAAGAGAGTGTGCTTTTGATGGAGGGATAGACACATAGATCAATAGAACAGAAAAGGGAACCCAGAAATGGCACTGCACAAATATGGTCAACTGATATTTGACAAATGTGTAAAAGCCATTCAATAAGAGAGGATAATCTTTTTAACTAATGATGCTGGAATAATTGGACACCCATAGGCAAAAGTTAAAAAGAACCTCGACCTAAGTCTCATGCCTTAAAAAAAATTAACTCAAAATAGAGCATGGATTTAAATGTAAACATAAAGCTATAAAACTTCTAGAAAAGATCATAGGAGAACATCTTCAGGACTCAATAACTTTCAAAATTCAATAAAAGAAAAATAAAGAGTCCAATTAGAAAATGGATAAAAATCACACAGACACATTTCACTGAATAGTATATACAAGTGGCAAATAAACATAAGCAACGATGTTTGGCATAGTACAGCATTAGAGAAGTGAAATTTCACAATATACCTAGCACAGTGACTAAATAAAATATAATGACAACACAAAATGCTAGAAAAATTTTGCAGTAATTATATCAGGTATCACTGCTGGTGAGTATGTAAAATGGTACAGCTACTCTGGAAAATACTTTGTCAATTTCTTTAAAAAAAAAAAAAACTAAACATGCACTACCATACAACCCAGCAGTTGAATTGTTGAGCATTTATTCTAGAGAAATGAAGACTTATATTCACACAAATACCTGTACATTAATGTTCACAACAGCCCTATTTGTAACTGCCAGAAACTGGAAACTACCCTAATGTCCTCCAGTGGGTTTATGGCCTAAACAAATCATCCATATGATGGAACACTACTCAACAGTAAAAACAGAATGAACTGTTGACACACAAAATAACTTGGAAAAACCTCAAGGGAATTATGCTGAAGGAAAAAAGCAAATCTTCATGATTCCATTTATGTAACATTCATGAAATAACACAATTATAGAGATGGTGAACCAATTAGCAGTTGCCTGGAGTTAGGGATGAGAGGAGGAATGGTGTAGCTATAAAGAGGTAACATGAAGGAGTCTTACATGATGGTACAGTTGAGTATCTTGAGTAGTAGTGCTTACAGAAAGTTACACATGTAATAACACTGCATAGAACTACACACATCATATACACATAAATACATATATAACTAGTGAAATCTGAATAAGCTCTATGGACTTTATCAATGCCACTTTCTTGGTTTTGATATTGTACTCTGATTGTGCAAGATGTTAACATCCAAGAAGGCTCAGGGAAGGGTGCATGGGACTTCCTTATGCACTTCTTTGCAACTTCCTATGAGTCTATATTTCAAAATAAAGTTAAAACAAAAAAGCATTGGAAGAAAAAATATTTACAATCAATACATTTGACTACTAATTTCTCTACAATAAAAACAATGCCATAGAAAGGTTTATTAAGAAACAACTGATGACAAAATATTTGAAAAATGTATGACAAAGACTAAAGACCGTTAATATATAAGGTGCCAATTTGTAAGAAAAGCACCAGTATTCCAATAGAGAAATGTGAGAAAGAAGTGAATAGACAGATCATTAAAGCACAAGTCAGGAAACATTCTGTAAAGAGCCAAATAATAAGGATTTTTAGGCTTTGCTGATTATACTGTCTTCTGTCACAACTATTCAACTATTCAGTTCTTTAGTAGTAAGGTAAAAGCAGGCATAGACAGTATGTGCTATAAAACAGGTGATACAAAAACAAGTGCCAGGCAGGTTTGGCCACAGGCCAACAGTTTGGTAACCTTTGCATTTCAAGCAAGTTTCCAAGGAAGAAATACAAATGATCAATAGGCACATGAAAAAGTGCTCAATATCGCTAATTATCAGAGAAATGCAAATCAAAACTACAATGAGGTATCACCTCACACCAGTCAGAATGGACATCATTCAAAAATCCACAAATGACAAATGCTGGAGAGGCTGTGGAGAAAAGGGAACCCTCCTACACTGCTGGTGGGAATGCAGTTTGGTACAGCCACTGTGGAAAACAGTATGGAGATTCCTCAAAAGACTAGGAATAGACTTACCATATGACCCAGGAATCCAACTCCTGGGCTTATATCCAGAAGGAACCCTACTTCAGGATGACAGCTGCACCCCAACGTTCATAGCAGCACTATTTACAATAGCCAAGACATGGAAACGGCCAATGTCCATCAACAGATGACTGGATAAAGAAGAAGTCGTATATTTATACAATGGAATACTATTCAGCCATAAAAAATGACAAGATAATGCCATTTGCAGCAACATGAATGTCCTTGGAGAATGTCATTCTAAGTGAAGTAAGCCAGAAAGAGAAAGAAACATAACATATGAGATTGCTTATATGTGGAATCTAAAAAAAAAAAAAAAGAACACAAATACAAAACAGAAACAGACTCACAGACATAGAATACAAACTTGTGGTTGCCAAGGGGGCGGGGGTTGGGAAGGGATAGACGGGGAGTTCAAAATTTGTAGATACTGAGAGGCATATGCAGAATAGATAAACAAGATTATACTGTATAGCACAGGGAAATATATACAAGATCTTGTGACAGCTCACAGAAAAAAATGTGACAATGAATATAGGTATATTTGTGTATGACTGAAGAATTGTGCTCTACACTGGAATTTGACACAACATTGTAAACTGACTATAATTCAATAAAAAAAGTTTATAAAAATAAAAATTTTAATTTAATTTTAAAAATGTAGATGTCTAACAAATGCTTATTAGCATTATTAGTAGGCAGATAAATTAAATTTATTATAATAACAGGAATTTCATTTACCAAATTAGAAAAAAATGTATTTAAAAATAAGACTAATCAATTTTGATAGGTACATATATATTGTTGGAGGGAATGAAAACTGGTAGACTTTCTAGAAAGTAATTTGGTTGTATGTATCAAGACTTAAAAGTTTATATCTTTGGATTTAACAATTCCACCTTCTGTTTTTCTGTTTTAAGAAAATTATCAGAAAGATAAATGAAGATGATCACTATTAAATAATAGAGAAAGTTAAGAATAAAACTACCTGTCCAGGAGAACAGATTGGTTAGGTAAATCTTGGTAGTGCATATTCTACAAATTATAAGCCTTAATTCTTGAAGACAATTTTTAATGATAAAATGTTAAATGACAAAGGTAGGGTACAAACTTTAATATATTTTTATATGTTTATAAAGTAAAAGAATGCATAGACGCAAACTGTAAGGAATGACGCCAAGCTGTTAATAGTGGTTTCATCTGGGTAGTTGAATATGTATTGGTGATTTTTTAATTTCCTTGTACATGTTGTGCTTTCCAAATTCTTTATGATACTTTTACTATCAAGGTGTGGAAAGCTGAAAGAGAGAAAAATAGAGACAAACAGAGACAGAGAGGTAGAAAGAAGAAGCCATAATAGCTTTTCACTCCTCTTGATATATCTTTTGCTTATCTTGAAGATTTTCTAAATTATTTGAAGGGCTGGTTTTTTACTTTTGTTTTTGGAGGAGTGGGCAAAGTCACTTTTGAAGTCACTTTATCATGTTGTATTGATGTTCTATCATTAGACCAAACTGCCCTAATTCATTTAGATGAAGGAGGCATCAGAGAATAGTATTGAACTGCCAGAAGCAAGAAGCCACAGTTCTAGTTCCAACTGTGGTACTTATTAACTGTGTGATCTCGAATGAGTCACTTACTTTTTCTCCATTATAAAATAAAGATTAGTCTCTTCTAGCTGAAAAAAAGTTTGTATGTAGATGAGAGGTGGTGATGGGGGCAAAGGAGAGAAAGGGGATTAAGCTAAAAATCAACTGGGATTTTTTTAATTAATTTTCTTTGGTGACCAGAGGCCCTTTACTGTGTGCAGTTATAGTTTCATAAACTTATTTATCTGCTGGGAAGATTTATTTGTTCATAAATTCACTTATTAATTTTTAATACTCAATGCATAAACATTTTTCTCAGGAACATTTTAATTTGATAAGTGTCTCAGGCACTCATTTTAATTTGGTTTCATAAACAATACTGTGCTGAGTAATTGGTGAAAATAACATTCTTAACCAGTAAATTATTGGAAATATTTATAATTATTATTTTTAATGCCTTTTGTTTTTCCCTTCAAAGGGCCAGATGGCCATGTGACTAGATATGATTTGGATTGGCTGGTGAAAAACAGCTATGAAGGGCAGAAACAAAAGGTCATCCAGCCTAGAATTTTATGGAATGCTGAAATCTACCAGCAAGCCCAAGTTCCATCTGTAGATTTCCAGAGCTTCTTAGAAACCAATGAGGGACTGAAGAACTTTCTGCAGAACTTTCTGCTGTATGGAATTGCTTTTGTAGAAAATGTCCCTCCCACTCAAGAACACACAGAGAAGTTGGCAGAAAGGATTAGCTTGATTAGGTAAGTCATTAGTTTCCTGATATCTGCAGTAATCAATTTCCAGAGCATGAACACGAATAAAATAATGTGATAGATACGGTCACCCTTGTTTTTAATCCAGAATATTTTGTGGTCTGAATAGGGGGATTCTCACTTATAGTGCTTTATTTGAAGCCCAGATTTCTAATCTCCAAAGACACTTATATCTTAATACGATAAAGACTTCAAAGTCACTGGTATGTTTTTCAAGTCTAGTGATGTTCAAAGTAAGACTCAGTCATTGTACACTAGAAAGAACACTAACTCTGAATAAACAGAAACAGATAGTGGTCTGAGTTCTCTCATCAAGCAGTTGTGTGAATATAGACAAGTCCATTACACACACCCCTATACCTAGTCCCCATCTCCCACAGTGGCCTCTATTTTCCCATCTGATCAATCAAAAGATTGAATAAGGTGGTGTCTTTAGAGATCATCTAGTTTTGACCTTTTATGATTCATAAGGCTTTATTCACAGACTGGTTGTTAATAATACTGCCTTATACTATATGACATTTAACCAGCATATTTACACCCATTATTTTCATTGGTCATTATGGTAATTCTGATAAGTGTATATTTTACCTCCTATTCTACTGATGAAGCATGTAAGGCTCAGATGTATTAAGTGGCTTGCCCAGGATTGCTCTGCTGGTAAGCAGTAGAACCTGGATTCAGATAGCTCAAGTTTCCTGATCCTAAATACAGTATTATGTGCACTGTATTCCTAGGTAGTATATAGATTTATCTTCTGTAGTATTAAATGTGATGTAAACCTACTTTGTTATAAATAGTACTTTCCTTTTACTTCATAAGAGTCAGATATAGCTCATTGTGTAGCAGATAGTATGCTGGGGCATTTGCCCTATCCTAGTAGTGTACAATCAACATTTATAAACCATTCAGTTTGAAACATAGCTCCAGAACTTTGGAACTTTCAAATGAAAAGAGCTGTGCTGCAATAAAATGGGAGGGCTTTAGAGATTAGAGTTCAAGAGGAAGAACATTTCCTGTTTGGATTTTGAAGTTTGAGAGAATAAAATGAACTCTGCAAGCTGAAGAATTAAAATGGCCTTTAGTCAGATCTGAGCCTACCAGGAAAATAACTATAAAATCGAAACCCATGGTGTATACTTCAAGGAGAAATACAGTAACGGTGTTACAGCAAGTCTCACTAAATACTTGCTAACATAAGGTCTTTTTCTCTTTTTATGATTCCTCTATGTCTAAAAGATGGGTGAAGATCTGCATTAATCACTTCTAAAAGCAGCTACATAAAAACATCTTTTGATATGTGAGGAAGGTGAGCACAGGAAAGAAATTTGAATGTGAAAGCTGTAGACACATAAATGGAGTGGGATGATTCCTAAGCTTTCAGACTACATTATACTTCCACCGTTCTCCCCCCCCCCCCCCCAGCTTCCTAGAACATTAATCAGGGACAGAATTGTTAAGACTAGTGATGTGTTCAGCTGCCAGCTTTACCTTATAATGGAAATCTAGAGCCAAAAAAAAATCATTGTTATTTGTGAATAATTAAAGAAAGTGTTGGAAAGAGTTTTGAATGACAAGAATGAAAATTTCAAATAGCTAAAAGATCTTCCTGTACTTCACTTGACAGAGAAACCATTTATGGGAGGATGTGGTATTTCACTTCAGACTTCTCCAGGGGTGACACTGCATACACCAAGCTAGCTCTGGATCGGCACACTGACACTACCTATTTTCAAGAGCCCTGTGGGTAGGTGAATTAGAATTTTCCAGAGTGAGATCATTACATGTGATTGTCTTGAATGGTTTCTCAATCATTTTCTCTTTTATTTGAAACAAGATCATATCAGGTGCTGATGATTTGTATAACTAGTTCTTTGTCTTCTCCTTAGAAACAGGATCATTTTGAAACCCTCCCCCCCACCCCAGCTCAGTCTTCTTTAGACTTATAGGAATAAAATTTTTTGAAATGATTGAAAATCTACCTTACTACATAAATTGATCATAAGTTTGTTTAATTTACTTTTTTTCTCAATTACAAACAATTTATCAGAAAAAATATTAGCTGTTAGTTTGGGAATCTGTACAGTTTTTTTATATTTAATTATTATATTGTGAAGGGGTCAATCTTCCAAACACAGTTGCTTTGAGTATGGTATTAAGAGGAATTTGAATCCAATTTACAAGACGTTGGAGAGGAACAATGAATGAAAAATAACCTTGTCTCATGGACTTGGAAGCTATTGAGCCAAAGATGATGTATACCATACTTTTTCAAGCTTTATTGATAAATAATTGACTTATAACATTGTGTAAATATAAGGTGTACAATGTGTTGATTTGATCCAGTTATATATTGCAATATGATTACCACAAGTAGCTAACAGAGAGTAGATTTTAAATGTTCTCACCACAACAAAGAAATGGTAATGACGTGAAGCTATGGATAGATAACATACTTGAGTTTCCTACCATTTGCCACTTACTAGAGGTACATCTGTGGTAATTTTGTTGTTGTTGTTATTGATCTTGCTTCTGCGTATAGATGATGAGCCTGAGACACAAATATATGAGTAAAGTGAGTATATCTATGAATTTATAAAGATAATATGAGAGGGTGATAATATGCAATTGATTGTGGTTACATTGATTTCCTTTAAGGATTTGGAACTTAAGAATGTTTGGTTCAGAGGAGGAAGAATAAAACAGCTTTTAGAGATCCTGCTCAATGTTATCAATATATTAAAGGACCAACAGTACTGCTTCCTCATTCAGGATACAGAAAGAAGAATATGAGGAAATGAGATGAGAAGCAATTGGACAGGGTTGAGGTTCAAATATTGACTAGCTCTTTTCTCCCTCACCACTACCAGAAATAAACAGTTGTTTGTGCCTTTAATTTAACCCTTTCTAATCAATGGTAAGGACCAAGTACATTAGCAGTATAGTGAGAGTGTGAAGAGTTCAGGCTATGGCATCAACCAGACCTGGATTTGTATCGCAGCTGAAACATATATTAACTTTATGATCTTGGACAAATAACTTAACATCTCTGTGCCTCAGTTTCTTCATCTGAAAAGTTAGACAAGTAATAAGACCTATTCATTAGTATTGCTTA
This sequence comes from Camelus bactrianus, assembly GCF_048773025.1. Classification (NCBI taxonomy): domain Eukaryota; kingdom Metazoa; phylum Chordata; class Mammalia; order Artiodactyla; family Camelidae; genus Camelus; species Camelus bactrianus. Next base: position 118,248,199 of record NC_133575.1, on the reverse strand, counting down.
GGGATTAAGTTACATGATATATTTAAAGCACTTGGCATACTTACTGACACATATTAAGTGTTCAATAAATACTATTATTATTATTATCATTTTAGCCATTGCCATAATTATCATCATCATTATTATATGCCTTATCCTCTCTAAAGCTACCTTTGCTCTCAATCTCATCCTTTTCAATCTCCTTGGGGATTTCTCTCTCCTATATCTTCAGCCTTCCATACCTGTTGACTCCTTCCTATCAGCTTCTCATATCTTAAATCTCTACTTTTGTACAATTCCTTGGACTCTATCTCCTTCTAGTTACAGTCCTTCTCCCCTTCAGAGCTAAACTCATTAAAATAATTACCTACATTTAGTATCTTTTAATTCTCACTTCTCATTCACTCTTCAAAACTATAATTAGCTAGTTTATCCAACCCCCTCCCAATTAAAATTACTCTTTCTAAAATCACCAGCAACTAAGTTATTGCCATATCCCCTGTGTACCTTTCAATCTTCATCTTACTTGACCCCTGGGGCCATTAACCACTACCTCTTCTTAAATAGTTCTTCTTTTCTAGTTTTCCTTCTTTATCTATAACCATTTTTCCTGTCTTTGTGTTGTCTTATTTTCCTTTGTCCATATCCTACATATTATTGTTAATCAAGATTTTCTCCTTATCTCTCTTTTTTACTTGAAATGACCTCTTCAAATGACTTCTTCCATGCTATTGGCTTTACCTATCACCTGTAGAGAACTACAAAATCTACCTCCCTTTGAAAGCAAACATCTTCAACTGGCTACTAAATAATCCTGACCTAGAAGTTTCACAGAAAGCTCAATATATCCAGAACTGACATTTCTCATTTTAATTGTGTTTATCCTAGGTTCTCCTTGAAAATTCCTTCTATCTTTATTTATGTTTATTACTTATTTTACTTTGTTGTTTACTTTTCATTATTTTACTTTTTTTCTGAATTACTATTAATTGTATTTTCCCTTTGTTAATTTGAAAATTTGACTTTAGTTTTCCAGTCCATTAATAGTTGCCTTTCCTTTCCCTGCTAATATTTTCAGCCATGTATAACGCAACTATTTCAACATGCCCCTAAACTGAACCTCTTTCTCAACTCCTCATATCCACTTATTATCATATGATTATGCATCTGACTATGTTCTCTTGGTAAATGGCATTATTATTTGTCAAGTTGCCCAAGTGAAAACCTGAAGTGATTCTAGATTTTCACCTGTTCTTTGTCCTTCATATCTAATCAGTTATCAAATTTTGCCAGTTCTACCTCTGTTCTATCTCTCACGTGTTTCTTCTTTTTTATAACACTCTTCTCTAAGCTTAAGCCCTCAGAATTTTTCTCTACTATTTCAGTTATCTAAGTTGTTTTCCACATATTTTGTTTTCTTGCTTCCCACCAGTTCATCTCCCATCCCAGTTTAAAATCCTTCTGTGGTTATCTTGTGCAATACCAGCAGGAACTTCTGCTCTATTCCTTGAATATACCTTGTTGTTTTACATTGATATCTCTGGTTGTACTTTTTTTATCTGCCTGTAGTTCCCTCTCCTCACCTCAATCTCATTCCTGTCCAACTCTTACTCATTCTTTAAGACTAAGCAAAACCTTTCTCATCGACCTCCTAAAACATTTCTTTGTACAACACACCACTAGAATAATTTCCTCTCTTTATGGCCCCCTGTATTTTGTATACAACTTTATTATACTACCTATCATATTTTATTGGTACTTACTTGCTTCGTCTCTTCTTAGTAGACTATGGGCTTCTTTAAAACAGAGACTGTATCTTATTCATGCCTGCATTCCCAGGGTCTTGCAAATATAGGCTTCAATACATGTTAAATATGTTTAGAAGGAACCTATAGTGGCATTATTTCAAAGCACAAAAAAGAGCAATGGGTTATGAAGGGAAAACAATTATGGAAATGAGATTTATTTATTCATGAAAACAAAATAACAGAAGTGGAATCAGTAATCATTTCATATATAAATTTTCTAAAATTTTGATATATTCTTTTTTCTCCACTGAACAGAAGAACTTAATTTTTTCCCCTCTTTAGCATTCAAGTGTTTCACTGTCTTAAGCATGAAGGAACAGGTGGCAGGACACTGCTAGTAGATGGATTCTATGCAGCAGAACAGGTACTTCAAAAGGTGCCTGAGGAATTTGAACTCCTTAGCCAAGTGCCATTGAAGCATGAATATATTGAAAATGTTGGAGAATGTCACAACCACATGATTGGGGTTGGGCCAGTCTTAAATGTCTACCCGTGGAATAAAGAGCTCTATTTGATCAGGTAAGTACCAAAGAACTATCCCTCAGTGTAATATATTTGTCAAATGTTAGTTTTCTAGTGTAATGAAAATTCCTAAGATCCTTATATCTGCCACATTTTAATATTGCTATTCTATACCTTTTTATTAGTACAATTTCTATTCCTATTATAATTGCCATGAAATAACAAATAGGTCAACAGGCAAGGATACTAGATTTGAGTGGGGGCAGATATTTCAGATACTATTTAAAAATGAAAACACTATTAAAATAAAAAAGTTGTTAAATTGTGCTTAGTGGCCAAACAGCTAGGGTACCCAAAGCCATGATGACCACAACATTTGACTATAACCCAGATTTATGCAAATCTTCTGACCTGTGTATATCGAATAGTCTACTAGATATCACCACTTAATATCTTATAGGATCATAAAACACATCATATTAAAAACTGAATTCATCATCTCCACTCTTTTCAAGCCTGCTGCTTCACACAGAGTTGTTGTGAAGATAAAAAATAAATTGTTGTTCCTGCCTTTGCCCCTGGATTGTAGTAGGAACTACATAAATACAAATTTGCTTCCCTGGGATAAGCTCCACTGGAAAACTCTCCCTCGCTCATGCTTGTATTTTAATTGCCTAGAACAATATTTATTATGAACATTTTTAAACACAGAAAAGTTGAAAGCATTTACAAAGAAAACTGGAGGACCTACCATCTAGATTCCACCGTTGAGTATTACTATACTTGCTTTATTACCTATCTATATCTATCTTTCTACCCCTCTGTCCATCTATCAGTTAATCTTATTTTTGATAGATTTCAAAGGACATTACAGATATGAGTATATGTCCCCTTAATATACTTAAACATTTATAACCTTAAGTAGAGTTGAATATTTGTTTACAAATTTTACATTTTGAGATAAAATATACATACTATGTATAAAATATTGAATATACACTTGCTGAGTTTTGACAAGTATATACACCTATGTAACTCAAACCCCCATCAAGATACAGAATATTACCATCACTACAGAAAGTACCTTCATTCCCCTTCTTAGTCCACCCTGCACGTACACCAAGAGGAAACCCCTGTTTTGATTTATTGTCACCATAGGTTAGTTTTGCTTGTTTAGAAATTCATACCATAGAATAAATCCATTCTTTTATGGAAAACATCTAAGTTGTCTCCTGTTTGGGATTATTATGAATAAAGCTGCCATGAATTTTCATATAAAAGTATCTTTGTAGATATGTGTTTTCATTTCACGTAGGTAAATGCCTAAGAGTGGAATGGCTGACTTGAGTAGATGACTCTTTAGTTTATTTAGCAACTGTCAGAACTTTTACTAAAGTTGTTGTTCCATTTAACAAGGTTGTCAACAATATATACAAGTGGTAACCACTCCACATCCTTACTAATTCTTGAGTGTTGTCAGTCTTATTAATTTTAGCTATCATAGTGGATATATCCTTGGGGTTCTCATTTATATTTTTGGTGATTGATGATGTTGAGCATCTTTCCATGTGCATATTGGCCATTCATATAGTTTCTTTCATTAAGTATCTAGTTAGATATTTTGCCTATTTTTTGATTGGATTGTCTTTTCATTATTGAGTAGTAGGAGTTCTTTATATACCTGGTCACCAGTTCTTACTTGATATGTGTTTTAGGAATATTATCTTCTAGTCTGTAGCCTACCTATTTATTTTTTAACAGTGTTGTTTCATAAGCAGAAGGTTTTGATTTTAGTGAAATGTAATTGATGAGGTTTTTTTCTTTAATGATCATTGTTTCTGTGACCTGCATAACAACTCTTTGACTATTCCACAACATGATGATATTCTCCTGTGTTTTCTAAAGATGTTATGGTTTTATCTTTTACATTTAAGTCAGTGATCTATTTCAAATTAATTTTCTACATGTTGTGAGGTAAAGGTAGAAGTTCGTATTTTGTATATATCGATATCAAAGTGTTATAGCATCATTTGTTGAAAAGACCTTCCTTCCCCTCATTGGACTGACTTTGCAACTCTTGTCAAAAATCAAATGACCATATAAATGTGAGTTTGTTTCTGGGCTCTCTGTTTGGTTCCATTATCTATCTGTGGATCTTTATGACAGTTCCACACAGTCCTGGCTACTTCAGGTTACAGTAATTATTGAAGTCAGGTAATATGTTTGTCAACTTTGTTCTTTTTCAAGATTATTTTGAATATTGTATGTCAGGGGTCTACACATTTTTCTGTAAAGGGCCAGATAGTAAATATTTTAGGCCTTGTGGGCCACATGGTCTCTATTGCGACTACTCAATACTATGTAGAAGCACAACAGCAGCCATAGACAATACATAATTGAATGGGTGTAGCTGTGTTCCAATAAAATGTTATTTACAAAAACAAGGAATAGGCTGGATTTGGCCCACAAACCATTGTTTGCTAGCCTTAGTTGTAGATTCTTTAAATTTTCATATAAATTTTAAAATCAGCTTATCAATTTCTAAGAAAAAGCCTATTAGGATTATAATTGAGATTGCTTTGAATCATTTTGGTGAGAACTGACAAACAAACAGTTTTGAGTCTTCTAATCAATGAACCTGACCCATCTTTCTATTTATTTGGTCTTCTTTAATTTCTCCCAGCAGTGCTTTGTAGCACTGAAGATATAAATCTTGTGTATCTTTTGTTTATTTTATTTCTAAGTATTTTTATGTTTTGATGGCATTGTAAAATAAAATTTTAATATCATTTTCCAATTGCTTGCTGCCATTATATAAAAACAATTTCTTTGTTTTTAAATTAGCATTTTATGCTATAGCCTTGCTAGAGTCATTCATTAGTCCTAAGAAGTTTTTGTTTTTTAGTTTTCTTGGGATTTTCTATATAGACAGTCATGTTATACAGCAGTTTTGTTTTTTTCTTTCCAATCTATATGCATATTTATTTGTTTTTCTTACCTTATTGCATTGGGTTACACTTCACTACTACGTTAAATAAGAGTGGCAAAAGCAGGCATCCTTAGGATGAAAGTATTCAGCATTTGGCATGAATGAAATTGGCTATAAGGGTTTGACAATGTCTGTTATCAGATTAAGGTATTTACTATCCAAGTTTGCTGATAATTTTTAAAAATCATGAATGGGTATTGAATTTTGATAAATTTCTTATCATTTGTCAATTGAAAAAATCATATTGTTTTCTTTATTATGTTAATATGGTAAATTGCAATAATTTATTTTCAAATGTTAAAGCAACTTTGCACTCCTATGATAAACTGTACTTGATCATAATTTTTTACTGTACACACACATATGTATATGTATATGTGTGTGCATGTGTATGTTAATAGTGTGGGTCCAGCAGAGATAGATACTACATGGTAGGTTAAACAGGGAAAGTTTAATATAAAGAATTATGAATTATGATAAAAGACTGACTATAAGATATGAGGAAATTCATTATAGTACCCTAGGACTGAGGCAGAATATCCAAGGGAGAATAAACATAGAAGGGATCCAGACCTGGAAGAAAGAATGGTTCAGCCACCTGATATCAGAGAGGTTTGCTGGTTTAGCCAGGCAGGAGCTGGTCTACAGTTGCTGAGCAAACAATAGGCCACCTTCCCAGAGTGCAGGTAGGGGAGCAGGCAGTCAGCAACTGGTGGTGTGAGTGTGCAAAGAAAGTCTGGGTGCCATTGAAAGCATGCAATCTAGGTGCTCTTAATTCTTCTTGCTTTCACTGGCACCCAGACTTCCTTTCAGTGTGTGATCCTGCAGAACACAGGAGGCTGCATGTAGGTCATGCAGCGGTCTGGTTTATTGCATTGAGAGGGTTGTGGAAAGGTTATCACCAGACTGAGGCTGCAAGGTCACGGAGGACCATGTTCTGAGCTCCAACGGCTGGTACTACCTGATGTCTTCACATGGACATAGCAGAGCCCTAGCCAGGGCCAGAAAGAGCAAGAGAACCAGCTACTGGAAAAGTTTAAGCTTCTGCTCACTATAAAAGAGAAATGCTGAAAGGAATTTTTATATCAAAAACATGTATGTAAGGATGCACTCAGAACTGAAAAATAATGAATTGGTAACTGACACATATACATAGCTGGTTTCAGCTTAATAATATCATGTTGAGAAATTTTGCATCTACGTTCAAGAGGGACACTGGTCCACAATTTTCTATTTTTGTAATGAATTTGTTATTTTGGTATTACCTGACTTTGTAAAACTCTAGTTTACCAAAGAGTTTGTGTGCTACTAGTGCTATTTCCACCTTAAATATTTGCTAGAATTTACTAGGGAAACTGGGAATGGAGTTTATTTTATGGGAAGGTTTTGGATATTAAATTCAATTTATACATAGAGACAGTGATAATAAAATTTTTCTGTTTCCTCTTTAGTGATTCTTTCAAGAAATTTGTATATTTTATCTAAGTTGTCAAATTTGTAGTCATAAAGTCATTTTAAATATTCTCTTATTATTTTCATAATGCCTATCATCTCCATAGTGATAATTCCTACTATTGGTAATTTTTGCTCTCTTTTTTTCTCATTTGGTCTAGCTAAGAATTTCTCAGTTTTGTCAGTCATTCTTTAACCATGTTATTTGATATTCTGTGTCCTCTCTGATTTTGTCTAATTGTTCTGTCAAGTGCTGACAAAACATTAAAACAGCCAAATAATATTGTGATTTTGTCTATTTCTCCCTTTAATTCTGTCAGTTCTTGCTATATGTTTTTGATTATCTGTTATTAAGCACATACCCATTTATGATTTTTATGTTTCTGATGAAATGACATTTTGCCCTCATAAAATGCCCCTCTTTAACTTTGTTTTGAATTCTTTTATCTGAAATTAATCTAGCTACTCCAGCCTTCTTACACTTTGCATATTATTTAATTTTCTATCCTCTTTTTTCTAACTTATTTGTGTTTTTGTATTTTAAAGTGTAGTTTTGCAAATGGCATATACATACTTCAGTTTTGCTTTTTTATCAAGTCTGACAATCTCCTTTAATTGGGATATTTAGTGCACTAACATTTTTAAAGTTTAAAACATTAAGAAGTTTTTAATTTGTATACCATAAAATTAATTTTTATTGAAGTATGGTTGAGTTACAATGTTGTGTTAATTTCTGATGTACAGCACAGTGATTCAGTCATACATATATACATATACATATATTGTTTTTCATTATTGGTTATTACAAGATATTGAATATAGATCCCTCTGCTACATAGTAGGAACTTGTTGTTTATCTGTTTTATATATAGTAGTGTATATATGTTAATCTCAAGCTCCTAATTTATCCCTTTCCCCTTTGGTAACCATAAGTTTGTTTTCTATGTCTGTGAGTCTGTTTCTGTTTTGTAAATAAGTTCGTGTCTTTTTTTTTTAATTCCACATATAAGGGATATCATATGGTATTTTTCTTTCTCTTTCTGGATTACTTCATTTGGAACGACGACCTCCAGGTCCATCCATGTTGCTGCAAATGGCATTATTTTATTCTTTTTATGGCTGAGTAGTATTCTGTTGTATAAATATACCACAACTTCTTTATCCAGTCATCTGCTGATGGACATTTAGGTTGTTTCCATGTCTTGGCTGTTGTAAATAGTGCTACTATGAACATTGGGGTGCATGTATCCTTGTGAATTAGCGTTTTCTCCAGATACATGCCCAGAGTGGGATTGCTGGATCATATGGGAAGTCTATTTTTAGTCTTTTGAGGAATCTCCATACTGTTGCCCACAATGGCTACACCAAACTACATTCCCACCAACACTGTAGGAGGGTTCCCTTTTCTTCCCATCCTCTTCATTTATCATTTGTGGACTTTTTAATGATGGCCATTCTGACTAATGTGAGGTGATACTTCATTGTACTTTTGATTTGCATTTCTCTGATAATTAGCAACATTGAGCATCTTTTCATGTGCCTATTGGCCATCTGTATATCTTCATTGGAGAAATGTCTGTTTAGGTGTTCTGCCCATTTTTGGATTTGGTTGTTTGGTTTTTATCTTATTAAGTTGTATGAAATGTTTATATATTCTGGAAATTAAGCCCTTGTCAGTCTTACCTTTTGCAAATATTTTCTCCCATCCCATAGGTTGTCTTTTTGTTTTGTTTACGGTTTCCTTTGCTGTGCAAAAGCTTATAAGTTTGATTAGGTCCCATTTGTTTATTTTTGCTTTTATTCCTATTGTCTTAGGAGACTGACCTAGGAAAACATTGCTGCAATTTATATCAGAGAATGTTTTGTCTATGTTCTCTTCTAGGAGATTTATGATGTTTTGTCTTATATTTAAGTCTGTAAGCTATTTTGAGTTTTTTGTGTGTGTGTGTATGGTGTGAGTGAGTGTTCTAACTTCATTGATTTAACATGCAGCTGTCCAGCTTTTGCAACACCACTTGCCAAAGAGACTGCCTTTTCTCCATTGTATATTCTTGCCTCCTTTGTCAAAGATTTATTGACTGTAGGTGTATTGGTTTATTTCTGGGCTCTCTATTCTGTTCCATTGATCCATATGTCTGTTTATATGCCAATACCATGCTGTTTTGACTACTGTAGCTCTGTAGTAGTGTCTGAAGTCTGGGAGGGTTATGTCTCCAGCTTTGTTCTTTTTCTTCAGTATTGCTTTGGCAATTCTGGCTCTTCATTGATTCTGTATAAATTTAAGGATTATTTATTCTAGTTCTGTGAGAAATGTCCTGGGTAATTTGATAAGGATGGCATTAAATCTATAGGTTGCATTGAGTAGTATGGCCATTTTAATAATACTAATTCTTCCAATCCAAGAGCATGGGATATCTTTTCATTTTTTTTCCAGTTTCCTATTCTCTTTTTTTTTAAAGATTTTTTTAATTGGAGGTACTGGGGATTGAACCCAGAACCTCATGCATGCCAAGCAGGCACACTACCACTGAGCCATTACCCTCCCCCCTAAACATTTTTTAATTAAGTTATAGTCATTTTACAATGTTCTGTCAAATTCCAGAGCACAATTTTTCAGTTATACGTGAACATACATATATTCATTATCACATTTTTTTTCACTGTGAGCTACCACAAGATCTTGTATATATTTCCCTGTGCTATACAGTATAATCTTGTTTATCTATTCTACATATGCCTGTCAGTATTTACAAATCTTGAACTCCCAGTCTGTCCCTTCCCACCCACCTCCACCTTGGGAACCACAAGTTTGTATTCTATGTCTATGAGTCTGTTTCTGTTTCGTATTTATGTTCTTTTTTTTTTAGATTCTACATATGAGCAATCTCATATGGTATTTTTCTTTCTCTTTCTGGCTTACTTCACTTAGAATGACATTCTCCAGCGACATCCATGTTGCTGCAAATGGCGTTTTGTTTTCATTTTCATGGCTGAATAGTATTCCATTGTATAAATATACCACAACTTCTTTATCTAGTCATCTGTTGATGGACATTTAGGTTGTTTCCATGTCTTGGCTATTGTAACTAGTGCTTCTGTGAACACTGGGGTACATGTATCTTTTTGAATTAAAGTCCCCTCTAGATTTATGCCAGGAGTGGGATTGCTGGATCATATGGTAAGTCTGTTTTTAGTCTTTAGAGGAATCTCCATACTGTTTTCCACAGTGGCTGCACCAAACTGCATTCCCACCAACAGTGTAGAAGGATTCCCTTTTCTCCACAGCCTCTCCAGCCTTTGTCATTTGTGGACTTTTGAATGATGGCCATTCTGACTGGTGTGAGGTGATACTTCATTGTACTTTTGATTTGCATTTATCTGATAATTAGCAATATTAAGTATTTTTTCATGTGCCTATTGTCCATTTGTATGTCTTCATTGGGGAATTGCTTGTTTAGGTCTTTTGCCCATTTTTGGATTTGGTTGTTTGGTTTTTCTTATTAAGTTGTATGAGCTGTTTATATATTCTGGAAATTAAGCCCTTGTCAGTCTCAACTTTTGCAAATATTTTCTCCCATTCCATCGGTTGTCTTTTTGTTTTGCTTATGGTTTCCTTTGCTGTGCAAAAGCTTATAAGTTTGATTAGGCCCCATTTGTTTATTTTTGCTCTTATTTCTATTGCCTGGGTAGACTGCCCTAGGAGAACATTGCTGAGATTTATGTCAGATAATGTTCTGCCTATGTTTTCTTCTAAGAGGTTTGTGGTGTCTTGTCTTATCTTTAAGTCTTTAAGCCATTTTGAGTTTATTGTTGTGTATAGTGTGAGGGAGTGTTCTAACTTAATTGATTTACATGCAGCTGTCCAGTTTTTCCAACACCATTTGCTGAAGAGACTGTCTTTACTCCATTGTATGTTCTTGCCTCCTTTGTCAAAGATTAATTGACCAAAAGTTTGTGGATTTATTTCTGGGCTCTCTATTTTGTTCCATTGATCCATATGTCTATTTTTGTGCCAATACCATGCTGTTTTGATTACTGTAGCTCTGTAATATTGTCTGAAGTATGGGAGGATTATTCCTTCTGCTTCATTCTTTTTCTTCAGTGTTCTTCAGCAATCCTGGGTCTTTATTGATTCCATATAAATTTTAGGATTATTTGTTCTAGTTCTGTGGAAAATGTCCTAGGTATTTTGATAGGGATGGCATTAAATCTGTAGATTGCATTGGGTAGTATGGCCATTTTAACCATATTAATTCTTCCAACCCAAAAACATGGGATATCTTTCCATTTCTTTAAGTCATCTTTAATTTCCTTAGTCAATGTTTTGTAGTTCTCTGCATATAAGGCTTTCATTTCCTTGGAGGACTGGCCTTTGTTGATTACCTTTTCCCTTGATAATGGGTCACATTTTTCTAGTTCTTGTTACATTGAATATTTTTCAGTTGTATTTTGAAGAATGTGAATATTGTGTTATTAGGACTCTAGATTATATTTCTCCAAAGAATTGATTTGGGGTTTGTTTTTTTTTTTTCCGTTGGCAATTAATTTAATTGAACTCAGAATTCAAGCTCTGTTCTTTGATAAGTCAAATTTCTGTTCAGTTATTTTAGGTATAGATGTAATTCTGAGTGTTTCTCTTGCACATGTGCAATTCAGGTGTCATCCAAATATTTGGGCAGAGCTTATAAATAGTTTTGTGCTCCCCTTCTCTGATTCTCTCCTTTCCAGGATTTCTTCTTCACTTTCTGGTGGCAGTGGATTCCCCAGACTGTATCCTTTGATTCTTCAGGACAGAAAGAGTGAGAGTTTTCTTTTGGGATTTTAACTGCCCTGTATGGTCAAGGGTATGGCATACCCTCAGGCTAGATGCCATGAAAATCTGAAACTCACCCAATACAGTTTCTTTCTTCCCTCCCCTCTGGTATGTGCCTTTACAGTACCTTTGGGTAGTTGGTTTTTGTATTTTGTCCAGAGTTTTTACTTGTCACCTATGAGAGGAATAGGTTAATCTAATAGGAGTTTACTTAGCTTTGTAAACTCCTCAATGAAGCAGAAGCAGAATACAGTGCTCAACGTTTGTAATAAAATAAAAAAGTAGCATGCTTTGTATATAAATACGTTTTTTAAATAAATGAGATATTGTAATAAAGATTAGGTACAATGGGTATTCATATTTTCAACCTTATTAAAACATTTTAGAGGAAGGGATATTAAAATGCAAATATTTAGATACAGCTATTTACCTATCCTCAGCTGTTAGTATTCAAAGCTTAGGCTAATCCTATCCTCAAAGTCTGAGTATAACTCACTGTGAAGACTTTCATGGTCTCTAGAGCTCATTTTTTTGTGGCTTGAGATAGCTAACTAGTGTTTATGTTAGCTAACATTATTGACCTCCTGTGTGTCAAGCACAGTGTTAGTTCACAATATATAATATTTTATATAATTTTCATAACCATATAAAGTTATTATTCTCAGTTTTCAGATGGGGAAATTGAGGCTCAAGGTGATCAAATTGTTTCTCTAAGGTCACACATCTGAACTGGGATTGTAACAGTGGTCTATCAGACAACAGTGCCCATCATTTTTCACTTATACCACAGTACTGAAATCTATCAAACACATCTTCCATTAAATCACTGAGTTCTCTTTACTTAGAAAATCTTCAATTTTCTGTCAGCCAATAAAAGGAATGGCTTCATTAAGACTCCCTAGCTTTTCTTGTTCAGTAAGTATCTGCTTTATTTGCTTTCCTCTACTTCCAGGTCTTTCTTGCATCATATCAAAGCAGAAAAAAAGAAAAAAATTACACAATAACATAACTACATCACTTTGTCTAGAAATCATCTTATTCTAAACAAAAAAAAATTGCAAATCCATTTTACTAATCTGTAACAAAGTTTTCCTGCCACTTCCTGCTATCAACCTTAGAAAACAACATTATCTAATATAAATAGTGAATACTAGATCCCATGTGACCTTGGACAAATCACAATGCCTTATCTTTATGTCCCTTATCTATAAAGTAAGATAATAATTAATTGCTGTACTACTTACCTCAGGCTTATTAGAGGGTCAATGAGATTGTGTATATGAAAACACTTAACTGTAAATCTGTATTTGAAGTCAACAGATTACAATTATGATGTGTAGAAAGTTGACCTTATGAACCAGCATACTCAGAAATTAGATCATTGTTCTAGTCTCTGGTACAAACAATGAGTTAAAGTATTATGGAGACCTGATTTCAAAACCACTCTGCTATATTTAAACTGTGTGGCATGTTTAACCTAAGTTTCAGTTGCCTTACATGCAAAAGGAGGTTAATACCACCTTTGCTTCTAGGGTGATAAAAGGATTATATGAAATAATATTTGTGCAAGTGCCTAACACAGCACTGAGGGTTTCTGGAAGTGACAGTGAGTGTCAATACCCTGGTGAAAACTATGCTTCCTCACCCACTTTTCCCTATGGGCATGACTCTTTGAAGCCTGGGATGAAGGACTATTATATGCATTCTTTCATTTGATTCTCACAGTAGCTCTATGAGATCAGCTAAGCAGATGTTATTATGCTCATTTTTATATATAAGAAAACTAAGAATATTGGCTCTGATTGTCCCATGTATGTCTAACACTAATGAATATGAGGTCTAAAAAGGGTACCATTAAACGTTTTTTTTTTCTCTTTGAAAAGAATACCTTTGGCAGTATCTATTAAAGCTGACCATATGCATACCTTGTGACACAACAATTGCATTCTTAAGTTTATATCAAAGATAAATGAATATATATATATATATATATATTTACCAAAAAACATGTAATACAATTTTCATAGCAGCACTATTTGTTTCCTTTTTTCCAGTTTTACTGAGACATCATTGACATGCAGCATTGGATTAGATTAAGGTATACAGCATAATGTGTTGATTAATATAGGTACATGTGGCAAAAGTATCACCACAATAAGTTTAGTTGACATCTATCACCACTTAGTTGCAATTTTTTATTTCTTGTGATAAGAACTTTTAAGATTTACTCTATTACCAACTTTCAAATGTACAATACAGTATCATTACTGTGCATTAGGCCTTATAACTGGAAGTTAGTACCTTTTGACTACCTTCACCCATTTCACCCACCCTCTACTCCCACCTCTGGCAACCACCAATCTGTTCTCAGTTCCTATGAGTTCCATTTTTTTCTTTGATTCCATATATATGTTGAATCATACATGTTTTTGTAAATAATGCCATTGAAATTTTGATAGGGATTGCATTGAATCTATAGATTGCTTTGGATATTATGGACATGCTAACAATATTAAGTCTTCCAGTTCATAAACACAGAATATCTTTTCATTTATTTGTGTCATTTTCAATTTCTTTCAACAGTGTCTTATAGGTTTCAGTGTACAGATCTTTCACCTCTTTGGTTAAATTTATTCCTAGGTATTTTATTCTTTTTGATACAATTGTAAATGGGTTGTTTTCTTAGTTTCTCTTTCTGACAGTATAGAAATGAAACTTTTTTCTTATTGATTTTACATTTTGCAGCTTAATTTTTTATTAATTCTAACACTTTTTTGGTGTAGTCTTAAGGGTTTTCTATATATAATATCATGTAATCTGAAAATAGAGACAGGTTTACTTCTTCCCCTTTCAATTTGCATCCTTTCATTTCTTTTTCTTATATGATTTCTGTGGCTAGGACTTCCAGTACTATTTAAATGAAAGAGGCAAGAGTCGGCATCCTTGTCTTATTCCTTATCTTAGAGTAAATGCTTTCAGGTTTCACAGTTGAGTGTAATGTTGGCTGTATGTTTGTCATATATGGCTTTTATTATGTCTAGGTGTATTCCCTCTACAGTTACTTTGTTAAAAATTTTTAGCATGAGTAGATGTTCAATTTTTTTCAAATGCTTTTTCTGTGTTTATTAAGATGATAATGATTTTTAGCCTTCATTTTGTTAATGTGGTGTATCACATTGATTGATTTACAGATGTTAACCCATTTTTGCATCCCTGGAATGAATCCCACTTGATCATGGTGTATGATCCTTTTAATGTACTGTTGAATTTGGTTTGCTAATATTTTTAGGATATTTGCATCTGTAGTCATCAGTGATATTGGCCTATAGTTTTCTTTTCTTGTAATGCCCTTATCTGGTTTTGGTATCAGGATAATGATGGCTTCATTAAATGAGTTTGAAATTGTTTCTCCTCTTCAAATTTTTGAAAGAGTTTGAGGAGGACTGGTATTAATTCTTCTTTAAATATTTGGTAGAATTCAATGGTGAAGCCATCAGGTTATAGACTTTTCTTTGTTCGGAGGTTTTTGATTACTAATTTAGTCTCTTTGCTATTCATTTGTCTGTTCATATTTTCTATTTCTTCATGATTCAGTCTTAATTGTTTGTATGTTTCTAGGAATTTTTATCTATTTCTTCTAGGTTGCCAAGTTGGCATATAATTGTTCATCATAGTCTCTTACCGTTTGTATTTCTGTGCTGTCAGTTGTAATATCTCCCCTTTCATTTGTAATTTTATTTATTGAGTCCTCTCTCTTTTTCTTGGTAAGTATAGTTATAGGTTTGTCTATTTTGCTTATCTTAAAAAAAACAGCTTAGTTTCATTGATCTTTTCTGTTGTCTTTTTCATCTCTACTTCACTTATTTCAGCTCTGATCTCTGTTATTTTCTTCCTTTTGCTGACTTTGGGCTTTGTTCCTTGAGGTATAAACTTACATTGTTTATTTTAGATCTTTCTTATTTTTTAATATAGGTGTTTAGTGTCATGAACTTCTTTCTTAGAACTGCTTTTGCTGCATGCCATAAGTTATGGTGTATTGTATTTCCATTTTAATTTGTCTCAAGATATTTTTATATGTCAAAGATGAAGTGGTTTTTCCAGTTTTATTGAGAAATGATTGACATATATCACTATATATAAGTTTAAGATATACAGGATAATGTTTTGATTTATATACATTGTGAAATGATTACCACAATAGGTTTAGTTAGCACCCATCATCACATATAGATATAATTTTTTAAAAAAGATCTCATTGTGATGAGAATTTTTAGGATCTCCTTTGGGAGGGGGATAAAAAAGTTTGTTTTAAGAAGAACAACTCATTGAGAGATAAAACCGTTTTAAAATTTGCATATATGTACTCTTAATTGTTTCTAAGAGTAGTTTACAACTTTAGCTTTTTAAACTTACATAGTTATCAAAGGAATAAAGCCAACCACAAAATAAGAATCAACAGAAATGCAGTAATCCAATCATAAAGGACAGTCAAATGTGCTTACATATATTCAAGGGATCAGTCATCTAAGTTATAAATAATAAGTAGTTCATTTGTGTCCTTTTTGTAAGATTTCACATATAAGCGATATCATATGGCATTTTTCTCTTTCTTGCTTACTTCACTTAGAATGACGATCTCCAGGTCCATCCATGTTGCTGCAAATGGCATTATTTAATTCTTTTTTATCACTGAGTAGTATTCCATTATATATATGTGTGTGCCTGTGTGTGTGTATACACACACACACACAGGCACACACATACATACATACACGTATACATATACCACATCTTCTTTATCCAGTCATTTTTTGATAGACATTTGGGTGGTTTCCATGTCTTGGCTATTGTAAATAGTGTTACTATGAACATTGGAGTGCATGTATCTTTTTGAATTAAGGTCCCCTCTAGATATATGCCCAGGAGTAGGATTGCTGGATCATATGGTAAGTCTATTTTTCAGTTTTTTAAGGAACCTCCATACTGTCCTCCATAGTGGCTACACCAGTTTACATTCCCACCAGCAGTGTAGGAGGGCTCCTTTTTATCCAAACCCTCTCCAGCATTTATCATTTGTAGACTTGTTAATGATACCCATTCTGGCTGGTGTGAGGTGATGTCTCATTGCAATTTTGATTTGCATTTCTCTAACAATTAGTAATGTTGAGCATCTTTTCATGTGCTTGTTGGCCATCTGTATGTCTTCTTTGGAGAGATGTCTATTTAGGTCTTCTGCCCATTTTTTGATTGGGTTACTTGTTTTTTTATATTAAGGTATATAAGCTGTTTGTATATTTTGGAAACTAGTCCCTTGTTGGCTGCATCATTTGCAAATATTTTATCCCATTCTGTAGGTTGTCTTTTCATTTTGTTGATGGTATCCTTAGCTGTGCAAAAGCTTTTAAGTTTAATTAGATCCCATTTATTTATCTTTGCTTTTTTCTTTCATTATTCTAGGAGCTGGTTCAAAAAATATATTGCTGTGATGTACGTCAAAGAGTGTTCTGCCTATGTTTTCCTCTAGGAGTTTCATACTATCTGGTCTTACATTTAAGTCTTTAATCCATTTTGAGTTTATTTTTGTATATGGTGTATAGAATGTTCTAATTTCATTCTTTTACAAGTAGCTGTCCAGCCTTCCCAGCACCACTTATTGAAGAGACTGTCTTTCCTCCACTGTATATTCTTGCCTTCTTTGTCTTAGATTAACTGACTGTAAGTGCTTGGGTTTATTTCTGAACTTTCTATCCTGTTCCATTGATCTGTCTGTTTTTGTGCTAGTACCATATTGTTTTGATTACTGTAGCTTTGTAGTATAGTCTGAAGTCAGGGAGCATGATTCCCCCCCAGCACCATTTTTCTTTTTTCTTTTTTCTTTTTTTTTTTTTTTTTTGAGATTGTTTTGGCTGTTCAAAGTCTTTTGTGTTTCCATACAAATTTTAACATTTTTTTGTTCCAGCTCTGTGAAAAATGTCAATGGTAATTTCATAGAGATGTATTGAATCTGTATATTCCTTTGGATAGTATGGCCATGTTAACAATATTGATTCTCCCAATCCAAGAACACAGTATATTGTTCCATTTGTTTGTATTGTTTTCAATTTCTTTCATCAATGTCTTATAGTTTTTGGAGTACAGGTCTTTTGCCTACTTGGGTAGGTTTATTCCTAGATATTTTATTCTTTTTTGTGTGGTGGTAAATGGTATTGTTTCCCTAATTTCTTTTTCTGCTATTTCATTGTTAGTGTATAGAAATGCAACTAATTTCTGTATATTAATTTTGTATCTTGCAAATTACTAAATTCCTTGATGAGTTCCAGTAGTTTTCTGGTCACTTCTTTAGGGTTTTCTATGTATAGTATCATGTCATCTGCAAACAGTGACAGGTTTACTTCTTTATTTCCAATTTGGGTTCCTTTTTCTTCTTTTTCTTCTGTGATTATTCAACTATGTTGAATAAAAGTAATGAGAAGGGGCATCCTTGTCTTGTTCCTGATCTTAGAGGAAATGATTTCAGCTTTTCCCCATTAAGTATGATGTTAGCTGTGGGTTTGTCATAAATGGCCTTTATTATGTTGAAGTATGTTCCATCTGTGCCCACTTTCTGGAGAGTTTTTATCATAGATGGATGTTGAATTTTTTCAAAAGCTTTTTCTGCATCTATTGAGATGGTCATATGGTTCTCCTTCAGTTTGTTAATGTGGTGTATCACCTTGATTGATGTACAGATATTGAACAATCCTTGCATCCCTAGGATAAATCCCACTTGATCATGTGTATGATCCTTTTAATGCATTATTGGAGTTGATTTGCTAGTATTTTGTTGAGGATTTTTGCATCTATATTCATAAGTGATATTGGCCTGTAATTTTCTTTTTTGTGTGTGATATCTTTTTCTGGTTTTGGTATCAGGGTGATGATGGCCTCATAGAATGAGTTCTGAAGTGTTCTTTCCTGTGCAATTTTTTGGAATAGTTACAGAAGGATAGGTGTTAACTCTTCTCTAAATGTTTGGTAGAATTCACCTGTGAAGCCATTTAGTCCTGGACATTTGTTTGCTGAGAGTTTTTTAATTACTGATTCAATTTCAGTACTGGTAATTGGTCTATTCATGTTATCTATTTCTTACCGGTTCAGTCTAGGCAAATTATACCTTTCTAAGAAATTTTCCATTTCTTCTATGTTGTCCTTTTTGTTGGCATATAGTTGCTCATAGTAGCCTCTTATTATCCCTTGTATTTCTGTGGTGTTGGTTGTAACTTCTCCCTTTTTATTTCTCATTTTATTAAGTTGGAACCTCTTCTTTTATTCTTGATGAGTCTGACTAAAGGTTTATCAATGTTGTTTGTCTTTTCAAAGAACCATCTTTTAGTTTCATTAATCTTTTCTATTGTTTTTTTATCTCTATTTCGTTTATTTCTGCACTAATCTTTATGATTTCTTTTCTTCTACTAACTTTGGGTTTTGTTTGTTCTTTTTTCTCTAGCTGCTTGAGATGTAAGGCTAAGTTCTTTACTTGAGATTTTTCTTGTTTCCTTAGGTAGGCTTGTATCACTATAAACTTTCCTCTTAGAACTGCTTTTGCTGCATCCCAGGGGTTTTGGATCATTGTGTTTTCACTTTCATTTGTCTCAAAGTGTTTTTTGATTTCCTCTTTGATTTCTTCAGTGGTCTATTGGTTGTTTAGTAGCATAGTGTTTAGCCTCCACATGTTTGCAGTTTTTGAAGTTTTTTGTTTGTTTGTTTGTAGTTCATTACTAACCTTATAGCATTGTGGTTGGAAAAGATGCTTGGTATGATTTCAGTTTTCTTAAATTTACTGAGGCTAGCTTTGTGGGCCAGCATGTGGTCGATTCTGGAGAATGTTCCATGTGCACTTGAGAAGAATGTGTATTCTGTTGCTTTTGAATGGAATGCTCTATAGATATCAATTAAGTCCATGTGATCTAATATGTTATTTAAGGCCTGTATTTCCTTATTGATTTTCTGTCTGGATGATTGATGTAATTGGGGTGTTAAGGTCCCCTACTGTTATTGTGTTATTGTTGATTTCTCCTTTTATGTCTGTTAATAATTGCCTTATATGTTGAGATGCTCCTAAGTTAGGTGCATATATATATTTACAATTGCTATATCTTCTTGGATTGATCCCTTGAGCATTATCTAGGGTCCTTTGTCTCTTGTAACAGTCTTTATGTTAAAATCTATTTTGTCTGATATAAGTATTGCTACTCCAGCTTTCTTTTGGTTTCTGTTTGCATGGAATATATTTTTCTATCCCCTCATTTTCAGCCTGTATGTGTCTCTAGCTCTGAAGTTGGTCTCTGGTAGACAGCATGTATATGGGTCTTGTTTTTGTATCCATTCAGCCAGTCTGTGTCTTTTGGTTGGAGAATTTAATCCATTTACATTTAAGGTAATTAATGATACTTACATTCTTATTGCCATTTTGTTAATTGTTTGGGGTTTGTTTTTGTAGGTCTTTTTTTCTCTCTCTTCTTTTTGTTCTCTTTTCTTGTGGTTTGATGACTGGAGAAGTTCCTTTAACATTTGTTGTAAAGTTAGTTTGGTGGTGCTGAATTCTTTCAGCTTTTGTTTATCTGTGAAGCTTTTGATTTCTTCATCAAGTATGAATGAGGGCCTTGCTGGATTGAGTATTCTTGGTCGTAAGTTTTTCCCCTTGCATCACTTTAAATATACTGTGCCACTCCCTTCTGGCCTGTAGAGTTTCTGTGAAAAATCAGCTGATAACATTATGGAAGTTCCCTTGTATGTTATTTGTTGCTTTTCTCTTGCTGATTTTAAATATTTTCTCCTTGTCTTTATTTTTTGTCAATTTGATTACTATGTGCCACAGTGTGTTCCTCTTTGGACTGATCCTGTATGGAACTCTCTGTGCTTCCTGGACTTGGGTGACTGTTGCCTTTCCCAATTTAGGGAAGTTTTCAGCTATTATCTCTTGAATATTTTCTCAGGTCCCTTCTCTCTATCTTCTCTTTCTGGGACCCTATAATGTGAATATTAGTGTGCTTCATGTTGTTCCAGAGGTCTCTTAAACTGTCCTCATTTCTTTTCATTCTTTTTTCTATTCTGTGGTAGTGATTTCCACTAATCTATCTTCTAGCTCATTGATCTGTTCTTCTGCCTCATTTAGTCTATTCTTAGTTCCTTTGAGTCTATTATTTATTTCAGTAATGGTATTCTTCAACTCTGTTTTGCTATTCTGTATATTTTCTATTTCTTTGCTAAAAACTTCAGTCTGTGAAACTATATTCTTACCGAGTTCTCTGAACATCTTTACAATCATAACTCTAAACTCTTTCTCAGATAGATTGCCTATGTCTTCATCACTTATTTCTTCTTCTGGGATTTTATCTTGTGCCTTGGCCTGGGAGATATTCCTCTGTCACCTCATATTGTCTAAATTTCTATTTGTATTTTTATGTTAGTTACATTTCTTGACCTTGGAGAAATGCCCCTTTGTAGGAGACGTCCTATGCATCCCAGCAGTGCACTCATCTCTTGTCACCCAAGGGCCAGGATCCAGTTGGTCCCAGGGTAGAGTCTGGCCTACATTTGTAGATTCCTTCCACAGGCTTTGGGATTGTTGTTTTCTTATTTCTGGTATCTGCCCCCAGTGGATGAGGCTGGACTAGAGGTTTATGCAGGTTTCCTGGCAGGAGGACGTGGTGCCTGCCCACTGCTGGGTGAAGCTTGGTCCTGGACCTCTGGTGGGTAAGGCTGTGTCTAGAGGTATTTGTGGCTCAGAAAGTCTGCTGATGGGTGGAGATGTGTTCCCACCCAGTATGTTGTTTGGTCTAAGGGTTCCCACCCCTTAAGCCTACAGGCTGTTCAGTGGAGTTAGGTCTTGATGCTAATGATCCAATCAAGATGTTAGCCTCCAGGAAAGCTCACGTAGATGAAAACTGCCCAAATGTCCTCCACCAGCTTTTGTGCTACCAGGGTGAGCTGCAGGTGTCCCTTAGCTCCCCAGGTGACCTTCCAAAATCAGCAGGCAGATCTGGCCCAGGTTCCTATGAAATCACTGCCTCCGCCCTTGGACCTGGTCCATGCAAGATTCTGTGTACACTTCCCAAGAGAATGAAGTCTCTGTTTCCCCCAGTCCCATGGGGTTCATGTAGTTAAGCCCCACTGGCCTTGAAAATCAGATGTCCTGGGGTCTCCTCCTCCCAATGCTGGAACCCCAGGCTGGGAAGCCTGACATGGAGCTCAGAACTCTCACTCCTGTGGGAGAGCCTCTGCAACTTAATTCTTTCAGCTCATGGGTCACCCACCTAGGGGGTATGGGACCTGATTATATCATAAGCATCCCCCTCCTACAGTTCCGGTTTTGGTTCCCTATTTTTTGTTTCCAGTTGAAGAATATCTTTTTTTGCTAGATTCCAGTCTTTTTTTTTTTTTCTTGATAGTTGTTTAGTGGTCAGTTGTGGTTTTGTTGTAATCATAAGAAGAGGCGAGCTTATGGTCCTACTACTCTGCCATCATGACCCTCTCTTACTTCTTGTAAGAATCTCTCCTTTAACTTTTGACAATTATATTGTGTCTCACTGTGGGTCTCTGGATTCATCTTCTTGGGAATCTCTGGGCTTCTGGGATCTGGATATCTGTTTCTTTCTCTAGATTAGGAGATTTTTCAACATTTTTAAAGAAATAAGCTTTTTGTCCCTTTCTCTCTTCTCATTCTGGAAGCCCTGTAATGCAAATATTAGTTTTCCTGATTGAGTCCCATAATTCTCTTAAGATGTCTTCACTCTTTTCCATTCTTTTTTTTCTTTTTTCTCCTCTGATTAGATAAGTTCCACTTTCCTTTCTTCGAGTGCATTGATTCTTTCTTCCACATTATCTATTTTCCTGTTGAATCCATCTATTGACCTTTCCAGTTTAGTTATTGCATTCTTCAGTTCTGTGATTTCTATTTGGTACTCTTTTATATTTTTTGTCTTTTTATTGAAATTCTCACTTTGTTATGCATTGTTCTCTTAAACTGGGTGTGAATCTTTTGATAATTACTTTGAACTCTTCTTTCAGATAAGTCATTTATCTCAATTTCATTAAGCTTTGCTTCTGGAGTCTTATATTGCTGTTTTGTTTAGAACATATTCCTCTGTTTCTTCATTTTCCTTGACTCTCTTTGTTATTTTCTGCACATTTCTCCCAGTCTTGACAGAGTAGTCTCATGTAGGAGATCAACCTTATCATTCAGTCCAGCTCTACCTCCTTGATTGTCTCTCAAACCTTTGTGATTTGTCCAAGCTGCTTTCTCTGTTAGTTATTAGTGGCTCCCAGCAGGTGAGGCTATGTCAAGTCCTGTCAGTGTCCCAAAGAGAAGGATCTCAGTCAGTACCTGGATGCAGGCTGATTGGCAGCAGTTTTTAAAGTATGCAAGTAGACCTCTTTCAAGGGAAGACTTGAAGCTGGGAGCTTCTGTCTGCTCCCTCTGCACTAAGCCATGGAGATATAGCCAGTAAAGAAGTGTTTGTTTGCTAATGTCTTGTAGATTCTGAAGCTCAAGCCTCACAGGCTACCAGAGCCAAGTAATCAAGGGGTTTATCTCCTAGGCAGCAGCCAAAAAAAACCAGGTTGTCAAACATGTGTACAAGTTCATTTCAGGGAGACACTAGTGGCCTGGAGTGGGCCAGAGGGAGAATGTGAAGATGATGCTCACTGGCCTTTCCAATCTTCAAGGATGATCATAGTCTGTCCCTAAGTGTGTGCTAAATTAGAAGCCTCCCTCAGACATCAGCTTTTAAAGTATGCAGATAGGCCTCTTAGGGAAAGACTGGGATATTAGTGTTTATGTCTGTTGTCTCTGTGCTAGGCTTCCAGGGGATAGCAACAGTGAGTCCTCACAGATTAAGAACTGTTTCTTTGTTTGGTATAGTCTGGTGGGTCTCATGATTGCAAGGCCCGTTGTTTTTCAAAACTGGATATTTTAAGGGCCCATCCCTCAGGTGGAAATCTTAAAAAATTGGGAAAGTATATGTTGTGTCCAAACCCATCAGTCCTCAGGGAGAAGCTGGGAATTGTCAGTTTCTTAATGATTATATGTTGCTGCATTATGGGTGGAGTTTATGACAAGATTGTTTCAGCCTTTTCTATCCGTATTGATATAGGATTTTTCCTCATTCATCCAATGTGTAGAAGATTCTCAGCTAGTTTCTAGATTTCTTTCAGAGAGAATTGCTGTAGATTTGCTTTGTGCATGGGAGGAGGGGAGTTCAGGAGCCTTCTATGTTTCCAACATGGACTAGACCCTCCATCACTATTTGTAATAGTTACAAACTGGAAACTATTTAAATGTCCATCAACAGTAGAATGGATGAATAAACTGTGGTATATCACACAATAAAATTCTATTCAGCACAAAAGCTGAATGAACCCCTGCTACCTAGCACAACAATGATGAATCCCCTAAATATAATATTAAATGAAACAAGCCAGACACAAAAGAGTAAACACTACACTATTCCATTTATATAAAACTTTATAAATTAGCAAAACTAATCTTTGGTGACAAAAGTCATGATGGTAGTTATCCTTGGGTCAGGGGAGGGACAAAGGAGTATTCTGGGGTTCGGTAATGATCTCCTTATTGACCTGGGTAGCTAGTGATGTCCATGTGTTCATGTCACGAAATTCATCAAGCTTATGATTTGTGTACTTTTCTGTATATAGACTGTATTTCAGTAAAAATTTAATTTGCCATGGGTAAAAAAGAAATCCAGTATCTTAGAAAAGGTTTTTCAGTGGCTTCAGAGTAAAATCCAGAGTCCTTACCATGGCCTACAAGGCTATAGATGATTTGGCCCATGGCTAACTCCTCCCCATCATTTCTTACTGTTATTCCCTTTGCTTACTCAGTTCTAGCCACATGACCTTCTTGCTTTTCCACTAACATAAAACTCCTTTCCACCCTAAGACTCTGTACCTGCTGTTCTTTCTGCCTGGAACACTTCCCTCAGCTTGTCACATTTCTGGTTTCCTACCATACAAGTACCAGCTCAAATGTCACTTCTTTTAAAAAGTCCTTCACTTAACACTCCATCTGAAATAGCCTTTGCAGTCACTTTTTATCATGTATTACTATTTTTTCTTTTTTTTAACATTTTTTATTGATTTATAATCATTTTACAATGTTGTGTCAAATTCCAGTGTTCAGCACAATTTTTCAGTTATTCATGGACATATACACACTCATTGTCACATTTTTTTCTCTGTGAGTTATCATAACATTTTGTGTATATTTTTCTGTGCTATACAGTGTAGTCTATTCTACAATTTTGAAATCCCAGTCTATCCCTTCCCACCCTCCACCCCCCTGGTAACCACAAGTCTGTATTCTCTGTCTGTGAGTCTATTTCTGTTCTTTATTTACGCTTTGTTTTTGTTTGTTTGTTTTTGTTTTTGTTTTTTAGATTCCACATATGAGCGATCTCATATGGTATTTTTCTTTCTCTTTCTGGCTTACTTCACTTAGAATGACATTCTCCAGGAGGATCCATGTTGCTGCAAATGGCATTATGTTGTCGGTTTTTATGGCTGAGTAGTATTCCATTGTATAAATATACCACCTCTTCTTTATCCAGTCACCTGTTGACAGACATTTAGGCTGTTTCCATGTTTTGGCTATTGTAAATAGTGCTGCTATGAACATTGGGGTGCAGGTGTCATCCTGAAGTAGATTTCCTTCTGGATACAAGCCCAGGAGTGGGATTCCTGGGTCATATGGTAAGTCTATTCCTAGTCTTTTGAGGAATCTCCACACTGTTTTCCATAGTGGCTGCACCAAACTGCATTCCCACCAGCAGTGTAGGAGGGTTCCCCTTTCCCCACAGCCTCTCCAGCATTTGTCATTTGTGGATTTTTGAATGACGGCCGTTCTCACTGGTGTGAGGTGATACCTCATTGTAGTTTTGATTTGCATTTCTCTGATAATTAGTGATATTGAGCATTTTTTCATGTGCTTTTTGATCATTTGTATGTCTTCCTTGGAGAATTGCTTGTTTAGGTATTCTGCCCATTTTTGGATTGGGTTGTTTATTTTTTTCTTATTGAGTCGTATGAGCTGCTTATATATTCTGGAGATCAAGCCTTTGTCGGTTTCACTTGCAAAAATTTTCTCCCATTCCATAGGTTTTCTTCTTGTTTTATTTCTGGTTTCCTTTGCTGTGCAGAAGCTTGTAAGTTTCATTAGGTCCCATTTGTTTATTCTTGCTTTTATTTCTTCTAGGAGAAAATTTTTTAAATGTATGTCAGATAATGTTTTGCCTATGTTTTCCTCTAGGAGGTTTATTGTATCTTGTCTTATGTTTAAGTCTTTAATCCACTTTGAGTTGATTTTTGTATATGGTGTAAGGGAGTGTTCTAGCTTCATTGTTTTACGTGCTGCTGTCCAGTTTTCCCAACACCATTTGCTGAAGAGACTGTCTTTATTCCAATGTATATTCTTGCCTCCTTTGTCGAAGATGAGTTGACCAAAAGTTTGTGGGTTCATTTCTGGGCTCTCTATTCTGTTCCATTGGTCTATATGTCTATTTTGGTACCAATACCATGCTGTCTTGATGACTGTAGCTCTATAGTATTGTCTGAAGTCTGGGAGAGTTATTCCTCCAGCCTTTCTTTCTCTTCAGTAATGCTTTGGCAATTCTAGGTCTTTGATGGTTCCATATGAATTTTATTATGATTTGTTCTAGTTCTGTGACATATGTCCTGGGTAATTGGATAGGGATTGCATTAAATGTGTAGATTGCCTTGGGCAGTGTGACCATTTTAACATTATTGATTCTTCCAATCCAAAAGCATGGAATATCTTTCCATTTTTTAAAGTCTTCTTTAATTTCCTTCATCAGTGGTTTATAGTTTTCTGTGTATAATTCTTTCACCTCCTTGGTTAGATTTATTCCCAGATATTTTATTACTTTGGGTGCTATTTTAAAGGGGATTGTTTCTTTACTTTCTTTTTCTGTTGATTTATCGTTAGTGTAAAGAAATGCAACTGATTTTTGAACGTTAATTTTGTAACCTGCTACCTTGCTGAATTCTTCAATCAGCTCTAGTAGCTTTTGTGTGGACCTTTTAGGGTTTTCTATATATAGTAACATGTCATCAGCATATAATGACACTTTTACCTCTTCTTTTCCAATTTGGATCCCTTTTATTTCTTTCTCTTGCCTGACTGCTGTGGCTAGGACTTCCAGGACTATGTTGAATAGGAGTGGTGATAGTGGGCATCCTTGTCTTGTCCCAGATTTTAGTGGGAAGCTTTTGAGTTTTTCACTGTTGAGTACTATGCTGGCTGTGGGTTTGTCATATATAGCTTTTATTATGTTGAGATATGTTCCCTCTATACCCACTTTGGCGAGAGTTTTTATCATAAATGGGTGTTGAATTTTTATCAAATGCTTTTTCTGCATCGATTGAGATGATCATGTGGTTTTTGTCCTTTCTCTTGTTGATGTGATGTATTACACTGATTGATTTGTGTATGTTGAACCAGCCTTGTGTCCCTGGGATGAACCCCACTTGGTCATGATGTATAATCTTTTTTATGTGTTGTTGGATTCTATTTGCTAAAATTTTGGTGAGGATTTTGGCGTCTATGTTCATCAGTGATATTGGCCTATAAGTCTCTTTTTTTGGAGTGTCTTTGCCTGGTTTTGGTATCAGCGTGATGGTGGCTTCATAGAATGAGTTTGGGAGTATTCCCTCCTTTTCAATCGTCTGGAAGAGTTTGAGAAGGACTGGTATGAGTTCTTCTTTGTATGTTTGGTAGAATTCCCCGGTGAAGCCGTCCGGTCCTGGACTTTTATTTGTAGGGAGGTTTTTAATTGCTATTTCTATTTCCTTTCTAGTGATCGGATTGTTCAAGTGTTCAGATTCTTCTTGATTCAGTCTTGGTGGACTGTATGTTTCCAGAAACGTGCCCATCTCCTCTAATCCAGTTTGGTTCCATATAGTTTTTCATAATGTTCTTGTATGCTATTCTGTATTTCTATTTTGTTTGTTGTAATTTCTCCATTTTCCTTTCTTATTTTGCTAATTTGTGCTCTCTCTTTTTTCTTCTTTGTGAGTTTGGCCAGAGGTTTGTCGATTTTATTTACTTTTTCAAAAGACCAGCTTTTGGTTTGGTTGATTTTTTCTATGGTCTTGTTAATCTCTATTGTATTTAATTCCAATCTGATCTTTATTATTTCCTTCCTTCTGCTGCTTTTTGGGGCTTTTTGTTCTTCTTTTTCTAATTCATTCAGGTGGTGGGTTAAATTGTTTATTTGGGATTGTTCTTCTTTTTTGAGGAAGGCCTGTATCGCTATAAACTTCCCTCTTAGCACTGCCTTTGCTGTGTCCCATAGGTTTTGAGTGGTTGTGCTTTCATTATCATTTGTCTCAAGGTATTTTTTAATTTCAGCTTTGATTTCCTCATTGATCCATTGTTTTTTCAATAACATATTGTTTAATCTCCATGCTTTCCTTTTTTTCTCCTTTGTTTCTCTGTTGTTGATTTCTAGTTTCATGGCATTGTGGTCAGTAAAGATGCTTGAGATAATTTCTATCTTCTTAAAATTGTTGAGGTTTCTTTTGTGCCCAAGTACATGATCGATCCTGGAAAATGTTCCATGTGCACTTGAAAAGAATGTATATCCTATTTTTGGGGGGTGTAATGCTCTGAAAATATACACCAAATCTAGTTTTTCTATTGTAGTATTTAATTTCTCTGTTGCCTTGTTTATTTTCTGTCTGGAAGATCTGTCTAGTGATGTTAATGCGGTGTTAAAATCTCCGACTATGATTGTATTCCCATCAATATCCCCCTTTATCTCTGTTAGTAATTCTTGTATGTACTTAGGTGCTCCTATATTGGGTGCATATATATTAACGAGTGTAATATTCTCATCTTGTATCACTCCTTTAATCATTATAAAATGTCCTTCTTTATCTTTCTTTATGGCCTTTGTTTTAAAGTCTATTTTGTCTGAAATCAGTACTGCAACACCTGCTTTTTTGGCTTTTCCATTTGCATGGAATATCCTTTTCCATCCTTTCACTCTCAATCTATATGTGTCCTTCTCCCTAAAGTGGGTCTCTTGTATGCAGCATATTGAAGGTTCTTGCTTTATTATCCAGTCTGCCATTCTGTGTCTTTTGACTGGAGCATTTAGTCCATTAGCATTTACAGTAATTAATGATAGATGTGTGTTTATTGCCATTTTGAACTTATCTTTGCAGTTGAATTGGTATATCCTCTTTATTCCTTTCTTCTTCCTTTTGTGGTTTGGTAATTTTCCTTTGTATTATCATGGATTATATTTAATTTTTGTGACTCCTTTGTAAATTTTTGGCTTGTGGTTACCCTTTTTTGAAAGTCTATCAACCCATTACTATAACTGTTTTTATTAAACTGATAGTAACATGATCTCAAACCCATCCTACTGTTAAAAACATTTTAAAAAGAAAGAAAAAAATATTCTATATTTCCCTGCCTCCCTCTCCCACTCTCAGTGATTTGTATGTCTTCTTTTATAATTTCATGTTTACTTTATTTGTAATTCATGAGTTATCACCTTTCCAGTTGTGTGTTTCTCATTTCTGTAGCATCCTGCTGCTTTTTTATTTATAGTATACCTTTCAATATTTCTTTTAGCATGGGTTTAGTGTTGCTAAACTCCTGCAGCTTTTTTTTGTCTGTGAAACTCTTTATTTCTCCTTCTATCCTCAAGGATAGCCTTGCTGGATAAAGGATCCTAGGCTGCATCTTTTTTTCATTCAGGGCTTTGAATATATCTTGCCACTCCCTTCTGGCCTGTAGTGTTTGTGTAGAGAAATCAGCTGAGAGCCTTATGGGGGTTCCCTTGTAACTCACTCTTTGCTTCTTTCTTGCTGCCTTTAGGATCATTTCTTTATCCTTGACTCTGGCCATCTTGATTATGATATGTCTTGATGTTGGTCTATTTGGGTTCTTCCTGTTTGGGACCCTCTGAGCTTCCTGTACTTGGATATCTGAGTCCTCCTTTAAGTTTGGGAAGTTTTCAGTCATGATTTCTTCAAAAACCTTTTCAATTCCCTTTGATCTTTCTTCCCCTTCTGGGACCCCTATTATGCGAAGATTGGGACGCTTTATATTATCCCATAGGTCCCTTATGCTATTTTCATTATTTTTTATTTGCTTCTCTTGTAGTTCTTCTGAATGGGTGCTTTCTATTGCCCTGTCTTCTAGATCACTAATTCGTTCCTCTGCATTATCTAGTCGGCTTTGCACAGCTATTAGGTCATTCCTCATCTCTGTCAAAGAGTTTACCCATTCTACTTGGCTCTTCTTTATAGCTTCAATTTCATTTTTGACATATTTTATATCTCTAAACACTATCCCTTTTAATTCCTTCAGCAATTCGATCACTCCTTTTTTGAAATCTTGATCTAGTAGGCTATCGATGTCTATTTCGTTGATCTTTCTTTCAGGGGATTTCTCTTGTTCTTTTAATTGGGAAAGGTTTTTCTGCTTCTTCATCTTGCTCATACCTCTTTGGCACTGTGGTTTATGGAGTATCAGTTGTCTATTTTGGTCCTTAAGGATTTTATCTATCTGATGCCTATTTAGGAATAGAACTTAGGAAAAAAAGAAAAAACATAAGAGAGAGAGAGAGAGAAAGAATTTTAAAAGAAGGGAGAAAGAGGGTTTGAAAACAGTGTATAATGAATAATAGAAGAGTGAGTTGAAGCAGAGTATTAATCGGGTTGAGACGTCCTTTTAAAACCTTTACAAAAAAGGGGGGGGGGAGATGAATAGATGTATTTGAAACCTGTGTCTAATCAATAGCAGGACATCAAAACCCAAGAGAAATAGAAATGAATTAAGAAGTAAAGATTAAGAGAGTAATAGAAAATAGAACAGGTAAAAACAGATTTTAAAAAAAAAGGGGGGGGTTGTCAGTGTTCTCCTGGAGTCTGTGTGCTTTTAATGTGAAGTCTTTCTGTCTTTGTCCTGTTTTGGAAGCTCAGCTTGCTGTTTTCAGAGGCCCTCCGTTGGCGCCCTCTTCTGTGCTGCTCCCAGCACCTGTCGGCAAGCGGATCGCGCCTCCTCCCAACACTGGGTCAGGTGCAGCTCTCTGCTGTGGGCGGGAGGGTCGCTGCCCCTCCGGATGCCGCAGTCAGATGTTGCAGACTGGCCGGGTAGGAGGGCGGGTCGTGCCCCCTCCCAGCACCTCGGTCAGGGGCTGTGTTCCTGCCCGAAAGGCGGGGGGGACGCTCTCCCTCTACCTGCGCCGCCGCCGCCGGTAGCTCCGCTGCTCTGTGCGGCTGCGCGCTCCGCCCTGGTCAGCGCTCCGCGGGTGGGCTCGGGGAAGACCGAGGGACAGCCCTGTCCCTGCTCCGAGCCAGAACCCAGCTCCTTGTTTGTCTTTGTGGAGCAAGTTCTCTGAGGGACCAGGATGGAAGGATCCTATCTGCCCCGGGCTGCAGGGCAGTCCCAGTCTGGCCTTTGAGGCTGCTAAGCCCTTGGATGCGGATGCAGGTTTCGCCCCCGCCCCCGCCTGAGTGCTCAGCGCGGAGGATATGGCGGCTGTGCCTGAGCCCCGCCTCTCTTCCCCCGAAAACTTTCCGCGGGTTTTAAGAGATGGGGGTGTGCGCCCTTACCCCGAGAGCACATCAACCTTGCTGTTTTATGGAGGGCCCAGGTTGTTCTGCCCTGTGCACCCACAGCCACGGCGCGCAGCCCCTTGCGTTCCCCCGGGGCTGCCTCCGTGCAGCCGCCCCTGTCCTCCGCCCGGCTTGTGCAGCCTGGCCCTGCCCGCGGCTGCCGGCCCGCGTCTCAGGCTGGGTGTCGGGGGGACGCTCTGTGCCCGTTTAACTTAGTTCTGTTAGTCAAGGGCTGCTCTGTACAGATCCGAGCCTCGGAGGCTCCCCCTCCTTCCCGCTGGCCTCTCAGTTGGAGAGGGGAGCCCCAGCGAGCGAGCGCCAGTCCTCCTTTGCCGCTCCCTCCCCGCGGGACCCGTCCCGCGCTGCTTTGCCTTTTGTTCTTTCTTTTTTCCTTTTCTCCTACCAGATTTTTGGCGTCTTTATCTTTTGAAGAGGGTGATGTTCTGTCGGAGTTCCACAGGTGCTCTGGTTGGCTGAGTGGGTCTGTAGATGTGGGTCTTGGTGTATCTGTGGGAGAGGGTGACCTGCGAGCGTCCTTCTACTCTGCCATCTTCCGGAAATCCCCTACTATTTTTTCTTAATAGCGTCTGTAACTAGTTATGTATTTATTACTTGTTCATCATCTAATGTCAATCCCCCAAAGGCTAGGATCATGTCTTCTGTGTTCATCCTTGTATCTTTAATGCCTGACACACCACCTAGCAGTTAGCAAGTGCTCATACAAATGTTAGGGTTAAATGAATGAATAAAGATCTCTGGGTAAAATGTCCACTAGGTTGTAGCTAGGATTTCTCCCACAAAGAGAAACACCTGAGAAGTTGCAAGTCATCCTGTTAAAAAAGAAAGCTTTTTTAATATAAACTCTTGCCAACCTCAGCTTGGTGAGGAGAAAGTTCAGATCTTTCCCCAATGCTTCTATGAAATTTGGCCAAGGGAATATGCTTTAAATAAAACATCATATTCTAAGATGGGAGAAACCAGATAGAACTTTCTTGTATCTGCTACCCCCAGATTTTCCAAAGGAAAACAAAATATGGTCAACAGGCAGTGGAGTGGTTCTCTAAAATTCTATAGTCCTGACAGAACACTGACTTACTATTATCACTTCATCTCTGGTACAAGTAACAAATGTAGGGAAAGCCTTATATAAAATTGCTGAATAAACAACAGATGTCTTTAACATATGTTTGAGGTCTTTCTTTCTCATGATTTCATCTTAGGTACAACAACTATGACCGGGCTGTCATCAATACCGTACCTTATGATGTTGTTCATCGCTGGTATACAGCACACCGGACTCTCACAATAGAGTTGAGGAGACCTGAGAATGAGCTTTGGGTCAAACTAAAGCCTGGCAGGGTGGGTGCCAAAATCTAAAGATGTTAAGTATGCTTGTTATACTGAAGCAGTAAAGAATGGGTACTTATTTAATATGTGAGTCAAAATGTTGGAAAGGTAAAAGAGGAAAGAGTCCTGGATGTTGGCCCTGCTCCTACCACTCCACTCACTGGGTGGAGCCTGTTCTTTTTCCTTCCAGCATGTTAATACACCAATGACTCAGTGATTCTGTATTGTCAGGGGGTTGAACTAGATAGTCCCTAAGGGTACTTCTGGCTTTATGATTCCTTTTTTCTTTTATCTCCTGAAATTTCCTCTGAATGAATAATATCTCAAGCTTGGCATAAAACACAATAAAATAGTTTAACCCTTTGAGAACATATATAATAATAATTAAAGAGAAAAGAAAAAGAAATCAATGGTCTGGTTTGCTTTGATAAGAGAATAATTACTCAAGAAACATAAGCTCCTCAGGTACAGGACCTATTACCTACTGTTGCCTTTGTAACTTCCAAGGCTATGCACGTCCTAGTTTCTAAATGTTTGTTTAATCTCAAAAGAAAAATACTTCATTGAATGTAATCAGGAACAACCTATAATTTTCCTTTTAAATTACCTCTTCTGATTTAGGGTTCCTTTGTCCTGCCCTTATTCTAAGTGTTTTTCCTCTCTTTTTTCCCATTCACAGGTCCTATTTGTAGACAACTGGCGTGTCCTACATGGCAGGGAATCCTTCACTGGCTACCGCCAACTCTGCGGCTGCTATTTAACAAGGGATGATGTATTAAACACTGCTCGTCTCTTGGGGCTTCAGGCTTAAAATTGACAGCATTGGGATTATGAACATATCTGACATCCCAGCTACCAGAATTTCATATCAGCAGAATCATATTGTGTCAAAATGTACTTCAAGTTGTCTCTTTACCTCATCACACGAAACAAAACCTCCCCCTTCTCTAGTAGGGGAAACCTTAGAGAGGCCTCTGAGATAGCTGATGTTAGGCCATGTAGTGTGGTGGCTTTCTTCCCCAAGTTATAAGATGGACTCATTTGTTTTTTAGACCTATTATTGTAATTTTGGCCAATCTGCTTAAGAAATATAATCACCGCATTGATAGGGAAACAATAATCATCACCAAGTAAAAATTTGTTTCAACTAGATCAGTTAGAAAGAAATGCATTCTAGGAATAACAAGTCTTAGTGGAACAGAGATTTGTAACATTTTTGGTCTTATAACACCTTAATACCCTTAAAAGTTACTAAGGACCCCAAAGAATGCTTGGATGTGGATTATCATATCTTAATTCTATTAGATATTAAGACTGAAAACTGTTTAAAATTCAAGAACACAAAAGCATACATCCCTCAGCTATCAGAAACATGACATCATCACATGTCATGTAGCCTCTGGAAAATTATTCTGTACATTCATGAGATAATGAAAGTGAAAAAGGTACTATACCTTAATGTTGTTATTAAAAATTGTTTTTAATCCACAGACCCACTAAGAGGGTCTCAGGGACTGCTTTGGGTGTATTCAGATCCCACTTTGAGAGCCAATTGACTGGAGGATACCTTGCGACAGTCCTTTACATAGACCTGTGGATGAAAGAGTTTAACCGAAGCCCTAGATTTTTTTCTGTGATCTCCTAGAACTAGAAGTATTGTAGGAATTGCTTGATAGCACAAGATCAGTGATAAGGTGGGAACTGAATACAAATATAGTGTTTTATCTTGTGAGAAGGGTTATCTCTATCCAAGTCATCTCTCAAGGAGTTAAACTAAGAAATCAAAAGCAAGTTGCAATCTGTTTTCCTCCATGTCTGCTGACTTTTTTTTTTTTGCTTTTTCTTCTCCTATCTTAAAATATTATACATGTTAATTGCTGAAATTTGATTCAGTTAAATATAATACCTTGTTTCTTTTATTTTCAATGGCTTTCCTTTACATGTGGAGAGAGAGGGGGAAAGAGACAGAGAGATAGGCATGAGGTTTATTTCCCCTTGGCTTTCATTGAAGGTGAAGCTGTACAGTAACCACATGGACTGCTATAGAATGATGAAAGACAATCCAGGATGTGCACAAGAGGGAAAAAGGCATTATAAGTGAGGATGAGAGTCACAAATCAAAGAAAAGTCAGTATTTTGGCAGAGAATAGAGCCTAATCTGATGTCTTCAGGAAGTTCCTAGTTGATATTTAATAGTTTGTGCATTATTTTATTGACCCATCCAGTGCTTCAAAATATGTTCTCAAAATATTTCTGCATTTTAGTTGTGCTATATAGGAATTTTCAGGGGTCTTCCATGAAGTGTGTTTTCCTCTTGGGTTGAAAGATTAATGATTAAGTTCATGTCTTAAAGAGGATACCCTTTAGCAATCAGAATAGGAATAACAACATTTTGACATACAACCTTTTCTCTCTACTATTATGTACTCCTAAAATGTGTAACCATTAGACTTCACCAGGATATCTACCTTTTTTGAACTTTTGCCTAAATTACCTTGAAAATTACAGTATAACTGAAGTCATCATTGATTTATGACAACCAAGGAACATATTCATGACCCTGGAGAGATAAGGGCACAGATCAATCTTCTCCCTTACTGAAGGGCTCCCTTTACTTTCTGTCTTCCTTGGGACGCGATTCATTCATTATTTCATCCTCAGGTTCCTAAATTTTCCATCAATACTTTTGTACAATGTACTCCCCAGAGGAAGAAAGAGAGAAAGGAATTATTTGAGTGTTGATCATGGTCATTGAGAACTTTCTATATGAGAAATTTCTTTTTTATATCTCTTTCTAGTCTTCTTGAAAATGTAATCATGGGTCTATATCTGCCAGGTTTACTGTAAAATCACTTTTGCCTTTCACTATAGTGGAATGTTATGAGTAGGATTAAGAGCACAGCACCTAACATAGTGTTTTATAACATAGTCATTTCATAATACAGATTTGTTGGAATAAGAATAAATTAATGAATTCTTTTCAAACAAACTCACCAGAAAATACCACATTCTCTGTATGTCTTTTTGTGTTTGGCAGTTAACTGGCACTGAATTTTGTTCACCTTCGTCTACAGTGGCCAAGCATCCAAGTGTGCCTAGACTGAGAGGTTTCCTGGGCTTCAGAAGTTACAGTTTTAAAACTGAGAAAGTTCCACACAAATCCAGACTGTTGGTTCTATCTTCTTGCTGCTAGATAGAGTTTGCTCTTCTGTTTGCTATTCTTCAGTTTAAAATGAAGACCTTGGAGTAGGCAGCATCTAAAGGCTCTGCCACTCTATAATTTTGTTTGGCCTCTAACAGCTTAAGTTTTTTCAAATTGGTATAGTAAGGAAAATACCTACCTCACAGGGGTTTTTTTTGATAAATTTGTAATTATTAATAAGATGTTTATGGCGCATAATGATGACCAGTAATAATAGCTAACTCTTATATAGTGCTTGCTATGTGCCACACATTGTTCTAAGTGCTTTTTTTAACTTTTTTTTTATTGAAGTATAGTCAGTTTACAATGTTGTGTCAATTTCTGGTGTACAGCATAATGATTCAGTCATGCATGAATATACATATATTCATTTTCATGTTCTTTCTCACCATAAGTTACTACAAGATACCGAATATAGTTCCCTGTGCTATACCGTATAAACTTGTTTATCTATTTTGTGTATACCTGTCAGTATCTGCAAATCTCGAACTCCCAATTTATCCCTTCACACCCCTTCCCCCCTGGTAACCATAAGTTTATTTTCTATGTCTGTGAGTTCTAACTGCTTTCAATCCCCACTACAACCCTATTTCCGTTGTACAAACAAACAAACAGAGGCAACAGGAGATAAAGTGGCTTACCCAAGGTCACACAGCTAAATAAGTGTCAGAGTTTGGATTAGAACCTTGACAATCTGGCCACAGGGACAGTGCATTTAACTAATTTGCCATATTGCTCAAAAAATGTTAAAATTTAATAAATATCAGAAGATCAAGATGATGGAGTAGGAGGATGCTGAGATCACCTCCTCCCACAAATACATCAAAAATATATCTACATTTGGAGCAACTTGCTGGAAACAAATTGAAAATTGGCAGAAACACTCTTCTTCAACCAAGCCTGTAAAGAAATATCTATGAAGAATTAGGTAGGAAGGAAAGAGAAGTGATCAGGTCAGGACTCATACCCCTAGCAGAGGACATAGAAAGGAGAGGAAACTATGGCTTGGGGATCCTCCCTGGGTAGTGAAGGGTTCAAGACACATATTAGGCACCACAGCCCTGGGGTCCAGCACTGGGAAGATGAGCCCCCTTAGTGGTTTGGGAACCAGTGAGATTTATTTGGAGGGCTGTAAGAGACTCTCCCCATGAAGAGTGTATGCACACACTTTCTCACTCCCAGGAACAGCATGGAGGAAGTTGAAAAATACCCTGGGCCCTAACCATTTTCCTGTGACTGCTCCAGAGTACACCCAGCCTGCATTGGTTGCCTCTTGCTTTAGTGCTGGTATCCACTAGGATGAAGGCTGCCATTGTCAAGGAGAGTGTGCACACTTAGAGAAAATGGAGCTGGTTTGAACCCCACCCTGGCCCTAAAAGGGGTGAAGTCAATCATTACCAGTGTGTTTGCATAGAGATTGAAAACTGTATGGAACTCTGACCAGTATCCTGGGATCATCCCAGCACAACACACTGAACCCACACGAGGTGTCTGTTCCAGCCCCTCCTGCTCTGGCACTGCTCTCCACTAGGGCAGAGGTGCCATTGCCAAGGAGAATGCACATACTTTATAGGAACAGAGATGGATCAGACTCAACCCTCAAAGCTTCTGCTCCAGCACCTTGGGACCTGCCCCGAACCCCAATAAGGTGATGGCTGCCATTGCCCACAGGAGAAGCTCCAGCTCACATCTGTCTCTGGCTTCAGCCCCTCCTTCCCCAGCCCTATCTCCCTCCAATGTAGTAGCTGCCAGCATTCCCTGGGGGAAATTATGACCCATGAGCACTTCAGATCCAGCTCTACCACTAAAGCTAATGGACACATGCAGACTAATGGGGACACTCCCACACAAGGACATCCCTTCAAATCAAGATAGTAACTGTTTCACCCAACTTCATAGACAAAGTTAAACAAAAAGAGAAGACAGAGGAATATGTTTCAAATCAAAGAACAAGGAAAAAAACTGAAAAAACTCAAATGAAGCACAGATAAACAATTTACCAGATAAAGAATTCCAAGCAATAATAATAAGAATGATAAGTGAACTTGGGAAAAGAATAGATGAACACAGTGAGAATTTTAACAAGGAACTAGAAAATTTAAAAAAGAACCAGTGAGAGCTGAAGCATACAATAACTGAAGTGAAAAAATACTCTGGAAGGAACTAGCAGCAGACAAGGTGATACAAAACACACACACACATAAGCAATCTAGAAGATAGAATAACAGAAATCATGTGATCAGAACAGAAAAACAATTTTTTTTAAGTGAAGAACATTTAACATCAGGCATACAAACATTTGCATTATAGGAGTCGCCAAAGGAGAAGAGAGACAGAAAGGGATAGAAATGGTATTTGGTGAAATTACAGCTGAAAATTTCCCGAAGTAGAAGAAGGAAACAGATTTCCAGGTATAGGAAGCACAGAGAGTCCCAAACAAGAACTCAAAGATACCCACACCAAGACATATCATAATTAAAATGGCAAAAGTTAAAGACAAAAGGAGAATTCTAAAGGCAGCAAAAGAAAAACAAAGTATCACATACTAGGAACATCCATAAGGCTATCATCTGATTTTTCTGCAGAAATTATGTGGGCCAGAAAGGAGTGACATGATATATTTAAAGTGCTGAAAGGGAAAAACCTACAACCTACGATACTCTGTCCAGCAAGGTCATCATTCAGTATTGATGAAGAGATAAAGAACACAGACAAGCAAAAACTAAAAGAGTTCATTTACACTAAACCTACCCTAAACAAAGTGTTAAAGGGTCTTATGTAAGTGGGAAAAGAAAAGACTACAACAAGAAGCAAGAATTTATATGAAAAGAAAAATCCCACTAGCAAAGGTAAACATGTAGTAATGGCTGTGGAATAACCACTTAAACTAGTACAAAGATTAAAAGACAAAAATTTAAAAATCAACTATAACTACAATAAACACTTAAGGTATAGACATGAAGATGTAAAATATGACATCAAAAACAAAATGAAGGGTAGAGGAGTGAATAATGTAAATCTTTTAGAATGTGTTTGAACTTAAATATCAGTTTAAAACAAGTAAATACAGTTATAGGTCAACACACAGGATCCCCAAGGTAACCACAGATCACCTACAATAGATACAAAAAAGAGAGAGAGAGAAAAGAAATGAACAAAAGCACATGACTAAAGAAAATCATCAAACCACAAAGGAAGAGACTAAAAGAAGGAAAGAACAAGGGAAAACAAAACATCTGGAAAACAAGTAACAAAATAGCAATAAATAGACATGTATCAATAGTCACTTTAAATGTCAATGGACTAAATGCCTCAGTCAAAAGACACAGGGTGGCTGACTGAATTTTAAAAACTAAGACCCATTTATATGTTGCCTATGTTTCAATCTGTTGTCACACACAGACTGAAAGTGAGGGGATGGTAAAAGATATTCCATGCAAATTGAAATGAAAAGAAAGCCAGGGAATTATACTCATATCAGACATAGTAGGCTAAAACAAAGTCTAAGTCTTTAACAAAACAAAAAATGAGCATTATTTAATGATAAAAGGGTCAATAAAAGAATAGTATATAACATTCATTAATATATATGCATCTAATATAGGAGCATCTAAATATATAGAACAAATATTAATGTAAAGAAAGGGAGAAATTGGCAATAATACAATAAGAGTAAGGGACTTTAACAACCCACTTACATCAAAAGACACATTATTTAGACAGAAAATCAATATGTAAACAGTGGCTTTAAATGATATATTAGACCAGTTGGACTTAATAGATATCTACATGACATTCCATCCAAAAACATCAAAATACACACTTTTCAAGTGCACATGGAACATTTTTAAGGATAGATCACAATCTCGGCCACAAAACAATTCTCAACAAATTTAAAAGGATAGGAATTATATCAAGCATTGTTTCTGGCCACAGCAGTATGAAACTAGAAATACTACAAGGAAAAAAAAATGGGAAAAACACAAAGACATGGAGACAAACAACTTGCTACTGAAAAAGTAAAACACAGTGAGTCAGCAAGAAAATCAAAAAATAGCTTGAGACACATGAAAATAAAACATAACTTTTTAACCCTAACCTTTTATTGTCACTTCTTTTAAAATTATCTCTTTATTTTACCTTTTTTATCTGTTCTATTTTCTGTTACCTTTTTAATTTCTACTTTCTAAACAATTGTATACCCTTCTAGTTTTAATAACTTTTAAATTTTTCTTTTAAAGTAGTTATACTATAATTATTTTTTTTAATTCACAAATTTCATTTTCACTTCTTTTGGTTTTGATCTCCTGTTATTGATTATACATAGGTTTCAAATATTATTTTTTGATCTCTTTCCCTTTTTTTAAATGGTTGTTAAAAAGACATCTCAACTCAATTGCTAGTCTGATTCAAATTGCTCTTCTATAATTGATTATACACTTTTTAAAACCTTTTTTTCTCCCTTCTTTTAAAATTCTCTCTCTCTCTCACTCCTCTCTCTCTTCTTCTTCTTCTTTCTTCTTCTTCTTCTTCTTCTTCTTCTTCTTCTTCTTCTTCTTCTTCTTCTTCTTCTTCTTCTTCTTCTTCTTCTTCTTCTTCTTCTTCTTCTTCTTCTTCTTCTTCTTCTTCTTCTTCTTCTTCTTCTTCTTCTTCTTCTTCTTCTTCTTCTTCTTCTTCTTCTTCTTCTTCTTCTTCTTCTTCGTGTTATTCCTATATAGGCATTAGATAGATAAATAAATAAACTCTGTAAGAACCGAAATAGATAACTGATACTCCATAAACCACAGTGCCAGAGAGGTATGAGCAAGATGAAGAAGCATAGAAACCACTCCCAATTAAAAGAACAAGAGAAATCCCCTGAAACAATGATCAATGAAATAGGCATCAATAGCCTACTAGATCAAGATTTCAAAAAAGAAGTGATCACAGTACTGAAGGAACTAAAAGAGATAGTGTTTAGAGATATAAAATATGTCAAAAATGAAATTGAAGCTATAAAGAAGAGCCAAGTAGAATTGGTAAACTCATTGGCTGAGATGAAAACTGATCTAAAGGCTGTGCAAAGCAGACTAGATAATGCAGAGGAACGAATAAGTGACCTAGAAGACAGGACAACAGAAAGCACCCAATCAGAACAGCTGTGAGAAAAACAAATGAAAACCACATAAGGGACCTATGGGATAATATAAAGTGTGCCAATCTACACATAATAGGGGTTCCAGAAGGGGAAGAAAGATCAAAGGGGATTGAAAAGGTATGGGAAGACATCATGACTGAAAACTTCCCAAACTTAAAGAAGGAATCAGATATCCAAGTCCAGGCAGCTCAGAGGGTCCCAAACCGGAAGAACCCAAATAGACCCACACCAAGACATATCATAATCAAGATGGCCAGAGTCAAGGATAAAGAAATGATCCTAAAGGCAGCAAGAGAGAAGCAAAGAGTGAGTTACAAGGGAACCCCCATAAGGCTCTCAGCTGAGGTCTCTACACAAACACTACAGGCCAGAAGGGAGTGGCAAGATATATTCAAAGTCCTGAATTAAAAAAAGATGCAGCCTAGGATACTCTATCCAGCAAGGCTATCCTTTAGGATACAAGGAGAGATAAAGAACTTCACAGACAAGCAAAAACTAGAAGAGTTTAGCAACACTAAACCCATGCTAAAAGAAATATTGAAAGGTATACTATAAATAAAAAAGCAGCAGGATGCTACAGAAATGAGAAACACACAACTGGAAAGGTGATAACTCATGAATTATAAATAAAATAAACATGAAATTGTAAAAGAAGACATCTAAATAACTAAGAGTGGGAGAGGGAAAGAAGAAATTATAGTTTTTTTTTTCTTTTTAAAATTTTTTGTTCTCGGTAGGATGGCTTTGAGGTTATGTTACTATCAGTTTAATAAAAACAGTTATAGTAATGGGTTAATAGACTTTCAAAAAAGGGTAACCACAAGCCAAAAACGTACAAGTGAGTCACAAAAACTAAATAAAATCCATGATAATACAAAGGAAAATTACCAAACCACAAAAGGAAGAAGAAAGGAACGAAGAGGAAATATTAAATCAACTGCAAAGATAAGTTCAAAATGGCAATAAACACACATCTATCATTAATTACTGTAAATGTTAATGGACTAAATGCTCCAGTCAAAAGACACAGAGTGGCAGACTGGATAAAAAGCAAGAACCTTCAATATGCTGCATACAAGAGACCCACTTTAGGGAGAAGGACACATATAAATTGAGAGTGAAAGGATGGAAAAGGATATTCCATGCAAATGGAAAAGCCAAAAAAGCAGGTGTAGCAGTACTGATTTCAGACAAAATAGACTTTAAAACAAAGGCCCTAAAGAAAGATAAAGAAGGACATTTTATAATTATTAAAAGAGTGATACAAGATTAGGATATTACACTCATTAATATATATGCACCCAATATAGGAGCACCTAAGCACATAAAACAATTACTAACAGAGATAAAGGGGGATACTGATGGGAATACAATAACAGTTGGAGATTTTAAGACTGCATTAACGTCACTAGATAGATCTTCCAGACAGAAAATAAATAAGGCAACAGAGAAATTAAATGATACAATAGAAAAATTAGATTTGGTGGATATTTTCAGAGCATTACACCCCCCAAAGTAGGATATACATTCTTTTCAAGTGCACATGGAACATTTTTTAGGATTGATCATGTACTTGGGCACAAAAGAAGCCTCAGCAATTTTAAGAAGACAGAAATTATCTCAAGCATCTTTACTGACCACAATGCCAAGAAATTAGAAATCAACAACAGAGAAACAAAGGAGAAAAAAAAGGAAAGCATGGAAATTAAACAACATGCTATTAAAAAAACCAATG
Source organism: Camelus bactrianus (assembly GCF_048773025.1). NCBI lineage: Eukaryota > Metazoa > Chordata > Mammalia > Artiodactyla > Camelidae > Camelus > Camelus bactrianus. The sequence goes on along the minus strand of NC_133575.1, from coordinate 118,205,625 downwards.
GGTCAAAGAAGAAATCAAAGCTGAAATTAAAAATACCTTAAGACAAATTACAATGAAAGCACAACCGCTCAAAATCTATGGGACACAGCAAAGGCAGTGCTAAGAGGGAAGTTTATAGCAATACAGGCCTTTCTCAAAAAAGAAAAACAATCTCAAATAAACAATTTAACCCACCAGCTGAAAGAACTAGAAATAAGAACAAAAAACCCCAAAAGGCAGCAGAAGGAAGGAAATTATAAAGATTAGGGAGGAAATAAATTAAATAGAGATTTTTAAAAAATAATAGAAAAAAATCAATCAAACCAAAACCTGGTTTTCTGAAACAGTAAGTAAATTGACAAACCTCTAGCCAAACTCCCAAAGAAGAAAAAAGAGAGAGCACAAATTAGCAAAATAAGAAAGGAAAATGGAGAAATTACAACAAATAAGATAGAAATACAGAATAGCATATGAGAATATTATGAAAAACTATATGGAGCCAAACTGGATAACCTAGAGGAGATGGGCAAGTTTCTGGAAACATACAGTCCACCAAGACTGAATCAAGAAGAAACTGACCACTTGAACAAAAACTGATCACTAGAAATGAAATCAAAATAGCAATAAAAAACCTTTCTACAAATAAAAGTCCAGGATCGAACGGCTTCACCAGGGAATTCTACCAAACATACAAAGAAGAACTCATACCAGTCCTTCTCAAACTCTTCCAGAAGATTGAAAAGGAGGGAATACTCCCAAACTCATTCTGTGAAGCCACCATCACTCTGATACCAAAACCAAGCAAAGACACTACCAAAAAAGAGAATTATAGGCCAATATCACTAATGAACATAGATGCAAAAATCCTCACCAAAATATTAGCAAATAGAATCCAACAACACATAAAAAAGATTATACATCATGACCAAGTGGGGTTCATCCCAGGGACACAAGGCTGGTTCAACATACGCAAGTCAATCAATGTAATCCATCACATCAACAAGAGAAAGGACAAAAACCACATGATCACCTCAATAGATGCAAAAAAAGCATTTGATAAAAAACCCATTTATGATAAAAACTCTCACCAAAGTGGGTATAGAGGGAACATATCTCAACATAATAAAAGCTATATATAACAAACCTACAGCCAGGATAGTACTCAATGGTGAAAAACTCAAAAGCTTCCCACTAAAATCTTGGACAAGACAAGGCTGCTTACTATCACCACTCCTATTCAACATAGTCTTGGAAGTCCTAGCCACAGCAATCAGGCAAGAGAGAGAAATAAAAAGGATCCAAATTGGAAAAGAAGAGGTAAAAGTGTCACTATATGCCGAGGACATGTTGCTACATATAGAAAACCTAAAAGGTCCACACAAAAACTACTAGAAATAATCGAAGAATTCAGCAAGGTATCAGGTTACAAGATTAACATTCAAAAATCAGTTGCATTTCTTTACACTAACAATGAATCAACAGAAAAAGAAAGTAAAGAAACAATCCCCTTTAAAATAGCACCCAAAGTAATAAAATATCTGGGAATAAATCTAACCAAGGAGGTGAAAGAATTATACACAGAAACTATAAACCATTGATGAAGGAGATTAAAGAAGACTGAAAAAATGGAAAGATATCCCATGCTCCTGGATTGGAAGGATAAATATTCTTAAAATGGTCACACTGCCCAAGGCAATCTACAGATTTAATGCAATCCCTATCAAATGACCCAGGACATATTTTACAGAACTAGAACAAATCATAGTAAAATTTATATGGAACCACAAAAGACCTAGAATTGCCAAAGCATTACTGAAGAGAAAGAAAGAGGCTGGAGGAATAACTCTCCCAGACTTCAGACAATACTATAGAGCTACAGTCATCAAGACAGCATGGTATTGGTACCAAAACAGACATATAGACCAACGGAACAGAATACAGAGCCCAGAAATGAACCCACAAACTTTTGGTCAACTCATCTTCGACAAAGGAGGCAAGAATATACATTGGAATAAAGACAGTCTCTTCAGCAAATGGTGTTGGGAAAACTGGACAGCAGTATGTAAAACAATGAAGCTAGAACACTCCCTTACACCATATACAAAAATCCACTCAAAATGGATTAAAGACTTAAACATAAGACAAGATACAATAAACCTCCTCGAAGAAAATATAGGCAAAACATTATCTGACATACATCTCAAAAATGTTCTCCTAGAACAGTCTACTCAAGCAGTAGAAATAAAAGCAAGAACAAACAAATGGGACCTAATGAAACTTACAAGCTTCTGCACAGCAAAGGGAACCATAAGTAAAACAAAACGACAACCTACAGAATGGGAGAAAATTTTGCAAATGAAACTGACAAAGGCTTGATCTCCAGAATATATAAGCAGCTCATACGACTTAATAAGAAAAAAGCAAACAACCCAATCCAAAAATGGGCAGAAGACCTAAACAAGCAATTCTCCAATGAAGACATACAAATGATCAATAGGCACATGAAAAAATGCTCAATATCACTAATTATCAGAGAAATGCAAATCGAAACTACAATGAGGTATCACCTCACACCAGTCAGAATGGCCATCATTCAAAAGTCCACAAATGAAAAATGCTGGAGAGCTGTGGAGAAAAGGGAACCCTCCTACACTGCTGGTGGGAATGCAGTTTGGTGCAGCCACTGTGGAACACAGTATGGAGATTCCTCAAAAGACTAGGAATAGACTTACCGTATGACCCAGGAATCCCACTCCTGGGCATATATCCAGAAGGAACCCTACTTCAAAAAGACACCTGCACCCCAGTGTTCACAGCAGCACTATGTACAACAGCCAAGACATGTAAGCAGCCTAAATGTCCATAAACGGATGACTGGGTAAAGAAGAAGTGGTATATTTATACAATGGAATACTATTCAGCCATAAAAAAGACAACATAACACCATTTGCAGCAACATGGATGCTCCTGGAGAAGGTCATTCTAAGTGAAGATGGCCAGAAAGAGAAAGAAAAATACCACATGAGATCACTCATGTGCGGAATCTAAAAAAAAAAAAAAAAAAACATAAATACAAAGCAGAAACAGACTCATAGACATAGAATAGAAACTTGTGGTTGCCAAGGGGCAGTGAATGGGAAAATACAGACTGGGATTTCAAAATTTGTAGATACTGACAGGCATATGCAGAATAGACAAACAAGTTTATGCTGTGTAGCGCAGGGAAATATATACAAGATCTTGTGGTCGCTCACAGCGAAAACAATGTGACAAGGAAAATATGTATGTTCATGTATAACTGAAAAATTGTGCTCTACACTGGGATTTGACACAACATTGTAAAATGCCTATTACTCAATAAAAGAAATGTTTGAAAAAAAAAAAGAATAAACAGGGACTTTAACCACAGTTGTGATGCTTTAGAGCTAAATCTTGGTGGTGAGTAGATTGTTATTTGTTATATTGTCATCTATACTATTTGTATGTCTGAAATATTTTTAAAGAGAAAGCATTCAGAACTAAATACACACTTGTTGCAATTCTTGTGAGCTGATCTTGAAAAGAAATTGTGCTTAACAGTTTCAGACATGAGGGGGAATACTATAAATAAAGATGGACAAAGAACTGGAGTCTTATAGAAGGGAAGGTGTAAATTATTTTTGGGGTAGTTTCCTTTTGGATTTTAATATGCACTTTTAGGATGTGGGGAAATAAGCATTCATACACTGATTTGTGTGTGTTTATGCTATGGGAGTACATTTGGTGGGCAATTTATCAATATCAATACAGGTTTAAATTGGAATAGCCATAGATACAGATTAAAATGTACTTATATCCTTTTAGCCAAATATTTCTAAAAGCTTTGAAAATGTTCTTCATAACAGGTTCCTGACTTTCACTCTTGTTCTTGCTCCAAACTGAATGTCCACAATGAACCCAGAGTGACCTTTAAAAACTGCACACTCTCTAGTCACATCATTCTCTATGCATTATCTTATATAGAACTATTTGCAACTCCCCCCACATGCTTGCCCCTACCTCTGTGCCTAGCAAACTTCTAGTCATCCTACAACAGTCGATTCTAGCCTCATCTTTGAGCCTCTGTGAAATCTTAAATATACACTTAAAAATATTTTTTCATCAGGTGGACTCATTGGTATAGATAGTCTAGTAGACTTATATGTTGTAATTTCTTTCTGTATTTCCCAAAAATTCCAGGGCTTACTCCCGTGCTTATTAACAAATTTTCACATGAATGACCTCATTTCTCTTTTCCTTTTTATAGATCTTTCTAAACAATTCAGTATGGTCATATAGCTTCTGGGACATTACTGTAAACTGAAAATTTATAACAATATTTATGTAAATCAGACCTTTTTAAATGGATATATCAATAATAATATTTTTCGATCAGTATTACCCAGTATTTTATGTCATTTCTATATTTAAAACATAATCATCTGTCTTTACACTTGGAATTCAGGTAAATAGCACATCCTGGTTCATTTTATTTTGTGGCAGATTTGATTTTGTAAATGGCATAAGGACTACATTCCTTGGCTATCCAGATTTTATCTCTTTCTTGGTTTCTTTCCTTAGCTGCACTCTCTAAAGCTTCAGTCAGTTCAGGGCAAAACATGCTACTTGAGGCTGGATACATGTGAGTAAAATGATGGAAAGAGGAGCCAGAAGAACTGTCATTGTTGTGATTTTCCTCTTCATCCTGGTCGTGTAGCTTTTTTTTGCCCAACTTGAAATTTATACACCAGAAAACTTCTTTCATGTCCTGGACAAAGGTCACTTTGGAAGTAAAGATGCGTAATAGAAAGATAAGACCTCCAGAGATGCTGCACAGGAAATACAGGCATACTTTCTCAAGGATGCCTGTGAGGAAAACAATAAACAAGTGATCCATAAGGATCATGGGCATTGTTTAAAGGGAAAAATATTCATTGATCTCATCTCCTTCTGGGAATACTCTATAATGGGACCAATATGAGAAATACTAAATCAAACAAAAAATAAACGACAAACCACTTCTTTAGTCTTTTGGTGGTTTTTGTATTCCTGAATGCTATAGATTGAATTGTGTCTCCCCTCCCCTCAAATTCATATGTTGAAGCACTAATCTCAATGTGATGGTATTTGGAGATGAGTCCTTTGGGAGATAATTAGGTTTACATGAGGTCATGATAAAAGGGTCCACATGATGCGATTAGTGCCCTTAGAAGAAGAGACAACATAGGCGCTCTCTCTCATTCTCTCTCTGCTTTTTAAGGATACAGTAAGAAAGCACATGTCTACAATCCAGGAAAAGAGCTCTCACCAGAAACTGACCATATCAGCACTTTTATCTGAATTTCTAGTTTCCAGAACTGTGAAAAAATAAAATTCTATTCTTTAAGCCAACTAGTCTATGGTTTGTTTTTTTTTTTTTACAGCAGCCTGAGCAGACTAATATATTGAGTAAGATTGAACTGGGCTTTCATGTGTATTTGATGTTTGTAAATGTGGAAACCAAGATTGATTTAGTATTTTTTCCTAATGTATGAAGCAAAATACAGTAATTGTATATGCATTTTTTCATTCTTCAAAGTTGAAAATACAGACAAGGTGCTTACTTCACATCAGTTCCATATTAAATGCACACATCCAATGAAAAAAATTGCTAAAAAGTTAAAAACATTTTAGAAAAATGTACTGCCAAAATAAAAATAAGTCTGAACTAATAGAAAATATGATGGTTGTGGATTTTAAAATATCCCTTTCATGGATAAGAAGTATGCCCAGAGATCTTCTCGGTCCCAAACTACAGCCCACTATTTAAATACTACCTTCAAATATTACCAAAAGGGATAATATAAAAGGAAAGTTTTTATAAAGGAAAACACCAAGATTCATACATAAAGATAGACTGAAAGAGTTACTCCCAAGGAACAGAATAAAGGCCTAATCAAGGAATACTTTCCACTACCAGTCATTATGACCAAGTAGAACTGTTTGAGGTCAGGCTGGGGGAACACAAAAGGATGTACTTCTGTTATATAATCTTGTACTTACTCTTTTCATAACACGTGTATTATAGTTGCATGTTTAATTACCTGTCTCTATTATTGAACTGCATGTTTTCTGAAAACAGGGACTGTTCCTTGGGCATGAGGCAGACTTTTCTTTACATATTTCATAAGGTTGTTGTGAAGAATAAAAAAACTAAATAATAGTTAATAACATAGTAAGTACTCAATAAGTAGTTACTGAATTGAATTGTATTGATTTAAGAAGATAATAATCCTTTTCCCTAGGAGGGTTATTCTAAGCTATATCAATACCTGTGCAATTGGATAAGACTTAAGTACCAAGAGTTAAGTTCAGCCTTTGTTTTCAAATTTGAGTGATTTGATTGTAATTTAACATGTAAATTTGAGTTCATATAGTAATGGAATATTTTAAATTCTATAGAAAGATTTTTGATTATCCTTTAAGAATGGTTTGCTTTATCCTTTAATGGATAACAACAACACCTTTTGGTCAGTCAAATTGCTTAGCTTCCTTCTTATATCTGTTGAATAAAAGATCTAATTTCCTTTGCAACTTTGCCATATTTTTGCTTCTAATATTTAAAAAATTACTACTATGTTTTATCTAATGAGTGCTTGCTCATTTAACAACAATGTAATCTGGTCATAAGGTTCATATTCTCATCTCTGACTATGAGTTAGTCATATTTCTAGGTCTTGATCTTGATCTCTTCCTAGAGCTGATTTTTAAAAAATCATTCTTTTAAGATTTGCCTCTCTAATATGCTCACTCTCTGATTCATTATTCACATGATAAATAAACTTATGCATGTATTAAACTAGCAAAAACGTAAAATTGTTTTTAATGATTTAGATGGAAATGTTTCTAAGGAACAGTTTGAGATCGTGGCTATATGTCATTTGTAACTTCAACCATCTATTGACATGATGCATTCTGCATTCTAGGAATTTAATCAAATAGCAAAAGATCTTTATGATTTCCATGTCATTTAAGATTACAGTGGTTGTGTAATAGGAATTTTAAAAATTAAGTGAAAACATGAAGACCTTTAAAATACACAATGAGCAGATAGTTTGGATTAACTAGAGACAGAAAATATAGCATTCTTCATAAAAGAGTTGGACAGAAGAAACAATATTTTGCATATTCTTATTTCCAAGAAACTGTCTAATATGATAACAAGTGAAAAACAAATGAACTTCTTCTACTGAAAGAGCTGTTCTAACTCTTCTGTTTAGCCACACTTGCATAGGTATTTTCAATTTCTTTGTCTTCAGGACACGTGTGGGTAAATTCTTCACGGGCATAAGCATTCTGGAGATAGCGCCAGACACCTGAGAATTCTCCTGGAATGTCAAAGTCACGGTATTTCTTTGCAGCAACCTAGGGTTTGGGGGGAAAAAAGAAGAAAAAGCAGTTGGTAGTAAGAGGCATCAGTAATATACCTAGTGTATAAAAACATATCTCAAGAGTCAAGATCATCAAGGACATGTTATCTGCACAAAAAGTACTAAAAAATAAATTTAAAGAATCTTGGATTTACTACTTTAATATTTTGTCTACAAATGTAGACGAAACTCTATGCTTTTAATCATATTTATATTTATGCTGTATTTAATTATGAATGTGTATAGAAGAAGGAAGCACAGGAAAAAGCACATATGTCTCCCCAGGACTAAAAGTTTGTTTAGGATCCTGACAGTGTCTTATTTTTTATGTATTCTCTGTGTCTGGCATAGCACCTGAGATAGAATAAGTTCTGTTCAGTACAAATTTGTTAAATTAATGTTTATATCATAATAATAATATTAATAGCCCACATTATTGTCACTTGTTATGATCCAGACACTGTTCTAAGTATTTCACATACCTTAATTTATTTAATTTTCTCAACTATTCCATGAAATGGGTAATATTACCCTTGTTCTATAGACAAGGCAGTAGAAAACACTTTAGGAAAAAAGAAACAGGCAGTTTTTATGTTTCCCAGAGGAGATAATTCTGGACTTTTCCTCTGAGGAGAAAAAGGAGACATACACTATGCATAATGATGATGACGAAGTCATCATATAAAAACCTCACACTGAATGGTTACTGTGCTTCCTGCTGGCAACTCCCAAATTGCTCCCAATCATTCAGCCTGCCCTATAAAGACTTACTTTAATAATGTTCAGTTTTGGTAACAAACTGCAGTCAGCCAGTGTCAGCTGATCCCCATCCAAGAACAATCTTCTGGAAACTGTGAGTTCCTCAGCACTGTCTGGATCAATTTCATCCAGAAGTGGGGTGTTTAAGTAGTCATCCAGACGCTTAAATTCTCTAAGCAGAGATTTTTCAAAATCTGAGGCAATGAAGTCATAGGGTTACTTATAAATGTATTGTCTTCATGACTAAATACATTCTCAAAATGTTTTTCATATACTTAGATATCTCTATCTATACACACTGTTTACACTGGCTCTTCAAAATATATATAGTTAACTAGAATGCTTGACTACCACCTAATAAGACAGAATCAGATGTTTAATCAAATAGCGAGTGGAAATATTTTTGGACTTTTATTGAGGAGTTACATTGGGAGGAGTCAAAGAAAGAAAGAAAGAAAAGTAATATATATTATTACTTAACATAGAAGAGTCAGAAAGTGGAATCAGAAAATAATAGCTCTCATGACTCAGAGAATAGTAAACCTATTCAAGAATGCTTGTGGGAGATGGTAGGTGCTATGGTTTCAGAAACCTTAGAGGTACACAGGACTGGGAAAGTTGCAGGGGTTAAGAAATACAATCCTGCAGTTATTTCACATCTGGCATGTCAATGTTCTAATTGTGCAAGGTTGGTAATTGCTATATTGAATCTTAGGTTCTAAAGGCAATAAAACTTCATACAAAGGAATTTCAGAAGAGAGAACATTTCTCCAAAGAAGACATACAGATAGCCAACATGCACATGAAAAGATGCTCAACATCACTAATTATTAGAGAAATGCAAATCAAAACTACAATGAGGTATCACGTCACACCAGTCAGAATGGCCATCATTCAAAAGTCCACAAATGACAAATGCTGGAGAGGCTGTGGAGAAAAGGGAGCCCTCCTACACTGCTGGTGGGAATGCAGTTTGGTGCAGCCACTATGGAGAACAGTATAGAGGTTCCTTAAAAAACTAACAATAGAGTTACCATATGATCCAGCAATGCCACTCCTGGGCATATATCCATAAAAGATGAAAAATCTAATTCAAAAAGATACATGCACCCCAATGTTCACAGCAGAACTATTTACAATAGCCAAGACATGTAAGCAACCTAAATGTCCATCAACAGATGACTAGATAAAGAAGATGTGGTATGTATATACAATGGAATAAAAAAAGTATAAAATAATGTCATTTGCAGCAACATGGATAGACCTAGAGATTATCATAATAAGTGAAGTATGTCAGGCAAAGACAATAATCATATAATATCACTTATATGTGGAATCTTTAAAAAATGATACAAATGAACTTATTTATAAAACAGAAACAGACTCACAGACATAGAAAACTATCTTATGGTTCCCAAAGGGGAAAGGGGGTGGGGGGTGGAGGGATAAATTAGGAGTTTGGGATTAACAGATAAACACTGCTGCATATAAAATACAACAAGTTTGTACTCTATAGCACAGGGAACTATATTTAATACCTTGTAATAACCTATAATGGAAAATAATCTGAAAAAGATTATATATATAATTAAAAAGATTATATATAGATGAATCACTTTGCTATTCACCTGAAACTAACACAAAATTGTAAATAAAATATATTTCAAATAAAAAAAGATTGGAGAAAAATTCAAAAAATGATATCTTACTCTTATTTGCCTCCTTTTGTGTATTCTTAATGTATGCAGAAAACTTGGCAAAGAGGTTACAGCCCACATCAAAGGACTCCTTGTTCTTGGGACTCAGGTGAGGATACCTTAAAAAGAAACATCACTGCACTATCATTCACACATAATAAGACAGAGACCAGGTGTCCTAGCTTGCATTCTACTGAGACTGGAGATTTTGGAAAACTGTGCTGGAAATTGAAGGTCCTGAGAAATCTCTCATTGGAAATATGTCTTTTCCCCAATCTGAGAATACTTTAGTTTCTAAATTTCACCAGGAAATCAGGTATCTGGAATTCAAAACTCATTTACCTATAGAAACAATGTTTCAAACAGCAGTTAGGTCCCCATATTTGCTCCCACTGCCAACCTTATTCCTCACACTCCCTGTCTATTATCCACCTGCTGTCAGAACAATCATGTAAAATGTAAGTATATTATGTCTCTTCCTTACTCATTACCTTGGAATGTTCCCATGTCATTCAGACTCAGAAGTCAAGTCCTCACAGTCGTCTGTCTACAAGGGCCAATATGATCTGACCCCACCTTACCTGTCTCATCACCTCTTCCTACTCTCTTCCTTACTTTGCTTCACACTGACCTCCTTGTTGTTCTTCAAATAGACCTGACAAGCTGCCACCCCAGGGCCTTTTCACTTGGTCTGCCCTTAAATAGAGTGCTTTTCCTGATATATGCACATGGCCTGCTCCCCTTCTTTTTTCAGGTCTTTTTATCTGTTATCTTCTCCTAAGTAAGGGCTTTCTCTGACCACCTTGCCTGACATTGCAACCTCTACCCTGTCCCTAACACCCACTACTTCCCTCCCTTGACTTAGTTTTTCTTAGTATTTGTCATCATCTAAAATAGTTTATATTTTGCTTTTAAATCTTGCTTATTTACTGTCCTCCCTAACTAAAATGTAAGCTCTGCTAGAACAGAAAGTTTTTTCCCATTTTTTATTCACTGATGTCTCTCAAGTGTCTAGAATAGTACCTGACACTTAGTAAATATTTGTCAAATGATTAAATTTATTAATTTCCTTAACTTGATAAAAAGTATCAATCAAACATTTTCAGCAAGCATCATTTTAAAAGATGAAATGTTAGAGCTATTTCCTTTAAAACCACTAAAGGATGAGGATAATCATGATCCCTACTGCTCTTTAACATTGTGCTGAATGTACTAACCAGTAAGACAAGTAAAAACACCATTTAAAACAGTGAGTCTACATTTTTTACATTATATTTAGTAACAAAACAGGAATGCCTACAATTACTATTATAGTTGACATTGTTTTTGAGATTTTACCAAGTGGAAAAAGACAATAACATAAAGCAATCAGTATTATTGGAAGAGAAGCAACAATGTAATTATATACCTAGAAAAACCAAGAAAGTATAGGAAAAATTTCTAGAATTAATGAGCTATTTTTGATAAGGTGGCTAAATACAAGTCAAACATTTTAGAAATAACTTTTATATGCTAGCAATAACCAGAAATAAATGGATATTAGCAGCATATTAAATTTACAATAGTAACAAAAGTATAAAATATTTAGCAATAATTTAATACAAAGTGTATAGAACAAATAAAAAAGCAGAACAAAATAAAATATCATGAAAGAACATAAGACAGGCACTTAGGTTGATAACCTAAGCATCTGTCAGCAAAAGGCTGGATAAAGAAGATGTGGTTTTATACACACACATACACTGGAATATTACTCAGCCATGAGAAAGAAGGAAATCCTGCTATTTGAGCCAACATGAATGGATCTTAAGAGCATTATGTTAAGTGAGACGGGCTGCACAGAGAAATACAAACATTGTATGACATCACTTACATGTGGAATCATGAAAAGCCAAACTCATAAAAACTGAGATTAGAATCATGGTCACAAGAGGCTGTGGACTGGAGAAATTGGGGAGATGTTATTTAAGAGTAAAAACTTGTAACTGGCGGATAAGTAAGCCCAGGAAATCTAATCCACAGTGTTGTGATTAGAGTCAACCATACTCTATTATAAATTTCAAAGTTTCTAATACATTAGATCTTCACTGTTATCACCACAAAAAGAAATATTAATTATTTTATGGGATAAAGGTGTTAGCTGATGCTATGGGGGTAATCATATTGCAATACATAAATGTATCAAATCAACATGTTGTATACCTTAAACCTAAATAAACAATGTTATATGACAATCATATCTCAATTTAAAAAAAAAAAAAAGAACATAAGATGATACCCAAACAAATATACAAATCAAGTCCTCTGATGGGATGAATTCACGTCATAAAAATGAAATTTGTTCAAATAGTAATACAAATTAAATGCAATTTCAATTAAAAGCCCAATTTTTAAAAACTGAGATAAAATTCACATAATATAACGCTTACCATTTAAACTATTTTTAAATGTATGATTCATTGTTTTTTAGTACAGCCACAGCATTGTGCAATCACCACCCCTATCTATTTTCAGAACATTTTCATCACACAAAAAGGAAACTGTGCTCACATTAAGCAGTTTCTCCCCATTTACTCCTCTTCCCATCCCCTGGAACCACTAATCTTTCTGTCTCTATGGGCTTGTTTATTTGGGGCACTTTATATAAATGGAATCATACAATGTGTGGTCATTTGTGTTTGGCTTCTTTTACTTAATATAATGTCTCAAGGTTCATTTTTTTTGGTATGTATCAGGACTTCATTCCTTTTTGTTGATGAATAATATTTCATTGTATGCATATACCACATTTTGTTTATCCAATAATCAAATGGATATTTGTGTTGTTTTTACCTTTTAGCTAGTATGAATGCTTTTGCTATGAAAAGCTGCATACATGTTTTTGTTTCAGTACCTATTAGAAATAATAAATGAATGCAGTAAAGTTGCAGGATACATGATGAATCTGCAGTAATCTATGGTTTACCTATACTCTAATAATAAACTATTAGAAAGAGAAATTATTGAAACAATCCCATTTACAATCATATCAAAAAGAATAAAATACCTTGGAATAAACTTAACCAAGGAGGTGAAAAGCCTATTCTCTAAAAACTATAAAATATTGATTAGGGAATTTGAAAATGGTATAAAGAAATGGAAAGATATCTTGTAATCTTGAACTAGGAGAATTAATAATGTTAAAATTTCCACACTGCCCAAAGCAATCTACAGATTTAGTGCAAACCCTATCAAAATACCCATGACATTTTTCACAAAACTAGAACAAATAATCCTAAAATGCATATGGAATTATAAAAGACTCTGAAATGTCAAAATAATCTTGAGAGAAAAAGAACAAACCTGGAGGTATCACATACTCTGACTTCAGACTATACTACAAAGCTACTGGCATCAAAACAGCATAATATTGGCACAAAAGCAGACACATAAATCAATGGAACAGAATAGAGAGTCAAGAAATAAACCAATGCACTTACAGTCAATTAATATATGACAAACGAGGCAAGACTATACAATGGAGAAAAGACCGTGTCTTTAATAAGTAGTGCTGGGAAAAGTGGACAGCTACATGTAAAACAATGAGATTATAAAACTTTCTCACACCATATGCAAACAATTAACTCAAAGTGGATTAAAGACCTAAATGTAAGACCTAAAACCATAAAACTCCTAGAAAAGAACATAGGCAGAACCCTTTGACCTAAATCATAGCAATTTGTTTCTTTTGCATCTGTCTCCTAAGGTAAAAGATATAAAAGCAAAAAACAAAAACAAAAACAAATGGGACCTAGTTGAACTTAAAAGATAATGCGCAGAAAAGGAAACCATTGGCAAAACGAAAAGACAGCCTATTGGATGTAAGGAAATATTTGCAAATGATATGACAATAAGGGTTAATATCCAAAGTTTATAAACATTTCAGAAAGCTCTATATCAAAAAGAAAAAAGCAACCCAATTGAAAAATGGGCATTGTGGTTTTGATTTGCATTTTGCTAATAGCTGATGACATTAAGCATTTTACATGTACTTATTAGCCATTTTTATATATTCTCTGAGAAATGTCTACTCAAATCCTTTGTCCATTTTTAAATTAAGTGTCTTTCTGATGTTGAATTGTAAGAGTACTTTAAATATTTTGGATACTAGTCACATACAAAGGAACCCCCATGATGTTATCAGCTTATTTTTCTTCAGAAAATTTGCAGACCAGGAGGAAATGGCATGATATATTTTAAGTGCTGAAAGGGAAAAACCTACAACTTAGGATACTCTACCCAGCAAAGTTATCAATTAGAAAGAGAGATAAAAACTTCTCAGACAAGCAAAAATGAAAAGAGCTCATCAGTATTAAACCAACCCTAAAAAAGTGTTAAAGGGTCTTCTCTAAAGGGAAAAGACTCTTTGTTTTTCTCTTTAGAATTCTTTCTTTGTCATTAACTTTTGCCATTTTAACTATGATATGCCTTTGTATGGGTCTCTTTGAGTTTATCTATTTGGGACTCTCTGTGCTTCCTGTGCCTGGAAATGTTTCCTTCTTCAGCTTTGGGAAGTTTTTAGACATAATTTAATCAAATACCTTTTGTACCCCTTTCTCTCTCTTTTCTCCTTTGGAGATCCCTATAATGTAAATGTTAGTTCTCTTGATGTTGCCTCAGAGGTCCATTAAACTTTTCTCATTTTTTAAAATTTGTTTTTCCTTGTGCTGTTCTGATTGGGTGATTTTCATTATTCTATCATCCATATCATCTAATTTATCTATTTTTTCTTTTGTTGCATGTGCTTTTGGTGTCATTTTTAAGAATCCATTGCCAAATACAAGCTCCTGAAGATTTACCTGTATATTTTCTTCCAAAAGTTTTATAGTTTTAGCCCATACATTAGGTCTTTGATGTACTTTGAGTTAATTTTTCTATATGGTGTGAGATAAAGGTCTAACTTTATTCTTCGGCATGTGAATGTGAATATCTAATTGTCCCAGGAACATTTGTTGGAGACACTATTCTTTCACCATTGAATGTTTTTTGGCACTCTTTAAAATTGATTGACCATAGATTTATGGGTTTATTTATGTACTTTCATTTCTATTCCAATGATCTTTAAGTCTATTATTATGCAAGTACTGCAATGTTTTGATTACTGTAGCTTTGTAGTAAATTTTGAGACTCAGGAAGTGTGAGTCCTCTCATTTTGTTTGTCCTTATCAAGACTATTTTAGCTATTTGTGGTCTCTTGCAATTCCATATGAATTTGAGGATTGGCCTTTTCATCTCTGTAAAAATACCATTGGGATTTTGGTTGGTACTGCATTGAATTAGTAGATCCCTTTGGGGAATTTTTCTATATGAATAATATGAAGTCTCCACACCCATGCATATGGAATGTTTGTATGGGTTAAACTGTGTCTCCCCAAAAACATATGTTGAAGTCATAAACTCCAATACTTCATTATGTAACTTTATTTTGAAATAGCATTGTTACTGAAATAGTTAGGATGAGGCCATAATGGAGTAAGGTGGGCCCATTAAACCAATATGACTTGTATCCTTAAAAAAGAACACCTTGTGAAGATACAGACACATAGGGAGAATGCCCTGTGAAGATGGAGGATTGGACCTATGTATCTACAATACAATGATTGCTGGAAAATCACAAGAATCTAGGTAGAAGCAAAGAAGGATACTTCTCTTATACGTTTCTGAGAGTATGGCCCTGCTGATACCTTGACTTTAGACTTCTTGCTTCCAGAACTGCAAGACAAATTTCTGTTGTTCTAAGCCACTCCTTTTGTGGCACTTTGTTATGGCAGCCCTCAGAAACTAATAAATATCTTTCCATTTAGTTAGATCTTTAAATTATTCCAGCAATGGTTTGTAGTTTTCTGTGTACAAGTTTTTATCCTCTTTGGTTAAATTTATTTCTAAGCATTTTATTATTTATGATGTCACTGTCAAATTCACCTGTTAATCAGGGAAATGCATACTAAGGTATCAATGAGGTATCACTATACCCATCAGGTTGCCACAAGTTTTAAAAGAAAGATAGCACATAGTATTACAGATATGTGGGGAAAGAGTACCTTCATACACTGATGGGTAAAGCAGTAAAAAATTGTAAAGCTATATACCATTTTAATTTTGCTGCTGGGAGCATATCCCACAGGAATAAAAACACCAGTACATAAAGACATATGAGCAAGCATGTTATTAAAACACTGGGGGTGAGGATATAGCTCAAGTGGTAGAGTGCATGCTTAGCATGCATGAGGTCCTGGGTTCAATCCCCAGTACCTCTTCTAAAAATAAACAAACTTAATTACCTCCTCCCACTGCAAAAATAAAATAATAAATAATACAATAAAAAATCACTGCTTGTAGTGATTCTAAAAATGTAAGAAAGGGGAATGTTTATCAGTAGAAGAATAGTTTGGCAACTTGTAGCACATCTGTGACACGGACTATTATGGAGCCATTAAAATAATAAGTTAAATCTGTACCAGTATACCTGAAGAAATGAGATAAGCAAGATGCAATTTATTTATGAAGTACATTATGCTTACTATTATTATGCTCATATGAACATAGAAAAAGATATGGAAAGATACACAATGATTTTTTCACTAGTTACTTTTGGGTGCAAGAAAAGGTTGGGGACCAGATAGTAAAGGAAGGTGGATGAGGGGAAAAGAACAAAGTAAGACTTGATACTTATTGGACAAACTTGGAACAGGTGCTTAAAATCTAAGAAACCGTCAATAACAGATGAAAGAGATCTAGAATAGGCACACAGGAAAGAATCTAAAATAGTATCCCTAGTTTCTTAGGTAGGAAGAATTACGGACCAATAGAACTTGTGTGTATGTGTATATGTATATATATATACACCATACACATACACACATATATATGTGTATGTGTGTGTGTGTATGACACTATTTTTAGTGCAGTTTTAAGTTTACGGCCAGACTGCTGACCAATTAAAACTGTGAGATAATAAATCAGTGACATTTTAAGAGTGAATTTGTTGCACAGCAATAAAAAATGAATGCAGCAAGCTTATTGTTTCCAGACACTATCATTTTGGGGCAGAGATATACAGCTGTCATTCAAGTATAGACAGTGCAGTTATGGCCTCTGGCTAACTGTGAGAACTGTTTCCTGGCCCCTACCTCTTGTGTTGGGTATATTCTATCTTCATGCCATCAGTGATATAAGACTAGTCGTGACCAGTCCTTATGAACTATACAATGTTATTACCCCATGCCCTCACTCCAATTCCACCATGGGTTTCTTCTCTATTTCTATACTACAGAGAATTTACTTTCTTATTTTAAATATGCTACACATTTAAAAATAATTTAAAATGTTACATCGATTGTCTTTGTGCATTTGAAGTTGAAGGGGGAAGTTTATACATAATAGACTATATTTCTCAAACTGAAGAGCTAAAAGGTCAGACTGGATTAAAGGCTACTTCTAAATTGTAGATCTTCTGAGGGCTCTACAATAAAATAAATCTGATTTCTATCAGTATAATGCCCCCAAACATGATTATGGATCAGATAATGTCGCTGAGATTAAATGTAGCCTAAATTTACCCATCTTTCCCAGGTTTCCAAGTCTATCCTTTGCCCTTTCCTAATATACTACTTGCATCTCATAAAGTTTTAACAGCTTTACATATATTAAATAAATAATTCTGTAGTAAAGTTTTCTAATCATATATGGAGTGATCAAATGGGATCTTAGCAAATTTTTCTAGAAAGATAGCAAAAGAGAAGTCTGACATTGAAAAAGAGTTAGATGTTTAGAAGTAAGAATACTCAATCTGAAGTAAATAAGTCAATATAA
Organism: Camelus bactrianus; assembly: GCF_048773025.1. NCBI lineage: Eukaryota > Metazoa > Chordata > Mammalia > Artiodactyla > Camelidae > Camelus > Camelus bactrianus. The sequence goes on along the minus strand of NC_133575.1, from coordinate 118,187,912 downwards.
TAGATTATTTCATGAACAATAATATCCTGTAAAATGCTGTACCTTGGAGGAGCCAGTGTCTGTTCTAGAAACTCCTCAATTTTAATGAAGTCTGTTTTCAACTCCTTGTTATACACCAGGAAGGGAGGATTGGTACCTGGGGCTAAGTCCTTCAGCTCTTCAGGTTTTCTATGATTATTGAAAATAAGCAGAGTTAGGCCACTAGATAAACTACACATTATACAAACACCAACATTGTATTGTTATCTACTGATTTTAATCCCCAGAATGAAACATGTCCTGATTTTTCTTACCTGGTCATGTCAACAGTAGTCACATTGAATTTAACTCCTTTAAGCCAGAGGATCATAAAAAGGCGTTGGCAAAAGGGACAGCTTCCAATACTCTCCCCGTCACTTCCAGCCTATTAAGATAAAGAAAAGCCTCATTCATTCATTCGCTCAACATGTATTGAGTGCCTTACCAGGAAATGATAGTGCTTAATCTCATGAATTCTACCATCTGTGGGCAGAGAGAGATAGTGAATCCAGTAATCTCATTGTATGTACAATTACAAGTGTGATGAATATATAACAATAAATAATACATTTTATATATTGCCAGAATGTATATAACCATTTCCTATTGAACCATTTTAGATATTCCAAAATTTTTGCTATCCGAAGTACTTTAGCAACAAATATTTCTGAGCATATAACTTGTTCCATTTTTGAGATTGTATGTTTAGAGCTAATCTTTAAAATGAGAATGCTGAGTAAAGAGTATGTGCATTTTCCATTTTGGTAGATCTTGCAAAATTTCCTTCTTCAAAGGTATTTCCCATATGTTCCTTGGCCATTTGATTTCCTTATTCTGTGAATTGTTTGTTGATGACAACTTTACATTTTTTTTATTAAGTTGATGACTTTTTCCTTATTACTTTGGAAAAAATTGCTTTTATACTAAAGATGCTAACTCTTCGTGATACATGTTATATGCAATTTTAAAAATATGTCTTGCATAAAATTTTAATTTTACATAAAATCTTACATTGTTTTCCTTTATGCAATCTGGTTTTTCTGATCTGCTTATATGGCCATTAAATACATCATGATTGCAAAGAAAAAATTACTTTCCTGTTTTGTTTTACTATAAAGATATTTTCTCATGTTTTCCTCTAGTACATTTATGACTTAATTTTTACATTTGTTTCATCTATTTGGCATTTATTTTGGCATAAGAAGTGCACTAGGACTCCAGGTTTATTATTTTTTTTTTTATAAATAGTTGTCAACATCCTTCATTTAAAAATTCATCTTTCCCGCACTGATTGACAACAATACACTTTTCTGCTTTAAAATTTTATACATATTTACATTTATCTATGGGTCTTATATTCATTTATTCATTCACTCTCCCAATAAATATTTACTGAAAAATAATTGTGTTTAACATAAACCAGACATAATTATATATGTACATAGACATATATATAATTATACATTGTATAATGTACATATGTATATAATACCCCCAAATTTAACTTTCAGGTTTTTTTAAACTTTGTTTTAAACTGAGATAAATTCTTTGAAGGAAGAACATGCATGTTATGAGTGTGTAACAGAGAAACACAATCTATATGGGGTCTGTCAGGGAAGACATTTCCTAAGGAAGCTGCATTTAAACTGAGTTCAAAGGGTAAGAGCTAACTAGGTGAATGGGCATGAAGAGGGCATTCTAGAACAAGAGAATAGCATATCCAAAGGTTTTGCAACAGGCTTGCACACGACATATATAAGGAACTGAATGAAAGAGGGTCAATGTGGCTGGTATTTAAAGTGAGGGAGAGAAGAGAAAAATGCAATAAACTGGGCTACATCAAAGCTAAAGTCTACTTTTTGAAAGAACTGTAAAGAAAATGAAAAATGTCTTGTATCCAAAATATATAAATATATGAATAAAGAACTCTTACAATTCAATAAAAACTACCCAACTTAAAATGGGCAATAAATTTAAATACTTTACAAAAAATATACAGATGGTAAGTAAGGACATGCAAAAATGCTCAACATCATTAGGGAATGTCAAATTAAAATCACAATGGGATACAACTACACATAAATTAGAATAATGGAAATTAAAAATAGTGACCATACCAAGTATTGGCAGGAATGTAGATCAACTGGAACTGATATACTCTTGTTGGGAGTGTAAAATGGTACACCTGTTTTATAAAGAGTTTTTCAAAGTTAAAAATGTACCTACTATATGACCCAGCAATTCTAATCCTAGATTCTTACCCAAGAGAAATGAAAGCATATAGGCATAGAAAGACTTGTACATGAATGTTCATAGCAACTTTATTCATAATAGCCCCAAACTGGAAACAACATAAATGTCCTTCAGTGGGTGAATGAATAAACAAATATGGTACCACTCATGCAGCTGAAGACTTCAGCAATAAAAAAGGAATGAACTATTGCTGCATATAGCAATACGGGCAAATCTCATAATAATTATACTGAGTGACAGAACCCAGACCACCGCCTTCCCCCAAATAAAGAGTACATACTGTATGATTCAATATAGAAAATTTTAGAAAATACAAACCAATATCTCCTTAAAGAAAGCAGATCAGTGCTCATCTGGCAAGGGGGTATGGGGTAGGGTTGGGAAGATTGACAGCATAGAGATACAAGGGGACTTTCTGAGATGATGGAAATATTCTATATTTTGATTGGGGTAGTGGTTATGTGTATACATTTGTGAAAAGCCATTTGATTGTGCACTTAAAATAAGTCCATACTATTTTATGTAAATTATACCTCAATAAAATGTATTACAATGGAAAAGTACGAAAAGAAGAACAGAAAAACCTCAAATAAATGATATTATGCAGAGGCTGCAGATACTGCAATGAGAAAGGAAAGGGTATAACCATGGAAGGGGGTGATAATAAAGTCAAGGATTAGGACGTCTAAAGAAAATATAGGTCAGTGTGTGGAGTAAAAAAACGGGGAAGAAATTCAGTTTGGGATATGTCGAGGTTGAAGTGTCTAAAACGTGAATCTCCCATGAAGACAATACATCATATATTGAAGTGTTAACCCCCAATGTGATTGTATTTGGAGGTGAAGTCTTTGGGAAATAATAGGTTTAGATGTGGTTATGAAGGTATAATGGCTTTATAAGGAGAGACCAGGGAGCTTCATTCCTCTTTCTCTCCCCTCACCGTGCATGCAAGGACACAGCAAGAAGGCACCTATCTATAATAAGCCAGGAAGAGAGTCCTCACCAGAAACTGATCATGCTAACACCTTGATCTTGGACATAATTCTTATTTTTGGCAAATTTTCCTTTTCCTGGCAGTGAGTGTGACAGAGGAAATGTTTGTTGTTGCTCTTTTGTGGTGTCAGGGAGTGAAGAGATATGGGAAAAGGCAACAAAACTTGGCAGCTGAACTTCTTTGTAACAGAGGTCAGACTAAGTATCCAATCATAACTGGGCTTAGTGAGTGGAAACTTGATTGGGGTGGGAGGCAGGAAGAAGAATGAAGTCTGACAATAGATACAGCAGGAAGGGTGGATCGCCTTTGGCAAAAGGAAAGTCAAAACAGTAAGGTGTGGGGGAAATGCAGTACAATTTTACAGGAAAACTGAACTTTTTTCTGTTTATAATAAGTGCCATCATGCACAAGTTTAGGATGTAAATTTCCTAGCCTGACTGATGAATTACCTACTTAAGTATCTTTTGTTGGCAAAGACAGAATGTGGTCGTTCACCAAAACATTCACAGGGAACTATGTTCAATATCTTGTAGTAACTTATGGTGAAAACTTTTTCCCTTTGTGTTTGTGATCTAAGTTTATAAACATGAAAAATAATAATGGCCATAATATCTGACACATGTTGAGTGTTTACTATGTTAACAACTACTGTGTCTTATATATTTATTTTATTTAATCTTCACAATGAAGATGATCCTGTGAAGTAGGTTCTTGTTTCACAGAGGAAGAAATTGAGGCTCAGAGAAGCTGATTTGCTAAAGTACATTCAGCTACACAAGAGTTGATGACATATATACTCTTCTCATGTAGCTAACCCAGGACTGTCTACTCCAGAATCCACACTCAAGCACTGCTTTCTCCCATCTAATAGTTTTTTTCAAAATTTTTATCGAAGTATAGTCAGTTCACAATGTTGTGTCAATTTCTGGTGCACAGCACAATGCTTCAGTCATACATGAACATACATATATTCATTTTCATATTCTTTTTCACCATAAGTTACCACAAGATATTGAATATAGTTCATTGTGATATACAGTATGAACTAGTTGTTTATTTGTTTTATGTAGTTAGTGTCTGCAAATCTCAAACTCCCAATTTATCCCTTCCAATCCCTTCCCCACTGGTAACCACAAGTTTGTTTTCTATGTCTGAGAGTCTGTTTCTGTTTTGTAAATAAGTTCATTTGTCTTTTTTTCTTTAGATTACACGTATAAGTGATCTCATGTGGTATTTTTCTTTCTCTTTCTAGCTAAATTCACTTAGAATGACATTCTCCAGGGACATCCATGTTGCTGAAAATGGCATTATGTTGTTTTTATGGCTGAATAGTATTCCATTGCATAAATATACGATTTCTTTATCCAGTCATCTGTCATTGGACACTTAGGTTGTTTCCATGTCTTGGCTATTGAAATAGTGCTGCTATGAACATTGGGGTGCATAAATCTTTTTGAATTAAGGTTCCCTCTGGATATATGCCCAGAAGTGGGATTGCTGGATCATATGGTAAGTCTTTTGAGGAATCTCCATACTGTTTTCCACAGTGGCTGCACCAAACTGCATTCCCACCAGCAGTGTAGGAGGGTTCCCTTTTCTCCACAGCCTCTCCAGCCTTTGTCATTTGTGGACTTTTGAATGATGGCCATTCTGACTGGTGTGAGGTGATACCTCATTGTAGTTTTGATTTGCATTTCTCTGATAATTAGCAATATTGAGCATTTTTTCATGTACCTATTGGCCATTTGTATGTCTTCATTGGAGAATTGCTTGTTTAGGTCTTCTGCCCATTTTTGGATTGGGCTGTTTGCTTTTTTCTTACCATCTAATAGTTTTGTTGGATTTTTAAAATTAAGCAGTCTTTATGATAGTGTTTATGATAGTTATAAGAGAATTTGAAAATAGTCTGAACATTCAGAGAAAAGTAACATTTCTTTCTTGTTTTCCACATAGATAATTTTTTTTTCAAAACATTTATCAAGACTAAAATATTACATTCAGGATTTTGGTCCAAATATTAGGGTCTATAACATTACCTACAAATCTACTAAAACTTAATTTTAGGCTGGTGGAGAATAGAAAAACTCCATTTATCAATGAACAACAAACCAATAAGGTAAATTCTGCATTTGGAGAAAATAAAACATGTGTTAGAAATTCCTTTGTTTTTAGTTCCTGGATATAAATCTTGTGCAAATCATTCAGAGCTGAAAGGCAATTTTTTCACTGACTACATGGAACACATAGGGCTATGTGATAGAAATTCTTAATTGTGACAGGAAAGTACTTACTTTCTTGTAGGGATCCCTTTAGTGGTAATGGGGAAGTTGCGGTAGAGTTTTTAAGCGCCATAGTCAGAAGTAGTTGGGGAAATTACATACTTATTTAATCTTTAGAAAGATACCAAATTATCTATAAGTGAGATATGATTGGTAAAGAGTAGTGCTTTTTAAACTTACTCATTAATATTTTTCACCCTTCTCAATCCCCATTCCCTCTCCCAGTATCTTCCATGAAACTTCCAGGGATCTTCGGAATACATATTAAAGCAAAGCAAAACAAAAACCTGAACCAAATTATACTCAAGTATCTTCCAGAAAATCTGTAACTTGTATTAATGTCATTAGATAAGCTTACTTCTAAAGGAGTTTATCTGATGAAATTCTGGGAACTTTTACTAGAAAGTGTGCCAAATTGAAACCAATTGAATAAGATTAGGCACAACTATTATAAAAGACTAGAATCTTAACCCAGCCATTCACTAGCTATGTGACCTGAGACAAAGTTACCTAGCTACTCTTTTCTTTAGTTTCTGTATCCATAAAATAGAGTTAATCATAAACCACTTAGCACAGTACCTGCCATATAGTAAATACTCAATAAGTGATTAGTTATTTTAATCTGAAAGTTATTACTTAATTCAACATTTGCTTATCCAGTGTGTGATTTGCTAATGTCTCCTGTCTAGATTACTACCCAAACATGGGAAGTCTATGAGGATAAACACACAACTGGCTAGAGGAGTTTGCTTGGATTGAACGAAAAAGCTTAGACAAAAGAAACACTTCAGTTATCCTATGAAGAAACATATTACCTCTGGTTTGGAATTGGTAGATGTAAAAAGCCAGTTAAGATATTAAAGCCTATTTACATTGTATCTGAGCAGTCACATGTTTTATTAGAGTCCAGAGATAAGAGAAGTAGCTCTTATACCCCATAGTCCAGAAAACACTTAGTTGGAGTATTTTGCTATGCAAGAATTTGAGTTTCTCTCCTGTAATTTTGAAAAGGCAGGTTAATTGTGTCCTTGGTGTATATATGTGACTAGTTGCTAAATATTTTTAAATGATTATAAAAATACTACTTTGGCCAACAGGTGTTAAACCTAGTATTTGGTAAGCACACCTTATTTTATGTCTTTCTAAGCCATAAAGAGGCAATGTAGTTTTAGAGGTAAGTTACATCATTTTATTGCCTTAACTTACTTATCTAGAAATAATGAGGACAATATTACTACAATGAGGAGCACTACTATCACCACTACTCCTGATGATACTACTATACTATTATTAACCTATCTCCTAAGTTGTTGTCAGGACTAAATGAGATAATATATGTAAAATGTTTAGAAAAAGGTTAGGCATGATATAAGAGTTTGTAATTATTATTATCACCATCCTGAATACTTCTAATAGTCAATGAGAATATGAGAAAAATACTTAATACAGGCAAAGATTAAGGAAACTAGGTAATTTCTACTTGGAATAACCCATACAGAATTATTTCCTTTTCTTGATGGGCTAATTTAGAAACACATGTTCCTTTTTTCTGCTTTAGGGGTTTTCCAAAGGGCTTTTCTGAAAAATTAACACATTAAAACAAAAAACAACCAAGACAAAATGCCTCCTCCACACATACAGGCACACAAATTCCTGGCTATTTCCTCCCATAGGGTCCATGTAACCCTGCTGTGATGTTCATCCATTGTGAGATAATTTTAGAAATCTCTATTTGGACTATGTGTTGGCCCTCTTCTCCTTAAATTCAGGTCTTCTAAAACCTATCTCATAAAACACAGGTTGTGAGAGCTGGAAAGCCCTTAAGGATCATTTTGTTGGGCTCCTTCATTTTATAGATGGAAAAACAAAGAGGGACAGAGGGATTTTCCCAGGGTTACATAGGAATGCACTAACAATACAATTTAGTTTTTCTGTACCAGTCAGTCTAGTTGTCTTTCCACCATGTCTTCTTCCCTTTCTCAGATGAGATGTTTTTATATTGTTATCTAAGAGCAGCCAAACACCCAGACATTCTTCTAGGAATCAAAGTAGGTATATAATTGCAAAATTATTTCCTATTTCTAGCCCAAATGTTGAATTTTTAAAAAGAGGCTGAGGTTCAGTGCCAAGAAGTAATACATTCTGTAAGCTGTTATTATAGCTAGAAAACTTACCTTCACAAAAAGCTCAATTTCAGGGTCTGCTTGACTGCTGGGCCTCGGGCCTGCCATTTTTCTATTTTTACTGCCAGTTGTCAGTCCCTTGCCTTCTGTACAGTCCACAGTACTCACAAATTCTTTTCTTCCAGTTTTAGTCAAAGGCTTAAATGACGGTTGTGCTTTAAAAGGAAAGTTCAGCTTATAGTGGACTGAGTCAGAGCTGGGCCACTCTCTCAAGAGGTGGGGTGCAGAAAATTCTAGATGCTTGGGAACAGCTCTTGAATTCTTTTTCCTCTTCCTCTTCACCGAACATTTGAATTGAGGAGGAGCCTTAGGGGTGTGTATAAACTGGCTGCCTAGAAGGGTGGGGGTGTTTCCAGAGAGGCTTCAATGTTATGAGTCAGCATAGGAGAAGCACATACACACAAACACACACATGCAGTTTCAATATACCAAGCAGACCAGATGTTCTCTAGACCCTCCCTTTGAATCCTGGGCTCCATGCCCAGAAAATGGCCTTCTTGTGCTGTTCTTGTAACCCGAAAGCAGCAAAAAGCTCTTCCAGGAAAAGGGCCAGAAATGACTCAAGTTTTATCATTGAAAAGAATGTTTATCTAATGACATTGTCTAAATGGTGGCTTTAAAAAAAAATAAGTATACTTCAGCAAATGTCTTCTCCCTCAATTTTACTGCTGACATAGCCAGATTTCCCTTCTGGGTTACAAATTTCACTTCTCTTCTATACTTAGGGAATGTTCCCTGGGTTGGTTGAGTCTGGGGACTGACTTCTTTTTCATGTCCCACCTCATTCTTTACTTCTGGGAAGTATCACTTCCTGGTTTGGGTATCTGCATGAGGAACCACAAGCAGTTCTATATGTCTGGTTGTCAACACTGGGAACAGCAGCAAAATATCCAAATTGATCACTCGCTGTCTGCAGTGTTTGTAGCAGCTGTGTTTTCTGCCTGCCAGGATGGCGGGTAGGGTGGGGGAGGTGGGCCCTGGATTAATAAACCCCTCTGATGGGAAGAGTCTCTTTCTGCTCAGAGCTAAAGTGAACACGGGTCCACCAGCTGGGCACCACTGTGACCCTCTTTCTACGGCACCAGATGTCCCCCCTGCTCATATGGGCTATATGGGCACCTGCCATCGTCCACGTGTAAAGAATGTACTGGATAAGAGGCTTTGGGCACAACGTGGCCTTTGCCACACCTGCAGGGTTTAGGCAAGGAGTGGCTGAACGAAGGTGAGTGTTCTTCGGGGTGTGGGCCCCGATAATTTCCGAACGGTCAACAGAGTGAGAGAGAAATTCTGGTAGAGAGCTGCTGAGCTGAGCTTGTGGGTGAGTGTAGGATTGGCTGTTTGGCAGGACCTGGTGAATGCTTTGGCCATATTTTGACTCTGTTCATGCATGCTTTCACTCCAAAGATACCAAAGATAATCAATGAATGGTTACTCTGTGCCAGGATACCGGTCCACTCCCTGAGATTAGCAGCACAGGAGGACAAAAGTGTGACAAGACAACAGGAATCCAACTTTAAGCATGCTAAGTCTGAGGCATCCTCACCCTTCCGCATTCCCAGTATCACTCAGTATGAAGTCTTGTCACTTCTGCAGCCTGAATGTTTTTTTAAACCTATGCACTTCTCTTTGCCCCTACTGCTACTCAAAATTTCAACCCAGCAACACTCTTTTCCTTTTGCTTCGAAAATTTTTATTTTACAAGACCTAAATCCTTGCTTGACCTTCAGCTGTCATGGGAAAACCACCATGCTGATCATAACCACAGCAACAACAACATCATCAACAACATACAACAGCCTGATGAGCTCTGTATGACCCCTAATACATTGTCAAAGACTCAAACTTGCCTTTTGTTCCCTCTGCTTCCCAAAGTGTTTTTAAATTTTTGTATTGAGATGTAATTTACGTACCATGGAATTGACTAATTTTACGTGAACATTCAAGGATTTTTAGTACATTTATCGAGTGGTGCGGCTATCACTGCGATCCAGTATTAGATAGTTGCATCACCCCACTGGCCTCTCTCTCAGGCCCATTTGCACTTAGTTCCCATTACCACCCTAGCCCCCAGCAATCTCTAATCTGCTTCCTGTCTCTATGCATTGCCTATCCTGCACATTTCACATAAGTGGAATCAGATAGTACGCAGTCTTTTGTGACTTGCTTCTTTTACTTAGTGGGACATTTTCAAGGTTCATCCATGTTGTAGGATGAATCAGTACTTCATTACATTTCAATGGTCGAATAGTTGTATATAGCGTATGTATACACCACCTTTTGTTTATGGACATCTGGGTTATTTCTACCTTGGCTATTGTGAATAGGACTGGCATAGACATTCACGTACAAGATTTTGGGTGGACATAGGTTTTCAGTTCCCTTGGGTAGATACCTAGGACCGGAATTGCTGGTCATATGATAACGCTATGTTGAACTTTCTGACTAACTGCCAAACTGCTTTTCACCATGGCTGCACCATTTTACATTGATTACATTTACTTGCACCACCAGCAGTGTATAAAGTTCTAATTTCTTTACATCCTAGCCAATACTTGTTATTCTCCATTTTTTATTATAGCCATCCTAGTGGATATGAAGAGATACCTCATTATGGTTTTGATTTGCATTTCCCTAATGACTAATGATGTTGTACATAGTTTCATCTGTTTCTTGTCCATTTGTATATGTTCTTTGGAGAAATGTGTATTACTTACTTTGCCCATTTTTCAATTAGGTTGTTTCTCTTCTTTTATTGAGTTGAAAAAGTTCTTCTGGATACTAGACTCTTATCAGATGTATGATTTCCTAATATTTTCTCCCCATCTATGGATTTTCTTTTAATTTTCTTAACAGTATCTTTTGAATACCAAAGTTTTAGAATTTTTATAAACTCCAATTTGTCAGTTAATTTCCTTATTATGAATTGTGGTTTTTTGTGTATTGTATTTAAGAACTCTTTACCTAACCCAAGGTCATAAAGATTTTTTTCCTCTATTTTCTTCTAAAAATTTAATCCTCCCTCAGTACCCACAAGATTGTTTCCAGGACCTCTGTGGATGCAAAATTCTGAGGATTTTCATGTCCCTTATATAAAATAGCATACTGCAGTCAACCTCCACATCTCCAGCTGCAGAATGTATAGATTCAACCAACTGTAGATCAAAAATCCTTATATATCTTACATTTAGGTCTCTGATCCATTTTGAGTTAATCTTTGTGTATGATGTGAGGTAAGGGTGTAAATTCAATTTTTGTATGTGGATATCCAGTTGTTTCAGCACTTTTGTTGAAAACACTATCCTTTCCACCACTGGATGTCCTTGGCATCTTTGTCAACATAAGTTGACCATAAATATGAGTTAACTTCTAGATTCTCTGTTCTGTTTCATTGATTTATATGTTTATCCTTATGGTGGTACCAAACTTAATAACAACTTTATAGTTGGTTTTGAAATCAGGAAGTAAAATTCTTTCCACTTTTTTCTTACTTTTCACTGTTGTTTTGGTTATTCTGGGATCTCTGCATTTCTAGATAAATTATACGATCAGCTTATAAGTTTCTTCAAAAAAGCCTGCTGGTATTTTAAGGGATGTGTTGAATACATACATCAACTTCAAGAGTATTTCATCCTAACAATACTGAGTTTTAAAATCCATGAACATGGAATGCCTATCCATTTATTTAGATTTCTTATCTTTCCTCAACTATATTTTATGGTTTTCATTGTACAAGTCTTATACTCCTTTTGATAAATTCATTCTTAGGCATTTTATTTTTTGATGATACTGTGAATGAAAATATTTTTCTTAATTTCATTTTTGGAATAGTCACACTAGTATATAGAAATAGAATTGATTTGTAAAAAATAAATCTTTATTTTGGAATAACTTCAGGTTTACAGAAAAGTTGCAAAGGTAGTACAGAGAGTTCTCAGTTTCCTTACCCAGTTTTTCTTAGCATTAACATCTTACATTACCATGGTATGGTTGAAGAAAATAAGAAACCTACATTATTACATTATTAACTAAATGCCAAACTTGGAGTTCACCATTTTTTCCACTGAAGCTCCATTTCTGCTCCAGGATGCCTTCCAAGAAATGGCATCACATCTAGTCACCATTTCCCTATAATCTCCCCTCATCTGTGACCCTTCTCACCTTTTCCTTTTTTCTCATGACATTGGAAGCTTTGAAGTACTAGCCAAGTATTTTGTAGAACGTTCCTCTATTTGGGTTTGATGTTTTTATCATGATTAGACTGGAGTTACTGGTTTGGGGAAGAATACTTAAAGGTGAAATGCTCTTTTTGTCACACAATGACAGAGATACATGGTATCCACATGACTTATTACTGGTAAGGTTAACCATCACCTTCTGGCAAAGGAGTGTTTGCTGGGTTGCTTTATGTAAAGTTACTATCCCCATCCCCCTGCTTCCATACTCTATTCTTTGGAAGCAAGTCTCTAAGTCCAGCCAACATTCAATATTGGGAAGAGGAGATTGACTTTTACCTCCTGAAGGGGGTTCTAATTATATAAATTATTTGGAATTCTTCTCTAAGAAAGATTTGTCTCTGCTCTTCATTTTATTAGACATTCAATAATTTACTTATATTAGTATGAAATCATATGTATTTATTTTATACTTTAAATTATAATCTAGTACTGTATTATTTATGTTTTGCTGCTCAAATTGTTCCAGTTTTGGCCATTAGGAGCTGTTTCTGGTTGTCTACTGCATCCCTTAGACATGGCTATCCTTTTATTCCTTTTCTTTAGCACTTATTTACTTTCTGTCACAACCAGATGCTCCAGTTTATCTTGTATTTTCCCTGCCCCAGCCATTTCTCCAGAGTCCTTTCCTTTTATTGATGAATGATATTTAGAAACTAATATCTTGGTGCTGGGTGTGCTCATCAATTACAGGGATGTTACTGTTTCTAGGCATGCTTAATGTATAAAGTTAAGAAATCTATGTATGTATACTAACCTGGGTATTCACATCTATCTACACTTATTAATTTGTCTATCTATTAATTTGTACTAATATTAGCACAACATAAGTTCAGACTGATTTTCCAACTCTTAACCCAGCACTGCATGGCTTATTTTAGACCTTCCCCTTTACTTATCTGTAATTTTCTTTTTCCAGAGTTGAAAACCTGGTTATCATAAGCCACCATCAATTTGCTTATTTGTGTATATTACAAATGTACACTTTGCCCCAGTGTACATATTAAGTAGTTTCAGAATTGTTTAGCTGTAGTCCCTTAAGAAGAAATTCTTTACTAACTGGAGAATACTGTTTATTTATAGTTTCTTTTTTCTTTAGTTTTACAGTTTCCAGTCGAGAGTTCTGGTCAAGGTAGGGGAGTAGTAGGATCATGAGCTCACCTCTTCTCATGACTACAATGAAATCACAACTGACTTCTAAACAACCATCAGAAAAAAAAAAAAAAGACTGGAACCTAGTGAAAAAAGATCCTCTTCAGCTGGAAACATAAAGAGGAAACCTTAGCAGGATGGTAAGAGAGGCGGTTTGTAATATAATTGGGTCCCATACCCCCTGGGTGGGTGATCCACATACTGAAGCATAATTAAGTTATAGAGGCTCTCCCACAGGAGTGAGAGTTCTGAGCCCCATGTCAGTTTCCCCAGCCTGGTGTTCTGGCATTGGGAGGAGGAGCCTTCAGAGCATCTGGTTTTGAAGGCCATTGGGGCTTAACTCCAAGGAGCCCCCCGGGACTAGGGGAAACAGAGACTTCACTCTCTTGGGAAGCACATATAGAATCTTACGTGGGCCACATCCAAGGGCAGAGACAGTGATTTCATAGGAACCTGGGCCAGGCCTGCCTGCTGGATTTGGAAGGTCTCCTGGGCAGGTAGGGGGTGGCTGTGGCTCACCCTGGGGACATAAAAGTTGGTAGTGGACATTTGGGGAGTGTCCATCTACAGGAGCTTTCCTGGAGGCTGATATCTTGCTTGAGTCATTGGCACCAAGACCCAGCCCCACCCAACAGCCAACAGGGTTAAGTGCTGGGAAGCCTCAGGCCAAACAACATACTGGGTGGGAACACTGCCCCACCCATCAGCAGACTTTCTGAGTCCAGAGCCACCTCTAAACACACCCTAGGCATGGTCATATCCACCAGAGGGCCAAGACCAAGCTCCACCCAGCAGTGGGCAGGCAGCAACTCCTCCTGCCAGGAAACCTGTATAAGCCTCTAGTCTAGCCTCATCCACTAGGGGGCAAATACCAGAAGTCAGAAAACAAGAAACCCAAAGCCTGTGGAAGGAATCCTCAAATGCAGGCCAGACTCTACCCTGGAACCAGCTGGAACCTGACCCTTGGGTGACAAGAGAGAAGTGCACTGCTGGGACACATAGGATGTCTCCACAGAGAGCCACTTCTCCAAGGTCAAGAAACATAACTAACCTACCTAAAAATGTAAATAGAAAGAGAAACAGTATGAGGTGAAGAGGAATATCTCCCAGGTCAAGACACAAGATAAAATCCCAGAGGAAGAAGTAAGTGATGAGAAGATAGGCAATATATCCAAGAAAGAGTTTAACGATGGTGAAAGTGTTCAGAGAACTCAGGAGGAGTATAGATAAACAGAGTGAAGTTTTTAGCAAAAAGTTGGAAAATATAAAGAATACCCAAACATAGTTGAAGAATAAAATAACTGAAATGAATAACACACTAGAGGGAACCAAGAGTAGACTAAATGAGGCATAAGAACAGATCAGTGAGATGGAAGACAGATTAGTGGAAATCACTACCACAGAACAGAAAAAAAGAAAAAAGAATGAAAAGAAATGAGAATAGTTTAAGAGAACTCTGGAACAACATGAAGCACACTAATATTCACATTATAGAGATCCCCAAAAGAGAAGAGAGACAAAAAGGACCTAAGAAAATATTCAAAGAGATAATAGCCAAGAACTTCTCTAACTTAGGAAAGGGAACAGTCACCCAAAAGGAAGCACAGAGAGTACCACATAGAATCAACCCAAAGAGGAACACACCAAGGCACACAGTAATCAAATTGACAAAAATTAAAGATAAGGAGAAAATACTAAAATTGGCAAGAGAAAAACAACAAATAACATACAAGGGAACTCTCATAAGGGTATCAGCTGATTTTTCAGCAGAAATTCTAGAGGCCAGAAGGGAGTGTCACAATATATTTAAAGTGATGAAAGGGAAAAACTTACAACCAAGTATGCTCTATCCAGCAAGGCTGTTGTTCAGATTTGAAGGAAAAATGAAAAGCTTCACAGATAAACAACTATTTACAGAGCAACTATTGATGAGAATGACTTAAAGACTAGCAGATAAGATCTTCTGAAAGAAGGAACCACAACAACGTAAGTAAGAAGGGCAAAGACATGGTATAGTCAAGACCCATATCCCCATGATAGGCAACCCACAAATGGGAGGATAATTACAATTGCACAAGTTCTCCCCAAGGACTGAAAGAGTCTGAGCCCCACATCAATCTCCTCAGCCTAAGGGTCTTGTACTGGGAAGAAAAGACCCCAAATCATTTGGCTTTGAAGGCCAGAGGGCCTTATTTTTGGCAGAGCCAGAGGGCTGTATGAAATAGAGACTCTACTCTTAAAGGGTGAACACAAAATTTCATGTGCTCTGAGACCCAGGGAAGAAGTAGTAATTAGAACAAAGCCTAAGATAGGCCTACTTGCTGATCTTGGAGTGCCTTCCAGAGGGGCAGGAGGTAAATGGCTCTTCCTCTACAGACATAGACACTGGCAGCAACCATTTTGGGGAGCTCATTCTACCAAAAGGACAGTGGTGCTTTCAAGCACCAGTTTGGAATCCTCTCTCTAGCTTATTAGCACCAGGACCTGGCTGCACCAGAGGGCCCAAGACCTGGCCCTACCCACCAGTGGGTTGGCACTAGCCCTGGGGCCCCATGGGCTGTAAATCCAGCCCATACCAGGACTCAGGCCCACCTACCACAGCAAGCAGCCTCTGCACTATGCAGAGCCTGGCAACCAAACTGACAAAGGGCCAGCCATGCCTGCTGGACCGCCCACAGTAGTCATCCTGCCAAAACAGAAGGAGCCACAAAGCTCACATAGATGGCACCTGGAGAGCATATATCTCTGGTAAACAGAACAGAGTGCACTACTGGTCCCCATTGGATGTCTCCTACATTAGGCCACTTCTTCAAGATCATAAGACATAAGCAACCTACCAAACACATAGAAATATAAACAGAATTAGGCAAAATGAGGTGACAGAGGAATATGTTCAAAATGAAGGAACAAGATAAAACCCTAGAAGAACTATATGAATTGGAGATAAGCAAACTATCCAATAAAGAGCTCAAGGTAATGAACATAAAGATGCTCAGTGAATTCAGAAGAATGGAAGAAAACAGTGAGAAGTTAGAAGTTAATAACAAAAAGTTATAAAATATAAAAAATAACCAAACAGAGATGAAGAATACAATAACTGAAATAGAATATACACTGAGAGAAATCAACAATAGGTTTGATGATACAGAAGACTTGATCAGCAAAATGAGAGAAAGAATAGTGGAAAACATCAAAGCTGAACAGGAAAAAAATGAAAAAAAAGAATTTCTAAAAATGGGGACAGTTTAAAAGACCTCTGGGACAACATCAAGCAAACTAGTAGTCACGTTATAAAGGTTCCAGAAGGAGAAGAGAAAAAAGGGGAGACAGCATATTAGACAAAACAGCTAAAAACTTCCCTAACCTGGGAAAGGAAATAGACATCCAGGAAGCACAGAGACTCCAAAACAAGAGCAAACCAAAGAGGTCCACACCAAGAAATTTTGTAATTAAAATGTGAAAAATTGAAGATAAAAGGGAATATTAAAAGCCATAAGAGAAAAGCAACAAATAACATACAAGGGAACTCCCATAAGGCTATCAGTTGACTTTTTAACAGAAACTTGGCAGGCCACGGAGTGGATGATCTATTTAAAATAGTGAAAGAGAAAAAACCTACAACCAAGAATACTCTACCTGGCAAGGCTATCATTCATATTTGAAGGAGAGATCGAGTTTCACAGACAAACAAAAGTTAAAAGAGTTCAGGACTATGAAATTAGCTTTACAGAAGTGGTAAAGAAGTGGTAAAGGAACTTCACTAAGCAGAAAAGAAAAGGCTACAGCTACAAACATAAAAATTACAAAGGAAAAATTTCATTGGTAAAAGCAAACATACAATAAAGGTAGTAGATCAATCACTTATAAACTTAATAGGAAGTTTAAAAGACAAAAATAGTAAAACCATCTATATCCATATTAAGTAGTTAATGGATATACAAAACTAAACAATGTAAAATATGATGTCAAAAACATTATAGGTGGGGAGTATAAAAATGAATTATTGTTAGAATATATTTGAATTTAAGAGATTAGCAACTTAAAATAATCACATATTTGTATATCATCTATCACAGATATATAGATTGCTATATATAAACCTCATGGTAACCACAAACCAGAATCCTATAATAGATACAAAAAAGAGAGACAGAAACCCAAACACAACCCTAAAGATATTCATCAAATCACAAGGAAAGAGAACAAAAGAAGAAGAAAGGAACAAAAAAGAACTACAAAACAACCCTAAAACAGTTAATAAAATGGTAATAGGTACATATTTATTGATAATTACTTCAAATATAAATAGACTAAATGCTCCAATGAAAGACATAGAGTGGCTAAATGGATACAAAAACAAAACCCACATATATGCTACCTACAAGAAATTCACCTCAGATCTAAAGACACACACAGACTGAAAATGAGGGGGTGAAAAAAGATTCCATGCAAATGGAAATGAAAAGAAAGAGTAGCAGTACTTATATAAGGGGAAAAAAAGACTTTAAAACAAAGGCAGTAACAAGAGACAAAGAAGGTCATTTAGTAATGAAAAAGGGCTCAGTCCAAGAGAAGATATAACAACTGTAAATATATGAGCAACCAATAAAGGAGCACCTAAATACATAAAGCAGATGTTAACAAACATAAAGGGAGAAATTGACAGTAACACAATAATAGTAGAGGACTTTATCACTCCAGTGGTTTGTCCACTTACATCAGTGGACAAATCATCCAGACAGAAAATCAATAAGGAAACAATGGCCTTAAATGTACATTGGACTAGATGGACTTAATAAATAAATGTAGAGCATTCCATCCAAAAGCAGAATACACAGTCTTTTCAGGTGCACATGGAACATTCTCCAGGATAGATTACATGCTAGGCCCCAAAACAAGTCTCAGTAAATAAAATTTAAGAAGATTGAAATCATATCAAGCATCTTTTCTGACCACAATGCCATGAGACAAGATTAACTGAAAGAAAAAAAGATGTAAAAGACACAAACATGTGGAGGCTAGAAAGTATGGTACTAAAAAACCAATGGGTCACTGAAGAAATCAAAGATAAAATTATAAAATACCTGGTCACATATGAAGAGGAA
Organism: Camelus bactrianus; assembly: GCF_048773025.1. Lineage (NCBI taxonomy): Eukaryota > Metazoa > Chordata > Mammalia > Artiodactyla > Camelidae > Camelus > Camelus bactrianus. Next base: position 118,169,696 of record NC_133575.1, on the reverse strand, counting down.
AACACAACGATCCAAAATCTATGGGACACAGCGAAAGCAGTTCTAAGAGAGAAGCTTATAGTATTACAAGCTTATTTAAGGAAACAAGAAAAATCTCAAATAAATAATAAATAAATAATCTGAAGGAGCTAGAAAAAGAAGAAAAACTAAAACGTAAAAGTAGTAGAAGGAAGTAATTATATAGATCAGAGCACAAATAAATGAAATAGAGACTTAAAAAAAGTAGACATGATCGGAGGAGGGCCAAGATGGCAGAGTATAAGGATGCTCATAGCTCACCCTCTCCTACAAATACACCAAAACTGACATCCATGGACTCATCCAGCCAATCAGAACACCTGCTGAACTTTGACAGAACATCACCTTCTTCAAAAGACAAAATTTGCCATGAACCTGGTAGGAGAAAAGGAAAAAAGAAGGAAGAAAAATCAAAATACAGCAGAACCGGTTGCATGGGGAGGGAGCAGCAAAGGAGGAATAGTGCTCATTCCTCCAACAGAGAGGTCAGCGGGACAGAGGGGTAACCTCCAAGGCTCAGATCTGTATCCAATAGCCCCTTGCTGACAGAACTAAGATAAATGGGCACAAAAGTTCCCCTCGACCCCCAGCCCTAGAGGCAAACCATCAGGTAAGGGACGGGACAGACTGCCCGGGCGAAGGACTCGGGCCAGCTGTACAGAAGCAACCTCAGGGGACTATAGTTTGCTGTGTGCTGTTTCTGGGAGGGTATCCAGAGCAGAACAATCTGGGTCCCCCATAAAATAAGGAAAAAACTCAAAGTAACACTGCTGGTGTGCCCTGGAGGAATGGGTGCCAAAGCGTTTGTCTCTGAAGACCCACGGAACCATTACTGGCACATTCTCAGGAGAAGAGAGGCAGGGCTCAGCCACAGCCACCATATCCTCCCGTGCTTAGCGCCCAGGCAGGGGTGGGGTCAAAACCTGAATCAGTACCTAGGGGCTTAGCAACCTCAGAGACAGGACTGAGACTTGTTCACAGCCCCCAGGCAGATAGGATCATTCTGCCCCTGCCTTTGTGAACTCGTACCTCTAAGACAAACGATCAAGGAGTGGACTTCTGGCACAGAGCAGGGGCAAGGGCTGCTGCCGCCGTTTTCTCTGAGCCCGCCTACAGAGTGCAGACCCGACGCGGAGCAGGGAGCTGCACAGAGCAGGGGAGCGACCTGCCGGCCTACTCTGCACTAGCGCTGCGACTGCGTCAGGAGGGGGCGCGACCTGCCCGCCAACTGGCACTGGGAGCAGCACAGACCAGGGGTGTGACCGGAGGGCCTCTGGAACCAGAGAGCTGAGTTCGTACAGCAGGGCGAGCGCAGGAACACAATCACCACAAAACAAAAAAGAGGCCCCATTCAATAGCCAGGGCAGGCTCTGGCTACCAGATCAACAGCTGCACCCTAACCAAAGGGATAATAGGTAAAAGTCACGGAAGTAAGACTTGGCAACCACCCATACTTAAGAAGAACCTCTCAACAAAATTAAGAGCACACAGTCTCCATGGGAATGCATCCACTTTTTTTTTCTGTTCTATTTTCTTTTACTTTAAAATTTTTTACTTTAAAAAATTTTTTTGTTTCTATTTTTAATCCTTTTTAAATTTTTATTTTAAAATGTTTTTATTATTATTACTTTAATTTGTCTCAATTTCATTTTTATTTCTCGTTTTGTTCTTCTGTTATTGATTATACTGTTTTCAAATCTTTTCATTTTTAAAAAATTTCTCTCAATTTCATTTTTATTTCTCTTTGTTTTGTTCTTCAGTTATTGATTATACCGTTTTCAAATATTTTTTTCTTTTAAAGTTTTTAAAATACATTTCAGCTTGATTTTTATTTTTCTTCAATTTGTTTTTCTGTTATTGATTATACTCTGTTTTCAAACCTTTTTTTCTTCTTTTAAATTTCTTTTTTTTAGTTTTATTTCTGTAACTGCTTTAGATAAATAAATAAATAAACTCCTTAAGGACCACAGTAGATAACTGATACTCCATAAGCCATAGTGCCAGAGAGATATAAGCAAAATGAAGAAGCACTCCCAATTAAAAGAATAAGAGAAATCCCCTGAAAGAATGATCAATGAACTAGACTTTGATAGTCTAATAGATCATGATTTCAAAAAAAGAGTGATCAAAGTACTGAAGGAACTAAAAGACATTGTGTTTAGAGGCAGAGAATATGTCAAAAAGGAAATTGAAATCCATGAAAAGGAATAGAGAGCCCAGAAATAAACTCACATTTATATGGTTAATTAATCTATGATAAAGGAGGCAAGAATATACAATGAGGAAAAGACAGTCTCTTCAATAAGTTGTGCTGGGAAAACTGGACAGCTACATGCAAAAGAATCAAACTAGACTATTTCCTCACACCATGTAAAAAATAAACTCAAAATGGATTAAAGACCTAAATGTAAGACCTAAAATCACAAAATTTCTAGAAGAAAATATAGATAATATGCCCTTTGACATCAGTGTTAGCAATTTTTTTTTGGCTAGGTCTCCTCAGGCAAGGGAAACAAAAGCAAAAATAAATAAATGGGACTACAACAAACTAAAAAGCTTCTGTGTGGCAAAGGAAACTATCAATAAAACAAAAAGAAGCCTACTGAATAGAAGACATTTGCAAAGGATATATCTAATGATGGATTTACATACAATATATACAAATAACTCATACAACTCAACACAAAAAAGAAAACATTATAAGAAAATTGACAGAAGAACTGAATAGACATCTTTTCAAAGACATACAGATGACCAACGGACACATGAAAAGATGCTCAACATCACTAGTCATCAGGGAAATGCAAATCAATAGCACAAGAGATATCATCTCACACCTGTCAGAATGGTTATCATCAAAAAAAAATAAATAACAAGTGTTGACAAGGATGTGGAGAAAAGGGAACCCTCATAACAGTTAGTGGGGATGTAAATAGGTACAATCACTATAGACAACAGTATGGATATTCCTCAAAAAATAAATATAGTACTACTATATGATCCAGTAATTCCACTCCTGGTATTTATTCAAAGAAAATGAAAACACTAATTTAAAAAGATATATGCACCCCTGTTTTCACTGTAGCATTATTTACAATAGCCAAGATATGGAAGCAATGTGTCTGTCAACAAGTGAATGGATAAAGATGTACTACATATATAATGGAATATGACTTAGCCATAAAGTGGAATAAAATCTTGCCGTTTCTCTTAACACAAATGGACCTAGAGGATATTATGCTAAATGAATAAGTCAGATATAGAAAGACAAATACTGTATGAATTCACTTGTATGTGGAATCTAAAAAAAGCAAAACAAAACAAATGAACAAACTTAAGAGAAATAGAGTCATAGATACAGGGAGCAAACGGGTGTTTGCCAGAGGGGAGAGGGGTGAGGAGCAGAGTTAATAGGTGAGGGATATTAAGAGGAACAAACTTCCAGTTACAAAATAAATGAGTCATGAGTACAAAGTTGCAGTGTGGGGAATATAGTCAATAATTATATGGTGTCTTTGTGTAGTGACAGACCATGACTAGAGTCATCATGGTGATCATTTTGGAATGTATAGTATTGTAGGTCAATTATACTTCAAAAACAAACAAACTCATAGAAAAAGATCAGACCAGAAGCAGGGAGTTGGGGTAGTAGGAATTGGATGAAGGTAGTCAAAAGTTACAAACTTCCAGTTATAAGGTAAGTAAGTAGTAAGGATATAATGTACATGATAAATAAATTTAACACTGCTGTATGATGTATATGAAAGTTATTAAGAGAGTAAATCCTAAAGGTTCTCATCACAAAGAAAAATATTTTTTCCATTTCTTTAATGTTATATCTGTATGAAATGATAGATGTTCAATAAATTTATTGTGGTAATGACTTCATGATTTATTGTAAGTCAAATTATTATGCTGTAGATCTTTAACTTATACAGTGCTATATGTCAATTATATCTCAATAAAAGTGGAGAAAAGATTTTTTAGGAGCAGATTCAGGTTCACAGCAAAATTAAGGAAAGATATAGAGATTTCTAGTACACCTCATACCCCTACACATGCATAGTCTCCACCATTATCAATACTCTCCACCAGAGAATGGTAGATTTATTACAAGTGGTGAACCTACATGGACACACCATTATCACTTAAAGTCCATAATTTTACATTAGGGTTCACTCTTGATGTTGCACATTCTATGGATTTGGGCACATGTATAATTACATGTATCCATCATTATAGTATCATACAGAGTGTTTTAACTGCCCTAAAAATCCTCTCTGCTCCATCTATTTATTCTCCTGCCCTCAACCCCTGGCAACCACTGATCTTTTTACTGTCTCTGTAATTTTGCCTTTTCCAGAATGTTTATATAGATGGAATCATACTGTATGTAGTCTTTTAAAATTTTTTTTTCACTTAGTAATACGTACTTAAAGTTCCTCCATATCTTTTTATGGCTTAATGGCTCTTTTTAAATGCTGAATAATATTCCATTGCCTGGATGTATCAGAGTTTATTTATTCATTCACCTACTTAAGGACATTTTGGTTGCTTCCAAGTTTTTGCAATCATGAATAAAACTGTTATTTATACAGCCTTATTACACATGTGCAGGTTTTTGTGTGTGTGGACACAAGTTTTCAACTCCTTATACTAAATACCAAGGAGTACAGTGGTTGGATTGTATGGTATGAGAATGGTCTGTTTTGTAAGAAACTGCCAAACTGTCCCCCAAAGTGGCTGTGCCATTTTTCATTTCCACCAGCAATGAATGAGAGTTCCTGTTGCCCCACATCCCTGCCAGCATTTAGTGTTGTCAGTGTTCTAGATTTTGACCATTCTTATAGGTGTGTAGTGGTATCTCACTGTTGTTTTCATTTGCATTTCCCTAGTGACATATGACATGGAGCATCTTTTCATATGCTCAGTTACCCATCTGTGTATCTTTTTTGGTGAGGAGTCTGTTAAGATCTTTGGCAGATTTTTTTTGAGTTGATTGTTTTCTTATTGTTGAATTTTTAGAGTTCTTTGTATGTTTTGGATAACAAACTTATATCAGATATGTTTTTTCAAATATTTTCTCCAGTATATGCCTTGTCTTCTCATTCTCTTGACAGACTTGTGGTTACCAGGGGGGTGGAGGGTGGGAAGGGATAGACTGGGATTTCAAAATTGTAGAATAGATAAACAAGATTACACTGTATATCACAGGGAAATATACACAAAATGTTATGATAACTCACAGAGAAAAAAATGTGACAATGAGTGTGTATATGTCCATGAATGACTGAAAAATTGTGCTGAACACTGGAATTTGACACAACATTGTAAAATGATTATAAATCAATAAAAAATGTTAAAAAAAAAAAAAGAAAAGAAGCAGTTTTAAATTTTAATGAAATCAAGCACACCAATTATTTCTTTCATAGATCATCTTTGGTGTTGTGTCTAAAAAGCCATTACCATATCCAAGGACATTTGGGTTTTCTCTTATTTTATCTTCTACAAGTTTTATAGTTTTGCATTTTACATTTATGTCTGTGATCCATTTTGAGTTAATTTCTGTAAAGGGTGTAAGGCCTGTGTTGTAATTCATTTTTTTTACATGTGGATGTCCAATTGTTCCAGCACAATTTGTTTCACCATTTGTTTAAACGAGTATCTTTTCTACATTGTGCTTTCTTTGCTCCTTTGTCAAAGATCAGTCAACTATATTTATCTGGGTCCACTTCTAGGCTATCTGTTTTAATCCATTGATCTACTTGTTTATTTTTTCACCAATTCTGCACTGTCTTGTTTACTGTAGCTTTATAGTAAGTTTTCAATAGGCTAGCGTCAGTCCTCCAAATTCATTCTTTTCCTTCAATATTGTGTTGGCTATTCTGGGTCTTTTTCCTCTCCATATGAATTTTAGAATCAGTTTTGCTGATATCTACAAAATAACTTGCTAGGACCATCGGACTTTTTTTTTTTAGATTGTTTACTCACTGTCGTGTTTTAACATTTCTATATCTTATTGAGTCCTTTATCAAATATGTGATTTGAGGACTTTCTTTTCTATCTACAGCTTGTCCTTCCATTCTCTGAAAAGTGTCTTACAGAGCAAAAGTTTTAAATTTTAATAAAAGCCAGTTAAAGTTTGCTTTTATAAGTTGTAATGTCATACCTAAGAATTTTGTCTAACTCAAGGTAATGAATATTTTCTCTTATGTTTTCTTTTAGGACTGTTATAGTTGTACATTTTACATAAAGGCATGTGAGCAATTTTGAGGAATTTTGTTGTAGGGTATTAGGTAAATGCTGAGATTCATTCTTTTTGCATATGTACCTGCAATTTTTTCAGCCCAAGTTGCTGAAATAATGATTCTTCCATCATTGAATTGCCCTTGCACCTTTTTCAAAAATACTTGATTATATTTTCATGGGTCCACTTAGAAGTCTGTATTATGTTCTATTGATGTATATGTCTATGTTTTCTCCAATACTACGCAGTCTGGGTTATTGTAGCTTTAGAGTTTTTCTTGAAATTGAGTAATTTGAGTCCTTTGACTTTGTTTTTCCCTTTCAGAATTGTTTGGCTATTCTAGTACATTTGCCTTCCCATGCAAATTTTAAAGTCAGCTTGATGATATCTACAAAAACGTGTGATGGATTTTGTTTGCAATTTTATTGAATCTATAGATCAAATTGGGGGGAATTGACATCTTAAGAATATTGAATCTTCCAACCCATAAACATAACCTATCTCTCAGTTTAGTTAAGGCTTTCTTTGACTTTCATAAGTCTTTTTAAAATTGAAGTATAGTTGATTCACAATATTGATTAGTTTCGGGTGTACAGCAATGTGATTCAGTTATATATTTTTTCAGATTTTTTTCCAGTATGGGTTATTACAAAATATCAAACATTGTTCCCTGTGTTATATAGTAAATTATTATTGCTTATCTATTTTTGTATAGTAGTTTGTATCTGTTAATCCCATATGCATAATTTATCCCTCCCCCCATTCCCTTTATACCTCAGACTGGTGTGAGGTGATACCTCATTATCATTTTTATTTGCATTTCTCTAATAATTAACAATGTTGAGCATTTTTTCATGTGTCTGTTGGCCATCTGTATGTGTTCTTAGGAGAAACGTCTATTTAGTTCTTCTGTCAATTTTTTTATTGGGTTGTTTGTTTGTTTTTTATATCAAGCTTCATGAGCTGTTTCTATATTTTGGAAATTTAGTCCTTTGCTGGTATTATTTGCAAATATTTTCTCCCATTCTGTAGGTTGTCTTTTCATTTTGTTTATGATATCTTTAGCTGTGCAAAAGCTTTTAAGTTTGATTAGGTCCGATTTGTTTATTTTTGCTTTTATTTCTTTTGCTTTGGGAGACAGATCTAAGAAAATATTACTACAATTTATGTCTACAAATTATATCTCTTCTAAGAGTTTTATATTCTTACAGATTTTTAAACCATTTTGAGTTTATTTCTGTATATGGTGTGAGAAAATGTTCTAATTTCATTGATTTACATGAGACTGTCCAGCTTTCCCAGTACGACTTATTGAAGAGACTGTCTTCTGTCTATTGTATATTCTTGCCTCCTTTGTCATAGATTAATTGACCATATGTGTGTGGGTTTATTTCTGGGCTCTCTGTTCTTTTCCATTGATCCATATGTTTGTTTTTGTGCCAATATGATGCTGTTTTGATTACTGTAGCTCTATAGTATTGTCTGAAGTCTGGGAGGGTTATGCCTCCAGCATTGTTCTTTCTCCTCAGAATTACTTTGGCAGTTCTGGTCTTTTGTGGTTCCTTATAAATTTTGGGATTATTTGTCCTAGTTCTGTGAAAAATGTCCTGGGTAGTTTGATAGGGATTGCATTAAATCAGTAGATTGGTTTGGGTAGTATGGGCATTTTAACAATATTAACTCTTCCAATCCAAGAGTATGGGATACAGTTCCATTTATTTGAATCATCTTCAGTTTCTTTTATCAATGTTTTATATTTTTCAATGTATAGGTCTTTCACCTCCTTAGTAAAGTTTATTCCTATATGTTTTATTTTTATGTGACTTTAAATGGTATTTTTTTAACTTTCTCTTTCTGATATTTCATTGTTAGTGTAAAGAAATGCAACAGATTTTTGTATATTAATCTTGTATCCTGCTACCTTGCTGATTTCATTTATCAGTTCTAATAGTTCTTGGGTGGAGTCTTTAGGGTTCTGTATATAGAGTATCATGTCATCTGCAAATAATGACAATTTTATCTCTTCCCTTCCAATCTGGATACATTTTATTTCTCTTTTTTCTGATTGCTGTGGATAAAACTTCCAATACCATGTTGACTAGAAGTGGTGAGAGTGGATGTTTTTGTCTTTTTCTTGAATTTAGCAAGAAGGCTTTCAGCTTTCCACTGTTGAGTATTATGTTGACTGTGGGTTTGTTGTAAATTGCTTTTATTATGTTCAGATATTTTCCCTCTATACCCATTTTGGTAAGAGTTTTTATCATGAATGGATGTTGAATTTTATTAAATGCTTTTTCTGTATATGTTGAGATGACCATATGATTTTTGTCTTTTCTTTTGTTAATGTGGTGTATCACGTTGATTAATTTGCATATGTTGAACTATCCTTGCAATCCTGGAATGAATCCAACTTGATTATGGTGTATGGTCCTTTTTTTTGTTTTGTTGGATTCCATTTGTTAGTATTTTGTTGAGGATTTTGGTGTGTATATTCATCAAAGATATTGGCTCATAACTTTCTTTCTTTTTTGTGTGTTGTTTTTGTCTGGTTTTGATATCAGGGTGATGATGGCTTCACAGAATGAATTTGAGAGTGTTCCCTCCTCTTCAATCTCTTCTTTGACTTCTTATGTCAGTGTCTTAATAGCTTGCCATATACATAACCTGCACATATTTTCTTAGATTTTTTTACCTAAGTACTTTCATTTTTTTGAGTGCTGTCATAAGTAATATTGCTTTCTTATTTGAAATTCCAATAATTTATTCTTTGTATATAAAATGTAATTTTTTGGTATGTTCACCTTGTATCCTGTGACCTTACTGAACTTATGTATTAGTTATAGTGTTTTTATTGTAGATTATTTGGGGTTTTTTACATATACAGGTTTTTTTCCCTTTGTGATATCTATGCTTGTCCTTCCTTCCTTCCTTCCTTCCTTCCTTCCTTCCTTCCTTCCTTCCTTCCTTCCTTCCTTCCTTCTCTTTTTCTTGTCTTGTCTTGTCTTGTTGGACTAGCTAGGACTTCCAATGCAATACTGAACAGTTGTGAGGAAGAATACCCTTGATTTGTTCCTGATCATAGGGGAAAATCATCAAGTTGCTTACTGTAGGTTTATATAGTAGCCCTTATTAGGTTAAGTTCCCTTCTATTCCTAAACTGTTGATAATTCTTATCATGGATGAATATTGAATTTTGTTGAATTTTTTTCCTCATCTATTTCTATAATAATCTGTTTTTTTCTTATTTAGTCTGAAAATATGGTGAATTATATTGATTGACTTTTTTAAATGTTGAACAAGCATTGAATTCCTGGGATGAAACCTACTCGACTATTATTCATTATCCTTTTTATATATTGCTAGATTTGATTGGCTAATATTTTAGTAAGAATGTTTGTATCTGTGTTTATGAAAGTTATTGCTCTGTAGTTCTTTTTTATCATTATCTGGTTTTGATATTAACATAATGCAGGCTTCATAAAATGAGTAGAATAGTGTTGTCTTTTCTGTTTTATAAGAGATTGGTATTATATGTTACTTAAAAGTTTGGTAGAATTTATGAGTGAAAATATCTGGCCTGGAGTTTTCTTTTTTGAAATGTTTTTAACTACAAATTCAATTTCTTCAGTAGGCGTTGGGGTATTCAGGTTATATATTTTTTTCTCATTTTAAGTTTTTAGCTTAAGGAATTGGTCTATATCATCTAAGTTATCAAGTGTATATGCACAGATTGTTTAAAGGTCTGTGGGGTCAGTAGTGATATATCTTGTTTCAGCCCTCATATTGGTAGGTTGTGTCTCTTCCATCTTTCCATCTTTTTTGTTGGTTGGCATGGGGTTTTTCAGATTTATTCATCTATTCAAATATATTCAAATAATCATATTTTAGTTTGATTGATTTCTCTGTTGTTTTCCTGTTTTCAATTTAATTGATTTTTGCTCTAATTAAAATTAATTTTCTTTTTCCTCTAGTTTACTAAGGTGGTAGCTTGGTTATTGATTTTATATCTGTCTTCTTTTCTGGTATAAGCATTATATTCTATGAATTTCCCTCTAACTACTGCTCTATCTTTTTCATTCTTGTAAATAAAAGGAAAAGATGGTGCTAAGGATGAGAATACCAAGTGTACCAACATATGGAAAAGATAAAAATGACCCATTCTGGTTTTTATATATTAATCTATCAGAGTAAAAAAGAATCAGGCAACTACATGTCCATAAACTCTATATTTTAACTGATAAAAGCTACTTTTTCCTTTGTTATTGATACAAGAATCTTTTGTTTTCCATTTAATAATGAGACTTAATCCTTGAATGTAATATACTCTTACATGACTATAAGTACCTCTGTACTCAGAGTACAAGTTGTCATTTCTTTAGTAATTCGAGGGCACATCAAAAAAGCTGTGTATTCATGTCCTTTGCCCATTTTTTAATTGGATTATTTGGGGGTTTTTTGCTGAGTTGTGTGAGTTATATATTTTGTATATAATATATACTTACATATTTTAGAAATTAACCCCGTATCAGATACTTTCTGAGTATTTTCTTCCATTCCATAAGTTGCCTTTCTATTTTACTGTTTATTTCATTGCCCGTAGAGAAGATTTTTAGTTTGAAGTGATACTTCTTTATTTTGGCCTTTGTTGCCTTGGATTTTGGTGGCATATCAAAAAAAATAATTGCCAAGACCAATATCAAGGATATTTTCCCCTATGTTTTCTTCTAGGAGTTTCATAGTTTCAGGTCTTACATTTAAGTCTTCAACCCATATTGACTTAATTTTTCAGAGTGATGTAAAACAAGAGTCCAGTTTTACTTTTCGCACATGGATATCCAGCTTTTGCTACACCATTTTTGAGGAGACTACCCTTTCTCCGTTGAGAATTCTTGGCTCCTTTATCAAATATTTGTTGACCATATACGTATGGAATTATTTCTGAGCTCTTGATTCTGTTTCATTGGCTATGTGTCTATTTTTATGCCAGTACCATAATGTTTTAATTACTATAGATTTGTAGCATAGTTTGAAATCAGGAAGTTGAGATTCCTCCAGCTTTGTTCTTGCTCAGAATTACTTTTGCTATTTGGGGTCTTTTGTGATTTCATAAGAATTTTATGATTGCTTTTTCTATTTCTGTGAAATGCGATTGGAATTTTGACAGGGATTGATTGCATTGTATCTATTGATGGTTCTGGGTAAATGAACATTTTAACCATATTAATTGTTCCAATCCATGAACACAGGATACCTTTCCATTTATTTGTGTCTGCAATTTCTTTCATTAATCTGTAGTTTTCAATGTACAGATCTTTCACATCCTTGCTTAAATTTATTCCTAAGTATTTTATTATTTTGATACTATTGTAAATAAGATTGTTTTCTTTATTAGTTTTTCAGATATTTCATTGATTTGTAAGGAAATGAAACTTATTTCTGTGTGTTGATTTTGTATCCTGCAACTAAACAAATTTGTTTATTAGTTCTAATAGTTTTGGGGGGAATCTAGCATTTTCTACATATAAGACCATCTTATCTTCAAAGACAGTTTTACATCATACTTTCTGGTTTGGATGCATTTTATTCCTTTTTCTTGCCTATCTGCTTTAGTAGGAATTTCAGTAGTATGTTGAATAAGAGTGGTGAGAGAGAGCACCCTTGGTTTTTTTTAACATTTTTTATTGAATTATAGTCATTTTACAACCTTGTGTCAAATTCCAGTGTAGGCACAATTTTTCAGTCATACATGAACATACATTTATTCATTGTCACATTTTTTTTTCGCTCTGAGCGACCAGAAGATCTTGTATATATTTCCCTGTACTATACAGTATAATCTTGTTTATCTATTCTGCATATGCCTCTCAGTATCTACAAATTTTGAAATCCCAGTCTGTCACTTCCCACCCCCCTCCTCCTTGGCAACCACAAGTTTGAATTCTATGCCTATGAGTCTGTTTCTGTTTTGTATTTATGTTTTTTTTTTTTTTTTAGATTCCATATATGAGCAATCTCATATGGTTTTTTTTTTTTCTCTTTCTGGCTTACTTCACTTAGAATGACATTCTCCAGGAACATCTATGTTGCTGCAAATGGCATTATGTTGTTGGTTTTTATGGCTGAGTAGTATTCCATTGTATAAATATACCACAGCTTCTTTATCCAGTCATCTGTTGATGGACATTTAGGCTGTTTCCATGTCTTGGCTATTGTAAATAGTGCTGCTATGAACATTGGGGTGCAGGTGTCTTTTTGAAGTAAGGTTCCATTGGGATATATGCCCAAGAGCAGGATTACTGGAGAGCAACCTTGTTTTGTTCCCGATCTTAGAGGAAAAACTTTTAAACTTTTACCATTAAGTATGATGTTAGCTTGAGGGCTCATCATAAATGGCCTTTATTATGTTGAAGTATGTTCTTTTGAAAATTAATTTGTTGAGACTTTTTATTTTAAAAAGAGTGCCAAATTTTGTCAAATGCCTTTTTATTGACTTGATAGTATGATTTTTATCCTTCATTCTTTTAAGGTGGTCTATCACTTTTATTTGTTTGAATATGTTGAACCATCACTGAACCTTGGGGATAAGTCCCACTTGACCATGATATATGATCATTTTAATGTGCTACTAAATTCAGTTTGCTAGTATTTTTTTGAGAATATTTGCATGTATATATATTGGGGATGTTGGCCTGCAGTGTTTTTTTCTTGTAGTGTTCTTATCTGGATTTGATATCAGGGTAATGCTGGCCTCATAAAATGAGTCTGGGAGTGTCCCTCCTCTTCAAATTTCTGGGAGAGTTTAAGAAAGATTGTCAATAATTATTCTTTAAATGTTTGGTAGAATTCACCAGTGAAATCATCTGGTCCTGGTCTTTTCTTTATTAGGAGGTTTTGATTACTGATCAATGTCATACTCAGTGGTGGAAGACTGAAAGTGCTTCCCCTAACATCAGGAGCAAAAGAAAAATGCTTGCTTTCAGTGCTTCTACTCAAGGCTGTCATTGAAATCCTAGCCAGAGCAATGAGGAAAGGAAAGAAACAAAAGAAAGAAAGAAAAGAAAGAAAGAAAAGAAAGAAAGAAAGAAAGAAAGAAAGAAGGAAGGAAGGAAGGAAGGAAATAAGGAAGGAAGGAAGGAAAGAAGGAAATAAGGAAGGAAGGAAGGAAGGAAGGAAGGAAGGAAGGAAGGAAGGAAGGAAGGAAGGAAGGAAGGAAAGGCATCCAAATTGGAAAGGAAGAAGTAAAACTATCTCTGTTCTCAGATGACATGATCTTATGTACAGAAAACACTAAAGAATTCACAAAACGCTATTAGAGTTAATAAGCACACTCAACAATGTTGAAGTACACAAGACGAACACACAGAAATCAGTTGTATTTCCATATACTAGCAATGAAAAGTCCAAACGTAAAACTGACAACAGTTATAAGATAGATGAATAAAATATACATAGGATGAATTCAGCCAAGGAGGTAAAGACTTGTGCACTGAAAACTACAAAGCACTGCTGAAAGACGTTTAAAATGACCCCCAAAAAGGGAACAATATCAGCATTCACGGACTGGAAGACTTAATAATGTTGAGATGGCAATACCACCCGAATTTATCTACAGATTTACTGCAACCCCTACCGAAATCCCAATGATCTGTTTTACAGAAATGTAAAAGCCAATCCCAAATGCATGTGGAATTTCAAGGGACCTTGAATAGCCAAAATAATCCTGGGAGAGAAGAAAAAAGCTGGAGGACTCACATTTGCCTCTTTCAAAGCTTAGCATAAAGCTACAGTTATCAAAACTATGTGGTACTGGCATAAGAACAGACACATAGATCAATGGAGTAGAATGAAGAGACCAGAAGTAAACCCATAAAGCTATTCATGGGTATAAACCCCAAAGAATTGAAAACAGGTGTTCAAAGAGAACCCTGTCCAGGAACGCTCACCACAGCCTATTCACAACAGGCACAAGGTGGCGGTCACCCAAATGTCCATCAACTAAGGAGAGGATACACAACCTGTGTGGTCATGCCATGTGGTGGAATACTATTCGGCCACGAAAAGGAATGAAGTGCTGATTGTGCTACCAGGTGGATGAACCACGATGAAAGCGTTACGCTAGGTGAGAGCAGCCAGACCCAAAAGGCCACCTCTGTATTGTATGATTCCGTCTCCGGGAAGTGTCCAGCACACGCCAACCTCTGTGGACAGGAAGCAGATTAGTGGTCGCCTGGGGACTATGGGGGTGGGAGTGGGGTGGGGGAAACTGCAGGCGGGGGCAGCGGGGATGACTGCCTGGCGGATACAGGGGCTTCTTTTGGGGGTGGTTTCAACGTTTTGGAATTAGATGGCCGTGACGGTGGCCCAACACCGCCAGTGTATACTTGGTACCACTGGATCGTCCGCCATTTGCTCTTATCCTAGAGTTCCCGTCCCATGGACAGTGGGAGTTCCCTCAAAGAGAGGGTCCAGCGAGCAAGTGAGCAAGCGTCCTGCCAGCACCACTTCTTTGCCAGCCCAGGCCCAAGGGGGCGGGGGCGGGGGCGGGGGGTGGGGTGGGGGCTGAGGGCCAATGGGAAAGCAGTGACGTCACGGGATCTACGTGTCACGGGGCGTGCGCCCTGACCAATGAGGGGCCAGCCCATGGTCGCTAGGCTGCGGAGTAGAGGCCTGGATACCCGCTGTCTGCAGACGTTGGGATCAACTGCCGCCATCTCATCCCACCGCACCTCATCTCACCGAACCACATCCCACTGCACCTCACCGCACCGCTTCGCCCAGCATCCCGCCGCACCGCAGAGCTAGGCCAGTGGGAGAAACCGCACCCTACGCCCAGCATGCCGAAGGAAAACAGCCGTCGAGGGTCATCCCATGGTCACCAGAGGTGGAACCGCTCCTGCTCCCGCACCACCAGAGCCGAGCTGTCGTTCTCCGTGAGCCACATGGAGCGCCTCCTGCGAGAGGGCCACTATGCCCAGCGCCTGAGCTCCACCGCACCAGTCTTCATGGCGGCCATCATCCAGTACCTGGCGGCCAAGGTCCTGGAGCTGGCGGGCAACGAGGCCCACAACAGCAGCAGGAGGCGCATCACTCCAGAGCTCGTGGACTTGGCGGTCCACAACAGTGCACTCCTCGGTGGCTTCTTTGGGACCACAACCATTTCCCAAGTGGTCCCGGCCCGGCAGTAGCTGCCCAACATGACCTGGGGCTCCGGGCCTCGGCCGACGGGCACCAGGCCCGCTCACAGCCGGGGCAGCCGCGGCCTGCCTGGTGCCTTGGGCAAAGTCATTGGAAATCAATAGTGTTTTTTCGGAAACCCATGTGCGCATGCTTCAGTCACTTTGCGGGGGAGGTGGTTGTGGAACATCCCTCGTTGGAAGGTTGGGGCGGTGGCAGGGGTCTGGCCTAGGGGGTGGGACGTGGTGGGGGGGGTGACTGAGAGGAGTGGTGTCTCACGGGGACAGTGCCTGGGGTGGCCCTGGGCATGGGAGAGGCCGACTGGGATGGGGGAGGGGTGGAGTGGGGTCTGGGCTGAGGCTGGGCGACGGAAGACTCCCCCATTGGCTCCGAGCAGGTCAGAGCCAGGCGGAAGTCTTCAGGAGGACAGTGTCCTTGAGGTGGCGCTCAAGACCATGGCCGCAGCGTCGTAATAGATAGGCGGACGTGAGATGGCAACTCTGGTGCGGAATGGACGCGTGGACCGAGCGCTTGGCGCGAACTCCACTGGGGCTGGGGCTTTGACGGGAAGGTTGAGGCGTGATGGGGGACGGGGTGGGCGGGAAACAATCAGGAAATATGCCAAGTCGGCACTAGGCTCCTGTGGGGTCAAGAGCTTAGTTTTGGGTCATGTTCTCTAGAAGATGCTGGGAGATGCCCTGCGTAGCAACCTGCGTAAACAAACTGTCGCCTAGCAACAGCGGACGCCTGGCCGCGCCCCTGCACCCTGGGTCTACACACGCAACGGACGTCAGGCCAGGCCCCGCCTCAGGATCCTCGATTTGCATACGCGGCCCGCAGCCAGTCCCGGCCCGGCCTCCGAGCTGGCTGTTTTGCATATCACCAGGGCAAGCGGGAGGGCGGGGACCGCCGAGCCGGCGCGGCTGCCCGGAGGGCCGGGGCGGACGCAGTGCACGTCGTGGTCCACCGCCCCCACCTCCCGCACGTGCGCCCTGTGTCGTCAGCGCGCCCGGAAGCGTCCAGACGGCGAACATGGCGGCGTCCGCGGCCGGCCTGGGTGGCGGCGGCGGCGCCGGTCCGGGGCCCGAGGCCGGAGACTTTCTGGCCCGCTACCGCCAGGTGTCGAACAAGCTGAAGAAGCGGTTCCTCCGGAAGCCGAACGTGGCGGAGGCCGGCGAGCAGTTCGCACAGCTGGGCCGCGAGCTGCGCGCCCAGGAGTGCTTGCCGTACGCAGCCTGGTGCCAGCTGGCCGTGGCGCGCTGCCAGCAGGCGCTGTTCCACGGGCCCGGGGAGGCGCTGGCGCTCACCGAGGCCGCGCGCCTCTTCCTGCGGCAGGAGCGCGAAGCGCGCCAGCGCCTCGTCTGCCCCGCCGCCTACGGGGAGCCACTGCAGGCCGCCGCCAGCGCCCTGGGCGCCGCCGTGCGCCTGCACCTGGAGCTCGGCCAGCCGGCCGCCGCCGCCGCCCTCTGCCTCGAGCTGGCCGCCGCCCTGCGCGACCTGGGCCAGCCGGCCGCCGCCGCCGGCCACTTCCAGCGCGCCGCTCAGCTGCAGCTGCCCCAGCTGCCCCTGTCCGCGCTGCAGGCGCTCGGCGACGCTGCGTCCTGCCAGCTGCTGGCGCGCGACTACAACGGCGCCCTGGCGGTCTTCACGCGCATGCAGCGCCTGGCACGCGAGCACGGCAGCCACCCGCTGCAGCCGCCCCCGCCGCCGCCGCCGCCGCCGCCGCCGCCGCCGCCGCCGCCCGGGCCCCAGCCGGGCTCTAGCGCGGCCCCCGCCCCGCCGCCGCTCGCGCTGCTCCCCCCCGGCGCCGGCTCCGCGACCGTCGCGCCCTCCCCGGCCGCGCTGGGCGCCTTCTCGGACGTGCTGGTCCGCTGCGAGGTGTCCCGCGTGCTGCTGCTGCTCCTGCTGCAGCCGCCGCCCGCCAAGCTCTTGCCGGAGCATGCCCACACCCTGGAGAAATACTGCTGGGAGGCCTTTGACGGCCACGGGCAGGAGGCTAGCGGCCCTCTTCCCGAGGAGCTCTTCCTGCTGCTCCAGTCCTTGGTCATGGCCACCCACGAGAAGGACACGGAAGCCGTCAAGTCGCTGCAGGTGGAGATGTGGCCGCTGTTGAGTGCCGAGCAGAACCACCTCCTTCACCTCGTGCTGCAGGAGAGCATCTCCCCCTCGGGCCAGGGGATCTGACGAGTCACATGATCCCGGTGCCTTCCCTCTCGCCTGTTCCCAGACCTCACGCATCCACCTTTGCGTTTAGGGGGAAATAAAAGACGATGGTCCCGGAGGTTCTGCCTTTGTTCGCCTTATTCCTGTTGCCACCCTAACACTTAAGTGGACGAAAAGTTACCTTACTTCCGCAATAGTGGGAGAAAAAAACAATATGATAGGATCGGAGTGGTGGACATGGCTCTCTTCCTGCACCCAGCACGAACGTGACAGTCCGTCACCCCTGTATCTTTTCACCCAACTGTCCCTACCAGCCCCCCACCCCGCCTGCAAAACCCCCCTCCCCCCGGTCTTTGTTCCCTAGTGAGGGTTAATTTGCACAGGTCTGGCTAAATCCCTGAGCTATGTGATCTGTTTGTGGTGACTGATTCCTCAGCCTATTTGATGTCTGTGTGATCAACCAATTTCTCCTTTCTTTGTTTCGTCCGTGGGATCATTTGATCCAGTACAACGTTGCTGCCGCCACAGCCCCAAATCCGTGAAAGCCATTCTGAGACTCGTAACTTGCGGTTTAGATTTACTTCATCAATGAACCGGGAACACCTTCTCTCCATGTCAGGAGGCAGAAAGGAGAAACAGTTCCCTTTTAGCTGCCAGACGTATTCGTCCGTCTGAAATGGACAGTGTGCCTAGGATGCGGGCTGCGCCAGGCGATGAGTCACAAAGAGCCTATGCGATGCGGTCTTACTCGGACAGCTGCAGTGCACCTGTGTCCGGTGCCAAGCCGGGCCGGGGGTGGGCTTGGGGTGCGGGTGGGGTGGGCTCCGGCGCAAATGCGTCCGACGTGCCTCGGAATCCTCAGTTCAGGTTCTGTTCCGAGAGGGACGGGCAGTCCACGTGACAGCTTGCATTTGTAGGAGGGATCTTTCTGCGACTCTTACGTAACTCAGATACGTAAAATCAGCATGCTTCTTTGGTATTTGCGATCCTGTATGTGCCAGACCGTGTCCTTGTTCCCCGAAGACGGGGTGGCGTTCCATTTTTAAACACTCAAGTTCCAAGCCTTTTTGGTCCGAATGTTACATGCAAACCGAGTTGGCTGTTTTTTGTTTTTGTCGTTTTAATTCAGTTTTATTTTCTTTAGTTTTGAGAGGAGTGGTAACAAGACCTCTTCAGAACATAATCTCACCCTCAATCATTCAGCTTGGGAAAGTGCATCCTTTAGGCTGAAGCTTGAGTGTTCAGCACTCATCTTTGGGGGTGAGATTTAAGGACGCCCTTTGGGAGCAGAGTTTGGTTTTGCCTATTTGGGGGTAGGGGAGGGAGGGAGGGAGACCGTGTGGAGCGCTGTCACTCTGAATTAAGCGCCTCAAAATGGGCGGGGCTTTTAGGGAATTCTTTTCCACTTCTGTTTCAACAGTGTGGAAGCAATGGCTAAGGAAATAGGGGAGAGGCCCATGGCGGGCAGATTCAGCCCCTGGTCCTGTGCTCTCACTTGGCCGCCAGGATCGGTCCTTTGGAGCCCCAAAGCCTAGTCCACCTTACTGCAAAGGTGGTAAGGGCGCATGCTCCTCTGTGCTTTTCCTTTTTCGGGTACACTCTTCTTCACTCTGGGCTGCAGTCCTGGCCGGCTGCCTTACTGTCCTTAGGACACGTGTGACTGGTGATAGCATTTGGGTTCCGGCTTAAGGAAATGCCTCCTTAGACCTCCAGTCCGAAATTGCATTGAGGAGGTCGGGGGAGGGATTACCATAGCCTGGTGCTGGATATACAAGCATTATTACAGTTCTCCAGAGAATTAAAAGGAACAGCTCTCACGCGCACTCGCTGTTTGTGTGTGTGTGTGTGTGTGTGTGTGTGTGTGTGTGTGTGTGTGTATACACACATACATATATACACACAGATATATATGAAGATATAGATCTATATCAAGACAGAGACAGATTTGAAAGAATTGGCTCATGTGATTCTGGAGGCTTGGAAAGTACAAAATCTGCAGGTAAGCCTGGAGAAAAGAGGTACAGTTGGAATCTAAGGCAGTCTGCAGGCCCAATTCCTTCTTCATCTAAGGAGGTCGATCTTTTTCTATTAAGCCTTTTCATTGATTGAATGATGCCCACTGACATATGTAGGGTAATCTTTACTCAAAGTCCACTGGTTTAAATGTTAATCTCAACTAAAATAAAAACCTCACAGAAATATCTAGAATAATGTTTGCCCAAATATCTGAGTACCATTGCCTAGACAAGTTGGCATGTAAAGTTAACCATCACAAATATTTGAACTTGGCACCTAGACACATCTGCTTGAGTTTAAGTCTGTAACTTAAGTAGTTAAGTCCAATATCCTCCTCTGGGCCTTTTTGTTGTTCGTGACATGAGACAGACGGTTGCTGGGGGTGTCATCAAAGCAGTAGACAAGAAGGCAGCTGGAGCTGGCAAGGTCACCAACACTGCCCAGAAAGCTCAAATGGCTAAATCAATATTATCCCCAATACCTGCCACCCCAGTCTTAGAGGTAGAAGAATGGTCTCAGGACTGTTTGTCTCAATCAGCCATTTCAGTTTAATAGGAAAGGACTGGTTAATGATAACAATGCATCATCAAACCTTCAGAAGGAAAGGAGAGTATTTTGTGGAATGTTTGTTTTGTGTGTGGCAGTTGTAAGGTATTAGTTTATAATATTACTACTTTTTCATGGAAACAATTTGACCAAAAATCTATCACAGAATTTTGAGACCCATTAAAACAAAGTTTAATGAGAAAAATTAAAGAAAAAAGACACCCATAAACTCCTAATAAAGATAAGGACCAGGTCCTACTTAGACCTACCATGATACAAATATTCAATGTATAACCAAAAAGGCAATAACCCTTTCCCAGTAGGGCTACACAGTCCTTGGGGGATGCTCATTCCTCTTCTTGATATCCTGAAACTTAAATGATATGATGTAAAGTTAACAATTCTTAAATACACTTATATAATAGGATAAGAAGGAGAAGAAAACATTTCATACACACACACACAAACACACACAAATGTATTCATAACAAAATAAGGAGGCAATAC
The DNA here is from genome assembly GCF_048773025.1 of Camelus bactrianus. Taxonomy (NCBI): domain Eukaryota; kingdom Metazoa; phylum Chordata; class Mammalia; order Artiodactyla; family Camelidae; genus Camelus; species Camelus bactrianus. The sequence goes on along the minus strand of NC_133575.1, from coordinate 118,149,025 downwards.
TCATGACAACTATAGTTCTTGTTTCTGAAACTGGTCACATGTTCATAGCTGCTTTCATAATTACGTTCTTCCACTATCTGTTCCATATTCCATTTGCCCTCAGGAAGCACCTCAACTGGTTGTGGTTCTTTACCTGGTAGGGTGACCCAAACATCATTCCTCTAGGATATGGGCCATTAGTAGACCTGCCTGAATTGGGTTATTATACTTTTCCGTTGGCTGTAATCAGAAGGCATGGTAAGTAATACTGAGACACCCTAAGGGATGTCCAGACAGTCTTCCTTACGGCCAGTGTGGAACAGCAGTCCAATGTCCCCTTGGCAGTCAGGGTCAATCATTTCAGTAACTGCCTTCCTTGCCTGTTGACTCAGAGGCCTGAGGAGCCCCAAGTGGCTGGGTGGCAGCCTTAACTTCCGGTACAGTGGAATCACTGTTGTCTCCTGATGGAAACATTCCTCCCTCGGGGGCGAAGGCCTCTAGGCCAGCAGAGCGCAAAGTCATGGAATGAGGAAGCACAGATTTTGCTGCTGGGTCACTAGGGGTCCTAGGGAATGGTACTGCTCCCGTTTCCTCCCCTCGATTCCTGGCTGTGGGAGAAGCAGGACCATGTGTTGGACACTGACTCAGAGCATATGCAGACTTCTGGAGAACGTGCCCCTGCCTTAGAGGGTATCGCCACCTAGCTGGTGCTGTAACTGTCTGCGAAAGGCCACTCCATCCTATCAAGCCAGCTGCTTCAGGATGATGGGGAACACGGTAAGGACAGTGAATTTCACAAGCGTGGGCCGGTTGCTGTACTTCTTTTGCTGTGGTAGGAGTTCCTGCATCAGAAGCAACGCCGTGTGGAATACTGTCAGGCGGATGAGGTATTCTCTAAGTCCACGGAGGGCTGTTTGGGCAGAAGCACTGTGTGCACGGAAGGAAAATCCGTATCCCGAGTGAGTGAGTGTCTGTTCCAGAAAGGATAAAACACAGCTCATTCCCTGATAGAAGTGGCCCAATGTAACCAACGTGACACCAGGTAGCTGGCTGAGCACTCCAGGGACTGGTACCACATTGGTACTAAGTGTAGGTCTCTGCTGCTGGCAGGTCAGGCAGTACAGTGGTGGCCATAGTCAGGTCAGCCTTGGTGAGTGGAAGTCCATGTTGAGCTCATGCATCACCTCTGTCCCTGCGACCGTGGCCACTTTGTTCACGAGCCCATTGGGTGACGACTGATGTGGCTGGGGAAAGAGGCCGACTGGAATCCCCAGAATGGGTCATCCTATCAACTTGATTATTAACATCCTCCTCTGCTGAGGTCACCTTTTGGTGAGCATTCCCATCGGACACCAATATCTACACATTTTTTTGTCCATAAAGAGGTTTATGCACATACTTCTTCCCCAAATTTCTTTGTCACCAACTTTTCAATCATGTTCCTTCCAAGTCCCTGACATACAGCCAAACCATTGGCCAGGGCCCATGGATTGGTATGTAATCACACACCTGGCCATTTCTCCTTCCAAGCAAAGTGAGCAACCAGCACCACTCAAAGTTCTGCCCCCTGGGAGGGCTTCCCTTCACCATGTCCCAGAGGAATGTCCAGGGAGGGGCTGTTGTGCTGCAGCTGTCCACCTGTGGGTGGTGCCTGCATATTGTGCAGAACCGTCTGCAAGCCAGGCCCAATTATGGTCAATGAAGCTAGAACACTCCCTTACACCAGATACAAAGATAAACTCAAAATGGATCAAAGACTTAAACATAAGACAAGATACAATAAACCTCCTCGAAGAAAATATAGGCAAAACATTATCTGACATACATCTCAAAAATGTTCTTCTAGAACAGTCTACCCAAGCAATAGAAATAAAAGCAAGAACAAACAAATGGGACCTAATGAAACTTACAAGCTTCTGCACAGCAAAGGGAACCATAAGTAAAACAAAACGACAACCTACAGAATGGGAGAAAATTTTTGCAAATGAAACTGACAAAGGCTTGATCTCCAGAATATATAAGCAGCTCATAAAACTTAATAAGAAAATAAAAAACAACCCAATCCAAAAATGGGCAGAAGACCTAAACAAGCAATTCTCCAGGGAAGACATACAAATGATCAATAGGCATGTGAAAAAATGCTCAATATCACTAATTATCAGAGAAGTGAAATTCAAAACTACAAAGAGGTATCACCTCACACCAGTCAGAATGGCCATCATTCAAAAGTCCACAAATGACAAATGCTGGAGAGACTGTGGAGAAAAGGGAACCCTCCTACACTGCTGGTGGGAATGCAGTTTGGTGCAGCCACTGTGGAAAACAGTATGGAGATTCCTCAAAAGACTAGGAATAGACTTACCGTATGACCCAGGAATCCCGCTCCTGGGCGTATATCCAGAAGGAACCCTACTTCAGGATGACACCTACACCCCAATGTTCATAGCAGCACTGTTTACAATAGCCAAGACATGGAAACAGCCTAAATGTCCATCGACAGATGACTGGATAAAGAAGATGTGGTATATTTATACAATGGAATACTACTCAGCCATAAAAACTGACAACATAACACCATTTGCAGCAACATGGATGCTCCTGGAGAATGTCATTCTAAGTGAAGTAAGCCAGAAAGAGAAAGAAAAATACCATATGCGATCGCTCATATGTGGAATCCAAACAAACAAACAAACAAACAAAGCATAAATACAAAACAGAAATAGACTCATAGACATAGAATATAAACTTGTGGTTGCCAAGGGGGCAGAGGGTGGGAAGGGATAGACTTGGATTTCAAAATTGTAGAATAGATAAACAAGATTATACTGTGTAGCACAGGGAAATATACACAAGATCTTATGGTAGCTCACAGAGAAAAAAATGTGACAATGAATCTATATATGTTCATGTATAACTGAAAAATTGTGCTCTACACTGGAATTTGACACAACATTGTAAAATGACTATAACTCAATAAAAAATGTTAAAAAGAAAAAGAAAGAAAGAAAGAAAGAAAGAAAGAAAGAAAGAAAGAAAGAAAGAAAGAAAGAAAGAAAGAAAGAAAGAACCTCTATTACCAAAAAAAAAAAAAAAAAGAATAGCAGTTCTGAAATTATTTTGTTTTTCTTAACTGTGATGAAGAAAGGCTATTTGTACTATGAACATATTTGAAATTGGTCACAGTAGTTGTCAAGGGAAAAAACTAAAAGTCTATCATCAACATCATAGTATATTTTTCAAAAGAGTAATACATTAAATTTTTCTTAGTGATATTTTAAGCTTTTAGAATATGTGAAATTAATACTTATTGCAAACAGCATATAGAGAAACACCTAACAAGAAACTCTATTGGGGGAATGTATAGCTCAAGTGGTAGAGCACGTACTTAGCATGCATGAGGTCCTGGGTTTGGTTCCCAGTACCTCCATTATAAATAAAGATAATTACTTCCCATTTCCCCCCCAAAAAAAGAAAATCCATAAAAATTTTATAAGAAAGGCAAGAATCTGTAGTATTTGAACCAAGACCACTCCCTTCCTTCCCATTCCCACACCCCACTCAGCAAAGAGGAGGTGCCACTAAATTGTAGCTTTCTTTTCCTTCAATTCCTAGTTGGGGGGCTCTCTTCCTGGAAGGATCAGTATGTCAACATTTCTCATCCTGAGCCCAGCTATGTGTTGCTGAGGCTGAGTCCCAGGCAAGTGTGGTTGAAAAGAGAAAGTTCCCTTCTTGCAGCCCCCACTTGTCAGATTGAGGCACTACCCTGGGTGCAGTGTGTTAAAAAGATTGGGATCCTGATCATCTTGCTCTTTCCATGGCTCATGAGTTGGTGGTTCCACTTTAGGCTGATGCCCCCTACCAAGTGTTCATCTCCTAGAGCAATAGTGCCACTCAGAAAGAAGCTTGCCAATGTCCCCAACCCCAGCTCCAGAGCCCTGACTCGGAGATTTTGCCCAAAGGGAGAAGCAGACCATAAAACAGATAGCTCCTAATCTCTTCCCAAAGGAACTGATTTTATTTACAACAGAGTACGGGGAAGTTCAAACCTAAGAACACTCTCAGGAACAGTAGAGGCTATAGTGAAAGACACTGGGTAGGAGACTTGTAGATTTAATAAAAATCCAGACTACGGGTCAGGTAGGAGTCTTCCTGGGGTCAGAACAACTATCAAGCATGAACCTCAAAAACTATTCTTCAAAGGAGCCACAATTTGATTGATTTAGTCTGAAGAATAACTTTTGCCCTCAAGGCTTTGATGAGAACAATAGAGTAATTAGCTGGCAATTTGTGGGGTTTAATAGCTGGACATGGTCAGGCAAAAAGAGCCTTGTCAACATCACTGTCATTCTAGAGTAAAACATCAGAGGCTTAACACTGTGTGTGAGGATATAGGGGGGTGGGAGGTAGGGGGGTTGGGGTGGGAGGTAGGGGGGTTGAAGTGGGAGAATAGACTTCACTAATATAATCCAGGTAATCACCAAAAAAATAATAATAATAAGTAACAATAACAAACCCTGGGGTGGGGAGGGGATCAATACTCAGAGTTACTATGTTACCTAAAATGTCTAGTTTCCAACAAAAAATTATGAGACATGCAAAGAAACAACAAAGTATAATTCATACACTGGGGGAAAACAACAGGCAACACAAACTATCAATACAAGTGATAGCAAATGCATGTTGGGTTTAACAGAAAAAGACTTCATAGACGTCATTACAAATATGTTCACAGAACTAAAGGAAAGCATGGTTAAAGAAGTAAACGTATAGTAAGTCTATTCCTAGTCTTTTGAGGAATCTCCATACTGTTTTCCATAGTGGCTGCACCAAACTGCATTCCCACCAGCAGTGTAGGAGGGTTCCCTTTTCTCCACAGCCTCTCCAGCATTTGTCATTTGTGGATTTTTGAATGACGGCCATTCTGACTGGTGTGAGGTGATACCTCACTGTAGTTTTGATTTGCATTTCTCTGATAATTAGTGATATTGAACATTTTTTCACGTGCCTATTGATCATTTGTATGTCTTCCTTGGAGAATTGCTTGTTTAGATCTTCTGCCCATTTTTGGATTGGGTTGTTTATTTTTTTCTTATTGAGTCGTATGAGCTGCTTATATATTCTGGAGATCAAGCCTTTGTCGGTTTCATCGTTTGCAAAAATTTTCTCCCATACTGTAGGTTGTCATTTTGTTCTACTTATGGTTTCCTTTACTGTGCAGAAGCTTGTAAATTTAATTACCCAGTAATCCCTCTCCTGGGCATATATCCCAAAGGAATCCTACTTCAAAAAGACACCTGCACCCCAATGTTCATAGCAGCACTATGTACAATAGCCAAGACATGGAGACAGCCTAAATGTCCATTGACAGATGACTGGATAAAGAAGATGTGGTATATTTATACAATAGAATACTATTCAGCCATAAAAATGACAACAAAACGCCATTTGCAGCAACATGGATGTCCCTGGAGAATGTCATTCTAAGTTAAGTAAGCCAGAAAGAGAAAGAAAAATACCATATGAGATCACTCATATGTGGAATCTTAAAAAAAAAAAAGAACATAAATACAAAACAGAAACAGACTGATAGACATAGAATACAAACTTGTGGATGCAAAGGGGGACTGGGATTTCAAAATTTGTAGATACTGACAGGCAAATGCAGAATAGATAAACAAGATTATACTGTGTAGCACAGGGAAATATACACAAGATCTCGTGGTAGCTCACAGTGAAAAAAATGCGACAGTGAATATATGTATGTTCATGTATAACTGAAAAATTGTGCTCTACACTGGAATTTGAGACAACATTGTAAACTGACTATAACTCAACAAAAAATGTTTTTAAAAAAGAATAGCAGTTACAATGCTTAAAATAATATCAAAAAGTAGTCTTTCCACACATTGCTGAGTAAAATTTAAATTTCTAAATATTTTTGCAAAGTATAATGCCCATATCTGTAACATTTAAAATATTCATACTCTTTGACTTACTGGTGTTTCTTATAAGACTGTATTTCATAGAAATAAAGTATGTGTGACTATACTTAAGGGAATATTGCAGCATTGTTTTGGCAAAAGGAAAATGAGTTGGAAATGGAGAGATGAATGTGATTCTTCATTAATTGCAAAAGGCAAGTGTCAGAATAATGGTCCAATTTGATCCAATTTTTGTGAAATCAAGTAGCAATAAATGCACATAGACATGCATATTTTCATATAAATAAATGTGGGAGATTATATATCAAAGAGTTAATACCTTGAGAGGTAGGGGACAGATAATTATAGAATTTCCTCTTTGTGTGTATTTTTGTGTTGTTCCGTTAATTTTAATGAAAAGGTGTTACTTTTGCAATTTAAAGTAAACAGAGAAAATTTTTAATTAAGAAGAGGGGGTGGGTGGAGGAATTAGGAAGGAAGGGACCAGAGTAGGAAGGGATAAACTGGAAGTTCAAGATTTACAGATACTAACTACTGTATATAAAATAAATAAACAAAAAGATTATACCATATAGCACAGGGAACTATATTTGATATCTTGTAACTTACAGTGAAAAAGAATATAAAGACGAATATATGTATGTTCATGTATGACTAAAGCATTGTGCTGTACACCACAAATTGACACAACATTGTAAACTGACTATACTTCAATAAAATATATATTGGGGGGGAAAAAAAGGAAGGGAACGAACTGCTTTTGCAGCCATTTCTGTGTGCGCTCCTCTTACAGACAGTGCGGCCCTGGGAGTCGCCTCTACGTGGAGGATTACAGTAACCCTGTTGTCAGTGATGAGTCAGAGTGCGTGGTGCTGATGCTGCTGCCATTTCATCACTTCTGTGAGCGCAGCATCCATCCCTCTGCTCTCCTTGCGCCTGGGCCTACCTTCGCCTCAGGCTCCCAGGCCAGCGATGCGCTCCTGGCTGATCTAGATTAGGACAGAGCCACGCTCTCCAAGGCCTCGGCGGGGCGCCCCTCTCGCCGCCCACAGCCCAGGCCAAGGAGACCTGCCGAGCTCCGGCCATGGAGGCCATCTGGCTGTACCAGTTCCGGCTCATTGTCATCGGGGATTCCACGGTGGGCAAGTCCTGTCTGATCCGCCGCTTCACCGAAGGCCGCTTCGCCCAGGTTTCGGACCCCACGGTGGGGGTGGATTTTTTCTCCCGTCTGGTGGAGATCGAGCCAGGAAAACGCATCAAGCTCCAGATCTGGGATACCGCGGGTCAAGAGAGGTTCAGGTGGGAGCGTAGCATGGGCCCGCGAGCAGTGGGAGGGTCTTTGGGGCTCGCACAGGCCCTGGGGAAAGAGGACTTCCTGGACCTGGTCGTGGCTTTTAGGGATGATACCGAAGGTCTGAGGGTTTCTGCACAAGCTCACCTTCAGCTAGCCAGGAGTTCAGTGCAGGGAAAGCTGTGCACTGGCAGGGAAGGCCAGTCATTAAGACATACTGCTTGCACCACTACTCCACCAACCTGCCCCTTGGTGGCTGATAAACTAGCTGGAATTGATCACTGTAGTTCATTCTAACATAACTGACATATATAGATAGATGATGTAGAGAAAGAGCTAAAGATAGCTAGATATAAAGATATAGATCTAAATATAGATACAAATACAAATATATATATATATACACATGTATATTTGCATATGAAATAGACACAGATGATTGATTCCTTCTTGCAAGCAGCACACATTCAACGATCATCCACTATATGCCAGACATTGTGCTGTTTCTGGGGAAACAGCCCAAGGAAACTCATGCAAGGGGATGCTATGTAAACAAAATAGACACAAACATTTCCCTCTTAGAACTTCTGTGCTAGCAGAACAGGTTTAATTTTCTCTTACAACCCTTTGCCAGCTGGAGAGGATGAGGCCTGATGAGTATGACTACCCAGGCAAAGATAGGAAAAGCCCAGGGAGAGGAAACAGCATGGATACAGACAGAAGTGAGAGAGAGCAGTGTACACAGAAAACTTTGAGCCAAAGTCATGTAAGAGCAGCAGGAACTAGATTAAGGGGACTCAGTAGCTCATATTTAGAATCATTTATTCATTTATCTCTTGAACACTAATTGAGCATAGGAAATACTGGTTAGGTGGTTGGAGAGAGGGAGGGAGAAGAGAAAACTTCAAACTTCAGTTGTATCCACCTCCCTACTTCCACAAATATCCTTGTACAGGTTCACTTTGAACCTGTGATAGAAAAGGATTAATACTCAATATATAAAGAGCTGTTAGAAATCAATATCACCCAATTAAAAATAATCAGTGAATATGAAAAGGGTGTTCATGCAGAAAGAAATTCCAATAAACATATAAAAGACACCTTTCTCCACTTATAATATGAAAAATGCAATCACAGGTTCAAAGCACAGGAGGTTTTAATCTTTGTGTAGCTTCATGTTGTACTTAGAAAGGGCTTCGCTACTTTGAAAATACTCATAAACCATTAAGTAATAAGGTACTTTAGAGTTTTGACTACAGCTTGCTTTTTGATACCTTGAATCAAGCTGTTCATGAATCAAAATCTTTGTTCATGTAGAATTTTCTGTACACCTACAGGATCTGTTCCATGAATCTTCAAACATAATGGAATTAGAAATGCTTTCAGTCCCCAGGGCTGATTTGCCTGCTTCTGGAGACTTGAACTCATTTAAAGTTTGTTCTTAGCATCATCTAGCTTGCACTTTCATTCCCTGGACAGTATTTGTTCTGTTATCATTGGGCCACTCGCCCTAAACCTTAAGCTATTGAGTCCCTCATTGTTTATCTCCTTCATCCAAAGAGAAAGAAAAACTAAAAAAAGACATAGATCAAAAAGCGTGGTAGTCTAAAGCAAGTGATTGTACAAGTAAATCGTTCTGCACCGTCTAATACACTCTAAGAAAACTACCATAGTGCATATTGATAATGAAGTTCCCCAAATCAAGAAGTTGAAATATACGAGGTTTCTTCTGTTTAAGAAGTACAGAAAATGCATAATAGGTTTTAGAAATATTCTACTTACAATGTTTTAAATAAATCATGTCATTTTAAGGGGTAGCTTTGGCTGTTTAGACAGTTTTTTCCCAGCTGATGACTCCTTCGCCAGCCTCTTTGAAATATGCCAGGAAGTAGATTAAAATAGAAATAATCGTAATAATAGAAAGACAAAGATGGTAATGGGAAATGGGAAAATGGAGTATATTGTAATATACCTATCTACTTATAAGCATTTTCTGTCACCTATCATAAATTCATTTTTTATTTTTTAAAAAAATCCTGTTTCAACTACTATAATTTGTCACGAACTCTCCAGGTCACAGAATACTTTAACATTCATTATTTCATTTTGCTTCATGATTACCTGTTACTTAGGTAACACTTATTTCTAGAAGATGCCATCTTAAAGTTTTGCCCAAGTGAAAATTCATGTATCATTATTATTATGGCATGACATTTACATTCTCTTGTTAAAGAAAAGAAAATCATTTTCACTGAAGGATGGTGTCAGTAACCAGAGGCTGCAGAATACACTGAATTTGTTGAAGTGCAGGAGTTTGGGCATGGCCTTTATTCTTTACTTCTTTCTTGTGTTTTAGATCCATCACTCGTGCCTACTACAGGAACTCAGTAGGTGGTCTTCTCTTATTTGACATTACCAACCGCAGGTCCTTCCAGAATGTCCATGAGTGGTTAGAAGAGACTAAAGTACACGTTCAGCCCTACCAAATTGTATTTGTTCTCGTGGGTCACAAGTGTGACCTGGATACACAGAGGCAAGTGACTCGCCACGAGGCGGAGAAACTGGCTGCTGCATATGGCATGAAGTACATTGAGACGTCAGCCCGAGATGCCATTAATGTGGAGAAAGCCTTCACAGACCTCACCAGAGACATATATGAGCTGGTTAAAAGGGGGGATATTTCTATCCAGGAGGGCTGGGAAGGGGTGAAGAGTGGATTTGTACCAAATGTGGTTCACTCTTCAGAAGAGGTTGTCAAATCAGAGAGAAGATGTTTGTGCTAGTTAGCCCTTTCATTTTCAAAACATGCTCTCCCATGAACTTAAAGTGATCGTCGTGTGACTGAAGAGAACTGAACCTCCATATTGGATACCAAGTGAGCCTCCTTCCCAAGGGGCCCTCTGACAGGCAGTGAGTGGGGGGATGGGGGAGCCTGGGCTCTGTACATGGGACTGACACGGGTGAGGCACTGATTTGTGGCATATGCCGGGCAGTGGCTGCTCTGTGTGCCCTTTGTGGACCACATGTCCAGGAGCTGAGGTTTGGGGAGCTAAGCCCCAGGAAAATACACTCACAGACAGGAAAACTCTTTCTTGATATTTCAGCTCTTTCATAGGTCACGATCATAAAGAAATATGTATAGAGGAGAAAAGTAACATGCTGGGAACAATTAACAAAACTAACAAAGACTATGAGATCAGCTTCATCCATGAGAGTACCCTACACCAAATGTATGTGCTGGCTTTGGTTAAGAGGTACCGGTTAGCTTCTAAACAGCTCATCTGGAAAATGAGGGGCATGGACCAGCTATTTACTAAGACCCTTTCAAGGCTTGATGTTCTAATAAAAATGGTGTGAATGTGAAAAGGGAGGCTATTTACACACTGTTATTATTACATTAAAAAATGTATACCCTTGTAATAGAAATAACAAGCTGTGTGTAAGAAACTGTCCCAAGCAAATTATCATGAGAGGAGAAGAAAGAAACACTGTAACCCAAACACCATTCCCTCTTTTCCCTCTGACCGTGCCCGTGGGTTCACTGGCTCTTCAGGTGCATTGGCGGCAACAAGGCAGGGATTGTCTCCAGAAAGAGCCCTGAGGTTTTCTTCCCCATTTTATGAAAAAATAAACTAAGAGTCAGGAGACTCAGTTGGCCAAGGTGAGGTCTCCTGGCTCCTGGTTCTTGTTTCACCGCGTCATCCTGCTGTCCGATGAATAAACTGTTACTAACTTGTTTACTTTGGAAGAGATATGACTGTAAATAAATATTCTCTACATGTTAGGATATGTTTCCTCGTTGATTACAACTCAGCTATAATCCTGAGGGAACCTGGGGTTGAATCAAAGGTAAAACTCATTCAGGTATTATTGTCACAAGGATTTTACACAAGTGAGTAATTGTACAACTGAAAAACACATTGGAACTGTGTGGGCTCTAAGTGTTCTTATCACTGGAACACAGTGGATATATTATTGAAAGGAACCAAATACAGCAATGGGGAGTGGGATGGGGATAAAATACTCACCTCACAATGACCTTGGCCACTTGTTTGCCATATACCTACACTGGGTTTCTGTCTACCCTAGAAAGTCAGCTCTTAATTCTCAGGTGAACAGACAGCTAACTGCATCAGAAAATTGGAATGCTTGGCTTGAGGTTCCATTATCTTCTTAAAGAGAGGTGATGCTTTAAATTATTTTTTGAATTGGAGCCAGTTCAGCTAGACAAAGCCTTAGTTTTCACAGTAAGAAAACAATTCTGATGAGAGTCAGGTTTCTCATATCCATTGTGAAAGGAAAGCCTGAGAATGGTAAATTGCTTTGAGATATATCTTTTTTAACATTTTTTATTGAGTGATACGCATTTTACAATGTTGTGTCAAATTCCAGTGTAGAGCACAATTTTTCAGTTATACATGAACTTACATATGTTCATTGTTGCATTCTTTTTCACTGTGAGCTACCACAAGATCTTGTATATATTTCCTTGAGATGTATTATTGAACTTCAGGATGAATGTAACTGAATCTGGAATTTGGGGGGATCTACTTCAGCCGGAATAAAAAAGCCGGCTTCACCCAAATAATGAAAATTATGGAAACAAAGCACCTTGGACCTACCTACCTGCAGCATCAACTACAAAAGCGAGCCAATCACCATCTCCACATTTAACATGACCTGGTTTGGGTGGAGCTATTAAGTTCCCAGCTTTGTGGTTGTAGAAGGCAAATGAAACATAATACATTGGGGTAACACAAAGTTTCATCAACTACTGTCCTTAATTATGTTTAGAAGAGTCTGAAAGCAAGATTATCCAGTGGCTAAATGATACTTGACTGGATTCTCAGTTCAAAAAAAGGATAGAAACAAAACTATAGTTTTCTTGACTTAAATATACCGTATGTACACTTTCCCCAGTCCTTGCACTTTTTAAGGCAGATTTGAAAATACGCAGCATAGATCCAGCAGAAGTGGCTGAGCTTAACTGCTTCAACAAGTTCTAGAAACTTTAAAAATCATTTTAGTAGAATTCAGTGCTGTGGTCACTGCAACAAGTGGGTTTTAGAAAATGTGTGAAAAAATCAGGTGTTAATACAATATTAAGGGTAAAGCTTTAGAAGCTATTTTACTACATAGGTAAAGAGAAGATAAACTACCTTGTAACAAAGACCACAGCTGCATGTTGGATTAGATTGTCTCATATTTCAGAATAAAATGTACTGTATACCTTTCCTCACTTTGTTGTGCACTGTAATGAAATGTGAAAAAAAAATGTTTTCTTTAGCTGTATGTGGATGAAATTATGCTTGTATTTAGTAAAATAGTTGATTATGTGACTGTGAGATTCCAAGTGTGTGTTGTAGCTGTTTCCAGAGGAGTCTGTAACCGCAGAGTAGCAACCACTACCAGGAATATCAATTAGGTATGACATGTACTATGCACAATAGTATTCACCAGGATCTTAAACCCAGAAAGAGAATATGACTTTTGAAAATCATATGGTCACCATGCTGAAAGTCCCAGAGACCTCACAAGTGCCTGGGAGTTCCATACTTTTGGAAAAATTGGTTCTGTCAAGCCTAAATCTGAATTGCAATTCTTCGTTAAGGATCTTTTCTTTAAAAAATTAAGCATTGTAAATTAAATACCTTCTTTTGTTTTTTTAATTGAAGTATGGTTAATTTACAGTATTATATTAATTTCAGATGTACAACGTAGTGATTTGGTATTTTTATAGACTATACTCCATCTTAAGTTATTACAAAATAATGGCTATAATTCCCTGTGCTGTACAATATATCCTTGTTGCTTATCTATTTTTACATAGTAGTTTGTATCTCTTAATCCCCTACCCTTATCTTGTCTCTCCCCTCTTCCCTCTCCCCGTTGGTAACCACTAGTTTGTTCTGTGTCTGTGAATCTGCTTCTTTTTTTGTTGTATTCACTAGTTTGTTGTATATTTTAGATTCCACATGTAAGGGATGTCATACAGTATTTGTCTTTCTCTGACTTATTTCACTTATCATAATACCCTCCAAGTCCATCCATGCTGTTGAAAATGGCATTATTTTGTTCTTTTTTATGGCTGAGTAGTATTCTATTGTATAAATATACCACATCTTCTTTACCCAGTCATCTGTTGATGGAAATTCAGGTTGTTTCCATGTCCTGGCTGTCGTAAATAGTGCTGCTATGAACATCAGGGTCTGTGTATGTTTTCAAATTCGTGTTTTTGTTTTCTTCAGAGAGATACCAAGTAGCTGATTACAACTGTTGGCTTCCTTGGAAAGTCTTCTTTCCCCAGACTAAATTGCCTAGTAGTTTTTTCAAGTCCTACTATGGTGTACGTTTAGTGTCAGGATCACTTAGAGTGTGGAGCCCAGATTGGAATATATTTAGGGGATGGTTCAAAAAAAAAAAGACATATGTTTGATTCTGAGTCTGGGCATAGGTAGGCTGAGTTTATAGTCACAAGTGAATAAGGGAGGGAGGGAGGGAGGACCAACAATGCAACAGCATTTAACACGCACTCTATCCTCCTTAAAACACTCCTCAGAGCCTGATTAACTTTTCTTCAGTTACGGTAATTCTCTTGGTGGCTTCATTCAGTCCCATGGCTGTAAATAGCGTCTGTAAAGCCAATGAGTCCTGAATTTGTATCTTCAGTTTGTCTCTTTCCCATGGACCCCAGACTTTTATAGCCAGCTGCCTACCTGACATCTCCATATGAATGTCTACTAGGCATCAGAAATTTAACTTGTTGCACTGTCACTTGTTGCCTGAGCTATTCTTTCCTGTTCATCACATACACCCAGTGCGGTCACACCTCACACCTCAGGGCCTTTGTACTTGCTCTTCACTCAATGTGGAATTCTCTTTCTTGAGATATCTGCATGGATTTCTCCCTCATTTCTATCAAGTTCTGAAACCAACAGCTTCCAAAATCTGTAAGTAGCTTCCTGATCCTAGAGACAATGTGGCTCCGGAAGTTTTTCCTGATAGCTCAACATAGAGTCTCTTTAGTCTTCCCTGGGGAACAACAAAGTTTAGGTTGTACAAAAAAGGGAAAGCAAACTTAGAAGGAGAGAATGGAGGACCTGGAGAGTTCAGTTTCACAGGAAGGAATGGATAATACTATCACAGTGCAGCAGTGGGTTCAGAAAGACAGGGACTAAAGCATATCCATAGGATTTGAGGGAGCAGGAAGTCATGTGCGACCTTTGCCAATTCTTTTCTCACTCTCCATCCTCTTCTCTCCAGACAGTCTCACCTACTCTCATGACTTCAGTTACTGTCTTTGCATTGCTGACTCCCAAATGACGGACTCAAGCCCACTCTGTTGAGCATTATACCAACAGAGCCAACTTCCTACTGAACACATCCACAAATTCCTCAAATTCGACATAGCCAGTAGGAAATCAACATTTATCAAAATGTGCTCCTTCAACTCCAGTCTTTCTTGGGGACTGACTTATGCATAGAATGTGGAGGTAGGGATAACAACTATTTTCTTCTAAATGGCTAGCTATTTACCCCACACTATCCATAGAATACTCCATCCTTTACTTCAATGATTAGAAATTCTACCCTTTTCAAATATTAAGTTGTCATATATATAATCTGTCTATTCCTGTCCTAACACTACATTGTTTTAGTTACGCTAATTCCTTAGTGTGTATTTATTATCTTTTTTTCCCTTCAAAATTTTCTTGGATATTCTCATGCCGTATATTAGAATTTAAGAATAAATGTGTAAAAAAGAATAAAATGTGTCAAAATCTTAATCCATGCATAGGTTGAAAAAGCCAGACACAGAAAGAAAACAACTGCATAATCTCACTTATATGTGGAAACTGAAAACCTCAAATACATAGAAGCAGAGGGTAGAACGGTGGTTGCCCAGCAAAAGGAAGTGGGGGAAAAGGGAAGATGTTGGTAAAAGGTTATAAAGTTGTAGTTGGGTAAGATGAATAGGCTCTAGAGAGCTGTTGTACAGCATGGTGACTGTAGATAATACTGTATTGAAAGCTGGAAATTTGCCAAGAGAGTAGATTTCAGATGCTGTCACCACATACACAAAAAAATGATAGCTACGCGAGGAGATGGATATGTTAATTAACTTGACTGTAGAAATCATTTCACTATGTATATGTATATCAAATCATCATGTTGTACACCTTAAATGTATACAATTTTTATTTGAAAAATAAAGTAAGAATAAATGTGTTGTTTCCCCCCAGGTAGGGTTAGGATTTTGATTACACTAATTTACTGACACTGATAGAATATGTCATTCCATTAGTTTAATCCTTTATGTCCATCAGAAATTCTTATATTTCACTTATAAATTTTAGCTATTTTCTGTTTATTCCTAGATATTTTATAATATTTATATATCATAAATATCATGTTTCTATTTTATTTAAATGAGTTATTTTACTCATTACATGTTCTACTTGGTGACTGGAAACCCTTGGTGGGTTTATGTATGTTTACATCTTGTAACTGGACACCTTACTAGACTCATTACGTTCATTTTTCAATTGATGTCTTCTGTTTTCTAGGTAGTCATCATGGTTTACAAATAATGATAGTTTTCTGTCTTCCGTTCTAATATTTATTCTTCTTTTCTTTTCTTTTCTTTTCTTTTTTTTTTTTTTTTTTTTTTTTTTTTTTTTTGTCTTCTTACATTAGCTAGAGCCTGGAGTAAAATGAATAACCACAGTAATGGTGGGCATCTTTGTCTTGTTCCTACTGGAAGCATTTTAACTTTAAATTATCTTTATTAGGTTATAGAACTTTTCACTGCACTACTATTTTACTAAGAACTTTGAAAAAGAATGTTGAGTTTTTCAAACATGTCTTTTTTGTATCCACTGAAATAATCAAGTGATTTTCTTCCCTTAACCTATTTTTTGTTGTTTATTTACTTACAGTTTACAATGTTGTGTCAATTTCTGGTGTACAGCACAATTTTTCAGTCACAAATGAATATACATATATTCATTTTCATACTCTTTTTTCCTGTGAGCTACCACAAGAACTTGTATATATTTCCTTGTGCTACACAGTATAAACTTGTTTTTCTATTCTATATATATCTGTCAGTATCTACCAATGTCGAACTCCCAGTCTGTCCCTTCCCACCCTCCTCCCCCCTGGCAACCACAAGTTTGTACTGTTTCTGTTTTATATTTAAGTTCATTTGTCTTTTTTTTTTTAAAGATTCCACATATGAGCGATCTCATATGGTATTTTTCTTTCTTTTTCTGGCTTACTTCACTTAGAATGACATTCTCCAGGAGCATCCATGTTGCTGCAAATGGCATTATGTTGTCATTTTTATGGCCAAATAGTATTTCATTGTATAAATATACCACTTCTTCTTTATCCAGTCATCTGTCAATGGACATTTAGGCTGTTTCCATTTCTTGGCTATTGTAAATAGTGCTTCTATGAACATTGGGGTGCAAGTGAATTTTTGGAGTAGGGTTTCCTTCTGGGTATATGCCCAGGAGTGGGAAACATATTAGAAAACACTGACCTTTTGTCTGTTTCTTGAAAGTTTGACAGATTTCACTCATAAAAGCTTTTGGGTCCTGCATTTCTTATTTATTCTTTATTTTGTGAAATGGGGTGTAGATTTTTCACAATCCTTTCTACTTATTTCATGATTATGGTTAAACTATATTTTAAACCACAAGAGAGACTGCTTTGTTGTTCACATGTATCTGTTGCCCTTCCCTGGAATAGGATTATACCTCCCTCCTACCATATAGGCTTGGCCATGTGACTGCCAATGTCCTGGCTAGAGGATCTCCATCAGCCTGGATTCCAGAGCAAAGTGGACATGAAGCAGAAGCGCCCCAACCTGCAGTGGACATATGGCCACAGGGATTGAGGATGACTAACATAGCAACAGATAGTCCATCTAGATTAATATGTACATCCTTGTGAGTATATTTTGCTGATTTACATTTTCCTTGAAAGTTATCCTTTCCATCTGGATGTTCAAATGAATTGGTAAACAGTTGTGCTTAGTATAATTTTAAAATATCTGTATTGTTGGATAGAAACCTCTTGTTTATGTGTTTCTGGTTTTCTTTTTATTATTCAGAGGAGTTACAGAGGTTTGTCTACTTTTATCAGTATTTTGAAAGAACCAGTTCTGTTCTTGGTGTTATGAATTTTACTTTTTCTGCATATTTTTATGTTATCAACATAAATGTATACTTTGTCTTTTTTCATGAGAGGGAATATTTCTGTGGTTCTTAATATGCCAAGTAATCTTTCATTGTATTCTGGATATTTTGAATATTACATGACTCTGGATCTTATTTAAATTCTAAGGCAAATATTGGTATTTTTGTTTTAGTAGGCAATTTATCTGGATGGGTCAAGGTCACATATTCCAACTTGGCCTCTGTGGGCTGTCCTTCCAATGTCAGTTTTCAAAACTTTTGCTGAGCCAAGGGGTTGAGGATTAACAGACACACATTATTATATATAAACAGCAAGGACCTACTGTATAGCACAGGGAACTATATTCAATTTCTTTCACTTTGCTATATACCTTAAACTAACATTGTAAATCAACTACACTTCAATAAAAAATTAAAAACATTTTTTTTTGCTGAGCCACTGGGATCTTTCCTGTGTTGGTGCACCACTCAGTGGACAGTCCAAACGCTGGGCAGTGGCTTATCGTTTTCTTCATTCTTCAAAGTAGTTGGTATGCTGATTGGGAGGAGTTCATAATCAATACTGTGTGGTCACTTTCCTGAAGTTCTCCCTCTCTTTCTGTCTCACTCCATTCCTTTACAGTTCCCTGGGGCTTTCCTTTTCTGTGCTCCAGCCAGAGGTCCCAACCAAGCTGAGACACTATTGACAGTAGAAGGGGGAGCTAAAAATAATAGGTGTTAGCTGCTCTACAACAGGTATAAAGCAGGGCTGTCCCTGGTAAACCATGGCATACACCAGAGTTAAATACTAGTGGGAAAACATCAAAGAAGAGGGACAAGGACATGCATTTGTATGTGCTTTGCAGGGGGTGAGTCATTTCAAATATATATATGGCAGCCAGATGAAGCTTATTTATGAAGTTCTATTTGAGCGGAGACCTGACAGAGTTGAGGAGTGAGTCATGTAGATATCTATGGATTCCCGGGGAAGCACTTGCCAGGAAGAGAGAACAGCAAGCGGAAAAGTTCTGAGGGAGGAACAAAAGGAGTACATTCCACAAACAGCGAAGAGACAGGTGTGCAACAGCAGAAGACACAAGGGGAAGAGCGGTAGGAGGTCAATGAAGAGAGAGTGGAAGCTGTTCCAGGTAAATGAACCTAGGCAGGGAGCAGGAGGGCTCTGTAGCCCATTGTAAGGACTCGGGCTTTGCTCCGAGTGAGATGAGAGACACGAGATTCGACTTACACTGTACCAGAATCCATCTCCTCTGGCTTCTTTAGACAATGGACTGAAGAGAGACAAGGGTGGAAGCAGGGAGCCCACTGCAGGTGAGAGATGTTGGTGAGTTGGACCAGGGTTGCTGCTGAGGTGATAGTGAGTCAGGATTTGCTGATGGACAGGTGTGAATATGAAATCAGAGTATGTTGTATAACAGTGTGGGTAGACCTGGGTGGGGGAGAAGGAAAGGAGGACTTAGGTGTTAAACATGTTAAATTTGAGATGCCTATTAAGTTTCACACATGGAAAGAAATGTCAAGTAAGCAGTTGCATATGACAGTCTGAAATTCTGAGGTCTAAAGGCCAAGCTGAAGTTAAAAATCTGGCCACCATCAGTGCAGAGACAGTATTTTCCAACATGAGACTGAAAAAAGATACACTGAGTTCTTAACCCTCAGTACCTGTGCACGTGACTTTGCTTGGAAATAGTTAGCAGATGTAGTTAGTTGAGGTCATATTAGAGTAGGGTGGGCCTCTAACCCAATAAGATTGGTATGCTTATTAAAAGGGGATATTTATTTATTTATTTATTTATTTATTTATTTATTTATTTATTTATTTTTAAAGGGGACATTTAGACATAAACATGCACACAGGGAGAAGGCCACGTGAGGAAGAGTGATGGCTGCCACAAGCCAAGGAACTATCAGAAGCTGGGAGACAGGCCTGGAACAGATCCTTCCCTAGTGCCTTCAGAAATGTGCCCTGCGGACACCTAGATCTCAGAATTCTGCCTCCAGAACTGTAAAACAATACATTTCTGTTAAGACCCTCAGTTTGTGGTATGTTTTATAACTGCCCTGGCAAACTCATAGAGCAACAATAACAAGGCCTAAGGGAAGAAACAACAGTTCTGGGTCATATCACTCAAAACAGATGTAGTCATTGGCACCTGGGATATACCACATTTACTGCCCAGGCTAGAGCCTGGCTGGCTGGAGGCTGCCCTGGGTTTGTTGAAAATGCTCCACACTGCCTGGAAATACTTATAAAGCTTCTAAAGTTTTGGTTAGGGCGGGGCTGGGTGGAGGCTAACGTGGAGGATGGGGCTGACTCGGTGGGACAACCATGGAGGTAGGCACAGGAGGCTGTGTGACCTGCCAGCAGACTGTCCCAGACTGGGGCTTGCACCCAGGAATAGGGCTCCCATTCAAAAATTTATTTTGTTGTATGGGTTTTTTTAGCTTTTGTTTTTGTCTTTTACTGAGGGACATAAATACTGGCAGATAGTGGGTAGATTGACATGGAGTGGAGCACATGTGGATTCCTCCCGTTGCTTCCATCTTCTTGTCCAACGAGGAAGTAGGGGCATCGGCTGAGAGCAACAGGAGGTAAGGGGAGGAGTGAATGAGTGATTGCCCACTGAAGACTTGCAGTCATGACTTTAAAGTGCTGGGAACTAGCAGAGCCAGACTGAACAAGACAGTGGCTTAGCTAGGTCAGCATAGCAAAGCAGGATGAGGACAAGAGCATTAATGGTGTGTACAAGGAAGTGAATAGGACAGAGCAGTGAAAATCTGGGAGGGAACAAAATGGCTTGGAGCTGCAGTGACTGGTAATGACAAGGTCTCAGCTGTCACTGGGATGGGGAGGACAAGCTCATGGGAAGGGAGGAGGTTGAGCAGGAGGAGCAGTATTACCACAAGGGAAGGGTCATCCGTAACCTTTATTGATGGAGGCAACAAAAGTTAGTTTGTCAGACATTGATTTTTATCCTTTTGAGGTCAGCATCAAGAGCTCGTATTTTCATCTGAATCCCCATTAATACCTATGGGATAGGTTTATTACTGTTCTCATTGCATTAAATTCTAAATAAACTATAATTCTAGCTCTGATTTTTTGACCTAAAAGTTTTTAAATAGTGTTTAATTTTGAAATGTTTCAGTTTTCTTCATTTAAACTGTTACTAATTCCTACTTTAGCTCACTTATGGTCAGAGGATGTCTCAGATGATTTGCCTGTAAGTGACTTGAACGCCTACTGCAAATTCCCTGGTGACCTGGTACTTTAGAACCCACAACACAAAAACATTAAGCACCAGCATGAAAGATGTCAACAAGGGAGAGTTTATACTACTAGAAGGCCGCAAAACTGATTCTCCAAAACGTCCCATTGCCATGTCATCTGAAGTGTTTAAACATTTTTAAAAAGTATGTTACTCTGAAATACTTTACTTGTATTAATTACAATTCCATAAAAATATTTTCCAGAGTGGGAAAAAGGGAGCAGAGGGAGGCAGGTTAAATGAATAAAAGTCATACTAAATAATGTTTATAATAAGGATATGGTTGGTGATTTCCATAATCAGTATTCAATATACTCCACCACTTTTAAGCACCTATTGGTATCTATTTGACATTATTCACCAATCCAAATAATTTTGTCTCATGACCTATGAAGAGCCATGCATGAAAAGTCGCCCAGTACAAAGTCACTCTGACCACATTCCTTCCCTTTTAAAAACCCTTCCAAGCTTTGTTCTTATTATCTGATTTAAAAATGCTCTTTGCTTTGGTCATTACTATGGGTGAACAGTTACCCTTACAGTTACTATCAAGATTTCTCCCAGAACCAGTTTGGGCCTCATCTACTTTCAGAAGTTCCTGGTGTAACCAACTTAATACCTATGAGACAGATGGAGGGTCAAGGACAGAGGACTGATAGGGAGCAGGTAGAAGGGAAGGGGCCCCAGGTTTAGTCCCTCACTTGCCCGCCTCTGTATTGCTCTTCCTGCCATCTGTCCTCCAGGACAATATTTATTGTCTTGAACCACTCCTTCCCTAGGATAAAATTTCTTTCTCTAGGACCTTCTTTCTCTACATCTGACCTGCACAGCTTCTATCCAGAAAGCCAAGATCAGTCCTAGACCTTGGGCATCTCTCAGGTAGCGGAGGACCAAGAGAGAAGATGAGGACAACCACAGCCCATTTTTAACTGAACACCAGTGTAGGTGTTTCACTGTGACACCAAATAGATACTGAAAAGGTAGTCTTGTCACTTTGTTCTGGTATTGCAACCAATAGTTATAGTACAGTTGAAAAGTAAATGTCTAGGCTCAGCTAAAGTTTAACTCTTAAGCTGCCTCTGGACCATAAATTATTGCCCATTCCAGTCCAGATGTAAGTATTAAGGAAAAGAGATTGTTATCTCTTGACCTTTCCCTTTTTAATTTGTGTATATTTTACTCTCTTAGAATCCAAATCTCATCTGAGGAAAATCAGCTGATTCAGTCTAAGAAGGGTTTGTTTGGGGAGCTAAAAGATCTAGAAAAATTCTTCCATTTGGTCATGGTCTATCTCTGAATAAAGCATCCCCATAAGGGGAATATAGTTACACAATCAACTAAACATAAATTTATTTGAAAACCATGGCCAGGAGGCACAATCCTTTACACACAAACTGCTCAAATATACTGTGCACACCAGGTCCAGTCTTTTTGTTTAATATGGCTATAACCAAATCTGACATAAGACAAGAAAGGGACGGAAACAAAAGTAAATTCTTCAACTGAACTTTGAAACACCATCCACACCTGAGTTTTCAGGTGCAGATAAACCATGGGCCATTTTCTGCTAACAAACAAGAAAAGTGGTTCTTTGCACATAATACATTAAGCAGTTCCTCCAGCTTCAAACACTTCCAATCTCAAACTGATCCCTTCTCACACCTGGTCATGTAAGCAGTACTCCCTGGGTATAGAAGACTAGTCACATATAGAAAAAAATGGTTAATTATAGCAGGCCCAACTGTTCTGCCATGATGGTTGTAACTATAAAGTTTTCAAAATAAAAACTATAAAAATGAAAAATTGTATCGACTAGTTTTTTGGCCACAAGACTAAAAAGTCACTCTGCAACGAGGTCATAAGATTTCATTAAATTTATAGCATCACTTGGTTTGGGGTGAAGGAGAACAAAGCTCTTCAATCCATCATATAATTATGAAACTCTGGACCTCCTAACTGATGCCTTAGTTTCACCTAACTCGGACAGAAATGTTCCCATTTGGCCCTTTAAAATACCTGAACTACTACTACCTTTTTTGCAGAGGCAGACATAAAACTGACCAGGATTATGCAAGGCCCAGCAGGCTGAATGAGAGCTGTTCAAAACCCACTTCTCCCTCGAGGTGAGGACCTGACCTTGGATTAGCTTTCTAGTTTGTTCCCCCTGGAAATCTGATAAAGGTGGACTGTCAGCTGTGAGACAGGTGGGCCTGCTCTTGGTCAAATGCCCCAGGTGGTACCCTGTACCTGGTCTGGGAGGGCAGTGAGTCAACGTAAACACCTGCTAGAAGCCACAGCTCAGGGCCGCCTGCCGAGTGCTCTGCATCTCTTGTTCCTGGGCCCGGGCCCAGGCCCTGGCCGGGACCAAGGCTACACATGGTAGACTGTTACAAGAGGCAGTGGTATCTTATGGCTTCAAAGCCAGGGTGGCTCCTGCCTCCACCTATATAGTCTGTGGGAACTGCTGCAAAAACTTCCACAGAACTGTGCCTAAAGCTGCCCCTGGCATGCTGTCCATGGTGTCTTGTCTGTCCTTTGTCCTTCAGAATAAACTGGTGTCAGACATGGCCTATCCAGGTCTTGAGAGTTTAAATGATAAGTTGAACCCAACACCAGCTACAATGACTGTTGCATATGCACTCGGCAGAGACAACACAATCCTATGTTACCACCAGATAGACACAAACATGGCTATGTATTGGATTAGAATCAACCAAGATAAACCTTTAAGAAATGGTTCAAGATCCTTAAAGGCATCACTGAGGTTTAGCAGAGACTATGAAACATACAAAGAAAGGAAAGTACTCATTCATTAAGGGACTGGACTTAACATTTTTAGCAAACTTAGTCATGAGTTATTTCTAAATAAAAGGGCAAGGTACCATGGTACAGAGGGAAGGCGATTTATCCGGGAACCAGATCTGGGTTTCACTCTGGCCATGTGGCCTTAGATAAGATCCTTCCATCTGCAGCCATCAGTTTACTATAGTTTACTCATTAGAATACTACTGTGAAACCAGTCGCGTTTATGTAACAGCACTACATAATAAGCAAATTCCATGTTAAGTAAAAAAAGGATAAAAATTATAAAGACAAAATTATTTCAATTATATTTTTAAAAAACATGCACAGAAAAAGAAATGGAAGCCACAGACATCAAGGGGGACTGTAAATGAAACTTAAATATCTTTTTTTCCCGTTTTCTAAATTTTCTCAAATGAACATATTTTATAGTGGAAAAATAAATTTCAGTTGCATTTCCAACACCCTTGTTACTCACTATGACATTCTGTAATCAATCTTTTGCTCATTATCCTCTTTGGGCATACCATACTAAGATTAAGATTAACCCTGAAAATATCATCCCATATCAGGCTAGTTGTATTATCCTGAAAATGTAAACTGTTTATATAAGAGAATCTAGCAGAAGCAGGATTTAAATATCTTTTATTTAATTAACAGAGCTTAATTACTGTTTCTGACATGTTTCTGACATGGGTATTTATGTATATTTGTTGAATAATTAACGTAATTTTTACTCTTTAATTCATATCTCTAAAGAGCTATGTTTCTTCATATTGCCTGGAATACCTAATTTTCATATTTAGATTTCCATGGACTTTAAGTTTTAAGACAAAATTAAGACCTTCTGAGCAAATCATTCTTGTCCTAATATTAACAGGGACATTTTGTATCAATATACTTACCATAATAAAGTTTGGGGAAAAGTAGGACTTAAAACATCTGAAGATACAAATTCCAAATTCTAAAATATGGGTATTTAAAATTATGAAAGAAAAACTGACTCAAGGAACTTTGGTATCTTTCAGATTTATCCTGTCAATTGTTTGCTTATCTATATTCCTTCCAATGGTATCTTATGTTGCTTCTACAAACATAAGAAGTTCTTGGGACATGCTATTTACATGTGCAAGTAAATAAACTTTACAAATATGTAAAAAGACCCATGTTAATTTTAGAAAGAATAACATGAAAAAAGGTGCTATGCCAGTTTTAACTTCACTGTTTTAATATCATGAAATACAAGTACAAAACATTGTACAATTATATTCTGCTACATGGAGATGGAGTAATACATTTGTGTTCTCACCCGAATCCGTATTGCCCAGTGGTAGCCGCTGTGCCAGTGGCTTTCCACAGGGCTTTTCTACTACTCTTACGAAGTTTTATCAGGAATAAAAAAAGCTTAGAACTCTTTTAAACCATTGCAGATTTATATTTATCTTAACATTCTTGTTCAGCTGCTTTGGAGAACTCTTAAGAAATACAAAACTGCCTTATGCAAGAGATTCGAGTAGGTAATTTTGTGATTTCACGTTGGCCAAGATCTCCCTTATGCTGGCACTGCAGAGCCTCTGTGCACTTACATCACCTTAGAAAAAAAGTGTTGTCGCGATAGCCCTCTTGTTGTTTAGGAAAGCAAATTACCATTTCCTGAAAAGCACAGAATGTTAGTTATTGGCTAAGCAATAATTCATGAAACTTCATTTACATAAGACAAATAACAACAACAGAGGACCATAAAGACCCACGTGTACTAAAGAAAAACAAGTTCTCAAATATTCAAACTGTTTTTGCTACCTCTAAAGTGGTTTAATGACATCAAGTGAGAACACCAGCTAATAAAGAAAAAGTAGACTCTGTGAAACTGTCCAGACATCAGCTTTCATAACATACCTCACAGTTTTCAGCCATTTCAGGTAAGACTTTTCTTATGACAAACAAACAAAAAAATGATGAAAGCAGCATTTACTTTGTTGGAAATGTGAAAAAAATAAAAATACTGCTAATTTCATAAAATATTTGAAACTAATTTTGTTTTTATAAATAAATAAAGTGGTGTTTATCTTTTTTTAAAGTTTTAATTACCATTCTTGCTGTTAAAATTATTTAAAGTTATGTCAACCTTTAAGGATAAACTTTGGGGTACTTAAAACAACATGTTTGGAAAACTGAACCACATTTTTTACTGCCAGGATTATGCTTTGTTCTTGGTCGAATCATCTTTGTTTCTTCTTTTTACATCCCAGTTATAAACCCTGGCCATATCTGCAAGAATTGTCAAAGAAAATGCAAATACAATTCTAAAGATAACATACGCAATGCCTAACTATTCATTTACACAGTGAATCAAAAATGGCAATCACACAAAGTACTAGTGACAATATACCAAGAAAAGACTGAAACTAAATTCCACCAAAGCCAAGTCAAGGCCTCAAATCAGTCACTGCTTAGCATGTCTAGTCAACTATGGCGTTCTATCCGACAAACACAGGCCTTACAGTGTCAGCAGCTTTTAAGACAGCCCCTCATGCATAAAATTTCAAAGATTGTTCAAACCATGCCTTGACATGTAACACTTAAATTAGTACAATTTAATTATCAGTAATTTTATCTCTTACTCTCTGTTTAGTTTAACAGGACATTCACCCCACTTATTAAGCCATCTACATCTTTCCCTTTCCACAAGCACCATCCAGCACAGGCCTTCACACATCAACTATTTCTTTCATCACCGTATTGGTCATCTACATTTTCTCCAATCTCCTAAGAATTTTATTTATTTTTTTTTCTCTGAATGAAGTCTCCACCTTACCAATCACATGCCAACCCTGCTCTAGGCCTCAAGTAGGCCTGCCTTCTCTCACCCCACCACTCAACACCTGTCATATTCTCCATGCTATGGAGAAAAGGGAGAAGTGCAGCCCCTACACTTGAAGAGCTCCCAGTCCAGCATGAAAAACAAAGTCCTACAAGCAAAGTGCTAAGTAAGCACACAGTAACAACAAAACGCCCTGAGAGGATTAGAAAATATTCAGAAATGTTCCGCTGCTCGAGCTGAAATATGAAACATAAAAAGGAGTAAGCAGGTAAGTAGGGGGAAATCATTCCAGGTAGGAGGAACAAAGTGTGGAAATGCGAACTACATGGCACATTTGAGGGGTGAGCAGGACAACTGACTGGGTTACTTAGAACTCCGGGTGTACTCTGGGAGGGCGAGGAAAGGAAGAAATCAGTGGCTTGAGGTAAAGCTGGCTGCAGCCCCTCAGAGTGCCCATGTGCATACCTTACAAGTCACAAGGAACCAGGGAAGTACTATGACCAGAGGAATACACATAACATGCGTGACTCAGTAAATTCAGGGTGGAGATAGTGTGAATGACAGATGGGAGGAAAACAGACTAGAAAACTACCAAGTCCAGGTTCTGGAAGGCCAAAATGAGAGTCACAGCAATGGGCAGAGAGGTTTACAAGGGAAATCAGACAAGAGTCTGCTGATTAGTGGCTTTAGGTGACGAACAAGGAAGCAGTGAAGGCCTACTCCCAGGTTTCTGTCTTGGGTGACTGTGTGGGGCAAATGACTGTGACAGGAACCAGGAGGAGAGACAGGTCAGAGAGCAAAGGCCAAGAGCTGTGTTTCAACATGCCAGCCTTCCGCCTTGACGAGAATACCCATCCCCTGCCTCTTCTCTCCAATGATACAAATCCTACCCTGCCTTTAAAAACAGCCTAAGTTCTACCTTCTCAAAGCCTGCTCTGAACTAATTCCAGTTCATACCTATCTTTCTGTAACTTTAAAATTGCCTTGGTGTTCTGTACATGAAATGAACATACTTATATTTGCTATGAAATATGAAATATTTGTTAAGAAATCATCATTTAGCTGGTTTACATGTACAGTTCTAAACAGCAAGACTTTGCCACTCTTTTTCTCATTTGCACTGATTCCCTCACCATCCCATGCCCCATACAGCTTAGCACACTTGTAGGAACATAGGAGACCCTTAAAATTATGCTTGAGGAACTACTTACTTGACAAACTATTTGGAAGGAAAATGCTCATGTGTTAAATTGAATTTGCTCTTCCCATACTTTCATACTTCAAATTCAGATTAGTCTACCTACAAAGTTATTTAAGTACTAATATTAAGTATTAGTTCCAAATACATCACGTACTACTCTCATAAAATGTGCAACTTACCATTACTCTAAGAATAAGTACATTTTTCTCATTAAAGCAATGCATGTAAGAATGTTAAAAACATCTTTCTCCTTTCCTTCCTTTGCCTTTTTTTAAGAAAGGATACTGACTTCTGTGGTAGTAAATTGATCTCGAAGAAAGTCCAGGTCTTCCTCAAGAGAATCAAGATTCTTTGTGGCAGTCGATAAATTCTTTTCCAACAAAGCCTGAGCTTCATCAATATCATATTCAAGCATTACATTAGCCTGGAGAGACAGAACCATGACAGTCACTAAGCATTTACCTAGTACTTGATAGGTTAGAGCAGGGGTTGGCAAACTACAGTCCTTGAGCCAAATCCAGCTGGCTGCCTCTGTCATAAGTTTTATTGAAACCCAGCTATTTTTTATTCACTTAGACTTTCACACCACAGTGGCAGAGTTAAATACTACTTGTGACAGAGACCATGTGGTCTGCAAAGCCAAAAATATTTACTCTCTGCCCTTTTACAGAAAGTTTATTGACTCATGAGTTAAGAGTGTTTCTTTACATATATTATATCATTTACTCCTCATAACAACCCTGTGAGGCAAGTTATCTGCTTTACAGTTAAGAACAGAGGCTCAGAGAATGTGACAATGAATGTATGTATGTTCATGTATAACTGAAAAATTGTGCCCTACACTGGAATTTGACACAACATTGTAAAATGACTATAACAAAAAAATGTTCAAAAACAAAACAAAACAAAACAAAAAGAACAGAGGCTCAGAAGTCAGGTGACCTATGCTTGCATAGACAGTAAATAAATGGAAGAATGAGGATAAGAACCACTATGTTTAACATGGATGTTCCTGGAGAATGTCATTGTAAGTGAAGTAAGCCAGAAAGAGAAAGAAAAATACCATATGAGATGGCTTTTATGTGGAATTTAAAAAAAAAAAAAAAAAAGAAATACAAAACAGAAACAGACTCATAGACATGGAATACCAACTTGTGGTTGCCAAGGGGGCGGAGGGTGGGAAGGGATAGACTGGGATTTCAAAATTGTAGACTAGATAAACAAGATTATACTGTATAGCACAGGGAAATATATACAAGATCTTGTGGTAGCTTACAGAGAAAAGAATGTGACAATGAATATATGTATGTTCGTGTATAAGTGAAAAATTGTGCTGTACACTGGAATTTGATACAACATTGTAAAATGACTATAACTCAATAAAAAATGTTAAAAAAAAAAACCCCACTATGTTTAGTTACCAGATCCTATCTTTCTACTACCTCCATCATGACACTAACTAGTATTACATTTCAATCAACTTTAAAAGTTGTTTCTGAGCTTAAGATACAATAACTTAAAAGTTTTCAAAGACATATATATTACCTATATTTAATCCATTAAGAAAAGCAGCTAACTTTTACTGTCTCCTTCTCATTTCCAACAGATGGTAGGGGCAAAGGCAAAGTTACTGACTTACCACTTTCATCATCTGACAGATGGAATTTAAAAATTACTCAAATGATTGTCATAAGGATTAAATGAGACAACATGAAAATATTTGGCACAAAGTAGGTGCTACATAGATACTTACTGACTGAATATGCCAATCTATGATAATTAGAAAACTGCATAAAAATTCAGGGACAAAAATATTCAATGAAAAGCAAATGCCTCTCCAAACCCATACCCCCAATATCATTCCTCAATCAATTACTGTTGTCTCTTATTACGTTTTTTTTTTTTTTCAGAAAATGTCTACACTTTGCCTACTTTTAATAAGAAAAAATGGAATACATTTAAAAACACTTCATTCACGTCAAAAACCATCAGTATCAGGCATTCATTTGGGAAGTACCCTGTGCCAAGTATTTCTCCCAAGCTGATTCACTCCTCAAATACTGCCTTATCAGCTTCTCCACTTGACGGTGTAATAGGAACCTCAAGACTGACGTGCCCAAAACACAACTCCAAGTCACCGTGAAAACCTGTTTCTCCTTTGCCTGTGATTTGAGTTACAAGTATTTTTTCTATTCATTGCCTTTGACTTTGCTTATGGTTTCTGGGTTTTGTGGCCTAAAAAACCATCCTTATTCCAGGGTTACAAAATGAGTTATCTATGACTTGGCCTAGAACTTTGATAGTGTCAGTATTTCATATAAGTATGTGATCTATTTGGAATTCATCCTCCTGTAAGGTGGGCTCCAGGTGCAATTCTTAACAGAGAGCTCCCTGTTGTCCCAGTCTAGTTTATGGAATTATCTTATTCACACTTGTTGATGGAATGTGAGCCAAGGGAAAGCGAAACCAAGGAGGATAACCCCCAGGATTTGAGCCATTGGGTGGATAACTGTTCCATTTACAGAACCAAAACTAAACAAGTATGGGAATAATGGTGGCAGAATTAAATGTAAAAACTCTGAAAATATTACAGCTAACAAAAAGCAGGAGAAGGAACTAAGGGATAGAGAAGCGAGTGCCTCTCAGGGATGATCCTATAGGACAGGAGGGAGAGCTTCGAGTAGTACTGACTTGCTACTTTGTATGGGAACTTGCCTGAGACAACAAGATCGATGGACAGCTAGCTGGACAGTCAGGAGTGACTCGGCTGGTTGGTCAGGGGACTGAGAGGAGTAAAGTAGGAAGAAATCACAGACAAGGTCTATGAAATCATCAAAATTGAAATACATGATTTAAAAAATGTATTCTAACCTCAAGTTTTTTGTAATAATCTTTTCTCCCTTTAGAGAGAAACTTCTAGAACTAACTCTTACGGTGAAGAAACATTTATCTGAGGTTCAACAGTACTTTCTATTTTACATCTATTGCTCTTCCTTCTGTTACATTTAAGAGAGGAAGCATTAGCTGGAGGGGAAGGAGGGTTGTGATCAGTTTTGTTTTGAGTGGGACAGACTTGAGCATGTTTCTGCAGTAATCTTCATCACACTCCTGATCCCCACTGGACACCACCCCCTCATTCCTTCCACAGTCAAGGGAGATGAGCACTTTACACAGCTCAAACAGTACCACTGTGCAAGGGAAAACATCCTGGTTTACAAATGTCAGCCAAGGAAGCTGCGGCTACTACACTTACTTACCCCCAACCACAGACACACTTTATCAGTAGGAGGAACTGAAGCTTTGCAATACAAGTTATCTGCCAGTAAGAATCTGGTCTCCAGTGAATTGGTGGACTCCTTCAAAAGAAATGACAGTACTGTAAACAGTCCATTTTAACATCAACATTATAAAGGAGAGATCACAGAGCTGAATCTAAGCCATTTAAAACAGTACCATCATGCAGACTAAATACAGTGGTAAAAGAAATGAATGCTGGAGCCAGACAGCTGGGCACGGAGGGCATGGACTCTGGCTCAGCTACTTACTACGTGTGTGCGCATGCACACACACACATCCAACAGTACCTGGCGCAAGGTAAGCACCATTCAAGAAACATCTAGCGTTAATTATTGCTTCATCAGTGCTTCATGCTCAACTAACCAGTTTTCTGAAGTTTCCTACAAAGTTCAGGACAGAAAAAATGTACTAGAAATGTAGTTATTTTACCAGTCAACCTATAAATCATATATATACATGTACACATAATCTTGTAAATACAATACGCTTAGGAAATTTAATCTTTACAGCCTGCTTTTATTTAATAAATACTGGATTAAGACTAAAAAGATTCTCAAATCCAGTTTTCCCAGCAACTAGCTATATGACACTGGTCAAGTGTAACCTCTTTGCAAAGTTTCCTCGACTGTGAAATGAGAACCCAAAATATAATTTCTAAGATTCTTTCTAGCTCTGTAAGTCTTGGACTCACTCCTTATTCTGAGAGAACAACAGCAACAACAAAAACTGACTTTTGGCGGAAAGGCACATGTATTACAGAAGCACAGTGTCTGTAACCTCAAGACATGTGCTCAAGAAGGCAGACTGGATCTCCCAGCACAGTTCAAATACCAAAGAGCACGTCTCTGCTGAAATATCCTGGTTGGCTCATATTTACAAACAAAAATGCACTTACTTTTTTCTTCTGCATGTATTTTAGAATTTCCAAAGTCTGCTTAATTTCAGGAATCTGACTTTTTAGCCTGTGAATAAGAAAAAGGTTAGCTTAATATTTCTGCCACCAAGACACAGTCTTACTAGCTTTGCATTTTCTGTTGATATGTTTTGAGGGCAATTTATACATATGAAATCTTTAAGATATTTAATAAATTTTGTTTATTAAAATATCTATCCCAGACATAAATATTTACTAAAATATTTAGATATAATAGCAAATATTTATGGAATGCCTACTGTGTACCAAAGCCCTGTTCTACGTGTCAAACACCACAGTAAATCATATTCCACATAGGTGATTCAGAGGTTCTGCATCTGATTAGAATTGGATTTTAAATAGACTAATTTTAAAAATAACATGCATTCAAATATATTCTAAATTGGAAACCACTGGAAACCACCAACTCTGTCAGGTGTGATGAGACTGACTGGACTTAACAGGTAAGTTATATAATAGCTACTAGCCTGGAATAACTGGACATCCACACATAAAAAATTACTCTAGACACAGACCTTACACATTTCACAAAACTTAAGATGAATCATACCTAAATATGTACAATGAAAAACTATAAAGTTCCTAGAAGATAACACATGAGAAAACCTAGATGACCTTGGGTATGGTAAAGACTTTTCAGATACAACACCAAAGACACAATCCATGAAAGAAATGACATGCTAGACTTTATTAAAATTAACAACTTCTGTTCTGCCAAAGATCCATCAAGAGAATAAACAGACAAGGTACAGACTGGAAGAAAATATCTGCAAAAGACACATCTGATAAAGGGCTGGTATCCAAAATACACAAAAAACTCTCAAAACTCAACAATAAAACAGACAACTGGATTTTTTAAATGTACTAAAGACCTTACTTAACAGACCCCTCACTAAAGAAGATACACAGGAGGCAAATAAGCACATGAAAAGATGCTCCAAGGAGACCGAAAGTGGAGTCTTCCGAGCATTTCAAATATCTGCTTAGAAATAGCATGCGATAAAAAGGAACATTATTAATACACTGGTGTTCTTCACTTCATTACATGAACAGCCACAGGAAAACTAAAGGAAATGTCTTCATTATTCTGACTGTAAATTCTCTGTCATGTGATAATGGAATATGGGATGCTACATATATTATATACTTATATATATGTAAGACTTAAAGAAATGGAAAGATATCACATGTTCTTGATTTGGAAGAATTAATATTGTTAAAATGGCCATACTACCCAATGCAATCTACAGATTTAATGCCATCCCTATCAAAATACCCAGGACATTTTCCACAGAACTAGAACAAATAATCCTAAAATTTATACGGAATCAATAAAGACCCAGGATTGCCAAAGAACACTGAAGAAAAAGAATGAAGCAGGAGGAATAACCCTCCCATATTTCAGACAATATTACAGAGCTACAGCAATCAAAACAGCATGGTATTGGCACAAAAATAGACATATGGATCAATGGAACAAAACAGAGAGCCCAGAAATAAATCCAAAGGCCTATGGCCAATTAATCTTCAACAAAGAAGGCAAGAATATACAATGGAGTAAAGACAGTCTCTTCAGCAAGTAATGTTGGGAAAACTGGACAGCAGCATATAAATCAATGAAGTTAGAACACTCCCTCACACCCTATACACAAATAAACCCAAAATGGCTTAAAGACTTAAATATAAGATATGATACCGTAAAACTCCTAGAAGAAAACATGGGCAAAACATTCTTTGACATAAATCTTAGCAATGTTCTAGAGCAGTCTACCAGGCAATGGAAATAAGAGCAAAAATAAACAAATGGGACCTAATTAAACTCATAAGCTTTTGCATAGCAAAGGAAACCATAAGCAAAACAAAACAACAAACTAAGGAATGGAAGAAAATATTTGCAAATGATGCGACTGACAAAGGCTTTATTTCCAGAATATATAAACAGCTCATACAACTTAATAACAAAAAACAAACAACCCAATCCAAAAATGTGTAGAAGACCTAAACAAGCATTTCTCCAATGAAGATGTACGAATGGCCAATAGACATATGAAAAAATGCTCAATATCACTAATTATCAGAGAAATGCAAATTAAAACTACAAGGTATCACCTCACCCCAGTCAGGATGGCCATCATTCAAAAGTCCAGAAATGATAAATTCTGGAGAGGGTGTGGAGAAAAAGGAATCTTCCTACACTGTTGGTGGGAATGTAGTTTGGTGCAGCCATTATGGAAAACAGTATGGAGATTCCTCAAAAAACTAAACAGACTTACCATATGATCCGGCAATCCCACCTCTGGGTATATACCCAGAGGGAACTCTGATTTGAAAAGATACATGCACCCCAATGTTCATGGCAGCATTATATACAACAGCCAAGACATGGAAACAACCTAATGTCCATCGACAGATGACTGGATAAAGAAGATGTGGTATACTTATACAATGGAATACTACTCAGCCATTAAAAGAAAATAATGCCATTTGCAGCAACATGGATGGACCTAGAGACCGTCATTCTAAGTGAAGTAAGCCAGAAAGAGAAAGAAAAACACCATATGATATCACTCATATGTGGAATCTGAAAAAAAAAAGGACATTATGAATTCATCTACAAAACAGAAAGACTTACAGACTTAGTAAACAATCTTAAGGTTACTGGGGAAAGGGCATGG
Source organism: Camelus bactrianus (assembly GCF_048773025.1). Taxonomy (NCBI): domain Eukaryota; kingdom Metazoa; phylum Chordata; class Mammalia; order Artiodactyla; family Camelidae; genus Camelus; species Camelus bactrianus. Next base: position 118,114,615 of record NC_133575.1, on the reverse strand, counting down.
GAGGGGATAAATTTGGGAGTTTGAGATTTACAAATGTTAGCCATTATATATAAAAATAGATTTTAAAAATGATTCTTTTGTAAAGCACATGGAACTATGTTCAATATCTTATAATAAACATTAATGGAAAAAATATGAAAATGAATATATGTATGTATATGCATGACTGGGACATTGTGCTGTACACCAGAGATTGACACATTGTAACTGAGTGTACTTCAATTAAAAAAAAAAAGAAATGAGTTATCAAGCCATTAAAAGACATGGAGGAAACTTCAATGCATATTACTAAGTGAAAGAAGCCAATCTGAAAAGGCTACGTACTATATGACTCCAAGTATAAGACATTCTGGAAAAGACAAAACTATGGAGACAGTAAAAGGATCAGCGGTTGTCAGGTTAGGGGGAAGGGAGGGATGAATACGTGGAGCACAGAGAATTGTTAGGTCAGTGAAACTGCTCTGTTTGATACTGTAATAGTGGACACATGATATCGTCCATTTGTCCAAACCCAGAGAAGATGTGGTATACTCTGGCAGAACACCCAGAGTGAACACTAATGTAAACTATGGACTTTAGTTAATAATAACACATCAATATCGGCTCATCAACTGTAACAAATGCCCCACTCTGGTGGAGGGTGTTGGTAACGGGGGAGGCTGTGCATGTGTGGGGGCTGGAGGTAGGTGAGAAATCTATGTATCTTCTGCTCAATTTTGCTATGAAACTAAAACTTCCCTAAAAATAAAGCCTATTAGAAATAATTTTTTAAAAACTACTAGCAACTGATTCTCAAATGACATGAATCTCACTGACAAGAAAATAAAGAGATAAAATATGCTGAAAACACTCAGAGAGGAAAGAATAAAACTTTTAAGCTTTTTTTTGGACAATTAGAAGCTACCCAAGGCTTTAAGTGTTTTGCGTGGAAAAAAGTGCAAAATAGTTCTGGGGTTCCTGTCAAATCACAATGTAATTTGTAACAAAACAGACTAAGGATACAAAAAGAAAGGTGTGGTCCTTTAAGAATACATTTAACTAAATATTATTGGAGATCAGCATGTAAACAAAGTTTAAATATGATAATGAAAATATAGTTACTGAATCATATAAAGGAAGTCACAGCACATGTGAAAGAGGCTGGCATGGCAAACTTTGTTACACCCTGTGCTACTGACTTGGCAAGAAATGTGTTAGATGAGCCTGACGCTTAAAAAAAATAGTATCACTATCTAGTCATATAGCCTAATGAATAATCTAGAAACACACATTTAGCATTGATTTTTTTTAACTTAGTTTGAAGGCTAATGTTCTATGAATTCTTTACAATTCAACACATGCTGTAGATCTCTCCATTCTGCTTATTTTTGTATATGCTGATATAGGTAAATGCTACAAAGATGTACATTTATTCATTTGTAAAATATCTGATACACATACAACATAAGTATGTTCAAATCAAGTTTTTTTGGTCATGTAAATGACTTCTATGATATATTTTTGCACGTATTACATGTAATAGATAAGCTAGGAAGCATATCAATGAATCAAGCAGCTACAATCCCATTCGACTTAGGAACCACATCACCAAGGCCACTATGCATGTCTGAGAAATACACCCCTCCCCACCATGCTCTGTCCCAAAAGATAGCAACTCTCCAGAACTGTGTGTTTACAGTCCCTTTTTTACCTTTTCAAATAGTTCATCACATCTATGTGTATCCCTAAACAATTTATTCTTTGCGGGTTTCTCAGCTTAATACAAGCAGTCTCTTGTACATGCTTTTCTGGGGTTTGCTTTATAACTCAATTAGGTTCCTAAGATTTGTTCATTTATTTTCACTGCTGTGTAACATCCAATTACAAATATAACACAACTTGTTTTTCCACTGCCCTGTCAATGGACACTTGGTTTAGTTCTAGGTCTTTGTTATTATATGAACAATGGAAATCTCTAGGTCCTGGGAGTGCAAAGGGCAGTGAGAGGGGAAGCAGCAGCTTAGAAGTGAAGTGGATCAAGTCCTCAAAAGGGGAGTTTAAGGTTAAAAGGAAACTTTCTAGGTGTTATTCCTCCCCCTAAAGTGCCCTGTGTGAATTGCATTACCTACCCTATCACTGCTAAAGGGCAGAAAGCCAGTAGAACTAGCCAGAGTCAGGGAGAAGGTAAGGCTGAGGAGCTGAGAAGACAAGTTCCCAGCAGTTCCTCTTTCTCCACTTCCACTCCCAGGGGAGATGATAAAGACAGAGAAACAGAAAGAATCTCCCAGTGGCCAAGTTGTCTGGCTGGGGAGAAGGAACATTTGTTCAATGGCTGTGCCACAGACTGAATAGCAGCAGCATTCTTCCTAACCCTACCCACAGGAAGGGACTTAAATTATTCCCACTCCCACATACATTACTGGCCAAAGTAACTTGATATCCCTGAGCTGACAGGCACAATAATCTGATCAACTCAACTACAAAATTAAATAAAGACAATAAACTCAACAACCTCTACAAGATGAAACAAAATTAAATAGTAAAAGATTATACAAAAAAAGATTATACACACAACATTGTAAACTGACTATACTACAATAAGAAAAGAGAAATGGAAAAAAGATTATACAGTGAGTATTAAAAATACCTCTAAGAGAAAAGAAGATATTGGTAATCTGAAGAAAAAACAAGTAGATGTAAGAAGAGCCAACCAAAAATGACATAGGGATCCCAGGAACTGTAAGATAATTGAAAGATGGCAGCTTATTAATAAATAAAAAATACATAACTAAATTAGAATATCATCATTCTGCAACTCATAATTAATGGATCTAGGCATTGAGTATCATAGTAAGAGACAATTAGATACTATCTGCCTCTTAATGGAAAAACAATACACAAATCTATGAAGCAGTGTTGCCAAAAACAAAAGAAAGAAAAGAAAACCTATGACCAAGACTACAGATCTAATTATCACTTTACTGTAAACAGAAAGTACAAAGAAACATGCCTGAAAACCCACAATTGCTTTGAAATTTAGCAACACACTTCTGAATAATCCAGATTATAGATATAAATGTGAAACATAAAACAATAAAGCCATGAAATACAAAATTGGCTTTCTTAAGCAATACACAAAAAGCACTATGAAGAGAAATTTTGACTGAAAACATTTAAATTAAGAACTACTTATCAACAGAAACCATAACAGGGGGAGGCTATAGCTCAACTGGCAGAGCATGTGCTTAGCGTGCATGAAGTCCTGGGTTCAATCCCCAGTACCTCCTCTAAAAATAAATAAATGTAATTACCTCCCCTCCCCAGGCCAAAATAAAATAAATAATACAATAATGAACAAATAAAAAATATAAAAAAGAAATCATAAGAAAAAAAGACAAATTACAAAAGTAAGAAAAATTTCTCACACATATAATCTAAATGTGTCCAATATATAAAGAATTCCTACAAATAAAAAGACAACCAAGCCACTATTAAAATGGATAAAACTCTTCAAAAAAGTTTTCTGTATTCACTGTGTCCAATTTTATCATTCTTTTCTGAATCACTGGACCAACACTGTTCCCATTCAGAATATCAATGTCTTCCACTTAACTAAGTCCAAGTCCATTCTCAGCCCTTATCCCACTTGGGCGAGCTATCAGCAGCATCAGACAGGGGTGATCATTCCCTCCTCCAGGACACATTTTTTTTTAGCTGGGCTTCCAGAACCCCATGATCTCCTGGCTTTCCTGACCTCACTGAAAGTTTCTTTTCAGTCTTTTTTGGTAGTTATCCCTCTTCTCCCTGTCGCAATGCCTAGATCTTTGATCGTCTCTCTTGGTAATGCAGCTCACTTCAGTCCTCTGACTTTAAATGACTTCCAAATTTTTATCTCCAGCCCAGATTGCTCCCAAAATTCAGACTCATATATTTAATCACCTACTTACATCTCCACCTGGATGCCCAAAAGGCATCTTAAATGTGTCCAGAATTGAACTGCTCCTGATCTTCCCCCAAACCTGCTCCACCCAGTCTTCTCAGGTGATGGTAACTCTCCTTTCCAGTTGCTCAGACCTGGGAGCCATCCTACATGCCTCAGTACGAGAGTCAGCAATTTAAGTCTATACAGAGATTCTCTCCTCTTCCCCAGGGCTTGGTTGTGAGGTGCATTTTCTCCTCTAACTATAACTTCCCTACAAGTGATCTCAAATCCGATGGCTTTAGTCTTCTTTTTCAAATAAAAATAAACTTTTATTATAAAAGCAGCACATGTACACTACAGAGAATTAAGAATACAGATAAGCAAAATAAGAAAAATGCCATATTCCCACCACCCAAAGATTACCACTGTTAATGCAACACTATTGTCAATTCTTCCAGGTATGTCTATGCACATACACATTTTTCCCCTGCCAAAATGAAAGCATACTGTTTATAGCATTTTCTATTCTTTCTTCCATTAACACTCTTCATCTGTCCATGTCAATGACTTTTCATATCATCTAATACCAAGCCCTTATTCAAATTTCCTCAATTGTCACCAAACTCAAAGAAGAAAATGTATCTAAAAACAAACTTTTGTATCTTTGCACAAGTGGTACCCTCATACCCAGACTACCCTTCCTTACTTTAGTCTGCCTCCAAACTCACAACCAGCCTTCAGAATTCTACACAGCCGCCTGCTCCTCTTGGAGTTCTTTGTCTGCCTGCTTCAGATCATACCTTCCCCTGTATTAACTCATTATTTTGTACTACAGTGTCTTGACTGCTACACTTTGTGAACCCAATTTACTTACAAACCTATCATGCCCCTAGATTATGTCCCTGTGTAGATACTGGAACTTATTTCACTCAAAACAGTATCTGGCACCTATTAGGAATTCCATAAACACTTAACTGACAGAAGAATGCTGGCACATGTGCATAGCAGACAGATACTCATAAGTATTTATTACTGGGAACTGATTTCATAAGCTACTATAAAAATACAGGGGAATAAAGGATTGAAAGCAAGGATACTTTTATTCTATGCCCATTAGTTACGTAGTTCTGGGAAAGTCATATCCTCTGTGGGTCTCTCATCTCAACAGCAAAATGAGAAGGATGAAGTGGACACCTAAGATGTTATGCTCTTAGATGCTCTGGAATAAGTACTTCAATATTCATCTATTATGTTTCTAAACCATATTTAGACTGACAATATCAAGTGCTGACAAGGATGAGGAACAAAACTCCCATACACTGCTGGTGGGAGTGTAATATGCAATAGCAACTTTGGAGGATGTTTGGCACTTTCTCATAAAATTAAACATACACTTACCATGTAAGTCAGCAATTCCACCCCTAGGTAATTTCCAGGAGAAATGAAAACAAACGTCCACACAAAGACTTAAAATCAAATGGAGAAACAATCCAAATGTCCATCGACAGGCAAAGAGATAAAAATAGACAAAAATTGTGGTACATCCACAACAACAGAAAATGACTCAGTACTAAAAAGAAACTAATTTACTGCTATAACACCATGGATGACTCTCAAAAGTATTATACTAAGTGTAATAAGCCTGACATAAAACAGTAGTTACTATATGTTCCATTTATATGAAGTTTAAGAACAGAGAAAACTAACCTATGATTAAAATAATCAGAAAAGTGGTCATCTCTAGGACTGGGCAGGGTTGGCTGGAAAGGGGTGGGAGGAACTTCCTGGGGTAATAGAAATGTTCTATATATTGGTCTGGGCAATGGTTAAAAAGTAGATACATTTATCGAAGTTAACCAAACTAAACATTCAACAAACAGACATTTTATTTGTATGCAAATTGTCTCAATCTTTCAAAAGTTTAAGCTATACAAGATTACTCTTTAAAACTTGGAAATTTTCACTCTTACCTCCTTTTCTTTTGAGCAAGGTTGAGTTCCATAAACTTATACTTCTGGTACTGTTCATCCAGCTTCTTTAGTACTGTATCTGCAGTCTCATTCCCAGGCTGTTTCATAAAGGAATCTACATCTTCCTTTAGCATCAGAAAGAATACATTACAAACCTTAGAATTCATACCTCTAATCAGATTTTTGACTGCTTTAGCTTTATTTTTAAAACATAAAGGAAAAAGAGCTTGTGTTTCTTTTTCTCTAAAGGCTTATAAAAAAAGTAGTTATAAAAGTTAGGGACCATTTCAGACAGTGCACATACACTATGTAGCTAATTTATTCTTCCTCCATCTTCCTCTTTTTACTTACACATGGGGAAAGATGACCTTGTCTACTTCATGCATCCTCCATGCAGCACTAGTAGCAAATATGAAAATTACCAACAGTCAAACACATTGCCTAGTCATGTGCCCTACCCACAAAATGATTCAACAGGTTGCCTGCCAAAATTATCAATTTTATCACTTAAAATTTTAATTCAAGTACTGCCACAGAAATCAAGCTAAACATGGTCAGTAGGTTCCTAAAACAAGCCACAAATGCTTCCTTAAGTATCAAGTGGTTGAAATAAAGCAAACCTAAGAGGCAAACAGAACAATCTTTTGTAACAGGAATAATTAACCAAAAGACAAGCAGTAAAACCCAACAGCATTTTTTAAAAATGCAAACTACACAGGCTGGCCCTTGAAGAAAAGCTAGTTACTTAGATAAGGATCAGGTACTAAGTGAAAATATATGGAAGTTTTAAGGAGATTTTATAAGGGCTTTCCAGTAGTTTAAAGAACTGTAGTCCTTCACTGCAAGTATCTTACAGTTCCTGGGATTGCTACATCAGTGTTCTCATCCATGCTTACTAGCTATAAGGGAGCATTTTAACCAAAACAAGGCAAGAAGAAAAAGGAAGAGAATCACAGCAAGGGAGTGCACTAGTAAGTGCTCAGCAAACATCAGCTGTGTCTATACAACGTGCTAAGGGAACAGATGGAAGTGCCAAGAATGCCGTCCTGGGGTGGCAGTCAGGGAAAACTACAGGGAGGTCATATCTGAACTACATGTTGAGATGAAGAGGTCAACAAAGGGACAAGGGGGAAAGGGACAATTTAAGCAGAGAAAGAAATTACTGCACCAATGGAAATGGGGAAAAGGCACAGTCTGGTTTCTAGCCAATATGGTATACTGCCTCCTCTCACCACATACAGTAATACATATTAAGCATCTACCTGCAATACTGAAAGGACAATTTCTGTTTCTCTTGGCAACTCTAAGTACTGCCACCCCTATTTCAGTTAAAGAAACGGAGGCCAGAAGCTGTAAATTAATATGCTCAAGACTAAGCGGCAAGTGGGAAGTAGAGGCAGGATTCAAACCTTGGGCTACTTAGAAACCAATGTTCTTTCTACAGTATTATGCTATTTACAATTGTTTGGGAACATAAAAATATTTATGCAAAATTTGGATTATTATATTAGATTGGTAGAAATTTTAAGGTCTAAAAAAAAACCCATAACATTTTAGGGAAAAATGCATTTTAAGATAAGACTTTATTAAGCCTTCAGATAAAGTCTATCCTCCTGAATTAGATTTGTGAAGCCATCTCTCCGTGACCACCATGAATGTAGTATTTTAAGGCACTATGGAAACTCAATTCCACATCTGGTCAAGAGCTTATACTGTGTGTTAGGTACTGTGCGGGACCAGGAGAAATGACACTGAGCAAGATAACGACCTCACTTTCCTCCCAGAGGCAGAGCATGACATGTAAGTAGAGGCGATGGAGCTCCACAGACTGCCGAATTCAAATCCTGGGTAACTCACACCCTGCGTGACTCGGGGCAAGTTACTCAGGGGCTCTGTGGTTCACTTTCACCATCTACAAAATGAGAGTAACAGTACCTGCCTCCTAGGGTTTTGTAAAAGCATTAGGAAAGTGCCCTGTATTCAAGACATTTTATCTGTTAAGCTGGGAGATGAGTGTAAAGAAACAAATGGCACAGCTCAGGGAGAAGTATAGAAAATTCTATAAAACTGAATCAGCAAATGTAAATATACAGAGTATACATAAAAGTGGTCTAAATAAAAGAATAAATAAAATAAATGGGTCTTTTGAAGGGTGTAAGATATGATTAGCAAAAAGACAGAGATAAGGCAATATAGATTAAGAAAATTCCCTTAAGATTTTGTAGCAGTTCAGCCAGAAATGAGTAGGGAAAGATAGATGACACCGGGCTGGAAGGTCAGTCACGTTTTCTCTCATTATTCCAATAGTTTTCAAATACTATTTCGAGAATAGCGTTATGGAAGTACTGGGTTGAAACCAACTACTTGCTTCTCTCTGGACTTAGGTTCGTCTCCCTGTTCTGTGAAGATTCCAAATTGCATTCGTCGCTTCCTTTCTGAACTCCACACGATTTATTCTCTACTAAGTTGTTAGGACAATGTTATCTAAAAGCAAATATGATTATACAGTGGCTTTAACTAGACACCTTCCGTTGCCTACTGGATAAAACCTCAGTTCCTCAGCAGGACACACAAGGGCTTCACGTTCTCACCCTCTCCGACTTCCCCAGCAGTCCCTTCCTCCATTCTTCAAAGGAAGGAACCACTGCAGTCCTTCCCCAGACTAGGTATCACTTCCTATCTTCACACCTTAGCACCAGCTCTTCTGCCTTCTCATTGTACCCTAAGTCACCACTCACACATCGGCTTCTCCAGAACCTAGGCCGGGACTCAAGCTTCTCACCGCCTCCCGTTCTCCAGGAAGCAGGGGACGAAATCCAGCTTGGGGATTGGGGTGGCGGTGGGGGTGGCGGTGGGGTAGGGTGGGGGCGGTCCCGAAGACCACCCCGCCCCTGCTCCCGAGCCCTCCGGCCCCGCACTCCCTTATCTTCTGGAGCCTTTTCGCACCGCGTTCCCGCCGAGCGGGTCCCAACAGGGCTCAGTCCGTCCAGGCGCGGAGGGGGAGAGCGGACGGAGTGCTCTCTCCCAAATCCTTTAGCTGAACTCGTTCCCACAACAACCGAGGCCAGGGTGGGGACCAGGAAGGAAGGGGTACCCCACAGAACAGCGTCAAGATACCGAGGAGCGGAGTGGCCCTTACCACAAAAACGGCCTCAGGAATTCCTAGGTGGAGTCGCCGCCCGTTCCCTGCGGCCACGTCTTCCAAAGCACAACCGTCCTTAGCGGCCGCCATCTTGGGGAAGCGAGCGCGCGACTCACTCCCTCTCGAGCGGCCAGTCACCGGGGGCCTGTGATTGGCTCGCTCACAACTTCAGGCCCGCCCCCCGCCTGTGAGGCTGCGCATTCATTGGCGCACAGGAAGTAGCTGCCCTTTCCCCCTCGGCCGAGTCGCCCAACCAATGGGTGCCGTTTGGCTGCGCACGGGTGAATGACAAGCGTGGAAGGGCCGCGGAGGCGAATCTAACGCTGCAGGAAGGACCAATACAGTCTCCTGGGAGAAGGGGTTCCGGGGATTTTTGTGGGTGGGCGGGCTGGAGGCCTCTGGCTGTCTGGGACCTAGCCAGAACGGACCCCACTGCCACCTCAGACAGGCGGCACTCTCCAGAATAGCCTTTGAAGCGACCCGATGTCTTCTCTGATACAAGCAAATCCAGAACCTAGATGCCACCATCGAGCTTGAGCCTCAGTGTCTTTCTGGTCATACCATCTTGACAAGCTTCCAGGCCCTTGAAGAGGACTTGTTTTGTGCCTGCTTCCCAGTGTAGCCAGTGGCCGGATTCTAATAAATACCCCTCCCATTGCATCAAACTTTACCGAAAGCCACCTTTGATTAGACACTCACCACCCCAGCTAAAACGTTTTCAAAAGTTTACAGTCTACATTGCAAAATCCCAAGATCTCTTACGAGGCTTCTAGGCCCAAGAACTTCACCATTTTGAAAGCCAAGTGCATTATACAGACCCAAGTAATTATTCTTCGATCTGTTTTTTGACACCTAACCACCGTATTTGTTCCTGCCTTGGCTGTTCTGGAGTACATCGCAGCGAAGCAGTGCTTCATTCACTCACTGAAAGCCTACCATGAGCCAGGCCCTCTATGAATAAAGGATAAATGTCAGTCCCCTTACTTAGTGAGTGTATATGTATATATATATAATAGTGATTAACATTTATTAAAAACGAACTATGTCCAAATCACTGAGTCATGTTATTTAAACCCCACTGCCCAGTGTGAGGACTGCTATCACCCCTAACTTGCAGACCAGTAAAGGAACTATTGTAAAAATGAATGATTGGTAACATAATAGACTAAATGTTATAAAAGGAACACAGGTGAAGACACTAAGTCGTATTTTAAAATGAGAATAACAGCGTGTACCAACAACACTGTTGTAAAGGTTAAATGAGATTTTGTAATGTAGAATACCTAATAAGTACTTGCCACACAATAGGGCTGAAGTAGTGAGGAAACTAGGCAGGGCTGGAGAAGTGGGAAGATGGAGGCAGGCGGATTGGAGAGAGGGGTGAGACGGGAGGGAGGGAAGTGGGCGGGGCTTTGGACTGAAGGAAGTGGTAAAGGACTGGGTAGGGGGAGGGTTTGGAGGACTGGAAAGAGGGTGGGATTAGAGGACAGGAAGGGGTGGGAGCTGGAAGACTGGACCTAGGGGTGGGGCTGAAGAACTGTTGATAAGGGCAGGGCTAGTAGACTCAGAAGAGGGAAGGGGTTGGAGGGGTGGGAAAATGGGTGGTGCCTAAGGAGTTAAGAAATGGAGCAGGGCAGTAGGACTAGAGGGTGGAGAGGCTGAGGACTGGAGACAGTGGCAAGGCTGAGTCCTGGTAACGGGCGGTGGTAGAGGACAGTGGGAGCTTCTATAGTGTAGTAGCAAAACCTTAGAATATGAAATTGAACAATACCATTATATTAGAATTTAAAAACATAAAATACTTGATAGTTATATAATGCAAAATGCTAGTTACTATTAAAAACCACAAATCAATGGAAAAGAAATTAAGAATGCCTGAATAAGTAGTGTTATACAGTGCTCATGATTTGGAAGTGGTGATATTGTTAAGATGTCTATACGTCTGTCTTCTCCAAATGTAACTATAGATTCAGTGTAGTCCTAATCACCATGATCTTGGAGGCCTTTTTTAAATAGAATTGATCAGCTGATTATAATATTTTATGTTCTTCAAAGAGAACCTGAATACCTGAAACAATCTTGAAAAATATGAATGAACATGGAAGACTATCTGATTTTGAGACCTACAGAAAACTCTTCTAATCAAGTGTGTGTTTGGATCAATGGAACAAAACAAAGTAAAAAAGTAGACCCATAAATATGTTGTCAATTGGTTTTTGAGAAATTTACCAAGACAACCCAAGGGGAAAGGAATTTGTTTTTCCCAAATGTTGCAAGAACAACTGGATAACTACAGGTAGGGGTAGAGATTTACTTTTTACTACCTGTCACCAAACATGAAAATGTATTTTAGATAGATCATATATCTAAACATAAAAGCTAAAACTATAGAGCTTCTAGAAGAGAACTGGAGGATATCTTCATGGTATTGAGATAATCGAATTATTTCTGAACATGTAATAAGCATTAATCATAAAAGAAAAGCTTGATAAATTGGACTTAAAAATTAGAAAACACCTATTCATCAAATGATATTACAAATGTGAAAAGGCAAGCCACAGACTGGGAGAAATTATTTGCACAATATATCTAACAAAGAATTAATATTGAGAATATACACAAAACTACAAATCAATAACAAAAAACAAAGAAAAATATTAAAATGAACAAAATAGTTGGACACTTCACACACACAAAGATTGGAATGACCAGTACGTATATGAAAAGTTACTTAGTCATTAAGGAAAGGTAAAATAAACCATTATGTTATATTACTTACAAACCCACTAGAATGGCCAAAATTTAAAATACTGATGGCAGTAATTTGAGGCCAGAATTCAGAGTACCTAGAATTATCATACACTGCTGTTGGAATAAAGTGATACAGTCATTTTTGGACAACTTTTAGCACTTTTAATTTTACATAAACACATACTCTATGACCCAGCCATTCTACTCCTACATATTTACCCAAGAGATAGACCCACATTTGTCCACAAAAAGACTCATACAGGAATGTTTATAGAGTTTATGTGTGTATCCATTTAAAATTTAGTTTAAAAATAATGAGTATGAAAAATATATTTTCAGATAAACAAAAACTGAGTTTATCACCAGCGTAAGTACCCTAAATAAACTTTTAAAAGATGTACTTCAGGAAGAGGGAAATTATTACAATGCAAGAAGGGATGGTGAACAGAGAATTTGTGAACACTGGTAAATCTAAACAAAAATGTTTCTATATAAATACTAACACTTCTAATCTGAGGGGCTAACAAAATAGGACAGGGCTAAAATACTGGACCATCATAATATGTGAGTTGGGAGAGAATGCCCTTGTAGTTTTAAAGTGTTCTAAGGTCCTTGTGTTATTTGGGAGGGGAGATTAAGATATTAACTTTATTTTTTGATAATTTTGAAGTTTTTGGTAAAATTTCAAGGATAACTAGTAAAACAAGAGAAAGACTGCATCACCTCAAAAACATTGAATTGAAGACTCTCAAGAGTATTGAATGTCCAAATGAATGTTTATTTTACTTGGAAGATGGGGGTGATTCAGTTCAGGCTGCAGAGAGATCATCATTTGTTTTCACATCTGATTCTGAATCTTTTTGCTTTGGTACTTCTACATGGAATTTTGCCTGCATGAAAGGAAGACAGATATGTAAATCTTTCATTATTTATATGTCTTTTTTCTTGTGGTTATAAAATAAATGACAAGTATTTTTACACAAAACTCTGGTCAGTCTTCTTATTATCTAATAGTTGAAGATTTGTCAGACCTGCTGAAACAGACATTCAGGAACCAGGGGACCCAATACATTGGCTGAAGATTGAAGGCAGAAACCTTGTAAAGGTACTCTCTATATTACAACTGACAGCTTACACTTCTAGGCTCAAGATGTTTTCTCTGCCTCTAGCTCTAAAGTTCTACCATCTATACATCTACTAGTTGAAATCCTCCTTACCATTTGATATTCAATGCCCTGGTATTCAACTTAGGTATCACTTCTCTGGAAAGCTGTCCCTGAAACCTCCAGTCTGAGCTACCCACCTCTTCCAGCACTGATCACAGTTGTGTTTGTTGAATAAATAAATGAAACTATTGCTGAATAGGTATCAGAACCCAGCTGAGGTTTGACAACATCAGTTTCTATAGGACAAGGTCTGTATATTCTGTGTCTTTTTACAATGCTGAAACTGCTAGAATTAGTTTTTCTTCTGTGAGAGACCAACAGTGCACAAAATATTGTAAAACTCTGTTCTAACACTGGTCTTGCCTCCAATGACTGCAAATCTCTACCAAGGCCCTAAGGAACAACAGCTCAAACATACCTTATCTCTTGTAGGTGGAGTGGAAGGATTGCTGGTCCTTAAGCCCGGTTGGGTATAAATCATGGGTTGACGTGCCATTAGGGAAGGAGCTCCCAATGGAGTTGGAAGCTATGAATTCAAATGGAAAAGAAAACAAAGTGAAAAATTAATTAGTCTGTGATTGCTGTCCTAAAACAATAGTACTGAGAGGACAAGTAACCCCTCTAGAGCAGATATTACATTTCAAGAATGTCAACTGAAAGGAAATGTCAGTTACAAAAAGAGAAAGCCTCCATCCCTAAACCTGAGAAACTCGCACTGAAGAAGCTGTTGAAAAAAACCTCCAAAGTAAAAAAGAAAGGAAAACCATAGCTTGATGAAAAGAGATACACGTTCCACCTCTGCTGGATTTTGAACAAGTTGAGACATAAGTCAAAACAAGGGCATATGGCCTTAAATCACTGGAATCTATATAACTAGATGTTCTATTGTCCCCTCCTTCAGACCAGAATATACTTCAGAAATATTTACAAAGAGATGGAATGTGACCAGGCCCTCTGCACCTCCTGCGGTCGTCAGAGTCCGCACACTAAGGGTCGTATTTGCTAAAGTTTCAGTGGGCCTGCTGTTTTCCAAAGACTAGCATGTTCAGTTTTGATTCTAGAAAAACAGTTTTTGGTGAGCTGTTTAAAGCTTCCTGATCAGGACACAATAGATAAAAGCCAGCGCCACTCCTGTGAAAAACAGGCACAAGAAACAATAGAAGCCTTTGCAAACAGCTAAAATTAAAATGTCCCACTTGTTAAACCACTACAAAAACATCAGGGCCTTGCCAGGAGTCCCAGTCTTTTATTTTTCTCCAGGGGCATTCCTTGCTTAATTTTACTGGTCAAGACTGCGGCTGTTGGGGCTTGAGGGGGCCCAGTAAATCGCAAAACTTATCCCACAGGAATTCTGAACTAATTGAGATAAAGAACATGGAATAAGATAGACCAAAAATGAAATATCCCCTTTATCACTGAATGGCTAGATTGGCATATGGTGCTCAGGTATGCAGACAGACATGATATGCTTCCCTGTTCAGAATCCCAGAATTGGATGTACAGACCTAAGGCAGTGCTAAAAAAATCAGTCTTTCTAAAGGGACAGGACTGGCAGAGCAGATCATTAGGGATACTTCTGACAGGAAGCTGACTCCCAAGAAGAAAAAAAAAGGCAGATGGGCACAAACTTTTGACTTCATTCCAGATAGAGGCCAAATTGAGGAATGGATCTTCAGGGCTGCTTGTCAAGCCAGACTTGTACTGATTTCAGAATGAGGTAGACCTACTCAGCAAGGTACAGACCAGGCTGGACCAGTGAAGCCCACCTTGATAAGGCAAAGCTCCCACACAAATGACCACCTGGAGGGGTGGAGGGAACTCTGCTCTGTGCAGCAGGCTGGCTCTAGACCAGAGGCTGTAGGCCAATCATTATTCTTCCCACATTAATAATCAGGCAAAACACAGCCCCCTCCCCCACTTCGGGAAGAGTGGGTAAAGGAGGGAGCTTAAGAACACACTCAGGGAGCACCTGTCCACATGAAAGCTAGGAGTGGGCAAAATGTGGTTCTAATACAAAGCAATTAGAGAAAGATTAGAAAGGGCAGTAACTTTGGACATTGTTCATTGTAGATTCAAATAAAGACATATTAAGGAAATTTTAAATTTCAAAAAAAAAGCTATGTTTTAAAAAAGAAGATGTGTGGGGGGAAAAAGGAGAAAATAATCAGCCTGTCCTTAGGCTATTCTTTCATTATTTTACATTCTTACCTATTATATTTTAAAACTATTTATTTTTGTTTTCTTTCAGCTAAAACTCATAAAAATATGTGCATTCAAAAAAAAAAAAAAAAAAACCTCCAAAGAAGAAAAAGGAAAAGATGACCCAGAGCCACATAAAGTGGAAGGAGTATGATAATTTGGAGGTCATTTGTGACTGAGATAAGAACAATGAGGGCAGGCAGAATCCTTACTGGAATAGGTTCAGGAGAGAATGAGAGGGAGAAATACAACAAAGTAGTGAATATAACAAAAAGGAAGCCTACTCACAGAATGCACAAGTGGCTACCAGTGGGGAGAGGGAAGGGGGAGGGACAAGTTAGAGGTAGAGGAGCAAGAGGTACAAACTATTAGGTATAAAATAAATAAGCTACAAGTACATAGTGCACAACACAGGGAATATAGCCAGTATTTTATAATAACTGTAAGTGGAGTATAACCTTTAAACATTGTGAATCACCACATTGTACACCTGTAACTTGTATACTATTGTACAGCAACTATATTTCAATAAAAAATTCAAAAAAAGAGAGAATGAGAGGGAAAGAAATAGTGGCATAGCATACAGATAACTCTTTTAGGGAATTTTTCAGTAGCATATTCACGTATGAAATAGCACTGAGCCATTATAATGGACCAATCTAAACAGATCTCAAAAACCTAAGTATAAAATAATGCCAATTATAATCAATTTTTAAGAACCATGTAGAATAGTACTACATGTTTTTCTTTAGTAAAAGTATGAAAATGTTCTGGAAGGCCATACATAAAATTCATCATTGTCATTGTCTCTGGAGAGTTCGAGGGTGACTGAGACAAGGGGTGTGCCAAAGAGCCTTTAGTTTTATTTGTAAAATTTCATTTAAAAGTGATCTAGAAAAAACTATGACAAAATGTTAATATTTAGTAATTCACAGTGCTGAAGCATGAATGTTTGTTTTCCTCTATAGTTTCTTGCATTTTTATTTTTATTTTTTTCCTGTACTTTTAACATTTTTCCAAATTGACATCAACAACAAAAACACGAGTGAACCGGTGGCGAGGCTGTGTGGACTGAACAACTTTAGAGTTCCCGTTACTTGTATTATAGCACATGAGATTTATGTAATGCACTGAACCTATAAAAAGGGAACTGGTGATTTCAATCAATTTTTAACTAAGTAAAGAAAATTTTTAAATCATGAAAACATTGCCAATAGGCAGAACAGAAATAACAAATTAAAAATGAGTTAGAAGAAGGTTGGATAAAAAGCCAGAAAAAATCCAGATAGAATTCTACCTGTCTAAATTCTCCCATTGGAAGTCTTGAACAATAAGAACAAATTCAGCCTTATTAAATTCCACTAAATTATACTTGAATCTCTATTATGTATATATTGATTATTCCCATTTTGGATTCTCTATTAATTCTGGAACAGCTTTCCCTTAACTAGTCCACTTCTACAATCTCTCCTCCTTCCATTTAAAATTATCCCTATCATGCTTTTTATCTGTTAGTGCAAATCATGGGGAGTTTTAACTTTATCTCCCACTCTTTATATCATAAAACTGGTTTTTATTACCATTCTATACATAGGCACTTGCTGTGAAGTCACTGGATAGGCCATTGGAGGTGGAACCTTGAAGAAAAGTGTCAATTACTATATAGTACATTTTTGACTAGTATTTAATAAGAGATATCATAAGATACAGAATACTTTCTGCTATGTATTTAATATTGAGAACAAACATAGTGAACCATTTACAGTCGGGACAATGATCTTTCCTGGAACATGACAGATTTAGGAGGTTAAGGACTTCCAATTACTGCTATGTTGCTTTGGAAGCCATAGCAGAGTTCACAGTAGCTCAAGTTCCCTTAAGAGTGGGAATGGGTAAAAAATGAAGATATTTTGGCTTTTATCACAACAGATGGAAAAAAGTAATATATTTAGTGCTACTGATGTAACATCAAATTATGCTGCCTCCCAACCCTGATTTAGTCTCCTTGCCTATACTAGTCATAACTTTAATCCTTGCCTTAATCTCTTTGTTTATTACTAGGTAATACAACATAAGAGACAAGTCTTTGACTTTAGACTTTGACCCCAGAGTGCTAGTGCTCGGCCACAAGGACCTGAACAAAGAGGCAGAAACACATCTTTAATACCAATGTTTCTGATCTTTCCAAAGTATTCTTCTCCTCTAGCTCCTAATTACACTATTAAAAAATTCTTCATTCTGATATATATCATCTGAGCCAAAATTGGTAACTGGATCATGAATAATTTCTATCCTTGTTGTTTGTGCCCTATTACCGGCACTTACCATTAAGCCCTGCTATTCAAAGTCTGATCATTGGACCAGAAGTATCGATATAAGCTGGGAGCTTGCCAGAAATGCAAAGTCTCAATCTCCATCCCAGACCTGCTACATTTTAGCAACTCCCCCAGGTGAGTCAGATGCACATGAAAGCACAAGAATAAGAAAGTGTAGCAAGGGTCTAAAAAATTCTGTCAAGGGAGAAGCATATGAGAAGCTTCATTATGGTTAGGGGGGATGCTTATTCTCCTTGCCTTCCTATTTTCATATCCCTCTCTTAGCACTGAGGGGATGTAATTTAATGGTCTATGTTTCACATCCTAGTGGGAGGAGTACTGTGCCACAAATCACTATTATCATCGTCATCGTCACCATCAGCAGTATGCTGCTAATATTTATTGAGCACCTACTGTGACCTAGGCACTACTTTAAGCAGTTTACATGTCTCACCTCATAAAACCATAAGAAAAAGACAAATAACCAAACAAAAAATAAGTGGAAGCTTGAACAGATATTTCACAAAAAAGAAAACTTAATGGTTAATAAATATATCAAACAATGCTCAACCAGATTATAAATTAGACACATACCAAAAATAAAACATACCATGATACCATTAAACACCTGAAAGAATGGCTCATTTTAAATTATACTATTTATATTTTAATTTTAGGTAAGTATTCCTATTTAAATATTAATGAAAAATTAACATCACTATTATTTTATATTAATTAAATAATTAAAATAATGTCAAGTGTTGATGACATTGATAACACTCTTATACCACTGGTGGGAGTACACATTGTTACAGCCCTTTTTGAAAACACTTTAAAATTACCTAGTGAACCTAAACCCTATGGCCAAGCAGTTCCACTCCAAGGTAGATTCTCTAGTGAAACTCTTGCAATGTGTTCATAATAGCAAACACCGTGAAACAACATACATGTACATGTCTAATATAAATGTCTATGCAATAAAATGTTACACATTAACATAAATGAATCTTACCAACATAATACTGATTGAAGGAAGCAGGCCACAAAAGAATATGTACAGTATGATTCCATTTATATAAAGTTCAAAGAAAAACCAACAACACAAAAGAGGACTGAGGTGACCTTATAAAAGTGAATAGAATAAAAGCAAAAAGAGAAACCTCTGTGAGCAGAAGAGAACATTAAATTTCTAATTATTAGTCTCAGAGTGATATAGAGCAATATTGTATTTATGAAAAATGGACAGGATATTGTGAAAAAAGAGCAGATAATGAGAATGTATTCTTGGAAATTAAAAAAGCACAACTCATTAAATAAAAACTTTAACAGAAAGGTTGAATGACAGGAGGACTTGTTTGAAAATGGATATGTTCACTTCATGAAAATTCATTTGTACACTTTCCTATATGAATTTTATGTTTCAATAAAATTTACCAAAATAAAAACAACAAGCAAACAAAAAAACACAGAAACTCTCAATGAATGGGATGAATGGCAAATTAGACAGAGATGCAGAGAGAATTTGTAAACTAGAATATAAATTTGGAGAAAGTACTCAGAATGAAGCACACATAGTTAAGGAGATGGGAAACATGAGAGAGGTGTTAAAAGACAGGTTCTATCCCTAGATGCATCATGGTAAAATTAATTTGAAAAAGATAAAAATTTTTTCCCCTGAAATATTTATTGGATTCTTGCTGAGGTGAGTCTTGGAAAGTTACATATTTACACTATATGCAAGAACAAAAAATACAAACTATTACACGCAAGAGCCATCAGAAATAAGACACAAGATCATATCAGAGTGAAGGA
Source organism: Camelus bactrianus (assembly GCF_048773025.1). NCBI lineage: Eukaryota > Metazoa > Chordata > Mammalia > Artiodactyla > Camelidae > Camelus > Camelus bactrianus. Next base: position 118,095,359 of record NC_133575.1, on the reverse strand, counting down.
AAAATATAGGAACATTGAAGGGTGCAGATAAAGAGTGAACATAGGATGGAAGGAACAAGAATGGAGATAGGAATTCCTGTGTTCGGAAATATACCTGTTCACTTGGAATGGGTGTATGTGCATGTGTGTGTATGTGTATGTGTAAAACAGACATGGAGGGAAACAGTGATTGAAAAGCTGGACGCATGAAGACATATTGGGGAGACTTAAGAATGGAAAAAGACAAAATCTTAAAAGGAATAAAGCAATTCAGATTAACTGCTGTATTCATTTTCTATTGAAGCCATAACAAATTACCTGAAATTTAGTGGATTAAACAATACAAGTTGGCTTCTGACTCCCCTACTCTATCTTTAAAGTCAGCCACAGGGCATTACTCTGACCTTGCTTCCATCATCACATGTCTTTCCCTGGTTCTTTTGCCTCCATTTTTTACTTTTAAGGACCCTGGTGATTATATTGGATCCACGTGGATAATCCACAATAATCTCCCTATTTTAAGGTCATTTGATTAACAACATTAATTTTATCTGCAAACTTAATTCCCCTTGTCATGTAATGAAATACATTCACAGGTTTCATGGATTAGGATATGGAAATATTCGAGTGGATGTTATTCTGTCTACCACACCTACAGAGGTAAAATAATTAGACTGAAAGCTGACTTGTCAGTGGTGGTGGTGGTGAAGGCCAGGAGAAAGTGGAATGATATCTTTAGAGTACCAAAATGAAGTAACTGTCAGACTGGAAGGGGATACCCACACAAAAACTGAGTTGGCCAGCAATAAATACACTCTTATTAAAAGAAATTTTAATGATGTACTTCAGGTGATCCCATTCAGAGATCTAATACATAGTAAGAAATTATGAGAAAGAAAGTGGCAAATAATGTAGTTAAATCTAAACAAACATTGACTCTGTAAAACAATGAAACAATGTATCACTGTTTTGTGGTAATTTAAACAAAACAAGATACCAACTCATGAAGAAACAGAAAATATGATAATAAATCTATAATTAGGAAGGAGACTGAATTGGTAATCAAAAACCTCCCAACAAAGAAAAGCCTCAGACCAGATAGCTTCATTGGTGAATTCTACCAAACATTAAAAGAAGAATTAACACCAATTCTTCCAATATACTGAAGAGGAGGGAACATTACCTAATTCATTCTACAAGGCCAGCATCACCGTGATACCAAAGCCAAAGCCAATACAAAAAACGAAACAAAACAAAAAAAACCCTATAGGCCAATATCCCTTATGAATATTGAGGCAAAAATCCTCAACAAAATACTAGCAAATCAAATACAGTAACATATGGAAAGGATTATATACCATGATCAAGTGGGATTTATTCCTGGAATGCTAGGATAGTTTCAACATATGAAAAGCCAATCAATGTAATATGCCCCATAAATAGAATGAAGGGAAAAAATATGATAATATCAATTGATGCAGGAAAGTATTTGACAAAACTCAACACCATTTAATGATGAAAGCACTCAATAAATTGGGAATAGAAGGGAACTTCCTCAACATAATAAAGACTATATATGAAAAGACCAAAGCTAACATCATGCTCAAGGGTGAAAGACTGAAAGCTTTCCCACTAAAATCAGGAACACAACAAGAATGCCCACTTCCACCATTTCTGTTTAAGATATAGCTAGAGCTATTAGGCAAGAAAAAGAAAGGCATCCAAATTGGAAAGGAATAAGTAAAATTATCTCTGGTTGCAGATGACATGATCTTATATGTAGAAACTCTAAAGATTCCACAAGAAAAGTGTTAACATTAATGAATCAATTCAGCAAAGTTACAGGATACAATATCATCACATAAAAAAGCAATTACATTTAAATACACTAGCAATGACCAATCCAAAAAGAAATTAAGAAACAATTCCACTTACAATACCATCAAAAGGAATACAATACTTGGAATAAATTTAACCAAGGAGTCAAAAGACTTATACACTGAAAACTACAAAATATTGCTGAAATGAATTAAAGAAAAAGACCTAAGAAAGTGGAGATACATCCCATGTCCGTGGATTGGAAGATTTAGTATTGTTAATTTGACCATACTACCCAAAGTGATCCACAGATTCAATGCAATCATATCAAAATCCCAATAAATTTTTTTCAGAAATAGAAAAACTCACCCTAAAATTCATATGGAATCTCAAAGGACCCTAACTAGCCAAAATAATCTTGAAAAATAAGAACCAAGTTAGAAGACTCATACTTCCTGATTTCAAAAGTTGTCACAAAGCTACAATAATCAAAACAGTGCGGTACTGGCATAAGGAGAGACATGGCGACCAGAGGAATAGAAGACACGTCCAGAAAAAACCCTCACATATATAGTCAGTTGGTTTTTTACAAGGGTGCCAAGATCATTCAATGGGGAAAGAACAGTCTTTTCAACAAATAATGCTGAGGCAACTGGATATCTATATGCAAAAGAATGAAGTTAAACCTTTATCTCACACTATATACAAAAATTAAGTCAAAATTGATTAAACACCTAAACTTAAGAGCTAAATCTATAAAAAAAACTTAGAGGAAAACATAGGGGAAAATCTTCATGACATTGGATTTGGCAATGAATTCTTGGATATGACACCAAAAGTATGGACAACAAAAGAAAACAAATAGATACACTGGACTTCATCAAAAATTTTAAAAATCTGTGTATCAAAGGACACCATAAAGGCAGTAAAAAGACAACCCACAGAACTGAAGAAAATATTTGTTAATCATATATCTGATAAGTGATTAATATCCAAAATATATAAAAAGCTCCTACAACTGAACAACAAAACAAACAACCCAATTCAAAAATGGCCAAAGGTTTTGAATAGACATTTCTCCTAAGACTGTACACAAATGAAAATAAGCACATGAAAAGATGCTCAACATTAATAATCATTAAATAAATTGAAATCAAACCACTATAAGACACTACTTCACACCCAACAGGATGGCTATTACAAATAAAAAAGAAATCCAGAGAATAACAAATGTTGGTGAGGTTGTTGGGAAGTTGGAACACTCATGCATTTCTGGTGGGAATATAAAGTGATTCAGCCACTGTGGTAAATGGTATGGTGGTTCCTCAAAAAATTAAATACAGAATTATCATTCGATCCAGCAATTCTACCTCTGGGTATATGCTCAAAGAATTGAAAGCAGAGATTCAAATAGATATTTGCACTCCAATGTTCATAGAAGCATTATTCACAATAGCCAAAAGCTGAATACAACCCAAGTGTCCATCAGTGGATGAATAGATAAACAAATGTGGTACATCCATACAATGGAATATTATACAGCCCTAAAAAGGAACAAAATTCTGATAAATGCTATAATATGGATGAATCTTGAAGACATTATGCTATGAGAAACAGCTAGAAACTGTATGATTCCACTGATTGAGGGAAATTCAAAGAGACAGAAAATAGAAAAGTGGTTACCAGGGGCTGAGGGTGGGAGGAATTGGAAGTTAATTTTTAGCGAGTAGAGTTTCTGTTTGAGGTGATGAAAAAGTTCTGGAAACACACAGTGGTGATGGATATACAACATTTTGAATGTATCTGAATGCCACTGAATTATACACTTCAAATGGTTAGGATGATAAATTTTATGTTACATATATTTTACCACAATAGCATATTAAATCAACAGGGAGTGTGGTCAGGGTTTTATAAAATCTTCTGAAGTCCTCATGTGGTTTCAGAGAGTTTGGTGATTATGTATGTTGTTGTCTGTACAGTAACCAAAAAAAAAAAAGGATAGCAATGGAGTATAACTTAGAAGGTAAGAGGCAAAAAAAAAAATGAAAGGAGAAAAAAGATTTTAATCATTGCAAAAGAAGGCAAAAAATGAGAGGGGAAAAAAGAAAAATAGGGTGAAACACCGTATACTAGAAATATCCAAATATATCCATAATCACATAAAAACATAGTAACTAAACTCAGGTTAAAAGACAAATTGGATTCTAGTGCAGTTAAAACTGAGTAAGCACAGACAATCTTCCTCTCTCACTGAACACCTAACTATAAAACCTGGATGAGATGCATGGTCAGCTATCAGAAAACTCTGAAAAGTAAGTGTCAGCAGTTAGATCAGGAAAGAAGACCAGAACTCGAAGTAGCACTGAACAGGCAGTGGCCACAGTGGCAGCACAGGAACACTGAGAGAGCCAAACATGTGAGTGAGACGAACTCTACATTAGGTGGAGCTGTGGCTCCATGAAGGGAGGGACAAAAAAAAATGTTTTTCTAATTCTCTCTGTCCTACCACTGCTTGGAAACTTGACTTATTTCAATCAGGGAAATGAATGGGGTTTTTGGCCAGAGAAAAGATACTGGGAGTCCCAGGAAATTGGAAAATACTAAGCCAGTGGAGACACCAAAGCCCAGGTCTCAGGCTGACCACTGAGTGGAGCACACGCAGGACAGACCCAAAGAGGAGAGCAAAGGCTGTGGGAACTGAGCAGACACTGGAACCACGGGCCAGAGAAGTGGGCTGAATGTACAGCTTAAACCTAACCAGGTTAAATGCCTGCTAAAACACAAATATCAACATTCTCCATAATTTAACAAGAACTTGAGTCTTATAAATTAACAGTCAAAACGTCCAGGATGCAATCCAAAATTAGCACATGAAGAACCATGAAAATCTGAACTTGCATAGGAAATGGCCATCAACTGACAGTAATGATGAGATGACACAGATGTTGGAATTATCTGACAAAGACTTCAAAGTGTCTATTACACAAATGCTTGAATGAGCAATTATGAACACTCTTGAAACAAAAGTTAAATAGAAAGTGTCAGGCAAGAAATAGAAGATACAGAGAAAAGTCAAATAGAAACTTCAGAACTGAAAAATATAATAACTGAAATAAAAACACCTAATGGAAGGAAAAAAGAAAGATTCAGTGAATTTAAAGATAGACCAGTACAAATCATTCATTCTGAAAAACGGGGGGTGGGGGGGATTAAAAAGAACAAATCAGTCTCAGAGACCAGTGGGACAACATCTAAAGGTCTAATATTTGTGTTATTAGACTCTCAGAAGGGGAAGAGAATGAGTGCAGTAATAGTTGTAGAAAACTTCCCAAGTTTTAAAAATGCAGATTCAAGAAGTTGTACAAACCTGAACAGAATAACCACCCCCCCAATCCATGCCAAAGCAAATAATAATCAAACTTATGAAAATGAAAGACAAAGAAAAAGTCTTGAAAGCAGCCATAGAAAAATGCAATATCCATGATTCAGATGACTATGGATTTTCTCATCAGAACCACGGGGGCCAGAATAAAGTAGATCATTTTTAAGTGCTGGAAAAAAAAAGAACTATCAATCCAGAATTCTACATCCAGTGAAAACTGCTTTAGGAACAGAAGTGAAATAAGACCATTTTCAAATGAAGGAAAAATAAGAGAATTCATAGCCAGAATTGCTAATACTAGAATTGCTAATGGATGTTCTTCAGGTAGAAGGGAAATGATACCAGAAACAAACTTGGCATATCAGGACTGAAAGAATAGCAAGAGAAGTGCTAAATATCTGAGAAAGTATAATAGGCTATTCTTCCACTCTTGAGTTCTATAAAACATGTTTGATGGTTGTCAGCAAAAAGCGTAAGATCATCTAATGGGTTTTTTTTCAATGTAATGTATGTATAGACAATCATAACGTAAAAGGAGGAAGATAAGGGAACTTACATGATGTTAATGTTTCTACATTACAATTGAAATACTAAAATACTGATTCTAAATGGACTGAAAAGTATGTATTTTCTAATTGCTAGAGCAAATACTGAAAAAAATATACAAAGCTATACTTCAGATTATAATATATAAATTAAAATAGAATACTAAAAAATGTTCAAAGAACCCAAAGGAACACAGGAAAGATGAAACAAAGGAACAGCAACAACAGAAGGGACAGGCAGAAAACAACTATAAAAAGGTAGAACTAAATACAAACACAAATAATGAAATAAAATGCAAATTGTCTAGATACACCAAATAAAAGACAAAAATTGTCAGAATGGACTTAAAAAGTAACCCAACTATACACTGAAGACAGGAAACACTTAAGCGCAATGACATAGGCAACTTAAAAGTTAAAAAAAAATGGAGAAAGATATACTATGAAAACACTTTTCAAAGGTAAGCTGTTATATTAATATCAGACAAAATAGACTTCAGAGCAAAGAAAATAACTAAGGATAAAGATGAACATTATGTACTGATAAAAGGGTCAATCAATCAAGAAAACAATCCTAAATGCGCATGCACCAAATAACTGAGCTTCAAGTTACATGATGCAAAACCTGGCCAGACTGAAAGGAGAAATGGATGAATCCACAAGTATAGCTGGGGACTTAATACTCCTCTCTAAGTAACTAACACAATGACTACACATTAAATCAGCAAAAATACAGAAGAACTGAACAACACAATCAACCAATAGGATCTAATTTACACTTACAGAACATTCCATCCAAGAGCAGCAGAATATACTTGTTTTCAATTGCTCATGAAATGGTCAGCAAGATAGACCATATCTTCCATCATAAATCAAAATTTAACAAATTTCGAAGTATTTAAAGCATGCAAAATACTTTATCTGACCATAAAGGAATTAAACTAGAAATCAGTAAAAGAAGGATGGCAAGAACATCTTGCAACACTTAGCACAATACAACTGATTAAAAAGAAAACATTTCTTGCTCTACCTACTTCCCTAACACAAATTACTATGTTGTATGTATGTACCAAAAAAGAGAAAAGGTAATAATACATCACAAATATTACCATGTTGGGGACAGGAGGGATAGGATTCCAGATGGTTGACATACAGGTGCAGGTATTCAACTGCCAGTTCATTCCACCAGTAATTTCCATCTCTGAAGGCTGACACGACTTCATGTCAGATCTAAAATTGAATTTATAAATCAGCCCATTTGGGGAAATGACAAATCTACTATTTAAACATCTAGTCAGGATATAGCCTTTGAAATAATGTTTATGCTTATAAATAGGTAAGATATAATAGGAGGGAATCACACCAAAAAAAAAAAAAAAAGCTTTAACAAAAAGATGGCTGTTTTCTATATGAAATTAAGAAATCATTTACAAAATTACATGTTTCAGCTTAGCTTTTATAGATAATTCTGAATTTAAATTTCCCACTAACATAGTTTGCGAGTTCCTAGAAGGAATTCAATAGTAGCAGTTTTCCATAAATAAAGTGACTTGAATGAATACATTTTATTCTAAACTATTTTAATAGCTTATCTAGAGAAAAACCCCTATTATTCCCCATGGTAGTAGGTCAAAAGCGCACCAGAGTAAGAGGCAAAAGTATTGAATTCTGAGCCCCACCAGGTGATTAACTAGCTGTGTAACCTTGACTAAATAACTCAACCTCTTTCCTTATTTGTAAAATGGGGATAAACTATGCTTCATAGCATTAGAGTTATTAGGAGAATAAATAATGCCAGACACGAAATACTTTGCATAGATAAGAGAATAAACAGAAAAAAAGGAAACAAAGTCTTATCAAACATTTATTCTCACTAGGCTGTGTGTTAGCTGTTTTCACAATCTTATACATCATTTAATTTTTATAACAACTATGTGAAGTAGGTATTATAAATTCTCACTTTATGGATGAGGAAACAGTCTCAGAGAAGGCAAATATCTTGCTCAAGGTCTTACAGTAATTTATGGCAGGACTAGAAACCCATACTCTACACCAGTGGTTAAGATCATTATCCCTATTTTCTACATCTATTTCTACTCATCCACTGAATTATGTAATAATCTATTCTGCATACACCTTAGTTTTAATTTTAAGAAATGGTCCCTGTCTCTAAAAGCTCATATTTATTCTGTATTCATCATTTGACTTATCCAAATTTAGTTTTTATCTAGGTGATACCAAGTTTAAAAAGTCAGAGTGCTGAAAGATCTAAAACCAAAACATCAGTCACTGTGTCCTCTTCCCCAAAGTAGCCACTTTTTCCCTTATGCCATTTAATTCCATAATCCTAAAGATGTTTATAGTACATGTCTTAATTTATACATTTTATACATTATTGATTTCCTTTGGAATTAGCACTCTGACACCATATCCTACTTGCCTGCCCACCTCCCCTCATCTTTGAAATATACAATGCATATATATGATGTGTGTGTGTGTGTATGTGTGTGTGTGTGTGTGTGTGTGTGTGTGTGTACACACATACATACATATATCCCTAACTCTAGAGCAAGACTGCCTGGGTTCAAATACCACTTCAGCCATTTAATAGCTGTATGAGATTGGACAAGTTACATAACCTCTGTATCTTAGTTTTCTCATATGTGAAATGTAGATTGATTGCATTCATTCAACACATATTCATTCAATATCTACTAGGTGCCAGGCCCCATTCTTGGTGCTTGGAATATATAAAAGAGGTGAAAATATTTGCCTTCATGGAGCTTAAAATCTAGTGGAAATAATAAGTATCGCAAGTAGAAAGATTAATCAGTTATTATGTGTAAAATACTTAGAATGAACACTATCTGCCTCAGAGTAAACAATAAATCTTAGCACCAAATATGTCATTTTGATTTTTTCCTGGAGACATCGCTCCTGGAGCTCTCCATCCTTCTGTTCCATTCTAAACTGGCTGCTGTACAGTAAAAATCACCCTGGGACTCCCATTGTTGTTATATTGGGAATTCCCTCCACCTCTCAGTTAAGTAGGGTTCTCTGTTTCCTTGAATCTTATGTGCTACTCTTTATTAATTTACTTCTCTGTTCTTTTGGAGCACACCCTGTAGGATCTAGCTGAGCAAAGGTGCATGGTACATAAATATTTTTAGAGTTTGGGTGTCTGAAAATTTCTATCCCTTGCACTTCTTTGAGAGCTTATCTGAGTACAGAACTCCAGACTGGCAATAAATTTCACTAAAAATTTTTAACAGGTTGAAGTATTGTCTTCTAGTTTACAGTATTATTCTGTAAAGGTCCAATGCTGTACTTATTCCCGGTCCATTGTTTGTGCTTTGTTTTCCTCAATTCTTGACACTTTAACTTCCTCTATTCAACCTCTACAATATTAAGATGTTTTCAAAGTTCCATTCTGGACCTACTATTACCTCTTTATTCTCTACCAAGATGAGTTGATCAAGTCTTATAGCTTTAACTACCACATTGATGACTCACAAATTTTTAACTTTAGGCTTAATATCCAGAGTCATATGTACAACTGCCTCTTGGATATCTAATACACACCTCAAACACAACATGTCAAGAATAGCTCTTGATTCAACTTACCTACTCAAACTATTTCTCCTCCCATCTTTCCCATCATGATATGTGACACCACCATCCACGTAGTAGCTCAAGCCAAAAACCATCCCTTGATCACTCTTCTCCTCACCTCTGACAGCAAGTGCTATCAACTCTACCTCCAAAACATGGCCCAGATGCATCCACTTTTCATTACACCACCTCTAATACTACCATCCCAGACAAGGTGTTCAATATGGCAGACTCTAAAAGAAAAGAAGCAGTCTGTACAGGCAGTGGAATTTTAAAACATACTCCTGGATTTTATTTGTGACTATTTTATCTAGAATTCTGACATCTGTAATGAATAAGAGAGACTAGTTAGCAGTTTTCTTTCTTTGTTCTATCTTCCTTGAGCTTTGATATGAAAGTTAATGGTATTTCATACACTGAACTATACACCTTCCCTTTTTCCTAAAGCCTGGAATTGAAATTTCCTATTCTTCAAAAACTTATGTGGTAATTGGTCTATGCATGTTTCTGCTTCTTCTTGGATGAATTTTGCCATTATATTTTGCTTGGAAATCATCAATTTCCTCTAGATTTCCAAATATGTTGTTACCAAACAGTTGCACAAAGTATTCATGTATAATTATTTTAATATCTTATTCCTCAAGTTGTATACTTTTACATTATCTTTTCTGTTTAATCAGAGGAACTTATTTTATTGGACTTGAACTAAGTTTTGGATGTATTTGGTTTTGTTTGCAAGTATATTAATTTAAGCTTTTTCTTTATAAATTTTATCTTCCTAATATGTTTTTGTTATTTTATGTCTGTTTCCTTCAGTAAAACAAAATTCTTGTTAATTTCTCTTTTTTTAACAATGATGACTTTTTTTCTGTTTAGCTTCCACAGTGCCCCATTAGCTTTGAGATGAAGTTCTCTTTTTCACTCCCTTCAGATAGGTGATAACTTTCCTTTTGATTTTCTCTTTTGCAAAAGGATTATATTTTTATTTATAAGTAGTTAAGATTGTCATGGTCAACTTTTTATTATTTCTCATTTTATTGGATTATAAGCAAATATAGCCCATAAAATTCTTTATTTTTTAAGGCTTTTTTTGTGATAGCTTTGAATAAAATGAATATTCTGTGTGTGTGTACACTCAGGTTTACTATTTATTATCTATTAGTTAAATTCTTCTATGTCCTTATTTATGTTCTTCTTACTAAATATATCCAACAATGAAAGAGATAGTTTGAAACTGCCCATTATTACTGTCCTTTCTCAAGTTCTCCATGTATTTCTTTACTTTATGTATTTAGCTATTAAGACTACTATATCTCCAGAAATAGTGTCTTATTCTGTTTAGTGCTTTTAACCTCACATTCCACATTATTGTTGTTAATGTTATCACTTCTGCCTTCGTTTAGTTTCCATTTGCCTCTTTAGTTTTTTTTTTTTTTTTTTGGCTGAAAATGCATGGAATCATTCCCTGAAGTGTTTGTTTAATAAAATAAAAAATAAGTATTACTCATTTAATACAATTTATATCATAAAGTAAGAAAAAGAACCAAGAATACAAAGAACTATGAGGAATGCCAATTAAGACATGCTTAGAAAGAGAAGACCCTTCAGACAAACCAAGAACTTTACTTACAAAAATTGGAATAATATATAACAGATAAATTTTCTACTTTAATTATTTAGGTAAAAAATTCACACATTATAGAACTTTATAACAAATGATTCCCCTATCTAATCTAAAAAATCATTATTTTCTGCGCATTACTCTCATTACACATTACTCTTATTAGACCCTTTCTCGAACATGTATTTATTGGCTCTCTTTTTTAAATAATAAAACACTTACTTGGTGATTGGGCCTTCTCCAAAGTTGAGATCTGTTTTATAAAACAAACACAAATTTTACATTGTGTTCCTACAAATACTTTTCATTAAAATGCATTTTAAAAATACATATCAGAAAATTAATTTAAAAATAGATGCTTACTTCCTACAAGGCTAGCAAGTGAGCCATCCAGGTTGTCTGCTGTGATTGCTCCATCTTGCTGTCTGGCTCCCACACGGTTGTGGGCTTGTGAAGGTAATGTTAGTTGTAATATATCACATAGGGAAAATAATCTGAAAATAATAGAATTAGATGAAAACGTAAACCAAATTTAGGTCAATACAGTAATGATGTATATGTACCTTCCCATTACAAACTAAGAGGACTTCAAATTATTAGGTTAATTAGTATAAAGTCATTTTAAATTAGTCATTAAATAAACTTTAATTGAACACTTGTTATGTGCTAGGCACTGTACTCGGTACTAAATATACAGTTGTGAATAAAGAAGATAAAAATCCCTGCCTTCATTTAGCTTACATTCTATTAGAGACAGAAAATAACCAAGACAAATAAGGTGCATAATATGTTAGATCATGGTAAGTGCTAAGGAAAAAAATATCAGAGAAAGGAGCACAATATGTTGGTGGGATGGTGAGTATTTAAATTTTAGAGATGAAAGGCTCACTGAGAAGGGAACTTTCAAGAAAAGACCTGACTAGTGTAGAAGGGTGAACCATGTCGATCCAGCAGAAGGAGCAGCATGAACAAAGGCCCTGAAGAAAGAGTGTGCTTGGTGTGGTTGAAGAACATTGAGGAGGCCAATGTGTCTGGAGTCAAAGTGATCAAAGGATTTGGAAAGGCAATGGAGGGGTTTGTGGGAAATTCTAAAGACCTGGACTTTTACTCTGAGGTCACCATCTCAGGCTAACTTCCCTGGAGGGATCTGAACAGAGGAGAGACATAATCTATCTGGCATGTATTTTAATAAGATCACTCTGTTATGTAAAGAACGGACTGTAGGGGGCAAGGGCAAAAGCAGGAAGTGGTCAGATGATGGTAACTTGGACTATGGTGGCAGTACTGGAGGTAGAGAGAAGTGGTCAACTTTTGCACGTTTTGAAGGTAAAGTTGGGAAAGATTCCCTGGTGAATTAGATGCAAGGAGTGACAGAAAGAAAGGAGTCAGGGATGACTGCAAGCCTGAGTCACACTGGCCCTACTCACATTGTTCCTAGAAGAAATGAGTTGTTGTTTGCTATTAACTGAGTAAGAGAAAATCATGGATAAAGCAGGTTTGATGTCAAGTATCAAAAGCTTAGTTTTGGACATATTGTGTCTTAGAATCCTACTAGATAGTCAAGTGAATACAGTGAATAGACACTTGGATATACAATCCTGGAGTTCAGGAGGAATGGCTGTAGCTGGAGATACTAATTTGGGAGTCCTTATCTATGAAAAGAAGAGAAATGAGGAGAGATCAGTGAAAAATGTCTACAAAGGAGCCAAGAGTTAGACAAGAAGAAAGCCGAGAGGCAAACTGAAGAAAATGTATCAAAGAAAAGGGAGTGATGGATCACATCCAATGCTGCAGTAAGATGAAGACTGAGAAATTACCACCTGATTTTGCAACACTTGTGACTTTTACATGAGCCATTTTAGTAGTGTGGTGGGAACAAAAAACCTGACTAGTATTATATAACTACTTAAAGTAGTTTAAGAGAAAACAGGGGAAATGTTAACACACTGTTTTCTTACTAAATGTAAGAATAAGCAGAGAAAACAATCAATGAACAACAGAATTAAAAACCTCAACAACCTAATTGGCATGCATAGAATATCGCACCCAATGATGATGTGGTACAGACTTCAACTGCACATGAAATTTCTGCCAAAAAAAAAAAAAATGGTTACATGCTAGACCATGAAGCAAGTATCAACAAATTCCAAAGGACTGAAATACAGAGGTTCTCTGACATTGTGCAAGTAAGCTAGAATTCAATAACAAAAGAGATTATTAGAAGGTCCCCATATACATGAAATTTTTAAAAATCCACTTCTAAGTAATACATGGGTCAGGTCCTGTTCTAAGCACTCTATATTTGTATTGACTCGTTTCTCCTGACAGCAACTTTATGAGGATAAGGAAGCTGAGGCACAGAGAAGGTGAGTGGTCTACCCAAAGTCAAACAGTCCATGAATGGTAGAGTGAAAATTAAACTCCAGCACTCTGGTTCCAAGGCCAGTATTTTTAAACCACAGTGACTTAAGAGAGAGTGGTTTCAATTGGCCACAGGATTTTCAGCACAACTGACTCAAGCAATGAGGGTTACACAACCTAGTCTAAGTGCTCAGGGTAGCAGGCGCAAAAGTCACCAGAAGTCAGTTTGGGTCTGTTGGCCTTTACCGCCCCTTTCACTCTACTTGGGATTTACATTCATATCAGACTGAGTCCACAGCTTGTCAATCACTACACTTAACCGTCTTATAATAGGTATGATAAGCACTAATGATTCCCAAACCACAGGGCCTCAGGAAAATAGTCATTCTTTTGGAAATGAGGCAAACATACAGGTTTTTGCTCTACATAGGGTTTTGTTCAAAAGACTTCTGTTCATAAGAGTTTTGGTCAAACTCACCCGTTGAACATGCAGAAAGTGTGTCCATTGAGAATATATGTACAAAAGAAAAACAGAAACATTTAAAATAGATACAGTTTAAGTTGTCAAGTTAAATTAAGAGCAAACAAATTCTAATACATGGAAACTTTATGATAGCATAGCTTGCTATTACATGGATCTGTGCCCAGAGCAGAGGATTGAGTAGCATTGCTGACACACAATCACCAAGTAAAAAACAGAATACAGCTGATTATGAGCAGTCGTATGCCAATAAATGTATAACAACTAGCTCTCCAGAGAAAAAGGGCTGTTTTGTAGTGTTTGATCAATTCTGTGGTCTTAATATTTCCATCATAGCCAATTTCAAGTTAGCAGTGTGACATCAACCAGCTTGCAAATTTCCTGAAAATTTAGCAATTGGGCTCTTGCAAGTTGGTATGAGCTGTATCTTACACACTTACTGAAGTATGAGGCAAACTAACCTTAAGAGATTACCAAGGATGTCCATGTGAAGCACTACAAGGTATGCAGACATACCTTACAGTGTATTTATGTATGTATTACATGTTTCTTTGTAAACTTTCCCTTTTATTTAGTAATTATTTGCACATACGAAATTCAAAAGTTACAAAATGATAACAGTGAAAAATTTCCCATCCATTCCTTTCCGTGAACAAGCACGTTCTTCTCGGAGGCTGCACATTTTAGTCATTTCTTATATACCCTCCCAGAAGGATTCTTTAAGAAATTAAATAAACATATATATTCTTTCTTTTTTTGTTTTTAAAAAGGTGGTAGCATACTACACACTGTTTCACATCTTGTTCATTTTCTATTTGACAATACGTTTGGAGATCAAGCCCCTTATTGATAGTCATTTTGCTATTACAATGTTGCAATGGCTATCCTTCTTCATACACCACTTCACAACTGTGAATATATATATATATATATATATATATATATATATATATATATATATATATATATATTGCATAAATTCCTAGAAATGAAGTTCCTAGGTGAAAGATACTTTAGGAAGAGGCAGCAGACATAGTATGTGGTTAGGAAATGGAAGAATTAAAGATTTTAATCCTGTCCTCAATTATTACTGACAATCATTTAATAGAGTTATATTACCTTCAAACCAACCTCTGCTTGCTGAAGCTTTCACAACTGGACTGTTTGGGATGGAGGGAATCAGTGTATGCTGAAGTCTTAAGAGATTACAAGAAAAATGAGGCACTGGGGAATTAACTGAATTACATGTACCCTACCCATTCATCTTAACAGTCCATCCACCCAACTATATACTAACTATATACCTATTTCTGACAAAGAGATAATCAAGAAATAGTGAACAGACTTGTTGTCTAACAGAGGTTGATAGTACAAATCAATTACAATCAACATAACCTTAAAAAGTGGAATGAATAAACAATACATGACCCTTATGGAAATATTGGACAATCTTGAAAAGTTTAAAACAGAAAGTTGAAATAAACCATAATTTTTCCACTTAGAAAGAGCTAATGTGAACATGCTGAAGTAGTATACTTCAAAATTTTTATTATTCAAGTTGTATATATATATGCATATCTAGAGGAAAATATGCACGTGCATATGTGTATACAGGAGTATATAGACACACACGTGCTGAATGTTACTATGCACACTGTTTTCTGAATAAACATTTTGCCATACCATTAAATAATTCTACACAACCATTATTCTCACTAGGGGAGTCCAAAGGAAAGAAATCAGATTCTTCAAAAGAGGAGTTATTCCAGTCCCAATCTCTGACTTTGAGAATCAATCAGTATTATAAAAGATGTTCCTTTGGGAAGTACACCACCCTTGTAAAGACTGTGGGACTCCACAAACACAGAAAACTGTAT
Source organism: Camelus bactrianus (assembly GCF_048773025.1). Lineage (NCBI taxonomy): Eukaryota > Metazoa > Chordata > Mammalia > Artiodactyla > Camelidae > Camelus > Camelus bactrianus. The sequence goes on along the minus strand of NC_133575.1, from coordinate 118,079,680 downwards.
CCCACATTATCATTTAAAATGGCTATATAGTACTTCACCATACTCAAAGCCAGTAATTTATTTAAGCACTCTGATGTTGCTAAAATGAGAAAAATTATTTAGATGGGAACAAAATTAACCTATATGAAAACATTTGTTAACTTACCTATAAGGAGGCAAAATGTCATTTTTCTCTTCCAAAGAAGCTAAATGCTGTTTTAGTGCTTCAAGTAAACTGCAGGGTGCCTAAAAATAAAGTTATTATGAGAGAGTTGTTTTCTGATAGATAGTTCTTAGCAAATCCATACTCCCTACATCAGAAAAAGTTTTGAGCAAAAATCAAGACACCTGTAGAGCAAATGCATTAAAGCTAAATAATTTCTACAAGTCAATTCCTTATTAAAAGGGGCATCTTGGTATGAAATCAAATTTTCAAACTATACATTTACATACTTTTTTAAAAACAACAAAAAAGCCTCTTACATGATGAAATGGCTGCTAGAACCTGTCTCTCCTTTGGTCTCTGGTCTCTGCTGGAATTTCCTTGACTACCCTATGTATGAAACAGTACACACCAAGAGTCTTTCTACTCTATGTTTTCTCTCTCTTCACACCAATTATCTGCACTGAAATTACAGGTTTCTTTCTTTGTATGTTTATTGTTCATCTCATTGGAATAAAATATAAAACTTCATGAAGACAGGGATTTCGTCTGTTTTGTTCAGTGATATCTTAGTGTTTGTGACATAGTAAGTGCTTAATTAATATTTGCTAAATGAATGTGGCTGCATCTTTTTATTCTCCATTCCCATTAAAAATGGAGTAAGTGTTTTTCTTACATTAAGGTCAATTCCCCACCATGTCTCTCTGGATCCAAACATTTACTTCTCAAGAAACATTTACTGATAGACTATTATACACTAGGCACTAGGGATAAAGCCACAGGCTTCATGACCTGGGAAGCTCCAGTCTACAGGTCTGGGGGAAGAGAAATATCACACAATCCCACGTATAAATGTAAAATCAGAGTTGTGAAAAGTACTAGGAAAGACAGGCACATGATATTCATAACAGTGTTCAAATGAATCTGAACAAGTCACAGATGTCAGAGAATCAAGCCCTCCTGGACGAAGAAACAATGAAGCTGAGATGGAGGATGCCCAGGAGAAATGTAGTAGGAGAGAAATAAGCAAAAATCGAGAGAGCAAACTGGATATGGAGGAGATGAAGCTGGAGAATAGGGAGCGATTTGACAATTCAACACCTTAAATGAAAGGCTATGTTGGTGAGTTTGGACTTTATCGTAAGAATACTAGGTGACTACTGGAGGACTCTTAAGTGAGGAGTAGATCACATCAGGGTGAAATCATCTGTAGGTCCCCGAGCTTGTGCCCCTGCAGCCGTGATGAGGGGTGCGGCCCAGAGACGTCAGCTTGAACTAGTTCAGTGCAAAGTAAAACCACACAGGATTGCAGACAGAGCAGACACGGCTACGTGAGTTTCCAGGAGTCGCGCTCAACGTGAAGTGCAGGGAAGGGTGGAAAGCAGAAAGATGGACACGGATGGACACCGCAGACGGCCACACACAGAAGGCGGCCTTGCGGGCCCCGGACAATGTCGAAATCCAGGCGGAAAGGATTAGCCAAGGAAAGGAGGGCGATTTCCCCTTAAGAAAACAGAAGCGTTTGGGTGAGCCTTAAATGGTGAGCCTGCACCAGACAGGGTAGCCTCCATGTACATAAAGGAAAGGCTATTGGAAGCACAGGAGAAACTGGCCAACCACAGTCCCAGAGGAAGACCTCAACACCCTTGGAGGGATCCAGCGGCAGATGGGCTGAAAACACTCCTTGAAACTGTGTCATTTGAGGAGATCTCTCTCGAGGAGACTGGTTCAGCAGGTAAAGATGAGGCTGACTTCATTCTGGCCTCCCCAACCTCCCTCCCCCAGGACCCTTGCATTTCACTCCATTCCAGGGTTTCCAGGACGCCTGAGGGAGTGTGTGGAGGGAGCAGCTCTGCCAATCCAAGGCCGTGACAAATGACTTCCCACACTGGCTGAGGGCCAGAGGCCAGTGTCCTGATAAGGAAGCTCTTCCAGTAAAAGGAGCTGATTTACTGAGGAAGGAGTGGGGCTGTGCATGAAAGTTTACCAACAAAGATCCTGGCCTGCCTTCCACAGTCTCTCCCACAGCCATCTACTTTGTTTTTGATTCAGGGGTCCTGGGGACCCTGGGGACCAGAGCTGAGGTAAGGAGGACAGCGGGTGGCCTAGTGGGAAATGTGGACCTCCAGCCTGGGGTTCCTCCTGTCAGATGTCCCCTGGAGCTCTGGCCACAGGCACTGAGTGCCAAAGGAGGCCAAGGGCAAGATGCCAAACCCAGGTTAACTGATGTTCCTCTGTGGTTCTCAGCAAAGGACCCCCTTCTACCTCCACCACCGCTGTCCAGGAAGTGAGGTCCACGTAGAGAAAAATCAGAGGCCTCCATTTTGGGCAATATCTAGTCATGCTTCTGTAGCCTTTGTTCTGTCTTTTTTAGGAACTCAAGGGCTAGGACTGGATCTCCTTCTTTCCGGTAGGGGTCCAGCCTGTATCTGTGAATGAATGTTGATTGAAATGCGACATCTCCCCCACTAACCCAGATGATCTCACTGTCTGTCAGGTTACCAGTAAGCTCTGCATTATTTCACCCAGCAACATTTCCCATCACAGACCACTCTGTGGGGTTCAATGTCTATGCACAAGTCCCCTTTCTACTTCTATGTACATGAAGAAATGCTTGTGAGGACACATTCCTTTCCTTTAAAGATTTTTGAGAAGACATCAGACAGAAACTCACTCCCTATCTGCCACCAAACCTAACATTTATTTGCATCTGCAACTACCCTCTCCTCCTGGCCTCCTCCATCCTCTTATCTGATGCCACTACTGGATCCACTGTGTTCTGGATCCAATATCCTCCAGTCTTCTCCTTCTCTCTCCCCCACATCTTCCCACACACATGACTACTCTACAGTCCTGACCAAACATTCCTCCAGTCCCAACCAAGGGACCTGGTTGGGAAAGAGTAAAAGTGCTGACTTAAGGAATGGGGAGATCAAGGAACATAGCTGTGAACGCCCTAAGTCTCCTGGTTCCTCAGAAATCTCTGAGCCTGAAGAAGTTTTCTCCTCCTCCTTTGTAGATGATACAGAGATCTGTACCCCACAAGTTACACACCCCAGCTGCCTCCTAGGCCCAGCCCCCTTCTGGCCCCTAGGTCTCTACAGTTAAGTCACAGCATAGCTCAGCCAGGGTCATGCCTCTGAAACAGCCTTCTCCTGCCCTTCAGGCAAAATAGTAAATAAAAAACAAGATCACCTCCTATGAGGATGGAAAAAATTCGTTGTAGTTTTATCTTAAAGATAAAAACAATGCAGGGGTGATGGTCCCAATTATATCTTCATATAATTCACCAGGATGGCCTCCAAAACCAGTCAGGCTCTGGAGAAAGACAAACTACAGCATAATCAATCCAGCAGTAACCCAAATGCAGCCACTATGGTTTCTTTGATAAAGGTGGGTAAGCATAGTCTCAGGGACATGGAATGGGGCTATCAGTTTGGTGAATATTTCATCTAGAGTGTGGATCAGAAAGAGCCTTCTAAGCATGTGGAAGGGAGAATGGATCAGTGTGATCTTCTGAGGGGTAATCAGATGGTCTAGACTTCTTTTGACCATATTATGACAGAGGGTTGAGAGAGTTAACACAGCCTGGGTCAAAACTGTAAATGCATACCATTCTTCCTCATGCTAAATGGATCAGATGAGCAGGAAGTGGCCAGTAGACTGCAGACCTTGGAAAGTTATATGCACTCCAGAGGATGGGAGGTAAACGCTACAAAGAATCAGGAGCCTTCCATATCAGTAAAATTTTTAGGGTTTCAGTGGCCAGGAGTCTACCAAATATTCCCATTCAAAACAGAAGATAAAGTGCTGCATCTTGAAGAAGGAAATGTAACTACGTTAGGCCTCTTGGGGTTCTGTAGACGGCATGTTCCCACACCAGGGAAGACGGCTTTGGCCCATACTCTAGGTGACCTAAAAGCCTGCCATATTAGTGGGGGCCCAGAGCAGGTCCAGGCTGGGCCAGCAACCGTTCTGCTCGAGCCCTATGGCACCTCTGGGAGGGACCACAGGCAGGTTCAGAGAGCATGAGCCAGACCCTCATCTCACCCATGCCTGCTGCTCTGCCACCTCTGCCTCACATCACACCCGTTGCCATGTGAGACATTCCTGATGAGAAGCTTCCAGGGGAGGAAAAAACCTGAATCCATCTGATTCCCACAACACTGCTCTGAGCCTCAAACCTAAGTTCATTATTCCAAACACTCTGCTGTTTCCACTGATCAGTTCTGTGTGTTTAAAAATCATGCTCTAGTTGTCTTACTGTGAGTCACCATTTCGCAGGCAGCAGGGAATGGCCTCTTTTATAAGAGCAACAGCTCACAGACTTGTTCAGAAGACACGTGTCTATGTGTACATAAGTATAAATATAAATGTTACTATGGGGGAAATGAAAAGACACATGTAAGTATATGGAAAATGATGGAGTCTCAGATGATGATTAACATACTAAACACAAACATAAAGACAAAAAAGTCACTTAAACACATACAAGAGATACACTGACCTGAGTAAGATATGGAATGTCCTTCTGGTCAACTCCAACTTGCTGAAATCACAAAAAAAGGGGAAAAAAGAATACATTATAGCACGAGGTGGTAACAAAGAAAATAACTGTGAGGCCACTCTCAAAGCCAGGAGAGTGAAAGCCTTGCTGGGCTGGTACAAAACCAGATCAAGAAAAACATGTCAAGCTAAAGTATGCCTTGCACACTTAAGCACAAACTTACATTTGTTCCAGGGGTAAAATTAAAAAAGGAAAGGCTTGCCAGATATTCAGTCTTTGCTATTTTGGGAAGACTTATGTCATGTATCTTTTGACTCAGTTTTAGAGCTGTTTCCGGTGGGAAGATAAGTTTGATATCAGTTATCCTCATGGCTGCAAACAGAAATCCTTGTAATATTACTTCTGAGCACAAGTGCACTGGCTGGTACATTTGAAGTACCTAATTTTAGCTTTTAGTTGTACTGTTTACAGAATAGTTAAAAGTACCAATTCCTGTGTGTTTGGGTGGTGGTGGTGGGCAGGAGGAGGTGCAGGCATACTGGACAGTAAACTAATACAGAAAACACCAGAAATGCCTTGGAAAGAAATAGATTTCTATACCTCTGCAACTTTCAGGAACTGTGCCAATTTGGTCATTCTTCCAAGGAACTTCATGTAAATATCCAAACTTTCCTTGCATTGGTTCTTCCTCATGTCAAAATACTTGCCTAAAAATAGGAAAAAATTACCACAAAGGAGCCAGTATCATAGCAATTTCAAGTTTAACTCCATTCTGATGATTCTATTTTAAGCCAACTCTGGATATGATTTTAACTTGTTGAAAACAATTACAATTTAAATCCAGTTATTTTCTGTTTTAACAAACAACAACACTGCTCAATAAGTATAATCAACAGATTTTTATGGAGTAACTACTGCATACTGAATACTTGTGCTAGTAATATATATGACATTTAATAGCATATACAAATAATTTAAATAGTTTAGTTTAATTTCTACAACTTCTACTCTGGAATCTTTTTGATTAACATGAAGCTGTGATGTTCTCTGAGGGAAGGGGCTGTGATTCCTACCCTTTATAACCTTCCAAATGTACTAGTACTTCTTCAGTATAAGAAAAATCTCAAATTCTCATCAATGAATTCTGGAGAACCCTTCCTATGAAACAAATCACTCATCAGGGCTAAATGATGACTGAATTTTTCTGAAAAGTCTAATATATGCTTGTATATAATCAGAACAATTACTTATATTATAGGCTTTATCTTCTTAGGAAAGTCAGAACTGTATTATATTTGACATTGGTGGAGGGATACTTAATGTGTAATGTATAAATGTGGCAATCCATGTCGATTTCCTGATAAATTTCCCGGAGATATCTGTTAGCACTTATATAAAAACTTGAATGTTCAGTGGCTGATTATCCAATAATTTTTAACCAAAAAAGCAATATAATGTCTCATTATTTAAAAATATATATGACCCTATTTTGAATCTAAAACACATGAGTCTAAATGTAGAGATAAAAGGTTTTTATAAATAAATTATTTTTACCAGTTTATTTTTTAAAAAGTAATGTCTATTCTTTAGCTTACCTAGCAGATTAAGGATCCCTTCATTATAGGCTGCAAAGAGGCGAAGAGAATCCTTAAAGAGGAGCATGAAAGCAGCATGTATAATACCATTGGTCAGTTCATCAGGATTTGCCTGTAAATTAAAGTGTAATCAATTACCATTACACTTTTAAAAACTTCCTTCTCCCACCTACAGTTATACAATGACATTTACAAAAATTTTTAAAAGGATTTATAAAGCTCTTACATTAAAATTAAGAAGAGCATCAAACTGAGTTTGAATAACAGGAAGCGTGTTGAGCAGCTCTTTAGTGTTCATAGTTCTCATCAAGCCATCCATCCTATAAAAGAGAAAACAAATTCCTAACATCAATAATTAAGTTTGAGAAGCACGGTGACATTGGCATCTTGAAATAAACCTGTGTTTTTTAACAAACTACATATCAGGGCATGTATGTATTTCAGGATTTCTTGCTTACAAACTAATGGTATTTACTTACCCTCTCTTGGTTTTGGTGATATCAGATGCAATCAGTCTATATGCAAGTGACTTTTCATTCAAGTACCTGCTATATCGTCTGATGAAGGTTGACATAGCATAGCCTAACAATGAAATATCTTTTATTATTTCCAGTTTAACCAATATTAACTACTTACAATATAGCAAAACATCATTTTTCATTCACCCGTATACCTCAACAATATCTCTGAAGCACAAACGCCAGAATGGCTTTGATTAATCATCTAGTACAACATTCCTCAAATTTTCTGTCAAAGATTATTTCTTATTTCCTCAAAGCCTGGATAACACCTCATGTTGTGGTGTTGATGGTGACACTCCTGGACAGAGGAGATAATTGAACTTTATTCGTTCCTTTCACATTTCCACTGAAACTATTGTAAAGTCTTAGCATTTTCCTGAAACTCCCTATCCGTTGTTACAATCCCTCCCCTACCCTCCCTTCAGTCAACAAATGACCTTTCCCCTACTTCACAGACAAAATGGAGAAAGGCCATGATAAAAACTCAACTCCTCACTACTCAACCTCCAAACATACCTTTGTTAATTTATTCAATTTATTTATTCATTCAACAAGTGTTCATGCCTACTATGATCCAGGCACTGTCCTAGATGCTAGAAGTACAGTAGTGAACAAAACAGACAAAAATTCCTGCCTTCATACATCTTACATTCCCATGGCAATTGACAGACAAGCAAAAGAAAAGAAAAACACAGAAATGGTTAGTTGCTGAGAACTGGAAAGAATAAAACTCAGGCAGAGAAGAGACAAAGGGATTTGGTAGACTGAACCAGGAAAGCCTCACTGGTACATACCTGCATATTTTCTTGTTCATAGTAAGTACTCAAGTAAGTGTTCTATCAATGAATTTAGAAATTATTTACCATCATAAAATGTGCAACACACCACACCCTTCATAATTAAGAAGAATTTTTTTTAAACCAGGCATGGTTTTCAGAACATTTCCCTCCTTGCCACATAGAAATACTTCCACCAAAGAATCGTCTTACCTTCCACGACACTTTTATCCAGGAAGTTGTGCAAAGTGAACAAAGAGTTTCTAGATGCAAGATGTTGGATAAAACGCTGTCAAACAAATGTGCCAAGTTCTAAAATTAGTTTCTGTCCACAAATAGAGCTCATTAATGATTTTGTCTATCTATTTCAGGAGCAGTGATTAACGTGAGCACCATCACACCAACCCATTTTAATTTCTGAGGCATTTCAGTTACAGTTGACCCTTAAACAACTCAGGGGTTAGGGGCACCAACCTTCCATGCAGTCAAAAATTCACATATAATTTATAATGAGCTCTCTGCACATGCTGTACCCCTCTGTAACCATGATTCCACATCCACAGATTCGACTGACCATGGATTGTAGTATTGACTATTGAAAAAAATCTGTGTATAAGTGGACCCCTGCAGTTCAAACCCATGATGTTCAAGGGCTGACTGTAATTACAGAATTAATTATTTTAATAATTAATATTAAATCATTTAATAATTTAATTAGTAGAATTGCATTTCCAATCATATATTTTTGCTTTTATTCCTATTCTTTTTTTATGGCTGATATAGTATTCCATTGTGTGTGTGTGTGTGTATACCACAATTTCTTCATCCAGTCATCTGTCAATGGACATTTAGGTTGTTTCCATGTCTTGGCTGTTGCAAATAGTGATGCTATGAACAATGGAGTGCATGTATCTTTTCAAATTAGTATTTCTTCCAGATATATGGCCAGGAGTGGGATTGCTGGGTCATGTGATAAGTCTATTTTTAATTTTTTAAGGAACCTCCATATTGTCCTCCATAGTTGCTGCACCAACTTACGTTCCCACCAACAGTGTAGGAGGGGTCCCTCTTCTCCACACCCTCTCCAGCATTTATTATTTGTAGAAGTTTTAATGACACCCACATATTCTAACTGGTGTGAGATGATACCTCATTGCAGTTTTGATTTGCATTTCTCTAATAATCAGTGATGTTGAGCATCTTTTCATGTGCCTGTTGACCATCTGTATGTCTTCTTTACAGAAATGTCTGTTGAGGTCTTCTGCCCATTTTTTGATTGGGTTGCTTGTTTTTTTCTTATTGAGTTGTTTGAGCTGTTCCTATATTCTGGAAATTAATTCCTTGTTGGTTGCATTGTTTGCATTTTCTCCCAGTCCATAGGCTTTTTGTTTTGTTTATGGTTTTCTTTGCTGTGCAAAAGCTTATAAGTTTGATTAGGTCCCATTTGTTTATTTTTGCTTTTATTTCTATTGCCTTGGGAGACTGCCCTAGGAAAACATTGGTACCACTTATGTCAGAGAATGTTTTGCCTATGTTCTCTTCCAGGAGATTTAAGGTGTCCTATCTTACGTTTAAGTCTTTAAGCCATTTTGAGTTCATTGTTTTGTATAGTGTGAGGGAGTGTTCTAACTTCAGTGATTTACATGCAGCTGTTCAGCTTTCCCAATACCACTTGCAAAAGGCTTTATTTTAAATTGCATACTTTCCTCCATGTTTTTAGTGCCAGTAAGCTCCCATGTAAGTACAGTTCTACGTCTGAGCTCTCTGTTACCCCAGTATATATATGTTTCACTGTGTAATTGCTGTTGCTTTTTAATAAGTTTCAAAATCCAGTCAAAAAATCAAACCTTAATTTTTTAATGCAAAACTTACTGAGAGAAAAGTTAAAGTAGAAAATAACATGTAATTTAATGTTGTAGAACATTTCAGTTGTTCTGTAAAATAGAAAGAGTGTATGTGGGGAGAGGTGGAGAGGTGATAACATAACTCAGGTATCCAGGTTTTCCTGGTAAAGTAAAGCAGTTATGCAGCAATACATTTTTGAGGGCTTTTTTTTTTTTTTTTTGGTCTAAATCCTCCAAAGAATTGAGAGCAACTGCCATTCTATTATTCACTTTATTATCCAGGGGCTAAAATAGTCTACATCAAATACTGATTACAAAGATATATTCATAAGTGAAAATGGAAAAATCGGGGGGGGTTGCAGGAAAAATGGTAATTATTCATATCTTATCAGGGCAAAGGCAGGGGCAAAGGGCATTTAGCCCAGGTCTTTCAGAATGAGTAGGAGTTCACTATGGGAGAAAGACAATCCAGAAAACACAAACAGTATGCCAAGGAGGCCAAGCATGAAACAGCATGATGGGTTCAAGTAAAGATCAATAATTCTGAAGTAATTGAACTCAAATGGCCAGTAAAAGGAGATCCAGCAGATGGGTAGATGTCAGTCAGATTATGGAAGGCCTTAGATACGTGCCAAGTGACCATCATTGTAAGAAATTTAAGGTAACGATGGATAAACATTTGTTGGATACCTGAAGAATGTTTTGTCCCCATTTGTGTCATTCTAGAATCTTACAGCACATCACGAAGCAATTCCTTTTGTCTACTTGCATTTGTGGTTAAAACCAAATTTTGCAACCTCTTTTCTGACTCCACACTGTTCACATGCACAATTCACATACACTGATAAAAGTTGTCATGAAATTAAGCAGTCATTCTTAAAGGAGCTAAACTGCTCAGGTCAGCATTCTTTTTCCAAATTAATTGTTTTCCAAATCTGGCCTTTTAAGAAGAAAACCTAGGATCAATCATTTGATGCATGCTCCCTCTTCCTGCCACACACCCAGACATAAAATGTCCAAGCACTTCAAAGACTTATTTAGACAAAAGAGAGACTTGAAATTCCTTCAGTCTATATGTGCTAGGTTTCAGCTACTGTGCCCATTGAGACCCAGTCTCACTCAGTCCAGGGGGATGAAACTTGTCATTCCTCTTGCTTCAACATTAGAGTGGGCTCCACAATTAGGTCTAGCTGTCATGCTCCTGAGCTGTGGCTCCCCAAATTACTGCCCTATAAGCAAGCCTAGAAGAATTTCAAGTTGTAGCTACATATTATGGCAGAACCAATTGCCCCCACATTAAGCTCACAGGGCTAAATACTCTGCCCAAGGTTCCACAGCGAGAGAGAACAGAGCTTGGATGCAAAGTCAAGTCTTCAGATTCCTAGTGATTTTCCCATTAAGCTCTTCCCCCTCCAATAAGAAATGTGTCGTGGTTCTAGGGACTGAGAACTAAGAAACAAGCCTTGATATCTATAAAGGGTTTAGTGAGATAACTGAGCCTTCAGGATTATTAAGACCTGGATCAAGTTATTGAGAACCTCTTTTCGTGCCTGGCTGATCTTTTGAAAGGAAGGATTCCTTGAGCCTGAAGTAGAATGTCTCATGCTGTATTTGGCTGCTTAGAGCATACAACCTTGAGTTTGAAGGCATTTGGGACATGTCTTCCAACACTTCATGCAAAGCTACTTTTCTGCCTCAGTGGCCTGCTGGCATCATGAAGACAGAGCCTTTTGAATGCTGCATTTGCTCAATGAAAATATGTACTTCATAGAAACATGAGGGATGGGCAAACACAAAGCACAATGCAAAGATTTCAGAATGCATCATCACATTTGGGTGAAAATTAGTTTTTTGGTATCTACTACTATGAACTTCTCCCACTTGTCACTAATGAAAGTAAAATGTAGTAAGCCCTTGACAAACAAAGACTATTCAGCAATTGTGTACAGACAATTCTTTGCACTAAAAAGAAGGAAATGACTACCATTTGAATGTACGCCATGCTCACCTCATTTCCGTGCACCATCAGGTGATGCACAGTAACCAAGGCTTTGAACACCACCACCCAGCTGCTGCTCCCAGTTTTCTCAGAAAGAACATCAGCCAGATGTTTGACACTCATATTTGTTCCATTTATGTACTGGATTAGATCTAAATTAGAGACAGTGACAAACATTAAAATACAGACTGAGAAATAATTTTCAAAACCCAAATTGGTAACTTTAACAAATACAGATGCAATCAAATATCAGACAAATGACAAAGGGAATAATCCAAAACATTTTCTTCATTGCAAGTATTACAGTTTGTATTGACATCTGTTACATAATATTTAATGCTTGTCTACTCTGTTGTTGGATAGGTACTGAGGAGGGTGCATGATAAATATGCTAGTGGATTAGAGCAACAGGCTGACTCTGTCAACTCAAATTCATTTATTCAACAAATGTATATACTCAGTGTCAATGTCAATGCCTAATATGTGCCAGTTGCTGTGCCATGTTTGAGGTTATGAAAAATGAGATGTTCTGATACTTTTTTTAACTCTAAGTCTGCTTCATTACTTTTTCTGTAAAGCTTCCTCTGCCACTTTCTTTTGTTTCTGCATTCCCATGATTTCAGCCTTGGGACTGAACTTTTGGGCTATCAAGGTATTGATTTCAATACCCCTCTTTGGTTCCACACATCATTCACATAGATAAGTAGTGCTTATCCATCAGGTCTTGAGAAGCCAATCCTGGTACATGTCACATTACAATCCAGGGTGGGATTATATATATTGCCCAAGAATCTAGTATGGGGGCCTGTTGAGAATAATGTTCAGGAAACTATAAAATATGTATAAAGGCAATTAATCTCTGTACAGCCTAGTGAACTGTTAGGTGCTTTAATGCATGTATATTATCATGATGATAAGAAAAAACTTCAGAAGGCAAATACCGTGAATGAATAGTTTTAAAGTCAAATACCAAAATAAAGAGGTGATCAGAGGAGTGAGTCAGCTACAAAGGCTTCCAAAGCAGCAAGATTTATGTCTATTGCCAACAGCCCATATTGTATATGAAGTAACTGCTCACTATGAGCTCAGACAATAGAGAGGAGGAGGGTGGCCTGGGAGTCCATTCTGTCTTTGAGCCACAGATAACTAAGACTTGAGACCCTTCTAAGAAGCCTGGCTTGTTTTTCTACAGCCTGTTGTGTCTTAAGTTATATGAATATGTTGTGAATCATTGATGTTCGAGTTTAAAGGGCCATTGGTTGTCTTCCAGGCTCAATCAGAAGTGGGAGGTGATGGTGCGAGTAGGGGAGGAAGCTGGAGGGGAGGGGAGCTGGGAGAGGGGAGGTGGGGGGAGGGGAGCTTGGGGGAGGGGGGCAGGGGAGGGGAGCTAGGCAGAGGGGAGCTGGGGGAGGGGAGCTGGATGGGAGGGGAACTGGTGGGGAGGGGGCTTGGGGGAGGAGAGCTGGGGAGGGGAGCGAGTGAGGGGTGTGGGGGAGGGGGCTGGGGGAAGGGAGTGGGGGTGGGGAGTGGAGGTGGAGTGGTGGGGGAGGGGCTGAGGGAAGGGGAGCTGGCGGGGAGGGGAGCTGGGGGAGGGGAGTGGGGGTGGGCGGTGGGGGGAGGGGCTGAGGGAAGGGGAGCTGGCGGGGAGGGGGGCTGGCGGGGAGCAGAGCTGGGGGAGGGGAGTGGGGGTGGGCGGCGGGGGGAGGGGCTGAGGGAAGGGGAGCTGGCGGGGAGGGGGGCTGGCGGGGAGCAGAGCTGGGGGAGGGGAGTGGGGGTGGGCGGCGGGGGGAGGGGCTGAGGGAAGGGGGGCTGGCGGGGAGGGGGGCTGGCAGGGAGCAGAGCTGGGGGAGGGGAGTGGGGGTGGGCGGCGGGGGGAGGGGCTGAGGGAAGGGGAGCTGGCGGGGAGGGGGGCTGGCGGGGAGCAGAGCTGGGGGAGGGGAGTGGGGGTGGGCGGTGGGGGGAGGGGCTGAGGGAAGGGGAGCTGGCGGGGAGGGGGGCTGGCGGGGAGCAGAGCTGGGGGAGGGGAGTGGGGGTGGGCGGCGGGGGGAGGGGCTGAGGGAAGGGGAGCTGGCGGGGAGGGGGGCTGGCGGGGAGCAGAGCTGGGGGAGGGGAGTGGGGGTGGGCGGCGGGGGGAGGGGCTGAGGGAAGGGGGGCTGGCGGGGAGGGGGGCTGGCAGGGAGCAGAGCTGGGGGAGGGGAGTGGGGGTGGGCGGCGGGGGGAGGGGCTGAGGGAAGGGGAGCTGGCGGGGAGGGGAGCTGGGGGAGGGGAGTGGGGGTGGGCGGTGGGGGGAGGGGCTGAGGGAAGGGGAGCTGGCGGGGAGGGGGGCTGGCGGGGAGCAGAGCTGGGGGAGGGGAGTGGGGGTGGGCGGCGGGGGGAGGGGCTGAGGGAAGGGGAGCTGGCGGGGAGGGGGGCTGGCGGGGAGCAGAGCTGGGGGAGGGGAGTGGGGGTGGGCGGCGGGGGGAGGGGCTGAGGGAAGGGGGGCTGGCGGGGAGGGGGGCTGGCAGGGAGCAGAGCTGGGGGAGGGGAGTGGGGGTGGGCGGCGGGGGGAGGGGCTGAGGGAAGGGGAGCTGGCGGGGAGGGGGGCTGGCGGGGAGCAGAGCTGGGGGAGGGGAGTGGGGGTGGGCGGTGGGGGGAGGGGCTGAGGGAAGGGGAGCTGGCGGGGAGGGGGGCTGGCGGGGAGCAGAGCTGGGGGAGGGGAGTGGGGGTGGGCGGCGGGGGGAGGGGCTGAGGGAAGGGGAGCTGGCGGGGAGGGGGGCTGGCGGGGAGCAGAGCTGGGGGAGGGGAGTGGGGGTGGGCGGCGGGGGGAGGGGCTGAGGGAAGGGGGGCTGGCGGGGAGGGGGGCTGGCAGGGAGCAGAGCTGGGGGAGGGGAGTGGGGGTGGGCGGCGGGGGGAGGGGCTGAGGGAAGGGGAGCTGGCGGGGAGGGGGGGCTGGCGGGGAGCAGAGCTGGGGGAGGGGAGTGGGGGTGGGCGGCGGGGGGAGGGGCTGAGGGAAGGGGGGCTGGCGGGGAGGGGGGCTGGCAGGGAGCAGAGCTGGGGGAGGGGAGTGGGGGTGGGCGGCGGGGGGAGGGGCTGAGGGAAGGGGAGCTGGCGGGGAGGGGGGCTGGCGGGGAGCAGAGCTGGGGGAGGGGAGTGGGGGTGGGCGGCGGGGGGAGGGGCTGAGGGAAGGGGGGCTGGCGGGGAGGGGGGCTGGCAGGGAGCAGAGCTGGGGGAGGGGAGTGGGGGTGGGCGGCGGGGGGAGGGGCTGAGGGAAGGGGAGCTGGCGGCCACCATCAGAGGCACTCCCACACGGGCCAGGCCTCGACTCACCCGCTAGGTGTTTGGGCCCGGGTTCGGTTGGCTCGTCAGTGGTCGCTCTGAGGGCAGCCTTGGACGCAGACGACCCCATTTGAGCGAGCGTCGCAGGCTGCCAGCCACGAGGGTGATGGCGGCGGCGTCTGGCCCTCCTCCCTCGGACCAGCGGTCTGAGCCCGGGAGCCGCAGCCCTAGCGACGGAGGGGGCGCTAGAGATGATGGCACAAAGGCTCAGCCCAGCAGGTGGCCCTCACCGGCGACCTTTTCCTCACACAGCCCAACGCGCGCCGGCACAATTATGAGGTGAGACTTGAAGGCGCGAGGCGTGCGGCCGGGCCCCGCAGTGTGCGGACGGGTGGGCTGGGGCCGAGCGACCCACCGACAGGCGACGGCAGACGCCTTGCGTAGCGGACGTCCAGGAAGAGAGCCGATGCCAAGCACCGAGTGAATACTGAGAGGAAGAGGGGTGGGTGGGGGCTCTAGGTGGAAGGTCTGGGGGGCTTCAGGTCTCGGGCAGATTGGCGGTCCTGGGACGGCTCTGTGGAAAACCTCCCAGCGGAGGCGGCATGGCTGGGGAGGCTTCTGCCACGCGCCATGGGGGCTGTATCCTCCCTGAGGTCAGGTCCTCCCACCAGCATCAGCTACAGAAGTTCGTAGACTTGTTCATAGTGTTCCTTCATCACCACTTTAATATCCTGGGAATCTGTAGTGATGTTACCTCTCTCGTTCCTGATGTCAGTAGTGTATGCCTTCTCTCCTTTCTTCGTGGTACGTCTGGCTAGAGAGTTACAAATCTTAATCGATCCTTTCAACGAACCATCTTTTGGTTTCAATGATTTTCCCTATATTCTTTTTTGCTGTTTCATTGATTTCTGCTCTTATCCATATTACTCTGTTGCTTCTAGATGCAGTTTAGTTTGCTCTTCACTTTCTGGTTTCTTAAGGTACCTTAGTTTACTGATTTAAGATTCTTCCTCTTCTATAAGATAGGACTTTAGACTTAAGTATTGCTTCTGTTGTTATCAAAGAACATTTTTCTTGTGGTGAGGGCTTAGCACTCAAGAGGTCCTGGGTTCAACCCCCAGGACCTCCATCAATCAATCAATGAACCTAATTACCTCCCCCCCCCAAAGAACACACACACACACACACACACACACACACACACACACACACACACAGCGTTTCTTATTATTTCAACCTCCTAAATTTTAGGATTCATTTTATAGAACAGAATACATGCTCTATCAATGTAAATGTTCTGTGTACCCTTGAAAAGATGCATATTTTTCTAGTGTTCAGTGCTGTGTTCCATTAAATGTGTGTTACAGTTCTTGATATTATATCACAAGTGACTGAGGCCCTGTTCCTTTGCACTTTTTACACCCATTTTAGCCCCTGTGCTTCAGCTTGGAGACTTTCTTTTGCTATGTCTTCAAGTTCACTGAACTTCGTCTTTGTTTCTTTTTTGCAGAGTCTAATCTTAATCCCATCCAGGAAGTTTACATTTCCAATAATGTATTTTTCATCTCTAGAAGTTCCATTTGATTATTTTTATGTCTTTCACTGCTCTCCTCGTTATGGTCATATTTTCCTTTAAACCCTGGAGAATTTCATATTACCTAACAAGGTTATATGTTTGTCTGCTTATTCCTTTATCTTTGACATTTCTGGCTCTGTGTCTATTCACTTATTTTTCTCTTGTGTATTGGTAACATTTTTCTGCTTCTTCCTATGTAATTTTGTAATGTTACTTCATTGTGTGCTGTATTTCTATGTATTCCTTTAAAGAATGTTGAAGTTTGTTTAGACAGTCACCTACATTGATATCACTTTTATCCTTTCAGGGCATGTTTTCTCAAACAGCTTTATTGATACTTCATTCACATATCATACCTATTTAGTCTACAAATTGGTAGTTTTTAAACTATATTCAGACTTGTATGACCATCACCAAAATCATTTTACAACATTTTCACCACCTTAAAAAGAAACCCCAGACTCATTAGCCATCACTCCCTATTTCTTCCTAAACCTCCCATCCCTAGCCAACCACTATTCTACTTTCTGTTTCTGAAGATTTTCCTATTCTGAACATTTCATATAAAAGTAATTAGTTAATATGTGGGCGTTTGGGACCGCCCTCTTTCTTTAGCATAATATACTCCAGCGTCATTCATGTTTTAGCATGAATCAGTACTTCATTCTTTTTTATGGCCAAATAATATTCCATTCTATGGGTATACTAAAATTTATCTATTCATTCATTAATGAACACTGGGACTGTTTCCCTTCTTGAACTATTGTGAATATTGCTTCATGTACAAGTATTTCAATACCTGTTTTCAGTTCTTTTAGGTATATACCTAGGAGTGGAATTGCATAGTCATATACTAATTCTATGTTAAACTTTGTGAGGAACTGCCAAACTATTTTCCAAGGTGGCTGAACCATTTTATAGCCCCACTAGCAATGTATTAGCATACCAATTTCTCCACATCCTTGCCAGTATTTGTTTCCCTTTCTTTTGATTATAGCCATCCGAGTGAATGGGAAGTGGTATCTCTTTGTGGTTTTCATTTAGATTTCCCTGATGACTAATGATTCAGAAGACTTTTTTCATGTCCTTATTAGCAATTTATAGATCTACCATGGAGAAATATCTGTTCTGATCCTTTGATAATTTTTAATTGAATTGTTCATCTTTTTTCAGCTATATTGAGGTATGACTGACAAATAATTGTATATATATTTAGATTGTACAATGTGATGTTTTAAAGTATACAGGATGAAGTTTTATATAGTATACATTGTGAGATGATCACCACAATAAATTAACACATCCATCACTTCACATGCTTACAATATTTTCTGTGGTGAGAACACTTAAGATTTATTCTTTTACCAAATTTCAGTTATAAAATACAATATTATTAACTGTGGTCACCATGTTGTACATTAGGTCCCCAGGACTCATTCATCTTTTTAAAAAAATAATTCATCTTGTAACTGAAAGTTTGTACCCTTTGACCAGCTTCTCCCCATTTCCCTCATCCTCCAGTCCTCGACAAACTCCCTGGTTATGTGAGTTCAACATTCTCAAATTCCACATATAAGTGAGGTCATACATTATTTGTCCTTCTGTGCTTCCTTATTTCACTTAGCATAATATATAATGTCCTCCAGGTTTATCCATGTTGTCACAAATGGCAGAATTTCCCTCTTTTTATGGCTGAAGAATATTTCATTTTCTTTATTTACCTGTCAACAGACACTAGATTGTTTCCACATCTTGACTATTATGAATAATGCTGCAGTAAACAGGGGAGTGCATATATATTTGAGCTCCTGATTTCATTTCCTATGCTATATACCCAAAAGTTGGATTGCTGGATCATATGGTAATTCTATTTTTAATTTTTTTTAACTGTATATGCACTAAATGGTTTTTTTAAACATTTTTTATTGATTTATAATCATTTTACAATGTTGTGTCAAATTCCAGTGTTCAGCACAATTTTTCAGTTATTCATGGACATATACACACTCATTGTCACATTTTTTTTCTCTGTGAGTTATCATAACATTTTGTGTATATTTCCCTGTGCTATACAGTGTAGTCTATTCTACAATTTTGAAATCCCAGTCTATCCCTTCCCACCCTCCACCCCCCTGGTAACCACAAGTCTGTATTCTCTGTCTGTGAGTCTATTTCTGTCCTTTATTTACGCTTTGTTTTTGTTTGTTTGTTTGTTTTTGTTTTTTAGATTCCACATATGAGCGATCTCATATCTATTTTTAATTTTTTGAAGAATCTACAAACTGTTTTACATAAATGCTATACCAATTTACATTCCTACCAGCAGTGCATGGGGGTTCCCTTTTCTCCACATCCTCACCGACATTTGTTATTTGCTGTCTTTTTTATAATGGCCATTCTGACTGGTGTGAAGTGATATCTCACTGTAGTTTTGATTTTCATTTCCCTGATAAGTGATGCTGAGCATTTCTTCATGTTCCTGTTGGCCATCTATATGTCTTCTTCGGAAAAATTCAGGTCCTAGTCCTATTTTTAAATTAGATTGTTTGTGGGGTTTTTTTTTTTTTTTTTTTTGCTATTGTTGTATTCGTTCCTTATATATTTTGGGTACTGACCTCTTATCAGGTATATGGTTTACAGATATTTTCTCACATTCCATAGGCTGATTTTTCATTTTGTTGATGGCTTCCATTGCTGCACAGCTTTTTAGTTTGATGTCTCACTTGTTTATTTTTGATATTGTTACTTTTGCTTTTGGTGTCAAATCGAAAAAGTCATTGCCCAGGTAGATGTCAAAGAGCATCCACCTAGGTTTAACTCTAGGAATTTTATGCTTTCAGGTTTCACATTTAATCCATTTAGGTTAATTTTTGTGTATGGTATAGGATAGTACTCCAGTTTCATTTATTTGCATGTGGATATGTAGTTTTCCCAACACCGCTTATGAAAAAGACTATCCTTTCCTCATGGTGTATTCTTGGCTCCCTTGTCAAATATTAGTTGACCATGTGTGGGTGGGTTTATTCCTGAACTCTATTCTGTTCCATTGGTCTATGTGTCTTTTATGCCAGTACCATAGTGTTTTGATTACTGTAGTTTTGTAATATCACTTGAAATAAGGAAGCCCACAGCTTTGTTCTTCTCACTCAGGATTACTTTGGCTATTGGAGGTTTTTTGTGGTTCCATATGAATTATATGATTTTTTTCTATTTCGATGAAAAATACCGTTGGAATTTTGATAGAGATCACATTGAATCTGTAGATCACTTTAGGTAGTATGATCATTTTAACAATATTCATTCTTCCAATCCAGAAACACAGGATATGTTTCCATTTATTTGTGTCTTCTTTGAATTCTTTCATCAATATGTTATAGTTTTCAGTGTAGAAGATCTTTCATCTCATTGGCTAAATTTATCCCTAAGTATTTTTGATGCTATTGTATATGAGAGTTTTTTCTTAATTTCTTTTACAGATAGTTTGTTAGTGTATAAAAAATGCGACTGATTTTTGTATGTTGATTTTGTATCCTGCAACTTTACTGAATTTGTTTATTCTAAAAAAATTTTGGTGGAGTCTTTAGGTTTTCCTACATTTAAGACTGGAAATTGACACAACATTGTAAACTGACTATAACTCAATAAAAAATGTTTAAAAAAAAAAGACTATATCATCTGCAAACAGAGATAATTTAACATCTTTCTTTCAAATTTGGATGCCTTTTATTTCTTTTTATTGTCTAATTGCTCTGCCTAGGACCACCAGTATTATGTTAAAAAGTGGTGAAAGGGCACCCTTGTCTTATTTTTGATCTTTGAGAAAAAACTTTCAGCTTTTCACCACTGAGGGTGATTTGAGCTATGGGCTTGTCATATGGCTTTTATTATGTTGAGATACATTTATTCTACATCTAACTTATAGTTTTGTCATGAAAAGATGTTGGGTTTTTTCAAATGCTTTTTCTGCATTTATTGAGATGGTTATATGATTTGTATGCATCATTCTGTTAATGTGGTATATATCATGTTAATTGATTTCAGTATTTTGAACCATCCTTGCATCCCAGGGATAAATCCAAATTGATCATTTTGTATGATCCTTTCATTATGCTGTTGAATTCAGTTTGCTAGTATTCTGTTGAGGACTTTTGCATCTTTATTCATCAAGGAGATTGGCCTATAATTTTCCCTCCTTGTAGTGTCGTTATCTGACTTTGGTATAAGGGTAATGCTGGCCTTATTAAATGAATTTGGATGTGTTCCCTTGTCTTCAATTTTTTTGGAAAAGTTTAAGAAGGATTATCATTAATTTTTCTTTAAATGTTCTGTATAAATCACCCATGAAGCCATCCGGTCATGGGTTTTTTCCCCTGGGAGGTTTTTGATTACTGCTTCAATCTTATTTATTATTGGTTTGTTCAGATTTCCTATTCATAATTCAGTTTTGGTAGGTTGTAAGCTTCTAGGAAATTACCCATAACTTCTGTTATCTTATTTGTTGGTATATAATTTTTCATAATAGTCTCATGATTCTTTATATTTCTATGGTATCAGCTGTAATATCTTCCCTTTCATTTCTGACTTTATTTGAGTGTTCTTTTTTTCATTAGTGTAGCAAAATGTTTGCCAACTGTATTTATCTTTTTAAAAAACGAACTTTTAGTTTTGCTGATCTTTTCTATTGTTTTTCTGGTCTCTTTCGTTTATTTCTGCTCAGATTTTTATTATTTCCTCCTTTCTGCTAACTTTGGGCTTAGTTAATTCTTCTTTTTCTAGTTCCATGAGGTGTAAAATCAGGTTATTCGTTGAGATTTTTTTTTCTTAATGCATGTGTTTATTTCTCTAAAATTCTCTCATAGAATTGCTCTCATTGCATCCAATAGAATTTGGTATGTTGTGTTTCCATTTTCATTTGTCTCAAGGTATTTTTACTTTTTTTCTTTAATTTATTCCTTGATCCAATGATTATTTACAGTGTGTTGTTTAATTTTCACATATAAGTAAGTTTTCCTCCTGTTATTGATTTGGTTTCATATCACTGTTGTCATAAAAGATTGATATTGATTTCACTGTTCTTAAATTTGTTGACTTGTTTCATTCTCCAATTGTGACCTATCTTGGACAGTGTTCCAGTCCAGTTTATCTATTTTTTCCTTTGTTGTTTGTGCTTTTGGTGTCATACCTAAAGATCCATTGCCTAATCCAATGTTATGAATATCTACCCCATGTCTTCTTCTAAGAATTTTATAGCTTTAGCACTGAACATGGTAGTCTGTGATACATTTTGATTAAACTTTTGTAAATGATGTTAGACAGGGGTCCAGTTTCATACTGGTCTCTAGTTTTCCTTTCTTGTGGTGACTTTGGTGTTGGCATAGAGTAATATTGGCCTCATAGAATGAGTTGGGAAGTATTTCCTCCTCTTCTCTTTTTGAATAATTTGTGAAGGATTGGGGTTAGTTGTGAATCTGTATTAATTGAAATATTTGGTAGAATTCGCCAGTGAAACCATCTGGTCCTGGGCTTTTCTTGGTGGGAAGTTTTTAAAGCACAAAAATACAATTATATTGCCTTTTATGTTTATCTATGTAGTTGCCTTTACCATTGATCTTTATCTCTTTATGTGAATTTTACTGTCTAATGTCCTTTCATTTCAGCCTAAATGACTCTCTTTAGTATTTCTTGAAAGACAGGTCTGTTAATAGTGAATTTTCTCAGGTTTTTTTGTTTTTGAGGAATGCCTTTATTGTAACTTCATTTTCAAATAATAATTTTCCTGGATATAGAATTCTTCATTGATAGCTTTTTCTTTCAGCATTTCAAATATGTCATCCCACTGCCTTCTGGCTTCTGGTTTCTAGTGAGAATTCAGTTGTCAGTATCTTTGAGGTATCTTTGTATGTGATGAGTCATTTGTCTTTTGCTGATTTCAAGATCCATTGTCTTTGGCTTTAGACATTTCAACTGTGTGTCTAAGTATGGATCTCTTGAGTTTATCATATTTGGAATCTTTGAGCTTCTAAAATGTGTAGATTCAAGAATTTCATTAAATTTGGCAAATTTTCAGTCATTACTTCTTTTAATATTCTTTACGTCCCTTTCTCTCCCTTCTCCTTATCTGGACCTCCCATTATGTGTATGTTGGTATGCTTGATGTTGTCTGATGGGCCTCTGATGTCATGTTACTTTTTCATTTCTCTTTCTGATTCTCAGACTCAGATAATTGACCTGTCTTCAAGTTCACTGATTCTTTCTGCCTGTTCAAACACGTTGTTGAGCCTCTGCAGGGAATTTTTCATTTTAGTTATTATTTTTTCAGCTCCAGAAATTCTATATTGTTCCTTTTAAAACATTTTCTGTCTCCCTGCTTTTATTTTTTATTTGGTGAGACATCATTCTGCTGGTTTCCTTTTGCACTTTGAGCATATTTACAACTGTTGATTTAAATTCTTTGCCTAGTAAGTCCAATGCCTGGGTTTTGTCCAAGATAGTTTCTATTGATTTCTTTTTTCCTGTCAGTGAGTCATATATTCTTATTTTTTGGCTTTCATAATTTTTTGCTGAAGTATGTAACTCTGAAAATTGGATGCTTCCTTCCCCAGTTTGTTGTTCTTCATTTAGTGAATGATTGAGTAAATCACAGTACTGCCACCAGAAAGAATAGTAAGCTACTATTTTAAATGATAATTATGAAGTCTATGCACCATGTAAAATTTTAAAGATTATGTCAAATGGAGAAAATCCACATACAGAACTATAAGATGCATTAGTACTAGAAGTGGATAAAAACTGAAATAACAAGAAAAACAAGAAAGAATAGCAAAAGTGATACTAATTGTATTATGATGATGAAATGACAGATGAATTTCCCTTTGTATTTTCCAAGTTTTCTTTATTATATTCCTTCTTTTACTTTTAAATATTGGACATTTTATTTTAGTTTTGTGTTATGAAAGTAATACATGTTCACTGTTGAAATTCAAAAAACAGTTTACAGAAGATTTCAAAGTGAATAAGATTCCCTTTCTCTGGCCTTAGTCTCAGTCACAGAAGGTAATTAGCCAGTTATCATTTTCTCATGTAGCCTTTCAGACATTATACATATATGTATATATAGGATCTAAAGAGTAATTCTTTATAATTTTCAACTTACAGAAAAATTGGAAGAACAGTACAAAAAAAGTCTCATGTACCCTTCACCCATATTGCTCCATTGTTAATATTCCACCACATTTGTGCAGTGTGTGTGTGTGCATGTGTGTGTACCATCATTATCATTAGGCTTTCTCTGAACCATTTGAGAACAGCTGCAGACATGCTACTCCATCACCCCGAAATACTTTCATGTGCATTTCTCAAAATCAAGGGCACTCTTGTACATAACTGCCCCATTGTCAAGCAAAAGGTGGGGCACAGGAGTGACTGCTTTGGCTTGTAAAGTAACAAGTCCTTTTTAGATACTGATGACTGCAGCACCAGTTGTGGCACACTCCACTGCCCAGGAGCCCCTTCTAGACCGCAGCTAAGAGGTTTTATATTCTGTAGTTATACTCTGAGTGGGGCAGGGCTGAAAGACATAATACCTCATCAGAATCCAAAAGGTAATGAGAAACTGTCTGGAGACAGCCTCTCAGGGGAGATAAGGAGGGAGGGAGATGGCCTTACAAGCTTCCCATTCTCTCGTGTTCCAGTTGGATCACAAGGCATCCTGCCAAGACCCAGATAAATCCTGAATCAAGCTTTGTGTGTATGGATACATGCAAGGTCATGAGGGTACCATGGTGGACCCATTCTATTCAACCCCTACCACTGACTTTTCACCAACCCAACTAAGACTTCTCAGGAGCATGGGACACCCCATCAAATATACTCTAATAAATTGTACTGATAGACGCTTATACAAATTCATTCTGTTTGTTTTAGGCACACAGGACAAGAGTGACCATGACTATGATTCTCTAGTATTATAATCAGGCCCACTTGGAGGATAGACTTCACCCAGGCTCCAAAACTGGAACTAAGCCAGTTAAATATGCCATTGATCCAGGTGCAGTAACGGGTTTTGACAGCTGTACATAGCCTGCCTTGACTGGCAGCACAAAGCCCAGGGCAATGTGACACTGTTCGTTATCCCTGCCGCTTCTACCAGAGAATGTGTAACAGTTTGTGGGTGGCAGGCTAGTATAGGCCTGACATTCACGAAAGAAGCTGTAGCAACGTCTGCAGCAGCATTTTGTTGAGCTGGGGGTCAGAGTCCAAGTCTATTAAGTTTTGTACAAAAAAGTTTCATTAGCGTCCAGAAAGTCAATCTTGTCCTGTCATCTTGGCCTGAGGCTCTTCACTCTTAGAGTCGGCAGCTGCTGGGATCTCTGGGAGAGTCCTTACAGTCTTTGTTGGTCGGCCATCAAGTTGAGAGTGGTGGTGGCAGGCTGGGTTCACTTGTTCAGGTTCCCTGCAGGCATCCTGGGGTTTAAGGGGTGCTCTCTCTACCAGCCAGGACTCTTGCTCTCCTTCCACAGCCACGTGATTGGTGTGACAGTCACTGGACTTCTCTGGGAGTGGCTCAGTAGTTTCCTTTTTGTACTCCTTGTACCTAGAATAATGGATATGGATGATAAAGATCAGGAATATGATGTGACGACTCCTTAAAGTGATGCACCCACATCCAGCAGGCAGAGCCGGATGACAAAGAAGACCTACCTCCAACTCCTCTTTGCTTCTCCCGGATTCCAGCAGCCAGGATTCCCAGGGGTAGGCATGGGTGGAACAAAGGTAGAGTGAGTAGGGTTAATGATGCACTTTAGGCCTCCTACAGCCAGCCTAAACTTCTACCTGCTTCCACTGCTCATAATTAAACATCGTGTTTTGATGTGAGGTACCCTTCTGCAGAACTGCCACAATTACAGCTCAGACTGACTCTCAGAAGTGTGTGCTGCACTGAAAGCTGAGCCTGTCTTGTTAAGTGTTTCCTTAGAGTCCATGCCATCTTTCAACAGCCCCTGCTGCCTGGGCAGCACAAACATGATGCACATTCCCCGAGGTTCCTTGCCCTGAACACCCACACGGCTCACGTGGTCTTGTGCAAATGCTGCCATGACGTTTGTCCCACAGAGGCTGACTTGATCATCTGTCAAGTGCCAGTTCACTCGGCCCAAAGTGACAATATGTTGGCTACTGCCCATATCGTCGTGAAAATACAAGAAGGTGCATTTGGGAGGATGTTGCAAGGCAAGCACCACAGGTTTAAGCCATTTTCTCAGGGGCCGCACAGCTGTGGCTGTCCATTAGTGCAGAGGACAGCTGGATGACTGAGGCTCGGGCCTGCTGCAGCACACGCCTGACGCAAGAGGATTGGCTTGTAAATGTCACAATTCCCTGGAAAGATACCTCCCGTTTGAGTAAAAGATCTGATGAAGAGGTTGGGAGCGGGTATCTGGCCTTAAGTGGGTTGATCCATCTTTGAACCAGGCCCAGACATCTTCAGGAACCAAAAGCGTCAAGGAAGAAGAAGGCAGTGGTGTAAAGATAACTCTACTAATGAGGCGCTTGTAGCAATAGTACAGTGATCTTCCTGCTGCATAGTTTCTGCAAGCACTCCTGTTTCCACAGCTCCTTCAGCAGGACAGTGATCGGCCACGTCTCCTGTCCTGGCATCCTATACTGCTTTCCTCACAGCACACAGCTGAGCTGGGGAAGCCATGTGGGCTCCCAGCAGTGCACTCACTCCTCCATCACTGTTCTGATTGCGGCGTCCTCTCACTGGAAACATCCCTGACAACCTGAAGAAGTATGAAGCAGCCTCAACACATCTGGCCCCACAGTTGTAAGCATGGGGGTATGAGGAATTCCATCAAATCAAACAGAAAACACATTAGCTTCAGGACTTCAGTAGTGTGACCATAGTCAGCTGAGTGAACCAAAATGGCAACACTGTAACCTGGAAAGGTCTTAGCAGTAGTGAGGCACCACCAATAGCCCAGGGGGACGCCACAGGTCTGATGCAGCCTTTTCCTTTTTGTACCATAAAACAGATGGGCCAGTTTGGGGCAGGAGTTAACAGTTTGTTTTTATTCTTTAAATCAGGAACATAGAATTTTTTACCTTGCAAAAGACAGCTCTTTTTCTTTGACAGAGGACTAAGCGTTGTGAACTGACCCCATTGTTTCAAGAAATGTTCCTTGACAAGCAGGCGTCTGAATTCTGTTGGGGCTTATCAGTCGTTCCACCAGGTGGGCAGCCACAGCCATTGAGACTGGGAACTTGCCAACAACCAAGACATTATTTATACAGTGAAAACTGGATATCAGAGAAAATTCCTAACCCTTTGTGAACATGTACGGTTTAAACATGTTACATATTTCAACACCAGTTACACATTCTTGCAATTAATTGGGCCAAGCCTCATGCGCAAGTTTACTTTAGCGCTCTTTCTTTCCTTTTCTTTTCTTTTTTTTAAATGGAGGTACTGGGGATCGAACCCAGAACCTCATGCAGGCTAAGCATGTACTCTGCCACTGAGCTATACTCTCCCCACTAACAAGTTTACTTTTAACGGTTTTTTTTTCCCTCTTCACTTCCAAGTTTTGTCCAAACTCTAAGAGGACTTTTTGTTTATGTTTTAGCAAAAAGAGGTACTACATCTTATCTCCTCAGCTAGGAGTGTAGGGAGCATGGGGCAGACGGGAAGAAGCCAGCCTGCGGGGTTAGCTGGAGCTTCAGGGAAGATTCTCTCTTTCTTTCAGTTTTATAAACAGCTTTACTGAGGCATAATTTACATACAATTCACCCATTGGAAGTGTACAACTCAATGGTTTTTAGTATAGTCAGAGTGTTGTCCAACCATCACCACAAGTCAACTCTAGAACACTTTCATCACTTCAGAAAGAAACCCAATAC
Source organism: Camelus bactrianus (assembly GCF_048773025.1). Taxonomy (NCBI): domain Eukaryota; kingdom Metazoa; phylum Chordata; class Mammalia; order Artiodactyla; family Camelidae; genus Camelus; species Camelus bactrianus. The sequence continues at coordinate 118,052,569 of NC_133575.1, read as the reverse complement.
CTTTCTGCCCTGCAGCCTCTGGCCACAGCTAATCTGTTTCTGTCTCTGTGGATTCCCCTGTTGTGAACATTTCACATAAATGGAATTATACAATATGTGTCCTTTCATGTCTGCCCTTTTCCACAGTGTTTTCAGGGTTCGTTGATATTGTAGCAAGTGTCAGTACTTCATCCCTTTTTATGACAGAATAATATTCCATTGTATAGATAGACCTCATTTGTTTATTACAGTTACAGTTTATGGACATTTGGGTTGTTTTCACCTTTTGGCTATTGTGAATAGCTCTGTTATGAACATTCATGTCCAACTTTTTGTTTGAGTACCAGTTTTCAATGCTGTGAGAAATATACACCTAGGAGTGCAGTTGCTCAGTCTTATGGTAATATTATGTTGAACTTCTGGAGAAACTACCAGGCTATTGTCCAAATTGGCTGCACCATTTTACATTCCCATCAGCAGTGTACAGGTGTTCCAGTTTCTCCACATCCCCATCAACACTTGTAATTAGCATACTTTTTTATTCTGGTCGATGTGAAGTATCTCATGGTTTTGATTTGCATTTCCCTGATGACTAATGATGTCAAGCATCATTTCATGTGCTTATTGACAGTTTTCGTATCTTGTTTTGTGTGTATGTGAGATCAAAGTTCTTCATATATTCTAGATAGTAGACTCTTATTTATATGATTTGCAAATATTTTCTCCCATTCTGTGTTGTCTTTTCATTTTTGATAATGTCATTTGATGTACAAAATTTTTTAATTCTTATAAAGTCAAATTGATCTATTTTTTTCTTTGTTGCTTGTGCTTTTGGTGTCATCTAATAATCCACTGCGCAAACCAAGGTTATGAAATTTACTACTATGTTTTCTTCTAAGGTTTTTATTTTTTAGCTCTTACATTTAGGTCTTTGATACATTTTGAGTTAAATATTTGAATATGGTGTAGGGTGGAGGTCCAGCTTCATTCTATTGCATGTGGATATACAGTGGTCCAATCACCAGTTGTTGAAAAGATTCTTTCCCCATTCAGTAGTCTCAGCACCCTTGTTGATAATAAATTGACCATAGATATATAGGTACATCTCTGGGCTCTCAATTCTATCCCAATGATTTATATATCTATCCTTGTGACAGTACTGAACTGTCTGGATTACCATTGCTTTGTATACATTTTGAAATCAAGAAGTGTGTTTGTTTTTCAAGGTTATTCTGGCTATTCACTGAGTCCACAAATTGGCTTTCACCACAATCTCTACAAGTACACAATTTTTACAAGTACCTTTAGACTTGAACTTCTCCATATTCTGTTGCACATGAAATCAGTCATCCATGGATGACTCCCACCTGAATCAGCCACTATGATGTTCACCCAAGGGTGACTTTCTAATTTCATCATTCATTTGACATTTACTAGTTAGTTTTCTACTTAAGTGAGAGTTTTTCTTTCTTCCTCCATCTGTTTTTATCAGTGTGAACTCAGATTCTTATATTATTCAAAGGATTATAATCCTTTACTCTGATTTTGATGCACAAATTGTCCCAGATTTGGCCAATGGGAACCCATTCAGACTGGACATTTCCTTACTTTATGGCTCAAAAAGATGGTCTGGTTTATCTCATACTTTCTGTGCCCCAGCTCTGGAACCAGCCATTTCTCCCAGGGGGGGTCCTGGTTACCTTTAGTGAAGGATAGTATTTGAGAACCAATATCTGGGTGCTAGATGTGCTTATAGCTACCAGAGTATGACTCCTTCTAGACTTAGTGGACAGAGGGAGGAAATGTATGTATGTACACGTGCACATGCGCATACACACACCCCTATATCTTTTTTGAAAAAAGTTCATATTAATACTTCCAATTTCAATCCAACACCATGTTCATTTTATCCTCCCCCCTTTTCATGTTTGTAAGTCATTTCTCTGACACTGAGAAACCTAGCTTGCACTTTACTCAATATATTTTTTGCTCAGTTTACTTATTTGTTTAATGTAACTGATTGCTGGCAGCCTCCTCACCCTGAGAGCACAACCCAACTTTAACTAGATCTCTGCCACATGCCTATTTTACAAATTACAGCTCAGATTATCAGGTTAGAAAAAGAATTTCAAATTGCCGTAAGTCTACCAATGTAAATAGCTTGGAAGGGACATGTGCTGAAGGTTGGCCTGTAAAAATATTCAAATCATTTTATTCCCCTCAGAGTTTCTTTTTAATCACTCTTCTTATTTCACAAAGTAAGTACCATATCTGCTAGTTCCTTATTTAATACTTACAACATTTTATTTTGCAGTAATTATAGACTTGAAGGAAGTTGCAAAAATAGTACAGTGAGTCCCATGTATCCTTCACCCAGTTTCCCCATGGTAAGATCTTTCACATAATTATAGTACAAGTTCAAAACAACATGTTGACAATGGTACAGTACTGCTAACTAGACTACAGACCTTATTTGGTTTCACCAGATTTTACATGCATTCATTTGGGGGTGTGTAGGCCTATGCAGTTGCAGCACAGATCTAGGTTCATGTAATTGATACCACAATCAAGATACAAAACTGTTCCATCAGCACAAAGGAACTCTTTGTATTATCCCCTTATAGTCATCCATATCCCATACCGCCTCCAGTCCCTATCCCTGGCAACATTCATCTATTCTTCCTTCCTATAATTTTGTCATTTTAAGAATGTTACACAAATGCAGTCATACAGGATGTGACCTTTTGAGACTGGCTCTTTTTCATTCATCACAATAACCTTGAGGTCCATCCAAGTTGTGTGTATCAATAGACTGTTCCTTTTCTTTGCAGAGTAGTATTCCACGGTGTGGATGGTTGGTTTAACCACTCACTCAATTGCACGACATCTGGGTTGTTTCCAGTTTTTGGCTATTATAAACAAAGCTGCTAAGAATGGCTATACACAAGTTTTTGTGCTAACATAGATTTTCATTTCTTTGGGATAAATGTCCAGGAGTACAGTTGCTGGGTAATAAAATACATGTATCTTTAACTTTATTAGAAATTTCCAAACTCTCTTTCAGAATGGCTTACCATTTTATATTCCTGTCAGTAATGTGTGAGAGATCCACTTTGTATGTTCAACAGTATCTGGTATTTTCACTATTTTTTCTTTAGTCAGAATTCATTGTGGTTTTAATTTGCATTCCCCGATGACTAATGAAGTTCAACATCTTTTCATGTGCTTACTTGCCATCATAAGTCTTCTTCAGTGATATGTCTATTCATGTCTTCTGTTCATTTTCTAATTGGATTGTTTGTAGTTTTACTCTTGACTTCATACATTCTAGATTGATATAGATAAATGGTTTGCAAATAATTTCTCTCAACAATTTCCTCCTCTTAAATTTTTTGCAGAGCAAAAGGTTTTCATTTTCATGAAGTCCAAAATATCAACACTTTCCTTTTACGATTGTGCTTTTGGGGTGAAGGCCAAGAACCTGTTGTACAGCCCAAGATCCTGAAGATTTTTCTATGATTTTTTTTTTCTAAAAGTTTTATAGATTTACATTTACATCTAAGTTCATGATACATTTCAAGTTAATTTTTGTATAAGGTGTACAGTTTAGGTCAAAGTTCTTTTTTTTTTTTTGCCAATTGCTCCAGCATCATTTGTTGAAAAGACTATCCTTCCCTTATTAAATTGTTTTTGTACGTTTGTCAAAATCACTTGGGCATATACCATACTGTATTGATTACTGTAGCTTTATTTGAAGTTAGGTAATGTGAGTCCTCCAAATTTTTCTTCTTCAAAATCAATTTAGCTTCATTAATTTTACATCTGGATATTTTCATCTTTCCTATAGGGAAAGAAAAGAATAGAGAAGAAATGTGGCTGTGGGAAATTAGGGAAAATACATTTACACTGCCTATGCCCTAGGGGTGTTCATGAAGATTTCTGGGTTCCACTCCCAGAGATGAAGTTTGACCTCCAAATGATTATGGTGCAGGTGGCTCTGGACTACACTTTGAAATGTGAAAAACAATAATCTAGGGAGAAACAAGAAGAAAAGAAAAAATCAACCCCTTGTCACTGTTGTTGAGATTGGGGCTTGCTTTGTTTTCTTTCTTTCACATTCCTCCAATTCCCACTTTAATTTCCAGTATATAATAGGCTTGACTCATAGATTTTACCCTTGACAGGTATCTCAGAATATATATTTTAGACATCAGGAAGGGAGACATAAGGTAGACTCCTCTCAGTGGGGACAAAGAATAGAGGAGGGTGCTGATGCGTCACCTTCACTTCCTTCCACTCACTCGTCCAACATAAGCATCACAACTACAAAACTGAAACACGAAATACTCTTTTTCCTTTAGTTTGTTCTAGGGAGGTGAGTGTTTCTGAAAGTGAAAATAAAGACTTCCAAGTAAAACAAGGGAAATATAAACATTTGAAATATATTCCCTGGGATTTTACTACAGGATGTTCTTGCCAATGTACCTTCCATAGCCTTTAAAAATCTTTCATATTCTACTTAAATCATCTTGCATATGCTTTTTGTAAGCCAGTGACAGGTAGGAGGGTTCATTAGGCCCTAATGAAACTTTCAGGAAGACATCTTATGTTTATTTCTTGCATGCATAAAACTCATCTGTGGGGATATAAAAAGAGCTGCCCCACTGTCTGCTTTCACATGCTGCATGTGAATTTTCAGACCATGTTTAGCACACTAATTGGAAAAAAAAAAAAGGTTTTTACCCCATTTTGTCTCCTGCTTTATTCTAGAGAAGAAAGTTCTTGCAAAAGCTCTTCCTTTTCCTGTTGCAACTCCTGCAGATGCTGCTGGTTTTGCTCCAGTCTGTCCTCCAACCACTGTAGTAGAGGCCCGCTAACTGCTGACATCTGACTGCACAGGTTCTTGGTAAACACTTTAATAGGAAAAACACAGAGATAACACCCCACCACCAGCAGCCCCCCAACAGTGAGTCAGGAAGAAAGGGAAGGAAGAGAAAGTAGAAAAAGTGCAATAAGCAGACTTGGCAGACAATTTTGTATGGTCAGCCAAGGGACAGTCGGAAGAGCTGAGAAAAGAAGATACCTGTTCTGAGGCCATCCTGAACATCTCCGGATCCTTAAGCCAGAGGTGGCCTGGCTACGCAGAGAGCAGAAAAGAACCCACTTTTTCCTCCCTTAGTCAAAACGGCTAAGAGCAACAGAAGGGTCTCTTTCCCCAGGTCTCAGACCTTCCCACACCATAATGACCGTAACTTCCCAGTAAGCTAGAACTCTGTCTTCTGCAACTTAATCTTACACAAGTCCAGAAAGAAAGTTGTTCACCAAATGTTACATACACTGAAGAAATAAGTACATTAATTCAGCTTCATGTGAGACAGAGATTCTATGGCACTCTTTTTAAAACAAATTCCACCTAATGGAAGTAAATTTTTTCCTTATCATATATGACTTGTTGCAAATGACCACTGTAATACTATGGGGTGTATCTACCAAGATATATGTATATGTGTGTGTACATGTGTGTGTGTATACTTTTGAATAAAAACTGTATGGTTTTGGATGTTACTTTTACCCCACATAACAATAAGCCATAGACATCTCTCTTTGTCAGTAAAGACTCACCTTTCCTTCTTATAGGCTGTACAATATTCATCAGAATGGATGTACCAATTTAATAAGTCCTCTATTGGTGGACATTTCAGTGGCGTCCAATTTTTTGCTACTGTAAAGACTGGAATTAATATCCCCTTATTTTTGCACAGTTGTCCTATTTTGAAGGATACATTTTTAGAAGTGAAGCTCAACTTTTTTCTGTAGGGATCTATAAAGTCTTTAATTCTTATTTAGTTGGTCTTTTGAGTTCAGGGCTTCAGATTATACTTAAGCCATCACCTCCCTAGACTTTGAAAAACATCCTCTTATATTTCCTTCCTGTATTTTTTTAACTTTTAAAAGTGATTTAGTGTGTATACTGTATTGGGCTTTCTGCTCCTTGGCCTTGTATAAAAAGTACTTGTATATTTACTGACATGAAAAGATTTCCTCTTTCATGCTCTCCCTTTTATCTGTCTGTCTGTGTATCCATCTCTGTCAACTCCCACCACAGTAGGCTCATTGTTGAAATTTCAGGAAGTTTGGAAACTGGTATGTAGTTGTCTGTACATATAAGGCATGTAAGTTGTCTGAAATCAGCCACGGTAGGGGTATCACGTTGGAAACTGGCAAATACAACAAATTAGGATTCTTCCAGCATCCCTGAGAACTGAAAAGCCCTATCATAAAGCTCGCTCCTGCCTTTCCTCCAGTCTTACTCTAGGTAGCAGGTAGAGTACTCAATTGTCTACAGCATTCAATAGAAAAGTTTGGAGTGGGATTAATGAATGGCAAAGCTCTTGGCAAAGAAAACTCAAGGATAATTTGTACTCATCATTTCAATCACTTCAGCAAAATTTGCTTGTCACATGAGTATTTCACCACCCATACTCAAGAAAAATATCTTACCTGAGCCATTATGAATCTTGGTTACCGAGTCCAGATGCGTAAGGCTAAAGGGATAAAATAGTTTCAGTTAGTAGCAAAGCAGCAATTCATCTAATCTAGGCTGCAGAGGCCCTGGGCAGTGAAACGAGAAGGACGGGCTTGACCTGTGGATCCGCCTGTATGCATCCTGCTCCTCTTGGCACAAGATTTTGGGTAGCTCGACTGCTGATTCAAGGCACACTTTTCCAATGGTTACATGAGGTACAATGTGAATTGGGATTTCAATTCTCTCATACCTGTAAGACAGTCAATTCAGGTCAGTTTTTGTTTGTTTGATTCCAGCTTTATTGAGGTATAATTGACAAATAGGAATTATACGTACATATTTAAGGTGTACACATTGATACTACACATTGTGAGACATACACATTGTGAAATGATTATGGCACTCAAGCTAATTAACATATCCATCACCTCACATAATTACCATTTTTTAGTGGTGACTTAACATTTATGATCTACCTTAACAAATTTCAACTATATAATCACCATGTCTAGAATCACTTGATCTCTAGAACTCATTCATCCTGAAACTTTGTATTCCTAGACCAGCACTTCCTCAGCTTCCCCTCTACCACCTCTGCCCCAGCAACCACCATTCTACCCTTTGCTTCTATGAGTTGGACTATGTTAGACTCCACATATAAGTGAGAGCACGCAGCGTTTGTCATTCTGTGTCTGGCTTATTTCATTTAGTATAATATCCTCCAAGTTCAGCCATGTTGTTACAAATGGTGTGTGTGTGTATGTATGTATATGTATGTGTGTGTGTGTATACATATATGCATACATATACACATACCACATTTTCTCTTCCACTCATCTACTAACAGACATTTAGGTTGTTTTCATACCTTGTCTATTGGGAATAATGCTTCAGTGAACATGGGAGTTTAGGTATCATTTTGAGATGCTTTATATCACTTCCTTTGGATATATACAAAGAAGTGGATCCATTTTTAATGCTGAGTTGTCAAAATCAGATGTTTTCTATAGTTCATTTAATAGACATTTGGGGACACAGCATACTTCAAAGATTAAACATCCCCCTAATTCATTTAGTAGCTCGATTTCAAAGTAGTCAGAGTTCAAACTGAATTCATCTGGGGAGCAAATTGGAAGCACATTTGCAGAGCCAACATTCTCATAGAAATTCTGAAGTCACTTTGTAAACTTAACAGAAGCCTTAGAGGCTCAAAGTCATTACACTCACTCCCCCAGACAAGGGACAGATCACTAATTAATACTGTTTTCAGTCAGGGATTTGCCAGTGAGGTTGAACACATTGATCACGAAGCCTGGGAAGAGGAACTTTAGACTCTTCAGTGACTCCATCAGATTCATCATGTAGAAGGGATGACTCATATAAATACGCTCTTGTTGTAACACAGTGTTCACCAGTTGCCCTCACTTCCCATTTTCTCCCCTGGAGGGAAAATAGGTAAGTAATACACAAATAGTTCCATTTTCATGCTAGAATGGGCTTGTTACCAAGGCCAACCAATCTACCTCTACTTACTTCTCACCCCAAACACACCTAAACTCCACCTAACAGTGGGTTCAGTGGAGCATCTGGGTTGAGGGTCCTAGCACTGTGTGGCCTCGTTGGCACATGGTGGTACATCAGCATAAAATCTAGCTCCCTCCCCTCTCTTTCCCACCCAGCAGAATGTGTCTGGGCCCCACACCACAATCTAGATGGAACAAAAATGATGGAGGATTACAAGTGCCCTCCCCTCCTCACATCCAACTAGTCAGGGAGAAATTCATGGAGTATGCTGTGTGTGGGTTGAACACACTACTTTGAGTATATACTTTCAGGAAGAAGACAAAAAGAACTTTAAACAAATTTTGACCTCCATTTAGTAGGTTTTTGCATTACTCAGTTTAGGCTACTATAACAAAAATACCAGAGACTGGGTGGCTTCAACAACAGGAATTCATTTCTCATAGTCCTGGAGGCTAGGGAGCCCAAGATCAAGGTGCCAGCTGATCTGGCTCTTGGTGAAGGCCCTCTTCCTGGTCTGCAGACAAATACCTTCTTGTGTCCTCACCTGGTGAAGAGAGTGATCATCTCTCTTGTGTCTCTTCTTATAAGGGCACTAATCCCATTCAGGAGGGTTCTACCCTCATACCTAATTATCTTCCAAATGCTCCACCTCCAAATACCACCATATGAATTTGGGGGTGGTAGGGGGACACAATCAGTCCATAGCAGTTTGTTTTTCATAGTGGTATAGATTAGCAATTCTGAAACTGCTTTTTGTACATTCTAGGATTGAGCAATAAGTAAACATATTATGGATAGGAGGACTAAGTTTCTCCATGTCAGAGGAGAGAATTGTAAATATGGAAAGAGAGAATGCTAGAATGAACCCTAAGGTGTGCGAATGGATTGGATTATCGGTTTGAATTCATGGTGTGTGTGTGTGTGTGTGTGTACGTACATACATACCTGCATGTACATACATACATACTTTTTGCCAGCTCCATCTACTGAGAGTCTAGAAGCTACTAGAGTAGTAATAATGGGTATACCTAGCACCCAGACCTTGGTTTCTAAATACCATTTTTAACTTGAAGGAACCACAGTACAGGCTAGAATGAAGGGATGGGGACCAGACTTACCTCCTTCTTGAAACAACTAAAAAAGTATTTTTTAAAAAGTGAAACAGTGACTCACAAGATCTTGGAAAAAAGGCAGTGAAGGACAGTGAAACCTGGGGGATTAGAAACAAGCTTGTTTCTCCATGAAGAAAGTTTCCAGGCTACAGCACAGGGAGGGGAACCCCACCTAGAGCTTGATGGTGTCCTTGAGTCGAAAAGATAGAGCCAAGGCTCTGGGAAAGCCAAGGAGGCTTGAATTTGCAGTGCAAAGGACTATAGAAGAGACAGCTGCAAAGAGAAAGAACTCCAGAGATCTTTGGATGGTCCCGTTCAAGTGCTCAGTTGAGTAGCAACCAGGGCATATATGTAAAGAAACTACACAAGGCCACAGAGATAACAACCTAGAAGGAATAAAGGGATAAAGGGAATAAGTACTATCCTCAAAGTATACCCAGGGCCAGGAACAGTGCCTGTTCCCAAGAGCCTTAATAGGAAATCTCATAATTCAGTAGATGACAGAGTATTAAAAAGGTTTGTGCCTATGAGCAGGGAAAATGAACCTTACATTAAATACTGCTTTGTTTTTGCCTGATAAAGCTTAAAAGCAAGACCCAAAAGGATCAAACCATTTCCTATTAACAGCATCTCAAAACAAAGCTCAAGAATATTTAAAGGAATATCTAACACCCAAAAATGTAAAATTCAGAATGTCTGCATCCAATCAAAAATTGCCAGGCATGCAAAGCAGCAGAAAAATCCAACCCCTGAGAGAAAAATCGAATGAAATTGACCCAGAAATGCAACAGTAATTAGCAAAGACCTTAAAACAGATATTATAACTATTCTGTATATTCAAAAAGCTAGATGAAAGACTGAACATGTTAAGTAGACAGAAAGAAAGAAAAAAAGACTCAAATCAGACTTTAAAACATGCTTGAGATAAAAAGTAACACTGGATAGGATTAACAGAAAATTAAACATTACAGAAAAAGGATTAGTGAACCTCAAGGAACAACAATAGATCACAAATAGGAAAAAAAAAAGACTGAAAAACAATGAACAGAGCATCAGTGAACTGTGAGACAGTATTAAGTAGCCTAAATATGTGTAATTGAAATATCCAAAAAAACCAGACTTGCAGACTTAGTAAACAATCTTCTGGTTACTGGAGAAACGGGTGGGAAGGGATAAACCTGGGAGTTTGAGATTTACAAATGTTAGCCACTATATATAAAAACAGATTTTTTAAAAGTTTCTTTTGTATAGCACAGGGAACTATGTTCAATATCTTATAATCACCTTTAATGAAAAAATATGAAAACGAATATATGTATGTATATGAATGACTGGGACATTGTGCTGTACACCAGAAATTAACACATTATAACTGACTGTACTTCAATTAAAAAAAATAGTAATAATTTTAAAAATTTAAAATACAAATACCCAAAGAAGAGAGAATGAAAGAGAAAAAATTTTGTAGAAATAATGGCTGAGATTTTTCTGAATTTGATGAAAAATGTAAACCCACAGGTCTAGGAAGCTCAATGAAACCCAAGCACAGGATACATGAAAACAATTATACCATGGTACCCTATAATCAAATAGTTTTAAACCAATGATAAAGAGTCTTAAAAGAAGTCAGAAAAAAGCCAAATTAAGTAAATAGGAAAGGGTAAAGATGATTGCCACTTTCTTGTTGGACAGTGGAGAAATATCTTTATAGTTCTAAAAGACAAAAAGGTCAACCTAGAGTTCTTTACCCATTAAAAATACGTTTTAAAACTGGAATTGAAAAGATAACCAACTGTTTGTAAAGTAAAACTAATAACAACATATGATGGGCTTATAGCACACATACAAGTAAAATGTATGACAGCAGTAGCACAGAAGCCAGGAGAGAAATGAAGTATAGTGTTGTAAGGTGCTTAATACCACATGTGAACTAGTATAATATCACCTGAAGGCAGACTGTGACAAGTAAAAAGAAATGTAAACCAATATTTCTCTACCAGGGGTGATTTTGCCCTGCAGGGAATATTTGGCATGGTCTGGAGACATTTCTGACTATTACAACTGAGGAAGTGCTACTGGCATCTAGTGGGTGGAGGCCACTGATGCTGCTCAAAATCCTACAATGCATAGAACTTCTTGCCACTATAGTTATCTGGCCCATGGTGTCAATAGTGACAATGTTGAGAAACCCTGCTATATACCCTAAAACAACCACTAAAGCAATATAACAAAAAATTATCACTAATAAACTCACAAAGGAGATAAAATTAAATCATAAAAATTATCCAATTAATCCAAAAGAAGGCAGAAGAAAGAGGAAAAAGTAAACAGAAATTAGATGAGCCAAATATAGAAAACAAATAGCAAGTTGGTAGATTTAAACCTAACCTCATTAGTAATCATATTAAATGTAAAGAATCCAAATATGTCAATTAAATGGCAGAGATTGTCAGATTAGATAATTCCTAGACCCAACTATATGCTAACTACAAAAAAATCACCCTTTAAATTTAAAAACACAAATAGGTTAAAAGTAAAGATACAACATGTTAACAAAACTCAAAAGAGATTAAGTATGGCTATACCAATATCAAAGTTGATTTCAGAGCAAAGAATATTAACAGGGATGAAGAAGGTAATTTTGTAATGATAACATGGTTAATTCATAAAAAATACAAGACAGTCCCAAACATGTACACATATAATAACAGCTTCAGAAGATATTGATAAAAACAGAAGAACTATGAGGAAAATAGACAAATGAACAATTTTGGTTGGAGATGTCAATACCCTTCTCTCAAAACTTGATAGAACAGTGGACACAAGTACCACCTGACCTATAGAAGAGTCTCCTTATTCCTAATCACTGTTTTGTTTTTTTTTTTCAAGATTCAGGCCAGTTGTAGTACAGAATGTGCCACATTTTGGATTTGTTTGATTATTTTCTCATTATTACACCCAGGTTTGGCAAGAGTACTACATAGGGTTTGTTGTACATAGGTGTTGTTGCATATATGAAGTTTTAAAAACTCATTCTTATAGAAAATCTTACTAAATACATAAACAAAAATATAAAGCATGAGGTTAAAAAAAGAAACATTCTAGCTTGGTTTAAAATCAAATTTCCACTTTCCTTTCTTTTTCCTTGTGCTTAAGAAATGAGTACAATCAGAGGGGAGGGTATAGCTCATTGGTAGAGTGCATGATTAGCATGCACGAGATCGTGGGTTTGATCCCCAGTACCTCCATTAAATAAATAATAATAAACCTAATTACCTCCCCCCACAAAATAAAACAAAAACAGAAATGAGTACAGTATTCATATTTGTACCCATATATTTGCTGGCATTCTGTCACCTGTGTATGCATTGTATTTTAACAAAAAATATCTGAAGGCCAAAGCTTTTCTCTTCCTTTATTTTTCCCAAAACATGTATTCCAGTCCTCTTATGTCTTATTACCACAAAGTAAATTATATTTAAAGAAGGGGAGGGGGAATCAGTATTGGAAATATTTAAGGGATGAATTGGATAGGGAAAATCAGCATTGGAAATTAAGAGAAAAAGGCAATTACTAGCTTAGGTGGCCTCTGGAGAAATTATTACTATATAACCTCAGACTGCACACCAGCTATTAAGTTGACTAAATGTCTTTATTTTTATTGATTTTGCCCTTTATATCTCTAAATAAGAAACAACAAAGAGATTTTGATTACCTTTTTAAAAAAATATTGACATAATAGATACTTATAAGCACACTCCACTCAACATCAGAATGCATATCCTTTTCAAATGCACACAGAAAATTAACTTATACAGACCATATTCTGGGTCATAAAACATTCTCAATGTACGGCATATGGAACATAGTCAATAGTACTGTAATAACTCTGTATGGTGACAGATGTAACTTGACTTATTGTGGTGATCATTTTGTAAGGTATAGAATTATCAAATCACTACGATGTGCACCTGGAACTAACATAGTGTGGTAGAACAATTATATATAATTTTAAAAATTAAATATAAAATATGTGTAAACAAAACATTCTTAATAATTTTAATAGGATTCAAGTCACAAAAAGTATTTTTTCTGACCACAATGGAATTAAATTAAAAATCAATAACAGATATCATGAAAACCCCACAGTATTTAGAAACTAAATAACATACTTTCAGATAACTTGTAGATCAATGAAGAGTTCAAAAGGAAAATTAGAAGAGTATTCTGAACTGAATAAAAATGAAAACACATACCAAAATTTGTGGGATACAACTAAAGCAGTACTTAGAGAAGGAAATTATATAATAGGAAAGAAGATAGGTCTCAAATAAAGGAACTCAGATTCCATCCACCTTTTAAAAACTAGAAACAGAAGAACAAATGAAGCTCAAAGTAAGCAAAAGGAAAGAAATAACACAGATCAGAGTTGACATAAAAGCAACAGTAAACAGAAAAAAAGAAAACCAATGAAACCAAAGATAATTCTTTGAGATACTCAATAAAACTGTTACACCTCTAGCCAGATTTATCAGAAAAGAGACACAAATTACCAATATAGGGATGAGAGAGATGACATTACTATAGATTTTACAGATAATAGGTAAAGGATAAAAATATTATGAACAAATTTATGCCAATAAGTTCAACTACTTGGATAAAATTAATAAGTTCCTTGAAAAACACAAATTATCAAAGCTCATTCAAGAAGAAATAGATACCATGAATAGCCCTATACTATTAAATAAATCAAACTGGGAGGTAAAAAATGTTCCCACAAAGAAGTCTCCAGGCCCAAAAAGCTTGACTAGTGAATTCTACCAAGTACTTAAGGAAGAAAGAATATCAATTGTACACAAACTCTCCAATTAAACTGAAAAGAAGGCTATACTATCCAACTCATTTTCTGAAGCCAACATTTCTCTGATACCAAAGCCAGAGAAAGACCTTACAAAAAAGAAAACCATAAACTAATATCCCTTATGTACATAGATGCAAAAATTATTAACAAATTTTTAGCAAAGCAAATCCAGCAAAACGGAAAATGAATAATTCATCTTTGTTGATGGGGTTTATTCCAGGAATGCATGGTTAGTTTAGTAATAAAAATCAATCACTGTAACTTATCAATGTTAACAGACTAAAAAAGAAAAAGAACTATATGATCATCTAAATAGACATAGAATGAGCATTTGATAAAATAAAACATATATTATTGATGAAAAAGGAAACTCTCAGCAAATAAGGAATAGAAGGAAACTTCTTCAAAGTGATAAGAGAATCTATGAAAAATCTTCAGGTAACATCATACTTAATGGTGAAAGTTTGAATGTTTTCTCCAAAGATCAGGAACAAGGCTAGCATGACTGCTCTCACTGTCATGAAATTGTATTCAACAGTTTATTAGAGGTTTCAGTGAGTGCTGTAAGGTGAGAAAAATAAACATAAGCATCCAGACTGGAAAGAAAGAAGTAACACTGCCTTTATTCACAGATGATGATCTATATAGATAACCCAATGGACTCTTCAAAAAACCTAGTAAAATTAACAAGTGAATCTAGCAAAGTTGTAGGATACAAGCTCAATATACAAAATCAAACGTGTTTTTGTATAGTAGCAGTGGAAATAGTAGTAGGAAACTGAAATTAAAACAACAGTATTTACAACAGGATAAAAATATGAAATGTTTCAGGATAAGTCTGACAAAGGATATGCAAGACCTGTATACTGAAAACTACAAACCATTGTGGAGAGAATTAAAGACCTAAATAAATGGAGAGATATACCATGTTCATGGAATGGAAGACTCAATATCATTGAGATGTCAGTTTTCCTCAAAATGATCCATAGAGTCTATAATCCCAATCAAAAATCCCAGCAGGCTGTTTTGGAAAACAGCCTAGTAATTTCTTAGAAAGTTAAATACACCTACCATATGATTCAGCCAGTCTGTTGATAGATATTTCCCCAGGGGAAGAGAGAGCGTATATCCATATAAAGACTTGTACACAAATGTTCAAAGCAGCTTTATTTGTAATAGACAAAAACTGCAAGTAACTCCAAACATCTATCAACAGGTGAATGGATAAACAAATTGTGCTAATATTTAGACCATTTAATACTATTCTGTAATAAAAATAATGAACTATTGATACATGCTATAACATGGATGCATCTCAAAATAATTCTGTTGTATGAAATACAACATACTCTACTCTATATTCTACACAACATATTCTATGATTTTATATACTTCTTGGACCAGAGTAAAGGGATTTTTCCTACTATAAGGGATATTATTAGGGAAACTGGTGAAATTAGAATACCATCTACAGATTAGATACAGTATTATATGAATTTTAATGTCCTGATATTGAATGTTATATAAGAGAATGTCATTTTTTTCTTTAGGAAATATCCACTGAATTGTTCAGGAAAAATTATCTATAGGTATAAAGAAAAAAATTATAATGAAAATAAGATAAAATTCTGATATTTGGGGAATTTGGGTGAAGGGTACACAGGAATCCTTTGTACTGTTCTTGCAACTTTTCTGTAAATCTGAAATTATTTCAAAACAGAATATAATAAAACATTAAAAGTCATAACTAAAAGAATCAAAACACTAAGGACAATTTCTAAAACTGAAAAACAGGTAACAGAAAATTAGTGTAATAAATGGCAGGAGAGGTAAAAAGAAATTAAAAGTATGGCAAAAAGAAAGCATAAAAAATGGCAGGAATACTGCCACATATATCAGCAATGATAATAAAATGAATGTATTACACTCACCTATTAATAGACAGATGTTCTGATTGTTTAAAACCAAATAACTCAAGATCTTGCTATATTCTACTTAAAAGAGATATACCTGAAATAAAACAACTGAGGGAGGTTGAGAATAAAGGGACAGGAAAAGTTATAACAGGAAAAGGATACTAACAAGAACTACAACATGCAACAAACAGGCAGTGGCAGAGATTGCTAGCTGCCCTAACCCAAATGTCCTTGGTAACAGAATGCCAATCTTCAGCCAAGACAGAGCTATCTGACAGGCCTCCCTGATACCTTAAGTGTGGCCACGGAACTAAATTCTGCCAATGAGATGAAAATAGAATTGCTTTCTGGGGCTTCTGGGAAGGTCACTTATGAAAAATTGGCTGAGCTGGGACCAGCCATCTTTTGCCCTCCTACCTTTCCTCTTCCTTCTGGCCCTCAATGGAGATGTGCTGGCTGGAGCTCCAGAAGTCTCGTGGACCATGAGGGGACCTTAGGATGGAAATCATACACCAAGATGGTGAAGCAGAAGATAGGTGCTTAGACCCCTGATAATATCACAGAGGCCTGGAATATCTATCTCCAGACTTCTTCCCGAGAAAGAAAGAATCTTTCTTGTTTTAAACTAATTTTATTTATTATTTAATTTTTCCCTAGTATATGTAGTTGAATCTAATCCTAACAGAACAGTGATATTCTTTAGAAAGAAAGAATTCAAGACATACATAAATATATACATACATAAATAGGACAAAGAGAGCTATTTCATATTTTATAAAGGTAAAATAAAGCAGGACAATATAAAAGTCATGAATCTTTATGCACTAACAATACACCTTCAAAATTATAAAGCTAATCCTGACTAAAATACAGGAAGTGGACAAATTTAGTTATGATGGGAGGTTTATACATATCTCTCTCAGATATGTATAATCAAAACAACAAAGAATGAGGAAGGATATAAGCTTATTCTAACAAGGATATACAGGACTTGTGCTCAAGAAACAATACACATTTTTCAATTCATAAAACATTATAAAAATTTACCATGTTTTAAATAAGGGGTCAGCAAACTTTTTATACAAAGACGAAACAGTAAATGTTTTAAGCTGTGGGGGCCACAGGGTCTCTGTCACAACCACTAAGCTGTGCAAATGGGCATGGCTATGTTCCAATAAAACTTTGATTTCCAAAATAGGCACCAGGCCCATGTGGCCTACAAGCTGTAGTTTGTGGACCTCTGATCTAGGTAACAAAAGAAATATCAAAAAATTTATATAAAGATGATATCACACAGGCCACAGTTACCATAATATAGTGCTAAAAATGAACATAATAGCAAAAAATATGCCCCCGAAACCCAGCCCAGATATTCACATCTAAAATCTTTAAATGCACTTCTAAATAACTCTTGAGTTGAAGAGAAAAACAGAAAACACAAATGAATTGGAAGTAAAAAAAACAAACAAAAAACATTGGAACTACTATACAAAACCTATGGAATGGAGCCAAAGTGAAGAGGTACATTTGTGGCCTTAAATGTATTTATTTGAAAACAAAAGAGACAGAAAGTAAACTTAGTTTTCACCTGAAGAATTTAGAATAAGGATAACAGTAAGAACAACACAGCAACAATGCAACATACAGAAAACAGAAGGAAGAAATTAATAAAGAGAAAAGCAGAAATTTTTAAAAAAGAAGAAATCTGAGATACTCAGTTGATCAAGAGAACCTAAAGCTGGTCCTTTGAAAAGACCAACAAAATAGATAGACTTTGCCAATAAAATCAAGAAAAAAGAGAAAACACAAGTTAACAGTGTTAACAATGAAAAAGGGAACATACTTAAAGAAAGACAGACCACACAATCATCCACTCAAGAAGTATTTACTTAATGGCTACTATGTGACAGGCCCTGACACAATACCCACAGTCAATGATCTAGTGAGAGACCATAACAATAACTTTACAGTATACTTAAAATAAACGTCAAATAGCTAGGAATAAATTCAACAAAAGATGCTGAATCTATACTGAAATAAAGACAACAAGTAAAAAATATACAATAGTGGTTGCCAGTGGATGGAGGTAGGGGAAAGGAGAGTTGTTATTCAGTTATACTAGATGAGTAAGTTCTAGAGATTTGTTGTACAACATAGTGCCTATAGTTAACGACAAGGTATTGTGCATTTCAAAATGTGTTAAGAGAGTAGATCTCATGTTGTCTTCTTACCAGAAAAACAAAATTAAATGAAACAAAACAAAAACAATGAACACAAGGAAACTTTGGAGGTGTTGGATATGTCTATTACTTTGATTGTGGTGATAGTATGATGTCTATTTACATATGTCCAAATTCATCAAGTTGTATAAATTAAATATGTGCATTTCTTTGTATATCAATTATGCCTTAATAAAGCTGTTAAAAAACAAACAAAACAAGAAAAAATAGCACTGTGCAGCAAAAATAAGGTCCTAAAGATTAAAGTGATTAAGAAAAGACAACAGAACACTCAATGAGTGTCATAATTTTAATTGTTCATGATTATCTCTATTATTTTATGTGTGATGACATTCAAGCCCTATGTCTGATTTATATGTAAGTTCTAGATAATTTGTAACCCAAAGGAAGACAGAAGCAAAAATTTAAAAGCAGAGTGCAAATAAAACAAGGATAATAAGGCTCAGGAATTCAAACAGTACTTCTAGTAAGGACTGGTGATCCTGTCAGGGTCTTCTAAAGTTAAATAGATTCAGGATTTGACATTCTTCAAAGGAGACAGAGTGAGCATTGGCCTTGGTCTTGCCCAGCAACATGGTCTTGGATGAGCCACTTTACTTCTACAGACTCAAGTTTCTGAAAGACACTCAATGATCTTTTAAAGTACTTTATGCTTGGGGGAGGGTACAGCTTAGTGGTAGAGCACGTGCTTAGCATGCACAACGTCCTGGGTTCAATCCCCAGTACCTCTGTTAAAAATAAATAAATAAATTTAAGTACCTCCCCAAAGAAATATATATAGTTATATATACATTTACACTTTAGGCTCTAATGACTGATAATTCCATTCTTCTTCTTTTCTTCCATTATGATAGCGTTTCTCCTTTATAAGATTAGCACCATTTACTCAGTGTAAAATGAGAAATACATTCTAAAACTCTGGTAGAACTAACATGGAGAATAAGTTTCCAGCTAAAAACTTTCTCCTCAAGCAATGTACTCCCAAGTAGATTTTCCAGACCTCTAATCTTTACCATCTTACAAAAATAAAATTGTTCTTCATACTTGAAATGCTTCCCTTAAAGCATTCCAAAGTTCAGAGAAAATCAGTGCTCTGTACTTCAATTAACAATAATCATCTTTGCTGTGCAGAAGCTTGTAAGTTTCATTAGGTCCCATTTGTTTATTCTTGCTTTTATTTCTATTGCTTGGGTAGATTGCCCTAAGAGAGCATTTTTGAGATGTATGTGAGATAATGTTTTGCCTATGTTTTCTTCTAGGCGGTTTATTGTATCTTGTCTTATGTTTAAGTCTTTGATCCATTTTCAGTTGATTTTTCTGTATGGTGTAAGGGAGTGTTATAGCTTCATTGATTTACAAGCTTCTGCACAGCAAAGGAAACCATAAGCAAAAAAAAAAACAACCTACGGAATGCAAGAAAATTTTTGCAAATCATGAAACCAACAAAGGCTTGATCTCCAGAATATATAAGCAGCTCATATGACTTAATAAGAAAAAAACAAACAACCCAATCCAAAAATGGGCAGAAGACCTAAACAAGAAATTCTCCAAGGAAGAAATACAAATGATCAATAGGCACATGAAAAAATGCTCAATATCACTAATTATCAGAGAAATGCAAATCGAAACTACAATGAGGTATCACCTCACACCAGTCAGAATGGCCGTCATTCAAAAGTCCACAAATGACAAATGCTGGAAAGGCTGTGGAGAAAAGGGAACCCTCCTACACTGCTAGTGGGAATACGGTTTGGTACAGCCACTGTGGAAAACAGTATGGAGATTCCTCAAAAGACTAGGAATAGACTTACCATATGACCCAGGAATCCTGCTCCTGGGCATATATCCAGGAGGAACCCTACTTCAAAAAGACACCTGTACCCCCAAAGTTCATAGCAGCACTATTTACAACAGCCAAGACATGGAAACAGCCTAACTGTCCATCGACAGATGACTGGATAAAGAAGATGTGGTATATTGATACAATGGAATACTATTCAGCCATAAAAAATGACAACATAACACCATTTGCAGCAACATGGATGCTCCTGGAGAAGGTCATTCTAAGTGAAGATGGCCAGAAAGAGAAAGAAAAATACCATATGAGATCGCTCATATGTGGAATCTAAAAAATAAAAGCGAACATAAATACAAAACAGAAACAGACTCATAGGCATAGAATACAAACTTGTGGTTGCCAAGGAGGAGGAGGGTGGGAAGTGACAGACTGCGATTTCAAAATTTGTAGATACTGACAGGCATATGCAGAATAGATAAACAAGTTTATACTGTGTAGCACAGGGAAATATATACAAGATCCTGTGGTAGCTCACAGTGAAAAATAAATGTGACAATGAATATATGTATGTTCATGTATAACTGAAAAATTGTGCTCTACACTGGGATTTGACACAACATTGTAAAGTGACTATAACTCAATTAAAATATAAAAAAACAATAATCATCAATCATCCATAAAGAATAATGCCATCAACAAGAACATATAGTTACCTAGAGGAATTCATAAGCAGTTGCAGACATTTTCAGAAATGAAAACACCAGATGCAGTATCCCACTTGCATCCCTGCATTTGCTTTCCATCTAGTGAAATAGCTATTATCTTTTTCCCTTGCTGAAAGAACGGAGACTGAAAAACAGAGGGTCTCTCATCTTAATTCTGCTTCTGATGTTTTATTTATTTATGAGCTCTCATCTTGCATGTAATTTTTTTCAGGTTTCCTGAGGTATAACTGACAAAAATTGTATACAATTATAGTGTACAACTTGATGTTTTGATATACATATAAAACTGTGAAATAATCACAACAATCAAAACAATATATCCATCATATCATATACAGTTACCATTGAGGGGGGAGGGGTAAAAACACTTAAGATTTACCGTCTTACCAAATTTCAAATATTCAATACAGTATTGTTAACTATAGTCACATTGTTGTACATTAGATGTCCAGAATTTATTCATCCTGAATAACTAGAACTTTGTACCTTTTAACCATCATCTTCCCATTTTCCCTTCCCATTTTCCCCTCCCCTGAGCCCCTGGCAACTACCGTTCTACTGTCTGGTTCTATGAGTTTGATTATTTTAGATACATAAGTAGAATCATGCACTCTTTACCCTTCTGTGATTGGCTTATTTCATTTGGCACAATGTCCTCCACTTTCAAACATGTTGTAAATGGTAGGATTTCCTTCTTATTTAGGCTGAATAATATTTCATTGTGTGTGTGTGTGTGTGTGTGTGTACATCCCTGATGATTGATGATGTTGCCTTTTCATATACCTGTTGGCCATTTGTATGTTTTCTTTTGATAAATGTCTATTCAGTTCCCTTGCCCACTTTTTAATCAAGTTATTTGATGTTTTTTTGTTGTTGCTGTAATTGAGTTTCTTGTATATTTTAGATATTAATCCCTTATCAGATACATGGTTTGCAAATATTTTTTCCCATTCCATAGGTTGCCTTTTTACTTTGTTGATGTTTCCTGTGCTGGGGAGAAGCTTTTTAGTTTAATGCAATTCTACTTGTTTTCGTTTTTGTTGCCATATCAAAAAAAATTGCCAAAACCAATATCAAAAAGATTTTTCCCTATGTTTTCTTCTAGGAGTTTTATGGTTTCAGGTTTTACATATAAGTCTTTAATCCATTTTAGGTTGATTTTTTTTGTATAGGGTGTGAGTAAAGGGTCCAATTTCATTTTTCTGCAAGTGGAAATAAAGTTCTCCCAAAATCATTTATTGGTTTTATTGTGTACTGTTTGCACTCTTGTCGAAGATCAATTGACCATAGGTGGGTGGGTTTATTTCTGGGCTCTCTATTCCATACCACTGATCTATGTGTCTGTTTTTGTGCCAATACCATGCTGTTTTGATTACTGTAGCTTTATAGTATAGCTTGAAATTAGGGAGTGTGATTCCTCCAGCTCTGTTCTTCTTTCTCAAGATTGTTGCCACTATTTGGGGTCTTTTGTGTTTCCATACAAATATTAGGATTTTTTTTGAAGATTGTTCTTCCTATTTCTGTAAAAAAAAATACCATTGGGATTTTGATAGGGAATGCATTGACTTTTTACATCACTTTAGGTAGTATGAACATTTTAACAATTTTAATTCTAATCCATGAACACAGTATATTTTTCCATTTATCTATGTCTTCTTTAATTTCCTTCATGAGTGTTTTTACCATTTTCAGTGTGTGTGTATGTATGTATGTATATGTATGTATGTATGTGTGTATATATATGTGTGTGTATATATATATACATGTCTGACTTTGGTTAAATTTATTCCTAAGTATTTAATTTTTTTGTTGTTGCTATTGTGAATAGGATTGTTTTCTTAATCTCTTTTTTGGATAGTTCATTGTTTGTATATAGAAACACAACTAATTATTGTAT
This sequence comes from Camelus bactrianus, assembly GCF_048773025.1. NCBI lineage: Eukaryota > Metazoa > Chordata > Mammalia > Artiodactyla > Camelidae > Camelus > Camelus bactrianus. The sequence continues at coordinate 118,029,991 of NC_133575.1, read as the reverse complement.
GTTGACCTTGTATTCTTCAGCTTTACTAAATGTGTTTGTTAGTTCTAAAAAGCTTTTTTGTTGAGTCTTTAGGGTTATCTGCATATATGATCATGTCCTCTACAAACAGGTAAATTTTACTTCTGATTTGGATGCATTCTATTTCTTTTTCTTGTCTAACTTCTCTGGCTAAGACTTCCATTACTATGTTGAATAGGAGTGGCAAGGGTGGGAGTCTTTGCCTTGTATTGGATCTTAGAGGGAAAGCTTTCATTTCCCCTGATTATGAAGTTACTTGTGGATTTTTTATATATGACCTTCTTTGTGTTGAGGTAAGGTCCTTTTATACCTATTTTGTTGAGAGTTTTTATCATGCTTTTTCTGCATCAAGTAAGATGAACATGTGGTTTTTATCTTTCATTCCATTAATGTGGTATATCATAATGATTGATTGGCATATGTTGAAACATCATTATATCCCAGTGATAAATCCCACTTGTTCATGGTGTATAATCCTTTTAATATGCTGTTGAACTCAGTTTGCTAGTATTTTATTGAAGATTTTTGCCTCTCTGTTCATTGTGGTATCTTTGCCAGGCTTTTATTATCAGAGTGATGCTAGCCTCAAACAATGAGTTTGGAAGTATTCCCTCTTCTGAGTTTTGGAAGTGTTTAAGAAGGAATGGCATTAATCCTTCTTTAAATATTTGGTAGAATTCACCCATGAAGCCATCTGGTCCTGGGCTTTTCCTCCTAGTCCATCTTGCATATGTCACCCTTCATGTAATTTATAATGTATGCCAGTAGTTACTTCCCTTCTGGATATATCACAAAGATGAATGAGTATTGTTTTTTAAGTTATTTTTCATTATTATCTTTCTGCATGGTGGGAGGTTGGCCTTATCTGTATACACACAAAAGCTATAAGCTTTGGAAATGTTGCTGCATTTAGAGAAGGGAAGATTTTGTGCAATTGGAATAATTTTAAATTAACTAATGGCTCACAAGATCCCTAAGATGCTGGGAACATTCTACTTTTATCCCTTTGGATAAAGACAGGAGTATAAACTTCAAAAAGGATGTTTATTAATACAAGATATATAATTGATTATGTATATGATATTGCACTAATCCCTCAAAGTATAACCCACCATTATAAGTATTTAAATGTTAACTCTCTCACAGTATTGTGTGTCTTTGAGTTGTTCTCAGCTGAAAAAAATTATTGAATGTTCATTTATTCTTTCCATAATTAATTCATTCATTCATTGAATGTTCATTCTTTGCCTATGTTATATTTTCTGTGTTTCTGTCCAGGTTGCCCTCTTCCTTTCATGAATTCCTAGGTCCCTCAAATTTCCTATCACAATGTTTATTCCTTGTACTTTATAGTTCAATCTTGGGCAATACATTTGAGATTCTCTGTAAAAATAGGAACTACAGCTTTTAATTCTTTGATTTCTCTCTACCACTTCCTGTAGGAAATAAACTGCTCTAAATATCCTCTAACTATCTTTCTTAGTAAACAAAGGCCCTAATTTTTAGCTGGTACATTGCTTCTAAGCTAAAATACTTCTTAGTATCTCTTGCAACTAGTTGTTACCATATAACTGCTAGCCAATAAGACATTTATGAAAAGGTTATACGTACTACCAGGAAGATTCCTTAAAAGGAAGGTTTTTTTTTTTTTAAACAGCCTTCCATTTGCTGTTTAGAATATCATTGTATGTCTCAAACTTTAACATCCATCTTGGACTATTTGGAGACCCTGTAAATGCAGCAAGAAGATATAAGACACTTGTTTCCCTAATAACGCCATTTACTATCTACCCGTTTACTTTTTTACTGTGATGGAAAATGTAACTTTAACTTTGCTGAAGGCAGTATTTTTAGAGTTTTTGCTTGGTTCTCAACCAAATTTAATTAAAACTAATTCAACCTAATAAATTGTTATGAACATATTATGGACCTAAATAAAAACACCCTGATCTTTTGACTTTCATCTTAGAGCTATTAACATAGGGCTTAATCGAAGGACTATATCTGTGTATAAGACAGATACTATTCATATAATAATACAATGCTAGAACTAAAAAAATACAAAAAGGTTTTCAACTTTATTAGTGATCAACAAGATGAGAATTAAAGCCACAATGCAATACTACTATACACTCAACAGAATGGCGAAAATGAACAAAACAGACATTACTAAGTATTGGTAGAGATGTGGAGGAAGTAACTCTCCAATATTGCTGTTAGAAGTGAAAATCAGTAAGGACACTTTGGAAAACTGCTGGCTTTGTCTACTAGAGCTGAATACATACATATATACATATGTATTCCACTCCTATTATGTACCCAGCCTAAATATCGAACAAGTGTACATATGTTCACAACAAGAATATTCACAGCAGCACAATTTGTAAAAACCTCTTAAAAATTGAAACTATCTCTCAATGGTAGAATGAATAAACAATGGTATACTCACACAATGGAATATTACACAGCAATGAAAATTACTGAACTATTGCTTCATGTAACAACATGGATGAATCTCACAAACATAATGCTGATTGAAAGAAATTAGATCCAAGAGTACATGCTATATTGGCTCCATCTATATATGGTTCAAAAATAGGTGAAAGTAACAGAGTGTTTGACGTCAAGACAGTGACAAATCAGGATTCCAACTAAAGCATCTGGCTACAGAGCCATGTTCTTAATTATTATCCTACATTGTCTTTCTAGGAAAGAGAAAAAAATCCAATTCATTTTATAACTTAATAAAATATTCCTGATACCAAAACTAGACAAGAGAAGTCCAAGATAAGAACATTTTAGACTAATCTCACTTATGAACACAGATGTAACAGCCTTACACCAAATATTAGCTACTAGAATCTACTTTGTATTAAAAGAACCATACATCATAGTAGAGTAGGATTTATCTCAGGAATGCAACAACAGTTCACTGTTTAAAAAGCTTTGAATGTAAGTAATTACCTTTACTAACTTAATGGGAAAACAACCACATCATCATCTCAGGAAATGACAAACAGGCATTTGATAAAACTTAAACATTCATGATTAAAAACTCTCAGTAAACTAAAATTAGAAAATCCCTTAACTTAGTAAAGGAATTGAGGGTCTCTGCCACAAAATCATAACGAACTCATACTTAATGATGGGATGTCAGAAGTATCTCAATTAGAGTCAGAAAGACAATGATATTTGCCACCCAACTCTGCTATTCAATGTTTACAGGTCCATACTAATGAAATAAGAATACTCCTGGGAAAAAAGGATGGACACACACAAATACTGGAAAGAGTCAAACCTGTCATTTGCAGATGATATGATCATCTACCTAGAAAAATCCAACATAACCCAAGGACAAACTATTACTATTAAGAGTTCAGCAGTGTGGCTAGTGAGATCAACATAGAGTAATCCATAGCACTTCACAGCAAGAATAATCATCTAGAATTTATAACAGAAAAAGGAAAAATCCTATTTAGAACAAAAACTATGAATCTAATGAGAAATACTACAGTAGATATCTGTTGGTTTTGCTGCCACATATTCTCTCCTCCGAGAAATAGGACCTGTGAAAGTAAAATTACCAAAACCCACTTCTCCCTTAAGGTGAGGACCTAACCTTGGATTAGCTTTCTAGTTTGTTCCCCCTGAAAATCTGATGAAGATGGACTGTCAGCTGTGAGACAGGTGGGCCTGCTCTTGGTCAAATGCCCCAGGTGGTACCCTGTATCTGGTCTGGGAGGGCAGAGAGTCAACGTAAACACCTGCTAGAAGCCACAGCTCAGGGCTGCCTGCCGAGTGCACTGCATCTCTTGTTCCTGGGCCCTGGCCCTGGCTGGGACCAAGGCTATGCACAGGACAGAGTGGTCCCTAATTTGGGACATGGGCCTCTAAGCCACAGTGGCTCCTGCTCCCTCCCACCGCCACCCAGCATGCTCTCATTTCTTCATACCTGGGCTGTTCACTGGGGGCCAGAAAAGAGCCTAGACTGCTGTGAGTATGCTTGCTGATGCCAGCCTGCCGACAGACTAGGTTTCTTGTTCTGCATCCTGCAAACCCGAGTATATACAGGTGCCAGGATGGCCTATTTCAGTTTCATGAGTGTGAAACATCTACCTGATCCAGAAACCACTGCTGCTGATTGAGCAGAGTGAATGCTGCAACATGCCAACTGAAGAAAATGTCAATATATTTCTGAAGATTAAAATGAGATAAATGAAGGGAGGGACATATACCACATTCATGGATGGGAAGAGTGGAGTATAAATGCCCTACTAAGTCCAAAGCCTGGAACAGTTTGCATTTCTGAGTCTTTTCCTCTAAAACTTTCATGGTCTTATGTTTTCTATTTGGACCTATGCCTTTTAATTTTTATGTCTGGTATGAGGTTTAGACTGACATTTATTTTGTATATGGTAGTCTAACTGTTCTAAAACCATGTGTTGAAAATGCTATCCTTTATCCACTGAATAGCTTTTTCAGTTTTGTCAAAAATCAATTGGCCATCTTTGTGTGGGTCTATTTCTGAACTCTATTTCGTTCCATTAGTCTAGGTGTTTATCCCTTAACTACCACCACACTGTCTTGATTATTGTCATTTCATAGTGTCTTAAAATTGGTTAGTATGATTCCTCCAACTTTATTCTTCCTTTTCAAAATTATTTAAGGTAGTCAAGTTTCTTTGCCTTTCTATATAAATTTTAGAATCAATTTGTCTATAGCTACAAAAAATCTTGCTGAAATTTTGATTGCTACTGCTCTAAATCTATAGATTAATTTGAGGAGAACTAAAATCTCTACTGTGTTGTCTTCCAATGAGTAAGTATGGTATATCTTTCCATTTAATTAGGTTTTCTCTGATTTCTTTCATCAACGTTCTGTGGTTTTCAGCATATAGATTTGATACTTTGATTAACTTACACCTAAGTGTTTCATTTTTTGTATTGTAAATAGTACAGTTAAAATTTTGTTTCCAATTTTATATAGATATATGATTGCTTTTGTGTGTTGATATTGTATCCAGTGACATCACTTAACTCATTTATTACTTCTTGGGATTTCTTTATAGACTCCTGGGGATTTTCTATGCAGACAACCATGTCTTATGCACATAGGGATCAATTTGTTTTTTTTCAATCTATATGCCTTTTATTTCTTGCTTTATTACACCAAGACTTCCAGCACAAAGTTAAATAGAAGTGGGGAGAGGGAACTTTTCAGCACCACACTCTACTTCTAGGAGTATTATGAATGATACACCTTTTGATCTACAGGTGTGATTCTGTTCATTTTTTTAAACTGAGGTAAAAATCAGAAAACATAAAATTCACCAAGTTAACCATTTTAAAGTGTGTGATTCAGTGACTTGTTGTACATTTACAATGTTGCACACCCATTACCGTTATCTAATTTCATATTTTCATCACCCCAAAGCCTATGCCTATTAAGCAGTCACTCCATGTTATGGTGTGAATTGTGTCCCTTCAAATTCGTATGTTGAATCCCTAACCCCCAGTACCTCAAAATGTGACTGTATTTGGAGACAGGGCCTCTAAAGAGGTGATTAAGGTAAAATAAGGTCATTAAGGCTGGGCCCAAATCTAATCTGACTGGTGCCCTTATACGGAAGGGGAAATTTGGACATACAAAGTGGCACCAGGGATGTGCATTTACAGAGGAAAGGCCATGTGAGGACACAATAGGAAGGTAGCCACCTGCAAGCTAGGAAGAGGCCTCAGAAGAAACCAATCTGCCAGCACCTTGATCTCTGACTTCTAGCCTCCAGAACTGTGGGATAATAAATTTTTGTTGTTTAAGCCACCCAGTTGGTGGTATTTTTTATAGCAGCCATAGCAAAGTCAACATTCCCAATTTACCTCTCTCCTCCAATTTCTGTCTCTACAGATTTGCCTGTTCTGGACATTTCATACCATATGTGGCCTTTTGCATCAGACTTCTTTAACTTAGTATTCAGGGTTATAGCATTTGTCAGTACTTCATTTCCTTTTATGACTGAATATTCCACTGTATAGCTACACTACATTTTGTTTATCCATTTATCAGTTGATGGACATTTGGGTTGTTTCCACTTTTTGTCTGTTATAGACAATGCTGCTGTGAGCATTCAAGTATAATTTTTTGTTCAAGTGCCTGTTTTCAGTTGTCCTTGGTATATACCTAGGAGTGGAATTATGTATCAATTTTTGAGGAATCATCAAACTTTCTCACAGCATCTGAACCATTCTAGGTTCCCACCTGCAATGGGTCAAAGTTCCATTTCTCCACGTCCTCAGCAACACATTATTTTTCTTAAAAGAAAAATTATAGCGATCCTAGTGGGTGAGAAGCAGTATCTCACGATGATTTTTATTTGCCTTTCCCTAAAAACTAATGCTGTTGGGCAGTTGCCTTTGTGCTTAGGGGCCATGTCTATGCAAGTCCTTTGCCCATCTTTGAAAATTGAGGTGAAATTCACATAACATAAAATTAACCAATTTAAAGTGAACAGTTCAGTAGGATTTACTACATTTACATTGTTGTGGGACCACAACCCCATCTAGTTCTAAAACATTTTCATTACCCCAGAATAAAACTGCATATCCATTAAAGCAGCTGCTCCCAAGCCTTCCCTCTGATCAACCCATGCCACCACCAATCTGCTTTCTGTCTCTATTCTGGATATTTCATATAAATGAAATCATACAATATGCAGCCTTTTGTGTTTGGCTTCTTTCACTCAGCATGTTTTCAAGACTCCTCCACATTGTAGCATGTTTCAATACTTCATTCATTTTGGCGGGGGGGGGGCGGTGATGTAGTTAGGTTTTTTTAATTCATTTTTAATGGAGGTCCTGGGGATTGAACCTAGGACCTCATACATGCTAGTCATGCACTCTACCACTGAGCTATACCCTCCCCGCTACTTCATTCATTTTTTATGAATGAGTAATAGTCCATTGAACAGATATACTAAATTTTGTTTATCCATTCATTAGTTGATAGACATTTGGGTTGTTTCCACCTTCTAGCTATTGTGAATAGTGCTGCTATGAATATTCACATATAAGTGTTTCAGTACCAAACTGTTTCCACAGCAGCCTCACCATTATACATTCCCTCCAGGAATGTCTAACAGTTCCAGTTTCTCTACATCTTTGCCAACAGTTGTTATTTTCCATTTTTTAAATTATGGTCAACTTAGTGAAGGTAAGGAATATCTTGTTATAGTTTTGATTTGCATTTTCCAAGTGACTAATGATATTGAGCATCTTTTCGTGTGCTTGTTGGCTATTTGTACATCTTTGGAGAAATGTCCATTCAAGTCCTTTGCTCATTTTTAAATTGAGTGTTTGTCATTTTGTTGCTGACTTGTAAGAGATCATTATATATTCTGAGTACTAGACCCATTCAGATAGAAGATTTGCAAATATTTTATCCTGTAGGTCATCGATTCACTTTCTTGATAATGTCCTCTGATGCACAAAAGACTTTAGTTGTTATACAATCCAATTTACCTGTTTTTGTTATTCATGCTTTTGGTGTCACATCTAAGATTCCATTACCAAATCCAATGTCATGAAGATTTATCCCTATGTTTTCTTCTAAGCATTTTATGGTTTTAGCTCTTTTATTTAGGTCATTAATGATCTATTTTGAGTTAATTTTTGTATACAGTGTATGTGGATAGCCAGTTGTCCCATCACCACTTGTTGAACAGACTCTTCTTCCCTCATTGAATGACATCAGCACTCTTCTTGAAAATCAATTGATCACAGATATGCAGGCTTACTTCTGGATTCTCAATTTTATTCCTTCGGTCTCTATGTCTCTACTTGTGCTAGGTCCACACTCTTTGGTTACTAAAGCTTTGTAGTAAGTTTTGAAAGCTGGAAATGTGATTCCTCTAACTGTGTTCTTTATATATATGTGTGTGTGTGTGTGTGTGTGTGTGTGTGTGTGTGTGTGTGTGTGTGTGTATAATTTTGGCTATTCAAGGCAACTTGCAATTTCATATGAATATTAGGATCATCTTTCCCATTTCTGTAAAACGGGGCATTGAAATTTCAATAAGGATTGTATTGAATCTGTTTATCTCTCTGGGAAGTACTGTCATCTGTGTCTTGCAATACATGAACATGAGATGTCTTTTAATTAGGTGTTCTTTACCTTTTTTCAGCAATATATTCTAGTTTTAACTTTTACAAGCCTTTCCCTTTCTTGGTTAAATTTTTTGCTAGATATTTTATTATTTTGGATGCTACTGTAAATGGATTTTTTAAATTTCCTTTTTAGATTGTTCATTGCTGGTGTGTAGAAATAAGATGATTTTTGTGCATTGATTTTGAACACTTCAACTTTGCTGAATTCATCTATTAACTCCAGTAGCTTTTTTCTACATATAGGATCATGTCATTTGCAAATACAGATAGTTTTACTTCTTACTTTCCAACTTGGATGCTTTTTCTTTTTTGCCTAATTGTTTAGGCTAGAACTACCAGTAAAATGTTGAATAACAGTGGTGAAAGTGGGCATCCTTGTCTTATTCCTGATCTTAGGGAGAAAGCTTCCAGTCTTTCACCACTGACTAAAATGTTAGCTGTGGGTTTTCATAAAAGCCCATAAATGTTGAGGAACGTTCCCTAGATTCCTTGTTTTCTGAGTGTTTTTATTATGAAAAGATGTTGGAATTTGTCAGATGTGTTTTGTGCATTGATTGAGATGATTGTATGGGTTTTCCCCCTTCATTCTATTAATGTGGAATATTAATTCATTCTCTTATGTTGAACTTCACTTGTATGCCAGGGATAAATGTCACTTGACCATGATGTATAAGCCTTTTAATGTGCTGTTGGATTCAGTTTGCTGGTATTTTGTTGAGGATTTTTGCATCTGTATTCATAAGGAATATTACTTTGTAATTTTGTGTGTGTGTGATATCTTTGTCTGGCTTTGGTATCAGATTAATGCTGGCCCCAAAGATGAGTTAGAAGTGTTCCCTTCTCTCCTGTTTTTTGAGACAGTTTGAGAAGGGTTGTGTTAATCCTTTAAATGTCTGGTCTTGGAGTTTTCTTTGTTGGGATTTTTTTGATCCAGTCTGTTTAATTTTCAGAGGTATTTTTAAGTTTTCTATTTGTTTTTGAGCCAGTTTTGGCAATCTGTGTGTTTCTAGGAGTTTGTCTATTTCATTTAGGTTATCTAATAATTGTTCAGTTTTACTTTATAATTCTTTATTTCTATAGTCATTAGTAATGTCCCAACTTTTACTTCAGATTTTAGTTACCTGGGCCTTCTCTCATCTTTTTCTTTGTCAATCTAGCTAGATATGTCAGTTTTGTTGATCTTTTCAAAAACTAACTTTTGATTTCTTTGATTCTATTGTTTTTCTATTCCCTATTTATTTTGTCTTGATTCTATTATTTTCTTCCTTCTGCTTCCTGCTTTGAATTTAGTCTGCACTTCTTTTTCTAGCTGCTTAAAGTGTAAACTTAGGTTACTAATTTGAGATATTTCTTTTTTAAAGTAGGCGTGTACAGGTATAGATTTCCCTCTGAGCACTGCTTTTGCTGAATCCCATAAACCTTGTATTTTCATTGCAATTAGTCTCAAAGTATTTTCTAATTTCTCCTGTGATTTCTTCTGTCTCCCACTGGTTGTTTAAGAGTGTGTTCTTTAATTTCCACATATTTGTGAATGCTCCAGACTGCTTTCTGTAACTGGTTTCATATTCCATTCCATTTTTTGCAGAAGATGTTTTGTACGATTTCAGTCTTCAAACATTTATTGAGACTTGTTTTGTGAACTAACATGTGGTTTATCGTGGAGAATGTTTTATGTGCACTTAAGAATGTGTATTCAGCTGCTGTTGGGTGAAGTCTGCATGTGTCTGTTAGGTGTAGTTTATAGTGTTGTTCAAGTATTCTATCTGTTTATTTCTTCTAATTGCTCTATCCTTTATTGAAACTGGGGTACTGAAGTCTCCCACTAGTATTGTTGAGCTGCCTACTTCTCCCTTCAATTCTGTCCACGTCTGTGATATATTTTGGGGTCCTTTTGTTAGGTATATGTATTGTTTATAACTGTTATATCTTCTTGTTGGATTGACACTTTTATCATCATACAATGTCCTCTTTTTTCTCTTATAACAATTTTTGTCTTAAAGACTATTTTTTTTCTGATATTAGTAAAGCCACTCCAGCTCTCTTTGATAACTATTTGCATGCAATATCTTTTTCCATTCTTTTACCTTCAACCTACTTTTGTCTTTGAATCTAAAGTGAGTCTTTTGTAGATGGGTTTTTTTTTTCTTTTATTCATTCTGCCAATCACTGCCTTTCAACTGGAAAGTTTACTTATGTTTATATTTCATATAATTACTGATAAGGAAAGACTTCTGCCATTTTGCTATTAGTTTCCTATATGTCTTATGTTATTTTTTGTTCCTCAATTCCTCCATTACTGCCTTTTGTATTAGAAAGGCATTTTCTAGTACACTATTTTGCTTTCTCTCTCTCTCCCTCTTTCTTTTACTATATATCCCTATTTTATTAATGGTTTTCCCTGGAAATTATAATTAAAATCTTAATTTATAACAGTTTAGTTGAAATCAATACTTAGTGTCAATCAAATACACAATGTTCCTAAGTAGCCACTCCCATCCTTTTATGTTATTATTACCCATTATATCTTTATAAAGTGTCTATCAACTTAGATTTGTAACTGTTGCTTTATGTAGTTGTCTTTTAAATCATATAGGAGAAAAAAAGAGGAGTTACAACTGAAAATACATTAATACTGACTTTTATATTTAATTATGTAGTTATCTTTCTGGTGTTATTTCTTGGTGTGGATTCAAGTTACCATCTAGTGTCCTTTTATTTCAGCCTGAAGGATTCCCTGCAGCATTTCTTGTAGGACAGGTCTACTAGTGAAAACACTCTCTCAGTTGCTGTTTACCTGGGAATGTCTTAATTTCTCCTTCATTTTTAAAAGATAGTTTTGCCAGATACAGAATTCTTGCTTGGTACTTTGTGTCTTAATCAGCACTTGAATATGTCAGCCCATTGCCTTTTGGCCTCCCTGGTTTTTGATGATAAATTGCCCCTCAATCTTATTGAAAATCCCTTGTATGTAATGAGTCACTTGTCTCTTATTGCTTTCAAGATTGTCTTTGGCTTCTGACACTGATTATAATGTCTTGATGTTGGTCTTCTTGAGTTTATCCTGTTTGGAGCTGAGATTCTTGACATGTATGGGTTCATGCGTTTCATCAAATTTCGGAAGTTTTTGACCATTATTTCTTTGTATACATTTTCTGCTCCTTTCACTCTTTCATCTTCTACTGGGAGTCCAATTATGAGTATATTGATAATGTTTAAGATGTCCCATAGGTCTCAGGCTCTGTTCATTTTTCTTCATTCTTTTTTCTTTCTGCTCCTCTGACTGGGTAATCTCAGTCCACCTATCTTGAAGTTTGGTGATTCTTTCTTTTATCTCCTCAAACCTGCTGTTGAACCTCTCTAGTGAATTTTTCACTTCCTTTACTGTACTTCTCAGTTCCTGAATTACTATTTGGTTCCCTTTTATAATTTCTCTTTATTGATATTCTCTATTAGATATTTTCTGTCATTCTCATGGTTTAGTTAGTGCTTTGTATATCATTTCCTTTAGGTTTCTGAGAATATTTTAAACAGTTGATTGACATTCTTTGTCTATAAGCCCCGTGTCTTGGCTTCCTCCAGGAATGTTTTCATTAAATTTCTTTTTCCTGCTTATGGCCCATAATTTTTCTTTGAATGCCAGGTTTTTGTTGCAGTTAAAAACTGGACATTTTGAATATTATAATGTGGTAACCATGTAAATCATGTTTTACCCCCTCTCTAGAGTTTGTTGTTGCTGCTTATTTTATTTTGTCTGTGTGTTTAGTGACTTTACTGAACTAATTTTTTATAGTCTATACTCTGTAACACGTGGCCACCGAGGTCTGTCCTCTTAGCTTAGTGGCAATCTAGTTAATTGACAGAGATTTGCTTAAATGCTGAGATTCTGGTGTTTTTTTTCCTTAAGTATTTGCCCAGTTGCTATAAAATATTGACTAGTTTCTAGAGTTCCAATAAAGTTGATTGTGACAGTTTTTGCCAGATTATTCACTGCTTTTGTGGAGGACTTTTAAAGTTTCCTGAGTCTTATTTATAGTCTATGGAAAATATTGTTGTTTTTGTTTTAGCAGGCAATTTACCTAGTTAACGTCAGGCTGAAATTTCTACAGTGGGCTGTGGTTACAATGTCAGTTTAAGATCTTTCCTGCATGTGTGCCACCCAGACCTATGTGGTGGTCTGCTGGGATACAAAAGAAAATAAGAGCAGAGAATGTCCCAGAGCTGAAATACCAGTTCTGTCTGATTGAAAGCAACCAGCAGTTTGACTCATAGAATATCCACACTCTAGATCTATCATAGAAAATTTCACAACATCAAAAATAGAGAAATTCCTAAAAGCTGGCAGAAAGAAAGAAAAAAGTCCCCTACAAAACAGCAAGAATTAGACTGGTAAAAGATTTTTCATCAGTATCACTGGATGTTTTAAAAACAATGATACAATGCCTTTAAAGTTCTGACAGGGAAAATGTTGATTTGGAACTCTTTATCCACTAGGGTTATTAATGAAGAATAAAATATTTTTAGGCAAGCACAGACCCAGAATGTTTAATGTAAATGCACACCTTTCTTAGGAAGTTACTAGAGGGCCTTTAACAGCAAAATGACAGAAAAATGACATGCAATCCAGACAACGATGGATCCAACCCAGGAGAATAATAAAGGAAAGTCCCAGGATGTCAGCTGAGACCTGAGTAGTGTAGGAAGATGGAAGGCTTTAGGGAGTGATCCTAGGAAAAGAAAGGACCCCCAAGATTTGTATATTACTCCTAAGAATTTGGAACTCAGGGAGGTGATGATAAAGGCAGAAAACTAAGGGAGAAAAAAACCACTCAAAAACCCATGAAAAAGCAAGAAGCTATACAAGAAAGGAAATGGAACCATAGTATACTACTTTACCCTGCTCAGTTGTATATGGAATAATATTTACAAAATTGTAACAGTATAAACACTTTTCTATTCTTAGAATCAACTAGTAGACAAAGCACAGAAAATGCAATTGTGGTTATGACACAGAAACAGATTATGACACAGAAACAGATTTTTGCAGCTGTGAAAATATAGAGGTTAATGGTAAAACTGCAAGTAACAGTAGGAAGCCAAAAGATACTGTCTGTTGTTTGTTGTTGACAAAGAAGGGGCAAATTCCATTTTAAAGACCAGAAAACTAACAACAAAAGAACAAAAAGTAGTAATATAACTAAACCGGGGAGAATGGAGATGGGGCAGTGTAAGTGACCTAACTCATTTGTGAGAGCAAGATAACATAAGAAGAAGAAATAATATCTAACCTTAGTAAATCAAGAAAGAATATCCAAACTATATTGCTTAGAGATATCAGAGTAAACTTCAGAAGAACTAAAAACAAAATTAGGAGAAAGGGGTTCCTCCTGAGTAGTGAGACTATATGTCATAAATTTTCATGTACCATTTGATATTTTTATGCATGTGCATCTATTAGTTTGATGAAATTTTGTAAAAATTAAGACTTTTGTATAGTTCAACATTCCAGAGCTATGTAAAGATACAATTAAGTCTCCACACACTCTGCTCCCTCATTCCCACCTCCTCTCTGCTAAGATGACCAATGTGTTTCCTTTCACATACTGTGTGTATTTACAAGCATCCTATACATACTATTCTTGTACCTTGCCTTTTTTATGTAACAATATGTCTTGGAGATATTTATGTATTAGTACTGAGCTTCTTCATATTTTTAATGGCTGCATATGATTCCATTATTTAGATGCATCATAATTTATTTAGTCAGTTCTGTACTGACAGGCATCTGTTATTTTCCCCAATTCTTTGCCATTTCAAACAATACTATCATAATAAATTGACAAATATTTTAAGAAAAAAATTTAAGGCATTCTTTGCTTCTGTCTCTCAATTAGATAATGAACTTGGCTTTCATATCTGCATCCTTAGCATACAGAAGCTATGGAATATGTTAATTTAGGTTGAATTGAATTTAAATGTGGAAACTAACCTATGCAAATATTTAAATAAGATACTGTAATTCTAAAATCAATTTTATGGCACAGCAAAGACAAGAGTATTATGGCTAGAAATTCATAATACTCTGCATACTCAGTCTTTGCTTTACAATTAAACAGAGAAAGGAAAAGTAACACTGCAGCTCAGTAAAGGAAAACTGGGACAGGGCTATGGTCAGGTAATTGCAATGAACAGACTGCTCACATGATCCTAGCTTTCTAGATAACCAATATTCAAGATGCTGAAGAGCTTCTAACTTCTCACAGAGATGTTAATGGGTATACGTAGACTACAGAATCCTTAGTATCTTACTAATGAGAGAAAGAAAATGGAACAAATCAATCGATTTCCTGGACTGGAAATTAACCCACCAATACATACATACTTACTCTGAGCTCTTTTGGGCCTGTATGGATTGAAAGCAAGTGTAGAGTACCCGTCCAGTCTACAAAATTAAAAAAAAAAAAGAAAGAAACAAAGAAACAAAGAGAATAAGGTCACACAGAGGATTAATACTGAAAAAGGTATAGCAATTTAGTAGACTCTAACCTAAAACTCAAAGGCCCCTCTGGGAATGGAAGTTTAAAAGAGATTCCAAAGATGGAACATGGCATAAACAAAGTCTGTGTAAGAAAGATCAAATACTCAGTCAACATCTGTTCACATGACAGCAGAGAACTGCTCACAGACTCAAGAACCAAGAAACTAAGAACCAGACCATTCACATTGCTTTGTTGGACACTGACAAAGTCCTTCAAAAACTATTTATAATGACAATAAATAAATTTATGATGACAAAGCCAAAGCATTTCAAATGAAGTATGAAGTTCGAGATACTGAACTTTAATGTTTCCAGAAAAGACTGATTTTGTGAACAATACTTATTATTAACATAGATTTTTGAGAATATAGCTAACATACTAAACAACAGGACACACTTGCTAAGTCATCAAAATTCACCCTCATTGTAAGATGACCAAATGAGTTATCATCCAAACCAGGACACTTCCAAAATGGAAAGGTGCTAATTGAATGGGAGCCTGGGACTGACAGAGGCAAGCTGGGATACGTGGCCAGGTTCTTCCTCACTCTCCTGGAGCCACACTGACTTCCCTGATGTCCCCCAGACATGCCACACTCACCTCACGGTCTTTTCACTGGCTATTCCTCTACCTGGAGTGCTCTCCCCCAAGAAATCCACAAGACTTGCTCTCTCACTTTCTTCAGGTCCTGACTCAATCACACTTCTTATTGAAACCTTCCCTGACCACCCTATTAAAACTGCAGAAACATTTTCTCTATTCTGTGTGTATGTGTGTGTTTATACACACAGGCACATATGTGCATGCGCACACACACACTCACACATGCAATACCTTTGTGTTTTTATCTTCTATGAAACAGGAAAATATAAGTCCTACAAAGCCTTGATCCATCATCTGGTACATGGCTTGCGTGCGGACATCTGCAAATAACAAAAATTAAAATCTGCTGTCAATAAACTATATCTCCCAGACATGAAGATTTAAAGATAGTAATAGCATACAATCCTCCCAGGATTCAGATTCTAAAGGCAGAACAGGGATATATTCTAAGGACAATATGATTGTCAAAGAATAAACATTTTGGTAGGTTAGGGAAACACCATGGGAGACTGCAATTAGATAAGAAAACATTAATAACTCTAGGCTGCCTAGCAGCCCACGACTAACCGTGCTATGAAATGTACATAAATGGAAAACTTCAGTTAGTCCAAAAAATCCTGATAATTTCTTCCAGGAGAACTGTGAAAGAAAGGAAGGCATTGGAAGGAGTCAAAAAGATTTCTTGGAATAAGCCTTTTGGTGGACAGCTTCTAGGGAAGTGGGTATGTTAGACCTGATACTAAAGAATGGAAGTGTGGAACTATCACAGAGCAAATGCTTATTGAGGAAACCATCAAACAGAAATGACCGCAACAGAATTAAACTCAATGTTCCAGGGAATAGAAACAAAACATCACAATATGGTTATGCAATTTTTGAAAAGGAAGTAATAACAATATTTGAAAGGATTAGTTAAAAGATTCCCAAAATCTGAACAGAGGCAAAGTTTAAAGATCTGAATTCTTCAGACCACTGTTTATGGATACAAAAGATCGGGTATTACAACCAAACAGTGCAGAGCATGGTCTGGTCTGCTGACTTATGCCCACTTAGTTTGGCAGTATGTTCTTAAATATACTTAGCATTTATACCTTTTGACCTGGAATGGGACTTCTCCCCAATATCTTCCTAAGAGTTAAGACCAAACAGTACCCAGCAAAGAATATGAAGGAAACACTGTCTGAAACTTGGTGAAAATACACAGCATTGTATAAGTGGTCTCTGTACCGTGGTAAAAATTTTAATACCTCTAAGCCTATTTCCCGATCAGTTAAATACGGATAAACATCACCCCTACTTTGACAGGGCTTTGTCTGTATTTTAAAAATTGCAAGATCTTTTAGCACAATGCCTAGTACATCAAAGGTAGTTCAGAAGCAGTCATTACATTTCGTTTCACCCACAACCACTGATGAAGAATTAATAATCTGAGTCTGAAAAGGATTACTGTCCATACTGTGCCAGCCAAAGTGCTTTTGTCAAGATCTATTTTTGGTCCTCAATTTACCTGATCGCTCCCTCCTTGAAACACTGTCTTCACTTGGCCTCACATTCCCACTCTTCTCACCTCTGTCCTCTTAACTTCCTGGCTCTTCTTTTCCAGTGTCTTTTGCTGGATCCTTCCTATCTGCCCAAGGCTCAGTCTTCAGTCACCATGTCTTCTCTCTCTACACTCACTCCCTGCGGGATTTCATCAAAACTCATCTCTACACTGGCCACTCCCAACTCCCACCCAAGAAACTCTAGTCCCAGTCCTCCACCCAAACTCCAGATGCACATCTGTAGTTGTGTGCCTGGTACTCTGACTGGTTGTCTTAATACTGTGCTACTCAGAGTGGCAGGTCCGAGAACTATTTGTTACCTATTCACAAGGAGAGAAGAGCTTGAGCTGGAATGGAAATTAATGTTCCGTTTCCTTCATTGAGAAAGTCTTCTTAAGGAAAATGTAAGCTGAACTAAACAATATGCTAAGTTGACATGAATAATTTATGTTTGGTGTAAGCTCCTTGTGTAACTGGTCATGGACCAAGGCCAGTGCAGGTGAGCATCACTTGCCTGCCAGACATTTGAAACTCAGTATGTCCAAAACTAAACACCTGACTTCCTCCACAAAATCTGCCACTCCAAGACCACCCCCCTTCTCAATCAGAAGCAACTCCATCCATCCAGGTGTTCAAGCCAAAACACTTGAGCACATTTTTTACTCCTCTTTTTTCTCATATCCTATACCCAATTCAGCAGCAAATTCTGTTAGCTCTACCTTCAAACCATAACCAGAATTTGATCCCTTTTTACCACCTCCTCCTCAACTACTACCGTGATCCAACAAAGCCACTCTACAGTGGCCCTCAAGGGCCTTCGGATCTTCTGCTGCCCCTATTACCTCCCTGTCCTCACTTCCTATCACTCTCCCTCCTCCTCACTCAGCTCCAGCCATACAGGCTTTTCCTCATACAGTCCAGCCACGCTCCTCAGGACTGCTGCATAGATTCTTCCTCTCTGTCTGGAACGCTCTTCCAAAGATATCTGCATGGCCAATTCTCTCAGTTCCTTCAGGTTTTTGCTTAACTGTTACCTTCTCCCTGCGGCCTAATCACATTAGTTAAAATGTAAACCCCACCCCCAGCCCACAGGCACCCCATGCCCCTTAGCCTGATTCACATTTTTTCCTCAGATACCTTAATTCCTTCTAACTTACCTCCTAACTGCCAAATCCAAGAGATACAGTTTAGCCTAAATGCATGCCATCCAGGAGAACTTTCTGCAGTTGTGCTGTCCAGTTTGTCTTTCAGCATTAGAACAGGTCATTATTTCTTCAGTTGAATATCATATGAGGCAGCCTGCTTGCATTCAGGGGCCACATTATATGAGAAATATGTATTTGTATACACTAGAGACACATTCTGAGAGGAGATGTTCACATTTATGAGACAGTCTGAAGGGACAACAGAATCACAGCCCCCAGTCCCTGGTGTGAAAGCAGAACAGCATCGTATTTGTAAGCATCATATTCTTTAATTTACTCTTGACTTAAAATTTCCCTGAAACAGAAACTACAGGCGCCAGTTAATAATAAAAAATTTTAAAAGGAGACTATATGTACAAGTGTTTCTAGAATAAAAGGCCTAAGATAGCCATTGCATTACAATAAAATTTTCCTCCAGCCTTCACTTATTCTATACCTTGTCCTAATAGAGTTTCCATCTAAGTCTGTTTGGTAAAAAGTGCATAGAAATGTATTAGCATATCAAAAATTGTTTATAATGATTCTAAGGAGTTTTGACTTCTAACTTCTAGAACAGAATGCTAGTTTGGGAAAATAAACTTTTTTAAAATGATTGGTTATAGAAAACTGCTTAATTGTATTTGTAATGGTGATAAATTAACTCACTACGACATTACTGCAGCAGTTCTGATTATGTCACTTCTTATACAGGGATCAAGCAGATCTTAGAATTAGGAACAAAACTATAGGCACATTTCTTCTTTTACTATGCACTTACAGGGACAACTTAAATCAGTGCCAAGTCTCATGAAGTTTATGAAATAGGGCTGCATTATTTAAATTACTTCCCTTTTTCTTTTGAAAACCATGTCCTATAGGTAAAATTTGGATAAGGTCATTGCATGCATATATGATGTAACTAAACTCTCTCTTTCCCCACCACCAAACCTACACTTCCTCCCCCATTTCCTGTTTTCACTTAACCAGGCAAAGCAGACGCTGATTCATAGAAATCTCAGTTCAGATACTGACTCTGTCACCTACTAAACCATCTGGTTTGGGACAAGGTATTTCAGTTCTGAGCCTCAGCTTAGTTTCTTCCCTTAAGAGCCACACTCAGGAAGTGTTTCAAGAAGCAGAGAGTGGTTGTAGTGCCAAATGCTACGTAATACAGAGACTTAAAATGTTTATTAGATTTCAACATGGGTGTCACTGATGATTTTAGCAAGATCCACTTCAACAGTGATGGGCTAGAAGCTAGACTAGCATTGGGTGAGGAGTATGGGTGAATGGTGAGAAAGTCTTTCAGTCTGGCTGTGAAAGAGAAGACGGACCTGAAGGGGTGGGACTTGGAACTGTGTTTTTCACTGTGTTCTCTTCAACATGGGATGTGTGAGCATGTTTGAAAGCTCTATGAAGGCAGAGATCTTGCTTCTCTCATTCACCGATTTATCTCTAGCACCTTGAAGACACGGTCTCTGTTGTAAGAGGGAAGGGGGAAGATGGGCACAGTGATAAGTAAAGGGAAATGGTGAAAATTCCTTTCTAAGTGACTCCTGTTTCCTCTATAAAGGAGGAAGCAGTGGCATCTACTGAAAGTGAAGGAGGAAGTAGGGAGCTCAGAGGTGTGGGGATAAGCAAAAAGCTGAGGAACTAGTTCAGATTGAGACAAAAATGATGTGAGACTAAATGCCTTGCATGATCTGAGACTGAAGCCCTGGAAATCCACAACAATCTATTCATCGTACACATCAGCTTGGCTGGGAGAGTTTTCCTTTAGTTCTGCCCATAGTTTTACTACCATAAACACTTTGAGATCTCAGTTGACAGACCTGCTGTATTCTTATTGTTAATCATTCGAATGTTGTCTGCCCTTCAACTCTAGATATGTAATTGTGCTCTGTGTCCTCAAAAGTTTTACTGATAAATACTTTGGCATCTTTCTTTGGTATTGTGATAAGCATGGGACAAAATGCCATATACAGTCATCCCTCAGGATTGTTCCCAGGACATGGCCCCCACCACCCTACAATACCAAAATCCACAGATGCTCAAGTCCATTATATAAAATGGCCAAGTACTGGCATATAACCTCTGCACATCCTCCTGTATGCTTTAAACTGTCTCTAGATTACTCATAATACCTGATGCAATGTCAATGCTGAGTAAATAGTTGTAAATACAACATAAATGCTATGTAAAGAGTTGCCAGCACACAGTAAATTCAAGTTTTGATTTTTGGAACTTTTTGGAATTTTTTTCCCAAATATTTCCAATCCATGGTTGGGTGGATCCATGGATACAGAGCCCACAGATATGAAAGGTCAACTGTACTTGACTTCACATGCTTCTACTAACAACTCTGTCACAGAGGAAACAATGGCACAGAGAAGTTAAAAGACCTTCTCAACAAGCAAGTGACCAAAACAAGATTCTAACACAGGCCTATTCACTAACAGAATCCAAAGCTAGGGTTCCCAACTCTCGTGCTATTACAACTCTCTGAACTTTCTATCTGCAGTTTAAAAAATTAACACTCTCAGAAGTGTCTTTCAGCAGAGCTTTTATTACATTTTCTGTTATTTGTTCCTTTTGCTTTCCAGGGTGAATTTAGGGGTAAAGGGGAATAGAGTCTGCAACTTACTCTCAGACACAGACACATATACACATACACACGTATGTACGAAGAAAACAATACAGCAAGTGTTACAAACTGTTACCATTTGGCAAATCTGGGGGAAGAGTATTCAGGAATTCTTTGTACTGTTTTATTAATAAGAGACTGTAAACATCAATTTTGTAAATTTCACCCTTCACACCTTTGCTTCTTCCAAATGGACTGTGGTATTCAGCATTCAGCAATTTTCAGTTTATAGTTTACTTATTTATGTATTTTTTGGTTAGCAACCAATTGTCAGGCTTTAGTCTTGATTTCCTGAATACTGTCAAAATGGAGTACTGAAATGTTATTTCTATTAAAAACAATCAATATGACATAAATCATTACTTTGAAAACTACAAAATAAGAATAAAGACATCTGTTTAAAGATAGTTACATTTTGATTTAAAATAAGCATAGCCCATGTAACAGCGAAGGAAAAATGATACTCATTTCTGAAAACAATAAACATTGCAACCACATGATACTTACCAACATGTGAAGGCCAAACAGTTATATGTGGGTGGGAATGATACCAGCCCACAACCCTCATGGGGCGGCCTGTCAGTTCAGCCAACCTGTGTGTCTGTCAAGGTATTTTCAACTTGTGGGAACAAAACCTGCAATGCTAGTAAGGGCTCAGAAAACATCTTGGAGTTTAAAATAAACCTATTACAATTTAATGTCAACAAAAGAATGAAAGAAGACCAATGCCCAGAATCTCCCAGACTTCCCATTTAAAGCCAAAGGTGTTTCTTTTTTTAAACATAGAATCCATCTGGTTTCCATTACTGTATAGAGTTATACCCTCTTAATCCAATTTAGCTAATACTTGATCACTCAAATACTTATCACTGTGCTACGTGAAAAGAAGTTTCTAAACCTTTGGAAGTCACATTATTAAGTAATCTATCCTCACTCTAGCCCATCCTCCTCTCATTCTTGAAAAAGTACAAGAGTTTAAAAATTCATTTGATTTCTCTCTGGCAGGCTGCCAAGGTCAATAATAGCAACCAAGTTGGTTTCAGAGACAAAATGAACAGTGACCCCCACTTGTCTAGAAATAGCCCCCCAAAGAATATGTGCCTCCTTTGTTCTAGAAATTAAAATCTACCATAACTATCTGAGACTGTAACTTGAGATAAAAACTCAACTGGAGATAAGCTGTCCCCTTCTGCAGCTGATTGATTCTCCCACAAGTTACTTACATTAAAACCCAATCACCCTTTCCATACAACTAAGTCTAACAATACTTTTTAAATAATGTTTTTTTTTAATTTTCAAATGCCAAGAGAAGTTACTTAACTTCTCTAGGCCTATTTCTTCAGCAGCAGCCTGGTGGGAATTCTGCTTCACGTATGGCTAGAGCTACACCTACATACCACCTCTGCCCCAGCAAGTCCACAATCTAGGAATTGATCCTGCAGATACACACACACATTGTGAAATGCAGTACGTAAAAGGTTACTTGCTGCAGCACTGTTAGAGTAAAAGGTTACAAATAACAGCACAGTCATAAGGATGAGGTGTTGCTGTATCTCTAACTGATGTGGACAATTCTCTACATACACTGTTATGTAATGTCATAAGCAATCATATATATTAGATACTTTTTTAAAAAGAAAATATTCATATATGTTTCTGTGTACACAGAATTCATCCATAAGGACACATGAAAACCTAACAACCCTGGTTATGTCCAGGGAGGGAAAGGGCGGGGAATTGGGGCATAGAGGTTGCAGAGAAATACTTATTTTGTACAACTTTTCATACCTTTTAAAGTCTGTACCATGCATATGTACTATTTTTTAAAGTTTCTTTTTAACTGACTACAAGACTTAATCCAAAAGAACAATAAATTATCAGAACCACTGATGCAAATTTAATTTGTTATAGCTGAGGTATGGGGTCACATCTGATCATTCTTCCGTTATATTTAACATGGAATCTTACATTCAGTTCTCAGTATTGCACTTTTTTGAGAGGCAGCCTCAAAAGAGAATCTCAAAAGGGCAGAGACTAAGATGGGGTTGGGGTACTAGGGAGGGTGTAGGGAGGAAGGAGGAGGTGACCCCCGTAGAGTTCATTGTCATAGGATTTGACCCCGGGATCTTTGGGCATTTAAGAGCAGGAATGTTAGAAATGTCTAGTTCTTCCAGTAAAAAGTCACTCAAAATGAGGAACAGAAATAAATTCTGATTAATGAAGCAGCTGGATCTAAGGGGGTAAACATGAAAACTGGGAAAGAGTCACCAAGAAGAAAACCTGTGAAATCTCCTAAAGCAGCAAACAAAGGAAAGTGGGGCTTCCAGAGCACAGAAAACTGTCTCATCGACCAAGAAGGATATCTCTGCCTCTGTTGAGGCCGCTGACAGCTGCTCTGGAGAAATTTCCACTCGGTCCTTCCTCTTATCAGAACGTCGCAAGATGATGACAGAATGAATATGAACAATTCTGACGGTGTCGACCTAAAGGAAAATCCACAGAAATGTTTACTTCTGCTCCTCTCAAATAACAATTAGAGGACTGTGATGTATTACATTATCAGATTCAAGTTTCCATGTTAGAAAACTGGCATTTTTCTCACAAATAATGGAATGTTTCAAATACATCCAACCTCAATATATACATTTTAAAACAAAAATATGAAGGATAATATTTAGATCAAGGAAGGACTTCCTGAATGATCAACTAATTGTTTGTTTCCAACTATGTGCAAAGCACTGTCACACAAAAGAATACAAGTCAGAGTGCTGACATTCCAAGTGTTCATAATGCTAACATCTGGTTGAGTAGCAAGTATCCCACATGAAACTACTCCAAAATAAATGCAGTTAATCAATGCTACAGGAATTAAGAGGAAAGGAGTCACTTAGACTAGAAAAAAATCTTCATAGAAACAGCAGATGAGTATATCTATTTCCTGATTGCTGTGTGTGTGTGTGTTTGTATGTGTACACATATAAACAGAATTTCTGTAGATACTAAATCAGTATGAGTGAGATGTTTGGGAGACAAGTTGGCCAACTGATTTAAATACACAACTTGAGGCAGAATGACTGACAGTAAGGCTAAGGAGGAAGGTTAGACTGAAAATATGCTTGACCGTGAAGTAATCATTCAGTGCTGGACTAAATGTATGTCAGAGATGTAGAGAGAAGCAAGATGGCAGAGTAGTAGGATGCTCATAGCTCACCCTCTCCCACAGATACACCAAGACTCACATCCACAGACCCACTCAGCCAACCAGAGCACCTGCCAAACTCTGACAGAACATCGCCCTCTTTGAAAGACAAAGACGCCAAAAATCTGGTAGGAGAAAGGAAAAAAGAAAGAAGGAAAAGCAAAACAGTGTGGGACCGGTCCCGCGAGGAGGGAGCGGCAAAGGAGGAACAGCGCTCGTTCGCTGGGGCTCCCCTCTCCAACGGGACAGAGGGGGAGCCTCCAAGGCTTGGATCTGCCCAGAGCACACCTTGACCGACAGAACTGAGTTAAACATGCACTAAGGGTGCCCGCAACACCCAGCCCGAGACGCGAGCTGGCAGCTGGGGGCCGGGACAGGCCGCCCGAGCCGGGCAGAGGACTGGGGAGGCTGCGCTGAGGTGGACCCAGGGGACTGCAGGGGGCTGCGCGCCGTGGCTGGGAGGGGATACAGAGCAGAACAACCTCAGTCCCCTATAAATTGTGAAAAAACCAAAGCAACACGGCTGGTGTGCCCTGGGGGGAGGGGCGCCATAGCCTTTGTCTCCTCAGACCTGCGCCGCCATTACCTCTGCTTCTCGCCAGAAGAGAGGCAGGCGCGGCCACAGCCACCGTCGCCTCCCGAGCACAGCGCCCAGGCTGGGGCAGGGCCGGGCCCTGAATCTGCACCCGGGGGCTCCGCGGCCTCCTGGGCAGGACTGAGACTTGTTTACAGCCCGAGGCAGATAGGATCTTTCTGCCCTGGCACCTCAGAGAACACGCGCTGCCAAGATAAACATGGAGCAGGGGCGGGGCGGTTCCGCGGTCTTCCCCAGCCCGCCTTTGGGGCGCCAGCCCGAGGCGGAGCGGGCAGCTGCACAGAGCAGTGGAGCGACTGGCACCGGGAAAGGGCGGGCAGCCACCCGCTTTCCTGGCAGGAACGCAGCACCTGACCGCAGCACCTGGGAGGGGGCACGACCCGCCCACCTGCCTCCCCCCCCCCCACGCAGCATCTGACTGCAGCATCAGGAGGGGGAGGGGGAGGGGGAGGGACCCGCCCCCGCCCGCCCACCAGATAAGAGCTCAGCATCCGACCGAGTGTTGGGAGGGGGCGCAATCTGCTAGCTGACAGCCACTGGGAGCAGCACAGAAGAGGGTGCCAACAGAGGGCCCCTGGAAACAGCAAGCTGAGTTCGCAAAACAGGGCAAAGACACAAAGACCTCTCAATTAAATCATTAAGAGCACATCGTCTCCAGGAGAACTAGATAACTGATACTCCTTAAGCCATAGTGCCAGCGAGATATGAGCAATATGAAGAAGCAGAGGAACCACTCCCAATTAAAAGAGCAAGAGAAATCCCCTGAAAGCATGATCCAGGAAATAGACATTGATGGCCTACTAGATCAAGATTTCAAAAAAGGAGTCATCAAAGTACTGAAGGAACTAAAAGAAATAGTGTTTAGAGATAAAAAAAAATATGTCAAAAATGACATAGAAGCTATAAAGAAGAACCAAGTAGAATTAATAAACTCATTTGCTGAGATGAGAGCTGACCTAAAGGCTGTACAAAGCAGACTAGATAATGCAGAGGAACGAATAAGTGACCTAGAAGACAGGACAACAGAAAGCACCCAATCAGAACAGCTAAGAGAAAAACAAATAAAAGATAATGAAAACAATATAAGGGACCTATGGGACAATATAAAGCGTGCCAATCTATGCATAATAGGGGTTCCAGAAGGGGAAGAAAGATCAAAGGGAATTGAAAAGGTATTTGAAGAAATCATGACTGAAAACTTCCCAAACTTAAAGAAGGAATCAGATATCCAAGTACAGGAAGCTCAGAGGGTCCCAAACAGGAAGAACCCAAATAGACCCACACCAAGACATATCATAATCAAGATGGCCAGAGTCAAGGATAAATAAATGATCCTAAAGGCAGCAAGAGAAAAACAAAGAGTGAGTTACAAGGGAACTCCCACAAGGCTCTCAGCTGATGTCTCTACACAAACACTACAGGCCAGAAGGGAGTGGCAAGATATATTCAAAGTCCTGAATGAAAAAAAGATGCAGCCTAGGATATTCTATCCAGCAAGGCTATCCTTTAGAATAGAAGGAGAGATAAAGAATTTCACAGACAAGCAAAAACTAAGAGTTTAGCAACATTCAACCCATGCTAAAAGAAATATTGACAGGTCTACTCTAAATAGAAAAGCAGCAGGATGCTACAAAAATGAGAAACTCATAACTGGAAAGGAGATAACTGTCATGAATTCCAAATAGAGTAAACACAAAATTGTCAAAGAAGACATCTAAATCATTAAGAGTGGGAGATGGAAGCAAGGAAAGCCACTGTGGAAAACACTATGGAGATTCCTCAAAAGACTAGAAATAGACTTACCATATGACCCAGGAATCCCGCTCCTGGGCATATATCCAGAAGGAACCCTACTTCAGGATGACACCTGCACCCCAATGTTCATAGCAGCACTATGTACAATAGCCAAGACATGGAGATAGCCTAAATGTCCATCAACGGATGACTGGATAAAGAAGTGGTGGTATATTTATACAATGGAATACTATTCAGCCATAAAAAATGACAACATAACACCATTAGCAGCAACATGGATGTTCCTGGAGAATGTCATTCTAAGTGAAGTAAGCCAGAAAGAGAAAGAAAAATACCATATGAGATCGCTCATATGTGGAATCTAAAACAAAACATAAATACAAAACAAAGCATAAATACAAAACAGAAACACTCATAGACATAGAACACAAACTTGTGGTTGCCAAGGGGGCGGGGGGTGGGAAGGGACAGACTGGCATTTCAAAATGTAGAATAGATAAACAAGATTATACTGTATAGCACAGGGACATATATACAGGATCTTATGGTAGCTCATGGAGAAAAAAATGTGACAATGAATATATGTATGTTGATATTTAACTGAAAAATTGTGCTCTACACTGGAATTCGACACAACATTGTAAAATGACTATTACTCAATAAAAAAATGTAAAAAAAAGTGTATGTCAGAGATGGAAGAAACAGATTTGAGATTCATTAAGAAGGAAGAATTCACAAGATTTGGTAGCTTATGGACCATGGGTGATAGAGGACAGGAAATTGTCCAGCATGACTCTAAAGTTTCAAGGATGAAATTCAGTAGAACACAGGACTAGGTGTAGAAAGGATCAAGAAGGAAGGGAGATGAGTGTGTTTTCAGATGAGCTGAACTGAGATGAGAAGCTGTAAATAAAGGCAAGGAGTAGTGTGGGGAGAGGGAGCTGAGGTCCAGGGTGAGTCAAGGAGGGACTCACAGGTAGATGCGGTACAGTAAGAGAAGCCGGGAAGGAAGACAGAGGAGTCAAAACCAGAACAATGACACGGTTCAAGAGTTTCAGGAGAAAAAATGGGGATGGCATTGCCAGATATTGCAGGCACAAGGGTGAAATCTGAGAGGAGGGTTTGAAGGAAGTTATAGATCTACACTGTGCAACCCAGCAGCCAGGAGGCACATGTGGCTACTAAGCTTGAACGTGGTTCTCCTTCTAGCCTTTAAATTCCTTGCTCATCCTATAAAGAATAAAACATTCTCCCCTCTCATACAACTTTCCTTAGAATACACATGTATCTGCTAGAGCTTATGACATGTTCTGTTCTATTTGTTGACTTAACCTCCTCCTCTACTAGAACATAAGCTCCTTTAGAGCAGGAGACAAAGAGCTGATCTTTGACCAGAAACAATGAAAGCATAACGAGAATGGGGTGACATGTCAGAAAAGATCTGCCAACCGAGACGTCTATATTCAAAGAACATATCCTTCATAAATGAAGGCAAAATGAAGACATTTTCAGGTGCAAAAAATCAAGAGAATTCATTAGCAGCACAGAAATGCTACAGAGAGAAAGGAAGGGATGAGGAACACTGTCAAGGGTAAAATATGTGAGCAAATACAAAACAGTAATAACAATGTCATGTGGGGCTTAAACTAGAATTGAAATGCATGACAACAATAATCTAAAAGGTAGGAGGATGTAAAGCTCTGGTATTATTCAGGAAATGTTCAAACAGTCATTCATATTAGACTAACAAATCAAGAATGCATATTGTAATATGTAGGATAATGACTAAAAGGAAAATAAAAGAATGTTATAACTAATTAATGGAGGATTGAGGGGAATAATAAGATATATTTGATGAAATACTATAAATATGAAAATGATGAATATTTTGAAAAATAAAGTTACATCATTAAGATTGGCAATGTGTTTATCAGGAGTTGATGCCCAGGCTGAATGCTCTCTCTCTCTCTAGTCAGAGAGGTTTCACTGCCTAAGAGGAATGAGGAAAAGAAGTTCAGGATAGGATGGTGAGGCTGGCCCAGAAATAGATTTTTAAAAAATACAAGCATAAATAAAGGTCACAAAGAACTGAAGTGTTTGGGGAACAGACTGTTATGGTCATAGTCACACAAGAAATAAGGTACTCCAGCCTGGGTAGATGGGTCCCTACACTTTTCCAGTCTTGGAATTAAGGTACTAAAACTCAGTTCCTTTTGCTCCTCTGTCCTGGTACAGATCAAAGGTCAGCAGACTATGGCCTGCCCCACTTCCCTCAGGCCAGACCTGGCCACATTCATTCATTTGCTACACTGGCAAAGCTGAGGAACTGCCACAGACACTGGATGGCCCACAAGGCTAAAAATATCGACCGTCTGGCCCCTTACAGAAAGTCTGCATGCCCTGGCCTGGCTCTCCAGGGATCGCGGGCAGGTAACACGAACTTCCTATCACAGGGGATGTATGTTAATTCATAAAATATGTATTATCAAGTATGTACTACATGCGAAGCACTACATGAGGGCCTAAGTATAACAAGATACAGCAGTCACATCCAAGAAGAGAGACAAGTGAACATACATGCACTGAAGTAGATATGCTCAAGGAGATAGCCTATGGGTCACGGCAGGTTCCTTAAGGAGGCAGGTGGCACCTGGGTTGAACTGCAAAGGATAAGGAGTTAGCCAACCGTAGAAGGAGGGGGAAGCAGTCCAGGTATAATACCCAGCAGATACAAGCAGTGAAACAGCACAGTGTAATCTGGAAGCCAACATAATTTACCATGGTTAGAACCTGGATCCACGCAGACAAATGTACAGAGATAAACAGAAAGGAGATCATGAAAGGCCCTGAGTGCTTCAGTAATGAGACTTCATCCTGAAGGTAATAGGAAACCCTTTGAATTTTAAGCAGAGTTCCATGAGACTTATGTTCTCAAAAGGTCACATCCTAAGCAGTCAGAAGACTAGAGGTGAGAGGGACTCATGGCAAGGAGGCTAGTGTAGAGGCTAATGCAGTGGTTGAGAAAGGAAGTGATGAGGACCTCAAATAAGGCAGCAGTAGTTGGGAAGAAGTGTTGGGAACACACAAGAAAGCAATCCACATTAATGGTTCTGAATGGCAGGCAGTGGTTCCCAACTTGGCTGCACATTAGAGTCCCTTGGGGAGATTTTCAAACTCCTGCCACACAGGTCTCACCCAGGACCAACTGAGTCAGGACCAGGAATTTGTAGAGATTACTAGGGGATTCCAAGTTGCTGCCAGGTGGTAAGGGGACTACTATGGCAGGAAGAATGTTGGAGGAGCAGGTTTGAAGAAGAGGAAAGGTTAGCTTTGAACATCTTAGTTTAGGATGCCTGTGTCTAGCTACCCTTGGATATCCAGAGGGCAGTTGTGTATGAAGTTCTGGAGCTTGAGATAATTTATACTAAGCGGCATGTATAGAGCATTAACCACAACAAGCCAGAATGGCCAGCATTTATTGGCAACCTGCTATCAGTCAGGCATTGGAAAAGTGCTTTTCCTGTATTAACTTAATGAACTCTCCCAATCACCCAGTGAGGTTGGTACTGTTGTTATACCCATTCTACTGATGAATGTCTTACATACCTTACCCAAATCCAACTCTCCCCAAAATTCTGTGAAGTTTGTGGCTGTCATTATCCTTGTTTTACAGATAAAGACAGCAAAGCTCACTGATGTTAAGTAGCATGTCCAAAGTCACACGATAAGTATCAAAGAAATTATTTGAAGACAGATCTGTCTAACCTCAACATCTGCTGCAGGTAAAGCCATAGGGAAGGTAATGTTGTCTAGGAAGACATTCTGGGAAGAGGAGGCCAAGACAGAAACTTTGAGAAGACCAACTTTAAAGCCATGGAAGAGAAGGAAGAGCCCATAAAGGATGGGAGGGAGAAGGGAGGAAAAGGCAGACACCGCAAAAAGAAAACATACAAAAATCCCATGAGACTTCAGAGTTGTAAGGACAAAGATGTAGTAATATAAACACCAAGGAATAATCCACTGCTGGAGCAGTGTGGATGTAGCTGGAGAGGTGGAACTAGAAACCAGACCTGGCGGGTTTCACTGGAGAAGGTAAAGAAGTAGTGATTGTATCTGATTCTTTTAAGAGGCCTGGCTCTTACAGGAAGGATATAAGAGTAGTTAAGTACAAGAAGATACAGCATTAAGAAGTTATTGTTCTTTCCCTTCTGCAAATGAGGGAAGCACAGCTGAATCCTAAGGGAAAAGAGCTGGGTAACAGGAAGAGGTTGAAGACTCAGAAGAGAGACAAGAGATTGGATGTGCAAGGTCCCTGAAGAAGCTGCAGAGGAGCTTCCTCTGGAGAGGAAGTGGACTTCTTTCCTTGATATGGGAAGAAGGGAGGCAAAGTGGTTAACACGGAGAAGTTTGTATCTAAAGGTAGTAAGTGGATGGAGTTGTTGCCAGATAGCTTTTATCAGCTCCACTGTCTGCTTGGCAGAAGAGGACATAATTTATTTTTATCATATTAAAAAAAGCCATAGGTCTGCGATACAATGGGGAAGCTAGAACATGCCAGAAAAGGTGGGGTGGGAGTACAGGCAGGAGAAAAGTCAAGGTGGGCTAAGAACTGCACTCCCCAAGTGCAAGTTTTCATCATGCAAAATTATAGCACACGTACCTTTTCAGCAACTGTGCGCATTTCAGTTCCAGTATATGTAAATTTGGGGTCACTCCTTTTGGGGATAAATTAGAAAAAAAAGGCAACTGAGGTTTGGAATATACAAAGGTATTACAGCAAAGTAACAGGACTAGCAGGTTTTGCAGTGAAACCTTAGCAGAGACAAAGGAAGAGGAGGGAAAGTAAACTGAGGCTAGAGCTGTGCTCATACACCTGTTAGATGCAGTATTAGACCCACGCATAAGTGGCTGAGTGCATGGTTTTCATGGACAAAACAACTCCTACGATTCTGGGTATTAAGGAGGTGGGTTTGACCAGTAGACACCATGCTAAGTTTTGAAGTTTAAATAAAGTTAACCCAAAGCTTTCACCACCTCAGGCATTCAAGACAGCAGGGATCTCTGAGATCACTGTAGAGCCCACCCGGAGGAGGCAGAAAGCCACTGACAGTTTGGATGGAGAAATGAATGGGGGGGGGTGTCTCTTAATATGCACATTATCTGTCACAAAGAGCTTTCACAGGTTCACTTATGATCTTGGTTCCCCTCACCATTTATTTCAGATAGGGTCATACATATTTCAACTGAAAATCGTCCTACTAGAAAGTAAGGTGGACACCAACCTTCAGGGTTGAGGCGGAAATCAAAATGTAGTATTGAGGGCGCTCCAGAGTTACAACGTTAACTTTAAATGCAACCCTTACAAAATATTGCCAAACTTGTGATAACTGAAGTTAACAATGGCATAGAGATGAAAAGATAGGAATAAACAAATATAATCTTACCTTGTGTCATCATTCAACTAGAGTGGGAAAGAGCAGAAAACATTATTGATCACATTAAGCATATCAGATGTACATGGATGCAGATTATATGAAAATTAGGTCATGCATTCCTGTACACCGGCATTGAAAGCCTGGAGAAATCCTACTTCGGACTGTCAACAAGTCAGCTCTATTTACTTATCCTCTTTTGCCCCTGTGCAACATTTAACGGAGCAGACTTTCGCGTCTTTGAACCCCATGCGTGTCTTCGGTTATTTGGTACCCTCAAAACGCTTCCTAGAGGGGAGAGTGGATGGACGCGAGGCTAGGGGCCCTAATCGTGGTCAGCTACTTCGTAATAAATTGATGTCCTCGTTATACTATAATGTCTGTCTGGTCTGACTTGCGGTTTTGGTCAATGGGGTGACAACTCCAGAACTAAAGAAAAGCCACAGACTTCAAGTGAAAAAGCAAGCCTCCCCCTACTCCCTGAGGCTTATGCGGATCGCTGGGGGCTTGCGGAAGCGTTAGACGACCAGAGGAAACGGGGCCCCAAACATAGTACCATTCAGAAGATATGTCCAAGGAGCTAAGCCAGGGGTGCTGTGGCCTCCGCAGCCCTGGGCACAGCCAGCACCCGACCCGGGGACGCGGGGGGACTGCTCGGCAGGGTTCCGGCCAGGCTGAGTGGCTTACTCACCTCCCCTATACACAGCCCCATCACCTCCTCCTTCTCTGTGCTCAGAGCGTGGTTGAGACAGACAAGGAAAGCATCCGACTCGAGATGAACCGCCTGCACCGCCTGCACCACCTGCACCGCCATCTTGGTCCGACTGTGCTCACGTCCGCTTCGGGCCCACTCGGGCCTGGCCAACCGGGTGCTCCGGCGCGCGGGTTCCGCGGGGGCGGGGCTTGGAGGCGAGAGGCGGGCACGCGGGGGCGGAGCTCGGCCGCGGGGGCGGGGCCGGCCCAGCGGCACCTGGGAAACGCCCGCGCCGGTTGGGGCAGGCGTGGCCGTCGGGGCGGAGGGCGGTGGCCGGCCGCGGTCGGGACGTCAGGCCGGGCGCAGGGGGCGGCGAGGAGGCGGTGCTCTCGGGCCGCAGGCGGACGTGGTCTGTAAGCAGCGCCCGGGCGGCCGGGCTGGCGCCTCCCGAGCGTCGGCGCCCATTTTGCCCGCCCGCTGAGAAGAGCCCTGCGCGGCCTACACGCTCCGGGGACCTCCCTCTGAGGCGGCATCGCCGCGCGCGCCGGCCTCTTTACCGAGGGGCCGCTCCTTTGAGATTCGGTCCGAAGTTCAGGTTTTGTTTTATTTTGTTTTGTTTCCAAGTTAGGGCCCCAGAATTTTGTACAACTCTCTTTCCTTGGACCACTTCCGGTTGCCGGCCCGTGCCGTACCACTTCGCTTCGGGTGACCTCGGCCCGAATGCCCCTCGGCTCGCCCCGGGCTCACGTCCCGATCCCGGCTTGAGTGGCCCGGGGTGGGTGACCTGAAGTTTTAGCCTCGCTGCTCTCGAGGCGGATTAATTAGCCCAAGAAACATTATATTCATGTGAGTAACCTCTTGGCAGAAACAGTGCTATACTGTATCTGAAAAGTATCACTCTTAAGCTTGCCTGCTGCTACTTTCTGTAAAGGCTTTTAGGTATCGATTTGTTGGAGACAGGGAAGGGGAATGGGGAACTTCAGTTTTTATTCAAGGTCGGATGTATCGCAGCAGAGATGCACAATACAAGTTTCCCTGACCGTCCCTGTCTCGATGATATCAGACATGGTGAAATTACGTGTAAAAGTAATTTTCTTTGGACGTATAACAAACGTGCAATAGGTGAAAGTACAGATCTTCCAACTCCCAAGGTTAGGAAGTACACGTGGATTTCAGGAATGATTCTAAATCGAAGGAAAATATATGGGCTGCATCCACAGCCCATCAGTTTATGGCTGTGTTGAATCTGCTTTTGTATGCCCTGTGTGGTTTTGAAGCCAGTACTGGAAAGGGAACGTGCCCACGGTGCTACCTGAAGAGGTGTTGATGCTTTGCTCTTTTCTCCCAAGTCAGTTCCAACCCAAGGCTCCCCATAAATAGTTCCACTGGATGTGGGCCCTATCTCTAATATTACACATGCCAGCAACCTTCATTTTGACCTAATGCTTAAGAACCACATTGTACATCCTTCCATGATTAATTTTGATAACGATGAACCGTGGGCAAAATTGCAAGTGTGTAATTACATTGGACCCATCTAACTTTTCTCTTAAGCTTCAGTTTTAGTTTTACATCATCTATTATTTTCAATTGCTGTGCGTGGCTAGTGTGCCCAGCCCTGATGGTGCTCTTATTATTATGTTTTGTGATGGTATATTTTGCATTTATAAGCATTTTTAGTCACCTTCGAGAAGAAAAACACCTTTGTCTGTGGTTGGTGTTAGTCAGTTTCATATTCCAGACTGATATTTTCAAACTTTTATATTGCTCATGGCCACATTTTACAGCTCTAAACGTTTCATTGGAGTACAAGAAAAAGCCCTATTAACATTTATGGCAAGCTTATTATGTGCTAGACACTCTACTAAGCATTTATATATCTTGTATGTGTAAACTGCCCCAATTGGAATTACCCTCTGCAACTTCCTAGCTGTGTTACCTCATGCAAGTTACCTAACTTCTCTGTGCCTTACTTTCTCATCTTTAAGTGGGGGTTATAATAGCATCTATCTAATCGGGTGATTGTGTGAAGATTAAAAGGGTCAATATATATAAATCATATAGGAAGTGCTAAGAAAGTATTGACAATTATGATCAGTATGTTCTTTAATTCTCATTTTACATGTTAGAAAACTGAGGTGTACAGAGGTTAACTTGTCCGAGGTCACAGAACTAGTAAGTGGCAAAGTCAGCATTCATACACAGGCTGGGCTGACTTCAGGGCTTGCGTTCTTGGTAACTTCACTCATTGTAATTAGATGAGTTTATTAATTGACTTCAAATAAAATAAGTGTATTCAACTGATTAATGTTTAAAAACTGTTCAAACACCTGGAAATTAAACCAAATTATACTTTTTTAAGACACAAAATAATTCATTCTGTAAAGGAAAAATTACGGTTTTACTTAATCTACCTAGGGAGGCCCATCTGTGTTGTCTATCATCTATTTAAAACATAGTTTACAAAATGCCTCACTAAGATACAGTGTATCTCCACCAGTGTGGTCCCTGGCCGGTGGCATCAAGGTGGGAACAATCTCTTTTAGTGCATTCATGGGTAATAAAGCTACATAAAAACTTTTTTTAAATCTATTTGAATATGCAGCTGGTAGTATCCCTTGAGTTGAGTGGAACAGGTCTATGTTTCGTGTATTGTACTGCACCTTGTATCTAAGTTTATCTTGAGGTTTTAAGACGTTATCTTAGTCCAAGGGGTCCTGAATTTTGTGAACAAGTATCATATGCAGAAAAATGTTCTCTAGTCAAATAAATTTGGGAAGCGTTAAAATAAAGTTTCTTTACTGCATAACAAGATTCCCAAACTTATTTTGACCAAGGAAAAAGTTAGGACAAGTGTTCCAAGAGTCCCATTTAGGGAAATTGTGTTCCATTCATACAACCTGTGATTTGGTGGCTTTGCTCTTAATCCCTTGGCTGTTCTCTGATTCATGCTCATCTGGCAGCTTCTCAGGCCCTTGATCACTTCAGTCACCTTTCGCTAGGCCTTCCTGCCACCTCCAGGTGGTGGCATACAAGTCTGGGGTTGTGTGCAGAGGTTTGCTCCTGCCCAGCATGTTGTCCTCTGGGTCACAGCAGCACATCATGCCACCTTTCTTCTAAGAATATTTTGTAGTGACTCACAGGCCTCTTGGTTGTGATTCACACTAATTCAGACCATCATCTCCAATGTGTTTGCCCGTTATTGCACTGGAATTATTTCCTTTTAATGTCAGTGTAACCAGTAAAAATTTGCTTTTCATTCAAAACAAATTTAAATGTCAGTGTTTTAGTTGTGGCTGGAACCTATCTGTGATGTTGAAATGGTCCTTAGACCCTAACACTTGATTTCTACTTTAAAGGAGGGAGGGTGTGGCACACTTTGTTGTTGTTGTTGTTGTACTCAAAATCCAGACTTTAATATATTTTATTTTGACATTGGTATTTACTAGGTTTTTGTTTGTACCCTCTCTGAAGCCTTAGGGAGGAGAGGCAGAACAATTGTATCTGCTAAATGGGAAAAAAAAATGGCTTTGAAAAAATAATATATCGCTATCCAATACACCTAGAGAATTGATCTCTACCCGTGTCTATGTGGCCTTTGTCCGTCTACCCTCTCTACTCACCATACACACCCATCCACTCACAGGAACCCTGTTTGACTAGTACTGTATTAGTCCTTTTATTGACGGGCTTCTAATACTGTATTTGGGGGTGGGGTGGGGACAGGACTTGTGAAATAAGCAGAGCAAAATGCAAGGCACTTTACAATTAGAGGTCAAAATATGAATTTTAGTTGAGACAAACGCTACAGTAGTCATAAAAGGCAAGTTGTTTTCATAGAGAAGGCAGGCACCTGCACTCTATTGTCATAGTTCTGAGATAAGCACAGGGGCCTGGGGAGCCAGGATATGGAGCTAAAATGAACTGGTATTGGGGGAAAGTTTGTCTTAAATACAGTGGCAGTGGTGCTGGCTGGAATTGGTGACAGATGGGATGTAGCAACTGAAGAGGAAGAAGTCCACAGTAACTCCTCATAAGTTTTGAGTCTGCAGGATCAGGAGAGGTTGTGTGGCCACTGAGAGAAACAATGTTAAGGAAAAACAACAAAGTAGTCAGATTGTTGTTCCTGAAAAGAGGGCTTGGTTTACCTCCATTAGTTCTTTCTGGCACCATGCTATGTTCTGGCATCTTGTTTGCTCTTAACAATCTCACTTTGAGAGTTTAACAACCTCCTCAGCTGTATGGCAGTTCCTCTTCTACCTGATGGCCACCTAATGTGAATGGAAGGCCTTGGTTTTGTGGAGCAGGTCCCCCAGTGCTGTATCTGGGCTCTCTGAAGCACAGAAATCTAGTGAAACCATGCCTTGATGCTGTGAGCTGGGTCCAGACGATTCATTCCTGTAAAATGCAGGTCAAGTTATTGTGAGGCCCTGAAATGAGATCCAGGACTGGGCAGGGGGTTCTTACGGGGTTAGAGCCGAGGCTGCATTATGGGAAGAGTTTGCCCAGAAGGTGTGCTTCCTTTACACCTGTCAAAGGGTGCAGGGGCTTTTCTGGCCTTCTGACTTAGGAAAACAGAATTTAAACCGACACCTCTATGGAAAAATGAGCTCCTGTGACATCCTGAAGCAGTATTACAATGACACAGTCCAGGACCCAGAGGGATAACTATCATTTGATCTCACTCAGCTCTGAACTGTCATGAGCCCCAGATGTCTCTTGCAACTGAGAAATTCCATGATGCTACCTTAAATACTTTCCCTAAAATGAAAACCCCTTTCTGGAAATGCCCAGCCGCTGTAAGTAACCTTTCTAAGTAAACTGATAAATAGGTCATTTGCCCTTAAAATGAGCTTTTCTTTTCAGTTTAGAAAGCCATGCACATGATTACGTGATTTGACCATCACAGTCTTACCTCTTAAAATGGAAACTGCTTGGAAGGGGCTTTTACCTGGGGAATGTGGCATGCATGTGTCTGTGACACTGCTTTCCTGCCCAAATAAGCGTGCCCTTCAGCACACTCCTGTGCGTATTCCGTTGCCGGCTGCATTTTCAGATGCTGCTTCGTGAATGTAAAGACTAAGACCAGTGCCCCACTCCTGTAGTGCTAGTCCTCCATTTCCACAGTCCTCCTCACCTAAGAGAATTCTTGAGTGCTTCACAGTCACCAGCATTACCCGAGGCTCTGCCTGAGTGTCACTTCAGTGTCTTGCAGGAAGCTTCAGATATCCTCAGTTCTATTTAGGCTGTGCCAGTAGACATATACGAGGTTTGGTTCTAGTTGGTGGTTGCTAGTTCCAGGTCACCTTGCTCCTTGGTGAGTTCATTGAAACACAAAAAGTCACACCTGTGTCCTGTGCGCGGGTGCTGCAGGCTTAGGTGGAGAAAAGCAGGGCTAGAATTGGAATCCAAAGCCCAGAATGGCAGGAGAGGATGTGGGGGCTCCACCCGATCACCTCTGGGTTCACCAAGAGGGTATCTACCGCGACGAATACCAGCGCACGTGGGTGGCCGTCGTGGAAGAGGTAACTGTTTACATTTTGTTTATTTCTTTATTGATTTTGCTTTCAAGAAACTTGGTTTCTAACCAGTCTCAATATCCTGAAGTCTTTGGTTTTATTCTTGATCATTTCTTTCCATTAGGAGACGAGTTTCCTAAGGGCACGAGTTCAGCAAGTTCAGGTTCCTTTAGGTGACGCAGCCAGGCCAAGTCACCTTCTTACCTCCCAGCTACCTCTCATGTGGCAACTCTACCCCGAGGAGCGCTACATGGATAACAACTCTCGCTTGTGGCAGATCCAGCATCATTTAATGGTACACATGTTGCTTAATAACTTTCCATTGCATTGGGACTCTTATAACAGAGTACTCTATAAACTTTTCTTTTTCTGACAGGTCAGGGGAGTACAGGAGCTGTTGCTTAAGCTTTTGCCTGATGATTAATCTGGTAAGTGTTTCTGTCTCTCCCCTGTCCCCACCCTCCCTTCTTTTTCACACTATTCGGCTGTGGTGATTTTAATGATCTATTTTTTTTCCAGGTGCTGGGATGCTAGGAAGATATGCTCCTCTGTTCTGTTCAGTACATGGCAATCACTTCATCCACTACCACAGTGCACCCACCTGTGGGCCTGGGGGGAGGGAGTGGGTTGAAAAACTGCTCAAGAACACAGAAGTTTAGGAAGGGTCATGAAGAACACAGCAAGTGGAACTGCAGAGGAAGGGTTATGCAGGCAGAAAGCAAGTCAACAAAAGTACTTAGTTAGGATACGTACCTTGAAATTGACTCCTTTGGAAATTGCCATAGAACCTTTAATGGACATCATCAGCTGGAACTGGGATCTGATGAATCCCACAAAAGTCAGCACCTGCTGCAGAACAGATGCCCTGATCACCAAGGACTTGGTACTGATTTAGAGAGAAGAGAGCAGCTCCTAGCAGCATCAACATCTATTTGTCGCTTATTTGCCCTGCAGCAATTCACCTGCCTTTCCTTCTCCCATCCTGTAAATATCCTAGGTTTTGCTCCAGTGTTTCCCATCCCAGTACTGACCTAACTTGGATCTACTGAGAACTTAGGGGGCTCTGAAAAAAAAAAAAAAAAAGGTTATTTGCAGTAATGAAGTTAGCTCCAAAGGCTCCTGGGCCTTTTTCCTTTCTGAAATATCTTCAAATTATTAGACGTTGCTGGTCAAAATCGTGGGCACTTTGAAATTCATTCTCTGGTTACAAATATTTTAAATAAGTTGGTTTCTGTAAGAGCTCCAGAAAACATTTTAGCTGCCTAACTAGCGCCTTTCTCAGGAATAATAACACCAAGTATTGCTGATTCCTAGAAAAGCATTTACTACCTAATTACTACAAGAATTTCCTGAAGTAAAATAATCTTAGCAGTTTATATACATTAACAGTAAGGTTTTGCTTTCTAAAAGTCTTGAGGATAATAGCTAGCATGTCTTGAGTCCTTACTGCCTTCCAGGCACTGTTCTATGCACTTTATATACTTTATCACATTTAATCTTTCCATCAATGCTTTCAGGTAGGTATGCTCCCCATTTTACACATGAGTAATAAGGAAAAAGGCTCAAGGGTGGTTTACAATGATCAAGATGACTTGAATTCAAGGGTTTTTTCCCCATGTAAAGCTATTTATATCTTCCAAGTCAAATGGAATATTATAAAATACAGTTGATTTATCCTATGAATGGGAAGAGTATTTTTTAGTGTAATTGTTTTGCAGCAATTGTATGAACAGACTGCTTGTCTCAGAAGAAAATTCCATCTAGAGGGGGCTTTGAAGTCTTTATGTACAGAAGACAAAGTAAAAATTATTTTTCTCATTTTAGTTTTCTGGATATGCTGCAGAAGGATCCGTGCCAGAAACAAGCCTGTGAAATACAGAAATGTTTACAAGGTAGTACGTTAAATGCTTTTTTTAAAAAATATTTTTCCACTTTGTGAACTAACTACAAGAGACCAATTGTTCTTTTTGTCAGCAAACTATATTAACTCCTCTCAGAATGTAGTATTTCTGCAATTAACTCACCCTGAAGATTTTCCTAACTATATCATTAGAGATGCAGAAAATAAGAAGTGATATGATCTAAGATTGGGATTTGCAATCTTGGTTGTACATTTAAAATCACCTGGAGAGCTTTAAAAACTTGCCTAGAACAATTAAATCAGACTCTCTAGGGATGGGGTCTGGGCAGGAATCAGTCAAAAAAAAGCTAACCAGGTGATTTTAATACACAGCCAGAGTCGAGAATTACTAAGCTGAGCAAAGTCCTTTTTTTTTAAAAAAAAAAAAAAAAGACTCATTTTAAATGGGTTGGTTATACTTCACTGTGGCTGACAACCCACTTTTTAAAAGCAATCAGGTTAGAGGGTGAAAATACAATTGGAATTCACGCTCCCAAAGTCAGCAACTAACTCTTAAAGGCAAAAGCAAATTTCAGCTAAAGCACACTTGATGTGATTTGTCCATTTGTTGTTAAGTTTGACCAAATGCTAGAAGATTTTACTTTTTTAAACCTGTGAGTTATTACTAGCAGAGCAACTAGAAAAAGCTGCAAGGCTATCTGAATTTGAAAACTGACTTTTTAAATAATTTTCCGATTATTAAAGTAATAGAGATGGATGCCCATGAAAATATAGAAAGATGGGTGGGAAAAATGTCCAGAATTCACCCAAAGACTCACCACCAAGAAAACCTCTGTTTGTATATTTCCTTTGACTTTTCACTTTCATTCTTGGACTTTTTATGATGTAAGCAATATTTTCTAAAATCTTTTAAAGTGTTCATGTATAATAATAATGCCATTTTATTCATCCTTTTCTTCCCTTCCTCCAAATTTAAGAAAAAGGAAAAAGGTTTTTCACAATTTCTTCTCCCAAGGAAATTCTTACCTGATTCTGATTCTTACCTGATTTGAATTAGAAACAAGAATCAAGTTAGAGCTGGTTCCACCCCCTTGCTAGTGTGGAAGGATTGAGGGCTGGATGGACTAAGAGTACTCCCGAGGTGACAAGCACAGTTTTAAGGGCTTCAAACAATATTAAGTCATTTAATCCTTTCATCCATAAGGTAGGTACTGCTATGACCCATTTTATAGATAGGGAAAGCAACACAGAAGTCATGTAACTTGTCCAAGATCACACAACTAGTAAGGGGCACAGTGACAGTTTGAACCCTAAATCTGGACTTACACACCCAAACATACTCTCTTTCTAGTCAGAATTCTTTCCTATCCTGGGCTAACATGCATGCCCCCTACTTTAGTACCAGGGGACTCAGATCAACTGCAGCTGATATAAAACCTTTAGGCCAAGTGCTTCTTGACCCAGGGTCTGTGTATAGCAGGGATCTGCAAATATTTTATGTAAAAGACCAAACAGCAATTACTTTAAGGCTTTGGAGGACAGGAAGTCTTTTGGGGGTGGTGTGTTTACAATCTTTTACAAAAACCATTCTTAGCTCAGCTGTAAAAAAAAGAGGGGAGGTTAAAAACCACTGCTTATATATATGTATAACTGAATCGCTATGCTGTACACCAGAAGTCAACACAAGTCAACTATAGTTCAATTAAAAAAAAAGAATAAAGCCACTGCCCAATACACAATACTACAT
This sequence comes from Camelus bactrianus, assembly GCF_048773025.1. Lineage (NCBI taxonomy): Eukaryota > Metazoa > Chordata > Mammalia > Artiodactyla > Camelidae > Camelus > Camelus bactrianus. Next base: position 117,988,504 of record NC_133575.1, on the reverse strand, counting down.
ATAAAATAAATAACAAGTTTCTACTGTATGGCACAGGGAACTAGATTGAATATCTTAAAATAAACCATAATGGAAAAGAATCTGAAAAAGATACTATATATAAATGAATCAGTATGCTTGTGCACCTGAAATTAACACAGCATTGTAAATCAACAACACTTCAACTTAAAAAAAAAACCACTGCCCTAGAAAAAGGCACATAAGTACTCATCTTTAAAGAAAAGGAAATTATATGTAAAAATACCTTTCAACCACTTTGTAAATCATACTTTTCTTCCTCATTAGCCTGTTGACAGGTCTCTAAATGAGAAACAATTCACTGGTCTTGGGGACATGCTGTTTCTCCCAGGTCTGTAGATCTAGACCTCCTGGTGCCCAAGTCCTGTGAGATGGTGACTAGGGTCTGCCTGTCTGTTTTGCAGCCAACAACTACATGGAATCCAAGTGCCAGGCTGTCATCCAAGAACTGCGTAAGTGTTGTGCTCGGTATCCCAAGGGAAGATCTCCCGTCTGCTCAGGATTTGAGAAGGAAGAGGAAGAAAAGCTGACGCTGAAGTCCACATCCAAGTAAAGTTCTGCTGAGAAGTCAGACGCTGCTCCGCACTTCCACCATGCGGGTTTTATTTGTCCTCCTGACTCTTTCTTCAGGTCAGGTAGCAGCAAATAAATATCAAATGAAAACGTCAACTATAAAAGTTAACGAATATGTCATCTATGCAGAACAAATACAAATATATTAAACAACTATGTAGAATGTAATAAAACTGAGCTGCTAAAATAAACCTTTTAAGTGAAAAAATTTGGTTTGGTACTTGTGGTATTTTGACTTAAAATATGTATTTGGTCTTTGTCTCGTTCCTGGCAGAGCTCCTGAAACCCTTGGAATGTCCTAAGTGATAAGTGCAATAAAGGTATCTTTTGTCACCTTAATGAGATGACTGGAAAGCGCCCAGGTACCTTTGGATGGGGGCTGGTTGCCAGGGAAACCAACTGTGGGATTTTGAGGGTTGGAACTTTCAGTTCCCGCCCCCACCCCAACCCTGACCTCAAGGAGGAAGGGGGGCAGGGGCTGGAGAAGACTGAGTTTTGTCGCCAATGATTTCATCAGCCATGACTGTCGTCAAAAATCACAGTAAGAGAAAACCAATGAATCATGGAAGAAATAATTAGTGAATGTTTATTGTGCCCACACCAAAAAGAGTGTGCACACCAGGAGCACTCCAAAACAGGCCCAGGCCCAGGCCCAGGGCTATGCTGGTATACAGCAGCGTATATAGCACGGAGGCAGTGGCTGTTTATTCTTCCAAGTGATTGGTTATATTAGAATTGTCTTAGAAGGTAGGGAACTGGTTACAGGTTACCTCCTAACAGCCTTGGGAAACAGTTTTTGTTTTGCTTATGATTTCCAAAGGCATAAGGAAGAAATGACCCAGGTTAGTCTTGCAAAATAAGCTAAATTAAGCCTAAACTGGCTTTGTCTGCTCAGGGAATCTTCAAGACTGGTCTCAATTTTTTATTTTAATGCTGTAATGAAGCATCCATAAAACCCAAAGCGATGGGGTTCAGAGAGCTTCTGGGTTGGGGCACTAGAATGCATCCATGTGCTGAGAGGGGGACACACCCCTGTTCCAGGGGAACAGCTTACTCTCTGTACCTCATCTGGCTGTTGTTCATCTGTATCCTTTAGAATGTCCTTTATAATAAACTGGTAAGTGTTTAAGTGAATGTTTCTAAGTTCTGTGAGCTGCTCTAGTAAATCAGCCAAACCCAAGGAGGGAGTCAGTGGGAACCTCAGGTAACAACCCAGACTTGCAGTAGGTGTCTGAAAATGTGGGAGCAGTCTCGTGGGAGCAGACTAAGCCATCAACCTGTGGGATCTGATGCTAACTCCAGGTAGCGTTATAACTGAATTAAATGCGTAGGTCACCCAGTCAGTGTCCAATAATTCAGAGCCAAGTGCCCTTCCAGGTGCATCCCCACCGAAGTGCTAGCCAGAAGGCACTTCATATTTGTTCAATGACTGGTAGGAAAGGCATAGAAATGATTCTTGTAATGTTTAACAGCCTTAATTTATCATGAGAACTGGAAGAAAAAAACTTCACTGGAAGTCAGGCAGCGACAGAACTAGAATTCTTAGGTGGTTTAGTCTACACTTCATATCCTTATAATCAGGACCTGTTACAGTGGCTCCTGATGATGTTAAGAGAAGGAACAGGTGGGGGCAGGACTAAACAGGCCATTTGCTTTTCTCAAACAGGTGCCAGAACCACCATCACTCCACTCCCACCCCCACCCTCTGCAAAAAGAAAAAAAAGAAACAGATTCTGATAGGTCCTCATCTTAGTCCATTCAGGCTGCTGTAACAAAGTACCACAGACGAGGGGCTTCCACAACAGGTACTTATTTCTCACAGTTCTGGAAGCAGGAAGTCCAAGATCAAGGTGCGTGCGGGCAGATTCAGTGTCTGGTGAGGGCCTTCTTCCTGGTACATAGATGGCTGCCTTCTCGCTGTGTCCTCACATGGAGGAAGGGACAAGGGAGCTCTCTGGGGTCTGTTTTCTAAAGACAGGAATCCCACTCATGAGGGCCTTGTGCTCCTGACTTAATCACCTCCAAATACCATCATCACCTTGGGGGTTAGGATTTCAACATGAATTCTGAGGAACCACAAACATTCACTCCATGACAGAAAAAGTCTACATTGCAGTGAATGAACTAAAATAGTCCCTGATGTTCAAAGGCTGTTTGAGACAAGTGTTCTTTAAAGCAGCATTCCCCACATTGTTTCTAGGAATTGCTGTAATGTGGGAAAAACTGGTTTTGCAGATAGCATCTCTCAGGGTGGGTGAATGTTCTCCAGAGAGACTTGGACAAATGTTGCCTTAGAGATGTTTGGTCCACAAATTAGGGTAAAAGTGCTACATTCTCATGAAGTCATTTAAATAAACTCTTGTGTTACTAGTAAAGCAATTTAATGAAACATTTTATAACTAATTTTACATCATATACAAATCTAAGTTACATTTAAAGTTGTCAACTGAGCTCAAGATCACTAATTATCAGAGAAATGCAAATCAAAAGTACAATGAGGTATCACCTCACACCAGTCAGAATGGCCGTCATTCAAAAGTCCACAAATGACAAAGGCTGGAGAGGCTGTGGAGAAAAGGGAACCCTCCTACACTGCTGGTGGGAATGCAGTTTGGTGCAGCCACTATGGAAAACAGTATGGAGATTCCTCAAAAGACTAGGAATAGACTTACCATGTGACCCAGGAATCCTGCTCCTGGGCATATATCCAGAAGGAACCCTACTTCAGGATGACAGCTGCACCCCAATGTTCATAGCAGCACTATTTATAATAGCCAAGACATGGAGACAGCCTAAATGTCCATCAACGGATGACTGGATAAAGAAGTGGTGCATTTATATAATGGAATGCTACTCAGCCATAAAAATGACAACATAATGCCATTTGCAGCAACATGGATGTCCCTGGAGAATGTCATTCTAAGTGAAGTAAGCCAGAAAGAGAAAGAAAAATACCATATGAAATTGCTCATATGTGGAATCTAAAAAAAAAAAAAAAAAAACATAAATACAAAACAGAAACAGACTCATAGGCATAGAATACAAACTTGTGGTTGCCAAGGGGGCAGAGGGTGGGAAGGGACAGGCTGGGATTTCAAAATTGTAGAATAGATAAACAAGATTACACTGTATAGCACAGGGAAATATACACAAGATCTTGTGGTAGCTCAGAGAAAAAAAATGTGACAACGAATATATATATGTTCACGTATAACTGAAAAATTGTGCTGAACACTGGAATTTGACACAACATTGTAAAATGATTATAAATCAGTAAAAAATGTTAAAAAATAAAGTTATCAATTGATAGAGGTGTCGGATTGACATTAGCAATCACTACGTGATCAAGTAGACTGCTTTCCTGTGCTTTATTACAAAATTATTTTTATTGAGTTAACTACTCAAGTTTCAGGCTTTTAATTTTTTCCCCAGGTATATGCTTTTATTTAGGGCTCCTAAAGCTTCAAATCAATTGTTCCTTCCTATCTTTGAACTCAGTCCTTTCTCAGTTTAAGGCAACATCTATCAGCAGACATTGATTTAAATCTTATTCTTAGCTATTACTATGACATACAAGAAAATAAAACCCATCAACGAAGCTGAACATTTATTGAGTGGGTTTTGTTGTTTATGTGTTAGGGACCATGATATGATTAGCACTGAATCTCCACACGATTCCTATTACATTTATGTTCAGTATTTGGAAGGCATCTGAACTTGTATGGCACTTACTTTAACAGGTTTTAAAGCCCTGCTAAGTAGTCACATGTTAACAGCAGAGCTAGAATTTTATTAGCAACAGCTCCCAACTCTGTATTTCAGTGGTTCTCAACTTTGGCTGCTCTTTAGAAACATGTTAAAAACTCAGGCTGCCCCACCGGTTCCTGAGACCAGTGAAATCCGTCTCCAGGATGGGAGGCAGGTGTCAGTAGTTTTCAAACTTCCACAGGTGATTCACATGTGCAACCAAGGCTGAGACACCAGCTCTCACTAATCCTCAAAGCATTTCTTACCATTTCACATTCAGAAAGGTAGACAGTTTGGGCAAGTCAATACATGATTAAGAAGGCCCCAGAACAGCCATACCACCCTGAATGCGCCTAATCTCGTCTGATCTTGGGATATGGTCCCAGACCTGGGGTTCATGACAAAGAAATGAAGCTGATTAAGTTGGTGGAGGGAGCAGAGAGGGCAGCTGTCAGATTTTGCCTTAAGTTTCCCTCAGGGAAGACACTGAGATCATCATGAAACATTAATGAGACTCAGATATTCCAAATCTAACCCTACACCATTTTTTTCACCCAGAAATTTATTGCATTTACCAAACTATACAAAAGTAGACATTTCCATTAAAAGCCCAAGCATTAGTCATGTCCATCTTTCTGGCAAATATCAAACAAAGGATGACGTTGAGAACATTTTTACAACAGCTGATTAAACAGTAACCGTATTTCAAAACCAGAAGCACCCACTCCAAGAGCATCTCAGTGAGAATGATGTGAGATTCACTCCTTTACTCATGTCCTGTGTTCTGCCAGGTCCAGTAGGGGGCGCTGTCACCTCTCCTGGACCAGGTAGCGGAAGACTAGGTGCAGGAGTCCAGACCCGCCGCTGTCCTGCTGCTGATAGTCCAAGTCTGAGTGGTGAGAAGCCCAGACAGCAGGACAAAAGTCTTGCTTGTACATTATCAGCCGCTAGTCCCCATCGTACCTGGTCCCGTCACAAGGAAGGATGCTGGGGGGTGGGGGGACAGAAAGAGCACACAGGGGCTCTGGGGCCAGGAGGAAAAAGGGAGAGAAGCCTCACAGGATGTTTCCGTGCTGATACGGGCAGCACTCAGGGTCAGAGGTCCTCCCCAGCCAGGCCAAACTACAGGCACAGAAGCCCCAAGTGTGGTGTTACCATCCCCACCAGCCCAGGGAGCCAAAACCCCAAAGACGTTCAAAGCCAAGACTGAAAACACTCAGTCCCTCCATCAGTCAAGGAAAAGCTGCCCCGCAGAGGAAAGCACGCGCCTCATGACACAGGCCTTGCCCATCGCATGAACACACAGCAGTCCTGGGCGCGGTTGCCTGGTCCTGGGGTCTCGGTTTTGCATGAAGGGGTGGCAGGGGTTCTTTCAGGGGAAGTCTCTCTCCTTTCAGCACCTGAAGCAAAGACGCTGGCAACGGGGCCTCAATTTGGAGGCTCCCCTAACTGCCATCAGTGAAGTACACTTCGGCTTAGCTGCAACCCGAGGTGCCACCGTTCAACATCGGCACACTCACCAGGCCATTCGCAATGCAATAGGATGAAGCCACCCCATGATAGCGATCTAAGCGTGGCCCTTGGGAGGGACCTTAGTTCACTCTATCATCTCTCATAACCTGCTCGAAGCAGCTCACATGAACCTGCTCATCTCCGTTGTCATCACTGATACAGGAGAACAGACATGGAAAGGCCACTCGCCCCACAAGCAGTGCACACGGGCACAGGGCACCTCAGTTAGGTTCTGCAGCCCCTATTCCAGTGGTCTGGGTGGGGTTATGTGGGTATGATAATAAGGTATCATCCTTATGATGTTTAAAGAGAGTTCTTAACCTTTTAAAGACACACCAAAATATGATAAAACAATACATTTGGCATTTTTTTATCAACAAGCTATAATTTAATGATCTTGCTTGATAGGTAATATGTCTGAAAGTTTCCATAATAAAAAGAGAAAAAAAATGTTTTGAGTTCTGGTACAAAAATACGGAACAAAGTGGCTCGTACCGTTATGACTCAGGGATGACTCACACATACTGCAAGCAAACTAACTTATGCTGCCTTAAAATACTAGCATAACATAATAAGGAGAAAAATGCAAATGAATTCTAAAAAATCCCACACATCCACTGGTAGCTACAATTTCCAAATTCAACACACCACTCCCAAGATAAAAGTCAAACATTTCAAAAGGAAGGCATTAAAAACATACATTTTGCGAGATATCACCTGCAAGTTGAAGAGTTAATTCCAAGTTTTCTGCATTTTCAGAATTCAAATTCTCAAGTAATCCTGTGTATCAGTCCCTTTTCCAGATACTTTTCTATGAGTTCATTATTCATACAGTCAACAAATACTGAGCACCTTTAGGCACTTAGCTCCCTGGGTGTGACACCGAAGACAGAAGCCCTGCCTTCCTGGAGGGGATGTTATAGACACTCTAACAGGCCATTAGAGAAAAATGTGTTATGTTTCTAAGCATGGGCATGTCTATAAACTTTTATTTTAAAGAAAATTCCTAAGAGTTGAGGTCATCCTGAAATGTAATCTGTAAAAAATTTACTTTCCATGTGCTATCATTACCGTTCTCAATTCTCAAATGCTTGGAATGCCACCACTTTAAAACCTTGTCTATTAAACAGAAATCCAAGAGCGTCTTCACTCTTCCACCTAAAGTCACCAATTTTGCCATAATAAGTCCTTTGGAAATAGCCACAATATGCCTTATCTCATATGGTGGAAAACATCCCTAGATAATACCTTAATGCCTCTAAATGATTTGCCCAGTCTGACGAATGCACCTATTGAGTGGTCTCCTTAAAGACCTTCCCACCAAGGACTACGCCTCCAGCTCAGCATCATGTACCTTCAGTACAAGGTCGTTCCATGTTCAGCTTTCTCAATTATAGTGTGTATGCTGCCATTTTGTTGGGATAATTTCTAGCCAATCTGAAATCTACTAAAAAAGAAAGCAGACACCAGGGTACCAATATCTTTCATGCTTAAAGGCAAATGTATTCAGTCCCCTTCCAAGCGGCACAAAATCAGGTATCCTATGCGCTTGCTATTTCTCTTCCAAATCAAGCTGGAGACAACTTTTGAGGATCCACTCATCCTCCACCATCTTGCACCATATTCTGGTAAGTAGCTTACATAGGGAGAAAGGAATATTCTCACTGACCTACAGGTTAGTCAAGTGGGGAGCAGGCTGGGAGGAGAGCTAAGTCTATGGTGTCTTCCGCTGCCATCAAGCTCACAGTAGGGCCGCATCACCTTGCACCAGCAGATAGGCCATGGCAGGGATAAAGGCACGGGAGAAGAGGAGGAGAAGAGACTGGGTGTCCTATGATGGAGTGAAGAGGCTGCTGGTTGGAAGTGAAGTCATCCTTTTTAGGATGCCATGCCAAGGAGAAAGCCTCCAAAAAATCCACCAGTCACCAGAACATTCTTCTTCACAAATGACACCACCTAGGAACAGAAGACAGCACATCAGTTATTCTGCTAAGGATATTGTTATTAGGAAGTAGGACACAGATCAGAAGGTGAGATGCTGGGTCTTTGTCTACCCATTGTCCATGGCTATTTTCATGGTATACACTTTGCACCCTCACTCGCCAACAAAAGTCACCAAACCTTCTATTGATCCTTGTGGGTTTAACCTTTGAAAATGCCTCTAAGGTGAAGATACTCCAGGTAAGGCCGACAAATTGGTGTGTCTACACACACTGTACGTGAACAAGGTAAGTCTCACCTCCTCTGCTTTGCTTTTGACCTCCGTAGGTATCTGGTTGCTCTTACGGATCTTCAGCTGCTCCTTGGCTTTCTTCATGTCCTTCTCCACGCGCTGCCAGTCGACTTTGATGTACCCAGTATGGTTTGCAAGCTGTAGTTTCAAAACCAACAGGAAGAAAAGAAACACATTCTTATTTCTCTTTCTCAGGATAAATCACTGAAATGCATTGTCAAAAACCCTTCTTACTTGCTATTTTGTAGACACTTGCCATCCAGTTTTTTGTATGACAATGACATTCATTTAACATCTACTCAGCACCCACCGTACATGCAAGGCCCTAGGCCTGGCACCGGAAATCAACAAACTGGCCTTCAGTGACTGCTGGCAATTCTTTTACTGTATTTATACTCTTACTAATCTCTATAAAGTTTTAAGTTAGCTTAAAAAGAATGGCAAAATGAAAATCAGAATTAGAAGTCAAATGGAACACAAAGAAACCTTAAAGCCAACATAAGTCTGAGTTTCTTGACAATATGAACAGAGCAAGGCTATCAGGTAGTGATCACTGCTGCTCAGAAAGAAGTCTTCCAGAACGTGACCCCACTGAGCCTCTCATAAGTAAGTTCATTTAAGGGGAACCGGGAGAAGCACATCCAAATATACCTAAGAATATGCCTTCTTCCCTTGGGAAAGACAGCAGGCCCAAACACAGCAAAAACAATTTCATCAGGAACGTGTGAAGAGAATAAAACTGATTCAAGTATGTGTCATACTTGACGGCTCAGCGCTATCCAAGGACTGAGGAGCCTGATCACAGTCCACCAATCTTCCACGATAAATTAGCTCTACCTGGATATCTCGAAATACCTAAAACTGAAATTCTTCTCTACTGTCTAGTCTTTTTCTACATCCTTGCTCTTCCTCTAGTCTGTTTTAGCTACTTCACAAGTAATCAAGGAAATGAACATTAAAATTAATTAGCTACTATCATTTTTTATCAGCTTTTCATAGCAGCTTTACTTGTAACAGTCAATAACTGGAAACAACCCAAATATCCATCCACACAAATTGGGCCATGTTCACCCAACAAGATATTACTCAGAACTAAAAAGAACAGACCACTTATAGCAGCAACATAATCGAATCTCAAAAACTGTATGCTAAATTAAAATTCTGACTCCTTTACTCCACTCTGTCTCCCACAGGACAAAGTACATAGAACTACTTGAAGATTCTGATGGCAAAGAGGGCATCTGACTGGAGAAGGCCAGAGCTGTGCGTGTCGCATTGTCCCTCCAGTATCCCCTGGCCTAGACTCCAGGCAGGACTCAAAAACATTTTGTCAAAATTCAACACACATTCATGATAAAAACTCTCGGAAAAGCAGAAATAAAGGAGGAACTTCCTCAACGTGATAAAGAGCATCTACAAACACGCGCTTCCTGGGCACAGGCGGAGCGCTTTCACCCAGTGCTAAGAACAAGCCAGAGGCGTCCGCTCGGCCTGCTCCTATTCAACACTGTCCTGCAAATGAAGTCAGATACATGGAGAGGCAGGCTGTGTGCATGGAATGGAAGGCTCAACATACAACCGAGGTCCAATTCTCTCCAAACTGAGCTACAGTGACTGCACTCCCCATCCCAGCAAGACGTTTTACAGATATATAGACAAGCTGGTTCTAAAACGTGTATGGAAAGACAAAGGAACTAGAACAGCCAAAACAATTCTGAAAAAGAACAGACTTGGAGGAATCACACTATCTAATTTTAAAACTTACTACAATGCTACAGCAATCAAGACACTGAGGTAGTGAAAAAGGGACAGACAGACAGACAGATTAACAGGACAGAATAAAAAGTATAGAAACAGACAACTCAATTTAAAAAAGGGCAGAAGATCTGAATAGACACTTCACCAGAAAGGATATCTGGACAGCAAATAAGCACATGAAAAGATGTTCTACATCAGTAGTTGTATCATTGTGAGCCCAACTGGGACACAGCCTTAGGGCAAAGGTGAGTACCTGAGGAAAGCCAGAAGAGCACCTAAAGCTGTTATAAGGTACAGGAATAAAACTGAACCACAGATGTACAAGATCTAAATGGGAAAAATAATAAAAGTTTAGGCAAAGACATTAAAGAAGACCTAAGTAAATGGAGAGAAAGCCCATGCTCACAGAAAGATGACTCAATATCATAAAAGATATTAATTCTTCCCAAATGTATCTATATGGTTCCCATGCAACTTAAACAGAACTTTTAAAAATAATTAAACAAGGCTGCTCTAAAATTTAGGAAAAAAAGTATGCGGGAGACCCTGTCAATCTAGAACTCTATCCCTGGCCCATCGGTCAGCAGCTTCCCTCCACCACACATTTAACTTTCACCCAACCCATCTGGAAAGCCCACTCCAATTCTGATTCTCATGTAGAAGTTACCTTGCTAAAATGAGGGCTCGAATCCAGAGACTCTGGCACAATTCAACAAAGTATGGCTCGTACAGAGCAGTGGTTCTCAAACTCTGCTGCATATTAGAATCACCTTGGAAGTTTAAAAAGATTCCGACAGAGAAAACTCCAATTCGAAAAGACACGTGCACCCCAATGTTCACAGCAGCACTATTTACAACAGCCGAGACATGGAAGCAACCTAAACATCCATCAACAGATGACTGGATAAAGAAGAGGTGGTGTACAGATACAATAGAGCACTACTCAGCCATAAAAAAGAATGAAACAATGCCGCTTGCAGCAACAGGGATGGACCTGGAGGGGGTTCTTATGCTAAGTGAAATAAGTCAGAGAAAGACAAAGACTGTGTGATATTACTTACATGTAGAATCTAAAAAATGATACAAATGAATTTATTTACAAAACAGAAACAGACTCACAGACATAGAAAACAAACTTATGGTTACCAGGGAGGACATGGGGAGATAAATCAGAGATTTGAGATTAACATATATACACTACTATATATAGAATTGAAAAACAATAAGCTTCTACTGCACAGCACAGGGAACTATATTCAATATATTGTAATAACCTATAATGAAAAAGAATCTGAAAAGGAATATGTGCGTATATATATGACTGAATCACTTTGCTGTACATCTGAAACTAACACATTTGTAAACCAACCATACTTCAACTGGGGGGAGCGCAGAGCTCAGTGGTAGAGCACATGCTCAGCACGCACGAGGTCCTGGGTTCAATCTCCAGTACCTCCATTAACAAAAAAAACCATACTTCAATTAAAAAACAAATTCTGAAAAATATTCTGATATACAAGGACACCTACCCCCATGAAATCAAATGGGGGGGGGCAGGCCCTAAGCATCCGTGTTTTTTTTAAAACTCCAAGGTGATTCCGATATGGAGTCAAGTTTGCAAACCAACGCTACAGACCAGCCTCAAAAAACCAGCACCCAGTGGTTCTAAAATAAACTCTGGGCGGAGAGACAGCAGAGGACATCTGACTGCAGTGTCATTTAGCCCTCACTTCTCAACACCAACTGCTCTGGATCCTTGTCAAACAGTACACGAAAACAAGTACAAAGGCTACCCCAGTGTCACACTGCCACACACTCTGTTCTATTCCTAACAGACAAGTGGAACAGCAAGCAGAGAGGAACAGTTCACATACAGACCTGAAGGAGAAAAAATCCACCTCCCACAGCTGTTGCAGCCAACTTTCCAACCTTCTGGAATATGAAACCCGTGCACCTACAAAAACCAAAGCAACATCAGACAAGTTAATACGTTGTCAGATAAACACAAACATGCACTTGGAACAACGTTCAGATCCTACTCACCTTGGGATGTTCCAGCCCCTTCCTTCTCCAGACACAAAGCCTCAGAAAGACCCTGGCTCCACTCTTGGCTCTTCTACTTACTTAATTTTGTGCTCTTGAGCAAATCCCTTAAAACTCCCAAGTATGTTTGTAAAAGATGAATCTGGCTACATTGTGGAGAATGGATCAAAGCAGGGAGGAAGAACAGCAGACTCCGGCGTGCAGGCTGCGCCGGCGGCACAGGAGGGAAGGGGGCTGGCGGGCTGGGCGAAGGCATTCGGTGGAGACGGCAAGGAGGGAGCAGCGAGCACATAAAACACAAGTGTGTCCTTTCCAGAAAACTTGGCCCTGAAGACGGCTTGTAAAAGCCTACCCGTACGTCTAGGCTCCCCATTTCCCCATTACCTGTCTGCCTTCATTTTCTACCACTTTCCCCTTGATACAGGTCAGCTCAGTAGGAGAAAATAATAAATATATCTTAAAATAGAAGACCTCACCAGGATTTTAAATGTTCTTAAACGAAAGCTAGATATATCTCAGAAGGGACTTCTAAAGTGGAGGTGGTAGGTCTAGTAAATAAACAGTAAGGACTCATCTTAATTCTTAAATCTGATTATAAACTGAAGTAAATTGCCTGCACCCTGCATCCACTGGCCCTAAGTCCCTCACATGAAAGCATTAACTGACATTCTGCAACTGAGACTGTTTAATCAGAGATAAATGCAACCAGCTGGACCATGACCTAGCCCTCATTTCTCCCACCTTTTTTGAAAAACCTAACATCATAGATAAAGGTGTTTTTCTCCTTCAAAGAAATTGGGAGAAAAAAGGAAGTATATATAAACTCCAGTAATTTTCTTCTCAGTCTCTTTTATCTTTAAAATGAGTTCTATAGAGTAAAGAACAGAACATATGTGGAATTCTTTAAGCCATGTGTAAATGTGTCCCAGAACAAGAACCAAGAATCAATTATATAGCAATAGAAAAGATATCCTGCCCTCAATAAACGAAAATTCACAATACTGCCAACCAATTAAAAATTACCAGGCATGCAAAGCAGGAAAATAGACCCATAATGATGAAAAAATAAAATAAATTGAAAGCAACCTAGAAATGGCACAAATGCATCCAAAACCATTAGAAGTTTTTAAGACTGTATTCCTTCCTCTAGCTTCTATGTATTCAAGAAGCTAGAGGAAAGAACGTACACTTGATGGAATTAACAAGCTTAGATACTATAGAAGAAAAGATTAGTAAAACATGACATAACAATAAGAACTATCAAAATGAAACAGAAAAATACATGAACATGGTTGTGATACTGAATTACAGTCATACACTGCGGAAGCCTGGGGGAAGGGTATGTGGGTTCTCTCTGGGTTAGCTTTAACAAGCACCTGTGAATCTACAGTTACCTCAAAATAAAAAGTTGAAAAAAACAGTGTCAGTGAACTATGGGAAAATTTCAAGCAGTGAAATTTGTCTAATTGGAATTGCTGAGGGATAGAAAAAATATTTGAAGAAATAATGAGAAAAATATTCCAAATTTGATGAAAACTGGAGGGAGATCTGAAAAGCTTAATGAACTCAAAGCATAAGAAACACAAAGAAAACTATACAAAGATACAATACAATCAAAATGCATAAAACAAATGATAAAGAGAAAAATCTTAAAAGCAGCCTGAAAGGGAGGGAGGGACATATTAGGTACAGAGGAATAAAATTCAGAAACAGCACATTTCTCACAGAAAATAATGCAAGCCAAATGATAATGGAACATTTTTAAAGTACGGGGGTGGGGGGAACTCTGTCAATCTAGAATTCTTTACCCAGTAAAAAATAGCTTTCAAAAAACAAAGATGAAGTGAAGACATTTCTCAGATATATAAAAGCTGAAAAATAAATCATCAGCAGAAGAAAAGTACAAAGAATGTTAAAAGGAAATCTTTCAAGCAAAGGAAACTGATACCAGATGGAAATCTGGATACACACAAAAGCATGAAGAGCACAAGAAATAAACTATGGGGTAAATATGAAAGGTTTCATTTTCATTATTAAAAACTATGAGAATTCAACGTTTAAGGAAAATAATGAGAATGTATTATGCATTTATAACAGATGTAAAAGTAAAATGCATGACAATGAAAACAAAGGGTAAAGAGGTAAAATGGAAGTATTCTATGTGAAGTGGTTGTATCTTTTGACGAAAGAGCAGGGTAAGTAAAAGATGTATCCTATAAACTCTAAAGCAATCACTAAAATTACACAATTAAGAGACAGCTAATAAACCAAGAAAGAGAAATTATGAACAGAATTATGAAAAGTATGTGATCCAAGCAAAAAAGAAAAGAGGAAATAAGCTGGACTTCATCAAAATTAGAAACTTTTGTGCATCAATGCACATTATCAAGACAGTGAAAACACAATTTAAAGAACAGAAGAAAATAAAATCATGTCTGTATCAAAAGAAAGAATTATTTCAACTCAACAACAGAAACACAAACAGCTCAATTTAAAAATAGGCAAAGGACCTGAATAAACATTTCTCCGAAGCAGATGGACAAATGGCCAGCAAGCACATGAAAAGACGGGCAACATCATTAGGCATAAAAACCGCGACACTTTACACCCACTTTTTAAAAACAGGAAAATAACAAGCGTCGGTGAGATGTAAAAAAACTGGAACCCTTGTACCCTGCCGATGAAAGTGTAAAATGGATCAGCCACTATGGAAACAGTTAAATGATTCTAAACTGTTAGACACAGAATCACCATATGATCACGCAATTTCACTCCTCCTAAAGACCTGAAAACAGGAACTCAAACAAATACCTTGTACACAAACATTCATAGCAGTACCATTCACAAGAGTCAAAAGGTGAAAACAACCCAAATGCCCAAAAATGAACAAATGAATTAAAAAGCCATAAAAAGGAATGAAGTCCTGATGCACACTACAATGTGAGTGAGCATCAAAAACATTTTGCTAAGTGGTGTGTGGAGGGGAGAAGACAATGGGGAGTAACTGCTCAACAGGGATGGGTTTTATTTTGGGGTGGTTACACAAAAGTGTGAATGTACTAAATGCCACTGAATTTTATACTTTAAAATGGTTAGTTTTTTGTTATGTGTATTTCACCTCAACCAAAAAAAAGGTACATACACACACACACACATACACAATATACCTATTTTTATTATACATATATACACATACATGTATATTTGATCCAAAAGGAAAAAAAGAGAATACCAAGATGATAAATTTAAACCCAATAATAACAAAAAAGGAAGAGATTGTCAAATTGGATTTTAAAAAAGGAAGACACATCTACATGCTGCCTACAAGAAGCCCAGTTTAAACACACAGAGTCCACCTTCCTGAACTTTGCCCCAAGCGCCTCTGTACCCTTTTGCTGTAAGAAATGGTATCCACGAGTACAGCAGCCCTCAGCAAGCTCTGTGACTGCTCCTAGGGAGTCATCAAACGTGAGGCTACGTTTGGGGACCCTCAAACTCTGCAAACTAGGGACTTCAGTGAGGGTCAATATACAAAAATCAACTGCATTTCTATAACAAAAGCAATGAACAGTGACAAATTGAAATTTTAAAAGTAACAGCATTTACAGCAACACCAAAAAACAAAATATTTATGGATAAATATGATATAAGATGTGCAAGACCTGCAAAGCATTGTTGAGAGAAATTAAAAGAAATCTAAACAAATGGAGAGATAAACGATGTTTATAGGTCAATGCTGTTAGGCTTTTTGTAGAAATTGGCAGCAAGCTGATTCTAAAATTCATATGAAAATGCCAAGCACCTAGAACAGCCAAATCAACTTTGAAAAACACACTTGTAAGATTCACATTAACTTATCTCATGACTTACTATAAACTTACCTTAATCAAAAACAGGGTGATATTGGAACCAAGATAGACAAATCAATTCAACAAAGACATACAGTCAATCGATTTTCAACATAGGTGCAAAAGCAATTCAGTGTAAAGAAGTATAATAGCCTTTTCAGCAAATTGTGTGGACACATCAGATATACATGCAAAAAAGGAACTCAGATTCCTACCCTGCAACATACACAGAAAGTAAACCAAAATGGACCATGGAACTAAATGAAAATCTAACCCTATATATCATGCAGAAGAAAACGCAAGAGAAAATCTTGGTGATATAACACCAAAAGCTATAAAAGAAAGAGTTCATAAACTGCATTTCAACATTACGAACTTCTCTTTGAAAGACACTGTCAAGATAATAAAACTAGAGTAGAAAAATATATTTGCAAATCACATATCTGATGTAAGACTTTTATACAGAATACATAAAGAACCCTCACAACTCGGTAGTGAGAGAGAACACCCCAATAAAAATATGTAGAAAATACCGAAACAGATGCCCCTCCAAAGATACATGGATGGTAAAAATAAACCTGTGGAAAGATGCTCAACATCTTTATAATCAGAGAAATGTAAATTAAAACCACAGTGAACCATCACTTTATACCCACTATGATGTTCACAAGCAAAAAGACATTATGCCAGAAATAGACTGACAGATACAGAAGACAAACTAGTGGTGACCAGTGGGGAGAGGAGAGGGAGAGGGGCATGGTAAGGATGGGGATTAAGAGGTACAAACTTCTGTATATAAAACAGAGAAGCAACAAGGATATACAGTACAGCATAGGAAATTTTAGCCATTATCTTGTAGTAACTTTTAATGGAGTATAATCACTAAAAATACTGAATCACTATGCTGTACACCTGAAAGTAATATAGTATTATAAATCAACTATACTTCAAAAAAAAGACATTATGCCAAGTGTCAGTGAGGATGTGTGGAAATTGATGAAGATGTAAGATGGTACTTTAGAAAATTGCTGGGTAGGTTCTTAAAAAGTTAAGGCATTCACTTACTATGACTGAGTCAACCTATTTCTAGGTATTTACCCAAAAGAACTGAAAGTATATGTTCATACAAAGATTTGTGCACAAATTCATAGCAGTTTTAGCCCCAAAGTGGAAACAAACATTATTCATCAGAGGTGACTAGATAAACAAACTGGTTCATCCATATAGTGGATGACCATTCAGCAATAAAAAGGAATGAACTACTGGTTGGTATACAAACAGCAAAGATGAACCTCGAAATTAGTATGCTAAGTGAAAGAAAAAGGCCAGACAAAAAAGAATGTGTCCTGTATAATTCCATTTATATATATAATTCTAGAAGATGCAAAGTGATCCATCGTGACAGAAAGCAGATCAGCGGCCACGGGGGCATGAAAGGGAGGAGGGCGAGATCCCAGAGAGGAAGAGGAACTCTCAGAGTGATGGATATGTTCACTATCTTGCTGGTGGTGATGGTATGAATGTGTACATGTCAAAACTTTTCAAATCTATACGTTCAACAGGTGCAGCTTATGATATGCCAATTTATTAAACTGTTTAACAAAGTAAGAAAAAAAGAGACTAGCCAAGAAGTTCCAGAAGGACAAGATCGCACCTGCGCACACACTGCTGCTGACGTATGCAGAGGTGTTGCGGCAAAGTAGCAGGAAAATGCAATAAACTGAGTTGGGACAATTGGATATTCCACATGGGGAAAAAAGATGAAAAAAGGACTCTACCACACATCAAGCGCCCAAAAAAAGTCCAGGTGGGTCTATAAATCTAAATGTGAAAAGTATAACAACAAAGTTCTAGCACATGGGGTAGATAAAGATTAAATAAGACACAAAAATTATTAACCACTGAGGTAAACATTTATAAAACTGACCAACATTAAAATTAACATCAGTTCATCAAAAGATACCCAAAAGAGAAATGAAAAGACAACCACAGGGGAAAGGGGGGGAGGGATAAATTAGGAGTTTGGGATTAGCAGATACACACTGCTATATACAGAACAGATCAACAGCAAGGTCCCACTGTAGAGCACAGGGAACTATATTCAATGTCTTCTAACAGCCTATAATGAAAAAGAATATGAAAAATTGTATGTACATACATATGTATGTATAACTGAATCACTAGGCTGTATGTATACCAGAAACTAACACAACATTGTAAATTAACTATACTTCAATAAAAAAGAAAAGAAAGAGAAGACAATCACAGAAAGCAGAATGAGTAAAAATATCTGCAATATGTACAACCAACAAAGCACTTATGTTCACAATACAGACCTAATCAAAGGGGAGTAGTGCAATGTAATGAAAAGCACTGGAGATACCACCAGCTTTCAGACTGGTAAAAATGTAACAGTCTGACAATGTCAAGTGCTCACAAGAATGTAGAGGATCATCATAAAAGAGAATTAAATAAAGGCCATTTGCAGCAGCAACATGGATGGACCTAGAGATGATCATTCTAAGTGAAGTAAGTCAGACAGAGAAAGACAAATACCATATGATTTCACTCATATGTGGAATCTAAAAAAGAAAACAAATGAATAAGCAAAACAAAACAGAGTCATAGATGCAGAGAACAAACAGGTGGTTGTCAGACTGGAGAGGGGAGGGTGGTGAGAGAAACAGGTGAGGGAGATTAAGAGGCACAAACTTCCAGTTACACAACAAATGAGTCACGGGGATGAAACGCGGGGAACACAGTCAGTAGTAATTCAATAACTTCGTACGCTGACGGATGGTAACGACTTACTGTGATGATCATTTTAAAATACATAGAGGAACCGAATCACCATGTTGTGCACCAGAAACTAACATCTAATTATAGGTCAATTATACTCCAAAAACAAACCAACCCATAGAAAAAGAGATCAGATTTGTGGTTAACAGAAGCACGGGGGCGGGGGATTGGATGAAGGCAGTCCAAAAACACAGACTGCCAGCTATAAGATAGTAAGTACTAGGAACGTAATGTACAGCAGGACAGATGTATAACTAACACTGCTGCAGGTTACATATGAAAGTTGTTAAGGGAGTAAATCCTAAGAGCTCTCATCACAAGCAAAAGTGTCTTTTTCTATTTTTTAATGTTGTATCTACTTGAGATGATGGGTGCGCACTCAACTTATTGTGGTCATCACTTCATGATGTACGTAGGTCAGATCATTATGCTGCACCCCTGAAACTCACACAGGGCTGCATGTCAATTACATCTCAGAAAGACTGGGGGTGCAAATGAGGATAGATAATAACAGTGCCAATTTCAAAGTTGTTGTGAGAAGGAAATGACATATCTATATACTTAAAAGAGTACCCGGCATGAAGTAAATACTGACCATGCATAACTATTAAATAGCACTTTAACATGTTTAGATGTACGGTATACATTAAATGATCAATTTCACAAAAGTCAATGTATTTTCATTGGTTAAAGACGACAGTTCTTATAACCACAACACTGAATCATACAAAAAAAGATACCGGACCTGTTTCACAGGACTTACCATCCAGTGACACCTCCAATTAACAGCTGGGTTGCCACGCTATACTTTTCTGCTGAAGGCCCAGATTCCTGCCCAAACAGCTTGCGCCACCATGGCTGCTTTTTAGCCAGTTCTGCAAGGTCCAGTGACTCAAAATTTCCCTCAAAGTTTCCTACAAGAATTAGGATACTGAATAAGAAAATAGTTTTACAATAAATCAGTACCATTTGTAACTTTTAAGGTAACCAAGATAGTTATAAGACCCTTGAAATATTAATCTATTTTAAATAGTAAATTAATTCAAACTCTGACCAGCAACTTTTGAAAATCAGACTAAAATCAACAAACATCTTAGAGAAACAAAACCTGGAGAATTCAGAATTAGTACTCTAGTTTTTCCTCTCAAATTTAAAAACAACCGAAAGGACCTAGGAAAAACTGTTAGTAATGATAATGTATCGTAACTGAACTGGAGTTTCTTCATTTGTCTCTCTCAGGAGTAACTCAATACTACTCAGCAGTATTACGTGGATCTCCAGTGATGGCAAAGATAAGAGGTAATGTTCAATTGAGGTCTTAGTACTTATGTGGCAATGCGCTAAGGAATAAATGTGTATATCTAATTAAATCCACAGAACAAAGTAGGTATAGAACAAGATACTATTTATCAAACCATATTTTACTAATAAATGAAGACTCAGAGGTTAAGCGATTTCTCTGCTCAAAAAGGGAAAAAGAGTTAACAAAATGTCTAATCCCTCTCTCTCCGGGAAGATAAATTTAATGAAAGATGCACAAGACCTGTACATGGTAAGTGAAACAACACTGTAGAGTGGCAATCTCAGTCAAAAAGTAGGCTTTCATCTGGAAACGGAGAAGCTGCTTCTAAAATTCATATGCAGCTGCAAAGGACCTCAAATAGTTTTTTCAGTCGGTATGGCTGCACAACAAATCACCCTAAAACTTCATGGAGCCAAAACAATCATTTAGGAAAATACTGTGTGCCAAAAGTGGCCAAAACAGTTGTGGGAAAAAAAGAACAAAGTTGAAAAAATTTCAAGACTTCTTTAAAGCTACAGTTAACATACAGGTAACCAGTGCCAAGACTTAAAAACTACTGTATTTGGCACAGTGTAGAAGTAGATGTACACATATAGTCATCTAATTTTCAATAACATGGCACCGAAGTAATTCAGTAAGGAAAAGAAAATGTTTTCCACAAATTGTGTTACAACTACTAAGTATGTGTTAAAACAAAAAACACCTCTCACACAAAATATAATTGAATACTTAATTCTATAAGGATCACAGAGCCCAATTTAGCAGAACGAAAATATGGACGTTTAAGGAACTGGGTCTTCTATGGCCTCACAATTAGTTCAATGAAGTTTTATTCTAATGTAATCACAAAACATCACTGCTGTGTTGAAGAAGAAACTGCCTCCGTGGGTTAAAGAGTATCACTGAAAACAAAAATGACTTTTGAGGTTTCTTTCATGTAATTTTGCCAAATTACAGTCATAGGGGATCCAAAGCATAGATATTTAGTTCACCCAACTTCAGTCATTCAACAAACGCTAGTAAGCACTATGTTGACAAGGCAGCAGACTTGCTTATAGGCCCAGGAAATCAATGCTCAGAGTATTACGTGATCATCAGTATCATAAAGATTGAAATTCATGACGTCAATCACCAACTTTCTCACAGCAGTTTCCTAGGTGCAAATTATCTGATCATCCTACATATTTGAAGTGAATGAGGGCAGTCTGGTTTGCGAGGAAATGCACTGTGCAATCCAACACCTCAGAGTCACCTAAGTTCAGTGGTGTGCTGTTGTTGGAGACGAAAGTCCAAAGAGATAAAGAAGCCTCCTAGGTCTAAAGGTGCCAGAATGCTTCCGAGAACAGGGACAAAATGTCTCCACGCCCAGGCTGCCAGGGGCGGGGCCGGAAGGTTTGCTGAGCCGGAGCGCGGACAACACCCGGGAGCAGTTCGGCTCCCGCCCGGCTGCTGACCTTGGCCGGACCTTGGGAGCGGCCGGGCCAGGGCCGAGCCCCAGGCGGCCTCCCCGCCCCTGCGCCGCTTGGGCCCCCGGGGGAGCTCCGCCGGGACTGCGAGGCGCGGAGCCCTCCCTCTTCCGGAGCCCGGGCAGGCGGCTCCTCGCGGCGCCAGACGCGCGCGCGCCTTCCCTTACCTTGACTGGCCGCAGCCATTTCGACGAGCTCGTCTCGCGATGACACCCGCAGGGGCTCGGCGCGGCAGGACGCTGAGTGGCGCGCCGCCGTCACCGTAAGGTGGCTTCCGGCACGTGGAGCAGATGTTTCCATTCCCACGGCGGCGGCGGAAGAGGGCGGGCGGGCGGGGCGCGCGGCGGGCCCTCCCCATCTGCGCGCGCAGCCGCGTCACAAGGTTCAGCGGCCGGGGTCACGAGCCCCTCGGCCCCGCCCAGCAGGCGCGCCGAGCCGCGCGTGCTCAGAAAGCCTCCACGGGCGGGGCTGTTCAGCCAGATGCTGTGGGGCTGGCTTCTCTCCTAGAAGGGACTTAGTTGTACGGGACCGCAGCGCGGCCCTTCCCGAGTCAAGACTGTTCTACCCCTCACTTTACTAAAAATCAAGAAAGCTGGCTTGTCGTCTCCGTTCATGAAGCATTGACCAAATATTTATCAGGGCCTGCTACGTGCCCGATGCTGTTCCACTAGGGGAAGACACATTTAAAAAACAGCTACCGCTATAACCAAGAGGAGCACTCAGAAAGAAAAGAGCTTTCTTGCGTACGACGCCTACGGAACCTTTTAACCACGTGCCAGAGCACCTCTCCGCCCCCACCCGTAAGCCACTCCTCTCGTCACTCCATCCCAGTTCAAGGCAACTTCACCTTTCCCAAAACCTTGCTGTTAATCTGAACTCCTCTCTCAAATCCACAAATCCAATTCATCACCCAGCACTGTAAACGCTACCTTCACAGTGAATTCAACCATTCTCACTCCTCCACTGCTACGATCCTAGCCCAAGTCACGATCATTTCTTGTCCCCCTCCCCCGTTAACAAGTCTATTGCTCCTGCCCTTGTGCTGCTAATGTCTATTCTTTCCACTGTTGCCAGAAAGCTCATGGCCCTCCGCTACTCAGAACTCTACCGTGGCTCCCTATAACCCTTAATGTAGAAACCAAAGTCCCTTTGCCGAAATGTAAACTTCTCAGTGAGACTTTCCATGACTGAAAACTGCAAAACCCCTCCTTCCCGTCCTGCTTACTTTCCTTTTGTGCACAGCACTTACTTTACCTTCTAATAGACATAAGGTACACATATAAGTATTGCTTATTGTCTGTCACTTGTTTCTATCGCGCGCTCTTGTGCACACTGTGCCTAGGACTGTCTCCCTAGGACAAATAAGTAGTTGTCTGCTCTTGGGCAAACCATTTAACCTCTGACCCTTACATGGTTCATCTGTACTCACTTTGCAGTCTCATTCTGAGCATTAAATCCGATCGTGTGTAAAGCATCTGGCAGAGAATTATCACTCTATATTGTAACTGTCTCCCCGACTGTACTGTGACTTCCAAAAGGCAGAAACTGGATTTAATTCATGTCTGAAGCCTGGAGGTATAGCATAACTGTTCAGAGCATGACTTCTGGAGCCAGATTAAATGGATCTGAATGCTACAGTTTACAAACTGTGAGACCATGGCCAACTTGCCTAACCTCTCTGGGCTTCAATGTCATCACCTGTACAATGAAGACAAAAACACTAGCCACATTAGAAAGCACTTAGAACAGTTCCTGAAATACATAACCTGCCAGCTCTCTGCAAACTGGTGCCTGGCAGAGAGAAGGTCTCAGCAAATGTTTACACAACAAGGCTTCTTCCTGATTGTTTCCAAGCTGGACAACACCTTGCCAATTGCTCCCAAACACGTTCTCATCTGTGCAGAATTGGACTGTCAGTAATAACATTTCTTATAGAAACCTTGGTCACTATTCTTATCAGAACCTATACTTTGAGGTCCTTGGGGAGATTCTCACGGCTCCTAATATACATCAAACTGAGTAGGGGCTTTGCTTCAGCTCAGCAAAGCTACATTTTGATGTAAGGAGATAATAGCCTCAACCAGGGCCAAATGTAAACAACCTCAAGAAGCCTCAATGCAAGATGAGTAAATACCTGAATGCTGGGTGATTGTGAGTGCCATGTAGAAAAATGAAGCAGAGAGAGATCAGTAGAGCCAGTGTGGGCAGAAAGCTTCCAAGGTCCATATTTGAGCCCACTGAGAAGGCAAGATTTGAGCCAAGACTTGAAGGAGATGTGGGAGTGGAAATGTGTGGAGATCTGGGAAACGTAGCCAGAGTGAGATGAGACCTTGGAGATAGGGAGAAGGGACATGCAGATTGTGGGGAATACTCTTGGTCATGGTAAAAATGCAGGAGTTTACTCTGAGTGACATCAGAAGCCAGTGGAGTGTCCTGAGCAAAGAAGTGACAGGATCCGCTTTATGGTTTTAAATAGTCATTCAGTGGTGTCTGTGAGAGGAAAGGGTAGAAGCAGGGAGGGCAAGTGGATTCCAGCATCTTAAACAACATTTAGAGCATTTCTTGCTGCGGCTACAAAGGAAGGGGGTTGGGGCACACTAGGAATGCAGATACAAATTAGAGTTCCACTTCACCTTGACTCCCCCTTCCTTTCCTTAAAGCTTGTGGTGGAAGCAGCAGCCCTGCGCCCCTGCTGCTTTCAGAGGGGAACGGGTTAAGCTTTAGCTCAGCCTCCCTTTTCCTACTCACTTCTTCCTGTGGCTACTTCTTACTGCCAGAAAGGAAGCAATCCTGTCCCCTAGAGCTCAGGGCTAATGCTGCTGTCACATCCAACCAGTAAGGTTTCCTAAAATTCTTTGCGAAAATTTTGGGACTTTTCACCAAATCATAAAAAAAATTTCCTTTTTTTTTTCCCCTGGGAGCCAAAGATATTTTAGAGAAGAATTAATCTTGCATTTCTCCAGTTGAATGTTTTCTTGCAATAAGAGCCATGCAAATAGAGCTACCCACCTGTTTCTTTCTGTGCCTCTTGCCACTAAGCTTCAGCGCCATCCGAAGATACTACCTGGGCGCAGTGGAACTGTCCTGGGACTATAGGCAAAGTGAACTGCTCAGTGAGCTGCACATGGACACCAGGTAAAGGTATATGCTAGAGGGACCCATCGGGATTGCGGGGATGTGACTCTGGCTGGATGAAGGGGCAGACATCAAGTTAGGGTGGCTGTGATGCTACTTAAGCCCTGTAAAAGCATTTCCAGGTAAGGTGTGCAGGCATCTATGTTATTAGCACAAATGCTAATTGCCAATCCTTTTCATAGATCTAACCTATGTATTGATATTTTTTCCTGTTTTGTCCACTGCCTCTATTTGCCACATGCTGCCACTCTGGAAACTAGAGGGTACAGGAGAGTGAGGGCATAAGAGACAAAACAAAACTTCCCTCAGCTTACCCCCAAGTTTCTGTAGAGGGAAGAGCAGTAAGAGCTGTCAATATTACACACAATTTTGGCGTAAGGAGACTCTTCGCCATTAGTTCAGAAGCTTTTCATCTTTTGTGGTTCTGGTACATTTTGGGAGAGTAGTGTTAAATAATCTTTCCAATATTATCTATGATCATTTACTTATTCAGATTTTCTACCTCTTCTTCGGTCAGTATTGGTTATATATATTTTCCTAGAAAGCAATCTATTATGCCTAGATTTAATAATGTATTGGTATCAAGTTACATGATAATCTTGTGATATTGTTAAACTGTCCTGTGTCTGTAGTTACATCTCCATTCTTATATTGTGTACGTTCTCTTTAACTCTCTTAAATATAGTATTTCCAGAAAGTTTCTCGGTTTTATTGGTTTTGTCAAAAACCA
Organism: Camelus bactrianus; assembly: GCF_048773025.1. Taxonomy (NCBI): domain Eukaryota; kingdom Metazoa; phylum Chordata; class Mammalia; order Artiodactyla; family Camelidae; genus Camelus; species Camelus bactrianus. The sequence goes on along the minus strand of NC_133575.1, from coordinate 117,963,339 downwards.
TCTTTTGGTTCTATCAGTTTTTGCTTTTATGCTTATTAATTTATTTCTTCTTCCTAATTTCCTTTGGTTCATTTTGTTGATTTAAGTTTTTGCTTATCGAGTTGAATGCTGACATCATTTCTTTTAAATTGTGCTTTGTTTTCTTTAAATGTGTATTATAAAGATTTAAACCCAATACATACACAACGGTAATTAGTCTTTTTTGTTTTTTTTTCTGCTTTGCTGAAATGAAGGGAATATTTCCTTTTAAGTTTTAATTTCCAAAAAAGGCCAGAACTCTTCAAACACTCTACCATCAACATATAGGGATGCCCTTCTCCATGCAATCACATCAGCAATAAGTTTTATCTTGCTTTTTTACTTTTGCCAGCCTAGTAGGTATAGAGTGATGTTGCATCATTACATTAATCGCATTCTTTTTGTTTCTAATGAAGTTGAGCATCTTTCCAAATGCTTGTTGGCTACATTATTTATATTTTAAGATTTTACTATTCATATGTTTTGCTCATTTTTCTTTGCGCTTTCTTTTTTTAATTATGAGAAACATTTTATCATTACAAATGTTAACCCTTTTTGATGCTGCATTCATATACTAATGTATATTGCAATTTTCCCCAAGACCTGTTGTTTGTCTATTGACAGTGTTTATAACTTTGACCAAAAACATTTTTAAGTTTTATAGTAAAATACATCTCTTTTCTTTCATATCTTCAGAGTTCCCAGTGTTGGTTAAAAATGTTTTATGCAACTCACAGACATAGTAAACAATTTTGTGGTTACCAGAGGAAAGGGGGTGGGAAGGGATAAATTTGGGACTTTGAGATTTGCAAATGATAACCACTGTATAAAAATAAATAAAAAACAAATTTCTTCTGTATAGCACAGTAAACTATATTCAATATCTTGTCGTAATCTTTACTGAAAAAGAGTATGAAAGAGAATATATGTGTGTATATATATATATATATATATGCTTGACTGGGACATTATGCTGAAAGCCAGAGACTGACACATTGTAACTGACTATACTTCAATAAAATAAATAAATAAACTTTAAAAAAATGTTTTCTGCACACAAAGGTTGTTTATGTATTCTCCCGGATTTTCTTGCAAGATTTTTTTACTGTTTTGCCTTTTACATTTATGGCTTCAATTCATCTGATAATTATTTTTGTATATGGTATGTGAGTGGGATCTGTCTAGTTTTATTTCCATCCAGACCGATAGCCTATTGCAATGGCACCTTTTATCAAATAATACATCTTTTGCCACTGATTTGAATAAAAGCATTCATAATATAAAATTCTCATATATATTAGTATCTACTTCTGGATTCATTATGCTGTTCCATTTATCTACTTTTATCTTGTTGTGCCAATCCCATATTGATTTAATTACAGTGGGTCTATAAATATCTTCTGTTATCTAGTAAGTGAAATCAATCCTCAACTGCTCTTTTTGTATCTTTCTTAACATTTCTTAGGCATTTTATTCTTCCATGGAAAAACATTAAAATATTTTTTCAATTAAAAAGATCCAAATCCTGTTGTGATTCTAATTGGAATTTCATTAATCTTACACATTAATTTTATTAATATAATAAATGTAAGTAATTTATTTTTACATTTATGCCTATGCATTTTATAAATGTGTGGCTATTTTTTTTTACCTTTTTTATTGAGTAGTAGTCATTTTAAAATGTTGTGTCAAATTCCAGTACAGAGCACAATTTTTCAGTTATACATGCACATACATATATTCATTGTCTCACTTTTTTTTTTTCGGTTTGAGCTACCAACAAGATCTTGTGTATATTTCCCTGTGCTACACAGTATAATCTTGTTTATCTATTCTACGTTTTGAAATCCCAGTCTGTTCCTTCCCACCCCCCACCCCCTTGGCAACCACAAGTTTGTATTCTATGTCTATGAGTCTGTTTCTGTTTTGTATTTATGCTTTGTTTGTTTGTTTGTTTTAGATTCCACATATGAGCACTCTCATATGGTATGTTTCTTTCTCTTTCTGGCTTACTTCACTTAGAATGACTTTCTCCAGCAGCATCCACGTTGCAGCAAATGGCGTTATGTTGTCGGTTTTTATGGCAGAGTAGTATTCCATTGTATAAATATACCACATCTTCTTTATCCAGTCATCTGTTGATGGACATTTAGGCTGTTTCCATGTCTTGGCTATTGTAAATAGTGCTGCTGTGAACATTGGGGTGCAGGTGTCATCCTGAAGTAGGGTTCCTTCTGGATATATGCCCAGGAGCAGGATTCCTGGGTCACATGGTAAGTCTATTCCTAGTCTTTTGAGGAATCTCCATACTGTCTTCCACAGTGGCTGCACCAAACTGCATTCCCACCAGCAGTGTAGGAGGGTTCCCTTTTCTCCACAGCCTCTCCAGCATTTGTCATTTGTGGATTTTTGAATGACGGCCATTCTGACTGGTGTGAGGTGATACCTCACTGTAGTTTTGATTTTCATTTCTCTGATAATTAGTGATATGGAGCATTTTTTCACGTGCCTATTGATCATTTGTATGTCTTCCCTGGAGAATTGCTTGTTTAGGTCTTCTGCCCATTTTTGGATTGGGTTGTTTGTTTTTTTTCTTATTAAGTCGTATGAGCTGCTTATATATTCTGGAGATCAAGCCTTTGTCGGTTTCATTTGCAAAAATTTTCTCCCTTTCCGTAGGTTGTCTTTTTGTTTTACTTATGGTTTCCTTTGCTGTGCAGAAGCTTGTAAGTTTCATTAGGTCCCATTTGTTTATTCTTGCTTTTATTTCTATTGCTTGGGTAGACTGTTCTAGGAGAACATTTTTGAGATGTATGTCAGATACTGTTTTGCCTATGTTTTCCTCTAGGAGGTTTATTGTATGTTGTCTGATGTTTAAGTCTTTGATCCATCTTGAGTTTATTTTTGTGGATGGTGTAAGGGAGTGTTCTAGCTTCACTGTTTTACATGCTGCAACACATAGTGGACAATATTTGATGTTGCCTGTACTTAATTTTAGTCATTTTAATGACTCATGTATCTTACTGTATGTTTAATTTGCATTTCTCTGATGACTAAAGATGTTAGGCATCTTTACATGTGTAATTGGCCATTCCTGTGTTTTCTTTAATGAAATGTTTATTCAGATCTTTAGCCCATTTTAAAATTGAATTGTTTGTCTTATTATTGTTGAGGTTTGAGAATTCTTTGTATATTCTGGATATAAGTACGTTTTCACATGTATCTGTTTTCAATATTTTCTCTCAGCACAATTGTTTTCATTTTGATGAAGCCCAGTTTACCTTTTTTTCTGTTGGTTGCTTGTGGTTTTGGTGTCATATCTAAAAAGCCATTGCCAAATCTAAAGTCACAAAGATTTACACCTGTATTTTCTTCTAAGAGTTTTATAGTTTTAGCGCTTACATTTAGTTCTTTGGTACACTGAGTTAACTTTGGTGTATGGTGTGAAGAAGGGGTCCTTCTATAATCTATATAACCTGCAGTTGTGCAGTGTTAATGACCCTGAAGTGGAGGCCCAGATGGTCAGTAGCCTGCTATCTAAGTGAACCATCAGGCACTTGTCCATTAATGTTGGTCTTGTTAAATATTAATATTGAGATAATTATATTTAATGCATTGTGCTTTTTACTGTAGCTTTTGCCTAGCATGCACCCTCAGACTGTTATAGTGAATAATAGTCTGAGAATAAAATTGAATTGAATGAAGAAAATGATTTATTTGTTATCTAGCTTTCTGTTGTTTTATGGGCAGCCACATGTATTTACTAGGAAAAAGTTGATAGAATTTTTGTTTTGATGACACCACTTTATAGTCTAGATCATTTTGATCCTGATTAACAGGATAAGCTGACTCTGGACACATCCTGACAAGTTCTGCCAAGGTTTGAAGTAAACATCTGGGGAAATTCAGTTTTATATTATCTATTCCTGCAGCTGCTCAACTTCTAAACAAGGGTCAGGGAATATAATAGGTTTTCCGATTGGGTTTAGGTAAAATGTGAAAGAACAGTACAGGTCAAGGACATTGTTGCCAGATATATTTGGCAAGACTTATACATCAAATCCCAAGGGAAATAGCAAACAAAAAAGCTCACAAAGGTTAGGAAGGAGTAAGACCCGTGAACCCAAGAACATTTTGTCACTTATCATGCAGATTACCCTGAAGTTGAGACATAAATCACATCCCACTTCACTTGGGCCGAGGCCTTCTTTTTCTGTCTCAGAATCCTGTTCTTTTACCCGGCCGTTGGTTTCCACTCTTCCATCAGAGGGAGGAAAAAATGTTTCTGTGTACACGTGATCTTGTTCCCTCTGCTCTTCCACGCTTGGTCTAGTAAACTTTTTTTATGTGTCTTATAATTTCATTTTAGTCAGTAATATTAAAATGAAAGCACTGTGCTCGTGTATGTCAAAATACCTGTCTCTGGACGTGGGTCTGAGTCTTGTTAGAAACTAGTGAAAACTTTGGAGAAGCTGAATAGGGTAGACTCAGCAAAATCAAGGAGATGGAATGGGAAAAGGGGACAGGAACAAATTAGGGGCGAGTTGATGACTGTGAAAGGGCATAGTCTGAAAGTGGTCAGGAGATGGGACAAATGAATTGATGGGAGGAGTCTACCCAATGATATAGACATCAAATAATGTTGTTAAATAACTAAAAACCATAGAGGTCTATGCCAAGGCTAGTGCCATGGAAATTTCTAGAGACGAATGAAATCAGATCACATTTAAATGTGAATTAATATCATGGGTTCGGTTACTCAGAAGGGACAGTGAGATGGAAATTAATGTGCAGGAATTTTATTTAGAGTATTCTTGGGATCAACACCTGGGGAAGCAGGGGTGGGCGGGCGAAGAGGAAGGCTGGGCTGCAGCGCAGGGGTGGACAGAGGGGAAGGCTGGGCTGCAGCGCAGGCCCACCTCCGAGGAGCTCTGGAGCTGGAAGGACCCTTCTGAGGCCCCTGTATCTTCATACTGATCAGTCATTAAGCACTGGTTGTGCTGGGAGGGGGCGTGACCTGCTCCGGAAAGAGGTATGGTCTATTCTGGGAATGGGCGTGGCCTACCCTCGGAAGGCCCAGTGGGCTGGTTCAGGAAAGGGAGGTCCAGGCCCCTCTGGGTTGGGGGTGACCCCGGGCAGGCAGCTCTCTGAAGAGACTGAAGGTTGTCTTAAAGCTGCACCTTCCCCCAAGTGGCTGTGGTTCGAGTAGGTTCCTTCCTCCCCACTTCCTCCCCTTCCCCCTCTTTCCCCCCTTCTCCATCCCATCCGCCCCGCTCCCTCGACCTCCCTGTCCTCACCTGTATGGGGGCAACTTCTCCAGGTCCCAGACGCCATGGCACCGTGCCCCCCAGGTGGTGTGGCTGCCCTGGGGGGTGTGACCCGTTGCTGGTCGCCTCGTGGGACCACTCCCTCTTGTTCTCTGCTCGTGCCCTGGGGCTCCTGTCCTGGCCTGCTGCTCCTTTGGTTCGAGTAATCCCAGGGGCCCACATGGTGCCCCTAGCTTCTGAGTCAGTGAGACTTATGTTTTCCCAATGGGGACTGGACCTAGGCGGTGGGCGGCACAGGCGCCCTAGATGGGTCTTGAGGAAAAGAGGTTCTTTTGCTGCCGTTGTTTGGTTCCTGAACCCATGTGTTCTTCTTATTGGGGACACAGAACCATCTCTGAATTGATGCGTATACAGCACCTTGCAGGTTGGACATCTGTCCTCACTGGGCTCTGCCTCCATGCTGGAGCTTTATCTGTGCCTTTAAGAGGTCATTCCACTGCTGTCTCTGGCGGCTTCTGGGTGGGGTGATAGGTGATAAAACCCATGCATGCCATGGTCATGGGCTCACTCAAGCACTTCCTCTGCGGTACAGTGGTCCTTGGTCTGATGTGATGTTACATGAAGTCCCACATCAGTGAACTAAACCATCAGATACTAGTGCTGAGTTAGGCCCTGCAGGAGGGAAAGGCTAACATAGACCTGGAATCCAGGTCTTTTCCTGTTAGAGTGAAGCGCTAGCCCTTCTAGGATGGAAGGGGTCCAATACAGTCAATTTGCCATCAAGTAGCTGACTGGTTTCCACGATGGACAAATTGAGAAGTCAGGATTGGTTTCTGTTGCTGGCAGATTGAATTTAGGGGGGCGATGCTAGTTAAATCAGCCTTCGTCAGTGGGAACCCTTGCCACTCAGCTCACATCTTGCCTGCACTGAGATGGTGCGTGTAGAGGCTGCTGAGGTGAACCGTCGATGATTTTGTCACGATATTGTTTGGGGCTTCTTTCACAGTAGAGACTCTCTGATGGCATTAACATGTGACCTGAAGATACTTTTATTTTGTATTAGTCACTGATATGTCTTTGCCCCAGACATCCTTGTCCCTGATCTTTCGGTCTTTTTCCTTCTAGGTCCCTGAACACACAGCCAAGCCATTTTCTGCTGCCCATGAGTCTGTGTATATCTGAACCGTGAGCCCTTTCTCCTTCCACACAAAGTGAACAATCAACATTAGCCACAGTTCGGCTCACTGGGGGATTTTCCTTCACCACTGTGAATTAAAGCCACCCTGAGTGAGCCCATAGCGCAGCGCGTCAAGCTGACGCGGCTGTAAGCAAAGCTAGCAATTGGTCGTCAGGGACCCCTCACGTGGCTGTGCGTGCGACTCGAAGTAAATGCGGATGCGCTTGTTCCCTCTGCTCCAAGCACAGCCCCACTCCTTCCTCAGTAAATCAGCTCCTTTTACTGGAAGAGCTTCCTTATCAGGACACTGGCCTCTGGCCCTCAGCCAGTGTGGGAAGTCATTTGTCACGGCCTTGGATTGGCAGAGCTGCTCCCTCCACACACTCCCTCAGGCGTCCTGGAAACCCTGGAATGGAGTGAAATGCAAGGGTCCTGGGGGAGGGAGGTTGGGGAGGCCAGAATGAAGTCAGCCTCATCTTTACCTGCTGAACCAGTCTCCTCGAGAGAGATCTCCTCAAATGACACAGTTTCAAGGAGTGTTTTCAGCCCATCTGCCGCTGGATCCCTCCAAGGGTGTTGAGGTCTTCCTCTGGGACTGTGGTTGGCCAGTTTCTCCTGTGCTTCCAATAGCCTTTCCTTTATGTACATGGAGGCTACCCTGTCTGGTGCAGGCTCACCATTTAAGGCTCACCCAAACGCTTCTGTTTTCTTAAGGGGAAATCGCCCTCCTTTCCTTGGCTAATCCTTTCCGCCTGGATTTCGACATTGTCCGGGGCCCGCAAGGCCGCCTTCTGTGTGTGGCCGTCTGCGGTGTCCATCCGTGTCCATCTTTCTGCTTTCCACCCTTCCCTGCACTTCACGTTGAGCGCGACTCCTGGAAACTCACGTAGCCGTGTCTGCTCTGTCTGCAATCCTGTGTGGTTTTACTTTGCACTGAACTAGTTCAAGCTGACGTCTCTGGGCCGCACCCCTCATCCCGGCTGCAGGGGCACAAGCTCGGGGACCTACAGATGGTTTCACCCTGATGTGTACCTGGCTGCATTTTCCCAGCTTCACCACAGCATTTCCGTGGTTTTGGTGGGTGGAGGGCAGCTGTACCTCACAAAAGAGGTCTTACAGCCTCACATCCACCCTTTCACTCTAAAGCACTTTGCTGCATTGTACATTTTCAGTCGTTCTAACCAGTGCTCTGCTAACCTGGGGTGACAGCATTTCCACAGATTTATAGCTGTCAGTGAATTGTCTGAAAGCAAATCAGATGAAAAAGAATGTTTCCAACCAACATTGTTCAAGTAATGACAATGTTTGTGCTTCCTTGGATGGTTTTATAGCTGTTTAAGCACACAAATTATTTTTGCCTTTTATAAAGCCTTTATTATGGTATAATTCCTGTACAGTAAACTACACATATTTCAGATGTACAATTGGATGAATTTTGATAGATGCCTACACCCATGAAACCACCAGCACAATCAAGATAGCTAACATTTCCATCACTCCCCAAGCGGTGCAATGTTCAAATTCCCAATTTATCCCTTCCCACCCTCTTTACCCCCTGGTAACCATAAGTCTGTTCTCTATGTATGTGAGTCTGTTTCTGTTTTGTGCATAAGTTCATCTGTGTACTTTTTTTTAGATCAATATGTAGGCGATCTCATATGGTATTTTTCTTTCTCTTTCTGGCTTACTTCACTTAGAATGACATTCTCCAGGGACATCCATGTTACTGCAAATGACATTATTTCATTCTTTTATGGCTGAGTAGTATTCCATTCTATATACACCACATCTTCTTTATCCGTTCATCTGTCAATGGACATTTAGGTTGTTTCCATGTCTTAGCTATTGTAAATAGTTAAGCAAACAAACTTTTAAAAAAGAGATTTTCTGCTTTCTTCTTGTGTGTGAGAGTGTGTGTGTGCACGCACGTGCACAGAAAGTTTATTGCAGGAGTTTACTGGGGCTTACTGAGGCTCACCAAACCAAACTTGGGTCCTCTCACTTGACGCATAGCAAAGCCAATCTATTGACTCCAGGTTGTGGTCAAGAAAAGAGTGGTGTTTATTGGAAGATGCCCAACATGGCATTAAACAGAGAGAATGGGCAGCTCATGCTCAAAAGACTCAAACTTCCCAATGGCTTTCAGGGAAAGGTTTTTTGTTTGTTTATTTGTTTGTTTGTTTTTAGGATTTTCAGGGAAAGGGTTTTAAAGGCAAAGTGAGGAAGAGGGCCCCGGCATGCATGGTCAAGGTTCAGATGTCATCATCACTTACTCATTCTCTGATGCTTTTCATTTCTTTATGTAGATCCAAGTTTCTGACTTATATACATTTTCTTCTTTCTGAAGATTTTATTTTACTATTTCTTGCAAGGCAGGTCTACTGGCAACAAATTCCCCTAATTTTTGTTTGTCTGAGAAAGTCTTTATTTCTCCTTCACTAATGAAGCGTAATTTCACAGGGTACAGAATTCTATGTTGATTGGTTTTTTTTCTCTCAACACGTTAAATATTTCACTCTACTCTCTTTTCACTTGAAAAGAGAGAGTATCTGAAGAGAAGTTGGTTGTAATTCTTTTTGCTCCTCTTTAGGTATTTTTTTTCCTGTGATTTCTTTCAATAATTTTTCTTTATCTTTGGTTTTTTAAAGTTTGAACATGATATGCGTAGGAACAGTTTTTGAGCATATTTCCTGTTTTGTATTCTCTGGGCTCTCTGGATCTGTGGTTTGGTGTCTAACATTAATTTGGGTAAATTCTCAGTTATTATTGCTTTAAATATTGCTTCTCTTTATTCTTCTTCTTCTTGTACTCCCATTATGTGTATCTTTTACCTTTGTAGTTGTCCCACAATTCTTGCATATTCTATTCTGTTTTTGTTCAGTCTCTTTTTTTCTTTTTACTTTTCAGTGTTGAAAGTTTCTGTTGTCTTAATCTCAGTCTCAGAGACTTTTTTCCTTAACCATATCCAGTCTACTAATGAGCCTATCAAAGGAACTCTTCATTTCCATTACAGTGTTTTTGACCTCTAGAATTTCTTCTTGACTTTTTCCTTAGAATTTCCATCTTTCTGCTTACATTATTCATCTGCTCTTGCATGTTGTCTACTTTTTACATTAAGGTCTTTATCATATTAATCATAATTTTTTTTAATTTTCTGGTCTAATACTTCCAACATTCTTGTCATATCTGACTCCAGTTCTGCTGCTTGTTCAGTCTCTATGAACTGTGGGGCTTTTTTTGCCTTTTAGCATGCCTTGTAAGTTTTTGTTGAATGGTGGACATGCTACACTGGGTAAAAGGAACTGTGATAAATTAGGACTTTAGTAATATGGTGGTGAGGAGTGGGAAAGCCTTCTCTAGGTCTATGGTAGGTCTCAGTCTTTTAGTGATCCTGTGCCTCTGGACTATGAACTTAACCACTGCTTCTCAGTCTCCCCCACTTAAGTGACACAGAATGGCTAGTGGGGGCTGGAGTTGGGTATTTCACTTCCCCCAGGTAAGTTAGGCTGTAATTTAAATCCTAGAATGATAGGCTGTGGTAAAATTATTTCTCATGAGGGCAGAATGCTAGGGCATTTTTTAAAATGGCTACTTCCCCCTCCCCTACTGGGAACACGAGGTTTTTTTTCTCTGATATTCACTGTGAAGACCTAACTCACAAAAACCTGGGGGGTTCTGATAACAGGGTCCCCCTGAAGTTCTTAACTCTCAGACATCTACACAACAAGCCTCCAGCAATTCATCAATTACAATTCAGGTGTTCCTGCTCCAGCACTGGATCCCACCGGCATTTCTGCTTGCTGCTTTCTGTTCTACTAAGTTGTGATTCTCTGCATTCCCCTGTCTGTCTCTACAATGCGAGGGGCAGCAGTTTTCCCTGTGACTTCATTTCTCTAAGAATCTAAGATTTTTTGATTTTTCACTTTGTTCAGCTTTTTACTTGTTGTTAGGATAGAATGGTGATTTCTAAGCTCCTTACATGCTGGATTGGAAAGCAAAAGTCTAATTGTCTGCTTTTTGTTATGTTGCTTTTAAAGAAAAATTAAAATTTTCCTAACATCGATTGTCCTCAAACTTTTCCAAAGAATTGGACAGAAGAGATCACTCCCTAACTCACTGTAAGGCCAGCATTATCCTGATACCAAAGCCAGACAAAGACACTATAAGAGAACTACAGAACAATATCCCTTATGAACACTGATGCAAAAATTTTCAACAAAATACTGGCAAACTGAATTCAGCAGTATAGGAAAAGAATTGCACATCATGAGCAAGTGGAATTTACTCCTGGAATGCAAGGTTGGTTCAACATATCAAAATCAATCAATATAATGCATAACATTGATAGAATAAAGGGGAAATATCCAAATTATAAAGGAGGAAGCAAAATAATATCTGTTCATAGATAGTATGATCTCATATGTAAAAAAACAATAAAAAGAAATTCCACCCAAAAAAACCATTAGGACTAATAAATTCAGGAAAGTAGCAGGATACAAGTCAACACACAAAAATTCCTACATGCAAACAATGAACAATCTAAAAAGGAAACTAAGAAGACAATTCTATTTACAGTAACATCAAAAAGAACAAAATACTTAGGAATTGACCAGAAGGTGAAAGAATTTTACAATGAAAACTTAAAAATTTTTCTGAAAAAAACTTAAGACATAAATAAATGGAAACACATTTCATGTTCATGGATTGGAAGGGTTAATATTGTTAAGATGTCAATACTATCCAAGTAATTGAATGCAATCCCTATCAAAATGTCTATGTTGTGTTTTGCAGAAACAGAATACCATCCTAAAATTCATATGTACTCTCAAGGGACCCTGAATAGCTAACATATTCCTAAAAAAGAAAAAAGTGAGAAGACTCACATTTCTTGATTTCAGCACTCACTATAAAGCCATCAAATTATGTGGCAGTGGAATAAACAGAGACATGTAGACCAATGAAACAGAATATGAAGTCCAGAAATAAACCCTTGCATTTATGGTCAAATGATTTTCCACAAGGGTTCCAAGACCATTCAATGAGGAAAGACAGTCTTCTCAACAACCATGCTGGGAAAACTACATATCCATATGCAAAAGAATGAAATTGGACCTTTACCTAATACCATACATAAAAATTAACTCCAAATTTATCAAAGGCCTAAATAGAAAAGCTAAAACCATAAAACTCTTAGATGAAAATATAGGGCAAAACTTCATGGCATTGAATTTGGCAGTGATGTCTTGGATTTGACACCAAAGACACAAGCAACAAAAGAAAAACAGACAAATTAGAGTTACTGAAAAGTTAAAAATTTTGTGCATCACAAGACACTATCATCAGAGTTAAAAAAAGGAACTCACAGAATGGGAGAAAATATTTGCAAATCGTATATCTGACAAGGGATCAATATTTGGAATATATGGAGAATTTGTTAAAACACAACATGAAAGCAAACAACCCAATTCAAAAGTGAGCAAAGGACTTGAACAGACATTTGTCCAAAGAAGATATACAAATGGCCAATAAACACACGAAAGGATGTTCAACATAACTAATCATTAGGGAAATGCAAATCAAAACTACAAAGATATACCGCCTATCACCTATTAGGACAGCTATTATACAACAAACAAACAAAAAACAGAAAGTAAGTGTTTGTGACAACGTGGAGCAATTGGAACACTTGTGCACTCTTGTTGGGAATGTAAAATGGTGTAGCTACTGTGGAAAACAGTATGGTGGTTCCTCAAAGAAAATTAAAAATTTCTATATGGCCATCAATTCTACTTCTGGGTATGTACTCAAAATAATTGAAAGCAGGGTCTTGAGACATTTGTACACCCACTATTCATAGCAGCATTATTCTCAATAACTAAAACATAGAAGCAACCCATGTACCCATCGATGGATGAATGAATAAACAAAATGTGGTAAATACATACAATGGAATATTATTTAAGCTTAAAGGGGAAGAGAATTATGACATTTGCTACAAACTGGATGAACACTGAGGACTTCATGCTAAGTGAAAAAACCCGTCACAAAAAGATGAATACTGTGTGGTTCCACTTATGTGAGGTAGTTACGGTAGTCAAATTTATAGAGACAGAAAACAGAATGGTGGTTTCAGGGCCTGGGGGAGTGGGGAGTTATTGTTTAGTTAATAGAGTTTCAGTTTTACAAGATGAGTTCTGGAGATGTATAGTGGTGATGGTTGTACTTATATTAATGTACTTAGTACCACTAGACTGTACACTTAAAATGCTTAAGATATTACATTTTATGTTTTGTGTGTTTTACTATAACATAAAAATTGGGAAAAAAATTAAATTCTTGTAAGTCAGTGATTTTCTAATTTAGTAATCTTCACCATTTTTAGATTGCATCTTCCTTCTCTAACTCAGCATTCCCACTAAAGCCTTTATAAGAAAAAACAAGATTTCTTATGGGAATAAACAGTTCTCTTATGTGGCTGCTCCTGAAAGGAACACTGAATTTTTTGTTATTTCAGCATAAGATTGAGAAAGGAATAAGTAGCAACAAACACCAGATGCCTTGTTATTTATTTCATATCGTGGCAATTCAGATATGACGTGGCTATCGCTCCAAGCCTGCCAATACCTACAGTCAGGTGCTGCCTCTCCTCTCCTTGCGTTATTTGTAACAAGACAGTGTGTGTCCTACTGGCTGATGTTCAGGGTTCCTTCTTCAATGGTCCCTCATATGAAGCATATTCACCGTTTATTTCTGCCATTTGCCAAAAGCCCCTGAGGGTCAACAAGACATAAGAAACAACACCCACTCCACATCTATTTATGTATCTTTAAAAACCTCTTTTTTCCGTGTTTATTTGTAACATACGTTTTGCACACAGTGGCGTGAAATATATGGTTTATAACTGAATGCATATACATTTGTAGGGGATGAGTGCTCAAACTGTTGACCAATTGAGGTTTGGAGAACAAGCTCTATGTGTGAAAACTTTCTTCCATGCCTTGTGCCTATACTTCCTTGGCTTGTTGAAACAATACCAATTGGTAAAATATGATGAGACATAAGAGCTAGATGTCCAGAGCATAAGCCAGAAACAGAGGCTTTCCATGGCATATAGAAAACTGCAAAATTACTCCATGGGGTTCAAAAACAATTAGGGATATTCCTGGTATCCCTAAGAAGGGACATACTGACAAAATCTGAATACTAGGTACTTAGATGAATGTTATAGCCTTTTTTAAAATTGAAGGATGCTGTAGTTATTATTTTGGCAAAGGATTTTTTTTTTTTACTGGCAGTTTATGAGTATCTATTTTACAACTTCTCTTATCATATGGAACCTAATGTATCAGATGAGTTTCAAAAACAGTGTTTTGATTTGATAAATGTTAGGGATTGTCTTAGTCTGTTTGGGCTGCTATAACAAAATACCATAGACTTGGTGTCTTATACACAACAGACCTATTTTTCATAGTTCTAGAGGCTGGAAGTCCAAGATCAGGGGGCCAGCTGATTTGGTGTCTGATAAGGCCTCTTCCTGGTTCATAGATGGCTGCTTTTCCTTGTAACTTCACTTGGTGGAAGAAGTGAGAGATCTCTCTAGAGTCTCTTTTATGAGGGCACTAATCCCATTCATGAGGGCTCGGCACACATTCAGTCTATAGCAGAGATTTATACACAACTTCGAATTTGGCTTATTAACAATAGAGGAGAGTGGGATGGAAGCATTACCTCCAGCTGTTTTTCAAAGTGGGCTCAAAAAGTGTCAACCAAAATGAATGAGATTTTCCCTTTCTTCACACAGGTTTTCTCCTAAGGTGCCAAGATCTTTTCCATTCAACACCTCAGTTATGTACAAAAAGACTGTGTTTGTAGAGTTCACGGATCAACTTTTCAACATTGCCAAGCCCAGGCCACCATGGATGGGTAATGTAAATAATATTAACTCTTCATTATGAAATTGGGTATCTTATTTCCTTGCAAGGATTCCCCAGTCTTGGGGCTGCAGTTAAAGAGGGCAGCAACCAAAGAGAATGTTCTCTTGGTAATAAGGCTTCCCTTATCACTGGCTCTCAGGGAAATACACTGGCTGAATGGTCTCCATCTGTTTGCTGGGCCCTCCTCCTCTGCTTGTTCTCTAGATGTTAGAGTGCTCTTTGTCATGGAACTGGGTTTGTTTTATTTTCTTTCTGCTTTTAATCCCTAGCTGATCTTATCCAGTCTCATAGTTTTAAAATATCATATATAATAACTCCAAAGTTGATATCTTCAGTTCAGACTGCTTATTTGATACCTCCACTTAGATGTCAAATAAGCATGTAACAAGATGTTAAGCTGAGACATTTCCTGCCTTAGAATTATTGCTGAAATCCCACTCCTGGGCATATATCTAGAGGAAACTCTAGTTCAAAAACATACATGCACCCCAATGTTCACAGAAGCACTTTTTACAATAGCCAAGACATGGACACAACCTAAATGTCCATCAACAGATAAATGGATTAAAAAAATATGATATATATGTATATGTATACATATGTGTATGTGTGCATATATAATGGAGTATTAGTCAGCCATAAAGAGGAGTGGAACAATCTCATTGGCAGCAACATGGATGGACTGAGAGATTATCATACTAAGATACTAAGTAAGTCAAGCAGAGAAAGGCAAATATCATATGATATCACTTACATGTGGAATCTAAAATATGATAGAAAAGAACTTATTTACAAAACAGAGACATATACATAGACATAGAAAACAAACTTGTTGTTACCAAGGGAGAAAGGGAGAGGGAGCGATAAATTAGCAAATACACACTACTATGTAGAGAATAAACAGCAAGGTCCTACTGTGTAGCACAAGGAACTATATTCAGTGGCTTGAAGTAACCTGTAATGAAAAAGAATATGTATGACTGAATCACTATGCTGTATACCAGAAACTAATACAACACTGTAAAGCAACTATACTTCAATTTTTTTAAACGGGGGAAAAAGTAATTACTGCTGACAATTATAGGTGACAAGTATCCTCAAATTCTAAAGAGAGATACGGTTCTGCAACCCTTACCCCATCTTGCACCTCTAGCCTGTATAAATGGAGAACCATTTAGAAGATTTGACACAGGAGTTTGGGAGATGCTGACTAGTGCATGATTTTTATAGGAAAAAGTGCATGGAAAAACTTTCAAGACCAGAGTCTTGCGGAGCTTCCCCTGATGGCATAGTAAGGAGAGTGGGCCATAGCAATAGCTAACTGCACTGCCACTGTTAGGTATGGGGCCAGAAAGGTCACAGGACAAGAGTTGCCTCAAGAAGACTCTGCCTGAGAGGTCTTCCTGCCACGGCAAGGTGACTCCAACAGAAAAGATCTATGTGATTGTACTCTCAGAAGCAGAAACTGAGAGGAGAGGTAAAAGTGACAGCTGGAGAGGACATGTCCCATGTCAGGGAAAGGGGAGTAGAATGTCCCCATATTAGGAGGGAGAGAGTCTCTAAATAACTCATATAAGTTCCCTAAGAAAGAAAGATCTAGAACTTCGGCATGTGCCACTTCCAAAGGGTACCAAAGCCACGTAACCACTGAAAGATCAAGAAAGACCTTGTCATCATGCCCCTTTTTGCGTCGCTGTCCTTTTCTCACTAGTGCCAAGCTTAGAGTGCCCAGAGGCAGTAAGGCGAGCAGGGGAGGAGGCTTAGGCGAGGAGGCTGAGAAAGCAGTGGAGCTGCCAACCAAACTACCTTTTCCCATTACAGGTTTCCGGGCCCGTCAGAACTGAGCTGGGGTGGGGGTGGGGGGGCTTAAATTGAAGGAGACATAAAAAGTTTGATATTAGATCAGACTGGATTTATTAGTACCTTAAAATGAAACTGTTAATATGTGAAGGTTACTGAAAAAAAAATCGGATTGTTCAAAGTGCAAGAAAGACAAATTCTGCATATGATTAAAAACTGTGAAAAAATAAACCTATTTCACATTTTCATCCCATTGAGTCCAGTCAATTCAATAAACCATTTGTAGGCATCTTATACTTAGTGTGCGTATAAGTCAGAAGTCTTGATTTTCCTGTTAATTTTCTGTGCCATGGCCTGACTATCGCCCAGTTGCACAGACCAAAATCACAGGACTATAGTAAAGAAAGTATCCCTAGCTTTTCATTGGCTGAGTCCTTGCCAGGAAAGGAGTCTTTCTTCCTACTGGGCTCGGCTATCATCACAGGACGTGAGAGCGCCCCCTTCTGGTCTCCCAACTCTAGTTAATTCAAGTTTCTGGTTTTTATTTTTTTTACAGACCCTTCCTCCAAGACAAGTACCAAGTCTGCTTTCTTCTTTTATTCTTTTTAACATTTTTTATTGAGTTATAGTCAGTTTACAATGTTGTGTCAAATTCCAGTGTAGAGCACAATTTTTCAGTTATACATGAACATACGTATATTCATTGTCAAACATTTTTTTCGCTATGAGCTACCACAAGACCTTGTATTTCCCTGTGCTACACAGTATAATCTTGTTTATCTATTCTACATATGCCTGTCTGCTTTCTTCTTTTAAATTCCAAATTCGTCCAAACTGCTGTAGCCCATAAAATCCTGCGTGTTATTTTCCCTGCCTTCCTCTATAACCTTATTTATTCACTTTGCTGCAACCGCATGTTACTCAACTCGGCCAAGCTTATTCTCGTCTGAGGACTTTTGCATTTATTTTATCTGATTTGAGTGCTTTTCCACCAGATCTTTGAAAGTTTTGCTGGAGTTTGCTGCATCACCATTTTCTAGCACACTGCCTTCATTTATAGCATTTATAACAACCTAAAATTTTCTTGTTTATTTACTTACATGATTAATGTCCCTAGAACATGAGCTCCATAATTTATCTTTTTAACTACTGCATCTCCAGTGTTCAGGACAGTTCCAAGAATATAGTAGGAACTCAATTACAAGTTGAATGAATAAATGCATTGAGTGAATTGCCAGAAACCTGTCCTCAGAACAACCATGAGGCTGAGCTGGTGACAGGAGTGAAGGCATTCATTCATTCATTCAGCTACTGCTTTTTATCAACAGTCACAGGGTCATACTTCTCTACTGTGACTTTCACTATCACTTTTGTAATAACAGCTTTTCTGGAATGCCACCCTCCAAATAACCTTTGGGGGGCATCTCATTCTTGCAGGTCTGCTAGGTCCTACCATCCAGGCTGAAGTTTATGACACAGTGGTCATTACACTTAAGAACATGGCTTCTCATCCTGTTAGTCTTCATGCTGTTGGCATATCCTACTGGAAATCTTCTGAAGGTGAGTAAAACACCCTCCTGTTTCCCTGTCACCTAGGGACAGAAGAGGACTGAGTACAAGGTCATACAGCTAGTGAATGGTGGGGTCGAGATTCCACCCTAGGCCCAATACATGAAGACAAAAAACAGTGTCATTTTAGATTTTTTTAGATTCAGATTTTCCAGATATTTCTTCTGCCTCTCCTTCCCCCAATTTCTAAATATGGATGCCACCATGTTATTAGAGCCAACTAGCAGAACCAACAGGGAAGAAGGGGCGACGCTGTGGACCTCAGCCTGAGACACATGACAGCGCCAGCTGACCACACACACCCTGTCCACACTTCCTCTGCTCTGCCGATGGATGCCTGCTCCTGAAAGCTCCCTGATCACAGAAGGATAGCCCCCGCCCACTGTGGCCGTACAGCAGAGGTGGGCAGTGGGGGAAGCAGATATAAGGCCACAGACAGACAAGGGACACAACCAGATTAGAGCTAGGGGTGGACAGTGGAGACCAAAGAGATTCTCACAGTCCCTGGGCCACAGGGTCTTTGTATAAGCTACCCAGCAGTCTTGCTGAGATAGCTAACAACTTCAAAATACCTGGTTGCTTATTTTCACAATGCCCTGGTGTGGTGCTTTTAACGCATGGTAGCAGGTGCTTTGATATTCCTCCCATCAAAATCTGTGCTCTATAATTCTTCCCCTTTAATCTGTGTGGGTTGATAACCGCTGTGATACACGTACAATCGTTTGTGACTTCTGAGGCTGTCATTAAACCTTCAGCCCAGCTATTAGATATGTGATTTAAAAAGCCTCCAGATGATTCTAGCCCTCAGCTAGCCATCATGGGGCATAGAAGCCAACCTATCTGTGCCCTATCTGAATGCCTGATCTACAGAATCAATGAGCATAATAAAATTGTGATTGTTTTACACTAGTGTATTTGAGCCCGTTTGTTAGCCAGTCTTCTCAACTGGAAGCTCTATGATTTCTTCACCAACTTTTCTCTTTTCATTGGGTATCTCAAGCTCAAAAGCACTTGAGAAAGCTTTGACTGGCTCAAGGGATAACTACAAAATGACTGCCTTTTAGGAGTGGGCTCTGTTGATTCTGTACACTCATTAGGATATCTTCCATGCAAAAGGCGCACTGGAAGCAGACAGGCAGACTCCTTGAACTCTCAGATGTTCCCACAATGTTGTTCCTCATATAAGATGAAAATTACACAAAACACATTCTGTTTAGAATATTTTCATCTGGCTGATATATAAGCTCAGGTAAGACTCTGATGGAAAGGAAATAAACATTCTGAGCATCACCTCCTATTTTTCCAGCTGTCACTCTCTCACTGTCCACTCCAACAACTCTTCATTCTCATTGGGATCCACTATCCACGGACCCTAAAGTTTTCACCATCTGCCTTGCCTCTTAAGTCTTTACTTCCCTCCTTGCCCAATTTGTATGCCCTGGGCTCACCACAACTTTGCACAAGTTCCTGGCCTCCTTGATCTCCATTCTATCCACTTGGCTAAACCACTACCTTGGTTAAATCTCTTCCACACCTATTGTCCTAGCAACCAAGTGAGTGGTCATGGTTGAAGTGAAAGTCACACAACCAAGTAGAATTGTATCACTATGTTGATAATGCCACACCTCAAATGGTCCCTCAGCCATCCTACTGCTACACTTCTCCCAATCCATTCACCGTCCTTCTCCTCAGCCTTATTGTTACGAAAAGGGGTATTCTTTTCCTAATGAAGTATTTCAAATATAAAAGGTACAGGAAATAACAGAGCAAACAAACATGTACCCATCACTTCACTTTGCCAAATCTTAACATTTTGCCATCTTTGCTTAATTTATTTGAAAGAATTAAACGTTATAGACACAGTTGCAGCCATTTCCCTATTCAAACGTATTCATGGTTCAGAATTTGATACCAATCCACAATCACACAAGGGCCTGAACCACAGTCTCCACCCCTATGTGTAACTCCAGGCATTTCTAAATGTCCAACACGGTGTTCCAAGCACAGGTGTTGATCTGCCGTTGCTTCTGGATGAAGCCAAGTGTACCCAGTGCACACTGGAGGGGGCGCCCCTTTACCAAAGAGGCTGACCTTATAGTGGGGACCACCCACCTGCACTTTCACAGTGGTCTTTGTTTGCTGAGAGTTTGTAATAAAATATGGGCAGAGTAGGGGCAGTGCAGGGGGTTTCCTCTACTGTTCTGCTGGAGATGTCCCTCTTTTAGACGTATAGATGCTGTGGGATAAGATGGGGTATAAATGAGGAGCACCCTATTCGAATGCCTTGGGCTGCCCTGGAATGCCAGAAACCATTCTAAATCCAACAAGTTAAGGTAAGTTGCTAAAAAAGTGTTTCAGTAGAAGTGTTAAGGTCAGTGCCTTTAAATATTTTCTACTTCTGTCTACTGAAATGACCTAGAAGCAATAACATTTCATTAACAATGAACACATAGAGGGTTCAGCTTAGAATAAAGGTATCAGGCTAAGCCAGGGATCAATTTTAACATCACTAAGGATGGGACAGCCAGAAACTATCTACCCCCAACGTGGTCTGCCCTGCCAGAGAAGAACCAAGTTTAAAACTTTTTTAAAAACCCTACATCTCACCCTTCCCTGAGCTTTACCAGGTGCTTAGTAAAGAGTCTAAGACAAAATACATACCCAGTGTATATCTACTAAGTTGAATTTGTTACCGCAAAAGGTAAAGACCCCGGTGCTTGTCATAGCCGAAAGACAAGTTTGCAGTCGGGAGATGGCGCGGTGTGTAGTGAAAGATTTTAAAAGATCTATTTTTAAAAAGGAAGCATACAGCCCCAAGAACGGGAGGCAGGCTGACCCAAGGGAGGAAAAGCGGCGGCTTTTGTCTCCCTTCTCTTGCACCTGGCTTGGAGGTGCTCTCTTGATTGATGGACGCCTCTTGCCCCTGGAGTGCTCAGTCGTGTTCGGCCCCTTTGCACATGTCCTTCCCCATGATGCGCACAGAAAACCCATGGGCGGCGGGGGCTAAGCCGCAGTGCTAATTATAACACAATGAACATCGATCGTGTCCAGTTAAGTCCTTTCTGCTACTGCACAGTCATGGCTGTCGGGTTTTAACCAGGTTTGGTCTTTTTGTTTCTTTGTTTTGTTGGCACTCATTTAGAAGAAGTAAAATCCATTTATGCTGGAGGCGGGCATAACATCATCCTACGAACCATCCTCCCTCTCCTCCACCTGTCTGCCCAGTGGCCCCACTTGTCTGACAACCTATCAAATGGACTTAAATTAGACAAAAAAATGCAATAATGGAAGTAGTATTACTCGTTAGAATCTGAAGGTCTCAGAGAACTGCTCAACCATTCATATTTGCATTAGTGGTGAAGAGCTGCTCTGCAGTACGAGGCTTCTCGCCATTTGTAACTGCTGCTTGCAGGTATTCCAAATTAAGTTTCAGAAACACAGTTTCTTGTGTAGAATCTAGTGGCAGCAGTAAATTGATGTTTCCTTGAGTGCACAATGGACACAAAAAGGACAATTTTATCCCTTCTTGATTTAGGTGCTGAATACAAGGATCAAACCAGCCAAAGGGAGAAGGAAGATGATAAAGTCATTCCTGGTAAAAGTCATACCTACGTTTGGCAGGTCCTGAAAGAAAATGGTCCAACAGCCTCTGACCCACCATGTCTTACCTACTCATATCTTTCTCATGTGGACCTGGTAAGGGATTTGAACTCAGGCCTCGTTGGAGCCCTGCTGGTTTGTAGAGAAGGTAAGGATAAGCAAGGGTAAGACGGAGCTGAAGCGAGTGCAAACGCCTGGGTCTGCACTTTCAGTGCATCTGAAAGAGGCTTCTGTGCCCAACATGATGCCCATGAAAAGGGGCATGATCCAGTCTCTGAGAGGAACATGTGCCCATCCTATGTAGCCGTAAAAGTTCTGGAATTAGGTCTCTCTTCTCAAAGCACTTCTACTTTCTACTACAAATATCCTATGGGCTGTCTCAGTAGTGCCTTTCGTCAATTTTGTGTTAGGTTCCTGGAAACCTCCATGCAGGTAAACATATCCAAGTGTATGATCAATGGTGCCTAGCCCACTTCAGGGGTTTAGTTTGTCATACTGGACCCAGAAACATAAAAATCTGAGAAAAGCAAGCATTTATATATGTTTACAAGTTTTTATTCTAAAAATCATGTACTTCCAACTGACATAGTGACTCAGTATTTCTGTACATTAGAAAATGATCACCACCATAAATCTAGTTACCATCTGTCAAATGCAAAGTTATTACAGCATCATTGACTATATTCCTCATGCTGTACATTTTATCCCTGTGACTCATTTATTTTGTAACTGGACGTTTGTACCTCTTAATCTCCCTCACCTATTTCACTCATCCCTTCAACCCCTCCCCTCTAGCAACCACCTGTTTGTTCTTTGTATCTGAGTTTTTCTCCATTTTGTTATGTTTGTTCATTTATTTTGTTTTTTTATATTCCACATATAAGTGAAATGACATGATATTTGTCCTTCTCTGTGTTACTTATTTCACTCAGCATAATGCTGTCTGGTCCATCCATGTTGCTGCAAATGGCATTATTTCTTTCTTTTCATGGCTGAGTAATATTCCATTGCATAAATATATATATATATATATATATATATATATATATATATATATATATACCACATCTTCTTTAGCTAATCGTCTATTGATGGATACTTAGATTGCTTCCATATCTTGGCAACTGTAAATAATGCTGCTATGAACATAGGAGTATATACAATTTTTTGAATTCGAGCTTTCATTTTCTTCAGAAAAATACCCAGAAGTAAAATTACTGGATCATAGGGTAGTTCTATTTTTAACTTTTTAAGGAACTTCCATACTGTCCTCCATAGTGGCTGAACATACCCACCAACAGTGCACAAGGGTTACCTTTTCTACACATCCTTGTCAACACTTGTTATTGGTTGTCTTTTAATCCATTTTGAATTTATTTTTCTATATGGTATTAGAACGTAGTCCAGTTTGATTATTTTGCATGTATCTGTCTAGTTTTCCCAATACCATTTGTCAAAGAGGCTGTATTTTCCCCCATTGTATGTTCTTGCCTCCTTTCCTTTAGGTTAATTGACCATAAATGTGTGGGTTTATTTCTGGGCTCTCTATTCTGTTCCACTGATCTCTGTATCTGGTTTTGTGCCAGTACCAGACTGTTTTGATAACTAAAGTATAATCTGAAGTCAGGGAGCATGATTACTCCAGCTTTGTTCTTTCTCACGATTGCTTTGGGTGTCCTGGTCCTTTATGGTCCACACAAATTTTAGAATTATTTGTTCTAGTTCTGTGAAAAATGCCACTAGCTTTTGATAGACATTGCATTGAATCTGTAGAATGCCTTGGGGATTATGGACACCTTAACAATATTAATTCTTCCAATCCATGAGCACAGTGTACCTTTCCATTTGTTTGTGTCATCTTCGATTTCTTTCATCAATGTCTTATAATTTTCTGAGTACAAGTATTTTACCTCCTTGGTTAGATTTATTCCTAGGTATCTTATTCTTTTTGATGTGATTGTAAGTGGGATTTTCTTAATTTTACTTTTTGATTGTTCACTGTTCTATCCCCTTACTTTCAGCCTGTATGTGTCTCTAGATCTGAAGTGAGTATCTAGGGGTCTTGTCTTTATACCCATTCAGCCACTTTTTGTCTTTTTCTTGGAGCCTTTCATTCATTTACATCTAATTATTAATAGCTATGTACTTATTGCCATTTTCTTAATTGTTTTATGTTTGTTTTTATAGGTCTTTCTTGTTCCTTTCTTCTTTTGTTCTCTTCTCTTGTGATTTGATAACTTTTTTTAGTGTTATGTTTGGATTTTTTTCTCTTTTGTGTGTATCTATTATAGATTTTTGGTTTGCAGTTACCTTGAGGTTCATATATAACAATCTATATATATATATATATATACATACTATATATATATATGATTTTAGGTAGATGACCTCTTAGGTTTGAATGCATTCTAACAACACTACATTTTTAATCACCTCCACCACTTTTAATATTTTTTACTTCATATTTTACGTCTTTTTGTCATGTATGTCCCTTAACTACTTATTGTGGATGTAGGTGGTTTTGCTCCTCTTCTCTTTTAACATTCCTACTAGCTTTATAAATGGTTTATCTCCTGC
The DNA here is from genome assembly GCF_048773025.1 of Camelus bactrianus. Taxonomy (NCBI): domain Eukaryota; kingdom Metazoa; phylum Chordata; class Mammalia; order Artiodactyla; family Camelidae; genus Camelus; species Camelus bactrianus. Next base: position 117,939,397 of record NC_133575.1, on the reverse strand, counting down.
CTTTACTGTACATTTGCCTTTACCAGTGAGAATTTTCCTCTTATAATTTTCATATTTCTAGTTGTGGTCTTTTCTTTCTCCCTTAGAGAAGTCCCCTCAACATTTCCCATAAAGCTGGTTTAGTGGCACTGAACTCTTTTAGCTTTTACTTGTCTGTAAAGCTTTTAATATCCTCATCAAATCTAAACAAGAGCCTTTCTGGGTAGAGTATTCTTGATTATACGGTTTTCCCTTCACCACTTTGAATATATCATGCCACTCCCTTCTGGCCTGTAGAGTTTCTGCTGAAAAGTCAGCTGATAGCCTTATGGGAGTTCCATTTTATGTTACTTGTTGCTTTTCCCTTGTTGCTTTTAAGATACTATCTTTTTTTTTTTTTTTTTTAGAAGAGGTGCTGGGGATTGAACCCAGGACCTCATGCAAGCTAAGCATGCGCTCTACCACTGAGTTACACCCTCCCCTCAAGATTCTATCTTTGTATTTAATTTTTGCCATTGTAACTACAGTGTGTCTTTGTGTGGCTTTCCTTGGGTTGATCCTTTTTGGGACTGTCTGTACTCCCTGGACTTGGATCTGTTTCCTTTCCCAGGTTAAGGAAGTTTTCAGCTATTAGTTCTTCAAATATGTTTTCTGCCCCTTTCTCTCTCTTGTCCTTCTGAGATCCTTATAATGCAAATGTTAGTATGTTTGGTGTTGTCCCAGAAGTTTCTTAAAATGTTCTCATTTTTTAAAATTCTTTTTTCTTTTTTCTGTGCAGCTTAGGTGATTTCCACTACTCTGTCTTCCAGTTCACTAGTCTGTTCCTCGCTATCACTTAGCCTACTGTTGATTACTTCTAGTGTATTTTAAAATTTCAGTTATTGTATTCTTCAGCTCTGTTTGGTTGTTCTTTATATTTTCCCTTTGTTAAAATTCTCACTGTGTACATCCATTCTTCTCCCAAATTCACTGAGCATCTTTATGATCATTACTTTGAACTTTTTTTTAACACTTTTTATTGATTTATAATCATTTTACAATGTTGTGTCAAATTCCAGTGTTCAGCACAAATTTTCAGTCATTCATGGACATACACACACTCATTGTCACATTTTTTTCTCTGTGAGTTATCATAACATTTTGTGTATATTTCCCTGTGCTATACAGTATAATCTTGTTTATCTATTCTACAATTTTGAAATCCCAGTCTATCCCTTCCCACCCTCCACCCCCCTGGCAACCACAAGTGTGTATTCTCTGTCAATGAGTCTATTTCTGTCCTGTATTTATGCTTTGTTTTTGTTTGTTTGTTTGTTTGTTTGTTTTTGTTTTTGTTTTTTAGATTCCACATATGAGCGATCTCATATGGTATTTTTCTTTCTCTTTCTGGCTTACTTCACTTAGAATGACATTCTCCAGGAGCATCCATGTTGCTGCAAATGGCATTATGTTGTCGGTTTTTATGGCTGAGTAGTATTCCATTGTATAAATATACCACTTCTTCTTTATCCAGTCACCTGTTGATGGACATTTAGGCTGTTTCCATGTCTTGGCTATTGTAAATAGTGCTGCTATGACCATTGGGGTGCAGGTGTCATCCTGAAGTAGATTTCCTTCTGGATACAAGCCCAGGAGTGGGATTCCTGGGTCATATGGTAAGTCTATTCCTAGTCTTTTGAGGAATCTCCACACTGTTTTCCATAGTGGCTGCACCAAACTGCATTCCCACCAGCAGTGTAGGAGGGATCCCCTTTCTCCACAGCCTCTCCAGCATTTGTCATTTGTGGATTTTTGAATGATGGCCATTCTGACTGGTGTAAGGTGATACCTCATGGTAGTTTTGATTTGCATTTCTTTGATAATTAGTGATATGGACCATTTTTTCATGTGCCTATTGATCATTTGTATGTGTTCCTTGGAGAATTGCTTGTTTAGGTCTTCTGCCCATTTTTGGATTGGGTTCTTTGTGTCTTTCTTATTGAGTCGTATGAGCTGCTTATATATTCTGGAGATCAAGCCTTTGTCGGTTTCACTTGCTAAAATTTTCTCCCATTCCGTAGGTTGTCTTTTTGTTTTACTTATGGTTTCCTTTGCTGTGCAGAAGCTTGTAAGTTTCATTAGGTTGCATTTGTTTATTCTTGCTTTTATTTCTTCTAGGAGAAAATTTTTGAAATGTATGTCAGATAATGTTTTGCCTATGTTTTCCTCTAGGAGGTTTATTGTATCTTGTCTTATGTTTAAGTCTTTGATCCATTTTGAGTTGATTTTTGTATATGGTGTAAGGGAGTGTTCTAGCTTCATTGTTTTACGTGCTGCTGTCCAGTTTTCCCAACACCATTTGCTGAAGAGACTGTCTTTATTCCAATGTATATTCTTGCCTCCTTTGTCGAAGATGAGTTGACCAAAAGTTTGTGGGTTCATTTCTGGGCTCTCTATTCTGTTCCATTGGTCTATATGTCTGTTTTGGTACCAATACCATGCTGTCTTGATGACTGTAGCTCTATAGTATTGTGTGAAGTCTGGGAGAGTTATTCCTCCAGCCTCTTTCTTTCTCTTCAGTAATGCTTTGGCAATTCTAGGTCCTTTGTGGTTTCATATAAATTTTATTATGTTTTGTTCTAGTTCTGTGAAATATGTCCTGGTGTGCATCCATTCTTCTCCCAAATTCTCTGAGCATCTTTATGATCATTACTTTGAACTTTTTATAAGATAGATTACTTACCTCCACTTTGCTTACTTCTTCTGATGTTTTTATCTTTTTCCTTTGTTTAGAACATAATTCTTCTGTCTCCTCATTTTGCCCTATTTTCTGTTTTTATTTCTGTGTATTTGGCAGGTTACATTTCCTAGTCCTGGAGAAGTGGCCTTATGTAGTAAATGTCTTATGTGTCTCAGCAGTGCATTCTCCTCTCATCACCAGAGCCATATGTTCCAGGGGTGCCCCCACATGTGGGCTGTGTGGACGCTTCTGTTATGATGGAGCCACACTATGGGCATCCTGGTAGGGAGAGTTGGCCCCCAACATAGTTGGCAGCCAGGCCCTTCCTTGTGCAGAGGCTGTTGGTCCCTGTTGGGTAGGGCTGGTCCTGGTGCAGCTGGCCGCATAGCCCTGGGAGGCCCAGGGCTGGTGCCACTCCACTTGTGGGTAGGGCTGGGTGCCAACATGGCTGGCAGGGGGGCCTGGGGTCCCAGACTGGTTCTGGTCTGCTGGTGGGCCAGACTGGGTCCCCATATTGCTGGCTGTTTGGCCTGAGAGGTCCTGGGACTGGTGCCTACTGGCTGGTGGCCAGTGCTTAATGGCTAGAGAAAGGGCTCCAAAGTGATGCTTGCCAGCACCAGTGTCCTTATGGTAGAACAAGCTTCCAAAATGGCCACCACCAGTGTCTATACCTAAGTTTTCAATTTTTTGAGCTATTGTAAACATCATTCTTTCTTACATTTTGATTTCTAGTTATTCACTGATACTACATAGCATATAATTTATTTTTAACAGCTTTATTGATATATAATTGATATACAAAGAACTGCACATATTTAATGTGTATAATTTGATGACTTTGGACATAGAAAAACACTTAGCACCAAATCAAGGTAATAGACATATCCAGCACCTCCCAGAGTTTCCTTGTGTCTCTTAGGGTTTGTGTGTGTGTGTGTTAAGAACACATATGAGATCTACCATCTTAAGAACTTTTGAAGTGTACAATACTGTATCATTGAGTATAGGCACAATGTTGTAAGCAGATCTGTAGAACTTATTCATCTAGCATAACTGAAACTTTATACCCCTGAACAACAACTCCCCATTTTCCCTATCCCGCCTCCTGCCATTATATGAGATATGTAAGTGGAATCATTTAGTATTTGTCTTTCTATGACATTTTACTTAGCATAATGCCTTCCAGATTCATTTGCATTTTTGCAAATGGCAGAATTTTCTTCTTTCTAAAGGCTGGATAATATTCCATTAATACTCCATTCTATATATCATGTATCTCTTTTTAGTAATTAATTTTTAGAAACACTGATATAGGAGATGTGACACCAAAGAGATAACATTGCTTTCTAACCAAGAGACAAAGGACACATTTGTGCTCTCAAGCAGTTGACGAAGAAATGTGTCCCCCTAGTGTCAATTTCCTGTGATACGCTTTTCAATAAAAAAATGCTCTCACTTCTTTTCCAGGGAGTCTGGACAAAGAAAGGACACAGACCTTGCGTGAATTCGTATTACTTTTTGCTGTATTTGATGAAGGTTAGTGAGCTGCTATGTGATTTTTGGTCTCCTGAAAGAAATGAAATATATTAATTTAATCTGGTCCTTAAACATGAGGGCCGTTATTGTCTAGAGGAAGTGATTATAGAAAAAGCATAAGCTACATTACTGTTCAGGAAGGAAGGAGATGGGGATTGAAATGAATTCCAAGAAAAAAAGTGCAACCTGAGTTCCAATGGAAGAAGCTTTTTCTTGCATCCTTTGCTCATGCTGTTTCTTCCACTTGCAAAGCCTATCTCCAGCTTCACACCGGTAAATTTCTCCTTCTCCCCATGCTCTAGGTTAGATGCCTCTTTATATATTTCCACAGTACCTGGAGCTTCCTCCTTATCACATGAAATCATCATTGTCTGCTTTATTTAATATTTATCTTCTTTGACCCCGTATTCCTTTCCATTCAAGCAAAGTTAAGCTCCTTCTCTTTTCTCCCATAATACCCTGTTCTCATGTCTATTACATCACTCTTCACTCTTTATTACAATTGTCCACTTATCTGTCTATTCAGGCTAAATTGTAAGCACCTTGAAGACAGAGGCTCTGTGTTCTCTGTCATCAGTACTTAGTGTTCAGTAGTGCTGAGTAAATATGTTTGACAATGAATAAATGAGTGAATGAATGTATAAGAATTCTCCAAAGGCTGGGTGCTTCAGAAAATTTCAGTCCTTTACACAAAGGGGCAACTTCAAGGAGCTGCTGTCTACAATAATATTTATAGTGTTTTCACTCTTATTAATTGAAATTAATTTCTGCCTGAACGAAGAAGGTTGGGAAGCTTTCGGGTTCTTGGGTTTTCATTGCACCAAGCTAACGAAGCAGTTAGGACAGGGACAGGTACTGATGAATTTCATCTGCTTCCTTTTAAACATGTCACCTAATGAATAAAATGAAATCATCATGGTGCAAACTTACCAATATTCCCCCTTCTCCTAGTTAACATTTGTTATTCCTTTCCACCTACTGATATGGATAAATATAGGGACAGATAATCAGTTTGAGCAAGAAATTTCTTCTCCCTTTTTCTTACTGACTTTGAAGGAAAGTCATCCTTGCCTACTGTGCTGACAAAAATGCTTAAGGAGTGAGAAATCTTTGCCTCATGGAAGGGAGGGAAGGAGAAAGGGAAGGTCAGTCGTGAGACAGACACATAAGTGGCCCTCTCTGTTTGCCTCCTCTCTCTTCAGGGAAAAGTTGGCACTCGGGAAAAAATGAGTCCCTGACGCAGGCTATGAATCCTCCATCTGCTTGGGCCCAGCCTACAATGCACACAATCAATGGCTATATAAACAGATCTCTGCCAGGTATGTACAGCCTGCTCAAGAATCCTCAGGGTCTTCTGCATTCACTACCAGAACTCTCTTCTCCAGTTCTCAGACAGTTCTGCACCCCAGAGGAAAGCCCACTGAATTCTCTCTGGAAGGTCTTATAGTACAGTGGCTGATTCTTCTTCCAGTCACCTAAAAATCATGGACTGCCCATATACACAGAGCTCACAGATTTCTCTTTTCTTTTGCTTAAATTAAAATGGGCATCCAAGAATGAACAAATATTTAAGGAAGCCTAAAACATGAAGGGAATATGCAAAGAGAAACAAATAAAAATAGAGAATGCTTAAAACAACTTATCAAAAGCTCTAAGTAGTATTTTAATAAAGATTCAAGAAGATACTGCATTGAAACTACTATACATAAAATAGATAAACAAGTTTGTACTGAATAGCACCAAGAACTATATTCAATATCTTGTGGTAATCTATAAGGGAAAAGAATAAGAAAAGGAAAATATGTATGTGTATGTATAACTTAAACATGATGCTGTACACCAGAAATTGACACAGCATTGTAAACTGACTACACTTCAATTAAAAAAGAAAAGAATATACTGCAATGAAACAGTAATAATATGATTGGAGCTTCTGAGTTGGTGAACACATGGAGATTTGGGCAGAGTGCCCTCTCCAGGGGTGCCACTCTTCCATCTGGCTGTTCCTGAGTGACAGCCTGTTATAATAAACAGGTTATCTAGTAAGTGAAAAATAGTAGTAATAGGATTATATGAAAAAGTAACAATCAAAACAAGAATAGCTCTCACTTGCATAGTTGAATGCAGGATGGTGCCATTCACAGAAATAAGGAACTCTGGAAGAAGATGAGGTGATGAAGATTGAAAATTTTGTTTTGTACATGTGGGCTTTATGAGATATCCAGGTGAAGATATGGAGAAGGTGACTGACTGTGTGAGTCCGGATTTCTGAGAAAGATCTGAAATAAGAGCGTTAACAGCATATGGATAATCATTAACACCATGAGAATGAATGATTGTTCAGGGAGGGAGAGAATTTGATTAAGAAGAGAATAAGGCCTAGGGATGAGCCCTGAGGTGATCTAGCATTTAATGGATGGATAGAGGAGACATCAAGAAAGGAGACAGAAGAAGGAGCAGTATAAGAATTAGGAGAACAAAACCCTGAGAGATTTTGGCACAGAGGCCAAGGGAGGAAAGAATTTCAGGAAGGAATGAATGGTCAACAGATGCCATGAAGACTGAAAAATATCCATTGAATTTGGCAGCATGATAGTCATTGATGACCTTGGCTTGAAAGTACCCCTACTGTCTTAGGAAATTTGGTTCCAGTCAAGATAATAAAATTTGTAGGGACAATTCATCCATCTTATCTTAGGAAGTGTTTTCCACTTCAAATTCTCTAATTCTTGACCGTAGTTGTCTTATTCCTACTTTACAGGTCTGATTGGATGTCACAAGAAATCGGTCTATTGGCATGTGATTGGAATGGGCACCACCCCTGAAGTACATTCAATTTTCCTTGAAGGCCACACATTTCTTGTGAGGAATCATCGCCAGGCTTCCTTGGAGATCTCGCCAATAACTTTCCTTACTGCTCAGACACTCCTGATGGATCTTGGCCAGTTTCTATTGTTCTGTCATATCTCTTCACACCAACATGGTAATATCTGTGCATCTTAAAGACTAGCATTATAAATATCGAGCTCTTCTTTTAATGGAATTTACTGTCCACTGTCCAGTATAGGATTATATTAGACCTCAACTGAGTTTCCCTAGTTTTAGCCAGTTTTCAAAGTAAATATTTTACCTTGAGTATAAGGGGGCTTGATTATTAGTAGTACTTGTGAATTTACTGGTGAATCTACCTGTGAAATAGACGGAGGAGAAATGGTCCAGGGAAGAATGAGGTGGTGAAAGTGAGGGGGACAGTGTATCTATCATTGGTTTCCCAGCACGATACCATTAATGAGGCTTCAATACTATGAAGAGAGGGATTTGGGGTCATAGCTGAAGAGATGTTTTATGAGAAATTCAGGGAAATGGAAAAAAGTACAGTGCATAGGTTGTAACCATAAGGGCTCCAGTATATTGCAGTGCTCAATATGAAACAACAGACAACTGGTATACATGGAGATGAAGTGTAGATACTTGGTAGGAGATGAGAGACATCTAGGAAACTCAGGGCATGTCAGGGGATAGAGGATACTGGGAGAAACAACATGCGAGTGGAAGTTGGTGAGCATATGTGAGGTACTGCATGAGGTTTTCAAGGACTACTTGACTTTGCAAAGGGTCAAAGGTCCTGTATAAGCAAGTTGGGACAATGGTACCTACAGTTTCAAATTATTGTTAATATGAGCCCATTTCTCACTATAAGCTATGAAAATTCGTGTTACATGATCATCTCACCTTTATTTTCCTTCTTGTATATTCACTCTGATAACTCTTAATCTTGGACTGATCTAACAACCCTCTTTGTCTACTCCTTTATTGTCACCATTGAGAGCTTTTGGAGGAAAATGTTGAGGAGGCCCAAGCTTTCATGTTTAAGAGCACTTGTCAAATTACCCAGGACATACTTCACAGAACTAGAACAAATCATAATAAAATTTATATGAAACCACAAAGGACCTAGAATTGCCAAAGCATTACTGAAGAGAAAGAAAGAGGCTGGAGGAATAACTCTCCCAGACTTCAGACAATACTATAGAGCTACAGTCATCAAGACAGCATGGTATTGGTACAAAAACAGACATATAGACCAATGGAACAGAATAGAGAGCCCAGAAACGAACCCACAAACTTTTGGTGAACTCATCTTTGACAAAGGAGGCAAGAATATACAATGGAATAAAGACAGTCTCTTCAGCAAATGGTGTTGGGAAAACTGGACAGCAGCATGTAGAACAGTGAAGCTAGAACACTCCCTTACACCATATACAAAAATCAACTCAAAATGGATCACAGACTTAAACATAAGACAAGATTCAATAAACCTCCTAGAAGAAAATATAGGCAAAACATTATCTGACATACATCTCAGAAATGTTCTCCTAGAACAGTCTACTCAAGCAATAGAAATAAAAGCAAGAATAAGAAAATGGGACCTAATGAAACTTACAAGCTTCTGCACAGCAAAGGAAACCATAAGTAAAACAAAAAGACATCCTACAGAATGGGAGAAAATTTTAGCAAGTGAAACCGACAAAGGCTCGATCTCCAGAATATATAAGCAGCTCATACGACTCAATAAGAAAAAAATAAACACCCCAATCCAAAAATGTTCCTATCACTCTTGTATTAACCCTCTCTTCAGGTTTCTTGGTTGCCCTGGGAAAGAGATTTAATCTTACCATGCATCAACTATTCTCCCCTTATGTCCTGTGAGTGACCTTGTCTATAGTCCTCTGTAGTGATGAAGAATAGGGACCTCTCTTCCTCAGCTGTTACATAATATTTATGAGATTTTTGACAAGACATTAGGGGACAAAGGATGCCATACAGGACAAGTAAGAGGAACTTGATCCTATAGGGACAGAGGAATATGCACAGATACTTGTCACTATCTAGTTTGAAGCCTGATTCAGTTTAAGAGGAGTTTGTTTTACACTTTGTTTTTGTTTTATTCTTTTGACACTTCTTTACACTGATTTTAATCCTTGTTTTTCAGGGGAAAAAATGCTTTGTCTTATTAGGCCTCGGACAAAACCCTTCATTTTTAGATCCAGAATGAATTGTTTAAGGCCACATGAACCCAGACTAGTCATTTGCTGCTCCTGAAATCTGCCTTGTTCCCCATCAACCAGTAAACAGGTCTCCCTTCTTGGTATTGATCTTCAAAATACCCACAAGGCATAGATAGGTTAGGGATTATTATCCACATTTTATAAAATATGAAGATGAAACTGAGATTGTTGAATAGACTTGCTATAGGGTTTACAAGTAGTCACATGTAGACATGCTCTTAAGACATATAAAATATTTCCTTAATTCTAAGTTGTACCTTTTCATGTCTTATGAATTTGGAATATGTCCTGAAATTTATATATATATTAACATTTTTTCCTGATGAGCTGTTATCGTAATTCAACTGAGTATATAAAAACAATCACTAGGTAACTGTGGGAATGGGGAGTTGGTCTGACCTAAGCTTCCAAATGCTGAAAATATGCAGTTCCTCAGGTGTCCTTGTTTATCATTTGGGAGTTGGGGAGTGATAGGCCCAGAGTAAGTTCCAAAAGAGAAATATTCATATGTATTATAAGAGTAAACAAGTGAGTCTTAAAAAGGAGGTAACACACAAATTGGAGCTGAGTCAGGCAGAAGGGAAATGGTGAGTGCAAAGACCAAAGGAAGAAACCAGCAAGTCCTAGATATGGAGAAGGTAATCCATACAGGAGACTTGCAAGAAAGAGCATTGGTGTAGAGAAGGGAACACCTAGGAGAGGGCCTTAAAGGCTAATAAGAGAAAACAAAGTTGTAAGAGTTAAACCAAGGAAGTCTCACTGTAACCTGACATGGTTTGGTTTGTCTGTCTCCAGATGGTATGGAAGCTTATGTCAAAGTAGACAGCTGCCCAGAGGAACCCCAACTACGGATAAAAAATAATAAAGAAGAGGAAGATTATGATGGTGATACCTACGACTCTGACATGGATGTGGTCAAGTTTGATGGTGACAGTGCTCCTCCCTTTATCCAAATCCGCTCGGTTGCCAAAAAGCATCCTAAAACCTGGGTCCATTACATTGCTGCTGAAGAGGAGGACTGGGACTATGCTCCCTCCTCCCTCACCTCCAGTGACGGGTGAGCACCTTCTGACCCTTGGTGCTTTCTCTTCAAAAAATAATCAAAAAGTTCTTCCTAGTTATTCAAAGCAACAAATCCCTGAGCCATGTTTAGGGTTGGGCACAGGTACAGAATCAAAAGGCAGGGGCATTAATATGTTTGAAAATTAACATCATGGATGCTTGTATTTTTCTCACTCCTTTCCTTGATTAAATCATGACAGCTGTTTCAGAGCTGGATTTTAGCTACCTGTCCCTTACCTAGAATTCTCTATTCCAACCTCTCATCTTTTTGTGTCTCATACAGAAGTTATAAAAGTCTGTATTTGAACAATGGTCCTCAGCGGATTGGTAGGAAGTACAAAAAAGTCCGATTTATAGCATACACAGATGAAACATTTAAGACTCGTGAAGCTATTCAGTATGAATCAGGAATCCTGGGACCTTTACTTTATGGTGAAGTTGGAGACACACTTCTGGTAAGTTGAGGGAAAGCTATAACGTTGGGATGGAAGAGAAACTCTAGAGGACTTTGAGTTTTTTAAAACTTCCTAATTGAGCCTTGTCTACAATGGGCATGATCTTTTAAAAATTATAAATGTTACACAAATAAATGTGAATTATAAATTTGTTTTAAAATGTTAGTATATAGAAAACAAATTTAATGCTATCCATTAAACATGTCACTTCTTTGAAATACTCATTGCTTAGACTTTGATACATATCCTTCTAGAACTTTTCCACTAGTTATATAGTACAAAAATCAGCAGACTAAGGCCTATGAGCCAAATTTGTCTCATGGTCTGTTTTTGGAGAGCCTTTGAACTTAGAAGGATTTTACATTTTTAAAGAGTTGTAAAGAAAAGAAGAGGAAGAAGAGACTGGATGTAGCTCACAAAGCCCAGCACCTTTACTATCCATCCCGTTCCAGAAAATGCTTCCTAACCCTAGACATAGAATATTAAGAATTCTTATGCTGCAAAGAACAGAATACTCAATGAACAGTGTTTTTAAAAGTTAGGACTTTTTTTTAAAAAATCAATTTGGAGATGTATTGTTGGTTTCATCAACTCAGCTACTAAAGAATGTCATGAGACTGGATAAAGAAGAGGTGGTGTATTTATACAATGGAATACTACTCAGCCATAAAAACCGACAACATAATGCCATTAGCAGCATCATGCATGCTCCTGGAGAATGTCATTCTAAGTGAAGTAAGCCAGAAAAAGAAAGAAAAATATCATATGAGATCTCTCATATGTGGAATCTAAAAAAAAAACCCCACACAAACAAAGCATAAATACAAAACAGAAACAGACTCATAGACATAGAATACAAACTTGTGGTTGCCAAGGGGGTGGGGGGTAGGAAGGGATAGACTGGGAGTTCAAAATTGTAGAATAGATAAACAAGATTATACTGTATAGCACAGGGAAATATATACAAGATCTTGTGTTAGCTTACAGAGAAAAAAATATGACAATGAATATATATATTTGCATGTATAACTGAAAAATTGTGCTCTACAGTGGAATTTGACACAACATTGTAAAATGATTATAAATCAATAAAAAATGTTTAAAAAAAGAATATAATGAGACATAAAAGGGCAAAATAGCATTTGATAATCTCAATAGTTTTATAAAAACATTTATCAAAATTCAGCTTCCATTCTTAATAAAGTCATTGGGAAATTGGGATTGCAAGGGACATCCTTATCCTGATAAAGATCTGCAGAAAACTTAGAGTCACTTTTGTACTTGGTAGTGAAACTCAGAAATCCTTCTAAGATCAGGACAAGACACAGCTAACAGGTATCACCATCTCTATTTAATATTTTACTAGAAATTCTAGCCAGTATCCTTAGGAGAAAAAATTAAAATTTAAGATTGAAAAGGAATAAAGAAAACTGTTACTATTTGAAGATTAAATAAATGGATGACAGATAGTAGGACCTAGATTTCTAATTGTTCGAGAGGGTAATTATAAATAAATAAAAGGAAAGGCTAGAATAAATCATGTGATGCTGAATTAAAGTTGCAGACAATAATGTGAATTCATGTTTTCCTAATACAGATACAAAAGGATATTTATAGAAATAATTATAGATATATATATATATATATATTGGGGTTAGTATATTTCCTAGCTCTGCTGACCGAGAGGGCCTAGAAGCAATGACACCCCAGGTCTATGTTTCTAATACCATGCTCCAATAAAAAGAACCAAGGATCCATGGAGAATGAACAACTCTAGGACTGGGCCAAGGAAAATGCAGGATGAACCTGGAGTATCTTGTGGTTCCAGAAAGTAAGAAAGTGCTCAAAAAGGGGGGGGGGGGTGGATGGGACAATGTCAAAGAAATACAGGCGCTTCTAATGGCCAAGCTGGAAGAATATGAGCCAACAAAATAAATAAAGTAGCAATTAAAATTTGGATGTCTGCTGAAGACACTGCTTCCTCTCAGTCTTTCCCACCATTTGGGCACTGAATTCCCCAACAATGGTTCCAGTGGTAGAATCTTCATTGGATGAGCAGGCATGAATGACTAGGAAGACAGTTGATTACAGCATTAAGCAAGGATAGGAGAGCAACAATGTGGAAGCAGCAGTTAAGAACCCTGAGGACATCAACACAGCTTCTATGTCTAAGGTTGCGTGATATGAGGATAAAAAACTGACTTCTACTTGCAGTCTTGTCTTAAACCCACTCATTTGGTAAAACCCACTAAGCAGCAGAATGATGGAGGAGGAAAATCACACAGCTCTGCAACTAGCGTCTTTAAATCCATGACCATAAATTGCTAGTGTGAGAAGGTGCAAGGAATGCCTCTTGAAGCAATTAAAATCACTTTAAATGAATGGAAAGGAGCCTTTAATGAGAAACTTAAGTAGCTGTCTCAGCAATCTTATGCAAAGACTATTTTGAGCTTTATCTAGGCTCAAACTCCCATACTGTAGATATAATGGAGTTTTTGTTTTCTGCAGAGAGGCCACACTTTTCTTGTTGATCCTAGTTGTCTTAGTACTTGATCTTATATTTCATTTATACTTTCAGATTATATTTAAGAATCAAGCAAGCAGACCATATAACATCTACCCTCACGGAATCACTGATGTCAGTCCTTTGCACTCAGGGAGATTTCCAAAAAGTAAGTGTTACCTCACTTTTATATGTCTTACTTACCTGTAGATACAGATGAGGTCACAGCCCCAATAATAATTTTATACATTCTTCCCCACATGTGTCATTTTTCTCTGGCCATCATTTTCTTCATGTTTATCCTACTTGGGTTCACTGATCTTCCTTGATCTGTAAATGTATGTTTGAAAATATGATTTCCCACACCCTTGATAGCTAGTCTTTTAAAATCCTACTAATCTGGTAGTTGAAAAGTGGTATTTCATTGTTGCCTTTATTTTAATTTCTTTAATTTCTTTTTTTTTTAATTTCTTGTAGTATTGATCATCTTTTCACACTTTTATTGACCATCTGGGTTTTTTCTACTGTGCCCTTTCCCATTCCCTCTCCTCTATTCTCCCATTTCTCAATGGCTGCCAGCCATACTTTTACTTTTATAAAACTAAAGGTGATAACATTTACATTTTGTACTGTTATTTTAAATAACTCCTTGCTTTGTCTATATATTTATTCTAAACTTAAAAAAACAGCATTTATATTGCTTTAGTGTGTGTTTCTTATTATAAGTATATGAGTTTACTGTAGAACTAGGTGATATGCTATGATTGTTCTTTTGTCTACAGCTCTAGGCTTTGGCATCTATTCAGGTCACTGCGGCTTTGATATCTCTTTTTTTTAGCACTTGAGATTTTTTTCTTCTCATACATTTTCAGTTACGTAGTTAAAATGGTTTTAAAATATTGCTATCTATTTGTACTAGTGGGTAGACCTGCCAATTTCAATTCAAACTAACGTGCTAGCAAAAATCTCCTGGACACATTTTTATTCTAAAAAAAAACGTGTGAATCTTAAACTTATAAGAGGTACAATTTTAGTTTTCATTTATTAAGAAATTTCATATGTGCATATAAATTTGTAGAGCCCTTGCAATAAAAACAACATGATTACTAATATATGGCTTGTTACACTTCTAATCAAGCTATTTGGGGTTTTGGATGTGGGTAGGTGTGAAACATTTGAAAGATATGCCAATTCTGCCAGGAAAGATATTCAAGTATAAATGGACAGTGACTGTAGAGGATGGGCCAACTAAATCAGATCCTCGGTGCCTAACCCGCTATTACTCAAGCTTCGTTAATCTAGAGAAAGATATAGCTTCAGGGCTCATTGGCCCTCTCCTCATCTGCTACAAAGGATCTGTAGATCAAAGAGGAAACCAGGTGAGTTCATCTCTTTCCAAGTGCTGGGTTTGAAGCTAAATTGAAATGACAATGCGTACGAACTTCCAGATAACGTTTCCTATACTCTCTCAGAAAATATTGGCAATAAAAGAAATGAGCTCATTTATTATACGACAGCCTAGACATCCTCCCTGCATGTTTTATCGTGGGTGACTACAAGTTAACTTATCTGCAGCATCTAGCATAGTGCACAAGATTTAGTAGGCGTTCAATAAATATTTGTTGAGCAAAATACAGGGCAAGATATAAAATATTTCAGAATGTGATTAGAATTTGGAGCACTTCTGCTGTTTTAGAAAAACAAGGTTAAGTACTCTGAATTTGAAAAGCTTAATTCTTCACAAAAACTCATTGTTTGGTTCCATATTGCTTAGGCTTGACTACATGTCCATTTGGTTATTTATGATATATAGGATTCCTACTTGTCAGGAAACATTTTATGACCTTTAATGCAGGTAAAACATGTAGCACACAAATCCAGAGAGGTGTCAGTTTGGCCATGTGTCTGTCCTGACTAATTTTTCCTAATTATAGCTTTTCCATCAGTTTTTGGAAGGTGACTAAAATATACCTGTATTCTGCAATCTCCTCCCTTCAGCATTTTGGTTTCTGTAGCAATAGGTTATACAAAATAAAATTTATAATATTAGTGAAGTTTGCACATCTTAGTGGACTCAATTAGCAAGTGACTAACTCATCTCTGTGGTTCATATGCAGTGTTCTTCTGAAAAAAACTTTAAACTTTGTGAATGGAAAACTTAAAAGTATTAGTGTTAGCATTCCACGGTTCATCTTGGCTTTGTTATTTGATTTCTGTTTTGTATTTTTAACTTCTTATAGATTAGTAGCTTTGTGGAAGGGCATTTGCTAGATGAAAGTTTAAGGAAGGCATTAATCTTACTTGACTTGACTAAATTGTTTAAGAAAGACATTGAATAATCACTTAGGTCTTTAAAGAGTGAAAATCCTGTAATCTGAACACAGAAAGAATGATGCTACAGACTCTACCCAAAAAAATCAGCCAGAGTATGGACTTGTGACCGGAGGAAAATTAAGTTTAATGGGTCCAGTCACCCTCTTGCCCTGAAGACACATTTGCTCTAAACATACTCACTGTTCATAGCACCCACTCCCACTCCCAGGCCCTGGGACATGCCATCGTAGTAAGTGGAATTGAACCAACGGACTATAGATATATCATATGCATGCCATCACTTCCATCACAGACTGCTAATTTCCACCTGTCAATACTGGTAGCATTTCTTTCTTTCTTTCAATGCATATAATTAACAGATGATGTCAGACAAGAGAAATGTCATCCTGTTTTCTGTATTTGATGAGAATCAAAGCTGGTACCTCACAGAGAATATTCAGCGCTTCCTCCCCAATGCAGATGGAGTGCAGCCCCAGGACCCAGAGTTCCAAGTCTCCAACATCATGCACAGTAAGCAAAGCAGCACTTGAGTGCAGTGGGTAATGAATAAAGGGAAACTGAAGCCACCAAACTGAAGTCCAGTTAATGCATTAATTTATATGCCATGCAAAAGTCATGTTTCCTTAAAAATTGTTACATATGAACATATACAATTTTATATAAATGCATAAATATGATCATATAATGTATTTTTTTCTTTTAGAAGGCAATCAAATATCTAGAAAAGTTTGTTTTTAAAGGGTAAATCAAATAAAGATACAGTTTTCATTTACTCAAACATACACAAGCCATCCTTAATATAAAATGCACTCAGTTGGTAAATTACACCAGAAGGACACAGGGAATGCAATTTTACATGTGAAAAACAATTGCCAGCTATAACAATTTAACAGTCAGATTAATGAAGGCATTATACCCTTACGAAAAAAACATCTTTTTTCCAACTTTATCAAGATGTAATTGACAAATAAAAATTATATATATTTGGGGGGGAGGGACATAGCTCAGTGATAGACCACATGTTTAGCACACATGAGGTCCTGAGTTCAATCCCCAGTACGTCCTCTAAAAAAAATTGTACATATTTAAAGCATACAATGTGATCTTTTTGATATTTACTTGGCTTCGCCTTCCCTTTTACCTGCCCATTGCCTTCTATATTATACCTTTCCACTAACCATTTTGTGTCCAGGTAACCCATGTTAGAATATATTGTTACTGTGACTATATAATCATGTACAAGGACATATGGCCACTGTACTAGTCTGCTAGGCTTTCCATAACAAAGTGCCGCAGACTGGCTGGTTGCGACAATAGACATTTATTTCCTCACAGTTCTTGAGGCTGTTTCCTCACATGGTCTTTCCGCTGTGCATGCACATGTCTGTGTACAAATTTCCTCTTCCTATAAGGACACCAATCATATAAGGTTAGAACCCACCCTAATGACCTCATTTTTAAAGAATTACTTGTTTACAGACCCTATCTCTAAATGCAGTCACATTCTGAGGTATTAGGAGTTAGAACTTCAACACACGAATTTGAGTGGGAGGAACATTCAGTCTATAACATACATACCTATGTGTTTATATACACACACAAATTTGAATGGTCAAAAATATGATACAAATTTCAACCTCACTACAGGGAAATGCAAAATAGAATACCATTGCCGTAGCACTTTTTACCTATCAGACTGGCAAAATTATAAGACAGTACTAGTGGGCTTGTGAGTAAAAGAGTGTTGTCATACAATGCTAGCGGATAACTAGAAGTCTTTTTGAAACCAATCTGATTGAAACCACTGAAATTAAAAGTATGTGCCTTCTGGAGCCCTGGTTCTGGCTAAGACAGAATAAGCACGTGTCACTCTGTCTATCCTACAAACTGCAACCATTCTTACTTGCATTCTGTAGGATAGTTAAGGATTTTACCTTAATGTATGGAGCAGCCATCTGAGAATGTTGAAAAGGTAAATTAAGGAAGGAGACTAGAAAGAATTAAAAGCATGCAGATTGGAAGAAATAAAACCGAATATGACACGATTATCTACATAAAAAAACTCACAAACTACACAAAAAAGCTCCTAGAACTAATAAGTGAGTTTAGTCTGATTGCAGAATGCAAAGTCAACCTGCGAAAGTCATTCATATTTCCATGTAACAACAGAAAACTGTTGGAAATCTAAATTACAAAAATAATACCATTTATAATAGCTCAAAACTGAAATAAATGTAACAAAACATGTGCAGGACCTGTACACTGAAAATTACAAAACACTGATGAAAGACATTTTAAAACATCTAAAAAAGTGAGACACATACAACGTTCACAGATTGGATGACTCATAAAGATGTCAGCTATTCCCAAAATCATCCATATATTTAATGCATTATTAAAATCTCAGCACGATTTTTTGTTGGTAGGGAAAAGTATATTATAAAATTTATATGGAGAGGAAAAGGAACTAGAA
This sequence comes from Camelus bactrianus, assembly GCF_048773025.1. Lineage (NCBI taxonomy): Eukaryota > Metazoa > Chordata > Mammalia > Artiodactyla > Camelidae > Camelus > Camelus bactrianus. The sequence goes on along the minus strand of NC_133575.1, from coordinate 117,921,267 downwards.
TAGCCAAGACAACTTTGAAAAAGAAAAATTAAGTTGGGGGGCTCCTATTACCTGATTTTAAGACTTACTATAAAGCTACAGTAACCAAGATAGCATTGTATTGACAAAGATGAATGACTTAGAATACATACTGCAGAAACAGACACATACATACATGATTCACTGATTTTTGATGAGGATAGAAATGCAATAGCATTGGAACAATTGATCATCCATATAAAAAAGATGAACCTCGACCTAAATCTCACACTTACAGATTAAGTCAAAATGTCTCACAGAAAATGTAGAGGAAATTTTTCATGACTTGGAGCTAGGCAAAGTGTTCTGATAGACGATGCCAAAATCAAAATTCATAGAATGAAAAACTTGATAAATTGGATTTCATCAAAATTAAAAGCTTTTCCTCTAAAAAAGATATTGCTAAGGAGAATGAAAAGACAAGCCACAGATTGGTAGGAAATATTTGCAAATCACATATCCGTATCTAAAATCTCAGACTCAATGGTGAGAAAACAAGCCAACCTCTAAAACTGGGCAAACGATTTGAACTGACACATTACCACAGAAGATATATGGAAGGGAAATAAGTACATGAAAAAAATGGTCAATATGATTAATCATTAAGGAAATGCATATTAAAACCACAGTGAGATACCTGTACATGTCTGTGATTAGAAGGTATCATACTGTCTTGAAATTTTACAGAAAGGCTGCAAGGATAGTAGAGAACTCCCATATACCCTTTATCCAGGTTCACTCATTTTTAACATTTTGCTGTGTTTGCTTTATTTCTCTTTCCCTTATGTATCTATTTTTATTACTTATTTTCCATTTGGGAATAGGTTGTAGAAATTATTAGCCCCTTTAACTCTTAATACTTCATTGTGTATTTCCAATGAATAATGATATTCTCTTACATAACTAAAGAGTTGTGAAATTCAGAAAATTCAACATTGATGCATTATGTAATACATTGACACAATACATTTATCTACCTGGCAGCCAATATTTCAGTTGTATCCATCAATGCTGTCTTTTGTAGCTGGATCTAGTTGTCCTACTTCTTTGAAATCTGTTTCCTTGAATTTGGAACATGAGCAGATACTAATTTTGATCACCAGATCAAGTTTAGTTTTTCTGTTTTTTTCCTCTGTGTAGTTGTCATTTTTCTCCTTGCAACTAATCAGGAATTTGTAGGGAGATATTTTGAGGCCATGCAAATGCCCAGCTCTTCATCAAACTGCCCCCCAACATATAGCATCTAAATCCATCATAACCATGATGGTTTATGACTCTCTTCACTTTGAGATTAGATCTTAGCTGATCAAGTATTAATAATTTATGTTTTTGGAAGGTATAATGTTATCTCTTCTTGGGAATAAGGTAACAGACATAACATATAATCATTTCTAATCATATCATGACAATCCAAAATAATAAATCCAGATACTGCTAAAAAACTTTTATTCTCCATTTCTTTTGCAGGCATCAATGGCTATGTTTTTGATAGCTTGCAGTTGTCAGTTTGTTTGCATGAGGTGGCATACTGGTACATTCTAAGTGTTGGGGCACAGACTGACTTCCTCTCTGTCTTCTTCTCTGGATATACCTTCAAACATAAAATGGTCTATGAAGATACACTTACCCTATTCCCCTTCTCAGGAGAAACTGTCTTCATGTCAATGGAAAACCCAGGTTAGTTATTTATATTATTCTTTTACTAACAGCTGTGATTGCTTCATGAGACATTCATATGGTCTTTTGCCCTCTAGATCATATTTGTGTCAATACTAAATGATTCAAGTGATTTTGGTAATTGCAAGGCATTTTAATGATAGCACCACATCAAGTATTTAACTTAAAAATCTTTGCTCTAAAATGTTCCTTTACTTACTGTGGGCCAAAATTTTAAGTGTGTTTACTGAATTATAGTGGCAAATATACTTTTATATATGCAATTAACATGTAGGCTCTAAATATACTTCTACGTGCCTTGTGAACATTGGTATTGTTGGATAAATACCAGCTAGAAGCCTTTGGGAAGGTCATAATAATCTCCTTTAAGACACATACCCTAAAAACCACTCTGAAGCCTTCAGGACGAACGTGGCTGTCAGGATCTTGAAGAGATATCTATACTCCCATGTTTTTGCAGCTTTATTCACAGTAGCTAAGCTGTGGAAACAACCTAAATGTCCATTAAAGGATGAATGGATTAAAAAATATGATATAGGAGACAGCACAAGATGATGGAGTACAAAGGCCCTGAGCTCACCTCCTCTCATGGGCACACCAAAATCATAACTATGTGTAGAACAACCATAAATGAAAAAGATCAGAACCTACCAGAAAAGATGTTCTACAACTAGAGATATAAAGAAGGAACCAAATGAGATGCGTAGGAGCAGAGTCGTGATACAGTCAAGACCCATAGACTCAGCTGGGCGACCCAGAAATGGGAGAATAATTACAACTGCAGAGACTATCCAAAGGAGTGAGAGTTCTGAGCCCCATGTCAGTCTTCCCAGCCTGGGTGTCCTGCACCAGGAATATGAGCTTCCAGAATATTTGGCTTTATAGGCCAGCAGGACTTACTTTTGGGAGTCCCAGAGAGCTGAGGGAAATAGAGACTTCACTCTTAAAGGGTGCACACAAAATCTCATCCACTCTGAGACACAGGGAAGAAGCAGTAATTTGACAGGAGCCTGGGTCAGATCCACCTGCTGATCTAGAGAGTCTACAAGGTAGGCAGGAGGCCAGTGCAGCTCACCCTGGGGACATAGACACTGGTGGCAGCTAATTTTTGGCACTCCTTCTAGCACATGGACAGTGGTGCTGGAAAGCACCATTTTGGAATCCTCTCTCTAGCTTATTAGCCCCAAGACTCAGTCCAGCCCTGGCCCAATGGTCCATAGGCACAAATTCTGGGACAACTCAGCCCAAGCAACTAACTGGGTACAGACAGAGCCCTACCCACCATCAGACAGGCTGCCTTAAGAACCCCTGAGGCTACAGTTGCCCTTGGACATGGCCCTGCCCACCAGGCGATCAAGGACATGCCCCACAAACCAGTGTACAGGCACTACACTTGAGACCCCAGGGCCTTCCAGCCAGAGACTCTGGGTCCCAGCTCTACTCACCCAGGGGCAGAAATCATCCCCATAGTCCCCTGGGCCTTGGCGCCACCCAATAGGGAGCCTGCTCTAAGCTTGGGACCAGCCTCACCCACCAGTAGGCAGACACCAACCACAAGAAAACCACAGCCCTGCAACATGCAGACCCAGCCCACCCACCAGCAGGCCAGACTCTGCCAGGGACCAGCAGGGCCTAAGCCTCTCCCACAAGCAAGCCAACCAACACAAGCTAAAAGACACCCCAGGCCCCACAGCCAAATTGGTCAGGAACTGGCCCCACCTACCAGCAATCTGACACCTGTTCTGAGACCCCTGAGCTCTGCAACTGGACCCCAAGGATAGGTTCTGCCTGCCAGTAAGCCAGCACTTGCCTCAGGACCTGGCTTTACCCACTAGCTGAGGGCAAGAGCCCAAGGGTTTCCTGGACCCTGACTCTGCCAACCAGTAACCCAGCACTAGCTCTGAGACCCCTGGAGTTCCACAGTCGTACGCCTCATCACCCAGTCCCACCAACCAGCAGCTGGCAGCCTCTACACAAGGCAGGACATGGCAACCAACCAGACCAGGGGTCAGCCAAGCCTACCAGATTGCCCACTTAGCCAGCCCACCACAACAGAAAGACCCATGCAGCTCTCTTAAGGCAAACCCCTAGAGCACATAGCTCTGGTGATGAGAGGAGACTTCACTGCTGGGATACATGAATCATCTCCTACAAAGGGCCACTTCTCCAAGGGGAGAAATGTAACTAACCAACCACATACATAAAAATATAAACAGCAACTGAGACAAAATGAGGTGACAGAGGAATATGTTCCAGACAGAGGAACAAGATAAAACTCCAGAAGAAGAACCAAGTGAAGTGGAGATAGCCAATCTACCTAAGGAAGAATTCAGGGCAATGATCGTAAACATGATGAAAGAACTCAGAAGAAGAATGGATGCACACAGAGAGAAGTTAGAAGTTTTTAACAAAGGGTTAGAAAATATAAAGAAAAACCAAACAGAGATGAAGAATACAATAATGGAAATGAAAAAATACACTAGAAGGACTCAACAGTAGACTAAATAATTCAGAAGAATGGATCAGTGAGCTGGAAGACAGAGTAGTGAAAATCACTGATGGTAAACAGAAAAAAAGAATGAAAAGAAATGAGGACAATTTAAGAGACCTCTAGGACAACATCAAGCCCACTAATATTCACATTATAAGGATCCCAGAAGGAGGAGAGGTAGAAAGCGGCTGAGGACATAATTTAAGATATATTAGCTGAAAACTTCTCTAACTTGGGAAAGCAAACAGTCACCCAAGTCCAGGAAGTGCAGAGAGTCCCATACAGGAGTATCCCAAAGAGGAATCATGATACATTGTAATTAAAATAGCAAAAATTAAAGATACAGTATTAAAAAGCAACAAGGGAAAAGCAACAAATAACATACAAGGGAAGTCCCATAAAGTTATCAACTCACTTTTCAACAGAAGTGCTAGGCCAGAAAAGAGTGGCACGATATATTTAAAGCAATGGAAGGGAAGAACCTACGACCAGGAATACTCTGTCCTACAAGACTCTCATTCAGATTTGATGATGAAATCAAAAGCTTTACAAACAAGTAAAAACTGAAAGAATTCAGCACCACCAAACTAGATTTCCAACAAATGTTAAAGAAACTTCTCTAAAATGAAAACACAATGATAAAAAATCTATGGGACACAGCAAAACCACTTCTAAGAGGGACATTTATAGTGATACAAGCTTCCTCAGGAGACAAGAAAATACTCAAATAAACAAACCAACCTACCACCTAATGGAACTAGAGAAAGAAGAACAAAGCCCAAAGTCAGTAGAAGGAAGGAAATCATAAAGATCAGAGCAGAAATAAAGATTTTAAAAATCAGTAGAAAAGATCAAAGAAATCAAAATCTAGTTCTTCAAAAAGAGAAACAAAATTGATAAACCTTTAGCCAAATTCATCAAAAAAAAAGGGAGGGAGAGAAGGTCCAAAACAATAAAATCAGAAATGAGAAAAGAGAAGTTACTACCAACACCAAAGAAATACAAAGGAGCATAAGAGACTACTACAAACAACCATATGCCAATAAAATGGACAACTAGAAGAAATGGAAAAATTTTTAGAAATGTACAATCTCCCAAGACTAAACCAGGATAAAATAGAAAATATGAACATACCAGTCACTAGTAATGAAATTAAATCAATAAGTTAAAAACTCCCAACAAATGAAAGTCTAGTACCAGCTGACTTCACAGGTGAATTCTACTAAGCATTTAGAGAAGAGTTAGAACCTATCCTTCCCAAACTAATCCAAAAAATTTTAGAGGAAGGGATGCTTCCAAACTTATCCTAAGAAGCCAGCATCACCGTGATACTGAAACCAGACAAAAATATAACAAAAAAGAAAATTATAAGCCAATAACACTGATGAACATAGATGCAAAAATCCTGAACAACATATTACCAAATAAAATCCCACAAGACATTAAAAGGATCATACACCATGATAAAATGAGATTTATCTTTGGGATGCAAAGGTTTTTCAATATCCTCAAATCAATTAATGTGGTACAACACATTGACAAGTTGAAGAAGAAAAACCACATGATTATCTCAATAGATGCAACAAAGCTTTTGATAAAATCCAACACCCATTTATGACAGAAACTCTCCAGAAAGTGGGCACAGATGGAACATATCTCAACATAATAAAGGCCATTTATGACAAACCCACAGTTAACATCATACTCAATGGTGAAAAGCTGAAAGCATTCTAAGATTAAGAACAAGACAAGGATGCCCACTCTCGCCACTTTTATTCAACATAGTTTTGGAAATCCTAGCTACAGCAGTCTGAGAAGAAAAGGAAATAAAAGGAATCCAAATTGGAAAAGAAGAAGTAAAACTGTAACTGTATGCAGATGACATGATACTATACATAAAAAATCCTAAAGACACCAGCAAAAAACTACTAGACCTCATCAGTGAATTTGATAAAGTTGCAAGGTACAGAATTAATATACAGAAAATCTGTTGCATTTCTGTACACTAACAACAAACTATCAGAAAGAGAAACTAAGGAAACAATCCCGTTTACAATTGCATCAAAAAGAATAAAATACCTAGGAACAAACCTACCTTAGGAGGTAAAAGACCTGTACTCAGAAAATTATAAGACACTGATGAAAGAGATGGAAAATGACACAAAAACAGATGGAAAGATATACTGTATTCATGGATTGGAAGAATTAGTATTGTTAAAATGACCACACTGTTCAAGGCAATCTACAGATTCAATGCAATCCCTATCAAAATACCAATTGCATTTTTCACAGAACTAGAATAAATAACTTAAAAATTCTTATGGAAACACAAAGGACCCCAAATAGCCAAAACAATCTTGAGAAAGAAGAACAGAGCTGGAGGAATCAGGCTCCCTGACTTCAGACAATACTACAGAGCTACAGTAATCAAAAGTGTATGATACTGGTGCAAAAACAGACATATAGATCAATGGAACAGACTAGGGAGCTCAGAAATAAACTAATGCACTTATGGTCAATTAATCTATGACAAAGGAGGCAAGAAAATACAATGGAGAAAAGACAGTCTCTTCAATAAGTGGTGCTGAAACACTGGACAGCTTCATGTAAAAAGAATGGAAATAGATCATTTTCTAACATCACATACAAAAATAAAGTCAAAATGGATTAAAGACATAAATATAAGACCAAATACTATAAAACTCCTTAGAGGCAAACATAGGCAGACACTCTTTGACATAAATTACAGCAATATTTTTTTGAATCTGTCTCCTAAAGCAAAGGAAATAAAAGCAGAAATAAACAAACGGAACCTAATTAAACTTAAAGGCTTTTGAACAACAAAGGAAACCATTGACAAAAAAGACAACCTGCTGAATGGGAGAAAATACTTGCAAATGATATGACCAACAAGGGGTTAATATTCAAAATATATAAACAGCTCATACAACAACAACAACAACAAACAGGCAACTCAATTAAAAAATGGGCAAAGACCTGAATAGATATTTTTCCAAATACACACAGATAGCCAACAGGCACATGAAAAGATGCTCAACAGTTTAATCATCAGAGAAATGCAAATCAAAACCACAATGAGATATCACCTAACACCTGCCAGAATGGCCATTATCGAAAAGAGCACAAATAACAAATTTTTGCAAGGATATGGGTAAAAGGGACCCCTCCTACACTGTTGGTGGGAATATAAATTGGTGCAGCCACTGTGGAAAACAGTATGGAGCTTTCTCAAAAAACTAAAAATAGAACTACTATATGACCCAGCAGTTCCACTACTGGGTATTTGCCTGAAAAAAAATGATAACTCTAATTTGAAAAGATACATATGTACATCCTAATGTTCACAGCAGCATTATTTACAATAGCCAAGGTATGGAAACAACCTAAGTGTCCAACAACAGATGAATAGATAAACAAAAAGTGGTGTGGAATAGTACTCAGTCATAAAAAGTGAAAGATAAATACTATATGATATGACCTATATGTGGAATCTACAAAAATTAATAAATGACTATAACAAAACTAAAACAGATTCACATATATAGAGAACAAACAAGTGGCTACCAGTGGGGAGAGGGAAGGGGGAGGGACAAGTTAGAGGTAGAGGAGCAAGAGGTACAAACTATTAGGTATAAAATAAATAAGCTACAAGTACATAGTGCACAACACAGGGAATATAGCCAGTATTTTATAATAACTGTAAGTGGAGTATAACCTTTAAACATTGTGAATCACCACATTGTACACCTGTAACTTGTATACTATTGTACAGCAACTATACCTCAATAAAAACTGGTTCCAGGATTGAATAACAGCCTAAAGATTAATTGGTTCACTGAAAGCCCTGGTTATATCACTGAGGCCAGAGACTGATCTGTATATTTGTAGCACTGGCCAAGTCATCTTATGTCTGTGTCACAAGTTGGAGTAGGAGACTGGCAGCTGAAGTGTCTCCAAGGGAATTATAATTTAATTTTCTTTGCATCTGTGATAATGTCTCCTTTCTTATTTCAACTGTATATATGTGGAATTTCTAATTTTTATTTGGTTTTTATTTTATTGAGTTTCATCAAAGAATCAAGTCTTCTTTAAGCTCTTGGATTGAGATTTATTAATTAATTAGTATAATTTTAAAATTTATTTTTATTCACACATAATACAAAAAGATGTTCTCATTACAAAAATTCAACTAGTACAGATATAACTAAGGTTCCTCTTGATCACTATTCCCAATCCCAGGCCCTCCTCAGAGTATGGCAGATGCCACTCCAAATCTGTTCATGGGATTTTCATTTTTCCTTTTCTCACCCAGTTACTGTCTTCCTCAGGAAAAGGAAGTATTTGTTTTATTTAAGCTATAACAGTGGAATTTTAGAGTCAAAAACTGGATTTAAATTACTCATTCCAGCTCAGTCCTGGACTACGCTGAGCCAACGTGGGTTTATACCATCAAAAATATGCTTCAAATATCATGAAATTGGGTTCTTATACTCCTTGTCTTCCTATTTTGTAATGTACTCCTTTATTTTGGTAGAAAACATCCTCTAGTCACTTCCTGAGAATGGCTGCACTAGAGGTAGATTTTTTGAATCCTTGTATATTAGAAAATTTCTTTATTCTCATTTCCCATTTCATTGATTATTTGGCTGCACATAAAATACAGGGTATTCAGTTAAAATTTTGCTTGCAAATACTGTGTGAGTTTATGAGGCTGTTGAGGTAGCTGATGGGTAGGTATATTTTTTTCACTTAGCTTATGCATCTACTTTACCACCATGAGATTCCTTCACTCAGGTAATCCTGTTCATAGTAGAAATATTTCACTTGCATTATGGTGGGATTTTATATTATTTGTATCCTTACTTATCCTACAAATTGGCCACAATGGAGGTTAGGCATTGTGTTATGTGATTTGAATGCATTATTAGATACTGTTAGCCTCATTTACAAATTAGAAAATTAGAGCTCAGAAAGCTCAACTGACTTGCTTAAAGTCACACAGCTGGTAACTCGTAGAACTATGATTTGAACACAGGCAAGCTTATGGTAGAACCTGCACCACTGTGTTATACAGCAATAACAACTAGCCTATATAAAGTTTCCAGATTAAGTCATCGTCATCATCAAAGTGTTCTGTGTGACTATTAAGACTCTTCATTATTGTGTATGTTAATTACATTTCTCTGTTTTATGCCAATATATTCGTTTTGAATCACAGCCTTTTCTTGTGGTCACAAACATATATCACAACAGCAGCAATGCAAAAACCACTTTTACTGCCATTGTTTGAGTGTTGTTACATGTGTCAGGGATTTAACCTAACAACCTGCAATATGATGGTACTGACTAGAAATTTTTTCATTTATCTGGGAATAGAAGAGAACGTCTAACACAGATCTTGCTTACAACCTAGGTATTGAGTAACCAGAGTCTTATTCTTCCTCATCTCCAGGTCTGTGGGTTCTGGGGTGCCACAACTCAGACTTTCGGAACAGAGGCATGACAGCCTTATTGAAGGTTGACAGTTGTGACAGGAACACTGGTGATTATTATGACAACACATATGAAGATATTCCAACCTTCTTATTGAATGAAAACAATGTCATTGAACCCAGAAGCTTCTCCCAGAATTCAAGGCACCCTAGCACTAGGCAAAAGCAATTGAAAGCCACCACAACTCCAGAAAATGACATAGAGGAGATTGACCCTCAATCTGGAGAGAGAACACAGGTCTCTAGTGATTTATTGATGCTCTTGGGACAGAATCCTACTCCACATGGATTATCCTTATCTGATCTCCAAGAAGCCAGAAATGGGACTGATAATCATTTACCTGGAGCAATAGAAAGAAATAAGGGCCCATCTGAAGTGGCACATCTCATCCTAAAGCTCCATCACAGTGGGGAAAGAGTATTTACTTCTGAGCCAGAACTATCATTAAATGAGAATTTAGGGACAACCGTAACAGCAGAGTTGAAGAAACTTGATTTTAACATTTCTAGTTCATCAAAAAATTTAATGACTTCACCAACAATTCCATCAGGCAAGTTCTTGACAGATACTGAAAAGACAGCTTCCTTAAAACCCCCAAATACACCAGTTCGTTTTAGTAGTCAATTAGGCACCATTGTATTTGGTAAAAATTCATCTCACTTTGTTGGGTCTGGGGTAACTTTGGCCTTCAGTGAAGAAGATAATGATTCCAAGTTGTCAAAAGCAGCTTTAATGAATAGTCAAGAAAGTTCACTGGGAGAAAACGTATTATCAATGGAGAGTGATAGGTTAGTTAAAGAGGAAAGAGTTCGTGGACCTGCTTCATTGACCAAAGATGATGCTTTATTTAAAGTTAATATCTCTTTGGTAAAGACAAACAAGGCATCAATTAACTCAACAACTAACAGAAAGATTCACATTGATGACCCGACATTATTAATTGACAATAGCACATCAGTCCGGGAAGGTGTTATATTAGAAAGTAATACTGAGTTTCAAGAAGTGAATTCTTTAATTCATGATGAAACATCTATGGACAAAAATACTACAGCTTTGGGACTAAATTATGTGTCAAATAAAACTATTCCATCAAAAAATATGGAAATGGTCCACCCTGTGCCACTAGATGCAGAACATCCAAACGGCAAAAGCATACTTCTTACTAATGTGGCTAATGTCCAAGAAAATGATACACACAATCAAGAAAAAATATCTCAGGAAGAGATAGAAAGGAAAGAAAAATTAATCCAAGATAATGTACTTTTGCCTCAGGTGTCTCCAGTGAGTGAAACTAAGAACTTTCTGAAGAACCTTTTTGTACTAAGCAAAAGTTTAGAGGAGGGGAGATACACTTCAGTACTTCAAGACACCAAGTTATTAAATGATTCAGCAAAAAGATCAGGGATTCACATGGCCCATTTCTCAATAATAAGGGAGGAAGCAACCTTGGAAGACTTGGAAAATCAAACAAAGAAAATGGTAGAGAAGTATCCAAGCACCACAAGTATCTCTCCAAATCCAAGTCAGTGGAATGTTATCGCTCAACGTGGTAAGCGGGATTTGAAACAATTCAGACTCCCACTGGAAGAAATAAAGATTGAAAGAGGGGTAATTCTGAATGACCGCTCAACTCAGTGGCCCAAAAACATGAAATATTTGACCCAGGTAGAAGACAACAAGAAGGAGACAAGGGCCATTACTCAGCCCTTCTTATCAGATTGTCATGGCATCATTCAAACAAATGGCTCCGCATTCCCCATTGCAAAGGTATCAGCATTTCCATCAATTAGACCTACAGATCTGATCAAGATCCCATCCCAATACAACTTGTCTCATCTAGCATCAGCCTGTAGTTATACCTTTGGGAAAAGGAGTTCTGGGGTCCACAAAAGCAGTCACTTCTTACAAGAAGCCAAAAGAAATAACCATTCTTTAGCCTTCCTAATGTTGGAAATGATCAGAGGTCAAGGAAAAATCAGTACCCTATGGAAAAACATCACAAACCCACTCCTGTACAAGAAATTTGACAGCACTATTGTTTTGAAACCAGCCTTGTCTAGAGCATCTGGCAAAGCTGAATTTCTTCCTAAAATTAAAGTTCATGAGGAAGACTTTTTCCCTACGAAAACTAGCAATGATTCTCCTGCCCACCCGGAACTTAGGGAAGAGATCTTCCTTAAGAAAACACAGGGACTTGTTAAATTGGATAAAGTAAATAAACCCAGAAAAATGCCCTTTCTGAAATGGGCAACAGAAAGCTCTGAAAAGACTCCCTCCAAGCTGCTGGGCTCCCTTGCTTGGGATAAACAATATACTACTCTGGTACCAAAAGAAGAGTGGAAGTCCCTAGAGAAATCAGAAAAAAGCACAGCTTTAAAGATAAAAGACACAATTTTTCCCCTGGACCCTTTTGAAAACAAACATTCAACAGCAGCAATAAATGAAGGACAAGATAATCCCCAAAGAGAAGCCACCTGGGTAAAGCAAGGAGGGACTGGAAGGTTGTGCTCTCAAAAGCCACTAGTCTTGAAACGCCATCAAAGGGAAATAACCTTTACTACTTTTCAGCCAGAGGAAGACAAGATTGACTATGATGATACTGTCTTGATTGAAACAAAGAGAGAAGATTTTGACATTTATGATGAGGATGAAAATCAAGGCCCCCGCAGCTTTCAAAAGAGAACACGACACTATTTTATTGCTGCAGTGGAGCGGCTCTGGGATTATGGGATGAGTGCATCCCCCGATGCACTGAGAAACAGGTATGGCTACACTGGTTGTTCCTTTGTCCTACTATTGTCACCTTTGTCTTTACCACGTACTAAAACAATAAGAAAGACATGAGTCTGCAGCAGTGAGACTCCAGAGGTCATTGAAGAATAGAGGAAACTGAAAAAAAAAGTGGGGCTTACAAAAGGGTAGAGGAGTCAGAGTCAAGAAGCAACAATGGGGAGCAGGAATAAAGTCAGCCTCACCTATCAGCCTTATGAGCTGCAGGATAAGTCCCATGAGCAAGCCCTGAGAGAGGCATCAGGAAGAAGTGAAGTGTGTGGTAAAGAGGCTGAGGATACAGGGGAAGTTGTTTTCCATAGTACTGGGGATCCAGAGGGCAAAGTGGGAGAATTTGATTCTTAGGGGAGCAGATGGAGGTTGGACAGGGAAGAGAAAGTACAGAGAAATTTGGAAGATAAACATAAAGAGAGTCAATCAGTCAACAAATATTTATTGAGCACCAACCATATAGCAGACAATTTCATAGGCACTGGAGAGCAGTAAAGTAGGTGCTTATATTCTATCAGGATGGGCAAGAGATGATAAACTAGTAGAAAACTAAATAAGGGAATGTTGACTAAATAAAGGGATGGTGCTGCTCAGAAGGCAGAATCGAATAATATGGTTATTTGCCTGTGCTGGTCAGAGAAATTCTCTTTGTGGAGTTGAGACCTAAATGATAAGAGGTCAGCTAACAGAGCTCTGAGAGTAGATGTTGCCAGATAAAGGGAACAAGAAATGCAAAAGCCCTGAGAATGAAGCAAGTTTAGCATCTTTGAGGAATAAAAAAGGACCAACATGAATAGAGTACAGTAAAGAAGTGTAGGGTAGGGGGGAGGGACATGAGGTGGCAGAGATGAATGGTCAGATAATATAGTTCCTACAGGAAGGGTAGATGCCCTCTTCATTACTCGTTGTCAATTTCTGACCTTGCTTTCTGCCTGTTTTCTGCCACAAGTGAGCTCTCATTGCTGTACAGCAGCAGTAGAATATTTCCCCTGTCTTTCCCACTCTCCCAGACCTGTAGCTTACATTTTCTGCTTTTTCATTAAAGCTCCAACAACCCTTCTTACTCCTAGCTGATGCTGTGCAATGAAGCTCAGCAGCCTTCCAGCACCGCATTTATTGACATCTGTACCTATATAGTGTCGTCATGCTTACGACAGTAAATGGACTCTCTGTGCTCCTAAGGCCAACCACTCAGGTTTTCCACTTGATCCCATCTTTTCTCCCCTCATAAAAAACATTGCTTCAACAATTCCCTTTTCCCCTCTTACATCATCTGTTTCTCCCTCTCCACTGAGTTAGTCTCATCAGCATCAATCATGCTATTGTTTATCCCCTTATATTTTCAGAAAACATTTAAAGATCATTTTTCCTCCTTGCTGCTTTTGCTTCTTTTCCTCTCATTTTTTCTTTAAGCCACTCCAAAGAGGCTTTTATCTCCATTTTTCCATGAAAACTACATTTTCAAGGTCACTTGCTGATGTTTACATTACTAATTCTCACTCCTCATCTTAGTTTAACTCTCAGTTGTATTTGATACCTGATTACCCCGCCCTTGATACATGGTCTCACTTGGTCTCTCTGATGCCACATTTTTCTACTAAATTCACTGCCAATCTTCCTTTGTCAACTTTGCTGGTTCTTCATCTCCCTAACCTTTAAAAATTAGAGTGTCCTAGGTATAGTTCTCTCTTAACCCTCCTCTTTTCTGTTTACACTCAACCTTGTGATGACCTAATTTACTCTTATAGTTTTACATACTATCTATATGCATACAATTTCCAGTTGTATACCTCCATCCTAGTACTCTCCCTTGAACTTGAGATTTGCATATCAATTCCTTATCTTAACAGGTACACAATTAGACTCTTAATTTCTGCCCCTCCCCTTCTCAGAGCCTGCTGTTTGCCCAGCCTTTTCCATTGGAAGTCAATGACATTTCCTTCCTTTCAGTTACTCAGACCCCAGACCTTGAAGTTATTCCTAACTCCTCTTTTCCTCTTTCTCTCTCATGACCACATCTAATCCATTGAAGAATCTTGTTGTCTATCACTTCAAAAATAACCAGATTTTGATAATGGACTAAGTATTGGATAAGATGAAAATGTAGCGAAATGGAAAGTTGGAGATGGTTGGCAAGGGAAAAAACAGGTTACAAAACAACAAGAGAATACATAATAAAATGTTACTCTAGATGCTGTGAATGTAATGTTTTTAATTTTAAAATGTTGTTTCTCTGTATTTTCAAATTTTCTATAATACATATGTACTGCCTCTATAATAACAAAAAGCTATTTAAAATAATAAAATCAATAAACACACACTCAATCCAACTACTTCTCTCCACCTCAGTGGCTACCATCCTGGTCTAACTCCTCATCAGTTCTCACCCAAATTATCATAATAGCCTCCTAACTAGCCTTCTGACTTCCAGCCTTGCCTTCATGCAGTGTTTTCCCAACACCACAGTTAAAATAATTTGTCAAATTATAATTTTGATTACAGTTCTCTGTCTCAAATACCCCAGTGGATTCCCATCTCACCCTGAGTAAATTCCAAAGCTCTCATCACGCCCTTCAAGTCTGTGATATTTGACCCTCTGAAACTTCGCGGCCCTTATTTCCTAACATTGTTTTCTGCTCACACTTCTCCAGCCACACTGGCCGCATTGATCTTCCTCAAATGGAACAAGTATGCCCCTATCTCTAGGCCTTTGCATTTTCTGTTCTGTGCTTAGAATTCTCTCCCCTAATATCCTAATATTAATTCTATTACTTCCTTCAGGTTGTTGCTCAAATTTCATTTTATCTGTGAGCCTTTGCCTGAATATATATCTCCTGCCACTCTTTCTCAATGCACTTACTACCACCTGAAATATTATACATTTATTTGTTTATTATATATCTTCCCCAACTAGACGGTAAGCTCACTGAGAGCACAAAATTTGAAGATTTTGTTCAATGGCACATCCCCCAAACCTTGAACAGTGCCTAGTACATAACAGATGCTCAAATAAATATCTGTTGATTGAATTAGTGAATGATGAATGTATAGAGGCAAGGGCAGGTCTCTCATGTATGTCCAAACTCCAGGGAATACCAATTAAATGGAATTGTGTGACACAGCTTCCACGGGCAAAAATGGAGGCAGGGAGACCAGTTAAGAGGTTATTGCAGTCATGCAGATAAGAGAAGGCAGTTTTTCAGAACACGGTGATGGTTGTGAAAATTAAAGAAATGGAAGGGTGTTGAGTATAATTTGAAGATGAGCAGAGATTGTTAGACTGAATATGGGGGGAATGGTGAGAGAGGACTCAGGGAACATTTTTAATTTTTGTCCTAAGCAACCAGGTGGATGATGGTGACATTTAATGAGATGTGGAAGGCTTGATATAGAACAAATTTATTGGAGAAAATACTCAACAGTCAATTCTGTATATACTTGAGATGCCCATTAGACATCCAAATTGAGATGTCAAGCAGGCACTTGGATAGGCATCTGGAATCCCAGAAAGAGGTCTGTGCTAAAGATATAAATTTGGAGGTTATAAGCATATTAATAGCATTCACATAACACTTGATGGGATGATAAGGAAGTAAAAGTAGATGTAAACCATGCCCACTTTAAGCTAGGTCCCCAAAGGGCTACGTCCTCAAGACAGGTAAACTAGTTAACTTGCACTTTATTAACTTACATCCCAGTTTTCTGTCATTTGTGTTGTCCATGAAATCTCTATTCTTGATCATAATTTGAGGAAGTCTTGGATTGGCAGTGCCTGCAGACATCTGACAGAAGAAAACATAAAACCTCTATAGTGGAAGAAACTCACATTCTAGGCCTCAGGTTATTTTCACAGATCTTCCAGATACAATTTTCAGGTCCAGGAATTATCAGATACAGTTATTAAAACACCTATGCATCATGAAGAAAGAATTGGTGAAGTAGTAGATAAATTAAAAGAAATACACAACATTGTAAACTGACTATATCTCAATAAAAAAGTAAAAATTAAAAAAAGAAATAACACAGAATGCAGCATGCAGAGATTTTCTTAATGTAATATAGAAAACAGATAATAAAAGACCATAGCCAACTGTATTTTCCAAAGATGGATGTGCCAATATATCCTGTCTTATATGCTCTTGTACGATGTGACTTTGCCACTCTCCTATTCAAAAGATAGAATCTAATTGCCCTCCTTTTGATCTGGGCTGGCATTATGACTCATTTGAAACCAATAGAATATAACAGAAATTTGTGACCTGTAGATGTGGTGTAAGTGATGCTATGTGATTCCTGAGGCTAGGTCAGAAAGTATCATGCAACTTACATCTAGTTCCCTTGGGATTCTTTCTCTGGAAAAATCCAGCCACCATGTAAGAAATCTGACTACCCTGGTGCTGCCATACTGGAAACGTGACATATAGGCCCTCTGATCAAGAGTCCCAACCGAGTCCAGCTTTCCAGCATTCTCCACCAAGGCACTAGACATGTGAATGAAGCCATTTTGGACCCTCCATACCAGCCCAGATGCCCACTGGGTGCCACTGAGTGACATTAG
The DNA here is from genome assembly GCF_048773025.1 of Camelus bactrianus. Classification (NCBI taxonomy): domain Eukaryota; kingdom Metazoa; phylum Chordata; class Mammalia; order Artiodactyla; family Camelidae; genus Camelus; species Camelus bactrianus. Next base: position 117,904,228 of record NC_133575.1, on the reverse strand, counting down.
ACACCATGAAGAGCAAAACTATTACTTAGCCAAGCCCTGCTGGGATTCCTGACTTAACAGAATTCTCAAGTTTAATAAAATGGTTTCTGTTTTAAGCCACTAAGTTTTGAGGTAGTTTGTGATACAGCAACATATAACCAAAACAGAGACATAGAGGATAGAGTGTGAAGGACAAACCTATTTTTATTTGAAATCTCAGAAGGGAAGAGTGACTAGAAGAGGAGAAGCAATATTTGAAGAGGTAATGTCTATTCTACTCCTGGGTATATAGCCAAAGAAAATGAAAACACTAATTCAAAGAGATACATGCACCCCAATGTTCATAGCAGCACTATTTACAACAGCCAAGATATGAAAGCAACTTAACTGTCCATCAACAGGCTATTGGATTAAAAAGATGTGATATATATATATACACATACACACACACATACACACACACACACAATGGAATATTATTCAATCATAAAAAGAATGAAATTCTTCCATTTCCAGTAATATGGATGGACCTAGATGGTATTATGCTTAGTGACAGAGAACGAAAAATAGTGTATGTTATGACTTATATGTAGAATTCTGAAAAGTAAAACAAATGAATGAATATGCAAAACAGAAACAGATTCACAGGTATAGAGAACAGTCTGGTGTTTACCAGTGGGAAGAGGAAGGGGAGAGAGGCAGGATGTGGGTAGGCTACAGGGATGATGGAACAGCACAGGGAAATATAGCTATTATTTTGTGGTGACTTTAAATGGAGTATAATCTATAAAAATGTTGAGTTGCTATGTTGTACACTTGAAACTAATATGATGTTGTAAATAACTATACTTCAATTTTTTAAAAATCAGATAGACTTAACCCCAAATATATTTTAAAAAGTAAATGTAGATGAATTAAACATACCAATTAAAACATCAAAATGTCAGACTTGATTAAAAATTAATGCCAACTACATATTGTTTACAAGAGACACACTTAAAAATCTAAGGACTCAGGTAGAAAAAGACTTTAAAGCAAGAGGTTTGTAGAGATAAGGAGGAAATGTTACAATAATGAAAGAGTCAATTCAATAGGCAGCCATACATTCCTAAATTAGTATAAAACTAACAATATAGTTTTAAAATACATAAAGCAAAACTTGACAGAATTAAATGGAGAAATAGATAAGTTTACAATCATATTTAGAGATAACTTATTTAAAGAACAGCCTCAAGCATCAATAAGGATATACAGTTGACCCTTGAACAACACAGGTTTGAACTGTGAAGTTCCACTTACATGCAGATATTTTTCAGTAATAAATACTACAGTATCACACAGTCTGTGGTTGCTTGAATCTGTGGATGCCAAGGAACCGAGGGTACAGAGAGCCAACTCTAAATTATACTCAGATTAATCCCCTCATTGTTCAAGGGTCAACTGTAGAAGATTTGCACATGACTAACAAAGCACACCAACACTGCAGAGTCAACATTTTTTCAAGTTCACATGAAACATTTAATAAAGTAGACCATATGCTGTGCTACAAAACAAGAAATTTTAATGGATTAAAAATATATAAAAATATAAAATATGTTCTCTAATGAATTAAACATTAATCAATTAGAAAGTTAACTGAAAATTAAGCAACACATTTCTAAATAATTTGTCAAAGAAGAAATTACAATGGGAATTAGAAATATTTAAACTGAATAAAAATGTAAATATGATGTATCAAAACGTAATATGTAGCTAAAGCAGTGCATAGGGAGAAATCTTAAAGAAGAAGGAATGACAGTCACTGCCAGATATCAAAACTTACTGTAAAGCTACAGTAATTAATAAAGAGTAGTACTGATACAAAGACAGACAAATACATCAAAGTGTAACCCTGGATTATAAGGTTAGTTTAACATCTTTTTAAACCACTGTAATTTGTCACATGAACAAGATAAAGTAGAGAAAACGTATAACTCTCTCATTACATGAAAAGAGGTGTTTGCTTAAAATTCAGCATCCATGCATGATTTTTAAACTTTTAGCAAATTAAAATAGAAAGAAATTCTTATCCTGAGAAAGAGTATCTGCAAAAATGTACAGCAAGCATTGTATTTAATGCTGATCCATTGAAAGCTTTCTTTTAGAGATTGGGAACAAATCATCACCCCTCACTGTCACTTCTATTCAATACTGTGCTGAACGCTCAAGCAATAAAAAAATATATATATAAGGTATAAAGGTTGAAAAGAAAGGACTAGAACTGTCCTTTAGTACAAATGATATGGTTGTATACATAGAAAAAAATTTTTAAATCTACAAATAAATGATTAGAATTAACCAGGAAGATTCACAGTTTTGTAGAATTCAAAATCAACATACAGAATCAATTATATATCTATGTAATAGCAGGAAACAGGTAGAAAATGAAATTAAAAGAACATGTCAGTTACAATGGAATAAAATAGTAACAGGTACCTAGAAATAAGTTTAACAAAGATTTTTCAAGACCTCTATGGGAAAAATATGGAAATTTATTAGGAAACTTTAAAGAAGACCTAAGTAAATGCCAAGATATACCATGTGCATAGACTGAAAAATACAATATTATGAAAATGTAAACTATCCTCTAACTGAATACAACCCAAATGAATATCTCAGCAAGTATTTTCTCTTATATAACTCAACAAGCCTGATTTTAAAGTTACTAAGAAAATGTAAAGGGCCAAGAATAACCAAGACCCTCTTGAAGAAGAACACAATGGGAGGAATTGCTATATAACATACTGAGACTTATTTTAATGCTATAGTAACTAAAACAATGTGATGATTGGAATAAGGATAAATAAGTCTAAACATAACATAAAACCATAAATCTCTTAGGAAAAATAAGAGAATATCTTAATAACTTCAGGGTAGGAAAAGAAAGAATTGATATCAAAATACAAAAAGTACCAACCATAAAGAATTTTTTGATAAATTTCATTACATTAAAATTATAAGTTTATGCTCATCAAATGATAACAAAAAAGAATGAAAAATTAGGCACAGAATGGGAGCTGTTTGCAGCACAAAAGGCCAACAAAGACTTATATCAAGAATATATACTCCTTTGACTCAATAAGAAAAAAGATTATCCAGTAGCAAATTTGGCACAAAAAAGAAAAAAACAAATTTGGATAGGCATTCCATAAAAGAGGAAATCCAACTGGCTATTACCCATAAAAAAGATGCTCAACGTCATTACTAATCAGGAAAATGCAAAATAAAACCACAGAGACACAGCTGTCCAACCACTAGAATGGCCAAAAATGTAAAAACACAGTCAATATCAAGTGTTTGTGAAGATCTAAAGCAAATGGAACTCTCATATATTGCTGATGAAAATGGAAAATGATGCAGCCACTTTGGAAAAACAGTGTGGTAGTATCTACCAAAGCTGAACATACGCATATGCAGTTCCACTCCAAAAAGTGCATATATGTGTTCACCAAAAGACCTGTGGAAGAAAGTTCATAGCAGGCTATGTATAAGCACTAAAAACTAGAAATAACTTGAATGCCCATGATTGTGGTATATTGGCACAATGGAATACTATACAGCAACAGGAATGAACAAACTGTAGCTACACACAACAACACAGATGAATCACAACCACAATGCTGAGTAAAGGAAATCAGAGGCAAAATAATGTATGTAATATGGTTCCATTTAAAAAACAGGCAAAAACTAAAGTATATTCTTTAGGGGTGTGTACAATTATGAACAAAAGCAAATAAATAGAAATATCAGAATAGGGGTTACCTTTAGTGGGAAGCAAAAGGATATGACTGGAAAGGTAGATAACAGTGAGTCTTCTAAGCTGCTGGCAAAGTTCTTGATCTGGGTGGTGGTTGCATTTTTGTGCCAAAAGCATTTATATTTTATGCACTTTATTGTATAATTTTAGTTTGCAATTTTAATAGAATTTTAAAAAGTAAAGAAAAGCCATCCAAGGACTGAACCTTGACGCTGTCATATTTAGAATATGTTTATAAACCATACATCCATTAAACACTCAGCAAATATTTTTCAGTACCTACTATGTGCCACGCACTTGTTCCAGGTGCTGGAACTTCCAATTCATTATCAATTCTACTAAAAGTGTCTCTGATACAGTGAAGGCAACAATATGAGTTGTTTCTACTCACTTGGTCATGAAGATGTTGCTTTTCCTCTGCCTTTTCTCCAGGACTCAGAATGGAGATGTCCCTCATTTCAAGAAGGTGGTTTTCCAGGAATTTACTGATGGCTCCTTTACTCAGCCCTTATACCGTGGAGAACTAAATGAACACTTGGGACTCTTGGGACCATATATAAGAGCAGAAGTTGAAGACAATATCAGGGTGAGTTGAGGACAATGGAATTACAAGAAAATTAATCCTATATATGTTTTTTTGTTTCTGATTCTAAAAACAATGTATTCTTACTTTTGAAAAAGTTGAAAGTATAGAAAATAAGGAAGTTGAAAAGTAATTTCATAATTATCATTTTGGTGTCTGTTCTTTTCTTTTTCCTATGTATTCTCTTTATGTATTCAAAATTATAAACTGCATCATTCTACTTCTTTTTAAATAAATATAATGTTATAAACATTTCTTGTGTCATTAAAACACTTCCTACATATCTTTTTTAAGTGATGGAATATGAGTCTATGATATGAATTTATGGTTTACTTAACCATTTACTTTGAACAACCTTTTAGATGGTTTTTTTCCCACTATTTAAGGAATTTTGCAATCACAACCCTTCTCCTAGGATAAAACTCCAAAAGTGCAATGTACATGAACATTTTAAGGCTTTCTCTAATGAATTATCTGTTAATGTCCTTTGCACAGTTAACTTTTCTTGTTAATTTATATTACCATATTATAGAGCATTGATATATTAATGATCATTGATCATTTTAATGAATAACATTTTTCCAAGTTTGTTTTAAATTTTATGTATACTGGTTTTTTAAATAAACAGACTTGAAAGTTTAGGTAGTAACCCATAAATCTTTCCTTTGTGACACTTTCATAGCTTTAATGTTTATAAAATCATTTCCTATACAGAGATTTTTTTTCTTAAAATCACCTATAATTTCTTCAACTTTCCTTTACAGTTTAATTTCTTAACATTTAACTTTTTAATCCATCAATAATTCCTGTAGACCAGAAATTGTTTTGGTGCATTGTGTGAACCAAAGATCTAGAAGAATCTAAGATGGTGGGATTGTGAGTGAATTTTTTTCTGACTTGGATTTTATTTTACTTTCCATATGTTCTATGAAAATACATATTTTTTAATCTGAAAAAAGAAGTCTTCTTTAAAGATCATATGCATTCATCCTGGAATTTGTCATGAAGAACCTTAATTGAAGAGTATCAACTCCTGGGGTTATGGTCCTTTAATATGCCTGGTAGTGACATGTTCCCTTTTACTTTGGAATTGCTTTTAAGTATTTAGAAATTTTCTCCTTTGCAAGTTCGAGTTCAGACCTTAAGGATTTTGGAATTCAAAAAAATTTTAACACCTTTATTATGATATGGTTCCTATACAGTAAACTACACATATTTCAGATGTACAGTTTGATGAATTCTCATAGATGAATACACTTATGAAACCACCACCAAAATCAATATAGCTAACATTTCTGTCACTCCCCAAGAGGTGCAATTTTTGTGGAATTCAACAATTCCTCAGTTTCCTTTGTAGATCTTTAGGTTTGAGTTCTAACAACATCCATTCTCTGTACCACTTCCTCCAGGCATTAAAAACTTGGATAAAACTCCCTAAACAAACATTGCTATTAGGAATGTAAACCTTAAGCTAAGAACTTTACAAGGTCATAAAACATAATACTTGCTTTTTTTGTTCTTCCGTCTTGGTCTGCAGGTAACTTTCAAAAACCAGGCATCTCGTCCGTACTCCTTCTATTCTAGCCTCATTTCTTATGGGGAAGATCAGAGGCAAGGAGCAGAACTGAGAAGAAAGTTTGTCAAGCCTAATGAAACCAAAATTTACTTTTGGAAAGTAGAACATCATATGGCACCTACTAAAGATGAGTTTGATTGCAAAGCCTGGGCTTATTTTTCTGACGTTGATCTGGTAAGCGGGTCTACATGGTGCTAGACATTTTCTGGTTTAAAAGAAATGGTCTTTGTATTATCTGCTAAGAATCTGGTGTTTATCTTAAGCATAATGAGAAGCTTGAAGAGGGGAGATGCCATCATATTTATGTTTTAGAAATATCACTCTGGAATCTTCTAAAGAGGAAGAATTGTACTGTGGGAAGATGGGCAGTGGGTTGGAGTGTCATAAAAGTTGATGAGAAATCCAATCTGGTTCAAAGGTGAGAGAACTTATGCTCATAGGATTGGTGTCTTTCCTCTCAGGAAAAGGATATGCACTCAGGCTTGATTGGGCCCCTTCTGATCTGCCGCACCAACACACTGAATGCTGCTCATGGGAGACAAGTGACGGTGCAGGAATTTGCTCTCTTTTTCACTATTTTTGATGAGACCAAAAGCTGGTACTTCACTGAAAACATGGAAAGGAACTGCAAGGCTCCCTGCAATATCCAGATGGAGGACCCCACTTTTAAAGAAAATTATCGCTTCCATGGTAACATACTCCACACCCAGATATTGCTCACTGTGAAAGGCAGTATGCTCTATGACAAATGAGCCTTAAGCCTGAGGCTTGGACATTGTATGAATTGAGAATATATGTACGGGAGTGGAACCCTATAGGTATCAATATTTTTGAATGGAGTGGAGGGAAGGAAACCCCCACAGTAGATTTTAACAGCTTTGTCTGTCTTCTCTTTCTCCAGCGATCAATGGCTATGTGATGGATACACTACCTGGCTTGGTAATGGCTCAGGATCAAAAGATTCGATGGTATCTGCTCAGCATGGGCAGCAATGAAAATATCCACTCTGTTCATTTCAGTGGACATGTGTTCACTGTGCGGAAAAAGGAGGAGTATAGGATGGCGGTCCACAATCTCTATCCGGGTATGAGCTGGTTTGTGCTCTTTCTTCACCTACAATGCCTGTTGAGTACTTTCTTTAAAGGTCTAGGCAATGGGGACACGACCAGCAAACAAAGCAGACAAACTCCCTGCTCTTGGGTAACCTTACCCTACAGACAGATAATAAATAGTTTAGCCAATGAACATGATAATTTCAGATCCAGATAATGTGGTATAAAGGAAATAGAACAGAATAAATGGATAATTAATGTCACAACACTTTCCTAAGAAAAAGGGATTTTTTTTCCACTTCAAATCCCACATAGTACCAGTAGTTACCCAAAGAGGGATTTGTTTATGTCAATATGTCAATTAATATGTCAATTAAGCACTACTCACGATGCTGAGCAAAACACAATTTCATTTTAGTTCTCCACTGTCCCTTTGAAACAGGTTTAATAGTGGAAGTAAACTTCCCTTGTTTCTGTGTAAAAATTCTGATAAGCTCAGCGACTTTTCTGCTCACTCTTAAGTAATAAACAGTCCTGCAGTCAATTTACATTACAGATATAGTTCAAGTCAGAAATTACAATGTCCACTGTTTCTCTACCTTATGCTTACTGTGCCTCCCCCTCAACCCCTTGCTGGCAGATACTTAAAGTTGGCTCTTTGTCTTGTGGGTTACTTCCAGGGGCTCTTCAGACTCTCCCTTTTGGGAACTTCTCGGATGAAATCCCCTTGACCTGGGTGGGTGGTCACGTATGACTCATTGCTCAGCCCCTCAGCATTCACTCACCTCTAGCTTCTTGCTCCTGGCTTACTTCCACCTGCGAGGCAGCCCTAGAGGACTAGATCCATGAGGACCTCACCCTGACTTCCTTCCCTCTCCCAGGGAGCCCACATCTCGTCCATGAGAAATGCACCTTTGGCCCTGAACATCCTTGACATTGCAGGCCAGTCCTAATGCAGTGGCTGTCTCCTGTCTCCACCACCTAAGCGTTCTGTACCCCAGCTCTCCCATTTCCCAGGGCCAGAACTCAATCTCCAGTGTCTGCAACTGTAGGAATCACACAGCAAGCGCTTTGGGTTTGAGGGTCCAGGAGTGGTGGAAGTGACTTAGGCTGATCTCCTTTGATACTATGTATAAGCCAGTGTGTCTTATGCACATTTTTTGGTAAAAAGAAATAACTTTTGTTCCTTTTGTTTTTGAGAAGGTGTTTTTGAGACGGTGGAAATGCTACCATCCAAAGTTGGAATTTGGCGAATAGAATGTCTTATTGGCGAGCACCTACAAGCTGGGATGAGCACCCTTTTCCTGGTGTACAGCAAGCGTGAGTAGCACTCTGGGCAGAGGCTCCATGCCTACCCGCCTACTTCTATACAGCATTTCTCCTTCCTAGAATGGTTGCCTTCACAAAAAATAAATACGAAGCTCAGAGTTATCATCAAATCTGAAATGAATGATGCTGGTAGAAATCATCCTCAGAGGAGGGCAATTATGCCTGAAGCTTTGAACACTTCCAACCTGAAACTCCAAGATCTCCAAGAGCAAATTTTTGAAATGTAATTTTGGTTCAATTACCAAAGATAACTTATTAAATATAAATATAAAGAGTTTGAGATTTAACTCTAAACAAGTAAGAGAGATATGGACCCTACTTTCCTCAGCTGCAAAATGTGAATAGTTCTAGCACCTACCTGTGGGGGTGAATTAAATGAGATAGTATAATAAAATATTTAGTACACCTCTTGGAACATGGTAAACACCAAAAAATATGAGCATTTGTCAGTATTCTCACTGACTCGCATCTGTGAGGCTGAATTTTCTGCACTTCTAACTATTGTGTTCCCCTCGTTTGATTTCAGAGTGTCAGACTCCACTGGGAATGGCTTCTGGACACATTAGAGATTTTCAGATTACAGCTTCAGGGCAATATGGTAAATACTATCATTTTCTCCCAAAGAGCTGGGCTGATTATATCTTTTTATTTCTGTTGGAGAGATTCAGACGGCCAACCCATCTGCATGCTTCTATTAATTCCATTCCATAGGTGCCTCTCAATTCCATTTTCTCTTCTCTGCTTCCCACTGTGACCACCTTAATTCAGACCATCATCACTTCTTCTCACCCAAGTAATGCCACTGTCTCCTTAAATGTCCCACCTGCCTGCAGTATTGCTTCCCTCAAGTCCATTCTCTTCACTCTGAGCAATGGTAAGTAAAGCTTGGATCAGAGCTACAGAGAGTCCTCAAACATTGTCTCAGAGCCAGAGTCAGCAAGCTACAACCTGCAGGCCACATCAGTGTGTATGTCCTTCAAGCTAAGAACCATTTTTCTATTTTTAAATGATTGGGGAAAAACCAAAAGAAGAATAATATCTCATGGCATATGAAAATTACATGAAATTCAAATTTCATTGGCCATAAAGAAGCCACACCCATTCATTTACAATCATCTACAACAGCATTTAAGTAGTTGCAACAGAGACCAGATGATCTGCAAAGCTTCAGTTATTTACCATCTGAAAAAAGTTTGCCAAGCCCTGTTTTTGATGGGAAAAAAATTCCCTTTGATAAAGAAGCTTGAGAATTATATACTAAAATACTATTGTTTTTCTCTGGGTGGAAGAGTGATGTTTTTTCTTTGATTTTTATTTTTACTTAGGCTTCATTTTTATCTTCTAATTTTTCTCCAATGAACATACATTATGTAATAAAGAAATAATAACAGTATTTGATAGTTCTTGTAATATCAGCTAATTAGAGGTGCTAACAATCAACAAAATTATTAAATTTTAGAAAATAAATGGACAACAAGGACAAGCAAAAGACTTCTGTGCTTTTACGACTTTACTGCCTCCACAGCTAGGATTAACCTTCTCAACAGAGTAATTTTATTCCCAAGTGTCCAGAACCAACCCAACTGAATCTAGTCTCTCTCACCTTTTTCTGCCTAAGGACAGTGGGCCCCAAAGCTGGCCAGGCTTCATTACTCCGGATCAGTCAATGCCTGGAGCACCAAGGACCCCTTTCCCTGGATCAAGGTTAGTAAATGCATCACATTCAGTCATATCACACACCCGTCTCACAAGCTCAAAACATGATATATCTCCCTTATATCAAAGTCATTTTCATCAAACTCCAGGTAATAGATGGGGAAAGAACTGTAAGAATAGAGTGGCCTGTAATTTGTACCAAAATAGTCAGGAATAGAATTCAGTACACTGATGTGTTCTATTTCTGTGTTTTCAGTCTTTCTACTGGGATTAGAACACCTGAATGCTTTCTATAACATTGAACTTACCACCTCCCAAGACAGTTTATTCTATTATCAGATGCCTTCAACTGCCTAGATTTCCTTGTGCCCTCCAATCTCTTTATTTTAACACAAAAACAAATGGCTCAGTGCCTCAAACCACAAGCCAAGAGGACATGGCTTCTTTATTTTGTAAAACAATCCATCTTCTTCACAAAGTCTACAGCACTGGGTAGTAAACGCCTACTGAATTTAGTCCAGTCTGGTAAACTAACTTGGAGTCAACAACTTAAACAGTGTCCTTAGGTTAACTCAGTTTTGTTTTAAATGACTCAGTCTTTCATATTTTCTATTGAAAAACAATGTGGGGAGAGGGTCTAGCTCAGTGATAGAACGCATGCTTAGCAAAGTCCTGGGTTCAATCCCCAGCACTTCCATTAAAAAATAAATATATTTTTTAGAAAGAAACATAATATGAACCACAAAGGCAATTTTACATTTCTTGGTAGCCACATTAAAAAAGAAATATGCAAAATTCATTTTAGTAATACATTTTCTTTAACCGAACCTAACCAGAAAGCTGATGCACCATGGGGAAAGGGCGGCGGCGGGGGAAGCTGGTGGTAAACCGTGTGCACATTAGTGCTGACTGATCACATCAGCTTTCTTCTTCCTCTTCCTAGTCGGCTGAGGAAATTCCCCTGCATATTTTCTTCCTTTGCAAGGTTGCATCTGGTCTCCTATTTTTTTTTTCCTGAGGTTAAAATAATAAATAGGGGCCCGGGAAAGATCAGCTGAGTCACCAGTAAGCAGGCACAAAGAGTACCTCTGTTAATGCCGCATCGGCTCAGCTGCTTGGCTGCTGTGCGTCTGTTCTATTTATTTATTTTTGGTAATAGCATCCTCGTTGCCATTTAGGGATTTCTAGCTGCCCCACCAGACACAATCTAATGAGACTAGTAAATAGAGTTCCTTTTCCACACCTAGCCAAAGAACCCTGAGCGATACAGCCCATGACATATCCACTAATTAGATTTGACCAATGTTCATTGACTTGAGAAGTAAGGTTTTTTTATACTTTAGCCAGTCAGGAGCAAAATATTAAAGGGTACAAGGCTTCCTTACTATGTACTTAAATCAAGCTACTAAAATCCTTACCACAACCTTTTAAGGTAGATGTTACTATCACCTGCATTTTAGAGAAGGAAGTTGAAGCACAGAAAAGTTAAATAACTTGGCACACAGCCAATAAGTGGCTGGGCCAAAATTCAAACCGTCGTAGCTGGGGGCCAGCATTTTATATATAGATATATAGATAGATCTGTTTTCCCAACTCAAATGTAAGTTCCATGAGGGGAGGGCTTTGTTTTTGTTATTCGTTTCTTTATTCCCAGTACCTAGAACAGTGCTTGGCACATAACAAGTGCTAAAAATATATGCTTTGAATGAATGAATGTACATATAGATTGAGTTTACAGTCAACTGAAAGAGACAGTCATTAAGCACAAGAGTCACGATCAGTCCTACCTGAGTGAGACAGGCATCTGTGAGACGTTAAGTTTGCTTGTTAGAGCAGTAACCAATGGCAAAATTCCTGTAGCGGCTGCCTCCTTAAAATGCTTGCATGACCCATGTTCTCTTCTTTAAGAATCAACCATTCCTTACAGTTCTGCCACTCTTAGTCACTCATTCATTCCAAAGCATTTTCCAAGCATCAGTATTATATCAGATGCCGTGTTAGGCTCTGCGGCTAGAGAGAATATAAAAGTTGACGTTTATCGAGTGCTTCATACGTGCCAAGCACTGGTCTCATCACATGACATGTATTAACTCCTCAATCCTTCTGATAACTCTCTGAGATCAATACCATTATTATCTCCACTTTACAGATAAATTGAAACAGAAAGAGGTAAGGTGTCTCAAACAGGTTTACTGCCTTAAGGATCTCAGTCTAAGAAGGAAGGCAAAAAGCAAAGAAAACTTTACAGTATGGTGCAATAATTTACTATAATGAAATTGTCTATAAAGTGAAGTGGAACACAGATTTGTCTGGTGAGTCAGGAAAGTCTAACCAGGAGAAATAGTTTCATCTAGGCTGAGGCTGAAGTGTGGGGAAAGCGCTATGTTATGGGTCAGTACGTGCAGCACAAAGGATGTGTGTAGAGGAAGCTGGGACTCAGTGATGTGAGAGTGACTTCCTGTGTCAGGAAGTAGTCTGGGAATTCAATAAGCACACTTCCTGCTCGTTCTCATCATTTATTCCGCAGCTTCACACAACATTGGTATCTGCTTCACCTGCACATTGAAGGTAATACTGGGCATATGTGTGTCAATGTAGATTCTTCTTAAGCCAGTAATTAATTTCAGAAGGTGGTATGTACATTTAGAATAAAATGTTGTTTTCATTCGTAGGTGGATTTGTTGGCACCAATGATTATTCACAGCATCATGACCCAGGGTGCCCGTCAGAAATTCTCCAGCCTGTACATCTCTCAGTTCATCATCATGTATAGTCTTGATGGAAACAAGTGGCAGAGTTATCGAGGGAATTCCACGGGGACCTTAATGGTATGTAATGGGTCCTTTCAGGGGAATGCATGAATCTTTTAAAGAGCTTTTGACAGATTTCACATGTGGAACAAATACTCATAGCTTCTACACATTCAACCCCCGCAAAAGAATTTTCCACTCATGGGCAATAGGAGTGATTATGGACATATGGACAAAAAGTGGTAGCATCAAGGATCTCACAGATAATAGAAATGAAGAGATGCTCTATTGACAGAAATATGTGATTCAGGACTATGTCGATTGATAAGATTGTGAGTTTGCTTGTGAATATTCTAGGTCTGAAGTGCTAGTACGGCAACCAGGCTCAAAAACACAGCAGCTTCATCTACACTTCCCTCATTCTTACATCCTCTGATGAATATCCCCAAGCCCAGCCAGCTCTTTCTTTCTCATGCCTCTCGTGTCACTTTGGGGATCCTGTGATCAGTCCCCTGCCTAAAGCCTTTCAATGTCTCCCTCTTGTCTTCAGAATAAAGTTCAAAGTCCTCAAATGGCTCTGTGCAGGGTAACTCCTGTGCGCTCTGTAGCTCCAGCTTCCTGCTTCTCTGCCCTGCTTCTTGTTCTGTGAGCCTGGCCTGTGTGGAACCTATCAGTAGGCTACCTTAGCCTCTAGCTTTTCAGTTGGGCTTCACCAACAGGGAGAACTGGCAAGAGATCAGAGGAAGGGAGGAGAGTGATAGCAGGATATTTATTCTCCTGGCTCCCTCCTGGTAGAGGATTTGGCTGTATCTCTCCACTGAATGTCACTTTCTCTACCTGTTCCTGTTACTACAGCTTAGTACCAAACTACCTCAAAACTTAGCATCATTAGAAAACTCATTTTGTTTTGTTGTTGAATTCTGTGAGTCAGGACCTTGAACAGGGTACAGCAGGGGTGTCCTGTCTCCCTTCTCCACAATATCTGGGGCTCACCTGGGAAGATTCAACAGCTGGGTGTGGAGTCATTTGGAGGCACCTTTACTTGCATGTCGGGTGGTGAGGCTGACTAACCTAACCTGGATTTCTTACACGGCATCTTAGGGACTCCACTTTGAGTGTTCCAGCTAACAAGATGAGACTACATCACCTTTTCTGATCTAGCCTCTCAAGTCACCAGAATCTCTTCCAATACATTCTATTATATATAAGCAAGTCATATATCCACCCAGATTCAAGGGGAAGGGACACAGACCCAACTCTCAATGGGAAGAATGTAAAGAAGGAAAGTAAAGAATTTGTGGTCTTTTTTGTAAACCACCACAAGAACCTACCTAATTTTTCCTAGAACCCTGTCTCATACAGTAATTGGTGCCAGCAGTAGACTGAAGTAACAGGAATTCTAGGATTATGTCACTAATATATTCAAGGAACACAAGTATAATTCTTGGATGTTGGGTAATCCATGGCATGTGGTGGCATCAAAATTCCTCAGATTATCACCAGTGATACTATGGGATGAATTTCAGATGGTAAGGAAAATACTGGGAGATTAAATTGATAGTGCCAGTTAGTTGCCATGGCAACAACGGTAGCATCACCTAATTGTAGAGAGACCTGTCTTCTTTTTATGGACTTCCGTTTTACAGCATACATAAGCAAAAAAGAATACACACAAAGAAGAGCACCCATGAACATACACAGAGAATCCGGACGCATCCATGGAGCTCTGAAAGAGCCTTCCATGTCCTGTGGTTGTAGGCAGATACTTGGACTTAAGATCAAATCTAGGGGATAAGCACATGAATTGCAGAGTTGCAGTGATAATTAAGTGGTAAATCCTACCAGGCCTATTATGCTAAGATAAGGGCACTGGTAGAAAGGACTGGAACCCTGAGACCTGTGATGAGGCTGAGAATTGCAAACCTCCACACTGCCCTGAACCTCCTTTGCCTGAGGAGGCATCTCTCCCTAATCTCTGAAGCAGCCATCCCTTCCCTGAATAATTCTTTCAGTGACCACACCTGGAATAGTTGCCTTACAAGCCAGTGGCTAGTTTCCTCAGAGCCCATGGTTGGCCACTGGCAAAGCCAGATGAGTCATGGAAAAATGATGGATCATCACAAGTTAGATCAGGTGATGATGACAACAAAATTGCAATTCCAGGTGTGGTATCTCTTCTGGAACAAATTAACACAGCCCCAGACACTGGATATGGAACTTCAGACCTGGAAAATGCTTTGTTCTTCATTCACATTGGGAACCAAAATTAGAATATTTACACTTACAAAGTAGGAACAAGAGTATTAACTTTGTTGATCATGACTCAAGGTGATGCCACTTCCCCTTTCCTTATCATAATATAGACCCAAGGAACCCCAACACCTTGACATCCCACAGAACACCATACTGGCTGGCCCACTACATCGATAACATTGTGCTGATAGGGCCTGGTAAACAGGAAGTAGCAATCACTCTAAACACTTTTGTGACTAATATACACACACACAGAGACATAAATATGATATGTGTGTGTGTGTGTGTGTGTGTGTGTGTGTGTGTATCATTGTCTACTAAAAGAAAAATGCACAATGTGAGAGTTGTGAGTTAAGGTTTATTCAGGGTCTTTCTAAGGACTATAGTCCAGGAGACAGCCTCTCAGATACATAGCTCTGAGAAAATGCTCCAAAGAGGTTGGGGGGAGGCTAATTCATATTTTTTTTATTAAGGAATATATGCAGCCAAGCATAAATCTTGGTAAAAGATTACTGCTAGTCCCAAAGAACAGATATCTCAAGTTCATGATTATAGTGCTTTTCTATGTGTGGGAAGATGCACGATTCAGGGTTCATCAAAATTCTTCCTAAAATGCATCTTAACTATTGAAGGGCCTGTTTGCCCAAAGCACAGAGCTTCCTGTTATCGTCTGTAATTTCCTGTCCAGAGCACAGAGTGCCTCATCCTGTTATTGCCTTCATCCTTCCCTCTGCAGCACCACGTGCTGTCCATCAGAGACTGCAGCAGGTTAATCTTTGTAGGCCTAGATAGTAAGCAAAATGCTCTTCTTTCGTTTGCAGTGTGCTATGTGTGCATATAGATATTAGCATGTCTTGTTCCTGACTTTCATGAGAATGGATCTCATATTTTACTGTTTAATATAATGTTCACCATTAGTTTCAAACAAATATTTTTCTCATGCTTAAAAAGTTTCTTGCTCCTCCTGCTTTATTTGGAATGGCTGTAGAATTTCATCAAATGCTTTTTCAGCGTCTTGATATGATCTCATTTCTCCTCTTTGCTATTATCAAATTATCCTTACGTTCAATGGTGTGCTGGCAAATGTTTAACAACCGGCTCTGGGGTGAAGTCGGGGGCAGTTAGGGGGACAGGCCTTTATTTGTAGCGTTTGCTGATTTCCATGATGTGCATATTCCCATCACACCTGACTTCAAGCCAAGTGCAGAGTTAGGGGCAGAGGCTCCTGGGGAAACTGCCCTTCATCATGGTGTATTAATCATTTAAAATTTATTGCTAGGGGGTATAGCTCAAGTGGTAGAGTGCATGCTTAGTATGCACAAGGTCCCGGGTTCAACCCCCAGTACCCCCTCTAAGAAGATAAATAGTTAAGTAAACCTAATTACCTCCCCTCCCCCCCAAAAATAAAACGTTTTAATTAAGAAAATTTTAGCTGGATCCAACTTGCTAACATTTTATTTAGAATTTTTCTATCTACACCAATCAGTAAAGTTGGTTTACCTTTTGGGGGGTGCTGTATTGATCAGTTTTTGGCATGAGAGTTATACTAAACTTGAAAATAAAGTGTAAAAGCGTCCATCTTTTTCCATTAAACTATGGCTCTAGAATACTTCAATGTAGTAATCATATGTTTAATGAAAGTTAGATGGAAAAGCCACTGTGTCTTATTTAGTGCTAATACTTAACCTATCTTTTCCGTTCCTTATCTGATTGATACTCTCATTTTGTTACCTGTAGTTAGTTGCTGTGAATGTGTACATTAAAGTTCTGTCTCCCTTCCTATGCCACACCTTAATCTACACACACGCACACATGTCTCTTTTTTCCCTTGTCAGCGTTGGTTTTTGTCTATTCTATTGGATTGTCAAAAATCAACTCTTGGTTTTAAAATCAAACAGATTTGAAGGTGTCGTTTTCTAATTCATTCATTTCTGTCCCAAATTTTTTAAATTCTCCTTTACTTTCTTTCGGTTTATTTTATATTTTGTTTATTAGAATCTGGAGTTAAGTGACCAGTTCATTTATTCTCAATCTTTCTTGTTCAATGACAAAGATAGAATAGTCATTAACTACCCACAGGAGGGTCACTCCTCCAGCAGTTATTGAGTAACTACTATTTTCCAGGTGCATAAGCTGGAGCCCCTGGATTTGGCCTACAAACTGCCTTCATATGGACTAAGAGTAAAGAAAGTTTTTACATGTTTAAAGTTTCAAAAACAAAGAAGACTATGTGACAGAGAATATTTGTGGCATAAAAAGAATTTCCATCTCTTTCTTTACAGAAAAAGTTTGTGGACTGGTGGTCTACTCTAATGGCAGTAGAGACACCTAGACAGTTAACATTAACCAGAGCCCTTCCATCCCAGAGTTTGCCTAATCTACAGTTTTCAGTCTTAATCATCTTCCTCCAGTACAGCGGCTCTGAAAAGTTTTGATATCTGTGTATGATTCATACACAAAATATTTTTTCATAAGCAATACTTCTCATCCTAGAAGTCCCTCTTAAAAGGGGGGAAGGGAAACCGAAATACCCTTTAAGGATCATTGCTTTACTGCCACTATTTTCAATATTTTATAAAATTTTGAATGTTAGTTTTGAATTGTCAATGAACATTTCAATGATGCAGTTCTTTCCCTCATTCTCAAGTTAAAAAGAACACTAATCAAGTCCTTTTAAACTATCCTTGGTCATGTTAAATCAGTGTTAATTTTGAAACAAGTTGATATATAGCAAGAGAATTCTGTCAGAATCACTGTAATCTGGCCTTGGCCCAGCCATCCGTGCTATGAAGATTCTGAAGGAGATACATAAATGAGGCAACAGCAAAAGCGTTTTCTAAAATTATTCTCGTGTGCCCAGCACCAGGCTATGGTAATCCCTCCCCCGACCTCCTCAATGCAATTTCGGACTGGAGGTCTAAGGAGGCATTTCCTTAAGCCGGAACCCAAATGCTATCACCAGTCACACGTGTCCTAAGGACAGTAAGGCAGCCGGCCAGGACTGCAGCCCAGAGTGAAGAAGAGTGTACCCGAAAAAGGAAAAGCACAGAGGAGCATGCGCCCTTACCACCTTTGCAGTAAGGTGGACTAGGCTTTGGGGCTCCAAAGGACCGATCCTGGCGGCCAAGTGAGAGCACAGGACCAGGGGCTGAATCTGCCCGCCATGGGCCTCTCCCCTATTTCCTTAGCCATTGCTTCCACACTGTTGAAACAGAAGTGGAAAAGAATACCCTAAAAGCCCCGCCCATTTTGAGGCGCTTAATTCAGAGTGACAGCGCTCCACACGGTCTCCCTCCCTCCCTCACCCCCAAATAGGCAAAACCAAACTCTGCTCCCAAAGGGCGTCCTTAAATCTCACCCCCAAAGATGAGTGCTGAACACTCAAGCTTCAGCCTAAAGGATGCACTTTCCCAAGCTGAACGATTGAGGGTGAGATTATGTTCTGAAGAGGTCTTGTTACCACTCCTCTCAAAACTAAAGAAAATAAAACTGAATTAAAACGACAAAAACAAAAAACAGCCAACTCGGTTTGCATGTAACATTCGGACCAAAAAGGCTTGGAACTTGAGTGTTTAAAAATGGAACGCCACCCCGTCTTCGGGGAACAAGGACACGGTCTGGCACATACAGGATCGCAAATACCAAAGAAGCATGCTGATTTTACGTATCTGAGTTACGTAAGAGCCGCAGAAAGATCCCTCCTACAAATGCAAGCTGTCACGTGGACTGCCCGTCCCTCTCGGAACAGAACCTGAACTGAGGATTCCGAGGCACGTCGGACGCATTTGCGCCGGAGCCCACCCCACCCGCACCCCAAGCCCACCCCCGGCCCGGCTTGGCACCGGACACAGGTGCACTGCAGCTGTCCGAGTAAGACCGCATCGCATAGGCTCTTTGTGACTCATCGCCTGGCGCAGCCCGCATCCTAGGCACACTGTCCATTTCAGACGGACGAATACGTCTGGCAGCTAAAAGGGAACTGTTTCTCCTTTCTGCCTCCTGACATGGAGAGAAGGTGTTCCCGGTTCATTGATGAAGTAAATCTAAACCGCAAGTTACGAGTCTCAGAATGGCTTTCACGGATTTGGGGCTGTGGCGGCAGCAACGTTGTACTGGATCAAATGATCCCACGGACGAAACAAAGAAAGGAGAAATTGGTTGATCACACAGACATCAAATAGGCTGAGGAATCAGTCACCACAAACAGATCACATAGCTCAGGGATTTAGCCAGACCTGTGCAAATTAACCCTCACTAGGGAACAAAGACCGGGGGGAGGGGGGTTTTGCAGGCGGGGTGGGGGGCTGGTAGGGACAGTTGGGTGAAAAGATACAGGGGTGACGGACTGTCACGTTCGTGCTGGGTGCAGGAAGAGAGCCATGTCCACCACTCCGATCCTATCATATTGTTTTTTTCTCCCACTATTGCGGAAGTAAGGTAACTTTTCGTCCACTTAAGTGTTAGGGTGGCAACAGGAATAAGGCGAACAAAGGCAGAACCTCCGGGACCATCGTCTTTTATTTCCCCCTAAACGCAAAGGTGGATGCGTGAGGTCTGGGAACAGGCGAGAGGGAAGGCACCGGGATCATGTGACTCGTCAGATCCCCTGGCCCGAGGGGGAGATGCTCTCCTGCAGCACGAGGTGAAGGAGGTGGTTCTGCTCGGCACTCAACAGCGGCCACATCTCCACCTGCAGCGACTTGACGGCTTCCGTGTCCTTCTCGTGGGTGGCCATGACCAAGGACTGGAGCAGCAGGAAGAGCTCCTCGGGAAGAGGGCCGCTAGCCTCCTGCCCGTGGCCGTCAAAGGCCTCCCAGCAGTATTTCTCCAGGGTGTGGGCATGCTCCGGCAAGAGCTTGGCGGGCGGCGGCTGCAGCAGGAGCAGCAGCAGCACGCGGGACACCTCGCAGCGGACCAGCACGTCCGAGAAGGCGCCCAGCGCGGCCGGGGAGGGCGCGACGGTCGCGGAGCCGGCGCCGGGGGGGAGCAGCGCGAGCGGCGGCGGGGCGGGGGCCGCGCTAGAGCCCGGCTGGGGCCCGGGCGGCGGCGGCGGCGGCGGCGGCGGCGGCGGCGGCGGCGGGGCGGCTGCAGCGGGTGGCTGCCGTGCTCGCGTGCCAGGCGCTGCATGCGCGTGAAGACCGCCAGGGCGCCGTTGTAGTCGCGCGCCAGCAGCTGGCAGGACGCAGCGTCGCCGAGCGCCTGCAGCGCGGACAGGGGCAGCTGGGGCAGCTGCAGCTGAGCGGCGCGCTGGAAGTGGCCGGCGGCGGCGGCCGGCTGGCCCAGGTCGCGCAGGGCGGCGGCCAGCTCGAGGCAGAGGGCGGCGGCGGCGGCCGGCTGGCCGAGCTCCAGGTGCAGGCGCACGGCGGCGCCCAGGGCGCTGGCGGCGGCCTGCAGTGGCTCCCCGTAGGCGGCGGGGCAGACGAGGCGCTGGCGCGCTTCGCGCTCCTGCCGCAGGAAGAGGCGCGCGGCCTCGGTGAGCGCCAGCGCCTCCCCGGGCCCGTGGAACAGCGCCTGCTGGCAGCGCGCCACGGCCAGCTGGCACCAGGCTGCGTACGGCAAGCACTCCTGGGCGCGCAGCTCGCGGCCCAGCTGTGCGAACTGCTCGCCGGCCTCCGCCACGTTCGGCTTCCGGAGGAACCGCTTCTTCAGCTTGTTCGACACCTGGCGGTAGCGGGCCAGAAAGTCTCCGGCCTCGGGCCCCGGACCGGCGCCGCCGCCGCCACCCAGGCCGGCCGCGGACGCCGCCATGTTCGCCGTCTGGACGCTTCCGGGCGCGCTGACGACACAGGGCGCACGTGCGGGAGGTGGGGGCGGTGGACCACGACGTGCACTGCGTCCGCCCCGGCCCTCCGGGCAGCCGCGCCGGCTCGGCGGTCCCCGCCCTCCCGCTTGCCCTGGTGATATGCAAAACAGCCAGCTCGGAGGCCGGGCCGGGACTGGCTGCGGGCCGCGTATGCAAATCGAGGATCCTGAGGCGGGGCCTGGCCTGACGTCCGTTGCGTGTGTAGACCCAGGGTGCAGGGGCGCGGCCAGGCGTCCGCTGTTGCTAGGCGACAGTTTGTTTACGCAGGTTGCTACGCAGGGCATCTCCCAGCATCTTCTAGAGAACATGACCCAAAACTAAGCTCTTGACCCCACAGGAGCCTAGTGCCGACTTGGCATATTTCCTGATTGTTTCCCGCCCACCCCGTCCCCCATCACGCCTCAACCTTCCCGTCAAAGCCCCAGCCCCAGTGGAGTTCGCGCCAAGCGCTCGGTCCACGCGTCCATTCCGCACCAGAGTTGCCATCTCACGTCCGCCTATCTATTACGACGCTGCGGCCATGGTCTTGAGCGCCACCTCAAGGACACTGTCCTCCTGAAGACTTCCGCCTGGCTCTGACCTGCTCGGAGCCAATGGGGGAGTCTTCCGTCGCCCAGCCTCAGCCCAGACCCCACTCCACCCCTCCCCCATCCCAGTCGGCCTCTCCCATGCCCAGGGCCACCCCAGGCACTGTCCCCGTGAGACACCACTCCTCTCAGTCACCCCCCCCACCACGTCCCACCCCCTAGGCCAGACCCCTGCCACCGCCCCAACCTTCCAACGAGGGATGTTCCACAACCACCTCCCCCGCAAAGTGACTGAAGCATGCGCACATGGGTTTCCGAAAAAACACTATTGATTTCCAATGACTTTGCCCAAGGCACCAGGCAGGCCGCGGCTGCCCCGGCTGTGAGCGGGCCTGGTGCCCGTCGGCCGAGGCCCGGAGCCCCAGGTCATGTTGGGCAGCTACTGCCGGGCCGGGACCACTTGGGAAATGGTTGTGGTCCCAAAGAAGCCACCGAGGAGTGCACTGTTGTGGACCGCCAAGTCCACGAGCTCTGGAGTGATGCGCCTCCTGCTGCTGTTGTGGGCCTCGTTGCCCGCCAGCTCCAGGACCTTGGCCGCCAGGTACTGGATGATGGCCGCCATGAAGACTGGTGCGGTGGAGCTCAGGCGCTGGGCATAGTGGCCCTCTCGCAGGAGGCGCTCCATGTGGCTCACGGAGAACGACAGCTCGGCTCTGGTGGTGCGGGAGCAGGAGCGGTTCCACCTCTGGTGACCATGGGATGACCCTCGACGGCTGTTTTCCTTCGGCATGCTGGGCGTAGGGTGCGGTTTCTCCCACTGGCCTAGCTCTGCGGTGCGGCGGGATGCTGGGCGAAGCGGTGCGGTGAGGTGCAGTGGGATGTGGTTCGGTGAGATGAGGTGCGGTGGGATGAGATGGCGGCAGTTGATCCCAACGTCTGCAGACAGCGGGTATCCAGGCCTCTACTCCGCAGCCTAGCGACCATGGGCTGGCCCCTCATTGGTCAGGGCGCACGCCCCGTGACACGTAGATCCCGTGACGTCACTGCTTTCCCATTGGCCCTCAGCCCCCACCCCACCCCCCGCCCCCGCCCCCGCCCCCTTGGGCCTGGGCTGGCAAAGAAGTGGTGCTGGCAGGACGCTTGCTCACTTGCTCGCTGGACCCTCTCTTTGAGGGAACTCCCACTGTCCATGGGACGGGAACTCTAGGATAAGAGCAAATGGCGGACGATCCAGTGGTACCAAGTATACACTGGCGGTGTTGGGCCACCGTCACGGCCATCTAATTCCAAAACGTTGAAACCACCCCCAAAAGAAGCCCCTGTATCCGCCAGGCAGTCATCCCCGCTGCCCCCGCCTGCAGTTTCCCCCACCCCACTCCCACCCCCATAGTCCCCAGGCGACCACTAATCTGCTTCCTGTCCACAGAGGTTGGCGTGTGCTGGACACTTCCCGGAGACGGAATCATACAATACAGAGGTGGCCTTTTGGGTCTGGCTGCTCTCACCTAGCGTAACGCTTTCATCGTGGTTCATCCACCTGGTAGCACAATCAGCACTTCATTCCTTTTCGTGGCCGAATAGTATTCCACCACATGGCATGACCACACAGGTTGTGTATCCTCTCCTTAGTTGATGGACATTTGGGTGACCGCCACCTTGTGCCTGTTGTGAATAGGCTGTGGTGAGCGTTCCTGGACAGGGTTCTCTTTGAACACCTGTTTTCAATTCTTTGGGGTTTATACCCATGAATAGCTTTATGGGTTTACTTCTGGTCTCTTCATTCTACTCCATTGATCTATGTGTCTGTTCTTATGCCAGTACCACATAGTTTTGATAACTGTAGCTTTATGCTAAGCTTTGAAAGAGGCAAATGTGAGTCCTCCAGCTTTTTTCTTCTCTCCCAGGATTATTTTGGCTATTCAAGGTCCCTTGAAATTCCACATGCATTTGGGATTGGCTTTTACATTTCTGTAAAACAGATCATTGGGATTTCGGTAGGGGTTGCAGTAAATCTGTAGATAAATTCGGGTGGTATTGCCATCTCAACATTATTAAGTCTTCCAGTCCGTGAATGCTGATATTGTTCCCTTTTTGGGGGTCATTTTAAACGTCTTTCAGCAGTGCTTTGTAGTTTTCAGTGCACAAGTCTTTACCTCCTTGGCTGAATTCATCCTATGTATATTTTATTCATCTATCTTATAACTGTTGTCAGTTTTACGTTTGGACTTTTCATTGCTAGTATATGGAAATACAACTGATTTCTGTGTGTTCGTCTTGTGTACTTCAACATTGTTGAGTGTGCTTATTAACTCTAATAGCGTTTTGTGAATTCTTTAGTGTTTTCTGTACATAAGATCATGTCATCTGAGAACAGAGATACTTTTACTTCTTCCTTTCCAATTTGGATGCCTTTCCTTCCTTCCTTCCTTCCTTCCTTCCTTCCTTCTTTATTTCCTTCTTTCTTTCCTTCCTTCTTTCTTTCTTTCTTTCTTTCTTTCTTTCTTTCTTTCTTTCTTTCTTTCTTTCTTTCTTTCTTTCTTTCTTTTCTTTCTTTCCTTTCCTCATTGCTCTGGCTAGGATTTCAATGACAGCCTTGAGTAGAAGCACTGAAAGCAAGCATTTTTCTTTTGCTCCTGATGTTAGGGGAAGCACTTTCAGTCTTCCACCACTGAGTATGACATTAGCTATAGGAATTTCATAAATGCCCTCTAGTGTGTTGAGGAACTTACCTTCTATTCTCAGTTTGCTGAGTGGTTTTTATCATGAAAAGTTCTTGGGTTTTGTTGAATGCTTTTCTGCATCAACTCAGATGATCATATTGGTGTTTCCCCCTCTATTTTATCATGTGGTGTTGATTAATCAGTTTTCTTATGTTGAGCCATCCTTGCTTTCCTGGGAAAATTCTTATTTGGACATGGAATGTAATATTTATTATATGCTGCTGGATTCCATTGGCTAAAATTCTTTTGAGGATTTTTGCATCTATATTCATGAAGACTATTGGTCTGTAATTTTCTTTCTTGTTGTATATATGTCTAGCTTTGGTATCAAGGTAACGCTGGCCCTATAGTGTGAGTTAACATGTTTTTTCCCCCTTTTCTATCTTTTGGAGGAGTTTGAGAAGGATTGCCATTAATTCTTCTTCAAACATTTAGTAGAATTCACTAGTGAAGCCACCTGGCACAGTTTCTGGGACATAATAAATGGAATCAAGGATTTATATAGTCATTAACTATTTGTTGAATTAATACACTGTCTCCCTAAGAAGGTTTCTAATCAAGAAATAAGAATTGAGTTTAAATGAAGCAGATATATTTATCAAAAATAATGCTATGATTTCTGGGGCAATAATATAAATTCATTAATATTTTTATCCCATAAGAAGAAAAAAATGTTACATGGCAGAACAGATATTTTAAATCCTCATAATACTATAACTCTGCTGTCTGATTATATAACAGATGTGCATTTATTCCTGTTTCAGTGTATTCAATCACATACAGGATGCCAGGTGTTTCCTGAGAGATGACTTTCAACTTTCCTTATAGTATACGCTGTGGTTTAAATCTAAGCCTTTTGAATGGGCATTGCTACCGTATTTCTCAAACTGTGTACCTTTTCCCTTAAATATGTCATGTACTTTTCTCTAGAACCTAGGCACGCCAAGGTCCTAAACCCCACATGTTGGATATATTAATGCCCCACATTTCACACACACAGCCCATTCTTGGAAAATCATTCTGAGAGCAGCGTGGTATGCTGCTTACTCCCAGTTCTCTTTCACAGCTTATTCTGCCCCAAGGTGGTGGGTGCTTCTCAAACTTCATGATCTGATTCAGTTGATCTGGAATAAGGCTCAAGACTATGCATTTCTAAGTGCTCCCAGGTGATTCTGTTGCTGCCAGTCTGTGCCCCTCACTGGCTTAGCGAAGGCCTGAGTGGCTTCCTCCACTTTAATGAGCCTTTTACAGGACTCCCAAAGTAGACCTAATCTCCATTGTTCCATTCTTCTTCCCGTGGTTTTTGTCCTTCACATATTATTTCTAACATCTGTCTAGCCAGGGTGGTTTCATTTGAGTGTGGGGTGCTGTTGAGAAATACACAAAGCAAAATTAGAAGAAAGATACAACTGGGAAGGATTGCTTTCTACTCTGCCTTCACTTTACGTGTGTCTGTGCTAATACCCTCCTACAGGTCTTCTTTGGCAATGTGGATTCATCTGGGATAAAACACAATATTTTTAACCCTCCAATTATTGCTCGGTACATCCGTTTACACCCAACTCATTACAGCATCCGCAGCACTCTTCGCATGGAGTTGATGGGCTGTGATTTAAACAGTAAGTGTCAAGTCATCCCATAGCCTTCCCTCTCCCAACCATGGGAAGGGTGAGTAACCATCCTAGTTTTCCTGAGACTAGGGGAATTTCCCAGGACTCAAAACTATCCATGCTAAAACCAGTGCAGTCCTGGGCAAACCCAGGACTTGGTCATCCTAATCATGGGATTCCCCAGGGGCAGCCACCTCCTACACAAGGCAAATTATTAAAAAATTAACAAGGCAAATCAAAGTCAGACAGAGCTGAGCAGAGCTGACCAGAAAATATGGGGCATGTTAACAATAACGTGCAAAAGTTAATGCCTTTGAAATGATGTCGTGATGATGGTAGCCCTAGAATGTCAGTGGAGGCATGCCAGCAGAACCTCGGCTGCATCTGTTCCTTGTAATTACATTCTTTCATTTCTTTGAGGTTGCAGCATGCCGCTGGGAATGGAGAATAAAGCAATTTCAGATACACAGATTACTGCCTCATCCCACTTAAACAATATATTTGCCACCTGGTCTCCTTCACAAGCCCGACTTCACCTCCAAGGGAGGACTAATGCCTGGAGACCCCAGGTAAGAGGGAACAAATTTGCCATTTACCTGATACAGAGAAAGAAGTAGTGGTTGGGAAAGAACAGGAGAAGCTCTTAACTTCTTCAGAGTTACTTCGAATACTTGGTTATTCCTAAAAAGAGTGTCAAGGAAGGTTGACTATGCACAGAAAACCCCACAGATTTTTAGTGGATTTGCCATGCAATTTCACACAGCATTCACTGGGGGAAGTGATCCTGAATTGAACTTCCTGGAGACATCTCTATATGCAGTACTGGGCTTTGCAGTATTGCAGTACAGTCACAGAACTGTAGTAGCTGAAGTCCAGTTTTACAGAGAAATGTCAACAATTAGTCCTATTTGCAGGTTTCTCGGTGTCTCAAAGGAAAGAGTCGGTTATGAATGTTCATTGGGCACAGTTCTCTTCTGGAACCACTCAGTTTGTGATTTTCAGTCACTGAATAGCTTTGGGGGATGACTGAAGTTAATGGTCTCTGCTCCTCCAAGAGTTAAACAAAACAGGTTGTAAGACACATTGCCAAATTTTCAATACTGCAGTATTTCAGCCCTCAAGTTGCTTAGAATCTAATAAGGAAGACTGAGAAACAGATCCTTAAAATGCAGAGTGATAAGTGCTGTGATATGATTGAGAAGAAGGGATTTGGGGATTTCTGGGAGCAAATACTCCCAACAAGATACTACTCTATCTTCCCTAGGGGAATAATCGAAAAGAGTGGCTACAAGTGGACTTGCAGAAGACAATGAAAGTCACAGGGATCACCACCCAGGGGGTGAAGTCTCTCCTTACCAACATGTATGTGAAGGCGTTCCTCATATCCAGTAGTCAAGATGGCCGTAACTGGACTCTGTTTCTTCAGAATGGCAAAGTGAAGGTAGGCTGGTCTCCTAGGAAAGGCACAAAGCCTCTCGTAGAGTTTGACATTTAGAAACCTAACAAGATCGATATATGACTGGACTTTCAGGATAAACTGTACTGTGTATCTATAGTAACGGGACACTATGAAAGGCACTCTGGGAGGACACAGTAACTTCAAGCAAGAATGTGTAATCCCAGGAAAAGGCAGAGTAGAGCCAAGAGCTAAGTATCCTCATGGATGTTGATGTCATTCAGGATGATGGCAAGAATCTGAGGGATGGAGAAGAAGAGTTATTCACCAAATGCTTAATGATGTCTGCATCCTCATCAGCAACTTAGATTCACCAAGAATTAACCCTGGCATGGCCCTTACCAATCTCTCTAGTACAGTCTCTTGACATTTGCTCTTTTGCTCTCTAAGCTCCACCCATCCTAAGACTGTCAAGTCCCTAAAAACAGTGTGTTCTTTCTCATACTAGGTTTTATACATACTGTTTCTTCTCCCTAGAA
The DNA here is from genome assembly GCF_048773025.1 of Camelus bactrianus. Classification (NCBI taxonomy): domain Eukaryota; kingdom Metazoa; phylum Chordata; class Mammalia; order Artiodactyla; family Camelidae; genus Camelus; species Camelus bactrianus. The sequence continues at coordinate 117,876,659 of NC_133575.1, read as the reverse complement.
CATTTTGTCTAGGTACTTCCTCCTGTCCTGCCCCTTTCACCTGGCTCATTCTTCAAATCTCAGATAGACATCATCTCCTCCAAGAAGAATTTCCTGTTCCTTCAAGGCTGGACTAAAGACTTCTGCTTCTAGCGGTTGAGTTGACTAGAGGATTAATAATACATGCTCTAGAGGACATTGCCATTTTAAAAAGGGTATACCTCTGATGCACGCTACAATCGGAATGAACCTTGAAAACATGCTAAATGAAATAGGCTGGACATAAAAGGACAAATATTGCATAATTCCACTTATATGACTATATTAGTTCTCCAGAGAAACAGAACCAATAGGACGCATGTGCATGTGTGTGTACAAAGAGATTTATTATAAACAATTGGCTCACAGTCAGACAGAAAGGATTCTCTCTTACTCAGAGGAGGGTCAGCCTTTTTGTTCTATTCAGGCCTTCAACTGATTGGATGACACTCACCCACATCAGGGAGGGCAATCTGCTTTATTCACTGTACCATTTAAATGTTAATCTCATCCAAAAACATTCTCACCAACACACCCAGAATATTGTTTGACCAAATATCTGGACACTCCATGGCCCAGACAAGTTGATACCTGAAATTAACAATTACAGTGAGGTACCTGGAACAGGCACATTTACACAGACTGAAAGTATAATAGAGGTTACCAGAGGCTGGGAGGAGGGGACAATGGAGTTATTGTTTGATGCGGACAGAGTTTCAGTTTTGCAAAATGAAGAGTTCTGGAGATGGATGGTGATGATACCGGTACAACATTATGGATGTACTTAATGCCACTGAGTCATACACTTAAAAAGAGTTAAAATGGAGTCGGGGTATAGCTCAAGTGGTAGAGTGTGTGCTTAGCATGCACAAGATCCTGGGTTCAATCCCCAGTACCTCCTCTAAAAATAAATAAACCTAATTACCTCCTCCCCGCCAAAAAAGGCAAAAAAATTTGTGATGCTTTGACCAATGCTAAGAACATTTTTTTTAAAGACCAGTTAAAATGGTAAGTTATATATTATGTATATATTATCACAATTAAAAGGGCTGTGTCACTGACAGTATATACTTCACGCATTGCTACACTCAGTAAAGAAAAGGGCATCTCCAGCCCCCTCACCACCAACAGCAAAAAAAAAAAAAAAAGAGCTTTTATTTTAAAATAATGAGCTTAAATCAGGGCTAAGAGAGGTGAAAAGTGAGAAAATGTAAAATGGAGGACCTTTTGTAAAGAGAAATGATTATTTTACTGTTGTTATTGGGAGACCAAGCTTTGAGCAAAATGCAATAACTGAACGTGAGACTTCTGCATTAAGTAGTGACCCCCAGAAAGGAGCTAAACTAGTTGCAGATAAGTAGCACCTCTTGGCATCTGGAAGAACCGTTCTCAAGTCCACTCTAGAAAATGCACTTTAGGTCTCCAAGATTCCTACATAGTAAAATGACGAGGTCATAAACATAGATCAGCAAACATGCAGGATACAAGCCAACTTGACAAAAAGTGAGCAGAAACAATCAACATCAGATATTGACATTATCAGATTTATATCATAAAATAATTATGCACAAAATAGTTAAAGCAATAAGCTATGGAAAGATAACAATAAATGACAAATTATCCAAAATTATTAGGCAGTTTTGGGGAAAAAGTAGTATAAAAATACAAAATAACTGTTGAAGTTTAAGTCAAAGAAAGACTTAATAGTGAATTAGGCACAGCCAAAGATAATTTAGTCAATTGGAAGATATATCTGTCAATTGGAAATTACCCAGAATGGAGCACAGAAGATCAAACATATGAAAAAGAAATTAAGAGACATAGACTATATAGAGAAAGCCTCACATATATGTGATTGGATTCCCAGAATGAATGAAATAAACGACCACTTTTGCCACTTCTATTCAACATTGTACTGGAAGTTATAGCCAGAGAAATTACAAGTGAAAAATAAATTAAAAGCATTCAGATTGGAAAGAAAGAAGTAAGACTATCTCTCCTCACCAATAATTTTATATGTAGAAAATCCGAAAGAATCCACAAAAAAAACTATTAGAGCTAATAAATGAATTCAGCCAAGTTACAGGACACATGATCAACACATAAAAATCAGTTGTATTTCTATATACTAGCAATGAAAAATCCAAAAAGAAAATTAAGAAAACAATTTCATTTACAATAGCATCAGAAAGAATAAAATAGGAATAAATTGAACCAAGGAGGTACAAGACTTGTACACTGAAAATTATAAAACGTTGCTGAAAAAAATTAAAGAAGACCTAAGTAAACAGATATCTTGGGTTTGATGATTGGAAGACATTATTAAGATGGCATTACCACCAAAAGCTTTCTACAGATTCAATGCAGTTTCTATCCAAATCCAGGCCATTTTTGCAGAAATGGACAAGTGACTCTTAAAATTCATCTGGAATTGCAAGGGACCCCAAATACTGAAAGCAAACTTGAAAAATAACAGTTATAGGACTCACACTTCCCAATTTTAAAACTTACTTCAAATTACAATATGCAAAGCAGTGTGATATTGATACAAATGTAGACAGATAGATAGATCGATGGAATAAAGTCCAGAAATAAGCCTGCACATCTATGGTAAATTGATTTTGAATAACAGTGCCAAGACCACACAATGGGAAAAGAATAGTCTCTTCAACAAATAGTGCTGGGAAAACTGGATAGCCAAGTGCAAAAGAATTAAGTTACTAGACACCATATACAAAAACTAATTCAAAATAGATCAAATACCGAAACAAAAACTAAAACTATAAAACTCTTAGCAGAAAATATAGAGGTAAATCTTCATGACCTTGGATTTTACAAATGGTTTCCTAGATGTAAATCATAATCACAAACAACAAAAGAAAAATAGATATAGTGTAATTCCTCAAAATTAAAACCTTTTGTACATCAAAGGACAGTATCTAGGAATTAAAAATACAACCCAGTGTGGGAGAAAATATTTGCCAATCATATATTTGATAAAAGGTCTAGTATCCATGATATGAAAAGAATTCTTAAACTCAACAAAAAGACAACCAAATTTAACAGTAAGCAAAGGACTTCAACATCAGCATCATTAATCATCACAAAAATGCAAATCAAAACCACGAACAGCTATTACTTCACACCCACTAAGATTGCAATAATTTTGTTTAGTATAAAAAGTAAAAAGTGTTAGCAAGGATGTAGAAAACCTGGAACCTATATTGTTGACAGGAATGTGAAATGAGCAGCCACTGAATAAGACATCTTGGTGCTTCTTCAATAAGGTAAATGTAGAATTACAATATGATTCCAGCAATTCTTCTACTAGGTATGTACCCAAAAGAACTGAAAATAGGCAAGTAACAAAAACTGGTACGAAAATGCTCATAGCAGCACTATTCATGATAGTCAGCAGGTGAAAATGACCCAAATGTCCATCAACTGATGGATAAACAAATTCTGGTCTATCCATACAACAGAATATTATTCAGCGATAAAAAGGATAAACTTACTGACATATGCTACAGTATGACCACATATTGTATCATTCCATTCATATGACATATCCGGAATTGGCAAATAAATACACAGAGATGGAAAATAGATTAGTGATTCCCAGAGGTTGGAAGGAAGGGTAAGTGGAGCATGGTTCCCTAAAGGAAGTAGATAGTGGTGAATGTACTAGATGCCACTGCATTTTACACTTTAAAATGGTTAAGATGGTAAATTTTATGTTATGTACATTTTACCACAATTAGAAGGAACCAGGAGAAATATACATTACCATGATAAGAATGGCAAACTGACATGTGATTTCTAAGCAATAATGAAAATCAGAAGATAATTAATGATATCCATATGATGCCAAAAGGAAAAATCTGAAACCTCCCCCAAAATAAAATCTGGTGAAATTTTTTTCATGCATTCTAGCAAAAACTAAAAACTTTTCCAACATGTATAAGTGATTTTACCACCCAGTAAGATCCTGCCAACATAAAAAAAGAGAATACTTATTAACCTTATGACAGTAAATTTAGAAAATCAGGTAAAATAGATTAATTTCTAGTACATATAATTTACTCAGGAAGGAATAGAAAACCTTGAAAGTCCTACAACCTTTGAAAAATTGAATTGGTGTTCAAAAATCTTCCTACAAAGAAAATTCCAGATTCAGATGGCTATACTAAATACTCTACCAAATTTTCAAGGGAGAAATAATACCATTATTACAAAGATTCTTCCAGAAAAACAGAAAACGATTGTACATTATCTAGCTTTTTTAATGATGACAATTTTTCTACAAAGGAAAATAATAGGCCAATTTTATTCATGAACATAGATCCAAAACAAATTATTTGCAGTATGTATTCAAGTTGGATTTATCCTAGGAATGCAAGTTTGGCTTAACATTAGAAAATTAATGCAATCCATCACATTAATGGACTGAAGGATTACATGGCCAATAAATACTGAAAAAACATTTCATAAAATTCAGTATATATTCTTAATTGAAAAAATTAGCAAAGATATGGAAGCATCGTAAGTGCCAATCAATAGTTGAATAGATAATGGAGATGCCATATAGATATATGTAATGAAACACAACTCACCCATAAGAAAGAAGGGCATTTTGCCATTTGCAGCCCTTCATTCACTTCTTTTTTTCACTTCAAAAACCAGAACCTTATAACTGTCAGAGACATTTCCATTACATCAAAAACAACAAAATACCTAGAAATAAACTTAACCAAGGAGGTTACCTATACTCTGAAAACCGAAATGACACAAAAAAAATGGAAAGATTTCTTGTGCTCTTGGATTGGAAGAATCAACACCACCAAAATGGCCACAGTACCCAAAGCAATCCATAGATCCAACGCAACCCCCGGCAAAATACTCGCAACATTCCTTACAGAACTAGAACAGACAATTCCAAAATTTATAAGGAACCACAAAAGACCCCAAACAGCCAAAGCAATCTTTTGTAGCTCTTCATTTTCCCCCTTTCTTCTTTTTGTTCTCTTTTCTTATGGTTTGATGACTAGAGACGGTCCTTTAACATCTGTTGTAAAGCTGGTTTGGTGGTGCTGAAATCTTTTAGCTTTTGTTTTTCTGTGAAGCTTTTGAGTTCTCCATCAAGGCTGAATGAGAGCCTTGCTGGACAGAGTGTTCTTGGTTGTAAGTTTCCCCCTTGCATCACTTTAAATATATTGCGTCACTCCCCTCTGGCCTGTAGAGTTTCTGCTGAAAAATCGGCTGATAACCTTATGGGAGTTCCTTGTATGTTATTCATTGCTTTTCTCTTGCTAGTTTTAATATTTTCTCCTTATCCTTAATTGTTGTCAGTTTGATGACTATGTGCCTTGGTGTGTTCCTCTTTGGGTTGATTCTGTGTGGTACTCTCTGCGCTTCCAGGACTTGGGTGACTGTTTCCTTTCCCAAGGTGGGGAAGTTTTCTGTTATTATCTCTCCAAAGATTTTCTCAGGTCCTTTCTCTCTCTCTTCTCTTTCTCGGACCCTATAATGCGATTATTAGAGCACTTCACATCGTCCCAGAGTTCTCTTAAATTATCCTCATTCATTTTTATTCTTTTTTCTGTTTTCTGTTCTGCAGCAGTGATTTCCACGAATCTGTCTTCTAGCTCACTGATCTGTTCTTCTGCCTCGTTTAGTCTATTCTGGGTTCCTTCTAGTGTGTTATTCATTTCAGTGATTTTATTCTTGAACTCTGTTTGGGTATTCTGTATATTTTCCACCTCTTTGCTAAAAACTTCGCTCTGTGCATCTACCCTCCTCTTGAGTTCCCTGAACATCTTGGCCATCATTACTTTAAACTCTTTCTCAGATGGATTGCCTATCTCCTCATCACTTATTTCTTCCTCTGGGATTTTATCTTGCGCCTCGGCCTGGGAGATATTCCTCTGCCGCTTCATATCTTCTGTCTCTCTATGTGTTTGTGGACTCCTTCCACAGGCTCTGGGATTGTTGTTTTCTTATTTCTAGTATCTGCCCCTGGTGGATGAGGCTGGACTAGAGGCTTATGCAGGTTTCCTGGCAGGAGAAGCCAGTGCCTGCCCACTGCTGGGTGAGGCTTGGTCCTGGACCTCTGGTGGGCAGGGCTGTGTCTAGAGGCCTCTGTGGCTCAGGAAGTCTGCTGATGGGTGGGGCTGTGCTCCCACCCTGTATGTTGTTTGGCCTGAGGCTTCCCTACAGGCTGTTGAGTGGGGCTCAGTCTTGGTGCTAATGATCCAATCAAGATGTCAGCATCCAGGAAAGCTCATGTAGATGAACACTCCTGGAATGTCCACCACCAGCTTTTATGTCCCCTGAGTGAGCTGCAGCCGTCCCCCATGTCCCCAGGAGATCCTCCAAATCCAGCAGGCAGGTCTGGCCCAGGTTCCTATGAAATCACTGCCTCTGCCCTTGGACCTGGCGGATGCGAGTTTCTGCGTATGCGTCCCAAGCAAATGACGTCTCCGTTTCTCCTAGTCCCTTGGGGCTCCCTGAACCAAGCCCCACTGGCCTTCAAAACCAGATGTCCTGGGGTCTCCTTCTCCTCCCAGTGCCAGGGCCCAAGCTGGGGATCCTGACGTGAAGCTTAGAGCTCTCACTCCTGTGGGAGGGCCTCTGCAACTTAACTATTCTTCAGCTTGTGGGTCACCCACCCTGGGGGTATGGGGCCCAATTATATCAGCATTACGTCCCTCCTACCATCCTGCTGTGGTTTCCTCTTTATGTTTCCAGTTGCAGAAGATCTTTTTTGCTAGGTCCCAGTCTTTTCTTCAATGGCTGTTTAGCATTCAGTTGTGGTTTCGTTGTAGTCATGAGGAGAGGCAAGCTAGTGGTCCTATCACTCCGCCATCTTGACCGGAAATCTGCCACATCCACTTTTATTAAAAACTGTACTGGAGGCCCTAAGCAGTGCAGTAAGATAAGAAAAATAAATAAAACATGTTAGGATTGGGAAAAAAACAAAACACTCATAATATGTGGATGATACAACAGCATTCATAGAAAATCCAAAAGTATCTATCTAAATTATTAGAATTAATAAGAATATTTTGCAAGGTTGCTGAAACAAATCAGTACAAAATTTAAATGTATTTATACATGCTGGGAACAAATAGTTAGAAAAAATAATTTAAAATAGTATCTAAAAATTCCAAGTACTGAGTTGTACTCTCCTTACAGCCTACAAAAAACCATCTATCGATCTATCTCTAGATATATTTTTAAATTCAAATAAAGCCACCCATACCTCACCTGCAGAATAACTAGAAGACAAACAATACCCTAAGTTTCAACTTACAAGTAAGTAGGACATAAAAATGCCGAGCTAGCTGACCGAGCTCCACAGCTCAGCCTGGAGAGAAGAGTCCAGGAGAGACTGTGCAAAAAAAAAAAAAAAAAGAAAAGAAAAGAAAAGAAAAGAAAAGGAAATTTCAGTGTGAGACCTTTCACTTCTGACCCTGAGTGATGAAATACTAATATTTGAGACTTTCTGGATCTTAGCATTGGCTTCTGGAGAACTGAAAGGAAAGAGATTGAAAGCATGTAGGACTACATTTGGAAAGGCACTGTTTCTGGTGAAGGAGGATACATCCCTTGGAGGTTTGGTGCTGAAGAAAAAAAGAAGTCAAATGGTGGAAATTAAGTGTTCTGTGAAAGAAAAACGAATCACAAAAATCACAGGACAAACCCATCCCATCTGCTAAAGAAACTGCACTTCACTTTATCAACAGTAGAGGGTGCTCCTGGACTGAGAAATCTAACAAGGTACCCACACCTCTTCCCTCTGCCTCCATAAAGTCACCTTATTTCTGGAACGAGAATATATAAGGAATTCCTAAATGAACAGAAAATGGCAGATGAGGTAAAATGTATTATTCTTGATTTTTCACTCCCTCCTTTGAAAACTCCATTGACTTTGGGCTTGACAACAGTACTCATTTTGATCAATGCATGGTGAACATGCTTGTCCCGTGGACATGACAGACATGCTTTCAAACAGAAGCTTTAAATGTGATTGTATGTTTGGCTCGGGCTCTTGTGCCACTTTAGGCATTTTGATCTCACAACCTGAGAAGACACAGTCTACATGAGCCTCAGTCTGAAGCAGAGTTTCAACCAACCAAGAACACTCTTGGTTTCTAAATACCATTTCCTACTAGAAGGAATCTTCTACTGGGAGCAAAGGAACTGCACAGTGATCTTGGAACATCTCAGTGTGCCAAAGTGCACAAAGCCTAATGAGGTCACATGAAAAGAACACAGGAGCTGGCTGGAAGGGGTTCCTACTGGCCAGATCGGAGAGACTTTGAGCATCAAAAAAAAAAAAAGTGACAATAATGGATACAATACAATGGATACATACAAGAAAGAAAGCATCCAGGAGTCCACAATCATTGCAAAAATATAAAGGTGGGAGGAGTGGAGTTTTCTCCACGGAAGAATTCCAGCTAAGAAATGTAGAAGTGACAAAACTAGGAAATCAATTTGTAACCATCAATATACTATACAATGAGTCATCTACACTTCAATTTAAAAATCTACTTTTAATACTTGTAATACTTGTAAGGAGATTTAATGGATACTAAAAGTGTTGGATGAAAGCTTAATGCAGAACAGAATATTTACACAGTCTCAAAGTATCGCCCCACAGACTGTTAGGAAAAGGAAATGATTACCTTTCTAACAGAGAGATCTGGTGCACAGCACCTTAACTAAGGAGTCAAACTTTGCATCGTCAATAATGGATCAAATAGGCATCATGTGTCCTCTATTGTGAGATGAGCAGTCACACAAATTTAGAATGTGGAGCATTCTATGACACAATGGCCCTAGACTTATTAAAATGTCAATGTCAGGGGAGGGTGTAACTCAAGTGGTAGACTGCATGCTTAGCATGCATGAGGTCCTGGGTTCAATCCCAGTACTTCCTCTAAAAATAAATCAATGAGTAAACCTAATTATCTCCCCCTCATAAAACAAACAAACAAAGTAAAACATCAATGTCGTGAAGGACAAAAAGAGACCAGAGACTAGAAGTCTGTTTAGACTAAAGGAGATTTAAGTGTTCATTGTATTATTCTTTCAATTTCTTAAGGGGAAATGACGAGGAATATGTCTCACAGAAGGAGTACAAGCCTCCAAATACAGCACAAATATTTACCAAAGAATCTCTTTTGTGTCTTAAAAGTTTTATCAAACACACAAACTTTAACAAATGTTCATAGTATATTTGCCATGTGTATACATTATGCTACATATTCTGTGTGTGTAAGGTAATTCAGTGACCAAGGTCTCTGCTGTCATGGAACTGGTATTTTGGGTGGAAAAAGAGCAAATGGTCAGTAGGGAGGTAAACAAAAAAATGAGAAGATAGGGAATGCCATAACGGAAATGTGCAAGGAGAGATTTCAAGCTGACAAGAGTCCTGTTTTAGAGGGTGTAGAGCTCTCCAAAGAGATAACATGTTGGGGGAGGGTTTAGCTCAAGTGGCAGAGCCAGTGCTTAGCATGCACAAGGTCCTGGGTTCAGTCCCCAGCACTCCATCAAAAAACCAGCTAAATAAATAAACCTAATTATCACCCCCTGCGAGGAAAAAAAAAGAACCTATAAAAAAAGAGATAACATGTATAGCTCAAGGAAGTATATTCAGTTTCTCATAATAACATAACGGAGAAGAATCTGAGGAGAAAAATATATATACATAATTATATGTATAACTAAGTCACTTTGCTGTACACCTGAAACTAACATTGTAAATCAACTACACTTCAATAAAAAAAATTTTTATAGTATCTGGGACTAAAATGCCATGATGTTTGTAACTCCCTTGAAGTAGTTTGGAAAGTGGGTGATAACATTCCAGAGGTTAGGCATCACCGCAACAACAGGCAAGCAAGGGTGCTCTTAAGTCTAGGTGCATGGAACAGAGTTATCCAGTCACCTCCCAAGGTTCAGCCCTGGACTCCTGGAAGCATGGATTAGTCGATGGGAAGTGAAAAAACAGTCTGTGCCTCATGGTAGCCATTGGGATGGATGCAAAGGAGGGTGAGGAGACTGGCGGCGGGGGGGGGGGGGCCGGGGGAGAGGAGTATCAACGTTATCCTTATTCTCCTATTAGATGACTAATAAATGCCATCTTTCCTCTTGCAGGTTTTTCAGGGAAATCGAGACTCCTTCACACCCGTAGTGAACACTCTAGACCCCCCACTATTTATTCGCTACCTGAGAATTCACCCTCAGAGCTGGGAGCACCAGATTGCCCTGAGGATGGAGATTCTGGGCTGTGAGGCACAGCAGGTGTACTGAGAATGGCGCCCCCACCCCCGCCGGTTCCATCGCCCCTCTGTCCCGGCCCCTGTCCAGCATCCCTCTCAGCCTGGCCTCCTGGTTCCACCCTTTTTCTGTGTATTTAAAGTATACAGTCCTAGCAGATCTGCCCTGAAGCCCCCGAAATTGTCATGAATCCTGCATCTTCTGGGAGTGTTGCATCCATTGGTGGCAGCTGTTCCCAGATCGCTCCTTCCTTCCAGCGTCTTTAGGCAAAAAAGAAATGAGACAATCCACCTGGAAAGCATTCTCTTCCTGACAAGTTAGGTCTCTTCCACAGCCGCCACTTCCTCCTCTGTGGCAAAATGAGGCGTTGAAAGGGGGCAGGAGGTATTCACCATGGGAGCATTTCTGATGAAGCCTTAGACATTGAAAATGAAACTCTCACTTGTTCACCGAACATGTTTGGAGATCATATCACCACAGCCTTGAAGTCAAAAGATAAGTTATTTTGACAGTCTGCAAAATGGAGATAATATGAGAACTACTGCATTAAAGTCTGTTCTTGCCTCTTCATAGACAGATATAATGATCTTCGTTAGTCATCTTGGGGCATTGTTAGTGGCACATTCTTACCTCAAAAACTAGTATTCTTGGAGTAGGGGGGTGCAGCTCAGTGGTAGAGCAGGTGCTTAGCTTAGCAGGAGGTCCTGAGTTCAATCCCCAGTCCCTCAGTTAAAAAAAAAAAAACTGTTGTTCTTTGAGGCTCGAGGATGGGATTCAATAGCCCCCTAAACCCCCCATCCCCCCGTCCCTTGAGACTATATATAATATTATGTATGAATGTGTATCTACATTTTCTCTGACAGAAGTGTCCAAAGATTTAATCAGACTTTAAAGGGTTAAAAGGCTTTAAAAGAGTTCATTTTAATCTCAGAAAAATAAATAAAACCCATGGCTATCTGGGCTAGGAGATACAACATTATAATTCTAATAATGCACTCATTTTGCTCCCTCCCTCAGCTAATTTCCTGCTGAAATGACCCAACAAAAATGTAGGGGGAAATTCTATAACATGACTGAAAAGCAGTCCCACTTACATAGTTGACGTACTGAGGAGTCAAAAGAAATGAGGTAGGCCCGGTTGTGTTCTTCGTTCACAGCGACCTGAGACACGCCAGACGGCAGCGCGAGGGAGCGTCCCAAGGCAAAGCGATCTCGAAGCAGAGGTCCCTAGTGTAAGAGCAAGATTGCTTCGTTCTCAGAAAAGGCAAGGGAGTAACCGCTTTTCCCCACGCTAGATCGTCTTCCAATAGTTCTTCTTGACCCTGATGTGACCTTTTGGGGGACTGTCACGGAATCACACCCCACAACTGATGAAGCTGCAGTCTGTTAAGGTTAGAAGTCAACTTACAGAAATCAACATGCTGCTTTGCTTTATAGCCTGGTAGAGAAGTTAACCCCAAAGGTGATATGGTTTTAATCCCTGTAAAAGGTTAACCAGTTTTATGTCTAACTTAATTATCTTTCTTTGGCATTCCTTTCCCATGGGCTGCGTACATCTCTATTTCTCAAATGCTCTTGGAACCAGCTCTTCTGTCTTCCTGTTGGTTTCCTCAATAATCAGTTAAATAAAACATTGACACATATAAGCAAATGCCTTTGAAACTTGTGTTTTTATACCGGAAATTAAAATGTAAACAATGATATTTTAAAAGAAAAAACAAATACAGGCACTGAATCACAGGATGGACAGTTTAGAAAAACAAATGAGTGAGTTAGGAAACCAGATTAAATTGAACTCAGAGTTGAATGATATAATTTATGAGAGGGGAAATAACATTTTAAAATGAGAAATGGGGCCTTGATCCAGGAGCCGAGCTTACAGAGAGAGAGATTGAGAAATGGGGAGTTACTGTTCAACTGGTCTAGACTTTCAGTTCTGCGAGATGGCTCAGTTCTAAAGACCTGCCTACAGTTAATGACATTTTACTGTGCAAAATCTAAGAGGATAAACATCTAAGAGGATAGCTGCATAAAGCGCTCTCACCGCCATAAAAATTCAAACTTCTTGAAGGAAAGATAAGAGTGGGTGTGGTCATACAAAACAATAGGAGAAAATTTCTTTGAGATGAAATAACAATAATAAGAATAATAAAATAAATTTGAAGAATGAGACTGTGCATTGTTTGCCGACATCAACCTACTCAAGTAGGACAATAGACATTGTTGCTGAGGCCAGAAGCTCCACAGCATTTTACTGGTTGAGTTATTTGTAAGATCCCTGAGATCACAGCAAATTAATTATCAGAAGGCCCCTGAGCACGACGGAAGGTCTGGCTCAGTGGTAGAGTGTGTGCTTAACATGCAGGAGGTCGTGGGTTCAATCCCTGGTACTTCCATTTAAAAAATAATTTTTAAAAGAATAAAAAAATAAAGTGGATGTGTGTTTAAAAAAAGATTGCTGAGCAAATTCAATCTCCTATGAGAAACATAATTTGTAACGTTAAGTGAACAAACCAATGTAATTTTCTGTCACAAACATTTTATCAAACATAATCTCAAGATTACAAGAAACAATCTTCAAAACATATATATTAAAACAAGACTATGTCTCAATATTATAGAAAAATCTATATCCTTTTTAGTAAACAGACTGTGTAGAAGCTTAGGTTTACAATGACAAGATACAGGTTAAGTGTGGACTTAACTGTCATGTTTACAAACTGACCATAACTATTTCTAACCTTCTTCTAATCAAAGAGTAATGACTGACATAACAAGTCCCAGAAATGTGTGGGTATTATGTCATCCATATTGCTAACCAAGAGTGAGACTTTCAGTCGCATACTCTTCTACAAGTAAGAACAAAATCTTCAAAACATGCTGTCAGAATAGATCACCTACAAAGAACATTTAACTGATATCGATGGTGGTCTCCTGTTCTTTGTCTAACCTTCCTTTGGGAAACTGCCCCCTCACATTCCACTGTATTCCTACTTGGTTCCTGTTTGTGAACCAAGATTCCTTTTGGTTCCCAAATAAGTTTGAGTTGGGTTTCTGTCACTTGCAACCCAAAGAGTCTGTTCTAAACTGCATAATTTCTCCATTGCAATCTTCAGTTCAACAAGACACTGAGGAAACATTTACAGAGATGTGAAGGAAACATTTCCTCAGTGCAATCCAAGAAATTTTCAAGCCAGAATATGTATCTATTCCCATACGTCTATTTTTAGACCAACCTTTCTCCTCATGTGCAACATCTAAATATTCAAATACCTACTTCACCAAGCTAGCTAATTCCTGTCCATCTCTTAAATATCACTTAATCCGAATCTCCTCTGGGGAGCTTTTTCCTCCCATGAGTCCCACTCATACAGTGCCTTAACCTTCACTCCCTTCTGAAACGCCAATAAAATACCAATAAAATTTAAAAGATTGGGGGGGGGACTTCAGTGTAACAAAATTTTAGAAAGTAGAAAGAATACATAAAGGGCTAACTAACTTAGAAAACTCTAGAAAGCTGAATCCTAGGCTGTCAATGGGGAAAACCAGAAGCAACTGGATTTACACTACAGAATGTGCCGAAACAGGCAGGAATTGGTCGCTTTGGGTTATTCTGGAAATGGAGGTGAAGATGGGGGGCTAAACTAAGTAAGATTACTTGAGAAGCTGTCTAATTAGATAATGTGAGAAATACTTTAATCCTACAATCCTCTTTTCAGCTCCACACAGCAACAGTAGCAGAAGCCTGGAGGTTAATTCTCTGGAGAGGGTAAGCTGCAAGGTCTAGGAACAGGGAGACAGCAGGCATGGTTGTTTACTGAAAACAGAAGGATCGAGGAAGATGCTTACTCAATCTTGACATTCAGTAGCACGCCTTTCTTTCTTACCTCACAGATGGGAGTTACCATACTAGAAGGATGTTAATGAGGACTTTGGGCTGCTGCTGCATAGTACAGACAGAGAGGGATATGCTTGGCACTTGGGTGATCCACTGGGGCATTTCTTAGGACTAAATGCATCAGTTAGGGCTGTGGCCCATCCCACTAGCCCCCTTTGTATAAGTTTTCTAGAGGTTATGACCAACCAGAATCCTGGAGAAACTGTAGCAGAATGCAGTGAACCTAATGTGACAAATCAGTGGATCTGAGTGGTGCAAGAGGTAGACCATAGCTGTTAAAATATGGTGGCCTCCAACCAGAAAACTACTAGAGCTCATCAATGAATTCAGTAAAGTTACAGGATACAAATCAATATACAGAAATCTGTTGCATTTCTCTACACTAACAACAAATTATCAGAAAAAGAAATGAAGGAAACAATCCAATTTACAATCACATCAAAAAGAATAAAATACCTAGGAATAGACCTACCCAAGGAGGTAAAAGACCTGTACTCCGAAAACTATAAGACGTTGATGAAAGAAATTGAAGATGAGACAAACAGATGGAGAGATATACCGTGTTCTTGGATTGGAAGAATCAACATTGTTACAATGATCATGCTACCCACAGCAATCTACAGATTCAATGCAATTCCGATAAGATATACCAATGACAGTTTTCATAGAACTACAACAAATAATTTTAAAATTTGTATGGAGCTACAAATGACCCAGAATAGCCAAAACAATCTTGAGAAAGAAGAATGGAGCTAGAGGAATCATGCTTCCTGACTTCAGACTATACTACAAAGCTATAGTCATCAAAGCAGTCTGGTACTGGCACAAAAACAGACACATAGACCAGTGGAACAGGATAAAGAACCCAGAAATAAACCCACACCGGTATATGGTCAATTACTCTATGACAGAGGAGGCAAGAATATACAATGGAGAAAAGACAGTCCCTTCAATAAGTGGTGCTGGGAACACTGGACAGCTTCATGTAAAAGAATGAAATTAGATCACTCGCTAACACTATATGCAAAAATAAACTCAAAGGGGTATAATTATTTTGCAAAACAATCTGGCATCATCTACTAAAGTTGAGCATATAGCTACCCTATGGCAATTCTGTTGGCTAATGACCTAGATGTAGAACTGCCATGTGAACCAAGAGACAGGACAACACTAGCTGTAACAGCTCCAAACTAGAAACAAGCTTTATTGTATATATGTCCTGACAGCTCAGTTTGATTGCTGTACAGTAATCCATTATATAATATATATTACAATTTATTTATCCACTGATTTTTCTCATAGAACCCTGACTGGTACATTATCTATGCCAGTTCTTCCATGGAGATGATTATCTTTTTTTAAAAAATTGGTTTGTAAGAGTTCTTTGTATGTTAAGGATATTAATCTATTGTCTGTCATACATGTAATGAAATCTTTCACCTAATTTGTTATTGGCCTTCTATCTATCTTTCTTTACAATATTTTGCTGTATGAAAGCTCTATATTTTGATGCAATAAATTTATCAGTATTTTCACTCATAGCTTTTGGGTTTTACAAAATGCTTAGCGTAGCTTTTGCACACCAAGATTATAAAAATATAGACTCATATTTTACTCCAATGTGTATATGGTTTTATTTTTGTTTAGACCTTGATCTGTCTAGAATTTATTTTTGTGTGTAGGGCTCTCACGTCTTGCCACACTGACATGAATGTCATCTTCATCATGTATTGAAGTCCCATATATACACTATTATAAGCTGTGGTAGATACCATGTGGCAAGCAAAATATCTTGGAATTCTTCAAGCCCAAGAGGGTATGACTACCTTGAGGATGGGTTTCAGTATCAACACAGTTGTTTATGCATAGCCAGAAGAAGTGTGCATGCGTAGCTGTCAGAAAGACTGGGGGCGGATCCACTGCAGTAAATGATATCATAAGGAGCAGTGGAATTCCATTTGGAACTTCAGAGACCCCAAAGGAAGACTCTGGCCAGCTTCTCCTGAAAGCTCTCTTGGCGCTAAGTCAATTTATGGGTAAGTGGCTTCCCAGTTGACACTGGTCTCTTTAAGCCCTATGAAACAGAGGATGAGTGTATCAGTTATAAACGTCTTAAGTAATATAAAATTCAAATTGGAGTTTCTTTTTCTCAGAGCAAGCAATTGAAAGGTGGACAGAGAGAGGTGTTGGTTTGGTGGCTTGAAATTGTCAGAATAGATGTACATTGCCTCATGGCTGCAAGATGGCCCCTCCAACTTCACGTAACACTTAAAGAATATTCAAGGAAGCACAAAGGGAAAATGAGAGCACCGACTCTTTCATCAAGACAGCAGAAAGTCTTCCCAGAAGCTACCCAGTAGATTTCTGTCAGGCTTCATTTTCTAGCTTCATTATCTAATGATGCCATGCAGCCACTGCTAGCAGCAAGATGGCTGGGAAAAGGAAGACTCAGCTTTTCTAGCCTCTCTAGTTGTATGAAATAAGTGAAAAGGGTGTGAGAATGACAGGCAATGAGAAATGTCTGCCAAAATTCACCACGCATTCATTTATTCAAAAAAACTTAAAAAGGGGGGAGAGTATAGCTCAAGTGGTAGAGCTCAAGCTTAGCATACAAAAGGTACTGGGTTCAATCCCCAGTACCTCCTCTAAAAATAAATAAGTAAATCTAACTACCTCCTCCCCTCCAATATAAATAAATAAAAATATATAAAAGAAATTTAAAAAAATTTTTAAACATTTAAAATTTTTAATTAAACAAAAAGAAAAAAAATTTATTGAGCATCTGAACACCCTGTGTGAACAAAACAGACCAAAATCCCTGCCCTCAAGGAGCTGACATTTTAATCAGGAAAGACATGATAAAATAAGTAAGTAAACCAAGGGGAGAAGGCCTAGCTCAGCGGTAAAGCACGCGCTTAGCGTGCATGAGGTCTTGGGGTCAATCTCCAGTACTGCCGTTAAAATAAATAAACCTAATTACCTCCTCCCCCCTAAATTTTTTTAAAATAAAATAAACATGTGAACTATATACTATACTATATTCTGATGAAGTTCATGGAGAGACAGCAAGCAAGTAATCTGATTAGGAAGTTCATGACATAATGATACGATTTTAATAAAGCCTTCTCAGGAAAATCGTCATTGAGAAGGTGATATTTGAACACCTGAAGGAGGTGAGAGAATGAGTCATGAGCAGATGGAGGGGAAAGCATTCCTTGGAGAGAGAATAGCAAGTGAAAAATTCCAAGGTAGGAACCTGCTGGGTTTGTTCAAGACGAAGTGAGGCTAAGTTCCACTCAAACATGGAAGTATGCAGTGGTAACTTATTGTTGCACAACAAGGACTTTTCTTTTGTGGCAGTACATGGACACTGTCCCTAACCTAGTAATAAAAATGGCAGCAAGCAGGAAGCTCTGAACTCCTGTGATCTGGTGGATTATCCATCCACATCAGATTCACTGGCTCCAGAACTTCTTATCTGCTGATTCAGTAATAAACCCAAGTCAAAAGGAAACAAAACAAAATAAAGACATGGGACTGAAAATGACGAAATCAGGTTTAGGAGGGAATGTCAGGTATCTTGTCTCCTACAGAAGAGTACATTTTTGTCTTGTGCTTTTTTGGGTTTTGGAGGGAGGGATGTGGTTCGCTTTGGAAGCTGTGTTCAGGATTCAAGAGTGTCAGTCAGTGAATTATTCTTGTGTTCATGACAGGTGAGAAGTTCTGCAGTTAAAAAGTAAACCACCATTTTCTAACGTTTCAGACAAAGCTGCTTTGGAAAGAAAACATCCACCCTTGGCATCAAGTCCATGGAACCCCAGCAGCTGCTGAGTGTTGGGTTTCTGCTGTGCTCTCTGACTTGCCTCTTGTTGGAAACTGTAGCTTCCTCTGTGTCACCCCTATCTGCCTTTGGACTACAAGACAAAGCAGGATGGAATCCAGGCTCAAGGGGTGTGTTGGCTGTTAGGATGAATATTCCTATCTTCATAGGGTGTAAGATTTATGTCTCAGGTCAGGAAAAACTGCTTTGTATTTAAAAAATAATGTTTGCAGGAAAGCAAACTATTCTGGTTTCATTCCATTTAGTTCAACAAGCACTTACCCATCCACTGTGTGCCAAAGCCATAAACCTTCAACCTCTCCCTGGGGAGACAATAGGACAACCTCTCCCTGGGGAGACAGAATGACCATTAAAGTGTAGGGGGAGGGATCGGGGAGGATTTGACAAAGGAAGTGAAATGTAGGCTAAACCTGATGACCCACTGATCCTTGGCCAGCACTGGAAACCATGTTGCTGGTGAGTGGGGAACCCTCTTGACTTTTCCATGGGCACATTGGTTTTACCCACATCTTCCAGTGATCAGCACACTCCCTCTAAAGTTCCTTCTGCCAGTTGCCCTGGCCTCTTCCTGCTCCAGATGCACTGGAGTACCTCCATCGAAAAAACCAAACAAAACAAAAAACAAGCAAAAAAGATATTTGGTCGGGGGAGAGTATAGCTCATTGGGAGAGTGTGTGCTGAGCACGCACAAGGTCCTGGGTTCAGCCCTCAGTACCTCTACTAAAAATAATAAATAAATAAACTTAATTACTTCCCCCCAAGAAATTTTTTTTAATTAGAAAAAAGATTTTTTAAAAAAATCTGTGGCAGAGATTATTGTTCCTATTTGACATCCAAGGAGACAAAGATGATACCCAACTAAGGATACCTTTTTTTTTTATGTGCATCCCTTTAACCTCTTAGAGGAAGCACGGCCAAGTAGTCAAGAATATGGGCTATGGGCAACTATGAGAACTTGATATCTGGGACAACCATCTGAACTTGAACCAGGGTTCACATCCCAACCACATTATTCCCTTGACCTCTCCTCAATAAACATTTCTGCTTTTCCTACAGAAAACCATAGGTCCTGGCTGAGCAACTTTGGGGATTACTTATGGGATCTGATCAAGAGCTCCATCCCTCCAGCAGCCATCTTGGCTTTTCTTATCACCACGGCAATCCTGGGGACCCTCTACTGCCTCACGTAAGCAGCCGCGGGATGAGGCGAGGGGATGGGACAGGGAACCAGAGGGAGAGACAGCAACAACCCAGTTCCCTGCCCGTCTGCACATCTGTCATTAAGGGAAAGTTTTAAGGAAGGTGATTCTGGGAACAAAAGTCTGAAAGTTCATACAACTGGAAGAGGAGAAAAGTGACATGATGGTTATTGAGCTGCGCAGGCCTGCACTTCTAGCTAAACTGATCTTACGTCTAACCTGCTACCCTTCCCTGTGCACGCTTCTCTTGGAATAACTTATCCTTTTACCCTAGAGGTCTTGAAAGAAGGTCATGGACTGAACCTCAAGAAAATGGGCAGACCCTCCTCAATTCCTCCATAACGACAACAAATTCTTATCAGGATGAAAGGAATGTAGCCCCTGCTCACACCCTGACTGTCATCACCCCCCTGTTTCCATTTTTCTATAAAACCCCAAGACGCTTAACCCAAAGTGAGCTCACAGTCTTTAAGGCATTAGCCTGCTGTGACTCTCCTTGCCTGGCAAAGCAATAAGGCCATTCTTTTCCAATTCTCCCAAAACTTTGCCTCCAACTCTCAATTCAGCTATTGGGGTACAGAGGGCAGTTTTTTGGCAACACAACCCCCTTTTAAAAAGTCTCCTCATTCTCTCTTTTTTCTCCAACCTGCTCCATCCATTACCAACAGCTTACAGGTGACACTTAATCACCAGTGTTTGCAACTTATCATTTGTTTCACTAACTTCATTAACTCCCAATTATCCTTCCCCTTGATTTAGGAACTCTCAAGGAAAACATATGATGTACTGTGTTATCAATTGCCTGGCAATTTACCAAAATAATTATCTATGTAAATCATATGAAGCCAAAGAGATTCCTGAAATAGCAAACAAAATAGTTAAGCTTAGCTAGATAAGCCCAAATTCCATTAATTCAATCACTGTGTACCAAGAGATGACTACTAGCCTGTCTCTGTCCTGGTTGCTAGAGACAGAGAAATAAGATGATCGAATAATTGCAAACTGGTGAGTCAGTGGTGTGATGGGAGACAGAGTCCAAGTGGGGAAACCCATGAAAGTGTGGGACAGGGTTAAGAAAGGCTTTGTGTAGTAAAGAACTGTTGAAACTTCATAATCTAATAAAGGGGCTGAGGGCAAAGATCAGATTAAGGGTATGGCAATCCCAGCTAAGGCTCTTGATAACCTCGAGAATAACCCCAGATAAAGAACCATGTCTAGAAAACAACCTCTTCTCAAAAGGGAGCATTCCTGCTCCATCTCTGTACAGGGGGTGTGGAGATTAAGGGCAGATAACCTGTTTTCGGCTCAGAGGTCTCTTAACCAAGAAGAGCCACACCCAGACTTGAGGGAACCAGATACTCTGGACTTTGCGCTTGACAGAGTCAGGATAGAATTTTAGTCTTGAGGGAAAGTTGTATCATGAATCAGGTGTTCTGGAAACAGACAGGGAGACAGGAGTTTGGTGGGCAGGGTATTATCAGGAATCAGTGGCTGTGGAGGATAGGGGAGGAAGGGAGAAACAGAACTGCCTTCAAGCCCAACAAAGCTTGGGTGATGCCTTCAGAGTTGTCCTACCTTTATAGCCATGTCTCTGACAGTTGGGAAGTGGGAGGCCCCAGGAAGTACAGGCAACTCCTGGCAGCTCAGGCAAACTCTGAAAGAGCTAACAGCTGAAGAAAGAAGGGTGGCATATTTCTGTGTGCACAGTGGGGCAGCTGTGTTCCAGGTATGGAAGGAAGAGTGAAACATATCAGGTTGTCAGGAAGACAGGCTGTGCTGGGGACTGGCTATATGTTCACCAACCCTGTTACTTCCTCCCAAGCACAGAGGAAGACTGCATTTCCAAACAAAAGATGCCAGGACTCAAGTCAATATACAGTGGATTCCATATCTTTTAAGTCTGTGACTCAAATTAAGACCAGCAGGCCAGCTGCCTCAGGAACAGCAGAAGTATTGCTTAAACATGCACATTCAGAGGGACTTCTGTAAAGATAAAGCAGACAACATGCCAAGAGAAATACTTCCTTCTTTGAAGTAAATGTCTCAACCTGAGGAGAAAAACCACCAAGTCTTTGCTGGGAACAAGTGAGATACAGCAAAACAAAGGAAGACATTGATGAAAAAATATTAAAGGAGATGTGGAAAACAGGCTACAAAAAGCTAGCACTATTAAGTAGAGATCAACAAAAACTTTAGTGAAAATAAGATTAGAGAGAATAAATGATAGACGCAAGAGACATATAATGAATTTCGTGGTGGAAAAGAACCAAAGTAGTACAACAGAAAATACTTAAAGGTGTAATTTTTTGAACATTGCAGAAATAAAGTAAGGCTTGAGTCTATAATCCCAAGGGCACATCAAGTCCCAGGAAAAACTGGCACTTGGTACTGGACACATCGTAGTTTGTCAATAACACTTGTTGATTTTTTATTAATGCATTTCACAGTAAGGACTGCAAACAGTTTCTCTGTGACTCTTTATTCATCCTCTATACACCACTAGCTGCAACTGTAATGAAGGCTTAAGCTAGCTGCTCATTACCTGAGGAAATCAACATGGAAGCCTGGTTAATCCCTTGGCACTCCAGTGGCAATCAGGGGAACTGACTGGTGCTAATAAGTATGTGAAAATACATATATGAGGAATAGTTAGTATGGTTTATAATAATGAAATATAGAACCAGCTTAATGATTCTTGTCTGGTGAAAGAAAGCATGAAACATTCCTACCATGAGTACTATTTAGTCACCAAACGTTGTACAAGGTTAATGACGTGGAATCATATTTTTGAAATATTGTTGAGTGGAAAAAAGCAGATTATAACAGGATATATAATTTTACTCAATTTGTTATTTAAATCATATTTAAAAGCCTTTAAGGACCTAGCCGAAGTATTAGATGTTGGTTATCACCTTGTGGTAGTGAATAGGTGATTTTAATTATGACTATTGTTGTTGTTGTTATTTATTTTCATGTTTATTTTTGTCTATCTGCACTTTCCAACTTTTCCACAACAAACTATATTGTTTAATTAGTAAATTTTTTAAAAGATACTTTAAAAACAAAAGAAAAACTCTCTGACCAAACTTCTACTCTACCTCCACCTCCAATCCCGACTATACTAGAAACACACTCTTACTCTTACTTTCTCAAGTCATCAAAGCATTTTCTCTGTATGAAAGCGTGTTCTCCCTAAGATATCATTTGGTTCATATTCAGAGAAGAAGCTGTCTAAAATCCTATCTTGGAAAAAGTGATGTAACTACAGGGTAACTGTGAACACCAAGAGAGTGTATTGGAATTTAAATTCAGTTCAGTTGTCGTTATTTCCTCTTCCTTTCCCAGTATTCTTATAGGTGAACCAGTCCAATCGAAGTACTAGAAGATTCAATTGGGCAAGTGTAGTGTTTGGCTTGCTGGATTCCAAGAGAGTGGAGCGTGTGCTGTTGGCTTACAATGAGGAAGTATCTATCAGGTAAAATTAAATTGTCTTCCATCTCAAACTGTCTTTGCCTTTGTTTTCTCCTTTCAAACATGCAATTGAAAAAATGATAATAGCATTATTACTGTTTTAATTATAAAACAGTACATAGTTATTGCAAAAAAAGTTTATAAAATATAGAAAGAAGAAAACATACTCATAACTCTAGCACCCAGAAATAAACATTGTTTACATCTTGCTATATCTTCTTTCAAAATTTTTCCATGCTTATATTACTGTTACCAAAGTCCTACCCTAAAGTCATTAAGAAGTCTCCTACATTGTTTTCAAAAAGTTTTATAGTTTTGTCTTTTACATTTAAGTTACTCAGAATAAATTTTTGTATGGTGTGAGGTAAGGTCTAATTTTATTTTTTTTTTAATATTGTGAGAAGCTATACTTTCCCACTTATGAACTTTGAACTGAATTCCTGTGCCTAAAGGAAGTTCTAGGGATAGGGAAAAGCAGATAGTTGCAATAAATTCCAAGAAGCAATAAATTCTGAGGAGTAAAACCAGATTCTGAGCAATGAGCACCCTGAACTGGAACCAGCCAAGCAGAAAAAGGTGTGGGAATGTTGACAAAAGACCATCCATCCACTGAGTCAGCCAAACTGCCCTCCCGGTAATTTTCCACCCTAAGTTTGCCTCAGTAAAAACTTTAACTAAATTTTGTCCAAGGGAATCACTCACTCTGAAGTTCCTCCGATTACAGTAGTTTAGATAAAGTATCTACCTTCACCTGTAATCAGTCTTGGTTTCCCTTTTGATAATATGAATCCTTGATATGCCCCAGTGCCACTTATGCAAATCTGTCCCTTCCCTACTGCTCTGCAATGTCACTTTCGTGTTTTTTTAATTTAATTTTTAAAAATTGAAGTAGAGTTGACTTATAATATTGTGTTAGTTTCAGGTGTACAGCAAAATGATTCAGTTATGTATATATTCTTCTTCATATTCTTTTCCATTATAGGTTATAACAAGATATTGAGTACAGTTCCCTGTGCTCCTTATTTATCTCTTTTATATATAGTACTTAGTATCTGCAAATCAAACTCCCAATTTACCCCTTCCCACCCCCTTTCCCCCCGGTAACCATAACTTTGTTTTCTATGTCTGTGAGCCTGTTTCTGTTTTGTAACTAAGTTCATTTGTGTCCTTTTTTCAGATTCCACACATAGGTGATATTATAAGATATTTGTCCTCTGTCTGACTTACTTCACCTAGTATGATAATCTCTAGGTCTATCCATGTTGCTGCAAATGGCATTATTTCATTCTTTTTCACTCTTTTTATGGCTGAGTCATATATATAATATATAATATATATACATATTATAGGTCTTGCTATCTAGAAGACAAATCCCCCCCCCCACATCGTTCTTCTAGAATGCTTTGGCTATTCTTGTTCTTTACAACTCCACATACATTTTAAAATTCAATTACCCAGTTTCACAAAACATATTTGCTGAGATTTTAGATTGTCAAGTGTCACAAAACCTATCTGTTGAAATTTTTCATTGGAATTGCATTGATACATATACCTAGGACTGAAATTGGTGGCTCCGAGGGTAGATGCATGCTCAATTTTCAGAGATAATGAAAACCTGTTTTCCTCAATAATACTACCAATTTGTACTCCCAGGAGCAATGTTCTTGGGCATGGGAGCCATCAATCATGTGAGCTCAGCGTCTTAGCAAGAAAACTGGGAGATCTGGCTCCAAACTCTTGCTCTTGGATTTTCCCGTTGGCTGTGAGGTACTGGAAGGTGCGAATAAGATTACATAAAGTGATGAAGTGCTTATAATACTGTGAGGTTACTCGCTTGGGGTCAAGGGGGCAAGGCCTTTATCAGGTAAAGATGTGCACAGATGGTCGGCAGACCTGAGCTGTGTAAGCCAGTAGATGTTTGTTTTGTTCATAAAGTGTTTCGTCATTTAGGCCGCTGTTTTAACGCCACGAAGGAGCTAGGATATTAAAGAATGTTGGCTCCCTTTGCTTCCACTGATCCATCAATTTTTGGTGGCATTCACAGTAGGAGATGTATCCTAAGACGAGTAAAACCAGTTTGCTGTTGGAGGCAATCAGGTCTTCCATCGCTGAACTGCAGACAGCCATGTAAATGACAGGGTACCAGCAGCACAGGCGCTAAGAGGTACTTTCTCAACGTCCTGCGCCCGCATCGATTTATGGGTAGAGCCTGGAGTTGCAGGGACGGCCGTCGCAGCCCTCGGATGCTTCCCAGCATCCCCCCGAATTCGGCCAGGCTGTGCGTCGGGTGTTCATACAGCGCGAGTCTGGGGGCCTCTGCGGTTCGGGGGCGGCCTCATTCCTAAGCGCCCCTGTGGGATTCAGCCCCAGGGCCCTCAGCCAGAGCGGCGCCTCCTTCCGGCGCTCAGGGGTCCGGCGTGGGCGGGTCGGCGGGCGGGGCGTGGGCGGGGCGTGGGCGTGCGCGGAGCTCCTCCCGCCCGGCGCGCCGCCTGCGGGGTGGTGACGGGCCCGGCCGCGCCGCGTCCCCGCCGCCTCTGCTGCCTCCGCGCCGCAGGCCCCGAGCTCTTGCACTCCAGACTCTGCCGGGCCCCGCGTCCCCGCGTCCCCGCGTCCCCACGTCCCGGCTCCGGCAAGATGACGCTCAAGGCGAGCGAGGGCGAGGGCGGGGGCAGCATGCGCACGGCGCTCTCCGACCTCTACCTGGAGCACTTGCTGCAGAAGCGCAGCCGGCCCGAGGTGAGCGGCCCCGCGGGTCTCCCTGGCGCGGAGAGCGGGGCGCGTACTCGTCTCTAGGCCGCGCCGCCCGCCGCGGTACCTGCCCCGTCTGCGGCCCTCTCCTCGGGGGTTCGGCCGCCGCGGCGGCCAGCGGGGTTCGTGCGGGACTTCGGGTCGTCGCCCCTCGTCGCACTTCCAGATGGGAATCTGGAGAGGCCAGGGCGCTGATTAAGGTCAACGAAAACTTCTTCATGGACGGAAGTAGGGTAACAGAAAGACTTGAAGGAACGGATCCAAGAGTGAGTCTGCTTGGTTGTTGTCGAAATGCTTGTTTTTCTGTCAGCGGAAAGGCTGGTAAAAGCCGAGCCTGCCTCAAAAGTGCTCACTCATTGTCCCTCTGCATTTAGGCAGGGCCCCGGGTACTAGAGTGCAGATGGGTGGTCCGTGGCAATTTGTGAGCAGAGGATCATTGCAGAGGTAATTCTGCCCTCCAGATTCCTGTGATGGCCAGTAAGTACTGCTAACCTCTGTCCCCAAGGATGCCTGGAAGGGAGGGTGATCATTTTCTTGTTATCTCTCAGACTTCTGGGTGTGGCGTGGACCCAGCAAGGTAAGGTTGTCACTCAGGGCCTCTCCCACCCAGGCACTGCCAGCAAATGCTTCCGCACTCACTCCTCTAAACGCTGAGGCCATCTCCCAATTGGAGCCATCAGCCACGGCACAGGCTGGCGGCCCCCCATGTACCCCAGCCTTCCCTGTCACGGTGGCCAGGCCCCAAGAGTAAATGTCCACAGAGACAAAGAAACAGAGAGAGGCAGGCAGAAGCTGTGTTGCCTGAGATAACCCAGCCTCAGAGCTCACAGACTGGATCTCTTTCCTAAACTGCAAGGTCTTCCACGGCACAGCTGTTTCACCCTCACTTTTTACATTTTAAAAGCCTAGTAAGTGGGTCCTCAGACATGTTTGCTAAATTGATAAGTGACTGGAGAGGTGGACATTAGAGATTCAGCAAAATCTTCCACTTTCACAGATGAGAAAACTGAAGACCCGTGAGGTAAGGCAGACTGTAGAGCTGGGGATTCTGAAACGATAAGCGTCAGAACCCAGGCCAGAGCTTGTATCTGCAGCGCTAAAGCTCAGTGTGCTGTCTGCTTCGCCACATCGTCTCTCCTTTCCACTGCAGTCAGAGTGCACCCTGCAAACCTGCCTGTCATTTCAAATCAAGACTGCAGTAGTCTAGGCTTAAAGGAGTGGCAGAAGGGGAACAGGTGGTGAAGACACTATGGTTGTTCAGATAACAAGACAAAATTAGAAGTTATGCGGTAAAATGTGCACTAGGAGGAAATCAGGGTCTAAAACTACCTGCTACCTCATGAGCTTGGACATGTGATTTTTTTTATGGAGGTACTGGGGATTGAACTCAGGACCTCATGCATGCTAAACATGCACTCGACCACTGAGCTAGACCCTCCCCTAGCCCTGATTTTTTTTTTTTTTTTTTTTTTTGATTCCTCACAGTCAGCTCACTTGGCTGAGTCTTAACTTTTTCAAAAAAAAACTTTCTGAAGTTTACTTTTAGCAACTTCATTGAGGTATACTTAGCAGATATATAATTCACAAATTTGATTGTACAGCTCCATGAAACTTGACAGATGCATACAATCATGTAATCATAAGCATAATCATAATGTAGAACATTTGCATCACTCCAGAAAGTTCCCTTGTGGTCCTTTATTAGAGTTATTCCTTCCACCCCTGGAAACCTGGAAACCACCCTGAAAACATCTGGGAAACATGAAACTTGGTCTTTTTCAGACTGTCTTCTAGATGGAATCCAACAGTGTGCAGTCTTTTCCGCCTGGCCCCTGCGCTCAGCACAACCTGAGCCTCAGCACCCAGACCTCAAGTAAAGCTGTCTGCTCCTTGTGAGTAGGCTTGAGAGACTGTGTGCATTTTTGAAGAGAGGCCCTGTGGAGCTGTGAGTTTGTCCTGGAACGTTGGAGACAGCCTACTGGTTAGGCAGTTGGTTTGGCTGTATGTAAGGATATGAATAAGAAGAAAAGTTGCTAAACTTCCACAGGGTGAGAGATTGCTTGACCCCCTGAGACCTGCCTGTCCAGTAGCAGTCAGCATGTTTTCCTGGACAGGCAAGAACCAGGAAAACTTCTAAGGAAGTCACTGGCTTGAGAGGAATTCATAAACTTATGTTGCTTCATTTAGGGGGTGTTGCTTTCTACAACAGTTCTAAGGACTCAAAACCCAAAGTTTCACTTCTGATCGTAGCCCACATTTACTATTGAAAAAGCATTGTCAAAAGATAATTTTGCAGTAAGTTTGAACTATATCCTGCCTCCTGTATTTAAATATACATTTTCTACCTTGGGGAAACTGATTTTATAAGCTGTCTCTGGCCTTCTTTTTGTGTGTTGTAGGGGGAGGCAATTAGGTTTATTTATTTATTTTTATTAATGGAGGTGCTGGGATTGAACCCAGGACCTTGTGCATGCTAAGCACGCGCTCTACCCCGAGCTATAAATTCCCGCATCTCTGTCCTTATTATTTATAGCAATCCATTAGTGCACATAAAATTGGTTGTAAAATTCCTAATAATGCTTTTCTCTTCAGTCCTACTTGAAGTAGCACTTTTCCCATGACCGGAAGCAATAGGTTGACAGTCCCTGAAAATTCACATGGGCCTATCCCACATCGAGAATGACCTAAGATCTAAGTCAGGCTCCAGGTGAGTTTCCACTAAGACCTGTCTATTGGCTCTTAGGCCGTCAGATGCCACATGACTGCACACTGCTAGTCACTCATTCTGATGCAGCATTGTCATTGCCTGCTGTGCCCAGGCCTGGTGCCGGGACCAGGAAGGGAATAAGGTGTTGGAGCCTGACTCTTGGGGTGTTCAGGATGTAATTGGCAAACAGAGGTCCAGGGCAAGGGACCTCCATGTGCAAAGATTCTGGGCTGACAAGGTCTTGTCCCCTGGGGCAAGGGAGATAGAATCAGTTGACATTTCTCTGATGGCAGAGATTTTTCCCCTAATCTGTGAGTTGCTCAAATCTTGCACTGTTGCTAAAAAAGAAGGAGTCTGGGAGGAGGGGAAGTGACCCCAGGGTGGGGAACAGGAAGAAAAGCTCTGAATTAGGGAACCAGAGTACAGGTTTTGTAACATGGAATTTTCTTTGCGGATTCTTCACTTTGTCCCTTCATATAGAGAAATATACATAAGCAAAATACAGACAGTTGACCCTGGAGCCAAGTTGGGAGAGCGATCCCCCAGGTGGTTGGCCACTCCATATAACTGGTAGTTGGCCATTCTTTCGGAACCACGGTTCACCTGTCACCTCGATTCCGCGTCCATGGAATCAGCCCACTGTGGGCCGTGCGGGGCTGTAATATTTGCTAGGGAACAAATCCGACTGTAACTGGAGCCATGCAGTTCAGAGCTGTGATGTCGCAGCCCCAGCTGTGTCGGTTTTTGCCTTTTCTGGACAGGTGCCCTGTGCTGCTTTATCTGCCTAGTTCATTGTGATTTGAAGACAGTTCTTGCCAGAAAATCCTGACTCTTAGGCCTTCCTCTCCCCCCAGCTCTGTCCCCCAGCTCTTGTCATTTGTGGTTAAACAGTGCTAACCTGTTTCTAATACCTTCAGCACACTTGGTTTTCTCGCACTTTTTCTTGTTTTTTTGTTTTTTTCCACAAAGCAGAATATGATCTTGACCAGGCCTAGGTCTGTGGGAGGCTGGCAGCTGTGGCTGGGCAGGTCCCAGGGTCTGCCCTGTCCAGTGATCACTTGCCTCCTTGGCCTGGGCCTTGTTTGTTTGTGTTTTTTTTTTTAATTTTTTTTTTTAGTGGGGGAGGTAATTAGGTTTATTTATTTATTTATGATTTTTTTTAGAGGAGGTACTGGGAATTGAACCCAGGACCTTGTGCATACTAAACATGCACTCTACCACTTGAACTATACCCTGCCCTGGCCTGGGCCTTCTGAGCCTCCGCGGAGAAGCAGTTGGCAGAGAGCCTCATGGTGGGCTGGGCGAGCATTTGTTCTTAGCTGTGTTCGCTGTCACTGGCTCTTCATCCGATTGGATGAGAAGCCAACTTTTTAGTCGCCCCTGCTTGGTTTACCCCCCTCACCACCACCCCACCTCAGCCAAGTTTGCCATCTCTTTTTAATACCAGCTTACTTTTAGCGACTGCCCCTGCCCTTTGAAACCTGCAGATGTTTCCTCAGAAGGGCTTTCAGAGCAGGAGGCGTGGCCACTCCGGCAGTTCGTGTGATTAAAGGCCAGGAGGCTGCAGAGCAAAGGGCAGCCATCTTCCACCAGAGCCCCTCCTGTCCTGCCCAGTCCCTGGTGGGGAACTCGGCCGAGTGCAGTCTGCTACCTTTCACGTCCATTGCTCGTCCACCATCGCTCATATCGCTCATGTCGCTTCCGAGTCGCTTGGTGGTGGGGAGGACTCAGAAACCGGCTCCAGCCTGGGAAGACAAAGTAAAGGGAATACACAGATACGTATCTTTAGAGCACGTTGGAAGGTATTAGCAGCTGTGGAAACAAGAAAACAGAGGAGTGCAGGGGCCCCGTGACCAGATGAGCAGGTAGACCCTGGGGCAAAGTCATGACCTTCCCTGTTCTTCTTGGTCTGGGCCTCTGAGCAGTAGGACGGCCTGGGGCCAACTTGTGTCTGCAGCCCGATTCCTCCCTGCTTCCCCGTCCCCCTGTGAGGCTCTGTTTGCTTATTTCGAGGAAAGCTGTTCCCCCAGTCTGTGTTCTATGACCACCTTAAGCTTGATGGAGGCTGTATTTCCCATATGTCCTCTCTGCTGTGTAAATGAATGATTGAGTGGTTCCTCCTCAGACCATGACTTGACAAACTTGATGATGCTGGGATCTCGTGCACTTTGTGTGGGCCCAGAGCCGCAGGCTGAACTGAGGAATCACCTTTACCCTGTGTCTGTCCTTTCGTTCCCACATCTGAGGTGTCCGTTGATCTTAGTCACCATTCGCAACCTCTGGCTAAGTGTGATTGTGGCTTTTAGTCATCAGAACGGGAACATCTTGATGGATAAGCACATTTAAAAGACCAGCCTTTGCGATCGCAACTCTGAACTTTTCTGGATGGAATGTGCCCTGCCTCTGGTGAGCTTTGCTGAGTCCTTAATTTAAAGGCTGACATGTGAAAAGTCATCTCTGTAATAAAGCTGAATAAGACGAATATCTGCCTGTTCCAAGCACACCATCACGTAGGCTTCTCCTCCTTTCAAAGGGCATTTTGTTTTCTGTGAACTAAGACTTCCCGAGCTGTCACTGTTTAGAACGTCAGGCAGGGGTCCGCCCAGGCTGGGTCACAGGTAAATCATCACAAACGGTTCATCAGTGATACATTACAGCACGTGATAAAATAATATGATCCACATTTCCAGACTTTATGGCCACCTGTAGACTCTGCTGTCGTTGCTAACACGCTTCATTGATAGTTGCTGATAAACCTGTAGAATTCATTTCTGAGTTTGTTTTTCAGCTTTCTCAGCCCCACAATTACTAGTAAAAAGACACTGGTCAGCGAGGATCAAGGAAAGTCCTCACTTCTATTTCATGCTTTGAGGCAAGAAACTTGAGATTTGAGTTCATCATTTATTCACAGCAATCATTCAGTCAGTGATCCTTCAATTCCTCATTCCATACATTCAACCTATACTACACATCCACAGGAAAAGCATACAATAGTACAGATGGTTCATTTGAGAAAAAGATTTCTTCTTTCCAAGTTAGTGCTGCTTTGTCTCCTGTTTTCTTGAATCTGCTTAAAGAGAGATTTGATCTCAGGCTCTTTAAATGGATCTGTGGCAGTAGCTACGTAGCTTTGAAGAGTTCCAGGTCAACAACAGGAGTGCTTTGATCACTGTGTATCGTGGCCTCTCACTTTCCCATCCCAGAGTAGGAATGGGAATCTCACAGTATGGGAACTGAACCTGCACAATGCATATTTCTCAAGGATCTGTAGTTCCCATACCATTCTTTGGTACCAGACAAGATCTACTACCACAGTCAGGATGTAGAACTGCTCCATCACCACAAATACCTCCCCAGTGCGTTACAGTTCTGTCTCCCCTAGTCCCGACTGTCTCTGAGCCCTGGTCTCTAGCTCTATAATTTTGGCATCTCAAGAATGTTATATGACTACAGTCACAGAGTACGCAGTCTTTTTATTGCTGGGAAATGGCCCGTAGTGAGGATGTACCATAGTCTTTTGAACTGCTCACCTACTATAGGCCGTCCTGGTTGTTTCCCAGTTTTAGTAATGGATTAAAGCGTTACGAACCTTGATGCACAGGTTTTGCATGAACACTTCTGTTGTGCTGTGGCTGGGATGTAAAGTAGTTGTTTAGGTTTTTTTTTTTTAAGAAAGTGCCCAACTCCCTTCCTGAATGGCTGTATCATCTCTCCCTGATACGTAACGGTACTGAACACCTCTTCATAGCCTCATTTGCCATCCTTCCTCGTAGCCTCTTCTTTTTTGGGGGGGGCATTTAGGTTTATTTATTTACTTATAGAGGAGGGACTGGGGATTAGGCCCGGGACCTCGTGCACACTAAGCGCGCACTCCGCCCCTGAGCTGTTACCTCCCCCACTTTCATATCCTCCTTACTGAAATATATGCTCATGTCTTTGCCCTTCCACTTTCTTCCTTTTCAAAATTCTTTTCACTACTCAAGGGCCTGTGCCTTTCCATCATGTACACGTCGTCCAGAGGTGCTTTTAACATACCCTCCAGGGCTCAGGCGAGTGGAACCACTTGTGTGTGAGGAATCACATCTCAGGTGCAGGCGAGTCAGAAGTGTCCCGCGGCCAGGTCTTCTGAGATTTTAAAGGGCAGTCGGAATCTCCTGATTGTCACTAAACAAAACAAGTGTGTAGCCAAAGTAAAACAGATCAGGGAGACATTACTTTGTCACTTCTGCTTTTTTGGCTACCATTAGAACTTTAAATTAGACACTTGTTCCTTCATTTATTCTCCCTCTTGCTATAGTCACACGATCAGGAGCCTCTTCCCTTCGTTTCTGTTTTCCTTCCAACCCCCATCACGTGTGTGCGACTTAGTGTTGTCAGGGTGTGCACGTGTACCACCTGTCCTTTACCTGTAATTGTTCGGTGATTCGCTAGAGGCAGATTCTGAAAAGGGAAAACCATACTATAAATGCGTTTTACATTATTGTGACTGGCTACCGACCCAGCAGCTTTATCCCACTTCTCCTGGTCGTGCTTGCACGTCTGCTCAGGAGACATGAACAGAAGTCTGCTGGGGAAGTTCTGGGCCACATGGCCCTGGCCTGGCCCTTCTTTCTGCCTTGACAGTGGAGCTGAAGATTGGATTGGCAGCTTTTTGGGAGAGCGTTTCACCCCAAGCCTCATTTCTTTCTCTGTGTTGAGACTTCTGAGTCTAGAAACTCTGAAATCTCTCACCCCCGATGACTTCCTTTTTTGTGTGGGGGGCTGTCTATCTCCCTGCCCGCTTTGCTCTCATTTAAGCAGGGCCCAGAGTACGCGCAGGTTGTGAGCTGCCAACCTGAAGCCCTGCGCAGGCCCGCAGGTGCAGTGTTCACGGGCTGACTGGCTCATCTAATGTAGAGTGCCTGCAAGTTCTGTGCCCCCTGGTGTCATAAGTCAGCTTTCTAAATACAGCCCTTTGTCACACAATTCGGCATCATGTGACTTCTTTGCAGTTCTAGCTGCTAGCCAAGGCGGTTTCTCTTTCTCACCACTTCCCTCATCTGAAGATGCCTAGTAACCAACACAACTTCAAATGTCACCGTGTTATCAGGATGAAAGTCCATTCAAATTAAAGTGCTATTGTATATTATTTTGTAAGGAGCACCCTTATCTTATGAGACATGTATCCATCCGCAGGCCTCTCCCATCCTTGCCTCTGATCTTCCAGTCCTTTTCTCTCTAGGCCCTTGGGTAGGCCACTGGGCGCTGCCCAGGAACAAGTGAATGAGTGAATGAATATAGATCTAGATAGATGGACACACAGACAGACAGAGATTTCTCCACAAGGTGCACCACTCATGCCCCACCCACTGGGAATGTCTTCCCTCCACTCTGTCTGTAAGGGGCACCCCTGGGGGTGGCTGTATTGCAGCTGCCATCCATTTTCAGCTTGTACTCAGATGCTGAGTTTGGAGTAATCTCACGGATGATCACTCCTTCTCAGTCTCCTTTGCTTGGATTTGTTCCTCTTCCATACTGTTTTTGATTTACTATTTTATCAGGAGTGGCCAGTGGGCACTTTGAGAAGTTTCTACGGGCCTTGTCTAAGACCTGCGCTACTTCAGCAGCCATAGATGAGAAAGATGAGAAAGAACCAGCAAAGGAGACTGAGAAGGAGCGTTTCAAGGAGAAGAGAGTGGTCATCTGTGCGATTACTCCATTTGTTCCTCATACTGTTGATGGATTTGGGAGGTGCTCCAGGTTTGGGCTTTTCAGAGTAGTGTTGCTCTGAGAAGGGCACAACACCACTTCCATGGGATCCCCGCCAAAAAGCCATAACCTTAATCTAATCACAAGAAACCATCAGACAAACTCAAGTTGACCACGTACAAAACTATAGGCCTGGCCTCTTCAAAGATGACAAGGTCATGGAAGACAGAGAGAGCCTGAGGAACTTGTGCACACTGGTGGAGATTAGAGAGATGTGAAAACTGAGCATACTGCATGCTCCTTATTGGAGCCTGGACGAGGTACATGATGATTGGCACAGATGATGAAATTTGAGTATGAACTGAGGACCAGATGATGGTATCATAGTAATGCTCAATTTTCACTTTTGAGAGTGCTTTTCTTCTTGGAAACACATAGAAGTTGTCCTCAGATTACGCTCAAATGGCTCAACACTTACACTGTATAACAGTAAATCCCTTGGTGCACATGATTTCCGCAGTTCATGCTCTTACCTGCTGGGCATGAGGGTTCTAGTTACCCGCTCCATGGCCCTTTCCCCCTCTTTTTTTTTAGTATTTTATTTTCTTGCAGGGAAGTTACTAGATTTATTTATTTTTAGAGGCGGGACTGGGGATTGAACCCAGGACCTTGTGCAGGCTAAGCATGCGCTCTACTGCCTGAGCTATTCCCTCCCCCATTTCAGGCTCTTAATGCCATTTCTCTACAGTGTTTCATTTGAAAGTTTTTAAACTCACTGAAAGATGAAAGAATTTTATAGTAACTTCCATTAACCATGCCTCCTATTTTCCACACTTAACATTTTGCTATGTTTGCTTTAGCACCTATCTATCCCAAAACCATCTGTCTATTTATCTTTTTTTTGCATTTCAAAATAAGTTGCAAACATGAGACTGCTTCACCTCTGAAGGCTTCAGCATGCATACCATTGGCTAGAGCTCAGTATTTCTTTACGTTTCTTTTTCCTAATTTTGTGGTTAAATTTACATACAGTGAAATGCACTAGGTGAGTTTGAACACTGCATGCACCCCTGAACCAAAACCCTTGTCACAGTATGGAACATTACCAGCGTCCCACCAGACGCAAGCAGTGGTTTACATTTTTTTTACTGTACTTTTGCTTGTTCTAAAACATCAGAAATGGGACCATTGTAGTAGCTACTCTTTTGCGTAGAGCTTCTTCCACGCAACATCGCGCTTTTGAGGTCCATCCGCATAGGAACTTGTACCGGCAGTTTGGTCCTTTTACTGCTGAGCACTATTCCATTATGTGGATGTGTGACAAGTAGTTTATTTGCTCTCCTGTGAGTGGACACCTGGACACCTGTTTCTGCTTTCAGCTACCAAGAATAAAACTGGTATAAACATTCATGTATGAGCCTCTTCGTGGGCACGTGTTCTCCTTTCTCTCTAGGAGTGAGACTAGGCACATGTGTGTTTAACGTTATATAAGAAATTGCCAAGCATTCCCACAGCAGTGGATGAGAGTTCCCAGCACCTGCCTTTTTCATTTTAGCCTTCCTCGCGGGGTGCCGTGGTATCCTGTGGTTTTACCTTGTGTTTCCCTAATTACAGTGATGTTGAGCATTTTGTCAGGTGCTTATTGGCTGTTCACATCTTCATTAGTGAACAGTCTGTTCAAATCTTTGTCCAGCTTTTCATTACGTGTCATCCTGTTACTGAGTTCTAAGAGTTCTCTGGACGTTCTGGATATCAGTCTTTGTCAGATGGAAGAATCACAAACCTTTATTCTCAGGCTGGGCCATGCCTTTCTGGTTTCTTAAGTGTCTTTGGTGAGTAGCTTTCAGTTTGGATGAAATCAATTGTTCGCTTTGATGGTCATCACTCCTCTGTTTCCTAAGCCGGCGCCTCGCTCAGTGGCCTTTCTTGATGAGCAGATGTTCTTACTTTGAAGTACTTATGCTTTCAGTTTTCATTTTATGGTTTGGATCCTTTATATCATGTATAAGACATTTCTGCCTACTCCAAGCTTACACTGTCTTAAAGTTTGGTCGGATCACTTTTCACCTTTGGGCTTTGTGTATAAAATGACGTGGAATCCACATTCATTTTCCCATATGGGATCGATCCAGCACCACTGATTACAAAGACCATCCTCCCATCAGCACTCTGGTGCCTGAAATTACCTCCAATTTATGATAAAGACGTCTTTCCATCTCTTAGTGTCATTCATCTAGCTTTGCTGTCTTGGAGATCTGGGTAAAGGAGTCACAGTGGGTGTGTCACATTGGGGCAGTGGGAGGGGTGGGAGGGGTGGTGGGTGAGTGAAACTGGCTACCACAGGAATAAGCATTGCTTTGCAGAGCCTTTGGGGGTTTCAGAGTGCTGCCCACTTCACACACCACTCTGTTGTTTTGACCCAATAGGCCGCATCGCCCCAGTTGAATGCTGTGACTGAGGACACGTGCACCAATGGCTCTGCGGCCCCCGGGAGCCCAGCCCAGGCCAAGGGCCAGGAGGTGCGGAAGGTGCGACTCATACAGTTCGAGAAGGTCACGGAGGAGCCCATGGTAATCCTTGTCCTGTTCTCCCCGCACGCCAGGTGCCGCTAGGCCCAGCTCCTCCTCAGAGCAGCACCTCGGGTAGAGATGAAAAACATTTCTCCCAATAAATCACCTTAAAATAAAGCTGACCATGTCACTGCTTCATTTCAGGGCATCACCCTGAAGCTGAATGAGAGGCAGTCGTGCACGGTGGCACGGATTCTGCACGGTGGCATGATTCACAGACAAGGTACTCAGCTGGGCTCCTCGGCCCTCGTTCAGTGATGAGCTGGTTACTCCCCGGGAGTGTGTTTGTGTCTGTGCCAAGAGATTTTGTTGTGGCATCATAACTGGCTCTTTAGAATAGTTGTGTGGTGACATCTTCGTGTGCTTGCCCAGTGGTGCCAGCTCTCCCTCTAATTAGTTAAGCCCCTTGCAATAGACCTAGAATACATAGCAGTGAAGAAAGCAGACCGTCTCTGCCTCCTGGGGCTAACAGTTAAACTGAGATAATACTTGTCAAATAAATGATGCCAAGTAGATGTTGTATCTCCTTGATGTGAAGCCGCCATCAGTTTTCAGAGGCATCCTTTAGTGACAGCGCTTGTTTGGTGTCTAGGGCGGCACAGATGTTCATAACCACTCTTCACAGAGAATCTTAAGCGCTGATTAACTTTACCACATGGTAGCATTTGGTGGTTTTAGGTAAACGGTCAAGTGCTTGCCTCGATACGTCCCTGGAGGCAGTCTAAAGAACATTCGCATCTCTCAGGGTTGAATGTTTTCAGTCCTCTGTGTCTGACACAGTCTGTCTGTGGCGTCTCGCGTCTCATTGGCAGCTCTTGTTTGAACATCTGTTCTGCTGGGGACTGACTTTTCATTTTGTGCTAGGCTCCCTTCACGTCGGGGATGAGATCCTAGAAATCAATGGCACAAACGTGACTAATCACTCGGTAGATCAGCTGCAGAAGGCAATGGTGGGTATTCGCGATGCCATTATCTCCATGAAGTGTGGCCCCGCATTGGTGTCATGGGCCTCATTTTCCGTCACAGGGTTTCTGCCTCATTGAAGGGACTCTTAACCACTGTTGGTCCTTGTTCTGGGCAAGAAATGACAGCTCTCTGTTTTCATTTAGCAAACTTCTGATACAAGGCAAATAACCTGCAGTGTTTATCTAGAAAGAACATCAGACTGGGTGGCAGACAGCCCCAGTCTTGAGTGGCAGCCCTGAATCCCTGCGCTCCTTTTATTCCACCCCCAAGAATTAACTTCTCTAAGGCACCTGTAAGGGGGAAGATGAGAGTAATTGCTCTTCTCACGTCCTGGATCTGCTATGAAGAGTGGATGGAAAAGTTGAATGTGCTCTTTAAATTCACTTGATCTTTGTCAAGCACCATCTCCACCCCCACCCCCCGCCCCGAGCACACCAGAGACCACTCCTGTCACCACAGCATGACAAAACACCATGCAGTGCTTGGGGGTCATTGGCCACCACCAGTAGGAACCACACCTCAGGCACTCAACAACTTGGGGAAAAGTGTAATTTCAACCAGACTGTGGTTGTTCACTTGGGACAGAGATGAGGAACCTGTTTAAGGATAGACCTTGTGTCTGACCCAGATGAAGGAACGGGGACCAGATTTACCCTACTTCTTGGAGCACCTCAAATCCTCAGTGTCCATGCACCTAATGAGTGGACAAATACTTGAAGTATTCAAAATACTCGAAACAAAAACTGATAGGACTGGAAGGAGAAAAAGACAAATCCACAGTTATAATCCGAGATTTGATATCCCTCTTATAATAAATGACAAAACAATTAGCCAGAAAATCAGTGAGGGTCTAGAGGATGCAAACAGCATTATAAACCAATTTGACCTAACAGACATGCCACATTCTCCAGGATAGACCATCAAATGAGCTTCAACATATTTAAAGGACCCAAATCATACAAAAGTGTATTGTCCACCTACAATGAAATGAAATTAGAAACCAAAACCAGAAAGATGTCTGGAAATCTCTAAATATTTGGAAATTAGCACACTTCTGAATGACTCACAGGCCACAGAAGAAATCACAAAGAAAATTAGAAAATATCTTGAAGTGAATAGAAATGGAAACCAAGCCTGTCAGATTTTATGGAACATCACTGGAGAAGTGCCAAGTGGAAGTTTCAAGCAGGCATGCCTGTATCAGAAAATGAGAAAGGTATTTTTAATCACTGGCCTCAGCTCCCACCTTAAGAAACTAGGAAAAAAAAAAAAAAAAAAACGGACAGGACCATGGCAGATTAATGTGGAAGGCAAAGGGGTTTATAAAAGAAAACTCTGTAGTAGGTTACTTGTGGTGATGGGGTGTGTGTATTTACACATTTATATATGAGCTAATTGGAGGCGGCGAGGGAACCAGTTCATTACTTTGAAAACTGGTAAATCAAGAGAAAAAACGATGCGTTTGTCCTTTTTTCCATAGATGAACTCTACTGCTGGGTAATCAGAGAGTTAATTAGGGGAAGGTTTGTCTATAGAAGTGAAGGGCTGATAGAGTTGCACTGTCACCATTTGGCAACTCTGAGGGGAAGTAATTGACCGAGCATTGAGCAGCCACAGCTGCTACTGTCAAACAAAAAAGTATAGAAAAGATACCACCTCTGAAATTGGACATGAATCTGATTAAGCGTTTTTCTTGATTCAACTGCTGACTGATAGCAGTGAGAAACTCTATAGGACCAACAACCCAGCTCCTCCCATAAAGGAAAGACTAGAAAACACTGTAGGGAGAGCAGGTAGGTGAAAAGCATCTTAGAAGACATCAACCAACTGCATAACAAACATTTTGAATATGTGAACATTCAAAATCTGTGCTGCTTTTTAATTTATGCAAATATAATCAATTCTGTAAAAGTTAACGTGTGTTATGTGGCAAAAGATTTCATAAACAATAGACTTGGAAAAATATTTCTTGTGCCTCTAATAGGTGGACAGTTAATAACTCTAAAAGTTATTAAAGTGCTTCTAAACTGTATTATAAAAAGACAAACAACCAAATAGAAAACCAGACAAAAGGTAGAAAAGAAAAAGCATATAGCTAATGAGCTTTTGAAAAGCTGCTCAACTTTGGTTACGGAAATAAATTTACAAAAAAAAGCAACCATGAAATATATGTAATTCTGGCAAGAATTTGGGGGAAAGGGCTGCTCATATATTGCTGATGAGGGTGGAATTTCTACAGTCTTTTGGAAAAATAACGTGGGATAGCCATGAAAACGGTTTTACCGTTTGATTCTGCATTTCCATCATGGGGTTCTAGTCTATATCAATCAAATGCAGATATGGAAGGATATATGTTCAAGGATGTCTGTTGCAGAAAATGGGAGTAAAAATAAAAAACCGGCAACAATCGACAAGCCCAATAATGGGGGTGATGGCTGAATAAAGTAGGACCCAGCCACAGCCATTAACAAGAATGAGCGAGGTCTCCATGTGCTGGTCTAGAACTGTACCCATGAAGTAACGGAAACCAGGTAAAGCAAGTTACAGAGCAATGCATATTGTATAATCTCATTTTTGGTAAAAACAAACAACAAAAACAGAAACATACAAATACGTATATACGTGTGTCAATATTTGTAAATGTTTTCATTGGTGTGGAGACAGGTATGTGCCAGGGTTTGTTTTAGGTATTTCTCAGGACCTTTTGGGTCAAGTGTGGAGAGAAAGAAAAATCATTAACCTTTTCTTCTTTGTTCGTTGTACATCTCCATGTTATTCTGCTGGTTTATGGGGCACATGCCACTTTTGCATTGAACGAAGTACTGTCCTATGAGATTTCAAAGTGTGCGGTAAAGGTAGCTATTGGGAAAAACACTTGACCTAGTGAAACCCCAGCTCACCCAAGTTAGTTTCATTTCCCTTTTCTTTTTTAATAGAAAGAAACCAAAGGAATGATCTCATTGAAAGTAATTCCCAACCAGCAAAACCGTCTTCCTGTACTGCAGGTAGGTGGCTCTGTTTTCTCTATCGTGAGGATGGCTGGATTCTTCTGGCTTTGATTGCAATGCTGTGATTCTAAATATCCCAGCAAGTGTAGCTGCCTGGTACCCTCTGAACTAAATGAATATCTGAATATCCGTTACCAACAGGCAGGCCTTGTTTCTGACCACTGGCATGACTGTGCTTTGCCTGTCTGTAGTGGATGTAAAGGCACAGGGTAGTTTCCTAACTCACAGGAGGAAAAATACAAGTGGCCAGGGAGCAAATATTCTCTAATCTCACCAGTCATCAAAGGACCAGAAAAGGAAATATCTGTGCGATACAAGTTTGCACAAAGAAAATTGGCAAGTGTTTTTTTAAATAGTAATAAATAAACCCAGTAATTAATAGTGCCAAAGTAAAGAGAGTCTACCATGTACAGGTCACTTTGCTAGAAAATGGGGGTGCCATAAGGAGAGATGACTACACACCCAGTTCATACACAGTTAGCTCATCAGTGGCAAGGAGAGAAACAGCTTGAACAGGTCCTTGCGGGTAAATGTGGAAGAAGGGATTTAAAAACAAATGACTCTGAAGTTTCTGTCACAGATTAATTATAGTATGATGCTATAATTTTCTTTGAGTAAACTTTTTAAATTGAAATTTTGCTATATATGGGCATATATACAACAAAGCACAACAAATCGTAAGTATAAAACTAGTTGAATTTTCACAAACTGAACACCCATGTGACCAGCAGCCAGCTCAAGAGACAGAACGTGCCCAGCACCCTGAGAAAGCCCTGTGCTCATTTCTAGTCACCCCAACCCTGACTTCTAACACCAGGACTGAGAATTATCTGGGTTTTTTTCCCCTCATTTTGGCCATTGTGATGGTGGTATTATATTGTGATTTTAATTTGCATTTATCTGGTGATTAATGAAAGTAAGCTCATTTTTATTTTTCTATTTTTAAATGTACTTTATTTCATTTATTTTTGGGGGGTTGGGGAGGGAGGTAATTTGGTTTATTTATTTATTTATAACGGAGATGCTGGGGATTGAACCCAGGACCTTGTTTCTTGCTAAGCATGTGCTCTACTGCTTGAGCTGTACTCTCCCCACCCCACAGCAAGCTCATTTTTATATATTGGCTATATTTCTTCAGATAATGCTTGGAGAAATTTACCATTGAAGCTGTCAGGACCTGTGTGTGTGTTTGGGGCAGGGGAGGTTGATTTTCAATAACAGGTTCAAGTTCTTTCATAGATACACGAATGTTCATATTTTCAATTTCTTATTGTTTCATTTTTGGTAAATTGTGTTTTTCAAGGGATTAATGAAACATATTGGTGTGAAACTGTTTATCATATCTTCTTATAACCTTTTAAATGTCTCTAGTGTATCTCCTGATCTTTAATGGGAAATTGTGTCTTCTCTAGTTTGAAAATCAGCCTTGCTAAGGCTCTTAATTTCATGAATCTTCAAAGAACCAGTGTCACCTTTGTTGATCCTTTCAACTCTGTTTTCTATTTCATTGCTTTCTGCTCTTTATTATTCCTTTCTTTATTTCTTTGGGTTGGATTTGTACCCGTAATCTTCCTATCAGAGGTAACCGATGTTAAATTCTGATATAACTTCTTCCAATTTTTTTCTATCTGTAAACACATTTTTTTTATTTCAAGCATACAGGGTATTGTTTTTATTTAATGATATTCTCATTTAATATTGTATCAGCAGCATTTTCCAAGGACATTAAATATTCTTATACAAATTGGTTTTTATAGTTGCATGGTAATATATTCAGTAGGTAACCGTACCTAACTAATGCCCCATTCTTGGAAAATTAGATTGTTTCCAATATTTCACTTTTATGGATAATGCTATGGTCAAGACATTTATCCATGTATTGTAACTGACAACTTCTGCGTAGAAATAGATTGTGGGGTCAACATATATCAACGTTTCAAGACTTCAGGCACATTTATGTTTATTTATGGTATTTGTGAAAAGATTTCTCAGTAAACACATGCATTTCAGATGGTAGCTGCTTTGTGTTCCAAGCCTGACAGCTCAGACCCAATAACCACAAACGTGCTGACCCAGAAAGGCACTTCAGGGCTGCCCCCTCTGCAGTCACTTGTCTCTCCGCCTTTAGTCAGTCGGTCCAGAGCCTGCTTATTTACAGCAGAACTTTCTACTTAGCATTTCTCTTGAAGTTGCTGCTGCAGTCCCCCGCCTTCTTTTTTTAAATTTTATTGATTTATTTATTTTTAATTTAATTATTACTTTGTGGGGGGGATAGATTTATTTATTTTTTAACAGAGGTCCTGGGGATTGAACCCAGGACGTCAGGCTGTCCCCCGCCCCCCGCCTTCTCTTGCAGATGTTCATGAGAGCACAGTTTGACTATGATCCCAAAAAGGACAGTTTGATCCCTTGCAAGGAGGCGGGACTGAAGTTTGTTACTGGGGACATCATTCAGATCATCAACAAGGATGACAGTAACTGGTGGCAGGGACGGGTGGAGGGCTCCTCCAGGGGCTCAGCAGGGCTGATCCCGTCTCCCGAGCTGCAGGAATGGTGAGCTGCCCAGGTCCGGGCGGAACTGGCGTGTGGATGGGGCCCCATGCCTGCACAAACAATTGCTTCGCTCCAGAAATCTGTAATCTTACATCTAGTTTCCGTCTACCTGGCATCATGGAGGGGGTGGGCAACAAGGAGTTCAGAAGCTTGACTGGCAGGCACAGGTGCCGGAATAGCTCTTCGCTCATCTGCAGACCTCTGTTTCCCTGAAGGCTTTCCCTTTGGTTGTAGAGCAAGTGACCACGCTGGGACTGGAGCCCCCCCTCCCTGGTCTCCTGCCTCCCAGACTGGTGTCCTGGGAAGATATCTTCTGAGTCCTGCAGAAGACAGTCAGATTTTAAATATGTGTTCTTTATGCAAATTCCTGGCGTATAGGAAAAGTAATCCCTGTCCCCAACTCAGATTGCTCACTTAGGCCTAGGTTACACCAGGTGGCCCTCGGACAAGGTGGTCTCACAGCTAATGCTGGACTGCCCTCTACCAAATAACTCCAGGGTAAAGATTATAACCTCAAGGGGTTTTTCACATAGCAGTATTGTAGTTTTAAGCCAGGATTCTGGGCCTCATCTCCAGGGATGATCCAGTGCACAGGGAGTTTATAAACAGGAAGTGTTGTATAGAAATCAGCAAAGTAGAAGTATTAGAATCTATTTCATGTAGTAACAGATGGTATTGTATTATGAAAGTGTTGCATGTGTGTGTTATTATAGGTGTACAAGTGTGTAATACAGGCTTGCAGTGTACAGTATATTTCTCATAGTGAGGTGGGCTCATCAGAATTCAAAAACCACTGGACCAGAGAAAGTGAGTTGTTTCAGGGTTGTGTTTGGAATCTGCTGAGAAGCACACAGCAGTCACAGCACACAGGGGACCAAGTCCCTTCTGAGGGCCACTGCTCCAGACGCTGTCTTAGGCACTTTGCGGACATCCTTGCCTTGGACACATGAACCCTCATCACGTCCTCCCTCACCACTCCAGCTGGGTCCTTCTCCCTCTGTCTAGGCCTTCCTTCTACACATAGAGACAGGCTGAGAGAAGGGGGGCCGGCGTCAGGAGAGGTGGGGGCTCAGTACTGGCACAGGGAAGAGCATTGGCGTGAGTGAGGCAGGAGACAACAGAGAGTGGCTTACAAGAGGGACATGGAAAGAGACAGAGAAACAGGGAGACTGCGGGGGAGCAGCTGGCGGAGGGTCGGGGTGACCCTGGGGCTTTGACACCGAGTGTCCCCCAACACCCTTGGTCATCTTGTCCTTCCAGGCGGGTGGCAAGTGTGGCTCGGTCCACCCCTAGCGAAGCTCCGAGCTGCAGTCCCTTCGGCAAGAAGAAGAAGTACAAAGACAAGTACCTGGCCAAGCACAGCTCAAGTAAGCTGCCCAGGGCAGGTGGCGCAGGGGGCACCCCGCACGCAGAAGGCAGGCCACCTCCTCAGGGTTCCCTTGATCACATTAAGTGCGGTTGGTGAGACCGAGCCCGCACTTGCAAAGCGGGTAGCCAACTGCACAGCCTTCCAGACCCTTCTCAGTACATCAGTGCCATCAGCACTAGCAGCTGCCAGGTCTCAG
The DNA here is from genome assembly GCF_048773025.1 of Camelus bactrianus. Lineage (NCBI taxonomy): Eukaryota > Metazoa > Chordata > Mammalia > Artiodactyla > Camelidae > Camelus > Camelus bactrianus. The sequence continues at coordinate 117,832,140 of NC_133575.1, read as the reverse complement.
CCACCCTAGAGGGCAGTGTGTTTCACTGAGAATGAATTCTGGCCTCGTTCTTGCCCTCCCATGGCAGGTGGGGTGGGGGGAGCATCCAAGAGCCTAAGAGAGCAGAGGGAAGAGGAGGGCATGGGGTCCAGAACGTTCAAGTCCAAGAACTGTCCCTGGACTGGCCCACTGTTCCCAGCTTGAGAATCAGTGTCACTCGGCTCTCTTTGTCTCTAGTTTTTGACCAGTTGGATGTTGTTTCCTACGAGGAAGTTGTCCGGCTCCCCGCGTTCAAGAGGAAGACCCTGGTGCTGATCGGTACCTCTCACTGCCCCTCTGTGCTGCTTTGCCAGTTAGAGGATATCTCTGTTCTGAGTTTCCTTCCTTCCCTCAAAAAAAAAAGGGGGGGGGCAGTTACAAGGAAAGAAAAAGAGAAATGAGGTGTCTTGGGTCCTCCATGTAGAGCAGACAGTGCCCCATCTGGGTTCACCTTACAGCTGAGAGCAAAGCTGATGAGTTTCTCAGCAACTGATTCTTTTAGGTTGTCTGTCCATCCGGCCGGCAGCAGGGATGTTCCAGTCCTGTGCTTTTTTTTTTTAAAGTGCATATGGTAGAGAGCTTTGTCAGCACACTATAGGGCCCTCAGAAGTGTTCTGAGCGTTTGGAAATGGAATGAGTTGCTGTGTTCTCTCTCCAAGCCTTTCTTCCCTCCCTCCCAGGAGCCAGCGGGGTGGGCCGCAGCCACATTAAGAACGCCCTGCTCAGCCAGAACCCAGAGAAGTTCGCGTACCCCGCCCCGTGTGAGTAGCTTGGGGGGGGGGGTGCCACTCCCTGCCTGAGACACCCTAGCAGTCTTTCTGTTTGTGATTTTAATTTAAATGTTTGATTGTAAAAGCAAAACACAATTTGGAAAGAACCACATTTGTACCCATAATTACTCCAACTAACAAAATAGCTATGTTGTTTGTCTACATAACAAGCGGTAGTAAACATTTTTATTCTTTTAAAAATTAAGCAAATAATACACTGTTAAAACTTCTATTACTTTTTTCATTTTACTTTATACTATAAACATTTTTAATGTGCCTAAATCACTCTCAGTCCATTGAGTGGTGAAGGAAATTACATTTTCGTGAAATGTTTCCTAAATCAAAGCGGCAGCTGTTCTAGATCTGAGAAGAATCAGGCCGGTGGTCAGGTGGGCGCTTCGATAACTTCCATTCCCAGAAGTGAATCCATGTAGAAAACTGGAATCAAAACCTGATATTAGTATTTTTTTATTCATTGCTTTTCCGTTTTGCCTTCAGGGACACAGTGAGAACTGAAGTAGAAAAAACTACAGAAGTTGGCATGAGAAGTGAGTTAGAGAAAGAGGGTGAGAGGTGAGGGTAACACAGGTCAAAGAGGAGTCGTTTTAAGTTGGAAAGAAAGAGCTGCGTGGGTAGTTGCGGACTGAGGAGACAAGTGGACGGTGCAGAAGACAGGGGAGGCGATGCGTTCAGTGAGATGAGACGCAGGGGAGGCTTGTTTCAGCTACAGTATCTGTAGCACAGTTTACCCACAGGACCATTTATACGAGTAGCAGTAACTGGTGTGACTTTGGAACATTTCAGCATTCATTAATATGAGCTTCAACCAAACCAAAGTACTCTTCTTTCCAAAGTATGAAAAGGAGACTTTTCTTTTTTAATTTTTTAATAATTTATTTTTTAAGCTTTTCTTTGGGGGGAGTAGTAATTAAGTTTATTTATGTATTTATTTTTAATGGAGGTGCTACGGATTGAACCCAGGACCTCATGCAGGCTAAGCATCTGCTCTACTGCTGAGCTAGACCCTCATATACCCTCCCCCCAAAAGTAGACTTTAAATATACTTCCAAGAAATCCTGACTAGACCCTGTAGATCTGTCATGTCTTCATTTCTGACCCCCAGCGTCCCTGGGTCGGCTCTCAAAGGTTCAGTGTGTTCTCAGTGGCCAGGGGATCTCCGGGTCTGCATTGTTGCCTGCACTCACCCGAAGGGTCCAAGGCCTGAGGGGATGGTGGGGACCCCAAGTTGGTCAGGGGTTTGGGTTCTCGCGCAGATACAAGCCGGCTGCCCAAGAAGAGTGAAGAGGACGGGAAGGAGTACCACTTCATCTCCACCGAGGAGATGACCAGGAGCATCTCTGCCAATGAGTTCTTGGAGTTTGGCAGCTACCACGGCAACATGTTTGGCACCAAATTTGAAACAGTGCAGCAGATTCACAAGCAGGACAAGATCGCCATCCTCGACATTGAGCCGCAGGTGGGTGGGCGGGAAAGGAGGAGCTCTGGCTGGCTTCACGCTCGGCCCCCGGTGACCTGGAGCGAGCGCAGCGCTAGAAACGGTGACAGCTAACTCCAGTTTTCCCCTCCTTTCTTCCTTCCTCGGCTGCCTCTTCTAGACCTTGAAGATTGTTCGGACGGCAGAACTTTCACCTTTCATCGTGTTTATCGCACCGACCGACCAGGGCCCCCAGGTGGGAATGAAGGTGTTGTTCGGGGTGGGCAGGCTTCACACTCCAGGCCACGCAGACTGGGAGCCCCCGCCCCGTTCTGGGCCAGAGTGGTCACCCAAGCCTGGCTGCAGCTTGTGACCCCGTCTCCTGACAGCTCCCTGGCCCCTGCTGTCCTTCCTGCAAGGCCCAGAAGCCATGTTCAGGTCACTCAGCAGACAGTTGTTAAGCCACTAGCTAGGCCGGTGCCTGGGCTTGGTAGCAGGGACAAAGCAGGTCAGACACAGCCATTGTTGCAGAAGCACAGGTGCGGGAAGCGGCGACGCTGAACCCAGCACGCGGTGTGGCACGCCCTCCCCGCCCCCCAGGCACTTGCTGTTGCACTGAGCAGTGGAGATGAGTCCGGATCGGCACATGGAGGCCTTCTCAGTCCTTCTTAGTGGCTGCATGGGCTCTGAGGCACATACAGAGCAGAATTGCTTGGTTTCGTCATTCCCTTCTTGATGGCTACTGAGGTGGTGGAAAGCTGTTATCCAGCCCCATTTTGGGCCAGTCTAGTGGAGGGGAAATGGAACCTCATTGCACTGAAGTGGCTGAGTGCCTGTCAGACTGCCAAGGGCCGTTTGTATTACCTCTTCTGTGAACTGCCTAGTCAGGTCTTTGCCTTAGTTCTGTCAGGTTGCTCTTAATTTCTAGGAACTCTGTTAAGTAGCCATTTGTGGTATCAGTTACAAATTGTTTTCCACCAGTTTGGCCGGGTTAGTTGGAGACCCTCCGAGAACTGCACTGGTCTTAACTACTGCCTCTCCATGCCCTAGTGTTAACATCCTAGGTCTTCAGGGTTTAAGGTTTCTGTGTCTGTGTTGTTCGTGTGGTATTGCTAATCCCAGCTGCTTCCATTGAGAGTAGAGTGTCAGGCACAGTACTAAAGCTTGAATTACACGGTTCACCCCAGGTCGGAATGAGTAGGACTTGAACTCCTGTTTGGGTGACTCTTGAGGCCGGGTGTCTTTCCTCAGCATCAGCAACCAAACTAGCAAATCTTTTTCAGCCAGTGCCCCAGATGGAAAAGCCAGAGAGCGCCCTTGCCCCTGGGCCGCCTCCCTCCAGGTCCCCGGCCTTTATCCGCTCAGGCCCTGTGGTCAGGGTCGACCCCCGTTACCACCAGCTCAGGCCAGTGCCCCCAGCTCTGCCAGGCCTGGGGCAGTGGCTGAGGCCCGAACACCATTTTGCCCTGGGGTGTTAGGGTTTAAGGTTTGAAGCTGGTGATTCAAAGCGAGGCAGTAGTCACGAGACTACTCCCCCTTCGTCTGTCCCGCTGTAGCTCCCATCCTCGGCTCTTCCTCCCCCTTGCAGACCGAAGCCCTGCAGCAGCTGCAGAAGGACTCGGAGGCCATCCGCAGCCAGTATGCTCACTACTTCGACCTCTCACTCGTCAATAACGGCGTCGAGGAAACCCTTAAGAACCTGCAAGAAGCCTTCAACCAGGCGTGCAGCTCTCCACAGTGGGTGCCTGTCTCCTGGGTTTACTAAGCCTGCAGAGGGCGGAACTACCATCCAACCCTCCAGCTTATGGAGTTCTATTCCTCTTGCTTTAAGACCAACAGGCTCGCCCCAGCTAGTTCTGTCAGCTTCCAGCTCTCTGCAAATACCCTAATTAGGCCAGTGGGGGTCAGTCTTGTTCAAGTTTCTGAAGGGCTGGGCTCTGATTTGCCTGATGGGCCCCATCAATTAGGATTTCAAAAGGATCTCTAGAAATTGGGGGCCAAAAGTACCATCCAAATGCAGCTGCTAATCAAAGATGGTGCACGTGGGGAGGGAAGTAATGGGCCCCGCCCCTCTAAGGCCTGCTCTCCTTTACCTTTAATCACATTTGTCTTTGCTTTGAAGAAAGCAGTTTTAACCGCAACTTTCTCAAACGCCAAATGAAACAGCTGTGCAATAGAATGATGTCTACTCTGGGAAACCCTCAAAAGCAATAAAAGCATTGCTGTATTCAAATGCCGATGGCCTTGTACGTCTCTGGGTTTCCACCTGCACCCCAAGACCCTGGGAAATGTTGCTGGCTTCAGCTCCAGAGGACGCCAGATGCCTCTCCTGGGTTCAGAAGTCTCCCTTAAGCTTTTAACAACCTTGTCTAGAGGTCAGACTCCCATGTGGATGCAGGTGGTGTGTGCTGGGCACATGTACACGGACATGCACACACGGGAGCAAAGGTGAAGGGGAGCACCCCACCACAGGCACACGACTCACGTCCCACTCAGACTTACTGGTGGCAGAGCAGGGGAAACTTACAGTCAGGTTCCTGAGCAACAGCAGCAGTGATGAGCCTCTCCTCACTGCGTCCAGAGACTCCCCCAGAAACTGCTCATATTCCATTTTTGGCACCAAAAACTAGAAGCAACCCTACACCTTTCTCTCACCCAGCCCCTTCTTTCCTGTCACTCAGCTGGCCAGCACAAGTTTGACCCAGATGTGTCTGCAGACACTCGAAGGGCCGTGGACTCCAGGCACCTCCGCCCAGGCCCACTCTCCCACACTCAGCGCCAGCCTGCCGTCCGCTACTCTGGAGGTCCCTGAGCTCGATCCCCTCTTTGCCATATCTAGTCAGCGTGTTGAATGAGGATCCCAGAGCACTCGAGCCCATGCCAGCATCAGGCCCAAAGGTGAATGCTGCAAGACAGAATCAAAAGTAACCAAAGGAAAAACATCAACTCTAAACAGGACATAGAGTCCCCTGCATTTTTAATCAAAACATTTTTGTTCTACTAGGTTTGAGATAATCAGAAAATCCAACAGGAATACTTTAAAAACTTCATAAGTAAACTTTAATAAGTAAAAATTCCAACCTTCTCCCAGCAAGGAGTGATTGCCTCTTGAAAGTAAATGAGGGTTAGAAGGAAGAGAAGAGAGGAATGGTTTTTTGGCTTCTGTCACAAACATAAGTAGCCTGATGGAGTTAGGTGCAGGGGTTGGTACACACAAGCCTTGAAGAAGCGCACAAAAGACTGCAATAGCCAGAGACAGCAAAGAGCTTACAAGACAGACACCATGAGTCCTCAGCCAGGCCGGCATCTGGAAGGGAAATGCGGATTGACAAAACGTGACTCAGAGACTAGAATAGACCACTGTCCTCACAGGACACTGGGAAAAAAAGTTTATCCCTTCGATGGCAACACAGTTCAGTTTATTTTTACTTGCTCTAGACCATCTCATTGAGCAGACTTTTAAAAAACTTTTTAAGCGAGGGAAGGGGGGAAGCCAACTAGGAGAGGAGTCCGGTGTCAGAATGGCCACCAGGAAACAGCTGCGGACAGTCACTGGCACTGCTCGGTCTGCAGGGTAGGCCGCTCAACTCTCCCAAGCAGAGAAGTGGGTGGTGGCAGATCGGCCTCCTGCACCCCTATCCTTAAAACAGGACAAGGTGGACAACCACACCAGGTAACATCACCAAGGTCTCAGTAGGAGCTGAAACGTGCCGGAACTCTCCCCCCCCCTTTTCCAGGACCTAAGTTCCATTCCCTCAATTAATTTCTCCTCCCAGCTGGACACAGTGCTTAAAGTGGTCTCCACTACTCGGAAACCATTTCCACTTTTATTTTCTTCTTCTTTTTCTTCTTTTTGGTGGTGTCACTGTCCTGAGAGAAAGGAAGAAAGCATCCGTTAATCGCTGCCACTCTCCCAGAAGGAAATCAGGGAAGTCCACACCATCAGGTAAGCCTCCTGAGGCTCTCCAAGGGTATCCTGGGTTACACGAATTTTGAACTTAACACAGTCCTGAGTTTTTCAGTGACACCCCAGTGGTCTATTTTCAGAAACAGGAGTATTCAGATTCTGAAGTCACATATCGTCCCCACCCACCGACCACAGAATTCTGTGAGCAGTTACTATAAAGAGCTAGGGAGCCTCTGAATAACCAAGGCGGCACCACCGGGGATTGTCCTCCCCTCCGAGGACCAGGTGAGCCCCAGTATCCCCAGACGCAGCCATACACACCCCATCGCCTGGCTGGCCCGCGCTCTCCGGGGCCACTTTGGCCTTCTTGTCCTTCTTCTTCTTCTTCTCCTTCTTGACCAGCTGTGGAGCCACTGGAGAGGTATCGTCACTTTCACTCTCTCGCTTCCGCTAAGGTGGAGACAGTTGATCAAATGTTAAGTCTTAGGCAAGAAAGGATGAGAAAGGTTAGCTTCAGTAAGAGGTGGGGAGCCAGCAGCAAAGATCCCAATTGGATGCAACCAGACAAGGCCCTGTTTACCAAGGGTTCAAGCACAGCCCTGTCACCGAAGGCCAGCAAGCACGGGCTCGGCAGGGGCAGCACAGCAGCGGTGCGTCCTCCACCAGCCCAGCCTCGCTGGCACAGAAGGCTGGACCACACGCCCCCAGGGGTGCACCCACTAGTCCTCAAAGGCAGCAGGCCAGCCAGGAATTCACATCTGACTGGCCCAGGAGCAGCTCCTCTCAGGACACACAAGGTCTGAGGCAGAATGTCCGGCTGCCCGCACAGTCGCCAAGATGAGCTGAACAGAACCACGTCTCTGAGAGGACAGCCCAGACCAACCACGGCGTGCCGCTCACCTTCGAGGCTTTCACCGCTTCATCAGCCACCTGCGGGGCCTTCGCTGCTTTGGCCACCACCTCTCTCTTCACAGAATCGCTGAAAGAGGAGACAGAGCAATAGCCGAGGTCCACCAAATGGCTCCACTGGCGCTATCTGGCACGTCTAAAGCCACCATCAACGCGCTGACACTGGACAGAAGAACTCACCAGTCACTGTTGCAGACTGACTCCCTCTAGAGTCCCACGAGCCAGACTAGAAAGGGGTAACTGTCTGCGACGCAGTCGCACCCCCACCGGCAGTCCAGGCAAACACCTGCTGCTGCTGCTCTACACCCGCCAGGGCCTCTCGAGCCACCACATCTACCCCTCGGGCTCCTGAACCTGCCATCCTCAGCTGGGGTCAACATACCGCCTCCGCCCTCACCTGTAGTCTACATACTCCTGTGTCCAGGCGGCCGGTGTGCTATCCGTGGGCTTGCCATGCTTGTCCAGAAGGCCCTGCTTGATCATCAGCCTCTTCTGACTGGCCTGTTGAAAGTCAGGGTTTCCACATTACCAGTGTCAACACACAGGGCAGGTCCTGACTGCACACACGGCAGGTCCTGACTGCACACACGGCTCCTGACTGCGCAGAGCACTCAGAACTCACCCCCTCCAACAGGAGCGACCGTGGGACTTATCAAAGGTCGCAGAGCTTATTAATATTAGTGAGGGCCTCTGCAGGGTCATACTGTGGCACCCCACCCCACCCCACTCTGACCACAGGGCCTTTGCACATGCTATTCCAGCTGCCTGGGACTCTTCCCTCCCCTCTTCTCATCAACATTCACATTCTGTACTTCACACTTTAAGTGAAGATCCCTTACCACAACTCTGACCAGGCCAAAGCCCTCACTGTGCACTCTTTAAGATGCTAGGCACCTCCCTGTACCCCATGATTAAGCCCTCAACTGTGCTGAAATGCACCACTCCATTAGGTAATTTGAGTGATGCCCATCTGCCTCCTGCCATAGACTGAAATCTCTAAGGTCTGACACAAGCCCGTTTCTATCTACCATCAACTCCCCAGAGCCCAGCACAAGGCCAACGATGTGGCAGTGAAGACACACCAAGAGTGAGCATTTGACAAGGCAAAACAAAGTAGCACAGCAGGGCACAGGCCCAGTCCCACTTACTTTTGGACCTAAGCCCCACTTCCGAGGGTAAGTGTCTCTCTCCATGATCACTCTCTTGATCTTGGCCACTATACCGTGGTCACAGGTGGAAATCACTGCCGTGGTCATTAATGCAACAGCTGCAAGCGTTGTAAAGAGAGAAAATGATTTGAAGGGAAAATACTTGATAACTAATGAGACTGAATTCCACTGTCTTATGTAAGGGCTTAATTTCCAAAATATAGAAATAGCTCATACAGCTCAAAAACAAAACCCAATCAAAAAATGGGCAGAAGAGCTGAACAGACATTTCTCCACAGACATACAGACAGCCAACAGGCACATGAATGACGCTCAACATCACTAATTATTGAAAAAGTGCAAATCAAAACAAGGTCCTACTCTATGTATATATAATGTATAACTGAATCACTTTGCTGTACACAGAAACTAACATGACATTGTATATCAAGTATATGTCAATTAAAAAAAAATTTTAAACTCTAAGCTCTAAGCTCTACTGTTTGGAGATTTCCTTTGCTGAGGACTGTATATGGAGAAAATCCACCATTAGGGGAAGTAAGCCTGCAAAATCATGTTAATTTATCAAGTTTAAAAAAAAAATACTGGTACGCATCACCCTAACAAAAAGCACTGGTTTCTGGGCCCTCAGACATGCAGTCCCCCTTCACTGATGGTTTACTCCTCACTGGAGAGCCAAACTGCTGAAACCCTCCTCCTTGCCTGTGCCCTCTGCTATGACCACCCCCAGACGACCAGCGGTGGTGATTAGATCAACCCACCCAAGGGGCCAGGCCTTGGGGACCTCCTCTTAGTGAGCCCTCTTACCCATGCAAATTGCTTCCCCTTTGGTGGTGATGACCACAATCTCTTGATTGACTTCAATGCCATCCTCATATCGGAGAACACCCGGAAGCATGATCTTCGCCCCATAGCAGATTGCATTCACCTGCAGGGATGCAGCCTGTGAGCCTCCTCGCTGCCCAGGTCGCTGCCCTCCATCCCACACCCACACCAGGACAGAGGAGAACAAGGGGGAGGGGGCCTGCAAGCACCCCCCTCCCTGACCTGTGATACAGGACTCACAGCTTCCATGGCCACTGGCCACAATCCAGTTTATGTAAGGCCTCACAGAAACATGCTGCCTCAGAAATGTAAGAAAGGGCTTTAAATGGCTACTCCTATGTCCATGGGACTTAAAGGTGCTTTTATTTTAAACCAAAATCCAGCCTTAGTTTTCTTGAATTGCTCTTCTCTATTCCTCATCATTAAGGGAAAAATTCTGACATAGCTGGGAGATCTATTAGATTTATTAGTTGTAATAGCTGGGAAATCTATTAGATTTATTAGTTGTAACAGGCTCCCAAAGTAACTCACAAACAAGACTGCCAAGGCCTGCAGAAGCAATCACACAAGTTTTGGCGCATAATTTCTAGAACAGGTACAAGTTAAGGCCAAGTCGCTTAAGTTCAGCAGCACTGAATGCATCCAGTCTGCCTTGCGCCATCCTCACTCACTCATCGTATTCCACCCTCCCTTGAAAACTGCAGACTGACCACAGCACAATGGTAGATCATTTATGTTGTTCTGTTTATGTAATTAAGTTTTTTCAATCTTTATAGGGGCATGTTTTAGTATACCTCTTTTTGTCTTTTATTACAAACTACAACATCTATACAGTTTAACTCACCAGACACCTATTAATTTGAAATCTGAATATGGATAATCAGCAAGCTCAAATTATTAAATATATACAGAAATTTGAATTTTTTAAAGTTAGAGAAAAATTGTACTGCTAGGTAATACTGAACAATAAATGATTATGCACTTGGCCATAAAGACAACCTTACTTATAAAAGGCCACATTCCCTGATCATAATATCATTAGAAATAAAAGAGCGATTTACACAATTCTGGACTACTTGGAAAGTACAAAACTCATCCTTGTATCGCTACTAAAGAGGAAACCCAAACCACGTAACTGCATATTTACTTTCATCATTAAGAGGATTAGTCTCTATAAAATTATTCAGTAAATTAAATACACTAAGAAAAAAGGCTCAATAAGTTCAGTGGTGTTTAGGTTTTACAGCCTCAAAGTAGCATTTATTTAAACAAAATAAAGCTTTTATTGAGATTCCTAAAGGAAAAGAAAAAAACCCGATCTCTGAAACTTTCTAGTCTTTTTATCCCCATCAGAACGACATCTATAGCAGTAATTTCGGTAAATCAAGGGTTCTGAGGCACATACGGAACTACCAGTTCACAGGAGGGCAATTGTTTTGTACCACTGCCAGTCTATTTCTTGAACTAAGTTACTTACCTTGGGAGAATCTTAAAGTAAATGTTTAATTATCTTGCTTTATTGAAATGGAATTAGACCTAGCATTAAACTTTATTATATTTCGTCTTGATTTAATAAAGTTAATCATAAACACTTCCATTAACAAAAAAATTTAAAAAAGAATCCAGTGTCCAATCTACGAGACTGAAAAAAAAAAAAAAAAAAACCCAAAGGAAAATAATAATTACAAGTTCAAAAAGCCGTATTTCACCTCTTTAAAGAGAATGAAGTTTTCAGAACAGGCACCACATCTCATTTTTGAAGTCACATTTTGTCTAACCATGGACTCAAACCCCGGAACTTACGGCGCTGTCCTTCATAACTAGTCGTTTATGAGATGTCAGCAGTTTTTCCAATGGGTACACAACTCGTCGCAGGTAGCTCTCATCCTTGTGGTTGTCATACAGCCACTGGGCATCAAGCACGTCATGCATCGTCACCATGTGGTCCTGAAAAGCAGCCATGTATGAAAATTACTGAAGTGTCACTGTATGTCCAATAGCCAAATGGACCTCAAGCTTCCAAATGCTGATTTAGTATTTGTCTTGTCTGCTAGTCCAAGCTCATCAATCTTCAGTGTCTAGATTCACCCCTATTCTGGATATCTTAAACTGCTGCCACATTAAATCTAAGCAGGCATCTCTGTAGGCTAGGAGGTAAATGAACACAGTAATGCTTTGCACTCAATCATCAACCGTAGCCTGTTTCAATGTCCCAAAGTTTAATTAACAGAACAGGGAAGCTGCCCTGAACTGAACTCAACACCTTGGAAATTGCCTTTTCTAGGATGTGAAGCAGGAAGAGTTCAACCAAGGGCTGGAAAATACAAGTACCAGCTCTCAAACTTCTAGCCCCACAATGATGTACCTTTTCACTCATGACTCCAGAACGAACCCTCCGAAGTTCCTGCATCTGGCCGCCAACTCCCAGTAACAACCCAAGGTGCACACACAACGTCCGAATGTAAGTGCCGGCCTCACAACTCACCCAGAAGATTCCTAAGACACATACGCAAAAGTAGCACATATTTTCCTAAGTAAATATGTCACTGGTTGAGAAGCCCAGTTATTCTCCATTTGCACCAGTGAAACCAGAGACAAGACACAGGCCATGATTACAGCATATACTAAGGCATCTCCTTTTAACAGAATACAGTTGTCAAGAATGCACTCCTGCCCACGTGTGCTCTATGTCAATTCAGTTCCTCCCAGGCCCAGTGACCCACCTAATCTCCTTTCAGGGTCATACTCAATCATTTTGCTCTCGTAGATAGTCCGCACTCGTAGTTGCCTCTTGACTGCAGCAATAAGTGGGGGGCGCTGGAATAAGGCACCTGTCAGGGTTTCTAGGCCCTGAGAATAAGCACAAACCAAAGCACTCTCACTACATGGGCTCTCACGTAAGATCAAGAGGGCGCGTGCAGGGAGTTTAAGGACACAACTGAAACACAAAAGGTCTCTTCCAATCACTTAGGATCTAAAAGGCCCTTTCAATTGTTGATTCTTCAACTACAGAGACCCTTTCCTCAGAAGGGACGTGATCGGAAGTGCCTCTGCCACCTGCAGTCACCCGTCCAGGCTGGCTAGAGCAGCCCATTGAAAAGGACACACAAGAGGCCATCCAGGAAAGCCGACCTGTCTCCAAATACCTAGGGACTTCCCTCCAGACTTACCCTAGAAAGTTGCGTCCCCCCTTCAATAGCATTGTGCAGCCGGACAATTCCCACATACTCTTTGCCTGTAAAGTGACAAGAGTAGTACAGGTGTGGCCACTGAGTTTTCTGTATTTTTTAACTGCTCTTATCACTCCCATTTTGAGCAGCCAGAAAAAGCAGGCAGTATGACCTCCTGTTTCTCTAAAATGTACATTAAGACAGATTTCATGGTGCAGATGTGGGAAAGGAATGAAGATAACTCTCTCACCGAGAGTTCAACTTCCATCATGCGGACAGGACAGTTGGGGTGCGCTACAGGGTCTGCCTGGAAATAACCTTGCAAGATCAAGCAGAATCTTCCAAGATGAGATGAGAGGGACAGGAACTTTGGGCAGAAGCAGAATGGATGTGGAAGAGCCTGGAGCGGTAAGCCTAGAGCGGGACTCAGTGCTAAAAATATGACTAGTACCTAGAACCCCAAGAAAGGCAGACCCACCAGGACCTGGCAGAAGACAGAAGGCACGCAGAAACCAAGAGTATCACTGCTTATGGGCTTTTAACTAACACAGAAATCATTTCCAAGAGCCCAAATAAATGCAGAAGGGAAAGGAAATGCAGAAAGCCTTCCAATCTCAAAGCAGCCACCTTTCCCCTCCCTCTTCCACATACCTGCACTCTGCTGTGATTTCACCAAGCGAGTGGCTCGTTCAATGCACACTATTAAACAACCAGTCACCTTGGGATCCAAGGTACCACTGTGGCCTGTCTTCTCTACCCGAAGAATTCGTCGGATCCAGGCTACCACCTCATGGGAAGAGGGGTTGGAGGGCTTGTCAAGATTAATAAAACCCGTCCTAGACATGGGAAAGAAATTACTGTGTCATCAGTTCTGGTCCTCTACTGAATACTAAACCTTAAGAGTGAAAAACAGCAAAAAGACTTCACCATGGGTACAGGTTATATGATATTCAGGGCAATGCTATTCTAAGATGCCACCACCTCCTTGAATAAACTGATCTCAAAGGGCCACTTTGTAAAGAGACGTTTGAACAGTGCTTCCTCCCAAAATACATACCTGATATAGTCTCCAATCTCCCTTTTCAGAGGATTTGATCCACAAGGAAGAGGCGTATAATGTGTTGTCCTTACATTTAGCTTATCGAAATTCTAGAAAGCAATGATACAACACAAAATAAACAAATCACTACCACTACCAACCATGATATGGTTACACTTGGGGTTCTTTTCTTAACTTGGATTTTGCTTCTATATGTTCAGTATCTGCTGCGACAGACTGTCAAGCCTCTTTACTGGGAATGCTACTCATATGAGTAAGAACCAATCTGATCACTCCTCTAGAAAGAGACTTTTGGGGTACTACAGAACAGAGTGGGCTTCACTGTGTGGGCTTAAGAATAAAACCTGTGCTAGTCTTCTCTCCAGGAACAAAAGGAACTAAACTGAGGAGGACCGGCCACCAGCTGGTTCCTACCCTAGTGCGCTCATCTCGCCCCTCTCACGCCTGCTCCTTTTCACTATCCTTTCCAAAGCTCAGCCACCAGTCAGAAAGTTCCCTTCAACTGAAGCCCATCTTCCCTATCACCCAGTTTCGCTTCATCTTGGTACTTAACACAACCAGCAACTTTTTAGAAACTGTCTGTATTTCCTGACCCTAGATTTGAAGTTCCATAACAGCAGGAACATTGCCTACCCAGTTCACTAGCAGATGAAAAGACAAGCAGATGCTACCTAATTGGCAGACATGTCTGGCCAAGCTGAAATTCAACTGGATTGAATTATACAAGCAAATCTCATTTCATCTCATATATATTGGTTTGTTCAAACACTGCCAAGGGGTCTTTCAGTAACTTCCCTCCTAATCTCATAGCTGGTGCCCACTATGTCACTCGTGAAACTTCTCATTCAGTTCGTTACTGAACTATCCCATTTAAAGGCCAACACAATACTCAGTAACTTCTAGAGAACTACATGCCAGACACTGTGGCCAAACACATTTCATAGATCACGACCTGCAGCTCCCAGGTTGCTTTCACTAAGAAAATACTATTTGCCAACAGCCTCAGAGAGATTAAATAGCGGACCTAAGGTCACATACTAGTCTGGCTTCAAAGTGTACGCTCTCAAGCAGGTCCCACTCCACAAACTGGTACAGGTCTGTATGGTGAAGCTAACTACAGAAACTGAATATTGTTTATAAATTTTGATAACAGTTTGAGGTTGCTACGACATTTTAATTGTATTCTACAACAGTGTTGGCTGTGTTGGAAATAAAGAACCCCCCCCAAACCTGGTTTTTCATGTCAGACACCTTGAGGAACACTGCTTTAGTTATCATTTAGCATTCCCTAAGTCCTAAGGATGTGCTCTTAACCAACTGCCTATCTAATATTCAGAAATAATGTAAAAGCCAGGCACTGACCTGATGCATAGTTTTAAACACATACCTTTAGTAGCAGAGGCCACTGAGATGTGTCCAACTGAGCAACTTTGGATTCAGGTTTGATAAGAAATTCTTCAGCATGTTGTATTTCCTGGCACACAACAGAAACACATGCTATTAGACCTCCCACCTGACTGTGAACAATTCCATTACTACCATAGACGTCTATGCCTTTTAAATAAAAAAGGAAGTCTTTGCCTTTTTACCAAGAGAAAAAAAAGAAATGAGTAACTCAGAAGGGTAAGTGAAGTTAGTTTCTACAAGACCACTCAATTCCAGCCCACTGCTTAAAAACTTTTAAAAACAGTTATTTTCTGTAGTCATCTAATTAACTTTTTTTTTCCCCTCAAAGCAAAGTAAAATATATTCCTACTCACTGCTACATCTTCTTCCGGCAATGATTTCCGCTCTTTTTTCTTCTTATGTTTCTTCGGCAAGATAAATACTTGAAAAACACACACACACACACACACACACACACACAGAAGTTGGGGAGTTTTTCCGGAAATACAGGCAATAAAGTTTACAGTAGAGAATAAAATTGGGGCAAGTAGAAAATGGATGTTTGGTCTAAGAATATGGGGAAAAGTAGGTGTGTTAAAGGCAAGTGCGTGGGCTGCACGGCTGGGTAGCCGACAGCAAGCAGTCGCACGTGTCAGCGGCTTCCATTCCGGTTCACCACGTGGCCGTGGCGGGGCTTAAACATGCCGAAGTGCTCGGCCGGCAGACCGGTAAGTTCCGTAAGTGACCCCGAGGGCTTGTGGCCCCTAAACTTTCTTTCGACTTAAGACCGTGCAGGTGCCGGCACCCGAGCACTGGGCCCTGGGCCCCTTTCCTTCCCCGCGCGTTCCTATCACCTTTTCTTCCCTTCACCGCGCGGCGCCGCCCGCGGCGTCCGAGCTGGCGGCGGCAGACGCCTTCCGACGGCGACCCGGGCCCTAAGGGGACTGTACCGTCGCGGGAGACCCGGGGCTCGCGACGTCACGTCACTGCGGGGGCCTCTGGTTCTTCTGCCCACACCCATGGGGCCAAGGCCAAGCGACAAGGTCGGCAGGAGGCCCGGAGGCTGCAGCTCGGGCCGCGACGTTGTCCCCCCAACCCCCCGGCTCTCCGAGCGGGCGGAGCTGGTTTCAGCCCAGAGCACTCAACCCGGCCACCCGCCAGGGAACGACTCTTACCTTCCTCATCCGCCATGTTGCCCAGCGGAGCGTGCAAACCGCGTGGGCCACCGCCGAAGGAACGACGGTAGACTCCCGCCGCCGTCAGGCCTTGCCGCTAGGGCCCGCCCACCTGCGCGCCGCCCCGTACGTGTCGCGCCGTGGGGCGGGGCAGAGCCCGCAGCGCGCGCGGGACGCCGGCACCATCTCATTGGCGGGCTGGCCCCGTTGGTGGCGCGTCTGCGCATGCGCCTTGAGCCTCGCCCCGCCCTCATTGGCTCGGTCTGAGGGCGCCTGCGCAGCCCGCCTCCGCCGCCCGTAACCTGTGGGCGTGACAACAGTTCCCGTCTCTTCGCTGGGTTTAACCCCGGCGTGGGTACCTCGTAAGCCCGCTGAGCGCTCCTTACTTTTGCTCACCAACCGTTTAAGGTTGGTGTTGGATCAGTCCTATTGGAAAAATGACGTTTTACCCACAGAGAGCTTGAAAGTCCTTTGCTATTTTTTAAAAATTCACATCCAGCTAGAACCGCACTGGCCAATAGGAATAGAGTGCGAGCCACTTGTGGCGTTTTAAATTCCAGCAGCCACTTGGACAAACGTGAAACTGATTCTAATACCAAACTTTAACCCAGCCATCATTTCAACATATAAGCAATACACATCATTATAAATGAGATGATTTTTTTTTTTTCTGTGCCAAGTCGTTCCGGTGTGTTTTTCACTTGCAGCACATCTCGATTTGAACTCCACAGCGCGGCTCCATGTAAATTGCTCAACAGTCACGACTCGCTACTGGCGAGATAATCAAAGTCCTCAGCATCTACCAATCCATGAGTAGTTCATTACTTCCCCCATTCTCTTATAATGCTTAATTGGTACATATTTGGATAATTCCAGTTGTCATGAATCGTTATCTTATGGACTTTATCTTTCTCCAACGCTCATCTGATCTGTTAGCAAAGCCTGTCACCTTTACCCTCAAGAGATCCAGAATCTGATGGTTTTTCACCACTCTCACTGCTCTTACTGTAGTTCACTCCACCATTATCCCTCTCCTAGATTTCTCCAGTCACCTCCTGCAGTTCCCCCTACTTCTGCTTTTTCCAACTATACTGTCTTCTCAACACAGCAGCTGGAAAGAGCCAAAAACTGTAAATCTGGCCATGTCCTTCCTCTGCTCAAAGCCTTTTAGTGGCTTCCCACCTGTAGTGGAATTACGAACAGTGATCCCCGTAATACATGTCATAACCGCTGGACCCTATGAATATGCACGTATTTTTTAAAAGGGTCTTTGTAGATGTAATAAAGTTAACAATCTAGACACGAGATCATCCTGGATTACTCAGGTGGGCCCCAAATCCAATGATAAGTGTCCTTAGAAGAGGAGGAAGAGGGCACAGAAAGAAGAGGAAAAGACCACTTAAAGACAGAGGCAGTGATCTGACTGATTTTAGCCTTTCAGCCTCTAGAACTGTGAGAGAATTAACTGTTGTTAAAAGCCACCCCGTTTGGAGTAAATACGAAAGTGCAATCTCCTTTCATTCACCCCTCTCCTGCCTCAGCCCTCATGGCCGTTGAAGACTACTCCACAGGCACACTCCCTCCTCTTGAGGCTTTTGCACCTTCTGTTCCCTCTGCCTTAAACGTGCCTTGTTCACTGTCTGTCTCTTCACAGGAATGTTAGCCTTATGAAGCCAGTAAAGTTTTTTAAATGAATCTGTGTCTCCTGAACCCAGAAACCCCTCAGACCCTCCTTTACCAGCAGAAGCAGTTCCTCCTCCCCATCTGCTGATGCTGACTCTGCCTTTCTTGGAGATTTTGTAATGACATCACCTGGTCAGTTACCAAGCAAGGACAGGCCAATTCTCCTTATGACCTACTCCTCCCATCCTGCATTGTCTCCAGTCCCAGGACTGGGGGAGGTGGATGCTGGAATGGCATTGCCATGTGCATCCCACTGGCTCGCCCCATAACTACATGTCCTGAGAGGACTAAAAGGACATTCCTTTCACCAAAATGTGGAGACATACTTGGGTGAATGCTCTGGAAAACTACTCTGGGAAAGGAGGTGGGCGCTGTTGCCATGGAACGGGCTTGCGCTCTCATGAGGTCCTAGAGCAGCAGAATCTAAGTGGTGTCACTAAGTCTCATACAGACAGGATGCGGATCACAGCTGGCAGCTGGAACCAGAATGCTTTCGCCCCACGGATCTTTGCTGGTGGCTAATCGATCATAGATAGTATTCCAGTAGTAGACATGCTCTGTATAACCCTGTCAACTGAAATAAATGCACAACCTTAAAGTTAAGAGTTACGTTTTATTCAGTGGACAATTATGAGGACTCAGCCCTGGATGACAGCCCCTCAGATGGCTCTGAGGGACTGCTCCGAAGAGGTAGGGGAGGAGCCAGGATACATAGGAACTTTACAACAAAGACCAGGTAGTTGGAACAATGAAAGATTACTTGTTATCTAAAGAAAACCAGGCATCTCAAGTTAAAGAATTTAGCGCTTTTCTATGTATGGGAGGAAGCAAACATTTGGGCTCATTGAATTCATTCCTTTGACAAGCACCTAGCTAGCTAGGGCCAGTATCCTGTCCTTTCTTATTCTGAGTCCCCTCAGAGGGCACCATTGTGAGTGGCTGCAGAGGCCTGGCTGCAGGCTTGTCTCCACTGGGGGGTGGCAGCAGCCACTGATGACTTGATGACTTCAGCACTCTGTTTACCGATATGGTTTGCAGTATTTTTCGTTCACAGTGCTCTCTCCCTTGGTTCTAAATTCGACCAATATTTTGGGAGACATTTCATGACCAATTTTGTCCCACGATACTAGGAAGGCTCATTCCTAGATAGGGCAGAAGATTCTGTCGACATGTCACTCAAAAGTGTTAACAGATATCAAGCCCTGTTGATACTCAAAAATTCTCTGGACCACCTGTCTTACTAGTCTGTCATGATCCAGGAGAATATTCCCTCTTGTTGCTTCTTCCCATATCTAGAGTTGCACTATTAGAATTATTGGTCTCACACAGAAGTATATATCTGACCTACTGTTTCAAGTTGTCTAGTCATTATTTTATCAGAGGCTCAGTCACACAATTGGTAATGCAAGAAACAATTTTGTAAAACAGGCAAAATATAAATAATATAGTTAGCAGTATTGGTAAGGTCAAAAGTAAGAATTTAAGCCAAAAACTTCATTAGGTGCCCCTCAGTGTATCCCCAGGTCATCTGACTCAGTCTGTTCTGTACTGATCCTTATCTTTAAGGAAGATGTTATATACGCATTGTTCATAAGACTCCCAGCCAAATTTCCTAGTGTTATTACATTGGTTATCTTTAATATAGTTTGACTTTTTTCCAACTTAAGACAGCCTTTAAATGTAAATGTCCATACCCTGGTGTTAACCATATAAGTCCTTTCCATAATTGAGGGAGGTTATATCCTTTGGCTGAAATTTTGCTTGTTGCCTTGATTGAGCTCAAGTGATTCTTATATGAAAATTCATATTCATGGTCAGGCTCAGAGCAGGTATTATTAATTGGCCAGGTGAGGTCTCCCACCTTGTAATGTCAATAGTGGCCTAAACAGAACTATAATTTCTTTTTAGAATAAATTTTCTGAGGGCTATCTAGTTAGAGCCTTGGAGTAGGGAAACCCACCAAGATAACACAGAAGTACTAGATATGGGTAATTTACCATAAACCTAACAATTGGATTAGTTCATAAGCAAAGGTGTGAGCAATTATCAAAGTCACTGGTATACAGGCCTGGTCCGGTGTCTCGGGTCAGCTGTCTACCTCAGATGTCATCTTCCTCTCATCCTGGCCTGGTAGCTTCTTCTCCATTTGAGCATTGTTTTTAGGTGAGCAGTCCTCTATAGGCCAGTCCACTGCAGGGGCACTTTCAGACTGGAAATTAATCCAAAAGTCAGCTTAATTCAGCTTTGCTGTGTATGGTCTAGTTAAGAGTACCTGGTAAAGGGTCCTTCCATTCAGGTTGGAGATAATTCTTTTAGTCATACCTGTTCCAGTATGTATAATCCCCTGGTTGCAGGTGATGGGGCATCGGTCCTTCACCCAAGGAAAGATTACTGAGCTTCAGAAACAAACCTAGAGTGTCCTGTTAATAATTCAGTTAAACTTTGCAGCAATGTAACATAACAGCAAGGAATGATCTGGTGAGTCTTAGTAAATACAGACCTCCAGCTAAATCTGGGATGCCTCAGAGGGCCTGAAACATCCCAAAGAGAGATTTAGAACTAGAATTTAATATCCACTGAAATTTAGTCTTTTTCTCTCTAAGGTTACCCTCATTTTATCAAATATAGCCAAATGAAGATTAATTTGTCCGCAAGTCTGATTATTTGATCACAGAGGCTCTTTTAAATTGGCTGTGCTGGAACTTTTTATAAGGAGTCTCAAGCTGAAATTTTAACAAGGTCTCCTAAGGCCAGGAAAGCCACATTAAGGGCTTGTCATAGATTTTTGCCTTACCGATTTAGGTGAATTCTTTTCTCTTTAAGGCCCTCAAAATACCTTGAGATTCCCACACCTGTTAGGAGGTGATTTTCCTAATTTATCTGATAGAGCCACTGGGGACCTAAGAATTTCCAGTCTCTGCAGGGATCAGATAGAGAGAAAAGATAACTGTTCCAAGTCTGCTTACATAGGTATAATTTATCAAATTTCTGTGAGTCATAATCAGCTTAAGGAGAAGGGTTTCTTTATATCTGGGACACACAGATTAAAAGGCAGTAATATTTCAGACAAAATAAAAAATTATAACCATATTCATCAATTTACTCAGTCCCATGTAACTAATCCTTTTTTGTTGTTGTTGTTAAGTTTTATGAAATCAGAGGCTCCATCAGACTTTTAAAATTTCTTACCCAGTTCAGTTCAGCGCTATAATCTGAAACTTATCAGAAAATAGTAAATCTCCTTGAAGAGAATGCATTATGCAAAGGCATCAGAATAAAACAATAACTGTCTATAAATGACAAAAGCCTTAAAGCATGGTTAGTTACACTGTAATCGATAAAGAAATCTGGTTACAATAACCAGAATTATGACTGGTAACGTTTCAGACATACCAGATTTTTAGGGACTTTATATAATTTCTAGAATATCTATGTTAATGACATTTTTTCATACAATATAACCTAAGAAGATTTATTATTCATTTGGCAATACTTCCCTAGTGATTTAACATACCAAATGAAACTTATTAGTTTAAAATCTCTCTTTGGGATGTTTCAGGCCCTCTGAAGCATCCCAGATTTAGCTGGAGATCAAAAGAATTCTGATTAAAATTTGATATTCGGGAAGCTTGTTAAAAATTTTTCAAAATACTTGGTCAGATAAAAGCATAGATCATTGTGGAACAGTACTCATTCATTAACAAGAAAATATTTCAAAGATAAATGCACAACAGATCACTTAAGGGGTAAAAGAAACTTTACAATCTGTTACTAAAGGTGGATTTAACATTTTAAGAAAACTTTGTCCTCTTAACAGAGAGAAAATCAAATATAGCCTTGTACCAGCTTACCTCTAAGATTCATTTACTTCAACTAAATTTTTTCTAAACTTAGCCAACCCTGACCATATACAAACTCTTTCCTCAGGGTTCCTCTTTCACAAACCTTCCACCACTTTCTGTACCCATATTATTTTGTCCCTTATTTTCTCTTCAATTCAGAAGTAACCAGACTCAGGATGAAGTCACTATTTTTCCATTAACAAAATATAATTCCATTCCTCATGCCTTCTTTTATACGCTCGTCTTACTTTCCTAGCATACTGAGATGTTTCCCTTAATAGTAGAAAATATTTCAGGGTGGCACCAACCATTTATTAATATTTCTAAACACCTTTAGTTTCTCTGTAAGAGGAAGTCAATGTTCAGTAATTAATGTTTCAATCTTATTTTATCTGAAAATGGCATAGCCACTTAATAAATTCCCATCATTTAAGTTAATTTAGCACAACTCTAGAATTTTAAGATACCAAATATTTACAGAGATTATCTTAAGCATACATTTCTAAAAATATACTTATTTTTAAAATATTTACCCAAAAGCTCTTATCTCATTTGTGTTTAGTTTACTTATAAGAATTTTATCACATCAAATTACTATTATTTTTCTTTTGATAAATCTGCAACAGATATAACAAGATCTTATCTGACTTTCATTAAACCTAGGTATAGTAAAGGTATTAATATCAATGACTCTAAAGATGTCTAGATTAATTAGAACAAACTTAAACTAAACTTAATACCAGGTATTAACTTAATATTGAATATTTTCCAGTTCACGTGAACCTGAAAGTCAATTTGGCCAGTTTTTATTTTAGAAATATTTAACTTGTAAGCGCTTACTTTTAAGTCAATTAGAGCTCTTTTATAAATTTAATTTTGATATATTTTAGCAGTAGAGACATTTCACATCTATAATGTGTACACAGACTTATAAACAGACAAAACTAGAGATCTCATAGCTTCACTTTAAAACTTAGTTGAGAGTTAGGGGTTACAATATAAATTTACTGCTTGTAAATAACAGTTGGGATCCCAACTGTTTGCTTACTATTTATGGAAAAGACTTTCAAGATTTGTATTTATCCTTGACAAAGTCTGAAGGACCCATCAGAGTTCTGAGTTCTAAAATGCCAAAAATTTCCTTGGCCTTAAGTTTTACCTCATTGAGCTAATTAGGCTCAGTCTCAGGTCATTGTTTGCTGTATTTACATTTTTGATCTGCAAGACAAAGACAGTTGCTTCCAATTCCAGTTCCCCAAAGAACTGGTCTGTCACGTAGGTCCAATGGCAATGGCAATTTCCCCTCCAAACAAAGAATTCCATGTTTTAAAACTTTAGCGTTTACTTTACCGTGTCTTCAAAGGCTTGCATGAGGCATTTAGTAAGATCCCTCTTCCTTGAGTTCCAAGTTAAACCCAGGGTAAATCTCATTATTTTTATTAGCCCCTGAATATTAGTTTTTAGTTTTACTTTGCATTGTATGGCTCAGGTAACTCTACTGGTTTCCTTTAGCATGTTTAATATTTCCTGAGGAGCACATTTATGTGCCCAGTCTTATAATACCAAGCAAGAGAAGCGTTCCCCATCGAAACATAGCTGTCCCACAAGATAACTAAGCAAAACAGGTTTACATAAAGTCCACTTAAATATAGCAATTTTTATAAACTTTTATCTCAATATTATCAACTCATACCTTTAATGTTAGTTTTTATTAAGTTTAATCAATAAGTCTCATTTTTAGAAGGAATCTTCAAAGCCTTTTTCTTTTATCTCTTGTCCATTTTATCTAATTTTATATGAAAGTCTCTGGGATCCCCAGAAGAGTTTGAGCCAAAGGACTTAGGCCCTTGTCAATCTTTAAATTTGATTAATTAATCTGTTGCCCCAATTGTTGATCAAGTATCTCAGTGTATATTTTTTCCAGCCCTATAATTATATATTTTTTAAACTAGGGTAAATAGAATGAACTTGTTTGAACGTTAATGTTGGGGACCAGTAGGTGGCCCCTTTGGCCTTTTTAATCTTACATAGTGTCGTATCAAAACCTTGTATCTTAATCCATAAATGTCCATTTTATTTATCCCATTTTAAATAACCATCTGAAAAATATTTATCCATTTGGGGTAAGCCCCTTATCTTTTTTCCCTTGTTAAGAAAAAAATGTTTTAAACATTTTCTACATCCCTTTTTCCAGTTACTCAACCTAATTAACACGAATTATTCTTATGTCTTTATTAGCACCTCTCAAACCCATTGAGGGGAAAGGGAAAGCACAAGTGTAGCCTTCCAGACCGGTTTTTGTTGTTGTTGTTGTTGTTATTGTTGTTGTTGTTTTAAACTAAGGGAGTTCTTAGGTTACCCATTAGATATATATTTTTCCACCTTTAAATTTGATTGGTTCTTATAGGTACCAATAAAACAGCTGTTTATAATGAGAGCTCTCTCAAGTTTTACCAATTAGAAGTTTCTCCAATTTAAAGGATCCATCATCTGGCCATCAATGAAATATATTAGTAATGATTTTAAACCAATAAGACAAAGAGACTTCCCCACAAGAGAGTGGGCGGTGCTGCCTAAAATAAAATTCAAAAGTTTACTCCCCCAAAAAGTAAAGGCCTTTGTGGTCCAGGCTGATGCAACAAAAGTTAAGATGGTGAAATGCCTGAGAATTGATGCTATCAAAGGAGTGCTCAGAACCCCAGTCTATTTGCTTGGCTGCCATGTGTACACCATACTTGTACTTTTGGATGGCAGAGACCAAGTATTTTTTTTAAAACGCACACATAAACACATACACATAAAACGCCCAGAGAAAGACAAAACATTTACATTTCAAGGGCACAGAAAGAGAAATGCAAGTTCCTCCTAAAAGGGCTTTTGTTTTTGTAAGGTCAGAATTCTGAAAAAAAGGTTGTTATCAGGCCAGCATTTTTTTTTTTTTTTTTTTTTACATTTAACTGCGCACACAATAAAAGAGCCGTGGCTTAATTATTTTCAGGGTAAGATTTTCTTTAATTCCTAATTAAGTTGTAAGTACATAAACCTGGCTAGGGTATTAGTTGGAGGCTGGCAATCTGTGTTCCTTTTTCTTTTGTTCCGGAAGTTATATTCCCCATTTAAGGTCCGTTTGTCAGAGTGAAATCGCTAAGGGCTTTCCCTACAGGGACAGCTGCACGGCATGAGGTCTTCGCCTCCACCGCTCCTGCAAGTCTCTCAGTCACCTTAGAAAGTCATTGCCAGCCAGGAGGGTTCCGTCTTTGGAGCCAAATGGCTCTCACAAGATTTCACTTTTATCTGGACAAACTCTACTAAGGTAGCCAATTCAAGGAAAGATGACAGGCCAGTTGTCCTCCTTAATTACCCAGTCCAACACTACTTAGTGTTCTCTTAACTGAACAAAGTCTTCCCAGTCTTTCAACTGAGGATAAAACCACTCAGTGTCTAAAGTGAGCAAAAATCTCCCCAGTGGCTTTCACTGAGGATAACCCAGGTACCTCTTCTTGAAACTAAAAGCTTCAAGGATAACCTACTCCTCCAGAGAGTAGTGTAACAGCACCGAATAAAACTCAGGGTCATCGACCAATAACGGCAGATCCTAGAACCAGGAGAGACTCACCCAAATTCGTCTGGACTCTCCGAGGAGGCGGGTGAGCACAAGGGCCTCTGCTCATACCGAGGCTCTGGATCCTCGGAGAGTTCATGTGAAGGAGCGGAGTCTGCTCTGGGTCCCTTTGTAGTGGTTGCCAAAACTGTCAACTGAAATAAATGCACAACCTAAAAGTTGAGAGTTATGGTTTATTCGGTGGACAATTCTGACAATGACAGCCCCTCAGATGGCACTGAGGGACATCTCCGAAGGGGTAGCGGAGGAGCTAGGATGTATAGGAACTTTACAACAAAGACCAGGTAGTTGGAACAATGAAAGATTACTTGTTATCTAAAGAAAACCAGGCATCTCAAGTTAAAGAATTTAGCGCTTTTCTATGTATGGGAGGAAGCAAACATTTGGGCTCACTGAATTCTTTCCTTTGACAAGCACCTAGCTAGCTAGGGCCAGTATCCTGTCCTTTCTTATTCTGAGTCCCCTCAGAGGGCACCACTGTGAGTGGCTGCAGGTGAGTGGCTGCAGAGGCCTGGCTGCAGGCTTGTCTCCACTGGGGGGGTGGCGGCAGCCGCTTATGACTTGATGGCTTCAGCACTCTTTGTTTACTGATACGGTTTGCAGTGTTTTTCGTCCACAACCCCAACAACAAAGACTCTAGGTCTGGTGAATGGCAGCCTGCCTTGAATCACCACAATGGAAAATCATGGCCCCTCATTTAATTCCCAGACCCAGTCCATTCACAGACTCAGAGCCCTCAAGTGAAGGTGAGGCCAGGTCCATGGAACACTACTTTCCCCTGACACCACAGAATGCCACCGTGGTCCACTGGTCAGAAATGAAGTGTTAGTCTGTATCTCTCTCCCTGTACTCGCCTCCACCCTATGGCTGTTTCTCCAGTTCCCGATTGCCTAATTGGAATAAACACAATGGCAGCTGGAAAAATTCCCACAGGGGCTTCCTGATTAAAGGACTGAGGACCATTAAAAAAAGAATGGTCAAAAGGAAGCCCCAGACACTGTCCCTTCAATTATCTGGCACATTATCATAATGAAGTCCCAGGGGACTGACTTGATCATCTCATTGTCCCCCAAGACATGCTTCTCAACTACTTGAATGGCACCGGGCTGATGCGACCTGATGCACAGGAAACAGCAAATATTTCATCACGGAGTGAGAAATAAGCCCCCTGAGAATTCAGGGGCCCAAGACCTTCCGGAAGTTTCTGGGCACCAGTGGACTGAGGCATATTGAGATGGTCCCCTCCAAAGAGAAAAACAAGTTGCTGTACCTCAAACCCACTGTCCCTAGGAAAGAAGTACAATGCTTGGTGGGCCTCTTTCTAGAGGTGGCACACCCCATTCAGCTGCTACACCGAGGCTTTTCCAAGTCTTGATAACAGATTCACAGCTGAGGCCTCTGGAATTTGGGATAAGACCTACACACACACACACACACACACACACACACACACACACACACACACACACAAATTTGCTGGAAGGAAAAGCCCCTGACTTGCTTTTTAGTCCTTGATTGAAACTGAGTGAATGTGTGATACAAGTGACCTGAACTACACATGACGAACTGGGGATTGTTTGACCAACCAAGTCTTGAAGTTAGGCGTGAGCAGCAACACTCCACCAGCAAGCATAGCGGTGCGGCTGCTGGGGAAAATCGTCTGGCAGTTCCTTAAAAGATGAAATATACAGTTGCCATATGACTCAGCAATTCCACACCTAAGTGTATATGCCCCAAAGAATTGCAAATAGGTGTTGAAACAGATGCTTGTACTTGTATATTCGCAGCAGCATTATTCACAATAGCCAAAAGGTGGAAACAACTCCATTGTCCCTCTACAGATGAGTAGATAAACAGAAGTGGCCTATCCAGAGAGCAGAATATTACTCATCATGAAAAGGAATGGGGCACCATTACCTGCTATAACCTGGATGAACCTCAAAATCATCATGCAAAAGGAAACAAGCCAGACACACAGGGACAGAGGATCTATGATTCCACTCACATGAAGTAGCCAGAATAGGTTTTCTAGCAAGACAACAGGTAAGTAAATGATGAAGCTTCTGGAAGATTATAGCTCCAGCCATCTCATCTCTTCCATCCATCCTCATCTCAGCTGAAGCCGCAGACATGATGGGGCAGAGAGAAGAATCCCCACTGTGCCCCGTCCACTATTTTTCCTTCTGTCAGAGTATAATCAATGTGTCGATTTCTGGTGTATAGCACAATAGTTCAGTCATACATGAACATAAATATATTTGTTTTCATATTCCTTTTCATTATAGGTTACTACAAGATATTGAATATATTTCCCTGTGCTGTGCAGTATAAACTTGTTTATTTATTTTATGTATACTAGTTAGTATCTGCAAATCTCGAGCTCCCAATTTATCCCTTCCCATCCCTTTCCCCCGCTGGTAACCACATATTTGTTCTCTATGTCTGTGAGTCTGTTTCTATGTTGTAAATAAGTTCATTTGTCTTTTTTTTATATTCCACATATGATTGATATCATATGGTATTTTTCTTTCTCTTTCTGGCTTACTTCACTTAGAATGACAATCTCCAGGTCCATCCATGTTGCTGCAAATGGCATTATTTTATTCTTTTTTATGACTCAGTAGTACTCCATTGTATAACTAACCTGCATTTTAAAAGTTTCTGATGATGAAGCTAATTCCTGACATTTTTCCCTAAGTATGTGATATTTCTTCTGCCTTATACATATAGTATAGTAGGAAGGTGAAGTTCGGGTGTTTCCACTTGGGTCTTTCCCCCATGACTGCCTCATTCCATGATTCAGGAAACTGACATGGGGATTCTGCCAATTTTGCATATTTTAGCCATTCTGATAGGTATGCTGTGTTCTCTCATTGGAGTGGTAACATGCATTGCCCTAGTGGCTAGTGATTTTGAACATATTCCCATATGCTTATTTACCATTTGTACATCCTCTTCAGTGAAATATCTCTTCCTATCTTTTATCTATTTTCTAATTGGATTATTAGTGAGTTTTGTTTGTTTGTTTTGTTTTTTACTATTGAGTTTTGAGAGTTCTTTACATATTCCTGATATGAGTCCTTTGATAGATATGTGGTTGGCAAACAGTTTCTCCCAGTCTGTAGCTTGTCTTTTTATACTTTTAACATGGTATTTTC
This sequence comes from Camelus bactrianus, assembly GCF_048773025.1. NCBI lineage: Eukaryota > Metazoa > Chordata > Mammalia > Artiodactyla > Camelidae > Camelus > Camelus bactrianus. Next base: position 117,804,011 of record NC_133575.1, on the reverse strand, counting down.
TAGACCTAAAGTTTTACTTTTGATGAAGTCCAATTTATCGATTTTTTTTTTCTTTTATGGATTGTGCTTTTGGTGTCATGTCTAAGAACTCAGCATCGGGTCCAAGGTCTCAAATATTTTCTTCTATGTTGTCTTCTACAAGTTACATGTATGGTCAACTTTGAGTTAATTTTTGTATGAGTTGTGCGGTTGTGAGGTTTTGGTTAAAGGGTTTTGTTTTGTTTTTGGCCAATGGATGTCCAGTTGTTCCAGCACTATTTCTAGAAAAGACTATGCTTCCTCCATTGAATTGCTTTTTATTGATTGATTGATTGATTGAATTGCTTTTATACTTTTGTCAAGAACCAGTTGGGCAAATTTATGTGGGTCTATTTCTGGTTTGTCTGTTCCATTCTACTTATCTACATGTCTATTTCTCTACCAGTACTACACAATCTTGATTACTGTAGCTATATAATAAGCCTTGAAATTGTGTAAAGAAATTTATGTGTTGATTTTGTATCCTATAGCCTTGTAAAACTCACTTATTAGTTATGGGAGTTTTTCCTATAGATTCCTTTGGATTTTCTACAAAGACAAGTATATCATCTGCAAATCAAGACAGTTTTATCTTTTCTCCCCAATCCCTGTGCCTTTTGTTTGTTTCTTTCTTTCTTTGTTTCTTTCTTTCTTTTCTTATTGTATTGGCTAGAACTTTCAGTACTATGTTGAATAAGAGTAGTGAGAGTGGGTAACCTTGCCTTGTTCCCAGTCATAAGGGAAAGTGCCCAGTTTTTCCCCAGTATGTGTGATGTTAGTCATATGTCTTCCATAGATGTTCTTTAACAAGTTGAGGAAATTCCCCCTCTACTCCAAGTTTTATGAGAATTTTTATCATGACTTGGCATTGGGTTTGTCAAATGTTTCTTCTGTCTCAATTGATATAATCATATGACTTTTCTTCTTTTGCTTGTTAACACGGTGGATATCATTGAATGATTTTCATATCCTGAATGAGCCTTGCATTTCTGGGATAAACCCAACTTGGTCATGGTGTATAATTCTTTTTATGTGTTTGTGAATTTTACATCATTGGCTTTTCACACACATGTATCACTGTCTCCTCGTGTTTTCTCCCTTATCCAGAAATTGGAGAAGCATTTTCTTTTCCAATATTCTCTCTTTTCACAGAGAATAAGTTAGATGCATGGCCAGGTGCTAAAAAAAACACTTGCTATTCAGACACTTATATAGTAAACAATTTTATGGTTACTGGGGGAAAGGGATAAATTTGGGAGTTTGAGATTTGCAAATGTTAACCACTATATATAAAAATAGATAAAGAAACAAATTTCTTCTGTATAGCACAGGGAACTATATTCAATAACTCATAATAACCTTTAATGAAAAAGCATATGAAAATGAATATATGTATGTATATGCATGACTGGGACATGATGCTGCATACCGGAAATTGACACATTGTAACTGACTGTACTTCAATTAAAAAAAATTTTTTTAAGACACATGTATGCCAGAGTGCAGGAGATAAAGCCTATGGAAACTCAAGAGACTACCCTTAATGATGTTTTGAAATTGTCCGGACCATGCTGGATAGTCACTAAGTTGCTGCACCTCATACCCCCTACCACTCAGAAAGAGTCACAGCAGTCGGCGGGACTCCTTCGATTCTGTAGGCAACATGTACTACACCGAATTGTGCCAAAGCAAGGCATTCAGCAAGTAATCTGTGACATACATGTTTCCAGTGGGACCCAGCACAAGGCACAGGCCATGTGACCAACTGCAAGGCTACAGGGACTTCTAGAGTGTTTTTAAAAATTATTTTAAAATTTAAAAAAATTTTATATTTTATTGAATTGTAGTCGATTTACAATGTTAGTTTCAGGTGTACAGCAAAGCGCTTCAGTTATACATATACGTATATACATGTATTTTTTTTCAGATGGATTCCTAGAGTTCTGAAGCAAATCATGCCTTTCAATTAACAGCTTCTGGCTTGCTCTTGGGCTGTGGGCAAGGCTGAATGCCCGACCCCGTGGCACCAAGGAGCCATGTACTTTCACCTGCCCCTGATAAATTGGGTGCTAACTGATCAGGCTCTGGGAGTGGAATATTTGACACCAGACTCAAGCAAGTCCAGAAGTCACCTTAAAGTTGCTCGAGCAGGTGACTCACATCTCTACGGCCCCTGCTGCTGCATGCCACCCTTGCCCTTGACTCACACGTAGATCCTCACAAGTATACGGCCAAGGTCTCAGAAGGAAGCAAAGGGTAGACTCAATTGGTTGAACTGATGAGAGTATAATAAGGCGATTTTTTTTTACAAAGGTGGGAACAAGGTTAAAGGAATCAGCAATGAGCGGTGAGGTGCCCTGGGACTGACATCATCAGTTGATGTGGTCCCAGCCACTGCTGCGGCCACAGCATTTTGATGGCTCTTCCCAGCTGCTGTGTTGTGAAGACAGTATAGCTGGAAAAAGCAGAAGTAGGGGGAACTGCAGGAGGCGACTGGAAAAAATCTAGGAGAGGGATAATGATGGAATGGACTACAGTGAGAGCATTGAGACCAACCCTGAGCCGCTAGTAAGGTAGCATTCCCAGGAGGGACTAGCCCGCCACCTGGTGGCAGATTGATGAAATCAGCCCACATCCATCTGGCAATTTGTCCTCGCTTGAATAGGTACCTATTGTAATCCATCTTTCTGCCGACATTCCCACCCATAGACTGACGGTCCCTTATTCGCTTCCACAGTATTTCACATAACAGTGCTTCCGATCGAGGAAATCATTATAAGACAGAAGACCTGGGCCATGTGCTCTCGCGGAAGGATTGCACTAATATTACCGGGTGCCGCATGGCCCTGGAGTACCGGCCTGCTGGGATGGTGGATGGTCAGTCTATTGAAAACTCAGTTACCACACTAGTTGGGTGAAAATACACTGAGGGGGCGGTGCTATCTTACAGGGGGTAGATGCTTCGAGTTGGCGCTGGCTCTAAGGTGCTGTTTCTCCACAGCAGGGACCTCTGGGTCTAGGAATCCAGCGTGGAAGTGGGAATGAGTCCTCTCACTATCACACCTGACAATCTCCTCTCAAGGTGTTTCCTCCGCAGCCTTGAGCTCTGTTGGTTCCCAAGGGAGGAATGCTTCAACCAGGACCAGAATGCTGGTTCCAGCATATTGCAAGTTGGGACTGCTATCTGGCCATGGAGGGGTCTTTATGTCACTGGACCAACAGGCAAACCAGAGGTCTACTGAGCAGGCTTGGATGGTTGAAATGAGGTGACAGTGGGATTGGGAAGGACTGTGTCTTGAATCCAAGGGATCGTCTGGGGCACCTCCTGGTACTACCACATGCAGGCAGGACCGCTGAGGATTCAAACTCAGTGGGAATAAAGGTATGGGTCACTCATCAGGTAAAGAATTCTGACCTACTGAGGTCCTGGCTGGAAAGCAAAAGAAGGACAGGGAGGGCAGTGGAAGAAGGAAGTTGTAAAGACCAGCTATGGTCTCAAGACCAGTTACAGATGTGGGAATTGCACTAGCTGTGTGTGTGTGTGTGTGTGTGTGCGCGCGCGCGCGCGCGCGCGTGTGTGTGTGTGCGCGCGTGCGTGTGTGTGTGCGCGCGTGCGTGTGTGTGTGTGTGTGTATGAGAGCAAATTCTGTTCCCGCCATTGAACCCTGCCTGATTTGAACAGAAGCAATGAACCCTACGGGACAAGAGCTGGCCAGAAGGCACCCGACGTCGCATGGGTCAGCATTCTGGGCGATGCCCCTAACTTTGGTATCAGTGCTTTTCTGGTTACAACGTATGTTCACAAAGGGAGGAGTGTGCTTAGAAGAGTTGGTGCGCAGTCATTCTTGGACCCAGCTTTTGAAGCCTGAGTATTCGAGTGATTCGGGTTCCTGGGGACTTTTTCGCCGTTTTCAGCAGAGCTTATCACTGCCTACAGGGATCTCTGGGGGAAGGGCACTAAAGAACCATTAGTTTGCAAAACAGCCGGTGGAACAGGGAAGTCACAGAGCAGTCAGGCTTTTCTTTGTCCCTAAGTATGCACATCGCAGGTGCGGGCTCTGGTTTTCGGCTGTCGTGACCCTGGGGCCTGGGCACTCGGCTGGTCCGGGACTGGGTCGGGGCTCCGCGGGACGGTGGCGCGCAGCGCTGGCGCCGGGACGCCAGGCTCGGGCCCCCCGGCTTAGGGGCGGGGCGCCGCGCCTTCCGCAGCCCCCGGGGCCCCGCGCGGGAGCCCGGCTCCGGCTCCAGGGCTTACCTCGGGCCTCTCCTCGCGCCGGGGTGACGCCCGTCCCCTCCCGGGCGGGGGGTCGCAGCGGGCGCTCGGGGCGGCGCTGGGCGGGCGGGCGGGCGGGAGGGCGCTGGGCCCGCCCCGCCGGCATCCCCGGCCGACTTCCTCCCGCCGCGGGCGGCCGAGCAGCTGGAGGAAGCGGCGGCGGCGGCCACGATGAGCTCGGGCGATGCCGTGTGCACGGGCTGGCTGGTCAAGTCGCCCCCTGAGAGGAAGCTGCAGCGCTACGTGAGTAGGGGCGCCGCCCGGCCGGCCCTCGCAGCCCGGGGCCCCTCTCTCCGCGCTCGGGGCGGCGGGCCAGGCCGGCGGACGGAAAGCGACGTCGCCCGTCGGGCCGGACCGCCCGAGACCTGAGAGGAGCGGGCAGGCGGGGGCTCCTGCAGGCGGCGGGCGCGGCCGCGGCCGCGGAAGCGTCTCGAAATTCGAGCGCCCGGTCCCTGGCGGGGACTGGCCCCGAGTCCCACTGCCTGCAAGGGTGACACGGCCTGGGACAGGGAGAGGGACCGCGGGACGGGGCTGTCCTGGCCGGGCGCGCCAGAGGCTCCGCGTTCCCCTCGGACCTCGAGGAGTGTTCTTCTGGGTGGCTGTCGGGCTGGAGCCTCATTTTCTCGTGGTGTCGCCTCAGCTTTTTCTTTCTCCGGACACCCGACTTTTCTAGTGCCGGGCGGACCCCTGGACTTGGGCTAGGATGCAACAAGGGGCGCTCGGGGGAGCACAGCTCCCTACACAGGTCATTCCCGTTTGAAGTGTACTAGCGACCGCCGAACAGTCATTGTCTCCATCAACGTCCTCAGGACATGGGCTTTAAAACTTAGTACAGTTGCTCAGAGCCCTTTCTCCACTGACCCGGGACAAGACTAGTGTCACTCTCTCAGGAATCTTTAGGAAGTTTTTTAGACGAATGTTCTACTTAGCACTAGATGCCATAGATCTATACATACCTACATTTTTCTGATTCACGACCAGTGTGCCCCCTTCATCATGCTTTTTGAGTCCTCAAGTCTAGAAACACCAGCTCCAATATTTCTCAGCCTCTGAATCACCCAGCTGCTTCGCTCATAGTGCAGCTGCTTTGAGGACTAACTGATACTCAAAGGAGGCAAAAGGAGGAAACCTGCTCCTCAGGAGCTACATGGGCAGGTGAGGATTTGCCCCAGAGCAATACTGGCAAAGCCAACTTCACGTAGGTTTCCTTGTTGCCCTTTGGAATGTGAGACATTTTCAGTCTTCACTGGATATTGTCAGAGGGCGCTCACTTTTGAGCAGACCATTTAGAAACCAAGAAGGTGAGGTTTATGGCAGTTGTGGTTTTTTTTTTTTTCCAGTTGTTTTGTATCTTGTCCCGAGCAGACTGGCTTAGGGAAATTTATTAGTATTTCATCAACTTTGCAAAGGCATGGCTCTATATATCTATCATCTCACATGTCTCATTCTTTCGAGGTGGAGTGGAGGTGTGGCGGGTTGTGGACTTTGCACAGCTTACAGGCATGTGGCATGTGTGATGGTGGGGGCGATGACGGACACTTAGATGTCATCTTACCAACACTCCAAGACACAAACCCTGACATCCTAGCCCACGGTTGGGGACTTTTTCTAATGAGGAGCATAGTCTTTTAAACAGTGAATGCTGATTGCTTGGAAGGCGTGCCTGGAACACACCTCAAAAAGTCAGTTTTCTCTTTTCTCTAAGTCCTGCAGGAATCCCTTGTTGCCACTAGATGGCGATCATTTGTCAGTTCAGCGGGGCAGGGACAGCGCTGTGACTCACCGCCACCTTTAACTCGGATCCTGTGAGGAGCAGTTATTCCTTCCCTTAATTTGACCACCAACTGTGAACCAGGACCCATGTCACTGGTTAGAGCGAGAAAAAAGACCTGATCCCTGTCCTCAAGAAGTGCACAGCCTAACCTTTGTAACACAATAACATAATAGCTAGTTACTGGCACAACCAGGGCGATAACCCAGTTCTTTGTGCTGCCAGGCCAAGGAGCAGCAGTCCGTTAATGTTTGTGAAATTACAAATGGAAGCTGAGTCTGTTTTTAGGCAAGTCTTTCAGTCCCAGGTGACCTGTGTTTAATCCTATTGGATCCATGAGCCAAGGCAATCAGAAAGTTGTATCGCAGCTCTTTTAAAAGATAGTGATTCCTTTCTATTTTTTGTTTCACAAATATAGGAATATATTCTTGTAAACAGTCAAATGATCTAAATTTAAAGTTTTGATTAAGTCCAATTTGTCAATTTTTCTTTTCTGGATCATGATTTTACCATCATCAAATCTAAGAACTCTTGCCTAACCCTCGACCTTGAAGACTATCTCCTATGTTTTATTTCCTGAAAATTTTACATTTTTTACATTTTATATTAAGATCCATGATTCCTTTGGGTTAAATATTGTGAAACGTGTGAGAGTCATGTTGTGGTTCGTTTTCTTGCAAACCGATTCCATTTCTTGAATAGACTGTCTTTCCTCCACTGATTACTTTTGAAACTTTGTTAAAAATCAATTGGTCATATTTATCTAAGTCTATTTCTGTGTTCTGTAATCTGTTCCATGGATCTCTTTGTTCCTCTTGATGCTAATTGCTGTTTGATGACAACAATTTTATAATGATTCTTGAAATCAGGCACTTTTAAGCCCTCCCACTTTGTTTTTCTTTTCAGGGCTATTTTGGCTACTGTATGTCCTTTGCCTCTCCACTCACTTGATTTTTGTGTGTTACCCTTGTATCCTGCAACCTTGCTAGACTCACATACTGTTTATGTTAGAACTTTCGATACTATCAGTATTGCATAGAAAATCTGAGAGCAGGCATCCCGGAGTTTTGTGTTTGTTTTTTTTTTATCTTAGGGGGAAAGCATCCTTGATTTTTCCTTTTGTAAGGGAGAAAGCATTTAGTCTTTCACCTTTTATGTCTGTTAGCTGTACGCTTTGTGTAGGTGCCTTTTATCAAGCTGAAGTTCCCTTGTATTACTAGTTTGCTGAGGCTTTTTAAAAATATTTATCTTTTAAAAATTATTTATTTACTTATTTGTTTTTTGTTGAGGAGAGGTAATTAGGGTTGTTTATTTTTTAATGGGGGTACTGGGGACTGAACCCATGCACACTACCACTGAGCTATACCCTCCCTCTCTGCTGAGGCTTTTTATCATGAACTAGATTTTGTTAAATGCCTTTCTTGCATCTATAAAAATAATAATACGCTTTTTCTTTTTTGTCTGCTACTGTGGTGAATTACTCTGATTTATTTCTGTATTTTGAGCCAGTTCTGAGCTCCTGGGATAAACTTCACTTTGCTGTGATGTATTACCCTTTTCATGTATTGCTGGATTTAATTTGCTAATATTTTGCTGATGATTTTTGTGTCTTTGTGCATGAGAGATATTGGTCTGTAGTTTTCCGTTTTTGCACTATCTTTGTCTGGTTTTGACATTACCATAATGCTGGTAACCACTACTCTTATCTCTGTATTTATGTATGTATTTTTGATTTATCGATTTATTGATTTATGTATTGTATTCCACAGATGATTTGTGTTTCTTTCTCTGTCTGACTTATTTCACTTAGCATAATACCCTCTAGGTCCATTTGTGTTTTTGCAAATAGCAAGATTTCTTCTTTTTATGGCTGAGCAATATTCCATTGAATATACAGACCACATCTTTATCCATCAGTGGGCACTTAGCTTGCTTCCCTATCTTGGCTTTTGTAAGTAATGCTGCAATGAACATAGTGGTGCAGATCTCTTTTCTTTTTTTAAATTTTTATTTAGTTCAATTTATATGGGGGGGCGGTATTACATCTATTTATTTATTATTAGTTTTTTTGTAAGTGGAGGTACTAGGGCTTGAACCCAGGACCTCTTGCATGCTAAGCATGCGCCCTACCTCTGAGCTAGACTCTCCCCCCAACAGATATCTTTTTCTAACTAGTGTTTTCAAGTTCTTCAGTTCATATTTATATTACTATAAGGTGAGGGTATAACTTTATTTTACAAATAGTTAATCAACTGATTCAACACCATTTGTTAAAGAGTGCTTTCTCTATACATTTTTTCTTTATATGTTGCCAGAGAGGGTGTATTTTAAGGAATATGCATATGATTCAAAGTCAAAGCATATCAAAGTATATACAGTGAAAAGTAAGTTTCCCTTTTTCCCTTTTCCCCCAGCTACTCAGTCTCTGTCTCCAGCTGGAGATTTTCCTTCCAGATATATTGCATGCATATACAAGCGTATTTTTTGCACAAATGGTAGCGTGCTGTATTCACTATTTCATAACCCTCCTTCTTGGCAATATATTTTGTGGATTGCTCCATAGTAGCATATATAGATCTCTCGCTATTTTTAACAACTTCATAGTATTTTACTGTATGGAGATACTATGATAGAGCTTTGCTTGTTTCTAATCTCATGCCGCAGTGAGTATCTCTGTGCATTGGTCCGTGTAGTCATGTGCAAGTGTGCTTATAAGAAAATTCTTAGAAGCGGAATTGCTGAGTCAAAGGGTGTGTGAGTGTAAAATGCCAATAGATACTAAACTGTTGTCTTAAGAGTCAGTTTTCACTCCCAGCAACAGTGCATCAAAGTGCTGTCCCTCTGCAACCCCCAAATGCAGTGTTATCAGATGGTGTGATCTTGGCAAAGTCAGTAGTTGATAAACGGTATTTTGTTGTAATTGCATTTCTTTTTTTTTTTTCTTTTTCTTGCTCAGTCTTTATTTTTTTAATTGATTTATAATCATTTTACAATGTTGTGTCAAATTCCAGTGTTCAGCACAATTTTTCAGTTATACATGAACATGCATATATTCATTGTCACATTTTTTTCTCTGTGAGCCACCACAAGATCTTGTGTATATTTGCCTGTGCTACACAGTATAATCTTGTTTATCTATTCTACAATTTTGAAATCCCAGTCTATCCCTTCCCACTCTCCACCCCCTTGGCAACCACAAGTTTGTATTCTGGGCCTATGAGTCTGTTTCTGTTTTGTATTTATGTGTTTTTTTTTTTTTTTTAGATTCCACATATGAGCAATTTCATATTGTATTTTTCTTTCTCTTTCTGGCTTACTTCACTTAGAATGACATTCTGCAGGGACATCCATGTTGCTGCAAATGGTGTTATGTTGTTGTTTTTATGGCTGAATAGTATTCCATTATATAAACGCACCGCTTCTTTATCCAGTCATCTGTTGATGGACATTTAGGCTGTCTCCATGTCTTGGCTGTTGTAAATAGTGCTGCTATGAACATTGGGGTGCAGGCGTCTTTTTGAAGTAGGGTTCCTTCTGGATATATGCCCAGGAGTGGGATTCCTGGGTCCCATGGTAAGTCTATTCCTAGTCTTTTGAGGAATCTCCATACTGTTTTCCACAGTGGCTGCGCCAAACTGCATTCCCACCAGCAGTGTAGGAGGGTTCCCCTTTCTCCACAGCCTCTCCAGCATTTGTCATTTGTGGACTTTTGAATGATGGCCATTCTGGCTGGTGTGAGGTGATACCTCATTGTAGTTTTGATTTGCATTTCTCTGATAATTAGTGACATTGAGCATTTTTTCATGTGCTTATTGATCATTTGTATGTCTTCCTTGGAGAATTGCTTGTTTAGGTCTTCTGCCCATTTTTGGATTGGGTTGTTTGGTTGTCTCTTATTAAGTCGTATGAGCTGCTAATATATTTTGGAGATCAAGCCTTTGTCGGTTTCATTTGCAAAACTTTTCTCCCATTCCATAGGTTGTCGTTATGTTTTACTTATGGTTTCCTTTGCTGTGCAGAAGCTTGTAAGTTTCATTAGGTCCCATTTGTTTGTTCTTGCTTTTATTTCTATTGCTTGGGTAGACTGTCCTAGGAGAACATTTTTGAGATGTATGTCAGATAATGTTTTATTGTATCTTGTCTTATATTTAAGTCTTTAATCCATTTTGAGTTCATTTTTGTGTCTGGTGTAAGGGAGTGTTCTAGCTTCATTGCTTTACATGCTGCTGTCCAGTTTTCCCAACACCGTTTGCTGAAGAGACTGTCTTTATTCCATTGTATGTTCTTGCCTCCTTTGTCAAAGATGAGTTGACCAAAAGTTGGTGGGTTCATTTCTGGGCTCTCTATCCTGTTCCATTGGTCTATATGTCTGTTTTGGTACCAATACCATGCTGTCTTGATGACTGTAGCTCTATAGTATTGTCTGAAGTCTGGGAGAGTTATTCCTCCAGCCTCTTTCTTTCTCTTCAGTAATGCTTTGGCAATTCTAGGTCTTTGATGGTTCCATATAAATTTGATTATGATTTTTTCTAGTTCTGTGAAATATGTCCTGGGTAATTGGATAGGGATTGCATTAAATCTGTAGATTGCCTTGGGCAGTGTGACCATTTTAACAATATTGGTTCTTCCAATCCAAGAGCATGGAATATCTTTCCATTTTTTAAAGTCTTCTTTAAATTCCTTCATCAATGGTTTATAGTTTTCTGTGTATAATTCTTTCACCTCCTTGGTTAGATTTATTCCCAGATATTTTATTACTTTGGGTGCCATTTTAAAGGGGATTGTTTCTTTACTTTCTTCGTCTGTTGATTTATCGTTAGTGTAAAGAAATGCAACTGATTTTTGAACGTTAATCTTGTAACCTGCTACCTTGCTGAATTCTTCAATCAGCTCTAGTAGCTTTTGTGTGGACCTTTTAGGGTTTTCTATATATAGTAACATGTCATTGGCATATAGTGACACTTTTACCTCTTCTTTTCCTATTTGGATCCCTTTGATTTCTCTCTCTTGCCTGATTGCTGTGGCTAGGACTTCCAAGGCTATGTTGAATAGGAATGGTGATAGTGGGCAGCCTTGTCCCAGATTTTAGTGGGAAGCTTTTGAGTTTTTCACCGTTGAGTACTAGGCTGGCTGCAGGTTTGTTATATATAGCTTTTATGATGTTAAATATGTTCCCTCTATACCCACTTTGGTGAGAGTTTTTATCATAAATGGGTGTTGAATTTTATCAAATGCTTCTGCATCGATTGAGATGATCATGTGGTTTTTGTCCTTTCTCTTGCTGATGTGATGTATTACACTGATTGATTTGCATATGTTGAACTAGCCTTGTGTCCCTGGGATGAACCCCACTTGGTCATGATGTATAATCTTCTTTATGTGTTGTTGGATTCTATTTGCTAAAATTTTGGTGAGGATTTTGGCGTCTATGTTCATCAGTGATATTGGCCTATAATTCTCTTTTTTGGTAGTATCTTTGCCTGGTTTTGGTATCAGGGTGATGGTGGCTTCATAGAATTTGTTTGGGAGTATTCCCTCCTTTTCAATTGTCTGGAAGAGTTTGAGAAGGACTGGTATGAGTTCTTCTTTGTATGTTTGGTAGAATTCCCCAGTGAAGTCGTCCGGTCCTGGACTTTTATTTGTAGGGAGGTTTTTTATTGCTAATTAGATTTCATTTCTAGTGACTGGTTTGTTCAAGTGTTCAGATTCTTCTTGATTCAGTTTTGGTGGACAGTATGTTTCCAGAAACTTGTCCATCTCCTCTAGGTTATCCAGTTTGGTTCCATATGGTTTTTCATAATATTCTCAAATGATATTCTGTATTTCTATTTTATTTGTTGTAATTTCTCCATTTTCCTTTCTTATTTTGCTAATTTGTGCTCTCTCTTTTTTCTTCTTTGTGAGTTTGGCCAGAGGTTTGTCGATTTTATTTACTTTTTCAAAAGACCAGCTTTTGATTTGATTGATTTTTTCTATGGTTTTTTAAATCTCTATTTTATTTCCTCCCTAATCTTTATAATTTCCTTCCTTCTGCTGCCTTTTGGGGTTTTTTGTTCTTCTTTTTGTAGTTCTTTTAGCTGGTGGGTTAGATTGTTTATTTGCGATTGTTCTTCTTTTTTGAGGAAGGCCTGTATCACTATAAACTTCCCTCTTAGCACTGCCTTTGCTGTGTCCCATAGATTTTGAGTGGTTGTGCTTTCATTGTCATTTGTCTCAAGGTATTTTTTAATTTCAGCTTTGATTTCCTCAGTGACCCAATTTTTTTTTAATAACATATTTTTTAATCTCCATGCTTTCCTTTTTTTCTCCTTTGTTTCTCTGTTGTTGATTTCTAGTTTCATGGCACTGTGGTCAGTAAAGATGCTTGAGATAATTTCTATCTTCTTAAAATTGTTGAGGTTTCTTTTGTGCCCAAGTACATGATCAATCCTGGAAAATGTTCCATGTGCACTTGAAAAGAATGTATATCCTATTTTTGGGGCATGTAATGCTCTGAAAATATCCACCAAATCTAATTTTTCTATTGTATTATTTAATTTCTCTGTTGCCTATTTATTTTCTATCTGGAAGGTCTGTCTAGTGATGTTAATGCGGTGTTAAAATCTCCAACTGTGATTGTATTCCCATCAATGTCCCCCTTTATCTCTGTTAGTAATTGTTTTATGTGCTTAGGTGCTCCTATATTGCGTGCATATATATATTAATGAGTGTAATATCCTCATTTTGTATCAGTCCTTTAATCATTATAAAATGTCCTTTTTCTTTATGGCCTTTGTTTTAAAGTCTATTTTGTCTGAAATCAGTACTGCAATACCTGCTTTTTTGGCTTTTCCATTTGCATGGAATATCCTTTTCCATCCTTTCACTCTCAATCTATGTGTGTCCTTCTCCCTAAAGTGGGTCTCTTGTATGCAGCATATTGAAGGTTCTTGCTTTATTATCCAGTTTGCCACTCTATGTCTTTTGACTGGAGCATTTAGTCCATTAACATTTACAGTAGTTAATGATAGATGTGTGTTTATTGCCATTTTGAACTTATCTTTGCAGTTGACTTGGTATTTCCTCTTTGTTCCTTTCTTATTCCTTTTGTGGTTTGGTCATTTTCCTTTGTATTACTATGGATTTTATTTAGTTTTTGTGACTCCCTTGTAGGTTTTTGGCTTGTGGTTACCCTTTTCTGTAAGTCTATTAGCCCATTACTATATCTCGAACCCATCCTACTGAAAACAAAAAATTTTTAAAAAGAAAGAAAAAAATACTCTATATTTCCCTGCCTCCCTCTCCCACTCTCATTGATTTGTAAGTCTTCTTTTATAATTTCGTGTTTATTTTCTTTGTAATTCATGAGTTATCACCTTTCCAGTTGTGAGTTTCTCATTTCTGTAGCATCCTGCTGCTTTTCTCTTTAGAGTAGACCTTTCAGTATTTCTTTTAGCATGGGTTTAGTGTTGCTAAACTCTTCTAGTTTTTGCTTGTCTGTGAAGTTCTTTATCTCTCCTTGTATCCTAAAGATAGCCTTGCTGGATAGAATATACTAGGCTGCATCTTTTTTTCATTCAGGACTTTGAATATATCTTGCCACTCCCTTCTGGCCTGTAGTGTTTGTGTAGAGACATCAGCTGAGAGCCTTATGGGGGTTCCCTTGTAACTCACTCTTTGCTTCTCTCTTGCTGCCTTTAGGATCATTTCTTTATCCTTGACTCTGGCCATCTTGATTATGTTATGTCTTGGTATGGGTCTGTTTGGGTTCTTCCTGTTTGGGACCCTTTGAACTTCCTGTACTTGGATATCTGATTCCTTCTTTAAGTTTAGGAAGTTTTCAGTCATGATTTCTTCAAAAACCTTTTCAATCCCCTTTGCTCTTTCTTCCCCTTCTGGAACCCCTATTATGCGAAGATTGGCATGCTTTATATTATCCCATAGGTCCCTTATGTTGCTTTCATTTGTTTTTATGTGTTTATCTTGCAGGTGTTCCGATTGGGTGCTTTCTGTTGTCTTGTCTTCTACGTCACTAATTCGTTCCTCTCCATTATCTAGTCTGCTTTGCACAGACTTTAGATCCGTTCTCATCTCAGCCAATGAGTTTACCAATTCTACTTGGCTCTTCTTTATAGCTTCGATTTAATTTTGACGTATTTTATCTGTCTAAACACTATCTCTTTTAGTTCCTTCAATACTTTGATCACTCCTTTTTTGAAATCTTGATCTAGTAGGCTATCGATGTCTATTTCATAGATCGTTCTTTCAGGGGATTTCTCTTGTTCTTTTAATTGGGAATGGTTCCTCTGCTTCTTCATGTTTCTCATACCTCTCTGGCACTGTGGCTTATGGAATATCAATTATCTATTGTGGTCCTTAAAGGAGTTTATTTATTTATCTATCTAATGCCTATGTAGGAATAAAACTTAAAAAGTAAAAAAAAAAAAAAAAAAAAAAAAAAAAAAGGAGGGAGAGAGAAAGAATTTTAAAAGAAGGGAGAAGAAAAACGTTTGAAAACAGTGTATAATGAATTGTAGAAGCGCAATTTGAATCAGACTAGCATTCGAGTTGAGACGTCTTTTTTAAAAACCCTTAAAAAGAAAAGGAAAAAAGATCAAAAAACGATATTTTAAACCTATTTATAATCAATAACAGGAGATTAAAACCAAAAGAAATGAAAATGAAATCAGGTGGATTTTAAAAAAAATAATGATATAACTACTTTAAAAGAAAAATTTTAAAAGGAATTAAAACTAGAAGCATATACAATTGTTTAGAAAGAAAAATTTAAAAAGGAATTAAAGCTAGAAGCATATACAATTGTTTAGAAAGTAGAAATTTAAAAGGTAATAAAAATAGAACAGATAAAAAAAGATATGATAAAGAGAGGATTTTGAAAAAGGGGAGAAAAAAAGGTTTGAAAACAGTGTATAAAGAATAATTGAAGAGCAAGTTGAAGCAGAATAGCAATTGGGTTGAGACGTCTCTTAAAAACCTTTAAAAAAGGAGGAAAGAGAAAAAAAGTATATTTGAAACCTGTGTTTAATGCATAACAGGAGATCAAAACCGAGAGATAAAAATAACATGACGTGGATCTTTCAAAATATTATTTTAAAAGAAAAGCTTTAAAGGGATTAAAACTGGGAGGATATATAATTGTTTAAGAAGTAAAAATTAAAAAGGTAATAGAAAATACAACAGGTAAAAACGATTTAAAAAAGGGGGTGGGGAGGGGGTGTTCTCCTGGAGATTGTGCTCTGAATGTGAAGTCTTTCTGTCTTCGTCCTGTTTTGGAAGCTCAGCTTGCTGTTTCCCGAGGCACTGCGTTGGCGCCCTCGTCTGTGCTGCTCCCGGTGCCTGTCGGCAAGCAGATCGCGCCCCCTCCCAGCACGATGTTCCTGCGGGAAAGGCGGGGGGCCACCCGCCCTCTCCCGGCGCCGGGCGCTCCGCAGCAGCTCCGCCCCTGGTCTGCGCTCCGCAGGCGCCCCACCCCCACCCCCACCCCCAGCCCGCGGAACAGCCCTGCCCCTGCTCCGCGTCCAAACTCAGCTCCTTGTTTGTCCTGGCGCCGAACTTTGCGAGGCACCAGGGCGGAAGGGTCCTATCTGACTCGGGCTGCAGACAAGTCTCCTTCTGGCCTCCGAGGCTGCCGAGCCCCCAGGCACAGATTCAGGTTTCATCCCCACCCCAACCTGGGTGCCGAGCGCCAGAGGATATGGCGGCCGCACCTGAGCCCCGCCTCTCTTCCCCCGAAAACTTTCCGCGGGTTTTCAGAGATGGGGGTATGCACCCTTCCCCCCAGCGCGCATCAGCCGTGCTGTTTCATGGAGGGCCCAGGTGGTTCTGCCCTGTGCACCCACAGCCAGGGCACGCAGCCCCCTGCAGTCTCCCAGGGCCGCCTGGGTGCAGCTGCCCGCCTCCCCCGCCCTGCTCGGGCAGCCTGGCCCGGCCCCCAGCTGCCGGCCCGCGTCTCGGGCTGGGTGTCGCAGGGACCCTCTGTGCCCATTTGACTTAGTTCTGTCGGTCAAGCGCTGCTTTGTACAGATCCGAGCCTCGGAGGCTCCCCCTCCGTCCCGCTGGCCTCTCGGTTGGAGAGGGGAGACCCAGCAAATGAGCGCCAGTCCTTTGCCTCTCCCTCCTTCCCCGCGGGACCCGTCTCGCTCTGCTTTGCCTTTTCTTCTTTCTTTTTTCCTTTTCTCCTACCAGATTTTTGGCATCTCTGTCTTTCGAAGAGGGCGATGTTCTGTCGGAGTTCTGCAGGTGCTCTGGTTGGCTGAGTGGGTCTGTGGATGTGAGTCTTGGTGTATTTGTGGGAGAGGGTGAGCTACGTGCGTCCTTCTACTCCGCCATCTTGGCCTCGTCCCTTTTGTCTCAGTTTTTAAACCGTTATTGACTAGTTTACGTCCACCGCACAGGTAGTACACTTGCATGTTTCAAAAATTAAAAAAATACTTAAAACATACACTGAGATATCTTGTCCTCACGTCTGTCATCATCTATCTTAATTGTCCTTAGCCCTCAAGTAACCATTTTTATTAGTTTTTTCCTTCATCCTTCTAGTATTTCTTTATATAAATACAAGGAAATATGTATATAGCTTATTCCCCTTTTTCTTCCACAAAAGATAGCTTACTCTCTGTACCATTCTATATCATAGTCTGTTCATTTAAGAAGACATCCACGTGGCCAACAGGTTCATGATGGAAAGGTGTTCAACATCAGTAATCATCAGGGAAATGCAAATGAAAACTACAATGAGATATCCCCCACACCTGTTAGAATGGCTGTTAGCAAAAAGAAAAACTAACAAGTGTTGCTAAGGATGTGGAGAAAAGAGAACCCTCGTGGACTCTTGGTGGGAATGTAATTTGGTGCAGCCACTGTGGAAAACAGTATGGAGGGTCCTCCAAAAATTAAAAATAGAACTATCATATGATCCAACAATTCCACTTCTGGGCATTTATCTAAAGGAAATGAAAACACTAACTTGAAAAGATATCTGCACTCCCACGTTCACGGCAACATTATTTCCGATAGTCAAGGTATGGAAGCCACCTAAGTGCCCATCAACAGATGCCTATGGAAAGATGCGCTGTGTATATGCATACAGTGGGACATTACTCAGCCATGAAAAAAGAATGGCAGCCTGCCATTTGCAACAAGGTGGAAGGAGCTTGAGGGCGGTATGCTAAGTGTAGGGTCTCCACAACCTGGGTTGACTTGAAAAGTGGGACTCTCAGCTCCACCTGCCAAAGCCCTTGGACTCAAACATGTCTGCAAAGCAGGGGCGGTACCTTACTGCGCAGTGTGACCCCATTAGGGCAGCGTCTTGCCACATGTCTCACACTTCAGGGAGGCCTGTGACACTTCTTCCCCAGGGAGGTTACCTGCTTAGCGCTTGGGGCCCTGGGACACCATGACCCTGGGGCAGGGTCGTGCCCGGTGGGCAGGGCTGTGCGGGGGCCCACAGGAGCCCTGACTGTGTGTTTTATATTTAGACTTTATCCTGGTGCAGATGTAAGGAACGGGTCCGGTTTTTTTCCTTCCACTTGGCTATACAGTTGTGCTGGCACCGCTTGCTGAAAGCGCCCTCACTGGTTTGAGATACTGCCCTTCCTAATCAGATACGAAATTCCCACACTTATTTCCGGTTCACTTCTGGGTTCTCTGTTCTCTTTCACTGGTCTGTCAATTCAGGTGCCATCATTACCCTGTTCCAATTCTAGAGGTTTTACCATCGGCTTCAATACTGATATGGCTGGACCCCTTTAGAGTTCCTCTTTTTTTTTTTTTTTTTAAAGAGTTTTTAGAGTTTAGAGGTTGGCTCTTTTTGATTTTCTTTTTCCCACATGAACTTTAGAATCAGCTTGCTTACTTGCAAAAGAAAACCTGTTCTTGGGAAGGCGGTTTCTGTGACAAGGGAGAGCTGACGTTTTGATGATGAGCCTTTCTGGCCAGGAGCATCTGTCTTTCCAGTTCAAGTCTGCTTTTATGTCTTACAGGAGTACTTCCAAGTGTTTTTTTCACTCTGGTCTTTACATAATTCTTTTTTCTTTTCTTTTTTTTCACTTTTAATTTCTGCTACAGTAAAATAATATAAACAAAAGCTCTTAGGGTCTTCAATAGTTCTTAAGAGTTTTGGTCTTTACATCATTCTTATTAGGCCTGTGTGTGTGTGTTTGTTGGTTGGTTTTTGTAAACGGGGTTTTCTCTCCATTGTATCTTCTAACTGTTGTTTGTCTGTGTGAGGCTATTGATTTCTGTCTTCACTGAGTTCCTTTGAAAATAGAACTTGAGCCAAAGCTCCACTGGCCAGCGCTTCGTAGGGGTGAAGACCTCAGTGCAGTGACAGTGATGTTACTGACTTGGCCACAGTTTCATGAGAAGACACAAGGTCATGTGGACACAGCTGAGGGTTCATTTGGGTTGGGCCTGGGCGGGAGGGGAGAGACTGTCCACTGAGGCAGCAGGTGGGCCCGGATTCATTTAGAGATGCACAAAACTGGGTGCAGTATAACTTCAACATATTAATACTCTAACCTCTTACGTTTGCATCCTCTTACTGTTTGTAGTGTTTCAGCTGATGCTTTTGCAATTTCCTGGGTGTACAATGTCATCTAAAATAGAAAAAGTTTTACTTCTTTTTTCAATCCTTATGCATCTCGTTTTTTCTTTTCCCCTTGTTTTTTCCCTCAACAATCCACCCATGTTGGTTAACACTCCACTGTGAAACAGTAATATTGATAATGGGCAATCTTATTTAGATCTTGTCTTTTATAGGCATGCCTCCCCCTGTCCCTGAGCGACCACCACCCTAGTCTCAGTTTCTGTGAGTTTGACTATTTTGGGGACCTCATATAAGTGGAATCACACAGTATTTGTCCTGTGTCTGGTTTACCTCACTCAGCATAATGTCCTCCAGGCTTATCCATGCTGTCACAAATGGCAGGATTTCCTTCCTTTTTGAAGGCTGAATAATATTCCACCGTAGGAACACATTTTGTTTATTCATTCATCCATCAGCGAACACTTAGACTGTTTCCATGTCTTGGTTATTATGAACAATGCTGCAGTGAACACGGGAGCACAAGTATCTCTCTGAGATGCAGAATGTAATTCTTTTGAGTATGTACCTGGAAGCAGGATTGCTGGCCCATATGAGTATAAAGTTTCAGTTATGCAAGATGAGTTACTTCTAGAGATCTACTGTATAGCATCGTGCTTGTAGTCAGCAACACTATATTATGCACTTAAAAGTTGTGAGAAGGTTAGATCTCATGTAAGTGTTTTTACTGTGTGCACACACACATACACATACACACAGTAAATTTTTGGAGGTGATGGATTTGTCTATTACCTTAATTGTGGTGATGGTTTCACAGGTGTTTATATATGTCAGACTCATCAAATTACGTACAGTTCTTTGTCAGCTATACTTCAATAAAGCTGTTCTTCAAAGAAAGAAAGATACTGGCTTTAGGGCTAGGAGAATCCATTTTCTTCATGTTAGTGAAATATTCCACGATTCCTGTATTACCAAGTGTTTTTTTCATCAAAAATCATTATTAATTTTTAATAAAAAGTTTTTCACCATATGAATTTTGCATTCAATCTAGCAAAACAGTGAATTCTACTAATAGATTATCTAATATTAAACCACCTTTCCATTTCTGGAATAAGCCCTGATTGGACAGGGTATATTTTAATTGTGTTGTTGGATTACGCATACTAGCATTTCATATTGGATATTTGCATCAGTATTTATAAGTGAGATTGGTCTTTGGCTTTAAGTTTGCCTTTATTTATTTCTGTACAATCTTTAGCAGATTTCGGCATAAATTTTATACTTGGCTCATGTAAAAATTTGGAAGTTTGCCATATTCTAGAATATTTTAAGTAAAGTTGGAATTAACAGCACTTTGAACTTTTGGCAGAATTCCCCCTCTAAACTATATCTGGTGCTTTTTTTGTGTGTTTAGATCTCTGTCAACTCTATTTCTTTTATGGAAATTGATCTGTTTAGTCTATCTCTCCCTGAGTCAGTTTTGTAAATTGTACTTTTCCTGGAAAAGTATTTATTTCATCCTGGCTATCAAATTAATTACATATAATTTTATGAAATGTTCTTATGATTTTTTAAAATTTGCTTTTACTCTTCTGAGAGGTACTTCTTCCTTATCATTGTGAATTTGCACTCTGTCCCCTTTTCCCCTGTTGGTTAGGTCAGCTGGTGGTTTTCCTTTGTTGATTTTTGTTTTTGGAGTTGAACCAGTTTTTTGATGATAGTTAGTACTACTTCTTAATTTCTCTATGTCTTTAATTTCTCCTTTTTTAATGTATTAATTCCTCCGTTCGATTTTGGTGTATTTTAGAGATGAGGAAACGCAGAGTGACCACACACTCCTTCTAGCTATTGTACCAGTCAGGGCTTTCATTTGCAAGCAACAGAAACTGATCCTGAAAAAATAGACACATAAAAATAAATAAACAAATGTCTTCTGTACAGCACAGGGAACTATATTCAATATCTTGTAATAACCTTTAATGAAAAAAGAATATGGCAATGAATATGTATATATGTATATGCATGACTGGGACGTTGTGCTGTACACCAGAGATTGACACATTGTAACTGACTACTGCAATTTAAAAAAAACAAACACAAACAAAAAAACCCAACAAAACAAAATAAAACAAAACATATTGGGTATCTCACAGAAATGTTGAGAGTGCTGGAACCAGCTTTGAGGTTAAACAGCCAGGAAAAAACACCCAAACCACAACTCAGAAGTAGTTCTGGTGAGAAATCTGTTGTCACTACTGCCTACCTGCTCCTCTCTTATGTCAAAGAGCGTGGATGACTGGCAGGCTGAGTGATGCCACTTATCTCTGGTGTTGTCAGGAGCCGACCTAAGAGTCTGTGAGCTGTGAACGAAACTGTCAAGTTTCTGCGACCTACACGAAATAGTAGGGAAAAGAAAGATGAAAGACAATTACTGAAATGTCACAGCAAAGCATAACATATGAATGGTTCCTCTGGTTCCTGATTCCTGTTTCCCTTTTGCTCAGCCAGTACCTTAGCCGATCAGGGTTCTTCACCTGGTGAGGTGACCTAAACCTTCATTGCAGAGAAGTCTGAGTCCTTGGTGGTCCTACCAGTGCGTTTTGGGAGTTGGGAGATTAGGGTACTCAGACTCATCTGAATGCCTTGAGATTCTCCAGTCTGGTTCTCAGGGTCCCAGCCTTTCTTAAGCATGCTCTTGATTCCACACGTGAGATCTGGTGGAATAATTTGGCAGTTTGTAGTGGTCTGAAACTCAGGTTAGTTCTGGGTGTTCACAGCCTGCGGATGTAAGATATAAGAGATTCTTTTAGCCCTGCCATAGAAAGGCGAGTGTTTCGACCATGCCTGTAGCCAAAACTTGGTCTTTGAGCTTGTCAGCCTTTTTCTTTAGACTCTCCAGCCCATTCCAAAGCACTTGGTGCCTCACAGCCTTCATTGCTGATCTGTAGTAGTGAACACTGACCTCCCTCTCTTCATGCCTCCCGCAAACCCTGACCTCCCATCAGTACGTCAGTGTGATCATTCAAGTGCTGTGGGGTCTGCAGGAGCAATCTGGAGGCCCCAGCTGTGAGGGAGACTAGGAAAGAAAGGGGATTGATGGGAGTGCAGCAGAAAAGGAATATGTGAGGATGATTTTAGAGTAATAACCAATGGGAGTTGTCAATTGCTTAATTAAAAGGTATGTGAGAGAGGGGGACGCTGAGAAGGTTGGCCAGTCACACCAGTTGCTGTGATTTGAAAGGATATTAATGGTATCCTCATTAAACACTGGCCACGTTTTCGACCCGTCATTTGTTATCCGGACACTTCCAGTGACAGGAAGCCAGTTATGTAACATGCTTCCCAAATAACCGTGTGACAGCTCGGACTGTGAGAATCCGGTCCTGCTGCTGTTGCCCCATCTCATCCTGGTCCACCTCAAGAGCCCGTTCATGCAGCCACCCCTGAGTTCCCTGCTCCAAACTGCCACCAGGACTGAGTCAAGTCCTCCGAACAGAGAATGTCTCGGGCAGAACAGAGGAGAGCCAGGCGATCCTGCCTCATTGGGATGCTGTGCTGCTGAGCGGGCAGCTGGAGACCCCATCAGCTCTGTTCTGGCAGCCGCATCACTGATGAGTCACACGGAGCTTCCTGTCAAGTGAACCCACTTTTCCTCTCTGCTCTCTCTTCTCTCATCTGTCCTTGTGCTGTAGAGGTTTTGTTTTGTGTTGGCCCAAAGCTGGACCTTACATTGATTACTGTTCAATTTCACCTTTTTCTTTGCAATCGGTCCTTTGTGCCAGTCTGTCAACATCTTTTTGGGCCCTGATTCTGTCATCTAGGGGACAGAGGGCCTTAGTTTGGGGGCCAACCCTCAAAGCCAGCACATTGAGGCTGGAGCATACTGAGTTTGAATCAGTAACTGGGGGGCAGACCACAGTCATTGGTATTGGGGTGTGTGTCCAGAGCTCAGCGTGGGACCTGGAGGGGAGGTAGGAGTTGAGATCGTGGGGTTGGGGGTGAGATGATCCAAAGAGAGTGTGATGAGGAAGAAGGAAAGGGACCTAAGACAGAACTTGGCAAAGGACAGCGAAGCGTTTTCTCTATTTGCAATGGAGAGCTGGTTGCATTGTCAGGACCCAGGGTGTGTTTTCCAGAGTTCTGCTCATGGCTATTTAAGTGACTGAGGCTAGAGTGCTCTGGGTAGAAGACCAGAAAGAACCCCCCTTTCCCCACTTAAGACCTTCTCCACAGTTCTTTCTCTGAATATAAGTAGCCACTTGTTCAGAACCTGCAGAGAGAGTGGAGAAATACACACCACAGAGAAGCAAAAGGAAACCAGCTCTTTCTCAGTTGGCCGCTGGCAGCTTTCACCACCATAGTGTCTCTGCATCCACTCGCCTCTAGATCATCACAGTCACCACTCAAATCTGGTTTTATTTTCTGAGACATTAATATGAGGAATCCATCACCAATCTCAGTAGGACACATGGCCTGCAGAGGTGGTATTCCTGTACTTCCGTAAGGAAGACAGTCCTATCTGGTTGTCTTTTTGTGCCTTAATACCTGCAGCCCCTATTTGAGGGACTGCTCTCAGCCTACTAGAGACCCTTTTCTTTGTACTTTAGAGATCTAGGAGTTTCTGGAAATTGGCACCCCATACCCCTTATACAGGAAAGGCAGCAGTGGGGACTCATGGAGGCTCTTGGGGGCTATCACACGGCCATTGGCTTTTCTTCTGAGCGATCACTCTGGCAGCTGGATTGAGAACAGACTGTAGGGACGAGGACAGAATCAGGGAGAGCAGGGGAGAGATGACAGGGGAGGGGGGCAGGGGAGGGGTATATTCCGAAGGTAGAACCAGCAGGGTTTTCGGATGGATTGGTTTTTCGACGATGGAGGTGTCATATAGTGTGGAGGGAACAGATTTAGCCTTTTGATGGCTCTTTAGTTTCTTTCTGATTTTTACCCATTAAAAATAATGACATTAGCATCGTTGTGTACATGGTGGAAAATTTTGGCCAATCTGATGGGCAAAGATATCATAGTTTTACTCAGCAATTTCTAGATATATGATTTGGGGCCATTGGTTTCTTCCATGAAATGCTTCTTTCTTTCGCATTTTTCCTATGAGGTCATTTATATTTATCTAAGTGTTTTCATAGAAGCTCTTTCTGGACTTGGTTTCTTAAATTGTAGCTCCCTACAAGTTCATTATTTCAACTTTGCTCAAAGAGTCTCTCACCACGGAGATTTTTGAATGTTTGGTAAGCAAATCTGTACATCAGTTCCTTTATAGTTTCTCATTTGTTTGGTATCTCGCAGTATATTCGTGTAACAATTAACCATCAAAGATGAAAAGCAAATGAAATGGAGAAAAATCTGTTTTATAATGTTGGCGTGGGGCAGGCCTCCCAACTTGTGTTATGCTGGGGTAGCGCTGAAGGGACAGCAGGGGTCGCAGTGGGTGTCCTTCTTGGGGTGGAGCACCCCTCCTGGTCCTGGTCCGTCCCCCGCCCCTTGCACTGGGAGTGCAGGGGCCACGGCCTGCAGTGAGTGTCATCAAAGTTGGGGCTCCTTCCCTTGCAGGTTGGTGCCTGAAAGTGCCTGAAAATGCGGTAGCTTCCTGCCAAGTAGTGCCTGTCAAGTGTGTGGGTAAAAGCCTTCCTCTTCACTGCCCAGGCCGGGCCTGCCCCTTCCATCCATGACGCTGCAGCTGCAGGGCTTAGCAAAGCCTTCTGCTAGAGACCTTCTATTTGGGTAGCTCAACTTCTCTTGCCTTCTTTCCACATAAGAAGTTGGCCTGGCTTTATCTCCACTTGCCAGCATGGTCCCGACGGGCTGCTGTGCTGTCCCCTCCCAGGCCTCCTTTTCTGTAATTGTTTCGGTTCATCACCACCAGTTCCTATTTCACAAGAAGCAAGGCTGTTACATTGTGGCTTTCAGCGCTGACAAGAAGTCAGTGGTTTGGGGTCTTTGGCTGTGAGTGTGGTGTAACTCGAAATTAAACTGAAGTTTGAGTTGTAATTGCACCCCACCCAAATTTTCACACCAAGTGAGAATTCTAACATTGCCTGGCCCAAAAGCAGTACACACTTCAAAGCCTTAGACCCGAAAATGTGATTCTGATCAATGTAAATATGAAAGAAATGAAAAGCATTGTCAGAGAATTTCCTCCAAGACCAACGCCAGACTCAGAATGTTTCTATCTTTGAGATCTTTGGAACTTTAGAGACCAGATGACTCTCATACTCTTTAAACTATTTAGGCACAAAAAAAGATGCAAACTTTTTCAATAATCCTGATACCCAATTCATAAGAAGATCACAGTACAACAAATAAACCTGTAGGCCAATCTCAGTACAACAAATAAACCTGTAGGCCAATCTCAGTACAACAAATAAACCTGTAGGCCAATCTCAGTACAACAAATAAAACTGTAGGCCAATCTCAGTACAACAAATAAACCTGTAGACCAATCTCAGTACAACAAATAAACCTGTAGGCCAATCTCAGTACAACAAATAAACCTGTAGACCAATCTCAGTACAACAAATAAAACGACAGCTCAGTCTCAATACAACAAATAAAACTCTATATCCATCTCACTTAATGGAGATATGAGAAACTAATTCCAGATGTGTTGTATTTAAATAGAAGAAAATGAAATGTAATTTCTGGAAGAGAATGTTATCGAATCTCTGTCTGATCTTGGGGTTGGGAAACCTTTCTAAACATGAAAGCAGACCAAAAAGTGTAAAGGAAAAGACAGATTATTGCTGTATGAAAAGAAAACATTTTGGCTCATTCATTTATCCATTCATTCAGTCCTTCAACAAATATTTAGTGAGCATCCTGTATATGCCAAGCACGACTTTAGGCATTGGTGTTTCAAAAAACAATATTAATCTTAGAAGGCAAATGACAAATATGAAAATTTTTGCCTCATATGCAGCAAAGAGTTCATATCCTTTAGCTCTATCTCAATCATGAGAAAAAGAGCAACATGCCAATTGAAAAATGGGCAAAATATATGAACAGAAGTTTACAGAATAAGATCTGCAAAGGCCCCCCTGTTAGACCTTGGGCAAACACAGATGTAAACAGCAGGCTTTTGTGACTTCAGACTTTCTCAGAGAAAGAAAGCGACATATTCCTGAGTACATGTTTATATAATTCCCCTCCGTGAAACTCATCAAAAAGAATGAAAACAATCCCAAATAGGGCAGGGAAATCCAAGCAAGCCATGGAAAGACCTCACCTCCGCCCTGGAAGGGCGGTGTCTGAAGGGTTCCAGTGAAGGCTCCTCCACTCGGAAACAAGGGACAATGAGGAGAGCAGGAGGGGGGGTTGAGGCAAGAGTGGGGTGCAGACTAGAAAAGCATCTTAGGATGATGGTCTGCGTGCCCCAAGGCCTGCCTGACTCTAGTGCTGCATAGAAGCTGAGCCTCATTAGTGTCGGTGCTGGCCCTGGACCAGGGCTCATCAATTCACTCAACCAATGCGTCTGCATCCTGATTCGCACATGGGTTCCTGGGATGCAGACATACATTCAGCTCAGCAGGGAGGAGGCCAAGGGAATTTGCCTTGAACTATAAACAATAAAGGGTTCTTCCTTCTGACAGACACATGCGCTTTGAGCCAGTAATGAAACCAAGTTGACATGGAGGCCGTTCTCTTCCACTCCAGGTACTTGCAGCTAAGTCTGCAGGCAGGTGCCCTCTGGGATCTGAGCTTCTCTGCTGCTGAGACAGGAGCTTAAATAAACACTGATGTCCTGTGGTCTCTTGGGCAGAGTGGCTTCTATTGATTCAGAGTCTCGTGCTGGCCAGAGGCTGGGAGGCGGTTTTAGCAACTTCCTCCAACCAGAACAGCGCTGGGAGCGGGGACCCCTCCTCCTGCCCGCCATCCTCACCTCCTTCCCTCCCGCCCTCTGGCCCCAGCTCACATGCAGAGACATCTGTACTTTGGGGCAATGAATAGATGGCAGGGTTTTCTTTGTACTTTCTGCTGTAGTGCCACATTTTTAGAAAGCCTTTCCAGAGGCCAGTGTTGGGTAAATGTCCACCTCTGTTTTTTCAGTGCTGTTATAATTTCCTTACTTCAATATAAGACTTCAGTTCTGGCGGAATTTATTTTGATTATATGTGCAATGAGATAGACCCTTATTTCATCAAGGTTGCCTGTGCCCTCTCGGCGCCAGGCACTACTGGGACACCAGAAGGCTTTCCCTCAGTATTAAACCTCAGCTATCTTATATCTAATCATGCAAGAGACTAGGTTTTCCAAATGCTTTCCAAAGTCGTGTCTTTCAGGAAAAAGAGCAGGAAGACCTCTTGCTGGACAGTGAGCTCGTGCACTTTCTCCTTTTCTAGACCTTTTATCCTCAGCTTGGGAACCCAAATACACACCCTCCTTACTTCCTCTGGGGATGTTCTGAGCCCCTGGACCTGCATGTCTGTAGTCAGTGGACTGCAGCCGATGATCTCGCTGTGGCAGGTGGTTAAGATCCGGGGTCCTCGAGTCGACGATGCGAGTTCCACCCAGTGTGCTTCTCTGTGCCTCAGTTCCCTCACATGTATACAGTGGTATAAAGGGTATGGACCCCACAGGATCCATGTGCAGGTTAAATGACTTAATGTAATCCATCCAAGGCACTTAGAACTGTTCCTGGGACATGGAATTATTATTATATCCAATATTCTTGTCATAGTGACCTGTGACCCTTACCTATGGGTATACATATGGAGGGACCGGGGCTCTGTCAGGGCATCCTGTTGCTTTCCCGTTGTTGACGGAGACAGTCCTGGGAGCCCTCCCCACTGTGTTCACGGGTATGAGGCTGAGATTATTTTCATGTTTTTGTAGTAAAATATACATAATAGAATCTTGAGCACTTTAATCAGCGGTATTAGGTTTCACAAATCTGGGCCACACATTCTTCATCAGGACTTTCTGCCTCTGTTGACAAGCCATGGAAGCGGTTCCTGTGGGCCAGGCCATGTCCAGGACAATGACAGGAAGTTATTCCACACCTGGGACAAGTCCCAGCTCGATCTGGTAGCCAGCAGAAGGTTACAGGCCATCAAGCTGAAGGGTCACCTGCTCCTGGAAATTCTCGACGCACTGCCCTGGTGTCCCAGGGCTTTCATGGTCCCCCTTGGCAAGGAAGTAGAAGGCGCGGAGAAAATAGGACATTCACCAGAATTTCGTTTCTTCAGGGATGTTCACCTTTCCCGACACATCACCACACCCCAAACTTCTGGAGTGTTTTCAAGGTGAAACCCCAGGAAGAAGATGGGAGCTGGGCATCGATGAAGTTACCGAAAATCTCCAAGTTGTTACCAAATGCTTTCTCTCATCTCATGTTCTGGGACCACATCCAAGATTCCTGGGGGCCTTAAACCTGGCAGTCAGGGATTGAGTCGTTAGGTTTTGTAAACACTAAATAACATGTACGGAGTATATGTCAACAGCAACGCGACAGCCAGAAAAACAAGATGAGGGAGACCTGTTCTAGTCAGAAGGACAGAAAGATGTGAAAGGAAATGAAAAGTCCATAAATCAGACAAGAGCCAACCTTCTTCCTCTTTCCTTTCTTCCCCCGGTGTCTTCTGGACTCCAGAGAAGAATGTTTTTTAGGCAAAGGGACAGAAATGTTCCACTCCAGAGCAAAATGAGGGGAAACTGCTTTGACAGTTCTGCATCCTAGAACCATCTTTGCTGAACATGCTCTGACATGTGACTGTGAGGATACTAAGCTCTGTCACTGGGTTTCCACCCAGACCCTCCCAGTGAACTGCAGGACTAGCAGGAGCAGCCAGCTCAGAAACCTGCCTGGTAAAGGGTTAAGATATGGTACTAGGTCACCAAGCAGGTTGAAGGGCACAATCACACTTCCTCCTGTGGTTCTGTTTTCTTTCTTCTTTACTTTTAACTGATTTTTTTAAAAATTGAAGTATAGTCAGTTACAATATGTCAGTTTCTGATGTACAGCATAATTTTAACTGTTTTTTTTTAAAAAAAGTTTGTTTATTTGTTTTCGGGGAAGGTAATTAGGTTTATTTATTTTAATTTATTTTATTTTTATATGTACATTTATTTACTTATTTATTTACTCATTTATTTATTTATTTTAACTTTTTTTTTATTGAGTTATAGTCATTTTGCAATGTTGTGTCAGATTCCAGTGTAGAGCACAATTTTTCAGTTACACATGAACATACATATATTCATTGTCACATTTTTTTCGCTGTGAGCTACCACAAGATCTTGTATATATTTCCCTATTTATTTTTTAAATTATGTTTTTGATGGAAGGACTGGGGATTGAACCCAGGACCCCAGTGCATGCTAGGCCCATGCTCTACCACTGAGCTATACCCTCCCCCTACTTTCAACTGATCTTATTAATTCAAGTTCTTAAATTAAACAGTGTTCTTGAACCGTGAAAGGGAAGCCATGAAGAAGACACTTCTTTTTCTGGAAAATTAACTGCCTTGACTGCTTCAGAGGATTATAAATACAAGTTGAGAAAGCATCAGTGAAGCTCACTGTGCTTGTTCCATTTGGGGGACTCTAAGCACTTGATAACATTGTGCAATAATCGTACGTGCCCAGTCATGAACCAGAGCCTCCGGTTCGGCTTAGACCCCTCCCTCTCCCTCCATGTCTCCCTCTCGAGCTTCATCATCTGTCACTCCAACCTTCCTGGCAGTCACAAGTTCGTCCAGGTGGTACATTTCATCACAGTGCTTGGCCCATGAGACCGTTGTGAGCATTGTAAGAGCAGGGCCTGGGTAGCACTCATCTCTGTATCCCCCGCACACATCCCATTCGATAAAGGTCTTTTCACTGCAGCATTGAGTGCATTTATATTTAATGTAACTATTGACGCATTTGTATTGAAACCAAGCATCTCACTTTGCACTTTTGGTTGGCCCCGCCTCTTCTAGGTTTCCTCCTCTTTACTTTCTTGACTTCTTTTGGATTGTTCATCTTTTTGTAAACTTACTTAGAAATTTAATTAGATCCCCAGGAGGTTGGAAAGAAATAAGAGCTACTGTGCATTTCACCTGCTGTATGTGCGTGCGTGCGTGTGTGTGTGTTTGTGTGTGTTTGTGTGTGTGTGTGTATGTGCAATTTCATCACGTGTGTAGATTCATGTGACCACCACTGCAATCAGTATACCGAGCTGTTCCAGCACACGGGTTACTCTTGGTAACCCCTTACAGCCACTGCAGTCAGTCACATGGTCCACAGTAGTGCACTGTTCCCGATGCCGGAAGTATTTCAGGGACCAAGACAGGTGATGTTCCTGTTGTCACCCAGCCTATGGGCTAGATCGCCACAGGCTGAAGCGCCAGGAGAGCTAGAGGCCAGCTGGTGTTCGCTGGCTGTGTCTTTGTTCTGCGGTAACTTCAGCTGCCCCTCAGACTAGGTCCACTTGCGACTCTGCACCTCCGTTTACCTGTCAGAGGGAGCGGTCGGACACAATTGGAAGGCTTTTCACACCAGATCCAGGCCTCACTGTCCGTAGATTCTTAGCAACCAACGGCAGGTTGCCGACCCATCCTGTGCACATGCGAAGGAAATGATTTCATAGCTTTGAGATTTCACTAGTGCAGAGGGGGCAGGGGGCCAATTCTGCTGAAACAAAGGGACAGTGAGCACTCTTGCCAGAAAAGCAGTTCAAATCAGAGGTGTCTCTTTACAAGCCTCAGAGACACTCAGGATGTTTCTCAGCTCATGTCAGTGTCTTTTGACCGTGGATACAAGCCAGATGGGCTACTTCAGTTTTATGGGAGTGAATTCTGGAGGCTGAGAAGTGAAGCTTGCTCTAACCCAGCCAGGTTTATTTTCTTGTGCAAATGGAACTGAGTGCAGGAATAAAGTGCTCAAACTTCTAACCTTTGTCCCTTGTAGTCTTCAGCCTTGAAAGCCTGTTTTATTAACCGACTGAAGCGCCTAACTTCCAGCTGAGAGACTGCTTCTATCTGGCTCACTGTCCCAGCCCCAGTCCCAGCACATAAATGCGTGGCGAGTCCATCCGGGTGATGAGGTTTGTTATGAGCCCATACAGCTAGTCATGTTTTTGAAGAGGAGTGCTTAGTGAGCAGCCGTCCTGGGCCAGGCACCAGGGAATGAAGCAGAGATCGAGGCAGACGAGGACTCCGCTGACACGAGAAAGAAAAGCCCTAGGTACTGAAAGTGGTGCATAGGGCACTAAGACAGGGTGAGAGGTGGAGAGGGACTGTACGGTTGATTAGTGGTGGAGAGGGACTGTAGGGTCGGCCACCTTCGTGTGGATGATCAGTGGTCTCTCTGAGGAGGTGACAGTTATCTCAGTGACAGGAAGCTGAGATCTGAATGACAGCTGTGCAGATATCTGGTGAAAGAAGGAACAAGTAGGGCAAAGGCCCCGAGATGGAAATGAGATACATGTTCAGGAAAAGCAAAAAGAACAAGAGGAAAAAAAAAGAACAAGCAAGTACAGTCAACAGAACTTGCAAGGATCACTCTCCAAATACCAAAGAGTTGGGTTTAGAAAATGGATAGATGGCCATACTGTTTCCTGAGGTCCTGGAAGGCTGCAAGAGGAGTAGGTTTGAGGCATGTGCAGTGAGGAGCTTGGTTTGGGGCACGTTAAGTTTGAGAGACCTCTTAGATGTGTAAAAGTAGAGATGCCAGATTGTTGGTTACATGGATCTGAAGTTCCCGGGAAAGATCTGGGCTGGAAACATAATTGTGTAAATCAGCATCAAATGGATGGTAATTAAGAGAAATCATACCAGATGAAGGCACGCAGGGAGAGTGGGTAGTTCAATATGGGAGGACAGCCCAGAATAGTGTGTGTGAATGTGTGCGTGTGTACACGTCACATTTCTGATGAGAGAAGGTCCGTGAGTTTCATCGTGTTCTCTAAGGGGTTCACAACCATGAACGGTTAGGAGTTCACAGTGGTTCTGAGATAGACGTCTTCCATTTGTTTTTGATGATACACCTGCTTAGAGATGTTTCATGAAACTGCCTTTGATCTCTGTCTACCCTGAGGCTCCAGGTAGATTTTGTGTCCACACTGCCTCTTGACTTCTACCCTCTTGACATGCCTGATCAACTTCTTCCTTTCCCCTCATCCTTGGCGAGTTACCTTTACAAAGGGGGCTGCCTCTGTGCATCACAATCTGTAGAGATGCTTGTTACAAATGCACATTCCTGGGCCCCAAGCCAGGCCTGCTGAATGAGGCTTACTGGAGGTGAGGCCCAGAAATGCACACTTTCAGCAGCTTCGTGGGTCTTCTATTCATCGCCCACCCCTACACTGTTCCTTGCTGTGCTTCAGGCTCACAGACCACTTCTCCAGTGTCTAATGTGTTGTTCTGACTGTCCAGTGAATTCTTCATTTCACATATGCTATTTTTACCTCCACAAGTTCCATTTTGTTCTGTATAGATCTTCCATTTCTCTCTTCACCATGTACACGTTTTTCTGTAGATGTCCGACATTATAATGACTGTTTAAAGAAATATTCTCTGCTTCTTATGTCACCTCTGTCATTTTTAGGTCTCTGTCTATGGACTGATTTTTCTCCTGATTATGAGCCACATTTTCCCACTTCTCTGCATTTCTAGTAATTTGGGGGGGCATGCTTTACATCAGAAATATTATATTGTTGAGTGGCTGGATTTTGTTGTCTTCCTTTAAAGAGTGTTGAATTTTGCTTTGGCAAGCAGTTCAAGACCTTGAAGTTCAGCGTGACCACTACAGGGCTTCTTAAAGCTTTCTGAAAGCTAGTTTGGCCTACTCCTAACTAAGGTGTGGCCTTTCTGTAGTCTCTGCTGAATGGTCCAGGTTTCTCCACTGTAGGCGGTCAGAACTCAAACATCTCCCAGCCCCGTGTGCGCTCTGTTGCTTACTCAGTGTGTGTGTGTCCAGTGGTTGTTTCTGGATTTGCCTCACGGGGCTTCACCCCACTCACATGCATGTTAGTGTTCAGCCAGAGTCTCAGCAGGAAATCCCTATGGAGATTTCTGGAGCCCTTTCTGTACAGAGCACCCCCCTCTTCAGTGCTTTTCCCTGCAGATTTCAACCACCTCAACCACTTAGAATTCTGATCTGTCTTCTCAGCTCTGCCAGATTGCTGTGTGGGCGGGGGTTCCTTCTAGACGTGTCTTCTCCCTGTGTCTTCTCATTGTCTTTCCTCGGTGTGTGTCTGTGTCTCCAAATTTTTCCTGTTGATCAGGGCACCGGTCACCTTGGATTAGGGCCCACTTTCATGACATCATTTTAACTTGGTAAAGACTCTGTCTCCAAATACAGTCACACTCTGAGGTCTTGAGGGTGAGGACTTCAGCATATGAATTTGGGGGCAGGGACAGAATTCAACCCATAACAGGGAAACTCAGATTCAAGTACTAAGGTGGTAGCACTTTCCTCAGCCTTTACACAGAGCTGCCTCACCCTCACAAGCACTTGGACCTTTGTTTAACCTGGTGGGTGACTATCAGGAAACCACCTGGCAGGTGTTTGTAAACTGTGGAATCGGCGCGTGCCTTTGCTCAGAAGGAGGAGATGCACTTATTCCTCTAACAATTCCATCCAAGCGAACAGGCCAAGGATCTAGACACATCTTCCTAGAGGAGTTCGGTTTGAGCCTCCTGCGTGTTCAAGAGACGAGCACAAACACTTTTCCACAAGGTTACAGGATGTTGCACGGTTTTGCTGCTGGAGGTGGTACTGCCGGGGTGGCAGTGCGTCACCCTGGTGGCTGTGGCAGGAAAGGCTGATGGGAAACCAATCTTCTTTTGATGGTCAGAGCTAGAGAAGCCCTCGGAGCCCATCCGTGTCGGGGGGGCAGGGGGAGCGCTTTCTTCTTATTATTTATCTGTTGAAGAGCCTTGGCCTTTGTCCAGAGAACTTCCCACCATCTGGCTTTGTTTCTCTGCCTAAGTTATCAACTGCGGATGCTGACTGCCAGGACCTCCTCATTCACTGGGGAGAGCAAATGGTGATGCTCTAATGCCATCCTTCATCTTCCTTCATCAGGCAGAATACCTTTATAAAAAGGTGTCTCCCTTCATATGCCCACTGGGACAGCTTAACTAGGAAAGGCAGGGTCAAATAATGAAGTGGTTTCCTGGCATCCTCTGAGGATGACAGATTCTTTTTTTCATTTTTAATATCACGATGAACTCATGGGTTTAAACATATTTGATGGATTTCGAGCCACTGTAATTATTATACTGATTCAAACTCAAATTCTCCTGTCTTCAGCCACTGGGAGCTGTTTCACTGGGAAGAGCTGTTGCACTGGCTGATTGCTTTCAAGAGTCTTTGTCACATGTCTCTCACTTCCAGAAGCCCAGAAGCCTGGTTCCACCTACTTAGCAAAGCGCTCCAAGAAGTACCTCCCCTTACACGGGCCTCTCAGCCATCACGTCCCCCTGGAGGAGGCCTTCCATGGATTCCCCTGCCATTCATTCAACAACATCCTAATATGCTGGACACCGTGCAGACACTGGGGAAGCGGAGATGAACCAGCCACAGGCCCGGCCACGCACAGTCTGGCGGGCAGCAGGGGAAGCGGGCAGATGGACACAGAGACGCAAGATGAGTGCTGTGACACTCTGGGAATCCACAGGCAGGGACTTCTTGGAGCGCTCTGCTAAGTAGGTGGAACCAGCCTTCTGAGCTCCGTTAGGGCCCGACTCTAACTCCCTTGTCCAGCTCCTTGTCCCCCCCAACACTGTTATTAAAGGCTAAGAAATCTGTTTCTGTGGAACTAAGAGGAGTTCACTTGAAACTTGTTTCAGCACCCAGTTTGACTTCCTCTTTCAGAATCATTTTTGGGAAGTACAACAACTTCCTGTTCACATTTCCCTGCCAGAGTGGCCTTGGGAAAGTTTGGGGTGCCCCAGGCTCCGCAGAGCGTATGAACATGCTGTTATTTCTCCCATCTGAAAAACAAGGTCTTAATCACACGGCTTTGTCCCTCTTCCAAGTGGCCACGTCTCTCCTCATGGCTTTATGCAGTCGCTAAAGGCAGAACCCAGCCCAGGCTCGCCTGCCTGGCACTGTTCTTCTTCCCTGTCCCAGCCCAGCATGGAGCCACCACCTCCCTCTTATTCTGAGCCGTGTTGCAGGTCATCAGTGACAAGTGGCCTTCCCATCTTCAGAGATTTGTCAGATTTCTCTGCTGCCTCAGATCTCATGCTCCCTGGGCAGGGAGGGCGCTGAGAACACTCCAAGAGGTGGCTTTTCCTTTGCCCCTGGCCTCCTGGGGAAAGCTGATGGGCTTATAAATGTGTCAGGTGTAGATGAAGCTAAAAAGATACGCAAGAATTCCCATCTAGTGGTCACCAAGCCTCCTAGTGGAACCCCGCACTTCCTGCTGTCACACAGGCCACTGGCCGGGAGAGCAAACCTCAGAGCTATAAATCTCTCCACTTGCATTCACCAACTGCACCATGGAGCATCTCTGATGGAAGAAAGCCCTGCGGCTGGCCC
Source organism: Camelus bactrianus (assembly GCF_048773025.1). Taxonomy (NCBI): domain Eukaryota; kingdom Metazoa; phylum Chordata; class Mammalia; order Artiodactyla; family Camelidae; genus Camelus; species Camelus bactrianus. Next base: position 117,768,920 of record NC_133575.1, on the reverse strand, counting down.
GGCAGCGGGGCCTCCTTGTCTGAGCGTCTGAACATAAGGAGAGAGGGACTCGAGGTGGGGCCTCCTTCCTCCTTTCTGCTTTGCAAGGAAATTTACAGAAACTGTTCTCAATTGCAAATACCGCTTTCCTGAGGCCTCATACCCAAGGCCTGATGGTCTTACTTCGGGACTTGGCTCTTTTCAAGATTCATGCAGCACTAAGGGAAGTTCCTTCCAATTGTTACTGTTTCTCAGCAGGGGACCGATAGCTTTTGGCCAGATAGTTCCTGCCACCCCCAACCCTTCAGCTTCTAGGACAAAGAAAACACTGTATTTTCAGGTGCCCCTAGGGCACCTCAAGTCCTTGCTGAGAAACACTGGCTTCCATCATTCCATCCCAATTCTCTGAACCTCAAAGTCATACATCAGATGGATGCGAAAACAGTTAACCTTTCCCAGAGGGGATAGTGTTGGAGATTAAATAGGTTATGGGACAGCACTTCAAAAACAGTGTCTCACATAGGAAGTGTAACCAGCCACATTACTTAATTGTCTCAGAAATCTACTTGTGTTTTACTCACCATTGGGGGCCTTATAGAAAAGACAGTCATATCGACCTCAGATAATGCTAATCTTCTCTCCTCTCCAAGGGATGTGATTTTTCTTTTGTGTTGAGCAATTCTCTACAGGGTAAATAACAATGTTGGGTGGCACTGACCACAGCAGGCACTTGTGATTAGCATCTGATTTTAATGTATGATATTGGCTTTGGGATTGAGACAATGGTAAGAAAGCTTCCTTCTTGTTCTTTTTTTGGTGGTGGTGGGGGTGTAATCAGGTTTTTGTTTCTTATTTTTTTATTAACAGAGGGACTGAGGATTGAACCCAGGACCTCGTGAATGCTAAGCACAGCCTCTACCACTGAGCTACACCCTCCCTCTTGCTCTTCATCGTTAAGATTTTTTTAAAAGCATCGGTATACTTAAATTTGGATTACATGCCTTTGCGGCATCAATTGTGAGAATCGTATAATATTCGTCAACCTGTGGGGTGCATCCCCAAGCATGACCGATCCTTCAGCTCATCCAAGGAAGCCAACCTGCAGGGGATGCGCTCGGCCTTTCACGCAAAGCTGGCCGGGCTTGGGGTTTCACAGGGGTGGGCGTACTTCTTTTCTGCCCCTCGTCGCGAAAGGGGCTCTCGGCGGGGTCTGAGAAGCGCCCGCACCGCGCGCAGTAACGCTTGTTGGGCTGCCCCGCAGGCCTGGCGCCGGCGCTGGTTCGTGCTGCGGCGCGGCCGCATGAGCGGCGACCCCGACGTGCTGGAGTACTACCGCCACCGGCGCTCCGGCCGCCCGCTGCGCGCCATCGACCTGCGCGAGTGCGCCGTGCGCGCGCCCGCCGGCCCGGGCTGCGTGCGCAAGGAGTTCCGCGACCGCTTCGTGTTCGTGGTCCAGACCGCCGCTCGGGCGTTCTACCTGGTGGCCAAGACGGAGGAGGAAATGCAGCTGTGGGTGCGGAGCATCAGCCAGGTCTGCAACCTCGGCCACGTGGAGGACCGTGCAGGTGAGAACGAGGCTTGGGCGAATTTATTTTATTTTATTTATTTTTTGGTTTTTGTTTGTTTTTTGTTTGAAGGGGGGGTACTGAGGTTTGTTTGTTTGTTTGTTTGTACTTACTTTAATGGAGGCCCTGGAGATTGAACCCAGGACCTCATGCATGCATGCTAAGAACGCACTCTACCATGGAGCTACACCCTCCCCCTGGGCTAATTCATATCAGACCTGTTCCCACCGAGTATCATGCCAGGCTTCAGATCTGAGCGTGACAGGGGACTTCGACGGCTTCAAAGACACCTGCTCTCACCACCACAGACAATGCATACACTGAAAGTAAAACATGGCAGAGGATATCCTGGAGGGCTCCGATTTTTCTAGAAATATGAAATATCGCCACCTTTAAAAAATTCTTGGAAGTCCAGTTTTTCTGTTGCCTGTTGGATTGTTCAGTAGTAGAGGGGAGATAGACAGAACTCGGCTACTTATCATACGCAGGGAAGAATTCCTTGTATCTCCAAATGGCTCAAGGTCTCTGCGATGAAAATTAGCCCCAAGTTTGCTCTGAGCCATTTGTGGGAGCAGATGACCCACAAGGCTCTTTTTTTCTCTTTCTCTCTCTTACAACCCCACGCCCACCCCCACATGCCACCGCCGCGCGCGCGCGCGCGCGCGCGGGGACACACACACACACACACACGCACACACACACACACACACACTGTCGTTTCTATGTAATATACTCAGCATAAAACACTTAGGGGTATGATTAACTCACCTTCACGGACTTTGTTGCTGAGCCCCTGGCACCGTGCTCTGACCCTCAAACAATGAAACTTTGAATCTGGTTACTTTTAGCCTCTTCGTCCAGCAGACAGAACCTCACCCCTATGTCCCACATTGCTGAATGCTTCTTATCTGCTGCGGAAGTATCCGCATCCTGACGCTAGGTGGCGACGAAGAGCCAGTGTTGCATCTCCCTCTAGGGTGTGCCCCCTGCCCACAAAGTCCTTTTCTTCTCACAAACCAGGGAAGTTTAGTAAGTGAAGCTACTCAGTCACACTGAGGAGCTTTGAGAGCCCTCAAATAAAGGGAAATGGAATGATGGCAAGTGCTTTATTCTTACTACAGCAGATACCGCTTGCTCGCAAGGTTGCAATGAATCCAACACCATGCAAACAAAGCAGAGCCCCCTGACCAAGTCCTCCAGCCCCAACTAGATACAAATTTAGGTGTCATGTGTGTCCTCGGTCAAGTTCTTCATCTGGGAGTCATCCTAAAACATAGGTATGTAATATGTTTCCCAATATCCAGAGAGGAACAGAAATGAGTAAGGCGCCAGGCAGAAAACAGAAAGCTGTGGCATGAAGTTGCAGGAAGCTACAAACCCCCCATGACCTCTTTCATTCCCTGGAGCCCGCCTTAGTTTTTCGGAGGATGTGGGTGCTGAGTCCTCTTCAGCTGAGAACCACGCCTGCAGAGCTTTCTTGTGGCTTTTCACAGATACATTTGGTTCTGTCTCCAGCAACCATAGGTCGTCAGCACATTGTGGCCAGGAGCTCAGTTAGCGGATGAGCGCGTCTTATCCTCAGACCAGGAAACTTGGAGCAGGTGGGGAACTTGCCCAGCTGGATAGGCGAGCCTGGCCTTGCACCCAGGCAGTTCTGGGCCACTCAGGAATCCTGGATTCCTGCCCACTTGGTTCCAAAGGGACATAAAATTGTGGCTTTTCATTGGGAGATTCTGAACATGGCCTTCACAGCACTTTCTTTCTTTCATTCCTTTCCCTCGTACATCGTTAGCAGTCAGTCATGAACACTGCTCTCTGTGTGGTAGTTGGCCTTTGTCCTCCAGGCAGGGCAGGGTCGTAGTCTCTCTGTACTGGCAGAGGTATAACAGTTCTGGGCACACAGTAGGTGCAAAAAGAAGTATTCTCTATAGACATAAGCAGATGTATATATCTATGTGGGCATATATGCACAATGCACGTGTAGGTTTATGTATAGGTATTTGTTGTGCATAAATACATATCCAGATATGTGTATATATCTGTGTGTGTTTGTTGAGTGAATAAACAGTGATGCTGGGCTGGGGCTTTAAAGAAGCTGTGTGTGGACTATCCAACTTCAGAGTTTCAGGCCAAGAATGCTTGGCTTTTGGGGGGATGTTTTTGGTTTTTGTTTTTTGTTTTTTTACTCTTAATTGATTCAACACTTCACTCTGGGAACACTGGCCCTCTTTCCCAGACATTGTTTATAGCTTGGGGAAATGGGCTCCTCCATCAGTACAAACACCAGCTGCTATTCGCATTTTCTGTTGGGCCTCTTAGATGCTGTTTGAGAAATCGTGTTTGAGCCAATATGAACCGTTCAACTGGGAAATGATTTGTCCTGCAGATTCCGTGGAGAGCCTCTCTCGCACAGCCTCCTCTGTGCAGCCATCCCCCGCCAGCGCCCTTCACACAAGAGATGACCCAAGCTCTAGTACTGTAGCCACTGAGGAGACCGGAAGTGAGTCAGAGTTTCTCTTCCTTCCTGATTATCTGATTCTGTCCAACTGTGAGACTGGAAGACTGCGCCATGCCAGGTACGCTTCTCTCTTTACAGAACGCACCCAGCTTCCTTGTGCTGCCCTCGTCACCGAGATGCGCTCAGCATCCCTGACTAAGTCCGTCCGTGCAGCAGGAGCACCTTCTAGTCAACCACTAGAAAGGCTGAAGCATGTAGGGTACCCAGCGAAGTGACTCAGGGATTTTAGCGTTGTGGCTTTCAGTTCTAACCTTGCATTTTCATCTGTATCTGACACTTACAGGGTGAAAAATATAAACCAACTCTTTTTCCCTCTGCATCGAGGGGTTGGTGTCAGCGAGGGTTGTAGAAGGAATGCGGCTCTTACAAGTTAAAGAAAGGGCTGGCTGTATTGGAGGAATGGGTTTTGTGGTGGGAAGATGTTTTCTTCCTCAGACTTCGACCCAGGGTCTATCAGTCATCTCTGTGTGCTTGTCTTCCCTCAGCCTACCCACCAGACGTGAGAGCTGGTCCAACTCCGACCGCTCCTTGGAGCAGATGTCATCTGATGACGTTTTCGTGGACAGCCTGCAGCCGCTGCCCCTCAGCAGTTTGATGTTCCGCTCACGCCAGGGCAGTGGCCCTCAGGCTGCTCTGGTCTGGACTAGAGACACCAATGGGCCACCCAGTGACCACTTTTCTTTACCATTGCTGGAAACTTCCTTAAAGGCCAGCATTCAGGTCGATAAAAATCAAGGTTCCTTGCCCTATGGGGTAAAAGACCAAGACGTCCTGGCCCACACACCCCCTCCCCGGCCCCCTAAGCCAAGCCATCTCTCTGAACGGCGCCTGGATGAGCAGCTGGTGTGGAGTGGGCGCAGCAGCATCGAGAAACCAGAATGCACAATGGTCCCGAGAAGAATCTCTCTCTCTGGTCTAGATAACATGAGAGCCTGGAAAGGTAAGTGTTGGATGCTCACATTCAGGTACAGAGAGAATCCCAGCTCCTCTTTACTCCTTGTGTTCTCGGAAGGACGTTGGCCAGTGTCCTTTGCTCAAGCCAGTCCTGCCTCCCAGTGGGGTTAGGCCCTTGGTGGAAGCTTCCCGAATACTAACAACTCTCCCGCTCCCAGGGTGCCCCCACCCTGTACTCCTGTGACTCTGGCCAACGGAAGAGACAGTTGGGTTCCTGGAGATGCTGGAAGAAGTCCGAGCCCTGGTCCCTGAGCCATGTTCCTGCCCATGTGATGGGCTTCCTCTACTGCCCCCACCAACACCAAGCTCCTGGTGCTTGGAGCAGCTCAGGGACCTGCTTTTGCCTTTTTCTGTAAATCCATTGATTCTCATGGGGTTGCCTTGTCCTCTCTCTCTCTCTCCTCCCTCTCCATCCAAATATAATCACTCCTGCACTGCTACCTATAAGGCCATGTTTTAAAGGAATTATGGAAGTTTAAGGAATGCAAACTCATTTCAAATTGTATAAATCTCTCATTCTGACTGAGGCACTAAGTCACTCTGACAAAAACTCCCCAGTATCCCTAGTAATGTGACCACTACACATGGAACTTCCTTCTGAAATGAGTGAGATGACATGTGTGAACAGTGCACAGAAAAGGAAAACTGAAAGAACAGGTGAGCAGATTTTGGAAAGTGAAATGAACAAAACCAGTAAAACAATAGCATATGAAAATGAGTTAAAAGCCTGAAATTGAAGAACAAAAAAATTTAAATGATTGAAACTTTCAAAACAGACATAAAACAATTAGGTTGTGTTGTTTTACACGAAGGGAAGCAAAGGCTAAAGCTGATCGAAGTGGAGGTTTTCACCAAGAAGCAAAGACCAGGACCGCAGTGGCGGACAGACGCCGAAAGGGCCGGGTCCGGGGAGGGAAGGCGGCAAACCGATCGCTCAGCCTTCTGCCTCCAGGTCCCGCGGGAATCGGCGGCCGAGCGGGCTCAGGGCTCAGGGCTCAGGGCTCATTACTGTCCTGGCGGGTCCCCAGTGACCCGGCACCCTTGTTGGCGAGGCCGTCTGTCCCTGAGGCTCCCCAGCACCCCCGTCATAAATCAAGTGACCTTGTGTGTGTGTGTGTGTGGAGGGGTGCATCTCAGCTCCGCCCTCTCCCCTGGGGACCCACCCAGCCTGCATCAGTGCCACTCTTTTTGAGGGGAGAGGGGTGTCTACCAAATGACTTGATGTGAAGGAACAGGACAAATTAAAGATCTTAAGGATATGTTTTGGTACAACTTATAGAAGAGGTGAAGGTAACCTAGACGTGCGTGCCTCGCCTTTGTGACCTTCAGGAAGATCACCCTCAGGGCTACCTCTCGTGGCCACGGTCTCTTAGGGTGTGCTTGTCAAAGAGACTCTGACACACCAGAGTTGGGGACCCCACCTTGTGCCAGTCAGTTCTTTGGTCACCCGGTTCTCTGGTGGCTTTCATCTGCTCATCCAGGTGACCAGTCTTAATGAAATCACCCGAGTGGGGGTGGCTTGGTCAGTGGCCACTTTGTGCAGTTGCCCGAGGCCCGGATGCGCCCTTTTCCCTGAATGCTTAGCTTCTTGATATCCTGAGGAATCTGGGATTCAGCCACCTTGTTGATTCTGAAGCTTCATCGGGTTCTCAGCACCTTCCTCCTTTCGTGAGATCGCTGAGGAGAACCTTTGCAGAGTTCTTCAAAGCCACCGATTAGGTGGCCCCCCAATCCTGGTGGTCGTTCTGGCACTTGCGAGCAGGCCTCGGGCATCGTGCTGGGTGCTGGGTGCATGGGGGGCATCCCGAGTGCTCTGGGTACGTGGTGAGGCCCTGCTTCTGCCCGAGCAGCGCGGAAGCAGGAAACCACGATGGCTCTCAGTGCAGAGTGTCTGGCCCGAGGTGACTTGACTTAGCAATTCAAAAACCTTTGCAGATGCAATCTTGGCACCCACTAGATTGCAGATTCAACTGTGAGGCTGCAAGTAACGGTGGCTAAGATGTGACATTAAGTGATGGGTTGGGGGAGTGAGGTCTGCCAGGTTCAGTAACTGGAGGGCGGGCCTGCGCTCCTCAGGCAGCAGGTCCCGCTGTGCCGCCGAGACAGCTGGGCTCTGGGCCTGAGCCTTGTCCGGCAGTTCCCGTCAGTCTTCAGGCAGGTTGTGTGATTTCTCTGAGCCTCTGTTCCCTCCGTTATAAAAGTCTGAAAGATGTTTAATTTCTAGGTTTGTGGTGAAAATTAAGTGAAACCAATATACAGTATCCAGCAGACCGTAGATTCTTAATTTCCTTCTGTGTTACATCTTTCCTGTTCAATATTCTTATGCCTGAATAAGGAAAGTACTAATGGTCTATCTCATACCCAAATTTCTTACTTCCTCAAGCAATCTGGACTCCTGTATTCAGTACATTGATCTGATCTTTCCCTTGAGAAAATGTAATTGGGAAATGTTTGAAATCTTCATGCTGCTTTGAAGACTGCTCCCCCCGCCCTGTACCTGTCAAGAGCACCCAGATAGCTGCCACCAGGCCCCTGTAAGTGACGGTGCCTGGTTCACAGCGTAGTGCCATTGCACCACGCTTTCTGCACACACGCTTCTTTGTGTGAGTGCTGCCTGAGCCTTTGTGTTTTATACTAAGAACTGTAAATGTTTATGGCTGTAGAGTTTATATTAGAAATTACCTTTAAAAAAATCAAAATGAACTATCCTTAACTTTTAATTTCCCCACCCCTAGTCCCTTAAAGGGATTTAAAATAAACCTCTATTATAGAAAACTTCACACATTTACAAAAGTAGGGAATGGTGTGATGACCTCCTGTGTACCCTTTCCCTGCTTTAACAGTTACCAACAGATGACTGATCTTAGTTTATCTATACCCAACGATTATTTTGAAACATTTTTCATGCTATCACTTCATTCATAAATATTTTAGTATTTATAAAAGATAAAGACTGTTTTAGATTTTAGACTCTGTATCATCTCCATTCCCTGCAGTATCTGATTATAATGCTATACCTTTGAACTACAGTTTAACAAAAACATTTGAGGCAGGGTTATTTTGCTTTTCTTTCCTGGCTTAATTTGTTGCTTAATTATAAAAATGATATATCTATAGTGTTGATAAATATTCTAAGAGTTTTCAATTGCAAGTGATTGTTTAATCAGCAACATCTTTAACAAAACACATTCCTCAGCTTATTTTGTTAAGTTTTTATTGTATAAGGAGTGAGTGAATACTTCCTTCCTGGAAAAAAACAAAATTGAACAATCAGAAATCCCTACTATATCCTTTTCAAAGCATAAATGAATCTGAACACATCCACTGCAATGCAGCTGGCTCGCCTTAGATCATGTCAGCACAGGTCTTTCTTTTTTTTTTTTTTAACCCCTTTATTATAGTATAATTCCTGTACAGTAAACTACACATATTTCAGATGTACAATTAGATGAATTTTGATAGATGTCTACATAAATGAAACCACCACCACAATCAAGATAGCTTACGTTTCCATCACTCCTGCAGCCACAGTGATCTTTAAAAATGTAAATCAGATAGTCAGTTCCTTGCTAAAAACCAGTCTATGGTTTTTAGTGCAATGATTTCTCTTTGCACTTAGAATAAAATCTAAATTTCTTACCGTAGCCTGCGAGGCCCAGTGGGCTCTGTCTTGCTCAGATCTTTTTTCTTTTATTTTTCTTCCAGTCTTTCTGAGGTGTAATTGACATGCAGCCCTGTGTGAGTTTCAGGGGTGCAGCATAATGATCTGACCTACGTACATCATGAAGTGATGACCACAATAAGTTGAGTGCGCACCCATCATCTCAAGTAGATACAACATTAAAGAAATAGAAAAAGACACTTTTGCTTGTGATGAGAGCTCTTAGGATTTACTCCCTTAACAACTTTCTTATGTAACCTGCAGCAGTGTTAGTTAGTTATACATCTGTCCTGCTGTATGTTACGTTCCTAGTACTTACTATCTTATAGCTGGCAGTCTGTGCTTTTGGACTGCCTTCATCCAATTCCCCAACCCCTCAGTGCCACACTTTTAATCGTTGTAGCTTTCTGTCTTGACACCGAGTAAAAGCCCACCTGTTCTTTAAGAGTGCCATGCCTATACCAGGCCAATTTTACAGTCAGCTAGTCAGGTTCCAGACATACATATACAAATATATAGGCGATTTGAGGAGGATTGCACTGTATCTATAGATCAACTTGTGAAGATTTGGCATACTTACAATACTGGGTTTTCCAATTCGTGAAGGGGAACTGTCCTTCTATTTATAGAGGTCATATTTTGTTTCTGTCTATAATGTTTTACAGCTTTTAGTGAAGACTTGTGTATCTCCTTAATATATTCCCTTGTATTTGTTATTTTTCTGTTATTCTCAATGGTATTTTATTTTAAATAACTTCTTTGCTGTTGCATGAAATAAATTAGCTTTGTATTTTGATTTTGTATCTACCTTTTCTAAACTATACATTTATTTGCATTTCCTTTGTATACAATCATATCACATGCAAATACTAATAACTTTTTTTTATAACACATATCTTTCATTTACTTTTTCTTATGTCACTGCTTGGGCTAGGGAGTCTGGGACATCTTTGAACCGTAGTGATGAAAACAGGGATCCTTGTCTTACTCCTGATCTTGGATGGAAAGCTTCCAGCGTTTTGCCATTGTAATGTGGTTTGCAGTTGATTTTTGTAGATAACCGTTCATTAGATTAAAGACATTCTCTGATATTCTTATTTTGCTGTGTTATTTTTAAAAATCATGAATGGGTGTTCAATTTATTGAAGCATTTTATGATCATGTGATTTTATTAATGTGAAGAAGTTTATTGGCGAATTTTTTTAAGTATAGTTCATTTACAGTATTATATTAGTTTCAGGTATATAGCATAGTGATTCAGTATTTTTACAGATTATACTCCATTAAAAGTTATTACAAAATAATGGCTATAATTCCTTGTGCTGTATAATATATCCTTGTTGCTTTTCGGTTTTATACACTGTAGTTTGTATCTCTTAATACCTTACCCTTATCTTACCTAACCACTAGTATGTTCTCTATGTCTGTGAGTCTGTTTCTGTTTTGCTATCATATGTTCATTTGTTGTATGTTTTAGATTCTACATATAGATGATAATTGTACAGTACTTGTCTTTCTCTGTCTGACTTATTTCACTAAGCATAATATTTTGCAAGTCCATCCATGTTGCTGCAAATAGCAGATTTTTTATGGCTGAGTAATATTCCATTATATATATAATATATAAGTATATTATATAGTAATATTCCACTATATATATATATAAAACTTCTTTACCCAGTCATCTGTTGATGGACACTTGGGTTGCTCTCATATCTTGGCTGTAACTAGTGCTGCTATGAACCTTGGGGTGAATGTGTCTTTTTGAATTAGTGTTTTCATTTTTTCCTTATGTACACTCAGGAGTGGAATTGCTGGATCACATGGTAGTTATATTTTTAGTTTTTTTAGGAACCTCCATACTATTTTCTATAGTGGCGCCAACCAATCTACTTTCCCACCAAAAGTGTAGGAGGGTTCTCCCTTCTCCACATCCTCGCCAACTTTTGTTATTTGTGGTCTTTTTGATGATGGCCATTCTGACAGGTGTGAGGTGATATCTCACCTCACATTTCTCTATAATTTGCATTTCTCTAATAATTAGCAGTGTTGAGCATCTTTTCATATGCCTGTTAGCCATCTGTGTGTCTTCTTTGGAAATATGACTACTCAAGTCTTCTGCCCAGTTTTTGATTGGATTGTTTGTGGGGTTTTTTTTTAATATTGAGGCGTATGAGATGTTTGTATGTTTTGGATATTAACCCCTTGTCAGTCATATCATTTGCAAATATCTTCTCCCATTCTGTAGGTCGTCTTTTTGTTTTGTTGGTGGTTTCCTTTGCTGTGCAAAAGCTTTTAGGTTTATTTAGGTCCCATCTGTTTTGTTTTTTGTTTTTGTTTTTTGTTTTTTTTTGCTTTTATTTGTTTTCCTTAGGAGACAGATCCAAGAAAGTATTGCTATGATTTATGTCATTGTTCTGCCTGTGTTCTCTTCTGGGAGTTTCATGGTTTCAGGTCTTGCAGTTAGGTCTTTAATCCATTTTGAGTTTATTTTTGTATATGGTGTGAGGAAATGTTCTAACCTCATTCTTTTACATGTAAGTGTCCAGCTTTCCCAGCACCACTTATTGAAGAGACTGTCTTTTCTCCATTGTATATTCTTGCCTCCTTTGTCATAGAGTAATGCACTGTAAGTGTGTGGGTTTGTTTCTGGGCTCTCTATTCTGTTCCATTGATTCATATGTCTGTTTTTGTGCCAATAGCACACTGTTTTGATTACTGTAGCTTTGTAATATTGTCTGAAATCTGGGACGGTTATACCTGCAGCCTTGTTCTTTTTTCTTAAGATTGTTTTGGCAATTCAGGTCTTTTGTGTTTCCATATGAAGTTTAGGATTATTTGTTCTAGTTTTGTGAAAAATGTCATAGGTATTTTGATAGGGATGGCATTAAATCTGTAGATTGCTTTGGATAGAATGGACACCCTAACAAGATTAATTTTTCCAATCCAAGAGGTCAAGATAGCTGTCCATTATTTTGTATCGTCTTCAGTTCCCTTCATCAGTGTTTTACAGTTTTCCGAGTATGAGTCTTTCACCTCCTTGGTTAAGTTTATGCCTAGGTATTATATTCTTTTTGATGCAATTTTAAATGGGATTTTTTTTTTTTACTTTCTCCCTCAGATAGCTCATTAGCGTACAGAAATGTGACAGATTTCTTTATATTAATCTTGTATCCTGCAACTTTGCTCAATTCATTTGTTAGTTCTAATAGCTTTTTAGTGGAGACTTTAGGGTTTCCTATATAAAGTATCATGTCATCAGGAAATAGTAACAGCTTTACTTTTTCCCTTCCAATTTGAATGCCTTTTTATTTATGTTTCATGTCTGATTGCTGTGGCTAGGACTTCCAATACTATGTTAAACAGAAGTGGCGAGAGTGGGCATCCTAGCCTTTTTCCTGAATTTAGAGGAAAGGCTTTCAACTTTTCACTGTTGAGTATGATGCTAGCTGTGGGTTTGTAATAAATGGCCTTTGTTATGTTGAGATATATTCCCTCTATGCCCATTTTGTTGAGAGTTTTCTTAATCATGAATGGGTGTTGAATTTTGTCAAGTGCTTTTTCTGCATCTATTGAGAGGATCATGTGATTTTTCTCCTTCCTTTTGTTAATGTGGTGAATCATGTTTTATTGATTTGCAAATAGCGAGCCATCCTCGTGTTCCTGGAATAAATCCACTTGATCATGGTGTATGATCCTTTTTATATATTGCTGGATTTAGTTTGCTAATATTTTGTTGAGGATTTTTGCATCTACATTCATCAAAGATATTGGCCTACAATTTTCTTTTTTTGTAGTGTCTTTGTCTGGTTTTGGTACCAGGGTAATGGTGGCCTCATGGAATGAATTTAAAGTGTTTTGTCCTTTTCAATTATTTGAAATAGTTGAGATGTATAGGTATTAGTTTTTCTTTATATGTTCGGTAGAATTCCCCTGTGAAGCCATTCAGTCCCGGAGTTTTGTTTGCTGGGATTTTTTTTTTTTAATAAAAATTCAATTTCACTACTAGTGATTGGTCAGTTCAAATTTTATGTTTCTTTTTGATTCAGTCTTGGCAGGTTGTATATTTCTAGAAATTTGTCCATTTCTTCTAGGTTGCCAATTTGTTGGCATATAACTATTCATACTATTCTTTTTTTTTTAGCATTTTTAATTGATTGATAGTCATTTTACAATGTTCAACCACAAGTTTGTATTCTATGAGTCTGTTTCTGTTTTGTATTTATGCTTTGTTTGTGGGTTTCTTTTTGAGATTCCACATATGAGCGATCTCATATGGTATTTTTCTTTCTCTTTCTGGCTTACTTCACTTAGAATGACATTCTCCAGAAACATCCATGTTGCTGCAAATGGCATTATGTTTTTGGTTTTTATGGCCGAATAGTATTCCATTGTATAAATACACCACATCTTCTTTATCCGGTCAGCTGTTGATGGACATTTAGGCTGTTTCCATGTCTTGGTTATTGCAAACAGTGCTGTTATGAACATTGGGGTGCAGGCGTCTTTTTGAAGTAGGGTTCCTTTTGGATATATGCCCAGGAGCGGGATTCCTGGGTCATACAGTAAGTCTATTCCTAGTCTTTTGAGGAATCTCCATACTGTCTTCCACAGTGGCTGCACCAAACTGCATTCCCACCAGCAGTGTAGGAGGGTTCCCTTTTCTCCACAGCCTCTCCAGCACTTGTCATTTGTGGACTTTTGAATGATGGCCATTCTGACTGGTGTGAGGTGATACCTCATTGTAGTTTTGATATGCATTTCTCTGATAATTAGTGATGTTGAGCCTTTTTTCATGTGCCTATTGATCATTTGTATGTCTTTCCCTGGAGAATTGCTTGTTTAGGTCTTTTGCCCATTTTTGGATTGGGTTGTTTGGTTGTCTCTTATTAAGTTGTATGAGCTGCTAATATATTCTGGAGATCAAGCCTTTGTCGGTTTCATTTGCAAAAATTTTCTCCCATTCTGTAGGTTGTCGTTTTGTTTTACTTATGGTTCCCTTTGCTGTGCAGAAGCTTGTAAGTTTCATTAGGTCCCATTTGTTTATTCTTGCTTTTATTTCTATGGCTTGGGTAGACTGCTCTAGAACATTTTTGAGATGTATGTCAGATACTGTTTTGCCTATATTTTCTTCTAGGAGGTTTATTGTATGTTGTCTGATGTTTAAGTCTTTGATCCATTTTGAGTTTATTTTTGTGTCTGGTGTAAGGGATATTTATACTATTCTTTATGATTTTTTGTATTTCTGTGGTATTTGTTGTCATTTCTCCTTTCATTTCTTTTTTGTTTATTTGGGTCCTCTATCTTTTTATCTTGATGAGTCTGGCTAACCATTTATCAGTTTTGTTTATCTTTTCAAAAAATCAGTCCTTGGTTTCATTGATTTTTTTTCTATTTTTTTAATCTCTGTTTCACTTATTTCCTCTCTAATCTTTATTTTTTCCTTCCTTCAGCTGGCTTTGGACTTTGTTCATCTTTTTAAATTCTTTTAGGTAGTAAGTTAATTTGCTTATTTGAAATTTTTCTTTTTTCTTGTGGAAGACCAAAGTTCCCTCATAGAACTGCTTTTACTTTATTCCATAGATTTTTGGGTGTTGTTTTCCATTTTAATTTGTCACAAAGTATTTTCTAATTTCCTCTTTGACTTTTTCGTTGACCCATTGCTTTTTTAAGTAGCATATTGATTAGTCTCCATGCATTTGTGCTTTTTCACACTTTCTTTTCTGTAATTGATTTCTAGTTTTATACCATTGTGGTTGGAAAGAATGTTTGATATAATTTCTGTCCTCTTAAATTTGTTGAGACTTACTTTGTGGCCTACCATGTGATCTATCCTGGAGAACTGTTACTGTGCACTTGCAAAGAATGTGTATTTGCTGTTTTGAGATGGAATATCTTGCAGACATCTATTAAGTCCAACTGGTCTATTGTGTCTTTTAAGACCACTGTTGCCTAGTTTTCTCTCTGAAAGATCTGTCCATTGATGTAAGTCGGGTGTAAAAGTCCCCTACTGTTATTGTGTTACTGTCAATTTCTTCCTTTATGTCTGTTAATGTTTGCTTTATATGTTTAGGTGCTCCTGTATTGGGTGCATATATGTTAACAGGGTAATATCCTCTTGTGTTGATCTCTTTATTATTATATAATTTTCATCTGTCTTTTCTTATATCCTTTGTTTTAAAGTCTTTTTGTCTGATATGAATATCACTACCCCCACTTTCTTGTCATTTCTGTTTGCATGAAATACCTCTTTCTATCCCTTCACATTCAGTCTATGTATGTCTTTGACCCTGTAGTGAGTCTCTTGTTGGCAGCATATTGAAGAGTCTTGTTTTCAATTCAGTCAGCTCCCTATGGCTTTTGATTGGAGTATTTAGCCCATTGACACTTAGAGAAATTATTGATAGGTATGTCCTTATTGCCATTTTATTACTTGTTTTCTTATTGTTTTTGTAGTTCTTCTCTGTCCTTCTTCTAGTTTCTTCCCTTGTGGTTTATTTTATTTAGTGTTATGTTTGCATTCCTTTTTAGTTTTTGTGTATCTATTATAGGTTTTTGATATGAGGTTCATATATGTTGACCTATAACTATGTCTACTTGTTTTAAACTGGTAGCCATTTAAGTTCAAACAAATTCTAAAAGCTCTATATTTTTATTCCCCTCTCCCACATTTCATGTTCACAATTTCATATTTTCTCCATCTTCATATCTATCCCTTAACTGTTTATTACAGTTACAGTTGATTTTATAATTTTTTGTCTTTTAATCTTTGTACTGGCTTATTTAAGTGGTTGATCCGCAGCCCTTACTATATATTTACCTTTTCTAGTGGGATTTTCCCTTTCCTACAGATTCTTCCTTCTTTTACTCTTAGAGAAGACCCTTTAACATTTCTTTTAGGGTAGGTTTAGCATTGATGAACTCTTTTAGCTTTTGCTTTTCTGATAAGCTCTTGTCTCTCCTTCTTTCTAAACAGTAACCTTCCTGGGTAAGGTATCCTAGGTTACAGGTTCTTCCCTTTCAGCACTTTGAATATATCATGCCACTCCCTTCTGGCCAGCAAAGTGTCTGCAGAGAAATCAGCTGACTGCTTTACAGGGAATCCCTTGTAAATGACTCTTTTCCTCTTGCTGCCTTTAGAATTCTCTCTTTATCTTTAACTTTTGCCATTTAAATTTTGATATCTTGGTGTGGGTCTGTTTGGGACCCTCTGTGCTTCCTGTACCTGGATATCTGTTTCCTTCTTTAGGTTTGGGAAGTTTTCAGCCATAAGTTCTTCAAATACATTTTGATCCCTTTCTCTCTCTTCTCCTTCTGGAGCCCCTATAATGTGAATGTTGGTAAGCTTTTGATAGCACCTGGAAGAATAGAATTTTTTTATACGCTTTAATCCAAATCAAATTAGTCCCCTTTGGCAGCAAAGCTGCTGGTCTTTATGGCTTGCCTTGCCCTGGTAGAACTCCTGCTGATTGAGCTGGTGAGGTGGATTGGAGCATCCCATGCTAAAATACCACAGAGTCTCACCATTGTTAACTTATGGCCAGTAGTTTTTTTTTTTTTTAATGCTTCCCAATACAACATAAAATAATTTTATTGTATGCTTTTGGTAAATTTCCAGAGTCCCCAAATGGTGGTTTTTTTAAATAAGTTTGTACAGTTTTATCATTGCTTCTTGCAGAATGGCTTTTCTGAGCTCAATCACTCAGCCATTCCAGTAGTCTCATTTCCCTCTGTTTGCTAATATTTTATTTAGGATTTTGGCACTGATAATCATAATTGATATTAATGTATACTTTTCTGATATGTTTTATCTGTGTTAGGTTAACTACTAAAGTTATACATGTCATAAAAAGAATTAGAAATATTCCTTGATTTTCTAAACTCTGGAACAATTTATGTAGCATTGGGACTATCTGGTCTTTAAAAGTTTGCTAAAATTGCCTGTTGAAACCATCTAATATTGGTGCTTTGGGGAGGTAGCTCCATGGTAAGTTTGTCTGTTTTATTCTATGGAAATTTATATGTGTTAGATTTCTATTCCTATTTGTGTCAATTTTGGTATGCTATATTTTTTTAGGAAATTGTCCATTTCATCTAGATTTTTAAAAATGTATTTATGTAGAGGCATGCAGAATTGTCTCTTATAGCTCAGTGGTAGAGCATTTGACTGCAACAGAATTGTCTCTTATGCTTTTTAAAATTTTCTCTGTTTCAATGATAATTCCTTGCCAGTTCTTATTTTGTATATTTGTGCCCCCCTTTTTATTGATTATATTGGGCTGCCTTTTGGTTAATTTTTCCCCCAAGAAACCAAGATTTTGATTTTAAAAAATCTACTATTCCTCTGAACTCTATTATTTTCTGCTTTTAGCTTTATTTTGTAATTTCCTTTGTTTTTCTCTATTTTTCTTTTTCTAGCTTTGAACTGAGTATTTAACTTATTTTCATCCTATTATTTTTATCAATATAGCTGTTTTAATAGATTTTACCATTCTGGGTAGAATCGAGCATTCATTTATTCCAGATACTTGGTGGGCCCTTTCTTTATTTTTTTTAAACATTTTTTTTAATTGAGTTATAGTCATTTTACAATGTTGTGTCAAATTCCAGTGTAGAGCACAATTTTTTTCAGTTATATGTGAACATACATACATTCATTGTCACATTCTCTTTCACTGTGAGCCACCACAAGATCCTGTATATATTTCCCTAAGCTACACAGTACAATCTTGTTTATCTATCCTACATTTTGAAATCCCAGTCCCTTCCCACCCTCCTCCCCCCTGGCAACAAGTTTGTATTCTATGTCTATGAATCTGTTTCTGTTTCGTATTTATGGTTTTTTTTTTTTTTGGTGGGCCCTTTCAATATGTAGATTCATGTGTTAATTTATTTGTGGACCTTGGACTATGATTTGAATATTAGTAATGTACCACTGTTTTGTTTTCCTTTTGGGGAAATCTAATTAAATGTATATCACATCTTCTCTTCCTGAAGTCTTCTATTTCAACCGCTTTTTCTGTGATCCTTTTTACTTCCTTATTTTTTATTCTCTTAGTTGTTTTCTGTCCTTTCTTCAATGCCACCTACTAAATTTGAGTGTCTTCTTCCCTTGGAATCTTGTAACTTAGGCTTCATTTCTGAGATGGTTTTCTCTATTCCTTTAGTTTCTTTCCTGAGTACAGTTAACCAATTCTTATTTCACTTTTCCTATTTCCCATCCATTTCTGTCCTTTATTTTAAAGCAAAATGTTGGAAATAGACTTGATATCTAATGTTAAAGGAATACTCAAATTATGGTACATCTGTGGAATGAAATACAGTACCAGTGAATAAAAGAATGAAGAAACTCTTTACTGTGTTTTTCTGCATTGATCTCTAAGATATTAAGTGAAAAGAAGCAGGTTGCAGAACAGTGAGTATAATATGGTACCATCTATGACTGTATCTATGTGTGTGTGTGTGTGTATATATATATATATATATAGTTAATTTTAATATATAACTGGTGACATTTTTTTGGCCTCCAGAGATAAGACTGGATGGCTGTGGGAATGAGGGAAGAGGAAGACTTTCCACTCTATACTCCCTTGTTTTTGCTTTTGAAGTTTTAAAATTATGAGTGTATTAACCTATTTCAAATAAATAAAAATAAAAAGTAATAATTCCTTCCTAGACTTTACATTATAACAGTGAGAGTCAGGCAATAAGCATAATTTAAAAACAAGGGAACTCATTACAGCTAAAAAATAAGATTGTATTAGTAAGTCCTTACCTATATAATAGTAATTACTCTAAATGTAAATGGGTTGAGTTCTCCAATCAAAAGGCATAGAGTGGCTGGATGAATTTTCAAAGACACCCAAGTATATGCTACCTACAAGAGACTCAATATCACCTTTAAGGGCACACATATTCTCAAACTGAAGGGATGGCAAAGATACTCCATGCAAGTAGAAACCAAAAGTGAACAAGAGTTGCTATACTTATATGAGACAAAATACACTTTAAGCCAAAAATGGTAACAAGAGACAAGGACATTATATATGATAAAAAGGACCAATTCATCAAGAAGATACAACAATTGGGAAAGAAATGCACCCAACATCTGAGCACCAAAATATATTAAGCAAATAATAACAGATCTGAAGACAGAAATAGACAATAATATAATGACAGGAGAAGACTTCAATACCTCACTTTCAAAACTAGATAGATCATCCAGACAAAATCAACAAGGAAATATTGGACTTGAACCATACTTCAGGCCAAATTGATCTAACAGACATATACAAACATTCCATCCAATAGCAGTGGAATACACATTCTTCCTCTCAAGCACATGGAACATTGTCTAGGATAAATCTTATGATAGGCCACAAAACAAGTTTTAGAAAACTTAAGAAGAAATCATACCAAGTATCTTTTCTGAACCACAGTGGTATGAAACTAGAAATGAATAACAGGAAGAAGACTGGAAAATTCACAAATATGTGGAAATTTAGCAACACACTCCTGAACAACCAATAGGTCAAAGAAGAAATCAAAAAGCAAATTAAAAATTTTCTTGAAACAAATGACTATGGAAACACAAAATACCAAAACCTATGGGATGCTGCAAAAGCAGTTCTAAAAGGGAAGTTTATAGTGAGAAACATCAATATTAGGAAAAAAGAAAGATGTCAAATAACCAACCTAACTTTACACCTTAGTGAACTAGAAAAAGAACAAACTAAGCCCAAAGTTGACATCAGAAAAGAAGCAACAGAGATCAGAGCAGAAATAAATGAAATAGAAACCAGAATAACAAGAAAAGATAAACAAAACTGAGTTTGTTTTTAAAAAAATAAAAATGAGAAAACTTTAGCTACACTAACTTAGAAGAAAAGAGCAAAGACTCAAATAAATAAAATCAGAATGGAAAGAGGAGACATTACAACTTATACTCAGAAACACAAAGGATTGTAGGAGACTACTATGAACAATTATATGTCAACAAATTGGATAACCTAGACGAAATGGATAAATTCCTGGAAACATACAATCTACTACAACTGAATCATGAAAAAATAAAATCTTATCAGATCATTCATGAGAAAGGAAATTGAATCAGTAATCAAAAATCTCCCAACAAAGAAAAGTCCAGGACCAGATGGGTTCACTGGTGATTTCTACCAAGCATTTAAAGAAGCAGTAATACCAATATTTCTTAAGTTCTTCCAGAAAACTGAAGAGGAGGGAGTACTTTCCAAACTCATAAGGCCAGCATTACTCTTTTACCAAAGCCTGAGAAGGACACTACAAAAGAAAACTATAGACCAATGTCCCTGATGAATAAAAATGCAAAAGTTCTCAACAAAATATCGGCTACTAACTGAATTCAGGTTCACATTAAGAGGATCATACACCACAGTCCAGTGGGATTTGTCCCCGGGACGCAGGGATGTTTCAGCATATAAAAATCAATAAATGTGATACCTACATTAATGGAATAAAAGACAAAGGTCACATGATCATGTCAGTATATTCAGAAAAAGCATTTGACAGTATCCAACATCTTTTCATGATAAAAACCCTCAAGAAATTGTGAATAGAAGGAGCAGACATTAACATAATGCAGGCTATACATGACCAATTGACAGCTAACCTACTCAGTGGTGAAAAGCAGGAAGCTTTTCCTCTTAGATCAGGGGAACAAGACAAGGGCTCCCACATTCACCAGTCTTACTCAGCACAGAAGTGGTCAATGCGATGTCTAGCCAAAGTGATCAGGCAAGACAAATAAAGAAAAGGCACCCATATCAGAAAGAAGGAAGTAAAGTTGTTATTTGTAGGTAATATAAGGATACACACAAAAAACTTAGAACTAATCAACAATTTCAGTAAAGTTGCAGGATACAAAGTCAACATACAGATATCAGCTGCATTTCTAGACACTAAAACCTAAAAAAGAAATAAAGAAAATAATCCCACTCACAACAGCATCGGAACCAGCAAAATGCTCGGGAATAAGTTGAACCAGGGATGTGAGAGTCCTGTACGCCAAACACTGCAAGGCTTTGATGAAAGAAATTTAAAAAAGACACACACAAGCGAAAGAGATCCTGAATTCATGGATCGGAATTAATGTTAAAATGTTCATACTACCCAAATCATCTATAGATTCAATGAAATCCCTATCAAAATTGCAATGGCAATTTTTACAGAAATAGAAAATTCCTAAAATTTGTATGGAAGCACAAAAGACCCTGAATTGCCAAAGCAATCTTGAGAAAGAAGAACAAAGCTAGAGGCATTACACTTCCTGATACCAAACAACAACTACAAAGCAGTATTAATAAAAATAGAGGGGCCAGGAGTAAAGCCCCATGGATACAGTCAGCTGATATCTGACACGGAAGCCAAGAATACTCAATGGGGAAAGGATAGTTTCTTCAATAAATGATGTTGGGAAAACTGGATAACCACAGGCAGAAAAATGAAATTGGACCCCTATCTTACACCACTCTGAAGATTAGCTTGAAATGGATTAAAGACTTAATCATGAGTCTTGAATCTGTAAGACTCCTAGAAGAAAACTTAGGGGAAAATCTCCTTGACATTATTCTCAGCAATGATGCCAGAAGCACAAGCAGCAAAAGCAAAAAGTCAATAAGCAGGACTACATCGAACTAAAAAACTGCACAGCAAAAGAAACAATCACCAAAATGAAAGGGTAACCTATGAAATGGGAGAAAATATTTGCAAACCACATATCTGATAAGGGATTCAAATTCAAAATCTATAAAGAACTCATACGACTCAGTAACAATGGCAGCAACAACAAAAGCAGACTGATAAAAATGGGCAGAGGAACTGAATAAACATTTTTCCAAAGAAGACATACAGATGGCCAACACATACAAGAAAAGATGCTCAACATTACTAATCATCAGGGAAACGCAAATCAAAACTGCAGTGAGATAGTTAGAATGGCTATCATCAAGAAGACAGGAGATGACGGGTATTGACAAGGATGTGGAGAAAAAGTAACTCTTGTGCACTGTTGATGGAAATATAAATTGGTTCAGTCACTATAAAAAGAAGTATGGAGGTTCCTCAAAAAATTAAAACTAAACTGTCATATAATTCAGTAACCCTATTTCTGAGTATATTACTCAAAGGAAATGAAAACAGGATCTTAAAAAAGATATCTGCACTGCCATATTCACTGCAGCATTATTCATGATAGAGATATGGAAACAACCTAAATGTCCATCAACAGATGACTGGATAAAGAAGATGGAATGGAATATCATTGAGCCATGAGGAAGAAGGAAATCCTGCCATTTGTGACAACATGGGTGGATCTTGAGGTCATTATGCTAAGTGAAATGTCAGAGAAAGACAAATATTGTGTGATATTTATATGTGGGATCTGAAAAAGGCAAATTAGTAAACAGTAGAATGGTGGTTACCAGGAGCTGGTGGGGTGGGGGAAATGAGAGATTGATCGAAGGGTGCAGACTTCCAGTTAGAAGATGACTAAGTTCTGGAGGCTCTAATGCACAGTAAATTGTGATTAAGATAGTAGATCTTAAATATTCACAACACGAAAAAAGAAATGGTAAACACAAATCTTATCTTTTTCTATGAGTATGTTTCTGAAGTATAACTAATGAACTCACTTAGTGTTGTAGGTCAGTTATACTTCAGAAACAAACAAACATAGAAAAAGAGATCAGATTTGTGGTTACCAGAGGCTGAGAGTTGGGAGGGGGGGAACTGGATGAAGGCGGAAAAATGTACAGACTTGCAGCGATAAGACAAATAAGTGCTGGGGATGCGACTGTGCGACACGATAAATGCAATGAACACTGCTGTATTTACACATGAAAGCTGTTATGAGAATAAATCCTAAGAGGTCTCATCACAAGGAAAACTTTTTCCTGTTTCTTTAATGTACCTATATGAGATGATGGAGGTGCACTAAATTCATTGTGGTTGTCGTTTCATGATGTGTGGAAGTCAAATCATGATGCTATACCCCTGAAAATCATACAGTGCTGTGTGTCACTTATAGCTCAAAAAACTGGAAGAAAAAAAAGAAATGGCAATTATGTGATGGTACAGAGCTGTTACGTAACGTTATGATGGTTATTTTGCAGTGTATGTGTAGCCAATCAACATGTTGTACACTGTGAATTTACACAGTGTTATGTGACAGTTATATCTAAATAAAGCTGTGTAAATAAGTGTACGGCCTGTTAGAAGGGAACTGCAGGTGGGGGCAAGGTTATAATATGAAAAAGGGTAATTAGGGTAGTTTTGATTGAGAGGGAAGATGTGAAGAAACACTTGAAGGAACTGCGGGCTCAAGGGTGGGGGAGGGTAGAGCAAATTGCTTAGCATGCACGAGCTCCTGGGGTCAACCCCCAGTGGCTCCATTAAAGTAAGTAAATAAATAAATGAACAGAATTATCTCCCCTACAAAGCATAAGCAAAAATAACCCCAAAAAGTGAGGAAGAATAAAATATGCAAATTAAAATTTTGTTTTAATTCTTTAAAAAAAAAAAAAACTAAAGCAAAGACCTTCAAGTGGGAAAAGCTTGGTGTCTTTGAACAACAGCAGAGTAAGGCCACTATGATTGCACTGAGAGAGGAAGGAGAAGTGGTGACTGATGAAGACAGAGTGGTAAGGCAGAGTGAGAGCACATGGTCCTTAGAGGCCATTTTTCACCACGCTGGCTTTTTTCTTGCAGCTGATGTAGAAGGCCAGTCTTTAAGACAGCGAGACAAGCGGCTAAGTTTAAATTTGGTAAGTTTGGCTCTTGCCTTCATTCAATATTACCAAAAACTGGCCTGACCTGTATATGTCCCCTTGATGTCTTCTGAGACTCAGCACTCTGATTCTCTGAGAACCCTTCCACTCTCCAATTAAGGCTTCAACTCGCCGGGAGCTACTGGACTCAGTGTTTTATATAAGGACCCTGCCGGTCCTAGTGGCCTGGACACTTCTCCAGCTCAGGGTAGCTGCTCAAGTCCTCACATCATACTTAAAGCATCTGCATAAAGTCATCAACCCCTGTCATCCGGCAAGAGATCACACAATAAGTCCGCAGGCAGAGCTTGAGTTAGAGGCCTGTCTGACTTTCCTAGGGAAGGTCAGAGTTATTCTTGGGTAATTTGCCCGCTGGTAGCAGTTTCTGTGACTGTTCCACAGTTCCTGACCTATACCTGGTCTCTTGCAGCCGTGCAGATTTTTTCCCACGTACCCCGCAGCCTCGGCCAGTGCCGAAGACAGCTACGTGCCCATGAGACCCCAAGCCACCACCTCTGGCCCCGGACCCCACGGCAGCCCTGATGACTACATCCCGATGAGCTCAGGAAGCCTCTCAAGCCCATTGCCTGACCTCCCTGCGGACCTGGAGCCTCCCCCGGTGAACAGAAACCTCAAGCCTCAGAGGAAACGTAAGCGCTAGAGAAGCCATCCCAGAACACTGGGAGGGCTAAGGGCAAGGGTTGGATGGGAAGAGCTGGGGAGCCTTGCTGGCCCAGGTTGTCCTGATCAAATGGGACTTACAGTCACTGTGGGCGTGGGCGTGCGCGTGCGGCCGACAAAGCCAAGTCCATTCCAGCGGGCTCGTCTTTGGCCGTGTCTCTAACGAGGCCTCAGCAGTGAGTGGCGATGGGTGGGAATGGAATCCCCCTGGCGTCTCCCTATTTAAAGAGCACTAAAATGTAATCTCAGTGCTCTCCTTTGTTAGGTGGTCAACAATGACCTCTCACCCACATTCCTGAATGTTGCACCTGGTCAGATGTAGCATCGCTCACTGCCCTGCGCATGCCTGACAGCAGAGGTGTTTGGGGGAGGAGAGAGAGGACTTTGCAAATGAGCAGCATGAAAGAGGAAAAGCAGGTCACAGTCACTTGCTAACTTCATTCTTGCTCATTCGCCTGGTGCACGCCCACCTCTCTTTGCTCTTTGGAAAAACCATTGCTTCAGGTGCCCATGCCCAAAGCTGGTCCCAAAGTCCCCTACTTCCGTCTGACCGATTCCAGTCTCGCCCTCTTCAGTTTGAGTCAGATCACACTTAACGCTGTGTTTGCTGTGTGCAGAGTGCTGTGCTAGGCACTGGGGCTGGGCGGGGCTGGGGATGCTAAGATGAGGAAGCAGGCAGATTCTTCTGTTTGGTGGGGGGAGGGTATGTAAAAACCACCTGGAAGAAGGAGAATTGTGAAATAGCTACTAAATAGGAGAACAGACCCCATCTTACGACGTTTAGAAGAAGTTGACCATTCCTTCTGGTCAGAAAACAGTTTCACAGGGACCTGTAACTTTGAGGGAGTTATTATGGTTTTGCTCCATTAATTTTCTACAGCAACACTGTCCAACAGGACTTTCTGTAATGAAGGAAATGTGGCTGTTGAACAGTTGAAGTGTGGCTAGTGCAACCACCGAGGGACTGGATTTTAAATTTTATTTAATTTTAGTGCATTTAAATTTAAACAGCCATCTGTGGCTAGTGGCAACCATATGGGACACTGCAGTTCTACAGGACCTGGTGATCGAAGGCACAGAGATTTTGGATGGACTTGGGGTTGGGGATTCACTGGGTGGGTGTGAAGGGGGACCCCTGGGCTGGGAGGGGATGGTTCTAACAGGTGTGGCTGCAGGGATGGATCCTGGGGCCCAACCAAGTGCTTCTCTAGATGCCAAGGCAACTGCAGTGAACAAGCCAGAAAAAAAACGCTGTCCTCCCAGAGCACGGTCAACCTAGACCTGAATCAGATCATCACAAACTGGGGGGAGCTGTGACGGGGAAGCTCGGGAACTCATGAGAAACTATGATGTGGGGACTGATCTTGTCTGGAGGTCACAGGAGGCCTTCCTAAGCGGGGGACGTTGAGCTGACATCTGAAGGTGGCTATAACCAGACAGAAGGACCATCAAGTAGACAATGCACTGAGGGTGGGGAAGACCAGAAGCTGGGTGATCACCTCTGCCTGCAATAAGAGAGGCACAATGTCAAGTGTGAGGTAGGCACTGGGAGGCCGTGAGATCGGAGCCTTCATCTGTTCTCTTCATACTGTGCCTCTGACACCTAGAACCACGCCTGGCATGTAATGAGCTCTGAATAAATGGATACTGGCTAAATGTAGCCCCAGCCGGCCATGGGACCATTTGCTCGGTAGTTGTCCTTTCCACTCCTGGTGACATGCACGCTCGTCATCAGTGCTGCTTGTTAGCAAATTTGGATTTGATGTGCTTAGTAAGTGGAACGTCACGGTTTTACAATCTTTAGATTCTCGCCTTGAGCCCCTGAGAACTTACTGGAGATTATGTGTTATCTTGTAGTACGGCCGCCTCCCCTGGACCTGAAAAACCTCTCCACCATCCGGGAACACACATCTCTAACCAGGACCCGCACTGTGCCCTGGTGAGTCTTTGCTCAAAGAGGCCTCGCCCAGCACACTCCCAGTCTTGGGTAGGCCTCCTTGATGAAGTGTGGTTGCAGCCCACTTGATCTAGCTTAAGCCAAAGGAGGGATGGGATTTATAATCATGAGCCAGAAGCGTCGTAGGTCACAAAGGAAGGGATAGGACTGAATCTTCCAGGATCGTGGACTCGGGAGCGGAAGTGCTGCCGGGAACCCCAGGAATCCTCTCTCTCCGTCTCTCACGCCTGCTTCTCTGTTCACATTTGCTTGTTCCTCTTTCTGGGAGAACTCTTATGGCCAAAGACAGCTGTACCAAAGATCCTTATTTACATCAGACAATTCTAGTACCAACAGAGATGGGTCCTTTCTCAATCACAATTCACCTTTCTTGGCAGAGGGAATTGTATTGCTCCAGCCTGGCTAGAATCAACTATGGTCCGGGGAGAAGGGCCAGTAGTACCCACACAGCTTCCAGAAGCCCAGTCGCGTGAATGGAGCAGGAGGAGGTAGTTGTCAGAGGAAGAGGGGTGGCTCACTGGCTTGGTCAGCAAACCCCCAAAATGTATCTGCAGTCTCTCTAGAAATTGCAATTTCAGATGTCCTGAGCCTGGCTCAGCAGTTTCTTAGTTCACTCTAAATGCCACAGGACACAGTTACTTTGGAAAGCAGAATTCAGCAATGAACTCGATTTTCAGACAAGGCTGCAGCATCTCAGCCTGTGCTCCTGACTCCGGACTAGGATGAGAGCTGATTTGCAGTCTTGTTCTCCTCCCATCAGAGGAATGGCCACACTTCCCCTCTTTTCCTGGTGACTTTGAGCATCTTTGTTTTGTTTCATTTTGTTTTTCTCTAAATGATATGATGCCTCGGTCTCTTTCTAGAAAGTTCATGAGCTGTGTCACACAGAGGACCTGGAAAAAAGTAGCCTTTGAGAATTGGGAGCCATTTGCTCCCTAGTGGGACAGAAGCTGCTGCGTAGTGTCCACTGCTTCGGGAGTTGCTTTGGCCAGAAGGAAGTTGTATCTGGAAGGGGAGGGCCAAAACCCCCCAGGGGCCATGTCCATTCTTGGCTGGCTTTCCGAGCAGCTGTGAGACATTGCTTTGACCTCATCTGTATTTTTGTTCTCAGCAATCGAACCAGCTTTTTCTCTCCAGAAAGAAATGGTATTAATTCTGCAAGATTTTTTGCCAATCCTGTTTCCAGAGAAGAGGAAGAAAGCTACATCCAAATGGTAATCCTATATTTTTCACACTCTTCTTACTCTTCATCCCCATCTGTGTTCTTATGAGTCCACTCTAAAGGAAGCATGTTCTTCAAACAAGTACTCGATTGTCATACCAGGCGACAGTATTTTCTAGACTGAGAACAAATCAATACAAAGAGCACCCAGGGCTGAGATGTGTAATGGGAAAACGGAAGTGCCGGCAGTTCTTTTCATCAGGGCTGGGATATCCTGTTTGAGCCCAATAGGTCTGTAGTTCCCCGGATGTCCAGGGTTTAAGCTGTGAAAATGCACACACTGGAGGTTCCCTTCTGCTGCACCTTGCAGCCCTGCCCTGCCCGCCTCTTACAGAGTCTTCCTGCACACCTGAGTGGCTGGGGACCTGGCATCTCCTACCCTCTGCCTTGGGTTCTACTGAGAAGGGCTTATTGAGGAGACAGAGGGGCTTTTAGCACCTCTTGCAACTATCAGACCCTTTAGCCAGAACTGTTACCATTCTACAATTTTCAAATGTCAGGAACCCTAGAGAGAACCTGTCTGAACTATGAAATTTTGAAAAGAGATCTTGGAGGGACAACATTTAAGGCACAATGACTATATATACTTTTGAGAAGACACTTCTGCCTTCCTGTACATGAAGATAACAGGCAATTAAAATTCTAAAAAATGGCCACCTCCAATGAAACAGTAATTAAATGCTTCATTTGGCCTTTCTTTTTGATAGATTGTGCTGTAAGGACACTTAACCATGTGCAGGTGGAAAGTGACTTGTGCCAATCTGCTGTGGAATTCACAATGTTTTTCACACTTCATAATGGCCCTTGGGAGACTTCTAGAAGAAAACACTCTTATAAAAGATACTGACCAGCTGTGCTTTGTCTCCAGAGAACAGAAAAAGGAAGTGAATTCATAACCTAATGGAAGCCAGTGCAGAGTCATTCCAGAAACAGGCAGTTCATTTCTGATCTTTGAGGCTGTGAGAAAGAGCGCTGCGTCATTAACAATAGAGTTAAGGATTGGTTTCTTGCCTAAGTTTATGATCATTGGTTAATGACTGTCTCTGTACATTACTAGACAATGTGACACAGTAGATTAAAAGCCCAGAATACCAACTGAAGAAAGGTAGCTGTGAGGAAGACACCCTAGAAATGTGTTTAAAGTCTATCCCACCTCATTCAGTGTGTGTTTCAACTTCAGTATTTTCAAACAGCTTTGACTTCCATTATTTCAGTTGCTCCACAAAACAACCCTGTTTGGTGGACAGAATTCAGACAATTCAATTTTGATTTGACACATAATTATATGCATTAATTTTTTTCTCTCCTTGTGGACAAGTTCTTATCTGCATGTGAAAATTTAGTCTAGGGGCTAAAATACAAGTTTTGTTTTAATAAAGTTATATAACCTTCTTTAGTTGATTTTTTTTAATGAAATATACTTTATGTACAAGACTGTTAGTCTTGAGTGCACTACATAATGATTGGCATTTCCATACATCATGAAATGATTGTCACGGTAAGTCTAGTAACCATCTGTCCCCCTGCGGAGTTACTACAGTATTATTGATCCTTTTCCTTAGCTGGACAATACATTCCTGTAACTTGCTTATTATGTAGTGGAGGATTGCACCTCTAAGTCCCCTTCACCTGTTCTGCCTACCCCAGCCACCCATTTGTTCTCTGTATCAGTACATCTGTTTTCATTCTGTTTTGTTTGTTTTTGAGATTTCACATATAAGTAAGATCATGTAGTATTGTCTTTCTCTGATTTATTTCATTCAGTATAATACCCTCTAGATCCATTCATGGTGTCATAATGGCAAGATTGCACTTTTTTGTGGCTGAGTAATATTTCATTGTGTGTGTATACCACTCTTCTTTATCCATTCATCTACTGATGGGCATTGAGGTTGCTTCCATGTCTTGGCTATTGTAAATGATACTGCAGTGAACATTGGCATGCATGTAGCTTTTCAAATTAGTGTTTTTATATTTTGGGAGTAAATACTCAGAAGAGAAATTGCTGAATCATGTGGTAGTTCTGTTTTTAATTTTTCAAGGAATCACCATACTGTCTTCCACAGTGGTTGCATTAGTTTACATTCCCACCAACAGTGCACAAGGGTTCCCTTTTCTCCACACCCTTGCTAACACTTGTGATTTGTTGTCTTTTTGATAACAACCATTCTGACAACTGTGAGCTGTTACCTCATTGTGGTTTTCATTTGCATTTCCCTGATGGTTAGTGTACGTTGAACATCTTTTCATGTGCCTGTTGGCCATCTGCATTTCCTCTTTGGAAAAATGTCTGTTCAGATCCTCTGCCCATCTTTTAATGAGGCTGTTTGGTTTTTTTGTTTGTTTTGTTTTGTTTTTTTGAGTTGTGTATGTTTTGGATATGACCCTCTTCTTAGATGGATCATTTGCAGATATCTTCTCCCACTTGGTAGGCTGCCTTTTTGTTTTATTTCTAGTTCCCTTTGATGTGCAAAAGCTTTTTAGTTTGATGTGATCCCATTTGTTTATTTTTGCTTTTGTTTCCATTGCCTGGAGGAGACATAGGCAAAAAAAAATATTGTTAAGACCTATGTCAAAGAGTGTACTGTGTATGTTTCTTTTAAGAGTTTTATGGTTTCAGGTCTTACATTTAAGTCTTTGATTCATTTTGAGTTTATTTTTGTATATAGAGGGAGAAAGTCATCTGGTTTGAGTCTTTTGCATGTAACAGTCCAGGTTTCCCAACATCATTTATTGAAGAAGCTGTCTTTTCCCCATTGTATAATCTTGCCTTCTTTGTCATAGATTAATTGACCATATATGTGTGAATTTATTTCTGGGCTCTTTATTCTGTTCCATTGCTGTCTGTGTCTGTTTTTGTGCCAGTACCACACTGTTTTGACTGTTGTAGCTTTGTCGTATTGTTTGAAATCAGGGAGCATGATACCTCCAGCTTTGTTCTTTTTCTTTCTCAAGATTTTTTTTGGCTATGCTGGGTCTTTTGTGGTTCCATACAAATTTTAGTATTATTTGTTCTAGTTCTGTGAAAAATCCCATTGGTATTTTGATAAGGATTGCAATGAATAAGTAGAATGCCTTGGAGACATTTTAGCAATATAAATTCTTCCAATCCATGATCACAGTATATCGTTCTATCTGTTTGTATCATCTTCAGTTTCTTTCATCAGTGTCTTAAAGTTTTCTAAGTACAAGTCTTTTACCTCTTTGACTAGATTTATGCCTGTGTATTTTGTTCTTTTTGATGTGATTATAAATGGGATTGTTCTCTTAATTTCTCTTTTGGATAGTTCCTTGTTAGTGTATAGAAATGTAACAAATTTCTGTATATTCGTTTTTGTATTCTGCAGTTTCACTGAATTGATTGATGAGCTCTAATAGTTTTTTAGTCTTGTCTTTGTGATTTTCTATATATAGTATTATATCATCTGCAAACGTTGACAGTTTTGCTTCTTCCTTTCCAATGTGAATTCCTTTTATTTCTTTTTCTTGATTGATTGCTGTGGCTAGGCCTTCCAATACTATGTTGAATAAAAGTGTTGAGACTAGGCATCTTTGTCTTGTTCCTGATCTTAGAGGAAAAGTTTTCAACTTTTCACCATCAAGTATGATGTTAGCTGTGGGCTTGCTATATACAAACTTTATTATGTTGAGGTATGTTCCCTTTACACTCACTCTGTTGAAAGTTTTTATCATAAATGGGTGTTGAATTTTGTCAAATGCTTTTTTTGCATCTATTGAGATGATCATATGGTTTTTATTCACATTGATTGACTTTCAGAAATTGAACCATCCTTGCATTCTGGGGATAAATCCCACTTGATCATGATGTATGTATTAAATATATTGTTGACTTCAGTTTGCTAATATTTTGTTAAGGATTTTTGCATCTATGTTCATCAGTGATATAGGCCTATAGTTTTCTTTTTTTGAATGGTGTCTTTGGTTTGGTATTAGATATTAGGATGCTGCCCTTATGGAATGAATTTTGAAGTGTTCCTTCTTCAAGTTTTTGGAATAGTTTGAGGAGAGGTGTTAATTCTTCTTTAAATGTTTGGTAGAATTCACCAGTGAAGCTGTCTAGTCCTGGACTTTGTTTGGAGTTTTTGATTACTGATTCAATTTCAATGCTAGTAATCCGTCTGTTCAGATTATCTCTTTCTTCCTGATTCAGTCCTAGAAGATTGTATGTTAGTGGAATTTATCCATTTCTTCTAGGTTGTCCAATTTGTTGGCTTATTATAAATGTTCATAGTATTCTCTTATGATTGTATTGCTGTGCTATCAGTTGTAATTTCTACTCTTTCATTTCTTTCTTTGTTTATTTGGGTCCTCTGTCTTTGTTTTTCCTTAATGAGCCTGCCTTAACAATTTTGTTTATCTTAAAAAAAAAAAAAAAACTAGCTCTTGGTTTCATTGATTTTTTTTTTTCATTGTGTTTTTTTGGTGTGGCCTCTATTTTATTTCTTTCCACTCTGATCTTTATTATTCCCTTCCTTTTACTGAGGACAGCAGCCAGGAGCTCAGTGTGGGCTGGGGGGCACATCAGGGCAGTCCTGGCAAGCCAGCCTAGAAGCTGCCCTAGGCAGTTTCAATCTGCTGCTTCCATGCTGGGACTGGGAGCAGGCAAGTCTGTGTGCGTTCTTCGAGAGTGGAGTCCAGTCTCAGTTTCTTACAGCCCTCTGGTAAGCCCCACTGGTTTTCAAACTGACTAAGGGGGCTCATCTTCCCTGTGTCAGACCCCATGCTAGGGTGCTTAATGTCTGGCTTGAACCCTTCGTTCCCCAGGGAGGAGCCCCAAGCCTGTGACAGTTCCCCCTCCTCTTCTATGTCCCTCACTAAGGGTAAAGGTCCCAACCAAATCACTGCTCTTCTCTTCTGTCAGACTCTGTGTGGATCTTTTGTTAAAGCCTTGGTTGTAGAAAAGCTGTCCAGCTATTCCCCAGGTAAATTTCAGTGAGAGTCATTCTCTCTATAGCTGTAGTTTTGATATGTCCATGAAGAGAGCGTCATCCTTCTCCACCATCTTGATCCCACCTTTTCTTTTGTTTTTCAAGATTGATTTGGCTATTCAAGGTTCCTTGAGATTCCATGTGAATTTTAGGATGGTTTTTTCTATTTCCGCAAAAAACACCGTTGGGATTTTGATAGAGAATGCTTTGAATCTGCAGATTGCTTTGGTTAATGTAATCCTCTTTGGAGGATTTGGTGAAGTATCTGTTGAATCCTTTTGCCCAAGTTTTAATTGGGGTTTTTGTTTTCTTGTACTGAGTTTTGAGAACTCTTTATATATTCTGTGTATAAGTCATGCAATGGGTATGTGAGTCACAAATATTTTAAGTCTGGATCTTGTCTTTTCATTCTCTTCTGTTCTTTGAAGAGCAGAGATTTTAAATTTGATTAATCTCAATTTATTGACTTTTTTCATTCATGGGTTGTTCTCATGTCTAAGAACGCTTAGCCTAACTTTTGATCATTATGTTTTCCTCCGTATTTTCTTCTAAAAGTATGATGGGGTGATGAAAATGTTCTAAAATTGATTGAGGTGATGATGACACAGATATGTGAATATACTAAGCACCACCAAATTGTTCACTTTAAATGGGAAGATTGTATGGTATGGGAATTATATCTCAATAAAGCTGTTTGCAAAACAAATCCTAAAGATTTTGGCAAATGTTGACAAGCAGACCTTTACAATTGAGTCTGGAGATTGAACGATAGTTCCCTGGGCTACGTGAGCAGCCCAAGGGGCAAGACGAAGGTCATGATATCAGGGGTTCCCCAAGGAAACTGTCCAGCAAGATTACCTTGCAGTGAACCCCACAGCTGACAGACACCACCCATGTACTCAAAGCTTCCACTCAGCTTTTTGGTCTTTCACTCTTAAATATGAACAGCCAGCCAGTAATTTTATCAGACATCTCAGGAGAATTCTCACGTGAAGGATAGGGACCCAAACAAACAGATTGGAGGAAACAAAACCTATGCCAGAAGGAGAAACCATTTTTAAAGAATCTATTATTACAAATATTCTCTGAGAGATGAGCTCTTACTTAATACATAAGTTAAATGAATCTATTAAGTCAAACAAGCACATTAACATATTAAAGGAGAAAATGATGTGATTGTCTCAGATGCAGCAAAAGAATTTGATAGAACTCAACATCTATTCACATATGGGAACGAGATATATAAATAGAAGTTGCATCACTGGGGAAAAGATGGTTATCCATATGGGGTACAAACAAAATAAAAATGAATGAATTGTATCCCTATTTCACCACCATAGGTTAAAATCAGTTCAGGCTAGATCGTTACTTAACCACTGTAGACAGTGATGGGCTATTAGCAACACACTTAACCAACAAGTGATTAATCTCCTGAGTATATGAGGAAATCTGAGAAAAATTAGAAAAGTACAAGTACTTCAATATAAAAAGTAGCAAGACAAAAACAAACCTGAACAGATAATTCACAGAAGAGGAAAAAATGACCCTTAAGCATATAAAAAGATGGCCAATTAGTTAAATTAGCAAGGGCATGGGAAATCAAACCGCAGTTAGATACCATTTTCCCCATATCCGGTGGGTGATAGTAAAGTTGAAGGTGCATACATCCCGGGGCCACACTGGAAATTCTTCCACAAGCTGCATGAAGGCTCAGAGCTGCATCGCTTGTAATAGCCTCCAAGTTGGAAGCAACTCAAATGTCTGTTGTTGGTAGAACAGTTAAATAAATCATGCAGTGGAATCCTCTATTCGAATGAAACAGAAGGAAACGGGGCCAATGCTTTGACATGGGTGAGTGTGACATATGTAATAAGGAGCAAAAGTTGAAGTCACCCAAAATGCATACAACATGGTTCTATTGATAAAAGTTGAAAACAGACAAAACTCAAGATTATGTCAGTTAAGGATACTTGCACACTGATAAAACTATATTTAAAAAGACAAGGAGTGATAAGCACAAAATTCAAGACGGTGCTCAACCTCTCCGGGGCAGAGGAGGAAGTCGCAGGGGAGTAGGCACTCCCCACGCCTCAGGTGTGGCCGTATCCCACTTCTGAAGCTGGATGCTGAGTCCATGGGTGTGTCTTTGTATTGTGTAGAGTACCTTTAAATGCATTTGAGATGCCTTTACTAGAGCTTCAATAAGTGCGGTTGGTTTTTTCAGGATTTAATCTCTAAGGAATCATGGGCCTGCCCGATCCATAAAAAAAAAATCCTTCTTGGGGGAGGTAATCACCAGCTGTTTCGAAGGTGACTGAAGGTCTAGCTTCATGTGAAGCCCAGGTTGGCTCTGTTGTATTTCAAAGCCAGCTCTCATACAGGATTGCAGGCTGAGCTATTATCATCTGATGGCAGTTACCCAAGTGGAGACGTGACTCACTCTGCTTCCCCGGGGCCGCCCGACCAGAAATCGTTAACCTGCATCCCATGATGTTGGTTTCTAGGAAGAGCACAGAACAGCCAGCTCCCTGACGTGGACAAAGAAATTCAGCCTGGATTATCTAGCCCTGGACTTCAATTCCGTGTCACCAGCCCCTGTACAGCAGGTAGGAAGTACTTAAAATCAGCCCTAATCCTGCCTTCCAGAAGTCCTGGTGTATTTCCCTCTGGGGTATATTCTTTGGGTGGATATGTACAAATTTATGTGGTATTCATACTCCTTAAAACTTGGACCGTAAACTTTATTGAGTGTAAGCTGTGGTATGAATGAATAGTAGGGAAGCAGTGGACAACAGCTAAATATTCTTGAGCAAAGGATGCTTAACAGTGTGTTGTTTGATGAGAAAACCCACTTGCTGAACGGGATAGACAGTATGATTCCATCTTGTGTGTGTGCAGAAAAAACATCTGGAAGATTTCCCTTCTCCTTTACCTTTAATTTCATTCCAACAACCTAAAATGATACTCCAGAAAAGCGGGTCAGAAGGGGAGACGGATGACTACAAAAGGCACGTTAGTCGGTTTTAGTAGGCTGTGCAGTGATGAGCACCCCAGATCTCCAAGTTGAAGGGAGCAGAGGTGAAGAGCGATCTGTACACAGACACACAAAGTGTAGCATTTCTTTCTGCAGGTAACTTGATAGCACTGTAATCTACCACACTCGAACTGCCATTTTCCTGACTTTTTCTTTTAATTTTTAGAATTTTTTTAAATTGAAGTATAGTCAGTTACAATGTGTCAAATTCTGGTGTACAGCATCATGTCCCAGTTATAAATACACATACATATATTCATTTTCATATTCTTTTTCATTAAAGGTTATTACAAGATATTAAACACAGTTCCCTGTGCTACACAGAAGAAATTTGGGTTTTTTTTTTTTTACCTATTTTTATATGTAGTAGTTAATATTTGCAAATCTCAAACTCCCAGGTTTATCCCTTCCCACTTCCTTTCCTCCAGTAACCATAAGATTGTTTACTATGTCTGCAAGTCTGTTTCTGTTTTATAGATGAGTTCATTAGTGTCCTCTTTTTTCTTTTTTCTGTTTTTAGATCCCACGTATGAGTGATATCATACGGTATTTCTCTTTCTGGCTTACTTCACTTAGAATGATGATCTTTAGGTCCATCCATGTTGCTGCAAATGGCATTTTATTATTTTTTATGGCTGAGTGGTAGTCCATTGTATAAATATACCACCGCTTCTTTATCCAGTCATCTGTCGATGGACATCTAGGCTGCTTCCATGTCTTGGCTATTGTAAATAGTGCTGCTATGAACATTGGGGTGCAGGTGTCTTTTGGAAGTAGGGTTCCTTCTGGATATATGCCCAGGAGCGGGATTCCTGGGTCATACGGTAAGTCTATTCCTAGTCTTTTGAGGAATCTCCATACTGTTTTCCACAGTGGCTGCACCAAACTGCATTCCCACCAGCAGTGAGGAGGGTTCCCTTTTCTCCACAGCCTCTCCAGCATTTGTCATTTGTGGACTTTTCCTGACTTTTAAAATTCGATGTAATGACAGTCTTTTTGTTCTCCCCCTTCAGAAACTTCTCCTTTTAGAGGAGCAAAGAGTAGACTATGTCCAAGTGGACGAGCAGAAGACGCAGGCTCTCCAGAGCACAAAGCAGGAGTGGACGGATGAGAGGCAATCCAAAGTGTAAGACAGCTGGGCTTGCTGGGCCTGAGACTTGGGGCTTGCTTGGAGGTTTTCACTAGAATTGCACTGATGGTCAACACAGGTTAAGATGCAGAGAGAACTTATGGTACCTGTGGGCTTGGCAGAACCTTTGGGAGAGAGGACATATTTGGACACATTGAACGGGGAGAAGAAGGAAGTGGTTTCCTGACAGAGGGGCCCTGGGGGAGCCCAGCCCTCCCCTCCCAACCCGTCGCAGCAGTGTCCCTCCCCAGCCACGCCTGCCCATGCCCAGAGCCTCAGGGAGGCTTGGAGTTGGCTCCACAGTCACAAAAGACAGAGATGGAGGATTCCACTGGGATGTAGAACACTCCACTCAGGCAGGGTAGGAACAAGAAAAAGAAGAGTTGGGAGGATAATTTCCCCAGTGTTTGGTTAAAGAGCTCTCCAGTGGAGCATTTGGAGTGCAGACTGGAAGCAGTATTACTACCAACAGGCTGACATCGTTTGACTCCAACGCCTGAAAGTTTGATCTGTCTCCTGTGCCTTCCATTGGACTCATAAATTATCCCAGGAGAGAGGCACCTGGAGAGTATCGTGTCCCCATCCCTGAAAGCGCGGTTGAAGAGATCAAGCCTAGTGATGGTGGCGGAATCTGCATTCCTCACTCCAAAGACTCCAGTGACAGAGGCGTCGAGTCCCGGGCTCCACGATGACGGTATCAGCTTACACTGGGGGCTCTAAGGATCATCTCTTCCCCTACAAGACCTTGGAAGCTAGGCTTGGCAGAGATTGGTGCTCCCACTTTGAAGAAAAGAATACTAAGAGCTGGAGGAGGGAACATTTGGCCCAGGATTACTCATGGAGCCGAGACATGGAGTCTCTTTCCACCGTCTCACGCTGCCTCTGAGGATGCTGATGAAGTCCATCAGTTTGGTTAATTCTGAAGATGTGTGGGAAACACACGCCAACCCGGGATGAGTCACCGTCTCCTCTCCCTTTCACAGGATTTTGAGCAGGTGCTTTTATACTTGAAAGGTATGCATGTCAAGCCAGGGTTTCTGTGTGTGGCGTTGAAACTGGGAACTCTAAGGTGATCAGTAGTTCCCTTTAAATACCTCTTGACAATCTGTGTGAATTCCATCCCTGGTTCACGTGGTCCCCTCGCAGCGTGTTTCCCATGAGCTGGCTAATGCTGGTGGAAAAACTTATGCCACCTCGGGGAGGGCTACCCCTGGCTATCTTCTGCTTGACTCAAGCTTTTGTGTGACAGTTAGGAGCCGAAGAAAATGAACAAACCAAAAAGCAAGCCCCATTCTCAGGTTTCCTGGCTAATGTTTCCCTCCTGCTTTAGTGGCGCCTAGACCTTGAGGAGGGCAGATATTCACACTGTGCATTGAGGGCGGCTTGTCGCCTCTTCCTTTATGGGGCACTGGGGTTCAGGGGCCCCAGACAAAAGTCTCAATCTGACACAGAGTTTTACCTGATGCTCTTTCCTGAGCCTTCTGAGCACCTGCAGGCAGAAGACAGATCTGAACAAGTGGGTAGTAAGCAGATACTGACCTACTGTTCTGTCCCTGTGTCTTATACATGAGGCTAGATCACGTAGGCAGGCAGGTCTCTGACAGTTGGGGTTAGTCAGAGCAATTGTCAGCCTTATGCAGAGTTTCATGGTTTTGAACTGCTCCAAAGGTAAGTGTCAACATCTTGGTTTTTCAGACCATAAAAGAAGTAATTTTGATGTTCCAAGCAGCAGGATCTGGTGACATAATTTTCTTCCTGGAACAAGATGGGGGAACACTGCCAAGTGCTTTAACTGACTTGAGTCCTTAGTGAGTCTGGATGGAGCCACAAGCGGGCTCCTTGCACCCCACGGCCTGCTCCATGTCACCACACACAGAGTCGCAAAGAGTCACAGAGCCTCAGGCAAGAATCCAGGGCAACAGACGGCCAGTTCCCATGGATGGTAGCTTCCTCGTTTGTGGGCCACCTGTGTTTAGGTCGTCAGAAAAGTTGTACACCCAAGTGTCGAGAACCTCACCAGATTGGGGATAGATTGGAAAAGTAAATACAGCTGAAATGATGTCAGCAATGAAATGTCATCCAGGTGACCAAAAAAAAAAAATCTGTTTCTACAAAACATTTCCAGGGCCATAGTTACTGCACGAAACAACAGACACTTGACTGGTGTGGCTTGTTTGGAAGTGATTAGGGATTTTTTTTTTAAAAAGATGACTTCACCTCATTTCCAGGGTGTATGCGATGATGTCTTGCTTTGATAAAACCGCTCATGGATGACTCCACAAAAACAGAACAATTCAGGGACACAAAATACAGGTGGTTTCTGAGCTGACAGCAGCGTATGCTCTTGAGAAAGGCACCAGCGTGGACTAGCTGTGCCAGCAGAGAGCCATGATTCTGAGGGTCTG
The DNA here is from genome assembly GCF_048773025.1 of Camelus bactrianus. Classification (NCBI taxonomy): domain Eukaryota; kingdom Metazoa; phylum Chordata; class Mammalia; order Artiodactyla; family Camelidae; genus Camelus; species Camelus bactrianus. The sequence continues at coordinate 117,730,065 of NC_133575.1, read as the reverse complement.
TTTTTTTTAATAGAAAGGATCCCAGATACTGCTCCAAGTCAAGTGCACATGGCACAGCTGTACGCTGTGCAATACACCTTTCTAGAAGATTTGAGAATCATCAGGACAGTGTAGTGATTAATCCCACGTTCTTTTCTGTAGCTTCTTTTGGCTTCATTTCCTTCCATCTCGTTTTGTTGGGAAATACTCCCAGGTCAGGAGTTGTGTCATGCAGAAAAGGCGGCTGAAGGGTGTCAAGCCCGTGAGTCCCCAAGTCCTTGGGCCACCAGCACCAGCTGGATCATAGCCTTTAGGTCTGAGTTGCACCCGAAGGCTCCCCTAAGGCCCTGCTTTCTCCTGTCAAGGCCACCTCCTCTGCCCCCATTCACACCACCTTTGTATCCACAATCACGCTGATTTTTAAAAATTCACTGTGTTTTTACTGTTTCATTTCTGGCATTAATAAAAGTCTTGGAGGAATTGTGCCCGAAGTGCCCGCTTATTTGTTTTAAGTGACAACAGCTGATAAAAATAGGGACCACGGTTTGAAAGCTGAGTATGTGAAAATAGACTTCATTGCCATTTTGGAAATACAACAAACTTCACCTGAGTCATGTGGAATGACCTACATTCGTGGCATTTCACTGCAAACAGGTGGCTGTAATCAGCACTGCTTCTGGTCAGCCAAACCGCATCCTGACACCCTTTTTTTCTCTGACATTAAAAGCGGCAGCTCGTGACCTTCCTGTCCCCAGCAGGGGTCCAGCGCCACCACCTCCTCTTCTCCACAGTGAGGCTCCCAGCTTCTCTGGGCGCTGTGCAATCTCTGGGTGACTGTGCCAGGCAGAGGCCACTAGGGTAGCAGGGGCTCCGGAGTAGGGGAAACAGGCCAAAGGCAGAGACCCGACAGCCAGGGTGCTGAGGGGGAGGGGAAGCCACGTGAAAGTCCGCGCCCTGGGGAAGTATGAGGCTGGTTACCCATCATCCCCCGACCTGAAGAAGGGCAGGTTGTCCACGAGGCTTAACCAGAGACGCAGGGCCCGGGGACTAACCTAAAGCGGCTCTGAACCCCAGGCCCCTTGTGCTCCGGCCCCCTTCCTCCACCAGAGGCCTCCCCAAGTTTCCGGATTTCTTCTTTATTTTCCTCAATTTTAAACTGCCTTTATTGTTATCATTTCCTTATTTTAATTGTGCCATTTGTTTTTATAAATGTAATTTTTATTTTCTGCAACTGGGAGAGTGTGGCACTGGTGCAGGCTGGTTGGGTGCCCTCACGCCCCCCCCCAACACACACACAGGGGCACTTGATTTATGACGGGGGTGCTGGGGAGCCTCAGGGACAGACGGCCTCGCCAACAAGGGTGCCGGGTCACTGGGGACCCGCCAGGACAGTAATGAGCCCTGAGCCCGCTCGGCCGCCGATTCCCGTGGGACCTGGAGGCGGAAGGCTGAGCGATCGGTTTGCCGCCTTCCCTCCCCGGACCCGGCCCTTTCGGCGTCTGTCCGCCACTGCGGTCCTGGTCTTTGCTTCTTGGTGAAAACCTCCACTTCGATCAGCTTTAGCCTTTGCTTCCCTTCGTGTAAAACAACACAACCTAATTGTTTTATGTCTGTTTTGAAAGTTTCAATCATTTAAATTTTTTTGTTCTTCAATTTCAGGCTTTTAATTCATTTTCATACTTTATGGTGATAGAAGTCATCAAGTAGTTACCTGTATTTGGAAAAATTATTATTAATTAGAAGAATGATTATTAATTATAAGACGAGAATTTTCTGGAATGATGGAAATGTTCAATATTTTAATCCGGGTGGTGGTTATACAGGGGCTTACATACGTAAAAATTGATCAGTCCTTAAACTTAATATTTGTACACTTCCCTGCATGTAAATTATACTTCAACAAACCAGTTAACATGAGGGGAAAAAAGACTCCAGGGGAATTAAAAAGTTAATATTTAGAAACACAACCATACAACGTAGAAGAAACTAGAGGAAAACTTTTTATTATCTTGGGGTATGGAAGACCTTCAGCAGCAAGGCACAAAAGACAGAAGCAATAAAGGGAATACTTATTTCCTTTGATAACTCCATCTACTTCAACACATATTTCGGGAACACCTGCTACATAACAGGTAGTCTTGTAGGCACTCTGGAACTAAGAGCGTGAACAAAAATCCCTTTCCCTAAGGAGCTTATGCTCTGGCAGGATGTGGGGCACTCTTGGTGCTCCATCCAAATCCTCTAGGACACCTTTCACTGTTTGACGTGGCCCCTGGCTTTCATGTGCCTTTGCTGCCAACAGCCCGCACCTGGGACTCCCTGTCAGTGGAGAGCCTCTCCGGCACCTACTGGAGCTGCTTTACCTGCGAGAGCAGAGAACACCTCGGGATGCACTCCGCCTGCCCTCTGCACTGAGCAGGACAGCATTCTGAAATCTCAGTTCCTTTACCTCAGGTTGGGACAAAGTCTAAGGAGAAATTGCATTGCAGAGCTCCCCAGTGGAATGTGGCAGGATTCCTCCTCTCCCCGAGACGCCCCCTCGCTTGGACTCCGCCCCTTCCCCGTCCCGCCTTCCCGCTGTCGCCTGCCCAGCCTTCGGCGAACCCAGCTACAGCACACTGAGTTCTGGAAAAATGGCTGTAAAGAGATCTTCTGTCCCACTTGCTCGTCCAGAATCTAGCCACTCCCCATCAAGAGGTAGAGTCTCCGTCCTCTCCTCTAGAACCTGGGTCCTACAGGGGACAGAGCTTCTGCCTGGCCCTCTCTGAGGATACACACCCTTGGAATGCAGGCATCACGCTGTGAGGAAGCACATGCCACATGGAAAAGAGCGAAGGCCCTGGGCCCTCAGACTCTGCTGCCTTCCCAGCTGGTAGCTGGCACAAAATTGTCAGCCGTGTAAGACCCGTTGGAAGCAGATTCCTCCAGGCTGCAGTTTGACCACCCAGATGTGGTCCCATGCAGCAGATGTGAGCCTTACCCCGAGTGGCCGCCCAAACCAGAGATGTGTGTGCGAAGTAAATGACCATCGTTACTTTATGTCACTAACTTTGGGTGTGGCTTCTCATGTAATAGCAGTCACTAGACCACCAACCTAAGACACAGGTGAGACAGGAAGTTAAAAAAATCAACTTGTAAATTATACTGTATCTTAGAAACTGATGAGTGGTATGGAAAAGAAAAAACAGCGTGAGGAGGAGCAGGTGTGCACTGTCTGGGGGGGCGGCCACATGAGTAAGGAGGGGGAGAAGATGAGACCTGAGCAGCCTTGGAGATGAGGGAGCCACAAGCTATGTTTGCGAGAGCCTTCAAGGCAGGGAGCACAGACTGCAAAAGCCCCAATTCAGCAGAAAACTTGCAATGCTGATGGCACAGCAGAGGAGGTGGAGTGGTAACTGAGGACTCGCAGATTATAATATAGGGCCTTATTGGCCATTATAAGGCCACTGGCTTATGTTCTGAGTGAGAATGGAGCCAGTGCAGGGACCTGAGCAGGGGAGACATGCCATCTGACTTACATTGTGAAACGATCACTGAGCCACCACAGCTGCTGCACGCGGTCAGGTGAGACTCTCCATCACCGTCGTCACATCACGACCACCGCCACCATCCCCACCGACAGCACCTCCCTCCCTCCAGCCCACGTCAGGGTGCTCCAGGTTCTGTAAGGCAGGCTGTTCACCTGTGTGGAGTGACAGGGACCGGATCTGCCCTGCCACTTAACCTGAAAGAACTCCCTAGAACCAGGCAAAATACATGAAACACAGGCTGTGAAGAGGGTGGCTGTCGGGCGGGGAAGGACAGTCAGGGCTCTCTGGGAGACGAGAAAGGAAGAGGGAAGCCGTGCACTGGCCCCAGTTCACTGTCCCAGAGACCTTCCAGACGGAGTCCAGCCGGCTCCCTGGGTCTGGGGCCAGCCTGGTGGGCGGAGGACCGGAGAGGAGGGAGCCCTGCACCCGGGCAGAGGGTCCCACGGGAGGACACACAGACCACCGAGCAGCACAGGCTCCTGAGGAAACTGAGGCCGGGGACTGGGCCACCCCAGTGGATGAAAGGTAACTGCCCAGCGCTCAAGCAAGACAGGGACTTGCAGCTGTCCCCGCCGGCCAGAAGGGCAAACCTCGCCATTCAACAGGCATCGGGCCAGGGCTCAGAAGGGTGGACAAAAGGTGGCTCCTCCACTGAAAGCCGCTCTGGTCCCAGGCAGCAGACCTTGAAAGACTCCAAGGGCAAAGGCTCAGTGTCTGACACTGAATCAAAAACTACCAGGGGATACAGAGCAGGAAAATCCAACCCTTAACTAGGAGAGAAATTCATCGCTGAACGGCCTCCAGATTGGAAAGGAAGAGGTAACACTGCCTTCATTCCGAGAAGACATGATCACCTACGGGGAACACCCAACGGCAGCTACAAAAGAGCTACTAGAATAAGTGAGTTTAGCAAGGCTGCAGGATATGACATCTTTTCCCAGGAGCCACCTCCTTCTAACTAAAGGCTTAAACCATGGTCCCAGCACTTTTCCTTCACTGGCCTGAGAGCAGGCCAGTGAGCCACAAAGCTCCTACTGTGGTGTTTCCGGGTTGTTTCCTCTTCTCAAGCAAACCAAGTTTTTAAAAAATTTTGCCGAGGTTGGGAGGGTTTTGCTCAGTGGTAGAGTGCCTGCTTAGCATACTCGAGGTACTGGGTTCAATCCCCAGTACCTCCATTAAGAAACAAACAAACCAACCTAGTTACCCACCCCCCACCCCCCAATTTTTTTTTTTTAATTTTGCCGAGGAGACGCAGTGGTGACAAGGATGTGGGCAACCAGCATTCTGGTGGGACAGTACATTTTCTGGAGAGCAATTCCACACTTCAGATTGAGAACTGTAAACATTTAACCAATTCTACCTCTTTTAACCTATCTTAAGAATCATTCATGCAAAGATTTATACACAAGAATTCCACTGAATCTTTACTTATAATATGTCAAAAATTGACAGTGATTTAAATGCTCAATAATGTTATCTTTTACGTATCCCTTCAATAATGCTTTCGAAGAATTGTTAGGATAAAAAGTTCACGTTAGATGAAAAATATCAGGAAAAATGCTAAGCTTGCAAAATATATATTATTGTTATACATTTGGTACATAAATACAACTATAAAACTAAGGAAATGTTCCAGAATGGTGACAGTAGTTAATACTGAGTGACAGGACCTCTCTTCTTCCACATCTTAAACTGTCTTCAATTACGTTGTGCTATTTGAAAATCTGGATCCCAGAACCTCCCCTCCAACCAGAGGACAAAGGCAGGAACATTTGGAGGTGCCACAGTTGAAAACGAATTCAGACACAGCATCATAGCTCAGTGTTATTTTCTGTAGTTAATAAGCATTTAAGCACCAAACAAACCAAGGGGACCCTGAGCGCCCAAGCGCCAGTACAGGCAAAAGAGGAGGCCCCACAGTGAAGCGGCTACTACTGTGGGGGTCACCCCCCTAGGAAGGATGCGCTGTCTAGGAAGGGACACAAGGTTTGACCTTAACCTCCTTCCCCCTCCCTGGCTTAGCGGGAAACAGGGGGCCCAAAGCGCTGCAGGGTCCGCATCACCAGAGCTAGCTGGTCCAGAAAGTTGACGATGGAAATTCGCAGGAGGCGGGAATCTTCAGCTCTCCAGCGGCTGAAAGGGAGGGAAAAAGAAAACCCAGTTGGAGGGAGGTGCTAAGTCCCACCGTCCCCGCCCTGCTCGTCTATGACCCTGCGCCCTTTGCCATCTCCCTTAGAGTGCCCCTCAGGTGGAGCTGGGTGCAGCGCACCGGGTCACCTCCCTAGGCCCAACCCTTGAGTGGCCCCACGTTGCCAATCGAGCGCCCCTCCGGGCAGACCCGGCCACCTGCCGCCCCTCCCCATCAGCCCCTTCTAGAACTTACACCGCCAGGAGGCTGCCGCTGACTGTGAGCTCCTTCCGAACCGCCCCTCGGTGGGGTTCGGCATCTGGGGCCAGGGACCCACGGGCGATCTCCGCCTCCAAGGTGGACGGGAAAGGCACGTCTAGGGCGCTGGCGAGATTCGGTTAAGGCACCATCCACGTAGCTTCTGTGCGCTGGGCCCTGTCTCCGGCCCCCCCTGACTAGCCCCAGCCCCTTCGGGGCCGCTTCCATCCCACTCCTGGCCCATTCTAATGCACCCCAGCCACCCCGGTGCCCCCTGCTCTCATTTTTTCTCCCCCCGCCGTGCCTGGCCCGTACCCCGCAGCCCGAGTCCCCCTTCTCCCCTTCGCTCCCTGGCTGCCCCTGACTCATCTGGTCCTCTGTCCCACCTCCCACAGCAGGCAGCCCCCAGCCCATTCTCCGCTGCCCCCTCGGGCAGGATGCAATTCGTGCAGTCGGCTTCTCGGCCTTCCGGCCGTGGACATGGGGTTTCCGCCCGGCCCCGAAGTGGGCTGTGCTGGCGCTACACGCGGAGCTCCGCCGGCTGCAGAGGCTGCTACCCCTGCGCCTCCGGGGCTGCCCAGGCCATCCTGACGGTCCCGGGCTCCAGCGCCGCCCGCCGCGCCGCCTGCGCTCGCCTCCGCGCCCGCCGCCTGCATGGCTGCCGCGCTCCGCCTCCGACTCCGCCCTCCGGACGCCGGTCGGCTCGCCGCGCCCACCAGCGGCCGAGAACCCCGGGCTCCCTCCCGAAGCCCCGCCCCCAGCGCTGACCCCGCCCCGCCCGCGGCCGAGAAACCCCGGCTCCCCCGTGAAGCCCCGCCCCCGCGCTGACTCCGCCCCGCCCGCCTGCGCAAGCGGTCCCTCCGCAGCCCCCTCCACCCTTGCCGACCCCACCCCCTTCCCCGCCAGACCACGTGTGAGGCCACCGGGTGCCTGGCCCGGTTCACGCCCTGTCCGTTCCCAACGTCCCCGAGACATGTGACTCCACATGGACGTGGAAGTGACTTGTGGAGGGGGGTGGGGTCGGATAGCCCCGGAGGGCTACCGCTCTGCACCCGGCCTCCGTCGCAGGTGTGAGCGGAAAAACCAAAGCAGGCGGTAAAGGAGCCGACCGGCCGGGCCGACCGGTTTGCTTTTTAGGAAGAACACTGAGTGGCTTGCGTGGACGTCGAGCCCGCCTGCGGGGACCCCCGCACAGAGGCAAGGAGAGAAATGACAGGGCCTGAACTAAAGTAGTGGCAGGGGAACAGGGCTAATGTCCTGTGTGGAACGTCAGAGTGCAAAACGAAAATCGCTGGGATCCCAATTCAGTGAGTGACTGTGGATGCGTATAGGAATCCCAGGACAACATGCCAGGGTGTAAAATTACTCGTTCTCTCTGTGTGACGCCATCGTGGGTGATTTTAACTTCTTTCTTCTGTCTCCCGGCAAGGTTTTGAGAGCGACCTTACGTGGCATTTTTCATCCAAAATAAGGTTTTAAAGTGACGTGAAATTTCCGATGCTGATAGGCCTGTTACTTTTCTATTGTCCTCCTTTGTAATCACAAGGAAGGACTTGAAGCTGAACTGGATCATCAAATCCTGTTGGATCTCCCCTCAAAGTAGGCCCTCAATCAGCCCACGTCCCTCCCTCTCCATTGCTAGTTCCCAGGGGCAGCCCCCGTACCTCCCCGAGCCCTTTGACAGCGTTCTGACTAGTTTTCCTCTATGCCTGCTCCTCTGCAGCCTGTCCTCCACACAGCAGAATCCGTTCTGAATGTCTAGCATAAGTCATGTCACACCGTGTCCCTGCTTAAAATCCTAAGACACTTTCCCTTGGCCCTTGGAATCAGATCCAAACTCCTTGTTGTGGCTTATAAAAGCCGGGTGTGACCTGGCTCCCAGCTCCTCCACCCTCTATCTCCACCTGCCTGCTTCCTCATTCTGTGCAGCCTCTGGGGCCTTCTCTCTGCTCCTGATCAAGGGTGCCCCGCCCCCAGCCCTTTCCACTTACTTCTATTTGGAAGACTCTGTCCCCAGACTTTCCCATGGCTGGCTCCTTCTTGTCATTAGGATCTTGGCTCCAGTGTCGCTTCTGAGAGGCCTTCGGGGTCACCAATCTAGCACACTATCCCCAGGCACACTTCATCACATTTGCCCATTTCAGTTTGCTGCATTTCTAATAATCTGAAATTAAAACTTTGTTTTGTTCACGTCTACGTTGTTGATGGTACCTTTTCAGTGCAGTTTATGCAATAGGTGGTGTGTTGCCTGCCAGCTGAAACAGTATTAAGTACAAGACTCAACCACTGCCTTGGGCCTAGCACTCCCACAGGTAGGCGGTTCCTTCACACATATGGAACAACCTATGCGCAAAGTTACTCACTATAACATAATTCGTAATAGAAAACTGTTGGGTACAGGGCACATGCCCCACAGCAGCAGGGAGCTGGTGAAATTCATTATGGTACAGTAGTCCTAAGCAGCAGTAGAAAACCATGAAAATCTCTAGTGAAAATGAACTGATTTCCAGGATGTGTTGTTATGTGTAAAAAAAATCAGAATGCAAAGGACACACACAGACACACGTACTTATTGGGGGGGAAAAAGATACAGGACAGACAGAGAACCTGGAAACTGATGAAAGTGACATGGGTATGGGACTTCCTGTAATACATCTTTTTGTGCAGTTTTGACTTTGAACCATGTAAATGATTTATATGTTCAAAAGTATATTTGAAAGAGTGAAAAAAATCAAGTGCTTACACTGAATAAAAACAAAAGCCAATGAGCCTAACTGCATGTCCAATCGATAACAGAACCACAGAGAGAAAATAAGTCTGGTACCTTTTAAACTCAGCCCTCTGTGCTCCCTTCACGGGGTATATTCCAGGGACAGACAGCATTGGCTTTACTCTCAGTGTGTCTGTTGGTGGCGGTGACAGTGCTGAGATGACTGTGAAGCTGTCCGGGGTGCACTTTAAGGTCGACTCTATCCGGTAGAGGAAGGGAGCAAGTACACCGACAGATCGAGCTGTGGGGAACATGGCTGTGGGATGAGGGGAGGTGACAAAGAAGTGTGAAGCTGGGTTGGAATTGGGGGTTGCAGTATGAACTCAGAAAATGTTTGCGAGTTTTGTCCAGTGCAAGAGTCTAGAAACAACGACACCCCAGTAGCAATGAACGCACCCCGTACCAGACCTTGGTTCTCAACACCGTTCTCCACTGAAAGGAACCACAGCTCCTTGGAGAAATGGAGGATCCTAGGTCTGGGGCAGGAGAAAATACCAGATGAGCCTGAGGCACGTTTTAATGCTAGAAAATAAGGACATGCTTGAAAAGCAAAAAGATGAGGCATGTCAAAGGGATACAGGAGCCAAGCAGGAAGAACCAAAGCTAGAACAATTTGAGTGTCAAAAAGGATATTAAACCTTTGGAGAGGAGTGTGACTGGGAGGCAGCACCAGGGAAGGTCATATTATGTATTTATTATGTATATATTTCCATCTGGAGGAGACAGATACATGGGCATATCCATTTAAAGAATCCATTGAGCTGTACATGGATGATTTATGCATATTACTGTATGCATGCTGTAGTCCGATAAAAATGACCCCCAAAATGACACTCTTGGATTCTAAGTTGTTAAATGAAAAAGCAGTGCCATCCACTGTGATAACTGAGAAAAGAGAGCGGGGGGTGAGGGGAAGGAAAGCTCTTCCTAGAGAAATACCAACTAATAATTGTAGAAAATCAGCCCACGTCTCTCCCTCTCCATTGCTAGTCCGACCGCATACTCACCAGAAACAAGTACGTGCTCAACAATAGCAACAAAAACCATTATTTTAAAAATGTGCCTACAAGTTCTTTGATATTCCTCCTTACAAAAAAAAATGGAGCTTAATTTCCCTCCTTTTGAGTGTGGGCTGGACTTACTGATTTGCTTCTAACAAACAGCACATGGAGGAAGTTACACTGTGGAAATCTGCAAACCAGGTCATAAAAGGCTTTGCAGCTTCAGTCCTTTTCTCTTTCTTGGCTAACTGTATCAAGGGAAGCCAGCTGCCACGTAATGAGATGAGATCCAGGTGTCAAGAAACTGATGCCTCCAGCCAACGGCCACGTGAGCTAGGCTAGAAGCAGATTTACCAGACCAGACAGGCTTTCAGATGACTGGAGTCCTGACCAACGTCACTGCCACCTCATGAAAGAGCCTTGTGGATGAGCTGGGACACTTTTTCATCTGCAAGGAGCCTTTGTACTTCCTTTTCTGTGAACTCTTTGTTCATATCTCTTTCCCATTTTTCTTTTATTCTTATCAATATTTATAAGTTTTTTTATATGTTGGGGTAGTAACTTTGGCTGTGACATAAATGGCAAAAGAGTTTTTCCTGTTGGTCATTTCTCTTTTTATTTTGCTTCTGGAGAGATGACATGCCAACTGTTTTAGTGTTATTTAATTGATCGATCCTAACTTTATTCTTTTTAAATATAAAAACCTACTCTTTTTAAATGTAAAAAATTCTGAAATTTACCTGGAGCAATATAATGAAAAAGTAACCAGGAACATGCTAGGAAAGGATAGTAATTGCAGAAAATAGCTCCTAGATCCATAAAATGCTTAGCAAAACAGATGCAATATGCAACACGCTACTGCACAGTGTGTTTATGTTAACAGAGAAAGTCCCAGGATGACTTAGAGCTGGATGGACACACGACGATTTCTGAAACCTTGCTGAGGAAAAATAACTCGACATGGGCAGAGGATGGCAGGACGAGCATCAGAAGCTTCACACATTTGCTTTGGTCACATTCTCCAAACGCTCTGAAAACAGCAAGATGTGGCTTAGGAAGACACAGCCATTCTAGCCTAAACAGAAAACAAAACAGCCCAAGGAGCCCAATCCTCTCAAGAGCCTTTCAGCTATTTCCTTCCTTTGTTCTAAGCATTAGGCTCCAGTCAGAGAGAACACCCTGCCCTTTCCGATGCTAAAAAGAAACTGGAAGAAGTGAGCAAATGATAAGGTTGTTCAGGTGGAGAGAAAAATCTAGGATGGATACTGTTGCATAAGCAGCTGACAGAAACGCAATGTAAAAAGAGAAAATGGACTTTGGCTTCCAGTCCAGCAGATGAGGCGCTTGGAAGTCTGTCTGTCCTAATAATCAGTAAAATGCTGAACAAACAAAATCAACTCTTCCTAGATCTGCCAGACAATGAAGGTCAGATACCAAGAATCACAACCTAACAGGACGAAGCCCCACAAGCAGAAACCTCCATGAGAACAGAATTGTGAACTAGAATTGTAACCAACAGCTGGAGGCTCAGTGTGGACAAGGCTGAGGGATAAAAAACTCCAGGGGGACCTGGTCATAGAGGCTCCACATTTTGTGAGCTTTACCTCAAGGAGCTCTGTCTACTAGGTCCTCCCAGGGAACAATGGAGAGAAATTCTCTCATGCTTCTGGCAGGGGGTAAGGAAAATACCCATATTGACACCCACTGTACGATCCCGTTCTTAATAAGATCTGCCCACCAGAGAAACTAACCAGAGCCTGAACTACTAGGGTTTTCCAGAGCCTAACTGCCTGGGAAGGGAAGGAAAATGCACAACTCCAGCTCACTCCAGCCTCACGGAACCTCCAGGGGGAGGGAGGACTGAGAAGCATAGGTGAAGTTCACAGCCCAGGGGTACAGGCTCACCAAAGACTGACACCTAATCGTAAGACAGACTGCTTCCCTCCCTCAGCCCTCACCACCACATTACTAAAGGACTATTTACAGCAGTTGCTTTTACCCAGTACAGCATGCCCAACTATCAAGAAAAAGTAGCAGGCTACTGAAGGCAGAAAATGCACTTTGAAGAGACAGAGCAAGCATCAGAATCAGATTCAGATGAAGCAGAAATATTGGAATTATCAGACTAATAAATTAAAACAACCAAAAAATATGATTAACATGTGAAGGGGCTCTAGTGGAAAAAGTAGACAAAGTGCAAGAAAAAATGGGTAATGTAGCTGTGAAGTAAGGGCCTCTGCCTCCCATTCAAGCAGAGCCACCAACTCAGCAAGCACCTGCTCTCAGAACTGGCTGGGAATGAGCCTGCCTTCCAGGGACCTGTCCCTGTCCCACGGCCCTCAGCACACTGTCTTATCATATGCCTGTTCACAGGGTTGTCTCCCCAGCCTGACAGGTAGCCCCTGAGAGATGGAGGTGTCCAGGCTCCCCTCTGGATCTCCCGGGCCAGACAGGCAGGTGAGAGGAACAGGCATAGACCAGGTCTTACTGAGACCGCCTAAACAGAGCCAGTGAGGGATAGAGAGGAACTGGGAGGGAGGGACAGTGGGTTGGGGACGTCCCACCCAGGGAAGGGGCAGCTACTGCCTGGGCCTCTGCCCCTGGGGAGGGAAGGCTGCTGGGCCTGGATTTGGAAGGCCATGGGGCGGGGATCAAGTGGCCTGGATGGAAGTACCTGCCCCCTGCCCCCTCCCTGGGCTCCGGCCCTGGTCCAGTCACTTCCCACTGCAACAGTGGTCCCCGGCGGAGACACTCCACCCCTCATGCTGCGGTCCCTTCTCCTCCCCGCCCAGCCATCCCCTCCCCCCGCCTGCTGTACCTTTCCTGTTGACTTGACCCCCTTCCAGACACAGAAGTAGACCAGCACCCAGCAGGCCAGCAGACACAGGGCCACCTCCCAGTTGAGGGCCCCTGGCACCTCCAGCCCCCCAGAGAGCCGCAAGACTTTGTTCCTGGGGGAGGGAGAGCGCATGAGGGCTGTGCTGGCCGAGGGCAAAGAGACGCGGAGCTGGCCCGGGCGTGGTGCTCCCCCTCCTGCAGCCCTTGAGTCCAGCTGCTCCGACCTGTGCACCTGGGCCCAAGCCTGCAGCCTGGACGGTGTCCCTGCAGCACGTGTGCCTGGAGCCCACGAGCCCCTGGCGGCCCGGCCCCACGCCATCCCCGGCACGCGCGGCAGCGGCAGCGGCAACGGCAGCCTCGCTCCCCCAGGCCGGCAGGCACAGCCGCGCCGCATCCCTGGCTCATCCCCCCGGGGCTGGGCCCCCACCCCCGCCCCTGCAGACTTGAGCTGTGGGCGGGGGGCCAGAGGGACAGGCCGGGCGTGGCCCAGAGGCGCCTGACTCACTCCCAGAACTCGATGACAGGGGACCGGCGGTCGGCAGGCTGGTCAGACATGAGGGTGGCCCGGCTGGCACCACGGCAGAGACTCCGAGGTGCACGGGGCTCGCTCTGGGTGCGCAAGCTTGGCGGGAAACGGCCACGTGCCCACAGACCTTGTTGGGCGCGCGTCTGTTTGGGCATGCGCACTGGGGCGCTCGAGCCACACCACGTGAAGGGGAGGAGCGTCGTTCGGAGGTCTCATTGGCTAAGCAGCTTATGGGGTGTCTGGGCCCGAGGCAGGGCCAGTCTAAAGGGACCAGACCGTGTGGGTGTCTGTTTGCGCAGGCTCACTAGGGTTACACAGCGCTCTACGGGCTGGCGCTTCATAAGGGAGCGCCCATTGGCTAGAGAGCCTACGGGGTCTCCAGGGTCTGTTGGCGGGAACCAATCACGAGCCAGGAGGCGGTGCCAGGGGTCTGTTTGCGCAGGCGCCCTGAGAATCCCGAGTTGCACTGCTTGCGAAGGGGTTGAGTTTTGTGACGGGGCACGTTGTCCTTCAGCTACTCCTCATAGCGACGGTGGGAGGATCCAAGATGGGGTCTGACGCGGATGGCGGAGGAGCCGTGAGGGCAGCAGATGCAGGCGCAGGTGCCGCGGTTGTTGCAGTGGAGGCAGCCGGTGGTGGCCAGGGCGCGCCAGGTGGCCCTGGCGACCTAGGTGGCCCCGGTGAACCCATCCACCCTGGTGACCCTGGAGACCCTGGCGACCCTGGCGACCTCGACGGCCCAGGTGCTCCCGGAGGCCCCGGTGTCGCAGGAGAGGCGGATGGTGCAGCCGGTGGCATTCCCCAGATTGAGCGGGCACCCCAGGCACCAGGGCCTGGTGGAGATGCAGCACCCGCGGCTGGAGGTCCGGGTAATCAGCTGCTTCAGTTGTATCCTATTTGAGGAGCCCTGGCGGGCTGGGTGGCCGGGGGATGGGCTGGAGGTGGTTTGGGGGGGTCTTGCAGGCGAGTAGGGCCTGAAGTGTAAAAGGAGGGTACTCTTGGCTGCTGGGGGGTATGGGCCAGGGGTGGTCTGGGCTGACAGAGGGTGGCAATGGTGAGGCAAACCAGTCTGCCGTGAACCAGAGGGTAGGGGCTGTGACGTCCAGGCTGGCCTAAGTGTATAGGGTGGGAGGTTGGGGATGGCCCAAGGGGCGGCCTGGGAGGCAGGCGGGTCTCAGCGAGGAGGAGGCCAGCGGCGCAGGCAAAAATCAGTCGTGTGGATGGTGCCTTAACCATATCTCCACCAGCTTCTTCACTGTGCCGTTCCCGTCGCCCGTGGAGGCGGAGATCGCCCACTGGTTCCTGACTCCAAATGTGGAACTGCAAGGGCCAGTTCAGGAGGAGTTCAGTGTGAATGGCAGCGTCCTGGCTGTGTCAGTTCTACAGTGGGCCGGGGAGGGGCTGGTGGCAGGTGGCCAGAGCCAGTCTCCGCCCAGGTGGAGCTGTCATGGAGCCAGGGAGGGGTGAAGTCTAAGGAAGAAACGTGGTGCTGTGGTGCTCTGGGATTGTCGGTGTGAGGGGACAGGGGGAGGAATGTGCTTCCCCTCCTCCTAACGAATTTTATTTTTCCCTCCCTTTTAGCCGATTGACTGCTGAAGACCCTGGCCAGCTCCGAACTTCCATCGCCTCCTGCCTTGACCAGCTTTTCCTGGTGATGCAGGCCATGCAGTGCTTTGTGCCCCCGAGTTTTGCTCAGCCTCAGCAGGGCAAGGGGGGCTAACCTAACTGATGTGTCCCGCTCTAAGCACCCTTCCCCAGGGCACTGCTCTCTGCAGTAGTTGCCGCTTTGTTATTGGGTTCTGATCTTTTGCCTCTTCTGGCCCTTGCGCACTCAGGGCCCATGTATTTTGTTTGGCAATTAAACGTTTGTTAATTACAGAAAATAAACCTGAGCTACTGCTATTCTACTGCACCTCCTGGTAGTCTTGCGTTTGTCCTCAGGTTGGAGGGGAGGTTCTGGGGTTCAGATATTCAAGTAGTACAATGTAACTGAAGACAATGTAAAAATGGAATAAAAAGAAAATTGTGGCCTGCCATTCAACGTGATTAGCTCCCTCTAAAATATCTTGTATCCTGCAACCTTGCTGAGCTCACTAATTAATTGTAATAGCTCTTTTACAGTCCCGTTGGACTTTCTACGTACACAGTCATTCTGTCGGTAAATAAAGGCACTTTTCTTTCTTTCTTTCCAGCCAATGCCATTTGATTGATTTCTGTCATAATGGATTGGATTTTCCTGCTTTTTTGCATGCCTGGTAATTTGAGATTGGATGCCAGGCGTTATAAATTTTCCCTTGGGTGCCGGATATTTTTCCATCCCTAAAGTTATTCTTGAACTTTGTTCTGGGATCCTGTTAAATTACTTGGAAACAGTTTGATCCTCTTGAATCTTAAGATTTACTATGTGGGACCAGAGAAGATCTTAATGTAGGATTAATTTAATTAACTTCCAGTCTTCAATGCTAGGGAAGGCTATAGTTAGAAACAAAGACTCTTACCCATGATTACTTAGGGTGGCAGTAAAATCTATCTGGACATTTCACTGGCATTTTCTATTAAAATTAAAGGTGTGCGTTTCCTTTAACCCACCTTTGGGAATCTATCATTAAAGAAAAAAGAAACACACACACACACACACACACACACACACACACACACAAAACCTCTTGTATATGCGAACAAGGCAGAATTGACCACAATGTGAATTACAGCATTGTTTGTCATTGTGAAAAATGGGTCGAATGTACATCAATGGGGAAAACGTTTAGGAAATCATGGTAAGTCCGTCCTGGAGCAATAGCATATGGCAGTTGAAGAGCAAGAAACAGATATGAAAACAGATTAAACGAGTTGCATCATTTCCCCTGCTGATGTACATTCTACTAACAAGAGCTATGCTTCTGATGGAATTGACTTCACCTCTGATTCCAGGAGTGGGCATGTGGCTCAGGCCTGGCCCATCGGAGCACTGCTTTCCTCCCGCCATGGTGATCCCATCCAACTAGTGACACTTTCGGGGCTGCAGGGGGTAGCCTGGTAATGGACAGAGGGGAAGCTAGAGCCAGAAGAAGGCAAATCTCAGAGAATCAAATCCTGGATCCAGCCATGCCTGAAGACAGAACTACCTCTGGACCTTTGAGTTACACAGACTGAGAAATTCTCCCTTTGGTTTAAGCCAGTGTGGATATTTTTGATTCTTTTCTTTTCTTTTTTCTTTTCTTTCTTTTCTCTACTTGCAATAGAAAAATCTTGACTATTATTGAGTTGAGGGATCATAATGTTATTTTTTATTTAACTACTGCGGTGAGAGGACTTTGCCCTCCTTTATTACTTCAGGAGAGAAATGAGCCTATTTTCTTCCTAAGGGATTGGCTCCTTGCTAAGAAACCATCAAGCCATATGGTAGGAAAGGGGACAAATCAGTTTTTGTGGGTAAGACTCCAAAGAAGAGAGGGAGGGACTTCAAGGGGCAGCTGGAGGAAAGGACAAAAGCTGGAGAAGGGGCACAAGACTCAGTCCTTTCCAGAGAGTACTCCCCACACTTCCCCAGAATTGTGAAGTTAATTCACCTGGGGGATGAGACCTTAGTCTGATTCTCCTTCCCTCACGCAGAAAAACCCAGAATCATTTTGCTGCTCTGGCTCTATAGATGGACTGCTGAAGCTGCTAGGTTTGCTCTAAAACCTCTCAGGTCTTATAATTCCTCAGATCCAAATCCTCCAGCGGGCTCCCTCTCACTCAGAGTTGAAGTCAAAGCCTTACAGTGGCTCCCAAAGTCCTATGTGATGGTGCCTGCAACCTCTCTGGCTTCATCCCTTCCCCTTTCGCCCTTGCCTGTTTGGATCCAGCCACACAGGGCTCCTTTCCCCTTCTGCAAAACTAGACCCATTCGTGCCCCCAGGGCCTTTGCACTGGCTTTTTCTTGTCTGGAACTCTCTTCACCCAGAGTTGCACCTGAATCACTGAAATGTCCCCCTATGTGAAGTTGTGTCCTGCTTTCTCCTCACTTGCATTACTTACCAGGTGTTGGGGGAGGTTAGAGGTAGGTAAATGTATCACAATGGAGGTACAGCTGGGCCAGCAAGGTGTTCCAGATTTTAAGGAGTTTGGGTGCAGTGAAGCCACTGAGGAGTTTTGAACCGAGCTGCGACATGATCTGCCTTTCTAGCTCCACTTCACTTAGTTCTGGGGTTTTATCTTGTTCTTTCATCTAGAACACGTTCCTCTGCTGCCTCACTTTGTCTAAGCTGCTATTTGTATTTTTTAAAAAAAAAAAAAATAAAAATAAATAAATATATATATATATATATATATATATATATATATATATTTTTTTTTTTTTAAAGCTTTAAAAGGGTAATACACTATGGTCAAGCGTGGCTTATTCTAGAAATGCAAGATTGGTTTAACATCATCTATGTAACCTATCATATTAACAGAATAAAGGAGAAAATCCACATGTCCATCTCAGTAAGTGCAAAACAGCACACCGACACAATTCAGCACCCAATCATGATTTAAGACAAAATAGCAAACTAGGACTAGAAGGGCTACCTCTCGGTGTCAGAGCTGCCGAGGTAACACAAAGCAGTCAAGCACTGGAGGGAGCGGCACTTTGCTCACATGGAGAAGAAACGGGGCAAGATAGCTTCAGTAGTGGGTGCTGGCCTCTCACGGCCAGCAGGTCCCTCCTGGCAGCCTGTGCAGAGCCACTGACCTGACTGCACTTACCTTGTGCTGCAGAATAAACGAAGGCCCTTGTCCCCTCCCTTCAGGACACAGATACAGCAATGGGGTTGGCTAGTTGCCATATGTTGCACATACTTAAGCAGAACAAAGGAGTACACATTGAGTCTGAAACTGGGAAAGATATCCCCACACAAGGCAATAGGTCCAGCACAGGCTGTGAAGGTGTTTTATTTCTTGGTAAGGAAGTGTTCCAGACCAAAGGCCCATTCTTATGTGGCTGAGTGGGGGTCAAAAGGCTGCATGCATGAGACTGCCTTTCCCAACACTATAGCTAGCATCATAGTGAAAAATACAATGTTTTTCTTGTAAGATCAGAAACAAGGGGAGTGATGTCATCAAAATGGTGAAATAGGAGCTTTCTACCGTCTTCCTTGTTAACACCACCAATTTTGACACCCATCCAAAGACGAGAATGCCTATGCAGAAGTCGAGGAGTCCAGCAGAGAAGTTCCAGCATGCTGTTGGAGCAAAAGAAACCCACGACTGGATGCACTAATGATGATAAGAGGAGCACTTTCACTTTACCTGTGTCATCCCTCCACCAAGGCAGCAAAGCTCAGTGCCGTCTTAGCCAGCAATTTCTCCCACAGGGGAAAGGGAGAACATGTGAGTGAGCACCTGGCTTCTCCAGCTGTGTGGGATACAGCCAAACAGACCCACTTCTTTCTGATTCCATCAAGAATACTGAGTGTGCTGCATGACCAGGGGGCAGGGAGCAGCTAGAAGAACAGTGCCCAGGGCTCTTGGAAGGTATAATAGGGATGTGGATCGTACTAACCACATCAAGGACTCAATCAGGAAGCCAGCTCATGAGCCGCTGGGGATGCCTCACCTGTGGGTACCCCTAGCTAGCCCGTGGGCACCCCTAATGCTCTGCTGACCTCGCCCACACACATCCTACCTCATGTTCAGCTCTCTGTGCGTGCACCTGAGGGCAGCAAGTGTGAGCCTTTGTAGACAGCTAGGGAGCATGTGCAGAAAGCTGTCCAGGCTTTGTGGATTGGGAGAAAGCATGCAAAGGTGAGCATTTGTCACTGCCTTAGGGAAGACGAACAGATGACTCTCAGCCCTCGGTGTGGCTTTTGAGAGAAGGCATGTAATCTGAATAATTCCCCCTCAAGAGGAAACAAGAAGTGTGGAGCAGGAGTATCCATAGAAAAGCTCTAAGAAAACCTCAGAACCCCTAACAGGGCTGATAAAATGTATTTCTCTCCTGAAGCCAGTCATTAAAGACTGGAGGGGGTGACTGCTTATTCAAATGTGAAGACAGCAATGCAAGACATAAAAACTCAAGGAAACATGACATCACCAAAGGAACACAATAATTTTCCAGTAACTGACTCCAAAGAATCGAGACCTGCAATTTTCCCAATAAAGAATTCAAAAGAGTTGTTTTCATGAAACTCAATGAGTTACAAGAAAGCACAGAAAGAAAATTCAACAAAATCAGGAGAACAACACATGAACAAAATGAGACGCTTAACAGAGAGATAGAAATCATAAAAAAAGAACCAAACAGAAATTCTGGAGCTGAAGAATACAATGAATGAAATGAAAAACGGAATAGAGAGCATCAACATCAGACTTGATCAAGCAGAAGGAAGTATCTGTGAAGTAGAAGACAGGTCATTTGAAATTATCCAGTCAGGAGAGAATAAAGAAACAAAGAATGAAAAAGAGTGAAGAAAGCCTGCATGAAATATGGGATACCATTAAGAGAAACAACCTATGCATTATTGGATACCCAGGAGTTGAAGGGAAGGAGAAAGGAGCAGAAAACTTATTTAAAGAAATAATGGCTGAGAATGCCCCAAATGTGGGGAGAGATTTGGACATCCAAGTTCATGAAGCTCATAGGTCCCCCCAAAACTGCAACTCAAAAAATCTTCTCCAAGACACATTATTACAAAACTATCTAAAATCAAAGACAAAGAGAAAAAAAAAATTAAAAGTAGCAAGAGAAAAACATCCGTACATAGTAGGGAACCTTCATAAGGTTGTCAGTGGATTTCTTAGCAGAAACCTTGCAGACCAGAGGAGAGTGGGATGATATATTCAAAGCACCAAAGGAAAGTGCCAATCAAGATTACTGTACCTAGCAAAGTTGTCCTTCAGAAATGAAGGAGAGATAAAGACTTCCTCAAACAAACACAAGTTAAGGGAGTCCATCACCATTAGATCTGTCTTACAAGAAATGTTGAAATAATTTCTTCAGTCTGAAATAAGAAGATGCTAATTAGTAAAATAAAAGTTTATTAAAATACTGATAAAGGTACGTGTATAGTCAAATTCAGAATACTCTAATACTGTAATGAAGTGGTGTGTTAAATACTTAACTCTAGTATAAAAGTTAAAGTACAAAACTATTAAAATAGCTATAGCTACAATAATTTGTTATAGAAACACAATATAAAATGATGTAAATCATGACATTAAAAACATAAATGTGGGAGGGAGAAGTAAAACGTAGTGTTTTTGTATGCATTGAAATTAACTTGTTATCAGCTTAAAGTGGGCTGTTATATTTATAAGATGTTTTAAGTAAGTTACCTCATGGTAACCGTAAAGCAAAAGCCTGTAGTAGATACACAAAAGATAAAGAGAAGTGAATCAAAGCATACTACCACATGAAATCATCAAAGCACAAAGGAAGGGAGCAAGAGAGAAAGAAAGAAGCAGGGGAGCTACAAAACAGCCAGAAAAAAGTAAGATGGCATTAGTAACTCTTTACCTATCAATAATTACTTGAAACATAAATGGATTGAGTTCTTCAATCAAAAGACATTGAGTGGCTGAATGGATTAAAAAAAAAAAAAAAATTCGCCTATACATTGCCTACAGGAGATTCACTTCAGCTTTAAGGACACACACAGGCTCAAATGAAAGTATGAAAAAATATATTCCATGCAAATGGAAACCAAAAGAGAGCAAGGACAGCTACATTTATATCAGACAAGATAGACTTTAAGTCAAAAGCTGTAACAAGAGACAAAGAAGGTCATCCTATAATGATAAAGGAGTCAACTCATCAAAAGGATATAACAATTGTAAATATACATGCACCCAACATTGGATCACCTAAATATATTAAGCAAGTACTAAGAGATCTGAGGGAAAAAATAGACAACAATACAGCAATAGCAGGGGACTCTAATACCTCACTTTCAACAATGGACGGAGCATCCAGATAGAAAATCATTAAGGAAACATTGGACTTGAACTATACCTTAGACCAAATAGACCTAACAGACATATACAGAATATTCCATCCGACAGCGCTAGAATGTGTGTTCGTCTCAAATGCACAGAACACGTTATCCAGGATAGATCATATGTTAGGTCACAAAAGAAAGCAAATTTTAAAATATTGAAATCACACCGAGTAACTTTTTCAACTACAATGATACGAAACTAGAAATCTGTAATAGGAGGAAAACTGGAAAGTTCCCATATATGTGGAAATTAAATACTATACTCCTGAAAAACCTGTGCGTCAAGAAGAAATTGAAATGGAAATAAATATCTCAAAACAAATGAAAATGGGAATACAACATACCAAAACTTATAGGATGCAGCAAAGTAGGTCCAAGAGGCACATTTATAGCAATAAATGCCTAAATAAGGAAAAAGGAAAATTTCAAAGAAAAAATCTTAACTCTACACTTCATGGAACTAGAAAAAGAAGAACAAAGCAAACCAGAATTAGCAGAAAGAAGGAAATAATGATCAGAGCAGAAATAAATGAAATAGAGACTAGAAAAAGATAAAAAGATAATAGAAAAGATAAACAAAACAGAGAGTTGGTTTTTGAAAAGATAAAACTGACAAATTTTTGGTTAGACTAACAAGAAGAAAAGAGATAAGTCTCAAATAAATAAAATTATAAATGAAATTTTATAAACGAAAGAGGCATTACGGCTGATACCACAGAAGTCCATAGGGTCATAAGAGACTGCAATGAACAACTGTATGCCAACAAATTGGATAATCTAGAGGAAATGAATAAATTCCTAGAAACAGGCAACTAACCAAGACTGAATCACGAAGAAATAGAAAATATGAACAGACCAATAACAGTAAGGAGACCGAATCAATAAGATGTGATAAGACACACACACACACACACACACACACACACACACACACACAGAGGAATATTATTCAGCCACGAGGAAGAAGGAAATCCTGCCATTTGCTACAACATGGATGAATCTTCAGGGTATTAAACTAAGTGAAATAAGTTCAGATAGAGAGGGACAAGTACTGTACTGCATGATCTTACTTATATGTGCATTCTAAAAAGGTGGAACCTACAGCAATAGAGAATAGAATAGTAGTTGCCAAAGGTTGGGGTGTGGGGGAAATAGGGAGATGTTGGTCAAAAGGAACAAAGGTCATAATAAAGGTTATAACCAGGAGGTTATAAGATGAAGAAGTTCTGGGGATTTAACGTAGAGCATGTTGATTATAGTTAACAATACTGTATTATATATTTGAAAGTTGCTTAGAGAGTAGATCTTAAATGTTCTCACCACAAAAAAGAAATGGTAATTATGCGAGGTGATGCCTGTGCTAAGTAACCTTATTGTGGTAATCATTTCATAATGTATGTGTGTAGCGAATCATCACATTACACACCGTAAACTTACACAATGTTATAGGTCAACTGAAAAAATGCACAGCCTAGAAGTTGAGACTTACGTTTATTCGAGGACCTTACTGAGGACTATAGCCCGGAAACAACCTTGGATAGTTCTGAGGAACTGTTTCAAAGAGGTAAGGGAGGAGCCATGATATATAGGAGTTTTTGCTTAAAGAAGTATTAGAACATCAAAAGATTACTGCTAATCACAAAAACAGACATCTCAAGTTAAGATTTTTATTGCTTTTCTATGTATGAAGAATGCAAGAGTCTGGGTTTATTGAAACTATTCCTTTGATATGCATCTGGGGCCAGTATCCTGTTTTTCTCCATCCTAGATTCCCCTCACAGGGCACTGTTGGAGGAGGCTGCAGTGGTTGATGGCTTGATGGCTTGATGGCTACAACATCCTTTGTTTACTGAAATGACAGGCAGCATTCTTTGTGCACAGTAGGAAAAATAACAATGACTAAAACCTAATTAGTTAAGCCTTCAAATCTATGTGTTTTAAAAATGAACTGAGTGAAGCCAAAAAAAAAAAAAAAAAAAAGTAGATGAGAGCTTAAAAGACGGAAATTAAGGAAATTAATAAAGAAATTTTTTTTAAAGGAAAAAAGATTCACCCAGCATCTTTGAAAATAGAAACAAACAAGGCAATCTGCTGGAAAATCAATAAAGAAAAAAGATGTAAGTTACCAATAAAAATGTTAGGAATGAAAAGACATAATTATGGGTACAGCAAAAAGTCAAAAATAGTAAGACAATTGAATCAATAAACCCATTTCAATATATTTAAAAACAAATTATCCAGAATAGTTCTTCTAGAGAATAAAAAGAAAAGTGATTGCTATTAGTGAGTGAGCCTGTGTCTCTAGGATGTCCTTTTACAAGTCCTTCTCAGTTATCGTCTCAGTGTTCCTACCAGGATCCAGCAGCATCTTTGATTCCTAGGAAGCTGTGATTCTCTCTCCATCCATCTCTTCAGATTTTGGAGCAGCAGTTTCCCTGGTAACCTCTGTTCTCTGCTGGATCTAAGAAGAGTTGTTGCTTTTCAGTTTATTCAACTTTTTATTTGTTGTCAGGAGAGGAGTGACAACTTCCAAGCTCTTAACCTGTCAGACAAGACCTTTACATGTTGGTATTTATGCAACAAATTTGAAAGCTTACATCCACACAGAAACCTCCACACAAATGTTTATAGCAGCTTTACTCATAGGTGCCAAAAATTGGAAGCAAAGAAGATGTTTTTCAGTAGGTGAATGAATAAACAAACTGTACTATATCTCTACCATGGGCTATTATTGAGCCATAAAATGAAATGAGCTACCAAGCTATGAAAAGACATGGAGAAACTGCGCATGGATGTTGGTAGGTGAAAGAAGCCAGTCTGAAAAGGTAACATAGTGTATGACTCTATCGTTGTTAAAAAGACAAAACTATAGAGACAGTAAAAGATCAGGCACAAAAGACCAAATATTGTATGACTCCACTTATATAAAATATATAAAATAGGCAAATTCATAGAGAGAAAGCAGATTAGAAGTTACCAGGAGCTGGGGACTATGCTAATAAAAAGTTATTGCTTAATGGCTAAAGAGCTTCTGTTTGAGGTGATAAAAAGGTTTTGGAAACAGATAGTTGTGGTGGTTACACCACCTTGTGAGTATAATTGATGCTAATCAGTTGTACACTTAAGTATGATTGAAAGGCAAAATGTGTGTGTGTGTGTGGTGTGTGTGTGTGTGTGTGTGTTTATTTGCGTGTGTTGTGTGTGTTAGTCAGTTCGGGCTGACCGCTTAAGCCACATTCAACACATTTTCACAATTCTCTCTATGGGCACAAGTTCAAGGAGTGCATCTTGTTGTTCACTCTGCCTGGAAGGAGGTGGATAAAAGTGTGTACCTACTGTGGTCATTGAGGAGTATGTGATAGCTTGTTAAAATGGTCAGGACTTTGAAGGAAGAGGACCGGAAAATTGACAGCAAGGTGGGCTGGGAAAGAGACGTACAACTGGATTTCCAGGAATGGGCCCACAGAGTGAGGAAATGTGCATCCCTTGGGAATGCTCACCAAGCAGTAGCCACCGCAGGGGAGTCTTTCAATAGTCAGGTAGATAAGATGATCTGTTCTGTGGACGTCAGTCACCTCCTTTTCCCAGCTGCCCAATTCTTGTTTGGTGGGCTCGTGAAAAAAGAGGACGTGGAGGACACAAGTGGAAGCTATGCATGGACTCAACAACATGGTCTTCACCTCAGCAAGGCTGACCTGGGTACTATTACTACTGCGTGCCCAACCTACCAAAAGTAGAGTCCCATATATGGAGTCATCCCTCAAAGAAATCAGCCAGCTACCTGGAAGAAGTTTGCTTATATTAGACCCCTTCCTCATGCAGGGGGGCGGCAAGTGTTTCTCTCTGGAATAGACTCCTTTTCTGTGTATGGACCTGCCCTCCCTCCCGCCATGGCTTCCAGCACGGCACGCTACCGTCCATGGACCTACTCAAGACCTAGTCACCATCGCAGTCTGCACACAGAGGCTCCACAGACCTAGATCTGAGGCATTTCCCTGGCCATCTGGGGCTCCGTGCGCTACTGAACCAACGAGCCAGGGCGTCGTGGTGTTGGCTGGGGTGACGGAGCCTGATGATCAAGAGGAGAGCCCTGCTGCTACGGAGCAGGGCTGGGGAAAGGCGTGCCTGGGACCCAGAGAATTTGGGGGAGTCCCTCCTAGTACCACTACGTAGCACAGTAACATTTGGCGGAAGGTGGGGGCAAGTCCTTCTGGACGGGACCCGCAAGGGCTCAGCCCCTCAGGAATGACGGCTTGGCGCACCCCATGCTGATCAGCTGGATGCTGGCTGAGGGCAATAGGTACAAGGGAATGGATAGTCCACGGCAGAAATGGAAAAATACCACCTCTGGCCTCATGCCTAATTGCAGAAACGAGGACTGTAATGCTTGTGCCCATTTTATTTCTTGTTTCATACGTTATAAAAGTTTGCGTTAGCCGGTCTCCTCCTCCTCTCCCTAACTTCCCTCTGCTGTTTTATAGCGGATGAGTTGGTGGAAGTTAACTTCATAGTTCAATCCACGGCCTATAGGCTGTCCCCACGATACGATGAATGAACTAGAGGTGGCAGGCGCGCCCCACTGAGAAGGGTAAGACTGTGAGCCGCTGGTGTCGGGGAGACAGTGGGTGTGTTTGTGTTTGTTTGGAGGAGAGACGCATCGTGGTAGACAGGAGACTGACTTTGGCATTGTTGTCGGAAAGCTTGCATGATGGATTAACACACGTTAAAGCCCTTGAAACAGCATCTGGAACGTAGTGAGTGTTTGCTGTTACTACGTATTAAAAGCAGAGGTATAGATGTGGAGGAGTCAAAGGGAGCACTGTGGTGGATTCTGTGGCCTGGCCCCTCAGCTTCTGGTCCAGCCTTCGTGTGGTGAGCCTCCTTCTGCTGCACACGTTGGAGAAATAAAAGCTGCATCTCCCTGGGCCCTTTTGGAACTGGCATTCTGGATGCGGTCAAGTTTGGCCAGCTCGTCGCACTCACATGTGGTCTGGAAGGCCACGTGAGACGGAAATCTGCTTCTGGGTGCTCTTGCCGGGAGTCACGGAGACGTGGGTTTCCGTGTGAGCATCAGAGTGTCTGTGTGGGGTGAGAGGCAGGGTGAGAGCAGTGGTGCGCTTCGCCACCTCGGACAGCCGACGGGTGGCATCTCTTTGCAGCTCGGCATTCGGTGACGTCACGTTGGTAGCCCGAAATCGGCCGCGGTGGGAGTGTGTACACCACGGAGGTCCGTGAAGCCTCTGGGGAGCCCATTGTTAGAGGTTCGGCAGCACGCCCCTGGGTCCAAGGCTTCCTGCCTTGTGGCCCGTGCGGGTCTAGCCGCCGCAGTGTGGCTCTGGAAGCCAGCCAACGTCCTGGGACTTGGACCATCGCCAGAGGCAGGGGTTCCCAGAACCACGGGTGGGGTCAGCAGCTTGCCGATTCTCCTCCTTCCTTGTGGCCTGGGTACCAGCTCCCTTGAGAGGTCAGTTCTGTGGCGCTCTGGGTCGTCCCCAGAGCTCAGCCTACATTCCATTCTTGGCGCTCTTTAAATGATTCTGTAAGCACCTGGTTCTGTGTGTTCAATTCCCCGTGTAAAGCCAGCGCCTGGTTCGGTGTTCGATTCCCTGGGTAAAACCCGCCGGACAGGTTTGAGGTATCTGCAAATGAGCCCTGACTGATACACGAGGTGCCCCAAGTAATGCTCAGATGCCCGCATCTACCCTTGGAGTGCTAGTCGGGGCACCAGCAGGAAGATTAAAAGTGTTGAACCGAGGGGCGTTTAACGAAAGGACTGTCTGGAGATGTGCGAGGAGGGGAAGGGACCCGACCAGCAGTGCTGAGCGGGAGCTGCCTCATGCGGGCTCTGGGGAGCTGAGTGTTAAGTTGCCAGAAATCTGGGAGCAGTGTTCAATGCGGCCATTATTAGAATTTATTTTATTTTATTTTCTAAACCACTTCACTGACATATGCTTTATATATAAAAAACTGTCCATATTCAACATATACCACTCCATGAGCTGGGCCTTAAGTATACATCTGGGAAACAATCACCACCCTCAAGGCCATAGACATATCCATCATCAAGCACAGTTCCTCCTTCCCCTTTTATTATTTTGTGTGTGTGAAGTTGTAGAAAGAATACTTAACATAAGATAAACCCTCTTAGCAAATTATAAGTTTACACTGCAGTACTGTTGACTTATAGGAACTGTGCTGTTTGACAGATCTCCAGAAGTCATTTTCTAATTGTTTTAGCACTGGTTACCGTTACCCATGCTCTGGGGGTGATTTTTGCTTATTGGATGTGTGTATATTGGAAATACTGTATAATGGTGAGGGAGTACACATCTCTTCTCAACTCTGTGTTCAGTGACATCATGCTGGTGGTTTGAAATTGGCCAGGGTTCGAGTATTGATACCTTGGAGACTGGGAAATGCCACAAGTCAGGGCTTGGTTTATGATTTTGTTGATGCCTAGACTTAAGGAAATGATGAAAGAATGCACTTACGATTTCATGTCATATCTGTAGCTGTTCCATTGTGAGTAGCATAAGAATTTGAGGAAACTCTTCTCCAGTATTCCAACACTGTTGTTTGAGAAGTTTCTCATGTCACTGATTAATGTATGAAGGTCTGCCATATGTCTCCACTGTTTCATTTTTGCCATACTCATTAACATGAATGAAAATATCAACCAATATTCATATGAGGACCACACTCTTTCATCATTTGCGACCACAGATTGGCTATGGTTAACAAGAGTTTGGCTAAAAGCTAACTAAAGCAATCTGTGAGACTCCAAGAGGTATGTGGAATTTGCAATAAAGAATGTTATTGTTTTATTACTATTTGTAAATTGTGTGCCACACATTCTCTGTGTGACTCAGTTATAACAGAATTCTAAGGGGGAAAGTATAGCTCAGTGGTAAAGTGCATGCTTAGCATGCATGATGTCCTGGGTTCAATCCCCAGCACCTCCATTAAAATAAGTAAATAAATAAATAAACCTCATCCCCCCCCCACCGCAAGATGTATTTAAAAAATTAGAAAAAAAAAAAAAGAATTCTAATAAACTTACATATGTATGGATGCGTACTTTCTAACACCTCCCTGCCCGCTGCCTGGAGAGCCCGTTGTCGGACGTTTACCAGCATGCTGCAGCCGACAAGAATGGGCAGGCACCAGGGGCGGGCATCTTCCCTATGTCAAGCCTGGGCCTAATCAGCAATCTCCTTAACTGGCACCCTGAGCAAGGGAGCCTCCTGAGTGACACCAGCCAGCTCGGGGCAGCCTCTAGAGGAGAGAACAGGGCTGGCAAAGGAGAGTAACCAGCACAGCAGGTAGAAGAGTGGCCTGGAAACAGCAGAGAGCAACCTAGACAAGGCCTGTGTCACTTCCTGGCCCTGAGATGTGAGGGGCGGGGCCTGGCACAGGAGCATGAGCAGTCATCACCACTGGCTAGGATAGCAGGGAGCAAAAGGAAGGGGAGGGGACACACCAAGTGGAAGTTGAGGGAAAGTAGAATAACCATCAGTCACCACAGGTATTGTGACCTCAGTATCTCCTTAGAATCCAGGAGCTTAATTAGGGCATTTGGATTTGAATCGATTTAAAATTTTTCTGTGACAAAATCTTAGCTTACTGTTTCCATCCTGTCCCTCAACTGGGAGGCCCTGTGAGTCCTTGGCTTATCTTCGGGTCATACCTCTGACTTCAGCTAACATGGATTATCAGTCAGTAAAGATGCTGTTTCGATGCTTGGTCATGTAAATCATTGGCTTCCCACTAAAAATATTCATGTGAACATGTGTGGGGTCAGTTGAGTAGCACTCTCCTGTGGACTGAATGTTTGAGTGCCTACCCCAAACCCAATTCATATATTGAAGCCCTAACCCCCAATGGGATGGTATTTGGAGCTCTGTCTTTAGGATGCACTGGGGTTTAGTTGAGGTCATGAGAGTAGAGCCTGTACGATGGTTATTAGTGAAGGCACCCTTCAGTAATAACCTCCCAATTTGGGGAAGACCCATTTTCTTGGCAGCCATGTGCTTCCCCTGCTGTTTTACTTTTGGTTTTACTTAGGGAGGGTTGGGAGAGGTTTTTGGGGTAAGGCCGTAGCCCTTATTGCCTGGAGTAGATGGTTTCGGAGATGCTGTCAAGGCCTTGGGAGTGGAAAGCTCTAATTAATCTCTTGGTAGTGTCTCTGAGCACTTGGCCTCTTTCATAGCCCGCCTTCAAGGGAAGTGAGTTTCTGGGTTGGCCCAAAGAAGGTGGCTGCCTGTGGGACAGGAGCTCATTAGCATGTTTTTAAGAAATTCTCATTGTTCTTAGAATTTCAGTTTGAGAGTCGCAGAGACTTTTTCATATGATCCGCTGTCCCCCAGCCTGCCACCCTCCCCTGGCCATTTACAGATGGGGTAACTTAAACACACACACACACACACACGGACCACAGGCATAGTGACAGAGTTTCTTTCTCTCAGTGTACACCAAGTTGTAACCATGGTGGCCAGTGTCCCCTCAAGGCTAAGTCAGCCATGGCGTGACTCCATTTCCGCTGCCACATTTGCACCAGTTTCCTGCTCACCTTCCTCTGGACTCACTGTGTCCCCCTCCACTCCAATCCTTGGCCTCCCCTCCAAGCTGCCTGGTCCAGGGAAGGCGGGGCCTATTTGCGCAGGCGCACTTGGGGGGAGCGCGCAGTGCTCAGGAGCGGGGCTTCGTGAGGGAGCGCAGTCTCTCCAGCGACAATGCCGAGCCGACGGGGTCTCCTGGGCAGCCCGTGGGCGGAGGGGCGGGCTGGGCGGCAACCAATCACAAGCCAGGAGGCTCGCCTGAGGTGAGTTTGCGCAGGCGCACTGGGCATCCTTGCGCACGAAGGGGCGGAGCTTCTGGAGGTGGCCTCAGTCTCAGCAGTTCGCGTTGGCCTCTGAGGGGGACGGTGCGGCATGCAGGCCCCAGAGGATGACGCCAGGGGTGCCACGGACGGTGCAGGAGGCCTGGGCAACCAGCAGAGCCCCCAGACTCCTGAGGGCCGGAGTTCAGGCAGTCTAGAAGTCAAGGGTGACCACAGTGGCCCGGAAGGCCAGGGCGGCCCTGGCAGTGAAGGAGCAGTGGCCGAAGCTGCTGTTGCTCCTCCCCAGGTTGAGCAGGCACCGCGCGCCCTGGGACCTGCTGGAGATGCAGCGCCCGTGGCTGTAGGGCCTGGAAGTGAGCTGCTGGAGTTGTATCCTTTCCAAGGAGCCTCCCTGGGCAGGGGCAGTGGTGCGGTGGCGGGGAGCATGGCGGCAGCCTCAGGAGGGACAGAAGGTTGTGCGGGGGGCAGTTAGGGGCAACGGGAGTGGGCAGCCGGGCAGGACAGGCTTGCCCATGCCTGAGGAGCCTGGGGTGCGGAAAAAGGACTGAAGGGTTCGGGTGGCGGCTTGGGTGTTACGACGTTGTGGAAGGGAGCTTGACCATCCTGGGGCAAAAGCCCCCCTCTGAGGTGTAAGGACGCCTGAGACGCTAGCAAATTCAGTAGCGGATGGTGCCTTAACTGCCTCCCCCAGCACACTTACTGTACCTTTCCGATCCCCCCTGGAGGCAGACATGGCCCGAAGATCTCTGATCCCAGTTGCCCGACGCCACCAAGGGGTGGTCCAGGTGTCTACAGTGAATGGCAGCGCCCTGGCTGTGTCAGTTCTGGAAGAGTCTGCAGTGCGCGCGGGGAGGGGGTGGGTGGTGAGCGACTGGTGCTGGGGTCCGATCTCCGATCTCCGTCTTAGTGCTGTGATGGAGGCGCTGTCGGGCTAGGTATAAGGACGGGGCTGGTGCCTGGACCTACCTGATTCTTCTCATCGTTAACCTGATTTTCCTTTTCCCTCACTTTTAGTAGATGGACTGCTGAAGACCCCATTCTCTTCCGAACTGCCATCAACTCCTTCCTTGATCATCTTTCCCTGGTGATTCGGAACATTCGGCGTTTTCGGCCCCGCCTCCCCTAAGCCTAGGCCGAGGAAAGAGAGCTGAGGCCTAACGCTGTGTCCCCTACTAGGCAAGGTATAGGGAATTCAGTCTTGGAGTAATTGCCACTTTGTTATTGGATCTACTTTTTTGCCTGTACTGGCCCTTGGTGTCTCTTGGTTCATTTGCTTTGTTCCTGTGTTGCATAAGAACTAGGATGTGTAAATGTTTATTACTGAAGGAAATAAAATTGAGCTACTTACCTTGTGTCAGTTTCTTTTCAGCTAATGCACTTCTGGATTTTCTTATCTTTGTCCTTGTGTTGGAGGGAAGGTTCTGAAATTCAGATATTCTAGTAGTACAAGGTAATTGAAGACAATTCAGGAAACTGAAAATCAAGCCCTATGTACACCACTAACTACTGTCAACATTTTGAAATATTTTCTTGGTTGTACTTGCACATTAAATGTACAATAACGTACATGTAGAAGTTAACAACTTAAGGGTTTAAAATTTTTTCCTGAATTTCTTGTCATTTAACATATTAGTTTTTACGTTTTCTAAAAGCTCTTCAAAACCATGTTATTGAATGGATGCCTATAAGATGCATTATACTGTAATTGTTGAATGTTTAAGTTGTTTCTAATTTTTTATTACTATAGTTAATGATTCAGTGGAATTAATGTATATAATTTGTTCCATGAATGGTTATTTCCTTAAGATAGATTCCAAAAGGTAGAAATATTGACCTCAATGTTTACTTTTCTATTCCTTTCTTAAGACTCTTGATCACAATTATTCTTTAGAAAATATGCCTACCACCAGATTTTTCATTTCCCAATATCCTTGTCACCATTGGGTTGGTTTCCTACTAAAATAAAAAGCTTAGTTTGCCTGAGAAGAGAAAAAACCCAGGCTGACTGGACTTGTTTGAGATGAGTGAGGAAAACTGCGGGGACAGTTAAGCGTCTGGGCAGGGAACTTAGCTTCCTCTAATATGTTTTTTATCCTGCATTCTTCTAAACTCACTAATTAGTTCTAGTCACTCTTTTGTAGGTTCTGTTTGATTTCCTACATAGACAATCATGTTTGCAGATAAAATTTTACTTCTTCCTTTCCAGTTGAGATGTATTTTATTGACTGACTTCAATCTCCTTTTAATGGGTTGGATTTCTCTGATTCTTGGCATACCCTTTTTATTGGGTGCTGGGTAGTGTTTTTTCCGTAAATATATTCCAGAACTTTTAAAATTGAATATTGTTAACTTACTTAGAAACAGTTTGATCTTTTTTAGTCTTGCCTTAATATTTGATCTGTGGGAGCAGAGCAGCTTTTAGTGTAGGAGTAAATATTTTCCACACTATTAAGGTCCCTCTGAGTACTATATATGATGTCACCTGAATTAGGAGGTTTCCATTAGGGCTCCCGTGGGACCCTCTGCCCGGGTGCAGGGCTCCCTCCTCTCCGGTCCTCCGCCCACCAGGCTGGCCCCAGACCCAGGGAGCCGGCTGGACTCCGTCTGGAAGGTCTCTGGGACAGTGAGCTGGGGCCAGTGCACGGCTTCCCTCTTCCTTTCTCGTCTCCCAGAGAGCCCTGACTGTCCTTCCCCGCCCGACAGCCACCCTCTTCACAGCCTGTGTTTCATGTATTTTGCCTGGTTCTAGGGAGTTCTTTCAGGTTAAGTGGCAGGGCAGATCCGGTCCCTGTCACTCCACACAGGTGAACAGCCTGCCTTACAGAACCTGGAGCACCCTGACGTGGGCTGGAGGGAGGGAGGTGCTGTCGGTGGGGATGGTGGCGGTGGTCGTGATGTGACGACGGTGATGGAGAGTCTCACCTGACCGCGTGCAGCAGCTGTGGTGGCTTCAGTGAGGTTCTTTTTCTTTCTCCCTTTTTAAAAAATCGTTTTTTAAGACCTCGCTTCTTGATGGGGAGGTGAGAATTTAGCTCTTTCATGCCACTGCCCCGTTTCCCCTCCCCCTCCTCCCCAAATGGTTTTGTTCTCTTCATTTACTGGGGTATGAATAAGCTTGTCCCAAAGGAGGAAACCACCAGAGGTCACCAGGACACAGCAGGAGTGGAGTCATAGCAGAGAGCAACCCGGCACGACTGAATCAGGAAGTGTGCCTGTCCCTAAACCCTAGCAGTTCTACTCCTGGGGAACAGTCACCACCCCCTTAGGGGGATGTGTGGGGATGCCCATCATGGCATTGTCTGTGGAGGCAGGAGTCAGAGCCACCTGGATGTCCCACTTCTGCGCTTGTCGTAGACCCTCAGGCAGGTCTGGTTAACTCAGGGTCTTCCTCCTGTGACATGGACATTACCAGAAGCCAACATACTAGACCACTGCTCAGTGTGTTCTTTGGGTGGGCTTCCCCTCACATATCTGACCAGACTGTCCCTGCCGCTTCTCTACTGACATGGTGTCATTCTCGTTTCCAGTGATGCTGAGTGTTCCTTTCCACCTCTTTCAAATAGGTTTCCTTTACCGTCCGCAACATTTCACATGTCTCCCTTGACATGTGTTTCGACCTAAATAGCATCTTTGTTACTGATAAAACTGATTGGGATGAATGTGGCTTAGGTGGGAGAGCCAGGTCAACTTGCGGACTTCCTTCTGGTCAGCCTAGACCTTGGGCCAGTCCTAAGAGAAACATAATGGCTTAAGACCAATGTATAGTAATACAATTCCAATGCTAACTGCCTGGAGTTAGGTCAGATTTCACAGGTTGAGACCACAGTCCTCTACAAGACACCTCTCACTTCAGACAACATTTGCAAGCTCCGGGATTCTCAGATGACCCACACTTCTGGCCAACTGGCAAAAAATGTGGGGGTTTCCACTACTCCCTCAGGTTCAATAATTCACTATAACAACTCATAGAACTCAGGGAAACACTATACTTGCTATTACATCTTTATTATAAATGCTGCAAATCAGGCCCAGCCAAAGAAGAGATGCAAGTTCTGAGAGTCTGGAACACGAAGCTTCCATGTCCTCTGGACTAAACTGAATCTCCAGGCATCCTCTCTTTCCTGGAGGTTGATGTCTCCTGGCTCAAAGCCCCAATCCTCTAATCATATAATTGGTCTTTCTAGCATGGCCAGCCCCCATCCTGAAACTATCTAGGGGTCCACCATGTGTTACGTGATTTAGCATAAACTCAGATGTGGTCCGAGAGGCCCACCATAAATAACAATTTATCACTCAGGGAATTCCAAGGATTTAGAGGTTACCTCCCAGAAACAAGAATAAAGACCAGCCAAAGTCTTTATTATACAAAACATAGTTACCCGGGTCATTGCCTGTCCCTGGTGCTGGTGAAGATGGAAGGAGAAAGACACCAAATTATTTGCGCCCAGCACTCCAGCCATACTTGTTTTCATTGTGCTTAGCTTTATTGCTCTTCACAGATATTGCATTTTATACAAATTGAAGGTTTGTGGAAACTCTGCACAGAGGAAATGTATTGGCACCATTTTTTCCAACAGCATCTGTGTCAAATTTTGGTAATTCTCACAATATTTCAAACATTTTCATTATTATTGTATGTGTTATTGTGATCTGTGATCTGTGATCAGTGATCTTTGAGGTTACTTTTGTGATTGTTTGGGGTGCCATGAACTCCATGCATATAAGACGATGAACTTAATTAATGCTGTGTATGTTCTGACTGCTCCACTGACTGGCTCATCCCCCCTGTCTCTCCTTCTTCTCGGGCCTCCCTATTCCCTGAGACACAATAATATTGAAAGTAGGCCAATTAATAAACCTACCATGGCCCCTAAGTGTTCAAGTGCAAGGAAAAGTCACACATCTCACTTTAAGTCAAAAGCTAGAAATGATTCAGCTCAGTGAGGAAGGCCCAGTGAAAACCGAGACAGGCCAAAAGCTAGGCTTCTTGCGCCAAACAGTTAGCCAAGCTGGGAAAGCACAGGAACAGTTCTTGAAGAAAATTAAAAGTGCTACTCCAGTGAGCAGATGAATGATAAGAAAGTGTAATAGCCTTATTGCTGATATGGAGACGGTTTCAGTGGTCTGGATAGAAGATCCAGCCAATCAAAATATTCCCTTAAGCCAAAGCCTAATTCAGAGCAAGGCCCTAACTCTCTTTGATTCTCTGAAGGCTGAGAGAGATGAGGAAGCTGCAAATGGAAAGTTTGAAGCCAGCAGAGGTTGGTTCATGAGGTTTAAGGAAAGAAGCCTTCTCCATAACATCAAAGTCCAGGTGAAGTAGCAAGTGCTGACAAAAAAGGTATAGTAAGTTGTCCAGAAGCTCTACCTAAGATAATTCATGAAGGTGGGTACACTAAACAACAGATTTTCAATGTAGATAAAATAGCTTTATGTTGGAAGAAGATGCCACTTAGGACTTTCATAGCTAGAGAGGAGAAGTCAATGCCTTGCATCAAAGCTTCAAAGGACAGGCTGACTCTCTTGTTAGGGGCTAATGCAGCTGGTGACTTGAAGTTGAAACCAATGGTCATTTGCCATTCTGAAAATCCTAGAACTCTTAGGAATGATGCTAAATCTACTCTGCTTGTGTTCTATAAATGGAACCACAAAGCCTGGATGACAGCACATCCATTTACGACATTGTTTACTGAATATTTTAAGCCTATTGTTGAGACTTATTGCTCAGGAAAAAAAAAAGATTCCTTTCAAAATACTGCTGCCATTGACAATGCACTTTGTCACGCATGAGCTCTGATGAAGACGGACAATGCAATGAATTTTGTCTTCACACCTGCTAACACTGCATCCATTCTGCAGCCTGTGGATCAAGGAGTCATTTCAGCTTTCAAGTCTTATTTAAGCAACACAATTTGTAAGGCTATAGCTGCCATACATGGTGATTCCTCTGATGGATCTGGGCAAAGTCAATCAAAAAACTTCCTCATTAAGACGTAGAAAGATGGAAGAGAATGCTTCTCCTAAATCACTACCGCCAACGACAAAATAAGCAGATAACATACAAAATAATTTTTCTTGAGCCCATCAAAGACCTGAGGTGACCTGGGAACCAGGTGACCTGAATCCCAAATAGTGACAAGCTCTTCTGAGGAGAGATGAGACTCGGGAACTCTTGCACTATTGGCAGTGCATGGAGTGGGGGAAGGGATGACAGCCAAACCCAGGTGGGAGGAAAGCAGCTCAAATGCTAATGAATGGAGCAGGTTCAAGAGAGGTTGTACCAAGAGGAAGCAGAGACAGCATGTACAGACAGCTTTCAAATTTTGCTGTAATGGGACAGAGAGAAACAGTAGCTGTGATAAATGATCAGAAGTTAAGCAGAGCCATGTCACAGGGTCACCACCAGCTGCAGGGGAGCTGGGAACGTGGATGTTAGCTTTCACATGCTCTAGTGTGGAGGTGGGCAAGGGAAAGGGAGATAGCCTTCAGGGTGTGCTACACTGAACTTAGTTTTTGACTTCCAGCTCTCTGGACCAGGTCCCATGACATCTGGTGTCCTGTTTCTCCTTATGATAAATAAATAGCCTTTGAGTAGAGCTGTGTCCATAGGTTTCTATTTCTTACACATGAAAGAGCTTGATGAGAAGGCAGGGGGTGGCACAGCTAGGCAGCCCTCAGCCAGTCCCATCTCAAAGGAGCAAGAGTTTCACCGGAGAGGTGGGAGGCATGTCTGCAAGCACCAGTGGGAAGCAAGGATAATGCCAGCCCTGCATTCCCAACCTGAAGGCTATGAGCAGCTTCCTTGTCGGTTTCAGTCAAAGCTGGGAAAAGATGCTGAGATGTAGGGGACCTTGTTGGTTATGGAAAGGGCCCTAGGAAATAGTTGGCACTAAGTGAACTAAGCAGACTTGCTCTGTTTCAGCCTCAGGTGTAGCAGGAAACCAGAGAGAAAGGTCAAGGTCACAGAGGCCTTCCTGTCATGCCAGTGGGGTTCCCTGGGAACCAGGGAGCCCTCCATCCCTCAAGGGCTCAGTCACAGATGATGGAAACACTTAGCAAGGCTTGTGGTAGAAGAAATTCAAGCCTCAGGTGGGGTGTTCTCAATAGCTCCTTCCAGCCCTAATAGTCTATAATTCTAAATGAAGTCTTTAAGAGTCAACTTAATTTCTGTTCTCTTGAATGAGTAGAGTGATAGTCACTCGTGGTCAGAGGAGTCTGAATCATGGTGAATTGGGGAAGCATGGACAAAATTGGCTACAAGACTGGAATGTGACCACAGAGGGACCCAGGGTGGGCACCATGGCCCAGGGCCTGGCCCTCATCTAGGCCAGTTCAGAGTCCAGCTGCATCACAGCTGTAACAACACAGACCACTCTCATCAGACTGTAAGACTGATCTTGTGCAACCAAGTTCATGGGCATTGATGTTCAAAGCCCGGAGAGCAAAATATCAGTAGCCATGAGAACAATACCTGTCAGGTAGCCCTGCGGGTCAGCTGACCCTGGTGGAGACGCTCAGCGGCCAGTCTCCAGAGGGTGGTCCTTCCTGATGTTGAGCTACCTGTTCACCTCCTAACCTAGAATCTAAATCACCCCTTGTCTGAAATAAGGACTTCACCCGGGACATGGGCCCTGCTCCACCCACTACACTCCCCTGTAATCTGAGACCTCGTTCCCTGAGGATCCCAGTGCTTCCTCCTCTGTCTGGCTCGCTCTTGCATCATCCTTCCCCGAAGTGTTTCTTCAAATTATTATGCTGCCACTTGCTTCCCTAAAGTCACAAGCGTCATTGAGGAACAGAAAAGAGAGCTGGTTTCCCTTTAGTGGGAAGGAGAGATGAAGTAGACCTTCCTTCTGTCTTCCTTTGAAACATGCCCTTATTTCATGTGCCAGTGGGGCTGCGCACAGATTTAGGGGTTGGGGGGGCGTGAAGCCCTGGTGCAGACGCCCCAAAAGTTGAGTCCCTGAGATGGAGAGAGGAGGAAGGAAGCATTCCCTGAGGGAGAGTCAGCACTGTTCACAGAGAGATGCTGAGCTTCTAGAAGTCTGTGCCTCTAGGTTTCTGAGTTGGTACCCACGTACGTGCCTACAAAGACGTCTGCGAGAAGAAATCGGGAAATGACAGGCAAACCTTTCTGTCTTGTCGGTGAGGGTGGTGTGGAAGCAAGTGGGTGACTGGCGGCCCGAATGGCTTGTGTCTTGAGGAAGCATCTCACTGTCTCACTGAGCAGAGTCACCAGAGAGACCCCAGGGCTCAGTCTGTCTCTGTCAGTCCCGTTCTTTGTCACTTTCTACTGGGCAATTTTAGAGTGGGGGGTTGTTTTTTGTTTTTTGTTTTTTACGAATGAATTCACTTCCTTTAATTAATTCATATTCACCGCAGCTGTAATCTCTTAGGCATGCACAGGAGATACCTGCAGCCAGAGAACAAGGATGATTCAACATATGCAAATCTATACAACACAGCCCACGAATAGAATGAGAAGCCAAAGTCATAAGATCATCTCAATAGACTCAGAAAAAACATTTGACAAAATACAACTTCCTTTCAGTGGGAGGGTAATAGCTCAGTGGTAGAGTGTGTGCTTAGCATGCACAAGGTCATGGGTTCAAGCCCTAGTACCCCCATTAAGAAAAAATACGCTCATAAAATAACAATCTCCAAAGAGAAAATGTGATGTCAGAACGAATATCTTTTTCAAAAAGATGTTAAGTGATGGATCAAAAGTAAAAAAAAAAAAAAAAAAAAAAAAGAGCTTTAAAAAAATACAACTTCCTTTCACGATAAAAACTCTCAGCAAATTGGGTATAGAAATAATATATCTGAATATAACAAAGGCTGAATACAGCAAACCCCCCAGCTCACACCATACTCAACAGTGAGAGGTTGAAAACGTTTTCCTCGAAGACCAGGAACAAGACAAGTCTGGTCAGAATGCATGCACTGGAAGCTTTCAACCTCTAAAATTTCAAATTTTTGGCAAATTGGTATTAGGCCCATTAAATGCTTTATCTCGGTGAACAAAGTATTTGTGCTTGAAAAGAACATGTAGACTACACACCTCTAAAATTCAGATTTCTGATTAAGTGTTCGAAAAAATATCAATTCAGTCAAGATAGTTGACAGATTTTTCAGCTCGTCTACGGCAGAGGCCAACAAACTCTTAATGTAGAAGAGCAGATGGTAACACTTTTCAATGTTTAAGCCACATAGGGTCGCTCTGCTGCTGCTGTTCTTTCTTCTCCTTCTTCCCCTTCATTCCCCTCCCTCCTCCTCCTCCTTCCACTTCTTCACAACCCATTAAAAGTGAAACACCATTCTTAGCTCAAGGGCTGTTTAAAAACAGGCCCTCGGCTGGATTGGGCCAGTAGGCATGTTTGCCAGTCCCTGTTCTATGTCTTAACAGATTGTTTTGTCTTGTTCTGTCACTTGCTGAGAGAGGATGTTAACATCAGCTGTGATTTTGGATATGTCCCTTTCACCTGTTAGTCCTAGAAATTCTTGCTTCATGTGTTTCGAAGGTATGTTATCAGGCAAAAACGTATTTATGACTGTTTTATCTTCCAGATGGATTAATTGCTACTTTTACTCCGAAATGTACCCCCTTCTCTTTGGAAATAGTTTTCCTTGAAGTCTGGTTTATCTAATGTTGCTGTGCCTACATCAGCCCTCACTGCTTACTATTCACTTGCATGTCTTTTGCTATCCTCTTACTTCCAACCTATTGATGTGTTAATATTTTAAGTGTGGCTCATGTAGACAGTATGTAGTTGGGTCTTTGAACAAATCCTTCTAACAATGTCTGCTTTTAAGTTGGATTATTTGACAAAGTCACATTTAATATAATTACTGATGAGGTTGGAGTTAAGTCTACCATTTGCTACTCCTTTTTTTGCTTGTCCTTTATCTTGTTTGTTTCTTCTCAACTTAGTTGAGGTGAAATACACATATAAAAAATTGCACATTTTTTAAGGATACGATCTTATGAGTTATGACAAAGGTATACACAACAGAAGTCGAACTACAGAACATTTCCATCACTCTCTATATTCTGCTCCCAGACAACAAATATAGCTTAGATTTGCTTTTCTAGAACTTCATTTGAACGAAATCATACAGTATGTACTCTTGTGAGTCCACCTTCTTTTACTTGGCATAATGATTCTGAGATTCATCCATGCTGTTGGGTGTATCAGTAGTTCATTCCTCTCTGTTGCTGAGTGGTAGTCCATTGCATGGATGTACCATTATTTGTTTACCCATTCACCTATCAATGGACATCTGAGTTGTTTCCAAATTGGTTATTATTAATAAAACTGATATGAAAACTCATGTACAAGTCTTTGTGTGGACATAAGTTTTTAATTCTCTCGGGTAAATTGCAGAAGTGAGATTGCTAGGTTATGTAAGGTAAGTATAAGTTTAGTTTTCTAAGAAACTGAAAAACTATTTTCCAGTATGGTTGTACCAATTTACATTCCCACCAGTAAGGTATGAACTTTCCATCTTATCTATATTCTGTTTTACACAACCTTATATTTTTCAACTTTATTCTTCTTTTTCAAGTTTGATTTGCCTATTCTAGGTTCTTTGCATTTCAATATACATTTCGGAATCAGTTGGTCAATTTCTGCAAACTCAGAATTTTTATCGGGTTTGCAGTGAATTTGCAGAACAGTATGGTGAGAACATACATCTTAAAAATACTGAGTCTTCCAATCCATGACCATGATACATTTCCCCATTAGTGTAATTTTTCTTTAAGTTCTCTTATGAGTAGTGTTTAGTTTTTTACTGTAAATGTTTTGCACATATTTTATTAAATGCATCACTAAGTATTTCATTTTCTAGGATAAACAATGGTGATTTTTGAAATTTCACATTTCTTTTTTTTTTTTTGTAGATTACTTAGGATTTTCTACATACACAAACATGTCATCTCTGAATAAAGATAATTTTATTTTGTCCAATCTGTATAACTTTTATTTCTCTTTCTTGCCTAGTGCACTGCCTAGGATTTCCAGGACAATGTTAAATAAAAGTGGTGAACATCCATGCCTTATTCTCAGATTTAGGGGAGGGAGTTATAGTTTTCATCATTATCATGTTAGCTATAGGATTTTTGTAGGTTCCTTTTATCAGATTAAGGGTTTCTTTCTGGTCCTACTTTTCTGAGAGTTTTTATCTTAGTGCTTGTTGAATATTGTCAAATGCTTTTTCTGCATCTGTTGAAAAGATCATATGTTTTTCCTCCTTTATTTCCTTAATATGATGAACAACACTGACTGATATTTTAATGCAAAATCAGCCTTTAATTCTTGGAATAACTCTCATTTGGTCATAATGTATCATCCTCTTTATATGTTACTGGATTAAATTTGGTAATATTTAACTAAGTTTTTTGTGTGTAACTTAATGAAGGATATTGGTCTAGGTTTTCCTTCCTTGAAACATCTTCATCTGATTTTGGTATTGTGTAATGCTGTCCTCATAAATGATTTGAGAAGTGTTTCCCCTCCTCTACTTTTTGAAAGAATTCATGTAAGATTGGTAATAGTTCTCCTTTAAGTATTTGATAGTATTCACTAGTAAAATCATGCAGACCTGGAGATTTCTGTCTCATTTCTTTCATAGATTTAGGGATATTCAGGTTTTCCACTTCTTCTTGAGTTAGCTTTGGTAATTTGTGTCATTTAAGGAATTTGTCCATTTCATCTAAATTGACAAATTTATTCACAAGTATTATTCCTAATACTCCCTGGTTACACTTTTTATCACTTTTATTGGTATTTTTAAACACTTTCAGTTTCATGGATTTTCCCTATTGTTTGTTCATTCTACACTTTATTCATATCTACTCTTATCTTCATTATTTCTTTCCTACTACTTATTTAGATTTTAATTTTCTCTTCTATATCTGATTTTCTGCAATTTTGTTCTATCAATTACTAAATTAATTTTCCTCTTGATTGTGCCTTTATCTATTTCTCCTTTCTTTTCTGTGAGTTTTGTTTCATGTATTTTGAAGCTTTGTTATTATGTCTTCTTTATGAATTGACCCCTTGATCATTAGCAAATGTCCTCCACCTCATCATATGCCTTGTCTTAAAGTCTACTCTGCCTACTTTTAATATAGCCACTCAGACTTTCTTATGATTAGAGTTTGCATGGTATACCTTTATCCATCTTTTAACTTTTACCAAATCCATGTCTTTATATTTAAAATGGATTTCTTATGCTTAGCATGTGTTTTATTTTGCCTTTTTATCCACCTTGACAATCTCTGTTTTTTAATCAAAGCATTTAGACCATTTACAATTAATGTAACTAGTGATATGATTGAGTTTAAATCTACCATCCTGCTATTTATTTTCTATTTGTCCCATGTGGTCTGTGTTCCCCTTTCCATCTTTTCATGACTTTTTCTAGATTGAATAATTTTTAAAATTCCATTTTATCCTCACTATACCTTTTTTTAGATCTAGGGTTTCTATATGTATTTTACCTCACCGTAGACTACCTTCAAATAGTTTAAAATCATTTCACATATAATGTAAGAACATTACAACAATATACATTCAATTACTCACCCGTGTCCTTGGTACCATTGTCATACATTTTATTTCCACAGCAGTTATAAACCCCACACTATGTTGTTAATATTTTTGCTTTCAACAGCAGTTTGCTATAATTGAAAGAAATATTAAAATGAGAAAAATTTATATTTACCTACATATTTTCCATTTCTAGGACTCTTCATTCTTTCGTGTAGATCCAGGTTTCTATCTGGAATAATCCTTCCTTGAGAACTGTCTTTTATATTTCTTGTAGTGTGGGTTTTCTGCTGATAACAGCTCAGCCTATATATGTCTAAAAATAATCTTTATTTGCTTTCTTTTTTATTGAGGCAAAATTGATGTAACATAAAATAAACCATTTTAAAGCAAACAATTCAGCAGCATTTGGTACATTCACATGTGAAAGGATTGCCAAGGACTGAGATGAGGAGAGCAGCTAGAGAAATTAGCCTTGGGTAGAAGGGCAGAGGCCTCTTCTACTGAGGCAGGAAATAAGCAAGGATGTTTGCTGCTGTGGGTAAGTCTGAAGGTGTGATATATGGGACAAGGAACTGACAAAACTCTTGCCTGATTATTAGAAAGGAGAGAGAATATCACAGAGGGCTTGGTAGCCCATGAGGGGGACTTTGGCTTTGACTCTGAATGAGATGGGAGGTACTGAAAGGTTCAGAGCAAGCAAGAGAAAGGGGGACCTGATCCTTATCTTATCACTGATCCTGATCTTATCACTGATCCTGAGTTAGGATTCTGCTCCGTTGGTGATGTTGAAATAATGGGGCCATTTCAGATAATTACAAGGTCCAGGGCCACTTATTCAGGCAGAAGTTTCTGATAGACTGACTTTGATATCCTTATAGGATGTGCATGCACTGTGATTTCAAGGTCTGTGCACCTCTTCTTGGTGTGGGCACTGATGGGGTTACCACTTCCATTCTCCTGGCCTCTGCCTTACCACTGGCCTCCTGAGCCTAACTTCATTCCTCCAATTCTGAGTGTTATCCCTTCAAGCCTGAAACCTGTCTTCTTGGTCTCCGGACCTTTCCTCACCTCTGCTTCCCTTTTCTAAGTTGAAGCTCCAAACTTAAACCCTTCTCTGACTCTGAGTTGGGCTCTGCAGGTGTGAGTTTCTGTGCATGGTTTCATGCTGCTGGCGAATGGGACCCTAGTGTCCCAGTTTCTTCTGGAAGGCTTAACCGACATAGAGGAGTTGAGGCCTTTGCTCCTTGCCATCTTTCTGTGGTCTGCATAGTGGCTGTGTCTGGGAACCTGGGCATTGTCAGCCTTATTGTAATGGACTTCTGACTCCACACTCCCATGTACTTCTTCTTAGCCAACCTCTCACTGCTGGATACCACCTATATCTCCAACACAGTGCTTCAGATTCTAGTGCATCTGCTGGCACCAGTGCGGGTCATGCCCTACCAAGCTTGCCTCACACAGATATTCTTTTGTCACTTCCTGGCACCCTAGGAGTGCTTCCTGCTCACATCCATGGCCTATGACCACTATGCAGCCATCTGCCAGCCACCGCACCACCTAGTCCTCATCGGCCAGTGGACCAGGACAGGAGTGGCTTCAATCTCCTGCCTGCTTGCTTTGGCCAATGCA
Source organism: Camelus bactrianus (assembly GCF_048773025.1). Classification (NCBI taxonomy): domain Eukaryota; kingdom Metazoa; phylum Chordata; class Mammalia; order Artiodactyla; family Camelidae; genus Camelus; species Camelus bactrianus. The sequence continues at coordinate 117,686,049 of NC_133575.1, read as the reverse complement.
CTCACCCACAGCGTCCTCACAGCTCTACTCAAGTTCTGTGGGCCTCACCTTATCACCCACTTCTGTGATCTCCATCCACTGCTCAAACTCTCTTTCTCCAGCACGTGGGCCAACTAACTTGCGCTGTTCTTCTTCAGTTTCCCGGTGGCTCTCGCACCCTGTGCCCTGGTTGTGATCTCCTATATACATGTTCCGGCTGCTGTCCTCAGGATTCACTCTGCTGAGGGCCGAAGAAAAGCCTTTTCCACCTGTGGCGCTTATATCACTATGGTCTATATTTTCTATATCACTTTAGTCCTGTGCTACATCCTTCCCAGCTCTGCATACTCTAGCTTGAGAGACCAGGTTCTCTCTGTGCTGTACATGGTCCTCACTCCCATGCTCAATCCTGTCATCTATAGCATGCAAAACAAGGCGGTGAAGAGGGCTTTGTTCAAGGTCCTTGGGAAAGAAAGTACCTCCTAGGCACTAGTCATATCAAATCCAGGCCACACTCCTTCTCCAAGGTGAGGCCAGCACATACCTGATGCTTTGGGAGTGAATCTAATCGCATAGGAGTTTGAAATTTAGTGTGGGTGATCCATTTGATGAATCCTATTTTGTGTGCCAGGTTTTCCGCCAGTCCGGCAAAGATCAAATATCTCTGTTGCATTTTTAACTCTAAAACATTGTTTTTTATATTTATGGAAGTAAAAGATGGTTATTGGATAAGTTGTGCAGTTACAGAAACTTATAAAATGACCCCCAGAAATACCCTTCACAATCTCACCACCGAGAGAGAACCACTGTGAACACTTTCATGGTTTCCTTCAGGTTTCTTTTTGAACTACAAATGTATGTGCATGTATATTTAAAGCAGGAAAACAAAACTGGAATCACTGTGTATTTATAGTTCTGGATGCTTAGAGATTTAAAAATTTTTTTCACCTATAATATATACCCAGTATAAAATCATTTATGCTTTACACAAAATATGTTATCAGAAAGTAAAAATTTCTCATAATCTCAATCTCCACACTAACTACTATTAACAGTTTTATGTGTATTCTTCTAGATTTTTTCCTAGGATATATTAACCAGCATTTACAATATTTTGTAACAGAAATAGGCTCATACCATGCACTAAACTGGCTGTTTATAATTCCTATTCCATGAACTCCACACTCTTGTCATTTGTACAACTCTCTGCTGGCGTTGTTGGTCTGTTCTGTATTGGTTTCTAAGAGTTATTTTTGCATTTTAAAGATACTTGCTTTAGTTTACTATTTGGATTGCTAATTTTTTCCTAACTTGTTTATCCTTTCATCTTATTTACAATGTTTCCTTGCATAACAGAGTTTAATACTTTTGTGTAATTAGACATTAGGTTTTTTTTATTTTGGCTTCTGCTTTTTGTATCCTGCTTTATTTACTCTCTGACTTATAAGTAATTATCCCAACTGAGTCCCAATTTGATGATTTCGTGGTGTTTTGTGCCATAAATATGTTCAACATTTCTTATATTCAGACATCGATTCATTTTTATTCATTCATGGCTTCTGGATTTTGTATTATGCATAAATTTCTTCATCACTTTTTCTCCTTTTATTTTTATGGTTTCATATTTTCTATTTAATTGTATGCTTTCATTTTTTACCATTTAAAGTTTAATTCTTTTGGAAATTTATTTTTCTGTAAAAAGTAAGGTCTAGATTAGCTTTCTTTTTCTCCTGAGTTGTGTGATCCAAGTAATTTCACCATTGTTCTAATTTCGGTTTCACTCTGGCTTGTGACTCTTAATTTTACATTTTTTCTCCAGTCACATCTCTGGCCTGGTCTCGTAGACACAACTGCTGGTGTCCTGGATGATAAACCCTACCTTCTCGTGAGGATATGGAACTTGATTTTTATTTTGAACGTCAATTTTGCAGCCACATATCTTAGCCTTTCTCCACATATCCTTCACTCTACTACATGGCAGAGTAAGTAGTGTTCCCTCATTCCCTAACTGGGTAACGTGCTATCATTACAGAGACCTGGATAAATACGTCATGGGGGAACACATTGTTCCTGCAAAATTATGAACTCAATAACGTGAAAACTCTCTCATCACTAAAACTAGGACTCTGTATATTTACACATGTGCATATGAAATCTTTGAAACAAAATATTCATAACAGCATTTTTTATAATAATTAAAAAATAGAAAAACTCAAATATTCAAGTATCCCCAACTCAACAGTCTTCTAGCCCACTGATGCCCTAACTTTCTCTCTCTCATCCCTTTCTTGTCCTCATGTTTCTCCCTGCACCCGTGGGAAGGCAACCTAACCTGAACCAATCAAATCTCTCTGTCTACATGTCTTTCTGATCCTGTCTCTTCTCCAACCCCCAATCCCGACTTTCTGTACTGTATCCTTCAGGTCATTTCTTCAGAGAGGCTATCCCAGATCACTCAACCCAAATTAGCTGGAAGGATAAATTACAAGAACAAACAAATTTGGGGGTTAAAAATTTTAAAGATGACATTTCAATTTAGTGGAGAAATATGAATTATTCAATAAATGATGTTGTGACACCTGACTAACCTTTGGGGACAAAACAAAATCAATGTCATTTTTTTGCACCAAAATAAATTCCTAGTGGATTAACATTTTAAAGTACTAGAAGATGTTGTGAGTGTCAAATTTTATAGTTTTACAGTGGGTAAGGCTTTCTATTGGACATAAATGACAGAAATCATAGTGAAAAGATCAATCAGTTAAACACATTAAAAATTTTTTTAAATCTCCGTATAGAAAAGAAATATGAACAATTAAAATGAAGCAATGAGGAAGGAAAGTATTTTCAAATTATAGCAAAGATTTGATATCTTTAACATACAAAGAGCACTCACCAATCAATAAGTAAAATATGACTATTACAATTAAAAAATAGAAAAAGGATATTAATGTTCTCAGAAGAGGGGTTACCACTAGCCAAGTGTCATATGAAATGTTGTTAAGCCACTAGTGAAACAATATTGAGATATGATTTTGGTTACTATATGGGCAAGGATTTAAAAGATTGAGAATGTTCTTTTGGGGGTGTATTATGGGCTTAATTATATCCCCTCCATTCATATGTTAAATCATATTCTCTAATGTGATAGTATTTGGAGACAGAGACTTTAAGGAGTTAATTAAGTTTAAATGAGGTAATAAGGATGGGTACCCAATCAAATAGGACTGGTGTCCTTATAAGAAGAGTAACAGACATCAAAGAGCTCTCTCCTTCTCTCTTTACACACACACACACACACACACACACACACACACACACACACACACACACACACACAGAGGAGAGGTCATAGGAGGACACAGCAAGAAAGTGGCTGTCTGTAACTCAAAGAGGAGGCCTCAACCAGAAACCAACCTGCTGGCAGCTTGATCTTGGACTTCAAGTCTCCAGAACTGTGAGAAAGTAAATTTGTATTATATAAGCCACCTAGTCTGGTGTTTTATTATGTCAGCCTAAGCTGATAAATACAGGGTAGGAAGTAAGAAAATGGGCACTTTCTTACACAATTTGATGGAGTTAAATTGATGCAAACTTTTTAAAGGACAATTTGTAACATGTATCAAACACTTTAAAAAGAGCTTACTCTTTGACCCGACAACCCATTCCTTCTAAAATCCTGTTGTACATAATACATTACACAAAAACAAATTTACCAGGATATTCATTTTGGCATTATTTATAAGACTGAAAAATTATGAACAGCCTGAAGGTCGATATGTAAGAGATTGGTTAAAATAACTATGGTATATATATTCTGTGGAATATTATATAGCTAGTAAAAATAATGTGGAAGGCATAGGTTTCTCCACACCCACTAACAGCCCACTTCTGGGTCAATTTGGGGAACCCTGTCTGGAAAGGGATGGTCTTTCTCCTTCTTCCTTTCCTCTAGCTGCCCCTTGCAGTCCCTCCCCTCCTTTGACTTATTTGCCTTCTTTTCTACGATAATATGGGTTGATCAACAAGAAGCCAATCCCTTAGTAACAAAATAGGCTTATTTCTCCCTTGAAGTAATGAAGGAGGGCCAAGTTCTTAGATTACAATAATAGGTTAAATAATAAATAAAACTATGTTTCCTTAATTCAATAATAGTTGAGACTTCTATATCAAGTAAAAAAAAAACGGAACAAAAACGATCAAAAATACCCACTTTGGCTTAAGGCAAAGGGAGAATTTCTGAGTCTGTGTAACTGAAAGTTCCAGAGGTAGTTCTGTCTTCACATGGCTGGATCCAGGATTTGGTTCTCTGAAATTTGCTTTCTTCTTGCTCCAGCTTTCCCTCTGCCCATTACCAGTCTGCTCCCCTGCAGCCCCCAAAGTGTCACTGGTTGGATGGATCTCCATGGCCGGAGAAAAGTAGTGGTCCAATTGGCCAGGCCTGAGCCACATGTCCACTCCTGGAATCAGAAGTGAAGTCAATTCCATCAGAAGCATAACTGCTGAGGGGAAAGGAAGGGGGTGTGTCTAGGGGGGACTAAGGATACTGGTACCAGGAGAAAGGGACTAGATGCTGGATGACAAAACCAACAGATGTCTTCTGCAGGGCTGCAGACGTTTCATCAAATTCAAAATCAATTTCCAATGTTTTAAAGGAATAAGACTAGGAAGGATTATTCCTTAATCTAATAGAGCAGACCATTATTTTCCCAAAATAAAAGTATTTGTTTCAAAAGTAATACACACATGATGAAAATATTTAAACAACACCTAAGTGAAAAATGTATAAGGTAGAAGTTTCTTTCCCTGACGCTATTGTCCAGAGATGAGCATCCCTGACAGCGGGGGTGGCCCACTCCAGGTAGTTACTATGCACATCCGCACACATTCACACGGTGGGGGCGTGCTGTGTAAACAGGAACACAGAACACCCCGCAGAGACTCTCAACTTGTCTTCCTCTCTGTCTTAGTACCCAGATACCTACCTTGCTCTTTCTTCAGCTGCCACATGCTATTCCACTAGGATGGACTTACTGTGCTTACTGACTCTTTACTCAGTTGATGTACATTTACTTTCTTCCAATTTTTTACACAATGCTATAATTAACATCCTGGTTGATTCTGCCTTGTCTGAATATGAAACAGTTTATGATAGATTCCCAAAGGTGGGTCAAAGAGTGAAAACAGCTTAGACTTTAGTATAAAATACCAAATAACTGTCCAGATAGATTTACTACCACTCCAACTGATAAAGAGTGTACAAGTCCTTGTTTCTAACAAATACCAGAGGTTGCTAATTAGTTGAATTACTCTTACACTAAAATGAATTTGCTCCACTTTGTTCTCACTCAGCAAAAATCCTTTCAAGCAAGACTTGAAAGGATTGAATTGTATCCAAGTACCTTAACAGAATCGCAGAACAAAGCTCAAGAATATGTTTGGGAACACAAATATCCAGCATCCAAGGTAAAATTTCACAATGTGTGGCATCCAATCTAAAATTACAAGCATGAAAAGAAGCAGGAGGCTCCAATGCCACGAGGAGAGAAATCAGTCACAAGCAGGCATCTCAATTGGAAAGGAAAAGTAAAACTACCTTATCTGCAGACAACCTGACCCACTATGTAGAAAATCTAATGAAACTCACAGAAGAGCTACTAAAACTATAGGCAAATCAAGTAAGGTTGCAGGAAACAGTATACATTAGAGGGAGCTAACTTCTCCTCCATACACTTAACTAATTGTCCCCAAACCTTTTCTTCAGTGATCTGAAACAAGGTTAGTAGGCCACAAAACTCCAATTCTAGTGTTTCTCGGTTGTTGGATCTGCTCCTGCAAATTAAGCTTTTTGCTTTGGCAGGTATCAGACCTACTGGTACAAGGAGGTAGGCAAACTAGAATTCTGGCAGGAGGACACACTTCCTGAATAGCAACCATGTACTGTAGACCAACAGCCTTAAAAATAAATGGAAAAGTAAGTTTTTAACTCAATAAGTCTACCTTTTGGAATCTATCTTGAAGACAACCTGTCAGATAAAGACTTACAGTGAAGAATTCCATTGGGTCATTACTTATAATAGGGAAAAATGGAAACACATTAAGTGTTCAACACTCACATTATGGTAGTTCTTTTACACATCCAAGTACATGGTTTTTCTGGCGGTGGGGGTAATTAGGTTTATTTATTTATTTGTTTGTTTATCAAATGGAGGTACTGGGGATTGAATGAACCCAGGACCTCATGCATGCTAGGCATGCACTCTATCGCTGAGCTAGACCCTCCCCCAAAGCAAGTACATGTTTTTGAAGAAATTTTAGGAAGAGGAGAAGCTGATATATTAAATGAAAATAATTCAGGGAAAAATTAATCTTGAACTTGCAAAAATTACATTATATTATTGTTATATATAAACACAACTATAAAACTAAGAAAATATTCCAAAATACTGACAGTAATCTCAAATGACAGGACATAATTCATTTTAATTTTCTTCCATTTCTTAAATTGTTTTCAATTACCTTGTACTACTAGAATATGTGAATCCCAGAACCTCTCCCGTGAAACCAAGGACAAAAGCAAGAAAATGTGGAGGCGCAGGACCAGAAAATAAACTCAGACACAGAATGATAATTCGGTTTTATTTTTTGCTGTAACAAACATTGAAATACCCTCCTCCTCCAGTAACAGGGCAACAGCAGGGCCAAGAGTGCCCAAAGGCCAAAACAAGCAAACAATAAAGTGGCAACTAGTGTAGGAATCGATGCCCTGGGGAAGGGTGCACTGTCTAGGCAGAGACCCTAGGTTAGTCTTAGGCCCGGTTTCCTGGTCTAGGCTTAGTGAAAAACAGGGGCACAGAGTGCTGCATGGTCTGAACCAACAGAGAAAGCTGGTTGAGACAGGAGGTGATGGAAATCCGGAGTTGGCCAGGGTCTCCTGCAGTCAGTCGGCTAAAAGTGAGGGGAAAAAAAAATCAAGTTCAGTGTGGTAATCCTGCACCTAATTCTTTCTGCCCCCTCAGGTGGTGACAGGCCCAGAGCACCATGTCCACCTCCTCAGATCTAAATTTCGGGTGTCTGCAATTCACTGTCAGAATGACCCCAGCCACCTGTCACCACCCCCACCTCGGCCCCTCTCAGAACTAACATAGCTAGGATGTTGCCGGACACTATGAGCTCCTTCTGAACTGCCCCTTGGTAGGGCTGGACACGTGGGGCCAGGGACTGGCCGGCCATCTCTGCCTCCACGGGCGACGGGAAAGACACGGTGAGGGAGCTGGTGAAGGGGCAGTTAAGGCACCATCTCATGGCGATTCTGCCTGTGCGTCAGGCTTCCTTTTCATTCCGAGAGCTGCTTCCCCTCAGGCCACTCTTAGCTGTCCCAATTCCCTGAGGGTTGTCCCCCTCCTTTCTGGTCTCTCAAGCCATCTCCTCCCACAATCTCTCCTGGCCACCACTGGGCCTTCCCCCCCAGGCCTTCCCCCCCAGGCCAGCCCCTCTAGCCCTCTTGACCCCTTCCCCTCCTCCCCCTATATCCCCAGGCTGACCACCTTCTCCCCATCCCATCGCCTCCCTTAGGTCCATCCCCATGGCTCTCTGGGCACTCCTCAAATAGGATACAACTGGAGCAGCTGGCTCCCTGGTCCTGTGGCTGTGGGCCTGACGGGCCCGCCCAGCCTCGATGCAGCGTGTGTACCAGGCCACTGCCCAGCGTGTCCACCTGGTCCCGGCGCGGCGTGTCCACCGGGTCCCGGGGCAGCGTGTCCACTCAGGCCTGGCATGGCGTGTCCACCCGGCCATGGCGCGGCGTGTCCACCAGGCCCAGGCAAGGCGTGCCCACCCAACCCGCGCAAGGCATCTCCGCCCGGCCCAGGGGCGTGCGGGGCCCGTTCGACTGGTGGGGCGCCACCGGCGGCGGCACCGGCCTCTCCCGCGCCACCTCCACCGGGGCCTTCCTGGCCGCCAGGGACATCTGGGCCGCCCTGGCCTTCAGCACCTCCGGCCACGCCGCCCCCGCCCAGATCTGCGGCCTGCATGGCTCCTCAGGCTCTACTCCAGCCCTCCGCGCCCAGGCTGAGCTGCTGACGGGCCGGGGGCCCTTCGCAAAGCTCCGCCCCTAGCGGGTGACGTCACTCGGGCTCCCGGGGCGCCTGCGCAAACCGGCCCTCGCGCTATTCCCCTGCTGTCCCTCTGGGCACGTGGCCGTTTCCCGCCAAGCCTGCGCACCCAGAGCGAGCCCCGTGCACCTCGGAGTCTCTGCCGTGGTGCCAGCCGGGCCACCCTCATGTCTGACCAGCCTGCCGACCGCCGGTCCCCTGTCATCGAGTTCTGGGAGTGAGTCAGGCGCCTCTGGGCCACGCCCGGCCTGTCCCTCTGGCCCCCCGCCCACAGCTCAAGTCTGCAGGGGCGGGGGTGGGGGCCCAGCCCCGGGGGGATGAGCCAGGGATGCGGCGCGGCTGTGCCTGCCGGCCTGGGGGAGCGAGGCTGCCGTTGCCGCTGCCGCTGCCGCGCGTGCCGGGGATGGCGTGGGGCCGGGCCGCCAGGGGCTCGTGGGCTCCAGGCACACGTGCTGCAGGGACACCGTCCAGGCTGCAGGCTTGGGCCCAGGTGCACAGGTCGGAGCAGCTGGACTCAAGGGCTGCAGGAGGGGGAGCACCACGCCCGGGCCAGCTCCGCGTCTCTTTGCCCTCGGCCAGCACAGCCCTCATGCGCTCTCCCTCCCCCAGGAACAAAGTCTTGCGGCTCTCTGGGGGGCTGGAGGTGCCAGGGGCCCTCAACTGGGAGGTGGCCCTGTGTCTGCTGGCCTGCTGGGTGCTGGTCTACTTCTGTGTCTGGAAGGGGGTCAAGTCAACAGGAAAGGTACAGCAGGGGGTGATGGTAGGGCTGGGGTGTCATGTCTGTCCCCACATCCCCCCTCCGCCCCCAAGTGGGCAGGGTGAGTGAAGGCAGCTCGGGCGGGGATCTGGGGCTGCTCACCTGGCTTGCTCAGGCTTGCCCACGCCCTGGCCCCTGGGCTGGGCGCTACTGCTACCTATGCAGGGATCTGAGGTGGGCCCCAGCCTGGGAGGGATCCTGGGCGTGGCGCCCACCTGCGAGCTTAAGGCTGATGCACCCGCCACGTCTCAAGTCCTCTGTGTAGCAGCTTCACTAAACCCACGTCTGTCACGTCCAATCCCCACACAGCCCAGTGGGCCCAAGAGAGACTGGATCCCCCGCACCAACGTCGGCTGGAGGGGTGGGGCTGGGTGAGGGCGGGGGTCCAGCGGGGACATTCTTACTGTGCTAAAAAGCCACTGCAAACATAGCAATAAAAACATGCCGTTTTCCAAAGCCGGCTTCTGTCCCTCTGCTTGTCTTGTGGGGTGGGGGGAAGAGGTGGGCAGGGACTGAGGGTCAGGGGAGGTGCAGGTGGAGGCCTCCCACCTGAAGCTGAGCTGCTTCTGGTCAAGTGTTTGTTCTGAGGGTCTCTGCGCCAGGCTCTGGGGATAGAGCAGGCAAGGCAGCCGGCAGAAAGCCTTTTCCCCAGGGAGCTGACACACTTGGGGAGAGGGTAACAGTAGGCTAAAGACGGACACACCGAGCTGGGAAGGGAGATGAAGGGATTCAAGAGAAAACACAAGAAAGAGCTGTTAGCAAGTCAAAGCCACAGATTTCAGGAAGGACTGGATGTGGATGATGAAGATTGTTGTCAAGGAGGACCTCCAGGCTTTGGCATAACTGGGTGTTACTGAGATGAGGCCATCAAGGGAAAAACCAGGCCAGACAGGGTGCCAGATGACGAGCTCTGCTTTGACCTGCTAACGAGCTCCTCGTGTTTTCTGTATCTCTCTGGAATCTCTTCGTGGTCACTGTCACGTGCAGGCTGCCAGTCGTGCTGAGCGCCTGAGCCCATGCTCTCCCTTGGGCTCTCTGACTCGCGCTGCTCCGTAGACACCTGTGTAGCCAATGCCACTGCTCCCACCCACCTCCTTGCACACTCTCTGTTGCTAGTAGATGTAGACAGTTTTGTCCCGTCCCCAAAGGAATTCAGAGACAAGACGCAGAGGTTAGGAAAGTAAAGTGGGGACTTATTAAGGGATGGGTAGGACACTCTTCAAGGGGAGAGCAGGCAGGCCCATGTGAGCGGCTGCCCTGAGTTTCTCTGGCAGGTTGGTTACACAGGGTGTAAAAGTGAATGGCAGGATATTCATTGGGGAGGGAGGAGTTTGGGGTCCTATTCCGGGATTTCCATCCCAGCTCCACCTTCCTGAGGGGAGGAGGGATTTGTGTCTGTATTTAGTCTGGATGGAAGTGTCATGGCCTCGCTGCATGATGGGCACTTCTGATCTACAAGGCTAATTTTGTTCAAATGAGGGCATAATGAGTAAAAGGTTACATTCGGACACTGGAGATTCCTACCCTTTCCCACCTTTCTTTGTCAGCCTTCAGGCCACTCATCACCCTAAAATGTATGACCACTTATGAGCCCAGAGGTTCCTGCTTTTCTCTGCCCAGGGACCCTTGGTGCTTATGTGATGTGTGGTTTCCTGTATTTGGCCTGTGCCCGTCTTTTCTGCCCAATTCCTGCCATTTGGCCTGCGTCCCCCTTTCTCTGCTCATATCTAGCTATCTGCCTGCTCTAACACCTCCACTGTCTGCCTCCATCCAGTCTGTGCACAGGGTGGGCTGGAAGGGCAAGGGAGGTCACATCCCAGGACGTAGCTCTGTGCCGATGCAGCCAAGAGTCACCGAACAAATGCCTCCCTTTCTTCTTTCGAGGGACATTTCTGAGGTGCAGGTAACTGGTGAATGAATGAAATGAAATAGGAGTGGATGGATGAGCACTGGCCTCCTAAGCTGTTGTTACACATCTCAGTGAAGCATGGGGTGGGGGAGGGCTTTGTGAAGGGATACATCCACACTTATGCTACGTATCCCTGCGTCACATGAATTGCTTGTAATGAGAAGGTATTTATTAGGCACACAATAAAATCAAAATGAAAATATTACAGGAAAATTTAGATGAATTTTATTTAAATTTTGCATGGGGAGAGACTTCTAAGCCTGCTAACGATGGCATATTTATAAGCAATAACATTTATTGAGTGATTACCATGTTCCCATCACTGTTTGAAGCAATTACCATGAATGAGCTCATTTCATCCTGAAATATACCAGCATTTTTATTGTGGTTATCTTTAGTAGTGAGATGATGTGACTTATTTTTATTTCCTTTTCCAAACCTGCCCGTACTTTTTCTATTTGTGACAGTAAGCATGGATTGCATTTCTAAGCAGAAAAAAATTAAGAAACTCATTCAGAAATGGTTCAGAAAAACTTCTAATTAGTTCCCAAGTGAACTACTTTGCTGAAGTTTTAATTATCCTGTTTAATTCACTGGAGGCCAATCTTTCCTTTGAAAGTGTTTCTAATTGGCACCCTTTCTTGATGCAATTAGGAGTACCTTGACGAAGTCCCTGAGGTCCCTGAGCCTTGGGGCCCAGGCATCATGCGGGCCGGTGCAGAAGAGCCCTGCCTGGCTTTGTGACTTTGAGCTGCTTCCAAAAAAGCAAACCTTTCTCAATTCCACACATACTGCTCATTCTACCTGGAGAGTTATTCCCCGAGAGGACAGCTGCTTGTTAGCTTCATCAGCATTTCATCAGCGTCACACAAGGGAATAGCTTGCTTTTCTACCCTGCCAGGTACTCACGTATACGTGTACACATGTGTGGAAACACAAAATACACACGCACACGCACACGCACACGCAGAGCTGGATGCTCACAGGGTGGTCAGCGCATCACAGCCCCTCCTCTCCACAGCACTAGTCCTACCTACCCTGAACACTTCTGGCTGAGTATTGGTCAAAGCCTTTGCATTTCTGAATCAGAGAAGACTTGTTTGGAATATAGTAAATGGATTTAAAACGCATTAGGCATAATCTGTAACGATTAAGGTGAAGAGGTGACGGGACCAAGGCATATAAATTCGAGGAAGTTGATGGCTAAATACATCAACAAGGCTCTCTTTGCCAGATACTCAACATCTTTTTTGAAATCCTGAGCTTCAAGTTGATATAGACACCTAAACCTAAATGTCCTGAAGGACCCGAAATGCAGCCAGCTCCCAGCTGACCTCACTGTGTCTCCCCACTTCCCAGATGCTTCCCTCTTCCTCGCACTCCCATAGCCTCCACTGTCTCCTCTAACCTCCACGTCCCCAGTCCCCCTAAATATGTCCCAGTCACTCTCCCTAGGCTACCTCAGGCCAGGTTGGCATCATCTCTTATGTCACAGATTCTTGTACCCCTTCCCTCTGGGAACACCCCCCCCCCCCGCTGGGGAAGTCAGTGGGTTATCATCACTTCACGTCTGATGACCCTGCTGACCCCTACCGGGACCCTGGGCATCAGGTCAGACGCACACCCTGTCCCACCAGGCCCAGGAGAAGGTCTCCCTCCTTCCTGGGGCCCCCTGTGCTGCCAGATCCCCCACCCCATTGCCTGGGAGTGATGGGACTCCCTGTCTGCACCCTTCGCCCACCCTCAGGCTGTACTTGTCCGGGCACATGTGTGTGTGTGTGCATGTGCAGGGACACCTGGGTTGGTGCTGTCACTCCTTCCTGTCACAGACAGCAAGGCCCAGTGGACAGGAACCCACAGCTGTACTCCTGTCAGCGATGTTCCCTTGTCTTACGTGCGAACTGGACCAGGGCAGTAGTTACAAAGGGGTCATGGGCTAGAAGGCATTTGGGCTGTGCCTGAAGGGCCAGTGAAGGCTGGATAAGCGTCAGAGGTGCGGGAGGGCACTCCGAGCAAGGGGCCTGCCTGGGCTGAGGAGACCAATCAGTACCTTTGGTTTTCAGAAGTCTTTACTGCGGAAGCCCCAGCGCTACACACCTGCCCCTCACCCGGCTTCAACACCTGTCAACATTTCACTAGTTTATTTTGAAAGTAGGGAAGGACTTAGGGGTGAGAGCAGTGAGAGCTATATTTCTTTTTTGTTTTGTTTTGTTTTGTTTGTTTTGTAGGGTTTTAATTAACTCAAAATAAGACACATACATGAATAAGATGATTCAAGACCACAACTTGTCTCACAAACTTTCAAGCCTTTTTTTTTTTTTAAGTTCTCCTTATGCTGAGATTCCCTCTGAATCTCCCCTGAGGACCAAATGTGAATGCAACTTTGATTTAGTCTCTTTGCCTGAGTTTGTTTTTAAAAGAGAGGTGTATTTCTTAAAGTGATAAAAGAAGAGGCACCACCTAAGCATGTACAAATAAAGGGGGGCCCATGCAGTGGTCCCCTCCCACCCTTCCAGGGTGCAAGCTTTTCTAGGACCCAGTCCTCGCTGCCACTGATTCCACCCCCTGCATGCTGGACCAGGCACGCTTTTGAAGTGTTGTCCTGTGTGATCCTCACCGCAGTCCCAGGAGGTGTGGAAGAGGATTGCCCCATCTGCGGACAACCTGGGCCTATCTTTCCACACAGCATCGTCTGCACTGGACTGTGACCAGGAATTTGCTGGTCTGTAAGCTCCCGGGCACAGCCTCTAGTGGATTCTTCCCTGCTGTCACCATCTTCTCTCAGTGACTTGCTGTGGCCTTGGCACTAGGAAAAATTATCCATGTCGTCATCCTCCAGGATCTACCACTCCAGTGGAGGAGGGCCCCTGCAGTGGCTCTGAGGGCCTCTTTGTGGTAGAAGATATGGTCGTTGCCCAGGGATGATGAGGGAGGTGGGAGGGCCACGAACTGAGGAGAGCAGGCGAAGCTGGAAATCACTGGTGCTTATGGAATTTTTCTGTATGTCCAGGGGAGCGCTTTGGGGGCTTAAACTATAAGGCAGTGTATTGCTGACCGAACACAAGGTCCAGAGGGAGGTGGTCACAGTGTTGGTCTCACTGTTCAAGGAAGGCTCATCAAGGACCCAGACCCCTTCATCCCTGACCCTTTGAGCAGTGTGTGCCTGCTCCTAGGACTGGTGGTGGAATGACTCCGTCCTTCCTACGAAAGAATAGCTCGGAACTATTGTACTAACATAAGTTGCTTTACTGTAGTCTTTTTAATAAGGTGCCTAATTTCCCCAGCCTAATTTGTGAGTGTCTTGAGGGCAGGGACTGTGTCTTACGCTGTTTTACATCCACAGTGCTTGGTTCATGCGAGGAGCTCGTTCATCCATTCATTCAAGAATGCTGCTGAGTACTGTGAAGCAAAGAGATGCAGGGGTGGGAGTGAGGTCAGCAAACACTTTCTTGAGATCAATATACCTGATCTGAGTCCCTGAGTCACAGAGGCCTCAGCTCAGTGGGATATTGAACCCTTTCATTCCTTGAGCAACTGAAGTCTGAAGCTTATGGAACACCTGTTATGGGCCAGGTGCTGGGGTGACAGAGGTTAATCACAGTTCTTGCCTTCAAGGAGCCTCTACCCCAGTCGGGGAGATGATAGGTGAGGAGTAAGCATGAAGGGCCACACAGGGAGGACGCCTTCCCCAAGCTGCCAGGAGCAAGTGGCCCTTTAACAGATCAGGGGATGCAGAGGAGTCAGCAGCCCAGCCTGGAGGCCGGAAGTGGGGCAGGTCCTGAGATGCCTTAGTGAGGACAGTGAGCAGGAGGAGGGTGGAGTGAATTGCAACCCCCAGCCACTGCTGCTTTGGTTTGCATCCTTTTGGCCAGACAAGTGGCTGCTTTAATTTCCTGTTCGGGCCATGTCTTCCTGTCAGTGTCTATGTCTCCAACAGTGCCCCAGGTGATAGATACAATTGTCCATGAAGGGACAGTGAAACATTCACAGACACCCCAGAGCTGCCCCATCTTGGAAAGCACTGGGATTCAGTCCCTCTCTCTGAGCACAGAAAAGGTGGGCAGTGCGGTGATGCGCTGAGCTCTGGGAAGCGGGCTAGGCTAGTTGTGGTGGAGCCCACCTCCCCTTCACCTCGTCTTGGACTGCCGCCTCATTCAGTTGTGGCTCTCGAGGAGTCTCTTGAGGGCACCCTTGACTTCCTTGTTCCTCAGACTATAGATCACAGGGTAGAGCACGGGAGTGACATTGGTGTAGATCAAGGAGACGATTTTGTCCTGGTCCGGGCTGTAGCATGACTTGGGGCGAATGTAGATGAATATCGCGCAGCCGTAGTGCAGAAGAGAGACCAGCAGGTGCCCGGCACAGGTGGAGAAGGCTTTGCTCCTGCCTTCGGCTGAGTGGATTCTGAGGACAGCAACAATGATGAAGCCGTAGGAGAGCAGGATCAGGAAGAAGGGACTCAACAGGATGAGCGTGCAGACCAGGAAGATGGCAATCTCGTTGGCTCGGGTGTCCGAGCAGGCCAGAAAAAGCACCGCAGGAATGTCACAAAAGAAATGATTGATCTCATGGGACTGACAAAAGGGGAGGAGGAATATCAGTGTAGTCAGGGCGAGGGACAGTGCAAAGCCACTGACGCATGCCAGGGCCAGCATCTGCAGACAGAGGGCCCTGGTGACCGTGAGCGGGTAGCGCAGAGGCCTGCAGATGGCCACAAAGCGGTCGTAGGCCATCGCGGCCAGGAGGAAACACTCTGCACCGCCCAGGGCGATGAAGAGATGCATCTGCAAGGCACAGCCCAGGAAGGGCATCCGCTGGCTCCAGGACAGGAAGTTGGCCAGCATGTTGGGGACGATGACCAATATATAGCAAATTTCAATGGCAGACAGGTTGCAGAGGAAGAAATACATGGGGGTCTGAAGGGAGGAGTTAGTGCAGGTGATGAGCACGATGGTGGTGTGCCCGGCTAAGGTGACAAGATGCATGATCAGAAAGAGTCCGAAAAAGAAGATTTGTAGTTCAGCCAGGTCCCCAAAGCCCAAGATGATAAAGTCAGAGCTCAAGGTGTGGTTTTTCTGCAGTGGGGCCATCCTAGAACTTCTGGGCTGGAGGAGGCCGCTTCCTGGCAAGTTCTGGGCGGCGGGAGACCGTGGGGCCCTTTCCACAGGTGGGCTCAGCCACTGTCCTCGTTCTCTACACCTTCTGTTCATGGAGGATGAAGAACTGCCGGCTGTGACGCTGACGCCACTCTAGTTCACCTGTCGAGTTATTACAAAATGAACCTAGATGAGTGAAGTCTACGTACGAAGTCGTTTTTGTTTTGAGGGGCATACAATTTTCTTCACATTTAAATTTCATCATTGAAACGTTACAGTGTTTTCCTCCGCCAATTTTATAAGCTCTTGGAGTGCAATACATGTTATTTTTGAGAGACAAACCAAAGGTTAATTTCTCAAGGTTCTTGCCATTTGCTTTGCTGTTTGCTTTAACAGCATTTTATAGAGGATCTTTTATATACATTTGTAATTTTTTTAATTACAAAAATTGTTTTAATTAAAAAAAAAGATTTGCGATCTGGTTTGTTTTTCATCTAATTTTAAAGCAAATCATGTACCAAATTTTTGGTCCAAATTGTGTAGGATAAGTTAAATTTAAATTGCATTCTGTTAACCAGTGTGAGTGTATTTCTGTAAGTATAGTTACGTTGAAATAAAGTTTTAAAAAGCAATAAATAAATAACTAAATAAATTTCACTGAGCTCAAATTTTTGAAATAAAGATCAACGGACAGCTTTAAGTGTTCATTGTGTTAAACACTGCACACTATATTCAACAGTGAGAAAAAAATCTCGGAGGTGGTACAACTCTATACACCTTTATACATTTCGTAAACATGCACAGGGACAAGCCCTGCAACTGGAGGGAAACCCCACGCAGGATCAGGAGGTCCTTGGCTGCTGACAGAGTCTCCCCTTGACTTCAGACTTGAGGCAAACCAAGGAGTCTGTCAGTGTACAAAGACTACTGAACTCAGGACAAACAGTATCAGCAGGCTAGATATTAAGGGATTGGATTTTGTCAGTTGGGATCATGGTGGCCAGTCTGAAGCGAGCAGACCGGAAAGGCCACAACAGAGGCCCCCGACCTGTAGATCAAAACAGAACAGTTAGTGCTTTCCTCAAAAATTCCCCGGTTTTTCAAACCAGTTCCTAGGATGCTTTCCCCAAACAGCGTGAAGTTGTTTTCAAGGAACCCTAACAACAGCCCTTTGGTCTGCATTTTGAAGAGCAGTCTCGGGGATGGGGTGGGAACTGAGCTTCCTGTCGCTTAGGTTTAAACACAGCCACTTTGACTTTGTGCCGGGGCTGTGTCGTGCCTCCCTTGCCACTCCCCAGCCCCAACACACACAGATTCCCAGGGTCCCTGCAGCCAAAGGGCTGTGGACATGAGGTCCAGAGAGGAAGTAGCATGAGCAGCAGGAGTTTCTCCCTTTCCTATTTCAGTAGCAGGGAGACCCCAGCTTATGTATCACCCCTTCTAGACACTTCTTCTGACCCTTGGGCTGAGTTAGTGATAAGTAATGCCGCTGGGGAGCCCGGAGTGCCGTGGGAAACTAAGGGAGTGACTGACTCAGTCCTGCAATTCACAGGGGCCGGCACCTACTAGTAATACTGGTAAATACCTGTTGAACAAATGCCTGTTGCTCATTTCTGCATCCTCTACAGTCCGTCCAGACTCAGACATTGAGTACGTGCCCAACATATATGGTTGAATGAATGGTTAAGTGACAGCAGGGTATCTGACGTGTTGGGGATGGCTGAGGTCTTTATCGTCCAGGGAGGGTGCACAGGGAGAAGAGCAGAAGGCAAAGAGGTGGGTGAGGTCACACGGTGGGGGCCGACAACACAGAACCAGAAGACAGCTGGGGTGGGAGTGAGAACTCTCAGGAAGACAGGGGGTTGAGTGCCTAGCGGGATGATGGCTTTAGCTGCTCTGTGTCCAGACTGTAGACATAAGACCACGCACCTTCCTGGAATCTGGGGGACATGTTTCCTTCTTCCTTCCCCTGGTACGACCCAGCTTACAAGTAGGAAACCTTGTGTTTAGCCTTCGATTTCTTCCTGTGCTTCCCTCCCTCCCAGCAGAAGAAAGGAGAAGATTTCTAAAGATTCTAGAGATCTAACAAATCTAGAATCAACAGAAGTTAAGGGTCTCGTAGAAATGGAACTCTCACCTAACAGACAGGAGTTCACTTAGGTGCCACTTCTCCTGGGGCCACTGAGACGCAGACTGGGTTCAGTCAGCCTGAAAACCCGTTCTGCTGACAGAAGTTTGTGAGTCCAGTTTTCTAGCCACTTGCATGTTGCACTGAGTATTACTTTGGTTTCTACGGACCTGATGGGCACCTTGAGTCTTTGAGCCAGACGGGTCCATGGAGGGCAGCTTGCCCACTCCTAAGTGCAGGGCAGATAGTCATGAAGCCTTCTTCCCTGGATGACCCATGCCCTGCTCCCTACCCCACCAGCAGCCCTGCCCAGAAGTCACGGTGAGCCCCACCCCTCTGCAGCCCCCCGGGCCGCCACCTGCCCACTCTTGGGCGTGGTCCCTGATAGCTGTCTGAGTGAGAGTGCACACATCACTTCTACTCTTTTCCCCACAAGTGGGCAGGGATGAAGACATGTAGGGATTGCTTTGTTTTATTTGATCCCTAAATCTTGAAAATACTGAAAACACAAAAAGAAAAAGTCACCTATGATTCAAACACTTAAAAGTGAGAAATGAAAGTCAACCTGCAAGTTCCTGCTTCAGTCCTTCCCGCACTCTCTCAGAGAGAACGTTCTTAGCAGTGAGGCTCACTTCTTCCCTGCTTGTCCTGTGTGCGCATGTGCGCTCACACGTACGGACATCCACACAGATACCAACTCCCACAGCTGTACACAAAAGCAAACCTACACACACCCTACACACACAAACATAAACGTGATCACATGGGCACGCATATACACACTCACATGTATAGACACACAATGCACATGTGCGTGCATGCATGTTAACACACATGCACACACACGTATACCTACACACATTCACACACTCACACATTAAAAAGCTGAAATGGGGTCATATCATACAAACCTACTGCCCTCAGTGTTTTCACCTAATAATGTGTCTGGGAGAGGTTTTCAGTCAGTGCATATTGGTTAATTTCCTTCTTTGTAACTGCTGGATGGACTATCATATAATTAATTATAATTCAATAATGAGAACAAATCCACAATAACAAAGAAAATCTATAAACAAAAAAACCATAATTCAATTAAGTAATACTTTAATCAGTCTTTCACTACTTGGGCGCTGAAGGGGTTTCTGTTGGTTTCTTACCATGCTCTATGGTACAAGCACGGACGGAGCGAAGCACGGAGCAGCTGCCCTGCTGCGAACCCCACTAGTGCAGCCTTCCCGCTCTCTGCTCACATCCATTGAAAGGACCTGGCATTCCCCGGGAGTCGCAGACCAGTGCTTGAAGTGGAAGACCAGGGAGAAGCCTGAAAAGGAGGGTCGGGAGGCTGGGATTTGCCCGCACAGCTGTCCTGTCCACGGGGAGACAGCCCTCGGAAGCATTGCCTGGTGGCTGTTAGGAAGGCAGTTCCTTGCAGGAGCTGCTCCGGTCTGTCGTTTGCAGTAAATGGCAGTGGAGGCAGGATTCTGGAAGTCCTGGAGGAGAGGTCAGGAAGGAGGCCGACCCTGTGGTCCACCCCACCGAGGGGACTGCCTTCCCCAAGGTCACAGAGCTGAACTCAAACCCAAACCCAATTACTTACATTGTCTTTGCAAAAAAATACAAGTTAGGTCTTGGCAATGTTATTCAAGTCAGATCTGCTTCCTGTGCAATCACCAGTACGTGGTGGGGCCTCAGGCCGATTTTAGAGCCAGAAGATGTACAGGTTTGGCTAGGTTTGCATCGAGCAGTCAAGCCATGCTTGAGAGGAGCATAAAATGGATGGTGGAGATGAGACTGGTACCCTGTTAGCCCCCCGACCCCCAACACTGAGATTCTGTGATTCTGTGTAACGACTACGAGGGAGCAGAATCAGGGCCGTCGGGGCTGCCATTTTTAATCTGCAGAATCTGAATCGTCAAAGTAGCTTCATCAAATGAAGTGGGGAAGAAGAGTTATGGAACCTTGAGAATGCTCCCACTCAGCCGACCCAACCTTTTGTCTAACACTGTCATCTCCCCAGTCCCAGTCTGGGTGTAGCCCAGTGTCTAACCTGCAGTATGGTCTGCATCTTGGCAAGGCAGGACTCAAGTTACTTGCGGGGCCCCCCAAGGATGCTTTGCCTACATGCATAAAGCAGGCTACGCCCCACAAGCACTCTGGGCCTATGACTGCAGGCCTTCCTTTTCTTCACTTCTATTGCCCACAGGGTTGCTCAGAAAAGCCTCCTTGCTACCTCCATCCTTTTCAGGAATACCAGTGCCTAGGCTGAAGCCTCGGAGGGCTTGCTCGCTGCTGGGCTGCAGGCAGCAGTGGGAAGGAGGCCCTCTCTCTAGCATTCTGCCGCAGCCTGAAACAGGAAACAGGGCCCCAGGCAGGCCTGGTGGTGCTTAGGGTTACACACAACTCCCCTTGAATCATTCCAGTAGTTTCTGCTCTTGATCCTGACCGCAGAGGGGCTCCCAACAGTCCAAGGTGGGCATCAGTTGCTTTTCCAGCCCTTCCTCCATCCTCTTCCTCCCCCCCGGCCTCTTTCTCCTCATGGCCACAGTTTCTAATACAAAAGCTCTCCCACTTTTAACGGAAACGAACAGCAGGCTTAGGGAACACCTCCTCAGCGTGATATTGGTCCGTACGTGTTGTCGAGGGAAAGAGAGGGACCCAGGAAGCAAAGTCACTGAATCTTCTCGAGCCACGCTGGGGAGGCCTGGCCTGGAGGCAGAGGTCAAGACTGCAGCAGGTTTTTGGCAAGGCTACTGATGCAGGGCTGGGCGTGCGCGCGCTTTTCCCAGGCAGTGCGCATGCTCGCTTTAGTCCCAGGACTGCCTAGACAGGGGGTCGGAAGGGAGAAACGGAAAGTAAGAGGTTTTAAACAGAAATTTAACACTTTGAAAGAAAGGCACCTCAAAAGAGACCTAAGTAACTGCAGCTGCCATCTGTGCAAGTTCCTAGCTGCTCTAAAGCAGTGTGAGCGCAGATAGCACATCGCCCAAAGTTGCCCGGATTTCCTGCATCTCCCTCCAGTGAGGTATCATCGATTCTGATAGGATCTTGGCCAATAGAGCACTAAGTTCTGGGAACGTCAATGGGCTGGGAACAGATGTTGCATTGTCGTTTGAATTTGTTGGCTGTAAGACCAGGGCTGGATAGCTGTGTGCATACTGTTAACTATCTGGACTCTGAATTAGTGAGTGGGCACAGAAGTAACCTGATTTCCAAAGCCCTGAGTGAACCATCCAGACCCTGAGTCCGAGGAGAGGGGAGGTTGAAGAAAGTGATTTGGGACTTCGATTTCTTTCAACTTTAGATCACAAGATCGAGAGGCTTTTATTCTAGGCTTTTGTCTAATGTCTTTAAACTTCAGACTTGCAAGGGGAATTCTGAACTTCATTGTTTCCCTAGGAAATTCATCATGACTTTCTATTTGGGATCGCTTGTATGTTGAAATTTCATTATTAGAGTATCTTATGGTTGTCACTTGATCTTCTTGCAGAACCTCTGATAAGACATGTCAGGCAGTGGTGGCTGCAAATACTAGGAGAAAATAGAATTAGGAGGAAATTTTTGTCAGGAGGTACACCATGGACTTAATAAGTAAGCCCAGTGGGGTAAGAGGTACAAAAATCTGTAAAATGTCAGGTGTCTGTGCCAAGAGGTAACTCTGGTCTGCCCTAGTTTCCTTGAGAAAGGAGCGGCCACGTGGAGATGCAGTGAAATGTGGTGTTGGTGGGCAGCACCCCTGGGTCTCCTTTCTTCATTTAGTGGTACTTTGTCAAAGGTTCCATCGTAGGGGATCTGGTCTCTTTCTCCTTCCCTTCCCACCCAGTTGGGCGGGAGTAAGCAGCACTGGACATGTGAGCCTTCTCTGCAGACCCAGAATCTTCCTCCAGTGGGCGGTTCCACACTTTGAACACTCTGGGAATTCACCAACCAGGTTTTGCCGGTGTAAAGGCTTTGCTTCCCTGTCAGCTGGGGCTTTTGTAGTATTTCTCAATTGGTTCCGGCAGGGAAGACAGATGCTATTTATTGTCCTTTCTTTACTCCTCCAAATTCTCAACTTAAGTGCTAATATTTAAATTTGTTAGAAATTGTGGTGCCAAGTATGCAGGAATGAAGTTCTGACTGGGGGGCCTCCGAATTCCTTTGGTTTCTGGGCTAGCACTTCTGATCCCTGCAGGGAACTCCACCCCGTCTTCTTCACCAGATTGGCTGTGGGCCACTCACCTCCCTGGGGACTGTGAGGAAGCCACACCCTCTGCCCCCGAGGCCTGGACACTAGGGCTCTTCTCCATGGAACCACGTTTTTTCCTCAACAGTCTCTTCATGCTTTTTTCCCTAATTGAGGTATAGTTGATGTACAATATTGCATAAGTTTTGGGTTTCAGAAGATTATATTCCATTTATAGTTATTATAAAATACTGGCTCCATTCCCTGTGGTGTACAATAGATCCCTGTAGCTTATTTTATACACAGTGGTTTGTACTTCTTAGTCCACTTAGCTGTAGATTGATGGGCTCTCTTTATCCTCCTGCCTTGTATTTCAGCAATCACAAAGAATTCTGTAGTTGGAATTATCTGTAGGTAGGTAAGTATTGGAGTTCTAGGACCACCAGGCACCCCACCTGGCTGATTTCCTTCCATCTGCCTCCTTCCCTCAGATGATAGGATTCCACAGGCTGGGGATGGGTTGGTCTCAGCCAGTCCAAATTTTGAAGTTTATGTAACCTAGGTTGTTGGGATGTTGCCCTGGGTTTTTGATTCTGCTGTCCTGTTCTCTCTCTTTCTCTTTCTCTCCTTTTTTTGGGGGGTAGGGGAGGGTTGTGGAGATTCAAAAATGATGATATCTCCTCTGCTGTCACCTTCCCAGAATCTAGAAATTCTATTATTTCTGTGTCAGAATAATTAATAAAGATAATTTCATTTTGATACAACAAAGCACAGAAAAATTAGACGTTCTGCACAAACAGAGCTCCTTGGGGAACTGCACCTACTAAGTGGGAAGTGCCAAGAAGGGACGGAGTTGAGCTTGGGACTCTGGTGGTCTGTCTGGCCCCAGTTTAAGTCCACCTTGCAGTCAACTCTTGCCTCAGTTTCCATTCTAAGCAGACTAATGCTTCATTCTTGTCTGCTTCAAGTGTCTGTGTTCAGCCCCCTATTAGTGTATAATATCTTCCATAGACCCTGGCACAGAGGAGGCATATAGCAGATGATGGTCATCAGTCCAGTAATTCCGGTGTCTGGACAAGAATCTTTCATTCCTGGAAGGATTCTGAAATGCAGCTTTGGACGAGGAATGCAGAAATCCCTTGTGTTGGGCTGTAAGGTTGCAGCATAAACTTGTTACTTGTTGTCATTCTTTGGCTCAAAGCGTCAATCTGTTTGCTCCACCAGGACCACATCGCAATTGCGGCTGCCCATAGAGGTTACTCAGACCCTCAGTAATGTGGTTGGCATACACCTCTAATTGTTTCCCTGGGGTTCTCTTGCTAAGATCCTTTTGTATTTCCTAAGTCTCTCTCTGCTTAATAAGACCAGTGGACGTAACACCCAACTGGGCTGCAGATTGGGAAGTCGGGATTATTTTGCTGAGCCACCTTGTGGACCATGTGACTCTGGGACGTGTGTCTCTCTTCCTAGAGTGTGAGTCTAGATGGAGATGCACCAGGTATGGTTGTCCTTTGTGTGTCCCTAGTGAGAGGACGGGACTTTCTTATTACCTTTCCTGACTTCACTGCAGCCCAGAACTGTGGGCAATGGGGTGGCAGCTGAAGGCTACAGGGTAACTCAGACTCAGAGGACTCCAAAGTCCTTGGCAAGCTTGTGCCTAGAGGGATGTCCTTTGCACCTGTCCCAGTTGGACTTCAGAATCTGGGGACCAACTAGTCAGTAAATGTTGATAGTTATGGAAAAAGAGTGAAAATTTAGACTTCACCCGTGGGAAAGAAGTCCTCAGCTCTGCACGCCTGTTCATTCTCCGCTATGCTGCCTGCTGTTCAGAAGGATAAGGCCATTACTATCGAGCATCCAGTCCCTGAAGGACCTACTAGTAATAACTCTTGATGGATACAGCTCTTCGATCCGTAAGGCTATTTTAATACAGTACTGTTGAGCTCCTCAAGTCACTAATGATTGGACCTGCTGGCTTTTGTCTGAAGGAAAACACTCACTGAGCAGAGAGCAGAGTTCTTTCCATCTCCCAGTTGAAGTAGAAATCAGTGATTTAGGTACATGAAGACATGGTGATTCAAAGCATCGTTGCAATCAGGATAAGAACTTATGATTTGACAAGAAAGGGATGATGAAAATCTCCTGGTGTGAATCCCAAAGCATATTCAATCTCAAGGAAACAGAGTTTGGGTCCAAGTCAGAGGAGGAAGGGGCTCTCTTTCTGGTTTCTCCATCGCTGAGTGTTTGGGCTCCTTCCGTCAAGGAGCCAGGCTTGCAGAGCTGGGAGAAGCCTGGCTGCTTTGAGGCTGCTGCTCGGCCCAGCTCACAGATGCAGTTTAGCGACAATTCCAGCTTAGGTCCAGGGAGCTGGACCTAAAAAAAATGCCATTTTTGGAAACAGATGGCATCTCTGGAGTTGGTGGTGAAGAGCTGGGGCCTTTTCCTTGGGGATGGTGCTGCCAGTGTCTCGCTGGCACAGGATACTTTTCAGTGCAAAGAGGCTGCTTTCCTTTGCCCCCTGGACGGAGTCCCCAGAACAGAAGGCTCGGGCTGCTCACACAGCCCAGTGCATAAGGCCAGAGTTAGCCCTGATGGTGATGAGAAGTGGCCAGCTCCCAAAGTGACCAGCCTGTCCCACGCCCCAGGGCACGGCAGTGGTGGCTCTTGAAAAGCTGTGTGCTCTTGGTGGCTGCTCTTCAAATCCAGGTATGCACACCACTAGGGACGAACGAAGCATTCCCAGGAATCTGCAGGTAGGGGTGGTTTTAAGTTATGAATATTTACAGGAAGCCAGAAATAATGTTTTTGCAGCTATTGAAATGTGTGAGAAATTTCAAATGCGAGTTTAAAAATGTGCATGTGTGTGTGTGTGTGTGTGTCATAGTTTCACAAAATTCTTTTGGAGGGAAGTGAGCAAAACAGTTTAATGTGCACTGATTGAAGTCAATAGAAACTTGGGCCCGGACCCAGTGGCCCTACATGGAACTGGCCCCGTCCTCTCATGTGCCTGCTCTGTGACTGCAGCACAGGGCATGGATATGACAAGCTGCTCCCACTCCCACCGTGAGCTCCTGCTGGGTCCCAGGACCAAGATGAGAACTGCTTCTGGGACCTCTCAGTGTTTTTAGACTCCAGCACCATGAAGGCATGAAAGCCTTCTTGTGGGAAGTGAACGTGAGGAATGTGAAGCCCTGGAGTCACACGATAGAGATGTGGCTGAACAGCCTTGGGGAGCAGCCAGGGGGAGGGGCAGGCTGGTTTCTCCTGGCCGGGGGGGTGGGGGTGAATAGTATTCTCTCTCATTCTGATGTCGGGACCCTCGAATTAGGAAGCATCTAAAAAGTTGTCTATGTCTGTTTCTTCACTCATTCCTGCTTTAGGACAAAAGTGGAAAGCCACTAGGAAATGAATGAGTTGTACCTGAAGCCAGGGGTTCTGAAACTCTAGAGGCAGCAGAAGACAGAGGCATGGCTGGTTAAAACTAATCGCTGGGCTCCACCCCCAGAATTTCTGACTCAGAAGGTCTGGGGTGGGTGGGACCAGAGAATATACATCTCTGCCAAGTCCCAGAGGATGCTGAGGAAGCTGGTCCATGAACCCCACTTTGAGAAGCACTGCTCTAAGCACAAGCATCTGTCAGTGGTAACTGGGATGAGCCAGTCAGGAGTTGAGTTAGTCCTTCCCACCTTGGTGCCTCCCTCCATCTGACTCTCCTCACCCAAGACCAAGATGACTGGATTTTCTCGCCCAGAGATGGTGAGCAGAGATTGATGCATTCACTTTTTAAAAAATATTTTATTTATTACTGTATTATTTTATTATTTTTAGCAATGGGGGAGGTAATCAGGTTTATTCATTCATTCATTCATTTATTTTTAACATTTTTTATTGAGTTACAGTCATTTTACAATGCTGTGTCAAATCCCAGTGTAGAGCACAATTTTTCAGTTATACATGAACATACATATATTAATTGTCACATTTTTTTTCACTGTGAGCTACCACAAAATCTTGTATATATTTCCCTGTGCTACACAGTATAATCTTGTTTATCTATTCTGCATATGCCTGTCAGTATCTACAAATTTTGAAATCCCACTCTGCCCCTTCCCACCCCCAACCCTCTTGGCAACCACAAGTTTGTATTCTATGTCTATGAGTCTGTTTTTGTTTTGTATTTATGTTCTTTTTTTTTTTTAATTCCACATATGAGTGATCTCACATGGTATTTTTCTTTCTCTTTCTGGCTTACTTCACTTAGAATAACATTCTCCAGGAGCATCCATGTTGCTGCAAATGGCGTTATGTTGTCAGTTTTTATGGCTGAGTAGTATTCCATTGTATAAATACACCACCTCTTCTTTACCCAGTCATCTGTTGATGGACATTTAGGCTATCTCCATGTCTTGGCTATTGTAAATAGTGCTGCTATGAACATTGGGGTGCAGGTGTCATCCTGAAGTAGGGTTCCTTCTGGATATATGCCCAGGAGTGGGACTCCTGGGTCCTACGGTAAGTCTATTCCTAGTCTTTATTTTTAATGGAGGTACTGGGGATTGAACCCAGGACCTTGCGCATGCTAAGCAAGTGCTCTACCACTTGAGCTGTACCCTCCCCCTGGTGTATTCACTTTTGTTTCTTCTCTCTCCCTCCTCCTCTCTGACCAGCTGTAGTAGGAACTGGCTGACTAGTTCCTGCTTAGTCTTCATATCTCAGCTGAGATGTCACTTCTTTCCTGATCAGACTTTGTTAGGTAACCCTTCCTGGGTGCTCTTGTAAGACCTTAAACCTCCCCAATAGGCTACATGCCACATTATATTATAATTGTCTTTTATTTCTGTTACTCCCATCAGATTGTGAACCCTTTTCGAGGGCAGGGACCATGCCCAGAGGTTGCTAGTAGTGAGTCTTGGTATGAGGTCATTAATTCTCATATCTAAAAACATGAGGGTAGAGAAGAAGGGATGGATATGAGAAATGCTTTAAAGGAATACTTTCCCCAGTGCCTGCTCTACCATAGGTTTCTGTGATGCTTATTCAATTCAGTAGACACATTAACAGAGCTTTTTGACTGATGGGATATGGAGGGTGAGTTTGAGAAGGGATCTGACACTGATGAGTTCCTACTATGTGCCAGACTCTGGTAGAGACAGCAGAGTTGAAAACGGCATTGACTTGGAGGGGAGCAGGGCAGCTGAATGAGTTTGCCGCTGCTCAAGTGGTATTTAAGTGATGGCAAACGTCTAAATGGAGGCGCACATCTGGAGGCTTGTTGATCCTAAGCGACAGCACAGTACTCAGGAGCACAGTCAAGAGCACAGACACAGGAGGCAGACCCAGGCCTTTGGCCACAGCAGGATCTCAGATCTCATCATTCCAGTGCCACGGAGGTCCATTCAGCTGGGAAGATGAGGCCTGATCAAAGGTGGAAACCGACTGTCTCGTCATTTGGGGCAGAAGGATGACAGTGTGGTGGTACAGGAAAGGGCCCTTGGGACAATTCTGTTTGACTCACTCAAGCTTACCACTCAGTTGGTTTCCGCCTTTGGTCAGGTCTCATTTGGTGTGGACAGGAAGCTCATGGCAGGCTCATTGGCCAGAGGACTTGGTGAATCTTCGGCTGTCTTCCTTAAATATCATGTTCACAAAAGTTCAGGGTCCTGACCCATTTTGCTGAAGGATGGCCTTTTTATTTTCCCAGAAAAGGATACAGGATGCGGTGGGCTCCTGTAGTTGTTGTTGGGTTAGAGGCGGAAAGCTTTGGAGATGAGCTCGCATCAAAGGTTGTATAACCAACGTGCTCCTTTTTGACAAAAAGCTGATCCATCTGCTTTCTCTCTCACCCATAGCTAACAACAGATGAAATGAATTACCAGGAAATTGGAAGCCACAGCAAAGTGACTGAATCCATTCTCGTGGGGCTGTCCAAGCACCCTACCTCCCAGAGTGTTCTCTTCTGGACCCTGATGTTTCTCTATGTAGTAACTTTGGCAGGAAACAGCATGATCATTTTCCTGGTAGGAGTCAGTCCTCAGCTCCACACCCTGATGTATTTCTTCCTCAGCAACCTGTCTTTACTGGCTCTCCTGTTCTCTAGCAGTGCTGTACCACTGATGATGGCCAACTCTCTGCACAACTTCCCCACCATCTCCTCCAGCTCCTGTTTTGCCCAGCTCGCCATCCAAGCCTTCTTGGCACTGGCCGAGTGTTTCCTTCTCGCCATCATGGCTTATGACTGATTTGTGGCTATCTTAGAGCCACTCAGGTACAGCCTGGTTATGTCTTCTCGGGTCTGCGCTTTACTTGCTTTGTTTGCTTGGATGGCAGCCTTCCTGCTCACCATCACACCTGTTCTGCTCTTTCCCATCAGTTTCTGTGGGCATAATTCAGTCAATCACTTCTCCTGTGAAGTCCAAGCCATCTTCAAGCTGCTCTGTTTCAGCACCATTTTCCTGGAGGTTATGATGATGGTGTGTGCTGTCATTTCAATGCCAGTCCCTTTAATTTTCATCCTGATCTCTTACCTTTGTGTCCTTAGGGCTGTCTTAAGAATCCCCTCAACTGAGGCCAGGCTGAAATTCTTTTCTACATGTGGCTCTCACCTGGCTGTGGTCACCATCTACTTTGGGACACTCATATATATTTATGTGAGACCTCAGACCAAAAAATCTCAAGAGGGGCACAAAATTGTCTCTATATTTTATGCAGCGGTGACCCCAATGCTAAATCCTCTCATCTATACCCTGAGAAATAAGGACGTGACAGCTGCTCTCTGGAGAGTGATTTATGGGACCAAGTCCTGACGCCACACTCATGTGACAGGGCACTGGGCAGTAGTGGCCCTGGCAACTTTACACCTATGAGTGACATTTCTGTGGTAGGAAAGGACTTGCAAAGCATCTGAATAATGGAAGAAATCACACGAGGACAGAGATTTGATGGCACAAAAATCTAAAAGTGCTGTATGTCACGTGCATCCTAAATAAAACAAAATGCAAGTGCCATATGAGGAGAAGTAGGATAGTCAGTGTTCTCTGTATACAAAACCCCTTGCAGATCATTAAGACACAGAATAAATCCTCCAGCAACCAAACGGCCAAAGGACACAAACACGCGATTCAGGAAAGAAAAAACATTCACCCTTAAACAACCACAAAGTATCTCTTTTCATTTATCATATTCACAAAAATGAAAAATATTTATAGTAGACAGTATGGGTGAGAGCTTGGGAAAACACCATTGGGGCATGTAAACCGGCACCGATTTTGGAAGGCAGTTTCGGCAGTTACAAAAAGCAAACACCTGGGTGACCCATTTGGCTGGGGAGCTGGCCCTCAGCTGGAAGCAGCCTTGCCCTCTGAGACCCTTGGGATGGCTCTGGAAATATCCACACACGAACAAGATGTCAACCTCTGCCTTTTGGAGACTCCCGCGACTGCACATGTGTGGTGCTTGCCCCTGCTGCCCTCCTAACACCGGGGGCTCCTTGGGGAAGAGGAAAGCAGTTTTTCCCAAAGGCAGCTCCTCCACCTTAGAAATGGCGCCTCTCGGTGGTTGGTCTGGAACACGTGCTCTTCTTTTTCAGACTAGGGGATATATGGAGGCCCTTGCTTTTCATAGCTGTGGCCTTTAGTCATCAATTCCAGGAAAGGAGAAAAGACCCACTGTTATGAACTGAATGTTTGTGCCCCAACTCGTATGTCGAAGCCCAAAACCCTAGTGTGGTGGTATTTGGAGATGGGACCCTAGTCTGATGGCATTAGCACCCTTGTAAGAAGAACAGACACCAGAGTGTGCTCTCTCTCTCTCCACCACGTACCATGTGGGGACACAGGAGAAGGCAGCCATCTGCAAGCCAGGATGCGATCTTTCACCAGAAACCGTACCAGCTGGTGCCTTGATTGTGGACTTGCCCGCCTCCGGACTGGGAGAAAGAGATGTCTGTTGTTTCAGCCACACAGCCTATGCTGTTTTGTTATAGCGGCCTGAAGAGACTCAGGCAGATAGTAAAAGAACAGACCGAAATCGTACATTGCCATGCCACCCAGATGCATCTGTGTCACAGAAATACGGATATGCATATGTAACACATTTGTGCAAGAATGCTTGTTAAAGTGCTGTTTGGACTTGTGAGAAATTTGAATAAAAGCCCTAAGTGTCCATCAATAAAGCAATCTTTAAATAAACTACAGTACATCCATACTATGGAACTCTATACAGCTAAGGATGGCCCTACTCTATAGGGCTCTGGTTCTTCTGTGACCAGAACATTACCTGGCTACTGGGATATATTCTTTTTGTGATGAGGTCAGAAGTGCAAGAAGGGTGGCCATAATGCTTCCTAAGGCCCAGGATCAAATTAGCACATTGTTATTTCTACCCAGAAGAAACCATGAGTAGTAACACAACATATTTGACTATGGTAGAGAAACAACTAAAGATAAATAGGCAAGGAAAAAATAATCATAATTTCTGTAAAGACCAAGTGTCGCTGCCGAGGAAAAACATCCATTTTGGAGAGTTTAAGAAGAAAGAAATTTATTACATTGGTATTAAATAAACTTATATGATTCTTGGGAGAGCTGAATAAATGAACTGCACGCTGGTCTTCCAGAGAGAAATTCACAAAGTGGGACGCTGTCTGCCGCCAGCTGGTCTGGTGCAGTCTTCACCAGCAAAAAGGCTCACGGCCTGCTTCTCTCCGGGTTGGCTTGGCCTCAAACTAAGGTATTCTTTAAGTGAGTGCATCTAATTAGAAGAATCTAAATCACATCGGGAAACCTACCTGCAAAGGAGTCTGGGGAGGCACACTGGAAGGGGCTTGGGGTGGCCAACACATTTCTGTTGTCGGAAGACACAGAGATCACATTAGTATTTATCTCCCCACAGGTTTTGTCTACACATCTATACATATAGGTAAACTTTCAAGCTATCATCTTTCTCCCCTCTTCCTATTGTGTGCTACTCAGTCTTTCTCCCTGCCCCCTTGCCACGCCAAGCTAGCTGTCACTTTGGGATCACTGCAATTGCTTTTCTTCTGTTTGGAACCTCTGGCCCCAGACCTTCATTTCGTTTCCTTCTTTCCTTCCGTCTTAAATTTTGTGTGTAAAATATTTCAAACATACAGAAAAGTTTTACAGAATAGTGTAACAAATACTCACATATCCACCACACAAACTTAATAATCCTAACATTTAACAATATTTTGCTTTAGAACTTTCTGACAGCATGACTACTTTAAAATGAATAGCCACCATACCAAAAAAAAAAAAAAAAGATAACACAAACAAATGAAAGGGTAAGCTGCAAACTGGAAGAAGATATTTGCTATGCATCAAACTGACCAAACATTAGTACCTATATTCTAGAAAAATAAAGATTTTCTATCACCCTATCAGGGAGAACATGATGTCAACAGGCCTTACCACTGGGGAAGTTAACTTGGACCACTTGAGTTAGGTGGTGTCTGGCAGGTTTCCCCAACTGTAAAGGCACTATTTTTTCTTCAGCAAATCCTTCATCTCCCGGAGGAAGGCATATCAAAGAACTTGTGGACACGCTTGACACTGTGCATCTCTCCCACTTCTTGAAGTTTCACTCGCTCATTTTAACAGCCCCTGGTGAGTTTTGCCAGCAGCTATTATTACGCTGGTGTTCTATTGGTGATTTTTTTTTTGCAAAGATACAATAATTTGTTTTATGACATGTCACGTAAGTTATACAGTTCTCTCTCTGAGAGTTCCTCCCCCTGTAAGTTCGATATGTAGTACTTTCATTGCCCTTCAGTTTTAAATATTTCAGAATGTCTACCATTATTGGCTCTTTTACCAAGGAGTTATTCAGGAGTGCATTTTAATATTTCAAACATATGTGCGTTTGACTTTAAAATATCATTTTAGGGTTGTTTCAAATGTCATTGTATAATGGTCAGAGAACCTAGCCTGTATGATGTCGATTCTTTGAAATTTGTTGAATCTTCTTTTTTTTTTTTAACATTTTTTATTGATTTATAATCATTTTACAATGTTGTGTCAAATTCCAGTGTTCAGCAGAATTTTTCAGTTATTCATGGACATATACACACTCATTGTCACATTTTTTTCTCTGTGAGTTATCATAACATTTTGTGTATATTTCCCTGTGCTATACAGTGTAGTCTATTCTACAATTTTGAAATCCCAGTCTATCCCTTCCCACCCTCCACCCCCCCGGTAACCACAAGTCTGTATTCTCTGTCTGTGAGTCTATTTCTGTCCTTTATTTACGCTTTGTTTTTGTTTGTTTGTTTGTTTTTGGTTTTGGTTTTTAGATTCCACATATGAGCGATCTCATATGGTATTTTTCTTTCTCTTTCTGGCTTACTTCACTTAGAATGACATTCTCCAGGAACATCCATGTTGCTGCAAATGGCATTATGTTGTCCGTTTTTATGGCTGAGTAGTATTCCATTGTATAAATATACCACATCTTCTTTATCCAGTCACCTGTTGATGGACATTTAGGCTGTTTCCATGTTTTGGCTATTGTAAATAGTGCTGCTATGAACATTGGGGTGCAGGTGTCATCCTGAAGTAGGGTTCCTTCTGGATACAAGCCCAGGAGTGGGATTCCTGGGTCCCATGGTAAGTCTATTCCTAGTCTTTTGAGGAATCTCCACACTGTTTTCCACAGTGGCTGCACCAAACTGCATTCCCACCAGCAGTGTAGGAGGTTGTTCCCCTTTCTCCACAGCCTCTCCAGCATTTGTCATTTGTGGATTTTTGAATGACGGCCATTCTGACTGGTGTGAGGTGATACCTCATTGTAGTTTTGATGTGCATTTCTCTGATAATTAGTGATATTGAGCATTTTCTCATGTGCTTTTTGATCATTTGTATGTCTTCCTTGGAGAATTGCTTGTTTAGGTCTTCTGCCCATTTTTGGATTGGGTTGTTTATTTTTTTCTTATTGAGTCTTATGAGCTGCTTATATATTCTGGAGATCAAGCCTTTGTTGGTTTCATTTGCAAAAATTTTCTCCCATTCCATAGGTTATCTTCTTGTTTTATTTCTGGTTTCCTTTGCTGTGCAGAAGCTTGTAAGTTTCATTAGGTCCCATTTGTTTATTCTTGCTTTTATTTCTTCTAGGAGAACATTTTTTAAATGTATGTCAGATAATGTTTTGCCTATGTTTTCCTCTAGGAGGTTTATTGTATCTTGTCTTATGTTTAAGTCTTTAATCCACTTTGAGTTGATTTTTGTATATGGTGTAAGGGAGTGTTCTAGCTTCATTGTTTTACATGCTGCTGTCCAGTTTTCCCAACACCATTTGCTGAAGAGACTGTCTTTATTCCAATGTATATTCTTGCCTCCTTTGTCAAAAATGAGTTGACCAGAAGTTTGTGGGTTCATTTCTGGGCTCTCTATTCTGTTCCATTGGTCTATATGTCTGTTTTGGTACCAATACCATGCTGTCTTGATGACTGTAGCTCTATAGTATTGTCTGAAGTCTGGGAGAGTTATTCCTCCAGCCTCTTTCTTTCTCTTCAGTAATGCTTTGGCAATTCTAGGTCTTTGATGGTTCCATATAAATTTGATTATGATTTTTTCTAGTTCTGTGAAATATGTCCTGGGTAATTGGATAGGGATTGCATTAAATCTGTAGATTGCCTTGGGCAGTGTGACCATTTTAACAATATTGGTTCTTCCAATCCAAGAGCATGGGATATCTTTCCATTTTTTAAAGTCTTCTTTAAATTCCTTCATCAATGGTTTATAGTTTTCTGTGTATAATTCTTTCACCTCCTTGGTTAGATTTATTCCCAGATATTTTATTACTTTGGGTGCTATTTTAAAGGGGATTGTTTCTTTACTTTCTTCTTCTGTTGATTTATCGTTAGTGTAAAGAAATGCAACTGATTTTTGAACGTTAATCTTGTAACCTGCTACCTTGCTGAATTCTTCAATCAGCTCTAGTAGCTTTTGTGTGGACCTTTTAGGGTTTTCTATATATAGTAACATGTCATCAGCATATAATGACACTTTTACCTCTTCTTTTCCAATTTGGATCCCTTTTATTTCTCTCTCTTGCCTGACTGCTGTGGCTAGGACTTCCAGGACTATGTTGAATAGGAGTGGTGACAGTGGGCATCCTTGTCTTGTCCCAGATTTTAGTGGGAAGCTTTTGAATTTTTCACCGTTGAGTACTATGCTGGCTGTAGGTTTGTCATATATAGCTTTTATTATGTTGAGATATGTTCCCTCTATACCCACTTTGGCGAGAGTTTTTATCATAAATGGGTGTTGAGTTTTATCAAATGCTTTTTCTGCATCGATTGAGATGATCATGTGGTTTTTGTCCTTTCTCTTGTTGATGTGATGTATTACACTGATTGATTTGTGTATGTTGAACCAGCCTTGTGTCCCTGGGATGAACCCCACTTGGTCATGATGTATAATCTTCTTTATGTGTTGTTGGATTCTATTTGCTAAAATTTTGGTGAGGATTTTGGCGTCTATGTTCATCAGTGATATTGGCCTATAATTCTCTTTTTTTGTAGTGTCTTTGCCTGGTTTTGGTATCAGGGTGATGGTGGCTTCATAGAATGAGTTTGGGAGTATTCCCTCCTTTTCAATCATCTGGAAGAGTTTGAGAAGGACTGGTATGAGTTCTTCTTTGTATGTTTGGTAGAATTCCGCGGTGAAGCCGTCCGGTCCTGGACTTTTATTTGTAGGGAGGTTTTTAATTGCTATTTCTATTTCCTTTCTAGTGATCGGATTGTTCAAGTGTTCAGATTCTTCTTGATTCAGTTTTGGTGGACAGTATGTTTCCAGAAACTTGTCCATCTCCTCTAGGTTATCCAGTTTGGTTCCATATAGTTTTTCATAACGTTCTCGTATGATATTCTGTATTTCTATTTTGTTTGTTGTAATTTCTCCATTTTCCTTTCTTATTTTGCTAATTTGTGCTCTCTCTTTTTTCTTCTTTGTGAGTTTGGCCAGAGGTTTGTCGATTTTATTTACTTTTTCAAAAAACCAGCTTTTGGTTTGGTTGATTTTTTCTATGGTCTTGTTAATCTCTATTGTATTTAATTCCAATCTGATCTTTATTATTTCCTTCCTTCTGCTGCTTTTTGGGGCTTTTTGTTCTTCTTTTTCTAATTCATTCAGGTGGTGGGTTAAATTGTTTATTTGGGATTGTTCTTCTTTTTTGAGGAAGGCCTGTATCGCTATAAACTTCCCTCTTAGCACTGCCTTTGCTGTGTCCCATAGGTTTTGAGTGGTTGTGCTTTCATTATCATTTGTCTCAAGGTATTTTTTAATTTCAGCTTTGATTTCCTCATTGATCCATTGTTTTTTCAATAACATATTGTTTAATCTCCATGCTTTCCTTTTTTTCTCCTTTGTTTCTCTGTTGTTGATTTCCAGTTTCATGGCATTGTGGTCAGTAAAGATGCTTGAGATAATTTCTATCTTCTTAAAATTGTTGAGGTTTCTTTTGTGCCCAAGTACATGATCGATCCTGGAAAATGTTCCATGTGCACTTGAAAAGAATGTATATCCTATTTTTTGGGGGTGTAATGCTCTGAAAATATCCACCAAATCTAGTTTTTCTATTGTAGTATTTAATTTCTCTGTTGCCTTGTTTATTTTCTGTCTGGAAGATCTGTCTAGTGATGTTAATGCAGTGTTAAAATCTCCAACTATGATTGTATTCCCATCAATATCCCCCTTTATCTCTGTTAGTAATTCTTGTATGTACTTAGGTGCTCCTGTTGAATCTTCTTTTGTGATCTAGTATGTGGCTGATTTTTATAATTGTCACCTTTCCCCTTGGAGAAAACCCTATATTCTCTATGTGAGTACAGGGTTTTTAACATGACTTTCAGATTGTTTAAATCTACATCCTTACCAATATTTTGTGCTTGATCTGTCTCTTTCTGGTAGAGGTGGGTTAGCGCACTATGATTTGCATTCTTTTTGGGGCAGTAGAAGTATTTACTTACATTTTATTACATACACAAATACACAGCTACACAGCTGTGGTCATATTAAACATCCTGGGAGTGTAGTGCAGGTTTTTAGTTTCTCTTTTTGTGTTGGTTCCTCCCTGCCCCACCACTCTGCCCACCTCCACTCTGCCTCCACATCACCCCTCCCACCCGACCCATAGATGACCAATGTCAATAACTCAATTAGTGACCTTTAATACAACCAAATACAGACATTGGTCTATGTACACTTATATAAATATACAGGTATTTTTTTGTCATTTGTGGCTCACATTATACACATTTTGGGCATGTTTTTTCCTCATTGAGTAACTAATATACATCTCTCCAAATTGACTGTCTTAGCTCTGGTTCATTCTTTTTAATGTCTGCGTAATATTTGCAGGTGTTAATTGAACTGGTTCCCTCTGTCAGCGATTCACCTCATTTCCAGTTTGTTTGTTTTGCCACCATGAGAAAAGTGGCAATGAATATCCTTTTCAAGTATATCTTTCCACCTGATATGGACCAGATGTGCAGACTCACTGCCAACATTTAGAAGGCCAGCAACTCTTACTGCTGTCAGGGAAGCAGATGAAAAAGTATTCCGGTATATTTCAGGTGGAAATGGAAGCAACAGCGCCTTTTTTGGAAAGCAGTTGGACAATATCTCTTCCTGCTGGGAATCATTCCCAGAGAATGAGAACTGCCTCTCTGCTAAGTCAGTTAAGAGCCAGAGGGTCTGGCAGGAAAGGGCAGTGGGGGAGAGGGCCCTCCCCTCCCATGCTCAGGTCTGGTGCGACATGTGGGGGTGCTCCTGAGGATGCCGGGTCTGCCGAGACCCCCTCCCCAGGAGAGCTGGCACTCCTGCCATACTGGAAGACGCTCTAGAGACCTCACTGTTGGAAAGCAACAGACACCGACTTAGGAGCTGCCTCCACTTCCTCTCCTGGCTGATGGGCCAATAGCTAGGGTTAAATAGCAGATCAGCCGACTGGGTAGGCAATGCTCATAGGGAGGAAAGAGCCTATCCACAGAAGGAATGCGGGTGTCAGCTAGCACATACTGGATACACAATAATTACCTGGCTTAGGGGCACTTTCTGAGGACACAGGATTTAATATCCCAGCAGAACCCCAGGAATTGGGGCTGACTTGCTGCCACGGTGGCTATGAGAAGCCTGGAGAAAGCCATGGAGTACAATGAGCGATATGGAAATGCCAGAGGCCCTGGCAGGTGGTAGAGCAAGGTGTCACAAGGCCAAAGGTGGTGGGCATTTATCAGCGGTGTGGGAATTTCCTCATGTGGAGTCTACCATGGGTGTTGCTTCCCAAGCCCAAGTTCAAAGGTCATGTTGAGAGCTTAAAAGCAGCCGTGGTGAGAGTTTATGCTCCAGAAATCAGCAAAGGCTAAAATCAAAGCTGACTGCTTAACATGTACTAGACCACTACCAGCTGGGTTGAGGCCAGGAGACTCCCCAGAGGCCGTGTTCTGTGGGAGGGCCCAGAGGACACCTGCTTCATGAAAGATATTGGGACTGGGCAACTGAGAGAGCACCAGCATCACTCAGCTTAGTGGTGGCCTCTTTGGAGAACAGGGATGACTACAGAAAAGGTGGTCATAGGGCTGGGCCCTGTGTTATGGTCCATCATGATGATAGGCCCCCGGCATAACAGAGGCCAGGCAGCAGCACATAAGGACCACATGTCAGGAGGCTGCCATTACCGTAATGACTGCCAGGGATGGATGGTCAGCCAAGGGGGCATGACCTGCAGGGAGTTGTGGAGACCATTAATAAAGCATGGCATCCCCAGGGCCAAAGCAGATGGGCAAGAATGGAGGAGCAGCCACCACCATACTAAGCCTCTATCCCAACTCAGTTCCCAGTCCTGAGCCAATTTTTACACCCAGAACCCACTAACTGAAGAGGTGGCTGGGTCCCCAGGAGGAAGGCCCCTGTAACACTATGACAAGCATCCCAGGCTTTCCCCAAAAGGACCTATGGCCATTGACTCAGGTGACTGTACACTGGAGAGAGGGGACTCTATGCAGACATTTAGACTATTGGGCACAGGGTCTGAGTTGATGTTGATGCCCAGAGATACAAAGTATCACCATAGTCCATCATTAGACTGGGGATTGATGGAAGTCAGGTAATAAATGGAGTCCTGGTCAAGGTCTGGCTCATAGTGGGCCCACTGTATCTAACCAGTGGTCATTTCCCCAGTCCCCAAGTATATAATTGGAACTGAGACACTTGGCAGTTGGAGTAACCCTCACATTGGGTCCTTGACATATGGGCTTAGAGTTATCACAATGGAGAAGGCCAAGCAGAAGTCTATGAAACTGCACCCTGCCCATCTTGTTCAGGATAGTGACTCAAACACAACATGACCATGTGAAGGAGGAGGAAAAGACCCAATTGGTTTATGGTTGGGTTGGCTCAGTCTTTGTGTACAAACACAAAATGGATGGGAGCTGCATTCTAGCCACATCAAGGGGTGACCCTCAATGACAGTGTGGAGGGGAGACCTTCCTAATGGGCTGTGAGTGGAGCACCTTGTCATCCACTTGTGGGCAATGAGAAGTGGCCCCAGGTGGGAATGTCCATCTGTCTGTCTATTATTGTCTGTGTCTGTCTATCTATCTAGAGTTAAATGATGGTCCCTCAAAAGATAATGTCCCCCAAAACATGTGAATGAGAACTTATTTGGAAATAGGGTCTTTGCTGATGTAATTAGGTAAAAATCTTGAGATGACATCATCCTGGATTATCCAGATGGACCTTGAATCCAATGACAAGTGTCCTTACAAGAGACAGAAGAGGAGACAGACACAGATGAGAAACCACATGAAGATGCAGAGATTGGAGGGATGCGGCCACAAGCCAAGGAATATCTGGAGCCAGCAGAACCCAAAGAGACTGGAAGGATCCTCCTCTAGAGGCCCTGGAAGGAGCCAAAACTTGCTAACACCTTGACTTTGGACTTCTGGCCTCCAGAATCGTGAGACAGTAAATTTCTGTTGTTTTTAAGCTGCTCATTTTGTGGTAATATGTTATGGCAGCTCTGTAATATGTATTAGCAATAGATAAATAGAATACAGATATATATGTTTATATATATATATATACATCTGTAATATGTTACATAATAATTATGATGTGAATATGATGTATTATATTTATGTATAAATTGTATATAATTTTTATGTTCTATAGGTTAATATATTGATGGTGATGGGAGGGAAGGCAGAGAGGTGGGAGAAGGCAGCAGGGCACGTGTTTGGTACTAGGGAGATGGTTGAGGTGGCTGCCCTTACTTTTCTCTAGAAGGTGAAGAGCAGTCTTCTGCTGAAGGCAGGAGAGTGATCTGGCAGCACAGTCCCAAGGATGCATAGAGCACAGAAGGTATGAAAACAACCCTGGAGATTCTCTCTGTGGGGGAGGGAAAGAGGGAGAAAATGGAATTGGTGATCAGTAATGTTTTCAAGACGAGTGCTGGGGAACTCATCTACAAAACATAAACAGACTCACAGACATAGAAAACAAACTTAGGGTTGCCAGGGGGGAAAGTGTGTAGGGAAGGATAAATTGGGAGTTCAGGATTTGCAGATACATATTACTATATATAAAATAGATAAACAACAAGGTCCTACTGTATAACACAGGGAATTATATTCAATATTTATAATAGCCTAGAATGAAAAAAGAATATAAAAAGGAATACACACACACACACAAGTGAATCACTATGCTGTACACCAGAAATTAACACAACATTGTAAATCGACTATGCGTCAAGAAAGAAAGAAAGAAAAAGAAGAAAAAGAAAGAAAGAAAGAAAGAAAGAAAGAAAGAAAGAAAGAAAGAAAGAAAGAAAGAAAGAAAGGAAGGAAGGAAGGAAGGAAGGAAGGAAGGAAGGAAGGAAGGAAGGAAGGAAGGGAGGGAGGGAGGGAGGGAGGAAGGGAGGAAGAAAGGAAGAAAGGAAGAAAGGAAGGTGGGCACTGGGTACATGAGACTTTGCTATGTCCTTTGCTATCCTCTTTAATATATTTGACATCAGAGTCACTGGGGGGCTCGGAGAAGGCATTAACCAGAGATAGGCAGGCCCTGTGAGGGTCAACCTGAGATAGGACAGTGTGAATTTATGCTGTGCCCAATCTGCCCTGCTCTGTCACTTTCTCCTGCAGGGCAGACTTCTAGACTCAGGGAAATCACACATCTATGGGCAAGAGGTGTTCACACAGTCTAGGCTTACATTCTAGTAAATCATCCAGGATAGGATGTGTGAGGGAGAGGCAATGTTAGACAGAAGAGTTTGAATGGGAAAGAGAAGAAGGGAGGTAAGTAGGAGGTGGAGGCCTGTTGGAGATGGAAAATTGTAACACTCGAAGGTCTTACAGAAACCCAGGAAGGAGCCACTCCTCTGATGTCAGGGCACTCAGCTCTAGGAAGCTTGAAACCAGCAAGTTCAGGGGAAAATATAACAAACAATTGTCATTTTCACACCACTCCATCCCCTGCTGTCCCCAAGCCATGTTAGATGTTTGGTGTGTGTCCTTGCAGATCTTTAAAAAATATGATTTCTTAAATATATGTATGCACAAACAACATACAGGATTTGTGGGGGGGGGGGTAAATTTAGAATTGTAGCTTACTCTATATCCTGTTCTGCATCTTGCTTTACAGTCATCAGAATGCTTTTGAAATCTAGTTAACACAGTCTCGTTCATTCCTTTCCACTGTTGTATTTTAATCTAAGGAATGAATATGACCTGTGGCATCTATCCATTTCCTTACTCATGGGAATTCAGATTTTTCCTAGTTTTTCTTATCAGCAACATCGTTGGGTTGTGTCCTTATACACATCAGGTACCAGTGTTTCTCTAGATGTATCAGACTCTGCTGGATCGTAGAGAGAGTGGCCATTTTCAGTTGTAAAACTTGCAGTTCAAGGCAGGGCTTTGGAGCCAGAATGCCTCATTTCAATCCTGCTGGTTATACGACTTCACGGGCTGAATGACCCACTCAGTGTCTGTTTCCTCACCTACAGAAGGAGATAAGAGTACATACTTCCATCATAGGATTGTTTCAGGTTTAGTTAATATTTATCTGTGGCATTGAGAAGGGTGCCAGGAACCCAAGTGAGGGTTGCATAATTTGCTATTCATAGATTCTGCCACATTACCTGACAAGTGGCTGCTCCAATGTACATGCCCCCCGGCAGTGCACACAACCACTGGTTCCTTCATAACCTTGGCAAGTTTAGCAAATCAGATGAGTGAAGAATGATTTGTGCTTTCAGTATTATTGATTATCACATCAGTAATTATTGGTTATTGATGGTAAGCATTAGAATTCCCTGCCATTTGAATTAAGTCAGGGATTGGTAAACTATGAGTGTAACTTAACAGGACCCTATTGTCATTGGTGACCATCTGGTATTTGTCATGGCCTTTGCAAATGCTTAACTGTACAATAGCTTAAAGATTCTTTTCTCAGGCTCTTGCTGACCAGAGTTAGGCTGGAGAGGAGGGAGCCTTGGGTGGTCCACCCAACTCCTTTGTGGTGCCCTGCTTTTGCCCCCAGTGCCCTCTTCTTGACCCCAACACCTCAGAAATGGCAGTTGGGTGTTTTGTGCATCTTGCTGTGCATAACTTTCCCCATCTGTGCATGTCTGCAGTTATTTTTAGCCCCTTATGGTTTCCTCGTATCCTGTTATTCAAGGTGCAGGTCCCAGCCTGCAGCAAGAGGTCTCAAGCCTCAGCCTGCCTAAAATGCTGAAAGCATTTATCAACCTGGTTTTAAACTGCACAAGTTTTTCTCTAGAGTATTTTTTCACCAACCCCCTTCCTAAGCACCCTTTGCCTGAGGCACAAGAAGGGTTCCAAAGCGGGAGGTGAACTTCCTACCATCAGAGGGAAGGGGACCACTGCATCTGCAAAAACAACAACTTTGCAACAATGTGTTACTATGTGTACCATTTCTGTGGAAACTAGCTCCGCCTGTTGAACTGTTGAACTTTTACTGTAAAACCCTCTGCCTTCTTTCCCCAGCAGGTTCACAGTCTTGGAGGCATTAGCCACTGTGATCCCGTTTGCCTGGCAAAGAAATAAAGCTGCCTTTTCTACTTCATCCAAAACTCTGTCCTCGAGTCTCAATTCAGTAAGTGGGGTGCAGAGGCTGTGTTTCAGCAATATGGCCTGTGGCCCAAATGTAGCTGGCCGGCAAGTTTGTGCTGGAGCAGATTAGTGTACTTACTGGATAAGGCGACTTTCCTACCACAACTTTAGAGGCAGGCAAGTTGCAATGGGTCACTTGGTCTGCAGAGTAGAAACTATTTCTTGTCTGATGGGTCACAGAAGAGCTTTCCAACCCTGCTTTGCCTCGTTTGCATCCTCCGCTCCTTCACCTGGTGGGCTGCTAGCTCCCTTTCAGAATATGGGCAACTCTTTTCTGACCTGGACTGCTTCACACTCGCCACTGCATTCGGCCCTCACAAGCCCCAGTGGGAAGGGCTGCCACTTCCGCGTTTTAGAGATGGGAAACTGAGGCTTGGAGGCTGAGGCACCAGAGGAGGCAGAGCCAGAGCCTTAGAACCTGGAATTCGGCCCCCTCCCCCCCCCCCACCTCTTCAATCGTTGCTCTCCGGGCAACAGCGTGCCCCTCGCCGGAGGGCGGCCACGCTGCGCGTGCGCAGTGCTGCTAGGTTTTAGGCACTCCACCCCGACCCGACGGCTTCCAGGGGGCAGTGAGGGGCGTGCGGTCCTGGCCGGCCTGCCACAACTCTCTGGAGAAATGAGCTCCTCCGAGGATGATGAGGTGTCCGATCGGGAGCGCGTCTGGCCCAGGGCACAAGGAGGGTGGTGGTGAGGACAGGGCGCATGGACTGGGATCCCTGGGGTGGTGGAGGTGACAGTGGCCTGTGTGAGGGGTCCCACAGGGTGGTCAGGACGAAGGCAGCCTGAATGGAGAGTGGCCTGGATGAGGGGACATCAGGGTGGCGAAGGCCCAGCAGCCTGCTGGGGAGGGTCTCCCAGGAGGACAGAGGAAGCTCAGGACTGGGGACATTCTGAAAGGGAGTGACTAAAAGTGGGTTGAGTGGGGCTGTGGGTCTCCAGGGACCAACTTCGCCAGACCAGCAGCACTCAGACCCGGAGCCCTCCGACCTGCCATCGGATGAGTTCCCCATGACACAGCTCATGAGGGTGGGCATTGTCCTCGAAGAAAGAAGCCAAGTCAAGTCCAGTGGCTTGGATGATTCTGGAGATAGGCCCAGACCGGGCATCCTTGGTGGGCCGGGCACTTTCCTGTCCTCTGTTCCTCCCGCGTGAGCTGCAGCCGTGCAAGGGCAGTTTACCAGAGAGTTCGACATCTCTTCTCCCAACAAGTCATCATCTAAGAAAATGCCGAGCACCATCAGCGGGAAGAGAGGGGACAGGCCCAGCCGCCTGCCATGGGCCACGCCTAGGAAGGAGGCGCTTCAGGAGAAGAAATCTCCAGGTGGCAGTGTCTCAAAAGTTGTCCTGGGGAGAAAACCCCAGGCCTACCTCCCAGGGGCCCCCTGGCACCGGCCGCCTTCCCGCCAGTCTCTGGCCTTCCAGCGCTTGGGAGAGCTGAGGAATGCCCCTGGGTCCCTCTGGGGCCCAGGGAGCCCAAGCACAACACCGGGAAGACGCCTGTGCCCAGCGGGGCCAAGGAATGGGAACTGGTGGCCCAAGGAGCCTCCCCCCATGATAAAGAGCCAGCCTCAAAGGGACCAGTGAGTAGACACCCCACCCTGGTCTGCACCCCGACACACTCCACTGCTCACGTGCTCTTTCTGTTCTTTGAGATTGTCACTAAGATGCCAAATTGGGGTCACTGTAATCGAATCAAATGCTTCCTACGTCCCAGGTGCTGTTTTTGGCCTCATCCCCAGGGAGGGGCTGGGAAGGAGCGGGGCTGGCAGCCCATTAGCACCAGCCTCTCTGGCTAACTTAGGGTGACAGTGCTCAAGAGATTAGGTTTTTACTTCTCATCTCTTCCCTGCCTTACCCCAGGCCCTGAACACACACACACAAACACACATATCACTCATCAGTCAGAAATGTGTGTTTTAGCTTACAGCAAATAGGCCAGGGCCATCTCACTCATCCATGCATCATGGAGGATACAACAGTGGGAACCCAAGTACCAACACCTCTCAGGTTCCAGGAAACTCAGAGCTTTTGGCCATGGCCCATGGAGGCATCACGTCCGGAGGGTCCCCACCCTCAGGTAAGTCTACAGAGTTCGGTTTATAGGGAGGGGAGAACTCTGGCTCCATCACTGCGAGGACCTCAGCAGACCTGTCTGCCCACCCTGACAGCTCTCCCTTGGGGAACAGTGTAGGCAAGTCTGGCCTGGAGCCACAGCTCCCGGCTCCCAGGAGGGCAGGCTCAGAGGGAAGGGCAGAACTGCCGGGGCACCTTGTGCAGGAGGATGGGGCTGCCTCACTGCCCGCCCTGCTGGGCCCTTCCCGCCTCTCTTCTGGGCTTGGGAGTTAGATTTTGTGTTCTCTTTCTCAGTGACCGAAGGCCCTTTCTCTCCATCTGCCACGACAGGAAATGAAGCAGTTACCCCCTGGAGCACAAAGCTGACCCCAAGTAAGCGCTCTAGTCTAG
The DNA here is from genome assembly GCF_048773025.1 of Camelus bactrianus. Taxonomy (NCBI): domain Eukaryota; kingdom Metazoa; phylum Chordata; class Mammalia; order Artiodactyla; family Camelidae; genus Camelus; species Camelus bactrianus. The sequence continues at coordinate 117,641,289 of NC_133575.1, read as the reverse complement.
GCAGCGGCGCCTGCATCTGGGTTAAAGGACTTGTTGCTCCCCTCTCGCCCCCCACCCCGGGGTGGGGGAGGCTACCTCCTTTCCACCCAAGGGCTCTTTCCGGTGTAACCACTAGCCTTTGGGGTGGGGGTGAGTACCAGGGAGGGAGGTGGGGACCGGAGGCTGAGACTGGACTAACCAGTGCCCTCTTCCCTTCCTCTGGGTTAGTGTCCTGCGCTGCAGACGGAAATCGGAAATCGGCAACCTGAAAGGCCAACTCGGCCTGAGCGGCCTCTGCCTGGGGCAGGGCAAGACCGGCGTCTCAGTGCAGAACGTGCAGAGGTGGGGGCCGGGGTGGGGGGCGTCGGCCCGGGGCTCCGCATTCTCCTGGGAGGGAGGCCGTCCAGCCTGACCCTGCGGCCCTCTGTGCGTTCACATCTCTCTCCCCCTCCTCTGCCTCTGTCTCCATTGAGAAATACATTGTTTGAAGCACATGTGCACCATGCCAACAAGCCCTAGCCACCTCATCTCGGCTCATTTGGAGAGACCACATTTATTTTCTCCCTTAGCCACTGCTTGGCAGGGACTGTGCCTGTTCTCACGGAACCTGAACGACGCTGCCGCACGCCGAAGCCGGACAGCTGCTCACAAGCTGTGCTTGCGTTTAGAAAACACATCCACCTTTATCTTGAGTGATGGGTGGGCGAGCCAGTCCCAGGGCCACGTCTCGCCGAGTTGGGGAGCAAGGGGGGCTCAGGTTGCAGAGTTACAGGCACATGGGGAATTTCTGGATCTCTGCGCCTGGAGCGTCTGGAGGTGCCTTTCTCTCTTCCAGCGGCCACGCAGTACCTCACTGACAAGTTCCAGATCCTTCGGTGTGAGTGGTGCACATTCCATACCCCTTCCCACAGTCTTGGTGGGGAGGGTGGCGGGCGGCCCAGCCAGAGGCTCCCCGCTGACTCTGCCATCTTCGCAGGTCGAACGTGGCATACTGTACACAGCCCCAGACAGTACCTTTGAGTCCAGGAGCTACAGCCCCTCTGGTTCCCCGCTTCTGCTCGCCTGACTCTCATTGGAAGGGCCCGCCCTGCCGCCCTGCTGGGGCTTCCCTCTTCCTAAGGTTTAGCACAGCCTTTGTCCCCGTGCACTGCAGTTTTGAATTAAAGCACTTCTCAGATCCCATGGCCCACCTTCTCTCTGAGGGGTTCCTGGGGGGCCAGGGGGCCTGGGCCTGGGCTGGGCTCTGGCCCGTGTGCGCCGCGCTGGGCTTCCTCATCCCCTCTTACCAGGGTCTCATTGCCAACAGGCCTCTCCCAGAGCTTCAGCCCCTCCCCTCTCATTGGGATCTTTGCTCTTCCTGTCCCCTCCCCCAACCTCTGTGCAGGTGGCCGGTGGCCTCTCCTCCCTGGTCCCCGCTTCCCAGGCCCAGCCTTTTTTCTGCATTCATCACCTCCCATGGACACCACGCACACAGACAACTCAGCCAGAGCTGCCACGTCAATCTCAGTTCCTCTTTCATTCTTACCTGTCACTTCTTGCTCCTTAGTTTCTGTAGAGGGCGGGGGCAGAGTCACAGCCCAGCAAGATGCACAGCAAAAACGGGCACGTGACTGTTACACTGGCTCTGTCTGGGTCGACTGAGGAGACCTGCCCAGAGGCACTTAGAAAAGAATGGTCAGGGGTTCATAGCTTTCATGTCCCAGCCATGGCTGCCACTGCAATCTGGGTCCAGGTCCCACCCTGCCACCCTGTCAGGGCTCCACGTCATCCCGGGCTGCCCTGAGAATGGCAGGCCCACTGCCCAATGTCCCCATGCCTGTGGGCCTGGGCCCCCACATCTGTGTCCAGCCCCCAGTGTGTCTCCTTTGCTCGTATGTGCTCCGTCATCCTGTCAGACTTCGCTTACACAACACAAGCTCAGACAGAAAACAGTTAAGAATTTCGAACACCAACAGTGAGCGTTGCACCAAGCCAGAGGGCTGGGGGGGGGCCTTCTGACAGCAGGGCCCCTGGCAAAAGTTGCACACCCAGAAAGCCAGCCCTGGTCACATCTAATGACATCTAATAACAAGGGAAGCTGGGTGGGCGTCTTTAGCTGCGTGCTGATGTGCACAGGGGATACCTGAAAGAGATCTGTTTCCAAAAGGAAGGAGAGACTTGATCTGGAGGGTAATTTGAAGTCAACTAGTCAGGAAGAACGGGGGACACACAATCTTTGCTCCACAGCAATGGGCCGAAGCCCTCTGGTCAGGAAGAACACAGACACTCCCCCTGCAGTGGGGCAAGGTCTTTCGTTGGCCCATCAGGCAACCACTGGTCTGTCCTCTGGGAAAGATGTGTCCTCACACTGTCCTCTGTAGCCACTGGCTTTGTTATCTGGAGGTCTCTCCTTATCAATCTGTCCCTGAGGGCCAGGCCTGAAGTGAGCATCAGAAAGGATGCCCTGCTTGGAGGCTACATAATGTTAGCGACCTGCTACCTACTGGGGCACGGTGGTTTCTGTAGGGTCTGATCAGTCACTGGCTTTGGCAGGGCCAACTTGCTGTGTCTTTGGCTAAATGGTTCCTCCTAAAGACTGGTTGGCTTCCAGCCAGTTCAACACACACAAATTACTAACCAACAAAGGTTTCAGGTCTGCAGCAGACAGCATCACCCTTAGAAGAACTGCATCCTTCCCCAGCTCTGCGCGCCAACTGCCTGTTCTACTAAGCTCCTCTTTCTCTTATATGGCTCCTCTGAAAGTGGCCAGAGACCGCCAGCATATCCCCAACATTTCAACTCTCTCTACCAGTTCCCCCAACATTTCAGCCCTGGACGGCATGTCAGCTGCCTTCCAAGCTTCTGTGGTAGGCAGTTGTTTTATCTTCTCAACTGTGCTGAAGAATATGTCACATACAGTAAGCTGCATCCATGAATGTGTATTTTTTGACAATTTCGGAAGGTTGTGTGTGCCCAGGAAACCAGCACCAGAGTAGCATCATGCTCCTTCCTCATGGCACCCAACTTGCAGCAGCCACTCATCTTCTGCCTTTCACCGTGGATATGTTGGCATTTTACATGAAAGGATCATCTGGTACACAGTCTTACATGTCTGACTACTTCCGCTTAGCATACTGACTTTCACATTCATCCACGTTGTAGTTTTTATCAGTAAGTTGTCCTTTTTATCACTGAGTGTCGGGTGGACACGCCACATTCAGAGTGTTTCCAGCTCTTGGCTATTTTGCCTGAAGGTACTAGATACATTCGTGTACAAGTCTTTGTGTGGACATACAGCTTTCACGTAGCTTAGATAAACATCTAAGACTGCAATAGCTGGCTTCTTTGGGAAGCGTATGTTTAACCTTTCAAGAAACAAGCAAGCTGTACCATCTGGTACCCTAACAACAATGTGGAAAAGTTCAGTCCCTGCACATCCTGGTCAACACTTGGTTTGGCCAGTCTTTTTTTTTTAATTTAAATTTTTAAAAATTTTATATTATTAAGTATGCAGCAGTTTCTCATTGTAGGTTTACTATGCATTTCCCCAGTGACACATGATGCCAGGTCTGGTGGAGCTGATGATGAAAGCTGGCTAGTGTCAACAAAAATGTCACTTTCTCTACAGTGGTGGTGGCAGGGAGAGAGAGACACATCAGCTTTTACATCTTCCCAGGAGCGGGGCTAGTAGTCAAACCAGCAGGACAGAACCAAGGGGTCTCCTCGACGGACTCTTCCTCTTTGGTTGGAGAGGAGGCTTGGGGTGACAAGAAAAAGGAGGCACTTAATTGAGATGGGGTCTGTCCTGCTCATCTCCGCTGTGGTTCACATCTATTTCTTTCAACTAAGCCTCAGAATCTTACACTTTCCCCTCCCTGGAATTGGAAAGCTCAGCGCTGAGCCACAGCCTGCGGTGCACGTTTCCAACAATATCATTGTGCGGAAGTTGGTTGGTCTGAATATGGAACTGAAAGATCCTGCAGAGGTGGGAAGCAGGGCTGGGAAAACCAGTCACTAAGGGGTGGGTTCTAGCCCTTGGGGCTAGATTTCTTCCCCCAATCAGAACTTGCCTGGATGTCTAAGCTGCCAGAAACCTCAGTTGGAAAGTAGCTGCTAAAACTTCCTGGCTCTGACAGCAGACTGCCGGGTTACTGCCCAAGAGATAACCACTGGAGCCATCATCAAAGCCTTTGCCTGAGGAACCAAGCACACCTTCTCAAGTCAGGCTCTTATTATTTATTGTCTTACATAAAGTGATGACCTCAAAATATTTTTAACATGTAAGTCTATGATTCATGATCACTCCTGTAATGCTTTATAGGTGACAAAACAACTGACAGAAAACACGTTCTATTTTACTGCCTTTCACTGCACTTTTGTTCCTACCACCGGCACAGCAGTCCCACATCCTCATGTGCCACGGGGCCCGGCAAGCTACATCGGCAGCCCTGCAGGCAATTACGTTCTGCCAAAGGGGTGTGAGCCTGGACAACATGCGCAGTTACTGGGTCAAGGAAAGTGCATTTTAATTTATACTTCCTGTCAGCTGCACCTGCCTCCTCTCTAGCCCTTTTCCCTGGTGGGGGAATAGCCACATCTGGAGCTGCTGGATCAGCTGGAACAGCTGGAGTGGTCTTGGAACTAGAGATACAAGTCACACGTTAGGTATCAGCCCACCAGTTCTTCAGCCAGTTTCCTCAGATGATCTCATGATCAGAGCATCCCATCGGCCAGGGACCACCTTCCTGCTGACCTCTGCTTGAGAAACAGACTCCATCTTTGGAGTGTATTGTGGGCTCTCTTGTTCAAGCTGCCTAGACCAAGCGCAGGACCCAGCAGAGACGGCAGCTTCTGTGTATCTGCTCTGCTTCTTCCATTTATTAATAAAGTTTCCCCCTGGGATTTAAAAAATTGAGATATAATATACATAACATAAAAGCCATTTTTAAAACATTTTTTATTGAGTTATAGTCATTTTACAATGTTGTGTCAAATTCCAGTACAGAGCACAATTTTTCAGTTATACATGAACATATATATATTCGTTGTCACATTTTTTTCTCCGTGAGCTACCATAAGATCTTGTGTATATTTCCCTGTGCTATACAGTATAATCTTGTTTATCTATTCTACAATTTTGAAATCCCAGTCTATCCCTTCCCACCCTCCACCCGCTTGGCAACCACAAGTTTGTATTCTATGTCTATGAGTCTGTTTCTGTTTTGTATTTATGCTTTGTTTGTGTTTTTTTTTTTTTTTTAGATTCCACATATGAGCGATCTCATATGGTATTTTTCTTTCTCTTTCTGGCTTACTTCACTTAGAATGACATTCTCCAGGAACATCCATGTTGCTGCAAATGGCGTTATGTTGTCGGGTTTTATGGCTGAGTAGCATTCCATTGTATAAATACACCACTTCTTTATCCAGTCATCCGTTGATGGACATTTAGGCTGTCTCCATGTCTTGGCTATTGTAAATAGTGCTGCTATGAACATTGGGGTGCAGGTGTCATCCTGAAGTAGGGTTCCTTCTGGATATATGCCCAGGAGCAGGATTCCTGGGTCATATGGTAAGTCTATTCCTAGTCTTTTGAGGAATCTCCATACTGTCTTCCACAGTGGCTGCACCAAACTGCATTCCCACCAGCAGTGTAGGAGGGTTCCCTTTTCTCCACAGCCTCTCCAGCATTTGTCATTTGTGGACTTTTGAATGATGGCCATTCTGGCTGGTGCGAGGTGATACCTCATTGTAGTTTTGATTTGCATTTCTCTGATAATTAGTGATATTGAGCATTTTTTCATGTGCCTATTGATCATTTGTATTTCTTCCTTGGAGAATTGCTTGTTTAGGTCTACTGCCCATTTTTGGATTGGGTTGTTTGGTTGTTTCTTATTATGTCGTATGAGCTGCTTATATATTCTGGAGATCAAGCCTTTGTCGGTTTCATTTGCAAAAATTTTCTCCTATTCTGTAGGTTGTCTTTTTGTTTTACTTGTGGTTTCCTTTGCTGTGCAGAAGCTTGTAAGTTTCATTAGGTCCCATTGGTTTATTCTTGCTTTTATTTCTATGGCTTGGGTAGACTGTCCTAGGAGAACATTTTTGAGATGTATGTCAGATAATGTTTTGCCTATCTAGGAAGTTTATTGTATCTTGTCTTATATTTAAGTCTTTGATCCATTTTGAGTTGATTTTTGTGTATGGTGTAAGGGAGTGTTCTAGCTTCATTGATTTACATGCTGCTGTCCAGTTTTCCCAACACCATTTGCTGAAGAGACTGTCTTTATTCCATTGTATATTCTTCCCTCCTTTGTCAAAGATTAGTTGACCAAAAGTTTGTGGGTTCATTTCTGGGCTCTCTATTGTGTTTCATTGGTCTATATGTCTGTTTTGGTACCAATACCATGCTATCTTGATGACTGTAGCTCTATAGTATTGTCTGAAGTCTGGGAGAGTTATTCCCCCAGCCTCTTTCTTTCTCTTCAGTAATGCTTTGGCAATTCTAGGTCTTTTGTGGTTCCGTATAAATTTTATTATGATTTGTTCTAGTTCTGTGAAATAGAACTGGGTAATTTGATAGCGATTACCTTGGGCAGTATGACCATTTTAACAATATTGATTCTTCCAATCCAGAAGCATGGGATATCTTTCCATTTTTTTAAGTCTTCTTTAATTTCCTTGATCAGTGTTTTATAGTTTTCCATTCACCTCCTTGGTTAGATTTATTCCTAGGTATTTTATTACTTTGGGTGCTATTTTAAAGAGGATTGTTTCTTTACTTTCTTTTTCTGTTTATTCATCGTTAGTGTAAAGAAATGCAACTGATTTTTGAACATTAATCTTGTAACCTGCTAACTTGCTGAATTCTTCGATTAGTTCTAGCAGTTGTTATGTGGACCTTTTAGGGTTTTCTATATATAGTATCATATCATCTGCATATAGTGACACTTACCTCTTCTTTTCCAATTTGGATCCCTTTTATTTCTCTCTCTTGCATGATTGCTGTGGCTAGGATAAAAGCCATTATTTTAAAGTGCACAAGTCAGAAAGTTTTTAGTATATTCACAGTTCTGCAACCATCACCACTACCTAGTTTCAGTACACATTCACCACCTCCAAAAACTCCTGTGCCCATTAATAGTCACTACCCATTCCTCCTTCAGCCTCAGCCCCTGAAAACCACTCATCTGTTTCTGTCTCTAGGGAATTGCTTATTCTGGGCATTTCATGGGAATGGAATTATACAATATGTGGTCTTTTGTGCCTGGCTTCTTTCACTGAGCATAACGTTTTCAAGGTTCATCCATCCATGTGGTAGCACGTGTCTGTACTTCATTCCTTTTTAGGGCCAAACAATATAATATTCCATCGTATGGTTAGACCACGTTTTGTTTGTCCATTCATCCACTGGTGGGCATTTGAGCTGTTTCTACTTTTTGACTATTATGGATAAAGCTGCTATAACAATCACATACATGTTTTATCGCAGACGTATTTTTGTTAAGTACTCAATGTTTGTGTCCCCCGCCCCAGATTCACATGTTGAAGCTCTAACCCCCAATATGTGGACATAGGGCCTTTGGGAAGTAACTAGATTTAGCTGAGGACAGGAGGGTGGTGTCCTCATGATGAGATGAGTGCCGTTACAAGAGGTCAGAGAGCTTGCTTGCTTTCTCTCTCTCTGCCATACGGAGACACAGCAAGAAGACAGCGGTTTGCAAGCCAGGAAGACAGCTCCCACCAGGGACTAAATAAGCGGGCACCTTGATCTTAAACTTCCAAGCCTAGCAAACTGTGAGAAATAAATGTCTATTGGCTAAGCCACCCACTCAGGTATTTTTGTTATAGCAGCCCAAGCTAACCTATACAATTTTCAATTCTTTATCATTATAAAATGTCTTTCTTGGTCTCTTGCAACAATTTTTACCCTAAAGTCAATTTGTATTAATATATGCATTTTTACTCCCTTTGGTTACTCTTTGTATGGTGTATATTTTTTCCCATTTTCTATTTTCAACCTATTTGCATCTTTGAACCTAAGGTGTATCTCCAGTAGACAGTATATAGTTGAATCACGATTTTTTGAAATTCATTCTGCCAATCTGTGCCCTTTAATTTGAGTATTTAATCCATTTACATTCAATGTAATTACTAATAAGGTAGGATTACATTTGCCACTTGGCTATTTGTTTTCTATATATATGTATTTTTTGTTCCTCTATTTCTCCATTATTGTCTACTTTTTTTGTTAAATATTTTCAGGTGACCATTTAAGTTCTCTTGTTTCTTCTACTAAAGTTTTTGAATTATTTTCTTAGTGATTGATTCCTGGTGATTACAAATAGCATCTTAACTTTTAACAGTTTTCAGATTTATGCTAACTTAATTTCAACAGCATATATAAATTTGCTCTTATATAGTTCTCTCCCCTCCTCCCTCTCTTGTGCTATTTTTCATCATATGCATTACATGTATAAGTTCATTGACACTGTTTTATAATTACTGGTTTATGGAGTGGTTTTTTTGAGTCAGATAGAAGAAAAGAGTCACAAACAAACAAACAATTATACTGTCTTTTATGTTTATCTCTGTAGTTGACTTTACATACCTTTTCATTTCTTTGCATGTCTCTTAGTGTTTGGTTGAAAACTGAACATTTAAAATATTTTAATGTGTCAACTCTGGAAATCATATTCTGTCCCCTTCACAGATTTTATTGTTGCTACTGTTTATGAGTTTTCTGAACTAATCCTGTAAAGTTTGTACTCTTTGTCATGTGTGGTCACTGGAGTCTCTGCTTGGTTAACTTAGTGGTCAGATAATGACTGGACTGGTATCTCTTTCAATTCCTAAAACCAACGTGTCTCCCGATCTTTGCCAATGAGCTCTTCACTACTCAGCCAGGCAGTTTACAACTCTGTCTTAGCTTTCACTTCCTAGTTGAATAGAGCTTCAGGTTTAGCCAGATTTGAGAGCTTAAGGTCTTCTCAGATCTTTCCCGAGTATGTACCTAGTCCTGGGCATGCATACAACACTATGCATGTTGTGGCCTTTTGGATTCTCAGGAATATGTCAGAGTTTTTCAAAGCCCCCTGTGGACATCTTGTTTCCCAGCTTTTCCTTTTAAGCTTTTTGGTTAGCCAATTGTTTTCCCAACTGTTATCCACTGCCTCAGATGGCCACAATGTTAAACTATTGCCTTTGATTGTTTCTGACTACCCACCCCCGACCAGGGAAAGGCTTTTTGCACTGGATAAGCTCCAACTGGGGTCAAAAAGACAGCCTTTGAGTGATGTCTTCCAGGGAACTACCAGATAAGTCAACTAACAATGATTGTCTCAGAATGAGACTTTGAAGGCTCTTCAACCCTGTACTACCTTCTCCAGTGTCTGATAAGCTTCTGGTTTTCACCATGATGGTAGGTTGCCAGTTTTCAAGGCTACTGCAGAGCTGGGGATAGGAATGAGACAAGTTAAAATGCCACAAAACTCACTGTTCTTACTGAGATTCACCTGATGATGCTGAAGCTGTTGGCCTGTGGACCACTTTGAGAACCACTGGATGGAAATGAAGTATGCAAATGGAGACTAAAGTGAGGCTAAGTGTCCTCTACTACAATACAAACACACAATTGGTCTCCTTTTTTTCCTTTACTAAATTCTGACCACTGAACCAACGGTATATGAGAAAGAGAGGTGTTCTCTGACTTGGTTGGACAGTAAAGGATGGGCCTGCCCCAAGGGATCTCTCAGTGTCTTTTCAAACCTGTGCTTACAAGGAGAAACACCTTTTCTAAATATAGTTTATTTTAAATCCCTGCTTGCCCAGTGCATTGGGAGGAGCATATTGGAAACATGAAAACATTTCTCCTTCCCAAGGGCAATTACACCACTTGTCTGTAACAAGTACTTCTGATAATTGCCCTCCTAAGATCCTAGGAGTCCCTGAAGCTCTTTGGTTTTAACTCTTCCAACAGCAATTCCAGCCTCCTCTTGCCACCTTCTGGCCTCATGCCCACAGCTCTGCTCTCCTGTTTCCATGGATCAAGGCTTCTGAGAGTTCCCTGGATTCCTTGTCAGGAACTTCCTGGTGAAAAGGACAGCTGGTTTCCACAGGTAGCAGTGAACCCAGGTGGAAGGCTGGGTGCCTATCTGCCTATGAGGACCTGGATCTTGGCAGTTTGTCTTCTGTGGAATCAGGGGAAATTCTGTCCCCCTTTCCCTTCTGGGCTGATGAAATGGAGAGGGCCTTGGAGTAGGACAGCAGCCACTTCCTGGGACACTGTAGGAAGGAGACTTGTGGGTGTGGCAGGGGCTCCAAGGATAGAAGACACAGGCACAGAGATGAGGAGCTGGGAAGGAAGTGAAGGAAAGCTTCTGGCCAGGGGCTTGAACTTGCACCAGGAATGGCAGCTGGTGTTTCCTCCAGGGCTGGGGACGGAGCAAAATCCCTTTCCTGACAGAGGAGCAGAGTGTGGTTGGCCCTGAGGACAGAAGGCCATATATATGCCTCAGGATGCTGAGCTGACTCTGGTCACTCTGTGGCATGGTGGGGGGCTTTGGGTTCTCTTCCGGGGCATCAGGGCCAGGAGCAAGAGTGGTCTTGTGTTCCTGGACAGCCAGCCAATCCAGGCCTTCCAGATGACCCAGGAAAAGGAGCTGTCATCAGGGTGTGCCAAGGCTGAGCCTCCAGGTCTCAAGCTCAGTGATAAGGCCTTGTTGGCAGCTGTGTGAAAAGCATCCAGAAGAAGCCTCAACAGGGTGTCTCAGAATGGGGCACCCAATGGGGAAACTGGGGCCCACAGTCTGGCCTTCCCCTGGGCCAGGTCCCAAGGCCAGCTATGCCTGTGACACCAGATAGGGTTAGTCAGGCTCTGAGCAACAGACTCTTGTAACCAAGCTCATGGACCCCATCATACCAACCCAGGTGACACAAGAAGACTTGTGGTTGGGTAGACTTGGATTTGGCATTGGGTATTCAGCAGGCAGATGTCAGGACAGACAATTCTGTGGAGGAAGGGGCAGGTTCTGGCAAACCTTTCAACATATTTTAGGTTCTTTTATCAAACCTAATGCACAGGAGACATAGAATGTACACCAGACTCCAGGCCTCAGGGGTCCACTAGCTCCACTGACTTTCACCTCCACGGATCGTCCCCTTCCTCACCTGCCATGGAGGGAACAGACCTGGCAGTAGCTACACCCATGGCCTTCTCTCCTTCACTGCAGGAGCTTTATTCTGATGGCATACCACATCTGTTTCTGCTTCTAAAGCTTCTCCACCCAAACGCAACAAGTAATGGAGCATGTTTACTGCCAGGCACTGTTTCAGGGGGCATATGCAATTATTCAGTGTCCCATTCTGTGATGGAGATGCTGCCATCGTCCGCGGCACCGCGGTGGACAGCCTGTCTGCCACTAATGGACATTTGGGCTCTTGCCAATCAGTCTTTTCACTGTCATAAACATCGCCGCAGTGAAGACCCTCGTGCATCGATCACGTGCGCCTTTGGGTCGGATTCTTAGAAGCGGCACCAGTGCAAAGGGAGTAGTAGGCGGTGCCCGCGTCTCCTCCACCCCAGGCGGGGTTTCTCCTCCCCGGGGTTCCCCGGAGCCTTGCCCCAGGTGAGGGGTGTCCCGCCTGGGGGCTGGGGCCTGCTCTCTGTTAAGAGTGAGTTTGAGCATCTTTCCAAGCTTGCAGGGTCTTTTCCAGTTCTTCTGGTATGAACGGCTCGCCCGTTTCTTCTGCCCATTTTTCTGCTGAGCTGTAGTCTTTTCTCCTCGGTTTATAGGAGCTCTTGGTTGTTAGTGGGACCTGCTCCTGCATGTGGTCGAAGTTGCGGTGATCTTTTCCTACTGTCTTGGTTCCGGTGTGTTTTGGACTCGAGTTTGTTGTCTTCGTGCGGTCACATTTCTCCACTGTTCCTCCACGGCCTGGGCTCTGGAGTTGTCGCGGCCACCTCTTGGTCAGATGGACGGACGCTTCCCACACACATCCTTTTCCTTTCCTTTTCCGCACGCTGTGGCGGGTTCATCTCCCATGCCCCGCACTGGCCGCCAGAGCCCTGGCCCTGCCAACACAAGCCACTTGGCAACCTCTGGCAGATTATCAACACCAGGGGACCTGGCCTTGTTGTTTCACAGGACTTGATCCTTCCTAGGCTGTCAGGGCCGTGGGCATCACCCTTGCAGCTGTAGTAAGGAGAGGACATTTGCCCCTCGGTGCCCTGGCCTCCCCGCACGCCTGCAGGCTCCCCTGGTTGGGGATCGGGTGTCGCCCATCCAGCCCTGGGTTTTCTCCAGGGCTCCCTGCCCTGGGGCAGCGAGAGGGCGGACTAGAGTCAGGCTACAAGTCTCAGGCTGGAAGACAGCCCAGCCAGCAGCCTGTTCTGAAAACAAGCCTGGGCTGGGGGCTTTCTTGGCCTCTGTTGGGGCGGGAGGGTCTGTTCCGTGTCCGGAAGCCCAAGTGTCTAATCGCACCGTGTCCTTCAGGAGAGCACAGGCAGGTTTTCTGCTCACACGCGCTGCGCTTCCATCCTGACCCTGCAGCTTTTCTACAAGAGCTCTTTCCACCTGGGGGGAATGGAGTTCTTCCCTAGGGCTGCTGTCATGACCACAAACTTGGTGCCTTAAAACATCAGGAATTCCTTTTTTCAAGGTTTTGGAGGCCAGCAGCGTGAAGTCTGGGTGTGGGCGGGCTTGGCTCCGTCTGGAGGCCCTGCAGGAGTCAGTCCCAGGCCTCTCCCCCAGCTCCTGCTGCTTGTCCTTGGAGTTCCTTGGCTGGCAGCTATGCTGCTCCAGCGTCTGCCTCTATGGTTACGTGGCCTTTTCTCTTCTTCACAGAAGCCTGTGTCTTCTGTTGTGTCTCTTACAAGGACACCAGGCATTGGGTTTAGGACCCCTGTGTTGTCCAGGATGCTCTCATCTCGAGATCCTCACCTTCCTCACACCCACAAAGACCCCCTGCCCAAGTAAGCTCACCGTCACAAGTGCCGCGGGTCAGGATGGGTGCATCTCCCTGGGCTGCCATTCAACCCAGAGCAGGGGTATCTTCTGGGGCGACAGATTAGGACAGATGCAGTTGAAGGCAGGTGTCCCCAGGAGCTGCAGCTCGGTTTGAGGGCCTGTTCCCCGGAGTGACGGTGGCTACGGGGCTGCAGAGGCCCATGGTGCTCTGTGGTGAGGAAAGCTGGAGTTTGGCGTGGGGAGGGCCCTGGCCAGCTGGGGGACTGTTCTTAAGACATCTCATCTCCAGCTGAACACTGCTGGGGCCAGCGGACGTGGGCAGGAGCAGGGGGTGGGCCGCGGCCCGACAGAGCTGTTGGACCGCGCACACCCTGGGCAGTGGCCACTGGCTGTGCAGGGACGGGTTCTGTGCTTCTGGGGGGGGGGCACAGGCACGTAGGCGCCCTTCGGTGCCCAGCCCCCCCCCCTTCTGGAGGGGGGCTGACGCCCGGGAGTGGCGAGAGAGGTGGACGTTCTCTCCCTGAGGAGCTTCCTTGGGCTTTGGCGGTGGCGGCTGCCCGGTGGAAGCAGCTGGGAGCTTGACAAAGGTCCCTGCCGGGGCCCCGGGCCACCTGAGCAGGCGTCGGCTGGGAACCACCATCCTTTTGAACCTTCTCTTCCTGGAGGCTGGGCGCCCCTGCTACCTGCCTCCTTCCTTCTGCGGGCCGACGGTGCATTAGAGACCAAGGATGTTAAACCAGGTCGTTCGCCCAGAGGGGAGGGATTCCACCTTCTTGCCGGCTGTCCTTAGGCTGGCCTTCCGGAACCAGAGGTCGGATTCCTCCCAGGAGGGAAACAGCCTGCCTCGCTAGCTGTGGTCCCTCGATCTTCACGGCCGTGTGGAGGAGAAATCCAGATGACTGATCAGATGAGCTCAGTAAGAAAGCATTTCTCCCTCCCTGAGAGAAAGTAATGTCCAAATAGCAAGAAGCGAAGGCTTCCGGTGCCCCGCCGGCAAGGTGCAGGGACAGGCCTGGGATGTCGCCCGTTCCATGAGAGTGGCCGGGCGGGGTGGACTGGGCACTTCGAAGCCTCCTCAGTGTCCTTAACTGGGACAGACGGGGACTCACAGTGACTTCGGCCCCGTGCCAGTGCTCACCACACCCTCGTCTGTAGCTGCCAAAGACCCTGGTGACATCAGAGGCCGTGCTTCTGGATGACATGGGCACGTGTGGCCAGTGCTGTGGAAACCTCGTCACCTGCAACACACTCTGTAGCATGTTGGTGTGAAAAAGCCAATAGACAAAATCACGTAGAAAGTGTGACCCCAATAAAAACGTAAAAGCTGCAGGTGCCCAGACGGCCACCCTCGGGACGCTTGTGGGTGCTCGGATCACCTGTGAGGAAGTTTTCCTCGTGTGCTGATGTCTTGTCTAGATGCGTGGAATTTACACGTATCACTTGGATACCTAGAAAAGATACGTCCCAGTGCAGTCGGCCTGGCATAGGTGGGCTCGGGGGCCTTGTCTGCACTAGTGGCTGGTGACAGAGCACCCCAGGACGGGGTGGGGGCAAACCACAGGGGTGTCTTGTCTCCCAGTTCCAGAGGCGGAGTCCAGGATCGAGGTGCAGGCAGGGTCGGCTCCCTGGGAGGGCCCTGAGGGCTGGACCTGTTCCAGGCCTGTCCCCTCGGCTTGCAGACGCCGTCTTCTCCCTGTGTCTTCTCATCTTCTTTCCGTGCCTGGCTGCGTCTCCAAGTTTCCCTTTTGAATACGGACACCAGTCCTACGGGAGCAGGGTCCACCCTAGTAACCTCACCTGAACTGGGCCACTTCTGTGAAGACCCCGTCCCCATACACGGTCACATGCTGAGGCGGTGGGGGTGAGGACTCCCACGTCTCTTCTTCGGGGGGGACACATTTCAACCCATTACCCACGGGGAGTCTAGCCCCGTTTTACAGGAGGCCTGAGGCGGCAGCGAGTCTGTTCCTTCCCGTTGGGAAATGCAGCTGCAGCTCTGCCAACGTCATGACCAGGAGGCCTTCCGTCGGCAGCTGACGACGGACACGTTAGAGAGGGGACAGGCCTGCGCGAGAAGAAGTGATGTGTCCCTGCGCGGGCTGCCGAGGCCCTGGGGCGGCGAGGGGGGCTCGCCGGGGAGGCCTTCCCGGCTGCAGTTTGATGGGGGGCTAGTGACTTTTCCTTTCTGAGCCTCAGGCCCCTCATCCAGGAAATGGGAACCTCAAAGTTTGGACTTCCGCTTGAGTCGTCCCTGAGAGCAGGCAAGAGTTTGCACATTTTCCCTCCACTTCACGGAGTGTCTCAGTCTTTGGTAGGGGTGAAGCCGTGGGCGAGGGCTGCTCTCTCGTGACCTTGCCCAAGGTTGAGCTGGGATGCACTCGCTGAGGTAGAAACCACAAGCCTCCAGAGCAGACATCTCAACCTGCAGTCAGAGCACGTGCTACAGCATGAGGCGGGGTGTCCAGAACTCCAGGCGTGTGGAGTCGGGAGCGTGCTCCCGGGGCGTGCCATCCTGGGCCTTCGCTGACTTGTCTCATTTAATTTGCAAACACTTCTTTGGCCCCGTCGAGGTTAGCAGTGTCTAGATACTCAGACAGCTGCACACTGATCTGCGCTTGTACTTCCCCCACTAACCCTCACACTGGAGAGCAGCTGAGCGCAATCAACTGAACATCGGATGGAGAGCAAAGGTGACTTTGTAAGCGTCTAGCAAGACTTGGGGGCTGACGCGGGCACTCTAAACACGGTCCTCCGTGACGTGGGTTCCAGGGCTCTTGGTTGGATTAGCTGCTCTGCTAAGCACAGGGTTGGCAGACCCCATGTTTCATTCAGGGAGGAGAAGCCCCTGCTTTAAGAAATCAGGAAGAAGTGAGACATTGCACCCTGAGCCATACTCTCCGGTGTGCTCGCACAGCACGTGGGTTTGGGGCAGACCCGGGGGTTGGTCCTGGAAGTGCTTGTGTTACCAAGTCATGGGCCAGCACTGATGGCGACTCAAGTTCCTCAGAGCTTGGCTTCTAGGAGCACATCCCCGGGGACTGTGCCATGTCGCCCAAAGCAAACCGCGCGCACACGCTGGCCGCTGACTGCTCGGGAGGCTGTGTCAGGGTGTCCGGACTGCTGTCCACTTGTGCTCCCAAAGCAGATTCCGGTTCTGTGAACCTAAAAGCGCAGAGTTCCAAACCAGCAATTCAGTCTTTAAAAGCTGAGTTAGAAATTTGATTTTCGAAGCTGTTCTCCAAACACTCTGTGGTATGGGTGTTTGTTTTTTAAAAAAATTGCACAGTACACATCACATCAAGTTTACCATCTTAACCATTTTAAGCGTGCACTTGAGCAGCACTGAGCACATTCCTATTGTACAACCATCACCACTGTCCGTCTGCACGACTGTTTCGTTCTGCTAAACGGAGCCTCTGTCCCCGCTAGACACGAGCGCCCTCCTGCCATCCTCGTCTCTCTCCCAGGCCAGCAGCACAGCACCAGTGTCAGCGAGAAGCACAGCGGGACTTCGGGGAAAGGCCTAAAGCAGGTTTTACCTGGCAACTGGTGACAGCAGGGGAGGTGCTGAGCGCAGATCTGATCTGCGCAGACACGCTGGTCTTCCAAAGGGACAGTGAGGTGGGGGACAGCAAGCAGGGGCTCAGGCGACAACTCACAGAGGGTGGGTCAGGGTCCATGCGACGAGGTGGGTGGCAGTCATGGGAGCTGGGGTTCCATCCGGCCCGGAGACCGGGAGACCGAGGCTCCCGTCCTTCCAAGGATTCCATCTCAAAGGAATGGCTCTCAGGTCCCCGGGAAAGACTCTGCTGGGTTGTAGGAGGTACAGAGACATCTCAGAGGGACAGAGGCTGGATTCACAGGTGGGAGCCGTCTGCAGAAAGGCTCTAAGGGGGGGGGGTGGTGGCTGTGTCAGGGGTTGGCTAGAACTAATAGTGAATTCTTTTGCCAGCCCTGTCTCCTCAGGCAGGAACTCGCAAGGGGGCTGGGCCATCCCAGGGATGTGACCTTAGGCTGCTCGAAGGCATTCAGTGTTGGCCATCCCTGAAAGCCAGGAGCTGAATGGAGTGTTCCTGCCAAGAGTTCTTGTAGTTCTTGACGTCACCTCCTTTCCCTTTCCTCGAGTGTGTCTTAAGGCCTTTGTCCCTGTTGGCCCCCCTATGGAGAGTGTGCCCTGTCCCCAGTCTCTGCATGGCTGATTTCTGTTGTTCAGCCTGAAGCTGAAGCATCACCTCCTTCATCTAAAGTCTCCATTGTAAGTTTGGGATTTGTAGATACAAACTACTATGTATAAAAGAGATAAACAAGGACCTACTGCACAGCACAGGGAACTCTATTCAATACCTTGTAGTAACCTACAATGAAAAGGAGTATGAAAAGGACCATGCACATGTATGACTGAATCACTGTGCTGTACACCAGAAGCTAACATAACATTGTAAAGCAACTACACTTCAATAAAAAAATAATAAAGCCTCCATTGTAAATCCATTGCCCTGTTTGAATTCCAGATCTTTTTTGGTTTGTTTTCTATCTCCCTCCACGAGAGGGAGAGCAGCGGCCTTGTCCGTATCAGTGGGGCAGAATCCTCTGGAACAGTGCTCAGCACAGAGCGCCGCTCAGTGCGTATTTACAGAAGGTCCATCAGGATTCCCGTGTCCGTGTTTCTGCAGACATCACCCCGTCCTGCCAAATGGACCTTGACAGAAATGACTGTGTTAACGTGGTAGAGATGATGACACTGAAAACCTCTTTTAGGGACCGTGTGACTTAACTTGGAGGGAATTTAAGCATCTATAGCTCTTATTTTTCTGGAGTAGACCATGTTGGCTATGCACAGGCCGGAACACCGACTCTGGGCTCACCCGGACAAGTCCTGCCCGTGCCCCTTCTGTAATCTCTCTGAGCTGTAGTTTCCTCATCTGTCAAACGGGTAGAATGCCGTCTGTGTGCTGCACAGTTACTAATGAGATGATGCATGTAACATACCTAGGCCAGGGCCCAACCCGATGTAGCAGGGAAGGCTGGAAAAGCAATTCCAGTTGAGGCCATGCCAAAACACTAGATTTTCCAATACATTATTATAACTATTCTGAACGTGAATTAAAGTTTTGTTTGAGGAAAGTCAGCTGGTGGTTTTTAGGATGGAGGAGTTCGGGAGAATTGGGGAGTGACTGCTCACGGGTACATCTCTTTTACAGATGATGAGAATGTTCTGAAATTGGTTGTGGTGATGGCCGCATAAATCTATTAACATCCTAAAACCCAGTCAGCGGTTCACTTTAGATGGGTGAGTTGTATGTGATAAGCAACAAGGATATATTGTACAGCACAGGAGCTAGGGCCAATACTTTATAACTTCACGTGGAGTGTAATGCATAAAAACACTGAATCACTACGTTGTGCACTTGAAACTAATATAATATTGTAAACAAACTGTAATATACTTCCAGAAAAATTAATAAATTGGACCTTTTCCCTGATGCAGGGGGCGGCAAGTGTTTCTCTCTGGAATAGACTCCTTTTCCGTGTATGGACCCGCCCTCCCTCCCGCCATGGCTTCCAGCACGGCACGCTACCGTCCATGGACCTACTCAAGACCTAGTCACCATCGCAGTCTGCACACAGAGGCTCCACTGACCTAGATTTGAGGCATTTCCCTGGCCATCTGGGGCTCCGTGCACTACTGAACCGAGGAGCGAGGGTCTATTCCAACCTTTGTACAGTGAGCCTTCTTCTATTGCACAACTATTCTTATATATGTCTCTGCAACCTGCCAGGGAGCCCCTGAGGGAGGGAGGTGTCCAGGCTCCCCTCTGGATCCCCTGGGCCAGACAGGCAGGTGAGAGGAACAGGCATAGACCAGGTCTTACTGAGACCGCCTAAACAGAGCCAGTGAGGGATAGAGAGGAACTGGGAGGGAGGGACAGTGGGTTGGGGACGTCCCACCCAGGGAAGGGGCAGCTACTGCCTGGGCCTCTGCCCCTGGGGAGGGAAGGCTGCTGGGCCTGGATTTGGAAGGCCATGGGGCGGGGATCAAGTGGCCTGGATGGAAGTACCTGCCCCCTGCCCCCTCCCTGGGCTCCGGCCCTGGTCCAGTCACTTCCCACTGCAACAGTGGTCCCCGGCGGAGACACTCCACCCCTCATGCTGCGGTCCCTTCTCCTCCCCGCCCAGCCATCCCCTCCCCCCGCCTGCTGTACCTTTCCTGTTGACTTGACCCCCTTCCAGACACAGAAGTAGACCAGCACCCAGCAGGCCAGCAGACACAGGGCCACCTCCCAGTTGAGGGCCCCTGGCACCTCCAGCCCCCCAGAGAGCCGCAAGACTTTGTTCCTGGGGGAGGGAGAGCGCATGAGGGCTGTGCTGGCCGAGGGCAAAGAGACGCGGAGCTGGCCCGGGCGTGGTGCTCCCCCTCCTGCAGCCCTTGAGTCCAGCTGCTCCGACCTGTGCACCTGGGCCCAAGCCTGCAGCCTGGACGGTGTCCCTGCAGCACGTGTGCCTGGAGCCCACGAGCCCCTGGCGGCCCGGCCCCACGCCATCCCCGGCACGCGCGGCAGCGGCAGCGGCAACGGCAGCCTCGCTCCCCCAGGCCGGCAGGCACAGCCGCACCGCATCCCTGGCTCATCCCCCCGGGGCTGGGCCCCCACCCCCGCCCCTGCAGACTTGAGCTGTGGGCGGGGGGCCAGAGGGACAGGCCGGGCGTGGCCCAGAGGCGCCTGACTCACTCCCAGAACTCGATGACAGGGGACCGGCGGTCGGCAGGCTGGTCAGACATGAGGGTGGCCCGGCTGGCACCACGGCAGAGACTCCGAGGTGCACGGGGCTCGCTCTGGGTGCGCAGGCTTGGCGGGAAACGGCCACGTGCCCACAGACCTTGTTGGGCGCGCGTCTGTTTGGGCATGCGCACTGGGGCGCTCGAGCCACACCACGTGAAGGGGAGGAGCGTCGTTCGGAGGTCTCATTGGCTAAGCAGCTTATGGGGTGTCTGGGCCCGAGGCAGGGCCAGTCTAAAGGGACCAGACCGTGTGGGTGTCTGTTTGCGCAGGCTCACTAGGGTTACACAGCGCTCTACGGGCTGGCGCTTCATAAGGGAGCGCCCATTGGCTAGAGAGCCTACGGGGTCTCCAGGGTCTGTTGGCGGGAACCAATCACGAGCCAGGAGGCGGTGCCAGGGGTCTGTCTGCGCAGGCGCCCTGAGAATCCCGAGTTGCACTGCTTGCGAAGGGGTTGAGTTTTGTGACGGGGCACGTTGTCCTTCAGCTACTCCTCATAGCGACGGTGGGAGGATCCAAGATGGGGTCTGACGCGGATGGCGGAGGAGCCGTGAGGGCAGCAGATGCAGGCGCAGGTGCCGCGGTTGTTGCAGTGGAGGCAGCCGGTGGTGGCCAGGGCGCGCCAGGTGGCCCTGGCGACCTAGGTGGCCCCGGTGAACCCATCCACCCTGGTGACCCTGGAGACCCTGGCGACCCTGGCGACCTCGACGGCCCAGGTGCTCCCGGAGGCCCCGGTGTCGCAGGAGAGGCGGATGGTGCAGCCGGTGGCATTCCCCAGATTGAGCGGGCACCCCAGGCACCAGGGCCTGGTGGAGATGCAGCACCCGCGGCTGGAGGTCCGGGTAATCAGCTGCTTCAGTTGTATCCTATTTGAGGAGCCCTGGCGGGCTGGGTGGCCGGGGGATGGGCTGGAGGTGGTTTGGGGGGGTCTTGCAGGCGAGTAGGGCCTGAAGTGTAAAAGGAGGGTACTCTTGGCTGCTGGGGGGTATGGGCCAGGGGTGGTCTGGGCTGACAGAGGGTGGCAATGGTGAGGCAAACCAGTCTGCCGTGAACCAGAGGGTAGGGGCTGTGACGTCCAGGCTGGCCTAAGTGTATAGGGTGGGAGGTTGGGGATGGCCCAAGGGGCGGCCTGGGAGGCAGGCGGGTCTCAGCGAGGAGGAGGCCAGCGGCGCAGGCAAAAATCAGTCGTGTGGATGGTGCCTTAACCATATCTCCACCAGCTTCTTCACTGTGCCGTTCCCGTCGCCCGTGGAGGCGGAGATCGCCCACTGGTTCCTGACTCCAAATGTGGAACTGCAAGGGCCAGTTCAGGAGGAGTTCAGTGTGAATGGCAGCGTCCTGGCTGTGTCAGTTCTACAGTGGGCCGGGGAGGGGCTGGTGGCAGGTGGCCAGAGCCAGTCTCCGCCCAGGTGGAGCTGTCATGGAGCCAGGGAGGGGTGAAGTCTAAGGAAGAAACGTGGTGCTGTGGTGCTCTGGGATTGTCGGTGTGAGGGGACAGGGGGAGGAATGTGCTTCCCCTCCTCCTAACGAATTTTATTTTTCCCTCCCTTTTAGCCGATTGACTGCTGAAGACCCTGGCCAGCTCCGAACTTCCATCGCCTCCTGCCTTGACCAGCTTTTCCTGGTGATGCAGGCCATGCAGTGCTTTGTGCCCCCGAGTTTTGCTCAGCCTCAGCAGGGCAAGGGGGGCTAACCTAACTGATGTGTCCCGCTCTAAGCACCCTTCCCCAGGGCACTGCTCTCTGCAGTAGTTGCCGCTTTGTTATTGGGTTCTGATCTTTTGCCTCTTCTGGCCCTTGCGCACTCAGGGCCCATGTATTTTGTTTGGCAATTAAACGTTTGTTAATTACAGAAAATAAACCTGAGCTACTGCTATTCTACTGCACCTCCTGGTAGTCTTGCGTTTGTCCTCAGGTTGGAGGGGAGGTTCTGGGGTTCAGATATTCAAGTAGTACAATGTAACTGAAGACAATGTAAAAATGGAATAAAAAGAAAATTGTGGCCTGCCATTCAACGTGATTAGCTCCCTCTAAAATATCTTGTATCCTGCAACCTTGCTGAGCTCACTAATTAATTGTAATAGCTCTTTTACAGTCCCGTTGGACTTTCTACGTACACAGTCATTCTGTCGGTAAATAAAGGCACTTTTCTTTCTTTCTTTCCAGCCAATGCCATTTGATTGATTTCTGTCATAATGGATTGGATTTTCCTGCTTTTTTGCATGCCTGGTAATTTGAGATTGGATGCCAGGCGTTATAAATTTTCCCTTGGGTGCCGGATATTTTTCCATCCCTAAAGTTATTCTTGAACTTTGTTCTGGGATCCTGTTAAATTACTTGGAAACAGTTTGATCCTCTTGAATCTTAAGATTTACTATGTGGGACCAGAGAAGATCTTAATGTAGGATTAATTTAATTAACTTCCAGTCTTCAATGCTAGGGAAGGCTATAGTTAGAAACAAAGACTCTTACCCATGATTACTTAGGGTGGCAGTAAAATCTATCTGGACATTTCACTGGCATTTTCTATTAAAATTAAAGGTGTGCGTTTCCTTTAACCCACCTTTGGGAATCTATCATTAAAGAAAAAAGAAACACACACACACACACACACACACACACACACACACACACAAAACCTCTTGTATATGCGAACAAGGCAGAATTGACCACAATGTGAATTACAGCATTGTTTGTCATTGTGAAAAATGGGTCGAATGTACATCAATGGGGAAAACGTTTAGGAAATCATGGTAAGTCCGTCCTGGAGCAATAGCATATGGCAGTTGAAGAGCAAGAAACAGATATGAAAACAGATTAAACGAGTTGCATCATTTCCCCTGCTGATGTACATTCTACTAACAAGAGCTATGCTTCTGATGGAATTGACTTCACCTCTGATTCCAGGAGTGGGCATGTGGCTCAGGCCTGGCCCATCGGAGCACTGCTTTCCTCCCGCCATGGTGATCCCATCCAACTAGTGACACTTTCGGGGCTGCAGGGGGTAGCCTGGTAATGGACAGAGGGGAAGCTAGAGCCAGAAGAAGGCAAATCTCAGAGAATCAAATCCTGGATCCAGCCATGCCTGAAGACAGAACTACCTCTGGACCTTTGAGTTACACAGACTGAGAAATTCTCCCTTTGGTTTAAGCCAGTGTGGATATTTTTGATTCTTTTCTTTTCTTTTTTCTTTTCTTTCTTTTCTCTACTTGCAATAGAAAAATCTTGACTATTATTGAGTTGAGGGATCATAATGTTATTTTTTATTTAACTACTGCGGTGAGAGGACTTTGCCCTCCTTTATTACTTCAGGAGAGAAATGAGCCTATTTTCTTCCTAAGGGATTGGCTCCTTGCTAAGAAACCATCAAGCCATATGGTAGGAAAGGGGACAAATCAGTTTTTGTGGGTAAGACTCCAAAGAAGAGAGGGAGGGACTTCAAGGGGCAGCTGGAGGAAAGGACAAAAGCTGGAGAAGGGGCACAAGACTCAGTCCTTTCCAGAGAGTACTCCCCACACTTCCCCAGAATTGTGAAGTTAATTCACCTGGGGGATGAGACCTTAGTCTGATTCTCCTTCCCTCACGCAGAAAAACCCAGAATCATTTTGCTGCTCTGGCTCTATAGATGGACTGCTGAAGCTGCTAGGTTTGCTCTAAAACCTCTCAGGTCTTATAATTCCTCAGATCCAAATCCTCCAGCGGGCTCCCTCTCACTCAGAGTTGAAGTCAAAGCCTTACAGTGGCTCCCAAAGTCCTATGTGATGGTGCCTGCAACCTCTCTGGCTTCATCCCTTCCCCTTTCGCCCTTGCCTGTTTGGATCCAGCCACACAGGGCTCCTTTCCCCTTCTGCAAAACTAGACCCATTCGTGCCCCCAGGGCCTTTGCACTGGCTTTTTCTTGTCTGGAACTCTCTTCACCCAGAGTTGCACCTGAATCACTGAAATGTCCCCCTATGTGAAGTTGTGTCCTGCTTTCTCCTCACTTGCATTACTTACCAGGTGTTGGGGGAGGTTAGAGGTAGGTAAATGTATCACAATGGAGGTACAGCTGGGCCAGCAAGGTGTTCCAGATTTTAAGGAGTTTGGGTGCAGTGAAGCCACTGAGGAGTTTTGAACCGAGCTGCGACATGATCTGCCTTTCTAGCTCCACTTCACTTAGTTCTGGGGTTTTATCTTGTTCTTTCATCTAGAACACGTTCCTCTGCTGCCTCACTTTGTCTAAGCTGCTATTTGTATTTTTTAAAAAAAAAAAAAATAAAAATAAATAAATATATATATATATATATATATATATATATATATATATTTTTTTTTTTTTAAAGCTTTAAAAGGGTAATACACTATGGTCAAGCGTGGCTTATTCTAGAAATGCAAGATTGGTTTAACATCATCTATGTAACCTATCATATTAACAGAATAAAGGAGAAAATCCACATGTCCATCTCAGTAAGTGCAAAACAGCACACCGACACAATTCAGCACCCAATCATGATTTAAGACAAAATAGCAAACTAGGACTAGAAGGGCTACCTCTCGGTGTCAGAGCTGCCGAGGTAACACAAAGCAGTCAAGCACTGGAGGGAGCGGCACTTTGCTCACATGGAGAAGAAACGGGGCAAGATAGCTTCAGTAGTGGGTGCTGGCCTCTCACGGCCAGCAGGTCCCTCCTGGCAGCCTGTGCAGAGCCACTGACCTGACTGCACTTACCTTGTGCTGCAGAATAAACGAAGGCCCTTGTCCCCTCCCTTCAGGACACAGATACAGCAATGGGGTTGGCTAGTTGCCATATGTTGCACATACTTAAGCAGAACAAAGGAGTACACATTGAGTCTGAAACTGGGAAAGATATCCCCACACAAGGCAATAGGTCCAGCACAGGCTGTGAAGGTGTTTTATTTCTTGGTAAGGAAGTGTTCCAGACCAAAGGCCCATTCTTATGTGGCTGAGTGGGGGTCAAAAGGCTGCATGCATGAGACTGCCTTTCCCAACACTATAGCTAGCATCATAGTGAAAAATACAATGTTTTTCTTGTAAGATCAGAAACAAGGGGAGTGATGTCATCAAAATGGTGAAATAGGAGCTTTCTACCGTCTTCCTTGTTAACACCACCAATTTTGACACCCATCCAAAGACGAGAATGCCTATGCAGAAGTCGAGGAGTCCAGCAGAGAAGTTCCAGCATGCTGTTGGAGCAAAAGAAACCCACGACTGGATGCACTAATGATGATAAGAGGAGCACTTTCACTTTACCTGTGTCATCCCTCCACCAAGGCAGCAAAGCTCAGTGCCGTCTTAGCCAGCAATTTCTCCCACAGGGGAAAGGGAGAACATGTGAGTGAGCACCTGGCTTCTCCAGCTGTGTGGGATACAGCCAAACAGACCCACTTCTTTCTGATTCCATCAAGAATACTGAGTGTGCTGCATGACCAGGGGGCAGGGAGCAGCTAGAAGAACAGTGCCCAGGGCTCTTGGAAGGTATAATAGGGATGTGGATCGTACTAACCACATCAAGGACTCAATCAGGAAGCCAGCTCATGAGCCGCTGGGGATGCCTCACCTGTGGGTACCCCTAGCTAGCCCGTGGGCACCCCTAATGCTCTGCTGACCTCGCCCACACACATCCTACCTCATGTTCAGCTCTCTGTGCGTGCACCTGAGGGCAGCAAGTGTGAGCCTTTGTAGACAGCTAGGGAGCATGTGCAGAAAGCTGTCCAGGCTTTGTGGATTGGGAGAAAGCATGCAAAGGTGAGCATTTGTCACTGCCTTAGGGAAGACGAACAGATGACTCTCAGCCCTCGGTGTGGCTTTTGAGAGAAGGCATGTAATCTGAATAATTCCCCCTCAAGAGGAAACAAGAAGTGTGGAGCAGGAGTATCCATAGAAAAGCTCTAAGAAAACCTCAGAACCCCTAACAGGGCTGATAAAATGTATTTCTCTCCTGAAGCCAGTCATTAAAGACTGGAGGGGGTGACTGCTTATTCAAATGTGAAGACAGCAATGCAAGACATAAAAACTCAAGGAAACATGACATCACCAAAGGAACACAATAATTTTCCAGTAACTGACTCCAAAGAATCGAGACCTGCAATTTTCCCAATAAAGAATTCAAAAGAGTTGTTTTCATGAAACTCAATGAGTTACAAGAAAGCACAGAAAGAAAATTCAACAAAATCAGGAGAACAACACATGAACAAAATGAGACGCTTAACAGAGAGATAGAAATCATAAAAAAAGAACCAAACAGAAATTCTGGAGCTGAAGAATACAATGAATGAAATGAAAAACGGAATAGAGAGCATCAACATCAGACTTGATCAAGCAGAAGGAAGTATCTGTGAAGTAGAAGACAGGTCATTTGAAATTATCCAGTCAGGAGAGAATAAAGAAACAAAGAATGAAAAAGAGTGAAGAAAGCCTGCATGAAATATGGGATACCATTAAGAGAAACAACCTATGCATTATTGGATACCCAGGAGTTGAAGGGAAGGAGAAAGGAGCAGAAAACTTATTTAAAGAAATAATGGCTGAGAATGCCCCAAATGTGGGGAGAGATTTGGACATCCAAGTTCATGAAGCTCATAGGTCCCCCCAAAACTGCAACTCAAAAAATCTTCTCCAAGACACATTATTACAAAACTATCTAAAATCAAAGACAAAGAGAAAAAAAAAATTAAAAGTAGCAAGAGAAAAACATCCGTACATAGTAGGGAACCTTCATAAGGTTGTCAGTGGATTTCTTAGCAGAAACCTTGCAGACCAGAGGAGAGTGGGATGATATATTCAAAGCACCAAAGGAAAGTGCCAATCAAGATTACTGTACCTAGCAAAGTTGTCCTTCAGAAATGAAGGAGAGATAAAGACTTCCTCAAACAAACACAAGTTAAGGGAGTCCATCACCATTAGATCTGTCTTACAAGAAATGTTGAAATAATTTCTTCAGTCTGAAATAAGAAGATGCTAATTAGTAAAATAAAAGTTTATTAAAATACTGATAAAGGTACGTGTATAGTCAAATTCAGAATACTCTAATACTGTAATGAAGTGGTGTGTTAAATACTTAACTCTAGTATAAAAGTTAAAGTACAAAACTATTAAAATAGCTATAGCTACAATAATTTGTTATAGAAACACAATATAAAATGATGTAAATCATGACATTAAAAACATAAATGTGGGAGGGAGAAGTAAAACGTAGTGTTTTTGTATGCATTGAAATTAACTTGTTATCAGCTTAAAGTGGGCTGTTATATTTATAAGATGTTTTAAGTAAGTTACCTCATGGTAACCGTAAAGCAAAAGCCTGTAGTAGATACACAAAAGATAAAGAGAAGTGAATCAAAGCATACTACCACATGAAATCATCAAAGCACAAAGGAAGGGAGCAAGAGAGAAAGAAAGAAGCAGGGGAGCTACAAAACAGCCAGAAAAAAGTAAGATGGCATTAGTAACTCTTTACCTATCAATAATTACTTGAAACATAAATGGATTGAGTTCTTCAATCAAAAGACATTGAGTGGCTGAATGGATTAAAAAAAAAAAAAAAATTCGCCTATACATTGCCTACAGGAGATTCACTTCAGCTTTAAGGACACACACAGGCTCAAATGAAAGTATGAAAAAATATATTCCATGCAAATGGAAACCAAAAGAGAGCAAGGACAGCTACATTTATATCAGACAAGATAGACTTTAAGTCAAAAGCTGTAACAAGAGACAAAGAAGGTCATCCTATAATGATAAAGGAGTCAACTCATCAAAAGGATATAACAATTGTAAATATACATGCACCCAACATTGGATCACCTAAATATATTAAGCAAGTACTAAGAGATCTGAGGGAAAAAATAGACAACAATACAGCAATAGCAGGGGACTCTAATACCTCACTTTCAACAATGGACGGAGCATCCAGATAGAAAATCATTAAGGAAACATTGGACTTGAACTATACCTTAGACCAAATAGACCTAACAGACATATACAGAATATTCCATCCGACAGCGCTAGAATGTGTGTTCGTCTCAAATGCACAGAACACGTTATCCAGGATAGATCATATGTTAGGTCACAAAAGAAAGCAAATTTTAAAATATTGAAATCACACCGAGTAACTTTTTCAACTACAATGATACGAAACTAGAAATCTGTAATAGGAGGAAAACTGGAAAGTTCCCATATATGTGGAAATTAAATACTATACTCCTGAAAAACCTGTGCGTCAAGAAGAAATTGAAATGGAAATAAATATCTCAAAACAAATGAAAATGGGAATACAACATACCAAAACTTATAGGATGCAGCAAAGTAGGTCCAAGAGGCACATTTATAGCAATAAATGCCTAAATAAGGAAAAAGGAAAATTTCAAAGAAAAAATCTTAACTCTACACTTCATGGAACTAGAAAAAGAAGAACAAAGCAAACCAGAATTAGCAGAAAGAAGGAAATAATGATCAGAGCAGAAATAAATGAAATAGAGACTAGAAAAAGATAAAAAGATAATAGAAAAGATAAACAAAACAGAGAGTTGGTTTTTGAAAAGATAAAACTGACAAATTTTTGGTTAGACTAACAAGAAGAAAAGAGATAAGTCTCAAATAAATAAAATTATAAATGAAATTTTATAAACGAAAGAGGCATTACGGCTGATACCACAGAAGTCCATAGGGTCATAAGAGACTGCAATGAACAACTGTATGCCAACAAATTGGATAATCTAGAGGAAATGAATAAATTCCTAGAAACAGGCAACTAACCAAGACTGAATCACGAAGAAATAGAAAATATGAACAGACCAATAACAGTAAGGAGACCGAATCAATAAGATGTGATAAGACACACACACACACACACACACACACACACACACACACACAGAGGAATATTATTCAGCCACGAGGAAGAAGGAAATCCTGCCATTTGCTACAACATGGATGAATCTTCAGGGTATTAAACTAAGTGAAATAAGTTCAGATAGAGAGGGACAAGTACTGTACTGCATGATCTTACTTATATGTGCATTCTAAAAAGGTGGAACCTACAGCAATAGAGAATAGAATAGTAGTTGCCAAAGGTTGGGGTGTGGGGGAAATAGGGAGATGTTGGTCAAAAGGAACAAAGGTCATAATAAAGGTTATAACCAGGAGGTTATAAGATGAAGAAGTTCTGGGGATTTAACGTAGAGCATGTTGATTATAGTTAACAATACTGTATTATATATTTGAAAGTTGCTTAGAGAGTAGATCTTAAATGTTCTCACCACAAAAAAGAAATGGTAATTATGCGAGGTGATGCCTGTGCTAAGTAACCTTATTGTGGTAATCATTTCATAATGTATGTGTGTAGCGAATCATCACATTACACACCGTAAACTTACACAATGTTATAGGTCAACTGAAAAAATGCACAGCCTAGAAGTTGAGACTTACGTTTATTCGAGGACCTTACTGAGGACTATAGCCCGGAAACAACCTTGGATAGTTCTGAGGAACTGTTTCAAAGAGGTAAGGGAGGAGCCATGATATATAGGAGTTTTTGCTTAAAGAAGTATTAGAACATCAAAAGATTACTGCTAATCACAAAAACAGACATCTCAAGTTAAGATTTTTATTGCTTTTCTATGTATGAAGAATGCAAGAGTCTGGGTTTATTGAAACTATTCCTTTGATATGCATCTGGGGCCAGTATCCTGTTTTTCTCCATCCTAGATTCCCCTCACAGGGCACTGTTGGAGGAGGCTGCAGTGGTTGATGGCTTGATGGCTTGATGGCTACAACATCCTTTGTTTACTGAAATGACAGGCAGCATTCTTTGTGCACAGTAGGAAAAATAACAATGACTAAAACCTAATTAGTTAAGCCTTCAAATCTATGTGTTTTAAAAATGAACTGAGTGAAGCCAAAAAAAAAAAAAAAAAAAAGTAGATGAGAGCTTAAAAGACGGAAATTAAGGAAATTAATAAAGAAATTTTTTTTAAAGGAAAAAAGATTCACCCAGCATCTTTGAAAATAGAAACAAACAAGGCAATCTGCTGGAAAATCAATAAAGAAAAAAGATGTAAGTTACCAATAAAAATGTTAGGAATGAAAAGACATAATTATGGGTACAGCAAAAAGTCAAAAATAGTAAGACAATTGAATCAATAAACCCATTTCAATATATTTAAAAACAAATTATCCAGAATAGTTCTTCTAGAGAATAAAAAGAAAAGTGATTGCTATTAGTGAGTGAGCCTGTGTCTCTAGGATGTCCTTTTACAAGTCCTTCTCAGTTATCGTCTCAGTGTTCCTACCAGGATCCAGCAGCATCTTTGATTCCTAGGAAGCTGTGATTCTCTCTCCATCCATCTCTTCAGATTTTGGAGCAGCAGTTTCCCTGGTAACCTCTGTTCTCTGCTGGATCTAAGAAGAGTTGTTGCTTTTCAGTTTATTCAACTTTTTATTTGTTGTCAGGAGAGGAGTGACAACTTCCAAGCTCTTAACCTGTCAGACAAGACCTTTACATGTTGGTATTTATGCAACAAATTTGAAAGCTTACATCCACACAGAAACCTCCACACAAATGTTTATAGCAGCTTTACTCATAGGTGCCAAAAATTGGAAGCAAAGAAGATGTTTTTCAGTAGGTGAATGAATAAACAAACTGTACTATATCTCTACCATGGGCTATTATTGAGCCATAAAATGAAATGAGCTACCAAGCTATGAAAAGACATGGAGAAACTGCGCATGGATGTTGGTAGGTGAAAGAAGCCAGTCTGAAAAGGTAACATAGTGTATGACTCTATCGTTGTTAAAAAGACAAAACTATAGAGACAGTAAAAGATCAGGCACAAAAGACCAAATATTGTATGACTCCACTTATATAAAATATATAAAATAGGCAAATTCATAGAGAGAAAGCAGATTAGAAGTTACCAGGAGCTGGGGACTATGCTAATAAAAAGTTATTGCTTAATGGCTAAAGAGCTTCTGTTTGAGGTGATAAAAAGGTTTTGGAAACAGATAGTTGTGGTGGTTACACCACCTTGTGAGTATAATTGATGCTAATCAGTTGTACACTTAAGTATGATTGAAAGGCAAAATGTGTGTGTGTGTGTGGTGTGTGTGTGTGTGTGTGTGTTTATTTGCGTGTGTTGTGTGTGTTAGTCAGTTCGGGCTGACCGCTTAAGCCACATTCAACACATTTTCACAATTCTCTCTATGGGCACAAGTTCAAGGAGTGCATCTTGTTGTTCACTCTGCCTGGAAGGAGGTGGATAAAAGTGTGTACCTACTGTGGTCATTGAGGAGTATGTGATAGCTTGTTAAAATGGTCAGGACTTTGAAGGAAGAGGACCGGAAAATTGACAGCAAGGTGGGCTGGGAAAGAGACGTACAACTGGATTTCCAGGAATGGGCCCACAGAGTGAGGAAATGTGCATCCCTTGGGAATGCTCACCAAGCAGTAGCCACCGCAGGGGAGTCTTTCAATAGTCAGGTAGATAAGATGATCTGTTCTGTGGACGTCAGTCACCTCCTTTTCCCAGCTGCCCAATTCTTGTTTGGTGGGCTCGTGAAAAAAGAGGACGTGGAGGACACAAGTGGAAGCTATGCATGGACTCAACAACATGGTCTTCACCTCAGCAAGGCTGACCTGGGTACTATTACTACTGCGTGCCCAACCTACCAAAAGTAGAGTCCCATATATGGAGTCATCCCTCAAAGAAATCAGCCAGCTACCTGGAAGAAGTTTGCTTATATTAGACCCCTTCCTCATGCAGGGGGGCGGCAAGTGTTTCTCTCTGGAATAGACTCCTTTTCTGTGTATGGACCTGCCCTCCCTCCCGCCATGGCTTCCAGCACGGCACGCTACCGTCCATGGACCTACTCAAGACCTAGTCACCATCGCAGTCTGCACACAGAGGCTCCACAGACCTAGATCTGAGGCATTTCCCTGGCCATCTGGGGCTCCGTGCGCTACTGAACCAACGAGCCAGGGCGTCGTGGTGTTGGCTGGGGTGACGGAGCCTGATGATCAAGAGGAGAGCCCTGCTGCTACGGAGCAGGGCTGGGGAAAGGCGTGCCTGGGACCCAGAGAATTTGGGGGAGTCCCTCCTAGTACCACTACGTAGCACAGTAACATTTGGCGGAAGGTGGGGGCAAGTCCTTCTGGACGGGACCCGCAAGGGCTCAGCCCCTCAGGAATGACGGCTTGGCGCACCCCATGCTGATCAGCTGGATGCTGGCTGAGGGCAATAGGTACAAGGGAATGGATAGTCCACGGCAGAAATGGAAAAATACCACCTCTGGCCTCATGCCTAATTGCAGAAACGAGGACTGTAATGCTTGTGCCCATTTTATTTCTTGTTTCATACGTTATAAAAGTTTGCGTTAGCCGGTCTCCTCCTCCTCTCCCTAACTTCCCTCTGCTGTTTTATAGCGGATGAGTTGGTGGAAGTTAACTTCATAGTTCAATCCACGGCCTATAGGCTGTCCCCACGATACGATGAATGAACTAGAGGTGGCAGGCGCGCCCCACTGAGAAGGGTAAGACTGTGAGCCGCTGGTGTCGGGGAGACAGTGGGTGTGTTTGTGTTTGTTTGGAGGAGAGACGCATCGTGGTAGACAGGAGACTGACTTTGGCATTGTTGTCGGAAAGCTTGCATGATGGATTAACACACGTTAAAGCCCTTGAAACAGCATCTGGAACGTAGTGAGTGTTTGCTGTTACTACGTATTAAAAGCAGAGGTATAGATGTGGAGGAGTCAAAGGGAGCACTGTGGTGGATTCTGTGGCCTGGCCCCTCAGCTTCTGGTCCAGCCTTCGTGTGGTGAGCCTCCTTCTGCTGCACACGTTGGAGAAATAAAAGCTGCATCTCCCTGGGCCCTTTTGGAACTGGCATTCTGGATGCGGTCAAGTTTGGCCAGCTCGTCGCACTCACATGTGGTCTGGAAGGCCACGTGAGACGGAAATCTGCTTCTGGGTGCTCTTGCCGGGAGTCACGGAGACGTGGGTTTCCGTGTGAGCATCAGAGTGTCTGTGTGGGGTGAGAGGCAGGGTGAGAGCAGTGGTGCGCTTCGCCACCTCGGACAGCCGACGGGTGGCATCTCTTTGCAGCTCGGCATTCGGTGACGTCACGTTGGTAGCCCGAAATCGGCCGCGGTGGGAGTGTGTACACCACGGAGGTCCGTGAAGCCTCTGGGGAGCCCATTGTTAGAGGTTCGGCAGCACGCCCCTGGGTCCAAGGCTTCCTGCCTTGTGGCCCGTGCGGGTCTAGCCGCCGCAGTGTGGCTCTGGAAGCCAGCCAACGTCCTGGGACTTGGACCATCGCCAGAGGCAGGGGTTCCCAGAACCACGGGTGGGGTCAGCAGCTTGCCGATTCTCCTCCTTCCTTGTGGCCTGGGTACCAGCTCCCTTGAGAGGTCAGTTCTGTGGCGCTCTGGGTCGTCCCCAGAGCTCAGCCTACATTCCATTCTTGGCGCTCTTTAAATGATTCTGTAAGCACCTGGTTCTGTGTGTTCAATTCCCCGTGTAAAGCCAGCGCCTGGTTCGGTGTTCGATTCCCTGGGTAAAACCCGCCGGACAGGTTTGAGGTATCTGCAAATGAGCCCTGACTGATACACGAGGTGCCCCAAGTAATGCTCAGATGCCCGCATCTACCCTTGGAGTGCTAGTCGGGGCACCAGCAGGAAGATTAAAAGTGTTGAACCGAGGGGCGTTTAACGAAAGGACTGTCTGGAGATGTGCGAGGAGGGGAAGGGACCCGACCAGCAGTGCTGAGCGGGAGCTGCCTCATGCGGGCTCTGGGGAGCTGAGTGTTAAGTTGCCAGAAATCTGGGAGCAGTGTTCAATGCGGCCATTATTAGAATTTATTTTATTTTATTTTCTAAACCACTTCACTGACGCGCGTTTGACATGTACCCCCGCCCACACCCCTCGGCTTCCTCGCGAAGCTGTGTTTGCGCAGGCGCACTCGGGGGAGCGCGCAGTGCTCGGGAGCGGGGCTTCGTGAGGGAGCGCAGCCTCTCCAGCGCCGCCGAGCCGACGGGGTCTCCGGGGCGGCCCGTGGGCGGTGGGGCGGGCTGGGCGGCAACCAATCACACGCCAGGAGGCGCGCCTGAGGTGAGTTTGCGCAGGCGCACTGGGTATCTTTGCGCACGAAGGGGCGGAGCTTCGCGAGGAGCCTCAGTCGGCCAGCAGTGGGCGGAGAGAGCGGTGTCTCCGCGTCGGGTGTCTGAGGGGGACGGCGCGGCAGCCATGCAGGCCCCACACGACGGCGCGGGCGGAGCGGCGGGCGGTGCTGGAGGCCATGGTGGCCGCGGAAATCCTTATGAGCGGGGTGTTCCTGGTGGCCCTGCTGGTCAGCGTGGTGTGCGCGGAGGCGGTGGTGCTGGTGCTGCACCTCTCGGGAGAGGGCGAGGCGGAGAACCCGCGCCTGCCGCCAGACGGCCAAGGATCCTAGTTCATCAATTGTATCTTTTAGGAGGAACGGACTGTGGCCAAGGAGTGTGGAGTGGGCCGGGGGAGCACGAGGGGTGAGGCTGTTCAGGAAGGGGCGCAAGTAGGGATTGGTAGCAGCTAGAAGGGAAAGGCCGGACATCAGGAGGAAGGTCAGAGGTCAGAGCAGCGTGCGCGCGCGCGCGCGCAGGCGTGTGTGTGTGTGTGTGTGTGTGTGTGTTTGTGTGAGAGTGAGTGTGTGTTGGGGGTGGGGGACGGCCTGAGGGTGCAAGAGGCAGAGAAGAAGGCCGGAGGGGGTAGGAGGAGACTGGGCTGGGGAGACAGTGGCGGGGCCGTGGTTGGACTGAGGAGATGAACAGGCCCCCGGGGCCTCCTGTGACTGGGCACAGGGGGTGGGGGTGGGGGGCTGTGAGCGGTCTGAGGGCTGCCTGGGGGGAAAGCAGGCCTGGAGGCTCGAGACCAGAGGCACAGGCAGATGACTGGTCTGTTGTTGACAGATGGAACCTTAACCACTTTTGCAGCACCATGAGAGTGCCGTTCCTGTCTCCCATGGAGGCAGAGGTGGCCCGCAGGTCCCTGGCTCCTCGTGTGGAACCTCATCTGCATGCCATTCGGAAGGAACTGGCAGTGATAGGCAGCTTCCTGGTCGTGTCAGTTCTAGAAGGGCCCCTGGGCTGGGGGTGGGGGTGCGGGATACGCTAAGAGCCCACCTCAGACCGGGGACTGTTTTAATGGAGATGCGAAACCGCTCAGTGTGGGGTCTAAAGGGAGGGTGGGCTGGACCGGGTCTCGGCAAGAGTTCTCACTGCCAGCTTGATTTTCCTCTCCCCTCACTTTTAGGAGATGGACTGCTCGAGATACTCGCCTCCTTGGACTTTCCTTCACTTCCTTTCTTGACCAGCTTTCCCTGGTGGTGCAGAACATGCAGCGCTTTGGACCCCTGTTTCCCCCTAAGTCTCTGCCAGGAAAAGGGGGCTGAAGCCCAACCTTGTGTCCCATGCCAGGCAGTGCTTCCTTTCCCAAGGCATTGATTCCCGCAGTAGATACCACTTTATTCTTGGAGTCTGCTTTTTCTTTTTGGCCTATATGGGCCCATGGGTGCTCAGGGCCCATTTGTTTTGTTTCCTTGTTGCTGGGGAAGGGAGATGATTAAATGTTTGTTACTGCAGAAAATCAAACTGAACTACTGTTCTGTGTCTGAGTGTTTTTTCAGCTACAGAATCTGCTTATTTACTTTCTTTTCTCCTTAGATTGGAGGGAGTGGAGGTCTGGGATTCAGATACTAAAGTAGTACTAGGCCATTGAAGACAATGTAGGAAATGGGAGAAAATGAAAATTAATTAAGTCTTGCCACCCAGCACTAAATACTATCAACGTTTTGGAATATTTTCTTAGTTTTAAATTCTTTTCATTTAACATACGAGCCTTTCTCTAAAAATCCTTCCAAACCATGTTTTTGAATGGATGCATAAAAGAGGCATTATAATGTAATTGGTGACAGTTCAAATTGCTCTTTTTTTCTCACTATAGGTAACGATTCAATGGACTCTTTGTACATGTCTTTGCGTGAATGGTTATTTCCTCAAGATAGATTCCAAAAGGTAGACATACTGAGATAGAAGTTTATTTTTCTGTTTATTTTTTTTTAAACTCTTGATCTGCAGCACACAGTGGCTCTTCAGAAAATGCACTCTCCCGCCAGAATTCTGGTTTCCCCATGTCTGTGTCACCATTGAGTTAGTTTCCTGCCCAAATAAACTGAGTGTGCATGAGAAGATAGGAATTTTGTGGCTGACTGGCCTTGTTTCAGATCAGCGAAGAAAAGGGCTGGGACAATTGCTTAAGTGTTTGGGCACGGGAGTTAGCTCCCTCTAAAATACCCTGCAGTCTTGCTAAACTCACAAATTAGTTCTAGTCACTCTTTTGTAGATTCCGTTTGACTTTCTCCATAGATGATCTTGTTATCTGGGAATAAAGGGAAGTTTTACTTCTTCCTTTCCAATCTGGATGCCTTTTATTGACTGATCTCTTTACAGTGGGTTGGGTTTTAGTTAATATTTGCATATCAAATGTTTTTCTGATTGGATAACAGACCTTGTATAGTTTACCTTGGGTGCTATATATTTTTGGATTTCTAAACATATTCTTGGACTTCATCTTCAAGTGCTGTGGTTGCTTGGAAACAACTTGATTCTTTAGAATCTTGCTTTTAAGATTTGCTACGTGGTACTAGGGCAGCTTTTAGTGTAGAATTACCTTCCGACAACGGAGGCAAGACCCTTCTGAGTACCCTTCTGAGTGCCCTTCCTCATGCCTCTTGAATGACAAGGTTCCCATTCTGGCCACTGGGGACAGGGGTCACCTAGGTCCTGCTGGAACACTGCACAAAGCTACCTTTCACCCTTTCTGGCAGCCCTCTCCCGGGCCTGGGGTAGTTTCCTCACACACTTTTGTTGCTCGGTGTCCCCTGAAGACTCAAGGGGGACCCTCTGCAGATCTCCAGCATCCTCTTGGCTTGCAGCTCTCGATCTACAGCATGCCGGGCTTGAGGGCCTGATTTCAGTGTGATCCTCCCTCCCTCACCCAGCAAAGCCTAGAATCAGTCTACTGCCTTGGCCTGACAGATGAACCAAAGCTGCTGGGATACTTTAAAACATGTCAGATCGCATCACTCTTCTGTTAAAAAGTCTCCAAAAGGGACTCTTGCTCAGAGACAAAGCCAAAGACCTTAGAGTGGACTGAGAATCCAGGTGTGGTCCAGCCCATTTCCCCTCTGACCTCACCCACTCCCACTCTGTCACATGCTCATTCTGGTTCAGCCACGCTGGCGTCCTTAGCCTTTCAAAAATGCCAGGCCCACTCTTGCCTCAGGGCCTTTGCCCTGGCTCTTTCCTGTCAGGAACTCTCTTCCCCTGGGTTCCAGCTGGCTTACTTCCTGATCTCCTTCAGGTCCTCAAAAGACACTTCTATCTCAGCAGAAGCTTTCATGGTGACACTAAAAATTGCATCCCGCCTTTCCCGCCCTCTGCGTTACTTACTACCCCTGCAGTACCCCCAGCTCTTGGAACAGTGCCTGCCTGGAACAGAATGGTCACAAACACAATCTCTCCATGACCAGGTCGTGACCTCAAACCCAGGTCTTGTCAATTACCATACTCTTGGTCCAGAACATTTCCGGACGGCCCCAGTCTCCTTTCACCCTTCCTAACACATGGGGAATAAATGGTAGCTGGGAGCACAGTCATTGCAATGCACTTGGGACAGTAAAGAGTTGACAGATATGAAGGCGTTTGGGTGCTGTGAAGCCACTGGACGGTTTTGAGCCCCGTGGGGACAGGATACACTCTGTTTCTTACCAGGAGCCCAGTGCCTCCCATGTCGAGAATAGGCCGAGGGCGGCTGGGGCAGAAACGGGGACACTGGCTTCCAGGTAAGAGACAAGGGCGGCCTGGACCCGTCTGGGGGCCGTGGAGGTGGGGAGAAAGAAACAGACTGAATGGACCTGGAAGATGGAGCCACCAGGACTTGCTGATGGAGTGGCAGGGCCCTGGACCTCCTCAAATCCTCAGAAACCCTGCAGTGAGTCACCCTTCCTCCCGCACAGCGGGTCCAGCTGAGCCAGAGTCCAACCGTCTCCCCACCTGCTTCCACGTGCCTGGAACAGCCACCTCCCCCCACCCCCCGACAAAGGCGCGCACCGGCTGCATTCTCGCAACTTTAATTGGAGGGGAAAAAAAATTACATGAACAAAGAAATCCTCATGCAAGAAGGAAAAAAGGAGCAAATTGGGTGTCCAGGCCCGCGGGACGGGGGTCCGCTTCCTCAGAGGAGGCAGAAGAGCAAAGGAGTAAGGCACTGCTGCCTCGGCCCCGGCCCCTCGGGCAGGCCCAGGACCAGGACGGGACAGGGCAGCGGAGGGGGAGGGTCTGGGCGCGCGCAGACCACACGGAGGGATGTGGAGGTAGGGCCCGGAGAAGGAGGGGCAGGCCCCGGACGGACGAGCCTGGTTACAGCTCCCGAGGCGCTCAGGGAGAACAGGGCCCTGGGAGGAGTTTCCAGTCCCATCCCCGAGAGGCTCGGAGGGGCTTCCTCGCCCCCCCCCCTTGGCACAGCCACCGTCGGAGGGCAGCTTCGGGGTCATCACCCACCCGGAGTGCTGCTGGTGCCCAGGCCCCCTCTCGGAGTGGGTGGGGGCAGCCTCGGCCAGGGTGAGGGGCCAGAGGCCAGGCCAAGGCTGACTGTCACAGGGGAGCCAGGGGGCGCACGGAGAGGAGGTGCGTGTATCTTGGAGCATCCCCGGGGAGGGCGTTGGGGGCGGGGATTCACAGATGGAGATGGTGAGGAGAGATAAATTAAATAAATAGGTGGTCGGGGTATAAATAGTAAAGGGGTCAGGGGCCGTCACGACGCCTGCGCACGAGGGCGGGGGGTATTGCTGCTGCCGGGGTGGGGGGCTTAGTCCTGTCACCCCTCCCCACACAGGGCCCAAGGCAAGGCACTAATGAAGGGGACCCGGGGCGCCGGGGGCATCTTGGCCCGATGTCCTTTCCTGCGCCCCGGGCCCAGGGCTCAGCCCGAGACCCAGGCGTGGGACGCCCCCTTCCCGGGAGGGACGCGAAGACGGCTCAGGACTGAGAAGCCCCCTCCTCACCGGTTCCGCCACCCTTAGCTGTTGCCGGACACGAGGCTGATGATCTGTTCCAGCTTCTGGCGCAACTTATGCTTCCGACAAGAGGCATCTCGGTCCAGAGCGGTGAGCACCTGGGGGAGGAGGGCCCGAGCTGGGCTCTCGAGGAGGGGTTGCCCCTCTCGGCCCAGCCCCCCCACTCCCCAGCAGGAGTGCTGTCCCCCTCTGCCTCCCTCTCCCCACCGGGGCCCTGGGCACGTGGGCGGGGCTGCAACCTCTCTGAAGCCTCAGCAGACATCCTCCCGCTGCTCCTCAACCCCAAATCCTCCCCCAGTGCAGCACTTTCTCCTCCTGGCCACAGCCCGAGCGCAGCCCTGGGGGCCCTCCCAACCCCCTCGGACTCCGCTCCGCTGCCGGCTGCCCCTCTTCTCTGCCCCCTCTGAGTGTCCCAGGGCTCTCAGTGCTGGCGCCGCTTCTCCCTCTACAGTGGCCCATGGCCCCCACCCCTAGCCTGGTTCGCTCATCTGGGCTCAGTGTTTTCAGGGCCCTGTCCTGACTCACACGTTCTTCCCTCCATCCCAGACGTGTCCCCACACTCCAGACTCATATCCCGCTGCCAGACAGACATCTCCACTTGGATGTGAAATAGATGTGTCAAGATGAGGTCCTCCACTGCAGCGTTCAGCCACGTAATAACAGTACCGAGTGAAATAGCCCAACACAGCTACAGAAACCAGAGAAGAAACCTTACATGTACGTTTGTCAAATGTTTTTATAAATACATCTGTGTTCTCTACATGTATAGAATATCAAATCTTTGTCACAATTGGAAAACACTTTTATTTTCCTTCACGTTGCTTCATTTTACCTTTGTTCATGGTCCTGCTCTATGTACAAGTTTAAAATTTTTAAATATGATTAAATGATCATTTTTTTAATAACTTCTGGATTTTGTTTCCCATGAAAACCTCTGCCCATTATAAAATTATGAAAATGTTCATCTGCAGCATCTTGTACCGCTTTAAGTGTTTAATCTCCTGGGAATGTATTTTGGTGAGAAATGACATTGGGATCTAACTTTGTTTTCCCTCCAAAGTGCTAGTCGGCTGTCCCAGCACCGCTTAGTGGATAATCCAGATTTCCCCACCAAATCCTAAACCCCCATCTGGGGTTATTCTTGCACATTTGTCCAACCAGCGGATATGGGTTGGGTGATTCCAGGATGGCCTCTGTGGAAATGAGCTGGAGAATCCTGTAGGGAAGGTAGGGAACGGGGTTGGGAGACAGAGGGAGAGTCAGAGACAGAGTCAGAGAGCCTGTTGCAAAGGAAACCTTCTGGAATGCTGGGAGGGAAGGTCACAGACCGTCAGCTGGGTGACATTTTGGATGTGTCTGTGGTCCTCTGGGCCTTCCAAATCATCTCCAATATCCCCATGACAACTGTGAGGAACCCACTCCTTGCTAACTGGTGTCTTACACTCATGACAGAGCCTTGGTGGGGCGGGAATCCGACTACCACTGTAATTGAGTGGTTTCAGGGTTCTTTTCTAAGTTGGGTTTTCTTGGCATCGCCACACGCTGGCTCCATGCACTAAGCGACCCCACTGGCCAGCTTGCGGGGAGGCTGTAAGGTTCCCTCTGGGTCGGGAGGCAATAAAGTCAAGACTGGGGCTGTGCCTCCCAGGCTCTAGGTTACCTGAGACCATCAGAAGTGCCTGTCCACTGGGGTCACAGTTACAAATGGCTTCATGGCAGCGTCTACCCAAACCCCTGAGTTTCCCCTCCGAGAACAGGCTGCCCCATCGCCCACTGGAAACAGCGGGCTTCACTGCCCCCTCCCCTCCAGTGTGCACGGGGGAGTCGCTCGGCCTTCCCCAACCTGACCCAGTAATAAGTGCAAGTCACCCAAATCACCCTGCATTTCCCGAGTCTGTTGCTTGAAACCCACCTGTGCTAGTCTGCATAGTTGGAGCACCTTGGCTGTTAAGAGACGGAACGCAGCTGGGACTAGGTGAGGGGGCTCACTGCAGGGACAGGGAGGGGCGCACAGAATTGACTGAGGGGCTGACAGGACCCAGAGCACCCCTGGGGGCATCTCGTGGCAGGAACTCAGACTGGCTCTGCAAGGAGCTGCTCTCAGAGACTCAGCTCCAACCACTTTCCATCTCTGTGTGGCTCTGCCTCCACTTCCAACTCCCCGAGAGACTCTGATGGGCGCAGTGTGGGTGACCTTCCCAAGGCTGCAGGGAGAGGACCAGAGGAGGACGCCAGAGAGGAGTTGGGGTCAACGGATTACAGTGGCTTAGCGGTCTGCCACGGGGACACTAAAGTCTCTGGATGAGGTGGGAGTGGGACAGAGAAGGGACTGAGAGCCTGTAGCAGCGTCCCCATAAATGCAAGAGTGGAGAATGGTTCGTTTCCGAGACAGCAATGAGCAAGGGGGCTGGACAGGAGCCTCAGTGGGCAGAGTGTTCTAATTTTTTCCATGAGTTTGTTTTTTTACTGCAGTGAAATTCACATAACGTAAATTAACCATTCTAAAGTGTACATTGCAGTGATATTTAGTACAGTGTTGGGCAACTACCTCCTCTGCATGGTTCCAAACGTTTTCATCAGTTCCAAGAAGACCCTGTACCCATTAAGCAGTCACTCTCTATTCCCCCATCCTTGCCTCTGGCCGCCACTAATCTGCTTTGTGTCGCTGGATTTGCCTCTTCTGCACATCAGTGGAATCATACAGTATATGGATATGGCCTCTTGTGTCTGGCTTCCTTCACTGAGCATGATGTTTCCAACATTTGCTTCCGTGTTTCAGCATGTGTGAATAGTCCATTAGTTTTCGTGCCTGAATAACATTCCATTGTACGGCTATACCACATTTTGTTTATCCGTTCTTCAGCTGATGCACTCGTGACTTGTGCTGGCTATTATGAGTAGTGCTGCTATTCATGTGCAAGTTTTTATTTGAACACCTGTTTTTCATTCTTTTAGTTATATACCTAGGAGTAGAATTACTGACTGGTTCATATAATAATGTTCTGTATACTTATTCAAGAATCAGAATTATATTTAATGCCAAAGCCTGCTACACTCTTAGCCATACGTGTCTAAGTAAATGACGTGCACAACTGCTCTAGCTTTTTCAAGATCCTGTGGTTATTTGGGGTCCTGTGCAGTTCCCTGTGAATTTTTGGATCAGCTTTTCCATTTCCACAAAAAGTGCTGCTGAGATTCTCCTGAGGATGGCATTGAGTCTGTAGACCACGTGGTGAGTATTGCCATGTTAACAGTATGAAGT
Organism: Camelus bactrianus; assembly: GCF_048773025.1. Classification (NCBI taxonomy): domain Eukaryota; kingdom Metazoa; phylum Chordata; class Mammalia; order Artiodactyla; family Camelidae; genus Camelus; species Camelus bactrianus. The sequence goes on along the minus strand of NC_133575.1, from coordinate 117,599,229 downwards.
CTTCCGACCCATGTACATGGGAAGTTTTTTCATTTAATTTCCATCTTCTTTAATTTCTTTGAACAATGTTTTGTAGTTTTCAGTGTACACGTCTTGCACCCCTTCGGTTACATTTACTCTAAATGTTTTCATCTTTTTGTTGCTATTATAGATGCTATTATTTCCTCGATTTCATTTTTGAAGCGTTCATTGTTAGCATGTAGAATTTCAACTGATTTTTGTGTGTTGATCTCATGTCCTGCAACTTTGCTGAATTAGATAAATAGGTCTAGTAGTTGTGTGTGTGCGTGTGCGCGCGTGTGTGTGTATTCTTTAGGGTTTCATAGGTAAGAGCAAATCATCTGTGAATAGAGATAATCATGCTTCTGACATTCCCATTTAGATACTTATTCTTGCCTAATTGCTCTGGCTAGAAATTCCAGTACAATGTTGAATAGAAATGAGGAAAGTGGGCATCCTTGTCTTCTGCCTGATCTTTTTTAAGGCAGGTGTTTACAGCCATAAATTTCCCTCTGAGCACTGCTTTCACTGCCTCCCGTCAGTTTTGGTATGTCATTTTTTCTCTCGTTTTCACTCATCCCAATGTGTTTTCCAACTTACCTGTGGTTTCTTCTTTGACCCCTTGTTTGTTTGAGAGCGAGTCACTTAATTTTCACGCGTTTGTGACTTTGCCAGTTCTCCTCCTGGGACTGATTTCTAGTCTCGTTCTATTGTGGCTGCGGAGCGTGCTATGTATGGTTTCAGTCTTTTAAGCTTTACTGAGACTTGCTTTGTGGCCTGTTCTGGAAAACATTCCACATATTCTGCTGCTGTTGGGTGGTGTATTCTGTACACGTGTGTTAGGTTTGGTTGGTTTATATGTTGTTCAAGTCCTCTGTTTCTTCACTGATCTGCTGTCTGGGTGTTCTATCCGTGATTGAAGGTAGAGTATTGAAGTCACCAACTATTATTGTGGAACTGGCTCTCTCCCTTCAACTCTGTCAGTGCTTGCTTCATGTATTTTGGGACTTATTGTTAGGTGTGTATACGTTTACACTAGTTATATCTTCTTGACAAATTGACCTTTTAATCATTATATGATTTTTGTCTCATGACAGCTTTTGGCTTAAAGTCTATTTTATCTGATATTAATGTAGTCGCCCCAGCTCCCTTTTGGTTATTATTTGCATGGAATATTTTTTTCATCCCTTAACTTTCGACCTGTCTGTGCTTTTGGCTCTAAAGTGAGTCTCTTGTACACAGCCTGTAGTTGGGTTGTGTTTTGTAGGTGCATTTTGCCAGCCTGCTTTCATCTGGAGCATGTGATCCACCTACATGTAAAGTAGTCATTGATGAGAGAGCACTTCCTTTTGCCACTGTGCTTCCCCCGTGTGTCTCATATCTTTTTTGTCTGTCAGTTCCTCCATTAGTGCCTAATTTGGGTTAGATAGGTAGTTTCCAGATACCATCTTTATTCCCTTCTCTTTTATTTCACTGTATATTTTCTTAGTGGTTTCCCTGGGGATTACAATGAACATCTTTTACTTATACAATCTAGGTTGAATCAGTGCCGACTTTGCTTCAAGAGTATACAAAAAGTATGCTCCTCTACAGCTCCACCTCCCCCTCTTATGTGTTTATTGTTGCAATTTACATCTTGATACACTGTGTGCCCATTAGCATTGTTTTATGCTTTTGGTTTTTTAATCATTTATGAAAAGAGAGGAGTTAAAAACCCAAAATACATTAAGATTGACTCTTATATTCGCCTCTGTGTTTACTCTTACTTACGGTCTTTATTTCTTTGTATGACTTCAAGTTACTGTCTAGTGTCCTGTCACTTCAGCCTGAAACACTCCCTTCAGCACTGCTCGCAGGGTTGATCTACTAGCAGTGAATTCTCTCAGATTTCGTTTGTCAGGGAATGCCCTAAGTTCTTCTTCATTTCTGGAGGGAAGTTTTGCCAGATAGAGAATCCTTGGTTGACAATTTTGTTTTCTTTCAGAACTTCCAATATGTCACCCCACTGCCTTCTGATCTCCATGGATTTTGATGATAAATCGTCAGTCTGACTGAGGATCCCTTGTACATAACAAAGTGCTCCTCTCTTCTGCTTTCAAGATTCTCTATTTGTCTTTTGAGTTTGAGTATAATATGTTTTGGCATGGATCTCTTGGTTTTTATCATATTTGGGATTCATTGAGCTTTTTCTTTTTCTTTTTAAACATTTTTTTTTAATTGAGTTATAGTCATTTTACAATGTTGTGTCAAATTCCAGTGTAGAGCACAATTTTTCAGTTATACATGAACATGCATATATTCATTGTCACATTTTTTTCTCTGCCAGCCACCACAAGATCTTGTACATATTTCCCTGTGCTATACAGTATAGTCTTGTTTATCTATTCTACATTTTGAACTCCCAGTCTGTCCCTTCCCACCCCCCGCCCCCTGGGCTCATTGAGCTTTTTCGATGCGTAGATTCACGCTCTCATCAGTTTGGGGCATTTTTTGGCCATTGGTTATTCAAATAGCGTTTTGGGCCCTCTCTCTCTTTCCTTCTCCTGGGACCCCCACAAGGCATATGTTGGCCTGCGTGATAGTGTTCCACAGTGCTCTTAGGCTCCGTTCATTTTTCTTCATTCTGTTTCCCTTTCTGCTCCTCAGACTAAGTAATTTCACTTTTTATCTATCGTCCAGTTTACCGATTCTGTCTTCTGCCTGCTCATATCTGCTACTGAAGCCTTATCATGAATTATTCATTTCAGTTTTTGTACTATTCAGTTTCACATCTTCTGTTGGGTTCCTGTTTATAATTTCTGTCACTCTATTAATATTCTCTACTTGTTGAGACAGTGTTCTCCTCATTTCCTTTAGCTTTTTGAACGTATTTAAGAAAATCAACTTAGCCTTTCTCTAGTAAGTCCAATGTCTGTGTCTCTTCATGACGAGTTTCTGCTAATTTATTTTCCTCCTATGAATGGGCCATATTTACTTGTTTCTCTGCATGCCTCATAATTTTTCATTAAAAACTGGACATCTTGAGTATTACAATGTAGTAACTCTGGAAATTGGATTCTTCCCCATCCTCAGAGTCTGTTTTGTTGCTTTCTGTGGGTTGTGGTTGCGTATTGGTTGGGTGACTTTCCTAAACTATCTTCCAAAAACTATGTTTTATCATGTGTGGTCTCTGAAGTATCTGTTCCTTAAGCTTTTGGTCAGCTGGTGGATTGGCAGAGATTTCCTTAAACACCTGGAGAGGGGGAAAAGGAACGGAAATGAAGAATAAAATACTCTCCTGGTCTCTGCAGATTGGCTCTGTGTTGGGGCACTCCTTCAATGCTTAGCCAGTCTGTTTACAACTCTGCCTTTGTCTCCATTTCTTATGTATGTTTTTCTGAGCCTAAATATCAACTGGAGGAGGTGACAGCTTACAGTACTCTCAAGTCCCTTCTGAGCATGAATCCGGCCCTAGGCATGCACATGACTTTCTAGATTCCACATTATAAGCAGGAGCTTTTCAAAGCCAATATTCCCGAAGGTAACTTTACCCAATGTTTCTTCCAAAGGTTTGCTGTGTCTTTTGTTTGTCCCAGCTATAATCTTTTGCCCCAAGAGGCAGTGGCGTGTTCGTTGTTTTCAAGAAACACTCTCTTAGCTGCTTTTCTGCCCTGAGAGAGTTGAGTTGGGTGAACCAAGGCCAGTGTCTTGAGTCAGTTCTTCAGCGAATCCCCAGATAGGTCCAAACAGACAGAAACAATTCCTTGGGAACAAAGTCTGCTCTTTGCTCCTGCCTCCTGAGCCAAGTATCACATTGGGAACGTAGGCTGCCGTCTTCAAGACTGCTGCTGTACTGGGAAGGGATGTTGGGGGAAGGCTAAAGTTAAGACACCGGGAAGTTCTACTGCTTTTAAGTCACCCTTTCTTGCTTGGTTGCTGGGAACACTTGACGAGTTTTATGAGTTCTGACAGCATTGACTCTGACCATCTTTGCTAACTTTTTCACTGTCTCTGTGGAGGGACAGGCCCTTGGAGCTCCCAACTTCTGCTGCTTTTGCTGAAGTCCTTCTTGGGCTTTCTTTTTCAAGAGGAGAGGAAAGACTGTGCTGAAGAGTAGCCCTGGGAGCGAGGAGAGGCCACTGACCCTGCCTTCGGACCCTGAGGTACATGGGGGGCGAGAAGAAAAGACAGCCTACCTTGGAGAGAACTGCGAGAAGGTAGTGTCCTCAGGGTACAGAGCCAAGCCTCCTTTATGGTGGAAGGTAGAGGGACTGCTTTGAGAAGAGACCGATTACAAATTAAGAGTTCCAGAGGGCCCAGTGAAGGTTGCGGTCTGAGGGGAGAGGCCAGGATGAGGCAGCTGGGTTGGGGGGAAGGATGTCCAGGCTCTGGTGCTTTGAGATGAGGCTTTGATTCCAGTCTCACTAAGGGTTTTAAATATCAAGTAGGAATGCCAGATTTGACAAGTGCCATTTTAGCATCCATTACATGTATTACAAAGTCTTGTCTTTCTGTCAGCTTGTGTGATTGTTTGCCTTGATAGATGTCATAATGTCAATTATTCATAGATTCCTATTTGATGCCTTAACCCTTCAATATACTGCTGGGCTGGATTTGAATGTAGTGAAGATTTTTGCCTCATTATTCTTTTGTGTGTATGCTGCTGTTACCCAATTTTAATTTCAGAGTTATGCTAGCTTGAGGCCATGCTGACTCAGTGGTGAGCCAGAGAAATGTCATTCCTTCCCTTGTAAACTTTTACTATTTGAGTAAGGGGTTAGCGGGTTGACAATCTGACAAATTAAAAGAATTTCCTCTTAAAGTCATCTGGGTTAAAAGCATGTGGTTTATTTTTGGTGGAGGTCCATAGAATCTTCTTCAGTTTCTTCCAGGAATGTTTATCTATTCATCATCACCTCTTCTCGGGTCAATCTTTTAAAATCAGATTTTACTACGTTTTCTGCCTCATCTGAATTTGAGATTTTTGAGTGTAGATCTGTCTATCTAGTGGAATCCTACTAGCCTTTGTGGATTCCATGACGTGAGCTTGAGAAGGAGAGACAGACACAGGGACATGACGCCTTAGATGAGCCCTCACGTGAGAAGGCCTCATGAGCCTTGAACCCTAACTGTGCTTGTGCCTCAAACTCAGCCCATCACGGAGGCCTCCTGAAAGACACATTAACGTCCATGGATTATCATTTGGGAAACTGACACGTGTTTATCGTTGAAAAAGGATGCAGGTATAGACGTCACGCCCCAGAGATAGCCACTGTTGGTTAGCGTTTTCGTGACCATCTTTTCGTGCGTCTTTCTGTGCATATGTACATGTGAGCACGTATGTCTCTGTCTATGTCTACGAAGTAGATGTGTCTAAGTGCGCGCGCACACACACAGAATTTTGCCTAATGGTCTTCGCCGAGACTCTCACGCGGATGAAATTAAAAGGCCCACAGGGGTCCAACCAATGCACAAGTCAACCCACTTCCACCCACTCTCCCCAAACCAGGCCCTATCTTTTCAGTTCTCTTGGTCTTCTCTGCCTGGTGTTCCTTTCCTCCTGGGGAAGCAGGCGGGGCTCCCACCCTGAGGGAGAGCTTCCACTCCGCCCTCCTGCACTCTGTGGTGACCAGGCAGAGCCACAAGTCAGTCTTGTCCTTCCTACCCCAGGTTGGCGTTCCGCCCCGAAACGTCACAAAGGACGATTTCAGCGGTGCTGAAGGTCCCCAGGTTGCCCCTGTCTTGCTGGCACACGTGTTTCCAGTGCCTGTTTGCAGAAGCCAGCAGCATGGTGAAAGGCAACCTGAGTGTCACCCCAGAGTTTCTCCTCCTGGGACTGTCAGAGGTGCCTGAACACCAGCCCTTCCTCTTCTGTCTGTTCCTGACCATGTACCTGGTCGCCGTAGTGGGGAACCTGCTCATTGTCCTGGCCATCAGCGCCACCTCCACCCTCCACATCCCCATGTACTTCCTCATAGCCAGCCTGTCCTGCGTTGATGTCTGCTTCACCTCTGTCACTGTACCAAAGATGCTGCTAAACATGCACGCCCAGAGCCAATCCATCTCCTACGGCCGGTGCCTCGCCCAGATGTATTTTCTCATCTTGTTTCTAGAACTGGACAATGTCCTCTTGGCACTGATGGCGTATGACCGATTTCTGGCCATATGTCACCCTCTTCACTACACCACCACCATGAGCCCCAAGTTCTGCATCATGTCAGTGTCCGTGGCTCTGATTGTCACAAATGTCTATCCCCTGGTCCACACCCTCCTGATGAGTACGCTGTCATTCTGTGCAAGTGTCAGAATCCACCACATTTTCTGTGAGCTCTACGCACTGCTGAAGCTCTCCTGCTCAGATACCCACACCAGTGAGCTGGTCGTCTACACCATGGGGAGCTTTCTTTTTGTCTGTCCCTTCCTCTTTCTCTCTCTCTCTCCTACGTACGCATTTTCTCAGCCATCCAAAGGCTGCGTTCTTCCCGGGGCAAGCTGAAAGCCTTTTCCACGTGCAGTTCCCACCTGGCTGTGGTGTCACTATTCTATGGGACCCTCTTCGGGGTGTATCTGCGCCCTTCCTCCTCCTACACAGCCGAGGACTCGGCGGCCACGGTGCTTGCTGTACGTGCTCGTGGCCCCCATGCTCAACCCCTTCATTTACAGTCTCAGGAATAAAGACATGAAGGGGGCCCTGAGGCACCTCCTGAGCTGGAGGAAGGGCTGGTCTTGGTGACGGTGGGACAGAGATGCCCTGTCTCCTCCTTGCCTTCGGGTTGGAGGGGACTGTCCCTGAGACGGAAGTCTCAGGTGTCCAGCGCCCCCCGAGTCTCTGCTGTCCTCACGTGCATCTGCTCACCAACCAGCCCTCCCTGCGTGACTCTGCTGTGCCAGGCCATGGTGGGGGGTGGGGGAGGGGGCAGCTCGCTTGCGCGAAGACTCGGTTTTCAATTCACTCTATACGTCTTTCTAGATCTATCCAAACCCCGACTGCCCCGTGCAGTTTTACTGCGAGTGGAATGAAACACAAGTAACGCGGCATGTTTTGTGCCGGGCACCGCTTTCAGGGGGCGTATGCAATTATTCAGTGTCCCAAACATTCTGTGATGGAGACGCTGCCATCGTCCGCGTCTTCTAGATGAGGGACGTCGTCAGAGAAGTGGCAGCATTCTCGCTTCGGCTTGGGTGGGACTGGTTTGTTGGATGGAACTGAAGAGGTTCCTGTCGCTCTCAAGAGAACAAAATCTGCAATTGGAGGCTGTCGCCAGTAGGTGGCAGTACATGCACGGGCACGGGCTGTGACGCCCCCAGGAGGCTTGGGAGCTGCGGGGAGAGAGATGGGTGGGGTGCCCCTTCCGACTCCGGCGTGGGTCGTGGTGGGTCAACACACTGCCCGGGCCACAGACATCCCCGCCGACGTCACAGAGTACACTCCCAGTGCAGGCGAAGGCACTGCGTTCACCGCCATTTCTCGACTGGTGCGGGTGACAAGAACTGCAACTGTGTGGCCGAGAGTCTTTTCCAGGATGGACACAGCCATCGTCCGTCCCACGTGCTCTGCTACAAGATGGGCTTTTCCCGCCTCCTCTTGAGAGGTGGGGGTCTGTATCCCCGACGCCCGAATCTGGGCTGGCCTGTGCCTGCTTGCTCCCGTGGAGTAGAGAGGAAGAGATGCCGTGTGACTTCCAAGGCTGAGTCATGGAAGGCGGTGCAGCTTCAGGACTGTTCCCTGGACGAGGTGCTCTGGGATCCCTGAGCTGCCTGTAAGAGGAGGCAGCGTCCGAAGGTCGCAATGATGCGAGGAAACCAAGCTCCTTGGAGGGGCCACGTGGAGGTGCGCTGGTCCACAGAGCCCAGCCTTCCAGTTGTCCCAGCCAGATGGGGGACAGGTGGGTGAGGGGGCCCTCGGAGGATTCTGGCCCCCACCTGCTTGAGTCTTCCCAGCCGAGGCCCCAGACATCACCGAGCGGAGAAACCAGGTGCCTAGTTTGCCCTGTCCCAACTCCTGACCCGCAGGGTCTGTGTGCACAATAAATTGGTGTGGTTATGATACAAAGATACAATAAAAATCAATACGGTTTAGGCATGAGAGAGAGGGTGAAAACTAAATATTTAAAAAGCAAATCAATTTTGACTCCAGATAAAATGAGACAATTTCTAGGAGTATCTTAATTTCCAAAATTGACTTAAGAAGAGATAGATAGCTTCTTGACGCCAGTACTAAAGGGAAAATTTGAAAGGTGGCCAAAGATTTAATCCAAGGAGAAAGAGAGATCGAGTCCAGTTTATTTGATCAAAACTTCAAGAAGCAAAATATTCCCATGTTATTGAAAAGGTTAAAGAACATGGAAAAGATATCAAGTATACCAATTTAATCTTTAAAATCAATATGACTGACATCAATCTGGAAACGAACATTGCACATGTGCTTGCACACACATTCACATACAGAGAGAAAAAGAATCAGAGACCAAAAAAATCACCTGTTAAAAGACTATCACACCACGACTTACTACTCACTTTGCCTTTTTTTAGCACTTACCAATACTTGAAATTTATATATATATATATAAATATAATGTTTTTAATATATATATATATAATTTTAAGCTCTTTTTTCCTTTATCCATGAGTCCGGAGATTTTTTTCTGTCCTATTCATGTGACATTAGTAGGTGTTCAGTAAATATGGTTTGAATGAAGGACTGAAAGAATGTAATTCACTACACCGATATGTTGATTAATACGTATGTGAGGTGGTTACATATTTATCTTAACTGATTTTTCATTGATAATGATAATCAATCATTAATTGATTCTCTTTGTAAATTATCAACAGCAATGCAATAGAAAGTGGACAAGGAAGTGAACAGAAACTCACAGAAAAAGAAATACAAGTGGTTTTTAAACATAAGAAGAGAGAATCAATGTCATTCATAATTTGAGAAATACAAATTAAACTCACACTGAAATTCCCCTTTTCAACTCTCAGACACCAAAATCCAAAAAGATATAAAAATAATTTCCTGAAAAAAGACTCCAGACTTGCAGCGTTTTATGGGAAAGTTCTACTTTTTAATGTTCATGGAATATACACATACCATAATATGGTGTAGTCCAAAGATGGAAAACTCACACATTTTTAAGAAGCTGCTATGACCCTGATCCCGAATCATCTTCCAACAAACAGAGAGGAAACCTATGAGATGTGGCCAAAGTCATATTCATAGGAGAAATAACAACCTTAAAAGGACTCAGTATAAATTGGTGTAGTATGGCAATTCTTGGCGGCTCCTAGGTATCTTCATTGGTGAGATCTGGCTTATAATAGCCTTTATAATAAACAAGGAATTGTAAGTGTGTTCCTAAGTTCTGTGAGCCATTCTAGCGAAATATGGAAACTGGGAAGGGGATCATGGGAACCACCTACTGACAGCCAGTTTGTCAGAAGCATAGAGGGCCCCTGAGACTTGCAAGTGGCATCTAAAGTGGGGGACAGCCTTGTGGGACTGAGCTTTTAACATGTAAGGTCTGAGCCTCTGGTAATCTAGGCTTCTATGAGAAAAATCTTCAAAATCTGCACATATATTTATCAGTTTCAGCCCTCTTCTTTATTTGTAGATCCAAATCCATATCTGGTATGTATTACTTTACTTCAACCTGAAGAACTTCCAGTAACATTTCTTAAGGTTAAGTTCAGTTGGTGAAAACTCTCTGATTTTGTTTTCTGTTTCTGAAAATGTCTGTGTTCCTTCTTTATTTCTGAAATATATTTTCACAGGATGTAAAACTCTAGATTGACAGTTTTGTCTGTTTCAGCACTGTACAAATTTTATTAGTATCTTCTGGTTTTCATAATTTCTGGCAAAAAGACTATAGTAATTCTTTTTTTAAGCTGTGCAATTTTTTATTAAGATATAATTGACAGCTAACATTATATTAGTTTCAGGTGCCAACATAATGATTCAATATCTGTATATATTGTGAAACTTTCTAATATACAATACAGTACTATTAACTCTAGCCACCACGCTGCACATTAGGTCCCTAGGTCTTATTTATTTTATAGCTGGAAGTCTGTACCTTTGGACCACCTTTGCCCATTTTGCCCACCCTCCATCCCCTGCCTTTGGCAACCACCAATCTGTACCTATGAATTCAGTTTTTGTTTGTTTGTTTTAAGATTCCAGGTGTAAGTCAGATCATATGGCATTTATCTTTCTCTGTCTGATTTAGTGGGGATAAATACCCAGAGGTGGGATTGCTGGATCATGTGGTAGTCCTATTTTTGCTTTTTTTAGGAACCTCCATACTGTTTTCCATAGTGGCTGCACCAATTTACATTTCCACGAACAATGCACGAGAGTTCCCTTTTCTCCACACCCTCACTAATCTTTGTTATTTCTTGTCTCTTTGATAATTGCCATTCTAATAGGGATGAAGTGATGTCTCATTGTGCTTTTGATCTGCATGTCCAGGGTAATTAGTGATGCTGAGCATCTTTTGTATGTCCCCGTTGGCCATTTACACGTATTCCTTGGAAAGATGTCTATTCAGGTCCTCTGCCCATTTAAAAAAATCAGACTGTTGTCTCGCTATTGAGCTGTAGGAATTCCTTCTGTATTTTGTACGTGAACCCCTTATCAGATTTGCAAGTGTCGTCTCCCACTCAGTAGGTTGCCTTTTCACTTTGGTGATGCTTCCTTTGCCATGCAGAAGCTTTTAATTTAACACAGTCCCAGTTTATGTTTGCTTTTGTTGTCTTTGGTTTTGGTGTCAAATCTAAAAGAAAAAAAAAAAACTATTTCACCAAGGCTGATGTCAAGGAGCTTACTGCCTATGTTTTCTTCTAGGAGTTTCATGGTTTTAAGTCCTACATGCAAGTCTCAATCCATTTTGAGTTAGAAAGAATTTAAATGTAGCTAGTGTTCTACAGCCCTTGTATATCATGAGGGAGAGAAAAGATACTGGTTATCTTTAGACTTAGAAAAGTGAAATATGCATGTAATAATCTCTAGGGAAAGAAACTTAAAACTAGGAGGGAAAACTGTGTACTTACAAACTAATTAAAAAAATGAAAATATAAAACATACTACATCCAGGAACATCCATGTTGCTGCAAATGGCGTTATGTTGTCGGGTTTTATGGCTGAGTAGTATTCCACTGTATAAATACACCACTTCTTCTTTATCCAGTCATCCGTCGATGGACATTTAGGCTGTTTCCATGTCTTGGCTACTGTAAATAGTGCTGCTATGAACATTGGGGTGCAGGTGTCATCCTGAAGTAGGGTTCCTTCTGGATATATGCCCAGGAGCGGGACTCCTGGGTCGTACGGTAAGTCTATTCCTAGTCTTTTGAGGAATCTCCATACTGTTTTCCACAGTGGCTGCACCAAACTGCATTCCCACCAGCAGTGTAGGAGGGTTCCCCTTTCTCCACAGCCTCTCCAGCACTTGTCATTTGTGGACTTTCGAATGATGGCCATTCTGACTGGTGCGAGGTGGTACCTCATTGTAGTTTTGATGTGCATTTCTCCGATAGTTAGTGATCTTGAGCATTTTTTCATGTGCCTATTGGTCATTTGTATTTCTTCCTTGGAGAATTGCTTGTTTAGGTCTTCTGCCCATTTTTGGATTGGGTTGTTTGTTCTTTTCTTATTATGTCGTATGAGCTGCTTATATATTCTGGAGATCAAGCCTTTGTCGGTTTCACCGTTTGCAAAACTTTTCTCCCATTCTGTAGGTTGTTGTTTTGTTTTGCTTATGGTTGGTTTCCTTTGCTGTGCAGAAGCTTGTAAGTTTCATTAGGTCCCATTTGTTTATTCTTGCTTTTATTTCTATTGCTGTGGTAGACTGCCCTAGGAGAACATCCAAAAGAAATGTAGAACAGTTGTGACAAATAGAAAACCAAAATAAGGTGGTAAGATGCAAATGCAAATATGTCAGTAATTATGTTAATTGTATGGTCTCATTCATCTAGTTGAAAGGCAAATATTGCTATTCAGGATTAAAAATTCCAACCACATGCTCTTTACCAGAAATGTCTAAAATATAAATAAATTTTGAAAGCAGAGGGATTGAAAAAACAAAGAAATTCTAACCAAAAGAAAAATAATAGAATGATAATATATCAAACAAACTAGATTTCAAGGCAAAAAGCAGTAGATGGCGCATCTCTGACTCTAAGGTCCATGAGGACAGACTTGTTTTCTGCTTGTTTCACTGCACCTAGAGCAGTGCCTGGCGTGTAATACATGCTCAATAAATACCTGTGCCTAAATGAACGGATGACCTTCATCCTGATAAAGTATTAATTCACCAGGAGGACATGACTGTCTGAAATGAGTGTGTGCCTAATAACACACCTTCAAAATATGTAAAACAAAAATTGACAGAACTATAGACAGAAAAAGATAAATCCACTATTAGAGTGAGAGATTTACCACCTCTATCTGGTGGTCCACGAAAGGATCAGACTGGGGGGAGGGTGTAGCTCAAGTGGTAAAGTGCGTGCTCAGCATGCATAAGGTCCTGGGCTCAATCCCCAGGACCTCTTCCAATAATAAAGAAATAAATAAACCTAATTACCTCCCCCCCCCAAACCTAAATAAATAAATCACTCTACAAAAAAATTTTTAAAAATTAATTAAAAAAAAAAGATCAGACAAAACAATCAATAGGATACAGGTTCCTGAGAAGAGACCATAAGAGGCAAGGCTGAAAATAGGAAGAACAGTTGGGATGCTTTACAAAAGTCCAGATGAAAGATGGTGATGTCTTGGGCTGTGGTGGTAATAGTAGAGATGGTAATAAGTGTGGAAATTCTGGCTATGTTTTAAAGATAGAAAAAACAGAATTTGCTGGTGGCTTAGATGGATTCTGGGAGAAAGAAAGGATTGAAACATAATTTCAGGGATTTAGACCTGAGCAACTAGGTGACTGGTATTGCATTTATTGAGACTGAGGTAAATGAGGAATCAGGAGGTTTTGACAAGGGCTGTGCTGGTAGGTCAAGAGATGGGTTTTGGGCACATCTCAAGATTGACGTGTCTATGAGCTATCCCAAGCAGGGATGTGAAGCCACAAGTTGGCTATTTAAACCTGGAATTCAGAGAAGAGTCTGGGAACCAAGATATAAAGGTGGGAGTCATCACCATGTAGACGGCATTTGAAGTCATGGGAGTGGATGAGAGAAGATGGAGAAGCGAGACAAAGACTGCCAACTTTGTGAGGGGAATTCAGTGAGGGGAGGTCTTTATGACAGGGGGGAGAAGCAATCGTGTTCTGAGGCAAGGTGCAGTATGGAAGCCCTTTGTTAGCGGAGGTGAGGGAAACAAGGCGTTTGTGAGGGGACAGATGGAAGTAAAGAACACTGGGAGCAGTGTAAGGGGCGTAGTTTGGTGAAGTGAGGCGAGAGAGAGAAGACCACTGTGAAGAGAGAAGGAGCAAAGGTCTCTGTGAAGGGAGCTGATGGAACAAAGGATTTTGTCAGGCGAGATGAGAAATAGAAGGATGTTCTGAGGGAAAGTGAGGGGTGTTATTTCTTTGTGAGTGGAGAGGAGGGAGGGAAGTCCTTTGTGAGGCGAGGGGAGATGGAAAGAATGTTTGAGGTAGATTCAGGATGATGCCTATGAGAGAGGAGGTGAAGGAAAGAAGGTCTTTGTGAGAGAGGTGAGGGATCCAGTCTAAGAGAGCTGGACACCTTATGTCTTATTTCACTGATAAAAAAAAAAAAAAAAAGAAAAAGACAAGCAATAAGAACAGACTATGCAGCTCCAATCAAAAGACTAAAGTTGCATCCAAAAAAATAAAATGCTTAAATCTGACCGAGGAAGTGAAAGACTTATACATGGAAAACTACAAAACATTGACTAAGGAAATTAAAGATGACTTAAAGAAATGGAAAGACACCCCATGTTCTTGGATTGGAAGAATTAGTATTGTTTTTTAAAAAATTATTGAGTTATAGTTGATTTACAATGTTGTGTCAATTTCTGGTGTACAGCACAATTCTTCAGTCATACGTGAATATACATAAATTCATTTTCGTATTCTTTTCCACCATGAGCAACTGCAAGATATTGAATACACTTCCCTGTGCTACACAGTATAAACTTTTAAAATCTATTTTCAGTATCTGCAAATCTCAAACTCCAAGTTTATCCCTTCCCACCCCCCTCCCTCCTGGCAACCACAAGTTTGTATTCTATGTCTGTGAGTCTGTTTCTGTTTTATATGTAAGTTCATTTATCTCATTTTTTTTAGATTCCACATATGAGTGATATCATATGGTATTTTTCTTTCTCTTTCTGGCTTACTAAACTTAGAATGACATTCTCCACGGCATCCATGTTGCTGCAAATGGCATTATGTTGGGGTTTTTTTTTAATGGCTGAGTAGTATTCCATTGCATAAATATACCACAACTTCTTTATCCAGTCATCGGTCGATGGACATTTAGGTTGTTTCCATGTCTTGGCTATTGTAAATAGTGTTGCTATGAGTTAATACTGTTAAAATGGCCATACTACCCAAAGCAAGCTACAGATTTAATGTGCTCCTTATCAAATTACCCATGACATTTTTCACAGAACTAGAACAAATAATCCTAAAATTTATATGGAATCACAAAAGGCCCAGAATTGCCAAAGCATTACTGAAGAAAAAGAATAAAGCTGGGGGAATAACCCTCCCAGACTTCAGACACTACTACAGAGCTACAGTAATCAAAACAGCATTGTACTGGTACAGAAACAGACTTTTGGATCAATGGAACAGAATAAGGGCCCCAGAAATAAATCTACAGACTTTTGGTCAGTGAGTCTTTGACAAAGGAGGCAAGAATATACAATGGAGTAAAGACAATCTCTTCAGCAAATGGTGTTGGGAAAACTGGATAGCAGCATGTAGATCAATGAAGTTAGAACACTCCCTCACACCCTACACAAAAATGAACTAAAAATGGTTTAAAGACTTAAATATAGGACATGATAAACCTCCTAGAAGAAAACACAGGCAAAACATTCTCTGTCATAAATCTTAGCAATGTTCTCCTACGACAATCTACCCAGACAATAGAAATAAAAGCAAAAATAAACAAATGAGACATAATTAAACTTATAAGCTTTCGCACAGTAAAGAAAATCATAAGCAAAACAAAAAGACAACCTACAGAATGGGAGAAATTTTTGCAAAAGATATGAGACTGACAAGGGCTTAATTTCCAGAATATATGAACAGCTCGTACAACTTAATTAGAAAAAAACAAACAACCCAATCCAAAAATGGACAGAAGATCTAAACAAGCTATTCTCCAATGAAGACATACAAATGACCAATAGGCACATGAAAAAATGATCAATATTGCTAATTATCAAAGAAATGCAAATCAAAACTACAATGAGGTATCACCTCACACCAGTCAGAATGGCCGTCATTCAGAAGTCCACAAATGATAACTGCTGGAGAGGGTGTGGAGAAAGGGGAACCCTCCTACACTGCTGGTGGGAATGCAGTTTGGTGCAGCCGTTATGGAAAACAGAATGGGGATTCCTCGAAAAACTAAAAATAGACTTAACCATATGATCCAGCAATCCCATCCCTGGGCATATATCCAAAAGGAACTCTAATTCGAAAAGATACATGCACCCCAACATTCATAGAAGCACTATTTACGATAGCCAAGACATGGAAACAACCTACATGTCCATCGACGGATGACTGGATGAAGAAGATGTGGTATATTTATGCAATGGAATACTACTCAGCCATAAAAATTAGTAAAATAAAATAATGCCATTTGCAGAAACATGGATGGATCTGGAGGTCGTCATTCTAAGTGAAGTAAGCCGGAAAGAGAAAGGAAATACCATATGAGATCACTTACATGTGGAATCTAAGAAAAAGACAAATGAACTTATTTATAAAACAGAAACAGACTTACACAGAAAACAAACCTACGGTTTCCAAAGGGGAAAGGTGGGGGGAGGGATAAATTAGGAGTTTGGGATTAACAGACACACTCTACTATATATAAAATAGATAAACAACAAGGACCTACTGTCTAGCACAGGGAACTATCTTCAATATCTTGCAATAACCCATAACGGAAAAGAATCTGAAAAAAAACGTATGTATATATATGTATAACTGAATGACTTTACTGTACACCAGAAACTAACATTGTAAATCAACTGTACTTCAATAAAAAAAGGGAAAAAACCTCACTCAGAATCTATTCTAACAAAGTTAGATAGACGTACATAAGCACACAACTATATCCGTGGTTTAATTTCTACTTCAAAGGCTACCACCGAGTTCTTCGAGGCCTAGTGCAAATCTCTTTGTGTTTCTTTATACTCGTTCCCTAAGGTACAAAACGGGGATTGTAGCACCTACTACCGATGAGAACAGCAAAATAAATGGCCTCCTTATGTATGTTCAAAATACGGTCATTATCAAATTGGGTGGGAAAAAAACCTGAGAAGGGGGTATGTTGTGTCAGTTAAAAGAGTGGTTCAGGGTGTGCCAGCGTTGGTCATAAACAATAATGAATGGTTATTTACTCCTTAGAGCTTATGGAAGGTAGCAGAAGCAAACTGGCCTGCAGTTACCTATGGCAGCTACATTATACAAACACTGAAGTCACCTTTAAAAAAAGTCTAAATAAGAATCTGCATTTCCAAAACGCTCCTCTAACCTGGCCCAGTAAATTAAGTCAAAACCGATGGTATGAAGTAATGTTGGTCACACCCTCCTCCCCCCTACCCTAAATCCAACTGTTTCATTTTAAGAGAAACATTTGGCCTAGGTTGACTCAAATCTTTGAAAACAATGATTAAAGATTTCTAGAACGTACACTCTGTCTTCCATGAAAAGAATCACTCTAAAATGTGTACTACTTTTAAACAATTTATTCCCTTCCTTGTTGAATTGAAAATAAACAGTGGACACAATTATGTACTCGAACTTGATAGAAATTGTTCTGCCCTTTTTTCCTTCAAAATCACCAGTGTCTCCTCTTGATCTGAATGTTCATTTTCTTTATCAGACTTGTAATTAAAATTTTTTTTTGTTTTTGAAGGGAAGTAATTAGGTTCATTTACTTATTTATTTAATGGAGGTGCCAGGGCTTGAACCCAGGACCTCCTGCGTGCCAAGCACGTGCTCTACCACTGAGCTATACCCTGCCCCCGGAATGTTCATTTTACTATCTAGCCTAAAGTCCATCAGATGCAAGTTAAGTATAAAATTACAGAAGCTCAGCATTAGAAAGGATTTTAAGGGTCATCTAGTCCTGTCTCTTCTATGATTTACACCTCTCTCTTGAACATTCCTGCAAAGCGGTGTTGGAACGATGCCAATAGCCCACAGGAAGTCCATCCCAACTTCAACCAGGCCCTGACTGTTTGCCGTCAGCCTTTTCTGGGGGCATGGCACCCAGAACTGAACACGAGATTCCAGATGCAGTCCAACCAAGAGAAGGAGACTCTGGGGCTGGAAGTATTGAAGGACAGATTGCTTAGAACATATGCCAGCCAAGCCGGCTACACTCCCACAGCTCTAAAGCGCTCAGGAGGTGAGTATCGCAGCCCACTGGCAATGCGTTTCACTCACGACCCTGCACACGCTACTTGCAGTCTTCATTTCCTCATCTTTAAATGAGGTTGGGACGTTGTTGTGAAGATGCATAATGAAATATGTAAAGTTTGGTGTCTGGCCCAAACAAGGTGCACACTGAATGGTCAGCAGCATAATTCTTACCTCAGTTTCAGGAATTGCCAATCTTTAAAGACAGCATCGTGAAATATACTAAGAGGAAAAAGCATGCTTAAAACAATGCACTGCTCTTTGTTGACGTTGAAGTGCTTTTGAGTGATCAAAAACACCAGTTCTTACTTTTCTAGGCCTGTACTTGTTGACAATACGGGAGATCGAACTGAATCCATGCTGGCCTTTGGACATACTGGGGAGGGTTTTCTTTCAGAATAAAAATCTGATATCAGCCCTTTTAGCTGTAATTTGTCTTATAAAGCAGGATGTTAAAATCAACCGGCTATTTGAGCTTGCAAGCCTTTTAGAATCAGATATGTGCAAATTCAGTGCAGTTGCAAGAGTCTTGGCGTTCATACCATAAACCATCGCCTATTCAGAATGATAGAGACATAATTTAAGCCCAAAAGGAAGAATCTTTTTTTTAACTGAGAAGAAGTTAACATAAAATCCACCATTCTAAAGTGAACCATTCAGTGGCATTAAGTACATTCAAAATGTGGTACAGCCATCACCGCTACCTAGCTCCAAAGTATTGGGGGAGGGTGTAGCTCAGTGGTAGAGCCTATGCTTAGCATGCACAAGGTCCTGGGTTCAATCCCCACTACCTCCACTAAAAAGGGTTAATTAAAACATAAATAAGTAAACCTAATTACCCTCCTCCAAAAAAAACTAAAAAAAAAAAAAAGAGAGAGAGAAACAAAAGGTTTTCATCACCACAAAAGACCAAACTAACAAGCAAACAAACCCATTAAGCTGTCACACCCTTTTAGCAGTCATAATCCCTTCCCCCCTGCCCCCAGCCCCTGGCAAACACCAATCAGCTTTCTGACACTATAGTTTTACCTATTTGGGGATATTTCGTATAATGGAATCACACAATATGTGATGTTTTCTGTCTGGTTTCAGTCACTTAGCATAATTTAAAATTTCTTGTATGCTTCTTCTTTGTCCATTCATGTGTTGATGTGCACTTGGGATGCTTCCATGTCTTGGCGATTTTAAGTGGTGCTGCTGTTGATAGCACGGTGTATGTATGTTTTGAATTAACGTTTTTGTTTTTCTCAGATGTATGCCCAGGAGTGGAACTGCTGGGCCATGCGGTGGTTCTGGTTTTGGGTTTTTGAGAAACCTCCATATTGTTTTCCATAGTGGCTGCACACTTACATTCCCACCAACAGTGCACAGGGGTTCCCTTTTCTGCACGTCCTTGCCAACATTTGTTATTTGTGTTCTTTTTGATGATGGCCGTTCTGACAGGTATGAGATGACATCTCATTGTGATTTTGATTTGAATTTTCCTGGTATTAGTGATGTTGAGCAACTTTTCATGTTCCCGTTGACCATCTGCATCTCCTCTTTTCGAAAAATGTCTGTGCAGTTCTTCTGCCCATGTTTTAAATGGGTTGTTTGTTTGCTTTTTAATGGAAGTACAGTTGATTTAAAGTGTTGTATTAGCTTCTGGTGCACAGCATGGGTGGACCTGGAGGGCGTTGTGCTGAGTGACATGAGTCAGACAGAGACAGACAAATACTGTAAGAGATCACATACACGTGGAATCTTAAAAAAAACATACGACAAACTAGTGAGTATAACAGAAAAGAAAGAGACTGACAGATGTGGAGAAGGAACTAGTGGCGACCAGTGGGGAGAGGGGAGGGGGAGGGGCAAGACGGAGGTGGAGGAGCAAGAGGTACAAGCTCTCAGGTATAAACTAAGCTACCAGGATGGACTGTACAGCACGGGGAACACAGCCAGCATTGCATAATAACTATAAATGGGGTACAACCTTTAAAAATTGTGAATTGCTGTATTGTATACCTGTGCCATATGATATTGCACATCAGCTATACTTCAGTTTTAAAAATATGGTATTATAGTATAAATAAATAAATAAAAATGGTTTGAATAAATAGATAAAGTTTTTAAAATAAATAAATAAATAAACCTAATTGCCCCAGCCCCCCAAAAAAGAAAAAAATGTAACAGGAAAAAAAATTGTAACAGGATTTACTAATCATTCCTCACATTCCATTCATCCCCTATTTTTAGGTGCCAAATTTTAAATGCCTACATGAACTTCCAGCTAAGGATAGTAATTCTTAGTATTCTAACAGTTCAGTGAGGCCAAGGGACTTTCACCAGTGGAATGTGAATGGTAATGATGTGGTTTATTTCCAGGTCAGCATAATGTGTTTGAGGTTTTTTCCCATGTTGTCACATGTATTGGTACTTCACTCCTTTTCATGACTGCTTAATATTTCACTGTTTGGAATAGACCACATTCTGTTTATCTGTTCATCCACTGATGGACATTTATGTTGTTTCCACCTTTTGGTAGTGTGAATAGTGCTGCTATGAACATTGCTGTACACGTTTGTTTGAGTACGTGTTTTTAATTCTTTGGGATCTACAGCTAGGAGTGGAGTTGCTGGGTCAGACGGCAATTCTGCGCTTCAGCTATTGTGGAACCACCACACTGTCCTCCACGGTGGCTGTACCATTTGTATTTCCACCTTGAATGTAGGAGGGTTCCAATCTCTCCACATCCTTGTTATTTTCCTTGGTGCTTTGTTTTGTTTGTATGCTTTTTTGCTTTTTTTAATATATATTTTTATCGAAGTATAGTCAGTTTACAATGTTGTGTCAATTTCTGGTGCACAACACAGTGCTTCAGCCATACGTGAACATACATATATTCGTTTTCATATTCTTTTTCACCATAAGTTACTACAAGAAATTGAACATAGTTCCTTGCAGTATACAATATAAGCTTGTTTATCCTTGTGTGTTGATCTTGTACTCTGCTACTTTGCTGATTTTGTTTAATAGGTCTACTGGCATTCCTGTGAATTCTTTGGAAATTTCTCTATAAAGGACCATGTGGTCTGCGAACGGTGGTAGCTTTACTTCTCCCTTTCCAATTTGGGCGTGTTTTCTTTCTTGTTTAATTGCTCTGGCTAGGTCTTCCAATACAAGGTTGAACAGAAGTAGTAGATCTTAAATGTTCTTAACACACAGACAATGGTAATTCTGTGAGGTAATGGAGTTGTTAACTAATTTTTTGTGGTAAGCATTGTTGACATATATGTGGGGGGGGGGTGTGTGTGTATGTGTGTGTGTTAAATCATGACTTTGTATACCTTACATTTACACAATGTGGTGAGCCAACTATATTGCAGTAAAGCTGGGGGAGGAAAGGGGCGGTGAGTGTGGGCATCAATGTCTTGTTCCCGTTCTTAGGAGAAAACTTGTCAGTCTTTTCACGATTGAGTATAATGTTATTTGTGGAATTTTCGTAAATGATCCTTATCATGTGAGGAAGTTCCCTTTATTCTAGTTTTCTGAGAACTTTTATCATGAAATATATTTTCATGATAACTGTTAACAAAGATTCTGGTGTGCTGTGTGAACTTTCAGTCTATGGCTTATTCACAGTCCATGGCGGTGTCAAGCCGCCTATTTTTGTGGGTAATCTCTTATGCAGCCACAGTAGCTGGAATGGACAGCTATGGTTACTGCAGCCAAACAGCAAAATAATGTCCGCTCTTCTTTCCTGCAAACTGACTGTGTACGGCTCCTTCTTCCATTCACTTTACTCATGTTCGCTCCAGTTTCTTCTCATGACAACCCAGCCAGGTAGGAACTCTTCCCGCCTCTAGTCTCCAGACCACAAAGTCTAGGTCCAGAGCTGGTAGGCTGTTGGTCAAAGGTCACACAGTTCTCCAGGGAAGGGGCTACGACTGGATCCCTGCAGCTGAGCTCCAGAGCTTGCGTCCTGCGTGGAGCCCACCCCTGATTCTTCTTCCAGGACCCCACCCGTACTGGGTGCACAGTGAGGCCCAGGGCCCGGAGCACAACAGCAGAGGATGGTCTTATCAGATTTTAGTAGTTATCTAGGACATGTGCTGAGGGACCTTAAAGAGGTCTACAGTGTTTGAATTATTTTCCTTGAAGTAAGATTACTTTGGGAATCATAAAAAAAAAAAAAAAAAAAAAGAATCAAGTTGCAGACTATTGAAAGGACGCCAGCCATGTCTGCCTCCTGAGCCCAGGCCCTGACCGAGGTCAAACATTATGAGAGAACTTCAACCTGAAATGGAACTGAAGGAGAGAAAATGGAAAATCTGACGCACACGCCCTCAGGAAAACAAAACTCAAGCCCTGAGAGACTGATTCCCCATAAATGCCTGATTTACAGAAAATGATAATATTGGAATTTTCTTAAAGGAAAGGTCAGGGGTTGCCTCCTATCAACCTTGGCAAGTTTTGCTAGTGGTTTCTAGAGGCTTGAACAGGAAGTGACCCAGGTCAGGCTGGTTTCACCATATAAGGCAAATTGAGTTTTGTGTGTATGACTGGACTGGTTTTGTCAGCTTGGGAAATTTCAGTGCTAGTCTCCATTTGTTTTTCCTTTTAACAGACTATAACTGAATTGTCCCCTCTTTCCATTTCCTACCCATAAATACAGCCTACCTCAAACCCTCAGTGGACTCACCATTAGCTTGCCTGTAGTTTGCGTGTCCCAAATTGCAATTTTTCTGCTATTTCCGAATAAACTCATCTCTTTTTTTTTTTTTTTGAAAATTTTGAGTTTGCCTCCGTTGACCTCTTTATTTGCATTAGTAACACAAAGCTCCAGCCTCCCAAACTGAAAGGATGCTTGCGTCTCTTCTCGCTGGTGCCAAGAGAAGGCCGGGATTGACATGACCTTATTTTCTTAGAGTCTGGAGCACCTTTCAGACATTCAAGCACAAGTACTCGGACCTGAGATTCTGAGCAAGCGACAATGCATCTCAGGGCAGCAACAGAACAGATCAGCAAAAACATTAGAAGCATTAAATGAAAACAGCAGTTCTTATTTCAAACAGTTTTCACGAGGTTCGAGCTCTTACTGTGAGCAAGTGCCAGCCCCAGCGGTGAACTCTCACCATCCTGCATGCCCGACATGAACAGGGCAGCAAAAGAGATGGTGACAAGGCCAGGTCTGGAGTGCCAGGGAGAAGGACAGAATTTGTTCAGGACAGGAGAGACCAAGACAGGAGGAATAGGAAATACGGTATAGCCCACCTGAAACCTATCAGTCTTTCCTCATCCCCACCTGCCACCGTTCAATGGCTACTTACTGCCAAGATTCCTCACATGTATGTGGATACATATGTGTTTTTACCTTCGTTGGCTTTTCATTTTAAAACTGACAACTGCTCACCATAAAAATCCCATGATACAAAAGCATAAAAGGCGGAAAATGTAATTCCAGACATCCCCTTCCCGCAGTCTTTTCCTGTGGCAGGAAGCATTTGAAGATGTCCGCGTAGACTCGCATCCCTGCTGTGCACACCCAGTACCAGCTCCTGCCCTTGAGGACAGGACTGTGAGTGGGACGGCGCGAGCAGCCCGCCACGTGTGTGGCTGTCAAGTGATGTCAGCAACTCTCCTCTCACAAACCAGCAACTTCTTCCTTCATCAAGCTTTTCTCTAGTGGGACATTTTTTACTTGTTTCTGGAGTCCTGTACGTGTTGATTCCGACAGTTTTTGCCAGCTCATTGGTTGCATTTGGGGAGGAATGGAGCCCTTTGTTAGCAACATCATCCAGAACATCCATGCATTATATTTTAATCACTAAATAGCCAAACTGCCAGAAATGAACAGAATTGAACAGAAGCATGATGGAAGAATGAGGAGCGGAAGCAGGGTGGATAGTGCACAGAAGAGCTGAATTCTATTCATCAGTAATTAATCTCTAACAAATAAAAGTCAAGACAGAAAGACAAAAAGAGGACAAAGGAGCAAAAAAGAGAGAGGGAGAAAGGGAAAGGGTCAGTGAGAAGGAAGAATAATGGTGGGAAGGAAGGAAGAAAAGGAGAAGGGAAGGAAGGGGAAAGAAAGAAGAGAGAGAGAAAGAAGGAGGAGGAGGAGGAAGGAAGGAAAGAAAACAAACAGATCCCTGTTGTAGTCACTACAGCTGCCACATGCTTGTCAGGTGAGATTTTTCATCATCAGTCTTCATCGTCATCATCATCACGACCACCACCACCATCCCCACCGACAGCACCTCCCTCCCTCCAGCCCACAACGTCGGAGCTCTCCAAGTCCCACAGTGGCAGACTGTATGTAAAGGCATATGGAGTACCAGGACCCGGACTTCCCTCCCAGTTGAAACACTCCCAAAACCCAGACAACAGATATAAACTACAGGTTAGGAGACGTTGGCCATCAGGTGGTGAAGGACAGTGATCTCTGGGAGCTGGGAACAAATGAGTAAGTCCTGCCATTGCCCCAGCTCACTGTCAGGAGAGGGAGTTTCCTGGTAGAGCCCCACAGACACCCTGAGTTTAGGAGGTGGAGCTGAAATTCTGAGCCCTAGCGCTGGCGAGGCAGAGGGCCGGAGAGGAGAGAGCAGCAGACGGAGAGAGCCCTGCGTGCGGGTACACGGTCTGCTACGATTCTCAGACCACCGATCAGCACAAGTGTATGAGGAAGCTATGTGGGGACTCTCAGAAAGGATAAAAGGTAACGATGCCCAGCGCTCAAGCAGGACAGGGACTAGTGGCTGTCCCCACTGGTCAGAATGGCAAACCTCATAATTTCAGGAAGCATCAGGCAAGAGTTCAGCGCCCTCTGCCTCAATAGTGTGGGGAAAAAATGAATCCTATACTGCAGCAAATCTTCAAAGCAAGGATCAGGAGGTTCAAACTGTTTCCATGTCACTTAACAGCATCCCGGAGCAAAGCTATGACTATATTTAGGAACATAAAAAGTAACCAGCACCCAAAGTAAGATCATACTGTCTGGCATCCAATCTAAATTTATCATCATGCAGAGAAGTGGGAAAATCCAACCCATAATGAGAAGAGAAATCAAGCAATAAAAGGCTTCCAGATGGGAAAGAAAGAAAAACTGCCTTTATTTGCAGACATGATCACCTAAATAGAAAATCTGATGGATTCTACGAAAGAGCTACTAGGTAATCAAGGAATTTAGCAAATTTGCAGGAACACCACATTTTAGGGCTACTGTAAGAATGCATACAAATTAAAAACCGGAGGCTTAATTCTCCCTGTTAAAAATAAGGGAAGAAGTGCCCCCCTTTTTTTCTTGAAGCATTTACTTTAGAAAACTTGCAAATTCTTTCTGTGTCTCTTTGAATGTATGCCTATATTTTAAAGGCTAAAAAAAGCCTCTTTTCAGCTTTATGACCCAGGAATGTCTTTTAAAGACCTAGGAAACATCTTTTTGGAATGTAAACGTCAAGTAAGATAATACTCCTTTCTCCCAGTTTCTGTGGGAGGGTAGAAGCCTGACTTCAGTGGGGATCTGGTTCCAGATTGTAAAATTAGCTCCTGTTATAAAGATATGAGATGTTTATCCTTCCCTTGGATAAAGCCAATTGTAGTAGTATGCCCAAGCTACTACAAGAGAATACTGATCCCTCGACCCATGCTGAGCGGGCTAAACAACAGGAATTTATTTTCTCACAGTTCTGGAGGCTACAAGTCCACGATTGAGTGCCAGCAAATTCAGCTTCCGGTGAGAACTCTCTTTCTGGCTGGCAGACGGCCACCTTCTGTCATTGCCTTTCCTCAGTGTACATGCAGAGAGAGAGAGATGAGAGAGCGAGAGAGCGAGAAAGAGAGAGAGAGAACACTCTCAGGCATCCTCCTATAAGAACAGTAATCTTTATTGGACCAGGGCCTCATTCTTATGACCTCATTAACCTTAATCATGTCCTTGAAGGCCCCATCTCCAAATACAGCCATACTGCCATACCAGGGTTAGGGCTTCAACTATGGATTTGGAAGGGGCAGGGGTGGGGTGGGGCACATTCAGTCCAAAACACCAAGTAACTAAACATACAGTTGCCACAGTTTCCAGGCAAACTTAGGATGAATTCTATGTGAGACTTAGTGGTGTCAAGTCCTCTTACTTGAGGACATGTGTGTAATGAGTGGTAGCTGTTTGGTTATAAACAAAAAAGGCGAGACTTGTCTTTGGAATCTCTTAGCAGATTGCCTGTGCCGTGCGTCACATCCTATGCAACGCCTACTCAGTAATAAAACTAGCTTTCTTCTACTTTTGTGGAGACACTTTCTGGGTTGGCAGAAGATTTTGTTCTATTATTTATTTCTTAGCTACTAAAAGTACCTGAAATGCGCCCTCTTCATAGTTGAGGAGAGAGGGCAGAGTGGCAGGGAAACAGGTATTGTACATACCATTGTACATCCATTTCAAAGAGGCTCCAACAAAGGTTTCAAGATACAAAAGGACCTGGGAGTATAGAGAAGCCACTGGAAAGCCAAGATTGGGTTTCTTTTTTTGTTTTGTTTTTTTGGTGAGGGATTGAACCCAGGACCTCACACATGCTATGCAGGCACTCTGCCACTGAGTTAGACCCCTACCCCCAAGACTGGGTTTCTTATCAACCTTCTCTTCTCAATTCCTGGAGTCAACTTTTCCTGCGCTTGTCCATTGCTGCATTTTTCATTAGTCACATAGACATTCATTCCCTGGAGTGATCAGAAGGAAAACACTATCCCAGCATCCTGGTGGCTCCACGTGGCAGTGCTGAGGTGGGTGTGATACCATGGCTAAGAAGAGTGGGTGCTTGAATCAAATAGACCTAGATTCAAATCCAGCCTCCACCACTTCCTAACAGAGTGATCTGGAGAAAGTTACTTAGTCTCCGAGCCTCAATTCCTCACCTACAAAAGGTATAAGGTTAACACTGAGCTTACCAGGTTGTTGTGAGAATTATATGTACACAAGGGGATTTAGGGTTTTAATTACATTTTCCCAAGATTATACTACACTGCCTTCCCCTCACCCCTGAAACACTTAACCAAGTGTCCCAGCACTTTTATTCTCCGATCTGAAACAAGGCTGGTAAAGCACAAAATCCTTATTCTAGTGTTTCTGGAGTCTTTCTTCTGCTCATACAAACTGAGGTGAGTTTTTTTTTTGTTTTTTGTTTGTTTGTTTTTTATCGTGGCAGGAAACAGATCCTGCAGTGAGAGGGATGTGAGAAAACCAGCATTTTGGTGGGGGTAAGCACATTTTCTGGAGAGCAATTTTGTATTGTAGATATACCTCGCAGAATCTATATTAAGAAAACAACCATTCATGCAGAGACTTATGTACAAGAATTCCGTTGAAACATTATGTACAATGGGGGAAAAGTGAGAACAATTTAAGTGTTGAGCAATTACATTATAATGCATCTTTTATGCATCCATTCTTCAGATGTTTCTGAAGAATTTTTAGAAAGAGGTCAAGCCAAGATGTTGGATGAAAAAACTTCAGGAAAAAAAGTAATGCCAAACTTGAAAAACCCTACTTCTTTATATGATTGTCATACATTTACTGCATACCTACAACTCTAAAACTATAAAAGTATTCCGAAATGCCGACAGTAGTCAATGACAAACAACAGGCCCGAAATAATTTTCAGTGTCTTCCATTTCCTAAATTGTCAATTGTTTTGTACTACTTGAATATCTGAACCCGAGAACCTCCCCTCCCACCCCAGGACAAAGGCGAGAAAATCTGGATGCTGAAAAGAAACACAGACATGAAATATTAGCTCAGTTTTATTATTTATGATTAGCAGTATTTAAGCACCAATCAAAACAACTGGGCACAGAGTGCCCAAGTACCCATACAGGAAACAGCTAGGGGGTGGCAACTACTGGAAAGATCATGGCTCTCGGGAAGGATGCACTGCCTAGGACAGGACACTCTTGTGATCTCAACCCCCTTTTCCGGGCTGAGTCTTAGCAAAAAATGGAGGCACAAAGTGCTGCATGGTCTGCACCACTATGGAAAGCCGGTTGAGCAAGGAGGCGACGGAAATTTGCAAGATGCCAGAGTCTTCAGCAGTTAATCGGCTAAAAGCGAAGGGAAAAGAAAATCACTCTAAAGGTGATGGCTCCTGGCCTTCCTCACTCCAACCCCTACACCCCACAGGTGGCCATTCGCCATGCTCTTCCGTGTCTCCCTGAGCAAGGCCCTCAGGCTGCGACAGACCCAGTGCCCCACGCCCCTCCTTGGACCAAGCCTACAGTCTCCCCATCTCTAATAGAGCTCCCTTCAGCAGAGATGGGCCCAGCTTCCCGCTCCCCACCCCCTCGCCCGTCTAGACAACTTACATAACCAGGTCACTACCGATCACCGTGAGCTCCCTCTGAACATCCCCGAGGTAGGGTTCAGCACCCGGGGTCAGGTACCTGCGGGCCACCTCCGCATCCATGCAGGACAGGAAAGGCACCATGAGGGTGCTGATGGAGATTCGGTTCAGGTGCCATCCACATGGACTTCATGGTTCGGGGCCCCTGTCCCGTCTGAGGCCCGCCTTCTTCCCCGCCTCCCCTCAGGTAACCCCCGAACCCTCAGGCCACCCCCCTCCGTCCAGGCAACTCCGCTTCTCCCACAGGCTGCTTGGTCCAGCCACCTTTGGTCCCCCTACTCCCTTCTGTCCCTCGTGGTGCAGCCCAACCTCTGAACCCTCTCCTGCTCACTCTCCGGCACCGCTGCCCCTCACGCTGCCCATCCTCCAGCCCCTACCGACCCCGGGGGCACCTCGTAAAGGATACAACTCGAGCATCGGGCTTCGCGGGGCTCCACTCAAGGCGGAGGCCTCTTCACCCTGCGCTGCGGCCAGCGACGCCCCCTCGACCTGGGGGGCTCCCGCGGCCGCAGCGCCCTCCTCTCCTGCGCCGTCCCAGCCTCCATGGCCTGTGGGGCCTCCAGGGCCACTGGGCGTCCCTGCACCGCCCGCCGCTCCGCCCGCGCCGTCGTGTGGGGCCTGCATGGCTGCCGCGCCGTCCCCCTCAGACACCCGACGCGGAGACACCGCTCTCTCCGCCCACTGCTGGCCGACTGAGGCTCCTCGCGAAGCTCCGCCCCTTCGTGCGCAAAGATACCCAGTGCGCCTGCGCAAACTCACCTCAGGCGCGCCTCCTGGCGTGTGATTGGTTGCCGCCCAGCCCGCCCCACCGCCCACGGGCCGCCCCGGAGACCCCGTCGGCTCGGCGGCGCTGGAGAGGCTGCGCTCCCTCACGAAGCCCCGCTCCCGAGCACTGCGCGCTCCCCCGAGTGCGCCTGCGCAAACACAGCTTCGCGAGGAAGCCGAGGGGTGTGGGCGGGGGTACATGTCAAACGCGCGTCAGTGAAGTGGTTTAGAAAATAAAATAAAATAAATTCTAATAATGGCCGCATTGAACACTGCTCCCAGATTTCTGGCAACTTAACACTCAGCTCCCCAGAGCCCGCATGAGGCAGCTCCCGCTCAGCACTGCTGGTCGGGTCCCTTCCCCTCCTCGCACATCTCCAGACAGTCCTTTCGTTAAACGCCCCTCGGTTCAACACTTTTAATCTTCCTGCTGGTGCCCCGACTAGCACTCCAAGGGTAGATGCGGGCATCTGAGCATTACTTGGGGCACCTCGTGTATCAGTCAGGGCTCATTTGCAGATACCTCAAACCTGTCCGGCGGGTTTTACCCAGGGAATCGAACACCGAACCAGGCGCTGGCTTTACACGGGGAATTGAACACACAGAACCAGGTGCTTACAGAATCATTTAAAGAGCGCCAAGAATGGAATGTAGGCTGAGCTCTGGGGACGACCCAGAGCGCCACAGAACTGACCTCTCAAGGGAGCTGGTACCCAGGCCACAAGGAAGGAGGAGAATCGGCAAGCTGCTGACCCCACCCGTGGTTCTGGGAACCCCTGCCTCTGGCGATGGTCCAAGTCCCAGGACGTTGGCTGGCTTCCAGAGCCACACTGCGGCGGCTAGACCCGCACGGGCCACAAGGCAGGAAGCCTTGGACCCAGGGGCGTGCTGCCGAACCTCTAACAATGGGCTCCCCAGAGGCTTCACGGACCTCCGTGGTGTACACACTCCCACCGCGGCCGATTTCGGGCTACCAACGTGACGTCACCGAATGCCGAGCTGCAAAGAGATGCCACCCGTCGGCTGTCCGAGGTGGCGAAGCGCACCACTGCTCTCACCCTGCCTCTCACCCCACACAGACACTCTGATGCTCACACGGAAACCCACGTCTCCGTGACTCCCGGCAAGAGCACCCAGAAGCAGATTTCCGTCTCACGTGGCCTTCCAGACCACATGTGAGTGCGACGAGCTGGCCAAACTTGACCGCATCCAGAATGCCAGTTCCAAAAGGGCCCAGGGAGATGCAGCTTTTATTTCTCCAACGTGTGCAGCAGAAGGAGGCTCACCACACGAAGGCTGGACCAGAAGCTGAGGGGCCAGGCCACAGAATCCACCACAGTGCTCCCTTTGACTCCTCCACATCTATACCTCTGCTTTTAATACGTAGTAACAGCAAACACTCACTACGTTCCAGATGCTGTTTCAAGGGCTTTAACGTGTGTTAATCCATCATGCAAGCTTTCCGACAACAATGCCAAAGTCAGTCTCCTGTCTACCACGATGCGTCTCTCCTCCAAACAAACACAAACACACCCACTGTCTCCCCGACACCAGCGGCTCACAGTCTTACCCTTCTCAGTGGGGCGCGCCTGCCACCTCTAGTTCATTCATCGTATCGTGGGGACAGCCTATAGGCCGTGGATTGAACTATGAAGTTAACTTCCACCAACTCATCCGCTATAAAACAGCAGAGGGAAGTTAGGGAGAGGAGGAGGAGACCGGCTAACGCAAACTTTTATAACGTATGAAACAAGAAATAAAATGGGCACAAGCATTACAGTCCTCGTTTCTGCAATTAGGCATGAGGCCAGAGGTGGTATTTTTCCATTTCTGCCGTGGACTATCCATTCCCTTGTACCTATTGCCCTCAGCCAGCATCCAGCTGATCAGCATGGGGTGCGCCAAGCCGTCATTCCTGAGGGGCTGAGCCCTTGCGGGTCCCGTCCAGAAGGACTTGCCCCCACCTTCCGCCAAATGTTACTGTCCTACGTAGTGGTACTAGGAGGGACTCCCCCAAATTCTCTGGGTCCCAGGCACGCCTTTCCCCAGCCCTGCTCCGTAGCAGCAGGGCTCTCCTCTTGGTCATCAGGCTCCGTCACCCCAGCCAACACCACGACGCCCTGGCTCGTTGGTTCAGTAGCGCACGGAGCCCCAGATGGCCAGGGAAATGCCTCAGATCTAGGTCTGTGGAGCCTCTGTGTGCAGACTGCGATGGTGACTAGGTCTTGAGTAGGTCCATGGACGGTAGCGTGCCGTGCTGGAAGCCATGGCGGGAGGGAGGGCAGGTCCATACACAGAAAAGGAGTCTATTCCAGAGAGAAACACTTGCCGCCCCCCTGCATGAGGAAGGGGTCTAATATAAGCAACCTTCTACCAGGTAGCTGGCTGGTCCCTCTGCAGAGAGACGCTCCTAGGGCCTTGCTGTCATTAAGCGGGGTAAGCATCACGAGAAGTGCCCAGAGCAGCCTTACTGAGCTGAAGCCCAGGTTACATCATCCTTCCCCGAAGTGCTTTCCCAATTATGCTGCCACTTGCTTCCCTAAAGTCACAAGCGTCATTGAGGAACAGAAAAGAGAGCTGGTTTCCCTTTAGTGGGAAGGAGAGATGAAGTAGACCTTCCTTCTGTCTTCCTTTGAAACATGCCCTTATTTCATGTGCCAGTGGGGCTGCGCACAGATTTAGGGGTTGGGGGGGCGTGAAGCCCTGGTGCAGACGCCCCAAAAGTTGAGTCCCTGAGATGGAGAGAGGAGGAAGGAAGCATTCCCTGAGGGAGAGTCAGCACTGTTCACAGAGAGATGCTGAGCTTCTAGAAGTCTGTGCCTCTAGGTTTCTGAGTTGGTACCCACATACGTGCCTACAAAGACGTCTGCCGGAAGAAATCGGAAAATGACAGGCAAACCTATCTGTCTTGTCGGTGAGGATGGTGTGGAAGCAAGTGGGTGACTGGCGGCCCGAATGGCTTGTGTCTTGAGGAAGCATCTCACTATCTCACTGAGCAGAGTCACCAGAGAGACCCCAGGGCTCAGTTTGTCTCTGTCAGTCCCGTTATTTGTCACTTTCTAGTTGGCAGCTGGGTTTAATCTCTTAGGCATGTGTCAGAGTGACCTTCAGCGAGACACCAGAAGCACAACCTGCAGGGCCTCCTTGACCTCGGTCAGGGCCTGGGCTCAGGAGGCAGACATGGCTGGCGTCCTTTCAATAGTCTGCAACTTGATTCTTTTTTTTTTTTTTTTTTTTTATGATTCCCAAAGTAATCTTACTTCAAGGAAAATAATTCAAACACTGTAGACCTCTTTAAGGTCCCTCAGCACATGTCCTAGATAACTACTAAAATCTGATAAGACCATCCTCTGCTGTTGTGCTCCGGGCCCTGGGCCTCACTGTGCACCCAGTACGGGTGGGGTCCTGGAAGAAGAATCAGGGGTGGGCTCCACGCAGGACGCAAGCTCTGGAGCTCAGCTGCAGGGATCCAGTCGTAGCCCCTTCCCTGGAGAACTGTGTGACCTTTGACCAACAGCCTACCAGCTCTGGACCTAGACTTTGTGGTCTGGAGACTAGAGGCGGGAAGAGTTCCTACCTGGCTGGGTTGTCATGAGAAGAAACTGGAGCGAACATGAGTAAAGTGAATGGAAGAAGGAGCCGTACACAGTCAGTTTGCAGGAAAGAAGAGCGGACATTATTTTGCTGTTTGGCTGCAGTAACCATAGCTGTCCATTCCAGCTACTGTGGCTGCATAAGAGATTACCCACAAAAATAGGCGGCTTGACACCGCCATGGACTGTGAATAAGCCATAGACTGAAAGTTCACACAGCACACCAGAATCTTTGTTAACAGTTATCATGAAAATATATTTCATGATAAAAGTTCTCAGAAAACTAGAATAAAGGGAACTTCCTCACATGATAAGGATCATTTACGAAAATTCCACAAATAACATTATACTCAATCGTGAAAAGACTGACAAGTTTTCTCCTAAGAACGGGAACAAGACATTGATGCCCACACTCACCGCCCCTTTCCTCCCCCAGCTTTACTGCAATATAGTTGGCTCACCACATTGTGTAAATGTAAGGTATACAAAGTCATGATTTAACACACACACATACACACACACCCCCCCCCCACATATATGTCAACAATGCTTACCACAAAAAATTAGTTAACAACTCCATTACCTCACAGAATTACCATTGTCTGTGTGTTAAGAACATTTAAGATCTACTACTTCTGTTCAACCTTGTATTGGAAGACCTAGCCAGAGCAATTAAACAAGAAAGAAAACACGCCCAAATTGGAAAGGGAGAAGTAAAGCTACCACCGTTCGCAGACCACATGGTCCTTTATAGAGAAATTTCCAAAGAATTCACAGGAATGCCAGTAGACCTATTAAACAAAATCAGCAAAGTAGCAGAGTACAAGATCAACACACAAGGATAAACAAGCTTATATTGTATACTGCAAGGAACTATGTTCAATTTCTTGTAGTAACTTATGGTGAAAAAGAATATGAAAACGAATATATGTATGTTCACGTATGGCTGAAGCACTGTGTTGTGCACCAGAAATTGACACAACATTGTAAACTGACTATACTTCGATAAAAATATATATTAAAAAAAGCAAAAAAGCATACAAACAAAACAAAGCACCAAGGAAAATAACAAGGATGTGGAGAGATTGGAACCCTCCTACATTCAAGGTGGAAATACAAATGGTACAGCCACCGTGGAGGACAGTGTGGTGGTTCCACAATAGCTGAAGCGCAGAATTGCCGTCTGACCCAGCAACTCCACTCCTAGCTGTAGATCCCAAAGAATTAAAAACACGTACTCAAACAAACGTGTACAGCAATGTTCATAGCAGCACTATTCACACTACCAAAAGGTGGAAACAACATAAATGTCCATCAGTGGATGAACAGATAAACAGAATGTGGTCTATTCCAAACAGTGAAATATTAAGCAGTCATGAAAAGGAGTGAAGTACCAATACATGTGACAACATGGGAAAAAACCTCAAACACATTATGCTGACCTGGAAATAAACCACATCATTACCATTCACATTCCACTGGTGAAAGTCCCTTGGCCTCACTGAACTGTTAGAATACTAAGAATTACTATCCTTAGCTGGAAGTTCATGTAGGCATTTAAAATTTGGCACCTAAAAATAGGGGATGAATGGAATGTGAGGAATGATTAGTAAATCCTGTTACAATTTTTTTTCCTGTTACATTTTTTTCTTTTTTGGGGGGCTGGGGCAATTAGGTTTATTTATTTATTTATTTTAAAAACTTTATCTATTTATTCAAACCATTTTTATTTATTTATTTATACTATAATACCATATTTTTAAAACTGAAGTATAGCTGATGTGCAATATCATATGGCACAGGTATACAATACAGCAATTCACAATTTTTAAAGGTTGTACCCCATTTATAGTTATTATGCAATGCTGGCTGTGTTCCCCGTGCTGTACAGTCCATCCTGGTAGCTTAGTTTATACCTGAGAGCTTGTACCTCTTGCTCCTCCACCTCCGTCTTGCCCCTCCCCCTCCCCTCTCCCCACTGGTCGCCACTAGTTCCTTCTCCACATCTGTCAGTCTCTTTCTTTTCTGTTATACTCACTAGTTTGTCGTATGTTTTTTTTAAGATTCCACGTGTATGTGATCTCTTACAGTATTTGTCTGTCTCTGTCTGACTCATGTCACTCAGCACAACGCCCTCCAGGTCCACCCATGCTGTGCACCAGAAGCTAATACAACACTTTAAATCAACTGTACTTCCATTAAAAAGCAAACAAACAACCCATTTAAAACATGGGCAGAAGAACTGCACAGACATTTTTCGAAAAGAGGAGATGCAGATGGTCAACGGGAACATGAAAAGTTGCTCAACATCACTAATACCAGGAAAATTCAAATCAAAATCACAATGAGATGTCATCTCATACCTGTCAGAACGGCCATCATCAAAAAGAACACAAATAACAAATGTTGGCAAGGACGTGCAGAAAAGGGAACCCCTGTGCACTGTTGGTGGGAATGTAAGTGTGCAGCCACTATGGAAAACAATATGGAGGTTTCTCAAAAACCCAAAACCAGAACCACCGCATGGCCCAGCAGTTCCACTCCTGGGCATACATCTGAGAAAAACAAAAACGTTAATTCAAAACATACATACACCGTGCTATCAACAGCAGCACCACTTAAAATCGCCAAGACATGGAAGCATCCCAAGTGCACATCAACACATGAATGGACAAAGAAGAAGCATACAAGAAATTTTAAATTATGCTAAGTGACTGAAACCAGACAGAAAACATCACATATTGTGTGATTCCATTATACGAAATATCCCCAAATAGGTAAAACTATAGTGTCAGAAAGCTGATTGGTGTTTGCCAGGGGCTGGGGGCAGGGGGGAAGGGATTATGACTGCTAAAAGGGTGTGACAGCTTAATGGGTTTGTTTGCTTGTTAGTTTGGTCTTTTGTGGTGATGAAAACCTTTTGTTTCTCTCTCTCTTTTTTTTTTTTTTAGTTTTTTTTGGAGGAGGGTAATTAGGTTTACTTATTTATGTTTTAATTAACCCTTTTTAGTGGAGGTAGTGGGGATTGAACCCAGGACCTTGTGCATGCTAAGCATAGGCTCTACCACTGAGCTACACCCTCCCCCAATACTTTGGAGCTAGGTAGCGGTGATGGCTGTACCACATTTTGAATGTACTTAATGCCACTGAATGGTTCACTTTAGAATGGTGGATTTTATGTTAACTTCTTCTCAGTTAAAAAAAAGATTCTTCCTTTTGGGCTTAAATTATGTCTCTATCATTCTGAATAGGCGATGGTTTATGGTATGAACGCCAAGACTCTTGCAACTGCACTGAATTTGCACATATCTGATTCTAAAAGGCTTGCAAGCTCAAATAGCCGGTTGATTTTAACATCCTGCTTTATAAGACAAATTACAGCTAAAAGGGCTGATATCAGATTTTTATTCTGAAAGAAAACCCTCCCCAGTATGTCCAAAGGCCAGCATGGATTCAGTTCGATCTCCCGTATTGTCAACAAGTACAGGCCTAGAAAAGTAAGAACTGGTGTTTTTGATCACTCAAAAGCACTTCAACGTCAACAAAGAGCAGTGCATTGTTTTAAGCATGCTTTTTCCTCTTAGTATATTTCACGATGCTGTCTTTAAAGATTGGCAATTCCTGAAACTGAGGTAAGAATTATGCTGCTGACCATTCAGTGTGCACCTTGTTTGGGCCAGACACCAAACTTTACATATTTCATTATGCATCTTCACAACAACGTCCCAACCTCATTTAAAGATGAGGAAATGAAGACTGCAAGTAGCGTGTGCAGGGTCGTGAGTGAAACGCATTGCCAGTGGGCTGCGATACTCACCTCCTGAGCGCTTTAGAGCTGTGGGAGTGTAGCCGGCTTGGCTGGCATATGTTCTAAGCAATCTGTCCTTCAATACTTCCAGCCCCAGAGTCTCCTTCTCTTGGTTGGACTGCATCTGGAATCTCGTGTTCAGTTCTGGGTGCCATGCCCCCAGAAAAGGCTGACGGCAAACAGTCAGGGCCTGGTTGAAGTTGGGATGGACTTCCTGTGGGCTATTGGCATCGTTCCAACACCGCTTTGCAGGAATGTTCAAGAGAGAGGTGTAAATCATAGAAGAGACAGGACTAGATGACCCTTAAAATCCTTTCTAATGCTGAGCTTCTGTAATTTTATACTTAACTTGCATCTGATGGACTTTAGGCTAGATAGTAAAATGAACATTCCGGGGGCAGGGTATAGCTCAGTGGTAGAGCACGTGCTTGGCACGCAGGAGGTCCTGGGTTCAAGCCCTGGCACCTCCATTAAATAAATAAGTAAATGAACCTAATTACTTCCCTTCAAAAACAAAAAAAAATTTTAATTACAAGTCTGATAAAGAAAATGAACATTCAGATCAAGAGGAGACACTGGTGATTTTGAAGGAAAAAAGGGCAGAACAATTTCTATCAAGTTCGAGTACATAATTGTGTCCACTGTTTATTTTCAATTCAACAAGGAAGGGAATAAATTGTTTAAAAGTAGTACACATTTTAGAGTGATTCTTTTCATGGAAGACAGAGTGTACGTTCTAGAAATCTTTAATCATTGTTTTCAAAGATTTGAGTCAACCTAGGCCAAATGTTTCTCTTAAAATGAAACAGTTGGATTTAGGGTAGGGGGGAGGAGGGTGTGACCAACATTACTTCATACCATCGGTTTTGACTTAATTTACTGGGCCAGGTTAGAGGAGCGTTTTGGAAATGCAGATTCTTATTTAGACTTTTTTTAAAGGTGACTTCAGTGTTTGTATAATGTAGCTGCCATAGGTAACTGCAGGCCAGTTTGCTTCTGCTACCTTCCATAAGCTCTAAGGAGTAAATAACCATTCATTATTGTTTATGACCAACGCTGGCACACCCTGAACCACTCTTTTAACTGACACAACATACCCCCTTCTCAGGTTTTTTTCCCACCCAATTTGATAATGACCGTATTTTGAACATACATAAGGAGGCCATTTATTTTGCTGTTCTCATCGGTAGTAGGTGCTACAATCCCCGTTTTGTACCTTAGGGAACGAGTATAAAGAAACACAAAGAGATTTGCACTAGGCCTCGAAGAACTCGGTGGTAGCCTTTGAAGTAGAAATTAAACCACGGATATAGTTGTGTGCTTATGTACGTCTATCTAACTTTGTTAGAATAGATTCTGAGTGAGGTTTTTTCCCTTTTTTTATTGAAGTACAGTTGATTTACAATGTTAGTTTCTGGTGTACAGTAAAGTCATTCAGTTATACATATATATACATACGTTTTTTTTCAGATTCTTTTCCGTTATGGGTTATTGCAAGATATTGAAGATAGTTCCCTGTGCTAGACAGTAGGTCCTTGTTGTTTATCTATTTTATATATAGTAGAGTGTGTCTGTTAATCCCAAACTCCTAATTTATCCCTCCCCCCACCTTTCCCCTTTGGAAACCGTAGGTTTGTTTTCTGTGTAAGTCTGTTTCTGTTTTATAAATAAGTTCATTTGTCTTTTTCTTAGATTCCACATGTAAGTGATCTCATATGGTATTTCCTTTCTCTTTCCGGCTTACTTCACTTAGAATGACGACCTCCAGATCCATCCATGTTTCTGCAAATGGCATTATTTTATTTTACTAATTTTTATGGCTGAGTAGTATTCCATTGCATAAATATACCACATCTTCTTCATCCAGTCATCCGTCGATGGACATGTAGGTTGTTTCCATGTCTTGGCTATCGTAAATAGTGCTTCTATGAATGTTGGGGTGCATGTATCTTTTCGAATTAGAGTTCCTTTTGGATATATGCCCAGGGATGGGATTGCTGGATCATATGGTTAAGTCTATTTTTAGTTTTTCGAGGAATCCCCATTCTGTTTTCCATAACGGCTGCACCAAACTGCATTCCCACCAGCAGTGTAGGAGGGTTCCCCTTTCTCCACACCCTCTCCAGCAGTTATCATTTGTGGACTTCTGAATGACGGCCATTCTGACTGGTGTGAGGTGATACCTCATTGTAGTTTTGATTTGCATTTCTTTGATAATTAGCAATATTGATCATTTTTTCATGTGCCTATTGGTCATTTGTATGTCTTCATTGGAGAATAGCTTGTTTAGATCTTCTGTCCATTTTTGGATTGGGTTGTTTGTTTTTTTCTAATTAAGTTGTACGAGCTGTTCATATATTCTGGAAATTAAGCCCTTGTCAGTCTCATATCTTTTGCAAAAATTTCTCCCATTCTGTAGGTTGTCTTTTTGTTTTGCTTATGATTTTCTTTACTGTGCGAAAGCTTATAAGTTTAATTATGTCTCATTTGTTTATTTTTGCTTTTATTTCTATTGTCTGGGTAGATTGTCGTAGGAGAACATTGCTAAGATTTATGACAGAGAATGTTTTGCCTGTGTTTTCTTCTAGGAGGTTTATCATGTCCTATATTTAAGTCTTTAAACCATTTTTAGTTCATTTTTGTGTAGGGTGTGAGGGAGTGTTCTAACTTCATTGATCTACATGCTGCTATCCAGTTTTCCCAACACCATTTGCTGAAGAGATTGTCTTTACTCCATTGTATATTCTTGCCTCCTTTGTCAAAGACTCACTGACCAAAAGTCTGTAGATTTATTTCTGGGGCCCTTATTCTGTTCCATTGATCCAAAAGTCTGTTTCTGTACCAGTACAATGCTGTTTTGATTACTGTAGCTCTGTAGTAGTGTCTGAAGTCTGGGAGGGTTATTCCCCCAGCTTTATTCTTTTTCTTCAGTAATGCTTTGGCAATTCTGGGCCTTTTGTGATTCCATATAAATTTTAGGATTATTTGTTCTAGTTCTGTGAAAAATGTCATGGGTAATTTGATAAGGAGCACATTAAATCTGTAGCTTGCTTTGGGTAGTATGGCCATTTTAACAGTATTAACTCATAGCAACACTATTTACAATAGCCAAGACATGGAAACAACCTAAATGTCCATCGACCGATGACTGGATAAAGAAGTTGTGGTATATTTATGCAATGGAATACTACTCAGCCATTAAAAAAAAACCCCAACATAATGCCATTTGCAGCAACATGGATGCCGTGGAGAATGTCATTCTAAGTTTAGTAAGCCAGAAAGAGAAAGAAAAATACCATATGATATCACTCATATGTGGAATCTAAAAAAAATGAGATAAATGAACTTACATATAAAACAGAAACAGACTCACAGACATAGAATACAAACTTGTGGTTGCCAGGAGGGAGGGGGGTGGGAAGGGATAAACTTGGAGTTTGAGATTTGCAGATACTGAAAATAGATTTTAAAAGTTTATACTGTGTAGCACAGGGAAGTGTATTCAATATCTTGCAGTTGCTCATGGTGGAAAAGAATACGAAAATGAATTTATGTATATTCACGTATGACTGAAGAATTGTGCTGTACACCAGAAATTGACACAACATTGTAAATCAACTATAACTCAATAATTTTTTAAAAAACAATACTAATTCTTCCAATCCAAGAACATGGGGTGTCTTTCCATTTCTTTAAGTCATCTTTAATTTCCTTAGTCAATGTTTTGTAGTTTTCCATGTATAAGTCTTTCACTTCCTCGGTCAGATTTAAGCATTTTATTTTTTTGGATGCAACTTTAGTCTTTTGATTGGAGCTGCATAGTCTGTTCTTATTGCTTGTCTTTTTCTTTTTTTTTTTTTTTTTATCAGTGAAATAAGACATAAGGTGTCCAGCTCTCTTAGACTGGATCCCTCACCTCTCTCACAAAGACCTTCTTTCCTTCACCTCCTCTCTCATAGGCATCATCCTGAATCTACCTCAAACATTCTTTCCATCTCCCCTCGCCTCACAAAGGACTTCCCTCCCTCCTCTCCACTCACAAAGAAATAACACCCCTCACTTTCCCTCAGAACATCCTTCTATTTCTCATCTCGCCTGACAAAATCCTTTGTTCCATCAGCTCCCTTCACAGAGACCTTTGCTCCTTCTCTCTTCACAGTGGTCTTCTCTCTCTCGCCTCACTTCACCAAACTACGCCCCTTACACTGCTCCCAGTGTTCTTTACTTCCATCTGTCCCCTCACAAACGCCTTGTTTCCCTCACCTCCGCTAACAAAGGGCTTCCATACTGCACCTTGCCTCAGAACACGATTGCTTCTCCCCCCTGTCATAAAGACCTCCCCTCACTGAATTCCCCTCACAAAGTTGGCAGTCTTTGTCTCGCTTCTCCATCTTCTCTCATCCACTCCCATGACTTCAAATGCCGTCTACATGGTGATGACTCCCACCTTTATATCTTGGTTCCCAGACTCTTCTCTGAATTCCAGGTTTAAATAGCCAACTTGTGGCTTCACATCCCTGCTTGGGATAGCTCATAGACACGTCAATCTTGAGATGTGCCCAAAACCCATCTCTTGACCTACCAGCACAGCCCTTGTCAAAACCTCCTGATTCCTCATTTACCTCAGTCTCAATAAATGCAATACCAGTCACCTAGTTGCTCAGGTCTAAATCCCTGAAATTATGTTTCAATCCTTTCTTTCTCCCAGAATCCATCTAAGCCACCAGCAAATTCTGTTTTTTCTATCTTTAAAACATAGCCAGAATTTCCACACTTATTACCATCTCTACTATTACCACCACAGCCCAAGACATCACCATCTTTCATCTGGACTTTTGTAAAGCATCCCAACTGTTCTTCCTATTTTCAGCCTTGCCTCTTATGGTCTCTTCTCAGGAACCTGTATCCTATTGATTGTTTTGTCTGATCTTTTTTTTTTAATTAATTTTTAAAAATTTTTTTGTAGAGTGATTTATTTATTTAGGTTTGGGGGGGGGAGGTAATTAGGTTTATTTATTTCTTTATTATTGGAAGAGGTCCTGGGGATTGAGCCCAGGACCTTATGCATGCTGAGCACGCACTTTACCACTTGAGCTACACCCTCCCCCCAGTCTGATCCTTTCGTGGACCACCAGATAGAGGTGGTAAATCTCTCACTCTAATAGTGGATTTATCTTTTTCTGTCTATAGTTCTGTCAATTTTTGTTTTACATATTTTGAAGGTGTGTTATTAGGCACACACTCATTTCAGACAGTCATGTCCTCCTGGTGAATTAATACTTTATCAGGATGAAGGTCATCCGTTCATTTAGGCACAGGTATTTATTGAGCATGTATTACACGCCAGGCACTGCTCTAGGTGCAGTGAAACAAGCAGAAAACAAGTCTGTCCTCATGGACCTTAGAGTCAGAGATGCGCCATCTACTGCTTTTTGCCTTGAAATCTAGTTTGTTTGATATATTATCATTCTATTATTTTTCTTTTGGTTAGAATTTCTTTGTTTTTTCAATCCCTCTGCTTTCAAAATTTATTTATATTTTAGACATTTCTGGTAAAGAGCATGTGGTTGGAATTTTTAATCCTGAATAGCAATATTTGCCTTTCAACTAGATGAATGAGACCATACAATTAACATAATTACTGACATATTTGCATTTGCATCTTACCACCTTATTTTGGTTTTCTATTTGTCACAACTGTTCTACATTTCTTTTGGATGTTCTCCTAGGGCAGTCTACCACAGCAATAGAAATAAAAGCAAGAATAAACAAATGGGACCTAATGAAACTTACAAGCTTCTGCACAGCAAAGGAAACCAACCATAAGCAAAACAAAACAACAACCTACAGAATGGGAGAAAAGTTTTGCAAACGGTGAAACCGACAAAGGCTTGATCTCCAGAATATATAAGCAGCTCATACGACATAATAAGAAAAGAACAAACAACCCAATCCAAAAATGGGCAGAAGACCTAAACAAGCAATTCTCCAAGGAAGAAATACAAATGACCAATAGGCACATGAAAAAATGCTCAAGATCACTAACTATCGGAGAAATGCACATCAAAACTACAATGAGGTACCACCTCGCACCAGTCAGAATGGCCATCATTCGAAAGTCCACAAATGACAAGTGCTGGAGAGGCTGTGGAGAAAGGGGAACCCTCCTACACTGCTGGTGGGAATGCAGTTTGGTGCAGCCACTGTGGAAAACAGTATGGAGATTCCTCAAAAGACTAGGAATAGACTTACCGTACGACCCAGGAGTCCCGCTCCTGGGCATATATCCAGAAGGAACCCTACTTCAGGATGACACCTGCACCCCAATGTTCATAGCAGCACTATTTACAGTAGCCAAGACATGGAAACAGCCTAAATGTCCATCGACGGATGACTGGATAAAGAAGAAGTGGTGTATTTATACAGTGGAATACTACTCAGCCATAAAACCCGACAACATAACGCCATTTGCAGCAACATGGATGTTCCTGGATGTAGTATGTTTTATATTTTCATTTTTTTAATTAGTTTGTAAGTACACAGTTTTCCCTCCTAGTTTTAAGTTTCTTTCCCTAGAGATTATTACATGCATATTTCACTTTTCTAAGTCTAAAGATAACCAGTATCTTTTCTCTCCCTCATGATATACAAGGGCTGTAGAACACTAGCTACATTTAAATTCTTTCTAACTCAAAATGGATTGAGACTTGCATGTAGGACTTAAAACCATGAAACTCCTAGAAGAAAACATAGGCAGTAAGCTCCTTGACATCAGCCTTGGTGAAATAGTTTTTTTTTTTTCTTTTAGATTTGACACCAAAACCAAAGACAACAAAAGCAAACATAAACTGGGACTGTGTTAAATTAAAAGCTTCTGCATGGCAAAGGAAGCATCACCAAAGTGAAAAGGCAACCTACTGAGTGGGAGACGACACTTGCAAATCTGATAAGGGGTTCACGTACAAAATACAGAAGGAATTCCTACAGCTCAATAGCGAGACAACAGTCTGATTTTTTTAAATGGGCAGAGGACCTGAATAGACATCTTTCCAAGGAATACGTGTAAATGGCCAACGGGGACATACAAAAGATGCTCAGCATCACTAATTACCCTGGACATGCAGATCAAAAGCACAATGAGACATCACTTCATCCCTATTAGAATGGCAATTATCAAAGAGACAAGAAATAACAAAGATTAGTGAGGGTGTGGAGAAAAGGGAACTCTCGTGCATTGTTCGTGGAAATGTAAATTGGTGCAGCCACTATGGAAAACAGTATGGAGGTTCCTAAAAAAAGCAAAAATAGGACTACCACATGATCCAGCAATCCCACCTCTGGGTATTTATCCCCACTAAATCAGACAGAGAAAGATAAATGCCATATGATCTGACTTACACCTGGAATCTTAAAACAAACAAACAAAAACTGAATTCATAGGTACAGATTGGTGGTTGCCAAAGGCAGGGGATGGAGGGTGGGCAAAATGGGCAAAGGTGGTCCAAAGGTACAGACTTCCAGCTATAAAATAAATAAGACCTAGGGACCTAATGTGCAGCGTGGTGGCTAGAGTTAATAGTACTGTATTGTATATTAGAAAGTTTCACAATATATACAGATATTGAATCATTATGTTGGCACCTGAAACTAATATAATGTTAGCTGTCAATTATATCTTAATAAAAA
This sequence comes from Camelus bactrianus, assembly GCF_048773025.1. NCBI lineage: Eukaryota > Metazoa > Chordata > Mammalia > Artiodactyla > Camelidae > Camelus > Camelus bactrianus. Next base: position 117,555,443 of record NC_133575.1, on the reverse strand, counting down.
ATTGCACAGCTTAAAAAAAGAATTACTATAGTCTTTTTGCCAGAAATTATGAAAACCAGAAGATACTAATAAAATTTGTACAGTGCTGAAACAGACAAAACTGTCAATCTAGAGTTTTACATCCTGTGAAAATATATTTCAGAAATAAAGAAGGAACACAGACATTTTCAGAAACAGAAAACAAAATCAGAGAGTTTTCACCAACTGAACTTAACCTTAAGAAATGTTACTGGAAGTTCTTCAGGTTGAAGTAAAGTAATACATACCAGATATGGATTTGGATCTACAAATAAAGAAGAGGGCTGAAACTGATAAATATATGTGCAGATTTTGAAGATTTTTCTCATAGAAGCCTAGATTACCAGAGGCTCAGACCTTACATGTTAAAAGCTCAGTCCCACAAGGCTGTCCCCCACTTTAGATGCCACTTGCAAGTCTCAGGGGCCCTCTATGCTTCTGACAAACTGGCTGTCAGTAGGTGGTTCCCATGATCCCCTTCCCAGTTTCCATATTTCGCTAGAATGGCTCACAGAACTTAGGAACACACTTACAATTCCTTGTTTATTATAAAGGCTATTATAAGCCAGATCTCACCAATGAAGATACCTAGGAGCCGCCAAGAATTGCCATACTACACCAATTTATACTGAGTCCTTTTAAGGTTGTTATTTCTCCTATGAATATGACTTTGGCCACATCTCATAGGTTTCCTCTCTGTTTGTTGGAAGATGATTCGGGATCAGGGTCATAGCAGCTTCTTAAAAATGTGTGAGTTTTCCATCTTTGGACTACACCATATTATGGTATGTGTATATTCCATGAACATTAAAAAGTAGAACTTTCCCATAAAACGCTGCAAGTCTGGAGTCTTTTTTCAGGAAATTATTTTTATATCTTTTTGGATTTTGGTGTCTGAGAGTTGAAAAGGGGAATTTCAGTGTGAGTTTAATTTGTATTTCTCAAATTATGAATGACATTGATTCTCTCTTCTTATGTTTAAAAACCACTTGTATTTCTTTTTCTGTGAGTTTCTGTTCACTTCCTTGTCCACTTTCTATTGCATTGCTGTTGATAATTTACAAAGAGAATCAATTAATGATTGATTATCATTATCAATGAAAAATCAGTTAAGATAAATATGTAACCACCTCACATACGTATTAATCAACATATCGGTGTAGTGAATTACATTCTTTCAGTCCTTCATTCAAACCATATTTACTGAACACCTACTAATGTCACATGAATAGGACAGAAAAAAATCTCCGGACTCATGGATAAAGGAAAAAAGAGCTTAAAATTATATATATATATATTAAAAACATTATATTTATATATATATATATAAATTTCAAGTATTGGTAAGTGCTAAAAAAAGGCAAAGTGAGTAGTAAGTCGTGGTGTGATAGTCTTTTAACAGGTGATTTTTTTGGTCTCTGATTCTTTTTCTCTCTGTATGTGAATGTGTGTGCAAGCACATGTGCAATGTTCGTTTCCAGATTGATGTCAGTCATATTGATTTTAAAGATTAAATTGGTATACTTGATATCTTTTCCATGTTCTTTAACCTTTTCAATAACATGGGAATATTTTGCTTCTTGAAGTTTTGATCAAATAAACTGGACTCGATCTCTCTTTCTCCTTGGATTAAATCTTTGGCCACCTTTCAAATTTTCCCTTTAGTACTGGCGTCAAGAAGCTATCTATCTCTTCTTAAGTCAATTTTGGAAATTAAGATACTCCTAGAAATTGTCTCATTTTATCTGGAGTCAAAATTGATTTGCTTTTTAAATATTTAGTTTTCACCCTCTCTCTCATGCCTAAACCGTATTGATTTTTATTGTATCTTTGTATCATAACCACACCAATTTATTGTGCACACAGACCCTGCGGGTCAGGAGTTGGGACAGGGCAAACTAGGCACCTGGTTTCTCCGCTCGGTGATGTCTGGGGCCTCGGCTGGGAAGACTCAAGCAGGTGGGGGCCAGAATCCTCCGAGGGCCCCCTCACCCACCTGTCCCCCATCTGGCTGGGACAACTGGAAGGCTGGGCTCTGTGGACCAGCGCACCTCCACGTGGCCCCTCCAAGGAGCTTGGTTTCCTCGCATCATTGCGACCTTCGGACGCTGCCTCCTCTTACAGGCAGCTCAGGGATCCCAGAGCACCTCGTCCAGGGAACAGTCCTGAAGCTGCACCGCCTTCCATGACTCAGCCTTGGAAGTCACACGGCATCTCTTCCTCTCTACTCCACGGGAGCAAGCAGGCACAGGCCAGCCCAGATTCGGGCGTCGGGGATACAGACCCCCACCTCTCAAGAGGAGGCGGGAAAAGCCCATCTTGTAGCAGAGCACGTGGGACGGACGATGGCTGTGTCCATCCTGGAAAAGACTCTCGGCCACACAGTTGCAGTTCTTGTCACCCGCACCAGTCGAGAAATGGCGGTGAACGCAGTGCCTTCGCCTGCACTGGGAGTGTACTCTGTGACGTCGGCGGGGATGTCTGTGGCCCGGGCAGTGTGTTGACCCACCACGACCCACGCCGGAGTCGGAAGGGGCACCCCACCCATCTCTCTCCCCGCAGCTCCCAAGCCTCCTGGGGGCGTCACAGCCCGTGCCCGTGCATGTACTGCCACCTACTGGCGACAGCCTCCAATTGCAGATTTTGTTCTCTTGAGAGCGACAGGAACCTCTTCAGTTCCATCCAACAAACCAGTCCCACCCAAGCCGAAGCGAGAATGCTGCCACTTCTCTGACGACGTCCCTCATCTAGAAGACGCGGACGATGGCAGCGTCTCCATCACAGAATGTTTGGGACACTGAATAATTGCATACGCCCCCTGAAAGCGGTGCCCGGCACAAAACATGCCGCGTTACTTGTGTTTCATTCCACTCGCAGTAAAACTGCACGGGGCAGTCGGGGTTTGGATAGATCTAGAAAGACGTATAGAGTGAATTGAAAACCGAGTCTTCGCGCAAGCGAGCTGCCCCCTCCCCCACCCCCCACCATGGCCTGGCACAGCAGAGTCACGCAGGGAGGGCTGGTTGGTGAGCAGATGCACGTGAGGACAGCAGAGACTCGGGGGGCGCTGGACACCTGAGACTTCCGTCTCAGGGACAGTCCCCTCCAACCCGAAGGCAAGGAGGAGACAGGGCATCTCTGTCCCACCGTCACCAAGACCAGCCCTTCCTCCAGCTCAGGAGGTGCCTCAGGGCCCCCTTCATGTCTTTATTCCTGAGACTGTAAATGAAGGGGTTGAGCATGGGGGCCACGAGCACGTACAGCAAGCACCGTGGCCGCCGAGTCCTCGGCTGTGTAGGAGGAGGAAGGGCGCAGATACACCCCGAAGAGGGTCCCATAGAATAGTGACACCACAGCCAGGTGGGAACTGCACGTGGAAAAGGCTTTCAGCTTGCCCCGGGAAGAACGCAGCCTTTGGATGGCTGAGAAAATGCGTACGTAGGAGAGAGAGAGAGAAAGAGGAAGGGACAGACAAAAAGAAAGCTCCCCATGGTGTAGACGACCAGCTCACTGGTGTGGGTATCTGAGCAGGAGAGCTTCAGCAGTGCGTAGAGCTCACAGAAAATGTGGTGGATTCTGACACTTGCACAGAATGACAGCGTACTCATCAGGAGGGTGTGGACCAGGGGATAGACATTTGTGACAATCAGAGCCACGGACACTGACATGATGCAGAACTTGGGGCTCATGGTGGTGGTGTAGTGAAGAGGGTGACATATGGCCAGAAATCGGTCATACGCCATCAGTGCCAAGAGGACATTGTCCAGTTCTAGAAACAAGATGAGAAAATACATCTGGGCGAGGCACCGGCCGTAGGAGATGGATTGGCTCTGGGCGTGCATGTTTAGCAGCATCTTTGGTACAGTGACAGAGGTGAAGCAGACATCAACGCAGGACAGGCTGGCTATGAGGAAGTACATGGGGATGTGGAGGGTGGAGGTGGCGCTGATGGCCAGGACAATGAGCAGGTTCCCCACTACGGCGACCAGGTACATGGTCAGGAACAGACAGAAGAGGAAGGGCTGGTGTTCAGGCACCTCTGACAGTCCCAGGAGGAGAAACTCTGGGGTGACACTCAGGTTGCCTTTCACCATGCTGCTGGCTTCTGCAAACAGGCACTGGAAACACGTGTGCCAGCAAGACAGGGGCAACCTGGGGACCTTCAGCACCGCTGAAATCGTCCTTTGTGACGTTTCGGGGCGGAACGCCAACCTGGGGTAGGAAGGACAAGACTGACTTGTGGCTCTGCCTGGTCACCACAGAGTGCAGGAGGGCGGAGTGGAAGCTCTCCCTCAGGGTGGGAGCCCCGCCTGCTTCCCCAGGAGGAAAGGAACACCAGGCAGAGAAGACCAAGAGAACTGAAAAGATAGGGCCTGGTTTGGGGAGAGTGGGTGGAAGTGGGTTGACTTGTGCATTGGTTGGACCCCTGTGGGCCTTTTAATTTCATCCGCGTGAGAGTCTCGGCGAAGACCATTAGGCAAAATTCTGTGTGTGTGCGCGCGCACTTAGACACATCTACTTCGTAGACATAGACAGAGACATACGTGCTCACATGTACATATGCACAGAAAGACGCACGAAAAGATGGTCACGAAAACGCTAACCAACAGTGGCTATCTCTGGGGCGTGACGTCTATACCTGCATCCTTTTTCAACGATAAACACGTGTCAGTTTCCCAAATGATAATCCATGGACGTTAATGTGTCTTTCAGGAGGCCTCCGTGATGGGCTGAGTTTGAGGCACAAGCACAGTTAGGGTTCAAGGCTCATGAGGCCTTCTCACGTGAGGGCTCATCTAAGGCGTCATGTCCCTGTGTCTGTCTCTCCTTCTCAAGCTCACGTCATGGAATCCACAAAGGCTAGTAGGATTCCACTAGATAGACAGATCTACACTCAAAAATCTCAAATTCAGATGAGGCAGAAAACGTAGTAAAATCTGATTTTAAAAGATTGACCCGAGAAGAGGTGATGATGAATAGATAAACATTCCTGGAAGAAACTGAAGAAGATTCTATGGACCTCCACCAAAAATAAACCACATGCTTTTAACCCAGATGACTTTAAGAGGAAATTCTTTTAATTTGTCAGATTGTCAACCCGCTAACCCCTTACTCAAATAGTAAAAGTTTACAAGGGAAGGAATGACATTTCTCTGGCTCACCACTGAGTCAGCATGGCCTCAAGCTAGCATAACTCTGAAATTAAAATTGGGTAACAGCAGCATACACACAAAAGAATAATGAGGCAAAAATCTTCACTACATTCAAATCCAGCCCAGCAGTATATTGAAGGGTTAAGGCATCAAATAGGAATCTATGAATAATTGACATTATGACATCTATCAAGGCAAACAATCACACAAGCTGACAGAAAGACAAGACTTTGTAATACATGTAATGGATGCTAAAATGGCACTTGTCAAATCTGGCATTCCTACTTGATATTTAAAACCCTTAGTGAGACTGGAATCAAAGCCTCATCTCAAAGCACCAGAGCCTGGACATCCTTCCCCCCAACCCAGCTGCCTCATCCTGGCCTCTCCCCTCAGACCGCAACCTTCACTGGGCCCTCTGGAACTCTTAATTTGTAATCGGTCTCTTCTCAAAGCAGTCCCTCTACCTTCCACCATAAAGGAGGCTTGGCTCTGTACCCTGAGGACACTACCTTCTCGCAGTTCTCTCCAAGGTAGGCTGTCTTTTCTTCTCGCCCCCCATGTACCTCAGGGTCCGAAGGCAGGGTCAGTGGCCTCTCCTCGCTCCCAGGGCTACTCTTCAGCACAGTCTTTCCTCTCCTCTTGAAAAAGAAAGCCCAAGAAGGACTTCAGCAAAAGCAGCAGAAGTTGGGAGCTCCAAGGGCCTGTCCCTCCACAGAGACAGTGAAAAAGTTAGCAAAGATGGTCAGAGTCAATGCTGTCAGAACTCATAAAACTCGTCAAGTGTTCCCAGCAACCAAGCAAGAAAGGGTGACTTAAAAGCAGTAGAACTTCCCGGTGTCTTAACTTTAGCCTTCCCCCAACATCCCTTCCCAGTACAGCAGCAGTCTTGAAGACGGCAGCCTACGTTCCCAATGTGATACTTGGCTCAGGAGGCAGGAGCAAAGAGCAGACTTTGTTCCCAAGGAATTGTTTCTGTCTGTTTGGACCTATCTGGGGATTCGCTGAAGAACTGACTCAAGACACTGGCCTTGGTTCACCCAACTCAACTCTCTCAGGGCAGAAAAGCAGCTAAGAGAGTGTTTCTTGAAAACAACGAACACGCCACTGCCTCTTGGGGCAAAAGATTATAGCTGGGACAAACAAAAGACACAGCAAACCTTTGGAAGAAACATTGGGTAAAGTTACCTTCGGGAATATTGGCTTTGAAAAGCTCCTGCTTATAATGTGGAATCTAGAAAGTCATGTGCATGCCTAGGGCCGGATTCATGCTCAGAAGGGACTTGAGAGTACTGTAAGCTGTCACCTCCTCCAGTTGATATTTAGGCTCAGAAAAACATACATAAGAAATGGAGACAAAGGCAGAGTTGTAAACAGACTGGCTAAGCATTGAAGGAGTGCCCCAACACAGAGCCAATCTGCAGAGACCAGGAGAGTATTTTATTCTTCATTTCCGTTCCTTTTCCCCCTCTCCAGGTGTTTAAGGAAATCTCTGCCAATCCACCAGCTGACCAAAAGCTTAAGGAACAGATACTTCAGAGACCACACATGATAAAACATAGTTTTTGGAAGATAGTTTAGGAAAGTCACCCAACCAATACGCAACCACAACCCACAGAAAGCAACAAAACAGACTCTGAGGATGGGGAAGAATCCAATTTCCAGAGTTACTACATTGTAATACTCAAGATGTCCAGTTTTTAATGAAAAATTATGAGGCATGCAGAGAAACAAGTAAATATGGCCCATTCATAGGAGGAAAATAAATTAGCAGAAACTCGTCATGAAGAGACACAGACATTGGACTTACTAGAGAAAGGCTAAGTTGATTTTCTTAAATACGTTCAAAAAGCTAAAGGAAATGAGGAGAACACTGTCTCAACAAGTAGAGAATATTAATAGAGTGACAGAAATTATAAACAGGAACCCAACAGAAGATGTGAAACTGAATAGTACAAAAACTGAAATGAATAATTCATGATAAGGCTTCAGTAGCAGATATGAGCAGGCAGAAGACAGAATCGGTAAACTGGACGATAGATAAAAAGTGAAATTACTTAGTCTGAGGAGCAGAAAGGGAAACAGAATGAAGAAAAATGAACGGAGCCTAAGAGCACTGTGGAACACTATCACGCAGGCCAACATATGCCTTGTGGGGGTCCCAGGAGAAGGAAAGAGAGAGAGGGCCCAAAACGCTATTTGAATAACCAATGGCCAAAAAATGCCCCAAACTGATGAGAGCGTGAATCTACGCATCGAAAAAGCTCAATGAGCCCAGGGGGCGGGGGGTGGGAAGGGACAGACTGGGAGTTCAAAATGTAGAATAGATAAACAAGACTATACTGTATAGCACAGGGAAATATGTACAAGATCTTGTGGTGGCTGGCAGAGAAAAAAATGTGACAATGAATATATGCATGTTCATGTATAACTGAAAAATTGTGCTCTACACTGGAATTTGACACAACATTGTAAAATGACTATAACTCAATTAAAAAAAAATGTTTAAAAAGAAAAAGAAAAAGCTCAATGAATCCCAAATATGATAAAAACCAAGAGATCCATGCCAAAACATATTATACTCAAACTCAAAAGACAAATAGAGAATCTTGAAAGCAGAAGAGAGGAGCACTTTGTTATGTACAAGGGATCCTCAGTCAGACTGACGATTTATCATCAAAATCCATGGAGATCAGAAGGCAGTGGGGTGACATATTGGAAGTTCTGAAAGAAAACAAAATTGTCAACCAAGGATTCTCTATCTGGCAAAACTTCCCTCCAGAAATGAAGAAGAACTTAGGGCATTCCCTGACAAACGAAATCTGAGAGAATTCACTGCTAGTAGATCAACCCTGCGAGCAGTGCTGAAGGGAGTGTTTCAGGCTGAAGTGACAGGACACTAGACAGTAACTTGAAGTCATACAAAGAAATAAAGACCGTAAGTAAGAGTAAACACAGAGGCGAATATAAGAGTCAATCTTAATGTATTTTGGGTTTTTAACTCCTCTCTTTTCATAAATGATTAAAAAACCAAAAGCATAAAACAATGCTAATGGGCACACAGTGTATCAAGATGTAAATTGCAACAATAAACACATAAGAGGGGGAGGTGGAGCTGTAGAGGAGCATACTTTTTGTATACTCTTGAAGCAAAGTCGGCACTGATTCAACCTAGATTGTATAAGTAAAAGATGTTCATTGTAATCCCCAGGGAAACCACTAAGAAAATATACAGTGAAATAAAAGAGAAGGGAATAAAGATGGTATCTGGAAACTACCTATCTAACCCAAATTAGGCACTAATGGAGGAACTGACAGACAAAAAAGATATGAGACACACGGGGGAAGCACAGTGGCAAAAGGAAGTGCTCTCTCATCAATGACTACTTTACATGTAGGTGGATCACATGCTCCAGATGAAAGCAGGCTGGCAAAATGCACCTACAAAACACAACCCAACTACAGGCTGTGTACAAGAGACTCACTTTAGAGCCAAAAGCACAGACAGGTCGAAAGTTAAGGGATGAAAAAAATATTCCATGCAAATAATAACCAAAAGGGAGCTGGGGCGACTACATTAATATCAGATAAAATAGACTTTAAGCCAAAAGCTGTCATGAGACAAAAATCATATAATGATTAAAAGGTCAATTTGTCAAGAAGATATAACTAGTGTAAACGTATACACACCTAACAATAAGTCCCAAAATACATGAAGCAAGCACTGACAGAGTTGAAGGGAGAGAGCCAGTTCCACAATAATAGTTGGTGACTTCAATACTCTACCTTCAATCACGGATAGAACACCCAGACAGCAGATCAGTGAAGAAACAGAGGACTTGAACAACATATAAACCAACCAAACCTAACACACGTGTACAGAATACACCACCCAACAGCAGCAGAATATGTGGAATGTTTTCCAGAACAGGCCACAAAGCAAGTCTCAGTAAAGCTTAAAAGACTGAAACCATACATAGCACGCTCCGCAGCCACAATAGAACGAGACTAGAAATCAGTCCCAGGAGGAGAACTGGCAAAGTCACAAACGCGTGAAAATTAAGTGACTCGCTCTCAAACAAACAAGGGGTCAAAGAAGAAACCACAGGTAAGTTGGAAAACACATTGGGATGAGTGAAAACGAGAGAAAAAATGACATACCAAAACTGACGGGAGGCAGTGAAAGCAGTGCTCAGAGGGAAATTTATGGCTGTAAACACCTGCCTTAAAAAAGATCAGGCAGAAGACAAGGATGCCCACTTTCCTCATTTCTATTCAACATTGTACTGGAATTTCTAGCCAGAGCAATTAGGCAAGAATAAGTATCTAAATGGGAATGTCAGAAGCATGATTATCTCTATTCACAGATGATTTGCTCTTACCTATGAAACCCTAAAGAATACACACACACGCGCGCACACGCACACACACAACTACTAGACCTATTTATCTAATTCAGCAAAGTTGCAGGACATGAGATCAACACACAAAAATCAGTTGAAATTCTACATGCTAACAATGAACGCTTCAAAAATGAAATCGAGGAAATAATAGCATCTATAATAGCAACAAAAAGATGAAAACATTTAGAGTAAATGTAACCGAAGGGGTGCAAGACGTGTACACTGAAAACTACAAAACATTGTTCAAAGAAATTAAAGAAGATGGAAATTAAATGAAAAAACTTCCCATGTACATGGGTCGGAAGACTTCATACTGTTAACATGGCAATACTCACCACGTGGTCTACAGACTCAATGCCATCCTCAGGAGAATCTCAGCAGCACTTTTTGTGGAAATGGAAAAGCTGATCCAAAAATTCACAGGGAACTGCACAGGACCCCAAATAACCACAGGATCTTGAAAAAGCTAGAGCAGTTGTGCACGTCATTTACTTAGACACGTATGGCTAAGAGTGTAGCAGGCTTTGGCATTAAATATAATTCTGATTCTTGAATAAGTATACAGAACATTATTATATGAACCAGTCAGTAATTCTACTCCTAGGTATATAACTAAAAGAATGAAAAACAGGTGTTCAAATAAAAACTTGCACATGAATAGCAGCACTACTCATAATAGCCAGCACAAGTCACGAGTGCATCAGCTGAAGAACGGATAAACAAAATGTGGTATAGCCGTACAATGGAATGTTATTCAGGCACGAAAACTAATGGACTATTCACACATGCTGAAACACGGAAGCAAATGTTGGAAACATCATGCTCAGTGAAGGAAGCCAGACACAAGAGGCCATATCCATATACTGTATGATTCCACTGATGTGCAGAAGAGGCAAATCCAGCGACACAAAGCAGATTAGTGGCGGCCAGAGGCAAGGATGGGGGAATAGAGAGTGACTGCTTAATGGGTACAGGGTCTTCTTGGAACTGATGAAAACGTTTGGAACCATGCAGAGGAGGTAGTTGCCCAACACTGTACTAAATATCACTGCAATGTACACTTTAGAATGGTTAATTTACGTTATGTGAATTTCACTGCAGTAAAAAAACAAACTCATGGAAAAAATTAGAACACTCTGCCCACTGAGGCTCCTGTCCAGCCCCCTTGCTCATTGCTGTCTCGGAAACGAACCATTCTCCACTCTTGCATTTATGGGGACGCTGCTACAGGCTCTCAGTCCCTTCTCTGTCCCACTCCCACCTCATCCAGAGACTTTAGTGTCCCCGTGGCAGACCGCTAAGCCACTGTAATCCGTTGACCCCAACTCCTCTCTGGCGTCCTCCTCTGGTCCTCTCCCTGCAGCCTTGGGAAGGTCACCCACACTGCGCCCATCAGAGTCTCTCGGGGAGTTGGAAGTGGAGGCAGAGCCACACAGAGATGGAAAGTGGTTGGAGCTGAGTCTCTGAGAGCAGCTCCTTGCAGAGCCAGTCTGAGTTCCTGCCACGAGATGCCCCCAGGGGTGCTCTGGGTCCTGTCAGCCCCTCAGTCAATTCTGTGCGCCCCTCCCTGTCCCTGCAGTGAGCCCCCTCACCTAGTCCCAGCTGCGTTCCGTCTCTTAACAGCCAAGGTGCTCCAACTATGCAGACTAGCACAGGTGGGTTTCAAGCAACAGACTCGGGAAATGCAGGGTGATTTGGGTGACTTGCACTTATTACTGGGTCAGGTTGGGGAAGGCCGAGCGACTCCCCCGTGCACACTGGAGGGGAGGGGGCAGTGAAGCCCGCTGTTTCCAGTGGGCGATGGGGCAGCCTGTTCTCGGAGGGGAAACTCAGGGGTTTGGGTAGACGCTGCCATGAAGCCATTTGTAACTGTGACCCCAGTGGACAGGCACTTCTGATGGTCTCAGGTAACCTAGAGCCTGGGAGGCACAGCCCCAGTCTTGACTTTATTGCCTCCCGACCCAGAGGGAACCTTACAGCCTCCCCGCAAGCTGGCCAGTGGGGTCGCTTAGTGCATGGAGCCAGCGTGTGGCGATGCCAAGAAAACCCAACTTAGAAAAGAACCCTGAAACCACTCAATTACAGTGGTAGTCGGATTCCCGCCCCACCAAGGCTCTGTCATGAGTGTAAGACACCAGTTAGCAAGGAGTGGGTTCCTCACAGTTGTCATGGGGATATTGGAGATGATTTGGAAGGCCCAGAGGACCACAGACACATCCAAAATGTCACCCAGCTGACGGTCTGTGACCTTCCCTCCCAGCATTCCAGAAGGTTTCCTTTGCAACAGGCTCTCTGACTCTGTCTCTGACTCTCCCTCTGTCTCCCAACCCCGTTCCCTACCTTCCCTACAGGATTCTCCAGCTCATTTCCACAGAGGCCATCCTGGAATCACCCAACCCATATCCGCTGGTTGGACAAATGTGCAAGAATAACCCCAGATGGGGGTTTAGGATTTGGTGGGGAAATCTGGATTATCCACTAAGCGGTGCTGGGACAGCCGACTAGCACTTTGGAGGGAAAACAAAGTTAGATCCCAATGTCATTTCTCACCAAAATACATTCCCAGGAGATTAAACACTTAAAGCGGTACAAGATGCTGCAGATGAACATTTTCATAATTTTATAATGGGCAGAGGTTTTCATGGGAAACAAAATCCAGAAGTTATTAAAAAAATGATCATTTAATCATATTTAAAAATTTTAAACTTGTACATAGAGCAGGACCATGAACAAAGGTAAAATGAAGCAACGTGAAGGAAAATAAAAGTGTTTTCCAATTGTGACAAAGATTTGATATTCTATACATGTAGAGAACACAGATGTATTTATAAAAACATTTGACAAACGTACATGTAAGGTTTCTTCTCTGGTTTCTGTAGCTGTGTTGGGCTATTTCACTCGGTACTGTTATTACGTGGCTGAACGCTGCAGTGGAGGACCTCATCTTGACACATCTATTTCACATCCAAGTGGAGATGTCTGTCTGGCAGCGGGATATGAGTCTGGAGTGTGGGGACACGTCTGGGATGGAGGGAAGAACGTGTGAGTCAGGACAGGGCCCTGAAAACACTGAGCCCAGATGAGCGAACCAGGCTAGGGGTGGGGGCCATGGGCCACTGTAGAGGGAGAAGCGGCGCCAGCACTGAGAGCCCTGGGACACTCAGAGGGGGCAGAGAAGAGGGGCAGCCGGCAGCGGAGCGGAGTCCGAGGGGGTTGGGAGGGCCCCCAGGGCTGCGCTCGGGCTGTGGCCAGGAGGAGAAAGTGCTGCACTGGGGGAGGATTTGGGGTTGAGGAGCAGCGGGAGGATGTCTGCTGAGGCTTCAGAGAGGTTGCAGCCCCGCCCACGTGCCCAGGGCCCCGGTGGGGAGAGGGAGGCAGAGGGGGACAGCACTCCTGCTGGGGAGTGGGGGGGCTGGGCCGAGAGGGGCAACCCCTCCTCGAGAGCCCAGCTCGGGCCCTCCTCCCCCAGGTGCTCACCGCTCTGGACCGAGATGCCTCTTGTCGGAAGCATAAGTTGCGCCAGAAGCTGGAACAGATCATCAGCCTCGTGTCCGGCAACAGCTAAGGGTGGCGGAACCGGTGAGGAGGGGGCTTCTCAGTCCTGAGCCGTCTTCGCGTCCCTCCCGGGAAGGGGGCGTCCCACGCCTGGGTCTCGGGCTGAGCCCTGGGCCCGGGGCGCAGGAAAGGACATCGGGCCAAGATGCCCCCGGCGCCCCGGGTCCCCTTCATTAGTGCCTTGCCTTGGGCCCTGTGTGGGGAGGGGTGACAGGACTAAGCCCCCCACCCCGGCAGCAGCAATACCCCCCGCCCTCGTGCGCAGGCGTCGTGACGGCCCCTGACCCCTTTACTATTTATACCCCGACCACCTATTTATTTAATTTATCTCTCCTCACCATCTCCATCTGTGAATCCCCGCCCCCAACGCCCTCCCCGGGGATGCTCCAAGATACACGCACCTCCTCTCCGTGCGCCCCCTGGCTCCCCTGTGACAGTCAGCCTTGGCCTGGCCTCTGGCCCCTCACCCTGGCCGAGGCTGCCCCCACCCACTCCGAGAGGGGGCCTGGGCACCAGCAGCACTCCGGGTGGGTGATGACCCCGAAGCTGCCCTCCGACGGTGGCTGTGCCAAGGGGGGGGGGGGGCCGAGGAAGCCCCTCCGAGCCTCTCGGGGATGGGACTGGAAACTCCTCCCAGGGCCCTGTTCTCCCTGAGCGCCTCGGGAGCTGTAACCAGGCTCGTCCGTCCGGGGCCTGCCCCTCCTTCTCCGGGCCCTACCTCCACATCCCTCCGTGTGGTCTGCGCGCGCCCAGACCCTCCCCCTCCGCTGCCCTGTCCTGTCCTGGTCCTGGGCCTGCCCGAGGGGCCGGGGCCGAGGCAGCAGTGCCTTACTCCTTTGCTCTTCTGCCTCCTCTGAGGAAGCGGACCCCCGTCCCGCGGGCCTGGACACCCAATTTGCTCCTTTTTTCCTTCTTGCATGAGGATTTCTTTGTTCATGTAATTTTTTTTCCCCTCCAATTAAAGTTGCGAGAATGCAGCCGGTGCGCGCCTTTGTCGGGGGGTGGGGGGAGGTGGCTGTTCCAGGCACGTGGAAGCAGGTGGGGAGACGGTTGGACTCTGGCTCAGCTGGACCCGCTGTGCGGGAGGAAGGGTGACTCACTGCAGGGTTTCTGAGGATTTGAGGAGGTCCAGGGCCCTGCCACTCCATCAGCAAGTCCTGGTGGCTCCATCTTCCAGGTCCATTCAGTCTGTTTCTTTCTCCCCACCTCCACGGCCCCCAGACGGGTCCAGGCCGCCCTTGTCTCTTACCTGGAAGCCAGTGTCCCCGTTTCTGCCCCAGCCGCCCTCGGCCTATTCTCGACATGGGAGGCACTGGGCTCCTGGTAAGAAACAGAGTGTATCCTGTCCCCACGGGGCTCAAAACCGTCCAGTGGCTTCACAGCACCCAAACGCCTTCATATCTGTCAACTCTTTACTGTCCCAAGTGCATTGCAATGACTGTGCTCCCAGCTACCATTTATTCCCCATGTGTTAGGAAGGGTGAAAGGAGACTGGGGCCGTCCGGAAATGTTCTGGACCAAGAGTATGGTAATTGACAAGACCTGGGTTTGAGGTCACGACCTGGTCATGGAGAGATTGTGTTTGTGACCATTCTGTTCCAGGCAGGCACTGTTCCAAGAGCTGGGGGTACTGCAGGGGTAGTAAGTAACGCAGAGGGCGGGAAAGGCGGGATGCAATTTTTAGTGTCACCATGAAAGCTTCTGCTGAGATAGAAGTGTCTTTTGAGGACCTGAAGGAGATCAGGAAGTAAGCCAGCTGGAACCCAGGGGAAGAGAGTTCCTGACAGGAAAGAGCCAGGGCAAAGGCCCTGAGGCAAGAGTGGGCCTGGCATTTTTGAAAGGCTAAGGACGCCAGCGTGGCTGAACCAGAATGAGCATGTGACAGAGTGGGAGTGGGTGAGGTCAGAGGGGAAATGGGCTGGACCACACCTGGATTCTCAGTCCACTCTAAGGTCTTTGGCTTTGTCTCTGAGCAAGAGTCCCTTTTGGAGACTTTTTAACAGAAGAGTGATGCGATCTGACATGTTTTAAAGTATCCCAGCAGCTTTGGTTCATCTGTCAGGCCAAGGCAGTAGACTGATTCTAGGCTTTGCTGGGTGAGGGAGGGAGGATCACACTGAAATCAGGCCCTCAAGCCCGGCATGCTGTAGATCGAGAGCTGCAAGCCAAGAGGATGCTGGAGATCTGCAGAGGGTCCCCCTTGAGTCTTCAGGGGACACCGAGCAACAAAAGTGTGTGAGGAAACTACCCCAGGCCCGGGAGAGGGCTGCCAGAAAGGGTGAAAGGTAGCTTTGTGCAGTGTTCCAGCAGGACCTAGGTGACCCCTGTCCCCAGTGGCCAGAATGGGAACCTTGTCATTCAAGAGGCATGAGGAAGGGCACTCAGAAGGGTACTCAGAAGGGTCTTGCCTCCGTTGTCGGAAGGTAATTCTACACTAAAAGCTGCCCTAGTACCACGTAGCAAATCTTAAAAGCAAGATTCTAAAGAATCAAGTTGTTTCCAAGCAACCACAGCACTTGAAGATGAAGTCCAAGAATATGTTTAGAAATCCAAAAATATATAGCACCCAAGGTAAACTATACAAGGTCTGTTATCCAATCAGAAAAACATTTGATATGCAAATATTAACTAAAACCCAACCCACTGTAAAGAGATCAGTCAATAAAAGGCATCCAGATTGGAAAGGAAGAAGTAAAACTTCCCTTTATTCCCAGATAACAAGATCATCTATGGAGAAAGTCAAACGGAATCTACAAAAGAGTGACTAGAACTAATTTGTGAGTTTAGCAAGACTGCAGGGTATTTTAGAGGGAGCTAACTCCCGTGCCCAAACACTTAAGCAATTGTCCCAGCCCTTTTCTTCGCTGATCTGAAACAAGGCCAGTCAGCCACAAAATTCCTATCTTCTCATGCACACTCAGTTTATTTGGGCAGGAAACTAACTCAATGGTGACACAGACATGGGGAAACCAGAATTCTGGCGGGAGAGTGCATTTTCTGAAGAGCCACTGTGTGCTGCAGATCAAGAGTTTAAAAAAAAATAAACAGAAAAATAAACTTCTATCTCAGTATGTCTACCTTTTGGAATCTATCTTGAGGAAATAACCATTCACGCAAAGACATGTACAAAGAGTCCATTGAATCGTTACCTATAGTGAGAAAAAAAGAGCAATTTGAACTGTCACCAATTACATTATAATGCCTCTTTTATGCATCCATTCAAAAACATGGTTTGGAAGGATTTTTAGAGAAAGGCTCGTATGTTAAATGAAAAGAATTTAAAACTAAGAAAATATTCCAAAACGTTGATAGTATTTAGTGCTGGGTGGCAAGACTTAATTAATTTTCATTTTCTCCCATTTCCTACATTGTCTTCAATGGCCTAGTACTACTTTAGTATCTGAATCCCAGACCTCCACTCCCTCCAATCTAAGGAGAAAAGAAAGTAAATAAGCAGATTCTGTAGCTGAAAAAACACTCAGACACAGAACAGTAGTTCAGTTTGATTTTCTGCAGTAACAAACATTTAATCATCTCCCTTCCCCAGCAACAAGGAAACAAAACAAATGGGCCCTGAGCACCCATGGGCCCATATAGGCCAAAAAGAAAAAGCAGACTCCAAGAATAAAGTGGTATCTACTGCGGGAATCAATGCCTTGGGAAAGGAAGCACTGCCTGGCATGGGACACAAGGTTGGGCTTCAGCCCCCTTTTCCTGGCAGAGACTTAGGGGGAAACAGGGGTCCAAAGCGCTGCATGTTCTGCACCACCAGGGAAAGCTGGTCAAGAAAGGAAGTGAAGGAAAGTCCAAGGAGGCGAGTATCTCGAGCAGTCCATCTCCTAAAAGTGAGGGGAGAGGAAAATCAAGCTGGCAGTGAGAACTCTTGCCGAGACCCGGTCCAGCCCACCCTCCCTTTAGACCCCACACTGAGCGGTTTCGCATCTCCATTAAAACAGTCCCCGGTCTGAGGTGGGCTCTTAGCGTATCCCGCACCCCCACCCCCAGCCCAGGGGCCCTTCTAGAACTGACACGACCAGGAAGCTGCCTATCACTGCCAGTTCCTTCCGAATGGCATGCAGATGAGGTTCCACACGAGGAGCCAGGGACCTGCGGGCCACCTCTGCCTCCATGGGAGACAGGAACGGCACTCTCATGGTGCTGCAAAAGTGGTTAAGGTTCCATCTGTCAACAACAGACCAGTCATCTGCCTGTGCCTCTGGTCTCGAGCCTCCAGGCCTGCTTTCCCCCCAGGCAGCCCTCAGACCGCTCACAGCCCCCCACCCCCACCCCCTGTGCCCAGTCACAGGAGGCCCCGGGGGCCTGTTCATCTCCTCAGTCCAACCACGGCCCCGCCACTGTCTCCCCAGCCCAGTCTCCTCCTACCCCCTCCGGCCTTCTTCTCTGCCTCTTGCACCCTCAGGCCGTCCCCCACCCCCAACACACACTCACTCTCACACAAACACACACACACACACACACACACACACGCCTGCGCGCGCGCGCGCGCACGCTGCTCTGACCTCTGACCTTCCTCCTGATGTCCGGCCTTTCCCTTCTAGCTGCTACCAATCCCTACTTGCGCCCCTTCCTGAACAGCCTCACCCCTCGTGCTCCCCCGGCCCACTCCACACTCCTTGGCCACAGTCCGTTCCTCCTAAAAGATACAATTGATGAACTAGGATCCTTGGCCGTCTGGCGGCAGGCGCGGGTTCTCCGCCTCGCCCTCTCCCGAGAGGTGCAGCACCAGCACCACCGCCTCCGCGCACACCACGCTGACCAGCAGGGCCACCAGGAACACCCCGCTCATAAGGATTTCCGCGGCCACCATGGCCTCCAGCACCGCCCGCCGCTCCGCCCGCGCCGTCGTGTGGGGCCTGCATGGCTGCCGCGCCGTCCCCCTCAGACACCCGACGCGGAGACACCGCTCTCTCCGCCCACTGCTGGCCGACTGAGGCTCCTCGCGAAGCTCCGCCCCTTCGTGCGCAAAGATACCCAGTGCGCCTGCGCAAACTCACCTCAGGCGCGCCTCCTGGCGTGTGATTGGTTGCCGCCCAGCCCGCCCCACCGCCCACGGGCCGCCCCGGAGACCCCGTCGGCTCGGCGGCGCTGGAGAGGCTGCGCTCCCTCACGAAGCCCCGCTCCCGAGCACTGCGCGCTCCCCCGAGTGCGCCTGCGCAAACACAGCTTCGCGAGGAAGCCGAGGGGTGTGGGCGGGGGTACATGTCAAACGCGCGTCAGTGAAGTGGTTTAGAAAATAAAATAAAATAAATTCTAATAATGGCCGCATTGAACACTGCTCCCAGATTTCTGGCAACTTAACACTCAGCTCCCCAGAGCCCGCATGAGGCAGCTCCCGCTCAGCACTGCTGGTCGGGTCCCTTCCCCTCCTCGCACATCTCCAGACAGTCCTTTCGTTAAACGCCCCTCGGTTCAACACTTTTAATCTTCCTGCTGGTGCCCCGACTAGCACTCCAAGGGTAGATGCGGGCATCTGAGCATTACTTGGGGCACCTCGTGTATCAGTCAGGGCTCATTTGCAGATACCTCAAACCTGTCCGGCGGGTTTTACCCAGGGAATCGAACACCGAACCAGGCGCTGGCTTTACACGGGGAATTGAACACACAGAACCAGGTGCTTACAGAATCATTTAAAGAGCGCCAAGAATGGAATGTAGGCTGAGCTCTGGGGACGACCCAGAGCGCCACAGAACTGACCTCTCAAGGGAGCTGGTACCCAGGCCACAAGGAAGGAGGAGAATCGGCAAGCTGCTGACCCCACCCGTGGTTCTGGGAACCCCTGCCTCTGGCGATGGTCCAAGTCCCAGGACGTTGGCTGGCTTCCAGAGCCACACTGCGGCGGCTAGACCCGCACGGGCCACAAGGCAGGAAGCCTTGGACCCAGGGGCGTGCTGCCGAACCTCTAACAATGGGCTCCCCAGAGGCTTCACGGACCTCCGTGGTGTACACACTCCCACCGCGGCCGATTTCGGGCTACCAACGTGACGTCACCGAATGCCGAGCTGCAAAGAGATGCCACCCGTCGGCTGTCCGAGGTGGCGAAGCGCACCACTGCTCTCACCCTGCCTCTCACCCCACACAGACACTCTGATGCTCACACGGAAACCCACGTCTCCGTGACTCCCGGCAAGAGCACCCAGAAGCAGATTTCCGTCTCACGTGGCCTTCCAGACCACATGTGAGTGCGACGAGCTGGCCAAACTTGACCGCATCCAGAATGCCAGTTCCAAAAGGGCCCAGGGAGATGCAGCTTTTATTTCTCCAACGTGTGCAGCAGAAGGAGGCTCACCACACGAAGGCTGGACCAGAAGCTGAGGGGCCAGGCCACAGAATCCACCACAGTGCTCCCTTTGACTCCTCCACATCTATACCTCTGCTTTTAATACGTAGTAACAGCAAACACTCACTACGTTCCAGATGCTGTTTCAAGGGCTTTAACGTGTGTTAATCCATCATGCAAGCTTTCCGACAACAATGCCAAAGTCAGTCTCCTGTCTACCACGATGCGTCTCTCCTCCAAACAAACACAAACACACCCACTGTCTCCCCGACACCAGCGGCTCACAGTCTTACCCTTCTCAGTGGGGCGCGCCTGCCACCTCTAGTTCATTCATCGTATCGTGGGGACAGCCTATAGGCCGTGGATTGAACTATGAAGTTAACTTCCACCAACTCATCCGCTATAAAACAGCAGAGGGAAGTTAGGGAGAGGAGGAGGAGACCGGCTAACGCAAACTTTTATAACGTATGAAACAAGAAATAAAATGGGCACAAGCATTACAGTCCTCGTTTCTGCAATTAGGCATGAGGCCAGAGGTGGTATTTTTCCATTTCTGCCGTGGACTATCCATTCCCTTGTACCTATTGCCCTCAGCCAGCATCCAGCTGATCAGCATGGGGTGCGCCAAGCCGTCATTCCTGAGGGGCTGAGCCCTTGCGGGTCCCGTCCAGAAGGACTTGCCCCCACCTTCCGCCAAATGTTACTGTGCTACGTAGTGGTACTAGGAGGGACTCCCCCAAATTCTCTGGGTCCCAGGCACGCCTTTCCCCAGCCCTGCTCCGTAGCAGCAGGGCTCTCCTCTTGATCATCAGGCTCCGTCACCCCAGCCAACACCACGACGCCCTGGCTCGTTGGTTCAGTAGCGCACGGAGCCCCAGATGGCCAGGGAAATGCCTCAGATCTAGGTCTGTGGAGCCTCTGTGTGCAGACTGCGATGGTGACTAGGTCTTGAGTAGGTCCATGGACGGTAGCGTGCCGTGCTGGAAGCCATGGCGGGAGGGAGGGCAGGTCCATACACAGAAAAGGAGTCTATTCCAGAGAGAAACACTTGCCGCCCCCCTGCATGAGGAAGGGGTCTAATATAAGCAAACTTCTTCCAGGTAGCTGGCTGATTTCTTTGAGGGATGACTCCATATATGGGACTCTACTTTTGGTAGGTTGGGCACGCAGTAGTAATAGTACCCAGGTCAGCCTTGCTGAGGTGAAGACCATGTTGTTGAGTCCATGCATAGCTTCCACTTGTGTCCTCCACGTCCTCTTTTTTCACGAGCCCACCAAACAAGAATTGGGCAGCTGGGAAAAGGAGGTGACTGACGTCCACAGAACAGATCATCTTATCTACCTGACTATTGAAAGACTCCCCTGCGGTGGCTACTGCTTGGTGAGCATTCCCAAGGGATGCACATTTCCTCACTCTGTGGGCCCATTCCTGGAAATCCAGTTGTACGTCTCTTTCCCAGCCCACCTTGCTGTCAATTTTCCGGTCCTCTTCCTTCAAAGTCCTGACCATTTTAACAAGCTATCACATACTCCTCAATGACCACAGTAGGTACACACTTTTATCCACCTCCTTCCAGGCAGAGTGAACAACAAGATGCACTCCTTGAACTTGTGCCCATAGAGAGAATTGTGAAAATGTGTTGAATGTGGCTTAAGCGGTCAGCCCGAACTGACTAACACACACAACACACGCAAATAAACACACACACACACACACACACCACACACACACACACATTTTGCCTTTCAATCATACTTAAGTGTACAACTGATTAGCATCAATTATACTCACAAGGTGGTGTAACCACCACAACTATCTGTTTCCAAAACCTTTTTATCACCTCAAACAGAAGCTCTTTAGCCATTAAGCAATAACTTTTTATTAGCATAGTCCCCAGCTCCTGGTAACTTCTAATCTGCTTTCTCTCTATGAATTTGCCTATTTTATATATTTTATATAAGTGGAGTCATACAATATTTGGTCTTTTGTGCCTGATCTTTTACTGTCTCTATAGTTTTGTCTTTTTAACAACGATAGAGTCATACACTATGTTACCTTTTCAGACTGGCTTCTTTCACCTACCAACATCCATGCGCAGTTTCTCCATGTCTTTTCATAGCTTGGTAGCTCATTTCATTTTATGGCTCAATAATAGCCCATGGTAGAGATATAGTACAGTTTGTTTATTCATTCACCTACTGAAAAACATCTTCTTTGCTTCCAATTTTTGGCACCTATGAGTAAAGCTGCTATAAACATTTGTGTGGAGGTTTCTGTGTGGATGTAAGCTTTCAAATTTGTTGCATAAATACCAACATGTAAAGGTCTTGTCTGACAGGTTAAGAGCTTGGAAGTTGTCACTCCTCTCCTGACAACAAATAAAAAGTTGAATAAACTGAAAAGCAACAACTCTTCTTAGATCCAGCAGAGAACAGAGGTTACCAGGGAAACTGCTGCTCCAAAATCTGAAGAGATGGATGGAGAGAGAATCACAGCTTCCTAGGAATCAAAGATGCTGCTGGATCCTGGTAGGAACACTGAGACGATAACTGAGAAGGACTTGTAAAAGGACATCCTAGAGACACAGGCTCACTCACTAATAGCAATCACTTTTCTTTTTATTCTCTAGAAGAACTATTCTGGATAATTTGTTTTTAAATATATTGAAATGGGTTTATTGATTCAATTGTCTTACTATTTTTGACTTTTTGCTGTACCCATAATTATGTCTTTTCATTCCTAACATTTTTATTGGTAACTTACATCTTTTTTCTTTATTGATTTTCCAGCAGATTGCCTTGTTTGTTTCTATTTTCAAAGATGCTGGGTGAATCTTTTTTCCTTTAAAAAAAATTTCTTTATTAATTTCCTTAATTTCCGTCTTTTAAGCTCTCATCTACTTTTTTTTTTTTTTTTTTTTGGCTTCACTCAGTTCATTTTTAAAACACATAGATTTGAAGGCTTAACTAATTAGGTTTTAGTCATTGTTATTTTTCCTACTGTGCACAAAGAATGCTGCCTGTCATTTCAGTAAACAAAGGATGTTGTAGCCATCAAGCCATCAAGCCATCAACCACTGCAGCCTCCTCCAACAGTGCCCTGTGAGGGGAATCTAGGATGGAGAAAAACAGGATACTGGCCCCAGATGCATATCAAAGGAATAGTTTCAATAAACCCAGACTCTTGCATTCTTCATACATAGAAAAGCAATAAAAATCTTAACTTGAGATGTCTGTTTTTGTGATTAGCAGTAATCTTTTGATGTTCTAATACTTCTTTAAGCAAAAACTCCTATATATCATGGCTCCTCCCTTACCTCTTTGAAACAGTTCCTCAGAACTATCCAAGGTTGTTTCCGGGCTATAGTCCTCAGTAAGGTCCTCGAATAAACGTAAGTCTCAACTTCTAGGCTGTGCATTTTTTCAGTTGACCTATAACATTGTGTAAGTTTACGGTGTGTAATGTGATGATTCGCTACACACATACATTATGAAATGATTACCACAATAAGGTTACTTAGCACAGGCATCACCTCGCATAATTACCATTTCTTTTTTGTGGTGAGAACATTTAAGATCTACTCTCTAAGCAACTTTCAAATATATAATACAGTATTGTTAACTATAATCAACATGCTCTACGTTAAATCCCCAGAACTTCTTCATCTTATAACCTCCTGGTTATAACCTTTATTATGACCTTTGTTCCTTTTGACCAACATCTCCCTATTTCCCCCACACCCCAACCTTTGGCAACTACTATTCTATTCTCTATTGCTGTAGGTTCCACCTTTTTAGAATGCACATATAAGTAAGATCATGCAGTACAGTACTTGTCCCTCTCTATCTGAACTTATTTCACTTAGTTTAATACCCTGAAGATTCATCCATGTTGTAGCAAATGGCAGGATTTCCTTCTTCCTCGTGGCTGAATAATATTCCTCTGTGTGTGTGTGTGTGTGTGTGTGTGTGTGTGTGTGTGTGTCTTATCACATCTTATTGATTCGGTCTCCTTACTGTTATTGGTCTGTTCATATTTTCTATTTCTTCGTGATTCAGTCTTGGTTAGTTGCCTGTTTCTAGGAATTTATTCATTTCCTCTAGATTATCCAATTTGTTGGCATACAGTTGTTCATTGCAGTCTCTTATGACCCTATGGACTTCTGTGGTATCAGCCGTAATGCCTCTTTCGTTTATAAAATTTCATTTATAATTTTATTTATTTGAGACTTATCTCTTTTCTTCTTGTTAGTCTAACCAAAAATTTGTCAGTTTTATCTTTTCAAAAACCAACTCTCTGTTTTGTTTATCTTTTCTATTATCTTTTTATCTTTTTCTAGTCTCTATTTCATTTATTTCTGCTCTGATCATTATTTCCTTCTTTCTGCTAATTCTGGTTTGCTTTGTTCTTCTTTTTCTAGTTCCATGAAGTGTAGAGTTAAGATTTTTTCTTTGAAATTTTCCTTTTTCCTTATTTAGGCATTTATTGCTATAAATGTGCCTCTTGGACCTACTTTGCTGCATCCTATAAGTTTTGGTATGTTGTATTCCCATTTTCATTTGTTTTGAGATATTTATTTCCATTTCAATTTCTTCTTGACGCACAGGTTTTTCAGGAGTATAGTATTTAATTTCCACATATATGGGAACTTTCCAGTTTTCCTCCTATTACAGATTTCTAGTTTCGTATCATTGTAGTTGAAAAAGTTACTCGGTGTGATTTCAATATTTTAAAATTTGCTTTCTTTTGTGACCTAACATATGATCTATCCTGGATAACGTGTTCTGTGCATTTGAGACGAACACACATTCTAGCGCTGTCGGATGGAATATTCTGTATATGTCTGTTAGGTCTATTTGGTCTAAGGTATAGTTCAAGTCCAATGTTTCCTTAATGATTTTCTATCTGGATGCTCCGTCCATTGTTGAAAGTGAGGTATTAGAGTCCCCTGCTATTGCTGTATTGTTGTCTATTTTTTCCCTCAGATCTCTTAGTACTTGCTTAATATATTTAGGTGATCCAATGTTGGGTGCATGTATATTTACAATTGTTATATCCTTTTGATGAGTTGACTCCTTTATCATTATAGGATGACCTTCTTTGTCTCTTGTTACAGCTTTTGACTTAAAGTCTATCTTGTCTGATATAAATGTAGCTGTCCTTGCTCTCTTTTGGTTTCCATTTGCATGGAATATATTTTTTCATACTTTCATTTGAGCCTGTGTGTGTCCTTAAAGCTGAAGTGAATCTCCTGTAGGCAATGTATAGGCGAATTTTTTTTTTTTTTTTAATCCATTCAGCCACTCAATGTCTTTTGATTGAAGAACTCAATCCATTTATGTTTCAAGTAATTATTGATAGGTAAAGAGTTACTAATGCCATCTTACTTTTTTCTGGCTGTTTTGTAGCTCCCCTGCTTCTTTCTTTCTCTCTTGCTCCCTTCCTTTGTGCTTTGATGATTTCATGTGGTAGTATGCTTTGATTCACTTCTCTTTATCTTTTGTGTATCTACTACAGGCTTTTGCTTTACGGTTACCATGAGGTAACTTACTTAAAACATCTTATAAATATAACAGCCCACTTTAAGCTGATAACAAGTTAATTTCAATGCATACAAAAACACTACGTTTTACTTCTCCCTCCCACATTTATGTTTTTAATGTCATGATTTACATCATTTTATATTGTGTTTCTATAACAAATTATTGTAGCTATAGCTATTTTAATAGTTTTGTACTTTAACTTTTATACTAGAGTTAAGTATTTAACACACCACTTCATTACAGTATTAGAGTATTCTGAATTTGACTATACACGTACCTTTATCAGTATTTTAATAAACTTTTATTTTACTAATTAGCATCTTCTTATTTCAGACTGAAGAAATTATTTCAACATTTCTTGTAAGACAGATCTAATGGTGATGGACTCCCTTAACTTGTGTTTGTTTGAGGAAGTCTTTATCTCTCCTTCATTTCTGAAGGACAACTTTGCTAGGTACAGTAATCTTGATTGGCACTTTCCTTTGGTGCTTTGAATATATCATCCCACTCTCCTCTGGTCTGCAAGGTTTCTGCTAAGAAATCCACTGACAACCTTATGAAGGTTCCCTACTATGTACGGATGTTTTTCTCTTGCTACTTTTAATTTTTTTTTTCTCTTTGTCTTTGATTTTAGATAGTTTTGTAATAATGTGTCTTGGAGAAGATTTTTTGAGTTGCAGTTTTGGGGGGACCTATGAGCTTCATGAACTTGGATGTCCAAATCTCTCCCCACATTTGGGGCATTCTCAGCCATTATTTCTTTAAATAAGTTTTCTGCTCCTTTCTCCTTCCCTTCAACTCCTGGGTATCCAATAATGCATAGGTTGTTTCTCTTAATGGTATCCCATATTTCATGCAGGCTTTCTTCACTCTTTTTCATTCTTTGTTTCTTTATTCTCTCCTGACTGGATAATTTCAAATGACCTGTCTTCTACTTCACAGATACTTCCTTCTGCTTGATCAAGTCTGATGTTGATGCTCTCTATTCCGTTTTTCATTTCATTCATTGTATTCTTCAGCTCCAGAATTTCTGTTTGGTTCTTTTTTTATGATTTCTATCTCTCTGTTAAGCGTCTCATTTTGTTCATGTGTTGTTCTCCTGATTTTGTTGAATTTTCTTTCTGTGCTTTCTTGTAACTCATTGAGTTTCATGAAAACAACTCTTTTGAATTCTTTATTGGGAAAATTGCAGGTCTCGATTCTTTGGAGTCAGTTACTGGAAAATTATTGTGTTCCTTTGGTGATGTCATGTTTCCTTGAGTTTTTATGTCTTGCATTGCTGTCTTCACATTTGAATAAGCAGTCACCCCCTCCAGTCTTTAATGACTGGCTTCAGGAGAGAAATACATTTTATCAGCCCTGTTAGGGGTTCTGAGGTTTTCTTAGAGCTTTTCTATGGATACTCCTGCTCCACACTTCTTGTTTCCTCTTGAGGGGGAATTATTCAGATTACATGCCTTCTCTCAAAAGCCACACCGAGGGCTGAGAGTCATCTGTTCGTCTTCCCTAAGGCAGTGACAAATGCTCACCTTTGCATGCTTTCTCCCAATCCACAAAGCCTGGACAGCTTTCTGCACATGCTCCCTAGCTGTCTACAAAGGCTCACACTTGCTGCCCTCAGGTGCACGCACAGAGAGCTGAACATGAGGTAGGATGTGTGTGGGCGAGGTCAGCAGAGCATTAGGGGTGCCCACGGGCTAGCTAGGGGTACCCACAGGTGAGGCATCCCCAGCGGCTCATGAGCTGGCTTCCTGATTGAGTCCTTGATGTGGTTAGTACGATCCACATCCCTATTATACCTTCCAAGAGCCCTGGGCACTGTTCTTCTAGCTGCTCCCTGCCCCCTGGTCATGCAGCACACTCAGTATTCTTGATGGAATCAGAAAGAAGTGGGTCTGTTTGGCTGTATCCCACACAGCTGGAGAAGCCAGGTGCTCACTCACATGTTCTCCCTTTCCCCTGTGGGAGAAATTGCTGGCTAAGACGGCACTGAGCTTTGCTGCCTTGGTGGAGGGATGACACAGGTAAAGTGAAAGTGCTCCTCTTATCATCATTAGTGCATCCAGTCGTGGGTTTCTTTTGCTCCAACAGCATGCTGGAACTTCTCTGCTGGACTCCTCGACTTCTGCATAGGCATTCTCGTCTTTGGATGGGTGTCAAAATTGGTGGTGTTAACAAGGAAGACGGTAGAAAGCTCCTATTTCACCATTTTGATGACATCACTCCCCTTGTTTCTGATCTTACAAGAAAAACATTGTATTTTTCACTATGATGCTAGCTATAGTGTTGGGAAAGGCAGTCTCATGCATGCAGCCTTTTGACCCCCACTCAGCCACATAAGAATGGGCCTTTGGTCTGGAACACTTCCTTACCAAGAAATAAAACACCTTCACAGCCTGTGCTGGACCTATTGCCTTGTGTGGGGATATCTTTCCCAGTTTCAGACTCAATGTGTACTCCTTTGTTCTGCTTAAGTATGTGCAACATATGGCAACTAGCCAACCCCATTGCTGTATCTGTGTCCTGAAGGGAGGGGACAAGGGCCTTCGTTTATTCTGCAGCACAAGGTAAGTGCAGTCAGGTCAGTGGCTCTGCACAGGCTGCCAGGAGGGACCTGCTGGCCGTGAGAGGCCAGCACCCACTACTGAAGCTATCTTGCCCCGTTTCTTCTCCATGTGAGCAAAGTGCCGCTCCCTCCAGTGCTTGACTGCTTTGTGTTACCTCGGCAGCTCTGACACCGAGAGGTAGCCCTTCTAGTCCTAGTTTGCTATTTTGTCTTAAATCATGATTGGGTGCTGAATTGTGTCGGTGTGCTGTTTTGCACTTACTGAGATGGACATGTGGATTTTCTCCTTTATTCTGTTAATATGATAGGTTACATAGATGATGTTAAACCAATCTTGCATTTCTAGAATAAGCCACGCTTGACCATAGTGTATTACCCTTTTAAAGCTTTAAAAAAAAAAAAATATATATATATATATATATATATATATATATATATATTTATTTATTTTTATTTTTTTTTTTTTTAAAAAATACAAATAGCAGCTTAGACAAAGTGAGGCAGCAGAGGAACGTGTTCTAGATGAAAGAACAAGATAAAACCCCAGAACTAAGTGAAGTGGAGCTAGAAAGGCAGATCATGTCGCAGCTCGGTTCAAAACTCCTCAGTGGCTTCACTGCACCCAAACTCCTTAAAATCTGGAACACCTTGCTGGCCCAGCTGTACCTCCATTGTGATACATTTACCTACCTCTAACCTCCCCCAACACCTGGTAAGTAATGCAAGTGAGGAGAAAGCAGGACACAACTTCACATAGGGGGACATTTCAGTGATTCAGGTGCAACTCTGGGTGAAGAGAGTTCCAGACAAGAAAAAGCCAGTGCAAAGGCCCTGGGGGCACGAATGGGTCTAGTTTTGCAGAAGGGGAAAGGAGCCCTGTGTGGCTGGATCCAAACAGGCAAGGGCGAAAGGGGAAGGGATGAAGCCAGAGAGGTTGCAGGCACCATCACATAGGACTTTGGGAGCCACTGTAAGGCTTTGACTTCAACTCTGAGTGAGAGGGAGCCCGCTGGAGGATTTGGATCTGAGGAATTATAAGACCTGAGAGGTTTTAGAGCAAACCTAGCAGCTTCAGCAGTCCATCTATAGAGCCAGAGCAGCAAAATGATTCTGGGTTTTTCTGCGTGAGGGAAGGAGAATCAGACTAAGGTCTCATCCCCCAGGTGAATTAACTTCACAATTCTGGGGAAGTGTGGGGAGTACTCTCTGGAAAGGACTGAGTCTTGTGCCCCTTCTCCAGCTTTTGTCCTTTCCTCCAGCTGCCCCTTGAAGTCCCTCCCTCTCTTCTTTGGAGTCTTACCCACAAAAACTGATTTGTCCCCTTTCCTACCATATGGCTTGATGGTTTCTTAGCAAGGAGCCAATCCCTTAGGAAGAAAATAGGCTCATTTCTCTCCTGAAGTAATAAAGGAGGGCAAAGTCCTCTCACCGCAGTAGTTAAATAAAAAATAACATTATGATCCCTCAACTCAATAATAGTCAAGATTTTTCTATTGCAAGTAGAGAAAAGAAAGAAAAGAAAAAAGAAAAGAAAAGAATCAAAAATATCCACACTGGCTTAAACCAAAGGGAGAATTTCTCAGTCTGTGTAACTCAAAGGTCCAGAGGTAGTTCTGTCTTCAGGCATGGCTGGATCCAGGATTTGATTCTCTGAGATTTGCCTTCTTCTGGCTCTAGCTTCCCCTCTGTCCATTACCAGGCTACCCCCTGCAGCCCCGAAAGTGTCACTAGTTGGATGGGATCACCATGGCGGGAGGAAAGCAGTGCTCCGATGGGCCAGGCCTGAGCCACATGCCCACTCCTGGAATCAGAGGTGAAGTCAATTCCATCAGAAGCATAGCTCTTGTTAGTAGAATGTACATCAGCAGGGGAAATGATGCAACTCGTTTAATCTGTTTTCATATCTGTTTCTTGCTCTTCAACTGCCATATGCTATTGCTCCAGGACGGACTTACCATGATTTCCTAAACGTTTTCCCCATTGATGTACATTCGACCCATTTTTCACAATGACAAACAATGCTGTAATTCACATTGTGGTCAATTCTGCCTTGTTCGCATATACAAGAGGTTTTGTGTGTGTGTGTGTGTGTGTGTGTGTGTGTGTGTGTGTTTCTTTTTTCTTTAATGATAGATTCCCAAAGGTGGGTTAAAGGAAACGCACACCTTTAATTTTAATAGAAAATGCCAGTGAAATGTCCAGATAGATTTTACTGCCACCCTAAGTAATCATGGGTAAGAGTCTTTGTTTCTAACTATAGCCTTCCCTAGCATTGAAGACTGGAAGTTAATTAAATTAATCCTACATTAAGATCTTCTCTGGTCCCACATAGTAAATCTTAAGATTCAAGAGGATCAAACTGTTTCCAAGTAATTTAACAGGATCCCAGAACAAAGTTCAAGAATAACTTTAGGGATGGAAAAATATCCGGCACCCAAGGGAAAATTTATAACGCCTGGCATCCAATCTCAAATTACCAGGCATGCAAAAAAGCAGGAAAATCCAATCCATTATGACAGAAATCAATCAAATGGCATTGGCTGGAAAGAAAGAAAGAAAAGTGCCTTTATTTACCGACAGAATGACTGTGTACGTAGAAAGTCCAACGGGACTGTAAAAGAGCTATTACAATTAATTAGTGAGCTCAGCAAGGTTGCAGGATACAAGATATTTTAGAGGGAGCTAATCACGTTGAATGGCAGGCCACAATTTTCTTTTTATTCCATTTTTACATTGTCTTCAGTTACATTGTACTACTTGAATATCTGAACCCCAGAACCTCCCCTCCAACCTGAGGACAAACGCAAGACTACCAGGAGGTGCAGTAGAATAGCAGTAGCTCAGGTTTATTTTCTGTAATTAACAAACGTTTAATTGCCAAACAAAATACATGGGCCCTGAGTGCGCAAGGGCCAGAAGAGGCAAAAGATCAGAACCCAATAACAAAGCGGCAACTACTGCAGAGAGCAGTGCCCTGGGGAAGGGTGCTTAGAGCGGGACACATCAGTTAGGTTAGCCCCCCTTGCCCTGCTGAGGCTGAGCAAAACTCGGGGGCACAAAGCACTGCATGGCCTGCATCACCAGGAAAAGCTGGTCAAGGCAGGAGGCGATGGAAGTTCGGAGCTGGCCAGGGTCTTCAGCAGTCAATCGGCTAAAAGGGAGGGAAAAATAAAATTCGTTAGGAGGAGGGGAAGCACATTCCTCCCCCTGTCCCCTCACACCGACAATCCCAGAGCACCACAGCACCACGTTTCTTCCTTAGACTTCACCCCTCCCTGGCTCCATGACAGCTCCACCTGGGCGGAGACTGGCTCTGGCCACCTGCCACCAGCCCCTCCCCGGCCCACTGTAGAACTGACACAGCCAGGACGCTGCCATTCACACTGAACTCCTCCTGAACTGGCCCTTGCAGTTCCACATTTGGAGTCAGGAACCAGTGGGCGATCTCCGCCTCCACGGGCGACGGGAACGGCACAGTGAAGAAGCTGGTGGAGATATGGTTAAGGCACCATCCACACGACTGATTTTTGCCTGCGCCGCTGGCCTCCTCCTCGCTGAGACCCGCCTGCCTCCCAGGCCGCCCCTTGGGCCATCCCCAACCTCCCACCCTATACACTTAGGCCAGCCTGGACGTCACAGCCCCTACCCTCTGGTTCACGGCAGACTGGTTTGCCTCACCATTGCCACCCTCTGTCAGCCCAGACCACCCCTGGCCCATACCCCCCAGCAGCCAAGAGTACCCTCCTTTTACACTTCAGGCCCTACTCGCCTGCAAGACCCCCCCAAACCACCTCCAGCCCATCCCCCGGCCACCCAGCCCGCCAGGGCTCCTCAAATAGGATACAACTGAAGCAGCTGATTACCCGGACCTCCAGCCGCGGGTGCTGCATCTCCACCAGGCCCTGGTGCCTGGGGTGCCCGCTCAATCTGGGGAATGCCACCGGCTGCACCATCCGCCTCTCCTGCGACACCGGGGCCTCCGGGAGCACCTGGGCCGTCGAGGTCGCCAGGGTCGCCAGGGTCTCCAGGGTCACCAGGGTGGATGGGTTCACCGGGGCCACCTAGGTCGCCAGGGCCACCTGGCGCGCCCTGGCCACCACCGGCTGCCTCCACTGCAACAACCGCGGCACCTGCGCCTGCATCTGCTGCCCTCACGGCTCCTCCGCCATCCGCGTCAGACCCCATCTTGGATCCTCCCACCGTCGCTATGAGGAGTAGCTGAAGGACAACGTGCCCCGTCACAAAACTCAACCCCTTCGCAAGCAGTGCAACTCGGGATTCTCAGGGCGCCTGCGCAAACAGACCCCTGGCACCGCCTCCTGGCTCGTGATTGGTTCCCGCCAACAGACCCTGGAGACCCCGTAGGCTCTCTAGCCAATGGGCGCTCCCTTATGAAGCGCCAGCCCGTAGAGCGCTGTGTAACCCTAGTGAGCCTGCGCAAACAGACACCCACACGGTCTGGTCCCTTTAGACTGGCCCTGCCTCGGGCCCAGACACCCCATAAGCTGCTTAGCCAATGAGACCTCCGAACGACGCTCCTCCCCTTCACGTGGTGTGGCTCGAGCGCCCCAGTGCGCATGCCCAAACAGACGCGCGCCCAACAAGGTCTGTGGGCACGTGGCCGTTTCCCGCCAAGCTTGCGCACCCAGAGCGAGCCCCGTGCACCTCGGAGTCTCTGCCGTGGTGCCAGCCGGGCCACCCTCATGTCTGACCAGCCTGCCGACCGCCGGTCCCCTGTCATCGAGTTCTGGGAGTGAGTCAGGCGCCTCTGGGCCACGCCCGGCCTGTCCCTCTGGCCCCCCGCCCACAGCTCAAGTCTGCAGGGGCGGGGGTGGGGGCCCAGCCCCGGGGGGATGAGCCAGGGATGCGGCGCGGCTGTGCCTGCCGGCCTGGGGGAGCGAGGCTGCCGTTGCCGCTGCCGCTGCCGCGCGTGCCGGGGATGGCGTGGGGCCGGGCCGCCAGGGGCTCGTGGGCTCCAGGCACACGTGCTGCAGGGACACCGTCCAGGCTGCAGGCTTGGGCCCAGGTGCACAGGTCGGAGCAGCTGGACTCAAGGGCTGCAGGAGGGGGAGCACCACGCCCGGGCCAGCTCCGCGTCTCTTTGCCCTCGGCCAGCACAGCCCTCATGCGCTCTCCCTCCCCCAGGAACAAAGTCTTGCGGCTCTCTGGGGGGCTGGAGGTGCCAGGGGCCCTCAACTGGGAGGTGGCCCTGTGTCTGCTGGCCTGCTGGGTGCTGGTCTACTTCTGTGTCTGGAAGGGGGTCAAGTCAACAGGAAAGGTACAGCAGGCGGGGGGAGGGGATGGCTGGGCGGGGAGGAGAAGGGACCGCAGCATGAGGGGTGGAGTGTCTCCGCCGGGGACCACTGTTGCAGTGGGAAGTGACTGGACCAGGGCCGGAGCCCAGGGAGGGGGCAGGGGGCAGGTACTTCCATCCAGGCCACTTGATCCCCGCCCCATGGCCTTCCAAATCCAGGCCCAGCAGCCTTCCCTCCCCAGGGGCAGAGGCCCAGGCAGTAGCTGCCCCTTCCCTGGGTGGGACGTCCCCAACCCACTGTCCCTCCCTCCCAGTTCCTCTCTATCCCTCACTGGCTCTGTTTAGGCGGTCTCAGTAAGACCTGGTCTATGCCTGTTCCTCTCACCTGCCTGTCTGGCCCAGGGGATCCAGAGGGGAGCCTGGACACCTCCCTCCCTCAGGGGCTCCCTGGCAGGTTGCAGAGACATATATAAGAATAGTTGTGCAATAGAAGAAGGCTCACTGTACAAAGGTTGGAATAGACCCTCGCTCCTCGGTTCAGTAGTGCACGGAGCCCCAGATGGCCAGGGAAATGCCTCAAATCTAGGTCAGTGGAGCCTCTGTGTGCAGACTGCGATGGTGACTAGGTCTTGAGTAGGTCCATGGACGGTAGCGTGCCGTGCTGGAAGCCATGGCGGGAGGGAGGGCGGGTCCATACACGGAAAAGGAGTCTATTCCAGAGAGAAACACTTGCCGCCCCCTGCATCAGGGAAAAGGTCCAATTTATTAATTTTTCTGGAAGTATATTACAGTTTGTTTACAATATTATATTAGTTTCAAGTGCACAACGTAGTGATTCAGTGTTTTTATGCATTACACTCCACGTGAAGTTATAAAGTATTGGCCCTAGCTCCTGTGCTGTACAATACATCCTTGTTGCTTATCACATACAACTCACCCATCTAAAGTGAACCGCTGACTGGGTTTTAGGATGTTAATAGATTTATGCGGCCATCACCACAACCAATTTCAGAACATTCTCATCATCTGTAAAAGAGATGTACCCGTGAGCAGTCACTCCCCAATTCTCCCGAACTCCTCCATCCTAAAAACCACCAGCTGACTTTCCTCAAACAAAACTTTAATTCACGTTCAGAATAGTTATAATAATGTATTGGAAAATCTAGTGTTTTGGCATGGCCTCAACTGGAATTGCTTTTCCAGCCTTCCCTGCTACATCGGGTTGGGCCCTGGCCTAGGTATGTTACATGCATCATCTCATTAGTAACTGTGCAGCACACAGACGGCATTCTACCCGTTTGACAGATGAGGAAACTACAGCTCAGAGAGATTACAGAAGGGGCACGGGCAGGACTTGTCCGGGTGAGCCCAGAGTCGGTGTTCCGGCCTGTGCATAGCCAACATGGTCTACTCCAGAAAAATAAGAGCTATAGATGCTTAAATTCCCTCCAAGTTAAGTCACACGGTCCCTAAAAGAGGTTTTCAGTGTCATCATCTCTACCACGTTAACACAGTCATTTCTGTCAAGGTCCATTTGGCAGGACGGGGTGATGTCTGCAGAAACACGGACACGGGAATCCTGATGGACCTTCTGTAAATACGCACTGAGCGGCGCTCTGTGCTGAGCACTGTTCCAGAGGATTCTGCCCCACTGATACGGACAAGGCCGCTGCTCTCCCTCTCGTGGAGGGAGATAGAAAACAAACCAAAAAAGATCTGGAATTCAAACAGGGCAATGGATTTACAATGGAGGCTTTATTATTTTTTTATTGAAGTGTAGTTGCTTTACAATGTTATGTTAGCTTCTGGTGTACAGCACAGTGATTCAGTCATACATGTGCATGGTCCTTTTCATACTCCTTTTCATTGTAGGTTACTACAAGGTATTGAATAGAGTTCCCTGTGCTGTGCAGTAGGTCCTTGTTTATCTCTTTTATACATAGTAGTTTGTATCTACAAATCCCAAACTTACAATGGAGACTTTAGATGAAGGAGGTGATGCTTCAGCTTCAAGCTGAACAACAGAAATCAGCCATGCAGAGACTGGGGACAGGGCACACTCTCCATAGGGGGGCCAACAGGGACAAAGGCCTTAAGACACACTCGAGGAAAGGGAAAGGAGGTGACGTCAAGAACTACAAGAACTCTTGGCAGGAACACTCCATTCAGCTCCTGGCTTTCAGGGATGGCCAACACTGAATGCCTTCGAGCAGCCTAAGGTCACATCCCTGGGATGGCCCAGCCCCCTTGCGAGTTCCTGCCTGAGGAGACAGGGCTGGCAAAAGAATTCACTATTAGTTCTAGCCAACCCCTGACACAGCCACCACCCCCCCCCCTTAGAGCCTTTCTGCAGACGGCTCCCACCTGTGAATCCAGCCTCTGTCCCTCTGAGATGTCTCTGTACCTCCTACAACCCAGCAGAGTCTTTCCCGGGGACCTGAGAGCCATTCCTTTGAGATGGAATCCTTGGAAGGACGGGAGCCTCGGTCTCCCGGTCTCCGGGCCGGATGGAACCCCAGCTCCCATGACTGCCACCCACCTCGTCGCATGGACCCTGACCCACCCTCTGTGAGTTGTCGCCTGAGCCCCTGCTTGCTGTCCCCCACCTCACTGTCCCTTTGGAAGACCAGCGTGTCTGCGCAGATCAGATCTGCGCTCAGCACCTCCCCTGCTGTCACCAGTTGCCAGGTAAAACCTGCTTTAGGCCTTTCCCCGAAGTCCCGCTGTGCTTCTCGCTGACACTGGTGCTGTGCTGCTGGCCTGGGAGAGAGACGAGGATGGCAGGAGGGCGCTCGTGTCTAGCGGGGACAGAGGCTCCGTTTAGCAGAACGAAACAGTCGTGCAGACGGACAGTGGTGATGGTTGTACAATAGGAATGTGCTCAGTGCTGCTCAAGTGCACGCTTAAAATGGTTAAGATGGTAAACTTGATGTGATGTGTACTGTGCAATTTTTTTAAAAAACAAACACCCATACCACAGAGTGTTTGGAGAACAGCTTCGAAAATCAAATTTCTAACTCAGCTTTTAAAGACTGAATTGCTGGTTTGGAACTCTGCGCTTTTAGGTTCACAGAACCGGAATCTGCTTTGGGAGCACAAGTGGACGGCAGTCCGGACACCCTGACACAGCCTCCCGAGCAGTCAGCGGCCAGCGTGTGCGCGCGGTTTGCTTTGGGCGACATGGCACAGTCCCCGGGGATGTGCTCCTAGAAGCCAAGCTCTGAGGAACTTGAGTCGCCATCAGTGCTGGCCCATGACTTGGTAACACAAGCACTTCCAGGACCAACCCCCGGGTCTGCCCCAAACCCACGTGCTGTGCGAGCACACCGGAGAGTATGGCTCAGGGTGCAATGTCTCACTTCTTCCTGATTTCTTAAAGCAGGGGCTTCTCCTCCCTGAATGAAACATGGGGTCTGCCAACCCTGTGCTTAGCAGAGCAGCTAATCCAACCAAGAGCCCTGGAACCCACGTCACGGAGGACCGTGTTTAGAGTGCCCGCGTCAGCCCCCAAGTCTTGCTAGACGCTTACAAAGTCACCTTTGCTCTCCATCCGATGTTCAGTTGATTGCGCTCAGCTGCTCTCCAGTGTGAGGGTTAGTGGGGGAAGTACAAGCGCAGATCAGTGTGCAGCTGTCTGAGTATCTAGACACTGCTAACCTCGACGGGGCCAAAGAAGTGTTTGCAAATTAAATGAGACAAGTCAGCGAAGGCCCAGGATGGCACGCCCCGGGAGCACGCTCCCGACTCCACACGCCTGGAGTTCTGGACACCCCGCCTCATGCTGTAGCACGTGCTCTGACTGCAGGTTGAGATGTCTGCTCTGGAGGCTTGTGGTTTCTACCTCAGCGAGTGCATCCCAGCTCAACCTTGGGCAAGGTCACGAGAGAGCAGCCCTCGCCCACGGCTTCACCCCTACCAAAGACTGAGACACTCCGTGAAGTGGAGGGAAAATGTGCAAACTCTTGCCTGCTCTCAGGGACGACTCAAGCGGAAGTCCAAACTTTGAGGTTCCCATTTCCTGGATGAGGGGCCTGAGGCTCAGAAAGGAAAAGTCACTAGCCCCCCATCAAACTGCAGCCGGGAAGGCCTCCCCGGCGAGCCCCCCTCGCCGCCCCAGGGCCTCGGCAGCCCGCGCAGGGACACATCACTTCTTCTCGCGCAGGCCTGTCCCCTCTCTAACGTGTCCGTC
Organism: Camelus bactrianus; assembly: GCF_048773025.1. NCBI lineage: Eukaryota > Metazoa > Chordata > Mammalia > Artiodactyla > Camelidae > Camelus > Camelus bactrianus. Next base: position 117,518,463 of record NC_133575.1, on the reverse strand, counting down.
GTCAGCTGCCGACGGAAGGCCTCCTGGTCATGACGTTGGCAGAGCTGCAGCTGCATTTCCCAACGGGAAGGAACAGACTCGCTGCCGCCTCAGGCCTCCTGTAAAACGGGGCTAGACTCCCCGTGGGTAATGGGTTGAAATGTGTCCCCCCCGAAGAAGATACGTGGGAGTCCTCACCCCCACCGCCTCAGCATGTGACCGTGTATGGGGACGGGGTCTTCACAGAAGTGGCCCAGTTCAGGTGAGGTTACTAGGGTGGACCCTGCTCCCGTAGGACTGGTGTCCGTATTCAAAAGGGAAACTTGGAGACGCAGCCAGGCACGGAAAGAAGATGAGAAGACACAGGGAGAAGACGGCGTCTGCAAGCCGAGGGGACAGGCCTGGAACAGGTCCAGCCCTCAGGGCCCTCCCAGGGAGCCGACCCTGCCTGCACCTCGATCCTGGACTCCGCCTCTGGAACTGGGAGACAAGACACCCCTGTGGTTTGCCCCCACCCCGTCCTGGGGTGCTCTGTCACCAGCCACTAGTGCAGACAAGGCCCCCGAGCCCACCTATGCCAGGCCGACTGCACTGGGACGTATCTTTTCTAGGTATCCAAGTGATACGTGTAAATTCCACGCATCTAGACAAGACATCAGCACACGAGGAAAACTTCCTCACAGGTGATCCGAGCACCCACAAGCGTCCCGAGGGTGGCCGTCTGGGCACCTGCAGCTTTTACGTTTTTATTGGGGTCACACTTTCTACGTGATTTTGTCTATTGGCTTTTTCACACCAACATGCTACAGAGTGTGTTGCAGGTGACGAGGTGTCCACAGCACTGGCCACACGTGCCCATGTCATCCAGAAGCACGGCCTCTGATGTCACCAGGGTCTTTGGCAGCTACAGACGAGGGTGTGGTGAGCACTGGCACGGGGCCGAAGTCACTGTGAGTCCCCGTCTGTCCCAGTTAAGGACACTGAGGAGGCTTCGAAGTGCCCAGTCCACCCCGCCCGGCCACTCTCATGGAACGGGCGACATCCCAGGCCTGTCCCTGCACCTTGCCGGCGGGGCACCGGAAGCCTTCGCTTCTTGCTATTTGGACATTACTTTCTCTCAGGGAGGGAGAAATGCTTTCTTACTGAGCTCATCTGATCAGTCATCTGGATTTCTCCTCCACACGGCCGTGAAGATCGAGGGACCACAGCTAGCGAGGCAGGCTGTTTCCCTCCTGGGAGGAATCCGACCTCTGGTTCCGGAAGGCCAGCCTAAGGACAGCCGGCAAGAAGGTGGAATCCCTCCCCTCTGGGCGAACGACCTGGTTTAACATCCTTGGTCTCTAATGCACCGTCGGCCCGCAGAAGGAAGGAGGCAGGTAGCAGGGGCGCCCAGCCTCCAGGAAGAGAAGGTTCAAAAGGATGGTGGTTCCCAGCCGACGCCTGCTCAGGTGGCCCGGGGCCCCGGCAGGGACCTTTGTCAAGCTCCCAGCTGCTTCCACCGGGCAGCCGCCACCGCCAAAGCCCAAGGAAGCTCCTCAGGGAGAGAACGTCCACCTCTCTCGCCGCTCCCGGGCGTCAGCCCCCCTCCAGAAGGGGGGGGGGCTGGGCACCGAAGGGCGCCTACGTGCCTGTGCCCCCCCCCCCCAGAAGCACAGAACCCGTCCCTGCACAGCCAGTGGCCACTGCCCAGGGTGTGCGCGGTCCAACAGCTCTGTCGGGCCGCGGCCCACCCCCTGCTCCTGCCCACGTCCGCTGGCCCCAGCAGTGTTCAGCTGGAGATGAGATGTCTTAAGAACAGTCCCCCAGCTGGCCAGGGCCCTCCCCACGCCAAACTCCAGCTTTCCTCACCACAGAGCACCATGGGCCTCTGCAGCCCCGTAGCCACCGTCACTCCGGGGAACAGGCCCTCAAACCGAGCTGCAGCTCCTGGGGACACCTGCCTTCAACTGCATCTGTCCTAATCTGTCGCCCCAGAAGATACCCCTGCTCTGGGTTGAATGGCAGCCCAGGGAGATGCACCCATCCTGACCCGCGGCACTTGTGACGGTGAGCTTACTTGGGCAGGGGGTCTTTGTGGGTGTGAGGAAGGTGAGGATCTCGAGATGAGAGCATCCTGGACAACACAGGGGTCCTAAACCCAATGCCTGGTGTCCTTGTAAGAGACACAACAGAAGACACAGGCTTCTGTGAAGAAGAGAAAAGGCCACGTAACCATAGAGGCAGACGCTGGAGCAGCATAGCTGCCAGCCAAGGAACTCCAAGGACAAGCAGCAGGAGCTGGGGGAGAGGCCTGGGACTGACTCCTGCAGGGCCTCCAGACGGAGCCAAGCCCGCCCACACCCAGACTTCACGCTGCTGGCCTCCAAAACCTTGAAAAAAGGAATTCCTGATGTTTTAAGGCACCAAGTTTGTGGTCATGACAGCAGCCCTAGGGAAGAACTCCATTCCCCCCAGGTGGAAAGAGCTCTTGTAGAAAAGCTGCAGGGTCAGGATGGAAGCGCAGCGCGTGTGAGCAGAAAACCTGCCTGTGCTCTCCTGAAGGACACGGTGCGATTAGACACTTGGGCTTCCGGACACGGAACAGACCCTCCCGCCCCAACAGAGGCCAAGAAAGCCCCCAGCCCAGGCTTGTTTTCAGAACAGGCTGCTGGCTGGGCTGTCTTCCAGCCTGAGACTTGTAGCCTGACTCTAGTCCGCCCTCTCGCTGCCCCAGGGCAGGGAGCCCTGGAGAAAACCCAGGGCTGGATGGGCGACACCCGATCCCCAACCAGGGGAGCCTGCAGGCGTGCGGGGAGGCCAGGGCACCGAGGGGCAAATGTCCTCTCCTTACTACAGCTGCAAGGGTGATGCCCACGGCCCTGACAGCCTAGGAAGGATCAAGTCCTGTGAAACAACAAGGCCAGGTCCCCTGGTGTTGATAATCTGCCAGAGGTTGCCAAGTGGCTTGTGTTGGCAGGGCCAGGGCTCTGGCGGCCAGTGCGGGGCATGGGAGATGAACCCGCCACAGCGTGCGGAAAAGGAAAGGAAAAGGATGTGTGTGGGAAGCGTCCGTCCATCTGACCAAGAGGTGGCCGCGACAACTCCAGAGCCCAGGCCGTGGAGGAACAGTGGAGAAATGTGACCGCACGAAGACAACAAACTCGAGTCCAAAACACACCGGAACCAAGACAGTAGGAAAAGATCACCGCAACTTCGACCACATGCAGGAGCAGGTCCCACTAACAACCAAGAGCTCCTATAAACCGAGGAGAAAAGACTACAGCTCAGCAGAAAAATGGGCAGAAGAAACGGGCGAGCCGTTCATACCAGAAGAACTGGAAAGGACCCTGCAAGCTTGGAAAGATGCTCAAACTCACTCTTAACAGAGAGCAGGCCCCAGCCCCCAGGCGGGACACCCCTCACCTGGGGCAAGGCTCCGGGGAACCCCGGGGAGGAGAAACCCCGCCTGGGGTGGAGGAGACGCGGGCACCGCCTACTACTCCCTTTGCACTGGTGCCGCTTCTAAGAATCCGACCCAAAGGCGCACGTGATCGATGCAGGAGGGTCTTCACTGCGGCGATGTTTATGACAGTGAAAAGACTGATTGGCAAGAGCCCAAATGTCCATTAGTGGCAGACAGGCTGTCCACCGCGGTGCCGCGGACGATGGAACAGCACACTGGCCGTAAGAGGGCTCAGCACAGGAGCCTGGGTGGGAGAAGGGTCCAAGGGTACTGGCCATCTCAGCCTGGGGAGCCGTTCATGCTGAGGGCCCTGGCCTTGGTTCTTGACTCCGTCAGTGCGGGGGGAGGGAGGAGTTCCAGAGGCGAGCAGTTCAAGCGGACAAAAAGAAGAAAAGGAGCCGAAGGTCAGGCCTGGCTCGGGCTCCAGGTACCCGGGAAAGGGCAGACCAGCGGAGAGGGGTGCTGAAGCGTGAGGCCCTGCAGCTAGCTCTTGGGGCTCAAAGAAGGGGGCCCCCTGTCTGTCGGCCGGCCCACGATGCAACAGCAGGCAGGCAGGTGGGGAGAGCGGCAGCCCGGGGCAGCACACAGCTCCCAGTAGAGCCCTAGTCGATGCACTCCATGACGTGTATCTGCAGGGTGTCTATGTCAGGGGCCTGATACTGGCACTTGGGGCAACAGAAGTTGAGTGGCTCCTCAGGGGGGCTTCTCCTCTGGCTGGGCAGGGCCAGTTGAAAGGAGTGGTGAGCTGGGGGAGAGAAGAGGTGCCAGTTGGGGTGGGCTGTGTGTGTGCCCCGTCACACAGACTGCACAGAGGAGAGGGGCAGAAAGTCCTGAAACTCAGTGGGACCTTGGGATCTCGCCACAGCTCCTCCTTCAGCCCCACCCCGGGATGCACAGCGCAGAGGAACTCTGGGGAGGCCAGACATGACTGCCCCTCACAGAATCCTTCTCCCAGCACCCGCCCTGCCCACCCCTCCTCTGGCAGCCCACTCACTCGAGGCAGGGGCTAAGGGGGCCTGGGAGACCTCTACGTGTCGCTTCCTCATGTCTTCAATCCTTTGAGAAGAGAAACAGTCCAATGAACACACAGGAGTCAGTCTCTGGCACCAGAGATACAAGCTGATGGCAGGCCAGCCACCGGGGCAGGAGGCGGGGCGAGGCCAGCTCACCCACCCGGACAGGCCCCAGGCCCCGCCCCACCCCTCATGGGCTCCACTCCGAGGCCCACCTGGCCGATTCCTGGCAGCTGGTCTTTAACCTGCTGTACTCCCTCTGCAGCTGCTCCAGCTGCTCCTGCAGGAACTCCTTCTTCTCAGCCAGCTTCTCCCGGGCCTGCCTCTCAGCCTGGAAGTCCGCCTTGTAGATATCCGCCTGGCAACGACAAGAGAGGGGCAGTGTCCACCGTCTGTTGGCCACATACAGGACACTCCATGCTGGACACAGGGGCAGTGGCAGGGAGTGGCGCAGAGCCCGCTCCTGCCCTCCCAGAACTCATGGCATGAAGTCACCCCAAGGGCATCGAGAGGTCGAGAAACATCGCAAGAGGTTCAAAGAGCTTCTGAGAAGCCGCTGCAAAACAGCAGCAGACACGCCAGGTCCCAGTGCCAGCAGGCCCAGTCTGGTCACCCACATGCCGGCCACTGGGCAGAGCCCTCACCTGGGCTTTCAGGACTGGAACCGTCTCCATCACGATCTTGTGCTGCTCAGCCTCTTCCTTCAGTTTGTCGATCAATTCCTGTTTGGCCACCAGGGCCTCCTCGGCCTGCTGGAGCTGCTGCTTGAGATCTTCCAGCTGCGATCCCTAGAGGTGGGCAAGGGGGAGCTGACGGAGCCCCCAGGCCAGCTGCTACTCCAGGCCAGAAGAACCAAGAGGAATGAAACATCGGCCCTGGCCGGCCTGTACTGGGGTGATGCTAGCCACAAGACGCCCCTGTGTCCAGGGCACAGGAGAGGTGGAGGCTGGAAGACGTCTGCGAGATCGTCTGGCACACGCTCCCCACAAGGCTGACGTTACCTGCCCAGCTGGACAGCCCTCCTCTAACCCTTCAAGGGACAGGGGTCAGACTGCCTCCTAAGGCTCCCTGCTCTACACTAGGCTGGTCTCCCACACTGATGCTCCACCATGTACCTGCTAAGCTGAGACCCACTGGTCCTTCCACTCTGCCACCTGGTCAAAGGTCTGCTGGTCCCCTACAGTTGCCCCCTGCTCCCCACACACACACAGACCCACTCACACACAGATGCACAGACATGCACCCACCGCCAAGCCTTCCCTCTACAGATCAAATGACCACAGTTTTATAAGCAACTCTTCCTCATGTGGCCCAATTTCACGCTGTACCCTTATATCTCTCCTGGGTCTAGTGAAGTTTGACTACATCCTTCTGAAAACATGACCAGTAGAACCTGCACCCAGTACAGGTCCGAAGAATACAAACTAGAAATAGGCTCCCAGCCAACTTCAACGTCGGTATGGAAGCCTTCCCAGGCAAAGTCAAGCCAGGAGCCCAGCTGGGGACGCCCGGCAGGACGCCGACTGACAGGAGCATGTTCCTGCCCATGCAGGGAGCATCCCAAGGCCCCGCCTGGGTCGCTGTTGGCGGCGAGCGGCACAGCCATTTCCCGGCTCTGAGCGGTCACTCTGTGGCCCTGACAAAGCTCTAGGATGAGCTGCGCGTCCCTCCCACAACCCGACTCCGTCAGGCCTACTAAGGTAGAGCCTTGCGGGCCGAGATCCCTGAACCGGGGGCAGTAGGCCCTGGGCTCTTCTCCGCCCCCGAGCCACGGGGAGGGGGGCGAGGGGGAGGGCAGGCAGCCCCGGTAGCTGCAGCGGTGCAGCCTGCACTCACTCTGCTCCGCTCGCTGCTCACCGCGCCGCTCTTGATGTGGCTGTCGTACTCCTGGAAGAGCTGGTGATAGGCCACCTGCAGCTGGGCCAGCTTCCGCCTAAGGAGAGGGAGGCACGGCTGGTCCTGATCCAGAGCTGCTGTTCCTGCTTCCAACGCCACCCTTTTTCTTCCTGCCACATCCCCAGACCAGAATGTGGTTTCCAGGGTGGCTTTGAGCCTTAAAGGCCGTCAGGCGTGAGGCAGGCTTTGCTAACTAGTTAATGTCATTTTCCTTCAACTGAGGTTTTTGAAAAGTATAAGAAAGGTTTATAATAAATGGAGCTGTCCTGTACTCTTCAGAAAAGTCACCTTCGGGGGTGAGTGTAGAGCTCAGGGGCAGAGCGTGTGCTTAGCCTGCACGAGGTCCTGGGTTCAATCCCCAGCGCCTCTGTTAAGGGGGAAAGAACAGTCAACTTCATGAAAAACATAGAAAAGCAGGGTGACCATTCGAAAGACAACTCGAAAGGCAGGCCAACAAAAAAAGGATCCCAGATCGGATGCTGTTAACGTGCGGGCCTGAGGCTGGAACGTGGCTACGGACTGGAGAATGGACAGTGTCACCCAGCAAAGATGCGCCATTTGGGGGTGACCATGGTGGGGGACACAGTTGGACCCCCAGAGGGCAGAAGGCACTCACTTCTCCTCCGAGGCAGCCTGGCGCTCCATGCGCAGGGCGGCCTCCATGCTCTGGTTCTGCATGCGCAGCTGGTCCACCTGCACGCTGTGCCGCTGCTGCAGCGCCTCCCGCTCACTCTCCAGTTGCCGGGCCTGCTCGCTGGCTGCCCGGGCCCTGGCGGGGGGGCGGGGGGGAGAGGTCACAGGATCCCTGCTGCACAGGCAGACTGCCAGCAGCAGAGCGCCAGAAGCCGGGAGCGGGGAGAAGTCAGAGTGGAGTGTGACCTAGAGGGGGAGACCTCCAGGTGTCACAATGGAGGCACTGTCACTGGAGACAGGGACAACGGCAGGGCACCTGGTTGGGGGTGGCACATATGTGTCAAGGCAGGGGCCCACAAGGCCACCAATTGTGGACTGCGAGGACACCCGGGCCTTGGGTTCGGGCTGATGACACCCATCAGGGAAGCCCTTTTGAAGGGCTTGGTCCCGGGGGAGAGGAGCCCAGGGAACTGCCCAAGGAGTGCTGACAGGGGACCAGAGCAAGCCCAGTAGAGGGGGCTGGGACAGACTGGAAGGAAAGGAAGTAAAGACAGCCAGCAAAGACGAGCCTTTCTAGAAGGTGGGGGTGGGGGAGGTGAGAAAGGGGATGGGGCAGGGGGAATGGCCCTTTCCCTCCCCATCACTGTTCTAGAAGAGGCAAGGAGGTGGCTGGTCCACCTCAGCGGCTCATCTGGAGTCCCAGAAGTCCACACCCACAAGCACAGCCTCCCCTTGCCCACCGGGGAGACAGCCAGGGCCTTGACAGAGAATTCCTCTTGCCATTGGCACTGCTCCAGTGGGTGTGGATGCCAAGATGCCCAGGCCCCCAGGCCCCTGTCTCCACACTTACACCCCACACAGCTCCCTAAATCTCTAGGTGCACCCTTTAACCACGTCACCATGCTGTCCCCAAGGCCTTCCTCAGTCCCCACTGTGGGGCAACACTGGCTGTTTCTGCATGGGAGGTGGTGTTTACTGAGAATCTCCACTGGTCTCACCTGCCAGGCGCCCTAGAACAAGGAAATGGGCCCTTCCAATGTGACAGGCCTGGGCTTCAAAGAGCCACCATGCATACGCAGTTTGAAGCTGTTAAAACGGCCATGCCAGCCAAACAGTGAGACAAGCAAGAGCCTGGCCTGAGAGGCCCAGCTCAGCACTTAAGTGCTCGAGCACGTGGCAGAGGACAGGACAGGACAGGACCCAAGAGCCTACATCCTGTAGGGTCATTAATGGACCAAAATCGGCTGCAAAACTGCACTCATGGCATCAGGCATCCAGCAGCTTCTTTTATGTGCACAGAAAAAAAGATATGCAGCAGAGACACCAAACTGTCTTCAGAATTACACGTGTGCCTTTCAGAAAGCTGGGGGCACAGAAGAGGGAAGACAACAGAATGTGGTCGGCCAGCCTTCCGTGTGCTCCTCCGGTGCAGCGTTTCCCAGGGGGAAGCGGGCTCCCGCCTCTGGTGATGGGAGGGGCGTCTACACCCCCCCCCCCGCCCCGTGGAAAGAATAAAACCATATGAGCATCTCAACAGATGCAGAAAAAGCTTTGGATAAAGTTCAACACCCACTTACGGGAAGTTCCTGCCGGCTCCTCTAGCCTCCCTCAGGAAGGTGTCCCCGACCCTGCCCAATGCGCCCTGATCCCCCACAGCCCTGGGAGAGCTGGGGCCACCCCTGTCAGCTGCACCCAGCCTTCTGGAGGGCAGCAGCTGGGCGCCCTGACGATCACACAAACAGCCACGCCCTCTGACCCAAAGACCCCGCTTAGGGGAAGGCACTTTGCAGAAGAGAGCTAGCGGCAGGCCCAAGGCTGGCAGCTTGGGAAGGGCTGGCTGGTGAAGTTGGCCTCATGGTGGTGCCCAGGCTGCAGGCTGGTGTGAGTCCCCTATGCTGACATGACATGTTCCCGACTGATCAGGATGGTCCCCGGGCCTGGACCAGTCACACAACAGAGCGCATGCCTGGTCGTGATTGGCCCTCAATGAAACCCGGGGCACCCAGTCTCTGGGTTCCCTTGGAGGCCAAGGGATGCATCTGCCGCTGCTGGAGAAGGGAGAGTGCTCAGGGGGTCCCTCAACGGAGGGAGACAGGGAGCCAAGGCATGGGGCTCTCCACCCCAGACCCATGTCCTCTGTCCTCGGGCGTCCTGGTATGTGCCCTTTGCTGTGACAAACCTCAGCTGTGGGGGCACTGAGCACACTTCCCTGTGGATCACAGGGGTGCTCTTCCCCCCACCCCACGAAAATGCTCCCTAAGGGAATCATCCCAATTCCAGCAAAAGGTCACAGAGCCCACAAGTGCCGCTGGGACCCAGGTCCCAAACCCCCAGTCCCCAGCCCCACGACTTACCTACTCCAACGGCCCTGTGCACTCCAGTCCGTTCTGTCCCAGAGGAATTCTCTGGAGGCCCCTCAACTGTCTCATTCTCCTCAGGCCTTCCCTCCCCACTCACCTGCTCTCCAGAGCCTGCCGCTCCTTGGCGGCGGCCTCCAGGCGACTCTGGCTCTCCTGGAGCTCCCCCAGCAGGGACGTCACCTGCGCCTTCACTGAGGCCTTGTCCTCGGCCATCTGCTGCAGGGGAGAAGGCCGCCTTCTGTCAGCAGGGCTTTCCTGCTTGCCGCCCACCCCGGGCAGCCCCGAGCCCCAGGGCCACCTGGAAGCGCTGGGACGCGTCACCCTGAGGCTTCTCTCCTGTCCTCGGTGCCCCCACTTCCCTCACATCTCACCTGTGGAAGCTTCTCCACCGTGGCAAGGCAACTGAGGCAGCAGAGAGGGACCAAGTCCCAGGAGCCCACAGTCCCAAGCCCCTCCTCACCCCTGCAGATGAGGCCACTAGAGACCCAGGGACACAAGTGCACAGAGATGCCCCGAGTCTCCAAGGACCGAGCCCAGAAGGAATCTCCCTGCCTCTCTGAGACTTGGCATCAAGGGAGGTAAGACTCAAACACGGCCACAAAGACACGTACTCCAATGCCCTAGGCCACTAGAAGGTAAGATGGACTGACACTGTTTCCAAAAGACCTCCACTGGCGACAGAATTCAAGAGTTGTCCAAACTCCGCATCGCCCAGACTCCCTCATCAAACTGTCCAGACCCAGGTCCCCTGAGACCTCAGGCAGTTCAAGCCGAGGGTCAAGCCTCAGTCCCCGCATCCCCGGCCCCTCCGGAGGAACCCCTAGGTAGTGACCACCCCCCTGCCCTCCTCGTCCCCACCCTGGGTTCACGCACGCGGGCACGCGCACAACACACCTCCCCACCCACCACTCCTGCCCTCTCCTTTTCAAGTCCAGTCTCAGGACCACGCCTCTTCTCCATGTCCATGCACATGAGGGTGATCTGATCTGATCTCTCAAGGCTTCCAATACCCTCTACAGGCTGCTACCTTCCAAATTTGCACCTCCAGGACAGGTTCCTCTCCTGAACCCCAATGCAGCTATCCAACTGCCTGCCCCACCTCTCCACGCCAATGCCTGTCAGCAGGCCCTGTCAGCTAATGCACCCACTTCAACCCACCACCGCACCCACCCGGGCTCCGCGTTTCATTCCTGTGGCTGTCAGAGCCAGGGCTTAAGACAACAGAAATGTGCCGTCTCCCAGTTCAGGAGGCCAGAGGTCCAAGATCAAGGGTGGGCAGGGTTGGCTCGTCCCAGAGGCTCTCGGGGAAGAGTCCGTCCTGGGCCCCTAGCCTGGCTTCTGGAGGAGGCCAGCATCCCTGGCGTGTGGGGCAACATCTCCACTCGGATACCTAATTCTCTAGACAAAACCGTGGAGTCCTTCTCGAGTCCTGTCTCTCACAGCTCACACCTAATTCATGCAGGAATCCTGTCAAAATGTATGCTAGACGCTACCTGATGACACTAAGCGGCCGTCACTAATGAGTGTAGGTGGGATGGTGGTGCAGTGGTCATGCTCCTTTCGGAGGCATTTCTTAGAGATGCACAAGGGAATATTTACGAAGGAAATGAGGTGATGTCTGGAATGTGCTTCAAAACAATGGGGTAACTCCTGGGTATGCAGCCAAAATAAATGAAAACACACATCCACACAGGAATGCTCATAGCAGCATTACTCCTGACAGCCAAAGAGTGGAAACAACCCAGCTGTCCAGTAAATGACAACGGAGTAAAGAAAATGTGGTCCCTCCATCCACGGGAATATCGTTAGACCATAAGAAGGAGCCAGGGACTCGTACAGGCTACAACATGGATGAACCTCAAAAACACGGTGAGTGAAGGAAGGGTTAGAGACCCTGCATAACTCCACGCAACGCGACGCCTCGAGCAGGCGAAGGCAGAGACAGAAACCAGATTAGCAGGGGCCGCGGGAGGCATGGGACCAGAGAGGATTGCTGATGGGAATGGGCATTCTTCTAGGGGTGATGAAAATGTTTCAGAACTAGAGAGGGGTAATGGTTGTACAACTCTATGACTATACAAAAAAGTACTGAATTCTGCACTTTAAGAGGGTGAATTTTATGGCATGTGAGCTTTATCTCAGTAAAGCTGTTCCAAAAAATTCCACACTCTGGCTGCACCAGGCTCTGCAGGGATGCACATTAGGGTGCGCCCCAGCTCCTGCTGCGGGCAGCATCTGCCGCCCCCGCCGGCTCGCACTGTCAGTGCACAAGAGTCCTCTTAGGTGAGACTGATGAGTTGGTGGTGACCTGGATTTTCAGCTTGAAGAGAAAATGCCAAATAGTTTTCCAGAGTAGTGGCACCAAGTGATGCTGCCACCAGCAACATAAAGCCATGTCCCCGCCAATACCCATCACTGTCCGACTCGTCACCTGGAAATAGGGCTTGGGCAGTGGCTCTGATCCGTACTGTGACACCAGCGTCACCCTGGAGGAGGATGGGCTCTGATCCATTGATTGCTGAGGACCAGAAAAGACTCAACTCTATCCACATCCCTGCACTCAAGAGACTGGAGCAAACTCTAACATGGATTCAAGCAGCCTAAGGTCACATCCCTGGGATGGCCCAGCCCCCTTGCGAGTTCCTGCCTGAGGAGACAGGGCTGGCAAAAGAATTCACTATTAGTTCTAGCCAACCCCTGACACAGCCACCCCCCCCCCTTAGAGCCTTTCTGCAGACGGCTCCCACCTGTGAATCCAGCCTCTGTCCCTCTGAGATGTCTCTGTACCTCCTACAACCCAGCAGAGTCTTTCCCGGGGACCTGAGAGCCATTCCTTTGAGATGGAATCCTTGGAAGGACGGGAGCCTCGGTCTCCCGGTCTCCGGGCCGGATGGAACCCCAGCTCCCATAACTGCCACCCACCTCGTCGCATGGACCCTGACCCACCCTCTGTGAGTTGTCACCTGAGCCCCTGCTTGCTGTCCCCCACCTCACTGTCCCTTTGGAAGACCAGCGTGTCTGCGCAGATCAGATCTGCGCTCAGCACCTCCCCTGCTGTCACCAGTTGCCAGGTAAAACCTGCTTTAGGCCTTTCCCCGAAGTCCTGCTGTGCTTCTCGCTGACACTGGTGTCTTTATAAGAAGACGAGGAGAGACAGAGACACAAGAAGAAGGCAATGTGTCAATGGGGAGAGAGGCTGGCACAGGTCCTGCCCTCGTGGCTCAGAAGGAACTGCCCCCACCCTGGTCTTGGACTTCTGGTGATTCCTGGTGGGGCCTGAAGCCGCATGTCTCAGCTTGACCTCCTGAGTGCGGGGACCCAGGAACTCAGGTCAGCTGGGCAGGTGCTCTGGGCCTCCAGGACCGACCCCCATCAAATCCCCGGACAGCAGCGCTCAGGGAGCGTCCCTGGTGACAGCAGCCCATGTGTGTTGTCACCTGTCGCTGCCGGGAGAAAGGGCACTGTCCCACGACTTGGCTGGCGGGAGGCCCGGGAGCTCGCGCCTGGTGTCTCCCGGACCTGCCCTCCGCCCCTTTTATCTTGGCTGGTCTCACCCTGTGTCCTCCCCAGTCTCACCCGGAACCACGAGAACAGCTTTTCTCAACTCTGTGAGTCCTCCTGGTGACACAGAGAGCCCGAGGGAGCCCCTGGGGACCCCCGAGCACAGGTACCCCAGGTTCTGGGCATGCAGGCGGCTGGTGGCCCCCGGCTACCTGCTGGCACCGCTTCAGGTGCTCCACCTCATGCAGGGCCTGCTCCTTCTGCCGGCGCAGGTCCACCTTCTCCAGGCTCAGTCTCTCCACCAGCTTCCTGGCCTCCTGGAACTTCTGCATGAGGAATTCCTTCTCCTCCCGCTGGCTGCCCTGCAGACGCTGCAGCTCCTCACAGCGCTCCCGCAGCATCTGGTTGCTCTGCCTGATAGCATCTGGCAGCAGAGGACATTACAAAGGGGCGGTGAGCCCCGCACGGCACCCTCCCCGGACCACCGCAGCCGCCCTGCCCCCCAGAGACAGCTTCGAAACACTTCCTTTATTTCGTGAAGCACTTTCAAAATCAATTTCGCAAATGCTGTGCCCCGAAATTTCTCCAACGAGCTCCTAAAGCATGCGCCAAATGTCACTTTCCTTGTAAGTGACTCTGAAATTCAACTGAACTCTGCTCGAAGTGGGGGGAAGGTGTGCCTGCTCTGGGGCGCTGGGGCACTGTCCTCGGGATCAGAAGGTCCTAACCCACCCGCAGACTGGGGGGACGGCCACCAGTACAAAATTCCCTGCGGCATTGCTGGCCACAGACTAGAGGCCAGAAGCCTTGGAGTGGGCCAGTCACCCCTCCTCAAGCCTCACTATCATCTACAGGTTCAACGGGACAATCACACCCAGCTCACGGGCTAAAGAGGGTTAAATGAAAAAGCAGACCAAGTGCCGGGTGCACAACATAAACTCCAGAAACAGCCCGTCTGCACGCAGTCAGGAGAGGCTGGGGAAAGGAGCGCCACACACCAGGGGCACCCCAGGCAGCAGAAGACTGTTAGGGGTGACAAAACTGAGCAGTGACACACAAAGGTTCTAGCCACAACAGAGCTACACAAGACAGGGGCGGGCAGCAGCTTCAGGTCACCCCCAGCCAAGGCGCGCAGCGAGCTGCCGGAGCATTCCGTTGCTGGAACTGCAGTGGCTTCTGAGCCTGGCTGCAGAGCCACCTCTGCACTCCGCTGTCCCCATGGGCCTCCTTCCCTCAGGGGAGCCTGGGGCACATGTTCCCCCACCAACCTCCACCCACCATCCTGCTGCGCCCCCGCCTAAGGCTCAGCTCAGCTCACGGGTAATTTCTGTTTTTTAACTGAGGTAAAATGCACATAACGCCAAATTCACCATTTTAACTGGTTTAAAGCAGACAGTCATTCTGGGGCTTCAGAGTTTTTCGCAAAGCTTTGGGTTCATAGCTATCTCTTTCCAGAACATTTCCACCACCCTCAAAAAAATACCCCATATCCACTGGCAGTCACTTCCCCGCTGCCCCTGGTCCCTGGTGCCCACTGGTCAGTTTCTGTCTGCACTCATCCCTCCTTGGACATGGCACCTCCATGGACTCCTTCACCAGGTACACACTACTTCTCCCACAAAGCTTCCCCAAAAACATCCCAAGCAAATTCTATGTCCTCCCCTCTGCCCCTGCCTCTGCTGACACAATCACGAGCATCGTCGGGGGCAGACACCCTTGGGCCCCAGGGGTCTGGCCCAGGGCCTGACACACAGCAGTCTTATAGCAGAAACATGCGGAGCCCAAACTCCCTGCAGGGCAGCTGGAGGGCCGTGGTCCCTGCACAGCCAGCAAGCCACATTCTCACCCCTGAGCCCCCTTTGGCAGAACAGAGCTCTGGAATGTGAGCTACTGCTCCATCCCCTAACCTGGCTGCCAGCTCTATGTGGTCCCAACACAGTAAGACATTTGAGACATCTGGGGGTATCACTGGTTGTCCTAGCTGGGAGGCTGCTATCAGCATCCAGCAGATAGAGGCCAAGGATGCTGCCCAGCGCCCTACAGTGCCCAGGACAGCCCCAGACATCTGAGCACTCAGGGGAAAACCTGCCCTAAACCAGGGAAGTCCTGGCCCTCCACGCTCAAATCAGGGCCATCTCCAAAGCAGGCCAGCCCACCAAGAGACCAAGCAGCCCCTTAGTGGCAAGCTGACTGCACTGGAAGCCTTCCATCCTGAAAAGGGGGGTGATTCACCTTGATAGGAAGAAGGGACACATTCCAGGCACAGGTTTGGCCCCTACCCACAGGGCCTCAGGCAGCACTGGTCTCTGAGGCCTCCAGAGCATGTGACTCGTCAGCCCAGGGTCCCATGTAACATCCCATCACATCAGGAGGTGGGGGAGTGGCCCCATGACCGTGGCCTCCACTGGCTGTGTCACATGCCAACCTGCCAGCCAGCCAGGACAGTGGAGGGCTGAGTGAAAACAACAGGAACCAGGAAGAAGCCAAAGGAGCCACAAACCACCATCACTCTCCGTGACCCATCTAGGGAGCCTGTGCCGCCCACCGCCTAGGTCCAGTCCCCATTGGGAAAACATAAGTCTCACTGACTCAGAAGCTAGGGGCACCATGTGGGCCCCTGGGATTACTCGAACCAAAGGAGCAGCAGGCCAGGACAGGAGCCCCAGGGCACGAGCAGAGAACAAGAGGGAGTGGTCCCACGAGGCGACCAGCAACGGGTCACACCCCCCAGGGCAGCCACACCACCTGGGGGGCACGGTGCCATGGCGTCTGGGACCTGGAGAAGTTGCCCCCATACAGGTGAGGACAGGGAGGTCGAGGGAGCGGGGCGGATGGGATGGAGAAGGGGGGAAAGAGGGGGAAGGGGAGGAAGTGGGGAGGAAGGAACCTACTCGAACCACAGCCACTTGGGGGAAGGTGCAGCTTTAAGACAACCTTCAGTCTCTTCAGAGAGCTGCCTGCCCGGGGTCACCCCCAACCCAGAGGGGCCTGGACCTCCCTTTCCTGAACCAGCCCACTGGGCCTTCCGAGGGTAGGCCACGCCCATTCCCAGAATAGACCATACCTCTTTCCGGAGCAGGTCACGCCCCCTCCCAGCACAACCAGTGCTTAATGACTGATCAGTATGAAGATACAGGGGCCTCAGAAGGGTCCTTCCAGCTCCAGAGCTCCTCGGAGGTGGGCCTGCGCTGCAGCCCAGCCTCCCCCTCCGTCCACCCCTGCTTCGCCACTGGCCTTCCCTTCCCTTCCCCTCCCTGATGCTGGTTCCGAGAGGACTCTAAATAAACGTCTGTATCTCAGAGTCCACTTCCAGGGAACCCCGCGTAAAATAAACAGGGAGGGTGACTGAGCTTGAATCACTAACTGGCCCTCAGGCGCACGTCCACCCCAGGCCTAGGAAATGCAGAGGTGCAGGGGTGGGGAATACGCCTTCCCCAAGCAGGGCCGGGTCCCCTGACGTTTTACTCCACACCCGCTGTCTTCCTCACCTCGGAGCTCTTGATTCTCCTCCAGACAGCGCTGGAAGGTCTCCGGGGTGCCCTGCTCTGAAGGCAGGTGGAGCATGGCCGGCTTCCCCAGAGAAGACTCTTCAGCCAGCACGTCTGGGTCCCCTGCTGGGCCGCTGCTAGGCTGCACCATCTCACTCGGCTGACTCTTCCAGGGCGGCCTGCTCATCCAACAAGGCAAGCTCTGAAAGACAAAGCCAGCGGGGACCTATGCAGGATTCTCCTACCCTGTTGGACAAGGACGAGTTCCAGGGCCACGCCAAGCAGAGTGAGCAGTACTTTCCCCAGTGGAACAGGGTGCTGAAGTGGGCTTTGGGGTCTAAGAGGTGGCACGTATTCCCACTCCAAAGGGAGGTGCGGGCCCTTAGGCGGGGCTGGAAAAGGCCATGGGCCAGCACTGGCTGTAACTGTGCCGAGCTATCTCCAGGCTACAAACTCAGGCTAAGAATTTGACCAGAGGGAAAATTATGGAGATTCTTTTCGGAGGGAGGTGTCAGTGTGTGGGAATCCTACCCTCTACACACACCTCCAGGCAGGAGCGGAGGGTGCTGGCCCCTCACCCAGCACAGTAAGTTGAATGATGGCCCCCAATAAGATATGTCCACGTCCTGACCCCCAGAACCTGTGAATGTGCCTGATTTGGAAAAAGAGTCTTTGCAGATATAAAGAAGTGAAGGGTCTGGAGATGAGATCTTCCTGGATTATCCAGGTGGGCCCTGAATCCAATGACAAATGTCCTTCTAAGAGACAGAAGAGGAGAGACATAGACACAGAGGAGAAGCCACATGAAGACATAGGCAGAGACAGGAGGGAGGCAGCCACAAGCCAAGGGATGTCTGGAGCCCCCAAAAGCTGGAAGAGGCAGGAAGGACCCTCCCCTGGAGCCTGCAGAAGCACAGCCCTGAGACACACTGATCTCAGACTTCTGGTCTCCAGAACTGGGAGAGGATGCATCTCTGTTGTTTGAAGCCGCCCTGCTTGTGGACATCTCTTACAGCAGTCCTCAGACGTTAATATTCCTAGTAAGAAGGGGTTCGCAGAGACCACTCACAACCTGATAACTGTTTCCTGGAATTGAGGGGCCGAAGGGGACATCTGGTATCTGACGTGGGGTAGGGGTGAGGGAGCAGAGCTCAGTGGTAGAGTGCGTGCTTGGCCTGCATGAGGTCCTGGGTTCAACACCCAGTCCCTCCATTAAAAAAAAAAGACTGACTACACGTAGGAGGAGGCTCATCTCAATAGAAGTTTCCAGGAGTAGGCCTGAGCTACAGCCCGAAACCTGAATGCCGGATAAGCTCGGATGTTTCACTATGACACTGATATTTCACTGAACATCCATCCTACTGACCCATCAGCAGTAACTGACCAACTGCTGATCCCTCCCTCAGCTCCCAGAACAGCCCACACTCCCCACACATGGTGGTGCCCCAGGGCTCTGTTCTGGGATGTTTTCACTAACTACAGTCACTCCACTACTAATTCCTAATTCCACGCAGACTCCCAGCTTTAACCCTCATTTTCATGCCGATGATGCTCAAAATTAGAACTCTTTCCTGGACTCCAAACTCACACATCAAACTCAACATCTCCCCTTGGATAGCTAGTCAGCCTCTCAAACCTAACCTCCCTAAAACTGCCCTCGTGACAGTCCCCAAAAGTCAGTTCCACCTACAGCCTTCCTTATTACCAGCTGAGGGCAAATCCACCCACCAGGTATCAGGACAAAACCCTGGAGTCCTTCTCAAGTCCTCTGTCTCTCACAGCTCACAACTCATCCATCTGTCAAAATGTATCCTAGACTCTGTCTGATGACACTAAGCAGCAGTGGTAGAGCACGTGCTTAGCCTGCACGAGGTCACAGTGATACTGTGGTTGTGTTTCTTTCAAAGTCATTTCTTAGAGATGCACACAGAAACATTTACAAATGGCATCTGAAATTTGGTTCAAAATAATGACAGAAGGCGGGAGGATATAGCTCAACTAGTAGAGAGCATGCTTAGCATGCACGAGGTCCTGAGTTCAATCCCCAGTACCCCCTCTAAAAATAAATAAACCTAACTACCTCCCCCCTAATTAATAAAAATAAATAATTTTTTTAATAATGGGGGAACGCCTAGGTATCCACCTGAAAGAAAACACATGTCCACACAGGAATGCTCATAGCAGCATTACTCCTGACAGCCAAAGAGTGAAAACAACCCAAATGTCCATCAACTGATGAATAAACAAAATCCAGTACTTTATGCTAAGAGAAAGAAACAACTCACAAGAGACCGCATATGATTCCATTTATGTGCAAACATACAGACACAGAAAGACTAGTGGCTACGTAGAGCTGGGAAAGATGGGGTGACGGGGATGATGGCTAAAGTGTATGGGGTTTCTTTTTGGAGTGATGAAAATGTTCTGGAACTAATGGTGATGACTGTGCAAGTCTGTGAATATACTGAAAACCAGTGAACTATACACCTGAAATCGGTGAATTGTGTGGCATGTGTATTATACGTCAATACAGCTGTTTTTGAAAGTAATGGGAGAGAATTGTGAGGGGTACAAATTATACAAAGGTAGCCACGAGTTGATCACTGTTGAAGCTGGGACGTGGGTACATTAGATTTACTATACTATTCTTTCTACTCTCATACATCCTTCAAATTTTTTATAATAAAATTATCAGAGCAGCAGCCTCTCTCACCTGGATTACTACAATAATCTCCTAACAGGTCACCCTGCTCCTACCCTTGCCCCCTACAGTCTGTTCTCCTGACCGCGCCATAACAATCAGCCTAAAAGTGATTCTGATCACGTCCCTCCTCTCCTCAGATCCATACCCTGGTTCCTCATTGCCCTCCGTATAAAAGCCAAAGTCCCTACAACAGCCTACAAGGTCCTGCACTATCTGGTCCCCTATCACTTCCTCTCTAAGTATTCTCCCCTCGCTCACTTTACTTCAAGTACACTGGCCTCCTTACTGTTCCTTGAACATGCCAGGATTGCCCATTCATCCTCAAGTCACAGAAGTGATAGGAGGTCCGACAGACATTAATCATTTTGCAAAGTGAGCAAAGTGAGGAACATGAGGTAAGATAATTTGGCTGCCAAACTATATTTGAGATCTTTTTATAGAACTTAACCACCTCAAATGCAGTCAAGTTAGATGAACAGAAAATGTCTACGAACTAGAAGAGTCATCCACGAACTAGGGGTGTGGTCACACTCCGTGGTGGCACGGGACGGAGAGACGGAAACAGTCCCGTCTGCCACCAAAGTAACCTGGATCCTGCACCGGCCCGCCTCGGCCGATGCTCTAGAAGCGGGCGGCAGAAACGGGCCGGGGCCCAACAGGAGGGGGAAGCCTGGTCGTCCGGGGGGGTCTCGTAGGCGGCGGAAAGCCCACCGGTGGTACCCTGTCTTCCAAGAAGAGGACCACACCTGTCAGCAGAATCGATCCGACGTGAGAAGGGCAGGAGCGGCGGGCACCGAGCGCTCCTCGGACCCCGGCGCTCCGAGAAAGTCCGGGTTCCGCAGTCGCCCTTCCCTTGTCCCGCTGCCAAATTCCCAGTTCCGGCTTCCGGTGTCGTAGCTGTGGGATCCGGAAGTAAAACACTCAAGCCCCGCCCCCACCCTGGAAGCCGGCGAGAGGTTCGAGGGAGGCTGCCCCAGACTCAAGCCCGAGCCCGCCAGCCTCGGCTGGCCAGCAAGATGCTCCCCAATAATATGCGTCGCGACCCACACTCCTCCTTGTCTGTCCGGCGGTGGCATCCAAGCACCCGGTGCTTGGCCGCCCTGCCATCCCGCTAAGGGCGGAGCCACGACGAAGCTGTCTAATAGGGCCGCTTTGACCTGAACGGGCGACCCGTCTGGCGAGGAGGTGGGGCGCTGCAGAGGGCCCCGCCCACAAAGGGGGCGTGGCCACGCTGCCGGCGGAAGTGGGGCCCTTTGCGAGGTCTCAGGACCGCCCGGAGCCGGCGAGAAAGCCAGACTGTAGGGGCGGGGCCAGGCCGGGATGGGGACGCGAGCAACCGGCGGGGAACTGCACGCGGACTCGCGAAGCATCGGGGGCACGGCGCAGCGGCGGCGGGGACAGCAGGCAGCCCGCGCAGCGCCCGGCGCAGGTGCTCGAGGGGCGGGGCGGGACAAGGGCGGGGGCCTCGCACCGAGGCAGGCCTGGGATGCGCGCGCACCTTCCCGCGCCCTCGGCCCTGCCCGCCCTCGCGAGGGTGGGGCCCACGGAAGCCCCGCCCGTGGGCCTCGTCTGAGGCTGGTCAGCTCAGCCTAGGTGCCCGCCCCCGCCGGTTAAATGAGCTGGCGGGGCGCAGACCCCGGAAACTGCCGGGATCTCCGGGGCTGCGAGGGCAACGGGCTGCGGCGGTGAAGCACAGGTGACTGAGTGGGCGGGTGCCGCGTCTGCGGTAGGGCGTGCTGTGCTGCGAGTCACTTTGATTTGCCATACTTGGGGACTGAGCGAAATCGAGAATGTTTTAATCGATCTCACTGTCCCCTGCATTCCTCCATTGGACCCCTGAGGTGAGTGAGATCCTGAGAGGGACAGGGACTTGCCGAGGTCTCCCAGCATGGTAGGAGTAGGGCTGGAGTTACACTCCATCAGCTGCACGGTTTAACATACTCCAGCTCCTTCTGCAGTTTCCGCCCGAATCCCGAGTGAGATGATCCTAGGCAGGTCTTGCGCTACTCCAGCAGGCTTTTAGTTCAGTCCTCCAGAGCTGAGGCTCTAAGCTGGAATGCACTAATGTTTTAGGTGAGTTTGTAACATACACCGTGAAAGAAGGCAGCCTGGGGAGTATGGCCAGAGCCCAGAGCCAGCAGTTTCTAACTCCTCCTAACCATCCTGCTCCCCAGCTATTCACAGCAGCGTGGTGTCAGTAATCGGGTGTCAGCTGGGTGAGAGACCAAGGACCGCTCCAGAAAGGGGCCAGCTTCTCACTGCTCTTCTGTTCTCATGCCTTGTCAATGAGTTTTTCTTCCAGCAGGAAACAGCATGGCAGAGCAGGTGGCTCTGAGCCGGACCCAGGTGTGCGGGATCCTGCGGGAGGAGCTGTACCAGGGTGATGCCTTCCATCAGTCAGATACACACATCTTTATCATCATGGGTGCATCGGTGAGTCTCCCACAGGCCCCATGTCCTAAAAGCAGCAGACTTAGAGCATGACGTTGCTTAGTCTCTTCTCGGTGCCTGCGCTTTCCCAACTGACTGTGGTAGCACCCCTCGGGCTCTGCTCGGTTGGACTCTCCCTCTTGGTCCTATCTTCCCAGCGCAGCCCAGTGTACACACACAGTGAGGCAGTTCTGAAATCTGTGTGCAGCGATTGACTGTAGACCCGTGTCCTGGAGCTGGGAAGTCCGTAGGGACTGTCTGGTTGGACCTCCTCCTCCACGAGATGCAGACAGGGAAAGCCATTCATTCTGGGACTATGTTTTCCAAACCTATTTCTGACTTGACAAGTGTCACGCAGTCAGTTAGTGCCAGAGGTGGCATCTGAGGACGGATCTCCACCTTGTACCTCTACTACATCCAGTTTCCCGGGGACAGACCCTCACCCTTGCTTTGAACAGTAACCTCTCTGCCCCAACTTCCCAGGCCTGCCAAGGAGTGGGACCCAGCCCCCCATTTCTAGCCAGTGGAACTGCCTATCTTTTCTGGTAGGAAAGGCCAGAGAGTAGAAGCAAACGCAGAAATCGAGCATGTTGACAGTACATGACGGGGTGGGGCAAACAGGAGAGGGAGGGAGGGTCCTCGGAGAGCCATGACCCCCAGACTGAAGCACTCTCCCCGCCGGCCATGTGGAAACCAGGTTTCGCAGGTTGCAGGGGAGCTGTCAGGGTTTCATGTCCAAGTAAAAGTGGTTTCCTCTTCTCACTTTTAACCCTGGACATGACCAAGAATCTGCTACCCCTGATGTGACCATCTTGGCCAGTAACTTCTTATATAAACTTTCAGCAAGAGTTCTCCCCAGCTAGTTCACTTGGAAAAGGAGAACAAGAAGGCTGGGCAAGAGGCAGTGAGAGGGAAGAGAAGGCCACCCCAGATTCTCCGCTGACCCCCTGTAACCCCAAGACTAAGGGGTGTCCAGGAGGAGCATATGGGGCAGGCTTAGACTTCACCACGGCCCGAGCCTGGTCCCCTGAGAAGAACCCTACTTGTGTCGGCCACCTGGGTCTCTGACCCTTGGGACCTTCGTCCAAGAAATAGTTTGGGGGAGACAGTAACTCGGGGTTATTTTGCCTCCTTCCCCCATCCCCATAACAGCCTGTGTCACAGGGCACTCCCACAGAGGGTCCCAGGTCCCAGTAAATGGAATGTGACCCTCAGCCCACAACTCTTAGACACCTCACTGAGAGCATCTAAGCTTGCTGTGTGATCTGGGGCAGGTGTCTTCCCTTCTCTGAACCTCACTGTCTCCTCGGGGCAACTGAGGACTTTTGAAGCAAATGCCAAGGGTCCTTGGGCTCTGCCGAGCTGATTCTGTGACTCCCGGCTGCCTTCGCCTGGGGCTAGCTTGGGGTTAGGCAACTTTGTATCTTTGCAATCAGGCGGTTCCCCTTTGCTCTTGTCCGCTCTGGGAGCAACAACCGGAGGCTTCCAGAGCAGACATGGGAAGTGGGCCGGGTGGAGTGGGGGAGCAAGAGCCTCCTGGCTTGTTTGTCTCTCCTGCTCAGTGGGGCTGGCATGGGGTGGGGGCCTCCCGGGCTCAGGCAGCACCTCAAACAACTCCCACAACATGCCACCTGCCCCAATGCCCTCTGCTACTTCCTCCTTCCTCCTTCCTGTCCGAGGGAGACATGTGGTGCTGGGGCACACCCTCCCGGAACCAGCAGGTTCTCCATTCATTCACCCAAGAAACAGCAGGCGTGATGGAGCCCCGCCCTCCCACGGGTCCCATGTGCGGGGGTGGGGCTGGGCCCCAAGGGGAGCTGGCAGCCCAAAAAGAGTTCTGGGTGGCACACGTGACCAAAGCCACCACTGGGCCTTTGTGTCCCCAGGACTCATGAGGAGGCAAGGCCCGCAGAGCCATCCGGCGCCACAGGAGCGCTCCCCTGCAGCAGGAGGAACAGCCGCAGTGCCCCGGGGGCAGGCTGGGCCACCCTCTGCCCCTTCTCGCGCCTGCTTCCTCCCTGAGGCATCCTGGTGCTGGCTCAGGGGGTTACCTAACAGACTTTGGTGACCACTGTCTCCCTCTCAGGACTGCCCCCAGCCAGGAAGGGAGTGCAAGTACTTACTGTCCCAGTCCAGAAAGCTCTGGAATGACAGCGCTGGGAGAGGAACTTTGGGCCTGGAGGATCGTGGCCTCCCCCATCTGCTAGAGGCTCCTCTTCCCCCAAGGGAGTGGAGAGAGGAGTTGGAGTGAGAGAGAGACCGAGTCCCCTCGGGCAGGACTGGCTCACTGCGGGGTCCTCAACGAGCCCCTCCCTTCTCTGGGTCTCCATGTCCCCACCCAGAGCACAGGGGCCCTGGGCCGGACAGGCGCTCAGTCCCCATCCCAGGGATGGGCCCTGTGAGGGATGACCCGGCAGCCTCAGCCCCTCCCCTACCCCAGGGATGTTTCTGGGCCGCCTGCCCCTGAAGCTGATAAGATTCTTGCTGTGTCATGATGACACTGGCTCACCCCCAAAGGCTGAGTGGCTCACGAGCCCCGGGTGTGGGAGGGAGTCCCAGCCTACCACAGCAGCCCCCCAGTCCTCTCACCCCCATGGCTGGGATCCAGCCAAAGCAGCCCACGCTCCAACCTGGGAGGCTGGGCAGGTCCTTGGCCCAAGTGACCCGAGGGGGACAAGGATGGCCCACCCCTGCCAGGCCTCCAGCTAGCAGCCCACCTCAAAGGTTCTCTGCTGCACCCTCCACCCCGAAACCCTCAGAGACCGACTGAGGGTTCGTAAAACCGGAGACTGAGGTCAAACCCGGGCAGTGACGGGTGGTGGCCCAGGGTCCCTTTGCCCCAGCTGGGCCAGATACTGGTGGCTGGAAATCTTAATCAGGTCCTGCTGCTCCTGCTAAGTCACCACGTGCCCCCAGGCGGCTCCCTCCCCCGCTGTGGTCCTCCGGCGCGAAATGACCAGGTGGGAAGAGATGTGAGGCTCGCCCTTCCCCCGCGCGGACGCCTGCTCCTTCCCACACTCGGTTCTCAGGAAGGAGTCAGCCCAGGCTAGTGCCGCAGGCAGGCGTCCCCGCCGCCCACCATCCTCCCACCCCACCGGGCCCAGAGAGCAGCGAGCCCTGCTTCCCAGTGGAAGGGAGTAGCCCCCAGGCCCCCTGCCCCACACTGGTTCAGGTCCTACCTCATCTTGCCCTTGGGTGACTTGGAGCCCAACAGGCCTCCGATTGCAGAAACTGAGCTGAACCAGGCGAGCAGGTTCTGCCAGTAGCTAATCCCAAAGGAAATCGCAAGAGCAGAAAGCTTGGGGTATAGGGCACGTGACTCGGGACAGGAGCCTGGTCCCAGTTCCTCGACATCTGCCTGCTGGAATTTGATCAGAAGCAAACATGACTGGCCACGAGGAAGGCCAGGGAGGTGGTGGCTGCCGGCTGTGGTTCTGATTGTTTCTCCCGGGGGCTGGGCCCCAGCCAGCCAGCCTTCTCTGGAGCATGCAGGGCCAGCTGACCTAAGGTAACATGGGCAGAGTGTCCCACTGATGGCAGAAGCCAGAGGCAGGCCCTGACCAGTCACTAGGAGAAGTGCCACCAGCGGGGGGCTGCTGGGCGCTGAGGGACACAGGGGCCCAGACTGGGGATCGGAGCCCCCTTGATCTAGTTGTCTCAGAGGTTCGTGTGAAAGGTGGCAGTTACGATCGGGACCCACTCCAGAATGCTCGGCAAATCAGTTGGCAGACGGGGGCAAGGAGCACCACCACAGGGAACCCTGGTTTGGGAACCACCCACTTTGGGTGCTCAGGGTCCCGGTGGAGCCTGGAGATAGCAGACACTGACTTGCCTGCGTGGGCTGGGCGTAGGGAAATCTGGGCTGGAAGAGACACTTGGAGTTGTCCCCGTGCAGAGGTCGGCTGGGGCCCAGGAGACCAGAGGCAAAGCAAAGAACAGGAAGAACGCGAACATTCAAGTATCAGAAATGGACTGCACATACACCCACCCAGAGCAGGGATCCCCACCCAGGAGCCTTCCTGCGTGCCTGTCTCCGGGGTCAGAATTGCTTTGGTCACACAGCTTCTGCTTTGCAGTTGTTCATAGAAATGAGCTCATCCAATGGTTACGTGGCTTCTGAGGGGTAATTTTGCACTGAATTTCAGGTCCTTATACTTGGAGGCGGTTTTTCTGCCCAGGACGCGCCTGGCTTAGCGTGGGTCCACCCGGCATCCCGCTCTGATTACAGGGTGGCCACATGAAAGAGGCTACACACACCACCTCTTCCACGTGGAGTGGATGGAGGGTTCCTTTGTCAGGTCACAGAATGGAAGCAGGTTGGGGCGGCTCCTGCGACTGAACTGGGGCTCGGAGAGAAGGGATTGGTGATTCCTTGTAGTGAGTCTTCTGTTGCTCGGAGTTGCTGTGTGCTCATACCCAGTCCCCACCCTCTACTGAAATTTTTTTTTCAGTATTTTTGTTTTGACATTTTCAGGGGAGTAGTTAGGTTTGTTTGTTTGTTTGAATGGAGGGACTGGGGATCAGACCGAGGACCTTGTGCATGCCCGGCACACGCTCTCCCGCTGACCTAGGCCCTCCCCCCAGTCTTCTTTTTTAAGGGAGAATTGGTACACACTGAAACGCACACGTCCTCACTAAACAATTGGTTATGCAGCTTTATCACCAAAGAGGACGTTTCCAGAAAGTTCTCAGATGACCAACCCACCTCACCTCCCACTGCAGACAACAGCGGATGTAATTTCTCTCACAGCAAATCTGTTTTGCCCATTCAAAATTTTTGTTTGTTTTTTTTTGTTTTGGGGGGGTAACTAGGTTTATTTATTTATTATTGTTATGTTCTATTTAGGTGATGTACTGGGGGATTGAACCCATGACCCAGTGCATGCTAGGCATACACTCTACCACTGAGCTAGACCCTCCCCTCCGTCCCGCTTTGCCTATTCTAAAGCCTCACTTAAATGAACTCGGAGTATTTAGTCGCGCCTGGGTCTGGGGCGCAGCATGATGGTTTTGAGAGTCACCTGTGTTAGGTGGGTCATTCCTTGGCGTTGCTGAGCCGGTTCGCGTTGTGGTGGAGAGAGCTGCTGCTCCTCCCGTGGGTGGATCCGGGCAGTGGGGTGGTTCACAGCTTGGGCCCGTTGAGGCCGGAGGCTGCCGTGAACGTTCATGTACAAGCATCGGCCCCACATCCTCTCCGGCGCCTGGCATGTTCATCTCTGGGGTCCCAGCTGTTCCGGTGGGTGTGAAGTGGGATCTCACTGTGATTTAACTTCCATTGTGCTGACAACTGATGCCCTTGACCACTTTCTCAGGTGTTTATTAGCCACTCATTTCTCTTCCTTGTGAACTATCTGTTCAACTATTTTGCCCATTTTTAGTTGGATTCTTTCCTCTTTTGCTATAGGAGTGGCTTATATATTCTAGATACAGATGAATCTGGTGAATGTGTTCTCCCAGTCTGTTCATCTTCTTCATACTGTTTAATGATGACCAGGCGTTTCTAATTTTGATGAAGCCTTAATTTGTCAATCACTTTGTTTCTGGTGATAGCTTTCTGTGTCCCATCTAAGAAATCTGTGTCAACCCTCGTATATTGACTTTTTTAACTCTAGCAACCTTGCTAAAATCTCACTAACCAGAATAATTTATCTTTAGCTGGGTTTGAGGTGGTTTTGTTTTGATGGGCAAACTGTCACCTATAAATAATGCCAGTGTCGTCTCTTCCTTCTAACCCTTACGTCATTGGCTGGGCTTCTAGGTGAGCATTGACTGAAGAGGTCGTGGCAGGCGCTCTTTTCTTGTTACTGATTGTTCAGAGGGGATTCTTCCATCATCTCCTGGCAACATACGGTGTTTGTGAGGCTTTTTATAGGTGCTCTTTATCAACGTAAGTAAATCCTCTTTGATTCCTAATTTGATAAGAAGTTTGATCATAAGAGAGAGTTGAAATCCCTGGAACACTTTTCTACATCTGGTAAGCTTAGCAAGCTTGCTAGATTTTCAAAACATCAAAAGGAATAGACAAAGATTTCTTAGAGCCTTTTCCCCTTAATCTGGTGAGTTTCAATGATTTTTTTTTTTTTTTGGTGAGTCCAACTTGTTTCTGACATATGCCATTTTTCACATTGCAGAATGGGGTTTGCTGATATTTTCCACAGGATTTTTGCATCTGCGTCTGTGTACGTGGATGAGACGGGCTTGGGGCCCATGTGCCTTTCTCAGAGGGTCCAGAACCGGGGCTCTGGGGGCCCCACAGAGCGGCATAGCCCCTGCTCCCTAGGCCCCTGTTCACAGGCAGCCTCTGCCTGTGCAGGGCCCTTGCTCCATTTGGGTACGATGGCTTTTTCTCAAAATTTGTCCATTTCACCGAAGTTGTCGGACTTGGAATCAGGTCATTCATACGACCCTCTTTCTGTCTTTCCTGCCTGGAGTTTTGTGCTAATTATTGGTCCTTTTTCAAAAGCAGTCTTGCTTTGTTGTTTGTTTTTATTAGTCTTTTTCAAACACCAGCTTTTGAGCTCTGTTGATCTTTTCCTTTGGTTGGTTTTCCATTTTCTTCATTTCTGTTTTTCATTGGTTCCTGCCCCGTGACTTGTTTGCTTTAAAATTTCCCCATCCTCTTTCTAACTTCTGAAACTGATGCTCAGCTCATCTGCTTCGAGCTGTCCTTTCTTGCTGCTGTGAGCATATAAGGCTTTGCTGTGTGTTTCTTCCACTGCCATTTGGTTCTAGAGACTCCAGGTTTCTCTTCTGAACCCCCAGGAGCTCTTTAGAAGCAGGCATTTGTTTGGGGTTCAGTTCCACCTGCTGCCCCTGACACCAGGGCTTGTGGGTTGAGGATTGCAGGGCCAGCAGGTTGGCAGGTGCCCCAGGAAGGCGCACTGCTGTCAGCTCAGGGTTGGGGTGAAGGGCTGGGTCTCCAAGGGGGTGTTCTCACCTCCTGACCTCACCTGTGTTCTCTGCCACAGGGCGACCTGGCCAAGAAGAAGATCTATCCCACCATCTGGTAAGCCCGTGCCCCCACCGCCCCGCTGCCTGAGGCCTCCCTGCCCTCCCACCCTCACCAGGGCTCCTCTGCCCTCAGGTGGCTGTTCCGGGATGGCCTTCTGCCAGAAGACACCTACATTGTGGGCTACGCCCGCTCCCGCCTCACGGTGGCTGACATCCGCAAGCAGAGTGAGCCGTTTTTCAAAGTGAGTGGCTCCCGGTGTCTGCGCGGGTGTCAGCCCCCTCCATCCCAGACGCCCTTCCCTGCCCCCACCGTGCGGGGAGGGCCCAGTCTGTCCCTTCCCATCCTTGTCCTCCCCAAAGCCATCCACAGGCCCTACCCTGCCTGTTGCCACCACTTCCTTGATGATCGCTGTTTCCCAGCCCCCTACTCGGCCTCGCCACGTCCTGCCCACTGTGCTGGGCTTTTCTCAGCATGCCGTAGTTTGGTAAAGTGACTGTGGAGAGAGATCTTTCTCAGGTCAAAGTTTCCAAAATCTGACTTCTGTCCCAGGGGGTGCCTACCGCCCACCCCAGCCCTGCTGTGGATGTGTTGAGCTGATGAAATGGGAGTGAACCCATTGTGGGGCCAGGATGGCTGACTTCGGAGGGAGCCTGCCCTAAATGTGGGCTTGTGGAGGGACCGACATCCTTGTGTCCGCGTTTCCCAGGCCACCCCAGAGGAGAAGCCCAAGCTGGAGGAGTTCTTCGCCCGCAACTCCTACGTGGCCGGCCAGTATGATGACGCAGCCTCCTACGAGCGCCTCAACAGCCACATGAATGCCCTCCACCAGGGGCCACAGGCCAACCGCCTCTTTTATCTGGCCTTGCCCCCAACCGTGTACGAGGCTGTCACCAAGAACATCCGCGAGACCTGCATGAGCCAGACGTAAGGCTGGTCTTTCGCCCTCCCTTCCTGCCTCCTAGGGGTGCCCTGCCCTGGCCGCTGTCCAGAGCTCCCGGGGCAAACTGGTCTAGGAGTCTGAAAAAGACGAATGTCCCTTGTTCTTCCCGTGAATTAGCTCTCCAAAGAAGGGGATAGGAGTAACAAGAGTTTTCTAAGAGCCTTTTTTGAAAATAGTACCACAAGTACTTACCATCCAAATCCTCATGTCTCCCTGAGGGTCCACCTCACTGGAAATCCATTTGTCCCTGGCAGCAGTCCCCACCAGAACCACAAGATGGCAGTGTTGCTCCACAAAACTCTCTCTGCCGATGGCTTAATCTCTGGCTTTCAGCATTTCCAGAGGTCCCCGCTGTCGCCACGAGGTGGCAGTGTTGCTCCAATAGGATCCTCCTGCCTGTGTTGCGCAGCTCCTCTGGCTCTGCATTTTTCACAAAGGCAGAGCCATGCCTGTTTCACTTTGTCCGGTTTTGAACACAGAATGCCACACTAGCTCCCCAGGAGGAATAAGGGGCCTTTCCCCACGTTGAAACCCACGGAGTTAACTGTGCCTCTGACATCCCTTCTCTTTTCCATGTCTGCCCCCCACTCCCACCGCCCACCCCACTTCCTGCTAGCTCCGGGGCCACTCTTAACCCAGGAGAGGACCACAGCATACCAGGAGGCATCCAAGGAAGTTCTGAGTGTGGGCGTTGAGGGCTGGAAAGGACAGAAAGTGTCCTCTGGTTTGAGGGGGCTCTGCCGGGGCCCGGCGGTGGGCAGCCCAGCAGAGCTTCACCAGGGCATCTCAGAATGCAGCAGTGGGGAGGGGAGGCTCTGCCCTCGCTCCCTGGGGTAGGGGGCAGGAAGGGGGATGAGGTTCTGAACCCCAGCCCCCAGGGAGGGTATGGGGGTGATGCAGCTCTGGGTTCCCACAGAGGCTGGAATCGCATCATTGTGGAGAAGCCCTTTGGGAGGGACCTGCAGAGCTCTGACCAGCTATCCAACCACATTTCCTCCCTGTTCCGTGAGGACCAGATTTACCGCATCGACCACTACCTGGGCAAGGAGATGGTCCAGAACCTCATGGTGCTGAGGTGCGGCTGGGGCCAGGACGAGGTCAGGGTGGACACTGGGGGTCCCAGCCTGCCTGGCTGCTGCCCCTCAGATGCACACCAGCCTCCACCTGGCCCCTCCTGTAGGTTTGCCAACCGGATCTTTGGCCCCATCTGGAACCGGGACAACATCGCTTGCGTCATCCTCACCTTCAAGGAGCCTTTTGGCACTGAGGGCCGTGGGGGCTACTTCGATGAATTTGGGATCATCCGGTGAGAGCCTGTCTCCCCTTCCTGGGAGATCGGCACAGGTGTGGGGCACCATGTCACCCACCACCCTGCAGGGTCACCTCTCTTTGTTCTGGGCTCCTCCTCCCACCCCGAGGTTGAAATTTGACAGCAGGAGTGTCTGAAGGGAAAGGTCGCTGTCTTCTTCCTTCTCTCGGGGGCCGGGCAGACCCTGGGAATCAGGAAGCATGTCTCATAGCTCGTTGCCAGAAAGCCCAGCTCAAGGCCCTGAGCCCCCGGAACCTGGCCCACAGGGAGGGGAGCCAAGGCAAGCTAGCTCTCTACTCCAGCCTTGCAACCGAGAAGTCCCTGACCAAGTTCCACCCACTTCCGCCCCCAGGGACGTGATGCAGAATCACCTTCTGCAGATGCTGTGTCTGGTGGCCAT
This sequence comes from Camelus bactrianus, assembly GCF_048773025.1. NCBI lineage: Eukaryota > Metazoa > Chordata > Mammalia > Artiodactyla > Camelidae > Camelus > Camelus bactrianus. The sequence continues at coordinate 117,487,416 of NC_133575.1, read as the reverse complement.
GGAGAAGCCTGCCTCCACCAACTCAGATGATGTTCGTGATGAGAAGGTGGGTGGAGGTCCTGCAACCTGCCCCAGCCACCAGTCTTGAGCACAGAGAGCCCAAGGCTGGGAGTCAAAAGTTGAAAGCTATCTGTCTGGCCGCTCACCCCTCCAGGAAGGCCACCCTGCAGGGTCACATAGCTTCCTCGTGCGCGGGCCTCTCCACCTCATGACCCAAGGGACCCGTCTCTCCCTGGATGTCTTTCAGGTCAAGGTGTTGAAATGCATCTCAGAGGTGCAGGCGAGCAATGTGGTCTTGGGCCAGTATGTGGGGAACCCCAATGGGGAGGGTGAGGCCACCAAAGGGTACCTGGATGACCCCACGGTGCCCCGCGGCTCCATCACTGCCACCTTTGCGGCTGTCGTCCTCTACGTGGAGAACGAGAGATGGGACGGTAGGTGACATCTCAGGGCCCGGCAGGCAGGCCTGGACTGCGCAGAGTGCGGGAAGGGCCAGACCCTGTGGGGGTGGGACCCTGCCACTTCGCCACCCACCCCCTCCCTCGCTCCCTCCTATATGTACGCACAGCCAGGTCCTGAGGCTGGCCTTGCCCCCACCCTAGGGGTGCCCTTCATCCTGCGCTGCGGCAAAGCCCTGAATGAGCGCAAGGCCGAGGTGCGCCTGCAGTTCCGCGATGTGGCTGGGGACATCTTCCAGCAGCAGTGCAAGCGGAACGAGCTGGTGATCCGTGTGCAGCCCAACGAGGCCGTGTACACCAAGATGATGACCAAGAAGCCCGGCATGTTCTTCAACCCTGAGGAGTCAGAGTTGGACCTTACCTACGGCAACAGATACAAGGTGGGCACCGGCCAAGGGCAGGAAGCGAGGCCTCGGGGGCAGGGCTTGGTAGGGATGGGGCAGGCATCTCACGGAGCCCCGCCCCCGGCAGAATGTGAAGCTCCCAGACGCATACGAGCGACTCATCCTAGACGTCTTCTGTGGGAGCCAGATGCATTTCGTGCGCAGGTGAGAGCCCACCTTCTCCCACCCTCCCTCCCTCCCTGTCCCCACCACCCACCTAAAGCCTCATGGTGTCCCCACAGTGACGAGCTCCGCGAGGCCTGGCGCATCTTCACTCCGCTGCTGCACAAGATCGAACGCGAGAAGCTGCAGCCCATCCCCTACGTTTATGGCAGGTATAGAAGGTGGAGGTGCTGGGCCGGGCGGGAGGGATGGGGCTCCGGGGCTCCCTCACATCTCCCGTTTGCCTGTCACTCCCCAGCCGAGGCCCGGCCGAGGCAGATGAGCTGATGAAGAGAGTGGGCTTCCAGTACGAGGGGACCTACAAGTGGGTGAACCCCCACAAGCTCTGAGCCCTGAGCACTGCCCCACTGCACCCCACCCTCTCGGCCCTACCTCTCTCTGTCCTTCCTGCCTTCTCACCCTCTGACCCGCATCACATTGGGAGGACTTTGGGACCACAGACCTCAGCCTCACATTCCCGGCCCGGGTGCAGACCCCCCGCTGCCCAGCGCCCCTGCTGCCCATGGCCCAGGTACATTCCTCCAGCCCCGCGCCATGACCACCCCTGGCCACCACTGCCCTGCCTGACCAGCTTCTTTCCGCGGGACGGAGCCACATCGGAAGGAGGGAGAAGCGCGGCTCCTCCGGCCCAGCACCTGGGGGAGGACTGGAGTTACCAGCAACAGAGGGTCCGCGGCAGGCCTCCGTGGGCCAGCTCCTCGGGACTTGGGGAAAGTGGCCATCACGACCACACTAGCCTCAGTGCCACTCAACATCCCTGGTCCCCCATTGCAAGGGACTTCCATGTTGCCCAGCCATCCTCCATGTGTCAGCCCCCCCACAAGTGTCCCTCTGCTGCCCCCAGCTCCCCCACCACCCTAAGTGCACTCCACGGCCCACCCCATCTCACCCCACCCACAGGTGGTGCCCTCGCTACTGGAAAAGTGGAAGCGCAGGTGGGATGCCCCACCTCGGCCCCTGACATTAAATCTACAGACCCGCTGGTCTCCTGCTTGTTTCTTTCTTACCACCTGTGACCATGGGGACCAATCCCTCACCTCTCCCCATCACCAGGTGGGCCAGGAATGTGTGTGCCCCTCAGCCCTGACCCCACATCCAGTTATGACCAAGCTCAGTGTCCCCCTCTGCTCTACCTCGCCCCATAGGGTCTTGTCACAAGACCAGCTCGGATGCAGGAACGGGTCATGTTCAGTTTCAGTTTCCACCCAGATGCTCCCACCCAGGCAGTGCCCCTGCCCCGCACCCGGGCTGCTCTTGAGAAGCAGAGAACCGGCATCCTCGGCACTCTCCTCACGTGTGTTTCCGGGGCTCCTGTAACAGGGCACCACAGCGCTGGGAGGCTTCAGACCGCAGAAATGTCTCCTCTCCCAGAGCTGGAGGCCAGAGGCCTGAAATCAAGCAGTGGGCAGGGCCATGCTCCCCACCAAACCTCCCGGGGGAGGATTTTTCTTTGTCTCTTCCAGCTTCTGGTGGTGGCTGGTCTCCTTGGCCTTTCTTGGCTTGTAGACACAGCCCTCCAGTCTCAGTGTCCATCTTTATGTGTCCTTCTCCCTGTGTTTGTCTCCTGTTTCCTCTTTTTATAAGGACGCCAGTCACACTGGATTAGGGGCCACCCTACTCCAGCAGGACCTCATCTTAACCCCCCTCGATTACCTCTGAAAATGCCCTGTTTCTGAATTAAGACCACATCCCGAGGTTCCCGGGCACACTCCCAGCAAAGGCTGCACCCCCAAGTGTCTGTCCAGCCCCCCCTCTCAGGCTCCACTCCTGACTGAGCACTGGAGAGACAGCAGCAACTGAACGTGTGGTCCCTGCACTCATGGCCTGGATTCTGGTAGACGCAGCTGACCGGGAGCAGAGTGAACGGACCACATGGTCTGGTGGTGGTACATTTTCTGGAGGGGACAATCCAGCAGCCTGGCACGTGACCAGGGAAGGATGGCTCAGTGTCCCAGATGAAGGTGGGTGGCAATGGGGCCAGGCCCTCAAGCTGTTAGCGAGAGCTGGCCCACTGTGGGTCCTCCCTCCAGCTTGGTCTGCGGCCCTCTGTCCCCACCCATCCCTCTGAAGGCAGCTTCCCAAGGCTTTTAGCTCCAACCCTCGAGGCCTCTCCTCAGCCCGCCGCTGACAGCCAGCTGTCTGGAAGTCCTGCGCAGTGCCCTGGGCTGGGGTGCCAGCAGGTGGGGGCTGGGGCTGAGCCGTGAGCTGAGGCTACCCCTCAGGACTCTAGGGGAGCAGTACGTAGACGGAGAAGAAACCCGAATGGTAGGCTGGCCTGTTCTATCCCATGAGCTGGGATGGTGAGTCATGGCCCCAAGTTCACCTGGGCCTAGATTAGAACGGGAGGAAGGAGCTTGCTGGTACAGGGACAGGTCAGAGACCCTTAAGGGTTAACTCTTCCACTGGAATCTGGATGTCGCAGTCCCTCCAAGCCCAGATCTGCACAGAGCAGCTGAGAATGCTCCACTGCACAGGATTAGAGGCCAGGCTTCTGCTTGGAGGCGGTGGGAGGGCAATGGTCTTGGTCCTCCCTCCTGGTGCCTGTGGCCTCCTGGAGAAGGGGCGGTAGCAAAACTTCTTCGAGAGCTGACGGGGTTGGCCTAGGGATTCACAGTGTGGCTACAAGCTCTTGCCCTTGACTCTTTGTGGTGCAGCCATGTGCCTGTGAGGGGCAGATGAGGCTTTGCAAAAGGCCCAGGATGACACAAGAGCCGTGGGCCCCAAGATGGTGGCCGGAAATGGGTAGAGCCCATCTTTGGAGTTGCGGCCATGCCTTCTCCCTGATTACCACCGGGGAGCACCCGCTACCTGCCCTGGGGAAGAGACATCCAAGACCCCCGGCCTTGGAACTTCAAATGAATCCTCAAAATTTGGCCATCAAGCCCTCAGGAGAAAAATCACATGAAGGTGTAGGGACCCTCCGTGACCCCACTGGGGTTTTCGTGCTTAGAGCCCCCTTACAGAGCCTCAAGGATGTCTGCAGACTTTGGGGGACCTAGCAGAGCTGTGTGCCGGGGACAGTCCTTCCCGGTACTCAGGTCCCTTGGGGAGCCCACTGGCATGGCATCACTGAGGGGGCCACTCAGAAGCATGGAGCCCGAAGCGGAGAAGGGACCTGGCTCCTCCTGGGCCCCTAACACTTGATAATGGTGTGTGAGCGAGGGGGGGAAACGTGGGGACCTCCCAATCTGACCCTGCTCGGCATGTCCCCGCTGTGACAGACGCATGAGCCCAGGCCAGGGCAGTCAACCAACGACTCCAATCTGGGTGCTACACTGTGGCAAGATGTGAGGGCCCTGGTGAGGACGCATGGCTGTCACCCGACCTCTGGGTACCTGTGGTAACAGAGATCAGGGCCCTGACAAGGAGCTATGACCTCAGCTCTAGGAACCTGAAATGAGGGAGAAGCATGAGGGGCCGGGTGAAAGCAGTCACGGGTCACCTCACCCTGGGGAATACATCCTGACACAGTCCTTAGGGCCTCACTGAATTGAAACAAAGTTCACCTCAGCACTGGGGCCCTCCGGTGGGGCACAGGGATGACGGGCTGGTGAGGAGAGAGACCTGTCACCTCACATCAGTGTGCCTACTACCCTGGGGCAGATGTAACCCATCCCAGGCGAGCACAGACACCTGTCACCTAAGCTCTGGGCGACGACGGTGGCGCTGAGGTATAAGGCCTTTCACCTGGCACTGAATCTCGACCCAGGAGATTGGGCCCAGCAGGAAGGCCCAGGCGACAACACCCCACAGCCCCCTCAGCTCCAGGCGCCTGCACTGCAGCCAAGGCATGGGGCCCAGATCTCGAAGAGCAACTAACGGCTCACTCTTGGCGGCCTAGAGCAGGGTGACGCTTCAGCGCCCAGGTGTGGAGAGACACCTGTCACTTCAGCTCTAAGCGCCTGACCTTGGGTAACGGCATGACGACCAGGCCAGGCGAGGGGTTTCAGCTGTCACCCCAGATCTGGGTCCCTACTCTGAGACAGGACCTGCCACCCCAAGACGCTACACACAAGTCTGTGACGGGAGCCACGTGGGGCAGAGAGCACTCCAGTGCCGCTGCACCTCTGTGTGGCCCCGCGACTGGGAGAGCCGAGGGCCCAGGCGAGCAAGTCAACTGAACACACAAACTTCAGTACCTACGTTGAAATGGAAAATGAAGGACCCCTGAGGCCATTAAACTGTCACCTCAGCTCCAGGTGCAGAGGCAGGGTGCCTGCACAGGGGCATGAGCCCGCGGTGTAGACCCCACGGTGTCTACACTGTGAAAAGGGAGTGAGAATCAGTTTAGGGCACCAGCTCTGGGGTGCCTCCACTGGGGCAGGCCCATGAGGACCCGAGGAAACACAGTGACCTGGCAGCTCAGCTACAGGAGCTACCCTGGGGCACAGGTGCGACGGCCCAGAGGAGACATCATCAGCCACCATCCACTGGGTGCCAGCACCGGGGCATGGACATGAGGGTCTCATCCTCTCTTTGTCCCCATCGCAAAACAGTCCCAGAGGAACAAGGATGCCCCACAAGGCACAGAAGACCAGGAACTGAATCCCAGGCCTCCGGCCCATCACTGCTATGGTGTCCCTTGGGTTGGTGGAGGTGCCTCTGTCCCCTCGGGGGACTCATTAAAACAACCTTTCCAAAATGCCTGCTCTGAGTGAGATGTAAGCACTGCCCTCTAAGAACAGCCAGGCTGGCGGACGCCCTGCGCCTGGCTGGCAGCCCAAGAGCATGAGTAGTCAGGAGCTTCCTCCACTGGGCCCACAACTACAAGCATTGCTGGGAGGACCACAGAGGAGGACATGGTGCCCAGAGTTTGCTGCCCACAAATACCTGAGAGTTTGGCAAATGGTCAGCATCACCCCTGATCCTCCACTCCATGACAGATTCCAAACACTAACCCCAGGCCGGGGTCCTGAAACTTAGTGCCTTGATCTTGGTGGGGAAAATGAGGGAGCGCTGTGTCTGCCAGTGTAGGAACTACTACTGAATGCTGACCAGAGCGCTGTCACTGCCTGGCCCTGTCAGCCTTGTCTGTATTTGGGGCTCTTTCCTCAGGAAGGCTCCCCCTAAGCGGGGTCTTTGGGTCAGAGGGGGTGGCTGTTTGTGTGATCGTCAGGGCGCCCAGCTGCTGCCCTCCAGAAGGCTGGGTGCAGCTGACAGGGGTGGCCCCAGCTCTCCCAGGGCTGTGGGGGATCAGGGCGCATTGGGCAGGGTCGGGGACACCTTCCTGAGGGAGGCTAGAGGAGCCGGCAGGAACTTCCCGTAAGTGGGTGTTGAACTTTATCCAAAGCTTTTTCTGCATCTGTTGAGATGCTCATATGGTTTTATTCTTTCCACGGGGCGGGGGGGGGTGTAGACGCCCCTCCCATCACCAGAGGCGGGAGCCCGCTTCCCCCTGGGAAACGCCGCACCGGAGGAGGGCACGGAAGGCTGGCCGGCCACATTCTGTTGTCTTCCCCCGTACACTCTTCAGTACCTCCAGCTTTCTGAAAGGCACATGTGTTAACTTTGAAACAATTTCTAGTTACGCCCCCAGATCCATCCGCCCGTTCCTAGGCTTCAGAAACCCGACGGCAGGGAGCGAGCATGGCCCGAGCCCTCAGCGCCTGGGAAGGCGGGGATCTCCCACCGCAAAGGGGAGGCCTCTGGGGCGGGGCCGAGTGGGGCTCCGCCCACCCCGCCGCCAGGCAGCTCAGCCTCAGCGGGCGCACGTCAGGGCGGGGCCGGGGGCGGGGCCGACTCGGCCGCTCCCACTCGGTGGCCGGGCCGCTGTGCCCCAGCCGACGGATGGCGGGGGTGGCGCCTGCGGGCTGTGCTCCCGCTCCGGGCCGCCATTGCCGGGCCTCTCGGGCCGCGCTGCGCAGCTCCCTCGCTCCACCACGCCGAGCAAAGCGGGGCGGCAGGTTTGACAGGACGGCCCCCGAAGGAGCTCGCGTCTCCCCACGGTCAGGCAAGTCTCCGGCCGGCCCAGCCCTCGTCGCCGGTCCCCAGGCCGGAAGGGGCGACCTGGGCTCTGGGCCTCCCACCAGAGGGGCCCGCCTCCGGCAGAACCACTTCCACTTCCCAGCCCCAAAGGCTCCGGTGGGCACGATCCTGAGCCGACAGGTTCCCGAGGCCCCTCCTGTACCGGCAAAGCTTCTCTCCGCGTTCCCGAGGAGCCTGGCCAGGTAGTTGGACGAACAAGTCGGTGCACCAATCACGCCCGGCCGGCAGCGGGGGCCCAGCACAGGCTCATCACCCAAACCTGCTCTTCTGCTTTGTTACCCCAGAGTGCACGGTCCCCACACAGTGCACCTGCCGGCGGCCCCAATCCAGCAGAAGTGGACATGAGATTGGCAGGTGGGTGGCTTCCACAGTGAACGGGAGGGAGTTGGAAAGGAGACCCGGCCGGACGTCCAGGTGTCCGGAACTCTGTCTGGAAGGGCAGGGGTGGACCACTGGGTTTGGTTTTAGAAATGGAGGACTCCGCAGAAAGACTCATTCTGTGACCTTGAGCAGATCCTTTCACCTCTGAGGACTTAAGCTTCCCAAGGTGTGAGATGAGGATTACAATAGTCGATTTCTCCCAACTGGGATTACCGGCTGCCGTTTCCAAAATGAGTTGTGGTGGAGAGACTCCAGGGAGCATGGCAGCAGTGGTCTTGGAGACGGAGCTGACTAAAGTGGCCCTGGGGTTGGATATGAACCCAGTGCCAGCCATGCTGTCACCTGGACAACTAAGAGCTCAGGGCTGGGGCAGGCAAATAGAGTCACTGGTCTGTGGAGGTTAATTCAAGCCAGGCAACAGATAAGCAAAGGTGTAAAGACAGTGAAAGGAGGAGAGTGGAGACAGAGAGAACAGCCTGGGACAGAAGCCTGGGAAAGTCCAGCTTTCCAGGGGAGCGTGGAGGAGGGGCATCTAAGCAAGAAGCATCGAGGAGTGTCCAGATGGGGTTCGCGTGTGCCGTCCTGAACGCTAGCAGGACACTGGAGAAGGGTTTCAGCAAGAGGGCCCACGCAGCCGACCAAGAGGACAAGGAAGATGAGGGCCAACAGGGAACCCAGGACACTGACACCAAGAAGGTCACAGGCGGTCTTGGCCACAAGCTGTCCTGGGGGGTGTGACGGAGGCAAGGCCAGACTGGAGTAAGTTGGGGGAAGGTGGGTAAGTCTACTGCAAGAGGCAGCGTTGATGACTTGGGAGGGGCCGCCATGGAAGAGAAGGGGAGGAGAGACAGGTCAGTGGCTGGCTAGGTATGCGATTCAGAAGGAGGCCTTCCTTCTGCATTTTCACGGGACAGAAGATGCTGAAAACGGGAAAGTAGACAAGATGATCGCTATTATAAGAAACCTGCGCAGGGGGATGGGGGGAGGGCTCAGAGTTCCAGCTCACAGCAGGTGAAGGGAGGACTGACTGATCTTCAAAAGGAGTAGGAACCTCCTTCTCCATCATAACGGGAGGAAAAGAGGACAAGATGGGGGGGGGGGGACCCAAAATCCTGGCAGCCTCAGAGGCAGGAAGTTAGGGGGCTTCTTGAGCCCTCTTGAACAGTGAATGCTGGAAGGCCCCTCCACACCGGCCTTCACACCTGCCGTGGAGACCCAAGCTGAGAGCCTTGCAGGTGGAACGCAGTTTCCTCCTTCCACCTGCCAGGAGCTCCAGGCCCCCTCTCACACCTGGAAATGGCTACAGGTCCCCACCCTTGTGGTCTCCAGTCACTCCATCCCAAGGGGACGGGTTGAGCCATCAGGAGAGGCTGTAGGGTCATTTGGGAGCTCCCTGGCATCTGAGGCGGTCTGGCCCGTGTCTGTCTTGCCCTGCCTCCAGGCCCGCTCCGCATCGTGGCCCTGGTCATCGCTGTGGGCCTCACCTGGATCGTCGTCAGCATCCTCCTGGGTGGGCCTGGCAGTGGCTTTCCTCGCATCCAGCAACTCTTCGCCAGTGAGTGTGGGACTCCCCCCCTGCCCCGCTACCAGGCCCGCCAGGGCGGCCACCTGGGCCTGCAGGCTGAGGCTCAGGGTGGGGTTGGGGGGCCTGGGTTTTCCGCGCCATCCGGCAGGCCACCTCCAGCTGCCCTCAGCCTGTCTCCTGGCACCCAGCACAGCCTTCCCCCTGCCACCCAGTTGCTTTGGCTCCAAACACCAATCCCTACTAATTAGAATCCTTTGCTCAGGTGGAATCAGTGGGACCTGAGTGAGGCGCGGCGGGGCTTCTCCTGAACACTGGGCATGACACTCCCTGGTTGCCCCTGCGGGATTTGCACTGGGTTTTCATACGGGGAGGGGACTCTACGCCTTGTTACTGGTGATGCGTCATCTAAGTACTTTCTACAATTCCAATTTACCCTTTTCCCGGAGCAGAGAGCTTTGCATCTGAACATCATTTAGACTTGAGCAGGAACGAACGTGCCAAGGTCAGCCTGGCTTAGACCCTGGCCCCTGAGCCTGACCCTCCACCTTGACTTCATGGCATAGGGCCAGGCTGCCCTGCTGCGGGCCCTGGGGAGCCTCCACGCTAACAGACACAACTCTCTGTCCCCACAGGCCCAGAGAACTCGGTGACTGCAGGTAAGGTTCCTGTCACCTCCCCACTCTTCCCCTGTACCTGCCCCTCTTACTACTTTTGTGACACCCCTGCCTGTCCCCAGTCCTCCAGGGCTTCTATTCTCCATTCATCCCTCCTCAAATGTGCCATCACAGCCCACTGGAGCTGCATGCATGCTGTGAACCTAGAAAACAAGTTACCTGCTTCCAGAATGCACTAGTGGGATAGGCACAGGACAGACATTCCCATCCCAAAAGGGAGGAGATGGAAGGAGTTACAGGGGTCATCAGTGCCGAGCAAGTCCAAACCCAGCAGGGCAAATGTCATTAGGTTTCAAAGCATGAGAAGAATCCCTGGGCCTGCGGGGTGCAGGGGGAGGGGGCTCTGGAATGGAGGGGACGATCCTGCCCACCCCCCTGGGTCTGTGCCAACTCTGGCCTCTGTAGCCACTGATCTGCCTTTGGAATCATCCTTCCTCCTTCCATCCTTTCTCTGTCTCTTTCAGTCCAGGCTGGCAGTGTTTCTACTGGTATAAAATTCTCAAAAACCTTGTTGATCTCCTGTGCAGTTTATAAGGGTCTAAGCTGTAAGACACAAGGGTCCTCCAGATCTTTCCTAGATAACCTCATCTCTCTGCTCCCACTTCTGCTGACATGGCTGAGCGGATCCCCAGGTCACATGCCTCAGCCCTTTACAGACTGTCGTCCAACCTGGGTGTTCTCTCCAGAGCATGCTTTCTTGTTTCCTGAAATAAGAGAAGGCTGAGAATTTTCCAGATCTTCACGTTCTGGTTCCTTTATGCTTAACAATTCCTGTCTCAATTTCTCTCTCTTCCCTCACACGTCACTGTGAGCAGCAAGGAGAAACCAGACTATACCCTCAACATTTGGCTTGAAAATTTCCTCCGGTAAATATCCCAGTTCAGCATTTACAAGTCCCACCTTCACAAAACACAAGAACACAATTCGGCCAAGTTCTTTGCCACTTTATGACAAGGACTGCCTTTCCTCCAGTGTCAATAACATGGTCCTCATTTCTGTCTGAGAGCTCCCCAGAACTTCAGGATTCACATTTCTAGAGCCATTTCAGTCACGATGGTGTATGTGTTTTCCCAGATGATAAAAACTTTCTGTACTGCTCCTCTCTCTTCATAAGCCCTCACCAGAATCACCTCCGATGTCCATATTTCTACCGACAGTCTCTTCAGGGCCTTTTCTAATATGCACATGGAAATCTACAGCCCCTACCCATTACCCAGTTCCAAGGCCATGTCTACATTTTTAGGGATTTGTTACAGCAGCTCCCTGCTTCCCAATATCAAAATCTGTGTCAATGTCCTGGGGTGGCCATAACAAAATACCACAAACTGGGTGGCTTAAACAACAGAAATGTATTCTCTCACAGTTCCAGAAGCTCCAAGTCTGAAATCTAGGTATGGAAGGCCACACTCCCTCTGAAGTCTCCAGGGGAGGACCCTTCCTGCCTCTCCCAGCTTCTGGGAGGTGCTCCAGGCTGGTGGCCACATCTCTCCAGCCTCTGCCTCCATCTTCACATGGAGTTCTCCTCTGTGTCTGTCTCCTCCCCTATCTCTTTTGTGTGTGTGTGATTTAAAAAAATGTTGTATTTATTATTGTATTATTTAATTATTTTATTGGGGGGTGAGGTAATCAGGTTTACTTATTTTTAGAGGAGGTGCTGGGGATTGAACCCAGGACCTCATGCATGCTAAGCACGTGCTCTACCACTTGAGCTATAACCTCCCCCCTCCTTCTGTCTCTTATAAGGACACTGGCCATTAGATTTAGGGCCTACCCTATTCCAGGATGAGCTCATCTTAACAAATTATATCTTCAAGGACTCTTATTTCCAAATAGGGTCACTTTTGAGGTACTGGGAGTTAGGATTTCAGCACATTGTTTGTGGGGACACAATTCACCCCATCACAGAGACCATCCTCCCCGCCCTCCCACCTCTGCCTGAGGGGACCCCGTGCTCTCCAGGGCTCCTGCACTGCCCTCGCTGCCTGCGCTCTGCTTCTGGCAGGGCCATAGCCCTGGCCAGCCCTCCTGCCTCCTTACTCTTCTCCCACCAGTGGCAGCAAAGCCTCCCTGGGGTCCTTATCACCTTGCCCTTGGCCAGCCCCAGTGGGATGCAGCATGTCCATGGAAGTGTCCGGGCCTTGGCCTGAGCCATGTCCCTTCCACTGACCAGTGCCTGCCTGCTCTGTGCTCTCTCGTTCCTCCCTATGGGCTGGTCCTGACCTCCCCCTCTCAGATCTCGGGTTCCCCCAGGGCCAGACCCATGGGTCACCCCTGCTGTCCCCACCCAGAGCCGCGGGCCAGGAGGTACAAATGTGGCCTGCCTCAGCCGTGTCCCGAGGAGCACCTAGCCTTCCGCATGGTCAGCGGGGCTGCCAACGTCATTGGACCCAAGATCTGTCTGGAGGACAAGATGTGAGCTCCTTGGGGTAGATGGCAGGGCAGGGCGGGAGGGGAGCGGTTACCAGAAGCTGGGTCTGCAAGGCCCCAGGGCCGTTCCAGGGAAGGCAGAGCAGACACGCCACTTGAAGTTTCTGTCCCCCTACTAGGCTCATGAGCAGCGTCAAGGACAATGTGGGCCGTGGACTAAACATCGCCCTGGTGAACGGTGAGCTCCCCGTGATGTGAGGTCAGACTTTGGACAAGAAACCAAAGCCGGGCCGCGACCTGCCGCCCTCCTCCAGGGTTCCCAGGAGGCCTGGGAAGAGGTCTGTTCGAGTTGAAGGCTCCGCAGAAGTGACCCAGTGAACAAAAGCATGTGACCTGGAGGGTCACAGCTGTCTGAACAAGGGACATGGTGGACACGAATATGGGGGGGGGGCCTTTGAAAAGCTTCCAGATGGGCTGCACCCAGTGGCCCCTGCTGTGTCCTGAGCCTGGTCTGGGGGTGTCAGGGTGGTTGGGTGGAATCAGAGTCACTCTGGCAGCTCACCCAGCTGCACCCCATCTCTCCATCTCAACCCAGGGGTGAGTGGAGAGCTCATCGAGGCCCGGGCCTTCGACATGTGGGCAGGAGGTGAGTCTCCAGCCTTCTTGGGTTCAGAAAAGGTGGGAGGAGGGACCCTGGCTTCTTATACCACTTTGTCCTATGCTCACCTGGAGACCCTTGCTGGGATGTGTCCCTGGCCCGATCCCTACTTTGGTGTCCTCATCTGGAGAGCAGGGGCTGGTGGGGGAGGGGTGCTCAGTGGTGCCTGATGCATCATGTCCCATGGTACCTGTGCCCCCAGATGTCAACGATCTGCTGAAGTTTATTCGGCCACTGCATGAAGGCACTCTGGTATTTGTGGCTTCCTACGATGACCCAGCCACCAAGTAAGTGATTGCCAAGGACGGCCTCAGCCTGGCCCTTCTTCGGCGATGGCTCACATCTCTTCCTTCTGTGTGGCAGGATGAATGAAGAGACCAGGAAGCTTTTCAGCGATCTGGGCAGCAAGAATGTCAAGGATCTGGCCTTCCGGGACAGCTGGGTGTTTGTAGGGGCCAAGGGTGTGCAGAACAAGAGCCCCTTTGAGCAGGTACCTGAGGAAAGCCTGGCCCCTCTGCTTCCCGGCCCAGGGTGGTCTGCCCGCCCCTTCTGCCTGCATTCTCTGAGCCCCCCTTCTGTTCCTGCCTCAGCCTTCCCTGAATTCCACCAGCACCCCCAGGGGCAGCCCTGGCCCCCTCGCTGTCTGTACAGGAAGGGCAGTAACTTTCATCTTCCCTGTTCTGTGTGGATTTCACCATAAAGAATCTTTGAATGGCAAAGCTTTTGCACTGGCAAGACTCACAGCTAAGGAACCCTCCTCCTGTACATCTTCAAGATGCTCAGGCCCATCCCATCTCCCGACACCCAGGACCCCAGTTCACACTGCACAGCCACCTCCCTGGCTGCCCTCTTGCCAGCTGTTCCCCATGCACCATCCTCACCTTTGGGAGGTTCCCAGCCCAGTGAAAGGCATGGTGCCTCCAAGCCCTGCTCCCCACAGCAGGCCAAGGCAAACAGGCCAATCCAGTGGTTTCTGGAAGGCTCTGGCTGCAAAAAGAGCAGCTCAGTCCCCAGAGAAGAGACACCCCTCTGGCCTTGCTCTCCCTGTGGGCCGGACGAGGGCAGGGATACACACGCTCCCTCCCTACCATCTCGGTGCGTGCCAGGCCCATAAGTTCAAAGAAGTTGACCCCCCCCCCGCTGCCACTAGTGAAGCTATTGGCATTTTGAGATGAGAAAGTTGAGACACTGGGACAGACAGAGGGGGTCAACGCCCTGAGAGCGCTGATTGCCAGCAGCACAAGGGGACTGGAAGCTCTGTCTGTCTGCCGCGCCCAAGGGCTGAGACGGTGACTTCCTGCTCCCGCCAACCCACAGCACGTGAGGAACAGCAAGCACAACAATAAGTATGAAGGCTGGCCCGAGGCGCTGGAGATGGAGGGCTGCATCCCGAGGAGGACCACAGCCAGCTAGGCGGCCGAGCTCACAGATGGGACTAGGGAGGCTGCATGCTCCCAGCCTGGTCCCCGGGGCCAGCCAGGAACGTTCTCTTGCCCCAGCACATCGGGGCTCTGAGGCAGCGACCAGTGACCAGACCGTGAGCAGTGGTGTGGGCTGCACGGCCAGCCCTGTGGCAATTTGTCAGGAGACCCCAGGTACCTGTCTTCTTTTCCTGCAGTTGCTCCCCTGCTCATCCCCGACCCAGTTCCCAGGCACCTGCAGCCCCAAGTCTGGTGGCAGCTGCCCAGCCACTCGGGGCATCTTCCAGAACCTCTTCAGCCCAGAGTGGCTCACTGCTCTGTGACCTAAAGTGATTCGTTCTGGTGAGCCACACCTGGTGGCTGCTTGGGGAACCTGGCTGCCTCCAGCCTCACTCTCTGTGGGAAGGGGTGGCTGCCTTGGGGCCAGGCCAGCAGGGTGGTGAGTTGGCAAGCCTGATCACGGTCCCTGGCACAGCAGGTGGCAGCTCCTGTGGTTTGTCAGAGGGCCCACCTTCTAGATGACCTTTTAATAAATCAGTGGCCCCAACAGAATGAAGTGCATTCAGTGGGGAGTCAGGGGGGGTGTCCTTGGGGGAGGGAAACGTCCCAGAGGCTCAGCTGGCCTCCCCCCACCCCTATAGCAGGCAGCCTTTGTCTCCAGGGTTCCTGCTACTGACAGGCCCCACTGTGGCCGAGATGTGATTCAGGCGGTGAGTTGAGAGGCTCCCCAGCTGGTATCTGAGTCACCTTGCCCAGGGAAAGGCGGTTCTGCCCTTTGCAGGAAAGTTGCTGACTCCCTCGGACACAGCACCGGCCTGCAGGGACAGGGATGGGGTTTAAAACCAATCCAGGTGCCTTCTTCTGATTCCCAGCCTCCCTCCAGAGCTAGCGGATCTCCTCATAGCACTCCACTTCAGATGCCTTTGAAATCCGGTCTGCAAAAGGCCAAGTCACGTGGGCTCTTTCACATTTCTCGCATTTCCCCTCATTGGGTGTGAACCAGCAAGAAACTATATGGAGTTTTGCTGGAAAAGTACATGGGAGCACAGAAGTGGTCTGGGGTCAGAAACAGGAGTGAGAGGCCCATGGATGCCCAGGAGGACAAGGGACAGGAAGGGGAGACGTGTGGAGGGCCTACATCACTCACCAGGGACTGGTGATCACAGCAGCTGAAACCCAGCCTGGCTCTGTGGCAGGAGCTTCATGTGTGTTCATTTTTTAATAATAAACTTACTTTTTTAGAGTAGTTTTAGGCTCACATCAAAGTTAAGCAGAGAGTACACAGCTCCCACAGACCCAACCCTCACTGACACATCCTCACCCAAAGCCCAGGGTAGATATTAGGGTTCTCGTTTGGTGTTGTACAGTCTGTGGGTCTGACAAAGCAATGATGAGTACATTATAATGTCATACGTGTATTCATTTTTTTCTACCTTTCATTATCGAAAATTTTCAATGTCCCCCAAAGTAGAGAGAATAGTCTAATGAATCTCAATGTACCCATCAGGGCTGCCATAGAGATGGACACGTGTTTCATCTGCACGTGTTACCTGCACAGTCCTCACAGCAACCCCAGCAAACTGCCATCACCCTCGTTTACAGAAGAGAAATGGCCCCTGGTGCGCAGAGGGAAGTTTCCCTGGAGCTGGGAGATTAGAAGCCAGATAAGTAAGGCCCCACAAGGTTAGTAGCTTGCCCCAAATGAAACTGGCCTCAGCCCTTGGCTGCAGGCTGCAAGGTGCATGAGGTGCCTCTTTAAACAGCTGCTGTGACCACTGACCTGCCCCAGACATTCATCACCTGCGCCCTGGGCCTAGCAATACATCACATGCTGGCGGTTGTCAGAGCCACACAGATGGAAACAGCAGGCCAGCTGCGGCCCCCTCTTGGCCCAACACAGGCTAGGACTTGACACTGCTGTGCAGCACAGCCCGCCCAACCTTCCAAAGCAGAGGCACATCTTTCTGGGTCCTGCAGTCCTCCCCTGCCAGGGTTTCTCCATATTTCCTTCCTTTTCTTTCTTTTCTTCTTTTTTAAATTAATTTTTAAATTTATTTTTGCTTTTTTTAAAAATTAAGAAAAATTTTTGAATTTTCTATTTGCTTCCTTTTCAAGCACATCATTTTCCCCAGGTAGGGGAGCAATAGTAGACGTCCCAGTTCAGCAACTCCAGCAAAAAAGAGCCCCCAACTTCCCAGTAGTTCCAGCCCAAGTTCCAGGGATTAACTCACCTTGGTCCACATTGGATTATGCATTTATCCTTACCTCATTCTGTGTAGCTCTGATTGGCCACATCCAGGCCTGTGCCCGCCCCAGAGGCCAGCGTTGGGGTCATAAACATGCAAACCATGTGTCCCGAGAGTGGATGAGAGATGGTGGACAGTTCCTCCAAAGAAAACTAAGGTGCTGTGACCTGCTGCTGGGTATGAAAAAACACGTCATCGTGACATTTCCCGGTAAACACCAAAGGCATCCCATCCTTGTGCTCAGAGATGCCTTCCGTGCACGCTTATTTATCACAGAGTGTTCCTGGAGGCCCCTGCCTGGAGAGCAGGAGGTAGGCACACCTGTCAGCATCATCGCTGTGACCCTGTTAATAATATGGTGGCAGGTCTCCCATCTGAAGTGCATTTCTGTAGTTTGGGCTGTCACTATCATTTGTTTCGTCTGTTCTCTCAGTCCAGATGACATCTCTTTTGGAACTGGATATCCTTGACTGGTTCCTAGACAACCCTTCCGGCTTATGGGGGTAAATTATTAATCCCCTAAACTAACTACAAACATTCTCTTGCCTTTGTTTTAGCCATGCCTTTTCCCTGCAGAGGCCTCTAAATTCCCTCATGTCAGACACCCCACCAGCCCACTCAGGCTTCTCAGAGGGCTGAAGGGAATGAGATAATGGGGAGCAGTCTTCTAATTACATTTGCTCTCCTTGACCTCTCACACCAATTCCTGTTCAGCTGGAATATAAAAATGCAGGTTTCCTCAAGGGAGAAGACATCTTTTAGGTTTTCCATCCTCCGCTCTTGGGGCTGACCCATCTCCCTTCTCCCTCTGGCCAGTTTTACCCCGTCCTCGGACAGCACCACCCCCACTGCTCTTTTCCAATCTTCCGTCTTCAACGCAGCAGGTGCTAAGCTCCAACCTCATACCTGTGCCAGCCTGCTTCCATCAGGACCCCTCAACCCCATTAGAGAGGAACAGTATAAACTTTCCAGGACATCAAGTCCACACACACAAATGGCTTACACCTCACTGAGGATCAAGAACAGCCTACAGCTATGGCCTCTGAATGTTTTTGATAACTGACATAAACCCTCCTGAATGTGCACCCCCACCATATATGGCTGCTTACATACCATATGTGCCTAATAATATAAACTTTATAACACATACAATATTGCAATAAGTAAAATGTATTTAAATAAGTTTAAATTAATTACAATTTTTATTTGAATAATTAAATAAAACTAAAGATGCTATGGGTCTTTTGGAACATTCTCAATGATGTCTTGTGCCCCTCCTGGGGACAAGTACCTGTAACTTTGGGCACCACTGGCCTCCATCACAGCCCTTGACAAGAGGCTCTTCCAGAGCAGTGAGGAGCGACTGACCCGCTGCCTGACCAACTGCAGTTGCCCAGCAGCCTTTGGGAACATGCAAATGCCCCTCAATTCTACACTTGCTTACTGACTTCCCATGTCCATGTTCTACACCCTCACCACCTTTTCGCCCTTCCTTACGCCATCTGTTTGCATTCCTTTTTCGTGAAGCCTCCGGACCTTGCTAGTGGCCCCAAACAGTTTTGAAAGGCGGATAAGTCCACTAATATTACAGTGTGCAAATAGGCGCTCGGTCAATGCTTGAACGAAGTAAGCTGGAACCAGGCCAAGCACGGGCTCTGGAGTCCGACTCGGTCGGGCTCGGCCCTCGGGCCACAAGGCTGGGCGCTCTGAGCAGGAACGAGGCCGAAACACTGACCCTGGACTCCCACCACTAGCAGCAGTCCCCTGGCGTCCTAGCTCGCCTAACGGCTAAGCCTGTGTCCCGCTGCCCCCAGAGGTCGCAACGTGTCTGGGAATGACTGAGGTCCCTACCCGGAGCAGGCCCCCCTGGCGGCGACCACAGAAGACTCGAACCGGCGGCTCAGCAGCCACACGAGAACCTGCCAGATGCAAACCAACCCGAACCCGGAAAGCTTCCTGGCCCGCACGCGCACGCGCACAAGCTCGTCGCTCCCATATACGTCACATCCGGTTGGGACCGGCCCAAGCCGCAGGAGGTGAGCCAGCCGACGCTGGTGGGCGGAGCAGGTGCGAGGGGCGGGGCCTCGCCGGGTTGGGGCGGGGCCCTGGCGGGCCTTGCTTACAGGCGTCCGCCGGCCCGCCAGGCGCTGGCTGCAGCCCCGAGCTTCTGGGCCGCGGAGGCAGGTGAGGGCCTCGGGCCGGGAAAGGCAGCCGGAAGGAGGCTTCTAGCCCCGGCTGGGCTCGGCGCTGGCCTGCTCGGGCGGCCGGGACCCTGGGGAAGGGCCGCCGCCGCGCGTTCTTGAGGCCTGGCGTAGCCGCCAGGCTTAGGAGTAGCCTGAGGGACCCTGGGACCCCGCGACCCCGGGACCGTCGTGGCCGGTCGCCGACCTGCGGGTTTTGGGGCGGCAGCGCAAACCTGGCGGCGGCGCGCTCCTCGTTCTCCCTTCCCGATTCACGCCCGAGCTCTGATCGTGCCTGATCCGACAACTTCCGGACTCCCAGGTAAGGGAGGAGCCCCGGGTCAGCACTGCCAACTGACCTGACACCGCACACTCGGCCAGTGCGCAAAAAGAGGCCGGCCCGGTGTTCCCTCCCCTGCCTTGGGGTGCATCTGCTCAAACTTCCGGCACCTCAGGCAGAAATGGTGAGCATCTGGGCCAGACCCCTCACGCAGTGACTCAGTGACTCAAAGCCACCAGCAGTACTAGAAGGACAGGGTGGATGGCCCTTAGCCCCCTCTCCCTTCTGAACGGGTTCGCACCACCGCGGTGGTTTCAGTTCCGGGTGCCTTCGTCTTTTCCATGCGACTCCCCTCCACTTTAGTTATCTTACTCCCCCTGGTTTTCCTGCCTCCCTCTTCAGCGGTGGGACACAAGGCTGGATCATGGCATCCAGGATAAGTGACCCGAACTCCAAACCAGGAGAGGCCATGGCATCCCAAGGGGGTGGAAGGGGACTGTCCCAGGATGAGCCTTTTGCTTACCGGGCCCTCCACCACCTCCTTGCCTCTGCTTCCCAGTCTCAGATGAGGGGTGGGGTCAGGGCCAAACACTGATAGGATCTAGAGAAGCAGGAGCCTCTTCCAGGACTGGGACAATGCAAGGCATGAGTCAATCAGTAGTGACGAAAACCCACTGTGTCCCCACCCTGGCTGCCCCAGTTCCTGCAGGTGATGTGACAATAGGGTGCTGGCTGCCCGCATTGAGAAGTGGAAGGAGACAAACCTCCTCCTTTCCCCCTGAGGCACCCTGCCCCCCTAGAAACACTCATAGTCTCACTGGTAGTTCTAGGCTCTGGTAGGGGTGCATATGGGCATTGGGAAGGAGACCCTGGACTCTGAGCAGAGCCTCTCAGATGTGGCACAGCAGCTCTAGGAGCTCAAGTTCTGGGACTCCTCCTTCTGCCAGAGGGGTGGGAGCTCTGACAGAAGGGGGAGAGTCCCCCCAGGGAACATGTGGCCATACCTGATCCCTTCTTGCTGCCCCTTCTGACAACTTCCCAGGGGAGAGGGGATCTGGTCCCTCCCAGAACCCCCATCTCACCACTATCAGCAGGTAGGTTGAGCCAGATAGCCACGAACGACATTACCATTCACAACTCCATGTTAGTGGTGGACATCAACCCCTGGGGCCTGGCCACCCACTGCCCACACCACTTTACCAGCTGCTCTCTGCCTGGCAGATGACACTCAAATGCCCCAGCCTGCTCTCTGATGGCCTCTCAGACTTGACCCAAGCCAGTGTTTCCCATCAGCACGCTTTGCTCTCATCAGGCTTGTTTCCTTGTTATCCTGGGTCACCAAGGATTTCTTCCCGGTTGTGGTATTGCTGCAGCCCTGGGGTAGCTGCATCTCAGAGCTGGTGGGGAACAGGCTCGTGGTAACAGGATTGGGGGTGGCACTCCCAAATCCCTTGGTATCAGGACATCTCTGAATGGTCACCATGCTGGGCAACCCCAGGGAAACCAGCAGGTATCTATCCGCAGGCTGAACAAGAACTCCTATCTGTAGGTGGCCCCTCTGGGTGAGGGATGGTAAGCTAAGGCTGTGGTGATTGGGGAGGGGACAGCCAAATGGCACTCAAGAGCTAGCACTAGGCATTCCCTTTCCTTCCCCAGGCTGAGTCTCCTAGCACTGGGCTTCCAGATCCCCATGCTCCTGGGCTCACAGCTGCAGGCCCTCACCAGCCACCTCTCTGTGTCCCTTCTCCTCAGGAAGAGCTCTGCCATCAAGAGAGGCAGCACAGAGCCAGGCCCCACCCATGGACCCTCCTCAGGACCACTCAACAGCACCAGCAGGGCTGCTCTCCTAAGCTGCAGGGGGCCTGGGCTCACCGTCCTGGAGGAGCCATGGTATTTAGGAGGAGCAGGGCCAACTACCCATGGTGGCCTGGCCGGGGAAGGGGTGGTGGTTGCACAGGCCCCTTAGGTGTGCTCAGGGCCACCCTGCTGCTTGTCAGCTTGCTGTGGGAAGCCCGGGGAACAGCCAGTGCCAACCTCAGCACCGCTCTGGGCCACACTGTGCCCCTGCCCAGGGGCCGCTACTTGAGCATTGGGGATGGCTCTGTGATGGAGTTTGAGTTCCCGGAGGAGAGTGAGGGCATCATCGTAATTTCAAGCAAGTACCCAGGCCAGGGCCACGGGACCGGGCCTGGCCCCATGCTGAGGGTCACCTCCCTGGACACAGAGGTGCTGATCATCAAGAATGTGAGTGCCATAACCTGGGGCAGTGGGGGCAGCTTCGTGGTGAGCATCCACTCAGGGCTGCCCGGGCTAGCCCCACTCCACATCCAGCTTGTGGACCCCCGGGAGGCCCCGCCCACCCTGATTGAGGAGCGGAGAGATTTCTGCATCAAGGTCTCACCTGCGGAAGACACCCCCGCCACCCTGGGCACTGACCTGGTCCACTTCTCAGAGAACCCGATACTCTACTTGCTCCTGCCTCTTATCTTTGTCAATAAGTGTTCATTTGGGTGTAAAGTGGAGCTGGAGGTTCTGAAGGGGCTCCTGCAGAGCCCACAGCCCATGCTGCTAGGCCTCCTGGGCCAGTTTCTGGTCATGCCCTTCTATGCTTTTCTGATGGCCAAGGTCTTCATGCTGCCCAAGGCCCTGGCTCTGGGCCTCATCATCACTTGCTCGTCACCTGGCGGCGGGGGGAGCTACCTCTTCAGCCTCCTCCTCGGAGGGGATGTCACCCTGGCCATTTCCATGACTTTCATCTCAACGGTGGCCGCCACTGGTTTCCTGCCACTGTCTTCAGCCATCTACAGCCACCTGCTCAGCATCCACGAAACACTCCACGTGCCCATTTCCAAGATCCTGGGGACCTTGCTGTTCATCGCCATCCCCATAGCAGCAGGCGTGGTGATCAAGTCCAAGCTCCCCAAATTCTCCCAGCTGCTGCTACAGGTCATCAAGCCCTTCAGCTTCGTGCTGCTCCTGGGCGGCCTCTTCCTGGCCTACCGCATGGGGGTCTTCATCCTGGCGGGCATCAGGCTGCCCATTGTGCTGGTGGGCCTCACGGTGCCCCTGGTTGGCCTCCTGGTGGGCTACTGCCTAGCCACATGCCTGAAGCTGCCAGTGGCCCAGCGGCGGACAGTCAGCATTGAGGTAGGGGTGCAGAACAGCCTGCTGGCCTTGGCCATGCTGCAGCTATCCCTCCGCCGCCTTCAAGCCGACTACGCCTCCCAGGCCCCCTTCATTGTGGCACTGAGTGGCACCTCGGAGATGCTGGCCTTAGTTATTGGCCACTTCATCTACAGCAGTGTCTGCCCACTCCCCTGAGGCCCCCGGGTCAAGCTTTCGCCAGCCCCAGCCCCCAGCCTCTGCTCAGTCCCCACAGTTCTTGTGTACCAAAGGCCTTTAGTTCTCATGCACTATGCACTCAGAAAAATCCAGGCTTATTTTTTTTACCGGTTTTTTATTCTCCAGCTTTCAGTGCCAAAGAGGCCATGCTGAGTTAGGTAGGTGGGCACTGCCCAGAAAATATATTTCAATAAAAGAGAGAAGCAAGCTTGAGTCCCTTCCAGTCTTTGCCCTTTGAGGCAGGCGGGTGGGGAAGGAAGGGTGTGGCTGGGCAAGGGTGGGCCAGGGTGGAGGACTTGCTTGGGTGACACGGTGACCCCTGCACAGACTTCCTCTCGCAGCCCTCCTTTCCCCTCTCTAAGAGGTGGGCCTCTGCTCTAGAATGAGCGGTGTGCTGATAAGAGCAGAGGCCTGGCTCCCCTGCCCGCTCCCAAGCTGAGCTGCTTTTCTGCAGGTCGACCAGAAAGGAGGCGGTAGGAGGCCCGCGGGCAGTGGGACAAGCTTCGCAGGGCTGGGCCCTCTGTGGACTCCCTGGAGTCACAGAATCAGACAGGGAATCGGCGTCGGCGCTGACCTGCTCCGCCAGCACCCAGGCCCGCCCTCTTCGCGAGTCTCAGCTCCCAGCGTCTGGTTCCTCCGCCCCATCCGGGAGGGCTTCCCGGCACCGCCGCCGCGGGGAGCTGCAGCCGGGACGGACCCCTCGCGTCCGCGAGGCGCGCGGCGGAGGGCACTCCTCGGGGGCAGGGGGAAGGGGCGGGGCGGGGCGGTGGCGCCGGGCGCGCCCCTCTAGCGGCTTCCGGCGGCGGCGGGCGGTTCCGGCGCGCGCCCGGGGCGGCGGCGCGCGGCGGGGGGGCGGTTAGGGTGCGCGCCGGCCGGAGTGGACGCCGCCGTGGCCGCCATGCAGCTGACGGTGAAGGCGCTCCAGGGCCGCGAGTGCAGCCTGCAGGTAGCGTCGCCGGGCCCCCGCCGCAGGGCCGGCTCGCGTAGTCGGGCCCCGGGCGCCCGGCCGGGCCAAGGGCGGGGACGGGGCGGGCCGCGCCAGGGAGGCCGGGAGAGCTGCCCCCTGCCGGCTCAACCTCTGCCTCCCCCTCCTCGGCCTGGCCAGGTGTCGGAGGACGAGCTGGTGTCCACGCTGAAACATCTAGTGTCCGAGAAGCTGAACGTCCCCGTGCGCCAGCAGCGGCTGCTGTTCAAGGGCAAGGCCCTGGCAGGTAACCGGGGAGAGGAGACGCCCGGGGAGCCACGTAGAAAGTCAGGGACGGGGCGTCCAGGCCGAGCCTGGGCAGCAGTGTAGTGGATGGGGCTCTGGCCACTTGACCCTCGGGGAGCCGGCATCCTCAGCCAGATGCTGCAGCGCTCGGCCTGGGCTCCTGGAGGTCATTCCCACCGCTGTGGGCCACAACGCCGTCAATCTCCCTTGGGCAGATGGGAAAAGACTCTCCGATTACAGCATTGGGCCCAATTCCAAGCTCAACCTAGTGGTCAAACCTCTGGAGAAGGTGTTACTGGAAGAAAGCACCGCCCGGAGACTTGCCGAGGCCCCGCCCCCAACCCCGGCCGCCTGGCAGCTCATCTCCAAAGTCTTGGCCCACCACTTCAGTGCTGCAGATGCCAGCAGAGTCCTGGACCAACTACAGAGGGTGAGAAGGGTGGCCCGGGACTAACACTTCCGGCCCAGCTGCTCTTGGCCCCTGCCTCTCACCGTGGACCCCCTGCTCGCACCTCTAAATCCTTCTGGCCTTCTCTCCTCAGGATTATGAGAGGTCCCTGAGCCGCCTGACGCTGGATGACATCGAACGCTTGGCTGGCCGCTTTCTACACCCCGAAGTGACAGCAGCTATGGAGAAGGGGTTCTCCAAGTAGGATTCTCAGAGTGTGGGGAGGAGCCTGGCCAGGCCACAAGCTGCATGTAGCATTAAATGTGTTCTCATGTTGCAATTTGGCTCATAATAATAATAGCTGGTGGGTACCCTGGTACCCGGCCCCAGCTCTTGTTAGGTGCCAGGCACCGCTCAAATCACTTGACCTGGGTTTGCGCCCACACTTTGCACAAAAGGTGAGACAGCCGAGGCCCCTAGCGGTGAAGTGGGGGAGCCAGAATCTAAGTGCAGCCAGCTTTTAGAAGTGCCTCAGGGGAAGCAGGAGTAAGGGGCTGTTTGGAAGGGTTCTGAGGAATGGGCATGGCATTTCCCATTTAGCCCACTGAGAAGAAACCCTCCCTTGAGCAATACTTTTCCAGGCCTGAAAGGGGAAGCAACTGGCCCCTGCTGCCCCTCCTGTCACCTGACCTCTGGCAGGTCCAGCATGGGCAGGAGGCCAAGTGACAGCCAGCCGCGGGGTCCCCTCAGCTACTGCAACCAGTGTGCACCCGACGAAGGAAAAGCAGGTGGGGGAGTCTGAGACGTCACCCAGCTCTGTGGTGTGGCCTTAGGCAAGTCCCTGTGCTGTGTTGGTCCCCAGCCGTTGACTCTGCACAGTGAGGGCCACTCCTTAAACCTCAGTCAGTTTCCTTTATCCCTCCCCCCGGGGAAGGAGTCTGCAGCGATCCTCCCCCTTGTGTCCTATAAACACGCTAAGGCCAGAAGCTGAGCGATGGCCAAGCGTGGCCCAGAATTGGGGTGTCCTGGCCCTTAATGTCACAGCTTTTCTCTGGCCACTCCTGCTTATCTCCTCCTGGACACAGGCAGGTCTCGACCCTTAGGGGTGACATGTGACTGGCTCCAGGTTATTTCAGCAAGGCAGTGCTAGAGCTAGGCCTCCGCCAGGCACCCACACCCTGTGCTCCCCTACAGCTCGGAGATGGCCCTGCCTCCACTCATGTGTACAGGAACTTTCCCTGGCACGCCAGTCGCTGCCTGAGAGGGGACCAGGGGACCTCAGGGTGCCAGGGAAGGGGCAGGAACACGGGCTGGTGCCACTGGTCCTCCCACCCTGCCTGGCAGGTGGGCACTAGAGACCATCTAAGCACCTACTCCTTGGAAGAGGGCACCCAGGGTCAGTTGAGGCTTGAAGGAAGCCGCGCTCCTGCCTGGGGCTCATGGGGTGAACGCTGGGTCCCTGGACTGGGAAGATGGACCGAAGCCTGATGGGCAAAGGCTTTGAAGGGCAGATGGAAGCCCCTGGCCCCACCCGAGAGCTGGGAATGTCCAACTGCAGGGCCCCTTAGGAGCCTTTGGGCTCTGGCACCTCACTCAGTAGACCTTCCTGCATGCACTCTCATTCATTTCCAGTCAGGAAACTTACATTGAAATTTTCAGTCACGCTAAAGGTGAATGTGAGGCTTTGACTTTGACCTGAAAGGAACTGTATTAGCTGGGCTGCTTTTGGTTTCCAATCCTTGATTTAACCGTAATGGCAATTGGTTTAAACAAGAAAGGAAACATGTCAGTTTACAAAACTGAGAAGTCCAGGGGTGTTGGCAGCAGATAAACAATTTCACCAAATACCCAGTTTCTTCCTACCTCCCTCTGCACTCTGCAGCGTCTGCTTCATCCCAGGCCTCCGCCTCAGGATCAGAAGATGGTTGCCTGCAGCCTCCACCAAATCCCTCGATCCCAGCCAGCAAGGAGCACCTTCACGCCCCATAGTGTAGCTTCTTTCTCAGATGCACCCAGCAAATAAACGCTGTCCTTTCACTGGTCAGAACCGGCAGTGCCTCCATCATTTGGCTGGGGCTGGGATGGGCTGTGGGAGGGAGAGGGAGATTCTCAACAAAAGCCGGGTCCTCAGGGAGGGCTGACTGGCCCAGTGCAGGGGAGTGACATGGACAGATATGCCTTTTGGACAGACCCTAGAGATAGATGGTTGAGTCCCTCGTGCTGGTGCCTCCTGGCTTGGGAGTGACAAAGCCATCTGATGGTGGGGAGCCATCTGCTGAGCAGCTGGACACGGGGGTCAGGGACTCTGGACATGGAGTGGGCTCTTCAGAGTGTGTGGTAGGAACCTCACCGGCCAAACTGACTATGAGCTAGGCCCACGCTGATTCAGCAGCCTTCTGTGAGGTTCAGGAGTTACCTGTGGACGCGACGTCCCAGGAGCTGTAAGGACAGATAAGATGGCTTCATGAAAAGAGGGGAGAGGGCTGGGCCTTAAGCAACTTCACCAGCTGCAGACACTGTAGAGGCCAAGGAGCATCCCTAGCACAAGGCGACAGGGAGAGCTTGTGTCAGAAGCCAAGAAGCCCCTCCAGGAGGGCAGGGATTGTCTAGTGCTGCCCAGAAGCAAAATGAGGGCAGGACAGAGCCTCCCCTGGTGCTGGTGACAAGAAGGTCATTGGTAATGTGGGGCAAGAAGCTGCTGTGAGGTGGGGAGGGGGAGAGGCCATGGCAGTGACTGGGGACCCCTCCTGCCAGAAGCTTGTCTGCTAAGGCAGGGCAGGGATGGGCAGGCCAGGCCAGGGGACAGAAGACAGGAGAGGGGGAAATGCTGCAGGGTGAGAGATGGGAGGGCCTAGGTAGGAAGGGGCCCGGGAGGAAAGGAAACTGGGCACTCCTGTGAAGATGGAATGGGCACGGGATGACCCTGCCTTTGCCCTTGGATGCTGGGGGTGGCCCAGAGGCACCTGCAGGCCCGAGGTGCTGAGACCTTTCAACGGTGGCTGGAATGGTTCCCTCAGGCACTCCGCTTCTTGAGCCCATTGTCTGCCTCGGGGGTGGATGCCGACCCACCCATTACCTCCTGTCCCCTGGCCCCTGTCTGCCCCTTGTGGAGGGGCCTCGAGACAGTTCCCCAGGGATATGGTGTGGCTTGCAGTGCCCACTGTAATCATAGTGCCACTGGGAGACAGCGAGATGAGTGAAGGGCCCAGCTCTCACAAACGGTCTGGCACCTGGAACTAAGATGCTTCTGCTGTCACTTCCCAGGGGCAGAGGGGAAGGGGTGGACTCCACCGAGAGCAGGGTTTCCTTTGGGGTGGGGATCGTTGAGTTGGAATTGCCTAGGTGACAGATGAGCTGTGCCCACAATTTGCTGGCATCTTGCAGGTTTTTATGCAGCCTGGGTGAAACTGGGCCATACCAACTCCAGTAGGTCCCGCAGGACCGATGCTCAGCCAGGCTGGGCCCCACCAGGAGCAGATGCGACAGCTGTGGCGAGCCTCAAGTATCTGGGCCTCGAAAAGCCTGCAGGAGAGGCAATAACCCCCAGCCCCCTCCAGGGTGCAGCCTGAGTGGCCTCCCCCATCCACACAGCCCTCTTGGGGTGACCAAGTGCCTCTGGAGTTCCTCATCTCTTGTCCTCTTCTGCCCTCACTTGCCTGCTTTTTCTCCCACTTCATTGCTCACGCCTTCTCTGGTTCCTTTGCTTGTTCTTCCCCACCATGCCCCACCTCTTAGTGTTAGGGGCTCCAAGGCTTCCCTCAGACCCTTTCTGGCTTGACATCACTCCGTAGGGCAGCTTGTCCCGCTTCATTTCACTTCTGGGCTTCACTCCTAGAAACTCTCTCAGGAGTCTCAGGGCACATCTTGGTGATGTGACTCTGAGATAGCTCCCGGCTGCCGTGCAGACACCTCACTTCCATCCTTTTATCACACATGCATTGAGCATCTGGAACAGATGCTGGCAGCAACGGGACTGGAAGATACAGTGCCTTCCCTCTCAGCACTCACGTCCACACCAAGCAGCCCCTCAGCAACCACATTTCCCCTGGACAAATGGCAACAGCACGTGGCCAGGCTTTCAACGACAGGAAGTGGGAGGCCACCTTTGCCTTTCCCAACCTAGGATCCTCCATTTCTCCAAGGAGCTGTGGTTCCTTTCAGTGGAGAACGGTGTTGAGAACCAAGGTCTGGTACGGGGTGCATTCATTGCTACTGGGGTGTCGTTGTTTCTAGACTCTTGCACTGGACAAAACTCGCAAACATTTTCTGAGTTCATACTGCAACCCCCAATTCCAACCCAGCTTCACACTTCTTTGTCACCTCCCCTCATTCCACAGCCATGTTCCCCACAGCTCGATCTGTCGGTGTACTTGCTCCCTTCCTCTACCGGATAGAGTCGACCTTAAAGTGCACCCCGGACAGCTTCACAGTCATCTCAGCACTGTCACCGCCACCAACAGACACACTGAGAGTAAAGCCAATGCTGTCTGTCCCTGGAATATACCCCGTGAAGGGAGCACAGAGGGCTGAGTTTAAAAGGTACCAGACTTATTTTCTCTCTGTGGTTCTGTTATCGATTGGACATGCAGTTAGGCTCATTGGCTTTTGTTTTTATTCAGTGTAAGCACTTGATTTTTTTCACTCTTTCAAATATACTTTTGAACATATAAATCATTTACATGGTTCAAAGTCAAAACTGCACAAAAAGATGTATTACAGGAAGTCCCATACCCATGTCACTTTCATCAGTTTCCAGGTTCTCTGTCTGTCCTGTATCTTTTTCCCCCCCAATAAGTACGTGTGTCTGTGTGTGTCCTTTGCATTCTGATTTTTTTTACACATAACAACACATCCTGGAAATCAGTTCATTTTCACTAGAGATTTTCATGGTTTTCTACTGCTGCTTAGGACTACTGTACCATAATGAATTTCACCAGCTCCCTGCTGCTGTGGGGCATGTGCCCTGTACCCAACAGTTTTCTATTACGAATTATGTTATAGTGAGTAACTTTGCGCAAAGGTTGTTCCATATGTGTGAAGGAACCGCCTACCTGTGGGAGTGCTAGGCCCAAGGCAGTGGTTGAGTCTTGTACTTAATACTGTTTCAGCTGGCAGGCAACACACCACCTATTGCATAAACTGCACTGAAAAGGTACCATCAACAACGTAGACGTGAACAAAACAAAGTTTTAATTTCAGATTATTAGAAATGCAGCAAACTGAAATGGGCAAATGTGATGAAGTGTGCCTGGGGATAGTGTGCTAGATTGGTGACCCCGAAGGCCTCTCAGAAGCGACACTGGAGCCAAGATCCTAATGACAAGAAGGAGCCAGCCATGGGAAAGTCTGGGGACAGAGTCTTCCAAATAGAAGTAAGTGGAAAGGGCTGGGGGCGGGGCACCCTTGATCAGGAGCAGAGAGAAGGCCCCAGAGGCTGCACAGAATGAGGAAGCAGGCAGGTGGAGATAGAGGGTGGAGGAGCTGGGAGCCAGGTCACACCCGGCTTTTATAAGCCACAACAAGGAGTTTGGATCTGATTCCAAGGGCCAAGGGAAAGTGTCTTAGGATTTTAAGCAGGGACACGGTGTGACATGACTTATGCTAGACATTCAGAACGGATTCTGCTGTGTGGAGGACAGGCTGCAGAGGAGCAGGCATAGAGGAAAACTAGTCAGAACGCTGTCAAAGGGCTCGGGGAGGTACGGGGGCTGCCCCTGGGAACTAGCAATGGAGAGGGAGGGACGTGGGCTGATTGAGGGCCTACTTTGAGGGGAGATCCAACAGGATTTGATGATCCAGTTCAGCTTCAAGTCCTTCCTTGTGATTACAAAGGAGGACAATAGAAAAGTAACAGGCCTATCAGCATCGGAAATTTCACGTCACTTTAAAACCTTATTTTGGATGAAAAATGCCACGTAAGGTCGCTCTCAAAACCTTGCCGGGAGACAGAAGAAAGAAGTTAAAATCACCCACGATGGCGTCACACAGAGAGAACGAGTAATTTTACACCCTGGCATGTTGTCCTGGGATTCCTATACGCATCCACAGTCACTCACTGAATTGGGATCCCAGCGATTTTCGTTTTGCACTCTGACGTTCCACACAGGACATTAGCCCTGTTCCCCTGCCACTACTTTAGTTCAGGCCCTGTCATTTCTCTCCTTGCCTCTGTGCGGGGGTCCCCGCAGGCGGGCTCGACGTCCACGCAAGCCACTCAGTGTTCTTCCTAAAAAGCAAACCGGTCGGCCCGGCCGGTCGGCTCCTTTACCGCCTGCTTTGGTTTTTCCGCTCACACCTGCGACGGAGGCCGGGTGCAGAGCGGTAGCCCTCCGGGGCTATCCGACCCCACCCCCCTCCACAAGTCACTTCCACGTCCATGTGGAGTCACATGTCTCGGGGACGTTGGGAACGGACAGGGCGTGAACCGGGCCAGGCACCCGGTGGCCTCACACGTGGTCTGGCGGGGAAGGGGGTGGGGTCGGCAAGGGTGGAGGGGGCTGCGGAGGGACCGCTTGCGCAGGCGGGCGGGGCGGAGTCAGCGCGGGGGCGGGGCTTCACGGGGGAGCCGGGGTTTCTCGGCCGCGGGCGGGGCGGGGTCAGCGCTGGGGGCGGGGCTTCGGGAGGGAGCCCGGGGTTCTCGGCCGCTGGTGGGCGCGGCGAGCCGACCGGCGTCCGGAGGGCGGAGTCGGAGGCGGAGCGCGGCAGCCATGCAGGCGGCGGGCGCGGAGGCGAGCGCAGGCGGCGCGGCGGGCGGCGCTGGAGCCCGGGACCGTCAGGATGGCCTGGGCAGCCCCGGAGGCGCAGGGGTAGCAGCCGCTGCAGCCGGCGGAGCTCCGCGTGTAGCGCCAGCACAGCCCACTTCGGGGCCGGGCGGAAACCCCATGTCCACGGCCGGAAGGCCGAGAAGCCGACTGCACGAATTGCATCCTGCCCGAGGGGGCAGCGGAGAATGGGCTGGGGGCTGCCTGCTGTGGGAGGTGGGACAGAGGACCAGATGAGTCAGGGGCAGCCAGGGAGCGAAGGGGAGAAGGGGGACTCGGGCTGCGGGGTACGGGCCAGGCACGGCGGGGGGAGAAAAAATGAGAGCAGGGGGCACCGGGGTGGCTGGGGTGCATTAGAATGGGCCAGGAGTGGGATGGAAGCGGCCCCGAAGGGGCTGGGGCTAGTCAGGGGGGGCCGGAGACAGGGCCCAGCGCACAGAAGCTACGTGGATGGTGCCTTAACCGAATCTCGCCAGCGCCCTAGACGTGCCTTTCCCGTCCACCTTGGAGGCGGAGATCGCCCGTGGGTCCCTGGCCCCAGATGCCGAACCCCACCGAGGGGCGGTTCGGAAGGAGCTCACAGTCAGCGGCAGCCTCCTGGCGGTGTAAGTTCTAGAAGGGGCTGATGGGGAGGGGCGGCAGGTGGCCGGGTCTGCCCGGAGGGGCGCTCGATTGGCAACGTGGGGCCACTCAAGGGTTGGGCCTAGGGAGGTGACCCGGTGCGCTGCACCCAGCTCCACCTGAGGGGCACTCTAAGGGAGATGGCAAAGGGCGCAGGGTCATAGACGAGCAGGGCGGGGACGGTGGGACTTAGCACCTCCCTCCAACTGGGTTTTCTTTTTCCCTCCCTTTCAGCCGCTGGAGAGCTGAAGATTCCCGCCTCCTGCGAATTTCCATCGTCAACTTTCTGGACCAGCTAGCTCTGGTGATGCGGACCCTGCAGCGCTTTGGGCCCCCTGTTTCCCGCTAAGCCAGGGAGGGGGAAGGAGGTTAAGGTCAAACCTTGTGTCCCTTCCTAGACAGCGCATCCTTCCTAGGGGGGTGACCCCCACAGTAGTAGCCGCTTCACTGTGGGGCCTCCTCTTTTGCCTGTACTGGCGCTTGGGCGCTCAGGGTCCCCTTGGTTTGTTTGGTGCTTAAATGCTTATTAACTACAGAAAATAACACTGAGCTATGATGCTGTGTCTGAATTCGTTTTCAACTGTGGCACCTCCAAATGTTCCTGCCTTTGTCCTCTGGTTGGAGGGGAGGTTCTGGGATCCAGATTTTCAAATAGCACAACGTAATTGAAGACAGTTTAAGATGTGGAAGAAGAGAGGTCCTGTCACTCAGTATTAACTACTGTCACCATTCTGGAACATTTCCTTAGTTTTATAGTTGTATTTATGTACCAAATGTATAACAATAATATATATTTTGCAAGCTTAGCATTTTTCCTGATATTTTTCATCTAACGTGAACTTTTTATCCTAACAATTCTTCGAAAGCATTATTGAAGGGATACGTAAAAGATAACATTATTGAGCATTTAAATCACTGTCAATTTTTGACATATTATAAGTAAAGATTCAGTGGAATTCTTGTGTATAAATCTTTGCATGAATGATTCTTAAGATAGGTTAAAAGAGGTAGAATTGGTTAAATGTTTACAGTTCTCAATCTGAAGTGTGGAATTGCTCTCCAGAAAATGTACTGTCCCACCAGAATGCTGGTTGCCCACATCCTTGTCACCACTGCGTCTCCTCGGCAAAATTAAAAAAAAAAAATTGGGGGGTGGGGGGTGGGTAACTAGGTTGGTTTGTTTGTTTCATAATGGAGGTACTGGGGATTGAACCCAGTACCTCGAGTATGCTAAGCAGGCACTCTACCACTGAGCAAAACCCTCCCAACCTCGGCAAAATTTTTTAAAAACTTGGTTTGCTTGAGAAGAGGAAACAACCCGGAAACACCACAGTAGGAGCTTTGTGGCTCACTGGCCTGCTCTCAGGCCAGTGAAGGAAAAGTGCTGGGACCATGGTTTAAGCCTTTAGTTAGAAGGAGGTGGCTCCTGGGAAAAGATGTCATATCCTGCAGCCTTGCTAAACTCACTTATTCTAGTAGCTCTTTTGTAGCTGCCGTTGGGTGTTCCCCGTAGGTGATCATGTCTTCTCGGAATGAAGGCAGTGTTACCTCTTCCTTTCCAATCTGGAGGCCGTTCAGCGATGAATTTCTCTCCTAGTTAAGGGTTGGATTTTCCTGCTCTGTATCCCCTGGTAGTTTTTGATTCAGTGTCAGACACTGAGCCTTTGCCCTTGGAGTCTTTCAAGGTCTGCTGCCTGGGACCAGAGCGGCTTTCAGTGGAGGAGCCATCTTTTGTCCACCCTTCTGAGCCCTGGCCCGATGCCTGTTGAATGGCGAGGTTTGCCCTTCTGGCCGGCGGGGACAGCTGCAAGTCCCTGTCTTGCTTGAGCGCTGGGCAGTTACCTTTCATCCACTGGGGTGGCCCAGTCCCCGGCCTCAGTTTCCTCAGGAGCCTGTGCTGCTCGGTGGTCTGTGTGTCCTCCCGTGGGACCCTCTGCCCGGGTGCAGGGCTCCCTCCTCTCCAGTCCTCCGCCCACCAGGCTGGCCCCAGACCCAGGGAGCCGGCTGGACTCCGTCTGGAAGGTCTCTGGGACAGTGAGCTGGGGCCAGTGCACGGCTTCCCTCTTCCTTTCTCGTCTCCCAGAGAGCCCTGACTGTCCTTCCCCGCCCGACAGCCACCCTCTTCACAGCCTGTGTTTCATGTATTTTGCCTGGTTCTAGGGAGTTCTTTCAGGTTAAGTGGCAGGGCAGATCCGGTCCCTGTCACTCCACACAGGTGAACAGCCTGCCTTACAGAACCTGGAGCACCCTGACGTGGGCTGGAGGGAGGGAGGTGCTGTCGGTGGGGATGGTGGCGGTGGTCGTGATGTGACGACGGTGATGGAGAGTCTCACCTGACCGCGTGCAGCAGCTGTGGTGGCTTCAGTGAGGTTCTTTTTCTTTCTCCCTTTTTAAAAAATCGTTTTTTAAGACCTCGCTTCTTGATGGGGAGGTGAGAATTTAGCTCTTTCATGCCACTGCCCCGTTTCCCCTCCCCCTCCTCCCCAAATGGTTTTGTTCTCTTCATTTACTGGGGTTTCTTTTTCCCCTGAGGTTAAAAATGACCTTGTTTTCTTCATTGGCTTAGTTTCCATAACCACATAGTGGTTGTTTTAAGGCCATCTTCCTCGGCGAGTTCTCTCCCCTTCCTGTCTGGTTCTCTGTGGGCCGCCTGCCTGCACAGCTTTGTCCTGGGACGTCCCTTGGTCAGGGCTTGACTCCTGATCCTGAACCACACCGCTTTCGCTGTATTCTTTTACCTCTTTGTGTTTACTTGTTTGTGTTTGAAGTCAGGTTGAGCCGGGTCTGACTTCCATACTGTAAATTAGGAGTTTCAGCAAACACAGAGTTGTGTATCCACCACCATGGTCTGCTGCCGTGACTCCACCCACGGGTGGACCTCACAAGCTGCTGGAGGCTTTAACACCTAAGTCAGGTCACAAAGCTCCTCTGTTCCAAACCCCTCAGGCTCCCCTCTTACTCAGAGACAAAGACAAAGCCGGGGCAGAAACGGGGACACTGGCTTCCAGGTAAGAGACAAGGGCGGCCTGGACCCGTCTGGGGGCCGTGGAGGTGGGGAGAAAGAAACAGACTGAATGGACCTGGAAGATGGAGCCACCAGGACTTGCTGATGGAGTGGCAGGGCCCTGGACCTCCTCAAATCCTCAGAAACCCTGCAGTGAGTCACCCTTCCTCCCGCACAGCGGGTCCAGCTGAGCCAGAGTCCAACCGTCTCCCCACCTGCTTCCACGTGCCTGGAACAGCCACCTCCCCCCACCCCCCGACAAAGGCGCGCACCGGCTGCATTCTCGCAACTTTAATTGGAGGGGAAAAAAAATTACATGAACAAAGAAATCCTCATGCAAGAAGGAAAAAAGGAGCAAATTGGGTGTCCAGGCCCGCGGGACGGGGGTCCGCTTCCTCAGAGGAGGCAGAAGAGCAAAGGAGTAAGGCACTGCTGCCTCGGCCCCGGCCCCTCGGGCAGGCCCAGGACCAGGACAGGACAGGGCAGCGGAGGGGGAGGGTCTGGGCGCGCGCAGACCACACGGAGGGATGTGGAGGTAGGGCCCGGAGAAGGAGGGGCAGGCCCCGGACGGACGAGCCTGGTTACAGCTCCCGAGGCGCTCAGGGAGAACAGGGCCCTGGGAGGAGTTTCCAGTCCCATCCCCGAGAGGCTCGGAGGGGCTTCCTCGGCCCCCCCCCCCCCTTGGCACAGCCACCGT
This sequence comes from Camelus bactrianus, assembly GCF_048773025.1. NCBI lineage: Eukaryota > Metazoa > Chordata > Mammalia > Artiodactyla > Camelidae > Camelus > Camelus bactrianus. The sequence continues at coordinate 117,452,652 of NC_133575.1, read as the reverse complement.
CGGAGGGCAGCTTCGGGGTCATCACCCACCCGGAGTGCTGCTGGTGCCCAGGCCCCCTCTCGGAGTGGGTGGGGGCAGCCTCGGCCAGGGTGAGGGGCCAGAGGCCAGGCCAAGGCTGACTGTCACAGGGGAGCCAGGGGGCGCACGGAGAGGAGGTGCGTGTATCTTGGAGCATCCCCGGGGAGGGCGTTGGGGGCGGGGATTCACAGATGGAGATGGTGAGGAGAGATAAATTAAATAAATAGGTGGTCGGGGTATAAATAGTAAAGGGGTCAGGGGCCGTCACGACGCCTGCGCACGAGGGCGGGGGGTATTGCTGCTGCCGGGGTGGGGGGCTTAGTCCTGTCACCCCTCCCCACACAGGGCCCAAGGCAAGGCACTAATGAAGGGGACCCGGGGCGCCGGGGGCATCTTGGCCCGATGTCCTTTCCTGCGCCCCGGGCCCAGGGCTCAGCCCGAGACCCAGGCGTGGGACGCCCCCTTCCCGGGAGGGACGCGAAGACGGCTCAGGACTGAGAAGCCCCCTCCTCACCGGTTCCGCCACCCTTAGCTGTTGCCGGACACGAGGCTGATGATCTGTTCCAGCTTCTGGCGCAACTTATGCTTCCGACAAGAGGCATCTCGGTCCAGAGCGGTGAGCACCTGGGGGAGGAGGGCCCGAGCTGGGCTCTCGAGGAGGGGTTGCCCCTCTCGGCCCAGCCCCCCCACTCCCCAGCAGGAGTGCTGTCCCCCTCTGCCTCCCTCTCCCCACCGGGGCCCTGGGCACGTGGGCGGGGCTGCAACCTCTCTGAAGCCTCAGCAGACATCCTCCCGCTGCTCCTCAACCCCAAATCCTCCCCCAGTGCAGCACTTTCTCCTCCTGGCCACAGCCCGAGCGCAGCCCTGGGGGCCCTCCCAACCCCCTCGGACTCCGCTCCGCTGCCGGCTGCCCCTCTTCTCTGCCCCCTCTGAGTGTCCCAGGGCTCTCAGTGCTGGCGCCGCTTCTCCCTCTACAGTGGCCCATGGCCCCCACCCCTAGCCTGGTTCGCTCATCTGGGCTCAGTGTTTTCAGGGCCCTGTCCTGACTCACACGTTCTCTCCAGCCAAGAATACAATCCTGAAGCCCACACCTGCCTTCCCTGCTTACTGACATCAGCCACAAACCGGGCAATGGGCTGACCCACCCTCCTTCTGGCCCCACCCCATCCCCGTCAGCCCACCCCTCCCCATGCTCCTGGCCCTCAACTTTTGCCCAGCCAGAACTTTGTGCTCCAGCCCGTGGCTTCTCTCCTGGGTTCATCAAATCCCAGCATCTACAGATGGGCTAGCTTAAGGGCCTGTTCTGGGGAGAAATTGTGAGTCATCTGAGAGGTGGGTCCCTGAGGCCCACCAAACACCTGCCATTGCCACTGGCTGCACCCTCAGAGCCAGATCCTGGGGTCCCATGGGGGTGGCACGCACCTCCTGGCGGTACTTGGTGACATAGAAGTAGAGCTCGCTGAGTGCACTTAGGACATTGAAGTCACTGGCATGGAGACGAGACTGCTCCACCAGATAGGCGTCCATGTCCTGGTCACTGATGGATGCCATCTTTGCTATGTCCCGGTAGTACCTGTTGGGACCCTATGTAGGTCACACCTGCAGGTGCCACAGAAGCCAAAGCCCCGGCCCTGGTGGCCAGGCCAGCCTCTGGGCCTTTCTCCTGAAGCCAGCCCACCTCACACAAGCCTGCCCAGGGAAGGCAGCTCCTGCCCCCTCACTTAGCAGCAGTGTCCCCGGGGCTTCCTGGCCCCACCTCCCGCCCCACCACAGGGTAGGGCCCACCTCTCCACCCAGCTCTTGTAGTTGGGGATGTCCTTGGCATAGAGCAGCTTGTTGGAGGGCGAGTCCTTGCCCAAGCGGTGCTCAGACGTGGAGCAGGAGTCCATGAAGGTCTGGGCCACCACCGACAGGCAGGCGTCCGTGATGCTGCTCTTGTGGATGTCGAACACGAACTGCGGGTTCTTGATCACGTTCACCCAGAAGCGCAGGGGCAGGCTGGACAGAGGGACAGATACCCGCAGCTCCCCAGTCTCACCAGGAGCACCCTCCTGTCAGCGCTCACCTCCACAGCCACTGTCTGGCCACGTCTGGCCCACAGGCAGCAGGAGCGACTGGGGCCACTGAGAGCAGCCTTTTCTTTTAATTTTCTGCCAGACTTTAAGCAGTGAGAAGTAAGAGTAAATGGCCTTCTGTCCTCAGTGAGTCTCAATGCCTCCTACCCCAACCCTCCACACAGCGACCACCTGGACTTGCTTCCAGCATCTCTGCTCTGTGTCACCAGTATCACAGCCTCAAAGCCCTGGAGGGCTAGGGGCCACCTCTGGGTGCTGGCCCCACTACTGACACCACACCTGCCCAGTTGCCCCACAGAGCCCCCACCTCCGGAATCATGCCCATGTGCTCTACTTGCTTGCTGGCCCCACTGATGCCAGGCCTCTGTCCTCTCCTGCCAGGATGACTGCTCCAGCCCCCATCAGTCACCCTGACTGTAGTCCCTGAGTCTTGGCAAAGCCCTCAACCTCTTCTGCCCACCCATCCCCAGAGGTCCTGCAGCGGCCTAGCACGGGCAGTACCAGTTGCTCTTCCAGGTGTGGCGCACATCAGGATCGCTGATCTGCCGCTGGTCGGCCTGCTCATCCAGGAAGTCAAACATGTACTTGATGGCCAAGGGCAGGGCCGAGCCCCGGTGCGCCGTGCTGAACACGGTCTCAAAGAGATCGTCCACGAACTTCTGTAGCGTGCCCTGCAGGGGTGCAGCAAAGGCACAGGCTGAGAGGGATCCAGGGTGGGATGTCCCCACAGCAAGACAGATGGGAACAGAGAGATTCTGCAATGAGCAGGGCTTCCCTGGCTGGCCAACAGCTCAGGGAGAGGCTCGGCCTCCAGCCTGGGGTGGGTGGGAGTTCCCGTAGCAAAGGCCTTGAAAAGTCCATTGTGATTTGAACAATCTCACGGTCCTTTCCCCAGGCAGCCCGGCCAACCCCAGGGCCCAGGCCCAGCTAGGAAGTATCTGTGCTAAGCCACAGTGGTGCAGGGCCAGCCCGCACCTTGGTGGCCAGGAGCCGCGTCAGGTAGATCTCCGAGACCATCTTGCTGCCACGGTCTCCCTCTCGGTGATCGACATGGTCGTGGTTCTTCACTAGATGCCACAGCTTGGTGCCTGTCTCCTGGTCAGGAGTGATCATGGGCGCCCGAGAGCGAAGGCTGTCGGGGCTGCTGGCCGTGCGGAGCAAGCTCTCTGGGGCAGAGATGGGTGCCCCTTAGGGCTCTTGCCCTACTCTGGCCACGGGTCCCTGCAGGCCGAAGGGGCCCATCGGCTCTCACTGGCCCACTGCCCTTCAAGGCTCTCAGGAACTGGAGACCTTCCGAGAGCAGGGTCCAGGAAGGCTGCCAGAGCCCAGCTGACCATTCGGCCAGGGCACTCCCAGTGACAGCTGACACAGCCTTGAAGGGCACAGGGCCAGCAGAGATCACCCCACGGAGGACACCTACCATAGCGGCTGAGGGAGCGGGTGAAGGTGAAGGAGTTGGCCATGTTATAGGCTGACACTTGTTTGGGCACCAGGGCCACCAAGGAACCATCTGTCACCTGGAGACCCCGGAGATAGAGAGGGGGCAATGTGGGAGGCTGGGACGCCAAGGGGCCTGAGCCACCATCTATCCAGACCCGGCAGGGCCCATGCAGGGCAGCTCCCAATGCTCCCCGAGGAAGGCCTGGGTGCGGGGGTGAGAGGGGGAGCAGCAGGGCCGGGCCATGGCTCCCGGGGGCCCTGGCAGTGAGGGCACCTCCAGCTCCTCACCTGGTAGTGTGCCAGCGAGTTGACCCTCTTCCAGTCATACTCGATCTTGGTGGTGACATCCTCATCCTGGAGAATGATGCGGGCCATGCGGCCCTGACGCCACTCTGTAGGCCACAGACAGCTCTGGGGTCCTGCATAGGATCACCTGAGACCCCGGGCCACTCCCCTCAGGGTACAGAGCTCAGCTGGGGAGCGCAAATGCCAGCCAAGGTAACACGGCCACAGGAGGCGGGCAGAGGCCTCACCTAGGTCCATGTCCTCGGCTTTAGGGCGCTGGGAGTATGGGATGCCCTTGTACACAGCATCCAGCAGCTTGTCTTTGGCCTGGGTGATACTGTCACAGTTGAGAACCTTCACCGGGACCTGAGTGCTGCCCTCACTCTCCGGGCACACACAGTGCAGGGTCTGTGGGCCAGGGAGACCACAGGGAGGGTTCTGGGTGATGTCCCCTTGGGCCCGGAGCCCTGCCCACTTAGCCACCCACTCACCAGTGTCTTGTAGTCGATCTGCTGCCGGATGAGCTTGTCCTCGCTCAGGGAGTAGCGCGCCTCGCCTGTGATGGCATCGATGGGGCCCTTCTCCATCTGCTGCTTGATGGCACAGTACAGCAGGAAGAGCGGCTCCCCGGCACACTCCTGTGGGCGGGCAGGCAGGCACACAGCTTGCTGCCTGCCTGACAGCCGGCAGCTTCCCCACTCACCTCCCAGCGGCCTGCCCTCTCCACCTACCTTCAGGAATTTATGCAGCAGGAAGGTGAACCAGTTGGTAAGCATCTTCTCAGCCACTGACTCGGTCCTAGGTCGAGAGAGGTGCTAGGGCCCCAGCCAGGCAGGGCCAGGCTACAAGGGTGGGGCCTACCCAGGGCAGGGCTGGCAGGGGTGGGGCGGCCAAGTACCTGCGCAGCAGCAGCTTAGGGTGGTTCTTGCTCTCAAGGTTTTTCTCTATGAGGTCCGCCAGCAGTTGCTTGAGCAGCCCTGTGGCGTAATCGAGGCGGCTCTGCAGGGCCACCATGGTGAGAGAGGCCACCGTGCCACGGTCGCGCATGGAGAAGCTGCGCTGGGCCTCCAGCGTGTGGATGAAGGTGAGCACGAAGGCGCGGCTGTGCAGCAGCTGCCCAAAGAGACGCAGCGCCTTCTCGACGTTGGGGGGGGTCTGCGGGGGACAGGCTGTCTCAGAGGGGCGGGGGTGGCCCTGGGGGGCACGGGCAGGTCGTGGTGGGGACTCACGTCCAGCTCCTTGAGCACCGGGTGGGCCTCAATGCCCGGGAAGAGCACACGCACAGCGTAGGTCCGGTAATCCAGGAATGGGATCTGCACCCCATCCATGTGGTTTGTCAGCTCATTGATGTCCGTCTGCAGCTCAGCAAAGGCTGGGGAGGGGAGGGCCGAGGGTGGTGAGAATGAGCAGAGCAGGAGGAGGGAGGAGGGAGGAGGGAGGCCCCCCACCCCCCACCCTGCACCCCCACCCCCACCCAGGCACCTTCCTTGCATTCCAGGGCCACCCGGGACTCCAAGTTGTCCATCTGTAGCTGCAGCCGCTTCAGCGTGCGGTCTGCGTCCTGAGTCTTGCGTTTGTAGGCGACCAGCACCACGGTGATGGCCAGCAGCAAGAGCCCACCCCCCGCTGCCAGCCCCACCATGGCTGGCAGGGTCAGCGCCCGCTCGGCCGTGATGTGCAGGGTGCCCAGCCAGAACTCCAAGCCGCCCACCAGCACCTGCGGGGACAGGCTCGCCGTGAGCTGACCCTCACAGTACTCCCAAGCTCCCCTGGTGGCCTCCCTCCCCGCTACCCACCATGACAGGCTGCCGGCCTGTCTGGCGCGGGGAGTCACACAGGAGTTGCGTGTCTGAGACAGTGAGCGCACATGGCTGGCCCCCAATCAGCACCGTGTAGTTGAGGCGGGAGCTGCCAGCTGCTGCAGGGATCAGATTCTTGCCCTGCGGGTAGAGGGCTGGGTCAGCCAGGTCTCCCTGCCTCCCTACACTCCTGTCCCTGTGCCCCACCTCGCAGGCACCTTCAGCACGACGTGGGAGCCCGGTTTGACATCCAGGACACCAGAGGGCCCCAGCGGCTCGAAGCTGGGGTCGGGGTAGTAGGTGAAAGAGGACCGGTTGAGGGAGCGGGCGGTCTGCACGTGGTCCAGCAGGAAGCCAAACTCATCTGGGTGCTCGCCCTGGGCCTGCAGCTGGGGCCGCCCCAGGAAGATGCCAGGGGCCTTGCACAGCATGGCAGTGTCGTTGATCACGTGGCACGTCTGCAGGGATGAAAAGGGGCAGCCTGGCACATGGGGCCACAGGTGGCAGGGCGTCAGGGGCAGGAGGAAGGCAGCTGGCACTCACATTGGTGGTCTCGATGCCCCGGTACTTGGCCCGGACCCGGGGCTCCTGAACCGTCAGCAGGTGGGTCCCACTCACAGTGATGGCTGTGCTTCCACTAGGGACAGGGGTGAGGGGCCTCAGCCTTCCTCCCCACTGCCCCCACCCTGCCCATGGGGGCCCAGGACCTCCCCATTTGGGTCCACCGGTGGGTGCCCAATGCCGTGTGCTCGGGAGGAGCTTGCCCTCTCTGCCGGTGAGGGCTCAGGCTCAGAGGAGGTGTATCTTGATGCCTGAGGCCTCAGTCACGGGGCAAGGCCCCAGGACAGGAGCTTGCGGGCCCCAGCCCCAGCCCCCTCTATGCTAGGTGGGCCCTGCTCCCCTGCGGTCTTACTTGATGATGCTCCAGGTGGGTTCAAGGCGAGTGACGGTGGGGTCCTGGGTGTAGGTGTAGAGGACTCCAGGACTGGAGATGTTGGCGCGGTCAATGGCCAGGGTGATGGGAGCCTGGCTTGGGCCCAGGGTGGAGATGGGCGAGATGCACACAATCGCCTCAGCATCTCTCCTACATCAGTGAGTGGGGCACTTGGAGGCGGTGGCCCAGGGCTGCCACCCACTGGCCCTGCCGGTCCCCTATCCAATACTCAGCCCCAGGCTGGGATGGCCTTGGCCCACCTCACGAACTGGCACTCGCCATCTCTCACAGTCACTGTGACCCTGCTGCCGGCGTCCAGAGAACTCCCGGAGATGGTGAGTCGCGTGCCCCCTGAGGCTGGGCCCCGACTGGGAGTCACGCGGTTGAACATTGGTGTCTGTGGGAGAAGCAGCCCTGAGGCGGGGGGAGGCAGCTGGGGCTGGGTCTGGGCCGCACCCCCCTCAGAAGGGGCTGGAGAGGGAAAGGGGTGGGCTGGCTACGCACCACGAAGCTGTAGAGCTGCTCAGACTGTGTGCGGAAGTCAGCCGAGCAGTCACCCACGCAGAGCTCTGCAGGCCCGGGTGGCGGGCTGGGCACCAGCGACTCCTCCATCTCACACACGATCCTAGGGGACAGAGGAGGTCAGGTCCGGCGCGGCGGGCGGGGCCCCAGGGCCATGGGGCTACACTCACCTCTCGGCACTGATATACTCAGCAGGGATGGAGTTGCAGCGCACACCGGCCACCCGCAGGCCCACCTCTCGGGAGGTGAGACCCAGGTTCTCGCCCACAATGGTGATCCGGGTGCCTCCCTCCTTGGGTCCCATAAGCGGGTGGATCTGCAGAACAGGACAGGAGGTGAGAGGGTGAGCCGAGACTCATGGGTACCCAGAGGGTGGCGGGTAGCGGGAGACTGACCTGGGCGATGCGGGGGTGGCTGCAGCGTGTACCCTTCTGGTTTGGGTGCATCCAGTTGGTCTTAGGGGACGGGCAGTGGGCCCGCAGCTGGCACCTGTGTTCCGAGACGCACCAGCCGCAGTTGAAGCGGGGGTCAGCCTTGAGGCAGAGGCCACAGCTGGGCCGCTGTGCCCAGCACTTGTACAGGAGGGCTGTGGGCACAGAGGGCACTGCTGGCAAGCAGTTACAGGGAGCCAGGGGCACCAAGGGCCTGGACCAAGGGTCCCCCTGCCAGCCCGGGCCCCAGCTTCTGCCTAGTCTGCCCCAGAGGAGGCAAGCTCCTCAGCCCCAGCTCACTCCTCACCTCGGAAGGTAGCAGGCTTGTCGATGGGGAAATCTCCATCCCAAACCACGGAGAAGTCCAGCTCAGTATCACCATACTCGTCACCTTCATAGGAGTACTGGGGGGAGGGACCCGTGTGACCCCAGTGAAGGTGCACAGACCCCTCAGCTCAGGAGTCCCAAGCAGGAGACTCAGGAAGTCTCCTGCCGCAGTCACCTGAGGCTTCTAGACCAAGTTGCTGGGCACAGATCTGCACCATGCCTGGACCTGCACCACCCAGACCCCCGAGGGCGGCGGGGGCCTCACCGAGGCATTCTGGCACTGCACGCTGCTGCTGTTGAAGCGGATGGCGGGCACCCGCTGCTGCCGCCCCTGCACCCGCACCACACACTCATAGCTCTTCTGGCCTGACTGCGGCTGTGGCAGGTTCTTGGCCCGTAGCGTGAGAGGCTGCATGACGCCCACGGGGATCAAGAGGTCCCCACTGGGCAGGATCTCCGGGCAGCCCTGAGGGGAGAACGCCTGTCAGCCGCACACAGATTGCTGCCGTCCGGGCCCAGCCAGGCCAGCCCCACATCGAGGAGGCTCCTAGACAATGATCAAAGGCAGAAAAGGCAAAAAAGCCAGGGGCCCGCACGCGCGGAGCCCAGTCCCCTCACACACGCGTGTGGCGCCCGCCTCACCTCAGGGCTGTGGACCCTGCCCTCCTGGAAGGAGCACTCGTTGGGGTGGCTGGTACACATGTGGCGGTACTTACACCAGTGGCAGGGGTAAGGGCTGCCAACGCAGGACATGCACCTGGAGGGGAGAGGCTTCAGAAAGACCAAGAAGACTGGCCTGGCCCCCGACCGTCCCCCCTGTGGGACACACAGGGGACCCAAGGCACAAGCAGCACATGGGTACATAGAGACGTGAGGCCACGAAGGCCAGCACTCACGACTGGAGGACGCTGCAGTTGTAGAAGACAAAGTCGGCCCCCGCAAACCTCACACCGGTCTCCTTGGAGAGCAGCTGCAGCCGCACAGTGCGCGTGGCCCCTGCAGCGAGCCCAGGGGTGGCCCTGAGTGAGCCTAAGACAGAGGATGCCCCCGACCCAGGCAGCCCCAACCCACTGACCGTGCCCCCGGGTGAGAGCCCGGAGCTCCTGGAAGGAAGGTGAGGGGCAGCGTAGCTCCCCGGAGGGCAGCAGGATGGCCTCGCTCTCGGTCACCTCCTCAAAGGCACAGCTCACGCCGGCGCTGAGGTCTGGCACATTGTGCACAGCCACGGTCAGCTGGGGGAAGCGGAGGACTCAGGGCAGGGCGTGCCCCGACTCATGCACACACAGGCCGCACACCCCAACCCCGCTCACCTGCACCCCAGGCGATGTCACTGACACGTTGTTGGGCCGGACACGCACCTGCACGCACTGGCTCAGCTCCTCAGCAAAGCCACGCGGGGCTGAGGTGCCTGGGCAGGCTCCCTTGCGGCAGCATCTGCATGGGGTCAGGCCAGAACCAATCCCACAGCTGCCCCAGAAGGACACAGAACAGGGGTACAGTGGGGGCCTTGGGGAGACAAGGGGGACAGCCAGCACCACCCACAGTGCCAGGCAACCACGTTCCTCAGCGTCATCTTCTGGGGCCCCAGGGACATTACTCAGGGCAGCAGTTCCATTCATTAGCTAGAGAAAGTAGACGGGGAGGGAGGGGGAGACCACAGGGGCCAGCAAGCCCGTTGTCACCACCCGCCGGCCCGCCCTGCACGGCTGCCCTCACCTGTGCTGCAGCACACACCAGCCGCAGTGCGGGTCTCCAGAGCCCAGGCAGGCTGGGCAGCTTGGGTACTGCTGGCAAGTCTCCACTGGGAGCCGGCTCACCTGGGGACAGACACATCAGCGCCTGCCCCACCCCCCAAGCCCGCCGCCCGCCGCCGCCCGCCGTGGGCCCACCTGCTTCTCACTCAGGAGGTAGATGTGCCGGTGGTCAGGGCTGAAAAGCAGGTCTCGGAGTATGGGGCTGCCGTCCACCACGGGCACCGTCTCGTACAGGTGTGCCTCCTGAGAGCCATCGACCCGCACCTGGGCCGCAAGACCAGCATGGAGGAACAAAGCAGCCTGAGGCCACAGCCGCACCCCAAATACCCAGGCGTCCTCTTCCTGAGCCAGGGAACTTTCCAGGTTGTAGTCAAGCTGAAGCTGGGGCCTGGCGGGGTTCAGCACTCAACCTGCCCCCCAACATCCCACACCCCACAGACAGGGAAGGAGGGCTCAAAGACTGCCCCCTGGAGGCCCTTGGTGGGGACAGCCAGCCAGAAAAGTCTCTCAGGAGACAGAGACAGAGCGGTGGGAGTGCTGCCTAGAGTGGGGTGACGGGCTACAGGGCTGACGGCTAAAAGGGGAGGGCCTTCAGGGCAATCACTCCGTCATAGAATGAGATAGTAACTGTGGTTGTGTAACTGCAAACAGTGAAATCACTAAAATGTGTGCTATAAATGGGAAATGTGTGACGTGGAAGTTACACCTCAATAAAACTGTGACAAATGGAAAAGAAGGACCAGGAGGGGAGCAGACCAGGCCCCAAGGACACAGTGGCTCCCTACACAAGCCTTCCCTGAGCCCCCCAGTCCCCCAGGGGCAGCTCCCATCTCCCGGGTGAGCAGGAGGAGAATTTGGTGCTTGTCCTGACTCCTGTCCCTTCAGAACACAGGGGAGCTCCCAGTCCTGGAAGGGAAGCAGCTGTGGCCCTGCCTGCACTGCCGCCCCAGTGCCAAGAGGAGACAAGAGGGCAAAGGAGGTTAGGTCCACATTTGTTCCCTCGCTTATTCAAGTGAGGACCCAGCAATGACAGCTCCTGCCCTCCTGGCAGAGAGACCCAGAGATAGTCTGGTCTGACCCCAGGGCCACAGGAAGCCAGCAATTCAGGCCACAGCGGGCAGTGGCGCTGGGGAGGGTGGGTGGCCCCTCATGGAGCACAGCTGGGCTCCTGGGGCTCCGCCTAGGAAGTGCCCCTCCCCAGGGCCGTGCCCTATTCAGGGGCGAGAGGGCTCACGTGTAGGCTCTTGACCCCAGCCCTGTCCCACATCTGCCTCAATCCCCACACGTCAAGCTCTCTGGGCCCACCTTCTTCAGACTGCCACTGCGAGTGCCAATGAAGACCACTGAGTGCTGGTGGTAGGTGTAGGCGGCCACACTAGCCATGCCGTCAGCACTGTCAGCCAGCAGGGGCAGCCCCTCAATCACGTGCAGGCCGCCCAGCGGCTGGTTCAGCACCAGTCCACAGAAGTTTCCATTTATCTGCATGGGCTGGTGAAACAGGAGGGGTACCCGTGAGTCAGAGCCCAGGGGCACCAGCGGGACAGAGGCCCTGAGACCCCATGTTCTGGAAGGGAGCAGATTCTGGAGCTCACACCTCACCAGCCAAGACCACCTGTTTGACCTGGGACCCCACAGGAAACTGGGGGCTGAGGAGGGAGAGCAGGCAGGAGCAGGGAGAAGAGAGACCGTGGGGGCACCCACCAGAGGGAGCAGGAGGAACAGGCTTGGGAGGGTGGAAGGGCAGGAAGAGGAAGGCGGTGGTCCACAAACAGATAGTGCCCCCCAAGAAAGATGGTGGGTGGGCAGGCTGGGGAAGAAAGAGAGGCAGCAGATGCAGGGGATGAGAGGGGGTGGGGGATCCCTGAGAGGGAAACATGGGTGTTCCAGGGTGAAGATGTCATTCCCAAGGGCATGCCAAGCCTGGGACAGGCTGGTGAGCCGCCGGCTGCCAGCTGCCACACCACCGCCAGGGTCGGCCAGCCGACCTGGGGCCGGGGGTTGGGGTGGGTGAGGGCTCACGGTGTTGATGCAGGGCAGCTCCTTGTTCAGCAGCCAGGGCAGGGCCAGTGTGCCCTCCCCACGGTAGCAGGACTGGATGCGGCGCCGGATGTGGGCGTTGATGTCACTGAGGGTAAAGAGGCAGAGGATGGTCTGCCGCGGCGGGCTGGCCCGGTTCTTCTGGCCCTGGGAGAAGATGGTGAAGAGGACGTCTTCGTTGGCTGGCACGCCCAGGGCCTGGGCCAGCAGCAGGCCAGGCTTGGCTAGGTGGGCACTCTGCACCAGGCGGTACTCCACGCCGCGCCACGAGCAGCCGATGGGAAATTCCACATACGAGTAGAACTCCGAGTCCCCCGAGCACATGCGCACAATCTTGGATGTGAAGAATTTCTCGCCTGCCGTGTCGAGCAGCGTCTGCTGCGTGTCTAGCTGCAGCGTCAGGAAGTACACGAAAGAGGCGCTTACAAAGCCATAGATGTAGTAGATGTCAAAGGCTGGGTACAAGGACAGCGTGTCTGAGGGGATCTTGATCTGAGAAGAGACAAACTCATCCTGGTACACCTAGGGAGCAGAATGGGGAGAGAGAATGGAACAAGGCCTGCGTCCATGGCCAACCTCCTGCTAGCCACACTGGGTGGTCCTCAGCATCTGTCCCCCACCCCTACCACCCCCACAATCACGGGATCCCAGGCCAGAAAGGCTCCAGAGGGCCTTCCCATGGCCCAGCCTGTCCTCCTGCCTTCAGCAGCTTGTCCCCTCTGGGAGCCAGCACAGGTGAAGTCAGGAGGGAACTCGTGCTCTTCAGGTAGGTGGGAAGAGAGGGGATGGGGGGAGGGCAGCCAGTCGCCAGAGAGGGTGCGCAGGTAGGCAGGCTCACCCACCAGACTGAACATGTCGGCGCCGTCCTCGTCACCAATGAGCTTTCGGGAGCTCAGGGTGGGGAAGTACTCAGACTTGCCGTCCACGGAGGTGCCCACGAACAGCTTGCTGGGCCCCTGGCCCTGCTCCACAATGACGCCGGCCATGGAATCAGGCTCCTGGGCCCCTGACAGGTAGTGCTCCTTGCGGTGGTGGGGCTCGCCCAGCTTGAACAGGTCATCCAGGCGCAGAAACTGGCAGATGCCTTGCCAGATGCTGCCGCAGGCCACCAGGCGGCGGGCCGCATAGTCTATGAGCAACAGCTTGTTCACATTGTCCACAGGCGCCAGGCGGTGGGCGCACACACGCATGCTGGGAGGCGGGTAGCAGTGAGCATTGTCCTCGACAGGCCCCGTGACGTGGACCCGCAGCTCCGTCAGGTTGGGAGCCAGCTTGAAGATGCGGTTCACTGCGCCCACAAACACCTCCCCCGTCACCCGGTGCACAGCCAGGTGGGTGAGTGTGGTGTCTGTCACTGAGAAAGCAGGGAAGGGCCTGCTGCTGTCCAGGGCACCCCCCACAGCAAGGAGGAACAGCGGGAGGAGGCGGACAGCAGGCATGGCTGGTGGCTGCACCCAGGGACGGGCCTGAGGAGAGACAATGAGTGTGAGTCAGAAGCCCCCAACCCAGGATGCCCACCCTCTCCCGACCCTGCCTGGTCTAGGGCCCCCGGCAGGCTGAGAGCCATGCCACAGAGGGTAGAGGCCACTCACCCACCACCACACCAGAGCCCCAGACGGTGACCATGGCTGATGGAGAGGAGGGGCCTCCAGCAGGGCGCACGAGTGAGCAGCAAGCGCGGGCAGGCTTGGGGGCCATCAATCATCCCCCACCCACTGCTGGAAAGGAGCCAGGAGGCCTCGCCTCAGCTGGGCCACACCCAAGGGGGCAGCAGAGCCAGATGCCAGGAAAGGCAGGGTGGGAGACTCTCCTGGAAGGAGAACCCAAACACCAGATCACAGAGCTGAGGGTGGACGGCCGCACACAAGAGCAACTGCACACAAGAGCAAATGGCAGGCAAGCCAAGGCCAGGAACACGCCCCACACCCTAGTTGGGGGAAGGGGAAAAGGTAGGGAGAGAACAATCGCAAATGCGGGGGACTGTTAGGACACAACCCCGGGGCAGAGGGCAGAGGCATCAAAGCCTGAGACCAGAAGGGACCAAGGGACTCCACATCCACGTTCCTGGCCCCAGCTGCCTCCTCACCCCAAGGGCCTCCCTCTGCTGGCTGACCAGGAGCCTGCTATCTGGCCTCCTGGCTGCAACACAAAGCCAAGTCGAGCCTGCCCCCACAGCCAAGCACGGAGATGGACATATGTCAGGCTCTGCTTGGGCACAGCCAGACAAATGCCCATGCAGCCCTACACAGCTCTCCCTCCAAATCCAGAGGTCAGCTGGAGAAGGGGGGATGCAAGGGGGCCCACGTTGCCCTATGGAAGGGGTGCAACATTCTCAAATACAGCCAAGACTTTGCGGAGATGGGGGCGGGTGGGCCACAGGAGCAGTACTGGGCTTGGCTGGGTCTTCACTCCTAGGCCACACCCAGGCCTCAGCCAGCTCCAGGCAGCAAAGACAGCAGAGCAGTGTCGTGACAGCCAACGGGGCAGGGCTCAGCAATACCCTTGCAGTGCCCAAGCCCCAAGGGACACACAAGGTACCCAGCTTGGTGGGGTGCAGGGAACCAAACCAAGGGGGCACAGAAAAAAGAAAATATGCATATACTAGAACAAGACGCAGACCCAGCTTGAAACTGCAAAGTTTCAGCTCAGACTGATCATCTCTCCAGGGCTCTTTTGTCAGGTCCGCATCTTGGACCCCTGGATGCAACAGCCAGAGAAGAAAGGAAGACAGAGAAGGCAGGCCTCATGCCACCCTCACCTCCTCCACACCGCACACGAATAAAAGCCTAAGAATGGGGATAGGACAGGTCGGGAGGGAGACCTGGAGAGGCAGGATTTGCAGCCCAAGTGCCTATCCTAAACCTCAGCCTGTAAGTGGAAGTTTGGGGCATCAAAGGCACACCCAATCTCTCTGCTATAACCCTGCCAGCAGAGCCCAAGGATGGGAGCAGACTCTCGTAGAGACCAGGTTCTAGCGCCGGCTCCCCAATGCCTTGCTCGGTGCTGCTGGCCCAGCTCGCCCTGCCCCCACCAGGGGCACCCCCCTCGGCAGACCCACGGAAAGCCTACTGGATGGAGGCGCCACAGCAGCCCTTGCAGGAGCCGCTCCTCCGCCACAAAGGGTCCCCATTAGGCAGGGGGCTGGCCACGGACAGGCCGTCCCTACTGGCGCCGGGCACGAAGGACCAGTCGGGCCGGCGCCGGAGAGGCAGGGACAGAGCCCGACCCTTTCGAGGACGAGCTGACCCCCTCGGCTGCTGGAGCCCCCCAGCCGCCCAGCAGGCTGGTCCTGCACAGGCGGCGGGGGATGGTGGCCACCTACCTGTCCCTTCGCCGCCGCTGGCTCCCGGTGGCCGGCTGCGGGCCACGTGGACGCGCCTTCGAGCCGCACACCGGCCCCGCTCGCGCGCCCCCGCCGCCGCGCCCCACGGCCTACACCCCGCACGCCAGCGCCGCCGCCGCCCACACACTGGGCCGGCCCGCGGCCGCCGGGGCCTTTTAAATCCGGACCGTACCACCGCGTCGAGCAGGGGCGCCCAGGGAGGGCCCAGCAGGAGGGCTCGCGGGCTGGGGCCCCTTCTCCCCAGGGCCGGGGAGAGGCCCAGGGCGCCGCCCGTGCCTCTCTGAGCGGCCGAGGTCCCGGCCCAGCGAGCCGACTCCCCCGGCGCAATGGCCGCGTCCGCGGCGCGCGCCTTTCCCCCTCCCCCCGGCCCGCTGCCTCGGGCAACCCTGGGACCCGCGCGCCCTCACGCCACACCCCCTAGGGCCCCGGGTGCGCGCGGCAGCCTCGGGCACGCGCAGACCCCTTCCCGCCCCGCCCCGCCCGGCCCACGCGCTCCGAGGCGCGTCCCGGGCCACCTGCTGCGGGTGCGCGGCCTCGCATGTCCCGGCCCTACAGGCGCGCACCGGCCGAGGACCCGTGGGTCCTTGTTCAGAACACTCTCCCTGTGAGGGTCCGTAATCCGGAGGGCCCGCGCCTAATAACCTGCAAATATCCAGCCATTTACCCCTGGCCCCTTCCCCAGCATCCGCCTTGGCCCTGAATCTGGGCTTTGCATTCCCTTGGTTTCTTTTTCCTTTTCTTTCTAAACAGCTTTATTGAGATGTGATTCATCTACCATATAAGTCACTCATTTAAAGGGTAACATTCAATGACTTTTAATATGATCACAAAGTTATGCAACCATCCCAACTATCAATTCCAAAAAGTGTTCAGTCGCCCGGAAAGCAAACCCCCATGTGCCCATTAGCAGTCACTACCCAGTCTGTCCCTCAACCACCCCCGTGCCCCTCCTCCTGCCCCAGCCCCTGGCACCCAGTAATCAACTTTCTGACTTCAGATTTCCCTGTTCTGAACTTCTCATGTAAATGAATGAACATCTTTTGTGTCTAGATTCTTTCATACTGAGCATACTGTTTTCAAGGTTCATCCATATTGTAGCAAGTTATCAGGACTCCATTTCTTTCTGGGGCCAAATAATACCCCATGACTTGGATATACCACAATTTATTTTTCCATTCATCAACTGGTGGACATTTGGGTTGTTTCCATCTTTAGGCTGTTGTGAATAATGCTGCTACAGCATTTGTCTTTAAGTTTTTGTGTGAATACCTCTTTATTCCCCTTCCACCTAGGAGTGGAACTGCTGGGACATGTGATAACTCCATTTTGAACATTTTAAGAAAAATGGCCAAACCGCTTTCCAAAGTAGCTGCACCAGTTTACATTCCCATCAGCAGGTGTATGAGGGTTCCAATGTCTCCACATCCTCACCAACACTTGTTGTTACCTGACTTTTTGTTTCCAGCCATCCTAGTGGGTTTGAAATGGTATCTCGTTTTGTTTTGCATTTCCTTGGTGACCAATGAGGTTGAGCATCTTTTCATGAGCTTATTGGCCATTTGGATATCTTTTCTGATATACAAAGAAATCTGAAATGTCTATTCAAGTTCTTTGCCTATTTTTCTTTCTTTTTAAAAATTTTTATATGATTTTTAAAGGCTACACTTCATTTACAGTTATTACAAAATATTGGCTATATTCCCCTTGTTGAGTCTTATCCATTCAATTGAAGACCTTAAAAGCAAAAATTGAGGTTTCCAGGAGAAGTAGATATTCTGCCTCAAGACTGTAACAGAGACATTGTGCCTGAGTCTCCCTCCAGCTTTGCTGCTACAATTGCGTGAGCTAATTCCTCAAAATAAATTGTGTGTGTGCGCGTGTATGTGTGTATCCTGTTCTGTTAATCTGGAAAGCCCTATCTAAACAGATGTCTTTCCATTTATTTAGGTTTTCTTTCATTTCTTTCAATGTTATTGTGTACTTTACAGTGTACAAGTTCTTGCATTTCTATTGTTAAATTTATTCCTAAATATTTTATTCTTTATGATGCTACTGTAAATGAAATTGTTTTCTTAATTTCATTTAGGATTGTTCATTGCTAGGGTATAAAAATACAATTAATTTCTCTGTCGTGATCTTTTATCCTGCAACTTTGCTGAATTGGTTTATTAGCTCTAATAGGTTTTTTTGGCAGATTTATTAGGATTTTGCACATACAAGATTATGTCATCTGAGAATAGAAATAGCTTTACTTTTTCTTTTTCAACCTGGATGCCTTTTATTTCATTTTGTTACCTAATTGCCCTGGCTATGCCCTCCAGCCAAATGTTGAATAGAAATGGTTGCTTTCTTTTTAATTTTTATGATTGGAAATTATTTCAGGCTTACAGAAAAGCTGTAAGAACAGTACAGAAAGCTCCCATGTACCCTTAACCCAGATTCATATTTTGTCCCATTTGCTTTCTCATTCTCTCTCTCTCACATGTGTGTGCATATATTATATGTTTATTATATATAAAAATATTTTTCTGAAGTATGTCTAAGTAAGTTGCATACACCTTGCCCCTTTACTACTAAATATGTCACTCTGTATTTCAAAACATAAGCATAATTACTGTATAATTACTATAGTATCTTTTGGGGGGGATTTATCTATTCTGGATATTTCTTTTTTTCATTTATATATATGTACTGTTCATTGTTTCTAAGAACAGTTTAGAGCTTTAGCTTTTTTTTTTTTTTGTAGGGGAGAGCGTGAACGACAAATAATGCAGTCGAGTTTCCCACATTTGGGGAAATCACAGGGGTCAGCACATCCGAACTGCAATGGATGAACCTTGCCCTGGGAAAACCACCTTCATGATCATGGTATCTCCCCAGCCAGGTAAGTATTAGCTTTTTAAACCTACATAGTTATCAAAGGAATAAAGCCAACCGCAAAATAAAAATCAACAGAATGCAGTAATCCAATCATAAAGGACAGTCAAATGGGCTTACACGTATTCAAGAAATTAATTATCTAAGTTATAAATAATAAGTAGTTCATTTCTGTCCTTATTTTTAGATTCCACATGTAAGCGATTATAATTACTATAGGCTCTTACATAATCACAGTGTGACTATCAATGTCTGAAATGTTGCTGTTGATACAATAACATTATTTAATCTATGCTCTTACTCAAATGTCATCAATTGTGCCCATAATGTCCTTCATAGCTTTGTTTTCCTGATCCAGGATCTAGTCTAGGATCCCACGTGGCATTTAGTTGTCACGTCTCTTTGGTCCCCTTTAATCTGAAACGTTCCTCTGCTTTTCTGGGCCTTGCATGACATGAGCCTTTCTGTAGAGTGCAAGCCAGGTCTTTGGTGGGATGTCCTCACTTTTGGGTTTGTCTGCTGTTTGCTCATGGTAGGACTCGGGCTGTATGGTATCGGAAGGCTGCCAGGCCATCTGGCCAGGAGGCTGGGCCCACTCAGTACTTCTCATCAGGAGGCAAGTGTTATCATTTTGTCCCTTCGTTGTGATGTCAACTTTGATCATTTGGTTAAGGTGGTGACTGCCAGGTTCTCAAGTGGACAGTTACTGTTTTTTCCCTTTGTAACTAAAAAGTGATTTGTAGGAAGATACTTTGAAACTAGGTAAATATTCTCTTCTTCATCAAAATGTCACTCAAACATTGATAGTTCTTGTCTGAATCAATGATTACTCTGATGGTTACAAAATAGTGATTATTCTCCCTCCACGATCGCTCCCGCATTCGTTCGTTGGCATTCTGCTGTCAGGGAGTGTGCCTCTGCTACCTATGTACTCCCTATCACTGTGCACTCATGGAACTTGATTTTAATCCATTATTGCTAACTGTTCATTTTGATGATCAAATTATCTTGTACTTTTCTTGCCCCAGCCCTGGACTCAGCAATTTTTCTAAGGAGCCCTAGTTCCCTGTTAGGGAGCATAATATTTAGAAACCAAGCCAGTGGTGCTCATTGCTACTGGAGAGTGTCATGCTCTTAGGCACTATCAGTGGACATAGCTAGGATGTGTATGTATGTCCGTGTGTGTATACACACAGGTTTTATACAGACACACACACACAGAGGTCACGTATATATACATATACATATACATTTACATATACATATACATATATATATACATACATACAATCCTGACTACATACTGATACCTCCCATCCCAATTCCACAGCAAAAGTTCCGAGCCCTTCCTTAATTCCCCAGTCTACATTTGTATCTCCCTTCAGCATTAGGAGACCTGGCTTACAATATCATCAATATATTCACTCATTTGTTTAATCCTCCAATAATCCATAGAGAGCATTTTCAGGATAGCAAATCCCGAGGACAAACAAACTTACCAAGAGAGGTTTGTGATTTCTTTACAAGATTTTTGTTGTTTGGTTTCTTTTGTCTTAAAACCACAGGCATAAAGTAAAAAATGCTGTATTTAAACGTTGCTTGGGTAGCTTTTTTTTTTAATTGCCCTTTAATACAGTTATGTTATTCATTTGAAATACACTTGGGACTGCTGTTTGTAATAAATTTTAGCTTCCCCCCCATCCTTTTGATAATTTTTAGTATGTAAAATAGTAACATGTGTCCAGAAGTCAAAACTACATAAGAAGAGACACCCAGGTGAACATCACTCCTTCCTGTATCCCTACCACCCGGTTCCCTCCCACTCCTTAAGGTAACCAATTTCATTAATTACCTTCTTTTTCTTTTTTCCTTTTAAAATGAGCTTTATTGGGGTATAACTTGCAGATGGTAAAATGACCACACTTTAAATGTACAGTTCAACGAGTTTTGAAAAATTTGTACCTCTGTGTGAGATATAGACCTTTTCCATCAGCCCAAAAGCCCCTCTGAGTTCCCTCTGCAGCCCTGGCCCCTGCCCCTGGCCCCACATGGGTACCAATCTGCTTGCTGTCACCAGGAAGATGGTGAGCATCTTTTCTCTTGCTGTTGCCATTCCTGTATTGTCTTTTGTGACATTGTCTATTCAAATCGTTTTTTAAAAATTAGGATGTGTGTCTCATTTTTATTGATCTGCAGGAGTTATATGTATGTGTGTGTGTATATATACATATATATATATATAAAAACATATTCTGGATACAAGACCTCTGTCATAAAAAGATTTCTTTCCTCCAAGCCAGTGGCTTGTCTTTTCATTTTTACAATAGTATCTTTTAAACAGCAAAAGTCTGGATTTTTGCTGAAGTCAAATTTGTCAACTTTTCCTTTTATGGTTATTTTTTGTATCCTGTCCAGGAAAACTTGGCCTAGGCCAAGGTCACAAAGATTTTTTTCCCATGTTATATTTAGATTTTTTTTTTTTTTTGAGTTTTAGCTTTCACTTTTAGGTCTACAACCCATGTCAAGTTCATTTTTCTGTATGGTCTCAAGAAGGTGTGTAAGTTTCCTGTGGCTTCTGTAACAAAGTCCCATGCACTGAGTGTCTAAAACTTCTCTCTCAGTTCTGGAGGGCAGAAGTCAGAAATCAAGGGGTGGGCAGGGCCATGCTTCCCTCTGCAGGCTCTAGGGGAGTAACTTCCCTTGTCTCTTCCAGCTTCTGGTGTTGCTGGCACTCCTTGGTCTTCCTTGGCTTGTAGACACAGCCCTCCAGTCTCTGTTGTCACATGGCCTTGTCCCTGTGTCTGTCTCCCCTCTTCTTGTAAGGACACCAGTCATATTGGATCAGAGCCCAGGCTCCTCCAGTATGATCTCATCTTTTTTGTTTGTTTGTTTCTTTCTCTTTTTAAAAAAATGTGGGGGGGGGGCAGGTAATTAGGTTTATTTATTTATTTTTAATGGAGGGACTGGGGATTGAACCCAGGACCTTGTACATGCTAAGCACATGCTCTGCCACTGGGATTTACCCTCCCCCTGATCTCATCTTGATTTGATTACATCTAAAAAGACACTGTCTCCAAATCAGGTCACTTTCACAGGTACTGGAGGACAGGACTCCAACATATCCTTCTAGGGGACACAATTCATCCCCTAACCTCAGGGTTAAAGTTGATCTTATCCATACAGACATCTGTCTGCTCCAAAACCATTTCTTAAACACCAAAAATGTAAAGACTTTTTTCTGGACTCCTAATTCTATACCTGTTCATGTGCATGCACCACGCTGCCCTGACTGCTGCACCTTCATAGTAAGTTTTGAAACCAGGTAATGTGAGCCCTCCAACTTTGTTGTTTTTTCACTTTTTTATTTTTTCAGAGGGAAGTAATTAGTTTTTTTTAATTATTTATTTTTAGAGGAGGGACTGGGGATTGAACTCAGAACCTCAAGCATGTTAGGCATGCGCTCTACCACCAATTTATACCCTCCCCCTCCAACTTTGTTCTTTTTCAAAATTGTTTTGGATATTCTAGGTCCTTTGGATGTCTATATATTTTGAGGATCTTCTTATCAATTTCTACAGAAAAGCATGCTGGGATTTGTGGTAGGGCTTGCATTGAATTCATAGATCACTTTGGGGCGTGTTACCATTTGGAGGCAGAATTCAAAGATGGCCCCAAGTGTCCTGCCTCCCAGCGTACAAACCTATATCATCCTCTCCCTTTGAGGCAGAGCAGAACCTCTGCACATGATGGGACCACACTCCCATAGTTAAGTTACTAATCAGCTGACTTTGAGTTCATCAGAAGGGAGAGCCTCTGGGTGAGACTGCCCTAATCAGGTGAGCTCTTAACTGAGACTAGACCCTTCCTAAAGAGGGAGATTTGAAGCATGAAAGGAGGTATGGTGGGCACCAGGTAGCAGGTGGCCTCTAGGAAGTGAGAGCATTCCCTGGCCAACAGCCAATGAGGAAACAGGGACCTCAGTCCTACAGTCACAAGGAACCTGAATTTTACCAAGAAGCTCATAAGCTTGGGAGAGGACCCTGAGCCTCAGATGAGAAGGCAGCCCAGCCGATCCTGATGGCAGCCTCATGAGATCCTCAGCAGAGGACCTAGTTACATCATGCCCAGACTTCTGAACTACAGAAACCATCAGATGATAAATGTTTTGTTTTGTTTTATTTTCACATAGACGCTGTGTCTCTCATGTTTATTTCAATCTACTAGTTTTTGTTGCCATTGCAAATGAAATATTTATTCACATTCCATTTCTTGGTGCTTTTCACTAGAGCAGAAAAGGCTGGGTTTTTGTTTTTGTTTAACATGCATCATATTCAGTCACATCTAGCCACTTTACATTCCACCCGTGGCAGAATTCTAGAATTCTGGTGCCCCAATCTTGGCAGCATCCCTGCTGTCTGATATGACAGGGTGCTCCCAGCTCATCCTGTACACTTGCCGGCCTGGCCTGGGACCAGCCACATCTCCAAGAGGCACTGGGTCTTACTGGTAGGAAATGGTCTTTAGGGACCATAATCTGGGGTCTGCGGGTGGAAACGAGTGTTGCTTTAAACTGCTGAGTTTTTGTTAGTCAGATGGCAATAGAAACCTAATGCAGTCATCCTGACAGTATTGAGTCTTCCGATCCATGAACATGGAATGTCTTTCTGTCTGTGTAAGTATTCTTTAATTGTACAATACCACTTGTATGAAATTTTCAGAGGAGGTAAATCTACGCAGACAGAAAGTAGATTAGTGGTTGCCATGAGCTGGTGCGGGGTGGTAGGTGTCATAAGGAGAGACTAGTTAACGGGTACAGGATCTCCTTTTAAGGTGATAAAAATATTCTGGGAGTAGACACAGCTGCTGGTTGCACAATACTGTGAATGTACTAAATGCCACTGAAATGTGCATGTTTAAATGGTTAATGGTTATTTTTATGTTACGTCAATTTTTCCTCAGTTGAAAAAAAATTAAAAATAAAAAACAAAATCCCACACTGAGATACCACATCTCCCAGCTCAGGTTGCATATGTCCCCGCATGGTGAGTGGCGGTAGTACCTGTGGGCATAGCGCAGGGGAGCCAGGACTCTCTCACCTGGTGGTGGGGCTGCCAAATGGGGGAGAGCACTGGGGAGGGGAATTTGCCAATATCTGGAAAATTCTTTCTGTGGCTTAAAGAAAACGAGGGGGCTCTGCATGCACAGATATGGAGAGACACGTAGGAGATTTAGATGTATTGCTAAGTGACAAATGCAGTGACCCAGGCACTACCTCTGACCTTCCTCCTTTCCTCTCCTCCTTCCTCCTTCCCTCCGTTTCAGCCCTGTTCACCTCCAAGGAGTGCACCAGTGTCTTCACACCTGCTATTCTCACTGCCTGGAACAACCCTCCCCCACTCTGGAAAGCCTGACTTCTTGTCACTCCTGTTGGCTTCAATGTCACCATGCAAAAAAGGCCTCTTCATCTGGCTTGTACATTTTTTGTTTCTCTATTTGTGATTTACATCCACACTCATGCACACCCACCCACCCAGATGGGAACACATGTATATAGACACACATGTGCACATCTCTGTACACTGGTCCCCAGAAACACTGGCGACCACTGACTGACCTGATGACCTCCTGGAGTCCTAGAGCATCAGATAATACCCATCCCCACAGCTCCTTTTCTCTGCACCCACCCAACCTCTCCTCTAAACTCCACATTCATGTGGATTCAAGGTCCCAAGGAGAGGGTCCCCAGGGGGAGGTATAGCTCTGGTAGAGTGTGTGCTTAGCATGCACAAGGTCCTGGGTTCAATTCCCAGTACCTCCATTAAAAAATAATAAAATAAATAAACCTAATTACCTCCCCCTTCAAAATAAAGTAGCAAAACTAAACCAAGGAGAGGGCCCCTAGCGCTAGACAGTCCCTCCTGGCAGAAGCTCTGGCCTGTGCTGGCCTCTAGGCATGAGGCAGGATGCCCTAGACCACCCAGTGCTGGCAGCCAAGCAGAACATCTGCCCCACCACAGCCCTTCCTTAGGATCAGAGGCTCCTCCCTTGGCCCCCCCCCCCCCCAGGAGTGTCTTTTCTGTCCCTTCAATGGCCACAAGGAAGTGGATCTTCTTCCCTGACAGTCCCCTAGCCCCTCGACCCTGATGCGAAATGGCTCCCTTCCTCCCAGCCTGACCTACCAGCAACTCAGGGTTGCTTTTAAACACCAGGCCCCTTCCCTGCCAGGACCCACAATTGGGCTTCAAGGGGCTTGTTTTCCAGAAATCGTCCGCCACTGGGTGAGCCACCTGAGGGGCTCCCTTCACCAGGAAGCCTGCTCTTTGGTGGCTTCTCAAAGAGGGCAGCAGGAGGTTGGCACAGGCCAGATGATCCCTTCTCCAGGTTTCCTGGAACCCAACAAAAGGCCCCATTGAGGTCCTCAGAGTTGTCCCCAA
This sequence comes from Camelus bactrianus, assembly GCF_048773025.1. Taxonomy (NCBI): domain Eukaryota; kingdom Metazoa; phylum Chordata; class Mammalia; order Artiodactyla; family Camelidae; genus Camelus; species Camelus bactrianus. Next base: position 117,428,376 of record NC_133575.1, on the reverse strand, counting down.
CATCCAGGACCTCAGGTGAGGCTTGGCCACCCCTCTCTGCTATGCCCCAGGTGCTCTGGCATCCCATCCCCTCTCCCACATGACCACAAATGGTCCTGCCCTAGATGCATGGTGAGGGAGCTGGAGTGAGAGCTCTTATCTGCCAGACAGGCCTCCCTGGGCCCCAGGTGAACAGGACACAGGGCCCTGCCCACTGGAGGAGGAGGGCACAGGAGCTGCTGTACCCAGCAGGGCCCACCACCGTCAAATCTACACATTTGCTAGGGAGGTGGGGCTAGACTCAGAGCTAGGGTGCACCCCGCCAGCCAGGGCCTGTCCCCTGTCCCCTGAGCTAGGTGTCAGGCAAGGGGAACTGGGGGAGTTGACTGCTGAGGTGGGGGCAGGAGGCAGGGGCACGCACCCTCAGGCCAGATTCCCCATGTGGGGCTGTGAGCAGAGCCAGCCTAGGTGGGGTGAGCAAGCAGTGAGTACAGGGCAACCACCATGCCTTCCCGGGCCGTCACCGGGGAGAGATGCTGTGGTGGGGGACATCGGGTGGCTGGGAGCCACAGGACAGCCATGGCCCTTGTGGAACGGGCAGCTCGGAGACACAAAAGGAGCCCAGGGGCCCGGGAGGGAGGCCCGAGGAGGAATGTCCCTCCTACCCACAGTGATGAACTGCACCACTGTGCCCGCGCCCCTGTGAGGACCGGCTGCCTTGCAGATGCCCCCTCCTACCTCCACAGACTCAGTTTCCCATCCAGTCCCCTTCCACCCTCCCACCCCTGCCAAAAACAGTTTCTTGGAAGATACAAAGAGCAGAAACATCATATCATTCCATTTATGTGAAACTTCCAGAACAGGCAAATCCATCCAGACAGAAAGTAGTCTGGGGGTGCGAGGGGCTGGGGGGTACTGCTAACAGATGTGGGGGCTCCTTTTGGGGTGACTCACAACAGTGTGAATGTACTAAATAACCCTGAATGGTACACTTGCCAGTGGTCAAAATGGTGAATTTCACATTATGCGAGTTTTATCTCGGTAAAAAAAATTTTTTCAATGAAACAGTGCAGGTACTCCAACTGACATGGACGTTTCTTTATCATAAAAGAAAAAAGCAGTAAATGACAGCACCGGGGCAGCAGATGATCGGCCCGTCCTGTCTCAGAGAGAGGGCCAGGCGCCCGGAGTCCTGGAGCCGTGGGGAAAGGGGGACCATGCACCTCCACCTTCACCGGATCTGTGGGGAGGAGCAGGGGGTGTCGTCTCCGTCTCTGGTCTTCTCCGGGCGGCGCGCCAAGCCCTGGCCAGGCTGCCTCCCGCCCGCAGCTCGAGGGGCTTCCTTACCGTGTACTTGTCCCACTTCTTCTCGGGGTCGTAGGGCTCCCAGCGGCTGGCGGGGAAAATGTGCTTGTTCTTCTCATACCAGCTCCTCAGCACCACCTTGCCTGCGTGCGACTGGGGAAGGGAGAAGGGCCAGGCTCTGCGGCTCAGGGCCACCCAGCTCAGGGCCACCCGGGGCTTGCCTTCTCCTCCCCAACCTGCCCGGCGCCCCCGCACCACAGTACCTCATCCTTCTCCACTGTGGCGTCGCTGAGCAGCCGCACATCGTCGTGAACATCGAAGTTAAAGAGAGGCCCTGCAGGGGAGAAAGGGTCAGCCCACCCTCATACCTCTGCCCTGCGAGGCTGGGGGCCAGTTTCGGGGAAGGGGGGGCTGCACCAGGCGCACTCACCACTCTTTCCTCGTGCCTTGGTGACAATGAAGTCGTAAAAGCTGTGGTGCTAGGGGCCAAAGGTGGGAAAGTGACTACTGATGACCCGTCTCAGCCTCTCCTGCCCGCCCACCCACCCAGAGCGAAGTGGGGACTCTCCCTCAAAGCTCTGAGGCACGCCGAAGCCTGTGACCCTCCCGCTGCCACCCTGCCCTCCCGGGGCTGCAGGAGGAGAAGGGACTCACGTGGGGTATGATTAGGTCCTCCTTGATGTACATGAGCTGCTCCACTCCTGCTGACCTGAAGGAGAAAGGCAGGAGGGTGTGGAACAAAGATGCTGTGAGGCTGCCTGCAAGGTCCGGTGCACCCGGAGCTAGCGCCCCCGTCCTCCACCTCTGGGCTAGAGAAATGGGGCAGGTGCTCCCAGCTGAGGTCCCCATGGTGAGAGGGATGGAAAGGGAGCCTGACCTTCCTCGCAGGAGCCCAGCGCCCAGCATGCCATGAGCAGCAGCCACCACTGCGGTCTCTGGCACCAGGACTGAGACCACAGCTGCAGCCGCCAAGGGCCCCGTGCACACACTCAGACACGCCCAGACACGCCCAGGCATCCACCTGAGCTCACTGAAGTCTTTGCGCAGGATCTCCAGCGCCTTCTGCAGGAACTGCTGCATTGTGTTGCCCTTTTTCATCTGCAAGAGCGGCCGGAGGACAGGTGTGCAGGGAACCAAGAAGTCAGGAAGGGAAGATGGAAACCTGGAGAAGGGTTCTCGAGAAGGCAGTGGCCTGCAGGGGTCCCGGAACCCTCATGACCCCTACAGGGGACCGAGCCCTCTTCCCTGCTCTCCCCAGACTCCCCAGGGGCCACCCACACAAAGGGACCTGCGGGTTTTATCAGGATTGAAAGTCCCTTCCCACTGAATGCAAAGCAGGCTGCACCCGAGAGGCATGTAGAATGGGGTGCAGGCCCCACACCGCCTACCTTGACTGTTCGCCGGTGTCCAGAGCCATCCCAGTAACTGAAAGTGATTTCGATCTCCTCGCCTACAAAACAGAACTGCCTCTTGGCCTACAGACCCAGGGGTCCCTGCTCCCTGCCAGCTCCCTGGGGCTCAAAGCACTGCCCAGAGGACTGCGGCAGGAGAGCCTGAGCCGCCCCCAGCCCTGGCCTCCCGCTGACCTGGCGCCCCAGCGCCGGCCCGCATATCCCACCCAGGGAGCTCTCACTCTTGATCTTCTCCTGCTTGGCTTCCCACTCCTGCCGGAGCTCTTCCCGGAGCCGATTCTCCTCCTCCTGCAAGAGGAAATCGGGCAACGGAGGGAGGCCCCGGGCTGCTGAGGGCACACGCCAGGCCCCGCTCCTTAAGCAAAGGCCTCTGCCCCGCACAGGGTCAGGCTGCCTTTACCTCCCGGTCTCGGTCAGGCAGGAAGCTGGTGTCCACATCTGGGTTCTTCCCCAGTTTCCTCTTCTTTGTGGTGACTTCTGAAGCAAAAGGAAACACAGGAGTCAGCTCTTCTGGGGCACCCTGGACCTTTGTCACTCAGGCCTCAGCTCAAACGCAACCACCCTGGACACTTCTTGGACAGTCCTGGCTGGGACGCACCACCCTCTGCTCCCAGCCACAGTGGCCTGCGCAGTCTTCTTCATAGCACCTACGGAAACCTTTATAAAAAGCACCCTTGGCAAGGAGCCTTCACCTTGGTCTCCACCAGCAAAAGCTGAACAGGAGACGGGGTACCTCGTTCTTCCCATCAGCTATGACCTGGAGTGCCTCAGGGGACGGAAGGCCTCAGTACCAGCGTCTGATGTAGAGAAGGCCCTTTGCACTGAGGGGCAGGGCATCCACAGAGGGGTGGATGCTCAGGGAGGGGCCCCTCCATGCCAGGAGCTGTGCTCTCATGGTCACATAGCTGATGTCTCATCTGCTCCTCAAAACAACCTCCAAAAGGAACGACATTTCTTTTTACCAGGTGAAGAAATGGAAGCCCAAAGTCCCATGGCCACCAGTGCCAGAGCCAGTTTCCCCAGTGAGGATGCAGATGAACTAGAACAGTGATTCTTCAACTGGATGGTCTTGGCACCCTGGACACTCAAACAAGGACCCAAGAAAATGAGAGCACCCACTCCATCAGCTGTCAGAGGGATGGCGTCATGCCACGTCACTTGGCCTCTGGAAAACTCCACCGCACAGCCATGAAAACATAAGAGTGCGACAGGCTGAGAGTATCTTAGCACGATTATGAAAACAGTTTTGACCTTGCAGACCCCCCTGAAAGGGTCTCAGAGACCCCCAGGGGTCCCTGCAGCACTCTTTGAGAACCACGGACCTAGAAGATGCCCCCACACACCAGGGCAGGGGTTCCAGAGCCTAGAGAATTTACAAAACTCCCACACCAGCTACCCATGGTTGGGCCCCCAAAACAAAGCTCCCAAGGGAGGAAGCGCTCACAACGCCCCAGTGACATGTGCAGCTCCCGCTGAACGCAACTGACCTGCCAACGGTGATGTTTCAGATGCCAAATGTTGCTAGATACTCACTTTTACTAAACAGTACTAAAGGGAGCCCCGGGTGCTTCCCCTGGGAGGCTGGCAGGCACTTCCTCCTGACAGCAGTGGCTGTTGCCATCAAAGCTATGACAGCCAGCCAGTCCCCAAGCCATGCAGCCATCCCCTGTCTCGGTTCTTCTCCATACCATTCCCTGGCCATCAGGCTTTCTAAACCAGCCCAGGCCTGCAACACACCCTCCCAAGTTCTCAAGTGTGTCCACTCCTGCCTGCTCCGCTTCTGGGCACGCTCATCTCTTGACTGCACACACTCCCCCACCCCCTCATCTCTCTGGGTTCTAATGAAACTCCCCTCATCCTGTCCCATCCCTGTCCTCCCCCGCCCCCATGGGGCGCTTCCTCTGAGCCCTGGGCTGGCCTGGGGCACCGGCAAGGTACACGCTGACCCGTCTGACTCCCACGAGGACAGGGACAGTGGCCGGCTTCTGGCCATCCGCCTCGGCTGGGAGGCAGGTGCACGGCACACAGGGGCCCCATGACGGCTTTGTCCTTGCTCAGCAGCCTTCCCGAGTTGTCCCTGGTGCCCCTTGTTCCATCGGGCAAGACCTGCACTGTCCAACTGATAGCCACTTAATTTCTGCAGTTGTGTCAACTTCCACTGAAATTAATCAAACAGAATGAACAGTCTGGCGCCCTAGTCACACAAGCAACATGCTCAGTGGCCACCCAAACATGAACGTTTCCATCATTCTGGAAAGTTCTACTGGCCAACCTGGTCTAGATCATCTCTTCTCCGCTGTCCATCCTCTGTGGCACGAATGAAGAGCAGCTTCTAGAACCTTCATGATCGGGCATCAGCCTGTCTGGCATCCTCTTGCACTGAAGACCCCACACCCCTGCCCAGAGACGGCATACTGGGTTCTGACGCACTCTGCCACTGAGAGCAAGCCCCCCCCCCCAGCTCTGCACACTGCGAAGACGTCTCCCTTTCTCTCCTGTCCGGACTCAGGAGGTTTGAGACCACGAATGCAGCGGTCGATCGGCACTGGGCGGTAGATGTCCTTCTTCACTCTCAAGCCAGAATCCAGGACACAGCTCTGCCAGCAGGACCCTTCCCTGGTCCCCCAAGCCTGCACTCACCTTCCCTTTCCAGCTCCTCCTCATACATGACCACCTCTTCCTCCTCCTCGCCTGCCTCCTCTTCTTCCTCCAGTGTAAAGGACAGGCTGGAGATCTTCCGCTTGGCCTCCTTCTTGCGCTCCTTCTCTCGCAGTTTCTCCAGCTTCCTGCCAAGGCACAAACGGCCATCACGCACACCCCAACCCCCGAGGCCCCTCCCCTGACCCAGAGCCAGAGGAGTCCTACTGCCCTGGGGCACTCCCAGTTCATCGGCAGGGCTCTGATTATGAAACAGGGTCCCCCCTTCAACGTGCAGGAGCCGCCTGTCCCATCCCCATCCCCGCCATCTCAGCAGGAGCTACATCTTGGGTGGACAGCTGCTGGCTGGGAGGAGAGAACCCACAGCTGCAGCTCCTTCGACTGCTCCTTCTTGGCCAGCTGCTTCTCCCGCTCCTTCACCAGTGCCTGCTGCTTCGCCTTCATGTCATTCAGGGTCACCAGACCTGCGAAGTGAGCAGACATGGGGGTGAGAGTTGGTCACCCAGAGCCAGGCAAGCAGCAGGCCTCAGGCCAGGGGAGGGTACCACTAGCATTCTGCTCACCCACGGTGCTGGACTTGAGCTCTGCCTCCACGGCGTCATAGTGTGCAGAGAACTTCTTGTCAATGTTGGATTTCATGATGTTCTCCTGTCCCGGAGAGAGAGCAGCGGCGATGGCCACCATGGAAGTGGGGGCTTGGGTTCTAGTCACAGATCTGTCCCTGGACTCACTATGATGTGATCATGGGAAAGACATTTCTCCTTTCCTTGGTTGGTGGAAGGTTCCGTGGGGGCTGTGAGAGGCTCTTCCAGTGCTAAGGGAGCCAAACGGGGCCATTTCCCCACTATCTCTGGCCCCTGCACATCTCCCACAGGAAAGCAGAGCTCACTCGGTGGCCTGGAGCCATGGGTCCTACCTGCCTTCGGTGTTTCTCATACCCAGCCTTTAAATTGAAGCTCTGGAGACCCAAACCCAGGAGTGACAGGAGGGAGAGGAGAGTGGCCGAGGGGCCTAGTCCCTCACTGAGCAATGTTGCTCTGTCTTGGCCTCAAATGTTGCCAACAGCTTCCCATGAGGCCTCCTGGCTCCAGCCCAGCCCCATCTCGCTTGGTACCACGTAGGTCCCTCTCTGGCCAGCAGCCTCCAAAGAAGGTGGCCAGCAGAGAAATGTACCTCTGGCTGGCCACAGAGTCCACAGAGAGACAGCAGGACTGGGGCACGAGTGTGAACCGAGGCAAAACTGGGCCTCGGTGTGCAACCACTTCCTTGGGCCTGGCTTCCTAAGGTAGGAGCCTGCTCTCCCCTTGCGCCAAGTCTGTGCTCTTTCATGGAGTCTCCCCCAAAGGCCCAAGCAGAGGGCTCCTTCCTTCCTGACTGCCCACCACCGTGGGCCACTCACTGAAGCCCTTAGTGAACCGCTAGCACCGCAGACGCTCCTGCTTGCCTTTGTCCGGTGAAAAGGGCTCTGGAATGAGCCTCAGTGGCCAGAGGCCTGCCCTTCCTGGTATCCACTTGATCTGGGCAGAGGCCTGACTCTCAGGGCTGAGGGGCCAGAAACAGGATGCTCTGTGCCCTCAAGGGTCGCCCCAATGCCAACAATGGAATTACTGACTGTGGCTCCCTCCATTTGGAGGCTTGTCACAACCTAGCTCGTCTCAGCCTTCTGGGCCCATTTTACAGATGAGCAGACTGTGGCCGGCTCACTGCTGCCCCTTGCTGGAGATCAGCGAGCAAGGGTCCCACCCCGGCTCGCCGCCCGCGCTCTGCGCCCGCCGCCCGGGGTCGCGCGGGGCCCCGGGGAGCCAGGGCGGCGGACTGCGCGCATGCTCCGTGGCGCCCCGGCCCGGCCCGCACCTCGGCGATCCTCTGCTTCATCTGCTCCATCTGCTCGCGCTGCTTCTCCCGCTTCTTCATCAGGTGCATGGCGCGGCCCGCCTCGCTCGCTGCACCCTTGTACTGAGCCATGGCGGCGGCGGCGACAGCGACGGCGACAACGGCCCGGCCGAATCTCAGGAGCCGCGGCGGCGGCGGCCGTGCAGTCAGCTGACGCCCGCGCCGTGACGTCGGCCACCAGGGGACGCGCGGGCGCCCCGCCCCGGCACGTGACCCCCGGCAGCCCCGCCCCCGGAAGCCAGCCCCCCCCGCCCCCGCATCCCGCCCCGGGAAACCGGAGCCTGGATGCCGGTCCCTCGTTTCCTTAGTTCCCCATCCGTTTCTCAACGATAACCCCTGGCCTGAGCCTGGGTCCTCAGTCCTACTTCCTCCTGTTGACCCCAGGACTGGGCCCCGGGGCCCTTCACTTTATTGATGTTGATCCCGACCCAAGGTCAGAGCCCCTCAACCCCCTTGCTGCCTCCCCACCTGAAGTCACCACGGTTCCCCCTGCTTCCTTGACCTCGACTCCCCTCCCAAGACTGGGCCCCAGTCCCTCATTTCCGCAGACCACAAGGCTGGGCCTTAGTCCCCTCTCCCCCCTCCTTCTTGACCTGAAGGCAGGAATCCCGCCCCTTTGCTTCCTCCACTTCAACCCCCACCCCACCCCAGGCCAGACCCCTCTCCCCCATTTCCCACTGATCCCCAAGGGTTGTAGTCCTGGTATCAGCACTGATTCCCTGGGTGGCCTTGGGCAGGGTGATGTGACCTGTTTCCTCTGTATAGGCCCTTTCCGTTCAGGAGCTCTGCAATTCCCTGATAAAGAATGTCACTTTTTTTTTTACAGCCATCAGCAGCAAAACTAAGCTACACACAGTCCCAAACTTGGGTAGGAGAGCATGATGGCCCAGGGAGCCAAGACCTGGCCCCTTAGGCAGCTTTTGGGAAGTAAAACTAAGTATCTGGGCTCAGGTTTCAACACAGTTTTATTGGGAGGTTTTGTCTTCTGTGAAATACACTAGAGGCTGGGGAAGGGGACACATTCACTTTTGCAAGATAAGGGTTTCCCACCACGAAGGGAAAGGAACAGGGCGGGCAGGGCACACGGGGTTTGGGTCCATTTTCCCACCTCTTTCTGCTTTGCTCACGTATCTTTTCTCTCAGCAAGTACCAGCGGACACAAAGACAAGAAACAAAAATAAGATCAACCTCCAACGGGGCCACACCAAGTCCTCTCCCTTCCTAGGCTATGCCAGGGTGGCTAGGGTCAGGAGGGTCAGGCCAGGGTAGCCGCTCCACAGCCTGAGGCCGCACCACAAGGTGCGGCTGAGGGGCATAGTGCTCCCTTCTTAGACACGGTGGGCTGAAGTTAATAAATTAGAATAAATTACAGGAGTTGGATAGGGAAAGGAATGCAACTTTGTGCTGGGAGGGCCCCTTCTCTCCAACACATAAGAGTTGGTGGGGGGAGGCAGGGGGCATCTCCAAAGGCCACTACAGTGGGGGTAAGAGCGGTGGGGGCAGAAGTAAGCTTTTCCTCCATGTTCTTCCCAAACAGAGCAGAAGAATTAGAGGTGGGGGGAAGAGACACACGCAAGGAGAGGAACTCTCTTTTCCCAAGATAAGGAAGGGCCGAGAAAGAGGATACTAACCAACCCCCATCTCCCAAACCATCACTAAGGTTAAGGATTTGGTCAGTGAATCAATGAAGTGGGTGACAGGAATGTGGTGGGGGAAGCAGAGGATGCTGGAAACAGGGATGCCCAGCCACGCGCATCTCCCCAGCCCTCAAGAACAGACTCGGATTGGGGGAGAGGGCCGCAGGGGCTGGGGCGGGAGTCAGCAATCACTGGTCAGCTTCTCCAAAGACATCATTCTGTTTGCGCTTCATGTTCTCAAAGTCAAAAGCGGAGCCTGTCATGCGCTTGTAGATGTCTTTGATGTCATTGCAGGTTGTCTCAAAGTGTGTGGTGGCATCATAGGAGCAGGAACAGAACACCTGGAAACAGCCAGAATCCGGGGCCCGAGGTGAGCTGGACAGGGGCCCTGAGCACACAGCCAGGGGCCGTGGCCAGGACAGGCTGCTTACCTGGCTCTCAGAACCATCATCAATGGGCTCATACAAGTCACTGATGGCCACAAATCTGAGGGACAGATGGAGGGGATGAGGCAGGTCTCACCACCAGCCTTGCCCTCCCCGATCCCCACCCTCTGTCTCCTTGGCTCCCTTCCTCCCCCCAGCCCCTCACTTCTGGTCAATGGGCTCCAGCAGCTCCAGGGCCGGCTCGACCTCCTTTTCGGGCTCTGCGGTCTCCACAGTGGTGCTGGCGATGGCGATGTACTTGCCCTGCGCGGCCACGTTGTGTGCGTAGGAGATCATGCACACGTAGATGTCTGCCAGCCAGAAGGGCTCCGTTAACACGGGCACATAGGGGGCTCCTCGGGGCTGGGCTTAATTCAGGCCCGCCCACCCCTCCCCAGCCCCACAGAGTGGACAGCATCGAAGCTGCTGCCCTCACGGAAGGGAAGAGTCCAAGCCACCCAATTCTTAGGGCCTCCAGTCGCAGGGACTGTGCTGTGGGTCCCTGTTCTTCTCTGGAGGGATCAGGCAGAGAGCCAGCCCCAAGGCTGACAGGGAGAGGCTGAACCCCTCAAAGAGAATGCACTGGGCGAAGTCACGTGGGGCTTGGCCTACCTGACTTCCTATTGACCTGGTTCTGAGGAATGATGATTTGGCAGGAGTTGGCGTCATTGGTGTTCTTGATGGGGTGGCTGAGGATACAAATGATACGGATGACCTGGCCGGCCTTCCGCACGCGGTCTGGAATGTAGCTGGGGTCACAGATCAGCTGCTTGCAGCGGGCCACCTGTGAAAGCACCAAAGGCCTTGTCCATATCCAGCCACACCCTGAGGTGTTCATGGGGCAGGGCCCACAGAGAGGGCTGGCAGCTCTGGCAGGCGAGACCACCACCCTTCCCACAGCTACAGCTTCCTCCTGTACCTCAGGGAGCAGCCCTGATACGCACAGACGTCTGCCAGGAGGAACAGCTATCTAGTCTCCTTCTGGAGTTCTGGCTCGAGGCCCTCAGGGCTGAGTAGCAGCAGACCCCACAGAGCCAGGGTCACTGGGAAGAAAGCCTCTAAGGAGAAGACCAAGCCCCGCCCAGGCCATCGGGCCTGCACCTTGGGGAGGGCTCACCTCTCCCTCGGACTTCACGCCCACCACCTTGCCATTCTCCATGATGATGTCGTCCACAGGCTTGTTCAGCATGTATGTTCCCCCGTAGATGGCACTCAATCTGGGACAGGGAGAGTGAAGGTGAAGGCGCCCTCCCAGGGGAACTGGAGACCAGTGCTACTGCCCTGACTCCCACCAGCACAGAGGTGCTGAGAAGGCTGCCCCAGGCCAGCAGAGCTCAGAAGACCCGGTGGTTCTTCCCAGCTGTCACTGCCACAAACTCAGGACTGACTGTGAAGTGCTCCTTCCTCTCTGGAGCCTAAGCCCAGAAAACTCTGCATGGGGCTAGGACAAGGGTGGCATGAGGGTATGGCTCCTCCCGGAAATGTTCTGGGGAGCGGAGTGAAGGGCACCGGAGAACCCCCATCTCAAGGTTTCAAGGTGCTGAGCCCAGTCTGAGTGTTGCCTGACTCAAGCTGGGAGCCAAGCAAGCCTGTTTGTGGTTCTTCGACTCCAGACTTTGACGCCCTGCTGTGGTGCCATCACTTGAGGGTAGTGTGAAGTAAACCAAGACCACGATGGGAAAGTAGAAAATGCTCCAGAGATGCTCGAGGGGGCAGTTCCTGAACCTGGCCTCAGTCCCACTGGTACCGCCAACTGAAAAAAGCTACGCCCTCACCTTGCAAAGCCCTGGGGCAGCTCGCCAAGGCCGTAGAGCGGGTAGAGATAGGGGCTCTTGCCGTACCGGGCCAGAGACTCGCTGTACAACTTGATACGGTTGATGGTCTCAAGACAGGGCTGGTCCAAGTAGCTGGGGGAACAGGGTCAGAGGAGGCTCCAACAGCAGGACCCCCCAGTTCACCCCAACCAAGGCACCAGGCCAGCCTTCCCACCACCCTCAATGGCCTGGAAAAGACTCTGGGTCAAACGCAGGGAAGAGACAGAAAAGGCAACAGGTGAGCAAGCATGTGGCTGAGAAGCAGTGCACGGGGCGGGCTGAGGGAGCAGCAGGCAGGAGCGGGGCAGGCAGGGTGCAGGCTGGAGGAGGGGGGGTTTGCCAAGCCAGCTGCCCCTCACTCATCAGTGCGGTAGAGCGCCAGGGCGTGGCCAGTGAAGTCGATGACATCCTGGCCCAAGTCAAACTTCCGGTAGACATCTCGCATGCTGGTGCTCTGTGGGTCGACGCCCTCGAAGGTCTTGGGGTCATTCTCATCAAAGTTTGCCACAAACACCAGAAACTTGCGGAAGCGCCGCTTCTCAAACATGCCCATCAGATCTGCGCAGGTGACATGAAAAGAACCTTTGCACCACAGAACATGAACCTCTCCTCCCCGCCAGGCGGGCTGAGAAAGCAGGCACCCTAGCTCCCTCTCTGAGCACCATGTGACCTGAGGTTAACTCCTCTGTGCTGCTCGGCCTCAGCTTCCCCATCTGCACCATAAGCCGGTGGGGCTGGACAGGGTCTGAGGCCCTCCTGGCTCCGACACTTGGGGATGCTTCACTGACCAGGCGGAGCCCCGTCTGTCAGAGGCTGATGTCTTCCAAGGCCGCCATATCCCCTCTGCGTGTGCGCTTCCCTCCTGACAACCAGTGTGAGGCACGGCCCAGGGCAGAAGAGGGAACACAGAGTAACGGGCTTCTGGGACTACCAGGGGGATGTGATATTGGGCAAGGAGCCCCCTGCTCTGAACGGCTGCCCCCTCTCCATGATTCTCTGCCTCAGGGGACCCACACTCACTGGAAGCCAAGGCTTCAGTCTCGGTGGACGGCACCTTGTAGATCTTGCCCCCTTTGTAGACAAAGCTGCCCTCCACCACCTTGAAGTCCAGGTAGCGCGTCACCTCCGTGTACAGCAGCATCTTCACCAGCTGCCCTGCGGGAGGTGCAGCGGAAGCGACATCAGCATGGCTCCCTTCAGGAGCTCTAGCTGGTCTGGAGTGTGACCCCCCCCCCCCCCCGTGGTCGTCCCAGTCACCCCCTACAATAGCTCCTTTGTCTCCCTCACCATTGGCCATGAGGAATTTGGGGATCAGGTCAACGTTCCAGTCTCTGCCCCGGCCCATCGCCTCAGGGGGCCCCTCCAGCAACTGGAAACGCTTATACAGCTACAAGCAGGAGAGAGAAAAAGAGATACCTCAAAGACCACCCCCTCCCTCTCCCATCCCTCTGCCCACAGAAGCTGGGGAGCAGCTTGGCACCCTAGGCCAGAGGTGCAGGAGTGATGCGCCCAGGCCCCAACAGCCTACCTCCTCCAAGGGTGTGATGGACGAGCTCTCGCCCCCGTAGTAGGGGTTCCGGTCCATGTGCAGCACCTTCTTCCCATTCACAGACATGATACCCGACAGGATACATTCCTAGGGGAGGGGTGACATTCGCTGCACTCCCACCCACCCATGTTCCCTCCAGCAGCCCTGATGTGCTCCCCACCCCCAAACCCAAGAGGAGAGCAAAGCTAAAAGGACTCTACCCTGACGGACAGCTCCTTCCACCCCTGGCTGGTCACCTTGTCTAAAATTGGGGGAGATGCTTCATTTTACCATGGTTTCCTTTTATAACCTTGTTAGGCAAAACAGTGAACAAGGAGGAGAGTACCCAGCAGACCCACACCGGGCCTTCCAGCAACCAAGACACCAAGAAAAGCACCTGTCTACGTAGAGCCCCACAAAAAGACAAATAAGACACAACGAGCCGCAGATAAGACCTATCTGGACAAGGAAGGGGACCCAAAACGGAAGTGAAGAAAGGCTCAGCAGGCCTCAAAATCACAGGCCCTACCCTAGGCTGTTCTTTCCTCAAAGGGCAGGAGCCCCTGACCCTGAGCCTTTCCAGCCTCGGGAGGGACTAAGGAGGATGCACCCCTCAGGGCGGCGGTCCATAGGGATTTGGGGGAGGGTAAACACCCTCACTAGTCACTGTCATCAGCCCAAGGACAAAGGCTGCAAATACTACTCAGCCTGAGGTCTCCATGGGAAACTGGGGTGGGGGAGCGGGAATGTGGTGACTGCCCCCACTGCTGTTCCTTCTGGAACATTCCCTGGGCCCCCTGAGAACCGGGGAGGAAGGATGAGGGCCCACCTTGGCGAGGCCCCCTGACCCGAGGTACTACAACATCCCCAACAGAATTAGCCCAAGAGGGAAGGTGATGCTGGGCGGGCGATGGGTGGGGGCCTGGTGGGCGGGGTCAGGGAGCATCCAGAGACCTCGGACCAAGTCGGGGTCCGTTTTCCAGCTCTGCAAGCTGGGAGAGGGAGGACGGGAGGGGCCGGGGATCGGGGCCCAGGGAATCGGGGAGGAGGAGGCCAGGAAGGGGGCCACTCTGCAGACAGACCAAGGCGGTGAGTAGAGGATACGTCGAGGGGGAATGGGCACGGGGCTGTCTTTTCGGGAACCCGAAAGCCGGGGGTGGCAGCGCCGCGAAGTCAACGACGGGAGGATGGGGCCAGGGGCTGCAGCATCGCTGGGAGGAGAAGGCGATGAGGGGCCCCGAGCGCCGGAGGCTGCACTTACGGTGAGGCCGGTCCCCAGCACGATCACATCATATTCCTCATCCATGATCAGGCCTCGGTGCCAGCGCCCGTCGGCTCCTCCTCCTTCACCACAGCCTCCTCCGCCGCCGCCGCCGCCGCCGCCGCCGCCGCCGCCACCGCCGCCGCACTGAACCAAAGATGGCGGCGTACCGGACGCCGCCCGACCCCTCCGCCGCGTCAAAGAGTCCCGGCCCCTCCCCACCCCCGCCGTGCCCGACCGGGGCCACCGCCTCCCCAGCTGGCCTCCCGGGAGGGTTACTGGGACGCGGGTCCCTGCACCAGCACAGCTCCGAGGGTGGCGCCGCTCGCCAGGGGCCCAGAGGGGAGCGCGGCGGTGCGGGGCGGGGCGGGCGGGGCGGGCCGACAGCCGGTGCTGCGGCCCGCGAGAGATCCCTGCGCGGGAGCCGCGCGCGCCCCGCCCCTCGGGAGGCTCGGCGCGGCCCCGCGGCCTGGGTGCGCGCCGCTGCGGCATCCCGAGGCGGCCCCTCTAGGGATATGGGGACGACCATTGTCGCGGCCGTCTCCCCCTCACGTGCTAACCACCTCTGCCCTTCCTCCACCCCTGCCCACCGAGCGCTGCATCCCCTCCCGTTAGAGGCCCAGCTTGCTAAAGACCCTCCCGGTCGTGGGGAAAGGCAGCCAGCAGGACGGACCTTCCCGCCTCCCGCTTGGCCTGGCTAGGGTACAGCTACATCCGGGCGTCTCCTTCCGCTGCCCTCAGCCCTCAGCCCAGCGCATCCTTGCGCCCAGCGCAAAAATAAGTGACAAGAGGCTCAAGCATGGCGACCGGTCTTTATTTTATTAGGAAGGAAACCAGGAGCACCCCAGGCTCCTGCCAGGCAATCCTGGCAAGAATATGCCATAAACCCAGTGATCACACCCAGCCCAACCTGAATGGAGGTCCTTTCCTTCTCAGGCCAAAGAAATAAACCCCACTGTACTGCTTATTGTTAGCACATCACCAAAAGACAATAATGCCAGCCAAGCAAAACAGACAGTTAAATAGTACTTCCACACACCCCCTCCCCGAACTTAGGGAACCTCCAGCTCCTGGCTACTGCAAGGAGCCCCATAAAGCCTGAGGAGGGAGCACTGGTTACACAAAAGCACTATAAACAGCAAGGGTGAAGGTGGAGAAAAGAGAATAAATAAGGAAAAAGGGGAAGGAGGAGGGGGCTTAGAACTCACACGATTTTCCCTCACAATGACCAAGCCTAGGGGATTTGTTTACTATCTGTTCAGAATATATACACCTTGTTGGTAGAGATGGGGAGGGGGCAGCCCAGGGGAGACCCTCAGCGGGCTGAACAGGCAGCCAGACAGGCCAAGGGGAACTGGGGACTCATGCTATGGTAGGAACAGGGGAAGCCCTTCTGTCCAGCACACTTTAAGGTGGGAAAGTGACAACCCAGACACCACGATGCCCTCAACCCCTCACAGGCGCAGGGTCACACAATCTGGGTCAGAGAGATAGTGGGGCCCTTGTGGTCGTCAAAACGGTCCATGGTCTTGAGGCTGAGAATCATGTGCAGGCCGTAGGTGAAGATGAAGAGCATGAAGAGGGAGGTGAGCAGCCCCATCCAGATGCCCGGGGAGAAGAAGCCGGCACAGTCGCTGGCGTAGGAGAACTGTTCCCCCGTCACGTTGAAGGCCTGGATCTGGGGGACAGAAAGGACCGAGTGCCCCCACAAAAGGAGGCCCAGTGAGGGCTGGGGTTCCCAAGCTAGTGGGCAACCCAAATCTCACGGGATGGGCACTTCATGTGGACAGGACTCACAACTACATTCCTGAGCCCAAGGCCAAACCCAAAGGACACAGCCTCTTCAGGCCTCTGTTCCCTCCCCACTCTATCAGCCCTGCTATCTCCAGTCCAGGCTCCCTGCCCACCTCAAGGCTCCATCCCTCCCCATGCCGACCTGGAAGTCCTGAAAAGTGATCTGCCAGGGGGAGGGCTGTGTGCCAGGCACCAGGAGATCGCCATCCTTGTTGGCGCCGCTGACGTGCTCACAGCGGAAGGAGTAGATGCTGGGCCCCGTCACCTGGGAGGCGTTGAAGGTGGTGATGGAGCCGTTGCTGTGGATTTCGAGGCGCTCCATAGTAAACCAGTGCCGGGCGGACACTGGGTAGAAGCGGTTGGTCAGAATGAACCTGGGGAGGCCAAGCAGGGGTCAGGCAGCGGGAGAGGCCGGAGCCAGACCAGCCCACCCACACCTCAACTGCCTTTCGGACTCACTTGAATGTCACCGTGGTACCAAAGAGTTGTTCATAGGTCAGTGCAAGCCTGCAGGGTCAGAGTAAAAGGTGAGTTTTCAGGCTCTGGGATGGCCGCAAGCATCTCAGAGCAGCATCCTCAAGTCTACTTCTCCATAAGCTGTGCCAGGGCCTCACAGCCACCTGAAGAGGCAGCGCCCCCACTTGACAGATGGGAAAACCGAGGTCAGGAAGCAGCCAACACACAGGTTCCCCACCTCCAGCTGAGGGCTCCTTCCTCTGGTTCCCCTGAGCCCACGGCCCCTCCTTTCAGCTCCCCTTTGGGGTTGCTGAGGTGCCCAGGCTGGGCTTTGAGGCTTCTCGAGGGGGAGGCCTCAGGTTCCCAGATTGGGAAGTGTTCACAAACAACGTCCCAGCCAAGAACTAGAAGGTATGAAGAGGTAGAACTCTAAGCAACTCCCACTCTAAGAGCCCTCCCATCGGCCCCACCCTGCAATACCACCTGCATCCCCATGGTGAACACCACCCCCAACATACACACACAGAGTGGCATGTACTTCGCCCTTACCTGGCAACAGAGTCATTCCAGAAGGAGCCAGTCAGGTTGAGATCCTGGACCCCAAAGGTGAGCGAGGTCAGATCCTCATAGTGTTCCTTGTATGTCACCGAGAAGTTTTGGGCCCAGAAGAGGATCCGGGGGGCAGTGTCATTGTAACTCACAGGGGGATGGATCACAGCCGACACCGACTGTCTTTGTAGCAGCTGGCGACCTAGCCCCCCAGCCACCATGGCTACATCACGGGCCACCTGCAGAAACAGCCCACAAGCCTCTCAACAGCCCTGGGAGCAGAGCTTGAACCAAGTGGCCTGCCCCTGCCGCCCCCACTGGGCACTCCTTCGAGCAGCTAAAGTCCCACCGGTCATCCTCAAAGGCCCTTCCTTCAGGAAGCTTTTCCCTGTTGGCTCCTAAGCCTTTGCGATGTTCCTAGTCTCTCCAACTTGGGGACCCTTGGACTTACTGTCCAAAT
Organism: Camelus bactrianus; assembly: GCF_048773025.1. Taxonomy (NCBI): domain Eukaryota; kingdom Metazoa; phylum Chordata; class Mammalia; order Artiodactyla; family Camelidae; genus Camelus; species Camelus bactrianus. The sequence continues at coordinate 117,411,205 of NC_133575.1, read as the reverse complement.
ATGCCAGCCGGTAAGGCTGCCAGGGCTAGGTGGGAAGCTGCCACGTGGAAGGAGGAAGCAGGACTCTGCGGTTCAGCCGTGTCCCCTGACACCTGCCCAGAGAAGCTGCCACCCTCTCCAGGCTGACTCATCCCCTGGCCTCTGAGCACTCCCACTGGGGCCCCGAGGAAGCACACATACCCTGGATGGGCGGACCGCCGTGAGGGCCGCTGTGTATGGGACGTCTTCTGACTTGAGCATGCTCAGCACCTGCCCGATGACCTCATCTGAGGGGTAACGGGGAGGGCGGAGAAGCAGGTCACAGGCGGCCACTTTGGGCCATGCTCCCCCACCCGTTAGAAAGTGTCTGCAGAGCAGAAGTCAGCAGAAGCCAGGCCAAGCCCTCTCCCAGGCCCCATCGGTGCCCTCTCCATGGTGCTTGGTGGGATCACCTCGTCAAGGCAGGGAGCACCAGAAGTCCCCATCCCCAATGTGCAACTGGCATGTCGTCTGTGGTGGGCCATGGAGACCCCTGCAGGGCCAGCTCCCTCCACCTTCATTGATGTTTTCACTTCCCACTCAGGGTCTTGAACAGCAGCTGCTTCTCATCATCCCACCCACCCCAGCTCCCCCACAACACCTGCGGCCTCAGCCACTGAGGCCACTGACTCCCTAATGCTGAGCCCCAACCCAGCAGAGGGAGAAAAGACCCACAAGTACAGAAAACTCCAGATCCGCCTGCAGGAAGTCTCCAGTGACCTTTTCATGAGGAGTGGCGGTCCTCTATAGCAGAGACTAGTCCTCAGAGCTGTTTTTTGAAACGTTTCTGGTCTCTATGATTCACACTGCCTGAGTAGAAACTGGCTTCTCAGGCTCCACACAGAAGGCCCCAGACAGCCCAATACCTCCACCAGGCAGGGCCCAACTGGAGCAGGCGAGGCCTGGAGACCAGCATTTCCCTGCTTGGCTGCCAGTCACTCCAAGAAGCAGGCGGGCCGCCCTGGGAGTGGGGGGCTGAGGAGTGCGGCCAGCTCTCTGCGGCCAAGGGCTAGGTGAGGTCAGAAACGTGCACCCTCCCTGCCCCCACTCACCATTGCCCATGAGGACTTCCTTCGGTGCCATCAGACCCGAGCTATGGAAGAGACGGCAGGTCAGAGCCCCAAATCCACACAGCTCCCTACCAGCCTAGGCTGCCTCCCATCCATCCCTTCGCGTGTCTTCAGCTCCAGGCCGCCATCCTTCCCCAAAAGCCCCGTCACCCAGCTAGCTCTTCCCTCCAGACCTCTACTCACCTCATGGCCCTGCCTGGAACCCCTGGCCCCTCTACCCTGGCTTCCCTGTCCCGCTCAAGGCCCTGCCACCTGCTCCACGAGCAGCCCCTCGCTGGGCGACCTGGCTTCCCATCAGCAAGGCCCACATCTGCCTCATCTCTGGAGGCCCGATAGGCTGAGCTCAGTGCTGGGCACTGACTCCTGAGTCACAGCCCTGCTGGAGGCCCTTTCCGCCTTTTCCAGCCATACAGGGTACCTTCCGGGAGGGCTTCAGGTTGCTAAACAGGAGGGCTGTTCTCCTTGGCTGAGTTGTGCTACCAAAGCCCAGAGCCTCACCCTTCTCTGGGCCCTGGGGCCAGAGGCTGGTCTGTACCTCGCTGTGTAGGGCAGATGGATGAGCAGCAAGGCTGGAAGGCTGGCATTGAGCTTCAGCTCCCGAAGGGTGGCCAGGTCCACGTGCAGGGGACTGGCCCCGAGCTTCTCCTGCAGGTAAGCAGTCAGAGTGCTGACCGCATACCAGTCAACGGCGGGAAGCACCAGAGACGAGGGGGCCAGGTCCAAGGCATTCTGGGAACAGGGAGAGGCAGGAGGATGAGTGAGCAAGGGACCAGCAGACCTGGGCCAGCCCCCCAGAACTCTCTGGCCAGCCACAGCCAGGCCCACACAAGGGTCTCATCCCAGGTCAGTAGGGAAACACTCCACATCCCTGGCCCCGACACTAAGGCCTTTCTACCCCCTAAAGCCAGCATCTCGGATTCCTCAGAGGACAGTTCTTACTGTGCTGGGGGAGCGGCACAGGGCGGCCTGCAGGGCTCACAGCTGGGAGAGGACTCTCACCTCCAGGTTAGAAAAGGCGCTGTCCTGCTTGTTTCCAAATACACCACCATAGGCCGTGAAGTCCTCGATGCTCAGCTAGTAGGGAAGCAGGGAAGACAGCCTCAGAAGGCTGGGCTGGGGCCAGACGCCTTCCCTGTGCATTTTCAGGGCCAGCAAAACCTCATTTAGAGTCATGTTTAGTCTGGGTGAAAGAGTGAGCGACGGTGCATGGCGGGGGAGATGGGGAGAAAGGCTCCTTCTTTCCTCTAGCATCCCCTCGGCAGGCTGAGCGAACAAGGAAGGCAGTCACGGGGTTGGGAGGAAGTCTGTGCGCAGCTGACTTGCGGTCACCTCAGGAGTAAGAGTCAGCCGCCTGCCTACACACAAGAGGAAGTGAGGAGGGAAGAGGGAAGCTGCAGGGAGGGGGCCTGGGGGCAGCCAGGAGCATTTACCACAGGCCCCCCAATGGAAGCTGGAGAAAAGGAGAACCTGCAGCTAGAGCCATCAGTGTCCAGCCTGGGTGGGACCCTTTGCAAAGGAGGGTGAGAAGTCCCCTCCCCGCCTGGTTTTGGTGGCAGGGGAGAGAGAGATGAAGATCTCGGGACATGCTGGAAAAAAAGCACTGAAGTCTTCTGAGCTCTCTGGACCACAGTCACACCGACGCCATCCCTTTTCCTCTGTGACCTAGATATGCCCTTCTAGGTGGACTTCTGCCCCTTGACTCCCAGTTTCCTCCAACCTTCCCCGGTTAGGCCTAGAGGGGACCGTAATCAGCTGCCCTAACCTCATCATGTTTAGTATACACACTTGCCTGGCCTTCTCTCCCTTCTGGCCAGGAATCCTGACCCTGTCTGGCCGCCTGGGCCCTCACTCTGACAGCCTAGGAACCACCACTGTGTCCTCGAGGCATTTCCTGCTCAAAATCACCCCAGGCTGCCTGTCACATTTAGAACTGCCTCCCCCCTCATTTCCTGGCTCCCTGGCTGGCTGTCTCCTAATCCTTTCTACCACTCACTACACTCCAGCCGCACCGGCTCTTCCGTGGGCTCACCAGAGGCACTCCTTGCCCAGGGCTTTTGTACCTGCTGTTACCTCTGCCAGGAAGGCCCTTCCCCCAACAGCCACTGGGCTCCATCCCTCCCACCACTTCGGCCTCTGCTCAGATAGCACCTTTATCTTCGACAGCATCGACAGCATCGCCACTCTGGCCCCTTAGCCTGCTTCCTTCCTCTCTGAGGACTACAGCGCTGACTACATCACATACCAGCTGAGCGTTTACCTGTCACTCTCACAAGAACATCAGCTTCTTCAGGGGAGGGCTTAGATCATTCTGCTCACTGCTATGTCCCCAAAAGTCAAGGCCTGCTACACAGCAGGTAGTCCACATGACGAATGAATGAATGAATGCCAAAAGACAGGTTGATGTTTTACACAGATTATAAGAGCTGCTCCTCAGAGCCCCAAAGGAGGTGGCGTCTTCATCTTACAGATGCAGAAACTGGCTTTTGCAGGTTACTTCATGTGTCTCAAAGTCAGTCAGTAGAACTAGAACTGAGTTCCAGTCTGATTACATTATTTACCACCTCCCGGAAGGACTACAGACCCACAGAGCGATGGAGCAAGACCACAAGGGCTATGAGCCATACAGGCCACCAATGAGGAACAGACAAGCAGAGGCTTGATAACCTCCCAAACACCCGTCCTACACTCCGCTGGAATCTTCCTGTGGTCTATATGTCTGCTTTGGGGACAGAAAGACCTGGGTGGGAGGGAAAACAGTGTGCTGGGTGTGAGCAGGTGTCCAACAAACTTAGACGAGAACCCAGTGTGGTGCGCATAAACCATGGAACTTCAGCCAATCCTTGTACCTCTACAAGTTTTAGCTTCTTTGGCAGTAAAACCAAAATAATGACATCAACTTAACATAGTGCAAATGAAGGACTCAGTAAGTGATCATTTTTCAACTGTCTCTCTTTATGATTGTTACAGTTAGAATCACAACTGTGCCACCCATTAGCTGTGTGACCTTGGGCAAGTCACTGACCATCCTTGGGCATCTGTCTTCTCATCTGTAAACAGGATCAATAGTCTCTACCATGTAGAGTAGCTCAGATGAGGGTTTGGTACTCAGTAGGCATCTGGCCTCTGACCCTTTACTTCCCCTATCAAGTGGGTGCCATTTCCCAGCCCTCAGCATTCTCACTGAACCTTCTACAGGCCTTCTCAAGACAGGAGCCACACCTCCCTACAGTTGGGACAAGGTCACTGAAGCTTCCCTTGGGGAATGGGCCTCAGTGTCCTGGGGAGGAGGGGGCCTGCCTGCCTCCTGATAACGGAGGGAGAAAGGGCTGGGACAGGCGCACCTTGTCCTGCAGGAACAGCAGCACATTGCGGGGGCCCAGCTCCAGGGCGGAGTCTAAGTAGGTAGAGAGCTGCATGTCGCTGGTGATATGGCCCTCGTGGGTGTCGGCCGCAGGAGCCCACAAGTCTCTGGCAAGGAACAGAAGAAGTGCTGTCAAGTGGGGGTGTATGGGTTGAAATCCGAAGCCCACGGGGTCCCGGCTTGATGCATAGGACCTAGACCTCTGACACAGCCGATTCACTACGAGCCGCCGAGAAAGGGTCAGTCCCCCTCTGGGCCTCGCCGCCTCTCGCCAAGGACAGCCCCGGAGTTGGGCGAGGGCACCCAGCCGCCGCGGCGCGCACCGCAGCCCGCCCGGGCCCGCCCCGCTCACCGGTCACTCGACCACAGCACCAGCGGCACCTGCTGCTCTGACGCCGCCGCCACCGTCACCAGCACCAGCACCAGCGGCAGCCACCGCATCTGCCAGAGCGCCGGGGCCCGTCGCGTCCCCGCCAGCACTCGAGCCACCACAGTCGCCGCCATCATAACGTCTCGGCCTCCACTGCCTCAACCCACCACTGCCGCCGCAGATCAGGTGACCGTCGCCCCCGCCCGAGCTCCGCCTCGAGCCGCCATTGGCCCAGGAGCAAGCCGGCTCTCCAGACCCCCAGATGATTGGGCGACGTAAATGCCACTCACAGCTGCTCCTTTTCACTGGTTGGCTGTACGTGTCTCCAGGCGCGCACGCTCCAAGTAGGAAAGGGGGTGGGGCCGAGCTCCGCCGGTTCCCACCGCCCGCCGACGCCTCGGGCTTCGACCCCGCAGAAGGAGTGGGGCGGGGCCAGGGTGGTCTCTGCTCCACTAGTCCCTACAGGCGCTGCTTTGCCTCTCCGTTTTAATCTTCTCAGTACTTAAAATAGCAAGAGTGGTTTGGTTTTTTTTCCTGCAGATGAACCCTACCTGACACAGGTGAGGAGAGAAGAGGAGGAACACCAGCACTTAGAGTGAGCAAGGAGGAGGAGCATCAGAGAGGAGGGGAAAATCCAGGGAAACCTAGTTTCAAGGACACCATGATTAACAATGTCATTGTCAACTGCTAGGAAGCAGGTTAAGATGAGGATGGAGAACTTTCTTGGACTTAGCAACAACAATTTGGCAAGAGCGATGACAGTGTGGGGAAGTGGAGACACGGTGTAGATTGTCCTTTCTCGAAGTTTGCCTTTAAGAGAGGAAAATGACAGCTAGAGTCAGAAGATGGGAGACACCACCTCAAACGAATTAGGAGACTTTCACCTTTTTCTGTGCCATTTTTGATTTCTCAGATTGGTGACCATTAGAAGCAAGCAAAAAACCCAATAACTATAACTAAATATTGAATTCTTGTTAAGGATATGTACACGGTTTTATTTAGGAGGAAGTGATCTGAGTTTGGAACTTAGTTTGAAATGCACCAAAAATAAAATGGAGAGAGGGGGTGGCTATAGCTCAGTGGTAGAGTGCATGCTTAGCATGCATGAAGTCCTGTATTCAATCCCCAGTCCCTCCATTAAAAAAAGGAGAGAAGTTTAAGTACAGAGATAGGTGTATGATAAAGCAACGATAGTAAAATGTTAATGGCAGAATCTAGGGGGTGAGTATATGGGTGTTCACCATAAGCTTTTTTTTGACCTTGCTACATGTAGTGGGTTGAACAGTATCCCCCTGAAATTCATGTCTATCCAGAACTTGTAAATGTCACCTTATTTTGAAATAGGATTTTTGCAGATGCAGATAAAGTCATGCTGGATTAGGGTGGGCCCTAAATCCAATAACTAGTGTCCTTATAAGAAGAGGGAGATTTAGACACAGACACACAGGGAAGAAGGCCAGTTGATGACAGGCAGTTTTGCAGCTGCTAACCAAAGAACTCCTGGAGCCACCAGAAGCTGGAATAGGCAAAGAAAGATTCCTCCCTAGCACTTTCAGAGGGAGCACAGCCTTCTTGACACCTTGATTTTGGACTTCTAGCCTCCAGAACTGAGAGAATAAATTTCTGTTGGTTTAAGACTGCCAGTTTGTGCTGGTCTGTTACAGCAGTCCTGGGAAGCTAACACTACATGCTTGATATTTTTCATGACAAAAATACAGGGAGATGAACGTTTGATACTGCCCATTGTTGGCAGCAAGGATGTTAGGAAACATAGTCTCACCTACACAGTGGTGAGAATATCAATTGGTAGAACGTTTTTGGAGGATAAGTTGGCAGCATCCAACAAGCTAAAATGTGTGTGACGTTTAACCAAGCAATTTCCCTCTTAGGGATCCATTCAGCAGAAATACAGGATGCACATACAAAGCGATCCATTGCATCACCATTTGTTGCTGCAAAAATTGGGGCAATCATAACTGGACACTGGGACACTGCCCAGCCACTGCTACTACCACCCCTGCCCCTCAAACACCATCTCATTGGCAGAATTCAGTCTGTGTGCAGAACTCTCACTGCCTTGCAGGAAAAAAGCACAGCAGAAGGAGGGACTAGGTGCTGGGAGCCACTGCACCTTGCACATAGTGACTCCCACCCAGCTCCATGTGGCTGATAGGCCACTGATCACCTCCACTTGTCAGAGAAACTGCTTCTGAGATTGTAGTCCTGGTTGTCACCAGTGTGACTCGCACTAGGATGGCTAGGATGGTGGCAGTTGAGCTAAAGAAAAGAGGCGGGCTGGACATGGTCAGGGGAGACAGCAGCTGAAGGTGGCTCTTGGAGTTGGGGACTGGGAGATGAGATCAGTTGGGGATAGTTAAGTTTAGGGTATTTGTAGGGTCCCCAAGTGGCAGTGGCCAGGCCAGGTGAGGGGAACTAATGCTGGTGCTGGCTGTATCCCCAGAAGCCCTGAAGAAGTTTGACGTCCTAGTGCCCTGATTTAATTTGTATTTTGAAGGGCTGGTCTGGCTCTGGTGAGCAGAACAGATGAGATAGGAGAAAGATGAAAGGGGCTTGGCCAGGTTGATGGAGGGGCAGGAGGTAGGGCAGCTTTGGCTGGGCTTGCTGGCTGCCCTGGGGCTTACTTGCATTCCCTCAGTCAGTCAGTCACTCACCAAAGTCCTGCTTGGAGATCTTGGTCGGCCCAGCCCCCGGTAGGGGAAGAGCTTGAGGGCCCCTAACCAGGGCGTCACAGCATAGCTGACGTCCTCCAGGCCCAGAACAGACCTGGCAAGGGACACATTTTAAGAGGGAAGTTCTATAACAGTGCCATGGGAGTGAAATCTGTCGATGGACCTTGGGGACCCGGAGAGCAGTGACACAGACTGACAAGAGGAGCCAGTGGCCATGGGCAAACTTAGGAACACAAAGGGCACCATTTTAAAAAGTTTCAAGGCAAAGACATTCTTGAAATTGTGATCTTGCTGGCCAGCGGTCTCTTGCTCCCCATCCTTAGGGGAGAAAAGCCCTTGGCTGCTTTTTTTTTTCCTTCCCTCAGTTGCCAGGTGTCCCTGCAGTGGTGACCTTCCCGGCTTCCTGAAGCACTTGCTCTGGGCCAGGCACTGAGTCAGACTCGGACCCTGCTCCTCGAGTTCACCATCTGGGGGGGAGGGTATAGCTCAGTGGTAGATTGTATGCTTAAACTGCACAAGGTCCTCAGTTCAGTCCCCAGTACTTTCATTAAAAAATAAAATAAATAAGTAAATATACCTAATTGCCTCCCCCACAACCAAAAAAAGTTCACAATCTGGTCTAGAGGAGATGCGGAATAGTGTAGGCCACAACACAGGGTGATAGGTGTCCAAAAGCGGGAAGACACAGAGCTGGGAGGGAAGTGCAAAGAGTGGCACCCACGTGAGTCTGCTTTGACCACAAGGTGATATCCAAGCTGTCATTCCCTCAATGTTGACAGCACCCATGGGCACCTTCTGTCCTGGGGCTTTCTTTTTAGGGTAAAGGCATTTCTTCATTAAAATCCTTCTGGGCCCTCATCATCCCCTCGTCTTCTTAAATTGTCTTAATATAATATTGAACACATACTAAACTATGTGTGATATTTATGTGCTACATCAATTACATGAGTGTTACATAGACATGTACAAGCTGTCTTACACGTTTCCAGTATATGAAATATACAGTAAAAGCAGCCCTCTTCACCCCGCCCCAGACTTCAGAGGCCACTGCCAATTCTTTGGCTAGGAATCTGTATCCCTCAAATCCCTTTTTCCCTGCCTCACCCCCAGAAGTAATTGCTAGCCTGAACTTGGTGTTTATTGTTCCCTCCTTTTTTTCCCTAGAGATTGACCACTTATGTATGTGTCCCTAAACCATCTAGTGCTTAGTCTGCTCGTACTTGAGATGATGAAATGGCATCGCCCTACTCATAGTGCCACACAGAGGACGCAGGTTGTGTAGTACCATCCTTGCACAATCCAGTGTGTGAGCCTTCTACCACCCCTGGTTTTATTCTGCTGTTGGCCGATGCTGGGGGTGCATCTTGTGGTTCCCGTGGTTGGCTGTGAGGCTCTTCCTGACCTCTGAGTGCAAGATGTCTCGGGGGCCGTGGCAGACGGCATCATCATTCACAATTATTCAGTCTCCCCCTTCCCTTCGGGAGCAATTCTCCTTGCCCATTGCCAGGCAGGAGATGAACTGGAAGGCAGGTTCAAGGACGCCCCACTGTAGCTGTGATATGAGGATCAGGAGACCCCTACCACCACTGTGGAAGTCTCTCAACACCCACAAAGCAAGTGACCAGGCCCTGGAACATTCCTGCCAAAGCCCCCGAACTCCATACTGTGCTTGCCGTGAGAACAAGGCAAAGAGGCTTATAAGCAGCTGAAAAGTATTGCTCACAATTCCGGAGGCTGGAAGTCCAAGATCAGGGTGCCATCAGGGTAGAGGGAGGGCCCTCTTCCAGGTTGCAGACTTCTCATTGTATCTTCACTTGGTAGAAGGGGTGAGGGAACTCTCTGGAGCCTGTTTATAAGGCTCCAGATACCCATCATGAGGACTTTACCCTCCTGACCTAAGCACCTCCCACAGGCCCCACCTTTGAAGACCATTAGGGCATTAGGTTTCAACAGGAATTTGGAGGGGACACGGACATTCAGACCAGAGCATAAATGAAGCATGCATCCCTAAATACGTTTGTTTTGTTTTGTTTGTTTGAGGAACTTTATATAAATGGAATTGTTCAGTATTACATTTTGTGTCTAGATTCTCTACTCAAAGTTGGGAGGTTAATGGGAGTCATTGCATAATAGCAACATGACTGCTATTCCCCTGAGTAAATATTCTGCCAGCCCCTCAGCCCTTCTACTGTTGAGAGACATTGGAGTGGCTTCCCACTTTGGCTAGTATGGCTAATGGTGCTGCAGACAATTACATATATGTCTTATGGTGCACATATATGTACATTTCAGTAGGTATATCTACCAGGTCATAGAGTATATGAGCTGGGTTGGATAGTGTCCCCCAAATTCATGTTCACCTGGAACCTCAGAATGTGACCTCATTTGGAAACAGGGTCTTTGCAAATATAATTAGTTAAGATGAGGTCATAATTGGAGTAGCGACCCCTAATCCAGTGACGAGTGTCCTTATAAGAAGAGAAAAACAGACACACAACGCAGAGAGGAGAGGGCCTTGTGAAGCTAGAGGCAGAGATTGGAGTGATGTGTCTACAGGCCAAGGAACAGCAAGGAGAGGGGATGGAACAGATTCAGGAGGAACCAGCCCTACCAATACCCTGATCGCAGACTTCTGACCTCCAAAATTGTGAGAGACTAAATCTTGGTTGTTTTAAACTCCCAGTGTATGGTACTTTCTGACTGCAGTTACAAAAAACTCATACAGTATATATATTTTCAGCTCTGCCATTTGCGTTTCATCTTCTGTGGAATACCTGCTCTCATCAGTCTTCCCATTTTTTTCTATTGGATTGTTTATCTTTTTCTTGTTAATTTCTAGGAGTTCTTTATTTATTCTGAATATGAGCTCTGTGTTGGTTATATTATTACAAATCTCTTCCAGTCTGTAGCTTCCCTTTTCCCTCTCTTAATGATGTCTTCTGATGAATAGAACGTCTTAATTTTAATGTAGTAAAATGTAACATTTTCTTGATGGTTAGTGTTTTTTTGTGTGTCCTGTTTACGAAGCTTTTCCCTGCCTCAAGATTATGGAGATATTCTCCTACATTATCTTCTAGAAGTTGTCTTGTTTTTCACACTTTTATGTATGGTGTGAGGTAGGAGTCAAGTTTCTTTTTTTTCTATTGAAGTATAGTTGATTTACAATGTTCTGTTAGTTTCAGGCAAAGTGACACTCCCTTTCTCTTTCTCTCTCTCTCTCTCTCTCCCCCTCCCTCCCTCCCTCCCTCTCCCTCTCCCTCTCACTCTCTCTCTCTATATATAATCTTTTTCAGGTTCTTTTACATTATAGGTTATTACAAGACATTGAATATAGAGATCCCTGTACTATACAGTAGGTTCTTGTTGTTTATCTATTCTATATATAGTGGTGTGTATCTGTTAATCCCAAACTCCTAATTTATCCCTCCCCCCTTCCTCTTTGGTAACCATAAGTTTATTTTCTATGTCTGTGAGTTTATTTCTATTTTGTAAATAAGTTCCTTTGTATAATTTTTTTAGATACCACATGTAAGTGATATCATATGACATTTGTTTTTCTCTGTCTGACTTATTTCACTCAGTATGATAATCTCTAGGTCCATCCATGTTGCTACAAATGGCATTATTTCATTATTTTTTATGGCTGAGTAATATTCATTCATACCACATCTTCCTTATCCAGTCATCTATCAGTGGACGTTTAGGTTGCTTCCATGACTTGCCTGTTGTAAATAGTGCTGCTATGAACATTGGGGTGCATGTATCTTTTCAAATTAGAGTTTTCTCCAGATATATGCCTGGGAGTAGGATTGCTGAATCATATGGTAACTATTTTTAGGTTTTTGAGGAACCTCCATACTGTTTTCCACAGGCTGCACCAGTTTACATTCCCACCAGCAGTGTAGGAGGGTTCCCTTTTCTCCACACCCTCTCCAACATTCATTACTTGTACTCTTTTTAATGATGGCCATTCTGACCGATAAGAGGTGATACCTCATTGTGGTTTTGATTTGCATTTCTCTAATAATTAGCGATGTTGAACATTTTTCATATGCCTGTTGGCCATCTGGATGTCTTTGGGAAAATGTCTATTTAGGTCTTCTGACCATTTTTTGATAGGATTCTTTGGGTTTTTTTTATATTGAGCTGTATGAGCTGTTTGTATATTTTAGAAATTAACCCCTTGTCAGTCACATCGTTTGGTCAAGTTTCTTTTATTTCTTTTCCATAGGGACCTGCAATTGTCCCAGTACCATTTAAGATGAACATCCTTTACTCACTGTCTTGAAATACCAATTTTCTTGTATAATAAGTGTCCATGTAACTGTGGGTCATTTGGGGGGCTCACTATTTCATTCTCCTAGTCAATTTGTGTATCCAGTACCACACTGTCTGAATTACTGTAGCTTCATAATAAACCTTGATACCCAGTAAGGCAAATCTTCCCACCTTATTCTTCATTTTCAAGAGGCTGTTCTTGGGCTATTGTGCTTCCATGTAAATTTTATCTTATTGGTTTTTAAACAAAATTTTCCCAGGGGGGAATAATTCGGTTTATTTGTTTATTTATTTTAATGGAGGTACTGGGAATTGAACCCAGGACCTCATGCATGCTAAGCATGCGCTCTACCGCTGAGCTATACCCATTCCCCCATATAAATTGTAGAATTAATTTGTTAGATTGATCAGATCATTTCAAACCTGATTAGATTATTTAAAGTAGTGGTAAGATATAAATAACATAAAATTTATCATTTTAGCAATTTTTATTTTTAAAAATTGTAAATATTCATAATATTAAAATTTACCATTTTAACTATTTTTAAGTGTACAGTTGCATGGCATTAAGCACATTCACATTGTTGTGCAACCATCACCACCATCCATTGGTAGAACACTGTCATCATCTTAAACTAAAACTGTCCGCAATAAACACTAACTCCCCATTCCCTCCTCCCCTAACCCCTGGCACCCACCATTCTATTCTGTCTCTATGAATTTGACTGCTCTAGGGACTTCATACAAATGGAATCATACGACATGTGGCCTTTTGTGTTTGGCACATTTCACTTAGCATAATAGTTTCAAGGTTCATCCATGCTGTAGCATGTGTCAGAATTTCTTTTTGTGGTAAATAACATTCCATCATGTGACCATTTCTTTCTCCATTCATTTGTTGGTGGACACTTGAGCTGTTTCCACCTTTTGGCTACTGTAAGTAATGCTGCTATAAACATGCGTGTGTAAATATCTGAATATTTGAACCCTGATTAGCTTTTGACTGGAATTACATTAATCTGTAGATAAATTGTGGAGAACTGACTTACTTATTGTATCAAGTCTTCCTATTAATGAGCATGGGCTCACTCTCCATTTACTTAGGTATTCCTTAATGTCTTTTAATAAAGTGTTACGATTTTCCTAATATAGGTCTTTCACATCTTTTGTTAGATTGATTCCTAGGTATCTTGTAACTTTTGTAAATGGTGTCTTGTTTAAAATTATATTTTCTAACTTTCTGTTGCTGGTGTATGTATAGAAATGCAGTTGATTTTTTGCACATACTGATCTTGTAGCTAGAAAACTTTCTAAACCCTTATTTCCAAAAATTTGTCTGTAAGTTCTTTTGGGTTTTTTATGTACACAGTCCTCTCAGCAGCAAATAATGCCGGTTTTCTTTCTTTACAATTATTGTAACTTTGATTTCCTTTCCTTGTTTTACTGCTCTAGTACCACTAGTACAACAGTGATAGTCGACATCCTCATTTTGTTCGATTTTGAACAGAATGTTTCCAAAGCTTCAACATCAAAAATAGTAATTACTCTAGGTTTTTTGTAGTCTCCTTCAGATTAACAAAGGTTTTGTGTGTGTGTGGATAGACTCTATCAGACTAAGAAAGTTCCCCTCTATTCATACTTTGCTCAGAATTTTTAAAATTATGAATATTTTCTCAGAGGCTTCTTCTGCATCTATTGAAATAATTGTATAGGTTTTCTCCTTTAATCAGTTAATATGGTGAATGGCATTTGTAGATTTCGCAAACCCAGGATAAGCCACATTTTGCTGCAAACCTAAAACTTCTCTAAAAAAAGTCTATATTAAAAAATACCAAATTGCCCTTATACACTTTATAAATGTCATTTATGAGAAGTTTTAAAACCTGTCAGGCAATATTTATATAATATTTATGGAGAGAAGGTTGTAAAAATACAAGAACATGGAAAAATGGAACATTTATTTAGGGTATAAAATCAGAACTCTCCATGAAACAGAGTTGATGTTTGTCCAAATGGATATATACATAAAAAGGGATGTTATATTTGGACCAATAAATGCTAACTGGCAAAGTCTGTTTTTTTCCTGTATTTATTTACAAGGGTTTCTTTTTTTTCCCCAAGTGATTTTTCTCCCTTCTGGTCATTTTGAAAAACCTTTATTTTGAAATAATTCTAGATTCACATGCAGTTGCAGTCCTAATCATCTTTGTGATTCCATCTTTTCTTTCTTTCTACTTTTTTTTTTGTGGGAGGAGGTAATTAGGTTTATTTATTTATTATTTTAGAGGCGGTACTGGGGATTGAACCCAGGACCTCATGCACACTAGGGATGTGCTCCACCACAGAGCTACACCCTCCCCTATCAAGTGCTCCTGATGCACCCAGAGTTCTAAGGGCCCAGCCTTCCTGTCCAGTGGGTCACATCCCATCCACACCCCTATAGAGAGGCCAGAGGTCAAAGAACACAACACAGATGCTTTATTGTTTATAAAACATGAAAACCTAGGCCCCCAGGGATTCAAGTCATGCCAGGGAGGTGGGAAGGATGGAGAAGTTGGTGGGCCCCAGCACAGGGGCAAATGGCCAGGTCTCTGGCCCTTGCCGCAGGCTCCGTTTGGCTGGGCTACACTTCAGGAAAAGGGCTGCTCTTCTGCCTGCAGCTCCCATGCCTGTGAGGGAGCCTGGGCGGAAGGAAGACATGGCTGATGGCCATCCCTGAGGAAATGGTGAGCAGCTCCTGGATCAGAGCAGGCGGGTGGCCAGGCCACGGGCCTGGTGGGCCCCTTGAAGCTCTGGCCTGGCCACCCGCCCCTTCAACTAACCTCCCTCCAGGCACCAACCCTGAGAGAGAACATCTTGAAGGCAAGAAGGAAGGAAGCCCCTGCTGAAATTTCCCCCTCCCTGCCTGGCCAGGTGGGAGGAGCATCAGAGACCTTCAACTGGAGAACCAGAGAGGAGCTGGAACGCTCACCAACTAGGAGACAGCACCCATTGAGGATGCTGGACAAATCTGTCTGAAAAACCGTATCTGAGCTCAAAGCATCAGTCCATCCCCCAGCCCAGCTCTGGGTGGCACGAGAAGCCAAAGGCGCTACTGAGAGCCCAGCAGCTGGGGCTTCGGTCTTAGAGTGCCTCTTCCCCCCCACGCCCGCCTCCCCGCCCTTCCCCAGTCCAAGAGGAAGCCAGGGCAGGGTCTGGGTGGGGTGCCGCCTATCTTCCAGGCTGCAGGTGGTTGTGGAGCTGCTCTGCCTGGGTCTTCAGGCGCTGGAATTCCTCCTGAATGAAGTCAGTCAGGGCTTTGCGCATCTCCACCTGAGGGGAAGGACAGCGGCTGGCCTGCAGCCCTCAGGGAGCCTGCCTGGGGTCCCCCAGAGGCCAAGGGCACTGGAAGGGCTAGGACAGCTACAGGACTGTCTGGGGGAGGAACTCACAGCTGACTTGTTCTCTGCCCGGAGCCGCTCCAGCACGGGCAGGGCACTGAAGGGCTTCCCGATCAGCACGGTGATTTTCTGTGGGGAGGCCAGCCACCAATGGGTGACAGGAACAGGGGGTTGCCCATGCCACCAGGGCCCCAAGGAGCCAGAAGCCGAATCCTGTCCCTAACTTGCTGAGTACTCCATCGGGTCTAGGCTCCCTCTTCATGATGAGGCGGTCGGGTGCAGGGACATCCACAGGCCATCCCAGTCCTGGGGTCCATGCTCTAGTCATCCTGTCCCCACCCCAGACCTTACTTCCTTCACTCTCCTTCTCCTGGCCTTGGTGCCAGGAAGTCCCTCTCTATGTCCCACTCAGCTCCCCTGAATCTGGCCTCAGCAGTGTTGAGTGGGAGGCCCAGGGCAGATGGCAGGCAGACAGACAGACAAGGTCGCAGCCCCTACCCACCTGTCCGAAGCGGGGGAAGTAGGGCGGGCTGTTAGGAAGGACGTCATTCATCCCTGCAGCACAGCAGATAGAAGGCCGGGGAGCAGGTGTAGGGTGGAGCAGGGTGGCCTAGGCACCCTCTCCCTGCCATCCGGTGGACCCCCCCCACCCCACGACCACCACCAAGCGAAGCCCCTGTCTCACCCCTCTCCCCGGCCCTAAAGGGAGGCTCACCAACATGCCACAGTGGCAGGATGACAGGGTTGAGATGACATTCAGCAATCAGGCGTCCAATTCCTGCCCCAGGGAGAGGCAGAAACGTTGGCGCAAGTGGAGTTGCAGTGCCGGCTACGACCAGGGCCACTCCTGCCCTCCCTCAGTTAAAACCAGCCCCCTGGGCCAGCCCCTGTGTAAGGCGAGCCCTTGTCTCGGCACCTGCCCCCTTCCTGTTAGTACCAGCACCCCCAGCTGCCCCGTCTGCCACGGGCCGCCCAGCCAGAGAGGGCCGGCAGCTCTTACCCCACTTGAAGCGCAGGAACTCGGAGCTCATGTTCACTTTCCCTGTTCAGAGCGGACAGAGGACAGAAGTGGGGCTTTGCGTGCCGCCAGGCAGGGGCAAGGGGCAGTGCCACCCATGTTTGTTTGTTTTTTTTCAGACAGTTGCAACCCTGCCAGCCCCACTGACCTTCTGGGAAGATGTGCACCCAGTCCCCGTGGTTGAGCTTCTCCAAAATGAAATCCATTCCCCTCTGGTAGACGCCATCCCCTGCCAAGAAAAGGCCTCTCCCTGTCAGTCCCCATTTTCCCAAGGCCACTCCTCAATCCCGAAGAATGAAGCAGCAGCTTGGGGGCATCCACGGGAACACTGGCTACTGCCAGGCCACACCGTGGCCCTTGCCATCCTTCATTCAGTAATATCCTCTAAACCTCTAAGTGCCTGTTCCATGCAAGGAAGCATCATCATCTCAAACTGTCTCCCACTGAAGTTCTGAATGTGGCCATTCCTCTACCGACCTATGACCCTGCCTTTCACCTGCTGGTCACACCACAGTCTCACCCACTGAGCGACTTCAGCCGCAGTCACACAGCTGCAGCATGTCCCTTCACAGACCCCCAGGTCAACTCACTGTCCTCCCTGCCTCCCCACCTGGGCTCTTGGAGCCATGAGATGAGCCACCCCTGGGGTGAGCCTACCATCTGCCGCCTCTGGCCCAGAGGGAGCTGCAGGAGCAAACCAAATCCACTCATGACTTCCAGCCTCGCTGGGACCCCAGATTTGGAACAGCAACCCTCCCCCTGGTGTCTCTGCCAGGCCAGTTCCCACAGCCGCTCCTCACAGGCCTCCCAGCCCTGCCTAAGCCCGCAGCCTCTGCTGGCCCTCTCTCCTGCTGGCCCCTTCCTTGCAGGGCTCCCCCTGAAAACCAGACTCTCCCTTTGTGAGGCCTCTTGGGAAAGGGAGAACATTTGCTGGAACACAAAGTGTCATTGAGAGTTGGGAAAACTCAAACTTGCTAGTCTTGAAAAAAGTGGGGTCGAGCTGCCCCCAGAGCTAGCAACACTCGCCTTGGAAATGCCCTGAGACCATGACATGACCCAGGTGGCCTAGCAGTCAGCAACAACACGGACACCAATGCCTAATGCTGCATGCTGGCTTGCAACCTGAAGTCACGTGGGGACAACCTGTGCCCACACGCAGTAAGAATCTCATCAACCTTGTCTGAATAGTGGACAGAGACAGAGAAGAGGGGGCTGAAGAAGGAGGGTAAATATCCTTATCAGGTAAGGAGTAGAGAGCCATACCACAAAGAGGGAGAGAGACAGACGGACGTACAGGCAGACATTGGGACTATCTTGGGCCAAGGCACTAAGAAATGGACTTTCAACCTGTTCTCTGCAAGGCCGAGTCTTTTTGGAAGGTATTAGATAGGTGTCCAGGATTCTCACTCAACCCAAATGGGAACCTGGCCCAGCAGCTCTGTCAGGGGCTGGCACTGGGGAGTCACCACCCACGACAGTTTCTTAGGGCATTGTGAGGGAGAGCACAGGGTCCCCTACTTGGGATCACATTACCTCGTAGGGGTGAGTTTCAGAGGTGCAGACTCCTTCTCTACAAAAACCCACTGCTGCACCTGAGTCATCCAGCTTGAAACCGAAATTTAAAACTATTACAGCTGTGCGCCGACAGCAGCACCTCACGGTGCTCAGGTTTTGCAAATGCTATTTTCGCTCCGCTGCTTAGCTAGTATGCAATCACTTTGATACTTCATGTCATATTACAAGGCCTGTGCCTGGGGGGAAAAGGGAGGCTTTTGGAACACAGGAGCAAAGTGCACCAGGTACTTCCTTTGCTTCAACACTTGCTGTGAGATCTTTGCTGCACAACACATGCATTTGAGAAACAGCTTGTCCCTGTCCACTTTCTTTCACTGGAAGGCGCTGAGGATGAAGATTTCGCTTTCTGTTTTTATTGTACAATAAAACTTAGATGCAGGTCAGAAAGAAGAATGAGACTAGATGTGGACATGGAAGGCCTCTGAGGTTGCAGAAAGGAGGAACTGAGACTCAGGGACAGGGGCACAAGAGCAGAGTTGCCACTTCTCAGAGCAGAGCACAACACACAACGGCTGTCACTAGCCAGCACGCTGGAGCCTCTGCTTGTGTTTTAGAGAAATGAAGTAGCCCCCAAAAGCAGCGGGAAGCGAAGTGTTTCCAGCAGCCGTCTCTGTGGAGTAAGGAGGTCTGAGGGGCTGGACAGGCTGACACTGCAGCTTTTCATTAAAACCCTTGTTAATTATTTGAGGTTTTGTTCTTGGATTTTACCATGTTTTATGTGGGAGACAAACTTGGGTTAACAAACTTTGATATTGAAATAATTGCTTTTGCCAAATCATATTCTCACCTTTATGTATTCTCACCTTTATATAAGGGCATAAGAAATGTATAATCAAAACCCATGCTTTCTATATTTGTCATTATACTGCTCCTCCAAAGAAAAATGTCCAAAAGTATAAAAGACTGAACTCTCAGTACCACTCACCACCTTATCTGTGGAATTTCGCTCAGCTGCCGTGAAGCTGCTGTGCCAGCAGGAATCTGCTACAAACTGTCTCCTCGCCGTGAAAGGCACAGACATGCTTTGCTCGCTTTGCTTAGTTCAAGGTCATAGACTCAGGGCTGCTTGTGCTTATGGAAAACCATAGCTCGTCCCTCGCCCTAACCGGCAGGACGTGCTTCACTTACCAGGCACAGGTGCACAATGCAGGCCACTTCTGCTCACAGAAGACTGTGGCTGAGCCCTCAGCTGGGGACAGCTGGGCTGCTTCACGTGCTTAGACGATTTCTGACCATAGTATGGAGACTCCGCGATGCTCTGGGTTTTCATTATCAATTATTCGGAACACTGTAACCTTGCTCATGATTGAGTTTTAAAATAACCATTTGTACTATCGATATTGTAACCTTCTCTCTAAGTATAAATTAAGATTATAATGTTTCTGTTTTTCCCGAACTGAAACTGCTGACCAGCATCCCTGCATGTGCACCATGCCCCTTACTCAGTCCTCTGACGTATTTCACTCTGATTCTTTGACTATTCTCAATAAATACAAGAGCTTTGGAGGGGCTCAGGGAGTCAGTCTCCGGCTCCCTCTCACTCTCTTGACATGGTAAAGTCTTGAGTAATCTCGTTCTTCCGCGGTGGGACTTTTGCTGGACAAAACCCACGATGACCAGAACCCAGTTTTACCTCCACCTACCAGAAATAAGAAACCTTCCCTTGACCATCTAATACCCTTACTTCCTCTTCTTTCTTCTTCCTCACAAGGGAACCTCTGGGAGGTGTGGCCACCCCACCCCAAAGGCCGTCAGTCCAAGGAAATGGCTTCTCCCTGGTCACTGGAGGCTTCCACAGTTCCAAAGGGCCTGCTTTGCTTCCTTCTTCTCGGGCCACAGCTCTCTGCTGCCTTGGTGGTTTGTTGGTCCTGTGCTCTGAGGTGCTGCCCTGGGCCCCTGCTCTCTGCCCACTCTCCCCCTCTACAATCTCACTTCTATGCTTGTCACTTCATTTTTCGTTGAGTCCCCAGTAGCTTTGTTCTCAACCATTCTTTTGAGTTCCAGAACTGCGCAGCCCACTGTCTCTGGGCCTGCTCCGCTCCTCAGATGAAGCGCGTGCAAAATGAGATTCACCTCCCCTTGCATCCCCCATACTGCTTTCCCCTAGTCCCATCCTCCCAGTGGCTCACTGTCCCCAGATGTCACCTAGTGTCATCTTTTAAGTTTACTTTTCCTCGCCCCCTCCTACACCCAATCTGTCACCAAGTCCTGTCAACTCTGCCTCCAGAGAACATCTTAAACCAGTCCCCCTCCCTGGCTCTCCGTGGTGACCCCCGGAGGCCCAGCGATAGCCCCTAACCAGGCTCCCTGCCTCCACTCCGCCCTGCTCCTGTCAGTCAGCCAAGCTGCAGCCAGGGTGCTCTCTCTCTGAACCACAGACAAGAAAGCATGTCACTACCCTGACAAGAAAGGAGAGCCCCAAATTCTTAACATGAGTATTCCAGAATCTTCACATTCAGCCTGCAACTCACATTTTCTACCTTTATCACTTACCTCTCCAGTGCCTGCTATGTGCTTTCCGTGTCTAGGGCACCTCTACTTTCATACTCTGTCTGGAAAAATCCTACTTCCACACAGGAAAAAGCAACCTGGCTTTGAATCCTGGCTTTGCTATCCCTTGCCCTGTGACCTTGGGCCAGCATCTTAATCCCTCTGAGCCCCCTTACCTGGAGAATGGGGATCAAAACAGCCCCTACCTCCTGAGGCTCTCAAGACAGGCTGAGTAGTCACTCGACTTCACCCCTTGCCCCACAAGCGTGTTTGTTCTCCCCAGCCCCGCAGCTGCCAGCACATGCCACCGCCATCACAGACCGATGACATCACACTGCCGTCAGTAAGTCTCTTAGCAACATCCTCCAGGAAAGGAACTGTGGGTAATGCCTCCTTGACTTCTAACGCCAGAGCCCCAGGGTCTCACACTCCTTGGGCACTCGCAGAGAACTGAGTGCTCTCCAAGAAGGCATCAGAGGAGTGAGTGCCACCTCTCCTGCCACACAATGGAGCTGGTGAGGAAACAGCCCCAGCTCCCCTTGCTCCCAGGCTGCCTGTCCCACTTGGGTCCCTCTATTCCCAGTGCTGCCAAGCCAGAGGCACTGGCCACCAGTCTCCCTGCCCCAAGGGAGGCCAGAGCAGCTCCCAGAAGCACCTCCCTATACCCACTGGCCCACCGGCCCCTCCCAGAAGAGCAGCGCACCTCGGCACACGGGCACACACTTGCCCAAGCTGAAGAAGTGGGAGTGCAGCTCCTTGGTGAAACAGATGTCTGCGGCCGCGGGGGTCCTGGAGTGGGTAAAGACCCAATCATCCCTGCCTTCCCTGCACCCTGCCCTCCCTGCTGCGTGATGCCTGGCATCCTCAGCAATGCAGGATGGAGGCACAGGAGGGCCTGCGGGGCCCCACCCTATGCCCTGCCTGGACTGCTGGATGCCGCCTCCTGGGCAGAGCAGGAGGAGGAGGGCAAATCTGGGCAGAGATGGGTGAGGCCTGCCGGGCCCACTGTGAGGGGCCCATTCCTCCTCACCAACGCATCAACTTCAGGTTCCAGATGTGGCGGAGTTTCAGGATCCCTAGAGAAGGAGAGGAAAAGCTTCATGCCTCAACTTACCTTGGACCTAGGGGAGTCTTTTCTGTCATCATTTCAGTGAATGAGGGACAAAGACAACAGCATCACCATTTCCCTATGGCCCAAAGTGGCATCTTCCAGACCCTTGGGGTGGACCCCCAAGTGCTCCCTGGCTCCTCCCTCTCTCCCATCCCCTCCACATCTGGTCTGCCTACTTCTCTGATATATTTTGATGCTACCTATTCTTCCACCCCTTCTCCTCCATTGTCACGGCCACCACCCTAGTCCAGGCTACTGGATGGCTCTAACGCCTCCTTCCTGGTGTCTTGGGATCTGCCCATGGCACCCTACAGGCCATTCTCTGCCCAGTGGCCAGAGTGAGCTCTGAAAGGCTCTGTTTAGACCACATGGCTCCCCATGAGCTCTACAATAGTCTAACCGTCTAAGTTCAGCAGGGGAAGCCCTGGGCACCCCTGTACCCAGCCATCTGGGTTATTGGTGCCATGCAACTCCCTGTGAAGTCAGTGGAGAAGGAATTTCTACGTGGGGAACTGGACTCCCAAAGAGCCTGGGGTTTGAAAGAGGTTTGAAACCCAGCCTGGGGCAAACCTGGAACCAGGACACAGGTGTTCCTGCCCCTAGCCTAGAGCTTCCTTGGCAGGACACCCTACGGTCCTCGGATTTGTTCCCAAGGCTCTGTGGAACCTTCAGCGGTTTAGAGAATGGAGAGTTCCACAGGCCTGACACATGAGAGTAAAGAAGCTGTCAGACCTTGTCCTGCGGCCATTTCCTCACTTCTTCATTCCCTCCAAATTTCTGAGGCCCTCCCCAAATCACATTCTCTAAGAGGATGCTGAAGGGACCACAAATCAAACTTTCATCCCTGGGGCAGGACCCCCCGAGAAACAGGAGTCCCAGGGTTATATAAAAAGCCCAGTGAGAAGAGCGTCTGCTCTGCTTTGGTTTGGCCCTGTCCCAGGTTCTCTCTTTGCCGCCCTGTGCCCAGCACACTGGTCCATGTACCCCAAAGATGAGGATCATCCATGCAGGACTGGTGATTGGAGACCGTGATGAGGGGCGTGGCCGGGCCTCGGTTCTCGATGAGCTCATACAGCACCTCCTTGTTGTGGACAGTGAGGTGGTTCATGCACTCTGGAGGGAGAGGGGGAGTATGGGGGTCTTGGCCTCCTTCTCCCGGGAGCCAGGATTCCCCCCAGCCAAGCTAGCCCCTGCCAGCGCCCACAACCCCCAACCCTAATTCTGGCTGGGCATGGAGACCCGTAGCCGACCCTGCCTCGGGTTTGGGCCCACTCACTAGTCCAGAAGCAGCTGTAGGTGCCCACCAGGCCCATGACGACGCTGCTGGCCAGGGTCCAGGTGAGCGGCGGTACCGCAGGGAACGGCCATTTCACGTGTAGGGGCATCTCCCCCCGGCCGAGCTTTCCCCACCGCCCTCGGCGGCCCGGCGCTCCCCCTACCCCGGGGCAGCCTGTGGGGCCGCTCTAGGTCTGTGTCGTCAACCGCTCGGGAGTCGAGTCCCTGACAGGCATGCGCCACAGACGGACGCCACGGCTTGGCGCGACAGGGGACTCGACCAAGGTCACCTCGCGGGTCAGGCTAGAACCGGGACCGGCCCCGCTCTCTTGCCACAGACTAGCCGCCAGGGAGTCAGGAGACCAGAGACGCCCTGAGGTGCTGGAGGATGGCGAGAGGAGCCAGGAGCCCCGCAGACCCGCCGGAAAGCGAGCCTGCGACGGCGCCGGGCTCCACCGCCGTCTGTCGCAAAACGCGCTCGGAATGCTTGACGGCAGCAGGGGCGGGCCCGCGGGCCTAGTGGCTCCGCCGCGGCCCCGCCCAGCCCCGGCTGACTTTCAGTTCGAGGCCGTGGACTGGCTGAGCATCGCTTTTGTCTCCTTAATTCGTTCCCAGAAAAGTCTCGTGGGTCACGTGGGCTGAACAGCACGATTACCTGACACCACTCAACTCGGAGCTGGCGGAACACTTTTACTTTGGTTTTTTCCCCCTCTTTGTTTTCATTAATTTCATATAACATGGAATTAACCATTTTATAATATTTATAGCATTTTATATTGTATCTATATTATGTATGTAACATGTAATGTTATGTTATATATTGTATAATTGCATTATGTAATTTTACACTGTTACCTACATACAATTTTATATGATTACAATGTTACAGAATTGTACTATATGTATATATGTAACATGTAATGTGTGATGTAATATGTAGTATATACCAGTATAGAACATAAAATAGGAAATATTATATATGTCTTACAGTGTTTTATATCGTTTAGTACATCCTCAGTGTTGTCAAACACCACCTCTAACTAATTCCAAAAATGTTCCTCCCTCCAAAACAAAGCCCTGTACTTCTTAAGCAGTCTGTTTTTTATTTTTAAAACAAAGCATACGAGGGGAAGGTAGAGCTCCGTGGTGGAGCGCATGCTTAGCATCAGGACATCCTGAGTTCAATCCCCAGTACCTCTATTTAAAAAAATTTTTTAATAAAGCAAAGCATAATTTTACTTATTTTTTAAATTTTTTGAATTTTAAACTATGTATGTATTTTACAATATCATAGTTTTTAATTGAAGTATAGTTGACGTACAATATACATGTTACAGGTATACCATATAGTGATTCACAATTTTTAAAAGTTATACTCCATTTATAGTTATTATAAACTAATGGCTACATTCCCCATGGTGTACAATCCATCCTTGTAGCTTATTTTATTTATTTTTATTTTTATTACTTTTTAAATATATTTTTACTGAAGTATAGCCAGTTTACAATGTTGTGTCAGTTTCTCATGTACAGCACAATACCTCAGTCATACAGGAACATACATATATTTGTTTTCATATTTTCTTTCACTATAAGTTACTACAAGATATTGAATATAGTTCTCTGTGCTATACAGTATAAACTTGTTGTTTATCTATTTTTTATATATTAGTTAGTATCTGCAAATGTCGAACTCCCAATTTATACCTTCCCACCTCTCCTCCCTGGTAGCCATAAGTTTGTTTTCTATGTCTGTAAGTCTGTTTCTGTCTTGTAAATAAGTTTGTCTTTTTTTAGATTCTACATATGCATGATATATGCTATTTTTCTTTCTCTTTCTGGCTTACTTCACTTAGAATGACATCCTCCAGGTCCATCCATGTTGCTGCAAATGGCATTATTTTATTCTTTTTTAAGGCTGAGTAGTATTCCATTGTGTAAATACACCACAATGTCTTTATCCAGTCATCTGTCGATGGACATTTAGGTTGTTTCCATGTTTTGGCTATTGTAAATAATGCTGCTGTGAACATTGAGGTGCATGTGTCTTTTTGAATTAAGGTTCTCTCTGGATATATATATCCAGAAGTGGGATTGCTGGATCATATTATAAGTCTATTTTTAGTTTGTTTGAGGAAATCTCCATGCTATTTTCCATAATGGCTGCACCAGCATAATTTTATTGATTAAAAACTCTTTTCCAACCTTCTGCTCATCACCACCCCCAATCCACTAGCGTGTAGGTCCTGCCAGCGGGGACATTGCCCTGAAGACCGAACTACAACCATCCAGTGAAGACCCATTGCCCGCCCACAAACCCCGCCCGAGTCCCCCACTTGTCCCAACAGCGACAGTATAGGACCCCACAGGGCACTGAGCTGCCCGCTCTCTAATCTCCTCTCGGGTACAGTTCTTCAGTCCGCCCTTGACTTCCACCACTATGGTCAGTTCCAGCGCGGATGGTCGCTCACTTTGGGTATCCAGAGCGCTCGGGAGTGTGCAGCCACACTGAGGCCCGGCCTGAATACCTGGAGAAAAGGCTCTTGTTCTCGGGGGTGCCCAGGCTCGCTGCGGGGCTTCCGTATGCCTGGCTCGAGCTCCAGCTCCGGCGTCTTCCCCAGCAGATACTGCCTGGAGGCGACCGGGAACAGGGGCTGACCGCTGGGCCTGGGAAAGCGCAGAACGAGGTTTGCACTCGGGCGCCAGCTCCTCCTTGCCGCGCGCCCTTGGCACAGGCAAACTCTGACTCACAGGTCTGTCATCTGCCCAAATCCCCCTCCCGCCGGGCCTCCACGCGTGCCCAGTCCTAGAGGCCGCGGAAGGCGGGGTCTGGTGGGAAGGTGGGCGGGCAGGTCGTCTGTCTCCAGGCAGGGCGCCTGGCCTCCCAGCGGGCGTCGGGGCGGAGCCAGGGCCGCGCCTGCCTGCTGGGAAGGGTGGGGCGGCCAGCCTGGCCCGGACGGATGGGTCAGGATGACAGCCTGTTCCTCTTTTTCACTCTGGTCTCTGCCCAAGCAGGCGCAGCGATTCCGTGGCGTGTCGCGATCCGCTTACAGCAGAGGCAGGCGTGGAGACAACCTGGTCTGCACAGGTATGGGAGCCCACTGGACAGAGAGAAGGAGGAAGTTGCCCTCAGCCTGGGGGCGGGGGGAAAGGGGAAGGGAATCCCAGGGCTCTGGGCAAGGCCTGGTGTTGGAAGCCCCAACCGGCTTTGGGCTGAGTTTAGGAACAGTCACTGTCTAGTTCTTCCCCTCCGCCCTCCTGGGAACCCCTGGCCCCAGAGCTTCCCAGCCTGCCGTGCCCAGCACAGGGCTGCCCAAATGTCCACATCCATCCCAGAATAGGGCACCAGGGCAGGGGACCCGAACTAGCATGAATGACAGAACAGGTGGCTGGGGAGAAACGGGTATGGAATCCAGTCAGGAGAGTGAAGGACATACACAGAGACACGATGACAGAGACAAAGAGGAGAAAAGAGAAGAGAGACCGAGCCAGACAGAGGCATGCAGAGCCTGATGGAGGCAGAAAGTCAGCCCAAGGGGAAAGGTGACAAGGTACCAGGGAAAACCAGGCAGACAGAAGTAGAGGGACTTATGTCTCTAAGCAAGAGCAGCACCAACAGTGAGTGCAGCGACGGGCTGAGCCCAAGACAAAGACAGACTGAGAGAGACGCTCAGGAAGATGGGGCTCCAGCTGGTAAGATGGACAAGTAGGTCCAGTGGTCGTGGGACTTGAGAGAGGAGCCCCATCACGCACAGCAGTGTGGTGATTTGGTGTATTCAAGATCATTTTAGATGCATATGCCCTTGAACCCAGCAAATATACTGCTGGGAGTTTGTCCTAAAGACATCTCCCAAGTGGGGAGAGAGCTTGAAGAGATATTGGTACAATCACTTTCTTCATAATGAAGATGGTCCTCCTAGTTGTGAATGGTGGTGAAAAGTTGGAATCAATGCTAAGGTTGAACCCTTGTGCACTGCTAGTGGGAATGTAAGATGGTGCAGTCACTGTGGAAAACACTATGGCAGTCCTCAACAAATATATAAGATTATTATATGATATGATCCAGCAGTTTCACTTCTGGGTATCTAACCAAAAGAAGTGAAAGCAGGGTCTCAAAGAGCTGCTTGTACAGCTGAGTTCGCAGCAGCATTATTCACAGTAGCCAAAAGGTGGTAGCAACCCAGGTGTCCATCGATGGATAAATAACAGATAAACAAAATGCGGTCCATCCATACAGTGGGCTGTTATTTAGAATGAAAAGGGAAGGACATTCTGACACCTCTGACAACACGGATGGACCCTAAGGACAGTGAAATCAGCCGGTCAGATGCAGACAGACACTGTAGATTCCACTTCTATGAGGTCCCTAGAGAGAGAGCGGGAGGGTGGGGGCCTGGGGCTGGGGGAGGGGGTTCATGTCTAACGGGGACAGAGTTTCAGTTGGGGGAGATGAAGGGTTCTGGGGATGGACGGTGGTGACGGCTGCACAACAGTGTGAATGTACTTCATGCCGCCGAACAATACACTTAAACACAGTTAAAACGGTAAATGTGATGCTGTGTGTAATTTACTATGATCAAAAAGAATGAGCTTGAGCCACACATGCTGATGTTGGAAGCAGTCCTCAAGGGAGAAAGGCAGGGCATCTGTGATGCTGGCCTCTCTGGGAGGTTGGTGCTGGGCAGCATGGTGAGTGTCACTTTCTCTGTCACATATTACCATGTCCTTCTGGAACTAGAACTGAGTCTGACTGGAACCACAGTCTAGGGCAACCTGGATTCCTCTGGAGGGTTCCAGCAGTCCGGACACAGCCATGCACTGCTCCTGCTCCTCCTCTTGGCCAGTGGGGCTGAGGCCTTTCGCATCTGCGCCTTCAATGCCCAGCGGCTGACGCTTCCCAAGGTGGCCAGGGAGCCTGTGATGGACACCTTAGTTCTGGTAGGTTCATCACTGGAGGGAAGCTTTGCCCCTAAGGACCATGACCCCAAGCCCCTCACCCTGCCTGACAAGGGGCATGCCCCAGAGAAGAGAGGACATCAAGAGACACAGGTGTGGATGTGTGGAGCACATTCCTTCCCCGTCGTTGGCCTCAGTCTCCTCCTCTGTAAAAATGGGTGCAATGTGGTGGGGATGGCATCCAGCCTTAACCCAGGTCCTTTCTAGCCTCAGTGCTCTCTTGAGGCTGTAGCCAGAGTGCCAGTTCCCCAGGGGCACCACCCCTCTCCCAGGGCGCCTGGCATTGAGTGGGGCTGGCCTTTCCGGTGTCCTGCAGATCCTGGCTCGCTGTGACATCATGGTGCTCCAGGAGGTGGTGGACCCGACTGGCAGTGCCATCCCCCTTCTGCTTCGAGAGCTCAATCGGTGAGGAAGGCTCTGTGGGTATAAACTGGGCCCCCAGCCCCAGAACCACAGGGCTGCTGATCCTGGATTCCCCTTTCCCGGCAGATTGGATGACTCTGGGCCCTACAGCTCCCTGAGCAGTCCCCTGCTGGGGCGCAGCACATACAAGGAGAAGTATGTGTACATCTACCGGTAAGGACTGGTAGGGACCAGGGCAGACGTGGCGCTTGGCCCAGTGTGAGATGGTGCAGTTGTCCCAAGGGGGGCTCTTACCTTCTCATCACCCTTTTCCTCCTCAATGGCTTTATTCTGGGATCTTCCTTCTCTATCCCAGATGGCTTTGGTGCCCACATGTCCCTACAGCGGAAGGCCTTCCTTCTCCACGCACAGATGTGGGGCCCCTCTGCCTCTCTGCTGCGGAAGCCACTGGGGCTCAGGGCGAGGCCGGCCCCCTCCTGGGGAGTGGCTGGCTGCAGCTGCTGGGAAGAGGCAGAGCCGGTTTTACAGAAACAGCCCTAAGTCCCTGGGAGGACAGCCCGGGGGAGTCAGGATCAAGACGCCAAGGGTGGCAGTAGTGGAAGGAGACCTGTTTCCAGATACAGATGAAATTATGTAATGTCTAGAGTTCACTCCTAAGTGATGGGGGAACCAGAGATACGTCCACAGAGGAATGCTCACAGCAGCACCACTCTTGACAGGCCCAAAGCAGAAACATCTAGTGTCTATCAGCTGATGACTGGATAAACAAAAGGTGGTCTCCATACGGTGGGATATCATTCAGCCTAACAAGGAGTGAAGTACTGAGCCATGCTGGAGCATGGAAGAATCTGGAAAACCTATGCCCAGGGAAAGAAACCAGATACCAAAGACTATATATTATTTGATTCCATTCATATGAAATGTCCAGAATAGGCAAATCTACAGACAGGAAACAGATTGGGGCCTCCAGGGGTGGAGCGGGAGGGGAATGGGGACTGCTAATGGGTGTGAGTTTCTTTCTAGGGTGATAAGAATGTTCTAAAATTGATTGTGGTGATGGTTGCACAACCTTGTGTGTGGACTGAACACCATTGAATTGTGCTTTTTAAACAGGTGAATTTTACAGTAGGTGAATTATCTCAACTTTTTTTAAGTTCTAGACAGAAAGGCTAGGAAGGCTGTGCCCACATGAAATGGAGCTGCTGATGGAGGGCCCCCTCCCTGAGTGCCAGCTCTGGTGTTGGCACTTGCAAACCACATTCTGTGACACAGGGCCGGGCCGCTGATTTTTGTCCCTTGGTCCACTAGGTCTCACAAGACGCAGGTCCTGGATTCCTATGTGTACGATGATAAGGATGACCTCTTTGCCCGGGAGCCCTTTGTTGGCCAGTTCTCTTTGCCCAGCAAGGGTAGGAGAGGGGGGAAGGGGGGTCTGGCTGGTCCTAGCGGGGGCTCGGTCACCCAGAGCAGACTGGGCAGAGAAGGGCCAGGAGTAGGTGGGAGCCCCCTGTCCCTGGGGCCTTGCAGTCCTTCCCAGCCTGGTGCTGGTCCCGCTGCACACCACTCCGAAGGCTGTGGAGATGGAGCTGAATGCCCTGTACGACGTGTTTCTGGATGCCTCCCAGCACTGGCAAAGCAAAGTACGTCTGGGCAGACTGTCTGGGAGGAATGGGGAAAGGATGGCCGGGTGGTCAGGCCGGACTTCTGCTTCCCTCTCCAGGACGTGATCCTGCTTGGGGACTTCAATGCTGACTGCGGTTCACTGACCCAAAAGCGCCTGGACTCCCTAGTCCTCCGGACGCAGTCAGGCTTCCAGTGGGCGATTGCGGATGGGGTGGACACGACAGTGCGGGCCAGCACCCACTGCACCTACGACCGCATCGTACTGCACGGGGAGCGCTGCCAGGGCCTGCTGCGCTCCGCAGCTGCCTTCCACTTC
This sequence comes from Camelus bactrianus, assembly GCF_048773025.1. Taxonomy (NCBI): domain Eukaryota; kingdom Metazoa; phylum Chordata; class Mammalia; order Artiodactyla; family Camelidae; genus Camelus; species Camelus bactrianus. The sequence continues at coordinate 117,381,311 of NC_133575.1, read as the reverse complement.
CCCCGCAGCTTTGGGCTCACCGAGGAGGAGGTAATGGGCGAGGCCAGAACAGGGTCACAGGGAAGCCCCCCAGCTGCAAGACTGATGCTGTGTCCCACTGCCCCCTCAGGCCCTCAACATCAGCGACCACTACCCTGTGGAGGTGGAGCTGAACCGGGCGGCGCACAGGCTGCCGTGCCTCAGCCTGGCCACGGTGCTGCTGCCATCGCTGCTGCTGCTGCCACTCTTGCCCCCACAGCTGGGCCTGGTGGCCTGAACCCACCCGTACCTGCTGCCCAGCCCTGGGCGATGCTGCCTTCAGGACTCAAACCCGGGGGGAGGGTTAGCTCAGGGGTGCATGCTTAGCCCGCACAAAGTCCTGGGTTCAATCGCCCGTACCTCCGTTAAAAACAAATAAAAATATTAAAAATGAAAAAAAATGAAGGTTCCCCCCCACAGAAAAGGACTCAACCACCCCACTGCCCACCTCCGCTGCCCATCCTGCCCAGGGCCAAGGCGGCTCCTAAGGGGCTTCAAGGGCAGCCCTGCCCCATCGGAAGGAACGCAAGCCTCTCCTGCCTTTCCTTCACTTTGCCTTGTGTTCTTTGGGTGGGCCTGTGCCTGACATTAGATTGTGGAAGGGGAAGGCAGATGCCCTGAGGCTGGACCCATGCCACCCACTCTTCCCTCAGGTAGCAGTGACTAAACACAGGCTCCAGGGCAGGGGACCAGAAGATGGCTCTGGAGGTGATCTTGGCTGAAGGGCAGGGCTCAGAACAAGGCATCGCAACAGATTGAGAGTTTATTGTATGACGAGAAAACCCATACACACTGAGAACAACCATACACACTGAGAACAAAGTGCTAGGTTGGAGAGAGATTACATATTACATGTGTAGATATGCCATCCTTTTTATCCTCACAGGATTCATATGAATAAATATTAAGACCGCAGTAGAGACAAGGATGGAGATAAGCGGTTTACACACACACACACACACACAAATTAGCAGACTACAGGAAGTTTAAGCTCATTGAGATCCAACTAGCTGCCAAAAGCCCTGGTCTGTCAAGCCCACCAGTGCTGTTAGGCACTGCCTTGGAGGCTGCTTACCAAGGGTACAAGTGGACACAAAATATCTACAGAAGTCAGTTACCATGTAACTGTAATAGCTATTGTGTGAACACATGGTCCCCCAGGGAGAGGGGCTCCCGGGTAGGCTATATACCTGTTAAAATGACAGTTTAGGTTGTATCACAGAACCCCTCCCTCCCCAACTCCATTTTCCAGAAAACAGTACAGTAAAGACAGCTAGACAGCTAGTGGGACATCAAGGCCTTTTAAGTGCAAGTTATTATCTGATTTAGAAGCATCTCGAAGTGAAGTTGTCCTGGACTCACGGCCTCAGGCCATCCCACAGGGCCCAGCACTCTGGGCCTGAGCTGCTCCTGCAGAGCAGCCAAGGAACACAAGTTGGTTCCCCAAGATGAGGAGGGTCCTACACAGAAAGGTCTTGTTGCCAAGCCCTACAGCCATCTCAGCCACAAGAGCTGCTGCTTGTCAGGAGCCCTGATAAGGGGCCTGGGAATGAGGCCCTAGAAGGGGTGGTGGGTTAGGGTCAGGGCAGTGGGTCAAGGTTTCCTGACAGCTCTGGAAGACAGGGAAATGCGGTCAAGCCCAAACATGTTTACTCAGGGGTTACTGATGGCCCATCCTGAAAGGTGACAATATGGCCAGGACCATGTCCGGTCTCCTTTCTTCCCATTTCCAGTGGATGCGCCTATTCTTGTCTGGGACCCTTGGAGAAGAGGAGCCTGGGGCCAGCATTAGGCCACAAGCCCTCTCAATACCCAGGGTGGGGCACTTTATTAAGCACCATGCTCCATGGAGACTAGAACCTACAGCCTCAGATGGAGTCCAGGTTTCAAGGATGTAACTGAGAAGCTGCTAGTTCTGGTTCTTGTTTATCACCTCACTGCCTCTGCTAAGTACTAGTTGGCCAGCCTCGTTATCACCCTTGTTCTGAAGAGAACGGACCCAGAGGCTCCCCACCCACTATGAATCCAGAGGCAGACAGATGGACAGGAAAGTAGGATTTATTGGTGGTTGTGAGGAAGGAGGGAATGGCGCCAAGGCTCTCATGAGTGCAGGGCCCGCCATTTGTCCAGGGGGCCACGATTCGGGATGTATTTGACCCCGCAGCCATCTGGGATGAGCCGCTTTTCTGCCACCATGTTTTCAAATTCATCTGCATTAAACTTAGTAAATCCCCACTTCTTTGAGATGTGGATCTAAGAGAGACAAAAAGCGTATCAGAAAAACTGAGAACTGGGGTAAGGAAAGGTGAGACCTAGGCTGCAGCGCTACTGACCTTCTGGCGGCCGGGGAACTTGAACTTGGCCCTGCGCAGGGCCTCAATCACATGCTCCTTGTTCTGCAGCTTGGTGCGGATGGACATGATGACTTGGCCAATGTGGACCCTGGCCACCGTGCCCTGGGGCTTTCCAAAGGCACCCCGCATACCCGTCTGGAGCCTAGGTTGGGGACAGTATGCCAGACATGAATGTCCACCGGAAAGGGCTGTCTCCAAGGTCCCTTAGGGCAACCCACACAGGCAAACAGGCTGCATACACTACCGAGGAGAATACTGTTTGCAGCCATTGCACACTGGGCCCCACAAGGAAAAGAGCACAGTCGGCTTAATTGACTGCAGAGAACAGAAAGCCCCAAAGTGGGCGAGTCAAAGTCCTTGCAGGTGCCACCGGGCTTATCTGGAAGCCCTCTAACCCATGACCACCTCAACTACCTGCTGGCAGGCACCTGTCATTAGACTCAAAAAGGAGCACCCCCCATCAGAAGCACCCCCCTCTATTGTAGCCCAGAGGTATGGTGCCTTTTGTTTGTTTCTGGGACTTGGTTCTGTTCATCTGTGCAGTGGCGGAAGTATCCACTGAATGGACTTGTTGGCCCTTGCCCAGGCTTTGCTATGGGCAGTTGAGCCTGTGGGGCCACCTCTGTGCCCTGGCTGCTGAAAAAAACCAAGTCCAACCTGGAGGCTTCAAAGTATGGGAAAACATCTGAAAAGGCTGAAACTCAGGACTCAGCTCACCTGTCAGCTCCAGCACAGGACAACATCTTGTTGATGCGGATTACGTGGAAGGGGTGGAGCCGCACTCGAATATGAAAACCATCTTTGCCACAGCTTTTCACCATGTACTTGTTGGCACAGATACGGGCAGCCTCCAGGGCTAGGTGGGAGGCAGAAGGCAGCACAGTGAGACAAGGTGGCACTTACCAGGAACATCAGTATTGGTAGGGTGAGTTTTGTGAGGCTCATGATTGATGAACTGATAACCCCAGTGCAGGGCATTCTAAGTCTGGCTGGGGACCAGGTATGATTAACAAGGAATCCCGCCTCACCTTCAGAGGAAAGCTGCTCATATTCATCTGACACCATGTGGCCACAGAGTGGGAACTCATCCACTTTTGCCTTCTTCCGCCCCAGGTCAAAGATGCGGATCTTAGCATCTGAAAATAATTCTCAGTTAGTGTCTGTGTGGTGCCATAAGCAACTGAGTCAGTGCAGCCAAACCAGTTTGGGAGTTTTCCCACTTACCAGGGACACCTCGGCAGAAGCGTGACTTTGGGTACGGCTTGTTCTTACAGTACCGGTAACTGCAAGGGGGGAAAAAACCCGAGTTTGCAGGGCCTCACAACAGAACTCCACGATAAACACACTGACTGCTTCCTTAAGACCAAAGGGGGACTGAGGGGAGGATGACACGTCACTCTCTAACCTAGTGTCCATTCCTGGAAACTGGTGCTAAAGCAAGATGTGGCCAAAAGTTAGGACAACCAAGACAGAAGCTTACAAAAGCAAAAAAATACCTTCCTTGGTCGCCTATTGGATTTTAACTTCCTATAATCAAAGATTTTGAAACAAGCTTTTCCAGTTTAGTAACACAGCTCATGCCATCCACCTAAAGACCTTTGGGCACGAGGTATTAAAACCAACTCTTAACCACGTGAAGAGCTCCCGGCGCCCCCTGGAGGGCACACAAGGCGGCTGAGCCAGCTTTCCCGGGACTGCCCTTGGCGCCCAAGACCACACAGCACGTCACGGAACGGGGATGGTACACAAAGGCCCCAAGGCCATCGAGCCTGAAAAGGCAGCGAGTTTCCAAGACAGAAGGCGGGATACAAGGTGGACATCGCTTGTAACTCAAAACTGGAGCACCATATGCAGTCTGGGGTCAACTCGCCACTCCAACAAAATGGGGGAAGCGGTAAACACAAATGGAATAAACGAAGACCTAAAGAGACCCGGAAGGTATTGGGGGAAAGGCCGACTCTGTTCACAGGACAAGAAAGCCGCACTAGGGAGACCCAACCCCAAGGCGGCTTAAAGCCAAATGCAGTTCTCCCTTTTCCCAGCAGCGAAAACTGCATAGATTAGGCACTCACCACCGGGCGGGGCGGCGGCCCATGGCGACACCAGGATCTTCTGTGGCTGCAACGAAACAGAAAAAGTCGGAAGAAAAGACGAAGACAGGCCTCAAACTAGGGTAGAGAAACACCAAGGACACGTATCAAGCCAGAACCCAAGACTACTCACCGCGCGGAAGCGAAAGAGGCGCTCCTACCTCTGAGCATGCCTTATATAGGCGGCCAATCTTAACGCGTAGAAACCATAGAGTCTGGGGCTAGGGCAGGTGGACGCTCTGTCACACTTTCGGACCATAGATGCAGCGGCGTTCTGCGCCTGCGTGCTGGCGCGGGTGGCTACATGCGCAGAACAGGGAGGCGGCTGGGTACCCTACTGGGGGCGACCAGCTGGCGAATGGAGCGTCGCCACATCGGCGCGGGGAGTCCGCTTCCGGCTGGCCATCTTGGGCGTGCAACTCTTGCCCAAGGCTTTGCCGTAATTGTGAAACACGTAGGTTCCTAGAGTTAAAAGAAGGAAAATACTCCGAGTGGTGCTCACGGTGGCCGCGCGCGTGTTTCTGGGGGTCGCGAGGCCCGGGACACACCCTCTGTGCCACCCCCTGCGTCCCAGAGCCCGGCGGGGACTCGCCATGCTGCAGAATTTGCCCGCGTTCCTTTGTGGACCTGGAGGCCAGGGCGGGAGGCCCGCCCCCGTCCCCCCGCCCCCGTCTCCCGCCCTAACCAGAGAGTCCTGAGTCTACTTCCCTTTGAGCCCTATGCCTAGTCCCGATCCCTGGAGGCCGGGGGCGTGGCCTGCGCCAGCCCCAGGCGGTCTGCGGCCTCCCGCTTGAAGTCGCCTTAGAGAAGCTGTGACCAAAATCCAGGTCCGGGGGACTCCATGAGCACCGTTGAGCCCCCCTGACCAGGCAGAGAAAAGAGGTTATACTCCCCAGGGTGACTTGGAGAAGGGGAAAAGAAGGGTAGTAACCCGACCTAGATGGCAAAGGACCACTGTCACTCCTCCGGCCGCGCGCCAGTCCTGGCCGCTAAGAACTGCCTTGATCCCTGCTCCTGGGGGCTTCCACCATCCCAAGGACCAGAACGTGGAACGCCCCCTCACGCACAGTTCTTTCCCCGCCCACTATATTACAGAGCCTGAGTATGCCTCTGATATGCTTTGAGTTAAACCACGAATCCTTCCCCCCGCTGCCAAGAATATTATACAGAGAAGTGTACAGTTAGTGCTCATGTCACAAGGGATCTAAGTGTCTGGCAGAGGTGTCAAATGCTTCTGGAGATGGGGACAGTAGGAAGGTAATGAAGACTTCCATTGTCACTTGGCAAGTGTGATACACCTGTTCTTCTCCAGGACGACCTGTCACTTTAGTGAATGGTTCCTTTAGGAAGGTTCCAGAAGATTTGTGGTGTACACTCCTCCAATTCCCTTCCCAGGGAGCCTCCCCTTCTATTGGGGGGCTCTGGTCCTGAAAACTGGGTAAGGAGCTGTGACTCTCCACTGGGGCACTGAAGTCATGTAATTGGGTCACAGACCTAGAGCATTTAGAGTTACATACATCAAGAAGCACTGTAGCAGGCTGCCCAACTATTTCCTTCCTAGAAGCACTATGATCTTTTCAGAGATTTTCAAGGATGCTAGTGTTACTGCTTAAACAGCTCTCTCAATGCCTCTTTGAAAGACCAGCACTGGACCTATCCCTGGATCACAGTTGGAGGGTAGGGTGTTCAGGTACAATATGATGAATCTACTCCAAAATTCTTCTCTTGCTGAGCCTTTGGGTTCTGTCCTCCACATCATGCCACGGCACTTCTGACATCCAAACCAATGAAATACAAGTCAACAGCGGGTCGAAGATTCAGACAACCAACCATGTGAAGTGCGCAACTACTCACGAGTTCCATGTGCTAACACTTTCCACCTGGAAATTCTAGTAAATACACCTCTGTCAAATACTCCACTACATGGAGTGTCCGAGCTCACCTACTCAGTTGGAAACCCTGAAAAACTACAACCACAAATGTTCAAATAGGGTTGATTTGGTAGATTTCAGTCAAGTCTGGAAAATATGTATTCATGTAGAAACTATGTCCTCTTTGGTCAGACTTTACGCCCTGGAGCAAGCTGTGATTGATTGGATTCCACTTATGGGTCTAATGGCAACAGGGTGTGGATGCAGAGAGTCTGGAGGACGACGGGTCTCCCTTTGCAAGGCATCTGCCCCAGGTGAGGTAATGACACAGTCCTCGAGGGAGGGAGGGCAGGCTACTTCGTCTGGCAAAACAGGCTCAGTGGGACTGGGGTCTTCCCAATTGTCAGCTTCAACTGCAGCCAACCAGCTGTCCCAGTTCCAGGTTTCAGGGTCCCAGTCCTCCAACCACTGCTCTACCTTTCATATGAGAAATGTGGAGAGGCTGGGAATTCAACGGGCCTTGGGATTCTGTAACCCTCACAATGAAATGCTGTGTTTCCTTTCCAGCACCTTCAGCCCTGCAGGTACAGGGAGTACAAGAGTTTTGTAGGGCTGCATGGAAGTTCTCTGGCTGTCATAGTGTGACTTGTAAGGGATCTGACCTTGTCATCTGTTCCTCTGTACACTCCCAGGTACACTCAAGAGTCATCCCATACTGCAGTCCTGATAGCCATCGTGACCTTCCTGACCGTCCAGGGCGGCAGCCACTCCAGCTCCCCAGGTACTTGCTGCAGTGGACTCTTCATCCCAGTCAACTGCAGGTGAGACCCTGGCGAACTGTGAGGCCCCTGCAGGTCATGGGTGCCTCGAGCCCCACTTGGTCACTCAGGGAGCGGAGGGCTGAAGGAACAGGGACAGTACAGGAAGAAGCTGCCGCCCCTGGAGCAAGGGGCAGAAGGGAAGGGGTTGATGTCACTGGAAGGCTAGAAGCCAGCATGAGGGGCGTTGAACATCCAGAGCCCCGGATCTCTGAGGAGGGGCTGCTGCAATCTCTCAGGGAAGGAGGGAGCAACATCATCAGCTACCAGGGGCACCAGGGCAGGAGGTGATTTCTGAGGCACCGTCTTCCAGGTCACTAACTCCTTCTTCAGTGGCATCTACTTGTGGTTTAATTAATTTCTTGAGGTTTTTATTCCATGACTGTGCTTTCTTTTTTTAACTTCTAAAATGCTTTTTCTTTTTCAAATCTTTTCACTTTACTCTTATCTTTGTGATTCCCTCTTCTGTATCTTTTTGTGTCTCTGGGGGCTACTGCAGAGTAGCTTTATATCACTAATGCAAACGATTTGTAAATATCCATGAGAACTGCTCTCTGATCTCAGGAGAATGCAAAGGTGATGTCAGTCGGTGTTTCAAAGTCCCCGATTAAGCACAAGAGTAGGAGGTGTTTCTCTTTCTCACCCTCCTCCCTTCCTTACGTGCTGACCCAAGGCCTGGGGGATATTCACCTGGGCTCACCTCTGCCGCCTTCAGGACAAGCTGATGTACCCCCGGCAGGCCCCGGGAATCTCCCAGTGACAAGGGAGCCAGGCTGTAGAGCGTAGCCCACAAAGGGGGGGGGGTCAGGCTTAGAGCCCAGAGTCCTCGATCCACACCTGGCCTCAGCCACTTGCTAGCTAGCGATTCAGAACAAGCTACCTAACCCTTGTGTGTCATGTGGTCCTCATTTCCTCATCCAGAGAGTGAGGACAGCATCCTACCAACCTTGTAGTGCTGTGGAGAGGGTGGGATGGCTGAGCCCAGGCACATAGCAAACCCTCGCAGCCATTGCCAAAAATGATGTCATCTGGCCTCTGACAGTTAAGGCCTGGGGAGCGGGTCGTTGACAGGGCCAGCCCTCTCTTTGACAGACCTGCTGATTTTCCGTGAAGGCAGGCGGTGGCTTCAGTTAGAGATTGCGGACCCGCCTTCAGCTGGGCCTCCGGGAGTCCTGAACGGGACGCCTGGGGTGAGGAGTCCTCTCCCGGGCAGGGTTTGCTCCCAGGAGCCCAGCAGTAGCAGCACAATGGGGGCGCGGGGAGTGGGGGGGGGGCAGTTCCTCTGGCAGCCAGCGGTTGGCTCGCTGAAGCCTTTCTGCCCGCGGCGGGCCCCAGGAGGTAGCCCCTGCTTAAGGATGACGTGGGGGCGGGGTTCTCCTCCTGCTCACTCAGACCCAGGCTGGGATGGACCCACTTCTTTTCATATGCCTGTTCTTCCTTTCCACCGTGCAGGTGACCCTTCGAGAGCACTGGTTTTAGGTGGATTCTCGGTTCTGCTGTCTCACCTTCTGAGGCCCATTAACTCCGAGCGCCTCGGAAACCCAGCCCCTCCCCCCACCGTTTTCAAGGCTGTTTCCTCATGGATCTCCCTCGTGTCCCTGCACTGAAATAATATAACTAGGCTCTTCTCGTTACACATTTCCTTGTCTTTCTCCCAAACTGGACTGGCATCCCTGGAAGGCAGGGGCTGGATGTCTGAGAGGCACTGCTCCCAGTCCCAGCCAAGGTAGCAGCACCCCGCTCCTCCAACACACACAGAGTGATTTGGCCGCAGGCCGACCTACCAGCCTGGGTCCGCAAGGAATTGACGGTGAGTGGGGTATAGCTCGGTGGAAGAGTGCATGCTTAGCGTGCATGACGTTCTGGGTTCATTCCCCAGTACCTCCATTTAAAAAAAAAATACTTAAAAAATAATTAGCCCCCCCCCCAAAAAAAAACAGACAAGGAATTGGCTATGGGGACTCAGAAATTCTGCCCCGAGTCTCATCACTCTCCTCACACTTGGGAGGAGGGCTTTGTGCCCAAGATACATAACCCAGAAAACACCAATTGAGAATTCAATAAATTTGGTCATATAAAAATGTCTGTCTAGCTTCTTGACAGCCCAGACCAGCAAGCCTAGTCTCTCAAGACAAGAGACAGACTGAGGGAAAGAATTTACAACATACGGAACAAAGGACTAACAGCCCTAGTGTATGACCAAGTAGGGTCTTGGGGGGAAGCAATTACATAGTGTCTATTAAAAGTTTAAATGCCCCCAGGTTTTGACCTGGCAGTTCCACTTAGAGGGAATTATCCTAGAGGGAGATTGACGCAAGCTCAGAGTTGGGAGTTGCAGCATTAACATGAATAGCAAAAAGAAGGAGAAGAAAAGGTACAGGTACCTCAACTGGGGATCCATTAGGTAAATTATAGGACACGTATTCTATCAGATACCATGTGGCCAGAGAGAAGAAATGAGCTGGACGTTTGTGTCCTGACATGGAAGAATTTCCAAGATATATTGTTGCTAATTAAAAGAAAATCACCATCAAGTGTCCAGGGTGTGTGTGTGTGTGTGTGTGTGTTTTAAACGGTGTGAATAACTGTGTTGGTGATTGCATAGAAGAATACAGTTTAGAAGAGAGAAACAAAACTATTAACACTCTTGCTTAAAATAATGTTTTGTAACAATGTTCAATTATGTGCTTAAACAATATGCGAGGGTGGTCATGGAAAATGATACAGCCCCAGTGGAAGGCAGTTTGGCAGTTTCTTTTAAAGCTACACATCCACCTCCGTAGGACCCAGCAATTGCACTGGTGGCCGTTTATGCCAAAGAAATGGAAACGTAACGACGACGGGAAAACCTGTACACGAATGTTCTCAGCAGATTCCTTTGTAGAAGCCTAAAAGTGGGAACAAGCAATACGTTCTTCAGTGGGTGAACGCTTGAACCAACCGTGGCTGATCCCCGCCAAGGACTAGAGCTGCAATACAAAGGAAGAACTAACTTAACTATTGTTGAAACGTGCGACGATTTGCCTGGCTCTCCAGGGCATCATGTGAGTGGAAAAAACGGCCCACCCCAGGTTACACACTGCCCGATTCCATTTACGTCACGGTCTTCAAATGACAAAATTACAGAGATGAGAACAGAATTCTGGTTGCCACGGTTGGGAGGAGGGAGGAGGCTGAGGCTATGAAAGGTCCACGGGAGGGATACTTGGGAGGACACACACTGGACACTGATGTCAGTGGGGGTCACGCGCGTGCGTGACACACACACACACGGATAAAACCCGGAGCAGCCGTCAGACGGCACCAAAGGCATTCCCCGGGGTGCGGTCGCACTAGCTATGCAACATGCCCACGTTGGGGGAGCGGCGGCAGGGGCTGCGGCCCCTGGGACTTAGTTCCTTCAGAATGCAAGTTCACAGCAAAAGCACGCAAGCTGCGCCTGCCGGACGACTCGCGCGATTCCGCACCGAGAGTCCAGACTCTCGGGGCGCGCGGGACGTCTGCCAGCTCACAGCCGGCTGGGCCCCACCGCGGAGGAAGAAAGCGCGCGAGGGCGGAGCCGAGAGGGGCGCGCACGCGGGCGGCTTGTTTTGATTGGGCAGAAGAGGGGCCCGTCACGCCACGGGGCCGAGTTACCTCGGTCGCCTGGAGGCGGGTCTAGTCACGACTCGAGCTTAGTCATTGGCGGATCTAGCCAGAAGGGGTGGGCAGGAAGGCGGTGCTCCGTGGCTTCCGGTGGGTGCGCTGAAGGGAGGTGAGGAGATAGACGCGGGGGCGGTCCGGGCGGGGCACGACGGGGCGGGGCACGACGCGGCAGGACGACGCCCGGGCCTGCTCGTCAGCGCCCTGGGGCTTTGGACTCCGCCCTCGGCTCCTCTGAGTCCTGGGCCGGGCCAGAGTCCCGGTTCCCCGAGACCCCGGGGGTCTACGCTCTCTCCGGGGGAGAGGCGGAAGAGAAGCCTCCTCAGAGTCCAGGCCCCGGGAGACCTGAGGGCGCCCCTCCCGCCGCTCCTGGCAGGACTCCCACCACTGTCCCGAGGGTGTCTGGCCCTCTAGGTGGCCGGGGATTGTGTATTGGGGTCCCCAGGGGCCTGGTGAGTGGGGAGGGAGGGCAGATGGCAAAGGGCACGGTCTCCGGCTCCCCCCCCCCCCCGCAAGTCCTTGCCTCTGAGGGCGGCCTTACTCCGCACTTCTTGGAGCTTCCACCCTCCCAGAGCTCAGAATGTAGCACTCTCTCCGACCCACACACACCCTTGCCCGGCCCACTGTGTTCCAGCGCCCCTGAGTGTGACTGGGACGGGCTCTGTGAAGCATGGATCCTCCCTCCTCCACGCACACATACACACACAAGCTAGTATCCAGGGAGAGGTGGGCAGAGCTGGGGCCAGTACCCGGAGCCATGGTATCTGCCAGAGGTGTCTGTCCAGGCTTCTGGAGGTAGGGTCGTGAGGTCGGCAAGAAGTAACAAAGTCTTCCCCATGTCACTTGACAGGTGTGGCTTGCTGGGAGGGAATCCTGCCCAAGCACGCCTGTTCTCCAGGACAACCTGTGGTTGCAGCCATCAGCCATCAGTGCCTGCCTCTCTGCCTGCCTGCCTCTCACCTGGGGAGGTCAAGGTGAACCCCGCAGAGAAAGCTCGTGGCTTCTCGAGAAGTGGGCACGATCAGGAACCATCCGTCCTGGTGGTTCTCACGCTGGGAGGTGCGTGGGAACACCTGGAAGGCTTCTTCAAGCCCTGGGAAGTGCTGCTGCTGCTGCTGCTGCTGCTGCTGCTGCTGCTGCTGCTGCTGCTGCTGCTGCTGCTGCTGCTGCTGCTGCTGCTGCTGCTGCTGCTTGCTGCTGCTGCTGGTCTGGGGACCCCCACTGTGAGAAGCACTGCTCTAGAGGCCTAGAGTGCTGTGTGTGTGCCCCCTGCCCTACCCAGGGCTGGCTCCTTTGCAGGGTCCCTGTGGGCCTGGGAAGTGCCAGGAGGGTGCTAGCTCTTGCGAGATCAGGAGTTTCCCATTGAGTAATGGTCGCCCTTCCCTGCCTGGGGGCACTGCAGGATGCCATCCTCAGTCCAGGCAAGATAAGGTGTCATGTTTGTACACGTGCTCAGCAGGTTCCAGACTGGGGCTGATAACATCTGGACAAGGAGGAGAGGGGGCGGAGATCAGATTTGTGTCTGGGCGTGGGGATGGAAAGGACTCTGACGAGGCAGAGGAGAAAGACCCGAATGCCGAGCTCGGGGATGGGAAAGGAACCTGGGCCCTGAGACCGAGACCAAGCCGACTGGGGGGAGCGTGGAGACCAGAAAGGGGCTTGTCTGCCCAGGAAGTGCCCTGACAGTTGTCTGGGCTGTGGGTGTGGCCCGCCCTCCAGCTGGGGGGAAGCTGTCGCCTTTCCTGCCAAAGGTTCCTCACCTATAGGGTCTCCCAGCTCCTGGGTGATGCTGCCCGGACAGACCTGCTCAACACCCAACACCACCACCCACCGCTTTGGCCAGTCTTTGCGGTGGATAGTCTTTGTTCGGCTCCAGGATGGCCTGCCGTCTAATTGGAGCGGCAGAGGAAATGCAGTGCCAGTCACCCGCCACCATTTGTGCCCGGAATGAGCAGCTCTGGGACCTCGGCAGCCCAGCATGCTCTGCCTGTGGACTCAGGTGGCGCAGGAGCCTTTGGCTTTCATTTCCCGCCTTCCCCTCTTCCACCCCCTTTTCCTGTTGGGTCATTGGCTTTTCCAACTGGTCCCTGACTGCTTCAAGCTCTCTCTACTCTAATGATAGGAGCCCTGAGTCACATCTCGCTACTGTTTTTTCCCCGCTTTGTCACTTGTCTCTTGACTTTGTGGTTTGGTCGGGCAGATGATTTCAGTTTTTATGTCATCAGACTTTCCAGGCTTTTCCTAATGGCTTCTGGGGTTTCTCATCGGTTTGTTTGCTTCAGACTGACTTAGAGTGGCCTCCATTTAAAATCATCGTGTAGTAGTCACCTATTGCTGGGTAAGAAATTACCCCAAATGTGGTACCTTAACGCAGCTAGCACTTTGTGGTCTCCCAAGTGTCTGAAAATCAGGATCCTAGAAGGCTTGGCTGAGGGATTCCTGCTCGGGGTCTCTCACAGGCTGCAGTCCAGGCGTCAGTTGGGGCCACGGCCATTGGGTCTGCCTGGGGGTGGAGGTGGGGGGCTCTGCTTTCCAAGATCGCTCACTTGCCTGTGGCAGGAGCCTCAGGCCTCCCCACCAGGCCTCTCCATAGGGCTGCTCAGGGCAGGGCTTCCCCAGAGCCAGCGATCTGAGAGAGACAGAGCAGCCCCAAGATCGGAGCTGCAATGTTTTTTCAAATAACTTCATCTCTAAGGCACACTCCCTCCCCTCTGCTGTAGTGTTATGGGTCACACAGGTAAACCCAGGAACAACGCAGGACAGGATGATACCCACTAGGGCGTAAGTGGTTCCTGTTCATGGCGAATGAGAAGGCTCCGAGGAGTGTCCTTGCTGCTGAACCTGGGTCGGGGACTCCTGGTCCCACACAGGCTCCTCAGGAATGTGTCCTTTGTGTAAGCTGGGGTGGTGAGTTCCAGCCCCGGGGCCAGGACAGACAGGGCCTGTGTTTGCAAGGGCAGAGGGTGGCTCTTCATCTTTAAATGGTTGCAAGCAAAACACACAGAAGGCCAGAGAAAGAAGGAATATGTGACAGAGCCCCAGTGTGACCCACAGTGCCCACGGTGTGTGCCTTCTGCCCTCTGCCCTCTGCGGAGGAGTGCAGCACTGCTGGCAGCCCCAGCTGGTTGTGCAGCCCTGGACACACGGGCAGGAAGCTCTTTGTCATCACAGCAGCACATTCACTGCCAGGGCCGTGTAAGTCCCCACCCAGGCCTGGGCCCCAGGGTGCTCTCCCACCTCCAAGGTCCCCACTCAGTGGTTCAGTCCTGCCCCCACCCCACTCCCTCTCCTTCCCAGTGTGTGTGTGGCGGTGGCGGGGGCAGCTACCTTGCCTGAGGCTGGGGTGACCTCTCTCTGCACATGGGTGCAGCGCCTCCCCTCTCTTCCCCTCCCCTCCCACCCTCCACCTCGCAGCTGTGATCTGGGTTGGGACAGGGAGGAGAGAACTGGGGCCACGCTGTGCAGGTGCAGGCTGACAAGCCCCTTTTCTTCAGTGACCGTGTCAGGTAGCCCCGTACTGGGCTCTGGTGGCTCAGTGGTGGCAGGCGCCAGCCTGAGATGGCAGCCGAGTGTCCAGTTGGTCCCAGGAGGGAGCTCCCCCTGTGGCTGAAGGGGCCTGGAGATGTGCCTGCCCCATCCTTCTTGGCTGGCACTCAGACACGACTTCCCGATGACACGCTTGGTGGCTCTGCATTTGACACACAGGTTCTGTGGGCGGTGAGTGCTTTTCCTGTTGGCTCTCACTGCTGGGCAACGCCGGGTCCCTTGGCGACAGCTCCCAGCAGCATCCAAGGCCGCCATGCACTTCTGGAACCCAGGGATGGTGGGTTTCTGGAGAGCTGGGCTCTCTGTCCCCCAGGAGCAGAGACCGAGGCCATGCCTGCTGGGCCTCACCTCGGGGCTTGTGGTCGTGGCTCCTGGGCACGCCCTTTGGCCAGGGTGTTAGGCCTCATGGCCCTGGGGCTCCCCTGGAGACGCTCAGGCCCGGTGCAGCCCCACACTCCTGGGCCGTCTGACTGTCCCGCTGACCCGTGACTGAGTAAGAGCCACGTTCCGGTCCCTCCAGTTCCTGGGCAGGAGGAATAAGCAGGAGGGCCCGGCTTCCCTGCAGTCTTCCCTCTGAGGCAGCCTGCCACAGGGGCCCTGGGGACTGGAGGGGGACTGGGTCTTCCCTCACCCAGCTGCACAGGCGCCCTTGCCTGGGGGAGCTCCTCCTAGTGGCCCGCTCTGTGGGTGGTGTGGGTGGGCACAGTCAGGGCAGCAGCCGGACCCCGTCCCCACCCAGCCTCCCGCCACCGCCAGGGCTGGTCCTTGGCCCTCACCCTCCCCGCGGGAGGGCCTGGGTGCCTTTCCCATTGAACACAGGACGTCTGTGCCTGGCCCGTCCTCACAGGTGTGCGGACCAAGGGCAGTCTCCCAACCCCACCCATCATTCAGTGGTTTCCTCAGCCCTGCTGCCCTGGCTGAGGCCTCGCTGGGCTCGTGGGGACCTTCCAGATACCCGTGGTAGAGGTGGACGAGGCCGGCCCGACCTCTGAGCAGCACCGCGTGGCCCTGCCTGCCGGGTAGCATCCTCCCTGGAGATGCCTGTGGCCTGAGGACGAGGCTGGTGTGGGAGCTGGCAGCAGCCGGGCCCTGGAGCGGGATGAGACACCCCGGGCAGCAGAGCGCCAGCACACAAACACGCGGTCCGCGTGGCCCGCGCCCAGCACTCCGCGTGCCTGCTGACCCTGACCTAGCGGCCACCTCCTTCCTGGGGGGTGGCTTCTTCTGGCTCCATCAGGGTTCCGGGATGGGGGTGGCCTCCCTCGAGCACCCAGCCCTGTGCCTTGGAGTTGGGCCAGGTCGCCCATGCTGGGGGGCCTTGCAGGAACCCCAGGTGTCTTCAGACTAATGTTGCCCTTGTTGAAATGCTGAGGCTCCCTCCCTGTCAGATGGGTGGCGGCTCCATCCTGAGTGGCTGCTGCTCCCCTTCCCCACCTGGGTGCCTCCCATCCTCCTGGAGGAACAGGCAGCAGGGAGGGTCAGGTGCAGAGGTGTGGCCAGAGCAGGGGTGGGGGCTGCTGTGGTTGGGGCAGTCAGCTCCGCCTTCCCCCTGTCCTGCCTGGCTTGGACTCCGACCAGACAGGACCTGCGGGACAGAGGTGGAGGCTGCTCCTGACCTGGGCGACCCGCCATCCCCTCCCCAGACTTAATAGGTGAGGTGGGGTTGCCTGGGGAGGGCATGTGGCTGGGTCCTCTCCCCGGCTCCTGGCATGTGTTGGCGAGCAGGGCTCGGGCGTGGGGCCTGTTGGGGCCGGGCCACCACCCCTGCTGGCTCTGGATGGGTGGCCCAGCCTGGACACCCTGTGTGTGAGCCCGGCTGAGGGCCTGGGCCTTGTGATTCCCTGTGTCCTCCTAGCAGTCCGGGTGTCCTCTGGGGGAGTTGCTCAGTGGGGCCGGGGCCCAGGCCATTCTCCCCCAGCAGGATGGGGTCCTGGTGCTCCTTTTCCTGGTGCCATCTGCCTGTCCTCCCCTAAAACCCCTCGCAGGGATGGTGCCCCAGTCTTGTTTCCTCCTGTCCCCTGCCTAGGCGGGCCTCAGGCTCAGGTCCGGTCTATCCTGTAGCCTCTGTCCTCTGGGTCCTGTTTCCCCCCAGGTTGGCATCTTTCCCCCCTTGCCGACCCATGGGCCTCATGGTTGCCTGGGCGTGATGTGGCATCTGGGAGGGGACAGGGACTCCTGGTTAGCTGGGCTCAGCTCTGGGGCCATTCTCCCACGAGGGTCCCCACCAGGCAGGGGCTTGGAAAGGATGGGAGGCGGGACTGTCTCCTCTTGGCAGACTGGCCCAGGGAGGGGGCAGGAGGCTCTGGGCGATTCATGGAAAGGAGGTGTGCCATGTGGGTGGCAGGTGGGCCGAGAGGAGGAGGGGGTGCCTGGGGGGGGAACCTCTATCCCCCCAGTGGTGCTAGACCTCTCTGTGCCTGGCTCTGCCTCCTCTCCAGCTGAGCAGCTTCTAGAAGCCTCCAGTGTGCCTGCCTCGCTCCCGTCTCAGCCCAGCAGGCTCCACAGAGAAGTGGTGGTTCAGGGGGCGGGGCCTGCCCTGGGAGGGGGAGGGTGGAGTCTCCAGGGACTGGCCCTTTGTGCAACAAACCAGCCTAGGAGAGTAGTAGTGCCATTGTCCTCTCCATTAGGCCCTTGGGGCCTGGAGTGGTTCATCCTCATAGAGCCAGAGGCTGTGCACCCCTTGGCCTGTCCTCTTGGATGGATGCCTCTGTAGTGCTGGCACCAGCTCAGTAGCCACCCTCTCTAGTTAAAGCAGCTGTCCCAACACAGAGTGGTGGTCAAGGCAGAGGGGGCCCTAGGCCTGCCCAGTATTGTCTGCCCCCTCCCCTGGATCTGAGGGTCTGGGGCAGAGGTCGAGGGGCTGGATTAGGAGCTAGGCTTCCTGGCTCCACCTGTGTCCCGCCCACAGCGTCCTCTTCTCTGCACTCCACCAGGGATGCACTCAGCTTCTCGCGCAGAGGCCCAAGGGACTTGCTCCATTGCAAGGGCTGGCTGCTTGGGCTCCTCCCTGCCTGACAGCCGCTGCAACCCCCAGCCCGTGGCACCCCCACTGCAGGGGGCCCCTCAGAGCTCCTGTGGGAGGTAGTCTCAGAGTCCTGGAAAGCACTAGGTCGAGACCTCGAAATCTGGGGTCCCTCAGGGGCTCACGGAGCCCTCAAAAGCCTTTGGGTTGGGGTGCTCAGAGCACTAGGGGGCACTTAGTGCCCTTATGGAGATCTGGAACCCTGGGAAGTGGGGCCCAGCCTGAAGGGGAGTCCTGGAGGGGGGCCAGAGCCTTTGGGAGCTATCAGAACTCTGGGAGCGGGTGGCTCAGCCCTGGGGCAGGAGGCTTGAAGCCCCTCAGGAGCCTGCAGTCACCTTCCCTCTGGTGGGTGGTGATAAATGCATGTGGTTGCCCTTGGGGAATAAATGAAGAAAGGTGGAGACTGTCTCCTGGGTGGTAACTCTTTCCTTTCTTTCCTCTCTCAAGACACCACAATGGTTGCCAAGCACACCTAGCCTCCCCTTTCCCTGCTTTCCCTGCAGCAGATGGAGGACTGAAGCCCGCAGAGGGCATTCCATCCAGAGGCCTCGGTCTCTCCCCTTCCTTGTGATGCCTCAAGCCCAGCTCTCCTTCCTCCTGTGCTGTCCCTTCTCTCTGCCTCAGCTACTCCCAAGTGTCAGCACATAAGCCTTACCATTTCTCTAGGCTTCACCTGACTCTTCCCAGACTCCTTGGGGCTCCAGCAGTCCCCGGTAGTGAGTGATTGTTGGGGACCATTCTCACAGGCTCAGTCCCTGCTCGTAACATACTTGATTTGGGATCAGTTGCTGAAACAAGATGTCTCACTGTGCCCCTCTGTAGTCCCCATGCACTGGCAACCTGATTGCTTGTTCTGCTCCTCCCCCAATGCAGGCTCACTGATCTTACCATCAGGCCCTGTTGTCACCAACGAGGAGGCAGCATCTCTGCCCATGCCCACCACCCACCATGAATCATCCAAGCCTCAGCTCTTGCACTGGGATGACAAGGGGCCTGGGGACTCCACGCCAGTTGGCTGGGTGCTGGGAGAGCCAGGTGGGAGTGGCTTGCAGAGGCTGTGGGAGTGGTGAGAAAATCTGAAGCAACTAAGTTCTTTCATTCTTTTCTGTATATATATGTATCTTTTCTGTATATTTTAAATGCATAAAAAGGTGTTACTTTTAGGAAAACACATACATACCAAAGAAAAAGTGCAGGGACAGACTAGGGTGCAGCAAAAAAATGAGCAGGAGTGTTGGGTGGGAGGGTTCCAGCCCCTGCCCTGGCTGGAGCTCACCATGTGGCCCTGGACAGCCAAGTGCCTGCAAAGACTCAGGAGCCCACAGTGCACGTGCAGGTGAGAGGCCAGCCCTGCCATGTCCTATCTACCATCTGTAGCCAGGAGCCACCAGAGGTGAGGAACTGGTGTCAGGGCCCCACCCAACGGGGAAGCCCTGGTGGAGCCAGCCTCTCTGCTTTTCAGCCCCCTGCTGGCGGTGTAGAGCCAGAGTGCACGGCCTCACATGGCGTCCTACCCTGGGTTACCTCAGCACCTGCCGTTAAAGTTGTACCTAAACTTTGAAAATTAGGAAATACCCGTGGCAGAAAACCAGGAGGTAATTGAGAATAGCCAGGTGAGGGAATGGTTAACCCGAAGGTGATGGGGCATTTCCGGGTATTGGGAGCCTTCCCCTGTCATTAAACAATCAGCTTTCCAATAGAAATGGCCCACCAAGCAGAACCCTTCCCATCTCCCTGCCCTGGGACACTGAGGTGGGCGTCTGCTTTTCCCAGTTAGGACATCCACAACTGACGTCGTCCATGCCGCCTTGCCTGCATTTCCGGGTGGGCTGTCCGTGGGCTGTAATTCTTAAGTAGTTACAAGAGCTTTGGTAACAAATCAGGAAATGGACCCTACAAGCAAAACACGTATGTACCCACGGGTAGCATGTGATCCCTACCCTTAACCGAAAAGAAAAAGGAAGAACAAAGCCAGATGTCAACTCTGGAGACCCAAGCCCCAGAGGCCCTGAGCAGGGGGCAGCCCAACCCCTCCCCACATTAAAGGGAAGAGCCCACATGTTAAAAATAAACGGTCTTTTTATTGTGCGTTCATGAAAACAAAGTCAGGGTGGCCTTTGGTTAATCCCCCCCAATGAAGTGACAACAAATCATGCAATGACAACCACCATGTTCTCTCCAGGAGAAGGGTCTTGCCCTCCTAGGCCCTTAAGGGTCAGAGGCAAGCAGGGCCAGGAGGCTCCAGAGGAAGGCCCGCCCAGGCCCACCATGCTGCAGAGGGTCTGGTCCTGCTGCCTCCCTGGCAGGACAAGGCAGGAGAAGCAAACATTGCCCCTTTCCCAGGACCCCCAAGCTAGAACACAGAAAAGCCCCAACCCCCCTCCCCCAGCAAACACTGCTAAGGCAGTCAGCCAGGACTTCCAAGAGCAGCTGGCCCCAAAACCACGAAGCCAGACCCTCAGGGGTCTGCCCAGAAGGGGTTGCCATCCTCAGCCTGCATGGAGTAGTAAACAAAGAGCAGGAAGGCAGCGAAGACCAGGAACAGGAGCATCTGACCCCAGAGTGGGACCTGGCGCTCCTGACCCAGACCTGCCCCAGGGGCCTGCTTTTCGGGCCGGATGGCACGGCGGGTGAGCCACGAAGGTGGGGGAGATGAAGATGAGGACACTGGAGAGGTAGAGGAGGAGGTGGGGTAATAGGACAGGCCCAGGGAGCTTCTGGAGACGTTGGAAACGGGGCGGTAGTGTGCGATGCTCTGGTAGGCA
The DNA here is from genome assembly GCF_048773025.1 of Camelus bactrianus. Lineage (NCBI taxonomy): Eukaryota > Metazoa > Chordata > Mammalia > Artiodactyla > Camelidae > Camelus > Camelus bactrianus. Next base: position 117,361,185 of record NC_133575.1, on the reverse strand, counting down.
CTGTCACGACCATACACGGGGCGCTCCCTGAGGCAAAGAGGAGAGTGGATAGGTCAGGAGGGCCTGAGCCCAGAACCAGCCCCAATCCCTGGCCCTCCCTACTACTCACCTATCCTTGCCTTCTTCTTCGGAAGAGAAAAGACTGTCATCGCGAACCTACAGAAGTGAATCAGGGTAAAAAGATACTGCCTGGTGAGGTCAGCGTGGTCCTGTCACATCCCTTAATCCGAACTTCCCTGTCCAGCCTACTCTGAATACTGCTTAAAAGCCGGGGCCTCGCCACCCTCCAGAAGCCTTCTCAGTTCCCGGCCCTATCTGTGGGGCCTTGCCACTTGCTCAGTGACTGTCCTGACTGCCTGCACCCTACTTTCTGCCCCAGGATTCTCAGAAAGAGCTCAAACCCAGATGCCAGACCAGAGTGTAGGGCATGTCCCAGGTCCTTTAGTCAGACAGTTGTGACAGCCCCGCAAAGAAAGGTCCTGACTAGGCAGGCAACTGCTGAGCCCACCTCTCCCTGGAGGCTTAGGAGCCACCATTTGCACCCAGTGCCCCCCCAGTGTATCCAAACCCAGCGATGACCCCCTCAGGTTGTACCCAAGTATAGGGGGTCCAATGGCCAGCTCACCTGGTGGTGGAAGGTGTCAGCATCTGAGAGTGAAGCGGAGGGCTGGCGGAAGCCCTTGGATGTGCCTACAGACTCAGGCTCTCCGTAAGTCCTGGTGCTCAAGTAACTCTCCTCGTAGTAGTCATCGTTGTAGCCTTGGGAAGGAGGGGCAGCGGTAGCAGAAGGGGCAGCGGTGTCCCCCGCCTGGCGCGATGGCCCTAATCTGGCGCCCACTTGGGGGCCTGTGACATAATTTCTCCCCTCCAAGGCCACTGTAGGACCATGGGGGTTGAGGTGTCAGGTTCTTCCTGACACCGGGATCCCTGAAGGAGTGGAACGAGGGTGCCAGGGTGCCCACCCCACCCTGGCCTTACCCTTGCTCTGGTAAAGTAAAGCGTCCTCTTTCTTGGGCAGATCGTACATATCCGAGTCCATGGACGCCGCATCTAAGTCTGAATGGGGGAGGGGCCAGGACCATTTGCTCCAGGCTCCCCTCCCTCTTCCCCGTGCCCCTCCCAACCAGCGGCCCCACCACACCCGCGAGACTCCTTCCTCCCCGTCGCCCAAAGCCTGTCCCCGCAGGCGGCCAAGTGGAGCTCTGCGGCGGGGGCCTTACCCGAGAACCGATAGGAGAAAGGGGATGCGGACGAGTTCGGGGGCGAGAGCCTCCGCCTCTGGGTCTCAAACTCGAAGATTTTCTTTTCGTAGAGCTTGCGCGTGGAACCTGGCCAGACAGGGGGCGCAAGGCCGTCAGGGGCGCGGGCTGAGAGCCCGGGGCAGCGCGGGGAGGGGGCCCGCCCGCAGCCCGCCGCCCGCCGCCGCGTACCCACGACAGGCCCGTGCGGGATGTTGTACTGGCGCAGCACGGCGGCTAGCTCGGCGTCCGACAGGCCCGCGTAGTCGTCCATGACGGGCAGCGGGCGGCGGAGGCCTAGGGGGTGGCCCGGGCCTGGCGACACGAGCCGGGCTACGGCTGCCTCGGAACGCGGCGGGGGCAGCGCGAGCGCCTCGGGAGCGGCTGGGCTCACGTCACCCCTGCGTCACGCTCGCGTCACAGCCGCGGTCTCTGCGGGCCGCGCGCGCTGCGCGGGGCGGAGACAGGCCCGGAGAACCGCCCGCGCAGACTAGTCGAGCCACGGGAACGGGCCGGGCGGGGCTGGCCAGCCCAGACGTCACGGACGAACGGGATTGGCTGGAGGCGAAAGACGGGCGTAGAGTGCGTCAGCGGCAAAGCTGCGCAGACCAGTCCGGCCGTGGGAGCGGGCGGGGCTGCGCGCCTGGGAGAAGGGGCGGTGTCGGCGGGCCAAGCGTCGTCACACGCTAGCGCGTTCGGGCTAGACACGAGGAAGGGCGGGGCCTGCGCTCAAGGGGGAGGAGCGTAGACCCGTGGGGACGTGGGAGAGGGGCGGGGCCGGCGAGCCGAGGCGTCACCCGCTGGGACATTCGGGTGAGAAGTGAGGAAGTGAGGAGGGGCGGGGCCCGTAGCAGTGAAACCGGCATTAACTGGCTAGGACGTGGGAGCACTGGTCGTGCTCGCCCTCTGTGAGTGACGTAGGCTCCGCTCAGATCCCCCGCAGCCCTCGCGGTCCCCCTTCCTCCGAGATCCAGCGCTTGGGGGTCCCTGGCCGCGCCCAAGCCGGTCGCTCGGCAGCAGCATGAAGGGGCCCGATCTTAAGGGCAAGCCCTTGGAGAGCGCGGGTCCGGGCGAGGCGCTGCTGCCAGCGCTGTGCGCGCGTGCGCCACGCCAGCGGAGCCCGTGGCGCCCGGACCCCAGGCCGCCCCCCAGACTCCTTGCCCCAGCCGGCCTGCCCGCTCTGCACCGCCCTGGGCTGCGCACCTGCGCCCGCCGGTCCCCACCGCCTGCCTCCCTCCCAACCCGCTCCACCCAGGAGGAAATGGGGCACTGGGCCAGGAGGCCACAGGCGATCCAGGAGCAAGCAGCCCTGAAAGGGGCAGGGCGTGCCAATGGGCACTGGCAGAGGCCGCAGGGTGACGCATGCAGAGACAGCGAGTGTCCGTCTGACCCACCAGCAGTCCACCTGGGGCAGTAGGGGTTTCCTCTCCTGTCTGAATGGGCCCTGAGCCAGTGTGACCCAGGAGGCGGCCGGGCAGGGGTGGGGGGGGTGTCTTCCAGACCCAGAGGGACCTGCGCAGTGGTTCCCTGAGGAACTGCTTGATGGGCTCTGTGCACCTGGGTCTGGGTGGGCTTCACTGTCACGTGGTGCAGAGGGGGCCCCCGGGACACAGGGGCCAGGGGACTGAAGGGGGCAGACCACCAAGGCCTGCTGAGGAGTCTGCACAGTCACTAGGAGTTGGTGAGGACCTTGAGCAGTGAAGAGCTGCCCCATGAAACTGCGAAGGAGGTGACAATCACATTCTAAACAAAGCTAGATGATGGAGTGTGGGGCCAACTGAAGTGCGCCTCCCAGACCTGGGAGCCTGGGGAGGGGAGGCCCCGTCCTTTCCTCGTAGATGACAGCTGGTAACAGAAGTGAGGAGGGCTCTGGTCAGATCCAGGCAGGTTGGCCCAGCTGGTGAGGGTCACTGTGGAGGTTTGTTCATGGGGTGAAGAAGATGTAACCATACAGTTAGTGGTGAGAAGATAGGGCCCTGATTTGACTACACAGAGCCTCAGAAAATTTGCCCAAAAGTTGCAGGGTTTTCGAGTAAAGGTGAGGCCTACCATATCTCTGGAAGAGGACGAGGCGTGTGGGCCCCAAGACATGCAAGGCAGTACGAAAGTAGGGAGAGCCCTAGGCAGGCAGGGTCTTGCTGCTTATCTTTCAGAGCAGGAAGGGAGATGGTGTCAGGGCTCTGGGCTGCTCAGAGTCTGCCTCATGGAATTTTAAGTTTTGGCAAGATCCAATTCCCCAGCACCTCTCCAAGCCTTCTTCTGCAATGCTGGCCCCTGTCCCGGAGGCTGTCCTCCCCCATGCCACCCCTCCCCATACAGATCCAAGCTGTTTCCTTATGAGGTCAAAGAATTCTAAGTTTGCCTTCTCCCCTAGGAACACCCTGTCCCCCGGCACCTGCCTTGCCACTCTGCCTTTTATCCCCTCCTCCTCCAGTCACCCCAGTATGAGGTCCCACCACCAGTGGCACCAGGAGCCTGACTTGTGATGGTCCCCTGTGCCCAAGCCCACCTGGAGACCAAGTCCAGGTGCACTGCAGGCAGACCCATCCCAGACCACCAGAAAGCAGGAGAGCCCTTGACTGTCAGAGCCCAGAGGCCCTTGGCACCACCCTTACCACGATCACATAGTCGAGGAATTAGGGGCCCAGAGAGGGAGGAGACTTGTGCAAGGGCCCCGAGTGCAGCGATTCATTCATGGATTGTTCTCCCAGTTGGTACCTAGTCCTGGGGTGATGATCTGGACAGTGTGGCCCAGAGGGGGTTCTGTGTCAGCAAATGGGCTATTGGGGGAAATCTAGGGCCTCAAGTGGAGTCTTCCTGGGAACAGGTGGGCAGAATTAAAGAAGAGGAGGCATTTCTCTGGAACTGCAGCGAGGGTGGAAAGGGATAGGAAGCCACTGATTCCTAGTCAAGAATAAGAAGACAGTTTCTCCTTTAAGGATGAGGAATGGGTTCTGAGCAGGATATTATATAACTTGTAATTCTAGCACTATCGAAAATTATAGGGAAAAATAATATCAACAAGAATACATTCCTCAACATTCAGGTCCAAGGAGACAATTGTTCATTGAGCTGTTAATGTTTTCTTTTTCTTTCTTCCTTTTTTTTTGGGGGGGGGGTAATTAGGTTTATTTATCTATTCTAATACAGGTACTGGGGATTGAACCCAGGACCTTGTGCATGCTAGGCATGCACTCTACCACCAAGCTATACCCTCCCCTCTCAAGCTGTTAATGTTTTCTTAAAGATCAGAATCTTAATCCTTTGGTTCAATACAAAACTTAAGTTTTCTCTTCAAGGATGTTAAAAATCTTATAGGTTTTGCCTGGCAACAGAATGCTGTAAAACGTTGCTCAGATAGTAACAAAAGTCATAAGATGGTGAATATTGTGAAAATTAATGTGTAGGAGGTGGTCACAATTAATATGTACCAGTGAGTGATTAGCTGACCAAAAGCCTCTCAAAGAATGCCTTGTGTTCCAAGCCTAGAACACACCAGTTTACCTTGGGACTATTGGCATGGCTAGTTGGAGATTCAGCTTGCCTTGATTCTAGTGGTTTTCAGGAACTTTCAACACAAGGAGGAAAGGTCTTTAATTTATTACGATCTTTACTAGAGAACAGCTGGTGCTTACAAACCTGCATTCCCTAGACCTGGAAGAAGTAGAGACCCAGAGATGCATGTGGGGAGCCTTGGCCAGGAGCTTTCTCCCTCCACCCTTTTTCTTTCTCTCCTTTAATGCAGTGGAATAGAATAGGAAATGTCAGAGTCCTTTTCAGGTAGCAAGGGAAAGGCTCATTTTGTGAACCACCTGTTTCAGTTACTTGTGTCACCCTGTGTGTGTGCACACAAGTACTGGCTCAGGATGTACAGTGTAGTTCTTATTGGGGTTTGCGGGCAAAAGGTTTAAGACACTGCTTTATGTGGCCTTCCCCAAGAAAGTGATACTTGCATTGAATACGAAGCTACCAGGAAATAGGCACATAGAAGAGGAAGAGGGAGCCTGGCAGTGCCAGGGTGTGGCTGTGCTCACCCAGTTCACAGACCCTTGGCTCTGTGGCTGCCCCACTACCACTGCCCACTCCCGGACTTAAGGACTGCACCTAACCGTGCTCCTGAGAATTCAGTCCGTCTCTGTTGCCCCCGCCCAGGCTTGGCACCCAGCGGGGGCCAAATCAGTGGCAGTCAGGATGCTAGCTCATCCCGGGTTTCAGGTCCCTGGTCCATGGTAGATTTTTGGCCGTAGGCGCTCAGTGAACACCTGCAACGGCCCGTTGCCCACCTGCACTCCAGACGGCAGACTCCGACTTGCCTGGCCAGCCCAGGCTTGAGGCAAAGGAAGGGAGTCATGACTATGGGCCACCTGGAGGAGGTGGCCTTTCCTGCAACAGGGGCCCTGCAGACCCTTAGGGCTCTTGAGGAGAGCACCCCCCTCGCCGGTCGGTGAGCTCATAGGGCGGGGGGCGTCGCCAGGCGGCCGGGGCGCTGGAGCTCGCGGCGCGCCCCCGCCCCCCCCGCCCCCGCCCCCGGCTCCTGGGCGATTTTACCAATTAAGGCTTTCTCGCCGGGCCGGGCCGGGCCGGGCCGGGCGCGGGGCGGGGGTGCGGCCAACAAGAAGGCGGGCGGCGGCGGCCCATTCGCGTGGAGGCGCGCGGCGCGCAGCGGACGCCAGTGGAGCCCCGAGGCGCCCGGTGCGGGCTCACAGGCAAGCCAGGCGCCACCCCGCGGTCGCCAGTCGTCCGCAGGACAGCAGGTGAGGCCTCCGCGGCCGGCTCCGAGCGGGATGGTCACGGAGCTGCTCGCATACCGAGGGCGGGGGTGGCGAAGTCCGGAGGCGAATCCTGAGAACTCAGGCGCGGGCGCGCACCCAGGCCGGGGCCAGGTGCAGCTGGGGTGCCTTCCCTTGGGGCCGACTTACCTGGTTTACCTGAAAATCTGTGTGTGCCTGGGAGTGTGGGAGCCCAAAGTCACGGGGGTCCCTGAGAGAGAGGGAGTCTGAGCGTTTGGCAGGACACAGGCTCTCCTGCACGCCGGTGAGCTGGCCGCTGCATGGCTATCTGGGAAGGAGGGGCCCAGAGAGCAGGACATTGTGTGGGCTGAGGGCGAGTGGCCACGTGGAAGGACAATTCACAGCCAGTATGCTTCCTGGGAGGGCGACAGTGGGTTCCTCGCTGGCACCAGTCCTCTGGGTACCAACTGCTTTGGGCACAGGGAGTTGGCTGCCGGGCTGCTGTGCTCTGTGGGAGGTCAGGCAGGGGTGTGGCCCGCACAGGAAGCAGGGGCTCCTCCAAGAGGCCAGATTCCCAGGCTGGGTCCTGTCCCAGGTTGGCTCAGAGCTGGATGTTCACTGCCAGCCAGGATGCAAGCAGCAACATCCCCAGATTCCCATGCCACCTGGGTCCAGGAGAAGTAGGTGAAATCCGATGGGAGAGCCACCAGTATGTGCTCCAGGGTGCAGGTCAAGATGGGAACTCAGGACTTAAGTGCCCTCACCTGCCACCTGGACTTGCCTTAGTGGCCCATCCTGCCATTCTTCGACTTTCTTCACCAGCTGAATCGCCCCTGTGGGAGGGCCTGGCCTGGGGTCTGAGGACTGGGGGTGGGGTGGGAGGCGGAGTGTATCTAACATCCAAGAATCTACTCCAAATAAGGGAAAATATGAAAGAGCTGGATTTTGGCTTCCAGGGACTGCTGGATCTGGGGGCTTTGGGATGGGGCGCCATCTGGTGGTGATATGACGTCCCCTAGGGACAAGAACCTTCTACATCCCCATCCTTTATCACCCCCAAATAGGGAAAACCTAGGGCTGGAAGCCAGGATGCCCAGATTCGGTCCCCTTTTCTGCTGGAGTTGGCTACTGGTCACTTACTCTGACTCAGTGTCCCTGCTCTCTGAAGATTAAGGAGTGAACACAGATGACCCAATTGGATGGCACTTATAAAAGTGAAAATCAGTTCTCAATGGAACTCTCTCCTTGGGAACTTGCTTTCCAGTGGGACAGAGGAAGCAGGACAAGTCTCATCTCCTCTCGAATGGGGCCTGGTAGGGAGCAGTCCCCCCTCTAAAGGTTTCCCTCCCACCTACACTCCAGATCCCAGACACTGTGGTGTGGAATTTTGTGCAGGTGTGCAGGTCAGGAGAGGAGAGTGTACAGGTGAGCCTCAGACTGAAAAATGTCATTTGGAACCCCTACCACCACCATTGGTGAGGAAAAACCAGTGGGGTGACAGGCAGCCCCTAAGTGAGCATGCAGGAGGGCAGGGGAGACGCTGGCTGGGACTACAGCCCCACTGTGGGTGATGTAGACACCGCAGGTTGTGCGGCGTCAACCATATTTGGGCATGACATGCCAGCTGACCCAGGGCCTCCTCTCCCACTGCTCTTTAGCAGATAATTTAGTTAGTACTAGTCTGCAGCTCAATCTAAGAATCAAGCAGGAGGGGCAGAGACATGCTCCTCAGACACAGGCCACACTCCTCAGCAGGCCTTGGCAGCCGTCATGGTGGTTTGCCCCCTTCAGTCCCCTAGCCCCTGTGTCCCGGGGGCCCCCTCTGCACCACGTGACAGTGAAGCCCACCCAGACCCAGGTGCACAGAGCCCATCAAGCAGTTCCTCAGGGAACCACTGCGCAGGTCCCTCTGGGTCTGGAAGACACCCCCCCCCCACCCCTGCCCGGCCGCCTCCTGGGTCACACTGGCTCAGGGCCCATTCAGACAGGAGAGGAAACCCCTACTGCCCCAGGTGGACTGCTGGTGGGTCAGACGGACACTCGCTGTCTCTGCATGCGTCACCCTGCGGCCTCTGCCAGTGCCCATTGGCACGCCCTGCCCCTTTCAGGGCTGCTTGCTCCTGGATCGCCTGTGGCCTCCTGGCCCAGTGCCCCATTTCCTCCTGGGTGGAGCGGGTTGGGAGGGAGGCAGGCGGTGGGGACCGGCGGGCGCAGGTGCGCAGCCCAGGGCGGTGCAGAGCGGGCAGGCCGGCTGGGGCAAGGAGTCTGGGGGGCGGCCTGGGGTCCGGGCGCCACGGGCTCCGCTGGCGTGGCGCACGCGCGCACAGCGCTGGCAGCAGCGCCTCGCCCGGACCCGCGCTCTCCAAGGGCTTGCCCTTAAGATCGGGCCCCTTCATGCTGCTGCCGAGCGACCGGCTTGGGCGCGGCCAGGGACCCCCAAGCGCTGGATCTCGGAGGAAGGGGGACCGCGAGGGCTGCGGGGGATCTGAGCGGAGCCTACGTCACTCACAGAGGGCGAGCCACCCCATCCCCCGCAGGAGCCGTGGGGAAGGAAAGTCCCTTGTAAGGTGTGCCCGCTGGAGGCCAAGTGGTCCAGTGCCAGACACAGCTCAGCCTTTCCTCGCTGCAGCGTTTCCTGCAGCGCAGGCGCGAGACCGCAGGGCTTGGGCGCAATCTTGCTTGCTTGGGGCCCAACGACCCTTCCTGGAGCTTGGGGGTCGGGTCAAAACCATCCGGGCGGAGGGACTCAGGGGGGCATTCCAACGGGCGGGGTGGGGCGGGGCGGGTGCGGCCCCGAAGCCCCACCCGCAGCCCCGCCTCACGGCAGTTCCGCCTCCTAGTCCCGCCCCCTGCCCGCATTTAAAGGGCTCGCTCTTTCCGTAGCGCAACCTCTGCTGTCTGCATCGTCCTGGGCTCGCTGAGGTGCCTGCGACTTTAATTAAAGGGCCGTCCCCTCGCCTAGGCTGCAGCACCGCCCCTCGGCTCCTCGCGCCTCAAAATGAGTAGCTCCCACTCCCGGGCGGGCCAGAGCGCTGCGGGCGCGGCTCCGGGCAGCGGTACCGACACGCGAGACGCTGAGATGCCGGCCACCGAGAAGGACCTGGCGGAGGATGCGCCGTGGAAGAAGATCCAGCAGAACACATTCACGCGTTGGTGCAACGAGCACCTGAAGTGCGTGAGCAAGCGCATCGCCAACCTGCAGACCGATCTGAGCGACGGGCTGCGGCTCATCGCGCTGCTCGAGGTGCTCAGCCAGAAGAAGATGCACCGCAAGCACAACCAGAGGCCCACCTTCCGCCAGATGCAGCTCGAGAACGTGTCGGTGGCGCTCGAGTTCCTAGACCGCGAGAGCATCAAGCTCGTGTCAATCGGTGAGGGCGCGGGCCTCCCCGTGGCGCGGGGAGGGTGAGGGAGGGGGACTCCGTGCGTCTTCCCATCTCCCGGGGGCTGACCCCTGGCAGACACCCTCTTAAGCTGCGGCGCTGACCCGGAGGCTCCAGGGGCCGCCCAGATGCATGTGGGCCTGGAGAACAAAGGCTCGCTGGCCAGCGGTGCGTGCGGACCGCTAGGCGCCCCGCCCGCCTGTCCCGGCTGGCCCACGCCCAGGCTGAGCTCACATCCTCCGCAGGCCGCGCCCCCGCCGCTGCGGCCGCGGTGGGAGAGGGCCTAGGGGGGCGGGCACTGGCCAAGCTCTGGCCCTGCGCCCAATGCCCCATCTCTAACGAGGCGGAGGCCAGGGCTCTGCACCCCCTAAAGCAGTTTGGAGAGGGCAGTCTGGCCTTCAGGCACCCCTGTGGTTCCTAAACAGGGGATGGAGCTTGTGGGTTCCATTATCTAGGCCCCCCACCCCCGCTAAAGATGGGGGGCCTTAATTTAGATCTCCCCCTCAGAACTAGGGGGCCAGAGAGGACCATAGCTATTGAAAGACAAGATGGGTCTGTGCGCTGGCTAGTGAAGGGAGCTGGCTTGTAGCCTACTTAGACACCAAGTTACTGTTGATTTCTGGCCAAACTCTTCCATGTAGGACTTGCCTTCCTGCATCTAGAATGCAGGAGTTGGTTGGGAGGTACTCCAGCATGTGCTGGGCTCACTGCCGGCCCAATGTCCGTGTCACCGGGCTAGTGAGGCTGGAATTGACCAGACCTACTGCATCCCGGGCACTTCTTAAGATGGGAGCCGCTCAGGGACCAACACCAGAACTGGTGACTTGGGGAGGGGGCTATGCAACAGGGAGGGAAGGGGCAAGAGCTGTTTGTTTTCAGAGGCCTTTCAGATGTCCCTTTGGCCCTGGCATGGTCCATGCTGAGCCTGGGAAGGTGAGGGACCGAGACTCAGGTTCCCCCAACCACTCAGGGCAGGTCTCAAGGGCCCCACCACTTTCTTTGGAATGCACATCGTTGAGGCCGAGGAGGCCCACCCCTCAGTCCCAGCCTCAGTCTAGCCAAGCTGAGTCATCTCTGAGCCTTGGGGGGGGCAACCGGATGTGGGGAGGCGGGCCACACCCCAGTTGTCTGGGGGGGGGTCTCGTCCTCCCCCCTCCCTTCTCCTCTTGTGAGCTGGCTGGAGCAGGCCTAGTTCCCAGAGCTTTGCCATATAAGGCAAAAAAATGTTGGAAAGCGGCAGTGATTAGGGGAGGGAGGGGTCAGGCTGCCCCGGGGGCTGGGGAAAGGAGGTGGGATGGGGCGGGGCCATCCAGCCCGTCATTCTCTCAACCCGGGGCCCCGTCCTTCCCTCTCTCTTTTGTGAGGTGGACAGGGAGGGCCTCGGCCAGTCTCCTTTGGAACAGGGGGAGGGCCCAGCCCAACCTACCAGGGCTGATGAGCTTGGCCTTGTGTGTCCTCTCATGGGTCACAGTGGGCCTCAGGCCTCCTGAGGTCTCCTGTACAAGACTCAGGATCCTGGGGGTGAGAGCCTGGTGGGAGGCCCCAGCGGGTCCTGTGCTCTTGGTCTTCTCTGAACCTTCCAGTCACCCCTAGCCTGAAGTCCCCTCTCCACCCTCCCTTGCTTGCCATCGGGGGACAGTGTTAGGTAGTGGTGTGCGACCAGGAGCAACCCCAGTCCAGGAACATGCTTTGAGTAGCATGGCGCTGGTCCTCAAACTGCTGCCTGCTGGATTCAGAGGCTGCCACATTGATGGACCTTTCCGAGGCACTCATCCCCTTCTTCCCATTCCCAAGTTGACCCACTCAACAAGTATTTTCTCCTGATTATTGGGGGTAGAGGGTGGAGCATGCTGGCAGGAATTCCAAAGATGAGTTGCCCTCTCCCATTCTTGGAGCACCACCCCCAGCCCCCAATCTCAGGAGGAGGCTGAGACCCAGAAGGGCCTTGGGTGGGGCTTAGAGCACAGAGAGGTTGCTATAGTGATGGGGTGCAGGGTGCCCGCCCTAACCACTTCCCCTGTGGTGAGCTTGGTGGCCACCAGCTCTCAGCCCAGTGGCCCGTTAGGTGGCGAGAACAGGCAGCAGCCGAGCACACTCTGCTGAGGCAGCGGGACTTGGGGACCCCACCCATGACTTCTGCCACCCAAACTCCCGAGCTGAGCCCTGGGCGCCCAACCCAGGCTCACTGGCTTTGCTCCTCCTCCTCCTCCTCCTTGGGCTGGGTGAGGGGCCCCTGGAATGTGTCCTGCCCATCATCCTGGCTGGCAGGCTATCCCTGCTGGGCCCCAGTGAGTCAGGGCCCTGCAGCCCAACCACTGGTTCCTTGGGGCTCCCAGCCCCTCCCTTGCACCAAGGCCTGCTGCCCAACTCCCAGCTGGGCTCTGGGGGGAGGGGGAGCACTGAGGAAGTGGTGGGGGGTGGGGCTCGCACCCTCCACCCAAAGGGTCCTTGCTCAACACCTCTGCTTTCCCTGCCGTCCACCCACTCGCCCTGGGGCAGCAGTTGTATTTCCCAACCGCCCCACCCGCCTGCCTTCCCCTTCCTCAGCGCCAGGTCAGGGGCTCTGGCATCGAGGCCTGCTGGGGCCTGGCTGCTCCTCCTGCCCATTCTCTGGAGACCCCTGGAGATGGGTGGTGGGCTCATGTGTGGGCAGCTGTGGCGTGCTCATCGGACTCACTCTCCAGAGCCACCATCTTTGGCGAAGGGGACTCCTCCAGAGACCTCCCCTGGCCCTGTCTGCAGCCAAGCTCTGTCGCTTGTCCTTCCTCTAGGGCCCCACAGCCTCGGCTTCCGGCAACACCCCCTCACTGTGCTGTATCATCACCATGTGCCCATGGGTGTTTTCCCTTCGAACCTGCTTCACGCCTTTGCAGGGGCCCTGGGCAGAGAGGGCCCCACCCCACCCTGCGAAGGCCTCTCTCTCCTCCCTGGGGCCTGCTGTGCTCCACACAGCAGTGCCTGGGAGTGGCCTGCCACCCTGTGTGTGCATGTACACATGTGCACAGGGACGCACACGGAGGCCCCTGCCTGCCTAGCACTGCCACTCCTTTCCCTCACAGACAGCAAGGCCATCGTGGACGGGAACCTGAAGCTGATCTTGGGCCTCATCTGGACCCTGATCCTGCACTACTCCATCTCCATGCCCATGTGGGATGAAGAGGAGGATGAGGAGGCCAAGAAACAGACACCCAAGCAGAGGCTTCTGGGATGGATCCAGAACAAGCTTCCACAGCTGCCCATCACAAACTTCAGCCGGGACTGGCAGAGCGGCAGGGCCCTGGGTGCCCTGGTGGACAGCTGTGCCCCAGGTGAGGGGCGTGGGCGTGCTGGGGCAGACCGGATGGCCCACCAGGAAGTTCTGTGGGCCCCCGACTCACCACCTTCCTCGTGCCTCAGGCCTGTGTCCTGACTGGGACTCCTGGGACGCCAGCAAGCCTGTGAACAATGCACGGGAAGCCATGCAGCAGGCTGATGACTGGCTGGGCATCCCTCAGGTACACCCCTACTTGACCACTCGGGGCCAACCAGGGGCCGAGATCCCGGTGGGGGGCGGTGGCACGCCCCAGGAACCTGAGGCTTAGAGGCTAAATGGCCCCTGTCTTCTGCCCATGGCAGGTGATCACTCCTGAGGAGATCGTGGACCCCAATGTGGATGAGCACTCCGTCATGACCTACCTATCCCAGTTCCCCAAGGCCAAGCTGAAGCCAGGGGCTCCCCTGCGGCCCAAACTGAACCCGAAGAAAGCCCGAGCCTACGGGCCAGGTGAGGGAGCCAGGCAGCAGTGGGTGCTCCTGGGCGACGCCCTCCTCCCCGCGGGTCAGTGTCCTCTCTAAAGTTGAGTCTTGAGTCACGTGGCAGCAAGGTTATTAAATGCCCCCCAAGAGTCAGGCAGGAGTGGGTTGAGGGAGGAAGGACCCATCCGCCTTACTGCGGTGGAGATGAAACCCAGCCCAGGGCGTCATACAGGAGTGAGGGCCCAGGCAAACACGGGGCACGTTCCAGAAAACGGGCCCAGGCCTGTCCCACAGCAGGAACGCAGCTGGGACCGAAGGCTCTGTGCGCTGGGGTTTAAGCCGAACTGACTCGCGCGCGCAAAGCGTGCCTGCTAGGGCTGCGCTGGGGAGGGGGCGGCGCTCACAGCCTGCGTGGGCCTTTCGCGCCCTCCCCCGGCAGGCATCGAGCCCACAGGCAACATGGTGAAGAAGCGGGCAGAGTTCACTGTGGAGACTAGAAGCGCCGGCCAGGGAGAGGTGCTGGTGTACGTGGAGGACCCGGCTGGACACCAGGAGGAGGTAGGGCCGGCGGCATGTGGGGCAGGCGCCACTGTGCCTTCGCTGGCAGGGGCCACTCTCAGCCAGAGCTCACGGGCTCCTTCCCACCCTAGGCCAAGGTGACCGCCAATAATGACAAGAACCGTACCTTCTCTGTCTGGTATGTCCCCGAGGTGACGGGGACTCACAAGGTGAGCCCTCAGGCCAAGGGGAAGCTGGTGGCGAGGGCAGCGGCTGTAGGGCCCCACCCCGCCCTCACGTCCTGCCCCTCCTGCGAACAGGTCACTGTGCTCTTTGCCGGCCAGCACATCGCCAAGAGCCCCTTCGAGGTGTACGTGGACAAGTCCCAGGGTGATGCCAGCAAAGTGACTGCCCAGGGCCCTGGCCTGGAGCCCAGCGGCAACATCGCCAACAAGACCACCTACTTTGAGATCTTCACGGCAGGTGACGGGAGGGTACTGAGGCTGCAAGGTCTGGGGGTGGGGCTGCTGGGGCCTGGAGGCTCTGGGAGCTGAGATGGTACCTTACGGTAGGCGCTGGCACGGGTGAGGTGGAGGTCGTGATCCAGGACCCGGCTGGACAGAAGGGTACCGTGGTGCCTCAGCTGGAGGCCCGGGGCGACAGCACATATCGCTGCAGTTACCAGCCCACCATGGAGGGTGTCCACACGGTGCATGTCACCTTCGCTGGCGTGCCCATCCCTCGCAGCCCCTACACTGTCACTGTTGGCCAAGGTAGGCCAGTCCTGGCTGTCACATGCTGGGTCATTGCAGCCCAGGCCTCCCTTAGGAGGGAGGCAGCCGGGGCAGGTCCCTCTCCATCCAGCCCCTGCCCCATCTCCCTGGGTTGTCTGTGCTTCCACTGTCTGGGCGATGTACTCTCTTTCTTCCCCTGCTGGGGCCCCTCCTCCTCTTCCACCTCTTGCCCCTCTCCATCTCTCTCTCTCTCTCTCCACGCTTTCATCTTCGGAAGAGCTCGCTCCAGCTGTCTAGAAACCTGCTGCTCTCTGCTCTGCCCACAGGGTCAACGGTACTTGGATCTGTCTTCCTCTGGGAGGGGAGGGCTGGGCTGGGGATGGGGGACAGATGCAGATGGAGCAGGTGGGAGGAGGCCTGCCATGTCCTGGCCTCGGCCACAGGTTTTAGGGTCACAGTCCGTTCTGGTTCTTTCTTGCGCATCCTTCCCCACTCTCTGGCCTGATGGTCCAGCCACGTGGGAGGCAAGGGAGGGGTTGCCTAGCTCCAGCTCCTAGCAGCTCAGCTGGCTCTCTGCTCACAGCTTGTAACCCAGGTGCCTGCCGTGCTGTCGGCCGGGGCCTCCAACCCAAGGGCGTGCGGGTGAAAGAGACTGCTGACTTCAAGGTCTACACGAAGGGCGCGGGCAGTGGGGAGCTGAAGGTCACTGTGAAGGGTCCCAGTAAGTTGACCTGCAGCTGGGGTGGGCAGTGCTGGCCCCAGGCCACTGCCGGCCAGGCCTGAGGCCCTTCCTCGTCTCTGGCAGAGGGCGAGGAGCGTGTGAAACAGAAGGACCTGGGGGACGGCGTCTATGGCTTCGAGTATTATCCTGTGGTCCCTGGCACGTACATCGTCACCATCACGTGGGGAGGCCAGAACATTGGGCGCAGGTGAGGCTGTGGGCAGAGCGCTCAGAGGTGGTGCTCTTCTCCCCTGTGGGTTTCGGGCAGGCTGCTGTCCAAGACGGGGCCCCTCAGCCCTCCCTGATGTGGCTCTCTCCTCGCAGCCCCTTCGAGGTGAAGGTGGGCACTGAGTGTGGCAATCAGAAGGTGCGGGCCTGGGGCCCTGGGCTGGAGGGAGGCGTCGTTGGCAAGTCAGCCGACTTTGTGGTAGAAGCCATCGGGGACGATGTAGGCACCCTGGGTGAGTTGGAGGCTGCAATGTGGGTGCCTGGGGGGCAGGGGGCGGCGAGGGCCACCCTTCCCAGGCTCCGGGACACTGATGGAGCTGGCGGCTGTTGTCAGGCTTCTCGGTGGAGGGCCCATCACAGGCCAAGATCGAATGTGATGACAAGGGCGATGGCTCCTGTGACGTGCGCTACTGGCCCCAGGAGGCTGGCGAGTATGCTGTGCATGTGCTGTGCAACAGTGAAGATATCCGCCTGAGCCCCTTCATGGCGGACATCCGCGAAGCCCCCCAGGATTTCCATCCAGACAGGGTAAAGGGCATGTGCCACTGGCCAGGTCTCTGACCTCCTTCTACCTCCGCTTAGGGGCTGGGCTGGGGGCAGGAAGCCTGGGCTGGTATCCCCGGTGGTGTGCTCCTGCCACTCTGTCTACGGTGGCCTGCACTTGGTCTCCTGAGATCTGGGTGGCCTCCCATTAGGTGAAGGCACGTGGGCCCGGATTGGAGAAGACAGGTGTGGCTGTCAACAAGCCGGCGGAGTTCACGGTGGATGCCAAGCACGGCGGGAAGGCTCCTCTCAGGGTCCAAGTCCAGGTCAGGTGCCCACTCATGGGGGTGGGGTGGGCAGGTGCCCAGGCCTGGATACTGACTAGGAGGCCGCCTACTACCGCCTGCCTTCCAGGACAATGAGGGCTGCCCTGTGGAGGCATCAGTCAAGGACCACGGCAATGGCACTTACAGCTGCTCCTATGTGCCCCGGAAGCCTGTGAAGCACACGGCCATGGTGTCTTGGGGCGGCGTCAGCATCCCCAACAGCCCCTTCCGGGTGAGCCTACCCTCTGTGGGCCTCGAACTGGCCTGGAGCCTGCTTCCCTAGGGTGCCTGCTTTGTTCTCATCCAGCTCTGTTCAATAAAACTTGAATAGCCTACAGCTGACCCCTCTTGAACATACACCTCGGTAGTTTTGAGTAAGTTCAGAGTTATGCAGCCATCACCACATCAAAGAGGAGGACGTTTTCGCCATTCCTAAGAGAAACTCCTCCACCCGCTAGCGCCTCGCCCCCCACCCCCGCCCAGCCCTCAGCAACCCCTCATCTGCTTTCCTATAGGAGGTGGCCTTCTGTTCCTGGCTGCTTTCACTCAGCATCCCCTTTTGTGCTTCTGCCTTTTTATTGCTGACCAGCACTCCATTGTACGGAGAGACCACGTTTTACTTATCTGGTCATTTGTTGATGGACATTTGGGATTTTCTCACCTTTTGGCTGTTGTGAACAGTGCCGCTGTGAACGTTCAAGTACAAGTGTTTGTGTGGATGAGTGATCTTGTTTTTCTGGGTGGACAGATTTCACATCTGAGTGGAATTGCAGCAGTACGTAGTCACTTTATGTGTAATTGAGGAACCACCAGATGACTTCCTGAGGTGGTTGCACCATTTTGCTTGCCTGCTGATGGTGGGTGAAAAAGCCCCAGTGGCTACTGCAGGCTGGTCATGCCCCTGCGCTTGCCCCATGCCTTGCAGGTGAACGTGGGAGCAGGCAGCCACCCAAACAAGGTCAAGGTGTACGGTCCAGGAGTGGCCAAGACGGGGCTCAAGGCTCACGAGCCCACCTACTTCACTGTGGACTGCACGGAGGCCGGCCAGGGTAAGGCCCCGACTCAAGAGTGGGTAGGCGAGTGGGCAAGGCATCTCTGTGAGTCCCAGCCTCCACCCCGTCCCCCACTACAGGCGACGTCAGCATTGGCATCAAGTGCGCCCCTGGCGTAGTGGGCCCCACCGAGGCTGATATTGACTTTGACATCATCCGCAATGACAATGACACCTTCACAGTCAAGTATACACCCCGTGGGGCTGGCAGCTACACCATCATGGTCCTCTTTGCTGACCAGGTGGGTGCTGCTGCTCCCGGTCCCTCACTCTGCTGGGTGCTGGGGTGCTGCTCCCCTCTCAGTCTTTCCCCTCCCACCCACTGCAGGCCACGCCCACCAGCCCCATCCGTGTCAAGGTGGAGCCCTCCCATGATGCCAGCAAGGTGAAGGCCGAGGGCCCTGGTCTCAGTCGCACTGGTGAGGACGAGTACCGTGTGGGGAGGTCGCGGGGCAAGACCCAAGGTACCCCTACAGGGTCTCTCACTGTGTCTCCTCAGGTGTTGAGCTTGGCAAACCTACCCACTTCACGGTCAATGCCAAAGCTGCTGGCAAAGGCAAGCTGGATGTCCAGTTCTCCGGGCTGGCCAAGGGGGACGCGGTGCGTGATGTGGACATCATTGACCATCATGACAATACCTATACTGTCAAGTACACTCCCGTGCAGCAGGTAGCCACCCGGCCCCCCGTCGCTGCACCTTCCACCACACCTGCTGAGCCTTTGGGCCTCCTCGCTTGGTGGGCTTGGTGGGCAGCTCTAGGGGCCTTCCCACCCACTCTTGTTTCCTACCTGGTAGGGAGTGGGCATGGGAGTCTGGGGGGCAGTGGGAGAGCAAAGCCAGTGCTTCTCTGATGCCCCCTCCCCATGCCCAATTTGGGAAGCCATGGGCCAGGGAGACCAAGATCATGACCCATGACTCTGCCTTCTGTACCCCTCCCAGGGCCCAGTGGGCATCAATCTCACTTATGGAGGGGACCCTATCCCAAAGAGCCCCTTCTCAGTGGCGGTGTCTCCAAGCCTGGACCTGAGCAAGATCAAGGTGTCCGGCCTGGGAGAGAGTAAGTAGTTGTGTTCCTGGTCACAGTCACTGAGAACATGCCCTGGGGCTGCCTGGGTAGGGCGGCACGGTTCTCTCCCTCTTTTCATCATCTCAACAGAGGTGGATGTTGGCAAAGACCAGGAGTTCACAGTTAAGTCGAAGGGTGCTGGTGGCCAAGGCAAAGTGGCCTCCAAGATCGTGGGCCCCTCTGGGGCAGCAGTACCCTGCAAGGTGGAGCCAGGCCTGGGGGCTGACAACAGTGTGGTGCGTTTTGTGCCCCGTGAGGAGGGGCCCTATGAGGTAGAGGTGACCTACGATGGTGTCCCTGTGCCTGGCAGCCCCTTTCCTCTGGAAGCTGTGCCCCCCACCAAACCTAGCAAGGTAATTGGGTTTTGGGGGGCACCCCATCTTCTCTAGACTCGCCCTCACCCTTTCTCGCTTTTGTCCTTTTGAGCAATGGCCCTGCTCTGGCCTGCCTGTGCCCCTGCCTGTGCCCCTGCCTGGTTGGGGAGGGAAGCTGGAACAAGAGGAGGTAGATGGAAGGTCAGGCTGGGGGTCTTAGGGTCAAGGGTCAGGGAGGTTCTCCTGACTTGCCCCTCCTCCCTCAGGTGAAAGCCTTTGGGCCGGGGCTACAGGGGGGCAGTGCAGGCTCCCCTGCCCGCTTCACCATCGACACCAAGGGTGCCGGCATGGGCGGCCTGGGCCTGACGGTGGAGGGCCCCTGCGAGGCCCAGCTCGAGTGCCTGGACAACGGGGATGGCACGTGCTCTGTGTCCTATGTGCCTACTGAGCCTGGGGACTACAACATCAACATCCTCTTCGCTGACACTCACATCCCTGGCTCCCCGTTCAAGGCCCATGTGGTTCCCTGCTTTGACGCATCCAAGGTCAAGTGCTCGGGCCCTGGGCTGGAGCGGGCCACCGCCGGTGAGGCAGGCCAGTTTCACGTGGACTGTTCAAGTGCAGGCAGCGCAGAGCTGACCATTGAGATCCGCTCTGAGGCCGGGCTGCCGGCTGAGGTGCACATCCAGGACCACGGCGACGGCACACACACCATCACCTACATCCCCCTTTGCCCCGGGGCCTACACCGTCACCATCAAGTACGGTGGCCAGCCCGTACCCAACTTCCCCAGCAAGCTGCAGGTGGAGCCTGCGGTGGACACCTCGGGTGTCCAGTGCTACGGGCCTGGAATCGAGGGCCAAGGTGAGGGGCCGTGGCGTGGGGCAGGGAGCCCAGGGGAGCCCGGGCCCCTGGAGCCCCGCACTTCCTCTCCATGCCTCTCTGCAGGCGTCTTCCGAGAAGCCACCACTGAGTTCAGCGTAGATGCCCGGGCTCTGACGCAGACCGGAGGGCCGCACGTTAAGGCTCGTGTGGCCAACCCCTCAGGCCACCTGACCGAGACCTATGTGCAGGACTGTGGTGATGGCACCTACAAAGTGGAGTACACGCCTTATGAGGAGGGTGCGTGCTGGGGCACCTGAGGGCTGAGGGGCAGGGGTAGGGCGGCCCAAGCTCCTCCTGACCCAGCCCACCCTCCTCCAGGACTCCACTCTGTGGACGTGACCTATGACGGCAGCCCTGTGCCCAGCAGTCCCTTCCAGGTGCCTGTGACTGAGGGCTGCGACCCATCCCGAGTGCGTGTCCATGGGCCAGGCATCCAGAGTGGCACCACCAACAAGCCCAACAAGTTCACCGTGGAGACCAGGTGAGTGAGAGCCCAAGGGGCAGGGGCTGCCGTGGGCCTTGGAACCCCGGGGAGTAACAGCGGTCTGTTTGGCCTAGGGGAGCTGGCACAGGGGGCCTGGGCCTGGCTGTAGAGGGCCCCTCCGAGGCCAAGATGTCCTGCATGGACAATAAGGATGGCAGCTGCTCAGTCGAGTACATCCCCTACGAGGCAGGCACCTACAGCCTTAATGTCACCTATGGTGGCCACCAGGTGCCAGGTGAGGAGGTGGGTCAGCTGGGGCTGGGCTGGGACCACCTGCCCACCCTCCACTGTGTCTCATATGGCTGCCATCCTTCCCGTCCCCCTACCCAGGCAGTCCTTTCAAGGTCCCTGTGCATGATGTGACAGATGCATCCAAGGTCAAGTGCTCTGGGCCTGGCCTGAGCCCAGGCATGGTCCGTGCCAACCTCCCTCAGTCCTTCCAGGTGGACACGAGCAAGGCCGGCGTGGCCCCGCTGCAGGTCAAAGTGCAGGGGCCTAAAGGTGAGTGTTCACATGCCTGGGAGCAGGAGTCAGGTCAGGAGGGTATGGTCTTCTTTGAGGGGCCAGGGAAGGAGACCGGAGGCTCGGCACACAGAGGGTGGGGCTAGTGTGCTGGCAGTTGATGGAGAAGCCTCAGGGGACACTGCTGCCAGTGCCCAGGGTCAGGGGACTGAAAGGAGGTAGAACAGACTGGACGTGGCCACTGAGCAGATGTGGCAGGAGGGAGGGAGAGCAGGGGTCTGAGGTGGCACTCAGGGGCTCAGGGCCATTCCTGGGGACAGGCCAGTGAGGGAAACCGAGGTCTAGACCTGGGTTGGAGGCTGGGTACACAGCCAAGGCTCAGCTTCTAGTGTCGTGGGCCTGGAGGCCCAGGACTAGCTGAGGCTCTGTCTCTGGGACTGGGGCCAGGCCTGGTGGAGCCAGTGGACGTGGTGGACAATGCTGATGGTACCCAGACCGTCAACTATGTGCCCAGCCGTGAGGGGCCCTACAGCATCTCTGTGCTGTATGGGGAAGAAGAGGTTCCCCGAAGGTAAGAGTCAGGGCCCACTGCCTGTGGGGAGGGGCCCCCGGCTGGGTGCCAAAATCCCTTCTGACCACTTTTAACATCCCGGCCCAATAGCCCCTTCAAGGTCAAGGTGCTGCCTACGCATGATGCCAGCAAGGTAAAGGCCAGCGGCCCTGGGCTCAACACCACTGGTGTGCCTGCCAGCCTGCCTGTGGAGTTCACCATTGATGCGAAGGATGCAGGGGAGGGTCTGCTGGCTGTCCAGATCACGGTGAGCTGACCACATGGGTGGCCACCTGGCCCTGCTGTTTTGCAGCTCTGGCCACATGGAAGGCGAGGAAGGGGAAGGTCCCAGGCTGGAGTGGTGGGTGGTGTGGGGCATGCAGCCTGGGGCAGATGGCCCAATCCGGCTCTCTCTGATCTGCCTTGGGAGCTTTGTGCAGGGGCAGGTCCCCTGCCTCTGGGATGGTAATGACAGACAGGGGCTTCCCCACACACGCACTTGCTCACTTCTAACTGAGCTCGTTACGTTACCGAAGCCCTTATAGTGCCTCAACTTGCCCACCTGGAACATTCTCTCGGGCCAGGTATGAGGCTAGGCTGGTGAGATCTTCTGGGGGAGTTCCTCCTAATGCTGGGCAGACCCTGCGGTGGAGGGTGGGAGCTGAGAGGTGCTCATGGGGATAAAGGAGAATGGGTGCCAAGTTTTCTGGCCTTGCCTGTTGTCACATGGGGGAGCACTGGGCATTTGAGGGCTTCTCTTCTGGGCCCTGCCCATGGGGGAGTAAGGGACAGTGTAGGATGCAGGCAGCCGTTTTGGGCCAAGGTGGTTGAGTGGCTCGCAGGTGTCCTTGCAGCAGCAGTGCTTGACCCTTGATGCTTTGAGAGGGCCTGAGGTAATCCCAGGCCTGACTGGGCTTGGGCCAACTGCCTCCCCTGGGCTCTGCCACACAGGACCCCGAGGGCAAGCCCAAGAAGACGCACATCCAAGACAACCATGACGGCACGTACACGGTGGCCTACGTGCCAGACGTGACGGGCCGCTACACCATCCTCATCAAGTATGGTGGCGATGAGATCCCCTTCTCCCCATACCGCGTCCGGGCTGTGCCCACTGGGGATGCCAGCAAGTGCACCGTCACAGGTGAGCCTGCCCGCCAGCGGCCACGGCGCTCAGCACGGGGCTTGGGTGTGCCTGTGTGCAAGGGCTCGCTGCTTGGGGCGGCGTGTGGGAGTGGGGGCCGCCCCCTTGAGTGACTCACCTGACCTTTCTCCTTGCTCTCTGCCCTCTCACCTCAGTGTCAATCGGAGGTCACGGGCTAGGTAAGCTGCTTGCTGGGGCCACTCCCAATGCCCCTCCTGCCCAGAGGGCAGCTTCCTTTCCTCTTCCATGCTGATTCCCAGGACAGTTCCAGCTGCAGCTCTTGGCAGGGACAGAGGGGGGAACTGGAGGGTTAGGGCCCAGGGAGGCCTCCGGAGCTGAGCATGAGCACTCCAGCCCTCCCCTTCTCTGGGCCTCCGTTTCCCCATCTGAGAAGTCGGGTTGCAGCTGAGAGCTTTGGGGTGTGGTGCATCCTGAGAGGCACCCCACTGGGGGCTCTGGGGTCTGGGGATCTGGGCACCCCCGGGAAGTCCCAGGGGCAGGCAGCAAGCCCTTTCTTTTCACTTCCTCCTTCTGTGTTAAGGGCTCTCACATGGGGTCTCCCTCAAGCCATGGGAGTCCCCGGCCCTGGCCGGATCCACAGACCCCCACCCCCACCTCCCAGAGGCCTCTGCATCCCGGGCCGGGGGAGGCGCAGACTGCATGAGTGGGCGGGGCTGGCTAGTAGTGCGGCAGCACCGGCGTCGACTGCTTGGGCGGCCAGCATGGCGGGGCCCGGCCCAGCCTCAGAGCCCCAAAGTGCACTCGGTGGCCCACCCACCCTCCCCACATCCTTCCCTCCCCCTACTCCCTCAGCAGTGACGTTATTCAGATGGTCCCCAACTAGGCATGGAGATCCTCCTGCTCAGGCATGGGAGGGAGAGCCAGCCCAGGCCAAGGGCACCTATGAGAGGCAGTAACTACACGGGAGCCTCGGAAGGCTGCAGGCCTGGAGCTTGGGCGAGGCGGCCAGGGATAAAGTTAGAGGGTGGCTGGGGTTTCGTGGCAGGGGTTGAGGGACTCTGTAGAGCAGGCCTTGGATTTGAGATGACAGGCATGTGTGCCTAGGGCAGGGGGACAGGGCCTTGGGGACCATGGGCAGGGTCAAGACTTAGCTGACAGAGTGGTCTCAGTTTACCTGGCCACTGTGTCCAGAATGGAGGCAGAGAGCCCAGCTGGGGAGCTGAAGTCATTTTTGGACCAGTTGGAGGGGTGGCTTGGTCTAGGCCAGTGGTGGGGGACTTGAGAGGGGAACCAAATTGGGGGGTGTACTTTGAGGATAGAGCAGCTGAGACATGCTGATGGGCTGGGCACTGGGCAGGGGAAGTGGGGAGTCCAGGCTAACTGTGAGGCCAGAAGCCCGAGTCACTAGCTAGACCGTGGGTCCAGGTTCCAAGCAGGGAGAAAATGTGTGGCTGCATGTGAGGTGAGGCCTCCCCGGGCAGGGTGGGCAGTAATGGGCCAGGTCTAGAGCTCAGGAGAGCTGCGGAAGGCCAGCATGGAGCTCAGCAGAGTGAGAGCCCTTGGCAGAGATAAGAGCTCAGCGGCAGGCTGGCTGGGGGTTGGGGGGTCCTTGAACTTAGCCCCTGAGTCGGTTTCGGTGTTCCCTGCTGCTTCCCTAGCAGGGGCTGGGCTACAGAAAGCACTTTCGCTGCCAGGCCTCACAGCCCACAGCCCCCCAAGCCTCCATGGCTGAGCCAAGATCATAACGTCACTGTCCCCCACTTTCCTCGGGCACTCTGGGGCCCTGGAGGCTGCTCAGCTGCTCCGCTCTTGCAACCTAGCAGCCGTGGCTCTGGCTTGGGCGTCCTGTCCCCTTCCCCCTGGGTGCTGCCGCTGCCACTGCCTGCTGCGCTGTGCTGCCTGGGTGCTAACCCTGCTGCCTACCTGCTTCCCTGCTCCCAGCTCCTGCCTGCAACGGGCCATGCCCAGCCGTCCCTTTCTGCAAGCCTCCAAGCGAGAGTTCTCAGTTGTCAGGAAACTCCAATTGCACCTTCAGGCCGGGGTGGGGCGGGAGGCGAGTGTCACATTCTCCCACGCTGCAGCAGGACTCCGCCTCACTGCGTCTGCACACAGCACTGGGGGCCAGGCCGCAGGGGCGAAGGCAGCTGTGGACCCAGCTGGAGCACTGGCATTGGTCAGTGTGGTCCATGGCGCCAGCTGAGGCCAAGTTGGCAGGGGAGGTGGCGGCCAATGCTGGTGCCCTGACAGCATGTGGCCCTCCAGGCCCTTCCTTCCTCTTAAGACACCTGAGTGCCACCCGTCAGGCCTTCCCCACGTAGGGGATTTCCCCAAGATAGCACTGCCTGGCTTGAGGTGGCTCAGGGGAACCTTTCCTGCCTTCTGAGAAATCACTCACCATCCCAGCTTGGAGGGGGTGGGGGCAGGAGGCCTGGCTATGCTTGGTGGCAGTAAGAGGCCTGGGCGGGTGGCAAGTGGACAGGAGCAGCCCGAGCACCAAGCTCATGCACCGGCCCCCACTTTGGGGACCCACCCTGCCCCACCAGGTGCTGGCATCGGCCCCACCATCCAGATTGGAGAGGAGACAGTGATCACTGTGGACACCAAGGCGGCGGGCAAAGGCAAGGTGACCTGCACCGTGTGCACACCCGACGGCTCTGAGGTGGACGTGGATGTGGTAGAGAATGAGGACGGCACCTTCGACATCTTCTATACGGCTCCCCAGCCTGGCAAATATGTCATCTGCGTGCGCTTTGGTGGCGAACACGTGCCCAACAGCCCCTTCCAAGTGACGGTCAGGAGGGGCCAGGGGTGAGGGGTCTGGGCAGGGCCTGGCCTGCCCCCTGCCCTGGGGCTCACCTTGACCAGAGTCTCTAGCTCTTGTACGTTGCTCTGCAGGCTCTGGCCGGAGATCAGCCCATGGCACAGACCCCACTGCGGCCTCAGCAGCTGGCCCCACCATACACCTATGCCCAGGGTGGCCAACAGACCTGGGTATGGCCTGGCCCACCTCTTCCTAGCTTACCTAGCCCTAGGGGACACTTGGGGACTGGCCAGCTGGGTGTCCCGTGTGGCCCTCTTCTGCTGCCTTTGTGGAGGGACCCCATATCCTCCCACTTGGGACTCCCCTCCCTTCAATAGCTCCCGACCCAGGCCCTTTGTGTCCACTGCAGGCTCCAGAAAGACCCTTGGTGGGTGTCAATGGGCTGGATGTGACCAGCCTGAGGCCCTTCGACCTTGTCATCCCCTTCACCATCAAGAAGGGCGAGATCACCGGTGAGCAGGGCGGGAAGGAGCTCTAGGGAGGCCAGGGTGTGCCGACGGGCTGCCCTGACCCCAACCCCACTGCCCTGCAGGGGAGGTACGGATGCCCTCGGGCAAAGTGGCGCAGCCGGCTATCACCGACAACAAAGATGGCACTGTGACTGTGCGCTACGCGCCCAGTGAGGCTGGCCTGCATGAGATGGACATCCGCTACGATAACATGCACATCCCAGGTGCGTCACGCAGCCAGCCGTCACCACCTCACAGGGGCCTGGGGCTGGGGGAAGGACTTGGGGACAACCCAAGGCCCCCATTCCACATAGCCCCCTTCCTGCCTTAGGAAGCCCCCTACAGTTCTACGTGGATTATGTCAACTGCGGCCACGTCACAGCCTACGGGCCTGGCCTTACCCATGGGGTGGTGAACAAGCCTGCTGTTTTCACGGTCAACACCAAGGATGCAGGAGAGGGTGAGCGTTGGCTCTAGTTTTAACCTGCCTGTGTGTTGCGAGATGCCATCATCTGATAGAGAACTGTATGCTGGAGACACTCCCCAAAGGGCATTCCCCACCCTGCCACCTGGGCCTCTCCTTGCCTGTTGGGGCTTCTCATTGGTGCAGTGTCTCCGGTCACAGTTCCCACCCTCACCCACAACTCTCTCCAGGGGGCTTGTCCCTGGCCATTGAGGGCCCATCCAAAGCAGAAATCAGCTGTACTGACAACCAGGACGGGACGTGCAGCGTCTCCTACCTGCCTGTGCTGCCTGGTGACTACAGCATCCTGGTCAAGTACAATGAGCAGCACATCCCAGGTAGCCCCTTCACTGCCAGGGTCACAGGTAGGTGGTACCTGGAGCAATGACAGAACGAGGCAGGTGGCAGGGTAGGCGTAGTCTCCCTCTGTGCCTGTACACACAGTGACTGTCCCCCGCCAGGTGATGACTCGATGCGCATGTCCCACCTTAAGGTGGGCTCTGCCGCTGACATCCCCATCAATATCTCGGAGACAGACCTCAGCCTGCTGACAGCCACTGTGGTGCCGCCCTCGGGCCGGGAGGAACCCTGTCTGCTGAAGCGGCTGCGCAATGGCCACGTGGGTAAGAGGCTGGGGAGCCGCACCTTCTGGAAAGGAAGGAGGCTGGCAGGGGGTGGGCAAACCTTTCCCCGGCTGATGGCCCCACCCTATGTTGTGCCCAGGGATCTCGTTCGTGCCCAAGGAGACAGGAGAGCACCTGGTGCACGTGAAGAAGAATGGTCAGCATGTGGCGAGCAGCCCCATTCCAGTGGTGATCAGCCAGTCGGAGATTGGGGATGCCAGCCGCGTGCGGGTCTCAGGCCAGGGCCTTCATGAAGGCCACACCTTTGAGCCTGCAGAGTTTATCATTGACACCCGTGATGCAGGTGGGCAGTGGTGGCCTGGAATCTGGGGTGGGACCACTCTCTTTGGCCTCCTAACTCAGGCGTATCCCTCCTGCAGGCTATGGTGGACTTAGCCTGTCCATTGAGGGCCCTAGCAAGGTAGATATCAACACAGAGGACCTGGAAGATGGCACATGCAGGGTTACCTACTGCCCCACAGAGCCTGGAAACTACATTATCAACATCAAGTTTGCCGACCAGCACGTGCCTGGTGAGGGCAGTGCCCACGCACCTCCCCCATGGCTGGGCGACCCTCCTTGCCATACTCTGGGCTCTGCCTGCAGAATGTAACCTGTGTGGGATGTGGGCTGTGTTTTCTTCCTACAGGCAGCCCCTTCTCCGTGAAGGTGACAGGCGAGGGCCGGGTGAAAGAGAGCATCACACGCAGGCGACGGGCTCCTTCCGTGGCTAATGTTGGCAGTCATTGTGACCTCAGCCTGAAGATCCCTGGTAGGAGCTATAGCGGGGCCAGGGAGGGGTCCTGGGGAGTCCTGGCTGCCAGCCCTAGGTGGCCCCAAGCAGAGGGCTGGGACCTGGGTCTCCTGCTCACCAGGCTACCCCTCACCTACAGAAATTAGCATCCAGGACATGACAGCCCAGGTGACCAGCCCATCAGGCAAGAGCCATGAAGCTGAGATTGTGGAAGGTGAGAACCATACCTACTGCATCCGCTTTGTGCCTGCTGAGATGGGCATGCACACAGTCAGCGTCAAGTACAAGGGCCAGCATGTGCCTGGGAGCCCTTTCCAGTTCACCGTGGGACCCCTGGGAGAAGGAGGAGCCCACAAGGTCCGTGCTGGGGGCCCTGGCCTGGAGAGGGCTGAAGCTGGAGTGCCAGGTAGGCCTACTTCCTGAGGGGCTCTTGGTCTTCTGGGGGAGGGTCGGGGGGTGGGGAGGAAGTAGCCAGCAGCCATGCTGGTCTCAGCCATGCTCAGAGAGGGCTGAGGCCAGGACAGCAGCCCTCCATGAGGACACACTACTTTCCCACAGCTGAATTCAGCATTTGGACCAGGGAAGCAGGCGCCGGGGGCCTGGCCATTGCTGTTGAGGGCCCCAGCAAGGCCGAGATCTCCTTTGAGGACCGCAAGGATGGCTCCTGTGGTGTGGCCTATGTGGTCCAGGAGCCAGGTACTGAAGCCCTGGCTGGGGCTGGGGAGGCAGTTCCTGGGTGTGGGTATTGGTCTGGGTCTATGCAGACAGCCCTGCCCAGCTCCCACCCTTTACTGTGAGGTCCCAGGGCCACTTAGGCTGTTTGGGAGAGACAGCAGGTTTGAATGCTGACAAGTGGGGGCCTCCCAGCATGCCCTCTGTTCTCTCTCCCTGTCCAGGTGACTACGAGGTCTCAGTCAAGTTCAACGAGGAGCACATCCCAGACAGCCCCTTTGTGGTGCCTGTGGCTTCTCCGTCTGGTGACGCCCGCCGTCTTACTGTTTCTAGTCTTCAGGTGAGACACTGAGAGAAACCGCCCGTCTGGGGCTCCTGGGCCCGGCCAGACCAGAGCCGCCGCACAGAGCAGGCCTTGGCCCTGTGTCAAGTGACCCGCCCAGCCCAGCTCGGGGCGCCGGGCTTCTGCTCTGGCCGGGTGCAGCCCACGCTTGGGGTCGGCAGGAAGTACCCCTGACCGCCACGTGGAGTTTTTCTCGTGTCTCAGGTCTAAAGGCTTTGAACAGAAGCCTGTGCCCCTTGAGCACCAGGGCTGAGGTTTAAAGAGGGACAGCCTGCTAGGGCTGCATGCTGCCCGCAGGGCGGGGCCACCCCGCTTCCTGCTGCCCCTGTGTGTGAATGTGGAGCGTGGGTTTGGGAGTGGCGGGGGGTGTGCCTGTAGCTTGCTGCCCCTTGAGAATCGGTGGCTCTCCCTCTTTAAACCAAGTTGGACGCCAGATGGGTAAGTGCAACCCTGTGGGCCTTCTGCTTCTGGGGCCCTGTCTTCCCTTGCTCCAGCCTCAGCCCCCTAACCACATCTGCTATGCTTCCAGGAGTCAGGGCTAAAGGTCAACCAGCCAGCCTCTTTTGCAGTCAGCCTGAATGGGGCCAAGGGGGCGATCGATGCCAAGGTGCACAGCCCCTCAGGAGCCCTGGAGGAGTGCTATGTCACAGAGATCGACCAAGGTGAGGCCCTGTCCCTGCCCGGCCACCCAGCCATCTGCCCTGGCCCCGCTGGGAGCAGTGGGCTGCCCCCGGGCCCGTCCTGCTGGCTGGAAGCAGGCTGAGAGTACAAAAGGCAGACAGAGACTCTGGAAGCAGCCCGGACAGGGCGCAGATGCCTGGCTTCTTCAGCCAGGCAGTCCTTTCCCCTCGTTACCTAAGCCCTTGGGGATCTGGCTCAGCTTCACCCCTGAGGCTTCAGGAAGCCTGTGCTGTGGAGTGTGGGTGTCTAGCATGGTCCCCAGAAAAAGCTGAGTGGGCCACCTAAAGCTACTGGACTCACTCTGGTGGACAAGGGAAGCTCCTCACAGATGCCACATGCTCGGTTGGAGGAGGGACCCCAGCCCCACAGCATGCTCCTCTGTTCCTCAGATAAGTATGCCGTGCGCTTTATCCCACGGGAAAATGGCATTTACTTGATTGATGTCAAGTTCAACGGCACCCACATTCCTGGAAGCCCCTTCAAGATTCGAGTTGGGGAGCCCGGGCATGGAGGGGACCCAGGCCTGGTGTCCGCCTATGGAGCTGGCCTGGAAGGCGGCATCACAGGTAGGTCAGTGGATGCAGCTTCTGGTGTGTGAACGTGGCTGCTAGGGCCCCTCCTCCCAGCTCTCAGTGACAACAGGAGGCGTGTGGAGGTGACCAGGCTACACTGGGCCTGGGGCGGGGGGGGGGGGAACAGGCTGGACCAGCTCTGCCTAACCTCCTGTGCCCCCAGGGAGCCCAGCTGAGTTTATTGTGAACACAAGCAATGCAGGAGCAGGTGCCCTATCAGTCACCATCGATGGGCCCTCCAAGGTGAAGATGGATTGCCAGGAGTGCCCTGAGGGCTACCGCGTCACCTACACGCCCATGGCACCTGGCAGCTACCTCATCTCCATCAAGTATGGCGGCCCCTATCACATTGGGGGCAGCCCCTTCAAGGCCAGAGTCACAGGTGAGCCATGCACCAGACTGCTGCCACCCACCCAACTCAATGCCTGGCACTCTGGCCACCTGACCCACCTGCTCTGCCCTACAGGTCCCCGTCTCGTCAGCAACCACAGCCTCCATGAGACATCATCAGTGTTTGTAGACTCCCTGTCCAAGACTGCCGGTGTCCCCCAGCATGGGGCCCCAGGCCCAGGTCCCTCCGATGCCAGCAAGGTGTTGGCCAAGGGTCTGGGGCTAAGCAAGGCCTACATGGGCCAGAAGAGCAGCTTCACGGTGGACTGCAGCAAAGCAGGTGGGCACCCAGGCCCCAGCCCTTGGCCAGTGCCTGGGAACATGGGAAGGGGTGAACTGGGGGTGGGGCAAATGCCTTTTGGGGCATGGCTGTCACTTCTAGAGCAACTTCCCACCTGGGCTTCCCTACCATCTCCTCTACCCTTCAGGAAAGTGCCTTCGAGGAGCTAGAGTTTCCCCTATTGGTTTGGGGTGGGGGTGCTGGCAGCTTGGCAGAAAGGGCTGTCACCTGAAAATGGGTGAGGTGGGAAGGGGAGGCTCCAGAACAGGAGGAGAGATCAGTGCAGTCACAGCTGAAGGGAGGGGACTTGGAGCCTGGAACTGAGGCCCCTTCCCCTACCCCTAGGCAACAACATGCTGCTGGTAGGGGTACATGGGCCGCGGACGCCCTGTGAGGAGATCCTGGTGAAGCACGTGGGCAGCAGGCTCTACAGCGTCTCCTACCTGCTCAAGGACAAGGGGGAGTACACGCTGGTGGTCAAATGGGGTGATGAGCACATCCCAGGCAGCCCCTACCGTGTCCTGGTGCCCTGAGCTCTGTGCCAGCCAGCAGCTCCCAAGATGAGAAGTGCCCCTGCACCCACCCTCCGCCACCCGAGCAGCAACCCCACCTCAGCCCTGGAGCCCTGGCCACCCTGTCACTGCAGCAGACCCTGCCCTGTGCTGCACTCACCTGCCTCCACTCCAGCAAAGGAGAGAGGCGAGCAGAGGGAGCCCTCTGGTGGCCCTGCCTATCTTCTTTGGTTCTGGGAGGGGTGAGGGGTGGGGGTCCTGTGCACAACCACCTGCTAGTTCTCTTCCCTAGCCAAGAGGAATAAAATTCTGCTTCCATTCTCTTGGGAGTGTCTCTAGCTTTCTGGCAAAGGGCCCGACAGGGTGGATGGAAGTGTGGGCCCAGAACACAGGCTGCTGGATCTCCAGGCCAGCCCCCTCCGACTGCCTGGCCCCCGTGGCTCCTGCTTCCCAACACCTTTGCCCCAACTACCCAGCCAGCCACTACTGACTCCGGGAGGCTCCATCTGCCTTTGCCTCCTCTCTGCCTCCTTGGGTTCAGGGCAGTACGGGGCAAGGGGTGTATAGTCCCCCTCAGGACAGGGCCTGCTGCTAGTGAACTTGTCCCAGGCCACACCAGGAACAGGTGCTGCCTGAGGGGAAGGCCAGGCTACAGGACGTATAAAGTGCTGGGTGGGAGAACCAGATAAGCAGGACTTAAATCACAGCGGGCCCTGGCCATCCTCCTGGCATCTTAAATGTGTCACTATCCCCTGGATAGGGCACTGTCATAAGGCTCCCTGCCCTGGGGGTAAGGCTGTAGGTCTGAAGGTCCCTCAGTGGACAGATGGACATATTCAGGGCACTGCCCATTGGTCACAGAGTTTGTCCCATTCCCACTTGAGCCCCAGGTGTCCTCACCTGTCCTGCACTACGTCCCTGGGTGAGCCTTGCCCTGGTTCCCTCTTGCCATCATCACACTAGGGCAACCTCAGCCCCTCAGGTTCTCTGTTCATCACTTCCCACATCCCTGCGCAAGTGTCTCCCACTATAAAAAAGAAAACAAATCACCTGTGCCCCATCCCAAGCCCTCCTTAACTTTCCTGCCCTATGCACACAACTCTGATGTTCCACTTGCAACCACGCAACCCCCCACCCCACCCCGGCAACCTAAACCGCCATCTGGAGAGAAGGG
Organism: Camelus bactrianus; assembly: GCF_048773025.1. NCBI lineage: Eukaryota > Metazoa > Chordata > Mammalia > Artiodactyla > Camelidae > Camelus > Camelus bactrianus. Next base: position 117,329,460 of record NC_133575.1, on the reverse strand, counting down.
CCTCAAAGTCAGCCAAGGCTCACATATTCAGGCCTCTCACAACTGGGCAGCTCCAAGCATGCTAGTCATGCCCTGCTTCTGGAAGCACTTTCTAGACCAGGATGAGCTGACAGATCCCAGGCAGGGTTGCTTCTCAGCCACAGAAAAGCATGACCTCTGGGAAGGAGAAGAGGAGGATCAGGAAGTGGACAATGGCCGGCTCCTTAAGACCCAGACCAAGGGCTTCACCCAGCCCCAGCCCCTCCTAAGCAGAGAGGGAGCAGGCAAAGCAGAGGCAGCCACTGCTCCACAGGAAAGTAGCATGGGGCACCATTGTTTCTGCACCTGGGCTGGCCTAGTGCCCCCTAGTGCTCTGAGCACCCCAACCCAAAGGCTTTTGAGGGCTCCGTGAGCCCCTGAGGGACCCCAGATTTCGAGGTCTCGACCTAGTGCTTTCCAGGACTCTGAGACTACCTCCCACAGGAGCTCTGAGGGGCCCCCTGCAGTGGGGGTGCCACGGGCTGGGGGTTGCAGCGGCTGTCAGGCAGGGAGGAGCCCAAGCAGCCAGCCCTTGCAATGGAGCAAGTCCCTTGGGCCTCTGCACGAGAAGCTGAGTGCATCCCTGGTGGAGTGCAGAGAAGAGGACGCTGTGGGCGGGACACAGGTGGAGCCAGGAAGCCTAGCTCCTAATCCAGCCCCTCGACCTCTGCCCCAGACCCTCAGATCCAGGGGAGGGGGCAGACAATACTGGGCAGGCCTAGGGCCCCCTCTGCCTTGACCACCACTCTGTGTTGGGACAGCTGCTTTAACTAGAGAGGGTGGCTACTGAGCTGGTGCCAGCACTACAGAGGCATCCATCCAAGAGGACAGGCCAAGGGGTGCACAGCCTCTGGCTCTATGAGGATGAACCACTCCAGGCCCCAAGGGCCTAATGGAGAGGACAATGGCACTACTACTCTCCTAGGCTGGTTTGTTGCACAAAGGGCCAGTCCCTGGAGACTCCACCCTCCCCCTCCCAGGGCAGGCCCCGCCCCCTGAACCACCACTTCTCTGTGGAGCCTGCTGGGCTGAGACGGGAGCGAGGCAGGCACACTGGAGGCTTCTAGAAGCTGCTCAGCTGGAGAGGAGGCAGAGCCAGGCACAGAGAGGTCTAGCACCACTGGGGGGATAGAGGTTCCCCCCCCAGGCACCCCCTCCTCCTCTCGGCCCACCTGCCACCCACATGGCACACCTCCTTTCCATGAATCGCCCAGAGCCTCCTGCCCCCTCCCTGGGCCAGTCTGCCAAGAGGAGACAGTCCCGCCTCCCATCCTTTCCAAGCCCCTGCCTGGTGGGGACCCTCGTGGGAGAATGGCCCCAGAGCTGAGCCCAGCTAACCAGGAGTCCCTGTCCCCTCCCAGATGCCACATCACGCCCAGGCAACCATGAGGCCCATGGGTCGGCAAGGGGGGAAAGATGCCAACCTGGGGGGAAACAGGACCCAGAGGACAGAGGCTACAGGATAGACCGGACCTGAGCCTGAGGCCCGCCTAGGCAGGGGACAGGAGGAAACAAGACTGGGGCACCATCCCTGCGAGGGGTTTTAGGGGAGGACAGGCAGATGGCACCAGGAAAAGGAGCACCAGGACCCCATCCTGCTGGGGGAGAATGGCCTGGGCCCCGGCCCCACTGAGCAACTCCCCCAGAGGACACCCGGACTGCTAGGAGGACACAGGGAATCACAAGGCCCAGGCCCTCAGCCGGGCTCACACACAGGGTGTCCAGGCTGGGCCACCCATCCAGAGCCAGCAGGGGTGGTGGCCCGGCCCCAACAGGCCCCACGCCCGAGCCCTGCTCGCCAACACATGCCAGGAGCCGGGGAGAGGACCCAGCCACATGCCCTCCCCAGGCAACCCCACCTCACCTATTAAGTCTGGGGAGGGGATGGCGGGTCGCCCAGGTCAGGAGCAGCCTCCACCTCTGTCCCGCAGGTCCTGTCTGGTCGGAGTCCAAGCCAGGCAGGACAGGGGGAAGGCGGAGCTGACTGCCCCAACCACAGCAGCCCCCACCCCTGCTCTGGCCACACCTCTGCACCTGACCCTCCCTGCTGCCTGTTCCTCCAGGAGGATGGGAGGCACCCAGGTGGGGAAGGGGAGCAGCAGCCACTCAGGATGGAGCCGCCACCCATCTGACAGGGAGGGAGCCTCAGCATTTCAACAAGGGCAACATTAGTCTGAAGACACCTGGGGTTCCTGCAAGGCCCCCCAGCATGGGCGACCTGGCCCAACTCCAAGGCACAGGGCTGGGTGCTCGAGGGAGGCCACCCCCATCCCGGAACCCCGATGGAGCCAGAAGAAGCCACCCCCCAGGAAGGAGGTGGCCGCTAGGTCAGGGTCAGCAGGCACGCGGAGTGCTGGGCGCGGGCCACGCGGACCGCGTGTTTGTGTGCTGGCGCTCTGCTGCCCGGGGTGTCTCATCCCGCTCCAGGGCCCGGCTGCTGCCAGCTCCCACACCAGCCTCGTCCTCAGGCCACAGGCATCTCCAGGGAGGATGCTACCCGGCAGGCAGGGCCACGCGGTGCTGCTCAGAGGTCGGGCCGGCCTCGTCCACCTCTACCACGGGTATCTGGAAGGTCCCCACGAGCCCAGCGAGGCCTCAGCCAGGGCAGCAGGGCTGAGGAAACCACTGAATGATGGGTGGGGTTGGGAGACTGCCCTTGGTCCGCACACCTGTGAGGACGGGCCAGGCACAGACGTCCTGTGTTCAATGGGAAAGGCACCCAGGCCCTCCCGCGGGGAGGGTGAGGGCCAAGGACCAGCCCTGGCGGTGGCGGGAGGCTGGGTGGGGACGGGGTCCGGCTGCTGCCCTGACTGTGCCCACCCACACCACCCACAGAGCGGGCCACTAGGAGGAGCTCCCCCAGGCAAGGGCGCCTGTGCAGCTGGGTGAGGGAAGACCCAGTCCCCCTCCAATCCCCAGGGCCCCTGTGGCAGGCTGCCTCAGAGGGAAGACTGCAGGGAAGCCGGGCCCTCCTGCTTATTCCTCCTGCCCAGGAACTGGAGGGACCGGAACGTGGCTCTTACTCAGTCACGGGTCAGCGGGACAGTCAGACGGCCCAGGAGTGTGGGGCTGCACCGGGCCTGAGCGTCTCCAGGGGAGCCCCAGGGCCATGAGGCCTAACACCCTGGCCAAAGGGCGTGCCCAGGAGCCACGACCACAAGCCCCGAGGTGAGGCCCAGCAGGCATGGCCTCGGTCTCTGCTCCTGGGGGACAGAGAGCCCAGCTCTCCAGAAACCCACCATCCCTGGGTTCCAGAAGTGCATGGCGGCCTTGGATGCTGCTGGGAGCTGTCGCCAAGGGACCCGGCGTTGCCCAGCAGTGAGAGCCAACAGGAAAAGCACTCACCGCCCACAGAACCTGTGTGTCAAATGCAGAGCCACCAAGCGTGTCATCGGGAAGTCGTGTCTGAGTGCCAGCCAAGAAGGATGGGGCAGGCACATCTCCAGGCCCCTTCAGCCACAGGGGGAGCTCCCTCCTGGGACCAACTGGACACTCGGCTGCCATCTCAGGCTGGCGCCTGCCACCACTGAGCCACCAGAGCCCAGTACGGGGCTACCTGACACGGTCACTGAAGAAAAGGGGCTTGTCAGCCTGCACCTGCACAGCGTGGCCCCAGTTCTCTCCTCCCTGTCCCAACCCAGATCACAGCTGCGAGGTGGAGGGTGGGAGGGGAGGGGAAGAGAGGGGAGGCGCTGCACCCATGTGCAGAGAGAGGTCACCCCAGCCTCAGGCAAGGTAGCTGCCCCCGCCACCGCCACACACACACTGGGAAGGAGAGGGAGTGGGGTGGGGGCAGGACTGAACCACTGAGTGGGGACCTTGGAGGTGGGAGAGCACCCTGGGGCCCAGGCCTGGGTGGGGACTTACACGGCCCTGGCAGTGAATGTGCTGCTGTGATGACAAAGAGCTTCCTGCCCGTGTGTCCAGGGCTGCACAACCAGCTGGGGCTGCCAGCAGTGCTGCACTCCTCCGCAGAGGGCAGAGGGCAGAAGGCACACACCGTGGGCACTGTGGGTCACACTGGGGCTCTGTCACATATTCCTTCTTTCTCTGGCCTTCTGTGTGTTTTGCTTGCAACCATTTAAAGATGAAGAGCCACCCTCTGCCCTTGCAAACACAGGCCCTGTCTGTCCTGGCCCCGGGGCTGGAACTCACCACCCCAGCTTACACAAAGGACACATTCCTGAGGAGCCTGTGTGGGACCAGGAGTCCCCGACCCAGGTTCAGCAGCAAGGACACTCCTCGGAGCCTTCTCATTCGCCATGAACAGGAACCACTTACGCCCTAGTGGGTATCATCCTGTCCTGCGTTGTTCCTGGGTTTACCTGTGTGACCCATAACACTACAGCAGAGGGGAGGGAGTGTGCCTTAGAGATGAAGTTATTTGAAAAAACATTGCAGCTCCGATCTTGGGGCTGCTCTGTCTCTCTCAGATCGCTGGCTCTGGGGAAGCCCTGCCCTGAGCAGCCCTATGGAGAGGCCTGGTGGGGAGGCCTGAGGCTCCTGCCACAGGCAAGTGAGCGATCTTGGAAAGCAGAGCCCCCCACCTCCACCCCCAGGCAGACCCAATGGCCGTGGCCCCAACTGACGCCTGGACTGCAGCCTGTGAGAGACCCCGAGCAGGAATCCCTCAGCCAAGCCTTCTAGGATCCTGATTTTCAGACACTTGGGAGACCACAAAGTGCTAGCTGCGTTAAGGTACCACATTTGGGGTAATTTCTTACCCAGCAATAGGTGACTACTACACGATGATTTTAAATGGAGGCCACTCTAAGTCAGTCTGAAGCAAACAAACCGATGAGAAACCCCAGAAGCCATTAGGAAAAGCCTGGAAAGTCTGATGACATAAAAACTGAAATCATCTGCCCGACCAAACCACAAAGTCAAGAGACAAGTGACAAAGCGGGGAAAAAACAGTAGCGAGATGTGACTCAGGGCTCCTATCATTAGAGTAGAGAGAGCTTGAAGCAGTCAGGGACCAGTTGGAAAAGCCAATGACCCAACAGGAAAAGGGGGTGGAAGAGGGGAAGGCGGGAAATGAAAGCCAAAGGCTCCTGCGCCACCTGAGTCCACAGGCAGAGCATGCTGGGCTGCCGAGGTCCCAGAGCTGCTCATTCCGGGCACAAATGGTGGCGGGTGACTGGCACTGCATTTCCTCTGCCGCTTCAATTAGACGGCAGGCCATCCTGGAGCCGAACAAAGACTATCCACCGCAAAGACTGGCCAAAGCGGTGGGTGGTGGTGTTGGGTGTTGAGCAGGTCTGTCCGGGCAGCATCACCCAGGAGCTGGGAGACCCTATAGGTGAGGAACCTTTGGCAGGAAAGGCGACAGCTTCCCCCCAGCTGGAGGGCGGGCCACACCCACAGCCCAGACAACTGTCAGGGCACTTCCTGGGCAGACAAGCCCCTTTCTGGTCTCCACGCTCCCCCCAGTCGGCTTGGTCTCGGTCTCAGGGCCCAGGTTCCTTTCCCATCCCCGAGCTCGGCATTCGGGTCTTTCTCCTCTGCCTCGTCAGAGTCCTTTCCATCCCCACGCCCAGACACAAATCTGATCTCCGCCCCCTCTCCTCCTTGTCCAGATGTTATCAGCCCCAGTCTGGAACCTGCTGAGCACGTGTACAAACATGACACCTTATCTTGCCTGGACTGAGGATGGCATCCTGCAGTGCCCCCAGGCAGGGAAGGGCGACCATTACTCAATGGGAAACTCCTGATCTCGCAAGAGCTAGCACCCTCCTGGCACTTCCCAGGCCCACAGGGACCCTGCAAAGGAGCCAGCCCTGGGTAGGGCAGGGGGCACACACACAGCACTCTAGGCCTCTAGAGCAGTGCTTCTCACAGTGGGGGTCCCCAGACCAGCAGCAGCAGCAAGCAGCAGCAGCAGCAGCAGCAGCAGCAGCAGCAGCAGCAGCAGCAGCAGCAGCAGCAGCAGCAGCAGCAGCAGCAGCAGCAGCAGCAGCAGCACTTCCCAGGGCTTGAAGAAGCCTTCCAGGTGTTCCCACGCACCTCCCAGCGTGAGAACCACCAGGACGGATGGTTCCTGATCGTGCCCACTTCTCGAGAAGCCACGAGCTTTCTCTGCGGGGTTCACCTTGACCTCCCCAGGTGAGAGGCAGGCAGGCAGAGAGGCAGGCACTGATGGCTGATGGCTGCAACCACAGGTTGTCCTGGAGAACAGGCGTGCTTGGGCAGGATTCCCTCCCAGCAAGCCACACCTGTCAAGTGACATGGGGAAGACTTTGTTACTTCTTGCCGACCTCACGACCCTACCTCCAGAAGCCTGGACAGACACCTCTGGCAGATACCATGGCTCCGGGTACTGGCCCCAGCTCTGCCCACCTCTCCCTGGATACTAGCTTGTGTGTGTATGTGTGCGTGGAGGAGGGAGGATCCATGCTTCACAGAGCCCGTCCCAGTCACACTCAGGGGCGCTGGAACACAGTGGGCCGGGCAAGGGTGTGTGTGGGTCGGAGAGAGTGCTACATTCTGAGCTCTGGGAGGGTGGAAGCTCCAAGAAGTGCGGAGTAAGGCCGCCCTCAGAGGCAAGGACTTGCGGGGGGGGGGGGGAGCCGGAGACCGTGCCCTTTGCCATCTGCCCTCCCTCCCCACTCACCAGGCCCCTGGGGACCCCAATACACAATCCCCGGCCACCTAGAGGGCCAGACACCCTCGGGACAGTGGTGGGAGTCCTGCCAGGAGCGGCGGGAGGGGCGCCCTCAGGTCTCCCGGGGCCTGGACTCTGAGGAGGCTTCTCTTCCGCCTCTCCCCCGGAGAGAGCGTAGACCCCCGGGGTCTCGGGGAACCGGGACTCTGGCCCGGCCCAGGACTCAGAGGAGCCGAGGGCGGAGTCCAAAGCCCCAGGGCGCTGACGAGCAGGCCCGGGCGTCGTCCTGCCGCGTCGTGCCCCGCCCCGTCGTGCCCCGCCCGGACCGCCCCCGCGTCTATCTCCTCACCTCCCTTCAGCGCACCCACCGGAAGCCACGGAGCACCGCCTTCCTGCCCACCCCTTCTGGCTAGATCCGCCAATGACTAAGCTCGAGTCGTGACTAGACCCGCCTCCAGGCGACCGAGGTAACTCGGCCCCGTGGCGTGACGGGCCCCTCTTCTGCCCAATCAAAACAAGCCGCCCGCGTGCGCGCCCCTCTCGGCTCCGCCCTCGCGCGCTTTCTTCCTCCGCGGTGGGGCCCAGCCGGCTGTGAGCTGGCAGACGTCCCGCGCGCCCCGAGAGTCTGGACTCTCGGTGCGGAATCGCGCGAGTCGTCCGGCAGGCGCAGCTTGCGTGCTTTTGCTGTGAACTTGCATTCTGAAGGAACTAAGTCCCAGGGGCCGCAGCCCCTGCCGCCGCTCCCCCAACGTGGGCATGTTGCATAGCTAGTGCGACCGCACCCCGGGGAATGCCTTTGGTGCCGTCTGACGGCTGCTCCGGGTTTTATCCGTGTGTGTGTGTGTCACGCACGCGCGTGACCCCCACTGACATCAGTGTCCAGTGTGTGTCCTCCCAAGTATCCCTCCCGTGGACCTTTCATAGCCTCAGCCTCCTCCCTCCTCCCAACCGTGGCAACCAGAATTCTGTTCTCATCTCTGTAATTTTGTCATTTGAAGACCGTGACGTAAATGGAATCGGGCAGTGTGTAACCTGGGGTGGGCCGTTTTTTCCACTCACATGATGCCCTGGAGAGCCAGGCAAATCGTCGCACGTTTCAACAATAGTTAAGTTAGTTCTTCCTTTGTATTGCAGCTCTAGTCCTTGGCGGGGATCAGCCACGGTTGGTTCAAGCGTTCACCCACTGAAGAACGTATTGCTTGTTCCCACTTTTAGGCTTCTACAAAGGAATCTGCTGAGAACATTCGTGTACAGGTTTTCCCGTCGTCGTTACGTTTCCATTTCTTTGGCATAAACGGCCACCAGTGCAATTGCTGGGTCCTACGGAGGTGGATGTGTAGCTTTAAAAGAAACTGCCAAACTGCCTTCCACTGGGGCTGTATCATTTTCCATGACCACCCTCGCATATTGTTTAAGCACATAATTGAACATTGTTACAAAACATTATTTTAAGCAAGAGTGTTAATAGTTTTGTTTCTCTCTTCTAAACTGTATTCTTCTATGCAATCACCAACACAGTTATTCACACCGTTTAAAACACACACACACACACACACACACCCTGGACACTTGATGGTGATTTTCTTTTAATTAGCAACAATATATCTTGGAAATTCTTCCATGTCAGGACACAAACGTCCAGCTCATTTCTTCTCTCTGGCCACATGGTATCTGATAGAATACGTGTCCTATAATTTACCTAATGGATCCCCAGTTGAGGTACCTGTACCTTTTCTTCTCCTTCTTTTTGCTATTCATGTTAATGCTGCAACTCCCAACTCTGAGCTTGCGTCAATCTCCCTCTAGGATAATTCCCTCTAAGTGGAACTGCCAGGTCAAAACCTGGGGGCATTTAAACTTTTAATAGACACTATGTAATTGCTTCCCCCCAAGACCCTACTTGGTCATACACTAGGGCTGTTAGTCCTTTGTTCCGTATGTTGTAAATTCTTTCCCTCAGTCTGTCTCTTGTCTTGAGAGACTAGGCTTGCTGGTCTGGGCTGTCAAGAAGCTAGACAGACATTTTTATATGACCAAATTTATTGAATTCTCAATTGGTGTTTTCTGGGTTATGTATCTTGGGCACAAAGCCCTCCTCCCAAGTGTGAGGAGAGTGATGAGACTCGGGGCAGAATTTCTGAGTCCCCATAGCCAATTCCTTGTCTGTTTTTTTTTGGGGGGGGGGCTAATTATTTTTTAAGTATTTTTTTTTTAAATGGAGGTACTGGGGAATGAACCCAGAACGTCATGCACGCTAAGCATGCACTCTTCCACCGAGCTATACCCCACTCACCGTCAATTCCTTGCGGACCCAGGCTGGTAGGTCGGCCTGCGGCCAAATCACTCTGTGTGTGTTGGAGGAGCGGGGTGCTGCTACCTTGGCTGGGACTGGGAGCAGTGCCTCTCAGACATCCAGCCCCTGCCTTCCAGGGATGCCAGTCCAGTTTGGGAGAAAGACAAGGAAATGTGTAACGAGAAGAGCCTAGTTATATTATTTCAGTGCAGGGACACGAGGGAGATCCATGAGGAAACAGCCTTGAAAACGGTGGGGGGAGGGGCTGGGTTTCCGAGGCGCTCGGAGTTAATGGGCCTCAGAAGGTGAGACAGCAGAACCGAGAATCCACCTAAAACCAGTGCTCTCGAAGGGTCACCTGCACGGTGGAAAGGAAGAACAGGCATATGAAAAGAAGTGGGTCCATCCCAGCCTGGGTCTGAGTGAGCAGGAGGAGAACCCCGCCCCCACGTCATCCTTAAGCAGGGGCTACCTCCTGGGGCCCGCCGCGGGCAGAAAGGCTTCAGCGAGCCAACCGCTGGCTGCCAGAGGAACTGCCCCCCCCCCACTCCCCGCGCCCCCATTGTGCTGCTACTGCTGGGCTCCTGGGAGCAAACCCTGCCCGGGAGAGGACTCCTCACCCCAGGCGTCCCGTTCAGGACTCCCGGAGGCCCAGCTGAAGGCGGGTCCGCAATCTCTAACTGAAGCCACCGCCTGCCTTCACGGAAAATCAGCAGGTCTGTCAAAGAGAGGGCTGGCCCTGTCAACGACCCGCTCCCCAGGCCTTAACTGTCAGAGGCCAGATGACATCATTTTTGGCAATGGCTGCGAGGGTTTGCTATGTGCCTGGGCTCAGCCATCCCACCCTCTCCACAGCACTACAAGGTTGGTAGGATGCTGTCCTCACTCTCTGGATGAGGAAATGAGGACCACATGACACACAAGGGTTAGGTAGCTTGTTCTGAATCGCTAGCTAGCAAGTGGCTGAGGCCAGGTGTGGATCGAGGACTCTGGGCTCTAAGCCTGACCCCCCCCCCCTTTGTGGGCTACGCTCTACAGCCTGGCTCCCTTGTCACTGGGAGATTCCCGGGGCCTGCCGGGGGTACATCAGCTTGTCCTGAAGGCGGCAGAGGTGAGCCCAGGTGAATATCCCCCAGGCCTTGGGTCAGCACGTAAGGAAGGGAGGAGGGTGAGAAAGAGAAACACCTCCTACTCTTGTGCTTAATCGGGGACTTTGAAACACCGACTGACATCACCTTTGCATTCTCCTGAGATCAGAGAGCAGTTCTCATGGATATTTACAAATCGTTTGCATTAGTGATATAAAGCTACTCTGCAGTAGCCCCCAGAGACACAAAAAGATACAGAAGAGGGAATCACAAAGATAAGAGTAAAGTGAAAAGATTTGAAAAAGAAAAAGCATTTTAGAAGTTAAAAAAAGAAAGCACAGTCATGGAATAAAAACCTCAAGAAATTAATTAAACCACAAGTAGATGCCACTGAAGAAGGAGTTAGTGACCTGGAAGACGGTGCCTCAGAAATCACCTCCTGCCCTGGTGCCCCTGGTAGCTGATGATGTTGCTCCCTCCTTCCCTGAGAGATTGCAGCAGCCCCTCCTCAGAGATCCGGGGCTCTGGATGTTCAACGCCCCTCATGCTGGCTTCTAGCCTTCCAGTGACATCAACCCCTTCCCTTCTGCCCCTTGCTCCAGGGGCGGCAGCTTCTTCCTGTACTGTCCCTGTTCCTTCAGCCCTCCGCTCCCTGAGTGACCAAGTGGGGCTCGAGGCACCCATGACCTGCAGGGGCCTCACAGTTCGCCAGGGTCTCACCTGCAGTTGACTGGGATGAAGAGTCCACTGCAGCAAGTACCTGGGGAGCTGGAGTGGCTGCCGCCCTGGACGGTCAGGAAGGTCACGATGGCTATCAGGACTGCAGTATGGGATGACTCTTGAGTGTACCTGGGAGTGTACAGAGGAACAGATGACAAGGTCAGATCCCTTACAAGTCACACTATGACAGCCAGAGAACTTCCATGCAGCCCTACAAAACTCTCGTACTCCCTGTACCTGCAGGGCTGAAGGTGCTGGAAAGGAAACACAGCATTTCATTGTGAGGGTTACAGAATCCCAAGGCCCGTTGAATTCCCAGCCTCTCCACATTTCTCATATGAAAGGTAGAGCAGTGGTTGGAGGACTGGGACCCTGAAACCTGGAACTGGGACAGCTGGTTGGCTGCAGTTGAAGCTGACAATTGGGAAGACCCCAGTCCCACTGAGCCTGTTTTGCCAGACGAAGTAGCCTGCCCTCCCTCCCTCGAGGACTGTGTCATTACCTCACCTGGGGCAGATGCCTTGCAAAGGGAGACCCGTCGTCCTCCAGACTCTCTGCATCCACACCCTGTTGCCATTAGACCCATAACTGGAATCCAATGACAGCATGATCATGGGGATAAGGGATACAGTAAGGCGGGGGGTATGTTTCATCTTGGCATGTATACCTTACACACCTTGGTTCCTGCTTGAATGTTCTGTAACTCCGCTGTTCTCAGTAAATAGGGAACAACACTAGGGATCATTTCAAGATTCTTGAGTTTCAGGCCACCCCTTTTCTTATCCTATGCATGGCCCAGCATGGCCTAATGCTCCAGTGGGGCTGTAGAAGGTACCTGTCTCCGTTTTCCGTGACAAGTATGGCCATACCTGGGCCAGCACGTCTATAGGGCGGCGAGCTATTGCTGGAGGACTCTGGTCCCAGATCCCATTTGCTTCGGAGGTCTGAGTCTGAAGAGGAACTCTGCTCTGTATCACCTTCCTTATTTTGAAGTCCAGGAAGACTTGGGCTGCATACCTCGGCCACCACCCTTATCTGCACCTCTAGCCATATCCACCCCCTCCTCCCCTTCTCACTCACCTCTGCCTGCCGCAGTTCTGTCTACCTCAGAGTCCCCTTCTCTCTGGCCATACCTCTTGCTCCCCACCACTGTCAGCCCACGGTCAGGAGCAGTGCCCTTATCCGAGTTGTTTCTGGGTTCCAAGGCCGCCGCAGGGCATTCTCCGCATGGGGGCTGGGCCCCTGGCAGAAGCCGGGCACCAGCTTCACGCCTATGGCGCTTGCCCCTCAGGGCGTGGCCCCACTGCCTGCTGTGGCTGTGGCGACGGTGATTGGCTGCTGCTCAATGAGTGACCGTATAAAACCCAATGACGTGGCACGAGCCACCGCCCAAGCGCGGATTGGCTGGCCCGGGGAGGGGCGAGCTCGGCGTGCACAGGGTTGGCCGGCGGGTGGGGCGCGGGCCAGCAAGAGGCAGTGTCAAATGGTGGGTAGAGGGCTTCCCAGTAGGGCCCAAGCATATCGGAGGGAGGTGCGAGCAGCCAGGGCTGCAGAGCAGAGGGCTGGCCAAAGAGCGGAAAGCGGGGGACGCACACCGCCAAGCCCTGGGCTATCCCAGTGAGGCCGGGAAGGGGCTGGGGCGTGCTGAAGCCCGAGGCAGTGGCTAGGGAGTAGGAACCGGCCGGGAAGGCAGGGCGTCTCAGTGGGATTTATGTGGCACTTCTAAAATCCTGCTCACAGCCCTGTGAGGCAGATGCTGTCACATTCATCAGCACCATCATCTCCTTTGATAAATGAAACTGAAGCAAAAAGGGTGACTTAGTTTCCCTCTACAAAAACGAGTATCCGACGTGGATTATAGGCAGGCAGTAGGGGAACCCGAGTTCCTTCATGGGAGGGAATCAGATCAGCAAGGAGACATTCTCAAGGAGCCTTAGGGGCAAGGGTGCTGGGGCCCATGGCTCCGGAACAATTAAACAGAGATCCTTACGTGCCTGATCAGTTCCGAGTGTGATCGTCCCCTATCATCTTAGCTACTCTTCACTCAGGAGCTATAGGAAGGCCAAGCTGGCCACAGGGCCACCCCTATGTCTGCATGATCACGGCTCCTCTCCACCCTATTACTCTGTGGGGGCCCAGGTTCAGGCTTTTGGAATGGCAGTTTAATCATGGACCATATTTGTTGCTCCGTTTAGGCTGCCACAGTGCATTCCTGTGCAGTTTCTACTGTGGGTATCAGCAGATGGGCATTTTACACTTAAATATACAAGCAGCGGTGGTGCTAGTGCACAGCCATACATCCTGGCTTGTCTGTATTCATAATGGCTTTACCTTAAGAGTGCTTTAGAGCTTATAGCTCTTTCACGGTCACTGTCTCGTTCAATCATAAAATTGCTTAAGCACAAACACACACACTCAAAAGGGTAAACAGAATTATCACATGACCCAGCAATTCCACTCCTAGGTTTACATGCACCCAAGATAAGTGAAAATATAATCTACAAACTTGAATAGGAATGCTCATAGCATTATTCACAATGGACAGAAAGTGAAAACCCAGATGTCTACCAACTGACGAATGGATAAAATGTGGTCTATACATAGGATGGATTATTATGTGGCCATGAGAAAGAATCAAGTTCTGGAACAGGCTAGTGTGGATGAACCTCAAATGCAATTATGCTAAGTGAAAGCAGCCAGACACAAAAAGGCCACATGCTGTACTATTCCATTCATACAAACTGTCCAGAATATGCAAATCCCTAGAGACAGAAAACACATGAGTGGTCACCAGGGGCTGGGAAGCTGAATGGGAGTGACTACTGAGGGGTGCACATTTTCGTTTTGGGGTGATACAAATGTTCTAAAGTTGGCCATGGTGACAGCTATAAAACAATTCTTTTGAGTACACGAAAAACCACCAAACTATACACTTCCAATGGGTGTTGTATGGAGTGTGGGATGGCTAGTTAAGTGAGGGAAAATTTTTTTTGCTTATTTGCATTTTTTTCAATTTTCTACAATGACCCTATATCAACTGCTATTTTTACAGGAAAAATTCAACTGTTTGCTATTTTTAATATTTCTGTATCTTGATATATTTTTGTATTAATTATATTAACTTTATTTTACCAAAAAAATCAAAATCTTAAAGAAATAAGCACAGAAATAATCATGCTAATTTTACAGGCCAGGAAACCAGCTGAGTGATTTAAAACAGCAGGGACAGAATGAGTAGGTGCCAAGGAGGACTCAGGGCCAGGCTAGTTCTTCTGTCTCTACCACACATTCTAGGAAAAAAAAAAACCTTTGATGACCAGTTAATGACACAGCAGATATATCTCGTAAATTTTAAAATGGTTTTTAAGCTCAGACTTATCTTTAATTTATCCGGCTGGCATTTTCTTCTTGTATTCCAGCCACATGATTCATGTGCTCAAAGCTGAAATAAGGAGTCGGCTCAGAGAAGCTTTTCAGGCCGACACTGTCCTCTAGTGGTCCATCTCCTGACCGGTACCCTTTCTAGGGTTTGTTGTTGGGGGACACAGCTCTCTCTCCTTCTGGTATAGACAGCAGCTCCTTTCTTATTTGGGACTTTATCAAGGAGAAACCAAATCATACATACAAGGCACAAAGGAAACAAATCAGCTAGCTGGTTTTTAATTGCTTTATTATTAACATTAACATTAACTAGTATCCTTAGTAGATGACTATAATTGAGCTAACAGTTTGTGCTTTGGTCCCTGAGCAAACGAGACATTTCTGAGATCTAACAAAAGAGTGCAGTGCAGAGACTAGAACTAGTTGTGTGCTCTCTCCACAGAATAGTCACCACAAGCAGCACAAGACATCCTAACAGCTGGCATTGCTGCTCCACAGCCTCTGCATTGTGGAGAGGAGATGAAGGCAAACACTGGAGGAGGTTCCTGGGCAACTGCAGTCACACAGTACCTGGGACGCTGCAGGTAGGAGGGCAGCGTAGGAACTCATGAGCTGGGACAGCAGTGTGCAGCATGGGGCTATGGCGCCGTAAACCCTGGGCAGCTGCAGTCTATGATTCAATTCACGGGTTCTTCTACTTTTGAGGAAAATACACATATTGAAGAAACTGCTACCTTATGTAGGTCCCTAGTCCAGTCATCTGTAGTTTCATCAGAAAACTTATTATTAGGTAGTTGTTTTGTTAGCTATTCTGTCACTTAAAACCTTACCTTATAAACCTACTTTAATGATTTACAGGTGAGAGTTACAGTTGTATAGGCAGTTATGGCTTAACAGGAAAATAGTTAACTTGCTTTGCTTTTAAAAAGAGTAAAGCACAACAGTACAGATTTAAGTAATGGTTTGGCAACAAGCATCAATGTAAGGTAAAGAGGCCAGTCTTTTAAGACCAAGGCCAACAGCTATTTTAATTCATTAACATACATTTCACAGCCACTATGATGTGTCTGGCACTGATTCCAAACATATCCAGCAGCTCACTTGGCTTCCCACTCTGAGGCACTCCTGGTACTGCCAACTGATGGACCAGGATGTCAGGCTCCATGGAGACAGCTGCAGAGACGGCCTCCCCGATGCCACCTGGAGAAGCAAGGGACATTAGCTCTGTTACCGAAGTGGCTGGTCAGCCTTCAAACCCCATCGTACAGAGGCCTTTGAATTTGTGGTTCTCAGGGAAATATATTTTTCACTAGCCACTGATTCATGTGAACAGTCATCCCCTGACTGGTCAGAAGAGTTCTCATTGGAAACTGCAGGTCTCCAAATTGTTCCCAGCCCTACCTACAACAGGGCTCTCTCATCTGGGGCTCCATGGATGCAGGAGTCTGTGGAGCTCAGATTCTCAAAGCTGTCAGGAACCAAAGAATTGTACAGAAGAGAGCTAGCGGCAGGCCCAAGGCTGGCAGCTTGGGAAGGGCTGGCTGGTGAAGTTGGCCTCATGGTGGTGCCCAGGCTGCAGGCTGGTGTGAGTCCCCTATGCTGACATGACATGTTCCCGACTGATCAGGATGGTCCCCGGGCCTGGACCAGTCACACAACAGAGCGCATGCCTGGTTGTGATTGGCCCTCAATGAAACCCGGGGCGCCCAGTCTCTGGGTTCCCTTGGAGGCCAAGGGATGCATCTGCCGCTGCTGGAGAAGGGAGAGTGCTCAGGGGGTCCCTCAACGGAGGGAGACAGGGAGCCAAGGCATGGGGCTCTCCACCCCAGACCCATGTCCTCTGTCCTTGGGCGTCCTGGTATGTGCTTTTCTGTGGATCATGGGTGTGCCGCTGGGGCCCCTAACATGCAAACACATGAAGCTCCCCATCCTCTCATCTGCCCCACCTGACCGTCCTTGGTCAAACACTGCCCAGCCCCCTCTCCCTGGCCACACATTTTCTGCATTTGCTGTGTTCTCTGCTTGCAAGGCACTATTCCCATCTTTTGGTGAGGGGCAAACTATTAATAATCATTGAAAACTCTAGAGCAACTGTGAAGCTTCTTACAACTCCTCCCCGCACCATGCCAAATTAGACACTCCTCTGTGCTGCCGGAGCCACCCGGGGACCAGGCACTGCACACTATGCTGAGGACACACAAATGAGGATGGGCACAGCCCCAGGCTTGGAGAGCCAGCATAGGTGGGCAACAGACCATACACCCATACGCTTTCAAAGAGCAAGCAATACCGCTTGTTGGGTGACTGGTTGGCTTGAGGTGCTGCCCAGGAGTGTGGCACACCTCTAATGAGGGAAAACGAAAACACATCCCACCAAAGAGGACTTTCAAAATGATTCCCAAGGGCCACACACACCTTCAGGGTAGTGGTCCTCCACTGTAATAATCCGGCCGCCTGTGGCTTTTGCATTGGAGATGATGGTGGCAGCATCCAGGGGTTTAACAGTAAACAGGTCGATGACGCGGACAGAAATATCTGGAGAACAGCAATAACAGCATGCCGTATGAAGCAGACTTAGAATAAAAAAAACCAGATGGGGCACACAGGCAGCCCAAGCTACCTCTCCCCAGCTTGAACTTCAACATTCAGCAACAACCAACTGACCTTGCTCGGAAAGATCATCGGCGGCTGCTAGAGCTTCATGCAAAGTAACACCAGCTCCGATAACTGTGATCTTGTCGTTGGCACTGTGGCGAATGACCTGGTATTACACCCACAAGACAAAAATGCTGTGGTTACCACACACAGAGCATATCTCTTAAGTGGAGGACACTCTGCTACACTGCTCTTCCCCATCCCATTCATTTCACTCCTGAATAATTCACTATAAAAAAGGCTAAATCAGCACACTGACAAAAACATACTCTTTCTTTTAAAAAATTTTATCTATTATTTTGGAGGGGGAGGTCATTCGGATTATTTATTTATTTACTATTAGTTTTTTCTTAATGGAGGCAGTGGGGATTGAACCCAGGACCTCGTGCATGCTAAGTATGTGCTCTACCACTGAGCTATACCCTCTCCCCACCAGACATACTCATTTTAATAAGCCCACTTCATGTATGTTTAACAAATTCATCTACCTTTCCTTATGATACCAAATTACTAAGTTTTTTTACAATACATATGGCAAAATGACCCTTCAGCAAAGAAAGTGGATTTCCAATTGGGATGTGAAAGGCAGAGGACCAGAAGTAAGTCATACAGCCCACTGGCCCCAGAGCACGGACTCACAACCACCAAAAGGCCTGAAAAGGCACTATCTCTGGACTGCCTGGACATCTTCCTGGGGCACACATACAGACTGGACTCTGATGATGAACATGTTAATGGGGACCATTTGGGAGGTGCTCTGTGCCAAGCACCTTGAATGCCCAAGTGCCCTGTAAGGCCCGTGCATTAGTGGGCCCATTCTGCGGCTGAGGAAAGCAAACCTCAGAGCAGAAGGAACCTGCCCAGGGCAGGGCTGAGACCAGCAGCTGGGTCCATCTGATGTCAAAGCCCATGCTCCCAACCTCTTGCTATTCTATAAATAAACAGGGGTCTCTGGCCTTTTTTCTTAGTTTTGTTTCCTCCAAAGTCACCTAACCAAAGGCATCTGGAATTAGCCTGCATTCCATCCCTCTGTATAGGTTTCCCTGTAGCTTAAGAACCATTGCTGACTACAAATATTTAGAGCTTCTAAACCAAATCCCATTGTCTTGAGAATGCCCTAGCCTCTTCATACATCTATATACATACAGTCATATATGTATTCACATATGCACACATATACACATACTCACCCCCATGTCCCCCTTTGCAACCCCAGCCCTTAAATTATGCATGCCATGCATATTATCATGCACATTTTAACTCACATCACGAAATTTACTTCATTTTGTCAGGACAGGACAAATATCAGGGAGAAAAAAAAGATGAGAGATATGAGAAAGCTCTGCAAACCATTTGACTGTCACCACGACACCCTCCCTGCCGCTCCCAGAGGCAAACATATGTCCTTGAGTTTATATGTGGGAGTCCAGGGAACAACAGACCCTCTAGTTAATTAACACTGAAGCTGAACATCGCAGCATTCCCATTCAGCGGGAGGGACATACCTGCTCTACTGCAGCACTGAAGCCACCCCGCACTCATTCATTCATTCTGAGCACCAGCCACTGTGAATTCTGCAGCAGTCTAGCCCTTACCAATCAACTCGCAAGTCATCTGCTGCTCATTCAAGAGCGGCTATCAGTCTTTCACATATTTAAGGAGAGTATTAATGACATTCTAAAAGGCTTATAAGATAAAGGCAGGACATAAAACATTCCTATGTAGTATGACTGCAGTGATGTGAAACATACACATGTGCCTAGAAAAAGCCAGGGAGAAAAGCGGCCAAAACGTCTATAAGCCCTGCTTTCTAGGTGGGGGGCAGAGTCACTTATCTTCTCCACAGATGCTGCTAGTTTTCCACGCACACAGCTCCGATGGGCAGGCACACACGCACACAGAGGCCAGGTCGCTGCCTGGCCTTGACTCCTGGTCTTACTGCTCACTAACTGTGAACCCTGAGCAAGCTGCTCATCTTCTCTGATCCTCATCTACAAAACAGGGCTGCTAATAGTCTGTGCTTCTAGAGCTTTCTCAAGAACAAAGGAGACAAGCAGTGCCTCGCGATGCCAGCCTTCATCATGAGGTCTGTGGGCGAAGCCACATCCCATGCACAAAACCAACCTGAGGGTCACACAATGGCCAGAGGCAAGATGGTCATGTTATATTCCTGGCATTGGACCTGCAAAACCTGAACCCAACAGATCTACTATTCGTTTGAAGTGGGTTCTCCTATTTTGTTTAACTTGAGGCGGTAATAAGGTACAGCCAAGCAACTCAAGTGCCTTCCAGTTTATTACTTTTCTTTACGAATTCAACAAAGAGAGACTCCTTTCAAAAGGAGAACAGTTCAGGCTGATACTAGCACAATGTTCTTGCTGAGGAAAAGCAGTCTAAGGTCATGATTAAAAAAAAAAAAACTAGAGCAAAGAAAGAATGAAGCCTCAATTGAAGAGGTACCTAGTGCCAGCTTAAACCAATACTACATGAAACTGGAGAATTTAAGGCCTTACCTTGGCTTGTCCAATCGCAAAGCTTTCTTGTGGGGCGTAAATAACTGCAGTTTCTGGACGACTGGTCCGAATGTAGCACATCCCCTAGGGCATAAATGAACACCAGAGCCACAGTTTAGAAAATCAAACTAAATTTCCAAACTAATAAACCTTAAAAAAGAGGGGGGAGGAGGACTGAACAGTTCTTTTTAATCAAAACAAAACAGCACATTCTGGAGCGAGGGACAGCCTCTGAAACTACTGGCAAACAGGTCAGGTGTCACCTGATCGGGTTACTACTGAGCTCAGCAAAAGCCTACGAAGGATCCTGGTGGACGCCCTCAGTGATAAGCCTTCCATGCTGATGCTCACTGATTCAGAAACACTTTCTCAAATACACACTGGTCTGTTGTGTCTCCAAAGAACAAAAACTTGGGGAGGAGCACCGACTCAAGTTGAACAGAAAGCCCAAAACACAATGGTAAACAATTTTACCACTAGCTTATAATGCTTCATCCTTAGAAATAACCAGTAAACACTGGAATATAAAAATTACTATTTTCCCAATGAGAAGAGGTAATTACATTTTAAAATCGCCTTAAACACACAAACAGAAATATAAATGCATATTCAAGTGTCTAGAGTATTTGTTAATTTGTATACATATTTAAAGCATAGATTAGAAACTAATACATTAATTTAGAAGCATTGCTTCCTTTCATTGGTTTACATGTAATGAACCACTTCTATTCAGTATGTTTTTATTGAGGTAAAATTTACCTAAGTGGAGTGTTCCCTGAATTCTGACAAGTTATACATCATGTAACCATCTTCTGAGTTCAGACAGCATTTGCACCCACCCAGAAAGTTCCCTCATGCCTCTCTCCAGTCACTCTCCCTACTGGAGAAGCAACCTCTATTCTGATTTCCATTGCTACAATTTTCTTCACCTCTTTTGAACTTTTTACAAATGAAATCCTGCAGCACACGAGACATCTCTGTATATGCACAGGAAGAAAACAATTTCTAGGATATACTAAGTTAACGAGCAAGTACAGGATAATGCATACAGTGTGCGCCCACTTAGGTTTAAAAAAAATCAAAGAAACTCATGTGTCTAACGTGTTGGAAATGCTTAGAGTGGAACTCACATGACCCATCCTAACTGTGCCCATGGTTGCCTATGCAGGGGCATGGGTGGGTGCAGGGCTGGGTGGTGAGTCCAGTGGCCGTTAGTTGGAGTGGTTGGAAAGGTAAAGATTCTGTCCCCTAGCCTCCCTGCAGCTGGGTCCTGGATAGGAATTAAGTTGTGTCCAGCGGATGCCCCTGTGTGAGACTTCAGGAGGGGCAAGTAGGGCAGAAGCCATACTCTTGTCCTTCTAAGCTGTTTCTGAGGGTGGGCCAGGGCTGGAGACCCCATGGTTTGTCTGCAGTGGAGTCCCACTGGCAACTCTCCAGCTTTCTGGGTATCATGAGGTGGCAGCTGCACTGGGTAAGTCGAAGGTCAGCACCTGACAGCCCACTGCTGGAGCCCACTCCCACGGCCCTGCCGAGGGCTCCCAGTCTCAAAGCCCAGAGCACTTCCTCTCATCTTGAACCGAGCCCCGCCTAACATGGGTTAGTCAGGGGTTCAGGGTCCTTCTGCACTGTTGTGTTTTTTTTCACAATGTGAACGTGTTCATGTTCTATGTGCTTCATCACCTTTTTGGGGGTAATTTTTTTTTAAAGGGAGCATTAAGCCTTTATTTCTTTGTTTTACAAATAAAGCTGGCTGTGTTGGAGGGGGTAATGGTTTTATCTTTAAAAGGAATCGTACAACCAAATTTCCAATAACAAATAACTATTACCTTTTTGTGGAGAAGAAATGGGAAAAATCAAACCATCAGTACAGCAAACTTGTGCCAGAGCCCAGAAACATTTTCCATCTGAACCAGTGCCCCCTTACAAATACCTTGGCTTTGGCCGCCAGGAAAACAGCATGCTCCGTTGAGATGGCGTCACTTGGATAGAAAACGGTGCAGTTTGGAATGGCTCGGAACATGGCCAGATCCTCCAGGGCCATCTGAGAGGGGCCATCTTCACCTGGGAGAGCAAAGCCATCGTCCAACAAAAACATGAGCAAGACCCAACTAGAAGCCTGCAGTCTGCGGGATAAGCAGGAGCGCTTATCGCCACGGGGGCCCCATGACCACTGCACAGCCCCACAGAACTGCCTCCATCTCCCTCGAGACATCATCACAACCTTCAGGGTTAGGCTGTCAATTGACATTTGAGGTCCACACACCAGAGGTCGCTTCTTGGCCCTGACCCTTGTCACTGGTGCTGCTGTCCAAGGTGACTCGATGCTCCTCTCCCTGAGCACTGGTGGCTGAGTCAGCCTCAGCAGGCCTCTCTGCCCCTGTCCTCTTCCCTTGGGAGGGTCGCCTCAGACTCTGTCTTCCCTTCTCTGCTCTTCTACCTTCTCCATGCAAAGACGGAGGTTTTCAGACTGAAGTGGTCTTACTCATTCCTCATGGCTATCACAGTAGCTGCACGTTATAGAACATAGCTTTGGGGCACCCTTAGGTGCTATTATACCAAAGAGAGCTCTAGTGTGGGTGTGGGAAACAAACTGCGGGACAAGAAAAGCCCCATGTACACCAGGGTGGCCCAGCTCTTCCAGCTAGGAAGGGGACCTAGAGCCACTCCTCCATTTAGCTGACTTTAAAACTTACTCTGCACAAAGGCAAAGACTCCAGACACCTGTCTAGGCCCTCTGCCCAGCCCAGCCCTGAAATGCTGTTGGCTCTTCTCTCTCCTCACTTGCTTCCCCCACACCTGGCCCAGCCAGAGACTCCTTAGCCAGTCTAGTTCTCCCAGGAAGTCCCTGAGATGATTCTGGAATGGGCACTTCCAGCCCTCCCCTCCCCTCTAGCATCCGAGCAGTGAATGTCAGCTGTCACCTCTACCTTGATGACCTGCCCCACCACAGGGTCCTCATTTTTATCATTCGTAAACACGACTCCCTGATGTGTCCCAGGCCAGAAACCATTGGGGCCTGGCATTTTGCTTTTCATGCAATTTTGGACTCCTCCATCTCTCAGCAACGTTGACTTCTTTTTTCAGGCTCTCTCAGATTCACCCAACTTTCTACCCACTGCCAGCACACACCTCCTCCTCCTTCTGGCTTCCCATTCCCCATCATTTCCACTGGGCCCATCCTGTGGTTATGACCCAAGAGCAGCATCTGCCTCAGCCTCACTCCCATGTGCTGGGCTCCTCAAGGTTTCCCACTCCCTTGGGCCGGGCCACTCCACCCAGGCACGGCTCCGCAGGCCGCACTCGTCACTTTGCTGTGCCCGTGCTGCTTGTCCCCATTTAGACTAAGGTGACTACACCAAGAGGAGAAAAGAGTTCTGTGACGCTGGGGTGGCCCAAGTCATACCTAGTCTGTGGCTCGACACATTAGAGACACTTGGGACAGATAATTCTCTCTCAATGACTGAAGAATGGGCACTTTACAGTAATACCAACAGATCAGTTCAAATATGAAAAAGAATGTGTATATATAATGTGTGTGTGTATATATATATATATAACTGAATCACTTTGCTGTACACCAGGAACTAACACAACATTCTAAATCAACTCTACTTCAATAATAAAAAAAAAAAGATCAGCTCAGAAGTTACCCACAGTGTCTGGAACTTCTAAAACAATACAGCTTTTGTTTGTTTGTTTGTTTGTTTGTTTTGGTGGGGGGAGGTAATTCAACTTATTTATTTACCTATTTTTTGATGGAGGTACTGGGGATTGAACCCAGGACCTCATGTGTGCTAAGCACGTGTTCTACCACTGAGCTATACCCACCCCCTCAACACAATACAGCAAAAAGGATGTTACAATCAAACACTGTGGAATCCTAAGTATGTTGGTGATTCAACTACTCACATGCTAATCTTTTTCTGTAAAGCAGAAAAGCGATCAAGATGATGGCATTGAGAACTCATACCTACAGATACCCCACAGTGGGACCCAATGAGGTTGATGTTGCTTTGAGTGATGGCTCCTATCCGGATCTGGTGAAATGCTCGGGTCAGAAAGGCAGCAAAGGTGCTCACAAAAGCAATGGTCCGACCACGAGTGGCGCATCCCAGCGCCACGCTCACCTGCACCAGAAAGAAGGTGAATCAGAACACTCCTGGACTCTGTGCCGCTTCCCCTCCCCCAGTGCAGAATATGTGGTTCCCAGGATAACATCTGCATGACCTGGAAAAACCCAAAGTCTCCCATGAACACTGCCAGAAAACAGAGGAAGAGGAACCGCAGTGCTGACCCTGCTCCTTCAAATCCAAGATGGGGAAGCTTGGGACACTCCAAGCCACCCGCAGGCCTCATGTTAGGCCTCCTTCCCATTCTTCTCTCCCCCAACCTTCTGTACCCCTTCTCTCCCTGCCCCTTCACATGCTTCCCCTTGGCACCTCCTGGGGAACAAGAACGTAATGGAACTGTTGACTCTTTACAAATAATTTCCCACAAACAACTTTAAATGAAAGACCACTGTGTGATTTTTGGCCTTTGGAAGGAATTCAAAGAATCAAACGATCATGCCACAACAAAACCCCTTCCGTTCCCATCACCTTACTTATGTGAATAAGGGCTCCTAACAGTCACAGCATTAAAACAGGAATAAATTTTGTTCCGAATATTGTCTCATTTGAGCTGTAAGTATATTTAACCATTGTTACACAAGCTAATAATTATAACCATAGCTCAATCCAGAAGAAAAAAACATATAATGCTCCAAGGCCTGTGGATATAGGAAAATTTTTTTTAAAAGTCAACATATGTATATATTTTTGTTGCAGAAAACAATAGAATTATCAACGAAAGGCTTTCATGCAAAAATATACATCGGGAAAATAGAATGGAAGTAAGAATTCAAGTAGAAAAAGATTTAATTTCTGACAAAGAGAGCCTTCAAGTACTTGGATGATCTGAGCACTAACGTGTCACAAATTTCAATATATGGGAAGTTATATCCTTTGCATCTACTTAAATCTGTGATGAATGATTTAGATGTTAACTTAAAACCAGGCAGAAGGGTATCTAATTGAGAAAAACACACAGAGCAGTTTGGAGAGCAAACACGTTTGAAGACAACTGATCTGTCCTATGACCTACCTGGCACCCCCACACCCAGTCTAACAGGTACCCTGACCTTCCAGGGCCCAGACAGCACTCCTGTGTCCCCAAAGTCCATTCCTCCCCATCTTGTCCTTCTCAGAAAGCAACACCACTCCACACCCAGATGCTCTGACCTGCACCCAGTGCCAGCCTTGGTTCCTGCCCTGACACCTACCCCATGGCATCCTGCTGGCTCTCCTGCCAAGAAAGATTCTGGATGAATCCAATTCTCTTCAATCTCACAGCTACTGTCCTGGCCCAAGTCACCATCTCCTGTCACTCCCCTTCTTCCCCCAACAAGCTCTTCTCCACAATGGGGAGTCTTGTGCCTTTCCTGCTGCTCCCTAAGCACCTCACACTTGGGCATACCACAGAGCCAGCAGGGCCCCTGCTGGGGATGCCGTTCCCCCAGATCTACACGACTGACCCCTTGTCATTTAAGTCTCAGCTTATATGTCACCTCTTCTGAGAGCTCATCCCTGATCGGCTCTAGTCATGCTCATACCGTACCACCAGACTGACCACAGCACTGGATACTCCCTGCTCGCTGGCTGCTTCTTCACTAGTTTTCTTCCAGCTTCCAACACTCACAGGGCCAGGGATGCACTCTGAACACGAGTGGCTGGCAGGGGGCAGAGATGTGGCGAGCTGGCTGTGGACGTCCACATAAACGGGGCCCCCTGCTTGGCTCCAGTCAACTATTGGCAAGGGAATGCCATCCCACTGTTTCCAGATCTTCCCAGTCTTCAAGAGAATCCAGAAATTTGGATTCCATATAAAATCTCCTGACTTTTGAAAGGTGACAACTAATTTAAAAAACTAAATACTACTTGTTCCAAATAAAGTATCTTTGGTAGTCACATGAGATCTGCTGGCCCACAGGTTTCTGGCTGGTGCTGCTTCTGGCCTCTACTATGTGAAGACAGATGTGCACTGTCCCCTGCACTGGCCCAGAGCTTTAGAAGTCAGGGTGTTCACTTGCATGAACTCCTTTCTCTCTTGAGACAGGGGATGAGTGGGGATGTGTGCATGCATAACAGACTCCCTGCATTAATATCAATCTAGGAAGAGACAGAAGTACAGATAAGCAGAACAGCTTTACCTAAGGCTACAGCTCTACTGGAATTCTTGAGGCTGCAATTAGGGCAACATTTGACTATCTTGGCTATCTCAGGCCCCATGCTACAAGGGGGAGAGAGAAACCACAGTCCCTTGTAGCTCTCAACCTACTAGCCTCTGGGATGTTATAGGATTATCTGGTTGTGGACTGGGCAGGGCAGGAGGAGTGGGGCTACCCAGAGCTACTAGGGAGCTTGGGATGCTTCAGGCCTGGAGCCCTGAGGTCAGATGGCTGCAGCCCTCAGCCTGCTGCCCTCAGCCTATCTGGAGAGAGTGCCAGGCAGTCTACCATGCCCTTCCCAGCAGTCCTGGTAGCCACCCCTCAGACTCTGCCTGGCTACTACTTTCTACTTGTTTCCCAAGACTTTTTTCTCCAGTTCCTTTGCTTTTATAAATGGAAAGAAAAAATGTAACATGGGGCAGACCTTCTGTGTCTGGTGGGCCACCATTAGTCAGTGAGAAGACTCAAGAGGGATGCCCCCAGTACACGTACCATGTTTTGCTCAGCAATAAAACACTCGATGAAACGCTCAGGATGTTCCTTCCTGAATATCTCAGAGAAAGTGGAATTCCTGGTGTCACCATCCAGCACAATGACTCTATCATTTGCATGGCCCAGCTTAGCCAAAGCCAAACCACATGCTTTCCGAGTAGCCATCTGGAAATCAAACAGTAGAGTTTCTGAGAATGGATTTAGAGGGAAGGTGAAATTTTGGAGAATTATAAATTGTCATCTATTTGAGTGAAGAAAGCAAATTTGTGATTCACCAATAATCTCCTTTAGGTTCATGACTCCTTTAAGATTGCTAGTCAATCTTAAACACATACTTGGCTTACTGGGGTATCAATTTTCCCAAAATAAACTTATTCCTCTGTCTCATTCCTGTGGTGGATTAAAAATTTAAATTTCCCCAAATGCAAATGCCTCTGTGACTTTTTAATTATAAAACTGATCATACGCACTGCAAATATTAAAATGTAGAACTTTAGAATCATGATACAAATAATAAAACAAGATTTGGCATTTACTCAAAATGTTAAACAGAATTACCATATGACCCAGCAATTCTACTCCTAGGTATATACTCAAGAGAAAAATACATCTATAAAAAAGTTATATATAAATGTTCACTGCATTGACAACAGCCAAAAAGTAGAAACAACCCAAATGCTCCTCAACAGATGAATGGATAAATAAAATGTGGTATTATCCATAAACAACATGGATGAACCTCGAGAACATCAAGCTAAGTGAAATAAGCCATACACAAAAGTTTGCATATTATATGATCCCATTTATATGAAATGTCCCAATGGGCAAATCCAGAGACAGAAAGTAGACCAGCAGTTACTAGGGGCTGGCTGGGGATGTAGCATAACTGCTAATGGGCAGAAGGTTTCTCTTTGGGGTGATGGAAATGTTACAAGATTGAGTGTGGTGACGGTTGTGCAATTCTGTGAATATGCTCAAAACCATTGAACTGTATAGTTCAAATGATAGATTATATAGGGAATTATATCTCATTAAAGCTGTTGTGAAAAAAACAAGGTTTACCTTTTCATTTATTTGTTTTAATTCATCTAAACACTCTTAAATATATTTTTTAAAACAGGCAATTCATGTAGACAAATACGAAAGTCAAGTTATGAAAGGTTATCGAGTGAAGAGGCCATCTTCCTCCTGCTCTCCTGCCTCCCAGCCGCCCAGTTCCTCTCCCCAGAGGTGAGTCAACAGCAGGTTTGTGTAGCAACCTTTCAGGAATGCCCTGCTCACAAACACCTGGCGAACACCTCATAGGTATGACGCAGGTAGGCTTCTTTTAGGGCTAGAGTTTCAGAAGCATCTTAATACAATCTTATATATTTATGTTTATTTTTAGTTATTTTAGTTTTAAGTGCCATTATAAAAGGGACAATCTCTCCATCTTATTAATATTAGAAAAGAATTAACCCTTATATATTAGCTTTGCTACAAGCTCTCTGGACTCTCTTTCTGACCATTTTCAGTTGATTCTCTCGGGTTTTCCAGACATACAACTCTATCACCTGCAGATGACAACAGGCCTACCCTTGCCTTGGCAGGACTGAGACTTTTGTTGTTAATGACCATAATTTTCCCCCCTCCTAATATTGATGAATGATCTGCATTACAAATTTGTATTTCACTGATTCATATACTGCTTTTAATGTACTAATGGAGTTAAGACTGGTGAATGTTTTATTTACAATTCTACATTAATATTCATAGCTGAGGCTGGTCTCTAGTTTTTTCCTTTGAGCTAGCTTGATAACATTTTGGCTTCATAAATGGCTTTCTCCATATTCAGGAAGGTTTGAAACAGCCTAGGAGTTACCTATTGCCAAAAATAAGTCACTCTTGTAACTTGGTGAGTCTGGCACTTTGGAGGTATAACTCTTGGAGTTTTCTCAAATTTTTCTATGGCTGTTGATCTACTTAAGTGTTTTGTGTCTTTTTCAGTCAATTTTGGTATTTTATGTATTCCTTAAAAAAGTCCTTTTTTTAAACAAATTTTTATACCAATTAGCATAGTTTTCTCATCCCAGAACCTCGTGCATGCTAGGCACACACTCTACCACTGAGCTATATCCTCTCCTCAGATTTGTGTACTAATGTGACTTCATGTTAATTCATTAACTTTTTATGAACTAGCATGTTTCCTTAATTAATTTTTCCTAATCATAAAACATACACTTACTTGCACAGGTATTTCTGTGGGATAAATTCTTGTGAGTGCACTGCTAGCTTGAAGGGTGTGAACAGTTAAAAATGTTAACACATATTGCCCAAGAACTCTTAGTTAATATGTGCTTTTTCCTTATTAATACCTTTCTTCTGCTTTTTAGCTTATCTTTTAAGCTCTCGAGTAGTCAATTAACTTTTTAACCCATATTATCAGGCTAAGAAAGCATAAACATAAGCAACACTCAAAATGTCCCCAAATAAACAAGGAAAACAAAGAAGGGTCAGAAAAATATTTCCTTCTTCCCAGGCTTGCCACCTTGTTTCCTTATGTTGTGAAGACCCCGCCTATTTTGGCTCTGTTGTAACATACCAGAAGGCAGGGTACAAAAATGATTGACAAAAAACAAAAAGGCTTTATGTTCAGGGTTTTGTGCCTGATTTGTTTCCTTTTTGAAGAATTGGTCTTTGATGAATTGGTGTGCTTCCTTGTGTAATCTAAGGAGTAAGTACAAAAGATTAGTCCAGCCACGCCCCCATCCTTAGAATAGGCACAGAATCATGGCAGTTTCATGAACAGTGGACTGTCAGACCACAAATCGAATTGAGGAAGCAAGCAAAAGCTACACAGCACTGGATGCTAATAAGTAGTGACTGATAAGAAAATTCAGACCTGAGTCAAGTTTGAAATCAAAGAATATCAGAAATAGCAAAAGAGAAGGCAAATCCATCTTTATCGCTTATAACCTTAAATGTCACACCATCCAGTAATTGGTTCATTTGTGGAGATTGGAGTAAACAGAGTCCTCTGTATTCAGAAAAAGCAGAGAAAATAGCAGTTTGCCTACCTTGTCACCAATGTTGTAAGCAGGTGGAGAGGTCATTTCTATATCTGTGATGTTGATTTGAGGCGAGTCTTCAATCGGCGGCTTTGGTTCAAGATTCCTGTTGGTCTGTATCTGGCTCTCAATTAGTTTGATAATTGCATCTGCTCTTTCTTTTGGCATTGGCTTTCCATGCCAATTTTCTGCATCCTCAACGCCTGTAACCAAATGAGTAAGACACTCATTCCATGAGTATTTAATGAGCACCTGTTAGGTCATCTGAAAGACATCCTGATGGAAAAGATGCCAGTCAAGGAGTCAAAACCTAGCACAGGGAGCCTGAGATAGCACTGCAGGCCCAGGAGACAGCCTGGACAAAGGCTAGAGGCCCTTGAGGGGGGCCACTGGCCCATATGCTGGTTAATGGAGGGGAAAGGGAGGGAGATGAGGCTAGAGAGACAGGCAGAGCAGACCATGGAGGATCCTGTGGGTATAATGAGTTTGAGTTTTGTCCAAAACAAGATGGGAAACCGCAGAAGGGTTTAGTAGTTGGGGAGGTGACTGATGAGATCCAGGCTGTAGAAAGATCAACATGGCAGTCATGTGGAGGCTGGCTTGGGGAGACTGCAGTTAGGGAGGGAGAGATGACAGGGCTTGGGCAAGAGATGGAGAGGAGTGAACAGACCTGAGCTATACTTTAGGGGGCAGAATCAAGTAGAATTGATGGCTCACTGGGTATATGTGTAGGGGGCATATAAGGGAGAGATGGGGTCAAGGACATTACCCAGGTTTCTGCCAGGAGCAAATTGGTCAAGATGCCATTTACTGAACTGGGGGTACCAGAGTAAGACCATATCCTGGGGAGGATCATAGAATAGCTTTATTCTAAAATGTCAACATTAAAACACACCAGGAATCACACCCATTCCAACTATTTATACTTGAAATGAAGACTTCAGGTGTCAGCTTTGAAATCTGCAAGAAGTTAACACTTTCAAAACCCCTCCTTCCCCAACCCTCAGTTCCACAGCTACCTTTCCCAGAGGCACCACCTAACTAGTTGCCTGTGTGTTCTCCCAGATAGTGTGGGCACAAGCAAGCGTGTGCACGCGCATACACTTATTTACACATCTGCTTGTGCATACAGCGGCACCCTTTCTCACTCTGCATTCCTGTGGAGATTGCTCCCTGCCAGTCCTCTAACTGAGGGGCTATCCTCCTAGCCACTCCCTCATGCTCACCTGCTGGGGGTCTGGGCTTCTTCCCCTCTGACCCTAACCAGACCTGCTAACTTTAAGTATCAAGGAGAGCAAGAGCGTCCAGCACATAATACAGGCGTAATCATCATGCACTAAGTCAGGTGTCTACCCACCTAGCCTAAGTCTCCTTCCACCTCATCTGCTGTGCACAGATGTTTTTGACACCCCCAAGCAGAAAAGAAACACTTGCTCACTTGGAATGCCCCGGCCCTTGAAGGTCTTGGCAACTATAGCAGTGGGCTTGTTCTTCATTTGAGTTGCCTGCCAGAACACCTGACACAGTGCCTCCACATCACGGCCATCCACCACGAAAGTATTCCACCTGTCAACCGAGGAGCAGGCCAGGTTACAAGATGAAGGGGCGATGGGGCAGAAAGAAGGCGACACAAAACAGGAGTTACCCAAAGGCTTCGCAGCGATTCTGATAGACGTCTATGCAGTGCTCAAGGGGCAAGCCGCCACTGTGGCCCAGGCGATTCACGTCGAAGATGGCGACGAGGTTGTCCAGACTGTAGTGGGAAGCAAAGGCCAAGGCCTCCCAGACGGAACCTTCTGAGGACTCGCCATCTCTCATGAGGCAGAACACGCGGTAGCTGGGTCAAGCAAAGAGAGGTTATGACCCTGCTTGGGGCTCCTCTGGGCCACTTGAGCAAATATATTTCGTGGAGAGAAACAAAGAAAGAAACCGAAGCAGGCACTGCAGATCATCAGCGGGTGATCCTAAGACTATTTTCCCTGTCCACGCTATACAAACTCAACAGCAGAGGAAATGCAGCTTTAAAACCGTTGGCCTCATGAGATGGGCTGCACCCTTGGCTAGTTTTCTCATTCCAGCTGTAAAAGCTATTTCTAGGTTCTTCTGCCACTTCTCTGGGCTCAAAAACAGGGGATGGGGAGAAAGCAGCTCTCTTAAACACCCAAACGTTAACATTCTTGGTTAAGCTCCATTTTAAAGCACTGCTCACTTCTATTTCTGATCTTACAAATTTATTTACAATAATCATAACAATCAAAACATTCTACCTCAGGAGCATATGTTCTGTTGTAAATATTAAACTCCTCCGCAGCAGAAATGTGAAACTTTTATACCAATAAAACACAACCCAGACCCCACAAAAATGCTATAAATGAAGTTTAAGAAAAGGTGATTAACCACAGGATAGGTACTAACAGAAGCAATAATGAGAGATGGAAAATGGGAAATGGAGCAGGGCAGCTGCCCAAGCAGTGGAGGAAGAACAACGAAGTGCCTCCATAGGGGCCACCTGGGCTGGAACCTGGGACTGAGGGGCTCCAGACTCAGGCACACTGGGGGAATCGTGGGAGTAGAACGTGCATCCCATCGTGGCCAACCCCGAGTCCCCCGAGGAGCCCCCGACCTTACTCCTACATCAGCAGCACCTGGGCACATGACCCTGTAAGAAAGGTACTGATCTGTCTTCAAAAAGATGAAACCACTCTAAAAAAGAGAACTTTGATTATTAATATGTAAGGTCCCCAATGGAAAGGCAAACACACCATCTGTTCACTCTATAGTGAAGCTCACTGAGAGACAGGAAACAGGAAAATGTCTCTCCTAGAAAAGACCAGAGTCCTAATAAACCAGCTTCTATACTGCAGGCAGCACTTAGAACCCAACCAGAGATGCTAGCTCAGTTTCCAGAAACATGATTCCTTTACTGCTTGAACATTGGGTAACCTGAACTCTTAAAAAAAAATCACTGTCTTCCCAAACTAATAAGCAATAAATAAAGCCAAAATGCCTGGGTGGTGGGATGGGGATAGTTAAGTGGTTTTTGGGTAAGTGCCTTACCTCGCCTTGTCAAAGTACTTGCCAGTATATGCCATTCCACATGCGGCTCCCAGTCCTTGCCCAAGCCATCCGGTTGCCACATCAACAAATGACAGTCTCTGTAGGAGAAGGGACCAAATGAACCTAGGTGCACCTGCAGGACACGAGTTACAGGCCGACTCCCTAGTATCAGGCACCAAGCACAGGTTGCTCTTCAGAGCTGCCCCTCCCACACTGCAGGGTGAATTCCTCTTCACCACACCCACATGTGCCCCAAGTCTGAGATCATCATCACAAAGACAGGGGAGCCACAGGTAATCAATGCAGTTGGTGAGGGCAGCTGGAGCTTTGAGAACACATAGATGAGGGAAGCTCTCCTAAACAGAGCCCAAAAGCAAAGCGGAAAAAAACATTAAGTATGAGCCTTGCCATCTTCACAAGGCCTTTTATCCAGCTACATACAAACCAGATGTTCAATGTTTTTGGAGAATATGGGCTCTTAAACAGAAACTAGAAACACTAAAGAAGATTTCAATTTCCCTGGTTTGTAAAACTCAAGTCAACTGAGATTTTAGAAGTAGTTACCTAGAAGTGACAATGCTAGAAATGACTCTCTTTCCATTACCACTCCACTTCTCCCCTGTAACCTGTTTGTATGCACAAGCTATCACTGTCCCATGGAGAGAGTGTGGCCTTCTGAAGGCCACAAGGAGATGCCAAAGGTCTGCTGCAATAAGGCTCCATTCCCAAGCTTCCAAAAACATCTCAAACTTGATCAATGCTTCTGCTGCCACTGTCTCGGCCTGGCTGCAAACATCTCTCGCCTCTGTCATTGCACTGCCCTTCCTGCTTCCCTCCATAGTCATTCTCGACACAGCCAGCAGGTGGAGCATGTTAAAACCTAAGCCCGCTCCTCAATCACTGCGGAGAACTGTCCAAGGTCTTGCATCTAATGCAAAGTAGAGCTCAAGTTCTTGCAGTGACCTGCCCATTCCGGGCCCCCATCACCTCTTACTCGCTCCTCCACTGCGCTGGGTGCCCTGGCCTCCTTGTTGCCCTTTGAATGCACTGGGCCTGCCTCAGGACTTTAAATTAACACATGCAGCTTCCTCTCCCCCGAGTGCTCAGTGCTTGTGCCTAAATAGGGACACAGCTCATCCCCTCCCTTACTCCTTCCAAGTCTCTGCTGAAACATCAACATCAAGGCTTTCCTGGACCATATCTTTCAACTAGTACCCCTACCCCTCCACTTCCCTTGGATCTAAGATGCTCAGCCCCATCTGACACACTAGCTATTTCTGAGTTTGTTTCTTAGCCCCTTTCTCCATTCAAGCAGAGATCAATGTGCTATCACTACCACGGATGGGTGAACGGTACTTGTTGGCCTCAGATCCCTCTCCTGCTTGCTCCAACCTACTGCTCTGCTCCTCCTGGGGCTCCTGATCTTCCAGAACTTTCTCCACCTGCTCTGTGCCCTCACAGACTCCTTCTCTGTTTTGCATCTCTAGCCCCACAGAGCTTTCCCACTGAAGTCTCTCCTGACAACAGCTCTAGCTTGGTCTTCCTCCCTGCAGCTCCTACTTTACTCCCTGTAACAAGCTCTGGTTCCCAGTTGCCTTGTGTGGTCTTGGACTGGGCCTGGGCTCTACAATCAGACAAATTCCACATCTCCTCAGCTTTAAAGCAGGGGACGGATGAGTAATCCTACCTCCTCAAGGCTTCACTTTATGGGTATGATGATGATGAAATCTCCCCTCAGGCAGCAAGAGGCTGCAGGATTGACTGAGAAGATTGGTGGGGTGTCAGCAGTGTCTGACACGGTGGAAGCACCCCACATGGGTTCTCTTCTCTTCCCCAAGAACCCTTATGCTGTGGGGGAGACACTGACAACTGAGGGGGCGTGAGGCCAAGAATAAAGATGCATACAGGATGCCAAAAGCACCCAGAAAAGAAAGACATCTCTTCCAGATGGTATTTCTCATCTTTGTTCTGACACAAAGTGCTCTTAAAGAACAAGTGTACAGAAAGGCTTTTTGGTTACTTCCCAGGCCTGCTTGGTGAGAGAAAACAAAAGAGCTAATAAAACAAAAATAAAGGCCTGGGTGGTGGCTGGAGGGGCCAAATGCACCATGATGGCTCTAAGAAAACCCAAGCATCTCAGTCAGCAACACCACTAGGCCTCAGCAGTCGGTCTCCTAATGTAGTTGTCTGTACTAGACACTTACGCCCAGGGGCACGGGAGCGCCGATTAGGAAGACCCTGGCTCCTCTGCCTCTAGTGAGTCCATTTACTCCATCCCCAACCAGAGCAAAGACAGACTGTGCTCCTGTGTGTTTTCTCTTTCCTTTCAATTTTATCTGCTGCTTAAATCTGATGAACACACAAATTGTAGCAGCCCAATAGTGCCCAGCCTGCTACTGTAGGCCAGAAAGTGTCTTTAACCCTCTAAGGACGATGATTCCAATTCTATGATAGGCATCTTCCCTTTTTTAAACTAGAGATCTAAACACTCATACTGTGTTTGTACACCCACACTTACTCTGTTTTCACTACAAAGGAAATTCAAGTTTACAGAAAAGCTATAAAAGTGGTACAATGAAGGTCCATATACTCTTTACCTAGATTCATCAACTATTACTAACGTTTCATCTCTCTTCCCCCTGCACACGTGTTTTATTTATCCTTTGCCAAACCTCACCTGATATTATGCTTTAGACACCAAGACAAGGGTCAGAGCTATGGCTCCAGGTATTTCAGCCATGCCCATACTCTGACTTTGACTTTAAACTACTTCCTGCTGCCCGGATCTGGGGTTTCTATTTGTACATGGTGTTCTACCAGTAGAGTTTTAAATGTTTTGCTCAAAACACAGTGAATTTTCAGATAGCATCAAAAAAGCTACATGTTCTTCTAGATCGACCTTACTTTCAACATTCCTTCTCTTTCCTGTCCCCCAATGTCATGAGATACCCCGGTACTATACCTAATCTAACGAGAAAGTCCGTACTGGTGTCAGGTTAGATCTGCTGAGAAACGGAAGAGAAAGCTGACAGGGGTAGGATGTCCCTCTAAAGCAAGCTCAATGTTCCTCGAGCTCGGCCAGTTGGATTCGCTAATGTTGTCCTCCTCTACCCAGGTGGCTGAGGGTGGGGCAGCATGGCCCTGCCAAGGGGGGCTTTAGTGCTAGGTGGGGTAAGGTGGGGCAGCACCAAAGGAAAAGAAGGGCTGCCAGTAGCCACAAGTCACCCTTCCCACCACTCGATCCTCACCTTTTAGATCTTTCGGAGGTGCCAAAGTCTGAATGTTTGTGTCCCCCCAAAATCCATTATGTTGAAAACCTAACGCCTAAGGTGATGATACTAGGAAGTGAGATCTCTGGGTGGTGATTAGGTCACTAGAGTGGAACCCTCAAGAGTGAGGTTAGTGCCTTTATAAAAGAGAGACCATTTCTCCTTCTGCCACATGAGAATACAGTGAGAAGTGTGCAAGCAGAAAGAGGACTCTCACCAGAACACGAACATACTGGTGCTTTGATCTTAAGACTTCTAGCCTCCAGAACTGTGAGAAATAAATTTCTCTTATTTATAAGCCACCTAGTGTGTGGTATTTTATTCTATCAGTCTTAACAGATAAAGACATGAGACAAAGAAGGAACAACCAAAAGGATAAACAGACTCCTTTTCAGGCCCTGTTGCGCCACATGTTGACTTTTAAAATGAGTTAAAGGAGCGAGTGCCTGAGCAGAGCATGGGCTCCCATGCCAGCCTACCTTGGAGAGAATCAATCTGTCATTGTCTGGGTTCTCCGGATCCATCTGTTTATATCTCATGATGTGGAAGAACAGCACAGACATGATCTCAGCAGCACTGCTGCACGATGTGGGGTGGCTGAAAGACAGACACAGCACAGGTCATTTCTCACAGGCAAATGACTCACTAGGAACACAGCACATGGGAAGGCCTTTCAGCATATGGTCTCCTCAAACTGGAAGCAGCAATTATTCTCCCAGCCCTGGAAGAATCCAGCCAAGGGAAAGGGGTACTGGGCCACTGCTCCCCAAGCTCACAGCCTTTAAGAATGCTTTAACTCAGTACACTCACAACTTCTCTTCCTGCAGAGAGCAAGACCTCATAGATTAGCCCTTTTCTATCAACGGAGCACTAGGGTACTTGGGGAAGTTCACCTGGTGACTCTGTAAGCACTTCGGTGTTCTTCCACTTGTTTGAATTCATCTGTGATATCATTAATCAGAAAATCCACGAAGCAGAAATAAACCCACGTACGTATAGTAAACTAATATTTGATGAGGGAGCCGAGAATCCTCAATGCAGAAAAAAGTCTCTTCAACAAATGGTACAGGAAAAACTGGATAGTCACATGTTTAAAAATGACACTGGACCCCTATCTTACACCACTCACAGAAATTAACTTGAAATGGACTCAGACTCAAATGTAAGAGCAGAAACCATAAAATCCCTAGAAGAAAAACACAGGCACTAAAAGCTTCTCAATACAGGTCTTAGCAATGATTTTTTGAATTTCACACTAAAAACAAAAGCAAAAAAAGCAACAAAAAAAACCCCAAACAAACAATAAACAAGAGGGACTGCATCAAACTCTTTATGGCAAAGGAAACCATCAACAAAATGAAAAGGCAACCTACTGAATGGCAGAAAGTATTTGCAAATCACACATCTGATAAGATGTTAATACCCAAAATATATGACAACTCAGCCATAAAAAAGAATGAAATAATGCCATTTGCAGCAATAAAGATGGACCTAAAGATTATCATATTAAGTGAAGTAAGTCAGACAGAGAAAGAAAAATACCATATATCACTCATATGTGGAATCTTAAAAAAAAAAAAGGCAAATGAACTTATTTACAAAACAGAAACAGACTCACAAAGAAAACAAACTTATGGTTACCAGAAGGGAAAGAGGGTAGAGGGGATAAATTGGGAGTTTGAGATTTGCAGATACTATTATACATAAAATAGACAAACAAGTTTATACTGTATAGTGTGGGAACTAAATTCAGTATCTTAAATCTATAATGAAAAATATGAAAATGAATTATATGTATGTACATGTTATGACTGAACTATTATGCTGTACCCAGAAATTAACATTGTAAATTGACTATAATTCAATTAAAAAAAGAGTACAAACAAAAAAGCCCAAAAAACCCCCCAAAACCTCGTCTTTGCAAGTATCCCGTAAGTTGACGATTTGTTTAAAAGCTGTTAGCGATCCCTTAAGAAAATGCAAACCATTATTAATTTTGAAGGTGGAGGGAGCAAAATGAAAGTGTGAAAAAAAAAAAGTCCAAAAACATGCAGGTCTTAATTGACGTTGCCTTTTCAATGTTACAGCCCAAACTGGATAATGAAATTTAAAAAGATAGATATCATGCAAAGTGTTTCATCTGATCAGGGTGAAAGTAGAAGTCCATAATAGAAGGAAAATGGTAAAATTCACACATTTGTGGGAATTAAATAACACACTCTTACAATACCTTTAATGAGGTGTAATCTGTAAAAATATTGAATCACTACGTTGTACACCTGAAACTAGTGTAATTCAACTATACTTCAATTCAAAAGCAAAAGAAAAAAGACCCACAACACACATAAATGAACAATGGATCAAAGAAGAAATTGCAAGAGAAATTGGAAAACATTTAGGGAGAAATGGAAACGAAAACACAAAATACCAAAATTTATAGGCTGCAGCAAAAGCAGTACCAAGAGGGAAATTTATAGCTGCAAGTGCTTGCAGTTGAAAGGAAAGATCTCAAATTTAAAAACTTAATTCCACAACTACGTTACTAGAAAAAGAACAACTAAACCCAAAGCTACAAGAATGCAAAAAAATAATAAATATTAGAGCGGAATTAAATAGAGACTAGGAAAACAATGGAGAAAATAAACCAAAACAAAAGTTGGTTTTTGGAAAGATTTAACAAAATTAACAAACCTTTAGCTAGACTAGTTGAAAAAGTAAAGAAATTACTCAATTTACTAAATCAGATTTGAAATTACCAACTTCATTTCAGAAATGAAACTAAAGATATTACTATAAAAAGGACTATACTGTGAACAACTGTCTGCCAATAAATTAAGCATAGAAGTTTCTAGAAACAGAAAATCCACTAAGACTGAATCACGAAAAAACTAAAACTCTGAATAACTACAACTAAGGAGACCGAATCAGTGGTCGAAAATCTCCCTAACAGAGAAAAACTCCAGCCCTGGTGAGCTCACTGGCGAATCATATCCACCATTTAAAGAAAATCAATCCTCCTCAAACTCTTCCAAAAACCTGACAGGAACACTTTGAAACTCACTCTGAGGCTAGAACTGCCCTCATACTCAAAGCGGACAGATACCTTCCAAGAAAAGTAACGGCTAATACTTCTGAATATTGGCGCAAAAATCCTCAATAAAATACTAATAGAACCAACAGTCCCCTTCTGCCTTGATTCTTCCTCGCAGATCACTTTCTTTTAGGCTTTATTTTTTCAAATTCCTCGTCCTAACTGCTTACACAGAAAGCCAGAGGCCGCTCGCCGCTCCCACGCTAGCCGCTAGCCGGTTGGATCCACGCGCTCCGCACGCCCGCGTCTGGGGTCCTCTCCGCTAACGGGGGAGGCCCGGAGGCTCTGGGCAGCCTCCTCAGCCTGCCGCGGGCAGTGATGGGTGGGGGCCCGAGCACGCCTAGCTATGGGGGAAGGGGCAGCGGCGGCCACGCCTGGCGGGCGTCTGAAGGTGACTAAAATGGGGCCTCTACACCGAGCCCACCCAGCCTCCGACGGCTCCCTTCAACTCACTCCCCGGTCGTCGCCGCAGAGCGGGCCGCTCAACGATTTGAGCTTCGACTGGAGCGCCTTACCCAGAGCTCGAGGCGCAGGTGGCCCTGATGGAACGGATGCGCAGACGATTGGCCAGGTCGCGCAGCACCTGCAGAGTTTTCGCGTCAGGCTTGGCTTCGACCGCCATCGGAGCGCTCGGCTCAGCGTCGGCCATTGCTGAGATTCCGTTGGCGTCTGAGGAGCAAATGGCGCGGGGTGTGCTCAGCGGCGCACTAAGTGCGGCAGCTTAAGTGCGGCTTCCTCCGCGCGCGACTCCCTCCGCGCGCGACTCCCTCCGCGCGCCGCTCCCTCCGCGCGCCGCTCCCTCCGCGCGCCGCTCCCGTTCAATGGAGTTTGAACATTTGGGACACTCGTCATCCACATGTTGCGCATTATTAGAAATAATTTAATTTCTTAATATGTGCTTTCGTGCTATCAATAGAAAGAGGGCTGCCTCCGCGTGGGACCAGGGTCTACTTTCGGGGTGATTAAAAATAATTCTGGAACTAGACGTGGTGGTGGTTGCGCAATGCGGTAAATGGAGTAAAAAGAGTCCGACGGACTCACAGACTTTTTAAAAAGAGTTACCATGGTGAAGTTTATGTTTTGCCCACTTTATCACATTATATTAAAAAAAAAAGTCACTCCGGAATTTTAACACTTTGCAGCCACCCCTCCAGCCCCCATAGCCGCCCACCCCCAGGGGACTCGTCAGCGGATGAGGCCGACTGTGTGTCCTGAGGCAGCGGCGTCTCTTGCAGAGCTCATTTCTCTTTCTAGAACCTTCTGTACCACAAGCCCCGCCCGACTGTTGAGGTGGCAGTAGGCAAGTGCTAGCGGCTTTTCCAGCTAGCGTGACATGAGGGGGCTCCCGTTAACTTCCGATCTGGACGTCCCCATCACCCCGGCCACAATGGACTGCCAGAGAGCTCATCCCTCTGACTTTAAGATGGTCTTCCGAGAACCAGCAGGGCTCCCAGTAGTACCATCTACACACCACCACAGCCCGACTTCAACCACTGTGGAGGTTCTTGGTTCGAAACTGCCGGCCTCCTGAGAGCCCCCAAGTGTCCCTGAAGGCAGCTGGGCTCCCACGTTCTTGCTTGCTTAAACGCTACGTGCCTTGAAAAATTTAGCGGCTACCGCCTGACTGCTCAAACAGAACCCAGAATCTATGTGTTCTACTTGCAGAATATGTGAGTGCTCCTTTCCCCACGTACCCATCAACACTGGATATTGTTAGTCTTTTTAATGTGTGGCAGTCTGATGGATGAGAAAATCATTTTTAATCGTTTTGATTTATGATTGCCTGATTTCCTTGCAGTTGCACATTTTTCGATTGTTTACTGCCATTCCTAGTGTGCCCTTTCTGAATTGTTTACTACTACCCTTTACTGTTTTATGTTGGATTATTTGTGTTTTGCTTTCTCGTTTGTAGGAGTTCCTTATATATTATATTGATTAGTCTTTTATCTATTAGAGCTCTTGCGAATCTTTTTTTCTTAATCTGTTGCCTTTTAAAAATGTTAATGGAGATTTCTTTTTAAGGACAAGCAAGTGTTTGAACTAAAACCTAAATGTTGCTTTTTTTTAAACTTTGTGCTTCCTTCACCATAAGAAGATTTAAAGGTTTTTTTTTAATGTAGTGAAATATGTAAATATTTTCCTTTATGGCATTTTCATTCAAGTCTTGTTCTGAAAGATCTTCACACAAAGACTATAAAACATCTCCTATTGTGTCCTTCTGATACTTTTATAGGTTCTTATTTATGTTTAGTTCTCTATTCTGTCTCAACTTTATTATGGAATATGATGTAAATAGCACTCTAACTTAATGTTTTTCCAATAGCCAAATGTATCAAGACCATTTCTATTATTCTTTCCCAAAATTTTTTAGCTATTCTTTTCCATTTTCTCCTCCAAGTAAATTTTGGAATGAGCTAATCTAAGATTCATGAGACATTCCCATTGGGTTTTAAATTAAGATTCCATTGAATTTATAGGTTAATATATAGAGGGCTGACATATTTACAGTATTGAGTCTTCTTAAGAGCACAACACAATATATAGCTATTGATAATCACATCTTATTGGCATTTTATTTTATGTTTTCAATTTATCCTGGTATCTTGTTTCTTTTGGTTTTTCCTTTCCTTCCTTTTTTAGATTAATCAAGTTCCTTTTTCCCCCTTGGTTTGGATGTTATGTATCTGGCTTTTTTCTACTGGTTGCCTTTAATTTTTTTCACAACATATTCTTCAGTTAATTTTGAATTTTACATAATACCTATAAAATTCCCCAATAGAACAAGCCATTAGCAAAGTTTAATTTTCTCTATTTCCTACTTCTTTTTAAAACACTTGGTTCTTTCATTTGTCAGTGGAACGTATGAACATAGTTTAAATCAGGGGTCAGCAAGGTGTTTCTGTAAAGGGCCGGATGGTAACTATTTGAGTCCATATGTTCCCTCTTGCAGCTACTCAATTAGGCTGTTGTTGTGGCCCTCATATACCCATGGACTATAGGTAAATGAAACAGTGTGGCTGTGTGCCAATCACACTTTGTTTATAGACACTGAAATTTGAATCTCATGTAATTTTCACATGCCACAAAATATCCTTCTTCTGATTTTTTTCAACCATTTAAACATGTAAAAACCACTCTTAGCTCACACCTGGACAAAACCAGGCCATAGTTTGCCAACCCCTGGTTCGAAGAATTAAATGGTTCTACAAGGTTTACTAGCAATCTCTGGCTTCCACACACAGTCATCCATTCCCCAGAATTAACTGCATTCAACGCCCTTTTAGCTATTTCTTTTGGTATTTACCACCAGTTCTCTAAATAAATTGTTTATAGTGATATTTATTTATTTTTTATATTTTAGGAATTATTAATTGACTTCTCACAGTAAAAGATGATGGTGTGGCTCTTTCATACCCTGCCCCTCCATCCTTCCAGTACAGTATGCAGTGATCTGTGTTAGATCAGTCCTTGGTGTTAACATTATCAAGCCTATGGCAACTCTAATGACTTTTCCTTTCTCTCCTGATGTTTTGTTTTCCTTTGAGTTAACACTTGTCTCTCCACACCCACCGTGTTGCTGGTTCTCTACTACTTATAATAGGTCAGCGCTTCCCCCAACTGTCTGTCTCCTCTCCAGCTATTCAAAGATGTCCTGCATTCCACTCACTTCATTCACTTGGAGAACTCTCTCCTGGAGCCTTTCGACTTGCCCTCCAGGCCCAGTACCCAGCCACCAGCCTGGGCTCCCTTTCCATCATCCTGGAAACTGCACTTGCCTTTCTTTTGGCTTGGGGCCCCTTGCTTCATAGACCTCCATCTCTCCCTCTTTCTTAGGTCCTCTCTGGTTTTGGTGGCACACCTTCTCTAGCAGCTTTCAGAGAAAGAATGCAGAGGAAGTAAACCATTTGAGTTCTTTCGTGTTGGAAAATGTCTTCAGTCTAACCTGACAATCGAAAGTTTGGGGGTAGAATTCTAGGTTAGAAAATTACTTTCCCCCCAAGTTTGGAAGGTATTACTTCAATGTTTTCTAATTCGTAGTGCTTCACTGAAAAGTCTGAAGACATTCTGGCTTCTTCTTCTTTTTTTTTTTTTTAATTTGGTTAATTATTTTATTTTTATTTTATTTTATTTTTTTAACATTTTTTATTGATTTATAATCATTTTACAATGTTGTGTCAAATTCCAGTGTTCAGCACAATTTTTCAGTCATTCATGGACATATACACACTCATTGTCACATTTTTTTCTCTGAGTTATCATAACATTTTGTGTATATTTCCCTGTGCTATACAGTGTAATCTTGTTTATCTATTCTACAATTTTGAAATCCCAGTCTATCCCTTCCCACCCTCCACCCCCCTGGCAACCACAAGTCTGTATTCTCTGTCTGTGAGTCTATTTCTGTCCTGTATTTACGCTTTATTTTTGTTTGTTTGTTTGTTTTTGTTTTTGTTTCTTAGATTCCACATATGAGCGATCTCATATGGTATTTTTCTTTCTGTTTCTGGCTTACTTCACTTAGAATGATATTCTCCAGGAGCATCCATGTTGCTGCAAATGGCAATGTGTTGTCGGTTTTTATGGCTGAGTAGCATTCCATTGTATAAATATACCACATCTTCTTTATCCAGTCACCTGTTGATGGACATTTAGGCTGTTTCCATGTTTTGGCTATTGTAAATAGTGTTGCTATGAACATTGGGATGCAGGTGTCATCCTGAAGTAGATTTCCTTCTGGATACAAGCCCAGGAGTGGGATTCCTGGGTCATATGGTAAGTCTATTCCTAGTCTTTTGAGGAATCTCCACACTGTTTTCCATAGTGGCTGCACCAAACTGCATTCCCACCAGCAGTGTAGGAGGGTTCCCCTTTCTCCACAGCCTCTCCAGCATTTGTTATTTGTGGATTTTTGAATGATGGCCATTCTGACTGGTGTGAGGTGATACCTCATTGTAGTTTTGATTTTCATTTCTCTGATAATTAGTGATATTGAGCATTTTTTTCATGTGCTTTT
Organism: Camelus bactrianus; assembly: GCF_048773025.1. Classification (NCBI taxonomy): domain Eukaryota; kingdom Metazoa; phylum Chordata; class Mammalia; order Artiodactyla; family Camelidae; genus Camelus; species Camelus bactrianus. Next base: position 117,285,953 of record NC_133575.1, on the reverse strand, counting down.
TGATCATTTGTATGTCTTCCTTGGAGAATTGCTTGTTTAGGTCTTCTGCCCATTTTTGGATTGGGTTGTTTATTTTTTTCTTATTGAGTCATATGAGCTGCTTATATATTCTGGAGATCCATTCTGGCTTCTGATTCTTTGAATGTAATCTATTTTTTTTCTCTCTGACAGTTATTCTCTCAGCAGATTGAAGATATTATTCAACTCTCTTCTGGATTTCACTGATGCCATCAAAGAGGCAGCTTTCAGTTTAAAAGTCATGGTTTTAAAGGTAATCACCTTTTTAAATCTGGTTGCTTCTAAGATCTTGTGTCTAGGTGTGAATCTATTTCTGTTTTATGCTGTTTGGGGTTCCTTGGGCTTCTTGAATTTGTGGATTTGTCTTTCTTCAGTTCTGGCTAATTCTTAGTGACTGTCTCTTCAGATCTTGCCGTTGCTTCATTCTGTCTTCTCCCTGCGGCATGGCAATTAGATTTTTGTTAGACTTTTTCATTCTATCTCCCATGTCTTCTATTTTTCAATTTTTTTTCCAAATTTTCTATTTCTTTGTGCCTCTGTGCTGCAATCTGGATGCTTTCTTTAGCTCTGTTTTACAATTTACTCATTCTCTCTCCAGCCATTTCTAGTCTGCTATTAAATCTACCTACTGAACATTTAAAAACTTTTAAAAATTGTGAAATCTGGCATATGCATGTAAAGGTGCAGAAAACATCAACATTTAGTTTAGGAAATAATAATAAGGGAAACACACATTTAACTGCTACTCATGTCAGACACTCCAGCCTCCACATCTCTCTCCCAGTCACGGTCCCCTTCTCCCGGCCTAGTGGGAGCCACTCTCCAGATATTTACACTGGTAATGCCTGTGCTCTTCTTTATAGCTTTGCTGCCTGAGAATGCATTCTGAAATGACATTATTTCATTTTGCCTTTTGAACTTTATATGAATAGAACCATATAAAGTATAGATTATTCTATTTTTGGCTTCTTTTGTTCAACGTTATGCTTGTTCATTCATGTTTTCAAGTCTGGAGTTTACTTGCGTTGCTGTGCAGTACTGTGTTGATATATTACAGTTCATGTAGACATTATATTATCGATCGGTGGGGGGGTTGTTTCTAGCAGCTGGCTGTTAGGAGTATTAGTGTACTCGGCTCTCAAGGATATAGTTAGGAATGCAGTTGCTGGGCCACTCAGCGTGCATGTCTTCAAGTTGATGATATTACCAACTGCTTTCCCAAAATATTTTTCTTAATTGAAGTATAGTTGATTTACAGTGTTTCAGGTGTACAGCAAAGCGATTTAGTTCTATACACACACACGTATATTCTTTTTCAGATTCTTTTCCATTATAGGTTATTGCAAGGTATTGAATACAGTCCCCTATGTTGTACGGTAGGTCCTCGTTGTTTATTTTATATGTAGTAGTGTGTACCTGTTAATCCCACATTCCAAATTTATCCCTTCTCCCCTTTCCCCTTTGGTAATCATAACTTTGTTTTCTATGTAAGTCTATTTCTGGTAAGTTCATTTCTATCATTTTTTTAGATTCCACATATAAATGATATATGATACTTGCCTTTGACTTACTTCACTTAATATGATCATCTCTAGGTCCATCCATATGGCTGCAAATGGCATTTTTTTCATTCCTTTTTTATGGCCAATTAATATTCCATCACATATATGTATAACATCTTCTCTACTCTCCCAGAATGTCTATACCAACTGCAGGAGTGATTGATGGTTCCTGTTGCTCCATATCCTTGCTGACATTTGTTATAGTTCATCTAAATTTTGTCAATCTGCTAGGTGCATAGTGGTATCATATGCTCTTTTTTTAATCAAAGGCATGATTGCATACAATAAAACGCACAGAACCAAGCTATCCATTACAATGTAATCACTTCTGGCTTGCTACCAGGAGAGCATTTTCAGATTGAAAACAGTCATGAAGGTGCTTTTAGTTAAAAAGGAGAAATAGAACAGAGGCTCCACCTGTTCTGACCCTTCCTCCATCTTCTAGCTCATCACTGCCCGCTCTGCCCTGGTCTGCTGTGTTCCAGTTATGCTGCTATGGCCACCTTTATTTTAGAGATGAGAAAAGTGACCCTCTGAATGGTTTATTAACTTGCCCAAGGTCCCAGAGTGGTAGAGTCAGGATTTGAACTTGGCTCTATATCAAAGGCAATGCTCTGTCCATCGACAGATGACTGGATAAACAGTTTGTGGTATATTCATACAATAGAATACTACTCAGCCATAAAAATAATAAAATAATGCCACTTGCAGCAACATGGATGGGCCTGGAGAATGTTATTCCAAGTGAAGCAAGCCAGAAAGAGAGAGAAGAATACCATATGATATCACTTATATGTGGAATCTAAAGAAAAAGACAAACGAACTTATTTACAAAACAGAAACACACGACATAGAAAACAAACTTATGGTTATCAGGGGGAAGGGGGTGGGAAGGGATAAATTGGGAGTTCAAGATTTGCAGATACTAATATATATAAAATAGGCAAACAAGCAGTTCATACTGTGTAGCATGGGGAACTATATTCAGTATCTTGTAACTTTTGGTGAAAAAAATATGAAAATGAATATATGTATGTTCATGTATGACTGAAGCATTGTGCTGTACACCAGAAATGGACAGACCATTGAAAACTGACTATGTATATATATATATACACCAACAAAAACAAAAATCAAAGGTGATGCTCTTCCTATTATCCATCCCCACGCGAGAGCCTCATTTGTTGGTGTTACATAGAACTTTCCACGCTGGACCATCAGCTCTATGAGAGCAAGGAATGTGTCTGGCTTCTGTACCACATGGTAGGAATTCAGGACATGTGTGTTGACTGAATGATTAGATGAAGGAATGAACCTGCTGGGATGCAAGTCTCCTTGCCTGTCTCCCTGGCAGTAGCAATACAGCAAGCAGTATGGATTAATGGAAGTGAGTGTATTCCATACTTTACAAGAACAGTTCTTTATAAAATGAGTCCCACAGTTGATAATTCTTGGAAGAGAAGTTCAAGAACAGACAGGGCAGGTGTAGAGGTGGGGACTCTAGCCATTTGGTGGTCATAGTGAGGTATGCCCATCGAGTAAGGAGTCAGGTGCTTGAAAAGGAGGGGAGAGGGGCCCAGAAGATGAACTTGACTTTGCCAGTCTGTGTTGGGCCCATCTTAAATGCACAAATTGTGCGTGTGTCAGTATAAGCGCATAAGTGTAAGCGTTTTTAGAGAGTGGAGCAATAACGTGTCCAGTCCTCCTCCTGTGTATGTCACAAAAGTGCATATTTTGTGATTCTTGTTTCCCATTGCAGGCAGAACACACCAAGAGCCCAACTGCAGCCCTCCCCTCTGATGTTCCCTCATGCAGATCCCTGTCATCCAGTGAGGATGGCCCCAGTGGCCACTGCAGCCTCTCAGATGGGGAGCTGGCCCGGAACTTAGAGGCCAGCATCAAGCACCGCATCCTCTACCTCTCAGAGCAGCTGAGGGTGGAGAGGGCCAGCCGGGATGAGAACACCGTGGGCTACCTCGAGCTGGTGTCCAAAGCCGACCGGCACCAGGCCCCCCACATCCGGCAGGCCTTCGAGAAGGTGAACCAGCGCACCTCTGCCACCATCGCCCAGATCGAGCGAAGGCTCTGCCAGTGTCACCAGCAGCTGCAGGAGCTGGAGGAGGGCTGCAGGCCCAAGGGCTTAGTGCTGAGGGCAGACAGCAGCCTTGATGACTGCGAGCAGCCCAGTGAGAGGGCCCTGGGTTCAGAGTCCCCCGAGCCAGTTGGGGCGGATTGCCCGTCCACTAGCCTGTCTCATGTCATCGGACACTTCCCTCTGGAGAGTCACTGCCCAGCCTTGCAGCCGGGGAGGCCCTTCAAGACCAAGCGTGTGGCCCAGCAGCAAGCCCTGCCGTGGCAGAGGATGAAGGAAGAACTGCAAGAAATCAAGAAGTTCCACCTCAGCCTCCAGGTGTCCTGTCAGAGCCTAAAGGAGAGGTACCTGACGGACCTGCAGGTGTCACTGGAATCCCTTCAGGAGGAGAAACACAGGTGAGGTGGAGCCCCTCCTGCCTGCCACCTTGGCCTGGAGCGGGGCGGTCAGTGTTCCGCTCCAGGAATGAGCCCCAAGGGGAGAGGGCTAGTCCCCTGACCATTGTTGCCTGCCCGCCTGGCCCTCTACTGGCAAATGAGGCAGGTGGCCATCCTCAGTCAGGGAGGGGCCCTGCTGGTCCCTGTCTGCTGAAGGGGGCATCAGGACTGGACCCGCCTCGCCAGCCCTGATCCCTTTCCCCGGGCTCAGAGCTAAGTCGGGGCACAGGGCCCCTCCGTGCAGCTTCCTTGCTCTGAACCTGACTGCCTTCTGAGGAATGCTTTCTCCCTGCTGCGTGGGGGTCGCTTAGTTGAGCCCAGGTCGTCAGCATTTTCATGAATGACTCCGCAGTCCCTTTAGCACCTCCATGTTTGTGGGGAAGAAGCATGGGAATCCCATCTTCTGTTTGCACAGGGAATCCAACCTGCATTTACACTGCTTGGCAAATCCCTAAAGGGCAGTCAAGGAGTATTCAGGGACAGCCCACTGTCAAGTAAGATAACCAATCAGAATTCAGAACTCAGGAGGTGAGTTTTGTAGGACAGGGCAGCAACCAAATCCAAAATCTCAGGACTCTTAAAGACCCCTTGTTCAAAATAACATTTCCAAGGTTAGGTTTACATAGGGCAAACCGGAGCTCGCTGACAGTATGCAGACCCACTGTGTTTCCATAGTGCCCAGGCCGGGGGGGACTGCTGGGCTCTGGTAAGCACTTAACCTGCAGCAGATCAGAATCTGCCAGGCGTGCGGGGGAGCAGCGCGACCTGCCTCCCTGCCACACTCTGTGTGACTTCCACCAGCTTGCACTTCTAAGCCAGCAGCTCCTCACACACCACCACCACCTCCATCAGACTGGTGGGTGTGGACTTTCATTGTGTTCAGACACCGAGATTTTCTGGTTGTTGACTCCAGCACTCAACCTACCCTAATTAATATACATTAGAAGCAAAAAAAATCAAAACAAAACGGGTCCGTGGGACTCAGATTTACTGGGAGAAATGGAGAACGGGCTGAAGATGACGTAATGTAGAAACAGTGATGACAGGGAGCACGTAGCCTTGATCACGTGTAGCTTTCAGATGCCCACCTTACAGATGGGGAAACAGAGTCTCAGGCGCAAGTGTCTATGTTCAGCTTGATGAAGTGTCACCCAGTGTCCACAACTGTGTGGTCACTACCCAGGCCCCTGTGATTGTCACATCTCTGGTGCATCACAAACTGAAGTTTCAAACTGAAAAGTTCTGTGACACTTCTCACAGGTGTATCGGTTTGCTTTCAAGAGGGCTTTTGTATTTTTCAGTTGAGACAAAATTCACAAAGCATAAAATTACTCGTTTTAAAGCTTACAGTTCAGTGGCATTTCGTGCATTCACACGAACCCCATTAGTTCCAGAATATTTTCATCACTCTGAAAGGAGACCCTGTCACTCCCCATTCACCTTCCGTCAGCCCCTGGTAACCAGCGATCTGTTGTCTGTCTCTCTGGTTTGGTCTATTCTGGGACATTTCAAGTAAATGGAATCATACGCTATGTGGTCATTTGTGTCCCGACTTCTTTTCACCCAGTGTAATTATTTTGAGATTCATCCAAGTTGTGCATGGGAGCAGTTCATTCCTTCTTGCTCAGCAGTATTCCATGGGAGGAACACAATGTATCTCCCCGTTCATTTGCTGCTGGTTGGGGCTGTTAGGAATTGAGCTGCTGGGAACATTCTGGTATAAGTCTTTTTGTGAACATATGCTTTCATATGTGGAATTGCCAGTAATGAGGTAGATGTATGGTCGACTTTTCAAGAAACTGCCAAACTGTTTTCCAACATGGTTGTACCATTTTATGTTCTAGTTGCTTTACACTTTTGCCAACACTTGGTACGTCAGTCTTTGAAATTGTAGCCTTTTCCATTCAGCCATAACTCGGTGGGCCCTAAACTCCAAATTGTGTCACCACAGCCCAGGTTTTCCCCACCTCAACACTGTTGACTTTTCTGACCAGATGGTTCTCTGTTGTAGGGGGTTGTCCTGACCACTGTGGGATGTTTAGCAGTGTCCCTGGTCTCTACCCACTAGATGCCAGTAGCCCCCTGGAGGAGTTCCTCTTGGCCGTCATAAGTTATCCGAGGGGGGAGGGTACAGCTCAAGGGGTAGAGTGCTTACCACGCATGAGGTCCTGGGTTCAATCCCCATGACCTCCTCCAAGAATAAATAAATAAGCCTAATTACCTCACCCCACCAAAAAAAAAAAGGTAATCCCAAACTTGGTGGCTGTAAATGACAGAAATTGATTCCATCATGGTTCTGGAGGTCAGAAGTCAGCATAAGAACAGGCTGCCCCCAGCCCCGAGACTCTAGGGGAGAATCTGTTCCTGGCCTCTTCCAGCTTCTTGTGGCTACCGCATTCCTTAGCTTGTGGCCTCTTCACCCCAATCTTCAAGGCCACCATCTTCACATCTCACTCTACTCTGTCATCATGTGGCCTTTTCCTCCCTCCTCTAAGAACGCATGCGATTGCATGTTTGCTCAGGAGGCACGCCTCTGGCCCTGCCCTGTTACCCCATCCGACCCTGAAGGGCTGCTCCATCCCTCCTATGTCTGTTTCTCTGAGTTTCAGTCCTTTAGGTTCAAGCTCCATCTGTCAAAGTCAGTTCTCAGATGTGGACAAGAATGTACTCTTCTGCAACAATAGTATTTAAGACCATTTATGTGGGAAAGGGTGGCCTTAACAGCGTTGGAAGATTGGGGGTGGGGCATGTTGGTTGACTGGGCATCCTTTTGTCTTTGTAAGAGCACTTTCCACAGTGGTGCATTTGCCTCTGTGGCTGTAGGTGCCAGACAGACAGGAGTCCTTGACCAAGGGATGGACGGGAGAGGAGAGTCAGCTGAGTCACAAGCCAGAGACAAGGGAAGCCTGGGAGAATATCCTTCTAAGTTAACATCTTCTTATTCAATAACCTATTCATACATTCTTATGAATACATTCATGAAGAATCTACTCGTTGACTTCACGTTCATGAAGAATACGTTCATGGAGATTCACTTGGACGTAGCTGACCTCCTCTCCTCACATTCCCTGTTCTCCACAGGCCTTCGGCCCCAGGCTGTTCTGTGTCTGCAGTATCTTCCTTGTGTTACCACCCTGGTTTGGGTCAAGCCTTCCTCTGGCCTTCCCTAAATGACAGTGCTAGAAGCCACCTGGTACCCAAATGAGGAACCTCAGAGGTTTTTAAAATCATGAAATATTCCAAGCCCAGGGAAAACAGAATAATATGATCAACATTGTATGCCTGCCCCCAGCTTTCTCAAATCTGAACATATTTGCCTCCAATTTTATGTTTTTTAAGAAATAAAACTTGAAAAGATGATTCACTTGAAACACTCCCCTCCCCCTCCTCCTTCTGCCCATCTCGTGCACCTTGTTAGACACTTAGCTTTCCCAGACGTGCTTTTAAACTTTTGCTACTTACGTATGTGGCCATAAACAAAGGTAGTGATGTTTTATTTGTGTTTTTTAACAGCTCCACTGAGATATAATTTACATGCCATAAAGTGTACCAGTTTAACTGTACGTTTCAATGATCTTCAGTAAATTTACTGAGTTGTATAGCCATTGTGACAGTCTGAGCTTGGTTTTTGTTTTAGTAACAGCTTTATTGACATATAATTCATATCCCATACAATTTGCTCATTTAAAGTGTACAGTTCAGTGGTTTTTTAATATTTTCACAGAGTTGTGCAGCCATCAGCACTCTCACTCCAGAGCACTGTCCTGACTCCAGAAAGAAGCGCCACCAGCAGTAGCAGTCACTCCCCACCTCCTGCCTTCCCCAGCCCCCAACAACCACAAGTCTGTTTCTGTCTTTATGGACATTTCCCATCAGTGGACTCGTGCAGCATGTGCTCTCTTGTAACTGCTCCATCCCTATAACCCACAGGCGTCTGTGGGGTGACTGCTGCGTGCTGAGCAGGGGTGTGAGGGTACATGCAGAATTGAATACCGTGGGCACACAGTTTACAGTTTGATTTCTATCCCTTCTAGTTTATTGCTATTTTTGTACGGCTGTTACAGAAGAGTAGCTATATATAAAAGTGAATGAATGTCAGTATGTGTATGGCTGATGTGCATGTGGGGTCTTTGGAAACGGACCTGGAGGAGGAGGCCGAGTTTGGGGAGAGAGAAGGAGGAAGGCGGATTCTGGACGCAAGTCTCGTCTTGACGTGGGGCTTCTCACCAGCGGCACAAGCTTTGGGCAGGGTTCTCAGCGAGTATTTTTTTGTTTGTTTTCATATTCTTTTTAACCTCAGCGAATATTCCTTTCTCTTTTGCTCCCAAGACAAGCACTGATGGAAGGACAGGTGAATGTCCACCTGCAGGGGCACCTGGATGAGATTTACTGCCTCAAACAGAATCTGGCCTGCACTGAGGAGAAAATGGCATATCTGTCCTATGAGAGAGCCAAGGAGATCTGGGTGAGCACCTCATGAGGGACTGTTGGAGAAATGCCTAGTGAGAGTAGGTAACGAGGGAAGCCACAGATGAGTGAGTCTGTTCTGTAACCTCCCAAACCTGGGAGCTGGGCCCTGTCGTCCAGTCTTCGTGTTCATGCTGCCCTTTCCCGGAGGCAGCCTACCAGGTCTGGAGAGGTGGGCCCTGCAGCCCTCACACCTGAGGGGCGTCGGGACCCCCTGCTGCTGGCTGGCGGCCCTGCTTTTGCCCTGGGTTAGCGAGTCCCCGCCCCTGTGACAGGCAGCTTCGCGCTCTCCCCACGCTCTCCACCCCACTCCCTCATGCCGGGCTCTCGGGCTGTCGGAGTCAGGCCCAGTAGGCTGGCCAGACCTGTGCTGCTCCTGGGCAGCACAGACCCGCCCAGGACGGCCCTCGGCGTGCCTGTGCTCTGCGTTCTTCTCTCTGACCCTGGCCGTGCAGCCCTTAGGAACTCTGGCCTCTGGTGAGAGGGTGTGTTTCTGTCACCTACAGGAGGTCATGGAGACTTTCAAGAACCGTATATCCAAGCTCGAAAGTGTACAGCAAGTGACCCAAGTGGCGATGACAGAGAAGCTCAGGTGCCGTCCCCAGGACTTAATGTTCCGTTTCGCCAGCCTGATCCTCACCCTGGCCGCCCTCCTCTTGGTCTTGGTCTCCACCGTGTGTGCCTGCCCCTTGCCGCTGGTGAACTCACACTTGCGTACCTGTACCACGCTTGTGCTGATCGGGCTGGGAGCCTTGGCTTGGCAGAAGCGGCACGCCTTCCCCACCACAGACTGGCAGGCCTGGGTCCCGGCCAGATGGAGACAGTCGGCCAAGGACTCCAAGCCTCTGTCACATGGGCCTTAAAGGGCCTAGGTTTGCCAGATCTTCCTGTCCCCTGGGAGTTGGGGGCAGCCAGTCAGCCCTCCCTAGACAGCCACTTCTCAGCCCTCCCTTTCTCCCCCATCACCACCAGCCCTGGGGAGGTACATGGACGCCCTTCTGCCTCTCACTTCCTTTCCTCACCATCCTTCCATCCCATCTGCAGATACAAGGCTTGGAAAAGATGAATGTCTCTGAAGTGCAGTGCTGCTCTCTCCTCTGTCCCCACTCGCCCTCTCGTGACCCAGTGACCCAACACTCAGAGGCTCAGATGCCCCAAAACTGCAGTGGCAGCCTCTGTGACTTGGTCATTTTTGGCAAAGAGAAACTACATTTATTTCACAGGGATGGAGAAGACACGGGGTGGGGGCGGTGTGACCAAAACCCCAGAGAGTGGGAGAGGGGTGACAGTTTTCTGGGAGGAGGCAGACGTTTTTCTTGTTGGGGCTGGGAGAGACTCACGCAGGTGACACCGAAGAGACAGATGAGGCTTCTGTTTTGGAAACACTGGAGAGTTCAGAGCTATCATCCACCTTCTTTCCAAAAAGTTGCAAGATGCAGTTTCGAAACTGACAGGACAGAAAGTGTCATTCAGCAGGGCGAGCAGGGCCAGTGTGCTAGGCTCTCAGTCGGGTGTGGGGCACTCTGAGGATGGGGTACACCTGCTTTTCTACCATCTAGAGTCTCCAGGGAAGCGAGGGGGAGGTTCCAGGCACTCCTTGCCCACAGGGATGGTCCATTCCTGACTATTCGGTTATCTGAGCCATCGGATCTAGTAGTTGATGGTGACTATTTTGGGTCAGATTGTTTTCCCCCAAAGATATGTTCAAGTCCTCACCCGTGGATCCTCTGAATGTGACACTAGTTGCAAACAATCTTTGCAGATGTGGTTCAGATGTGTATTACCATGAGGTCATGCTGAAGTGGGCACGCCCTAATCCAACGGCTGGTGTCCGCATAAACAGAAGGGAATTTGGACACAGACCCAGAGGGAAGAAGGCCATGTGCACGTGAAGGCAGAGGACCCCACAGGTGACAGGTACCCATCAGGACCTAGGGGATATGCCAGGATAGATTCTCCCTCGGAGCCGTCAGAAGGAGCCCAGCCTGCCCACACCTGGATCTCTGACTGCTCACCACCGGAACTGAGAGAGACTAGATTTCTGTTCGTTGAATCCCTGTAGCGTGTGGTGCTTTGTTACAGCAGCCCCACAAAACTCAGTGACAGAAGGGTGTTGCGGGCGAAGCGGCCTGGGTGTAGTGACCCATCCCTGCAACATCTGGGAGAGATTTGGAGGCATTTCAGTGGGAAGGAAAGTGATTGTATGTTGTTTCTGTTCTCCCAGTCTTGGGGCCGGGTGAGAACTAGGTGAGGACTAGGTAGGCGACAGCCCACCTCATCTCTTTAGCCAAGAGAATTTCTGGCATTAGGAAGGCCCTGCTTTTTGCTGCTTGGCCCCTAAAGAGATGTGGGTTGTATTCATGTCTCAAATGATATCTCATATCATCCCTGAGTTAACAAAAATGCTGTGAGAATGCAGACCAGAGGCGTTTCCTATCTATTCCAGGCCTATTCTTGACTGTCTCCAGCTCTCTCCAAAATTGAAACTCTTAAAAATAAAAAACATAATTGTTGGAATGAGTTATGTAAGAAGTGGCTTGAACAGCAGAATTGACTCAGCTGTGTCCTTGTGGAGCTCCATTCCAGAAAATTCTCTCTGAATGCCACAGGAAGGGATAGCAATGCAGAAAGAGTGAAAGCAAAGTTCGAAAGGCTGGAGGGTCTGGAAGTGCAGACAGCTGTAGAGGAGGGCGAGTTCTAGAAGGGGAGCAAGGAAAGGCTCCGGTAAAGACAGGACTTGGCAAGATGGCCTAGGACTCCACAAACAGCAGCCAGACCTGGAAAGGGACCATGTGGAAGACAAGAAGTGGGTTGAGGGTGGAACTACGCTCTGGGTACTGAGGTGCCAACAGTGGGTCCCCGGGGAGTCCAACGTGCTGCTGGTCCTACTCAACACTCACACATCAGCCTGGTGAAATGGGAGGCCCCTGCAGGGGGGTGGTTCTGACCCACAGACCTTTCTGATCACCATCAGGTCACACCACAGCTGTACCTTAACGAAGTGGACATAAGGAATTCAAGGCAGAGTATGGTCTAGGAGTCATGGGCAGGTGGCTGCTGAGGCCGGATGTGCCAGCCCCCAGTGGCTGCCGCCTGACAAGACCACAGCGTGTTTCCCTGAACTAACCCATAAAATCACGAAAGCCCAAGACCGGCACAGCCTAGAAGGGCCTCTTCGTGTCCTTATCAGAGTTAGGCTTTGAATATGGAAAGATTAAGGCTGAGAGATGAGTCTTGTCTATGAAATCAAGAAGGGTGCACCTAGGGTAGGTGTAGGTGTGTTCTGGCAGTCCTAGGGTGTTTATGCTTCAGGCTCGCCCTGAGGCCAACAGAGGGGAAGGGCCTGCCGCACACACGGTGCGCTGCAGGAAGTGCCCACCCTTGGGCCCAGACCATAAAAGGCGGCTGGGTCACAGGCCGGGTCTTCCCGGGTTATTGTCCTGGTGGTCATTGTCAGACTTCCCCCAGACACGATTCCTGGTGGGAGCCATCACCGGGCTCTTCCAGGGTCTACTTCTGGTTTGCTCTGCCGGCGGCATGACTTACCTGTCGGTTCATGAAGACGTAGATAATTGGGTTGTAGATAGTGGCACTTTTGGCAAAGTAGGCTGGCAGGGCGGCCACCAGAGGGTGGAAGGCGTAGCCAGGGTGGGCAGCGGCGAAGCATGCAAAGAAGGTGTATGGCCCCCAGCAGAGACAGAACGCGAAGATCATCACCATCACCATCCGGGTCACCTCCTTCTCCGCTTTCTGGGTGGACTCGGATTCTTTCTGCTGCTTTGCCACCTGGGGGAGACAGAGAGTTATGCCCGGGACAGCGAGGGGGAGAATCCCTCAGGGCTCTGTAGAGAACCCCTGGGGGAATTCTGTGTTGCTGCTGCTCCGGTAGCTAGTTAGCTAGTCGGGGAGGCAGCTAGAGGTGGTCAGCTCAGGGATGGAGAGTAGTAGAGGGAAGGAGACGGATGCGCCTGCTACAGCACACTGGCCAGCACACCGGCAGCTCCCACCTGCGGGAGTGCACCTGGCCAGGGCCGGCCCTGTGGGAGCTATTACAGGCTCTGAGGTAAAATGCCGGGGTGGGGGGCTGGCCACGACAGCCCTAAGCTGGCACCTTCCAAGCACTTGCTTAGCTCGGTTCTTGTTAAGAATTGGTGGGGGAGCTAAGGAGGGTGTTCTTGGCCTCACCTGATTCCTTACCAGCGTCCCCTCCCATGCTCAGGTCTGCGGGCCAGGCGGGACAAGATGCAGAGCAGGGCCACTTCCTGCTGTGGGCAGGGACTGATGGCCAGCAGCCAGATGGGGACGAGGGGTGACAGCCTAGGGGCATGTTCTGGAGGCGGGGCTCCTCAGCCCAGAGCTAACATGGCCCAAGCCATGTAGGGAGACCTGTGGGAGTCGGCTCAGTTGGTTCTGATCCCTGACTACCCACAGGCTGAAGGCAGTGAGGTGAAGGGAGCTTATCTCAAGCCCATGGCCTCCATTCTAGAAAGAGCATATAAGCACATGCTGATCTGATTGTGGGCACAAGCAGCTTCAGACAGGAAAGGCGCCACCCCAGAGGGCCTTCTACTCCCTGTGTCATGCAGGATCCCAGCAGGGACAGATGGCACATCCAGATCAAGCTAATTGTAGGCAAGTTGATTGACAAAGGGACAACTTACGGATGGCGTTCAGGGTACCACGAAGGGAGCACAGAGCCCGCAGCACCCCAGACCCTGATCTCCTCTCCTGCCCTGTGCTGATTTCCTGCACCAGGGGAGGGGTGTGGCTGTCGAGGGGATCAGCTTCCCAGGGAGGAGGGTGGAGTGTGGGGCAGACAGCCCCGTGGAGTGGTGAGGGCACGCCAGTGGCAGCCTTTTAGAAACACCCATAGACTTTCAGGTCTTGCTTTTAGATCTGCCCAGCGGCACTCCACCCCATGGAAGAGGCTGGCTTTCCACCCCTAGGGAGAACTGTCCTGGGTCAGGAGGAAGTGCAGCTGTGTTGCCTTTTTGGTCCCCTCCGTGAAGAGGAGGCAGTCCCTTCCCATCCTGTAGCAGCAAGGGCAGGGGACAACCACAGCCCCGAAGGAATTGCTAGATTCATGTCTGGTTTGAGGGCAGGAGAGCAGACCAAGTGACCCTCTGTCCCAGCCGAGATGTCCCTGGCCTTCATGATCCTACCAGCAGGGGTGGAGGCCACAGGCTGGGGGCTTACCGCTCGGATGGCCAGCCACACTTGAAGGTAGCAGAGCACGATGACGCTGAGCGGGATGAAGCAGCACGTGATCATGAGGATGATCATGTAAGACTGTACCCCGGGGTAAGAGCTGCCGCTGAACACGTCTGGGCCGCAGGAAGTTTTCAGGCCGTGGGGCCAGTACCTGAAGAGAAGGGCCAGCAGCCTGTCCTGAAGTGCATGGGGCAACCCGGGACCCTCCCCAACCCCCATGCACTGCTGACTTGGGTTGGGTTGTTGGATGTTTTTAGCAAGGTAAAATTCACATTCCCTGAATTCTCCATTTTTGAAATGAACAATTCAGGGCATTCAGTATGTTCACAATCTGTGCAACTGCTGCCTCTTCCATCACCTCCAAAGGAAGGCCTTCAGGAGGGTCTCAGTAAATCTGTGTGCACTTTTAGGTCTCCTGTTGCCCTCTTTTTTATTGTAGTAAATACATATAACATCATTATGAGGTTTGGTATATTCACAGTCTTGTGCAGCCATCACCACTATCTGGTTCCAGAACATTCTCATCACCCCAACCACATCCCCTTTTTTACAAAGGGAGGGGAGGCGCCCTCTTAAGAACACCTGTGAATACCTGAATCATTTTTTCTGGGGTCAGCTAGGCAGCCACTGTAAGAAAGACACTTGCTTACAGAAGGGTCCAAGAATTAAATGAGATAACACACGTGTTTAATCATTGCGGCCACCGTGGGTGTGGTGGGGTGAGGAGGGTGACAGAGACAAGCTTTCCTGAGACTGGTTTCCCAGAATGATGGAAGCTTCCCAAAGAAAGAGCATTCCCCCCGCCCCAGACCCCACAAGAACTTAGTCATGAGAGAAGTGCAGCATCCTCGTGCCATCCCTCCACCTCAGACACGTCAGTTGCTTCCTTGAAAATTCGGTTCTTCTCCCAGAGAATCCACCTGGTTAGGACACTGGTATACCTACAACCCAAGGAGCCTCGAAAGGGGAGCCTCTCAGAAGGTTCAAGAAAGAGGCCTGGACACAGGGAACTATGTTCAATATCTTATAATAGCCTTTAATGAAAAAAATATGTATGTATATGCATGACTGGGACATTGTGTTGTACACCAGAAACTGACACATTGTAATTGACTGTACTTCAATGAAAAATAAATTTTTTTAAAAAAGAAAGAGGCCTGTGGCACAGTGGACAAGAGAACCTTGGAGTCCAAATGTGCCCATGGCCTTAGCTGGTGGCGTTTCTCCATGTGTTCCCATGAGCTGCTCCTGTTTCGGATAAACAGACCTTTCCGGGTGCATAGAGACCACAGGGCCCATTTCCATGTTTCAGCCAGGCAGATTCATACTTCCATAGACACTGTACGCTCGAAGGGTTCTCAGGGAGAGTCCTTTCCATCCTCACTTTACTCGTGGGGCCTCAAAACCCCAGAGACAGGAAGTGGTTTGCCCCAAGGTCACCAAGAGAATCACGAGTTTGGGCTGCCCTGCTCTGTTCTAAGTGGCTCGCCTTCCTGGCACCCTGGTACCCTTACCTGCTCCAACCAAAGATGGGCGGAGCTGTCCACACAGCAGCCCAGATCCAGGAGAAGGTGATGCCTGCGACGGCCAGCTTGGCATCAAATCTCACATTGCCAAAGGGCTTACAGACCACCATCCATCTCTCCCAGGAAATGATGGCCAAGGACCAGAGACCGGTGATCCCTGCAGTGGAGAGCAGACACTTGTCAAGATCACAGGATATGCCCCTACCTACCTGCAAAACCTGTCTCCAAAAGGTATTTTCAGGTCCAGGGAGCAGTGGGTCTCTTCGTCAGTTTCTTTCTCTCACGCCTGCTTTCCCTGTTCCTCTGCATTGGGTCTGCAGCCCGCCTCTCCTTGCCCACTCTTATTCGGCCACTTTGCCCACCTTGCTTCCCATATGTCTTTTATTCGACCACCAGCCTTTCTTGTGATGCCACCAATGCAACTCCTGATGGACAGATACACGCCTGAGGCCACACTGAGGTGCTGCTGTTCCAGCCAAGAGCCAGTAGCCTGTACCCTCTGCCAAGCATGCACGTACTCCTTTAGGCCCCAGACCTCTCACTACTGCCCATCATCCAGAGGTCTGGGTGGAGAATCCAGAGCTTTGGGAATGAGGGTGGGTAAAATGATGTCTTGGTCCCACCACCCTCTAACAGACACTTGGCCTCCTTTAGTGCCATCACCAGTGTGGTAGCGTCGGCAGTACCCGGGACCTGGTTACTCTACAGAGGGGGCCAACATTGCCCAATATCCCTGTATTCATGACCACCTTGGCGTTTCAGGGGTTGTCAGGCCAGATACAGTTATTTGATACTTTAATATAAAGAATGGTGTCACTAAGACTTCTAAAAAATGCTTTCAATACTAATATTTCCACGGAGCAAGTATGTTGGTAAGTAACACCTAGTTCTTTGACACCTATGTCTCAGCGTCATTGCTGCTTCTGCAACCCTGTGGGTCTCATTGTGCACATTTGCAAATATTCTTCTGAGAAGGGGTCCACGGGTTTCCTCAGGTCACCAGTTTCGGTGCCACGGACATCCTCAGCCCGGTGTCGATGGCATCAAAACTGGCGACCCAAGAGCAGACCTCGAGCAGATATAAAGGCAAGCCAGATGTGAGTGATACGCAGGAGCTACTCCGGGAGGGCCATGCACCAGCTACCAAGGCACATGGAGCACTTGAACTCGGGATGGACTTACTCTGCCCAACCTTCTCTGGTAAAGTGACTTAGTGGCGCTCACACCACTAGTAATTCAGATCCTCGACCAGGCTCCCCACTCCCTGTGTTCCTCTAATCCCAATGTCTTTCTCAAACTCATCATCTTGGAATCTGAATTGGAGATCAGTTTAGGCAGCAATGAGACAAACCCAAGTTAGGTGGGAGCTGAGGACCCAGGCATTGTCACCAGGTGGCCCTGGGAAACTTTCCAAATGGGAGAGCAGCTGCAAGCCTTCTCTGGTTTGGTGGCTTGGGGCCTAGAGACAGGCTGCATGTGCTGAGCGCTGTGGCACTTGGACTCCCTGCCTTCTTGGGTTGACACCGAGCTGCAGCCCCACGGCCCTCCATTCTCTCTTGAGGGTGTTGTACAAGGGCTCCTGAGGCGACTTTGGCCTTGTCAGGCCTGTCTGTCCTCCTTTTTGTGGGCCCCAGAGAAGGAAACCTGGCCTCATGGCAACCCCCAGCTCCCGCCGCCCGGCCTGGAGCCCAGAAGTGCCACAGACCTAGCTCCTGCTTTAGCCTGGCATGGCCCCTGCTCCGTCAGTCTGCCTCCCTTCCATCTTCCAGCCACGTCCTGGGTCTCCCCCTCCGGTCTCCTCCCCACTCCAAGGCCTGCCTATGGTCTTGAGGCCTGCTCGGCAGTAGCACGCTGCTCACTTGGCCTCTGCCCACCCAACCAACACAGCTGTCTGTGCCCAGCTCTCCTGGGCTGACTCAACATTCAACCCCTTCATCACCTCCTCAGGGACAAGGTCCTCTGAGAGGACTGATGGCATCATGTGGTCACTGTCTGGGATAGAAGCCCCTCCTGCCAGGACCCGGGAGCACTCAAGGTTTGGACTGTGTGTGCAGCACCCTCTATGCCTGACAGCACAGAGCCTGGAGCCCAGGTGCTTCTCGGCCAATGTTGATCTGAACAAAGATATTAGTGACAGGGATGGGGAATGGGATGTGGGATCTGGTCTCAGTGTCCCAGAAGTCCTAATGGGAATTGCTTCTTCCCCTGGGAAAAGCTGACATCAGTGGGCTGAAAGAGCCTGTGCCCCAGATTTGGGTGGGAGTCGCAAAGCCCTCCCCTCCCACCCATCCGGATCTGTCTGTCCCCTCCCATGCCAGCTGCATGGCCTGAAACTGGATGTCCCCAGGCACAGCCTACCTCAGAGTAGGCGCTCGGGGTGTGTTGGACCACAAGCCCTTGTCTCTTTGGTGACCCCAGCCCCGCTTCCCCTGCCCATCTGTCTCCCTTCAAACGTGTGCCTCTCATGTGCACCGCCGGCATACCTGGGGACTTAGCCAGGTGAGTATTTCCTTTACACACAGCAGCCTGGGTCTCCCCTGACCTGGGCCCCCAGCCGGCTTACCACACAAGGAGACAGTGTAGCCTTCCACAACGCACAAAGGGTGCCCCAGCACAAAGTAGCCGTACATCTGGTTGACAACACTGATGGTGCTGGCAATGATGGTCTCCACCAGGTCAGCGATTGCCAGGTTCACCAGGATCCAGTTCAGAGGGTGGCGCAGCTTCTTGAACCTCATGGTGGCCGCCAGCACGAGCCCATTAGTGAAGATGGAGGCAATGACCACAAAAACCATCCAGGCGCTGGTGAGGTGATACACCCATCTAGGGGCGATGTGATAGTTGGGGCCTTCAAAGGGCCCTGTAGGCAGGAGGTCCGGAGTGAGGCAAGGAGCTACACCGTCCTGCCCCTCCCCACCCCTTCACATTCCCGCCCCTCCTCCCCAATGTGCTGGGCCAACCTCCTCCCGAGCCCCCTGTGTACCCTGCACTGCCTCCCGTGCATGCTCCAAGTCCTTCTGCTGTCAGACCTTTGCTCACGTTCCCTCCGCACCCAGGTCCTCTTCCCTTTCACACCGTAAAGCCAGGCTCAGATGCCCTGGCCTTCCAGAAACCTTTCCAGATTCCCTAGCTGAGGTGACCCTTGGGAGTTGTCGGTGCGCATGTTCCTCCTTCCTCACCAGACCGTGTCTCACACATCTTACACGGCAGGTCCGGCTCACAATCAGCACTCAGAGAACAAATGAATGAATGAGCTTGCTATGGGCTAAATTCTGCACCCCACAAAAAGATATGTGGGGGTCCTCAGCCCCGGGACCTCAGAATGTGGTTTTATTTGGAGAAAGGATTTGTCCAGAGGTGATTGAGTTACCATGAAGTCATTAGGGTGGACACGACTGGTGTCCTTCTAGAAAGGTAAAACTGGGACACAGACAAAACACATGCCGGGAGAAGACGGCCACGTGGCCGCAGGTTGCCGGGAACCTCAGAGCCACAATGGAGCCAACCTGCCGACTCTGGATCTCAGACTTCTGGGCTCCAGAACTGGGCAATGACAAATTTCTGTCCCTAAAGCCACCCAGTGTGTGGTGCTTCATCACAGCAGTCCCAGCAAATGGACACAGAAGAGAAAGGCGGGCAACTCCCATTTATTATGTCATAGACACCTCTCCGGGCGGGAAGGGCCTTTATCACCACCATCATTCTGGCAGAATACTCGAAGGGGTTACAACCCACAGTGCCTGCAGCCACATAACAAGGTCTCCCAGCACCTAGGAGGGCAACCACGCAGAGTCCCCGAATTAACCAGGATGCTTGACCTGTGTATCACTAAATCCCAACTGAAACTAATTTAAGAGAGATGGGGATTTCTTGGCTCCCGTGGCTATGAGGGTGGTTTATATCTTGCCCTCAGCACAACTGGACCCCACAGCACCCATGATGCCCCAACACTGTGTCTCCCTCACTCAGCTCCCAGGTGAAGGTCTTCTAAGAAATATAGACAGGAAGGGAATCGGGGATGGGGGCTGGCACAGAAGCAAATTTTTTTCTAGTATACCTTATTTTCTAGATTTTAATGTGGAGCCTTGCAAATATTTTATTCTGTAATTATAAAAAGGCTACATTTTAAAAATCAAAAATAAAACAAATGGACCTAAATGCATATCCACTTGAAGGTTTAGTCACATAGAGAGGGGCTATTCTATGGGACTGGAAAAGACCCTTCTGACTACTCGTGGCATATCCTCTAAGGATAAGAAGTCCTGTCCAAACGTTAAGTTTCTGGTAATCATGCTGTTGGCGATAGCGTTGCTGTCATTATTCTGAGACCCCTATGAGTGTGTCTGAAATAAAGCAAATGAGTAATTAAATGATACTCTAATTGTAATTCTAGCCAAAGCCCTTGAGAATAGGATGCTTAGTGGGAGAGAAAGGAGGCACAGAGGTCAAAGCCAGCTGGCTGCACTGGGGAACTAAGTTATTATTATTCTTTTTTTCCTTTTTCTTTTTCTTTCTTTCTTTTCTTTTTTTTTTTTTGCGGGGGGAGAGGTAATTAGGTTTATTTATTTATTTATTTTAATAAAAAAAATTTTAATGGAGATGCTGGGGATTGAACTGAGGGCCTCATGCATGTGCTCTACACTTGAGCTATACCCTACCCCCCGCCAAGTCATTATTTTGAAATGGGGGAAATAAAAAGAATCAAGAGTGTCTTCTGCTTTCCCTACACGCACCGTACCCCGGGGCCCCCAGAGTACGTGACAGCACGTTTCTCTTTATGGAAGTTGTCCATGAGGACAGGGTAAGAAGAATCAGAATGTCACCATTTCAAAATCCCCAGTGGTTTCATGGGTCCTAGCATTGAGTTTCAGCAGCTGCCAACATGCGGACAAAGGGACACCCTCCTGATGGAGAGGTCTTGCTGAAATGCCTGACATATCCAACCCACCTCCCAGCAGACCTTCATCTTAACTGCTGGTTTACAGAAACACGATGCTGAGCACGATGGAAGGGGTGTGGGAAGCAAAGTTTGAAGTGGGCAAGTCCAGGGACAACTGACTTTCTTCAACAAATAAAATTGCACAGAGGTTGAGGGGGAACCTCTAAATTCAATGAGGATGAAAAGACATTATCGATCCATCTGAATGTGTGGAACTTATCTGAGCCCTGATTCAAGCAAACTGGAAAAACAAAATATGACTTTGTTTTTTTAGACACTAACTAGGAGAATCACTGACATCAAGGACTGCTAGGTTTTAGGCGTGATAATAGTCTTGTGGTTATGTGTTTTAAAGAGGTACCTGCTGAAGGTTTACCAATGTGATGTCTTGCATCTGCTTCTAGAAATCAGGAGGAGTGGTTTGTGGAGGGGGTTACAGATGAAATGAGACAACGGACGGATACCTGGGGGGTTCATTACAATCTTCCCTGTCTTTGGTAGACATTTGAATCTTTGGGAAAAAAATACAATAAGGAATCTTGGGCATTGGTGAAGCCACAAGGGCCTCCAGGGAGAGCGTTGTTGCGTCTCCATCAAGGGCATTCTAGGGTGCGAACAAGGAAGTCCAGGCGGACTGCAGGGCTCTCAACCAGTTTGGTTCAAGAACCCCGTTGCGGCAAGTGAGACATTCTTGAAGGAACTGAAGGTCTTTGGTCTGAAGGAGGGACCTGGGGTGGGGACGGGGGGTCACCAGTGTCCTTGGCGCTCTGAAGGGCTTGCCTGCAAAGCTTTGGGCCTGGGCCGCTCCCGGGGCAGAAACTCGGGCGGCCTTTACGGAGTTTTCCGCTTTCTGTTGGGCCCAAGCCCTCCCTCCTGGGACATCCCGCAGCTGAACAGCAACCCTGGGAGCCGAGCCAGCCTCCCCCCTAGAATGGGCAGCCAGGGGCTGGGGCTCCGGGTGTGAAGCTGGACAAGATGACACTACAGTCTCTTCTGATCTTTAGGCTCTTGAAGTCATCCACCCTCCTCCAGGTCACCCCAGCCTCCCATTCCTGCTATTTGTCTCCTTTGCAAGGATGAGTCAGACCCGGCTCCTTCCCCAGGAAGCTGAGGGCAGTGCGGCCAGGTGGATGCTGGGAGCGCGTCTCCCTAGCAGCACGGGGCCGCGAGGAGAGAGCTCATGAAGCTTCCTGGGATGGGAATTCTCAAAGGGTCTGGGAAGCCTATGTGGTTCACAAATGCATATTCACAGTTTCGGTGTCCTTGTATGTTCAGAAAGGAACCCCTCATTCATGGTATCATACATAAAAGCTAAGAGAGAAGACCGTCTCTGCGGGTCGCCAGTAAGACAGGCTCTCTTGGGTGGGATGGGTGGCCGCCAGCACCCCCTTGGGGCCCATGTCCCAGGAGGGCCCTTCCAGCCAGTGTGACCCAGCCTCCATGGCACCTGCTCGCTCACCTCTGGTGGCGTTGCTGTTGGTGTAGGTGAAGATGCTCCCCGGGGTGCTGTCCTCAAAGCTGGCTTGCGGCTGCCCGCCTGCAAGCTTTTGGGGGCCCCAGTGCTGGGCCATGGCTCCAGAAAGCCCTGGAGCCGCCAGGGGGTCACAGCACTTTATACCAGCCTGCGGGATCATCCCAGGCCTCCTCACCTTAAAAGCTCCCAAACCCTTCACCCTCTGATCTCTTAATTGGGCCTTGGACTTAGACCTCCTCCTCCCCCACCCTGGCCTCCTAGTTCCTAAGGTGAGCCCACGAGGGGCGGCTCAGAGGGATTTGCTGGGAACCAAACTTGGAGCCAAGGTGGCTGCAGGAGCTGCCCTGGGCCCTGGCTCAGGCTTGCATGTCTTCTGTTCGCTTCCACCGTTCTGCACCAGCTCCTAGGTCAGGCAGACCCAAGGGCCAGGATTTCCAGGTTGCGGTGTGAGTAAGGAAGCAGCCCAAGGCCCCAGTCTGCCTTGCCCAGGTGGTTCTCCCCAGGAGACTTCGCAGGGCTGAGGCCTGGAACTTCAGGCCGTCCCGGGGGCCCAGTGGATGCAGGTTGTGTCGGGGTGGCTCCTCCCCTAGGAAGGGACAGACAGGCCTCGCAGTGGGGGGAGACTCCACCATGCATCTTGCTTTCCGCCCCTCTCCACCTTGTTCCCCATGAGCTGCAGCTACTTCAGTCACCAAGGAGCGCATCGGGCCCTCCCAGCAGCCCTCTTGAAGCACCTGCAGTGCCTACAGGCGTTCGGACCCCACCTGCTCAAACCACTCTCCCCTGAGTTCATGACCTTTCCTTGGACTGCCTCTGACTTCAGCCTCCCTCTAGACTTGCCCTCAAAAGCAAACCTCTCAACAGAGTGTTCCAGATGGGCTGCCTCCGCTGTCCCCTTTCCCACTGCAGTCTGGCCACTGCTGGCTTAGCGCATGGCAGGGGCACCAATTACCTGCTAACTGCCCACTTCTGCAGCCTTGCCTGTTTGTCCTTAACACAAGAAGGCTCATAGCAGCATGATTCACCAGGGGTCAAAAGGTACAAACAGTCCAAAAGTGAATTAACAGGGGGAGGGAATAGCTCAAGCGGTAGAGCACTATGCTTAGCATGCACGAGGTCCTGGGTTCAATCCCCAGTACCACCTCTTATAATAAACAAACAAACAAAACCTAATTACCTCTCCCCTGCAAAAATAAGTAAATAAATTGTAAAAATTAAAAATATATATATACAATTTAAAAAAGTGAATCAACAGGTGAATGGATTAAGAAAATGTGGTCTATCCGTGCAACAGAACATTATTCAGCCATAACGAGGAATGAAATTCTAACGTGTTACAACAGGAATTCACCTCGAAAATGTTGTACTAAGTGAAAGGAGGCAGACACAAACAGACCAAATGCCGTCCGATTCCATTTATACGAAATGTCCAGACTAGACAGAAAGCAGATTGGTGGGTGCCGGGGGCTGGGGTGAAAGACAATGGAGAGTGACTGCTAATGGGGACAGGGGTCCCTTTGGGAATGATGAAAATATCGTAAAATTAGATCGTGATGGTGCAGCCTTCGTGGAAAACTGTGGCAAATCCAAAGACTGAAAAATAGAATTACCACGTGATCCAGAAATTCTGCTTCTGGGTATATCCCTGAAAGAATTGCGCGGGGTTTTGAGGGGCTCACAGCACGAACCCAGGCCTCACGATGCAGCTTGATGGAACAAGGTCATATCCCTAGAACTCAGCCCCAGGCCGTTCTGACTTCCCAGTCCAAGCTTTCCCTCTTCCCAGATCCCAGGGAGCTTTATCTGCCTGTCCCCACCAGAGCCAAAGGCAGAGTGTCAGAGAACATGAGAGCGGAAGTGGGCTGCCTCGGAGATCTTCTGCTTGCCCAGGTCCACTCTGAGCACTGGACACAGGACCACCTCTTCCCAGCACTGCCATGGACTGGCTGGCTAGCCTTGGATGGGGTGACCACTCCCTCTCAGGCCAGGTTCATCTTCTGCCTAAAGAGAGACGACCAATCCTGCCTGCTCCCGCCCACCCCATTCCCAACCGGGCTGCTTCTCGCATCCAGGGTCCCCTTGCTGTTTGGAAGCCCTTTGTGAACGTGAAGCGCAGTCTCAGCTGAACATCTGGGGGAAGCCTCTGGCTTGAGCCCTGGAGTGGCCCAGCCCACTGCTCACTGGGCCTGCCCTTGGCCAGCATCACACTAATGATTGAGCTCAGCCGGGGGTCTGCCCCCAAACCCTGGGGGAGGGGAAGAGGCAGCGGTGGCAGTGAGTCCTGGACTGGCGCCGCCGTCTCTGCAGAGTGGGGCGCTAATTGATGATTAGGGCTAACAGAAGATCAAGTCCCATTTTAGCCAAAAGCAGATTACTGCCCTGGAAAGTCACCCAGCACCTGGGCACACACGTGTCTCCCCAAGGCCCAGCGGAAGCTCACTTGGGATTCCGAACTCCAGCAAAGGGTGGAGAAAAGAGGAGGGGCACTGGAGAGGGAGATGAAGAACGAGGGGTGGGGCCAAAAATCTGTGAGGAGAGGCAGGAGAGATGGGAGGGGCCAGGAGAAAAGGCCAAGCAGGAGGCAAGTGTGCTTCGAGAAAACGGGACCCTTGAGCAAAGGCCAGGAGAGCCCCCAGCCAGGCCCTCCACTCTGCCCTGAGTCTCCCACCTTCGCCACCAGCTGGGGCCCCCCCGGCAAGGCTGGAAGATGAGATGCTGGACTTGTCTCTAATCCGACTACTCCGAAGAGACTTGGGGGGTGGTGTGCGCTATTTGGAGCCCTGGGAGCTGACTGTCACCTTGACTTTCCTCACTCCTCCAGAGACTGATTCCCCAAACTGGCTGGTGTTTCCTCCTTGGGTTAGTCTGCAGGTACTCACCTCAGTCCCATGATCTCACCCTATCAGCTGCGGGCCTCCCAAAGTCCTACCCCGGCTGCCCTTCGTGACCTTGAGCAAGTCAGTCACCATCTCTGGAGTGTGTGACATTTCCTCTTTGGGAAGACACTGGTAACATTTCCTTGCTGCAAGGGTTGAATGAGGTCATCCTTTTGAAGAGTTCTAGCAAAGCCTTTCATCCCACGGCTACTCAGCAAGCACCCATTGTGGCCAGGTGCTGTTCTAGGCTCCCAGTAAGCGAGTGGATAGAGATCCCTGCACTCTGGCAGCTGTCATCCTAGTTGGGGGTGAGTGGAATACAACATGAACACTAGACATAATAAATAAGCTGTGCTAAGTAGGATGGAGAATGGGAAAAAGGAAACAGGATGTGGAGGTTGGGGGAGGGAATAGATGTCAATCTTCACAGGGCATCATGGTGGGCCTCTCTGAGAAAGGGACATGAGAGCAAAGACTCCAAGGAGGGAAGAAGCCATGCAGAGATCTGAAGAAGTCATCCCAGGAGAGGGAGCAGTGAGTAAGTGCAAAGGCCCTGGGGCAGGAGCGTCCCTGGCGAGTGAGAAGAACACCAAGGATACCAGGGTGGCTGAAGCAGAGTGGGCGAGTGGAGACTAGGACAAAGGAAGTTCAGACAGGGGATGAGAGCTGGAACACGTGGGTCCCAGAGGCCATGCAGTGTGTCAGCCTTTACTATGAATTAAATGGGGAGCATTAGATGATTCTGAGTGAAAAGTGACACAATATGAGTGACTTAGATGCTAACAAACTTCCTGTGATTGCTGTTCTGAGAGTGGTAGGGGCCAGGCAGGAAGCAGGGGCACCATGTGACAGGCCCTGCGGTGATCCAGGTGGGACAGCATGAAGGTTCCCACCAGGGAGGGGCCAGCAGGCTGGTGACAAGTGTGGGTGTCGGAGTCTGGATAGCTTTAGTAGGTAGAGCTAACAGAGTTTCCTGATAGCTTTGGTAGAGGCAGTTGGACAGAGGGAGGAGTCGAGGCCAGAAGGATGGAGTTGTCCTCAGCCGAGCAGTCAAGGCAGTGTGAGTTTGGCTGGTGGAGGAAAGGTGTGAGCATCAGGAGTTCAAGCATTAATGGCCCATATTGGTCGGCAGGGGTGGAGCTCAGTGGTAGAGCATGTGCTTAGCCTGCATGAAGTCCTGTGTTCAATCCCCAGTCCCTCCATTAAAAACAAATGGCCAATGTGAGTAATGAAAGGAACCATCACCTCAACCCACAGACGTTATTTAAAGAGAACATTCTGACAACTTTATCCCAGTCAATGTGAAAAATTGGATGAGGTGGATGTAGACTCCTAGAGAAACTCTCCTAGACTCCTAGAAAGACTCCTAGACTTTTAAACTCCTAGAGAAACACAAAGAACAAAAGGGGCCCGTGAAGAATTAGAAAATCTGGAGTTCATTAAGACATTGAAGCCATAACTGCAAAAGCCGCCCACAAAGTTTAAGGTGATTTTCAGCCTGGGTATGACATTTTTTGTATGATCTTCACCAGTAACACAGATTTTAAGTGTGTTGTGTGTATTTTACCACAAATACAATTAAGACGATTTTAAAATATGTATTCTCCGTTTCACTGTCAACGACATCACGCCCAGGGTGCACGTGTATTTCCGCAGGACAAAATTAAAATGGTAAAAGTCATCTTTGGAAACAATGTGCCCAATCGGGAGAGAAGTTCTTTTGCCTAAGAGAAATCCAGAGGAACAGGAAGAGGTCGTTAAACAGTTGGCACCGAGGTTTCTGGTAGGGGAACGTGTGGGTCTATGATATTCTCAGGTATCGGTATTCGCGTTGTTACCACTCCAAACGGGAACACCACGCATGTGGCTTTGAGCTTGAAGCTGTGCTGGGCCAGGGCCTGGTGGGAGCAGCCCCTGCCCACCGGAGGCCCGGGTGAGCCATCTGGTCCGCAGGAACCACGTGGGAGGGGACCCACACTGCACCACGTGCAGCAGTGGGGCGCGGAGCGGGGGAGGTCCGCTCAGAGGGGAAAGGCAAAAGGGCACGGGAGCCAGCTCCAGGGGACTCCCCGCGACCAAACGGAGACAAATTGAGCATCTAATAGGATTTCTGACAGGGATGGAGTGTGTGCAAGCCTCTAACTCCATCCTGGCGCGCAAAATGTTTCGCTGTATTGGAACGACTTCGGGTCTCCTAATTGCCAGTTCTCAGTGCGGGGACCCTTCGTGGGGCGGGAAGGCACCGCCGCTCGGCCTGCGCGCCGGCTCTCGAGCGCCCTCTTCTGGCGCCGCCGTGCCGCTCGCCCCGCCAGATCTAGCTGCGCGGCCGCCCTGGGCCGCTTCCGCTTTCTCCGCCTCCTACTCTATCCATCCACCAGCCCCGGCCTCGAACCCCATCCTTCGCAGATCTGCTCACAGAGGTCCCCGCGCGGGATCGGGCCGTGTCCTGAGGGGGTGGGTCCTAGTCTGTGCGTCCTGGGGACGGCTGGGACTCTTCCTACCGCCCTGCTGCCCTGCCACACCCTAGTGGCTTCTACAGATTCCGCTTACCAGTTGTCTGTGCTTCCTGGTTCCACGCAACGTAAATTGCAGGTGGGGGGGCGGGGGTTCATTCGTTCTTCTTATGTTCTTGTGCTTTTAGAAGTGGGGGGTTCGGGTTTTTTGCTGCCTCCTTACTCCTACCTGAATCATTATCTTATTTTTTCTTTTTGAAAAATTGGTTTTAAAATTGTGGTAAAATGCATATAAGAAAATTTACCATCATAACCATTCCTGAGTGTACAGTTCAGTAGCGTTAGTACATTAGTGTTGTCTTCATTGTCATTTTTTGTATTAAGATCATGAATTCAATTTGTGGTCCAGTTAATTGGTTTTTTAATTTTCACTATCCCAGACAGTGGACATCAGACCAAACCTTACACAATATATATGCAATTAAAATTATCAACAAGATGTGTGTATACAATATGATTACCTTAAACTGTCTACCACTATTTGGGAAGAAATTCAGAACAGAAGACTGGGGAGAATCCCTTTTAACAATAGTATTTCCTATAGGTCAGGGCTTGGTGTTTTTATTGTGTGTATTCATTTTGTCTGTTCCAGTGTGTGTTCCTTTTGTCTGTCCTGCCTTTTAGACATGGTGCAACAAGAGATATGCTGCTTTGTTTCCATTGTTCTAGAAAGGTTTTTTACCGTCTTTGATTCAGGGAACCAAGAACAGAAAGCTTGTCTCCACTGGGTCCAACTGCAGGGTGTCCCTCTTTCTCTGGGAGAGTGACCTGCTTGCTTCTCTGTAAGGGTGGCACTTGCCCTGGGCCATTTTCTGCAAGGTCCATTCACACCTTCTTCTGTAAGGCTGGGTGTCTGAATCTGATAAGTCAGGCTTTACCTTGATAAGTGACATTTCTGGTGAGGTTGTGATTACAAATTCATTTTATCCAGTTACAGTTCGGGAGTCAAGAGGACCAACTCTAACCGATGCAAATAACTGCTTTGCCCAGCAGCTCCTGGGAAGGGGCACAGCACACCCTTGGTACCACGATGCCGAGGGTTAAGCCAGCTGTCTTTGACTTGTTATAGCTGCACCTGAGGTTAGTTGTAAATGTATTATGATTTTGCTCTGGTCTGAACGTTTGTAGTCCCCTCTGCAATTCATATATTGAAACCCTAATGGCTAGTGTGCTGGTATTAGGAGGTGAGGCCTTTGGACAGTTATTAACTCAGAAGAGTGGAACCGTCATGAATGACACTGTGCCCTTATAAAAGAGGCCTGGGAGGGTAGAGCTCAGTGATAGAGCATGTGCTTAGCCTGCACGAGGTCCTTGGTTCAATCCCCAGTCCCTGCATTAAAATAATTAAAAAACAAAAGAGGCCGGACAGAAACTCCTTCCCCTTCTGCCAGGTGAGAAGTCTGGGACCCAGAAGGGGGCCCTCAGCTGCCCCTGCTGGTGCCCTGTCTCTGACTTCCAGCCTCCAGCACTGTGAGAAATACCTGTCTGTCGTCTGTAAGCTACTCCAGTCTGTGCTGTTTTGTTACAGCAGCCCAAACAGACGAAGACAGGAAACTGGTATTAAATAGTGGGGATGATGGTGTAACAAGTACCTAAACACGTGAAAGCCACTTTGGAACCCAGGAGTGAATAGAGGCTGGAAGAGTTTGGAGGCGATTCTGATGAGGACCCAGAAGTTACGGAGGAAAGCCTCAGTCTTCTCCAAGAATGCCTGAGGGGCCACAGACTGCTGGTAGCCGCGTGGAGGTTACAGAGAACCAGGTTATTAGAAATTGGAGGAGAGGCCATCCTCGTCATAAAATAGCAAAGAACTTGGCTGAATGGTGTTCATGTTCTAGTGTTTTGTGGAAGGTAGACCTTGTGAGCAATGAAATGGGATTTCTGGTTGAGGAGAAACCTAAGTTTAGCATTGAAGGTGCGCTTGGCTTCACATCAATGCTTACAGTAAAACCCGAGAACAGAGACATGCCTTAAAGATGGAATGGTTAATAGTTAAAAGGGAAGCAGAAGTTAAACTTTTGGAAACTTCCCAGCCTGTGCAGATTGCAAAAAATGAGGCAGCATGTTCCGACGGGAACACTAAGGGTGTGGCCCAGTGAGCCTTTGATAAGGAGACTCGTGTGGCCGAGAGCCGTGGACTTCAGCCATCACAGCAAGAAAACTGCCAGTTGGAACTGCAGGGGGAGGAGACAGGAAGGAATGAAGGAAGGCTCTGGGATTTCTTAAAGTTTACAGGATGGGACATAGAACTGTTCTCCAAGACAAGGGAAGAAAAAATTTTTTTAAATAAACAAAATTTTAAGAAAGAAAAAAGACACTAATGAACTTATCTACAAAACAGAAACGGACTCGCAGACATAGTAAACAAACTTATGGTTACCAGTGGGAAAGGGGGTGGGAAGGGATAAATTGGGAGTTCAAGACTTGCAAATACTAACTACTATATATAAAACAGATAGAAAACAAAATTTTTCTGTATAGCACAAGGAAATATATTCAGTATCTTGTAGTAACCTATAATGAAAAAGAATATGGAAAGAAATATGTGTATGTATATGTATGACTGAAACATTATGCTGTACACCAGAAATTGACACAACATTGGAAACTGACTAGACTTCAATTAAAAAAAAGACAAGAGAAGGACCCCAAGGGCTATTCAGAGAGCATCAGCGCTGCCTCCTCCATTTAAAAGGGAGGGGGCATTGTCTGGATTTCATCAGGTCAGCCGATCCTCACCCAAAGCTGTGGGGACAGTGTCTCCCAAAGCCCTGACCAGGAGTGGGTGGTGTGGTGCCCAGCAGAGCTCTGGGGCCATGGCTCCCGTTACCTGGATTTGGAAAGATGGAGACACCTGGCACTGCAGATGTGAGACCCAGGCAGAGTGCCACGGCTAGGACAATACCCAGTGCATCTGTGGGATTGGGGCCACCCCAAGAGTTCTGGACTGGCTGGGCCACTGGCATGTGACTGTACCCAAGGGGAGCTATAGGCTTGAACTCCAGTCAATCTGTGAGAGCTGGGGTGTGGGCTGCACCAAGCAAAGCCCCAGGGACAGGTGTGTCTAGCAGGCAGGACTCCCGCCCCAGTGGGCCCGGTGGACAGAGCATCGGGTTCAAGAAGATAATTCTCAAGCCTGCATATTTGATGTTGTCTGCCCTGTTGAGTTTTGCATGTGCTTGGGACGCATCCACTTTTTCTTTCTGATTTCTCCCTTTTGGAACAGGAGTGTTTACCCTCTGACGGTCCTACCATTGTATTTTGGAAGCACAGAACTTGTTTGATTTATAGCTTCACAGCTGGAGAGGAATTTGCCTCAGGATGAATTGGACCTCGAGTATGACCTATATCTGGTTTAGATGATATTCAGATGAGACTTTGGACTCTAGACTTTTGAGTCAGTGCTGGAACTGGTTAAGACTTTGGGGTGTTGAGATGGAATTAATGTATTTTCCTGTGAGAAGGACATGAACTTGAGGGGGTGGGGTCCAGGGGCAAATATGAATGAGTAAAAGTCAAGGTTAATAGACTGTCACCCCAAAGAACTCTATCAAAAGACAGTTGTGGGTTTTCGAATCCATTTATGATCAGTGGATCCGAATCTTGATCTGTAGTCATTGTCTTCCGATTTTCTTGAGCATTTTCCACATGGCAATACTTTCCTTTCACATGGTTGCATCTAGGAACTCTAATGTAATCCCGATGTCAGGGGGCTGTGTAGTACAGTCTGCACAAGTAGAACCTGTTAAATGGGGAAATGGAGAAAGAGCTAGAAGAAAAGGTATCATTGTGTGACTATGAGAAAATGGAATACTAAAGACAGTGCCAAAAATCTTCCAGGGCAGATCATGACAGCTGGCTCTCTCTTATCAATTTCACTGGTTCCCTAAAAATTTTTGTCTTGTTCCACTGGTCTTGAGCCAGCAGTCTACTCTAGGAAGTCATCGGCTTCTGGCCCAGGTTTATCCTAGGAGCGTTGAGCTTTAGTCCTCTAGAGGTTGAGGCAAGGTTTTCAGGTAGTTTCAGGCAACTCTCAGGAGTTTACATACATTCTACGAGTTGGTCTGGACCTCAAGTGTATCTGCTATCTAGTGCTACATAACAAGCCACCCTAAATCCACAGTGATTTTTTTTTATGAGTTTATGTGTTGGCTGAGCCCTGGTAGGGGGTGGTTCTTTGCACCACATAGTATTGGTTGGGGTCCCTCATGTGGTTAGGGTCCCTCAGGTGACTTCGTTCAGCTGGGAGCATAGCTGAGGAGGCTGGAACATCCAAGATGGCCTCACTCCCATGTCTGGCAGTGGGTGCTGGCTGTTAGCTGGGCTGTGTTATTCTCTTCCATGCATGTCATCCTCTGAGGCCTTTCTCTCCACAGGGCCTCTCAAGCAAAGCAACCCGTACTTCTTTCCATGGTACTGGATTCCAAGAGAGTAAATACAGAAACTGCAAAACCTCTCTGCCTGAGGCCTGGAAGTCACCCAGTGTCACTTCTGCCACAATCTATTTGTCAAAGCAAGTTTCAAGGGCAGCCCTGGTCAAGAGAAGGGGAAATGGACTCCGCTTCTTGTTGGGGGAAGGAGCGGCCAAGGCATATTGCAGAAGGAGGTGCAGGATAGGGGCCATTGCAGTGACCATCTTTGGAAACAGTCCATCCATCCAGTGAGAAGTGCTCTGCCAGTCCCCACATGTACGAGAAAACCCAAGAGACAGGAAGAAGCTGTTAAACAGTTGGCACGGAGGTCTCTGATAGGGGAACATGTGGGTCAGTGACAGCGGCTCTGCCCCTCCCTAAGTGGTGGCGCCTGTGTGGTCATCACTTGATAAGCCTTGATGTGGACATACTAGGCAGGCTGTACACTGTGATCCTGTCCTGCCCGGCTGCTTGTTTCCAGCTACCTTGGGCCTGCCGATCTGTCCATTTCGTGTGTCACTAAAGCTATTAATAAACGAGGATTTTAAGCCTTGGAACATGATCTTTCCAAAGGTATAAAAGTCATTGTGCTGAGACTGCTTGTGTTAGCTCGTGCATAAAAACAAGAGCATTTTCAAATTTATCCTAAGAAGTTATGCAATTGCTAAAATATATTTTAAGTGTTTTTATTGAAGTGAAAGTCATATAACATAAAATTAACCATCTTAAAGTGTACAATTCAGTGACATTTCAGTACCTTCACAGTGTTGTACAGTTACCACCCCTGCCTGTCTAATTCCAGAGCACTTTTATCACTCCAACTCGAAACCCTGTACCTATTAGCAGTCACTCACCATTCCCTGCTCCCCCCAGTCTTTGGCAACAACTAATCTGCTTTCTGTCTGTGTGGATTTACCTGTTCTGGACATTTCGTATAACTGGAATCATGCAACACGTTACCGTTTGTGTCTGGCTTTTTTCACTGAGCACCATGTTTTTGAGATTCATCCAAAACGTAGCATGGATCAGGACTTCCTTTTTATTGGAACATATGTAAATTAATGACATCTCAATAAATTCACAAGGTAGCTTTGATAATTGCATTGAATTGTTTTTAATAACTATGGTGCCTCATGATCATTCCTCATTATTCCTGACACCCCCTTTATTTACATGTGTCGTCCAGTGACTTACCCAAGCCATCTACCAATGATGGTGGTCTGAAGAAGACCCTTGCCAGCACTGTTGTTAATTTGAGGACTGATCTTGGAGAAGACCAGCATCAAAGAGCATTGTGAGAGGAGATGGGTCAACTGCCCTAGAACCAGAAATGACCATGGCCTTGACCGCGTAACCAGAGTCACAATATTTGGTAACAACCCAACCCAGGAGAAAGTAACATGATAACCAGTCAGAATGTTAACTTCTCTATTGAGGAAGCACCTTTGCTACTTGTTTTGTTTGCTTGTTTATTTTCTTATAATTGACCTCAGCTGGGAAATAACCAAGGGCCAGCAGAAAAACACCTCTGTTAACAGAATTTTGAGCTGTCAGTTCCTACTAGTGTGAGGAAAAACCTCTGCCCTCTGGGTAGAATACCTGTGCTGTAAAGACACTGACGACTGAAAGACCCCTTTACTTCTGAGCAGCCAGGCCTCTGCAGTATACATAAGGTTTTAAAACATTTATTGACTTAATACACTTTATGCAACTTATGTACAGTCCTAGTGAAAGATGCGCCGGTGGCAGTGTTATTTAAAGCTTTAAGATTTTAAGTTTTAAAATATAATCGAAACGACCCGACAGAAAATGAAGCAATATTTACCCTGTGGTAATTTTCCAAATTTGAGTGCTGTGAGGGGCAATTGTGTTTATACAGAAACAAGAATGTGTCAGCAAAAAGTGGCCATGTATTTCTGGGTTCTCTGTCACGATGAATTTGAATTCCTTTGGAGATTGTCCAGGTAGAGATTACTTGCTAATTATCTCAATTTATTATTCCCCCAAGGTCTCAAAGGCAGTGGATTAGGGAATCTCAGAAATTATCGTGAGTTGAGCTTGAAGAACAATACAGTCAGAGTTGATGAATGAAAATTACTCACTTTGCAAAGTGGACTCGCTTTGCAAGGCTACATAACTAGTGCTATTGTTGGAAATTTAAAAGGATCAATTAATTATTTCAACTCAATTGATTTCAACTCATGTGTTTACATTTGCATAACATAGATATTTTGTGTAAGAAATGATCACATATCTGCTCCGTAGAATAAGTATCAGGAGTGTAGGAAGTTACATTTAATAGTATTTCTTGTGAAAAAAATTAATAATAAATACATCTCAAATCTTGCAAGAACTCAAAGGTAATGTTTGTATGATATTTTATATTGTGATAAAATTGGGCAGAAGATGGAGCCATCTTTTTTAAATGAAAATTAACAAAACAACTTCATTTATTCAAGGGTTTACCTCGCACAGAAATTTTGAAGGAACTCGGCATTTTAGATGATCTCCTTGGCTTTATTTTATCAAGTGGAGTACAAGGGTCACAACTTGATAAGTGGGGTCCTGAAATTTTAATCGCAAAGCATGTGGCGTTGTGTCATTTGGAAAGGAATGCAGTGACCAGGGCTGTTGCAATCCAAGGCCACCCAGTTCCCAGTTGAAAAGGCCCTAGAATCCCGTGCTTGGTGGGGATTTGAGGAGCTTTCCAGCTCTTGGCCCCCATCCATCACCCCTGGAGGTGCGTGGAGCAGGGCAAACTTCAGGGCTCAGCAACTTCCTCTCAGCTCTTCTATTCCCATCGGGCTTGCAGGCCACTTCCCCCTTTGTCTCTCTTATGTTGTGAAAGCCCTTGAAATATTGGTGAGAGTGTTTAATATGGAAGGGGTTCCTGGAGCTTCTTCATAACTCTTAAAGTTTGGCCTGATAGTAACATATGTTTCCTTTTCCTTATCCTGTAACTTAGGAATAAGGACACGGCGGCAATTAAAAAAAAAACTCCAGTTTTCCATTTCTCACATCCAAAAACTTTTTTTAGGGAGAGCGTGTACCAGGGACATGAGGCCACTGCCTAGACTTTTACTAGTAACAGCCTAATCGCTTCAGATGGTTGTGTGTACATACTTTCTTTTTACTTATTAGTATGTAATAA
Organism: Camelus bactrianus; assembly: GCF_048773025.1. NCBI lineage: Eukaryota > Metazoa > Chordata > Mammalia > Artiodactyla > Camelidae > Camelus > Camelus bactrianus. Next base: position 117,251,275 of record NC_133575.1, on the reverse strand, counting down.
CCCAAAGTTCTATGATTTTATTGATTACTTTTTGTCTTTTCCTTTTTGAGCATTTAGAAATTGCCTTTGTGCACAGAAAACAATCATGACATGCTATTGTCTCTGCAAGATCAATTTCTTTAATTTATTTAAATATCTGAACAGGGTCACCAGAAGGCAGATGCACTTCGTATGAGGACTGAAGTTTAGACAATTAGGGTCTTTCTTTAAGAAAAAGAATACAAATTTCTTTCCAAAAGTGTATATTTATTTATGAAAAAAAAAGAAATCACAACAAAATGACAAATTTTAAAAAGTTGACAAATACCGCAAAAATAACAAAAGCCAGCAAAATTCTGTAGTTGTATAACTTCTACTTGAGCTAACTGTATTCTCTTTTTCTCCCTTCATTTTGGCTACATATTCTTTTATCACATTTTTTTATGACAATGATTTTGAAACATAATTTTCTCTAGAGGGACTAGAACAGTAAAGCAGTCTTTCTTCCGGCATGCTTGATCAAAATGTCTTACTGTTGATGGTTTAGATTAGTCTGTTTCTGTTTCACCAGTCCTCATCAGGAAAGCCACCTCACGAACTTCCTCTGAGGTTTTTGGCTCAGACCGGGCTCCTTGCTCTGGGACCAGCCCTTCAGGGGTGAGCTGAGGGTGGCCTGGAACCTGTCTGTGGTTTCTTCTGTTTCCTAACCTTGAGGGACCAGTATCTTCACAGCATCAGAGGTGTGGGCTTACATTTTCGCATGTTTTCCCCCTGGGAGTCTTTGAGATCGATTGAAAGAGAAGTTCTATTGGCTTTGAGAGCCTAGGGGTCTTCATTTGTTTATTTCCTCTGGAAGTGGGCAGAAGTAGCTTTCAAAGGAAACTCCCCCCACTGATATGCATAAAACGGAGAAAAAAGCCTTGCCCTCACCGGGCATAAGAATCTCCTTGACCTCTCTGGCATGCTAGAGGCTGTCAAGGGGGCCTCCTAGGAGGACAGAAGTCCCCCCACTGCAACTATGCCCAAACCGGGGGTGTTCATTGGGTGCAGAGTCGATGAGCTCAGGAACTCCTGGGTGTAAATGGGCAAGTGAAGGAGATGGCCCCCAGTTCGTGTAGCGCCTTGGAAAGCTAGTACTTTATTGGAGCTTGGGTAGAGGTTAGGCTCCTGAGCTGGCCAGGACTCCACTTGCTTCCCTCCCAGGACAAGACTCAGACCCCCATGGCCATGCTCCAAATGTCACCGGTGCCCTGGACTCCTCCAGAAGGTCATTCTCCTGTGGGCGGCTCTCTTGTGAACCTGTCCCATTTTTACAACTACCTGCACGAATCTTTCCTTAGAGGACCCAGACATGCAGTGTGTCCCAGTCCCCTTCAGAATGACTCCAGGGAGCAGAGCTCCAGGCAAAGACCACAGAAAACAGAACCAGTTCTGCAGCTAGAACTAGAAGCTAAATGTCAGCGGACCTCCAGGTCCACAGGGGCAGCTACTGGACTGGGGCTGACCCAGGCAGAAAGGACTGGCCCCAGGTCACAGTTACTCTGGCCTCAGACTGGAAACAGAGAGGATGAGCAATGGTGTTACTTCAATCTGGGAGACAGGACACCTCACCCAGGCTCTCAGTTTCTAAACTGAAAGACAAATGTGCTTTAGTCTAGTCTGGTCAGTTTTTTGGGTTTTGTGTGTGTGTGTGTGTGTTTTGGTGGGGGGAGGGAGTTAGGTTTATTTATTTATTTATAGAGAGAAGGCTGGGGATTGAATCCAGGACCTTGTTCATGCTAAGCATGTGCTCTACCACCATGAGCTATACCCTCCCCCTCTAGTCTGGTCAGTTTTGTATCCTGGAACACAGTGACAATTCACAGAAACAGGGAAAGAGGAACTAACCAAGATGGACCGGAGGACTAGAAACCTCAAAGTCTGTGGCCATAAGACTTTGACGGATGAGAGCCCAGAAGCCAGCTCGATCACTTCCCTTTTGGGCAAAAGGCTGGAGACTCAAGGACCCTGGCACTGTGCACCCCTGGAATAGCTATTCCCAGGCGAGTGATGGTGGGGGAGCCCTCTAACGTGTGCAAGCAAAAGTCTCAGCCAGAGAGAGGATGCACATTAACCCCTCCGTAGAAAAATGGGCAAGACACTTGAGCAGACACCTCCCCAAAGCAGAGCTTTTCATAAACACATGAGAAGGTGCACAACTGTGACAGACGGCAGAGAAGTGGGACATTAACCCACAACAAAATATCTCCCCCCACCCACCAGGTGCGTGAGAATTAACAATCCCAGCTCTGCTAGTGCCGTGGGTTGGCACTGGGACTGGGATTTGGTGCAAACCCTGTGAGAAAGTTTGGCGCTATCTCCTCCACTGGACCACACACCTGCCCGTGCCCCAGCCACTTCGCCCTGGGGTGTGTGTACATGCCCCACAGAGGCTCCAACATGACCTTTCAGAGGAGGATGTTTGACTCTCTGTCCTGAGTGAAAACTGGAAACCACCTAAATGTCCGTTAACAGGATGGGAAAAGAAACTGTGGTATTGGCTCACATCGAAATACCATACAGGAATGAAAATGAATTACCTACAGCAATATTTAATAACATAGGTAAATCTCATAAACATAATGGTGAGAAAGAAGAGAGACATGCCATTCATATAAAGTCCCAAACTAGGCCCAACTAAACCCTTGTTTGGAGAAGCTTCCTTAGGGGGTAAAATACTAAAGAAAAGTGAGGAAGTGATTACAACAAATGTGAAGAAAGGAGTCACAACTGGCTGTAATAAGAAGACTCTGACTAAGGAGGGGCACAATGTTGATCTACTGCACTGCGCAGACGTTTGCTTCAGAATTGTTCTTTCAACTGTACAATATATTCGATGCACTTTATTTCAAACAGCTTTCGTGAGCTGTCTATTGTATGTTTATTTACACACAACCAAGTATATGGTTTAAAGTGTACAATTTGGCACATGTGACACATATATATACACCTGTAAAACCACCACCCGCAAGATAATGAGCATAGCCATCACCCTAGAAAGTTCGTTCCACTCCTCCTCCCCACCTCTCCTCATAGCCCTGTCCCCAGGCAACCCCTGATCTGCTTTCTATCACTATATGTTACTTTGCATTTTCTAGAGTTTTCTATAAATGGACTCATTCAGTATATACTCTTTTTCTGTCTGGATTCTTTCACTCAGCATGACGATTACTTCGAGATGCATCCAGGTTGGTGCATGTTTCGATATTTCCTTTTTTTCTGTTGTTGAGTAGTATTCCCTTGCTTGGATGGACCACAGTTTGCTTCTCATTCAGACTCAGAAGGACCGAGTTTTTGAGTTATTTCCAGTTGGAACTATTACAAATAAAGCCGCTCTGAACCTAAAGATGCACAGAGTTTAATTCCAGGTGGAGGTGGCAGGTTGAACGTCTGTGTCTGTTTCTTCAGTATTTATTTCAGGCAGTAAAGTGACTTTGAGGAGGAAAAGAACGTAAATCTATATGAAAGGGGAGGGCAGAGGATGAGACCACAGCAACAACATTTTGGGAGCTGAGAAAAGCTCTACCTGAAAGTGTTACTGGAGAGCAGGTTCTTGTCTCATGAGGGAAAGAATTTGAGAGTGAGCCATGGTAAAGTGAAGGCAAGTGTATTTAGAGAGACACAGGTTCCATAGACAGAACGCCGTCCATCTTAGAAGGGAAAGTGGCCCCGCGGCGTGGGGGTGGTTAGTTTTTATGGGCTGGGTAATTTCATAGGCTAACAAGTGCGAGGGTTATTCTGTTTTGGGGAAGAGGTGCGAGGATTTCCAGAAATTAGGCCCCCTGCCCACTTTTGGCCTTTTATAGTGAGCCTGGGAACTGTCATGCTGCCAGTAGGTGTGTCATTTAGCAGCTAATGAGAGTCAAGGTCTACTGGAAGACAAATCTTCTGCCATCTTGGACCTAGTTGGTTCTACCCAGTTTATGTCCTCTCCTCAATGGCTGTGTCATTCTTTTAATGGTTGTGCCCTGCCCCTTTCTCTCCTGTCTCAGAACCAAGCAGAGATCCTTTCCTCTGCACCCAGATCTGGGCCTCCAGGCAGTGTTATCAGTGTCTTCTCTGGGGAATCCAGATGAGACTGGCCTTCCAGTCACTCTCCCAGAATTGAAGGGCAGGAGCTGCTAAATTGAGAGGGTCCAGCACTTGGGTGAAAACAGACTCTTTGCCAGGTACATCCTCCTGATACTTTAGAGCACTGAGGACAAAGGGAAGATTCTACAAGCTTCCAGAGAGAGGGGCAAGGATTCAGTATATAAAGATTTGGGAATCAGAATGGTGATCCCTGGAACAAAGAGGTAATGCAACAATTTTTTCTAGATGCTGGAGGAAAATCTCTTCCAAACTAGAATTCTATAAGTAGCTCAGTTATCACTGGTATCTTAAAGGCAGAACAGAGATTTTGTCAGACATGCAAATTCACACAAATGTCTCTCCCACATACTGTTCCTCAGAGATCTGCTAAAGAACGTGCCCTCCCTCCCCTGAATTGCAGGGTAAACACAACGGAGGAAGGCAAGAGCCACAGGGAAACAAGTTCCAACAGAGAGAGGAAGGAGCCAGGAGGAGGGTCCAGCCTGACTCCAGGTCCCAGGAGGCAGCCAGTATACATCTGAAAAATGTTATGTGATAGACAGACACATGCAGTCCCTGATCTAGAGGTGCTCCACCAGATGCCCGGCCGGGGAGCCCTGTTTCCCTCTAGTCACTCATGACCTTGCCCACTGGCTTCCCAAAAGGGAACTCGAAGGGAAGCTGGAAACTCTGTCCAGTTTCCCATCTCTGGGGAGCCTGGGCCCTAGAGTGATAAGGTTGTCCCTCCTTCCCCACCACTCAGGGTTTATATCCATCATCTTCCTCGTGCACGTCTATGAAGTGAGCTTTTCCTGTCATCCTGACTAAACTTGCAATCCTCTCATTGCCCGTCATCCTAGAACAGCGAAGAGATCTGACAAAGATGCTATTTCCTTCTTGACCGTGATAACAAAGGTGATAGAGGTGCAAATGTGTTTTGGGAATTTATCCGTTAGGTCAATTGACATTTGAGTACCAACAAGGCATGGAGAACAAGGTGTAATCCTGCCCTTGTGGCACTCACCTTTCAGTGGAGGAGACAAAAGCTAACACGCCTCTGGATTCTGTAACGTTGGGGAGAGACAGGAAGCTGGAAGGAAGGCAGAGCCAAGGTGTGGATGGGAGCAGTGTGGCAGTGGCAGCTGCTATTTTAGGTGCAGTAGGTGAGGGGCTCCTCTGAGCCCCGGACACTTGAGCAATTGATCCCGATTTCCTTTGAAGCATACTCTATGATCACTCTGTGAATTTCTCAACCACTCTTCATATATTTCTCAACTACTCTCTGTAAATTTCTCATTTGACCTGGAAAGCATGTGTTCTCTGTAGTATACACAGTTTAATAAGTAGTTAGAAAACCAATGTCACAGATTCTGGTTTTAGCCAATTGTATTAGGATGTAAATATTTAAAAAATTTATGTATATTAAGGTGTTTTGACCTTCTGGCTGGGAAGAGACTGTCCTCCTGTCTCTAGGCCCCAGGAATCAAATGCACTGTGTTTTCCTGAGCCTCTTCTCTGTCTTCTCTTGTGGCCGCACCTGACTAAGGATCCTTTAAAGTAATCCAAAACCCAAACTTGGAGATTTCTCTTTGTTTTGCCCCAAGAATAAGACTGTTACATTTCTGCCCACTTGTTCTTCACATATTTAAAGCAAATTGTGCTTTCTCTGCTTCAGTGAAACTCTGTTCAGAAAGATTCATTACAATGACTTCTTTATTGTAAAGTGTGCTCTTTATTGACATAAAATTATACTTTTGGGGTACCATTTAATATGCTTTGAATTCTCCTTTGTCAGACAAGAATATTGCTTTTTCCATTAATTTACAAAGGAGGTGGCTGAGAGCAGATGTGTCTCTAAAGAGTTCAGCCAGCGCACAGGCTGCTCAAATTAAGTAGCTCATCTAAAGGCCAAACCAGCGTGCCTTGGCTTGGAATGGAGGGCCCATGGGGTATAGGTAGGCCAAGGGGTAACTTCAGTACCTGGTTCAGGGGTAATCATCCCATTTTGGAAATTATCTGACAACCAGTGAAGCAAAACCAAGGGCTAGAGCAATAGCATTCAGAGGAATGACGGGTGAGCATGAAATCCATGAAGACGGGGAACCGTGGGGCTGCTGTGCCCAAACAAAACATGTGTCTGGAAGCGTGACTTTACAGAAATAATAATTCAGAGGATTAAATCAGGGCTGACAGGAGAAGAGGTGGGAGAAAGTTCAAGGGGGCTGATTTCCTTATCTTTAGATAATCATTATTGTCCAAAGTTGGTAAATCAAGTCATAAAGGTTTGAATATATTCTTTAAAAGTAGAAAATGAAACCACGAGAAGATCTAAAAGTAATGATAGAAACATAAAGTTCGGAGGAGCAGAGGGCAGGGCAGGAGGCGCAGTGACAAGGACAATGAGTGTCCTTATTTCCTAGTCTTTGAAAGTAAAGAATTCATCAGTGGGCCTACCTGTTTGTCCTCAGACCCATTGCCCTTCAGGGTTAGGCCCTGCTGCCTCCCTTTCCCAGGCTCTGGATTCAGTTGGTTTCTGGCTGGGATTGACCGTGGAGGGGACATGAATAAGAGATTAGAGGGTGAGAAGAGGGGAGAAGCTCAGGTGTCGTCTCTCTCCCTCTCTGTCACCAGCCTCAGGGCAGCAGCGACTTTCTGCTTGTGCTGATTCCCCAAGCTGCCTCACGACCCCCACATCAACCTCCTAGTAGTCCTGGGTACCCCTTTCCTGGTGTTCAGTGCCCTCAGTTGAAGTGGTTTCTGTTTTCTGGGGAGGACCCTCATGGAGATCATAGCCACTTTGAGAACACAATGAGGAACGGCCCGTGCTGGGCATCATGGCACAGGGGAGTGACAGCCCAACCAGTGACCAAATACTAAGCCACAAACAATACTCAAGAAATTTCCAAAGAAATAGAAAAGAAAGCACTACAGAACACATTCTTGACCTAGAACGTTAACAACAAAAAGGGAAAAGTAAAGGAAAGAAAACCAAAGCTTACCTTTAGAACTCCCTTTAAAAAAAAATCTTCGGTTAAAAAAAAGTCAAAGAAAAAATTGCAGAATATCTAGAAAACAGGAATGACGAGAACAGAAAGTACTGACTCAGAACACAGAGACATCAGAGAACTAGTAAATCAATCCTCAAACTGGTTCTTTGAGAACCCAAAAACAAGACAAAAAGATAAAACAGTAGCCAACCTAAGCAAGGGAAAAAAAAAAAAACAAAACATACTGGATGAAGAAGTCTCTAATCCCCCGAGACCTTGCAGAAGTGACTATAAGCCCCCTAGGGCCACAGGCGACTTGTGATCAAGGCGACGGAAAAAGTAGTTGTGGCAGGGGAACCCTTTACTATGGAGAAAGTTCTCATAAGGAAACTTCTGATGCCTGATTGAGCTACCACCACCATTTCACATGTTACCTCCAGACTCAACCCAGTCCAAGAGGAGCAGAAGGGCAGAAGCATCCTTGGAGCCCCTGAAGGATTTGCCTGAACTTCTCATTGGCCAGAAGTAGGTTACCAGCCACCACAGTTCACTATAGCAGGAGTTCTTTCCTTTCAAGAAAAGAGTAGGATTCAGAATATAACCAGAGCTCTACCAACAAAGGCCCCACTGATCATTTGTCTCTTTCAGCACAGAAGCTGCACTTTTTTCATCAGTGCCATTTCAGAGTGTGTTTGGGTAACTGGTAAAGCGAGTCTTCCCTCGAGTCAACATTTTCTTGGCCCATCTTGCACATTTACTCTTAGGAAACTTACAATCATGTTGTCAGCTTCTGTGACACTCAGGTAGGAAGAGATGGACGTCATTTATTGGGCCCCTACAAACCCCAATATGCTTTTGTTCCCCGAACTTCCTCCACCCTCCCACCTCTCCCTTAGTGATTGTCTTTTCATCTTTATGAGGATAGGATGTAAATGTGAAGTCTGACCACGTCAAAGTAAAGTGTAGCTGATACCAAGTGGTCAAAGGTATAATACTAATGACAGTAATGGAACAAAAGGTCTGAATGTACTATTTAAGCTAACAAAGAACTAAAGATAACAGGATAAATATCAAATGTGGTGTCTTGGGGTTTCCAGGACCATCGTCAGGAACATGCAGGCCTGCCGAGTTAACCCTTTACTACACATAAGGGGAAGAGACTTGTGTCCAATCTTGTAACAAAACCTATCCCTCCATGTTTTCTATACAGGTTGACTCTAAAAGTTGATAAACCAAAGTCAAAAATTCACATTATGATGTTTCTGTAATTATTTTTTTAATGGCAGATCAACAAGAGGCATACTAGGATTACATTTCCTTCTTACAAATCTAATTTGATGACCCCTGGGCCATTTGAAAAGACAATTTTCTTAGCATCAAGTTCCAATGGATTCTCTTCCCTTAAACAACATCAATCGGTAGAATTATATTTTACTTTGCTTCTTATTTTGATCATAACTTCCTAGTACAGTTCTTTTCTCCATGCTGTTTCTAATTGGTTTCCTTATTTTCTTGTACTAATTAGCATCATCAAATTCAATTTTCTTCAAACTCCCAATCACACTATCTAATATGTCAAGTTCACATAAATACACTTAAAAAAAATTCTCTGCTCTTATCCAGACTGATTGCCAATCAGGCTTTCAGCCCAGTTGGCACCCCTGGTATTTCCTGTCACTGCTCTCCTGGATTAGATCCACTGTCTTGTGGATCCCACATCTGCTTTTTTCTTTGTTTACACCCTTGTTTTGCTGGAGAACATCCTTAAGTAGCTTCCTAAGAAAAATAAATTTGAGAAGTAAATTTTCTTAGCTCCTGCCTATTTTAAAACATTTTTATTTCATTGTCACACTTAATGGATAGTTTGGCTGGTGTAGATTTCTAAAATGAAAATCGTTTTCTCTCAGAATTTTGAAAGCATTGCCTATTATCTTTTTTTTAATTGTTGCCCTATCATCTTTTATCATCTGGTGTTGTTATGAGGTCTGATACTGTTTATTCTGATTCCTACTCTTCTTTCTCAATTTTATCTTTTGAAAACTATTGTTAGTTGCTTGCTGGATTCCTGGATCTCTCATCCAAGTCCTCATATTTTCTCTCAGAGTTTTTGTCTGTGTTGTTTGCTCTATTTTCTGGGACACTCCTTCAGTTTTATCTTTCAATATTTCTATTGGAATTTGAATTTCAATAATCACATTTAATTTTCAAGAATTCTTTCTTGTTCTCACTCCTTTTACATAATATTCTGTTCTTGTTCTGTGGATACAATATTTCTTAGTTCTCTGAATGTGCTAATTGAAAATGTTAAATTTCCCATATTTCCCCCTGCATTTTCTAGGATTCTTCCAAGTTCCCTTTTTTCCCTAAAGGTTATACTTGACTATTTTTAATGTTGAAGGCTTTCTTCAGATTTCTGATGATCTTAGTGGTTGGCTCACATTTAGTAAGGAAAGGCTGGATAGCTGTTGTGAATTTAATCGGCTTTAGAGCAAATGGGTCCATTTTCCTGCTATGATGCCTCTGTGTAGAGCACAGGGCAGAGGAACAGAGTTCATATCCTGCAAATGCTAGAATAAGGAAACAATTGCTCAGGGGTTGCCATCACCAATGTTGGAAGTCCTAGTTCTCTACAGACATTTCATTCAATTTCCTTAGAGAACTGTCAGGTATTTTCCCTGTAGGCCTGTACCAGCTGCTAGCTCAGCTGTTTGGTGGACAAGAGGAGGTTTCAAATGAAGCAGTCATTCTGTAGGGGGGCCTTCAATTAATCCCCATGTGTTCAGACCCATTTAATTCTATTGCCTTCCACCACATGCCTGCTGATTCTGAGCCTATCCTCTGGTGTTATATCCGGCAAACTGGCTCCCCCTTCCTCTGTTGCTCCTTTGTCGAATATTCTAGGCTGGATTTTTCCTGCCTATTTTTTTCATCAACTAATTCCCATCTACTTTCCCCAAAATTGTTGAAATCTGTCAACTGAGGATAACCTCCCATCCTCACCACATTCTCTTCACTCTGATGGGTTTATTCCTTTCTGTTCCTAGATATTTTTCCTGTAGTGAGCTTTTAAGTGTAAAGAAAGAAAATTCTGTATATCTGTGTGTATGTGTGTACACATGTGAGCATGATGTATCAGAATCAATTCACTTCTTATTTTCTGATTTTTTAATAAATGTAGTTAAAGTTATTAATTCTTCTAAATGACTACTTTGGCCACACAGCATAGGTTTTAATATGTAAGGCTCTCATTGTTGGTCATTTCTGAAGAGTTTATAATTTTAGTTTGTTTCCTCTTTAATCAAAGAGTTACTTTGCAGCCTGTTTTAAAACTTCCAAGTAGAAAATGCTTTTTTGGTTTTGCTTTGTTTTGCTATTGCCCATTCTTTTGTTCTTAAGTTTTAATTTTACTGTATTGTTGCCAGAGACTGAACTTCATGATTTCTGAGTTTTGGAATTTATTGAGATTTTTTTCGAGAGCTCTAATTCATTAGCAACTTTAGGAAATGCTCCACAGTGTTTGAAACATATTTCTGTGTTTTATGTTTTGTGGTATCATCTGGGATGTTAGTTCTAAAATTTTGAACTGTTTTACCCTTCTCGTTTTCCGTTGTCATTTTGGATTTGCTCTGAAACATATTTTTTTTTCTATCACTTCAAGGGGTTTTTTAGACAGATGGAATAGAAGCTTGTGCTCTGTCTGCCGCATCAGTAAAACCTTGCTGATTGTTAGTTTTCTGTCAATTGCTATCTGTCCTATATTTTTCTGATTTTTATCACCTACAGTCCCATTTTTTAAAGGGCTCCATTTTAAAACTGTTATACTAGTTCCATTTTTAAAGAATGGCCCATTTTAAATTCTACTAGTAAATACTTTAAACTCTAGTATATTTTTCTACTTTTCAAAGGCAAGAATAAAATTGTATCATTTACATCCCATTTTTTCAAACTAAGGAATTTAGCAGGACCCTCTCCATTGGTTTTCTCTTTCAAAAATGTCTTTACTTCTAGTCCTGTACACCTATGCTTCTCAATCTAGAATAAACTTGTTACAGTCCATAAAAAAGCCCAGATTTTGACTCAGGCAAAGAATTTCCTGATCAATTTAGGAAGAATTGACATATTTATTATGTCAACTCTTTCCTTCCAGGATTGTGGTAGTTCCTTTTTTTTTCAGGTCTTCTTTTATGTTTTTCAGTAAAGTTTTGTAGTTTTTAATATAGTTTTTTGGCTTTTGTTATTAAGCTGATTCCCAGCTGGTTTATAATTTTTGTAGCTAAAGTGAGTTGCATCTTTTTTTCCCATTACTTTTCCAGCTTTTTGTTACTGGATGGATCTGTATAATTGTGTCCTAACAGCAAGGAAATCCATTTGGGATTAATGGGTCTTTCTCCTTACATTGAAACTCTGTCTAGGTTTTCTGTTTTTCCAGTCAGTTTTGGTAAGCTGAGATTTTCTAGGAACTTATTCATTTTGCTTATATTTTCCAATTATGACATATAGTTGTTTAAAATACCTTTTTAAAAAGTTTATGTTTTATCTATTATCTACTATGTAATCTATTGTGTATGTAGTTATGTTTCTTTTTCATTTCTGATATAATTTATTGTGTCTTCTCTCTTTATATCTAGCTTGTTAGAGGGTTGGCTTTTATGTCCAGCTTTTCGAATAATAAGCTTTTGATGTTCTCAATCTTTGTTATCATTGTCTCTGTTTCATTAGCTTCTACTCACCCTTATTTTTCTTCCTTCTATATTCTCCAGGTTTACTCTGCTGTTCCTTTTATAGCTTCTTGAGTTGGATGTTCAGCTTGTTGGCTTGTCGACTGCTTCTTGACCCAGCCGCCTACTCAACATCTCCTCTTGCACATCTAATAGGCACCCCAGGCTTAACGTGGCCAAAACTGAATTCTAGATCTGTGCCTCCAAAAACAGTGCTTTTCCAAAAGCTTTCCCCCATCATGGTAAAAGCACCCATTCACTCATTTGCTAGGGCCCAAAACTCAGGAATCATCCTTGTTTCTTGTCTTTCTCTATACACAATCCTCTCTGCTCAATTTTTGAAAATAGAGCTTGAATTTCACAACTTCTCAGGCCCTCCACTACTACCACCCTTGTTAAAACCATTATCTCCTCTCCTAGATTGTTGTCGTGGCCTCTCAACTGGGCTCCCATGGTGGCTCCAGCTGCGTCTGCAACCGCATACCCCTACCACTCTCAGAGCCATATAAACTTCCTTGTTAGTCCCCAGTGTGCCAGGCATAGTCTCTCCTTAGGGCCTTTGAACTTGCCTGGAATCATCTTTTCTCCCCAGATATCCATATGGGGGAATAAAATGAGAGCAAAAGCCTGTGGATATTTAAAGAGCACCCTTTTACCCTTGCTTTATCTATCTCAAAGCTCTTATCACCATGTGGCAATGTATTATACACTTATTTGTATGTTTGTTATGTATCTTCCCCCACAAGAATGTTAGTGCACTGTCTTGTTCAGTGCTGTGCATCCAGAGCCTGGAACAGTGGCCGGCACATAACAGATACTTAGTAAATGAATGGGGGGTGAGGAGCCACATCAGAATCTGAGGGTTCCTTGTGAGGCATAGAATTAACACAAGCAGCATGGGGTGAATCGGATGACAGCTGGAATCAGAGTAAGGTTGCCTTGACAAACAGTCCTGTCTTGAACACTCCATTAGCTAAAACTTTTCTCATACTCTTAAATATTTTTCCATACCAGCATTGCTGGAGCTTAGCTCCGCAATCACCTCTTCTAGAAAGTCTTCCCTCTCCCCTCCAGGCAGAACTAAGTGCAGCTTCCTTTGTGCTCCCCCTACCCCTTCTGCCCACGTCCACCAAATCACATGATCCAACAATGACATGTCTCGTGCAGCCTTGGCATGCACCCTCTCCCTCCACCAGTTTCAAGAAGGCCAAGGCTGTGATTGGTCGTCAGTTTGCTCCCTTCCCCTATGAGAGTGTGGCACACGGCAGGCTCAGATGGAAGAATGCATTGGGTAGGCCTCTTAAACCAAGGTCCCCGGGATGGAACAATGTCAGGCTCTGGGGCAGGCAACTTTGCTGCTTGTACTGAAGGTTGTGATATTGAGAAAACGCGAGTGTTGTGAAACGCTTATAGTAGCGTACTTTGTGTGTTTGTGGACAGCGGGTCGAGGGCCCAGGATGACCGCGCAAACAGGCGTTCCGAGCCTAGGCCTTCACTTGCCCCAGCATCAGCAAGGGCCCATTAATCCTTAATATTCAAATTCCGCCCCCTAGACCAGCCCCTCGGCGCCCAAGCCGCCTCTTTTTCCCAAATGACGGCCGACGGCAGCCAATCGGCAGCTAGATGGGGCGTCCGCCCCCTTTTCCCTCGCCGGAATGGACGCGGACTCCCGCCAATTGGCGGCATCGTCGCCGAGGCCCCGCCCCTCCCCGACAGCAGCACCCAATGGCGGGCGGGCTCGCTGCGGCGCCGGGGGCGGGACGCGGGCGCGCAGGTGCAGCAGCGCGCAGGCTGGCCGGGAGGGCGGGGCGCGACGTCGGCCGTGCGGGGTCCCGGCGTCGGCGGCGCGCGCGCTCCCTCCTCTCGGAGAGAGGGCTGTGGTAAAAGCCGTCCGGAAAATGGCCGCCGCCGCCGCTGCCGCGCCAAGCGGAGGAGGAGGAGGAGGCGAGGAGGAGAGACTGTGAGTGGGACCGCCGCGGCCGCGGGCGGGGACCCTCGCTGGGGGGCGGGGGGTAGGGGCGGGACGTGGCGCGGGAGGGGCCCGCGGGGTCGGGCGACACGGCTGGCGGATGGCGTCCCTCCTCTCTACCCTCCCCCTCCCTCTGGTGACGGTTCCCCCCCCTCGGCCCGTTACCCGCACTTGCGGGTGACCGTCCTCGACGCGGCCTCCCAGGGCCGCCTTCGCCTGGCTCCCCCCTCCCTCCCGCCTTCGGCGCGCATCCCGGCCCCCGGCCCTGCGGTTGCCCCAGTCGCCGGGGCTTCGCCTGTCCGGGCTACGCGCGCGTCGTGCCCTTCGTGGGGCTTCGGGCCCGCGGCGCCGTCGCGCGCCCGCGGCCCCGGCCTCTCCCTGGATCGCGCCTTCCCCTCTCCCTCCCTCGCGCGCCCCCTCTCCCGTTACTCGGCCCCCCCACTGGCGCGCGTGCGCAGTCCGCCTCCGGTCGGGAGAGTGCGCCACAAGGGCTCCTGCGCTCTCACCCCCATCTCCAGACTCTGCCTCCCCCTCCTTCTCGCCCATTCCATGACTTTCTGCCCCCACTGCGAGCGAGTTGCTTTCCAATCTAGCAGGAACAAGTGGGTGGGAATTATTGTCCACCCACAAAAGGCACTAGACATTATGTTCCTGGTCCCACAGCTCATCATAAAGAGGCGATTATAGTTGCCATCAGGAGCCGTGGGTAGGGGACTCTATGTCCGGCAGCACCTGAGGCTCTTCTGTGGGAGCGCACCCCCAGGGTCTTTGGGGTGCTGTGGCCTCAGAATATGAGCGCCCTCCCATCCCCCCGTTCACCGGCGATCTTCCAGTTACATAAGTGGAGTGGGACATAGCATGTAACGGGCTTCCATAGTCCTGGAGCACATCCTGCTCAAGATCACCAGTACCAGATGGGGCACGTTCATCGCATCGGTGTGGTTCCTGTCAGTTGTCTCTGAAAGTTTATTTTCTTTTTAGTTTGGTTCTGACTGAACCACCCAGACTGAAACTCAGGTGACATACGTGGCGTGGCAATGTTTTTGTGGTTTTGCACTGAAGACTTAAGGTCATTGTGAAAAGTCTAAAGATTGCTCTTGCAGAGGAGATCGTTTATGCTAAGCGTGGATCCAAGGGGTGAAAGCTTACTCTGGAATATACCTCTGTGGCCGTTGCTTCTGTTGTATGGGCGGATTGATCACAGCAGAAATGGGCTCCACCACAAAATTGATATTCCTGACTCATGGTCAGGCAGATGTGTGCTTCTGGTTATTTTTCCAGGAACAGGAAAGGCTCTGCAGAGCCATTCACACGTTGTGTCTCTGCTGTGTGGGATCAGTGCCCCAAATTGTGAGATGATAGGATCAGATTCAGTGGGTGGTTGGTGATTGTGGAACCAAACCTACTGGCCTGTGAGGCTAAGTGGCTTAGACTTTGTAGGAGTCTGACAAGTTTTGGGCATTTTGTTATGGTACAAAAACGAAATATATTCGGGCATTGGTAGTAAAATTCATTGTTAATAGGTAGTTACTCTAGAGGAGAAATTTGGGTTTCGCGGCTGGAATTTTCATCTGCATCTCAGTGATTTCAGTTAACAATGAGATTAAGCGCTTCTCTTGGGTCCTTTGAAAATGCTGGATACTTATTTAAAAAATAACAAGATCTGGAGTTTTTAGGTCTTTTGTGAATTTCCACCAGGGATTTAGGGAAAATAAGCTTATTTATGGGCTTTTTTTTTAGGACTTCAACTTAAAAATCCCAGTCAGGGGGCCTAGGAAACATTTGCTTTAATTTTCTTACCCAGCTATGTCAGAACCTTAAAGGGCACAATCAGTCTAGTAGAAGTACAACTGATTAAATAAGTTGCCACAGATCACCCATTCATGGCATGTCACTCCATGGTGACACGGTGTCCAATCACTGAGGTCCATTCCCGTCCACACACACAGACACAGAAGCCTCACTTGACGAAGATTCCAAGGTTTGTACATCTGAGCCTGAGACGTGACAGGACAGGACTCTGCTTTGTTTTGCATCGTGGGCAATGCCTTTGCCTCCTTGGGTGCCCCGCCGGTTAGCTGTTTAATCACACCCCTAGCCCTTTAAACGGCACCGACAACTTCTAGAATGTAGTTTTTCTGCAGAGTACCTGGTGGCATCTGAAGTCAGCATGTCCTGATAGCTTGGAGAAACCTGCTATGGCTTTCTTGATGGTACTGACCTATCACACCATGCCATTTCTTGTTGTTACAAATTTGTCTGGAATGCTTTAAACTTAGAGTGCCACGTCTTTGTTTCACCTGATAGGGCGCGATGCAGTCAAACTGTACTCTGACTTTTTACTGCTTGTTTTGGGAGGGTTAGAATACAATTTTGCATTCTATTTGCAGTTTCCGGCCAGAGACACTGTTTGCCTGCCTGCCGTGACTCTTCTGTGGCTGAATCTAGGGGGTTGGGGAGGCAAGCTGTGAAATTTAACAGAAAAACTGGCTAGATGAGTTCGATACAATGTTGCCCTCACCCAAATACTCCTTCCTCTATTGAGGATGGAGTGAGAAGCTCTCTGCTTTAGCCTAGAATAAAGAAGGGTAGGCATGAAATTGTTCCCTACTCCAGGCCGGTTTCCACCACTAGTATACCTACCTGGGACTACTTGCATGATAAATGGTATTTCCTGTAACTGTAATCTTTTACAAAGGTGAATATCAGCACAAATCTTTTAATTGGCTAAGAGCAGTTTGTCGCCAGGCTGCCCGAGTTATCTATGAGGAGAAGAGAATCACAGAAAATGTTTGACATTTGTAGTAACTAGTGTTTTAAGCGCAAGGAGGTAAAGCATAGTCCTAGACTGATGAGTCCAGGGAGTGTGGCGGGACACCTGCTTGTTGTCCCCTCCCTCTGCTCTGGTGACATGCAGACCAGCCTCATGTGGCCAGCAGACATGACCTTTCTTCTTGGGTAGAACATTATTGCCGCTCCAGTGGAAGGACCTTGTCCTCACCTCTTCTGTACCAGCCCTCTTCAGTCACACTGCCGTTGTCAACACTGTGCCTTTACCTCGTTTCGGGTAGGACAGATGTAAACGAGTTCCTCTTCCTTGGACTCACTGACATAAGAGTTGTGCTTTTCTGCCTTTGTCTTGCAAGGAACCTTTTCCTATTAAAAGCTTGATCTGCATGCCATTGCTTAAATACTTGGTTCCACCACTGTGATGGTAGGTATGGTGTGTGGGGGACCGAGTGGGAAGGGGAATTTGGGAGCCGGCAGCCCCCATATCCAAGGGGGGTTGTGACCATTCCGTTACAGAATAAAGCCTTGGCTTTTTTCACTTCTTCAAGGCACACTTAGGCTGGTTCTGCTGGCATATGAACGTGTCCTTAGTATAGCTGTTTTGCAGTACTGCCGAAGTCTGGACTCTTGGGAGCAAGCCTTAGAAAGGGTTCATTTGTATTCCTTGCCTAAGAGCTGGGGACACCAAATATATGGACCTGCAAATCATTGCTTTATTGGGTCTTCACCTAACTGCTCACATTTGCTGGTGAAATCTTGAGTTAATCAAAGATCTTACACTTTCAGAGCTAGAAGGAACCTTAGGCCAGCTCTCTCAGTTTACAAACAAAAATGCAATTGACAAAAAAAAATGCAGCTGTGAGAAGTTGTAGCTTTTCCAGGGCCTCCCAGCCAGGATACCAGTTTGATTTTTATTATATAGCTGCTGAAAATACTGTTACCTTGACTTCTGGGATCTCAAAGCATTCTATGACTCGACTATTTAAGGGAATTGTAAGGCCTGACTGCACCTCAATAGATAATTCATTCCAAGTACCATCCTGGTAGTTAAAGACCAGCAGTAAAAGACTCGGTTGGTGTTGCCCTTCCTCTGGGTTTGATTACATGAGTAATTGTGTGAATAGCCTTTAAGTTGTACACTCTAGGCTTTTTTTAGTTGAAAGATAAAAGTGCTACTCTTGGGCCAGCAAAATATCAGAGATTAGCTAATATGGGGCGGTTTAGGTTTTAAGAAGGAAATGATGGTTATCTTAATGATGAAAAATACAATGACAAAAGACCTTTTTTGAACATGTGTTCAAAAGCAAAAGAGAAACTATCAAACTACTAACTCATTTTGTTAAATGTTTCGATTTACTAATCTGAGAGGCTTAAAAGTGATTGCTCTTAAACAGACTTGTGTATTTTTGAGGATGGCTTTGCATCTCCCAGGGTGCTTGGTTTCTGTTGGTGCTGCTTTTTTTCTCTCAGGGTTAAAAGCCCCTTTATGTGATGTTACAGCAGCTTGTTGCCACTTTAGCTGCTTGAAAAAGAAGGGAGACTTTGCCTCTGGATCTCACGTGTTCTTTTGGGGATGACATTTTGACGTTGCATGTTCTCTCAAACATGTCTTCTCTCCCTGAGTAGTTCTGTATGACATGGTGCAAGAAATACTTACCAGAGATCACTACTAACGGTATGCTTTATAGTGTCAAAATGTACCTCAGATGTGACAAGACCTGAGATAGTGTCAGTTCTAACACGCGTGATTATTTCCTTTATTTTAGCACTGTGTGTGTTATGTGCCAGAAATTTGTAGTTTAGTCTCTGTTTCTAGCTAGGTTGGCTGGGAAATAGCATAGTACTTTGTATGTTTATCTTCAAAATGTCCCAAATAGCCCTGGGAAAAAGGTCGTGCAGCACAATGGGGGCTTTCAACTTACGATTTTCTTTGTTTTAGGCTCCATAAAAATACAGACTCACCAGTTCCTGCTTTGATGTGACATGTGACTCCCCAGAATACATCTTGCTTCTGTAGACCAGCTCCAACAAGATTCCATGGTAGCTGGAATGTTAGGGCTCAGGTAAGTAACCTTCCTTTTTTTTTTTTTAGTATATGTCCTGGTTTGGCCATCTGTTTTTAAAAAAAAAAAAAAGGAATAAAACAAGATATACTACTCTTGGACAGTATAAAAGTACCCCAAAGACTAAAGAGATAACTGTGCCAAACTGTGCCATATAATAAAAAAAAGTCACTTCCCTGAGCCCTGAAAGGTCAGTTTGGGTAGGGTTACTTGGGAGCCACAGTGTGATCTGGGGGCGGGTGTCAGATTAGAGCCGGAACTGGTGATCTGCACCTTCAGTTCACCTTCACGCAGGTCAGCTGAGCTGAGAGCGCTTTGACTGAGCTCTTCACCTGCTGCTACTGCTGTCGCCTAGAGGTCTTCAGCATAGTGCTTTGTTTGCTTTGGTCTTGGGTAAATGACTTCCTGGTCAATATTAGTGAGTGGTGGTAATGCATTTTCAGATCTGGGAACTGTGTGTGGTCCCCTAGAAGGATGATTTCCTGAAAGCTGTCACCAAACAGCGGAGTCCACGGCTAATGGCGTGTGCTTGCCGCATCCCTCCCATGGGAATTCAGGAGGGCACCCAGATACACTTCTGGCTCTTGAGACTCTAGAGCAGAATGAATACCTTTTGAAAAGGTGGGAATCTAAGCCATTTGAGGTCTGACAGTAAGGTGCTCTGGCTGCTGCACTTTGGGCTACTTTGGCGCTATTGTGTGGACTTTAATTTTGTAAAAATGAGTGGTTCCTTAATTTCTCAACTGTCAGGCTCAGTATCTCAAGCTTTTTTGAAGTCAGGGGCCACTCCACATTTGATGTTTTGACACCTGGATTTCAGACATTCCATGTGGTAAGACAGAACATTCTAATTGAATTTTTCCATTTTGTTTCCTGTGTTTGCGCATATGCTGCCATTGTGATTCCAGCTGAGACCCTCAAGTAGCACTTTGTTCTATCTCCCTAGTGGTTTCTGACACCTCTGGATAAAGCTGTGTGGACATCCGTAACAGATGGCCCATTTGGGGACTGTGTGAGGGGCAGAGTTTGGGTGGAAGGAAGTGAGGAGCATTACACTGCCTCCAAATCCCAAATTTGGTTCCACTCCTGATCCTGTGACTCAAATTGTCCTTCCCATTTACTGCTGTGGGGTGTGCTCTGGGCCCTGCTGACAGGGCGTTCTTTGTATGCCACGAATTTATGCTGGTGGGAGTTGTGTGGCTGGTGCTTTGTGCATTGTCTCAAATTGCGTGGACTAAATGTAATACGGGTTTCTTCTGTTAGATATTAAGCCCAAGGGGGTTTATGTTTTTAACAGTCTTTTTCTCGGATTACGAATGGATTTTATAAAACAGACAGTGGTGACTCTGTACAGTTTCTCTTAAGAAATGTAAAAAGGAAGATGTTTTTTAAAATATCTCTTATTACTTATGAATGGGAAAGACTCGGCCATTTGAGCTTCAAAGAACTTTGAAGGGAATTCTCAGAGGACAGAACCTGTCTTTAATAGATAAGTGCTTGATATCTTACTATTTT
The DNA here is from genome assembly GCF_048773025.1 of Camelus bactrianus. Classification (NCBI taxonomy): domain Eukaryota; kingdom Metazoa; phylum Chordata; class Mammalia; order Artiodactyla; family Camelidae; genus Camelus; species Camelus bactrianus. The sequence goes on along the minus strand of NC_133575.1, from coordinate 117,231,144 downwards.
TATTCTATTCCTTTTTAAGAAATTATAAAAATAATACATGCTTTTTATAGAAAATTCAAACCATTTCAAGGTATATCAAGTAAAAAAGTGAAAGCTCCCTATTGCTCTCCGTACTTACTACCTAGAGTAACTGCTCTCAATAGCGTGATGTCGATCCTTCTGAATCTTCTTCTCAGGCGATGCAGATAGGCACCTTTTGTATTTTTGATGAAACAACAGTGGTATTATACATACTCTGCATCTATCCACATGATAACATTTCTCTGCCTCATTTCTGTTAAATAGCAGTGTGGTTTGGTGCCAGTTCACTGTCATGCATTGTCCCTTATTGGTTTTCCCAATGGTCCGCAATTAATGACGCTACTGGATTGAACTTCCTCCTGTGCCAGTCTTTTTGAAGAGTGGCTGCTACCACATCATCTTCCAAAATGGCTATCCCAGTTCCCACAGCAGTCTTAGAAAGTGCCCTTCCCATACCCTCCCAGAATTGGATATCCGTCTTTTAAATTTGTGCTTCTAGGGTTATGACTAGGCTGAGCCTCAGTAGTCATTGGCCATTTGTATTTGGTCTTTGTGAATTGCCTGTTGGTGTTCTGCATTCATTCTTCCATCAGGATATTTCTCTCTAAGTTGATTTATAAGAACTCTTAATGTATTAAGGATATTAAATCTTTGTCATCATGTACATATTTTTGCTAATTTTTTCATATATCTTTTGATTCTGCTTGTCTTTTTGATACATAAAATTTCTATTATGGTTTCTTATTTTGCTTTCATACTTAGAAAGTCCTTTCCTACTCTAAGAATACGACTGTATTCATCTGTATTTTCTTTCTTCCTAAAAAACTTGATGATGTGCTATATTCGTACATACATGTTTGATACATGCAAAAGAATCCTATAGGTAAGTTGTCCCATGTTTTTTGTATGGTATTTGAAATACTTGTTTTTGTATTTAACTGTGGAATGGGGTGAGGTCTAGAGCCCACTTAGCCAGTTGTGTTGTAGCCATTTGGTGAAGCAATTATCCAGTTTGTTAACCTGTATCATATTCTGACTTCAAGTGAACAAAGCATCTCGTACTTTTTTCTTGCTGAATTTTTCTTTGTGAAGCTTGATGGCATGCCTGTCAGCAGATAATCATTTATTCGTTCACCCAACAAATATTTTAGCCCCTGCTTTAAGCCAGGGGCAGTGCTGGGCCCTGCAAGTGCTGCCTTCTCCTTGACTTGCTGGGGAGCCTGGGGGGGCGGCTACAGAGGTCGTGGTGCCAGCTGCATGACTACAGTGCTTATTCTGGAAGACTCAAGAAAATAGTGGATCTTCACAAAAGTAGGTTTTAGATAAACTATGAGGAATCCAGAATGTGTGTGTGCATGTGCACACATGCATCTGTTTGCATGTGTGTGTTTTAAATTCTGACATAGACGTTAGAGCTTTAGGGTAGACTGCAACATAAGCATAGTTTGTTTTCTAACTCACGTAATTGCAGGCTGATTTGTGTCTTGATTTATGATGAAGGGTTTTTGCTGTTAAAATAGTTCTATATTCAGCTGGCTTGGTTGTGATGGAATAAAAGTTGCGTACTGATAAAAATGGTAATTTTCTTCTGTGATTTTCAAGTTTTTTGTAATAGCTGATAAAAATAAAGACAGGATTTTGGTGAATATTCTTAGGCAAACAAGTGTAATTTTTCGCAACTTGTTTTATTTATTTATTTATTGCAACTTGTATCATTTAAATCTAATAAATACCCTCAAAACTGAAGTGGCATCCTGATTTTTTTAACTTATAGAAAGGATATAAATGACTTGTGATCAAGGAAAAGGCTTCTTGTGTAAGTCTTTTTTTAATGATATTTTTGAATAGTTAGGTATAGTAAAGAATGAAAAAGGTAGTATAAGAGTTTATATGGTATAAGATCTCCTTGGCACTCTGTCCCTAGACATCCATTTCTCTCCCTGAAGGCAACCATCATTACCAGTTTATTAATGTGTGTGTGTGTGTGTGAGTGTGAGGGAGACAGAGAGAAAGATTTTTAAATTGTGGTAAAATACACATAATGTAAAATTTAACATTTTATCCATTTTTAAGTGTACAGTCACAATTAGTGACATTAAGTACATTCTCCTTCTTGTGCAACCATCACCACTGTGTATCTCCAGAACCCTTTTTATCTTGCAAAACTGAAATGGTTTCCACGAAACCATAACTCCCATTCCTCCCTCCTCCTGCAGCCCCTGGCAATCACTCATTTACTTTCTGTCTCCTATGAAGTTGACTATTCTAGAGACCTCATATTATTGTATATTTTTATATATGTCTTTATGTATATATCTTATGTTTGTGTATACACACACAAACGTGTGTGTGTTTACCAAACAGTAAAGTACCATGCACATTTGCATGGTTTGCTCTTAGTTAATATATCTTGATGATTGTTTGATACCAATTCCTATAGATAGCAGTGTCACCCTTTTTAAGGGTTGGATTAGTCGTAGTCCATTATGGATGCACTGTAATTTATTTAACCAGTTTTCTGTTGAGGGATATTTATGTTTCCAATGTATTTTATTTCATTAATGCTGTAGTGAATAGTCTTTTATGTATATTTTGCTCGCAGCCAAGTTTATCTGTAGAAGAAATTCCTAGAGATGGGACTTGCTGGGTCAAAAGATACATGCATTTTAAACTTTCATAGATATTGCTAAATGAAGGATGGCCTTTTAATTGTAAAGTTTTAAAGAAAAGGCTACACATGAGGAGATAAGCCCCCAAATTTACGACTGCAGTGCAGTTTGTGGAGATTAGAGAGCTGTTTATTAGCCTGGGAAGAAATCATTTTTAGCAGCGCTAGAAAACAAAACTTCTGAAGCTTCCATTTCGTGACCTCATGTGAGCAGAGGCTGAGGCAGGACCCTTTACTTGGCAAGCAGAACTTCACCGTAGCTCTTGTTTCTGAATCTTGAAGAGAGTGGAGCATTTTTATTTTGGTACTGTTCTAAGTTGCAGTGGCTCCTTGGGACTCAGGGTAAAGAGTCTCCCGCAGCTGCTAGACATTGTGTCTTGTTCGTATTGTGATATGCATAAGGAATATTCCAGCAGTATTCAGAACCATAATGCTGTTGCCACACTTCTCTTTCACTGTGGTACTCTTTATATTGCAGTACTTTATTCATTTACCCTATACTAATTGAGCAGCTATTATTTGTCAGTTACTGTCCTAGCTGCTAGGGACTATCCCTACCCTCAGCGACCTTCCGGTCTACAGGAAGACAGACAGGCATAGGCCATTACTGTACAAGGGGCTAAGTGCTACAGTGGAGAAGTACTGGCCACTGAGGGGGCACATAAACATTAGAGGGGTCCTACCTAGGCTTGGGGGATAGGGTCAGGAAAGAGACTTCTTAGAAAAGTGACGCCCCCTCCCCCCCCCCAGACCTTAACGATCAGGCAACACTAACTCATCCAGGAGAAAGTGTGAGTGGAGGAGAGAGCTGCATGGATGGAGGCTTGGGTGAGAGAACACTGTGTGGCCGGGTCTGAAGGTTTGGAGTGTGGAGACGGACAGGTGGAGCAAGCCAGGCCCGGGGTCTAGGAGCAGTTCTGTTTGCAGAGTGTGCTGGTAGGAATCAGGCACAGCTGCACCAGTTGTGCCAAATAGGCTTGGCTTTCATTCTAAGCTGCATCACACTCTGAGAGGTTTCTGAGCCCCAGAAGACAGGGCCATCCATCCTGCGCCCTTTCTGCCCTGCACTGCACTGGATACCATCTGCCCTGAGCTGACTTGCAACCCCCATCAGGCCCCCCGGGACTCACCCTCCAGCTCTCTTCATGGAATCTTCCTTCCCTCCACTTCTGCCCCAGGAGACCCAGGGAACTCATGAGGAGAGGGCTTCTTTTCCCACACACTCCAGTCTCTGGGGCTCAGTACCAGCTTACATGGCACGTGTGGTAGCAATGGTACCAGACACACTGCTTGGTTCTTCTGATTTTTAGTTATTACCCTTTACCAGGACTTTCATGGTGAAGGAAGCAGTGCATAAACAAGCTCACTCCTGTCTCATCAAGACTAGGTCCACCCTGATGAGCCACTGTGAACCGTCTGGCTGTGATCTCCGCAGACCTGGCCTCGGGAGGTTGGGGATTGGAGCCCTCCTCACCTGCACCTCTGTGCACCTGCTCCTCTGCCCTCCCTCGGGCTGTCCCCACCCTGCTGCCTTTGAGGTTCTGCCTTCCTGCAGCCCTCCCAGCCCTCTTCCTGCCAGGCCTCTGCACTCTATTCACAGGGCAGATCCTCGGGCACTTTCCACGTAGACTTAGGAAATGTTAGCACTTTGCCTGTTCACATCAGCTTCCTGTTAAGAACTCAAGTGTGACAGCTCCAGGGAACTCCTAGCCCATGTTTGCACTGCTGCCTTCCCACCCAGAGGTAGCTTGTCTCCCAGGGTGATGGGATTATTGTCCATGCTAGCTTTATGCTGTGTTACACATTACACAACATTCAAAAGTGTTTTGAAAATTGACGGGATGGTATCCTAGTGTATGGTAACATCCTGCAACTCACTTTTTTCCTGCTATACTTGGCATTTGAGCCTGGTCCATGGTGCTCTGTGCAGACCTTCATTCATTTAACATGTCTTCTTGTGCTGTAGAAACATCTTTACAACAAAAGTCCCACCAGAGCCCTGAGGAAGAATGGAATTGTAGAGGAACAAGGATTGACATCTGGTTTATGTTTACATCCTTTGGGTCTATTAACTGAGAAGATATTTTTATTTCTATGTTTGTGAAAGCTTTCCACAAAAAAGGCATCCATTTTCTAGACTTATTAATAGAGCAGTCCAACGGTTTTATTTTTAGAGTTGAAAGAAATCAAAGCAGGATTCTGAGATATGCACATTTCCCTTCATTCCCATCTCCTTTGCATATTTCCACATTGCTTCTAAGACACCAACTTGAGCACTTTTCAGCATGAGCCGACTTTCTACATGTAAATTATTTTTGAAAAATTAAAGCATTTTCGGTTTTTGGGGGCTTCTAGTGGCACTTAAGTTTTGACACAACTTTGATAAGTTGTATTTTAAATTTGTATACAAGTTATTTAGTAACTTATTTTTAAAATATAAATTTCTGTGTGTTTCTGGGTTTTGTGTTTTTGTAAACAGCAGAAGGTATTAGTCCGTATTAAGTACTAATTTGCTCTAATATTTTCAACTGTTTCTGGAGTTACACTTGGCAAAAAAATAGACAAATGTCTGCAGTTGTGACAGTTTGTCTTTTTGTTCCTTTTAACTCCAGAATAAATAATTCAAGTGAGTTTTTTTCTAGGCTTGTGAGGATACGGAAATGATTAAAATCGTAATTAGTAGTTAGGGAGGTTGAAAGTCTTTTTTTAAGTGATATCACCCTATAAGAAAATGTTAGTGTAGCTTGTAAGCAACTGTATAAAATTTCTTAACCACTTTTCCAGGTTAAGAAGATAAAACAAAATGAACTAATGAAAACTTAGTATTTATTAAGCTCTTTATTTGTTAGTTACATAAGTAAAGTTATCATTGTAGGAAATTTAGAAGATACATGTGGAAATCATTCTAGAAGTTCCACCACGGGGAGCTGTAGCTATTTGGTGTGTATCTTTCTAGACTGAGGGTTCTGGCTCAGGGTGGAAAAGTCTGGGGCTTTGTGACCTTGGATGGGAAAAACACTACTTTATTTTCACTAACCTCTCATTGAAAGTTCAATGACGAAGGTAAGCAACAGATCATGGTAGTATTAGGAGTACCTGTGACTTTGTCACTGATAGAGATCAAAGATGCTTTTCTATCATATTATAGTTACAGATACTTTGAAATGTCACTTGTGTTCACCAAGTTCAAGCTTAGGGTAGTTATTAGACCCACTGCCAGATCTGTTTATTTAATGGTTTACTAAGGAAGAACTGTAGCACCAGTTCTAAAAGTATGTTGTTCATCAATTTCTATACATTTTATTTTATGCATTTCAAAACATTCCTCTGAGGAGGGCCAAAGGGACCATGGCAGAAAAAGGTTAAGAACGCCTGTCATGCACATGATACCATGCAACTCCAAATACAAGAACAGCCAGCACTTGAGTAGTCACTTTGTTGGGGAAAGAGACCAAGGAAAGCCCTAAAGCACATGTGGAATAAAGGAAGACAAAGTGACGTTAAAACTTAGTTCAGATTATTGCATCAGATATCTTTGTGAACATGTTTAGCGTTTTCCAGATACTGCGCAAAGTGCAGTGCAACTAAAACTGGTAAATAATAGCCAGAAAGTTACCTTTGTTGTTGGCACTTTAAACATCCTCCTGGAGTCTTCCTTATGAACCCGTGTGCATGCATACATACTGTTTTAGATAAATGGGATCATGTTCTAACTTGCCTTCTTTCCTCAATGATAATGTTGTAGGGAGAAAAAAGGAAAAAAATAATTTAAAAAAAATATAGAAATAGAAATAGCAATTAAAAACCTCCCTACAAATAAAAGTCCAGGACCGGACGGCTTCACCGGGGAATTCTACCAAACATACAAAGAAGAACTCATACCAGTCCTTCTCAAACTCTTCCAGATGATTGAAAAGGAGGGAATACTCCCAAACTCATTCTATGAAGCCACCATCACCCTGATACCAAAACCAGGCAAAGACACTACAAAAAAAGAGAATTATAGGCCAATATCACTGATGAACATAGACGCCAAAATCCTCACCAAAATTTTAGCAAATAGAATCCAACAACACATAAAGAAGATTATACATCATGACCAAGTGGGGTTCATCCCAGGGACACAAGGCTGGTTCAGCATACGCAAATCAATCAGTGTAAAAAAATTATAATGTAGATAGCTTTCCATGTCAGTAAAAATTTATTTTTATCATCACTTTCCATCAGAATAAAAATAATTGTATTTTCTAATTGTAAAAGTAGTATCTGTTCAGTGAAAAAAAAAGTTTTTAGAAAATATAGAAAGAGGAAAAGTAAGAATTGCCCATAAAACTGCCATCTACAGATGGGTAGCATCTGGATGATGTTTTTACATCATTGTTTTTAATGACCACATGACATTTTATTGATGGCTATGCTTTGATTTAATTAGGGGTGTTTCCATTGTTTCTGTGCTTTCATTGCTCTGAATGATAGCTACCACTGTGTGCTGACCATTCTACTCTGTGCCCGTGTCTCTAGCCTGCATCTATAACCTCCCTTTTGAGCCCCACATTTGATGGCCTCATCAGTATTTCCCCTTGAGTTGCTCATGAGCATCTCAAATGTAACAAGTCCCAAGCAGAATTTTTTTTTTTTTTTATATTTTAAAGTGTGCTTTTTTTCTTTTTTTCTCTTTTAGTTGAAATAGAGTTGACTTACAGTGTTATGTTAGTTTCTGGTGTACAGCAAAGTGATTCTGTTATACATATATATATATATTATTTTTCATACTCTTTTCCATTATGGTTTATTACAGGATATTGAGTATAGTTCCCTGTGCTATACAGTAAGACCCTGTTGTTTATCTATTTTATATATAGTAGTTTTGTATCTGCTAATCCTAAACTCCTAATTTATCCCTCCCTCATCATCTTTCCCCTTTAGTAACCTTAAGTTTGTTTTCTATACCTGTGAGTCTGCCAAACAGAACTCTTGCTCCCCCCTCCTTAAATCTGCTTCTAGTTTCTGTCTCATTAAATAGCATCAACATCCACCAAGTTACCAATCTAAAATTTTAGGATTTGTCCTTGATTCTCCTCTTTGTCTTACCTTCCTCTAATTCACCAGCAAGTCCTGTGGACCTGTACATTCAAAAATTACCCCAGAACAAGCCACTTCTCACCATCTCCACTAAGACCTCAGTCTAAGCCACAGGTCACTTCTCAGATGGATGCAGTGGAACTTTGGGTGATATATTGAACAGCTTCACTGACAGTTGTGGAACACTACATGTTTCATAGGCCTATTTGTTATAATGACACTCAATTCTAAATGATGGGATTGGTCCACATTTCTTAGCTTTTTCATCTGGCGATACTCTTCAGTTTAAGTACCAAGTTCCTTGCTGCTCCATGCTGAAGGATCTGCAGTTCATCAGGCTGTCATCCAGTCATTCATTCCATGATGGAGTTAGGTGTCTATAGTACCTGAGGCACTGTGGTAGGCAGGCTGTAGGGTGACTGAGAAAAGATTGGTATCTTTCCTCATGGAGCTTAAGTTTGGCTGGAGAGACAGACTTTAAAAAATTCACAAGTAATTATGTAATTACAGTGGGTTACATGCTCTGAAGGACAAGTACGGGGGTGACGGGGTGCTCACTGAAATCATGTGTAATGCAGGGACAGCCCAGCTTTGGGAGGGATAAGGAAGCCTGCCCTAAGGAAGCAGTGCTGAAGCAGGGAACCAAGGGGTGAACAAAAGTGGACGGGACAGAGTGGAGGATGGCTTTCCTGATGGAGAAGAGCATGTGTGAATGTGTCCTGAATCTGACAGGTGCGTACCATCTAAGGTGCTTTAAGAAGCCCTGTGTGGCTGGAGTAGAGTGGGGTGGGGGTGACAGTGACAGAGATGTATACAGGCTAAGAGGTTGACAGGCTGGGTGTAGGATTTCTGATGTTAATGTCAGAGCAGTGGGAAACTATTGGAAGGTTAGGTTGTTTGGATTTTGATTTTTTTATCGAAATATTACAGCCACTTGATAACAACATAACCTCTCTCAAAGGGGGTTATGGTGAAGACAGTAGTCTACCTCTTCCCCTTCCTGTTCCATGATCCAGAGATGCCAGCTTTTAATGGCTTCTACTTTTAGTTTCTTTGATGGTTACTGTTGAAACTAAATAGTATGCTTATACATCTTTCTTGATGTGACAACTTTGGAGAATTATATTAACTCCCAGAAATGAAAGATGACTTAGCTTATTACATCACCTCCCTTGTTGAGATTCATATTCATTTTTTCTGTAACTTTAAACTTTTTTGCATTCCATCACCTTTTGTCCATGTGGCACTTTGCCTCTATGTAAGGGGATATCATGACCCTGCATCAATATAAATGCTAAATCTTTGTCTTTGATTACAAAGTTAATTACCAAATTCCAAAGTAAGGAATTGGTGTAATAATCACCTCAAATGGTGGCAAAATACTTGACATTCTCTCTTCTGTTCTCTTTCATGTCGATATGGACTTGTGGAGTTTTATTTATTAAATGCTTTACGATTCAGCTATAGTCTTTATTCTTTTGATTAGATTATTCCAGATTGGGCAATGATGTTTCCTTTATCCTGGCACCTGTGTCCTCTTGGCATACCCTCATTAATTAGTCTTTGAAAGAGTCTTTTCTTTCTGGCACATTCCATCTCAGTGTGTACTTTTCCTACCCTGGAACTGGTTCCAAGAGCTCTGGTTCCTTTTAGTGGGAAATGGTATTTAGAATCCAAGATTTGGTTGCTAGATGTGTGCAGTCTTACTGGGGTGACATTGCATCTAGGCCCTTTCAGTGGACAAAGCTAGAAAATATACTGAAAAAAAATTTTTAACTCATAAATATATAATGATATCTACAGTGGAAATGTAACATTAGCACATTTGTATTTATTATTTTATCCTTATATCTTTTCCTTGCAGAATAGTTCATTCCTAATTTAATATAGTTGCTTATTTACGTTATCTTGTAATATACATAAAATAATTATAAAATTATTATTGAATGTTACTGCTAACAATAAAAATCCTGAATGAAGTTTAAGGCTTCTTTTTGTCCTTAGGACATATCTCACCAAGGATGTAAAATCAAGATTATTGCATTCAAAAGACACCTGAGGGATTTGCTTCTGGTTGTAGTGAGGTAGCTCATTTTGGACTACCTCCCGTGTAAATAACAGGCAAAAACTCTGGACAGAAATAAAAACAATTATTTAAAGGTAGTAGAGAAAAAGCAGGCAGAAACTGGACAGAACTTGATACTTGGAAGAAGGGAACTGCATTAGGTGAATTTCCTATTTGTAATAGCTTTTCACCTGAGGGCAGTCCTAGGCAGTGCTGCTGCTGGGAGACTGAGACTTGAATAGAGACCTACAGTCTCAGGGGTTGAGGAATCAGAGGACTGAGGGCAGAAATCCTGGAAAGCAGATAGCCTTGGGCAGGGGGCCAAATTTTTCATATAAACTCTGCTAAACTCCAGCTAAGGCAAAAGAAATGAACTGAGGTTGTGACTGCTACCCTCCATAGGGAAGACAGTTTAGAGTTTTAGTTTTACCAGATTAACTGCCTGCCAGAATATAAAATTGGTGCTCTTCATTGGAAAATAACAGAATCCAGAGTCTGACAGTGTATTACTCACAATATCTAGACATTTGAAGAAATAGGAAAAATATGACCCTTACTCAAGAGCAGGGGTAAACAAATTTTTTTCTGTATGTAGTGACTATTTTAGGCTTTGCAAGCCGTACAGTCTCTGTCACAACTACACACAACTCTGCTGTTGTGATGCAAAAGCAGCTGCAGAAGGTATGTGAACAAATGGGCATGGCTGCATTCAAGTAAAATTTTACTTTAAAAAACACACAGTGGGTCAGATTGGGTCTGCAGGTTATAGTTTGCCCACCCCTGGACAAGAGAAAAGGTGATCAGTGGCACCTTACCCCAAGATGATCCAGATGTTGGAATTAGAGAAGGATTTTAAAGCAACTGTTTTAAGTACTCTTCAAGGACATAAAATATGCTCATAATGGAAGAACAAATTAGTAGTCCAAAGTCCAATCATATCAATAATACATTAAATGTAAATGGACTAAACATTTCAGTTAAATGGCAGAGATTGTAAGGTGAATTTAAAAATAAGACCCAGCCATATGTTGTGTATAAGATAAACAGTTTTAAAATAAAGACACAGTTAGAGTGAATGTAAAAGGATGGGAAAAAAATAAACCATAAAAACAGTAAGCATAGGAAAGCTGGAATGGCAATACTGATATCCGCGCCCCCCCCCCCAAAGAAAAGACAGGCAGACTGAAACAAAGGATATTACCAGAGATAAAAAGAAACATTTCATGATAAAAGAGTCAGTTCATCAGGAAGACATTAACAACCATGAATGTGTATGTGCCTAATTACAGAGCTGCAAAGTGCATGAAGAAAAATTAGAATTAAAGAGAGAAATAAACAGATCCATAATCATACTTGGCTATTTTAATACCCTTCTCTCACTATTTGGTAGAACTAGAACTAGATGTCAGTAAGGATGTATAAGACCTGAACATTACCAACCACATTTATAGAATAACACACTCAACAGCTGCAGAATACACATTCTTTTCAAGTGTACATAATACAGTTCAACAATGTATCTTTTGCTGGACCATAAAAGAGGTCTCAATAAACTTCAGAAGCTTGAAATCTTACAGATTATGTTCTTTGATCAGAAGGAATTAAATTAAAAATCATAACAGAAGATCTAGGAAAACCTGCAAATATTTGAAAATCAAACCACACATTTCTAAAAAACCCATGGGTCGAAGAAGAAATCACAAGAAAAATTAGGGAATATTTCAAGCAATAATGAAATATAATGAAAATACAACATACTAAGTTTTATAGGATGAAGCTTAAGTACTAATAGAGGGAAATTTATAGCTTTAAATGCATTTATTAGAAAAGAAGAAAGGTATAAAATTAATGATTTAAGATTCCACCTAAGAAGCTAGAAAAAGAAGAGCAAGATAAACCCAAAGTAAATAGAGGGAAAGAAGGAAGTGATAAAGGTAAGAGTAGAAATTTATGAGTTAGAAAACAGACAAAGGTTAGAGAAAATTAAGAGCCAATGTATATCAACAAAGTTGAAAATCCCCTGGCCAGACTAATGAAGCTAAAAAGAGAAGCACACAAGTTAAAAGGGTACAGGCATAAAAGGGTACATTACTAAAACTTCTTCAGACATTAAAAGGATTATAAGGGAATGAACAATTAAAATTGACAAACTTGGATGAAATGGACAGATTCCTTGAAAAACAGGACATACAAAAATTGACATAATATGAAATAGAAAACAATAGCTCTTCATCTAGGAAAAGGATTTTTTTTTTTACATTATCAAAAAAATTTTCCACAAAGACATCTCTAGGCCCAGATGGTTTCATGAGTGCATTTTATCAAACATTTGAGAAATAACACCGATCTTGCATAAACATAAGCTTTTAGAAAATAGAAGAGGAAGAAGAAACACTTGATAGTTTATTTTATGAATCTAGTATAACCCTGATACTAAATCTTACAAAGACAGTACATAAAAAGAAAATTAGAGATCATTATCCTTCATGACTATAAATATAAACATCTTAATAAAATATTAGCAAATCAAATCTAACAATATATTAAAGAGATAATACATCAACCAATTGAGACTTATCCCAGGCATACAAATGCGGTTTAAAATTTAAAAACCAGTCTGTAATTCACCATATTAAGAGAATAAAGGAGAAAAACCGTGTAATTATCTCAATAGATATAGAAAAAGTGTTTGACAAAATTCAGTGCCCATTCATAATAGAAACTGAGCAGATTAGGAATAGAAAGGAACATCCTCATCTGATAAAGTTCCTTTAAGAAAAAGCTACATATAAGTTGTATTTAATGGTGAAACATTGAACATATTACCCCTAAAATCAGGGAAAAGTTCTAGTTAATATGATAAGGTAAGGCAAAAGATAAAAGACATTAATATTAAAGGGAAGTAAAACTTTCATTTTGGAGGTAATATGGAAAATTTGAAAGAATGTAAAAGAAAGAAAAACAGGCATACTAGAACTAAAAAGCAAATTCAGCAAGGTCTCAAGACACAAGGTCAATTATGCAAAAATTAATTGGAAAATGAAATTTGCAATGGAGTACAATTAGGAATAATTTAATGAAAAATGTATAAGATCTGTACACTGAAACTGAAAACATTGTTGAAAGAAATTAATGACCTAAATAAATAGAAAGATACACCATGTTCATGGATTAAAAGACTAAATAATCTTTACAGTGATTCTAAAATGTATATGGAAATGCAAAGCACTTAGAATATCCAAAGCAGTCTTAAAAAAGAACAGAATTGGAACACTTAGACTACCTGACTTTGACTTACTGTTAAATCTGCAATAATCAAGACTGCTTGGTACTTGAATAAGGGTAAACACATAGTTCCGTGGAATAGAACAGAAAGCCCAGAAATGGACCAAACATCTATGATTGTTTGATTTTTAAGAGGCGCCAGAGCAATTCAGTGAGAGAAAGGAAAGCCTTTTTAGCAAATGGTTCTGTCTATACCAGACAAAAAGGAACCTTGACCCTACCTGTATGAGTTTCCTAGGGCTGTTGTAACAAAGTGCTACAAACTGGGTGGCTTAAAACTAAAGGTGTCGTCAGCCCATGCTCCCCCTGAAACCTGTAGGGGAATCCTTCCTTTCCTGTTCCTAGCTTCTGGTGGTTTGCTGGCCACCAGTCTTTGGTGTTCCTTGATTTGCAGCTGCGTAACTCCAGTATCTGCCTTCCTCATTGTGTGGCATTCTCTGTGTTGTGTCTGTGTTTTCATGTGGCTGTCTTCTTATAAGGACACCACTCATGTTGGATTAGGATCCTACCCTACTCCAAGATGACCTCATCTTAACTAATTACATCTGCAAGGACCTTGTTTCCAAATAAGATCACATTCTTAGATACTGGGGGTTAGGACTACAACATCTTTTTTTTTTTTTAATGGAGGGACTGGGGATTGAACCCAGGATCTCGTGCATGTGCTCTACCACTGAGCTGTACCCTCCCCTCAACATATCTTTTTTGAAGAGGACACATTTTAACCCATAGCACTACCTCACACTGTACATAAAAATTAATTCAAGATGGATTATAGACCTAAATATTTTGAAAGCTAAAAATATAAAGCTATTAGAAGAAAATATGGGAGAATATGTTCACAGTCTGAAGTTAAAGGTTTCTTAGGATACAGAAAGCAATGATTATTAAAGGAAAAAGTGGATACATTGGACGTCATTAAAGTTTAAAACTTCTACTCTTCAAAAGATGATATTAAGAAAGTGAAAAGATAAGTTACTGAGAAAATAGTTGAGACAAGTCATAGAGAAAATAGACAGTCATATATCCGATAAAGGACTTATGTCGAGAATATATAAAGAACTCTTATAAGTCAGTAATAAAAAGACAACCTATTTTTAAAACAGGAAAAGATTTTAATAGATATTTCACAAAGGAAGGTATCTGAATGGTGAGCAATATTCTTATGAGAAAGTCCTAACAGAGAAATGCAAATTAAAACCACAATGAAATACCACTACACACCCACTGTAATGGCCAAAATTAAAAACCGACACCACCAAATGTTGCTGAGGATGTGGGGTGGGGCTGCCTGGAAAGAAGTGCAGAGGAACTTCTGTGGCCTTCGTGACATCTGTCTTGATAGGGGTTTGGCTTATACAGGTGCCTGCACTTGACAGAACTCATTAAATGATACACTTAAGATTTGTCATTTCACTGGATGTAAATTTTACCTTAAAAAATTAAAATGAATTTTCAACTCCAGTTAATTATTTGTATGCTGAAGTGTTTAGGGATGAAATGTACTGGTGAACTTTGAAATACATCAAAAATAAGATGGATAGATTGGTCGCTGAAGCATGTCAACAATGGTAGAATCTAGGTGATGAGTATGTGGGTTTTCTTTGGACAATTTGTTCTATTTTTCTGTATGTTTGAATTTTCCTTTATAATATGTTGGAAAAAGTCACTTGGAATAATTCTTTTCTGTGTGATTGTGTTACTAATTTGATACACAGCTAGGTTTATTTGTTTTCAGTTTTACGGTTTGCTTTTTTTCTATTTTTGGAATATGTATTTAGTGGTTTGCAAGTCAAGCCTAATTTAATTGAGGAATTGCTACTTCACTGAACTTTCTTTAGTTATGATTGTAATAATGATTCTTTATATTCATAGGCTATATGCACGCTTTATGTACGTGTAAACAACACATATGGGTTTTGTAATTCTTGTTTTGTTATATTTATTTTGATTACACTTATTGAAATGCAATTTGGTATCTGTTGAATATAGTATAGCAGACTTGAATTTTAAAAAAAGCCAAGCCTGAATGGTAACTAGTTGTGTGGAGGTGATCACTTTGTAATGGATACAGATGTCAAATTATAATGTTGTACACCTGAAACCTATATATTTTTTAAAAGTTCAAAAACTTTTTGAACTTTAAAAAGCCAAGCTTATACAATACTCAGAAGTTTTCAGTTTCTTGCTCATCCTTTTAGTGTTTCTTCTTGCAAAGATAAACCAATAAATATATGTATTGTTATTTCTCCTTTTCTTACGCAAGAAGCTCACTTGATGGAGTGTTTTGCATCTTGGTTTTAGTTTGTTTTCACTCCGTCTCTCCTGGAGACCTCCTGTCAGCGTAGACGCCCTCCTTGTTGATGGTGGTGTGCAGCGCTCCCTTCCGTACTCTTTGTGTGCAGACTCCATTGTATAGATGAACCACGCTTTAGTCAAGTAGCTCCCACATTTGGGCACTTTTCAGTCTTCTCCTGTAGTAAACAATGCCATACTGTTGTTTTGTATTTGTAGCTAACCCATTTTTAATCTCTGAACTCTTATCATCTGTTTCTTGTTTGTGGATGTTTCTGTTCTGGTTTTACAGCTGAGTTTTCTTCTAAAATATGAGAATATTATCTGTTTCCTCTAGGGACAGAATTGGTCTGTTTTCCGTGTTGCTGGGTCTCTTTGGGTTGGGGACAAGAGGTCTGAGTAGGTGGCACACTGCCCCTGCTCTGGTGGAGTCACCCATTTCCTGTGGAGTAGCTCCCCAGGGCAGGGGGGTTGGAGTAGGAGTTGTGGGGGGGACAGGGCAGACTGACCAGCAGACTTGGCTTTGGTGGGAAACATACAGGGGTCAGCCCTCACTCCGGGGACCCTCGGAGGCCAGAAAGAGGTGGGCTTCACCTGGGCTGCTGCCAGCCACACCAGGAGCCTTAGGGAGAAGGAAAGGACGGTTCCATCAACTGATTTAGAAAAGACCATTTTGTTTCTTGCCTGTGGAAGGAAGTGGCACCTTGCCACTCTAGGTGTGCTTCGGTGACCAGCCCCAGTGTCATCAGCTGTATCTGGGAGCTTGCTGAAGATGCCCAGCCCCCAACGGTCCTGGACCATAATCTGACAGGTCGATGACCTGTGCGTACTTACTGTTGGAGGGGCACTGCTTACCCCTGGTCTGCTCTACGAGCCCCTCTGGGGTTCTAACAGGCGCACGGGCCCCCACTTCCTTGTCATACGTTCACTCTGTCCCTTAGCCAACATGTTCCTCCTCTTTCCAGCATTTAGAAATTAGTGAGACATATCTCGTCTGTTCGGAAGTCCCCTCCTGCCATTTTTTCTGTCGTCTCTGTTGGAGGTTTCTTCCTCTTCACACATCTGTACTTTGTTTCTTTGAGGTTTGAAGGGCTAGGTAGCAAATGCATGTATACAGTTGGTCATCCTCTAGTGATAGATTTAAGTGAGAAACTAGCTGTATTGTGGTGAACCTCATCAGAGGTGGTGAGGACAGAAGCCAGGTTGGAGTGGGTGAATGGGTGGTGAGGGAGTGGAGACTGGGTGTAGATGACTTTTTGAGAAGTTTGTTGTGATAAGGACCAGAGAAATGGGGGTGGAGTGCGGAGTCTTCATCAGGTGGGTGGCTGTGAGAGCACGTTTGCACAAGGAGGTGGAGGTAGAGGAGACAGGGTCCTGGAAGAACAGAGTCCTTGCTTGGAGAGTGGCCATGGGAGGGCAGGCTTCTGGCAGGCACTTCCTCTTTGAGAAAGGTGGAGAGGGTGGAAAGTGCATGGATCGTCTGTGAAAGCTCAGGAATCTGGTGAGAATTAGAGCTAAAGGAGAAGCAGGTGAGCTTACAGGACAGCTGCAACAAAGTACCCAACAGTGGATGGATTCTCAGTGCAAGGGCCAGAGGTCCCAAATCAGGGTGTCGCATGGCCCCACTCCCTTCAGAGACTAGGGCAGGATCCTTTCTTGGCTCTTGTAGCTGCTGGTGGCTGCCTGGAAATCCTAGACGTTCCTTGGCTTCTGGTCTCATCACTCCAATCTCTGCTTGCATCTTCACTTGGCCAGCTCTTATGTGTGTGTCTTCTCACCTGAAATACAGGAAGATCTCAACTCAAGATCTTTCACTTAATTGTATCTACAAAACTCTTAGTCCAAATAGGGTCCCATTGACAGGGTCTGGGGGTTAAGACGTATACATACCTTTTGGGGGCTACCAGTGAACCTGCTGTAGAAGCCTGTCCATCTCCAGGATAGAAGGGCCCAGGCAAGGTCAGGAGTCCCCACAGAACAGTTCTTTTCAGTGGAATCCAAGCTATAAGCAGATGGGCAGTGGCAGTTCAGTCCGATTCCATGCAGCATAGCCACAGGAGTTTGGCTAAAGGCGTTCATGGTAGATTTAATCAGATGCTTGTCTCGTCCTAAGTAGCGCCTGCATGGCTCCTTGCTGTCTGGTCGCCACGGTTTGGCAGCTGTAATAGGACAGCTCTCATTATTCCCTGAAAAGTCTGTGTAGTTGAAATCACGTGTTACCTTAAGTCCATCCTCCTACTTCTGTACCTACCTGTTCTATGATGAGACACGGAAATGAAACATTCAGAAGTGAAAGTATGTAAAATTGTGTTCTTCGAGACAACTTTTTAAAGATGCACATGCTCTGAAGGATCACCACATCTTTTTATTCTTTCTCAGAGTCAGGCTTTTACACTGGCCGGTGCTGGTGCCGGACGATTTAGCCCTCACCTTTGTCGTTATGTCCCGCTCGCCGCTTCCACTCCCAGCACCGTTAGTCCTTTCCACACTGCAGGCACTCGGGTACCGCTGATGTTCCCATCTTTTCTCTGGCCCTTGCCTCCCTTGTATCCTCACACATCTTCCCATTGTAGATGGCAGGGCGGTCGTGAGTACTCCCTGGAGTACCACCCCCACAGCTTTGCCACTATCTTGCTTTGTCATGCTCAGTTTAATGAAGCCCCAACCCTGGTAAAACCCAGTCACCCGCCTGCCTTGCTCCTGCTCTACCCCGCAGCTGGATGTAGCCTCCTGGTTGCTCCCATCTCAAGGTCATGTCCACTCACCTCAGGGGCACTTCACACTGCCTGACTGCCATTCCCCAGTCTCTCCTGGCTTCTCCCACCCTCCACCGTCTCGCAGCTGATCCCTCACTTCCTGGTGCCTGGAGAGCAGGGAGCCATCAGAAGAGAACGCCCACAGGCCCAGCACCCCGTTGCCAGCGTCGGCCCGCACTCCCTGCTCCTCTCCTGCTCTGGGCCACCTCTCCGGCCCTGTCCCACATTGGAGATTCCTCCCTCAGTACCGGGTCCTTCCCATCCCCACCGCCTGCTGCTGCTTCTCCCACCTTGACACCAGCTGCTCTTGGCCCCAGCACCTCTCGAGCTTCTCTGCTTCCCTTTTCTAGCGGAACTCTTCTTTGACTCTCCACATGCTCTTCTGAGCCCTTTCTAGTCAGTCATTTGCCGGCACAAATGGTGACCTTTATATTTTCAAATCTGAGGGCCAGTTGTCACTTCTCCTCTTCCCTGACCGGTCAGCATCAGTGACCCCAGTATCCATGTGAGTCAGTCCCTTCCCTCTCCTGGGGCTCTCCGCCAGAGTGCATCTCCTCAGCTGGGCCTATGCTGACTGCCCTGTTTTTTCCAAACCATAGCTTTGGTCCCTTTCTAATAGAATAGGTGACTGAGTTTATCTTAATTGTCTGTTGTCCCTGCTAGGACTGACATCTGCCAGGTGGGGTTGTTCACTGTATTCACAGAGGTAGCTCAGGTGCCTAGGATGGTGTCTAGTGCCCCTGGGTCCTCAGGAGGTCCTCGGTGGGTGTGTGCAGGTCCCTCTGTGCCCGTGTGCTGTCGGCGGGCCTTGGGCTCATGCTCCTCTCCACCCTCACTCCTGAGGGGATCTTATCCAGCCTTGTGGCTTTTTTTTCCATCTGCCAGCCACTGGTAACCAACTTGATGTCTCCAGGCTGATTGGCCCCTGTGAACTCTGGGCCTGTGTTCCCAGTGCCAACTCAACAGCTCTGCTCAGCTTCTAACAGGCTTCTCTAGCTGTACCTGGTCAAGCCGGAGCTCCCAACCCCGTGCGTCTTTTCTTTCCCTGCTCTCCCCTTCCCAGTAAGCAGCAACTCCATCTTCCTGCTCCTCAGGTCAGAAACCTGGTGCTGGTTACCCAGAATACTTTCTTTCAGACCACAGCCCACTTGTCCACAAACTCTGTTCATTCTCCCTGACAAGTTCTCCCCATCTCCGCTGTTTCCATCTTGGTCTGAGTTCTTACCCTCGCTACCTCCCTCTGCCCTTGACCCTGCATCTCTGTTCAGTCCTGCAACATGTGGGCTCCCCTCTCACTCTGAGTTAAAGCCAAAGTCCTTACAGTGGCCTCCAAGGCCCAGTCTGTTCACCTCTTCTGCCAGTCTGCTGTCACTCACCCACTGTGGCCTCCTTGGCCTCCATGCCCCTCTCTGGATCCTCCAGGTACAGCCCTGCCTCAGGGCCTTGACCCCTGGGCTTCCCTATGTTGGGGACGTTCTTCCCCCAGGAATCACTTGGCTTCCTTTGTGGTCTCCCTCAAGTTGGCTTAAGTGTTGCCTTCCCAGTGTTGCCCTCCCTGAAAATTGATGCCTGCCCCCACCCCACCACTTTCCCCTGTTAGCCCAGCACTTGTCATCATCTGCCGTATATACACTGCTTTGCTTGTTGGTTTTATTTGTGCTTGTTCACGTTCTCCCCCACCCCCCTTCCCTCTCCCTTTCCCTCCATTAGAGTCTAAGCCCTGTGAGGGCAGAGGGGTTTTGTTTTGTTTTGTTTTGTTTTGTTTTTTTGCCTCTTCCTTGCTGTGTCTCCAGTGCCTTGAATCATGCATACTTATTAGGTGGATGGATGGATTCTGCAGTGGGACCTTGCCCTCAGATTTTGTCTTAAGCTAAGAGGGACAGAATAGAATGCAGCCTGCTCTGCTTATTGACTCATTAGCTTCTATGTGGCCAAGAGGAACAGTATTGTTTATGGTTTAATCAGATCTACAGTCTGGAGTAGAAGGTACACATAAAGGGCAGATGTGTAGAGTTAGAGTTTGAGTCACTTTGGGGAGATTTGCAGCTATCCAGAAACATGGAGGAAATTGATGAAAGTCTAAATAGCACCCACATAGTTCCCCCACTTTTTAAACATAAAGAACTTGTTTTATTGTGCTTCACTTTATTGCGCTTCACAGATAGTGCATTTTTTACAAATTGAAGGTTTGTGCAACTGTGCATCGAGCAAGTCTGCCGGTGCCATTTTTCCAACAGCATTTGTTCAGTTTGTGTTTCTGTTACATTTTGGTAATTCTCAGAATATTTCGTACTTTCTCATTATTATATCTGTTAAGATGAGTTGTGATCAGTGATCTTTGATATTACTATTGTGAAAAGATTACAACTCACTGAAAGCTCTGAAAGAAAATAGTATTTTTTAGCAATAAAGGATTTTTAATAAAGGTTTGCACATGTTTTTAGACATAATGCTGTTGCACACTTAATAGACTACAGTCTAGTATAAACATAACTCATATGTACTGGGAAACCAAAAACATTGTGTGACCCACTTTATTGCAGTATTTGCTCTTTTGTGGTGATCTGGAACTGAACCCACAGTATCTCTGAGGTCTGTCTGTACATCCTTTATGAATGTATAATTTAACAGCATGTTTTCCCAACGCAGCTTTGCAAAACAGGAGAAATGAATTTTAAAAAGGCTGTCAGGTGCCTTTGCAATCTGCAGCTTCTTATTTGTGTAACAATAGTTGTGTTTTGCCAACAGATGTGCTGCTTAAAGTATTCGTGAGAATGGCTTCTGTGATTCTCTGCCTGACTGGATGGAACCTCAGAAGCTGATTCCTTTGAAGAGGCTGATACTGCCCACCCTGGCTCCTAGACCTGGAGGTCTGACCACTCCTCCCTTGGGCCCTTAGCGACCCCTGCAGACATCTGGTGCAGGCCCTGTAGTTTTCTGGCATGTAGCTTTTCTCCTAGTGGGTCATGAGCTTCTGGAGCAGAGACCCCCAGGCGACTCTTTGGGGCCTTCCTTGCATATTTAGTACAGTGCCTGGCATGAACGACTGATGTACTTCATCCTGGGTCTCCTGGGGGCCGTAGGAGCAGGGTTCCTGGCTCAGCACACAGCCTCTGGGCACACGTGTGCGCACGCCCGCTAGCTGGGCCTGGCGCCCAGGCTCCTCAGCAGGCCCGGGCTGCTCGCCTCCCTGCTCGGTGACTGTAGTGCAGGAAATTAGGCTGCTCTGGCTAATTGAACTTTCTGAGTCTTCAGCAGTTCAGAACCGGTTTTGTTTTTGTTCTGGTCAGGTGATGACACCCACTGCTATAAAGGAAAGGAAAGGAGTCTGGTGTAGGAAGTGGTATGTTGTATCATTAATTGTTTTAGTTTAAGCTTTTTATATTTTTTTCAGTGAGGCGAGTTTTCTTTGAATAAATAATGCTGGGAGCTTATCGCATAGAAGGCATATGTGTTGTCTTCAGTACAATTCTGAATTATCTGGATTTATTTTTGTCTCTTAAATTCACTTATAAAGAATTCAAAGGCTGCATTTTTAGCCAACAAATAGGAAGAAAGAATCTCAGAATTTATTTTTTTATTTTTCAGTAACTCAAGTTACAGTGATTGTGATAACTTGGTGAACAAAGTGTATATAGCAAGTAAACATCACATATGGCTTATCAGGAACATTTGGCGGAGGGGGGCTTCTGAGTATCTTGAAACCTTTTTTGTGTGAAAAGAATCCCCTACTCTGTGGATCGTGGGCTGAAAACAGGTAGATCCTAGCTTCTACTTAAGAACGCTTGCAGGTGGAGTTGGAGACTTGTGGTGCTCTCCTCTTCTGTGTGCCCTGAAGTCTGGAGGCAGGCTATCCATGGCTATTGTGATGGCTCCATAAGTATGTGGGATCTAGAGCCCCTCAGTCTTTTTCCTCCATCACCCTGAGCAGGTGACTTCCATCTGCAAGGTTGCCTGTGGAGACATGATGGCAGTTGCAGCTCTAGCCGTTTTATCTTCTCCAGGGAAAGACGAAAGACCACTTGCTGGCTCACCTTCCAGTCCCGTTCAGTCATTTCCATCCCCATGTCCATCCTCTTTTTCTGAGAAACAAATAGCAGTTCCAACAACAGTTTCTCACTCATGGGTCTGGGTCAGCTGTAGGATGAGGGCAGATCTGTTTTCAAGCCTGTCCTTCCAGGCCCCAGGAGGGAGAAACAACTGCCAGGGATGGTCTCTTCTTAGGTGGATGTCAGGAGCCCAAGAGGAGGACGCAGACACCCAGAGGCCTTTTAAAGTCTCTTCCTCCTCAGTGCCGTCAGTGAAGCCAGACGTGTGAGCTAGTGCAGAGACAGTGAGTGGGGAGGTGTGCTCTGCCCCAGTCCATGAGCCGGAGCAGGCGGGAAGAGGGATAGGACAGGCAGAGCCCTCTGCTGTGTTCTCATCAGCCAGACGTCGTCCCAGCTCTGCTGGAAAGCTGGGAAATAACTTTCCTTAGCTGGGCACGGGGTCCTGTTAAGAAGACAGAGGGCCTGGGTGCGGGAGGACAGCTAGCAGTGCCTGCAACAGGGGACAGATATTCCTGCCCCTTGGTCTCCAGAAGTTGGGGAGTGGCAGTGATACCCAGGCTTGGCCAAACCCATTCTATCCTCAGGGACTTTGACTTTTGAGAGACCATGAGAGAGAAGTCATGGTAGTGGCACATGCATCAGGAAGCCAGCAGTAGTGGCTAATGTCTGATGATGGGGTGGTGGTGCCGCCCAGGGTGTGTGTCCTAACCAGGCGGTCCCTTTAGTACAACCTTAGCCTTGTTTTCAGTCGTGCAGCTGCTGTTCTGGGCTTAGTTTTCTAGTCTTCTCTTCATTCCCAGGTTCTGCCACAGAACTTCTTCGTGACTGGAGTTAGCTAGAGTTGGTTTCTGTTGCTTGCAACCCAGGACCTTGATGCTTTCACAGCTTTATCTTGAATAGAGTGGACAGACATAAGCTTTTTAAACCCCGTCGCTTTAGGATTAAATTCCAGCTCTTTCACCTAGTAGCTTCTAGGTCACTTTTTCCTCCTTGAGCCTCAATATTGCCTTTAGTTAAATGCTGCTTTGATGTGTTGCAAGCATGCAATGAGGTTGTATGTAAAGTGATGATAGTGAAAGAATTGGGAAAATGTCATGGTCTGAACTTTTTGATTGACTTCTCATTTGGGCGATAGGTTAGTAACTTAGGAGTACTGAGAGCAGCTCTAAGGGCCTTTCTGGGAAGTGGGTGAGAAAGGCCAGGAAGCACTGCTGGTGCCCACTGTGAGCAAGGCCTCCATCAGAGCACAGAAGTGCTTGAAAAACAGAGGCTGTTTGGTGACTGAATGAATGAATGAGTGCTGGAGTGCAATTTCTTGGCATTTGGGCAAGTCTAAAGTGTTTGGGGAAAATAGTTCAGCTGCAGATCACCATGCAGAGAATCATCCTAGATTTAATGCCTCCCATTGGACAGTGGGAACAGTGCTCTTGGGCTATTCAGCAGTCACTGTGAGTGTACCTGGGCAGATTTTTACATTTCCTTTCCATTCTAGACTTGAATGCAGCAGTTCTTATTGTTAACTTACTACCAGTCACCACTAATGAGCAAGGAATATGAACAGGAGATTCAAAAGAAGAGACAGCTGGCTAGTGAACATAGGAAAAGAGTTCTGCCTCAGTAATAACCAAAGAGACACAAATGACAACAAAGAAGATACCATTTTCACCTGCCAAATTTGTGAACATTAAAAGGACAGATAGAAATACAGACAAGACCTGGCAGCAGCTAATATTAGGATTGGCTCCTGCTGCAAATGTCACCCTCCACCTCCTGGGCTGGTCTGTGCATACAGTCAGGTGAGGCCTTTCCTTGTCTCTGGGCGTATCTGGTATTGAGCAGCTGGCCCATGCACGTGGTTCACCACTCAGGGAGGACAAACTCTAGAGTGACTCTTGGTCTTTGAGTCTGCCTTGTGCCACCCAGGCCCCTCTGCAAGGAACAGCTGCTTCCAGGGGCTTGTATGTGTCCTTTGAGGTGTTCTGTACACATACACGCCCTTGGAAACCTATTTTTATTTCCATACTGTACTTGCCCAGGTCAGTGTGGCTAATGTATATTTTTGTCCATTTTGTCTGCATTACTAAACTTACTAGCATGAAGTTATGCTTATCTTTTTATAAACCTCTGTAACATCTGTGTTTGTCTCCTTTTTCATTCTGGTGTTGTTACTTGTTCCTGCTCCCTTTTTTCCTTGTCTTGGTAGAACTTTTGTCCGTTTTCTAGTCTTTCAGAGAGTGAACTTGTGGCATTGTTGTCCTTTATTACTGTATGTGTACTTTCCCGTTCATTAAGTTATGTAAAATTTTATCTCTATTATCATATCTTCTTTCTTAGGGTACATTGTCTGGTTTTTTCTCACTTCTTAAATTGTAAAGTTAGTTCATTGATTTCCAACCTTCTTTTCAAACATAAGCATTTAAAACTGATGCCCAAACTGTTTTGGCTGCATCAAGTTTTGATGTGTAGCATTACCGCGTAAAGTCAGCTCGAAGGTTTTTTTTTCACTTTTTTCCTTTAATTTTATTCCTGATTTGTTAAATGTTTTATGTTGTACAACATGTTTTTTTTAAGGTGTACAATGTGATGCTTTAAGGTATTCATTATGAAATGATTACTACAATTGAGTTAATTAATATATCTCACTTCACATAGTTAACATTTCTTTGGGTATGTTGGTAAGAACATTTAAGGTTTACTCTTTCAGCAAATTTCAAGTATACCATATAGTATTGTTAACTATAGTCACTTACTTTATATTAGAGCCTCAGAACTTACTCATCTTATAACTGAAAGTTTGTGCTCTTTGATCATCATTTCCCCATTTCCCCCATCTTCTAGCCCCTGGTAACTACCATTCTATTCTCTGTTACTATGAGTATGACTTTTGAGTATGACTTTTAAAAATTCTATATATAAGTGAGATCATGTAATACTTGTTTTTCTGTGTCTGGCTTATTTCACTTAGTGTAAGTTCCTCGAAGGGTTTTTAAATTGCCTCTGTGATTCTTTCTTTGACCCATAAATTATTTAGAAATGTGTTTTTTAAATTTCCAAGTACATGGCTTTGGGATATTTTTTCCTAGTTACTGTTTTAAAAAATCAAGTTCTAGCTAAATGGCACTGTGCTCCAAGAACGTGGTCTGCGGGGCATCAGCCTCACGGCTCATGAACAATGTGACCGCTGGGACCAGCATGGGCTGTGTGGGTCAGAGGAAGTGTCCTCTCTTCTTCCTGTTGTTCTGCTTGACCCCCCACTGCTGGGGAATGTGTGTCACAGTCTCCTGCTGGGCTGCTGGACACACCAGTGTCTCCGTGGGCTTTGTTAGTTTTGGCTTTATTATTTATTTTGAGGCCAGATTTTCAGTTTTAGAAACCATTTTGTCTTCCTGCTGAATCAAACCTTTGGCATTATGAAGTGGCCCTCTTTGTAACTGACAGTGCTTTTGCCTTGGATTTTGCTTCAGAATCTCACAGTAGTGCTGCATGCTGCGCCACCTGTGTTTTTGGTCAGCACTGCTGCTATTCATTTTCCTCCCTTCTGTGTATGTATGGATTAGATGTAGCTCTTGAAAATGGCAAATAGCTGGATATTTTTAAAGTCCATTCTGTCTGTTACATCCATTAGCATCTATTTAATTACTGATGTATTTAGATTTGTTTATACCATTCTATTTTGTGCATTTGATTTTTTCCACATTTTCTGTTCTTTATTTTTTCTCCTTTCTTGCCTTTTCTTGTCTTTAGTTCATTTTTAAGTGTACACTTCAGTGGCATTAGATATATTCAAATTGTACTATGCACTCTTGGAATGAGTTTTAATTGGTGTCGTATGGTATATGTAGTGTCACATCCTGCTTTTTCTTTCACTTACCATTTGAAAATAGGACATAAGCATCCCCACTGTTATGGACTAAAGTGTTTGTATCCCCCCAGTTCGTATGTTGATGCCCTAACCCCAAATTTGTGAAGGATGTTTGGAGGCGGGGCCTTTGGGATGTCGTTAGGATTAGATGAGGCCATGAGATTGGGGCCCAGTGGGATTAGTGCCCTTAGAAGAAGAGACACCACAGAGCTCACTCCCTGCCATTTGAGGAGGACACAGCAAGAAGGCAGCCGTCTATGAAGCAAGGAGAGACCCTCACCAAGGACTCTGCTGGCACCTTGATCTTGGACTTCCTGCCTCCGGAACTGTGAGAAATATGTGTCTCTTGGTTAAACCCCCAGTCTGGTATTTCGTTATGCCTGCCCAAGCTGACTAAGACACCCGTTAGGAAAAACAGTGAACATCCTTTTAAAGCTACCTTACATTCCATTACAAATTCCATGTGTCTTCTGTCTTGGCCTTTTGTTGTTCCCACCACTGACCTCTGGATACCCCATATCTTCTTCATGCCAAGCTTTCCAGAAGAGTATTTTCTGTGCATGATCTCCACGTCCCCACTGGTCAGCTCCTGGGATCACACCTCCACTCAGTCTTTCCCCTCCCAACACACGCATGCCGTGGTTCCGGACCAGCTGTTGTCTGCCTGCCCCATCAGGATCCGCTCATGGGATCTATACCAGCCCACACGAGGCAAGCTGGGCCTCTCCATGGCCTGTGAAAATACTGATTTCCTTCTTGCAGCTCTTCACTGGCAGAAAGGGGAGTTAAACCCTGTCATAGTCTTTGGCCCTCATGTTCTTGTCCCCTACCCTGGCACTGGGCTCTGTGGGCGTCTCTCCACTCATTCTCAGATGATGAGGAAGTTACCTGTTGCTGCCTGTGCTCCCTGCTCGGCTGAAGCCGCGGAGGGCAGTGACCGCCTCTGCTCACCCACCACAGCCTGCCCTTGTCACCTCTACTGTGGCACTTGTTCCTCCTCTTGTTCAGGGAGTGACACAAGTAGGTCTGTCTGAGCTCTGGGAGGAAGGCAGTTGGCAGGAAGGGGTGTAGCTCTTTGTTTTGTTCCCAGAGCTCAGATTTACAAAGTAAGTCCGCCTAAACCTACAGGTGGCATGTTTAACACTTGAACCAGAACCTGAGCTCAGCTAGGCTCAAGCGCCCCAGAATTTTTGCCTTGTTCTTGAGCCACCCCAATTCGATTTGTTGATGCTGGGAGTACGGAGAAGTTAAGGTCGAAGCGCGTTTATGAAAATTATCTTAAGTTGAATTAGATATTATTAACAAATGAATATCTGTTAGCTCCAGGAACCTCTGATCTTCCAGAAGGTGATCCCATGGACCCTAGATCTCCAGTTAGCTGAACAGGTTCTTCCCCATCAGGTGCTATCCCATCCCCCACTGCCTGGGTGCCTGCCATCTCAGGAGCCTCCAGTCAGCTGCAGGTCAGTCCACAGGGGAATCTTTGTGCTTCAGCTGACGTCCCATTAGGTGGCGACAAAGAGCGCCAAAAAGAAGTATGAAAGGACTAGAACTTGTTTTCCTTCGTGTGAGAAAAAAGGCTCATGGGCATATGTGCACGCCAATCAGATGTTACCACACAAGGCACTTGAAGGTTCTTTGGCCTTTTCCCCCTTCCCATTCTCCTCCCATTTGCCTGCCCTACCACCCTCCTGCCTCCCCCAAAATAAGGTGGATAGATCAGAAGCCGTAACAGCCAAACCCCTTGCCCTCTGGTCTGTGTCACAGTCGATTGCAACGCCAGTCACTCCAGCTGGGAGCCCTGCTTGTCATTCCTTTATTTCTCCCAGCTTTCTCTCCTCCATCCCTTCCGCCACCGACCTGGGCCAGGCATTCCACCTCTCTCTCTGGGACTCTGCAGTAACTCGCCACCTCTCCCACATGTCTTCTACCTTCTGTGCAGTCCCTAGTGTCACACCCCACTCTCTTGCTTTACACCCAAGGGTGTCCACCCTCTCTTCAGATGCTGCCAGGACCCCTAACATGCCTCCTCTCTCTTCAGTTAGCACCCCTTTTCTTATACATGTGCCCCTTGACCATGCAGGATGGCTCTCATACTCCTGGCCTCTGTCCACGGTTCCCCTGCCGTCTTTCCTCCTGCCCCTTGTTCCTGAAGACTCAGCTCAGCTATCTTTTCCTGCAGGGAGTCCTTCCTAGGCCCCCAGGCTCCATCCGGGTTAGATCTCTCCTCTCGAGCTCCCACCTCCCCAGAGAGACCTCATTCCAAGAGGGCAACCAGTTGACTGTCACAACCCACACACCCCGGACAGGAGGAGGAGCATGTCCTCTCTGTTCATGGTCCACATGCTCATAAAAAGCACATTGTGACACTCATGCCACTCAACTCCCTGTCACAAGCCTGCCCAACACCCTGGACAGTCTCCCTCCATTGAAGACTTGTTGCCAGGCACACAGTCTTTGCTGCTGTCCCCAACCCTTCCATCCCACAGGTGACTTGAGTGTGCACGTAGAGGGCCCTCCTGGTGCCTGGCTCCCTGTCTTTTGATCACCTATGCTCCAGTGACCTCAGCCACCCATTGCTGAAGTGACAACCTGGACTTTGTCATCACTGGAAACGGCCCCCCCCTGCCCCCGTGCAGCTCTGGCAGACAGCTCCACTGGTGACAGCGGCTTGCTATGCTCCCCAGGAATCTCCATTTCCCTCCTCCTCAGTTTCTGCCCAGTTCTCTGTTCCCACTTTGGCCAAGCTTTTCAAGACTGGGCTACTCCCTGTTGCCCTTTCACCTCAGACTTCTGCTCAGTGCCTGGTGGTGTCCGACGTTGCGGTGGCTGGTGTTGAATCCTCCTCTTAACGTGGTTCTTCCCTCCTGGAAACCCCTCCCCTGTGTCTCTTCTGGGACCGCCTGCACACTCTCCTGGTGCAGCATCACTGGCTTCGTTGGCTTTGTTTTCTTTGGCCACTTTCATATCTGAGCCCCCTTCTTTGTTTCGGGAACTGTCACCTCATCTTATGAGTTGATGGGAGGCCAAGCGACCTCTGACTGTAGTCACTAAACATGCCAAAGGCTTCTTTTCATAGTTTCCCTTTCAGCTGGGATGGTGGTCAGCTGACTACATCCCAAACTACATCCCGCTGCCTGTTTTTATAAGGTCTCACTGCATCCCAGCCCCACTGCTTCCTTTGTGCGTTGTCTGAGGCTACTCTCCTGCTCCACTGGCAAGCTGAGTGGTTGTGAGAGACCGTGTGGCCTGCAAAGCAGAAAATATTTACTGTCTCCCCTTTATAGGAAAAAATGGCCTAAGACCTGCACGTCAGAGCCACTTGCTCTAGGGGAGCAGAGCCAGCAGGGGGAGGACCAGCGGCCAGTGCTGCCCCCTGCAGGGTGGCAGAGGCGGTGCTGGCTGCCCTGCCCCAGCCTGGCGGCAGGATTTGCAGTATTGTTTCTGGCCAACTAGATTCAAACCTGTTTCTCCAACCCTCTGGCCACCTAATAGCCTTTCCCCACCCCCCACCCCCAGTTTTTGTTATTGGAGTAAAATACACTTCAAAAACTTTTTATCATTTGAACCATTTTTAAGTATATACTTTCATGGTGTTAAGTACACTTGTACCATGCAAATTTCACCACGTTCCACCTTCCAGGAGCCATTCAGTCAGGTGCTCATCTGTAAATGAGCTAGAGCTGCTCTCCGTTGCTCGCCACCAATACTCTGGTCGTCCTCCTACTACCACATCCTCTTTATCTCCTTTGCTGACTCTTTCTCCTGTCACGAGTCCAGACATAATATCTAATTTTCTGCCCAGGGCTCACATCTCAGCTGCCCTCGCTCGCTCACCTGGCTCTGCAGACCTCTGTGCTGAGGACTGTCAGATACCTGTCTCAGGCCTAGATCTCTAGAAGGCGAAATGCCTCAACACTGGAAATGTGAAATACAGAAGTCAGAGCCCTTTGATCTCGGGCGCTTCCTCTGCACCCCGCACACATGCGCCCGCTGCCAATGGCCCTGAGACCAGCTGCTGCACCGCCTGCTCAGAGTCTGCAGCCGCCCCTATGCAGCAGGCCTGTGGGTCACTGTGTGCATTCCTGGCGGGGAGTGCGGTCAGCAGCCAGCCGCCAGTGGCCTGCTCCTTTGGGCTTGGCCTCAGCTGTGAGAACCTCCTACCCTGGTCACGCCATTTCCAGGGCAGTGCCTGGGGCGGGGCAGAATGAGGGAGGGTACAAACCCCTCGCCCTGCCCTGCTGCCCAAGGTGGTCTGGAGCTATATGGGGCCTGCATTGCACTTGGCTTTTTCCTCCGCCCAGGTTGGCTTCCTCTCCCTCCCATTCACAGATGTCAATCCCTAATAAATGTTTAGCACCCCAGACTGTGAGTCTGCCCTGCAGTGCTCGTGTCCCCCCACCCCCTCGTCCCCCCTCACACTGTGTCTTCCATATAGTTAGAGTGAGCTTTTTAAAACTGTTCATCTGATTGTGTCACCCCCCTGAGAAAAGCCCTTTCGGGCCCTCTCATCCCTCTTGGAATAAACTCTAAAGTCTATTGCCCGGAAGCAGGGCTGGCTTCCTAAATATGCAGCCTATATGATGCCCAGGGCTTAGAAGAGCCACGCTTGGTTTAATGCTCTATTGCGGCAGTCTCGAAATCCTCTATTTTTGAATAAGAGGCCCTGCAAATTATGTAGCCAGGCCTGCCTCAGTTTGAATTTCTCTGCCTTGCTTTCTTGGCTCCAACCCATCACTCTTGCTTTTCCTGAAATCTGCTAGATTGTTCCTTGGATCAAGGGTTTGGCTCTTACTGCTCCTTATGCCTGGGCCCCTCTTTATATGACCAGCTCCCTTCGGGTGCCCGAAGAATTCTTTGACCAGGGTCTCTCTCACTGGTGAGTGTCCTCTATCACATTTTCCTGGGAACATGGTGTGCTCTTCCAGGCTGCAGATGCAGATCGACTTCATTTCAGGTCAGTTCTCTTATAATACATCTTTGATGGCATCTTTGTTCCATATTTTGGGTTCCCTACTACAGGGACACAAATTATCCTTATGTTGGATTGTCTCTGTCTCTCTTCCGATGCTATTAGCTTCACTCTAATTGCTTTAGCTTTTGTCTTTTTCATCTGCATTTTCTGTTTGTCTAATTTGATTTTCAGCTATGTGTGTTCTGTTTCTGGCTGTTTTTAAATGTATTTATTAGTTCTGTGATGATGTGTTTTGGTCTGCAGTTTGTTTCCCTGGCTTGGGAATTTGCCCTTTCATCTGCCTCTGTTTTATCGTCTCATCTTTGAACTCTTACTGAGAACATGTTCTTATAAAGTTCTGAGGAATTTCCTTCCTTTCCTTGTGGTGTGTTCTCTTCTTGGTGGGACTTTGCCTTTCCTGGGAAAGCCATCTCCCTCCCTTGTTTTCATTTGGCCGTAATATGTTTCTGGAGTTATCATGTCGTTTCTTGTCAGCTTGGCTCAGGCTTAGATGGCCTCGTCCAGCCGTCCTGTGTGCTTCGGTACAGCAGGGCTTCTGGCCCTCTCTTCCCGCTCTCTCAGCTTCCCTCGCACTGCTTTCCCCTCTGGGCATCGTGAGCTCGGTGCCTTGTGGTCAGAGAGAAGCTGCACAGCTGTGGGACCTACAGTCGGGGGTACTCTTCAGCAATATCTAGAGTCTCCTCTCTGTCCTAAGAATTGTGTTAAATGTCTTACACCCAGGCTCACTCTAGCCACTGGAGGGATGTGGGAAGGGGGCAACCCAGGCTCCCAGTGGTTCCCTGCCTCCGTGTGCACCCACGAGCAGTTGCCTCCCACTCACTGGGTAGTTGACCTGTTTCTCCTACACCTCCCAGCAGGAACGCCTGTAGTTCCTGGACCAAAAAGCAAAAAGTCCCAGACTCCCACCCAATTGCTTCTTTCTAGCTTATGAGATGAGAGGTCTCGGGGTGTTGTGGGCTCCCCAGCACGGCTTCCGGGGTGGGACTGGGGCAGGAGCTCAGTCTTGCTGCAGCTTTGTCCTCTGGAATCCTTTCCTAGGCTGCCAGGCTCAGAAATGCACTGCATCCCATTTTCTGTTCCTTCCCTTGTCTGATGAATTCTGCCCTTCACACTCCTCCTCTGCACCTTTGTTTGGTTCTCTATTAGGGACTAGGAGAAAGCAGTTCTGGGGGAAGTGGTCACCTGCTGTTTGAACCCAATTCTTGAATCCATGTGGGATGGGTCTCTGTTGTGGCACATGGTGCCGCTGTCCCAAGAAGCAAGTCCCGGCCCTGCCCCGTGCTCTCTCATTCTATGTAAATGTCACATCAAGAAGAGAACTCTGTTGGGATCTCCACTGGAGGGATGGTGTTCATCTTCCCATCTCATTTTCTGCCCAGTTAGTGCTTGTGCACAGGGAAGGACTGATTTGTCGATATTGTCTTGCTGACAGACACAGTACTTAGGTTTTAGCCAGACCCTGGAGTTGTTGATGGGATAGAGCTTTCATCCATGTTGCTTGCCTGCCACTTCCCACTGGCTTTGAACCCCTCTGGTCAGAAGCTGGTCGGGGGGCGCCCATGGTGCTGCCGAGGAGGTCACTGAGGCACGTAGGACCTTCCTCTGGATCCGTGTGTCTCTTTCTGGGTGTTCTGTCAGCGCTGGGTCCCTGGTGCCCCACAGCCCTTCTCTGCCCCTTCCTGCTCTCAGTGGTGCCCAGGGAAGCCCCTCGAGAAGCCCCTCAGCCTGCCGCTGGCCATTCCACGTCGAGCACTAGTGGGCTTCCAGGCCCTTCCGTTTGCCACCAGCAAACTACACTTCAGCCTGGCTCCCAGGTCTCATCATTCTGACCTTAAAGATTTCCTAGGGCTCTGTTGTGGGGACCCTATCCCCGGACCTCCCTGGCAGGTCCTCTTGCTCACGTCTGAGTGTGGTGGAACCTGGCAAGCAGGGCTTCTGTCTCAGACCCCAGCCGCGCGTCGTCCTGCAGCAGTCTGTGGGCGTGCCCCAGCCTCGGCAGCCCCTCTGCTTTGCCAGCACTGATGGAGAGATTTTTCCTTGTATTTTGTTGGTCATTTCAGTGGCTCATATGTTATAGTCGGGAAACAAGTTTGCCAGGCATGCATATGTGGGGTGACTTACGCCAGTGTAAGGCACAGGAACGAAAACAAGGGCATTCAGTTCAAGTGACATTTACGAGATACTGAGACAAAGTGAGCTGACCCTTAGCATTCTCTTTTCCATTAGTAGAGATCTCCTTTCTGCCCCCTTTTTTTCCCTCAAAATAGGTTGCCTCTGTGCTGAAGATTTATTTTAGTAAATATTCTGTTCTTCAATAAAAGCAGCCAACATTTTGATAGAAGCCTGTAAGACTTATTTACATAAGGTATACAAAGGTGAGAAGAAAACAGTATTGACAGGAAACTGCAGCAGGGAGCAGCTGGGAACTGAGAAGACAAGCGTGCCGAAAGCGTCTGTGCAGATGGGCTGCTGGGGCTTGAAGACTGGGTGTTTGTCATGGGGACGCTGGAGGCCAGCTCCGCCCAGGTGCGTGTCCACCCATTTGTGCAGAGGACCGCCGTAAGGTGTGTAGGAGTGAAGGTTGCCGGGAAACGTGACAGAAGTCGCTAGATGTGGAGGCTGGAGAGCAAGTCCTAACAATGCAGGCTTTCCAGGGGAAGAGATGAAATAACAGAAGCATCAGTAATAAGAATTGGGTTCTTGGGGGGACAGGAATAGCTCAGTGGTAGAGCACGTGCTTAGCACGCATGAGGTCCTGGGTTCAATCCCCAGTACCTCCATTTAAAAAAAAATTAAATAAACCTAACTCCCCCCCCCCCCAAAAAAAGAGGAAAAAAGGATTGGTTCTTGTTTTTCTCCATTTTTCTCTCATTTGGTCAGCTCCCTCTGCAGTTGCTTTCATGGGGACTGAAGTTGGTGTGAAGCCACCCAGCTTGGGTTCGGTCATGGCCCAGTTTTACCAGCTTGACCACACTGGACCTGATCCTTCCCCCACCCCCAGCAGGCCCACATCCATGGGACACAGTGTCACCATCTCACAGCCATGTTCTGGAGCTCTTCCCTGGCTCCTCGATGGGTCTCCCCCAGCTCCCGTATCTCCCTTTTCACAACTTTCATCAAAATTGCTGATTTCATTATTAACTATATGCTTTAGAAGATTGTCCACAGCAGGAGAAAGAGAAGTGGATGCAGGTAGAAGACACATCTTGTTGCTCTAGCACCTGGGCCCTCACACAGCTCTGCACGGTACCTGGAATGTCCTCACCTGTGTTAGCTACTAAATGAGTGAGTGGGTGAAACAAGGCACCCCTGCCCTGTTCCTAGTGTCCCCATTGTGATGACTTCTGTTTAAAGCTTACTCCTGCCTGCTAAGCATTCCAGACTGGAAGCAGTTCCTGCCACCCCTCTTTACTCCTTTCTGGTTCCAGAACATTCTCATCAACCCCAAAGGAAATCACATGGTAAACAGTCTGGTACTTCCTCAAAAGGTTAAACCTGGAGTTCCCGTGTGACCCAACAATTCCCCTCTAGGTGTAGACCCAAGAGAATTGAAAACATACATCCATGCAAAAACTTGTACATAGCAGCTAAAGGTAGAAAGAAGCAACCCAGATGTCCGTCAGCAGACGAAGGGATAAGCAAAGTGTGCTGTTTCTGTACCATGGAGCATTACTCAGCCATAAGAAAGGGCGAGGTTCTGGGACACGCTACAGCGTGGGTGAACCTTGACGAGTATGCTGAGTAAAGGGAGCCTGTCCCAGAAAGCCAGGTGTTACATGATGTCATTTATAGGAAACCTGGTCCAGAAGGGGCTGATCCATGGAAACAGGAAGGAGGTGAGCGGTTGCCGAGGGCCGGGGGAGAACCTGCCTGGTGGATATGGGATTTCCTCCTTGGGCGATGAAATGTTCTGGCATTAGATGGTGGTGATGGTTGCACAACACTGAATGTACTAAGTGCTGCTGATGTAAATTTTAGATCATGCGTTTTACTACAATTAAAAAAAAAAGATCGATCAAATGCCCTCAGAATATTTAGCCAACAACCTTCAACGTGGCTAAATGCCTAGACATTAAATTTCTTGGACTAAATTCCTTTCCGACTGTCATGGTTACCATGTCCTGGGCTTCAGAGGTGGCACTTGGGTCAGCTTGGTCTGGTCTAGCGTGTGTCACCATAGGTCCCCACACTGGCCTCTTTCTCTTGAATGGACGGCACAGCTACATGCCTGCACATCGCAAAACCCACCTTTACGATTCAGGGTAACTGGTGAAGTCAGCTGCTGTTTTAGTGAGTTGTTATAAAAATAGAGATAGAATTCACATACCGTGAAACTCACCCATTTAAAGTATACAATTCAGTGGCATTTAGCACATTCGTGGTGTTGTGCACCCATCCCCTCTCTCTAGTTCCAGAACACATTCATCATCCTGGGAGGAAACCTTGCTGAACCCCATCCCCTCGTTTGCTCCCTAGAGACCCCTGAGACTCTCTTCTGGTGCAAGTTTGATTTCTCTCAGATCTTTAAAGGGGCTGAAGCTGGCATCTCAAAGCACTGCTGCCTTTATTGATTTGTGCAGAGAAGCCTCCTTGATTCTGAGATTCTGCAGCTCATACTGGAGGCCGAAAGAATTAGAAGCACTGAGCCAGTGATACTTCAGGGTGGAAGCAGCCACTCCGAGGCCCTTCCCTGACCATGGACCTGGGGAAATCGCCGCCACCCTGCCCCTCATGTAGCTCCATGGGGCGGATCTCTGGAAATGAAAAGTGCGGAGACAGCCGTCTCCTGAGATTGACCTGGTGCAAACAGGACTGGAATTGGGAAAGGTCAGGATATTGCTGGGCTCTGGGAGTTTCTTCAGGCTCACTTTGGAGGGGCCTGGATTCCAATTCAAGTGAAAAACACCGTTTAGCTGCTACTTTCACCTAGCTTTGTAGCCTTCTCTGTTTTTAATCTGCAAGCCTTGAGGATTGAGCCATCCCACTTTGCCTGCAGTTTTCTGGCCGGCTGCACCTGCCGGCTGTCAGCTGTTTGCACCCCTGTGATGTCCGAGAGCCTGGGGTCAGATGCATGCCAGGCACAGCCTCCCAGGGCTGCCTTCTGCACTATGGCTGTAGGTTCCTTTCATTACATACAGTCAGTTCTCGCCATCAAACCCCTCGGGGTGCAGTGATTTGGCCTGAAATCAAGATTCTTGCAACTCTAATTTCCTTCTCTAGATCAAAGGAAGAGTTGATCTAATGCTTTTGTTTTAGCAGCAAAATTACCAAGTGATGTTTTTTCACCCAAGAACCTTCTCATACTTCATAGTTACTTAAGATGTGTGAAGGCCTTCTGCTTTGCTGTGACATGTGCATACTCCCTCCAAATCTTGTGTTCTACAAGTTACACAATAAAAAATAGGAGTTATTATGGGGAAAACTGGGGTGGGGTAGACCATGCCAAACCTATGTGATTTGGTAACCAGAGCTCACAGAACCAGTGCCAACTGTGATTAAAAGAACACCGGGGACACTGAAGTCTCCGTTGGCATTTGTGTCTGGCATCGCCTCAGCTGACTGTTTTCACCATAACCCACACATTTGTACTTCCTCCTGCATGATGCACAGATGTGTTATTCCATTTGTATGAAAAGTTGGGTCCTGGGCAAGGCTGCCTTTGGCAGTGAATTTTTTTTTTAGCACAGGGAAAATATCTTGACACCTTCATTCACACTCACAGCTTCACTGTACAGAGCATTACGCTGTTGAAAACATTGTGGTTCTTTGAGCCACTTCTGCAAAGTGTCCAGCTTTCTCTCTTAATATATTCATGTAACATGAAGGCGTTCTCTTTAATTGTTAGGAAGCCCACCTGACATTGCTTCAGAATGTTCCTGTCAACCCGCACAGCTTCCAGATTTATTGGTATCATCTCCCCCTTTGTTAGCAGACCGCCAAGTTGGTGCTGTGTCTGCTTGCCTTGAACCATCTGCCA
Organism: Camelus bactrianus; assembly: GCF_048773025.1. Lineage (NCBI taxonomy): Eukaryota > Metazoa > Chordata > Mammalia > Artiodactyla > Camelidae > Camelus > Camelus bactrianus. Next base: position 117,194,109 of record NC_133575.1, on the reverse strand, counting down.
TGCTTTCCTAAGAGTATACAGTGCAGTTGTGACGCCCAGGGACTTGAGCATCAGGCTCAGGTGGAACCGTACTCACAGTCTGCGAATACCCCACCACCGCCGTTTTAGCGCCTTCGGACCAGGGAGCTAGTGTAGGATTGCGTGTTGCTTTTGGTTATCCCATCTCTTCCATCTTCTTTAACTGGGGTGGTCCTCGGCCCTTTTTTGCCCCATGCTGCGGACCATTTGGGAGAATCCAGGCCCCTCTCTTTGGACTCTTGTCTTGTAGTTGTTTCCTCATGGCCTCAGGGTGGGGTGCTGGTGCTGGTGCTGCTCCTCCTCCTCCTCCTCCAAGGTGTTTCTGCAGGCCCGCGGCTGGCCAGGGCATGCATGGCGCCCAGACCCTCTGTGACCACCCCAGCAACATCTCCGGCCAGCCCCAACTCCCTAGTGCCCAGGCGCCCAAAGTCATCATTCATTCACTTACTCCAAGCCTGCTCACTCAGGGTGTGAAGGTAGCAGGACATCTGGGTTATGACTGTGGCACTCAGTTGTCAAGCACTGCTCCCGTGCCTGGTCCTGTGCGCTGAGCAAGGAGATGCAGTAAAGGAAGCTGTCTGGGCACAGAGGGTGCTCCTGCTCACGGGAGGGGGAAGGCGCAGGGAAGGCTTCTCAGAAGTGCCATCTGAGTCCACGTGTAGACGAGAGAGGGCTGGCCCAGAGCCACTGGTTCCCCAGGGTACTTGTCATTACCCATTCTCCCTCCGGGGAGGGTGTCACATCACTGTCCATGCCCATCTGGTCCGGCCGGCCCTGAGTACTCCTTGTTGGCCTGTGGAACTCCTCCTCAGCCCTGAAAACCCAGCTCAGGCCTTTCTGCTCCAGGGAACCCCTGTGGACTCCCTCTGGGCCTGGAACAGAGGAGAGTATCGCTCTTTCTTTCTTGCCTCCCTGCCCCCCACTAAATTGGGAGCTTGTGAAGACCAAAGAGTGATGCTGATTCTACCCTGGCCTCCCAGCCCCTAGCAGAGGCTGGCTCAGGGCAAGGGCACTCTGAGCACATGTAGACTTGGGCGTGACCTGGACAGTTCCCTTGTCAAGTTGTACTTGCTTTTCTTTTCCCCTGTGACAACTTAAGACTTGAACAGGTGGTTTTTCTGAGGATACTCCCAGCTCTAAAATGTATAAACTGAATTAGGTGCTCAGTTCTCACGGTCTTGTCAGTGTGTGTGCATGTGTGTGTGCACACCCATGTACAGGGTCTGATTAGAGGTAGGATGAAGAGGGCTATTTGATTTCTTTGAAAAAAAAAGTATGTTTCAGCAAACCCTGTAAACTCCCTGGTGGGCAGTGGGAGGCTTGGGGACTCATCTGGCACCCCAGCCTGGCCTCTCTCCCTCAGGTCACCCTGAGACTGAACGGTGGCTGGGCGAAGGGTAAACTCATCTAGATTACCTGTTTTGCATCATTTTTACCTCCACTCCACGCCCAGCAGGCTTCCAGGCTTCTTAGTATGCTTTTTTTTTTTTCCTTTGAAGCTTTTCTTTCTTTCCTTCCTTTCTTCTTTGTATTGAAGTGTAGTTGATTTACAATGTTGTGTTAGTTTCAGGTGTACAACAAAGTGATTCAGTTATAAATTTACATACATGTATTCTTTTCCATTAGAGGTTATTACAAGATATGAATATAGTTCCCTGTGCTAGATAGTAGGTCCTTGTTGTTTATCTGTTTTATATGTGGTAGTGTCATCTGTTAATCCCAAACTCCTAATTTATCCCTCCCTCCCCCACTCCTTTCCCCTTTGGTAACCATAAGGTTTCTATATCTGTGAGTCTATTTCCAGTTGCTTTCATTTGTTTTTAAGTACAGAAGTAGCAGTTGGAAAATAAAGTAACGAACACCTCTGCGCCCCTCAGTGCACAGAATTGAAAGTAACCCAATATGGTTGCTTCAAGTAATTTCAGTGTAAAAGAACTAGAATATTACAGATAGAGTTAAAGGCCCTTTTATTCCCCATCTTTGGTGCTATTAAAAACTTACTGTCCACTTAGAAACAGTTGGAAAAAAAACAAACGTAAATTCAAAACAGAAACAGACTCATAGAGATAGAACACAAACTTGTGGTTGCCAAGGGGGAGGGAGGTGGGAAGGGACAGATTGGGAGTTCGATATTTGTAGATACTGACAGGCATATGTAGAATAGATATATAAGATTATACTGTATAGCACAGGGAAATATATACAAGATCTTGTGGTAGCTCACAGTGAAAAAGAATGTGACAATGAATATATGTATGTTCATGTATAACTGAAAAATTGTTCTCTACACTGGAATTTGACACAACATTGTAAACTGACTATAACTCAACAAAAAAGTTTAAAAAAAAAGAAACTGTTGAAAAGGTACATTTTATGTTATGTATATTTTATCACAATAAAGAACTTTAAAAAACCCAAACGGTTAATTTAGGCCAAGTCAGAGTCTGAACACAAGGGTCTCCCCACTTGGTAGCCTGTGTTCCCCTGTCCTGGAGCTTCTAATCATGGACATAGCTGTCTCCCACCTGCTCCCGGCCCTGGCTTCCCTATCCACCGTCAGTGGCCCCGCTGTCCTCCCAGGACTTGGCCATGGTCCTTAACGTGTCCCCTGCCCCTCCTCCCCACACCAGTCTGCTCTGCTGCTCCACCCCCGGTAACATCCCCGCTCCTCCAGTATCCTTACCCACGGGTCCTCCCTGCCACCCTCTTTAAGTCTCCCACAGGCCATTCTCCACACAGCAGCTCATCCCCACCCCTGCTCAGAGTCCCCTGACTGCTGCCTTCATGCTCAGAAAAAGCCCGACCCAGGCCCCAACTCCTGGCCCCGCCAAGACCTCTTTGCTGCCCAGCCTCTCCTTCCCCTCCAGCCCCTTTACGTCTTCCTCTCCTTCTCCAGCACCACCAAGTGGTCTTATTCTTCAGTCTTCTAACCACTTCATTCTTTTAGCTGCTCACTGCTCACGGCACTGCCCAGCACGAGGAGCCCTGCCAGCCGGCTCCTGTGTCCCGACTCATTCCGTTCTGCTCCAAGTGCCCCTGCCTTCACCCCCACAGGCCACCCCAGAACCGGAGCCACCTGCTTCTCCCAGGGGCCAGCCTTCCCTTCCATGGATACTAGGCATGGTCCCTTCTGTGGCTTCTTGTTTTCATTTTCTTTCTGGTTACGTCAACCTTTACACGATTCAGAAGTTGAAACTATGCTCAGCAAGGCCTGTCCTCACCTCGGCCCCATCTACCCCGTGCTGGGACCAGTTCCATCGTTTCCGCCATATACTTCCTAACGTCCCCACCTTCTCTCACACACACAGCAGCCTGCAGTAGGTAATGTTCACGTCCCAGTAGGTCCTAGGAATCCGTCCCCTCCTCCAGCTGCCCCACTCTCTGTGGGGTGGGTGTGTTCAGGTGGCAGTTGTCTCAGACATCTGCAGTCTTAGGCTGTGGAAAACATTGATCTTGTTTGCCATTTCTACATGTTGTCTGTTCAAGGTAGATGTTTAGAAGGGATTGCCCAACATGGCCTCGACACCCTCACTGGTATCTAAGAGGCATTCCTGAGACATGTGGTTTGTACTTTACTTAACCGTAGTTAACATGCTGGGTAATGCAGACGAAAGTTCTCAAGAAGCCAGGTCTTTTGCCACCGGTGCAGTGTGTTTCTCTGACTCCGGGCTGTCCAGCTTCTAGGGAGCCTGTGGCTCCAGTCCGTCTGCTGCTGTGCTGCTGGCAGGCTCCCCCTCTCCCCTCTGTGACAGTGGACTGCGGGCCACACCTCGCTCCCCACGGTTCTCCTCATTTCCCATGAGGAAGCTAAGACTGGGAGAATTGAAAAGTAAGCTCTGTGCTGGAACAGGTTAGGGACCCCCGCTTTACAGCAAGAAAGGGTCTTTCTGTGGGCAGTGGCCTGATTCTGGGTGATCCCACCAGCCACACTCGGGGCCCTGAACTGCTGGAGGAAGAGCCAGGACCTGTCTCCCCTCTCCTGACCTCATGCACTGAGTGTTCTGCTAACTCAGCCTTGGTGCCTTACCCATGTCATTGGAGTCTGGTTTCCCAGGCCCGCCGCAGTGCCTTTGTTGTAGTCTCCATGGTGTGGACAAGAAGGGAAGTCACTTGGGGTCGACAGCAGGCCGTGATCAGTGCTGACAGGAGCCACGCAGACCAGGGCGGCTCTTGGGCTGAGGACAGGAAGGGTCTTGCTCTTCTCCAGGAGGAGCTGCTCACTGAGGGGCTCGCAGACGCCTGATTCCCAGCCCACGACCCTTCCTTCCACGCCCCACCCCCTGCCCAGGTTGTGTTCTTGCCCTCTGGGCCCAGTCACGAAAGCATCAGGGCCAGACTATGACGCTGGGATCCAGGGCCGCCCAGTGACCATTTCTGAAATACATGGGAAGGGACCCTACCAGGCAGGACCAAAGTGTAGGGAGGGAGCTGCTCCGTCAACAAGAAGGAATGGGGACGCAGCTGCCCTGGGATGGGGAGACTGCTCTTCTGCACCTTCTCCAAGCTCTCACCCCGCGTTGTAAGGGAGAGTGTGGAGATAAAGGCTTACCCATCTGGGGTTGCTGCTTTTCTCACGCCAGAACCCTGGGCAGCGATGTCTGGTTGCCCACATTTGCCAGTCTTTATACGGTACCTCTGTAACACTTCTCTCTCCATGGTGTTGGCACCTGTCGTCGAGATGAGGAAACTGAGGCACGAGATGTTGAGGTTACACACTTGGGTCTGTTTGGAAATGGCTGAGTCAGGACTTGAGCTCAGGTTGCCCCCAGGTCTGCGTGTTTTTCTACAGCACCGCACTGTGCGCCACCTCCCAAGGGCGGTGTGGGGCTGTTCCCATCAGCACGTTGTACTGTGCTGTTTGATTGAGCACACATTTGAGAAAAACCCCAAGCCCAGAAGCTGTAGTAACACCCAAGCCAGGCCTTCATGAAGAGGAGCCCTACCTCCCACAATCCAGGGCCTTTTGTCATCCTCAAAGCCAGAGGGCCTCGGGCACAGCTCATAAAGCTGAGCAGCCACACAGTATTTCTACTCTCAAAATGCCACCTGTGCAGTCCCGCTACGAGTGGGGCTCAGGGTGGCCACAGCCTAGGTAGGATGCATTGGCCACCGCCATCAGCAGTCCAGGGGCTCTAAAGAAATCCAGAGAGGCAGAACCTGGGGCCCTGTGTGTGCTGGGGCGCCCTGTGTCTGCCGTTGCTCACTTTTCGGCAAACCGGTGTGTTCTCTGTAATACTTACATACTTGTTTAACACTTCAGGGAAGAAAAATCAGAAGAACAGGATCTCCAGGGCCTCAAGGACAAACCTTTGAAGTTTAAAAAGGTGAAGAAGGATAAGAAAGAAGACAAAGAGGGCAAGCATGAGCCCTTGCAGCCACCGGCCCACCACTCTGCTGAGCCAGCAGAGGCAGGCAAAGCAGAGACCTCGGAAGGGTCGGGCTCAGCGCCAGCCGTCCCAGAAGCTTCTGCCTCCCCCAAACAGCGGCGCTCCATTATTCGTGACCGGGGACCCATGTATGATGACCCTACTCTGCCAGAAGGTTGGACCCGAAAGCTTAAGCAAAGGAAATCTGGCCGCTCCGCTGGGAAGTATGATGTGTATTTGATCAAGTAAGTAAGGGCACCTCCTGTGTCTACAGAGCAGGGAGGGCCAGGGGGGCGGGAGGCCGGGGATGGGGATCCCTTGGAAGGATGGCTCTTTGCTGCTCATTGATCAGGAAAATGTGTGTGCATAACCCCACATCGAGTCGGGGGCTTCAGTAATGACGACTGCTTGCGGGCACGACAAGGTATGCTTGGAATGACTGTGTACATGGGTCACTGCCCTGAGTGAGATGTGCATGGGGTAGCAGAGTGTGGCTTCACTGCGCCAGCCTTCAAAGCCTCGTCTGGAGATGGAATAGCAGTAGGGCATACCCGGGGCCACAGTGAGGACACCGGGAGAGGTCACCTGGGAAGCACTGAGGGCACAAGGTCCTGCCCAGGCTGGACCCGGAGGCCCTGGAGCCTGCCATGGGCACTGGCCTGGGCTGGGGAGGCCAGGGGAGCTCCCTGAGGTTGCTGCCATTTCCCAGCTGAGGGGCTCTTCTCACCACCTGTTAATGTCTTCTTTCTGGGAGTCATTCTGTGGCATTGCTTCATGAACCCAAAGAAATGGGAGTTCACAGGGCTCAGTCTGCTCTGTGAACTGTGTTGGGAAAGGTGGCCTTTCTGACAGGACCTCTGGAGAGAGACCCAAAGGGGTTCCATGTGCCTTTCCAGCTGTCCGTTTTGCATTTGTCCAGCTCTGGGCTGCTTGTTGGGTGCTGTCTGTTGAAACAGTGTAACTTCCAAGCCAGAGCCTCAGAGAAGGAGTCTGAACATGTGCATTTCAGTTCTGCCCTTTAGATGATTCCGAAAAGGTTAGGAGTTTCCAGCAGATGCTTGCTGAATTTAATCCCAGCAACTCAGAGGAAGATGAGAAAAGCATTATCCCATTGGCCATTGGGGAAACTTGAGTCCCAGAGAGGCTAAGCCACAAGACCAAGTTTAGACAAGAGCTCTGGGCACCAGCCAGCAGAATGGGCTCCAGCCTGATGGCCAGACAGGGTCCCCAGGCCAGACCCCTTTGGGGTCAGAGAAGGGGCCTCAGTGGCAGGCAGCTCTTAAGGGACATCCGGGCGGCAGCCATGGAGTAGCCAGCACCAAGTTGTTCTGGCGACAGACCCGGCCAGGCAGGTGCCCACTGCTGTTGGGCCACCCAGTTGCTTCATGTATAAACGGGGCCAGGTCCCCCCTAGATGAGCTCATCTCAGCTTTTCTCACGTGTGATTCTTGTTCAGTTTGTGTCATCGGGCATGTCAGTTGCAGAACATCTTCTGCCAGAGAGTTTGCCACCTCCTCCTCCTGTGCCCCGTCTCCGACATTGCTGTGGAAGCTTCTGATCAGTCTTTGTGTCTCTCCATTTGTTCCCACAGTCCCCAGGGAAAAGCCTTTCGCTCTAAAGTGGAGTTGATTGCATACTTCGAAAAGGTAGGCGACACCTCCCTGGACCCTAATGATTTTGACTTCACGGTAACTGGGAGAGGGAGCCCCTCCCGGCGAGAGCAGAAACCACCTAAGAAGCCCAAATCTCCCAAAGCTCCAGGAACTGGCAGAGGTCGGGGACGCCCCAAAGGGAGCGGCACCACGAGACCCAAGGCAGCAGCATCAGAGGGCGTGCAGGTGAAAAGGGTCCTGGAGAAAAGTCCCGGGAAGCTGCTCGTCAAGATGCCATTTCAGGCGTCTCCAGGGAGCAAGACCGAAGGGGGTGGGGCCACCACATCGGCCCAGGTCATGGTCATCAAACGCCCTGGCAGGAAGCGAAAAGCCGAAGCCGACCCACAGGCCATTCCCAAGAAGCGGGGCCGAAAGCCAGGCAGTGTGGTTGCGGCCGCTGCCGCTGAGGCCAAAAAGAAAGCCGTGAAGGAGTCTTCCATCCGGTCCGTGCAGGAGACCGTGCTCCCCATCAAGAAGCGCAAGACCCGGGAGGCGGTCAGCATCGAGGTGAAAGAGGTGGTGAAGCCCCTGCTGGTGTCCACCCTCGGCGAGAAGAGCGGGAAGGGACTGAAGACCTGCAAGAGCCCTGGGCGGAAAAGCAAGGAGAGCAGCCCCAAGGGGCGCAGTGGCAGCGCCTCCTCGCCCCCCAAGAAGGAGCACCACCACCACCACCACCCCTCGGAGCCCCCGAAGGCGCCCGTGCCGCTGCTCCCGCCCCCGCCCCCGCCCCCGCCCGAGCCGCAGAGCTCTGAGGACCCTGCCAGCCCCCCTGAGCCCCAGGACTTGAGCAGCAATGTCTGCAAAGAGGAGAAGATGCCGAGAGGAGGCTCGCTGGAGAGCGATGGCTGCCCCAAGGAGCCAGCTAAGACTCAGCCCGCGGTCGCAACCGCCGCCACGGCCGCAGAAAAGTACAAACACCGAGGGGAGGGAGAGCGCAAAGACATTGTTTCATCCTCCATGCCAAGGCCAAACAGAGAGGAGCCTGTGGACAGCCGGACGCCCGTGACCGAGAGAGTTAGCTGACTTTACACAGAGCGGATTGCAAAGCAAACCAACAAGAATAACGGCAGCTGTTGTCTCTTCTCCTTATGGGTAGGGCTCTGACAAAGCTTCCCGATTAACTGAAATAAAAAATATTTTTTTTTCTTTCAGTAAACTTAGAGTTTCGTGGCTTCAGGGTGGGAGTAGTTGGAGCATTGGGGATGTTTTTCTTACCGACAAGCACAGTCAGGTTGAAGACCTAACCAGGGCCAGAAGTAGCTTTGCACTTTTCTAAACTAGGCTCCTTCAACAAGGCTTGCTGCAGATACTACTGACCAGACAAGCTGTTGACCAGGCTTCTTAGGGTACGCCTGCACCTCCCCTCCCACCCGGACCTCCCCCTGTGTGGTCGTTAGGGACAGAGAGCCATTGAGAGGACACTCCTGTTTTTGGTGCCATTGGTGCCCCAGTCTCAGCTCTCCTCCCCCCCCACCTTGCCCTGCCTCCAGCTCCCCCAGCCTCCCCCATGCCCACCCACATCGGGACAAGGAGGCATGAGGCGAGACAGACAGTTGGATTCTTTAGAGAAGATGGAGATGGCCAGACGGTATAGCCCATGTGATCCCACCTGTGGTGGCACTGATGTGGCCCCACGCCAGACCCAATCCAAAACCGACAAGGACATTTCACATGACAGGGAAGGAGCACCTGTCCACCCCGGTCATGGCATGGCTAGGAGGAGGGAGGCATCCTTTGAGCTGCTTGGGTATAGGCTGGCCTGAGCCAGAGGAGAGGAGGGCCCGGGGCCGTCCTCCCGTGGGTGGCGGTAGAGAGAGGCCAGGAAGGCAGCAGGAGAGGCCCCGGCAGGCTGGCCCAGGCTCCAGACAGCCGAGCGCCCGGGGCAGAAGGGATTCCTAGTCGCTCAGAGCAGGTGTGGCTGATAGAGCCTTAGTAGATGGGGCAGGGGGCCGGGGGAAGGAGGGGAGAATGTTCTTCCAAAACTTTCCAATTCTAACTCCTTTAGGGACAGCTTAGAACTATTTGCACTATTGAGTCTTCATGTTCCCACTTCAAAACATGCTCTGAGAGCAAACTGGCTTGAATTGGTGACACTTTGTCCCTCAAGCCACCAGATGTGATGGTGTTGAGAACTACCTGGATGTGTATATACCTGCGCTTGTTTTCAAGTGGGCTCAGCACATAGGGTTCCCACGAAGCTCCGAAACTCTAAGTGTTTGCTGCAATTTATAAGGACTTCCTGATTGGTTTCTCTTCTCTCCTTCCATTTCTGCCTTCTTTCACTTCAGCCTTTCATTTCTTCCCCTCCTCCTCCTTGCTCATCCCTTCTGTTCCAGGCAGCCGCAGTGCCCCACTGTACCCCAGGCTGACACCAGTCAGCTCAGGCCCTGGAACTTACTGCTCCCCTACCTTGGCCTTCCCGCCGTCAGCCCCAGCCCCCCTCCCACCCTGTTCTGAGCCCCGAGGAAGCCCCAGGCTCTGCTGAGTCCACCTGGCCCTCGCTCTTCAGCCTCTCTGAAGGGCAAGGGAGCAGCCAGGCCATGCTCCCTAAGAGTCCCCTTCTCCGGTCAGACCCCGGATCCCGAGCCTTCTCAACCTTCCACTCAACAGAGGTGAGTGGGAGGAAGTGGGCCGAATTTTAATTTGGAAGCCAGGGGCAGCACAGAGACCCACTGTAGCCTGCCAGAGTCATTGAGTGGCCCAGCCCCAACCTTGGCCTCAGCCAGACCTGGCTAGCGCGGGGCTGGGCGGCAGGGCAGCGGGTAGAGCAGGTGCAGACGCCCCCCTACCACTCCTCTAAGTGCAAATTCTTGTCTGCTGGACCCCATTGGGCCTCTGCTTGCTGGAGACTGGGTGGGGCCAGTACCTCACAAGTTTCCGCATCTGCACCCGGGGAGTGGTGTGGGGGCTCAGAGGCTCGGGTTTGTTGTGGGCGTTAACTGATCAGTTTTAATTTGGACCCCATGCTTTCATCCTTGGTTCAGGAAGTCCTTATCTAGCTGCATATCTTCATCATATTGGTATATCCTTTTCTGTGTTTACAGAGATGTCTCTTATATCTAAATCTGTCCAACTGAGAAGTACCTTATCAAAGTAGCAAACGAGACAGCAGTCTTATGCTTCCAGAAACACCCACAAGCACGTCCTGTGTGAGCTGCTGCCATGAACTGTCAAGTGTGTGTTGTCTCGTGTATTTCAGTTCTTATCCCCTGGCTTCCTTACTGCAGTGTAACCATGAAGGAGTGAAACATCTTAGAAACCGTCTAGCACTTCCTTGCCAGTCCTTAGTGATCAGGAACCATAGTCGACAGTTCCAATCAGTAGCTTAAGAAAAAAACCATTTCTGTCTCTTCCAGAATGGTTAGAAGCAAGGGAGTTTGCACTGTTCTGTTTGTAGTCGTAGTTGGCTTTTCTGGCTCTTTTTGTATCCATTTGCTGAAGCGGCAAAAGCAAGTCCCACAACCAAACCCGCTCTGCTGCCGACCCTCCAGGATTCACTTCTGATGCCTCCCCAGGGAGGGACGGGGGTTGGAGGAGGGGGTGAGTCCTTTGGGACCAACTCTTCCTCCAAGGACAAAAGGCCCCTGACCTCACAGTGGCCTTGCATTCTTGGCACCCCCGAAGAACTCCTATCCACACGAGCACGGTGTCCAACCAGTTTGTTGTGGAGACCCCATCTGGTTTGGTCGGTCAGGTTTTTAGGCTTCATGCTTTTAGTCCAGTAAAATGTAGCTCCTGGGACCAGTATCAAGAGCTGGCCTCCCCATTGGCTTGGTACCATCGGGTCCTGGGGCAAGGAGAGCTGGGTCTGCCGTGGCCCTTTCCCCCGTGACAGTTCATTCTGGGGCTGACTGGGCGTTGGTGGTCGAGAACCCAGAATTGCCAGCGGCATTTCCTTTCTGCCCTGCCTGCAGCATCCTGGCTCCGCAGCTTCTTCCCCTAGAGTTTCCAGGCTGCAGGTGGCGCCTGAGGCACTGTAGGGTTTTCTCCATTTCCCCCCTTCCTTCTTCCACATTCCTTCTTCCCCCAGATAGAGGCGTCGCTGGTGAGTCACCTTTGGGCGGGGGCCCTGCAGCTCTCATTCCGCCTCTGCCCAGGAATCAGGTTGACAGGAAGTCAGAGCGAAAGCCTGAGCCACAGAAGCCTTAGCAGCTGTGCCAGGCCCAGTTTGGGGCTGTGCCCTCGGCCGTGTGTGCCTAAAGACCAGGGAGATTGGGGGCACCTCCTAGGGACTATGTCAGGAAGGCGGGACTTGACCAACAGCTTGCAGATGCCCACGGGGCTAGGTCACAGAGTCATGTTCAGATCCCCCGCCCTCATTCTGGTCATTAGTTGCTACCTCCTCTCCTGACAGAATTCCAGCCGTCCTCGAGCTCCTCCCACTGGGCCCTGCCCACTGGGGGCCCGTCCTCAGCAGTGTGGTTGCTGGCCTTGGCATTGCAGTGAACTGGAGACACAGCCACACCCAGGTTCTAGTACAGCTCTCTTCTGCTGGTGCTGTATTCCCATAGCAAAAGGCACAGGAGACACCCAGACATGGCCATGTCCCCCAGTCCATCAGTGCCAGACTAGCCAAGTACCCCTCCCCTCAGCTCCCAGGAGGGTGAAAGCTGAAGTGCTGGCCCGGGGATGCTGGCCACGGCCAGCACCTGACTTCCACTCCTGAGACCGCAGGGAGATGGCACCTGTCTGTTAGGTGGTGTCATGCCAGGCTAGAGGCCACGAAAGCTGGCAGTAGGATCTGGAGCAGCCCAGAGTTGTTGCCTGCCCTCTGCCTAGCTTGTCGTTGCTGTGACAGCTGTCAGGAAACAAGCCACCATGTTTGGTGGGAAAGGAGCTTCCTTAGCTGACAGGACCTCCAAGTTTTAAGTAACTTTTAATAAGTGGCTCAAGCCCAGGAGGGAAGACTGTGAACTGAATACACCAGGTGGAGCCTGGCAGCTGAGCTCTGTGCCCCCTTTCTGGAGCGTTCCTGCCAGGCTCTGCAGGCTGACGGGGCTGGGGAAGTCACGGGTACCAGTTCTCAGAGAGAGAGCACCTCTGTGCCTCCACTCCTGGCCGGGGTCCTTGTCGCACGTTGTTTCCTGATGTGAGTTTCACACAAGGATGGCCGGGGTCATCCAGACCTCAGGAAGTAAGCAAGCTGGGTCGAGAGCCCCAGGGGCGTTTGCGTAGGCTGGGGCTTGGGGTGCCCCGCGGCCCCGCCACATCATACCCTGCGCTCACTGCTCTCTGTCAGTGAACCCGTCCACCGAGGGGTTTGTGGAGTCTCCGTTTCTGCATCTTCCTCTTGTAGATGTTGTCTCAGTCTTTAGAAAAGGCACAGTCTAATTGTTACAAATCGCTAGGATACTGACCCCCAGGGTCTAATGTTCCATGTGAAAGGGGAAAAAAGTGAACACTGAAACCCCTTGTCAACAATTCAGAAGGAAATCCTAGAAAACATTTAGCAGAGAACTACATTTCAATGTTTCTGAATGAGTAAGAGCAAGCTTTTGCAAAAATGCCGATGTAAAAATACTTGGAGCCTGGCCTGATGTGTGGTGAGCGCTGCAAATTAAGGGGAATCCAGCCAGAAAGTGCTGGATCTGACTTGGGGCCATCCTGTCACTGGAGAGCCCATCTCGCCTTGGGGAGCAGTCCACCCATGTCCTGTGGGGAGGTCTGCCTGCCTTACCACCGCAGGAGCCCAGGTCTGAGTGTGGGAAGGAGAATGCTCACAAGTGAGTCTGAAAGCCAGCAACTTTCTCCCTCCCCAGCGCCACCTGTTTCTGACTCCTTTCTCATTTCGACAGGGCCTGCCCCAAGTGCTGACTTGTCAGGAAAAGTGAATTCTAACTGGGGCCCAGGCAACTAGTAGGGAGAGGGTGATGTCTCCTCCCAGTCTCTGCCCTGAGAACAGGCCCCTGCCCTGCTCTCTGTTGGGCCCAGGTGGAGTGGCACTCCTTCTCAGCTCGGAGGTGAAGACAGGCCTGAGCATTCACTGTGGGGTGTGACCCCCCCCACTCGCCCATCCCCTGTGGGAGCCCCTGGAGCGGAGGGAGGGCAGAGTTGAGACCCTCATGGAGGGAAATCTGGCTTTGAGTTTCAGAACATTCAGGAAACTTGAAAATTGCCTTTGCTCTGCTAGCTCCTCCCTTTGATCTACCTGTCCTCAGGTCTTGCTCAGCAGTGAGAGAAAATGAGATCAAAAGGCCAAGAGGTTTGGCTCCTGCCCACTGGTAGTCCTTCTTCCCACAGTGTTTGTGTGTCAAGTGACAAAGCTGTTCTTCCTGGTGACGCTGATTATACCCAGTATCTTATAGACTATACACATAGGCCTGCTTGGTCTCTTCTATCCTGGGCATTTGTTTCGCTTTTTAGTTTTGCTTTTAGTTCTTCTGTCCCTTTTATTTAACGCACCGACTAGACACACAAAGCAGTTGAATTTTTATATATATATATCTGTATATTGCACAATTATAAACTCATTTTGCTTGTGGCTCCACACAAAAAAGACCTGTTAAAATTATACCTGTTGCTTAATTACAATATTTCTGATAACCATAGCATAGGACAAGGGAAAATTTAAAAAAAAAAAAAACAAAAAACAAAAAAACAACAACAAAAAAAAAAAAAAACGACAAACCTGTCTGCTGGTCACTTCTGTCCAGGCAGATGCGTGGTCTTTCCTCGCTTCTTTCAAGGGCTTCCCTGTGCCAAGCGAAGGAGGCTCCAGGCAGCACCTGGGTTTTGCACTGTTTCTCCCAAGCTTGAGAGAGAGGCCCCAGGGTGATGGTGCAAGATAGTTCGTTTCAACGGGTGGGCGCAAGAGTGCTCCCTTGCCCTGGCGAAGCCCGGAATGTCATTGGCACCGCCTGGTCCCCTTCGATCCTGGGTGGGGCAGCTGGAGTACCTGGGGGTGGCCTGACCCCCACCCTGACCCCTTCCAGTGACCCCTTCAGAGTGATCCTGTTTGGAGAGTCGGCTCAGCAGGCCTCCCCACCAGCAGGGCTCCTGCTTTGCAGAGTCCGGGGGTGGAGGGGAGATGGAAGGCCTTGTCTCATCTCTGAAAGTGTGAGCTGCACCAGGTAGTACACCAGAGACCCCAGAACCACGTAGGAGGTCCAGTGGGTCCCCTCCAAGAGGTAGCAAAGACTCCAGAAACATCCCTTCCTCTTCTCCCCATCCTACGAGTAATTGCATTTGCTTTTGTAATTCTTAATGAGCAATATCTGCTAGAGTTTAGCCGTAACAGTTCTTTTTGATCGTTTTTTTTAAGTAATTAAAAACACCAAAAAAAAAAAATCCAGAAACTTGTTCTTCCAAAGCAGAGAGCATTATAATCACCAGGGCCAAAAGCTTCCCTCCCTGCGTCATGACTTCTGAGGCCTGAATCCAAAAGAGAAACACTCGCAGGCCCTTTGGGTGGCCAGGCTGCCCTCGGGCCCCTCGGAGAACCTGGGCTGGGGCAGCCTCCGGGCCCGGTCTGGGGTCTCACGCCAGCCTTCGTTCAGTATTAGCAGTGGGGCCACAGCCTCCTGGCCCGCCCAGCCGGGGCGGGGACGGAGGAGGCTGCTGCGAGGCCTCCCCCAGGTGGGTGTCTGCACCAGTCCGCAGGCGTGCTTTCCGACTGAAACCTGAAATCAGCGCTGAGTTAGCCTCACCCGGTGACCTCTCGCCCCACCCGGACGGAGCAGGGCCCACCCAGTTCAGTGTTTCTGGGGAGCTGGACGGTGGAGTGCGAAAGGCTTGCAGAACTCGAAGCCTGCTCCTTCCCTTGCCACCAAGGCCTCCTTTTCCGTTTGAGTTGTCACTGCTTCAATCAATAACAGCCGCTCCAGAGTCAGTAGTTGATGAATATATGACCAAATATCACCAGGACTGTTACTCAATGTGTGCCGAGCCCTTTCCTCGCGCTGGGCTCCCGCGTACCCGGACACTGTACCGTGTGCTGTGTTTGCTCCCCACCCCCTTCGCCCTCCCTTTGTCTCTCTGGGGTTTTTCTGTTTGGGTTTGGTTTGGTTTTTATTTCCCCTTTTGTGTTCCAAACATGAGGTTCTCTCTACTGGTCCTCTTAACTGTGGTGTTGAGGCTTATATTTGTGTAATTTTTGGTGGGTGAAAGGAACTCTGCTAAGTAAATCTCTTCTGTGTTTGAACTGAAGTCTGTATTGTAACTATGTTTAAAGTAATTGTTCCAGAGACAAATGCTTCTAGACACCTTTTCTTTACAAACAAAAGAATTCGGAGAGCGGGATGGTAACTGAGATGAGAGGGGCTGTCCTTTTTCCCCAGGAGGGGAGATCCAAAGACAGGACCCCTGCCTATATCAGCTGGAAGCCACCCAAAGACACTAAGCCTAAAGCCAATGGGCCGAATAGCTGATGTGTTGACATTTTCGAAGTCAGAGCAAAACCAGGTTTTGTTCCACTCAGTGAATTCTTTTGCCCACCCCCCCCCTCAGATTCTTAGCATCATTATTATTTTTTAAGGACAGACAAGACATGTTCCTGCAAGGGGAGCCAGGACGTGTGTGAGCAGAGCAGCCTTGCCTGGGTAGGGGAAGTTTGGGGCGGGCCTGAGCGGTGTGGCTCAGACAAAGGATAGGCATCTCCCTGAAGACCCTGCTGTGGCCGCAGGTCAGGTATACATTGACAGGGCATTACCATGCAGGGTGGGCATTACTGTTCAGGGCACCCCCATCCCATCCCACCCTGTCCCGCAGTGCACAACACTAACGTCACGTCTCCATTCCCCACTTGCCCGGATGATAAGATGGTGGTGGAGGGGGAGGCCCCTCTTCGCTGTCATCTAATCCCCAGCAAAATTCCGACATGAGAAACCCCTTTATTTTTTCATGGCAAAACCAGACCCGTCTCAGAGAAGCTGTTACCTCCCAGACATTGTTTGGGGCTGATGGGACAGGGACAGGTGTGTGCTCCCTTAGTGCCTGGAGGCTCCTCTGCTGACAGGTGAGGACAGTGCTGACTGTGGTGACCGTTTGCACGTGGGATTTAGTTGCAGGAAGGACCAGGCTGGGACGCTGCCCCCTCCTGGGTCGCAGCAACACATGTCGCCCTGTGCAGAGGGAGCTGGATCCAGCCCAGAAGCCTGGAAGCCCGACCGAGGGCGGGAGAGGTGTGCGTGGGGCGCGAGGAGCCGCCCGGGACAGACTTAGCTGGAGATGTCTCAGAGAGCCCTCTGTCGCACTCACCTTCAGTTTTTGTGTTTTGGGACAATTACTTTAGAAAAATAAGTAGGTCGTTTTAAAAACAAAAAATACTGATTGCTTTTTTGTAGTGTTCAAAAAAAAAGGTTCTTTGTGTATAGCCAAATGACTGAAAGCACTGATATATTTAAAAACAAAAGGCAATTTATTAAGGAAATTTGTACCATTTCAGTAAACCTGTCTGAATGTACCTGTATACGTTTCAAAAACACCCCCCACTGAATCCCTGTAACCTATTTATTATATAAAGAGTTTGCCTTATAAATTTACATAAAAATGTCCGTTTGTGTCTTTTGTTGTAAAATCAAGTGATTTTTTCATAAGGTTCTTTTACTATTTGAAAAGATGGGCAGCACGCAGTTTTATTTTATTTTTGTAAGTTTTTTAATACGTGTGAAAGCCAAGAATACTCAGCATGCCTTTCTAAGTGACGCGTTTGCACCTTTTGTTGGGAAGTACTGTATCCTGTGCTGTTAGCATTCTCGATAAATCTCTCTGTGAAAGTGACTCAAGGTCTGGGCTTTCATTATCAGACAGCTCACAGGACAGCATGGTGGTGTTTCCTGATTCGCTCTGGCGGTCCCTGAGCACAAATGAGCCAGCTTTTGGGACTGCCACGGCGGAAAGGGCAGCCCGCTCTGGCCCCCCTTTGGGCATGTGGTGCCGGACGTCCAGAAGCAGGCAGGCTGCAGCTTCCCTATTCCTGAGGCCACAGTAGGGGCATCTTCTTGCTCTGGACGTGCAGCATGTGCCGAGGTGCTTTTGGAAACACTCCACCCCACCCCCAGCTCGGGCTCCTCCTGGACCTACTGCCTGAGACCTTCCCATGGCCTCCCCTGACCTGGCTCCCTGCCTGAAGGGGTCGCCGTCGTCACTGGGGTTTGCAGGCCTTGTCACACCCGGCCCGTGCTCCCTGGCTTCCCAGAAGGCTGCAGGCTCTCAGGAGCTGCCAGCCCTGCCACAGCCATCCTCCAGTTGGCTGTTGATGGGCTGGAGGGGACACAACCGACCGCTCAGAGTCCAGCATCACACGCAAATGTGTACACACCTACTAGAAGGTGCGCTGGAAAGTCCTGGCCTTGAACGTTAAAACAAAGGGTTGAAATTCAACATGTGTGTGTACTGAGCGTCCTTCGTGTCCCAGGGCTGTCCCAGGAGGTGCAGTCCAGCAGTGAGCAAGTAGGACCAAGTCCCTGTTCCCTGAGAGCTTAGTGCATGTGTATGCACATGATAATTTCCCAGACTCGGGTTGTAGTCTCACTAAGGGGTGTCCCCGTGGGAAGCCACTGGGGCTCAGTGTGGCTGGCCTCCTGTTTGGGAGTGGCTGGCAATGGCTGCAACTTCTGGGAAGAGGCTCCAGTGGAGGCCTGTCTGGGACAGACCTGGTTTCTGGAAACAGCACTACATCTGTCAAGGTGGACAGCAATGTGGGGAGGGGAAGAGACAGCCCTCTGGGGTCAGGCTAGAGAGGGCAAGGGGGTGATCAGGGAAGGAGACCTGTTGCCTTTCAAGCGAGCATCCAGTTGGAGAAAGAGGAAGGCACCCTTGCTGCTTTTGAGGCGGGGGTGTCTTCCTCCATCTGGTGGGGGAGGCAGACAAATGCGAAGGTGGAGAAGGGTGCACCAGAGATGCCAGGTGAGGCAAGGGCTGTGGGCAACTCAGCTTCTGGGGCCTAGGGAGCTCTCATCCTAGTTTCCACCTGAGGAACTGTTTGAGCTCAACCTTGTTGCCTGAGGGCCTTGGAGCTACAGTTGCAAACTCATGGGTGCAGGAGCCCTGGTGCAGTCTGGGAACCCTGAGGCATTCTGGATGGCTCAAGGCTACTGAGGTGTGCAGAGAGCTAGACAGAGATGGGCAGGAAGGGGCCACATTGTGACAACAGTGGAGGCTGTGCAGAAGAGCTGGGATCCCACTGGAGGGCTTCAGGAACGACAGGAGGGTCTTAAGCAGGAAAGTGATGTGGCTTGATTTGTGCCCAAGGAAGACCAACACCAGGGCAGGGATGAGGCCTGGAAGACGTCAGGAAGCCAGCAGGTTCATCCCGGCAAGAGGTGGTAGTGAGGGCAGTGGACCTGTGGGGACGAGATGGACTCCAGAGAAGTCCAGGGAGGTGACAGGACAACAGTGGTTGCTGATGGCGGGGTAGGGAATGGGCGAGAGAGACCAGTGTGGGGAGATGTCAAATTGGCAGGGAACAGAGCTTGGTGCCTGGTGACTGCTTCAGAAAACCGGGTGGGAGCGGCCGGCCTCTGCTGTCTTCACAGGGGTAGTGCAAACTGAGTGCGACAAGAGGGAGGAGGGGCAGCAGGAGCTGAAGGCCTGTTTTAATTTAAGGGACGTAAACACGTTTTACGTGCTGCTGGGAAAGAGCCAGCAAAGAAGGAAAAGTAGCAGATACTGCAAAGAGCTATCAACTGCTGGAGCAGGTTCCTGAAGGAGCAGAAAAGATGGGATTCGGGCACAGTACGTGGGTGCAAATGCTCTGAGCTGGAGTGACCTGCTGGAAAGCTTCCAGACCGTTCTTCCTGCACCCAGCCTCCCTGCCAGCTGACCGCAGCCAGCCAGGAGCCTTTGCATGACCGACATCTGACCCTGTCCTGCCCGGATCTCTTGACCACTCTCCGCTGCCTCCCAAATAAAACCAAAACTTCTTCAGGGGACCTCCCACTGACTCGCGTAAGGCCCGATTCTAGCCCTTTCTGGAAGGCCCCGGGCCTTCGCCAGGCCGGCTTTCCCCGCCGCTCAGAACCGATCCCGTCCATCCCTCAGCCCCGCTCAGACGGCTCCTCCTCTGGGAAGCCAGCCCCGCCCGCCTCGCCGGGCCAAGCGGCGCTGCCTTCGGGGAGTGACCGCGCACGGCGCCCCCGTGTGGCCGGGGATCGCGGAGGCGGCGGCGGCGGCGGCGGCGGCGGCGGCGGCGGCGGCGGCGGGTGAAATGGCGGCGGGCCCGGGCACCGCCCCTTCCGCCCCGCCGGGCGTCGCACGAGGCCGGCTTAAAGGGGAAGTGAGTCAGTGTCCGCGGACCCGGGCGGCCGAGGCCCGCGCCCGCCGCGGCCCCGAGAGGCCCCAAGAGGCCCCGGCCCGGCGGCGGCGGCGGCCATGGCCGGGGGGCCGGGCCCGGAAGACCCCGCGGTCCCCGGCGCCCAGCACTTCTTGTACGAGGTGCCGCCCTGGGTCATGTGCCGTTTCTACAAAGTGATGGACGCCCTGGAGCCAGCTGACTGGTGCCAGTTCGGTGGGTGGCGGCGGGCCGGCGGGGTCGGGGCAGGCCGGGGCCGGGGACGCGCGGGCCCCGGGCGCACAGGCCTGACGCCCCTCGCCCCGCAGCCGCCCTGATCGTGCGCGACCAGACCGAGCTGCGGCTCTGCGAGCGCTCCGGGCAGCGCACGGCCAGCGTCCTGTGGCCCTGGATCAACCGCAACGCCCGTGTGGCCGACCTCGTGCGCATCCTCACGCACCTGCAGCTGCTCCGTGCACGGGACATCATCACGGCATGTGAGTGCGCGGCCCCGGGACCCCCGGGACCCCCCCAGGCTAGGGACCGCCCAGGGCCAACCGCAGAGCTCCTCCCCATGGCCTGGCCTAACATCCCTTTCCTTCCTTGGCGTCCCAGGGCACCCTCCCGCCCCGATTCTGCCCCCCAGCACCACCGCCACGAGGCCCAGCAGCATCTCTGCACCCTCCAAGGCCGAGGCTCCCAGCCCCCGGAAGTTACACTCGTCAGCCTCCACCCTCCTCTCCCCAGGTAAGACAGCCCGGATGTTGGGCTTGATGAACCTGAGGAAAGGACCACCTTGACCATGGCCACGGCTGTAGATCCTGCCACTGGTCTCTGCTTGCCTCCCACTGGTGTCTTTATGAAGCTTTTCCAGGTACCCAGACTCAGTCTGATCCTGAGCTTGGCCCTGTCCCAAACTCTGCTGCCCTCCTGCCAGCACCGCCATCGCCAGCGCCTTCCTGTACCAAGGTAGGTGGGTCCTGCACCTCGCCCCAAAGTTTTGAGACAAGCTGCAGGAGCCCCAGCCTTTGAAACCCCAGGAAGCCCCAGCCAGCTCAGCAGGGGTGGCTGGGGTTGGGGGAGCTTGGAGCCTAGGCAAAAGAGAGGAGCCAGGACCTCACCTGATCTGGGGTCTCTTCCCACAGCCAAGCACAGAGAGCCCACTGTCCCTCCTGCAAGGGGCACACTCCTCTTCGTTCTGCTGGCCCCTCCATGAGATTTGCCAGGGCACACACAACTTCTCCGAGGAGCTGAAGATCGGGGAGGGCGGCTTTGGGTGTGTGTACCGGGCAGTGATGAGAAACACGGTATATGCTGTGAAGAGGCTGAAGGAGGTGGGTGTAGCATCCCGGCACAGGCCCTGGAAGGCTGTTAGCAGACCCTCACTTGCCTGGTCCTCCCCCCGCTGCTTCAGCTCTCTGGTTTCCTAGTTCACGGCCCCCAGACCCTTGCTTGTTCTGGGCCCAAAACAGGTGGCAGTGGGAGTGGCTAGCAGCCTTGGCTGCAAGAGCCTCACATTGCCCGCCCCCACCCCTCCTTTTCCCTGAGGGCCGCAGGATGCAGACCTGGAGTGGACCACAGTGAAGCAGAGCTTCCTGACTGAAGTTGAGCAGCTGTCACGGTGAGCCTAGGTGTCCCTTCTGGCCAGGGGCAGAGGGAGAGCCTTGCCGGGGCCCCATCGGCCTCCAGGACTGCCCAGCGTGGGACCTGGCTCCCTCAGTCCCCCAAAGCCTGCCAGGCCCAGGCTAGCTGAGGGACCACCCCCTCGATGGCCAGATGGAAGGTGCAGTGGATGCTGGGGGCCAGAGTGCTCAGACCCTACTTTTTCAAGCAGGTTCCGTCACCCAAACATCGTAGACTTTGCGGGCTACTGTGTTCAGAGTGGCTTCTACTGCCTTGTCTACGGTTTCCTGCCCAATGGCTCCCTGGAAGACCGCCTCCACCTCCAGGTAGCCTGACCGGGGCCTGGGCGCTCAGCTTCTGGGAGCAGGTTCCACCAGCAGGCCGGGCCTGGAACTCTTTCCTGGGGCCTCTCCCTGCTGCTCCTGTGTGCCTGGAAGCCTAGGTCATAGTGCCTCTAAAAGGGGGGTTCTGGACTCAGAGTAGCTTGAGGGAAGGAGGCAGTGGACAGCAGGTGGCTCTGTCTGGATCTGCCACTGGGTCCCATCTCGTGAGGTGCCCACAAGACACAAGGGCTAACTGCACAGGGGGAGAGCGACTTTGACCTCGCACTGAAGCACTCAGGATAAACTTGCCGCGTTGGGGGAGGTGGGGGGAGAGCCTCCGAGGACACTCTACTTGTCCCAGGACGAATGTGTAAACTTCAGGAGCGGAGGGCTGCCGGGTTCTGTGAGGCCTCCCGAGAGCTCGCTCCCAGCCATGCTCCCATCCTTTCTCAGTGTGCTTTCCAAGGCAGCGCGACAGCATGGTCTTTTCTGAAGTAGCTCACAGAGACTTTGCTCCTTGTTTCCCAGAAGGGGAAACTGAGGCCCAGAGAGTGAAGTGCTCATCCAGACCCCTGGATGACAGGTGGAGGGAGGGTTGGGGGGTCAAATAATGGTGCCCCTCCTCCAGCCTCCCCTCTGCCCCTTTGCCCCTTCTGCCCCTCCAGACCCAGGCCTGGCCCCCTCTCTCCTGGCTTCAGCGACTGGATATCCTTCTGGGCACGTCCCGGGCAATTCAGTTTCTACATCAGGACAGCCCCAGTCTCATCCACGGAGATGTCAAGAGGTGAGGAGGGGACATAGCCAGGCCCTTGGGGCCCCTGAGGGCTGCAAGAGCTGAGTCTAAGGCAAGGGCAGTTGCTCTCAGCCTGCGGCCAGCAGGGAGCAGTGAGGCCTGCTCGCCGAGGCCTGGTGTCCACTCCCCAGAGCCTTGCCCTGAGTGTTCCCGGTGAGAATAGGCCTCCCCTCTCCTGCTCAAGACAGGTGGGGGACAGGGTGCAGCCCTGATGCCTGGGACATCAGGGCTGGGGGCCCCAGGTCACTGAGCACCCAGCACGGGACACATGTGGAGGGAGAGGCTGAGGATAGGCCCTGCTGATGAGCAGGGACCAAACTGCATAGGGCGCTCTGGGAGCTGCTGGCTTGGAGCCCCAGGCAGCCGGGACGCTCAAGCGGCTGGCCCTGGCCACTTTCTGTGGGAAGGTGTCGGCCCCCAGTGCGATTTCTTTAGGACCGGGCAGGCATGAGGGTGAGTGGGTCACAGAGCAGGCCAGGGCCGAGGCCAGGCTGACACTACTCCCTTTCGTCCTCAAGTTCCAACGTCCTTCTGGATGAGAGACTGATGCCCAAACTGGGAGACTTCGGCCTGGCCCGTCTCAGCCGATTTGCAGGGGCCAGCCCCAGCCAGAGCAGCGCCGTGGCCCGGACTCGGACTGTGCGCGGCACCCTGGCCTACCTGCCCGAGGAGTACATCAAGACGGGACGGCTGGCCGTGGACACCGACACTTTCAGCTTTGGCGTGGTGAGCCGCTGGGCCCTCTGCTGGCTTGAGGGTTGGGGGGTAGCAGCCAAGTCAAGACAGGAAGGCCTGGAGAATTCCATGTGGGGCCAGAGGCCAACCTGGCAGGAAGCTAATGGAGCTTCAACCCCCAGGCCCCTCCGTCCCTGGCCCCGGGCCGCTTCCTCGGCCCTGCACATCACTTCATGTGTGTAATTTTGCATTCTTTTTCTTCAAGTGGGTCCTCTAAACTGCCAAAGCTTCAGTCCCACAGCACGTGGCTCTGTCCCTACTGGGAGCCGGACCTCATCTGCCAGGCTGAGGGCTGGGCCCCTATCACCAGAGGCCATGCCTTAGCAGCCCCTTTGGGCCAGGCTGCCCCATCCCACCCGCAGCCCCCACTGCACACGGCCCTCCCTGCCAAGGCTGAGGGCAGCACCATCCCGGAAGGCACTCCTGCACATCCAACCTCGCCCTCTTCCCAGGTCGTGCTGGAGACCCTGGCTGGTCAGAGGGCCGTGAGGATGCACGGTGCCCAGACCAAGTATCTGGTGAGCCTCCTGAGGCAGGGCGGAGAGGAAGGCAGGCAGGGAGGGTGGAGGGAGGCAGGGAGGTGCTGCTCCTGGCAACCAACAGGTGTAGCCCTGGAGGGTGGAATGACCCGGAACACGGTGCCCCACAGAAGCCAGCCTCTGCTGCTGCTGCTGCTGAGTCATCTTTGAAAGTAGGCAGGGTCCCAGACGGCTTCCTTTGCCTTGCCGGGGAGAAACCCGTCTGCCTTCTGCAGATGCCGTAGGCCTTTGCAGACCCGACCTGGGCTGGGGCAGGGGAGGGGAGCCCCGGCTGGGCTGTCCTGGTGTGCCAAGACCAGCAGCTGCAGTGGGAAACAGAACCAGGGGCCTGGGGGAGCCCAGGCAAGGCACAGATGAATGCTCCAAGTTGTAGGGACACCCTCACTCCTTGGTTCCTGGGCCGGAGGCTGGCGACCAGCTCCCCGCTGGGCCTGTTTCCACTCAGTCGATGTTGGTGCTTCACGCTTTAGGACCTGATGCATTTCCTGTGCGTTTGTGTCCATTACCGGGTCTCAGCAGATCTGGGCCAGAACCTGGAAACAGACAAGCTAGATGCAAATAGGGCTGCTCTCCGCATCGGCAGCACACTGGACTTCTCCCTCAGGGGCCTTTGCTGGACCCTTCTACTCGTTCTCCACGCCGCAGCCAAAGCTATCTTTCAAAGACGTGCAGAGACCATGGAAGCCCCTTTACCTGTCCACTGTGCTCGGGACAAAGGCCCAATCCACTATCGTGACCTGCCCTACAACCCCCTGGGGCCCACCACCACCAGCCTTCTCTCTGTCCCGTACTCTGCTGGCTCCAGGTGTTTCCTCCTGGCCCTTCCCCTCTGAGAACTCAGGGTGGCCTCTGGTCCTGTTTCTACCCAGGGTGCCTCTCTGTAGGCTGCTCCCTCTCGGCTCCGCCCTCTCCAGCTGCTTCCTGCCTTTAGATCCCAGCTGAAGTGCTGCTTGCTCAGGTCCCAGATGAAACCCCCGTGGGACCTCTCTGCCTTGGTTTCCACTGGTTTCAGGCTCCTTGGCCTCTCTCCCCTCCCAGGAAGTCAGCTCTGTGAAAGCAGGCTCAGGGGGTTCTGTTTGTGGCTGTATCCCTGGGGCCTGGGGCACCACTGGGCACCCAGTGAGTACTTAATAAACCCAAAGAAAGATCACAGGAGTCAGTGATGAGGGCCTGGGGAATGCCGCTGAAGGCATGACCCCTGCCTGGCGGCCACGCTCATATTGTCTATCCCACAGAAAGACCTGGTTGAAGAGGAAGCCGAGGAGGCTGGGGTGGCCCTGAAAAGCGTCCAGACCACACTCCAAACAGGTCTGGCTGCAGACGCCTGGGCTGCACCAGTCGCCACCCAGATCTACAAGAAGCACCTGGATCCCAGGCCCGGGCCATGTCCACCTGAGCTGGGACTAGCCCTGGGCCAGCTGGCTTGCTGCTGCCTGCACCGCCGGGCCAAGAGGAGACCCCCCATGACCCAGGTAGTCCTGGGCGCAGGGAGGGGCGAGTCAGGAAGCCATTGAGATGCCAGCTGCCATGGGGACAGTGGCCTGCTGAAAACCCCACATTCCTGGCCCTACCCTGTAGTGAGCCAGACACAGCCCCTGCCAGACCTCTTTCTGGAGACAATCTCCCAATGCTCTGCCCTGGCCCTTTGGTTCTGCTTAGGGTGGCCAGAGCCCCGCTGAACCTTGCCCAGTATGTAGAGGCGAAAGGCATTTACTGCGCCCCCTTCTGGGAGTTCTGTGCTGGTGCAGCCTTTTCATGTCTCCTACCTGGCCCCCGCCACTTTCCCTCTGACTGTTGAGAGTAGAGAGAAGCCCCATTTGAAGGCCATCAGGACAGTGAAGTTCTGTTTCTAGAAGATAGAGAGAAGCCGTTCTCAGTCCTTGGCTTTGGTGACTCTGGCTCTACTTCATTCGTGACCTGGAGCTGCCCTGCCATTTGACCGTTTCCTATGAGGACCATGACTGGTCTGCGTGGCCATGTCTGGGCCACTCAGCCCGAGTGCCCCTCTCTTTCCTCACAGGTGTACAAGAGGCTGGAGAAGCTGCAGGTGGCAGTGGCGGGGCCGTCCCCGGAGCCAGAGGCCGCCAGCCGCCACCCCTCTTCCCCACAGGAGAACTCCTACGTCTCCACCACTGGCTGCACCCTGAGCAGGGGCAGCCCACGACAGCCCCTGGCCATGCCCTCGGGAGCCCTGGCCCAGGCAACAGAGCGGCTTCAGAAAGGCACCAACCAGCCAGTGGAGAGTGATGAGAGCGTGTCTGGCCTGTCTGCTGCCCTGCATTCCTGGCACCTGACCCTGAGCTGCCCCCCAGGCCCAGCCCAGCCAGGCAGCCCCAAGCAAGGGGCGGCCGAGTGGGCACTGGCACCCCTCGGGCAGGCTGGCTATACTCAAGAGGGCGCCACCCGAGAGTCAGGCTGGGGGAGCAGCCCAGGGCTTCAGCCCACAGCCGTGGAAGGTAGCTGGGGCTCATGCCCGGAAGAGGGCCCAGGGACCTCCTTTGGTGACAGTCCCCATACTCCCCACCTCGAACTGGGGCCTGCTGTTAAGCTCACTCTGTTCTTAGCAAGCTCCAAGCTACTGTCACAGGGCAGGCTGCCTGCCTGGCCTGGGAAAGGGACACAGGACAGTCTGGTGCTGTCTCATCTCCCCAGGCCATGCCCCCAGGTGGGTGAAGAGAGGCAGGGAGCTTGCTTCCTGCAAGCCAGGAACAAGGAAGGCTCTGCCTGGGACTGGGCTCCAGGCCCTGCCCGCAGAGAAAGCGCTGAGGATTTCTGTCCCAAAAGAGAGGGAGCTAGGCTGGAGACCGGGAAGGCTCCTGAGGCCAGCAGTGTCAGCAGGGAGTTCCCAGGGACATCAGCCCCTGCAGCTAAGAGGGCATTCTCTCCACCCCAGGCTCACTCCTGGGCAGCTCCACATCATCGCGGCCCCCGCAGATTGTCATCAACCCAGCCCGACAGAAGATGCTGCAGAAGCTGGCCTTGTACGAGGATGGGGTCCTGGACAGCCTGCAGCTGCTGTCGTCAAGCTCCCTCCCAGGTACCCCAGGACCCACCCCCAGTGGTGATGGGGCTCAGAGCCCAGGGTGGCCCATGTGCACTCTGCAGCTGGATGCCTGCCCTCCGGGGCCACTTGGAACGTTTGTCCTGATGGGGCACAGCCGAGGCCACTGCTTCCCAAGGGGATGGGATCGCACAGAGGAGGACACCCCGTCTGAAGACGGCCGGAAGCCCAGCCTGTCCCCACACCTCCTCTGGGAAAGTGTGTATTCTAGGCAAAGCCCTGTCCCAGGTCCCTCACCTTCCCTTAGCCTGGGGGTGCCAGAAACCGCCCCCATGCTTCTGGAATATACGAAGCCCCAGCAGGCACATTCCATTCCAGGTGATATTTGAAGGGGTGCTGCTTAGGAATAGAAATCTCTGATTCCAGAGCGCACCTCCCCCTGTGTGCTAACTGACCAGCGTTTCTTCCTCCTCCTGCAGGCGTGGGCCCGGACCAGCAGCGCAGGCAGGGGCCTGAGGAGAGTGATGAATCTCAGAGCTGACCGGCTCACCTGGGCACTAGACCCCCAAACCCGGAAGTCACAGTTCTCATGGTCAGAAGTTCTCACGGCACACGAACCATTGGCAGCTCGCGGGCGGCGGGGCAGGGGCTCCAGCCTCCCGTGGGAGAGCAGGTGGTGGGCCCTGCTGCTCTAGGGCTTTAGGCACAGACAGGACTCAGAGCCCCCCGGGCTGGCTGCTGCTAGCCATTGGCAGGGCAGGACATCTGAAAGGTCTGCCTTCAGTCCAGAATTTTCAGGAGAGGAAAGCCGATGTCATTGGAGGGCCATGGCAAGGAGAGTGCATGTCCTGAGGGTGCTGGCTACAGGAGCCAAGAAGGAGAGGAGAGTGGGGCCGCAGGTCCAGTGGGACAGAGTGGGGAGCCAGCTCCCCCGAGGGTTGGGCAGGGCGACTGCCGTCCAGGCCTACAGCAGCAGCCCTTAGCCCTTCTGTTTGGACTTTGCTGAAGCCCTGGGGGAAAGCAGCCACTCTGAAAACAGAGTCGCTGAGACCCAGGGCCCTACCAGCCGCGTGTAATTTGGAAAAGGAAAGGTGAGCTGTGGCTGTGGCTGTGGCTGTCATGCGGCTCAGTCCTCTAGCTAGAAGAGAGCTCTGAGACAGCCCAGAGAGTCTAGCGCCGGCTCCTGTCAGGCCGGTGTCTGCAGGCTTCGCCGGGGACGTGGGGGCTAGCGTAACATGGCTGCCTACCAGCCAGGCCACCTCTGGGTGCTCCAGATGGGCACCCAGCCAGGTCAGGCTCCAGAGGCCACAGGCTCAGCCTCAGGCCCAGGCACTGATTGTGACTGAGGGGCCACTACCCAAGGTTTGACTGGGCCCAAGGCCTGTGTTACGCAGACAATGAGAGTCCCCGAGAGGGCAGGAAGCTGGGAGAGAGGGAGGAAGAAGAGAATGGGGCTCAGGTTCTTAGGAACAAGCCAGGTTTCCTGTGACTGAGTGTCTTTGAAAGTCGCCCAGGGCTGTAGCCCCGGCTTACGATGATTTTTGTCTGCAAAGGTGAGTCACACTACATGCCGCACAGCACCAGGCCTGGTGAGGCCCAAGTTGTCCTGGGGCGGCAGAGCTTAAGTTCCGATCTCTGGCTGTGCCCGTAGGCTTTATTGCACTGAAAGCCTTGAGCTTTTCCAGTGCTTTTCATCTCAGGGTTCTCGACTGTCCAAATCAAAGCACCAACCTCCCAGCCCCAGATCCTCTGACGAGTCTTGTTTCCACTCCCACTGAGGCCCCCAGACTGGTGGCTCATTCACAACACTACTCACCAACAGTGTGTTCACGGGTTGTTAAGTGTTCCCTCTGTATTTGATGGATTTTGACACTATTGTAAATGGTACATGTTTCACTTTCTAATTGATCATTAGTAGTGTATAGTAGTATGATTACGTTTTGTATATTGGCTTTGCATTCTATGACCTTGCTTCAATTCACACATTAGCTCTAGTAGTTTTTTGGTAAATACCTTGGGGTAGTTTATACACACAATCATCTCATCTGCAAATAAACAGTTTTGCCTTTTCCTTTCCAATCTGTATGCCTTTCTATTCTTTTTCTTGCCTATTTCACTGGCTAGGGCCTCTAGTCAAATGTTGAAGTCGGGGGATGGAGATATAACTCAGTGGTAAAAAAAAATATGTGTGTGCTTAGCATTCATGAGGTCCTGGGTTCAATCCCCAGCACCTCCATTTAAAAAATGTTTTTTAATAAAAATTTTTTAAAAAGAAGTAGAAATATCAAGTTAAAAAAAAAAGTTGAATGGAAGTGGTGAAAGTGGACATCCTTGCCTCATTCTCGATCTTACATGCAAAGTGTTGTCTTTCACCATTAAGTATAATGCTGCCTATGGGGTTGTCACAGATGTACTTTGTCGGTGTGGTGAACCCCACCAATTGATTTCCAAGTATTAAATTAACTTTGCACTCCTTGGATAAAAACAATTCTTGGTCATGATGTGTTATCCTTTTACATATTGCTGAATTCCATTTGCTAATATCTCTTGAGAATTTCTACAACTATGTTCATGAGAGATATTGATCTGTACTTGTAATACCTTTATGTGGTTTTGATGTCAGGGCCTCAGAATAAGTTGGAAAGTGTTTCCTTCTCCTGTGTTCTTAAAGGGCTTGTGTATGCTTGCTGTTACTTCTTTAAATGTTTGATGGGTTCACCAGTGAAGCCATCTATACCTGGGGTTTTCTTTGTAGGAAGGTTTTTCATTATAAATATAATTTCTTTAATTAGATATGAGGCCATTCAGATTTTGTTTTTTCACGTGTCAGTTTTAAGCATTTATGTCTTTCCTTTTTTTTTTTTTTTTTTGATTGTGTTCAAAGAACAAAGTTTGGTTTTCTGATTTTTCTCCATTTTCTATTTTTTTTGATTTCCACTCTTTATCATTTCCTTTCTTTTATTTATTTTTGAGTAATAAATCTTATTTGGTGTTTAATTTGACCATCTTTTTCGAGCTTCTTAAAGTATTACCTTAAATCATTTATTTTGTTCACTTTTTTATTACTCAGAAAAGCTTCTTTGTTTTTATTTAGCTTTCTGACTCCGTGCTTGTGCTTCTGACACCTTCACAACCTTTTCTGCTCCTCTGTAAGGAAGCACGCTTGAACCTGCTGTGGACACATTCAGCGCAGGTGGAACCACCATGAGCCCAGCTGCCATGTTTGTTTGTTTTAAACAGTCTCATAAGAACTTTAGGTCTCACAGCACAAACTCCTCAAAGTCGGCCTGGGCACAGGCCACCTGCGGATTTTGGTGCTTTCCCAACTTTCTTGGTATAAACAAAAACAATTCTATTGCCAGGGGTTCGGAACAGCCTAGTTTTGTTAGAGGCTGTATTGTAGGACAGCCTATGATGGTATGTCAAACGCTGGACCATTCTGAATGCCTCCAGATACCGTCCCCGGAGGAGGATAAAAGAAATCACTGATTTTAAACCTTTCTTTTTGTAACATAAGCATTTAAAACTAGACTCTACTGGGGGGAGGGTACAGCTCAAGTGGTAGAGCACATGCTTAGCACGCATGAGGTCCTGGGTTCAATCCCCAGTACCTCCTTTAAGAATAGATAAACCTAGTTACCACCTCTCACCAAAAATAAATAAATAAATACATACATAAAGCAAGCTTTTGAGAACAACTTTAGGTGCATTCTACTCATTTGTATATGTTCTGTTTTCATCATCATTCAGCTCATAATGTTTTCTAATTTCCCTTGCGATTATTTCTTTAACCAATGTCTTACATAGAAGTGTATTTAATTTCCAAACATTTGGGGAATTTTGCAGATATCTTTTTGTTACGTGTTTTTAATTCTGTTGTGGTCAGAACATTTATTCTGTATAATTGCATTTCTTTTAAGATTACTGAGACTTGTTTTATGGCTTAACATTTGGTTTAGCTTGATGAATGTTCCATGTGTATTTCAGAAGAGTGTATATTCAGCAGTTGGGTGGAGTGTTCTCTAAATGTCAAATTAGATCAAGGTGGTTGATAGTGTTCAAGTCTCTGCCAGACTGAGAGGAAAGTATCGCCCTCTCCACCTGTAATTGTGGAGTTGCCTTCTCCTTTCAGTTCCATCAGATTTTGCTGCTTGTGTTTTGAAGCTCTAATTGGGTGCATACACATTTAGGATTGTTCTGTGTTCTTGGTAAATTGGCCCTTTTATTATGAAATGCCCCTCTTTATCTCTGGTAATGTTCTTTCTTTTGACATCTGCTTTGTCTGGTATGAATAATCTGTGTCTTTATATTTAAAGTGCACTTATAAATAGCATATGGTTCAGTCTTGCTTTTTAAACCATCCTCACAATCTCTGCCTTTTAATTGGTCTGTTTAATGCATTTACATGTAATGGTTGCGTGTAAGTCTACCATCTTGCTATTTGTTTTCTATTTGTTCCATGTATTCTTTGCTCCTTTTTTCTTCTATTCCTGACTTCTTTTGGATTAATCAAATATTTCTGGTATTCTATCTTTTCTCCACTATTTGCTTGTTAGCTCTAATAACTGAGAGCACTGGTTCTGCTCAGGAGCCCCCTTCCTGCACTGTACTCAGACAGAAACCCAGGCCGCTCATAGAGACCACCACGTTTGTTTTCCTTCTGATCAGTCTTGCCCTGCCTGTTGTCCAGTGTTTGAAAATAGTTGTTTGAAATATTTTGCCTGGCTTTCTAGTTGTTTACAGTGAAAGGACTGTTCTGGTATTGGTTCCTCCGTTATGGCCAGAATCACAGCTTTCCCCTCTTCTCTGAGGTGTTCTTCACTCCTAAGATCAGCCCATCTTCCTCCCGCGTGGTCAGTTTCTTCCTCGCTCCTGGGTCTATTTTCTTTCTTTTTTTCCCTGGGTCTCTTTTCATCAAATACGTCCTGGTGGCTTCCATTCTTGAAACAAACAGTCCTTTGACCCAACACCTCTCTCCAGTCATAACCCCAATTCTCTGTTCCTTTTTATAGACAAGCTTCTCAAAATAATTATCTCATTTCTCACTTCCTTCCCATCCCCCCCTTTAATCCCTTCTCATCTCGCTCCTACCCGACCACTCCGCCAGAGTGAAGTCAAAGACGCCAGTGACCATGCTGCTGAATCTAGTGGCCTCTCAGTGCCCACACCCCCTCCAACTGCCCTCCCCTATTGACCTCTGCGACACTGCCCTCTGTCTCTACCCAACCTCTACAAGGTGGGAGACCCTCTTCACTACCTCCATTCACTCCAGTAGTGACTTCACTCATTCACATAGCTCTGAAGATCATCTCTCTGCCGATCGTTCCCAAATGACATCTCTACCCAACCCTCCTCTGAGCTTCTCACTCATGTTTCCAATCAAATGACAAAACAGAATGCTGGATTCACAGTCGCTACAAGCTTCCTGTCTCAGTGTGTGGCACTGCCACCACCTTTTACCCAGCTGCCCAAGCCAGACCCTGGGAAGTTAGGCTTTTTGTGTAGACTTCGTTAGGGAGGTATAACTTAAAGGCAGAAAAGTACACAAACTGTCATGTACTGCTCACTGGCTTCATATGTGTCTACAGCCACATGACAGCCATGCTTAGATGCAAGTCTACCCCAGTTATCTCCTGTGCCAAGCTACCTCAAAATTCAGGGACTGAAACAATGATGTTTATTTTGCCCATGAACCTGCAGTCTGGGCGGGGCTCAGATGGGCAACTCAGTGTCAGCTGGAGTGGCCAGAAGGCTGGTTGCTGGAACCATCTGGAGTCTCCCACACGTGTCTGGTGGTCGATGCTGGTGGTTAGCTGAGGACCCTCCAGGGGCTAGGACACCTAAACATGCCTCTTCCTTGTGGTCATGTGGCTTCTTCCCAGCACGAGGGGTGGCTTGTAAGAGTGACCATCTCAAGACAGCCTGGTGGAGGCTATGTCACCTTTCATGGCCTGGTCTCTGCTGTGCCCTCAAGGGGAAAGGAATTACAGTCCAGCTTTTGATGGGAGGAGTGTCAAAGGATTCATGGACAGGTTTAAAACCGGCACAAGGGCATTTCCGTCACCCTGGAGAAGTTTCTCACACACAAGAGCCACTAGGTTGGCTCAGTGACATATTTCTCTTGAGTGTTGTATCCGGATTTAGTCTGAGAGGCAGAACCACTACAGGTGAGAATAATCAATACAGGTACGGTTCGACCTGGCAATCTTGGTGAGGCTGTTGCTTCTGCCTCTGGTGTCGGGCCTCAGGTCAGTAGGGCTGGCCTCTGGAATGGAGAGACAGCCATTCGTGGGAGAGGAAAACCAAGTAGAGCCCACATCTGTCTCACTGTATTCAAATGCTGATGACACAGGCGGCCCCCCAGGATGACCTGCCCCCTTCACCACAAAGTTACACACACATCTGGCCTGGCATTTGGGATGGTGCCTCACAGCAGCCTTCATAACATAAAAATGCCTCCCATCTGCCAAATTCTGAGCCAGAACACACAGGAAAGGGAATTCTGGGAAATGTAGTTCCAGCTTAGCTAGACTGACACTGTACCAAAGCAGCACATGCCTGTATACAGGGAACAGGACTGCTGGGTCACAAGGAATGCCTATGGTCAGCTTCAGCAGATCCTGCCAGGCATTTTCCAGGGTGACTGTACCCGTTTACCTACCCCCCCCACCACCCCCCAGAAGTTTCTGAGCGTTCTGGTTGCTCCAAATCCTCACCAACACTTGGTATTGTCAGCCAGTTTTAACTGTAGTCATTCTAACAGATGTGAGATGGGATCTCATTGTGGCTTTAATTTGCATTTCTCTAATGACTAATGATGCTGAGCATCAGTTCCTTTGCTTATTGGCCACCCATAGATCCTCCCCGGTGGAAGGCACGCGGTGTAATTGGGTTGCTGTCCTTGCCAATATGGAACACTTCCATGGATATTCACAGTATTAGTCTTGGGTGATATGTGTACCATAGACATCTCCTGCCACTCTAGAGCTTACCTTCTCACTCTTAAGGACGCCTTTTGATGAACAGTTCTTAATTTTAGTGAAGTCCAGCCTAATTGATCTTTTCTGTTTTGATCAATGCTTTCTGTGCTCTGTCTAAGAGATGTTTTTTACCTCTTCCAAGGTCATGAAGATATTCTTTGATTTCTAGACACTTCCTTGCTTTACCTTTCATATTTGAGTGTAAGCTCTATCTCAAACTGAGTTTTTTTTGCCTTTTTTGGTAATTAAACTGATTTTTGTTTCTGGTGGTAGGTGGGCATCAAGATGGCCTTTTCTCCCTGCATGGACATTCAGTTTTCCCACACCAGTTAGTAAAAAGACTCTTGCCCCACTGTGACGACCCTGTCATCGGCCTGCTGGCTGTGTCTGCATGGAGTTGCGGCTAGCCTCCGTTCCATTCCACCAGTCTCTTTAGCTGTCCCTGGACCAGCACCGCACCAGCTTGGTTCTTGGAGCCCTCGAGCAAGTCTTGATTTCTTTTTTTTTTAACTTTTGTTTTTTCTTTCTTTTTTTTTTTTTTTGATTTTTTTTCTGGTGGGGAGGTAATTAGGCTTATTTATTTATTTATTTTAATGGAAGTACTGGGGATTGAACCCAGGACTTCGTGCATGTTAAGCATGCACTCTACCACTGAGCTACACCCTCCCCCCAAAGTCTTGATTTCTGTCAGCGATAAGCCCCAGGTTTGTTCTTCAAGATGGTCAGTTATTCTGGGCCCTTTGTCTTTCCAGTGGTGGAATATAAAATGGGTCAGCCACTTTGGAAAATGGTTTGGCAGTGTCTTAAAATGTTACCATCCACCTCTACTGTGATATGAGCATTCCACTCTTGGATTTACCCAAGAGGAATGAATTCATATCTCCACACAAAGACAGGTATCCAAATGTTCATGGCTGCTCTGTTCACAACAGCCAGACCAAGGAAACAATCCAAATGGCCATCATGTGATACTGGGTGAATAAACTGCGTGTTCATACAACAGAAGACTACTTAGCAGTACAAAGGAATGAACGATCCGACTCAGACTAACTGCTGAGTGAAAGTGGCCTGACAGCAAAAGCATTTAGACACGATTCCAGGAAATGCAGACTTATCTCTCATGACAGAAAGCTGGTCAGTGGCTGACTGGGGCTGGGCAGGGACGGCCAGGCTGGAGGGGGGTCCCCAGGGGCAGGAGGAAGCTTTTGGAGGTGATGGTTTCCCAGATGGAACTTTCAAAGTATAGGCTTTAAGATACGTGCAGTTTATTTTATGTCAATTCGACCTCAAAAAAAAAAAACAGTTTTAGGGTGGGGAAGGTTATAGCTCAGTGGTCCAGCAAATGCTTAGCCTGCACAAGGCCCTGGGTTCAATCCCCAGTACCTCCATTAAAAATAAAAATTAAAAAATTATTAAAAAATCAAGCCCCCACCCCCAAAAAAACAAAACAAAACAAGACCAAAACTCTCAAAAATACAGTATGTCTCTTTTAAGCAACATATTGCTGGGTTTTTCCCTTTAATCCAGCCTGGCAAGCATCGTTTCTCCATTGACATTTTAATGTAATTGCCCATATGGTGGTGTGTGTGTGTTTCTCACGGGAAAATGTACGTGACCTAATGTTTATCATGTTAGCCGCTTATGTACAATTCACTGACACTGGAGACGTTCACAGTGCTGCGTAACAATCACCATTATCTGCACCCCAAAACTTTTTCATCATCCCTGATGTAGACTCTGCCCACTGAACATTTACCCCTCCCCCTGGCTTTTGGCGCTATCTTTTAAACCCCTAAAGGCTTTACTGGTGGTGTTTGAAACAGTTCGTCTTGATTTAAACTGTGTTTACCCCCATCAATTCCCTTTCCAGGGCTCTACATGCCTGCCTGGGGCTTTGTTCTTCCACCTTGAATCCCTCCCTCCCTCCCCACCTCCCTTGCTTTCTTTCTCAAATTACTTCATTTCTTGGCAGAAAATAGGGTCAAGAAAATAATGAGAGGATAGCATCGCTCTAGGAGACATTAACGAATAGGATCCAGCCCCAGCTGTTTCCTGCCAACATCACCGCCAACCCTCTAGGGTCCTCTGGCATAAACGTCAGTATTTTTTGAATTAACTTTAAGTAACAAATATGCTACGGGTGGCCCTCTGCAACCCAGGGAAGGTTGTTCCTGTCTACATCACGTGTTTATTAAGAGGGCTGGGGCAAATCTGCTGGGGTTTGTAACGCCTTTATTAAGGTATAACTTACAGGGGTGGGGAGGATATAGCTTGAGTGGTAGAGCACATGCTTACCATGCACAAGGTCCTGGGTTCAATCTCCAGTACCTCCTCTAAAGATAAATAAATAAACCTAATTTCCTCCCCCACAAAAAATAAAAGTAGATAACATTGAAAAAAAAAAAAGATATAATTCACATACCACAAGGTTCACTGGTTTAAAGTAGGCAATTCAATTTTATTTATTTATTTTAATGGAGGGACCAGGGATTGGGCCCAGGACCTCATGCACGCTAAGCATGCACTGTACTGTAACTCTGAGCTATTTTTCTCCCTCCTTCCATATATTTAGAGTTGTGCAGTCATCACTGTAATGTATCTTAGAGCATCGTCATCCCTGCAAAAAGAAACACTGTGCCCATTAGCAGTCACTGCCCATCCTTCTTTGTCCCCCTTCCAGCCCAAGGCACTTACTAATTTACTTTCTGTCTCTGCAGTTTTACTATTCTGGACAGTTCATCTAAATGGGGTCATAAAAATGTGGTCTTGTATGTCTGACTTCTTTCCCTTAATAGGATGATTTTGAGGCTCACCCATGGTGCAGCAGGTGTCAATCAGCCATTCCTTTTGACAGCTGAATAATAGTCCATCGTATGGAGAGACTACATTTTGTGTATCCAGTCATCCCTAGACTGAAATCTAGGAAATCGGGGTTGTCTCCACTTTGGGGCTGCTGTGAATAGTGCTGCTGTGAACATCTGTGTATAACTTTTCCTGTGGCCATGTTTCATGAATCTAGGAGTGGAACTGCTAGGTGATATGGTAACTGGTGTGTAACGTTCTGAGGATCTGTCAAATTATTCCCAGAAGGGCTGCACCATTTTAAATCCCCACTAGAACGTGTGAGGGTTACGACGTGTCCCTGTCCTTACCAACGACACTTGGTGCTGTCTGTCCTACTAGTAGGTGTGAAGTGCTGGCTTGTTTGCTGTGGTTTTGGTTTCTGCTTCCCTAATGACTAATGACATTGAGCATCTTTTCAGGTGCAGGGTCATTTTCTTTCACCTTGAAGAACTCCCTGAAATATTTCTTACAGGACACACAGGCTGGCATTGAGTTGCCACAACCTTTGCCTGAAATGTATTTATTTTGCCTTCGTCTTTAAAGGCTATTTTGCTGGGTCTAGAACTCCAGGTTGGCAATTTTTCTCTTTCAGCACTTTAAAAGGTATCACCCCATCACCGTTCACTATTTGTGTTGACGAGTCAAGCATCAGTCGTATTACGATGCCTCCGCAGGCCGGTAGTGTTTCCCCCTAGCTGCTTTGAACAGTTCTTCTCTGTCTTGGATTTGCAACAGTTTGACTGCGATGTGCCTGGCTGTGATTTTTTTGTATCTATATTGCTTAATGTTTGTAACCTCCTTGAATCTGGGGTTTGATGTCTTTTTGTCAGCTTGGGAAAATTCTCAGCCACTATCTATTCAAGTATCGCTCCCTCTCTCCTCTCTTGCCTGGGGACAAGCCAGGGTGACTTTGGCCCTTGCCTCTTGCATGCACCCTTATCTCAAGGATTGTTGCACTTTGAGTCAGGCCTTTGCTGCTTGTTCTCTGATGCCTTCAAATGAGTCTTTAAAAATATACATTTTGTCCAAATACTATAGCTGTTCTCAGTGAGAGTCTGATAAGACTATCATCCGTGGCCAGAAGTTATTCTTACTTCCTCCTGTTCCCACACTCACACCCCCAACACCAGTGAACCCACACAGCTTATCTTCTTCCAAATTGTATATTTCTCCCACTGGCCTGGTACCCTCTCCCTGCCCCCTGCCCCACCCAGGCCCCCATCAGCTCTGTCACTGATGGCTCCAACAGCCTGCATCGCACTGCAGGGGCCCCGCCCCTGCCGAGCCCTCCAGCCTCTTCTCCCGCCATTCAGGTCTCTCAGTCCCGTCGACATGAATGCAGCAGGGTCACTTCACAACACTCAGATGTCAAACTGTGCTGTCCATTTACCCCCGTTCAAGTCAGATCTGTGCCCGGGCCAGCCAGACTGAAGCCAAACCAAACTATGCCCCTTAACTTTTTCTCTCTGTTGAGTGTATGAACCATACTGAGTTTCGCCACTAATGGTAGGAGGTTTTTTTGGCTTGCTCGTGGTCTATAGGCCATCAGTTCCTGTAGCAACCTTGAGTAAGCCCTCCTGAAAGGAGGCTTGCTTTACACTGTCAGGAGGAGGGTCTAGGATGCCAGCCCAAAGTGGAGGCTGGATATGAAGTCCAGCCAAAGGACAGGCTGGCAGAGGGAAGGGGAACCATGGTCTCTGAGGGACAGGAGAACAGAGGAACACTGCTCAGCTGGTGAGAAATTAGAAGAGAGGGTCGACTTGTCCTAGCCCCTCCATTTTTTTTAATCATCTCAACAGATAGCAAATGTGACATCAGAAACCCTCCCTCGCTGTTGCTTTTCTAGAAGAGAATGAAAGTCAGCAGGCAAAAACAGTAAATGGAGACCTCCCTCTTGGGTTGAGTTTTCTGCTGAGTCACTGCCTTAATGGCTACCCTAGATAACTGCCCCCCCCCGCCTGTTTCTAAGGCAACCAGTGAGCAGGCTGGGAGCAAAGCCAACCTGGGATCAGGCGTCCCATTCCTGGCCACCATGCAGTCATTTTTTTTTCCCCTAGCGAGAATATTTTTAGAGTCCGTTTAAAAAAACAAACCAACAAACCTTTCCTTTTAAAAATACCTGCTCGTTACAAAGAATTCCAAACAGTACAGAAGTGTCGTGTACAAAGGAAGACAAACCCCTTCTCACTTTCCCCACCTGGAATCTCCACCCTGAGAGCAGCAAACCACCACGGGCCACCTCCCGTGACTCAGCTGGCGCTGTCCCCTGCACCCAGCCCTGTGCAGACAGCCTGCGCCCTGGCCCCCTGCTCAGCCCTACTGATGCAGGAAACTGGATGTGGGGCATGAGAAGGGTTGAGTCCCAGGCTTCGGTTGAGCCCCTGGGATGTGCCCATTCAAGCGTGGGTCCTTGGCTTCATGCAGGAAAGAATTCAGGAGCGAGCCACAGTTGAGTAAAGGTAGATTTATTCAGAGAGACACATTGAAAGGCAAGAGAAAGTCCACGAGGTGTGGGGGTTGGGTGCTCAGATTAAAAGTAGGTACACACTCCACAGACAGAGTGTGGGCTACCTCCAAAGAGGGAGAGAGAGAGGTGGCAGCGAAGCGCTGTGTTGCTGGGTTTTATGGGCTTGGTGGC
Source organism: Camelus bactrianus (assembly GCF_048773025.1). Taxonomy (NCBI): domain Eukaryota; kingdom Metazoa; phylum Chordata; class Mammalia; order Artiodactyla; family Camelidae; genus Camelus; species Camelus bactrianus. Next base: position 117,155,389 of record NC_133575.1, on the reverse strand, counting down.
TTCATATGCTAATAAGTGGAAGGACCTGTCTAAGTAGCCTGGGGAAGGGGCTGGGATTCCCAGGGAGTTGGCCATTTCCCACCCTTTGACCTTTTGTGGCTAGCCTTGGGACTGCCATGGTGCCTGTGGGCGTGTTATTCACCATGTTAGTATATTACAATGAGCATATAATGAAGCTCAAGATCTACTAGAAGTTAACTCTTCATCCTGAGCCTCAAGGCCTACTGGGGGCTGAATCTTTCACCATTTTGATGTTAATTGCTGTGGCATTCCTTGAATGGCTGTGCCCTGCCCTCTTCCTGTCTCACTACCTTTGTACCTCCACAGAGAGGCAGGGCAGACACTGAATATCGGCGGTCAGTTAGGAGGTTTCCAGTTCTTCTGTCTGTGCTTCTGCCACCATAAACAATCCTGGATCCTTGCACATGCATTTTTACACGCTCAGGCAAGGGTTTTCTTTAAGTGAGACCCCTCGGAACTGGATCACTCGTTTTGGTAGATGGAGCCAAAGTGGCCTCCAAAACACCAGGCATTGGCAAAAGCTTCACCTTTGCAAAGCTAATCTGTGAAAAGGCATATCTTGCTTTTTATTTGCACTTCCTTCGGTCTGAGTGAGGTTGGATGTTCCTGTATTGGTCTTCATTGGCCTTTTGAATTTATTTTCATGTGAGCTGTCTAGTCGTATCTGTGGTCAGATGCCCACTGGGCTCTCTTACCGGGGTCATCTTCTTGGTCTAGCCATATGTGTTACGAGTATTCTATCCTGGTTTGTGATGTGCCTTTACCTTTGTTCCTGGTACTTTCCATGCAAAAATTTACTTCACTTGTCAGAATGGCTGTTATCAAAAAGACCGCAAATAACAAATGTTGGCAAGGATGTGGACAAAAGGGAACCCTTATATACTGTTGGTGGGAATGTAAATTGGTGCAGCCACTGTGGAGGACAGTATGGAGGGTCCTCAAAAAAATTAAAAATAGAAGTACCATACAATACAGCAATTCCATTCCTGGAATTTTTATTTCCAAAAGAAACAAAAACACAAATTTGAAAAGATACATGCACTCTAGTGTTCACAGTAGCATTATTTACAATAGCCAAGATACGGAAGCAACCTAAATGTCCACCAACAGATGAATGGGTAAAGAAGATGTGGTTTTATATATACAACAGAATATTACTTGTGGGTTGAGGAAATTAAATTTTAAAAAAATACTAAATACCAAATATAACTTTATACCAATAATTTGAAATTTTAGACTAAATTATTTTCCTTGAAAAATGGAAACCTCCAAAGTTGTCTGAAAAAGAAGTAGAAAAACTGAATACAACAAAAGTCACACATGAAATGGAATTGCCAGCCACAGCACTAAACCTGCAAACAGCCCGTGTTAGCAAATTGTCCTCTCCTTTCACAGAGGCAGTTCCACTGGGGGAGCCTGGTCAGCCCCGAGTATCAGAAGAAATGAGACTCGGGGCCCCTGCCTGGCTCTGGGGCTGCGTCTGCCCCTGTGCAGTGTGGTCATCTGGCTTCAGACACAATTCTGCATCTTTGGCTAATAAACTTGGGACTAGAACACAACCTACATTGAGAATGTGTGTGTGGCCTCTTTCTACCTGTGTGCAGCCACCAGAGCCACTAAAGGTGACCAAAGCGGCGCCCTCCCCCATTTTCCCAATTGTAGCTCTTGGCTGTCAACTCCCCAAAATGATTGCCAGAAAAACCTGTCGATCAGGCAAAACTGAGTTTACTGGACTCACTGCAAAGGCAATGAGGAAGAACACTGCCTCCACAGAGGAAACTGGCAGCAAGGCTTGGGGCATTAGAGCCTCACAGCAATTTCAAGGTGGGAACCTGAGGGCAGGGCAAGGTTATGATGTAGTCGCTTTGGATTGGTGGACACAGCCCAGGGGTGGGGCTCCCTGAAGGTGGGGTTATAGTCTGACCTTCCAGGTGAGAATACATCCAGGAGCCAGTATCCTGTGTACTTTGCTTCGTTCTCAGTTTAACAATGGAATGGGAAAGGATACCTGGTCCCAGAATTGTTTGTTATGGGGCCAGGATGGTATGTTAGCTCCCAGTAAGGTGTAATGGTTTAACGCAGGACTAGGAAAGGATGCCAGTGTCAGGTTTCACAAGTGAGCCCCCGCCTAGGCCACTGTTGCTCCCACCCCATTTTGACACTACCAAGATGAGCAGACCTTTGTTCTCTGCTGGGGGCTGCTACCCTGATGAGGGCTAGTTGACTGTTTGGATAAATGGATTTTCAGGAAGTTCCTGAAATAAACAATAAACTTATTTGCAACTTCCTCGTCCTAGACAAAAATTTCCTGGCATACTAAAGGCACTGGGAGATAAGAGGCTGGATGATTATCTATGGTTTCAGTTCTCACTTGAGGAAGTCCAAAGCTGCTGCGTTTGAGGGAAGCCACCTCTCCCTGGGGCTTGCCGAGAGGTGCAATCACAATGGAGCAGAACTGGGCCTCCCAACACCACAGCTGTCACGCTAGTGCTCAGGCAACGAGAGGCACCGGCTGGTGTCACATTGGAGGGGAGCACGTGGGGGGCTGCCCTCTGCAAAGCCAAGGGAGTGGTGCCCCAAGAGAAACACTCCTGGAGATGAGGGGTGCTTGAATCGTTCCTGTCTCATCCAGAAGGGGCAGAGCTCCTGGTGCTGGGGACTGGCATAGCAAGGAGATGGTGGGTTTCAAGTGGCCATCTTGCTGACTCTACCCACAAAGATTTCCTACTGAGGGACCACTCACCACCACCAGCAGCAGGAGCTGTGGGGTAGACAGGACCCAGAGGCGAGGAAGAAGGCCGAGCCCAAGGTGGATGGACTCCTGGGCAGGAGAGCGATTTGGACTGGATACAAGGGTAATGTATGAAAATGAACACCATCGGTTTTAAGCGCCAGAATGAGACTAACCACAGGAGACCTGAAAAGTGATGGACTCTGCCTTCGATGTCTTCAGGGAGATTTACCACAACTCGATGGAAAGGTGGGGGGGGGCAATTACTGGTAAAAATAAAACCATTTTGTGCATATGCTTCCAAAGAGTTGACTACCTACAAAGACTGGTTAAAGGAGCGATACCTGATGCTAAAACTAGGCAAACCCAAAGAGAAAACAATGCCCAGCCTCAGGTCAGACCCAGAATCAGGGCTCACCAGGAGATTCCAGTCCTGCCCCACGTGCCATTCCAGCAGCCCCAGACCAGAAGGACACTACTGACTGATTCCGGGTGGCCTCTGGGCACACCGCCACCACCGCTGTCTCCCGCCACCTGTTGGAGCTCAGAGCCTCAGGCCGGGGACCGGCGCTCTCCATGGTGGGACCCGGTGGCCAAAAGCAACACTGATCTTCAGCAGATGAGACCTAATATGGGAGACTCTTGCATGTTGGTCGGCCTTTCTTGTTGGTGTGGCCTCAGGAGAGGGGGTGGAATGGGATACCCTGCTACATTTTCTAACTTGCTTTTACATTGAAACCCACCCTTTTTAGGGTACGGTGTTAATTTTGTAACCAGCCAACTGACTGCATTTGCTTGTTTTTCAGAACTCTTTTTCACTTGATTCTCTTGGACTTTTCAGTTGTACAATCACCTTATTTACCAATAATGAGAACTTTGCTTTGTCCTTTCCAGCATGTGTTCCTTGTATCTTTGTCAATGTTAAATAATAACGATGATCGTGGGGATATTGTCTTTTTTTCATTCATTTGTTTATTTTAACAGATGTACTAGTGATTGAACCCAGGACCTCATGCATGCTAAGCATGCGCACTGAGCTATACCCTCCCCCTCCTCCCAGGATATAGTCTTGTTCTTGGCTAATGAAAATGCTTCCAGCTTTATTTCCCCATTAAACATAGCACTGCCCTTTGGCTTGAGGTGATAGATACATAGATAGATGATAAATAATGTTTCAGCTTATGAAGCTATCATCTGTCACATATTTCACCTTCCAAAAATGACTTGAATAATATTTCCCATCGCACTGACTCTTCCAGAACATTTCCACTCCTCCATCAAGAAGTGGAGTCCCCTGGACCCTGAGTGGGCCTTTACAACTGCCTTGACTAGATGGAGTCTGTCAGAAGGGACACGAGTGGCTTCCAAAGTCAGGTTCCTCTCTTGAGACGCTGACCCTTGGAGGCAGATGCCACGCCCTCTGCACTCTGCCCTCAGCCCCAGCAGAGCTCCCAGCTGACATTCAGCACCAACTTCCCCACTTGTCATCCTGGCCCCAGCTGACACCATGTAGAGCAGAGATAAGCTCTGCCCATGTTGCAGATCCATTAGCAAAATGGAGGCTCAGAGTCATTTTAGGCCACTGTTTTGGGGTAGTTTGTTATGCGGCCATAGTTAACTGGAACATCATCTATTCCAATTCCTTCATTATTAAGTGATTTGAATTTTATCAAATACCTTTTACCCTTTATTTTATTTTTTTAAATGTTCTTTTTTTAAATGGAGGTACAGGGGATTGAACTCAGGACCTCATGCATGCTAAGCATGCACTCTACCACCGAGCTATTACCTTCCCCCCACTTTATTTTTTATTGTGGTAAAATATATAAAGTTTACCATTTTGACCATCTCTACCTGTACCATTAACTGGGATTTAAGTTCAGATCGTTCACATTGGTGTGCAATCATCACCGCCATCCATCCCCAGAATCCTTTTCATCTTGCAAAACTGAAACTCTGTCCCCATTAGACAATAATTCCCCGCAGCCCTCCTGGCAGCCAGCATCCTGCTTTCCGTCTTTGTGACTTTGACTACTTCAGGAACCTCACAGAATGGAATCACACACCATTTGTTCTTTTGGGTCTGGTTTATCTCACTTAGCACAATATTTGCAAGGTTCATCCATGTTGAGACATGTATCAGAATTTCCTTCCTTTTTAGAACTGACTAACATTGCATTGTGTGTCGCTACCACACTTTGTTTCTCCATTTATCAATTGATGGACAGTTGGGTTGCTTCCACGTTTTGGCTATTGTAATTCAGCTGTGGACACTGGTGTGCAGATACCGGTTCCAATCTCTGCTCTCAATTCTTTTGGGTTGCTACCCATGAGTGGAATTGCTCCAAAGACCTTTTTGACATCTACCAATGTCCTGTTTTTCTCCTTTGACATATTAATATTACTAATTTTAGTAACATAATTGCTAAATGAATCATCTCCGCACTGTTGGAATGAACGCCATTGGGCTATGGTATATTCATTCCTTAATCCGCTTTTGGAGTGTATTAGCTGATTTTTCATTTTTAATATGCATGGATATTTCAGTGATAAGGATCTGCAGTGTTCTCTGTGGTGGGTGCGGGGTGGGAGTGTTATCTTTGTCAAATCTGGAAACCAGATTCATTCATTCAGTGAGGCCAGAAGTGCCTACTGAGCACCAGATACTGGCCGGGACTCCTGCAATGGATCAATGACGGAGACCACGTCCTCCCGGGAGAAGGTTCTTGCGGTTTCTTAAAACACGTTTAGCAGCTTCTCTTTACGTTCTGTAAGACAGTGGAACTGCCCGCTTCTGAAAGGCCGGGAAGGATTTCTTTGACACCTCTCGGCTTTCGCCGGCCCGGCGGCGGCTGTCTCCCGGGCCGCTCGGGCGCGGGCTGTTTCCTGCCGCCCCAGCGGCGCCCGCCCCGCCCCACCGCGCGCAGCGCGGCGGCGCCCGCGTCCCTCCCAGCCCCGGCGCGAAGCTCCAGCTGGGGCGGCTGCTCTCCCGCCGCACAAGGCTGTTGCTCAAGGCCACCGCTCGGACCTGGAATGCATCTCACTTCGGGTTAAAGCGGAGGAGCCCGGCCCTAAGGGGCCGCAGGCCTGCTCTTTGCCGGGCCTCCCCCTGCCCCGCTCCCCGCCCCTCCCTTCCCTCCCCACGGGGGCGGACGCGGACGCAGACGCAGGCGAAGGGATGCTCGGCGTCATTAGTCAGGGGGAAATAACGAGATCCAACCGCAAGGAGATGGCTGCGCACGCACACCAGCATGACCCACGGTGAAAAGACTGCTGACACAAGTGTCGGCAAGGAGTGTGAACTGGAACAGCCCTTTAGATAACTGTTGGAGGGTTTCTTATGAACTAGAGCTTCACCTACCCTAAGCAAACAATTCCACATCTAGGTGTATCCCAGAAAGCCGGGAACGCACGTTTCGTCCAGACTGGTCCATGACTGTCGGGATCAGCGTTATTGATACGAGCCCCAAACTGGAAACAAACCCAGTGCCCATCAACAGACCAACACATAAACAAAGCTGTCACGTATCCACATGTTGGGATACTACTCAGGAATAAAAAGGAATGAATGGGCTGGTTCCTGTATGAATGTCATATGCTGTATGCCTCCATTTCTATGACGTTCTAGAACGTGCAAAAGCAATCTGTAGTGCTAGAGGTCACAGTAGTGTTTACCTTGAGGATCAGTTTGATGGTGCCTCTACTGTGTGCATAGAAAGTGTGAGGAGTACACTTAACATGTTTTGACTCAAAAATAATTTAAATATGTGAGCTTATAAAGCTGTACCTGTTACTTTAAGGACCAATTTCACTATCACTCACCAGTTTTACTGTTGAGTTATTTTTATTACTGTAGTTCTAGGTATTTTAAAATTCTCATGATTTTTTTAAACTTTGCAACATGTGGCAGTTGTGTCTATGTGTGTGTGTGTGTGTGTATGCAAACTGACTTCTAACCTAATGGCACTGCACTCTGATTCTGTGCTCTGCCACCAAGCTTCACACCTGCCTGCTTCTTGCTACCATTGTCTTTATTTTTTTTAATTGTTTAAAAAATTTTTTATTAATGGAGGTACTGGGGATTGAGTCCTGCCATTGTCTTTAGATGCCACTTCTGGACATGGGAGGAGATGGAAGACACTCTGACTGAGGAAGACATGGTCTGAGCACCCTTAGTCACAGGCTTGTTTTCTGACTCTTCACGGAACTGTTGTCTGCCTGACCTAAATTTGTCTGAGGGAAGCCTGTAGAAACCTCCCTCTGTGGTGGTAGATTTGTCTATTTCTCCCTGGAGTTCTGCCAATTTTTGCTTTATATATTTTGAACCTATTTTAACATTATCCCTAAAATGTTCTTGTTTTGTGTGATATCAGTACAGCTGCACCAGCTCTCTTGTGGCTAGTGGGGCCGGGTATATCTTTTTTCTTCTCATTCTTTCACTTGTGATCCTTCTGCAGACATATGCTTTAGGTGTGTGTCTGGTAAACAGCATATGCCTGTAGGTTGTGGTTTTGATACAATAAGACAATATCTCTAATCTCTGACAGTCCCCCAACCTGAAGTATCTGAAATCCTCTCGGAGATGACATCTGTTGTTTGTGGTATCCACCACCACAGAAGCCCTGACCCCAGTAGGGGCTGGCTTAGCTCGGTGGCTGTTAGTGTCACAGGCTCAGCCCCTCCACCTGTTTGGCTTGTACAATATAAAGAACAATCTGGAAAAAGTAGCCCATCTGAATGGCAAAGATGAAGAGTCAAACGGAAAGGATTTCTGAATGGCTCGCCTGTCAAGGGCAGGGCACTCTCTGGAGAAGCTGACAGGCTGGGAGTCAGGCACCCCGGGCTACCCGGGCCGCCCTTGACCTGTGACACATCCAAGTGCCTGTGCTATTACAGCTCTGATTAGAGGGTTTTGAAAATTAAGAATGTATTTTCAAGCCATAATGAGAGCCCACTTCACACCCACTAGGATGCTTAGAATCAAAAATTAATAACAAGGGGTGCTGAGGATTGCAGAGAAATCGGAACCCTTGTGCATTGCTGTGGAAATGTGAAACGGTGCAGCTGTGGTGGGAACAGCGTGATGGCTCCTCAAACAATTCAGCGTGGAATTAGCCTAGATTCCAGCACGTCCAATCCCAGCAATAGACCCAGGAGAAAGGAAAGCATCTGTCCACACAGAAACCTATACGCACATGTTCATAGCAGCATAACTCCTAAGAGCCCAAGGGAGAAACAACCCAGATGTCCATCAGCTGATGACTGGATAAACACACTGGTCTGATGCCTGGTCTAGCCACGCGATGGAATACTCTACGGCCATCAAAATGAATGAAGTACCGATCGGTGCCATGCTGTGAGTGGACGTGGAAAACAGGATGCCGCATAAGAGCAGCCGGACACAGAAGGCCATGGAGCGTGTTCCCACTTGTAAGAAAGGCCCACAAGACACGAATCCAAATCTGCAGAAGCAAATGAGTGGGCGCTGGAGCTGCTGGGTGCAGGGATGGGGAGTGACTGCTAATGGGGACGTGGTTTCTTTTGGGGGTGATGACAGTGTTCTGGAATTAGGAGTGCTGGTTGCACAACTCCGTGACTCTCCTAAAAAACATGAAATGTACACTTTAAAAGCACAAACTGTGTGGTATGTGATTTCTACCTCTATTTAAAATGTATTTTCAAAACAAAATTGGCAGGGGAGGGTATAGCTCAGTGGTAGAGCACACGCCTAGCATGCATGAAGTCCTGGGTTCAGTCCCCAGTACCTCCTTATTCAAAAAAATTAAATAGATAAACCTAATTATGTATCCCTCCCCCCGAAAAAAAAAAGAAATTAGCCTCCCAAGTCATGGTGCCAAGGGCTCCAATTACAGAGGACGGAAGAGGTGCTGAGAGCGGGGAGCAGGGAGGGAGGTCTGAAGCCCTAGGGCGAACCCCGCCTGGGTCACTTTCTACCTCCACCAACTTGAAGGTCATCCAACTTCTCAAAACTCATGTTCCTTGACAGTAAACCCTTGGTAACCGTTAGCTACTTCCAGCATGATTCGTGTTTCCTCATCTACAGTCCAGCCAAAGAGATGCAACACCAGGCTGGGAAGAGTTGACAGGACCAACACCTTGTTCTGTGCAGACACTTGTCAGAGGTGCTGAGTCCTCATGCACAGCAACCCCCCACACACCTGGGAGGGGACACTGAGGCACAGGGCACTTATGAAATTTACCCAAGCCCTCCCGGCTAGTGAATTGCTGAGATCAATGTTGATTTTTTTTAAAATGTAGTTAAATAAAGACAGAGAGAGCAAAAGGGCTGGTAGAGCCCGTTTGGTTTTTTGATCGTGGTAAATTACACGCAGCATCACATTTACCGTTTTCACTGTGTTTAAGTGTATTGTTCGGCGGCATGAAGTACATTCACACTGTTGTGCAGCCGTCACCACCGTCCATCCCCAGAACCCTTCATCTCCCCCAACTGAAACTCTGTCCCCGTTAGACACGAACCCCCTCCCCCAGCCCCAGGCCCCCACCCTCCCGCTCTCTGTCTCTAGGGACCTCATAGAAGTGGAATCTACAGTGTCTGTCTGCATCTGACCGGCTGATTTCACTGTCCTTAGGGTCCATCCGTGTTGTCAGAGGTGTCAGAATGTCCTTCCCTTTTCATTCTCAATAACAGCCCACTGTATGGATGGACCGCATTTTGTTTATCTGTTATTTATCCATCGATGGACACCTGGGTTGCTACCACCTTTTGGCTACTGTGAATAATGCTGCTGTGAACTCAGCTGTACAAGCAGCTCTTTGAGACCCTGCTTTTGATCCTTTTGGGTAAATACGCAGAAGTGGAATTGTTGGATCACATGGTAATTTATGTTTCATTTTCCCAGGCAACCTCAATTTTAAGCCAAGAAAGGCAAACGAGAAGGAAATGGTATCAAGTTCACCACCATCAGATCAGCAGACAGTACATCCTCTCCAGTACCAAGTGCTGCTGAAGTCACGGAGCAACACAAACTCTGGGGGACAGTCATTTCAGCAACCACTGTGGCAAGGGATTTGGCAACTTCGAGTTCAGCTGGAGTGTAGATGTGCTGCGTGCCACCAGACAGCAGCACCAAAGGAGGAACCAGCCTGACGGGCACCCCGGGAGACCCAGGGAAAACTCCCACAGATCTGGTCCTGCAGCCAGCAGGAGATGGAGCTGGACCACGTGGTGCATTTAAAGAAGGTTACAATACATGCAAGACAGCAGTGTATCTTGCTGGTGCATATCCCTGCATGGATGAAAGGTGTGAGGGCGGGCCTGGTAGTGGGCTCTACTCAACTCCGGATGGTGGCGACCTCTGTGGTGGGAGGGAAGGGATGGGAGTCCCATTTAACCTGGTAGGTTTCATGTCTTTCTAAAGAGAAGACCTGAGATGGCCGAGATGGTGGCAGTGTAGACACCGGGGCAGAGGCCCCAAGTGGAAGTCAGATAGGGCCAGGAAAGGAGGGGCAGAAGTAAAACCAGCAGTCAGCAGCTCCAAGTGAAAGAGCAGGAAACAGAGGAAAAGACCAAAGACACATGACAACAGGTAGAAGGACCTGCTGTGCTCAAACGGCCGGGGCTGCACGCAGCAGGTGGGCTTGGGTAGCTCTCCAGACCCCCAAGGGCTGGACCACGGAAATCAGCCAGCATGTGGATGGCAGAACTAGACTGGGGCGGAAAACACCGGGAACCCACACATCCACTTAGACACGAAAGAGGCGCTTGCCAATCACATGATTCTTTGGGTGCTCGCCTGGGAACACCAACTGCCTTGGTTCTATTGATCCCAAGATTTCTACTCCTGGAAGTCTTTAGAGGCAAGAGGGACAAGCTTACCTGCGCGGTGTGCCTGATTTTAAGTGCCGAGACACAAAATCTCCTTTGTCGGCCCCAGCTGCGATGATGAAACACGCAACACAGGGTTTTGATGGTGAAACGCGAAGGTGATGCGCTCCAGTTCCATCCAGTTTGGTGAACCATCACATTAACAATGATGACAGCGGCCCTGCTTTATTTCTAAATGTAAATTTTAATGACTTTACAATAAGTATTATTTTCCACAATGTTGTAATTAAAATTTTCTAATGAAAAAATACCTGAAGCAGGTATGGGAGAAACCCAAAAGCTCTGAAGACAAGACAGGCATGTAGACATCCCTGTGTCCATCTTCAATCACATTCCTTTAAGACAGCCACAAAGTCAAAAGACAAACGACATTAAGAAAACATTTGTATGACAGATGGATGCTTAATATTTATCATCTAAAACAAGCTCCTGGAGACTTTTGGAAGAAAAAGTCGAAAAATGAGGAAAGGATATAAATCAGTAACTTACAGAATAACAAACCCTAACTACAACAAACACATACGCACTAGCGTGTATGTGGAGGGGGTATGAGTTAAAGTCACAACGACATTGTGCTTTGCCCCCATCAGATGGACACAAAATGAAAAAGTCTGCAAACCCAGGGCGGGTTCTCCCATCGCTGTCAACAGGAAAGGCGACCCGGGTGCCCTTCAGTCACCTCCTGAGACAGACCTGGAGAAAGGTGAGCAAAACTGGCAAGGAATCGGCGTGCTGGGTGAGGACAGGGTGAGGGAGCCCGGTGTAGCAGCCCTAGCTGAGCACACAACACAACATCACTGAAGCACCATGGGGCCTGGGGCCGCATCCGTGCCCATCACTGTGGTGTAGGACAGACAAGCGCAGGGGAGCCCGTATCCCAGGTGGGGGCAACCAGCATCCTGATGGTCCTCTGGGGTGGCTTCTTGTTCCCTGCCACCCGCCTGTCCTATCTACGCAGTCAGAGTGAAGCCAACACCACTATTTTCAATGGGGGGCAAATCCCCAGTCCACTTATGGGAAAGCAACACCACTGCCACTGCTTCCAGGGAGAGGAGGGGGAGGTGGAACGACACAGCAGCTGGGGCTTTGGGCCACGAGGCTGGACGCCTGTGTTTCTGATGCTCAGTGTTGAAGCTTTCGGCAAAGTCGCACATCTATAGTTTCGGTTTCTGTGAAATGAGGGGGTTGGTGCAGATGGTTTCTAACATCCCCCCCAGCTTTGGAGCCTCTCAACCGTTAGGCCAAATGCGAGGAGAGGGCCCATCAGGTAAGCACTGGCTTCTCTGCTGTTCAGGGACAAGATGGAGATGAGGGGGGAGGGTATAGCTCAAGGGAGAGCATGCTTAGTGTGCATGAGGTCCTGGGTTCTATCCCAAGTACCTCCGCTAAGAATAAATAAATAAATAAACCGAATTACCTCCCCTCACCAAAAAAAAAAAATGGAGACAATGATAGTGAAACAGCGGGTACCCAAACAGGGCGTCACTGGTACTCTGAATCACAGGGCAGGGCTGAGGCCGTCTGAGGTCCTGGCCCCAGAAGCCACCCTTTTGAGAAGGACTGATCACAGTCAAGTTGTTTAAAAACAAAAACAAAAAAACCAGGGGGCAGAGAAAGAAGGTTCCAGGTCTCTGGCTTTGGTTGGGTTGGCTCAATGTAGGGCTGTCTGATTTAGCCAGTAAAGACAGGACACTCACTTAAATCTGAATTTCAGATAAACGATGAACACTGCTTTAGTATAAGCAGGTCTCATGTGACATTTGAGGCATGCTGGTACTAAAGCATTATTTGTTGTCTTGCATCTCATCTGACAACCTTGGATGGGAGGTCAGGCAGGAGGCAGTGGGGTTGGGCTTCTGCTCCCCGCCACTCCTGCCCCAAGGTGACCCTTCCACAGGAGTCTCTCCATTGGGTGGAGTCCACCCCACCCTGGAGGGGCACAGACTCCCTGTGCCCCTCCATGGTGGTGTGCAGAGTTCTCCTTGAAACAGTTCTGAATCACTGTAATCTGAGCACACCACCTGTTTCCTGTGGGGACCCAGCCTGACACAGGAGTGGAATGAAACCCAGAAGGTTCTCAGGGTTATTTATTAAATCGGTTTTGATGAAAAGAAAAGAAAACCAAAACAATCAAAATAGCTTGTAAGTGCTTGTGGTCAAAGGTGTGGAACGACAAGGCCATGCAAAGCACCAGCAGCTCTCAGTGGCCCCACTCTGGCAATGAGGGAGACAGCTACAAAGAGAGCGAGCAGGCTGGGGGGCCACTCAGGCACCGAGCGAAGTGCCTGGCCCCTCGGTAGCCGTCCACCCTCCCGTCCCCATCGCTAGCTGAGCCACCCAAGCAAGAAGCCTAGTCTTTCCCCTCCCTCCCTCTGGCCTCTTCAAGATCAGGGAAGCCTCTCTGCAGACGCCCATCGCCTTTTTCCTCTTCCAGGACACGTAGAGCCTTCAAGACCACCGGAATGCAACAAAGGTGCTTCCCCAAGCCGGCGCGGTCCTGCTCTTTATACTCGTGGGCACCTGGGTCCCCGGCCCTTGGGGGAGGGGTGCAGGCTGGTTGGCTGCCGCCCAGGCAGAGGCAACACTCACCCGCTGGATTTTCAGGTGACAGCTTGGTTGAGCCTCACCACCCACTTGGGATGTGCACAGCTGGGACAGAACATCCGGCCCAGGTACCCAGTTTCAAAAACATCTCGGAGTCACAGCAACGGTCCACATGCAAACCCTCAAGGCTCCATGGTGAGGGGCCTCAGGGGGCACTGAGCAGATGTGCGTGGGCTGCCCCTCCTGAGATGTCATTCAGCAGAGACAGGGAGTCCTCTCCCCTCTGCCCTCATCTTCATCTTTAAAGACCAGATACGCTTCAAGCGACAGGGGATGAAACAAGTGTCTAAAAACACAGTAACCCAAATGGGAGGAAGAATGCAGAGGGAGATGGTCCCCAAAGGGCAATCCAAAGGCAGCATCCTCAGCATCTCTTGGCCCTCAGTGTCATCCCCGGGGCTCCCTGGTTCAGACATTGTCATCTGCATGGGAAGCATGCTTCGGGGTTTAAAGAGGCCAACTCCAGGACACTTCCATAATTTGAGCTGCTAAGGACATCTACGCCATACCCTGGCTCTGAGGGTAGACCCACTAAGCAACATTCTGTTGAGAATTCAACTTCTGACATTTGTGTGTTTCTTCATCTCTTCGTACCCTGCCTCTTTCCACAAAGGATCTGAGGTGACGTGGCTTCCATGTGACCTGCGGTCAGCTTGGCAGGCACAGATGTCATGGTGAATAAGCGTTCCGGTCTTTGGATTTCCCCATCAGTCGTCTCCCTGAACCCAGGCACGTCTGGGGACACTCACTGGTAACCCCACTGCCTGGCCTGGCACACTGGCCAGATGCTACCCTGCCCCGTTGTCACCGGCCCATGCTAACATCCCAGAGCGGACAACTGCCAGTGTGATGGATTTCTGGGGGCCACTTCCCCTCACATTTTACTTTAAAAAATTTCAAACTACAGAAAAGCTACAAGAATACCACAGTGAACCCCACATCCCGAGCACCTAGATATTGGGTTTAATTCTTTCAGAGTAAGTTGCAGAGAGCATAAATTTTCATAACATTGGATATTCATATTCATAATACCTAAGCCCGTAACTTCAAAGGAAGGGCCAGCCTTCCATGTAACCATCCTATCTTATTCCACCCAGGAAATCTAACACTGAAAACAGGATGTCATCTGATGGTCCATTTTGACTTCGGGGCGGGGGGGAAGGGGACAGCGACTGTAAGCAGCTTCTTTCCACACATTAATGCATCTTCCCTGCAGTAGGATGTCTTCGGCAAGCATTTACATTGGTCAGAAACAAGAACGCAAAGTGGAACTGGAGCATATCACAGACTTTGGACCAGAAGTGGCCTGTGAGCCGCTGGAAGAGACACCACTGTGCGAGCTGATGGTCATACAGCTTGAGGACCACGAAGCCCAAGCAGCAGAGCACGCCTAGAGCCAAGTACATTCCCGAGGAAGGACTGCCCCGGCGCCCCTGGGTGCACAGGGCCTGGCCCACGGCAGCTGCGATGTGAGCCCCCAGCGTGAACTCAAACCCACAGGGGTGCAGAAGGGCGAGGCCGTAACTGCACAGGGAGAGGCCCTCGACAGCCAGGAACAACCAGGGCTTCCAGCCCCTGTCCAGGTAGAGGCACCAGGCAACCGGCCACGCGAAGATGGGCAGGGTGAGCCACTGATCCAGCACAGCGGCGGGCCGGGTCTGTGACGCCACGCGCAGCCACTGGACAGGGCCATAGACCAGGGCCATGCCAGCGAAGACATCCTTCAGGTAACAAGCCCTCCGCACCTCTGCAGGGCACCCGGGGGTGCTGGGCTTTCTCTGCAGCCAGTACGCTCCCAGGAGCACGTAGGCCAAGTTAACGAGCGAATTGAAGGGCATGGCTAGGAAGGCAGGGAGGCCGGCCACGGGTGCCTCAGCATAGTGCTCCAAGCCCACCTGGACGGAGACGCCGTCAAAAGCACCGGTGTGGATGGCGGCCGCGCAGAGGCAGCTGGCCACGGCCACATGGAAGAGGGCCCGGCCCGACTCAGGCTGCATCGAGAAGCCTCTGTGAGAAGAGCAGCTGCCTCCACAGTTATCTCCGAATTCAGCTGAACAGTTTTTGCCAAACACTCCTCGGTCTCCCAGCTGAGCCAGCAGGAAGAAGTCCCCGTGATCGCCTACGCAGATGCTGTGACCTTGCCCCGGAGTGGAGGTGGCAGGTGGGAGGAGGGAGGGGGCTCTGCTGATTGGTTGGCGCCAGGGGAGGACCGTTTTGCCTTTTTCCTTTGTGGTTGCAAAGAGAGCATGGTTCAAGAGTGCGGTTAGAAGGAAACCCATCCCAAGAACAGCCTCCATCTTCCCAGCTCTTGGCCACGAGATGCAGCAACAGTTTTCGTCAGAGAACAAAAAGAAATAAGAGTGAAGTGATACCCACAGTCCATTCACCTTCTAGAATCCTCTTTCATCTAAAGGTTCCATGCCCCTTTCTCCTGACACCTCTGCTGTTCTCTCATCTCATTTTTCACTAGAAAAATCCTAGCTCCCTTAAAGCCACTGCATTTAGAGTTGGAAATCTTTCCTAGGTCTGTTGTGAAAATTCAGAACACCTCAGTGGTGTTTTCCCACCTCAGTGGTATTATAAACATGGAAGTTTCCAGACCAGCCCCAAAGTCCTTTTAACCAAATATCCAGTTAAATTAGAGACTATGAGCTGTGGTCTGAGTTCTAGAATCCCAGGCAAGGGATGGCAGAGGGAGAGGGAAGGGAAGCAAGGGATCCCCTCTGCTTCTTGGGTGGGGGGCCTGGGAGCACAGGGAGCTGTCGCCTAGGCTTGGTACCCTGGATCTCCCCCGGCCCTCCCCTCAAGTGTTGCGCCTTCCAAAATCATGTTCTTCCTTGGCCCACAATAAAACCTTCCATCCTGTAGTCAAAGAAGCAGACAGACGATTTAAAAACAACGTGTGCTTATCCTGGACTGTCAAATGCTTTGGGGCCAGCTGTGCCATGAGTTGGCCTGGTGGCCGAAAAATGTATTAATATCGGTGAGAGAAAAAATTCATTGCTCTGAAAATGACTCAAAGCCAAGGTGGCAGGCAGGCATAGGGACAAGAGAGACTGTGTTCCAACCCTAGCTCCCCCACCTACTAACTGTGTGAACTTGGGTCTTAACCTTTTTGGGCCTCAGTTTGCATACCTGTAGAAGGGGGAGGCTCCCAGCACCACCCTGCAGAGTACTTGTGTGGACTGAATGAGCTCTTATCTACGTAGACCACTTCGCACCATTTGTTTCTGCGGCACAATGTCCACCTCCCTTCCTGCAGTTCAGGCCCTGAAACTGGGCAGGGTCCGATTCTCTGCACTCTATCTGGTGCTCAGTGAAGATGTGCTGCATTTTGATTTGAGCGCAAAGCCAGCGCCCTTGCTCTCTTTCCTGACCCTTTCATTGCTCCTATTTGCCATTTCATTTCTCAGACTGGCCCTAGGGCCCACCAGTAACATCTGGGAAGGGGCCTACTGGGCCTCAGGTGGAGCTTTCTTGCTCCCATCCTGCTTTGGAGGCTTGTTGTTAAGGAGAACCAGCATTTCCACGAGTGAACTGAAGCACCGCCTTCCCGACCACAAGCTTTCATCTCAGCACATGGTGCCATTGCACACCTCCTCCCTGAAGCCCCGCCCCGCTAAGGAGCCTCTAGGTCCAGGGGTTGCCCTGCCCCAGGGTTCCCTCCTCTAGGCTGGCCACCGATAACGCGGTCTGCACACAGCAGCCCCCAGCATCTTCCTCAGGTACCCCCAGGTCAGATTGCGTCAGCACCTGTTTAGCACCCTTCAGTGGCTGGCTCTCCACACACAATCATGTCCCAATCTCTCGGCCAGACATCAAAGTGCCATACTCGTGTGGTCCTGCGAGCTCCCCAGGCATCATCTGTCTTCCTGCCCTCCTGTGCCTGGGTTGCTTGGCTGTCATTTCCTCTCAGGCCCTGGCACTTCCCTATTCAGCTGGATTCCGGGTGGGACACCAGTTGAGGCCCCATCCGGTGTCTCTGTGTTCTTCCCTGAAACCATCTGGGCCCTGACTCCTTGGTGCGAAGAGCCAGGCCTTTGGGGCCCCATGCAGCCAGTGCTAGCCTGAGCTTCCTGTCTGCCAGCCAGCATGAAGAAGAGCCGGGAACAGGAGTCAAACAGTCAGCTTGATAGAGAAGGAGATCCAGGAAGGGCATGGAAAGTGACTCCTCCCTGGTTGCTGGGCAGAGTCCGCCTCAGCCCTTGTGCAAGCTGAAAGCAACATGTAATCAAACCCACTTCTCACGTCCACCGGGAAGACCAGGCTGGGTACCTTATGGCCTAGCTCCTCTGTACCCCAAACTGCCACAAGACCCTTGTTACATGCCACTCAAAGTTCTTCACAGCATCGCCCCACCACCCCTTTCTGGTTCTGGGGTCTTCGGGGGAAGCCCTGCAAAGCATGACGATCTCCTGGCTAAGAGGGTTAAGACATGCTCCTTAGACTCTCCCGCTCCCTGGGTCTATGCATTTAAGCAGGAGCCACTGTCACCTGGTAACGTGGTGTTTTCTTTGGCCTGTAGCAGTTATGACAACTACTCATTGTGCCCCTGACCACCCTTGCTGCCCTTCTGCAGATAAGGGGAGATGCCAGTCTGAAGGCTGTAACCTGGGAAACCACCAGCAGGAGAGCTCAGTCTGGGCCACCTGGCTGCCCAAGGAGCCTGGAGCAACCACAGTGATTCTTGAACTCTGAGGAGAGAATGGCTGAATGTGGACAATGCTCCTGGAAGCCAGCAGCTCGGCTTCCTTATTTTACAGGAGAAGGACTGGGGGCCAGAGAGGTGATGTGAATGGCCAAGGTCACTTAGGGCAGATGGTGACACAGAACTACAGGTGAGGGCTTCTGTCTTCTGGCTGCGTCACAGGACTCTTCGGCCTGTCTCAAACAAATGTTTCCAAATGCATAAAGTAAAACAGAATTACAACATAAATTTAATAGGTTGAAAGGCTGTTATTAAAATATTTTTGAAAATGTGTGACATAATAATGGATGTGCTTCTTTACTAGTAAGTTAAATTACAGGATCTACAGGAAGGTTAAAAAACTGCAGTAATTTCAAAGCAGTTATTCTGCCTGCCAGTAGGTCTTCTAATCTAGTTAATTTCAGGATAGCTACAACAAAAGCTACATGCTCTAAAATGATCTCTCATTTCCTTTGGTGACACGGTCACCAAGCTAACGATCTGTGCTTTGCGGCCTACACCTGTAATTGTAGGAAAGGACAAATTTCGGCTAGAGGTTGGTGAATGTAAAGATGAAATAAAGATGAGAGAAACTGAAAAGTCATCTGTTGTCACCCCAAGATCCTGGACAGCAGCGCATTACAGCCTGCGTCTGGCAGTGAGGATGACGGGGCAGCGCCCAGCGGTGTCCAGCACGATTTGGAACGTGGGGGTGATGCCAGTACCCACCCCTCAAGGTTGTGAGAACTTACAGTATTGGCGCGAAAAGGCCAGCGATCACCATCCGGGTATTTTGCTTCTCTCGCTTTGCTAGGGGAAATTCAAATCTTGAAAAATGGCGGACCCGAAAAGCGGCCCTGCGCCTGCGCGCGGGGCGGGGCGCAGGGCTCTGGGAAGCAGGCGGGGCGGGGTGACGCGAGGTGACGCGAAGGGACAGGGAGCCTTCCCGCGCCCGCCCGCTCGGCTCGGGCGCCGCCACCCGGGCAGCCCGCCCTGCAGCCGGAGGGGCGGGGGGCGCCCCGGCGCGCGGCGGCAGGGATCATTTCCTTGGAGCGCCGGCGGTCGCGGCGGCACTCCAGCTCGGGGGCGGGGCGGCGGGCCTGGGAGCCTGGGAGGGCTCCGCCCCGGGCGCCGCGCTCCGGACCGCGTTACCGCCCACTCTCGCCCCGCCTCCGGCTCCCCGCGGCGGGCTTCGGGCCGCCTCTGCTGATGCCGCTGGGTGTGCGGAGCGGGAAAACGTCCGCTCCCCGGCCCGATGCCTGACTGTAATGTATCCCGTCAGCCACCCTCAGCAACCTATGTCCTGTCCGCACTGCTAAAGGCGATTCCTCTGGCGTGTGTCCCTTCAGCGACCCAGGGAGGGGGCAGTTCCCAAGGGGGGCGGGGTCAAGCTCGTTTGAGGCATTCTCATCCGGGCATTCCCCAGATGCCGCAGCCGCCATCTTTGTTTTGTGCTGAAAGTCGTTATTGACGCCCGCGGACGGCCGGGCGAGGGGAAGTGGCAAGATGGCGGCTCCCAGGGCGGAGGCGTGGACGGGAGATGAGGGGGCCACGAGGCTCGGTACGCCTGTGCCTGACCCGAGCGCGGCCTGACGCCCAGCCAAGCGCGCAGTGGCCCCGGTTCCTCGCCGCGAAGCAGCCTGGTGTTCCTTTAAGAGGCCTCGGCAGGGAGAAGCTTGCGAGGGTGGGGGGGGAGACAGTGACGTCACCCGACTCCGCCCCCTCGCCCGACCGCCGCCGCCGCCATGTTTAGTTGTTACTTCTTCACACAAGATGGCGGCTCCCAGGGAGGAGGCATGAGCGCCCTGCCGTTACCGCTCCTCCTGCCGTACAGTTGCCACTTCGGGGCCTAACTCTGCCTCTTTGGAGCGGCTTCTGTGGGAAGGAGTCATAAGGAGGGAAGTGAGGATTGGACGCTGCCTTGCGTTTGGTTTGCAGTGGAAGAACTGAGCCAGGAGGAAGAGAATAGGGGGGAAGGGGGAGCTAGTCTCAAGATGGCGGCTCCCAGGGCGGCAGGCGCAGCCTGAGCAGCAGAGGCGGACTAAGGGGGGAGGTTCGAGACTTCACGAGCCATACGGCGCGAGCCTCCGAGCAGCCCTCGAGAATTCAAACTCGTTCCACTGGCCTCCGGCGCGCCTCTATTCCTTACGAGTGTCGAAGCTGTTTTGGGAGCGGTAGCTGCACTAAGTGCTGGGCGGGGAAGCGGGACGGTCTCAAGATGGCGGCTCCCACAATTGTGGTCTGAGCGCCGGCGGGGCTGGGACAACCGCGGCGCTTGTGGCTCCTTTCCACCCGCCCCGGAAGCCGGCCAGTGCAGGAGACTTGGGGGGTGTGGGAACCGGGCCGGGGCTCCGCCATTTCCGGCGGGGGAGGGCTACGACTGAGGAAGGGAGGAGAGAGAGGCGGCTCAAGATGGCGGCTCCCAGGGCCTCCCGCTTGAGCTTGTAAGTGCGAGCTCCCGGGCAAGTAGTCAGGGCGGCGGGACTCGGCGGCCTCCAGCTCCTCCGGTCTATGCGCGCGACAGTTTCGGGAGGCTCTTGAGGAGACCGGGTGAGCAAGAAGGCGGCGAAGAGCAGAAGGGAAGGAGAATAGTTAAGATGGCGGCCTCCATGGAGCAGTCCACCGCTGTGTGAGGAACCGCTTCTCCGTGAAAGCCGCCTTAGACGAAAGGGGGTGTGTGTGACTGGAATCGAGGGGCTGCATTCTCGCTTGGTGACTTTTTTACACTGCTCCCATTTCCGAAACTATGGCTTCGGCCGTGTCACCCGCCAACTCGCCAGCGGTGCTCCTGCAGCCCCGCTGGAAGCGAGTGGTGGGCTGGTCGGGTCCAGTGCCCCGGCCCCGCCACGGCCACCGCGCCGTGGCCATCAAGGAGCTCATCGTGGTGTTTGGCGGCGGCAACGAGGGGATAGTGGACGAACTGCACGTGTACAACACGGGTGAGTGCAAAGCCCGCTGGGTCCTCGGATCTTTCCCTCCCTCCATCTCCTCCCTCTCTCTCCTCTTCCCTCCCTTCCTCCATCTCCTCTCTCTCCCTCCCTTTCCTTCCTTCCCTCTCTCTATCTCCTCCCTCCCTCTTCCCTTCTCCCTCCCTCTCCCTCCCTTTTCCCTCTCATCCCTTCTCTTCCCCTCCCCTCCTGTCCTCTCCCCCTCCTCCCATTTCCCCCTCTATTCGCACTGATCTGCTTCTCCCTTCTGGGACCCTTTCCTCTTCCCAGCTTCTCTGCTTTTTCCTGCTCTTTTTCTCATTCTTACACCCCCTGATTCTGTGTTTGAGGGGTGCTTTTCATGATTGGAGAGGAGCCCTGTAGTCCGGCTGGTGAGGGAGCGGGGGCGTCGCCAGCGGTGGTGACTTCAGACATACACCGTTAACCCACGCTAGGCGGGCGGATGCGTCCCTTTGGCGCAGAGTCCCACCCCCTTCCTCCCTTCTCCTGCGCCTGCTCCGCTCTTCTCTAGTGCTCGTTTGGGAGAGATGACAACTTCTAGATTACAGATTAGTTCACTGTCTCGAGAAAAGGGGCAGACTTGAGCAGCCTAATCCCGACTTGGGGAGAGTGGGGGTTGTGTGCGGTGCTGGGGAACCGTCTCCTGGGTTGTGCAGGAGCCTTGGGGACCCGCAGATAGGACGGCATTGTTGCTACCCGCTTTCCAGCATTTACTTCTGCAGTGTTTTTCTCTTCAGATTCTTGTCTTGATTTGGTGCCCTTTGATGTAGGAGATGGATTTCATTGATCCCGCAGCGGACTAAGTAGTCACTTTCCTGACTCTCCTCTTCCCATGAGGTTGAGGAGGTTACCCTGCCCATTCTCTTGCCTCCCCCAGGCCCAAGGCCTGCTTGGTTGGGAGGAGCAAGAGAGATTCGGTGGTGGACTGAAGACCGTGGGGCGCCTCTGTCCCTGGGTGTTGCTGGTGTGCTGGCTTGCCTTTTGCTTGTTGCCTGGTGTCCTTGCTGGGTGTTTGGAGCTTAGCCACATCCTCCTGTGGCCCCCTCCCCCCATGGTGCCCCCTTGTTGGGGTTTGTACACCTAGCGCCTGGTGGGGCCTGAGCAGCCTGTTGAATGGTTGCCAGATCTCAGGACCTCACCCTGCTCGGAAGGAGGGGCCAGGCATTCTCTCTCAGTACAGTGGGCCTGTGTGTGCTCCCTTCTGGTCGACAGCCTGAGAGGTGGAGGCATGGTGGGGAAAACCTCCTCCCGAGTCAGCCCATGTTCTTTCTGGAAGCTCCCCTCCGCAGCAGGGAGTTGCAGGGGCTGGCTGCCATCACATCTAGCAAAC
Source organism: Camelus bactrianus (assembly GCF_048773025.1). Classification (NCBI taxonomy): domain Eukaryota; kingdom Metazoa; phylum Chordata; class Mammalia; order Artiodactyla; family Camelidae; genus Camelus; species Camelus bactrianus. The sequence goes on along the minus strand of NC_133575.1, from coordinate 117,133,201 downwards.
TCTGTTTGCTCCAGGTCCATTTCCCAGGGTCCTGACAGTAGCGGCTCCTTGGGTCCGGGCACCTCCTCCTGGCTCTGAGGTTGCTCTGGGGTCCAGGATGGTGGAGCTGGGCTCTTTGTTGGGTGCTTCTCTCCCCCACCTCCCCCGAGGCAGAGAGTACAGTTTTCTCTCCACCATGTAGGTTGTTGACTTTCAGAGGCCGGTGGGTTTCTGGTGACCCTTCGCATTCTGGGTCTGAGCACCTGTTGCCTGGAGTGAGGTTGGGCTGGTTGGCAGGGCTCTGTGCCAGCTCAGACAGCTGCGGCGGCCGCAGTTAGCCCAGTGAGGTAAGGCTGAGGGGTAGCACTGCTTTTAGAGAGGCCGCTGCCTTGAGCAGAACCTCCTAAACTCCTTGTACCAACTTCATTCTCAAGTAGGGCCTGGAGCAGGCTCCTTGGCAGGGAAATACAATTTTAGAAAGTAGGGCAGGGGCCTAATTATCATCAGCTCCAAAGTCCACTGTTTCCTGGGGCCTCTGCGTATTCATTAATTTATTAAAGTGAATTGACCACTTTGGTGTTAATTTCTCCTCCATCTGCAAGAATATGTCGTGTGGTAGAAAGTAGCCAGTCTTCTGAAGAGCTGCAGCCCTGGATTCTTCCAGCGGTAGCAGTTTGGAAAGTGCCCTAGTCAACTTCCTAGGTGACTTCTCAGGAAAGCCGCTAGCAGACCCACCTCCCTGGTCCTCACCGAGTGTTTGTGCGTTATCTGATGGAGCCTCCAGCTTCTACTCTCAGAGAGAGGGGCTTGGTATTGCCCATCTCGCACCAGCCATGAAGCAGATGTCTTGTATCCCTAGGGCATCTTAGCTGCCGCCTTGATGGCCACCTTCCTGCTTACCTCGGTTTTGTTTTAAATGAGGTCAGAGCATATTCTCCAGCACTTTTTCTTCTCCAGGACAGTGCTCAGAGCCGCACCCTTTGGAGAGAGTGCTAACCTGGAAGCACTGCCTGTTGCTAAGACAAAAGGCTCCCGGGGCACATGTGTGCTTTGCTGTCTTGGTTCACTCAGTGATCTGGGGGGTCTTGGGACTGGGGGATGGCAGGTGTGCACTTGAAGGGTGTGTGTGCTTCCTCTTCAGGGGCTGGGGGATGCTTCACTGGCCTTTGGGAGATCTTAGGGTAGCAGCTGTCCTTGACCTCAGGGAATTTTATTTCCACAGCAAAGCGGATTACCCAGAGGACCTGGCCCTGACAGGGTGGGGTGCGCCCTGGTGAGGGGAGGGCGTAGCTGGTTGCCAAACCAGTCACCCAAGGCTGATCTGCCTCAGTGTCCTGAATGTCGGTGACTGATACAGCTGGAAGGAGCCTTGGAAAAATCTAGTGGAACTTCCTTGTTTTTGGACATGAGGAAATTGGGGTTTGAGAGCGGAAGTGACAGGTCCAGGGTCACCCTGCCAGCAGGTGGTGGAGGCGGGCAGAGGACAGACCTTCGAGGAGACTGTTGGGCTGTCTCTGCCTTCAGTTAACTGGCGCAGGCCACCTCCTTGGAAACACCTCCCTGTTCCTCTGTTGCTGTGGCAAGTCAGTTGCTGAGTTGGGCTTGTCTCAAACCTGTTCCCCTCCTTTCCGGGCCTCGTCTTCTCACTGGCTTGCGCACACAGTCACTTCCTGATTGGCCGCACTGGTTTCATTTGTCGGGATATCCTGTTCACCCTTCAAGGCCCACTCCAGTGTCACCTCTTCTGAGAAGCACCCCCTCCCAATCACCCCTGCTTTGTGCTCCCGAGGCTCCGGCCTCTTCAGGGCTGCTCTTCCCCTTGTGGGAGGAGGGCGGCCAGCCTCCTTGATGGGGACTCTGAGGACCGGAGCCCCCTCTTTGCCTCCAGGCACCTGGCGCCGCTCTACCACACAGGAAGCACCCCAGTGTGACAGCCAACGGAAGGCGGCTAGTGGGGCTCCATCCTCTCCCAGCTCATGAGAACAGGCCGCCCTTCCTCACACCCTCTTCCTGCTGAGCATATCAGAAGTGATGGACCCCGAGGTTGGGTTCCAGGACTCCCCACTGAATGAGCTAGAGATAATGTGATTAAGGGGCAGTGAGGGCAGCTGGCGTGTGGAAGAGATGGTTGTGCCATCTGAGGGCAGAGTGGGGACTGTGGGTGATGTGACGAGAGCCGGGTGACGACTTCACACCACACACTGCACTGCTTGACTGCTTTTGGTGGGGCTGTAGTGGGCACTTGCCCTGCCCGGAGTGTTCTAGAATGAGATCAGCCCCTCTTGGGTCCTGTAGAATGAGCTCTCAGGACACCCTAGGTCACTTCTAGCCTGACCAGCTGAGTCAGTGGTCAGAGTGTGGGGAGAAAGCTCCAGGCTGACCCTGTTTACCACATCGCTTTTCCCAGCCCCGACTGATGACCCATAGCTGTGTGTGGCGCCACAAGGTGCCCAGGGAACCCGGGCAACCCTTAGATGGGCACCCAGCAGTCACTTCCAGTTGGTGACAAGGTTTTTGTCTCTCTGTGTGTTTTGGTGTGTGACCGCGGGTAAGTCACTTCCTCTCCTGGACTCCATTCCTTTATCCATTGAGGGAGGTCAACTGAGTGGCTCGCAGAAGTTTCTTTCAGCTTTTATCCCGGTAACTTGAATGAGATTCCTTCCCAGGATCGTGTGAGGCCATCACTCCCAGTTTGTGCAGGGCTGATTTGTCTCTGCATGGAAAACTGCCAGTTTTCTCGGTCTGGTTTTGCACCTTAAAGGAGAGTGAGGCAGAGGGCCCAGATCTGGGTCTGGGTGCGCACACCTGCAGCGGGTAGTCCACATTGCGCCTTTCCTGGGAAGGTGGCGGAGGAGAGCAGAGGAGGGTCAGGTGCTCAAGTCCCAGTGAGTCTGCTAAATAGTGGAAGGACCAACAGCCTGTTCCAAAGCAATCTGTAGAATTGGCAAGCGGAGAGTGATGGGGGCACCTTTACCTCGGGAAAGGCCGAACTGTCTCAAAAGGTTGAGTTGTGCTTTGAGATGGGGGCAGGCTTCGGCCAAGGTGCCTGTTGAGCCTTGAGGATGACAGCATAGGATTGATGACCAAGTGCGAGCCTGCGTGGAAATTCAGGCCAAGAAGCAGTGAGCAGCCAGGGCCTCCCTGCAGCACCATGCTCAGCCCAGCCAGACCCCTGGAGGTACTCCACTCACGCACAGGGCCCTGCCCACCTGCCCCTCGGATCCCAATCCGACTGCTCATGTTTGACCAAAACGAATGGAGAGGCATGGAATCAGATTTCTGACTGGCTACCAGTTTGAGGTTTTTGGAGGATGTGTGGTGTATCCTTTAGGGGACAGCCCTTTAAGTAGCGTGTAATGAAAGAGACCCCTCAAGAAGAGGATGTTTGTTTGCCTCTGACTTTTCCCACGGGCCTGGGCACCGCTGGTGTGAGGATGCAGGAGCCTGAGACTGGGGCACCTCTGACAGCATTCTGTGGTGCTGTGGGCGTGGGGTGGGGGCAGGGGTGTTGTGGACCGTCCTTGTCACCGAGGTTGATGCCAGCAGAGGCAGGCTCTTGCTCGCATCGTGCCCCGGCATCTGCAGAGAGGGAGGGCGCCGGCCTGCACCCGTCAGTCACTCTCTCAGCCAGTTAAAGGAGCAGCCAGAGGGCCCCCAGCAGGAGGAGCACAGGGCCACCAAGAGGGTATTTTGGGTGTTAGACATTTCTTTCTGATGACCCATCGAGTAGTAGGGGAAGGAAGTTGGTGGCCATGTCCCCACAAACTGATGAATTATCTTGGTCAGTGACTTCCTGCTTATTAAAACGACTGTGACAAGAACAGCCTGTTTTGAGGTGGCCTCTGAGGTCGGGGGGTTTGGAGGACGGCTTGGATGCAAAAAGCAGAAAGTCCCACATCCTTGGGAGAGGAAGCACTGTCTTGGCTCCTCCTTTCTTGGAGCACATTTTGAAGGCTGGTGGATTTGGGGTGTCAGAGGAGTGGGGGCTCTGGTTCTAGGAGCCCCTGACGTGTTCTTACTTCTGCTTCCTTTTGTCCCCCCAGCAACCAACCAGTGGTTCATCCCAGCCGTGAGAGGGGACATCCCTCCTGGATGTGCAGCCTATGGCTTTGTGTGCGACGGGACTCGGCTGCTGGTGTTTGGAGGGATGGTGGAGTATGGGAAGTACAGCAACGACCTCTATGAGCTCCAGGTGATGCCCTGCCACGAGTGCGCTGCCGGGACCTCCTCACTCCAACCAGGCGCCCACCTCACCCCAACCCTCCTACAAGTGGCCCAGCTCACCCCCAGTTTAACCACTGAGTCTTGATTTTGCAGGCAAGCCGGTGGGAGTGGAAGAGACTCAAAGCAAAGACGCCCAAAAACGGGCCCCCTCCATGTCCTCGGCTCGGGCACAGCTTCTCCCTTGTGGGCAACAAATGCTACCTGTTTGGGGGTCTGGCCAATGATAGCGAGGACCCTAAGAACAACATTCCGAGGTGAGGCTGTGTCCTCTTCTTGTGGAAGCCCGTAAAGGCAGGTGCGCTCGCTGCGCCAAGTCCTTTCTCTTGGGAAAGAAGAGGGTGGCACACACGCCCTGTCAGCTCTCCAGCTCTGTGGGTCCTGACCCCAGGAGGCCTCGTGGGAGGAGGGCCAGGCCGGGAGGGAGAAAGCTGGCCCCGCCTGGGGCTGCCTCCTGCTCCTCGCGTGCAGCTCCGAGCTGGCGTGGCCGCCGCCTGCAGCTTTAGCGATGGCTGTTTTCTGAGGGCCTTTCTCTAGAGTTGATCTTGAGCCGGTGCGCCCTTTCACCCGAGGCCCTCGCATTCTGCCTAGTGTCATGTGCAGGGCAGCCCTGCATCTCCCATCCTGCGTGCCTTTTGCACTTGGGCTCCTCCTCTGGAGCTTCTGGCAGCGCCTCCTTGGGAGTTAAGGTAGAAGACCTTGGAGTTCATGCGGCTTGAGGCCTCACTGTCTCCCAAAGAGTCTGCTCTTTGTCCGCAGAAGCTTGGGAGGCCTCTGGCGCATGTAGCCGGGACCCACCGCGATGGACCTTCCTTTTCCAGGTACCTGAACGACTTATACATCCTGGAATTGCGGCCAGGCTCTGGCGTGGTAGCCTGGGACATTCCTATCACTTACGGCGTCCTCCCCCCGCCCCGGGAGTCCCACACCGCTGTGGTATACACCGAGAAAGACAATAAGAAGTCCAAGCTGGTGATCTACGGGGGGATGAGTGGCTGCCGGCTGGGGGACCTCTGGACCTTGGATATTGGTAAGACGTGCGGGTGGAGCTCACGGGGAGGGGGTCTGTCCTGCTTGCCATCCGTCCTGTGGCGGGGTCAGGATAGGCACCTCTTTGGGGCTGTTGTCTTTGCCTTGAGCTTGTGGTGGTACTTTAAGAAAGAGGAAGACCCAGTTGGCTGAGTTGTTCGGCTAGCTTATAAGAGACTAAGAGGAGAGGCAGAGACCTTTCTAGAATGGAGTCGTGTAGGTTAGACCAGAGAGCATGAGTCTCCGCTGACTCCCTGGTGGCCAGGGCATGCCGGGAGTTGCGCTGCCCGGTCTGTCACCGGCAGATGAAGTCCAGAGACTATAAGGCCTCTGGGCACTGCCTGGTCTGGTAACCAGGAGGGCCATCAGGAGCGCTTGAAAGAAGTTCAGGCTGTTGAAGAAGGCTGAAGGGAGAAGGCGGCTGGTGACACATACCCTCTGGAGGGTTACATTGTCCTGTAGATCAGCACCAGCACTCAAAAGAAACGGTCTGTCAGGAGCATGGTTCCCAGCAGCGCAGTGCCTCCCCTCACCTGGCCTGCAGACAGTGGAGGTGGCGCGTGGGGAGGCGTTCCGTCAAGAGTTGGACCACGTGGGGTGTGTCTTGAGGGTGTGCCCACCGCACCCACCCCAGCCCTGAGAGCGGTGCTGGCTCACAGCGCACACTCAGGAGACACTCACAGAGATGCTTTTGCCAAGGTGGTAGACACTGCTTGGGAAAGGCCAGAACTTGCTGATCATAGGGCCCCCCGTGGCTGCAGGGAGGCCAGGCATAGAACCCCTACGTGGGGTCAGCACCTGCCTCCCACAGCCTTCCCCAGGTCTGGGGCCACGTCCTCTGGGTCTGAACAGTGTGGGTAACCTTCCCTTCTCCGTTGCTCTTTACAGAGACTCTGACGTGGAATAAGCCCAGTCTCAGTGGCGTGGCACCTCTTCCCCGAAGCCTTCACTCGGCCACGACCATAGGAAACAAGTGAGTAGCCGGCCATGGCCTTTTTCCTTCCTGGCCTGACCCCGCCCCCAACCCACCCCCAGTGGGCTCCAAGTTTTGTTCCAGCAATCCCTAAGGCCTGAGGAGGCCTCTCTTGGGCTGGGCTGGCATTCACCAGCCCTGTCTTTCCATCATGACCCTTGGGGACTGAGAGAAGACAGAGTCCAGGTAGAGGGGCACAGACTGTTCTAGATCCTCTACACCCGCAGCTGAGTGTCTTTGTCAATGCCAAGGTCCCAAAGTGAATAGAAGAACAATGGGGACTGAAGTGAGCCTTAGATGAGCCACACAGTGGTTCTGTGTGAGGGAGGTGACACAGTTCTTGTGAGGGCTGAGCCACCAAGTAGGAGAGGGCCACATCAAGAGCTTCATGCGTCTTGGGGAGAGCTAGAGGACCAAGCGTGTTTAGAACTTTCTGGATGGAAGAGGTGGCCTCTAGCTTGGCACCTCCTCTACAATCCTCTCCTACTCTTCCCTCCCTCGTCCCAGAATGTACGTGTTTGGTGGCTGGGTGCCTCTCGTCATGGATGACGTCAAAGTGGCCACACACGAGAAGGAGTGGAAGTGTACCAACACACTGGCTTGTCTCAACCTGGGTATGGCCTCCTCGGGCTTGGAGTGGCCTGTGGAGGGCTGTGGGAGGCTGGCCTGCCTCGGCCCTGAGAGCTGTGTGGGGAGTGCAGGGAGCAAAGCCTCCTCTAAGGCCCGTGCCCCTAGGACCCACGAGGACTAGCCAGTGGTCGGAGCGCTCTGAGGGACGCTCCTGCTTTGCACTTTTTGAAGAGGCTCTTTCTACCCAGATTCACCACGGGAGCCTCCCGCCCAGCTCACCCACGCTGCAGGGCCTTTCCGTGCATCCGAGCATTGCCTATAGGTTCCTTTCCAAACAAGCAAATGGGACGGCTGCCTGCTCTACGCAGCGCAGTGCCTGGCCTTTTCCGTTTTCTCTGTCTTGGAGACCGTCCCATCCCTACACGGCAAGTGGCCTCATTCTTTTGAATGGCTATCTTGGTGTCGAAACTTGCACCGACGCTGCTCCGTGAGTATCCTTGCACCGCTCTCACCTCTGTGCAAGTGCACCTGAGGGGGAATACCTAGAGGTAGAGTTGCTGTCAGAGGGATGTTGTCAAACACGCAGACGGCCCTGGTGGTGGCGGCCCGGCGACCGTCGGACCGTCTGCTCCTCGCCAAGTCCAGTAGGTGACGGACTCTCCCGGTGGGCCTACCCCTGCCCCCGGCTCACCTTGAGCCCTGGCTGCAGCGGGCACGAAAATCAAACTGCCAGGCACCTTACAGGTTAAGTTTGTGTTTCTCTGAGTTTGAGCCAGGGTATGTATTGTCTCAGATCCTTCTGTCATCTTTTCCGTAACTTGCGTTCCCTTTTGCCCAGCTCTTTCTAGAGGCTCTTGTGTTGTTTGATGTGCAAGAAGTGAAACCTTTGACTGTGCCTTTCAAGTAGTTTTCCCAGTTTGTAGTTCGTGCTTTATAATTTTTCATGGTCTCATGCCATACAGAGTTGTGTTTTTTGTTTTGGTTCTGATTTAGTAATCTCTAATGACTTCCTGGTTTTAATTCCCCATCCCTGACAGCAAATGGCCAAAGAGCCACTGTGGTTGTCGGTTCCCCTGGCCCCTGCTGACCTCCGCCCCCTGCCATCCCCAGATACTATGGCCTGGGAGACCATCCTGATGGACACACTGGAGGACAACATTCCCCGGGCCCGAGCTGGCCACTGCGCCGTAGCAATCAACACTCGCCTGTACATTTGGAGTGGGCGCGACGGCTACCGAAAGGCCTGGAACAACCAGGTCTGCTGCAAGGACCTCTGGTACCTGGAAACAGGTAAGGCCAACCTGAGGCTGTCGCCTTTGTCGTGCCCAGCCCTGAGGTCTCTGTCTTCGCTTCCTCACCCGCTGTGCTCTCTTACAGAAAAGCCACCACCCCCGGCCCGGGTACAGCTGGTGCGAGCCAACACCAACTCCCTGGAGGTGAGCTGGGGGGCAGTGGCAACAGCCGACAGTTACCTTCTGCAGCTCCAGAAATATGACATTCCTGCCACGGCTGCTACCGCCACCTCCCCCACACCCAATCCAGTCCCGTCTGTGCCTGCCAACCCTCCCAAGAGCCCTGCCCCGGCAGCAGCCGCACCTGCTGTGCAGCCGCTGACCCAAGTAGGCATCACGCTCCTGCCCCAGGCTGCCACCGCGCCCCCGACCACCACCACCATCCAGGTCTTGCCGACGGTGCCTGGCAGCTCGATTTCCGTGCCCACTGCGGCCAGGACACAAGGTGAGCTGGGGGCGGGCAATGGCCCACCAGGAGACAGTGTGCCTGAATGAGGGCTGCTGGGCTGACGGCACCCCTGGCAGCCATTAGCACAGGCTTGTGGCTTGTGGCCAAGAGCTGGCGGGGGTGGGGGGCTTGGTCCTTCCCTTGGAGACTGTCACTGAGGGTGTCTGGACGGGCCGAATGTGAAGACCAGCAGGGCACAGAAGCCATTTGACACTGGACGCAGTGGAGGGGCTGGGGCTCTGCTGACAGCTGCCCCTCTCTTGCCAGGTGTCCCTGCTGTTCTCAAAGTGACTGGTCCTCAGGCTACGACAGGAACCCCGTTGGTCACCATGCGACCTGCCAGCCAGGCTGGGAAAGCCCCCGTCACCGTGACCTCCCTTCCTGCAGGCGTGCGAATGGTGGTGCCTACGCAAAGCGCCCAGGGGACGGTGAGGGGCCAGTTGCTGGGCTGGGCTGGGTGGGACAGGACTTCCTGGTGGTCCATGGCATGCTGACTGGGCTCGAATCCCCCCCCAACCCGAGCACCAGGATGCTGGGCCTTTCCCAACTGGCCAGCTTTGATGAGGCAACCTCTTGTTACTAGTTTGGTGAGGATTCATGAGTTGGTACCTCAGGAGGACCTCCCTGCCATCTGATCTGAGGGTGTTTGAAACGTTTGCTTTCTTGTCCTGAGGCCCCTCTGAGGGGAGAATCTAGCCTGCGGGGTGTGACTCAGGTCCACAGAGGGGGACTGTATCTGACGCCGTGGTCTTTAGAAAAGATGCAGAACTGCAGGCAGACTCCTGCCACTGGGTTGCCGAGCCTGGTAGGAGTCAAGTTTGGGGCCGGCAGAGCAGGGCCTGGCCTTCTGAAAAGCTGAGCTTCTGGCTGGGTTCTGATGAGGTTGGTAGGGTGGGAACTAGGTGGCCTCGATCCCGGCGCACCCCACACCTCACACGCCCCCACGCCCGCGCAGGTCATTGGCAGCAGCCCGCAGATGAGTGGCATGGCTGCCCTGGCGGCTGCTGCCGCCGCCACCCAGAAGATCCCTCCTTCCTCGGCACCCACAGTACTGAGTGTCCCAGCGGGCACCACCATTGTCAAAACCGTGGCTGTGACACCTGGCACTACCACCCTCCCGGCCACTGTGAAGGTGGCCTCCTCGCCGGTCATGGTGAGCATCCCCCGGGCTGGGTTCTCAGCCAGCAGCCTCAGGGCCGGGGACTCCCAGGCACTGTAATCGAACGGTGGTCACTTCTTCCGGGCTTTGGACCAACTTGCAGAGGCTGTAGGTCTGGAATTGGGGCTTGCTGTGGGCTGTGAAATAAGCAGTCCCCCTTAGGGGTGTGGCGGCCTCAGGCCAGACCTGTGGCCATTCCGTGTCCTCCCTTGCCTCCTAAAGGGAGGGCAAAGCAAACTGAGCTGTTCTTGGTGTGGGGAGGCACGACATGCGCAGAGCTCTGTGCACACCGGGACATTCCAGGCTGTTTCTCTCTGTGCCCCGCCATCACTCTTCTGTGCTCCCTCCAGGTGAGCAACCCAGCCACACGCATGCTGAAGACCGCAGCCGCCCAGGTGGGGACGTCTGTCTCCTCTGCTGCCAACACTTCCACCCGCCCCATCATCACGGTGCACAAGTCAGGGACTGTGACGGTGGCCCAGCAAGCCCAGGTGGTAACCACAGTTGTGGGTGGGGTCACCAAGACCATCACCCTGGTGAAGAGCCCCATCTCCGTCCCAGGAGGCAGTGCTCTGGTGAGTGATGGGTGCTGCCCGACTGCATGTGACAGTCCCTAGGCCATGCCCTTGTTTGGTTTCTGGATCACTCTTTGTGCTCCATCCTTTCCTTTTTAGATTTCTAATCTGGGCAAAGTGATGTCAGTGGTCCAGACCAAACCAGTTCAGACTTCAGCAGTCACGGGCCAGGCATCTACAGGCCCAGTGACTCAGATCATCCAGGTGAGCTTGTGGGCCCCAGACTGTGACACAGGCAAGAGTGGCCCTGGCCTGGGCCTAGAACTCACATCCCTGCCTAGATGAGAGCCCATGAGCACGTGTGGCACCGAAGGTCTTGCTGCTTAGTCCTGCGGTCTTCAGAATATCCTCTGAGCCACTTGGGCCACCAGGAGACTAGCCAGACCAGGCTTTCCACTAAACTTCCTACTCTGACAACGATACTGGTTCACCTTGCCTCCCTTCACGTGTTTTTCCCTTACAGACCAAAGGGCCTTTGCCAGCTGGGACCATCCTGAAGCTGGTGACCTCAGCAGACGGCAAGCCCACCACCATCATCACTACAACGCAGGCCAGTGGGGCAGGGACTAAGCCCACCATCCTGGGCATCAGCAGCGTGTCCCCCAGCACCACCAAGCCCGGCACGACCACAATTATTAAGACCATCCCCATGTCAGCCATCATCACGCAGGCGGGCGCCACAGGTAGGACTTCCCCCAGCGTGCCAGTGAGGACCCTTGTCGGGAGAGGAGAGCCAGACAGCAGCTGAGGGTTGGGCTGCGATTTGCTCTCGGCTTTTGTTCTGGTTTCCCTTCTTTTCCATCCTTTTTTTTACCCTTAGTCTTAGATGTGTCGGGAGGTAGTAGGAGTGTAGCGGTAGTTGCTGCTGCTTTGTTTTAACTGAGGGGCAGCAGGGGTAACGACTTGAAAGGGGGCCCAAAAGAGGCAGGTCATGGCAGCTAGTGCAGGGCTGAGCCCCAGAGGCAGCAGCCAGGGTGGGAGGTGGCTGCAGTCCCTCATGGCCCAACCTGAAGCCAAGCTGCACCTCCTCCAGGTGTGACCAGCAGTCCTGGCATCAAGTCCCCCATCACCATTATCACCACCAAGGTTATGACTTCTGGGACCGGAGCACCCGCCAAAATCATCACTGCTGTTCCCAAAATTGCCACCGGCCACGGGCAGCAAGGAGTGACCCAGGTAAGACAAAGCTGGCCCTCCGCTTGCCCTAGTGTTCAGTCCAGGACCCAGAAGTCCCCACGTTTCTTCCTCAGGGGCTGGGAGGGGGCAGCATCGGGTCCAGCCAGCCCGTAAATGACACTTTTTTCTGCTGTTCCAGGTGGTGCTAAAGGGGGCTCCCGGACAACCAGGCACTATCCTCCGCACCGTGCCCATGGGGGGCGTTCGCCTGGTCACCCCCGTCACTGTCTCTGCTGTCAAACCTGCTGTCACCACGTTGGTTGTGAAGGGCACCACAGGTGCGCAGCCTGTGGGCTGGGACGCCTTCCCTGAGGAAGGTGGTGGAGGGCACAGGTGCTCTCTCCAGGCAGTTTCCTGTCCCCATGGGGTATGCCCCAGAGTTCCCGCATCCCACCCCCATCTCCTTGCCTTTAGGTGTCACGACCCTCGGCACAGTGACCGGAACCGTCTCCACCAGCCTCGCTGGAGCGGGGGGCCACAGCACCAGCGCCTCCCTGGCCACACCCATCACCACCTTGGGCACCATCGCCACTCTCTCAAGCCAGGTGATCAATCCCACTGCCATCACTGTGTCGGCGGCACAGACCACACTGACGGCAGCCGGCGGGCTCACCACCCCCACCATCACCATGCAGGTAGTGGGGCTGGGGCGGCGGGAGAGCGCGCAGGTGCGGGTCAGGGACTCTGTGTGAAAGCACGTGAGCCAGCCTGAGGGTGCCGGTCTCCATCTTGGGCCATCCTTTCCAGGCTGCCTTCCAGTGCCGTGTGCAGCTGGGTCTTCTTTCTTCCCTCCTGTGTGTGGCACCCATGGGACGTTGTCCCCATGTTGGGAAAGCACGTTTCTTAGTCAGTTTCCTGTCGGGTGTGGTGTCGATACCGGACGTCAGCCATCTGCAGCTCTTGAGCACTAGTTCTTTCTGTAGCGGTCCTGTAGAGGGTACGACAGTTCCTCTTCGGACGCATGTAGTGTTGTTTTTCTCTTCACACATCTTTGCTGAATTCATGGAAGCAGTGAAGCATCTGTTGCTGGCCTTGGCGCAGCCTGGGGTCAGCAGGGTTCCCTCCGTGACTAAGGGCTGGCCCCAGCCCAGGCCCTGCTCCCGCAGCCCCTTTCTAGTCCCTGTGGCCCCCAAGGTGAAGCAGTGCCTCTCCCCGGGTTCCTGAGTGAATCAGTGTCTTGGGGTCAGAGGGTGAGCAGGCCTGGATTTGCCAGGGTTGTTGCTGTAGGAGCCAGAGCGGTGGTTTCGACTGGCGGAGATGACCCTGCAGGACTGTGGGAGGGACAGGCACATGAGAAGTTGCCCTAACGCTCCCCATCTCGCGTCTCCCCTAGCCCGTCTCCCAGCCTACCCAGGTGACTCTGATCACGGCGCCCAGTGGGGTCGAGGCCCAGCCTGTGCACGACCTCCCTGTGTCCATTCTGGCCTCACCTACAACAGAACAGCCCACGGCTACAGTCACCATCGCCGACTCAGGCCAGGGTGACGTGCAGCCCGGCACCGTGACACTGGTGTGCTCCAACCCGCCCTGTGAGACTCACGAGACGGGCACCACCAACACGGCCACCACCACCGTCGTGGCTAATCTGGGGGGGCACCCCCAGCCCACCCAGGTGCAATTCGTCTGTGACAGACAGGAGGCAGCTGCTTCTCTCGTGACCTCAACAGTGGGGCAGCAGAATGGCAGCGTGGTTCGCGTCTGCTCCAACCCGCCGTGCGAGACCCACGAGACAGGCACCACCAACACGGCCACCACTGCCACCTCCAACATGGCTGTGCAGCACAGTTGCTCCAACCCGCCGTGCGAGACCCACGAGACGGGCACCACCAGCACGGCCACCACCGCCATGTCAAGCATTGGTGCTGGCCAGCGGCGGGATGCCCGGCTTGCCTGTGCAGCCAGCACAGTCCCCACCGTGGTCCGGGTCAGCGTGGCTGCTGGGGTGTCAGAGGGAGCCCAGAGTTTGGTCAAGGCCGCGTGCCAAACCCGCCAGACCAGTGCAACCAGCACCACCATGACTGTGCTGGCCACTGGGGCCCCATGCCCAGCCAGCCCGCTCCTCAGACCGAGCCTGGCGCTGGAGGCTGGAGGCCACGGCACCACGCTCGTGCAGCTGGGCCCTGCGAGTGCCCGTGTCAGGCCCAGCGGCCAGGACAGCCATGTCACCGGCCTGGGCCAGCTGGTGCCCGTGGGGCGCCAGCTGGAGGCGCATCACACCCACACAACCAACAGCCCCGCCACCGCCCGCTCTACCGTGGGTGCCGGCGAGCCCGGCGAGGCGCGGGGGACCCCCACGCTTGTGTACGAGGGCGCACCCAGCGCCACTGTGACTGCAACAGCCCTGGGGGCGCTGCTGTGCCCCTCTGCCACCGTGACCCAAGTCTGCTCCAACCCGCCGTGCGAGACCCACGAGACAGGCACCACCAACACGGCCACTACCTCGAACGCAGGCAGCGCCCAGAGGGTCTGCTCCAACCCACCGTGCGAAACCCACGAGACAGGCACCACCCATACACCCACCACCGCCACCTCCAGTGGGGGTGCGGGCCAGCCAGAGGGTGGGCAGCAGCCCCCTGCCAGTCGCCCCTGTGAGACTCACCAGACCACTTCCACCGGTACTACCATGTCAGTCAGTGTGGGTGCCATGCTCCCTGACGCCACCCCCTCCCACAGGACCCTAGAGTCCAGCTTGGAGGTGGTGGCACCACCCGCTGTCACCCCCCAGGTTGGTGCCGCATTGCTGGCTCCATTCCCGACACAGAGGGTGTGCTCCAACCCTCCTTGTGAGACACACGAGACAGGCACCACGCACACGGCCACCACCGTCACCTCCAACATGAGCTCAAACCAAGGTGGGTGAAGGCAGCCAGCCTGGCACTCGTGATCTCCTGGGGATTGGGGCTCAGTTAGAGGCGGTTAGGTGGTCAGATTCCATGGAGCTCAGCTTACCGGCCGGGCAAGTTCTCTGGGCAACTGTGTCCTTGGTGGCAGAGCCAGATGGAAACCCTGCCTGCCCACCTGCCTGCTTGGCCCCTGTTGGGTGAGGGCCTGTCACTGTCATTTGTGCTTGCCCCTCACAGATCCCCCACCGCCTGCCAGCGACCAGGGAGAGGTGGAGAGCACCCAGGGTGATAGTGTGAACATGTCCAGTTCTGGTCCCATCACAACAACAGTGTCCTCCACGCTGACCCGAGCTGTGACCACTGTGACACAATCCACTCCGGTCCCAGGCCCTTCGGTGCCGGTAAGAGCCCCAGGAGGGTCCTCTGCTGTCTCCCTCCTGCCCCCTAGCACCTCAGGCCTGTGCTGTTCTGGAACTGGACATCAGGTGGCACTCTTGCACCAGGCACTGTGTGCTCCTGGTTCCTCTTCCATGCCATAAAAGGGCAGCCTTGGGGTAGGAGGCAGTCCTCTAGTCCTTGGTGTCCCGTGGGTGCTTTCGTTTCTGTAGCTGTTCCTCATGGCTTGTCAGTTTGTTGGCGCCTGTAAGAGTGGCATGCCATGAGTCTGAGCACCTCTCTGGCTAGACCAGGAGGTCTCTCCGAAGATGAGTTAAAGTTGGCCAGCAGATCTGGAGGGGCTCTGCTCCTCTTGGCTGTGCCCTCTGCTGCTCAGTGACCTGCTGCCTCTGCCCATCGAACAGGGCAGCACTGGCCTGCTGAGAATGAAAATACAGGCCCGCAGGGAGAGGTGAAGTTCTGCCTGGTTCTGGTCTTCCTCTCCTCCCCTCTGACGGGGACTTCTCTCCCTTTCTAGAAGATCTCATCAGTGACTGAGACTGCCCCAGGGGCTCTGACCACCGAAGTCCCCATCCCGGCCACGATAACAGTGACCATAGCCAACACAGAAACTTCTGACATGCCCTTCTCTGCTGTTGACATCCTGCAGCCCCCAGAGGAGCTCCAGGCCTCGCCAGGGCCTCGCCAGCAGCTTCCGCCGCGGCAACTCCTGCAGCCCGCCCCCGCGCCTCTGGTGGGGGCGTCCGCCGAGGTCCTGCCCGCCTCTCAGGCCCCTGAGCTCCAGGCCGCCGTGGATCTGAGCAGTACAGGGGACCCGTCTTCAGGCCAGGAGCCTGCCAGCTCAGCCGTGGTGGCTACTGTGGTAGTCCAGCCACCCCCACCCACACAGTCGGAAGTAGACCAGTTGTCACTTCCCCAAGAGCTGATGGCCGAGGCCCAGGCGGGCACCACCACCCTCATGGTGACAGGGCTCACCCCTGAGGAGTTGGCGGTGACGGCTGCTGCCGAAGCAGCTGCCCAGGCTGCAGCCACGGAGGAAGCCCAGGCCCTGGCCATCCAGGCGGTGCTCCAGGCCGCACAGCAGGCCGTTATGGGTAGGTGCTGGGGGTAGGTGGTTCACCAGGCTGCCTTCAGTCGAGGCCCCCGTGGGAGCCCAAAGGGGACAAAGGACACCCCTTGGGAGGAGTGAGGACACGGGGTTCCGGAGCCTCCCTGCTGACAGCCCTGGTCGGTGGGTGGTGGTGATGGGCAGCCTGAGGAGAGGAGGCCCCTCCTCTGCCAGGGCGGCACAGGTCAGATGTGGCGGGGCAGGCAGCTGAGCCTGGTGCCCTGGAAGGATGCAGGACCCTTTGGCTTAGGTGAGGGCAGCTCTGGGGGCTCTAAGGGCCTGCACCTGTTGAGACTGCCCTGGGCTCTGGAAGGGGTGTGACTGTGGGAAGCCAGGATGGGCTCTCCTTGTCTGCTGTTCCTCTTGAGGAGTACGTTTCCCACTCTGGAGCAGGCACCGGGGAGCCCATGGACACATCTGAGGCAGCGGCCACGGTGACACAGGCCGAGCTGAGCCACCTGTCGGCTGAGGGCCAGGAGGGCCAGGCCACCACCATCCCCATCGTGCTGACGCAGCAGGAACTGGCCGCCCTGGTGCAGCAGCAGCAGCTCCAGGAGGCTCAAGCCCAGCAGCAGCAGCACCACCTCCCCACTGAGGCCCTGGCCCCTGCCGACAGCCTCAACGACCCGGCCATCGAGAGCAACTGCCTCAACGAGCTGGCCGGGGCTGTCCCCAGCACCGTGGCCCTGCTGCCCTCCACGGCCACGGAGAGTGAGTGCAGCCTGGCCTAGCCGTGGGCACATTTCCCGCAGCACTGCTCCCCCAGGGGACTCAGCTGATGGGGGAGGAAAGGGAGGTTCTCGTCTAGCCCAGGAAAGGGGCTCACGTGCCGAAGCCGGGTATGTGGGGCCTTTCCTGCTGATGCCTCTTGTCCTCCCAGGCCTGGCTCCGTCCAACACGTTTGTGGCCCCCCAGCCAGTTGTGGTCGCCAGCCCCGCGAAGCTGCAGGCCGCGGCTACCCTGACCGAAGTGGCCAATGGCATCGAGTCCTTGGGCGTAGTGAGTCTGGGGTGATGGGGCATTAGGGGTGGGGACTGCATCTGGGTGCCAAGGGCCTGATCTCTTCTGCCCTTTGTGTCTTCCAGAAGCCAGACCTACCGCCTCCACCCAGCAAAGCCCCTGTGAAAAAGGAGAACCAGTGGTTTGACGTGGGGGTCATTAAGGGCACCAATGTCATGGTGACACACTATTTTCTGCCACCAGATGATGCAGTCCAGTCTGATGTAAGTGTCCCTGGGAGCTGATACCCTCAGGTGGGCAGGGACTTACGAAGCTTCCCGGGGGTGTTCTCTGTCTTAGGGCTGCCCGGTGCAGAGCCCTCCCCCACATACGCCTTCTTCCTGTACCCAGTGAAGCAGTGGAGAAGCCCTGTCTCAGCCCACCTCACCCTGCCCCCCTCCCCCGCCCACCACAGACCTGCATCATCCCCAGGGAGGGAAACCGCTCTGCTGGCTCCAGAGCTGGACCCTGAGCTGCCCTCTTGACAGTGAGGCTCATGTCACCTTCGTCTCTCTCTTCCTGTTCTCCCGGCCCCTTTTCCCAGGATGATTCGGGCACCGTCCCCGACTATAACCAGCTGAAGAAGCAGGAGTTGCAGCCGGGCACTGCCTATAAGTTCCGTGTCGCTGGGATCAATGCCTGTGGCCGGGGGCCCTTCAGTGAGATCTCAGCGTTTAAGACGTGTTTGCCTGGCTTCCCAGGGGCCCCCTGTGCCATTAAAATCAGCAAAGTGAGTCTCGCTGTGGGGTCACTCTCTGTCCTCGGCTAAGCCTGTACAAACGGGGCTCCCTTCTGCACTGGGCCCAGTGAGGGTGACTCAGGAGGGGCCCCAAGATGTGGGCAGAGTCAGCTGGGTCTGGGGTGAGGCTCCTGGTCCTGGCTCTGTCACCCTTTGCTGGGGTGACAAGGATAAATTCCTTCCTGGCCCCCCTCCCTGCCGCCCGCAGTGTGGCAACTAATGTTCAGTGTGGGTGTCCGCTGCAAGCCACAGTCGACGTGTCTTTCACCTAAGCCTTAAACCATAATGAGGAGTTCGAGGGCCTGTTGTTCTGATAAGGAAACTGAGGCACCAGGAGGCTCAGTGACAGGTTAGCAGAGCAGGTGTAGAATGCTGTGTGTCGAGTCCGCATTCATTTTACTTCGTCGTGATGCCGGGCTGCCTTCCAGGTGGGGCTGATGAGGCGTCTCTTCCCAGCCTCTTGAGCTCTGCTGGGAGATATGTCTGTTGTGCTAGGAGGAAGGGTGATGTGTGAGCACTCAGTTCTGGAATCTTTGACATGTTCTAGCCCTCCTGTTCCCAGACGGGCAGGGTGGGAGTAAGTCACCAAGGCCAAATGTGGCACAGCTTGACCTCTGCCCCCTGGGTCTAGAGTCCGGACGGTGCTCATCTCACCTGGGAGCCGCCCTCTGTGACCTCCGGCAAGATTATCGAGTACTCGGTGTACCTGGCCATCCAGAGCTCACAGGCTGGGGGCGAGCCCAAGAGCGCGCCCCCAGCCCAGCTGGCCTTTATGCGGGTGTACTGTGGGCCCAGCCCCTCCTGCCTCGTGCAGTCCTCCAGCCTCTCCAACGCCCACATTGACTACACTACCAAGCCTGCCATCATCTTCCGCATCGCTGCCCGGAATGAGAAGGGCTATGGCCCGGCCACCCAAGTCAGGTGGTTGCAAGGTGAGTATGGTTCACTGGGCTCCTGGGGCCCACTCTGGGGAGGGGCATGGGCAGTGGAAGCCCCCAGTGAGCATCAGGTGGGCCAGGGGACCCAGTTCCTGGCTGGGTTTTGGAGCTTTAAGTTCTGGGGCATGTGATGGCCTAGGGTGCCATGGCAGTGTCTAGGGGTACGGAGAAAGCATCTTGAGGGGTTTGAGGTGAGTTGGGATGGGGAACGGAAGCCCCAGGCTGCCCTGTCAGGTTTTGTGCCTACTCCCACTAGGCTGAGTCCAGGCTGGCCAGCTGTGCTGCGGGGCTGGACAGGCGGGGGTTTGCACTAGTCTTGCTGTCGGCCTGTTGGGTGGCCGTGTGACTGCAGTGCTCACCTGCCACCCCTCTGTCCTTCCAGAAACCAGTAAAGACAGCTCTGGCGCCAAGCCAGCCAGCAAGCGGCCCATGTCCTCTCCGGAAATGTAAGCAGGAAGTGCCTTTCAGGAACCTTCTGAGACTGGGGGTAGGCGGATCCTGTGGGAAGGAGCAGTGGAGAGTAGGGAGAGGGGGATGTTTAACTGGGTGTGACCCCGCTGGGTACCTGCCAGGATCCCCAAGGAGTCCTGCTCGATTTCCTGTCGGGACCCATGCTGACATTCTCTTTGCCTTTGCCTCCCGCCTTCGAAGGAAATCTGCTCCAAAGAAATCTAAGGCAGATGGTCAGTGAGAAGCAGCTGCCGGCACCTGGGCTCTTCTCCAGACCCCCCTCTGCTTCAGGATCGCCACCCGCCAGGGCCTGCCCATCCCTCCCGCCCGGCGCTCGCACTTCACCCTCAGAGCCACTGGCTGCTGTTCTCTCTCCCTTTCTCTCTCTCTGTTTTTAAAATAATCTCAAGAAAGCACATTTTACCATTGCTGTTGGGAGGAAGCGGAAGGCGGACATGGAAGAGCAGCAAGCATGTGAGAGCGCAGGGTGCCTTCCTCCCCTCTTGGGCCCAGCGCTGGGCCTTCGTTCAGCTGGGAGCTGAGCTAGAGTCTGGAGGCCCTCAAGGGAGGGATGGAGAAACTGAAAACCAAGACGATGGAAAGCACGCACCTCCGACGCCTGCACGCCTCATGCTGTTTGTCTCCCTCATGCTGGAGGGAGCAGCCAAGGCCTGGGGGGGCGGGCTTGGAGACCAAGGAGAGGCGCTCCCCCAGCCCTGTCCCCCGCCTCTGCTCCAAGAGGCTTTACAGGGCACCCGGGACTGGGTGTCTGTCTGCTATTTTATTTTGTTACTTTAGCATTTCCCGCCCCTCGGCTTATCCAACCCCGTCTCTGCCCTGCAGTCCCACTGGAAGCTGCCGCGTTTTCTCAAGAGGCCTTCGTCTCCCCTGCCACCTTCTTTTCCATTTAAAAAAGAGAAGAAAGAAAAAAGGGGGTGGAGAAGGAACCCTGAGGTGGCCTGAGCAGTGTTCTGTGAAAACCTCCTGACTCCCAGTTGGGGCACAGAGAAGCCCCCACCGAGCCTGGCCTCGGCCTCCTGGGGTCGGGGCTCAGGGCCACATCACCAACTGCTGCATTTGTTGTATTTTTTTTTTAAGTTGAAATTGATGAAGTTAACATTTTTTATTGTATTTTTAGCCTTAGTGTGTGGGGTTTTGTCCCTTTTTTTTTTGTTATTGTTAGCTGTGTACAGAATGTGTTTTTGTTTTTTTTTTTAGTTTTTTCTTCCTTGGCCAAGCCTTGGCAGGGATCTTCCTGGAGGAAAAGCTGGGAGCAACTGGGGCAGGAGAGGCCTGGAGTCTCCCCTGTGGGCCTGGTGTTTGCCACCCAGCCTGATTTCCTCTTGCTGGCCCCTGCCCTCTGCCCCTTCGCCTTTCCCGGGGCCTCTGGGACAAAGGAGGGTGAACTGTCGAGCCTCACTCCCCTGGGGTAACTGCTCCACACTTAGAGGCTTGAACTTGCCAGTCTGCTGGAGCCTGAAACCAGGTTTCTGAGGAGGATGGCCTGAAGGTGGGGCTGCTGCCTGCTACCCAGTCCTGGGTTCACAGCGCTCTCCACGACCCCCAGGCTCGCTTGCCTGGCATGACCGGCTTAGGGCATCTGACACCTACAACCGCCACTTCCTGCAGCCCCCCCCCCCCAGCGGCAAAGCTGTAAGAAAGGGGGTGCATGATGGAGGGGAACTCAGCCTCAGAGGCAGCCTGGGAGGGCAAGTTGTGTGGTGTCACCGAGTCTATGAATTTGCAGTGCAGTCCCCAAGCTGGGCCCATCCTCCTAGGGCCAGACTTGGGGGGCTTGGGGCTCTGCTTGGAGTGGCTAGTGAGACAGCTTTTTGCCCCATGCCCAAGCTTTAGGTAAGGAGCAATGCTTGCAAGCAGGTCACACAGAAGGATTTAAAACGAGCAGCCAATCTTTTCAGACCCCCTATCTCTGCTCTGGAGACGCAGCTGTGGCTGGTGGGACCCCGGCCTCTGCAAACCCCCGCCCCCAGCCCATGCCCTCTGGGGCCTCTGGTTTGTTGTATTATAGTATATTTCGCTGTGGAAAATGTCATGTTTAGTCACCTTGGAGCCCCCTCGCCTGGCCCCATTGTTTTCCCCCCACCCTCTTCCCGAGCGCCCTTTGATTTCTCTTGTTTCTGAAAACAGTACACCCGTTCATCTATTGTAGAGTAACTCCCCGTGACTCAATATTACCATAGTGCGATGTCGTTTTGTGCTATTTTGAACAATTAAAAGACTTTTTTTGAAATAATCTGTGTTGTGCTGTCTGGGATTCCCACAGGACGAGGCTGGACATGGGAAGCTGGGCCCCCAAGCCTCAGTAAACCCTCTGGGAGCCTCTTGCTTGCAGGGCCTGCTGTGAGCAGGATTCTGCTTCCCAGTTGCTTCCCATGTTTCAGAGTTCTGCCAACTGTGGCCTCGGTCCTGAGCTTCAGTGCACTGGGACCAGGTCGCCCACAAAAGATCCCGTGGCAGCCAGGGTGCAGTGCACAGGACAAGGGCTCCCTGGGCAGCTGCTGCCTATTCTGTGTGGAGGCCAGATCACCTTCCCTCTTCTCAGACCAGAGGACGGGCCAGGGGCAAAGTCTTAGCAGGTCACCAGCTGCCAGTCCCCTTGGACAGTTGTGCAGGGCTGTTCCCACCGAAAGCTCACGGCTGCCAGGGTGTCAACTCTGCAGGACAGACCAGCGTTGCCCATGGGCTGCCTCCCGCCGGTGCTGCCGGAGTGACTCCTCTGGTCTGACTCCACGCATGTGAGCCAGGGCCCCAAAAGGGAACCAGCAGAACTTCTGTTGAACCAACTGACAGTCCCACTATTGGAGTGGGGTGGTATCACTAGGGTGGGTGGTGTAGCCAGTGTTAGATGGGAAGAATTACTGCTCAGTGCCAACCAGGCAGGAGGCCCAGAGAGCCGGGGCAAGGCTGCCCGAGGACTGCAGCCTGGTCCCCGTGCTTGTGATAGGGACAGCTCGCCTGCCCCATTTCCCCTTCTTGGCAAGTCACTCTGGTACCAAAAGCCGCCTCCTCCATCTCTGCCTTGTGGGTGTGCTCGTGCTCGTGCAGTGTGGGCTTGTGGGCAGAAGGAAGGCCTGGACGATTCCACCTCACCCTGGGAAGCCTCGCAGAACGAGCTCCTCTTGGCTCGGGGACTCCACTGGGCTCACGGTGTCTCATAGCCTGTGCAGTCCTGTCAGTCTTGACACCAGAAGCCATGGCTCTGTCTTCCCCACCACAGAGCCCAGCCACCTCACGCCTCATGGGGGTGCCCAGGGATAGGACGACGCTGGCCGGCTGGGGTGGAGGGTCCATGGGGAGTGTCCCAGAAGGGAAGGGGCCGGTGCAAGTCCGTCTCGGGGGTTTCTTCCCACCCACCCGCCACTGTCCCCACGCTCACTTGTGTGGCACTCCGGAAGGCAAAGGCCACACCAGCAGTGTCTGGCGCTGATCCCAAAGTACTGGGCTTCAGTCCGAGCACCCCGATCCTCAGCCTCCTGGTGACAGGCCTGCTTAGGGAGAGGCGTGCCTGCCGGTCCTCACTTGGGGACTGGCCGAGGGCCCGTCCAGTGGACCCGGGGCCAGAGGATGCCCCCATAGGAACCTGGGAACCTTCCACATACCAAGGCTTGTCCTTAGCTAGGCCTGAGGGAGACAGAGTGCAGGGAAGGCAGGGGAAGGCCAGACCTGAAGGGATATGCCGTAGAGAATGACAGGCATCTGCAAGCGGGGGCAGGCAGACAGAAGCCCAGCTGGGCACAAAGCCAGGACCCCTCTAAGCCTGACGGAGGGTGGAGGGGATGCAGAGCAGCTACAGCACGCACCTACCTGCCGTCCAGGGAGGCCAGTCTTATTCCTGAGCATCGCAAAGAGGAATTGTTTGGCCTTGAGAGGTCCAACACGCAGCAGGAGCTCTGCCCACCAAGCAGCCATCGCCTGGAGGGAGGCTGCCACTGTGAGAGAGACCAGCACATTGCAGTGGGAGCCGTGGTACCTAGCCCTCTCCATGCCGCTCTGTCCCAGAGCTGCAGGGATGAGGCAGGGAGGCTCAGCTATGCGCCAGGCTACAATCCATCCTTCTGGAAGACAGAACGACTGACTCCGAGGTCCAAGTTTTCCCTGAGCCACACTGGGATCCCAGGGCCCTCAGGTATTCTGGCCCCTGGAAGGCCCCCCTCCACATAATTCTACCCTAGTTGGGGGAAGTAGGGGACAGATTGCCTAGCCAGGCAGTCACAGAGCCACAAAAACCAGATCTGGGCACTGGAAAATAGGCCTGGAGAACTTGGTGGGCAGAGAGGTCCCAGGATGCCCACTCTTACCTGCCTAGTTACTGTCTGGCCTTCCAGCCGCATTACTTGAGCGAAGGAGTCAGGTGGTGAGGAGATGCTTTGTTAGAGAAGACTTGCCTACCATGTGGGGGCACAGGTCAGAGGGGCCTCAGGGTTCAAGTGTTTCGGGCTGTTCCCTTTCCTGCTGCACCTGGGCCCCACGCCCTGCCCTGTCCCTCCCCTTCAGGGCCCCTCTCAAGTTGGGGAGAGGTGGCCTGAGGAGGAAAGATGGCACTGCATTCCCCCTTCTCCCTTCCCACCTGTCCCAGCCCATCCTGCCAGCTCACCCAGCACTTTCCATCTTGGGCAGAGGGCGATCAGCAGAGGCCATCGCGGGGCTCCACCGGACTCTGCGGCCCCGGAGTCGCGAGTGGGGGCGGAGCCGCGCGCCAGCCAAGTCCCGCCCCCGCCGCGGGCCCTGCCCCCGGGTCTTGAGGAACCTGGGGGGAGGGGTGGGTGGGGCGAGGCTGGGTCAGCTGAGGGACAGTCACGGGACCGGGATCTGCTCCCTCAGGCTTCCTGGAGGAGAGGGAAGGATAAGCGACGGTCTCCGAGTGTGGCAGGCCAGTGGTATTGGGCCCCTGGCGGGGCAGGGGGGACGGACGGGGAGGGTGTTGTCCTGGAGGGTCCCTGGGACGGTGGGATGAGTCCTGGGGCCAATCTCTGTCCGGAGGGCAGACCCACACAGGGATGGTGGGAATCCTGAGGGCTGACTCCCGAGGGCTGGGGGCCTAGGGGACACGAGTCAGGCAGCCCTGGGGTCCACTCGAGCCTGGGGTGACCTGGGGCACCAAGGAATCCATTGAGGGATCTGGGCCCGGGTCAGATGGGGAGGTTTGTGGGGAAGGTGCGCCACCACGTCTGAATTTCCCCAGGAAATGGAGAAGGAGAGAGAGACTCTGCAGGCCTGGAAGGAGCGTGTGGGGCAAGAGCTGGACCGGGTGGTGGCTTTCTGGTTGGAGCACTCCCATGACCAGGAGCACGGGTGCGCCTCGCCCTCCTGGTGCCCACGGCGGGGGTCCTTGCCCCTCCTGAATCCCCACCTCGCTCTCAGCTGAATCCGACTTGCATTTCCCACAGGGGCTTCTTCACATGCCTTGGCCGTGATGGCCAGGTGTATGATGACCTCAAGTATGTCTGGCTGCAGGGGAGGCAGGTAGGAGACATGCTCAGGCTTGCAGCTCTCCCAGGGGCAGAAGCCAAGTCCCGGTCGGCTCCACACTCTTCCCCCCACAACAGGGGCACAGAGGACTCCCCCTCACCCCAGCCCTGAGGGTTGTGCTGCTCACCACTTAAGCTGTGGTCCCTCCACTCCCCTACAGGTGTGGATGTATTGTCACCTGTACCGCAGGCTTGAGCGCTTCCGCCGCCCTGAGCTTCTGGATGCAGCTAGAGCGGGTGACCCCTCCCTGTCCCCATCTCCCCAGAGGCCCCTCCATGTTACTTAGCGCACGCGTGCCTAGTTCCTAGAGGGGTCTAGAAGCAGGGAAGGGTGGGGTATGCTCACAGGTAGGGAGGAAGGGGAGGTGGGGGGTGTCCTCACCCAAGTTCTAGCCTGCCAGCTTCCCAACCACCAGGTGGCGAATTTTTGCTGCATTCTGCCCGAGTGGCACCTCCTGCAAAGAAGTGTGCCTTTGTGCTGACAAGGGATGGCCGCCCGGTCAAGGTGCAGCGGACCATCTTCAGCGAGTGTTTCTACACCATGGCCATGAACGAGCTGTGGAGAGTGACAGGGGAAGCACGTTACCAGGTGCGTAGGAGGACGGCTGCCCTGAGAGTCTCCATGCCCTCGCCTGTGCTGGGCAGTGCTGTCCCCTAGGTCCTGTCTGCAGGCTGGGTCTGTCGTCCACCACAGTCCTTCCTCTCAGCCTGCACAGCCTAGGGTCATCCCTGGCCCTTGTTGTGCTGTATTGTCACTGTTTGTCTACGGGTGATTCCCCAAGGCCCACACCCACCCACAGGGGTCCTGGGCACAGAGATGCTACTAAACCAAACTTGGGTCTGATTGCCCACTCGCAGTAAAGCCCATCTACTAACACCGGGTTGTGGTGAAGGGAAGTACAGCGTTTATTGCAGGTGCCAAGCAAGGAAAACGGGCAGCTCATGCTCAAAAGACCTGAACTCCTGGATGTCCTTCAGGGAAGAGTTTTAAAAAACAGTGTTAGGAAGAGAGTCACTGTGTCTGTGATCGGCTCATGCACAATTCTCTGATTGGTTGGTAATAAGGTAACAGGGTGATGTTTCAGAATCTCAATCATCAACCTTCTGGCTCTAACCAGTCTGAGGTCAAGGAGCTGGTGGTCAGCACGCAGTTATCTTCTTCCACCTGGTGGGGGTTTCAGTACATGCAAAACAACTCAAGGATATGGCTCAGAATATTGCCTCTAGCCCTTGGGGAGGAACTAAATTAAAGGTCCTTGACTTTCTTTAATGGCTAAATTATGATTCTTTTGTCTTGCTTGACTGTTTTCCTTTGTGTCTAGATCTTCTCACTTCTCTGATTAAATGTGCTTTTTGGAACTTGGGAGAGGCCTAGAAGGCTAAAGCCTTTCTACAAACAAGACACAGGAGACAAGTGGTCTATTCCCAGAAAGGCCCTGCAGGGCCCTGCTCAGTTTCTGAGGGACTAATGTGTGCTTGGCCCTGGATGGGAGGGGGCTGCTCCCTCCTCCCTGGGCCCCCTTTTGCTTTCAAACCTGACCTCGAGGCCTGGGAGTGGTCTGCATCCCCAGACTGGAAGCCCCTGAGGCAGGGTAGGGCAGGCCCAACCTGCCCCAAGGATCTAACCCAGGCCCAGGCCCAGAGTTGGCCTTGGTGAAGGTGTCCTATGAATGGGTGGGGAGAGATGGCTCACCCACCCCAGGGTCAAGACCTGGGGGCCCAGCAGGTCAGGACCTGGGGGCCCAGGCTGGGTGGGATGCAGCCTCAGTCTGGACCTCCCCTCCCCAACCCCCAGAGTGAAGCAGTGGAGATGATGGATCAGATCATACACTGGGTGCGTGAGGACCCTTCTGGGTTGGGCCGGCCCCAGCTCCCTGGGGCCCCGGCCACGGAGTCCATGGCGGTGCCCATGATGCTGCTCAACCTGGTGGACCAGCTCGGGGAGGAGGACGAGGAGCTGGCGGGCAAATATGCAGAGCTGGGGGACTGGTGCGCTCAGAGGGTCCTGCAGCACGTCCAGGTGGGGGCTGGAGGCTGATACAAGCTGCCTGACAGGGCCTGGGGAGCTGGGGGCAGGGCGACCCCTCCTCTGCCCACATCCACCCTGCACTGGGCCCCGATGGGCCCCTTTACAGACAGGGAAACTTGGGGAGGCTCCGCCGGGGTGAGGTGTGGCCAAGGACCCTCAAGAAGGTGGAGGAGGGCCCCGGGGGAGCCGGGTGCGGTGAGGGCAGGAGGGTGGGTGCCAGGGCCCCACGAAGCAAGAAATGCGGCCAGACCCAAGTTTGTCCCAGGCCTCTGTGGTTCAGCCCAGTCTGCCCAATCTCTGTCCATGTTCAATGTTTTGCCCTTTTCACATCAGGGGGCCGAGGCTCAAAGCAAGGATTAGAACTGGCCCAGACCCTTGGGAGTGAATTGGCTCCACCTCAAATGCCCCTCTGAGCCAGGCCCCGCAAGCCTGAAGATCCGGGAGGGAGGGGGTGGGGGAGGGGAAGAGGCATCTTTCTGGTGGGATGATGGAACTAGGTGGGGCAAGGGAGGGTAGGTGCTGAAGGCAGAACTACTTTCTACTGCTTCCTTGGCAGAGGGATGGGCAGGCTGTGCTGGAGCATGTGTCCGAGGATGGGGAGGAACTTTCTGGCTGCTTGGGGAGACACCAGAACCCAGGTGAGGGGCAGGGTGGGCTGGGAGGCCACCCAGGAAGAAGGGAGCACTCCGCCTTGGGTTCTGGGCTTCAGATGTAGGCAGTGCCTGGGGACTGCTTTCCTCCCTCCATCTGCTGCCCACAGAGGGGCAGGCAGAGAAGGGGGGACAGTCCTCTCATGCTGGAGTGTTAGCAGCAGGAGAGCGACTCTGGGACAGACTTGGGAGGGCAAGCTCTCTGCAGGAGAGTGGCAGTCAGACTGGGGAGCTCAGAGCAGCCCCCACTGCTAGGCAGATAGGAAGGGAGCCAGCGGTCAGAACGAGGGCTCAAGCGCCCCCACCTGGGGGAGGACCACCGCCGGCCTCACTCCAAGTCCTCACCAGGCCACGCCCTGGAAGCCGGCTGGTTCCTGCTCCGCCACACCCACCGAAGAGGGGACCCCGTGCTCCGAGCCCACATTATCGACAAGTTCCTATTGTTGCCTTTCCGCTCTGGATGGGACCCTGAGCATGGAGGCCTCTTCTCCTTCCAGGATGCTGACGGCCTCTGCCCCACCCAGGTGGGAATGGTGCTAAGGCTCTCTGGCCTGGGAGGTGGGTGCTGTCATCACTCACTTCACAGAGGGGGAACCAGGGCTCAGAGTAGTGAACTTGCCCAGTATGACCCCAGGGGCAAGTCTTGGCTTCTGTGCTAGTGGTCCTCGACCTCGTGCACACAGGGAGGCCGCGAGGGAGCACAGCCAACAACGCTGATGTGGAGACGTGCATCCCTTGACCTTTGAAAGGCTCTCCAAGTGATCGTAAGGCCCCAGCAGTGGGAGCAGACTTGCTCCCTGTGTCTTTTGTCTCTGATTGCGCCTTGGTCCTGCTGAGCTCTGCAGAGGGTGGCTGATGCTGCCACTGACAGGGGCTGAGTGACCAAGGGGCCTTAGACAGACTGATGAGACAGACAGGGTTCTGATTCCAGGGCTAAAGTGGAGCCCACCCCATCCTGGCCCTTGGAAGGGGCTACTTGGGCTGTATCTGGGTCAGGAGGCTGGTCCCACTCTGAAGGGCGCTTACAACTCCCAGAGATGTGCAGCCTGTTCTTCAGCTCCATGTGCTTGGGCTGGATGGAGTCTGAGCCGGGACCTGAATGCAGGAGGTGCCTTTCCTTCCAAGAGGGGTGGTGGAGGGCGGGACCCTGGGCTCTCAGCTGCCCACCTCTGCTCTGCCTGCAGCTAGAGTGGGCCATGAAGCTCTGGTGGCCACACAGTGAGGCCATGATTGCCTTCCTCATGGGCTACAGTGACGGCGGGGACCCCACCTTGCTGCACGTGTTCTACCAGGTAGCCGAGTACACCTTCCGCCAGGTATGTGCTGCTTCCCGGCCCACGGCCCTCTGTGGGCTCAGTGGGGGTGGGAGGAGATAGCAGACGGCCACTCCTCCCCAAGCAGGCCGGGGCCAGACTTTCTCCGACGTGGTCCCTCAGCAGGTCTAAGAGTTCCTGAAGGCCCCAGCCCTGCTGCCCTCTGTTCAGTCAACAGAGTGGCCCCTGCCCCACTGGACTCATATTTTGGTGGCAGTGGTGGTGGTGGTAGGACTGACCATAAAGAGGTAAACAAGGAAACACATACATGGTGATGAGAACTCTGGAAAATAAAGCAAGGTCAGAGGACTGGGGGGCCAGCGGGAGGGGGAAAAGGTGGAAGGGGTGCTCTGCACAGAGGAGTCACCTGTCGGACCTTGGCATTCCTTGGTCCTAGGACTTTGGGA
Source organism: Camelus bactrianus (assembly GCF_048773025.1). Taxonomy (NCBI): domain Eukaryota; kingdom Metazoa; phylum Chordata; class Mammalia; order Artiodactyla; family Camelidae; genus Camelus; species Camelus bactrianus. Next base: position 117,104,418 of record NC_133575.1, on the reverse strand, counting down.
GGGAAGGCTGGAGGGCACCAGGTGAAGGCAGGGAGACGGGACTGTGGCTGTCATCCTGGCCAGTGAGTGGGGGGCCTGGCCTGGGGTGGGCATGGCAGTGGGCACAGGGCTCAGAGCCTGGTCAAGCAGGAGAGGTCTGGGCTGGCCACAATTGTTTGGGCATCGTAAGAATATAGTTGATACTGCAAGCCATGAGGCAAGGTGAGCTTTGAGGGTTCAGAAGGAAAAGAGAGGAAGGAATAGGAGGGCCCAGCAAAGGAGACAAGACCCAGCTGTGAGGTAGGGAGGAAGCTAGGCCCCCCCTCTCCACCCCAGGGGACCGAAGTGCTAAGAGCAGAGTGATGAGCTGTACCAGCTGCTCCCGAGGGGCACCTCGGGTGCTGAGCCTGATGGTGAATGAATGAAGATCCCTGATGTGTTTCTCAAGCCACAACTCACTCCATTAGTAAATCGCAGACAGGAGGGATTATAACAGGTGGTCTCATTCTGGGGTCCATGAGTTTTGAAACCTGGGAGAAAATTACATCGTTATTTGCACTAACCTCTAACTGAAATTCAGCTTTTGCTTCTGCTATGAATGAAAGCAGGAAACCACAGCCGTGCTAGCAGAGGCTGACTTTGTCACCAATAGAAATCCCAAGTGTGGAAAAAAAACAAAAAAAGAAATCCCAAGTGTGTTCATGTTACGTTTGCACACACTCATCACTACTCCCAAACCTACGCATCATGAGGCCCACGGCGATACGTCTTAGTACTGAATGCATACATAAAGAACGTGTGTTCAAGGCCATCAGTTTTAACTGCATAAAGTGAAATTTAAGGAATACATTTTAAAGAAAGAGCGATGGCATTGAACAATTTCAGAAGCTTAAATCAACAGGTGAATCATTACGCACTAATCATAACAGAATACAAAAAGCAAAAATTCAGACATCCATGGAATGACTGGACAGGAAAACAGTGAAATCCTTTGTTATCTTCCTGTGTCAGATCAAGTAATTGAAAAATAAGGACACAAACCATGTCACTAGAAAGATAGAATGAAGAGATAAGGAACTAGTTTTACCCCCTCTGAAGCAGAATACACCAACTCACAGGTCCCAATTTAAAAAGACATTTTGATAATGGACTTCAATGTCATTGATTTCTTCTATGATCCTTCTGAGAAGGGGTTCCACTGAAGTCTCTATCAGGGGAGGAAAGAGAAGGGCCTAGGCCAGGGCTCTGAACTTCTGGAAGGAGCTGACAAGCCTCCAGGGGACAGGTGCCTGATGGGATGTGGGCTGGAGAGAAGAAAGGCATTTAGAATGAGTCCGCAGAGCTGCTGGGCAAGGGTAGGCTTCAGGTGGCTCCGAGGGAGCCAGATGTGTGTTTGTGACGAGCTCATCTACTGAAGCAGGGAACAGGAGCTCTAAGGGAGCAACTTGCTACAAAGGTCCATGACAGGTCAGCACTTCCACCAGGGTTCTCTTTCTTTCTTTAAATGAATTTTATTGAAGTACAATTTATATACACTAAAATGTATCCATTGTAAGTGTTCAGTTCACTGAGGTATAACGATGCATATAACTGTAACCACCAGCACAATCAAGATAGGGAACTTTTCTATCATCTCCAAGCAGGTTCTTTTTACTCTATCTTGCAATGTTTCATTTCACAGCCTGTGGCCCCTTTCCCAAGTGGATAATCTAGGTGCAGACTCCCACCCCACTGCTGAAAAAGGAAAAGGGAAAGCCCCTCGCTTCCATCTTTGTCCAGGACGCGGGATCTCGTTTAAGAGCACTGATTCTGGAGCCATGTTACCTGGGGTCTGCCAGGGCTCTGATCCCGGGGTAGCGACTTAGTGGGGACGGTGAACGCCCCTTCCCCAGGCCTGTGGCATCTGGGCGGCTCCTGCAGGCGCTACCTGTCACTGCCTCCTTGTGATTGCAGTTTCGCGATCCTGAGTATGGGGAATGGTTTGGCTACCTGAACCGAGAAGGGAAGGTCGCCCTCACTATCAAGGGGGGTCCTTTCAAAGGTGAGTGGGGGACAGGGCGGGGTCGCAGGGGATCGGCTGCCCCCAGCCCAGCCAACCTGCCTCTCCCCTCAGGCTGCTTCCATGTGCCGCGGTGTCTCGCCATGTGCGAGGAGATGCTGAGCGCCCTGCTGAGCCGCCCTGCTCTGGCCCCGGCCCGCCCGGTCCCTGACCCCGCCCGCCGAGGCGCAGAATAAAGCTGAGCCTGCTCCACTGCCCGTGTGCGAGTGTCTGTGGGGTCGCGGAAGGGGAGCAACCGCTCCGCTGGCTAGACGGCACCTGCTCGCCGGGACAGTGGCAGGTCCCGCGCGCTGGACCCTCCCACCCTGCAAATAGGCCCGCCCCGCGCCGAGGCCTGCCCGGCCATTGGCCCGCCCTGCCCCGGCCCGCCCCGCCGAGAGGCCCCACCCCTCCCTTGGCCCGGCCTGCACATTGGCCGAGCGGCCGGGAAGGCGGGTCCGGCGGCGCGCACTTCCGGCCGGTGGCCGGGCCCGGCACGCACCGCCCCTTCCGCCACCGCCCCCGCGATCCCGGACCCAGCTCCAGCCCCAGCCGTGGCCTGGCAGCCCCGGCGTCGCTTCGCAGCGCGGCGGCAGCTGACTCCGCGTTCACGACCCGCTGGGAGCCGCGAGCCCTGCCGCCGTTATGAACATCCGCAATGCGAGGGTGAGGAGCCGGGGCCGGAGCCTGTCCGCGCCGCGTGAGAGCGGAGCCCGGTGGCCGCGTGCACATGGGCCCGGCCGAGCCCCGGGCCAGTCGCCCTGCGCGCCTGCGACTGCCCCGCGCGGAAAAGAGAAGGCCACCCTCCCCGTGCGGCTGGACCTACCTGAAGAGGAGGCTGGGGGAGCTGGGGACGCAGGGCAGGGGCTGCGAACCCCTTCTTTGCGGGATGTCGGGGCTCAGTTGGCTTGTGTCCGGCAGCTTCCTGGCGCTCACGTTCGTTCCTGGAACAGTTTTTGCACAGCGGCTGTGGGTCAGGCCTGTGCAGAGACAGATAGTCACAGCACCCGCCCAGCCCTGCGGGGGGAGGGGTCAGTGATTAGACAGACAGTGAGCAGGGTTCTAGCACGACTGAGGCCTACTTAGTCACCACTGCCCCTAGCCTGACTGCATTCCACTGTCCTCCTCCCCCCGCAGCCAGAAGACCTGATGAACATGCAGCACTGCAACCTCTTGTGCTTGCCGGAGAACTACCAGATGAAATACTACTTCTACCATGGCCTTTCCTGGCCCCAGGTGGGCAGCTTTTGACTTTGGGGATGGGGGAAACAAGGCCAAGGCAATTCCAGCCTGGGTCGGCTTGGGAGGAGTAGGCCGACCAGGTCTGGAAGGAATAAGCCAGATCGTAAAGAGCCCAGAGGAGCGCATGGATGAAAGAGACCCTGAGTGTTTTCAGCTGGGGTGGTGCGGGGGTGGAAACGAGGTGCCTGAAGAGGGGCGAAGAACAGGGCCAAGTCAGAGGCAGGATTCCACCTGCATCTGTCCTCTGCTGGGCACAGTGTGGTGTGGGGAAACCAAACCACTTGGCCCAGTGGTCAGGAGCTGTCACTGAACTCACCACTCGATGGGTTCTATCTGTCATGCACACGGTGAGAGGCAGGTGCCCGGGCCGGTTATCCCCTAAGGGCTCCTCCAGCTCGGGCCAGAAGCTGTTTTCTGACTTCTCTTTCCTCCGTGTCACCCAGCTCTCTTACATCGCTGAGGATGAGAACGGGAAGATTGTGGGGTACGTCCTGGCCAAAATGTGAGTCACCAAGGAGGGAGAGACAAGCCTGGTGCCTGAGCTGGGGCCAGCGGGTGGGAGTAGGGGTACTTTGGAGGAGGGGCATGTACCCCGCGTGTGTCTGATGGATGCTGCCTGGGTTGGGTTTTTCTTTTTAATTAGCTAGTAGACTGTTCTTTAGCTTTACAGAAAAACTGAGCAGCAAGTAGAGTTCCCATACAACCCTTCCAGTCTTTTCCCTAGTGTCCTCTCGTTAACATCTTGTGATACACTTGTTACAAATGATGGACCAATATTGCTCCGTTATTATCAGAGTCCACAGTTGACATTAATTAAGTTTCACTCTTTGAGTTCTACCTTCTAGAGACAAATGTGGAACAACGTGTACCCACTACTGTGGTATCACACAGAGCAGTTTCACTGCCCTGAAAATCATCCGTTCATCCCTCCCTCCTCTCCAACCCCTGGTAAACATGGATCTCTTTACCGTCTCCATAGTTTTACCTTTTCCAGAATCATACAATGTGTGGCTATTTCAGACTGGCTTTCACTTAGTCATATGCATTGAAGTTTCCTCCATGTCTGTTCAGGGCTCTGTAGCTCATTGCTTTTTAGCACTGAACAGTATTCCACTGACACTGCGCTTGTCTTTTGGCTGCTGCCTGGGGTTTGGGGGGGGATAGTGTCCCAGCTCTCCCCCACTCTGGGTCTAGGGGCACTTTGGGGTTCCTTCCTAGCCTCTCTCCTGTCTTCTTGCTCTAGGGAAGAGGACCCCGATGACGTGCCCCACGGACATATCACTTCCCTGGTGCGTAGGGCCCCCCGTGCTTGGGGTGGGGGCATGGAGCCGAAGTTAGTTGGTGCGGCCCCTTGAGGTCCCACCTTTCTCCCACCAGGCTGTGAAGCGTTCCCACCGGCGCCTCGGCCTGGCTCAGAAGCTGATGGACCAGGCCTCCCGAGCCATGATAGAGAACTTCAATGCCAAATACGTCTCCCTGCATGTCAGGAAGAGGTGGAAGCCAGGGCTGAGGGCAAGGGAAGTGGCGGGGCGGGAGACACTGTCTTGATGTGGGTCCTGGGGTGCTTTGACTTTCGGAGAAGAGTGGGAAGTGGGATTAGTGCAAGTCTGTGCAGCTCAGCAGTGCCTTATTCCCCTGCAGTAACCGGGCCGCCCTGCACCTCTATTCCAACACCCTCAACTTTCAGTAAGTAGATCTAGCTTTTTCTAATGGAGTGGTATGGTCCCAGGTCTGACTTATCCAGGTGGCTGAGATGACCTGAGCTGCCTTCCAGGCAGGGGGGCGAGGGGGGCGGTGGGCAGCCAGAGGAAAGACTTGGATTTGGCCAAGATGGGAGCAGGCCATGGACTCCACACGCTGCCAGGATGCCTCCCCCACTCTCAGTGGCAGCAGCACTTGCCTGCTGCAGTTGTGATTCAGGAGGACATCTGGTGCTTTTTGTCGGGTGGAAGAACAGTTGCTTGATGCTGGTGGGGCCAGGTGAAGGGGGCAGCATGGTGAAGAGCGAGCACACAGGCTTTTCAGCGAAAGTTTGGGAGTAGAGATGAGGGCCCAGGACATGGGCAGAAACCGAGGACTGCAAGTGACCAGGCACCTAGAATCATCTGAGCAGGACCAGAAAAAAGAAAGATGTGGTTCTATAGAAACCTAAGCACATCCAGGCAGGAAGGGCTGCTGGCAAGAGCCCCAGAGGGGTCTAGAGCCCAGGGTGTCCTAGTGGATAAGTGCAGGCCTCCCCAGGGATGTGGGAGTCACTGTGTGCCCCACACAGGACAGAGAGCCTGGCAGGGAACTGAGATGCCCAGGACGTGGTGGCAAGAGCCACTGGAAAGTGAGGCTGGGTGGGCTGTCTATGGAGGGCCCACTGAGACAGCACTCAGCTTCAGTTCGGTGGGGGATGAGGAAGGACTGCAGGAAGGCAAGTGGCCTCCAGAATGGGCATTTGAGGAAGGATCTTTGACCCGGATGTAGATGCCTCTGGTGGTCAATTCCTTGGTCTTAGGGCAGGCAGGCCTCTCTAGGCTGACCAGTCCAGCTCCCCTTCCAGTGGCAGGGTGCCCAAGCCTGCACACACCCCTCTCAGCGCAGGCTTGGCCCCTGAGCTGCTGGTGCTGGGGGCCACGCTGCCCGGTAATGATGGCCAAGAACAGGGGCCCCAGACCACTCTCCCGTCTAGGCATGGGAGTCAGCCCTGCACGCTCGGTCAGTGATAGGGAGCAGAGCAGGGAGGGAAGGACTGCTGAATTCAGGGCTTCAGCTCACAGGAAACCACAGAAACAGATCCTTGGTAGCCAGGTTAGGGATACTGGATGGTGGCAGGATGGGGCAGTATGGGGAGAGCTGAATGCTACTTACTGTTGGAGAAAGCACAGGGAAGGCTACATTGGAAATGTCTCCCAAAGGGCCCTTCGAGGGGTGGTGGTGGAGGGGATGACACCCTGCCCCATTAGCATATGATGCCAGACGGTGGAGGGGAATTTGCCCTCTGATTTGGGTTGCCCTCCTCTTCACTCCCTGCCCCCAGGATCAGTGAGGTGGAGCCCAAATACTACGCAGACGGGGAGGATGCATACGCGATGAAGCGGGATCTCACCCAGATGGCTGATGAGGTAAGAGCCCCATGGGGCCAGGGCCGCAGTCCTCGCAGACAAAGAAAAACAAGTCAAGCAGGGGCGGCCCTGAGACAGTTGGAGGCCCACGATGGCTGGAGGAGAGATGGACGAGGTGCCAGCCCTGGCGGCTGTGTGGCCAGGAGTCACGGCCCTCTCCCCTCAGCTTCCTTAGCTGCCTGGTGGGGAGCTGGACCTTAGTAGGGCTATAAAGGCAGCCGTAGGCCCAAGGTTCCTTTGTCTGAGGCGTGATGTGAGAGGTGGGAGGAGGCCCCTGGATGTGCTGAGAGGCAGGACCCGAGGACGACCAGGGCCTGCTCCAAGGCTCAGGGCTCAGATAAAGCCAGGCTGAAGAGAAAGTCAAGGTTCTGCCCAAGGCTCCTCAGGGGCCCCAGCCCGTGAGGGAGTCTTGGGCACCTGCCCTTTCCAGGAGAGGCCGCACCAAGACTCAGACTAGGTCTCCTGACTCAGTCCTGGGTTTCCTGACCCGGGCCTTGCCACCTCTCCTCTTGCCCCTGGCCCCAGCCAGCAACAAGGCAAAGGCGGTGGGAGAGGCCTTCGTGGTCTAGAAATTTAGGCCCTGTCTCCTTCCTCCCGCCTCCCCCTGGGTTCCTGGCGGCAGCTGAGGCGGCACCTGGAGCTGAAAGAGAAGGGCAGGCACGTGGTGCTGGGCTCCATCGAGAACAAGGTGGAGAGCAGGGGCAATTCACTTCCAAGCTCCGGAGAGGCCTGTCGTGAGGAAAAGGGCCTGGCTGCTGAGGATAGCGGCGGTGACAGCAAGGACCTCAGCGAGGTCAGCGAGACCACAGAGAGCACCGATGTCAAGGACAGCTCAGAGGCCTCTGACTCAGCCTCCTAGAGCCTGCCTGTGCTCTTCTCCCTGCCCTGGCCTGCCCATTCCGTCCTCCACCTGGAAGGCTTTCACAATAAACTTCACCCAGTGGCCTTGGGGAGTTTGTGTGTGCTAGTGTACACATTTTTGGGGGTATGTGTGTGTGTCTGGCCCTTCTGCGTCCCTCTGGGTGTAGACCTCATAGCCTTTTGGCACAATGTGTCCTGCCAAGCCCACCTAGAAGGGAAGAGCTTTGTCAAGTGTGATGGCTTCTAGCCGTCTTCGGGTCCCCAGGGAAGGAGACCCTGGCACTCTGGGGCCTTCAGAGTCCTGCTCTGCTGCCGCCTTGCTAGGTTCCAGATGCGTCAGTCCAGCTGCCCATTGGGCTTACCTCCCAATGTCCTGTCTCAGGAATGGCCCAACCAGCTACCCAGCTGCTCAAGCCCTGGCAACTGTCCCTGATTCTTCCCTTCCCTGCCAACCAAAAGGTCAGCGAACCCTGTGTGTTAGACCACCATAACACCCCTTGAATCTACTCCCTAAACGAAGCCTTTGTTTGAAAATAATTAGTGGACTTTATTTCTGGTAGTTTTAGATTTACAGAACTGAGCGGATAGAGTTCTTATGGACCGCTCTTCTCATGTTCCCCCGTTATTAACATTTTGCATTAAGTGCTACATTTGTTAAAATTGAGCCAATATTTATACGTTAACTACAGTCCAGAGTTTACATTTCCCAGTTGTGCACTCTGGGTTTTGACAAATGCATAATGTAATTTCATGTAGAATATAGGTCCTCTGTTTTTCATAGCTTCCACTGTAACTCGAAAATTTGCTCCTGTGCCTTTCTTCCCTGCCATTCCCTCTAGCTGCAGTGCCATTGTTTGCAGCTCCTCATCCCTGGGCGGGCTCTGCCTGGGCCGCCCACCTCCCAGCGGAGTTGAGCACCCCTTAGCTGTCACTGTACCTTATGCCCCTGCTCCCCTGCTAGGCTGAATAATTCGCCACCGGGGTGAGCTCGGCTTTCTCGCTGGCTGGCGTATGGCACGTGACTAACAGGCAGCCGGGGAAGTCGAGACTAGTAGCCTGGTCCGGGAACCGAAAGATGCGCCTGCGCACGGCTGCTCGCTCGCTGGCTGCGGGTGGGGGAGGAAGGCTGTATCCTGATTGGCTCAAGGCATAGCCTTGCCCCGCCGTCTGCGCGGGGAGTCAGTCTTCCAGTTCGCAAGCCGCGGCGGGCTTCGTTCCCAGGCTCTGATTGGTCCGGCGGCCGGGCTCCGCGCGGCGGAAGTGCATGCGCATTACCTCGGCCGCGCCCCGGCGCCGGTGGGAGGGAGAGGGCGGAGGCTCCCACGGCGCCCTGCGGCATCCACCTTCCGTCCTACCCAGTCAGGCCCGCCTTCTGCTCTCCTGGCCGTGCATCCTGGGCGGGCACGCTGACGCTCGGCCGCCCCCCGGCGGTTGGGCTTCCTGGGCGGAGGTGGGAGCTGCGGCGTGGGTGGAGGGCAGAGAAGGGAAGCCGCAGGCTCTTGGGGCCCAGCACTTCCTCCGCCTCTGCAGGACCCGCCTCTGGGAGGGGCTGCTTCAACGCCGAGGTGCCGAACCGAGGCTGGGAGGCTGAGGGTGGGAAAAGCTGGAACCCGTCCTCCAGCTGTGTGGCTGAGGGTGGGCTCCTGGGGCGTCTCCCCAGTGGATGAACCTATACACAGAGGTGCACAGCCTTGACCCCTGAAGCCCGCATTGTGAAACTTCTCCTGGAAAGCTGACTTGTGGGAAAATAGGAGGGGCCTCACAGTACCTTAATGTGGGACTCTAACTGCCCAATTCTTGCTTTCATCTGACAGGGACGGCTGTTAACAGTCTCCCCGTCGACCTCATCTCCCCCTGGTCCATCCTCCTCGTAGCAGACCCGACTACGTCAGCCCTGCGGTCAACCCTCAGGACTGAATGTTCACTCCACTCGTCGACAAGTTTAGCAAGGTCCCGCAGATCTGGTCCTCCCCTTCTGCGCGATGATAATGGGTTTTGGGATTCTTTGAAGGGGAACAACAGAGCTGAGGATGCAGCAAGCAGTAGGGCCTTAAATGCCAAACTAGCCTCCTAAAAGCCAGGGCTAGTTAGTTACTCAAGGCTTTACAGCGTGGTTGAGTGGGAGCATCGCGTGAGTATTTCTGGAGCCTTAAAGTAAAAGGACAGAGGAGAGCACTTGAAGGTAGGGGCCGATGCCAGTTCAACAGCAGTTTCCTGTGGGCTTGAGCCCTGTGCTTCGCACTGCTGGATGGGGGAGGGACTTTGGGGGACCAGTCAGGGCTCAGATGGAGGGTAGGGGGCAAAGGTTGTTGGGGTTAGTGGAGGTGGGGCATGCGTTCCTGCTGGGGTTGGGCCAGCTCCCAGGCCCTCTAGCCCCAGGCCCCCTGGACACATTGCATCTTAAAGAAGGGCCTTAGTACTCAGGGCGGGGGTGGGGAGGGCAGGGAGCTGAGGAGGTATGTTTTCCCTTTCTGGGCAAGAGAATTGCTCACAGTTGAAAGCCAGGAAGTACCTGCACAGACTCCCCTTCCTCCCAGAGCAGCAGGTCGGGGTCACGTGTGCCCACATTTGTACAGAGGCTGACTTTGACATCCATGCACACACATGTCTGGACCCCTTGTACTAGTGTCTACAGACCTGCTTTCCCCGGGCACAAGCCTGGAGCCTGCCTTCGCCCCTCACTTGCCATTTATGCCCCAGGGATTTCCTTCCCACCCAACTGAAGACAGTCATCTAGTCTGGCTTGTCACCTGCTGCCTGCATTCGGCCTCCCCAGGATACTGGAGAAACACTGTTGCCCTGTGACTTAGAGTTGGTAGAGAGAGGTGAAGGAAAACTCCAGCACCCCTGGATAAGGGAGGCCCCAAGGTGCCCCCAGGCTCAGGAAGGCCTTGCTCTGAGGGAGCAGGAAGAGGGCCACCCCTCCCCAGCCCCGCAGGCTAGGACAGGGCAGGTGCAAGCTGCAGGGGAAAGCAGAGTCTCTTCCGGCAGCCGGAAGTGGTAACCACCTATGGGGAAACGAGGCTTGTTCCTCCCGGGTTGAGCAGAAGGGGAACCTTAGCCCAACCCTGCTCTCTGCCCCCCACCCCCACCCCTCAAGGGGGCCTGGAGGGAACAAGGGCTGAGGTTCTGTTCTCTGGTACTGACCTTCCTTCCCAGCTAGCTCTCCCTCCCAACTCCTTCTGTTTCTCTCTCGGGGCTGTGACTTGGGGAGGGTGGGCCCATCTGATGTCCTGGTGGGCCTGTGGGAAGCAGTTGACCAGGGCCTGGAGCAGCTATGGTGTAACTGCTTACTGGCATTGACGGCCAGTGGCCATGATGTGAAAAGTGCAGTCTGGCAGTGGTCACCAGACAGCCTCCTGGAAGTTGGGGGGAATGGCAGCCAGAGGGTGCCAGTGTGCTGGGCACCTTGGGGCTCTCACACTGGCCCTGGCTGCTTCGCAGTCGAACTTAGGGCACAAGGCCTCCCAGGTGTGCACCCAGGGGGAGGGGGCGGCAAGGCCGGGCTACAGTGGGAACCCCCGCCCCTCGCCTCGCCCCCACCCCGCCCCCACCCCCAGACCCTCGCAGGAGGTGCCAGGCCTGGGCCGCCCCGCCCCGGGAGCCGCGCTGGGGGCGGGGCGGGGCGGGGCGGGGCGGGGCCGGCGCAGGGTGCTGGCTGCCGGGGGCCCCAGGTCCGGGCGCCTGGCCCGCTCGCGGCCGCGTGGGAGCAGTGGGGCTCGACGGCGCGGCCGTCCGGCCGCCATGGCCGCGCACGGGAAGTTGCGCCGGGAGCGAGGGCTGCAGGCCGAGTATGAGACGCAAGTCAAAGGTGAGAGGGCGCTGGACACTCCCGGCCCGGTCCCCTGCGGAGACCCCGAAGGTCCTGGGGGAGCCCGAAAAGTCCTGAGCGTCGGCCCAGGGCCCGCTGCGCTCCCCCAGGGACCTCCAGAGGGGGTTGGGGAAGGGAACCCGAGCCCCCTACCTGCTTCTTCACGCCTCTTTGGCCTCAGCGGCCTGTCGTTCCCCCTCCCTCCCTCCCTCCCTCCTTTCCTCCCTCCCTTCCTCCCTCCCTTCCTTTGGTAGTTCTGCCCTCCTTGGTTCTCCGTGCCCCTCACCTAAGGAGCCCCAAGAAGGAAAGGGGGCACCAAGGTGCACCCCAGAAAGTGGCATTCTAGCCACAGTGAGATCAAACATCTTGACTTTGCTGAGGGGAGCCGAGGAAGATGTCCGAGTACCTAGGTGGATGGATTAGTGATGGTTTTCCCCTAAAACCGCTCCAGCCCCTGTAGCCCAGGCCCTTTTCCCTCCCTTGGGCACTGAGGTGGCTACAAGTTGAAGCCTGCTGTCTCTGGGTCAAGCTGGCACGGGGAGACTTGGCCTGAGAGAGGCAACAGGGCCAGCTTTGGGCCTTTTCAGAGTAGAACTCTTTGGGTTCTGATAAACACGCTGTGCAAATCACATGCAAATCAGCTTTGCAAACTCTTAGTCAACAGCTTCTACAAGAGTCACTCAGGGTGACTCTTGCAAAGGGAAGAAGCTTTCTGGCGTCTTCAGATGTGCGACCCCATATATCACTTTCGGTCGCTCAGTTTTACTGATGAAGGAAAGTGAAGCTCAGAGAGGAGCCGTGACTTGCTCATGGTCGCACAGCACTATATATAGCTCCTAGAAAGTAGAATGAAATGACCCTCGAATTTCCTTCCAATCCAGAGATGCAGGTTCCAACATTATTAGTCAGTATGAGCAATTTACACCAAAGTACGCTCAAGTCCTCCCCGTCTGGGACGGTGGCCCGCTGCCCAGAGCCAGCTTGAGGTGACTTTGTGTGGGGTGAGCCGGCGCTCCAAGCCTTGCCTACTTCTTTTCTCAGATGAAGAGAATGGTCCCCTGTTCTGCTTCCCCCAAATGTATTGAGGCTGAAGGACTTTGGAAACTTCAGTCAGCATAGATACAAGGCCATTCATTCACATGGAAAATTGGGGTTTTGAGCAAGGATGTCTTTCAGATGTTCCTTGCCTGCTCTGGGTCTTCAATGATTTTAGCTTCTGTTCCCTGTCTCTCCCGTATCCCCCCCTCTGCCAAAAGAAACTTCCTACTGTGCTAGAAAAACAAGATCACTGTCTTGACACCCTGAATTCTGAAAGGTCAGCACAGTGGTTTGGGAGGCCATCTTTTTTGCTTTGCTTGTCAGCAGAAGTGAGACCGAATGCTTCGCTCACAGGAAGTGCTGGTGGGGCCCAGTCCCAGCTTTGCAGCTCAAGCATACGTGGATTCCATCCTTCCCTTTGACAGATGTTTTGTATGCATCGATTCTGTGCCGAGCAAAAGAGAGGCAACCCCTGCTCCCATATGGCTCATGAGTCTCGTAGGGGAGACGTACAGTAAACGACCTATCACACAACTAATTTCAATTACGATGAAAACCACTATAAAGGGAAAGCTCGGATGTCAGGAAAGGGGATGGTAAGAGGGTCAGACCTAGTTTGTTGGGGGTGGTTCCCTGATGAGTGGATCTGAGCCGAGATCTGAGCACCAGACGGTGACGCAGCCTGGAGGCTGGGGAGCTAGGTACCAGCTCGCTGTGCTCAGACCCCGAGAGCCCCATCCTCTTGACACCAGCCAGCACATATGTCTGAATCCCAGCCGACGCTTGGTTGCACTGAAGAATAAACATAACAGTTTGGTGTGCTGGCCTGTTCAGCCCCGTTCAGTGGTGATAGGTCCCCAGGGAAGAATGGCTGCAGGAGGGTGGGGCAGAGGCCAGAGGAAGGGGAGGTGAGCCGGACGTCTCGGATCTTTCTTGGAATGAAATGCTATTGACTTTTATCCAAAAAAATGTTACACTGATTGCAAGTGGTGTGGCGCCCACTCCACCTGGCCGTGGAGCTGAGAGTCAGCCACTGGAGCCTGGCCTTGGACAGTGTAAGGACACTGTCTCTCACTGGGCTCTGCCTGCTCGACCCTGGTTTCACTGACAGGAAGCCATCCCCACCCCAGCCTTCCATTTTTCCAGCTTGAGCCCTGTGTGCAGAGTGAGTGCTCCTGTTCACTAATTCTCGTGAATGCACGAGGATGGTGATCCCTGGCCCTCTCACTGAGCCGATCCCAGTGGTGGAAAGGACTGGCAGGGCTGAGGGACAGGTTATACCCGAGCCACATCTGTGGTGCCTAGAGCCAGGGAGAGGGATCCAGGGGCTGAGAATAGAAAGGGGACATTCAGGAGAAGGGAAATCAGAGGAGGAGATGGGGGTGCTGGGGAGTCACTGGCAGGACAGGAATCCAAATGGTGGCCGACCGAGCTGTCCACAGTGGAGCCCTTTTGGACAGCCACTCTCTCCTAGGCTGGCTCCCTGGTCCAAGCTCCCGACAGTCTTTGCCTGGACTGGTGCAGGAGCTGCCACCTGGGCTGGGCACTTTTCCTCTGTCACCCAATGTCTGCCTGGGCTCCGCACAGCAGCTGCTGGGGCCCTGGGACTGCAGGTGGACCACAAAGTTCCTGTGCCTGCTGCCCCTGCTCCTGCCTGCGAAGCCTGCTCCGGCCACACTGGCTCCAGCAGCCTTCACCGCCCCCTCTAGCTGAACACTCTTCCCCCAGATGTCTCCACAGCCCCTCTGTCACTTCCTTTAGCTCTCTATTCCAGTGTCGCTTCTTCCTGACTGCCCTCCTCTAGAGGAACGCCTCCCTGCCCCTACCTCTGGCTCAGATCTCCCTGTGTCCCTCTTTCAGCACCCCTTGCTCCAATGCATCCTAGTTCATGTCTGTCTGCTTTTTGTCTGTCCCCCTAGTCCCATCCCAGCTCCAGGAGGGCAGGCACTTGGTCAACCCACTTGGCCACTGTAGTTTGGTGTCTCGACCAGCTGGGTGCCTAATCAGCATTGTGCTGAATGAAGAAATTGATTGATGCCCCTCCCTGGGCACCTGGTCGGAGATGAGTGAGTGGGCGACCCGCTTGACAGAAGCCAGGACAGCACCTTATTTCCCCGGGATGCCCAGGGCTGGCCACTGGGTTGCTTCAACTTCTCATTTAGGTGGTTCTTTGCCATAGAAACCTGTGTGGGGAAAGCAGCATTGCCAAATCAAGCCAGCGATAAGGTGTCAAAAGCCAGCAGCATGGGGGCCCTGGGTGTGGCTCTCTCTGCCGGGAGGAGGGTTTGGGGCGCCCTGGGGCTGGGTAATTGGGAGTCGGGACTGGGAACAGAAAACAGAACAGCTGCCTCCTCTTGTCACTTGTCAGCCCCAGCCAGCTCGCCTGGGCCTCCCTGTGGGACTGCCCTTTCCCCTTGGGGCTGAGGGCAGGCTTCCCAGCCATCGAGGCCACAGGCTGACTGCAGGTTTGGCAGCGTGCCCTGGCAGCCTCGCCCCTGCAGAGCTCTGTGTGTCTGTGTGTGTGCAGGGGAGGCTGCCCTGCCTGGGGTCCTGGGTACCCAAGGGGCAGGAAGTGGCAGGGGAAGCAACTCAGGGGCTTTCCGGGAACCGGGGAGTGATAGGAAGGCCAAGTGAAAGGTGCCTGCCGGGGCCGTGGCCAGCTGGGGCTGGGGCAGCTCTGTGCTCTTTGCTCCCACCATCCCAACCTGCTCCAGCCTCCCCTGTCCCCTGCCCCAGGATCTGTCACGCTCCCTCTCACCCTGGTCCTCTGCAGGGCTGTCCCCTCTCCCTGGAACAGCCCTTACGTTCTTCTTCAACCAGTTGGGCCTGGCGGTTTCCCTTTAGCCTCAGCCCTGAGGTCCCTTTCCTTAGGCCTGCCCTGAGCCCGGCTGGACAGCTGAGCCCGGAACTCCTCCCTGGGGGCCAGCTTTCTCACCCTCGGGGCAGACAGGATCAGCCTGAGACGCGGGCCCCTCCCCCCCTCCCTGCAGAGATGCGCTGGCAGCTGAGCGAGCAGCTGCGTTGCCTGGAGCTGCAGGGCGAGCTGCGGCGGGAGCTGCTGCAGGAGCTGGCCGAGTTCATGCGGCGCCGTGCCGAGGTGGAGCTGGAGTACTCCCGTGGCCTGGACAAGCTGGCTGAGCGCTTCTCCAGTCGAGGAGGCCGCCTGGGGGGCGGAAGCCGGGAGCACCAAAGCTTCCGGTGGGTACTGGCGGGCTGGATGGCCGTGACCTGGTCCAAGGCCCCTCTCCCGGTCTGAGTGCCCCTTTGTCCCCAGGAAGGAGCCATCCCTCCTGTCGCCCTTGCACTGCTGGGCTGTGTTGCTACAGCAGACGCGGCAGCAGAGCCGGGAGAGTGCAGCCCTCAGCGAGGTGCTGGCTGGACCGCTGGCCCAGCGCCTGAGCCACATCGCGGAGGATGTGGGGCGCATAGTCAAGAAGGCAAGGCCCCTACCCTGGGCCGGGGGTGTGTGGATGGCCTCAGGATCTAGCTGGATCCAGAGGTGCCAGGGCTGGGAGGGCACAGGAGGCCAGGCGGGCATCAGGCAGAGGGGAGCTGAGGTGTGGCAGTGGGCGTGGCCTGGGGCAGTACTGTGGTCACTCTCCTCCTCCCCAGAGCAAGGATCTGGAGCAACAGCTGCAGGAGGAGCTCCTGGAAGTGGTGTCAGAGCTACAGACGGTGAGAATACAGTCCGGCCCGCCCCAGTCAGGGGACGCCGTCACATCGCATCATCCTGGGCTAGGCTCAAAGAGGAGGACTCGGTGCCCAGGAGAGACTCAGGTTTCAGGGACCACAAGCATGGCCCTCTCTCCCTGCTCTGGGCACCGGGTGGCTGGGCTGAGCACTTGCGCAGGATCTCCTAGCACTCAGGTCTGAGTCCCAGGTGGGTGGGGAGGGGGAGGGGGAGGGCTGGCTGGGGCCATGGCCTTCAGTGGGGCTGCCTGGCCCTGGGCCTCCTTGCAGGCCAAGAAGACATACCAGGTGTACCACATGGAGAGTGTGAATGCCGAGGCCAAGCTCAGGGAAGCAGAGCGGCAGGAGGGGAAGCGGGCAGGCCGGAATGCCGCCACTGCTGCCACCACCACCACCGGCACCGAGGCAGGGCCTCTCCGCAAGGGCTCCCTCAAGAAGGGAGGGCGGCTGGTGGAGAAGGTAGGCCTGGTGGGCACCTGTCTGACTCCAAAGGCTCTGGCTCCTGGTCTGTGTCCTTTTGAGTCCTTGGCCCTCACTGGGGCCTGCTGGGAGGGGGTGTGTGGAGGAGGAAGGGAGGGCTGGCTCTTGGGGGCTCCCTACGCTGGGGTGGGAGAAAGAGGGGACTGGAGAACAGTCATGAGGCCTGGAACAGCCTGCCACAGTGTCCCCCATGCTCCTAGCTGCCCCCACCCCCCTCCAGCCCAGCCTGGGCAAAGAGAGATTTGATGCTCCCAAGCCTGGGGGCCTTTCCACCCGTCATCCTTGCCTCCCAGACTGCTGTGAGATTTCAGAGGAGTAAGAAGACACGTAGGATGGGTGATTGAGGGACGTGCAGGGAGAAGTGTTTGAGGTGGTCCCTGGAAGAAGGGTGAGGACAATGAGTCTGGCAGGGTTGGGTAGGACGGCCATCAGGACTTCTGGGCCAAGTTGTTGAGGCCTGTGGGATATGGGGGGCAGCTGTCCTCATGGGAAAGGGAGGAGAGAGAGCATGTTGGGCTGTGGAGGTGGGGAGGCCAGAGACGGGGGCCAGCCAGCCTTCTGGGTGACCCTGGTGTGCTTGTGTGGTCCTGAGCAGCGTCAGGCCAAGTTCTTGGAACACAAGCTCAAGTGCACAAAGGCACGCAATGAGTACCTGCTCAGCCTGGCCAGTGTCAACGCTGCTGTCAGCAACTACTACTTGCATGATGTCCTGGACCTCATGGATGTGAGTGGTGGGGGCTGGGGCGGAGGGGGGGCACCTGGTGCTTGGAGCCTGCCCGAGCCGTGTCCCCGCTTCCTCCCCAGTGCTGTGACACGGGATTCCACCTGGCCCTGGGGCAGGTGCTCCGGAGCTACATGGTGGCCGAGAGCCGCACCCAAGCCTCCCAGATGCAGGGCCTGAGCAGCCTGGAAGAGGCAGTGGAGGCCCTAGACCCTCCAGGGGACAAGGCCAAGGTGCTGGAGGTGCATGCAGTCGCCTTCTGTCCCCCGCTGCGTTTTGACTACCAGCCCCACGAGGGGGATGAGGTGAGGGTCCCTGCCCACCCCTTAAGGCAAATGGCTTCCTGGAGACTGTAGGTAAATCAGGTCGAATGACTTCACTGAGGAGTTGAAACTCCTGAATACAGCTTCTGTCTCAGAGCCTCGTTCAATGGCCTCAAGGCCAGTGAGACTCAGAGGTTTCCCCACTTGCATTGGAAGCAAGCAGCTTGCTTCTGCAGCCCGGCCGATGAACGCACACCCCCAGTAGCACACACAACCAAGAGACCGCGGGTTCGGAGGCCAGCTGGAAGGCGGCGTGTAGCCGTCTGCGTAGTCTTCCTTCCGTGGTTCTGTGCACTTCAGACATTTCATGATGCAAACTTGCAGGAAAATCAACCGTGCCAGCAGGAAAATGTAACTAGGCACCTTTATGCACACCTCTGACCTGTTTTGTCCCTGTGTGTTTATCCTGATGACCACTGTGCATGGGCTGGCATTACACTCAGCTTTTAGTTAGTTAATTTGTGTTTTGACCAAAGTCCTGTCTAAAAGAGTCAACCATTCCTCAAGGCTGACAATGGCACACAGCACTTCTCTGACTGACCCTTTCTGTTCCTGATTCCCACTCCCCAGAAACAGCCATTTCCCAGTCTTCTAGCTGCTTCTCTCTGTGTTCAGACTGCCTGGTGCTTTTCAGCTCTCCATAGGCCCTACCGACTTCCCTGCGTGGAGGATTAAGGCTGCTCCCCACATCACCATCTCCCTGCAATACTCCTTTCCATCTATTCCACCACCAGTCAGTCTGCATTCCTGCTTCCTTCAAAGCCCTGTGCTGCAGCCCCCTAGTCCAGACTGGTCAACTTATAGGCCTGCAAAGCTGGAATCCTGTAGCTTCCCTTCCTGGTCATCCAGAGCATCCCTGCCATTCTCTCCTGCACTGGACCCTCTGTTTTCTGGACCCTGTGTCTTCCTCTTTCTTATTTATTACCCTTGTTTGGGCAGCCATCTTCCCCCCCGTACTTTCCTGACTTTGAATACCTGAAAGTGTCTGTATTCTCTCCTTGACATTGATGGTTAGTTTAGCTGGGTATGGAATTCAAGGCTGAAAATCGTTCTCCTTTTAGCATGTTAAAGGTATCACTGCAGGCTTTCCATACTTGTAGGTGAGAAGTCCAATGCCCTTCTGATTTCTGGACCTTTGTACATGATCTGTAATTTTTCTCCCTGAAGCTTTTAGGATAGTCGTTTTCCCTGGTGTAAAATTTTATGATGATATGCCTTGAGGACCCTTCTTCCTTCATGTTGCTAGGCAACCATGGGGCCCTGTCAGTCTGGAAACTTGCATCCTAAGGTTTTGAGCTGAGATTATTCCTTTGATAATTTTTTTCTCTCAATTGTCTTTTCTCTTGCTTTCAAGAATCCTTTTTTTTTTGGAGGCATGGTAATTAGGTTTATTTGTTTGTTGGTTTGTTTGTTTATTCATTTTTTAATGGAAGCACTGGGGACTGAACCCAGGACCCAATGCATGCTAAGCACGTGCTCTACCAATTGAGCTATACCGCCCGCTCCATTAAGAATTCTTGTAATAGCATGTTAGAACTCATGGGTTGATTGTCTAATTTCCTTACCTTTTCTCTTTCCTATTTCCCATCACTATACCTTTTAATTCTGCTTTTTTTTTTTCTTTTTTGTTGAGGGGAGGAAATTAGGTTTATTTATTTAATCTCTTTTAAGGGAGGTACTGGGGATTGAACCCAGGACATCATGCATGCTAAATATGCACTCTACCACTGAACTGTACCCTCCTCCCCCAATTTTGCTTTCTTAGAGATTTTTTTCAATTCTCTCTTCCAACCACTTGTTGAATTTTTCTTTAAAATTTACTTTCCAATTTTTTTGTTTCTAGGAGTTCTGTTTTGTTTTCAAAATTCCTGTTTAAAATAATCCTTTGTTCTTGTTTCATGAATACAATATCTTCTTAAATCTTTCTGAAATATTCATTTTTTTCCTCAACATTTTCTGCTATTCCCTGCATTTTCTGTTTTCTTGCTTTTTTGGGGGGGAGGTAATTAGGTTTTTATTTATTTATTTTTTAATGGGAGTACTGGGGATTGAACCCAGGACCTTGTGCATGCTAAGCATGCTCTCTACCACTGAGCTCTACCCTCCCCCTTGTTTTCTTGGTTTGATCTATGTCTTCCATTTTAGAGCTCTCCCTCAAATGGCTGGCAATTCTTGGTCATCAGTTCATATTTAAGAAGAGGTAGGCACTGAGAGGTGGATTTGCTACTTGATGTGTGTGAACAGAGCTTGTCAGTGGGTTTCCCCATGGGGTGGCTAGGCAGGGACTCCCACACCATGGGGACCTGGGGGGGTCTCCTACAAGGCTGCTAGATAGAACTCGCAGGACTTGGGGACTTAGGGGAGGGGCTTGGCTCAGGCTTGAATGCTGTCAGGGAGCCAGAGTTGCTCTGACTGGGTGTCTTAATAAATCTTATCTAGGGGATGGGGCAGGGCTGAATAAAAGGAGGCTGAAGCTGTCATCAGTGAGGAAAGAACTGTCACTCTTATTACCCAGGACGCAGGGAGGTTTGGTCATTTTTGTGGCTTGGGCAAAGGTCTTGTTTCTGTCTGGGCTTGAACATGCTGATGAGGTGATCTTGTTTTTGTCTTCATGGGCACAGAGTGGCTTTGCCTGGTGTTGATGCTCTGTGACGTCCCTTATGTGCAACATGGTGACACCGAGGCGTGGCTGAGCCCCTGGCTGCTGCACTGCCCCCCGCCAGTGGGGAGCTACACCCCCTCCTGCAGCTGCAACTAGTGTCCCTGGGGCCAGAGCCCCCTGATTTATCCTTTCCAGAGAGCACATTTCTAGTTTCCTGCTAATTGTGTGAATTTGAGGGGGTGGGTCTTCTAATATCAGTGTTTCCTAGGGCCTGGATAGAAATTTTAGAATTGTGGTAAAATATATCTAAGATTTAGCACAGTTCACTGGCATGAAGCACCTTCACTTTCTTATCCTCCAAACTGACTCATTTTGTGCCCCTGAAACGCTGACTACCCCAGGCCTTGGCCCCCACCCTCCTACTCTCTGTCTCTAGGAATCCGGCTCCTTTAGGCACCTCATACAAGTGCAATCATATACTATTTGTCCTTTTGTGACAAAAGGTTGATTTCACTGAGCATAATGTCCTTAGGGTTCACCCACTTGGAAACATATATCAGAATTTCCTCCTTTTTTTTTTAACAGCTGAATAACATTCCATTGTATGGATAGACCCCGCTTTGCTCCTCTGGGTTTCATCCGTGGGCACTGGGGTCGCTTCCACCCTTGCGCATGCAAGCAGAGCAGCCGAGGGGCCGTGCTCCAGCCTCGGTGTGCACAGCTGTGCTCCTTTCTCCTGGGAAGGTGTCCTTGCCGAGCTTCAGAACTGCGGGTACTAAGTGTCAAGGCTGCTGAGCCTGTGCATCAGCCAACAAGGAGCAAAAGTGTGCCCTGGAGCACTCCATGCCTGCTGCCCAGCCCGCCCCCTCGCCCCTCACCATGCCGGAGCTCCCAGTCCTCAGCCCCCCTGGATGCTGCCCCCTGCAGGTGGCTGAGATCCAGGTTGAGATGGAGCTGCGGGATGAGATTCTGCCCAGAGCCCAGAACATCCAGAGCCGCCTGGACCGACAGACCATCGAGACGGAAGAGGTCTGAGCAGCCTGGCCCCTGGGAGGGAAGGGACCTGGAGACGTGGAGCCAGGTGGCTGTGGCCTCCCCTCCCTCTTCCTTCTGACTTGGACTTCCTGCCCGCCACTTCTTCCTGCCCTGGCGCTGCCCCTCCCCAGGTGAACAAGACGCTGAAGGCCACACTGCAGGCCCTGCTGGAGGTAGTGGCATCAGAGGACGGGGACATGCTCGACTCCTTCCAGACCAGTCCGTCCACAGAGTCCCTCAAGTCCACCAGCTCCGACCCGGGTGCTCGGCAGGCCAGCCGGAGGCGGGTCCAGCAGCAGGAGACTGAGACTTTCTATGTCACAGTGAGGGCTGGGCCTCGGGCTGGGAGGGCAGGGGCGGGACCCAGGGAGGGCCCGGAGCCGGCTCAGAAACTTTCGGCTCTTCTTGGGGCTTCCCAGAAACTCCAGGAATACCTGAGTGGACGGAGCATCCTTGCCAAGCTGCAGGCCAAACATGAGAAGCTGCAGGAGGCCATTCAGCAAGGTGGGCCGCGCTCCCAGCCCCAACACCTGTGCCTCTCTACCCAGAGAGGTTGGTTGGCGTGCAGGAAATAACCCAGTGAGGATCCGGGCCTTGGTCTGCCCCTTTGTCTTGCCGCTGCCTGTGGCCTTCAGGCCACACCTTTCCCTTTGCGGTGCATTGAGGGACCTCCCAGCCTGAGAGGCACAACCCTGTTTTCTCCTCCCCAGGTGACAAGGAGGAGCGGGAGGTGTCCTGGTGAGTCCTTTGTGAAGGGCTGCTTTGTTCCTAGGAGCTGCAGTGTCCCCACCTCCCTTCTTGGGGCCCAGCTCCGCTGTTCCTTCTTCTATGGTCTCGGTTTCCCACTTTGCTCTGTGGGTTCTGGAACAACCCACAAGCTCTAGCGTCCTGTTTGGCTGGGCTGGGGGAGGTTGGGACAGCCTATTCTCCACACCCACCCCCCTCAGAACCAGCTCCTGTTCACCACAGGACTCAGTACACACAGAGAAAATTCCAGAAGAGCCGCCCCCCTCGTCCCAGTTCCCAGTATAACCAGAAGCTCTTTGGGGGAGACATGGAGAAGTTTATCCAGGTACTTGCTTTGCCTCACCCTCTCCCTGCATTTCTGGTCCCTCTCCAGCCCCGGGCCCCCTCTGTGGCCTGCCTGTGGCCTCAGTATCCTCTGTGGCTGACCTCTGGTCTCCTCCCGGGTGGGCCTTTGTCAGGCCTGCGCTGATCAAAGGGTGCCACCCTAACAAGGATCAGAAAGCTCCAGGTGGCGGCGTTTAGAGGGCCAAGGAGTTGAGTGAGTTAACACAAGGGTGCCGGCAGGCCCCACTTCTGGGGACTAGACGGCGAAATAAGGGAAGCAAGGACGGTCAGAACAGAAGAAATAATGCTATCATGTGCAGTGATGTGATTCCGTAGGTGACCACTCAAGAGAATCAACAGATTATTTCAGTGAACAAATTTGAGTTTCATGACATTGTTTGATTCGAGGTCAACATACAGAGTTTCATTGTGTTTCACATGCCAGCAATAAAGAGTTAGCAGATACCATGTAAGGCATGGCCAGTGGTGGTACCCGGGCTGTCAGACACCTGGGCGTGGATGTCACAGGCCATGTTGTCCAGCAGCATAACTCGATGTTAAGAGAAAATAAAAGCGAGTGAGTGAGCTGGTGGGCTGTGTGCACAGTGACATGGACACCCTCTCTGTCCCTGTCCCCAGAGCTCAGGGCAGCCCGTGCCCCTGGTGGTGGAGAGCTGTGTCCGCTTCATTAACCTCCATGGTGAGGAAGACCTGGGCCCCCTGCCACCGGCCTGGCCCCTGATCCTGGAGGGAGTGGAGCAGAGACTCAATGACCACGGCTCTTCGTCTTCCCGCAGGCCTGCAGCACGAGGGCATCTTCCGGGTGTCGGGTGCCCAGCCCCGGGTCTCAGAGATCCGTGACGCTTTTGAGAGAGGTGGGGACGGGTGGGGTGGGGTGGGAGGTGGGGGGTGCTGGTAGAGTAGGTGTGATCGGCCTTCTGGCCCCCTCCCCCACCATGCTACCGCCAGGAGAGGACCCGCTGGTGGAAGGCTGCACGGCCCGGGACCTGGACTCAGTGGCAGGGGTGCTGAAACTCTACTTCCGGAGCCTGCAGCCCCCGATATTCCCCCCAGACCTCTTTGGAGAGCTGCTGGCTTCTGCAGGTGAGGCTAGGGCCCGAGGTGGGCCCTGTGGGACGGGTGCCTCCCCAGTGGCCAGGGCTGCGCTCACCAGCTTCTCTCTGGGGGGATGGCCTTGGCCGCAGAGCTGGAGGCCGTGGCTGAGCGGGTGGAGCACGTGAGCGGCCTCCTGGCCCAGCTGCCCGGATCGGTGCTGGTGGTCCTCCGCTACCTCTTTACCTTCCTCAACCAGTGAGTGCTTCTTGAGGGGCGAGGGCAGCCGGGGCGGGGGCCCCAGTTGGCTGACGGTGGGGGCAGTCCTGGGGGCACGGGGCGGAGAGCTCCCTGCCTATGACCATGTGTACCCCCAGCCTGGCCCAGTATAGCGACGAGAACATGATGGACCCGTACAACCTGGCAGTGTGCTTCGGGCCGACGCTGCTGCCAGTGCCTGCTGGGCAGGACCCAGTGGCCTTGCAGGGCCGGGTGAACCAGCTGGTGCAGACGCTCATCTTGCAGCCCGCTCGGGTCTTCCCACCCCTGTCCCTGCTGCCTGGCCCAGTCTATGAAAAGTGTATGGCGCCACCTTCTGCCAGCTGCCTGGGGTACGCTCTTTGTGCTTCCTGGAGTGGAGGTCCAGTGGAGGGGAGACCCCTTGTCTGCTCATCCATCTTGCTCTGCTTTGGACTTCAGGGATGCCCAGCTGGAGGGCCCAGCGGGGGAGAATGAGCCAGAGCTGGAAGCTGGGACCCTGGCCCTTGAGGATGGTGAGGGGGACAAAAAGGAGGGCCCCCCCATCCCTGCCCCGGGTGCCCAGTACACCCCCTACTCGGATCCCCTCTCCTCCCCAGACCTGGAGGGGGTCGTGGAGGCCGTGGCCTGCTTTGCCTACACGGGCCGCACGGCGCAGGAGCTGAGCTTCCAGCGCGGGGATGTGCTGCGGCTGCACGAGCGGGCCTCCCGGGACTGGTGGCGGGGAGAGCGTGCTGGGGCCCGGGGACTCATTCCACACAAGTACATCACACTGCCGGCAGGGTGAGTGAGCGATGCCCACCCTTCCCGGAGGCTCACTTCCCCTTCTCCTTTCACCCAGGTTGCTGGCTCTTCCCCCACCCCGAGTCCCAGCTTCATTCCTTCGGCCTGGGGTGGCCCAGGGGGTGCCTTTCTTACCAGCTCTGGCTGGCACTGAGCCGTCTGGTCCCTGAGCCTAGGCCCAGAATGAGCATTCTCATCAGGCCGTCTTTCTGACCCCAGGACAGAGAAGTTTGCTGCGGGCCAAGGGCTGCAGGCCTCAGGGGAGCTGGTGAGCAGTCCCGAGGGCCTCCCAGCTGTGGAATTTGTCCAGAGGTGAGGACGGGCAAGACAGCCCCTCCAGAAGACCCCTTCTGCTGGCCCTGCTGGCCCACCCCAGCCTGAGCCCTGCTGTGGGGGCGAGGCGGGTCCCAGGCAGCAGGCCCTGGGCCAGGTGGGAGGGGGAGGGGGTCAGGCTTTAGCTACAAGAAGCGGGACCAGTCTCAGTTCCCTTTCCCTCAGCCACGCCCCAGAGGGGAGAAGCCATTGCAGGTAGTGTGGGGACTTCCAAGGGCCCCTCCAGGCTCACTGCCTGTGCCCTGCAGGCCAGAGCCATGCACCCCACCCGAGGCCCCTCTGGGCACACCCGGGGGCCCTTCTGGACACAGACGGCACTGCTTGGTCCTGACATCCCCAGAGCGACACGTGGAGGTGGATAAGGTGAGAACTGGGACAGGCTATGTGGCAAGTGGGGGAGCACTGCTCCTGGGTGAGGCGTCTCTCCTTCCCCTCATGAGCCAAACTCTTCCCTCCTGAGGTGCAAGTCTGACCTCAGACAAGCCATCTGAGCCCAGCCTAAGGAGGGGCAGGCCAGCAAGGGTATGAGGGCAGCAGGGAAGGGGGGCCTGGACAGGGTAGAGGGGGGACATGGGGGCTCGCACATTTGGGCTTCACGTTTGGGTCTCGAGTGGGAAGTGGTGAGTGGTGTAGGCAAGGGGCTTCTGGGCAGGCTTCAAGGCTGGCATCGAGAGCCAGGCTATGTAACAGGCGGTGACATGGCAGGTGCTTGGCGAGCCAGGGAGGATGAAGGGGACAGACAGGAAAGAGGCTGGGGGAGATGACTGATGGAGGAGCCGGGCAGGGTCGTGGTTCTTAGGGAGAGAGAGTGAGTGCTGGTTGCGGCTCAGGTGCAGCCTGGGGAGACCCAGCTCCCTGCTCTGTCCACTGGGCCCAGCGCCCCCACCTGCGGGCTCCCAGTGAGCACCACTGGGCTGAGACCGAAGCCCCAGCAACAGTCTGGGCAGGAGGATAGATGGCAAGAGCATTCTGTGTCCTGGGTGTGGCCCAGCGGCCGGGTCTGGGAGCCCAGGGGCAGAGGTGTGACCTGGGCTGTCGGGTGTGGTGGCCGGGGGAGCCAGAGCCAGGCGGTGTGGGAGGTAGGGCAGCTGGGAGACCCCAGGGCAGGCAGGCAGCTGGGGAACCCTAGTCTGGGAGGTCCGGGCACACTGGTGGCCCCTGAAGCCGGGGGTGGTGGCTGTGATCTCAGCCAAGGAGAGAGTGGGCGTGAGAGGAAGAGGGGGACCCGGGCCCAGCCAGAGCACCCCCACTTCAGGGCTGGGCTGAGGATTGCTGTCCCCAGAGGAGCTGTGACAGCCACACTAAAAGTGTCAGGAGCGAAACCGGGCCAGGGAGGGGTGGCAGCTGCAGGTCCCACAGAGAGGAGGGGCCTGGGGACAGGCGGTGGCCGAGGACTTTGTTTTTGAGTGGGGAGGAGTTCAGGTAGAGGCTTGGGCAACAGAGGGCAGGAGGATCTCACTCCTGGGTTGGTTGGCAACATTGATGGGGGTGGGGGGACTGGCTGTGCAGGTAGGGCTGCTCTCACCAGAAGCCCTCCCTTTCCCTCCTCTTTTCCAGGCGGTGGCACAGACCATGGACTCTGTGTTTAAGGAGCTCTTGGGAAAGACCGCAGTCCGTCAGGGCCTTGGGCCAGTGGCCACCAACTCCCCTAGCCCTGGGCCCTGCAGCCCGAAGCCAGCTGCCTGCAGCCGCTTCGGCAAGAACAAAGGCTTCTCCCGTGGCCCTGCGGCCCCAGCCTCCCCCTCAGCCTCTCATCCCCAGGGCCTGGACTCACCCCTCAAGCCGCACTGAGGCGGCTGCCGGTCCCTCTGCAGGCCCCGCCCCGCCCTAGGTGGCCACTGGCGAGTCTGGCCACAGTCCCCAGGCCCTTTGCTTCTCCCTGGCCCTGTCCAGCCTGCCTGCTCATGACGCTTTGCAGAGAGGAGGACGTGGCTGCCCCAGCCCACCCCTGGCTCCCCTGCCCTGGCTCTGGAAGGCGGCCAATGAGGGAGGTTGGCGGCAGGCCTCTCCTGGGCCTGGCCGTGAGGGCTCGTCGGTGGTGGTCAGGTGGTGGGCGCCCTTGCTCAGCCCAGGGCGCTAGCCTGGTAGGGGTTGGCAGGTGTTGGCTGCCGTTCATAAAATCCTGTGCGTTGACTCCCCCATGTGAGCCAGCTCTCTGTCTTGGGGGTTAGACAGGTGGGTACAGGGCCAGCCCCCTGGCCCCCCAACTTCTCAAGGCCAGATAGTGGGGCGCTCAGCAAAGATGGCAGATTGGGAACAGCTTCTGCAGGGGGTTCCTTGGCACAGGGCTATGTGGGTCGGGGACCTGCACATTGGAAGACCCAGTCGCCTGAGTGCTGGGTTCCAGAGATGTGCACATGTCTGTGGGTGTGGGAGAGGTCTAAGACTTTCCATGCTGCCCCCACACCCAGTGTTATCCTGATCTAAGGAAACTCGCCAGGTGGAAAATGAATTGGAACTTTTATGAGAGAGAGTGAGAAGGGAGGGCAGAGGGGGACTAGGCAGGTGGAGAAAGGAAGGTCCCCTGGCCCCACCCCCTCTCCTTCCTCCTGGGCTCCCTGAGACGCACTGATTGGGCCGGAAGCCATACGCCACCCCCAGACCCTGCAGCCTATTGCTGTGGCCCCTCCCCACACCTGGTGCCAAGGAGCTGTTCTCCGGCCCCTCATAATCACAGAGCCAATTCCCGATGGGCACCCCCTCTCCCAGTGGCTCCCAGGCTAGCCCCAGGCAGGCAGCTGAGCTTCATGGAGCCTCTGGAAGGAAGGCACCCAGTGGCTTCTCAGGAGGAGGTGTCTTTGGGCAGGAAGGAGCTGGCAGTGGCGCAGGACACATCCTGGGGCCCCAGGCTGGGCCGGGTGCGCCTGCAGGCGCAGCAGAGCAGACTCCGCAGCTCCGAGGAGACGCTGCTGCTGAAGGAGGCGTAGATCCAGGGATTGGTACAGCTGTTGAGACTGGCCAGCAGCATGAGCAGCACGAAGGGGGGCCCTGTGTAGGTGGAGGAATCCTCTCTGGGGCTGTGTGCCCGGGGAAGGGTGTGAGCCCACGTGCCCGCTATGGGCTAGCAGTCCACATAAGCACTCGTGGCTGGATGAGTTGGGGGTTGGGGGAAGCAGGGCGGTAAAGGTACCCATGCTGCCAAGCCCGAGTGGCCCCCACGGCCCAACCACAACCACACCCACCTTCTTGAGGTGCATCTGGGTCCCACGCTGCCCACAGCTGCACAAGGAAGAAGGGCGCCCAGCACAGCACGTACACGATCACGATCACCAGGGTCATCCTCACGGTCTTGGCCATGGCGGCCGACACCCGGGCTCCCTCGGTGGGACTGCCAGTCCGGCGCCCTCCACGGTGCCCACCAGCCCTCTCTGCTGGCCCTGGCACCAGGCTGGCATGAATCTCCCGGAAGATGAGCACCTGGCAGGCGGTGATGCCCAGTGCAGGTGCCACAAACACCACTAGGGCAATCCAGGTGACGTAGGCACGGAGGCCCCAGGGCTCGGCAAAGCGGGCCCAGCAGTCGAGGACCCCGCTGCCATCGCCCACGTCGCGCTGGGCAAAGATGAAGAGTTGGGGCAGGCTGAGAAGAAGCGAGAAGGCCCAGGCCACCAGCACTGGCCGGTTCCAGTGAGCTCCACCTCCATGCCGGTATGCCAGCATGGGGCGGCAGATGGCGCGGTGGCGGTCCAGAGTCATGGCCAGGATCATGTAGGAGGAGGCATACATGCCTACCATCTGCAGGTACTTGACAGCCCGGCACAGGGCGTCAGGCCCACGGAAGCGGTCGGTGGCATCCCAGGCCAGCTGGGGCAGCACTTGGAACAGAGCCACGGTCAGGTCAGCCAGGCACAAGTGGCCGATGAAGACATGCATGGGTGCCCAGCGGCCCCGCCGGCCCCGGCGCACCAGAGCCCCTAGCACCAAGCCGTTGCTCAGGGCCACGGCCACGAAGACCGTGGAGAGCAGGGCCAGCTCTGCCTGGACTAGCAGCGGGTCCCGGGTGTCCAGCGGCTCCTTCTTGCTGCTGTTGCTGGGTGGGCTAGGCTGAGAGAGGGGCCAGGGCACAGCTGGGCAGGGGTTGGGGGGAGAGGGCCAAGTTAGAGCTCAAGGAGTTTCCAACTGGTCAGGTAGAGCTAGTGGCCCAGGCAACTGCCAGCCTGGGACTTCTGCTTCCCTCCAGCCCCCCACTTCCTGGCTCCTAGGCCTGCAGCAGGACACACAACATTACCCCCAACCTTGTGTGGTAGGGAGGGAAGGCCAGCATCCCCAGCCCCCAGCCCTATAGGGCCCTGCCCTCCCCTCCCTGCATCAGCCACCTGGAGCAGAGGGTAAAGGAGGTCTCTGAAAGAGGGGCTTTGGGGCTTTATCCCACCCTACTCGGCCCACCAGGCTCATCCCAGTTGCGAGGGGTTGGGGGATGGGGAGGGGCTGGTGGCAGGAACCTTACCTGAGGCGGTGGATGCCATGAGCATGGTGGGGCTGGGCAGGTGTCCTGAGCGCCTGGAGGAGATAGGGTGGGGAGGTCAGCCTCAAACAAGCAGCCCTGCTGCCCAGAGTCTCTGGATAGAGGTCCTTAGAGAGGTGCCAGGGTGGTGGGGTGGGGGTCTAGCCTGTGCGTACAACTGCGTGCGTGTGTGCATGTGTGCATGTGTGCACGTGTGTGTATTCCTGAGATCAGGCACCAGGGGTACACCCTTAGCCTGATCAAGGTTGGTGAGGTCTGGCCACTGAGCCCGACATGGACCTCAGAGCTCTCCCAGGACTGGGCAGGGGAAGATGGAGAGAGGGACAGTCAGACAGGTGAACCAAGCCTAAAACCCGCCTAGGCAGCCCATGAGACCCAAGGCAGACATATAGACCCCTTTGCCCTGACAGAGGCCAAGACAGGTGGCCATAGGAGGGCTGGGGACCAGGTGGGAGGGCCGGTGTGCCCCCTGACTGCCCCTTACCTGGTCAGGCTCCCGGGCTCCTGGGCAGCTGGGCGGCAGCGGGCGCAGAGGTGGCCCAGGAGCTCAGATCTGCTTTCCATCGCCTGCCCCGCCCCAGCCCGGCCTCTGGGAGTGACCTGCCCAGGAGGGGACTTCCTCCCCGTCTCCGGGCCTCCAGCCTCTGGGCTTCTGGCACCGGGAAGTAGGCTTCTGGCCTCCTCTGCTTCCCTTCTTGGCCCCAGTCATCCCAGGTCTGTCCCCAGGACTCCTTTCTCCCCTGAGCCCTGTGGAGCTGGTGGCCAGCTTGGCTCAGCTGCAGCTGGCTGTGCCCCCCAGCCCCACTGCCCCCCCTTCCACCAGGCCCACCTTATTAGAATGCTGGGGAAATTGAGAGCAGAGATGGGTGGGACTGGCTGGGGATCAAACAGCTTTTTTGAGGCAAAGCTTGACTCCACTTTCCCAAGCCAGGTGCCTCCTTTGGGCCCTGGCTGGTGAGGAAGGGGTGAGGGCTCAGGAGGTCCCCACTACATGCAGAGCCTGCCAAGGCCCCTCCCACTCCTCAATTAGGGACAGGAAGGGAGGGGGTGGGGCAGGCTCAAGATGAGGCTTAATATGCCCCTGTGAGAGCCAGCTTCCTCCCATGGGCTCTGTGGGAGCCAGGGACACCCCACCCTTTTCCTCCTTCCCCATCTGCAGCTACCTGTCCTGGAGGGAGGGGCTCAGAGCTTCTGTACCCACGCACATTCCAGGCTCCCTCCCTCTGTCTCTCTCACACATACACACAGACACACACAGACACACGCGCACACACACACAGAGACACGTACACAGAGACACATATACACACATACACACATGTACACACGTGCGTCCTCACATACATGAAACAGCCACATGCCCACGTACCCACAGAAGCACAGACAGACACACATTCATGTTCTGCGCACTGTGTGAGGAGTGGTGAGCCTCCTACCAGGGCTTCAGGACTGGGCCTTCCCTCCTTCCTCTCCCCTCCTCAGGCTCCAGGATCCCCTCCCCTCTCCAGGCTCCAGCCCATCCTTTCCCCCATCCTGGCACCCTCTTTACCCTCCCTATCCCAGCTCTTGCCACAGGCCCTGGCCTCACTTAGCCTAGTCTGACCCAGCCCAGTCGAAGGCAGTGGCCTGCATGCCGCCCAGAATCTGGCTCTGGGCTGAGATTGGCCCTTTCTTCCTGTTTGTCTGTCTTCTCTGTTGACCTGCAAGGCTTGAGGCCAAACAGCCTTTCACAGACCAGTCCCAAGTACAGCCAAGGCCAAGGCCTCCTCTTCCTGGCCAGAGAGTCTGGTGGTGCTGGCCAGAGACCTCGGGGCGGGTGTCTTACACACTCACCACAGCCCCACCCTACACACTGCACACCAGCTTGATGCACACACGGCGCACACGCCGCTGCACACGTGCTACACATAGAGCACACACAGGGCACACAGTGCACACATGCATGCTGCTCATACACACACTGGCACATACGTGCCGCCATCATGTGCTTGTTGATCATGTTTTTTGCTCAACTATTTGGAAGTAGTTTTCAGAACACCCACAGCCCACATCTCAACACTTTAGCCGTGCCTCCTAAGAACGAGAACATTCTCCCTTTCTCCCCATAACCACAGGAGCCTAGAAATGACTTTTCTCTTGCCTTCCAGATCAACAAAAATGGTAGAAAGTGGAGTTCCTGGGCAAGATTCTAGAACAGATTTTCCAAGGGAAAGCTGTGAACCACTGGGAAAAAGTCACACCGCACCCAATATATCCTTCCTTCCTTCCTTGTGCCCTGCTCCCCCCTCCCCCGCCTTGTGCCCTGCTCCCCCCTTCCCTCCCCCCCACCCCCTTGTACCTCCTGGGAGTGGCCACATGGGGCCCCAGTCCCCAGAATCTCCCAGCCTGGCAGGTGAGATGGGACCTCCCTTGTCCCCTGGGGGAACTGAGGCTCCTGAAGAAGAGTGCCTGTCCCCAGCTGGGCGACCTTGGACAGGCTGTGGCCAGTGCTGTGTGACTCAGCTCCCGCCTCTGTAAAATGGGGATCTAACGATTGAAAGCTGCCTGGTGGCGTTAGGATGGGCAGAGACCTGGGGAGACGAGACGAGGGTGGTGCTGGAAGCTGGGGAGGGAAGCTCCCGGGAGGGGTCGAGGAGGCAACGCCAGCCTCGAGGGGCAGAGAGGTGATCGGCTCCCCCTGGGTCTCTCTGCCTGGACCGGAACGAGGTCATGCAGGACTGTATCCCAAAGGAGAGCTGGCGCGGGGCCGGGACCATCCCTGCACTCCTTGTTTCCTGTTGTTGAGTCAGGCGAAAAGTCTCCGGGAAACCCTCCCGCGCGGTTTTCTCCAGGATCCCAGCAAGGGGAGGGGTTTGGTCCACACCAAGGCCACAACAAGTGTTGGGGACCTCTGAGAGAAACCGAGAGCCCCCAAGGCAAGAGGGTGTGCTGGGGAGAGAGTCTGGCTTCTGGCAAGAGGCTGGGCCAGGCTGGGCTGAGTCCCCTGCCTGCAGCAAAGAACCGGTCAGAGGCCAGAGGCCCCAGCCACCCCACTGGGGACCAGAAAGATAGGGCTCAACAGCAGTTCATGGAAGAAATGCTGCCCGGCGTATTCACCCCTGGGCCGTGCGAGCCGGCAGGCAGAGGCAGCACAGGGCTGCTCAGAAGCCTCCACCCTCTGCGCAGCCTGAACTGATGGCAGGGCACCTACCTGGAGGGGGCTTCCCTGACCCCACTCCTTGCATGGGAAGATCCCCGGGCCTGCCTCCCTGAGCCAGGCAGATGGGCAGGGGCCCGGAGAGGAGAGAGAAAGATAGATCCCTGAAAAAGTGTTGAAGGAGGTGGCTGAACAAGTCCACGCCCATCTCAGGGAGCACTGGGAAGCTGGTTCTGGAAGGTGAGAGAAGGACTTGGCCTTGGAGCTGTCACTTAGTCTCAGGGGGCCTCAGGCCCAGGGCAGGACTGAGCAGATGCCCTCCGCATCCTTCCTCCTCCTCCCGGTGCAGCTCCCTCTTCCCTGCCAAGTACCATCTCCCTCTAGGACTACATTTGCAGAAAGGGTTCTGTGTGGGGCCTAGGTGTGGGCCTGTGTCTCTGCCAGCCCAGTGTCTGAGCAGAAGAGAACAGGAGGCCCTTGCCAGCGGTGACAACCCCCTAGTAAAACACGTCTCTCGCAAAGGAAGGAGGTTTTGTGCGCTGGCAGCTCTGCAGTCCTCTTGCAGCTGACAGGAGGGAAAGCAAGGCTTACAGAAGGATGTGCCTTCAGACTGAAGCAGCACTAAAAGCACCCTGAATCAAGATGAATGGGAAACCATCCCAATAAACACATTTTGGATGAAAAAATGTTTTAGCACAGGGAACTATATTCAGTAACCAGAACCATTTGCTCAACCAGTGTCGACATAGGACCTGCTCCGGGGAGTGCAGTCCTGGGGGGACAGGCAGTGTGGATGGAGAGGAAAGGCACTTCTCAGGGATGGAAGAGAAAGAGGAGCCAGCCAAGGACATGAAGACAGAGTGATGAAAAAGCCAGGAGAAGTCCAGGGGCGCACAGGTTCGCGAGGCTGGGAGGGGAGGCAGTATGTTTTATTTGGTGGACATGCTGAGAATTTGAGCCCAGGAGACGGCGTCTCAAGAGCCCTGAGGGACTTTTCCAAAGAGGTCCCGGAGGAGCCAGGATGTATAGGAGTTTTTGCAAAAAAAAAAAAAAAGGTAGTCAGAACATCAAAAGATTACTGTTAATTAAAGGAAAAACAGACATCTGAAGTTAAGGAATTTCGCAGTTTTCTTTGTATGGGAAGAAGCAAGAGACTGGGCTCATTGAAGTCATTCCTTTGACATGCACCACAGCCACTATCCAGTTCTTTCCCATCCTGAGTCCCCTCAGGGTGTGGCGAGCAGGTCTACTGATGTGGCCGGAAGCACACTTTGTCCACACTGGGGATGGAGAGAGACGCCCTAATTGGGGATCCCTCCTGATGGAGTGCGCATTGCAGATGATGGCTCCTGCCTGGCAGTGGGAAGAATGAGATGCCACGCAAGGAGCAGGGTGAGGAGAGGCCGATGAGGTGGAAGAGCTTTGGGTCAGAGGATGGGCTTGAACACGTCAAAAAGACATTTACTAAAAACACGTGTGTGTGCGCACGCTTGTGCGAGTGTGTATTGGGACTTGCGTGGGCCAAAGACAACACACAGACAGCCTGTCCACTAACCTGAGGTCTGAATTCAAGCGAATAGAAATTTTGAAAATTAGACGAAGCCTGTTTGCGAGCGGTGCTTTGTGGATTAGGAGCCATGCGGGCTGGGAGGGGCAGGGTCCACAGCAAGTGCTGAGGGCACCCCTCTCCCAGGTCGAGGAGCCGAGGGGTAGAAGGCAGGTGGGCGTTGGAGGGCGGTGCCCCCAGATGGCCAGGACTTCCTCATCTGTGGGGAAGGCAGCCTGGCAGGGGGCGGCTCCTTTTTTGGTCAGTTTCACAGGCACATGGTTTAAAGTGGCAGGTTGTCCGGAGGCTGAGGCTTGTAGCAAAAAGCAGCCGCCACCCCTCCCCAGTTCCCCTTCCCAGAAGCCACCGATCTCAGCGCCTTCCAGGGGCTCTCTGGGTAATTCCCTCTGTCTGGCTCAGCACCGAACCTCCGGGCCGTTTCACCACCACCTTCACCACCACGTGCCCTTCCTTCCATCAAGGCTTCATCAGTGCAGCCTGCTCCTACTGTTCTCACTGCCAAGGCCATGATTTCTCTCCTTGTCTCGAATGACTTTTTAAAATCAACTTTATAGTGGTAGGTTTAGCATACAATAAAATCCACAAGTTGTTTCATGAGATCTGACATACATACAGTCGTGTAACCACCACCATAATCATGATATACAACATTTCCATCACTTCAGAAAGTTCCCTCATGGCCCTTTGCAATCTCTTTCTCCCACCTGGAGCCTGACAAAGAGGATTTTTCTTTTTTTGTTGTTTTATTTTTTTGGGAGGAGGGGCCTTGATTTTTAAAAAATTGTTATTATGCTTATTTTGGGGTGTCCCTGATTTTTACTTTTATTTTTTATTTACTTAAAAAATTTTTATTTTTAGTTTTTTTGCAGGGGTGGGTAATTAGGTTTAAATTTTTTAAATTTATTTTTTGATGGAGGTACTGGGGATTGAGCCCAGGACCTTGTGCATGGTAAACATGCACTGTACCACTGAGCTATACCCACCTTCCTCATTTTTCTATCACTATGGATTTATCTTCCCTAGAATTTTATATAAATAGAATAATAGAGTATGTAGTATTTCATGCCTGGCTTCTTTCACTCCGCAGGATGCCTTTCAGTTCATCTCTATTGCTGTTTGTATCAGGACTTTGTTCTTCTTTCTTGCTAAGTAGTGTTCCGTTGTATGGATGGACCATAGATAATTTATTCTATTACCAGTTCGTGGGCATGTGGGACTGTTCCTGCTCTGGGGCTCTGATGAATAAGGCTACTCTGAACACTTGAGTACAAGCCTTTGTGTGCTTTAACTTGTCTAGAGTGAGTCCTTAGCAATGGCTCACGTGGTGAATATGTTTCAATTGATAAGAACCTGGCCAGTTGTTTCCCACAGTCCTGGGTACCAGTTTGCATTCCCAGCAACAATACGTGATGGGACAGTTCCATTTGCTCTGCATCTTCACCAGCACTTGCTATGATCAATCTGTAATTTTTTTAGTCTCTTTAATTTTTACCATTTTAGTGGGTTTTTTTTTTATTGGGGTTTTATTTTGCATTTTATTTTGACTGATGATGGTGAGAATCTTTTCATATAGTTATTTGCCAGTTGTGTGTATTCTTTGGTGAAGTATCTAGTCAAATCTTTGTCAATTGCTTACAGTTTTCTCAATTATTGAGTTGCCAGACTTTTTCATTCTTAATATATTTTGGAGACAAGTCCTTGAACTCAACTCCATTAATAGGTACAGGGTTATTCATTATAAGTGATATCATATGATATTTGTCTTTCTCTGGCTTATTTCACTTTCTCCCAATGTGTAGCAAACATCTTAAATTTTGACAAAGTCTAATTTCACCCATTTTCTCTTCCATGGTTTGTGTTTTTCTGTGTCTTATCGGAAAGGCCTTTGCCTAGCTCAATGTCACAAAGACACTCTCCTATAGTTTCTTCCAGAAGGTTTCTATTTCTAGCTCTTACATTTCAGTCTGTGATTCATTTTGAGCTAAATCTTATGCATAGAATGAGGGAAAAGTCTAGGTTCATTCTTTTCCATGTGGGTACGCAGTGATTCCAGCACCATTTGTTCAGAAGACTGTCCTTTCCTCGTTGAATTACCTTGCCAGCTTTGCAGCAAATTGATCATAGGTGTGTAGATCTATTTCTGGACTCAGTTCTGTTCTCAGTGTGCCCATCCTTATACCAGTGCCACACTGTCTTGATTACTGTCGATTTATAGAAATCTTGAAGTCAGAAAGTATATATCTTTCACCTTTGTTCTTTCTCAAAATCTTTTGGCTGGTCTAGGTAATTTGCATTTCCATATACATTTTATTTATTTATTAACATGATTTGACATGTTTTTTAAAATTAAAAAAAGTAATACAACTAAAGGTTACACTCCATTTATAGTTATTACAAAATATTGGCTACATTCCCGTGCTGTACAGTATGTCCTTGTAGCCCATTTTATACCTAATAGTTTGTCCCTCCCGATCTTCCACCCCTATCCTGCCCCCCACCCCACTGGTAACCACTAGGTGGTTCTCTGTATCTCTGAGTTGGCTTCTTTTTTGTTATATTCACTAGTTTGTTGTATGTTTTAGATTCCACATATAAAATGATATCATACAGTATTTGTCTTTCTCTGTCTGACTTATTTCAGTTAGCATAATTCCTTCCAAGTCCATCCCTGTTGCTGCAAACAGCAAAATTTCTTTCTTTTTTATGGCTGATTAGTATTCCATCGTGTGTGTGTGTGTGTGTGTGTGTGTGTGTGTGTGTGTGTGTATACCACATCTTTTTAAAAATGTTTTTATCGAAGTATAGTTGATTTACACAATGTTAGTTTCAGGTGTATGGCAAAGTGATTCAGGTATACATATACATACATATATATTTTTTCTTTTCAGATTCTTTTCCATTATATGTTATTACAAAAAATTGAATATAGTTCCCTGTGCCATACAGTAGGTCCTTGTCGTTTATCTATTTTATATACAGTAATGTATATTATCTGTTAAACCCCAACCCCTAATTTATCCCTCCCCTCCCTTTCCCCTTTGGTAACCATAGTTTGTTCTCTATGTCCATGAGCCATTTTTAAGCTTGTAAATAGAATTTGTATCATTTTTTTAGATTCCACATATAAATGATATCGTATGACATTTGTCTTTCTCCGTTTGACTTACTTCACTCAATATGATAATCTCTAGGTCTATCCATGTTGCTGCAAATGGCATTATTTCATTGTTTTTTATGCCTGAGTAATATTCTAGTGTGTGTGTGTGTGTGTGTGTGTGTACAATATCTTCTTTATCCATTCATCTGTTGATGGACATTTGGGGTGCTTCCATATCTTGGCAATTATAAATCATGCTGCTATGAACATTGGGGTGCATGTAGCTTTCTGAATTAGTTTTTTCTGTTTGTTTTTTTCAGACATATACCCAGGAGTGGGATTGCTGGATCATATAGTAGTTCTCTTTTTAGTTTTTTGAGAAAGCTCCAAACTGTCCTCCATAGTGGCCACATCAATTTACATTCTTACCAACAGTGTAGGAGGGTTCCCTTTTCTCCACATCCTCGCCAACATTTATTATTTGTGTTCTTTTTGATGACAGCAACTCTGATAGGTATGAGGGGATATCTGATTGTGGTTTTGATTTGCATTTCCCTGACAATTAGCCATGTTGTGTATCTTTTCACGTGCCTGATGGGTGTCTGCATTTCCTCTTTGGAAAAAGGTCTATTCAGTTTCTCTACCCATTTTTAAATCGGGTTGTTCATTTTTTTAACATAAGTTGTATGAGCTGTTTATATATGTTGAATATTAACCCCTTATCAGTTATATCATTTGCAAATATCTTCTCCCATTCAGTAGGTTATCTTTTTGTTTTGTTGATGGTTTCCTTTGCTGTGTGAAAGCTTGTAAGTTTAATTAGGTTCCATTCATTTATTTTTCCTTTTATTTCCTTTAGAAGACAGATCCAAAAAAATATTGCTTTGATTTATGTCAAAGAGTGCTCTGCCTATGTTTTCCTCTAGTAGTTTCATAGTATTCCATCTTACATTTAGGTCTTTAATCCATTTTGAGGTTTTTTTTGTGGCGGGGAAGGGAAGGTAATTAGGTTTATTATTTATTTATTTATTTTAACGGAGGTACTGGGGGTTGAACCCAGGACCTTGTCCATGCTAAGCATGTGCTCTAACACCACTGAGCTACACCCACTCCCCAAGTTTATTTTTGGATATGGTGTTAGAGAATGTTCTAATTTCATTCTTTTACATGTAGTTGTCCAGTTTTCCCAGCACCACTTATTGAAGAGTCTAGTAGTAATAGTCTAGGTAATTTGTATTTCCATATAAATTAAAGAATCATCCTGTCAGTCTCTACAAAAAAAAAAAGAAGAAGCCTGCCAGGATTTTAATTGCCATTATGTTGAATCTGTAGGTAAATCTGGGGTGAATTGACATCTTGACAATAAAAAGTCTTTCAACCCATGAATGGGGTATTTCTTTCCATTTATTTAAGTTTCTTTAATTTCTCTCAGCAATATTTTGTAGTTTTTGGTGTACAGGTTTTGCACATATGTTGTTAAGTTATCTCTAAGTATTCTTATTTTGGGTGCTATTGTAAATGGTACCCTTAAATGTCAATTTCTGATTGTCTGTTGCTAGTGTATAGAACTATTGATTTTTGCATATTAATTGTTTATCCTGCAAACTTGCTAACCTCACTTGTTCTATTGGTTTTTGTAGACATCTTAGGATTTTTTTTAAACATAGGCAATCATGTCATCTTTGAATAATGACAATTTTACTTTTTCCTTTCTAGTCTACATGCCTTTTACTCCTTTTCCGCGCCTTACCACACTAGCTAGGGCTTCTGGTGCAGTGATGAGTGAGAGTGATGAAAGCAGATATCTTCGCCTTGTTCCTGATCATAAGGGAAAGTAGTCAATCTGTTGCCATTAAATATGATAGTAGCTGTGGGTTTTTCATAGACACGCTTTATTGAGCTGAGGCGGTTTCCCTCTGTTCTTAGTTTACTGAGAGCTTTTATCACAAGTGAGTGTCGTCAAATGTTTTTCCTGTATCTATTGAGAGGCTCATATGGTTTTCTTTTTCTGTTGTCGCTGTTAGTATGATTAATTACATTGACTGATTTTCAAATGTCAAAGCAAACCAGAGCCCTATTTGTTCATGATGTGTTATCTTTTTATATATTACTGGATTTGATTTGCGCAAATTTTGGTTAGTATTTTTACATCATGTGTATTTATGAGCAATACTGGTCTGTAGTTTCCTCTTAATGTAATGTCTGGTTTTGGCATAACAATAATGCTGACCTTGTAAAATTAATTGGGAAGAGTTCTTCCCTCTTTTATTTTCTGGAAGAGTTTGTGTAGAATTGGTGTTATTTCTTCCATAAGGTTTGGTGGCATTCACCAGTGAAGTCCTATAAGCCTGGAGCTTTCTTTGTGAAAAAGTTTTTAGGTACAAAAACA
This sequence comes from Camelus bactrianus, assembly GCF_048773025.1. NCBI lineage: Eukaryota > Metazoa > Chordata > Mammalia > Artiodactyla > Camelidae > Camelus > Camelus bactrianus. Next base: position 117,065,336 of record NC_133575.1, on the reverse strand, counting down.
GGGTTATTCAGGTTATTTATTTCTTCCTGAATGAACTTTGATTGTATGCTTCACAGAATTTTTTTCTTTCGTCTAATACATTACCACATGTTTTCCACAATATTCCCTTATTATCCTTTTAATGTTTGTAAGATCTGTAGTGATGGCCCCTCTTTCATTTTTTCCGATCAGAGTGGCTAAAGGTTTATCAGTTTCATTAATCTTTTCAAAGACCAGCTTTTGGTGTCATAGATTTACTATATTATTTTTCTGTTTTCTACTTTATTGGTTTCTGCTCTTTATCTTTGTTTTCTCACATCTACTTATTTTTTATTTAATTTGCTCTCCCTTTTCTAGTTTTTAAAAGTGGAAGCTTAAATAATTGATTTGGGGGAACACCCTTCTAGTTGCTAGATTGAGATGCTGCCCAATTCATGAATCACCTAATAAAGCCAATTTGATCTTCAAATTTACTCAGTTAAATTTTGTTTTTTAACACTAGGCAGATAGATAAATGAAACAAAATTAAAAGCCTAGAAACATGGATATGTAAATTTTTATGCATAATTTATATATATATATATATATTTATTATAAAGATGGTGTTCTAAATCAGCTGGGAAAAGATGGTTTATTTAATAAAAGATATTGGAGAAACTAGAAAGTGATCTGGAAAAAAACGGATCACCACCTCACACTTTATAGCAAAATAAATTCCAGATTAGAGGAAAGATTAGAATGTGAAAAGTGGAAGAACACAGGTACTGGAAGAAAACATGGGAGAAATTTTGTATCTCGCTGTGGACAAGCCTTCCTCAGTATAGCGAAACAAACACAAATAAACAGGTAAAACAAGAAGCTGTAAAAGAAAGTACTACTAAATTCCAACTGTTTTCCCCCGGCTTTATTGGAGTATGATCGGAATTTGAAATTGTATATATTTGAGGCATACAAAGTGATGTTTCGGTATACGCATACTTTGTGAAATGAGAAATGATTACCACAATCGAGCCAATTAACACATCCATCACCCCTTCTAGTTGCTTTTTGTTTTGGCGGTGGCGGGGAGAACCCTTGAGGTGTATGTCGAGCAGAGTTCGCCGTGCTCTGTATTAGGCTCCAGAACTTATTCAGCTCGTAACTGAACATTTGTGCTCTTTGCCCTGCGCCTCTTCGTTTCTCTCCACCCCAACCTTTACTAATCACCATTCCTCTGCTGCTACATGTTCCACTTTTTCAGATTCTGCCTATAAGTGAGATCATGTGGTATTTGTCTTTGTCTGGATTATTTCACTGAAATTCACTAAATTCAACTATTAAAAACATTCTTTTCATTCCTGCATGGAAAAAAGTCGTAAGGAAAATAACAAACTGCAAAAAATAATTGATCTGGGAACTTTCTCCTTTTCTGATATAAGCAGTTAATGTTATACATTTTCTTCCAATCACTTGTTTAGTCGAATTCCTAATTTATGATATTTTATGTCTTTAGTTTTATTCAAATAAACATATTTTCTAATTTAATTTGTAATTTCTCCTTTGGTCCATGGGTTACTTAGAAGTGTATAGGTTTTCATTTCCAAACAGTTGGAAATTTCCTAGATATAGTTTTGTTATTGGTTTCTAATTCAATATCATTGTGATCAGATATCCTGCTTTGTATGATTTCTATCCTTTGTAATTTATTGAGACTTGTTCTACTGCCCAGAATGTTGGGTGTCGGATTGCATAAATATCAATTAAGTTGCTTTGGTTGATAGTGTTGTTCAAATCTTCTATATTCTTTTTTTTTAAAGGAGGTCCTGGGGATTGAACCCAGTACCTTGTGCCTGCTAGGCATGCATTCTACCACTGAGCTAGACACTCCCCCTAAATATTCTATATTCTTAATGATTTTTTTCCTATTTAGTTTATCAATTCCTCAGAAAGGGATGTAAAAGTCTCCAACTAGGCTTACAGATTTGTCTATTTCTAGAACCCATTGGTGCTGTCAATTTTTGTTTCATATATTTGGGGGATTTGTTATTTGGTGCTTGCATATTTTAAATGATTATGTCTTCTTAGTTATTTGTCCCTTCCATTATAAAATAGTCCTCTTTATCTCAGGTATAATCTTTGTCTTGAATTTGACTCTATCTGATATTAATATAGCTATACCAGCTTTTTTATGCTCAGTGTTTGTGTGGTATATCTTTTCCCATCCTTTTACTTTCAACTTTTCTGTGTTTTTATGCTTAAAGGATGCTTCTTGTAAATAACATATAGCTATTTTATCCAGCCTGACAGGCTCTGCCTTTTAACTGATGTGTGTGGCAGATTGTGTTTTTCAAAGGTAGCCCCAACAATGCCTCCTATCCCACATGGTCTCCTGGAGCCTTGCCATTTTCCCATCAGGAGGTGGAATTTAACCCTCCCTGCTATAATCTGGCCAGGCTTGTGACTTGCTTGTAATCAACATGATATGATAAAAAGTGAATGCCGCTTGACTTCCGAGGCAAGGTCAGAAAAGGAAGTGTGGCTTCTACCTTGTTAGCAGGGATGCTCACACTTCCAGCCTTTGGCTACCACCTAATCAGTCCAGGTTCCCTGCAGCTGCCATGCTATTAAGAAGCCCAAATTAGCCCTTATGGAGGGACCACATGGAAAGGCTCCAAGATGACATGAACAGAGAGAGATGCTCAACCAGCTCTAAGTTGCTCCAGCCACTGTCTGATGGCAACTGCATAAAAGACCTTCAGCCAGAACTGCCCAGTTTACCCTCTCCCAAATTCTTTTTTTATTTAATTGTAGAGTTGTGGTATACATATATGAAAAATAGTGAGATATATATATATATATATATATATATACACACACACACACACACACACATATATGTCTCAAACCATTTTAAGTGTACAATTCAGTGGCATTAATTACATTCACAAGGTTGTGCAGCCATCAGCCATCACCACTACCTGTCTCCTGTTTCCAAATCTTTTTAAAATCACCATAAATAGAAGCTCTGTACCCCTTAAGCAATAACTCTCCATTCTCCCCTCTCCTCATCCTCTGGTAACCTCTAGTCTACTTTCTGTCTCTATGGATAGGTATTTGATATAAATGGAAACATACAATATTTGTCCTTCAGTGTTTGGCTTCTTTCACTCAGCATACTGTTTTCAAGGTTCATCCATGTTGTAGCATGTATCCAAACTTCATTCCTTTCTATGATTGAATAATATATTACTCATTCACCTGTTGATAGACATTTGGGTTGTTTCCACCTTTTGGCGATTGTGAATTATGCTGCAGTGAACACTGACATTACAAATATCTGTCTGAGTCTCTGTTTTCAATTCTTTTGAGGATACACCTAGGAATGGAATTGCTGGATCGTATGGTCATTCTATGTTTAGCTTTTTGAAGAATGTCTTTCCCATATACTTGACTCTCAGAAACCATGAGCAGTAAGAAAATGATTACAATTGTTTAAAAAGACTAAGTTTTGGAGCAATTTGTTATGCAGCAACAGTAACTGGAATAGAGTTTTAGTCCATTTATATTTAATATAATTATTGATATCTTTGGGTCTAAGTATATCATCTCAATGTTTGATTTCTATTTATTTCACCCATTTTTCTTCTTGTTCTTTTTTTCTGCCCTTTTGGGAGTGGACAAATTGAATTTTTTTCAGTATTTCATCTTGTTTATTGACTTTTTAGTTATAAATCTTTTGGTGTTATTTTTAAAATTGTTGCTCTAGAGATTACAATTTGTTTCTTTAATTTAGCACATTCTACCTTTGGAAAAAAATATTCTACTACTTTATGAACAGTGTAAGAATGTCACAACAGTATTCCAATTGCTACAGTCCCAACCTTTATGTTCTGGTTGTCATATACTTTATTTTTATGCACAATATACAAAAAGATAACTCCACAGTACATTGTTATTATTTTTACTTTGAAGAGTAAATAGTCAGATTTCTGGTCAAGATGGCAGAGTGATAAGACCATGAACTCGCCTTTCCTCATGACTACAATGAAACCACAACTGAATGCTAAACAACCATAGAAAAAAGATTGGAACCTAGCAAAAAAGATCTTCTTCAACTGGAAACATAAAGAGGAAACCACAGCAGGACGGTAAGAGGGATGTAATGCTAATATAATTGGGCTCCATACCCCCAGGGTGGGTGACCCACAAGCTGAAGAACAGTTAAGTTGCAGAGGCCCTCCCACAGGAGTGAGAGCTCTAAGCCTCACGTCAGGATCCGCAGCTTGGGCCCTGGCACTGGGAGGAGAAGGAGACCCCAGGACATCTGGTTTTGAAGGCCAGTGGGGCTTGGTTCAGGGAGCCCCAAGGGACTAGGAGAAACGGAGACGTCATTTGCTTGGGAAGCACACGCAGAAACTCGCATCCACCAGGTCCAAGGGCAGAGGCAGTGATTTCATAGGAACCTGGGCCAGACCTGCCTGCTGGATTTGGAGGATCTCCTGGGGACATGGGGGACGGCTGCAGCTCACTCAGGGGACATAAAAGCTGGTGGTGGACATTCCAGGAGTGTTCATCTACATGAGCTTTCCTGGATGCTGACATCTTGATTGGATCATTAGCACCAAGACTGAGCCCCACTCAACAGCCTGTAGGGAAGCCTCAGGCCAAACAACATACAGGGTGGGAGCACAGCCCCACCCATCAGCAGACTTCCTGAGCCACAGAGGCCTCTAGACACAGCCCTGCCCACCAGAGGTCCAGGACCAAGCCTCACCCAGCAGTGGGCAGGCACTGGCTCCTCCTGCCAGGAAACCTGCATAAGCCTCTAGTCCAGCCTCATCCACCAGGGGCAGATACTAGAAATAAGAAAACAACAATCCCAGAGCCTGTGGAAGGAGTCCACAAACACATAGAGAGACAGAAGATATGAAGCGGCAGAGGAATATCTCCCAGGCCGAGGCCCAAGATAAAATCCCAGAGGAAGAAATAAGTGATGAGGAGATAGACAATCCATCTGAGAAAGAGTTTAAAGTAATGATGGCCAAGATGTTCAGGGAACTCAAGAGGAGTATAGATGCACAGAGTGAAGTTTTTAGCAAAGAGGTGGAAAATATACAGAATACCCAAACAGAGTTCAAGAATAAAATCACTGAAATGAATAACACACTAGAAGGAACCCAGAATAGACTAAACGAGGCAGAAGAACAGATCAGTGAGCTAGAAGACAGATTCGTGGAAATCACTGCTGCAGAACAGAAAACAGAAAAAAGAATAAAAATGAATGAGGATAATTTAAGAGAACTCTGGGACGACGTGAAGTGCTCTAATAATCGCATTATAGGGTCCGAGAAAGAGAAGAGAGAGAGAAAGGACCTGAGAAAATCTTTGGAGACATAATAACAGAAAACTTCCCCACCTTGGGAAAGGAAACAGTCACCCAAGTCCTGGAAGCACAGAGAGTACCACACAGAATCAACCCAAAGAGGAACACACCAAGGCACATAGTCATCAAACTGACAACAATTAAGGATAAGGAGAAAATATTAAAACTAGCAAGAGAAAAGCAATGAATAACATACAAGGAACTCCCATAAGGTTATCAGCCGATTTTTCAGCAGAAACTCTACAGGCCAGAGGGGAGTGACGCAATATATTTAAAGTGATGCAAGGGGGAAACTTACAACCAAGAACACTCTGTCCAGCAAGGCTCTCATTCAGCCTTGATGGAGAACTCAAAAGCTTCACAGATAAACAAAAGCTAAAAGATTTCAGCACCACCAAACCAGCTTTACAACAAATGTTAAAGGACCGTCTCTAGTCATCAAACCATAAGAAAAGAGAACAAAAAGAAGAAAGGGGGAAAATAGAGACCTACAAAAGATTGCTTTGGCTGTTTGGGGTCTTTTGTGGTTCCTTATAAATTTTGGAATTGTCTGTTCTAGTTCTGTGAGGAATGTTGCGAGTATTTTGCTGGGGGTTGCGTTGGATCTGTGGATTGCTTTGGGTACTGTGGCCATTTTGATGGTGCTGATTCTTCCAATCCAAGAGCACAAGAAATCTTTCCATTTCTTTGTGTCATTTTGGTTTTCAGAGTATAGGTAACCTCCTTGGTTAAGTTTATTTATAGGTATTTTGTTGTTTTTGATGTAATGGAAATGTCTCTGACAGTTATAAGGTTCTGGTTTTTGAAGTGAAAAAAAAAACGTGAAAAAGGGCCACAAATGGCAAAATATCCTTCTTTTTTATGGGTGAGTTGTATTCCATTCCACATATATACATACATATATACATATGTATATGTATGTATGTATATATACACACACTGCATCTTCATTCTCTATACTATTGATGTGCACTTAGGATGCTTCCATATCTCGGCAATTATAAATAATGTTGCTGTTAATAGCAGGGTGTATGTATCTTTTTGAATTAATTCTTGTTTTGTGGTTGGCATTATTCCTTTGACAACTATGTAAGTTTAAAAAGCTAAAGCTCTAAACGTTCTCAGAAACAATGAACAGTACATATATATAAAATAAAAATATATGTTCAGTGAAAAATAAAAAAGAAATGGGCTATCAAGCCATGAAAGACATGGAAGAAATTTAAAAGACATATTACTAAATGCAAGAAGCCAGTCTGAAAAGGCTACAAACTGTACGATTCCAACCAAATGACATTCTGGAAAAGGCACAGCTACAGAAACAATAAATGATCATGGTTTCCAGGGGTTTGGGGAGAGGGAGGGAGGGAGGGATGAACAGATGGAGCACAAGGGATTTTATGGGCAGTGAAATTATTCTGTATGATACTACAGTGGTGGCTACATGTCATTATGCATTTGTCAAAACCCATCAAGATACAACATCAAGGGTGAACCCTAATGTAAACTATGGACTTTGGTTGATAATAATGTGTCCATCATGTTGGTTTGTCGATTGTACCAAATATGCCACACTGATGAGGGATGTTGAGGGTAGGGGAGTATATATGTGTGGGTGGGGATGGCTATGTGCTAACTCTGTATTTTCTGCTCAATTCTGTTGTGAACCTGAAACTGCTCTAAAAGAATAAAGTCTATTTAAAAAAAAGAGTAAATAGTCGTATATTTTCTCTTTCTGGTGTTTTTCATTTCTTTCTTCAGTCTGGTATAATTTATCTTCCATCTAAATAATTTATTTTAGCATTTCTTTTATTGCAAGTCTGCTGGAGATGAATTTGTTATTTATTCTCAGCTGGGGATGTAACCTTATTTTGCCTTAATTTTTGTAGGATATTTTCACTGGATATAGAATTCCAGATTGAAAATTTTTAGTTTTCTTTCAGCATTTGAAGATGTTGTTGGTTTTCTTTTTAGATTAGGAATCTGCTGTCACTCTTACTGTTGCCTTGTAGGTAGCATGTCTTTTTCTCTCTGACTGCTTTCAAAGTTTTTTTTTTTAATTTTGCTTTTCAGCAGTTTGACTACGAAGTGCCTAGGGGATGTCGGAATTATGATAACTATATCATTATTTTAAAGTCTCTATCTGATAAATCCAGCACCTGGGCCATCTATGAGTCTGGTTTTATTGATTCTTTCCTCTTGAGAATGGATCATAGTTCCTTGCTTTTCCATATGTATCTTATTTTTTTATATTGAATGCCAGACATTGTATATAACGGAACAGTAGGGAGTATAATAAATAACATTTATGCCCCCAAAAGGCATGCCTTTCCTTCTGTTAGGCTGTGTGTGTGTGTGTGTGTGTGTGTGTGTGTGTTTGTGTGTGTGTGTGGTATTGGAGGGTAGTTTTGAGTCAATCTGGTCTGGGATTTCTGGTTGCTTTAGATAGATTCGGTTCCCCGAAGACTCCAAAGTCTTTCAAGACAGGATCAAAACCTTCTCTTTAGCAGGATTGTGAGCTGAAACTTCAGTAGATCCATGAATACGTGCCTTAGGAGTATCTCTTTCAGGTCTTCTGCCTCAACCACCACCACAGCAAGCTCCTCCTCCCCCTGCCTTATGACGTCAGCAGCCCCTGTGTCCCTGCAGCCTGGGGATGGTCTCTCTTAGCGCTTCTGCTCGCCTCTGGCCACCACCCACCACTGGAAGGTCTGCAGTGTGATTTCTCTCAGCCCACCTGCCCTGCCTCCAGACTTTTCTTGCTGAAAACCTATGGAAAGGAGTTGGTGGGTAAATGCAAACTCTCTTTCTGTCTGAGGCCCCTAGGGATTCAAACTGTCATGTGGTCCCATACTTGTCCTTTAAAAAATTCATTGCAAGTTGTTGTTGTTGCAAGTTCAGCTCCCTGATAGGCTGCAAAGAAAAAAAACCCCTATGATTTTGTAAGGATGTCGTATTGCATTTTTTGGTATCCTAAGCAGAAGCAAAATATCTGTCTACTGACTTTTGAATTTATTTCTTTATTTTTGATCTTTCTGGGGGGAGGTAATTAGGTTTGTTTGTTTGTTTGTTTATTTAATGGCGGTACCAGGGATTGAACCCTGGATCTCATGCATGCTTAGCATGTGCTCAACCACTGAGCTATATCCTTCCTCACCAACTTTTGAATTTATGCTACCACAGAAAGTTCTTGTTTGTTCTCTGAATGTTCTTTTTTACGGCACCTGGTTCTTCTCTCATGGATGTTCATTCTATGATCTCCCTGAGGATGTTAAGGAGTTTTTAAGAAAATATTTCTTATCCTTCACAATCCTGTTTCCCACCAATTGTTTTCCTCTTCGTTTTGATCTTTCTCTTTTATGTTTTCCTGTTAGAGGCTTCCTCGGGTGCCGAGGGAGTCTGGTTGTCATCTCATATTTAAGAATGAGATAATACAGAGCTTATTGGAAGGGATGGGCTTGCCAAGTAAGGGCTTCATTGTAGGTGGAAGCACCTGGGCTGTTTTCATGGGGAATCCCAGTGTGACCCTCTTTGGTCCCTTCCTATTAGAATGGTCTAACAGCCCAGAGGAAGATCTTTAGTCTAACTGGGGCTGGCTGGACAGCATGGGGCAAGAGGGCCCAGATGACTCCATGTTCAGTGAGCAAATATTCATTCAGGCTCCCCGTTTTCTGTGTGGTGTCCCCTAGGCTGTTTCTGGTGTTTTCCAATTGGGACACTCTTGGTTTCATCATCTCCAAAGAATGAACTTCCTCTTCTGCTGGGATGGAGGATGGCATCCAACTGCCTCTTACACACTTTCAACTACCCACCCCCGCCCCCCCTTTCCACTGATTTCTAAGTGTTGTATGAGCTCTGCCCTGTGAATTCAGCTGGTGCTCAGTTGTCCGCACCACCCTGGCTTCTTGGATCCACTACAGTGGTTACTTCTCTGCTACCACAATCTTGGTGCTGTTGTCTCATATCCTAGTGATGTTGTCCTTGGGAATTTTGCTGTTAAAAATTAATTTATTGTCATTATAGGGGGGTTTCAGTGGGGAGAGAAAGTAAATGCATGTGTTTAATCTGTCCTCTTTGTTTCCAAGTCAACAGTATGAGGGAAAAGTCTGGAAGAGCAACTGAATGGAAAGAGAGAGAGAGGCTGGCTAGGGGCATGTGGCAGGATAGTTTGGAGCCCATGAATCCCTAGTGACACTTGTCTACACACTGATGTGGTTTTTGCCAGCAGCACTCTCTGCAGCTTGTGGAAGGGGGAGCAAAGTCAACGGACAATTCTGTTCAAAGTTTGGGGATTTATGGGAAAAACAAGAGAATAAGTGACTTAAGTGTGGTTAGACAGGACAGGCCAAGCAAGGTGCTGACAAAGACACAGCTCCCTGCTGTGGAGCACCTCCGGCCAGTGATTGACACATAGACGGTGTCTTAGTCATAATAAATGGAAACAAATAGAGACTGAAGGGCTTAAACAACAGACATTTATTTTCTCAGTGGTTGGGAGGCAGGAGGTCCCAGATTAAGTTCTGGCAGGGTCAGTTTATGGTAAAGGCTCTTCCCAGCTTGTAGGTTGTCTTGGGGCGGGGGCAGGCCGGTGGGGGCTGGTGTCTCTTTATATAAGGACACTAATCCTATCAGACCAGGGACCCACCCTTATGACCTCTTTCAACCTTAATTACTTCCTTAGAGGCCCCATCTCTAAATACAGTGACATAGGGGTTGAGGTTTCAACAGATGAATTTTTTTGAAGGGGACAGAAAATTCAGTCCATAGCGGATGGCCTAACTATGTGTCAGATAGCCTGCTCCAACCTCAGCTTCAGCTGCTTGGACCAGGAGCAAGCACTGGCCAAGAGCAGCTTGTCTACATAGACCGGTCAGTTGCCTATCAGGTTACCCAGCATGAAGGCTCTTCCCAAACCTACTTAAAAATATGGTTCAGATTCCCCAAAGCTCAGGTATGTGATTCTGCCTGGGTTCCCATCTGTGTGTCTGAGATCACCGTTGTAATGGTCAATTTTATGTGTCAGTAAACTTGATCAGGCCATGAGATGCCCAGACATTTGGTCAAACATCACTCTGGGTGTGTCTGTGAGGATGTTTCTGGATGAGATTATTCTTTGAATAAGTAGACTGAGTGGAGAGACTGCCTTCCCTAATGTGGGCAGGTCTCATCCAATCAATCGAAGATCTGGGACATGGATGTTTTCCTGTTCTCGGGCTGGAATTTACACCATCAACTGTCCCTGGTCTCCAGCTTGCCAAGTGTGAGAGGGGGTTCAAGAAATTGAGAGGTTGAGATGTTGTGTGGGTGAGGGGAAGGTTGGGAGCCATTGGTTAATAAGGCAGAGTGATACCACAAGAAGGTACAGAGGGTGGCCAGGTCCAAGGAGAAGAACCTCAAAGGAGCCTCTCCACATGGCCGCTGAGCACCCTCACAACATGGAGGCTGACTTCTTCAAGACAGAGCAGCCCAGGAAAGAACAGGGAGGAAGAACACATATCTTTTACGACCTGCTCCCCCAAATTGCTTGCTATTATGTCTGCTTCACTCTGCTCATTAGAAAAGAGTCACCAAGTCCAACCCACACTCAAGAGGTGGCACCTCTTGAAGGGAAGAAATGCAAATACTTTGTGGCTAAAGGTTGAAATCACCAGAGCAGAGCCATTGATTAACTTGAGACTTTGTTAAGAAGGCAAATTTTAAAGGTAGCTGCTGAAAAACTCGTGCAGAGCTTCTAAATGAATCAAGGGGAGAATGAAGCAAGAAAACAGATTCAGTCCGTCAAAAAGGTGACCGAGAGCCGAGGGAACGGCTGGGAAGGCTGCTGGTGCTCAGCTATCACGCCCACCTCCTTTTCATGTGCCTCGGTCTTTACTGCCCACGTGGGGCGTTTCCCAGACAGTGCGCAGCCAGGCTCTGGAAAGCAAATTAGGTTTTGCCAATTGGGTGCACTCACACAAGAGTTGGAAAGCTGTGTGGAGTTGCTTTGCTCCTAGATACCAAGGCCAAGGAGGCGTGGGGCTTTGGCAGTGGCCCCTGGTTCATGACAATGGCAGTGTCATCTTGAACTCATCAGGTATGCTGGTGGCTGCCTGTTACCCCACCTTGTTGATGGTGGCAGAGGTGGTAGCTCCTCTGGGGAGTCAGTTTGGTGGTGGCGTCCTGTGGACCCCACCCAGAACATACCCCTCCTGCCCCTCCAGTGGGGGTACTCACTTCCGATTCCCTGTGCAAAATCCCTTTCTGTGTAAGATGGCTGAAGTGACTTCTGCTTCCCGCCCCTTCACTGATAGAAAGTGAGAGTGGAGGGAGAGAAATCTGGAAAGCAGGGCAAATAGAAAGAACTTAACAAGCAGACAAGAATAAGTACACACACACACACACACACACACACACACACACACACACACACGTGCAACAACAACATGGATGAATCTCAGAAACTCTGCTGAGCTAAAGAAACCAGCCAAGAGTACACATTGTATGATTCCATCTGTAATGCACTCTAGCAAAGACAGAAAGCAGACCAGTGGGGTCCAGAGGCCCGGGCTGGGGCTGGAGGGAGGGGCTGACTGCCCTGGGGCACACAGGGATTTGGGGATGTGATGGAAATGTTTGAAATCTGGATTTTGGTGATGCTTACATGACATTTCTCAAAACTCATTGAACTGTGCCCCTGAAAAGGGCAGATTTTACTGTATGTAAATCATACTTCAGTAAAGCTGATTTTTTTAAAAGACGAGGAGGATTAGACCAGAGCAAACTAAACCAAAATCCAGCAGTCTGCCGTTTCAAGAGACACGAAAACACCGAAAGATGGAAGGGGGAAGAACAGAGAAAGAGGAGTCAGGCTCAGGAGTCCACCCTGCTGGCACTTTCTTCCCACTTCACTGGCTTCTGCGACTCCAGTCCCCTCATCTCAAGGCCGTTCCTCTTGCGGGGGTTCTGGCCACACTCTGGGGGGCTGTCCTTGTCCAGCTAGCTGACTGTGCCCACGAGAGGGAAAATGAAGCAGGGGGCCGTGAGGAGCCCTGGCCATTGAAGGGGGTATGAGTGGGGGACAAGACCCAGATGTCTGTCTGTCCAGTGCCTCCCCACCTCCACAGCAAGCATGTGGCTGTGGAGAGAAGGCTCACCTCTTATTGGTGGCCAACCCCTCCTACTTCCCTGGGACTTGCCTGCCCTCAGTCCTCTCTTGTTCCCACTGTCACTCTCACTGGTCCCTCCCGTTTGGCACGCGGCAGTCACACAGAAGCAAGTTCAAATCCCAGGTCTGCCATTCACCTGCTGAGTAAGTCACTTGACCTGTTCGAACCTTAGGGTCGTCACCTGTGAAATGGGGGCAATAATGGTGCCTACTTCACAGTGATAGGCTGAGGAGCAGTTGAGGGAAGGCAGACGGAGTGCTCAGCAGGTACAGAGCCTCCTGGCTGCTGGGGTGCCTCTTGGAACCTCGGGCTCCTCCCTTGGTGAGTGAGGACACCAGACCCATCCTCACAGGGTTATGTGGACACAGTGAGCTAATGAAGACAGAGACTCTTCCCAGACTCTTTGGCCTTCAGTTTCCTCACCTGTAACGTGGGCTAACGGGTGACCTCCCTGACTGATGTGCAAGAGAAACGTGCTAATATCTGAAATGTGCTTGGGACAGTGGCAGGCCCCTGGTAGTGCTTGCTAAATGGGACTTCGTGTAATACTAGTGACGAATACCAGCGGTGAATACCTGTGATGAAAACACATAGATACCTGTGATGAAAACACATGAGCCCATCGTCGCGCATGCAGCAGGAGCATAGGAAAAGGGTCTCTCCGCTCCTTACTGTGTTCTTGTATTCCAGGCACAGCGACCAGCATCAAGCCCTACACTCCGAAGGACTTGTGGAAGTTGAGGCTGAAGGAAGAGGCTGGGAACTTACCGGAGAGGGTGCTGAGTGGAGGCAGAGGCAGTTGGCGAGCAGAGAGACCAGGCCTATCGGAGGTCAGATCAGAGCAGGCAGGAAGCCAACTGCAGCGCAGGGCCTGATGGAAAACACCCCCTCTTGGGTACAGGTCCCACCCTGCATGCCCAGCAATGTTCCCCCACCCCCACCCCCAACCTCCTCCAGCTTCCCACAGGGGCTGGACCATTGGCACAAGCGCCCGCCAGCACTCCTACTCTGGGTCTATCGGAACCAAAGGGTGGGCTAGTGGCAGCCCTGGGGAGCCCCTCCGCCTCCAGCTCCCTTGACTTCTCCCTCTCTCCAGCCCTCCTCTTTCACTCAGGCACCTGGTTTTGTCCAGGCTCCTTCTAAAGACACCTCAAAACCCTGCATTCAGACCTTCTCTGAGGGCAGGTGGGGCCACTCCAAGCCTCCCCTTCCAGGGGGAACAGAAGCTGGCAGGGAGGTGGTCGGGTGGTCCGCCAGAGACCCTCCCACCTGGGCCCCCTGCAAGGCTTGGAGAGTCTCGGGAGGCTAAGCTGAGGGCCCCAGTATGCTTCACTGGGCAACAGGCATGCCCATAAAAATACCGTGGCCACCAGGGCTGCAATCTGCCATCTGGGCCCTAGGCCTTCCTTGCCCTGCGGCCGGCTCGGCTCACTCCGGAATTCCTGTGCCCTCCGCTTCGCCTCGGAGGTCACAGCTGCGAGCCTGTGCGGGTGGGGGGCGGGTTGGGGGGGGTGGCTAGGGAGGAGAGCCTTTCTCAGGCGTCCAGGGCAGGGCTTCAGGGAGAGTGAGGCCGCCAGGAAAGGTCGAGATAGGGTCAATCCCCACGACAAAGAAATAAGACTCCAGGAAAACGGGCAGGCAGTCGGAGGAAGATCCAGGGATGGGGAACGGCGGCTCCAGGGGCGTCCTCTCAACAGCTCCTCGCCCTCCGGCTCTGCGCTGCGCAGGGGCCCGCGCTCCTAGGCGCCTCCCTAGCGGGATGAGATGGAGGCCCGCGCGCCCCTCCCCGACCACGCGCCTAGGATGGGAGGGGGGTTCCGGGGAGATCCCGGGGACTCGAGAATCCTGCCGTGGGGGGGGGGCGTCCAAGCACCCCACGACCACCTTGAGTGTGGGGGCCTGTCGCTCGCCAGCGCCCTCGAGGGCCGGGTGGAGGCTGGGGATGTTTCCCCATCCGACTCCTCTCCACGGCCCAGCAAGGCGCCTCGGGAGCACCCCTGCCTCGCGACTCCTGCCCGGAGCCTCCACTGCGGCGCGGGTGCCCCGATGCCGGGCACTGCCGGGTCAGGGACTCCAGAGGGGTCTGGTGGGACCTGGCGGCCGGGTTCCCACTGAGCTCCCGGAGTGGGTCACTGGGGGTTCCCAGTTGCGCCGGGCTCAGCAGTCTGGCTCCGCCGGGACAAGGGGCGCGGCGGGGCGGGGCGGGAGGCCAGGGAGGTGATCTCACTCCCTCTCCCCCGCCTCCCTTGCGCTCCCCTCCCCCTCCCCTGCGCGCACGCCCGCCCCGCCCCGCCCCCGCCCTGCCGCCGCGGCCGCCGCAGCATCAGCATCGCAGACGCTCTCGGGCGGCGGGTCCGAGGCCGGCGTGTGCGGAGGCTGGGCGGGCAGCCCGAACGGCAGCCGCAGCGCAGGTAAGGCGGGCAGGCCTGCCCTCGCGCCCGGGCCGCGGCTGCAACGCCCCGAGCCTCCCGTCCCAGCCCTGCCCCGGGGACGAGACCGGACCGGGGACGAGACCGGAGAGCCCCACCCGGACCAGCCCGCGGCCACCGGCGGAGCGGCCAGAGCCCCACCCAGGCCGGGCACCGGGCTCTGAGCCCCGCGGACTGCAGCGGGGCTGGGAAAGGAGCCCGGGGGCCGAAGCCCGACAGGTGAAGAATACCTGGGCGGCGCCCAAAATGCCGACCCAGGGAGGGACTCTCCGGGGGGAGTCAGGCAGGGACTATGCGGGCATGTCCCTCCAGGGGTGTGCGTGTATAAGAAAGGGAGCGCGGTGGGGCCAAGTGACCCCCGCCTCCCCATCGGCCGCCGTGGGGTGTGGCCCTGGGCGTGGCTGCCCACCTTTCTCAATCCAGGGCCCTGTTTGGCTGAAAATCCAGCCGCCAGCGGGGTTGGGGGGGAGGTTGGACTAGGCGGCCCCTGCCATGGGAGGGGAGGGGAGAGAACAGGGCTGGGTGCTGCTTGGGCCCTCCGCCCCAAGGTGGGAAGAGGGGCTTTGTTCTCTTCTTTCTAAACCCCAGCTTGGACTCCCCCGTGCTCCCCTTCCAGCCTGGGCCAGGACCAGGGTCTCTCTCCCTGGAGGCGTAGGGTGCGCCTGCAGCCTCAGTTTCTGCAGGCTCTGGTGGCCAAGAAAGTGTGCACTGAGTGAGGTTGGCCTGGAAACCCACCAGTGTGCGGCTGTGCACATGGGTGTAGACTGTGGGTCTGTCAGGTAGGGGGAGGGAGGGGAGCCTCGCTGGCTGGAGGCCCTGGCCCTGCGCACTGCAGGTCTTCTGCTCGCGAGTCTTCCTGCCTCTGTTCCCTTGTGGGAGAGTCTGCAATTCCTATACCCCTCTTCCTACGGCAAATTTTTGGGGACTCTTGGTTGGCAGGGTTTGCAAAGAGCACCTGGTAAAACCTGCTGCCCTCTACACGATATCTGGCGCCCTGCCCATCACAGCCAGTCTCAGGGAGGCAAGCCCAGGGCCATCTGCCCCCCTCCCAAGAAGTGAGGGGCTTGATACCCCCTCCAAGTAGGTGCCCTGCTTCCAGTTAACTCCACCCACAGGGCAGGGGCTGCTGACTCACGTGGCCCTGCTGATGAATAAGCCCTTCAGCCTTTCTTCCCAAGAACTACAGCTGGTGAGCCCCGTCTTTCTTCTCCCCTATGAAGTGGCTGGGGCTGAGGGCGGCCGGGGGCCTCTTGCCTCTGATTGGCTCCTTGTTGCCGGTGGTAGTGCTTCACCTGGCCTGGCCTCTCACCTGGCACAGAGCCCGTGCAGCGCCCACATGTGCACCCATGAGCTCCCTCACCTTGGGGGGACTCTCGGCTAATCTATGGCCACAAGGCAAGTTCATGTCAGTGCTGAGGCTGGAACCCCCCTCCCAGGTTGCTCGCCATTTCTCTTCGCTGCATCCTTGTCTCTCTCTCTCTCCATACTTATTTATGTCTTGGTGTATGCGATCCCCAAAGTGATACGTCTTATTGTGGTATGCTTGAAATATACAGAAAAGAACAAAAGAAATTAAGGATCCTTGGTGATCTGATCACCGAGAGAGAAACCCGCTCAGCACACCCCAGCCTCAGTCTCCCTGGTTTGCTACAATCTGCTCCCAAGAGGCTCCTCCCCCAATGCTCATTGTCCAGCCCTCTGCAAAGCACCAAGCCTTAGGCTCAGCACAGTAACGAGCTCCTCCCAGTACAGGAGCTAAGTGGCTCATGGGGTGGGCAGTCATTCGCTGGGCAGCTGCTCACTGCCAGGTGCCTGCTTGGGCCAGGTTTGGGGTTACCCATGGAAAAGCCGGTAACAAACCAGATCAACACTGTCTTTGTCTTCAGGATTGGTTTTCTGTGGATTGGTTTTCTTTTCCTCCTTTGTGACAATCTGCAGGGAAAAGGGAGGCAGGGATGGAGGAAGGGCCTTGTCTGAGGCCTACTCCAGTGAGCAGAGCTGCCTGGGTTGTGCCCCTGTCAGCCTCTTCCCGTGCTGGGGTGGGTGCCTTCTGTGGCGCGCACTTGAGCATGGCCAGCTGGGCAGGGTGGAGGAGGCCGCCTGTGATGTGGGACCGCTTTGGGTCTCAGCCCTCTTGGCTATCATGGGAGGGTGCAGACTTCGTCATCTTCAAGGTCCCTTTCAAGGCAAATGGTCCCTGGTGCCACTCTAAATGGCTGCAGCTGGACAGAACGTCTCCTGGGGCTCTCTTCTGGGCAGTGGGGCACATGGCCTGGCCGTGCTGGACCCGCTTCCAGGAAAGCCAGGGCGAGGGTGTGATGGAAGCTTCCCGAACCCCTTCTTGGGCAAAAGGTTGAAACAGCTCTAGAGTGAGGAGGGGGGCTTGTTCCTGGGGGTGCCCTGGGCGTAGGAGAGTGAAGTAGAGGTGGAGGCCCTGTGCAGAGGTCGGCCCAGACGGGTATCGCAGCCCACCACCCTGCTTCACCAGGCCCCTTTTTGTGGGTGCAAGTGGCGACCCAGAGCACAGTCCCAGGGCCCTGCCCCACCCTGTGATTCAGACAATAGGGGAGGCCAGGTATCTGAGTCCCCTGTCTAGGGTCCCAAGTGGGCTGCTGTCTCTGCCCTGCCCCCTCCTCCCATAATTGGGAAGGCTGGGTTGAGGTTCCTGGGTGGGCCCTATGCCCCCTTTCTCCCTCCTGCTTGCTCTGACCTGGCCCATCCTGGATGTCCCCTATCTCCTGCTTCCCCTGCCCTCCCCTTGCTCTCTTTACACCCCCACCCCCAGCCCGCACAGCGTCTGCTCTGTTGGAGTTTCGCTGTGGAGGGTTCACCACTCCCCTCCTCTCCTTCTCCTGTCCCTGCCTGCCCCACCCCTCCCCAGGTGCCCTTGTCTCCATCTCTCCACTTCCCCTTTTGTCTAACTTATTTCTCTGCACCTCTCCCCTGCCCCGCTTTCTATGGCCCAAGCTTGGCCCTGAGCTCTGAGCTCTGAGCCTCAGCACCAGGGTGCCCTGCTGCCCCATGTGTGCACGGCCACCCAGCTCTGTGCCTTTGGGTTGGGCCCAGACCTCCCTCTGGGGCCTCGTCGACCTGGAGGGTGGACAGGGGCGCCTGGTGGCCACCAACCAGGGGACGGGGGACGGGGGCCGTTAGCAAGGCCAGCCCACCTTCTCCCCAGATATCAGCAGTATCTTTGCAGCTTCCTAAAGGCTGTGATCCGAGAGGAGGGAGAGGAGGAGCGGGGGGAGGGTGCGGAGCTCCTCTGTGGGGGGGTAGGGGGGGTCTGGGCCGCTGGTCTCCCCAGAAGCTTTTCTTTGTCCAGTGCCCCCCATCCAAGCCCTCAGGAGTTACCTACGCCCTCTGTGTTCTCCTGGATCATGAAGCTGTGGAGGGAGGACCTGGCTACTGTCCTGCCACTGGGCAACTCAGGCCAGTCTCTGGCCCTAAACCCAGAGGGATGGCTGGGACGCCTTGGATTGGGTGGAGCAGGAGGGCAGTGTTGGCCTGGGCTTTGTATACTCGGCCGAGGGGGCCTTCTGAGCCTGTCCATCTTCATGTCAGTCTGATGATGCAGTTTGGAGGGAGGCGATGAGTCCGCAGGAGCCACTCTTCCCTCTGAAGTGGTCAGAGCCTGGCAGATTGGGAGAGGGCTGCCAGTGTGGAGGTTTGCATGCGGCAGCTTTGGGTGTGGGGTGCACGCGTAGCTTCCAGTCTTCCTATTTGCATGTGTGGGGATCGTGTATCTGGTTGCATGTGTGCATTTGTGTGTGTACGCCTGTGCACACAGAGCCCCCTGTCCCCACAGATCCTCCTGTGCCCAGGCGGATCCCATACTGGGAATGGGTGGGGCCGATGTCAGTGGCCGCAGAGGCTGCAGTTCCTCCCTGTGTGATGTGGGGGCTTCCTGTTGGGGGGGTGTCCCCTGGCCCCTCCCCTGGCCGCCTTCGTTCATGCCTTAAGAATGCTGAGGCCCTGAGGACAACAGAGGCTCCATTGTCCACCCCCAGGCTTCCTGTGCCCCCTCTGCCCTTTAACCCTTTGGAGTGGGGAGCCCCGAAGGGGCCGGAGGGGTCTGGCAGTGTCCGAGCTGTTTCCAGGTGCCCCCCGTCCCTCCTCTCTCACCCCAGGTGTCCCAAGGCTGGCAGGTCTGAGCAGCCAGCTCCACTGGTGGGCCAGCGCCTGTCCTGGACCCCTCTCCATTTGCTTGGCACCCTCCCCCACCCTGCCTGCCTCCTCTCCTTCCTCCTTTCCTCTGGAGTCCTGGAGACTGGCCCATAGGAGCCGATGGATGTCTCCCCATCTTGCCCAGTCCCCGAAGCCCCCTCTGGTGCCTGGTTCATTTCTCAGGTTGGGGGTTTCAGGCCTTGTTTGGAACCCACTTTCCAAAGATAGGGCTTAGAGGGGTTGGAGGTGGGGCACAATTTTAGGCCGTATCTCAGTTGCCCCAACTGTACATGGAAAACTTGGCTCTAGTGCTTACATTCTGGAGGTCTGGGAGGCCAGAGTCTTGGCCCCTGCTCCACTGGGCCTCAGTTTCCCTTTCAGGGGAAGGGAGTCAGTGCTGTCCCTAAGCTCTGACTGGAGAGAGGGACCTTCCAGGTAGCCAGGGGCTCTTGGTGAGCAGGCCCTGGGGCCTTTGATTTTGGGAAAGAGGTCAGAGCAATCCAAGATTCTGGATAGCCAAGGAGGGGATCGAGAAACCCAGGCTGTCCTGGAGCTGCCTGCCTTCTCTCTTCCAGAGTCCTTGGCTGGGAGGTTGTGTCAAGCCCAAAGCTGAGGGAGGATGGATCCTGCTCTGTGCTGAGGCGTGATGTGGGTCACATCCTACTTCCGTGTGGCCTCTTCCCAAGACTTTCCTCCCTGTCCCCTGCATTTGCTTGCCATCTGCCTAGCAAATAAGGCCCTTCCCCTGGGGGCAGGGCAACTTGGAGCCCATCCTTGTCCGGGCCCCTGGCTCTTTGGGAATGCAAGGAGGCACACGTGTTGGGGTGCCTGAGACCCTGAGAGGTGAGCTGACCCCCGGAGTAGTCTTTGGCAGCTTTGGGAGCCTCCACCAACCCCATCTAGAACCCCATACTTGGTGAGCATCAGTGCCACCTCTGAGCCTCAGTTTCCTCAACCCTAAAATGGTGGTAATGATAGTGCCTCCTTCTCTAGGATCATTTTAAGGATTAAATGAGTACTGTAGAGTAAGAGCCTTTAGAAGAGTCCCTGGCATGTGGTAAGTGCCAGCCGCGATTTTATTTAATAGAGTGGGGAGAGGGGGAAATGTCTGTCTGGCCGCCAGTGGTGAGATCCCCCACTTCCCTTCCCAGTGGAGACTGTTCTCCCCACTCTCCCACAAAGGGTTAACCTCTGTCCTGCCCCTCCCTCATCCTGTAAGGAGAATGGTCCTTTACAGGTGAGCTGTTGTTGCCTTGGAGACCGCAGCCTTGAGGGGGCTGAGGGCGCATTCTCCCTTAGGGAGGGGCAAGGCAGGGGGCACAGAGGACTAAGCAGTAGTCTTTTAAGACTTCTGGGGGCCCCAGGTACCTGTGGGGGCTCCCACCCAGCAGCCCCCTTTATGTATATCTAAATCGCCCATTAGGCTGCAGCAAGCTTTCCTCTGTCTTCCCCCATTTCTGCCAGCGGAGGGAGCTGGGCTTCATCTCCTTGGAAACTCGCCAGCCACAGCCTGGGGGGGGAGGGTGAGGAGGAGCCTTACTTAAAGGAACACAGTGCATGGGGTGTAGGTAACACCCACACCCTCATACAGGCTGGAAGGCCCCCAATGGCCCTGCTGGGGAGACAGCCCAGGCATAAGTGCCTCCAAGTGCCCCCCAGGCCTACAAGGGTACGGACCAGGCCTCCCACCCCCCCACTCTGACCATGTCACATACGTGGGCTGAGCCCCCAGCCCCTTCTTGGAACTGCTGGGTCACAGGTGCTGCCATTCTCAACAGACTGTGGGCTGGAGGGCTTGCCTGTGACTTCTCCTTGGGCAGGTGCATTTCTGTGAGGCAGGAGGGGCAGAGAGGTCTCCAGGAAGGACCTGGGAGCTGGCCGGCATGTGTGTGGCAAGCACAGAGGGCACCCCTGGAGGTTCCCAGGGTGTGTATGGCCTCAGCATGGCTCCACCACCTCCCAAATTCCCCTCCCCACCCAGGTCAGAGCACAGACCCCCAGCACAGTGGGGCAGGGTGTAGCCAACGCTGGGGCTCCTCTAGGGTCCCCCTGAGCCCCTGCCTGCAGGCTGTCCCACCTTAGTACCCGCCACGCCCTCCCCCCTCCCCCATTGAGCATGTGTGAGGCCTCGGGGGAGGATAGTGCAGGCCAGCAGTTGTTCATTCATGTTGTCTATAACCGTCCCCTTGCCCCAGTGCCACAAGTGGCCAGGGACCTGCCGCTCTGTATCTGTCATCGTGGGCTTTGTTTGTCTGTGGCCCTGGCTCACAGCTTCTCTGCTTTCTGTTTGTCTCTCTGCCCTACCCATCAGGCCAACCTGACCCCCAAGCCCAAGAAGCCCCCCTCCTCTGACTCAGGTCCATCTCCCCTCCTTCCCCGTCCCTTGCCTGGCACACTCCCCAGGGACAAGGATGCCGAGGAGGCGCCTCTCGGTCTGCGCACATGCGTGCACGTACACACACGCACACCCCTCAGTCTTCTTGCTCTTTTGGCCATTTCTCATCAGTGCTTTCTGCAGCTGTCTCTCATCCTTTGTACCCCGTTTCCCTCTCCTCTTCCTTTCTGCACTGCCTGGGTCTCCATTTCTGGATTTCTGTATTTGGTGACTGTGATGGTCCAGCCTCCGTCTTTGTCTCCCACTCCCTGCCCTCCCTCCCCCAGCCCTACT
The DNA here is from genome assembly GCF_048773025.1 of Camelus bactrianus. Taxonomy (NCBI): domain Eukaryota; kingdom Metazoa; phylum Chordata; class Mammalia; order Artiodactyla; family Camelidae; genus Camelus; species Camelus bactrianus. Next base: position 117,043,589 of record NC_133575.1, on the reverse strand, counting down.
TCACAGTCTCTCCTGCTCCCCTCCTGCCTCTTTCTCACCCTGTCTGTCACCCTTCAGTCTTCCCCAGCCTGCCCCCTCGCCTCACAGCCGTGGCCTTGGCTCCATCTGTACACCAGCTTGTGGAACACTCCCCCACTTCCCTTGCCCCTGGAGGTGCTGATGGGGGGTGGGGGGCCTGCTGAGCCGACAACCTGAGCTTCTTGCTCCGTAATTGCCTGAGGAATGGTGAGAGATCAGAGACCCGGCGGCGGCAGCAGGGAGGAGGCAGAGCCCCCTCCTAGCCGTCAGGGCCTCTCAGTCTCCTGGCTCCTGCCTGTCTCTGAGAGCCTGGGAAGGTGCAGAGTCGGGTGGCAAATACCAGGAGACTGAAAGAGGCTGGATGTGAGACTGCAGCATTGGGATGGAGCAGAGAGTGGGGACAAGGGGATTTGGGGTTATCCTATTTCCCCTGCATGCACACGTGCCGAGCCCCATTCTGGGAACTCAGATTGGAGCACAAGTGGAGGGGTTGGCATGCCAGCTGTCGTCATGCCAGCAAACGGAGTGCTCAGGTCTCCTTGTCTTAGTCTTGGGGATGGTCCGCCTTTGAGCTTCTCGCTTGTTTCCCTCCCTTCCCCCTCCTAAGACCAGAGCACTCAGAGCTCCCAAGGCTGCTGTTTGATCGCTTGCCCTCTGATCTGAGTCTCCTACTGCTTCCTACAGGCCTTGAAGCTGAGGCCAAGGCTGCATGGGGGCCAACCTTGCTTGGATTGGCTTTGTGGAGGAAGGTGGGGGTGGAACAGGTCTGCTGTTGCTTCTTCCTTCTGGGCACCAGCTCGGCTCTTGCAAATTGGGAACTGGCCATGCCTTTGCTACCCCCTTGCCCCACCCAAGCCATTCTCTTGGCCTTCAGCCCATCCACATTGACCCACCCTGGTGCTTCTCCACCCACCACCTCCAGCTTTGGGTGGGGAGTCAGACAGCTCCAAGCTGACTGTTATTTGCCACCATTTATTTTCCCTGCCCAGTCCCAAATCAATCTGCCCAATTCAGCATTCTTCTCGGGTTATCTTACACAAAACCAGTCTGTGGCTCCTGGTTGCCTCCTGACAGAGTCTGGATATCATGGCACAGCATTCCAGGCCTCCCCACCCAGCCCTTCAGCATTCTGGATGAGTCTTGGTCCCTCCTTTGATAAGGTCCTCGCTAGGCATGCGGAGGATGCCCAGGATGGACTTGGTGAAGGTGTCCGGACCTGGGCTCCAGCCTCCAGGCTCTCAGTCCCCTGGCAACTTGCTCTTGCCCCTCCTGCACTTTTACCACTTGTCTCATTCTCACACCCCTTCCTGTTTGGAGTCAAAATGGTCTATTTTCTTGGAAGTATTTTCTCTTATAGTCCCTGGCAGAGACGCTCCCCTTCCCCGGGCCCTCAGTTTTTAGGGCTCCTGGCATGAAGGTGAAATGTGAACATGGCTGGCATCACTTGGGTGTGGGGTGGACACATCTATCAGTGGAGCCGTGAAGACTCAGAGAATGATCCAAAAACTGGACGTGCCCTTGAGAGACCCTTGAGAGATGTCAGAAACACTGTCCCAGAGCTTGCCCTGACCCCTGCCCTCACCCTGGCCTGGGGCATCTGGAAGAGGAAAGGCCACAATCCCCTCTATTGTCCCCCCAGGAGACGGAGGGACAGCAGAGAGGTGCTTTCCTCCTCTCCTGCCACTTCTTGAAGGCAGGCCTCCTTTTCCCTTCTTTTTTCCTTTTCCACAACCTATTCCGTGAAATGCAGACTTCTTGAGCCCCTTTCCTTCTTTCTCAGTTCTCACCTCCCAAGTCCCCACTGTTCCCCACCGCCAGCTTTTTACGCCTGCATAGCACCCAGGGATCAGTTGGCTCTGAAACCCACTACAATGAGACTGTGACAAGAGTTCTCTACATATGCGTGCATGCATGCTTGTATGTGCACACAGAAATAACAGACCTGAGGATTCATCCCTCACAGATAGACACACCAGAAGACACACATGCTTCTGCTTGCGCACACAGCTGTCAGACCCATGTTTTGATTCCCCCAGATACACACCCACTCCTGAGTGCACCTCTCTCCCAGAGAAGCTGAAAATGTCTTCCTGCATGCACACACACAGCCACAGAAATACTGATGCACATATCTGGCTACATGTAGATCCACATCCACACTCATGCCCACAGGCATCTGCTTGCTGGGACGGTGAGTCACACATGGGGACGATGTGCACAGAGTGGCCTGTGGCATGCCCAGGGGAGCTGGCTGGGGCAACAAGTTGGTGCTGGAGAGGCAACTGGTGGAGAAGGCACAGACAGTAGGAAGGGAATGAAAGGCAACCTGGAGACCCAGCCTGTGCTGTCACTTCCAGGTTTTCGTTATCCAGGGTTGGTGGGGAGGAAGGGATGGAGGAGCTGGACAGCCGAGGGCGGGGCTGGGGGCGGGGCTAGGAGCCCGGGCTCGCCCAGATGTTAGTCACTAACAACAGTCCTTTCTCTCTCCTCCCCTACCTTTCCCTTCCCTCCTCCCTTCTCACAGTGCTCCCACCCCCGGCTCCTTCCCCAAGCTGCCCACTAGCCCCCTTCCCTCCGGCCAGAGCTTGAGCCGAGCCTGGTCGGCTGAGCCGCGCCGAGCCTCCGGTGCCGCCGGGAAGATGGCCGTGGCGCTGCGGTACTTGTGGCCTCTCCTCCTGTGCAGCCCCTGCCTGCTCATCCAGATCCCCAAGGAATGTGAGTAACTGAAGGGAGCCTCGGCGCCTCCCTTTACCGCCGTGCTGGGCTTCTCTTTATCCTCTGCCTCCTCGTCTTCTCTCGGTTCCGGACTCTCACCCCTCACCCATCCTTTCCTGGGCATGGAGTGGGCAAGAGGTACCCAGGATGTTTGGTGCTTCTGAAGGCACAAGGTGGAAGGCTCGAGGTTTTTCAGCATCACGGAGAGGAACCAGAGGTTCAGGAGGTCTGGTGAGATTTCAGCACCACGGACAGCGGGCCTGGTGCTGGATCTGCCTCCTCAGGCCTCTGCTCTCCCTCCGCCCAACCAACCCTTCCCCCAGGGGTGTGGCGGCCAGGAGAATGGGGTCGTCCCCAGTCCTCAACTAGCTGGTGTAAAGGGTTGGATTCAAGCCTTGCTACGGCTTCTGACTTGGATAATCCTATCCTGGGCCCTTGGCAGCCCTTTCTGCGAACTGAGACAAGGAAAGACTCTTGCACAGGCCCAGCAGCGTCCTGGAGCCCTACGATTTGATGTGTAGTTACTAGTTTGGGTTGGTGGGTGGGGCTGTTGGAGTAGCATGTTTAGGGGGGGTCACAGGTAGGTGCGTGGATGTTGGGGAGTGTAGCTAGAGGGTTGTGACTGAACTTGAGTATTTGCATCTGCTTGTGGGTTGCACAGACAGTTTATTTGTGTGTGTGGATGTATGTGGTGTGATTGACTTAGTGTGGATATTCCCGAGTGTGATTGTGATTTCCTATATGGGTAAGTTTGTGAGTCACTGTAACTGTTAATTATTGGTCAGGTTTGTGAAGGTCTGTAGGTATTAACATTTGATTGTAGTGGGTCGTGTGTGCATGTGAGGACCTCTTTGTGTGTGGAATGTGTGTGATGGTGTTTTCTCCTGAGTGTGAGCAGGTGTAAACACGCTGCTGTAAGTGCCTCTTGCGCTTGTGTGAGGGGCTTTTCACAGGGTAACATTTGAGTATCTTGAGCCTGCTCCTTGGTAGCTCCAATCCCTATCTGCTCACCTTTCCACCTTTATCTCTGAGCCTTGGACCTACTGGAGGCCAGCATCACTGAGAGAGGAGCCGGGGCCTGGGGGCAGGGGAGACTGTGCATGCCAGGAGTGGGGCAGAGGCCGAGGGAGGTATCTGGCACTGAGGGGCAGTGAGCATTTGGGGGAGGTAGAAAGGGGCTGACGGGAAGAAAGGCTGAGGATGTCCCCTTAGATACACACCGGGAGGTCCATGCAGTCACGCCCATGCCAACTCCCCCAGCTACGGATGCACATGGACAAGCACGTGGGTAGACACAGACGAGCCACCTGTATCCAGCTGGGACAGAGACTCTGAGAGCACACACAGGAGGCACACTGGCACACACACAAGTGAGAGGCTTAGGTACAAAACAACAGTCATCCGCACATACACAGATGTGGGTGTACAATAAAAAATTGTACACTGAATGTAGACACACACACACACACAGCCTTCAGATGTGCTCTGGCAAGACACACCCATAGACAAACATACTGGCAGATGCTCACCAAGTTACTGCAGCACACCCTGGGGCACCCATGCACATGCCCAGATTCACACTTTTGCACACTCACATGCGACTCACCCTCCTTCCCACTCTGTCCCCTCTCAGTTGCTTTTCAGGCCTTACCCTGGGCATCAGCCTGCCCTGCTACGCCACAGGCTAGGCCATTCAGCCAGGTGCATCTATGTGTGGAGGGGCCAGGAGAATTTCGAGAAAAGCAGGGTAGAGGAAAGAGAAGTAGGTCAAAGACTACAGCAACCTTGCGACTGCCCTGGGCACTGGCTGGTACTTGTAATTGACCTGGATACAATATGGCAGGCAGCCGGGTTCCTCCCTGTTGGAAGTCGTCCTCCAGCTCTCTCCCTCCCTGGCTACTCCAGGCCCCTTTGTCTCTTTTCCTGCTTTCCGCATCCCATTGTCCCTGTCACTGTCTCTTGCTTTTGGGCTGCCTGCACTGGCCCCTCCCCAACTCAGGGTCCTCTCTGCAGTGTCCCTGGAGAGCCCCTCTTTTCTCCTGGGGGCCCCTACACTGAGGTCTTCTGCAGAGAAAGCTTTCAGAGGTGGCCCAGCCGCCACCTTCCCACTCTCTCTCTCCCCTCCTCACAGCCACCCTGGCCAGTGTTGGGCTGAGTCCTGTGGCATCATCGGGGGCAGCAGCTCTGGCCTCGGCTCCAGGGAGCTTGGTGGGAGGCTGAGAGGAAGGAAGGGGAGAAAATGAGGGCTGGCGCCGTCTCTGCAGGCAATGGAAACTCGGATTTAGCAGGGCCTTTGGGAGGACTTGGAGGGTGGCGGCAGCTGGGTTCTGAAGGCTGGGCCTGCGTAATTGAAAACACTGAGCTGTGCTAATTGGATTAGGAGGGAAGTGGGCTGGAGCAGGGGCGGGTGCTCTGGCTGCAGGCTGTCTGCCTCCCAGCCTTCCGAGGCATCCTGGGATGGGGTGGGGGTCAGCTCTGCAGGCCCTGCCAAGAAGACGCAAGGGTCTGTCCAAAGCGCACTCCTGGTTAAAGGCACACATTTCTCTCTCCGGTGGTCTGGCTACCCCTGGGCATTGCCCCTCACTGGGACTGGTGACCTGGGTCGAGTCCTGTCCTTCTGGGTCGTGACCAGCCATAGCTCTAGCCCAGCAGGTGCCCCCACGGTGCACCTCCTCTCCTGCCCTCCCCTCCCCCTGCCTGCTTCCTTGCCTGGCCCTCGGCCCCCTGCTGGGGCGGCCTGTCAGCATTCCTCTCCTCTCTCTCCCCCTTGCTGCCCGGATTTCTCAGATGAAGGACACCATGGTAAGTTGGGGGAGGGGAGATTTTCCTGGGTGTCCGCACAGCCCCCTCTCCCTCCCCACTCCTGCCCGCGCCTAGCTCTCCGTGTGTGCTGTGTGCCCTGTGTGGGTCGCTGTCTTTTCTGGTTCTTGGGTCCTTGTTCTGGCTGTCTCAGCCTCCCTTCTCCCTCACCCGAGTGCCCATCTCTGTTCTGTCCCTGCCTGGCCTGGGTTTCCTCGTGTCTCTTTCTGGTGTTCTGTTCTTCTCTCTGGTCCTCTCTCTCCCATGAGGGACTTGCCCGTCTTGCTCTTTGGCTCCTGTGTCTCTGTTTCCTTTCCTCCACACCCTTTGCCTTTCTCTTTGGCTTCACCTCTCTCTTTGAGGTTGCTGTCTTGGTAACTTTTGTTGCCATCTCTCGCTCTTCTGTCTCTCTCCACATTTGTCCCTGCCCCTCCCTCTTCCTGTCCTGAGCTTGTTTTCTTCTACCCCCAGCCCCCCAGCCCCCCAGCCCTGGGGCTCCCAAGGGCTCCAGACCCTGCTTCCCTCACAATGCAACAGGGGTTAAGGCAATGATGCCTGCTAGATGTCTTCCTCACAATCTCTCTCCCCATCCTGTCCCCAGTGATGGAGCCACCAGTCATCACAGAACAGTCTCCGCGACGCCTGGTTGTCTTCCCCACCGATGACATCAGCCTCAAGTGTGAGGCCAGCGGCAAACCCGAAGTGCAGTGAGTGACCTTCGCCCTCTAAGGCCTGCTGTTGACCACTGACCTGAGCCTCTAGTCCCCGTGTCTCCCAGGGCCTTCTGACTTCTGGGCTCAGACCCCCCAGATCTCCTTCATCACTCTAGGTCCTTGCCCTGTCCCAGATTCCCGGACCTCAGGCCTCTGTGCCTTTCTCTGCCCATAGGTTCCGCTGGACTCGGGATGGCGTCCACTTCAAACCCAAGGAGGAGCTGGGCGTGACCGTGAACCAGGCACCCCACTCTGGCTCCTTCACCATCACGGGCAACAACAGCAACTTCGCCCAGAGTTTTCAGGGCACCTATCGCTGCTTTGCCAGCAACAAGCTGGGCACTGCCATGTCCCACGAGATCCAGCTCATGGCCGAAGGTGCGAGGCACTGCAGGGTCTGGGGAGGATCCCCAGACAGGGATCCTCACAGAGGCCTGAGGTCTGGGAATCTGGGTGGGAGTCCAGGCTGGGAGCCCAGCTCCCTCAGCTGGTGGTCCAGTGCGCCAAGGGCACTGGGTGCCCAGCAGCCCTCAGCCACCTTCTCCTTCCTTGCCCTGTCTCTTTCTCCACCATTCCTGGTCTCTCCTTCCCTCTCTTCTTCTGTGCTTTCCCTGTTTTGGCCTCGGGGCCTGCCATGTAGGGAATGCTCTTGGGCTTGTTGGCCAACTGAACGAGTGGAGGACTGAGCCCGAGTCACTGCCTGGGCTTTGGCTTCTGTCCCCATCCATCCCTGAACTGCCGTGTCCTCCTCCACCACTCTTGGTCATCTCTTCCACCTCCCCCATCACTCTGTCTCGTCTCCCCTCCACCTTCCACCTCTCACCTGGCCTGTCTGGCTCCCTCCTTCCTGCTCTCTGGCTCTGTCTTTATCTGCGTTGCCCTTTCCCTGGGGTTTTCCCTCTGCATTCCAGCCTCCCTGAGCTTTCTGCCTCCCGAGCTTGTGCTCCTCTCCCCTTTCTGTCCCTCCAGTTACCTTGGGAACCGTTGCCATGGTTTCTGTGTCAGGATGATGGAAGGGTCTGTGACTCCAGCATCCGTCCACAGCTCCCCTCCCCCACTGCTGCACCTCAGCCTTCCCCCACCTTCCTGCCCTCATCCTTTCCTCCTGGTGGGAGCTGAGAATTGTGGAAACTTAACCCTTCACAGCCATCTGGCCTCCTGCCCATCCTCTCCTCGGCATGAAGTGCCAGCCTCTGCTTTGAGCCCCCAAAGGATCCCCAGTCACTGCCTCACTTTATGCGAGCTTGCTCATGGCCTGACCCTCTCACCCCCTTGGCTATCCCTCCTCCTTTCCCCTGCCTTCCCCTGCCTTGACCAGGAGGAGAGTTAAGACCCACAGTGCCAGCCTCTCTGTCCCTTCTAGGTACCCCCAAGTGGCCCAAGGAGACAGTGAAGCCTGTGGAGGTGGAGGAAGGGGAGTCGGTGATTCTGCCCTGCCACCCTCCGCCCAGTGCAGAGCCGCTCCGGATCTACTGGATGAACAGCAGTGGGTGCCCTTGAGGGGCTGCTGCCTCGGACGGGTGGGTCGGTGGGTGTGTATGCCCAGATGGGGGTCCTGACCTTTGCCTCCTGGCCTCCCTTGTCCCCGCAGAGATCATGCACATCAAACAGGACGAGCGGGTGACAATGGGCCAGAACGGCAACCTCTACTTTGCCAATGTGCTCACCTCGGACAATCACTCAGACTACATCTGCCATGCCCACTTCCCTGGCACCCGGACCATCATTCAAAAGGAACCCATTGACCTCCGGGTCAAGGCCAGTGAGTCCCAAAGTCTCTGATACACCCCATTCCTCCTCTCTCACCCTCAGGCATGGCCCAGCCCATAGATCAGGCTACCTCAGACTCCCTCGAGGACAGCTCGGCTCCCACCTCGACACTCCCCACCCCTCTTCCTGTGTGGTGAGAGCAGAGACAGAGCCCTGCCTTTAATGAAGGAGGAAACTGAGGCCCTGGGGGATCACTGGGGTGTCCAAAGTCACCCAGCCTGATAACTTCGTGAGTGGACGGAGGAAGAGCCATACCACCCGCTCCCTGTCTCCTCACAGCCAACAGCATGATGGACAGGAAGCCGCGCCTGCTCTTCCCCACCAACTCCAGCAGCCACCTGGTGGCCTTGCAGGGGCAGCCCTTGGTCCTGGAGTGCATTGCGGAGGGCTTGTGAGTCTGGGCCCCTGGGTGGGGGCTGGGTGGGGGCAGGGCGAGGTAGAGCCTCTGCCGTGGGGCGGTGTTGAGCGGCCTTGTCCTCTCTCCCTTCTGCTCTGTCCCTTGGCCTCCCTGCCCTGTGGCCCTGGGCAGCCCCACACCCACCATCAAGTGGCTGCGCCTGAATGGTCCCATGCCAGCCGACCGAGTCACCTACCAGAACCACAACAAGACCCTGCAGCTGCTGAACGTGGGCGAGGAGGATGATGGCGAGTACCGCTGCCTGGCTGAGAACTCACTGGGCACTGACCGGCACGCATACCACGTCACTGTGGAAGGTAGGGTGTCTCCGCCTTGCACCATCCCACTTCCCAGCACATGGGCTCCCCAGAGTGAGCCCTGGGGCACAGGCCCGGGGCCGGGGGTAGGGGGCAGGGGCTGGGGGCAGGGGGCCAGGGGCCGGGGGCCAGCCATGGGCTCTGGGCTCAGCGCGCCCCCCCATCTCCTCGCAGCCGCCCCGCACTGGCTGCGCAAGCCCCAGAGCCGCTTGTACGGACCGGGAGAGACTGCCCGCCTGGACTGCCAGGTGCAGGGCAGGCCCCGGCCGGAGGTCACCTGGAGAGTCAACGGGATCCCCGTGGAGGGTGAGCGGGCCTCTGGCAGGGAAAGGGAGTGAGCGTGGGTAGCCCTGGGGACTGTGGGGGAAGAAGAGGAGGGGAGGAAGGGCCTTGGCATAGCTCATGGCTCCGCTCTGGGCCCTTGGGGCCCGCCTGCGGCACATGCAGAGCTGGCCAAGGACCAGAAGTACCGGATCCAGCATGGAGCCCTAGTCCTGAGCAACGTGCAGCCCAGTGACACAATGGTGACCCAGTGCGAGGCCCGCAACCGGCATGGACTCCTACTGGCCAACGCCTACATCTATGTGGTTGGTGAGTGCCGGCTGGCTGGGCCCACTCATTCTCTCGTCTTTGCCTCATAAGCCCCTGGTCTGTCTCTGCACCCCACCAGGCAAGGCCACCAAACTGACTTAGCCAGCAGCTGAGTTGTCTACATGACTGCTTTTCTCCTCCCCCGAGCCTTCACCCCATCCCCTGCTCATCCTCACAACAGCGGGGCAGGGTGCATGGAGGAAAGGCAGGGTCTTGTCAGCATTTACAGATGAAGAAGCAGCCTCAGAGAGTAGTCTGGCCCACCCCATGTCACCGAAGAGAGGCTCGCCCTGGCCAGGATGTGCCCGAGACCAGCCTGGTGGCTCCTCTCCCAGAGCCTTGGGAAAGACTGGGGGCTAGGCCAGGAAGGCTTTCCATAAGAGGTAGGCTGTCAGTGGAGCCTCAAATGATTGGTAAAACATGTGATTGGGACGAAAGGTACATCTGAGGCAGAGGGGATGGCATGTCTGAAGGCCAGGAGAGGCTCAGCCTGGCAGGGAACAGAACTGGGTGCAGGGAAGCAAGATGGGCAGGTGGCTCTTGAGGGGTTGAGAATGCCCTGTGGAGTCACTGGCAGCTTCCAGAGTCCATGAGCCTTCCTGGGGGAAGCTGCCCTGCTCATCCCTGTGGCTGCCCACCGACCAAGCATGTGCGGTCACCCAGCCTTGGGTCTTGCCCTGTCCCCCATGACTGCTCCTCCCCCAGAGCTGCCGGCCAAGATCCTGACCCCAGACAATGAGACTTACATGGCAGTGCAGGGCAGCACCGCCTACCTTCTGTGCAAGGCCTTTGGAGCCCCCGTGCCCAGCATCCAGTGGTGAGTGCCCCCACCCTGACAGAAGGCACCTCAAAGCCATTTTCTGGTCCAGGGAACCAGGCAGGGCAGGGGAGCTCGGCCCCGTGGGGTCTGAGCCCGAACCCCCTGTCTGCACTAGGCTGGACAAGGAAGGAAAGACGGTGCTACAGGACGAGCGCTTCTTCCCCTATACCAATGGGACCCTGGGCATCCGAGACCTCCAGGCCAATGACACTGGCCACTACTTCTGCCAGGCTGCCAACGACCAGAACAACGTCACCATTGTGGCTAACCTGCAGGTCAAAGGTCAGGTAACACCTCCTACCCCTGCTGATGTGATCGGCAGCACCTCCAGTAGGGAGGGTCTCCAAAAGACACCAACGTGACCCTCCTTCCCATCCTCACCCTCAGATGCCACACAGATCATCCAGGGGCCCCGGAGCTTGATCGAGAAGAAAGGCTCGAGAGTGACGTTCACGTGCCAGGCCTCCTTTGACCCCTCCTTGCAGCACAGCATCACCTGGCATGGGGATGGTCGCAATCTCCAGGAGCTTGGGGACAGTGACAAGTGCGGGCCCAGCCCCAGCCTGGGCTCCATGGGTGGGGGCAGAGTGGGAAAAGCAGAATGTCCAGACTTCCTGGCCTCATCTTTGGGGGAGAGTGCCCCTGCTTGGCGGGGGAAGGTTCCGGCAGGAGAGGGAAGGGAGGGGAGCAGAGTGCAGCTGGCAGGAAGTAGTGGGTCCGCTGGAAGCAGAAGGATCAGGATCCACCCTATCCCTGCCAGGTACTTCATAGAGGATGGGCACTTGGTCATCCACAGCCTGGACTACAGTGACCAGGGCAACTACAGCTGTGTGGCCAGCACCCAGCTGGACATGGTGGAGAGCAGGGCGGAGCTCCTGGTGGTGGGTGAGTCCTCGGACGGCATTGAGCTCATGGCCTGGAGGCATGTGGGTGGGCACTGTGTGTAGATACTGCAGGGCTGTTTCGAGCCTGGTGGTGGGGCAGCTGTGAGTGGGCCAGAAATCCACCCACTGTGGCCCCCAGGGAGCCCCGGACCTGTGCCTCAGCTGGAACTGTCCGATCGCCATTTGCTGAAGCAGAGCCAGGTGCACCTGTCTTGGAGCCCCGCTGATGATCACAACGCCCCCATTGAAAGTAAGAGGCCGTGAACATGGTGCTCCCACCCACCCACTGCCACCCCATTAGCCCTCCCTTCTTGCAGCTCCATCGTCCTCCCAGAGCTGTGGCCCACAGCTGCCCACCTCACTGAGGCACGCAGCTATGTTCAGGGTGGGGGGGCTCTCCTGGTTCCTCCCAGGAGCCTGAGAATGCCAGTTGCCTTGAGCACTCCTTCCCTTCCTCGGGAAGAGCTGGACCTGTACCCCCACCACCCCTCCCCCACTTGCCACAGGCCACTTACTGCATTGCCACTTCACTTCTTGGCAGAGTATGACATTGAATTTGAGGACAAGGAGATGGCGCCTGAGAAATGGTACAGTCTGGGCAAGGTGCCTGGGAACCAGACCTCCACCACCCTCAAGCTGTCACCCTATGTCCATTACACCTTCAGAGTTACTGCCATCAACAAATACGGCCCTGGGGAGCCCAGCCCGGCCTCTGAGACTGTGGTCACACCTGAGGCAGGTGAGCCACCCAGGAGGGGGCCTCAGATGCCAGGCCCCCCGGGGCTCTGCAAGGAGGGTCTGGCAAAGTGACTGTGTCCAAGCTCCTCTGCTTCCAGGGTTCTGGCAGGAGCTTAGGGGACAGAGTTACCGTGGGGCTGCTGGCTCCTGGCTTCCAGGGCCAGAATGGGTCATTCCTTCCTTGGTCCTTGGCCTTCACGCCTCTGCAGGAGCCCGCCATGTTGATGTGTTAACACATTGCTTTCCAGCCCCAGAGAAGAATCCTGTGGATGTGAAGGGGGAAGGAAATGAGACCAACAACATGGTTATCACTTGGAAGGTGAGGGCCCCAGGGCTGAGCGCGCCCCTGGACATCAGGCCAGGACCCAGATGTCTGCTGCTAAGGACCAGAAGATGACTGGGGACGTGATGCTGGGCTGGAAGGCGGGTGGGTCACAGACCGGTGGAGGGCCTTTTGGCTGACAAGCTCCTCTTCTGCTCACCCCCTCCAGCCGCTCAGGTGGATGGACTGGAATGCCCCCCAGGTTCAGTATCGTGTGCAGTGGCGCCCTCAGGGGGCTCTGGGGGCCTGGCAGGAACAGATCGTGAGCGACCCCTTCCTGGTGGTGTCCAACACGTCCACATTTGTACCGTATGAGATCAAGGTCCAGGCCGTTAACAGCCAGGGCAAGGGCCCTGAGCCCCAGATCACCATTGGCTACTCTGGGGAGGACTGTAAGTATTGAGTTGGCCCCACCCACACCTGGGAGGTGGAGCCCGTGTGCGCTTGCATGGCCCGCTCCCCGCCCACTGCTGGGGGGTTCGTCCCTGCACCCAGCTCCTAACACTTAATGTAGCGCACTTCCTAAGAGTAAGGATATTTTCCCTTTCCTTAAATCTGGAACATCATCAGATGCGAATTTTGATCAACCAGTCAAGATCTTTTCAGGGGGTGGGGGTATAGCACAGTGGTAGAGCATGTGTTTAGCATGAGCGAGATCCTAGGTTCAATCCCCAGTCCCTCCATTTAAAAAGAAAAAAAAAGATCTTTTCTGCTTCTCTGTGTAGTCACTATTTTCTCTCTCGTAAGTAATAAAAAGTCTGCAGGGAGAGACCCTGAGACCATGCAAACGCCCTGCTCATCAAACTGCCTACCCCCCATATCGCATCCAAATCCATCTTCCCCCTGCGGGAGGGTTCAGGGCTGGCCTCAGGGTGCCACAGGCTCTCACCCACGGCACCGGTGCCTTCCAGACCCCCAGGCAAGCCCTGAGATAGAAGGCATCAAGATCCTCAACTCGAGCACCGTGCTGGTCAAGTGGTGGCCTGTGGACCCAGCCCAGGTCAAGGGCCACCTCCGGGGATACAATGTAAGAGTCCAGGGCGTGGGGGCTGGGGGCATCTCTAGTGTGAGGTGTAAGGCTACCGGGAGTGACAGGATGGAGAGGGGCTCTACCACCTGCCAGCTGCTCTCCTAAAAGTTCTCAGGCTGGAGGAAAGGGTCCCCTTGGAGGGCAGCGGGGAAGGTGCAGTCAGGGCTCACTGCTAGCCGCCTTCTGCCCCTGTGGGATCTCCTGTCCACCTGCAGGTGACTTACTGGTGGGAGGGCAGTCAGAGGAAGCACAGCAAGAGGCATGTCCACAAAGGCCATGTGGTGGTGCCTGCCAATACCACCAGTGCTGTCCTGGGGGGCCTGCGGCCCTACAGCTCCTACCATGTGGAGGTGCAAGCCTTTAATGGCCGGGGACTGGGGCCTGCCAGTGAGATGGCCTTCATCACCCCGGAGGGAGGTGAGCTTTGCACCCTACGCCCCTGGCCCCGCCTCCCAGTCTGGGGTGGGCCTGGGTGAGGACCTACCACTCGTCCTTGTCCCCCGCAGTGCCCGGACACCCCGCGGCGCTGCACCTGGAATGCCAGTCGGACACCAGCCTGCTGTTGCACTGGCAGCCCCCGCTCAGCCACAACGGCGTGCTCACTGGCTACGTGCTCTCTTACCACCCGCGTACGTGTGCTGTGGGCCCAGCGCCCCAGCCTGGCCCGGCCTGGCCTGGAGGTGGTGGGGGGCCGCAGGGTGGGCAGGGCTGACAGCTGAGGCCAACTTGTTACCTGTCCTCCCAGTGGATGACGGGGGCAAAGAGCAGTTGTCCTTTGACCTTCCGGACCCTGAGCTGCGGACACACAACCTGACCAACCTCAGCCCCCACCTGCGGTACCGCTTCCAGCTGCAGGCCACCACAAAGGAGGGCCCTGGCGAGGCTATTGTGCGGGAAGGCGGCACCATGGCCTTATCCGGTGAGCAGGAGGGGGCTGAGGAGGCCAGCCTGGCGGCCGGGCCCAGGAGGGTGGGCCTTGGGCTGCCTCAAGGTCCCAAACCCTCCTCTCTATCCCCAGGGACCCCAGATTTTGGCAACATCTCGGCCATGGCCGGCGAGAATTACAGTGTGGTCTCCTGGGTCCCGAAGGAGGGCCAGTGCAACTTCGGGTTCCAGATCTGGTTCAAAGCCCTGGGGGGTGAGCATAAGAGGGGCCCCTGAGGTGGGGGGGAAGGGGTTTCAGGGCCCAGGAAGGGGAAGGGGCTGGGGGTGGCACGGAGCTGAGGGGCTGCCCGGTCCTCCTGCTCACCCCTGCTGCCCTCTTGCCCTGCAGATGAGAAGATGGGTGCTACTCTCCCGCCACAGTATGTCAGCTACAACCAGAGCTCCTACACGCAGTGGGACCTGCAGCCTGACACCGACTACGAGATCCACTTGCTCAAGGAGCGGGTGCTCCTGCACCAGATGGCCGTGAAGACCAATGGCACCGGTGAGGGAGCCCCGGGCCTGCCTAGCAAGCTTCCCTCCCTCCTTAGCCCAGCTGCAACTGCCGCAGAACCCACACCACGTCTTGGCTCTCTTTCTCCCAGAACCAGGGTGCCCCTTGACCAGTGATGAGAGGTCCAGGACACTGAAACGACCCCTTTTAGTATTCTGTTTTAACTGTTTCCAGAGCAGTCAGTTTCACAGAAGGTCCTCCTCCCTGTCCCCAGGAGGGTCCCCCCAAGCATCAGTTCCAAGCGTGCCTCAGCCCCAACTCCTCACTCCTCCCGGGCCCTCTGGGGTCTGCAGGCCTGGCCCTCCCCCTGCCCCTGCCCAGGCCCTGGGGACAGAGGGGTGGGGAGTGGGCCAAGCCAGAGGCTCTGAGTGAGGCCCACGCACCAAGCCATGAACCTGGGGGTCTGCAGCACTGGGGGCGTCGCAGTTCACTGGGGGCATCATGGTCTCCTTCCTTCCTGTTCTCCCCCTCAGGCCGCGTGAGACTCCCTCCTGCCGGCTTTGCCACTGAGGGCTGGTTCATTGGCTTCGTCAGTGCCATCATCCTCTTACTTCTCTTCCTGCTCATCCTCTGTTTTATCAAGCGCAGTAAGGGTGGCAAGTACTCAGGTAACCCCCGACTCCAGGGCTCAGGTGAGGATGGTTGAGCCGGGACACTGGGAGGAGCCCCCTTCATCCCTTCTACCAGTCCCCCTTGGTCCCCAAGCCCCTGGCAGGACAACAGGGGCATGTTGGGGTCGGGCATGGGGCCCAGAAGCCTTGAAGGCTCGGCTCCCGAGCACTGCTGAGACAGTGCTGGAAGCACCCAGAGCACCAAGGGAGAGGCTCAGCCCTGTCCCCACCTAGGGGTGGGGCCCAGTGTCCAGGGATGGGCTGGGGCGGAGAAGAAGCTAGTTCCTCTCTGTGTCTCCAGTGAAGGATAAGGAGGACACCCAGGTGGACTCCGAGGCGCGGCCAATGAAGGACGAGACCTTTGGCGAGTACAGGTGAGCCGGGTGGGAGCAGGTGCCGGCTAGCCACCCAGATCTCCCTTTCATATCTGATCCCATCTCTTTCTCTCTCTTCTGTGCTGCGGGGTGATGTCAGGTCCCTGGAGAGGTAAGGCAGGGCTGGTGGGAAGATACTGTCAGACTCCGGTGGTGGCAGGGACCCTCCTGTGGATTGTGTGTGCCTGGGAGTGCCGTGGATCCCTGCTGGCCAGCCCTTGGGCCCGGTGGCTTCTTGTTTTTGGGAGAAGCCAACACTGACAGCCAGCTACTGGGCCTGCCTGTCACCTTCCCAGCTCCCCCTCTCTGGGCTCTGCCAGGGCCGACAGCTGGACATGTGCTTCTGTTCGGTCTACCTGCAGACAGGAGCCAGGCCTGTGAGCACCCCTGGGCCAAGTGCCCCCCTGCTCCCTCCCATCCCCCAGGGTCCTGGGCATGCCCAGTCCTTGGCCTTCTGCTGGTGTGCATGCCACCTGCCCTCCCGGGCATGCGTCAAGGATGAAAGCCTCTTGCCCTAGGCTTTCAGAGCACGCAGGAGGCCGGGCGTCCTCCCTCCGCCTAGCACTTGCCAGCTCCTGCTGGGTGCCACAGGGCAGCCTCCCACTCCCTCCCGCCCTCTGCCCCTGCAGCGACAACGAGGAGAAGGCCTTTGGCAGCAGCCAGCCATCCCTCAACGGAGACATCAAGCCTTTGGGCAGTGACGACAGCCTGGCCGACTACGGGGGCAGCGTGGATGTCCAGTTCAACGAGGACGGCTCCTTCATCGGCCAGTACAGTGGCAAGAAAGAGAAGGAGGCAGCAGGAGGCAACGACAGCTCAGGGGCCGCCTCTCCCATCAACCCTGCGGGGACCCTGGAGTAGCAGGGTCTGGCCAGGCCAGGCCAGGCAGAGCACAGCCCAGGACCGGGCCACAGGGGAGTCAGAGGCCAAGACTCCCCAGCCTGAGGCCTGTGCTGGGTCCCTGACATTGGGACTGAGGCCTCTCCCTCTCTCCACCAGGCTGTGGCCCTGGCCTCTGGCCCTGAGCCCAACGGAGGCTTGAGGTGGAGGCAGGGAAGAGGATTTCACTGCTTCTCATACCTTCTGATTACCCGGTCCCCAGTTTATTGCCAAAACCCAGCTGCACCCCTCCTTGGGCACACACTGCTTTGCTCTGCTCAGGGGCTGATCACCCACACATCTGGAGCCTTCAGGTGCTGTCTCGCCAGCCTTTGGGCAGAGAGAGGCTGTGGTCAGGGGAGAGGAAATGGGGATGGTGCCTCTACCCTCTGCTGTTCCTTGGCCTGCCTGGCTGGGACTGGGGACAGAACTCGGTGTCTCCACCATCTGTTCCCTCTTCTTTGCCATCATGGCTCCAACTGGGATGGGAGCTGGGCAAGCTGGCCATGGATGCAGAGGAGGCCATCTGGAGAGCCCAGAGTCCCCACCTGCCTGTATCACCCTCAACTGGCACCTCTCCGCCCACTGCCCACCCAACCCTGCGGCGGCTTTCAGGAGCTCCGTACACACGCTGCCTTTGGTACCCACCAGACAACATCCAAGTGGCCTCTGTCACTGCCCAGGTGCGGGGCAGGCACACCTCCCTCCTCCCCGGCCCTGGCCTCTCCCAGCCGCCACCACTCCCCGGGACTCCTTAGCAGCTCCACTCAACCCCCTTCTGAACAGTTCCTTTCCTCAGCTTCCCCCATCCCCACCTTGGGAATGTAAATACACCTTGACTTTGAAAATTTGTACCCTTGCCCTTTCCCCATATGCCACTAGTGTGTAGGCAGATGTCTGAGTCTCTAGGTGGTTTCTAGGTTTTATAGCAGTTAGCTTTGATGATCCCATCCCAGGAAAAATAAAAACAGACAAAAAAAAAAAAAAAAAGGAAAGATTGGTTCTCCCAGCTCCGCTGTGCTCCTGCGCGGCAGCCGCCGTCTCCCTGTACGCCTTTGCTTGGTCTGTTGATGAGCCCTTTACAAAAAACAAAAGTATATATATATATATGTACATAAGTATCAGAATTATAAAAGGCAAATAAAAACCTGGAAACGAAGGGGAACTGCTGTCATTTTCCAGAGCACGACTTCGCGTCGCCGTGACCCACCCTGTGGCGGGTCGGTGCGGAACCAGGGAATTCTACCTCTCCTGCAGGCCTGGCTCTCTGCCCTCCGTGGGCCGTACCACCTGCTCCTCACCCCTACTGGCCTCCGAGAGAGCTCTGGGCTCTCCCCACGCTTGGGCCCCTCATTCCTGCAGCAGGGCAAGCCCAGGAGCAGAAGATGACCAGAACCCAGAAATCCCAGAGCCCTTGGCCCCGGATCTCTTCCTTGTCTAATGTGATGCCCATGCATCCATTTGGCTCCCTGCTTCAGGCACTGGTAGAGCAGTGCTGCCTAGGTTGCCCAGCCCTCTAAACCAGTAAAACACACTTTAAACCAGATGACCACAAACCTCAAGTGAGCCCACATGGGTGGCCAGTCAGATGGCTCCCTGCCTTCCCAACACGAGACTCCCACCCATTTCATCTTTAACTGAGCCACTAGAAAGCACCAGAAAAGAACTTTGCCCATGTTCCCACTGTCAAATCTGTCTCCCGCAGCCCCAGACCCAAACCCTCTGTCCTCCTCCGGCTGCCGTGTGTGAGCGGCAGCCTGGGGTCAGCCCCTCCACCCAGGCACTGGGTCTCACCCCTGAGTCCCATCAGTAGTTGTTCTCTGCTGTGTCTTCCTTGTCTGTCCTGTCTAATTTTTCGGTCCCTGTTGATCAGTTCTGTGGGAAGACAACCATGCTGTAACAGCTTTCATCACTAAAAACACTCGCTACAAACACCACACATCTCTCCAGCTCACGCCCCACTTCTCTGCTCCTACCGACAGCAACGCCCCTCAAGACTTGTCTACCCTCCTCACTCCCGCTTGATCTTGACCCATAGCAGCATCTGCTTGCTGTCCCCAACATCTGTCTTCTTGTTCTTACATAAAGAATAGAATTTCATGCAGCAGAAGAAACATTTCCCAGACTCCTTTGCATCTGGGCGGGGTGGGGACGTGGAATGTGAGGGCAGGGACTACTTCTGGGCTGTGCCCTTTAAGAAGCAGAGTGTGCCTTTTCCTGCCCCATTCAGTCTCCTGGCCAGCCTGGTGGGCTGGGAGGAGCCATCCTGGACCACCAAAGGGAAGTTGGTGCTTGAGGATGGCTGAGCAGCAACATACAAAGAGCCTGGGGTCCTGATGATGCGGACCTGCCATGTCTACTCAGGGCTGCCTCCCTGGATGTTAAAAAAGATTAAGACTTTGTTTTTTAGAGCCATTTTAGCTTTACAGAAAAATTGAGCAGAGTGCAGAAAGTCTCTTCCTCCCCGCCCTCAGCGGTTTCCCCCATTATTAACATCTTGCATTTGTTACAACTGATGACCCAATTGTGAGCTGTTATCTTTAACTAGAGTTCACAGCTCACATTAAGGTTCACTCTTGGTGTTGTATGTTCTATGGATTTGGACAAACATATGATGACGTGAATGCACCTTTATAGTATCATACAGAGTAATTTCACTGCCCTAAAAATCCCCCTAAATGTCTTTATTGATGGTTAGCATGCATTACAATGAAGTGTACCCCCGAAATTTTAAAATTTTGAATCCACCACTTGCTCAGAATGTCTGCATCAGTGCAGAAAGCTCCAATATGCTTCCTCTAGCCACCACCTGGCTCCAGAGACAGCCCTCTCGTGATGTCATTCAGATGGCCGTGTCAGTTCACCCCTCCTTTTCACTGCTGAGTGGCACCCGTTGTCTGGGTGCTCCACAACTTACTTATTCATCTACCCGTCGGTGGACATTTCGGTTGTTTCCAGTTCTGACTACTCTGGGTAAAGGGACTTTGCAGTCCCTCCCCGGGGGTACCTGCCCTAGGAGGAGAGGCACTGCACCAGAAAGCGGGCGTGCCCGCTACTCAGCCACTTTGCTGTCCTCTTTGCCAGGGCGGAGGCTCTGCAAACCAAATATGTGCTTTGCCAGCTGACTCCATCTTAGGCTCTGCCAACAGAGGGTGTTGGAAGGAGACCACAAAGCATCACCCTGGCAAGTCCTCTTCACCCTGGCCATCAGCAGTTCATCTGCATGGGACCAGATGAATACGATTTTCAGATTTCCCAACACTTACAAAAACAGCTTCACTGCATCTCACCTCTGAGACAACAACCCCAGGCAATCAAGCTCCTCCTCCTCAAGGGTCTGGGGCCCAGCTCCATGGGGCTCTTTTCTGAGACTTCAGCACTAGCTAGGCTCCACCCCTACCCGCAGACTGACTTTCACTTCTGATGGCCCCTCTAAGCTGTTACATTTGAAGAGTTGCGCCCCCCTCCCTTTGTTCCAGCCTCAGGGGCTCATGAGTTTGAGAGGGCTGCTGGAACAAAGCACTACGCACTGAGTGGCTCAAACAACACTTCTGGAAGCCAGAAGTCCAGGGTCAAGGCGTCGGCAGGGTCGTGCTCCCTCTGAAGATGCTGTCTTTGTGTCTGTTCTCAGACTGGATCCAGGCTGACGGAGAAGCTAGTTATAGAAGTGGTGTCAGGACACACATCCCGGAGGAGGGCCTTTGGGAATTGCTTAGTTTGAATCTCTGGCTTGAAAGCATCATTCACTTCTCCAACCACTGCCCTACCTTTCATATGAGAAACATGGAGAGGCTGGGAATTCAACTGACCTTGGGATTCTGCAACCCACACAGTGAAATGCTGTGTTTCATTTCTAGCACCTTCCGCTCTATGGTCACTAAAAGGAAAAGAATCTTTAGGACTGTCATGGGAGCTCTCTAAGGCCTTGCAAGGGGGCATCCATTGTCCTTAAGACCCACTGCAACCATTAAACCCATAACTAGGGTCTAGCCTTACCATGTTTCGGGGGACAGGTGCAAATGGAGACCCAGGAGGAAATGGCTTATACACCAAAAGAATAGCAAGGTTTTTGCTAGTAAATATTGGCAGAAACCTGGGGGAATATGTGTGGGAGTGGATCCTAAGGATGTTACACCAAGAGGATATAACATTGGGTTAGTTATAATTTATTGAGCTGGGTGAGTTTACCAGAGATTCAATTTTTAAAAAAATTTTATTAATGGAGGTAAGAGGGATTGAACCCAGGACCTTATGCATATTAAGCACGTGTTCTACCACTTAGCTAGACCCTCTCCCCACCAGAAAGTCCATATTTAATGTTAGCCCATGCAACCAGAAGGGATTCTAACAGCCTCCTTGGTTGTTTGACTTAAACTTGGACTCAACTGTGGCCAAAAATTTAATGATATCAAGATGGTAGAACAACCCCTGTTTGATGCAGTGGAAGCCATCCAAAGGTGTAGCTCCTAGGGGGGAGACAGCAGCTATTAGTGCCTTGAACTTGAAAGCTGCAGTTGTGATGCTCTCGTTCACATCCGCATTTGTCTATTTGAGTCTGGGCAGAAGGTGGATGGATCTTGGAGAATGACTGTGGTTAATATAAACTTAATCAGGCAGTGACTCCAACTGCAGCAGCTATTCCAGCTGTGATCTCTTTACTGAAGCAGTAAACACTTAACCCCTGGTCCCTGGTCTGCGGCTATTGCCATATTGAATATATCACTCTGCACCAATTTGCCAAGTCCACCAGAGGTGCTTTCTCTTTCCCTGGCAGAGCCAATAGTACACCTAAGGACCTGGCCGTCTCTGCTCTCTGACTGCCATACCGTCTCTCACAACATCCACCGGTGCACGACACTGATGACGTCATTCTGGTTGAAGCTGATGAGCAAGAAGCAGAAAGTACTCTAGATGCCTTAGCAAGACCTGCGCAAACCAGAAGGTGGGAGGTTTACTCTGTGAAAATTTAAGGAAGGAAAACCTCAGTGAAGTTTCTGGCAGTTCAGTGCTCTAAAGAATGTAGATATCCTCCTCAAGGTAAAAGACAGGAGGCTGCACCCACACCAGCCACCTCTAAAATAAAGTTTAGTATACTCTTTCGGATTAGCACGTACAAATGTGCTGCCTTCGTTGACTCATCTGCAGCATGACTCATAAGAGACTGAACTCTTGGGACTACGGGTGACCATGTGACCTGAGTTTTTCATCAGGAACCGGGAATTTAAAGATAGATAGATGGTCAGGTGTGGTTTCAGAAAACAGAACACAGCATGAGGAAGTGCCTCCAGTTCCTTTGACACCAATTACTGCAGCACAGCCTCCTCTCCCTCCACCGTGTCTATGCTTCTTGGAACCTTCCAGACAACCAGATGACTGAGGAGGAAGTGACTGAAGCCTGGTTTATAGATGGCTCTGCTGGAAGTAGATGGCTGCAGCACGACCGCACCACTCACGGCTGACCCCGAGGAAAGTGGCAAAGGAAAATTCTCCAAGGGGGCGGAGCCTTCAGCACTACAGCTGATTGTTCATTCTTTTAACAGAATTTTTTCCCTACCTTTATTGAGAGATAATTGCTATATCTCATTATGTAAGTTTAAGGTGTACAACAATGATTTGGTACACATCTATGTTGCAAAATCTTTATCACTATCATATTAGTTAACACATCCTTCACCTCATAGAATTTTCATTTTGTTGTTGTTATGGTGAGAACACTTAAGATCTACTTTCATAGCAACTTTCAAGTATACAATACAGAATTGTTAACTGTAGTCACCATGCTGTACATTCAAGACCCAGAACTTACTTATCTTGTAACTGGAAGTTTGTACCCTCAGCTGACATCTCTTCACTTTCCCCACCCCCAGCCCCTGGCAATCACCATTCTACTCTCTGTTCTATCAGTTGAGTTTTTAAATTTTTTTATTAAAAAAAATTTTTTTAATGGAGGTACTGGGGATTGAACCCAGGACCTCGTGTATGCTAAGCATGCACTTCACCACTGAACTATACCCTCCCCACCTTAGTTCAGCCTTTTTAGATTCCACACATAAATGAGATTATACAGTATTTGTCTTTCTCTGTCTGATTTATTTCACTGAGCATAATGACCTCAAGGTCTATCCATGTCGCAAGTGGCAGGATTTCTTCCTTTTATATACCTGAATAATAGTCTATTGTGTGTGTGTATGCACGCGTGTGTGTGTGTGTATATATATATATATATATATATATATATATATACTGCATTGTCTTTATCCATTCATCAATTGATGGACACTTAGGCTGTTTCCATGTCTTAGCTGTTGTGAATAATTATGCTGTGAACATGGGGGTGCTATCTATTTAAGATAGTGCTTTAATTTTCTTTAGATATATACCCAGAAATGGAATTGCTGGATCATACGGTAGTTCTATTTTTAATTTCTGGAGTAACTCCCATATTGTTTTCCAAAGTGGCTGCACCAACTTACATTCCCACCAACAGTGCACAAGGGTTCCCTTTTCTCCACGTCCTGACCAACACTTGTGATAACTTGTCTTTTTGATGACAGCCATTCTGATAGGTATGGGGTGCTATCTCACTGTGATTCTGATTTGCATTTCCCTGATGATTAAAGTTTTTGAGCACCTTTCCACGAATCTGTTGGTCATTTGTATGTCTTCTTTGAAAAAATGTCTATTCAGGTCCTTCGCCCATTTTAAAATCAGGTTATTTCATTTTCTGCAATTGAGTTGCATGTTATATATATTTCGGATATTAACCCCTATGATCACATGTATGGTTTGCAAATATTCTCTCCTGTTCTGTAGATTGCTTTTTCACCGTGTTGTTTCCTTTGCTGTGCAGAAGCTATTTAACTTGATGGAGTTGATTGCCCATTCTGACTGGGCTGAGAGATGGCCAGAAGTGTGAATCCACATGGATTCACAGGAAAATGGTAGTGAATGATTTGGGTGAAGATCATGACTTGGAAATAATGGGGCTGGAAGTTTGATGACAGAGGTTTGGGAAAGAGGAATGGGGTTGGATTTTTCAGACGGGCATCAGCCACAGATGAGACTCTTAATAACCTGGTGGATGAAATGATGTGCTCTGTGGATGCCAGCCAGCCTCCCTCCCAGCCACCCCAGTGCTTGCTCAATGGGCCCGTGAATGAAGTGGCCATGGTGACAGGGCTGGTTTATGCATGGACTCAGTTACATAGATTTCCTCTGGCCAAGGCTGACTTGGGTCTCACGACAGCAGAGGGCCTAATCCACCCAAAGCCGACATTCACACTTCCCCTAACAGGGCGTCATTCCCCTAGGGAGCAGCCAGCCTCTGGTGGAGACAGCGCCCTGAAGGCTATGCCACTGAAGATTCAGACCTTCGGGAGTGAAAGTTTGAGAAGTTCTGCCAGATTTAGAACCCCAACCATCCAAGTTACCAGCTGAAGGCAAGAGAAATATGGAAGAGATGGTAGAAGAAGGAAGTTATAAAAATCAATTTTGGGAGGAGGGTCTAGCTCAGTGGTAGAGCACATGTTCAGGTCCTGGGTTCAATCCCCAGCGCCTCCATTAAAAAGTAATTAAATAAACAAACCTAATTACCTCCTCCTCCCCCCAAAAAAACTTAAAAAAAATTAATTTTGGACTCCTGAGCAGTTATAGACGTAAGTGTTACAGCTATGTATAATTTCTTCCTTAATTGTATTAGTTAATTATATATATATATATATATATATATATATGTATGTATGTATGTATACTAATTCTCTAGTCCTTCTCCTTTCTCCCCTTATTACTTTATATACCAATTGTTTTGATGGATAACTTTACAATTTAGTCTCTAGGTCATAGAATATCCAAGTGGACCTATGGCATTAGAGGAGAAATTAACATCATCATTACTGTGGCTATCATCAGAGAAGACTACAAAGGCTCTTGGGACTTTGTGTCTCTCTTCTTTGGTTGGAAACCTATTTTAATTTTAATTTTATTTATTTTTTATTGAAGTCTGGTCAGTTTACAATGTTGTGTGAATTTCTGGTGCACAGCATCATGTTTCAGTCATGTACGTACATATACTCCTTTTCATATTCTTTTTCATTATAGGTACTACAGGATATTGACTATAGTGCCCTGTGCTCTACTAAGGAAACTTGTTTATTTATTTCATATATAATAGTTAGTATCTGCAAATTTCAAACTCCCAATTTATTCCTCCCCATCCCTTGGAAACCTATTTTTATGAAGGATGCTAGCATTTTGTCAGGCAGAAACCTAAAGGTGTCACTGTTGCTGCTGAAAGTTCAAATCTGTCTAGAAGGGTTTGGATTGGTGCTGAGAAGCCAAAGAGGGTGAGGATGGGGAACTAAGCCACCTTTGGCTTGGTGATGCTGGTGCTCTGTTTTGCTTTTTCCCTGTCTTCTTGCTCTCCATTGGTTCTGCCAGTAGGAACACAAGAGGAAGACTAAAAGGCTGGAGAAGGGGACAAGGGTCTTGCTCCTCCATGTTTGCTCTCTGTTCCTACTGCTCTTGACCAGCCTTGGCCCTCAGCCTGGCAGCATCAGCTGATTTCCGTCTCCTGCTCATTTCAGCATTCTCAGAGAAGCAGTCAAGGGACATCTTTCCTCAGACATAGGAGGCCCCTTCCCCAAAGCCTGGGCAGCAGCCCTTCAACACTGTCTCCTGGTGTCTGATTTCCAACTCTTCAGGTCCCCTCCTCTGAGCTTTGAGGTTCATAACGAAGCCTCTTCCTTCTGCTCTCCCAGCTCTGGAGGTGGTGGCTGCTCCCCGTAGTTATCGCCTCTGCGCTACCTCAGTTCCGTAAATGCCCCATCTTCTGCTGCCCGCTTAATCCACCCTCTGTTTTAAATCTTGCCCTTTGACATACTTAGTGTAGTTTCTGTTTTCCCGGCAGGATCCTGACTTAGAGTTATATGTCAATTATACCTCCATGAAGCCGGAAAAAATTAAAATTAAAATTTCAAAAATGGGCAAAGCATATGAATAGGGAATTTACAAAAAAACCCCAAACCCCCAAAGTGCTAAGAAGCATAAAAAAAGATGCTCAGAGGGGAAGGTAGAGCTCAGTGGTAGAGTGCATGCTTAACATGCACAAGGTCCTGGGTTCAATCCTCAGTACCTTCATTAAAAAAATAAAATAAAATAAAAACCTAATTACCCTCCGCCACAAAAGAAGATGCTCAAACCCATTGATTATCAGAGAAATGTAAATTAAATTAAAACAGCATTCGGAGGGAAGGTGTACCTCAAGTGGTAGAGCGCATGCTTAGCATGCATGAGGTCCTGGGTTCAGTCCCCAGTATCTCCATTAAAAAATAAGTAAATAAACCTTACCAAAAAAACTTTAAAAAAGAAAAGAATGCTTAAAGAATTAAAACAGCATTTTCTACCCATTAGATTGGCAAACACTGACACACATGCATATACATACCTAGAAACAGAGGTGCAGGGCTATAGGAGCCTTTGTGTACTGCTGCTGGCAACACAGACTGGCATAGTCATTCTGGAGAACAACATGTCAGTACTTAGTGAAATTAAATGTGTATACACCTAACCTGTAATTGTGTGTCACCTAAGACACAAGGTGTAAGGTGTCACATGTGTGACAAGGGTCACTGCAGCTGTATTTCTGGTGACAGGGAAGTGCAGGCAATCTGAACGCCCATCACCAAGGAAGCAGACAGGACATCAGAGAGCACGGCACAGTCTTTGCAAGCAAGATTATACGTAGATCTAGCAAACTAAAGAGCCTAAAAGCATGGTGCTAAATGAGCTCCACGGCCAGTAATGACAGAGCACATCATTTGAACCACAGCTCTCACTGGGAATAACTAGACAAGCTCAACAAAGTATGACAAATATTTTCTTGAAAATATTCAAGTGATGACAGGTAGTAAAGAATTATGAGGCCAAGATATGGAAGAAAGGAAATTCAGAGAGAGGTGAGCTCAGCTTTTAATGTAGCTTAACCCTAAGGCCACCTGCTGAGAACAGAAGAGGTAGCTGACAGTTTGAGAAGCTGAGCATAGCTATTGACAGACTTTCGTGCCAAGGGAGCAAAAGTTGGAGTTTAGGACCCACCAAGGAGGTGGCACCTCATGATTTGGGTTAAAGACCCACAGGTCTAGGAGTAAGTGTAAAGTAGAAATAGCCCCCTTAAAGACTGTAGCCTGGTCCCCAAAGGGGCTGTAGCCAAGATCTGAAAGACATGAATCCCTGGAAACTTAAGGAAATCTGGGATTTCTAGTGTCCCAACTGCCTGCCAGAAGCAAATATAAATTGTCCCTGGAGGAAGATAGCATCATCCTTGGCCTCAAATTATTTATACAGTTTTCTATATACAGAGTCCAGTAGGATATTAAAAATTAGCAGCCCATAGGGAAGAAAGAAACGTAATCAAAATAAAATTAGAAAAGCAACAGATAACAAAGACAGAACAACAGTGACTCCAGTAAAGGAATTATCAAACACAGAATGTAAAATAATTATATTTAACACACTGAAGGAAATAAAAGTCAAAACTGAGAAAGTCAAAGTGAAATTTCTATAAATATAAAATACAATAACAAAATTAAGAGCCAATGGGTGGGTTAAACAGGAGCTAAAGAGAGAATTAGTGAACTGGAAGCTAAGTCATAAGAAAGGTGCCAGAATAAAGCCTGGAGAGGCAAAAGAACAGTAACAGACGAGGTCAAAGGAGGTAAGAGACATAGGGATACAAACGGAATGTCTAATATATGTCTAATTGGAGTACCAGAGAAAAGTACCTTGGAAAGGAGAGAAAGAACGAGGCACAAAGAACATTTGAAGAGTTAATGACTGACATTTTCCCAAAATTCATGACAGACATCAAGTCACAGTTTCCAGAAATTACATGAACTCAAAGTAGGTTAGACCAAAGAAAAACACACCTAGGTGCATTAGAGTAAAACCTAGGAAAAGCAAAGACAAAAAGAAAATATTCAAAGTAGCCAGAGAGGGAAAAAAAACAGATTACCTTTATAGTTAGGCAGTTAGACTGACAGCCAATTTCTCAGCACAAAACGCAGAAAGCAGAAAACAAGGCAGGGGTATACTCAATCTGCTGACAAAAATAACTGCCAACCTTGAATTTTATAGCAACTGAAAACATCTATGATAGATCATAAAAAATGGCAATAAATTCTTCCCATCCCTTTATGTACATCCTTTATGCAATGTGACTTTGCAGCTCTTTTCTTCCAACAGATTCCCTGTTGAATCTGGCCTTAGTCACATGATTTGCGTGACGCTTAAAAAGTGTTTGTATGTGAAGACTCTCTCCCCTGCTGCTCTCTGAAATACTGTGACCACCACAGTGGGCTTGTCCACTGGAGACACAGGCCCCATCACCCCATCACTCCAGCGAAACTGTCAGCCAACAGCAACCACGAGAGTGAGCTTAGGCAAGACCAAAAGACCAGAGCAAAAGCTAACTGATAAAATATCCTTTGAGGGTGAAGTGAAATAAAGACCAAAAAAACACTCAAAAAACCAACCCGAATGAAGTCCTTATTTGTAGAATGTCACTAAAGAGAGACCTAAGCTTTTGAAGCATTAAGAACGATTGTGCAGTGCTGTGACGTTGAAATCGCACCATCAATGGCCTTGCCTCGCTGAATAAGATACAGGCCAGTTATGATGTTGGCTGACTTCCATGGTGTGTCTTAGCCTAGTTTGTCAACTATAAAGCTGACAATGTATAAAAGTTGAAACCCAGTTCTTGAGTTAAAAGTTTCTTTAAATTTGACTACAACTTTTCGCAGGATACTTTGTGGGAACTGCCTAACAATGCAAGATGGAAGATGAATTTTGAAACTATAGCACTCACTTGCTTCATTTTAGATAAAAATGTAAAATGAATATCCTGAGTTTGTGAAAATTACTTTAAAACCTTTTTTTCTGTTCCTGACAATCTATCATTGCTTCTCAGGGGGAGGGTAGAGCTCAGTGGTAGAGTGCATGCCTAGCATGCACAAGGTCCTGCGTTCAATCCCCAGGACCTCCGTTTAAATAAATAAATAAATAAATAAATAAATAAATAAAAATGCATCTAATTACCTGCCTCCTAACCAAAAAAAACCGAAAAAGATAAAACTTTTAAAAAATATATAATTGCTTCTCTATCATGAGATTTATTAAAATAAAACATGAAAACAGTTGAGATATATATTATCCCCTGCAAGTAAGTTGTCAATCAGACCTAAATTCAATAAGATAAGCAATGAGCAAGATACTTTACCAAATTTAAAACCTTTAAATATATGTATATATGGTATTCATTTCATCACAGAACGGGCTTTTTTTATCCTTTCTGGAACAGACACTCACTCACTCGGGATACGGATTTTCCTTCCGTGCACACAGTGCTTCTGCCCAAACAGCCCTCCGTGGACTTAGAGAATACCTCATCCGCCTGACAGTATTCCACACGGCGTTGCTTCTGATGCAGGAACTCCTACCACAGCAAAAGAAGTACAGCAACCGGCCCACGCTTGTGAAATTCACTGTCCTTACCGTGTTCCCCATCATCCTGAAGCAGCTGGCTTGATAGGATGGAGTGGCCTTTCGCAGACAGTTACAGCACCAGCTAGGTGGCGATACCCTCTAAGGCAGGGGCACGTTCTCCAGAAGTCTGCATATGCTCTGAGTCAGTGTCCAACACATGGTCCTGCTTCTCCCACAGCCAGGAATCGAGGGGAGGAAACGGGAGCAGTACCATTCCCTAGGACCCCTAGTGACCCAGCAGCAAAATCTGTGCTTCCTCATTCCATGACTTTGCGCTCTGCTGGCCTAGAGGCCTTCGCCCCCGAGGGAGGAATGTTTCCATCAGGAGACAACAGTGATTCCACTGTACCGGAAGTTAAGGCTGCCACCCAGCCACTTGGGGCTCCTCAGGCCTCTGAGTCAACAGGCAAGGAAGGCAGTTACTGAAATGATTGACCCTGACTGCCAAGGGGACATTGGACTGCTGTTCCACACTGGCCGTAAGGAAGACTGTGTCTGGAATATGTCTGGAATACAATATACATATGCATCTACCATAAGATTTATTATAAGGAATTGAGTCATGCAATTATAGAGGCTCAGAAATCCCACAATCTGAAGTCAGCAAGCCGGTGATACAAATTTCAGTCTGACTTCAAAGGCCTGAGAGCCAGGGGCTTTTTGTTCTATTTAGGCCCTCAAGGGATTGGGAGAGGCCTACCCACACTGGGGAGGGCTTTTGGCTTTTTAAAAATTTTATTTTACTTTATTATTTTTTTTGATGGGGGCAGGTAATTAGATTTACTTATTTATTTCATTTTTAGACGAGGTACTGGGGATTGAACCCAGGACGTTGTATATACCAAGCATGGGCTCTATCACTTGAGCTATACCCTGCCCCCTTTTTATTTTATTTTATTTTGTTATTTTGTTATTTTTTGGGTGGAGGAGGGCCATTGGCTTTACTCAGCCTACTTGATTCAAATGTTAATCTCTTCTGGAAACACCTTCACAGACCCACCAGAAATAATGTTTAACCAAATATCTGGGCATTCCAGGTCCCACTCAGACTGACACATAAAATTAACATCACAACCACCAACAATGTATGAGGGTTCCAGTTTCACCACATCCTCTCCAACAATTGTTTATCATTCTGGCCATTCCAATGGTTGTAAAGTGACATCTCATTTTGGTTTTAAATTGTGTTTCCCTGAAGACAAATAAGGTGAACATCTTTTCATGTGCTTATTATCCATTCATAGGTTTTCTTTGGTAAAATGTCTATTTAAATCTTTTGTCTTTTTTTTATTCTTATTTTTTATTGAAGTTTAGTTGATTTGCAATGTTGTACTAGTTTCTGGTGTACAGCATAGTGATTCAGTCATACATTATATACACATATTCTTTTTTTAAAAAACAATTTCTTTTTTAAAACTTTTTTACTTATTCATTTTGGGGAGGAGGTAATTAGGTTTATTTATTTACTTAATGGAGGTCCTGGGTTCAATCACTCTGCCACTGAGCTACACCCTCCCCCTTACGTATTCTTTTTCATATTCTTCTTCATAATAGACTATTACAGGGTATTGAACATAGTTTCTTGTGCTATACAATAGATCCTTGTTGTTTGTCTATTTTATATATAGTAATATGTATCGATCCTTTGTCCATTTAAAACAAAATTTTTTATTGAAGTGTAGTTGATTTATAATGTTAATTTCAGGTGCACAGCAAAGTGATTCATTTATACATATACATACATACATATATATTTTTTCTTTTCAGATTCTTTTCCATTCTTTTGTCCGTTTTTTAAATTGAATTTCTTTCATTTGAGATAATTGTAGATTCACATGTGGGTGTTAAAAAACAATACCAAGGGTCTTCTGTCTGCTTCACCCAGTTCCCCAAAGGTGGTAACATCTTGCAAAATGACAGTATGATATCACAACTAGATACTGACACTGATCCAGCCAAGATACAATTCCATCACCATGAGGTTCTCTCCTTTTGCCCTTTTATAATCACACCCACTTTCCTCCAGCCCCATTCTTTCTTTATTCCCTGGTAACCAGGGTCTGTTTTCTACTTCTATACTTTCATTATTTCAAGAATGTTATATAAATAGGATCTTAAAGATCATACAGTGTACAGTTTCTTGGAATTGGCTTTTTACACTCAGTGCAATTCTCTGAAAAGTCATCTAGATAATTGAGTGTATCACTAGTTCCTTCCTTGGTGTTGCCGAGGAGTGCTCCATGGTGTGGATGGACCACAGTTTGTTTAACCATCACCTATGGAAGGACATCTGAGTTCTTTGTAGTTTTTAGTTATTACGAATGAACTGCAGACTGCTATACTGCTATAACATTCAGGCAGAGATTTTTGGGTGAACATAAGTCTTCACTCTTCTAGGATAAATGCCCAGGAGTACAATTGCTGGGTCATATGGTAGTTGCATGTTACATTTTTTTTTTAAATGGAGGTACTAGGGATTGAACCCAGGACCCCACGCATGGTAAGCATGTGCTCTACCACTGAGCCTTACCCTCCCTCCTGCATGTTTAATTCTATAAGGAACCATGGAACCATTTTCCATAAAGGCTGTACCAGTTCTCTGAATCCTCACCACCATTTGGTGTTATCACTATTTTTTTATTGTAGCTATTCTGATAGGTGTGTAATGATAATCTCATTATGATTTTAGTTTGCATTCTCCTAGTGGACAGTGATGTTGAACATCTTTACTTGTGCTTATTGGCCATCTGTATCTCCTCTTTGGTGAAATGTCTGTTCATGTCTTTCACACATTTTCTAATTGGATTGCTTGCTTTTAATGTTGGATTTTGAGTTCTTTATATATTAAGATACTAGTCCTTTTTCAGGTATGTGGTTTGTAAGTATTTTTTCCCAGTCTGTAGCTTGTCTTTTCATCCTCTTACTTAACAGAATCTTTCAGAAATTTTAATTCCAATGAAGTCTAATTTATCAGTGTTTCCCTGTATGGATCATGCTTTTGGTGTCAGATCTAAGAACTCTGCCTAGCTCTAGGTACCAAAGGTTTTCTCTCTCTTTTTTAATTCCCCAGAAGTCTTATATTGATGTCCGTGATCCGTTTTGAGCTAATTTTGAGAATAAGGTATGAGGCTTAGGTCAAGGTTTATTTTTGCCTCTGGATTTCTGATTGTTTCAGGACAATTGCTTGAAAGTCTATCCTTCCTCCATTGAATTGCTTTTGAACCTTTGTCAAAAATCAGTTAGCTTTATTTATGGGTTCTCTGTTCTGTTCCGTAGATTTATGTGTCTTTCCCCTGCTAATAACACACCATCTCAATCACTGTAGCTGTACAATAAGTCTGGAAATTGGGTAGACTGATTCTTCCCGCTTAAGTTTTCTTTTCAAAAATTGCTTTAGCTATTCTAATTCCTTTGCCTTTCAATATAAATTTTAGAATAATATTATCTGTATCTATAAGAAATCTTGCTGGGATTGTTATAGGAACTGCATTAAGTCTGCATGTCCGATTGGGGAGAATTGATATCTTTACTATGCTGAGTCTTCCAATCCATAAACAGGTTATGTCCTTCCATTTATTTAGATCTTTCATGACCTTTTTGTAATTTTCAGCACATAAGTCCTGTACATGCTTTGTTAGAGTTATACTTACACATTTCAATTTGTTTTGCGCTCTTGTAAATGATACTGTATTTTAACTTTTGATGTCCAGATGTTCAGTTTTAGTCTATAGAAATCCTATTGATCATTGTTTTATATTGCAAACTTGTCGAATTCCCATGTTGATTCTAGGGTTTGGGGGATTTTCCACATAGACAATTATGTCATCTCCAGAGAGGGACCGTTTTATTTCTTCCTTTCTGATCTGTATGCCTTTTATTTCCTTTTCTTGCTTTGATGCGCTGGCTAGAACTTCTAGCACTAACTTGAATAAGGGTAGTGAGAACAGACATCTTTGCTTTGTTCCCTCTAGATCTCAGGGGGAAAGTACTCTTTTACCTTTAAATATAATGTTAACTGTAGGATTTTTGTAGATAATTAAGTTGAGGAAGTTCCTCCTCTAGTCTCATTTTTCTGAGGATTTTAAAGTCTTGAATAGGTATTGCATTTTGTCAAATGTTTTTTCTGTATAAATTAGCATTTTTAAAATTTTTTTTGCAGTTTTAATGTTTTCTAACTATTTTTTATGGGAGGAGCAAATTAGGTGTACTTGTTTATTTTTTAATGGAGGTACTGGGAACTGAACCCAGGACCTCATGCGTGCTAGGCGTGGGCTCTGCCACTGAGCTCCCCCCAATTAGCATCTTTATGTGACTCTTCCTCTTTAGGCTGTTAACATGGCTGATGGCACTGATTGATTTGCAAATATTGAACCAGCCTGCGCGCCTGGAATAAGACCCTCCTTGGTCGTGCTTTGTAAGTGTTTCTATATTTTGCTGAATGCCATTCACTAATATTTTGCTAAGGATTTTTATGTCTATGTTCATGAGGGATATTGGTTTGTAGTTTTCTCTTTTTAAATTTTCTTTGTCTGGTCTTGGTGTTAGGGTAATACTAGCTTCATAAAACAAATTGAAAAGTATTTCCTCCTCTTTCATTTTCTGGAAAAAAGATTGTGTGGAATATTAATTCTTCTTTAAACGTTTGGCAGAATTCCCCAGTGAAACCATCTGTGGCTGGAAGCTTCTTTTCGGGGGAGATTTTAAACCGTCAGTTCAGTCTCCTTATAGTTACAGGATTCTTCCAATGACCTATTCTGTATGGGGTGATCTGTGGTAGTCTGTGGTTTTTGAAGACTTTGTCCATTTCCATTTCTATTTAGATCGTCACATTTATGTACGCTAGTGATAGAATTCCTTATTATCCTTTTGATGCTCCAGGGTCTGTGGTGATCGCCCCTGTTTCACCCCTGATATTTGTCATTTCTGTCTTATCCTTTTTTATCTCTGTCAATCTTCTGGAGGTTTGTCAATTTTATTGATCTTTTGTTTCATTGATTTTCTCCTTCATTTTTCTGCTTCCAGTGTCCTTGATTTCTGGTCCTGCCTTTTTGGTGTCCTTCCTTTTGCTTGCTTTATGTTCATTTTATGCTTCTTTTTCTGCTTTTCTCGAGGTGAGAGCTCAGGTCATTGATTTGAGACTTCTCTTTTTCAATGTATGTGTTAAGCACTACAAATTGCCCTGTTAGCACTGCTTTAGCTGTGTCCCACACATTGTGCTGTGCTTTATTTTCATTTTCATTCATTTCAGTCTATTTTTTTCTTTACAGAAAGTGTGAAATAAGCAAGATTTGTATTAGTGAAGTAAAAGAAAAACAGTGAAAAAAAATGAAAAAAAAAAAAAAAGAAAAGAAAAACAGTGAAAGATAGTGCGCTCCTGAGAATTGGGAGCGGGCTGGTCCAAGAGAGGACAAATGGCTATTTTTTTTTTTAAGAAAGAGGTTTATCCAACAAGGATCTGTAGTTCCCTAGGGCAACGGGACTGTCTCACTGGAGTGTTACTTGAAAAGCAGTTGCAGATTGCTGCAAGGTTTGCAAGAATATGTGGAATCTGAGGTGTCTTGGACGCCAGAGTCTGGGTTTTAATGGATTGGCCTTCTTGGGTGGACTTCCAAGGTTTTGCTCAGGTATGGAGTATCCAGCTGGCAACTCCAGGAACTTTTACATGAGCTGTGAGTCTCCACGGTCCAAGGAAACAGTTTTAACCCTATGGGTGGTCGGTGATCCGGGAGCAAAACTGCTCAACCAGGATAGCTGGTCCCGTGTCTTGGGTCAGCTGTCTACCTCAGATATCATCTT
Organism: Camelus bactrianus; assembly: GCF_048773025.1. Lineage (NCBI taxonomy): Eukaryota > Metazoa > Chordata > Mammalia > Artiodactyla > Camelidae > Camelus > Camelus bactrianus. Next base: position 117,008,840 of record NC_133575.1, on the reverse strand, counting down.
CTTCTCATTCTGGTTTGGTAGCTTCTCCTTTGTTTGAACATTGTTTTAAGGTGAGCAGTAGTCTTCTCTATAGGCCAGTCCAGTGTACGGGCCTCAATCAGGTTGCCAATTATTTGCCACGTGGTCTTAATTTGGATGTCTGAGTGTTCCCCTTGGTGGATCTTCTCGAGTCTGAAGAGATAGAGCGGTAGAAGAGAGAATGAGAAAAGACGGAGGGGAAAAGAGCCTTGGGCTCGGGGGGCTCCTTCACGGCTGGAGAGCTGTTGTCTGCCAGACCCTGCAGGCAGCGTCAGCTGCCACCTAAAGGGCTGCTTGAATCTGCACGGCACGGGAGAACCCCCTTGCCACCCTCCGAAGAGAGGGGCACTGTAGGCCCAATAGGCCGGCCGAGATCATGCCCTCTGAGCCCCGTTTCTGTATGTAAACGCCCCACGTTGGGCGCCAGAGAGATGATGCGGGGAGACGGGTGTGGGGCGTGAGGAGGGCGGCGCCCCAGGTCTCGGGGGAGCCCCTGGGACGCGCCTCACCAGGCGTGGGTCTTTGGCTTCGCGTAGGAAAGAATTCAAGTGTGAGCCACAGCTGAGTAAAGGTAGATTTCTGTAGAGAGACACATACCACATAAAGCGTAGGCTGTTTCAAAAGGCAAGAGACAGGCCGCGAGGGGCGGGCGTTGGGCGCTCGGGTTAAAGCAGAAGTAGGTGCGCGCGCCACAGACAGAGCGCGGGCGTCTCTGGGGGCGAGGCAGCGAGAGGCCAGTGCGGTCTAGTTTTCAAATTTCCCTCAAGACTTCCTCTTTGACCCATGGAGTGTTTAGAAGTGCATTTAGTTTCTGAGTATTTGGAAAGTTTCCTGTGGTCTCTCTGCTGTTAATAAGGTGTTAAACTGCTGGATGTCAATACTGGAACGGAGCCCAAAATGTAATATAATTCTACCTTTTTCTTGTCTCAGTGAAAGGAAACCAACTCTTCCTATTGAGACGGCCAGCAAAGCTGATGCCATTGAGAGAGAAGCTACCAGAGAGTCTGAGGTCATCCACATGACTTGCTTGCCACCTGACATTACCATTTAGAGCCCCAGAAGTTTGCTGAAGCACTTGGCAGTGTGGGGCCGTGCCAGTTGCTCAGCTGGAAATCCTTTCTAAAGGGAGTGATTTCTCCCCTAGCCAACCTGTAAAGGGGAGAAAGTAAAAGAATAGAAATCTAAGTAACGTACCTAACAAAATGACTTCCTTGACGCTAAGGCTTTTTCCTGCTGTCTGCTGATTCATTCTGACACATTTTGCTTTTCCTTTTGTTTACTCACTCAATTGCTTTGCTAAACTAGCCCCCAAACTTCCCTGTACATTCTTTTACCCAGAAGCTGTTTTCGAGAAAGAAAGTCACAGGTTCATGACCTCAAAAGAACAGACAGACCCTAAGGAGTTTTCCATGACGCCAGATGGACTTATCAAGATTAAAAGGAATATAGCACCACAAACTGCCCTGATTCTTATCACTTTTGTGCTCCATCCAGTTTTTCGATAAAACCTCAAGACCCCAACCCCAAGATGGATTCACAGTCTCTAAGGTGTGAGCCTGCTGGGCCTCCCCACTGCCTGGCAAAGCAATAAAGCTACTCTTTTCTGATACTCCTCCAACTCTGTCTCCAAGTCTCAATTCATCTTTCAGGGCATGAAGGCCAGTTTTTTTGGCAACAAAAGGAAGAAAGACACCATATGTCACTACCCCGGAGAAGTTCAAGAACCCCAGGAAAAGGCCCTGTAGAGAGAGGCCGGAGGAGGCAGGAACTGCCGGGACAGGAGAACCAGGAGACCAGAGGTGGCAAAACTCTCAGCTAGGAAGCACTTAGTAAAGGGCTGAAAGCTCACAGACCAAGGGGATCGGGGAGGTGGAAACTGGGGAACCTCTGTGTCCAAAACATTTCCTCATTTCCTCAGGCGAGCCCATCCTTGTCTTTCCGGCAACTTCCTGAGAAACGTCTGGATTCCCGCCAGTCTGAGTTGCTGGTATCTAGGCTCGTGCTTCTGCTGCACCTTTCCATCTGTGCTTCCCACACAGACACGTTCTCTGCCTGGGGAACGTGTGTTCTGACTTCCTCCTTCCGAATTGCCACAAACTTGCTGGGGAGAGTGGCTTCCTTGCTCTGTGGATCAGAGGCTGCCATATTCGCAGGGAGTGTCTGTGTAGCTCCTGGGGGAAAGGGCACCTTGTTTAGGCTGTACCTTCTGAGAGAAAATGGAGCTGGGAGAAGTGGTCACCTCACACCATGCTGGAAAAGCACCCAAAGCTGAAACAAATCGTTGCATTCTTTGAGCCCTGGAGAATGAAGATGTTAGTTAAATTTGAGATCTAGAACCAATAAAAATAGTTTACTAAAGGGATAAGCCAAGTCACATGTAAAACAAGATCCTTTGTCAAGAGCTCAACTTGAAGGACTAAAACTCATTATAAAAGAATTAGAAAAACAAGTGACAATTTGAAAAAGGCACGCACCTCCTAAATTCCCACACTTCCGATAAAGAAGAATGATTCCTCAGTCAACTGGGGCTGCTATAACAAAGCGCCAGAGGCCCGGGCTTGGGGTGGGGTGCTCAAATTACAGCAATGTCTTTCTCGCAGTGCTGGAGACTGGAAGTCCCAGGTCAAGACGTTAGCAGATTTGGTTCCTGGTGAGAGCTTGCTTCCTGTATCAAGCCTTCTGGCTGTGTGCTCCCACAGCGTGTCCTGTGTGCTTTAGGGTGGAAAGAACTAGATCTCTACCTTCCTCTCATAAGGCCACTAATCCCTTATAAGAGCCCCACCCTCATGACCTCATCTAAACCTAATTACCTCCCCATGTCCCCACCTTCAAATGTCATTCCACTGGGGACTAGGGCTTCAACATTTGAATTTGGGGGGGGACAGAATCGATCATCCCATAATGGAAGATACATTTAATAAAGATAATCAACTATTACATAGATTTATACAAAACCTTAAAGAACTAAATCAATGAATTGCTTCATTAACTTCTGCAGCTCTTCTGACTTTGGCACCATTGTTTGCAAAGTTCTTCTCTGTATCTGAGCTATGTCCAGTATTTTCTTTCTTTCCTTCTATTCTTTTAGCAAATGAACCTAAATTCTTGCTTGTTTTCGCTTGTGGAAAAAGTCCAGTATTTATGTCAAAGGACTCCTCGAGGGTTTCACACTCTCTTACTATTTTCTCTACTCATTTGCAGGAAAACTTAGATGTATGCCACCAGAGAGGTCTACAGTTATCCAATATGTAGATGACTCACTGGGAGTCTTGGAAATGCAAGAGCAATGCAGAACTGAAACTTTGGTTTTCTTACAACTTCTCCCCGGCTAGGGACATAAGCCTCACTGGACAAAGTGCAACTTTGCTAAACTGAGCTCAAATATTTAAGCTGTCTCTTGTCAGCTGCTGGCCATAGAGTGTTCCAGTCTAGGAGTCAGCCCACTTTGCAGATCAAACTGCCTACTACTGCTAAAAAGAAAAAAGTCAGTTTTAGGGCTAGTACACTATCAACAGCGGATTCATTCTTGCTTTTGCAGAACAGACCAAACCCCAGATGGAGCAACTGCATGGATAATTCTCCAGGTCTCTGCTTTGGCCCTAGAATCTGAAGAGGCCTTTGAACAACTGAAATTGGCTTCTAGTCTCTCCCCCAGCATTGGGGGTTCCAAACTGTGAAAACCCCAACCTGCTTCATCTGTTTCCTGTAAATGTTGCACCGTTGGTGATGTTTGCTCATGGCTCATGTGCTTGGGGTGAAAGTGACCCACTTAAGACTTCCTGTACTGCAGCGATGTCATAAAAAGATGGAAGTCTGTTTTGTCTGTAAATAAGCCTGCACCAGCACACAAGGTTTTTTGTTTAACACCTTTATTATGGTATGATTCCTGTATAGTAAACTACACATATTTCAGATGTACAATTTGGTGCATTTTGATAGATGTCTACACCCATGAAGCCACCACCACAATCAAGGTAGCTAACATTTCCATCACTCCCCAAGAGGTGGCAAATTTCGAATCCCCAGTTTATCCCTTCCCACCCACTTTATACCCTGGTAACAATAAGTTTGTTCTCTATGTCTGTGAGTCTGTTTCTGTTTTGTAGATAAGTTCATTTGTGTCCTTTTTTTTTTAAGATTCCACATATAACCAATATCATATGGCATTTTTCTTTCTCTTTCTGACTTTCTTCACTTAGAATAATGATCTCCAGGTCCATCTATCTGACTGCAAATGGCATTATTTTATTCTTTTTTATGGCTGAGTAGTATTCCATTGTATAAATATACCACATCTTCTTTATCCAGTCATCTGTCGTTGGACATTCAGGCTGTTTCCATGTCTTGGCTATTGTAAATAGTGCTGCTATGAACATTGAGGCGCAGGTGTCTTTTTGAATTGAGATTCCCTCTGGATATATGCCCAGGAGTAGGATTGCTGAATCATATGGTAAGTTTATTTTTACTTTTTTGAGGAATCTCCATATTGTTCTCCATAGTGGCTGCACCAATTTACATTCCCACCAACAGTGTAGAAGGGTTTCTTTCTCGTCACACCCTGTCCAACATTTATCATTTGTGCATTTTTTAATGATGGCCATTTTGGCTGGTGTGAGGTGATATCTCATTGTAGTTTTTTTTTTTGGGGGGGGGTGACGTAATTAGGTTTCCTTATTTATTTATTTTTAGAGGAGGTACTGGGGATTGAACCCAGGACCTTGTGTATGCTAAGCATGCACTCTACCAACTGAGCTACACTTTCCCCCCTCACTGCAGTTTTGATTTGCATTTCTCTAACAATTAGGGATTGTTGAGCATCTTTTCATGTGCTTGTTGGCCATCTGGATGCCTTCTTTGGAGAAATGTCTCTTTAGGACTTCTGCCCATTCCCTGACTGGGCTGTCCATCCTTCTGACATCAAACTACATGAGCTGCCTGCACACCCCATAAACCAGTCCCCCATCAGTTGCATCACCTGCAAACATTCTCTCCCATTCTGCAGATTGTCCCATATGCAGATGATATCCTCAGCTGACAAATACACAAGTTAATGGCAGTGACTAAAGCTGCAATTCTTGGTTCTGGACTTAAAATGAATATATATTATATATATATATATTACATTTATATATAATATATATTATATACATTTATATATGATATATAAATATTAACTAGAAGTTTGGTAACTGTCATACTGCAGGGTGAATTTGGAAAGATAGGGGATTTCTGAATTCCATGGGAACTGAAACATCTCATGGAAAAATTGATAGTTGATTTGTCAGAGGTTTTACAACTGCCGGCTCAGATGGCAGTAAATCATTGCAGAGCTTACACGGAGCAGAAGGATAGAGCTACAAAAACTGCTGTTAAAATATGGTGGTCTCCAACCAGAAAACTACTAGAGCTCATCAACGAATTCGGTAAAGTTGCAGGATACAAAATTAATATATAGAAATCCATTGCATTTCTCTACACTAACAATGAAACATCAGAAATAGAAATTAAGGAAATAATCCAATTTACAATCACATCAAAAAGAATAAAATACCTAGGAATAGACCTACCCAAGGGGGTAAAAGACCTGTACTCCAAAAACTATAAGACTTTGATGAAAGAAATTGAAGACACAAACAGACGGAAAAATATACCTTATTCTTGGATTGGACAAATTAATATTATTAAAATGATCATACTACCCAAGGCAATCTACAAATTCAGTGTAATCCCTGTCAAAATACCAATGGTATTTTTCACAGAACTAGAACAAATAATTTAAAAATTTGCACGGAGTGGGGAGGGTATAGCTCAGTGGTAGCGTGCACGCTTAGTTTAGCATGCACTGGGTCCTGGGTTCAATCTCCAGTACGTCCATTAAAATAAACAAATAAAATCGCAAAGAGATATCAGAATGGCCATCATCAAAAAGAATACAAATAACAAATGTTGGCAAGGATGTGGAGAAAAGGGAACCCTTATACACTGTTGGCGGGAATGCAAATTGGTGCAGCCACTGTGGAAAACAATATGGAGGTTTTTCAAAAACCCAAAAATAAAACCACCGCATAGCCCAGCAACTCCACTCCTGAGCATATATCCAAGAAAAACAAAAACATTAACTCAAAAAGATACATACACCCCACTATTAACAGCAGCATTGTTTTAAAAAAATATTTTATTTATTTATTAGTGTATTATTTTTTTGGTGAGGTAATTAGGTCTATTTATTTTTGATGGAGATACTAGGGATTGAACCCAGCACCTCATGCATGCTAAGCATGTGCTCCACCACTTGTGCTATACCTTCCCCCAACAGCAGCACTGTTTATAATTGCCAAGATATGGAAGCATCCTAAGTGCACATCAATAGATGAAAGGACAAATAAGATGTAGCATATACATGCATTGGAATACAACTCACCCATAAAAAAGAAGGATATTCTGCCCTTTGTGGCCCTTCATTCACTTTCTTTTTTCACCTCAAAACCCAGAATTCCATAAATGACATAATATTTCCGTTGCATCCAAAACAACTAAATACCTAGAAATAAACTTAACCAAGGAAGTTACCTGTACCCTAAAAACTGCAAAACATTGATGAAGGAAATTGAAGATGGTACCAAGAAATGGAAAGATAGCCTGTGCTCTTGGATTGGAAGAATCAACATAATCAAAATGCTCATACTATCCAAAGCAATCTACAGATCCAGTGCAACCCCTGTCAAAATACTCACGACAGTTTTCACAGAACTAGAATAAACAATCCCAAAATTCATATGGAGCCACAAAAGACCCCAAATTGCCAAAAGAATCTTTTGTACATCTTTTTTTCCTCCTTCTTCTCTTTACTCTCCCCTCCTATGGCTTGATGTCTAGAGAAGATCCTTTAGCATCTGTTGTAAAGCTGGTTTGGTGGTGCTGGAATCTTTTAGCTTTTGTTTATCTGTGAAGCTTTTGATTTCTCCATCAATTCTGAACAAGAGCCTTGCTGGACAGAGTGTTCTTGGTTGTAAGTTTCCCTCTTTCATCACTTTAAATATATAGTGCCACTCCCTTCTGGCCTGTAGAGTTTCTGATGAAAAATCAGCTAATAACCTTATGGGAGTTCCTTGTATGTTATTTGTTGCTTTTTTCTTGCTAACTTTAATATTTTCTCCTTGTCTTTGATTTTTGTCAATTTGATGACTATGTGCCTTGGTGTGTTCCTCTTTGGGTTGATCCTGTGTGGAACTCTGCACTTTTTGGACTTGGGTGGCTGTTTCCTTTCCCAAGTTGGGGAAGTTTTCAGTGATTATCTCTCCAAAGATTTTCTCAGGTCCTTTCTCTCTCTCTTCTCTTTCCGGGACCCTATAATGCGAAAATTAGTGTGCTTCATTTTGCCCCAGAGTTCTCTTAAACTATCCTCATTTCTTGTCATTCTTTTTCCTTTTTCTGTTCTGAAGTAGTGATTTCCGCTAATCTGTATTCTAGCTCACTGATCCGTTCTTCTGCCTCATTTCGTCTATTCTTGGTTCCTTGTAGTGTATCGGTCACTTCAGTGATTTTATTCTTCAACTCTGTTTGGGTATTCTGTATATTTTCCACCTCTTTGCTAAAAACTTCACTCTGTGCATCTATACTCCTCTTGAGTTCTCTGAACATCTTTGCCATCATTACATTGTGATTTTGATTTGCATTTCCCTGATATTGGCGATATTGAGCAGTTTTTCATGTTCTTGTTGGCCATCTGCATCTCCTCTTTTGGAAAAATGTCTGTGCAGTTCTTCTGTCCATATTTTAAATGGGTTGGTTGTTTGCTTGTTTTTAATTGCAAAACAGTTGATTTAAAATGTTGTATTACCTTCTGGTGTACAGCATGGATGGACTTGGAGGCCATTTTGCTAAGTGAAATAAGTCAGACAGAGAAAGACAAATACTGTAAGATATCACTGACATGTAGAATCTTAAAAAAATACAACAAATTAGTGAATACAACAGAAAAGAAACAGACTGACAGATGTAGAGAAGGAACTAGTAGTTACCAGTGGGGAGAGGGAAAGCGGAGGGGCAAGATGGAGGTGGAAGATTAAGAGGTACAAACTCTCAGGTATAAACTAAGCTACCAGGATGTACAACACGGGGAATAGAGCCAATATTGTATAATAACTATAAATGGAGTACAACCTTTAAAAATTTTGAATTACTGTATTGTATACCTGTAACTTATAATATTGTACATCAACTATACTTCAATTTAAAGAATGTGATATTGTAAAAATAGGTGCATAAAATGTAGGAGTTTTTTTTTTACAATCATTAAACTGTATTGGAGTATAAATAAATAAATAAATAAACTTAATTACCCCCCCCAAAATTGCATGGAAACACAGAAGAACCCAAGTAGCCATAACAATCTTGAGAAAGAAGAACGGAGCTAAAGGAATCATGCTTCCTGGCTTCAGACTATACTACAAAGCTACAGTCATCAAAAGTATGGTGCTGGCAGAAAAACAGACACATAGATCAATGGAACAGGATATAAAGTCCAGAAATAAACCCACGCATGTATAGTCAATTAATCTATGACAAAGGAAGCAAGAATATACAATGGAAGGAACCCTACTTCAGTAAGACACCTGCACCCCAATGTTCATAGCAGCACTATTTACAATAGCCAAGACATGGAAACAGCCTAAATGTCCATCAACAGATGACTGGATAAAGAAGATGTGGTATATTTATACAATGGAATACTACTCAGCCATAAAAACCGACAACATAATGCCATTTGCAGCAACATGGATGCTCCTGGAGAATGTCATTCTAAGTGAAGTAAGCCAGAAAAAGAAAGAAAAATACCATATGAGAGCGCTCATATGTGGAATCTAAAAAAAGAAGAAGAAGTATTTCTTTTTTATTTGATCTGTCTCCTAAAGTGAGGGAAACAAAGCAAAAATAAACTAATGGGACCTAATTAAACTTAAAGCCTTTTGCACAGCAAAGGAATCCACTGACAAGACAAAAAGACAACCTACTGAATGGGAGAAGATATTTGCAAATGATATAACTAATAAGGGGTTAATATCCAACATATATAAACAGCTCAAACAAGTCAATATCAAAAAGACAAACAAGTTGCATTGGTGGTTCAGTGGTAGAGTTCTCGCATGCCAAAAAGACAAACAATCTGGTTAAAAATTGGGCAGGAAAATTTGAATACACATTTTTTAAAGAAGAAATGCAGATGTCCAACAGGCACATGAAAAGATGTTCAATGTCGCTCATCATCAGGGAAGTCTAAATTAAAACCATAATGAGATATCACTTCACACTTGTCAGAATGGCTATCATCAAAAAGACCACAAGTAATAAATGTTAGTGAAGATGTGGAGAAAAGGAAACCTTACTCACTGTTGATAGGAATGTAAATTGGTGCAGCCACTGTGGAGAACAGCATGGAAGTTTCTCAAAAAACTAAAAATAGAACTACCATATAATGCAGCAATTCCACTCCTGGGTAAACATCTGAAAAAAACAAACACCAATCTGAAAAGATGTGTGCACCCCAATGTTCATTGTAGCATTATTTATAATAGTCAAGATGTGAAAACAACCTAAGTGTCCATCAACAGATGAAAGCATAGAGATGTGGTGTATTTGTATACACACACACACACACACACACACACACACACACACACACACACTGGAATACTACTGAGCCATAAAAAAGAATAAAATTTTGCCATTTGCAGCAACATGGATGGGCTTTGAGGGCTTTATGTTAAGTGAAATAGGTCAGAAAGAGAAAGATAAATACTGTATGGTATAACTTTCATGTGGAATCTAAAACATACAATAAACTAGTGAATGTAACAAAAAAGAAGCAGACTCACAGATATAGAGAACAAACTAGTGGTTACCAGTGAGGAGAAGGAAAGGAAGAGGGGCAGTGTAGGGGTAGGGGAGTTTTAGAAAAAAGTTGTTTTGGGATTATATGAAATTTTGTGTGTGAAACTTTAGAAAATTGTTAAACACTATAGAATTTAAAGTATCTTTCATTCAATAAAACAAAGAAACAAAGGAACCAAAAAAAAAAAACCAAAACAAAACACCAAAACATGGCAGACTCCAAACACAGAAGCTCCTCTTTTAATACAGTAAGAAGCTTTTGTTCGTTTTTTATTTTTTATTTTTATTTTATTTTTTTAATGGATTGCTTCACAAATTTGCATGTCACCTTTGCACAAGGGTCATGCTAATCGTCTCTGTATTGTTCCAATTTTAGTATATGTGCTGCCGAAGCGAGCACTTTCGTTCATTTTTTAAAAAATGCTCCATATGTATAAGTGAATCACTAGGCTGCACACCAGAAATTAACAGAACATTGTGAATCGACTATACTTCTGGCTCCCCAGAAGGAAATGGGGAAATGAACTGAAAAGGATGCTAAAAGAAGTTTGGGGAAAATAGTTCTTACACCAAAATCCCTATTTGCCTGGTTAGTGTTGCTGTGTCATCAACAAAAATCATCTGAGTAAGGAGGGGAATTAAAAAAAATTTTTTTTAATGTTGGTACTGGAGATTGAACCTGGGACCTCCTGCCTGCAAAGCATGCCCTCTACCCTTGAGCTAGACCCTCCCCGCACCGAGGAATTTTAAAGGCACCAGACTCTTACTATGTAGCTAGTAGAACTAATGCTTGTAAAAGGTAAGAGATTTTGCCTAGCCATGGGGTGAGTGACATCCGACAGCCTGAAGCCCTGGGCTTGGGGGTCTAGCTGGGTGGTAGCCAGTGGGCTTGGTGAGTACGAGGTCTTGCCCTCTTCAAAAGCCACTGCTCGGGTAATGGCAGCTTCTCTTAACAAACTCGATTCCCGCTTTGGGGAGTCCAGTGCTTTCCAATCAGACAGAAAAAGTGATTTTATTTCTGCTCTCTTCTAGGATTTAACCACTCAAACTCTAGAAAACTCACTTACCAGGATTTTGCCACCTACTCTGTTAAGACGGCCGTTCACCTCATTAGAAATGAGAGCAAGTCCTCTGAGCACGCATGGTCTAGCTCCTTTTGATCTCCGGTTTGGGAGGCCTATGATTTTGGTCTGAGACCAAGTTCTGCGCCTGATTTAACTGAATCCTTTCATGGTCATGCTCAGTACTCAAAAGTACCCTCCCCTCCCCCTGCCTGTTCTTACAGGCATCCAGGCCATCCTATTCACAGTAGTAGGTATTTAAATTACTTTAAGAATCGCATTTATGAGGCAAGGAGGGCATAGCTCAGCGGTGGAGGGCATGCCTAGCATGCAAAAGGTTCTGGCTTCAACCCGCAGTACCTTCATCAAAAATAAGCACATAACTTCCCCCCAAAAAAGTGTTTTAAAAAATGAGCAAACATGTAATTAGTGAAATAGTTTAATAATGGGGAAAAAAATCATCCCAGAAAGCTCTCAAAGGCCTTCACTCAAGTAGGCTAGCAGCTATAAAAGAGCAGTTAAGACAGCATTCCTAATTCAAAGTCACAGGACTGTTGATATCAAAGGGAACAGTTAGGTACTGGGTTAGGACTTCCGAAAGATTAAACGATGGTAATTAATAGACAAGCAGAAATCTGGCATTTGCAGACAGAAGCTCAAAAGACAGGTCTAATATGACTGGATTAACTTTAGGACACAAGCTCCCCAGATTCCAGTAGGGATGGATAAACAAAGGTTGGGCTTTTATTCCAGCTTAACATTATGATGATTATGACTATTGATTTGGACTGATGCAAGAAAAAAAGGGCCCACAGGACTGCTTTGTCCCAAGACTAAAAACAAATATGGCCATGAACTCAAACACTGGAAGTTCCATCTGTGCTCTTCAACTGGTGCCTCATAAGCCTTCGATGCTACATAATGGCCAAGAGTGTCTTTGCATTTCACTTCTGAGACAGTATTTGAGAAGATGGAACAATTACAGAGGGACCTAAATTATCATGTAAATGTGATGTTATTTAGATATTTGATGAAAACTCAGGAGAGATGTATTTCACCTTACAAGAAAAATTTTTTTTAACATTTTTCATTGATTTATAATCATCCTACAATGTTGTGTCAAATTCCAGTGTAGAGCACAATTTTTCAGTTGTACACGAACATATATATGTAGTCGTTGTCACATTTTTTCTCTGTGAGCTACCGTAAGATCTTGTATATATTTCCCTGTGCTATACAGTATAATCTTGTTTATCTTTTCTACATTTTTTTAATTTACTTTTTTGGGGGAGGAGGTCATTAGATTTACTTATTTGTGTATTTTTTTAGAGGAGGTACTGGGGATTGAACCCAGGACCTTGTGTGCGCTAAGAATGTGCTCTACCACTTGAGCTATTCCCTCCTCCCAAGAAAAACTCTTAACTAAAAGTTGAAATGATAAAACACCAGAGTTAAGCTACTCTTTAGACTTGGATTGGACAAAACTTTGCAAGGAACTTCAAAATGATACTCAAGTAGTTAATCATTTGGAAACTCAAGTAATAAAGATGTCACACCAGCTAGTGAAAGTAACCTATGAGGAAGGAAAATGTTTGGGGGAGCTTGTGTCCTAAAGTTAATCAAGTGACATTAGACCTGTCTTTTGCAACCTCAGTCTGCCAGGAATCTGATTTAACCCTTTCACATTGGTATCATATATTTAAAAGGTTATTCTCCCAAGGCAAATACCAAATTGTGAAATTCATCCTACTGTAATTCTGATCATTGTTTAGCTTTGCATTTTACTTGCTGGCGTCTGCAACTTGCCCAGAAAAAGTTAAAAGGACAATGGAGATAATGAAATATTGTGATGTTGCTATTTCGTGGGAAGCCAGGGAGGTGGTTGTAAGGGCAGATACAAGTTAGGAGTAAAAGCCCTCATTCTCCTGGTGGAAGATAAGGTGACAGACCCCCCCCCCCCCGCCCAGATCTTTTCTTTCAGCATTTCTTCCTTTTGTCCTTTTTAAAATATATGTAAATCTTTTTAATGGCTGAATAAGCCTCTGGCCATTCTCACAACTCAGGAATGTTTCCTCCCCTTCAGGATCTGGGAGCACCATTTGAAATGTAATCCAGGAAGATGTGGCCCACGAAGACCTCCCAGTTTCCAGAGATGAGAGGGGCCGACTGGACTCCAAGTTGCAAAAGCTACCTGCTGGAAGAGGCTGTGTGTCCACATAGCTCTGTAGAGGAGACAGTTCCTTCTGTCTCTGCGTCGGTCAAATGGGCACCCCTCTTTGCCCACATCATTCGGGTATTGTGTTTGTTCAATGACATAGATGTGTTCTTTCTTTTCTTCTATTGTGGAGAGGTGTTCTGGGTTGGGAGGAGATTTTGGTTTTAATTCTATTTCCCCAACACACTTCACAGCAGTGGGGAAAGAACCACTTGTATAAAATAGAGATGTATCCATTCACTATCTGTAGGGAGAAAAAGAAATCTCAGTGAACTTTGACTCAAGTAAAACAACCAGACAGAAAAGGGAACAGTCACAAATGTACAACTTGATGAACTTTCACAAAGTGAACACTTCCATGGAACCAAGAGCCCATGTCCAGAGACAGAAGTCCAGTGCCTGGGAAGCCCCCAAGGCAAACCAGATTATGTCACCCCCTGCATTTGCTGCTGTGGCATATTGATTATTTTGAATTAAAGGCATTTAAGAACAAGTGCAAGAAGGATGCTCTGACCCTCCTTTTTCTTCCTGAAAGCAGGAACTAGCCTGCCCCTGTGGAAGTGCCCTCCCTGCACCAGAGACCAGCTTCGAGAGCTTGGAGATCTGTACCAGCAAATCTTTTAGTTTCATACTTGTATTTCAAATTATTTTTTCACCACCTACCACCCCTTTTTCTTATCAATTCTTCACAAATTCAACATTTATTTGTCTAAAGGGTAGAAAAGCTGCCTGCTTTGGTCACTTCTTGGGGGTCTTCATTCTCCTGTGAAGGCACCCAGGCACATGTAAACATTTAATAAAATGTGTGTGCTTCTCTCCTGTTCATATGTCTTGTGTCAGTTGAATTCTTAGGCCTGCCAGAGACCCAAAGATGGTAAAGAAGAATTTACCCTCTCCATCTCTTTGGGTCACCAGCCCTCCCCAAGGATGCAGGTGCACTTGCAAAGCCATCTGCAGTACTGGTAGGAAAGATGGGGGTGGGGGAGCTAAAGACAGAAAGTTGTCAGGAGGCCATGGCTGAAGTCTGTGCAAGACAAGATGAAACCCCAAGACAGAAAGGAGAAGAGGGTCAATTCGAAGATTGTCAAAGTGAAAGACTCCACAATATCCCCTCCCCAGGAACTCATAAAGATGCATTTACTCTGGGAAGCAATGGTGATCTGCCCCTTAGAATTTCCAATGGCCCCCTTACAACTGAAAAATGACCAAGCCCCTGAAATGGATACGCAAATGCCTCTGCACTCAGAGGGACTTGCATTTCAATGCACTTTAGTTTTTTGAGGAGTGGAGAGTAGTCAAAGGGAGAGAACCCACAACATCCCCTCCCTGGGAACTCACAAAGATGCATTTACTCCTACAGGCAATTGTGATCTGACCTGAAGAATTTCGGAGGACTTCCCTTAAAACCTAAAAGTACCCAAGAGCCAATATGTAGAAGCAAACGCCCCGCTGCCAAAGGGACTTGCATCTCAATGCTGTGTCCTTTTAAAGGAAGAGAGTACTTTGGTCAGCTTCCTGGCATTGTTAAAAGCAACAATCAAGAAAGTCAACCTGGACCTTGCAATAAGACGCTACTGAGCCTTCCTGATTCCTGAGCATCTTCAACCTGGAAGTTCTTTTTTTTTTTTTTTTTTTTTTTACGGAAAAAAATCTTGACCAGTGCTTAACATCATATGCAAACATCAATTCCAGCTGTGTTGTAAATCTAAAAGTCAAAGGCAAAACAACCAAGCGTGTAGAAGACAACAGGAGAATGTCTCCATGGTCTCAGAGTTGAGAAAGATTTCTTTTTTTTTTTTAATGGAGTGACTGAAGATTGAACCCAAGACCTTATGCAGGCTAGGCATGAGCTATATCCACCCCCCAGGAAAGATTTCTTAAATAGGACACAAAAGTACTAACCATATGAGAATATATTGATAAATTAGTGTTTTCTGAGCTCTGAGGGCACTCAGCCAATTCGTTATTCTTCATGTCTTCAATGCATCTCTCCCCGCCCCCCGCAGTGTGACTTCTGCTCAGTCCCCATTCTCTTTACCCTCCTCCCCACCTCCCAGCCTGCTGTCCTACATCTCCAAGCTCTTGCTTTGTGCAAGGCATGTAGAAGAACCACTACTGGATGAGTTCCTCACCTACAGAAGCATACTTTGTTTCTGGTGTTTTCTGAGATTTGCTTCCCTTGGTTGCTTTGCTATGCTGTTTACATATTAATTGCAGGTATCCCCTACATGGCTTCTGTTCTGTGTCCCTCCGATGTTCCCCAGGTCCTATTGCTCTTGCTGTCTGCAAGGGAGATTGGTTATACCACTTTAGAGTGAACTCCGTACTTAGACAAAGTTCATTGGTCTATCTGGGATATGCCAGGGTGGGGCTGCCTCTATGGAGTCCACGCCAGTCCCCTGTGGCTTCCTTGCGAATTCTAACTGCCTTGGCACCAAGGAGCTCTGTCTCCTGGTTTTGCTGGAGTTTTTTTAGGGGGGTTTCCAAGCATCTCATGGCTTTTGTGAGATCCCCAGAAGAGTCAAGGCACTGTCTCACTGCCCCATCCATTCATTCACAACCTTTTTTTAAAGCAATGAATGTTGAATTTTATCAAACATCTTATCAGTACCTACTGATATGATTGAGCAGTTTCCTCTCATTTGTTGAGTAATGACTTTTGTGAAAAGATTTTCAAATGTTGAGCTGCCCTTTATTTCTGGAGGGGACCCTGCTCGGTCACACATAACATCTTGCTCTTTCGCTGTTTTGCTGGAGTTCACTTGCTTATCTTCTCTTGAGGCTTTTGCACCTGTATTCAAAAGCGAGAGTTGTCCACAGGGTTCAGTCTATACTCTCTTTACTAGATTTATATATTTGGTTTGTTGTTGGTTTTATTAAAGAGCAAAGGTCAAGGCTAGGTAATGCACCCCTGAAGAAAAGGAAGACAAAACTAGGTAATAACATAGGAGAGAAAATGCGTATTACCAAGAAAGCACTCGGGAGAAGGCCCACCTCACCTTGTCAAGGAAAATAATCAGTAAACAGTCAGTCTCTGAGAGGAACAGAAAAAGAGTTTTATTTGAGCCAAACTGAGGGCTATAGCCTGGAAGACAGCCTCTCAGATAACTGAGGAGCTGCTCTGGAGAAGCATGGTTTTCAGCACAGTTTTAGATCTTGTCAGAACAAAGAATATCAAACAAGTCAAGGACACTTTCCTTCAAGGTTTTAAAAAAACAACAAAAACTGAAAAAAAAAAAAAAAAGAGACCAACGCATATGCAGTAAGTCAGTATGGCCTAAGCACCTGGGAAGGGAGTCTTATCATCCAAGGAGGACCAGCACTGGTGTCCCAGGAAGGGGGGCATTGAATCTTTATTTTTAACATGAACATTCTTTACTTCTGGTCAATATGCCCTTTTCTTTAATAATTAAAGCAGACGTACAGTGTATGTTTGACAGGCTGTAGGCAGGCTGTTTTAGTTAGCATCAAATTCAAGTGAACTCCTGTGAAAGCCAGAATGACCTCCCCAGCTGTCAATATGGGAACATTTCTTTAATCATCAGTAATCAGGGAAATGCAAGACCATGGGGAGAGACCATTTCCACCCACCAGCCTGGTGGAAACAAAGTCTGAAAATGCCAAGAGTTGAAGAAGCTGTAGATCCCTAAGGATCTTTTATACATTATTAGTGGGAGTGTAAATTGGTAGGACTAATAGCAGCCAACTGGAAACAACTGAAATGCCCTGCAACAAGAGAATGGGTAAATAAATTATGAAATATTATATATCAGTAAAAATGAATCAACTACAGCTACAAACAACATCATGGAAAATAATCTTGGTCATAATGTTGAGGATAGAAAAGCATTTTCACAGAAGATTACAGACAGGATACTTTTTACAAAAAGTTCAAAAATAAGATAAACTGAAAAGATACATGATAAAACAAAGGAAAGCAACCCAAGTGTCCATGGACAGATAACTAGACAAATCAATGTGGTCCATCCATACAATGGAATACTATTCAGCCATAAAGAGGAACGAAGTTCTGATACACACACTACAACATGGATGAGCCTTGAGAACATTATCCTGAGTGAAATAAACCAATTATAAAATAACAAATATAAAATTTCACTTATATGAGATATCTAGACTGGGCAAATTCATACAGACAGAAAGTGGATACAGGTTGCCAGGGGTCGGGGAGAGGAACAGGGAACTATTTATTGCTTAATAGATACAAAGCCTGTTTGGGGTGATTAAAGAGTTTTAGAAATATAATGATGGTTGAACACCATGAATGTAATTAAAACCCCTGAATTGTACTTAAATGTGATTAAAATGGCAAATTTTGCATTATATGTATTTTTCCCCAATTTTAAAAAGCAAAAGAGTGATAAATCCAAATGTGGCCTCTTGGTCACTGTGGGGTGTGGGGGAGATGGTGTCAGGATGGTATATGTAACTTACTGGTAATGGTACCATGCCAGGATTGAGTGGTGGCTTCATAAGTGTTAATGAGCTTATTTTAAAAATAAACAAAATGAAAATGGGCCTTGAGTGGACAGACTTGATGGATAGTGAGTAACCTGATTCTGTGCATCTGAATTTAAAAAAATAAATAAATACCCATGTTCCCATGAGCCAGGACATGTTCTTATATAGAACATGGGAAGCTCCCTGGGTCCACCATTTGCTTCCCCAACTCCGTCAACAGGGTTTTCAGTTTTGCAAAATGGAACAACAGAAATAGACCCTTACAAATACTGTCAACTGATCTTGGACAAAGGAGCAAAGGCAATTCAATGGAAAGTGGATTATCTTTTCAACCAATGGTGCTGGAACAACTGGTCATCAGCATGCAAATAAATGACTTTAGACACAGACAGGGCACATTTCACAAAAATTAACTCGAAATGAATCTTAAACCTAAATGTGAAATGCAAAACTATAAAATCCTAGATGATAACCTCAGGGAAAAATCTAGGCGACTTTGAGTTTGGTGATGACTTCTCTGGCTACAAAATGAAAGGCACGAGCCATGGAAAATAGAGTGGCAAATATAGAGGTTGTGGCTGCATTAGGAGAGGGCAACCTCTTCACTCTAGGATGACAGATGACAAAGCTCCCTGGAGATAAGAGGCTGGACAGAGTTTCTGGGCTGTGGTCTGGCCTCTGCTTCTCTGGGAGTTCCCGTCTTGAGGAAGCAAGTAGGCAAAGTCATGAGTTACTACTGGGAATTGGGGCTTCCCGGTGGGTGTCTGGCAGGACTGGGGTGGAGACCAGGCAGGGACTGTACAACCAGTGGAAAAATAGAAGATTGGGCTCCTGACTTCTTTGCAGCCATCCGAGGTGGATTGGAGTGGAATGTTTCTGTGGGGTGACGTGGTGTCCTCAGCAGGTCCAAGCTTCAGGGCATGGAGGGGAAGAAGCACAGAGTCCCGATAGGACCAGTCCAGATAAGAACCTGGTTTATACCCACCTTTGGGTTAAAGAATGCTATGGTGGCCATGGAGTTCTGGTGGTGACAGCCCTCATGCTGTCTGTCTCTTGAGCACGCTGTTCTGCTCCAGCCCAGCTACCTGCCATATCTGCCCTTCTCCTCACTGCTGAGCTCAGATCAAAGTACTTGCCTCTGGATCAATTGACTGTCTCTGATGTTCCTCTCCCACACTCGCAGAATGTTTTGTATGTTAGGATTTTTTGATGGCAGCAAGAAACTGATTCTAACTCAAGCAAGACAAGCGATTTATTTGGCATGATGCTGGGTAGATCATCAAATCGGCAGAATGTCTAATCAAGCAGGTCTGGGGATGCACAAGTATGACCTGCTCTGAGTGTGGCCCAGAGCAAGAAAGGGCCCTGCAGACGGTCTGGATCACAGAACACGATGGTCTACCACTAGAGCCTTAAGATGCTCCAATCTAATGGCGCAAGGGGATCTGTCCATGGTAACTAATGATGCTGTGCAGAGTCTGTGGGAAGCCTCAGCAGAAGGATCCCAGAAAGTTTTGGAGCCAAGCCATATATATCTTCTGTGGCAGAGCTTCAGACCACTCAAAAAGCAACTGCTGTCATGCTACTGGGCCGTGTGGTCCAGACTTAGAGACTGACCACAGGATATCAAGTGCCTATGTGACCGGAGCTGCCCCTCATGAGATGAATATTGGCAGATCACCGAATCCTGTGGCCAGGTGAATGAAGCAGCAATCCAGGGGAGATGGCACCTTCTGGATCCAGCCCAACTGGGGTCCAAGGCTCAAGTCAGGTACATGGACAGGTAGCTAAGATCCCAGGTCACCTGCTTCCATCACACTAGTACTCTCCCTCTGCTCAGTCCTGTGGGCTCGCGGGCTGAGGTTCCTTATGGCTGACTAATGAGGGGAAAACACTCAGACATGGCTCATAGATGGGTCTCTACAGTCCCATTCAGGGTGACCCTTGGGGACAGTGGTGAGGAAAAATCTCCCCAGTGAGCAGTACACTCGGTTACCCACTTGGTAGAGAGATATGGCTTGAGATAAAGATGTCCTTGGAAAATGACTTGACTGATTGGTCAGGGACCCAGGAGGTGTAAAACTGGGTCAGGAGGAAGGAGTCTGCATACCCAATTCCAAGGTGCGGTGTGGGTATTTCCCCAGCACCAAACAATTCTCACACACTGACTGAGTGCCCTGTAATTCAACTCAATTCTGATACTATCTCCCTGGAGACAGCATCAGACCCCACAGGTTAAGGGCTCAGTCTCACAAGACTGCCCTCCCCACCACACACACACTTCAGATGACAACTGCAAGCCCAGGTTATCACCTGTGCTGCTGACGAGTCAGCTATGGATGGGGGGTTCCCACAACCCCCTCTGGAGTTTCCATTAACTTGCTAGAGCAGCTCACACAGAGGTGGAAGGGGGGTGGAACTGAAAGTTCCAACCCTCTAATCACATGGTTGGTTCCCCTGGCAACCAGCCCCCATCCTCAGGTGGGGCCTGAAAGTCACCTCATTCACATAATAAAGACACTTTTATCATTCTCATCACTTAGGAAATTCCAAGACTTTTAGGAGCTCTGTGCCAGAAACTGGGACGAAGACCAACTATATATATTTCTTATTATAAATCACAATATCACAGTCATAGACAAGAAGGTTTGGAGAAGAGGTGTGTGGAGATCACTAGTGTACCTAAGGAAGTACATGGGAAGAGGACGTGGATCCCTGTGTCTCTGCCTGGTGGAGGTCAGCCAGCTTCTCTCCAGGATGCAATGGACCCCCACAGGCAGTGGCTGAGGTGGAAGGGCTGGAGGGTCTGTTGCCTCTCACCAAGGCTGATGTCCATATGCCACCACTGAATGCCCCACCCACGGGAGCAATGACCAATACTGAGCCCTCAATGTGATGACATTACTCAAGGGCACCAGCCAGCCTTGTGGAAGCAGGGTGATTACACTGGGCTCCTTCTACCCTGGAGGGAGCCATAATTGCATGTACTCTGAATTTAGACTTGCCTTCTCTGCACAGCATCTCTGCCAGCAATCCACCTGAGGGCTTACAGAATGCCTCAACTGTGGGCATTGTATGCCACCCAACAGGGCTTCAGAGTAAGGGGCACTTCTTCCAAGAAAGGAGTTGTGACAATAGGCATGTGCCCATGGGAGCCACTGGCCCTGCCAAATACTGCATCACCCGAAGCACCCAGAGCCTACTGAAGGCAGCAAAGATGGCAGCTCAAGAAAAAAAAACCCTGTGAGGTTAGGGAACGTTACTTCATGATGTGGCAAATGCACTGAATTAATAGTTAAGGCATAATGCTGTGGCCCCAGTAAACAGAATATGAGGTATCGTGAACCAAGGAATGGGAATAGCATTGGCTGCTCTCCCCAGTGACCCATTTGGGGAATGTATGCTCCTCATTTCTGAAAGCTTAGGCCTTTCTGGGCTAGAGGTCCTAGTTCCTAGGCAGGTTGGGGGCCCTGGCTCCATAAGGGGTCACAGTAAGGGCTCTGCGGACTTGAAATGAACCCTACCATCTGGTCAGTGTGGTCTCCTCATACTCAGGACCATCCAGCCTGGAAAAGATGGCTGTATTGGCAGGACAATTGATCCTGAGTGCACCGGGAGCTAGCATTACTGCTCTCCAAAGAGAGCCAGAAGTATGTCTGCAACGCAGGGATTCACTAGGGTGTCTCTTGGTATTTTGTAAGGAGGCAACTGTACGGTCGTGGCCTAACAAGGGGGAAGCAATGTAAAGCTCAGACCTGCACTGGAGAGAGATCTGATGCAGCCCTCCAGGAAGATAACCTAGACTAGCAGAGATGCTTTTTGAGCGTGAGGGAAACCTAAACTAGTTGACAGAGGAGGCTCTGGTCAATGGCAAAACAGCCACTAAGTCCTCCCATTTGGGTTTGCACAGACACATTCCTATACAGCCTGACTTTATCGCTCCTCCCATTGAGAAGCAGAGTCTATTTCTGCAGACTTGGAATCTGGACTCGGCTATGTGTAGCAGGTAGAATTATGTCTTCCCAAAAGTTCAAGTTCCAATCCCTGGTACCTGTGAATGTGATCTTATTTGGAATTATAGTCTTTGCAGATGTAATCAAGTTAAGAGGAGGTCATGCAGGACTTGGGTGGGCCCTAAAGCCGATGACTGGTGTCCTTATAAGGGGGAAAGTTGGACACAGACACAGAGGAGACACACGGAGAAGGCCATGTGAAGATGAAGGCAAAAAATGGAGTGATGCTGCTACAAGCCAAGGAAAACCAAAGATTGTTGGGAGCCACCAAGCAGCTAGGACAAGGCAAAGAAGGATCCTCCCCTAGAACCTTCAGGGGGAGCACGGCCCTGCCAGTACCTTCATTTTGGACTTGGGGCCTCTAGAACTGTGAAAGAAGACATTTCTGTTGTTTTAAACCACCAGCTTTGTGGTCCTTTGCGGTATGGCAGTTCCCTCTTTGGGTCTGAGGCAGACAATTCTGAGATGCACTTCATCCAGCCAGCTCCTGGCAGGGTCAAGTCCCAGCAGCT
This sequence comes from Camelus bactrianus, assembly GCF_048773025.1. Classification (NCBI taxonomy): domain Eukaryota; kingdom Metazoa; phylum Chordata; class Mammalia; order Artiodactyla; family Camelidae; genus Camelus; species Camelus bactrianus. The sequence continues at coordinate 116,986,648 of NC_133575.1, read as the reverse complement.
GCGAGTGCCAACGAATTCGAGAATGTACTCTTGTACTGGCTTTCATTCCCCTGTGACCACTTTCTAACATATGCACCTTTTCCCCCAGCCCCTGCCTCAACTTCTCCGGACTCCAGGCAGGCTCCACAGTTTCTGCTGCCTGTTCTCTAAACTAGGAGTCAGGGAGGCAAGAAGGGCTTTGGAGGAGCCTTCTCCAAACGCTGCCGTCTAATTAAACAGCCCTGTGTGGTTAATGATTCTATCACTTGCCAGAGCCTGGAAATGAACCATGCAACAATTTAATCAAGTGATCTTCTACAGCCAGAGGGCCTGGGATCGGCAGCTTTCCCTGGCACCCCATGGGAACCCAGCCCTCAATCCGATGCCGCTTTCCAGGCAAAGTCCTTCTCTCCCCAGGCTTGTCCAAGAAGGGAGGATAGGTCGTGGGAGAGAAGAGGGAGAGATGGAAGGAACGTTAAAGCGATGTGCTTCAGCGCAGGCTGGGGCTGAGAGAGACACAGGTAGGCAGCGGGACCCACTCGGGCCAGTCCTGAGCACGCGAGGGCCCCAGGGCATCCCAAGCTTGGTCGACTCTCCCCACAACCCCCTCCCCCACCTCATGCCTTTTTTTCCCCTCCTTATTGAAAAGAAATTTTTAAAAAATTTTAACAAAGGTGTTCATTTCAACGACAGCGAAGGAACGGCTCCGTAGAAGGAGAGAAGCCGTCATTAAAATGAAGCTGGAGGGAGGGGTAGAGGCATTCGGGCTGCGGCGCGGAGGACCTGGGAAAGGGGCTGAAACCACGGCCCCCTCCCGAGGTCCCGAGCTCTCTGGGGGAATCTCGGGAGGCGCTCCACCAAACAGGACCCGTCTCCCAGTCTGGCACAGCGCAGGCGGCACGTAACGTGCCGGGTGCTCGGAGACCCGACGCCGGGGATCGCGGGGAACCAGGGACCCCCACCCTCAACACCTCCGTCAAGGCCCCGCCCCCGGCCTCCCGCGCCGGCTCCCGCGGCCTCCAGCCGCTCGCTCTCCCACCCAGCCCCGCTCCCCTCTCCCGCGCGCGTGCGCCCGGTCCCCGCGCCCCTCCCCCTCCCCCGCCGCCACCGCCGCCGCGGGCGCGCGCGCTGTGCCCGTCGTCCCGGGCGGGAGCTGAAGACCGCGAGGCCGGCTGCCAGCGGGAGAGCAGGCGCCAGGAGCACCGGGAAAACGGCCGGGCGAGGCGGGAACGCGGGCGCGGGCCTGGCCGCGGGCGGGGACCGCCGCCGCGCCGCCGCCCCCCAGTAGTCAGATCGGGCCGCCGCGCTAAGCGCGAGGGCCAGGCTCCCGGGGCCGGTGGCCATGGGCGGGAGTCGGAGGAGGCAGCGGCAGCGGCAGCGGCGGGCCCCGCGGGCGGGGAGGCGCGAGGCCCACGGCCCCTGACGGCCCCTAGCGGCCCGGTGCGACCCCGTGCCTCCTGGGGGCCTGTAGCCAAGCAACGCCCGGCGCGCTTGCCCATCCCCCGCTGCCCTTTTTTTCCTGGCCGGGTGCGAGGGAGCATGCCCGCGCCTCGCCTCAGCCAGCTAAGAGTTAACCCAAAGGGCGTGGAGCTGCCCCCTTCTCGGGGGCGTGCCCCCCTCCCCCGCTAGGCGGCCCGCCCCCCGCGCTAGGGTATGGCCCCCGGCCCCGGCCCGGGACCCGAGGTCCCGTACACGGGTCAGTGAAAGGCGTTTTCCCGTTCCCGCCCTCCTTCCCTCGCCGGCCAGCACCATGGGATGTAATATGTGCGTGGTCCAGAAACCGGAGGAGCAGTACAAAGTGATGCTTCAGGTAGGGCGGCTGGGCCGGTGAGGCGAGGGGTGTGGGCGCCACCTGGGGAAGAGCTGGCCCGGGTGCTGGGCCTGGTGGAGGGGCAGGAGGGCTCGAAGAGGAAGCGATAGGGAGCCACCCTCGCCCTCAATTTCTGGAGCTGCTGGGTGTTGGTGTTCCATGGGAACTAGGCACAGATGGGGGGGTAACTGCGTGGGGATAGGGGCGGGGCGCATCCCTTGGGCGCCCGGAGTAGATTGGGACGCGAGGTCTGGGTCCAGATCGGCCCGAGTCGGGAAGTTGGGCTCGACCCGGGTCCGGTGCGCTTGCACCCCAGGCCCGCGAGCGGGGAAACGCTGTGTTGCCGGCGCCGGCGCCGGATGGGGGTTGCATAGCAACCGCCTCGGTTCTCAGCACACGTTCGCCCCACTGGACCCAGGGAGGGGGAGGGAGATAGGAGCCCGCTGCGTGCTGGGGGTGGGGAGGAGCCAAACCCAGGTCCCCATGGGCCAAGGGTGCAGGAGCGCGCAGGCCGCCCCAGGGCCTCGTGGACACCCAGCCAAGGTCGAGGTGCCTACCCCGGCAACTACTCAACGCTCTGGCCCTGCGCAAACAAACGGTGGGTTCCCAGGCCTTGGGAGCCTCGGGTGAGTTTTTGCGGCCGGGTCTGCCGGAAGGGCAGTCTGCGGGCTGCTGTGCCTGGCCTGCTCTATGCCCCGCAGGGCCTCGGGGCCTGGGGAGATGGGGGGCCGTGGACCGGGCAGTGTTTGGCCGGAGGCTTCCTTGCCTGTGAGTAGCGTGACTTCGTGAGTTGCGTGCCTGTGCCCCGTCTGTGTGTGCGCGGAGGCTCCTCCGGCCCCGCATGTGTGTACTTTCTGTGTGCGCTCTGAGAGCTGTCTAGAGAAATGTCCCGGATGGCGTGGCCTGAGACGCCTCCAGGGCTAAGTAGAGGGAGTTTACGGTCAGGGAGTGGGTACCCAGGGCCAAATCGGGCGCGGACAGGTATGCGCTTCTACTCCAGGTTTATTGGTCACGACTGGGGAGCTGGTGCAGGCCGGAGAAGTGTTGGCAGGGGGGATGGAGTCTCCTTACAAGAATAGGGGGAACCCTACAGGCATCGGCATGGGCACGATGGGGGTGGGGATCAGTGCATCGAGGATTGGGGAGGCCGCAGGAATCCTGCATTCGTGCTGTGAACCTAGTTCCTCTGGCCGTCGGCAGCGGAGCCGGAGTGGGGCGGGACGGGGAATCGTGCCCTAATCTGGCGGCGCTCCTCATCTGCTCTCCGGGGCTGGTCTCCGGGGACGCGCGGGGCCCTTTGCTTTCCCCACGCGCTGCCCTCCGCCTTCTTTCTGCCTTTCCCTCCACTCCTCCCCCGCCAACTCCCCGCCCCCGTGCTTCCTCCCATCTCCTGTTCCAGCTGTTTGGAAATCTTTCCTGGCCGTTGCCATTCCTCCTCGTGGGATCGGGTTCGGGAATGGCCCAGGCTGGGGCCGCCAGGCAGTCCCTTGGAATCCCAGTGGTGGGCACCAGAGCTGCGGGCAGGAGGTGGGCTGCGTTGGTTGGTTGATGAGGCTGTAGGATTCCATCCTCACTGCCTCTTATCTTGGAATCATCCCATCAAATGGCAAGTAATTCCAAAGCGGGTGGCCCTTGACTTCCTCGGAGAGGGACTGATGTAGTACTTGGTGAAAGGCAAACCCCGTCGGGGTTTGTGGACGGTGGAGGGCGGCCTGCCCTGCACTACAGGCCTGAAATGAACCATGGTTGGGAGGCGACAGTTCTGTGACCCTTGGGCCTCCCCATGGCAGTGGGAGGGAGGCGGCCACAGGTCTGGCTGGGACAGCCTTCAGGGAGTCTCCATGTTGGAGCAGGGCTTGAGGTGAACCCGGGCAGGAAAGTTCTGGGCCAGGCTTTGCTTCTGGAGAGAGCCCCGAGTCCTGGGCAAGTAGGGCCCCAGGAGAGGGGCTGCCGTCCGCCAGCTGCCACCGCTGGCCAGTCCCTGGGGATGCTGCTTCCCTTTTCTAGCTCCTGCAGCAGTCTGGACAGAATCACAGACTGAGTTCAATCTTAAAAAAGGAATTATCCTTTAAAATTAAGGGGAGATGAAAGAGATTTGAATAAGAAGAAATCTGGAAAGCAGGGACAGCTCCTGGCTTGAACCTCTTTTTAGAGGGGAAGGAAGCTGTCTCAAAAGACCTGTCAGCTTCCAGGACCCCTGACCTGCCTCCTTTCTCGAAAACTGGTGCTTTCTAGCTTCAGAGGTGCTTCTCCTCGTCTCATGCATACCTGCCTGTGGCCCCTTCACCTCAGCAGAATAAGGGACCCCACCGAGATAATAATGCAGCCCAGAGAAATGCACAAGTACACTTTCGCCACTTGCCATATAACTCCCGAACGCCAGGGCTCCCTGGAGCCCCTTCCCAGATCCCCAGAGGTGTATTTTAGTATATTCAGAGAGTTGTGCAACCGTCACTAGCATCTAATTCTAGAACATTTTCATCACTGTAAAAAGAAACCCTGTACCCAGTAGCAGTCACATATCCATTTCCCCCAATACCTCCTAGACTCTGGTAACCACTAATCTACTTGTCTATGAATTTGCCTCTCCAGATATTTCATCTGAATGAAACCATATGGTATGTGACCTTATGTGTCTGGCTTCTTTCCCTAATCATGTTTTTAAGGTTCATCCATATGGTAGCATGTGTCAATACTAAATTTCTTTTTATTTCTGAATGATATTCCATTGCATGGCTATGCCACATGCTATTTATCTGTTCATCCATTGGTGGACATTTGGCTTATTTCCTCCTTTTTGCTATTGTAAATAATGCTGCTGTGAACACGAGTGTACAAATATCTGTCTGAGACCTTGCTTTCAATTCTTTTGGGTGTATGTTCAGAAATGGAATTGCTGGATCATATGGTAATTATGTTTAATATATAATATATTGAGGAGCTGCCAAACTGTTTTCCACAGGAGCTGCACCATTTTACATTCCCATCCTCAATATAAGAGGATTCTAGTTTCTTCACATCCTCCCCTGCACCTCTTATTGATGACAGCCATCGTTGTGTTTGCCGTGGTATCTCATTGTGCTTTCCAAATGAGCATCTTTTCATGTGCTTCTGGCTGTTTGTGTGTCTTTTCTAGAGAAATGTCAGTGCCACTCTGCTTTTACTATAGCTTTGTAAGTAAATTTGGAAGTGTGAGTCCTCCAACTTTGTACCTTTCAAAATTGTTTTGTCTATTCTGGGTCATTTGAGTTTCCACGTGAATTTTAGGATCAACTAGTCAGTTTCTGAAAAGGCAGCTGTGATTTTGTAGGAATTGCATTGAATTTATATATCAACGTGGGGACGTATTACCCATGAACATGGGGTGTCTTTTTACGTGGATCTTCAGTTTCTTCACTGATGTTTTGCACTTTTGTTAAATTTATTCGTGAGGATTTTATTCTTTATGATGCTCTAGTAAGTAGAATTATTTACTTAATTTCCTTTTCATCCTTCCCATTACTACTGTATTTCTATTGTATGTATTTTTGTATATTGGTCATGTATCTTACAGTCTTACTAAACTCATTTATTTGCTCCAATCGTTTTTTCACTTAGTGGATTCTTCAGGATTTTCTGTATATAAATAGAGGTAGTTTTACTTTCTTTCCAATCTGGATGCCTTTTATTTCTTTTTCTTGCCCATTTGCTCTGGCTAGCACCTCTAGTCCAAGGTTGAATAGAAGTGGTGAGAGTGGGCATCCTTGCCTTGTTTCTGATCTAAGAGGAAGCTTCCAGTCTTTGACCAGTAAGTATGAAGTGAGCTGTAGGTTTTTAATAGATGCTCTTTATCAGGTTGAGGAAGTTCCCTTCTATTCCTAGTTTGAGTGTTTTTTTTTTTTATCATAAAGTGTCATTAGATTTTGTCAAACGCTTTTTCTGTGGCTATTGAGATGATCACGTGGTGTTAGCTCTTTATTCTGTCGATACCGCCTATCCCAGGCCCTTGAAGTGCAGCAAGTTAGAGTTCTGGCTCCATTTCCATTATCCCAGTCCTGTCCTCCAAGGATACTTAACCTAGTGTAAGCAATGCAGGGGGGTGGGTGCAGGGAGAGCTTGAAAAAATCTGGAAGTGACCCTGAGTGGGGGCAGGGGTCATGCATGTTGAGTTAGGAGGAGGAAGGAGCCATGTCACAAAGGGCAGAAAGGGAGGTAGTGTGGTCAGCTAGCACTGAGGCACAGGACCCCTGCCGAGAGCCTTTCCTGGTGCTCCTGGAAAGGGCCTGTGTCCTCTCTGACACTCCCCCCCCCCCGTCGTGGATCTGTCTTGAGCCATTGCTAGAAAATTCTACAAAATGCAAACTAATCTATAGTGACAGAAAGCAGATCAGTTTTTGCAGGGATGGGTGGGAGGGAGGGAGGGATGACATAGGGGCATGAGATCACTTCTTTTCGGGATGCTGGAAATGTTCACTATCTTGATCCAGGTGATGGTTTCACAGATGTATAATATGTCATATCAAAACTTTTCACACTGAACACTAATTATGTGCAGCTGTTCATATGACAGTTATGTCCCAGTAAAGCTTTCAAAACAAGAAGTCTATGCACCAAAGGAAGAAAAGCACGTGAGACCACTTTGCCCAGCATGGGCCCTTGGTGGGGCTGAGTGGATCTTTCTTTCCTTTTACTTCATGGTCCCTGCCAGGGAAGATAGTGTGATGTGGGGATACTGAATGGCTCACTGGCTCAGTGCCTCAGTTTCCTCACCTGCTATGTGAGAATAAAGAGTACTTGCCTCCTGGGGCCATTGCCATTGGGCAGTCAGCATGGCACTGGTTCTCCTGGGATCTCATTTGGGTGGGGGTGGAGTTGCTGCCATCAGGCCTTTTGGTCAGTCGGCAAGGCGTGTAAATTGGATGGAGAAGGCATTATTCATGAACATGGCCCAGCTAATGTCCAGTGACAGAAGAATGCCCAAGATTAGTTAGGAGATGGACAGATACCAAAGTGACGGCATATTTGGTCTTTTTCGGTCTTTCTGCACATGAGCTGAGCAAGCCAAAAGAAGACCGAGAAGCTGGAGCTGGGCGCTGGCTTTGTAGTGCAGTCTGTCTCTTCCTCATGCTTGCTTTGAACAGAAATGAAAAGCACTCCATAAAGACTATTTTGATTACTATGTGATGGGGAGCTGCCTTTGGGACAGCCAGGTTGGCCCCGGGGTGGGTGAATGGGAGGATGTTTTCAGTTGCCATCCTTGGTGACTGGGAAGCTGTTAGCATACACTCAAAGCCTGATCTTAATGAAGACCTCAGGACTTGCTCTGCTTTTTCATAAGAGCAGCCTGTGGGGCATCCCTCATTCCCAGTCTCTTCAGACTTCAGAAAGGCCTGCCAGTCCCTGGAAAGGTGGGGCCGGGGCCAGGGCAGGTGGATCAGATTTCAGCCTTACCCTGGGTAGACACCACCCACCCATTCTGCATCTTTAGGGAGGGGAAAGGGAAGAGGGGAGGGGGAGGGGGAGGGGAGGGGAGGGGAGGAGAGACTCTCTCCCAAGCCCTTGTGCAGTGTTGAAATCCTGTCCAGGTATGTGCAAGTCCTCCCTGGTTCCTCCAGGGGGCACTCTGGGCTAGCATGACTCTACCCTGAGGCCCTTGTTAAAATGCGGGGATCTGCTGCAGCAGGTCCAGGGTAGGGCCTGGGATTCTGCATTATTACCAAGTTCTCAGGTGATGTCCATGCTGCCAGTCCTCAGACTATACTCTGAGTAGCAGGGACCTCGGGCAGGACTAGAGATAAATTAGTGAAGCCCCAAATTATGTCAACATCACCTAGGAAGTGAGTTCATTACAAATAAGACACAAGGTCTCACCTCAGACCAATCAAGTTAGTTTCCAGGACTGCCCAATTGGGGACCCCAGGGACATAATCTGCTCCTCCATGCCACATGCAGCTAACTTTGACATCACCCACATCCTTACCAACATACATACGGGTAGCTTACATGGGTACCAGACACATACCACCCCCAAACTACTAAAAAGTCCTTTGAGATGAAGTCCTCCTGGGCTTCCTTCTCTCATTCCTGCCCCGGACAGAAAGAGTGGGCTCTGAGTTCTGGGGGTGGATGATATGGCTTGCCCAAGCAGCCTTGACTAGGGGCATGCCATTCACTGGGCCAGTCACATGTGGATGGAGTGTAGCGCTGTGCCCCGGCTAGAATTTTTACAAATTAAGGCATTTTGCAGCCATCAATGCAATTCATTCAGGTGGGGAGCATCCTTGGGTGGTAAAAGCATTCGATAAAGTTTGTTGGGGAACAAGAAAGTCACAGGGTCTCCGGGTATGACCCCAGATTCCTCACGCATTGGGAAGGGAAAATGCAGCTTTACAAGGGGAGACCTGGCAGGTACCACCTTGACCAGGTGATCAAACTGAGTCACCTGGCCCCCCATTCATGCTGTTAAGGGGAAGGGGGAAGGACACAGAATGCTCTGGGTGGTGCTCTCCTCAAAACGTTTAAGCTGAATCTAATGAGGAAGGAATCAGGCAAATGCAGAGTCTGAGACTCTTCTACAAGGCAACTGTCCTGGACTCTCCAAGAGGTCAATGTCATGAAAGTTAAAAAAGAAAAAAAAGTGCTACTTGTGGTACAACTGGAGAGATGTAGAAGTGCTAATTGTGTCAGTGCTAAATCCATGAGCATCTTAAAGGTGGTTCCCCAGGGAAGGAAAGCTTTGGTGCCCGCCTTTTCCATGTGAATGTGTGGAGAACGTGCACTCTGGGGAGATGTGGGTGAAGGGAATGCAGATGTCCACTGTCAGAGGTTCCAACGTTCCTGTAGGTGGACAATTTTCGAAATCCAGATTTGGGAAAACATGAACAAGGACTTCTGCTGGGTCTCTGAAAAGACGGGCATGCACAATGCCTGCCCTTGGCTCTGGCTGCCCTTCTCTGGGCTTCTCCTTTCTCGGCCCATGCTCTGTCGATTTGGAGGTCCCCAGAACACTTGTCCTGGTTCGGGTAGTCAGAGACATAGCTGCGTCCAAAGTGTTCCCTGGACCCTCCTGACAGCGGAGCTGAGGGCGTTTGGAAGTGGGCCCCGGGGCAGAGGGTAACTTCCGGTGTCGGTTCTCTCCTAGCCTCGATGTCCTGAACCGCAGAGTGGGGTTGGGAGAGTCAACCCAATCGTGGGCGCCCTTAGAAATGTAGTTAGCGCCGCCTCCTCGCGTTACCCTCAATGAAAAGAGCGTTCCCCAGGCTTCCCAGGGAGCCACGCGCAGGACCCCCCGGGACCCCCAGTCACCCGGGCCAGGGCTCTTTACTCAGTTTCCCCTTCCCTTTTCTCGCCTGCCCAGAGATTCCAGATCAGAACATTTGGGAAGCCCCTTGCAGAGCCGCGCCAGGCCCTCTAGAGCAGGGCGGGGAGATCCACTCCGGCACGCGGTGGGGACGGAGGAGGAGGGGAGAGAGGGCTCCGAGAGGATTCGCGCTCCCCTGTCCGGCTGCTAGCGCGGGATGGGGACGGCACTGGGACGGCCAGCCTTTCTTGCACCGCCGCCACCTTTTTTGCACCCCGCTCTTTAGCGCGCTCTTTGTCTGCGGCTGGGCGCCGGCGGGGGCGGGGGCGGGGGCGGGGGCGGGGGCGGGGCGAGCGCCCCGGGCCCCGCCCTCCGCAGCCCCGGGGCCGCCACCTCGCTGCGGGGGTGTGGGGGTGTGGCCTGTGCCAACCCTGTCGCCCGCCAGGCCCTTGCCCAATGGCGACTGCCAGCTGAGCTTCCTGCGTTGCTCTTGTCTGCCCTCTTGTCCCCGTGTCCCCTCGTTGTCCCCATGTTCCCCTATCCAACCCCTACGTCTTTCACCTGCCACTGGTATCACTTCTGCCCCAGTGTCCCTCCCTCCTGCCCCTCTGTGTTCCCCTCTCTTACCCCCCAAATGCCCCATGCCTTCTCCAGGTTTTTCCTTGCTCTCTTTGGCATCTTGAATTTTTACCGTTTCTGAACCTACCTTTCCCATCAGTGTTTAGACATTCTCAGGTATCCATCTCTCAAGCATCTATCCTGGTCAAACCAAAACGGAGGGCTCTCTCCCACATCCCCACGCTGCTCCCGCCCCATTCTCTGCAGAAGCTCTCAAAGGCTGAGTCTCTACAGGCCAGCACGGTGTCCCCCTTCCCTACGGCCCCCTTTGAACAAATCCAGAGGGTCCAGAGGGTCGTTCTGCATATTGATCCAGTCCACCCCTTCCCCTCCTCGGTTCACTGACTTACCCAGCTTCCCACCTCAGCTTCCTTTCTCTCTGGTTGACTTAAGTTCTGAGTCTCTCTCCCCAAATGTTCAATGTTGGGGTGCCTCAGGGTCCGCCTTGAGCCTCTTATCTTGTCTACACTCAATCCCCAGGTGATCTCCTCCATCTCTTGATTTTAATTCAAGAACAATCCCTTGTAGAATTCAGTAACAATGGTCGTGTGACACCTGGTTTGGTAGCTTGGGTTTGGGACACATGTAGGTGGAGTTGGGCACTGGGGATGTCAGCAGGTTTCAGGAACTTCAAATCAGAGATAAAAATTTGCATTGAATAAAACCAGTTCTGACAGACTGACTCATAGACATAGAACACAGACTTGTGGTTGCCAAGGGGGAGGGGGGTGGGAAGGGACAGACTGGGAGTTCAAAATTTGTAGATACTGACAGGCGTATGCAGAATAGATAAACAAGATTATACTGTATAGCGCAGGGAAATATATACAAGATCGTGTGGTAGCTCAGTGAAAAAAAAGTGACAATGAATATATGTATGTTGATGTATAACTGAAAAATTGTGCTCTACACTGGAATTTGACACAACATTGTAAACTGACTATAACTCAATAAAAAAAATGTTAAAAAAAAACCCCAACAGTTCTCCAGTTCCTGCCCCAACCCTGACCCCAAACCTGGTGCTCTCTGTGGATCTGAGTGGCAGTTTTAATTTTTTATTTGTGGGAAAATATATATGACATGAAGTTTACCATTAGTGACATTTAGTACACTCACAATGTTGTTAAGTTATCACCACTCTCTAGTTCCAGGACATGTTCATCACCCCAAAGGGGAGCTTCATACCATTCAGCAGGCACTCCCTTTCTCTAGCCCCTGGCAACCAGGCATCTACTTCCTGTCCCCAGGCATCTACTTTGCCTGTTATGGAATCATACACTATGTGGCCTTTCGCTCCTGTCTTCTTTCCCTCGGCCAGACTGTTTTCATCCATGTTGTAGCACGTAGCAGGACTTCATTCCTTTTATGTGGTTAAATTCGCTGTGTGAATGTTACTACATTTTATGTTTATCCATCTGTTGCTGGACATTTAGGTTGCTTCCAGATTGTAGCTATTAAGCATAGTGCTGCTATAAACATTTGTGTACAAGTTTTTTTGGGGTGCTTGTTTTCATTTCTTTTGGTATTGCTGGGTCATATGGGAACTCTAGACAGTTTTCCATGTCCACTGCTCCAGTGACTTTTTAAAATTGTTTAATTTTTTTTATTGACGTAGAGTTGATTTAAAATGTTGTGTTAGTTTCAGGTGCACAGCAAAGTGATTCAGTTATACATGTCTATATTCTTTTTCTGATTCCTTCCATTTATAGGTTATTACAAGATATCGAGTATAGATCTGTGTGCTATACAGTAGGTCTTTGCTGTTTATCTATTTTGTATATAGTAGCGTGTATATTAATCCCCAACTCCTAATTTATCCCCCTCCCCTTTCCCCTTTGGTAACCATAAGTTTATTTTCTATGTCTGTGAGTCTGTTTCTGTTTTGTAAATAAGTTCATTTGTATCCTTTTTTTAAAGATTCCACATATAAGTGCTATCATAAGGTATTTGTCTTTCTCTGTCTGATTTACTTCACTCAGTGTTATCTCTGGGTCCGTCCATGTTGCTGCAAATTACATTATGTCATTCTTTTTTTTACAGCTGAGTAGTGTTCTATTGTATATACACACCACTTCTTTCTCTAGTCATCTGTCGATGGACCATTTAGGTTGCTTCCATGTCTTGGATATTGTTAATAGTGCTGTTTTGAACATTGGGTTGCATGTTGAGTTAGAGTTTTTTTCTGGATATACGCCCCAGAGTGGGATTGCTGGATCATGTGGTAACTTTTATTTTTAGTTTTTTAAGGAACCTCCACGTTGTTCTCTATGGTGGCTGCACCAGTTTACATCCACACCAACAGTAGGAGGATTCCCTTTTCTCCACATCCTCTCCAGCATTTATTATTTGTAGTCTTTTAATCATGGCCATTCTGACCAGTGTGAGGTGATACCTCATTGTAGCTTTGATTTGCATTTCTCTCCATTGACTTTCTTACAAACAATATATGGGAGTTTCATTTCTCCACAGTCTGATCAACCACTATTTTCTGTGTTTTTATTTCAGCCACTCTAGTGGGTGTGAGGGGTGGATTTTGACTTGTATGTTCCTGATGATTAGTGCTGTTGGGCATCTTGTGCTTGTTGGGTGTCCCTCCGCCCTCCTGGATCCTTGGTGCCTGGTCCCCAGCCCAGCAGCAGGTCATGGCAGGCCCCATCTCCTCTACCCCAGGAGCGTGAGCTGTGATTCATCCCCTCGCCTCCCAGGCAGGCGGTCCTGGCGTGAAAGCCCTGCCCCCTCACCTGGTCTTCTTCATTCCCTCTGGGGCCCCAAGCTCCTGGGAGGCCCCCTTCTGTTTTGGGGTTAGGAAAGTGAAGGTAGTAGAGGGAGAAAGCGCCTCCCCAGCTTCCTCAGATCAGGTCTGGATGTGACATCTGATGGGACTTCATTGCCACTGTTTCCCCTGAATCAGCACCCAGGGGGGCCTGAGTCCAGAGGCTGCCCTCCCAGCCAGGGCGTCCCAGGAGCCGCAAAGCAGCCCGTGGGTCCTCAGGGAATGTGAGAAAAACTCAGAACATAGCATAGGCTGGGAGTGGGTTTTGTATGTCTTCTCTCTGATGGTAAAAGTAATGTTCATTGGAGAAAAGGCTGCAAAGAACAAAAAAGAGAAGAAAAGTCCCCTTATAAATACTGACTCCCAGAGACACCCGACCACTGCTAGCATCTGCCCGTTCTCATGAATGTCCTCCCGTCCTTTAAAGAAAGTACTGGGTCGGGGGTGGGTAAAGCTCGGTGGCAGAGCGTGTGTTTAACATGCACGAGGTCCTGGGTTCAGTCCCCAGTACCTTCATTAAATAAATAAATTTTTTTTTGCACATTGTATTTACAAACCAAAATAGCCTCACGGACATAGAAAACAAACTATGGTTACCAAATGGGAAAGGGCAGGGGACGGATAAATTAGGGTTGGGGATTAACAGTCACACATTACTATATATAAGAGAGATAAATGACAAGGACCTACTGTATAGCACAGGGAACTATATTCAATTTCTTGTAATAACATATAATGGAAAAGAATCTGAGAAGGAAAAATATATACGTATGTATAAGTATAACTGAATCACTTTGCTGTACACCTGAAACTAACATTGTATGTCACCTAGGCTTCAATAAAATTTATAAGTAAATAAACCTAATTACCCCCCCAAAAAAGAGAGCATTGATTGGGTGATATTCTATACTTACACACATACCAATGAACATACATAACATGTACATCCATTAAAAATAGTTTTAAAAGCCCCACAAACCCCATGCATCTTAGGAGCTCGCACACTGGTGGCAGCATGAAGCCCCAGTGGTCTCACACCTCGCTCCCAGCCTCCAGCTGAGCCAGATTGCCTCCCACTGGGAGATCCGTGCTCTCTGAATCGGGGTGATGCTGATCCAAGCGAGTCTTTCTGCTGAATATTTTATATCAAGAATTGTCCAGCCGTGCTATTTTTTTTGAAGTTTGTAAACATGTATTTTTTTCAAAAGACTTTTTAGCCATGTTATATAAGGTTTGGAAAAAAGAAAAATCTCAGATTTCCATTTCCATCAATGGATTCTTTCTCAGCCTTCTTCCATAAACATGCATTTTATATGGTAATCATCATAGTGCACGTGTCATTTTATATGTCTTCTGAGAAACAGGCTTGCTATTGGAAGACTCTGGTACGGCAGCTATACACTTAAATGAGGTAGACACAGGCTTAAGATTGTTGTAAAGTTTTTGGCATTAAGAATAATGCTTGGGCGAGGAAGGTATAGCTCAGTGGTAGAGTGAATGCTTAGCATGCACAAAGTCCTGGGTTCAACCCCCAGTACCTCCATTAAGAATAAATAAATCGAATTACTCCCTCCCCAAATAATGCTGATACCTCAATAAATTCAATATAGAATGACCATATGGCCACGCGACTTCACTTCTAGGTATACACCCGAAAGATTTGAAAACAGGAACTCAAAGACTTGTGTTCATAGCAGCATGATTCACAATCGCCAAAGGTGGAAACCACCCAATGTCTGTTGACAATGCAGGGTCCATCCACACAAGGAAATATTGTAGAATGCGATGGAATGGTATTCAGCATAAAAGGAATGGCGTCCTGGCGGTTGCTGTAATATGGATGGGCCTGGAAACCATGCTAAGGAAAGAAGCCAGACACATCAGACCACCTGCTGTCGGACTCCACTTACATGAAATGTCTAGAGGGGAAGAAAGGCGATGGGGAGGTGGTGCCGGGGGCTGGGGTGAATTTGGAGAGAATGGGTAGGGAGCCTCCCTTTGGGGGGATGAAAATTTCTTGGAATTTAATAGACACGATGGTTGCATACCTATGTGAATGCACTAAATGCCACTGAATTGTACACTTTGAAATGGTTAAAACGGTAACTTTTGTGTTAGGTGTATTTTACCATAATAAAAGAAATAATGAATGCTTCTCTCAACATCCTTGTAATTCATGTAATACCTATTCTTGTTTCAGGGTCTCTTACTTAGAGCAGATTTACTGGATCAAAGGGTATGAGGAACATTTTTCAAGGTTATAGTTATGGACAAATTCCTCCCAAATGTTGCTTGTTTTATCCTCTGGGGTAAGATTCCCGACGGGAGCACGTGCTCTGTGATGGGCTCGGCCAGCATGAGGGGAGCTTAGTGCCCCAGTGCCCCGGAGTCTGGCGGTGGCCACTGCTCTTGGGACCTTAAGGCTCATGGCCTCTGTCCCCGGCAGGGCAGGGGCCCCTTTCTGCAGAGCCCTCAGTGGAAGCAAAGCAACTTCCAGCCCAGCTGGGACTGTGGTCCACAAGGCTGCCCACTTGGGCCCATCTCAGCAGTAGGGAGCGCCCTTGTGCAGAGAGTCCTGAGTAGAGCGCAGTCTCAGGTGGGGTGGCGCCCTATGAAACCGGCAGGATTGGCTGCCACAGGTAGCTTCCAGCTGAGGCCAAGAATTGGGCCCGGCATGTGGCCAGACCAACAGGGCCCGCCTCCGAGCCCTAGAGAAGACGAAAGCCACTGGGAACAGGGGCTAGGGGGATGTGGGACAATTCAAGTGGGTTTTCAGGTATGTGAAGTGTTGGGAGGATAAAGTGGATTTCTTCTGGATTGTTCCAAAGGAAGGAGTTTTACACTTGATGAAGGCAACATCTTTTTTTGGGGGGAGGGTGGTGTAATTAGGTTTCTTTGTTTATTTTTTAAAGGAGGGACTGGGGATTGAACCCAGGACTTCTGTGCATGGCTAAGCACATGCTCTACCACTGAGCTACACACCACCCTCAACCTTACATTTTCTAATAGATTTTTTTGACAATGGCTCAGCTAGCTAGGGTTGTTCTCTCTGAACTCGAAGGGTTCTGGGTGCAGCTGATGGCCCTATGTCTACCCAGGACCCGATCCTACCTGCATTCCTTCTGGGTAGAAGAGGGAGCCAGGTGCCGCAGCCTGGCCAGGGAGCTGACAAGGCGGCAGAGCTGAGGGCTACATTGTCCCGGGAGCTCTGGGAAGTCTTCCCCGCCTAGCTCGGGCTGAGGGCCAGCCCCCTGACCTCTGGCGTCCCCATGCCCACCCCTTGGGCTGTTTCCAGTGTTTGCCTGTTGGGTTGGTTTGGGTTCCCTTTTCCTGAAAACCTGCTTTCCTACTGAGTTCTGTATTTTCCTGGTGTTTTGTAGGAATTCTTTAGTCTGGATAATCCTTTATCACTTCTAGGCATTGTAAGGCTTTTCTCTTAGCCTGTCTTACCTTTTTGCTGTGTTCATGGTGTCTTTTGTTGTCCAGAAGTTTTAACATTTTTACAGTTTATATTTTAAATGTATATCTTTTCCATTCTTGTTGGCCCATTATTTATCTGAAGAATTGCTTCTCTACCTCAGCGTCATAAAGGCATCGTTCTCTCGCCTCCAAGGTAGTTTTAAAGCTTTGTCCGTTTAGGACTTGGATCCATTTTGAAATCGCCTGCCATGGGTTTGGAGCAGCAGGAACAGGGGTGGGAGGGAGAGCTCCGGCAGTTTAGATGTTTGCATGCAGCTTGAGAGGAACTCTGAAGGGAAGGTGGCCTGGGTCCAGACACAGAGAGACAGGAGCAGGGACACTCAAATGGCAGCTTTGCTAGGGCACGCGTGTCTTTCTCTTCTTGTCGGTCGGGTGAGGGCAGGGCTTGAGGCCAGTGGAGAAGAAGCAGAACTGGCTCCTGCACAAGGGCCTGGCCCCGCCATGCTTTGCTCATTGCTCCATAGTCCTCCATCTTCTTGGTGACTCTCGCCCTTTCTGGGAGGGGCTCATTTCTCACATGTCCTGGCCTGTCTCTGCCCCACACACCCTCATTAGCTCTTGGGGCCAATTATGACTGATGAGGAGGACAGAGGAGGCTGAAGGAGCCCATGCACTCACCTGCAGGAGTGGTCCAGGAGCTCCAAGCCTCCGCACCCAGACATTGGCCCCTGCTGGGCACCACGTGGGTCAGCGGAAGGCTGCTGGGCTGTCAGAGGCATCACTCTATGATCTGACGTGCTTAGGTGGTGTGTGTGCCCATCCCCCTCTTGACATCCCAGCCCACCATGCACCCCCTCCCACTGCCTGGGCCAGTTTCCATAGCAACGCTGCCGATGGGTACCGTTTCCAGGGAGAAATACATCACGGTGTTTCTCAGTGTCACCTGAGCTTCCCACTGCACACGATGAAAATGCGAAATGTCTCCCCTTTCGAAGATCCTGAGGACAGCTCCTCCTTCCATTTCTCATGGAAGCCCTTGACCTGCAGGCACTGTGGAGTGGGTTAATGTTCCGAAACAAAAGTCCTGCTTTGCAGTGTTTGTTGATTTCTGTGGTGTAAATATTCCCACCACAGCCACCAGCCTGATGTCACAGAATGTGGGTGGGGCTGGGAAGAGGTGCGCAGTCGCACAGCATCATATGGTGTCTCCTTCCAGACCCAGGGAACCCTAAGGGCACAGATGACTGGCAAGTGTAGTAAAATAATTAGAGAGCCCTGAGCTTGGAGTATTCATTGCTTTTGTTTTTTTAAATATAATTCATTTAGTTGTCAGCTTGTACCCTTTAAATGTTCATAAGGGCTGTGTTTAACAGCTGCTTCAAAATTTTCCAAACAGTTTTTGGCTATGGCCTTCAAGGCCACTCCTCGAGGCCCCTCTGCTACTGCCCTTCACACACCTTCCCAAATACATATCTGCAGTCCTTTCCCGGCCACGCCGCTTCCACCCCATACTCCCTTTATAACTGTAGCCTCTCCGGCTGTCTGGAACCTGTTGGTTTCTACTGACCACAATCCTACACTTACCATTAGTTGGAAATGAGGATCCTCTTGGCCGACAAGCTGTTTCCTTGATACTCTTTGATCCATTAATTCCAGTTCTAGAAATTTTCTCTAACATAGCAACTCTGGATTACACAAAGATGGATGTAGAAAATATGCGCAGGACGTAGAAAAATCTGTCTTTGCAAAAGCTTCTTTATAATAAAACAAAATTGAAACCCACTAGTGATGGACAGTAGGGACCAACCCAATACACTGGCTGGTCCACGCACAGGCTGGTGTGCTCCAGGCCTCGGGGCCTGCGGTCACAAGTCAGGGAAAGACTAGGAAGGAAATGTGCCCGCACATTTAACAGCGTTTCTGTCTTGGAGATGATGGGTGATTTTTGTTTTCTTCCTTGTGGTTTTATGTATTTTTCAAATGTTCTCCAACAAACCTATGTTTCTTTCTTAATGAGACTAAATTGATTGGAAAAATCTTTTCTGACCATGCAAAGTTTGGGGAGAGGGGAGACATAAAAACTGCAATTATGACCTACAAGGATATAACCAAGTAGCAGAAAGGTGATTATCTCGGTTCCATGGCTCAGAGGAGCCGTTGGCTGGCCAGTGATCCCTGGGACTCCCTGTGCTTTCCTAAGGCAGCCTGGCTTCCTGGAATGACATCTAGGAGCTTGCAGCCCAGAAGAACCCTACCCCCCACCCCCACCCCGAGACACCCAGGGAAGGAGGTGGCGCTGTGAAGATGTGAAGACTGGGACAACTCGTGCCCGTGTGCCCTTGCCCTCATGGGGCCCTTCTGCCCCTCATCCTGTAGAAGCTCTTCCATGGGCAGGTGCTGGGTCCCCGGGCTCCGTACTTTCCGTGCTGACTGTCTGGGTACTTTACTTCCGCCTGCAAACCAACCTCCCCGACTTTTCCTTGCTCAGGGAGCCTGCCCCGCCCCCTTCCTGGGCTTCCTCTGCAGCTCTCCGGGAAGGTCTCTTTCAGCACTGAATGGCTGGGTGTGGCCATCTGGGGTGTCATTGATAGTGTGTGGTCTCCCCAGGCCCAGGACAGCCCTTCCGAGCTGCTGAGTGGATAAGAGGTCCCTGTACCATTCCCTTCCTCCAGGAACTGCTTTCTAATTCCCCCTCACTGGCCCCATGACATATGCCCTGAATTCTGTTCCATCCTTAGTCTACTCGCCTCCCTACCAAGGAGGACCCCTTCTTCTCTTGAGGCTGCTCTAATCCAGCCTTCTCCTGGGCCCCTAGCCTGTGATGGCCGCCTCCTTCCCTGTCTCCCACTCTGACCAGCCCAGCCTGGCTCATGACCCTACTCACTGCTTTCGTCTTGCCGAGCCTCAGTCTCCTCATTTGCGAAATGGGTTGTCAGGGTCAGGATCCAGGGGAGATGCCCACCAGGAACCCACTTCCTTGGCACCTCTCCTAGGCTTGGCCTTTCTTCTGCAGTGAGGCCGTTGCTGCCTGGGGGACAGAGATCTTATCCTTTGAGTCTGCTTACTCTTCTGACCCTCCCACTTGAACCCATTTGTTGACTGACTCCCACTGGCATAGGTCACCACGGTCTTCAGGGTGTGGCCCTGTGAACCCCAGACAGCAGTGTGTTGGGGCAGGGTTGAGAAGTGGGGTTCGCCTGGGAATGAAGGCACCAGGGTCAGCAGGGCAGAGGGTTGATTCCTTGGCTGAGCAGATTAGAGCTCATGGGGGTGTGTCCTCACAGGGGCATGTCTCTGCTGCAGGTAAACGGGAAAGAGCTCTCCAAGCTCTCTCAGGAGCAAACCCTGGAGGCCCTGCGCTCCTCCAAGGAGCCCCTGGTGATCCAGGTGCTAAGACGCAGTCCCCGTCTCCGGGGGGACAGCTCCTGCCATGACCTGCAGCTGGTGGACAGTGGCACGCAGACCGACATCACCTTCGAGCATATCATGGCGCTGGGCAAGCTGCACCCGCCCACCCCACCTGTGGTCATCCTGGAGCCGTACGTCCTGTCTGAGCTGTGAGTCGCCCTCAGGAGGACCCCAGGCCCTGCTTCCAGACAGGGCACGCCACTTGGCGCAGCCGTCCCCATGCCACTCAGAGGCTACCTTGTTGCAGCTCTGGGTGTGGTGGGGAGACCCTGACTGGCTGCCCTCTCGGGCAGAAAGTAGGCTCCTTGGCCTCCAGAGCTGACTGTGGCACCCCAGGGCTCAGAAATCTCTGGGCCTGTAGCCTCAGGCTGGACGCCAGCTGGTAAACAGGGCCAGGGGAGTCTGACACACAGGCTCCCCATTGTATCTACCCCCAGGGCCAAGGGAGGACCATCCTGGGACCTTGCTGCTGGAAGGTTGAGGTCCTCCGCTCCTACTCCTCCATCCTCTCTCCTCCTCTGCCGCCCCATTGTCTTCTGCCTCACAAGCATCACCCCTTGAATATTCTTGCATCCTTGTCTGTCCCATTCCTCTCCGTGCTCTGAACTTCCTTCATCTCTTCGGCTTCTTTCTTTGGCCCACTTGGAAGAAGGGCCTCTCATCCAGTCCTGGTGGCTCATGACTGTGTGAGCGCTGACTCATTTCGTTAGTCTAAACCCGGGCGCAGGCCCGGGCGGCAGGGAGCTTGTCTCAGGATCCCTCCTCTGCAGAGAGGTAGGCCCAGGGCTGGCAGCAGCCGAGCTTAGCCTCGGGACACGGAGGACTATCCCTGGAGGTAGAGTGGGTCCTCCTCCGCTCCCCAGCAGTCCTCCAGGGCCTGGATAACTCCTGGGGGCATTGCATGAGTGGGGCCAGGGCCAGGGCCAGGTGGGAGGGGTACCCGCATTTTGGAGAAGTTGGTCCCTGCTGGCTGGCATGGTTAGAGGAGTCTGGGCTGGGGGGCGGGACAGGGTGGGGTGGGACAGGGCAGGGAGAGCTAGGCATTCCTGGGTCCTCAGTGCAGATGCCCTCGCACTCCTGTTCAAGAAGCATTCCCGGTCTTTGCATGGATGCATGAAGCTCAGGAGGGGGTTCCAGAAGAGGTAGCTGGGCCACCTCCTTCCCAGGGGCCACCCAGAGCAGGGCTCCAAGCTGAGTGCACTGGGACTGGCCAGCCCGGGAGCTGGGGCTAGGGAGAGAAAGGAGCAGATGGCTAGCCTGACGCCCCCCTTCTCCTGGGCAGCCCCCCCATCAGCCATGAGTATTATGACCCGGCGGAGTTCATGGAGGGCGGCCCACAGGAGGCAGACCGTATGGACGAGCTGGAGTATGAGGTGAGCTGGGCGGCCAGCATCAGGAGCCGGCCCCCAGGATGGCTGTCTGCAGCCCAGCTCAGGCCTGGCTCCTGCTGCCCCCAGGAGGCTGGGCCTCGTGGCCCTTTCCTGTGTGTGGCCCATTACTCAGGCTCCCGGGCCAAGTCGAGCTGAGTCGGGGAGGGCACGGGTCAGTCTATGTTGGTCTGTGTTCCGCACATGTCTGTATCCTGTGCGTCCCATGTGTCTTGTGTGTGTCTGAGCATTTCCTGGTGGGGAGACCACCAGACACACGCACCATTTGGGATGGGAAGAGAGGCCCTTGGAAACTCAGCTCAGGTGACATGCTCCTGGGAGTGAGGGCTGGGCCGAGACTGCCGCCCCTGCAGCCTGTGACCTTGCTCACACGTGTCTGGGGCTTTCTTCCTCTGCTTCTCCTATCCCCCCTGTGGCAGGAGGTGGAGCTATATAAAACCAGCCACCGGGACAAGCTGGGCCTGATGGTTTGCTACCGCACTGATGATGAGGAAGACCTGGGCATCTACGTTGGAGAGGTATGAAGGTGGGGTGCGGGAGTGGGGTCTTCGCAAAGGTTGTGGAGCTCCATGCCACCTTCCTGTGTTGTGTGCTAGGATCTCACAGAGGGACTTTGATGCCCATCTGTCCAGCACTAGGGAGGAAGCTGGGCTCCCCTGGTAGCAGGTGTCGGGGCAGGATCTGCCACGTGAAGAATCCCCACACCAGCCTGTCCCCACAGCATTGCCATACTGCTCAGGGCTCTGAGGCTGCCCATAAGGGCCCAGCTGAGCATCACAAGGATGCCTGATGCCAGTTGGTGAGGCCAAGGCAGCCGATGGCTCCAGTGTGTCTGGCCAGGCAGTCTTCCTCAGACCTGTGCCCACAGTGGGCAGCAGGCAGGCGGGATGAGGTCCTGGTCAGGCTTCATTCTCCCTCCCACGTCCTGCAGCCAGCCCTCTCGGTGATCACAGGGGTCATTCTCTCCGTCCTGTCTGACAGATGTCTGGGTACTTTCCCATACTTTCCCATGCTAAAAAAACAGCCCCCAGTTTGCTTTGGGGTCCCCAAGGCAGGGCTGCCCCTTCCTACCGAAAGGGCACCTTCGTGGAAGGTGCCAAGTCCCCGTGATGCGTGTGCCTTGCAGGTGAATCCCAATAGCATTGCAGCCAAAGATGGCCGGATCCGCGAGGGAGACCGAATCATCCAGGTGAGTGGGGCAGGCAGGCTGAGTGCCCCACCGACTCCCTTAGCCAATCCCCGCACTCCCCTGCTGAGAGCCTAGCTGGATGCCAGACATCCTGCTGTACCTGAATCCAGGGCTAGGTCTCATCTTTCTCCTGCACAACTGTGTGGGTGGCTGCTGTGTGCTGGTGGGATCTGCTGGTCTCAAGGGCCTGCGCTGCTCTGGCCCCTTGCCAGCCTTGCCCTCCGTCCCCCAGAAGTGAGCACATCTCCTGCTGCAGCTGGTCTCCGAGCACTCGTGCCTTTGCACGGGCCTGGCTGTCTTCTTCCCCGGCACCTTCTCCTTGTTTCCTTCTCACAACTCAAGAGCCTGTTAGGTTAGGAGCTCCCTGCGAGGGGATCCCTGTGGCTCAACGGGGGCCTGCCCCACAGCCAGCCTTGTGGTCCTTGTTGATTGTCCCTTGGCCTGCCACAGATAAATGGTGTGGACGTCCAGAACCGGGAAGAAGCAGTGGCCATCCTGAGCCAGGAGGAGAACACCAACATCTCCCTGCTGGTGGCCCGGCCTGAGAGTCAGGTGTGTGTGTCCACAGGGTGTCCTGGGTCCCCTGACATTTCTGTCTTGAAAACTGCTAACGAGGGCACAGACATGCCAACAACCTGGTGCTGATGGAGGGTGGGCGGTGTCCCAGGGCCCGTTTCCCCTTCTGGCCCCTGACGGCTGAGTGGGCTGGGACCTAGTGGCAACTGGAGGGGTGTCTGGGGAGGTTCTTAAGGCAGTGGGGACAGCACAGACCTGTCTCTGCAGCTGGCCAAGCGGTGGAAGGACAGTGACCGGGATGACTTCCTGGATGACTTCGGCTCTGAGAATGAGGGGGATTTGCGTGGGCGGAAGCTGAAGTCCCCCCCTGCCCAGCAGGTGAGGAAGGAGGAAGAGTGGGTGAGTCGTGGGGAGGGTGAGGAGGAGGGAAGGGGCTGGGGGTGGGTGCGAGATGGACCCCCGGAAAGCCCTTACCATCCTCCTGTGGCGCCTGCACCCCTGGGGCCCAGACTAAGAGGGGCTCATCTGTCTGCCTCAGCTTGGAAACGAAGAGGAGAAAGGGGCTCCTGATGTGGGACCGGGCCTGAGCAACAGCCAAGAGTTGGACAGCGGAGTGGGCCGGACTGACGAGAGCACCCGCAATGAGGAGAGCTCGGAGCACGACCTGCTGGGGGACGAGCCCCTGAGCACCACCAACACGCCCGGGCCCCTGCGCAAGTTCAGCCTGCACGGGGACGCCCTGCAGAGCCGCGACTTCCACTTCAGCATGGACTCCCTGCTGGCCGATGGGGCAGGGCTGGGGAGCGGCGGTGGCGACGTCCCGGGCCTCACCGACGAAGAGTACGAGCGCTACCGCGAGTTACTGGAAATCAAGTGCCACCTGGAGAACGGCAACCCGCTGGGCCTCCTCTTCCCCCGGGCCTCGGGCGGCCATGGTGCCCTGGACGTCAACCGCAACGAGAGCGTGGGCCACGAGATGGCCGTGCTGGAGGAGGAGCTGCGGCACCTGGAGTTCAAGTGCCGCAACATCCTGCGGGCGCAGAAGATGCAGCAGCTGCGGGAGCGCTGCATGAAGGCCTGGCTGCTGGAGGAGGAGAGCCTCTACGACCTCGGGGCCAGCGAGCCCAAGAAGCACGAGCTGTCTGACATCTCTGAGCTGCCCGAGAAGTCGGACAAGGACAGCACTAGCGCCTACAACACGGGGGAGAGCTGCCGCAGCACCCCATTGCTCACGGAGCCCCTGCCGGAGAGCCCTCTGAGGCGGGCCACGGCTGGAAACTCCAACTTGAACCGGACCCCCTCCGGACCCCCCATCACCACCCACCCCAAGGCCGCGCCCCCGCAGGGGAGTCCCACCAAGTTCCGCTCCCTCTCCCGGGATCCTGAGGTGGGCCGGAGGCAGCATGCAGAGGAGCGTGTCCGTCGCAGCCCCAAGGCTGGGGTGCCCCTGGAGCGGGCAGGCCCCGAAGGTAGCCCTTACCTCTCTCGGCGCCACCGTGCCCAGGGCCAAGAGGGCGAGCACTACCACAGCTGCATGCAACTGGCCCCGCCGCGTGGCCTGGAGGAGCTGGGCCATGGCCCCTTGAGTTTGGCTGCTGGCCCCCGGGTGGGCGGGGCGGCGGCCACAGTCCCGGATGCGCCCCGCATGGAGTGGAAGGTCAAGGTGCGCAGCGATGGGACCCGCTACGTAGCCAAGCGACCGGTGCGCGACCGCCTCCTGAAAGCCCGGGCTCTGAAGATCCGGGAGGAGCGCAGCGGTATGACCACCGACGACGACGCGGTGAGCGAGATGAAGATGGGCCGCTACTGGAGCAAGGAGGAGCGGAAGCAGCACCTGATCCGGGCCCGGGAACAGCGGAAGCGGCGCGAGTTCATGATGCAGAGCCGGCTGGAGTGCCTGAGGGAGCAGCAGAATGGCGACAGCAAGGCTGAGCTCAACATCATTGCCTTGAGCCACCGCAAAACCATGAAGAAGCGGAACAAGAAGATCCTGGACAACTGGATCACCATCCAGGAGATGCTGGCCCATGGCACTCGCTCGGCCGACGGCACGCGGGTCTACAACCCACTCCTCTCCGTCACCACTGTCTGAGCACAGCTGTGCTCCAGGGCATGGGTCCTTGGCCCTGACCCAGGTCCAGAGAGCCTCCCAGGACCCCGCCTCCCGCTCTCCCTTAGAGTCCGTTGCGTGTCTGTGTGTGTACACAGGACTTGTTACCAGATGGAAGCCCCCGCAGAGAAGGGATGCTTCACTCCATTGGCTGCTTCCTTCTCCCCAAGTACAGCGACACCATCAACAGCTGGCACTTGGGCAGGCCTGTATTGGGTGGGCCCCCCTTCAGCTGTGGGTGCACGCACTTGTGACAGGCGCCCAGGCACGTGCAAACACACAAGCATGCACACACGCACACCCCTCCAGGGCGCTCTCAGCGTGGGTTCTTGAGGACAGAGAAGCTGAAAAGGAGAGGCGACCAAGATTCCTAAGCACAAGGGAATGTCCGGTTCCTCTCCCCCTATTGGGAGCCTCCATTATTTGCAAAGGCAACCCCGATTTTTGTGGTTTTTCTCCCTTTTTGTGCTTGCCAATTGTTGGGTTTTTTGGTTTTGTTTGTTTTGTGGACCTGCTCTTGGGGCTGGCAGCTCCTCCAGGCAGACTGACAAAGGTGGAATCCCCAAGTGATGGCTGGGAAGGAGGGGGGTGGGGGGAAGGAAAAGAGGGAGGGCGGGGTGGGTGGGAAGGCGGGGGAAATGAAGGCAGGAATGGGAAGCAGCTTTCCAGGTAGCCTCCACTCTGAGATGTGGGGACGGGGCTGGCTAGGCCCACTCTGGAGGTCACCTCCTTCCCTGGTGACTGAGGGAGAGGAGAGACTGGGGGCTGATGGGCAGAGTCCATCCAAGAAATAAGTGAGCCCAGGGCTGTACCTGAATCCAGCTCAGCTTCTCTCCCAAGTGGCCTGAGGGGCAGGCTGAGACAGTGAGGGATCCAGAAACCAAGTCCCAGGAGTAACAGCAGACCTTGGGGACAAGACCCACGTGGAACTAGGGAGTGGCCTGGACTGACTGGGAAGATGCCCTACGCCTCAAATCTGCAAGTGGGCCGGCCAGCCCTCAGGCACCTGTGCATTTAGTGAGAGCTGGCCTTGGGGGCCTTTCGGCTCAAAGAGCCTCAGGTTGGAGGCGGACAGGCTGCCCACCCCTACCCACTACTGGCATTGTGAGAATAAAGCAAGCTGCCTTTGAGGGTGATTCCTGGCCTCCTTGTGTTCCTTCTCATCGCACTGGGGGCTGGTTTGGGGTGGGGAGGGTCAATTGGGAGCTGCACCTTACCTCCTAGGCATATCCCTGAGGAACAGTGACAGTGGCACAACAGAGCCACCTAAATCATTTCAGAGGTCTGACACAGTCGCAGGGGTGGTGCCCAGCTGCAGGAAGGATGGCAGAGGCCTGTGGATGAGGCCCCCAAACGGGTTCCACCCTCTCCTGTCCCCTCAGATCAGGAAGAACCCTAGTAGGGGCCTTCTGGAAGGCACAAGCCACCTTCCTTCCCTATTTAAGGACCCCACTAGTGCCTAGCACTCAAAACATGCTGATTAAACACCTGGCCAGATAGACGAATACCCACAGGGCTGTGGGGACTCCCAAAGGAGCAGCCGAATACTGTTCATTCAGCGCAGCAAACCATGGCGCACCCGTTAAGTGCCAGGAACCCTGCTAAGTACTGGGTGGGGCCAGGGCTCCAAAGACAGCAAGTCCAGGGGTACCATGCTATCCTGGAGTAGCAGCTCAGTCTCCTGAGCCGACACAGGATGCTACCAGCAGCTTAAGTGGGTACGGTGATGTGAAAATTATCTTGAAACAGCAACATGGACCGGACCTCTCCTTAATTTGTGAGAGAAACCAGAATGTGTTCCTAGAAGCTGAGGGCCAGGCCAGGAAAAGGGCAGTACTTGGTCTAGCAGTGAGTGGCTGGGAGGTAAGGCCCAGTATGTCACACCAGTGGCATGAAAGGAGGAAAGGGCTTGTTGGTGAAAAGGGGGAAATGGGAGACATCAGCTTCCTCGCGGCCCTTAAGGCCTCTGGAGGTGGCCAGGCACATCAACTCCTGTGACCAGGCCCATTCCTCGGGAGGGGACATGTCATGTAGGATCCTGTGGAGAAAGATGGCGTTCCCAGGCCCCTGATGTAGAAAACCGCAGCTAGAGTTGGAAACTGAATGTTCCCTGGGCATCCCTCCCCGGCTGCTGGGAGCTTGCTTGGTGGAGTGCTGGAGGCCCAGGGCTCTGGTGATGGGGGCCAGGACAGGCCCAGAACCTGGAGTCCCTGGGCTCAGTGCTGGGGTGGGGGGGGGGGCATGACAAGCAGGAGGTCTGGAAGCCCTTGACCAGTGATGCCCTGGAGCCTTGACGCTCAGGTCCCATCACCATCAGATAGGGTGGTGGCACCAGGATCCAAGAGCCACCTGCATCACCCCGCTTCCCTCCTTAGCGATGAGGAGCAGCAATCTTGGCCAGCAGGTGCTCCTGAGCCCACAGCTGCTTGCTCTGGACCCAGAAACCCCATCAGCTGGCAGAAGCCTCCTGTCATGCCCCTGCTTTCCCAGAGCCTCACCCGTCCTGCTGGCCACTCCATTCGGACCCACTTCACTTGCACTGAGGGCGGGAGAGCAACTAGCCTCCCATAGTCTGGAGGGGGCCCCCGGGCAGTTATGGGTCACCAGCCACCCTCCCCTCTACACACCCAACCCCACCTGCCCTGGCAGGTTTTCTTGTGCAGCCTCCCTGGAAGCTTCCCGTGCTCACACAGCTGTTTCTCGTTAGTAACAGCTGAAGGAGATCCAGCACCAGGGTGCCGGGGGCTCTGCCAGCTGGCCCCAAAGAGCCCTCACTGACACCCACACCCAGGAGAAAGCAGCCACCACGTCACAGCTGAGCAAACCTACAGGGCCCACACAGCTGGGAAAGGCTCCCCTAGGATTTGCACTCAGCCCCTTTGGATCCCAGGGCCCTTACCACCCGTCTAGCGAGTGGTGGTCTCATGGAAACTGGGCTGGTGGGAGGGCTGCAGGGTGACATGGAGCATACGAGGGGATGCCCACCTGGGGTCCTAAGGACATCAGGTGCTGGGGGAAGACGCATCACTAGGAGAGAAGGTATGAGGCCAACAGGAAAGGGCTGGCAACTGGCTTGGGGGTCTGGGTCCTCGTTTTAGTGCCCTTTTCTGCGCCCCACCTGATGCCGAGAAGCGAGAGCATGCTGGGGGTGGGCAACCGGCCAGAGTGTAGGGCTTAGAATGACCACGCCCCAGACAGCTACTGGGTGTGTTGGCTTGTCCACATCCACAACAGAGCGGCGCCCACAGCACTTCCCAAGAAAAGCACAGAAGGTACTTGAGTGCGTGGCTTGTGCCCAGGACTCTGAACACGGGAGCCAGTCTGAAAAGCAGGTGGGGCTGCGTCTCATTGTCCTGCTGACGTCTGGATGGCAGGGATGCTCCTTTCCGGCTTGCCCTGAGCAGCTGCCCCCCCCCAGTGGCAAGTGGTCAGAGGGCCCCTCCCTAAGCCAGCTCAGGTGGGCTGAGTGAAGGCAGGAGAACAAGGCCACTGTATGCCAGAAGACGGTGGGGGAGGGGGACAGCCCCATGGCCCACCCCAAACCACACAGGCCACCCTGAGAGAAGGTGAGCAATGGGTATTGGGCCCAGAAGGCTTCACTGGGGGTTGAGAAGGGAGAGCTAAAGGAGAGGGAAGCAAATGCACACATGGAGGGAAGGGAGCCCCATCCTCACGCAGTGCCTGTGCCATCAAGGTGGAAGGAGGGATGCTAGGTGCCCAGCTCTGTCCACGTGTGGAACTCACGGCAGCACAAGCGAGGAGCCCGTGTCCCCGGTGCCAGTGACAGCCGAGAACTGTTTATTGAAAAAAGCAAGGGGGGCCGGGGCACCGTCCTCAGGCCTGGATGTGGCTCTTGGCGCTGAAGGCCAGGTAGTAGATCACAAGGCCGATGGCGGCAGCCAGTACCTCAGTGGAGACCCAGGGCCCGTTCCAGGTGCCCTGCAAGAAAAGAGACCCCAAAAAGTCAGTCCTCAGGAGAGGGACGGGTGAGGGGGCCAGCCAACCCTGGTCACCCTCCTTACGGGGCACAAAGACACACTGACCAACGATGGCCCAGCCCCCAGCTCCCCGAGAAGGCGAGGTGTGCTGGGTGGTCTGTGCTTTCCCGTGCTGGGGTCAGCCTCTTCAGCCCACTCACCCGATGGTCCACGCTGACTGTGAACAGAGGTGGGATGACGGAAATGTCCTCATTATTTCTCTGAGCCTGCGAGGGAGGTGCTGGGGTCAGGGGGCAATGCTGGGTGGGGTGGGCTGAGGTGGGCAGGCAGGGTAGGAGAGGCAGGAACTCTGGCCAGAGTTGTGGAAAAGAGAAATGGGCGAGAGAAACACGGACGGCACAGGGACGGGGGGTGGGGGCAGGCAGACGAGAAGGCACCCCCCCGCCATCCCCCTCCACATCAGCAAGGTCCCCAGGGGCCCAGCGCTCCAGGAAGAGGGGACTGCAGGGTGGAGACAGCTGCGGAAGTGGGCTCGCCCTCCCCTCTGCAGGCCGGGGTGCTGCTTCTGCGGATCCTCACCTTCCTCAGCAGGCTGTAGGACTCCTCGTCGAAGAATCTCACCTCGTAGGTGCCAGCGTGTGCACTCTTGTGGTCTAGACTCCAGGACACCTGGGTTGGGTGCGTTGGAAAAGGGTAGGCACACTAGACACAGCGCCACCACCCGCAGATTGAGTCCAAGCAGCCCGCCCCTGCTGTGAGTGGGTAGCCTTCCCTCAAAATGACGACCACAGCAACCCTTACCTGATACCGCCCCACGTCTTGGCCCCGGGTAACAGGAAACTGTTTTCCACTTACGTCAGCGTAAAGAGCCATGCTCTGGCAGAGGGAACACAAAGGGAGTCACCTTTTTCCCTCTCTGGCCATCGGCAGAGGCCCCACTGTGCTGCCCACAGCAGCACCTATTGCCTGTGGGTAAGGAGGCCAGCTGGGCACAGCTGGGGACTGTGGTACGTCTGGTGGGAGACACCATACAAGAACCACGGAGGTAGGCCTGCCACAACCCAAAGCCAAACAAGGAAGCCAACACCCACGGATGCTGTCATGGTCTCTCTGCCTCTGTCTTCCCTATGTAGTGGCCACATCTCCCCTATGGCCCAGCCTCCATAACCCACAGTGAGCCTGTTAACTGCGAACAGGGGAGGGATGATCAAAGTGTGTTCGTTTCTTCTCTGAGCCTGGAAGGGGACACTGGGGCCGGGGGTACCCAATGAGCCACCTAAGGAATGTTGTACCTATAAAGGCCCAATTTCCTTCTTTGGGCCTTTAGGATACAGGTTAAGGTCAGGGGCCGAGGCCAGGGCTGCTCAGTCTTAAAATTATGAAACACCCACGTGGACGCACACCTTGGCAAAGAGCAACCAGAAAAGGGATGCAGGGGCCTGGGGGCTGACCCCTGGCTGTCTCTCCCTTACCACATGCTCTTTCAAGACACAGCAAGGGATCTACCTACATTACTGCATGCAGGCAAAGCAGAGCAGGGAGGTCAGAATGTTCCTTAAACATCTTCTAGAATCTGGCCTTGCTGAGCCCCAATCTCTCCTACATCTGAGAACCGAAACCCTTATTCTCCCTCTGTCCACACGGGTCCCTGGGTCTGATCCCCCAAGGTCCCAGACTCACTGTCCACGTCCTGCCCCAGCACCCTCCTGGCTGAACCCCCACTGCCTCACCTGGACCCTGTTCTTGCATGTCAGGGAGATTTCCACGATGAAGACAGTCTCAGTAGAAATGACGGCGTCCGAGGTGGTGTAGTAGGAAGGGGTGATCTGGGGCTCCACACATGCCTCTGCTGTGGGGAGGAGGCAGGACGCCTGGGTAAGGCCCAGCTTGTGTGCACTGGGCTGGGTGGGGGCAGAAAGGACCACCTAGACCCCACTGCCCAGATCTCATCAGCTGAGGATACAAAGGGCCCTATGGACCCTGCCGGGTGGCATCTGGGAGATAAATTCAAATGACCAGTCAGAAGCACAATGGCAAAGGAGGGTGGGGTGGCCTCAAAGGAAGGCAGGGGAGGGGGGACGAGAAAGCTTTGTGCAGGTGGAACCTTAATGCAAGTGAGAAAGTGCAGGTGTGTGTGCCCCTGTGCCCGTGTGCCCGTGTGCCCGTGTGTGTGTGTGTGTGTGTGTGTGTGTGTGTGTGTGTGTGTGTGTGTGTGTGTGTATGCGCAGGCGGGGCGGTAGGGGGAGTGCTGTATGGATTCACTGCACAACTCCAGTCTGTGCCTGGACCTACAAACAAGGAAGCCATGCAATGCTTTGGGGCTGCAGCCTGCCCTGGCCTGGAGCACCCCAGAAGCCCAGGGGGCCGGGCTGACCTCAATTCAGAGTCACGCATGGCCCTGAACAGTTTACTGAAGGCATCCCCCACAGATACAAAGCACAGAGCTGCTAGAGATGAAGGAACGGGTCTCTGCCCCAAGACACAGTTGACAGAAGGCCAGGACCAGCCTCAGCATTTCCCGAGAGGAGAAAATGGAAGCGATTCTGGATACAGAAGCACAACTTGTCCCTTTGAACAGGGCTGCCCTGAGAGAAAGGAAGTCACCTGGGCCAGCTCCATGCTGCTAGACACTACAAGAAAGGAAAAGGCACCACCTAAGTCACAAGGTGCCACCTGCTCTATGAACGTGGTGTCCGGGTGGGGCCAAGACCTAGGCTGAGGCAGTTAGAGAAGGCTCGGGGTCTGGACAGTGGGAGGGATTAGCCTGGGGACATGGGTGGGAGGTGGGTCTCAGGAGTCACATCTCGCAGACCCTTCCAGGCTCTGCTAAGCTTGACTTTTTTTCTAGGGACACAGTGGAGCACTGAAAAGTTTTACAGTCAGGTTTGCCCTTTCCAGACATCACTGGCTACAGCACTGGGAGTTCCTAAGTTGCTGGTGAGAAGGGTGCAGGCAGGGAGGCCAGTTAGGCTGGTGAAACACTGCAGGAACCAAGGGTGCTGGCCTGAAGTAGGGCAAGTAAAATGAATGTGCAGAAAGAGCCCCTGACCCAGTCCAAGCCCCCAGACCTGGCGCTGGCTCCTGCAAGGACTCCTAAGCAAACTTGTGGACTCCAGTCTGAGCCCAACCCTGCCACTAAGTGTTAACGGTCTCTCAGAAAAGTGAGTCCACCTGACTGCCTCGGCTCTGCTGAAGAGCCCTATAAGAACACGGCAAGGCCTCAGGGTAAAGATCAACAGTCTGGCCTGGCGCTCTAGGCCCACTAATCTTTCCCTCTTCAGTTCCTTTCTAACTAGCACACACTCTGGGCCCCTCTGCCTGGACCGTCCCTACTCCCTCTCTTCACTCAGAGCTCCCTTCCTGAGGAGGCCTGGTCCCACCGCACCAGGTCAGGTGGTTCCTCTCCAGCAGCCCAGTTTCTCGCCCCGATTGGCCTGTGCTGCAGAGCTTTTCTCCTGCCCGACCCCGCTCTGGGACCGGGAGCTCTTGAGAGAGGGAGCAGGGTCGTGTGTCACTTTCCCTGCTGCAGCTGGGGCCAGGCGCACTGGAGAGGCTCTGGGACTCTTCCTCGCAGGAGCAGACGTGGGAAAGATCTGGCTGCTGGGTAAAGCTGTGTGGTGCAGGAGGGCGTGGTGGCCTTCGCCGCCGCGACCAGAGACCACCTGCCTCTCGGAGAAAGAAGGCCCACACCCCCGCTTCGCCCGCACCCCTCCTCCCGCCCACGCACCACCAGTCGTGGGAGAGAGGCTTGCCAGAAACGAGCTCCGGCCAGGCCGCTACCTGAGCAGCAGGAGAGGCCGGACAGCAGGAGTAGCGCCAGGGCGCCGAGAGATGCCAGCGCCGCCATCGCCTCTTTGCCGAGAGAAAAAGAGAGCGACTCCCCAGAACACGAGGAACAGACAAGGAAGCGCGACGCGTAAGCGGCCGCAGCAGCCAATCGGGCGCCGGCGGGCCGGGCGGGCCTGTGACGTCACTGGCGGCACTGACGTGTCCCCTCCCCAGACCGGGGGCCCAGCTGGCCGCCCCCTCCCAAGATGGCGGCGGCGGCGGCGCTCTCGGCGCCGGAAGAGGGCGTGGGAACCGGCGCGGGCGCGTGCGTGCGCACTGCCGGGCCCCCGCCCTCTCCCGGTACTTGGTGCGCTGCCGAACTCTCGCGAGAGCAGTGTCTGCGCGGCGGGACGTGCAGCGCTTCTCACTTTTCGTCATGGCGCTGAAGGTGGCGACGGCCGCAGGTGGCGCTGCGAAGGCCGTGCTCAGGCCAGCCCTCCTCTGCCGTCCTTGGGAGGTGAGAAAGGGGAACGGGCCCCGGGGAAGCTGGGGTGCTCGCCGACGGGTGCTCGTATTTCGGCGGGGCCGGGCCGGAGGCCGCCGCTCTCGGAGCGTCCTGGGGCCCGATTGGTTGCGGGCCCCTAGAGGGGAGGGGAGAGTGCTGCGGCCGGGGTTGATTGGCCACCTGCGCTGTCAGTGAAGAGGTTAGCCAAAGCTGACTCTGGTCGGGCTTTCCCAGGGGTCTGCATCTTGTGGCAGAAGAGCTCCTGACAAGCGAGGAGAGTGGGCCGCAGCGGGCCAAGTTTCACCTTCCGTGTCCTTGTGGGAGCCCTCCCGAGGCTGTCACGTGTCCCGGCCCGCCTTGCTCTTGCCCTCTGGGGAATCCGTTCTCCCCCCGCCCCGCCCTTCCACCTCGGCTTTCCCTTTCGTGGATCACTTTGCCACCTATTCCAGTGGAGGTGGAGAGTCGGACTTTGCCGGTACCCCAGATGCTTACCTCCCCCTCCGCCCAGCAGGTGCCTGGAATAGGAAGGAGCTAGGGTTCCTGAAGCTGGCGAGTTGGGGAGGCCGAGAGGGTTTTGCTTCCGTCGTTCTCCGTTTAGGATCTTGGTTATTCAGATCTGATTTCTCTCTCTTTACACAGTAAATGAGGATAATTTAGTCCCTGGGTGGGTTGGACGCCATCTGAACCATCAGCAAGTCAGGACTGGCCCTGAGGGACGAAAGGTACCTCCAGGCCTGGCGCCCCCACCGACCCACTGTGTGACCTTAAGGCAGTCTCCTTCTCTTTGGGCTACAGTTTCTGTCTCAAAGGGGTTAGCCAACTCTGACCTTCCCTGTGTGTGTACTTGTGTCCATATTGGGGTGGGGATGGTGGGCAGTTGCTAGCTGGTCGGTGCCTTGCCCTAAGACTGGTTGTCCTGGGTAGGGGAACCTTTAGAGACAGAGCCCAGATCTTTGGTCCCATTAATTGGGACCTTGTGGGGAAACAGGAAGCCGCCATGAGCACTTGATCCAACAGAAACATGCTGAAGAGTGAAGCCTCACTAAGATGTGTAGTATGGCAGCCCTTTGCCTGGAACACATACCCTCCTGCTGGACTCCTTTCTTTCCGTGACACTATCTAAGGATGAGGGCCAACAGTCTACTCTCCTGCTAGGTGAACAAGCAGGAGACCAATGCATATATTCCCTTCTGCCTCATGCTGGGCTCTTAATGGTTAGCTTTACAGAACCTTTGGAACCTCCTAATGGAAGGTGCCTGCATCTGTCCACAGCAAGGCCAGGGGAGTCGCTATCCTGAGAGCTCTTTGGGTCCAAAGCTGGAAGGAACATCTAGCATTGGGACCAGCTGAGGGAGAGGTTCAGCCCTGGTGGTAGTGATGGGATGCAAGATCTGGTTGGGGTTAGTTGCACAGATGCAGAGCCAGGCCTGGTGCTAGTGCTGGCTCATACCAAGGCCAAGTTACCTGCCCAGTGCCGGTGGACTCCAGAGGGCTGTAACCCAGGAGGAATTACTGCTGGGAGCCGCAGGGGTCGGCCCAACATCCTCTCATTGGACATGAGCCTTGAACACTGGTCTGAGGGGCTGGTTGGGTCAAGGAGTGAGTGTGGTTTCGCACGGTCCCTGTGCCTTGTTAGGGACTGAACAGCTCACATACCCCCTCTCGCTTAATCTTTCCAGCAGTCAGGTAAAGTAGGCACCTCTATTCTGTGCATTTCAGGTCAGGGTGGGAAGCTCAGCATGGTTAAGCTGTTTGCCACCAAGAGTAGTGAACGGTGGATTTGGACCCAGGTTTCCCTAGCCTCGAAGCACACCATATCTTCCTTCGTTTTCCAGTGTGCTCATTCATGCTGGAAATGATTTTTGTGTCCTGGCTCTGGGCCAGGCATTCCGTGGGTCTTGGGATGACAGTAGGGAATCAAACAAACATGGTATCCACTCTCGGGGGCTTAGGGATTGGAGAGGGAGCAAGGCAGTGTCAACCTAGAGAGACTGGTTGGCAGGGAGGGAGTGAGTAGGGTTTTGGGAGTCCAGGGGACCAATAGCTTGGCAGCCTTAGGGCATCAGGGAAGACTTCCTGGAGGAAGGGCAGTCTAAGCCACCTTCTACAAGTTTGAGAGCCTACTCTCAATACAAATAAGGTGAGTCCAGATACTGAGAATTGCTAGAAGGAAAACAGAAAAGCCCCATGTGTGCCTCTGGCTGCAGATCCAGGGGCCCCCTGAATCAGCAGAAACCCCTGGGGCCTCTTGTCCTGTCAACCAGCCCCTTCCTAGCCCCTGTGCTGCCTGAGCTCTGTGCAGGCGCGTCCCTTGTGAACCAGCCAGGGAGAGCCAGCTGAGATAGTCAGCCTCTGCCTGAGCTTTCTAGACTTATAGCAGGAAGGCACGGCTCTTTGGAAAATGGCCACAGTGACTCTGCCTTTAGAGTCAGGCACAGCACCAATGTGACCAAACGTGGCTGTTTCGAGTAGAGGGTTGAGGACATTTGTCACCCACACAGGCCCCGAAGCGGTTTTGCAGGGCTTTACAAAAGATGGTGTCTGCTCTACTTCTAAAAATGGTTGGACTTGCGATTTCGGACTCTAGAGGGCTGTTCCCCAGCGGCGCTCGTCTCTGGGTGGGCAGGGGCTGGATGCTGTCTTCCTTCTGATCTCCACGTTCTGGATTTTCTCCATGTTTTGACCATATGGTGCTTTTGTAATAAGGACACGTGATTAAAAAAATGATTAAATGACCATCATAGTTGTCCTGTGGTTGGTTATAATGATTTCCCTATTGTACCGTGTTTAGTGTGCCAACTTTTCCAAACCACAGACATCACTGAGCAGGAATAATTGGCTAAAAAAGACCAGAAACAATGAAAGGAGGGAAGGGAGATGCAAGCATTTTTTAAAAAAAACTGAGCGTGGACCTGAGGGAGGCATAAAGGGTTGTTACGGCCCTCCGTGGCGCTGCAGTAGGTGGTCTTTGGGAAGTGGCGACTCTGGAGCTGACCGGGCACCTGCTGTGTGGTGTGGCTTGCTGGCCAGTGGCGCCTGGGGGAGGTGGAGGGCGCGGTGCGCAGGGCCTGTCCGGGCGCGGTGCGCAGGGCCTGTCCGGGCGCGGTGAGGGTGCTCCTCTGCCCCGCCAAGAGCTCAGCAGGCCCTTGCCAGGTTGACTTTCTGGGTTGGATGACAACCCTGGGCATCTGGGTTCTCTTTGCCAGGTTCTAGGTGCCCACGAGGCCCCCCGGAGGAGCTTCTCAGTAAGTACTTGCTGGGGTGTGTGTGTGTGTGTGTGTGTGCGTGCGTGCGTGCGTGCGCGCTTGCACGTACAGATGTTTTTGTTTACGCACGTTTGCGCCTGTCTGTGTGTTTCTGTACAGGTGCTTGTGTGTGTGTTTACGTGCATGTGTGTGTGCAGAGTTGTATACGTGCGTGTGCATGCTTGTGTGTGCCATGTCTCTCTGCTTCTGGCCCTTCTGTGTCTTCCCCTTTGAGGTGCAGTCTCCAGAGCTCGCCCACCCCTCCTTACCTGAACTGTGCTAGACAGCGTCCCCAGGGAAAAGACCCCATTCCCCTGGCACACCCTTGTTCCTCCGACTTTGGCTGATCTGTGTCTTTTTCCTTCCTGTCCCCACTCTAGCAACAAACAATTGTGAGTATTCTTCTCATCTGCCTTTTAGGTTTGGGGCTTTTAGTTGCTTTGGGGTTGACCCAAGTCCAGGTGGGGGAGGGGACTGCTTCTGCTGCTGTCCTCCTGTCTGAGGAGCCCCTGCGAGCAACCCTGTCTGGGATGGGTGGGGCGGGGCGCAGGGGTGAGGGACCCCTAGCTGGCGCCTCACGATCGGCCAGCCCCTAGGGTCAGTGCTGGTGGGAGGAAGGGAGCTGAAGGCCTATCCTCCCCGTCTCTAGCCTCCATCGGCTAAGTATGGTGGACGGCACACAGTGACCATGATCCCTGGGGACGGCATCGGGCCAGAGCTCATGCTGCATGTCAAGTCTGTGTTCAGGTATGGGGCCCCAGACCCAGGAGGGGCCTGGAGAACTTTGTGCCAAGATGGGCAGTAAGCCAATGGCAGGAGGGCTGCAAGCCCAGGCCTTTTGTCCTGGTGCCTGCGATCCTGCCAGGCTGGCCTGGGCATGGGCAAGGTGGAACCAGGCCTGCTAACGGTGTTGAGGGGTGTAAGTGCATCCCCATCAGTTGGTGCAGGTGGGTGCAGTCCCCTCTCAGTCAGAGCTGGGTCAAGGTGGGCAGCAGCAAGGAAGAGACCTCTACGCCCAGTGGTCCAGGCAGACTTCCTGGAGGGGGGCCTGGGGCCGCCGTCCTGACCCTGCTCTGCCGCAGGCATGCATGTGTGCCTGTGGACTTTGAAGAGGTGCATGTGAGCTCCACTGCTGACGAAGAGGACATCCGTAACGCTATCATGGCCATCCGTCGGAACCGCGTGGCCCTGAAGGGTGAGCGCGGGGGCCAGGAGGGGCACCATGTGCGATTCCTTTCACCTCTGAGCTGACACTTGTCCCTGGGACCCTGTTGTGCTGTGTTTCTGAGATCTCGGGGGCACTCGGCTCTGCAGGAGCCTGTCCGGTGACGGGCTGCCCTTCTTCCCTCCTGGGGCAGCCCTCTCTGCTGAAGTCAGGTTGTGTCTGTGTGGATGTTTGTGTTTCTTTTCGGCAGGGGGGAGGTAATTAGGTTTATGTATGTATGTATTTTTTTTTAATGGAGGTACTGAGGATTGAACCCAGGACCTTGTGCATCCAAGCAGGCACTCTACCGCTGACTGTATACTCTCTCCCCTTGCTGAAGTCAGGTTTGACCTGCCAGAGTTTGCACATACAAATGTCACAGAGTTGTAGTTCCCACCATCTGCCTGCTGCCTTGGCTCCAGCTGGCACAGCTGTGGATGCTACAGACCGGAATTCTACCCTTCTCTGGGTTTTCCTTGGTTTGATCCAAGTTCTTAAACTGTTTCCATCACTCGTTCAGCAGGCTTTAGCCCATCACTTGCTCTATGTGAGGAGTGAGTGAGCAAAGATGAACCCCGGTAGAGCCCCCGGCACTGGCAGTCCAGTGGAGGGGCTGACATGCCACCCACAGGGTGCCCAAGGCGCTCTGGATGAAGTCAGCCCAGGCAGGGCGTAACTTGGAGGGGCTGGTGGCCCGGGGGTCCCTGAGAAAGGCCTCCTCTGCCTGGCACCCTTACCACCTTCTCTCAGCGGCTGCTGGCCCCCTGCTGCTCTTGCTCTTGGTTCCAGCCAAGGCCAAACGGTGGTCTTTTTCGGGCAACCTCCACCTGCCCCTGAGCTCTTGTGGTGCCTTGATACAGGGCCTGGCGCTAACCCTGGCCAAGGTCACCTTGCTGGTGCCAGCCTAGCCATCATCCTGTTAGTAAGCAAGAGTGGTCACTTTCTATCCAGCCACACCCTGGCCTTGCCATTCCCTGCCCAGGGTCTAGCAAGAGCTTCTGGCTGCCTGCCAATCCTTGTTCATTCATTCATTTGTTCTTTCATTCATTACGTATTGACTGAGTGCCTGCTATGTGCCAGGAGCTCTTTTCGATCCTTGGAACCCATCAGTGAACCAAATGCATGCACACAGCCCCCTTTGCCCTCATGGAACTTACACTGGAAGTTATATTAGAGTGTCCTATGGAGTATTTCTGCTACCCGAAGCTGCTTTCCTCTGCTGTTGGAGCCGCCTTCGGCACATGTTCCCTGGGTCAGAAAGGGGACTGAGGTGCTACGGCTGAGCCAGGGGCCCTCTTTCCAGCCTGCCTGCCTTGCTTCTGTCCTGCAGGCAATATTGAAACAAACCACAACCTGCCGCCATCCCACAAATCCCGAAATAACATCCTTCGGTGAGAGCCAAGTGCCCGGGGTGATGGCCTGGTGGGGGGTGCCCGCAGAGAGTCCTGGCACTGACTGGCTGTTTCTCTCTGTGCCCCCAGTACCAGCCTGGACCTGTACGCCAACGTCATCCACTGTAAGAGCCTGCCGGGAGTGGTGACCCGGCACAGGGACATAGACATCCTCATTGTCCGGGAAAACACAGAGGGCGAGTACAGCAGCCTGGAGCATGAGGTGGGTCATGGGGCGGGGATGTAAAGGCTGTGCCTGAGGGAAGCTTGTATTAGAGGGCAGGCTTGGACAGGGTATAGGTCTCTTCTCTGTTGTCCCCTTCTCAGAGTGTGGCTGGAGTGGTGGAGAGCCTTAAGATCATCACCAAGGCCAAGTCCCTGCGCATTGCGGAGTACGCCTTCAAACTGGCCCAGGAAACTGGGCGAAAGAAAGTGACAGCTGTACACAAGGCCAACATCATGTATGCCTCCCACCCCACCCGACCCCACCCATTCTGCAAGCAGCCCTGAGGCAGCTGGATTGAGCAGCCTACCTGGGCCTGCTTTCAGGGACTCATGCCCAGGAAGGACTCCAGCTACCCACCAAGGGGCCAGGCTCAGGGGTGCGCCTATTGCCCACGCCCCAGCTGTGGCCTCACTGCCATGCACACTTTGCGGAGGTGGGGTGGGATTGTGCCCATTCTGCAGATGGGACTGGTTATAGATTAGAACCTAGCCTCCTGTGGCTGTCTGCACACCCCAACCCTCTGGCTGATGGTTGCAGTGGCCAAAGTGGTGTCCTGGGTCCCCCACTAGGAAGCTGGGCGATGGGCTCTTCCTCCAGTGCTGCAAGGAGGTGGCAGCTGGCTACCCCCAGATCACCTTTGAGAATATGATTGTGGACAACACCACCATGCAGGTAGTTAGCCTGCCACGCTGCGCGGCCCCCTGCCCCGGGCTCCTGGGGCTTCTTGTGCTCAAGCTCCTGTCTGGCCCCTTCTTGCCCCACAGCTGGTGTCTCGGCCCCAGCAGTTTGATGTCATGGTGATGCCCAATCTCTACGGCAACATCGTCAACAATGTCTGTGCAGGGCTGGTCGGAGGCCCTGGCCTCGTGGCCGGGGCCAACTATGGCCACGTGTATGCTGTGTTCGAGACGGTGAGTGCTGCTAGCAGTGCCAGGGCCGCTGGCCTCTTTGAATTGTAAACTGTAGCTCACGTAGCATCCAGTGTCATCCGCTGAAAGTGGATGATTTAGTGGTTTTTAGAATAATACAGAGTTGTGCAGCCATCACAACTAATTCTCAAACATTTTCATCTCTCCAAAGAGAAATCTTGTCCTCGTTAGCCGTCAGTCTCCTGCTGCCCTCCTCCCCTGCCCCCGGCACGGAACTCACCCACCCTCTGTCTCTGTGGATTTGCCTGTTCTGGGCTTTCTGCATGAATGTAGTCTGCACTCAACATTCTTATATTCGCCACCCCCCTCTCCCATCTTGCCTCTTCCAGGCTACAAGGAACACGGGCAAGAGTATCGCCAATAAGAACATCGCCAACCCCACGGCAACGCTGCTGGCAAGTTGCATGATGCTTGACCACCTCAAGTAAGTAGCTTCTTGATGTGGGCTGTCTGCCGCTGGCCAGCCTCGCGTTCCGGAGGCCTGAAGTCTGATTTTCCTCCTTAGGCTACACTCCTACGCCACCTCCATCCGCAAGGCTGTCTTGGCATCCATGGACAATGAAAATGTGAGGCTCTTCTCCCCTCACCTGCCTCCTCCCCAGCAACCTCCTCCCCGCCCCTAGCTCAGGTTGAGCTGATAGGACATCTGAGGGTCTGGAAGTGGTGACCTGGCACTTCCTGCTGCCCCCAAGGGGAGGGTGGTACCAAGTAAGGGAGGGCTTCAGGGCCTTAGCTGGGACTGCTGTCCTCATGGCGCTTTCAGGCCCTGTAACCCAGTGGAGACAGTGGCCAGCCCTGGGCCGCCTGCCAGGCAGGGCTCAGGTATTGGTGGAACCCTGCTGTGTGACCAAGCTTGCCTACCTCCCACAGATGCACACCCCGGACATCGGGGGCCAGGGCACCACATCGGAAGCCATCCAGGACATCATCCGTCACATCCGCATCATCAATGGCCGGGCCGTGGAGGCCTAGGCTGTCCCTGGGACTGTGTCCGCCCCCTCTCTAGATCCCCTTCGCTCCCCCAGCACCCTAGTGAGTGGGTAGACCCAGAATAAACCAGCTTCTGCCCCAGTTCTTGGCCATATGTTTCTGTCACTCCAGGACGCTGGTGTTTCAGGTCACACTTTATTAAGAAAAGAAACAGCACACTTTTTATTCAGAATGCCCTCTGTAAGGATTGAGGGCAGGACAGATTTTGAAATGTGGGCCTGGCCCCGGCATCTGTCTGCCCTGCTGACCAGGGTGGGAGAGGGCAGCTCGCGCAGGGTGGCAGGAACTGTCCTGCTTTCCCTCAAGGCACTGGGGGTGGGGGGTGGGGGCAGCCGGGCCCACCCCAAGCTGCCCAGGGTGCCAGTGGGGCCTAGGGATTGAGCCAAGGGTGCTGGAGGCAGTCAGCCGCGCTGGCCCGCTTTTCCGGGATGTACTCCATCATGGGCAGCAGGAATGCGCTGAACTGCGTGGCCTGCTCCAGGGGCCACTCGTACTTCTCCATGAGCACTTCATACAGGCCCCAATGCTTGAGGTTGTGGATGTGCCGCAGCTCTCCTAGGGGTGGGCCAGGGGCCTCGGGTTAGGTTCCACCAAGGGGGGGGCCTCTGGTCTGGGACCCATCTCTCCCACTGTTTCAGAGCCCGGGTCCCCACCCTACCCCCTACATCCACGTGGCCCGAGCCTGCCTGGCCCCACCTCTCCGGTTGAAGAACTCTCGGGAGTAACGGCCTGAGAGGGCAAAGGCTGGGGGGATGTCTCCCAGAAGCTCCACGATGTGGGCGATATGGTCTGTGGACAGAGAGGTGGCTGGGAGGTAGCTTGGCAGCCGGGAGGCCCCAAGGCTGAGCCCAGGGCTTGCCTCCCCCTACCCTCATCACGACTGTAGTCTTCTCCAGAGTGCGGCTCGAACAGGTAGTCACCGGTGGCCAGCTCAAAGGCCTGGAAGAGGGAGAAGGTGAGATTGCTGGCTGGTGGGCCAGCCCTGGGCAGGGGTGGCCGAGGCCTACCATGCATGCTGTGCTCCAGATGTCGGCTGGGGGCCCATACTCGGCGCCGATCAGCACCTCCACGGCCCGGTACTGCCGCGTCTGGATGTCCTCGGTGAAGTGCTTGTGCTGGAAGCAAGGGGAGCCCTGGGGGAGGAGCTGGGGCCATGCTGGCCTGCCCTCGATGCCCCCACTCGTCTCCCAACTCCTGTGGGCTGTGCACCCAAGGAGCTCACTGGGGCTTGCTCTGAGCCTCAGGGTCCCCAGATGTCCTGCCAGGGCCTGGCCAGGAGACCCGAAGCTGAGGGTGGCCCCTTCCAAGGGGCCCCCCACCCCCTGCTGTGGGCCCAGTTTTGCTGACCGGGTGTGACCAGTGCTAGTTTGGGCTCAGTCCTGGGACCACGGCATGAGGCAGACACAAGTCTGGCCGGGCAATTGCTCGGTGAGCCCCGGGAACAGGCCTGTGACTCTTTCGTAGCAGGGCGCCCGCTCATACCACCCAGCAGGCGTTGCCCAGATCTGCGATCTTGATCTTGATCTTGTCTGCATTTTGGGGCTCTAGGGGGTTCACCAGGAGGTTCGAGGCACCAAATGGTGCTGGGGAAGCAAGAGAAGGGAGAGATTCTGAGCTGGCCCGGCCCCTCCCAGCCCTGTCCACCTGCCACCCCCTGGCCCCGCCCAACTTACTGCTGGGTGACAGGATTCCCCCAGTCTCCCGCTGGTTGGAGGAGCCTGAGAGGATGGAGCACGAGGCGGGAGAGAAGAGGGAGCCCGAGAAGCCTGAGGTCTGGGAGCCGGGGCTGAGGCTGCGGTTGCCCCCTGGGGCAGGGGAGGAGGAGGCCGGGGAGGGGCCGGCCTGGGCACCCCCGGGGTGGCAGCCAGAAGAAGAGGTGGAGCCGCTGCCCCCCTCCAGTCTCGAGCCACAGTCTGGGGATACGGGTGGAGGGGGTGTGTGAGCAATGCCCTGCAACACGCTCGCCGGGGATCCCCGCACCCGCTCTGGCCCCTCACCCTCTGCCTGGGCCGCCGCCTCCATGGCCTCCAGCCTCTGCAGGTCCCGTAGCCGCTCCTCCAGCAGCCGCTTCTGCTGTTTCCGTTTGCGCCTCATCTTCTTCCTCTTGT
The DNA here is from genome assembly GCF_048773025.1 of Camelus bactrianus. Classification (NCBI taxonomy): domain Eukaryota; kingdom Metazoa; phylum Chordata; class Mammalia; order Artiodactyla; family Camelidae; genus Camelus; species Camelus bactrianus. The sequence continues at coordinate 116,943,854 of NC_133575.1, read as the reverse complement.
TTTTTGACAGCTTACCGGTCTGCCATTAGAGCCCTGGTCACTCGGGGTTCCCGTCACGGGTTCCCTGACCAGCTGAGCCTCTGCCCGTGGCCCACACGCCCCTACAGGGGACGAGGCCTACGGGCCCCATGGCTCCAGGGACACCAGAACGTGGCACCACCCCACTCCAGCCTACCTCCTGACACTCACCCTCCCCTGCCTCCTGTCCCCAGAGCTCAAGGTTGGGGAGGAACCAACGGGCCTGCCCATTTCTGGTTGCCTGCCTCCCCTGGGGGCAGCTCTGGCCCCTCCTGGCCTTCGACACTGTGTCCTTCCACTGAGGCAGTGGCGAGTCCAGCAGCTCCCCAGGGCAGTTTGCGGCATGTGACCCACCCTGTGTATCCCCCACATCTGGGCCACCCAGCCTTTTTGCAGTTGCCACTGTGGGAATGTAGGGAGGGGTGGAACCAGAGAGGCTGAGGAAGTGAGCTTCGAGGAGATGGAAAGATGAGGCCTAGGAAGGGAGGGCTGCCCCAACTTACCACGACCTCTGGGGGAGCAGTGCTGACTAGGGGGCAAGAGAAAGGAGGAGAGACTCAGGCTGGGGCTCAGGCCCATAGGTCCACCCTGGTCCCACTTGGGCTCTCGGTACCTGTGGAGCGGGATGGGGGCGGTGCCCCTGACTGCTGCCACTCCATGGCCTCAGCGGCCAGGCGCCTGATGTAGGCATCACCCACACACAGCAGGATGTTCTCTGGCTTGATGTCCGTGTGGATGATCTTGCATTTGGTGTGGAGGTAATCCAGGCCGTGCAGCACCTGGGGAGAGCCACTCAGCTCTACCAGCCCAGCCCTGGCTGCGACACCATCCTCTTCATGCAGGATGGGTGATACTCACCTGCCTCACAATGCTCTTCACACAGGGCACGGGCAGGCCCTGGTAGTTGGACTTAATGATCCACTTGAGGAGCTGGTGGCCCAGGACCTCCAGTACCATGCATACATCTGGGGCCAGGAGTGAAGGGCAGCCAGGCGGCACACAGCTGGAGCACAGGCCCTGCCCACCCTCAGCTGGGGTGGGGGTGCAATGAGGCTCGAGTGCAGAGCTGGGACTGGACAGTCCTGGTGATAACCACTATCCCTGTGTCATTAGAGTGTCCCGTCACCTTCAGCTGTGCCAGTTGGGAGGGTACGCTCTGTGGTCATCTTTGGGAGAGGGCAATGGAGGAGTAGACACAGCCCTCAGAGCAGCCCCAGTCCAGGGCTGCCAAAGAGCCTGTGGACAGCCCCCCAAACGGAAGGCACTGCCACAAAGGCAGCCCTGCTACTTGGGGGTACCCCAGCCACACCCATGGATATCCACTGTCCCCTACACTTAACACAAATCCTCAAACTGGTGGGGGTAGTTCACGGAGTAGTGCCACTGACAGGGACGAGCCCCATCCCCATCCTGCAGATAGCAAACTCCAGGGCTGCAGGCGGGTGGCTGCCACTGTTGCACCGCTTTAATCAGTCTGCAAAGGATACGGACTCCATTAACCCCTGAGATCCTGAAGTCGTCGATGAGCTGGACAATGGTTTCTCTTTTGGGGTCACTGGGGTCACTGTCTCGGACCTAGGGCAAAAGCCAAGGGGCCACAGATGGTTCCATCCTGCCCCCCACCAGCTCCTCCCCCCCCCCAGCGGTCCCCCCGCACCTCTGGTCCCCTCTCCTGCTCCTGCTGGGCCCTGTAAGAGGCTGCCTGCCCCTCCCTCGCCCGCTCCTCCAGGTCCTCCCACACAGGCAGAGCCAGCTGGAGCCTGCCCCTCTGGGAGCCCTGCCCCGCCCTGCGGAGCCCCGGCAGGCCTTGCACCCACATTGCCAGGCCCTGGGCAGCTCCTGGGGAGCTGGGAGCCGGCAGGGGAGGCGCCTCACACATTTCAGGAGCTTGATCTCATCCACAGCTGTCTCCGTGTAATGCCCTGCGCTCTTCACCACCTTCAGGGCCACGAAGCGCTTGCGCCTGCAACACCGAGACCCGCGTCAGTGGCTGGCGCTGCAGGCGAGACCCATGGGGCCATTGTGGTGGCCCCAACTGCGTCCAGAGGCAGGAGCCCAGCTGGCATTGGGCCCCAGGGGGCAGAGGGGGCGCTCACTGGATGTCCCAGCAGAGCCAGACGGTGGAGAAGTGTCCCCAGCCCAGCTTGCGCACCACGTGGTACCGCCCATTGAACAGGTCGCCGATCTTCACAGGATAGTAGCCGCCTGGGGAAGGGAGCTGCTGGAGCACAACGGGGACGTCGCCTTCCCCCGTGCCCCGGGACAGCCCAGGCCTGCTGTGCCCCGGCCCACGTGGGCTGGCTCTGGCACCCTCCTCCTCCTGGGCTGCACCAAGGCCAGGCCTCACCCTTGCAGTAGTCCTTGGGGTCCTCCTGCTCCTCATCATCGGAGCCCAGCAGCCCCTGCAGCATCCGTGGTGCTGGCGTGGTGGGGGCAAGTTCGGAGCCTGAGGACTCGGGCCCGCAGGAGGCCTGTGAGCTGTGGGTGGGATAGGCGGGCGGTGAGCGTGCGAGGTGCCAGGGGCCCCGGGCCTCTGGGCCAAGCCCTACCTGCTGCTGCTGCTGCCGCTGTCCCCGCCGCCACCGCCCCTGCTGGCGCTCATCCCCGCTGCGCGGCCCGCAGCTCCGGCGCCCCGGGCGGCTGCTCCTGTGGGGCCCGGCCGCGGCCCACGCATTTATAGCCTCTGCCGGCCGCTGATCTCACCCGCCTTTATAAATAGCCTCCCAGCTGCTCAGCTGTGGGCAAGGTATGCAGCGGGGAGGGGGCGGTGCAGCGACAGCAGCCCCGGAGAGTCCGGCCCCCAGGACGAGCCCCCCCGCCCCCCCCCCCAGGGCTGGCGGAGGGCGCCACTGTGGGGATGCGGCCTGACCCAGCCTCCACACAGCTTCCCTGCACCCCAGGACCGAGGGGAATCCCACATGACGATCTGGTCCATGGACACGGCAGTCCAGTCCTCAGGCCGAGCCCCCAACCCCTCTTGTGCGACCTAGGCCACCAGCAACACTTTGGGAAGTTCTCTGGCTTCTGGGGAGCCCTCTCAGAGGCGACCCCCCATTCCCATGGGTACCTCATTCCCTGCCCACTCTCAGCCAGTTCCCGCTTTCCAGGGGCTCCTTGAACCCTAAGTCAGGCGGGAGCCTGGTGTCCTTCTATCCCTCAGTGTGGTGTCTCTGGGGGTCCCAGCCCGGCAAAGGTAATGGCATGAGCTGAAGGCAGCTCGTTCTTCCCAGCAGAGGTGTCGGGCCTGGGCATGAGCCTGCAAGCCCCCCACCCAGTACCCTAGCACCAGGACCCTCCCGGCTCCCTGGGCCCAGCCCTGGCTCTACCCTGGCCCATTATCCCTGCCTGGCTCACTGTCTCCACCGACGTGTGCTGCGTGTCTGCCTGGGAGGCGGAGGAAGCTGTCCACGCTGGCCCTGCCCTCAGGGGTCCTCCTTAAGTGGGAAGGAAACAAGCCCATAGCTCTAGGGGGCTGGTGACAGAGGGACGTCCAGGACAGGCAGAGCCCTCCAGAGCCTGTGACCTTGGGGCTGCATCCAAGGGACTGGGGAGAAGCATCGGGTCCCCAGAAAGGGGGTGGGCTGGAGACCTCCGAGGCTGGCCTTGGCTTAAGAGTGACTGTGGGTGGGAAGAAGAAGGGAGACCCTGGAGCCTGCACACCAGTGTGGGGTTCTGGCAGAGACTGATGGGCACTTGGGCTCCCAGAAGGGAATGGAAGGGATAAGAGTGGAGCCGGGAGGCCAGCTGGGGACCGCCAGGGAGTTAGAATGAAGCAGAGGGAGCTTAGCAGTGACTGTGGTTACCCCGAGATGGGGTACGCTTGATCCTACGCCCCTGTGCCAAGGAAAGAACCGGGAGGGTGGGTTGGACACAGATGGGGGCAGGAGGGCCAGGCAGCTTTCCTGGACGTGCCTGATGACACCTCTTTTTCGCAGGTAGCGGAAGTCATAGGCATGGGGCCAAGGGGAGGGCCAACGGGCATGGAGTGGACTCATGGGGGAACGTGGGGCTGGGGATCAGGCTTCTTCTAAAAAGACGTATTTGTATTTTATTTCCAGATATGATTCTCCAGCAAGGACATAAATACAGTCGGGGAGGGGAAAGCGAGAAGGATGGGTGGCTATAAATTAGAAAGAATCCAGGCAGGGTGGAGGCGGGGGGGGGGGAGGAAGGAAGGATGGGCGGTGGGAGAGGCGACAGGGAGCCCGTCCCACTCCCTGCCAGACACTCCTGGGTCGCTGGCTCCATCCATGGCTCCTCCTGGGTCGCTGGAGGGAAGGCATTGTGAAGGCGGGGCCTGCTGCTCCCTGAGCTCACAAGTCAGTCACCTTGTTCTCCACCAGGGCAGCAATCTGCTGCAGGCGGCAAGCCAGCTGCATCTTCTGGCCCATGGGGTCCTCCTCCAGGGCACTGATGACCTGCGGGGCAGAGGAGGCCACCCCGCCTGAGGCCCCAGCCTTCTGCCCACTGGCCCAGGGACACCTGCCCTGTTTCCATTTCAGTAGTAGGCTGGGGAGTGGGGCGGGCAACAGGGGTGGCCCGAGGCCTCCCAGAGGAATCTGGGCGGAAGCCAAGCCCCTTCCCCAACCTGGGCTCTTCTTCTTTGCCCAGATTGGGCCTGGACACTTCCTCCCACCCCCAGGGAGCTCCCTGGGACCTCCCTCTGGGCTCCAGAGGTGCGACGCTCCCTACTGGAGTTCCCTGGGCCTCACCTGGTCATAGTACCTGTGGATGTGGCTGTAGAGCTCTTGCAGAGCTTCCAGACAGTGGGGAGCGGAGGTGTAATTCTAGGGGCAGCACACAGGCGGGTGAGGCCCCACCTTGGCCCTCCAGCCCCCAGCCGCCCTCCTCCGCTCTCCTCCCCCAGCGTGGAAGGGTGTGACCTATGGGCTGTGCCTCACCCCGGAGAGCTCCGCCAGAGTCGAGTTCATCTCCTGGTAACTCGCTGGAGAGCTCTGGCGAATGTCGGAGTAGTATCTGGAGGAGTGGACCCAGTTACGGTTGGGCAGCCCCAAGTCCCTCGTCCGTGACACCCTGACACCTACCTCTCCACCATCTGCTTGTAGCGAGGGATCTCCCGGGCGTAGAGCAGTTTGTTCACCGGGGAGTCCTGCTCCGGAGGGAGAGGCGGTAGGCATGAGTGGGGAGGTGGGGGAGCTCTGGCCCTGTCAGTCTGACTGTGCCACTGGTGTCCCCTCCCCTGGCCTCCTGACCCCATTATTCGCCGCCCCCAAGCCCCACCCAGGGCTCTGTGCCGAGCCCCGACAAGCCTCTCCTCCTCAAGCCCCTGGCTGCCACCACCTGCCCTGCCCTCACCCACCCGGCCCACTTTATGCTCCGAGACAGTGCAGGAGTCCATGAAGGTCTGGGCGATGACGGCGAGGATGGCGTCCACGTTGTCTGACACCCGCACATCAAAGATGACCTGTGGGTTCTTCAGAGTGTTCACCCAGAACCGCAACAGCAGGCTGGGGACAGGCCAGCCGAACGTGTGAGGTATGGCTACTCTAACATTTGCCCCAGCCCTGAGTTCCACTGAGAGCTGCCCCGTGAGTCCTGGTTTCTCTGGGACCCCAGGTCCCACCTGCTCGGGGGCCAAGGGGAGCAAGCAAGGTACCTGTTAGTCTTCCAGATGTGCAGGGTCTCCGGATCCAAGATGCCATGCTTCTCAGCCAGCTCGTCCAGGAAGTCAAACAGGTACTTGACGGCGATGGGTACAGGCCGGTTCACGCTGAGGATGGCCTGGAAGGTGTCATCCACAAACTTCTGCAGTGTGCCCTGGGAGGCAGGGAAGGATGGTATGGGGCAGGGTGTGGGGCCCTCAAAGCTGTGGCCAGCCCCATCCTCCCTCAGTGGGTGGGGCCGCCCCTCTGCCTCTCGGGACCACGCTGTCCCCCCTCCCCCAGCTCAGTCAGGATGCCCTTAGTGAGCCTCCCCAGACACCCAGCCACACCGACCAACCTTCATGGAGAGCAGGCGGGTGAGGTAGATCTCTGGGATGGCCTTGGCCCGAGCCCGTTCCCGCTCCCGCTCCTTCAGGCTGCTGCGGCGCGCCTTGGCCCCTTCCGGCTCCTCGGTGGCTTTCACCAGGTGCCAGAGGCGGACCCCGCCCTCTTCACCGTCCTCCAGCATAGGGATGTCTGAAGGCACAGAAGCCCGGCCTCAGTCCTATGTCCCCATCGCCCACCCCATGCGGCTCACCTGGTGGGGTGGGGATAGGGTCAGGGGAGCTGAGGGAAGCCGGGGATGAGAGATGTGGACAGGAGGGTGGCAGCCCAACACCCTACAGCCCTGGAGCTCCCTGACCAGAACACACCGCCACGCTCGTCCACCCCAGGTCCTTGACTCAGCCTAGAGTTTTGACTTGCCCCCTGGCAAGCTGTAGGGAGACCCAGGCAAGGCAGACAGCGTGACCAGGACTCCTGCCTGCCTGCCCCAAGATCCTGGGGGCAGGTGGGTGCGTCTGAGCCACGGGACTCACTCTCCCCAGAGGGGCAGCTCTGGGCCAGGCTCTGGGAGACGGCGCCTCCATTGTGCAGCTGGGGGATGAGCCCCACCGTGGCTCCATCCGGGACCTGGCAGGGAGGCGATCAGAGGCTGGGCTCCTTCCTCGGCTGATGCAGAGGCGGGGGTCTGCCCCCAGCTCCCGCCCGCCGGTCACCTTGTAGTGCTGCAGAGTGTTGAGTCTTTTCCACTGGTTCTGAGTCACTGACGTCAGGTCCTCATCTGATAGGGTTAGGTGGCCAGCCAGGCCTGAGCGCCACTCTGAGGGCCCCAGGGAAGCCAGTCAGCCCACCGCCCACTCTCCGAGTCCCCCATTCTGAGCAAGGCAGAGCTGAGCATCCACAGGTGAGAACAGACCCAGGCAGGGCCAGCGGAGGGGGAGGGCTCTCACCAAGATCTAGGTCGTGCACTGAGGGCCTCTGCGAGAACGGGGTGCCCTTGTAGACTTGGTCCAACACCTTCTCCTTGACTTGGGTGATTGTGTCCGTGTCGAGCACCCGGGCAGGCACGTGCTGCCCTGCGCCGCTTCCCGCAGCCCCACCAGCCCCAGGGCTGGCCAGCACCATCAGCGTCAGGGGCTGGAACTCCACGTCCTCCCGCAGCAGGCGGCTGTCGTTCAAGGTCCGTTTTGCCTTCCCTGTCACAGCATCCACGGGGCCCTTGTCCACCTGGTACTGGATGGCCCGGAGAAGCATGTACAGTGGCTCGCCTGCCACCTCCTGCAACCACCGGGCCGGGCCAGCGTCAGCTGGGGACGGGCAGGCTGTGTGAGGCTCAGGGGCATGGTGGGTGGGGATTTCAGGGAGGGGCAGCCATCTGGCCTCACAGAGCAAGGGTGGGCAGCGACAGCAGCCTCTGCTTTACATCCGGCCTGGGCCAAAGTTGGAAGCCCTTCCCTTACCACTGTCCCCACTGGTCCTCATGCCCAAGGCCCCTGAGGGAGTTTGGGCACAGATCCACAAGACCACAGGCAGCAACCCGGGAAGGGAGTGAGGGGAGAAGGGCCCTCACCCTTAGGAAGGAGTAGAGACAGATGGACACCCAGTTGGTGAGCAGCTTCTCCACCATGGTCTCCGTCCTGCAGGGAGTGGCCCGGGTCAGGGGGGCTGCTGTGGGGCCGTCCCGTCTCTGGGCCAAGGCAGGCAGTAGCAGGAAGGCAGCGCTGCCCTTCGCGGCCAGCCTTTGTGCCCAGGTCACTGTTCAGGACCACTTCCTCCTACTTCCCTGCCAGTGGCTTCTGAGCTAGCCTGCCCCCTGGGGGCTCCTGGCCCCGCCCACCCCAGGACAGGGCCAGAGGGAGCCAGCTCCCCTGCTCCAGGACTGGTCAGGCCAAGGCCAACCTGCGCAGCATGAGCTTGGGGTTCCTGTGCACGTAATGGGCAGCCAGGTTGCCAAGCAGTGTCCTCATGATGTCGGTCAGATACTCGAGCTTGCCGTGCAGTGCCAGGGACAGCAGCGAAGCCACATGGCAGCGGTCCCGCTGGGAGAAGCTGGGCTGCTCCTCCAGGGTATGGATGAGCTAGGCGGAAGTTGGGGGGCACTCGCTCCGGGAAGCCCCACCTGTCCTCCCACCTCTGTGCCCACACCTGCCGCCCAGCCCCACCTCCTTGCCCGAGGCCCCCTGCCAGCCCACAGATTCTCACTGTGAGAAGGAAGAGCTTGCTGTTGAGCAGGTTGGAGAGCTGCATGAGGCCCTGGTGCACGGGGGCACGGCGGCCCTCTTCCCCCGGCCCCTCAAGGGCAGGCTGCAGCGGGCAGCTGCCGCGCCCGGGGAAGAAGACGCGCTCGGCATACGTGCGGTAGTCCAGGAAGGGGATGCCGCTGGCCTCCAGGTCGCTGCTGAGGTCGGTCATCTCGGTCATCAGATCTGTAGGCCAGGAGCCACCAAGGTGTGAGCTCCGGGCCAGGTAAGCCCTCTGCCCCTCTCCCCTCACCCCCTCCCCACCTGTGAACTCCTTTCGGCACTGGTCGCCCACGCCAATCTCCAGGTTCTCCAGCTGCACCAGAACCTTTTGGTAGTCTCGCAGGGCCTGCTTGCTCTTGTGCCTACAGCCCGGGGACCAGGTGTCAGCCACACGCCCAGGCCTGCCTGGGCTGAGGCCACCAAACTGAGACAGCTGCCAGCCCAGAGGCCTGTCACGGGGTACCTTTTCCAAAAGTGAAGAGGGAAGTTTGCACAGGTATGTACGTGGCGGGGAGGGGGCCCCCTCACCTGTACATGAGGGTGAGGAGGAGCACGGCCGCGATCAGCACGGCTGCGCCCAGGCCCAGGCCCACCTGGGCCTCCACCGGGAAGGCAGACAGTACGGGTTCCTCCTCGTACTGGACAGGGCCCAGGGCCAGCCGCACGTTGCCCATCTGCACCTGGGGGGGGGGCAGGGCTCTTGAGCACAGGCCTGCAGCACTCCACCCGCCCACCCTTGTGTGGGGTCCAGCCTCACCACGAACTGCGGCAAGGTGCTGGAGCCATTGGTGGGGTGTGGGGCCCGCGGGGGCGGCTCACAGTATAGGTGGGTGAGCGTGAGCGTCTGCACCAGGCACTCGCTGTCACCGATGTGCACACGCACCTCCTCCTTGCTGATCCCCAGGTTGAGCCCCTCGCCCTGGGAGACAGACCAGGGGCCTGAGCCACGGCCAGCCTGCACCCGCAGCCCCCAGTAGAGCCAGCCGGCGGAAGCCCTCACCTCCACGTCCAGGATATTGCCTGGCTTGAGGCGATAGGGGCGGATGGGCCCCTCGCGGCTGAGCGGGGCCAGGCGGGGGTTAGGCTGGTACAGGAAGTCCTGGCCCCCACTGGCGCTGGCGAAGTCCACATGCACGTTGTCTAGGGAGAAGAATACCCGCCGGGGGCTGGCCCCGTCTGGCACTGCGGGGCTCCGGCACAGGAGGAGGCTGGATGAGTTGACGGAGCAGACGGTGGAGCACTGCGAGGCAGTGGGGCCAGGTCGAGGTAGGGTGAGCTAGGTGCTCCCTACTGACTCCCAGCGGATAGAGGCCAGCCCCTCCCCCTGCCTGGGCACGGCCTAGGGGCAGCCCCGCTGCCTGCTGGTGGGGGCTCACCTGCAGCCAGCCCGTCTCAAGCTGGATACAAGCCTGAGGGGCTGCAGCAGGAGCCCCACAGCTCCTCCTTGGGGGTGGGTCCCAGGGGTGTGCTCCCACAGCCTGTACCTCCGCTGCAGCCTCCAACCACACAGACAGCAGGGGCCGCCGCACCACGTCCAGGCCTGTGCCCCTGACTCGGATCAGCCGCCCGCCCCTGTGCCGGGATAGTGCTCAGCAGGGACAGCGGTAGCGGGCAGCCCGGCCCAGTCCTGTTTCTCCGCCTCCCCGGCAGGTGACCTGGGTTGCCCTGGGTGGACCAGGTCCTCACCCCCGGAAGCTGACGCTGGGCTCCGCTGCCAGGAGCTGGGGGTTGGCAGTGTAGTGGAAGGGGCTGGCGAGCAGCGTGCGCTGGGCACGGCCAAAGACCACCCGGACCACCGCTTCTCCTGGGCTGGCCTGGGGCATGGTGCGGCACACGATGGCCTCAGGACACACTGGCTCCCAGCTGCAGGGTGGGGAGGGGTCTGGCATCCTGGGCTCTAGCCTCTGTCTGGCCACCCCACGAGACACCTGCTCTGCTTCCCTCAGTGAAGGCAGAGAGCATCAGTGTTAGGCGCCGCAGCCATGTCCCTTGGAATTTGAGGGGGGCCTTAGGGAGCCCTGAGTCCACCACCCCTGCTGTACACAAGGGGACACTGAGGCCCATAGAGCGCACCCCCAACTGACAGCAACCAACTAGAACCAGGAAGAGATACTCACACAGGACAGGGTTGGCTGCCCACAAAAGCACTGACGTTGCCTCCTGTCTGGAGGTGCTGCCCGTGGATGGTGAGCTGTGTGCCCCCTGCCTGGGGACCCCACTGAGGGCTCAGGCTCAGCAGGACGGGGTCCTGGGGAACAGGGCAGGCTGGGGCAGGCATAGCAGCCTGGCCTGGCGTTTCCTCACCTTGGCTCCAGCCCCCAAGGCCCTTGGGCTCTGAAGTGTAGGCCCACATCTCGGCTCTGTCTGCTGAGCCCCAGCTGATTGTTTCCCCTTTCTGGAAGCCCTGTGCCCGGCTTCTGCAGCACCCCTACAGCTCTCCTCCCAACCACCCTGCCCCACCAGGGGGCGCTCTTCTCTACTCACTTAGTCTCTGCCTCTTCTCTCTGCCCCTCAGGCTGGCCTCATCCTCTGGCTCACACCTCACAGCACCCCCCCCCCAGCTCTAAACCCTGAGATTCAGTCGCCTCCTTGGGGTGCAGAACTCCTGATGCTAACCTGCCCCTGCACTCCACTGCTCCGGCCCTGGGACTCCTGCTCTCCTCCACCCTGTGCCCATAGGCAGCCAGGTCGGCAGCAAGTCCAGACAGCTCTGCGGCGCCGCGTGGTCCTCCCGCCTCCCTGCCCACCGCACCTGCCGCCGCTGCTGCTTGTCTCCCTTCTGGACAGCGGCCGGTGGCAGCATCCTCCCTGTCCCGTCACTGCCCTCAGCCCACCCTCCACTCAGTGACCAGAATGATCATCTGGATCACGAGGGTGCCCTCCTGGACACGTTGCAGCCCTTCCTGCTAATGTTAGGTCAAGTTTGAAATCTTCAGCCTAGATGTCTCTCCCCTCCTGCCCCTTTTTCCTACTGTCCCCTGTGTGGGGACCACCCTGGCTGGGCACTGACCTGGTAGGTGAAGTGTTGGGTTGAGATGCCTGGTGGCCGACTCTTAATGGCCACTCGGATTGGCCCCACAGTGCCGTTGGGGGCAGGAGATGTCACACACACAATCCTGGAGAGCAGAGGCCCAATAGTGGCTCAGGCCTGCGCGGGTCAGGCCCTTCCCTGGTGGAGCCACTGCACCCCCCCTTCCGCCTTCCCTGGCTCATCTTCCTTTGGCGCATCTGACCTGGGCCCACGTTTCTTGGCTGCAAGCCTCCCTTCTCTCTGGGTGGCCAGTCTGAGGGCCTCCCTGGGAGGGCCTCCCTCCGCCCCCTACCACCAGGATGCCTCACCGGTCAGAGGTGCGGTAGAAAGAGGGGTCTGGGCTGCAGGGCCGGCCAGCCACACTCACGGCGTCCTGCACATCAGCAAAGTCCCGGCCCAGGTTGGAGCCCAGGATGGTGAGAGCCAAGCCGCCCTCAGGGGGGCCGGTCAGGGGCTCAACCTGCAGCAGGGAAGGATGGTGATGGGGTCCCCCAAACCCACACCCACTTTGCAGTGGGGGTTGCCTGGCCAGCTGACCAGCTGGAGGTGAAACAGCTGTGAAGGCTGGGGGCCTGGGGCAGGGCTGGTCTGAGCCAGGTGAAGCTGAGACGGTGGGGGCTGGGCAGGGCCGTTGGGGTTGGAGGTGCTGTGGCCATTGGGAAGGGGTGGTGCAGAGGCTCGGGTAGAGGGTGGGGGGCTCACCGTGTCTATGCTGGGCATGGGGCACAGCAGCTCCACGGCCCCAGGTGGGCACAGCGGCCCGTAGCGACAGGCGGGCTGGCCCTGGCTGCACCACAGGCAGCCCAGGCTCCCGTTGGCTGCCTGGCAGTGGCTGCAGTCGGGGTGGCCCACGGCGCAGTCGTACAGGGTCACTAGGGAAGGTCAGGCAGCACTGAGGCGCCTCCCCACCACGACATGCCCTGCCCGCCTACCCCGCCACCCACAAGCTCACCATGAAGAGTGCGAGCATTGTCCAGGCGCTGGCCCTCACCCCTGGTGACATAGATGGGCACCGGGAGCTCCCGCTGGGCCATGGTGGGGCGGAACTGTGGGCAGAGGGTGGGGTCAGGCCCGACCAGCCTCGGAACACCCCCTGACCCCTGCCTCCTCTAGGACGCTCCTCTCAGAATGGGTGCCATTGTTCAGTGCCCGCGTCTCCTGCCAGACTGCCAGCCTAGGGGCAGAGGCTGTGGGCACCGTGTTCCTGCGGCACTCCCAGGGCCGGCACGGAGCAGGCCTCGTGAGCGATGAACAAGAATGACAAGATAAAGAGGCAGCTGAAGCTGCGGGGCGGCAGCCCACCTGCTGGGCCCGGCAGTAGATGAGGCCTGTGTCGCCAGTCGTCTCTTCTAGAGAGGCCGGCAGCTTCTGCAGTTCTCCAGGTAGCTCCAGCCAGCAGTGATAGGAGGCAGGAGGGCCCTGGGGGTGGACACAGGCTGTAAGGAGCCTGGACACCGTCAGGCCCTGCCATGGCCCCCCCACCACGCCCCACTGTCTCCGTCCCCCTCCTACTGGACTGCTCACTCGGAAATGCTGAAGATTCTGCACGTACAGGGCCAGACGGCTCTCCCAGCCCACAGGCACCAGGAGGGGGCCCGCCAGGCCCTTGACTTGGGGACAAGCCCACGGGCCACGCACCTGGACGTCCACCTGGGGAAAGGAGACCCCTTAGTACTTCAGGAGTCAAGGGACCTGGGCAGGCACAGGCAGGGTGGGTCTACAGTGGAGGTGAAGGGAAGCTGGTGGGCCGGTGGGCCGGTGGGCCGGGCCCACCCACCTCCAGGGCACTGTAGATGGTTCTCTCGCCCTCCGGGCAGTGCTCCCCATACACACAGAGGCTGCTTTGTGGGCACCAGTGGCACCGCCAAAGGCTGCCCACACAGGCACGGCACCTGGAGGGGCAGAGGAGCTGCTCAGGCTGCACGCCATCTGAAGTCACTCCCCCTGCCCAGCAGCCAGGCCCAACACTCACGGGGCAGCCACCTCCAAGGCCTGGACAGCACCACAGTCATAGAAGGAGAAGTTGGTGGCGGCCACGGCCACATCCTCAAACATCAGGGCCAGGGGCAAGGTGATGTGGTCTGGGAAGGGGTGGTGACAGGACAGGTCATGTGGCTCCTGCCCCTGCAGCTCCTGCTTTCACCCCTCATCCCACGGACCCCTTACCTGTGCCTGGAGGATTAAGCGGCAGCTGGTCCTGGGGAGGGGTGACGCAGGCCACGTTGGGCCCTTCCACGTGAGCCAAGCTCTCATAGTCCCCAAAGGCACAATGGAAGTATTCATCCGGGGCCAGGGCAGGCAGCCAGGGCACAGACAAGGTGACCTGGGACATGTGGGAGGAATACACAGCAGGCAGGAAGATGGATCCAGGGCAGAGGAGGTGGGAGCGGAGGCAGTGGGAGAGGAGGGGGAGAACAGGGGAGGCAGCCCCGCTAGGCAGGGTGTGACCAGCGCCTCACCTGGCCCTGCTCCTGGCGGGGATGGTGGGCTGGCAGCAGGCTCTGGACATGCAGGCAGCAGTTGTCCCCATAGCTCCAGAGCCACTGGTTGGGCTGGGCTGCGCGCCTGCATTGGCCCTTGCGGGTACACCTGCAGGGCAGGGGCCCATTGGGTCCCCGTGTGGGTCTCAGGGTCCCTGGGTGATTGGCGGCAAGGGGTCTGGGAGGATGGCCCAGCTGGAGTGCAGCAGGCTGGGCAGTGACAGGGACTGCTCAGAGAGGAAGGGCCGAGTGCACAGGGTTTCTCAGCTGATGCGCGGGGTTCAGTCTTGACTGTGAGTGAGAAGTGGGCTGCTGCTCGGGAGGGGAGCACACATTTAACTTAGGGTTGTCAGAAGGGATTCCTGGGGCTGCTGTGAGGAGCATGGGCTGGAGGGGAGCTAGAGTGGGCCAGGGGACACCAAGAGAGGTGACAGAGGCCTGGCCCAGAGTGGGGCTGGGGAGATAAGAAGTGAACAAGTCGGTAAGTGTTGGGAAGGGAGTGCCAACCAGATTCCTGGTTTGGCGGGCTGGGGCACCATGGGGGATCTCAGCCCAGCCCTGCATCTCCACTCAGGGAGACGAGCTGGCCTCCGAGCATACAGATCCACACTCACCTGCCCTGGAGGACACACCAGCCACACAGTGGGTCCCGAGCCTGGAGGCAGCTGGTGCAGTTGGGAAACTGGGGGCAGGCTGCCACGGGTACCCGGTCTACCTGGATGGGTGGCGAGGGCAGAGGTAGTGGGTGCAGGGGCTCGGGTCTCGTGTGCCCAGCTCCCCGGGGACAGCCCTCACCTGCTGGGAAGTCAGGACATAGAGGTGGCTACCGCTGCTGTCCACCAGTAGGTCGGGGCTGATGGCCGAGCCCGGGGGCCCCACCTGTTGCGAGTGGTATACCTGGCCTTGGGTGCCATTGAGAAAGACCTAGGTGGATGACAAGGACAGGGCTGGGCCAGCCCGCCGATCCCAGGTCGGTGCTCAAGATGGTCCTAGGCCAACTGTTAAGGGCAGATGCTCTCATCCTGGGGCTCCCAGGGAGCATCCCGTCCCACAGAGCCAGCTCCCCTTCCCTTCAGACCAGGGAAGCTGGGCCATGCCACAGAGGGTGGGGCAGGTGCACGGGCATCCAGCTTGCCCATGTCACCTCCCCAAGTCAGCATTACCCAGCTCGAGTGACAGGGCCATCCTGGGTGGGGCCTTTGGGAGCCAGGGACAGGAGGGCAGCTGCCAAGAGACAAACAGGTCACAAGAAGGCAAGTCTCCAGCTATTGGCTGGAGAAGTTGGGGCCGCCTGGGAGGCATTCTAAACAACACATCTGGGACCCAGAATGGGAGGTAGCACCCAGCGAGCCATCAGTGTGTGGTACAGCTTTCCGACCTGCCAGCAGGACACAGGCCGAGGGGTGGAAGGAAACTGAGGCTGAGTCTGGTCTGGCAGCATAGAGGCTGTGGACCAGGGCTCTGACCTGGGGCCGCAACCTCCTTTGTCAGGCCCTTACCTTGTGCAGCTGGCCCTGGGCGTCCCCCAGGAAGGCTATCGTGTGCCCATCTGCCTGGAGGGCTGCGATGGCGCTGATGGAGTGCGCGAGCTGCAGCAGAGGCCCAGCCTCCAGAGGCTGGCGGCCAGCGATGGGGCTGGGGGTGTGTTCATCGCCACAGGGATACGACTCAGGAGAGTCCTGCATGGGCAGAGAGGGGGGAATCAGTTCCTGGAAGAGGTAGGAGGAGGGAGAAAGGTCAAAGGAGACAGTCTGAGAACAGCTAGGAGACTGAAACTGAACCAGCCCCTCCTTGACATCCTCTAAACAAGAGGTCGTAGGCGATCATCAAGTGAAAGCACCCAGCTGCCCTCCGCCCAGGGCAACACATGGCAGCCCCGGTCTGGGCAGAGAGACACTGAATGTCCACGGAGGGAAAGGGACAGAGAGGCAGGTTGGGTAAGATGAGGCATTGGGAGAAGACCAGAGCTGCAGCTGGAAGGTGGTGCAGAAGAGCCTCAGGTGAGAGGGCGGGGGCGAGACCTCGGGGCGCAGCCACTCACAGGGGGCAGGGTCACGCAGCGTGATGTGACGCCGTACTCTACGGTGGCTTCCTCTGCGCCGCTGGGGCCCCTGCCGCCTGCCGTGTAGCAAAGGCGCCGGGCCCGCTCCATGCTCCCGTCCAGCTGGGCCAAGGGAAAGGCGCACAGGGCCGCCTGCGGCCCCTTCGGGCCTGCGGCAAATGCCCCTAGCAAGGCGCCTGGGGCAAGGAAGGCGGCCTGGA
The DNA here is from genome assembly GCF_048773025.1 of Camelus bactrianus. Taxonomy (NCBI): domain Eukaryota; kingdom Metazoa; phylum Chordata; class Mammalia; order Artiodactyla; family Camelidae; genus Camelus; species Camelus bactrianus. The sequence goes on along the minus strand of NC_133575.1, from coordinate 116,927,875 downwards.
TGAGGCCCTGGCCCCGGCAGGTGAGGGGCACCTCCACATAGGAGTAGAGGTTGGCGTCCCCCAGGCAGACTCGGGCCACGTAGGAGCAGTACTCGGCCTGGGTCCGGGCCCCGCGGCGGCGGAAGACGAAGTAGGCCGAGCGGGTGTCGGCAAAGGCCCCCACGTAGCTGTTGTTGTAGTCGGAGAGGTCACCCACTACGAGGCGGCCCAGGCCCTCACTGGAGAAGGGCTGTGGCCCGGCTAGCTGGCGCACGGTCAGGGGCGGAACCCCGCCCGACAGCTTGCCCGCCAGGCCCCGGGCCACCAGCAGGAGGTCCCGGCCTGGCCCGGGCACCACTAGGCCCACCGTGGCCACCCCCGGGGTGTTGGCGGCCACGAACTGCCCGTCACCAGGGTCCTCGGCCTGATACAGCACCTGTGCCACGTCGTCGAGGCGTCGCTTCTCGCACACGCCCTGCCGCACCTGCCCACAGGCCACCAGCTCCTGGGCCCGGCCACTCACCAGCAGCAGCTGGTTGGCATTGTCGGTGAGCCGGGCCTGCGGGCACTCGGCTGGGTCCCGGAAGGGTACGCAGTCGGGACTGTCGAAGACGGGGCCAGTGATGGCCACAGACTCGAGCTGCAGGTCGGGGCTGAGCTGGAAGAGGTGGTTCACCGCGCCCACATAGAGTGCACCCCGGCCGGGAGCCAGTGCCAAACGGTTGAGGGTGGTGTTGGGCGCCGAGAAGCGATGGGCCCCTGCCGTCAGGGTGAGCGGCTGGTACAGCAGTGGCAGCATGAGCAGCAGGCGAGCAATGAAGGGAGGCCGGGGAGCCATGGCGGGGCCCTGGGGGCGAGCCAGGCGGGAGGGCCTGAGTCAGGGTGGTGATGGCAACAGAGGAGGAGGGCGTGGAGAGAGAGCACGGGAGGGAAAGAAGGATCCAGACGAGAGACAGAGCAAAAGGGAGGGGGAGAAGGACAGAGAGACAGTAACAGAAAGCAGGGCAGAGGGAAGGAAGAGAGCAGTGTGCACAAGGAAAGAATCTCTTCCACCTTCTGCTTTATCTAGATTGTTGAAGGGGGCAGATCCTGAAAAGCACAGGAGCATGAACAAGACTCTGAGTGATGGAGGGCAGCAGCGGAGATGAGGGCAGAAGAGAGGAGGTGGAGGTGGGCGGGGTTGGGGGTAAGGGAACTGGAGTGCAAAGACCCCGATGAGGACAGGGACGTGGAGAAGGAGCGGTGGCGATGGCGCAAGGGCAGGGGAGGGCAGGAGAGCCTGTCAGGGAGTGAAAATCTGCCCTGGGAAGCCCATGAGGTGAGGAGTACTGGAGAGAGGAGAGGGCCAGATGCTCCTCCGCTTGCCCCACAGATGGTGAGGGGTGGGTGGTGAGGGCCGGGGTGGGGGATGCTGAGGAGAACAGGGTCAAGCTGCAGAGGAGGGAGAGAGCTGGTAGCCGGCCAGAGCGGGGCTGGGGGCACTGGGAGACAGCACCGGATGCCAAGCTGGTGGGAGGCCTGGCCCTGGACCCATGGGCCCCAGCAGCCAGGGTCCATCTAGGCGTGGCATGGGGAGTGTCAGTGGAGCTGGAGCGGTGTGAGCTGAGCGAGGAAGGAGGAGGAGTGAGGAGAAGACAGTCAGAAGGAGAACTTGACTGGGGGTGAGGAGGGAGGAAAGACTGAAAGAAAGTCCTTGCCAGGGCCCAGGCCTGGCACCCCTTCCCAGCCACATGGGGCCCAGACTGGAGATAGCCCCCATCAGCCTGGTGGGGACACATGGTTGAGCCCTGAGGGGAAGGGTAGGGGCCCCAGCCTCCAGAGGACGCTCTGAGTGGGGCTCTGTCTGCGCCCCCTCCCCACCCCACCCACTTCCCAGCCTGGAGCCATTGGCAGCAGCCCCTGCCCGACAGCATCGGGGTGGTGTCTAGGTGAGTAGACAAGAGACACGCGCCAGTCCCTCAGAGCCCCTGAGCCTTGGTGGCCTCTCAGCCCTCCCTCCTCCAGAACCCAGCCGCAGAGCCACAAAGAGGGATCAGAAGCCAGGTCCTCAGTTGACTTAGGGTCCCGCACAGCTGGGTATGTGGGCACATGGTGGCCAGGAGTGGGCCCACCATAACTCTGCATCCCACCATCTGCCAGCAGAGACACCAGCTTGGGTCTCAGCGGGTGTGCCAGATGGGAGCAGAGTCCTTATCTCAGGAACACAGACAGGAAGGACGACCAGCTGAGGGACAGGGGCATTTCCTCCAGACCCTGGATATCAGCGCGGGGGATCGGGGGTGGTGAGGGGGAGAGGGACCGCAGCGGGAGGCACAGTGCTTTGGGGCCCAGGCTCCTCTGTGCTGATTCACCTGCCCTGCCCCACCCCGAGGGCTGCCCCAGAGGGATGTAGGACCCAGGCACTCACCAAAGTGAAGGGGAGCAGCAGGGGCATCTCCTGGGCAGCGTGGCGCTGATGGAGGCCCATCTCATCAGTTCATCTACCCCAGGCCAGTGGTGCTGGGCGCAGGACAGCTGTGGGGGGGCATGGTCCTGAGTGGGAGGGAGACAGTGCAGGCCTGGCCCCATTCACACGCGCCCTGGGGGAGGAGGGAGGCCTGGGGCGGGGGGGGGGCGGTGCCGAGGGCCTGGCAGCCGGACTCCACCACAGCTGGCAGCTTTGTCAGTAGTGGCCGGGCCAAGGCAGCCCTGCCTCCACCCCAACAATATCCCCTCTGTCCAGAGGCCCTGGCCAGAGACCCACTGTCTGATATTCTTTCCCCATCCAGGCTGTTCTGACCAGGGGGCTCCCTGCTACTCCCCACCCTTGGAGACACACCCCTTGGGATCTGGGGACAAAAGGACATGGTTTCCTTCAGCCAGAAAAATGGGACCCACACAGCCAGCTGTGCCTCTCCCTCAACCCCGTGCCAGCCAGTGTGCTCCTCCCTGTGTCCCCCTGGGTCCCCTTGAAGGGCACAGGGGAGGCTGTGGAGCCCCCACGCGAGGGTCAGGGCCCTGAGCCCCTGCAATGCAGCTTCAGTCTAGGTAGCCTTGGTGCCTGGCTGGAGGGAAGCCGTGGCCCTCAATGCCTGCCTTTGTCCAGCTTGGGGGCGGGGGAGAGGCTGGCCAAGGCAGCCACTCCAAGAGAGCTTCTCCCCTTGCACCCCCACCCCTTTGGCTCCGAGTAAGACTGGCCCCATCCAGCCCCACCCCCAGGGACTGGCAAAGTCGTGCCAGGTACAGCATGGTGGCCATGGGCAGTGCCAGCGGAGGATGCTTCTGGAGGGGCCCAAGGCAAAGAGGATGCACAGGAGTGGGTGGGAACCCGACCCTTAGCTTCAGAATTGGCAACTTGCTGCAGGCTGTCCCCCTCCCCCTCTCCCTGGGGAAACACCATCCCAGGAGGGGCCTAGACCCTCCTCCGCACATAGGGTGGGGAAAGGAGTGGCAGCTGGTGGCTGGCTCCCTGGCACCCTCACGGGGCACCATCTGCACACCAAGCCAGCAGAGCTCGGGCCCTGGCCTGAGGTGCAGGAGCAAGTGTGCCTGAGTTGGAGTCCCCATCTTCTCCACGATGTACAGTGGCAGCAGACTCCAGGGCAAGGTGGCAGCAGCAAGGCTAGCTGTCACCTGGTTGGGCCGGTCGGGTAGCTGTGGGGGCGGGGAGCCAGGCGGGCTGCTTCCCTTCCCTGTGCCCTGCCCCATGGCCAGAAGTGCCAGCTCTTCTTTGTGGGGGCAGCAGCCCCGTGTCCTACCTCCCAGCTCCAGGGCCACCTCCTGGCCGGGGCACTGTGTCCCCAGGCAACAGGAGATGTAGTTGCTGGGCTGGGGCTGGTGTCTAAGGATTTTTGCTGGATTTGGGTTGGTTGGCCTTCAGACCCCTGGCTTCTCCCAGCACGCGCATTCCCCTAACCCTGCCCTGGTGGCATCCCGTGCCCTCACTAGCTCCAGCTCACGCCTACCTGGGTGGGCTGCTGATGGAGACGGAGGAACAGCTGGCGGTGCCAGGAGTGCGGTCTGACCCAGTGGAGCCCCAGCTTCCCTCCCCACAATGCAGTCGTGCCCAACCCGACTCGTCCTGGCAGGCCGGCCTGGGCAGCCCAGCCCCTCCGCACCCGCCCCTTTGCCCAATGGCGCTGGGCAGGGCACTGCTGCCCTCTGCCGGCCCCAATGGGCATGGCAGAGGGCCGCCTACCGGCACCTGCCTGAAGAAGTGACAGCGGGGCGGTGCCCTCCCATCAGGTGGGCTGGCGGGCATTCCAAAGCCTTCCCTGAAGTTCCTACTGGGTGCCAGCCTTGGCCTTGGTCCTGGCACCATTTAGAGACAAAGCCCACTGCCACTCGCCCCAAGAATCTCCCAGGTCTCAGGGGCAGAACTACTTGCCAACAGATGAGGCCCCACTGGCAGGACAGCCCACCTGTGGCAGGCACCGTGGGGCAAAAAGGAAGAGGAGTCAGGTCTAGGGGCACCAAGGGCATCAGGAGAGCTTCACAGAGGAAGTGAGGTTTAAGCTGACCTTGAACACTCAGGTCTTCCCGTGTACCAGGGCTGCTCTAAGTGTTCCGTGTATGTGAGCTCATTCAGTCCTTCCAGTGATCCTGGAGTGGGTGCGCTGATTTTCCCTAGTTCCTAGGTGGGGAGACTGAGGCCCGAGAAGTTAGGAAACTTGCACAAAGTCGCATGGCTATTAAGTGGCAAGGCTTGGAGTCAGCCACAGGACCCTGCACTTAACCATCAGGCCACAAGGCCCTGAGCCATGGACTGTAGCAGGTGCCAGGCAGGAGGGGAGCTGGGGACTGCCTGGGGCCAAGGCTGCAGGTGACCGGCCCATGGGGTGTTGCCCCCTGCCTGGAGCGTGAGTTTGGTTGAGGTGGGCTCTAGGGATACAGAGGTTAGCAAATTGGGAAAAATTTGGACTTAGCTCATCATAGCTTGGTAAACGGCTTTGTACTTGGACAAGCGCGAGCTGGTGGCCCTAGTATGGAGAGCATGGGAAGCTTGGTCCAGGGTGGCCGTGGGTGTGGACAGAGGTGGAAGCATTCTAGATATGCTCTGGGAGACAGAACCCCCAGAGACTTGGCGTTGGAGAGGGTGTAGATGGAAAAGGCAGGAGAATCCAGGAGACCCCTGTGTTCTTTGTACTAGGGTGTCACTTCCTACGGAGCAGGGATGCTATTGGTGGGGCAGGCAGTTGTGGGGGGGTGGGAGGACTGAGGGGCAGGAGGAGATGGCCAGTGGAGCTATTGGGGTCTTAGCATGAGAAGCTTGGCTCAGGGTGATGAGCACTGGGGGGTGGGCATCAGGGGAAGTGAGTGACCCAGAGTTCAAAGGCCCAGTAGATTGGGAGCGAGGGTGCTCAATGAGTTGCTGTCTCTGTCTACACATCCCCCAAGGGGGAAGGCCAAATGCCCAAGACGGGGAGGGACCTAGAAGCTCCAGGAGCAGGCTATTGGGGAGGGGCAGCTGCTGGGGGGGTGATGGGGGGAGGGTCCGTGAACACTAAGACTGGAAGGACTGTCCCTCACAACCCCCCTCATAGCAGTTGGGCCCCTCTCCTCCACCCTGTCCTTCCCCCGTCCCCACCCCTCACACACACCCACACCCACCCACACACACCCACCCACACACACACACACACACACACGTCCTCGGTGGCCTCAAAAAAGACAGATATCTACAGTCCCAGCACTGGGAATATTGTTCCTACCTTTCCACAGAAGAGAATAAATCTGTCCTCAGGCAACACAATATTTCATAAGTATGTATGCATATGGCCTGCAGGGGCCACTTCCACCATCCTGGGCAGAGCACAGGCAGCCCCTAGTCTGAAGTCAGTGGAACCATGAAGGATCTTGGCTGGTTTCGTGAGCTTTGTATGATATTATTTGATGAACAGGTCTTAATTTGCCTGTAATCTTATATATCAATCTTCTCTTTTGTGGTTTGTCATTTGGTCTTGTTTAAGAAGTCCTCCCCTACCCAAGATCATAGAGCTTTTCTTCTGTGTCTCTATTCTAAATATTTCATATTCAGGTCTTTAATGCACCTAGAATGGTTTTTTTGGTGTATGGTGTGAGGTAGGGATCACATCTGTTCTTTTCCCACATGGGCATCTACCATCCCAGCCCCATTATTTCCCCCCCACCCTGTCCTTCTCCACTGATGTGTGGTGAGCCCTTGGTCATATGCCACATCTTATGCCTATGTGGCTATGGCTCTCTCTTCTGTCTTTTTGGTTTACTTGTCCACCTGTTATACTTACTAAAGTTTTAAAGCAAGTCTTGATACTGAGGAGCGACTTCTTTTTTATCCTCTTTCTCTTTCTCCTTTTCCTCCTCCTCTTCCCTCTTCTCATCTTCTAAAATAATCTCACCTATCCCAGGTCCTTTGGTTTTCCTTAGAAGTTTAAAAAACAGCTTGCCAAGTTCCAGGAAAAATTCTGTTGGAATTTTTTTTTTGAAGGGGTAAATTGAGATTTTGTTGCATTTTGAATCCCTTTGAAGACTAGTCATGTCTAAAATGTTGAGTTTCTCCATCTATGAGCATAGCATATCTCTGTTTATTAAGATCTTTTCAATACATTTTCCCCTAAAGGACTTGCACATCATCTGTTAAATTTATTAGTAGGGACTTGATTTTTTTATCCCATTATGAATGCTATCTTCTTTTTAATTCATTTTCTGATTGTGTTGCCAGTATATAAAGACACAATTGACTTTTTTTTATTGAAATATAGTTGATTTACAATATTGTGTTAGTTTTGGGTGTACAGCAAAGGCAACACCCTTGACTTTTATATATGGATTTTGTATCAAGCAGCCTTGTAAACTCTTGTATTAAGTCTAATAATTATTTTTGGATTCCTTTTGTGGATTCTTTTTGGTTTCCTACTTACACAGTCATGCCATCTGCCAGTAATGACTGTATCATTTTCTTTTTTCCAGTCCTTTTAACTACAGTTTTTTTTTTTCTCACTTTACTTCCCTGACAGTACAACATTGAATGGAAACAAAGGGAATATTCTCAATGTTTCATCATTAATTATGAGGTTTACAGGGGGTGTTTATAGACACCTTTATGAGATTAAGGAAGTTCCCTTTCAGTCCTAGTCTGCTATATGTTGAATTTCATCAAGTGCTTTTTCTGAGTGCATTGAGACAGTGACATAATTTTCCTCCTCTCATCAGTTAATGGGGTAAATTATGTTGATTGATTTTCTAATGTTAAAGCACCCTTGCATTTTCTGAGCTAAACTCAACTTTGCCATGGTGTCTTTGCTGGATTGGCTTTGTTGTTGTTGTTGGAACACGTCCTCTTTTTCTGTTCCCTGGAACAATTTGTCTACTACAGAGATTATCAGTTCCTGAAGGTTTGATAGATTTCATCTGTAAAACTGTCTAGGCCTTCTTTGCTTTTGTAGCTTCCAGCCCCTCCATCCATCCATTTTAAATTTTGCTACTAATTTCTTTAGTAATCATGGGATTGTTCAGGTGTTTTGTTTTATCCGGAGTCAAATTTTTTATTGTGGTAAAAAATACATGTAACAAATTTACCATTTTAACCATTTTTCAGTGTACATTTCAGTAGTGTTAACTATATTCAAGGTGTTGTGAAAGAGATCTCCAGAACTTTTTCATTTACAAAACAGAAGTGCTGTAACCATTCATTAACTCTCCTTCCCCCCAACCCCTGGCACCCACCATTCTACGTTCTGTGTCTATGAATTCAACCACTTTAGATGCCTCACATAAGCGGACTCAGACAATATTTGTCTTTTGTAACTTGGCTTATTTCACATATAGTGTCATTGAGGTTCACCTATGTTGTAGCATCTGGGAGGATTTCCTTCCTTTTTACGGCAGAATAATATTCCATTGTGTGTAGAGACCACATTTTGCTCATTCATTCCTCAGTCAGGGGACACTCAGGCTGCTTCTACCTCTTGGCTGTTGTGGATAGTGCTGCCATGAACATGGGTATACAAATATCTCTTTGAGACTCTGTTTGACTCTTTTGGATATGTACCCAGAAATGGAATTGTTGGATCATATGGTGGTTCTCTTTTTAACTTTTTGAGGAACTTCCATACCATTTTCTCTGGCTTTTGCACCATTTTACAATCCCATCAAGAGTGCACAAGGCTTCTAATTTCTTCACATCCCTGCCAAAACTTGATGTTTTTTGCTTTTTTTTCTAAAAATGGTAACCATTCTAGTGGGTGTGAGGTGATATCTTATTGTGGTTTTGATTTACACTTCTTGATGATGAATGATGTTGAGCATCTTTTCATGTACCTGTTGGACATTTGTATGTCTTCTTTGGAGTGATGTCTATTCAAATCCTTTGTCCATTTTTTAATCAGGTAATTTGATTTTTGTCTTGTTGAGTTGTAGGAGTTCTTTGTATATTCTGGATATTAACCCCTTCTCAGATATATGATTTATATATATTTTCTCCCATTCTGTAGGATGTGTTTTTACTCTGTAGATTTTATCTTTCTTTGCACAAAAGTTTTTAAGCTTGATGGAGTCCCATTTGTCTACTTTTGCTTTTGTTTCCTATACTTTTGGTGTCATTGCCAAGAAGTCATTGCTAAGTCCAATGTCATGAAGCTTTCCCCCATATCTTCTTCTAGAAGTTTAATAGTTTTAGGTCTTACATTTAGGTCTTTAATTCACTTTGAGTTGATTTTTGTTGATGGTGTAAGATAAGGGTCCAGGTTCCTTTCTTTTTTTGCATGTGGAAATCTAGTTTTCCCAATACTATTTGTTGAAGAGACTGTCCTTTCCCTGTTGAATATTCTTGGCACCATTGTCAAAGATCATTTGATCACATACATGAGGATTTATTTCTGGACTCTCTATTCTGCTCTATTGCTCTGTGTGTCCATCTTCAGGCCAGTACCACACTGTTTTGATTCTTGTAGCTTTGTCATATGTTTTGACATCAGGAAGCCTGAGTCCTCCAACTTTGTTCTTTTTCGGAGTTTCTTTGGCTATTTGGGGGTCTCTTGAGAGTCCATATGAATTTTAGGATAATTTTTTTCTACTTTGAGTCAATTTTTGATCAACAGTATTTTCCTAGAAATATGCCTATTTTATCAAAGTTTCAAACTTATTAGCAGAAAGTTGTGGTCTTATTATATTATTATGAAATTTGGTAGGTCAAAAGAAATTGAGCAAATGAAATTGCTTAACATTTAGCTATTTTTGATCTATAAAACAGCAGTTTTCTTATTTAACCTGATACATACAAAAGAGTAGACACCACTTATATGAATCATTCAGAAAATGATGATTAGATGCTATATATGTGTCCCCGCCACCAACTGGAGACATTCTGGATGCCTTTGAATCCCCCACCCTTTTTCTCCCTTGACGGAAGCAACCACGATCCTTTCCTTGCTTTTCTCTGTACTTGTCCCAAATATGAGTTATCCCTAAATGATATATATCATTTGGTTTTATACATTTGGAATTTATATAAATGGAATCATACTGGATGTATTTTTCTGTAACTTGTTGCTTTAGTTCTGTATTATACTCATGACGTACATCCAAGTTTATTCATTCCTATTGCTGAATAGTTTTCCATCATATAACCTTAATATAGTTTGTTTATTCTCCTTGTTAATGGACACTTGGGTTTTTTCTGGCCTTTGCCTATTATAAACAATGCTGCTGTGAACGATTTGAACATATAATCTGGTGTGTTTGTGAAAGACCTTCTCTAGGGTGTGCCCAAGAGTGTCATTATTAGGTCATAAATATGCTTCAGTTCTACTAGATAATGCCAAATTATTTTCCAAAAGAATTGTACCAGTTTATATTTGCCCTCCAACAGTACATGAGTTCCTGATACTCCAGGTCTCTGTCAACATGTGGTATTGTCACGCTTTTAAAATTCTGCCAATTTGTGGAAATGAAAAGATATCGCACTGTAGCTTTAATTTGCATTTTCACAGACCTGGTCTTCTGCATGAGGTGGGGCAAAGATATGAGTGAGCATCTCGCAGCCATACACACACACACACAAATAAACAATTGAAATACATGTGATCGAGTAGCCTCTTATACAGACTTTCAACTGATCCCTCTGTCCTTCTGTTCCCCACCCTGCCATGCATTTTTTTCTTTTGGTGCTTCCAAGTCTTGTGCACACCAGCCCCTGCCGCTGCCCGCCTCCTGTTTTCAAAGTTTGAGCTCTTTGCTCCTCCCCTTGTTTTCCAGCTTCTAAGATTTTCTTAGAAGGGACTCGTCTCCTTTTCTGTACTGAACTTATTCCTTTTTCACATCTGGTGTTCCCTTACTATCATTTTCGCCGTGTTTGAGAAGCAAGGACGATACAGGTGTTCAAGCTCCCCTGCTTAAGGCAGTTACCCATGATGTTTGAAATGGCTGTGCTATATGTGGTTCTGTCCCTTTTTTCCTTCCTGGCCTGGTTGATTTGGGTATTGTTGCCTTTCATTCTTGCCAGAGCCTATTTCATTCATTTCGAAAACCAACTTCAGGTTGTATTGATCTTTCTTGTTTCTATTTCATGAATTTCTGCTGCTTTGTGATTTCCTTCCTTCTGCTGCCTTTGGGTTTATTCTACTGTGGTTTTCCTAACTTCCTGCGGTGGTGCTCATCTTACTCATTTCCTCCCGAGTACCGTTTGAGCTACGTCCTGGTCCCAGAAGTTTTCATACGTAGCGTTTGCATTGTTGTTTAGTTCTAACATTTTTAAAAGATTTTCATTATAATTCTTCTTGGACCAATTATTTGGAAGTGTGTTTTTATTTTTTATATATTTTTTATTATTTTTAAATTTTTCATTAAAATTTTTTTTTAAATGGAGATACTAGGAATTGAACCCAGGACCTCATGCTAGGCATGCACTGTACCACTGAGTTAAACCCTCCCCCCTTAATTTTAGTTTTATTATCCATTTATGATTTTATTTTATTAAAAATTTTTGTTGTTTTTTCTGGGGGGTAGGTAATATTGTTTGTTTGTTTATTTAACTTTTTTCATTGAGTTAGTCATTTTATGTTTATTTATTTTTTAATGAAGGTACTGGGGATTGAACCTAGGACCTTGTGCATGCTAGGCACGGACTCTACCACTGAGCTATACCCTCCCCCCATTTATGACTTTATTTCATTGCAGTTTGAGAACATGATCCATACGGATGCCCATTATTCTAGTATTTGATGAGATGTGTTTTGAGGCCAGGGACATGGTGAGTCTTAGTAAGTGTTGAAGGTGAACTTGAAAAGCATGTGTAACCTCTAGTTTTGGGATGTCCATTAATCAACCTTGTTCAATTTGTGCTATAGTCTTACTAGTTTTGCCTGCCTGAGCTACCAAATGGAGTGAGAAGTAGTGTGATTTATTGTGGTGAAAATACTAATTAATTAATTTTTCCTTTTACTGCTACTTTTCTGTTTGATGTACATTTGAGGCTCTGCCACTAGGCAGGCACACACTCATGCAGAATGGTTAATGCTTCTGAATGGATTATTTCTTTAATCATTAGACAGCAACCTCTTTTATCCCTAATAATGATTTGTGCCTTGAGGTCTCCCTTGCCTGATATTAATTTCTCTCCACTAATTTCCTTTTGGATGGTATTTGCCGGGTACATCTCTTTCCATCTGTATCAATTAGGGCTTGGTGGCTGACCACAGAACCATTCTAATGGTGTAAGTTGTTTTTTTTAAGGATTTATTATCAGGTAGGGACAACTTGCACCATCTTGGGAGGAGATGGAGGAGTGACTCCTAGCCCTTCAAACCGCCACTTCTGGGATGAGGAACAAACCTTAACCTCAAAATTCAGATAAAACGCAGACTATCTCCCATCCCCCAGATAAGAGATTAAGCACCTCCTCCCCAGGCTGTCCACACGTACCCTCCACCGCCAGCTGCCTCTCTGCCAAACAACGCCCCCTCGGAGGATCTGCAGCCTCAAGCTCTCATCCGAGCTGCATTCTCCTAGTACCAGCTGCCTCCTCATTTCCGCCGGGGCTGCAGGCCTGGGTCCAGCAAGTGCTAATTAGGTAGCACCCTCTACCCGACCTGTCTCTCCTTCGACAAAGGGTGCCATCGCCCACCCGGCCACCCGAGCCAGAACCCAGGAGTCACCTTGACTCTCACTCCACCCTTCCCCTCCCCCAGTGTCTGACGGCCCCACGCACCTGTTGACTGTCTTCTAATCTCTCTAATCCATCTGGGATTTCCGGCCTCAGCACGTCTGGCCTGTGTTGCATTAAGCTGTGTGCTTGTTCATCTCTGACTATTACCTACCTCCTTCGTGACCATCTACCTACCTACCTATCATCATTATCAATCTACCATCTAATCTCCCATCTCTCTTTAGTATCTATCAATCACTTGTCACCTCTGTCTCTTTATGATCAATCAATGTATCTATTATATATTATCTATTTTGGGGGTGAAATTCACATAACGAAATTAACTGTTTTAATGTGCACAATTCAGTGGCCTTTAGCATATTGACAATGTTGTGCAACCATCAATGTCCCAGAACATTCCCATCACCCTAAAAGGAAACCTTGTTCCCATTCAGCAGTCACTCACTGTTTCCCACCTTCCCAGCTCCTGGCGACCAGCAATCTGCTTTGCGTCTCTGTAGATTTACCTATTCCGGACATTGCAGATAAACAGAATCATACAGTACGTGTGCTCTCTTATGACTGGCTTTTTTTCTTTAGCATGTTTTTACAGTTCATCCATGTTGTAGTAGGAAGAACTCTGTTCTTTGTGGAGCTGAATAATAGTCTGTTGTACGGAGAGACCACATTTTGCTTGTCCATTCATGGATTGATGGACATTCCAGCTGTTTCCACATTTTGGTTATCATCAAAATACTGTTAAGAATATTCCTCTGTAAGGGTATGATTGGACATTGGGGTTTTAAAAATTTTTAATTTTGGGGAGGGAGGTAATTAGGGTTTACTTATTTATATTTAGAGGCGGCATCGTGGATTGCAGCCAGGACCTGGTGTACGTGCTCTACCACTTGAGCTATACTCTCCCCCACTGGACACTAGTTTTCAATTCTCTTGGGTCTAAACCTCGGAGCAGAATGCTGGGGCACATGAGGACTCTCCATCTAGCTTTCGAGGACACGCCACACTCTTCCCCACCATGACGGCCCCACGTCCATTCCCACCAGCAGTGGATGAGGGCCAAGCGGTGTGCTCTCACCTCCCTCCAAAGTACCCTCCATAAGGCCTCCTTCAAGCACAACTCCTATATTGTTTCCATCCTGCTGAAAACACGTTGGTGGCTTCTCGTTTCCGGAATAAGCCCAGGCTTTTAGAGAGTGGCCTGGTCCCTCCTTCCCCCTTGCCCTTAGCATCCATGTCCAGCATCTTGCTCCTGATTGACCCCTGGACCTTTGCACAAGCGTTCCCTCTTCCTAGAAGGTATGGAACCACTTTGTCCCCGCTGCCCCTTGCTTGGCCAGCTCAGGGCTCTTCCTCCTCCGTGTCCCCCTACCAGCCTACTTTGCAACTCACTGGTTTTCTCAGTAACTTTCTAGCAGCTCCTCATGCACAGACCATACATCATCCCTTCCTCTCCACCCCAGCACAGGGTCAGGCTGAGTGCAGAGTCCTCCTAGGGCTCAGGCGTCACTGTGGCGACATGTTGCTGAGCCCGCCTCCCCACCACCCTGTCAGCCAGAGAGTGTGCGGAACAGCATCATCTTCGGGCGGGGTCGGGGGCTTGAGGTTATTCCTCCCCCAGGAAAACTGCTGCCCCCACCGTCCCTCCCCCAAGCCCTGACTAAGAGGCTGGGAGGCAGGACTGTACTTTCCACAGGTTTTTACTGAGAAACTGAGGGAGGCTCCCCGACCCAAGGGCTGAGGGCCCCGGAAAGGCACACAGCGGTGCGGTGGCAGGGTCTCCCTCTCGGGTGGGGGCTGGCTTTGCAGAGACAGCTCCCCCGCTGACCCCTCTTTGGCACTGAGCTGGGCACACTGGTGCCCTCACGCCCGGCAGCCCCAGCGTCCATCCCCCCTTTGGCTGGCCTGCCCTCACCCCCGTGGTGGTTGGCAGTGTAGGCTGGTAGGGTGATGGGCCAGCCAGGGTCTGGCTAAAGAGGCCAGGCCACCCGTGAAGGACCATGGCCCAGGCCGCCTTCCCTGCTGGCGGGGTGCTCACATTGGCAGTCCAGATGGCTACACACAGGAATCCAATAAATTAGCTCGTAGGAGAGAGAAGGCTAGGGATGAAGGGACAGGAATACATTCTTATCATTGCTCTAGGAAATGCTGTGCGGTTCTGTCTCCTGCAGGCTCTTTGGGACAAGTGATAGGGAGAAGGTGCAGAGACTGTCTCACCGTGGGTCCCGCTTGGCTGTTTTTATGGCCGGAAGGGCATCACAGGAGATGGGAGGTGAGGTCTCCAAGGGACGGAAGAGGAGGAAGATGGGACCTCAGCCTCGGGAGGGCGGTGCCCAACAAATGCCAAGGCTCCTTGGCGCGGGCTGGTGCTGTGAACTGGGGCTCGCCTCTGACCCCTCTCCCCTTCCCCAGAGAAAACAAAGGCCTCGGCTCCCTCACGGGGTCACGGACGCAGTGGGGTTGGAAAGGGGCAGGCGATTTGGCTGGCGGTCCTCTAGGCAGGCGTGGCGGTGGCCCAGAGGCCCTGGAGGAGGGAAAGCATGCAGGGCAGGCCCACAGCGGGGCTGGGAGGGCAGGCGCTCCATTTCCTTCATGTGATCCGAGGGCTTGGGGAGGGGCAAGGGCCGAGGGCTGAGAGCCTTGGCCCGCTGTCAGGTGGCAGCGCCCTGGAGGCCTGAAGGGCCCTGGCCCAGGATCTGGCAGAGCTCCTGCAGGCGCCGCTGCATCTTGGGGATGCCCGCCAGCTGCTGCTCGAGCCGCTGCTTCTCCTCAGTCAGGCTCAGGCGGGCAGCTGAGTCCAGCTTCTCGAACTTCCAGCCGCCCTCCCCATCAAACTGCAGCAAGTGCGTGTGGTACTTCCTGGGCCAGAAGAGGGACAGGGATGGAGGCGCAGAGGTTGCGTGGCGGGAGACTCTGGCCCGGCTGCCAGGACCCTCTGCCCCTCCAGGGGCGGTACGCCCCTGCATTCCCGCCCAGCTGCGAAGCCCCGGGGGTGTTGGATGCAGGAACGGAGGGCACCTACCACAGGGAGGGTCGGTGGGTGATGGAAAGCAGGGCGATGCCTGCATCCTTGGCTGCCTGGAAGATCTTGCCTTCCACGTCGATGCTTACGGCGCTGGTACATTCATCCAAGAGGGCATACTTGGGCCTTGGGAGTGGGAGCCAAATGGGCGAGGCTGTGGACCCTCCACTCCTCCCCAACCCCGGGAACCCTGACCTTCAGGCTTATCCCATCTTGTGGCCCAGTCCCTGTCAGGTCCTGGGGCAGGGCAAGGCCTCCTGGAGGTGCCGCCTTCCCCCTGAAGGAGGTCCCAAGGAACACATATGCTGAGCAGGCCCCTGGGTGGCCCCGTGAAGCCTCCTGGTAGCGCCCGCGCAGCACCCGTCTCTGCGGCTGGATCAGAGGCTGCCGGTGCCCTGGGGAGCCCCGTCATCCCGGCGTGGCTCACCTGTGGTAGAACATGCGGGCCATGCCGACCCTCTGCTTCTCCCCCCCGGACAGAACGTCCTTCCAGTCGCACACAGCCTCCCAACCTGGGCAGGGGACACAACGGGTCTCTGCTCAGCTCAACAATGGAGGACACGAGCCTGGGCATGGCAGGAAGGCCAGGGGTGGCTCAAGGGGGCTGGGGAGACAAGTGGAAGTGGAACCTGGCACTGCACGTGGCTCAGAAAAGGCCGCCCACTGGGGACGTGCACTCCGGGTGCTCACCCATCCGCAGGGGGGACTTTAATAGTCCAAAAGAGTTCGGGCCAGAACTGTGTCCCCTCCAAAAAAAGACACATGGGAGTCCCCACCCCCAGTGCCTCAGTGTGTGACTATATTGGAGGTGGGGTCTTCACAGAAGTGATCAAATACAAGTGAAATAATTAGCTTGCCTTGAGGTGAGGTTTAACCATGTGACTGAATTTTGGCCAACAGACTATAAGTGTGTTATGCATGTGACAGCTTCTAGAATTTTCCTTAAAAGGCAGCCAGCATTCACCCTTTGCCCCCACCTCCCCAATTCCTCCACCCTATGGCCTGGGATGTGATGTGATGCTGCAGCAGCCACCAGGGACCCTGAGGTGACCTTGGGAATGGAGGCCACACATAGCAGTGACCTGAGGGCACTCATGGAGTGGAGCTGTCCCCATCAACCGTGGGCTGCCTTCTTCAGGACTTTTGTGTCACAGTGAAATAAACTTATAAATGATTGGAGCCATTGTTGAGGGGTGGTCCTGTTACTCTCAACTGAACTCAATACTAATAGGTTGTAATATTCACCCCAAAGTGGCCCCAGGCACTCAGGGGTCTGTGGGGGCCAGGAAGAGGGGTACACTCCCCAGGAGGCAAAAGAGGTCAGACCAGGCCAGGAGGCAGCTGGGGATGAAGCTTCACAGGGACCATGGCAACCAGAGCAGGCCAGGGACGGGCTGCCCCACTGAACTCACTGCCTGCAGTCCCCTTTCTGACACAGGCGACAACATCTGGGAAGAATGTTCACAGGTCATCTGCTGTTTCCCACAGACCCGCTGCGGGGCCTCCCAGGACCTCTTCCATTCAGTACTGGCACTGAGGTGGAGCCTTGTACCCCGCCCCTTCTACAGGTGGACCGAGTCTCAGCAGGTGAGGTCCTGCTCAAGGGCAAGCCGCCTCTCAGCGGCCCGGCAGGAAGGGGAGACTCACTGCTTGGCTTTCATGAAAATCCAAAACCCAGCCCATGCCTGCCCTCAGTTCATCCAGGCTGCTGGGCTGCCCTCTCCCGGGCAAGACGGGTGTTTAAAGACAAAGCAGAGATGCCCGAGTGACGCCTTCTCCTGCCAACGGCCTGTCCCTCCCTCCTGCAGTCTCCTTCCCAGGGGACACGCCCCCAGGCTCAAGGCAGACACCTGGATGGGCGTCCCCTCTGCCTCTGCTCCTGTCACTGATGCTCCAGGCCCTCTTTGAAGACACCCTGCACTCGCCTCCCCCAGGGCTGCTCGGCCCACACTCGTGGTCTGTCCTCTTGCTGAAATGCGTAGCTGACCTGTCACTTCCCCTCCTAAAGCCTTCCAAGGGCTTCCCTCCCTGTCAGGGAAGCCCCAGCTCCCTGCCTGGCCTGCAAGGCCCTCTGCCCCCCAGCACAGAGCCTGGAGAGGGCGCCCCACCCCGACGGGTCAGCACTCCCGCTGGATGCCCCCCACCAGGCTTGGCTCCCTTCCTGAGTGCCCTCAGGCCATCGGGGTGACCCTCTTCCTGTTGGCCCTCCCTGGAAGGTGGGGCTCTCCGGGGCACACAGTGCTTCGGACTCCTGAATGCTGCTTGGGGTAGTCTTCATCCCTTGGAGGCTAACAGGGAGGTTTGTAGCGGGGGGTGGCCACAGGCTCCCTGACTGAATCTTGGGACAAAAGATGATGGATTGCTGGCTTGCTCTCTGGCATGGAGAGGTGAGATGCCCTCCCCCTACCTCCTTCTCGCTGTAGGATGTGGTTCAGGTGCACAATGTCCAGAATGGCTTCCAGGTGCTGCTCAGAATAGCCCTTCCTTCGCATGTCCTCCACTGAGTCCGGGTAGATTACTTGGTCACGGAAGGAGCCCACCGACATGTAGGGCCTGGGGGAGAGTGGCATGTTCAATGAGGGAAGGGTGGCCCAGCTTCCCCGCCAATGCCCTGTACCTGGGCAGGCTCTGCCTGGGCCCTGCCTGCCCTGGGTAGGGCCGATTGGAAGACTGCAGACCCGGCCCAAAGCCCCAAAGTGGTCCAGGCAGGGCTTGGGCCCCTTGGTGCACACAGGCCACACCTGGCCATGCACATGCGCGTGCCCTTGTGCACACACCCACTCACACACAGTATGCACCCCACACACTCACACGCACACAGACATACCACCCCTTGCACCCTCACACTACACGGCCATGAAGCTGCCCACCGAAGTAGGAGCAGGCGGCAGGTGGAGGTGCCCCTGCCCCTCTGACTCGGAGGCAGCATCTTGCTGTCTTGTCCCCAGGCCTCAAGCTCTGCTACCTCCTAGACATCTGGTTCCACGGGTCAGAAGGGGCGGGGGGAGCTGGGGGCTCCGCACTCACCTCTGCGGGATGTAGAACATGCGCTGGGGCGGGGGCTTGTAGAGCACGCCACCGTACGTGGGCCAGAGCCCTCCCAGGACCCGGAACAGAGAGCTCTTGCCGCAGCCGTTGGGGCCGGTGATGAGCAGGTGCATGCCCTCTTCCACCTGCGGAGGCAGCCGCAGTGGGACCTGGCCCCGGGCCACCCTCCTCTCGCCTGGGAGAGCTCCCCGCACCCAGGTCCACGCCGGGGCAGCAGGCAGGCACCCTCCACCTCTCGGACGCCTGTTTCGGGCCAGTGCTGGTCCTCGACACGCACGAGAGAGCACAGGACCAGCGGGAGGGGGGCTGTTCTGCCATGGCCCCATGATAGGTACACGCCCCAGAAGGTGGACATCAGCCTGCAGCCCCAGCCTCCCCAGCAGAAATTGCCTTCCCTTTGGAACTGCCCTGGGAAAGGTACTTTCTTGAAAGCGCGAGGTGGGCAGTACAGACCCCCAACTCTGTCTGCTCTGGTGCCCTGCTGATCCCCCTGCTCCCCACAGCCTTCTCACTGTCCCCACAGGTGCTAAGGTGCCATAGAGATGCCACTGTGACCCCTGGGCTCAGCGTCAAGGGCTTCCAGCTCCCCCATCAGCTGATTACATGATGTCCACTGGTCTTATGGAAACACTTGCTTTAGGAGAAGGGCCGGCCGGAGCTGGGGGTGGGTGTGCAGAAAGGAGGGGTCAGGGGGCAGGGAGACTGGCGTCCTGGGGTGGGTTAAGTCCCCCATCTGTGTGACATAAGAGCAACACTAAGGGCCTTCCAGCCTGGGCAACACTTGGGAGGTCCCAGAGTGCGGCTGACACAAATGTCCGCGGGGTTTACCTCTGTCAGTGTCATGGGTTGGGTTGTGTCCCCTTCCAGTCATATATTGGAGTCCTGACTCCCAGGACCTCAGAATGTGACCTTATTTGGAAATCGAGTCTTTGCAGATGTAATTGGTTAATTAGATGAGGGGTAGGGTGGGCCCCTAATCCAATGTGACTGGTGTCCTTATAAAAAGGGGACGTTGGAGGCAGAGACTTGTGTACAGGGAAAGCGCCATGGGGAAGATGAAGGTGAGATCGAGGTGAAGCTCCTGCAAGGTGAGGAACGCCAGATTTGCAGCCAAATACCAGAAGCCGGGAGAGGCTTGGAGCGGACTCTCCCTTGCAGCCCTCGCAAGACACTCTAACGTGCACTGCTGTTATCTGAGCCCCTCACCCTGCGATCCTCCATTAGACCATAAACTCCCTTGGGCAGGGCCTGGGCTGGATGGAGGGTGGAGGGCGGGTCGGCTAGGCCCCTGGCTCCTCTGAGTGCCTGGCCCTGGGGAGATCTACCTTGGCCCCCAGCCAGCACCACAGCTGCCCCTCGTCTCCTTCCCTGAGTCTCCCCGACCGCCCTTCTGGTCCCACTGCCTGGCTGACCTGGCTGACCGTGGCCAGCACCTCCCAGCCCCGGAACCCAGCTGTACCACCGGCTCTGCCTGGAGAGAGCTCCTGCCCAGCCCCCAGCCCCGCTCTTCCATCCCAGTCACCCCTTCCTCCCCTCCTCTCACTCTAACCAGCTGCACCCCTGCTCCCCAGGGCCTCTGCTCTTTGCCCCCTTGGGCTTCCACTGCGCCTTCCTGGAAACCACGCACCTGGGATAAAGGAGCCCTCAGCGGCTTCCCCACCCTAACGGTGACTGCTTTCAGTGGCAATGGGGATCACACTGCTGGCCTGTGTCCAGCCTCTAAGTGGCCCTCAGGTCCCCTCTCAGCAGATCAAGGCAAGGAGCTCAAAGCTCTGTCCCTGCCCGCTCCCTCTCTGCCCGCACACACGGCCCCTGCAGGACCTGGCCCCGTGGTCCCTCGCTCCTCGTCCCTGCCCACTTCTCCACCACACTGCCCACCTGCCTGCTGGCCTGCAGGCTCCTGGGTGAAGCTTCACGTAACGTCTACTTCCCCCAGGGATGGTGACCACCCTGCCTAAGGCCCTCGCTAGGCCCTGGGCAGCTGTCTAACCTGGGATCTCTGTAACCCTTTAGGTTTACCTCTGCTTTACAGCACCCAGCTTGGAGCTCAGGGAATACTGGTTGAATGAATGAATGATGAATGACTTGCTCTCACTTCTTCCCCTCCCCCCCGCCCCCAGGTCTCCCCTTGTCATTACTCCCTGACTTTGTCCAAAGCCCTGGCTGGGGACACAGAGCCCACCAGGGCTCTCTTTCCATAGACGGCTCCAGTAGAGGCTGAGTGCTCTCCCAGCGGGCAGGCTGTGCCTAGCACACACCTGCCCTGGGGGCTTCCTGAAGCAGTTGGGTGGGACCCCAAGCCCAGGCTGGTAGAGGGCAACCTCTTCTATCACAGCTGGAGTTGGACCTGAGTCCCCAAGTCCTGGGCTTTTCAGGGACAGGGGCGGGGTACAAGGTGCTGGCAACAATAGGGCCAGGAGCCTCCGGCTGACTCTTGCCCAATCCTGCTGATCACTAGCCTCTTTTATCAGCTCTGACTCCATCACTGGGGAACTAACAGTCAGAGACACATTGGTCTTTCACCTTGAGCTTAGCCTGCCTGCCACGTAGACCCAGGGTCAATGGCTACTGACAACGTAGGCAGGCTGGCCAGCTACAAGCTAAGGGCTGAGGCTGGCTGATCCAGAAGGCCAGGCCCTGGGCCGAACGGCTCAGCCTATCCCAGCCAGCACTTTGGGCTGGCCCCCACTCCCCCACAGACTTACCTTGATGTTGAGGCTGGCCACCACCACCTCTCCTGTGGGTGTGATGATGGGGATGTTCTCGCAGACAATCCCTTGCTCCACATCCACCACTTGGCCTGGACAGAGAATGCCAGGAGGGAAGAAGGGGGTCAGCAGGACTCCCCCTACCTTCTGGTGGGTTCCCTTGCACCCCCCACCCCTAACAGCGTGCCAGTGTGTGGTCCAGGAGCCCTTGGGAATACAGCAGGTCTCCCCACCAGCCCAGCATGTGACCCCCCCATCCCACTGTGCTGTGCTCTGGGGGAAGGGCAAAGGGACCAGCAAGGCCTCCGCGGGGAAGATGCCCTCACCTCGGATCTGCAGAGGCCCCTCCACACGGGCGCCAGACCTCACCACAGCCCCAGACCCCGCTTGAGCATCCTCTGGCTCTCCGGGCCTCTTGAAACGGCAGTGCTGGACATCTTCAAATACCTGGAACATCTCGTGGACCCGGGCTGTATAGCCAGCCAACTCTGTCACCTGCAGGGACGGTGAGCCTGGCTCAGCCCAGCCAGCCAAGGGTGGGGCTGGGGGCATGGCAGGGATGGGGGATGAGCTGGGGGGGTCACCTCCTTGTAGGACGACATGATTCGCTCGATGGCATCTGCGGCAGCTGTGAGGAGGTTGCGGGCGATGGTGAAGGCTTCTGTGCGCTCACTCACCAGCTCCTCCTCCTTCATCTCCAAGGCCGCCTTCTTCACGACCTCTGGGTCTGTGGAGCACAGTAGAGGGACAGGCAGGGACAGTGGAGAATCAGAACTGACCCACTGGGGAACAGAGGAGTCTCTCCAGCAAATGGAGCTGGGACAACTGGGTATCCACAAGCCAAAGAATGAGCCCTACCTCACATCACACACAAAAACAAACTCAAAGTGGAGCACTGGCTTGAACGTAAGAGTTGAGACTACAGAACTCTTAGGAGAAAGCAGGAGTAAATCTTCCCGGCCTGGGATCAGGTATGGCTTCTCAAAGAGGATGCCGAAAACACAAGCAATGAAAGAAAAACAGATATATGAGTTTAATCCAAATTAAAAACTTGGGGGCATCAAAGGAAATCATCCAGAGAGTGAAAAGACAACCCATAACATAGACTGTAAGAAAATACCTGCAAATCACATATCTGATAAGGGGCTGGTACCCAGAATACATGAAGAACTTTTTAATCCAACAATAAAGAGACAAGCCAATTAAACAACAGGCAAAGGATCTGAACAGACATTTCTATTGTAAAATATACAATATCATGGCCAATAAGCACATGGAAAGACGTTTATTAGTCATCAAATGGCAATGAGATACAACTTCGCACTTGGTAGAATGGCTTTAATTCAGAAGAGATAGTAACAAGCGATGGTGAGGAAATAGAGAAGTCTGTTAAACAGAGTTACCAACGTACCCAGCCATCCCACTCCTGGGTGTACACCTATCCAAAAGAAATGAAAACACAAATCCACACACAAGATTGTACATGAGTGTACACACCGGTGTTATTTACATGAGCCAAAAGGTGGAAATAACCCAAATGTCTACCGATGGATGAGTGGATACACAAAACGTGGTAGGTATGTACATACAAAGGATTATTCAGCCATAAGAAGGAATAAAGTACTGGTTTATCCTACACCATGGATGAACCTTAAAAACATGATGCTGGGTGGTGGGGAGGGTATAGCTCAAGTGGTAGAGTGCATGCTTAGCATGCACGAGGTCCTGGGTTCAATCCCCAGTGCCTCCTCTAAAAATAAATAAGGAAATAAATAAACCTAGTTACCTCCTCCCCCCCAAAAACCCCAACACCCCTAAAACAAAACAAACAAAAAAAGAAATACTGTTATTAAAAAAACAAACAACCCCCCCCCATGATGTTAAGTAAAAGAAGCCAGACACAGAAGGCCACATATTGTGTGACTCCATTTATACAAAAGGCCCAGAAGAGGCAAACCCACAGCCACAGAGAGCGGAGCAGAGAGCGGAGTGGTTGCCAGGGACTGCCAGGTAGGATAGGCAGTGATGGCTAATGGCTCTGGGCTTTCTTTTTGGGGTGGTGACAATGTTCTGGACTTAAGATAGCGGTGACGGTTGTAAAACTTTGTGACTATATTAAAAACCACCAAATTGCACACGTTAAAAGGCTGAATGGGGGGGGATAGCTCAGTGGTAGATAGCATGCTTGGTATGCCTGAGATCTTGGGTTCAATCCTCAGTACCTCCATTAAAAAATAAAAAGGCTGAATTGTATAGTGTGTTAATTACACCTCAATAACGCCTATAAACAAATGAGCCACTGGGCGTTTGGCTTTCTTTCTGATACGACCAGCTCCTTCCCCCTGGACTGCTCCCACACTGTGTCCTGCACTACCAGGCAGCCCCTCCTGAGGGGAGCCTCTCAAACATGAATATCCCCTTCCAGACCTCCACCCTACCCCATCCCCCCAACCTCTCCAGGAGAGGCTGTAGGCTGTGGCCATCCGCAATGCCACTATTCCTCCTCAGGAGCCCGCGAGCCTGCTCACATCTTAACTGGCTTTTCTGTGTCAGTCTAGACCCACAGTTGCTCACTTCAACTCTCTCTTGTCCATGGCCTTGACTCTCTTGTCCCTTGGATCCTCCAGAGGGGCAAGACTTTTATGCAAGGAATATTCTGGAAATAGTGATGGGGAGCAAGGTGGAGACTGACTCTGAGGGCCAACTCTATCCAGGGACAGGATGGCAGGGTTGGGTGGGAAGGGGCGGGAAGTCAGCTCAAGGCAGGTGCAACATGGGGTGGATGGGCTGGGATGACAGTCTAAGGTCCAGAACCTTCCTTCCCACCACGCCCCCAGGCGAGAGGGGCAGAAACTGTCCTCCTCGGACATCCTGTGAGCTGGAAAGTGACCTCACACAAAGGGAAAGGGTCTGCAGGGGCCCTGGCGACAGCTGGCACCTCCCTGGAGACAGAACTGCCCTCTGCAGCTTTCCTCAGGGCTGGAACCTCAGGCGGGCAGCTAAGACCAGTGTCCCAGAGCAGGACACTCCACAACTGGTGGAGGCCAGGCCACTCCTCCCAAGGGCCCTCCAGCTTGACAGAACCAGCGAGGCAGAGGGCAAAGGTGTCTCTATCTTCCCCGCTGATAAGTGCCTGCCTCCCCCTGCTAGTTTCCAGCGTTCTCAGCCTCCAGGTACTGGGGACACTGCGGGGACAAAACAGACAAACCTCTGCCCTCCTTGAGTCTAAAGGGGCAGAGCGACGATAAAGCAGACAGATAACGCGGGCAGATGGGCTGTGAGCGCTCGCTCGGAGGAGCAGCGAGGCAGGGAGGGGGAAGAGAGGCGGGAGGATGGTCAGGGCAGGCGGCACCAGGAGGGTGCCTGTGAGCAAAGCTCACAGGGAGGGAGCCGCTGGACGGGATGGCAGAGTGAGGAGGAGCACCAGCCCTGAGGCAGGAGCATGTTTTGGGGAATAGCAAAGAGGTCAGCAAGACAGGAGCGGAGGGGACATGGGGGATGGGAGCAGATCACGGGTTCCCAGGTAACTGGCTATAAGGGCCATGAGGCTGGGGACAGGAGCTCATGCCTCTTTGAATCACCCACTAAGCCTGACACAGCAGAGGCTCCAAAAAGTCCTAGGCCTTCAGAGGAGGGAGAGGCCTGGGGACTGGAGAGGTTGTGCCCAGTGCCAGCCTCAGAGGGAAGGGGCTGCAGGGCTTCCTCACAGGAGCCACAGGTTGGTTTCCTCATGGGTCCGTTCCCATGCTCCAGGCTAGGTGGGCTGATGAGTCTGGCCTAAATTAGGCCGCCCTTTGTGTGAGCCCTTTGGTGGAAAGCAAGTACCACCTCCAAATAGATCCTTCCTCTTGGGGGTCACCACCCAGAGAGGGAGAGCCAGCTGAGGACATGGAAGTTCCAAGGTAGAGATGCCAGTAGGGAGAGAATCAGAGAATCAGAGAATCAGAGAGACTTCTGGTTCTGAAACAACTCAGCCTCCCTCTCTTTATATTCTCTGAAAACTCTTTAAACTGCATAAAATACAACACCTCGCAAACCAGAGCTGCGCTCGAAGGAAAGCAAAAGAAATTCCCAGGAGCAAAACGAGAACCCAGCAGCCAGGTATGCCTGTGAAACCCCCAGGGACAAGGGGCAAGGGCGGTTTCCTCCGTGCCACCAGGGCTCTAGGTGTGCGGAACAAAAGGCTTCCTGTAAGAATCTGTAATTATGCGTCTGGGGTTCAAATGAATACTGCCTCCAAGTTCAGGAAGCCCTCCTCCCCAAGCGGAGAAGTTAACATGAAAATGGCCTCCGACTGGTTAATTACCGGGGAGTGCTTGGCCAAAACAGAAGCTGACCTGCTCTGTGGAGTCCCACCCTCCAGTTAGGCCACTCAAGGTTCCCACTGAAGTGGGGTTGCAAAACACACAAGGACCTCGAGCGAAGATGGAGATGTAAGGTAAGGCTGACTTAGACCCTCAAGAATTTAGATCAGCGAAGAGTGAAATAGAGACCATAGAATAAGCAGATGAACACAACAGCTGGCAAAAAGGGAGCAGCCAAAGAGATGAGAAAATCAGACACTTACAAAAACAGTCTGAAATTTCACTTCGAAAAAGAAAATGCCTATTGGAGAGAGAATCAAACAGAACTTTACAGAAATAGTAATTGAAATAAAAAAAAATCCAAATTAGGTGCAGCCGATAAACAACAAGGTCCTACCGTACAGCACAGGGAACTATATTCAATACCTTTTAATAACATACAATGAAAAACCATATGGCAAGGAATATATATGTATATGTATAACTGACTCACTATGCTGTATGCCATAAAATTAAAATGACATTGTAAACCAACCATACTTCCATTTAAAAGCAAAGAATGCAAAAAAAGAATTAGAAGCAGCCGAAGAGAAAGCTGGCAAATGAGTGAGCAGGAAGGTCTGAGGCGGTCTCCAGGGATTCAGCAGAGATAGTGCTCAAAGGGGAACACTGGAGAGAGATGAAGGGCCACGGAGGAGAGGGTGAGCTGTCTAGCACGTGTCTCGTGGGAGTTCCAAAAGGAAAGAGTAAAAGGAATGAGAGAGGCAATATTTGAAGAGAGAACAGCTGAGAAAAAAAATCTGAATATTCAAAGGCCATACAACAAGTCTCAAGCAGGAGAAACAGAAACACACAGGCAAATACTTCGTAGTGAAACTGCAGGCCAAAGGGAAAGAGAAAAGTCTAAGAGTAACCAGGGAGGCAGTGCAGCCGACGGAATGCTGTCAATGGGCTGAGAGAGAATGACTGTCCCCTTCAAGTCCCATGCTCAATGAAACTTCAGGAAAACAGGGTAAAACAAAGAATTTTCAGACAACACAATAATCTCGAAGCTCCCATGACAAAAGCCTCATGGCAAGAACTTTTGAAGGACATCTGAAAAAGGGTCACCAGGCTGTGGGGAAGGGCTGGTGAGCAAAGAAAGCATAAACTCATGCACCGACCCAATAAAGCCACAGCCAAGTATAAAACAACGGGAAAGCAAACTTGACATACATCAGCACATCAGCCTCCAGTCAATGTTCTAAGGGCCAGGAGGAGGAGGAGGAGCCACTGATGCATTCAGACTGTTCTTAAGCATGTACCTTCACCTTCAAAGGGCAACCATAAAAAGACTGCAAACAGAATGAATCCACTGCAGAGCAGCAGAAGAACAAAATGGGAATCCTTGGTCCCTGCAAGGCCTTGGGGAAGAGAACTCTGCCCTCAACAACTTGCAAAAACTATTTCAGGCCTGGGACAGCCAAAGCCCAAGGAGTAAGGGGCTCCCTCAAGGTTCTTCCCCATCCTCCCACCTCCAAGTCGCAGTTGGGCTGAGGACAGGGACAGATGGGTCTGGTGAGGGGACACAGGGTGTTCCTGAGTTGTAGTCCCTGGGCTTGGCTGGGTGGTACCAAGAAGCGTGAGATGCTGTAAAAGGGAGATGCACGCAGTGTGGGAGGCAGCAAGGTGTGAACTCTGGTGATCTCGAGGGTGCCAGTGGCTCCATAACCCCAGCAGGAGAAGAGGCGAGGGTGCTGGCTGAGCACTGGGCCCTCCTAAGCCTTGCCCCAGTGGTCCAGGAGGACAGGCGCCCTCTGCCCCCGCCCCCCTGGGAGTGCTGGCTCTCACCTGACTCTGAGTAGCCGGTGGCGGTGATGATGGGGACTGCCACCATGACCAGGCCTGAGGCGCTCCATACGTACTTCATGAGGAACTGCTCCAGCATGACGTACCACAGGCGCTCCAGCAGGATAAGGTTGATCTGTGAGGCCAGGTCCTGGTAGGAGTGCTGCAGCAGGGCCAGCTCCACCTGGGGGGGTGGCGACAGAGAGACCCAGAGGCCTGGGGGTCACTACTGTGGAGGTGACAGCAAGTCCCCAAACGCCGCTCATGCAGTGATGCCGTTTGATGGCCATGACAAGGTTGAGAGCTGGGGTTATGACAGGGCACGTTTATGGGGGCAGATCTCAGGCTCCGGGGAAGTATGGGATGGCCTGACATCACAGCACTGGAGTACAGTGGTGGTGAAGGGATGCCCCCCTCACCTGCCGAGGCCCACTCTCGTCTCCCCTTTCCACTACCTCTTTATTTGGGATGCTCGCCACGCCCACGCCCCCTTCCTTTGCCCTAGACAGCTGCCCATTTCTTTGGCCAACTGCTGGGGGGCTGCCCTGAACTAAGCAAAGGGCAGCACAGGAAAGCAAAAGGCAACACTGGGTTTTGAAGAACTTGGGTCAATCATCTCTGTCTACTTAGGCCCCGCCTCTCTCTACTTTCCCATAGTTCCTCCAGATGAGAAACTTGCACAGCATGCTCCCATCGGAACCTGGTGGGCACACTCCCAAGCCAGCTCCTGCCGGCATCACCCCCAGCGGCCAGCCCCACACCCAAGCCAGCTGAGGACTCTAGCCTACCAGTTCAGCAGTGGGAGGGCCTCCACTGCCCTCCCCTCCCTCTTCCAGCACTGGCCACGCACTGGCCACCGTCTGCCATCTCAGGATAGGGACAGATGGGAAAGAAAAGGGCCTGTGCAGGGCCTAGAGAAGGGAGAGTGGGAAAGGGGCGGGAGAGAAAGAGGCCCTCTGCGGCAGTAACAGTTAGACAGGTAGCGGCGGTGGTGGGGGGGCTGGAGTTGTCAGGAAGTGGTCACAGCAAGGTGGCCAGTCAGTGGGTCACAGATTTCTTGGTTCAGTACAGGGGCACATGCCCTAGCCCTGTCTTCTCACCCCCGACGGACAATAGTTGCCCAGCCTGGAATGGTTTCCTTTGCCAAGTGGTTTCACAGGTGATTCTCCATTTGATTCTCACCACATCCCGCTGCTTGTGTATTCTCATGTCCATTGCACAGTAGGACTCTGAAGCCCAGAGAGGCAAAGTGACATGCCCAAGCTCACACAGCCTGGAGGTAGCAAGAGGTGTAGAATTTGGACCCCATTGGCAGAGCCATCAGGAGAACCAAATTCTTGTAAATGATGCTTTGACTTATTAAGAAACGTTAACCTATTCTCAAGCCAACAAGAGGTTGTGTGTGTGTGTGTGTGTGTGTGTACATGCGTGTCTAAATAAGCTGCCTTGTTGAAATCCCAGTAATAGCAGAATACCCTGCTGTCTGCCCTCCAGCCAGCTGATCACCTCTGCCTTAGCCTGAGCTTGGGCCAGTGTCCACGGGGACATAAGCCAGTGGGACTGGGGTGACCCACATGCCTGCACAGTCAGGGCAATCAATCCACCCACGAAGGTCCGTCACTCCACGCTGCTGCCAGTCCTTTGGCCAAGGCCTAAACAGACAAGCTGTGGATGCACACCAGGCCCCTCCCACCCTGGCCGGTGAATCCTCCAGGTGAACATGCTATTTCCTGAAACTAGCCCAGAGGAAGCCCTTCTAAAGAGCTAGTGATCTCTCTTCTGCCCCCACCATCCAGGTGCAGAGCTTTGCTTTGCCTCAAGCCAATCTCTAGTTCCTGAAGTGAGCACGCCTACTCTGAGCACCCTGGCAATCCAGGCTTGTGCTGGGAGCTGGCAGGAGTGCCAGCTGGGGCTGACAGTGTAGCTGTGGGTAATGTGCCAAGTTCCTCACCCAAGGCCACGGCCGCCTGCCAAGCCCCTGCGGCCCGACGGATGGGACAGGAGTCGAGGAGAGTGCAGCGGCAGACCAGGCACTTTTTCTCCTAATCTGGAGCCCAGCCCATGCCTGGGATGCCCACTATCTGTGGAGTTCAGGGAGAAGCCTTTTTTAAAAAAATCAGGGACAAGTCTGCCTCTCTGCCTGAGGTGACGCACAGCCAATGAGACAAGGACTGGGAGCACGTGGCCAGCTAACCCGGGGAGGACACACAGGCCTTCAGGAGATGGATGCCGATGGGCCCCTCCCCCAAGAAACACAAGGGAACCGAAACCGGAGTCGCAGAGAGCGGAGCCCGAGGCAGTTGCAACCCCAGGCACGAGGAAGGGGAGGGGCCGAGGCTAGATAAAGGGAGCATTGGCCTGGAGTAACCTTTCCCAGGCCGGGGTCCGGTCCTCGCCGCCTTGGCCCGGCCCGGCCCCAGACCCAGCCTGGCCCCAGACCCAGCCTGCCGGGGAGCTGCACGGCTGGGCCCCGGGCGGAAGGGCGGCCCCGCCGGGGGCAGGGTGGCCAACGGGCGGGCAGGAAGTGCGTCCCGCCGCTGTGGTGGAGGCCTGGGCCCGCCTGCCCAGCATCCCTGGCTGGGGCCTCAGGGAGGCGGGTGAGCCCGCAGCCAGGCTGGCTCTCGGGCACCGGAGGAGGGGGAAGCCTTGACCTGGAGCGCCGAGCTCTGCCACTGCTGCAGCCACCACACTGGGTGCTGCTTGTTAACCTCAGCTTGGGCTGAGTCATGCCCATAATGCCTGCCTGCCCAGCCGGCCAGCTCAGCCGGACACTGGCCTTCAAAGGGCCTGGGGGCCCAGGAGGGGCCAGGCAGCAGGCCACATCCCATCATCCCTGCTCCCAGATGGCAGGGGCCTCCTCCCTCTCGGCTGCAAGAGTGAGTCAAGCTGTGAGCTCTCTGGTCTCAAACCGCTCTGGTCCACAGCCTCACGGCCAGGACAAGCGAGGAGGAGAGGAAGCAGAAGTGGCCTAGGGCAGTCCCCACCCAGCCTTCCTGCTTCTCCATTACTGTGCCCGTCTGGGCTGCCCAAGGCCCTGGCTGTCCCTGGCCTCCCTCTCCCGTAGTCTGCCCACACCTCGGGCATCTGCCCCAGCCAGCCCTGGGCTTTCCCGGCCATTTACGGCCGCCTGCCCCCGAGCCTCCAGCCACACACTCCACAGCGCCCCAACCTGCCCCACCTCGTGGCCCCCATAGAAGGCGATCTCCTCAGAGTTGGCCACCACTCGAGAGTGCATGTAGCGCAGCTCCCCCTTCCGCCGCGCCTCCTCTGCCACCAGCTCCCCAAACTTGGGCGAGAAGGCTCGCAGCACGTTGGCTGTGAGGAACACCACAAGGCCAGCGATGGCCGAGGGCCAGGCTGTGCCAGCGCCGCGGGAGCGGGCCTCTCGAAGCAGGGTGTAGGCAGTCACCGCCACATCCAGGAGTGGTTTGGTCAGGTTGGAGTACAGGTGGGCCACAGAGGCAGCGAAGGCCACCACATCCTCCGTCAGGGACTGGTCTGGGTTGCGAAGCCGCCCGTCCATGTTGCTGACTCGGTAGTAGGTCTGCTGGGAGAAGTAGAGGCTGTAAGCGTGGGCCACGAGGCGGCTGCGGAAAGACAGGGCCAGCTGGCCCTCCAGGTAGCGGATGGCACTGTTGACGAACGTGGCAGGGAGAGCGATGAGGAGCCACTGCAGGAGCTGCCAGCCGAAGGCCCGGGGGTCCTTGCGCACGATGCAGCGGGCCAGCCGGCCGTCCAGGCGGGCCACATACACTGATAGGAAAGTCCGGCTCACTAGGGCGGCTGAGTGCAGTGCCAGCAGCCCGGTCTCCCGGCACAGGATCCTGGGGAAGAGCAGCCGCAGGAGCCACAGGAGTCGCTGCAAGAACACCCGGTTGACGCCGGCCTTGGCCGCCACAGCCACTGTGGCCCCAGAGACCTCCTGTGCCGACTCCCCGGCCGACCCCTGAGGGCTCCTGGCCGGAGCCAGGCACTGCCGCACCAGGGGGTAGATTTTGTGGGCTCCATAGGCCGTGAGGGCCAGGACCACAGCTGTGCGTTTCAGCGTGGTCACCCGCGAGGGCCGGTGGGTAGAAAGCACCGTCATATCACCTGGGCTGGACTCACGGGGCTGGGACTGGTGCCTGAGACAGCAGAGGAGGCAGGTGGCTGGAAGGGTTGCTGCTGTGACCCCGGGCTCGTTGTCTAGGCAACTGGAAACCTTGCAGTGGTCCCTGAGACTGTCGCTTTAGGCCACCCGGACAGTGCTGGGGCCCCTGGTGTGGTGGGCTCAGGGCCCTCCAGGGTCGCGGCCTCTTCAGGCAGCCGAGGTGGAGGAACTTGTCAGTCCTCTGGGGTCAGAGCCTCCAGAGGTCTCAGGCAGAGAGGGCGTCTCTTCCTCTCTACCTCCTCCTCCCCTGGTGGCGCCCCTCCCCGGGGCACCAGGCGCGTCGGTCCGCTCCACAGCCTGGCCGAAGCGACTGTGACTCCGCCACCCGCCCAGAATCCCCACCTACCCACCCACCCCTCCCCAGGGGCGAGTCGGGGGAAGGGGAGGAGGCGGAGGAGGGGCGGGAGGCGGAGCCCGGGCTCAGGGCGCCCCACCCCGTTCTCGCCCCATGCTTGGGCCCCGCCCCCTCCCCGGACCACAGAGACGTGGGAGGACCGCGCGGGCTAGAGAAGCGGCACCTCGCCTTTCCGCCAAGGCCCCGCCCCGTCTCCCCGAGCGCTCTAGGCGCCGCTTCTTCCCCAGTCCTGGGCGTCTTAGTCTCGGCTCAGGGGCAGGGCAGAAAGCGGCGTGGGCGGAGCCGCCTGGGCCTCGCGGCGATTGGGGGCGGGACGGGACCCGGTGGGAGCTTCCGGTTCCGGCCTCGGGGGAAGGGGCGGGGCCGGGGTTGTGGTGGGAGAGTTTGGCGGCGACGAGGCGTGCGCGGTGGCTGTGAGAAACTCGGTGAGCGGGCCCCCGCGCCTGGCTGGGCTACTGGGCCGCCGAGGTCCCCCGATTCCTCGATGAGGGGGAGCGGCGGGCGTCTCGGCGGGGCCCGGGGCGCCGGGCCGAGGGCCGAGCGAGGAGTACGGGGGCAGGGCCGGACGGAGGGAAGTCGGGGCGGCGGCGGGTGGAGCTGGGCTCCGGGGGCTAGGGGCGACGACGAAGTCCACCCAGAGGAGCCGCCGGGGTGGGACTAGGGAGAGAGTACCGGGTCGGGCCCACGTCGGAGGTCCTCTGGAGCCGGGCAGGCGCTGTGGGCGACCCAGGCTGCCGGGAGGGGCTCCTCTGGGTTCCGAGGAGACAGCTTCTTCTAGAATTTTCTCTGGATGGGGCCGTGAGGTGTTTGGTCGAGACCTGCGTGTCTTCTTGGCCCCGACTCCCGTCCTCTAGGAGTCGCTCTTGTGGGCTGTTTGAGGTCCCCCGAGCCCTTCCACCCCTTCGGAGTTGAGACGCGGTAGTAGGAAGGCCTTTTAGCTCCTGCTCCTGCCCCAGGAGGAGTCGCTGATTTTCTCTGGGCCCCGTTAGAAGGGCTGGGGAGGGAAGGCCCTCCTGGTTCTCCGGAGGGATGGGGGCGCCGCGGCTTTGAAGGAAGTAAAAGTGCCGCCAGGAGCTGGCAGGGATCTGGGCGCCTCTGCGCAGAGCTAGCTGCTCTGGGCTGGGAAGGGAGCAGGCCTGATGGATGTCGACAACCTCCTCCTGTCTACGTAACTTTTTGCATTGAAAACCCTTTCCCATTTAAACAAGTGTGAGAAGTCTCCTGAACTCCACGGGGAAAGGCGTTGTCGGAAAGGTGACTCTGGATTTCTTAACTCACATCCCGAAGGCCCCACAGACTGCCGGGCCTTTGAGCACTATTGGTCGAGCATCCCTGCTGTGTCGAGCCCCGCTTCAGCAGGTGCTTTCAAGGCTCTGAGGTGAAGTGCTAGGGGGCCGGGAAGAGTGACTGCCCAGCTCTCATGACTCCTCCTGTTCCTTCTGTGCTGTCAGGAAACCAGCTCACATCACCCTATTGGAAAGCTTCTAGCAACAGAATGAGTCTGCAGTGGACTGCAGTTGCCACTTTCCTCTATGCAGAGGTCTTTGCTGTGCTGCTGCTCTGCATTCCCTTCATTTCTCCCAAAAGGTATGCCCCGTGGAGCAAGTAGGCAAGCAAGCAAGTGGGCAGCTGTTGTCCAGCTCTGAGCTCTGTAGCTTATGGATGCAGAGTCGGTGGACCCTGGAATTGGGGCCAGACAGAAACAAGTAGAACCTGTCGGGTGGGGGTGGCAAGGGTTGTGTTTACTGTTGCCAACCCTCCCCACAGCTCTGCTCTGTCACATCTTGCTGAGTTCCTTTCCTGGGCACTCTGCCTTCGGGTATTCAGAATGTCCCAAAGGGGAGAAGACCTAGTTATGGTTCTGGGAATGATGCCCTCTGGCCTCCCTTTGGGTCCCTGGGGGTCAGGGCATGGCATTGTGGGATCTGGAAGGCTTGCGCTGTGGGTCGCGTTGTTGTTGATTGGCTGACTTCTGTCCTAACAGTCGCACTGGCATTGCGTACATAGTGGCCTCATGAGCATTACTCAGCCTCTGAAGGCTGTAGCCATGTTTCTTTTAAATGAACCAAGAACCTGTGAAAAGTTAATTGAAAATTGATTTTAATTACATATAAGAAACATTTGGACTTAAATTAGAACATGACAAATAAGGCTGTGCTTTCACAGGTATTTTTTGGAAAACTTTTTAAATGAAAAATTCTGACCCCTGATGCTATAGAATACAAAGTATACAGCATCGCCTAAGAAATGTTCTTGACAAAAGCCGGATCTAAATCTGTTCACGTACCTCATATAGTTCACAGGAAATGCAGAAACAGAGGCCCCTTGGAGCTGCAACCTGGGAAGCTTTGTAGGACAAACAGCCTGGTTTCTGCAAAAGTAAATTGGGAGAGAAAATACGAGGGCACAAGAAGGGGGGAGCTTACAGAGTAAGAGAGATTTAAGATACTTATCAACTAAATGCAGAATCAGAATCTTCTTGGGATTCAAACAAACCAACTATTAAAAAATAATTGTAGCAACTGGACTTTGGAATCCTGGCTCCGATAAGAAGGGATTCTTGTTGATTTTCTTGAGGCCTGGTGATGGTGTTGTGATTGTGTTAACTATTTCTTAAGGCTCTTCTCTGATAGAGCTATATCCTGAAGTATTTGTGGAGGGAAATGAAGGGAAGTTTGGGGTCTGCTTCATAATAATCTGGGGTGGTGGGAGTCTAGATGAACCAGGATTGGTCACATGGGAAAACGATTTAAAGAAATAATGTGGTTGCAAGCATTTTGGTACTACATAGGGGAAAGTAAGTTTCCTGTTTCCCTTCTCAGAGACTACCAGTCTTTAAGACTGGTTTTCTAGAAATTTCTATGCACAGACGTGCTTTTTTTTTTTTTTTTCCTTTATAACACTCTTGAACGGATGTCAAAAATTAGAAAGTTGCAGGCAGCCAAGGCTGAATCTGTGTAGGGTATGTGGCCATTGGAGAAGAGTGTGAAACGATGTCTGTTCTCAGGGCCCTGGATCCCAAGTGTGTGTTCTGGGGCGGACGGTACAGCTCAAGCGGTAGAGCACATGCTTAGCATGCAGGAGGTCCTGGATTCAATCCACAGTACCTCCAAAAATAAATAAATAAAGTATGTGTTCTTTCTCTTCAGGCCTTAGCCTTTTTCTCTTCTTCACAGATGGCAGAAGATTTTCAAGTCCCGCCTTGTGGAATTGGTGGTGAGCTATGGCAACACCTTCTTTGTGGTTCTCATTGTCATCCTCGTGCTGCTGGTCATTGGTGAGTGAGCTGTGGCTGAGGGCAGCTACCTGGCCTAGACCCTTTGTGGTGACCTCTGTTGCAAAGCCCCATGCCACGTTCCCTGAGTAGTGTACACCTTTGGCTTCTCAGAGACAGACCACTTAAGTGCTCCTGTCTTTCTCTTGGGGGAAGAGGCTCCTTTTATCCACAGAGATGGTGCTGCTGACTGCTGGCAGGGCCTTGACTTTGACCAGCAGCCTTTGTGTGCCCTGTGATGATCACCTCAGATCGTTCCAGAGCTGAAACAAGAGAAGCTAACTGGCCCGTGCTGACCTGGGTCTAAGTAGCGCCGCTTTCCAGGCACTTAGCAGCACCAGTCTCTCCCTCAATGCCTGAAACAGGCCACGAATAGGGGGACTGAGCGACCAAGTAGACAAGGAACCTAGCTGGGAGGGAAACTACCATGTCCTATAGCATGGGGGGCCTGAGAGGTAGCATATCTAGGGGGCAAATCCCAGATCTCTCTGGATTTGGGTCTGACTTCAGGTCTTTCCAAGTCCTTCCAGCTCTGGAGCTCTATAAACCCTGCATTGAGGTACACACCAGCAGGGGCTTGAAAGATAAACAGGGATGGGGCCAGGGATTGTTTAGAGACCAGAGGAATCAATACAGCTCTCATCTGGCTGTTAAATGCGTTTTATTGTGGTGAGTGATCAATATGTCCCCCTGTTTAGACTCCAAAGTGTTGGCTCTGCTCTGCTACAGACAGCAATCCTGTCTCCAAGATTTGATGCCTGCTTAGGGTCAGAGCAGTCCCCTCTCCCTGAGCCCCCAGCAGAAATGTGGCAGGAGGTGGGAAGCCAGGGGGCCATAGTTCAGGGGAATGTGTACGGCTCCACCCACCAGCTGCAGCATTAGGCTTTTCTCCTCATGTCTAGGGGCCTGATGGGATATGCTCAGGCAGGGCTGCCTCTGAACAGGCAAAGTGCGGCCTCTCCATTCCCAGCTGTGTAGAGTGGATGCCAGCTGCCCACACACTTCCCTGTTCTTGAAATACCTGGCAAAGCCCCAAGAGGCAGCTCTTTCTGATCAGGATTTTCTCTCTGAGTGGCCTCTGAGTCCAGAGCAGGTGGGGAATATGCGCGTCTTCCCCTGAGTGTGAAAAGCCAGGCTGCAGAGTTCTGGAACCAAGTGTATATGCTTTTGATTTTGGTGGGGGGGAAGAATTTGGGTGGGGAGGGACCGTGCTGGGGGTATTCACTCAGGGCCTTGCCCCTCTGCAAACCAGATTCCACAAGCTCCCTATTTCCTAGTATGGTGGAGTGGGTCAGAACCCATTCTTCTTTTCTGGGGTTAGGGGACTGCTCGGAAGTTCTAGAGAGACAATTCTGCTGTGATGACAGGCTGCTTCCTGTCCTAATGGTAAAAAGCATAAGCGAGAGAGGCCTGCAGAGGCTTCTGTCTATATGTGTTAGCCAGTAGCAGATACTAGTGGCAGAACATAACCAGGTAGAAGCTATAGCCCTGGCTGGCCCCTAGCCTTCACTGGGAGGGCCCTGGGACATATCTGACTGGGGAATGGCCTTGATGAGGGTCCAGGGTCAGTTGTCCTGGACTGGGGGCCTGATGCAGGGCAGCACTCTGCTGGGTGACTTGGCTAGTTTGGCTCAGCGCCCCCACCCCCAGTCTGCTCTATGCCATCAGCCGAGGTGGTCCTTAAGGTGCTGGGGTTTCTGGATGCAGAAGGCAGTATGAGAAAACATGGGGGCGGGTTTGTTTATTTTTTCAATCACAAAAATAATACATCTTTAACAACTCACAAGTTTAACCTATTAAGTTAAAGTCCCCTGTAATCACACATCCCATAGGTAACTGTCATTAAGAGTTCGTGTAATATTTCCACAGACATTTTCTATACTGACATCTTCGTTAAAATAGTACATACTGTTTTGGCTTGGATTCAGATCACAGTGCACACTGTTTTGGATTGTGCTTTTTCCACTTAAACTGTATCGTACACATTTTTTTTACAGCAGTCTTATTGATTGTGTAGTGGTTTATCATGTGGTTAGAGTGTAATTTAATTCATTCTTTATAGGCATCCTCATATCATTGCACATATATGCAAATCGTGTAGGATAAATTCAGAGAGGTGGAGTTGATGAATCCAAGCGTATGAACATTTAAAATCTTATGTTTTAGTTTGAACTACTATAACAAAGTACCACAGACAAGACAAGGGGCTTCCATAACAGGTACTTACTTCTCACAGTTCTGGAAGCAGGAAGTCCAAGATCAAGGTGCGTGCGGGCAGATTCAGTGTCTGGTGAGGGCCTTCTTCCTGGTACATAGATGGCTGCCTTCTCGCTGTGTCCTCACATGGAGGAAGGGACAAGGGAGCTCTCTGGGGTCTGTTTTCTAAAGACAGGAATCCCACTCACGAGGGCCTTATGCTCCTGACTTAATCATCTCCCAGGGGCCCCGCTTCCTAATACCATCCCATTGGGGGCTATAGGATGCCAATGTAGGCGTTTGGGGGACCAGGAACATGCAGTCCATAACAAATACTGTTGTCCTGGTTTATATCCCTGATAACAGTGTTGGGAGAGTGCTTGCTTCCTGATTCAGATTTAACACAAAGCTACCAGTGAGGGGAGGCAGATTTGCCTAATGTAAGATCAGCTTAAAAAAGCAGTCTCAAACCAGAAATTAAGAGCTGAACAATACCCATACAGCCGTACTTTGCCCCTCTTCCACGTCGGTCCATTAAGAGCCCTCTTTAGGTAGATCTTGGCATATGGACTTAAAAAGATATCTCAGGTGCTCGCTTCAGCAGCACATATACTAAAATTGGAATGATACAAAGATGATTAGTATGCCCCCTGCGCAAGGATGATGTGCAGATTTGTGAAGTGTTCTGTGTTAGCACGCTGTAGGGTATACAGAAGTATAGTGTTGTACGCGTGGAGCTTACATAATGTTATGAATCAGTGTACTTCAATCAAGAAAAAAAGGACATCTCAGGGTTGGGGTGGGAAGCAGTAGTTTTGGGATGGTTCCATTTCTCCTCTGCGGACAGACGCACAGATATGAACGTCCGTGTGAAGTGGAGCACTGTACGGCAGGCACAGGCTGTTTGCCTGTCAGCAAGTATTCATGTGCCCCCTGCACGCCCAGAACCGTGCTAGGCCCTGGGGATGTCATAGAAGAGATTTCCGCCTTTGTAGTCTAATTGGGGGAGGGCACGGACAATAAACCTGTAATCTGGGTAGTTTCAGATTTGTACATTACAAAGAAAATAACGTTCGGTAATGGGACTGAAAATGAGTGCTTTAGCTAAGCTGGCCACATGTTGCCTGTTCTGTTGGAGGTGATCATGTGGTGAGATTCTCTTGCTGCATTTCTGGTATGTTTGAACCTTTGAGTGTTAATTTCTTTTGTAATGAGAATGAAACGTTTTTCTTTTTAATGGAGGTACTGGGGATTGGACCCAGGACCTTGTGCATGCTAGGCATGTGCTCTACCGCTGAGGTACACCCCACTGCCGCAAAAACGGTTTAAACAATAAAATCTTTTACAAAGCTTAGAAATTAAAACCCTTGAATCTTTAGCAGGCATTCTCCCAGTCTTGACGCCCAGGCGGCTTGTGCCTCCTTAGCAAGCGTTTCTATAAACAGCACTACCCTGGCTTCTCAGTAGGGTGGCCGATGGCTAGCCCAGTTTGAGATAAATAGAACCAGACGTTGGGGGCACCATGGGAAAGGGGAGCTGCCTCCATTGCTAGGAATGTCTCAGATCGGGTTAGCATCTTGACGGGGGAGCAAGCTGGTGGCCTGGGTAGAACGGGCCTGGCGGTGATGTGAGAAAAAGCCGGAGGAGTGCGCAGGTCTGAGGGCAGAGCTTCCTACAAGGCATCCCCCAAGGTGTGTAGAAGTGGGTAACCGGGGACAGATTTAGCAAAGCCAGGCTGATGCGACTCAGACTCCTGTCTCACGTGGACGGCCTGGTCCTGTCTGAGTGGGGCTAAACGCCTGTGTGTCTTTTCCTCCCTGCCACAGATGCTGTGCGCGAGATTTGGAAGTATGACGGCGTGACCGAGAGGGTGAACCTCCAGAACAACCCCGGGGCTGTGGAGCACTTCCACATGAAGCTCTTCCGCGCCCAGAGGAATCTCTACATTGCTGGCTTTTCCTTGCTCCTGTCCTTGTGAGTGGGGAGGGTGAGGGCTGTGAAAGGGATCTGTGGGCTGGCCTGTGACTTCGACTTCTCAGTCGAAGTCTGTGGCCTTGAATTGGAGGCCCTGTCTCTGTTAGGGGAACCATACAGTTTTTCCAGAGACGTCCTGGTTTTATGCTGACCTCCAGAGGCTGCATGGAGGTGGGAGAGGGCTGACCAGAAGGTCAGAGGACCAAGTTCGGCTGTGCCATAACAGGCCTCACATTCTTTTAGGGTAAATGTGTTACGGGTCCCTCTCTGTGTGTAGAGTGAAGTCAGTGCCAGGTGTTTCCCTCCTCTGGAAGAGGCCCTTTGCAGCCCTGCGTAAAAGGGACCAATTGAATAGGGGCTCTTTGTGTATGGGGTCCTGTCCTGAGAAGAGTGGGCAGAAATGGCACCAAGGGGCTGAGACTGACCCTGTCCCCAGGGCCTTCCCAGATGTAGACCTGTCAGTCACAGGAGTATGTGATCTGTTGGAGCTTGGGGGCTTGTTTGCTGCCTTCTGCTCACAGGGGTTCTGATCAGGCCGGGGTTGGGGTTCAGGTGCTGGCTGTTGTCAAGGGTGCTGACTGGCAGGGAATAAGACATTATGCTCAGGCCGAGGGATTCTGGAGCTAGGAGCTATTGGGAAGAAGCTCACCATGAGGTTACTTAGAAGCAGGGTCAGTGTGGGTTCTTGGGCTGGTCTCACTACCTCTAGTCACCTGGACATCCTTCTTCACTAGGCATTGGAATGGCTGTCTGGCTTTCAGGTTTTCAGAAAAAAAGTCAGTTGCCCAGGTGAGCCTGGCCTCTCTGGATCAGAGTTGGAAAGTGGCAGGGAGTGGACCTGGAAAGGGCTTTCCAAGGGGATGTGTTTCATCACAGAACTGATATGCGGGCATGCTGTCTTCAGACTTCTGAGTGTCAGGAAGTGAGATGGCTAGGAGGGGGTGGAACATACCTAGAGTTTTAGGGTTTCGGGAAGTTCCAAAAGAGAAGTAACGATCATGCAGTCTGAGACTGAAAGGGAAGCAGGCTCAGAGGACTGAGGCTCAAAAACAAAAGAGTTCTGAGTCCATCTGCAAGTGAGCCAGAGGGTGGAGAAAGAAACTGCAGCGGCAAGCTTAGATTTCACCTGGGTGGTAGGAAGGGCAGAAAGGAAACTGAGGACTGCAGCAGAAATGCACAGCGAGCTTTAAGAATAGGGACGAGACTGTCAGTCCCTTTGGTATTTCTGTGTAAAGTAAGGAAACAGGGAAAGGAAGCACTGGGAGGAGGAGAGAACTGAAATTTCAGGTGGGCAGGGGGATAGTGTTGTGCCCTGCTTCTCCAGGTGACTTAGTTTCTGCTTGGACTGATGAAATTATGTCCAGAGGCTCTTGAGATCATTTGCAGATAGAATTGCCAGTCCTTGCGGAATTGCCGGGTAGGAGATATTCTGGAAGACTGCAGATGGGCAAGCATCCCAGTTTCCAAAGGAGGGAGAGTGTAGGTGAGGAAATAGCTGAAGGAGAGGGTCTGCTCTGACTTTGATTTCTAACCGTATTCCAGAAAAAAGTAGTTTGCATGCTTTCAGAGAAGAGAGAGCGATCATTGGCAACTACTGTGAATTCTTAGGAAACAGGTTCTGTCAGTCTTATCCCTGCCTTTTGTCCATAGCATGTATGGATTTTCAGCAAAATGTTTGCCAGCCTCTGATTTGATGCTTGTGGACTGGATGCTGAAGTGCGGGTAGGGCTTTGGCATGATAGTGTAGTTGGCAGGGTCCTTACTCCATGAGTGGCTGCTACATGGATCAGCTCCATCCAGACAGAGGTCCCAGGAGCTCGCACTCCACGCCTCGCCTGCTCAGTGTATCTCTGCT
Organism: Camelus bactrianus; assembly: GCF_048773025.1. Taxonomy (NCBI): domain Eukaryota; kingdom Metazoa; phylum Chordata; class Mammalia; order Artiodactyla; family Camelidae; genus Camelus; species Camelus bactrianus. Next base: position 116,887,065 of record NC_133575.1, on the reverse strand, counting down.
GAGGACCTTTGTTGTGGCCAGCAGATGCAGGGAGAAGCAGGCTCTGGGAGGAATTGAACATTGGGTAGGTAAGCTGCTGCTCAGGATCCACGCCATCTAGACGTGTTCACTGAGGAGACCGACTGGAACGAGACGAGAGTGTTTAGCACGGATGCATTTGCAAACATGGGTGTAGGTTCATAAAGGGCAGTGGAGACGGGGGCAGCAGGATCGGGGGAAGACTTGGGGCTGTGCTTTACCGCTGCTTAGCAGGACTCAGTGGCAGAGCTGCTGCCCAGGCTTGTGAGCATTAGCGCCCTCTACTGGAGGCTGCAGGCACCAGCTCTGCCCTGCTCAGCATCGGCCAGTGCTACTTGCAGGGTGGCATTTGGGGCCCCACCTGTTGAGAGATGCTGGTGAACTTCAGATCGCAAATTCAGAAGTAGTCACAGTGGTGGAAGATGGAGTGGTGTTTATCCCCCATGTACTGTGCTCTATTCCAGAAGGACACCTCCAGGGCAGATGTTATCTGAGTGGGCCAGGGGACAGTGGGTAGCCAGGTGTACCAGACGAGTATGTGTGTGTTCAGCTCAGCCCTCTCTGCAGCACTGTGCTGCCAGGTGTTCCAGCCTAATTCCTGTAGCTGACTTGTTAAAACTGGCACATAGCACAAGTTGGTGTCCAGTTCTGTGAATGCCTGACAAAGGCAGAGCAGAAAGACACCAGCACAGTCAGGGTGCAGAGCAGTTGGCAGTCTCCTTTCTAACCTATGATGAATTCAAAGAAGAGCCGTTGCCGTTTGTACCTGCGCTGTTCCCAGAGGACGCGTGGCTGGCGTGAGAATGGGGTGAGTGGGCCCTGGTCCCAGGTGCTCTTGCTGCCCCGCCCTGTGCTCTATCGGACTAGCTGCCTCCCCCACTTTGCTGTGGCCTCTCGTTTGACAGGCATGTAAGGCTTCATAGAATTCCGTTTTAAACACGTCACATGGAGTAGCTTCTTGTGCCTGGCTGTTCCCACAGCCGTGCAGTCATTCCATCTCCATCTTAGCGCCAGATGCCTTGCTGTGCCTGCCACACCCTCCCGTGTCCCTATCCAGGAGCTGATCAGAAAGGGACATGAGGTTGGTCTTGTGTGATTTCCTGGAGAAAGAATCAGTAACCCCAAGGATCAGTGGATTCCCCAGTTACCCACAAATGATCTGTTTGTTTCTAGAATTTTCTAAGATCATATGCTCCTCCCTCCCTAGTCTAGGGGTCAGATCCTGTATGGTGGCTGTGGCCCTTGAGGAACTTCTCTCTGTGTATGACATTAGCCCTAGAACTGTTCTTGTCCAAACCTGATAGCCACATGCAGCTTGCGGGAAACACTCTTAGAACAAAGCTATCATTTTTGTTATTCTGATTATAAGAGTTATATCTGCTCCCAAACTTTAAATGTCTGGTGAGAGAGTGAGTGCCCTGTAGTTCAGTCCCCAGAGGATGTTCCTGAACTTTTAAAAATAATCTTTTACATATATAAAACTTTTCTCTGACAAATGCTATGGGTGTTTTGCTCTGCTTGGACTTGCCTTTTTCACGCAATGATACATCTTGGCAGTTTTTCCAAATGACTCACGCAGACCTCTCCTGTTCTTAATGGTTGTGTAGTGTTCTGTCATGTGAGGAGACCATCATGTGCTTACCCGGTTCTCTGCTGACAGATATGTGAGCTGGTTTGAAGTTTTTACTATTAAGAAACCACTTTTCAACATTGGTGATTTCTAGTCTGTCTTCCTGCACGTAATATCCTTTTTTTCCTTTTTTCTCTTTTTTTAACCATTGGAGATCAATTGATGGTGTCCTAGTCCCCTGGCACCTTGCTGCTCGAAGTGTGGCCTGTAGGCAGCAGCCTTGGCCAGACCTGGGGTCTTGTCGGAAATGCAGACCCTTGGGTCTGTCCCTGGCCTGCTGCTGAGGGCCTGTGTTTTGACAAGCTGGCAGTGCCTCTTGCACATTGGCGCCTGGATGGCGCTGCTATGACACATCTCCCCACGTGCACAACCCCAGAGGTCACAGGCGGCCAGCAGTTCTGGTTGCGTTGTGGGGCTTTACTGCCTGGGATGGAATTCACCTAGGCCTGGATGCGGTCAAGTGCATATAAAACACTTAAGAGTATCTCTTGCTCTCCTCACATACCTGGTTCTTTCAGAAACCATGTGACATCTACCTTGGAGTTGGGAAGAACTTCAAAGAACGCCTTCTCTCATCTGTCAGCACATGCTGTCTGCCCTACATGGCTCAATCCCTTTTTTGTTCTACGTGTCTTTGCTGATGCACTCCTCTGAACTTTTGTGCATGTTCTTTTGCAAATGAACCACTAGCTCTTGTTAGCTGTGTACAAACCTGTGTGAAAGAGTGAGAGATGTCTCTGTTTTTCTCACTGCTGGGTCAAGTTTGGTTGTATTAGAATTGTTTTGTGGGGTCCCACTCACGGTCTTAGCTCAACAAGCATTTGAGCATTGCTCTACGTGAGACAGTGCTAGGTTGTTGCCACAGAAAGAATGAGATAGAGTAGTTGGGGGAGACCACACCGCATAAGAATTAGAGCAGAGGGGTGCCCAGAACGTCACAGGGTGCAGGACAACGGCTCACCTTCAGATAGCCTGGGTGCTGGCACTTGGGAGGGCTGGCAGCGGCGGAAGGAAGATGCGGAATCAGAAGTCAGGAGACGAGTCCCCAGGCCAGTGCTGTCACTCCAGCAGCTGTGTAGCTTTGGGTCAGCATCTTTCCCTGCTGGCCCTAAGTATTCTCATCTTTTAAAATAAGGGCTGGTTTTGGAGACTGGATGACCACATGACCGTGTGTGTGTGTGCACGCGCGCGCATGCGGGTGTGCGAGCGAGCGTGAGCGAGCTGTTCGGGTTCGGGTTTGGCTTTAAATCAGTAAGGACTAATGACCCTTCCTGATTGCGGGGGCCTTTGTAAATGGAAAATGGCAGCTCAGGAGGGGTGGAGTGGCCACAGGTTCTAAGTGGCCAAGCCCAAGCCCACGTCTAGTTTTGATCCCCTGTACAGATGCCAGCTTGTTTGCGTTGGTGTGAGCTGTTTGTGCCAGATGGTAGGTTTACAGCCTACCTCCCGTGTAGACTGGATCGTTGGCTTCTTTCTCCCCGAGTAGTTACTACCTGGATTTTGGTAGGAAGGTGCCTGGATCAAGTACACGATCTATGGCATCCTCACTAGTGTTTAGTTTTGGGAGTTGAATCACTTTAATCTCTCAGTCCCTTTCGTACATCCAAAGATTGTTAAGTCATCTGGTAGTACATAGCAGTTGGAGGAAGTTGGAGCTCTAAATAAACAAAGAAGAAAGTAAGTCCTCTAAAATGTTAATGTAATCACTGTCGACACACACCTTTGTTAAATATCTTTCTAGACTTTTCTATGCCTAACAGCAACTACCACTTGCTAAGCATTCTGTGTACCAGGCACATGTTAATTTTGGCAGCAGCTCTGCAAAGAAGAAACTGAGATTCAGAGAACCCAGTTCCCAGAGCTTATCATCAGCAGAGCTGAGAATCCAGGCTTAAAATGAAAGGACCTCAACGCCTGGGTTCTTTGCCCTACAGCATCCACACACTTCTTCAAATCAGGGGCAGGCTGTAACTACCACGTGGGAACTTGGGTCTTCCATTAAGTTCATGAACGTTGTCCTAGGACAAACCATCTGTTTCCAGCATTCTTGTGTGTTTAACCAATTCCCCACTGGTGAACATCAGGCCCATCTCCCCATGTTTCCAACACCGTAAACAGGGAAAAAGCTCCTCTCGGCCTCCTAATACTGTTCAGAGCATCTGTGCCCCTCTCACCATCTCTCTCTTTCTCATCTGTGCTTGCCCCGGTCTCACTGGCAGGTACTGGCTCAGTCCCTGAACCCCAGGAGGCTGTTTGGGGAAGGGTGGGAGGAGCAAGGTGGATGGGTCAGGAGTGGCGGGAGATAGGGTGAGGGTTTTGAATGGCAGTTTTGGAGTTTGTACCTGACCTCCATATGGTAGGGCGCTGAGCTTTTCCAGGGGTGCTACATCCCCACCAGAGTTGGGTGTTCACATTTGGTAGCAGTGCCTAGGATGGAGTGGAGCAGGGGGGCCAAGTCAGAGGTCGCTGGACTAAGAGGTGCTGATGGCCCAAACCAGGGCGTGGCAGCAAGGGTGGCCAGGGGGCAACTTTGAGAGGTGCTGATGGGAGAAATGGGAGGAACTAGTGGGGATGCCAAGCCCCTGAGGCTGAGGTGGTGGCGGTTCTGCCTGCTATGGGCGCCTGCAGAGTGGCAAGTGTGGCCGGATCCAGAGGACTGCTGGCCCACGTGCACACGCGCCAGGGCAGGGGGCCAGAGGGGCTGGTCAGTAGGATGGTGTGCTGCAGGGCAGGGGCAGTGTCAAGGAGGGGTCAAGGGATGGGCCAGAGGGAGGTGCTGACGGAGTGGCCACTCCCTGTAAGTGGGGCAGAGCGATGTGAAAGCGGATGCAGGGAGGGAGAAGACTCAGGGAGAGAAGGCAGGTTAGCGGACAAGGCCACAGAGGGAGAGAGTGCCTGGGAGAGAGGCTGCGCTGGCACTGGTTCCTCGTGGCACCGGGGTCGGGAGCACGCAGTGGGGAGGCTTGAGTAACCCTCGTAATTGAAAAGGGGCCCCAAGTTTAAAGGAAGCATCGCATCTTTAAGTCTGCACTTCCCCCACCAGTCTGCTGAGTGGGAGGCAGTGAGGGGGTGCAGTGGGGCAGCTCGCTCCCTTCTCAGGTCCTCAGGCTCCTTCCTCTGTGCGCTGGGCCACAGAGTGAGAACAGCTGTTGCCACTCAGAAGCCTAGGGGCATCCTGCCCTCTTTTCTTGGCCCATGTAATTCTCTGCTCCTATCTGTGGTTTTTAAAAAATTGTGGTAAAATATACATAACATCGAACTGACCACCTGAACTGTTTGTAAGTGTGCAGTTCAGTAGTGTTGAGCCCATGCACAGTATTGGACAGTCAGCCTCCAGAATTTTTTTTATCTTCAAATCTGAAACTCTGTCCCCATTCCCCAGCCTAGGGACCTCACCTCCTGAGCCTCTCTGCCCCCCTGTCCGGGGGACCACTGCCACAGCTGGGCTTTCATCATCCGAAGGAGGCTTCTTGCCGCCAGCCTGGCTCGCCTGGCCTGTCCACCCTGCCCCACTCACACGACCTTTCTGACATGTAAACCTGATCCTCCACCACCTGCTTCCAGTGCCTTCAGAGCACCTTTGGCATAAAGGCTGGGCACCTAGGCCCTTAGGGGTGGGGCCTTCCCTGCAGCCCTCCACAGTCTCTGCTTCAGCCTCCCTGTGCTGGGAGCCGGCCATGTGGATCCCCTTCCCTGAGTATTTCTGTGGCCTTTGCCTGGAGCCTCCACTGTTGCCTGCTGGTCTATCCAACACCTCCTCTTCGGGCTCCCTTGGACTTCCGTCCAGACTCTGCTGTGCTGCTGGCGGGCCTAGAGAGCTTCCTCCAAGAGCCCCGGCCGCCTGTGAGGCACAGGAACCCAGGCCCCCCGCCTTTAGTCTGCTTGTCTCTCCGCCAGGAGCCACGCACACACTAAGTGCTGCCTTCACCTTAGGGACTGAATGGAGTGTCTTGGGCAGACAGGGACAGCTTTAGGCCTGTGCCCGGATCAGACCCGTCAAACTGCCATGCCAAGTGTTCTAGGCTGGAAGCCCAACTCTTCAGGTCTTCTGGGCTCCGACAGCAGGAACGCTGGGGGAGCTTGTTAAGACACAGTATGTCTGGGCCCCTAGAGGTCCCAGCACCACACTGAGGGCCTCTGGTCTATGACAAGGCTGTGGTGCAGGTCACTGTTTGGTACAGACTCGGCCTGTTACAGGCTCTGTCTTGTGTTACTGCTCATCCATTGCCTTAGCACCTGCATCTGGCCGGCCTCCCTCTGGAGTTGTGAGCTCGGCGCATGCAGCCCCTGCTGGGCCCGCATGGGCTTCGCACGGTCAGAGTCACACTCTGTTTTCTCTGCCTTTGCTAAAATGCCATTGGTCAGGACCAAAGTCAGGTCACCATCCAGACCCAGGGAGGTCCACCCTCATGTGTGAGGCCCCTCAACTTGTAATGAGCTGAACTTGGTCCATAGTTGTCTCTTGTTTTCTGCTTACCCCTCTGAGACTGGGTTGTGTTCCTGTGGTCAGTCGAGGTGGAGCTGCCCATGCTCAGCCACATAGTTCCTCTGCTTAACAGCCAGTGACCTGGGGGCTGGGTTGTCTACTGGAAGTTGATGGAGCCCTTTTAAGCCACCAGTGGGATGGAACCCTTCCAAACCCTCTGGGGTGAGTAGGGTGCTCTGCTTTGCACATAGGGAGTATTTAATAAGCGGTAGCTATTATCAGGATCCAACTGGGTCGTGATGGACTTTTGTGGGATTTTTCCCTCTTGTGTGGTAAGCTGTGCCAGGCCCACGTAGGGAGTGGAAGAGAAGGCTGGTCTTGGCCTTCACGGGTCTTATGTTCCAGACTGGGCCCGGGGTGCAGCAGAGCAGAGTGGCACAGAGAGTATGGTTTTTGTGGCAAGGGCAGAGGGTTGAGGGGGAAGGGCTGCTCTGGGAGGAGGTCAAATAAGAGTGGGAGACGGGCAAGCTGAGGGGGTCCTCAGGGCCCAGGGCCCCCAGTTGGATGACGCTGGAGGTTCTCGGGCCTGGCGGTGCGCTGGAGTCACCCAGGCGGCTGCTCACTGTGTTATTGTAGAAAGTGCAAACAAGCGTAGAGGCGGAATAAAAGACCCACCCCCGCCCGTGGATGGCACTCAGCTTCAGCATCAAGCATCTCCCTGACCAGTCTCGTTTTTTCCGCTCCCACTTCCATTTTCCCCTGGCTCTGGATTATTTTGAAGCAAATCTCAAATACCATGTTTACAGGCAAAATAATATTTTGGCTTACCGCTCTGCAAAGAGAGGGACTTTGTAAAAAAAAAAAATTATAAGCACACTAACATCTTGTGAAATACTAACATCTTACAAGAAGTTTACAGTTAACTTCCTGGTAATAAACTCCCTAGTGATTGTTCATATTTTCCTGATTACTTTGCAGGTTTTGTTTTTGCTTTTTTACCATCTGTTAGAATCCATATGTAGATGAGGTAACTTAAAGGGGTTTTAATTTAAAGTCCCACTGCTCGGGGAGCCAGCCCAAAGATAAAGTGATTTGTGTGGAGAGCTACTGCCCTTAGAAGACGAGGGAAAGGGATTTTTGGCCTTTAGTTCCCCTTGATCCACCGATCCTTCTATGAGCTGCTATCATTTTCTTAAGACTACAGATACAGTAGTGCTTCAGATCTAGGCACCAGGTACGAGTCTTTTTGATAAGTCCCTTGATTTCTAGTCCTCAGCCCCAAGGCGAAACTCACCCCAGCTACAGTAGTGGGCTGGCGTCCTGTGGGTGCTGGGCTTCAGGGGGCTCTGATAAAGGGGGAACTGTGATAACGGGGTGGGGGGACTTGCTTGTGAAGAGCCCAGGGAAGACTGACTCACATGCCTCAGAACCAGCATCAGCTTCTTTTCAAATATAGAGTCTGCTCAGCTATTGATCTGGGCTGAAGAATTCTCTTCCTCACACTCTAAAAACAAATGGTGAGCAACCTCTTTCAGAGCAGGTGCCAAGCCTACAGCGGTTTGTTCTCCCTGGTTCCAAGGTCGTCGGAAGCGTGGTGTTCCAGGAGGGCCTCTTTCTCTGAAGGCCTGAGGACTCCAGCCTCTGAGGCCTGGAGGCAGAGGGTGGGGGATTAGAGGGCAGCTAGGAGGGGACCAGCAATGACGGACCGACTGACCGTCTGTCCATCCACAGGGTGGAAATGGTCTCACTGTGAACAAGTGTGGCTACTGTGACTGAGGAGCTGGAGTTTTCATTTAATGTAGTTTTAATTCATTTAAATTGGAAAGGTAGCCGGTGGCCTAGGTATTAGACCACATAGCTGACGCTACTGCTCATCCTTTGCTGCATTTGGGTTCCTGCCCCGGGCCAGGTGTGTTTCCCGCACTCTGAGCTGAGTCCAGCACATCGCCTGCAACAGATGCTGCCTTGCTGCCTTTGGATTCAAGTACCGTGCGGGGCACATCTCAGGGCAACAACTCCCTCCCTCTCACTCCCTCAAAGAAGCCGGGAAGGCCACCAACAGGCTTCAGTGTCAGAATATCTTTACCTAGGTCATCTGACCTCTTCCGGTAGCTCTCTGTCCCCTAGTTTATGCAGAATCCCTCTGCTACCTGGTTTCAAGAAGGCAACAGAGCAGAACCCCCAGAAACAAACACAGCTTGCTCCCGATGGCTGGTTCCCTTCACCTCAAGAGGGCAGAGGATAGAAGGGTGGGTTGCCTGCCAGCTGGAGTTGCTGCAGGGTGCTGCTCCCTGCCCCATTCTCTACAGTGTCTCGAGGGGTAAGAGGAAGGCCGAGCACCTGTGCTGTGATGTACTCCTAAGGTGGACTGGGGCAGCCTGCAGAAGATTGTCCCTGGGTCTTTTTCAGTGAACTCTCATCCTTTCTGTTCTCCTGCCTCCTCAGTTTCATGACTCCAGGCTCTTTAGGTGAGCGTTTCTTGGGGCGGTTTCCACCATTATTACTGGCCTACTTTGCCCGAAGCTTTTGCTTGGACACCACCTGGCTTTTGGCTCCTCGCCAGAGTGGCCACCTCCTCACCCCACCCCCTCTGTGTTTTTTCCTGGACAGTTGGGACAGGTTCACACAGAATCCACCTGCTGCCCTGCAGAGCGTTGCCTGAGGGAGGGCTGTAGTCAACAGGTGGCGCTATGACACCAGCTTCCCACTCACACAGGGGCAGCTCTGTGAAGGGGAGTTGTCTCACGATGGGGTCCGAGGGCTGAGTGACCCAAGGGCATGCATGGCACCCTGGAGATGCCTGGTAAATGCTAAGTAGGCAGGATCGGCCACAGTGTCAGAAGGGTTTGCTGCAGCCATAGGATATTCCATTTGGGACTTGGGAGGACCCTCCCCAGGCTCTTGCCCCGCTTCCTGCTAAGTCCACGTCTGCCTCCCGCTGTTTGCCCGCAGGAGGGAGACGGGATTGGCGTCAAGCACATATGAACCACAGCTCCGCCACTTGATATGGTTGGCTCTGCTTCTCCGGCCTTCTCTTGTTTACTCAACCTTTTATAAAAGTATGAGAGCCATCAGCGTCCAAAAACATCTTACTAAGAAAGCCCAGTTGAATTCAGATATCTGGGGAGGGCATTTGTCTGCCAGGGACACATCTGGATTCTCTTATGTTTGTGCACTGACTTCTCCCTCTGTCATAGAGTGCATTTAACCCAGACCCTGGGCCCCTCTGTCAGCTCTGGACCTTTGGGAAATCCCTTTGGCTCGTGGGTTCTCACCTGTTGTCCAGAAACGGATAGCTAAGAATAGTTATCTGCATGACAGTACTTGGGCGGTGGAGCAGGGAGTGATGGAGGGTGGCCAGCGGGAGAGGGAAAAGCAGTCTATCAGCCTTCTCTGCAGGCTGCCACCTCTCGGCTCTTGAGACGTGGAGATTCTGAAGCTCAGCACCTTCTGCTGTGTGCCCTGCTCTGTCCTGGGTCTGGGGCCCGGAGGAGACTCAGCATTGAGGGGACTGGCACCAAAAGGGCACATCAACGTGCTTGGGAACGGGTAGAGGGTTGCGGGGGGATCGTTGGAGCTGAATCTTGGGTGACGAGAGGGCGGGGCCCAGTGTGTGAGGGGCAGCCTTGGGCAGCCCTGCCCTGCTAGGGAGTGCTGCTCTTGGCTTAGCCTGGGGCCCTTCAGGGGTGCCCTTTGGTCTCGGGTCGGGGCACTGGGCTCTGCCCCCGGCTTTGGTGATGAGTGTTTTCCCAAGTGCTGCCTCGGTTACCGCTGCGGTCACAAGCCTGGCTGGCTCACTGGCGTGAGGCTGACATGGCGCCTTCCCACTGCTGTCTCCTGTCACCCTGTTGCTCGACTAACTGGCTGGGCCGAGGCAAGGCTGAGTCCAGGGAGAGCCGGGGCCCCAGGCCCGCATTCTGCCCTGGCCTCTGGTGCAGCCTCACCCCTGGCGGCTGGGGTGGGTGTGTTACCTGCAAGGCCCCTTTAAGCAGACCAGGTTTGGGGCATCTGGAGATCAAAGGTGTAGTTGTGGCCTGAAGGCGGTTGTAGCTGGGCCACCAGATGAGGAGCCAGTGACCGTCACCATGTGGTGTGGGTAATGATAGCAGAACAGGCAGGAACGATGCAGCCAGATGAGGGGCAGGGAGGGAGGCTGCTGCAGGAACACCTGGAAGGGGGACAGGGGAGGTTCAGGAGAGGCTTCTAGGGGAGGGGGTGGTTGAGCTGGGTCTTGAGTCATCGGCAAGAGTTCTCGAGAATGGGAGAAGCTGTTGCTGACTGGCCAGCTGACGTGCAGTGGCACGAGACAAGGCAAGCAGGGACCCGGCGTGTTCCCAGAACAGCCAGTGGTTTGGTGTTACTGGAGCAGAGGGCCATGTGGGTGGTGAAGGGACAAGAGCCAGCTCGCAGAGGGCCGGGTGCCAGCCAAAGGCAGTGGGCAGGCATTGGAGGGATCGAAGCAGAGTGGTGACATGATCAGATTGTCTTGGAGAAAGATCACTAGCTTTCCTGGGGACGTGGATATGAAAGCTGTACGGTGGAGGGGCAGAGGGGGGAGGCCAGCTAGGAACTGTTAAAGTCACCTGGGAAGGAAGCAGTGAGGGCTATCCCATTGGATGCAGGGATGACTGGGGCCTGAGGTGGCATGCAGGCCCGAGAGCTCGGGTAGATCAGAACTCCCTCCTCTGCAGCATGGCACGGGGCAGTTGGCCTGTCTTGGACCAGCTCGGTCTAGTGTGTCTTGGGAACACCCAGGAGCCACTGGTTAGCAGACGGCTGGGTGTATGGCTCTGGCTGAGGTCAACCCTCTCAGGGATGAGATTGGCGGGCAGTGGGGGCTGCTTGAGGCAGGGGTAGGGGAGAATCCCGAGGAGGTGACCTGTCAGTTGTGCTAGGTGCTACGGAGCCAGTGCCCCTAGGACTCCTTGAGTCAAGTGGTTAGGGCACGAGTGGTCCTGCTGGGTGGCAAGGACAGGGCAGGGCCTAGGTTGGTGTAGGTTGAGGAATGGAGGGGGAGGAGGAGGGGCTTGGGCTGGTAGAAGGGAGAGCCTTGAGGAGTGAGGTTCCTGGAGGGAGGAATTAGCCAGAATCTTGGGCAGGGTTGGAAGAACAGGTCTAACAGGAAAGGAGAGGACAGGGTTGGTGGGGGTTGGCGTGAAAGACACGTGGCGGGGGTGGTGCACCTACCCTGGAGGCTCCTGCAGGCGCTTGCTGAGGGGAGACCCTAAGTTGGGGCACTGAGCCGGCTGAGGTTTCGCCAGGCCCCTGTGCTCTTGTGCTGGGCTCTGCGTGATTGCCCGGGCTCTTGTTGGCAGCCCTGGTTCTCCATAACTGAGGCGGGGCCGGGAGGGCACCGAGGAGAGCTGGGCCCCTACTGCACTGTTGTGGTCATCGCTGCCACCACTGCCCGAAGCCCAGCCTTCCTGGGTAACTGGGGCGACAGCTGTGGTCACTCACAGCGCTGCTGGAGTCCTGCCCATGTCAGCTGCCTGCCCAGCCTTGTTGGGGAGGCAGGTGGAGGTGGGGAGCATCACCTTCAGGCTTGCCCACTCCGTCTTTGCTTGCTGGGTCCGCCAGGTGGCACACGTGCCCTCCCCCCAGCCCAGTCTCCAGCTGGGAGGAGTGGCCTGCCCCACATCACTGGGATCAGCTCAGAGCTCTGGGCGCTCTGTGCGTACGAGGTTAGGGCTCAGTCAGACTTGCCTTTCTTTCTGGGCTCCTCCAGTGACTGCCACCCTGCCGATGTGACTCAGGCACCTTGCCTCCCTCTGGCTCCTGGGCACTCGGGAGCTCCCTCCACTGCTAAGGCTCCAGCCCAGTCGGGGGCAGGCTGGTGGGCAGTTGGGGCTGAGACAGGGAAACCTGAGCCCTGGGCCACGAGGTCCCGGTCGCTAATTTTAGAGAGCACATGTCACTGGAAACTCTTCCCTCCTGCCAGAAACCAGTGGCCTGGCTCTCCCGTCCTGACAGGGGCCCCTGGAGCCTCTCCCTGAACCAGGAAGTGTGATGGGTGCCTCACAGTCCCTGTGAGCCACCCCCTAAGTGCTCCTTCATGGAGGGGGCTCTGCCGGGGCCCAGCCAGGGAGAACCAGGCACTTCCTTTGCTCTCGTCCCTCCCTCGTCCCTTCGTCCGCTTGTCCCCTTGTGCTGTCTGAGCAGCGGGTGTCCACAAGAGCCCTGCACAGGCCAGAAAAGGTGCTGGGAGCAGGCAGCCCGGGCTGCCTTGTCTCCTCTGACGAGCACTTCGTTGTGGATATACCCCGGACACACTGAGTCCTCCCCTCTTCCCTGGGGCCTCTGTGCACTCCGTGCCTCTCTTGGAGCCATGGCTGGCCAGGCTCGTCCCAAGTGTGTGGGCAGAGTGTCCTCTCACCCCTCTGTGCCTCGCTGTGACCATTTGAGCTTGTGTCTTTCTCAACAAGTGGAGGGAGTCCCCGTCCTCTCTTCTCTTGCCGGCCGACATCTCAGGGCAAGGTGGCTGTTGGGAATGGAGCGACGTGTGCCCCAGCTGCCACCTGCTTGCCTTTTATGGCTGGTCTGGACCTCAGATGTGCACCTGGGCTCCTAGTATTCATTTTCTGTCTGCCCTGCCCCAGAAAGCCTCAGTGTGGTAATGTTATCAAATAGCTGTGCTCTGGCAGCTGCTTGCAGACTACATCTGGGAAGGGGTGAAGAGAGGAGTCATTTCCATCACTCTCAGTTGGCCTGGGGAGTGGGTCCCTGGAAGCTGAGAACATGGGGTGGTTCCCAGTTCAGGCCTTGGGGTCAGAGGGACAGGCGTCTACAGTCCAGCTACAGTCAGTCTCTGGCTCTTGACCTTGACCAATTGCCCCAGCCGGCTGAGCCTCAGTCTCCCTTTCGTGAAATGGGGGCAGCCATGGGCTCCAGGATCCGGCCAGTCTGTTGGAGGTACCCTCGGGCACAAGCTGCTCTTGTTGAGCGAGGCCTCACGGTGAGGAAAATGGCACTGTGGCTTCTTTGGCACGCCGAGGCCCTGACTCGGAAAGCACCGGGTTCTAGACCTTTTGGCCGTAGCTCCTGTTTTCCTGTGCCTTCGGGCCTGGAAGGGAGCCCCAGGGCTGCGGGCGGCCTTTCTGAGGCACTGTTCATCATTCTGGTGGCGGAGGAGAGCTCCCGGCGCCATCTTTCCCCTTGGGTTGCCAGATCCAGATGCCGGTGGCATGGCACTAGGTGGCCTCAGCGATCCGGTGGGCTCAGGTCTAGGCTGGAGGCAGGTGTAGGGTGGGAGGAACCGAAAGAAGTTGGCACTAGCCGTTTTTCTTTTGCTCATTTTTCCTTTCCTTTTGTAAACTACTGTAGTCTGCTTAGACGCCTGGTGACTCTCATCTCCCAGCAGGCCACGCTGCTGGCCTCTAATGAAGCCTTTAAAAAGCAAGCAGAGAGTGCTAGCGAAGCAGCCAAGAAGTACATGGAGGAGAATGACCAGCTGAAGAAGGTGAGTTCTGCCTGTCTGGCCTTGCCATGTGTGACGTTCTTCAGGGGCCACAGTGGCCACCGTCACCCTATCAGACTGAGAAATGTGTGACACTGCTCTTGTCAGAAAAGTGAAGCGGTTGGGTGAAGGGGCGGTTCTGGGCGGGCGGGGTGGGGATGGTATGAGAGGGCCTGGGGGACTCTGCGAGACGGGGGGCGCCCTTGCTGCTCTCTCGCCTCTACCCGCTGCATCCAGGCCAGACTCTTTGCTGATAAAACTCGTTCCCTAATGGGCCAAGCTGGGACACTGGGCAAGTAGCACAGAAGAATGCAAGATAAGACCCCTGGTCTCCCGAGGATTGCTACCAGCTGGGGCCGAAGCAGGGCAGTCCTAGAAGGTTTGTCAGAGGAGGTGATATGTGAGCCAAGCTGGGAAGGAGACGAATGGACTTGGATTCAGAGGCAGGATAGAGTTGGGTGAGCCTGGGGCTCTTTGGCCGTAGTGAGCTGTGGAGCTTGGGGAAAGGAAGGAAGGAAGGGCATTCAAAGTTGGGGGTGACTGGCAGAAATCCCCAGATGACAGCAAATTGAGTCATTGGATGGACTGGTAGACTCCAAGAGCTGCTGAGAAAGGAGGCAGGGCTGAGGGCCAGGGCAGACAGGGCGAGTGGCCTGTGAGCTGCAGCAGGTGGCCCTGCTGGCCCTGGGCTTTGCCTGGTGGCTGGGAACAAGTGATGGCCCAGTTCTGTGCTGACATTTCCGAAGGGGCGAGTGCCCGGGGCAGCTTGAGGAATCACAGCTTGGTGGGGAGGACGGAGCTGGAGTCCCTCCCTACTCCCTCCCACCCTCCTGAGTAACCCGGGCCCCTGGCACTCTTCCTAGGAGGCTGTTGTTGGTGGCGTCAAGTTGGATGGCAGGGACTCCGATGTGAAGGTGGAGGAAGAGAACAGGAGCCTGAAGGCTGATCTGAAGCGGCTGAAGGACGAGCTGGCTGTCAGCAAGCAGAGTGAGCGTTGTCCTCAGAGCCCCCCGGCCCCACAGATCTGGAGCCTCCACCGGGGGCTGCTGCACCTCTCGTGCCGAAGTATTAATCATAAACTCAAGTGCAGGCTCAGGAGTCGAGTGAAAACAAATGAATGACTCCTGGATCGTCCAGCCCAAACACAGCCAGGCGAGGTTCCCCCAAGGAGGGCCCAGGAGCCCCAGAGGCCAGGGAGCTAATTCCAGAGCAGCTGCTCCACTGCCAGGCACGGGGACTGGAGCTCTGCGCATCGGCACCAGGGGCCTGGTGGGTGGGGAAGGAAGGCGCTTGGGAGGCTGGATCAGAGCTGGTTGAGATGTTCCTATCTGCTTCCCTTCCCAAAGGCCTCTCCCGACACATATCTCAGCTTTGAGGCTGCGGCTCTGCTCCCTGCGCCCGGCCCTTATCCCAACAGTCTCAGAATGTTTGTCCTGTGCTGTCAGCCTCCCTGAAGTCACCCCTGCTGAGAACACTCAGGCTTCCTCCAATAAAGGGGCTTGGGGGGGTCCTGGGTGTCCTGCTTTCCCCGGCTTGGTCAGCCAGCCCTCCCCTGCCTTGGAGACTCTCAGGGCAGCTGGCTGAGGAGCTTCCTGGAGAGGAGTGGTCTCCCAGACACCCTCGTGGGGATGGGTTTGGGATGGCTGCATCTGGTATCTGCAGCAAATGGATGTTTTCTCCCTACTCATCTTTTTATTTTCCCCCCTTCACCACGTCTCATCCCCAGAACTGGAGAAAGCTGAAAACGAGGCTCTGGCCATGCGGAAGCAGTCTGAGGGCCTGACCAAGGAGTATGACCGCCTGTTGGAGGAGCACGCCAGGCTGCAGGTCGGCACACCCAGCCTGCTCTGTTGGAACGAAGCACACACACCTCACCCCCCACCACCCCGTCCCTCAGCCTCGGTGCCCACCTGTCCCCTTTGAAGAGGCCCTGGCAGCGGGCTGGCTGCTGCCCCTCCCATTCCCCCCTTTTCTCTCTGTTGCTGCTGAGTCTGGTGCCAGTCTGGGCCCAGCAGCTGAAAGCTGCCTTAGGCAAGAGGGATGTGGCCTGGCAGATGACAGCTACCTTCTAAGGCGCTCTGCACTGTGGGCCTTGCTGGCCTCATGCCCGGCATCAGTGCCCTTGAGCAGGAGCCCTAGTCCATGGTGGGGGCCTCTGACTTGGTTCAGGTCCACCAAAGGGCCCCATCAAGTACTAGACAGAGACGTGCAGGGGAGACTCCAGGACCAGCTACTGGCCTTCCCTCCGGAGGGGCTGCGGGGTGATGTGGGACAAAGAGCTCTGGACTTTGCAGGCAGCCCCCAGACAGCAGGGACCAGTCATGGCCACCTGTAGGGCTGGTCTCAGTGCTCAGACCACCTGTACCTGGAGGCTCAGGTGGCCTGGCAGTCAGACATGAAGGCCAGGGAAACGCCGCCGGGTTGTGACAGCTTGACTCAGCGCTTGGCGGCCCCAGTTTGGGCAGCACGGAGGGTGGAGAGAGGACCTGACAACTTCAGTACGGGGCAGGCTCACCAGCAGGACCTGTGGAAGGTGTGCAGAGTTGGGAAGATCCTGAACTAGGACTTGGAAGCGACTCAAATGCCGAGGCTGCCGTGGGTGTGAGGGTGGGGGCGAGTGAGGCCCAAGAGAAGGTGTTGGTGCGGGCTTGGGGGCTGTAAGGAAAGAGTGACAGCGGAGGCCTCCAACTGGGCCCCCTGGCTGGGGTCAGGGCCTTGGCCTTCATTAGAGTTAGAGCCACTCCCGCCCTGGCAGACCTTTGGATGCTGCTGATGGGTACAGTCCCTCGCTCATCTGGACATCTGTCATTTGGAGAAGAAGGGGCGCTGTGCTGGGCCTCTGGGGTGGAGGGGCCAGAAGGCGCAGGGGAGGAGTGTGCCCTGCCAAACCTCTGCTTTGCAATTTCTGTCCCCTTTCCAGGTGGCAGTAGATGGTCCCTCGGACAAGAAGGAGGAGTGAGGGCTCCCCGCCTGCGGTTGGCTGCCACCTGGCCCATGCTCACTGCTTCCTGAGAGTCCAGCCTCCCGCGGTACTTCGGCTCGCTCCCTTCTGCTTCCGTTCCCTTGCATGCTTGCAGTTCATGCTCTCCCGGCATTCCATAGGGGTCCTGCTCCCACCCAGGATGAGCGAGGCAGGCACCCGGAACCCGGCTGAGGTGGGGCTTGCTTCCCCTGGGTTGAGCCCCTTTATGTTGCGTGTTGATGTTCGGGGCTCCAAGGCCCCTTTTCTCTGGTCCTGCAGGAGGGCAGATGGAGCAGGAAGAGTAGAGTTTCTCTTGGGGCAATAAAGGTTGTTGTGATGTGTCTGTGGTGCGTGCATATAACTGAGGCCACGAGGAGGCCTCCTCACGCTCCCCTACCCCCCTGCCCCGGAGCACCCTGGAAGGTCGTGGCAGGCAGCTGGGACAGAGACCCCTGGTCTTTGCTCTGGAGGCCTTCAGGGCAGTTTCAATTTGTTCTAATCCCTGAAGGCTCCCTCGTCCCAGGCTGGGCCCAGGCTCACACTTGCCCTCTCTGCCCCTCTGCCTCCTGCTCCCCAGGCAAGGCACTGCTTTATGGTTATGTGGGGCGTGTCTGTCCTGTTGGTCTCCCTGGGGGTTGGCCGCTGGGGCCAGGGGAGCTTGGGAGATGCGGTAAACCGGTGGGGCTTCCGGGTGGCAGACTCATCTGGGTTCTTTTCATCACATAAGGACAGATAGAACGTGGCGGTGTGCCATCAGTCACTCCCTGCCCCACCCCCTCCTGGAGTTTTGCAGGATGACCTCTGACTAATGCTGACTGAGAGAGGAGACTCGCCCTTGGCAGTGACCTACGACTGGCCCAGGGCAGAGCTAGGCAGCGGGGAGGGCTTTAGATGGATCAGGTGCCCCGCCTGCCATAAACGTGTTGGTGCCCCACCCTGCTCAGATCCGAGCCTGCTCTTGCTGTGGGCTCCCGCTCGGCAGCCTCCCAGGCTGGTTTTGGCAGGTGGCCTCCATTGAGCAGGGCCTAGTGCTCAGGGCCCGCCTGAGCACCGGGCCTGGGACAGGGGCCTGGGCCGCTCGTCCTCTGCTGGCCTCGCGGATGGTGGGTGGGTAGAATGACAGGGCGCCTGAAGACGGGTGTTTTGGTGCTGACAGCCAGCCTTGCGTGCCGGCTCCTTCTGCCAGGCCCAGGCTGGTGGCTCCCTCTGCCAGTGTCCTTTCCCCACCTTCTCCTGAGGGTGCCGCCTCTTTCCAAGCAGCCTGCTAGGTGGTGTCTGCCGGGGAGGGAGCCCATAGGTGACGCCCTCTGGTTGCTATGCCAAGGCTGAGGGCTAGTCCCACTTTTCCAGGAAGTGTTCCCTGACTACCTCAGCTCCCTGAGCTCACCCTTCTTTGAACTTCTGCAGGCCAAAGTCCAGATGGTGTGGCTTCAGGTTCTTCCCTGGCCAGCCCCAGGTGGCCCCTGAACCTCCTTGGTGTCAGGCCCTGGACTGCGCAGAAGGGGAGAACCTGCACACAGCCACTTTTGGAGCACCTTGTCAGGACTGACTCTTGAAGGTGAAAAGCAAGGTGCTGGCCCAGGCTAGACCGAAGGGCCATCTGCGGCAACCCACCCACTCTGGCGCATCACCAGGGGTCTTTCTCCAGCACCCTCCACTCTCTAAAGGAGACTGTCCCCGCTGTGCCTGACAGAATCCCCAGTCTCGCCCCTAGCTCTGGTAACCCCGTGGGTGCCCTTGGGCTGATCCGTTTCTTTCCTTGTCTTTCCTACTAGACTGCCGATCCCTGTGTCCTCAGCCCCTATCACTGAGTCCCAAGTAAGTGGTGCCTGCCTGCCGCTCTCAGGTCCCTGGCCAAGTGGTGTGACCTCTGTCAATTTCCCTTTTCTGTGATGTTGAAGTTTTCTGAGTCTTTGGTGGCCTTGTGGCAGGTGGCTTGGAGGCCATTTGGCAAGAGGTACCGAGGACCTGAGCCAAGGAAGGCCTGGCTGCAGTTGGAGTGGAGATGTGAAGGAGTTGATGTGAGTCTGGGTGGGGAGTGGCAGGGGCCTGAGAGTGACAACAGGCCAGGCTGCAGGGGAGGCAGGGACCATTGATGGAGGAGTTGATGGGGGCAGGGCGCCGTGTGAGGGGGCCTTCTCATCTCAGGAGAGCCAGGCTGCAGATGTGGGAGCTGCTAGCCCTCGGGGTTCTTGAAGTTGTGGGTGCGGCAGGAGCACAGACTGTAGGGTGAGAAGTCTTATTAAAGGAGGAACAAGGGTTGGGTTGGAAGACTGGGCTGCCAGGCGTCTGCTGGGCAGGGCCTGCAGGGGCCGGGCTGCAGCCCCGCCTGGGAGGCGCCGCTCTGTGCCGGCACAGGCTCTCAGGACCCAGCTTGTGTTGGGTCAGTGCCTGCTCAGCTGATGCTCCTTCCCCAGCTCTGCAGTGACCCATCCCCTGTCCAGGTTCTTGGTGACCATCAGAGCGTGGGCTGGTGGCAGTGTCACAAGCCAGAGCCTGCCCCTGGCTGGATGGTTGCAGTCTAAAGCCCTCTCCTCACTAAGGGGACTGTGCCTTGCTGAAGAGAGGGAGTGATCTCAGAGGGACTGCAGAGGAGCAAGCTGTCACTTCTCTCTGAAGGGCCACCGCCTCCCTTCTGCCCAGGCTGGCATCTAGAGTGGGCAGCAGGCTCCCAAATCTTGACCCCCACCCCCTGCCTGATGGCTGGGCGGGCCCCTGCTCCCCTGCCAGTCATGCTCTTCCTCCCTTCCATTCCTATGGGTGGAGTAGGGGCCCCGAATGGGTTCGCTTTCTTCACTTCTTCCCCATCTCTTCTTTGAAATTGTGCTGAAATGTATGTTATTTCAAACTTTCATTTTAACCAGTTTTAAGATGACTGTTCAGGGGCACTGAGGACATTCACATTGCTGTGCAGCTGTCCCCTTCATCACCGTCAGAGCTGTAGTGTCTTCCCAGAATGCAGCTTCCTTCCTGTCCCACCCTCAGCCCCCCACCCCCAGCCGCTGCCACTCACCATGCTGCTTTTTGTCTCTGAATTTGACTACTCCAGGGACCTTGCAGAAGTGGAGTCACACGTTATGTGTCTTTCTGTGACTGATTTCTTCCACTGAGCATAATGTCTTTGAGGTTCAGCCATGTGGTAGCAGGTGTCAGCATTTCATTCCTTTTAAGACTGAACACTTCCATTGTGTGGATGGATCCTGTTTTGTTCTTCCATCCCTCTGTTGGTGGACACTGGGGTTGCTTCCACCCCTTTCTTTCGCCCTTCCCCCTACCCCGAACCTCTCTTGTCCAGGTCTCAATGATCTTGTCACCAAACGCAGCGAGCGGTCTCGGGCCTCTTCTCCCTCGACCATTGGCATCACCCGACAGAGCCCATCGCTCCCTCCTTGATGCCTAGGGGTCCTCATGCGGGTTCCAGGACCAGCCTGGAATTCTGGGGCCCCTCCCAAACCCCCTCTTCTCTACCCGCTCTGAGTGTCCCAGGAGGGCTCAGTGCTGGTGCCGCTTCTCCCTCTACAGTGGCCCATGCCCCACGCCCTCCCCCCCGACCTTGGTTCACTCATCTGGGCTCAGGGATTCCAGGGCCATCTTTATGTGGTGAGACCCTCCAAAATTCTGTCCCCAGTCTAGACTTTCCAGAACTGCAAACTCTGTCCACCTGCTGACTAGACATCTCCACTCTGATGACACCACTGTCCCTGATCTGAAGACTTCTCACCTGCAGTGCTAGGGCCCTGGTCCAAGTGACGTCCACCTTCCCTGGGCTCTGCTGGAGCCTCCTCCCCAGCTCTACCTGGGCTGCCCCTCGGAAGGGCACTTGTTCAGTGCAGCATTCGAGCAACCTTCAGAAACCTCGGTGCCTGACTTCCCCCTTCCCATCTCGGTGTGTCTGTCTTTAGCCTACTGTTATCCTCTCCCCAAGTGTGTCAGCTCCCTGGGGAAAAGGCTTTATGCCGGCTGCCTTCCCTGCTCTATCCCCAGAGCCTGGCGCAGAGACCCTCAGAACAAACACTTGACCAGAAGCAGCTCAGCTTCAGGTGGGAGGCCTCCACCTGCACCTCCCCTGACCCTCAGTCCCTGCCCACCTCTTCCCCCCACCCCACAAGACAAGCAGAGGGACAGAAGCCGGCTTTGGAAAATGGCATGTTTTTATTGCTATGTTTGCAGTGGCTTTTTAGCACAGTAAGAATGTCCCCGCTGGACCCCCGCCCTCACCCAGCCCCACCCCTCCAGCCGACGTTGGTGCGGGGGATCCAGTCTCTCTTGGGCCCACTGGGCTGTGTGGGGATTGGACGTGACAGACGTGGGTTTAGTGAAGCTGCTACACAGAGGACTTGAGACGTGGCGGGTGCATCAGCCTTAAGCTCGCAGGTGGGCGCCACGCCCAGGATCCCTCCCAGGCTGGGGCCCACCTCAGATCCCTGCATAGGTAGCAGTAGCGCCCAGCCCAGGGGCCAGGGCGTGGGCAAGCCTGAGCAAGCCAGGTGAGCAGCCCCAGATCCCCGCCCGAGCTGCCTTCACTCACCCCGCCCACTTGGGAGCGGAGGGGGGATGTGGGGATACCCACTGAGGCCCCTGCTGTGCACTTTTCTGCCCCAGGCTGGGGCCAGAGACTATACATGCGCACCCACAGGACAGACTCACACACTTGAAGCTTCTGTTTTGCCTATGAAAATTAGATCTATAAATTCACACTCCTTGGCTGGGGCAGAGGTATAAGGGGCAGAAAGGGATGGGGGAGTGGCAAGGAGAAGGACATCAGGGTGTTTTCTCTTTAGAAATATACAAGCAGAAATCTCAAGTTTTTATAAAATGTGCAAAATACAAGCCTCATTTGCCCACAGGCAGTTTACACCTGGTATTCACCTTTGCTAAGAGAGATCTGTATGTACCTACATGCTCACGCACACGTTCACTCGTACACAAGCTCACACAATTGATATTGGTGGCAATTGGCGCAGGAACCGGGAGGTCCCCTTGCTGGCTGGCTCTCTTAAGCTTCTAGAGTAGGGATGGGGAGAGGGGGTCTAGCCCAGCTGAAATATTCGCCTTGGTTCTGCTGCCCATCCCTCCCCCTCCCCCCCCTCTTGCCCTCCTGTTCATCAAGCTGCCACTGTTGCCTCTGGGGTGAGGGGCCACCCAAGGGTGTGTTGGGCAGAGCCTGGAGGCGGGCAGGGCACAGCAGGGTCGGCTGAGACGTGACTAGCGGGCACTGGAGGGTGGGCAGCAGGGCCTGGGAAGCAGCCTGTGCACCAGCTTGGTTAAGGGCGGGGTTGGGGAGGCATCTATTTTTGGTGGGTTGTGATATTTTTGGCGTTTTATTAAAAATGGAAAAGATTATTTTAGTTATAAGCACTCTGGTGCTTCCTCCCCTTCCCCCACCCCAGGGGTGTCAGGGAAAGGCAGTTCCCCTGGAGGGGTGGGGGGCTAAAGCAGGGGCTGCTATGGCTACAAGAGGGTGAGCTGGTGATGGGAGCTGGGATGCCTGTCACATGACGCTCTCCACCACCACCACCTTGCTGCTCTCAGACACTGGGGTCAGGGTGGTCAGGCCCCTGACATCCGAGTCCTGAGCTCTATACTCCAAGTGGTGGAGGCCCCAGACAGGCTGCGTCAGGTGCTGCCAGCGCTGCAGGAGAGAGGGACATGTTTAGTCCCTGGGGAAGGGCACCTGCTGGTCCCAGGCCTCTCTCCTCTTCCCGCCACCCACCACTGCCACCCACCACTGCCTCCCAGAGTGACTAAACAGGGCCCCCTCCCTGCACTAGGGAAACAGGGCTCTCCTCCCCCTGCCACGACCTGAGGCCCTGGAAGGCCAACTTCCCTTCCATCTACCCCGCTCTGAGCTGGCCCGGAGGCTCCTGGCACAGTGGTTGGTCCCGGGGAGTGGGAGAACGGGCACTCTGGAGGTCATATCCTGCCCCGGCAGGAGGGGGAGAGGGCAGGGGTGGCCTGGGGAACTGACCTCAGCCACGGTCCCCTTGGCCCTGAGGAGGCAGCCTAGGAGGTGAAGGGGCACACACAGCATGGAGGAGAGCGCGAAGCCCCAGCCCACGGCCTCGCCCCACCACGGGTACACGTAGGTGTTGTTGTAGACCAGCGGCTCGTAGTACACCACGTTGAAGATGAAGATGCCCTGCGAGCAGTAAGCTGTGTGCTCAGCGGGTGGCACAGGCCCTTGGTGCCCCTCGCCCTGCCCAGCCTGCCCCAGCCAGCCCTTACCATGCACACCAGCGGGGTGAAGAAAGACCAGCACCATTTCATCCAGGGGCAAGGTCGGTACCCGATCATGCAGGCCACATCGTCCATGAAGCGGTCAGCTCCTGGGGTGGGTGAGGCCGGAGGGCCAGAGCTCGAGACCCACCACCCTGTGCCGTGCCGCGCCGCACGCACCCCCGGCCCGACCCTCGGCCCAGACCTACCATACACCCAGGCCACCACCACGCACTCCCAGAAGGCCTGCCAGAGCAAGGTCGTGCCACTGGCTGAGTAGTAGTCAAACAGCTGGAAGACATACATCCCGCCCTGTGGACGGAGCCCGGTCAGGAGAGGTGGCAGCCGGCAGCAGGGGGCCCGGGCATCCCTCAGCCCACCCCCACTCACATCGGTCACCATGGAGAGGTCGATGACAAAGCAGAGGGTACAGCAGAGGGCCACGGAGATCTCCCTTTGGAAACGGAAGTAGTAGGAGGCCGGCAGGAGGTCCAGCAGGCCGGTGATGAAGCCTTCCACACCTACAAACTGTGGCCGGGCCGCTCAGGCTGTGCCCCTTCGCCTGCCTGCCTGCCCGCCTGCCCCACCGGCCCTCCACCTCCCCACCTCCCGGGCCCCTCTGTTCTGTCTTCTCCCGGCAAACCTGGCTGTCGAGGCCGAGAAGCAGCAGCATGAAGAAGAACAGGGCAGCCCAGAGCGGGGCCACAGGCATCAGCGTGACAGCCCGGGGATAGGCGATGAAGGCCAGGCCAGGCCCTGAGAGGGAAGGGGCAGAGTGTGGGCACCTGTGGCCCCCACCCACATCTTGTCCCCACCTCCACGCTGCCCCAGGGTACCAGATGATGGCAGGGCACCCTGTAGCCCAGGGTGAAGGCATTGCTGGGCCACTGAAGCCCCTGTGTGTGCCATCCCAGGGGTTGGAAGGTTCCCACAGGCCCTTGGTCAACCTCCACTTAGAAGAGTGGGGTGTCTGGCTCAGCCTTCTGGCCCTGGGTTCCAGCAGCTATTGTGGTCACAGGTTACCACTGACCCCAAGAAGGCCCTCCTTTCCCTTGGCAACACTCTGGCAAGTATGAGGACATACCTCAAGGCCCCTGGCTACAGAAGGTTGGGGGCTCCAGGCTCCATGTGACCCAGCCAAGGCTCCAGCCCTGAGTTGGCTGAACAGCTGGGCCTCGCAGCTGCTCAGCCAGGCTTACTTCTGGCCCAGAGTGATGTGACAAATCGAGTTTGAATTTTTCTCATTTCTCAAAATGTCTGCATGTGTGTTGGTGTTTGTGGTTAGGCCAGCAGCTGCTGCCCCGGAGGCCAGGCTGGGGCTTGGGGGTCTTTACCTGACTCTGCCACCTTGGAGATGTGCACGCCCTGCTCTGTGGCCATGAAGCCCAGGATGGAGAAGACCACAAAGCCAGCGAAGAAGCTGGTCCCGCTGTTGATGAGCGCAAGGATGATGGCGTCCCTGGGGGCAGAGGGGCCATGCGGGCTGGTGAGGCTGCCTGCTGCCCCCAGGCGGGCAGGGCAGGGGTGGCAGGGCTGCGGGGCCTACTTGTAGCAGTTGTTGTTGAAGCGATTGTAGCTCCCCAGGGCCGTGAGGGCCCCCAGGCCGATGGCGTAAGAAAAGAAAATCTGGGTCCCGGCATCGATCCATACCTGGAAGTGGACCGGGAGACGGTGGGCGTGAGGAGCCCTGCTGAGCTGGCCTGCCCCCTCCACCGGCTCCCACCCCAGCCCGCCTGTCTCACCTGAGGGGACGCCAGCTTCGACCAGTCAGGCTTGAGATAGTAGACGATGCCGTCCAAGGCACCAGGCAGCAGCACTCCACGCACCAGCAGCACAACGAGGACCACATAGGGGAATGTAGCCGTGAAGTACACGATCTGGGGGGCCAGGCTGCTCAGAGGTGTCCTGTGGCACCAGCCCCCATGCCCCCAGCCTGAACAGGACTGCCGGGAAGGCCACGGTCCCCCCATACTGGATGGCATGTTCAGAAGTAAGGAGGGAGCCCAGCCAGCAGCACCCCGCTTCTAACCATCAGAGCCATGGCTCCTTCCAAAGGAAGCTAGGTGCTCGGCTGGGGTGACTGGAGCACCAGCAGCCCCATGGCCAGCGTGGGTCAGCTGCAGAGGGGAGAGGCAGGGCCCTCCCCCTGGCAGGGAGTTGGGTGGCAGCCTGGGGGCAGGCCCCAGGGATTCCAGGCCACCCCCTGCAGAGAACTGAGCCAGCCAGAGCCTCCAGAGCCTCCAGAGGGAAGTCTGCTGGGCCTGGATTTGGAAGGCCATGGGGCGGGGATCAAGTGGCCTGGATGGAAGTACCTGCCCCCTGCCCCCTCCCTGGGCTCCGGCCCTGGTCCAGTCACTTCCCACTGCAACAGTGGTCCCCGGCGGAGACACTCCACCCGAAGGCAATGCTGCCCCCTCATGCTGCGGTCCCTTCTCCTCCCCTCCCAGCCATCCCCTCCCCCCGCCTGCTGTACCTTTCCTGTTGACTTGACCCCCTTCCAGACACAGAAGTAGACCAGCACCCAGCAGGCCAGCAGACACAGGGTCACCTCCCAGTTGAGGGCCCCTGGCACCTCCAGCCCCCCAGAGAGCCGCAAGACTTTGTTCCTGGGGGAGGGAGAGCGCATGAGGGCTGTGCTAGCCAAGGGCAAAGAGACGCGGAGCTGGCCCGGGCGTGGTGCTCCCCCTCCTGCAGCCCTTGAGTCCAGCTGCTCCGTCCTGTGCACCTGGGCCAGGCCGGGGCCCAAGCCTGCAGCCTGGATGGTGTCCCTGCAGCACGTGTGTCCTGAGCCCACGAGCCCCTGGCGGCCCGGCCCCACGCCATCCCCGGCACGTGCGGCAGCGGCAGCCTCGCTCCCCTAGGCCGGCAGGCACAGCCGCGCCGCATCCCTGGCTCATCCCCCCTGGCTCATCCCCCCGGGGCTGGGCCCCCACCCCCGCCCCCGCAGACTTGAGCTGTGGGTGGGGGGCCAGAGGGACAGGCCGGGCGTGGCCCAGAGGCGCCTGACTCACTCCCAGAACTCGATGACAGGGGACCGGCGGTCAGCAAGCTGGTCACATGTGAGGTTGGCCAGGCTGGCATTGGCACAGTCTTCGTGGCGGAAGATCTCCACACAGTCAGGAGTGTTCCAGGTATGGCCACACGTGGCCCAGGGCAGCGTGGTGGTGAAGGACTTCACCAGGTAGTAGAAGCCCCAGGCCAGCACCATGATGTAGTAGGTGTTGCAGTAGAAGACGATAACCATGGAGGCGTAGCCCAGGCCTGGAGAGGAGTGCGTTTCCGGGGAGGCTCTTCCCTGCCCAGTTCCCCACATCCCATTCCCTGCATCTGCTGTCCTCCCCCCACCCCTCCATCCCAGATCTTCTCTGTCGGGCACCGGAGACTTCTCCAAGCCCCACCAGACTCCCTT
This sequence comes from Camelus bactrianus, assembly GCF_048773025.1. Classification (NCBI taxonomy): domain Eukaryota; kingdom Metazoa; phylum Chordata; class Mammalia; order Artiodactyla; family Camelidae; genus Camelus; species Camelus bactrianus. Next base: position 116,860,951 of record NC_133575.1, on the reverse strand, counting down.
GTACAAGTGTCCCAGCGCTGGGCTAACTCCTCAACCTGTCTGCCACCAAAAATCAGCCCCTGCTCCTTGCCCACCTCCCAGGCCTCACCTCCCGCATCCTCCCCGGACCCAAGGCAGAGTCCCCACATCCTGGCCCCATCTGAAAATCAAGTTCTCTTGTTTCTCTAGCTTCATACACCTGTCCCCTTCTCTTGGGTTGAAGGGAGGCCAAGCCTCCGCCCAGCCCCTCCAGCGGCTTCCAGTACTCAGCAGCTGGGGGGTTTTCTGGTGATCTGGAGCAGTGTGGGAGACAGTCACCCTCTTGGCGGGCAACCGCAGCCAGTCACTGCACTTTGTGCTCCAGCCTCCTCGGGGACGGAAATAATAGGACCTACCTCCTCCGGCCTTGAGAGATGATGGGGGAACGTTGCCCACACGCAGAAGGGGGCTCTAAGGTAACCGGGGACATTGGTCCTTCCCTTCAGACCCTGAACTTTTGATGGCTCCCGCCCAAGCTCCTTAGGCTGGCTTTCTGGCCTCTCCTGCCATCAGAGTCCCACACCCGGCGCCTTCCATTCAGCCCCAGGAAGCCAAGGGTGCTTGGCAGGGCCTGTCCCTAGCCCCACTGGGCCTGGGCATTCTCCCCAGCGAGAAGCCCACCCTCCAGTGTAGTCTCGGCCTCAAGGTCACTGGGTGGTCTGCTTGTCCCTGAGGAAGAGGGGGCCCACCTGGGGCTGCTCACCTTTGAACAGGGGGCAGATGTTCCAGACATTGATGCTGCCGGCTTTCATGAACTGGCCCAGTGATATCTCCAAGAAGAAAATGGGGATTCCTCCGATCAGGGCGATCAGGACGTAGGGAATAAGGAACACACCTGAAGGACAAAGTTCAGGGTGGCGCCTTGCACAGGGTGGCCCCTTAGCCAGGAGGGGACTTGACCTAAAGTCCCCAGCCAGGCTGCGCAGGCCAGGCCAGCCAGCCCAGTGTTCCAAAGCCCTGGGAGGCGGGTGGAGCCTTAGCTACAGGCTCCGCCCCAGCCCCATCATAACTTCCCACTGGGTGAATCAGAGCAAAGGGTGGCTACTGACTCAGGGGCTCAAGGTGAACCGTCTTGGGAGAGGGCTGGAGTGTTGAGGGAGGCAAGCACAGCCCCTGGGCCCTCAGAGCCCTGTTTCCTGGGCTTGGGGTCCCCTACAAGGCTTCTGCCCCTACAGTCACCTAGGGTGACCAAACTAACGGGCATGGAGGACACACGCACTTGTGGATACAAGCCATTAATCGTGTCGCAGTTCCCTGTTGGCCAGGCAGCAGAGGAGACTGCGAGGGTATGAATGTGCTGCAGGTACACACGTATGGCTGGTGCTTAGGCCTGGGGACCTGCTGGGTTGGGCGAGAGAAGGGAGCCCCTGCCTTCCCTGCACCCAGACGCTTGCCTGCAAGTGCGAAGGTCCAGGGAAGGGGGTGGGTGGGTTAGTGGACACAGGTGTCAGAAAGCAAGGACAGGAGACGAGGTTGGAGGAGGCTGGCAGGCACAGCAAGCTGGGGGGTGGGGAGACCTGGGCAACAGCCGCCCCTGTCCACTCCTCCCTCCTCTCCAGGCCCCCTATCCCTGCCCCAACTGAGCACCCTCCACTACTCAGAAGCTGTGTTCGGCTGCAGCTTGCTGTGCTCCAGGTCTCAGCATCCTTCTGGCCTGTGACCTTGGGCAGAGGCCTTCGCTCTGGGCCTCAGTTTCCCACCCGTCATCTAGTCGCTGTGGCTTCCCACCAACCCCGGTGCTGCTTTGCAGTCATAGGACACACGCGTGCCCATCGCTGTTGCTAAGCTGGGCTGGGGCAGGCGGGCATGGGGTGTGCATGCAGTGAGTCCAGCGGCGGCGCCAGGCAGCCCAGGCTGCAGGCTTCCCGAGCCTGGCTCAGGCACCCAGTGTTCCAGGCCCAGGCTAGAGGGGAGGGAGGCGAGGGGAGGGGAGGGGAGGGAAGAGGAGAGAGGGGAAGAGAAGAGAGGGGAAGGGGGGGGGAAAGCAGAGGGAGGGACAGAGTGGCTCATTGTGTGTGTGTTCGTGTGTGCACACGTGGGGGGCCCCACACAATGTCCCACTTGTGTGCCTGACTGGCGGGGGCAGCCGGGGCTCCTCACCTCTGGGAGCCCCCCTGGGGGGCAGAGGCCTTGCCTGGCCCCCTCAGTGGCCAATCACTTCGGGGGCCCAGCTCCGGGAGTCTTGGGGGGCCGCTCTGCGGCTTCAGCAGGCGGCTCGCCGGCGCCCTCCCCCCCCACACTGCCAGGCACATGACCGGCCAGGGGGGTGGAGGCCGCCCGGCAGGGCCACCGAGCGGCCACGGCCCGCGAGGGGCGGCCCCCGGCCCCCAGCCGTTTCGGGGGGCCTCCCCACACCCTGGACTTTGCCCCGGAGCCCCGGCCGGGCCGGCGGCGGGCGGGGGAGGGGCCCCGGCGCGGAGGAGTGAGGCGCTCACCTCCGCCGTTCTTGTAGCACAGGTAGGGGAAGCGCCACACGTTGCCAAGGCCCACGGCGAAGCCCACGCACGACATGATGAAGTCCATTTGGCGCGTCCAGGTCTCGCGCGGCGGCACGGCCAGGCGGCCGCCAGGCGCCCCCGGGCCCGCGGGGCCGTCGCCCTTGGCCGGGGCCCCGTCGGGCCCGGGCGCGATCAGGGGGCCCTTCTTCTCGTCGCCGGACACGCTGTAGATGCCGTTCTCGGCGCTCTTCTTCGCCATGGCCGGGGGCGCGGCGCCTCGCGGGGGCGGGCGGGCGGGCAGCGGGGGCGCCGGCGGCACGGGGGGGGGCCCCGAAGGCGCGGGCCGGCCGGGGGCCGGGGGCGGCCGGGCCGGGGGTCGGGGCGGCGGGCGGGCGGCGGGCGGGGTGCGGGACGGCGAGGGCGGCGCGGTCAGAAGCAGTCCACGAAGCACTTGAAAGTGAGCCTGAAGAATCTCATGTGTGTCGGGGGCCCGGGGGCGCGCGGGCGGCGGCGGGGCCCGGCCGGGCGGCGGCGGCGGCGGCGGCGGCGGCTCCCGAGGCTCCTGCCCGCAGCTCCCGCGGCAGCGGCGGCGGCGGCGGCGGCGGCGGCTCGCCCGGCCCGAGGCTCAGCCTAGCGGGGCGCGGGCGGCATCCGGAGCCCACTGTCTGCAAGCGGCGGCCGGAGCAGGGGCCTGCGGCCCGCGCCCCCCGCCCCGGCCCGGGCCTGCGCGGCTGCCCGGCTCGCCCGCGGCTCCTGCGGTGGCGGCGACGGAGACGGCGGCCTGGGCGCGCTCGCCCGTCCTTCCCGGCGGCGGCGGCTCCAGCCGCACTCGGGGCCGCGGCGGGATCAGCGACTCACCACTGCGCTCCGATCGTGCCTCTCCTCCCGGGCCCGACCGGCTGCCGCTTAAGAACCGACTCCGGGATGATGTCACTATCGCCCCACCCCCACGACCCGGCTGGTTCCCCTCCCCCTCCTCCGTCCGTCCCTCCCGCCCTCCCCGTCACTCCGCCCACCTCCTCCCGCCCTCCTCCTTCCGAGGAGACGCCGCTCCAGCGAGAAGCTGGATGGCTGCTACCTGGGGCGCCGGCCAGCACCTCCTCCCCAGGAGCCTTGCCCTCCCTGACCCCCGGTTCACCTGGGCCTGACGCCGGCCCGCAACGACCCTCCTAACCTGCCCTTCCCGGTTGTAGGCAAGCCACTGCCCTGGCTGTCTTCGACACATCCTTGGCCTCCCTCTCTCTTTTTTCCAGCTTATCCCGTCTCCCGCCGAGTTCCTCCCAGTTGCGGGCTGGGCCACTACTGGGTACCAAGTTCTCTGGCTTCTTGGCTCCCCTGCACCAGAGGAAGTGCAGGGTGCTTTGGCCTCTTGAAGGGCTAGGCCCAGCCTTCGACAAAGGAAAGGCTGGGCGAGGGGGTGGGGTGGGTTCTGCTTCCAGGTGTGCTGTGAGGCTTTGCCAGAGACCCTGTCTCCTGCCTTTAGCCCTCCTCGGGCGTCCCAGCCCTGAAGCTGGAGGGCAGAGCCATAGCTCTGAGGGTGACAGGTCTCCATGAGTCCCCTGAGCAGGCAGAGGGGAGCCTGCCCGGCTGAGGCACAAGGTCACACTTTTTCACCAATGAGGGGTGGGGGGTTGTAGGGACTGCTGCTGCCCCCTACCCTTGCCTGACCTGCAGGAGACTTGGGCAGGAATAGGATAAGGCTGCCCCCTGGTGCCTGGTGGGTGCATGGACCCTCCCTAAAGGCCTCAGCTGGGAGGCCCCAGCTCCCCTTCCTCAGTGCCGCTCTCCCAAGGGACCTCCAGGCCTCCCCAGCAAGAGCAAGGTTGTTAGCGGCTTCCCTATCAGCAGTTGAGCAGCCCGTTCGGAATTTTCCAAGGCCAGGCCAGCCGTAGGTTGGGGAAGGAGGGGGTCATTGTCCCGGCTGGAGATGTAAAGTGTGCCCGCCCCCACCCCTGCCCCCAGTCCCAGGCTCCCCGACCGCCACTCTGCAGTCCCCAGATGGCTCATCCCGTTAAGCTAAACCCTCAGCCATCCGGCGGCTTTAGGAAGAAAAGCAGTTCTGGCCCGAGCCAGCTCGAGCCTGCTAGGTGAGGGAGGGGCAGCATCCACTGGCTGCCAGAGAGCTCAGGGGCCTGTATGGGAGACAGGCGGGGTCTCCAGCGTTGGGGCTAGGTGGGGGTACTGGAGGCTTGGAACCCTCGAGGTGATGGGGTCACCCTGCTCCTCAGAAGACCCTGCGTTGAGTCCTCTGGCCCAGCCTAAGAGTGAGGCTGGTTGGGAGACAAAGAGACGATGGAGGAGTATGTGACCCATGGATGGCCTGGAGAAGCGGGGCTGCCTGCAGAGTGAGGATTGGGGTTGTAGGGGGAGGGGAGGGCCAGGCCCACAAACCTCAGGCACCCCCATCTGCACATTTGAGAGAGGAAAGGATCCCGCGGAGCAGGCAAAGGAAAAGGGGCAGGGAGTGCTTGCAGGCCGAGGGGGTGACGCCTGTGAAGGGAGGGCGTTAGCTGTGGCGATGAACTGGGTGAGGCAGCGTCTATGGAGAGGATTGCGCGTCCGAGCAGACGGAGGTCGGGCCGGTGGCGCCAAGAGAAGCAGGGGAAGTGAGGATGCGGCGGGGTGCGGGAGACTCTTGAGAATTGAAGATCTTGCCAGTCCTAGGACCTCGGTGGGGAGAGAAGGCAGGGGCAGGGGAGGGAGATGGGGGGTGGTGCCGATGGCACTTTGGGATGAGGGCAGAGGGTGAAACGAGGGAGGCCTGAGGGGTGTGGCCAGAGACAAGGGTGGGGGCCTCTTCCCCCTTGGCCGGCTGGGACGGGAGGGAACGTGGTCCAAGGCCAGTTACAGGACATGGAGGGACCTGCCACCCGGGGCTGCCTCTGCAGGGTCAGAGGCTGTGGAGAGGGAGGTGGCTGAAGAGAGCGGTGAAGGGTGAGCTGGCAGCCGAGAACGGCTCTCACTGCTCCAGGGACCGCTACCTCCACATCTGCAGGGTGCGACAGGCCCCCCTGGACCCCACTCGACAGGGCTGCACCCTCGCTCCCTCCCCGGCTCGGGTTTTCCCCAGGTGGGTAAGGCCACCTACCTCTCCTGGACCCCATAGCAGCCTCGTTCTCTTGGCCTGTGCACTGGCATGCTTCTCTCTGCAGCCCAAATCTGACCAGTCCCTCCCATCTGCTCTTCTCTGTGCTTTTTCCTCTGTGCCAAGGATCAACCTAGATTCTCCTCCATGGCATGTGAGATTGGGCACGAGCTGGCCGGCGGGCTCCCCAGTCCTGGAAAGGAGTGTGCCTCCCGAGGGGCCCTCCCTGCGCCTTGGCCCGTGCCCACCCACCTGTGATCCTGTGGGATTCGGCACAGCTGCCACCGGTCCCAGAAGCTAAAGAGGGAGGCGAGGGAGCCCTTAGCCTGTGTCTGCGCCTGGGCAGTTGCCCGTGCCCAGCCAAGCCGAGCTGGGCTTCGAAGCTGCGCGAAGTTCACCGACCCATCCTCGCCTCCGGGATGATTCGGCAGGACTTTCTTATAATGGGAGCCGGAGTCTGGAACTCTGGCCTCTGGTACGTTGACCTGAGCAGCCTGTGGGAAGGTCCAGGCTGACAGGGACAGCTGCAGTGCTCATGAGGCAGTGCTCTCGGTGTGCTGAGCACCCGAGGAGAACAAAGGCAGAGGGCTCTCCAGCCCTCGGTGGCTTTTCAGGGCTTGGCAAAGGTGGATTTGCCAACACCCCCATCCCCCTGCAGCAGCTGCTGGGGAGGGGGAGGGCGGACACCCCGACATCTCAGCTGAGGGCCAGGAGGCTGTCCCCTGCCAGGCCCTTGTACTAATGGCCCTTCGAGGCTGGTTCCGGAGCATGTGCAGGACAGGGTGGAGGTTCTCCTCCTACAGCCTTGCCTCCCCCGGGTGAGAAGCAGAGTGTTCTGCAGGCAGAAGGCCGGTGGCCTTTCAGAGCCCAGTTAGGCGGGCGGGGGTGGGGGGGTGTGGCGGTTGGAGTAGGAGCTGAGGAGAGGGAGGGGAAGAGGGGGAGCTGGAAGGAGGAGGCCAGGGAAGGGAGGGCCAGCCTGAGGGCTCCCTTTGTCCAGGGAGGCCTGGGAATTCGGCCTGGGAATGGGACTCAGTGCCTGCAGCAACCCGGGACACAGAGTGGCCATGCACCTTGGATGGGGCTGGGTGGGAGGGCACCCCCCCTGGGGTGACCGGTTATGCCAGGAGGATCTCTCAGCTGGAGATAGGCTGGGGGCTCCTCCTCTTTGGAGGCGGCGGGGCACCAGGCTCCGGGCACCCAGAGTTTGGAATGAGAATAAGCTGGGAACAAAGGGAAGGCTGGAGTCCACCTTGAAGGGCTTTGTGCTTCCATCTGCTGGGAAGGGGACAAAGGGGGTGAAAGGGGCAGGCTGCCTGGTGGGCGGGGGGAGGGCAACCCGGCCCCGCCCCACACCCCTTGTTCCCCAGCTGTGCTCACCCACAGATGCTCTAACAGGATTTTTCAAATTTGTTTTCATGTTTTAAGTAAACTTTTTATATCAGAATAGTTTTAGGTGCACAGACAAGTCGCAGAAACAGTAGTGAGCGTTCCCACACACCCACACCCAGCTCCCTGGGTTTCTAATGCTCTCCATTGTGTGGTACGGTGGTTACCAGAATCAACCGGTATTGTACCTCGTCACCAACTGAGGTCCAGAGTCGTCCTAAGATTTCCTTGGCTTTCCCCTAATGTCTTTCCCCCACCAGGATCCCACACCGCCTCTTCTCGCATCTTAGGCTCTTCTGTCCTCTCACACAATCCTCGTAATCAGTGACCTGGAGGAGATGCTGGAGAACTCCCCGCGGTTTGTCGGAGTTACTGTTGTGACTCTCACAATCTTCAGCCCCTCCCTGGCCCTACAAGCCTCTATCCTTCCAGAAGTGTGGCCAGAACTTCTTTGTTACATCCAGAAAGTCGCATTTACCTCACAGGGGTCACGGACTTCATCAACCCCTGAGCGGAGGTAGCGGTCGAGCACCCTTCTCAGCGGGCTTACGAAACTTCTCCCAGGAAGCATCCTGGCCCTATGCCTTCCTGCCGATTCCTGTCTACTCTGGGAAGCCTCTTGGCTGTACACCTCCCTTCTCCCTAGATTCTCAGCTATCCTCCTCTCCTCCTCTCCTTGAGCCTCCTTGCCGCTGGCTTTGCCAGCAGGTGGAGTGTTCTGTGTAGAGGTACCTGTCCTCAGCATCACAAGGACTGTACCCTGAGGGGAGGTTCTGCCTTGTATTAATATCACTGCCCTGTGGCGCTCCAGCCCCACCCTTCAGCTCTATTTCTTTCTCTTTTTCTTTTGGAAGATAAAGGTAATCGGATTGAGTTGACTCAGGGCCTGGGTCTCCGGTCTCTCTGAAGGATTTAGGCCCGGGGACTCTGGTCACTTTTTCTCCTGCTGGCTCTTGTTTCTCTCCCTTGGCTGATCCAAGAGGCCTCAAACAGGCAGATTTCAGGTGCCCACCGGGACCCCACTCTTGTCTTTGCCAAGCAGACAGACCCTTTCTCACAGCCGAATGGCTACAAGCCCAGTTTTCCATGCTTAATTAAACACCTTTTCTGCCAAATCCCCTAGCCCAGAGTCAGGCCGTCGCGGATCTTGAGACATCAGGGACACTGGGAGAGTCCTAGGACAAATGACTACCATCTGGCCAGGACCCATCAGACCCCTGTCTTGTGACATCTTGACCAAAAATGGAGGAGACATCCCATGCATCCAAATGTTCGTGACTCTGTTCCAAGATCCATGTCTCAAGAACTGCTGCGTGTGTCTGGCTCACGCCCCTTCAAAGCACCTTCTTCCCCCACAGGAGCTCCATGTTTTCAACGACCCCTCATGAGTCCACTCCCCGAGCTCCACAGCTGGGAGCTCCTACTCCTGGTTCTGAGGGGGGACAGTCTTCCAGGCCATCTAACCCTAATGCCCCATCTGGGGGGCTGGAGACCCCAGACCCCCATGAATCAGCTCATGGACTTGGCGTTTGGCATATTCAACAGTAGAGACAAGGTTGAAGAGACAGAAAAGATTCAGGGACAACAGCGAAAGGCACAGTTATTGGTGGCAGCCCACCCCTGCCCCACCTCAGGGTGGCCCTCACTTGTGAAGACCCATGGTGAGGACAGAATCCAGGACACCTGAATCAGAGCTAGTGTCTCGCTGAGGAAGGATGTGTTTTAAGTGGGCCAGGAGGGCCACTGGAAGGACCAGTGCCCCCAGTCCTGAAGGGGACTTGGGACTCCCAAACCAATGATGGCCAAGAGGACTGAAGACTGACAGGCCCAGGAAACCTCCCAGGCTCGCAAGGGACACCTGGTCATTTCTCCAAAGGAGCCTCGGGTGACCCTTGATGTGGCAGGTAGGAAAGTTATTTTCTTACTAGGTATGAGGCCACCTACTCTGTGCTGACTGATTTGCCTGGACCCTTGTCCTCCCAATCCTGTATGATAACGGAATTGATGGAAGGGCCCCAAGCCAAGTGGTTCACCCCTCACCTGCCATCCTCAGCTGCTGGCTAGGAAATTTTACCCCTGCACGTCAGTTTCTGCTCATGCCTGAGTGCCCCATTCCCTTGCAGGGAAGGGACTTCCTCACTAAATTCCAGACAATAGTCTAATTTGGAGACCCTGATGGGGAAGATACCCACCAAGACTGCTCTTGGCCGTGGGCACCTGCCTCAGTCCCAAGCCAGAGTGTAGTAGAGAATAACCTTTGTTTTGTTGGAGGTGTACAGGGACACCGTGACCTGGCCCATGGGGACGGCTGTTGCTGCAAGAACAAAGAATGCCTGCAGCAAGAAGATCGCAACAACCAACCACACCCCCTCCCTTGTTTTTTTGTATAAAAGGAGCCTGTACTCTGACTAGAGCAGGATGGTTCTCTAAGACATTAGCCTGCTATCCTCTCGGTCTGCCGGCTTTCCGAATAAAGTCTCTGTTCCTTGCCCCAACACCCCGTCTCCCGATTTATTGGCCTGTCATGCGGCGAGCAGGACGAGTTTGAACTCGGCAACAAGAGGAGGTCTCCCACCCTGTATTGTTTCTCAAGTGAACCCTGCTATCTGGGGGACTGAGGTCCCTGACAGAGCTACTATTTTCAGGCATCTTTAGAAAGGAGACCACATGAGGCTGCAGGCAAGCCTCTTCAGGTCAAAGGCAGAACTGAGGGCCATAATCAGAGAACTTCTCAAACCCAGGGAGGATCCTCAAATGTGTTTGTAAAAAAGATGATCAAAATGGGAGGCCGCCGGTCTAACTAGACCAACCATAGCTGACGTTCAAAGCCTGATAGGAATTTTGGGGGAGGCGTCTCCTCTAACCTACATGAAGGAAAGTAAAACATTCCAACATAGGTGAAGGGATGTGTCAGTCCTTTGGTATCAATGAGGTGGCAGTGAATTCTTTGAGGGGGAAAAATGTCCTTGTTTTACAAATCTAGTCTTTCCAGGACCAGAGGTGTAGTGCCAGAAATAATCCAACATCCTCCCACTACTCCCTAAACCTACCCTGCTTGTTTTAAGAGGCTTGTAAGCATTGGGAAAACCATTGTTTTTCTGTTCTTCAGGGAACAAAGTCATCCTAGGAGGAATTTGCCTTTCTCAAGCCTTTGAGATGCAAATGTTCCACCTGGTCTTTTCTGGGAACCCTGAGCTCGCTATCTTTTTACAGTGCAAATTTTGAGAAAAAGGGTAAGTAATTTGGAACTTGATTTGTCAAGATGAGTAGGAATCTTAAATGATTTTTCCGTAAATATTAGTAAAAAGGGTTTAGCCATCTAGACAGGTGACCTTGATTTGTTCATCTGCCATAAACCCAATTTGAATCCAACCTCTTTTGTAACTGATGGGTTTTTAATTTTGGAATGGAAACTATGAGGTCTCTGTGTTTCTTTGTGTGTTTGTATGTGTGTTCTGGATGTATGTATGGTATAGCCAAAATTAATTTGTGAAAAGAGCTCTATTTAATTGCCTTTAAGGGACTTAAGCACTTAAATAAATACTCAGAAATATAAAAGAAACTGACCAGAGTGAATTTCAGGTTCACGTGATCTGGGAGATATTCAGTACTGAGTCGATATCTGGTATTGAAGCTAGCTTAAGCTTGTTGGCTCAACTAATATAGACATGTTTTTAGGGTTATCGGTGTTAAATATAATACTTCTGTTGTACCTAGGTTTACTAGAGGTCAAATAAGACCTTGTTGTAACTGTTAGAAATTTGTCAGCCAGGAAAGTAACTCAATGGGAAAAAACTTTCAAGGAAAAGTAAATGTAAATGAAATAGGAGCTTTTAGGTAAACTCTTCAGAAACAATTATACTTTAGGAATGACTACTTAAAAATGATCTCTCCAGATATTTGGTAACTTGAAGTTTTAGAGTCATGCTTACTTAAGTTAAATGATGGAAATTTATTGAATAGCTAGGTCATTCCCAAATAAAATCAGATACTGAACCATTAATTACTGAGCATTGGCTTCCCTCACAGAGAAAATAAAGGTATTTAGGATTGTTGATGAATGTTTGTTACCACCTTGAGATATTTTCTATAAAAAGCACATATCTTTTTAGAAATTATTATTGGTATTTATGTTTGCCATTCTATAAATGCTAAGGTAAAAGACAGTTCATAATTGCTTACTTCTTAGTTTTCACTAAAAATTAAGGTTTTTAAGAGATGAGGATTCTAATTTAAATATGTAATTAAAACTACTAAAAAATAAAGGAAACATTTCAGTATACGATATGAAAGTAAGATGTGTGTTTTGAACAAAAGGAAGTATGAGGAATGGAATGGCATTTTGTTAAGGGAGAAGAGAGTGATTTTTTCCTAGAGCTGGTTGTTTATGAATGGAAAAGAAAATAAAGTTCAAAATAATATGGATATAGAGAGTTGGAGGTTTGTGGAAGAACCCTGAGGCATCTCAGAGAAATATTATATTAACTAGGATTATTTGGTAGTTTAAATTAAATGTAATCAGTCATAATTCTAGTTATTGTAACTACATTTCTTTATCAATTACATTACAATCAGGTGTTTATCTGTGGCTTTTTAAGTCTTTTGTCACTTACAGACAGTTACTGTTGTACTCTGATGCAAAGGTGCTTCATCTTCAAGAAGATTCATAGGAAAGCTGTGGAAGTGGTTACAAGAGTTCCACATCAAGATGATGGCCATGCGAGGATTCCGGCCCACACCGTCTGACTTAAAACAAGAAGCTGTCCTGCCCCTGGGACCCCTAGATCAGGCATCCAGAGATTTTTACTCCCTGACAGGCAGGTGATGCCCCTACTCAACCCTGAAGCAGCTATGGACTATAGCTCCTCTGCTTCCCATAAGATTATGGGAGTAAAATCTCTGAGGGGAGAATGAGACAAGAGGGAAGGGGGCAGGGCCCAGCCATTAAAAGAATGACACAGCCATTGAGGAGAAGATGTAAACTGGGTAGAACCAACTAGGCCCAGGATGGCAGAAGATTTGACTTCTAGTAGACCTTGAGTCTCATTATATGCTCATTTGAATAAAATTAGCCTTGCAGATTAGAAGTACCCATCATGCACCAATGACATGACACTTCCCATCAAGACTAACTAAGGACAAAAATCCCTCCTCCCCTCAGGAAGGTGGAGTTGGGATGAAAATCAGGGAATATGACCCCAAACTCCTCGCTCCCCAGTGAATATTCTGCCCATTCATTTTTATACCCCATATAACCAGCTTGCCAAAGAAACTGAGCGCAGCTACTCTCCTGAATCTGCCCGCTTGCCCCTTGAGAGCAACCTATGGCTTAATAAACCCTCACTTTACTTTCTTGACCTCCATGTTTCATCTCTGAATTCTTTCTGTGACAAGACAAGAACCTACTCTCCAGTAACACTTTCGCCTTTAGTTTTACAGACTCCATTCACTCCCGGGGTGACTTAGATCAGCTCCTTTCCTCCGACCCCCTTCAGTGAGGTGGTTTTATGCATTTGTAGTACATGTAGATTCTTTTTGTCACAATCTGCATTCCTTTCTGGGATCCCCGAACCTCCTGAAAGATTTTTAAAATTGCAGTGTAGACTTTTTTAAACTGGCTTCTTTCACTTAGCAGTGTGCATTTAAGATCCATCCATTTCTTTCTTAGGGGGGGCAATTAGGTTTATTTATTTATGTATTTATTTTTAGAGGAGGTACTGGGGATTGAACCCAGGACTTTGTGCATGCTAAGCATGTGCTCTAGTGTTTGAGCTATATCCTCCCCCCATTCATTTCTTTTCCTGGCTTCATAGCTCCTCTTTATCAGTGAATAGTATGCCATTGACTGCATGGACCACAGTGTGTTGATTCACGCACCTAATGAGGGACATCTTGGTTGCTTCCAGTTTTTGCCAGTTATGAATAAAGCTACTATGAACATTTGTGTGCTGGTTTTTCTGTGGACATAAGTTTTCAACTCCTTTGGGTAAAATACCTTGACGTGGAGCAAGACATTCCTTGGAGTGCTGTTGCTGGATTGTATGCTAAGAGTATGTTTAGTTTTATAAGAAACCACCAAACTGTCTTCCAGAGTGGCTGAACCAACCATTTTGCATTTCCTCCAGCAATCAATGAGCACCTCTGTTGCTCCACACCCTAATCAGTGTTTGGCATTGTCAGTGTTCTGGGTTTTGGCCATTTTCATAGGCATGTAGTGGTATCTCATCATCGTTTTAAATCGCAATTTCCTAATGACATATGATGGTAAACATCTTTTCATACATTCTGTATGAAAGAACTTTACGTTTTGTATTTCTTCTTTGGTATCTGTTCAGACCTTTAGCTCATATTTTAACTGGGCTACTTGTGTTCTTACTGAGTTTTAAGAGTGCCTTGTATAGTTTGGATACAAGTCCTATCTCAGACAAGTCTTTTGCAAAGATTTTCCCCCAGCCTGTGGCTTGTCTTTCCATTCTCTTAACAGTGTTGTTCACAGAGCAAACATTTAACATTTTGATATAGTCCAATTTATTATTTTTTCTTTCTTCATACTGCATCTAAAAACTCATCACCAAGCCCAAGGTAAGACAGATTCTCTCCTATGTTTTCTTCTAGAAGTTTGGCGTTTTACATTTAGGTCTGTGATCCACTTTGAATTAGTTTTTCTGTAAGGAGTCCCCTGAAAGGACTTTGAAAAGCTCTTTATCCACCAGGACGTAACACACACACATGTACCTTGAAGCTGACATTTACAGCATTTCAACAGATGCTTAAACAGTTTCGAAGGGTGGAATTTCTGGTGTATTGTAAATACTGATTGAAAGCAAAAACTGTGATATCACTTTTGACACTTCCACAGGTGTTTTGATGCTACAGGCTCACTTTGGAAGTGGGTCCTTTTCTTCTTGCCTCCACTCTTCATCTGCTGCCCTTCAGAGAGGGGACAGCTTTTCATTACTTATGGATCATACTTCTCCAAAACACAAATCACATTTCTTGTTATAACCAATGACCATGGGGCAGTGGATTAGACTTGTGGGTGCATAATTATTAAACAAGTGAGTAAGATGGGGCTTCAGTTTACGTCAGTTAGTCCAAGTGTCCACAAAGAGTTAAGACTTATCACCAGCATGAGATGGGGCTCATGGTCAGTCCCATTCCTACTTTCTTTTTTCTCTTTGAGATGTAAGCCCTAGCAACCCCTCTTCACAGATCTGAGCAGTTTGGAGTGGGGTCCACGCTGCTGGAGCCTTCTTGAGTGAACTAGGAAGGGTGATTGGGAAAGGGAAACTGAAGGGAGCCTTTCCTCTCTCCAGGCCCCGATGTTTTGGACAGAGGGTCCGTGGGACTTGAGGTCAGGAAAGATGAGTTTTAAAACCCTTTGCCTGCCTTGTGGACCCTCTTGAAGACTTTGTGACATGCCAGGGGCCTACAGGCCCCTGTGAAGACAGATTCGGCAGGCCACTCCTGGACCCTGAGACTCCATGGAGCCCCTGCAGCACTGGCCTGTGTGGGTGTGCTCCTGTCACCAGCCAGGACACCTGTCGCCCCCATCCCTATGGGGACCTGGACCCCCTGGGAGGGGCGCCAGAGCTGAGATGGGACTGGATGCGAGGAATCCACGAATTGTTGGATAGATTGAAATCCGTCACCCAGCACTTATTTCCTCCAGCGATTCTCCGGGGCCGAGTCAGCAGAGACACTTTCTGGGAGTGGATGCTTTGGTGAGGAAAACAAGACAAAGAAGGTGATTTTGTAGAGATGCACGCTCTTAAGACAGCAGGCAGGCGATGTACTACAGAATGTGTTGTTGGGGGGATGGCAAGTGAGGCCTGTTTGAGGAGGTGACATTTGAGCTGAGACCTGATGGAGTGAAGGAGCAAATCAAGCAGATACTTGAGTGAAGAGTATTCCAGGCAAAGAGGCAACGAGTGCGAGTGCAAAGGCCCTGGGGCAGGTGTGTTTGAGGGCCAGTTAAGAAGCCAGTGTGCCTGGAGCTGGCTGGAGCTGCTTGAGCAAGGGGGAGAGTGGGTGGACAGGGGCCAGAGCAGCGATGGGGAAGAGGGACCAGTCATGCAGAGCCCTGAGGTCACTGTAAGGACTCATGCTTTGATTTACAGTGACACGGAGAGCTGCCGGAGGGTTTGGAACCCAGGGATGATGTGATCTCAGTAGAAGGCATGCTCTGGCTGCTGGATGGGGAAGAAATTGCCAGTGGGAGAGGTTATGGGTGGGGTCAGAGGGCAGGGGGAGCCCAGTGAGGAGCTGCTGCTGCCCTCCAACTGAGTGCTGATGGGGGCTCAGGCCAAAGTGGCAGAGTGGCAGTGGCAGGGCTGGGGCTAGAAAGGGAGGCTGTTTTATCCCCAAATAGCCTGGACAGCCTGTCTGCCGAGAGGACATTAGAGCAGAGACGCGAAGGAGCACAGAGAGCCATATCAACATGTGGGTGAAGAGACTTCTGGACAGAGGACACCGATGGTGCAAAGGCCCTGGGGCCTGCTCAGTCAGGCTGCTGTGGGGCGGGGCGCTGAAGCTGGCGGGAACCCGCATGAATGACCAAAGAGGGAGGCGGGGGCGGCCGGCGCAGGCCGATTGCCTTACAAGGCGCCCTGCAGCGCCGCGGCCGCGCTGGGCCACCGCGTGCTCGGCGGCCAGCGGCCGGCGGGGGCGCGCGCGGAGGGGGCGGGGCCGCCGGGGCGCGGGCTGGGGGCTCGGCGCGGTGGCCACTGCGCGAGGCGACGCTGCGGTTTCGCTTTGACTCCAGGTCCGCACCGGCGCTCCGGGGCGCGGGCGCGCGCGGGCGGGGGCGTGCGGGGTCCCGGGCTGCAGCCGCCGCAGCCCCCGCGCACACCTGTCACGCCCGGCGCGCCCCCGGCCGGCACGCGCGCGGCCCACGCAGCTTGGAACGCGGGAGGCCCAGGCTGCTGAGTCCCTCCCGCTGCTAGGCGCCGAGGGCCGGGCTGTGCCTGGGCAGCCGCGTGGGTGGCCAGTGGCAGGCGGCTGTGTGCGGGAGTCGCAGGTGCATCTCGGGCGGGTTGATGGCCTGGGGCGGGGGGGGCGCGTGCCAGTGGGCACTGGGCCATGGGTGGCAGGTCTAGGCCTGGGGGCCGGGGGTGGCGGGCGCCTCTGGGCGCTGTGCATCGGGGCGGGTTTGGAGGGGCCCGGGTAGTGGGGAGGGGTGCATGGAGCTTTCTGGAAAGCGGTCAATCACGGCTGACTCAGTTGTGTGGGGGCAGAGAGAGGGTGTCTGGGCGCTGATCACCGTCGGGGTGCCAGGGTCGGGGGGCCTCGGATCGCGGCAGTGTATCTGGTTGGGGGAGGAGTGTATGCGGTGGCCTGGCTGGGAGGCGTCCACCTGGGAGTGGGGGCCTGGACGGTGGGGGAGGGGCGAGAAGACCAGGCTGGGGAGGGTGCCTGGGACCTGTGTTCTTGAGTGGGGCTGTTGCTGAGGACAGCTGAGGCACTACGCGGTCTGGGGTGGGGGATGGCCTGCCCCTCACCCAGGGACCCTCCTTTCATCTCTCCTGGCACCCCCAGACATGTTGCTGCTCAAGAAACAGACGGAGGACATCAGCAGCGTCTATGAGATCCGGGAGAAGCTCGGCTCGTGAGTGTGTGTGAGTGTGTGTCAGTGTGAGTGTGTGTATGCGTGTGGGGGATGGGTGGCATGGGAAGGGGAGGGCCTCCCCATTTCCTTCATCTAGGGGGGCCCTTCTGCCTTCCCACCTCTGCTGTCCCTCCCCTTCTCTCCTCCTCCCCCTCCCTCCCTCCCTCCCCTTCTGCCGCAGGGGCGCTTTCTCTGAGGTGGTGCTGGCCCAGGAGCGGGGCTCTTCACACCTTGTCGCCCTCAAGTGCATCCCCAAGAAGGCCCTGCGAGGCAAGGAGGCCCTGGTGGAGAATGAGATTGCGGTGCTCCGCAGGTGTGCACCCCGCTGGGGTTGGGAGTGTTCTAGGATGGAGCGCCCAGCCTCCTCTGTGTCCCTAGAAAGGCCTGGCCCCAGGCTCTGCCTTGCTGGAGTGGGTAGTGGTGGCCTGTGGTGGGGAAGAGGGCAGGGTGGAGGAAGAGAGGAGGGTGAAGGGCTTCCCTGGGGATCCAGGGGACGGCGGCCCAGGAGGGGCTTCTTCTTGCCTTTGCAGGGTCAGCCACCCGAACATCGTGGCCCTGGAAGATGTCCATGAGAGTCCGTCCCACCTCTACCTGGCCATGGAGCTGTGAGGAGGGCAGCGTCAGGCTAGGGGGTCGATGGGCTGGGTGGGGAGTTGGGGCCGAGGGGCCTGGGTCAGCTGAGCCCCTGCTCCCTCCAGGGTGACGGGGGGTGAGCTGTTTGATCGCATCATGGAGCGGGGCTCCTACACGGAGAAGGACGCCAGCCACCTGGTGGGCCAGGTCCTCGGCGCTGTCTCCTACCTGCACAGCCTGGGCATTGTGCACCGAGACCTCAAGGTGCCTGCCCTCCTGCCCACCCGCCTGGGGCCTTGCCCTGTGCACCACGGGTCAGGGGACTTGAGGGTGCCCAGCCCCTGCGGCCTGCCTTGTCCCAGCCCCCGCGGCCTGCCTTGTCCCAGCCCAGGGGCTGTGCCAGGGCTAACTTGGTGCTTTTTCTGGCATCCTTGTGTCACAGCCTGAAAACCTTCTATATGCCACCCCCTTTGAGGACTCCAAAATCATGGTCTCTGACTTTGGCCTCTCCAAAATCCAGGCTGGCAACATGCTAGGAACTGCCTGTGGGACTCCAGGATATGTGGGTAAGGGAGGGGGTGCCGAGGAGCCCGAGGGGCTGGGGGACCCTGTGGGAGCTGCAGCACTGGGGCGGGGCAGGTGGCGGGCCATTCCTGGGGTCGGTTAGGCTGAGCTGGGCAGCACTGAGCGTGGTGCGCGTGTGCACGGGTGTGCGTCTGTCTGTCTCTGGCCCCCAGCCCCGGAGCTCTTGGAGCAGAAACCCTACGGGAAGGCCGTAGATGTGTGGGCCCTGGGTGTCATCTCCTACATCCTGTGAGTGACCACTGGGAAGGCTCTTCTTCTGCCTGCCTGCCCCCTGCTGGGTTGGGGAGGTTTGGACAGCTGGGTGATTCATCTGTGGGTGCCAGGCTGTGTGGGTACCCCCCCTTCTACGACGAGAGCGACCCTGAACTCTTCAGCCAGATCCTGAGGGCCAGCTACGAGTTTGACTCTCCCTTTTGGGATGACATCTCAGAATCAGGTGAACTTGAGGCTGGCCCCGAGCTCAGGGAGGGGGGAGTGACGAGGGGGCACGGGGATGGGGCGGGCTGACCTGGCCTCCCTGCCCCAGCCAAGGACTTCATCCGGCACCTTCTGGAGCGAGACCCCCAGAAGAGGTTCACGTGCCAGCAGGCCTTACAGCATCTTTGGTGAGCTGGACCCCTGCTAAGCTGTCCCGGGACCAGAGAGACCACACCCTGAGACCCCCCACACCCCACTGACCCCCAGCTTTCCCCTAGGATCTCTGGGGATGCAGCTTTTGACAAGGACATCCTGGGCTCAGTCAGTGAGCAGATCCAGAAGAATTTTGCCCGGACCCACTGGAAGGTCGGTGTAGGGAGGGGCCTGTGGACCTGACTCAAGGCTGTCTGCCCCCCACTTCTCTGTCTTCCCCCTCCCTTGGCCTCAGGGGCATGGTCTGGGCTATGGTCCTCCACATCTTGAGGCCAGGCCCCAGGCATGGCCTGACACCCTCTCTCCCTGCAGCGAGCATTCAATGCTACCTCCTTCCTGCGACATATCCGCAAGCTGGGGCAGAGCCCGGAGGGTGAGGAGGCCTCAGGGCGGAGGCTGGCCAGCCACAGCCACCCAGGCTTCCAGACCAGCCAGCCCCCCGAGTGGTGACGCCCAGGTTCGTGGGGGTGGCCCTGCACCCCTAGGAGCTGGCTCCTTGGTGAGCTTAAGGGGTGGCAGGCCCCACGTGGCCAAGAGCAGAGCTGGGTGGACCCCACAGGGTAGAGGGCTGAGGGCAGAGAGCGCTGACAGGGAGGGCCTGGGGTTCCTGGAGAAGTGGATGAGGGACAGAGAGAGAGGCCATGGGGGCTGGTGACTCCAGGGACTGCGAGGATTCTCGAGAGGCCCAGCGCCAAGACCAGCGGGCACCACTGCTAAGGACCTTGGCTAGGAACAGGGGCCCTGGGGCAGGCCGGGGCACCCCCTGACTGGCCCCCTTCTCTGTGCTTCTCTCTTCTCCTTCACCCCAGGCCAAGGCCGAGGCCAGGTGCACCGACCCCCGGATCCCTTCCAATGGACCCTTTCAGTCCCCTCTCCCTCCCCCCAGTCTGGGGCTGGCCTGTGCTGGAGAGTTTGGGTCATGTGGGTGCAGTATATGGCACTGGGGTGGGAGCTGGCGGGGCATGTCCACAGGGGCTCCCCTCCCCTGTCGCCACCACACTCCTGCTAGAAGCCAAGAGGCCCCCGGGGCTGTCCTTCCTGTGCGCTGTTCTGTGCTTTGCTGACTGTGAGTGGTCCTGCTTGCGCCATGGCCCTCCAGCCCCTCTCCAGTTCTCCCCAAATTAATAAAGACAGACGGAGCAATGGGCAGTGCTGAGCTGGAGGGAGGGATGGGAGATGAGGGACGAGTGTGGAGAGGATGGTGTCTCTGAGCAAAGGAGACCAAGGAAGCAGGCCCACTGCCCAGCGGGCCCCCAAGGGACATCGCCCGTTGCCACCCAAAGTTCCGCTCCGTCTGGTCCAAGAACTTCCTGTTCCCACCCTGCAAAGTGCCAGCAAGAGGCAGCCCAGCAGCCAGCTCTGCCACCCTAGGTGTCAGCCTGCATGTGGCTCTGGCACCCTGGGAGAAAACGGGCACAGCTCAGGCCTGCCTACTGCTAGCAGAGGTGGTGGCAGGAGGCTGAATGGGGGCTGAGGAGTGCTGTCCTCGGGCCTCCGGGGATGGCCCACAGCGCCCTTGCTGAGCAGGAACAGGCTGGGAAGGGCTCACAGATGGGTGGAGGCCGGAGTGCTGCAGCTGGGAAGGCAACCAGAGTCCTAGGCTATCTTCTCCAACCTCTCCGCTCCTCCTGCTTCCTGGGCCGTGGCCTGATGGAGAGCATCTCCAGTGTACACGTTCTTGTGCAGAAAGGCTCTGGAAACCCAGTGTCAGGGGGTGCAGGAGGAGCCTCTTGGCCAGGAGAGGGTGCCGCTGGGGCCTCAAGCCCTGTGCTGTGTTGTGGTCTTGGAACACTTGGGCTCAGGCCCCTGGGGCAGTCAGGCTGGGTGGGTCCTGGCTTCTGGTGTCAAGGGTGGTGGCGGTCTACTGGTCTGCGCAGCCCCTGCCCCTCGAGGCCCCAAGCCTCTCCTGGCTCTGCTAGGCCTTTGTTCCGCACCCATCAGGGGAAGACTCCTCTGGCCTCTCCTTAACCCCAGCAGAGCAGAGGGAGCACCCTCAGAGCTCTGGGTGAGCTGGCTGCCCCTTTCCCCCACTGTGACCCTTGCCCCCCAGGGCCCCTGCCAGCCTGCACTGCAGAACGTGATGGAGAAGACACTTCTCCTTGCCGACCTTTGGGACTTGAAGGGAGGCAGTGAGGCCTCAAGCCAGGCTGGCCTGGGTCCTGGGGTTGGGGCTGGAGGGGGAGCAGTGTCCACTGAGGAGAGCAGCCGCACAGATAATTGGGGGTGGGCACAGCCCAGCGTGGGCATGCCCGCCTGCTGGTGCCCAGGCTACAAGTCCCTCTTTGGCTTTCTTCTCTCAGCATCCTCCCACATCCCCATGGCCACCTGTAGGCCATCCTTTGCTCCAGGCTTTGGGGGTCACACAATCCTGTCCTACTGTGTGTGCTCCCCTTCACCCACAGCCCAGGGGACCTCAGGCAGCCATAACCACAGTCCATCTCAACAGCCTGGCCTCTTCACCTCCAGCGACCCGTCCTGCCTCCCTTTAGCCCCCAGCTTGGGGCTTTGCCTTCTTTTGCCCTGCAACCTTGAAGTCCTTACCACGTCCACTTTTGCTGGAGGGCGGTCGTGGAGGGGGTGGACTTACTCAGACGTTGGGAATGATCTGTGTGGGGAAAGTAACGACTGTCTGCTCAGGCAGCCTGGAGCAGGAGCACCAGAGCCAGTCTTTCGGAAGGAATCCCACTTCTTCAGAGACAGCCAGCTCTTCCAGCCCATTGCTGCGGAGTTGGGCCCCAGCTCCTGCGGCACTGACACAGGATGCAATTTGACCTCCAGCCAGCAGACGGCGCCATGGTCACACTTTCCACATCCATCAACCTCCCCGTGATCCTTTAGCACCTGGGGCAGCTGCTCAAAACCGTTTTTCTCCTCCCCCATCTCCCCAAATCCTGCCCCAGGGAAGTCTTCACTTGGGGGAGACGTCCCACCCTCCCCATCTGGAAGCGGGGAGATGGCGGGACCTCCAGGGCAGGCAGAGGTGGCACCCTTCTTTTATCCCTCCAAGCCTTTCCCATGTGAGGAGACAGTTTGCGAGAGAACTTTGGGTCACCTAGGCCATGGGATGCGATGAGCGGCCTGGAAGAGTGATGGGCAGGGGTTGCTGCAAGAGCATTTCAGGAGCAGGGAACAGCAGGTGCTCAGACTAGAGCCTGGCAGGGTCAGGGTTGGGCTTTAGTCTCTGAGCAGGGGTGAGCCACTGGAGGGGTGGGAGCCGGAGAGTGCCTCTGTCCAGGCTGGGGTAGGTGCTGAACTTGTGGGTGTCAGGGGTTCCAGGGATACTCAGTGGGGTCCCACTGGGGATGGAGAGACAGAAGTGGGCTGTCCTGGGAGCTCTTTAGAAGTCAGTGATGGGTTGGGGAGAGGGATCCAGAGTGGCCCATGCATTTCTGGGTAGACCGTGGGAACATCCACCAAGAGGGGTTCAGCTGGGGTGGGTTGGGGGACAGACAACGACATTGATTTTGGACATGGTGAGTTGGAGGTGCCTGAAGGGGCATGGAAGCAGAGCAAAGAGAATTTGTGTATATTAACCCAAACCTCGACTATGAGGTAGCTAGTCTTATTAGCACCGTGCCCACTTTACATATGAGGAAACCGAGGCACAGAGAGGCCAAATCGCTAAGCCCAGGCCACATAGCCTTGGGCTCTACCCACCTGCCTGCCTCTAGGCGGGTGAGGAGAGCCTTTTGGGAACATGGAGGTCTTGTGGGGACTTGAGGAGAAGACGGGGGACTTCACCTTTCTCTTGGTGAGTGCAGACTGTCAGAGAAGCTGGGTTGGGGGGACTCCCCTGGATTTGAGTTTGAGCCAGGCATGTGGTTTTGTCGCCTTTAACATCCTCTGTGCCTCTAATTTCATTTAATTAATTTCCTGTGAAGTGGGAACCTGGCAGGTAGGGTGCAGAATCTGGGCACTAAGAAGACCCCTCTGAGAAGTGAGGCAGGGCTGATGGCAGGTCCACGTGTCTGGGGGCCCTGTTTGGGGGCCAGCTGAGAGATGTAGGGAGCCTGTGCCGAGGCAGTTGAAGAGGGACTGGAAAGATGGAGGTTGGTCTTGGCGGGCTGAATAGGGGGCTGTGAGGGAGTCCTCTGAACCCAGGAGAGAAGCAGGCCTGTTCAGGAAATGAAGAGGCCAAACCAGGCCCCCTGTCAGGGCTCTAAGCCTGGCTTCTCCCTGCCAGCTATGTGGTGGGCCCATGGCAGCCATGTTGTCTACCTACCCCAGCTTTGTCCAGGCACCCCTGTCTCCATCCCTGTCTCCTCAGGTGGGCAAGACATGAAGTATGGAGTGTTTGGGAAAAAACCAATAACTTGGTTTGGTTGACTGAAGGTGGCTGTGAAAAATGCTTAGAGATTGGTTTGGAAAGTGAACTTTCTCAAGAGAGCACTGGGGAGCCGCTGGGGGGTTGTAGGTAGGACAGTCACAAGGTCAGACTTTTGCTTTAAGAGAGTTCCAGTATTTTTCAATCCTCTGGCCCCCCCTTAAAAATATAAAAACCTCATCTCTAGATTTTGACCCCCCTCCCCAGCCCCATAGAGATTTCAATAGTTCCCCTCATGCCAGGGAGCCAAGCCTGCCTCACATGATGTCCTGAGTAGAGGCCCAGCTGCTTTTCCTGTTTCTCCTTGTGGTTCTTTCAGCTATGTCTTTATGTATTTTTAAGTTAGGTTATGAGTTTAGAATTGCTGTGTGTTTCAGGTCAGTTCAATATTTGATCAACATGGAGCAACATGTGTTAATACTGGTAATGCTTCTGCCTGGCCGTCTGCTTCCATGCTGCTAGTAGCGTAGCGCCTATGTCTTTCTTTTGGTTAATATTTACCTGGTATATCTTATTCAGTCCTTTTTCTTTCAAATGTACATATTTTTTGAGATATATTTCACGTGCCATAAAATGCACCCTTTATAATGTACAATTTATTGGTTTTTTTGGTGTACAGATGGTCCCTAACTTACAACAGTTTGACTTAAAAAATGATTTTTCAGCTTTTATGATGATGTGAAAGCAATATGCATCCAGCAGAAACTGTGCTTCGAATTTTGAATTTTGATCTTTTCCCGGACTAGCGACTTGTGTAATCCTCTCATGATGCCGGGCAGTGGCAGCGAGCCACAGCTCCCAGTTGGCCCGTAATCATGTGGGTGAACAACTGATACACTTAGGACCATTCTGTACCCAGACAGCCATTCTGTCAGTCCAGTATTCAATTACATGACAAATGCAACACTTTGTTATAAAATAGGCTTCATGTTAGATGATTTTGCCAAACTGTGGGCTAATGTAACTGTTCTGAGCACGTTTAAGGTAGGATAGGCTAAGCTATGATGTTTGGTAAGTTAGCTATATTAAATGCATTTTGTACTTAGGATATTTTCAACTTATGATGGGTTTATTGGGATGTAACCCCATGGCAAGTTGAGGAAAATCTGTATTTACAAAGTTTTCATCACCATGATCTAATTCTAGAACATTCTCACCACCCCAAAAGAAAACCCTGTAGACATTAGTGGCAACTCCCCATCCCCTGTGAACCCCCAGCCCCTGGCAACCACTAGTCTACTTTCTGTCTTTGTGGATTTGCCTGTTCTGTTATTTCACATAAATAGAATCACGATATGTGGCTCTTTGTGTCTGGCTTATTGACTCAGCACAGTGTTTTCAAGGTTCATCCATGTTGTAGCACGTGTCAGTACTTATGTACATTTTTACAGCTGAACGTTGTTCTACTCTATGGATAGGCCATGCTCTATTTATCCATGTATCCACTGATGGACATTGGGTTGTCTCCACCTTTTGGCTATTGTGAATAATGCATCTGTGATCATTCCTGTGCGAGTTTTTGTGAGGACATGTTTTTCAGTTGCATTATTTGGTAGAATTTGCCAGTGAAGACTTCTGGACTTGGATTTTCTTTGTGGGAAGATTTTCAATTACTAATTCAACTTATTTGCTTGTTATAAATCTATTCAGATTTTCTATTTCTTTTAAAGTCAATTTTGGTCATCTGTGTCTTTTTAGGAATTTGTCCATTTCATCTGAATTATCTAATCTGTTGGCATAAAGTTGTTCAAAACATTGCCTTATAATCCTTAACATTTGTATAGGTCAGTAGTAATGTCCCCCTTTTCATCCTTGATCTTGGTACTCTTTTTTCTTAACCAGTCTAGATAGGATCAATTTTGTTCATCTTTTCCAAAAACCAACTTTTATTTTTATTGATTTTCTCTATTGTTTTCCTGTTTTCTACTTCATTCATTTCTGCACTAATCTTACCTCTGCTTGCTTTGGATTTAGTTTGCTTTTCTTTTTCTAGTTTATTAAGGTAGATCAGTTGACTCTTGATTTGAGAACTTTTTTGTTGTTGTTGTTGGTATAGGCATTTAAAGCTATAGATTTCTTTGGTAAACAATATATAGTTGTTTGAATCTAGTTTTTTTGAATGTCCAATTTTTGATTGGGGTGTTTAGACCATGCACATTTAATGTAATGATTCATGTGGTTGGATTTACATTTGCCATTTTGTTATATCTCCCGTCTTTTTGTTCCTGTCTTCTTCCTTCACTGCAGTCACTTGTATTAAATATTTTTTTGTGTACCATTTTATTTTTGCTGTTGATTTTTAACTATATATTTTTTGAATTATAATTGCATTACAATATGCCTCTGAACTAATCATAATTTACTTTGTATTAAAACTCATTTATTTTTGGTAAATTATAGAGACATTGCTGCAGGATAGCTCCATTCCCTCCTTCCTGTTCTGTGCTATTAATGTCATGTATATTACATCTATATGGATATAAACTCAACAATGCAGTATTACAGCCATCACTTTATACAATCTTATGTCTTTTAAAGAAGTTAAGAGAAGAAATGAGAAAGAATATATTGAGAGATATTTATATTAACCCACATATTAATCATTTTTGCTGCTTTTCATTTCTTCTTGTGAATTCAAGTTACTAACTGGTGTCAGCCTGAAGGATTTTTTTCTAGTACTTCTCGTAAAGAAGTATACTAGCAATAAATTCTCTCAGTCTTTAACTGGAAATGCCTTTTTTTTTAATCTTCCATTTTTAAAGGATAGTTTTGCTAGATACAGAATTTTTGACTGATTGTGTTTTTTTCCCCTTTCAGTTCTTTGATTATGTCATTTCATTGTCTTTTGGCTGCCATTGTTTCTGATGGTTTCTGTTATTGTGGTTTCCTCCTACATGGCTCGTTTTTCTACCATTGCTTTCAAAATAGTCTATCTTTGGCTTTCAACAGTTTGACTACGAAGTGTCTATGACTAGCTCTCTTTGTGTTTATCTTTCTTTGAACTTCCTGGATCTGGCTACTGTTTCTCATAAAATTTTGGACATTTCTGTCATTGTTTCTTCAAATATTTATTCTGACCCTTTCTCTCTCTCTCGTCTTCTTCAAAGCCTCCCTTTACACACGTTTTAGAGTGCCTCATGTTGTCCCACAGGCCTCTGAGGCACAAGTATTTTTCTGTCTGTTCTTTAGACTGGATAATTTATATTGTTGTGTTTTTAAGTTCACTAGTAATTTCTTCTGACATCTTGAACCTTCTCTTTAATACTGCTAGAAAAAATGTCATTTTAGTTATTGTGCTCTTCAGATACATTATTTCCATTTAGTTATCTTTTCACAACTTCTGCATCTGTATGGAGAATCTCTATTTGTTGATTTGCTGTTGTCATACTTTACTTTAACTCTTTAAACATGGCATTCTTTAGTACTTTGAACATATTTATAGTAAGTACTCTGAAGTCTTCATCGACTAATTCCAACATCTAAGAGCATTCAGAGATAGTTGCTATTGACTGTTTTCCCTAATGTGGGTCACATTTGCTGTTTCTTTGCATGTCTTGTAATTTTTTGTTGGAAATTGAAGATTTTAGATAATATTTTCCAGCAACTCTGGATTCTGATAGTCCCTTTCCCCCTGGAGGTTACTGTTTTTGCTGTGTGTGTGTGTGTGTGTGTGTGTGTGTGTGAACTTGTTTGCTGCTTTGTTGTGTAACTTTTCTGGACTAAATCTGTGCTTAATCTAGCTTAGTGGCCAGCCAAATTGGACAGAAACTGGGCTCAAATGTCCCAAGCTACTAAGACTTGTGTACTCTGCTGCCGGATCTGTGTGTGGATAGGGGAGATCTTTCAATGTTTAGGCTATTTTCAAGTCTTCCCTGGGTTTTCTTTCCACTGACCCTTTTGAGTCTCCTACACACATGTGCACAGCCTCAAGGTGGTCCAGGAGAGCCTGAATGGATTGAGCCCTCTCCGTTCTCCAGCTAGTCGGGAATACGCTCGCCCCATCAGTGTCCACAGCCTCGGTCTAGCAGAGCTGAGTTGCTGGGCCTTCCCTGCTGGCCTCTTCCCCAGAAGCTGTTTCCAAACCAAGCTGGGAGGGGTGCGAGCAGCCCTGGGCCGGAGTGTCGCCGATTCCCAAAGGTCAGCTTCTCATTGTATTAAATACCTTTGGTTGATTTCGAGGTCATAAATACTGTTTTTGTCAATTTTTTCCAGCTTTGTAGTTGCTTTCATAGGGAGGTTATTTGTTGATCTCCTCATTTGGCCATAGCTGGAAGTCCTGACCTTTGATCTTTTTTTTCCTGTCCGATCATTTAGATGTACCTCTTATAAACAGCTTATGGCTGGATTTTTAAAAAATCCTGTCTTTAACTGGAAAATTTAGTCTATTTATTTTGCTTAGTGATGTTTGGATTGATTTCTAAGATCTTATTTTGTGCTTTCTACTTATTCCAATGTTTGTTTCTTTATTTTCCTCTTTTTACTTCTTTTAGATTTAGATTCTTCTCCTCACTTGATATTTTCCCTCCACTAGTTTGGAAGTAATACACTCTATATTCTTTTAGTAGTTCCTTAGAAAACGTATCATGCATATTTATCTTCACAAAGCTTAAAGTTGTTCAATACTGATGTGGCCGTGAAGGAGTAACAGGGTCCAGAATTCCCCTCCCACCATACACAATTGGGAAACTTGGCACGACATATGAATCAAGTGTTTTCAGATGACGGACAATAGCTGGTGAAGACCCTGTGGTGCCTGAGAGAAAGGAAACAAGTTAGGTAAATTCCACCACCCAGACTTTTCTGACTGAGGTAGAAGAAGCATTAAAATGTAACCCCTAATGATAACCCAGGGAAAAATATAATTCAAAAAGACACCTGCACCCCAATGTTCATAGCAGCACTATGTACAACAGCCAAGACATGGAAACAACCTAAATGCCTATTGACAGATGACTGGGAAAAGAAAGTGTGGTATAGATATTCACAATGGAATATTACTCAATCATAAAAAAGAATAAAATAAAGCCATTTGCAACAACATGGATGGACCTGGAGATCGTCATTCTAAGTGAAGTAAGCCAGAACGAGAAAGAAAAATACTATATGATGTCGCTTATATGTGGAATCTAAGGAAAAAAGACACAGATGAACTACTTATTATTTATAACTTGATTGATTTCTTGAATATGTGTGAGCACGTCTGACTGTCCTTTATGAATGGATTACTGCATTCTGTTGATTCTTAAAAAATGTAACTCCTAGTGATAAAAATCAGCCGATCAAAGCAGACTCAGGGGGAGTCCACTTTCTGGTCTGGCACATAAGGACCTGGAGGTCGTCCATGCTAGCAAGTGAAACACTCAACAACCTGAAAAATGAACAACTCTTCTTAGTTCCAACAGGGACGAGAGGTCATAGGCCAAACCACTGCTCCCCAAACTAGAGAGACTCCAGGTGAATACAGAGCATCACAACTTACCAGAGCAGAAGCCCATGAGCAGGAAGAGTGCTGGAGTAAGAAAGCCTGAACTTGCACTGACAATCTGCTGGGGGCTAGGGTGGACAATTCTGAGAGTTCAAAACTCCAGGGGGACCCAGTCCTAGGGAAGTTCCCACCCTCTTGTGAGTTTTACCTCCAGGAGTCCTACCAGGTTCTCACAGTGAAGACTGGAGAAAAATCTCCTCCTGCCTCTGGCAGGCAGAGGGGGAAAGTAGAGATTTTGAAATAATACACCAGGGCATTCTGTTCTTAACAAAGCCCACACCCAAGACAAACGATTATACCTGAGCCTGGCCTGTTGGGGTTTTATCAGAGTCTAGCAGAGCTGGGAAAGGGAAACACCTCACTTCAGCCCCCTCTAGCCATCTTAACCCACCTTAGTGGGGCGGAAACTGAGAAGCACTTGTGAAGGTCACAACCTAGAGGCACAGGCTCACCGAAAGACTCAGGCCTGATCCTTGGACTGTAGACTGCTCCCCCTCCCCCCACACCTCACCAGCGGTAAGTCAAGGCCTTCTTTACTGCATTACTCCTTTACTGCCTGGCTTTCAACAAAGAATTGCAAGGCATACTAAAGGGAAAAAACCACAGTTTGAAGAGACAGAGCAAGCATCAGAAGCAGACAGATATGGCAGGGATGTTGGACTGGCGATTTAAAATTCCATGCTTAATATGCAAAAGCCGTGGAAGGTACCATCTTCAGGGGGTCCTGGGATTAGAAGGAGGCCATCTCTGGGGGGACTGATATTCTGCTGACTACACCTATTGAGAGCACTGCCCTTCAAGAGTCCTGGCTGTGTGTGTGGGCCCAGGGATTATCTCCCAGCTCCCATGGGTGGCCCATGGAAAGCCACGGGAAGAAGATCCCCAGGGAGGAGGGATGGCCTCTGACTCTGGGCTCCTGGGTGTAGATAACACTGTGACAGGTGCTGGCCCTAGAGCTGGTTCATGCCCCTGGACTCAAGGATCCTCATTGTTTCTGAACTTGGAGCCTTCCTCTTATTTTCCCACCAGCTCAGCCAGTCATTCAAGCATGTTTTTAGACTTCATCCTATGTTTTAGGGATTTTGGACAGGAAGGATGTCTCTGGACACCCACATTGTGCACAAAGTCCCCACTGCCTTCTCTTACTGCCCTTGTTTCCACCCACCCTCTGGCTTCTCCTCCACTTCCTGCCACATCTGTGTCCTTGGGAATCACGGCTTTAAAACAACCCTTCTGGCTACAGTGTGCTGAAGGCACTGGAGGCGTCCAGAGCTGCAGCCAGGAGGCCAGGGAGGAGCCAGCCCCAGCTGTCACTTCAAGTGGCCCAGTGGCCTCTGCAGGCTCTCCCTGCCCCCAACCCAGGTCTTTGCAGTCCAAATTCTACACTGCCTCAGCCAGAAGGACACACACTGGGACGTGCAGGTCTTTGGGCGTCCCTCCTCAACTTGGGTCCTGCTGCGGCTCTATCTGGTCATCCCGGGGCTTGGGTCTGACTTTGCACTGAGTCTCAGGGCTCAGCTTCCAAACCCCATGGTCACTTCTGGGTCCCTCCTCCCTTGCTCTCCCCACCACACCGGACACCTGGCATCATTTACTGCTTCATGGGCTCTGTCCCTCCCATTCTGGGAAGTCGACTCCGAGCGGCAGGTCCCGGGCTCACTGCTGCGACAGAGTCCCTGGCCATGTGTGTGGCACAGAGCAGGGGCTCAATGGTTGTGAGTGAACAGGTGACTCAGAGGTTAGGCTGACAGGCAGCGTGGAGGCGAGATGGGAAATGGTGATGTAGGGGTGGGGTGGTGCTCGAGTCCTGATCAGCCCAGCACACCCCACCCCTTCCCAAGCCTCCCTCCCCACCTTTCCACAAACCCTCCAAGGTGCTCAGGAAACAGCTTCCCTCCGTTCAGTATCTTACGGAAACCGTTTATTCAGAAACAATTAAAGAAAGCAACCATGGTGTGGCTTCCGAAGGGACTGCTGGCTAGTGTGCATGTGTGAGCGTTGATACAGACAGACACACACGCGTGCGCGCCGCCCATGAAGGGTATGTACTGAAATGAATGACTGTGTGTGTGCAGCTTGGCCCCTTCCCCGCCCCCCAAACCAACCATGGCTGTGTGGGACCCACAGTGGCAAAATCCAGGCCTTCTTCTCCCCCTCCCCCACCCCCAGCTCTTGCTTTGAGACCCCATCTCCTCCGGCGGCAGTTTGACCACCCTCAGTCACAAAGAGCCCCAGTGATCCTGTCAAGACATCTAGGGGAAGAGGAAAAAAAGCATCTTTTCAAATGTCAAGTGGATAAACAGTCAGGGCGCCAGATGTGCGGCCGGGAACCCGCCCAGTGGCTCCCAGGCCGGCGCCCTCCCCTCTAGCGCTGCCCAGCCAGGAGCCACCCAGAAAGGGGCTGTGCCCATGGATGTGGGGCGGCCACTGTGCCTCCAAGTCCACATCCCCTGGGAGGCCCCCAGTCCCAAGAGGCCCGAGCCCTCTGGGCAGGGGGCGGGAGAGAGTGACTACACTGGTGGTAATGGTGAGCCCCTCCCCATGAGCAGCCATTTGGGTCCAGGGATGGGAGTGGGAGCAGGTCCCTGTGGCAAATGAGGTGGCCGGAACAGGCACACGCCCTTCCTGAAGGGGGAAACCACGGGAGGCTCGGGGCCCAGCCAAGCTGGCCAAGCACACAGGGCCTGGGCCCTGGGAACCAGCAGCCACCTGGAAGAGTTTCTCCGGATGGGAATCCCTATCCCCATCCCCCACTCCCCAAAGGAGAAAGTAACAGTCGCGAAAGAGGCAGGGTCTGGAGCGTGGTTCCGCCCCAAATCGGTGCGGGTCAGGCTGGTGGCCCCAGGCCCAGCCCATAGGCACGTTTAATAGGATTCCCCGTGGATGTTTTGAGTGGGTAGGACAGGTTTCTTCCCACGCCACCCTGGAGGGGCTCCCAGATCCCACCTCGACTCACAGCCCCCACATGAGGTATTGAGCGCCCCCCCACCCCCATCCCACCCCCCCCACCCCCGCCGCTTAGGGTGATCCCCCTCCCGCCTCCTCCCCAGCACATGGGTGATCGGGAGCACCCACTGGGGGGTGGCCCGGGTCCCTATGTGGCGTCCAGCTCGAAGACGCCTTCGCTGGTCGGGGTGGTGAAGAAGGAGGGCGGGTCGGAGGTGGCAGACTCCTGCCCGCCGCTGCCCTGCTCCCGGGCGCGCCTCTCCTCCAGCCGCAGGCTGCGCTCGAAGTCCAGCAGCTGCCCCATGAAGTTGAAGTTGGGCGAGATGTTGGACTTCTTTCTCTTGACCAGGTCGTAGGCATCGTTGAGCGAGAGGTGGAGCTTCTGCATGAGGTAGGCCACGGTGACGGTGACGGAGCGGCTGACGCCCGCCAGGCAGTGAACAAGCACCCCGCAGTTCTGGGACAAAGCCTCGTCTGGTGGGGGGGCAGAGCGGGGGCCCACATGAGATTCGGATGGTGGCCTTCTGGGGGTTCCTGCGCAGCCCCATCCCAGCACTGTCACTGGCAGTCTCTGGGAGCTGGCCCAGCACTGCCTGACCCCAGACGTGCCATCCAGGCTGTGGGGATGGTGGCTGAGCCTGGTGGTACCCTCGTGAGGGAGAAGGAAGAGGCGGGAAAGGCCAGGGGCCAGGTTGGGGAGGGCAGGGAGGGAGGCAGCCGGGGCAGAATGGACTCACCGATGAACGCAATGGCCTCAGGAAAGAACTGGGACAAGTTCTGGCTCCAGTGGTCTGAGATGGGGATCTGCTTGTAGTGAAAGTCGCCGTTCTTCTCGAAGAGGTTAGGGAGGTTGGGGGTGACGTTGAGGATGTAGCGGATGCCCAGTTTGGCCAAGCTCTCCACGTTGGCCGAATCCCTGGCACTGCCCAGGTAGAGGTTGGGCAGGATCTGCACGGGGAAGGATGGCAGCAGCCCCGCTGGGGGGGGCGTGGCGCCCTCCGAATCCAGGCCACAGCTCATGGAGTCGCGGTCGGGCTCGGATTCCCCGTCTGAGCAATCGGAGCCCAGGTACAGGCTGCCGAGCCCCACCACTGGGCTTGGCACTGGGGCCATGCTTGGGCCACCATGGCTGCTGAGGCTGGTCTCACATAGATGAGGGCACTCGGCCTGGAATCTGCTGAAGCCACCTGGGAGGGGAGAAGGGGAGAGTCCCATTGATCTGGACCCCTGGGCAGCCAAGTGCCCAGGCTGGGGATAGGGAACCAACCCTAGTCAGCCCTGATCCTCGAGGAACTTGTCGGTGTCCCCAGGGGGAACTCGAAAGCCAGCAGCCTGGTATCCCTTGTGGCGGCTACTTCTCTGGACAGCAAGTGCCCACTGCAGCTGTAAGACACTGGGCCCAGGCAGAGCCGCCCAAAGAGGATCTTATACCGCCAGGGCCAGGCCAAGGCAGGCACGGGAGCTCAACAGAGTTTAGATGCACTGTCAGCATTAGGGAGGACAGCAGCCATCAGTTAAAGAATCAGAAAGGTTCACATGTGAGTTCTCTGCCTGGGTGTCTCCCGATCCAGCTTGACCAGAAGCACCTCAAGGGCAGAGGCCAGGTCACAGCCATCTTTGTGCTCTCTTCAGGGATGAAGTGGGACCCCAAGGAGCAAAGGGCCTGGGGGAGAGGGTGGCGTTCCACCCGTATGGTCCCAAAGTCCCAAGAAGTGAGTATTTCCATCTACAAATAACTACTATTTCCCAGGGCTGGGCCTGGAAATCCAACATTTTATTTATTTCTGTATCACTGTGCATTCAGAATGCAGGAAGGGACGATGCCCCAATGACCCTCCTCGATGGGGAGGTGTGGACAGCTGGCTCTGTAGGTTCATGGGAACCCTGTCCCTACTCTGGATCTCTGGGGGTGTTTGACTTGGCAAGGAGCCAACATGCCTGTATCAGCCTGTCTCCCCTCCGCCCCCAGTCCTGCCATGACTATGGCCGGGGCAGGTCTCTGCCTCCTCCTGCCTTCCCCGCCTCTCTCCCTCTCTCTTCCCCTCCCCTATCCAGACCCTTTGCAGACGGAGATTCGTCCTCCTGTGGCTCCTGCCTCCTTTGCCCATGGCTGAATGAACAGCTACAGGAGGTGGTGATACCACGGGGAGGGGGCTGGGAGCCCACACTGGGTACTCCATTCTTCAGCATCCAGGGAGCCAGGTCAGCTCAGCTGGTTCTCCCCATTTTCCAGACTCAGAAACTGGGGCTCTCAAGAGTGAAGGACTTCTCCAAGATCATGCACGGGGAAGGGAATCTGACCTCCACTTTTGACAAAATGAGGCCGGGTTTGCCCAAAGTCAAATGAATTATGACTGCCCTGGGATGGTGGGGACCTGCCTCCCCTGGGCCGGGGTCCTCCCCAGGCTGGCACCTGCCAGGCCACCACGCCCACCTACCCTGTAGGTAGTAGGCCAGGTAGCCTTCTTCCCGCAGCTTCTGGAGCAGGGTGCCCAACACCGACTCGGCCTCCCACTCCTCGGCCTCGGCCTCGGCCTCCCCACGCCTGTGCCTGCCCCCGCCCTGGTCGTACAGGAGCACTGGGGCGGGCGGGGGCGGCTGCAGCGGCGGCCCAGGCAGGAGCGCGCGCACCGACAGGCTCCCCCGCCGCAGGCGGCGCAGCAGCAGCGCAGGCAGGGCCACGCTCAGCGCCCCGCCGATGCGCGCCGACTCGTACAGCTCACGGCTGCGGCAGTCCAGGAGCAGCAGACGCGGCCGTGGGGGCGACAGCTCCCGGCGCAGCCACAGGCACGAGCGGCCCAGACCCTCCATGGGCTCGCGGCTTCTGGCACGTCGGGCCTCTGGAGCTGCGGAGAGAGGGAAGGCGAGCAACGTGAGCCCGCGTCCTTTGCGCCCGGCTGCCAAGGGGTGAGGGCCCAGGGGCCAAGACGTGAAGCCAACCCCGTGTCTTGAAGGTGGGCGCCTAGGGTCCCGCAGGGACACCCCTCTACTGCATGACTCTCTTCCCGCGCCCCTCCCACAGTAAGGATTACGCTCCCCGTGCGCCCCAAGAAAAACACCCGAGGCAGCCACTCGCGCTGCTCTCCACCCCGGGAAGTGCGAGAGGTCCTCCAGAAGAGGAAGAAGGCTGGGCGTCCAGCGGCCCCTTGGAGAGCTGTGGGTCCCTTCCCCACCTCTCCTGGGGACCCAGGGCCGCGGCCACCTTCCCCTACACCCCCTTTCCACATCTCTCAGTCTGCCGCCTGCCCCGCAATCACTCCCCATCTTTGAGCTTCCGACTATGGGGGAGTGTGCACGTGAGAGCGGGTCAAGGCCGAGATCTCTCCCAAGGCCAGGTGGGCCTGGGGGAACAGAAGTGGTGCCTAGGTGATGGACCTCGGCAGGCTGGACCTCTAGGAACTGACCTGGCTCTGGTCCCTCTCCTCCGCCTCCCCTTCCCCCACGAGAAAACAAAAGGAGAGAAACCTGGAGCTTGATCCCGCGGCGGGTGGCCGCACGCGGATGTCCCAGCCACGGCCACCGCGGACTGAGGGGCGCCGTCCCCGGGCAGGGTGTCCCCGGGCCCGGCCACCGGCAAGAAGGCGGGGCAGCGGAGCAGACGCGCACGTGGAGTGGAGGCCGAGTCTACTCGCCGCCCGCGCACCCGCCGCTTCCTGGCAGTGAAGACCCTGCTTCCACCTTGGAAGCTGCTGCCTTTGGACTCAAGAGTTGCCGTTCAGAGGGGCGGGGCGGCGGGGGCGGGCCCAGGGGGGCCAGCGAGCCAACGGGTGCCAGCGAAAGCAGTCGAGTGGGCCCCGCAAGTGGCGCGCTGGGCTGGGGCTTCCACCGGAGCGGGACAGGGCCGGGGCAGAGGCCAAGGGCAGGTCAGGGGCCCAGCAGGGGACCAGCTGCAGCTCCCCTGGCCGGCGCCAGTCAGGCCCCTGGAGGCAGGGGGAGGGGTGGGGACAAGAGCCCAGTGCCCCTGCCCCAGAGGCTGCCTCCAGTCCTCCTCACTTGGGGTGACCCTGGACCGTCATGTCCCCTAACTGGGCTTCAGTGGCCTCATCTATATAACAGGCTCAGCTTAGCTACCACCTCTGGCTCCCATGGGATGCCAGTGAAATCACAGAGGGGAGGAGGAAGCAGGACCAGAAACCATGGCTGCTTTCTGGTCCAGAACTCTGCCCAAGGCTAGCTGGAGGGCTAGGCAGGCAGAGGGCGGCTTTTGGGCACCCCAATAGCTTCACCCGCACAGGCCAGACCAAAGGCTTTAAAGTCACCAGGAGCTCTGCACTCTCAGCCCTAAACTGGGGTGCTCTGTTCTTGTCACCTTATTGATCCTGGGAGTCATCCCTACCCCTCCTTTTGCCCCCTCCCTAGTTGATTGGAGGCAAGTAGTTTCTACTTAAATGTCTCTTACATCTGTACTTTTCCCTCTGCCCCCTGCACTGCCCAGGTCCCCAGCATGGCTTCCAGAGCACCCTCCCTACCTCCGGGCCTCTCTGCCCCAAACCCCCTCAGCCCTGCCCTGCAGCAGATCATTTGCTCAGCAATGGCTGGTGGCCTCCATACCTTCCATGGACACAGGATGATGAACAGGCAGGACACACTAGGTCCCTGCTTGCACGGCACTCCCAGGCCAGCAGGACAGGTCAGTAATAAACAGGGAGATGGAACAAGATAACACTGGGTGTGTTAAGTGCTGAGACAATGAAATGAGGTTGGGGGGGTGGTTCTGAAAAGTCTGGCTCTATGGCCCTTCTCTGCTTAAAACCTGTCTAAAGCAAATAGCAGAGTTGAAGGAAAATGTACAAAAGATAAGATAAAGTGCATACAAACGAATCAAAAGGTCAAGACTCCTATAGATAAATGGGCAAGGAACCAGAAGACACTGCATGAAGGAGGAAATGTAACTGGTACAAGGCGTTTAGGGGAAGGTTCAACCCCAGACATGGAAGGAAAGTTAATTGAAAAAACAAGGATGATGGAAAACACGGTAACCCTTCCCACTGTTACATTAGGAAAAAGTTCTCAAAATGAGAACACCCAATGCTGGCAAGGGTGCTGTGAAATAGGCCCGCTGCTCTACTGCTGGTTGCTAAATGATTCCCTGTTGGTTCTCTGCTGGTACTGCCCTTTCGGAAATAAATTTGGTTATGCGCACCCTCTGGCCACTTTGGGGACTGTA
This sequence comes from Camelus bactrianus, assembly GCF_048773025.1. Classification (NCBI taxonomy): domain Eukaryota; kingdom Metazoa; phylum Chordata; class Mammalia; order Artiodactyla; family Camelidae; genus Camelus; species Camelus bactrianus. The sequence continues at coordinate 116,824,707 of NC_133575.1, read as the reverse complement.
CCCCAAGGAACTATGTAAAAGAAGGCAGAGCTGTGCACACAGGGTGGGTACCACAAGACATATAACTAAGGCGTGCAGGGTACAAAGCCACTGGAAGGCCACTGTTTAGGATAGTTCAGTCCAGGGCAACTGCCAGACCCTTCCCATGAACCAGAGTAAGATGAGAAAACTAGGGTGGTAATGCTGGGGAGAGGGCAGGGTACAGAGAGGTCACCTCCAAGGGGCCTCCAGTTACCCCCTCCCTCCCTCCCTCCTTTCCCAGCCTAGTGGGCCACCGGCCTGGGACTCATCTCTGGCCCCAGCCCAGCACGTCCTGGTCTCTGGGAAGAGTCCCACCGCCTGCATCCAGGGGCCTCAGGCAGCTGGGCTGTGTCCCCTCCTCCAGCCCGGGGCCTCCTCCTCTGCAGCCTGTCCTTCCCCAGGCCCCTCAAGGTGTCCCACTCTGGGCAGGCTTCTGTCTCCGGGGCCAGCCTGCCATCTCCCTCCTCTTTGCTCAGACCTTAGTGCCCTGAAGTTGCAATGCCCACCTGGGGCCAGAGCAGAGGAGGGGGCACTTCCTTTCCCTCACATCCTAGCTCCCAGAGGCAGAGGTGGGCTGCCACCTGCCCATAGGTCCTAAGCCTGGGGGCTCCATCCAGACTTGCTGCAGCTGTGGGCAGGAGGCTGGGGTGGGCAAGGGTTGAAGGCACCAACAAGGGATTCTGCCACGTGTCAGCCTGTGGTGTCTGGCCTGACACCCCACCTGACAAAGAGGTGGAGAGATACATGCCCTGGCGTGGGGGCTCAGTGTGGCTGGAGGGAGGAATCCCAAACCCCGCAGGAGGTAGGAGCTCCTGAGGTGCCTGAGCAGACTTTCTGGAGAGAGCTCCCTGGGGGAGGTGACCAGAGCCCCGCTGGGCAGAGGAGGATGAGGAAGGAGGCAACTCCAAGAAGCCCCCCCCCGCCCCCACCACGTTGGTTGTGCGGTCGATGGGGGGAGGTCTGCGCCTCCCAACGCCTGAAGAGTGGCTCCCCTGCACCTAGCTCCAGACCCCTGCTGCCAAGTCCCTCACCCACCCCGGGAGAAAGCGTTCAGGAGAGGGATTCAATCTCGAAAGTGAGTGCTCACTGCCCGGCGCCGGCGGCGCCCGCTGCGCCAGCAGCAGGACAAACTGGAACCTGTTGCCACCTCCGCACTGCAGGGCTGAGCGCAGCCAAGCCCCCCCTCCTCCGACCCTCGCCGGGCCCGCCCGCACTCGGGCCCCCTGCAGCGCCTGCTCTGGGCGCTGGCCCCGCCCCGCACCCGCTCCCCGTGCGCGCTGGGCAGGGGGAGGCGGCGCCGCGCGCCCGGGCTTCGCCAGGCCCCCTCCGGCGGGCGGAGCCAGGCCCCGCGCTCGCCCTGGGGTGGGCGCTGCGCCCGCCGCCCCAGCTCCCGCCGGGAGCCCCTGGCCTCCGCCCGGCTTGACCAGTGCCCCTTGGAGGCCGCGGCAACGCTGCTGCCCGTAGGCCTCGTCCGCGCCGCGTGCGCCCTCTGGTCCCCAGGGCCTCCGGAGAGCGGTGCCTCGCCTCCCTCTCCATCCCCCCAACCCGAAATACACGGTTCCCGCCGGGCCCAGTGGCAGGATTTCGGCTGTCGCGGCCCGGTCACATGGCCAGGAGCACAACTCCCAGCGACCGCGTTTCTGCCAAATCCAGTGTCTTTTCCACCAAATCCACTTTCCGCTGGGGATGGCTTTCTGCTTTTCCTGGTCGGTCTCCTCGCGGGACTGGGAGTTCCTCCAAGGCAGGAGCGGGTGTGTCCCCGGCCCCTCGCTGGCCCCAGCCCCCAGTAAAGGGCCTGGCACACGGCGCTCACGGAAGAAATGCTCGTTAACAAAGAAGGCATGAATGAATGAAACCAATTGTTGCATGAGGGAGCCCAGGAGGGTGCTGCTCCTGCTTTCTCTCTCCGCGGGTCACACACTCCTCCCTCTCAGACACGCACAGGAACACGTGCACCCATGGCCCGCACCCACGGCATTCCCCCACCGCACACGCAGACAGGCACACACACTGCGCTCCGACTCCTGCCCTCAGGAAACCTACCTACTACGTGCGGGCCGGCAACTGGTGCCCCTTTGGCCCCAGCTGGGCCGCTTCCATGTCAGTGCCTGCCACTCCTTTCCTCTCCCCTGCCCATCTCCCCACCCTCGACATCTAAGTACGGTACCTTGCATCCCAAGTGCCTTCCTTATTTCTTAAGGAAGAGGCCAAGTCAGTCGCGGAGGAGACTCGAGGTCTATTTAGGGAGGCACCTGGGGGGCCCTCAGGATGGTGAGCCGCTGCTGCCAAAGGCAAGCCAGAGGCGCCTGGCAGAGATGCCACCAAATGCTGCAGCCTCTAGAGCCCGTGTGCCAGGTGTTGGGGGGTGGTGGTGGGAGGGACTCAGGGATGTGCTGGGGGATATTGAGGGCTATTTGCGATGGGGGTGGGGCAGGGTGCTGGAGAGCAGGAATCCAGCAGGTGTGCATACGCGTTGGGGTGTATGAGAGTGAGCGCTCGGGATGCTAGAGGTGTGTGCCTGGGGGGAGTGGGCCTGGCTTCGGAGAGTGGGGAGTGTCGGCCTCTGGGGGTGTGGGTTAGTGTTGGGGCTTAGTGTTGGGGCTTCGTTCAGGGGTGGGTGGATTGCAATGTCTCTGGGCTGGGAACGTGGGTGGGGTGTCTGTAATGAGCATATGGGGAGTTGGAGATGGTGGGGGCACGGTGAGGAGAGCTATGTTAGTGCAGATATCGTAGGGATGTGCTGGGCGTGTGTGTGTGCGCGCGCGCGCGCCTGGGTGTGTACTGAGGCGTGGCAGCGTCTGGGATGGGTGCTGGCCTGAGTTGGGGACAGTAGTGGATGGTGTTCGTGGCTGCTGGCGTGTGCACTGCAGGGACCTGGGTCCGTGGTGCATGGTTTGTGCACGCGCGTGTAAGTGCCAGGGGGTGTGCGTGGCCGAGGACGCGGGAGGTGCAACGGCGGGATGCGGGGGGTGTGAGGTGGCAGGACCGACCTAGTGGGTCTCGTAGGGGCGCGTGCCTGGGACTCGCAGAGGCGCGTGCGTCGGCCCGTGGGGTGCGCGTTGGCAAGACTTTGGGGGTGCAGGGTGGAGGAGCGCACGTCGGGGGGGCGGTCAGGCAGGGTGGGGGTGGGGTGGTGCCCGGGCGCCGCGTGCTCCGCTCACCTCCGCTCACCTCCGTTCCGCTCGGCTTCCTGCGCCGGCTCCGCGTGTCGCGGCCGGGAAGTTTCCGAAGCCGGGGCGGCGGGAAGCGCCACAACCGCTGCCGCCGAGCGCCACCGGAGCCTCGGGCGGCGGCCTCGCCTAGAGCCGAGGGGCCGCCGCCGCCGCCGCCGCCGCCGCTGCGGAGGGAAACTCCAAATCCCGCCTCCGCCGCCGCCTCCTCCCCTCCCGTCGCCGTCTTCTCCGCCCCCTGCCCAGGAGGGGCAATGTCGCCGGCGGCGCGCAGGGAGGGAGCGGGGAGGGGCCGCGGCCTGGCGTCTCCCTCCACCTCCCCCGCCCGCCTTACTCCCACCTGCCAGCCTCTGCCCGCTCTGCCCGCGGTGGCCCCTCTCTGGGATGCTTCCTGCAGCCCTCCGCCCTCAACAGCTTGGGGCGCGGGCGTGGAGGGGGAGGCCCTGACCTAGGCTGAGCCTGGGAGGGGAGAGGTTTGCTCCGAAGAGTCTAGCTGGCACCCTTGCTTCCCTCAAGAGGACCCATCTAGGACCGGGAACAGCTTGGCCCCCAGAGTCATCTCCTGCTGCCGCAGGGGTGAGGACATAAGGACCAGATGACAGCACCACCAGTGCCCCCAACCACCAGGTTCCCCTGCACGGTCTTCTCTCTTCTCAACGTATCAGATTCTGGCTAATAGTAATAGTATTTGGGTCTCAGTGCCTGGAAGGGGTGGAGACAGGCCGTTGGGGGTGGGGCTGGGAGGGGGGGCTGTTGTCACCGGGCCCAGTTTGCTTTCCTCTGCACCGAAGACCACAAGCATCACCATCAGGGGCCTCATTTTGTCCAGTCTGGGACTCAGAGGAGATGTTCCTGTGCTATAGCTAGGGAAACTGAGGCGGTGGTTTCCCGGTGATCATGCAGCAATGTAGGGACAGAGCCCGACTGGGCTCAAGGCTGGGACAACATGGAGAGGGAGGTGGGTAGAGCTGGGATGCCGCACACGTGAGGGGGCAGCCAAGGAAGGCCTGGCCACCTGGCTAGTGTCTGCGGCAGCCTGGAATTCCCCTGAGTCATCACCCCTGGAAAAGAGAGGAGAGGGGCAGCTTTGTTTCCTCATCCGTAAGTTGGGGGCGACGGGCAGACCTCATCACCTCCAAGGGCCCTCCTAGCTTTGCTGTGCTTTCTATCCAGGGTGTGGGAGCCAGGGCGGGGCCCTGCTGCCACTAGCCTGGCATGTCCACCCTGCCCTTTGCCTCTTCCAGCCTCAGCAGATGCCTGCCTTGACGACTCTCTCCCTGCTTTGGCCCCTGGGCTTTTCTGGGCTGGACCCCGTGGTGGGTGCATCTGACAGGTGGGCCCAAGGTGCCCTGGGCCGGCCTGACCTTTCACCTCCCCTTAAGCATCCAGGCTCCAGGGTCCAGTCTGGAGTTGAACTGCCCAAACGACACCACATAGGTGAGCAAATGAAACTGTGGGTCTTGCTGCTCGACCCCATGCTTCCCTGACCATCCACACTGCCAGCTGTCCTGAAGTCAGGGGGCTTTGCTAAGAAATCAACATGTGCTCACAGCTGTACCATTCAGCGGTAGGACCATTTTATCTGTCAAAATGTGAAAATACACGGAGACCACAAAAGATGGGGCTGCCCGCCCCCCACCAGTGATCCTCCCTTTTGGGGAAGACATATGGCAGCCGTGCCCAGGACCCTGGGCACTCAGTTGGCCCCCTGCAAAGACTTGGTGAGCTGACTCACAGAGGAGTTTCTGGAAAGGTTGGATAACCAACCACTACCCCCCCCCCCGCCCCGCCTGTGCTTTAGTGACTCAAGGCTGAACGGCTGGAGGAGGAACATTTGGATTGAATGATGCTGCCCCTCATCCCTGCAAAGCTCCTACCCCAGCCCTCCCGCAGTGCCTCTGCTCCCCAGGCAATGAGACCCACCCAGCACGGGAAGAGAAGAAAGCCACCACGAGCAGCCAGGCCAGTCCTAGAAGCTCTAAAGGCACAGGACTGCCCCGCCCGGGGAAATGGGGCCTCCGTCCTTAACCCTAGGGACGTGTCTTGGTGAACAAGGCCTGGCCTGGGCCCTATTGAGGAATAAAATGGAAAACTTTCTCTAAGAGGACTTGAGTGAGAGGCCATCCGTGTTGGAATCTGAGGTAGTTCTGAAGGCACAGCTGGACCTCTGTCTCTCCGAAGCAGCCAAGCCCACGTGCTCAGATACTGTCTTCTCCTAACAGAAATCTCAGTAGGGAAGACTGGGTGGTTCCAGCCCTCACCCTCACCTCTGCAGCCCTGCCCCCTCTCCCGCCAGCACCCCCTACCCCCCTGTGGCTTGGAGGGAACTGCATGGGTGGAAAGCTGGGCCGAGTGTACCATGGTGGGCCTTTGGCTGAAGATGGCTGTACTAGTGAAGGGACACCTTGTTCAGGTCCTGGTTCCGGGTCACTTTCCAGACAATCGTGGCTTTGAGGAGAGGCCCATTCCACTTGGTCCTTGTGTGGACCCCCTGCTCCCACCCGGGGCTCAGGCACTGGGGTGCACACACAAGCGAGGTTTCATTTCTGGGCAACCATCAGGTCCCACAGAGCAGCGTCTGCCACTGAAGCCATTTGCTCACATGACAACCGCCCCCCAGGCCGCCACTGGGTAACAGGCTTCATTCCACCCCTCCCCCATCTGAGGCACTTTAGCCAGCATCTTCTAGACACGTCTCCCTACCAGTTGCCATGCCTTCAGGGGCACATGCTAGACCTTATTCCGGAGCATCCCGCCTGCCTGCTGCAGCTCCCAGCAGAACCACAGCTAGCCAGGCGTTTTTAACCAAATGGCCCTGGGGTGGCTCTCAGATCACCACTTGCAACCCAGGTGAAAGAGTGAGGGTAGGAGCTAGGCGGGGCCAGGAGCGGTGGAGGGGGGAGGGCCGAGCTGTGCAGCACAGCAGCCATTGATTTCCGAGGGGCCAGGACCTCGGGAGCCATTAACACCCCCATTCCGGGAGAGCTCAGGTTCAGGTTCAATAACCTGGTTATAAACCCCCTCCAGCCAGCTGCACAGGCTCCCTCTCCTTGTCTTGTCCTCCCAAGAAGCAGTGCGCGGGTCTGGATATACATTACAGATGAGATAATCCTTTTACCGGGAGAGAGCCAGACACCCACACCCATTGGCTGGACTGGCAAAGGGAGGCGAGAGGGAAGAGGGGGAGAGTGGTGGAAAGTGAGGAGAGAGAGGGCCGAATGGGGCCAGGAGAGAGGGGAGCTACCAAGGGTGGAGGGGCAGGTCAGGAGCTTCGGGGTGCAGAGGGCCTGTAGGGAGCCCTTCCTCTGCTGCGGGACTCCACACCCGCCACTCCTGCCAATGGCTCTGATGAAGGTCTCTGTGAGGGGCCCACCTGGCTTTCTGGCCGTATCTCTCCATCCCCCTCCAGGAATGTGCCTCTTGAGTTAGGCCATGTCATCACAGGAAAGGTTACAGGAAGCAGGCCATGAAGTCCGACCCAGGTGGGGGCTCAATCTGACTCCTGGTCCCAGCTTAGTCCTCTTTGAAGGACTTTTTCTCGTCTGATCCTCCGGGGTCTGCCCTCTTGATGGCAGCAAGGAGTTCCTTGTCTGGCCACCTCCCCCTGCTGCCTCCTGCTCCTCCTCCCAACACTGCAAGGCCCAGCCTGGGCCCCTGGTGGCTCCTCGCACCCAGCCGGAGGCCTGACACCATCTGTACCTCTCCTCCCACTGCTGGAGCTTTCCACCCCTCCCCCCACCCCCGGGCTGGTCTGGGAGCCTCTCTGCAGGCCTCCCTCTGGGCACCGAAGCCCTAGTCCGTCCCTCACAGTGACTGAGGTAGGTGGAGGCAGGAGGGAGCTAAGGCCCAGGGCAGTGACTTGGCCAGAGCCCCGCAGCAGCGGTAGTGAAGCCGGGGCCTGAACCCAGAGCTGCATGTAGGAAGCACCCTCCAGAGCAGGAGCCAGCAGCAAAGCTGGCGCTGTGGGCGGGCCCTCGGGGCCTGGGCCTCAGGAGGGTGCTAGGCAGGGTGGGCTCCCAGAGCCACTTGGCAGCTGGGAGGGAGACTGGAGTGGGGCCCTACCAAGCCGAGTCATGCAGCCTTTTGAAGCACTACTGTCACCGAAGTTTCCAGCTGACAAATTACAGTTTGGGAGCCAGCCTTACATGCTTGCAAGGAAGACATCGTCACAAGACCCTCGAATAATGAGAACTGGTAGCTCCCCCATAACTGTGCTAGGAACAAGGACAAGGAGCCTTCGACCTGAGGGAACCAAGGCACAGAGAGACAAGGCCAAGGACCCCAGCCAGGCCCCAGCCTCCAAAAAGCGGACTGCCTCTGCCTTTGGGGGCTTGGATTCTAATCCAGGTCATTATTTCTTGTAGGTTTGGGGGCCGGCAGGAGGGGGCCAGTGATGCAGCCAGAGCAGGGAAGGATGCAGCTCCTGGTCACAGAGGGGCCCTAAAAGCTGCTCACACAGCCCGAGCTGGCAATGAGCCAGCTGCGGTGGCAAGGGCTTGGTCTGCCTTGGAGTCCAGGCCAGCCCTGCCAGGGTGGGGCCTGAGGCTGTGGCCCAAGGGTGACAGAGATCCCTGGAGCAGGTGCCCTCCAGCCCAGATGAGGGCCTTCTCTTCTGCCACCATCTCTTGGCCCTGCCCCTGCCGTCCGGGCAGCACCCTCACTCTGCTTTCGCTGCCCCCTCCCCACTTTCCTGCTTGAGAGACTTGACATGAGGAAGGCGCAGATATTTCTGCCAACTCCGTGGGGATGTTTCCCATCTAAATTTAGAGAGTAGCTGTTAGCCCGCAGTACCTGCTTCCCACGGAGAGGAGGGCGCAGAGCGGCCCCTGGGCAGGGACGGGGTGGGGTACAACTAGGGCCCGATGGCAGTGAAGCGAGGGGGTCAGTCTCCTTGTCTACTGGGAAGTGGGTGCCAGCGAGCCCCTGTCCCAGAGACACCACGGGCAGGAAGGGGACAGCCACAGCCCCTCACCTGAAGCTGGCCCTCTCAGCAGGAGGCTGTGAGCGGTCACTGAGTTCCTTGCCGAGGTCTTCGCTATCCTGCCTGTTGATGACAGGGTAATAGTTCTCAGGGCCATCTCCATCTTTCACCGTGGGCCTGGGCAGTGTGGCGGATCACTCCCGGCACCCACTTTCTCCCGTGGGATACAGGCATGGGAGGGCCTTGCCTGGTACCTGGCAGGTGGTGAGCACTCGGTGCCTTTGAGCTAGGGCCCCCTCTTTTGCCAGCAGCAGTTCATTGTTACAGAGAGATAAGGCGCAGCCTGTGAGGACTTGCAGCGTCAGCAACCCGGAGCAATGGCCTGAGACTGGTTTTCTAGCCCTTGAAAGTCTCTCGTCGCTGCACCCCTACTTCGAGGGCAGCTGTTGGGGCTGGCATGGATGGGGCCATGAAGGGAACACAGAGCCCGATGTGTCAACCTGCAAGGCTTGGCTCTTGGGACCTGCTGTTGGAGACCTTACCAGAGCCACAGGGACTGTGATGGTAGCCTTAGCCTCCCCATGGCAGACCTGGCTTGAGCTGCCTGTTCTCCGCAGCCCCAGAGGAGAAAGGGGGGGGTCAAAGATGGAGTCCCCAAGTCTATAAGGCAATCATCAGAACGAAGTCACCATGGCCCAGATGCAAGCTTCTGGGGCTCCGGTTCTCAGTAACGGCCCCATTCACCATGGTAACTAGGGAGAGAAGTGTCCAGAAGTTGTCTTCAGGAAGGTGGACATGGGCTCAGAACACTGTCAGCCAAGCCTACCCTTCCCCCATGGCTCTCACCACTGTGTCCTCTTGTCCCACCAGCCTTGCCTCCACCCAAGTACCTAAATGGCTCTCCGAAACCCTTCCACGATGCTCTGTGCCTTTGGGGTGGAGACACCCCTGAGCTCTGGCCTCCGAGTTCTGCGTGTTCTCCCACGTCCACCTCCTGGAGCCCAAGGCTGCTTGGCATCACCTTGCCTCCCAAGGTGGTGTCTTCTAGATGTGACTTGTCCACCTTCTTGTCAAACTCCAGAACCTTCAAGGCTCCTCCTCTCAGCCACCGCATCCCTCACTCCCTGGTTTTGGATCCACTTCCGGGGCCTTGGGTCTGGGCTCATGGCCTCCGTCCTGCCAGGCCCACCCTCATCCTCATGATGGCCCATTTGAACCCGTGCTTCTCAATGCTTCTCTGGTGATCCTGGCCCCATCTCCACTTAGTGCCCCACTATAGAATTCCTTACTGGCCCCTGGCTACCTTCCTTCCTTCCCACAATCCTCAGCGGCCACTCCCCAGCTCCATCAGTCTCCGGGAGCCCAGCTCTGGCCTGTCCCTCTCAGTGGGTGCCTCTGCCACCCACATTACCAAGCATGTTCAGGCTGGTCCAGTGAGAGCTACCTGCATTTCCTTCCCTTCCTGAGTCAAAGACACTAGAAGTTGTCCCAGCCACCTGGTGTTCAGGCTCAGAAGAGGTGGGGTCCTCCTCTCTCGAGTTGGCCCGACCTCCTATCCCCTCAGCCATTGCCCCAGATGCCACCTGCCAACGTGCCCGCTTCTGCCTCGCTTTTACTCTGGCCCTCGGCACCTTCTGCAGAAACTCACACCCTCTCTGCCCTCCATGACATCTCACGTTCTTGGTTTCCTTCCCTCCCCTCTGGCCATTTCTGTCAAGTCTGTCTCAGGCTCTCAGGTCCTCTTCTCCCTCTACGTGTTCCCACTGGATACCCTCAGCTCCTCTCCTGGATGATGACTGTGACATCTGGGTTTCCCAAGGGCCAGGCCCACAGTTCCAACTTCTGCCGGCTGGCAACTGCCACCTGGATGACCTATGACCCTTCAGGTGCATGGTAGCCTACAGGGAACTCACTGTCTCCCTTGGTTGCCCAAATCCCAACCTTGGGGGTTGTACTCAATTCCCCTTTCTCTCCACCACCCCCTTGCATGCCGGTTTCTGCTGAGTTTGAAACTTAAGGAGCTTACAGGTGCAGACCCTCCTGTCCCTGGCCAGGCCCTGCCCCATTGCTGTCTGCTCAGCCCTCCCACCCATCCCCCGCACGGCGGACGTGGCAACTGTGATAAGGCAGAGGTTATCAGGCACTCTGAACCTCAGCACCCTTCAGTGGCCCCAAGTGGCCTTGAGGACAAAGTCCAAGCACTCTGGCCACCTCACATGGTCCTGTGTGACCGGCTCCTGCTGCCTCCCCACCCCTCTCTCCCAGGACACTCCTCTGGTCCCCCTCACTACTGGTGGTTGCCAGAATGTACCAGCTGTCTCCTATCCACTTATTCTAAATAAGCTGACATTCGGAGGCTTAAGGCACACACACATTTTGCGGGGCAACTCTCTGGCCCCACTTTACATCAGCCCATGTGCAAAATACATTCCCACCGTCCTGACATCCCCCAAAGTCTTCACCTGCCGTGCCTCCACCTCTTACCGTCACATCATCCTATCCCTCTGGCCCAGGTTGACCGTGTCCTCTCAGGCCTGGACCACTGCAGCCCTTGGCCGAGAAGCCTCCTCTCTTTGAGCTGACAGAACATTTGGCAGAGAGGGACCATGCTGTGTGTTGGTGTCTGTCTCCAACGCTTTTCATCTGGCTTTGGGATGGGGCTCAAGTAATGTGTGTAGACCCCCAGGAGCAAATGAATCCAAGAGCTTGGCTAGAATTGATAGACAAATCAGCAAGATCCCCGGACCCTCCTGATTGAGAAACAGGAAACCAAAGCTGGCAGCCAAGGAGGAGACAGGGAGATGCGGGGGTCACTGCCGGCCAGCTCCAGCCCGGCCACTGTGGACCTCAGAAGACAGGGCTTTGGCCCTGGTGCTGTTCTCTGGGAGTCTGGTCTCCGGCTGGCCTTGAACGAAGGTGGACTCAGCTAAGGTGACTTTTTCCTGACTGGCCCGGGAACGTCATCGGTCCCCGGACTGGGTGACACCGGGCACCCCTACACGCTTGCGTTCTGCCGCAGACCCTGAACTGGGCTCGAGTCTGTGGAGCAGTAGGCGGGCTCTCTGAGGAACCGCTGTCCACAAGGCCACAGGCGTGGCTCGTGGTGGTGCACAGGGCACCGCCTCGCAGGGAGGGCCCTTCTCCACAGAAGGACCAACCCGGCCGAAAGCACCCGGTGCCCTCGGCGCCTAGCACGGGGAAGGGCCTCCACCTGCCACGCCAGGCCCGGGGGACCTTTCCCGACACCCTGCCCACCCACAGGGCTCAGCTTCGCTCCTCCCGGAAGAACTGGGGCAAACTGTCCCGTCTTGGTTTGGAGCCATGGGCCTGGGAGTGACGCTCATGGCCCCTGGCCAGGTGGGCCGGGGCTCCTCGGGCTGCTGAGGTTCCCAAGCACTGCCCTTCCTGTGGGCAGGGCGGCCCTGCAGGCAGAGGGAGGCTCCCACATGATGGTGCCCGGGACCTGGAGCAGCCCGGGAGGGAGGGCCTCGGGCACAGACACGACCCGTCCTGGGTGCCCCTCAGCCCACCCGGTCCCAAGCTCCCTCCCAGGGCCCCTGGCCGGATGGCCCACTGGGCCATGGCCAGTGGTCAGGCCTCTTCTCTAGGACACCTCCGTACTGGGGAGCAGAGCAGGGTGAGAGTCACCCTAGCCCCTGCCATCCATCCGTGGGGCCAGAGGCCAAGGGGGCCGGCATGAGGGCTGCTGGCATGGGGCCTGGCAGCCCCCAGAGAGGCCCATGTGGCTGTGGCTGTGGGGGCAGGGGCCACAGGGTCAGGGCTCCCGGCCTCCCTCTTTGGACCAGGAGGCAGCACTTTCATTGCAGCTGGTGCCAGGCCACGCCCCCCCCCATCTCATCCCCCACCATCCACCACTGCCTTCCTGGCTCTCAGCCTTAGTGGACATCTGGCTGTGAGCAGGCTGGGGGAAGGGGCACCACGGACGAGAGGGTCCGGGACCTGGGGGAGGGGCAGCCTGGACCCTGATGGGCTGCGGTGTGGGGCTCGCTGAGGGGGGACTCTCACTGTATCTTGTTGTCACTGAGGCCCTGCTGCTTCCACACGACCCCCACGCCTCCCCACACACCCTGGGGCTGCACTTGGCCTGGCCTTACCCACACCGGGTTGCTTCCTGGCTTGGTGTCCTGGCACACAGGGTATCCACTGCCTGTGGAGTCCCTGTCCTCCCCCTTGGCCCCACAGCTCAGAGCACATTCTTCAGGTGTCACTCTGCTCCCCCTCATGCATTGCAGAGCTTCCCTGTCTGTTGTCTCCTGTACCTGGCCAGCTGGCAAGCCCAGCGCCAATGTGGATGCCTCTGTGCACCGGCTCACCTGGTGTCGGGCCTGGGCACTGCAGGCCCTCCACAAACGTCTCCTGAATGAGCAATGTTGAGTCGGGATAGCTGTGTAACCCCACCCAGACCTTCCCAGCACCCCACTCTGTTGCTGGCCCTGAAGACAGAGAACCAGGACTGCTCACGTGTGGGACTCGAGGTGCATCCTGGGGTCTCAGCACTGGCCCGCAGTTGTCTGGCTACCTGGCTGGCTCCTGAGGCTGCTGCCACTTGTCAGGGCCCCTCCCTGCCCGGGTTGCCCCCCTGCTCCTCCTCCTGCACTCCTGGTGTGCGGTGTGCTGCCTCCTCATTCCCGTGGCCTCATCCTGCCTGCCGGTGAGGACTCGGAATTCCTGGGGTGGAGCCTAGATAAGTGCCTTTGAGTCCTGTCTCTGTGCTCTGGTGTGCCTCACTGCCTGCAGGCACCCTTGGGTAACCTTGGCACTCTGCTGGCCCCAGGCGTCCCCTAGCTTTGTCTCCCACTGCCCCTCATCTGCCCGTCCCATCCCTCTTCCTCTCCAGGCAGCCAGCCAGAGCCCCATGGCTGCTCCTAGCCTTGTCTTTATTTGTGCTCAGAATGCTGAGTGTACTTTCCAAGGACTGCGCTGGCCACCCCCTGTCCCACCCCGAGGTGCTTACTGGGCACAGGCTGAAGAGGAAAGGTGGGCAGGGGCGGGAGTGGGATGAGCTGCCCCATCAGCCCATTGGCCATCCCTGGGGAACCTCTGCCACGGGTTCCGTGACCAGTCAGCCACAGGCCTTGGTCACTGCAGAAACTGGAGCCTCGGGTTAGCACTTGCCACCTGGGAGGGAGAAAACGAGCAAAGTGCGCCTCTTCAGATGATGAAGGACAGCGCGCCCACGAGGAGGCACGGAATCCCACTGGATGGCTCCAAAGTTGTATGCCGAGAGCCTGGCTGACTCCCAGGGCTGCAGGGGCCCTGGGGTGGGCCAAGGGGGAAGGCTGGCTGGCCCTGCTGGCTCCTTGCATCAGCACTAGAACTTGCTCTATCCGCAGTGCTGTGGCAGCGCCGACCTGGACCCGGGGCAGTCACATGGAGTCCACGTGTGAGTGTACACCAGCCTTCACAGGGCATAAATTCACCTCCCCAGCCATTCAGGCAGATTGGCAGGGAGCCTGCCAAGGTTGAAACAGCCGCGCACACGCACACACTCATATCTATCTAATTAAGATTTAATTGGACCACATAAGCTGTAGCCAACAAAAGGGACAATAACCAAAAAGACCAAAATGTTCTAATATAAGCTTAGTATAGAGCTTGTTATGGGTTGAATTGCTCCTCTCTCCCCCACTTATATGTTGAAGTCCTAACCTTCCTGTACCTGTGAATGTTACCTTATTTGGAAATAGGGTCATTGTAGATGTAATTAATATGAGGTCATACTGGAGCGGGATGAGCCTCTGATTTAATATGATTAGTGTCCTTATGAAAAGGGGACATTTACACACAGACACACACAGGGAGAAGTCCGTGTGAGGCTGGAGGCAGAGTTGCACAGACTAAGGAACACCAGAGATGGCTAGCACAGCATCAGGAGCTAGGGCGACACCAGGAAGACCCTGCGGACAAGTGGATTCTGGCCTCCAGAGCTGTGGCACAATAAATGTCTGTTGTTTTAAGCCATTCAGTATGTGGTACTTTGTTATATCAGCTCTAGCAGACTAATGGAGAACCTTACTAGTTTCAAAATGCCTTCTCATCTACTGTGTCATTCAAAGTACAGTATCCCAATGAGGCAGATGGGCTTCGCATTCCACAAATGAGGAGACTGAGATTCAGAACATTTGAGTGACTTTCTCAGAGTAATTCAGTCAGTTTGAAGCAGACCCAGGACTCAAAGCAACTCTTTCGATTTTAAATCTAGATCCAGAAAAACATATGAGCTCTAAAGTCTCCCAGCTTCCTGATACAGCCAGGTACTAATTGTATTTTAAACGGTATATTTCTGAAGTATTGGGCCTGGCAGATACTGTAGATTGAGTGAGTGAAGGCAAATTGTCCACTCTTACTCTATGCACTATCCTACCTTGGATAAATTGATTCCTATTTCACAGAGAGAAACAATCTTTCTCTTTTTTTGCTATAAATATCCCTCCTCAGCACTGCTTTAGCTGCACCTCATAAATTTTGCTATGTTGTACTTTTATTTTCATTCACTTCAGTGTACTTAAATTTTTTCCTTCCAACTTCCTCTTTGCCCCATGGATTATTTAGAAGTGTGTTGTTTAGTTTCCTAGTGTCTAGAGATCCTTTTTGCTGTCGTTCTGTTACTGACTTCTAGTTTGATTCTCTTGTGATTGGAGAACGCACTGTGTGTGATTCCAGTTCTTTCCAATTTGTTAAGGTTTATTTCATGGCCTGTGATATGCTGTATTTTGGTATGTGTCCCATGGTGTTTTTAAAGAATGAGTATCTACTATCATTGGGTAGAGTGTTTCATAAATGTCTATTAGATCCTCTTTGTTGATGGTGCTATTGAGTTCTTCTATATCCTTGCTGATTTTTTCTCTAGTTGTTTTGCCAATTTTTGAGAGAGGAATGTTGAAATCTCCAACTATAACTGTGGATTTGTCTATTTCTCTTTTTGGTTCTAACTGTTTTTGCTTCACCGGGTTTGCAGCTCTGTGGTTGGTGCGCATTTAGGATTGCTCTGTCTTCTAGGTGGACTGATCACTTATCATGATAAGTTTTTCTTGTTGTTGAGATGAATTTTTTTATTTTTACACAGATGATTTTTTTCTTTTTACCAGTTATAGTTTTCACGACATAGGGGGCCCAGCAGCAGAGGAAGATCCTGGAGGGAAAGGGAACTCAACTCAGAGGAGGAAGTTCCACTCTCTTTGGCTATTCTAGACCCAGATTAAGGAGAAGGAAGGAAAGCCTCACTCCTCTCTGCCCCTCACCATGGAAAAGGGGTGAAGCCACCAGCGAACATTCTCCCCTGCTTGGGAGCTCCGACATAGCAGAGGCACGGATGGGGCTGGGGCTTTTGATAAGAAACTTGGAGTTCCATGAAGAGGTGTTTGCTTATTCTACCTCTAAGCCAGACCCAGCTTTAACAAACAGGGGCAGTTCATAGCTGACATTGAAACCAGGTCCTGAGTTTATTACTAATTAATGGCATTTCTTTAAACCCTGCTCTAAATTACAGCTTTTCTTAAATATGCATCCCAACATAGTAATTGATAATTAGTTATGTTAACTAAGAGCTTATCTTTAGAGAGAAAGCATAATTTAGTTGGCATCTAACAAACGTCTGTGGAATGAATGATTGAACAGATTCGACTGGTTCCCAGGGATGATGTAGGTCTGGGGATAGTTACTGAGATGGCAACTGAGGCCCCAGGAGGAAGTAGACTGCCTTCAACAAGTGGCCAAAAATTCACAGATTGGGCAGAACCAGAGAAAGCTCTGGAAAGGGTGGGCCCTGGAGCTGAGCCATGAAGTAGAAGTTCACCAGGTGGAGCAGGGAAGGAAGTTGTGCCAGGTGGGAAGAACATGCGCAAGAGCATGGAAACATGAAAATGCTTAACCTGTTCAGGGACCTAAAAAAGACCCCTTGTGGCATGTATGCATGTGTTCTTTTTGGCGTAAAAATGAAGCTGGAGGCATAGAGGGACCAGACGTGCACAGCCACATGGCTGCTGCATCAGAAGAGGGGCTGGGGGTGGGGATAGGGGAGAGGGTAGAGGCTGCCTCCTTTGTTCAAGAGCCTGAGGATGCTCCCCAAATACCAGCTCATCTCCCAGAGCCCCTGGGACACACACACACACACACACACACACACACGCACACTCTTGGGCCTCGTCCACTCCCACTCCCTCCCGCACACTTCTGCCTGCAATCACAGCATGCACTCCCACACGTTCACGCATGCCGCCTCACCTGCTCTGTGCGGCTGCTCACACGCACACATATACGTGTACACACACGCGCAGACACACACGTGTCTTTACCTCTGCTGAGTGGAAAGCAGACACATTTGTCTTTGGGATGCCAATTTTAGCTAGCTGCCTCGGGCCAGCCCCCTCCCTGGTCCCCTCTTGTGCTGGCTCTTGGCTCTCCGTACCTTCCAAGGGGTGGGTGAGGGGTGGCTGGGCAAGGTAGGCAGGACGGGGCCCAGTAAGCCTGGTCCTTGATGGAGTGTGGTGGGGTGGGCCTGCTGGGGGAGTGTACAAGGCCAGAGCCTTTCAGAAACCCCCAAACAGCCTGCATTTGTACTAAAGGGAGCAGGGCTTTGGGGTCCCATGGCCATCACCCAGTCTCCAGGCTGGAGGCCTGCACACGTGCTCTAGGGAGGCTGCGGAGGGAGGAGAAGTGGAAGCACCTAGGAAGAAGAAGGAAGCCTTTGCACCTGGAGCTGCATTCGAATTGGATATGGGCGGCCGGACAGGAGCCAGGCACCGCAGGATGGGACGGCTCAGAGGCTGAGCGAGGGCGAGGACATGGGGAAGATTTGCATGACGGATCCCTGCAAGGGAGGCAGGTCTGGGCTGGTGGACATTGGGCCTTCCCGGGGTGCCCTCACATCCCTGTGAGATGGTGGGTGGTTGGCTGGGTCCACGGATCTGGGACTTGGCTGCAAGCCCGGGCCAGGCCCAGCACGTTGCAGGCAGCTGGGGCAAGTGCTGCAGGCTCAGTGTGCCTGGCTTCCTTCCTGCTCGCCCCTTGAGGCTCCAGCTCCAGTCACACCTGACTTTTGCACCGAGCTGACGCACATTTTGCCTCCTCTGGTTATGACCTTGTTTCCTCTTGACTTTGCCTCCCTGTGTGGGCAGACGCTGGAGGGAGGTGGGCAATGACTATCTGGAACCGCCCCCAGCCCAGGACCCTGATTTCTGCCAGTGGCCCTGGCAGACACCTCCCACCCTCACCAGCTTTGACCTGGTCCCATGGGGACCAGGGGCTGATATGTGGACTCAAAGCTCCTGGGCAGCCCCCACCCAGCAGCCCGAACTCCGCTTTGGCTCCCCTGCGGGCCAGCCGGTGGCCCTGGCTGGTGAAGAAGGGGGCCAGAGCTCTCTAGGGGCACCATCACCACCACAGTGGGTAAGGCCGCATCTCTCGAAGAAGGTTCCAGGCCCCCTGGTCACAATAAGGGGAAGTGAACAGAGGAGAGATGGAGTGGGCTGGCCCTGTGTGGACTGCTGTCGGAGCTGCCTGGTGTGTGTATGGACTTTGAGGAGGACCTCTACTCTCCCTCCACCGCCCTGGGGGAGGCGTCCACTTCCTGCCCCTGAGAAGTGGGCCCATAGCCTCCTTGGGCCTGGACTTCCACCGCTGGCTCGGACCCTTCTTCCCTGGAGGGGCTCGCTCACTTACCACTGATGGCTTGACTGCACCCTGGACCCTTTCTCTAGGCCCCTTCCCTGCTGGAGTCACAGGGACCTGCTGCAGAGCTGGCGCCCCCAGGTCCTCCTCTGCCCCCCAGGTCCTCAGCTGCCTCTGGTCTGACCAGTGTCCCCAGCATCCACTCCCCCTGAACCTTGGCTGCCTCGACTGCCTGTCCTAGGCCAGCCTCAGACAAGGGGAGAACGGAGCTGCGGGTGGCAGCCGACTGAATGGGGAGAGGGCCAGCCAGGGGTGCCGGGGCAGGGAGGGGAGCCTCCTCAGCCCCTCTTCCCCCGCAGCTCCTCTTCACCCCTGCTCATTCCCCTCCCTCGGGACTGGCAGCCTATAGGGCCGTGGCCCCTTGGAGTGTGGCCTCCATGCCTGGTAAGCATTGGCTTAGGGGTCAGTGGCCTGGCAGGTGGCCAGAGACCTGACTGGGGGGAGGAGACCTGGATCTAGGGACAGTGAGGACCCAGAACGTGGCTTTGGTGATGTGTCTCCTGGGGCCAGGCTGCGTGGTTTCAAATGGGCTCCTTGCACCTGGGGCCCTGTCAACCACGGCTCTGATCCCCAGGACATCCTTCCAAGAGGGAGAGGGCACAGGAGCCATGCCTCAGTGGCAGGGGCCCATTGCAGGGGCTGCCCAGACCACCCTCCGCTCCCTGCTCTGCGGGAATGATGGGCTCCTTCCTTCCTTCCTTCCTTCCTTCCACCAATAGCAAAGCACCTCTGACATGCTATGTGCCATGCTAGGTGCTAACAGAAAAGTGAACAAAAGCAAGTGACTGTTGTCAAGATGCTGACATTCGAGCCAGGGAGCCAGTCGGTTACCCAGATAAAAGGCAAGTTTCCCAGAGTTCAGGGTGGACCTGAGCCCAGGCACCCTCCCAGAGCCCTTTGGAGCCAGCATGGCTGTGGCAGGTCCCTGACTCTCCAATGCCCTGCCCTCTGGTGACCAGTGGGCCCTGGGTGATAGTGCCCCAACAGCTGTGAGGCCACCCAGGTCTGGAAGCCCTGGGCTCCCCTAGGCCAGCCTGCTCTCTGCAGCGCCCCGCCACCACATGGGAACCTCCCCTCCTTGTACCTCGGATTAAACAGACATTCTGTCTCTTGGCTACGACCATCACTCCTGCCATCCACGCCATCTGCCCAGTCTCCCCATCCTGACACATAAACCCAGGGATGCCTCAGAGAATGGGCCTGTCAGGCTGCCCTGGGTCTCTACTGCTCCCCCATCCCATCAAGGCCAGAGATCATGGGGCTGAAGCTGCAGACAGACAGACAGATGGGCTGTCGGGCCTACAGGGAGGAGGGCCATTGCGGACAGAAAGGAAAAGGCTGAGGCCACCAGCTTTGGAGGGCACCAGCGGCCTTGGCCAGAGCAGCATTGGAAGAGGGGTGGGTAGACAGAGGCCTATGAGCAAGACAGTGGTGGCTAGAGGGGGTCTCGTGCACTCTTGCCCTGATTCCCAGTGGCCTGGCCCTCATGGTCAGTGGGAACTCGCTGGGTGGCATGTGGGGTCCAGGACACTTTCTGAACCAAGGCCACTGCTCTTGTCCCTCAGGTCTGGAGCAGCACCCTTCTGTGAATCCCTGGTGGGCTTGCCAGGGCCTGCGGTCCTCACCCTCCCCACATCTCAAGGGGCTCCTTCTCACACCCCCATTCCCCCTCCACCCATTGCAATGTCCTGGGGCTACCTAGCAGATTAGCATGAGACTGGGGGCTTCAAACAGCACACAGGTCACCTCTCATGGCTCTGGAGGCCAGAGGTCGGAAATCAAGGTGCTGGGGGGGTGGTTCCCGGAGGCTTGACGAGGGGTCCTTCCTGCTTTTTCCAGCTCATGAGGCCTCCAGGCATCCTTGGCCTATAGACACCACCCTGTCTTCAGACGACCTGCTTTCTGTTTCCCTCGTCTTTTATAAGGACACTTGTCACTGGATTTTGAGCCCACCCTCGTAATCCAGGATGACCTCCTTTCCAGGTCCTTCACCTTGTGACATCTGCAAAGACCCTTGGTCCTCACTGGGTCACATTCACAGGGTCCGGGATGTGGACATATCTTTGGGGGGCCACCACCCTCACAGTGCGGCACACTCACAGGCAGCCCACTTCTGAGGACAGCAGCTTGTGGGAGTTCCTGGGTGGCCCCCGCCAGCCTGTGTTCCTCTCTACAAGGGGTTGTCACCCAGCCCTTATCCAGCATGTAGCTGGACAGGAGTTCCCTCCCCAGAGGGGCCTGAGTGTGTCTGCAGCTGGGCACGTGCACAGCTTGCGGCCTGAGAGGTCTCCATGTGTGACTGAGAGAGGGCCAGATGGGAGCAAGGACAGGCCGTAGGGAGGGACAGGGGGGAGTGAAGGGCAGAATGGGTCCCGGAGATGCAAGGGTGGGGGCAGCGTGCAGAGCCAAGGGAAGGTCCTTTGAACCCTTGAGCATTTTGCAAGAGGGATCAGCCGTGTCTTGAGAACCTTCTGGTAAGCTTTCTTCTGTCCTGCCCCCAAACCTTTGCTCACGAGGTTGCCCCAGCAGGAGGCCCCTTGCCCTTACAACCCCAGTCTGCTTCCTGCTTCTTTTCAAGATGAAGACTCTGCTCTCCCCTCCCCCTCTGATCCCCCAACCTTGAAAATTATGCAGCCATGTAAATGCCATTCGCGGTTAAGCCGTGGTTGCTTTTCTTTCCTGCCCAGCATTTTGTTTTCCCAGGAGTTAATAATTGTCCTTTGGCTTACTGTTTCCCATCACTTATCACTAATTCCACCCTAGACTCGTCCCAGTGTGTAAATGTTCTCTCAAGACATTCAAACACACCAGGCATTCAAGGGATTTCATCTTGAAGCAAATCTCTGCGGCAGAGCCTTCTGACTGGCTGCAGGCTGTCAGACTGGCTGCAGGCTCTCAAACTGCCTACGCCCTGTCCCTGGGCGCAGGGGGCAACCTGAATGTCCCTTTACCATCTCCTGGGGAAGGCCCCCACCACATGTTGCAGCCCTCAGTCCCTTGCTCCGCTGTGTGGGAGCCCTCAGTTTCTGGTCAATCCTCCCCTACACTGCCACGATTTTTTTTTTTTTTTACAATAAGCGCGTGTGTGTGTACTGCTTGTGCAAAGTTTTACAAATATATTTAAAAAGAGTGAGACGAGTTGAGAAGCTGAGGCTTGGATGCCTGGCTTGGCCTCTGCTATTCAGTGTGGCCTTGAGTAGACCTCTGCCTCCCTAAGTCTTGTTTCCATTATCTATAGAACCACAGGTTACCACTGGGTTACTCATTAACCCTTCATGTATTCATTCAACAGACTTGGTTTAGCAGTGACTCTTAAGAAAACTGTTTACGGTGGGAAATGTCAACCATGAGCAAAGGGAGAGAGAATCGTTAATGAAACCTCGGGGACTGATCAGCCAGTGTCAACAGTCATCAACAATTTGCTGGTATTTTTTCATTTATACCCTTCCGGGAAGATTTTGGGGAATTGATTATTTTGAAATAATTCGATTCACAGGAAGTTGCAAAGCAAAGCTGGTGCCCCCCTCCACAAATCACTACTCAGATCCTTGTGTTACCTGTTTTTATTTAAAAAACATTTTTTTATTGAAGTCTAGCCAGTTTACAATGCTGTGTCAATTTCTGATGTACAGCATCATGTTTCAGTCATATATATGCATACATATATTCCTCTTCATATTCTTTTTAGATTATTACAAGATATTGAATATAGTTCCCTGTGCTAAACAGTAGAAACTTGTTGTCTATCTATTTTATATATATTAGTTGACATCTGCAAATCTCGAGCTCCTAATTTATCCCTTCCCAGTCCCTTTCCCCCTCCCACCCCGGTAACCGTAAGTTTGTTTTCTAAGTCTGTGAGTCTGTTTCCATTTTGTTAATAAGTTTGTTTGTGGCTTTTTCTCCCCTGTGCTACCTCTTTATAGATGTGTTTTCTGGAGTGGCTGTCCCATTTTACATGCCCACCAGCAAGGGCTGAGGGACCCAGTTTCTCTACGTCCTCAACAGTGTTGGCCATTGCCACTATTTTGGGGGGAGAGGGAGGTAATTAAGTTTGTTTGTGTATGTATGTATGTATGTATGTATGTATGTATGTATGTATGTAATGGCGGTACGGGGGACTGAGCCCAGGACCTCATGCATGCTAAGCATGCACTCTACCACTTGAGCTGTACCCTCCCCGCTTCTGTCCATTTTCAAAGTAGATTGTTTGCTGTTGTACTGTGGAGCTTCTCCCCACGTGAACGCCTGGCCTTTCCAAGGTATGTTTGTCAAAACTGAGAAGTGAACATCGGGACAATACCAGAACTAAACTCCAGACTTCATTCAGATTCCCCCAGTTTTTCTACTCATGTCCTTTTCTGTTCCAGGATCCCATCCAGGATCCCACAGTGCTTTGCATCTGGGGCATTTGGAAATAAATGCTAGACATCATGTCATTTCACAGATAAAGACGTACCTATGAATTTCTAACAGATAAGGGCTTGTAAAGACAATGTCACAAATCATTATCACACCTAATGATCGATATTAGCAATAGTCCTTAATGTCACCTAGTAATGTCACACTTTCCTTGATTGTCTCAAAGATGCCTTCTGATGGCTGGTTTGTTCAGCTCCGAGTGCTGACAAAGTGCATACTTAGTGTGGGGTTGATTTGCCTCTTAGGTCTTTTAAAATCCAGAACAGCTCCTTCTACCCTCTTCTGTGCCATCTATTTATCGAAAAAGCCAAGTCCTTCTTTCCGAAGCATTCCTTACAGGCTGGATGTGGCTGATGGCATCCTGCTGATGTCTACCATGTTCTTTTGTCCCCTGCACTTCTTACAAATAGGTAAAGCAAGAGACGTGATCAGATTCAGGTTAAATTTTGTGGCTAAGACGACTCCTCAGGTGGGGCTTGTCCAGTTGCCCCCTTGCAAAGTTAAGCTGGATCGGTAGGTGCAGATGGGGGTCACTGGAGCCTGCTCATTTCCACCCAATGGTTTTAGTAGCCATAGGTGATCATGTCCCCCTGATACAGTCCTAGTGGCCTGAGGGCTTCCTGCCTCAGTGGGATATCCTGGGGCCATCTTGTACATTTCCTGCTCTGGACCTAGATTGGCACATTTCTCCAAGGAGTCCCCGTTCCTTCAAGAAGGAAATGGTATTCACAGAGACCACACTAGGCACTGCTGAATACAGTTACCACTTCCTCGCAGTTCTTTTTACCCTAAGCTATATCCCTTTAGGTACAATCAAAATATCATGTTTTCAAGACACATGAAATACTTCTTCATACAGCTACGCCGCCACCTTGACATGCTTATGTTCATTTGTTTCTGTTTGGTTTTGATTCTCTGGGATTGCTCTGGTTTTTTTTTTTTTATTTTTTCAAATGACACAGAACATTTTCATGAAACAATACCTGTATAGTTATCGCCTCATGTTTATCCTACAAAAGGTAGCATATTGTTCTCTGCCTTGCTTTTGGACACATCATTATGTTCCTGGAGACATCCTGGGGGTAGGTGGTGCTTGGAGCTCTTCCTCATCCCTTTATCCAGCTGACTCAACTAGGCTGGAGTGACAGACGGTGGAGTCGTTGCCAGTGCTTTGCTGTTACTGACAAATACCAACCCTTGACCAGTCTGTAAGACTCCCAGCTTCTTTCGTTATTTCAGATGCGGGGTCAGGCTCTCTGGATGCAGTGATCATGGTGGAGACTGCTGCTTGCTTCCCGAGTGCCTGTTTGCCCATTCCTCTCTGGTAACAGATCCTTAGCTGGGCCCTTGGTTGTCTGAATACAGACTACATTGCCGAACCTCCTTCACAGCTGGGTGTGGTCATGTGACCAGTTCTGGTCAGTGAGATTTAACTGGGAGTCTTGTCTAACTCCTTCTGGGAAACTCTTTGTTCCCAGAAATGCTGGGATTCTCCTTGTTCACCCCTTCCTCTGTTTTCTCCCTCATCTCCATTCTTGTGTTATGGCTGGAGCTCTGGCTACCATCTTGGATCAAGGCAATAAAGGCCACACCCGAGGAATTATAAAGCAGTGAGTTGGAATGATTTGGAAGGAGTCTTGATCTCTAATGATTTTTTGGAATATCCATACTAGTCCAGAATGTTTTACCTCTGGACTTCATTAATGCACAAGACAAATAAATGTCTCCTTTGGTTAAGCCACCATTATTCCGAGTTTTCTCTCATATGCGTAACTGAACCTAATCCTAACTGACAGAGGAGAAAACCAGTTGGGGAGGGTGTAGCTCAGGGGTAGAGTGCATGCCTAACATAACATGCATGAGGTTCTGGGTTCAATCCCCAGTACCTCCATCAGATAAATAAATAAACAAACCTAATTACCTCCTCCCAAACAAATTTAAAAAAAAGAAAACCAAAGAGATGTGGTCTCTGTCCTTTTCTAGTGGGGGGCAGCCATTTCATGACATACTATTATTATTATTGCTAAACTATGAAAGAAAAACACAAGGCTGCCCTCTCAATGAAAAACCAAGAGTGACAGAAGAAGAAATTAATCTTAGATGAACGTATTCAGATTTTTGTAGTCAGGAAACCAAGAAGGAAAGCATTTTTATGTCTGTGTGCATGGAAGTTTTATGACCTTTAAAAAGGTACAAGTTGATTTTGTTTCTTTCAGTATTATACACTAGATGCTCTGAGTGACCTTTCTGATGAAAATAGCTAAAATTGCTGAATGAAAGACTTAAAAATCACCCTTTTAAGTGAGCCAGTTAGATGGAGAAAAAGTAAGAAATTCCAGAGTCCAAAAATTAAATCAAGACTGGAACCCAGAGAAGTAAACAGAACACTGAGGCCAACTTTCACCTTGAGGGCACTTGTGGACATTGGTGAAGGCATGGGTTTTAGTTGGTTTTATTTGTTCTTGTTTTTCAATTTTAAATTGATTTTTTGTTTGGAAGTGTTGTTGAGATTTATACAGCTGCCATTACTTTAGCTACCCAGAATTCTCCAAAAAAGTCAATGTTTTGAATATGCCAGTCCTTTCCCATTTGATTTATAGATTGAATACAGTTGTAATCTAAATACCATTTTAAAAATGGAGCTGGACAAGATACTTCTCAGATGGATGTGGAGAAGCAAATGGCCAGGAATAGCTAAGACAGAAAGAGGTGAGGCTGTGCCTTGGCAGGTTCTGAGACTTGTCCTAGAGGTCCTGCATCTGCGATGGTGTGCTGTCAGCAAAGAGAGGGACACACAGTCTAGTGGGGCAGACGAGAGAATGTGGAAGCACACAAGGCTCATGGAGAAATTCAATGTGTGACGAAGCTCACACTGTAGGTCAGTGGAGAAAGTAGATGTTTCCTAGTGAGCGATGCTCGGACAGTTGGTTCTCCATGTGGAAAATGAAGTCTGATAACATCAGATGTTGGCAAGCCTGGGGAACCACAAGAAAACTCAGATAGTGCGTGCAGGTAGACCTGAGAATCGGTGCAACCCTTGGAAAAGTGATTTGTCCTTCCTTAGCAGAGTGGAGGATGCGTGCTTCCTGTGGTCCAGGGACCTCCCTCTGCATGTGATCACTGGAGAGACCTGTGCTGGGCATCAGGGCACATGGCCACGAACATGCAGAGCAACCATCTTTGTAACAGCATGAGAAGTGAAATCAACCCCAGCATCCATCAAGCTGGCAATGGGTCTAAATGGATGGAAGTCAGTCCTGCAGCAGAATAGAATGCTCAGAGGACAAAGGGACCCCAGCTCTTACGGAGCACCATGGGTGAGTCTTGGAATTCCAACATTCAATGAAAAAGTAGCTTGCAGAAGAATACACACAGCACGATTCCATTTATATAAAGTTGGAATCAGGCAGAAGGAAACAATATGTCATGCAGGGATGCACACAGAGGTGGCGAAACTATAAAGAACCCGGGGGTGATAAATGCCAAATTCAAGAAAGAGGCCACCTCTGAAGCGGACGGGGCAGGGACGTGAGAGTCCCTCATGGGCAACGTCACTTTTCTTTTCTGCAAGCTGAGCGGTGAGCACGCAGGGGCTCGTGGTGGTGGTCTTCCTACTCACATGTATTTTGTAAATATTCTCTTGTGTCTTCTGCATACCTAACAGAAACGGTTTTAAACATGAAGAGTTCTGCTGGATTACCTGTGGTGAGACACCATGATCCTGTGTTGGCCTGAAACCTGTCTGCATTGTTGCCTCGCCAGGGAGCTGGAGGGCCCAGTGCTCTGACCCTGAGGCCTTGGTCAGGCCAGTTGGAACCCCAGGCTGGTGGGTACCCGTGCTTAAAGTGCTGAAATACTTCTGCTCCCACTGGTAAATGGCAGCTCCAATGCTCCACACCTGCTGGTCCCCCGCCCACATCTTGATCCTGTAACTAGCACCAGCCGGTACAGCAGAGGCCCTCTGAGACCCTGCTCCAGCCCCCGGAGCGGCCTCCCTGCGCCCCCCCCCCCCCCCCCCCCCCCCCCCCCCCGTCGAGGGCGGTCGAGGGCGAGGAACACTGGCTGCTCTGCGAGGAGAGAAGGCTCAAGGTTACCTCCGCCCACCGGATTTGTCCCCCCCCCCCCCCCCCCCCCCCCCCCCCCCCCCCCCCGTCCACAGCCAGTTTGCCTAACAACCAGTTCACTGGTTGGCCTAATTACCAGGTCACCTCCAAGCGCGAATTTGGAATTCAAATGAAGGAGTTTATTTTCACCTTTTATTCCAACAGTGGCTCCAGCTTAATCAGTTCTCTAATGATCAATTTGCCTAATTAACAAAAATTAAGCATTTTGAAACCAATTCACCGACGGCCCTTCTGTCTCTGTGGTGTGTTTCCAAAGATTGCTTGGCTCTCCTGGGGGCTTTTTCTTCTTTCAAAAGCAGACATGCATTTCCTAGAGCTGTGCATTTGCCCTTGGACTTGGCACTGCCTCCCTCTGGCTGGGCTCTGGGGGCAGCTGGGCACATGCCCGGGTGACACACACGGTGGCCCTGCCGCTGCTGGCCTGGTTCTGCCCAGTGAAAGGGCAAGTTGGGCAGTGAGGTTCTGCCCTCGGCTGCGGGTATGTGTCACTGTATCCAATTCACAAAGGGAAACCAGAACGGGAGACACGAAGTGAAGTATCAAATATCTTAATAAAATATGCTTATTCCTAGGACAGAACAACCTTAGGAAAAACTCTTTATATCAAAAGGCCAAAAAGTCCTTAAAGGACTCCAGAGAAGGGACAACAGAGAAGGATGAGCCTGGACCCAGCGGCTCTGCTGTCCCTGGCCTGTGACCCTGGGCAGATCACACCAGCCTCCCCCTTGGTACAATGGGGTGACAGTGGTGTGTCCTTCAGATAGGTGGGGGGTAAGCGGGTTAATCCAGTCACTGTTTACTATGGAGCTGGCCTGGAGACTCGCTTTAACTGCTTTAGAAACACAGATTAAAGCCAGCTGCCCTTAGAGGAATCCTTTGTTATTTTTCTTTAAAAAAAATCTTAAAATGCCAAA
Organism: Camelus bactrianus; assembly: GCF_048773025.1. Classification (NCBI taxonomy): domain Eukaryota; kingdom Metazoa; phylum Chordata; class Mammalia; order Artiodactyla; family Camelidae; genus Camelus; species Camelus bactrianus. Next base: position 116,797,445 of record NC_133575.1, on the reverse strand, counting down.
AAGTTGGGAGAAAATCAGGCCTGACATAGATGCAGACCCAGCCCGCTGCCCCTCGAGCTGGGGAGGGGCGTCTCCAGCCTCGAAGGAGCTTCCAAATGCAACCTCCCTTCCTCCCTATGACTTGACTAGTTTGTGCCCTTCCCTCAGCTCCACTCAGATCTCTAGATCCTTCTCTCCATCAGCACCCTCCCCTTGAGGACCCTGTATCCCCCAACATGAGCCTCCACCATCTTCGGATGGCAAGGCCTGTGCCCCTCTTTTTGCCTCCCTGCTCCCTCACACAGAAGCTTTTAATGGTTAAATGAGGGAGGGTAGCCCCTAGCCCCAGGAGGAGACAGTTCACAGAGCGTGGCTTGGGGGGAAGGATCCGCACTCTCTCCTGGCTGCCTCCTAAGCAGGAAGTGAGTCCTGGGGAGAGCTGGGGGCGTGGCCCCAGGAATGAGGGTGCACACTGGACTCACTGGAGTTTCTGGAGGTGGGAGGCTGGGTGGAGAGCTGCCCAGCTGGGCCAGGAGGGATGGAGGGTGTGTGCTGAGAAGAAGAGGATAGGGCACTTGTACCCCAGGTCTCCTCTGCCTTGGGATCAGGAAGCTTGGGGGCCAGAAGGCCAAGGAGGTGTGGTGAGGGGGAACCCACCTGGAGAGGGGGCTGGGCTGTGGACACATGTGGGGTCCATAGAGGACAAGGCTGGCCAGCCCCAAAGAGTCCTGATCCAGGAGGGGCTGAGTCAACCCTGGGATAGGAGTGACACCCCCCCACCCACAGCAGCCACAGGTGGAGATGGAGCAGCCCCCAACCACCCCGCTCGGCTTGACCTTGGGCCTCGGCACCAGACCAGGCTGGCTGGCCCTAGCCCCAGGAGGGGGGTTGGGAGGGGAGGGGAGGTCAGAGCACTCTGTGTCCATTCCGGTCAATTCCAGTCCTGGGGATGGGGATGGAGAGCTTCAAATGGGGCGTGAGTCTGGGCTGAATGTTAATTGCCCCAAAGGATCAGAAAAGTTAATGGTCGGAGGGTGAGGGGGTGGGGGTGAGGGGAGGCGCCAGAACACACCGTGACTAGCATAAACAGACCCTATCTGAGTCAGAGCAGCCAGCGGCAGTGGGGGGTGGGGAGGGATGTGTGGGGAGGTCTGGAATGGTGGACAGAGCCCCAGGAAGTGCCAGAGGGGCTGCCAGCCTAGACATGATTCCTGTGCTGGGGTTCTGTGGGCCCAGCCTCAGGCCCGGCCTTGGGGCGGCCTCCTCACCTCTCCCCTCAGATGGGGCCAGCCCACGGCAGAGCAGGGAGCAGCACTGCACACGGGGCCAGGAGCCTTCCCCAAAAGGCAGCCAGGACAGGGGCCTGGGGGCTGGAGGGGCTCGGGGCTCGGATCTCTGAAAGCCGAGCCAGGTTGAGTACGGTCCTTCCCATAACTGAGGCTATGGGGGCCAGAGAGGGTCCCTGAGTTGGCACAATGGCTGCCCGCAGGTTTGGGAACCAGAGGGGCTCAGAGCCTTGTCTGCTCTCCCGGGAGAGTGGTGGGCTGCCAAGGGTGGGCAGGCCTGCAGGGGACCCTCGGGCCCATGGAGAACAGATTGGGCCCAACAGGGAATCTGCAGCCCATGAGGCCCCAAGCTCAGACCTGCTAGCAATTTCCTAGGTTCTACAGGGCAGGGCACAAAAGAATGGGACTGCAGAGTCTGTTGTGCTGTGCATGCTGGGGACCCCCAAGACGCCCCTTCGTGGGGAGGACAGCTGAGAGGTTCTCCTCTCTCACTACGCTCTGGGCCAAAAGAAAAATGGGCTCCTCCATCCCAAGAACCCATGCTCAGGGTCCAAATCAATGGCACCTTCTGCCCAAGCATGTGTTGACTTCAGCATTTTCAATTTTTTCCTGTGTAGTCTTTCTTCAAGGCCTCTTGATCTGCATGCTCAAGGAGTACATAACACCCTGATGTTTACTCTCTGGCCAGGGGGTGCGGGGATCTCTGGGACTAGGGTTTTTTTTTTCACCATCTTGCTCTCTTTTGGCTGCCACAGCTACACACCCAGGCAGAGCCAGCATCCCATTGCGGGAAATGGCTTCCACCGTGCAGGCTGCCTGGTAGCCGAGTGGAAACCATGGCAACAGGAAGCAGGGAGGATCTTCCCGTCACCCCGTAGAAAGGGCAGCCTATTTCTGGGACCTGAGCCCAGTTATTCACTAGTTCTGCATTTTGATGTGAATTTCAATTCTGGAGAGCTGGCTTTAGGATGCTGGGCCTGAGTTGGGGGCGGTGTTGGTTAAGTGACCTGTTCACCTTCTTTCTCTGAAGGAGACTCAACTCCTGGTCCCAGTCTTCAAGGCCATTTGTGCTGCCACAAGACTCAATCTCTAGCACCCAATCAGATCCCTTCTTCTGCCTGAACAGGAGCAGATGGGTGCTTTGGGTGTGACTGGGGTGGAACCGGGATCCACTGAGGGATCCCCCTCACTGCGTGACCTCTTCCTGTTCTGAGAGCCTGTTTCTCTGTTTCCAGCAGAGAGGAACTTCTGAGCTGCCCTGATCACGGGGAGGAGGCTCTGACATGGTCGGGGAAGAGAGTCGAGGTCCTTCAACCCAACACCAAGCAAGCCCCCAGTGTGCCTGCGAGCGCGCACACGCAGTCCAGCTATGTGGTCTTTGGTGCAGGCGACCCTGCCCCCTAGTGGCAGGCTGTGATCAAAACACACCGGGCTCAGGGGGCAGGCTGCCATCCAACTCACTGGGATTCCTTCCAGCTTTGACCCAGGGGTCTTTAGAGATGGAGACAGACAAGGGCCTGGTCCTCTGATGCTAGGTCCAAGGAGAAAACTGCAGGCTAAGTCTGGGGTGGGAGAACATTCAGAGAACATCTCAGAAGGGGATCGCAGCTGACTTCTGCCAGGCCATTCTTTCCACCCTCCACCTGCCACCTTCACCTTGGGTGACCATAGCCCCTCTAATGGCTGTCCAGACCTTTCCCTCCAGCTGCCCCAAACTGAGACAACTCCTTGGTGGCTCCCCTCCTCCTCCCCAACACCCAACTCCTGACCCATCCTGAGGGATTTACATCCTGAATTGATTTTAAATAATCCACTCGCGGTAGGCTGAATTTTGGCTCCAGCGACCTTTGCCCTCTGATGTCACTCCCATGAATATGTCACACTGCATGGCTGAGGAGACTTTGCAGATGTAATTAATGCTGTTACTAACCAATTGACTTGAACAGAGATAGATCAGCCTGGCTTATTGGCTGGGCCCAGTGTCATCACAGGAGCCCTTAACAAGCAGAGCTTCATTGCTACCTTGGAGATGAAGGGGCCAGGAGTCAAGGAAACGGAACTCAGTCCCTCAGCCTCAAGGAAATGGATTCTGCCAACAACCTGAATGAACTTGGAAACAGAATATTCCAGAGCCTCCAGATAAGAGCCCAGGCCCATCTGACACCTTTTGTTTTTATTTTGAGATTATTATAGATTGACAAGAAGTTCCTGAGACAGCCCAGGGAGGTACTGAGTGCCTTTCCCCAGGTTCCTCCATGATGATCCCTTACGTAACTATAGTGTGACAGCCAGATAGCCCGAGGTCAGTGTCTGGTGTCTTCATACAGTGTCTCTGAGACACACGCTGTGGCCTTCACTCAGGACAACTCCTTTACCCTAGGGAAGTAACAATTTAAGCATTCTCTTCTGGCTTCCGTTAAAAAAAATACAGCTTTGCTGGTGGGGGGAGGGTATAGCTCAGTTAGATCACGTGCTTAGCATGCACGAGGTCCTGGGTGCAATTCCCAGTCCCTCCATTAAAAAAAATTTAATAAATAAGCCTAATTACTGCGCCCCCCAAAACAACAAAAAATACAACTTTACTGAGATACAATTTACATATCAACTTACCCATCTAAAGTGCACAAGTCAATGGCTTTAGAATATTCGCTACTATCACCATGTGGTTGTGCAACCATCACCCCATCTTATTCCAGAACGCTTTCATCACCAACAAAAGAAAGCTCATACCCACTAAGTAGTCACTCCCCAGTGCCCCTCCCCCCAGCCCCCGGCAACTCTGAATCTCCTGTCTCCACGGATTTGCCTATCCTCACTCTTCAGACAACAGGAATCATAAAATGTGTGACCTTTTGTGTCTGGCTTCTTTGACTTGGTACAATGTTTTCAAAGTTCATCCGTGTTGTAGCCTATCTCAGTACTTCATTCCTTTTTATGGCCAAATAATACTCCATTGCATGGATAGACCACATTCTGTTTATCCAGTCATCTATTAATGGCCACTGGGCTGTTTCCACTTTTTGACCATCAGGAATAAATCTGCTGTGAGTATTCATGTACAAGATTTTGTGTGGACACATGCTTTCATTTCTCTTGGGTGTACACCTAGGGATGGAATTGCTGGGGCATATGGTAACTCCATGTTTAACTATCAAAACTTTTCCATATCGGCTGCACCATTTTACATTCCCACCAGCAACGTGGGAATTTCTCCAATTTCTCCACATCCTTGACAACTCTTGTTATTATCTCTCTTTTTAAAAATTTTTATTTATTTATTTATTTATTTATTTATTTATTTATTTATTTTAACATTTTTTATTGAGTTATAGTCATTTTACAATGTTGTGTCAAATTCCAGTGTAGAGCACAATTTTTCAGTTATACATGGACATACATATATTCATTGTCACATTTTGTTTTTTGCTGTGAGCTACCACACGATCTTGTACATAATTCCCTGTGTTATTATCTCTTTTTAATTATAGGTACCCCAGTTGCTGTGAAGTGGTATCGGGTAGATTTGAGTTGCATTACCTTAATGTCAAGTGATGAGCATCCTTTCATGAACTCATAGCACACTGTATATAATCTTCAGAGACATGTCTATTCAGACCGTTTGCCCCTTTTTAATTGGGTTATTTGTCTTTTTATTATTGAGTTGTAATGGTTCTTCACATATTCTAGACCCAAGTCACTTATTGCCTATATGCTTTGTAGATAGGTTCTCCCATTCAGTGAATTGTTTCTTCACTTTCTTGGTGGTGGTCTTTAAAGCACAGAACTGTTTAATTTTGATGAAGTACAATTTATCTCTTTTTTCTTTGGTTGCTTATGTTATTTATTGGTATAATAGCTAAGAAACCATTGCCTCATCCAAGTTGATAAAGATCTATGACTATTTTTAAAAGTTTTATAGTTTTAGCTCTTACCCTTAGGTTTATTGTCTATTTTGGAAGGCAGCTATGCTCACCACTATACCACAAATGCTATTGTCTATTTTGACTTAATTTTTCCATATGGTGTGAGGTAGGGGGGTCCAACTTCATTCTTTGGTGTGTGGCTACCGGTTGTCCCAGCACCATTTGTTGAAGAGACTATTTTTTCCCCATTGAATATCTCGTCACCCTCCCTTGTCTCCTCCAGCAGCTGATGGTTCTAGGCATCCCTCGGCTTGTGGCCACATCACTCTAAGCCCTGTTCCCATCTTCACATGGCTTAAGGGTCAAGGAGGCCACCTGTGAGATGGACTCAGGTCAAGATGTCTCCTTCAGCCCCACTCTGGCTGGCGGACCCTGGGTGTGTGGAACTTTAGAGCAGAGTTCTGTGCCAGCACCCCCAGACCTGGGTGTTCCTGCATCTCCAACCATCTACTCAAGCTCCCCTCCCCAAGGGGCTCTGCACAGCAGAGTGTTGTGTTGCAGAACTGACACCATTTGCCCCATTTCAGGACTTTGAGGGCACCCCCGTGGGTCTTCCCTGCACCTCCTTGTCCTTTCTGTCTTCTTGGTCTTCAGGGTCCCTGAGCCTTTCTGTGGCACAGGATCACCACCCTCATGGCAATTGTCCCACTGCTGATGTCCTCGTGGGCCTTGTCCCTGTAGAGTCTCTGCTCTTTGAAGAAGTGCCCGGCTTCTGTCAGCACTGCTCCACCCTCTGATTTTCTTTGCTGGTCAGCCTCCTGGCTCTTTTTTTGAAACCCCTTCTCCCCACCGGAGGGCTTGGTCCTTGATGGCACAATCATCCATGGTAATTTCTAAAAAACACAGCTTTGTTGAGATATAATTCACATACTATAAAACTCACTCATGGAAACTGTACAATTCAATGTTTTTCTTTAAAACATCTGCAGAGTTGTGCAACCATCACTAGCATCTAATCCCAGAACCTTTTCATCACCCCTCCCCGTCCCCATTCGCAGTCACCCTCGTTGCTCCCCCAGTCTGTGGCCCCCACTCATTCACTTTCTGTCTCAGAATTCATAGCAGCTGTTCGTGCATCCCTCTTGCTGGACGGGTTTTCTGAGTCAGCACTTCTCCCGCGGTCCCACCTGGGCGCACCTGAGATCCCGTGGATGCTCAGAGCTCACTCCGTTTCGCTCTCTCTGAGTCTGTTTTTCACTCAAAACTCTTTTACTTAAAAGGAAGTAATGCCAGGCAGTAGATGAACCAAGAACCATAATCCCACCACTGTCCCCACGTGTGAGGCCACTTCTACCATCTTTAGTAAAACCAAACCCCTACTCACCAGGTAAATAGAGCTACATCCTGGCAGTTGGCATGGTTCTCGGGACTTGGAGAAGGAAACCCAGGTCAGACATTGGTTTTACAAAGGTCGCTCTGTCTGGAGTGTGAGAGGTTGGGGAGGAGGGCGAGGAGACTGACTGAAGGAACACCTTGTCTGCTTTGTCCCAGCACCGGGCCTGAGCCTGGCCCCCTGGGCTCTCGGTCAACACAGGAGGGAGGAAGGGAGCCTGGAGGAGGGGGCCAGAATCCAGGAATCCACCAGAGGAAAGCGTTTGGGGCAGGAGCGGGGGTGTTGTGGTCACTTTGCGGAAACAGGATGGAGCCCCACCTCAGACTTGGTTTGGACTGATGGCGCCACACCCACCGAGGGGTTGTGAAAAGGTTCCTTACTTCTATACTGAGGCTTCCCGGGCGAGAGCGGGCGGGGTCCCCAAGATGGTGGGAAAAGGGCTGAGGGGTCACAGAAAGGACACTGGCAGGGCTCTTTGTCGTGGTTGGGGTGAGGGGTCTTGTGTGGGGTTTGGACTCCCTTCTGGTGCCAAAGGAGGGAGCACCTGGGTTGTCTAATCAGATTCGGGGCACAAGGGGACAGCAGTCAGACACCAATGTACAGAGCCAGAGCCTTTATTATCAAGCGGTCAACTGCAACGAGTGCTGCTGCTCATGACCTTGGTGCATGCTCTGCTCTGAATGTGCCCCTACCCCCAACTCCCACCGCCAACTCATATGATAAGGTTCCAATGCCCAAGGTGGCGGTATTGGGAGGTGGGGCCTCTGGGATGTGATTAGGCAGAGCCCTCCTGGAATCAGTGTCTTTATAAAAAGTTTCCAGAGAGGTCCCTCACCCTCTCCACCATGTGAGGACACAGCGAGAAGTTGGCCATTGCAACCCAGAAGAGGATCCTCACCAGAACCTAACCACACTGGCACCCTGATCTTGGACTTCCAGCCTCCAGCACTGTGAGAAACCAACGTCTGCAGTTTATAGGGCCCCCAACCTGAGTGGACTAAGAGGAGGACGGGGGTGAGGGTGGGGTGACGGGACAGTCTACTGCGGGCAGGGTCGTATACGGGGGGCCAAGGGCAAAGCATGGAATCCAGGGACACCAGTGGCTTCAGGGATGTGGCGTTGAGAAGGGTGGGTGGGCAAAGGGCAGTGAGGGCAGGGAGGGGGACCCTGAGGGAGGCTGCTGGACTTGCCTGTGGTGAGAAGGAGGAGGGGGAAGCCAGGGTGACAGTGGAGTGAGAAGCTTCCAAGGACAAGTGGTAGGACTGGACCTGGACCAGGCTGCTTTTCAACTGACTGCTGGGGGAAGGCCACTGGGGAGGAGGTGGGCAGTCGTGCACTCTGGAAATCACCCCTGCCTTTGAAGACCCCCTTGGCTTTCCCGAGGCCCTGCCTGGGCACTGGTTTTCCTTTGCATCCCAAATGCCTCTCCCCCTTCTCTGCCTCATCCTCTGACCTTCAGCCTGACTCAATCACTCACTCACTCGTTAGATGATAGTGCCACAGTGAGAAGGAGGCTGCCGATTACTGAGTGTCGGGAGGCACACAGTCGGGGGTCGATAAGGAGGCATTGGCGAACATCATAGAATCCTCTTCAGATATGATCGTCCGCCCCACCTTTATTGACCCTCTTCTCTGTGCTGGGCCTGGAGATGAGCCCCAGGTGAAGTTGGGGTAGTGGGGATGAGACGGGAGATGCCGCCTCTGGGAGTGGTGACCTGTGGCAGGGAAGGGGGCGGGGCCCCAGGTGGTGGGTGTGGCTTGCCCGTGGGAGAGGAGGCGCTGCCTAGTGGTTTGCTGGCTCCAATTGGTGGCTGGTGAATTATTCATTTATCAACCACTGAGCCCAGGCTGCTTGCCAGGAGGGTGCCCTGTGACCCGGCGCTTTAAAAATTAATGTGTTCATTGAGTCATTCCCTCGACTCGCATTCACAGGCACCTGCGACTAGCTGAGCCCAGACTCCTCACACCACAGAAGGCCCTGGGGAGAATGAGGAGTCCCAGCGGCGCTGTTTAACCAGCAAACCCAGTGGGTGAGGAAGTGACAGGCAGGCCATTGGCCAGGGGCCAGAGAGAAGAATGATACGGTTTGGGTGTGTGCATGTGTCTGTATGCATGTGTGCACCCCAGTGTATGTGAGGGGAGTGTCTGACGTGTGTGTGTGAGTGTGTGCATCTGTGTGTGCGTGCGTTGGAGGGGGCGTGTGCATTGTGCATGGATGTGGGAAGCTGGGAGGCAGTGGTCTCATCTCCTAAGATCCACAGGCCCTTCAAGTGGGGAGGCGGTGGAGCTGCTCCCAGCCCAGGGACAGACAGCAGTGACAGAGTGTTCAAGGTATGACAGAGGTCAGCAGCACAGGAGGCTGGGGGCCCTGAGCCCCTCCACACACGCACACACGCACAGCACTACTCAGCCCAGAGTGCCTGCCCCTTGCCTTGGACAGCACACGCGGGGAGATGGATGCAGGGCAGGAATTCCTTCACTGGGCGGAGCATATGTGAAGACCTCGGGCTTCAGGGAGCTGCCAAGGGCCTTTGCCAGGAGTGGCCAGTCAACAGGGTGACTCCACTGGACTAGCATGTCAGGTTAAGGCCTTGGGCTTTCTCTGGAGGGGATGGGGCCCTGGAGGGTGTTATGGAGGGCAGGGTCTGCTCAGCCTTAAGTTTTTGGGAGCCGATTTTGGTGACTGGTGTTGTGGGCTTTGGCAGTCCCCCTAAAAGATGGGTCTATGTTCTGATCCATGGAACCTTGTGAACGTGACCTTATTTGGCAAAAGAATCATCTTTGCAGATTCACAGATGTAATTCAGTTAAGGACTGCAAATTGACATCTGGCCTCTAGGACTGTGAGAGGGTAAAGCTCTACTGTTTTAAGCCACCTAGTTTATCGGTCCTTTGTTACAGCAGCATAGGATACCAACCCAGCTGGTGTGGAGAGAGGCCTGGGGGGGAGTGGAGCTGAGTAGAGGAATGGGAGCTGCGGAAGAGAATCAAGGTTGGCCTGGGTAGGTGAGAGGGGGTGGCTTTTTCCTCTCAAATCATACCAACTGTCTGACTGTACCAGAATGACCAGAGTGACTGTCACTAGCTTAGGAGTCCTTTTGCTGTTCTACATCCCTAATGCCTGATGCACAATTCCCTACTGTTGGACACAGAGGAAATGCGGGATGGCATTGGGAGTTGGGTATTCAGCAAACATGTATTAAGTTTCTACTGAGTGTCAGGCTGGAAAGGCGAGCAGCAACCAGATGCCCTAGGGATGCAGAGCCGCTGGAAACTCCGACACAAACAACTCTAAGGCCCTTATTCTGTGTACAGCCCTTCCTTCGGGGCTTATCTGTAGGTGTGGGAAACTCTGGCAAACCTGGATTCGGGTTTTACGAATACTGACATGGAATCCCATGCCTTCTCCTGTTGGGAGCCACTGACGCCTCAGCTTGAGGTCTGGTAGGCAACACCCCCTCCCCACCCCCGACCCGGCTCGGCCGCCACAGTCAGGTCTTCCCGTCCTAAACTACGGGGGGGCCACCAGCCAGGAGCAACACCTTAGTCAGACTGCAGGGACTTGCAGCTCAGGTGCTCGGGGGTACTTTTGTGCCCTGGTCCCCGGACGGCGAGCTCGCTGCGCCCTGGAGGAGTACCCTCGCGGGTTCTGGCTGCCGTTTCCCCAGGGGGCGGGGCCGTGAGGCTCCCAAGGGCGGAGCGTGCGCCTCCAGGGGCGGGGCGGGTTGCGTCCGGCGTGCAGGGGCGGAGCGTCGGCTCTCTAGTTCGAGGCATGAAGGGTCCAGGGGCGCGGTGTGCCGCATCCGCGGGCGGGGCAGGCGTACGCCAGCCTCCGGGCAGCGTCGGTCTCCGAGCCTGCGCTTGAGCTTGCGCCTGCGCACTCAGCCGGACCCGCGTTCTCCTAGAGCTGCGCGCGCTCACCTAGGCGGGTGGGGGAGTTGGGGGCGGGCAAGCCGGGGCGGGCTGGGGCGGGACCTCTGCTCCCGCCGCGAGGACCCCGGGAGCTGACCTCCGCCCGTTGGGAACGCTTCTCCTTCCGGTGGGGGGTCTGGCCGCCGTGGGGCGGGGCCTCATGGAGGCCTTTGGCCCGGGAACCTGCGGAGGAGGGGGCGAGACGCCGGGCACCGAGGGACGGCCGGCACCCGAAGCAAGGGTGCACTTCCGAGTGACGAGGTTCATCATGGAGGCAGGTAATCGCCACCTGGAAGAGGGGGAGGTCCCCGCGCGGACGGGACGTGGAGGCCGGAGCTGCAGTGCTGCACTTTCACCAAGCCGGCCGAGCGGGCGGGCAGGGGCTGGTGTTGCGGGGACTTGCTTCCCGAAAGAGGGGACCCGCCAGATGCGGAGCTATCACGGCTGAGCGGAGGCAAGAGACCGGGCCTGCCCGGTCCTAGCGGAGGCTGGGAGCCCCAGCTCAGGGGTCTCGACCTCTGCCTTTCCTCCACACCCTGTGTCCTAGGTTGAGATGCGAGGCAGACGCGGACATTGTCATTTCACTTTCGGGCGTGTAGGTCCAAAGAGAGGACGTGGAAAGCGCCTAGCTGCAGCTAGAAGGTGGAGGAGTCGGGGCGCCCGTATCTGGGTTGAGTGTACCTCGCCTTCTGCCACACCTGTCTCCCAGCATACGGGGGTATTGGCACTTGGTCTCACGGAGGATTTTGGAGCACGCCGTCGATGAGGCTTGTGACAAGCCTTGTTAACGAGGTCCCATCACACCAAGCACCCAGGGCGCAGCTCCCGTTTTGAACGCTGCCAGGGCGTCCACCGTCGTATTGGGCGCCCCTCCTCCCAAGGCCATACAATGAAGCCAATTGGATTCCTGTAGAAACAGTTTGCCTGTCAGTAGTATCTTTCTCCACTGGCAGATAGTTTGTTTCCGATCTTTGTTACTTGTGTGCACTCTAGGGGAGAGGGATTTGGGTGAGTCGGCTTTCGAGTCAAGGTGGGAAGAGTCTAGAGGAATGATGCAGGATCATTACTCTCAGTGATTTGTACATTTAATTTCCAAGAAGAGTTGCAAAGTATATAAGGAAGGATGGCAGCGTCCCCTTATAATGCTGCCCTGCATCTGCTTGGAGGGTCCGTGTAAACCAGAGAAGCATGCTGCCCTTCGCGAGTTTGCTATGTAGAAAAAGACTTGGACGGTCTCGTGCAGCAATACAACCTAATCTGACATCTCTGAGAATGAGGGGTCCCGTGTAAGAACTGTCTGTGTAACTGAAGTTTAAACCTTGAAATGCTAAAAGCACTTTAGATGTCACTTTTGAAGGACTTCTTTATAAAATGTATTGCAATGCCCTTGCCCTCTGTGTGAGGCTAAATACTGGTCTTCCAAAGGTGTCCCCATTCCAATCCCCAGAACCTGTGACTGTTACCTCAAGTAGCAAAAGAGATTTTGCAAATGGGATGAAACATTTTGATATGAGGGAGCTATCCTAGATTATCTGGTAGGCCCCATATAATCACACCCATCCTTAAAGAGAGAGGCCAGAGGAGTGCATGGGCAGAGGAGATGGCCATCTGATGATGGAAAGATAGAAGATGCTGCACTGCTGGCTTTGAAGATGGAGGAAGGAGCCACGAGCCAAACACTGCAGGCACCTCTGGAAGCTGGAAAGGGTAGGGAAATGGATTGTTCCCTGGGACCTCTAGAAGGAACCAGTGCTACCGACACCTTGAGCTTAGCCCCCTAAGGCTCATTTCTGACCTCTGACCATGAGGACTGTAAGAGAAAAAAAAATGTGTTGTTTTAAGCCGCTTAGTTTGTGATAATTTGTTACAGCAACTCTGTGGAACTAGTACTCTCTCTGAGGTAGAGGATGTTGAACTTAATCTTACTGTTGATTGGTGGTTGTCCACCTTCTTTCAGTCTGTTGGATGTCATTTAACCTTCTCTTGTTAACCCTGGTCATTGTGAATTTGTTTTGGTTCTGTGCTCCAATGATTTCCTTAGGTGCTGTCTGGGGAATGGCCTTGAACCCTAAAATCAACCCACCATGCTCTGGTTTTTGAGTTATGTGCCCTTTTCGGTGTGTTGGTCTTCTTCCCTGGCTGTGGCCATAGATGTTGCATTTCTCCTGCTCTGCCCATGGTTGCCTTTGGCAGTCATCCTGCTCGCTTTTCTTGCCTTTTCTAAACTGTGGATGAGTAGACCAGTGCTGAGCATCATCGTGAACTATAGCATCGGGACTTGTGGCCTCTGATACTCAAGAGGCCTTTTTTCCTCCTGTCACCGTGGCAGGATTTTGGTTAGGCGAGCTGCAGAGGCAGGGGCAACCTCTAGTTAAATGCGTGCTAAGGTGAAAGTGGACAGCCACCTCAGTTCTGAGGTGTGCGGAAACTCGTAGGCCTGGCGCTTACTGGGCGGTAGTCTGCAGTCTTCGCCTAGTGTGCTCTGCGGTCGTGGCTGGGCCATGGCCTGGGGACTTGGGAGTGAGGGGTGTGGAATCCGCAGAGCTACTGAGGGGGTGCTGCATTGGAGCACGACCCCAGTGGCTTCTTAGCCCATCAGAATCTGAGAAGCCTGGCTCTCAGTCCCTCAGGTGGAGGACCCAGCGAGAGACTCCACAGCCCCCGCCAGCTAGGCGCTAAGCGCTTGGTCTTGTCTGAGCAGGGCTGTGCACCCCTAGGGGCCCGGCCCAGCGGCCCCCCTTGCACTTCCGCGGGGGCGAGCGCTGCCTGAAGTCCTCTCCTGCCTGCTTTCTCTCGGTAGGTGTCAAGCTAGGGATGCAGTCAATTCCAATCGCCACCGCTTGTACCATTTACCATAAGTTCTTCTGCGAGATCAACCTGGACGCCTATGACCCCTACTTGGTCGCCATGTCTTCCCTTTACTTGGCTGGCAAAGTGGAGGAGCAGCACCTGCGTACTCGTGACATCATCAACGTTTCCAACAGGTAATAGTTTCCAGGTGTTTGGGAGGAATTCCTCATGTCTGTTCTAGTGGGAGGGCAGAGAAAGGTCCCGCTTGGCCCTGTGCCCCAGGGAAGGAAGTGCCTGGGTGGCCTTGAGCTAGGGTCAGAAGCACAAACAGCACAGGCAGGGAGTGAGCCTACTGTCAGAAGCCTGGGGCGTCTGTGGAAGAGAAGCTCGGGCCAGATTTTGGGAAGCCTGAAGACCGGATGGAGTGTGGAGGGGGATGGGTAAGAGAGTTCCTGGCATCATGGGTGGGGTACAGCTGGAGCAGAGGGAGCTTGGAGAGGTGGGTCAAAGAAGATTCTTGTGGAGTCTTGGACAGGGTGGATCGAACCAGGTGGGCTCTGTGGGCCTCAGAGGTTGGTCTGCCATGCAGCTGGGGCAATTGTCTTTTATAGATGGTGTGAGAAACTGAGTCAGAGTTGCTAAGGAGCGTCTCTTGCAGTGCTGAGCCCAAGCAGCTGTGTTCCTCTCTCGGAGGGATGCGTGGGTCCAGCTAGTTGGGCAGGCTCTGCTGAGGCCCAGGGGCCCAGGAGAAGGCGATGTGTGGAAAGTTACTGACTAGTGGCGGTCATAGCCTTTCCAAGAACTCTAATCGTTAGGAAAGAAGCCTCTTTTGTGCTGCTTCTCTTTTAATAAACAGGTAGCGGAAAAGCACTCCCAGCCCAGTAAACATGACAGGTTCTCGGTGTACTGCGAAAGACCAAGAGAAAAACGGGGGAGGGAAGCAAGGGAGGGCAGCTGGAGTCCACCTGTAATTGCCGGGCTCAGCGGGAAGGATGGGGAGAGGCGGACGTTGTGTGGACCACTAATTAGAAGTAGGCATGGAGGGGAGGTCTGCAGGGAAATCGGAAGAGGCGTGAGGAGCTAGGAAGATGAGGCAGCAGCAGAGAATTTCCATCACTTGGGTGTAAATCCTGTTCCCATACATCCTGGAGGTCTTGCGTAGGTGCGAGTGTTGTGGGTGTTTAAGGTGTAAATAAGGACAATCTGGGAAATGCATTTGCTTTTCCGAATGCATCATCCCTATGTTCAGACACCTCCGTGGGCCCAGAATGAGAGCCCTGGGCATTGCCATCCCTGCTGCAGGGACCGTCCCAGGTGCCAGGCTAACCGGGCGGGAAGTGCGGCTTCCGGGAGCTCCACAGCGACCGCAGAGATGTCCTGCTGAGCGATGCGGGACAGGCCGTCAGGGTGGCAGCTAGAAGCCGGCCTCTTTCCTCTGCTGCTTACTGTTTCCCTCTTGAACACTAGTCATGTAGCTGAAGGGCGAGTGATAAAAGTGTGGGCAGAGCAACCCTGTGCTAACCGAGGGCAGAAGGGCGCTGGCGTTTGCGTGCGGGCATCACGTGGCTTGAGGGGCTCCCTGGCCACTGTAAGCCTCACCCGTTCTCTGCACAGGTACTTTCACCCGGGCGGTGAGCCCTTGGAGCTGGACTCCCGCTTCTGGGAGCTCCGGGACAGCATCGTGCAGTGCGAGCTTCTTGTGCTGAGAGTCCTGCGTTTCCAAGTCTCCTTCCAGCACCCACACAAGGTACACGTTAGGGAATTGGCGACAGCATCCAGAGGCACGAACCTCTTTGTTCTTTGTCTGGAAAGTGTGCACCCCTACGCCATGTGGGGTGCCTGGGGAAGAGCAGTGTGCAGCACGCTCCTGCTGCTCATGGGGACCAGCTCGGGTACCTCTCTTGTCCCCGCTCCCTCTTGGGTTCTCCCAGGCAGTTCTGATTTCAGCTTCCGCCTTTCCGCCCACTCAGCTGTGGCCACAAGCCGGGATCTCTGTGACCATCCGAAGCCCATGCGGATCCCCAGACCTATACAAATTGTGTGTCCAGTGAGCCATGGGGAGGCAGGGCTGCTCTCGTGACCTGCCAGAGTCCTTGTCCCCAACAGTCGCTGCTCTGCCTCAGGGCTCCCATCCTGCTCAGCTGTGCTTATTAGGAACCTACGAGAAAAGCCGAGTCACTCATTTTTAACGGCTAGGAACACGTGAGTCCCGACAGAAGAACTGTTTCAAACAGCAGCAAAAGGGACACATGAACCCTTAGAGCACATAGGTGCACTGTTTGGGGGCCTTGTACCCCCCGTGTTGGCAGCGTGCGAGGGTGGCCTACAGAGACGTGGGGGAGGGGCTGTGACGTGGGGCTCTGCTCTGTGATTTTGTTTCTTTTTAACTGAAATGTTTGATGAGTGAATTGTAGATATATAAGCAATTGGAAGAGATAGTGCAGAGACCCCGTGTGAGATAGAGACTCTGCTCAGTCTCCCAAATTTTGCAAAACTCTGATACAGTCTAACTGTCAGGGTGTCCTGCGGCCTACCCTTGCCCCCCAGTCTGGGCGCTGCTCGCTTGTGACTTGTCCTGGTGGTGCTGTGTAATCCAGCACCGTGCCCTTGTCCCAGGTGCGTACTTCCCTGTAGCTACCGCCACAGTTAAGATGGAAAACAGGTCTGTCACCATAGAAGGCCCTCATGTTGCCTTTCTTAGAATCTCACCCCACTGCCTTCCTAATCCCAGAAACCCCTGGTGGGGTCCTCCCACCATTGTGTTTCCTTTCAGGGCAGAGTGCAGCTGAAAGGCAGGGGCCACCCTGGGCCGGCTGTGGATGGGAGTGGGGCTCCCCTCCATTGGGTGGGGACGGGGTGTACGATGGCGGCTGGAGTCCCAAGCGTCTGTGCCCCAGCCTGGCCAGTGGGCTCACTGGTCTGTTCAGGAGTGTGATGTTCAGGCGGAGCAGCCGTCTTCCCAGAGCGGGAGCTGACAGACAGCTGTGCTGGGGAGGCAGGAAGAGTTCACGGCCGAGGATGCCGCTGCGGCGACACTGGCCGTGGCACTGCTAGAAAACTGCAGTCACCAGCTTCTAGGCCTCAAGCCTCAGGCTGGACGCAGGGGTGCAGTCTTCTGTTCTCCGGATGAGGGTGCTGTTTCTGGACCTTATGTTTGAGTTGGGCCAAGGGGATGAGCAGAATGATTTCTGATGGTGGCCAGAGCAGGGCCACGTCGATGGAGAGGGATGGTGGTGGGGGTGGCCATCAGGAGTGGCCCAGGTGGGTTTCAGGAGCTGGACTGGAGGGTGAGAGGGGCGGGCACTTGGGGCCTGGGCAGGGGTGGATGTGATTTTGGGTGGGATGCGCCTGGCTGAGTCAAACACGGCAGGAGAGAGGGTGGTGTGAGGCCCGAGAGGCAGGGCTTGGAGGCCAGCGGAAGGCACTGGGGCTTTTTCTAAGGGACACTGGGAGCTGTTGGAGGGTTTGAACAGGGAAGTGACTCAATCCGATCTATGTTTCATACACAGTGCGACAGCTCAGGGGAGAGTGGCTAGCGGGCAGAGGGGCCACAGAGTCTCACAGTAAGGAGACAGGGGTGGGGGGAAGTGGAGCCCCGAAGGCCAACCGGCTGACTGGCGTGTCTTTGCAGTACCTGCTCCACTACCTGATTTCCCTCAAGAACTGGCTGAATCGGTACAGCTGGCAGCGGACGCCCGTCTCCGTCACTGCCTGGGCCCTGCTGCGGGACAGCTACCATGGCGGGCTGTGCCTCCGCTTCCGGGCTCAGCACATAGCTGTGGCAGTGCTTCACCTGGCCTTGCAGGCCTATGGGGTCGAGGTGCCCGCCGAGGCCGAGGCCGAGAAGCCGTGGTGGCAGGTGAGGTGACTGCCCTGTGCACTGGTGTGGATCTCCCTTCTCTTTGCCTAGGGACTTTCAGAGGTCCCCCTGCCTAGTGTTCAGTTATCCAGGAAGAAAGATGTGGGCTACTTGGGAATGCTGAAGCTTGAAAATACACTGTCATGACAGTCCGAGGTGGGCTCTCCCCCTCGACCCTGTGGACATTCGGGGCCAGATGGCTCTGGGGGCTGTCCTGGGCACTACAGGCTGTTGAGCAGCATCCTGCCCCCCGTCCTGACAACCAAAACCGTGCCCAGACTCAGCCAGCTGTCATGGGTGGAGGCCACCCCGGGTTGAGAGCTGCTTCTCTTGTCATAGATCAGAGGTTGATAAATTTGGCTTCTCAGTGGAAGAGGTACAGGGATGCTCCAAGAAGACGGGTGGATGATATGTGGGTAGACAGATGACAGATACCAATGGACGACTGGTAAGGGGTGGGGGTGGATGAATTAGGCACATGATGGAGGGTAGGCAGATGTTCATGGAGGGGTGACAGGTGAGAGAGAGAAGGAACCAGCTAGTGATAAAGCACAGAACAGTTGGAATCGGTGCTCGCTGTTGCACAGGCCCCTTAGGAAAAATGGGGCGGTTGTGGTCCATTTTGAAGGGCACCGAAGCTGTTCGGGGCCAGACGTTGGCATGACAAGGCATTACCAAGGCCCCTGTACGGTGACTGGTGGAGCCCCTGCCTCCCCCAGACCTCCTGAAGCTGAAGAGCAGTGTGTGGACAGGCAGTTGAGCTCTGTCTGTGGGATGGGCTGCAGTACTGGCTGGTTTTCCCTGAGTAGTCCCCCTCTTTCTCAAAAGGGAATTTTGAGATCATTTTCAGTTTTTCCTTTCCCATATGTGAACTTTCCTTTCTTCACAACACCTCATCATCTGCCCTTGCCCTCAAATGAGATTCTGTGTAAGCAGAGTTTGAGGTACCTGAGGTCTCCTCCTTTTTGTGTACCACCTGTCCCCTGCAAAGCCACAGTGGCCAGAGGTCTTCTCAAGTGTGCCACCTGCTTCCTGAACAGAGTATTCCCTGGGCGCCTTCCTGGGCCTGCTCCTGGCCCCTCCCCTCCTGTAGCTTTTGGCTCAAATGGCACCCCACCCCCTTTCCGGAGGGAGCCTCCCCCGCCTGCACACCCTCCCCGGGAGAACGCAGCTTTTCCTGCCCTCTGCTTCCTTGTCCTTTATGGCCTGTCTAACTCCGCACACTACCCCCCGCCCCCCTGCCCTCAGTCTCCCGGACTGTAAGCACCTGGAGGCCAGGGATCTTGGCCGCTTTATCAGCCTCCCCACGTCCAGCGCCTGGGCCTGGCAGGGAGCAGGTGTGTAAGTGTCTTTGAACAGACGCGTCTGTAACCCCAGCCTCGGGCCTGACACACCCCCATGGCAGCATGGGGGTCAAAGGTTGACTGTTGCGGACAATACTGTGCTTCTCAGGGCCTTCCGGATCACATGAGCATGGTGTCCGCGCTTGGTTGAATCAGGTGATGGCAGAAGGGGCTGCTGCTTCCTGGCCCTGCTGTTCAAGGGCATCTGGTGCACACGGTGGCCCTGGTCCTGGGCTACTTGAATCTGTGATGTCGTCACTTGTTTCCTGTCATGGCTTCTCCACGTGCCTGCCTTTCTGCGCTGCTTCTGCTCCCCTCTGCTCTGGCCCTCATGACAGAAGAGTGCCTGTTTTCTGGGCAGCACAGACTTACATCCCTCTTCAGGCTGGGGAGAAGCTCACGTTTTCCCTAGTTCTTCACTCTTTCTGGGCTGCTCTGGGCTATGTGCATGGGGATCTGGGAACCCTCTGGGCATATGAGGTGACAGGGCCGCTTGCTCAGTGATGGGCAGCTGCCTCCACCCTGCCCGCAAGCCCTGGGGCGCTTTCCCCAACTGTGAGGCACTGGCCCTCCTCGTGTTCTCCTAGCCGCCACTTCTAGTGGATTGGCCTCTCTGTTGTTGCTTGTCTGCGTGATGGTAGCGGAGCAGCCCTTTGTGCCAGGCTGCATTGGGCCTCTGGGTTGCAGTAGCATGTGGCAGCAGGTGTCTGAATTTCCATCCTTTTTAAGGCTGAGTCCTGTTCCATGGGTTGGCTGGACCACATTGTGTTTGTCCATCCCTCTGTGCATGGACGCTTGGGTTGCTTCCACCTTTTGGCCCTGGACTACTTTTTAATGGTCGTTTCTCGGGTTGGGGTCTGCAGGGTCACATAGGTAGTGGACGTGACAAGTAAGCCCGTATTTCTCAAGTGTTTATTTTCCACCTGGAGTCCAGGGGAGATGACCGATCTTCCTGAGCCAGAGGTTGGAGGCATTTCCCAGTCACTGGCCCCCACTGGACATGGGAGCCCATGGAAGGTTTGAGCTTTCTTTGGTGACCATGGAGGGGGTGGACTCAGTCCAACTTTGGCCCTGGCTCAGCCCCAGGCCTTGACCCTTGTGGTACTTTGACACCCACGCAGCAAGCCCCTGGCTTGAGGGGCCACAGCATCCAACCAGGGGTGCCTTGATTTACTTTTTACTTCCCGTGTCATCAGGGGTCCCCAGGGGCTCCCTCGGGCTCGCTGTGTCACCAGGAGGACTCGCAGAGTTGAGAAAAGCTGTTCTCGTGGTTCCGGGTGTTAGGGTCAGACACTGGGGAGGACACAGGGTGAGACCAGCCAAGATGAAAGGGGCGGAGGGCAGGTCCGGGAGACACCAGGCACGAGCTCCCGGGCCTCCCGCCAGCCAAGTCGTGGGACAGTGCCCTTTCTCCTGGCAGCGACAGGTGACAACATGCACAGGCTGCTGTCACCAGGGACGCTCCCTGAGCGCTGCTGTCCAGGGATTTGATGGGGGTCGGTCCTGGAGGCCCAGAGCACCTGCCCAGCTGACCTGAGTTCCTGGGTCCCCGCACCCCGGAGGTCAAGCTGAGACGTGCGGCCTCAGGCCCCACCAGGAATCACGCTGTTGGCAGAGACTGCCTGGCAGGGCCCTTGGCCCCTGGCAAAGCAAGACCCTTTCATCAGGCAGGACATGCCAGGGCCTAGAGGTTCCCTCCCAGGAGCCAGGCCAGGTCCAGACCTTCCTTAGAAATGTGCAGGGTTAGCCCTCTTGGTTTGGGCCCCTGGGGACTCACCTTACAATTTTCTAAGCTCCCTTGCCGAGTCAAGAGGAAGTCTGGTCCACGACAGAGAGCAGGGCCATGTTTCCCAGGGGGTGGCCAAGGGTGCCCAAGGGTGGGGTGGGGTCCAGGTGACCTCTCTTGCTTGTTTATGGAAATAGACTCCTGCTCCCTCCTCTCCTATTGCTCCCCTCCCCACCCGAGATCCTGGACCTGAGAGCCCTGGGGAGAGGCAGGAACCTGTGCTCTGTGTCCAGCTCTGTCACCGACTTCCTGTGTCACCTGGGACAAGTCCCCTTTCTTATCTGAGTTGGACAATCACCAAGGCCTCTTCCATCTGGAGTGTTCTCTGCTCTGGGACCAGTCCTGGCAGACTGTGACTGAACTGGCTTTCCAGAGAGCCACCATCATTTCCGATGGCCAGGTCCCCGTGCCATCCCCCCGTGCCACGTGATTGTGCACTTAGTGACGGGTGCCTTGTTTAGCACAGAGGGAGTCTAATCGGAACCTGTTTTCCTTCTCCTTTCTAGGTGTTTAGTGAAGACCTTACCAAGCCAATCATTGATAACATTGTGTCTGATCTCATTCAGATTTATACCATGGACACAGAGATCCCCTAAGGCCCTGGTCCAGGCCTGCCCAAAGAGAAGCCCGGGGCGCCCGGCTGCCTGGGGACGGCACCACCACAGGGCCGTGAAGGCCGGCCCCCAGAGGACCAGCTGGGAGGGCTGGTTGTGTGCTGCTGGAGACGGGCTGGTGAAGGCGATGGTGTGCTGCCAACTTGGTTCTCATGCTTTGAGTGTCCCCGGCAGCCGCGGTCCAGATGGTGATGGAAGTGGCGCCTCCAGCTGGCAGGCTGGGAGCGCACCACGTGGGGCGGCCTGTGGAGTCAGCGGAGTGTCTGCTTTTGTCCTTTGGGAGGACACCAACTGCTGTCCAGGCGTGACGCCATAGGAAGGAAAATCAAAGAAAGAATGGGACTGCACCCCTGGGGATTTTTTAAAAGCCAGATTTATAGCAAGTATGAATGTGCCACATAGATGGAATTTTATTTTTGTGTAATAAAAGATGATGCAAATCAGCAGAGATACTCTGTGTTTGCTTTGTAGCCCGTGCACCCTGGGGGCTTTGTGGGTGCTGTACAGACTCGGTTTCCCCTAAAGTGCTGTGCAGGTGGAACTGCCCTTTGTGTGCCTCATGTTCTTGGGGCAGGCCCTCCATCAGTCCCTGAAGGCACGAAGGCACAGTGTGGGATGTCCCCTGTAGGAGCCCACGTGTCCTTCGTGCTCCTCCACTGGGGCACTTGCATGGCTTGGCAGTCATTCTCCTTGGTGAGTGAGCATCCGTTTTGGAAAGAGGGGTTAAGGAGTATCATTTGAATTAAAAAAATCCTGTTTCTCATTTCTTGGCAGCTTCCCTGGAAAATGTTTCCCCGGGCACTGCCAAGTCTACAAGGGTGACATGCAGAGTGGAGGAATAGCAATATGAGGCAACGAGATGCAGGGACTCTTGGCACTGTCGCCGTGGTAGTCATTGGCAAATCTTGGGCCAGAGCTGCCCTCGTGGCTCTGCTGGCAGAGCAGAGGGGCTGGGCTGTGGATGTCCCCACACACAGGTGTTCAAAGACGCCTAGTGAGTGAAGGAAGGGATGGGAGCAAGTGAATAAGTTGAAAATCTTGGGTTTTCTTTCCATGGCTTTGGGTTAAAGAGGAAATCTGTGGTTGGAACATTTGAGCACTGCTCGGGGGAATATAAAGTGGTGCCGCTGCTGTGGAAAACTGTCTGGCGGTTACTCAGAAGGTTAAACAGCAGGTTACCATAGGATGCAGCCCTTCCACTTCTGGGTATCTGCCCAAAAGAAGTGAAAGCAGGGACTCAAAAAGATGTTTGTACACTCTTGTTCACAGCTGCATGATTCACAGTAGCCAAAAGGTGGAAACCACCCCTGGATGTTCGTTGCTGGATGAACAGAGAAACAACCTGTGCTCCAACCATACAGTGGGCTGTTATTTAGAATGAAAAAGGAAGGACATTCTGACACCTGCTACAACATGGATGGACCCTGAAGACATTATGCCCAGTGAAATCAGCCAGTCATAAAAGGACAAATAGTTTATGATTCCACTTGTATGAGATGTCTAGAGCAGCCGGATTCCTAGACACAGAGTAGGAGGGTGGGGCCAGGGGCTGGGGAAGTCAGTGTTCTGTGGAGACAGAGATTCAGTTTGGGAGGATCGAAAAAGTTCCGGAGGTGGATTGCAGGGATGGTTGCACAACAATGTGAATGTGCTTAGTGCCACTGAGCTGTGCACTTAAAGACGGTAAAAATGGCAACTTTTATACTGTGTGTATTTTATCACAATGAAAAAAGAGGGAGTCTGCAAGTGTGCCAGGGTTCGGGCATTTGGGTGCCCCCCACCCCGAGGATGCCAGCTTGGAGACTCAGGCCAGGCCCTTCTGGGTCAGGACAATGGAGGACCACCATGCAAACCTCTGCTAGGAGCGCCTCTGACCCCGGGGTGGGCAAGCCCTTTCCTCCTTCCCTTCGGATCAGAAAGGTGGCCGCATGCTCAGGGAACCCCGCCTCCCACAGGGCTCACCCCACTTTGGTAAAGGGGAGGAAAACACCTCTCCTGGGTTCCATACGAGACTTTACCCAGTAAGAAATCATACGCGTTACCCAGGCTGGGATTGTAGGAGCCTTTCATTTTTTTTTAATACACAGAAATTTTGGTCTATTCTTTAAATTACGAAATTTAACTACAGACTTTAAATTATTATGCATCTGTGGTCTTCCTCATTAAGATATTTTTGTTCATCTTTATAACAGGCAGATAAAAATGTAAAACTGAGTTAATAACTGAAACACAGTTGACCAAGCCATTCCATATAATATAATGCTTTATAGAGAGGGGCTTCCTGATGAGACAGGACCCTCGGCCTGAAACCTGTACAGAAACCAGAGCAGCAATCTGAGCCCCACACCCTGTGGAAAGGCAGCCTGGGGACTGAACAGTCGACGTGTACGTTAGGCAACTTTGTACAGCATCAGTGAGGGTTTGACTATATGTCGACCATTTGTTCTAGAAATGTGTCTACAATGGAGAATGAAGAGAAGTCCATGAGAGTAGCTGATTTGCTTCAATTTAAACATTTCCAGCTTTACTTCTTGTTTCCGAACACACAGACCCTCAACAAATTGAGTTGCCCTGTTTGCTGTTGTTTAAACAAGGACAGTAGGGAACAATTTACAAATGGGTAACATTCTCAATGTGCCCTTTGGAAAAAAGGGATGGCTTTAAGTTACCTGTAGCTGGCATTTTAAGTGGGATTTGCTTTTCTCACCGAAATTCCTTTGCCCAAGATTGGACGACACCTGCTCAGGGGTGACATGGCCTTATTGTTAACAGTGGGGACAGAGTGCACTTTGGACGGTGGTCCGGATGCTCACAGAGGCAGGTGAAGTTGAGACAAGCCGCCGCCAGTGGGGATGTGATGGGTGAACCAGCCTGGCCACCAGTCCAGCTGCTGCTCAGCTGCTGAGTGTGCCCCTCCACATCTGCCCTTCTGTTCTGACCCTTGGTCCCTCAGCTCCCAGCTGTCCCCCAGAGGCTCAGCCCCAGGCCCAAGTGACAGGTTGCACCTCAAACTCCTCCCTGCAAAAAGTGAGGCAGGTGAATTCAGAAGGTAAAGGAACCGTTGCTTTTTCTGCATTTTCCTTCCTGGTTATCACGCATTCAGGGAAAACTGAGGCTTGGCACGCTGGGTGCCCACACTCCAAGGAGAGGCTCCCGAGGGAGCCATCTGGGGAGCCCAGGCCCAGCTCTCCCCACCTGCAGACTGGGTGCTCAGCCGGCTGACCTCCTCAGCCTTCCGCCCCAAGAGGTAGAGCCACAGGTGCAAGGAGGGCCATGGAGATGGGGACTGTCGCTCCCAGGAGCTTTGCTTTTGCGTCTGCTTCCCGGAGGGTGCCTGAGGTGGCTGAAGACACACATCCATGCCCTCCCTTGTGGTCAGAGCTGGCCTTGAATGAGAAGACCAGGATCAGGAGAGCGCTTTGGTCGGTGGTGACTGAGAACCTTTCCCAGGCGCTTTGCAGCTCCCTCAGCAAGAACTTCTGGGCTTTTGCCAAAGCGGAGTGGGAATCCAGGTGGAGGTGCTGAGGGCACTGGGGTCTGCGCTGTGGTCTTGTCAGCTCCTCTTAGGTTTCGATGGTTGTTCTCCCTCTGCTTTCTTTCGGACTCTTGGCACACTTCCCCGTCCCCACCTGGCAGACCTGGCTCTCCCGGGGCTGCTCGGGGGTTCTGGATTGTTCCAGGATGTCAGCTACCACTGGGGGCGGAGTCTTATGCTCTTGCAATTGGGGTGCAGACAGAGAAAGCCCACCAGCCAGAATTCAGGACTTGGAATTGGAGTTGGACCCAAAGGAAACTGAAAGCAAACCTCCCCCTTCCGCCTACTGGAGGAGGTCGTTCTCATCAATACTTTGGTATTTTCCTTTTAAATAAAAAATTCCATCGACAGGTTTTTTTTTCTTCTTCTATAGGCAGGGGTCTCAAAGTGCAAATGTTCCAAATGTTCCGATTGTATTACAACTGCTCCGGCCTCGCGCTCCCCCCCCCCACAAAAAAAAAAACCCCTGCCACAATAAATAATGAAATTTCAAAATGAAAACACCTGATAAGAAAAATGGAGATATCATGCCGATAAATAGTTCCTTATTCTTTAAAGATGCATCTGGTCCTATATGCACGTATATGTCTAGACGCACACACACGTGCCTATGCACACACGCACACGCAGACTGGCAGCACGTGTCCTGGGGCTGGGGTGCTGGGCGACGCGGTTGTGTTTGCAGGCGGCTCCCACGGGGGGCTGTCCGGGCAGAGAATACTCCTGGCCCTGCAGAGTGGGGCTGCTCGCCTTTTCTCTTTTTGTGTGAATCTGGTGCTCCAATGGCTCCGCAGAGGGTGCCACGAACCTCCTCCCAATAAATCAAAACCAGCCCCTGCCTCATTGCACAGCCCAAACAGTGAACATCTGGTGCGATTACAGTGTTCATTAAAAAAAAAAAGCTTCGATAGAAAAAGTGGGGGGGACACCACTCTTCTTGCTCTCTGGTCTCTCCCTCCACCTCCTCCTCCTCCGTCCTGGGTAAGAAGCCTAGAAAGGATAGGCTTCTCGCAAGTGCCATCGAGCAAGGTCTCCAGCTGCCTGGCGGGCGCTCCTCGCAGGCTGGTGCCGCCGGCCGAGTGCGCGCGTGTGTGGGTGCGCGCGCGCCGAGGGCAGTTCTGCTCAGAGGGACGTCTCCACGCTGTGCAGCGGGCTCCCGGGGCCGGAGGAGAACACTGACGAGGTAGCTGACTTGGTGGCGTGCGCGGTCAGGTAGATGCCGCTGTCTATGGCGTTGGCGTTGTTGTTCTGGTTGGGGGAGGGGGGCGGGGGGGCCCGCAGGCGCTCCTCGTTCTCGTCCACGTCCGTGTCATCGATGAGGGGGATGTTGTGGGTGTAGTCATTGATCAGAAACTCGGGCGTCGCCATGAAGTTATGGATGGAGGTCTTGGATTCCGGTTTCTCCAGGCCTTCATAGAGCGAGCTACGGAATGCTTTCACCACCCGGATCTGGAGGGGTAGGGGAGGGGTGGCCCAAGGTGGGAGCAGGGAGGGAGGGAGGAAGGAAGGAGACAGTCAGTGGCTGGCTGGTGCTGGTGGCTTCCACCCACATCCGTGGCAGGGGGTCACTGCATGACAAGTGTTCATGAACAACGGGGGCCCGCTGCCTGGCCGTGGGCAGGGTTTCACATTTGGGTCTCACCCCCTGTCCCTGCACTGGAGGGAGCCGTTGCTGGGGCTTCTCCTGGGCTCTCAGCCAGATCTGAATTCCAACGTGGGAGCACAGAAAGAAGACCTGGAAAAGGGAGGGTGTGGCCAGTGGGCTCTCTACCTTCCCTTCTTCAGACTTTCCGGCAAGAGAAAGCCCCCAGCCTAAGGGCACATTGCAGGCCCTTCCTGAGTGGGTCTCTCTCCCTGGCTTCTTGGCGTCCTCTTCTCAGCCCCCCTGACTCCCGTGGCTGTAGCCAGTGCCGGCCATGCCCAGGCCTACCCGGCCATCAGTCTCCCTGCAGCTAAGTCCAGTGGCCCTCCTGTGTCTCCATCTTATCTGATCTCTCAGGGGCCAACTGCCCCTCTTTCCAGAAACTTGCCCCGGCTTCCCTGACTTTGCCCCTGTGTGGCCCTCCTCCTGCCTCACCAATTTCTCTGTCTCTGTTTCCTCCATTGCTCCTTCCTCTGTCCCAGGGTCCCCAGAACCCTGGCCTGGCCCTGATCCTCCTCCTCTCTGTCCACACCCCCAGCCCCACCTCCTAGCCCTGGTCACGGCTCTGGGGCTTATTTGGCTATAACCAGGGACTGCAGCCCAGGCCCCTCTTCAGAGCTCCAGGCCCAAGGCCCTGCCAGTCCCCCATCCAGAGGCATCCAAGATGGACAATGGTCCCACTTTTGATCTGCTCCCACTGAGCTTGTCCTGTTCAGCCCCGCCCCCTGCCTGCTGCTAGTGCATTGGATTGGGTCCTCATTTCCCTTCACAGACCCTTCCATC
This sequence comes from Camelus bactrianus, assembly GCF_048773025.1. Lineage (NCBI taxonomy): Eukaryota > Metazoa > Chordata > Mammalia > Artiodactyla > Camelidae > Camelus > Camelus bactrianus. The sequence goes on along the minus strand of NC_133575.1, from coordinate 116,770,661 downwards.
CTGCATCTCCTGCCACCAGAGGCCCTTCACAATCTACTGCTACCTGACGCTGGTCCTCCTCTTCACTCTCCAAGCCAGACAGCTTCTTTCAGTCCCCAGAATCTGCCATATTGTCCCTCCACTCAGGCTTTCTACACCTTCCCTGGCCACCCCCCTGGTATCTGCAGACCTCAGATCAGCATAACTCCCTGCAGGGAAGAGCTTCTCACAATGCCCTGCTCTCTGGCCATGGCAGCCCACGGCCCCAGCAGAGTTCAGGTGCCCCAAGTCCTGAGGCCCGCAGGACCCTGCTCTGTCTCTGTTGGCTGCTGCCCCTTTGCCTTACACATGCACTTGAATCTCATGAGCTTTACCAGCCACAGAGCTGCTGCTCCTCTCTGCTCCTTCCCTGGCCCCCCAGCGTGGGCTCCCTCTTGCTTCCAGAAGCCAGAGTCGATGCAAAGCCTTCTGCCTTTGCCTTCCACTAGCCAGCTGGCCTTGGGCTGAAGTGGGGAAGCCAGACTGTCCTGATGTGAGTGAGTGGACACAACCTGACTTCTGAAGTCATTTCCAGGTCCAAGGTCCTAGGGTTTGGTTTCCTCAGTTTAGACAAGGTGTTGGCCAACTGTGGCCCACGAGCTAACTCTGGCCCTCAACCTGGTTTTGGAAATCCAGTCTGACTGGGTGCACAGCCATGCCCATTCCTTTATGCATTGTCTGCGGCTATCTTTGAGATCCAAGGACAGAGGTGTGTACTTTGGACAGAGACTTGGCCCACAAAACTAGAAACAGTCATTCTCTGGCCCTTGATGGGAGAAGTTGGCTGCCCCTGGTTTAGCCCATGAATTGCACTGTTGACAGTGAGTCTCTTTCAACCCTCCGCCATCTGGACCCCGGAGCCAGCACTTCTCAGCCAAGCATAGTGCTCCTACATCACTTTAAACGAGGAGACCCTCACAGTCAAGTGCAAAAAAGTGAGCCGAAGAGCTCCATACATTTAGAATTTTCTAATTCCGCATCTTAAATCCACTTAGCATTTTCTCTGAATTTGGTGAAGCCACACCTTCCCGATGGCAGATGGCCACTATCTGCTCTCAGTCCCCAGACTGGCTTCTGCGCTCAGGGTAACACAGGAACTGAGAATCACTTGACATTTTTTAATGAAGGAAAAAAACCAGTTCACTTTTTGTAGCCGGTGCAGCTGTGGCCTCATTATTTGGGCCTTTTCTGATGCCAGAAATGTTGGGGAGCCCCTGGCACACGGCTGCTCTTGATCTTTTGTGGTCAGTTTGCCAGCCACGATCTGGTCCCCCTGGCTCCATCCTTTCTGCTCTCCCTGCCCCCAGCTGAACTCCAAGCTCTTCCCTACCTAGCCTCTGTTCCTTCAGGACAGTCCTCCTGGGTATAATCAAAGTCTCACTTTGACGTCTGTCACTAGCCACCAGGCAAGGGGTGGTGTCTGCCTTGTTAGCTGCCTATTGCCAAAGCCGGAAGGTGCCAGGGCCGTGGGCTCAAACATGCTGCCGCTGGTGCAAGTCATCCCGAGCCTCTTCCAGTTGACGGTGAGCCAGTTTCCCTCCAGGTTCCACTTCCCTGCATTCCAGTCTTGGGCTCCTAACAAATGACTCGGATTGGTTTTAGGCCACCCCATGCTACTGGGCACAGTCAATTCCCGGGACACGGGTTTGGTGAGAACTGGCCACTGCTTCTAAGAGAGGGTTGCCCTGAGGGCCTGAGCTCGCACACTGGGGCCGAGTATGTCCCCACGGCAGAGTTTAGTGTGTCCCAGCAAAAGTGCAGTCATGGCCAAGCGGACCCAGTGTCCTTTCCCAGTGCGTGGCCCTGACTGCCTCCTGGAACTCCTATCCTGTCCTGGGGCTATTCCCAGGACTATGGCAGGGTCCTCAGATTACCTCTCCATCTCTGGAACTCCCCAATGGACCTCACTGCCATCAACGCTGTCAGTGCCGCCCATCGCCCACCTTGATGCCGTGAACACCGTCTGCATCACCTCCACCTGTGTCAGCGGCCAGGGCCCACCCTTCCCAGCAGCTTCAGCTCCTTCATCTCCCCACAGTGCCTAACAGGACTCTAGAATTGAAGGGGGTCGAGGAGGACCCTCAGCCTGGGCTGCTCCAACCCTGACTCTCGCCTAGTCTTCCCATCCCAGTGTGGGGCTCCAGCTGAGCCTTGGAGGCACCAAGACCCCCGACCCCAGGCCCATACCTCTTCATGGAGGCACCTTCCCCACCTCCGCTGTGGTATCGTGTCTGCCAGGGACCCACAACCAGCTCTGCCTTTCCCCAGCTGCCGCCTATGTGGCTGATGTCCCTTGGGTCTCTGGCCCCATCCCTTCTCTCTGACCACTGAGTCAAGCTGTGCCCTCCACTGTCTACCACGTGGGGACTCCAAATGTTTCAGCATGTGATCAAATTCCTCTGGGTCCTGACTGTGGGAACTCTTTGCATGGTACCCCCCAAAGTCCATGATACTGTAAGATCATTTAAAAGTAAAAGACACAAAAAGCACTGTCCAGTAAAGATGACACTATCCTAGGGCTATGGCCGAGGTGTCTGGGAAGGCCAAGGAGTGGGTCTGGCTGGGCCGGAGGAGGGGGGAGGGCTGCACTGTGCCTTCCCGTCTCATCCCGAGCTAGGCCCGACATGCCCCTCACCTTCTGGCATCTGCGATGCAGTCCTTCTTCCCCTTTCACCGCCTGGGTGCATCGCCCCACCAGCTCCCTTGCCCCTGCCTAGGTTACTCATTTGTCCCATCTTAAAAGAGACCCTCTCTTGGTGCTGTGGTCCCTCCACCTGCTGCTGATGGCCCGGAGAGGGTTGTCAGTACTCAGGACCCCCACATCCTTTCACTCTGTTCTCTTCTGCCCCTACTTCCCCGGGACCTCTCCACCTGGGCGCTCGGTGCTCTGTGCACTACACCTCTGCCTCCGGGTCCTCCTCCTGTCGCTCCCCGTTCCCCGTTCCTTCCTGGCCAAGAGCCCCTGGGCTTGTCTGGACCTTTTCTCTTATCCATCCACATCCATGCATTTCCTGGATCCTTCTGTCCATCTGTCTGCTGATGAGTCCCCTACTCTCTCTCCAGACTCCAGGCTCTGCTTCTTCAAATTTACCTCCACGCTTTGTCTCCCTGTGGCCACTCTTGACCTGTGCAGTCTATTCTCACAGCCTGAGCAATCTTTTCAGTCAGAGCATGTCATACCTTCCACTAGTCCAAACCCTTCAATAGCTGTGTCTCCCTCAGAGGAAAACCTGAAGTCCTCCAGGGCCGGCTGTGGGTTGTGCTCTTCCTCTTTCTCCTTTACTCTCTCCCTTTTCCTCAAGTACGCCAGGCACATTCCTGCCTCAGGATCTTTGCACTGGCTGTTTCGTCTGCTGTGGAAGCTCTTCCCCAGTGAGCCTCAGGGTTCCCCCTCACCTCTTGCCGTTTACAGTCACCATCCATCCAGATCCCTCAGCACCCCTACACCTCTTCTGCCTCCTTTCCTCCCCAGTACGGTTCACTTCCAAACAACTAGCTTAAGTCTCCCCCAGGGCCATCGCATCTGCCAATCCCCTGCCCAGACTGCTCTTCCATCTGAAGCTGGCCTTTTCTTCTTATTTGGAACTCAGCTCACACATCCACCCTCCGAGAGGCTTTCCTGGACACCTTGCATCCAAAATAGTGCCATTCATTTTTCTCTTTCCTTCTCTGAGGCTTACTTGTCTGTTGGTTGTCCGCTGCCCAGCCCTGTCCCTGCACGTGAGCCCTGGCCTGCCTTCACCTCAGCTCCCTTGGTGGGGACAGGGCAGGTGATGCTCCAGCCCCAGGGGCCCTCCCAGCCCCATGGAGCCAAAGCAGAACGGATGCTCGAGCCAGACTCTGCCGGGTGACTGTGCCACGGATGCATGGCTAGGCTGAGAGCAGAGGGAGTGAAGGTCACGGCTGAAAGTGGATGTCCCCTGCTTTTGTCGTGAGCTTTAATAGCTTGAGTTTGCAACGTAGGTGATGGTGGAGGTGGAGAAGGGAGGGGAAAGCCAGGAGGAGAGTGGAGGGCTGCGGGAACACCCACCCCACTGAAGGAGAAGGAAAGAAGAGAAGAGAAAAAGAAGAGCGAAGGCGCCTGAACAACAATGACAACGGCCACAAGGGAAACGGTGCCCTGGGGAGCAGTCACCCCCTCCGCCCTCTGCGCCCGGCAGACTGCGGGGCTCACACCACTCAGAATTCTTCCATCCGACTCCTTCCCTGTCCCCCCACTGCTCCCTCAAAGTCCCTGCATGCTTGACGGACATGCCTGTCTCTGTCCCAACTGCTAATCCAGAACCTTCTGCAGCAGGAAGGGACCTGTCAGCTTCCCTGGCACCTGGGCTTTGGGTTTAGCACAAATTCCCAACACAGCCACCATGGAGCGCCATGGAGACTCCATGAACTTTGGGGTCCCCACGCCTCAAGCCCTCCCTGTAGGTGTGGAGGGGCGAGTCATGACTTGAAAGCCACACAAAGAGGTGTGGGCCGACGTGCCCACGATCAAAAGGGCAGCAAGGGGCAGGGTCCATTTCCTCACCACGGAGTTAGGAAATGTGGAAATGCCAACTCCAGAGTTGGCCCTTTCACTGAGGGAGTGAATCCCAAGTCAAGCTAAAGACATGGCTTTGTGTAGGTTGACAAGCTGAAAATGCTAGTGGCTGGTGAGTTTTGTGAAGATCACCTCCCATTCTGTGGGCACGCATGTGTGCCCAGGACCGGAACAGCCCTGACTTGGTGGCTGGTGTCCATAGGATGTCGCACTGAGCTGACCCAGGCATGGAGAGCCCCAGGCTTTTCAGGGGCTCAGCCTTGCCTCTCATCCCGGCCATGTCCAGCTGTGGGGCCTCAAATAAGTCTCCTGAGCTGCCTAGGCCCTGGCTCCCAGTCCTGGGAATCGGCCTGGAAGTGCCTACTGGGGAGGGCTCCAGAGCAGGGCTTCCAGGGTTTGCCTTAGGCTGTGAGCTGGCGTGTGCTCTGGGAATGGCCTGGGAGGCCCTTCCCTGCGCTAGGGCCAGGGGTGCAGGAAGTCTCAGGCAGGGCTGAGACCGTTCCTAGTATGGAGACCATGTGCACACTGTCAAAGAGCACAGAAAAAAACGCCAGTACACTTCCCAGAAACCCAAGTGAGTGGACTTGGCTCAAAGTCAGTGAATTTCCTGAAACAGAGGCAAAGTCCAGCAAACAAGACAGCTTTCACTTTACAGGGCTCCTTCCTTCGTGGGGCTGGCTTGATTCCGGGAGTGGTCGCTCCTGATTGTGTGAGGAGGCTGTCTCCCCAGGCCTGGGAAAGGTGTGTCCACCTAAGTCCTGGGGGTTCACCTGGCTGGACTTTGCCAAGTTGGAAGAAAGGTTTTCATGTTGCAAAAGCCAATTACAATAAAGTGACTGTCGTGATCTATTTCTGGCGCGGTCCGTCAGAACTCAACAGCCCTGTGAAGACCTACTGGTCACGTCTGACCAAGCTCAGCACCTATCCCCACGATCACACGTGTCTGAGCAGAGGCCCAGCATTACTGTAGGAGGGCCGGGCTGCTGGGGGACAGGCTTTGGAACTGTGGATGGGGAGGGGCTGGGGTGTGTCTGTGTGTCCTCCCTCACACCAGGGGTCAGCCGTCTGGCGCCCTGGGCTCGCTGCTCATTAGTAAACCTGAGTGAAGAGAGCACAGCCCTCTCCGGCTCCATCCTGGGGGTCCTGACACCTAGCCAGGGAGATGCTGAGCTTCTTGGAGCATCACTGTGCGAGGGCGTGATTGGGGCAGGAATGGGAGTGACTGACATGCCAAGAGAGGTAGGAGTCCATGCCCCCTTCATTTCCAAAAGACTGAAAGTGCTCGGTAAAGACCGCTCCATCCTAGGACACTCAGATGGGTGGCCGCCAGGTCGTTCATGACTGAGGTCCCATGAAATGAGGTGGCGGGCCAAGGATGAAATGGCTGTGATAGGGGTGGCTGGCAAGCCAGGCAGGAGGAGAAATGGCTGAGTGAGCCGGGAGGAGGTAGTCAAGGCCATCCTGGAGCCGGAGGTCACTGTGTGCAATCGGGGGAGCAGGGACCACATTGGGACTCCCAAATCCAGAAGCAGCAAAGACTTGTGTGCACATGCGGGTGTGGGAAGCCTGGGGGAGGGTCAGAGGTTGACTAGAAAGCGTGGGTGGGTGTGAATGTGGGTGCGCTGAGCCTCCAGGATCATTGCATCTCCCCATCACCCCTTGGAGGGGCTCTTCTCCCCCTCCGGCTCTGGGGACATTCCCTGGCCACTTCTTGCACTGGTGTCATGTGCCAGGGCCTGTGTTGTGTGAGCAGTGTCACCTATCACTCTGGCCTTCAGGCTCCTTGTCCACATCCCCAACTGGGCCTCCCACCTAGAGAGCCTGAGGTTCTCAGCAGAAGTGACGTGGGGCCGGAGACTGGCTGCACTGCAGGATGAAGTGCGGCCTGGCCGGGTGTCGGGCAGGGAGGACAGAAGCCTTCCTGTAAGAGCTGGGTTTTCCTTAGGAAACCTTGTGCCCCATGACCACGGCACCTGCCTCTCAGTTGGCCTGGAAGCTCTGCTGTGGCCTGCTCCCTGCATTCCTTCTGGTAAGTTCCAAGAGAGAGTGAGGACCTGGGGCTAGCCTGCACTCTGCCAGGCCTTCCCCCGATTCGTACAATGAGGGTTCTGGGCTTGGTGGTTTCTTGGGGTCTTCAAAGCTCCAACTGGGGGCTGGCTCAGAGTTCCAAAGCAACCTGCCTCACAGTGCTGCTGGCAAGAAGCAGTTTTGGTCGGCAGCTTCTGGAAGCAGGTCTGCCCCACCGGTGTCACCTGGTCTTCCATCCAGCATCTTCCTCCATAGCGGGGGTCCTCTCTTAGGTGTTGTGGCTCACCCAGGATCAGCCTTCTCGGCCACCTACTGTGAGTCAGGACATTGGGAACCCCTCTCTGGCACAGCAGCGCTCTTCTCAGACAGAAGATGCTCAGCAATGACTGGTTGCTCTGCTGCCTGCTCCTCTCCCAGGCGGCACGTGGTGAGAAGGGACAGCCAGGAGTGAGTCAGGTCCCCTGGGAGTGGCTTGTGACTGATGGAAGGGGTGGCATTTCTCCCATGGCTCTTACCCAGAACTGCTGATCTCCACAGAAGGAGGGAAGGTGCTGGAAGCCGAGGGAGAGAGAAGAGACAGAGGGACCTCCAGGGAGTCAAGAGAGTGTGACCTCAGCAGGAGTGTGGAGAAGGCAGATGGACAGGCAGACAGAGAGGAAGCACAGAGAGAGATGGCAAAGGAACACATGGAGGAAGTCAAAGGGGAGGGAGGGACAGGAGAGGTCAGCGCATGCCCCCTCTTGTCCCTCTGTTCCCAGGAAGGAGTGTGCTGTGGCCCAGCCGGGCCCGGGCTGAGGCCCGTCAGGGAGGCCAAGGACCATCTCTGTCCTCAACCGACTGTGGCCGAGCCTCGTACAGACTTCTCTGGGTGGACTGGGATGGCTGTCAGCCAGTATCTATGGCCGGGCTGGTGGCTCAGTGAGTGCCGAGCTGGGGGTGGGTGTGGCCTGTGGTACCGGGACTGCGCGCTCGGGTGTGTGTTCATGTGCACGCTGTTTCCAAAGGGGACAGGGTGGCCCCAACGGGGACCAGTGCAGCCCACATCCCCTCCTTAAAGGGCAGAGGGGCCTGAAACGACAGCTCAAACAAGAGGAGGAATGCCTCCCACTGGGGACCTGTCACCAGTTCCTAAAAAAAAAAAAAAAAAAAAAAGAAGAAGAAGGAAAGAAAAAACAAATAAAGAAAATACAAGGCAAAAGAAAAAAAGGAAAAGAGAAGGGAAATCAAGCAAAAAGAAAATCCCAGAATCTGGCGGGGGGAAAAAGCGTAGTTAACAACTCCTGTTTGTCGGGGAGTGACATGTTCACGGAGCTGAGAGTTGCCGGGTCCCACTGGAAGGAAAGGAAAGATGCAGCATTGAACCATCCAGGCAGGGGCTCTGGGCTCACACTTGAAGGTTTACTGTTTGGCTTTTGAGATCTCGAGTTTGTTACAAGAAGCAGGTGGCCCCAGAGCGAGCAGGGTACCCACACGGTTGCTTGCGTTGTCTCTGGTTGTGGGGACCATGGGGCAGTTGGTTCAACAGTCTCGTGGCTTTCCTTTTGTCTTTGTAAAAAGATGTGAGCAAATATGGAAGTTTATACTTCTTTAGGACACCCCTGGGTTCTCTTTAAACTGTGATCAACATGGCGAGAATTTTTCAGTGGAGCGTATAGAAAGGAATCACTTTTGCCCAGCTTCTCAAAGGAAGGAGGAGGAGAGAGTATGGACCAGACCAGGTTAAAACTTTCCAATCCCGAAGCCTGCTTGGAAAGAGCGAAGATGCTTTGGGAGCAAATGGGAATGCAGCAGAGTGCAGGCTTGGGGCGTGAGGAGGGCTCCTCAGGACACCTCTGACTCCTGGTGGCTCAGGACAATGGCTGACAGGGGACATAGCATCTGAGCAGGAGCAGCTGGCCACCACCGAGCACACCTGGGGACACATGTCAGCAACCTCCTGCAGCCCACAGCACATCTACTGCCTTTGGAAACCACCTCAAGGAGAGTTCTGGAAGCTGCCCCTTAAGTCCCAAGGAGGTGGGCTGCGTTCTTCTGCTGTGAATGATGCTGAAAAGACGCCGGCCTTTCCTTCCAGTCCTGGAGGGTGGCCCTGAGCCTGCGTGCGTCCCTTGTGCTGCCCCACAGAACACGGACCAAGGCCCCACCCTGACAGCAGACACCACCAGAAGCGGCCCAAGTTCATGAAGAACCATCAGCAGATGCAGACACGTTCAAGAAAAGAATACCAATGACAGAAGGAGTACTAAACCAAAACCAAACCAAACAAAAAAACAACAAAAAGCTCCCCCAACCAAACAAAGAAAAAAAAAAAAAAACAGATGGTCCAGCCGTACCATGGATTCAATACATTTCATAAGAGAATATGGCTTTGGAGAGACACACCGTCTGGGCGGGAAGGACTGGACAGGGCAATAAAGAAAGAACGGAAAAGCCACGGTGAGCAGAGGATGCAAGACTGGAAAAAAGAGAAGGAAGAGTTGGGAGGCTTTTTTCTCCCCCCGAGATGCCATTTATGAGAGAAAAGGGGACTCAAGACTCACTCCCAGCGGCACTGGTGGGATTGGCAGCAGAGAGAATTACGTGAGTAGGGGTAGAAAGATTGGTTACGTCATGGAGCTGGCTGAGGACCGAAGACCGCCGGCGCACGGCACCCTGAAATGAACCGCTTCTCTTGAAGGTACTCACTACCTCCATCTGTGGGAGAGAAAATGAGATAAAGTTTGGCTTGCACTGCTGTCCCGGCTACCGCACGGGGGTGGGGCTGGGCGAGGACAGGGGCCACACTGGGCACAGAGCGGACACATATCGTGACAGCAAAGCCTCCTCTAGGCCGCCTTGCTCCCTGGGAGCTGACGATGCTTCTGACGGGGCCTTGGCCCAGGCCGAGGCCGGCCTCTATGTCATCCACCAAGAGAGGGTCTGCTGAGCCAAAGACAGGTGCTCAGAAGACGGGGCGCGCGGGGGGCGGGGAACGATCGATCGGGCACACTGCAAGCATTTTAAAATGAGCCATTTGCATTCACGATATGCTCACTGCAAGCCACTGGTCCATAAATACCTGTGTCTGGCAATACTCTGTTATCCTAGGTCAGTAGTTCTCAATCTTTTTTTTTCCACCCCAACACACCTGAGGGATGTGACACGCTCCCATTAGAAACAAGGCTCCTTGGTGGTGGGGACAGGGGCCCTTCCCTGGGCCTGTCCTGTTTCCAGCGCTCTAAGCGGGGCCACCACTCCCCTCCTGCAGCTCATCCAAGTGACTGAGGGTGACTTTGTGGGAAGTCTCAGTGGAAGAATGGATTTTAAGAGCGGGAAGGGGGTTCCCCAAAGCACTGGTTTGTCTTAGCTCGCCTTCCCACAGAGCCCCAGGCAGGGCAGGAGGGAGAGCGGAGATGGCTTTTGCTTTGGCCCCCACCCTTCAACCTTCCTAAGAGTCCAAAGGGAGGTGGGTCTTGGGGAAATGAGAGCCACATGGGTGAACCTGATGGGAGACGCAGTGTCTCTGGACTTCCTAAACCTGCCTTTGACTGGCACAGGGGCCTGGGGGCGGATCAGACCCAGGCCTGGGGTTCCGCGGAACTGTGTCTAGGTGGCCCCAGTGAATGTCTCCCTATCTGCAGAGCATGTTCCTAGATTCCGGGAGGCCAGCCCAGTGTGGTGCACTATTGGCTGCTTCTTTCGGAATGCCCCCCGGTGGTGGAGGGAGGGGAGTTTTGGCCTTAGAAGGTGGCTCTGACGTCTGGAAAGTGCCTTGCAGTTTGCTGTGGCACTACAGCCCTCGCAGAGAATGTGATCAGCAGGGCAAGCATGTACTTCTGGAGACCAGACCACACTGCCGGTCTGCTCGGGGCTCTGCGCCAGGGCCCCCACCCCCAGGCCCCCAGGTAGCTACATGGCAGCTGCCAGGTTCAGGGGTGTGTCTGCCACGGGCCCAGGCTCTTGGAAGGAGGCAGCTCGAGTGCTCAGACTCCCCCCACCCCAACCAAAATGAGGATGTCCGTCATTGCCACCCCCAGACGTGCTGTGAGACAGACTTATTGTCACAGGCTCGGCCGCTGAGCTCCCTCTTCTGCCCAGCACATCCCACTCAAGAGCAGGGGACCCTCGTGCTGGGACTGAGGCCCGTGAGTCAGGTGTACTGAGTGCCCACAGGGGACTGGCACAGTGCCGAGCGCCCAGCGCACCGCAGCAAGGTGACCCCTGCCAGCCGTGATGGGGGGGGGGGGTCTCCCCTCCGGACTGAGGTGTTTCTAAGGCTCTGGAGACAGGTCTGTCTCAAGAGGGGACTCTTTCTGGGGCAAAGGTGATGAGGGAAGGGCAAGATGCCTTTCTTGCCTCTGCTTTGGCCTCTCCGTGTGGTGGCACGATTGGACAGTCTAAATACTGCAGAATTGTCGCCCAGCCCACCCTGAAAGCCCACACACTGGGCTGGGAACATGGCTGAAGCTTCTCCACGTTCCGAGTTTTGAGGACCCTGTTTCTGGACGACACCCTAGCCGCCGGGTGTGTTGCTACATTAGCATGGGGCAGAGGTGACAGCAGATAGGAAATGCCTTCCCTGAGCAACAGAAAAAGCTGTGCGGGCCTCTGAAATCTGGGGAGCACTTTCATGTTTTGAAACCTCAGAAATGCAGGCCTGGTTGCCTCGAGAAAGTTCCTCTCGGCTTGGGATGTCTACAAGCTGAGAGACTTTATTTCTCCCAGACTTTCTGTTTTTCAAGCTGGTATTTTGACTCAAAAAGAATAAAGGCTTTGCAAAGTAAGCTCAAGTAACCCATGGCTTCAGTATTGTTGAGAAGCGCGGTGAATCTGCTGGGACAAAATCAAGATCCTGCAAAGAAATGAGTGCCTCTGCGGAGAGGACAAGGCTAAGGGATAGGAGAGGGAAGCCTGGGCCACCTCAGGCCAGTCCCTTCTCTCTGGGCCCTATTGCCTCGTGTGCAAAGCAGGGACCTGACTGGCCAGGAACTCCAAGCCTCCGACTGCAAGGACCCGCTCTACTAACCAGGCAGCAGTGTCAGCCCAAGAGGCCGCAGGCACTAAGGAGACAGATACGCAGCTGGCTGGGGCACCACCGACCTCCTCCCAGACACCTCACATTGGGGCGGGGCTGAGGACTTAGCTGCTAAAGAGCTAACGCTGAGTTAGGCTCATGGACGGAAGGAGACGGGCTGAGCGGGCTTTAGCTGGCTCCGGCTCTGCCCCAGACCCCAGCACAACACCCGAGAGACTGCTGGGGCCAGGACGGGGCGGGGAGGGGGGTGCTCAGAGTCGAACATTGGGCAGACAGTGGGGGAGAGCGGGGCGGCTGGCTGGGAGGGCTACTCCGTTCTACTGGGGACTCAATGTTCCTGCCAGACTTGAGACATCCTTTCTCAGCCACGTGGGCCGACGTGCTTGGGACACCAGGAGGGATGAGCCACCTCACCCAGCCCTACAGGATCCGGAGCTCTGGGCAGCCCGGGCTCTGCAGCCTTGGAAGGTTCCCCGGGGCAGTCTGCACCTCAGTGATTCCAGTGCCCTGGGCTGGGAGCACAGATCCCGCATGTAGAACTGGCTGTCGTAAGCGCATGTGCTGCATTGGCCGGACGGAGAGGACTCTGAGAAGGCTTCACTAGGCAGCAGCCTTTGAGCAGGCTGCTGTAGGATTAGGGGGACCCCCGGGGGACGCAGTGGGGCCTGGGGAGGCCTAAGGCCAAGACAGTGGCCAACACAGACACTGAGCCAAGTGGGCAAGCAGAGCAGGCATCTGGAAAGGCAGCAGGGGTTATGGGGCACAGGGTGTTGGGGGAGATGTTAAGGGGCAGGGGCTTGAAGGCCACAGTCAGGACCCTGGACTTCACCCTTAGGATGAGGAGAGAGGCTACACGGGCCACAGAGCAGGAGGTGGTGTTGGAGGGGCTGCGCTGAGCAAAACTCAGTGGAGCTTCTGTTGGGGGAGGAGAGGAGGGGAGCCCAGAGGCTGGCCTCCTGGGGGTTGTGTGGGAGCAGCCGTGCACTGGGAGGTGCTTTGTGTGCCTTGCATGGAAGATTCTTTGGAATGAACCTGTGATCATGTGTGACTCTACAGGCAAACACTAGGGAGAGGTGTGGTCTCAGGTCTTGCCCCAGACCAAGGGTCCCACGGCAGGAAGTTGCCTAAACTCCAGAGAAGGGCCGGGCCGGGTGCATGGTGGAATCCCCAGGAAAAGGAGCAATTGGAGCTGGGTCAGGGCAGGGGCTGGGGGTCCCGGACAGAGCATAGCTAGAGGCCAGTGGCCGGGCAGGAGGAAGCCCAGGAAGGGCAGGGCAGGGCGTGATGGGTGTCACCAGGCGGCTGCAGGTGTTCAGGGTGAACACAGGGAGCCTCCCTCCAGGCATAGACATGGGTGGCTGGGCCAGGAGGACTTTGGGTGAGGGGTGCAGGGAGGGCGTGTTTGGATTGGGGATGTGCATGGAAGGGGGTAGAGCTGAGCCGAAGGCACCAGGTGGATGCGGAGACAAGAAGAGGCTCTGGGACCAGTCCCTGGCAGTGGAAGTAACAGAACCATCTCCATCAGGAGCTGGGGGGCTGGGAGGAGGTGTGCTCGGGGTGGTGGGGCCTGTGGTCTGGGCTTAGCTGAGCCCAAGGTGGGTGCTGTGGTGCCTCTTGGTGTGGGTGTGGCACTCTGGGGTTCCTGGCCGGGCAGAGGAGGAGGTGCTGCATGAGGGGTGCCTGGACGCCGTCTGGAAACTGAAGGGAGAGCCAGGCTGTGAGGAATTGGCAAGCAGAGACCAGCGCCCCTGGTCCGTGGGATTTTCAGCAAGCAAGCTGCACAGTTTGAAACAGGACAGACCAAGGTCTTAGCAGGAGGTGGGAGTCACAGGCCAGCAAGGATGAAGGGCAGGCAGCGAGATAGAAGGGACAGCAGGCCACCAGGAAAGCAGGGCCGACCACGCTTCAGGGAAAGGCGCTAGGAGGCAGCTTCCAAGCAGACCTTGGTGAGAACTGCCTCCGAGTGCTGAGGGAAGACGCCGGGCTGTGGTGGAGTCACCAGTGAGGGCCAGGGAAGGCCTCGGGGAAACAGTGAGCGTGGAATATTCTGGCAAGAAGGCTGGCCGGGAAGAGTTAGGGGCAGGGAGCAAGAGTGGCTCTATCAGGGGGACTCTCGTGAAGCCTTCGCAAGTGCCCGCAGCTGGGCGGTCGCTGTGACCGCCTGACTTTGGAGAGGACTGCTGCTGACTGCCTCGGCTTCAACCAGCAGTGGTGAGCTCGCCAAAGGCCGTTTGAAATGAACACCTACCTCATCCTGAGAATGTCACTTCCCCATGACCTGGGAGAGTTCCCAGCAAATAAAACAAATCCCAGCAGCTATTCGAACAGCCCCCACTGCCCCGAGACACAGCTCTCAGTCACCGCGTGCCCTTGGCTGACACCTGCGCGCACTACGGGGAGGGCCGCCTGGGCCCTGGGGGAGGTGTCAGGGAGAAGCCATCTCAGTGCCTCGATGGTCTTTGGACACCCCCAGCAGCTGCCCTTGTGGTCGTAGCAGCAAGACCCCAGGGCATCCCTGTTGGGCTCGGGCTCGCCTCGCCCATTCTCTGCCTCTTGCTGGCTTGCCACCCTCTGGAGGCAGGAACGCCAGAGTAGGTGAGTGGCACGGCGGCTTACCTGCGTCTGGATCCTGTTGAGGCCCCGGAACCAGAGGATCTGGCCTCTGCGGAGCTCGCGCTCGGCGTGGTCGATCTCTTCCTCGCCCTCCGCCAGCTCCTCGTCCGTCATCTCGTCCTGTCCGGGCCCGTGTCCAGCTTCCTTCAGGCACTTGAGCTGGCTGGTGGGGATGGTGGCGATGACCTGGCCAAGAGGCAGAGGTGGCTGTCAGGGCTGGGCTGGGCTGGGCTTTTCGGGGTGGAAGGTCTGCTGGGGCCGGAGAGGAGCCCAGAGTGTCCCCCTCTGTCTGACGCACGCCAAAGCCGGTGCCCATGCCTCCCGCCTTCCAGCATCTTCCTGAGGGGCAGCCCCGGGGGCCTGCAGCTGCTCCTCAGACGGAGGGGCCGCCTCTTTCCCTGGACACTGCGGGTTTCTGTGTTTAAGTGGAGCGAGCAGGCGGAAAGCAGTCCTGTGGAAGCGGGTACTGAGATCGGAGGTCACTGGGGGCCATGGAGCGTTTCCCAGTGAGGGGGCAGTGATGTAGCTGGAGCCCAGAGCCCTGGGCGGGGGCCTGCAGGGACCCCGTGTCCCTGTACATGGGCCCACCTCCATCAGCGTCCAGAGGAGCAGCCAGTGCGGCCTTCCTACGTGGCATGTAAGGCAGAGAGAGGCCTGGCCTTGGACCCCAGCTCCTGGGAGGGAACCTCTAGGCCCTGGCATGTCCTGCCTGATGAGAAGGTCTTGGTTTGCCTGGGGCCGAGGGCCCTGCCAGTCAGTCTCTGCCAATGGCATGATTCCTGGTGGGGCCTCGGGCCACACGTCTCAGCTTGACCTCCAGGGTGCAGGGACCCAGGAACTCAGGTCAGCTGGGCGGGTGCTCCGGGCTTCCAGGACCGATCCCCATCAAGTCCCTGGACAGCAGCGCTCAGGGAGCGTCCCTGGTGACAGCAGCCCGTGCGTGTTGTCACCTATCACCGCTGGGAGAAAGGCCGCTGTCCCACAACTTGGCTGGCAGGGGTCTGGGAGCTCGCACCTGGTCTCTCCTGGACCTGCTGTACCTAAGCGTGACCTTGGACCTCCAGCCTCCAGAGAATAGCATCTGCCACAGAAGCCACCCGGTGCGGGGTAGTTTGTGTGGGGGCCTGAGGTGGCTAAGGTACAGGACAAAGTGGATCCTGGACTCAGCCTCCTACACTAATGCTCTAGAACTCTGGAGAAAGGCTGTCAGAGGGCTCTTGTGGGCCCACGGCCTGGTCTGGCCCCTCCTGGGCTCTGCCCAGCCCCAGCACCGAGGTCTCCCTTCCTGAGGTGACCTTTGGCCCTGTGAACTGGCTGCAGCCACAGCTGCAGAGCCTGAGGTGTAAGGCTTGCCCTTCGTCAGCTCAAAGAATGTTCTCGTTTCCCTCCAGCCTCTGCCCTGGGGAGGGTTTAGTGAGGTGCAGTTTAGTTTCAAATAGGTGAGTGTTTCCCAAGCTCCTACCATGGAAAGGGGAATGGCGGGTGGTTTTGCCAGGGCCTGTGACATCCCAGCCATGGCCCTTGGCGTTCCCTCTGTGGATGCTGTCACTTGTGGCCTGGTACTTAGGGAATGGCATGTCCCCGGCCTGAGACCCGTGGTGTGCAGCCCCCCTGCCAACACACCATGGGCTTTTCAGGGTGTGGGCTCCGAGGCTCCGGAGTAGGGAGCCAGGCAGGGATCCCTGGGCTGCCCACAATTCCCCAGCATTGTGCCCGTCACCAGTGCTGTCCCAGAATGGACAAACAGGAAGGGGGCGGTGCCCTGAGAGCTGCCAAGGCAGATACTTACCTGTCCCCAGACCAGCTCCCCAACACCAACAAACAGGCACCAGAGCCACTGCTCCGTAGACAGAGGGGAGCAGCTGAAGGGCTTTCCGCCAAACTGGACGATGACGATCTGCAGGAGAGGGGTGGGAGGGAGGTGGGTCTGGCTGGCATCTGCAGCCCTCGGGGCACACCCTGCCGTGCGGGCCTGGTGCTCTGCTCTGGGAGTCAGAGGGGTTTTTGGTTCACTCAGGTAGACAAGCCATTCCCTGGGAGTCTTCCTTGCTTTGGGCTCCTGCCCTTCCTTCCTCCCGCAACCAGGGGGCAAAGAAGCCTTCCCAGACTGGCTGACCACCGGCCGTGGGGGCCACGCCAGGCGGGCGCGTGGCTTCGCTGGGTGCCAGATGCCCACCGATGCAGGGGCCCTGAACTGTCCCTTTTCCAGCCTTTGGGCGTGGTTCAGCTGTGTTAGCAGTGCTTGTGGCTTCTGTAAATGTGATGGTTTAACATACATATGCCAGATACTCCGATAACGCATCTCACCTTCCTTGCCTGGGCCTCCTGGAGCCTCACTTCCCCTCCGTGGGAGGAGTCCTCTTCCCAGGGACGAGCTTTTCGACTGCAGACCAACTAGAGCCCACATTCCAATCTCTGTGTTCTGGGCCACCGTGCGCCTGCCCTGATCGCCCAGGCCCTACAGCCCAGAGCCTGGACATTATTCACAACCGTCATGCCCTGGGCCTGTTCACCTCACCTTCCCAGCCCTCCGCCAGAGAGCGCACTGAAGGTCCTGTCCCGCCCAGGGCTCCCCGCCCTCTCTCTGCTACTGATCAACCCAGGTGCCTCCTCTGGTGGCCCCCCATGGAGTGGCAGGCCCCCTCCTCTGTGAGAAACAAACTGTCCTGACCTGGTGGCCTCTCTAGAGCTCACATGTTCATGAAGACACCCTTGTTTTGAGTGCTCAGTGCCTCATGGAGAGCGGACTGACCAGCCTGACCACAGCATTGTGGTGTCAACACCAGGGACAGAGAGCATCTCCAAAGGAAACTTCTGGAGTGATGGTGGCCTCCTGCCAAGGAATCAAGGGCTAGAAATGGGAGGAGCAGACCTGGAAGGATCTGTGAGAAGGGCAGTTCTGAGGCGGGCACACTCAAGCCCTGTGGAAGCTAGCGAGTGAACCCAGGGCAAGGCCAGGGTGTTGGGAAGATGGACAGCGGGAGTGCGGGCAGAGCTGGTTCTGTGAAGGGAGAAGCGGAGGCTGGTGTGGAGAGCACAGGGTGGGGTGGTCCCCTCTCCCACCCCTTTCCCAGGACTGGAGCCACCCATCCTACCTGGATGGCGAAGGTGCCCAGCACGATGGTGCAGAAGATGGGGTTGCTGAAGATGCCGTCGAAGACGTTGCGCTCGCCGTGGATCTTGCGGGCATTGATCTCGTTGAAGAGCTGCATCATGACGAACGTGTTGAAGATGATGGTGTAGTGCTCGGAGGGTGGAGAGTGCAGCGGCGCGTTCCTCCCGCTGTCGATGTCAAAGAAGAGCTCCCCTGCAAGCCCAGGGGCCCGTGAGGGAAGCCGGGCCCTGAGTGGGACCGGTGTCCCCAGGCAGGGCTGGGGTCTGCGCCGCAGCCCCGATGCCACTGCTGGGCGACTGTGAGGAGAAAGTAACGAGTCCCTCAGCCCACAGCCAAGGCCAGGGGCTGGACCAGGGGTCTGGCACTGAAACCCCGGGGACAGGAGCGAAGACAATGAGACACAAGGCTCTAAACTATCTACGCCTCAGACCCATTTGTGCACCGGCTCGAGCTGGAGGAGGAACCACGAGAGGCTTCTGCTCCTGAGAAGTTCCAGAAAAGCCCATAAGGGGACCCCTAGATGCTGACGTTGGGGGGCCCCCACGCGTGACTCTGGCCCCTCAGCAAACGCCATCCCTGCACTGAGCTTCGAGCCTGCCCCTGGAAACATGGGCTGGAAGCCAAGCCACCTCCTGGTCAAGGGTCCCCAGACAGGCGGACAGCGTCCTCATGTCAGGAAGCAGCCACACACAGACCAACCAACAAACCTGCCCCCAAGGAAAGGAAGGGATCCACTGAACAGAGCTGAGGCAGGACGCAGAAGAAAGCTCCCAGGGCCACAGGGAGGGGAGGGCCAAGGGGGTTCTCACTGGAAATGGGGTCCCCAGGAGCCCGTCCGTCCCTGCCACTGCTAGACAGTGTCAGAACCCACAGGGCCGGCAACAGCGCAGTGTGCTCCCGGGCTGACCTACCGACGAAGAGCAGCGTGAAGATGATGCTGAGCTGGTAGACTGCGTGGCCCAGAATATTCTTCATCATGGTGCGTGAGATCAGGGGCTTGTCCCGGCCGTATGGCTTCCGAAGCAGCAGCGACTCAGTGGGCGGCTCGGTGGCCAGGGCCAGAGAGGCGAACGTGTCCATGATCAAGTTCACCCACAGCATCTGCACGGCTTTGAGAGGAGAGTCCTGTGGAAAGGAGGCAGTCAGCCCACCATGGGATAGGAAACCCCACTGGCCCCCCCACTCCTGGTAAGAAACTCAGCTTGGGGGGCAATGTCATTGGCATTTAATTCAAGTGAAATGCAACAAATCCAGTCTTCCCACAACAACGTGCCACCTCCATCCCCATGTTTTCTTAAGGGTAGCAGAGGGTTCACGCTGGGCTTTCAGATTCCTGCTCTTAAAATGCTCTCAGTCTCCCTTCCTCGCTCACCTGGTGGCAGGGATCGAGAAGGTGTGGTCCAGATTGTTAGCAGGAAGCTGCCCACCCCCGTCAGTTGACCCAGAGCATCCAAGAGCCCAGAGGATGCGTGCTCTCCCGTCTCGCACACCCGAGGAGTGGGAAGAGGCAGAAACTGCACTGGACCTTCCTTCTCACAGCCTCTCAGTTGGTTAAAAGTGAGCCTTACAGAGGTCAGATACAAAAGACCACATACTGTACAATTCCCTTCCTAGGAAACTTTCAGAACTGACAGATCCACAGAGACAGAAAGCAGATGAGCGGGCACCAAGGGCCCGGGGTGGGGAGAGTGGGGAGTGGCTGCTGAGTGGGCACAAGGGGGATGAGAAAGTTCTGGAATGAGATAGAGGTGACTGTCACACAAGATTGTGAATGCACTAAGACTCGCCGGATCGCACACTTCAAAATGCTTACAATGGTTATTACGGGAGAGTTTATGTTACGTGGATTTTATCTCAATTAAAAAACACCTTTGAAAGGGAGACAAATTCTGGACACTCACTAATGGGGAGAATTGGACCACCAGAGAAGGGGAAGAGGCGCCCCTGAAGGTGAGCTCTGGAGTTGCCAGCAGACCCAAGAGAAGTGCAAAGGCAGATCCACACAGACTTGCACACGTGTGTTCATAGCAGTCGAAGGGTGGAAACAACCCAAATGCCCATTGATGGAGGACAGATCGACACAACGTGCTCTCTCCATCCATGGAACATCAGTCCTCCTTCAACGGGAATGAAGTACCTGCTACAACATGGATGGACCTCGGAAACACTGTGCTAAGGGCAAGAAGCCAGACACAACCACATATGCTCTGATCCCATTTATCTGAAATGTCCAGGAGAGGTAAGTCTGTAGAGACAGAAAGCAGATGTGTGGGGGCAAGGGGCTGGGGGAGGGGGGCAGGGGAGTGACTTCTCATGGGGTCTTGGTTTCCTTTTGGGGTGATGAAAACATTCTGGAACTACATAGAGGCGATGATTGCACAACATTGTGACCGTACTTAAAAATCACTGAATTGTATACTCAAATGGTGGATTTTTTGGTATATGGATTCTCTCTCAACCAAAAAACTCTGGAGCAAAGAAAAACCTGACTCCCACAACTGCGCCCTCGGACAGGGGCTCTTTGGCCCTCACGCTGCTGGGAGCAGGGTCCCCTGGGCTTGTTCTGCACACAGGAGTCCGGGTGCACGAGGCAGGAGGGGCCCGGGGAGCCAGCTGCCTCCTGCACTCTCCCTCGGTTGTGGGAGGGGCTCAGGGTCCTCCTCGGGCACAGTGGCCCCCAGTGCCTACCTGAGTAATGCAGGCGCCTGTGAAAGCCACAATCACGGCCACCACATTGACAGTCAGCTGGAACTGCAGGAACTTGGAGATGCTGTCGTAGACGTTGCGGCCCCACATGACTGCCTTGACGATGCTGGTGAAGTTGTCATCGGTCAGGATGATGTCCGAAGCCTCCTTGGCCACGTCAGTCCCTGCAATGCCCTGGGGGGCACACACAGAGCCCATGGGCCCCTTCCCCAGCCCCCCACAACCACTCATCCTTCCCTTCCAAACGAGTCCCTTGGTCCATGCAACGAGTCCTTGCACTAGAACAGTTTTGCTCAGAGACAAAGAGGAGGCTGCCCTACTGCCACAGCTGGGTCGCCTACTAGTCTCTGCCCGGTCTCTCCACACTAGAGCAGCCTGCTGTGTGGGGAGCGCCCGGGAGTCCGGCTCTCGGAAGGACTGGCCTGTGCCCCTGTGCCTGCCCAGGCAGGGTGGGAGCTGGGCTGGCTGGGTCTCTGCATTCAGCAGCTGAGCAGCCTCCTGTGCTCCCAGCGCCACCCTGCTCGATGGATTTTACTGGAAGAATTAGGTCCACAAAAGCAACAGGAGAGAAGCACAGAGGAAGAGCTCATTTGGGGACTGTGCTAACCACACCTGTGACTGAGGTTCACTGAGACTGGACCGGGACATGAGGAGGCCGGTGCACAACTGACCAGTACCCCCCAACCCCCAGCAGGGCCGCCGGGCCCCGCGGTCACCTCTGGCATCATCACACCAAATACCTTTAAATAAATCGCACATGTGTCCCCTGATCGGCAGAGCTTGCCGAGGCCCAGGTGGCCAGGATATGAGAGAAAGAAACTTCTGGCACTCTGCAACTTGCTTTAATGCTAGCCCCCACATCCCTGCACAAAGCTTATGTCCTTAAGAAGCACCCGCCTCCACCAGTGTGGTGAACTAGGCTGGCAGCATGTGGCTTACCATGGCGAAGCCCACGTCCGCCTTCTTGAGGGCTGGCCCGTCGTTGGTGCCATCCCCGGTCACGGCCACCACCTGCCGCTGTTCGCCGGTGCTGCTGTCGATGATGCCTGGAACACAGTAGGGCGGGGCAGGGCTGCGGCCAAACTGTGTTCCTGTGGGACCAGCCCAGGGCTGTGGTGGGGGGGACCAGTTGGCTCTGGGATTGTGACTGTGCTACTGCCTCCATGCTCTCTGTCACTTTGGGACCAAGTCCCTGTGTGTTGACTGGCAGGCTTGTCCCCCTTCTCCTACCCCAGCCCATCACCCAGTGAGATGACATGGGGTGGGGCTGTGATTTCTAGAAGGCAGGGGCTCAGCGCTGTGTGACTGGGACAGACGTTTCCGTCTCCTGGGCTTCAGTATCCCCATCTGCTAGGATGAGAGACCAGTCTCCCCAGCCTCTTCCATTTGTGTTAACATTATCATCTCCATTTTCCTGATGAGAAAACTGAGGTTCAGGGAGGGCCAGTGACTTTCTCTGAGACACAAAACAAGTCTCCTGCAACAATGGGTCCAGAGCTGAGTACCGCACTTCCTAGGCGGAAGCTCAGACAACACGTGGGGGTGATGGCCACAGGCAGCCTGCGCCATGCCACCTGGGCAGGGGCAGGGAAGGGCGAGCAGGAGTGAGCCAAGTCCATTACCTTTGACCAGAGTGTGCTTGTCAGTGGGAGACGATCGGGCGAGGACCCTCAGCTTGGGCCACACCTTGTCCAGACGCTCCTGCTCTATCTGGGAGGGGATAGAACACAGAAGCTGCAGAGCCTAGGTGGGCGGGCGGACGGACAGGGCTGAACAGGAGGGGTTGGGGTGGAGAAAGTGCCAGAAGCCCGGGCCTGCGGGAGGGCAGATGGACCTGGAACTACCTCGCCTTTCTCGTTCCGGATCCGCCGGTTGAACTCCTTCCCCTCCAGGCACAGGAAGTCCTCCCCAGGCTGGATGATGCCGCACTTGGCTGCAATGGCCCGGGCTGTGTTGATGTTATCCCCAGTCACCATGCGGACCGTAATGCCAGCACGCTGGCATTTGCGAATAGCTTCTGGGACCTGGAAGAAACCAGATCGTGGGTGGGGCCATCAAGGCCAGACACACGTGTCCGGGCTGTACCCTTTGCTCTATCTGGATCTGCAGCACCCTGCCCCCAGCACGGGGCCTGGAGGAGAGAAGTAGCCTGTCTGCTCTGCCATCACAGTCAGCCTAGCCTGCAGGGAGCAAGGTGCCTCCCTCAGTTCCCCAGTCCCCCACCCTGCTTCCCCCAGGTGCCTCCTTCACTGTGTTGGGTCAGGGGACCAGCGACGACTCAGATCCAGGAGTTGTCATCACGAGCAAGGCTGGGAGGAGCCAGTGGAAACTCTTACCCTGCTGAGGAGCTGCATCAGAGCCATGGCCAAGGTTGACCAGAGAAATCACCCTGCTCTTTCAACCCCATTTTCCACTGGGAAATGGAGACCCAGAGCAGCTGAGCCAGGGCAGCCGGCAGCTGCTGCATTGGCTCTGGAAGGACGAGAGTGGAACCTCTGGCCCCAGCTGCCCAGCCAGGTAGCAGGCCCCACTGCAGCCCGGGCCCTCCAGGGCTCTGACTCAGGGCGGGCTGCCGGCTGCCAGCTCTCACTTGTTGCCCTGCCATTTAAGAAAAAAACAAAACAAAACAAAACCTAAGAGATTTAGAGCCGTAGGCTTTACATGATAAGGTGCTCATTTAGGGGAAATGGAACGTGGCTTTGATGACTTAGCACACACCTCCATTTTCCAAATATAATATTAGATTCCAGAAGAGGGAGAAGAAAAAGACCCCTCTAGTGCTGAGTGCAAAATGCACTGAAAGGAGCTGAGACCAGCCAGGAAGTGGCAGCATGTCCCAGAGAACTGAGATACTCCCATTCCCAGTGAGGAGGTGGCTCTGCGGAGGGGAGCCCGGCAGACGGTGCCTGAGGGGTGCGGAGGGGAGAGCAGCAGGAGGAGCGGGCTCAGAGCTGAGGGACTTGGATTAAGAGGTCAGACCTAGGCCTGTGAGATGCCCAGATGCAGCCCCGACAAGGGGTACAGCCTGGGGAGACCCGGCTCCCTGCTCTGTCCACTGGGCCCAGCGCCCCCGCCTGCGGGCTCCCAGTGAGTACCACTGGGCTGAGACCGAAGCCCCAGTGACAGTCTGGGCACGAGGACAGATGGCAAGAGCGGCCGGGCCTGGGAGCCCAGGGGGTGCGGTGGCCGGGGGAGCCAGAGCCAGGCGGTATGGGAGGTAGGGCAGCTGGGAGACCCCAGGGCAGGCAGGCAGCTGGGGAACCCTAGTCTGGGAGTCTGGGCACACTGGTGGCCCCTGAAGCCGGGGGTGGTGGCTGTGATCTCAGCCAAGGAGAGAGTGGGCATGAGAGGAAGAGGGGGACCCGGGCCCAGCCAGAGCACCCCCACTTCAGGCCTGTGACACAGTGACCCTATGATCCCTGTAGCAAATACTGCCAAGTGGCCTAGAAGGCCGAGCCCCCAGGAGGCGCTTGCATCCCACACCCCCATAGGCCTCTCCCTGCTGTCAGCCTCAGGGATTCTTTCTGCTCTGTGGGGATTGTGGGGTGCTGAGTGATGAGCTCCAGGGAGACACTGCCCTTCCAGCAGCTTCCTCCTGGCTCTGAAGTGCCTGGAAGCCACTCCTCTGCTGCCACCAAGTGGCCGTGATGAGCCCAAGCCCGGTGAACAAGGGACCCAGCCTTGGCTCGTCTTGTGTAGGTGCAGCCCAGGCATGGCTTCCTCTCTGGTCCCCAAGGCCCCAGGCCTCCCAGCCAGGTGGTGGGAAGCTCCTGCCATCCACCAGTGCCCTCTCCCTCATCAGGCGACTGTCCTTCCTCAGCTGCCTCTCTGCTGTCCCCTGGGCCCAGCCCTGGTCCCTGCCTGCTGACTGAGGGCAGACAGCACAGTAGCTAGTGCAGTGCCTGCCAGAGCCCCTGCACCCCTCTGGCATAAATACAGCCTGCCTCTGGTCTCATGCGGCACCCCAGGGCAGACACCCCCTAGGGCTTCCTCCAGCTGCAGCCGTGCCATGCCCCTAAGCATCCTGGCAAGTGCAACAGAGGCCAGGACTCTGCTGGGCCCTTGGGGTCCCTCCTTGGCCACCACCCGGCCAGCCAGTCTCCATGGGGTCTGCTGGGCTTCCCCAGCCGGGCCGTGTTGGTGTCATCTGCCATCCAGACTCTCACTCAACCACTGTGAAGCCAGAGAGGCGCTATCCTGTGCCCTGGGCCCTTTTACCAAGGCTGGTTCTGGATCTTAAATGAGCGGCCCGTTGCCTGGCCTCGAGGCCTGTCCCACCCTGTGGTTCCACCTGCCGGGGCAGCCACTGTGGCTGGGCCTTCACAGTGAGAAGAGTACTGACCAGGAGAAGGGCTGGGCCTCGCCCCACCCATGTGCAGCTATTCTGGACTGTTCTATCTTACCCCCACCCCATCCAGCCTCATTGGCACTTCTGTAAATGAGAGGATGGAAAGGTGCCTGCTGCAGTTCTGTTTTGGAGATCTATGAATACACCTGTGCCTCCAAGCTGACATCTATGACTCAAGCTTCAGTTTGCAACAAATATTTATGCCAGAAATTAGGGGAAGCTGGTAGGAAATGGACTTGACCACGGCCCTGGGAGTCCGGGAACGTCGTCTTCCTGGGTTTGTGAGACATTCAACAGGAGCTCCAGCCTTCCAGCATCTTCCCTCAGCCCCAGTAAACTGTGTAGAAAAGTCTAGAGCTGCCACTGTCGATGCCTTCTGAGAAGGAGCAGCACAGAACCCCATGTGGGGCTGGCAGCCATTTGTGGGTAGGGGTGAGGGTGAAAGGCTCTATCCAGAGGGGAGGCCATTGGGTCTGTGTAAGGGCGTCGCGGCTCTAGGACTTGGCTGGCTGTATGGACGCAGCTGCCTCTCTGCCTCAGTCTTTCCTTGGTGCAACAAAGGGTAAGGCCGGTCCCTGTGTCCTTGGGGGTGGCCCTGTCACCTCAGCAGCACCCCCAGGCAGCTCCTCCCACCCCCTGCCTTCTCCAGGCCTGTTCCTCTGGCTCAAAGTCTCTCCACCTCAACTCTGCCACCATATGCTTCCTCCCGGGGCTGACTCCAGGTGTCCCTTCTCTGCACACGAGGTCCCCGTCTCCTGGGAATTTGGGGGCGTGCTGTCACTGATGACCCACGGCCGGTGTTTAGCTGCGGCAAGGACTGACTTCTGAATTGAGGATCTCTGGTACCCGACCCAGTGTATAAATGTGGGGCTCCTGCAGGAGAGCCGAGAAGCTTCCCCCTTGTCTCAGCACCCCTCCCCTACCCCACGCCCCGGCCCCCACACATACATTTTCAGGCTAAGTGGCAGGACCCAGGTGGTCCTGCTTCTGACATGAGTGGGTGCCACCGGAGAGGCCCTGGGAGGAGAGAGAGGGTCCTTCCCTGCCTCGCAACCTGCACCCTCGGTGCCTTGCACGCTCCCTCTGGGCCCAGTGTCCTGCAGCTGCCTGGCTCCCCACTCCAGGGCCCGCCCGCGAGGCTCTCCCTCCTTCAAGGGTCTCACATCTTTAAGGACCAATAACCCTCCCCATCGCTCTTCCACTCTATACCCTGACCAGCCTCTGCCCTGTCTCTGTTCCTTCTTCAGAAAGCTCGGGTGAAGTGTCCACACACTGGCCCCTCAAGCACCATCGCAAGGTGATGTTCCAACATCCAGGGCCCGCCTCTGCCATGACCTGCCTTAAGCTGCCCTCTTGCTCTGGCCACATGTTCCTCAGTCTCCCTTCCCTGACTGGCCCCTTCCTTGCAGGCTCTTTCACAGGCTCCTCCCACCTCTGCTCTAGTGCACCCCACGACTGTCAGTCATGTAAAGACGCTTCTGGAGAACCTCTCTCCAGCCAGGACCTTTGCACCGAGCTCTCCATGCCTACAGCCACCTAACCTGTTCACATTTCTGTGGGGATGTCCCAAACCTTGCTCAACCCCAACCATCCACTCCCCTGCCCCAGCCCCCTAAGCCCAGTTATGGCAGCACCATTCACCCAGCTCTCCCCGGCTCCTCCCTCTCCCTCACCAGCCCTTCTGATCCACCCGTCCTGCGGCTGAGGTTCTAACTGCCACCCTCTCTCATCTGGCGGAGGCAGGACAGAGCCTCTGGGCGGGTGCAAGGGTGCGAGGACAAAGGAGGCCCAGTGCTCCGCCATCGCCCACCTTACCCAGTAGTTCCAACTGTGGTGGGTGGCCAGTTTGTTCCACCTATAAAGTCGGGCAGGGAGTGCTGTGGTGGCCAGGAAGGCAGGAAAAAGGGGCGGTCCCCTCCTTGCATTTTTATGGCCACTTGGGAAGCAGGGCTCCCCCTCCACCCATCCGGACAAGCCGGGCCTCCCGGAGGGGCTCTGGCTACCTCGGGCCGCACAGGGTCCTCGATGCCCACGACAGCTATGCAGGTGAGGTCGCCCACCACCTCGTTTTCATTGTCCCAGTCGGGCTCCTGGGTGGCCAAGAAGTCCCGGTAGGCAATGCAGATGGTGCGGAGGCCATCACAAGCCATTGGCTCGATGATCTTCTTCACCATGTCGTCCCGGTCCCGAGGGCGGAATCCGCGCAGTTCGCCACTGCTGTTCAAGATGTTGGTGCACCTGGGGTGAGACAGGATGAGAGGAGCTGGCGCCAGAGAGTTGAGCCCTGCACCTGACACAGCAGAGGGGCTTCTCCAAGTGGGGAGGCACTTGGCTTGGGCGGGGCCTAACATGGTACCCGCCCTCCGCATTCATGTTCTTCCTGGGACCTCAGCATGTGACCTTATTTGGAAAGAGGTTGTTGCAAAGTTAAGAAGAGGCCCTTGGTCCAATGACTGATGTCTTTATAAAGAGAGAAGAGGACACACAGAGACACAGACACAGGGACAAGGCCACGTGATGATGGAGGCAGAGACCGGAGAGCTGGATCTATGAGCCAAGGAAGGCCAAGAGCCGCCAGCCACCACCAGAGTGGGAAGAGACAAGGAAGGGTTCGGAGGGAGCACAGCCCTGGGATTGAGGGCAAGAGGTGGAACATGAGCAAAACTGAGTGCCATGGGGCCGGGCGGCGGCGAGGCAACAGCCACAGAGGGGCCAGGCCGGGGAGGGCTGGCAGGACTCCGATGGAGAAGAGGACGGAGCAAAGGAACCGCAGGCTGCAGAGGCCAGTGTGGCAGAGGGACGGACAGGGCCCCGAACAGGCTGGTGAAGAAAGACGGGAACTTACCGTGGAGGCCAGTGGAGGAGGTGGCCTTTGCCCTGGGCTGGGGAGGCTGCACCTGGGCAGACTTTCGGGGAAAAGCATTTTGGATGGGGAGCCAGGTGGGTGGGAGAGAGCATATGGGGGCTGCTGTAGTACTGGGGAAGAGAGATGACAAGGCCAAGGGGAGGTGTGAAGGCTGAGCAGGCTTGTGGGGTGGGGCACTGGACGTGGACCTGCGTGCCGCCTGCCTCCATTTTTCTAACAGCTCTGCTGAGATATAATTCACAGAGCACATGATTCACCCATTGAAAACCTACAAGGCAACGGCTTTCAGTACATTCACAGTCATGCTACAACCACCAAAGGCAACTTTAGAACATTCTCATCACCTCTAAAAGGAACCCCACGCAAGCAACAAAAGAGAAACAGAGATAAACTGGACTTCACCATTGGAAAACATTTGTGCATCCAAGGACGAATCAAGAGAGTGAAGAAAGAAATCTCTCAAGAGAGTGAAAAGATGACAGCCTACAGAATGGGAGAAAACACTTCCAAATCAGGTACGTGTTAAGAGTCCAGTATTCAGAACATACAGAGAGCTCTTACAGCTTAACAGTAAAACGACTAACAACTCACGTCAAAGACGGGCAAAGGCTGGAGCAGATACTCCTCCAAAGAAGAGAAACAAATGGCCAGTAAGCTCATGAAAAGGCATCAACATCACTAGCCATCTGCAAAATGCACATCAAACCCACCGTGAGACCCCACTTTACATCCACTGTCGTCATTATAATAAAACCCAGATAACAACACATGTTGGTGAAGATGAGGAGTTGGAACCGTCCTGCACTGCTGGTGGGAATGTAGCATGGGGCAGCCCCTGTGGAAAACAGTTTGGTGTCCCTCAAAAACTTAAACATGGAATTACCATACAGCCTGGCAATTTTATTCTCAGGAATATACCCATGAGAACTGAAAACATGTGTTCAAGCAAAAACTTACATGTGAATGTTCAGAGCGGCATGATTCACAGTAGCCCAAAGGTGGGAACAACCCAAGTGTCTGTCAGTGGATGACTGGCTAAACAGAATGTGGTCCAGCCATACAATAGAACATTATTCAGCCACAAAAAGGAAGGAAGCCCTGGGACAACTTGGATGAACCTTGAAAACGTGAGGCTCAGTGAAGGAAGCCAGGTGCAATGACCACATACTGTATGATTCCAGAAATGTCCAGAACAGGTGAATCCAGAGACATAAACCAGACGGGTGGCTGCCAGAGGCTGGGCAGTGGGGAGGGGGGTGCCTGCTTTGTGGGCACGGGATCTCCTTTGTGGTGATGAACTTGTTCTGGGACTGGATGGCAGTGATGGTGCACAACCTTGTGAATGTCGCTGAATGTCACTTTATGCCACTGAACTGCCCACTTTAAAGTGATTAAAATGGCCAATTTTACATCATGTCTATTCTACCCTTTAGCTAGCCCCTAGCCCCTGGCGTCCCCAGCCCCAGGCTCGGTACTGCCGTCCACTCACTTTTTCAGCAGGATCTCTGAGGCACCCTTGCTGAAGAGGCGGAAGCCGCCGTCAGGTGTGCGGATGACTGTGCTCATGGACTTTCGGACCGAGTTGAAGGTGTACACCTTGTAAAGCTTCTCTTCAGGAATCTGCTCCCGCACAGGCTGGAAGTCCCGCTTCAGGTCCAGGACGAAGCCCAGCAGGGCGCACTCCGTCTTGTTGCCCACTTGGCGTGGGAGGGCGCCCTCCTTCTCTGGAGGCTGCAAGGTGAGGAGAACCAGCATGGCCCCGGGGACCCAAGGCTACCCCCTTGCTGTCCCTGGGGCTCTGGCCCAGCCTCGGCCACCACGTCTTTTGGGGGTGGAGGCAGGGAGCCAGGCAGGTCTCCAGCCCGGACTCGACCAGGAGGTTTCCCACAATGCACCAGGCTGGGAAGTGTTCTAGAACCTGCAAGCCCTGCCCAGCGTCCAGGGATGAGGAGGGTGACCAGCACCCTGGAAATGACTGTAGCTCTGGGTGAAAGTTCTTAAGAGAGCTTAGTGAGCCTGTGGTGATAGTTCAGGCCGTGGCTTGGCCAGGCCCCCTCCCCCATCGCATCCCCACCTCGGCCCGCCTGCCGCTCACTCCCGGCTCACTAGAATCTTGGTGGTGTAGGCACTGTTGATAGAGATGGCGTGGACCAGGAGATCGAGGATCTTGGGGGTCAGGGCACTGGGGGCCGGAACCTCTTTGTAGTGGGTGTCTCCGAGGTAGGACTGGACCACGGTCATACGGTTGGTGGTGAGCGTGCCCGTCTTGTCTGAGCAGATGGCCGTGGCATTGCCCATGGTCTCGCAGGCGTCCAGGTGGCGGACCAGGTTGTTGTCCCTCATCATTTTCTGGAAAGGGCACAGATGGAAGCTTGGGTAGCCAGCTGCCCTGGGGGCAGGGATTGGCCCACGGGGTGGGGGAGCAAGAGGTCATCAATACAGCATCACGTATGATTGTGCTTGGCCCAGCCAGCTCTCCGAGCAGCACTAACAGCCCGGGGAGCCTCGGTCAGCAGGCACGCACCCCCACCACTGGGCCGACAGCAGTGCCCAAGGGTACAGCTTGGAAAGGGAGCAGGGTGGCGGGCAAAGCTAGGCAGCAGGCTATAAGGTGTAAGGGCTCTCATCAGACAGTCCAAGCAGTGGAATCTGGGCAGCTGCTCTCCCTGGAGCTCCACTGGGGCCTCCCCACTGCCCAGGATGATGTCACAGACCCCTCTTCGGTCACCTACAGGCCCCGTGGCTTCCCTGCCCACCCGATCTCTGCCATGCTCTGCCCAGTGTCTCCCAGTGGTCACCCTTCCTCTCTGTTCCCACCTCAACTCCCTTCCCCCTCAGTACTCCCGCCCTCATCCTGCAGGAGCCAGCTCATCTCATTGTTCCCAGGAAGCCGGGTGGGGAATGGTGTCCAAGCCCGGCTCTGTGTCCCTGCTCAGCCTTCCCACTCTTCCCTGAGTGACCCCAAACTTTATCTGGTCCTCATTTCTTACAAGTTGCTTAACGGCTTTGTGCCCCAGTTCCTGGGTCTGTATCCCAGTATCAAAGGATTCTTATTCCTATTGTGTTTATTACCTTGACAGAGTAAGCTAAGGAGATGGTAACAGCAAGAGGCAAGCCCTCTGGGACAGCCACAACCAGCACAGTGACCCCGATGATGAAGAACTTGACGAAGTACTGCACGTAGACGGGCGTGCACTCTGCCAGCCACACCCGGCCGTCCACGACGAAAGTCTCGATCACAAAGTAGAGGACCAGGATGATGACGGTGATGGCGGACATCACCAGCCCTGCCCAGCCATGATAGAGGCCACAGAGGGTGAAGGCAGGAAGCGGGGTCAGCAGGGGGCGAGGGAGGGAGAGAGCAAGAGGGAAGAGGTGAGGGACGCTGTGGCCAGCATTAGCTTGAACCCAGGTCAGAGGAGGTGCTCCCTGTCCTTAGCCTGACAGAGGGTTACTATCCATACTCACCCACTGGGGCTGAACCTGGCCCTGAAGGCCGTCACCTACCCCGGGCCTGGCCTCTTGCTGCCTGGCCCGCACGCCCGTCACATCCCTTCCCTACGTGTTCTCCATGACCCAGCATCATGTCCCGGAGCCCAGTGCCCTCCACGCCTGTCGGTGGCCCCAGGGCCGCCCCCTCGGTGCCCCCTACCTGCTTTCCCGATCTGCACGGCCAGTTTGGTGAGCTTTCCCTGAAGGACTGACTTCTCCTTCTTGGGCACACTGGCTTTCTTCTTCTCCCGCTCCTCCATCTCCCCGCCTTCCGCGCTCTTCAGGGGCTGCATTTCCATGGCAACGGCCCCATCCTGCTTCTTAGCTGCACACAGAGGAACCCCACAGCCAAGGTTAGGGCCTGGCGGCTGGGGTGACAGCTACAAGGGGCTTTCAGAGGGAAAGACATGCCACACCATCCAAGAGGAAATGAGGGCTTTGTCCTCTCCCTCCTGTCCTGTCAGCCCAGGCCCTCCTGAGGTGGGCAGTGGCTCCGGCGCTGTCCTGAGCAGGACAGAGATGGTTCTCTTGGAGCCTCACAGGGAAAGAGGGCACAGACACAAGCACCAGTGACTTGGGCACACAGACAGCGTGGCCAGTCCTATAACCCAAATCTCAATACCTGAAAGCATAGGTCTGGGGCCCATGGAACGTTCCAGAACCCTGAGCTGACTCATTGGCCCACTGGTGTCCAAGCCACATCCCTGCTCCCCTCAGGGAGGCCCAGGAGTCCCTGCACTCTCCTCCTCTGCTCTTGCTCGGGCTGTCTCTTCTCTTGCCCGCCCCTTGAGTAGACATGTCAGGGCCTGGGCTCACCCCATGCACCCTCCTCAGCCCACTCCCCATTTGCCAGTGGGCAAGCATTGCACCTCTCTCTCTTCATGCAGCCTTCACTACTCCTCCCTAGCTGCCTCTCCCCCTCACAGCTCCCCTGGTGGGCCCTCCTGTGGTGGTGGTGTGTCCCCCACCCTGCCTCTGTCCCCTCCGTCACCTCACGCACACCATGGCCTGCCGGGCCTCCAACTACACTGCCCTGCGTAATTTTCTCCATCCCCTACCTGGAGGGGACACTCAACCCTGCCACTCGTCCTTGTCCCCACCCAATGGGGTTCCTGGTGCCTCTGCAAGCCTCCTGTGTCAGCTGCCCCCTCTTGTTCCCATCTGCCCACCCACCCCTTCTCCCCTGAGACCACTCACCGACAGCTGCTGCTTGCCACAGCCTCAGGCCACAGCTTCAGCAGCACTCAAAGCCCCACTCAGCTGGGCTACTATAGCCTCTACCTGCCAACTGGCAGTCTGTGCTCCAGCCGAGACCCCGGCCCCTGGGGCAAGTTGCCCTTCCTGAGCCTCAGTCTCGGCCCCAGGGTGCCGGCTCACGGGCCAACTCTGCTGCGTCCAGCAGGGTCTGCAGACAGGCTGCCCCACCCCACTCACCTGACCTCTTGGTGCTGCTCCTGCAACTGAGGCGGGCGGCCCCCCACCCCGTGCCGTCCCCTCTGCCCCCCACCCTGAGCACAGGGCGCGCATTACCTTTGGTCTGGCTACTCTCCATCGCCCCATCCTGTTGCTTGCCTACAACGGAAGAGGAATGACAGACACGGAGACTTGAGAACACCCACGTGGCCCTGGCACATGCACGTGGACACACACACAGGACAGCAGGGCACAGACAGTGCAGCCAGCGAGCACAGGGAAAGGGGGGAGAGAGAGGAAAGAGGGCCCTTTGCCACCTCCCGGCAAGTGGGGGCCACAAGCACGCTGGGCTTCCCATTGGCCTTGTCCCTAGCCCTCCAGCGAACCCCTGAAGCCAGTCCTGGACAGACCCTGGGTCACGTGTGGCTGGCAGTGGGAGGTTTCTGGAAGGGCCACCACCATGAGTAATGAGAACTGCCAGGTGTCCGGTCCCAGCTCCGCTGCCTTAAGCAGGGACCCCTGGTCAGGATGTGCAGTCCCCGCAGAACCACCGCGAGGGGTTTACCTAGGTGGTTCCTAACCCCTGGCGGTCTAGAGATGAG
Organism: Camelus bactrianus; assembly: GCF_048773025.1. Lineage (NCBI taxonomy): Eukaryota > Metazoa > Chordata > Mammalia > Artiodactyla > Camelidae > Camelus > Camelus bactrianus. The sequence goes on along the minus strand of NC_133575.1, from coordinate 116,737,909 downwards.
CTTTCTGGGCAGCACGGCCGGCGGTTGGCTCTGGGTGCGCTTTAGAGGAATGAGGGAGCCAGACTCTAGGGATCTGCCAGGCTCAGAGCGCTGGCTGGGCACTGGGCACCTAGGGCACTGGATGGGGAGGGAGTGGCAGGGCCACGGGACGGGCTGGGCTCCAGGCGGACCTGTGCCGGGACTCCTTCAAGCTAGTGCTCGGGCACCACAAAGCCTGTGGCTTGGTGCTCAGGATGATGGCAGTGACTGCTTCCCAAGGCCAAGGTCAACAGTGCTGGCCGTGTTTCTGGCTTCCAAAGCCAGGAAGGACTGCAACCCTGGGAGGGTCCAGGAGACCCGACAGGTGAGGGGCCTGGGAAAGCAGTTTGAGCAGCTCTCCCGAGGGCCACATACGCATTGGCAGATGACCACCACGGGGCAGGAAGCTGGCTTGTCAGCCACCACCCGGCAGCTCATGTCACTCAGGATCCAGGAACACAGATGGGGGCCAGGCAGCTCCCAGACAGGGGGCCTGGTCTGGGGGCCCAAGGGAGGAGGGAGAGGCCCCCTCAGCCCCAGTAGGGTGTGGATTTGGCCCTGTAGAGGTGGTTCGAAGGTGAAGGACACTTCCAGGGTGAGGAGGGGAGACACCTGCAGACACAGGGTGACAATACAGCACAGTGAGAGGGTGTTGCCAGAGGAGGGCTGGGCCTGGCCTGAAAAGAGGAGGAAGGGTAAGAGGCCACCCCAAGGAGAAGGATGACTAGGAAAGGCCAAAAGGCAAGAAATAGGTGGGGGTGGGCAGCAGTGCCCCTTGGGTGCAGGGAGCGTTGAGCCCTTAGACAAGGATCAGGAGGCGGTGAGGGCGAGGGTTGGAGCAAGAGGGAGACACTGGGCGTGGCCACTTTCCTCTTTCTACAGGGGCCCGCGGCCTCGGGCAGAGACCTTGGTGAGGGGTCGTGGGTGCCTGGTCAGCTCTGCTCCCTGTCCAGGGCCCCTCAGGGTCCCCTCATTCCAGGAAGCCGGCTGGTGGGGCGCCTCCTCTGACTCACAAGTAGCGCAGCAAGGGGGAGAGAGGGGCCCGGGCTGGGGGCTGGGGAGGGGGAGGAGGGCTCTTGTCAAGGTTGGAGAGGATGGGCCTAGGACCAAGTCCTGAAGGGCACTGACATTTAAGGGACCTGGAGGGAGGAGAGGAGCCTGGAAAGGAATGTGGAGGGGCGCCCTGACAGCCAGCCATCAGGGTGTCGCTGGAGGGCCACCAGGGACTCCAGTCCCGCCCAGACGAGGCCAGGGCCTGCCTACCCACCCACTTGCCCTCCGGTGGGCCCCAGGGTGCTCACTGCAGAGACACTGGGCTGAGCCCTGCAGGGAAGAGGCGTTGGTGTGGCAAAGGTAGACAAGGGTCCACCGGTGCTGGCAGGCTGTGAGGGGCAGGCCTGGCCAGCCAGGAGCAGGGAGAAGCCCTTGCCGAGAAGCTGGGCCCAGGCTGCTAGGAGATGGTGCCCATGGAAGCTTCTAGGCCACAGTGACTCATCCATCTCCTCCCTCCACCGCCTCCAGCAGCACGGTGGCCCAGGGCTGGGGACACTAGTGCCTCCTTCCTGATGTTGATCTGTCCCTGTGTTGCTGGGGCTGGCAGACCGATCCCACCTGCTCTCCAGGTGACTGACTGAGGTGGAGCTGGTGACCGGCATCCCTCCATCCCCTGCTCAGCTCAGCAGCCCTGGCGTCTCACTGCCCCTTCTAGCGGGCCCAGGGGGTTCACTCAGAGGTCAAGTGTGCAGCTAGAAAACATCATCCCTCACTTGGTGTGATCACAGGAGTGGCCTGAGGGGAGACCCAGGTCAGAGCAAGGTGAGTTGGGAACAGATGCAGGCCTGAGACATGGAAGGGAATGGGGTCTTGATGGGGAGGGGCTGGGGGGAGGTCAGGGTCAGCTCTGTAGCTTTGTAAGCCTTGTTCCAAGGACTGGAGGGCCGCTGGCCATGCTGGGGCTCAGAGCAGTGGCAAAAGGAGGCAGCAGGATAGCTATGTGCCAGGGAGGCCAGGGTGGACACAGAGCTGGACTCTTGGAAGCCACCTGTCCCTCTGCACTGCTCTCCCTTGGAGGGAGAACCCACCCCATCTCAGCTTCCTCTAGCCCGGGATGTCCCTTCCGTTTGGGAGCCCTCCACCTCTGGCCATGTGACCTGCATTTCCCCAGCTGCTGTGCTGGCCTGGGACCCTCAGCACCTCACCGAGGGTGGGCACGAGACCCCGGCAGCACTCTCCCAAGCCAGGGTGGCTGGTCCCTGTCCCTCCAGCCCCATTTCTACCCAGGCAGGCCACTCTGCATACCCTAGCACCCACATCCCAAAACCTTTCAGGAAGGGCCATGTGAGGGAAGCTGCCCTTACACAGAACTGGGGGCCCCCAACCTGCCGGCTTTGAGGCAAAGACCCCAAAAGAAGAATCTCCAGAAGGAATCAGAAGACAGGGTATGGCCTCCCGCCCCCCTCGAGGTCTGGTTCTCCCCAAAGCCGGAGACAGGGATGAGGCCAGTGAGGGATAGCCAGCGGCAGGTGTAGAAGAAAGAGCGGGTTTTTACAACATCAAGGGTGAACCCTAATGTAAACTATGCACTTTGGTTGATAATAATGTGCCCATGTTGGTTCATCAATTGTACCAAGTATGCCACACTGATGAGGGATGTTGAGGGTAGGGGAGTATATATGTGTGGGTGGGGAGGGCTATGTGCTAACTCTGTATTTTCTGCTCAGTTCTGTTCTGAACCTGAAACTGCTCTAAAAGAATAAAGTCTATTCATTATAAACAAACAAACAAACAAACATACATCAGTGATTGAAAAAAAAAAGAAAGAAAGAGTGGGCTGCACAGGAAGGCCAGCCCCACCCCCGCTCCAGGACTGGAGGTCAGGGCGCCTACCTTTCTTATCCTTCTTCTCCTCCTCCTCTCCACCAGCTCCAAGCAAGGTAAAGATGATGCCTGTCTGGGAGTTCACGCCAACAGCTGTCACCACCATTCTTCCAGAGCCTTCCATGACATGAGTGCCTGGCCCAGCAACACAGAGAGACCAAGACAGAGATTTGCACTGCTAGGTGGGACGCAGTCTCAGCACCTCCATGTTTCCTCCTGGGAATCTCAGAGGTAGGCACCCAGCGTCCCCCTCCCCTCTGGGCTCAGCCCGTGCCCTGAGGCCTCACCCGAGAGCAGCATGGGGTCTTTGTCCGCTGACTTGCGCACGTGGTCCGACTCGCCCGTCAGGGAGCTCTCATCAATCTTGAGGTCGTTGCCCTGGATGAGCACTCCATCGGCAGGCAGCAGGTCCCCTAAGTTGGGCCAGCACAGATTGTGGATCCAGGTGGCCCTTGTCTGTGCCACCTCTAACCTCCCCCAGAGAAGACCCATCTTGTCCTTTCTGGGGGGACCCACTCACCCCAGCTCCCAGGGATGGGGACAACAAAGATGTTGGGGGAAGCCCTCGACAGGCCTTGGGGACAGCCTGCTTCTGGGGCTCTGAACCTCTGACTCTCTCCCTCTTAGCTCTGCCTCCTGCCCAGTCTCCGGCCTTCAGGCCCCCGCAGGTGAGGCACACTCACTCCTGGGGAGAAGTTAGTGGTGGTGGTGGGGCTCCTCTGGCCCATCCTCCCCCTGAAATGGGAGCTGAGCTTCCTTCACAGGGTGGGTGACAATGGGCGAGCTCACCATACTTGACCTGGGCAATGTCCCCGACCACCAGCGCGGCCACGGGGACCTGGAGGAGCTGCCCATTCCGGATGACGGTGAACTTCTGCTCCTGCTCGATGCGGCTCTGCAGGCCCCGGAACTGCTTCTCCTTGCTCCAGTCGTTGAAGGCCGTGACCAGGACCACACAGATGACAGACAGCAGGATGGCGGCCCCTTCGATCCAGCCAGCCTCGGCCTCCCCTTCGTCTTCTGCCCCAGCTGACACGTTCCCGCACGCTGCGGGAGGAGAAGGGAAGCACAGAGGTGGCTGAGGAGGGCTTCAGCTGGCTCCTTCCTGCTATTGGGACCCGGTTGCCCTGTGACCCTTCCTGTCTCAGGGCCCACACCTCCCCTCCTGCTAGCCCAACTATGCTGCCGCCCTTGCCCCGCCCCCTGCCAGCTCTGGCTCCCCACCTTCGCTCTCCTCTCCAGGGGGCGCATAGAATGAGAGGCCCAGGGATACGATGGCGGCCACCTCCAGGATGATGAGGGTCACATCCTGCAGGGCCTCCCACACCAGCTGTAGGAAGGTCTTGGGCTGCTTGGGAGGGATGAAGTTTTGCCCGTAGATCTGCCTGCGCTTCTCCAAGTCGTTGGTGTTGTCGGCCAGGCCTGCATGGTGCGGGGACATAGAGCAGAGGCACAGAGGCAGAGGATGGGACAGGCTGGCCCTGCCGCTCCTGCTCCCTTCTCCATGCCTGTCTTTCACTCTAGACTGAGAGCTCTCGCAAGGCGGGACTGCACTAGCCTGGCACCTGGATGGAGCCTTTCTGCAAACCCTGGGGTCAGCTGCCTGGACCACACAGGTGCACAAACACATGATAATGCAGAGCCCCAAGCAGGAGGAAGGGCTGGACTATCCTCCTGATCTGCCCAGGGAGGTCTAGGAACAACAGCCCCCTCTGCATCCCTGAGCAGCTGCTCTGCGGGGGCTGGGAGGGAGGGCGGGCCTGGTTGATGCAGGGGCTCAGAACCAACGCCCACAAAGGGGCCAGCCCCAGCATTTGGAAGCTGGGCCCTGACTTCTTATTCTTGGGACAACCCGCCTCCTACCCAGGCCTGTACCAAGGCCTCTGGGTCTCTGCTTCGACAGTATGAATGTCCTCAGGCCTGAAGGTACCAAAAGCTTCCATGTGGGACTGGCATCCGGGTCAGTGCCTCCCAAGGCCAGGTATCCACTTGGCCATCTTCCCCAGAGGCAGGCAATGGGGCGACACAATGCCCTGGTCCCACCCTCAGCCCACAGGATTCTGCTTCCTTCCAGGCCCATCCCCAGGACTCCCCCTGCCCACTGGCTTCTCTGCCCCCAGTTGCCCAGCCCCACACTGACACCTAGTGCCCTGAGTAGCTGCAACACCTGTGGTCTCTTGAGGGGTTGGGGGTGGGGGTGGGGGAAGGGGCAGCCAGAAGGGCCCAGATCCCAGCCACACAAGACCGGGCCCCTGATGACTTGAGAACAAGAAAGTGCTAAGTGTGGTGCAGAAGGAGCTGGAAGGAAGGAGGGCGGGTGTGTACTGGGCAGGGAAGGGCGGCTTTGGGGGAACAAGGGGAAGGGGAGAGACCCCTTTGAGGGGAAGGAATGACAAGAACAAAAGCTCACAGCTGCACCACCTGGGCACGTCCTCCGATTTAGGCCTTGACCTCACGCCGTCTTCCCCACACAGCTGTCCCTGCCTTTCTTCCCCGGCCTCGCTGTGTCTGCGCCCCGCCACGGCTCAAGTTTCTGGAGGACGTGGCCTCCCAGTTGGGTGTCTGGGAGAAGCTCAGGACCTAAGCTTGTAAGGGCTGGGGACCCAGTGAGGGCCCACACCCCACTCCTGACTAGAGCCTGTGTCCTTGACCTATTGGAGGTATGAAAAGGTGGGTAATTACTACGAGGGCCTTCAAACCCTGAGTCTCCCAGACATGCAGGGTATCCACTCCCCCTGCCCTGGGAAAAGACACTGTCTTGGAGTCCCCAGGAATGACAGAGACCCACTCCGCCCACTAGAGAGCCCGGGGCTGCTCGTCATACCTCCCGAGTCTGCATCCTGCCCGTCCTGGCCACAGGCCCAGCTTGTTCCAAGGAAAGCTGGGCCCTCAGGGTCCCTTCCCCAGGACCTCCGTCCTCCCCTCAGCCTGTCCCTTGGCTTTGCTTTGCCCTTGGTGCTGCGGCAACGCTTCGCTCTCCCTTGCCCTAGGCCAGCCCGAGGCCTTGGCTTTCCTGTGGGCTCGGGGGTCCGGATAGCTGCTGTGGCCGAAGCACTCATTGGGCGGGGGGGGGGGGGGAGGCGGGGGCAGCTGCAGCCCCTCTGGTTCTGAGCAAGTGCTGGTCCAGCAGGCCCCTGAGGTGGCCCAGGTCCAGGGTGCAGGGGCAGCAGTCGGCTGGTTGGCATGGACATAGATGGGCACTGTGCCCAGAGCAGAGGCCAGATGCCATCAGAATTGCATTAGGACCTCATCGGGCGGCTCTTGGCTAACCTGCCCCTCCTTTTCAAGACTGCCAGTGGGGCACACACAGGGGCAGGGCTGGGGCCCAGGTCCCCCTAAGCTTGGCCTAAGACCCAAGTTCCCTGGCTTCTGGAACCCTCTTGGATCACTAAAAAGGTGGAGATCATGGGTGCGCTTATTGCCAGGAGAAGACAAAGTCCCCTGCTCCCCAAAGCACGCACCCCCCGACCCCCTCGCCCACCCCAGAGTGCCACTTTGCTGGCACCCCCAAGTCTGACCACCTTGCCAGGGTGTTGGCGTGGGGCCTGGGGCGCAACTAAGCCAGCTCCTCCAGGAGTTCAAGCCATTGTGTCTGAGCAGGAGCAGGAGTGGTCGGGTGAGAACTCGGGGTCCTTGAGGGCTCCCAGGGCCAGAGAGGGGAGGGTGGTCCTCGCAGCACTCCTTCTGTGGGACGCAGACTGGCCCAGCGGGCTCCCTCAGTTGGGGCTGGGCCACCCACCCGGGCACCTGCCTGTCCTCACGCCTGTCCCTCCACAGGCACCGGGTGAGCGCCACAGCCACTGGGGCAGAAGCGGGGCGTTCCCAGGGGCCTTGACATTTTAAATATTTAACAAGGCCTGACAGGCAGAGGGAAGAGCTGCCAGCTGAAGCCCATCTGCTTGCTTTTATCTGGGAGAGACCAGAGCCCTCGTGGCTAAATGGCCCTCTACCCCAGCCTCCCCTCCCCCAGCCCCAGTCCCGGGGTGGGGGGGCAAGGAGGAGGGAAGGAGAGACATCCTCTGGCCCTGGGCCAAGCCATCTGCCCTGGTCACACACCCGCGCCAGGTTGGGTCCCTTTAGAGCACAAAGCAGGAGAGACCCAGGTGGTCCCTCCGCGTTCCTGACCTGGCCGAGTGGGTGCCCTCTCATCCGGCCTTGGGGCCACCTCCCCTGGGGGACGCACTTCCTCTCCCCACTCCAGCCCAGGTGTCACCTGCAAACAGATGGGGCCAGGGGGCAAGAGACACAGGTGGTGGCCAGGGCCCTGGGTGGACGAAGGTGTGACGGCCGAGACAGGAGTTTAGATCAATCAGTGCTCGCCGGGAACAGGCCTGGCACCAAGCTGGGACAGCCCCAGCAGCCCTGCCAGGGAGACGCCAGGGGGCCAGAAAACGCTTCAGCTCGTGCAATCTGGGGCCAAGCCTGGCTCCCGGTGGTCCTGGCCTGCCAGAAGGCCCAATAGACAGGACTGGGGAAGGCTGGTGCAGGGCAGGAGAAAAGAGCCACTGGCCTCCACCCACAGAACCTTCTGGAGGACACAACCCAGGCTCCCTAGTGGCTCCCTGCAGCAGAACTCTTCAGGGCTGTACTGCCTCAGAATTTGACCTCTACCCCCACTCCCGACCCAGAGAGCACAAACCCCACACCCTTTCCTCCACTTCCCAACTGGACAAAGGACTGAGCACATGGGGGACTGGGAATCACTCAGTCAGGGACAGCCCCTCTCGCTTTTTGGAAGAGCTTCTAGGGTTTCAGTTTGGGGCCCATTCCGTTGCCTGCACTGATGCGGTGCTATCTTCTCCCTTCCTCTGGTCTGTTGCTAGATTTCTACGTAATCCAAAGAGGAGATGCGAGTGGGAATTGCTGGTGGTGGAGGGTCAGGCTCAAGTGCAGGGGCTCAGGCTGACTCGGCCTGCCCTGGGGGTAGGGACTGTTTGCAGGGAGGAGTGCCGGGTGGCACACGGCCCGGCACCCCTGGCACACACGTGGCCCGTGCGGGGGCTCTGCAGCCAACTTACCCTCTGTGGGCGAGGTCTTCAGCCTCCTGCAGAGCCCGCTGACATCCCCGTAGGCTTCCTGGACTTTCTGCAGCGCCTCAGCCCCTCGGAGCTCCATGAGGGAGCGCAGCTCAGCCAGCGTGCACCCAAAGCCACCTGCATGGGGGGCCTCCCGCAACTGCTGTGGCTTGGGGTGGAACTCGATGGAACTGTTGGCAACGTCACCCATCCTGCCTGTTTCCCAGGAGGGGAGAGCGTTCTCGCAGGTGCGGCGTCAGCTAGGGACAGGCAGCCACCTGAGGTCCCGGGGCCTGAATGAGGTGTGGTGGACGCGATGGCAGCCGGGAAGTGGCCAAGCACAGACACCTGGGGAGAAGGAGGGGAGAAGAAGCCAGGGTCGCAGTTGAGAAAAAACCAAGGTTCGCTTTTCTGGAACATTCTCTGCAAATCTGCACTCAGTCCAAGCCATGACTCACTGAGTACAACATTCCCCTCCCAGGCCGGGCCAGTGGCCCTCAGGCTTCACCAGGCTCCCCTGCCAGGGGACCCCACGGTCCTGCCCGCCAGGAGCGCCCAGGCCTGGAGGACTTGTCCACGTGGGGAAGGAGGACATGTTGGAGCCTCCTACTGCGATCCCGCTGCACCAACACTAGCCAACCTGGGATGTAGAGGTGCTCACTGCCCCCCCGAATCTATTTCGGAACCCATATTGAAGCAAGGGCCATGTCTTGGGATTGAATAGTGCGGGTCTGGCCTGGGCACGGATGGATAATCTGTGCCCCCATCCTACCGCGAGCTTTTCTCTCTCGTTTGCTCCCTCCCGTTCCTGCTCTTGCCTGATTAAGACTTGCGGTGTGCAGCCGGCATGCTATAAATCCCCGTGGCAGTGGTCCTCCGGCGTGGCCTCTGCGGCTGGAGGTTTCAGGCCCAGGGCTGCACAGGGGTCCAGGGAGCATGGACAGATCCAGTTGGGCGCTAGGTCAAGGCTTAGCACACAGAATGTCTCTGCTGCCCTGAGAGTACCTGGGGACCGGGCAAGGAAGGGAGGAGGAGGGGAGGATAAAAGGAGAGGGGAGGGAGAGAAGGAGGGGAAGGGAAGAAAGGAAGGGAAGGAGTGGAAGGGGAGGGGTAGAGCAGAAAGCCAAGAGCAGCCACAGGTCACTGGTGATGTCTCCATTGCCCTGTCCCACAGCTGGATGCCACCCACTCCCCTCCACACCTTTCTGCCCTCCAGATAACCAAGGAAGGTGCTGGGGTCGCCTAACATTAGCAGCAGCTGGCCAAGTCCTGGCCACATGGCCTTGCCTCCACTGTGGAGCATCACGAAGCTGTCAACCCTCTCACTGTCCCCACGCTCTGCCACTGCCACCCCCACCCACCCAAGGAACCACTGGCACCCTAGCTGCACCTTCACAGAGTCTAGTGGTGGGGACCACGGTGGCTGCTGGACAGCTCTGTCCTGGGCCCCTGGCTTCTCCTGCTGCTCTCTCCCTACCTCTCCTTCCCAGCTTGCAGCCGGTGCCTGAGTGGCAGCATCCCCCAAGGCCATGTGCTAAGCTCCCAGGACCAAACTAGTCTCCATGCACATGGCCTTGGCCTTCACACTGGCAAAGAAGTCTCCTGGCAACATGGCTTATTTGGGCCCGATCCCTCACCTCTGGGGAAGCTCCTGGCCCAGAAGGATCCCCTTGGAAGCAGAACTTGGCCACCAATTCGGGTTTCTGCTCTAGAACTGCCCATGGAAACACAATAGCCCAGAGCCTCGTGTCCTCTGCTCTCAGGAGAGCTCCCGTGTCTCTCTCAGAGGCCAGTGGATGCCAGGAGGAGGGACATGCCACAGTCCTCAGAGGATGAGACCAGGGTCTCTGGGAAGCAAGGCCCTTTCTCCATGCCCATGGGCCTGGGGGTCTCAGAACATGGTGGTGGCCTCAGTTCCTCTGGATACTGGCCCCATGTTGGCAGGAAAAATCCCGTGTACCTAGGGCAGTCCCTGGCAGAGAGGCACCTTAGACCAGCCAAGGTGATCCAGATTGTAAAAGTTTGGGCACCTAGGTGTACACTGCCCTCTCCTGCTCCCACGCAGCTCCCATGGCCCGTCCTTCCCGTTTGCTAGCTGACAAGTGTTTACTGAGCATCTACTCTATGCCCGCGCTAGTCATCCATGCTGGGCATAGAGGGTGACAGTGCTGAGTGAGTTCCCATGCTCTCTATCTGGCCAGGAGATGGGTAGCTCGTAGGTCCCGCTGGTGAGAGAGATGGAGGAGTGAGCCATTCTTCTGGAGGGAACAGTGTTGTGATGTGAGAAAGGAGGCAGGTAAGGGGACAGGGTGGTAAGGGAGGGGGCTGCAGATCCCCTGGGGCCACCGGTGACATGGGCCAGCACAGAGCACAGGGCTGCTGGGTGATGATGGACTGTAGGGGCTGAAGTGGGGAGATGAGGGAGGGGCCTGAAGGGTTGAGCTCAGGGCTGCGTGGGGCAGCAGAGTGCCCAGGACTTGAAGGAAGTGAAGCTTTCCAGGGGCTCGAGGCAGGGCTGGCTCCTTCTGGAGTGCTCTGTGAACGCATCCACCCACCCGGGTGGGCACAGTAGGAATCACTGTCCCATTTGCCAGCTCAGGAAACGGAGGCCTGGCCAGGTGAAGTAGCAGAGCCCCAAGAACACCCGGGTCACCTGCTTCTGACCGCTGGCCTTGCCCGGCCATTCAGGAACCACTGGAGGCCGCGAAGGCAGCTTCTGACTGTGGCCCGCGCTCCTCGGTCTCTCCAGACAGCCTCACCTGGGGCTCCCACTCTGTGCCTGTATTCCCTTGCTTCCTTCCCCACTCTAGACCTCTGCTTAGATGCACCCCTCCCCTCCTTTCTCTGACCCTGAGCTCCATGCCCTGTGCCTCACCATTCCCAGTTTACAGCAATTTGGGTGAAACTGGCAGGACTGGGCTGTCTCCCAGCCCCCCAGCTGGGGGGGAGGGATGGAGTTGGTGCTTCTGTGTAGGCCCCAGCCTCGGGTCCACTGACAGGCACAGACGCCCTCCACTGGGAGTCGGCTTCCAGGCCCCAGGCAGGCAGGATGGCTGAGAGAGGCCTTGTGAGGTCCATGCAGGTGGGAGGCATCCAGCAAAAATGTGAGTCACTTGTCCCTGAGAAGAGTCCTCATCCCAGGCTCTGACGCCCTTAGTGGGCAGGCCACTGGCCTGCATTCCAAGACCTTGCAAATTCGCCTCTGGGGCCCCAGGGACAAGCTGGGTGTGTGCACGGCCCTACTGAGCTGCCTGGGGCCTCCACAGGGGTTCTTTCTAAAAGAGAAGCCAGATGAATGATTTTGTTCATTGGGAACCCTTTTATCCTTTTGGCCTCTACACTCACTTGGTTGGAAGGCACCCAGCCCCACCAACATGGCACGAGTGGGCTCCAAGGGGTGACCTAGCCAATGGCCCATAATTGGGGTGGGGGGCTCTTGGCATGTGTTGGGATCCAACGGCTCATCCTGGTGGAGGTCGCACCCTTACACACACATACAACCTGCAGGGCCTGACAGAAGCGCCCATTACTCAGAGCAGGGGCACCTTGCAGGCGGGCAGCACAGCACCCTGCTGCTGACAAGCAGGGCTCACCCAAGGGCAGCTCTACCGTCCCCCTCCTGCTCCCTGCCCCTATCCCCAGGGGTGGTACTCCCTTCCAGTAAGCAATAGCCGTGGCCCAGACAGGGCCACGCCGGGTCCTTGAGCTGCTCCAACTGTTGCGGTGTCATTGCTGTGGCCGACCGGGCCCAAGGTGACTCCTGGTAAGGGGACTGGGCAGGAAGTCGAGGCCTGGCCTTTGGCTGGGGCACAAAGTGCTCTTGGCCCTCACCACGGCTCCTGGGCGGGCCCTGCTGTCCCTCCACGCCTCGTTGTCCCCTGGTACCCTGCCTGCAGCTGGGGTGACTATTTGCCCCTCTTCCCCTACCCTCATATAGGGTCTCCCTCCAGTCAGGTAGCTGGTCGCCACCCTGCTCTGAGTCACCGCATCGCCTGGTTCAGGTGTTATCACTCCCTCTGCCTCCAAGCCGCACTGGCCGCCAGAAAGGCACACCCTCTGTTTCCATTTTCCCCTGTCCTATCAAGCAAGAGCCACATTCTTTCAAAGGACCTGACAGTTCCTGTCCTGCACTGGCCATTCGGCAGTGCCGTGCACTGGCCAGCTCCGAGTGCTCCACACGCGCCTGCCCTGTGCTCCCTTCTATCCCCTCTCCACCCGACGACCTTGGACGAAGCTGTGCAGCACTTCAGGGGGACCCTTCTCCAGAAAGGCCCTGCCAAAACTGATGGCCGCAGAGTCTCGAATCCCATGACCGTTCCTATTTTGCTCTGCGTGGTACTGCCATGACCTATGAGCGTGTCATTCCTGCTCTGGGGTCGGAAGCTCTTCAAAACACATGGTTATTGGGTCAGTGGGAAGTCCACTGCCTTGTCAGCCCTGGATGGGGACAGGGGCCTAGAGGAGTGAGTGAGCGGGGCCCCAGCCAGCCGAGGAGGAGCCGGGAGGCTTGGGAGTGGGCGATCGCTGTCCCAGAGAGCATATGGTGGGGTGCAGGGCTGACAGGCGGGAACGCCCATGACCCCCAGCTCTGGGGGCCCGCTGAAGTCAAAGACTGCTCGTGCTAACCTCTTTCAGGCCACCAGCACAAGAGCTATCAGTAAAGTCAAGGTCCAGCTTGAGTGAGCGCTGGCCATTACAGAGACTAAACGGTGTATACTCTTGTTTCCCTGGGTTCTCTGTAAGCCTGGCCGATGGCCTCCCTCAGTCTGAATCAGGACAGCAGACATCACCGAAATGGCCAAGAACAGAAGTGACTGGGCCTATCGGTGCTGCAGGCCCGACAGAGACTTTCCGGCCTGGGCTGGCTGCCTAGAACGGTTTGTAGGCACCAAAAGGGCAAGGAACATACCATTTCTGTACTCTTTCATCCCTCAAAGCTTCATTGCCTTAATTGAATTGAAAACCTCCACAGAGGGGGACTCTGACCTTCTGGCATTTATTTGCTCCATCCTGGCCCAAACTGGCCAGCATTGGTGGGGGTGGTGACAGCAGACCTCCTGTGGGTTCCCTGGCCCCGCTACTCCCTTGCTCTGTGACTTCCAAGAGGAGATCGCCGAAGACATTCTAACAGTCGTGACTTGTGTCCACCAAACCAGAAACCCAGGAGTCCTCGTCCATCTGTGCCAGCCCTCCCTGGCCACCTTAGCTAGGAGCTTCCTGAATGAGGTGGGGGCACCTCTGTTTCCAAGCTCCCCTCTTTCGTGAACCTGCTTCAGACACTTCCCTCATTGCAACTCACAAACACCCTGGGAGGGCAAGGAGACACCTTCTCTCCATTTCAGAGAGGGGGAACAGAGGCTCGGGGAGGTTCCAGCATCCAGACCTCCTGGCCTTGCCTTCCACGTTCCCGAGGAGAGAGTCATGACACCCCGGGCAGCTCAGCCCCTTAGCTCCCGGGAGAGAGAACCCTTCTGCTTTGCCAGTGGGCTTGGTCTTGCACTCTACCCGGTGCCTTTACAGAGGGCACAAGGGGTGAAGGTCCACACCCACCGCCGTCTCCCAAGTCAGACGTTGCAAGGCCTTAGAATTCCCCACTGGTCACAACTGTGGAAGCACAGCCCACGGGAGACATGTCCAACACCTGTCTGAAGCTGCTAGGGTCTGAGTGGACATCTGTCCCCACACTGGTGATGGGGCACCTGCTGCTAGGTACCACTGTCTCCCTGGGATGAATGGATCCCGGCCGGCAGCACCAGCTAGAAGTCACTGGGCCCTCAGCCCTCCTGTCAGCGCACTGAACTGGTGACAAGAACATTCCCCCTCTTTGACGGAAAGGGCCGGGTCCTGCCCTGCAGGCTCCCACAGGCCCAGGACACCACACCTTGAGGCAAGAAGGAGCAGAACCCACCACAGCCATGTCCCTGATCCCAAGTCCCCTCTGAGGCAGGGTCCAAGGGCAGGAGATTGCAGACCTGCAGCCCGCTGGGCATGTGCCCTCCTGACTAACCCAGCCACAGGGGCTCGCCTTCCAGAAGGACTCACAGCCGGCTGAGCAAAGTGATTCACTGTGGGGATTCCTTAAAATAACAGTCCCCTCCTCTCTCCACTTCCAGGCACCTGGAACCCTAGCCAGGCCCCACGGAAGCAGGAAGAGGAAGAGCCAGAGGCCCCACTGGCACCTGCAGACCTGCTGGGAGGCGGCAGGGAGCTGGGAGCAGGGCCTCCAGGTGCCCCTGGCCCTCTCTGGGGCCCAGTTTGGTCCCTGGCAGGTGAGGAAGGTGGCCCAGGCACCCCTTTAACCCTTGACTTCCTGCGCTGCTCCCTCCCCCACCAGGCTCTCTCCCTCCCACCGGCCCCACCCTCTCCCCTCTGCTCTGATGCACCTCCAAGCAGCGGAGGAGGTGGCGACCACCAGACAGGGGGAAGGAGGTCTCCAAGGGCGAGGCCTGCATTCAGCTGAGGAGGGAGGGAGCCCGGGGGTGGGGGTGGGGGGCATGGGGGGAGGAGCAGAGGCAGAGAACAGCCTTATTAATATTTCAGAGGCGCCGTCACTGCAGCTCCTGGGCCCTCACAGCTCTGCCACTTGTGCTAGTGGAGGGAGGAGGATGGAATAAAAGGAGGAAATAAAACAGAGAAAACAGATTTAAAGGGACAGCCCTCCCCCCTCCGTTCCTTCCTCCCCTTGTTCCTGGTACAATCTGTGCACATGCCAAGTGGCTCTCGTAGGGAACAGCTTTGGGCAAGAACAATAACAGCATAAAGGGTCAACCACCGCTGTGGGAGTCACCCTCTCCCAAAACTCCTGCACATCCCTACCCACTCGCAGCTCCGCCCCTGCAGAGCTGCCCCTAGGGAGGGCCTGTCGTGCTGTGACCAGCGCACCCATGCAGGGCTGCCAGCAAGGCCAAAGGATGCTTCCTAGCCAGCATCCGGTCTAGACTCAAAGGATGATCTGAGCCCAACAGAAAGATGGATGCACAGACTCTGGGCATTGAAGTCCTCACTAATTAGAGTCCATTCAAGGAGAATTCTAGAACCCAGAGAAACACAAGTCTAGATTCCTGGAAGTGGCAGGGAACCAGGATTTACCTGATTCAGCTCCTGCCCTCCTGGGATGGGTGAATTTCCTCAGTATCCCTCCCTAACTGATGGCCCGGTGCTTCAGTCTAATCTAGAGCAGCGGATGGACGCCAGACTTGGAGGGGCACCCCCCCCCCCCGGGGAGGCCTTTATAGAAGCAGAGTCCCAGTCAGAGCCTCCCAGTCAGGGTTGGGGGCGGCACTGGGACCCTATAAAGCTCCCGAAGAGGATCCCGAGGCCTAGCCAGGTTTAATACCACACGTGTGCCTGCCTCCAGAGGCTCCAGGAAGGGCTCAGAATTCTCCAGTGTAGACAAGCCTAACAGAGAATGTAAAATGGTGCAGCCGCTATGGGAAAACAGCATGGCAGTGCCTCAAAAAATTAAACATACAGTTACCACAGGATCCAGCAATCCCATACCTGGGTATATGCACAGAAGGTGAAAGCAGGGTCTCAAAGAGCTGCTTGTACAGCTGAGTTCACAGCAGCATTATTCACAGTAGCCAAAAGGTGGTAGCAACCCAGGTGTCCATCGATGGATAAATAACAGATAAACAAAATGCGTACATCCATACAGTGGGCTGTTATTTAGAATGAAAAGGGAAGGACATTCTGACACCTCTGACAACACGGATGGACCCTAAGGACAGTGAAATCAGCCGGTCAGATGCAGACAGACACTGTAGATTCCACTTCTATGAGGTCCCTAGAGACAGAGAGCGGGAGGGTGGGGGCCTGGGGCTGGGGGAGGGGGTTCGTGTCTAACGGGGACAGAGTTTCAGTTGGGGGAGATGAAGGGTTCTGGGGATGGACGGTGGTGACGGCTGCACAACAGTGTGAATGTACTTCATGCCGCCGAACAATACACTTAAACACAGTGAAAACGGTAAATGTGATGCTGCGTGTAATTTACCACGATCAAAAAACCAAACGGGCTCTACCAGCCCTTTTGCTCTGTGTCCAGAGTAGCCTCCCATGGTGCACCAGGCCACATGGTGACCGCAGGAGTTCCAGCGTCTAGCCTGGCTGACTCCCTGACCATTCTGCCCAGGCTGATGGTAACTCTCAGGAGCATCCCCTATCTGGAAGACTTGGAAGCAGACCTTTTGTACCTCCAGCCTTTGGTCTCAGTGACCTTCAGCACCACCCGCACCCCGCCTTAGTGGGGTGGGTGCCCTATTAGGTGGCACAGGAGCGGATGAGCTGAGAGGCCGGGCTTGCTGACAAGCCACCCCCAGCGCTCTCGCCCTCCGACTTGAAAGAAGGGTGGCCCTCAGGGCTCCCCCGCCTGCCCCTTCTGGGTGCTGCTAGTATGCATTTCCTCAGAGGCACCAACCCCACCTCAAAAGGAACTGGAAAGGGAGGTCAGAAGGGCCTGGTCTCCCGACTGCAGGTTCTGTGCAGACAGTATGGCTTTAGAAGGTGCTCGAACCCCCGGAGCTTGTGGCAGAGACTTGCCAGACATTCCCTGATTTCTATTCCTGTCTTCCCAAGTGTATTTTAATTTTTAGCTAGGTGTCTTGTCACCCAGCTAATGACTATATTCCCCCAACTCAGGGGCAGCTACCTGTGGCCATGTGACTAGGTCCTGGCCAATGGGATGTGAGCAAAAGGGACAGGGAACCGCCTTACTCTTGGACAACACTAGGGGGGTTCTCAGCACATGGGACGGTGCTTCAGGGTTGTGTTCTTAAAGGGAAGGAACGGGCTCCCCCCCACCCCCGGTCCCTCTCCTCCTTCCTGCCGGCTGAAATGCTGATGTGAAGACAGGAGCAGGAGCAGCTATGTTGCTCCATGTTGCACACGAAATCCACATGTTGAGGATGTGGCAACACCGTCGAAGAAGCCCTGACCCCGGACAGCCCAGTAGCCCTAGTTGCTTACCTAGACTTTTATGAACAGAAGAAATCATCTCTCTCGTGTGTGTCTCCATTAAGCTGGGTCTGTTAAAGAAGTCAAGCCCGTCTCTCAGGTAATTCAGGTGTGCAGGAAGGAACCCAGCCTGTCGTCAGGTACGATGCCTGCCTTCCCTCCATACCCGGAGCCAGCCCTGGTTCTGGGAGAGCCAGGAGGCATCCCTGAAGTTTCCATGACCTACCAACCCCTGCCACGTCCAGGGGCTCCATGGAACGTGGGATGGTTCAGAGCTGGGCCCCCTCTCACCTGCGTCATTTGATATTGTCCTAGAAATCCCAGCCAAAGCAGAAGACAGAACAATGGGTGTACTGGGGGGAGAGCCAAATAAAAATCTGGTCACATGCAACGCCCAGTGCCCTTCTCCACGCTGTGGTGGAATTCCACCCCCCTACCCCGTGCGCTCCAAGCCTCTAAGGTGGGAGGAGTGATTATCCCCACTTGAGCCTCAAGCCGCTGAGGCACAGAGTGTTTAAAGAGCTCACTCAAGATCACAGAGCCAGCGAGGAGCAGAGGCCAGTGAGAACTCAGGTGGTCTGGCTCAAGAGAATTCTACATTGCTCCTCTGCCAAGTGACGGCCCAAAAAACCCTGGAAAAGTAATGAACACAGGATTAAAACCAATTAAAAGAATTCAACGAAGAGACTAGAAAGGAAGTCTGTCCCTTAAACTTCAGGGCTTGGGAGTGCAAGTGCCGTAGTCAGGCCTGGCAGCGCTCACCGGCACAGATCACTCAGCCTCGCTTGCTTTCCACTTTTGAATCTAGGAAATGGCTCCTCATTCCTCCTGGCTGCGTGGGCGTAAACTCCAGAGGACAGGGCGCCACCACGCACACATACGGAGGAAGGGCCCTGGGGGCCCATTTCCCTGGAGGGCTTCTTCGTGCCCCTCAGACTTTCCGCAGGAAGATGAATGACTGGAACGCTTCTTGTTAAGTCAATCCATCTACCATGCCTGCCCTCCCTCTGCCTGCACCCCAGAATTCAGGATTCGGGACCAGGCTCCACCAGTGAGGCCAGAACATTCTGCTTGGCTGGGGGCTGACCACATGGGCCTCTCAGATGCTCCCCTGTTTCCGGGGACTTCCTCAAGCAGGTCCAGGCCCTGAATCTCTCCTGGAGAGTGCTAGGCACCAAGCAGAGCGGGGGCTGGGGCCCGGGGCAGCAGCCAGTTCCCTAAGGTGCTCCTGGAGGGAAGCCCTTCAACAGCACCTGGTGCCCCTCTGTCCCTGAGGAAAGTTGGAACCTTTTTCTTCCTGGGGCCTTGAAGTGTAGTTCTGGGGGTCACGACTCTAGCCTGGGGGGGTCAGTCATTTGCTTCCTGCCAGCGAAGGCTTGAGAGTGCGGGAGAGCAGGAGGGGGAGAAGCCGATGGGCAGGAAGCATCATGACACTAATTATCCAATTACAGCTGGAGCTGGAGCTGTGCAGGAGAGAGCTGCGCCGCAGCAGGGAGCCGAGCCAGCTGCCCCTCGCCCGCACTCGGCTGGCGCACACGGCCCACGCCCCTCCTGCTTTACCCTGTGAGCAGCTGGCAGGCAGTGAGGTCCCGGGTCTGCCCAGCGAGCAGAGCATGGCTGGCCTGTGGTCTCAGAAGTGGCGGGGTGGAGGGACCTAGAGATGCCATGGCTTGGCCTCTGGAGCATGCCTCCAGCCCCCAAAGGGGCCGAGAAGACTCCTCTGGGGTCCAGGGGATCACAGGGCCCCATCCTCCAGGCTTTTATAGCGGGACAACATGTGGACAGAATGAGGGGCCCTCAATCCCAGCCCTCCCCCACTCCAAAAAGGGGAGGCGTGTCTCCCTGGCTCTGTCCATGGTACCACACTGCACCCCTGCCAGCTTCCAATCCCCAGAGCCAGCTCGAAGCCACCGGAAGCAGCCAAGTCTTAAATAGGTAATTAAGGAAATTACAGACAGCTGCAGGCCCAGGGTGACTAGATAAGGAGACTGCTGGGACATATGTGTCCTCCTGAGGACAGGCTCCATGGGGCCCCGATTGTGGGTCCTGATGAGGAGAGGACCAGGTTTCCGGAAACTGGCTGAAGCCCTTGGGGAGACAGGCTTGGAGAGACTCTTCAGGTGAAGGTCAGGGGCTAGGGAACTGTCAGGGAGAGACGCCCACTTCTCTGTGGCCAGTAAAAAAAGTCCAGAAGGCCAGGCTCCCAGTGGGAGACCAGAGCTGTGTGAGCTAACTTTGGCTCCACCTCAGGGTCTCTGAGTGCTGGCAAAGCTGGTCTCCTGTGTCTCCCGTAGGATTCAGCTTGGCTGGAGGTTAGAGTCAGGTCCAGAGACCTGGCTGACTCCCCCACAGGGCCAAATCAACGTGGAGAAAGAGCTAATGAGTTCCGCCACCGTACAGGGACCCTGGGCACAGGCCACTCTGAGTACGTGGAAAAGACCTTGGTCTTGGGCATCCCACTGGGAGGTGAGAGTGGCATGAGTGCTGGCTGGAGCAGAGAAGACGTGCTCAGACTGAAGATGGGAGTCCACAGTAGCTGGCCTTCTGTGACCCAGACACGAAGAACTAGCACACCAGAGCGTATGTGCCACCTCTCCAGGCTGACCGTGGAGGGATGTCTGCTGCCAAATGCACGGACAGCGGAGGAGACAGTGGCCATTAGTGCCACTCGAGAGGAAGCCTCGGAAGCTGCAGCTTAGGGAGGGGCATCTGCAAGGCCTCCAGGCTCCACTCCAGCATCCTTACCAACCCCAACTGGCAGCGATGGCAGGACCTGAAGGTCACCACGGTACCAGACGGCAGGGGCCTGGCCGCCATCTGAGTCACACAGACCGCGCCCTGCTGGGTCCTGAAAAGCTATTTCTGATGGAGGAGGACACCAGCACACAAATCCTAAAGCATTTCTGGCAAAGCCCTGAGAGGACACCACAAAGCTCCTGCAGGCCCAGGGTGTGTGGGGAGGCGTGGGGGTCGTGTGGAAGCAGCAGGGCCTCAGTGACAACAAGATACAGTGAGAGTCCCCCCTCAGCGAGCCCCACACCGCAGCCCATCAGGGTCCAGGCTGCCCCTCCCCCAGGTCCCGGACCCTCTCGTCCGTGGTGCCCCTTCCCCCAGCCTGCTCACAGCCAGATGTCCACTAAGGCTGAGAGCCAGGAAGGCAGTGGTGGATGGTGGGGGATGAGATGGGGGGGGGCGTGGCCTGGCACCAGCTGCAATGAAAGTGCTGCCTCCTGGTCCAAAGAGGGAGGCCGGGAGCCCTGACCCTGTGGCCCCTGCCCCCACAGCCACAGCCACATGGGCCTCTCTGGGGGCTGCCAGGCCCCATGCCAGCAGCCCTCATGCCGGCCCCCTTGGCCTCTGGCCCCACGGATGGATGGCAGGGGCTAGGGTGACTCTCACCCTGCTCTGCTCCCCAGTACGGAGGTGTCCTAGAGAAGAGGCCTGACCACTGGCCATGGCCCAGTGGGCCATCCGGCCAGGGGCCCTGGGAGGGAGCTTGGGACCGGGTGGGCTGAGGGGCACCCAGGACGGGTCGTGTCTGTGCCCGAGGCCCTCCCTCCCGGGCTGCTCCAGGTCCCGGGCACCATCATGTGGGAGCCTCCCTCTGCCTGCAGGGCCGCCCTGCCCACAGGAAGGGCAGTGCTTGGGAACCTCAGCAGCCCGAGGAGCCCCGGCCCACCTGGCCAGGGGCCATGAGCGTCACTCCCAGGCCCATGGCTCCAAACCAAGACGGGACAGTTTGCCCCAGTTCTTCCGGGAGGAGCGAAGCTGAGCCCTGTGGGTGGGCAGGGTGTCGGGAAAGGTCCCCCGGGCCTGGCGTGGCAGGTGGAGGCCCTTCCCCGTGCTAGGCGCCGAGGGCACCGGGTGCTTTCGGCCGGGTTGGTCCTTCTGTGGAGAAGGGCCCTCCCTGCGAGGCGGTGCCCTGTGCACCACCACGAGCCACGCCTGTGGCCTTGTGGACAGCGGTTCCTCAGAGAGCCCGCCTACTGCTCCACAGACTCGAGCCCAGTTCAGGGTCTGCGGCAGAACGCAAGCGTGTAGGGGTGCCCGGTGTCACCCAGTCCGGGGACCGATGACGTTCCCGGGCCAGTCAGGAAAAAGTCACCTTAGCTGAGTCCACCTTCGTTCAAGGCCAGCCGGAGACCAGACTCCCAGAGAACAGCACCAGGGCCAAAGCCCTGTCTTCTGAGGTCCACAGTGGCCGGGCTGGAGCTGGCCGGCAGTGACCCCCGCATCTCCCTGTCTCCTCCTTGGCTGCCAGCTTTGGTTTCCTGTTTCTCAATCAGGAGGGTCCGGGAATCCTGGCCGTCTGGGCATCCTTTGCTGTGGGCCTCTGCTTCGGACCACGCTCTCCTGCCCACACCTGCCTCCCCTGTGTCTCTCTCTGTGAGGAAAACACACAGCGTCTGTGGAGAGCGAGACGCCATCTGAGCTGGCGAGGACTCACCTGCTGCTTTGAACTCTAAAGAGGCCCAGGACCGTGTGGCCGAGTGCTTGATTTGGGGGACTTGGCAAATGGGTCTAAAGTTCAGGGGACAAAGAGGCAAGGAGTTTGATTTTGCTTTAAGATTCCTAAGGTGAGACCTGCAGGTCAGGTATCAAATGACGCAAGGTGTAAGAAATAAAAGCATGCTGCCAGTGTGGGAGCCCATGCACGGGCCCGCAGAGTGAGACAGACAGCCCAGACACAGGCCCTGCTGCACACCAGGACCACGCAATCAGCCAGGAGACAAAGGATTTCATAAAAGAAATGGGAATGATGGGTTACCACTCATGAAAACACTGTACCTTAGGTCTTCACCTACGAATTTCCTTTGGATTAAACAGGATTCGGCAAACTCCAGCCACAGGGACAAATCTGGCAGCCAAGTGTTTTTGTGAATAAAGTTTTATCAGCACACTCACATCCCTACATTTCCGGCGTGTCTGCATCCTTTGCAAAGTGGAAAATATTCACTATCTGACCCTTTGCAGAAAAAGTCTGCCCACCCCTGCATTAAAGAGTTAAAAATCTTAAAAATGCAACTACACATCCAGTCACTCACACACACAGACATATGGCCAACCCAGAGAGGGACAGTTCTCAGATTTCTGTAAGGGAGTTTGTAAGCTGACAAGCAATGGAAGAAATCACAAAAAAACAGTGAAATAGAAAAGTGTTTAACTTTAGCATGAAAACAGCAAAAGGCAAAAGACAAAGAGGATTTAAAATGATTTGCAACAAAGATGCTGAACTAATCTTTTACGTATAAAGTTTATTCAGACCCACAAGAGAAACACCTGGAGCTCAATAAATAAAGGAGAGGGACAGACAGATCACTTAACAAAAAGAGATGCCATCGATCCACAGGGGGAAAAGCGCTCACTCTCAGGCACAATTCAAGGAATAGAAAGCGAAGTAGACATTTTGGGTCTAGACACTTATGCCAGGTTGTTTGATTACAATACCCAAGGCTGGCAGGGCTGCAGTGGGCCGGCCCCTCGGACGCCCAGAAAAGCCCTTTGGAGAAGAATTTGGCAAAATGAGCTTCCGTCTGGGTACTCTCTCCTTGGGACGGAACGAGCGTCACCCACCCAGATGCTCAGCAGAGCCTCACATAGGAGTGCAAAACAAACCCGACGGCCTGCATCTCCACAAATAGCCACATAATTAAGCGAATTACAATCTCTTGAGAGAATATTATTCAGCCATTAAAAATTGTAATTACAGCCCAGAGGACCTCCCCGATACATCCTGGGTGCTTGATAAACAGCTGTTGAATGAGCGAACGATCATGTGTAGTTTCTTCATTGCTCGGTTCAAGTTCTTTATGTTTTGCAATAAAGCACTTACTGCTTTCATAATCTTAAAAAAATTAAACTATACCCATTTTGAAAAAAATTCATTTAGAAAGGGATTACATTAATAAAGAAAATGCTTGTGTGAAGTAAAAAATAGATTACACAATTGTGCCCATGGTATAATTACAGTAATGTGAAAATAAATAGCCTATGCAGAGAAAGAGGAGCGGAGACGCGTCCAATGAAATGGGAAACACTGGCTGGCATTTTGGTGATAGGATGGAGGGGGTTCCTATGTCTGCTACTTCTCAGCGGTTCACGAATTTTCTGCAAAGAGCATGCATGTTAAGAGCTATCTTTAAATGAAAGAAATAAACATTATTTAAAAAAAGGCAACAACCCTCGAGAGCCTCCCCCGTCTGCAGGGCTGCCCAGGAGCCCCCGCCTGCCCCAGGTGAGGGAGCCCGAGCACGAGGTGCGGGCTAGAGCCAGGCTCGCCTCTGCTACGCGCCAGGGCAGCTGGAATCAGCGTCCCCACCACGCGGTGAGCTGCTCCTGGAACGAGGCACTCTCTCCCCTCCCTTGCCCAAGTCTGTGGGCTCCTGGGCTGGCCTTAGCAAGTGTGGCAGAGCCCCCCAGACTCTTCAGGTGGCGGACAGGCTGCCCCGAGGCGTCCACACCCGCTTGACCCAGTCCCTTTCAAGGAACCATGGGGGAAGAGGCATGGGAGTGGCCTTGGGGTCCATGTGAGGGTTGTCTGCATTGGCTCTGAAGTGGCGCTGGATGATAGCACCTCCGGGAGTGACGGAGATGCTCTCTGTGTGGCTACGGAGCACTTGAAACGTGGTGAGCAACTGAGGAACGGAATTTTAAACTTGACTTAATTTTAATTAAATCTCCACTTGTGGCTAGTGGCTACTACAATAAATCTCGCCACTCTAGAAAGCACCTCGAGGGGAGGGTATAGCTCAGTGGTAGAGTGAGGTCCTGGGTTCAATCCCCAGTACCTCCTCTAAAAATAAATGAGTAAATCTAATTACCTCCCCCATAGAAAACAAAAAAAATAAAAAAAATTAAAAAAAAAACCACCCCAGAAAGCACCTTGAGCCCATGGCTGCAGACAGCAGTTCTCCTTGGAAGAAAAGGGTTCCCTTTTACTGAGGACTCACCTACAGAACAAAGAGGCAGGCTCAGGGTCCCTTTAAATCAGGTGCTCCCCCAGGACGGTGGCCAAGGCACCCCCTTTGCACAGTGCTGATGTGGACCCGAGCTTCCGGAATCCTCTGGTGCCCCAAATCCCCTGCCAGTCCTCGGAGGTGGGAATCCCGAGAAACCTCCAGCCCTTTCCCACACCACTCTGGGCCTTCCTCCCGGCACCCTGTGGCTCTGGTTTGGGTTCTGTCACCTGCTCAGTCCTGTGACCTTGATCTCGTCCCCTTCCCAGCCTTGGGCAGTCTGGACACCCAGTCTTTGCTCCTCTGCCTGACAGCATCTTTCCCTCTGTTCCGGTGATGTGTGGGCTTAGATCCTGCTCTCCAGGCGGCACTCCCAGGCCCACTTCCAGCACCTCCCACCCAACAGAAGGTGCACAGGCAGGGGAGGGCTTTCCAGCCGGGCCCTGCTTGGCCTGGCTTCTGCCAGCTTAGCCAGGGCAGGGAACGGAGAAAGAGTGAGGAACTGGGGCCCCATCTAAAGAAGTGGCCTTCTGGGAAATGACGGGGGTGGGGTGGGGAGGAGACATCTGTGCCTGCCAGGTGTCTGCCTACCGTGCCCAGCAAAGTCACAGCCTGAGCCCAGCCCCTGTGCCCATCTCCAAGATGGCACTGGTGAGGCTCTCGGGCAGCACGCCCTTTGTTAGATTTCAGCATCTGCCTTTGGTGCCGCAGCCCAGGTCTCCATCTCTCAGCAGCCATTTAGACACACTGAGATAATCCCTTCACAGAGGTGCCCTGGTGGGGTCACGGGGAAGACTTACTGGAGGACGGGTAGTCCCCCAACTTCGGATTGATACCAATCTACAGTTTAACCATTTCTCTCAGTGGGTAGAGGTGGGCTCAGGGTCTTCCAAAGAATAGAAGTGCCCTTGACAATCGGCTCACTCACACAATGCTGCATTCTGCTGAGTTCAGCACAGACTTCTAGAGAGGACGGAACCAGTGGCTACATACACAAACCGGACTCAGGAGCCTGACGGCCTGCCTTCCATGCTAGTTTTACCACCTACTGGCTGTGGGACCTTGGGCGAGTTGCCTAATCTCTCCGGGCCTCAGTTACCTCATCTGCAAAATGGGGACAGTGATAGCCATGGCTTCCTGTGGTGGTTGTCTCACTGAAGTGAGGGAATGTCTGCGAAGCGCTGAGAGCAGTGTCTGGCATAGGATGAACGCCATTATTATTACTGTCACTACTGCCATTATTTGATGTGCTGGTAACCTCCGACAGAGATGGCAGCCACCAGCTAAATATCCACGCCCTCGGTTGAAAACCAGAAGGGAGCGCGAGGGGCAAAGCCCACATGTGTGCTGGCAACTTGCTCTGCAAGGTGGGGGGAGGAAGCTGGACCCGGCTTTGCTGGCTTCGAGAGTCTCCGATGAAGCTAAGCTCCCAAAGGCTCCAGGGGCCCAGGACACTCTCATCTTGTCCACCAAGAAGGCAAGGGTTCCTCTCTAAAAGCCATGCTGGGGGAGGGGGAGAGGGGCTGCAGCTGACCCCAGCACCCTTCGGCTGCCTCCTTGGGCTGGAAGAAGATGTTCTGGGATAAAGACTGCTCACTGACTCACACCCTGGCCTCTCCCCGCGCCCGCAAATGATTCAACCTCTGAAGTTCCAGCTCGGAATCCTGAAATGTCAGTGGAGTCCACCGAGGCCCACCCCCGCGCTCCCCAGGCCTGGAGCTGGGAAGAGACTCAGCCAAGGTCACAAAGACCATCAAGCCCAGAGCTAGCCCCCAACCTGGGTGCTCCCCACATGACCAAGACACTTCCCACCACCTTCTCTGCCCCTCAGGGGCCTGCTGCAGCATCCCTGCTCCCCGGCCTGGCATGGCCTGGTAGCCGTCTCCCCAGCACGCTCTTAGCCTCCTGGGCTTCCTTCCCCAAAGGACTGGTTTTCCTTCTGGCTCTGCACAGAGCCCTCTCCCACGCCGCCTCAGTTCCATCTGCCTGTGTTCCCCCCTTCTGTGCCAGAGACGCCTGCCCTTTCTCTCAAACCACCTGGCAGCACTGGGCATGGACCAGGTTGGTCTGATCAAGACCGGCTGTGTCCTTGGCCCTCCCTCTCCTTGAGGCCAGCAGCAGGGACAGTCAATACCCTTGGACCACAAGCTTCCAAATGGCTCACTCTCCAGGGGCTGGCTCCATCCTCGGACCCCCCTGTCCAGCCTCAGCTGAGGCCCTCAGGGGCCTGGGCAGCCTCCTCTGCAGGCCAGAGCCGGCAGGAGTTCCCAACTCCCAGGTCTGCAACCCAGCTCCCCTCTCATGAGCCATGTGGCCTTGGTTTCCTTGGCTGAGAAAGGGTGATGAAAGCAGTGGCGCTGATAGTGAGACGCAGCTGGAAGGTCTAGGAACCTGCTTAGAACCATGACAGGACAGCTGGGAGGTGCTCCCTTCACCAGGCCCATGAGAGTGTCCCCAGCCACCCGCCTAACCAGTCAACACGGGGGCAAGTCCCTTCCCCTCTTGGGGCCTCAACTATCCCATGTAAAAAATGGGGACAAAAATCCAGGCCTTGCTTCCCTCACCAGGTGATTCTGCAGATTCTATGTGGTCAAGGTCGTGAATGTGCCACACAGAATCCTGTGCCCACTCTGAGCCAGGCCTGTGCAGGGCACCCCAGCAGCCAGTGCAGATTAGTAACTGGTCCTTGCCTTCAGATGCTCACAGATCTGAAGGGTGACTGCAGTGGGTCAGGAGGGCCCACAGCTATGGGCAAATGAGGGGGACTGCCTGCTAGGCTGGCACCCAAGTCCTTGCGGGGAGCCAAGGGAGAATGGGACGGTTGGGGTCACATTGGACTTGACTATGTGGCTGACAGAGACCCACTTCAGGTCAGAGGCCCAGTGGCCTCACCTTTGAAATACCGAGTGGTCCCGCTCCCCTACCCCAGCCCGGGGAGTACCGAGTGCCTAGTTGAGGGATGTTGGCACTGCCCCATCCTCTCAGGGAGACTTTCCACACTCTCTCCCAGCCCCTCACCAGACCCTCACCCTGGGTTCTCCAAGGCTCCCTCCAGTCCTGCCCTGCCCCTTGGTGTGCCTCCCTCCCAAGCTGGCCAGGCCGCTATGCCCTAAAGGGGCCAGCAGAAGGAAGGAGACCAGGTCCTAGAGAGCGAATTGGATTGTCCAAGGGGGAGACCCAGGGCTCCCTCCTCTGGGAGACGCCACACCAGCGCTCCAAATTCCAGAATCCTAAACCCGTGGGAAAACTGAGGACCCGGCAGGAGGCAGGAGAAGCCGTCTGGCCAAGGTCACACAGGTGAGGAGGCGGAGGACCGCTGTGCATAGAGGGATGGAGAAGGAGTTACCCAAGTGTGGCGGGGCTGCCTGCCGTCAGCACTAACCAGGCCAGCGGCAGGGTCGGCTGGGCGGCTATGTGGGCGTGCGGGGGACATTGTGGGAACGTGTGAGGGTTTCTCAGGCTGTGTGTCCGGGAAGGATGACACAATGTGAGAGTGCGGGGGGAGGGGGTGCCCAAGGCTCCGAGAAGGTGCGTGCGCGGCCCGCTCCGGCCCAGGCCCGGCGCCCCCGGCTGTGCCCGCCCGGGACCCCGCCCGCAGCCCCCAGAGGCCTTTTTCCCCAGACGCAGATGCGCGTGCGCCCGGGATGCGGGGCGCAGGGTGCCGGCTGCAGGGCGCTGCCCGCCGGCCGGGGGACCCAGGGGGTGACGCGCGGCTGAGGCGCCGCAAGGACACGCAGGCCAGACGCGGGAAGCAGGTGCCGCGAGCGGGGATCTGTGTCCCCCCACCTGCCGGCCGCGCCACCTGCCGGGCCGCCCGCCCCGCCCGCCCCGGCACCCACCCCGGCGGCGCCCGCGCGCTCGGTTCTCCACTTACCCGGTCATGGGCACGGCCGCCACCGCGGCCTCGGTTCCGGCGGGCGCTGTCGCTGGTCGCTGCGGGCGGGCGCCCGGCGGGCAACGATCCGCTCGGAGGACCGTAAAGGCCCGGGCACGGGGCGGCCTGGCCGGCAGCGCGGGCGCGACCCTCCGCGGCGGACGAGGGCTGCGGCCGAGTGCTCCCCACGCTCCGCACCGGCGGCGGCGGGCGACGCGGCGCGCTCGGCTCCAGCCGCAGCTCTGAGCGCGGAGGGAGGGAGGGAGCGGGAGGCGGGGGGAAAGGGGAGGGAGGAGGGAGCGGGCGCGGGGGGCGGCGCGCGGCGCGGGGGCCGCGGGGCTCCCGAGCCAAGCGGTTCCCGAGCTGCGCGCCCGGGGCGCGCCCTTCTGTCCCCCAGGACGTGCGCAGGTGCGCGCCCTTCCTGGCCTAGGGGGGCGTCCCATGAGGGTGCTGGCCCGAGGGGAGGGGGTGGGTGTGGCTGGAAACTAGGGGGCCCTGGCACGAGGGAGCTCAGAGAAAGGGCAGTGAGCCCGCAGGCTGCCGCGCCCTCTCAAGGCCACTGCCTGTTGGGTCCGTCTCCCTGACAATCAAATAAGATGTGGAACCGGGCTGCAGATCTGTAGCGTGGGGCCCATGACCCCTCCACCCCGCTAACCACCTCCCCTCCCAACCCCCGACCCCAACGTCCGTGGCCTCCAAGGCATAGGAAACTGCCGGCTAACTGTTGGGTGTAAGACATCTAAACAAAAAGCTGGAGTTTGGGACAGATTCTCGAAGTCAGTGACCCCAAAAGGTTATCACACCAACACCCTTATACAGGACACGGAGAGGCAGGCACACAGGAACACAGGTTCCTGACACAAGTGGAGACAGACACGCAGACAAAACCCCAACGCAGAGAAGACC
This sequence comes from Camelus bactrianus, assembly GCF_048773025.1. Classification (NCBI taxonomy): domain Eukaryota; kingdom Metazoa; phylum Chordata; class Mammalia; order Artiodactyla; family Camelidae; genus Camelus; species Camelus bactrianus. Next base: position 116,709,311 of record NC_133575.1, on the reverse strand, counting down.
CGCATGTGCACAAATGCACACAGGCACATCTGTGGACAGAGACCCAGGTGTGTGCCCGTGGACACTCAGTGGCCAGGCGGGAGCTGGCCGGCACAGGCCCCTTGTCTTTAAAGCCCCAAACTTCCCAGCTCCTGGGACAGTGAGTGCTTCCGAACCCAGATCAGGCCTTTGCCACTATTTATGAGTAGCGAGCAGATGTGCAAGGGGGCGGGGGTGGCACAGGAAGGGGGCTGAGTGTGCAGGAGGGAAATGACGGACTGGCAGTGAGCATCACCAGCCCGGGGCCAGCAGGTAGGAGAGGCCGGGACACAGCCTGGAAAGAGCAAAAGTCTTTCTTGTCTTGGGCAAACAGGGGCCCAGGGTGTCCTGTGTGCCAGACTTGGGCTGGGTGCTGAGCTGGGACCCCAAAACAAGGGGCTGGCAGGCAGAGAGTGAACATTGCAGTTGGGATAAGGGCCCCAAGAGGCCATCAGTAAGGAGAGATGAAAGACGGGGCTGGGAGCTCAGGGAAGGCTTCTGTGAGGAGGCGCCATGCGACAGAGATCTGAAGGACACAGAGGCACTCCAGGGGGTCTTCCGTGGGTTGGGGGACCATCACACCTCCCCATGGTCTGTCCCTTCTGCCGGAAGCAGCTGTTCCATGGACAGCTTCTGAGATCTGGGACCCGTCAGTTCAGGCAGAGGTCACACACGAGCCCGCACACGTGCGCACACACACTCACACATGATGACACACCCTCATGCCTGTTCACACACACACTCACAACACACAGCCTTTCTCATTCTCCTTCACACCAAAGCTCACACGCGCTCATGTGCTCACTCATGCACACTTCCGTGCGCTCGGTCACACTCACACGCAGTCACATGCACACCCGATGACTCATGCAGGCTCGCCCTTCGTGCTCACTTGTTCATGCGCCTTCACACACTTGCACCCAATTATTCACACCTAGTCGCGTACTAGCGCACACACATGTGCGCACTCTCAGTTATTCACCTGCATTCACACTTACACACACAGGTATTCACGTTTCTTCACACGTCCACCCACTCTCGCCCGCTCAGGGATGCATACACATCACACTCACATGGGCTCACATGGTTGTCCTCACACACACACACCCACTTCATTCGCACATGCTCACTTGCGCACGTGCCCCCTTCCCACCTGACCCGCAGCCCGGGACAGGGAGGATCACAGCCGAAGGGAGCCCACAGTTTCCTGACCGTGGACCCCCAGCTCCGTGCTGCCCATGGGGCCTTGTGTCGTGGTGCTGTTCTTCTTGCCTTTGCCCCGCCCACCCCTGGGCACCCACACAAGAAAGAGGAGCCCAGAGCGGTGGGAGCACCTCCTGAGGGCCCTTCTCCCCAGGCTCAGGCTGCTCCCTTCTTGGCCTCCCACGATGAGGGCAGGATCCCGGGCGTCTGGCCTGGTGGCACGTCTTTCTGTCCTTCAGTCCCTGGGCCGGAGGCCCCTGGCCCCACAGCCAGAGGAGGTCAGGGCAGGCTGCTGATCTGGCCTCCCCTGGCTCCCCTCCGGAGCCTCTCTGAGGCTGGAGTATGCTCTGGCTGAGAGTGAACACCTCAGTTACTGGCCAGCCTCTTAGCAGACATGTTAGCAGCTCTGGGAGGACAGAGGTCGGAAGAAATGGGGGCCGAGAGGGGAGGGGAGGCCTGGGGAGGGGAGGGGGGTGCCCACCTGTGCAGGCTTTTTGGGAGAGAGGCTGAAGAACAGAAGACTCACTTTAGACCGTGTCACCGTCTTCCCTCAGGGACCAGGGGACATGCTGATCGCTCCCAGGGAGGGGTATTCGTTTTACCGATGGCGGCTGTCCGCACGGGGCCCTGGCAGCAGCACGGGGAGCTCGCCCCGTTGCAGAGCTCAGGGCTGGCTGCCTTGGCTGGGCGGTGACCTGGGCCCCTCTCCCTGCGCCCGGCACAGCCTCCCTCTTGCTCAGGCTGTCTTCAAACACCACGGGGAAGAAGAAGGTAGGGGGAGAAAGTCAGAGATAGGAACCACCCCCCCCCGCCACCTCTCACCTCCTCCCCTGACCTGGGGGTGCTGCTTCTGCAAAAGCAGACAAAGCCACAGTCCTTCAAGGTGTCATGAAGGTCCTCCAGTTTTTAGAACTTGTCAGTCCCCGTGCAGCTCATGGGCCAGGGCAGGGCATGGCCTCCTTTTTGTACTCTGAGTCAGTTGGTCCCTGGCTTGGGGTCCTGAGGCCAAGAGGGAGGGCGGGCTCAAGCCCAGGAGTGAGGGAGCCTGGGTGCCAGGCAAACTCTGCCAGTGTCACCAGTGACCTTCTTGGCTTCTTCATCTGTACAGATGTGGGTGGGAAGACTTCCCCTACAAAGTTCTTCGTTGTGCCAAGCCCTGTCCTCTGCACTGGAAATGCTTAGGGAGTAGCTCCAGGGAGGCCCATGGCCTCCCTGTTCCCTGTATCTGCCCCCATCCCTTTCCTCTGGTCCTATACCCGGCCCCCACTGTGCGCTTGCCCCTGGTGCCTCCTCGGCGGCCTCAGGCCTTTGTCACTGCCCTTCACTCTTGCACTGTTGGTGGCTCCCTGTCAACGATCTCCTCCCAGGACCACCTCAGAGACCTCTCAGCCTGACATAAAGCAAGAACAAGTGGCCCGCCCTCCGGCCTGTGCCCCTCCAACCTTCACACCCACGTTCTGCGGACAGGACCTGCTGTCCATTCTCCCACTGACCCCCTTCTCTTGTCATCTGCCTCCAGCTGTCTTCTGCCCTCACTCTCCTTCCCACTCCCTAAATGCTTTCCTTCCCTGGTCCTTGGCCACCACCTGTCCCCAGGCCCCTCCTCTCTGTGGGACCTGCAGCTGCCACCCCTCCCTGGTCCGGTTTCGCTCCTGACACTTTTAGTGTGGCTGTCACAGCTCCTCTGGGAACAGCAATCCTCAGCCCAGCCCTGAAGTGGGGGTGCTCTGGCTGGGCCCGGGTCCCCCTCTTCCTCTCATGCCCACTCTCTCCTTGGCTGAGATCACAGCCACCACCCCCGGCTTCAGGGGCCACCAGTGTGCCTGGACCTCCCAGACCAGGGTTCCCCTGCTGCCTGGGGTTGGCTGAAATGCACGCTGAGAGATGTGCCCATCCTAACCCCCGGAACTAGACTGGGACCTTATGTGGAAATAGGGACTTCACAGATGTGATTAAGTTCAGGGTCTTGAGATGGGGAGACGAGCCTGGGTTATCTGTGCAGACCCTAAATGTAGTGATAAGTGTCCTTACAAGAAGGAGGCAGGAGGAAATCTGACACACGCAGACAGAGCAGGAGGTCTGGTGAAGATGGAGGCCGGGGCTGGAGGTACGCAGCCACAAGCCAAGGAATGCCTGGAACCACCAGAAACTGGGGGAGTCCAAGAGGGAGCCTCCCCTAGAGGTTTTGGAGGGAGTGCAGAGGATTTGTGAACTCCAGAAACAGTGAAAGGATCAATCTCCATTTGAAGCCACCTGCTTGTGGTCCTTTGTTAGGGCAACCCTGGGAAATTCCTAGCAGCCCTGACCTGGCCCTGAAGAACCCTGCCCTTCCCCTCTGGCCTCCCATGTGCTCAGCCTCAATAGCCCCCACTCCAGAGGTTCTGCAAAGCCAGGGTGGCCTCTCCATGCTCAGGAACAGCTCAGGGCTGCCTCTGGGGAGGTGGCCCTTTGAGCACAACTCCCTCTGCCAGCAAGGCTTCAGCCTCCAGGGTGGGCTCACCCCCCCCCGGCACCCTCTCCCCTGCCCTGGCAGCCCACGGGCTGCCCTCCAGTGCTGGAGTGGCCCTGGGCTCTCCAGGGCCACAGCGGCTCTGCGCCACCCCACATGATGGTCCCCTGCTCCACGTGTCCAGAGTGGAGCTGGCTTTTGCCCCTTCCTGCAGCCCCTGCCCTCCCGAGACTGGAGCCTGGAGTCCAGAGCTCACAAGGGTGGGCCCAGTGATGGATGAACCACTTCCCTCCCTCTGAAGATCTCAGAGCTGCCCCTCCACCCCTCAGGCCCTTCAAGGAGGGCTTGTCCCTTTAGGTGCCCTGCCCCCATCCTCAGCCACGGCCTGCGGACACCTGGCTGGCTGCCCCTCTGACAAGCCCTGACGCGTCTAAACCCAAGCAGTGGATTCAGCTTAGGCTCCAGCTGGGCCCTGCCACATCCAGCAGGCACCTGACCTGCAATAAGTCCTTGGAAATGTCCCCTACCCCAGCCCCATGGCCTCTCCTTTAATGGGACAGCCCTCCCCCAGGGAGCCACTCCCGTGGCTGTCCTCACCCTGTGTATGCGCGTGCAAGTGTGTGTGTGCACGCGCACGCGTGCGGCTGTCCCAGCTCTCCCTCTGGATCAGACTCCTCCTCTGAGCTATCCCCGTGAGCCCACAGATTTTAGGGTGCTCCTGGCCCACAGCAGCATCCCTCAGACCCTGGGGGCACCACACCACCCCCACCCAGCCGCTCCCTTCCTCTCACGTCCATCCTGCACCCAAGTCCAGGGGCTCCTACTCAGCTCAACATCGGCTGGAACCTGGCCCTTCCCCACATCTTTCCTGCCACTTCCCCATGGTTACCCGAGGCTTTCTGATTGCACCCCCTCTGCCCATCCAGCCGCCCAGAACTCACAGGGGAGGACCCTAGCCCTCTGCAGCTTTGCCACCCTGGGGCTCCCTGGGACTACAGCTGGGTCCCGAGCTGCCTGAGGATGTGGAAGAGGACATGAGGGGCCATTGGCTGGCAGGGACATTGCCATAGGTTTGTTTCCAAAGCCCAATCGGCCTCAACTTCTGTATTGTCATTATTCTTATCTGAGCTTGTGACACACGTGGTAGCAGAGTGAGGCTGACCAGCTGCTTTGGGTATGAAGCCCTCCCTTCCAGCCACCACCCACAAACCCTTACAGGGTGTGGCCCTGGTCACCTCCCTGGCTCCTGCTGTGGGGCCCGAATTCTCCCCTGGGTGCCTCACAGTCACACGTGGGTCTATGCTGAGTGTGGGGCCTGCCTGCAGGGCACTGTCCCTGCTTGTGTGGAGTGACCCACCAGGCCCCCAGGATGCCTTCCCTGAGGCCCAGCCAGGGGCTCTCCTCTGTGCCTACCACCACTATGATGCCTGTCCCACAAGCTTGTCATGACACCTGTGTCCCCAAGTGGCAGGGAGACAGGGGGGAAAAGAAGGACAGGAAGGCTGGGAACCCACACAACATGGGGCCCCAGACCTGCCCGCAGAGAAACGGCCCGAGGGCCCCACTTTTCTGTCTCCGCCAGGCCCTTGTGCTGGCTGCCCCTCCTCCCACCAGCAAGGGGACTTGACTGAGGCCCTGACTCCTGGCCCCCGTCCAGTGCCCTTGCCCTGAGCCTGCCCAGCTCAGCAGAGATTGTCGGGCCATGGAGCACATGGCCCAGAATAGTGCTATGATGCCGACGGGTGACATTCTATCGCTGGGCCGCCACCCTGAGCGGTGCCTCCCATCCCCAAAAGGAGAAACCCGGGGATTCCGGGTGCCCTGGTGCCAGGCCAGGCAGAAGGGTGCATGGCTCTGTGTGCACGGTGCCTCCGGCTCCTTCTCTCCTGGGCTGGCACTCCCGGAGCGGGGAGCCCGCCTGCTCTGTTTTCGTGGGTGGCCCACGCCACCCAGGGAAGCCCTGGCTCCCACCCCCCGAGACAGAGGCCCCTTGTGTGGGACGAAGGAAGAGCAGCCAGGCCATAGCCTGTCATCTGCTCAGCCCTCTGGGCTTGCCATCCGAAGGGGCTTCACTCTGGGGACTGACCCCTAACTCTGCTGTTTCCAGGGCAGACCTGTGTCCCCAGTGAGCCAGCTTCACAAGCTGTGCCCCGCATTCTCTCTTCGGAGCCAGTACCTGCACGCTGTCACCTGGGCCTGACTCAGCTGGCCTGACAGTGTGACCCACTAGGGGGACCCTGGGCTGGAAGACCAGGCCAAGCCAGCCTGGGTGGGTGTGCACAGCACTCTGCCCTGTCCCTCGGAGACCTGGCCCTCCTGGGGGTGCACCCCCTGGTGCTGACGTGGGTGTAGCACACAGCTCTGACCACAGCGGAGATTGTTCTGAGCCCCCAAACCCCATCAAGACAGGCAGGCCCTGACCCCTAGGCTTCATGGGCTCCTCTTTCTGTGGAGGGGCACTAGCCTGGTCCTCTGCAGCGGGCAGGTGCTCGGCAAATGCTCCTTTCTGGGATGGCAGGTGCTACCTTGGCTGGGCCAGCTCCAGGAGCCCAGTCTAAGGCTAGCGGGGGCAACAGAAGTGCCTAGAAGAGGGGGGAAGGGCTCAGCCTAAGGCCTTCTGCCTGGTTGCCTGGGGCCTCCTTACCCAGTCCCAAACCCGGGGGTGCTGAGGACCCTCATTTTAAGGCAGGGAAGGCAGCAAATAGGCAGCCCAAGGCTCAGAGTGGGCATGGAGAGGCAGAATCTGGGAGCCTGCTGCGGTGGCCCCGGTGGCTGTCTTTTCTTCTGGGTCCCCAGGCCACCCTGAGAATGGTGGCACAGAGAGCCGTATTGCACAGTGTTTCTTTAATTGAAAGACACAACCGACCTCAGAAGCAGCCCCTCCTCAAGCTGGGTGTGATTGCTCGAAACCCCCACGTCACTGGGGGCTGGAAGGCAAGGGGAGGGGAGACTTAGCCATCATGGGGGGGACAATGAAAAGCATACTGGAGACTCCGGCGGGATGCTGGGTCCCTCCCAAGGGGCAGACTCCCAGGGTCTGAGTCCAGCGCTCCCCTCCTGACTGTGGAGCATATGGGGGGTGCAGTGCCTCCACCTACCAACATCTTCGAGGATCATCCAGGCTTGAGGGGGCAGCTTACCTGGGTAGGGGCTGGGCAGAGGCCCAGTGAGAATGGGTCCAGATCCAGCCCAAGGATGTGAGAGAGGAGAGGGAGGATGAGGGAGAGACAGACAAAGAGACAGAGAGAGAGAGAGAGAGAGAGAGAGAGAGAGAGAGAGAGGGAAAGAGGACTGGTCCAGGGACTAGTAGAACAAGGAGGATCGGATGGATGGGCCTTGAACTTGCAGAAGGATGGCAGGGGACAGGGAGGACTTGGGTAGCAGGCCAGGCCAAGGAGGGTTGGAAGCTGGAAGTACACGAGAAGGAGGGATTGTGCCAGGCAGGTGGGGTGGGCTCAGGGGGATCCGCTATCTCCATCTCCCCTACCTCCCTCCTGCCCGCCAGATCCGGGGACCATTTTCCTTGGACTGGAGCCTCAGACAATTTGGTTTTGGAGTGAATGGGAAGAAAGCTTGGTGGAGGGGGTGGGGCTCTGAGTGGCTATGATGGAGGGGCAGGGGCAGCTCTGAAGCCAAGGAGCAGTGATGGGGGTCAGGCCTCATGCCCCACTGCCCACTTGGGAGCCAGGGTGAAGGCATCAGGGGGCAGTGAGTGGGGGTTGGGCATCAAGGGTGGGGCTGGGTTGGGCGTGGCTGGGCACTGGCTTCACTCCCTTGCTCTGTATCCCCCTTCAGGGCATCTTCTGTGCTCCCCAGAGACCCCGCCCAAGCCACCTTGGCAGCTGCCGCCACCTCTACTTTTTGTAGTTGCCGAACTGAATGGCCAGGCGGTCAGTGACGCAGCGGAAGGTGGCCGGCTGCACCTCCCAGTAGGGTACTGGGTTGTTGAAGAGGCTGATGCCATTGTAGTAGGCCCGCTTGATGCCGAAGCCCACGGGGCAGAAGTCGTTGACTCCCACCTTGGTGATGTTGTTGGTGTGCAGATAGACCACCTGGGGGCAGAGGGGCGTGGCTCAGGTTCAATGTCAGTGGCCCAGTTGCCTCCCCACGACCACCCTCCCTTAGTCTGTTCTGCCTGGGCAGGCAGAGCAGAGGGCAGAACACAGAGGCTTGTGCCTTCCCTCTTGGCTGAGTCCCACACAACTGCTTTGGTGGTGTCATTTCATTGCCTGGCATCTGCACGGCCCTTTGAGGGACTGCAGATGATTCTCCCATTGTCAGGAGGAGCAAACCAAGGCTTGGGTATGGTTTTCAGGGTGGGAGTGGGTGTTGGCCAGCATTAAGGCGCAGATGTGTGACCAGGGGCCAGGATGAGGACCTCTGGTGGGGGTGGGTGTGTGGTGGGTGTCGATGCAGAAAAGTTGGCACCTTGGGCTCACATAAAGTCCCTGGCTCTCCATCTGGGTTCCCTGGGCTCTGGGCCCGCCCCCCAGGGAAGCAGCCTCTTACTCCAGAGACCCCAGAAGCCTAAGTGGAGACAGAGCCTCCTCTTCCTCCCAGTCCTCAGGGGCACTTGTCCTCCAGCAGCGCCACCCACCCCAGCCCCGCCCCACCCCGCCCCAGCTCCCTGAAGTCTGGCTCTGTGGGAGAAGCAGAGGGGACAGGTGGGCGGGTAAGTAACCCGTAGTCCGCCGGAAGGCGCTCAGACTGCAGCAGCGCCCTCTAGAGGCGGAGAGCACGCAGCCGCTAGAGGGCGCGCTCAGCCCGGCAAGGGTGGCGCTGCCGCTGCAGTTGGGCTGTCCCCATACAGGGCTCTCGAGTGGACTCGTGAGAATAGCCGGGCTCCTGGCATGTGAGAATGCGTCTGAGGAAGAGACTGAGGCCCAGAGCAAGGGTGAGTAAGGCCGAGTTCACCTGTGTGACTGACAGCCCCTCATCAGCCCACTTCCTGCCCTAGGCTGTCTCTCTCTTGCCACAGATCTCTGTACCCTCAGGCCCAGACTGTCCCCTGAGCTCTCAGGCCCTGCCACACACCTTCATGGTGTCGCACCCCACCTGAGAGATCCAATATCTACAAGGCCAACTCCTGCTCAGCCCTCACTGCCTCTCCCTCTCTCTCTCTGCCCTGCCCTCCCTCTCTTCTTCCTCAGCACGGATCTTCGGCACTGAGGGAGGGATCCTTGTGACCGCTCCTTTCCAGGTGAGGAGACAGAGGCTGAGAAAGCAGGAGTAACTGGCCAGACCACGCATCTGGCTAGCTGCACAGCGAGGTTCAATTCCAGCCTGGACCTTAACCCTGCACGTGCTGGGCCAGAGCAAGGAGGGGCACGGGCTGTGGAACCGCCCTGAGGCCATAGGCTGCTCCCCTCCCCTTGTCTTAGAGAACTTGGCACCAGGGGCTGCCCCTCCCCCCGGCTCTCACCTGGAGGAGCTTGAGGTCCGGGAGGCCAGCAGGCACCCTGGACAGCTTGTTATTATCCAAGTGCAGCTCCCGCAGGGTAGGCAGAAAACTCAGGCTTCCATTCTCAATCATGCGGATCTGGTTGTGGCCCAGGCCCAGCCTGTGAAGGGGATGGGTGAGATATACTGAAAGGCCAGAGGAGAAAAGGACAGTGGGGTGGGGCCCACAGGCCACATGGCCCTGGGGGGGACACAGGCACCCCCCTCAGATTCCCAGCCCACCTGTACAGCTTGGAGTAGCGGAGCAGATCCTCCAGCTCGATAGCCTGGATTTTGTTGTGGTCCAGATGGAGTTCATTCAGGGTCTCGGGGAGGTCTGCCAGGAAAAGAGGATGCTCTCAGCTCAGCTCAAGAGAGGAAGCCATGTGTGTGGGCTGGTGCTGGCATTCATCCATGGGAGCAGAGACCCTAGCTCTGCCCTGGGGCAGGATGGAGAAGGGCCACCAGAGACCTCCCTGAGTAGACTGGCTGGCTCCGGATGGCTCCAGCAGCCAGCCCCCCACCTCTGCCCATCTGTGCCCTGAAGGTCAGGTAGTGTGGGAAGCAAGGGCCACCTTCATACCTTTAGGGATGCCGGTGAGCTTGGCCTCGGAGATGCGCAGGTAGTTGAGCTTCAGGCCATCGAAGGCTCCAGGTTCAAAGCCACTGTTCTCCAGGGGGTTCCCACCCATCTCTAGGAAAGAGACACCCCTCAGTCCTGGAGCTGAGGCTGGGCATCTGCCCACACACCCGAGGGCCCATCAGCTTCCTGGCTTGGGCTGGCCTGATGGGCCCTGCTCATCACCCAGTCCATCTTCCCCTGAAGGCAGTGTCACTAATTTACTCCTCATGGACTCCTCATGGTTCAAGACCCCTAGCATCGGCCTCAGGGGGCAGGCAGCAGAGAGAAAGGGAGAGGAGCCAGAAATCAAGGCAAGACCTCCCCCGCCCAGTCCAGCCCCTCTGGCTGCTTGGCTGCACTGGCCTTTTCCTTTCCCTTTCTTTACAGGCCCTTGGTTTCTCTTCACGTGGCCTTGGCAGCTCTTGGAAAGTTCTCAGACCAGCCCAGCCTCTGGAAAGTCCCAGGAGGCCCATCCAGCTTGTCTATGGCTGTCGCAGACAACCCAGCACCCAGCGGCTCTGGCTGGTAGAACCCCACACTTAAGCGCAGGTGAGGACCACCGGGGGCAGGGCCTCACTCACCGATGCAGTTCATGTTTCGCAGCCCGCTGAACACGCCCTTGGGCACCTTGCGGATGCGGTTGTCATGGATGCGGAGCTCCACCAGGGAGCTGGGCAGGTTGGGAGGGATCTCCACTAAGTGGTTCTTGGAGATGTAGAGCTTCTGTAGCTTCCGCAGGGGGCTGAAGGCCTTCTCGTGGATCTTAGAGATCTTGTTGTTCACCAGGACCAGGGCCTGAGGCAGGGCAGGGGCCGGAAGTGAGGGTCCTAGCTCTCCATCCTGTCCGCCTTCCCCCTTCCCTCCCTCTCCTGCCCCCTGAGCTGGATGTCTGAGCCCCAGCTTGGCCTCAAGGAGCTCTGTGCTGGCGGGCAGAGTGCGGAGCAGGTGGCTGGCACTCAGGCCCAGCAAAGCCTCTGCCTAGTCCATCCCATCACTTCTCTGCACCTCTGTTTTCCCACTTGCACCTTGAAAGCTTTTCTTGCATGGTGAAATCTTTTCTTCCCGTGTTACTGGGAGGAACCAATAAGATGAAAAGTTTTCAGCCAAAGAGGGAGTTAGGCTGAATGATTCTGCACTGTGCTTATGGTCTCTGACACCCACACACGTGACAGTGACCCTGGGTGCTCATGCTTCAGCCGCCTTCAGACTTCTCAGCTCTTCCCGCAGCTCCCCAGTCCTCTCTCTCTCGCACTCCACCCGGACGTGCCCACACCCATCTGGGCCCAATCCCCCCCCCCCCCCCCCCCCCCCCCCCCCCCCCGGCTACAGGCCTGCCACCTTCTGGCAGCGGCTTGGAAGGGCTGGGGCGAGCTTACATAGAGATGCTGGAGGCCTTTGAAGTCGTCCTTCCGGAGCTCGGAGATGTCGTTGTTCTGCAGGTCCAGCAGAGTAGTGTCGGGCGAGATCTCCTTGGGCACAGCCTTCAGACCTGGGGGCCGGTGCCACTGTCACCAGTGTGAGCTACGGCCACGGCCCCAGAGTGGTGTGGGGCACAGAGACACACTCACACACAGATCCACGCCCGAGGACTCGGCCACTGATGGGCGCCAGCTCTGGAGCCGGCAGCAGGAGGTGCTTCTTGCTCCCTGCTTGCTTGCAACCAGACAGATGGACACCCTCCCACTGAAATCAGGCTCCCCCAGCCAGCTTGGGATCACTCCACACCCACCCTCAGCCTTCCGTGCCCATCCCCCAGGACTGACCCAGGTCGGAGCACTGAACGACCCGCAGGTGGCAGTGGCAGCCGAAAGGGCACATGGCACTGTAGGTGGGAGGAAGAGAGTCCAGGTCCGGGATGCCTGAGGTCGTTTCCGCGCCCGAAGCCTCCTCATCGTTCAGCATGGGTAGCCCGTCATCCAGGGTGAAGTCCCAGAAGCCTTTTTGCTCAAAGGGCAGGGCCTGGCTCAGGGCCAGCAGGGATGCGAGGAGCCACAGGGGCCACATGGTGGGCGTGCCTGCGAGGCCAGTGCAGAGGGGCTGTCAGGAGGGCCGGGCCACTGGGCCCTTTCCCATCTACCCACCCAGCCCCAGGGGCTGGGGTTCTGCATGTGTGGGCCTCGTGCCCCTCATTCCTCACGGGGAGGGGGGCAGCCAGACCCTGGGGTGGGAGCGGCAGGGATGGAGGTGCAGGCGGAAGCCCCAGGCAGGATGGGGGTGCTGTTGGCTTTCTCCACCCCCCTCCATTCCCAGGCAGGACTTGGCCCCAGTGGGCAATGCAGTGTCTTCCCAGTTAGTGAGTCCGCAACCCTGAAACACACACACAGAAACACACACACACACACACACACACACACACACACACACATACACACAAGCCACCAAGTCAGCTGGCAGCCTGCCTCGGGGGTCGATGAGGCCAATGGAGGAGGTGGAGAGGGAAGCTCAACCATTTACCCCCCACATGCTTTGAATAATTCAGTTTTAAAGATACCACTGAGGTCCGGGACAAGTCCACATGCTCAGGGCAACGTGGGTACACTCAGGGTGGAGTTAGGCGACCACGAGTCACTTCCTTTCCTGCCTGAGTCCCCCTTGCAACGCACCTACATTTTTCTAAGAAAGTTGAGGGGCCAAGGCACAGGGCTGGGCATGCTGGGTGGAGAGCTGGGCCAGCCCTGGAGGTAAAGTGGAGGAGAGGAGCGTCCTCCCAGGCTGCGGGTGAGATTGCAGAGATGGCGGGGGCGCAGCCGCCTGCCCGCCTGCCCTCCTGCCCTCCCTGCTGCTCGCCGAGGCCTTGGCTTCCTCCCATGGCCCACAAACCTTTCCCTGGCTCAGGCAGTGGAGCCCCAGGGCTTCCACATCTGCTTCCACCCTTCCTCCTGCCCACGGCCTGGCCCCCTGGAGAGGCCACCGGAGGGGAGCAGGCTGCTGCCAGGGTGGCAGGCAGGGTCAGGCTTGTCTGGAGGCCCCCCAGGCCGGGCAGCGGGGTGGGGCTGGGGGGAAAGCTGCCCTGCCCGAACCTGTCCTCAGTGCCCACATCAGTTTGCCTCCTTCCTCCTCTGGCAGAGTCTGCCCCTCATCCAGAGGCTCCTGCCTCTCCCACCATCCCCACCTCCCCAGATTTCCTAGGAAAGCCCAGCCTCATTTTCCCATGCATTAAAAAGGAATCAGAGTGCCTGTCCTGCTCTTCTCCCAGGCATGAGGTGTCTGGGGTCACCCTGGGTGCAGACCTGAACCGGCCCCACCTCTGGGAAGTCCTCACTCCGAGCCCATCTTGGCCGGGGGAGGGGCTGTTGGGGGCTTCGGTGGGGCTGGCTGCGAAGGTGGAAGGATGCCCTGGTTAGGGGTGGAGGCTCTGTCCCCCTAGAGGAGTACCTTCTGAGCAGCTTGGCCTGGACTGCTGCTTTCCTGGGCAGGCCCCGCTGACTTGGGACTGGGCTGGCTGCCATCTGGAGCCCCCGCATAGAGGCTGAGGGTGGGGGCTGCTACTCTGGGGTCCTTCCACCAGCAGGCTGGGGGCCTGTTGCCACCTCCAGACCTGGGCACCACAGCTCTGTGCCTCGGGTTTCCATTGATCCCCCCTCGCTGCCCCTTCTTGCCCCGCTCAGGCACCCCTAAGCCGGTCACGTGGCCTGTCCTAGCTCCCACCCACCTGAGGACGGAGCTGCAGCTGCCAGCGTGAGGGACCAGAGCAGCCTTTCTGGTCACCGGGGCTTCTGTGTGCTTGGCAGGCCGAGCCCGGGGAGCCCAGGATGTGGTTCAGCCGTCTCGGCTGTGGAGTCAGCCCCAGAGCTCCCAGGGACAGGCTCAGAAAAGCTGCCTGCCTGCCCCAGGTGACAAAGCCAAGTAGGGAGCCCTCAGGCTGGGGGAGCACCCAGCTTCCCTGGCTCCTTCCAGTGTTAAGACCCTATGATCACACACCAGGTCCTGCCAGCCCCAGCTGGACCTTGGGCAGGACCCTGGGGAGCCCCCAGAGGGCCATGGCACAGACTGGGGAGAAGGCTTGCCTACCTGGACTGAGGGCACCTCCTTCTTCCCACGAGTTTGCAAACCCCAAGGCAAAGCAGGGCGGGCCTAGGCCTCCCAAGCTCGCTGCTGCTGCGCACGCCCCTTGCCCAGGTGCCACTGGACACCCAGGGCTGGGAGGAGGAAGAGCAGCAGGGAGAACAGGAAGGGGAGGACGAAGGCAGGAGGGTGAGATGGAGCAGGAGAGGGAGGAGACTGCGCCCCCTTGCCGGCACCTCTGCCAAAGCCGCTGCCTCACAGCGGGAATGAGTCAGGCCTGGAACGCCAAGTGGGAGCCTTGGAAGGTTCTGGGAGCCACTGTCCACCTGGGCAGGTAGGGGTGGGGTGGGGTGGTCTGGCCAGGCTCAGGGGAGGGTGTGGGGAGACACGGGTGCAAACAGGCCTCTTCCAGCCTGGTGTGACTGGGGAGGGCTGTGGGCCTCCGCCAGGAACCTCCGCCGGGCCTCTGGCCCCTCCAGCATGGGAGAGGGTGGATAGGTGCTGGGAAGGGCAGCCACAGCAGGACTAGGCACTAGGGCCCCCAGAGGCTCACGGGACCCTCCCTGGGGGGATGGAGGCTCTCTAGAGGAGGTGAACCAGCTCAAAGCAGCTGTGCCTGCTGTTGCTGCATCGCTGCATCTGGGGCCCCTGCAGAAGCTGAGGAAGGGGCGCTGGGAAGGGCGGGCTCCAGTGCCAGCTCAGTCTGAGGGGGAAGGAGGCGGAGGGCTTGGCAGCCCTCTACCAGGGCCCCGTGACAGAGCAGAGGACAAGGTCTGGCTGGTTCTCCCTGGCTCCTGGCTGGGCGCAGGAGCTGTGCAGGCTGGCGGGCTTTCCAGCATAGCCCCTGCTTGCCCTTGGAGAGCTGGCACTGGACTCAGCGGCCAGAGCTGGGTGGGGGAGGACAGGGGTACTGGTGGCTTGACACCCAGCACACAGGAGGCGGCAAGGCGCCACAGAGCCGGAAGGAGCCAGGGAGGGGCCATGAAAGGGCGCTCTGGAGGAAGTCTCTCTGCTTCCACACAATTAGTTATCTCCATTTTATGGAAGAGAAAAGGGATGCCTAGAGAGAAGAACCAACTTTCCCCGAGTCACTCAGCCTGAGACTTGGAGCCCAGCTCAGGCGACTCCAGGCCCTGGGCTTTCAGGCCTCAGCCACGGAGCTCCTGACCCAGCAGGGGGCGATGGGGGTCTCGAGGTGGCTGGCTGGTTGACTGAGCGTGGGCAGCACAGGGAGCCTGGGGGAGGAATCTGAGGTGGCTGGTGGTTGGGGTAGGGGCTGCAGATAGCGCAGCCCGGCCTCCCCCCACCTCCTCGCACTGGGGCCCCGCCCTGCACACACATGTAGGAGCCCTCCAGAGACGGGTGCTGTGAGACCCATGGCACGCCCCCCGAGGCCCTCCTCCCCACGCTCCCCAAGCCAGTGAGCCTGTTTCCCTTCATCAGCCTCCCTGGGCGTGGCCCCAAGGGCTTCAAGGAGAGCCTCGAGCCCCACAAAGCGTTCTCTGAGTTCGATGGGCCCCACCTCCTCAGAGCAAAGGAAAGAAGTGGTCATGGCGGTGAGGCCTCAGGCTGGCGCCCACAGGTGTGAGGGAGAGAAGAGGCTGGGCTTCCTGGAGCCTGCACCGCACACCCAATAGGGCCCTCCTTGTCTAGCCCTTTGAAAACCAGCCAGTCCTCTGAGTGGGATGGCTCCAGGGCACAGCCAAACAAGACACCCTGGCAGCCCCTGAGAACGCGGAGGGGCCAGGCATTCAGGCCAGGCCAAGGGCGGCGGGACTTGAGGTCTGGCAGGCCCTGGGCGCTCGCCTGCTGATGTGTGGCCTGCAGCTGCCAAGTCGCAGACGCCGGATGCTGTCCGGCAGTCTCAGCCTGGGTGTCTGGCCCCACGGAGCAACCCTACCTGAACTCGGACACACATGCCATCTTCCACCCAGCCCTGCCAGTCCCCAGGACTGCAGGGTGCCCTTCCTCCCTCCCCTCTGTCCACCAAAGCTTTCCAGTCCCAGCTTTGACTAGCAGGCTGGAGGCAGGGGCGCGGCCCAGAGCTCCGCCCCACAGGCTGATGCTGGCTACTCCCCACTGCCCACCCCCAGGCCCCAGCCCACCAGCATCCCCCACCCCTGCCCGACAGCTCTAGTCTGCACTTGGGTGTCACTCAGAGAGATGGGACGTGTGCTATCCATGTGTCTCCTGAACTTCCGTGTGTGCGTGCGTGCGTTTGGCAGTGACTGTGTGAGGGGCTGGTGGCTGGAGTGGGGAGGGGATGGACCTGAGCCCTGCCCCATCTGTGCCGCCCCCCCCCCCCGCCCCCCTGAGCCCACCGCCATTGCCTTCACACGCCCTCCAGCCCCAAGCCTGGCTGGCCAGGGCGGCTCCCTCCTGCCGCAGCCCTGGCGCTGCTGGGATGACTGGACGGAGCTGGGTCCTGTGCTCCCGCAGGCTTTGGGGGACAGAACTGACCTGGAGGTGGGTGTTGGAGACTGCAGGGGACCAGCAGGGAGCCAGCCCATCAGCTGCAAAGTGTTGGCACTGGGGAGGTGGTGAGGGGGCTGGTGCTGGCCAGGCCAGACTTCTCTCCCCACAGCACTGAGGAGAGCCATCCACCTCCGCACACCCCCTCAACCCCGCTGGGAAACCTCTGGAAAGCAGGAGGGTCCCTCTGCTGGCTTTCCGCCCCACCAGGAGGCAGGCAGCCAGGACCTAGGTCGGCTGGGGGTCCTGGATTTCCTGGTTTTTCCGCACCTGAGCTGTTTGCCCTTCCTCCTTCTCCCACTCACAGAAGAAATCCTGACTGAAGAGGAGGATGCCTTCCCTTCCCAGGGGTGGGAGGGGGCACTCAAGTGATTTCTTAACACAGCTGATGGCCAGGGGAAGAGTGCTGTTTCTACGCTTGATGAATTGGTAAAGTGAGGCCCAGAGTCTGTCTGAAACTCTTGCCCAAGGCCGCGTAGTGAGGAAATGGCAGAGCTGGGACTCCAGCATCTGTCTGTCTACCTGCCCATGTGTCTGGCTCCATCCTCCACTAATGCAGACTTTGCCACAGACTCCAAAGCCGCGGGATCCCCCACTCCCTGGGTTGCACAGGGGGCTGGGCCAGTCCCAGGGTCCATGGAGATGGTTCCTTGCCAGCTCCCTCACTGTGGCTGGGAGGTAACACTGGTGGTGCGCAAGACCCTGCTCTGTGCGTCCTGCACCTCCTCCCCAACTTGCAGCCTGAATCCTCTGGAAACATAGCGTCTCTGTCTAGCTTTCACTGTCAATAGCTCCCCTCAGCCCACAGGGCCAGATGCCCCTCTTCGGCCCCAGCGCACCACCAGGGCAGCCCCAGCCCTACTGCCTCCGCCTCCAGCAGCAGAAAAGTTGCCTGGAAAAGCCATCATCCTAGCCTGGCCAGGGGTTTCCCCCAAGCATTTCAGGTCCCAGCAGGCACCAGACCCCCCAGGGAGATGCTCTCAGCCTGGCTCCCAGAGCTTGAGGCCCTGTCTGCCTTGCTCTCTCCATGAGCCTGGCCCAGGCAAGGGGGCTTGGCCCCACTGCTTGGGCTGGAGAGCAGCCAGACACCCAGGAGGGAGGCCCTGTAGCCCTCTCCCTTCCTGTGCCCAAGGTTTCCTGTAGACCCTTTCCTGAACCGGGTCCTCCTCTCTCTGCCAGGGGCTCTGGCTGGGGTGGGACTTAGCCCTCTGTGGCCAGCCTGGGAGGTAACGGGACCTGTTCACCATCAGCTTCTCCCAGGGCTCCGGCAATGCACACCTCCTTGCAGCCAGGCGGACTGTAAGGCCTATAGGACCAAAATTAGAGCCAAGCTAGAACTCAGACTGTGAGACGATGGAAGTAGCACCCGCCTCCCAGACTTCCCCAGCCTCTCTCTGCCTTCTGCCCTTCTCCTTCAAGTCCGACCTCTGTTCCCCCAATCCCCAGTCCTTCGGCCACTCGGGCCTCTGATGGCTGTGTCCCTCTTGGTCTAGAGGCAGCTGGTTGGGGGGACGCAGGGGCGAGTTCAGAGTCATACAGAGTCTGGGACCTCCCCCAGCCCGCAGCCTCTTGTCCTGCAGCTCAGCGCCAGGCTGCTGTTTCTGCTGAATTTGGCTTTCAGATGCCCCAGACCAGGAGGGTTGGGTCCGAGGAGGCTGGGTAGAGCCTCCAGGCCCCTAAACCTGAGGGATGTGTCACCACAGGCAGGGGACCCCTGGTTGTCTAGGATTCAGCGCTCTCTCTCATCACAGGCGGGGGACGAGAGTGAGTCATCTGAGGCCCTGGCACCTTCAGTGGGCTTGGGAATGTCAGTGACGCTGGTGGGCCAATGAGCATGAGCTGCCACTGCTCTGCAGGCTGTGATGGGGGCCAAGCAGCACCCGGAAGAGCCGAGGCTGGTGGCCTCTGGGCAAGCAGGTGGCTTCCACGGCCACCCCAGGAGCTGCCCTGCCCCAGAGCAGAGAGGATGGGTGACAAGCCAAACAAGGCAGAGCTATGGTGCTCCCAGGAGCCTGGGGTCCTGGAGGGAGTGAAGGAAGTCCCACGGACCCTTGGACTGGGGGCTCTAGGTAGGCGGGAGGGCCTTTACCCCAGGACCTCCCATCTGGAAGATGGGGATATGAACCACAGTCCCAGAGAGCACTGGGAAGCTGGTTCTGGAAGGCTGGAGAAGGGGTCCTGGCTAGAGGGCTGCCAATTAGCCTCAGCCGGCCTCCGGCCTGGGGCAGGACTGAACAGACACCCCCCCATCCCCCAGCTCAGTCCCCTCTGCCCACCCATCCCACTAAAATGAGATTCACAGAAAAGATTTTGTGGGTGACCGAAGTGCAGGCCCCAGTGTCTGAGCAGAGAGAACAGAGCGGACAGGAGGGGCTCTGACCGCTCCAGGCACCAGCCGGCAGGAGGGGCAGAGCTGGCAGGACCCCTGTGTGCCTGCCTTCAGAGGGAGCCCAGGAGAGCCACCCCCACCCTCTGGCTCCTCGTTTGGAACTAAGCCCTTGGGCTGGTGTGTCCCCTCCCACCAGCAGGGTGGACAGGCCTGGGAAGGGGTGGCCAGCTCAGAGCAGGGACCCAGCCCCCCCGCCCTGGGGTAGCGGATGAGGAAGACTGGGGAGGAGTCATCGTGGGCGTGCGAAGATCCTTCTAACAATCCAGGGTGTTGGCAGATAAGCAAAGAAGGAGAGGGGCCCCAGATGGGCCACCGAAAGAACAAACTGCCCAGTGGCTTAGCAGATGGGGCTTCAGAGGCCTGGGACCTGGGGCTGGGTGACAGCACCCGGCCATGCTGTGGGTCTGTGCACTGGGCTGCTGCCTGCTGCTCACATGCATGTCCCCCAGGGTGGCCCTGGGGGCTGACCACTCCCTCAAGCTGTGTCTCCAGGTGGCCAAAGACAAGTGATTGCTGGGACAGGCTTGAGCTGCACTGTCTCCGTGGGCTTCTCCGGGGAGTGCAGGAGGGATGGTGGTGGGTGGGCCCAGGATGCAGGGGAGCAGAAGGATGGGATGCCTTGTTGGAAGGCACCACTGCAGACTCTTGCACACAGGCTCAATAGAGATCCCTCCTCTGGGACTTTGCTGGCACTGGGACACTCTGTGATCTTGAGTGCCTACGTAGTGTTGCTAAAGAAGGGAAACTCTTCCTTGTCTTACAGACACCCTCTCTCCTGTCCTTTCTGTTCATGGTTTTCCAGTGGGCCAGGGCCACTGGTGGGATTGGGGAGAAATTCTGGTCGATGCTTGTAAGTTTCACCCTGCACGACGGTCAGAAGGCCAACAACTCACTTTTCTGGGTCCCTGAAATGAGCTGGCACAGACTGCCACCAGACCCACCAGTGAAGGGGCTGGGCCCTGGACTCCCCCTGTACATGTACAGTGGGGTCCCTGGTGCCTGCTCTGGGGCAGACAGAAGCAGTAGGATGGTTAATGCTCCCATGACCTGGGTCCTTGGGGCTTGAAAGTGGGTCAGTGGGTGAGCCAGCCGAGGTGGCCAGGGCAGCCACTCAGCTGCTGGCTGGCTTGCTATGAGAGCCCTCCCTGCTCCCAGCCTGTTCCCACTGCCCGGCCCCGTGCCTTCGAGGCAACCCTGTGCCTTCCCTTCGGTGTACTCACAGAGTCCTGCCCTGAAAGGCTCACCCCTGCTGGCCCAAGGCAGCCGGACATGGGCAGATTCCTCACAAAGGCGCCTCTGCCTGGCCACCGGCCCTCCCAGGGTGTGGATGGGCACAGGCAGCTGTGTGTCGCCAGGAGGCGCTCACCTGCGCTTATGTAGTCTGCCTCTTTGCAGAACCGCAGCCCTGGATGCAGATGCTAGGGAACCCTCCTTCCTGGCCCTGAGGGCAGGGGTGGGGGAGTGTGCTTGAGCATCCCCAGCTTGTCCCAATCCCAATCAGTCCTAATAGGGCAGAGAGCTGGCCGGCCAGGGATGGCCCAGTGCGCAGAAGCAGGAGGACAAAACTGGCCACCCGATTGGTGACCTGAGTGGCCCTTTTGAAGACTGTTCCCCCGTTTGGGAACAATCTCCCTGGCCTGAGTGAGGTTCCCCCCACCCACCCACCGCTCTGCCCTGGAGGACCCTGGGCCGTCTGCTCCACTCAGCAGAACCAACTCAGGAAGCACTCACCAACCAGTGCCCAGGCCCCAGCCCCGCCCCTGGAGCAGTGAGGGTGGTGCTCCCATCCCCCAGCCTGCCAAGGCACTTGGTGGCACACCCAGCCAGCTCCGCTCTTCCTTGCTCCACTCCTGGGTCTCTTGGTGGACCCCTCGGCATGCCAGCCATTTCGGTAGCTTGTAGGACAGGGGCCAGTGACCCGGCCACCTCCCACTCCAATCCCCACACACTGTAGTTGACCATAAGCTATCATCATCACCACTCAGGTGACTTGGAGGGCTCCCTGGGAGCTATGGGGTCAATAGCCAGGGTTTGCCCATCAGGAGCCCGGGGTCTTGACCCCAGTTCTGTCCCTGACTGGCAGTGCTACCGTGGGCAGCTTCCTGCCCCTCCCTGGGTCTCGCCGCCCCTTCTGTACAATGGATGAGGTGGGGATAGGACCAGCAGGAGCCACGCGTCCCCTCCAAAAGGGCCCTGGGGGGCAACCTTGCAGCTACACTTTGCTTCAGACCTGGGCTCTCTCCATTCCAGAGATGCCCTCAATGCAGTGGGGGGCTGCCTTTTGGGGACAGAGCATCTAGTCTGGAGCTCTTGAACCTCAGCCTTCCCTAAAGGTACCCATCCTGGGACGACGGTGTCCTCACATCTACCCACGGTTCCCTGAAGCCTTCTGGGCCCCAGGCCAGGCCTGCCTGGCTAACACCCTACAGTTGCCTGAGTTTGTCTCTGCAACACACCCCTCTCTGTTGGAGCCCCAATCCAAGAGGGCTGAACCACCCAGGCAGCCCCACCCAGGGCCCCCACAGCCAGGGCTCTGTGGACCCACACCTCGGCCAGGAGGAGGTGGAGGCAGGGCATTCGCCTGTGGGTGAGTGAGGAACATCTGGGCAGGGTGCCTGGGGCGTGCCTGGGAAACCAAGCCTCTGAGCCCACTCCAAGGACTAGCCCTGGGCAGGGCGCACTGCTCCCCGGTGCTGAGCTCGAGTGGGTGCCCAGAGGTCCTTCAAACCAGGGCCAAGTGCAAAGCGCAGAGTGGGGCCAGTGGGAGAGCAGGGCATACCCAGGACTTGCAGTGAGGGGAGAGGGCCTTTGGCCGAACCACGGTGCCAGCCACCCAGCCATGCCTTGACGATGCTTTCAGAAGTACCCGGAGAGGGAGGCAGAGAGGGCAGCCGTGGAGAGGGGAGAGGGAAGGGGCTGGAGAAGGTGCCTGGAAGAGGGAAGGGAGAAGAGGCAGAAATGGGACAAGGACCAAGGGGGCCACAAGGTGGCTACGAAGGGGCACTGACTGGGAGAAGCAGTTGTTTCGTGGGGATCTGCAAGCAGCCTAGGGGCAGGAGAGGGCAGCAAGGGGGGCAGCGAGGAACAGCGGTAGGGACGTGGAGGGTGAGCGTGGGAGGAGCAGGGTCGGGGGCATCTTGAGGACAGCGAGGGGGCAGTTGACAGGGGGATGAAACAGCGAAGGCAGCTCCAGACAGCACAGGAACAGCGGGGATGGTGTGGGGCTGGCGTGGGGGCCCTACCTGGGGAGGGGAAGCAGCTGGGCGCGGGCTGGCTAGTTGGCAGGCTTGGGGGTCGGGCAGTCTGTGCGTCCGTCTTCCGTCAGGCTGTCCGTCTGAGAGCAGCTGCTCACTCCTGGGCAGTTCGCGGAGAGAGAGAGACAGAGGCGGTGGTGGGAGGGAGGCTAAAGACTGGGCGGGCGGCTGACAAGGAGGGGACGGCTGGGAGAGGGCGGGGAGGGAGGAAAGGAGGGAGGGGGCCAGTGGGGGGGAGAGGGAGGGAGGCAGGGAGGGAGGGAGGGAGGGGGCAGGCTTCCCGGCCCCCCTGGCAGCTTCAAAGGGAGCAATTTTCTTGTAGACAGCTGGGTTAGCTGCACCCCTCCCCCTTGCATCCCCCCAGGACTTTCCCCCAACCCCCTCATCCTGGGGCACAAAGTGAAGGGACACAAACTAACTCATACGAGGACCCTTGGCGTCTCTGGCAGGCACAGACTCAGAAATTCAAACTTTCCACTGTCCAGATGGGGACACTGAGGGCCAAAGAGGGGCGGGAGTTGGCTTGCTGGCACTAGGCCGGGCAGAGGAAGGGGAGAGGGCAGAAATGGAAGGGGAGACAAAGGAGGGGCCAGTCCAGTGAGTGGCCCCTGGAATTCTGTATCCAGTCTTCCCAGAACCTGTGGCAGCCGGGGCCTGAAAAAGGAAGTGTTTCTCTGGGGTCAGGGAGGCAGCTGTTGTGGATTTCTGGAAAGGCTTGATCTAGGCTCCCAGGCACTCTGGACGCTCCACCTCCCACCCTACTCCAGCCTTTTTTCCCTAAAAGTAGAGGAGCCGGTCCTGTCTGTGCGATCTCAGGATGGGACTCAACTAGAAGCTGGCGTGAGGCAGCACAGATTCTGAGGGGCCTCCCTAGCGCGTCTGCTCTGAGCTGAGGTCTGGAGAAGCTGATTCAGAGAGGAGGAGCCTAGCGAGTCATCCTTCTTGGTCCATCTGTGCAGGTCCCCAAGGATGCAATAACTGTTCTGTGGGTGGGCATTTCCGGGGCTGAGCCCAGGGCTGGCCACTTACAGGGGTTCACTGGGTCAGCCCACCAAGCATCCCAGGAAGAGGCCATCATCAGCCATGACACCCACAGAACCACTGGAAGCCTGGCCACTTCCTGAGGGTCCAGAGCAGCCCAGCCCTACATGCGCAGGGGCCCAGGGCCATAGCACGACACCTCTTCCCTGTCCATTGTGGTCCCATTCCTCCCCTGGCCCGTGTGCCCAGCCTCGGTCATAGGGAGATTCCTGCAGGAGCAACTTTGAGGAGACAAAGGGGAGGGTTTAGACGAGGCGAGAAATTGAGGCAGGGAGAATAGGAGACTGAGAGGGGGAGAAATGATGGCAGGCAATGCCAGACAGGACAGAACTCCACTGAGACCAAAAGAAAACTGCATAGAGAGAGGAAAAGCTCAATAGGGCAGGGGTGGGGCCAGGCCAGGGAGAGGCAGGTCCGACACAAGGCGAACAGGGGTGATGCCTGAGGCTCCTGCCCACTCAGCCAGCTGTGGGTCAGCATTTCATGCTCAGCTGAGGCCTGGCGTGCAGGTGGGGTCTAGAAGGACGTGGGGAGTGGCTGGGACTGGACTCCTTGTCTGGGCACCTGTGTCAGTTCAAGGACCCCCCAGTCAGACCTGGGACACAATGGTGGCCTGCCCAAACTGTGGGGCCTGCCTGCGAGAAGTTTCCAGTGTGGGCCAAAGATGAGAGAGGCATGGGAAAAGCAGAGTCCAGTTTGGGAGTTCTGGCTTCCTCTTGTTTTCGTGGATGAGGCAGTTCCACATGGTTGGGACCAGGAGATTGGAGAGAACATTTGCCCTTCCAGACAAAGGGGGTCAATTTGTCTACTTGTTTGTTTGTGGGTTTTTTTTTCCTGTTTATTGGAGACATATTCAAACCCGTCTGGCAGGAGAAAGACTAATATAGTGAAGCCCCGGGAGCAGGAGAAAGAGGATCCAAAACATGTATAAAACATTGTGCTCCACAAAAGAAGCCAGTTGAAAAAGACCACATAGTGTGTGATTGGGCATGAAACGTCTAGAACAGGTAAATCTATAGGCCAAAAAGTAGACCAGTGGTTTCCTAGGGCATTGGGGATAGAGTGGTGACACCTACAGGTATGAGTTTCCTTTTCAAGGTGATGAAAATGTTCTCAAAATGACTGTGATGATGCTGCGCCCTCTGTGAATGTATCAATAAAACCCATTGAGTTGTACATTTTAAATAGGCTAATTGTATGGTATGTAAATTATGTTTTCAAACAAACAAAGCTGTTTAAAAAATGGAAAAAAAGAAGCACATAAGGCATGCCCGTTATCCAAAGAGACTTTAACCAAGTTGCTTACTGAATAAGGCCCCACCTGGTCTCATGCTCGCAGCCAGCCCTCCACTACGCCTGGCACTGCTCTGAGGGCTGGGACCCTAGGAACCATCACTCAGGGGCCTTGGCCTCCAGGAGTCCCAGCGGGGGTAAAAGAACTGTAGATTCAGTGGTCATGGCTTAGCTGGAGAAAACACACTTTAGGAGCTCAGGGGCTGGGCTCTGAGCTCTGTGGCAAGGGAAGTGGGGCACTCTGGTTTCTGGATTCCCCAGGGCCATAAACAGCACAAGAGGCTCAGGAAGACTTCCTGGAGGAGGTGACTTGGAACAGACAAGTAGGGAACAGGGACATTTGTGGTGGAAGGAAGAGTACAGGGCCAGGTGTGAAGGATGTGGGGAGCAGGGAGGAGCGAGTCTCCTGCAATGAGGTGGGCCTGTCTCAGTCTCCCCTGCACAGCGAGTTCCTGGAGGTGGCTTGGGGGTGGCAGTGAGGTGACACCCTGCACAGGGCACATATGCACCTTGGAGTTCTTCCCCGCAGTTGACGGGCTGCATCTAAGGCAATATTTCCATAAATATGGTTCTCGCGCCTGAAAGGCTCTTGTGTCTGTGGTCTGCAGTCTGCAATAAGCCATAACTGTGTGCCCGGCCCAAGGCCCACTGAGTCACTTGGTCTGGCCCTCTAATTTGGGAGCCACTCCCAGACCAGCTGGGCAGTACCTCAGTCCTGAGCCTCCCCCTCGCCCCTCCCTCTTCCCAGGCCTCAGCTCTCTCTGTGGTGGTGCGGGGAAAACCTGGACCCCAGCTCAAGCAGCGCTGGGGACAGCATGTCCCTGCCGGCTAGCAGAGCCAGAGACCTCCTGCCCTCTGGCCTCTCAGGGCTGGGAGGAGGCAGCAGGAGGCAGGGGAGGACAGGCACGAGGGGCAAGGCAGGAAGGAAGAGCAGGCATTTCCTGAGGCCCCCAGGCTCTGGAGGAGGTTGATGCACAGCTGTCTCAGCTCCACAAGAGTGGCAGATGGAGCTGGCCGAGTGATTGGAGGTGCAGGGGGGTGTGGGAGGCAGAAGCCTGCCTCCACCAGCAGGAGCGCTAGTGCCCTCTCCCAGCATGCCCTGCGCATCTGGGACACCACTGGACAGGCGCCCGAAGCCCCAGCCTGGACACTTGCCCCAAGGGACTGCGGAGTGCTGGGTGATCCTGGAAGCACCAGCCCACCCCTCAACCTGGAAACCCCAGCAGGCGCTGAAGGAGCCAAGAACGTGTCCCTCTGGACCTGAGAAGGAGCCTGGTGGTGGCTCAGGCTTCCCGGGAAAGTGTCCTGCCCTGGGCCCCCACCCCTGCCCCTGTTCAGGTCCCCTGGCCATGGAGCAGCCAGTCCTCACCTAGCACTTGTTGGGTCACTGCTGCCCCTGCCAACTCCCCAGTGCTCCGCCCAGAGCCCCAGAGCCCAGGGCAGGTGCTGGCAGGTAGCGGGCGGGGGTGGGGGGCATTCAGAAGACCCAAGGAGAAGAGTGTGTAGGAGGGAAGGGAGCTGAGAGGAGGGGAGGCCGGGCTGGTGAGCAGATGTGGGGGCCACCCTGGGCAAGGCGGTCTAAGCCTGTTGCCATCCTGTAGGCCTGTGTGTGAAGAAGGGCCTGGAGTCAGCTGTGGCCCGTCCCCACAGCTGGCTTGCAGCTGTCAGTGCCCTGGCTTCACAGCTAGAGGGGGAGGCCCAGGAGAGAAGCAGGGCACCCAAAAGGCAGACCTCAAGTCTCTGATTCCCCTTTGGGCAAAAAATCTCGCCTTGGGTGCGGGTTCCTCAAGGGCAGAGCCTGGCAGCCTGGAGGTGGCCCCTTGGGCAGGGCTCCAGAAGCTGAGAGGGAGCCCCTACAGAGGTGGCAGCAGCTGAGAGCTCCCCTCCAACCCCAAGCTCCAGGTCACCCAGCAGCTAGTCCCATGAATGTCTGGGGCCTGGAAAGAGCAGCCTGGCCTTGACCTTCAGGGGCCCTCTCTCAGTCCCCTTCTGAGGCCTTTCTGGCCCCCCTGCCCTGCTGTGTCTGGCTGGTCCCCTGCTCGCTCCTCTCTGCCTCTGTGCTCCCCTATCTGTTCTTCTGGGCTCTCCACTCCTTTCTCAGATCTCCCCTCTGCATCTCTGTCCCTTCCCTGGGCACTGAATCAGTCAGCCACAACTTCCAGCCCCCCTTGGAGCACATGCATGTGAAGAAGCAGAGTGGTGACCCAGTGTGGTGTGGCGCAGGGGAGGACTTCTGGAGGAGGCGCCCTGGGGCTGCCTTCCAGCCCTTCCCTGGGGCGCTCACACACGGATCTCTAGAGCCAGCCCAGAGCGAGGCATCTCACCCACAGGAGCCCCCTTAGGCCTCCAGGATGAATTCCCAGGCAGGGACACATCACATACAGACAGAACTCAACCAAAAGCTGGGAGAGGGCCCTCGGAGCTCCCAGGCACTGCAGCAGCTGAACCCGAGCCGGTACCCCCAGATTCACAGCCTTGCATGGCCCTACTCATAGCCTACTGGTTTCATCGCACAGTCAGGAGCTGGGCGGGGGGGCAGGGCCAGGGCCAGGCCTACAGTCACTAGGGGGCAGCCCCGCCCACTTCACTGATCCCTTGAGGCCAGAGCCCTGACATCCTGGAGCCCCTAGAGGCGGCAGGTTTAACTTGTGCTCAGGTGACCCTTAGGATCGAGGGGGTCATTCTGGAAGAGGCTCATGCTAATGGGCCTAAGATGGAGCTGAGCTACTGCGGATCGGGCCGACCCTCTGCTATCTGGAAGTTTCCCAGTGCTGATGGCTGAGGCGTGGCTGGTGAAAGCTGGCACTCTTTACGCCAGAGCTTTTTTTGACCTCCCCCTCAGGACATAATCACACAGCGGCTCTCTGCCCCGGGCCGTGAGGGCTGTAATTTCAGGGCTTGAAGGGGGCTCCGCGGAGGCCGGCCTGCGTCTAGCTATCTTTAGAGAGGCACGGTCTGGGGTGCGGCCCGATGAGGGAAGGTGGGCAGGGGGTTGTGCCGCAGGGAGGTGTCTGTGGGCTGCCTGCAAAGCCAGCGAGACACAGGGAGGCCAGGATGTACCCTGGGGTCCCCACGGGCTTCCCCTGGGGGAGGTCAGCCCCCAGGAGCAGTGTCTGATTTTCCTGCTGCCTGCAGGACCAGGAGCCTCTGGTGGGGGCAGTGGGTGAGAGCAGGTGCAGGGGAGGGGGCCAGGCAGCCAGCGTCTCCGGGACTGGCCCTGCGTGCCACTGAGGTGGCCCTGCTGACAGGCCGGAGGGAGGCACACCACGCCTGACACATCCTTTGCCCTCCTCTGCTAACACACACTCCTTCCTGGCCTCTTTCTCCTGGAGGCCACGACATGGGGTATGAAGCAGTAGGAAGGTTTGGAACCGGATGTACATTAGACAGAAAGCCTGGCGAAGGAGTGGGTGGCGGGCCCTTGGGTAGGGGCACTGTGGACAGAGAGGAGTAGGCGGGTTGGAGAGGAATTTGGAGGCCAATAGGCAAGAGTCTGGGACTGTGGCTGGGAGGGGGCCGAAGTCCCTGGAAGGAGTGCACCACTGCTTCCTGCCCCTGTTCTCGGCTCCTCACACTTGCCAGCCTATGTGATCTGCTCCTTGTCTCCACTGTCCCCGCTGTCCTTACCCTCACCTGGATCCAGCGACTGATGAGTGCCTCGCTTTTTGCCACCTGAGCCTACTGTGTTGTCACCACCAACACAACAGTCACTACAGTGAACCATCAGATGCCCAGTGTTTCCGGGTTCCTGACTGGGCCACGCCTACCGCTATACCCTCCTGCCGAGCCAGCCCCCGCCTTGGAGAGCACAGTGACCACCTCCAGGCAGGCACGAGTGAGTAGAGGATACACGGTTGGGGCGTGGGTGAAGGAGGGACAGGCACAGGACAACAGGTGGCCTTGGTCCTGCCACCAGGCATTGACTGCATTGCGCATGCTCCCCTGGCCGGGGGTCTGTCTGGGGATGTCCCTGGGTGGGCTGCTGACCCGCCTCTCCCCCTGGGGGCACGTCATGCTGCCACAGCCACCTCCCTGCTAGGACTGAAGCCCCTGGTCTCCAGCTGCTGGCACCCCAGCCCTGAGCTCCCGGCCCTCTTGGGGAGTTGCCTGGGCTGAAGAGAGTGCCCTTGCCCTAGTGACAGCCCCTTTGCTGGGCAGCCCTACCCAACTATGACAGGGGGATGGAAAGGTCCAGTCCCCTTGTCCTAACTCAGGACCAGCTCAGCTCCAGAGCACCTGGAGGCCTTGGCTGGGCCTGTGTCGTCGGTCACAAGCCAGCTTCTCCCTGGGCCCACTCCTGCTCTTGTCCTCTCCTCCCCTAGGAGACTCCCAGAAAACTTCCTGCACACTCATCCTTGCCTCTGGTGGGTCAGCTTCCAGGGAGCTCACTGGCAGACACCTACTAGGGTCTCAGGAAGATCACAGAAGGATTGGCCCGCTTGCCTGGATTCAGGCCACCTGACAGCAGCCCCCAGAGCCCAGCGACTCCCTGTCTGCAGTGGAATTCACCCGGGGAACTGCCTAGGCTGCCTGCCTCCTCCATCCCCTGCCCTCCTCCACTCCTCTGCCCCAACCCCGCGGCCAGGTTGCCCTGACAAGCGGCCCTGACAAGTGGCGATGGGTCCTTAGGTGTGGCCCTTCTCCTCTGAGGCCTTCCGGCCCCATCTGCTCAATAGAGAGGTGCGAGCGGCTCTGGGGGGAGGTGGCCCAGCCTGAACTTCCTGTGCCTCCTAGGGCCTGACCTCTGCGACTGCGGGGAAGGAGGGGGCTGGTGGCTGACCAGAGTGGAGTGGGAGGGCTGGGGCCAGGCAGCCAGGCGGGGGAAGAGGGGTCGTGAGAGCTGGGAAAGCAAGGGGCCCTCCCCATCAGGGCCAGTGCCTCCAAGGCTGCTGACCTCTGACCCAGTCCAAACAGGAAGTGCCATATCTGTGGGCCCCGGGACGGGCCGGGAGGAGAAGGAATGCAGGGATGAGTCCAAAGCAAACAGGCCGCCAGCTTCCCAGGCCTCTCCCCTCCCCCTGCCAGAGTCTGGCCTGGTCTCTGCTGAGAACTCAAGGGTAGGGGGCGGGGGGCTGGCTGCAGAGTGTGACAGACGGGAAACTCACAGTTCCCAGGCCCAGACCCCAGCCCGAGGCCCTGGCAGGGCAAGGTCTCTGCAGTGGCACTTGCTGCCTTTTCTCCTTCACTCCACCCACATCCAGCAGCACTGAAGGCTGGGTGAAGGCTGGGGCCTGTTCTGCTCCACGGCATTCTCTACCCAGTCACTTGGCTGTCTCCCTGCCCCCCCCCCCCCATAAGCTCCCCACTCCCCAGGGCAGGGGCTGAGCCCGCAGTGCTTCCTGCTGGTTTCGGCCCCTGCCCCCATCCCTCTCCCTCCGCAGCACTAGGCACGGGGCACTGTCAGCTGCCAAGGCTGACCTAGTAACCCACCCTGTTCCTGGTGGTCCCTGTCACACAGGCAAGGCAATTGTTGCAGTGACCTCAGGGTGCTCTGCAGATCCTGGGTCCCCACCATGCAGAGTTGTGGGGCCTCTCTCCAGGCTCATAGCTGGCTGGTGTCTGTGGCTGCCTCCCCCACCAGGTGGACAATCAGCAACTCCAGTCAGGGGTTGGTCACCCCTGGGTCCCCAGGGCTAGGCCTGGCCTCCCGCAGATCAAGAACTTGCTCCCCAGGAGTTGTTGAGAGGATGCTGCTCCTCACCCTCCCCTGGCACCAGGCTGCACGTGGGTACATCCAGGTCCCAAATCCTTGGACCCCTGTGCCTGTCTCCGAGGAATGTGTGTAGGGCCCTGGGGACCTGTGGGCTGGTACGGGAGACTGAGGTGTGGAACCGGGATGAGAGCCCTGGGACCTGGGATAGGGGAGAGGGAGGAGCAAGGTGCCTCTGGTGTTGGTGCAGGTGTGGGAGGCTCCAGGACAAAGGGCAAGCACCAGGGGTGCTCACATCAACTTCTCTGACAGCCAAGCCCCACTCTATGCATCCACTCCATGGACAGGGTCACTTCCTGGACGAGAGAGTACTGATGCTGCCCTGAACAATGAGGGCAAGCCTGGCCTCCAGATGGCTTGGGGCTGAGCTGCAGGAGACTTCAGGACCCTGGCCAGGGCAGGTGGGGCTGTGGAGACTCTTGGAGAAGCTTCTAGAAGCAGGCCCTCTTAAACTCCTGCTGATGAAGCAGTATCCAGGATGTGGGCTCTGGGGGCTCCATGCACAAGAGAATGCCAGCGTGTACAGGCAGTTTAGATCCAGGAGGGAGGGCAGGAGGCTAGAGGAAGTGAGTGGACTTGAATGAGATGCATTTATTATGCTCAAGTCCAAACCAGCACCACATCCGGCTGGGTCATTTACTAAGTGAAGGGACCTCAGCAGTCAGTGGGATGTGGGCGCATCTGAAGCAGCAGGGTCTTCTAGATCTTTCTCCCAGTGATGCAAAGATCAAATGGAGCTGGGCTTGGGCCCTCCTCCCCTTACCAGTCCCCAAGGAACAGGGGGTGGGGAAGGTTGGATCTGGGGGCTAAGCACCCTCCGCCTCCCCCTCCTCCTCCCCCTGCTGGGGCTGGAGGACCACACTGTGGTAGGCCCGGATGCAGGAGAAGGCAGTGGGGGGGATGCGGCGCCGGTCGATAAGGTTGTTCTCCAGGTGCGTGGAGATGAGGTTGGAGTCCTGGGCCACGCGTGTGTCACAGATGGAATTCAGGGGCACGTGTCTGTGGAGTGGGGGTGGCAGGGCGGAGCAAAGGAGCCAAGACTCCAGAAAGAGGAATCAAGCATCAGGTAAGAGGAGAGAAAGAGAGGGCCTGACAGTGAGTGGGTGGTGAGACCAAGGTGCAGAGACCAGACCCAGGGTGGAGGGTCTGGAGGGTTGCTGCCACCACCTGCCACCTCTGCACTCAGGGCTCAGCCCTTGTTGCTCTGGGCCAGAGCCCTCCCATCTCCCCCCTGCCCACCCCCTGCCCAGATTCTGCTGTCTGCAGCCCTCCACCTTGGCTGCCCAGGCCTGCCAGCCACTGGGCACAGCCTCCCAACATGGCCACCAGGATGGGTAGGTGCGGGCGGTGAAGGGGTACCCCCACAGCCCCGCCCTCAGCCTCTGAGGCCCTTGGGTGACGAGCCCACCGGCTAGCCCACCTGGCCCACCTACCAGGCCAGGCCTCTGGGCCTTGGCTGCGTTTCCTCCCCGGCCAGTGGTGGGGATGGGGCTGGGGTTGGGGGAGGCAGGTGGGTGACCCTACCTGATCTTGTTGTGACTCAGGCGCAACACCTGCAGCGCCCTGAGGCCCAGGAGGCCTCGAGGGATGGCCTGCAGCTGGTTATGGTCCAGCAGCAGCTCGGCCAGGGAGGCTCGCAGGCCCAGGAAGGACACGTCGTGGATGCCATCGGCGCGCAGGCTGTTGTGAGACAGGTGTAGGCGCTCCAGGCCCGGCTTCATGTGCGCAAACACATAGCCGGGGATGCGCTCGATGCGGTTGTGGTGCAGCGTCAGGTGGCGGAGGCCCCGGGGCAGGAAGGAGGGCACGTGCACCAGTTGGTTGTGGGACAGGTCGAGGGCCTCCAGCTTCCTATGGGCCGGGGCGCATGAGCACAGGGTGAGCTCATGGCGTCTGACAGGGACCACAGCCACAGCTGGAGCCCTAAATTGGAGTCCCTGGTCCACGTCGGAGAAGAGAGTGGCCACCAGGGCTCCCAAGAGCTGACAAGGGTCAGGCCCCGTCTGGCTTCTGTGTCCTCCTCTGTCTGCTGAGGCCGGGAAGAGGGGATCTGGGGGGGGCCTCTCTTTCTCACCGCAAGGCTAATGAGGCCGGCCCTCGGTGTGGATGTGGCAGACCCGCTCCCACTCCTTTCTCTCCCTCCTAAACTCACGGCTGACAAAAGAAGCACGAGGAAAGAAGCTGTGGTCCGGGGAGAGAGCTGTCCCTGGCTGCCCCACCCAGGCTTGCCTCCGCTCTGCCCTTCCTGGCCTGCCCCACAATCTTCTGCTCTTGCCCCTACTCCCTCGTCCTCTTCCTGCCTCGCCCAGGCCGAAGACAAGCAGAAACCAGATGAGGAGGGAGAAGAAAATGAAGCTCCCGGGGATCAGGGCCGGGGGACCCTGAGGGAGGCCGGCCGTGAACCCAGGTTGCTGCATGGTGGGCGTGGGCAGGGGCTGGGCAGAGGGAACTGGGAGCAGATGGTGGTGGTGCTTCCAGAACAAGTCAGAGCCGGGAAAGTGGCTTCTCTCATTAACATCCCTACCCCTGCGAGTGGGTCAGCCCGTTGGCCTTGGGGTTCACACCGTCCTTAGTCCACAGGAGTGGGGGCTCTGGTGCCTCCCAAGCCTGCCGAGTCAGCAGCCCCCTCCCCATCCACCAGCCAGAGAAAAGTGAGGCGCCGCCCGGCTAGGCCTTGACTGGCCGCCAGCCCCCTGCCCAGGCCCCGCGGCGGGAGTGGAACGGCGGCTGGGCGGGCCCCTCCCTAGGCTGCCGTCTGCTTTCCTTTGCCCCCTTGGCAAGAGGGGGAGAGGAAAAAAGAATAATTAAACCCAAACGTCCTGGTAACTTTTTCCTGGAACACTAGGATGCAGGGCGGGAGACTCTGGTCCCTGGAATGGCAGGTCAGACTGTCAACCCCTGACTCCCCCTGCAGCCCCACCCCTACCCTGCCTCAGTGATCTTGAGACCCCATGGATTGTACCTCCCCAGCCCTCCCGCTGCTCCCAGGATCACATCCTGACTCCTTAGGCAGTGCCTGCAAGGGCCCTGTTTCCTCCTGGACCCCATCTGTCAGTGCCCCGACTCAGCTGTCCAAACCAGATCATGGGGACTCATCCTGGACCCTTCCTGTAGTGGGCTGAATAGCGGCCCCCCAAGGATATGTCTACCCAGAACCTGTGAATGTGACCTCATTTGGCAAAAAGGTCTTTGTAGACGTAAGTAAGTGAAGGATCTTGAAATGATATCATCCTGGTTTGGGGTGGGCAGTAATGCAATGACAAGAGTCTTTATAAGAGACAGAAGAGGAGAGACACAGACACAGAGGGGCAGCCACATGAAGACAAGGGCAGAGACAGGAGGGATGCAGCCACAAGCCCGGGGACACTTGGAGCCACCAGAAGCTGGAAGAGGCAGGAAGGACTCTCCCCTAGAGCCTGCAGAGGGACCATGGCCCTGGGACACCTTGATTTTGGACCTCTGGCCACCAGAACTGAGAGAAAATAAATCTCTGTTGTTTTAAGCTGCCCTCTTCATGGTGCTTTGTTACCTCTGCCCCAGGAAACTCACATATGTCTTTCCCACGGCCGCCATCTCCCCCATGTCCATTCCTGCCCCTGTTGCTTCCTAGCTAAACCTAGCACGGGGCCAGTTCTCACCACTCAGGCTGCCCCTCCATCTAAGCAATCCAAGAGGAGCTTCCTGGCCGCCTGCAGGGCAAATCCAGGCATGGCAGGGGAGGGGGTTTCTGTGGCCTTGGAGATTCTGTCTGGCGGGAGGGACAGAGGGAAACCTTGAAGGAACAAGTGGTGTCTGAGGGCCCAGGCCACCAGAAGCCAGGCCTGGGCAGCAGAGCCCCCTCTCCCAGCCCTCTCTGCCCTTGCTCCTGACTCTCTAGCTTCCCTGAGGAGCATCCTCCCTTTCTGGACTCCAAGTGCCCGAGTGGGTGAAGCTCGGGCCAGGCCAGGGTGGATGGCGGCACTCACGGAAGATCGATCCAAGCGCGGGGTGCCAGCCGGTCCTCCTGGAGCCGGTTGTTACTGAGTACAAGCACGCTGAGGCTGTGGCTACGGTTCAGTGCGCCCTCTGTCACCTCCTCGATGATGTTGGTGCCCAAGTGCAGCTCCTAGGGCCAGGGCTTGGGGTGAGGGGCCCACCCTCTACTCACTGGTGGCCTGGCTGGGTTCCTGCTCTGCCTAGTCCCGCTCCCTGCCCCCTTCTACTAGGTCTCACCCGTGGGACTTCAGATGCCACCGTCTCTGCCCCTCTCAGGGCCCTGGCCGACTGTGCAAAGGATCCCAGTGGCACAAGACAGCCTCAGGGAGCACCGCCAAGCACAGGGAGATCATGCGGCCCAGAGAGGGCACGGGCCTAGCTCAGGGACATCCAGCGGGTCCAGGACAGTCCTTGAGGCTTAATTTTGGGCTTCCAGAAGGTTAGGTCAGGTAGAGGAAAGGCTCTTTGGCGTTAAGGCCTTGTGGGTTTATCATCAACCCCCACCCCCACCTCAACCGCATGGGTAGCTCTACCTGCCTGCTGGGCCGGTGGTGGCAGATTCTCAGGTCTTTCGGCCACAGCATTGCCTCTCGTGGCCTTGGGGTTCCCAGCTCACCTGCAGGGAGGCTGGCAGGCCAGGAGGGATGGTCCGCAGCTGGTTCCGTCCCAGCCTCAGGTAGAGCAGGCTGCGCAGGGGCTGGAAGGCCCGCGGGGAGATGTCCCCTTCATGCAGCTGGTTCCCTTCCACCTCCAGCGTCAGCAGCTGGCCGAGTCCTGCAGGGCCAGATGGCAGAGGGGCGCGTGAGCTGCCTGCTGAGCTCCAGAGACCCCCTGGCTCTAGAGGCCGGTGCCACTTCCCAGAGCAGATGCTCCTTCCTCTGCCCTCCAGCCTGGCAGCCCTGGGCAGACCTTCCCCTCGCCCGCACCTTTCCTTGGCTTCCCTGGCCAGCCCCTTCAGCCCCTGCCCCCCGGAGCCTGCCCGCACCCTGAAAACTGCTGCTCTGTAGGCCCTGCAGAAGGTTGTCATTGAGTTTGAGCTCCTGCAAGGAGGCGGGCAAGGCCGGCACCGTGGACAGCGAGTTCCCATCCAGGTTCAGCCGCTTCAGCCTGGTCAGAGTCTGGAGTGGGGGGTGGGGGTGGGGGGTGGAAAGGGGGCTGGGGGCTGGGGTTTTGCTGGCTGGGGCTAGGCTCATCCTGCCCAGGGTCACCCCCATTTAGTAGCATCGTGGTTTCCTAGTTCCCTCTTGGACCAGGCCTGTCTGGGGGTTTCTGGAACTCTGCTCGGTTTCTCCTAAGAGTGCTGATCCCTTGTGGGGCTCAAGGATCTGTGTTGTTCCTTGTGTTCCCAGCTGTAGACCATGTCACTCCAAACCGTTGAAGCCCCCAGCCCCCCGGCCCCGTGCTGGGTTTCTGCACAGCGCCCAGGCAGAGTGGGGAGAGGAGTAGTGGTTGCCCGGAGCCATGGGACCTGCTGGCCCCGCTCCTGGCCCAGCCCCCTGGGAGGGGGGGGGTGGAGGGCCTGGGGCGCACCTTGAAGGCATGAGGGTGCAGGCCGCGGGCATCCAGCTTGTTCTTGCTCAAGTCCAGCCACTCCAGGTTGGGCAGTCCCAGGAACGTGTGGGCCGGGATCTTGGCAATTTCATTCTCTGTGCACACATGGGGAAGCCATTTTCCGTGCCCCTCCATCCCCCTCCCCTCTGCCACTCTGTGCTTCCCCACATGGGCCAGGGGCAGCAGGTCAGGGCCTCTTCTTACTGCCAACCTGGACCCCATGGGAGGTGAGCCATCCCCAGGCACGGTGGGGTGGCCGAGGACCCACTCAAGGGGGGCCTTTTCACCTCTGCTGCAGGAATGGCTGCAGGGAAGAGGGGCCACCCACCTGCCAAGTAGAGCGTGGTCAGGCCGGGGTCGGACAGGGCAGGGACATGCTTCATCTTGACGTTGCCACAGGCAATGGCCGCCTGGGCCCGGAGGCAGGAGGCTGGCAGGGACGGCGTGGGCTGTTCCGCAGTGCCCAGGTCTGCAAAACCATGGCTGTGTCCTCGCTTGCTTCCAGGCCTTTTCCGCCCATGACCTGTAGTCTCTGAGGTGTGGCTGCCACCTTGGCCTTGGCTTTGAACCTTCTTTTGATGCCAGCTGCCCAGGCCAGGTTGGTGGGAGGCCCCTGGGGGACGAGAGCCGAGACCCCAGCCTGGTCACGTAGCAGCAGGAGCCCACCGAGGGGCAGGGGCTTGCCTGGTCTCCCTGGACCTGCTGGTGACCCGGCCAGCTGAGCTGGAACAACAGGCCACTGGGTTTGACCCCTTTCCTTTGGCACCAAGAGCAAAGGCTAGGTCCAAATTGGGACCCTAAGCAGGGGGAAGGGGATCTACCCTTGAAGATTCCCCTCGTGCCAGGCACATGGGGGTGTTCAGCCTGGGCACGTGGAGAGCAGGGTGGGGTCTCAGTGGCTGCTGACTGGTGGAGGTTGGCACACGCCTTGGCCCCTTCAGACTTGAGTATGGCCCCATTACCCATTGCAGGCCCTATCTGGGGGCCGCCTGCCCCAGCCAGTCCTCACCTTTGGGGGGCCTCCCAGGCTTTGGGCCCCTTTCCCTGGCTTCCCAGCCTCCTGCCTTCCTGTCATGGCCCTCCTCGGTGGCCACTGCCCCTTCCTGTGCTCGGGGAGCCCTGCTGGTCTGCAAGGGCCTGAGCTTGGCAGCTTTGGGCCTCGCTGCCCCAGCCCCAGTTGCTGCTGTGGCCTGGGGATCGACCTGCACGGTGCCTGCCCTGTTGTTGGGACCCCTCTCCTGCTCCCAGGCAGCTGATGGTGTCGCCTTCCTCTGGGCCAGCCTTGGCCTGGCAGGGGCCTTCCAGCTGGGGGCTGGGAACCAGGTGGGGGCTCTGTGGGCTCCCTCCTTGGAGGTGAGCTGCGACTGTGATCCGTCCAGCTGCCTGTCCTCAGGCTTGTCCAGGCCGTCGCTCTCGGGGATGGGCCGAACTTGACCTGCAGAAGGAGCCAATGTGGGCTGGGGTGACTGGGATCCCCGCACGGCTGAAAGACAGCACCTCCATCCTGAGTGGGGGGATCAGCCGTAGGCTGGCCCACCTCCCTCCTTGCCTCTTTGCCCAGACCTCACTTCTGCCTCTTTCTTCTCTGCTCAGGAGCCTTCTGTTACTGACCAAGTGTCAGAGAGTCCCTGGTCTCTGCCCTGCTTTTTCATGGCTCCAGAGTGGGAGACGCCGAGCACCAGAAAGGGAGAACAGGGGGCTGCTCAAAGCCAGAAGCACGTGGAGTCACCCTGCTTGCCTCTCAGAACTTCTGGGGACCTTCTAGGCTCATTGTGACAGGGCACAGGCAGGTTCCTGGCTCACAAGGGTGGGTCCAGGAGCGCTTCAGTGGCCCTAGATGGAGGGGGCTGGGCCTGCTCCTGTGCCTCCCAGTCCCCGGTGCATTCTTCCTGGGCAGGAAGGGGTTGGGGAAGCCTCTGGGGAGACGAAGGGGTCCCTGCCACCTGGCACAGTTTGCTTTTGGAGGTGGAAGCCCCAGTGCCTGCAGGGAGAGGAGGCTATTGGGGTCGAGTTGAGCCCAGGGGCCACCTTGAGGGGCTGTCAGCAACGGCCAAGGAGGGGTGATAGCTCCAGGGCCTGGCCTCCTCTGCATGGTACC
This sequence comes from Camelus bactrianus, assembly GCF_048773025.1. Taxonomy (NCBI): domain Eukaryota; kingdom Metazoa; phylum Chordata; class Mammalia; order Artiodactyla; family Camelidae; genus Camelus; species Camelus bactrianus. The sequence goes on along the minus strand of NC_133575.1, from coordinate 116,671,792 downwards.
CTTCCTCAATCAGCACTAACTGTGGGCCTTCCCTGCAGGTCCTGCTGTCTGCAGGGGTTGGGGGATCGGCTCACCCAGGCCCACCCACTGGCCCCTCCCACTCCAACCCTGGGCCTGGGGCAGGGCCACCACGCATGCTGTTAACCGAAGGCATCTGAGACCAGGGTGACCCTGTAGCCATTCACCTGGAGGCCCTTGTGCCACCTCACCCCACCGCAGCCCCAGGCCCCGACTTCCGCTCTCCCACGCATCTCTGGGTCCCCTCAGTAGGCCTTAGGGCAGCCAGCAAACCTGGATCCGTTCTTGCAGCCCCAGCTGAGGCAGCCCCTCCTAGGGGAGCTTCTCCCCTCCCCTGCTCCCACCCTAGGCAATGAGCACGAAGCCTCTGAGTCTGCAATACCCCCTCACCCTCTGGAAAGGGTTCCCTGAGGCCTGTGGATCCCTCCCAGCCCTGACCTGAGCAACCGACGTGGGTATCGGTGGGCAACCTCAGGATGACCAGCTTTCTCTCCCTCTGGCCCAGCCCCAGGCTGTTCCCCTCCCACTAGCCTCTTCCTGCTGGTGCCACCTACTCACCATCGGGGGGCCCCGGCGGGCTGGGCGGCAGCGGCTGCAGGGTGGGCAAACCCGAGGAGGATGGCCGGGCCCTGGGCTCTCTCAGGCTCAGCCCCTGCTTGGCCAGGGCCCCTCCAGGGCAGCACCCCACCCAGAGAGCCAGGATGGGGAGCAGCACACTCTTCATGGCTGCCGCGTGCAGACCGTGCAGCCCGAGCAGGCTGCCTGGGCTGGCGGAGGGGGTGAATAGCTGGGAGAGGTGGGAGCCACGGCGGCAGGATGGAACACCAGCGGGCTGAGGGAGCGACAGCCCTGCTCCCTGAGCTGCAGTGCTGGGAGCCTCCGCCACCCACCCAGCCCTCCCTCAGGAAGGCTCCCCTCCAACAAATACCTCCCCAGGCCTTGCCCCTGACTCCGCTCAAAGTCCCCTGCTCCCACCTGAGGAGAAAGAGAGATTGATTTTTTTCTTGGACCCAAGCGCTCTCGTTTTTTTCTGTGAGGCCTGCGTTTATTCTCCACTGGCCCTGGCCCAGTGGCCCCCATGAATGGGGCTTCTGTCTCCACATACAGTGGACCTGTGAGGCCCACCACAGAGCAGGCTGCCCACCGCAAGGCTGCCAGGTCCCACCTCCATGGCCGGGAGAGGAGAGGGGCCAGGCCTTGCCAGCAGCAGGCCCCAGAGCCTCCTGGGTCCTGGGGAGAAGGGACAGGTGACAGGGCCACCCGGACAATGGCGGCGCTGGCTCCTCTGGAACCTGCCAAGCCTGTGGGCTTCCTCTGTGGGCGCCAGTTCCGAGGCCTCCCTACTCCAGAAGAAACAGAACATGTGTCAAGCAGAGACCCTAGCCCTTGGGGCCCCAGTGCCACCTGGGTATGGACCTCCTGCCTCAGATGGGGCTGGAGTAGGCAGTTCAGCTCTGGATCCTTCTACTGGCTCCCTACCTTCCCTCTAGGCCTCCACTTTCCCCTCTAAAATGGTGAGCGGGTATACATCCTGCTGACTCCCACCCCTGCTATGTCCCCACCTCACACTGGAGTGTATGTGCACCGGGACTGCTGGGTTCTTCAGGGACCACTGGCCCGGCAGTAGTAGCCTGGCGGAGGCCATCTCACAGTTCCCTCCAGGCTTCTCGGCCGAGAGTTCCAGGTCTTGGACTGACCAGTGTCATCGCTTCCCTACACCTCACGCGCGCCCTCTCTGGCCGAGGGGCACCTGTGGGTCAGGAGAGGGCTCAAGAGCAGGGCCGTGGGGTGGAGCAAGAGGCAAAGAAGGGGTGTCTGACCACAGGCCCCTGGGCCCGCCCTCAGATGGCCCCAGCCCCAGACCCAGCTGTGGGAGCCGAGGGCAGGCGGGGACTGGCAAGGAGGCCGGGTCTCACCACATGGCTCTTTGGGGCCAGCCTTGAGGAAGCTTTTCCTACAGCTCTGTCCAGCATTGACTTATGTTTGGAAGCGATCTTAAAAAATGAGTTAATTGTGGGCAAGGCTTGGGTGGACGGGAAAGGGGGAGGGGGGGAGGCGCAGGGCCAGGAAGGACTGTGGAGGAGTTTCCCATAGCCACCTGGGGTTCAAGGTCTCTGTTCGGGGCCACAGAGGAGTGTGCAAGGGCGTGGGGGTAGGGCACAGAGTCCCCCTCAAGCAGGTCTTTGTTGGAGTCCTCAGCATTGACCCACTTGGGCCCGGGGAGCAGCCTTAGTCCCGAGTATCCCGTACTGCGCCCGGGGTACAGCAGGGACAAAGGAGTCACCACCTTCCCGGAGCCTCCGTGCCAGCTCACAGTCCCACGTGAGCCACACACAGACAGCGATGGTCTGCAAAGTGAGCGTGAGCAAGTACCCTGGGAGCCAAGGATGAATCCGCCACGTGCCCGTGTGCCCGTGGGTGACACAGGATGGCCTGGGCTAATGGTTTGCCAAGCTGGGCGCGGGGGAGCGCTTAGGCACGGGAGGCTGGGCTTTGCCCAGGGATTCTGGAAGACTGAGCACAAACCCCCGCCCCCAAGACAGGGAAGGAACTGAGAGGGGGTAGGGCTGGCCTGAGGCAGATGCCAGAGGCCAGGCCTCCTGTCTCCTGCCTCCTGGTCCAGGCATCCCTGGAGGAGGGGGTAGGACCCCGCCTGAAGTGGGTCCCTAGAGACAACTGTGGTGGGACCCCCAGCTCTAACCCTCCCCCTGCCTGGGGATGGCTTCTGGAATTCTGGCCCCCAACCCATTTCCCCTGTTCGCGCCGCTCCCCAGGCGCTGACTAAACATCCTGCCATCTGGTTCCCATTAGCTGAGCTGGGGGTGAGGGGAAGCCTGCTCCCAGGTTTCTTTGGCACAGTGGCCTGGAGGAGGGAGGGACCCTCGCTCCGACCCACCTAAGCAGGAAGGGGCGAGGCCTGGCGCACTCTCAGTTCCCCAGGTCCTGTGGAGTCCAGTCATCACTGCCCTTCCCCCACTGGGGGCCAGCGGCCACCTGGCCACCTACTGTGTCCAGTTTCAGAGTGCTCGGCCATCGTGGGGACCTTGAAAGAACCCCCACAGAGCAGAGCCAGCTTGTCGTGGGCTCAGCAGAACCAGAGGTGCCCTCCCACACCCGCCCCTCTTGCACACGGAGCTTACTCGTGGACTTGGGCTGAGACAGGCAGGGCCCCTGGCCAACACTAACCCTGAGCCTGGTGTCTGGAGCACAGGGTGGGAGGGGTGTCGGGATTTTCCAGGAACCAGAGATGTAGCCTGGGGGTTGCTGGAAGGCTTTTGGGCTCCCAGCTCTGCCCTGGACAGATGGACCATTTGATGTCAGTAGCAAGCCTCCCCGCTCAGGGCCTCGGTCTCCCCATCACAATGTGGTGGATAAGGGCTCCTTAGAAAGTTCTAGAACCTGAGAACTGGAAGGGGCCTAGATAAGCGCCATTAGACGATCATGGTTGCTTCCAGCTGCACAATCCCAGGATTCTGAGGGCAAGGAAGGGACTCCTGCCCCTTCTCCTTCTGTCCTCCCCTTCCACATGGGCCACTGTCCATGCATCTTGCCCCCAAGAACACACAGCCCCTCACGAGTCAGGACTCAAACTGGCAGCCTGGAGGATGCCAAAGCCATGCCCTTCATCCCTCAAAGCGCCTTAGAACTGCATAGCTGAGAGCCCTCCTCCCATCAAGGGAGGATTGGAGAATAGATTCTTCATTCACTGAACATCCCTGAGCGCTTGCTGTGGGCTAGGCACTGTGCCCGGTGCTGTGAGCAGTACAGCAGTGAGCCATGTGGCCAGCTGCCTTGTGCTCACAGACTGGGGGGCGTGAGGAAAGGGGCTGGCCATGGCGGCTGGAGAGAGAGACACTTTTGACAGGGGATGGGATGAGGACTGTGAGAAAGTGACATTTGGGTGGAGGCGTGAGTGAAAAGGAGATAGCTACACCAAAAGAGTTCTGGTAAAGAGCCCTCCCAAAAGGAGGGATGGCCAGTGCAAAGGCCCTGAGGCAGGAAGGGTTTGGCCCAATTTGAGAACCAGCAAGGAGACCAGTGCTGTGGAGCAGGCTGAATGAGGGGTGAGGCTGGGGAAGAGTGGAAGGCCCAGCTTGATAGGGCATTGAAGGGTGGCAGGTGGACTTTGACTTTGAACTTAAAAGAAGCTGGGGACCACTGTGGACTTCTGAGCAGAGGAGTCACACATGATCTGACTTATAAAAGGACCCTTCAGGCTGCGGGGTGGAGCACAGACGTGTTGGGGGCACAAGGGCAGAAGGAGAAAGCCAGTGCGGAGGCAGCTGCACTCTCCTGGGGAGAGGTTATCTGGCTGGCCCAGGGTGGAGGCCGCAGGTGGGGGAAGTGGGCGGAGTGAGCCTGGGACAGAAGCTGGGGACTCCAGCTCCTGACCTGTCAGGTGTGAGGTTGGTGATTAGACAGCCAAGCAGTAATGTCTATAAGGCAGTTCTCTGCATGAATCTGGAGCTCAGGGCCAAGGTCTGGGTTGCCAGTTCTACCCTCCCACTGTCTGTCATTTGACAAGTACCTTGAGCCCTTACTGTGTACCAGACTTTCCATCAGGGCCCAGGGCAGAATAGTGGCTCTACAGCCAAAGACATACCCTTGGGGTGACCCCTCAAGAGCAAGGGAACAGGCCTGTTCTTACGCCTTCCACATTGTATCCGAGTAACATCACAACCAGCGTGTGTGTGTGCACCCGGGCAACTTGTGCACACGTGTGCACACAGATGCCAGTCTACCTATGGGTGGGGGCATGTGGGAGGGTCTCTCTGGCACATGTTTGGGCATCTATTGTAAATAAATAAAGGTACAGTGGCCTTTTTCCTCTTCAAATTTTGAGAAGAAAAGAGCCATACTTTCCATGCCCTCTTCCCATTGCCAGCCGTCTCTTCCCTAGAGAAAACCTATCTTGTTTTAATGCCATTAAAGCCTCAGAGGATCTGGTCCCAATTAAACAGCTTTTCTTGCCGATGCTTTTGTGAGAACTAAATACATCAAGCGATCCAGACTCATGCGTAGTGCTTCCTTGCTTGAGACCTGGTGTTCCTGAGCAAGCAAGCCACAGAGGCAGACAGACGGACACAGGCAGAGATTGAGGCAGAGACAGAGAAAGAAGGACAGAAAGGGAACACAGAACAGAACCCCCAAATGGGACAATGACGGTTGGGGATGGGGTGGGTAGTAAGGAGCACTGAGGTCAGGGGAGCAGAGCCGAGGCCTTCGGCTGCTGGGCTGTGGGCGTCCCAGGGGAGGTTGCCAACAGAAGGTGGGTTGGAGTGGGTGGAAAGCAACAAGGGTGGTTTGGGGGCTAAAAGGTCCCAGGTGGCTGATGTGGCTGGGTTGAGGGAGCAGGGCCATGGTGGGCATAGGGGCACATGGAGGCCACTTTCCCATCCTCCTTCTCTGTCTGAAATCCCAGATGGTTCCTGCCAATAACGTGGGCCCCGCTGGACGCTCTGTGGAAGCTGCCCTTGCCCCTCCAGGTGGGCATCGAGGGGCCTCAGACAGGGGACAGGCTGGGCAGAAACGGGCTCCTGTTGGGCTGGGGGCGAGGGAGCGGAAAGGCGAGGTTGGGCGCCCCCTCCCCTGCCTGGCCCTCCCGAGTGGGCACGTTCATGTTCCAGTCCTGGCGCCCGCGTCTCCAGCTCCAGACGCATGTGACTCAGCCCCGTCAGCCTTGCCAAGCCGTCTAGACCGGAGTGTCTCCCGGTGGAGGGGGCCATCCCGCCCGCCATTTCCTCTCCTGCCGCCGGGGGTGCGGCTGAGCCCTCGCGCACATGAAGCTGCGAGCGTCCCCACCTCCCCCGAGCCGCGTGCACACGCCCCGCTCGCTCGTCTACCCTTGGGCGCGCGTGCCTGGACCGCTGCAAACCCCCAGCGCGGGGGCGCCAGCGGGGAGCCCCAAAGCCCCCACGGGTCCAGCCCACCCCCATCTGTGACCATCCCTCTCCCCCGTGTCTGTTCCCACCCCAGGCCCCATCGGGGCCAGGAGTGCACTTGTGGGTACAGCCCTGTCCACGCAGCCTGGCTCCGTCAACACCCCCCCCCACCCCCAAACGCCTGGGCTTCCAAGCGACATTCGCCCTGGGAGGAGGCGACCCGCAGACCCTCGCAGATCCTAGGAGTGGGTCTGGGGCGTGACATGTTTTGTAGGAGCTTGTGGCCTGGGGGTGGGTTGTGTCCCCTTGGCTCTGAGGGCCCCTCAGCGGCAGGAGGCCGTGGAACAATAAAGGTCCCGGGTTTGACAGGGTGTGAGGGTGCCATTGCCTAGGTGTCCCATGGGCAGGGAGCCACCTGTCCCTCTCAAGGGCTGGCTCTCCAGCTGCCCCTGCCTTGGGCTGCCACGGTCCCTGCCCCAGAATAGGGATCAGAAGGGATAGGAGGAGGAGGCCAAAGTCCCAGGGCAGCTTCTCCATCCTTACGTGCCAGTAGACTCCCAATGTGGACAGACATAGGCCTAGAATGAGAGCATTCCAGAACTGGCAGTCATCAGTCAGCTCCTAGGTTGACAGTCTCCTCCATCCAGTGCTAGGACCAGAGACCACTAGATTCCCCCCAGCCTACCTATGGGGCAGGCTCACATCTGTCAGACCCACTGTGGCAGCTCTGGGGTCCTTCAGACTTATGCCACCCCAGTAGCTTGTGCTTGGCCAGGCCAGTCCCCAGGGCCTCAGGGTGGGTGAATGACAGCTACCCGAGGGAAAGTCAGTGTCATTCTCATTTCCAGAACTCTTCTGGTCTCTCTGTTCAGGTCAAAGTTTGGAGTCCCTGCAGCCTTGAGGGTCTTTCCCATTTCATTTGCAAGGGCCTCCCACTTTCATGTTCCCCACCCCTCCTCTCATCTGCGTGAAGATGGTGTGCTTTTGAGTGGGCTTCTGGCTGGCACAGATGGCATGGGCTGGCTGTAAGCCCTGGGCACCTGGGTGGGCGGGTGATCAACAGCCCATCATGGCAGCTTAGTCTGGAGCAGATGAGAGAGGTCGGAGAAGGAGAGGGGAGGGAGAGGCAGAGAGAGGGAGGGAGGAGAGGAAGGAGACAGCCCTCTCACTTGGTCTCTCCTGGAGAGCCTTGAACTCAGATCATCCTCATCCTGACCTCATGACCTTGTCTCATTTCTCCCCCAAATCCAAGGCCAAGCACTGCCATTTACTTCTCCCATGGAGCGGATAAGCTTCTCATCCCATAACTGAATCCTTCCCCTGAGATGTCCACCCACGTCCCACACGTGCGCCTGTGTGCTTGCCCTCTTCACTTGCCTTTTCTTCAGGAGTCTGCATTTGGTGCTCACCAGAGGATGTGGTGAGGAGTCCTTTGATCTCCTTTTCTTACTGGGGAATCTCAGGGTGGGGAGAGTCGGGGCTGGAGGTATCCTCTATCCCTCAAAAGCTCCCCCTTTTTGGAAAAAGGCCTTCAACCCCTGTTGGATGCAGCAGAAGCCAATCTGCCTTTTCTTCTTTGCTGGAGAGGTAAACCCTTGAACTTCAGCTTCCTTTGATTGGCTGTTGGGGGGCCGTGGTTAAGATCCCCCCTGCATCCTGGGGTCTGCTGCTAAAGGCAGCTAGAACATGCTCTTGTGGCCCTTCCTCTGACCCGATGCCCCACACAGCTCCTGCCAACAGCCCTGCTGCCCCAGGGCAGGGAGGCCATTGGGTGAAGCCACCTGGTTGGCTATATATTTCCGTGCCTGGGGCACAAAGTGAGGTGCCTCACATGGCTGGCTGCCTCAGCCACCACTGCTGCCAGCCCATCCCTGCACAGTGGGGCCAATACCTGTCAACTGTTCTCATTTTCCAACCTATTTTCCAAGCACTGACACATGGCCAAGTTTCCCCCACGATCAGGAGGTTGGCTCTTGCTACGTGCCGCGCCTGGGGTCTGCCCAGGGCCCCCCAGTCTCCACTGACATCCACCCTGCCAGCCGCATCCCCTCCTAGGCGGACCTGTCCTTCAGCCCCATATTTGGCCCCTGATGGCGCAGGCCTCCCTTACAGAACCCAGGTGCTCTGGGCAGGAATGCCCTTTAGGGAACTGGCCACTCCTTCCTCACGGGTAGCAATCCAGTGCTCCACATGCCTACCTGCCTTCCTGAGCTTGCACACATCCCAGGACAGGGGGCCCCCTCCTTTTCCAGGCAGCTGGCTACTGTTTGGACAGTGCCCTCTGAGAGAGGTACTTCCTTGTATTGAGCCTGAGTCTGCTTTTCCAGAAGCTTCTACCACTCGGCAGCCCTTTCCTCCCTCTCCCTGAGAGGCCCAGGAGTCTCTGTTCCCATCCCAGACTCTGGTCTTTCCAGCAGAGGATGCCTGGGAGGCGCCATGATTCAGGGGTGGTGTGGGCAACCATTTCTACTAGCTGAGGGCTGGCCGGCAGGTTCTTCAGGAAGGGGGACCGATCCCAGGACCCCTTGAGATGGTCTTCCCCTCTCAAGGCCCTGGCAGTCCCTCCATGCCCCACCCCATTCCACAGACAGAGCTGCTGGGTTGGGGAAGGGCCGGTTAGAGCGCTGGCTCTGCCGAGCTGGGTGGAGAAGAGGGCTTTTCTTCCAGAATACACAGGGGCTGGTTTCTTCCCGATCCTCAGGAGCAGAGGATATGGGGAGGGTGGGGGAGGCCACCTCACCGCCATGGTTTCTCCCGCCAAATTCCCCAGTCCTAGGAAAGATCCACAGAAAAACCCACAAGAATTTGAATGTCTGAGCTGGGGCTGTGATGGAAATGAAATTTTTTAAAAAAGAAAGAAAAACAAAAACAGAAAAAGAAAAAAAGATGAAAAAAAAAAAAAAAAACAACCACCACCCAAAGCCCCCTAAGAGTCCTCAGCCACTGGAAGGGCCCAAAGCAGCAGCCTCCTTGGAGCGGGAGGGGGAAGGGACCTTAAGGTGCTCTGCGAGTCTCTAGATCCCCGGGCTCTGGGGCCCAGGCTGTCCCTTCAGCTCAAATTTCGAGGCTTTGTGTCCTCAGAATAGCTTGGAATTCCAAGCCATTCAGTAGGGAATCAGGCCCTGCCCCACAAGGCCAGGCTGGGGTCCATTCCTGTTAGCTCAGTCTCCTGCCCTTCCCCTCTTCCCAAAACTGAGCTGAGTCCTCTCCTGTCACTCAGATGACCGCAGTTGCCTCCTGTCAGCTCCCTAGGTCTGCCTGCCTCTCTCTAGACACGCCTGCCCCCTCCATCCCACCCTTCAGGAGATGGCAGGGTGGGGCACAGAGGAGGGATAGACTCAAGAGCATCAAGGAGGACTGGTAGAAACTGCCTGGCGCGGCTTTCCCACTCCCTGGGCCCCAGCCACCCTCCTTCCCTGGGACGTTGGTGGGGGGGGCGCAGGCGTTCACTGAGTTTGGGAGGTGTGGGGGAGGACAGGCTGACAAATTTCATTGCTGACTCATTGAATTTGAGGGCCCTGAGAGATGCAAAGACATTTGTAAGTGGACAGGGCAGGAAGGAGAACTTTCCAGAAGTTCAAAGACAGACTAGAGGAGGAAGTAGAAGGAGCAGGGTGCAGCATAATAATAGTGAACGTTTACGTAGTTCTATTTATATACCAGGTATTGTCCTAGGTATCTCATAGGAATTGGCACCTCATTTCATCCTCATAGCAACCCAGTGAGGTAAGTGCTTCATATTAGGTGAGGACAAGGAGGCATAGAGAGGTTAGGTCACCCGCCCAAAGTCACACAGCTGGGGCCGGGTTCAAACCCACGAAGCTCCACTGTAACTACAGCTGGGAGTGGGGGAAACCAAAGACGAAGCCCCGCGCTGGGAGACCGGACGCTCAAGTCCCAGTTTCGTCCTGTCCCCAAGGCTCCCCTTTATCGTCCCGCAGAGAAACCGACCAAGTCAGGAGCGCCCTCTTCTGGAGGACGCTCCTCTTGACGCGTCCTCCGCCCGGGTCAGCGGGGGAGACGTGAGCCCGCGAGGGACCCAGCAGCCAACCTCGGCTCCGCCCCCTTCCTTGAGCTCGGCCTCCCGGGCGGGGCCGAGGCGCGGGCGGAGTCGCGGCCCAATAGGAAGGCGCAGTGGGGGAGGGGGGTTGGTCGCAGCTGTGCGCGCGCTGGTTCTGGATCCCGCTCCCGCCCCGGCGCAGGTGGGAGGAGCGCGGGGCTTGCGCTTGATTGGCAGCCGGGCCGGCCAGTCAGCACGGGGCGTGGGCGGGGTGCGACTGTGAGCGCGAAACATGGCGGGGCTAGGTGCTGGCTGCGGCGGCGGAGGCAACGAGGGTCAGGACGACGACAGCGTGTTCAAGGCGGCCGTGGAGGTGTTCACGAAGCTGAAGGTGCCGAGGGGCCGAGGAGCCACCCTAGGGCGGCGGGGGCCGGGCGGCGGGGGCGGGCAGGGCCTGATGCGGAAGTCGGCGGCGCCAGGCGCGCGGCCTCTGTGGCGGCTGCAAGGGGGAGGCTGTGGGGCTTCCATCTCTGCTCCTTGGGCGGCCCCGGGCCTTCACTCTTGCTGTCTCCACGGCCCTGGACTGGTAGTTCGGGCCCGCACCTTAGCCTCTGTGGCACGGAACTCGGCTGGACCCGGCCGGGCGCGCAAAGCGGGTGTGGAGACAGGAGGGCACAGGCCCTCGCCTCGGCGAGCTCGCGGGGTTCCGGGGGAGAGACACGCGCGGGGTCCATGGCAGATGCCGGTGGGGGCCGGAGTGAGGAGACCCGCCCCTGCTCGTCGGGTATCTGTCCCAGGTCCCTGATCCCGCCCGCCCTGTCCCGCCCTTCCCCCTTGTCCCCCTCACCCGCGCCTCCTCCCTCCGCGATCGGCCCTCTCCCTCTCCTTTCCCCGAGCATGGATCGGAACGTCACTAAAGCCCCTAGTTGCTACGAGGTCAGACTGCTGTGTGAGCCCAGAGGGGGCGTACTTAGAGGAGGCGGAGCTGAGGGGAATGGAACTCTGGGTGGGATGGAGAGCGCCGCCCGGGTGCACACGCTGCGGGAGGGGAGCATGTGTCACAAGCTTGGCGGCGGCGTGGCAGCAGTAAACGCGTGAGAGGGGCACTAAGAGCATGATGGCAGAAGTGTGTTTTTACCTTTCTCTGATGTTGGCTTTCTAAAGCTCCCTGGCTTTCCCTTTCCTTGCTTAGGAGCTCAACTGCCCCTTCCTCGAGGGTCTGTATATCACAGAACCCAAGACCATTCAGGAACTGCTGTGCAGCCCCTCGAAGTACCGCTTGGAAATCCTGGAGTGGATATATATACGGTAACATCATTGTTTCTTCCTTCCCCGAGCCCGGATGCACATGGGCACCACTCAATCGGCCTGGGGATGAAGAGGTTTGTTATTTTGATGAGGGGCTGTCCTCTATCCCAGGTCACTGTGACAGCACCTGCTTGGCTGAGAAGTGCCAGCTGTGGAGCGATGCTCGAAGTGGGGGAGAAAGTGCTCCCAGACAGTGCTTCAGCTCGTCTACTTGTTGTCTTGCTGAAGTGGAGCTTGGCTCCTGAGCTTTTTTCTTGCTGTAACTATTAGTTTCAATGCTGGCAGCGACCTGGGAAATAATGTACTTCAGTCCTTTCATTTTCCGACTGGGCAGCTGAGGGTCAGGCTGGAGTCGTGAACTGTCTCAGGTCTTACCACTGAGGAGTGCCAAGCAGGGCTGAGACCCCCTTTCCCAGTCCTTCAGGCCAAGGTGCACCTTGGTGTGTGTGCCTGGCACTGTGCAAGGGAAGCAAAGCCTGTCCAGACGGCAAGGGGAAAGGTCTATAAAGTCCCTTCGAATATCTGCTCCTTGGAAGCAGCAGCCCCTGAGCTGAGCGGTTGTCTTAAGGTCATGACTCCCAGGCCGGTCTCTGGCATGACTGTGGTTGGTCGGTCCAGAGTCTTTCATGATGCCAAGCCTCTGCCCATTCTCAGCCTGGCCTGTCTGCCCTCGCAGCTGAGGAAGGGGCCTGGGCAGGAACCTGGCCGGGGCAGCGAGGATTCAACTTGCACCCAGCTGGAGTGCCTGCTGGGCCATGGGAAGTCGGTAGGCCTGGCCCTGGGCTGGGTGTCCTGGGGATGGCTGGGAGGAAGGAGGAGGTGTTTTCACATTTGAGCCTCTGCCTTTCAGCAGCCTCTCCTGCTGCCATGTGAAGGCCTTTGACCTTTATGCTCTGGGCAGGATGAGCCTGGGACCAGGGGCGTGGCATACCGAAATTGGCATTTTTGGCAGGGTGACATGGGAGTTCTGTGGTGGATGGATTTGGAGGGAAGAGGCTGGAGGCAGGGAGACCAATGCAGAGGCTATTGCAACAACCCCGGGAAAGGATGACAGGAGCCTGTCTTAGAATGGTGGGTGGCTCAAGTGATAGGCACTGTCGGCCCTGGAGGCACCAGCCACTGGTCCAGGAACCTGGGAAGAGAGACAGTAGTGGGGATGGCTGGGGCTAGTTCAGTGATCTTGAACAGGCTCCCAGGAGGAGAGAGGCCAAAGTCATGTCTTGGAGAGGCTCTCGTTGGGAGGGAACCCAGACTTGCCTGGCCCATGTGGAAACTGGGGACCGGGTCACTCTGCTGCCAGAAGGGAGGGGGTGAGAGTCCACGGCTGCAGTCCTCAGATACTTTTAGTGCTTTTTAAAATACAAGAAACAGAATCCTTTTAAGAAGCAGCCAGGGAACGTTCAATTGCTTTTCATGATCCCAAGCTGGCAAAAGTGCCATAGGCCTTTCAAGGACCTGAAGAGGATTGAATAGAGTTCAGTTTCTCCCAATTTCATGTTGGCTTCTTTGCTTGTGGTTATTTTGGCCCTTGTTTAGGGCCACCTGTTCACCCCTCTCTGGGCAGAACCTGGAAGCCATACCCAACATTGGCCAGGTGGCCTGGTGTGGCAGCTCTTGGTGGCCCATATACCCAGCTGGCCCTCAGCATGGGCAGGGCAGGGCCACTGGGCCCCTGCATTGCTGAGTTCAAGGCACGTGGGTTTCCTTGGCTCCTGAAGAGCTGTACTTTGCTTGCAAGGCCTTGAGCACCATTAGTTTCTGCCCTGCTCCCTGCTGCTTCAGGAAAATCAACTTTAATGAAAGCCCTTTCCGAGTGAGGTCACTTAGGCTTTTGGGGATTTGTCCTTTAGTGTGTTGAAGTGGTTTGCTGCGGTCTAGCCTGATGGATCGTGGAGTGCTCTCTGCTCCCTGGTGCTTTGTGAGTGGGAGCATTGCCCAGCAACCAGCCCAGGGCCAGCCTCCTACCCCCGCTCCTTGTGCCCCAGCACTCTTTGGCTGAATGGGTGGTTGCCTTAATGAATAATGCAGACAGGCAGTGCAGCTGAGGCTGCTGGATCCCACTTCCTCTCTGCTGTAGTCCTGCAGTGTGGGGCCTGGTACCTCAGGTCCCGGGTAGCCCCAGCTCCCAGGGGTCCAGCATGGTGCTGTAAGTGTGGCCTGGGATGCAGGCGTTTGATAGCATAACCCCAGGGAAGCAGTGAGCCCTCTCCACTGAACACCTTCCATGCCCTTTCCCACCATGATGAGTCAGTCAGCCGGTCCCTAGGCCTGAGGCCTGGGTCCCCACACCACTCTAGAAAGCAGTGGAAAGAGTCTCTTTATCTTTACGTAGGAAGGCCCTGCTGTGGCTCCCTGGCAAGCAGGTGCGGCCTCAGCAGCTGGGGTGCAGTTCCCATGGCTGCGGTGCTGTGCCAGCTGGGCTCCGGGCTGAGAGTGCGGGGCTCAGACCGTGCCTCCTGGGGAAGACCTATTGGGAGGCGTGTGCCTTGTGTCACTTGTGATGCCTGCTGGTGTGTGGCAGCCCTTACTGCCTTTGGGTGTGGTCTGTGTCTGCTCCTCAGCTCAGCATCTTAAGGCAAGCTGCTTACGAGCGGCCACCATCCCATTTACCTGTGTGGGTACCGTCAAGGCTGGGGCTCCACCAGACCCAAGGGGGCGGCTGGGACTGCTGTCTCCCCACCCAGGGGACTAGAGCTATGGCCCCAGAGCCCATCATCTAGGAACCCTCAAATGGCTCAAAGCTGTGACCTGGAGTAGCATCATCTCCTGTTGACTTCTGTTTGTTTAAAAACAGAAAATGTCTCTCTGTTGAAAGAGCTCAGCATGGGCACTTATTAATGGCATATTATTCTGTGGCAAGAGGCCACGGTCGTCCATTTGTTAAGGCACACTGGCCACCTTTTTGGTGCTGGCTGCCGTGTTAGACCCCAGAAATGCAGAACAGAAAGCTGGCTCCTGGCCTCTGTGAGCCCAAAGCCTGAAAGGTAAAGCCTGGTGGAAGGGCGGTACCCAGGCCCAGCAGTGATGGAGGGGTGCCAAGGTGGCTGCAGGCACGTCCAGCCCTTCCCTGCCTCCCTAGGGAGGCGATGTCAGCCATGGGCTTTGTGGGATGTGTTGGAGCTGACTTGGTGGGCTTGGGTTGTATGGGAAGAGAACACTCCAGGCCGAGAAGGGCAAACACACAGGTGCACACGGAGGTGCGAGAGAGCGCCCCAGGAGGGCCTGCAAGGACACCGGAGCAGGAAGGGCCTTTTGGGACATCCTCCCTGACTTAAAGAAAAGACAGCCCCTAGGTTCCTTCGGAGACAGAGCTTGGAGCTCTGAGTAATTCAGATTTTTCCTCTTGGGCAGTCCTTTCATCTTTTTATTGTGAGAATTGTAATTTCAGTATTTAAATTCACATTTCTGAGGTAAACTTTCCAAGATATTTTGTTTTTTCTGTTTCTCTGATAATGTATGGAGTTAATCCACATCACATAAAGTTACTCATTTTAAAGTGAACGTTTCAGTGGCATTTAGCACTTTGCACAAATGAGTAATTCACTTTTGAGAGCATGTGTAAGGAGAGGTGGTGAGGGGGCCTTTGCGGCCCACTCAGGCCTGACTAGCTTTGCTCTTTCCTTGCAGGGTCTGCCCCTCCTGGCAGGACAAGTTCAGCTCACTGAAGGGGGCTCCAGCCGAGGTGAAGGTCCAAGGTGGGTGTTCGTCCTCGGAGTTTGGTGTCAAGTGGTGGATTTTGGGCCGTTTTGACCTGGTGCACAGTCTCCTCGCAGGTTGTGAACATCCCATGAGACGGGTTTTTTTCTCCTGGAAGGTGCGCACTCTGTGGACGTTAGTAGAGACTTCGAGAATCGGCCCTGCCCCGCACCCCCCACTGGGCGTGGTGAGTGGGAGTGCTCCTCTGCTAGGGGCACATGAAGGCCAAGGCCGCGTCGCCCTGCCAGCCCATCCACTGAGGTGCTGGCGGCACAGACAGCAGTTCTCACTGATGCCACCAGTGGCTCTCTTCACATGTCGCTGGTGTGTGCACGTGCATGCTACGTGTGGCGCTCCTGTGAGCACGCTGAGCAGGTCTCCACGGCACTTGTCTTGGAACTGCTTCTTTTTGATCCTTTCTTGGCACAAACTGTGCTTTACCTGGTCATGAACATTCGGTAAAGGGGAGCCAATTGTTGTCCTCAAGGTGGTGGCTGACCCTTCACCTTGTGTGCACACGGAGTGTTTCCAAAGGTCAAATTTTCCATGGGTCTCATTTGGCCCCGCCACTTCAGGGTGGGTGAACTGGACCCTGGAATCCTGATCCATGCCCCTGCTGGCGCTGCCAAAGTAGTTATCTGGGGACAGTTGTCCCCGAGGCTGAAATGGGCCACAACAAGGCGTCGGGCCTTGGAGCCTGTGGGCCAGCCTGGGCTGTGCAGCAGCGCTGCCCGTCTCCCCAGCACTGGTCCCCCTCCTCCTGAGGGGACCACAGCAGTCAAGGCTGGGTGAGCCTGTTCACCAGGCCGTAGCTGAGTTCTCTGACACACATGCACACACAGGTGCTAGCCCTGGCCCTCAGCCCAACCACGGCCTTGGCCTTGCCATTCCCAGCCTCAGTTTCCTCTTCTGTAAAGTTTGGAGTATCACCTAGCCCTGACCGCTTTGTGGCAGTGTGCTTAGTGGCAGAGCAGGTGGTAGACGTGAGTGCTCGTCGAAGAGTATTACTGGGAGAGACCAGGATAAGTTGGGAGATTAGAATTCAGCACTTTGCTTGACGGGTATTTCTGGAGCACCAGTACGCGCCCACTGCTGTTTCAGATGCTGGCGGTGATTGTGCTGTGCTCACGGAGCTTCCTCTGTAGCTGGGAGAGGCAGGTGCTAAACCAAGAAGGCAGCAAAATTTGTAGTGTAGCAGACAGTGAGAAGCACCATAAACAAAGCTAGGTGAAGGCAAAATTGTGCTTGGATGGCTGGGGAGAAGGGTGGTTCTGTTGACAGAAGATGGCTGGGGAGGGCCTCTCTTTAAAACAGAGACTTGCAGGAAGGGAGGAAGTGAGCCAAGCAGATATCAGAAAGAAAGAACAGTGTTCAGGGCCAGAAAACAGCAAGTGTGGGGGCCCTGAGGTAGTCTTGTGTGTGCCTAGCAGTTTTGAGGAGCAGCCAGGTGGCCAGGGTACCTGGCATGGAGTGTGGAGCAACAGGAGGAGGGGGGTGAGGTCAGAGGGGCAATGGGGCCAGACTGGCCCAGTCCTTGTGGGCCACGGAAGGACGTTGGCTTTTATTCCGAGGAGGGCTGCGGCCTGACTTAGGGTTTAACAGGGTACCTGGGGCTGCTGGGCTGAGAGCAGGAGGCTGGGCAGAGGGAGGGACACCACTGACAGGCTCCTGCAGCGATCCAGGCTTGAGATGTGGGGGCAGTGGGAGAGGGGAGCACTGACTGGATCCTGGATTTACAGCAAAGGCAGAGTTGGCGGGGCCAGCACGTACACAAGGATTTGGGGTTAAGGGATGCGGGCCGGGCAGGTGTGCCTGGGGGGTAACTGGCACTTGTGAGCCATCTCCAGGATTATTCATACTTTCACATAGACGCTCTGCTTGCTTCTAACACCAAACCTTCCAAAGCAGATGCCAGAGTTATGCCCGTTCTGCCTTTGAGGAATGTGAGGGTGGGAGATGGACCTGTGAGGGGGTAAGGACATTGCCACGGGGCTAGGTGGGGGGCATGGAGCTGGCATTGGCCCCAGGCTTTCTGGCTCCAAGGACTGGCCTTTCTCTGTGTGCCACATGGTTACTCAGAATGCTCAGGGCACCCTGGAAAACATGGCCAAGCAGACCCTATACCACAGAGGGACTCAGTTTCCTAATCTGTGAATGGAGCTAAGGCCCACCTCCTAGGCTTGTCAGCAAGATGAAAGGAGATGATGATGTGAAAGGCCTGTAGGAAACTGACGAACATGAGAGACGGTTCCTTTTGCTTTGGCCTGGCGAGGTCTCTGAAAGGGCAGCACACAGCATGTTTGGAAGATTCCCTGGGCTCTCTTGACTCCTCAGGCAGCTGACTGGCTTTTGCTAGAAGCCAGAGTTCTCTGTAAGGAAGAGCGTTGAATGCAGCGTCTTATTTCAGGTGAGGAAACTGGTGCCCAGAGAAGGGCAGTGACTAGATACAGGTCACAGAGCAAGAGGCAGTCCTGGCACCTGGGGGTGTCCTCCACCTGCTTACTTGTTTACCTGGGTCTTCCTGGCCCAGCCAGGAGCGGGAGCATCTTCACCATGGGAGCACTGGGCCCCTGCATGGGTGTGTGGTGTCCTCGCCTGTTTGGGTGGGTGTCTGCGGTAACTGGATCCTTGTGTTCTAACAGAGATGGTGAAACTAGGCCATGAGTTGATGCTGTGTGGGCCAGATGACCAGGAGCTCCTGAAGGTAAGAGAGGGCCCTCTCTGTCCCCATGGGGGTCTCAGTAAGGCTGCAGTGGGCACGCAGGGGCTTTCTTTCCCCAGGCCTTTGCTCCTCAGGTCCAGGAGGTAGCATCCCCAGTCTCTGCTTCTTAGCTCCCTGGGGCAGGAACCCATAGAATTCCCTTGGGTAGATCCCAGCCATCCCTAGGGACAAGAGGGGAGGGTGGCTGAGGAGGCCAAGGAGGACCTCTGGCTTATCATGACCAAAGGAACAGAGAACACATCCTGTCCTCGGTGGATGACATCATACACACCAACACTGTGGTAAGTACTTTACATGCCGGTAATTGTCACACCCACCCTTGGCAGTAGGTACTTGTCTTGGCTCCATTTCATGGGGAAGGTGACAGACAGCTCACTCAAGGTTACCCAGTGACAGAGCCTGGCCTCCATCGCAGGCCTCTGGCTCCTGATCCTATGCACTTTCCCCATCTGCTGCCCACTGTGGGTTTCTATACAGAGATGGCCCCAGTCCACCCCCACATCAGTCAAAGAAACCCTGCCACATACCCTTAAAATTAAAAAAAATTTGAAATAATTATTTCCACATTTTGGCTATTAGAAATAATGCTGCTGTGAATGTTCCTGTATACGTGTTTGACCAAAGACATGTTTTCAGTTCTCCAGGGTATATGGCTAGGAGTGGAATTGTTAAACTTTCTGAATTTTTTTGAATATGTTTAACTTTTTGAGGAACCACCAAACTGCTTTCCAAAGTGGCTGCACCATTTTACATTCTCACCAGCGGTGTGTGAGGAGAGTGCCAGGGTCTGACATCATGACCGACACTTGTTACTGTCCATCTTTTTGCTGCTAGCCATCGTTGTGGGTCTGAAGGGCTGTCTCACTGTGGTTTTGATTTGCATCTCCCTGATGACTAACGATGTTGAACGTCTTTTCCTGTGCTCATCGGCCATTTGTACGTCTTCTTTGGAGACATGTTTCTGTCCAATTCTTTTGCCCACTTTCTGATTGGGCTATTTGTCTTTTTATTATTGAGTTATAAGAATTCTTTATATATTCTGGATAGAAGTCACATCAGATATTTGATTTATAAATACTTTCTCCCATTTTGCAGATTGTGTTTTTACTTTCCTGATGTGTCCTTTGGAGCACAGAAGTTTTTAGTTTTGGTGAAATCCAATTTATCTGTTTTTCTTTTGTTGCTTGTGCTTTTGGTGTCATATTTAAGAATCTATCACCAAATCTAAAGTCATTAAGATTGGCACCTGTGTTTTCTTCTAAGAGTTTTATAGTTTTAGCTCTTGTAGTTAGATCTTTGATCCATTTTGAGTTAGGTTTTTTTATATGGTATAAGGGATGTACCCAACTTCATTCTTTTGCATGTGGCTGTCCAGTTTTCCCAGCACCGTTTACGAAAAGACCATTCTTCCCTCATTGGATTGTCTTGGCATCCTTGTTGAAAATCAGCTAGTGTAAATGCGAAGGTTTATTTCTGGATTCTCCATTCTGTTCCATTGATCTGTATGTCTGTCCTTAGGCCAGTACCACACTGCCTTGATTACTGTAGCTTTGTAGTAAATCATGGCATGTGAATCCTCCAACTTTGCTCTTTTTTGAAGATTGTTTTGGCTATTAGGGGTCCCTTGAATTTCCGTGTGAATTTTAGAATCAGCTTGTCAATTTCTGCAAAAAAGCCAACTGGGATTTTAATGGACATTGTGTCGAATCTGTAGATCACCTTGAGGAGTATTGTCATCAACTGTATTAAGTCTTTCTGTCCATGAACACGGGCAGTCTTTCCATTAATTTAGGTTTTCTTTAATTTCTTTCAAAGATACTTTGTAACTTTCTGTGTACAAGTCTTGTACTTCTTTTGTTAAATTTATTCCTAAGTATTTCACTCTTTATGATGCCATTGTAAATGGCAGTGTTTTCTTAATTTTATTTTTATATTGTTCATTGCTAGTGTATGGAAATACAGTTGATTTTTGCACATTGCTCTTGTATCCTGCCACCTCGTTTATTAGTTCTAGTAGTTTTTAATGCATTTCTTAGGATTTTCTGTATGCAAGATTGTGTCATCTGCAAATAGAGATAGTTTTACATCTGCCTTTCCAATTTAGATGCTTTTTATTTCTTTTTCTTGCCTAATTTCTGTGGCTAACACATCAGTACAGTGATGAATAGAAGTGGCAAGAATGGGCATCCTTATCTTGTCCCTGATCTTAGGGGGAAAGCATGGATCTTCACCACTGAGTATGATGTTAGCTGCGGGTTTTTTATAGATTCCCTTTATCAAGTTGAGGGTGCTCCTTTCTATTCCTGGATTAAGTGTTTTTATCATGAAAGAGTATTGAATTTTGTAAATGCTTTCTCTGCATCTGCTGCCATGATCATGTGGTTTTGTCTTTTTTTCTATTTTTCCTTCATTTGGTGTTCCAGGTTTCCTTCTGATATCATTTCACTTCTGTCTAAAGAACTGCCTTTAGCAATTCTTTTTTTGAAGTGGTCTGCTGTGTCCAAATTCTCTTAGATTTCATTTATTTGAGTATGTCTAGTTCTCCTTCATTCTTGATGGATATTTTCACTGGATATAGAATTCTGTGTTGGCAGTTCTTTCTTCACAGGTTCTGATGAGAAATCTGCAGTCATTTGAGTCATTTCCCTCCTGTGAGTCATGTATTATTTTTCTTCTGCTACTTAAATTTTTTTCTTTGTCATTAGTTTCCAGCAATTTAATTATGTATTTGTGCGACAGTTTCTTTGGTTTTGTCCTATTTGGATTTGCTCAGCTTCTCGAATCTGTAAGTTTGTGTCATTCGTCAAACTTTGGAGGTTTTCAGCTATTATTCCTTAAAATACTTTTTCAGTCTACGTACTTTTCTCCTCTCCATTTGGGCCTCCTATGACACACATATTAGGCCTTTTATTGTTGTACCACAGGTCCATGAGGCTCTTAATGTTTTTCAATTTTTTTTCCTCACTGTTGCTCATATTGGGTAGTTTCTGTTAATCTGTTTTCAAGTTCACTGACTCTTTCCTCTGTCTCCTCCATTCTGCTGTTGATTCGCTCCATCAGTGAGTTTTTATTTCAGTTACTCTATTTTTCTGTTTTAAGTGTCTATGTGGTTTAAAAAACACACACATTTCTGTCTCTTCGCTGCTGCTTTCTCTTCCAGCTTTGGTCTCAGTGGTGTCTATGACTGCTTAGTCAGCATTTTTCTAATGGCTGCTTTAAGTTTGTCATGTAGTTCCAGCATCTGTACCATCTTGTCATTGGTGTCTGTTGACTGTTTTCTCATTCAAGTTGGGATTTTTATGGTTTTCTTCATGTGCCAAGTAATTTTAGATTGTGTCCTAGACATTTTGACTATTACTTTGACTTCGAGTCTCGTTAGATTTTATGGAGAATGTTGCTATTTGTGTTTTAGCAGGCACTTAACCTGGTTAGGTTTAAGCTGTACATTCAGCCCACTTCTCTGGCCCGTGGTTCCAGTGTCTTCTCAGTTCCCACAGCCTTTGCGCTGCTGCATACGTGACCCAGCATTCAGCCTGGGGCCTGGGTGCTGGTCTCCCCACTGGCTTAGTGATCAGAGCCCCAGCATGCTCATCAAGGTCAGACCCAGCCCTACATGGAGGGGGGGGCGTTCTCAGACAGATTGATGAGTTTAGTTTCCCGAGTTATTCCCTCCTAGTCATCTCTAATATTATCTGGTTCTTGGGGAATGGGGCTCTCCTTTTCTGTCTTCCAGCCATGATTGCACCACAGCGGTGGGAGGACAGAGAGGAAGAAAGAGTAACAGCGTTTGGCCCATAGCTCCACTGAGTGGAGAGGACGCTTCCCTGCCCTCAGAGTGTTGGCTCCTGTAATTTTCTGTTGCCAGGCTGCCTATGTGCTGCTGCCACCCCCACATTGCCTGGGGTCTGGGGTCTGAGAGAACAGAGAAAAGAGAGAGAAAAAGGCCAGGGACTTTTCCAGTCTCTCTAAGTGCTAGGGTTTTCTCCTCCTGGAGCTCTCCGTGTGTGCCCCGTGCTCTCTCTGGGCCTGGGCTGGCCTGAGCACAGGCCTGGGGAGACCAGAGGAGAGAACGTGGTACGTCCCCACCAATCTGAATGGTGCCCTTGGATTCTGACCTCCCTGACACACCTGCTGACATTTACCTTTCAGAGGCTGCAGACACCAGCCACATGCTTTCTGTCCGCTCTGAGCAGTGGGTGTCAGTGGGTGTTCAGGAAGGTGACGTGTGCTCTCTCCATCTTACCCGGAACTGTAACCCTTCCCTTAGTTTTAATTAAAAATTTTTTTGTTGTGGTAAAATGCATGTAACATAAAATTTACCCTTTTAACCATTTTTTAAAAAAATTTCCCGCCCTGAGGGGCTCTATTCTTTGTTTTAATACTTTATTATTGTGGTAAAATAAACATAACAAAATTTACCATTGGAACCATTTTTGAGTGTATAGTCAGTGGCATTAGGTACATTCACAATATTAGGCAGCCATTACCACCATCTCCATAACGCTTTTCGTTTTCCAGAATTGAAACTACCCAATTTTTAAGCCATTTTCAAACATATAATTCAGTAGCATTTAATACATTCCTCATGTTGTGCAGCCTTCACCTCTGTCTAGTTCTGGAAGATGTTTGTCACCCTAAAAGAAGGTCCTGTGCCCATTAAGCAGTCACCTCCATTAGCTACAGGCCCTGGCGCCCACTGCTTTCCTGTTTCTATTTCATAGGAATGGAATCATACAGTATTTTCCAGGGTCATCCATGTTGAAGCATGAATCAGTACTTCAGTCTATCTCCTGGAATAAAACATAAAAGCAAAAGAACCATCATGTTGGCATTATTGAGAGCTGGGAGTCGGGATGTGGGAGAAAGCAGATTTGGGCATAAGACTGTTAGGTTCGGGAGTGTCAGTATGAGCCCCTAATGTGTTTGAACTTTCAGAACGTATGTGTGTCTACACACACACACGCACACACACACACACACACACACACACACACACACACACAATTTCCTTACTTTATCCCCTGAAAAGGCCAAGAGCAATGACACTGTAGTTGTGACACAGGCCCAGGGCAGGAAACCGCCTGCAGTTCCTTAGACGGTAAAGCTCAATTTCCCACCTGGCCCAGCACTTCCACTCATAGCTGTCTCCCCAAGAGGACCGAAAACCTGGGTCCCCACGGGAGCTTGTACATGAACAGGAAGTAGTATTCTTAGTAGCCCCAAAGTAGGAACAACTCAAATTTCCATCTGCTAGTGGATGGATAAACTAATTAGCAACAGGAAAGGAGAAAATACCGATCGGTGCGACTCTGTGAGTAGACCTGGAAAACAGGATGCGGCGTGAGAGCAGCCGGACACAGAAGGCCAGGAGCGTGTTCCCACTTGTAGTAAAGGCCCACAAGACACGAATCCAAAGCAGCAGAAGCAGATGAGTGGGCACCGGGGCTGCTGGGTGCAGGGATGGGGAGCAGCAGCTACTAATGGGGATATGGTTTCTTTTGGGGGTGATGACAGTGCTGGACTGACATAGTAGCAATGGCTGCACAGCTCTGTGACTGTCCTAACAGCCACTAATCTGAACACTTCAGAAGGGTGAATTCATGGTATGTGCATTCTATCTCAGTAAAAAGTACCAGCTCTCGGAATGAAAAAGCACACCTGGGAGGGGAGTGCTCCAGGCTAAAGAACAGTGAGGGCACAGCCCCGAAGCAGTGTGTCCTTGGCCTGTTCCCGAAACAGCCAGCAGGCTTCTTTCGCTGGAGCGGTGCTAGGGACCAAGCCTCGCAGGAGGCCTTAGGGTGTTTTCTCAGGGCAGTGGGCAGCCGCTAGACAGAGTCTGTTGAGCATCACAGAGACGGGTACTGGCTTGGGCAGCTGTGGTCGCAGAGGCCACAGTGGAGGGAAGCAGCCAGGTTAGGTGGGGCCCACCTGCTTTGCTGATGGAGGGATTGGGCTGGGGCCCAGGGGAGGGCATCCCACCCAGAGCACAGTGAGGTTTGGGGCTTCAAGGATTCACTCTGCAGGCCTTTCTGAGTGTCTTTGTTGGGTCTGGCCCTTTGCTGGGGAGAGCAGGGGACACAGATGGCATGAGATGAGGCCTTGGCCTAGTGCTGCCCCCAGGCCAGTAGAGGCCATGGATGGGCATCAGTGAGGTGGCTGTAGTCCAGACTGGCGACTCCTGAGTGTTAGAGGGGCTGAGCCCTGATGAACCACAGAGGACCTGGCCTGGAGGCTTGTAAGCAGACACAGGCCGGAACTGCCCAGTGGGGTCAGTGCCAGTCTGAGCCCTACCTCAGGTTGGCAGAGCCTCAAGCAGGGAAACCATCCTTTCCTGGGCATTGAGGGGGAGCTGGGTCTGTGCTGAGGAGGGGACAGCAGTCAGGGTGTCCCAGCCCTGGCCACTGGTCAAGGCCTTGTGACGTACTGCGTGGCACTTGCTCTCTTGATTCTGCCTGGGCTCTCCCCTGTCTAGTGTCACACCTGCCACCTCCCACTCCCGGCCTGCCCTTCAAGTGTGTCATTCGGGCTCAGTGTTGTATGGGCAGATGGGGAGAATGAGTCAACAGGAGGGCATGGAGATGTAGATGCCAGAAGCTTCCAGAGGCCAGGCCTCTCAGGTTGTATTTAGGTCCAGGGGATCAGCTGCAAGCCTCCTCCCCTTTCTGGAAGGAGGAAGGAGTGGTGCTTCCGAAGCCTTGAGCTCCTGGCCGGGCAGCTCCCTGCTGGGAATCCCAGCCGCTTCTGGGGGCGGGGGGCTAAGTCAGCTGCTACTCAGGGACCCTAACTAAAGCCTGGCCACTTGCTGCCTGTTGGGGATGAGCCCTTATTCTGTCACGAGGAGTAGGTTTGGTGCAGGCCAGCTCCACGACCCCGTCTTGCTGGGCCAAGGGCTCTGAGCCAGTCCATGATGCTGCTGGGTGGGGTCCCGGTTGCTGGGGGCCCAGTAGGGCTGAATGTGGGGCAGGGGCACCTGGCACATCTGGCTAGCGAGTGCATGTTGCTTTCCTTGCCCAGGGCCAGGCCTGCTCCCAGAAGCAGCTGTGCTTCTTGGACCAGCTGCTGGATGTGGCCCAGAGCCTGACCATTGGATGCTCCAGGGGCTCCAGGTAAAGGTTCGGGACACACCCTTTGCAGAACGGCTGGTGGGCACCCTTGGTCCTCCAGCTGGAGTTGGTAGGGCTAGGGGACCGCCACCGGGCACGTCTCCAGCTAGAGTTTCACTCCCTGCCCTGGGAGCAGCAGCTACACACTGGCCCAGGAGCTGCGGGGTGCTAGACTAGGCAGGACTCCCACCACCCTGGGGGTGCTGCCTAAGGTACCAGGCCATCGGTGTGAAGGCATGGGCCAGCCACTGGGGATGGGGAAAACAGGCACCCGGGGTGTCCCTGCCATGGGGGCGGACTCTCGGAGACTGGAGGAGATGCTGTCTCCTGGCCTCTCTGCCTGGTTTCGTTTTGCCACTTGG
Source organism: Camelus bactrianus (assembly GCF_048773025.1). Lineage (NCBI taxonomy): Eukaryota > Metazoa > Chordata > Mammalia > Artiodactyla > Camelidae > Camelus > Camelus bactrianus. Next base: position 116,646,701 of record NC_133575.1, on the reverse strand, counting down.
GTCTCTGACTGGTGATGAGCGTGGCCTGGGGCTGCCTTTGCAGTGTGAAGGAGCACTTTGAGGACACCAGGGAGAAGAATGAGGCGCTGCTGGGGGACCTCTTCTCGAGCTCCCACCTGCGGATGCTGCTGAGCCCCAAGTGTGACCCATGGCCTCTGGACATGCAGCCCCTTCTGGACAAGCAGAGCGATGACTGGCAGAGGTACATGCTCCCTTGCTTCTGTTACCTGGATGGGCGCTTCTGCATGTGGCCCACAGGTGCCCCGATGCCCGTGTTGGCACCGAGCAGAAGTGGCCCCCCTTCTCTCCCTGCAGGGCTAGCCCCACCAGTGAGTCAGAGGAAGAGAAGGTGGAGGAGCTGGCCAGGCAGCTGCAGGAGAGCGCCACCAGGCTGCAGTCGCTCAGGCTGGAGGTGAGGGCGCTGCCCCCAGCTTTGTCTCTGACAAGGTGCACCCAGCCTCAGATGCCCTGTTTTTATACTGGGTGTGTTGGGAGGTCTGAGCGAGGTGGCATGAGCGCAGAGCCAGCGCCTGCAAGGTGGAGGGTGCTCAGCCCACGTGAAGGCACAAGCAGGGAGGCTTTCCGAGGAGTCAAAAGGACTGGCCTCAGGCGGCTGTGAGCCAGGCCCCATGTGCTTTCTTGTGTGTAGCCTGGACCTGGCCTCGTTATGGGACTGAGGAGCACATTGAGGCCCACCCAGGTCTCTGGTCTTAATGTCTCCTGGTTTGTGGAAGTGAGGGGTGGCCAGTAGACCCTGCTTCCCGAAGGAGGTTAGGGACATGGTGCCCCATGACAGACAGGGTGGCCTCGAGGGACCCTCGACCTTTGGCTTTGCAGTGCTTTGCGCGGCAGAAGCCAGGGGCCGCTGTGAACAGGGCTGACAACAGTACCCTGGACCAGAAACTGCGCTTGGTCATCTCTGACTTCCATCAGCTCATCATGGCTTTCCTCCAAGTGTATGAGGATGAGCTGGGGGAGTGCTGCCAGTGCCCAGGCCCCTACCTCCACCCATGTGGCCCCATCATCCAGGCCGTGTACCAGACTCTGACTTCATGGAGCCAGGTAAGAATTGCCTCTTCTGTCCTCCTCCCTCCCACGGGCCACTGCAGCCCCCACGGAGGGACCCGAGGGCTGGGACGGGGCTGGGAGGGACTTGGCCTCAGCCTCCCTGCGAGTGAGTGGCACACTGGGCTCCAGGTTCTAGACCTCAGTATGGGACTTTGGGTGGGTTGGGGCAGGTGCCTCTCCTGGTGCCATGGAGGGGATGAGGGCTGATGGGGATGTCCCCCTGTGGGTTCCCTGCACTTCAAGAAGGTACTAACTCAGCCAAGACCCTTGGCCCAGAAGAGGTGTGTGCACTGCCTGCTCGGGGGCCTAGCAACTGTAGGAGACCCTCACCTCCAGCTTCTGTCCCTGTATTGGTCTCTGTCTTCACGGTATACCCAAATGTATCAGAATCTCTTCGTTCTTATGAATGTCCAAGAACTATGCCAGACAGATAGGTGCTTGCCTGTCTGTGCCCTTGGCCAGTTCAGACAGACAGGAAGAAGCGGTCCCACGCCACTGTGCTGACTACGTCAGTATTGACTCTCTGTGGTGTTCTATGTTTCAGATCCCCAGAGGCTGACCTAAGATGCTAGGCTGGGTTATGATTATGAGTACAGTTGCCATGCATGGAACTCTGACATTGGCTCAGGGCTTCCATGATGTTGGCCTTGGCTTTTTAACAAAAAACTCCTAGATTTCCAAACCTCTGACCAGCCTGTCCTTTGTGATTCTACCAACAGGACAAGTTAGAGCACAGTCTTCTCCCATTGGAAAGGCCCTTTTATCTTGGGACACTGATTTTCCCACCGTGCCACTGGCTTTGCTTGGCTACCAGTGTGGGATGGAGCACGTGATAGTGCCCCCTCTGGGCCAGGAGGAAGGGAGTTAGGTTGGGGAACGCTGATTGGTGACTCTCCAGCTGGGAGTCCTGCCCTCGCCCTGGGCTGTCCTTGGGGGTGAATGTCATATATTTGAGGGTCTAGGGCAGAGCACATATTCAGTGTGAGCCTGGATGTGAAGCAGGAGGTGCCTTCTGTAGGCCAGACCACCAGCATTAAGTGGCTGCATGTCCCCTCCTGCCTAGCTATTGAAAGCAGTCGTGGAGGTCACTGACACCTCGGTGAAAGCCGTGGAGATGGCAAAGCAGCAGCAGGGCGAGCCGGTCTGCTGGGGCAGGAGCAACTCTGTGATGAGTCTAGGTATGTGGTCACCACTTTCTGTGGCTGTGGCCACCCATTTGGTGGTCAGGGATGGGGCTGTCCCAGCACACCTCAGGTTAGCACCTGCCTCCTTCTGTGCTTGACCAGCACTTGGGGAGTGGTGCCTTACTTGTTTCTTCTTTTTCTAATGCATAAGGTTTTCCTTCCCTTGAAAAAATGCTTTTGACAGCCTATAAAAGAAAAACATGAATTATAGAAAATTGGAATAGTCAAAAGACGTGGAGAGGTAAGCTAAAAACATTGCATAACGGGGTGGCCCACGGATGGTCAGTGTTAATATTTTGGTCTGTTTCCCTCTATTCTTTTTCCTCTCATCTATTTTTTATTTGTTTGCATGAGTTGAGTATAATCACAGCATGTATACGCTCTTGTATTCTTCGCCTTGGACCTCATTGTAAGCATTCTCCCTTGCTGAAGTCACATTTTTAATTGTCAAACACTGTTCCTTTCAGGCATTTGCTATAATTTATTGAACATTTTCTATTACTGAGCCTGTAGGTCATTTTCAGTTGCAAGATTTACAACTATGACAAATGGAAACAACCCAGGGTCTTACCCTGGGGTAGCGTTGGGATAAATAACGGTGTAGGTAGGTGGTGGGACGGTATTTGTTGTTTGAGAACTTGGTTATGATGACCTGAGGAAATGCATATTGCGGAGTGTTAAAGCGAAATATATAGGTTAAAAATGAAATACACGGTATGATCTCACTCTTCTAAAGGGGAAAAAATGTAGACGAATCCCTTGTAGGAACTGAGCTAGAAAGTGGACCTTGGTTTTCTCCGTGTTAGAATCAGAGGTGGTTTAGTTCATTTACTGTTTCTTTATCCTGCTCTGTAGTCTTCAGCTGTTCCCCAGTGAACATGTATTACTCAGGTGGTCGCCCTTCAACTGTCACGAGCACGGTTAGACATTGTAGCCCCCATCCTTCAGTGGAGGAGGGGCTCCCGCCTTCGTGGTGGTGAGGCTGAGCAGTTTCCATCCTCCTGTATCCTCATCAGCCCTGGCCTTGCTCCTTCCAACCTTTCTGCTGTTGGATAGGGGCAAAATTGTATCTGAATTTAATTTTAAACTTTTCTTTCTGAGTAAGTTTATCTTTCCTATGGAAGTACACACTTGCACTCAGAAAAGGCTCCCCACCACCTTTTCTTCTGTGATAAGAAAAATAGCTTTTAGGGAGGAGTCTCAACTCACAGGGGTAGAATGGTGAAAAATAGGATGTTTTCCCTGTGCTGTTCAGTCCAGTTGCAATGATTTTAAAGCCAATAGTTGTGTAAACACAACCCAGTTCAGGAATTGGCAGAGGCCTCGCACCCTGGAGATGCCCACGGCCTCTTCCTGCCCACAGCTCACTGCCACTCTGACACCGTGAGACTTCTGTCCCTGTTCCACCTACCTCTCACGTGTGTTGCCATGGAGCCAGACCTTTGGCTTTTGACAGTCTGGTTGTAATGTGCCTTGGTGTGGGTCACTTGAAGTTTCTCCCATCTGGAGTGTTTTGAGCTCCTTGGATGTTTAGCTTCGTGTTTTTCATCCACACTCAGCCAGACAGTTGACTCTTCCTTCTCCTGTACCTCCCGGGGCTCCCAGTCTCGAGGTCCACCCGAGGCGATGGCTCAGGGCCTTCCCAGCTCTCCCCTGGGCATCTGCACGGCTCCAGCGAGCACGTGGCCTCTAGAGCCCCCGGACTGTGAGAGCTGTTCAGAGCCCTCTCGGACATCTCATTCTGCAGCCTCTCCTTCCGCGCCTTTTGGTTTGTCTGCTGTTCACTCTGACTCTCATCCCCCATCTTAGGCAGTGGCAATTATAGCATCTGCCTGCGAATGCTGCCCCGGTGCGCCCCCGAGGGGTGGCTTTAGCTCATGTAGCCCCTGAGCCCTCCCTTTGGGGGGCTGTCTGCATGAACTTACCAGCCTGCCCTCCCCTCACTAAGCCGGCCTTCTTGCTGCTCTTGGCTTGGCACACACACTTGGCACATGTACCCCTGACCGCCCAGGGGTCTCTCTTCTTTCTGACTGAACTGCAGCAGATTCCTCCATTTTGAAATTTCTCATAACGTTTATCCTTATCATCACTGTCACTCTGACTCTCACCCCCCTGCGTGTAATTGCGTAATTGCTGTTCAGACAATGCCTACAGCCTGTGCTGTCATTAGTATAATAATGAGCACGTCTTCACCCCTGCTCACAGGAGTGCTCACAGGACTGTGCAGGCTTCACCTTTTCCGTCACGCCCTAAGGGGGAGGGGGCGAGCCGCTGCCCCTTCCCCCTGTGCTTTGCGTGCAGAGAAGCATCCGCTTGCCCTGCAGCCTGGAGAGTCTTGAGGGCAAGTGCTGCACCCGAGCAGGGAGCTTCCTTCTGCCCCCGCACACCTCTGGCCCAGCTCTGGTCAGTGCAGCCTCCTCATTTGTTTGAGGTGTGTTCTTGTGCTATAGACACGACAGAGAAACGATCCGTGTCAGCCCCATGCCAGGGGCCAGTTAGAATGGCCTTTGCATTTCCCTGGTTCCTACCTGACAAACCAAGGTCCTTGGTTTCTATGACCTTGGGCCAACCATGTGCAAGCTGTGTGTGTCTGTGCTGCTCCATCTCTTGGTCTGAGAAGCTAGGCCACCGTTCTGGGTGCTGTAGCTGGGCTGTGTTGGTCCCATGTCCCCATGCTGGAAGTGAGGGGCTTGAGTGAGGGACCATTGTGCCTGCAGGGCCCGTACCTGGAGCCATGGCCTTGTGTGCGGGGCGGGGGGCTTTGGCGATGGAGAGCGGCTTATCCCATCATCAGCCACCAGTCACCCTCTCACCTGGGTGGACCTGAAGCCCCATTTGCCTCCCAGGCGATGAAAATATCCATTTATTTTGAAAGCAGGTTTCTGGAAGCTGGAAAGTGCATGGGAGTAATTTGATGGATGCAGTGGGTGGAGCAAGCTGCAGCTGGGAGGACGGCCCGAGGGGGCAGTAGGGGAGCCGGTCTGCCTGGTGGAACCACCATGGTCCCAGGGCTGTGTGGCCGGAAGTTCCAGGGAGGGGACAGTGGCCAGTGGGCCAGAAGTAGAGGGCATAGGCAAGGCAGGTCTGTACGGACTGGCACTCCCAGTGAGAAAATGACCGAATTGAATGGCAAATCCGGGCTCCCAACATGGCTGGAGGCCCGGTTGAAGCCCACTTCCTTCTGGCCTGCCAGGGTCCCTGGCGTGAAGGTTAGTCCCTACCTGCCCCTGCTGCCATGCCCTCCGCATGGTTCCCGGCTGGGGAGACCCTGCAGGAAACAGGCGGCTCCGCTGGAGTAGAGCAGGGCCAGTGCGCCAGCTGCCCTGGCCTCCTCTCTCCAACCTGGGCCAATACCATGGAAGAGAGAAAGACCTGGAAAAGCATGGTACTGGCTCATTCTGAGAAGAGAACTTTCCAACAAATTGAAATTAACGTACTCACTATCTTGTCCAAACGTACCTAGGAAACTATGAAGAACCAGCAAGGAGAAAAGCAAGCAAACACTCAGGAGTTAAAAATGGTTGTTAAAGAGTTCAAAAAACCCATGCAAAGAGTAGAAAACAAATGAGGCAACGAATCTTCAGAGTAGAGAAAAAAGGGACTGGTAAACAAAACGAGGACAAAGAAGAGCGAGGCCGAGGCCTGATGCAGACAAAGGAAGGACCATGAGGCAGAGGTTGCAGCTCAGTGGCAGGCCCAGGTTCCCAGGACAGAGCAGATGCCACCTACAAGCTGTGCCCCCAAGCCCAGCCTCCTGAGTCCGTAGTAGTGGGGACGTAGCACCGGGCCTGGCTTCCGGAGAGAGCGCATGGCCTCCAGATGATGATGTCCTGCGTGTTCAGAGGACCAGGGGCTTTCAGTCTGGGATCCACACCAAGAGAAGGCAAGGGAGCGCCGAGAGCACAGGACAGAGGGGAGATGGAGCTGATGAAGCAGCCGGGGTGGGGGTCCCCAGGAGCAGAGCGGGGCTGGGGGCAGCTTAGGGTTGGGAAAACCTGAGGATTTAGTGAAGGCAGAAGATACCCCCAAATCCCATCTGTGGAGAAATGTGGCCACGCCCCAGAGGGAGTGTTGATGGTGAGCGTGGAGGGTTGCTAGGGCTGGGACTGGGTGGGCCGAGTGCTGTCTCAGCTCTGTAAGGAGTCCGCCTGCTCAGGCTTTGCCCCGAGGCCCACCCCCTGATTCCTGAGCTTTGGAGTCACCCTTGGGATGGGCAGGACCACATGCCAGTTGACATCCTTGCCATGTGGGAGGGGAGAGGATGGGCCAGGAGGGAGGGAGGCAAGTTGGAGGAAGGATTAGGTGTCTGTTTAAGTTCCGTCACCACCAGCAGGAAAACCTGAAGGGAGAGCCCCAGTCCATAGGGAGGGTTCGGGGTGGGAGTGAGCGCCAGTGGCCCAGTGCTCACTATCTGAAGTTGGTACTCAGGAGGCAGGTGTGTTATGGTGGCATTTCCCTTCCCACCCGCCCCAGAGCCCAGCAGAATCCCAGCGCTGGCCTGCGGTGGGGTGCGCAGCTAGGGCCCGTGCTGATTGATCTGTGTGCATAGGTTGCCGGTCTGACTAAAATTGAAGACAGCATCAAAATCAGAACAAGCCCTGGCTCCTGGGCTCTGGGGAGAGGGCTGGGGGCGGGGACAGGCTAGTGGGCCCTGGCCTGGGGCTCGACCTGGCACCCACAGGTGCCTTCTGTTCGCGCAGGGCACCCAGTGCTCTCCAGCCCCTGCCCCCTCAGCAGCTCCTGGCTTAGCACTTTTGAGTCATAGCGGGAGTCGGGCCCCCCTGGAGGCCCCGCTGTGGAAAACCAGTGGAGGAGGAGGGCCAGGGAGGGGGCGGGTGGGGAGCTGCCTCTTCCAGGCTGGGAAGCGCTAGACTCACTTTGCCATTGGCCTTTTTCTTTTCTCTGCAGCCACCAAAATGGAAGAACTAACCCAGAAATATATGAGATTTTCAGCGACGGTCTGCACAAAGGCCCCGGGTAGCCTGGGAGCTGGCAGCTCTTTCCCCAGTTGTCAGGCAGCGGGGGCCGGGGGGTGCTGAGCCATCAGCAGTCACAGCCCTCGAGTTCTCCGGACACGGCCTCCGAGTACTCAGCGCCTGCAGCTCTTTGGGAAGGGGTAGAGGCAGGGTAGGGCAGTGTGATCTGGGAGAAAAGAAAACTCAGGTTCTAAGAAGTTACCTCCAGCCTGCTTTTTTGTTTCCATGTCTGCATGTGACCTCCTCCTTCCCTCTGCTGTCGCCCCAGTGCTCAGTCCTCCCTTCTCCACATCCCGCCTGTTCCATGTCCTGGGCCCCGCCTGGCTGGGAGCCTCCTGCCATCCTTCCCCTGCCCCTGCCTGGTCCTGAGTATGGTCAGAGCACCGCCCCCCCCGCTCCCTGGGGGCCCCCACATGAGGCCTCCTTGCAGCCCCTCAGCCAGGCACGCACCGCACCTGGATGCAGCGGGCGGCCGTGTGCTTCCTCCTCCTCCCTCCCCAGGACACTGCACCAGCCTGGGGAGCTTGTGCCGTGGCCTGACTGGTTGTCTAGGAAGCTGTTCTCTGGGCTTCCCGGAGTGACCCATCTCCCTGAGCGCTGTGCCTGTCACAGCCTCCTCCTTCCCTTCAAGCACGGGAACAGGCACAACTGGTGCGGCCCCGCCTCCCTCAGCCCAGCCGCAGGTGGAAGGGGGTGAGGGAGGGGCCTCCCTCTCTAGGCTGTGGCAGCTTTACCCGCTCTGGCCTGCTCCCTGTATCTGCACCGTCGTTTCCCCAAGTTCCCCTGTGGGTGCTCTAGACAAGGAGGCTCCCGGGAGCTGGACACCAGGTCCCCTCCCACCTGGGCTGCCAGAGCCCCTGGGCCTAGTCGCTTGCCTGGGACACTTCCCAGATGGCTGCTATGGGAAGACAGGCCAGCCCGTGGTCACCACAGTCCAGGTTCACCAACAGCTTTACAGACTAAGGTACTCTGGCGGACCTGCAGTGGGCAGGCTGCTGCCAGCACCTCAGTTGCCACCTTGTACCCCAGCAGGAGATCGGGCCTGTGAGCACCCACTGCCAAGGGCTGGCACGTCTTGTCCCGGCATGAGGTCCTGGGGATAATGCCACCTGCTTCCTGGACCAGGGAGGGCCTCCTCAGTCCCCTCCCATTTTGACTTCCTTTCACCCTTGACTGAACCCTTGGGGCTGGGGAGGCCCGAGAGCCTGGGGTCTGAGAGGCTGGGGCTGTGGGTGCCTCTGAGACCGTCCCTGTCCCCCCTACCCCCACCATGCTCCTGCCCACCTTGCCTCTTTCTCCTTGCCTGGTGATCTCTGCTAAAGGCTCCTTAGATATTATGGGTCATTATATGTGAGAAACAGACTCCATCTCCCTTTCCTGGTGGAAGATGAGCCCACAAGGTGGGTGAGGCATGGCCAGGCAACGTGTGGGCCGCACTGAGGCACCCCACCCCCTGTCACTGGGGCAACACCGAGGCCTGTGCTTGCAGCTCACTTTAGCTTCCCAAGGGGCAGCTCAGTCCCCTGTGACGGGGGAGCCGTGCCCTGGAGAAGGGGCCTCATTGCCTCCATGGGAGATGCCCCAGCCTGGGGCTGGGTGTTGAACGTATGTCAGCCAGGCCCAGCTGCGGTGCTGGGCCCAGTTAGACTCGGAGGCAAGGCTGGGTGGAGGGCTTGGGCTCCCTTCTCGTGCCTGTGATGACATGGAGCCTGTGTGCGGCCCGGGAGCCAGTTTCCAATCTATAAACACGGGGCGTGTGTCCCAGTGGCTGTGAGCGACCAAGGGGGCGGCGAGCTGGCCACACAAGTCCTGCGGCCTCAATCCTCCGTGTTGCCCAACAGGCGGCTGGGGGCGGGCCACGGCCGCAGATTAAAGGCCGCCTGGAGCAGACTGTGCAGAGACAGGTGCCCAGCAGCCCAGGAAGCCGGCCAACACCCGCCCCAGGTAAGCCGGCACGGTAGGGTTGGCAAGGACAGCTGCCAGGGGCCCGGAGGCAGGTGGAGGCTGGATTCAGGCCAGGACTTGTGTGCCAGGGAGGAAGCCAGACGAGGCCAAGCCAGGGAGGCTGGGGGTCACCGTGAGGGCTTTCTCGGGTGCCCATTTGCCTGCTTCCCAGCTGCTGACCCTGGGGTGCATTGCCAAAGGCTCCTGGCCATGGTGTGTTGGTGAGGACGCCATCCTGGGCTGCACCTCCCCTTGTCCCTGATGACATGGGCTTGGCACATTCTTCCTGTCCATGTCCATGTCCCTGGAGGCCAGAGGCAGAGGCCTCTGGGCTGGGGTCTGTGCACATCAGATCTTTTTGCTGTCAACTAGGTGGTAGTAGTGGGGATGGCCAGGGAGGGACAGAGAGTCAGAGTGGATGGGGTGACAATCCTCTAGGAGACCTCACCCTGGACAGAAAAGAAGTAACAGGCCCCGGTCACTGGGTTCCAGCTCTGGAGGCCCCTGAACAGTCTCCCTGCATATGGCTCTTAGAAGTGGCTCCTAGAGCCTGAAGTCCCATGAGGTGGCAGGGGGTGAACACAGGGGTGGGAACCTTGGCCACGAGCATGGCTGTGGGTGGCTGGGTCCAGGCACCCCCATCTCTTGGCCCTCAGGTTTTGCGCCTCTTGCCTTGGCAGCTATAGGCTTCACTGTCCCTGTGAGAACATCACTATGTCCAAGGCACCCCGGGCTGAGACCTTTGTCTTCCTGGACCTGGAAGCCACCGGGCTCCCCAGCGTGGACCCTGAGATTGCAGAGATCTCCCTGTTTGCCGTCCACCGCTCGTTGCTGGAGAATCCAGAGCTCGACGAGTCTGGCGCCCCTGTGCTGCCCCGGGTCCTGGATAAGCTCACACTGTGCATGAGCCCGGAGCGCCCCTTCACCACCAGGGCCAGCGAGATCACTGGCCTGAGCAATGAGGGCCTGGCGAGGTGCCGGAAGGCAGGCTTTGACGATGCCGTGGTGCGGACGCTGCAGGGATTCCTAAGCCGCCAGGAAGGCCCTGTCTGCCTTGTGGCCCACAACGGCTTCGATTATGACTTCCCCCTGCTGTGCATGGAGCTGCAGCGCCTGGGCGCCCACCTGCCCGGGGACACTGTCTGCCTGGATACACTGCCGGCACTGCGGGGCCTGGACCGTGCCCACAGCCACGGCACCCGGGCCCAGGGCAGCAAGGGTTACAGCCTGGGCAGCCTCTTCCGCCGCTACTTTCAGGCGGAACCGAGCGCGGCCCATTCGGCCGAGGGAGACGTGCACACCCTACTCATGGTCTTCTTGCACCGAGCCGCCGAGCTGCTTGCCTGGGCCGATGAGCAGGCCCTCAGCTGGGCCCATGTCGAGCCCATGTATGTGCCACCCGATGGCCCAAGTCTCAAGTCCTGAGCCAGGGCCTTGGTGACACTGTCACCCAGGGCAAAGAGGCCCACTCCCTGCACCACAGGCAGTGCCAGCCTCAACCGTTCAGCCAGGCCTGGAGTCCTGGAGCGGGCACCGGACCGCCACCTCGCTGCCCCTCCCCACAGCCTCTTGGCTGGGCAACCCTGGGCAGGGCATCCACCAGGCTTTCCCCAGTCTCTGGCCTAACTCTCCCCACAGCCCTGGAGCCTCCTCTCTGCCCTCCCCCAGCCTGTGTTCCCATGGACTTTGCTGCTGCTGGTTCCCACTCATCACCCTGTCTTTCAATAAATATTGACGACAGCTCACCAGCTGGCTTTCTGGTTGTCCCCTTCCGCACACCCTACCCGGAGTGGGTGAGCCAGGCCAGGGGCCAGAGCAGAGCCCCCAGGGCTACCCCCTGGTGGCCTATCTCTACGGTGAGCCTGGTGGGTGGGTGGGGGAGGTGTGGGCGCTCACAGCCTGGTCCAAGGGGCTGACAGGCTGAGGCTGTGGACCCCGAGCCACCGGCCTCCTCCCTGGCTGTTCCTGAGGGAACTCGGGCTTCTCAGCCCAGGGGGCTGAGTCCGCAGAGCTGCCCGGCTCCTTTGTCTCCCAGAGCTTCTTTCTCGCTGGTTGAGTGGCAGCAGGATGAAATGAGATGACAAGTACACAGAGCAGAATGGTGTGGGGCACACCCAGGGTGCTAGAGGAGGGCCTGGAATGTCTAGCGTGACAGGGCTGGGTACCGTGTGGGCTCCAGGCTGTGCTGCATAGCCAACTTGGAGCACTAGGACAGGCGGTGGGCTGGTGTATTGAGGGCGACACCTAGGAAGGAGTCTGTCTTGAGCTCTGTGTCCCTCGTGTTGTGGCCTGACAGGCCGGGAGGCTGCTCTGCGGAGGGCAGCTTCTCGGCAGCCGCTTCCCTCAGCTGGGCTTTGGGGAGCCAGCTCACCTGCCTCTGGGGCCCCACCTGTGTCACCAAAGGATGGGGCAAGGCAGGGGCAAGATGTCCAGGAGCCGGAGAGCGGGTGAGAAGGGGTGGGGTGGGTGGGGCCGCCATGCCCAATAGTGACTCATAGGAGCAAAGCCTTGAGCCTTGAGCCTTGAGCCAGCTGGGCCGTCCAGGAATGCTAAGTAGGTCAGAGTGACTAGAGCCACAGCGACGTGCAAGGGGGCAGAATGGTGAGGCCCAGCCACCTTGGGCCACCCTCATTGCCTGGGCCAGCGGTCTGGACCAACCTGAAGGCCATGGGGAGCAACAGAGTGTTGTAAGCAGGGTAGAGGAGAAATCAGATTTACGGTTTTACAATACTTCTCAAGCTGCGATGTGGAGAATGGACTAGAGCCCTTTTGGAGGGAGAACCGCTGGCCTGGCCCAGACAGGATGGCAGGGGTCGGGGTGGGGGTGCGCCACAGGGGCAGATCTGGGGGATGAGCTTGCAGGTGTGGTTGCATGTGGTCTGTGCACTGCTGAGCTTCCTGAGGGGGGTGGTCAGCTCGGCCCCCTGCCCCGGGAGAGCACCGCCGGGGAGAGGGCACAAGGCTGCGCCTCGGTCCAGCAGCTGGCGGCAGGCTGGAGCTGAAGGAGTGGGGACACCGTGAGAACTAAGGTGAGGCTGAGTCCCCTTTACCTGGTTGGCCAGGCTCTGGGCCACCAGCTCACTGAGCGGGAGATGCCAAGAGGGCCCCTCCAGGCCCAAACAAGCAGGTTGGTGGCTTGATCCGGGGCCACTGCCACCACTACAGCATGGTCTCGGGTTTTGTGCACTGTCACCTTTTGAGGGCCCAGGTGCTTCTCCGTCACCACTCCAGGCTGGCCTCGGGTGCCCTCCCCGAGCCTCTGCTTGGACTGGGCTGGCCAAGCTTTGTACCTTCTGTGCCAGGTAGACAGTCTGGGGCCTGCCCTGCTGCCCGAAAGCAGTGATATCCTGATAAACGGCGACGGTGGCTTTCCAGGAAAATAATAATGCAAACCTGTCTCTGTGTGTGTGTGTCTATTTCTCTCTCTCTCTCTTTGGATATATATGCACATACACAGAGACACATACAGACGTATGTAAGTTTATTATGAATTTTATTGATGTAAAGGATGTGAGCAGACAATTTGCCAGTAAAATCTGAAATATATACACAATATACATTAAAATATATGATACACTGTTTATAAATTCCATACAGCCAGTTGATTCTCACAAAATCCTTTCAGTTGACTTTTGCCAAACTCTCATATCGGTACCTGACCCAAAATTGCACCCTGTGACTGAGTGTGGTCGCTACATAAGCGCTGGTTGGCGTTTTCACTTACCTCACCGAGGAAGACGGACGTGAAACGACAAGGGCGCCTCACACGCTCATTGGTGGCATGAGCAAATTCTCTGCCGAATCAGATAATAGTTTTTGATGTTGGAAAAGTTTTTCCTTTTTTGTTTTTTGCTATTCACATTGTAATTACTAGACTCAAATCTATACAATCAAGTGAACAGTAACAGGTCAAGCTCTGGTTTTTAGGCTGTGCTGATTCCTGTGGGGCAAATACTTCCACCAGGCCAAGTTCATGTGGCACCACTGAAGAGATTCTGAGCAGCACACTGTCACATTGATTCCCAGCAAACTGATACAAGACATAAATAACCGTGAAATGTGGTGAAAGAAGACATAATTTAAGTGGAACTTTATATAATTTAATTTTTAATAATGCTGGTGTTTAACAACCCACTCTCAAAATTCCCAAACTTTCAGCATCTATCAGAATGTGAAAATACAAAAGATCGACCATACTAAATGCTGGTGAGGAAGGGGAAATCTCGAGGTCTCAGACTCTATCCCTTCACAGTGATATCTAGACTGATGTTTGACCCCAAACTGGGAAACTTGGCCTAGCCAAGTGCGCCCTGAGGGGATTCAGGATGGAGAAGAACAGGATACTGGCCCTAGAGAGCTAAGATTTGTATCAAAGGAATGATTTCAATGAGCCCAGGCTCTTGTGTCTTCCCATACATAGAGAAGCACTAAATTCATTAACTTGAGAGGTCTGGTTTTCATGATTAGCAGTAAGCTTTTGATGTGAGAGGCTGTATCCCGGAGTATAGTAACGTCCCCAAAGAAAACAATTCTAAACTTTTACGCTGTGCTTTGTTTTCAGTCGATGATCCATTTTAGCTATGGCTGGTTCCTTTTGTTCAGAATCTTCCAAGATGTTCTTGTCTTCCTGGGATCTCCAGAATGTTCATTAGGGCATGCCTGGGTCTTGAAGCTTGGTGAGCCCACCTACTGTGTAGATGGGTGGGGAGGGCCTTTGTTCTCTCAGAGGGTGTTCAATGACGTGTTATCTTGTTTCCATCCTGACCCTACTCCTTCTTTATTGTCTCCTGGTTAGCATCCCAAGGACCTCTCTTTTATTTAAAATTTATTTTCAAATTTACTTTTATTTTCCTCAACTTTATCGAGGTATATAATTGGTACACAAAAACCTGCACAGAATTAACCCAGCAGCTGGGGTCTCTTAAGTAGGACAGATCCATGACCTCCCTCTCCCCCTGGACCCTGCCACTCTGGAGTCCTCTCCGCAAAGTGGGCCAGAAAGCAAACAGCTTCACTATTGAATAAGCTCTGAACCCATCTGCCCTTCATGCCCATCTCAGGCCGTCGTCATGAGATTGCGAAGCCAGAAGGAAACCTTGGCCTGCTGGGAAGGCAGGACTTCCCAAGATCACCCACTTGAGCTCATGAACGAGCTCATGGCAAATTCACCGGCTAATCAGGGTGGCCATCTGTGTTTGTGAATTGCCTTTATCCTCAAGACAATGAAAGCTTTCTCTCTGCCTGCAGCGGGAGCTAGGGTCCCTTCCTGGAGGTTTGCATTTCAAAAAGTTGACTCTGGGGCCCTTAAAAAGAACCTTCCTGGGCTGTAAGTCTGGCAGGAGGCTTATTTAGGTTGACAAAGATTTACATACATCTCAAAGGGCCAGAGCAGGGATTCACAAAGGGGCAGTTTCTCACCCAAGTGCTCTAAAGAAAGGGATGGGAGAAAGGTCTCCTTCCAACAGCTGGGCTGCAGCTTTCCCACGGTCTCTCCACTGCCGGAAATGCTCCTGCATCGCTGAGCCGGTGCTCAGGTTCTTGGGCCAGTGAAGGGTGAGCTCCCACTGAAGGCTGCACAATGTCCCTGTGGATTCTCAGAGGCTGCCCTTTAGGACTCGGATGTCCTGTGAGTTGCCTGGACTCTCCATCACTCAGGCAACTCTCTGCTGGGCGAAGGGCTCAGTGTCCTGTGCACACCCCACACGTGGCCTCTCACAGGCCCCAGGTGGATTGTCCCCGCTCCAGACGGCTTCCCTGTCACCTATCCGCCTCTTTTCACTACCACCAAGCCAAGCAAAACTAGGATTCTTGGGAAGGGAAGTGCTCTTGGCGAGCCTGCAGGTAAGGCTTCCTGGGATGGGACCTTTTTAGGAAGGTCTAACGTGGCATTGTCACCCGAAGTGGTAAGTGGACCCCATCCACCTCGGCTGTGCTATGGGATGGGGGGCCGATGACGGTGGCTGGGAAGGAGGGCCAGCGGAACAGGCAGAAGGATGTGGGAGGAGGCAGGAAAGCTGGAGGTCCAGCAATCTGGGATCAGGCTGGCCAGTAGAAGGCTAGAAACCTCTGCTCACTCACTCACTCTGACCCTGGCGGCTCAAAGAAGTAGTGTATTTCACCTGCCCAGCAGGGCGCCTCAGGTGGAGAACCTGAACATCCCCTGGACATCCTGCTCGTGGACAAAAAGGAGAGAGAGCAAGGAATCGCTGCCCTTTCCCCTCTGTGTGCTCCTCTGGCCCTGGCCCCGTGGCAGAGGGGCGGGTGGGGAAGGGAGAGGGACCCAACTGTCGGGAGGGAAAGAGCCTCGGGTCTTGGTGACGTGCACAGACTTGGCTGTGGGGGAGCCTGGGCGCCGCCCCAACCCTCCCTGTTCCTCAGCTCTGTGATCAGCACGTTACCTCCCTGGGCCCTGGGAATGTGACCTTATTTGGAGAAAGGGTCTCTGCAGATATAATAACATTGAAAATCTGGAGATGAGGTCATCCTGGATGACCTGCATGGGCCCTAAATCCACTGACAGGTGTCCTTATAAGGGACAGACAAGGAGAGATACATACAGAGGAGGAGGCTCCTCACTCACTGCTGGGCCCAGAACCCAGCCCAGGGCCTGGCCCAGAGAACTCTCCCAGGGTGAGTCTGTTCACTGAACTGAAGAAGGCTTTTCTCACCTTTATTATAAGGAAGGAACTGAGGCACTCGGCATCTGACGGAGGAAAGTGCTGCTGGCACTACTCCCGGGCCCCAGTCCCCGGCTTGCAGGAGAGTCTGACCAGCTGAGACCCTGGACTGACTCGAAGGTTTGGTGGTTATTTTTTTTTAAGTCAAACTTTTTTTTTTAATTTCATAAAACAGGACTCAACAGTGTTTTTCTTTTGTAAAATACCTTTCAGAAAATCAAGTCTACTTTGATGTGATTTTATCTTCAGCTATGGCAAGTGTAAGGGATCATGCACCAGTGGGAAAGCCAGCTGAATTCCCTCTAGTTTGGGGGACACAGTTGGTGGAGCAGAAAGAGCTATGATGCTGGGGTCTCAGAATCTGGGCAAGAATCTGTCACTGTCCAGCAGTGAGACCTTGGACAGTTCCTTCCTGTCTCTCAGCCTCAGTTTCCTTGCTATAAACAGGGGTCAGGATGGTACCCATCTCAGTGGTGAGAGTGTGCACATGAAGGTGCAGAGCCTGGGCACCTGGGGAGGGGCCAGTTATACTGGATGAAGGCCTCCACCCCCTGCCAGTCCAGTGGAGTCCTCTTAACTAGTTACATCTTTCAAACAAGCTCACCTTCTGAGGTACTGTGAGTTAGGACTTCAACACGTCTTTTGGTGGGGGACACAATTCAATTGATAACACCGCACAATATCCATTCCAACATTTTCCCCTGGGGATAAGACTCCAATTTTTTCCAGGGCTTTAGTGGGCTCAGCCTCAGTTGACAAGTCATGACAATCCTGTGCCCTACTTTCTCAGCCTCTCTTCCAGCTATGAGTGCCCATGCAATCCACTACTGGTTGAGACCTATATAGAAGTCTCCTGGGCAAGTTTCTGGGCAAATTGTTGCTTTCTTCATAAAAGGGGAGAGACGCTGTTGTCCTTGGCCCTCCCGCCTCCTATTCCCGAATGCATATGTGATGGCTGGAACTTCAGCAGCCATCATCGTGATCATGAGGAAATGCTAAGCTAATTAGAGGGATGCTGTAAGAATCCTCAGGTGAGAAAATTAAACCTCTAATTATTTATCCACCACAGTCAGGTTTCCTATTACTTGTGGCCACTTTCCTGGTACACTATGTTTATTTGTTCCTCTGTGCCACTCCTGTAATCTGAGGTGATAACCAAGCTGTTTTCTCCTTAAGTGTTCAATCACTGCAGGGCTACTCTGCCTCTCAACTGTCCTTTCGTCTTCCCAGTTTTGTCCTTCTCTCCCCATCCCTTCTCTGCCCATCTGGCTTCCTCTCCCTCCTTTCACCTTGTCCCCACTTAATTAGCCAGACTAGGGAAGGAAAGTGTATTATGTATTAAGTGAGGAATACGTTCACTGGAAAAAGACCAAAAATTAATTGAAATCTGACTCGTTTTGGTTTGATTCTGTTTTTCTGTTAGAAGATTTTGCCAGAAAAAGTTTTAAAAAGTTTTAAAAAGTTTTTGGAATAGTGGTTAAGTTCTTATAGCCATGAACATGGGTGCTCTGCGTTGTATTGTGGTTTAGGCCATTACCAAATGTGGGCCGGGTAAACAAAGACGTCAAAGGAACAATCATATGCTCACTCCTGATCATGGATGCATCTCCCTCATCCTCACATCCCAACACATGGCCATATGTCCGATGTGTGTCTGTGGAAGGAAGGAGTGACTACCCAAGAATGCCAGGTTACCGAGGATGTTTCAACAAACAATAACCTTGAGATCAATAATTGCCTGTAGTGATAAATCTGACAAAACATGTGCCAGGTCTGGACACTGAATCCACAACCCATCACTGAGAGGAATTAGAGAAGGCCCCCCAAATGAAGAGCTATGTTCATGGACTGAAAGGCTCAATATTGTTCAGATGTCACTACTCCCCCCAAATGATTGATAGATTCAATGCGGTCCCAATCAAAAGTCCCAGCAGGCTTTTTTTTCCTCCATACAAACTGACAAAGAATTCTAAAACTCATATGGAAACGTGACACACTTAGGATAGACAAAATGATTTTGAAAAAGAACCACACCAGAGAACTCAGGCTCCCCGATTTCAAGACTTATTACAAAGTCACAGAGATCAAGTGTGACATTGGCAGAAAGGCGGACAAGCCGACTGGGGGAGAAGCAGCAGGAGCCTAGAAGCAGACTCACGTGCGTGGCCGACTGACGGGCAGCAAAGGTGCCGAGGGAAAGATTGTCTTGTCAACAGACGATTCTGGGAAAGCTGGATATGACTATAGGAAAAAAATGAACTCGGAATTCGCCTCACATCAGACACAAAAATTAACTCCAGTGGTTCATGTCAGGTAAACGTAGAAGCTAAGACTATGCAACTTTTATGAGAAGACAGAAAGGGAAATCTTAGTGACTCGAGTTTTGCAAAGATTTCTTAACTCTGAGATGAAGAGTTCAAAGTATAAAATTTAAAAATCCATCAATTGGACTTCATCGAGATAAAACCACTTGTGCTTATCAAAAAACAGATGTAAAAATGGACAGGCAAGCCAGACTCTGGAAGTAAATATTCTCAAAACATGTATCTGACAAAGGACTTGTATCTAGAACTCTCATAACTAAACAATAAGACAACCCAGTTAAAAAGTGGAAGATGTATGAACGGCTGACAAGGACATGAAAAGGTGCTCAACATCATTCATCCTCAGGGAAGTGCAAATCACAGCCATGATGAGATCCTGCTTCACGCCCACCAGGATGGCTGGAATCAAAACTATGGACAAGAACATGTGTTGGGGAGGATGTGGAAAATTGGACCCCCCTCATACCCTGCTGGGGGGAATGTAAAATGGTGCAAATGCTTCAGAAAACAGGTTTTCAGGTCCTCAAATAGTTCAACATAGAGTACATGACCTGGCCATCCCACTCTTAGCCAGAGACCCAGGAAAAAGGAAGACATCTATCCACACAAAAACCTGCACACGAATGTTCATAGCAGCTTTATTTGTCACAGCCCCCAACTGGAAACAACCCAAATGTCCACAAACAGGTCTTCAACAGGTATTGTGGTCCATCCAGACGATGGAATAGTCCTCAGCAAGAGAAAATGAAGGCTCGATATGCACACGACAACTTGGGTGAACATCAAAAGCATGCCACTGAGTGCGCGGCCGGGGAAAGAGTGCGCACTGCAGGACTCCATTTACACAGAGTTCTAGGGAACACAGACTCACTTACAGTCAGCAGTGGCTGTTGGGGTGTGGGGGAGGAGGGGGCAGGGAGGAGGGATCGCTGGCGGGACAAGGTAACTTCCGGGGGCGATGGATGTATGTTCACCATGTCCATTGCTGTGATGGTTTTAGAGGTGGATGCCCGTCAAAACTCATCCAATTGTACACTTTAAGTATGTGCAGTTTCTTGTGTGGAAATTATACCTTTATAAGGCTGTCAAGGAAGATGAAGAATCAGCAGTCTTCAAAAAGACTGAAGTCACAGACACACTGGTGGTAGCATAAGAGGAAACCAGATGGTTTAGGTAAGTACCAGGGTGAGTGGGAGTTCCCAAGAACGTCAGTTAAGGCTGCTCGTGTCAAAGTATCCTGGGTGGCGGACTGCTGTCACCCATTCCCACAGGTCAACACCCACAAGCATCAGAACGCTCTAGATGGCTACGGTGTGGAAACTTGGTGGCCATCTATGTGTAAATTCACACACTCCAACAGTTGTCATTTGCATCGACTTCTCTTCCTTGATCTTACAATATTTCTGTATTTTAAAAAATGCTCCTCTTCAGGAACCAGCTAGAGACCAAACGTCTTTGTCTGGCATCCCTGGCTCTCTGAACCCTGGTTCTAATGACTTTTTACCCCACGACTTCCCTACAGACAGTCCTCTGTCGTTCTCGGATTCCTCAATGCACCACATGCCCCCTGTTCTTCCTTCCACCCCCCAGGAGCCCCTTGACCTCTACTTCCTGTCTTGAGAGTTCACCCAGTCCTTACTCCTTCCCTGGCCTTGAGGCACTGCTTGTCACACTTTGCTACCTAACAAGGTGTAGACTTAGCATCTCTAACTGAAAGCTGGCCATGTAGTCCACCCACTTCCCCGCTGAGGAAGGGAGTGAAGGGTCCTGGCCCTTCCTGAATGGTTCACGAAGAGTTGCCTCTGTCTGGGGCATCCTTAGAAGCTAAGGATGTTCAGGGACGATGGTAACAGAATCCTCCAAGAGCCCCCTTCACAGGCCTGCTTTTTCCTTCCCTGGAAAGCACAGCCCTTACGTATTTCTTTGTTTAAGGCACGTGGCAGCTTCACAAAACAAAGCAAGTCTTGCAGGCATCTAAGCAAAGGTTCTAAGACGCCATCCAGACTGTGGTTTTCAGAGGTCCGATGTGGCACTCTGCCCTCCCAGGTCTCGGAGTCATGGTGTCCCAGCAGCCTTGGGTGGCTCGATCCCTGTGCAGCTCGACTCCCAAGTTCCCACCTCACCTTCGCAGGGGCCACAGGGCACCCAGACATACCCTCTTGGCGTGCCCCCACCATCTGGGTGTGCAACCTTCCCTGACACTTTCCACCCAGCTGCTGGCTGGTTACTTCAAACCATCAGGAGAGGCCGTCTCCGCCAGAAGGCTCATTCCAAGGTCAACACTCAGACCTTCCTTATTTGTTTGCATGCAAAGTAGATGAATTGGGTCAGGACAGTTTACTCATTACATGGAGATACTGTCATGGCATGTAAACAGCTTTAGAAAAGTGGCCAAAGTTTCAAACGGCAAATAAGGTGCTACATACGGGCTGATCCAGTCTCTTGCAGGATCGTCTCTGGGGCAGGAGGCCAGTCCAGCGGTGTGAAGGGGCTGACATCCAGGGAAGTTGCTGGGGGGAATGGAGCCTGGAAAGCAGGCAGGATGTCCCCCAGTAGTTTCAGCTTTTACACTCCAGCAGTCCATCAGAAAAGCCAGTGGTGGAGCCCGATTTCAAGGCACTGGGGAAGGAACTACACAAGCATTCTTCCGGACACTCTCTTGACTTGTATTTCATGCCATACCCATTCAGTTCCTGTTGCACACATGATCTAGAAGAAAATGACACTCAAAATTGCTTTAGAGCGAAAATCTAACAAAGAAGAGTGAAATTAGACCAAGAATCGACAAACAAAAGATACATTACTATTAGAAAAGTCACTTATCTAGGTGAGCACTGGGGGATTCCGGATCTTTTCAGGACACCCCAAAACCAGAGCACAAGTGCCAGACATCTCTCCGGCAAATGCCGTTTCTTCTGAAAACACCTGGACATTACTCCTCCCCTCCCCCATCTGGTCATCTTTGGGTGTGTGTCCCAAGGTGAAAAAAAGGAGCTCACGGTAAAGAATCAAGTTAGCTTATCCAGTAGAACCAATGGGATGACGTTATATTGGGAAGATACCACTCTTTATTAAAAGTTGGTTACTGACTAGCCTGCAGGAGCGAAGTCTTTCACTTACTAGAGCAATGGAAACAGACATCGGAGTCCACAGATCTGCGCTCTTCCCAGGTCCCATTGTGCACCAACTGCTGCCCAAACCCCCTGCAGGCCACGGCTGAGCAAAAATGAGACTGCAGCCCAAGTGCATGGCTCTGGCCACTGTCCCCTGCCCTGCGTGGGGCTGTCTCCTGCTGCCTTAGCAAAGAGTGTCTGTGCTTCAGTAAGCATGTGCTTCCCAGGGACCTCGCCATGGATCCCAAAGGCACTGTTCCTACTACTTCTCCTTCTACTGGAAAACGCAAAGTTGCAGATATTCAGGTAAGGCTGGAGCTGACTATGGCCTAGACCTGAGTGCAATGCGCTCGGGGGCAGTAGTGACTTCCCAAGTATTCATTAAGCACAGAGGACTGGGCTCAAAGACGCACGGGTCACACAGAGCAGAAGGAAGCTATAAAATAAGAGCGAGTTGCAACAACTCTAGAATTTCCCATGAGTCACAGGTGCGTAAAATCATTTCTCTCCCCCCACCTCTATATATAACTTCTATAACTATATCTAATCTCTATCTCTCTTTTGGAGTTATCCAAGCAGCTCGAGCTCCAAGCAGCAGGCGCAGAAGGAACCCTGTATTTCAGAGTCTTCCACCCTCTCTAGATGGTCTCTGACCCACCCTGTCTGTGCCCAGCAGGAGGCCTGCAGCACACCTGCCACCTGCCTGCCCGGGGGCTGTCCGGAAGACAGAGCCAGAGTCCTAGGCAGTGAGGAGGGCTCGAAGGAGCTGGAGAGCCAACCAGGACGCTGGACTGAGAACAGCAAGGGGCAAAACCCTTGGTCCCAGCTCTGGGGACGGCGTGGGTGGAGCAGGACGGAGCTTGCCAGACGTTGCCAGCCCGCACGCCCCACCCCCAGCATCAGCTGTCTGCTGGCGAGTCTCCCTTTGCTTACAGTGAAGTTTGTAAGGGCCCACGCTGTCTACCTGGGGCTCGGGGGTGGGGGGAGGCGTGAGAAGAGGGGCTGGCCTGCAGCCCGCTGCAGGGTGTTGGACCTGGAAAGGCCTCCCTTCTCCTGCCTGAGGCCTTCTCGGAGGGTTGGGGGACTCTCATTTCAGGAGTGGTTCCCTGACACTCTCATATGGCAAACATCTCTATCTTCAACTTGTATTATCCCTGCATGCAAAAACATTCGAAGCGACAGAACCTCTGATGGGTTCAGAAATGTCACATGACAGACAGAGCTGAGGCACAAAAACCACTGCGCCTCCGCTCTGGGCAAATTTCTAATGGGTCCTGCTTACCTCCTGAAGGCACCAGCCACAAGGGGCGGCTGCCAGAGGGGGAGCAGCTAAGTTTGAAGCTGGAGGCACTGAGGGTGGTGGGGACAGGCAGAGAGGGGCGTGGCCTCTGCAGACAGGGTCTGAAGGCAGCAGAGAGCCCCCAGCCCGGTGGGCATGGAGGGGACCAAAGGCAGCGGGGCAGCTGGAGGCAGGTGTTGCCAGGCTTCCACGTCTGGCCTGGAGCCCACTCCTGTGCGGGTCCAGAGCCAACGGGTTCCTCTTGGGAAGGAGAAGGCAAGAGTCCCCAGGCCTCATTCTCTCCTCAGGGCCCAGGCTAACCATCCCCTAGAACTTCCTAGAGCTCTGAGAAGATGGGGCCCAGGTGCTGCTCCTCCAAGAAGCAGCTGGGGACGCCCAAGGAAGGTGGAGGCTTTCAGGCACAAGGATGAATGGCCTGGAAAACGAATGGACCACTGCTGCACGCAATAGTAGGGGGTCACGTGCCCTCCTTCCAGGGAGACACCACTCCCTGCGGGCTGACAAGACCAGTGCAAGCAAGCAGTCCACGAGTGAGCACAGCTGCCCGAGTCCTTCTCCAGATCATTTCTTGATGAATTTTAGGTGATGTCACAGTCAAGTCACAGTCGAATTGTAGAGCCCTCAATTCTGAAGTCCCTCTGGTCTCTTCCATCTATAGGCTCTTAAAGAATTAAAGTGCTTTCAGTGTCTTCTACCTGGAAACACTCACAAATCTTGGGGTGAAGCGAACAACCCCACGAGAGGAGATGGACCACTCTTCCCCAAGTCAAGGCGCGCTCCCAGACTGGGCTCCCTCCCACCCCCAGCGGGCGGTCCCCACGCGCGTGGGGCAAGAGCACTTTCAGCAGCTCCCACGTGGAATACACGCGCAAGCGCGCGCACCAGGACCAGTCCCTGTGCCTCAATTGCATCACCAACTAGCCAATGGAAGGGGGCGGGAGGCCCCTCGGTTTGAACCTGGCCCTCCCGCGGAGCAGCCCATCAGTCTGCACTGGGGACAGCCGCGCCCTCGGAGTCTGACCAGTGTTTCTTGTCCTCGGGGCGGGGCTCTGCAGCGGGTCTTCCGAGGCCCAAGGAGGCCGGCGCCTTTTCCAAGCCGCTCCCCTCCGAGAGCTTTCTTCCACTGCGAGTTTTCGGCAACTTCCCCTTGAAGGCCTTGCTGCAGTCGCTGCCCGCGCGCGGCCCCTGGCCGCTGTGGGTGCTCCGATGCTCCTGGAGGACCGAGCTGTTGCGGAACATCTTCCCGCACTCTAGACATTCGTAGGGCCTCTCCTCACTGTGCACAGCCTGGTGCTTGAAGAGGTTGGATCGCCTGCTGAAGGTCTTCCCGCACTCACTGCACTCGTAGGGCTTCTCCCCGCTGTGCACCCGCCGGTGCTGGCTGAGGCCCGAGCGCCCCCGGAAGGTCTTCCCGCACTCCTTGCACTCAAACGGCTTCTCCCCGCTGTGGATGCGCTGGTGGTGAATGAGCTGGGAGATGCCCTTGAAGGCTTTTGGACACTGGCTGCACGTGTAGGGCTTCTCGCCACTGTGGGTGCGCTGGTGCTCGATAAGGTTGGAGCTCCTGCTGAAGGCCTTCCCGCACTCGCTGCACGCGTAGGGCCGCTCGCCACTGTGGATGCGCTGGTGCTCCAGGAGCGCGAAGCTACGCCGGAAGAGTTTCCCGCACTCGCCACACTCGTAGGGCTTCTCGCCGCTGTGGATGATTTGGTGCTTGATGAGGTTGGAGCTGCGCGTGAAGGTCTTCCCGCACTCGCCGCACGCGTAGGGCTTCTCGCCGCTGTGGATGCGCTGATGCTCCAGGAGCGCGAAGCTGCGCCGGAAGAGTTTCCCACACTCGCCACACTCGTAGGGCTTTTCACCGCTGTGGATGATCCGGTGCTTGATGAGGTTGGAGCTCCGGCTGAAGGATTTCCCGCACTGCTGACACAGGAACCGCTTGTCGGCGCCTTTGGAGCCCTGCTGCCTTAGAACGGAATCCTGCCTGCCACCATGGCTGCTTCTTGGTGTCTCTCTTCCGTCACCCCAGGAGCTGCCTTGGCCTTTCTCCCGGGGATGGTCACCCCTGCCAGAACCTGTCTCTGAACCACAAGCGTGTTTCCGTCTGTGATCAAGTGTCTCCTCTGACGGCCCAGCTACCTGGCCCTTGTTGCCACCCTGGAGACGGGCCCCTGCGAGTTCTTTTGGACAATCTTTCTGCTTTGACATCGACGTCTTGTTCTTTATCCTGTCACCTGTAAAGACAGGGAGCACCAACCAGTGTCACTGCCTGCCCCCCAACCCCAGCTCTCTCATTCCAAGGATGGAAAGAGATGCATCAGGAGTTGAGTATCATCGTCAGCAGACAGGAGGGCAGGAGGGGAAGAGGTGGGAATGTGCTGGAAATAGCAGAGCTGGTGTGAGATAGCAGCACATGCTCCCTTCACCTGGTACCTCAACACAGGACCCCCTGGGAGATTTCAATCTACCATGAGAGAGAATGTCCCACCCAAATTGGCCATGCCACCCTCCACTGGCCGCTGCTCTTTGCAAATGACTCAGGCAAGCCGGCAGAGCGCCCCTCACTCACCTGTCTGCATCCCTGTGACGGCCCCCATCCTGTGGACGTCTGCTACCCAGGGCCCCTCCCCTCGCTCTAGCTGGGAGACCAGGTGAGGCTTGGAGGATGAAAACCCTGTCCAAGGAAATGAAGCAGATGAGTCACTCCTGAACTCAGCCCAGCCTTAGTCTCTTCAGGAACAGAGAATGAAGAACTCTCTAGAGAGTGCCACTGGGAAAGTCCAGAAGGGCAGAGTCCCTCTAAGGAAGCAAGGGGCTCTGAGTGTACAGGGGCCAGGTGTGCGTGGCAAGTATTAAGTATGTGGTGGTTTGGCCCAAGAGGATAAAGGATGTTATTATTTGGCCTGAAGGAAGGGCGGCAGGCTGGTGGGAAGAGGGGGATCTGTGGGGAAACCCTAAAGGACAGAGGAAGGGCTGGAGCAGGTGCCCACAGGGTACAAGGCCCCAGGGAGCATCAGAAGCCACAGAGCTGAAGGGCTGCCTATGCCCTGAAAGCCACAACACGTGTCTCACCATCCAACAGAACAGGTGTCTCTGTTCCTTACACCAAACTCCGTGGAGGTTTCTAGACCTCCCCTGGGAACCCCAGATCTACCTGGTGAGGGTCAGAAAGAACCTAGAGGAAGGAGCCCACGCATTTACCTAAAACACTAGATGACTAGATGACTGCAGGTGAGATCTGCAGAGTCGAAAAGAAGAATTGGAGAGAATGGGTCCCCTCCAAGCCCGAAGGTGGCAGGGTGCAGTGGGGCAGCCGACTCCAGCTCATTCCCACTTCTGCAGACGGGGAAACCAAGTCCTGGGCCTCTGTGCTCTGGGCCCTTTGTGACTTGATGCAAGGGAAAATGCTGCTGGACTCTATACCGTGAGATGAATGGAACAGGCAGCCTTGGCAAAAATGAATTAAGTATAAATGAGTGCATATAAATATTCGAGGATAACTTGCATCTATCTTTCGAGTGGAAGAGGTTTAGTTTACCCGTGATTTTATATGCAAAATAAGTGTGACGGGGGCCTACACATTTTCCTAACACACCCACAGGCCCAGACCATGTAGCTCAAAACTGTGCTACTGAGGTGAAGGCAGGGCTACAACGGATTACGGGTCCCACGGACTCACAGTAACCAATGAGCAAAGAGACTCGGAAATAAACTGAGCTCAGAGACAGAGTGGGGGACTGGGTGTGGGGGGTCCTTACCCAGTGACACCAAGTGGCGGTAGTTCTCTAGCATCACCCGCTTGTAGAGCACCCTCTGTCGGAAATCCAGGAGCTTCCATTCTGTCTTGGTGAAGTACACGGACACGTCTTCAAAAGATACTGGCACCTAAAATGAGCCATTCCTGTGGCGTTCACCCCTGCGGGCCCCAGGGTGAGCTGGCGGCACTGACACGTGGATCAGGGGGTGCCCAGAGAGCTCGGCTGGGGCCAGAGGAGGTGGTAGGCGGGTCGGCTGCTGGGAGGGCATGCCCGCCATCAGGAAGCCCCACTCACCTTGGGTCTGGCCTTCAGGAGCACGGCTGCCATCACAGGGCCACGGAGACGCTAAGGGGGTGGGAAGAGCCAGGGGTGAGCTGAGTCCACCCGCTAAGTGTGACATCATCCAGATAAGGTCCCATTCCCAGATGTTGGGGGACAGGACTTTAGCTTATCTTTTGAGGGGGGGACGCAATGCAGCCCATAACACTCTGCCTAGCTGAGCTTCTGTCCCCTCTCCTTGCCATGCAGGGCCCACTGGACAAATATACACCCTCTCCCCGTGCTAGGCCCGCCGAGCCAGGCTCTCGAGAGGCTGTTTCTCATTTCCTTCTGCTCTCTCAGGCAGGAAGAGCACGTCACTGACAAAGTGGACAGAATCAGATTTCTCTGCATCCGTTCTTGATGCCAGAAGACAGGGCTGCAAAAAGAGAACTTGCTCCAAGGATGTTATCTCCGCCCACTGGAGACCACGACATGGGAGTGGGGGTGCTTCTGACACGTGGGCACCACAGCAGGAGAGGGGGTGAAGGGGTGAGGTCCCGGAGCAATTTACATATCCAGAAATTCCCTTGTCACCATGATGAGCTGTCACTTAACAGCTCCATTCAACACATGGGCAGCAGTGGCTCTGCTGTTGCCCCTCCACTCCCCTGCCAGTGCCTTAGCAGAATAAATAGACAAATGCATGTCTGGTGAAGAAGTTTATACTCATCAGAGAGAAAGAGTCCCTTAAGGCCAAATGGATGCTAAAGCCATTAGGTGAAAGGCCGAGGGAGAAAGACCATCCACGTGATGTCAAAACACCTTCTTGGCTTACTGCCGGCCACGAGAGGAAGAGGCAGACGTGGGGTGTCCCCACTGTGATGATGCCCAGGGGGGCTCTTGCCAGAGCCTGACCTGTCTCTACTACAGCCTTGGGACCCAACTTCCAGTTTATAGAGGACTTGGGGGACAGAGGGACCAGTTAAAGACACGACAAGGAAGCAACCAGCCTTATCCTGAAGGTAGGCTGTTCCCTGGTCTCCTCTGTAAATCAGTGTCACGGGGAAAAGAGGAGGCTGAGGAGGGAGACTGTTCCAGATAAAAAGAAATTTAAGGGGCCAACAGCCAAGTGGAAGGGGAATCCTCGGTGAGATGCTGGTGTGAACAAAAGAGGGGTCAAAGGCATTGGGGAGTGCTAGAAGGGTGGCAGCAGGGCCACTGCTGCCCATGTGTGGAACGGGTAGTGGCGCCGGGTCAGGGAAGAAGTGTCCTTCTCAAGAGACATGCGTTGAACTCTTTGCAGAGAAAATGGTGCCTGAAGTTACTTTAAAATATTTCAACAAAACAAAAGAAAGCGAGAAGGAGAGAGAGGGAGAGAGAGAGAAACAAGCAAATAAGGCAAACGGGAACAGGAGGCCACTGCGAACCCGGGCGGGAGGGCCCCTGGGCGTGGCTGGACTATTCTCTGCACCTGTCTGTCTGCTTGACAGTGTTCAGAGTGAGAAGGGTTTAAAATAGTCTGGTGGTTCCTTAGTCAGGAAACATAGTTATTCTATGACCCAGCAGTTTCACTCCTGGGTATATGCACTGAAAACAAGTGTTCTGGCAAAAACGTGTCCACCCGTGTTAATCAACTGCAGCACAATTCACAGTTGCCAAAAGGTGGAAACAACCTACATGTCCATCAACTGAAGAATGGATAACAAGCCACAGTCTAGACACATGACAGAATATCATTTGGCCACAAAGAGGAATGAAATACTGGTCTACGCTACCATGTGGATGAACCTGGGGACCGGATGCTAAGGGAAAAAAGCCAGGTACAGACATGAAAGGCCACATACTGTATGATTCTATTTACATGATGTAATATAATATTTCACAAGAGCTTTCTTGACCTGGTTTTGAAGTTATGATTAAAAACTCTTCTTTTTGGCCCTTCTAAGGCAGTTTGCTAAGCCCCCACCCCACCCATCTCCCTTATGAGGGCCCCTCCCTCTGGGGCCATTACCCCCATTCCCCTCTTATCGGGGTCTCCCAGTCCAGGTCCAGGTTCCAGACAACTAGGGACAGCCCCAGAGATTCAGAGAGCAGATTGGTGGGTGCCAGGGGCTGGAGTTGGGTCGAGTTGGGGCTTCATGAGGATGGGGTTTCTTTTCTGGGTGATAAAAATGTTTTGGAAATAGATCGTGGTGATGGTCGCACAACTTTGCAAATATACTTAATATTGCTGCCAAGTCATCGTTCTGATGTCCACAGGGCACCTAGGTTTCACTGGGACACACCGTCAGTCACTGGGAGACCTGCACAAGTTAAAGGTATGGGGAGCGCCGAGAATACTGTTAATAGCAAGGGTTTTCAGACAAACAGCAAATTGTTTGGAAACACATCACAAGCTTATTTTTTTCCTATCATGACTGTACTGCCAGGTCACCATCCATTTTGGACAACACAGAAAAGCTGAAAGGAAAAGGCGTTCTGTCTAATCCCCCACACCAAGACATGCTGGGGAGCAAGCCCTCAAGAGAGAAGACACTGTTGAGCGGTGACCGCCTGAGAGAAACATCACGGACAGTTTTCACCCGCAGACAGAGACCAACGTTGAAGTTCAAACCATAAGGCCCATTGGAGGCACCAGCCACGTGAATGGTCACACACAGCAGTGTCCATCCTTCAGACCTACTGCCCGACGTCAGCATAATTTCAAATCCTGGAATGACACATGACAAGCCCTCCCAAACCCTAATGCCAGGCAGCCCCCAGGTGGAAACAGGGCGACACTCCCGAGCAAGAATGCAAGGAAGACTATGGAAGGAGCCTGCAGAACTGGAGAGTGGCTTCTCCTAAGACCCCTTTGACCTCGGTGGGCCTCCAGAGCAGAGGAGAGGTTGCGGGATGATTCCAGGCCCCGAAGCTCAGGTTTCCCTGAAACAGGACACTGGGCACACAGGGCAGACAAGAGTCCATCAGATTGCCACACTTGGGGCAAGAACCTGGGGAGCCTCCTTCACCCTGGGGAACCGGGTGCCTACCCCTGGGCTGTTCCACCCCAGGGAAGGGAGCAGACTCCCATCCCGCTCGCTGAGCCTGGCCGAGGTGCGGCTGCGTCTGTGGGGAGGCCCCAGGGGGAGGTGGGGAGCAGCCTGGGGAGAGCAGTGTGGCCCCCACAAAGGGAGAAGCCTCCAGTGGGCTTCAGTGCTGATGTCTTCGGAAGACCACGAGATGGGGCTATTTCCCCAGAAAAAGAAAACAGAAAACAAACAAATAAACAACAGGGAAGGCATTTAGCCAGCCCACTCACGCTGGATCAGGAACTGGGGCTCTCTCGCCCACCAAGAGGGACACGCAGGACCACCAGAGTCGGGCTTCTCCCTTCCTGGTGGAACTTCCTCTGGGGTTTGGCAACTCAAATCCCCAGCTGCCTCCTCTCAGCTGCCACAGGCTTCCCTGTGTCACCTGTCACCTTCTGGAAAGGCCCAAGGACCCAGTGCCCAGGGAGTCCAGCCTCAGCTCAGAGCCGAGGTCTGCTCTGGGCGCTGTCACAGGTCATCCCAGGGCCCTCCGTGCTGTCTGGCCCAGCAAAACCCTCCAAGGAGCCACCCTGCCACTGGCGTCTCCAGGCCCTGCTCTGGGGCGGGAATGGAGGCTAACCTGGAGAGAAAGAGGCCACCTCCTAACGGGGTTCTCCCCCGCTCACAGCCCTTCCTGGGGTGCCCATCTCACCTCCTCCCTCTCCTCCGGCCACACTGGCCTTGGTGCTGGCCATTCCCTCTGCCAGGAAGGCTCTCTCACCTCCTTCAAGTTTTTGAGAAATGTCGCCTTCTAACCTCAGTTCTTAAACCTGCAGTCCAACCCCTCCACTCCCTTCTGCTCTGTTTTCCCCATGGCATTTACCACTGTTTACCATACAGGATAATTCTTAATTGAAAGCGCTTACTGTTTATTACCTGTGCTCTACCACTAGAATTGGACGCGGGAGCGGGGTTTGGCTGTTTTGTTCCCTAATAAATCTCCGATGCCCGTGGCGGCCTGGCCCACAGAGGTGCTTGGCAGCTATCTGTTGAATCGGAGGGCTGTCAGAACTGGCCCTGCGTGGCCATCCCGCACACTTTTCCGCTCAGCCCAGCTCACTCCCTCTCTTGCTCCTGGGGTCTTTCCATCTAACCCTTTTGGTGCCTTCTGGCGTGCTCGTCCCGCCAGCACCCCCGCACCCCCAAGGGGCCCAAATCCCCACCCCTGACAGCCGCAGGGTCTCGTACTGGGACCCTCAGGGCCCACGCCCGCGGACGCTTCGCCAGGTGCCCCTGGGCAGGAGTGCCGTGACCTCATGCAGAACCGCAAAACCCAAACTTACCAAGTGGCTGGGCGACGGGATGCTCTCTCGCCAGCCCCAGAGTCTGCAGCGAACCTCACTCGGAGGAGAGAAACTGGGAAATATGGGCTGCCTTTCCCCGGCGCCCAGGGAGGGGCAGCCCCGAGGGCCGGTTGGCAGCTCTCGTGCTCGCCACCTCCCAGGGCGTCCAGGCTGTTGCCGCCGCAGCTCCCTCACCCTCTCGCCACCTGCGGAGATGGGGCTCGCGGGCCTCGGGGCTGTCCTTCCCTCCTCCCCAACCCACCCCCCTGGCAGGCCCGAGGTCAAGGCCGCCGCCTCCGAGAAGCCTTCCAGGGCAGCGCCCCCGGAAGGCGGTGGGGCTCCCGGCTGGGTCTCGATCTCGTCCCCGGGCGCCGCTCCGGAGACGCGTTCTGCGCGGCCGTCTGTCTGTCCAGCGCCGACGAGCCGGGCCGGGGCGAGGGCGGGGCTGGGGCGGCGGTGGCGTGGGAACGGGGCGCGGGGAGGGGGGGGCACGGAGCATGCGCAGCGCGGCGGTACGGAGGCCCTGCCCGGTGCCCGCCCCGGCGCGCCCAACGGGGTTTCTGGCCTAGCTCCCTGCGTACCCCGAGGCACTTCCGCTCTCCATCTGGGCTGCCTCGAGGGCTGGGGTCGCAGGAGCCAGTTCACCGCAGTGCCCCAAGGGGACAGGAAAGGGACAACGTTGGCAGAGCACTTCCACTGAGGCTTTACTTTACGTCCATCCATTCATCCGACCATCCATCTGGGACCCACCGGATCCCTACGGGGCAGCCAGCACCCAGCCAATCCCCCCCCCCCCCGTAAGGGACCAACCAGCTTGAGCCAGGAGGGCAAAGATGAGAAAGTAGGGAGCAGTGAAGGGGGATTTGGAGGAAGGCCGTGTGCAGACAGATGGAGAAAGAGAAGAGATACCCGGTGCATTGGGACCCCGCCCCATGTGACCATCAAACTGGTCTTTAAGGTGGGCATTGGGGTCTCCATTTTCCCACAGGTCACCGTCCACATGGCAGGACTGGGGTTGAAATACAGGGCCTACTCTGCACAAATGCACCACTGACAATGATGAGTTCCTCCCAAAGTTAAGTTAAAAAGGCCGTGGAGGAAAAGCAACAAGGAAAAAACCCGCGGGACCGCCTGTCCCACCCCTCCCGGTCCCTGCTGTGCTTGAGGTGGGCACCTCCTCTGCCCCTGAGCTGTACCTTTCCTGACACAACCAGATCTCTGGCATCTTCTCTTCAAACGGCTCCAGGCCCCGGCCAGGAGAGCGCAGGCCTGCAGTGAGAAGCCCTCCCCATGCCCATGCTCCCAGGGCAGCAGCTGCCCACGCCTGGCTTCAGGGGAAAGCTGGGACACCAGCTCAGGGTGCTTCTGGCCTCAGGGAGCAGGGATCTCCGGGGTGGGGGCAAGTGCAGCACAGCTTCAGGGGTCCTTCCCTGGAGCAGAGGCGGGGAGGTCCCCTGTGGCCTTTGGTTGTGAAGGCCCTGATGACCAATCTTGTCTCTAACCAGAAGTATGGCTAGACACGCCTGGGCCTGTGCTTAACAGATGTAGTGGAGTGAATGGTGGCCCCTCAAAAGATATGTGCACCCGTAACTCCCAGAACCTGTGCATGGGAACTTTCCTGGCCAAAGGATATTTGCAGATGTGATGAAATTAAGAATCCTAACATGAGGTCCTTCTGAATTATCCAGGTGAGCCCTAAATCCAGTAATAAGTGTCCTTCTAAGAGGCAGAAGAGGAGAGACACAGACATAGAGGGGAAAGAGGCCACAGGAAGATAAAGGCAAGAGACAGGAGAGACGGGAGGGTTGATGGGAAGGATATGGCCACAAGCCCAGGAGTGCCTGGAGCCCTACGAAATCATAGAGGCAAGGAGGGGTCCTCCCCTAGAGGGCGTTTGGAGAGAGCACAGCCCTGCTGACACCTTGACTTTGGGCTTCTGGCCTCCAGAACCATGAGAGAATAAATTTCTGTTATTTTGATTTTTAAGAAATTTTTCTTGGGGGAGGAAGTAATTAGGCTTATTTATTTTTAGAGGAGGTAATGGGGATTGAACCCAGGGCCTCATGCATGCTAAGCATGTACTCTACCACTTGAGCTACACCCTCCCCCAGTTCCTGTTGTTTTAAGCTGCCTGGTTTGTGGTAACGTATTGCATCTACTCCAGAGGGAACAGCCTGAGCCAAAAGAGGGCTGGGCCTTTGCACCCACCTTCACAATTAGTAATTGGAGGTGGGCAGGGGGCAACTTTGGATAAGGCGGCTCCTTTGGCCTTGGTCAGTTCTCAGAGAGCCTTGGCATCCAACCTTCATGGAAGGAGGGAAATGAGAGCCTGAGGCTGAGACAGGGGCTTGGGGAGTACATCCCGGCATCCAGTGCAGTGTGGAATGGCTGCATGCTCTCAGCAGGTAGCAGGAGATAAATTTCCCTTCTAGAAGATTTTCGGTTTTTTTATTATGAAGATTTCGAACACATGCCCAGCCAAGGGAGAGTAATCGAACGAAAATCTGTGTATGCACCAGGCAGCTCCCACAGCGGTCTATGCAGGTCCAGCCCTCTCCCTCTCCTCTGTCTGCTTCCCCTTATTGTGACCAGGGGGGCCTGGAACCTTCTCCGAAAGAGGTGGCCTCACCTGCTGCGGTGAGGATTATGCCCCAAGGGCAACAAGCCCCGATTCGGCCACCCTGCAGCAAGTCCCTCAGACTCCCATGGGGAAGGGGCCTGGGGAAGGGGCCCAAGGGGGGAGTCCAAGCCAGCAGTGGCTACGCTGTGGCTGACAGGCTCTGGCAGCCCATCCAGGGAGGAAGGTGGTCTAGGGTGGGGTCCTCTCAGCCCCTGTCACTAATTGGGTGACAGACAGAGACCAGGCCTGACAGCGTGTGAGGTGAGCTGGTTCTCTGCCGGGAAGGTGGTGTGGATGGAGTGGAGCTGATGGGTGGAGGAGGGGGTAGTCCAAGGTGTGGTCCTGGGAGACAGCGGCCCTGGGGTGTGTAGGGGCTGGGCACGCTTGAGGCAATCAGCGCTCTAGGTCACCAGGGCTGCTCCTTGACCCTGCGCAAGGGTCAGAGCCTTGAGTGGCTCACAGGATGCAAGGTGTCATGTCACACGTGGGGCCAGTCCTCAGACCCCTGGGGCCCCGGAGGCTGGATGGGGGTCTCGTGGTGAGGCTGGTGGGGGCAACAAAACCGGACTTGGGTGCCAGTAGGGAGCAAGACCCTCCCCTCAGAGCAGGCCATTTTGATGTTTGTGGGCCTGGAGCTCGGCTGGAACTGGAGCTTCTCTGACGGCTGCAGCTGCCACTCTGACACCTGTATTTCCCAGACAGAAGACACCACTGTCCCTCTGCTGTCCCTCCTCAGTGTGGCCACCACTGTCCCAAAAATTGACTCTCCCAGTATGACCACAACTGTCCCTTTACTGCCCCGCCATGTACCCCAAAGTGCTACAAAGCCCCAGACTGCACCCAGGACCCAGCCTCTTTCTACCCTCAAGTCTTGGCTCTGGTGTCAGCCTGCCCCTTGGGGGCTGGGAAAAGTCTGTCATTGGCAACGGGGACCACTTGCCTCCTTGAACCTCTTCAGGGAAAGAGGAGCCCTGCTGCTCGGACAGAAAGTGACTCCTTCGCTGGTGCCTGACTGGGCCATTTGGTCCAGGCGCTGCCCAGATCTCTAACAGCTGCCCTAGGGATGTCATGTGTGTGGGGGCTGGGGGACTGGGACCCATCAGATCTGCCTCTGGATTTGGGGATGGGGGTTGCCATACCTCAAGCCACACTGGGGGGGGGGGGAATGGACACCTGAATGAAATGGAAGAAGGAGAATGGCTGTGGGGAGGGCAGCCAGCAGTGGTCTGAAAGAGCTATGCAGCCAGGATGGCCTGGTGGAAGGGAAGGCTCACCTTCCAGCAGCCTGAGGCCGACCTCCAGCCAGGCTGCACCTCGCCAACCAATGCCCACCTCCACTAGTGGCTGTGCCCCCCCCCCCGTCCCCCATCCCGGGTCTACACTTGGGAGGGGGAGTGGCCAGTGAAGTGTGTCTGCTCACTAACTTCAGTGCGGCTCTTTACACAGTCCTTTATTGGTTCCTCTTACTCCATCCTTCTTTTAATGTTAGTGTTTAATAGTCATGAATATTTAGAGGCTTCATGTTACTTGTTGAAAGATAGAAATGATACATTCTAAGAAAATGACAGGAAAAAAACCTTTTCAAAACCAAACCAAACCAAAAAAACAAAAACAAAAAAACAAAAAACAGAACCTCAGTGAGCTGTGAGACAATATAAAAAGGTCTAATGCATATGTATTTGGGATCCCAGGAAGGAGGAGAGAGAACAGGGAAGAAAAACAACTTGAAGAAATAATGACTGACATCTTTAAAATCTGGAGGTAGACATAAGACATAATTTACAAATTTCACAAGCTCTGTGAACCCCAAGGAGGATAAATACAAAGAAAAAGCACATGTAGACCCATTACCGTCAAACTACTGAAAACACAGGATAGAGAGAAAGTCTTGAGAGCAGTCAGAGTTAGATGAAGCACTACATATGGGAGAACATTAATAAGAAAATCCACTGAGTTCTCCTCAGAAACAATGGAAACCAGGAGACAGTGGAACAACATTTTAAAGTGCTGAAGAACAACAGAAAAATAACTTTCAACTCAGAACTCTGTAGTCAGGGAAAAGATCCTCCCAGAATGAAGGTAAAATAAGGACCTTTTGGGATAGATGAAAGCTAAGACAATTCACCAAGAGACCTGCACTAAAAGAAATGCTAAAGGAGGTCTTTCAATCTGAAGAAACACAAGAGAGAAACTTTGAACTTTGGTAGAGATGAAGAACACCAGAAATGGTAAATGTGTGGGTAAACATTAAAGAAGAGGTATTTGCTCTTA
This sequence comes from Camelus bactrianus, assembly GCF_048773025.1. NCBI lineage: Eukaryota > Metazoa > Chordata > Mammalia > Artiodactyla > Camelidae > Camelus > Camelus bactrianus. The sequence goes on along the minus strand of NC_133575.1, from coordinate 116,610,851 downwards.
ATTTTTTTATAATACAGATGACTATTTAAAGTAAAAGTTATAATAGTATATTGTAGGTTTTATAATATATTTAGACATGTGGCAACTACAGCATAAAGGATGGGGTAGAGGGGAAATGAATCTATGTGGCAGAGAGGTTCTTACATTCATGTGAAGATAAAAGGTAATAATGATAAAAGGTTAATTAACCAGGAATGCATCCAATTCAGGTCTACTTGCACCTAACAGACCTTAAAATATATGAAATGAAAATAGATAAAATAAAGAGAGAGATGTTTCCACAAGTATAGTTGATTTTAACACTTCTGCCTCAGCAATTGATACTAGACAAGAAATCAGTAAATATACGGAATAGCTTTATGACATTATCCATCACAGTAGAAAACAAAGTATAAGAAAAACTGGACCAATTAGCTACAGTGGGTTCTCCATCTGCAACCCCTCCAACCCCGTTGCCTTGTACGGAAGCCACTTTACCGGTAGGAGGCCAGTGGGCGTGTCTTTTGCTTTGGAGGCGCCAAGCCTTAGGACCTCAAGTCCTTACTGCTCACGGCCTATTGTTACAGTAACAAACCACCTGCTCACGTGCTCTTCTGATCCAATCATCTTCCTTGCCGAGAGACGTCTAGAACTTTCTCACTCATCTTCCTGGGACTTCCGGGAGGGCTGGGGAAACCCACGAGGTCGCAGCACAGAGTGCCTGGGAGAGTCCGCTGCTCAGTTCCTGGCCACAGTGCTGAGACTACCTCTTCAGACCCTTCTGAGCGGGACCCCGGAGTTGTCCACAGAGTCAGAGAAAGTAAGCGGACCGGCAGGGGCTTGACCTGGGCCTGGACTCTGCAGTTACCAGGCGCCCTCGGCGGGGGCCCATTAGCTGCCTCGGCAGGGAGTGGAAGTGGGGGGAGGGCTAACGTCTCAAGTGGGGATGCAGAGGCGGAGGGCCCCCACCTAAAGGGAGGGCTACTGCCCGAAGTGGGGCTGAGGGAAGGGTTCTCCAGTGTGGGGGTCCGAGGGGAAGGCTGCTGGCTAGGAGGGTGGCTGGTGAGGAGTGTTCTGTTGGGGGGCAGAGGGTGGGGTTAATGGCTAAGCATGTGGGGGCTCGGAGGGGAGGGCTCCCTGCTGAGCGGGTGCACCGGCTTTGGGGGCTGGAGCAGAGGACTCCTGGCTGTGGGGGTGGGGAAGATGGGAGAGGAGGGCTCCCCATGCCGGGATAGGAGAGGAGGGCGAACCTCTGCCACGTGTGTGGGGGCCGGGGGTGGGGGGAGCTACTGGCTGGAGGGCAGAGACCGGGAGGACTCCCGGGTGTGGAGGTGGAAGCATAGGGGGCGCTCCTGCTGTGCGTGGTGGGGGGTGGGGGGGTCGGGGAGGACGCCCGTGGCAAGAAGCAGGGCTCCAGTTCCCGGGTCTGGGTGAAGGGGAGGCAAGAGGGGCGGGCTCCCAGTCTGCATCTGGGGCCAGAAGAGGGGAGAGCTCCTGGCAGAGGGTGCTCCTGGGAGGATTCCTGGGTGTGAGGAGGTGAGAGAGGAAGTCTGGTCTCTCAGCATCTGGAGGCGCACTGCTACAAGGGCCAAGAGTGGAGTGCTACCCGCTGTGGGGGAGGGGTGAAGTGGGAAGGGGCAGGAGAGGAGCCGCCTGGCTGCATGGGGTGTGGATGATGGTGAGGGGGAGGTGCTGGGGCGGCTCTGATCTGGTGCAGGCTGTTGGCCATGGCACTTGGATTGGGGGAGTGGCTCAGAAAGGAGCCCTGGGCCTGCGCATTAGGTATCTGAGAGGCTCCAGGGCGCCTCCGTCTGGGGTGGCATAGGGATTGCAGTGATGGTAGGGGCAAGGCCTTGGTCTCCGTGTACAAAATACAGATTTCTTATGAAGTCGGCTTTCTACATTCCTCCAGACTGACCGTACCTGGGGTTGTAAAAATCCATCAACTTAAAAGGATTGGAATTTTACAAGGTAAGTTCTCCCATCATAGGGGAATTTTACTTGACATTAATAATGATAATATATCTTTAAATATTTGGAAACCGTGTATCAAAGAAGAAATCACAAAGGGACTTAGAACATATTTCAAACTGAATAATAAAAAGCACAACTTACCAAAATTAGTGGGAGGCAGCTAAAGAGCGACAGAAAGAAAATCGAAGTGCTTACGCTAGAAAAGAAAGGGCATAAAATCAGGGACCTAACAGTCTATTTAGAGGAGCTAGAGAAAGAAGTATGAAGGAAACAAAATGAATTGTCGGCAGAAATAGTACAGCTAAGAGAGGAAATCGGGGATAGAAAGCAAATTGTGGACACTGTGAACAAGGCCGCATGCGGTGGTTCTTGTTTTTAAATAGCAACAACAACAACAACAACAAAAAAAAAAATGAGAAAGCCCTAAAGAATCAAGGAAAAAGAGAAAGAACGCTAATCACCAATATGAGGAATGAAGGAGGGCTAACGCTGCAGATCAGACTGATATTAAAAGGAGAATATAGGGATATTATCAAAAAATGTATGCTAAAAATTTGAAAACTTGAAAATTCATTGTGAAACATGCAGCTTCCTAAAATCAATGCCAGAAAAGTAGAAAACATGACTAGCCTTCTATCTTGTAAATAAATTTATCAAAAAATTTTCTTAAAATCCAACAAACAAAACAGGATTGGGGTGGTGCTCCAATCTGCTGCTGTGAAGGGCATGGGACTCTTGGTGGGCAGTGGGGTGGGCTGTGTGGCACAAACATGCTTCTCTCCCCTTTGTACCCACAGGCTGATTTCCACACTTCAGTCTGTGCACCCCTGTTCCATCACTTGCCCTCATGCTCCGCTCCTCAAAAATGGCGATGGCACTGGCGATGCTGCAGGATTGGTGCGGCTGGATGGGCGTGAATGCTCAGCGCTCTCTGCTCATCCTGGGCATCCCGGAGGACTGTGAGGACCAGGATTTCCAGGAGGCCGTGCGGGCTGCCCTGTGGCACCTGGGCAGGTACCGAGTGCTGGGCAAGGTCTTCAGAAAGGAGCTGGGGTCCCGGGTTGCCTTGGTCGAGTGTGCTGAGTATTTAAACCGAAGCTTGATTCCTCGACAAATACCAGGCACGGGGGGACCCTGGCCTGTGGTCTTCCTGCCACAGGCCCCTGATTCTGAGTCACAGGATAGACCCAATTTCCCTGCCCAGCCCCAGAGACCAGCATTGGTTGGCAGGGCAGGTGAGGCAGGAGCTGCAGGTGAGGCAGGAGCTGAGGGTGAGGCAGGAGCTGAAGACGCGGCAGGAACGCCAGGTGAGGAAGAGGTTGCACAGGAAGTAGAGGCTGCAGAGGAGGAGGGGGCTACAGGTGAGGAAGGGGCTGCAAGTGAGGCGGGAGCCGCAGGTGAGGAAGGGGCTGCAGGTGAGGCGGGAGCCGCAGGTGAGGAAGGGGCTGCAGGTGAGGCGGGAGCCGCAGGTGAGGAAGGGGCTGCAGGTGAGGTGGGAGCCGCAGGTGAGGAAGGGGCTGCAGGTGAGGCGGGAGCTGCAGATGAAGCAGGCGTGTCAGATGAGGAGGGAGCCGCAGGTGACACAGGAGTTGCAGGCGTGGCAGGATCCTTGAGTGTGGCGGGAGCGGGAGGTGAGGCAGGAGCCCCAGGTGAGGAAGCAGCTGCGGGGGCAGCAGCAGCAGCCATAGTCGAGGCGAGAGCCGGGAACCGGCCATGGAGGCAGGTCTTGCAGCCTGTGCTGGAAAACATGGGCTCTCAGGGCCTGAGACCCTTCTCTGGGCTGGAAGAGCCTGGCCCCAGGGAGGAGTCCTTTGAGAGCTGGCTGGACCACGCCAACGACATGCTGTACCTGTGGCGCCACGTGTCTGAGAGGGAGAGGAGGAGGAGGCTGGTGGAGAGCCTGGGCGGCCCCGCGCTGGATCTCCTGTGTGGCCTCCTGGTGGAAGATCCCGACATGGCCGCACACGACTGCCTGGCCGCGCTGGTGCAGGCGTTTGGGAACAAGGACACCCGGGTGACCGCACGGCTGAAGTTCATGACTTGCGCCCAGCGGCCCCAGGAGACTCTCTTTGCCTACATGATGCGCCTGGAAGGCCTGCTGCAGTCGGCCCTGGAGAAGGGGGCCATCCACCCGGCCATCGCAGACCAGGTGCGCGCCCGGCAGGTGCTGATGCGGGCCCGCCCGAGTGCTGCACTCCAGAACAGGCTGAGGAGGATGAGGCTGGAGAGGAGACCCCCGGGCTTCGTGGGGATGCTGCGGCTCATCCGGGAGACCGAGGCACCGGAGGCTGGCCCAGCGGGCAGCGAGCAGCTCCAAGTGGAAGAAGAGGCCCGCGTGAACCCTGGAGACCTGGCAGGTGCCCCAGCTGTCCCGGCCCAGGAATATGGTGCCAAGGCCTCCTCAGCCCAGGAGGTCGTCACCGGGGGCACCACTGCAGATGGAGCCAAGGCCTCCCCAGCAGGTGAAGGGACCGCCCAGGGTGCCCTTTCCAAGGAAGGTAGCACTGAGGCCACCCCAGCCTGTGAAGGGGCCAGCGAGGCGGCTCCTGGCACTGGCGAGGCTGGTGAGGCTGACCCTGAAACTCACGTTGCCACTGGGGCAGCCCCTGCCCCTGGGGAGACCAGCAAGTCCTCCCCTGCCACTCAGGGAGACGAAAATCCTCCCATCCCTGCCTGCACGGGCAGTGCTTCCCGGGAGGCCCCAGGAGGTCCTGGCTGTGAGCCAGAGAACCTCACCCAGGCAGGAGACCAGGAGGCTGAGGGGCCCCCCGAGGAGGGGCTCAAGCCCATCCCAGAGGACCCGGGAAATGAGGACAGGGCTGTGGAGATGAGCCCTCCCAAGTCCTCCTCGGGTCAATAGGCTCAGCAGGCCCAGGGCCCCCCTGGCCTGGAGGCAGGTAGAGGCCAGGCCAGGCAGCCACCTCGCCCCAGGTAGGGAGCAGGGTGGAGGGAAGGGCCAGCCCAGCCCAAAGCAACTCCCTGGGCCCCCCATCACCTGCAAGAGACCCCACCCACCACCATGAGTCCTTCCATGTTAGACACCAAACGGGGCGGGGAGAGGTGCCCCTCCCCCACCATGGCAACACCACACCAGCCTCAGCCCCAAGCCCTGCCAACTGGGGCAGCCGGCCCAGGAGGATCCCTGAGTGCCCAGCCCCGGCCTTGGTGAGGGCCACCTGAAGACGTCTGCCCCCACACTGCCCTGGGAGATGTCAGGGGCCATGTCAAGGTGCCTGGGCCTCCGAGAGGGGCCCCTAGTCACCGTCCCCTGGGGCAGGCTGCTCCCTGTACTAGGAAGCCCATAGGAAGCCTGTGTCTCTGTGGCCCCATAGTGATCTCCTCACCACCCCCACACCAGCCCCCGTTCCCGTGCAGAGCCCTGAGGTGCCCGTGGACCCAGGCCGGGTGTCCCTCCTACCCGGGCCGCCACCTCTGGGCCCGGCCACGTGCCCTGAGCTCAGGGCACCAAGGCTCTGCTCGCTCTGGCCCAGTGTCGTGAGCTCCACGTCCGCTGTGTCGGAGTAGATTTAGGCCAACCGCTGCTTGTTCTTGTGGAGATGTGTGTGTGTTCTTCTCTGAGCAGTACCCCCAGCCCAGCCCGGAGACCCCAGCCCGGTCCCAGGAGACGGCGGGAAGGACAGATGGACGACGCCCACCTGGTGGCCTTGGGAAGGAAGAACTGGGCCGGGGAAGGTCGGGGGCTGCGGAGGGTCCTCGGGGACCGTGCTGTGATCTGCCATCGCTGCTCCTCGTGACCCCTTGTCCTGGGCTTGGGGGAGCGTTCCCCGCCGTGTTCTCCAGTGTCCTGGACTGTCCTGTGGGGGCCAGAGGGCAGGGCCAGGCCCCAGCACGTGGGCCAGAGGTGGAGGGGTGCCCTGGGGGCAGCGGTCATTGCTGGGGTCCACCGTCCTGGCCAGAGGCTGACCGTGGGGCCCTCAGGAAGGGAGACTACGCGGGGAGGGCCACAGCATGGTGGGGGGCAGCTGAGACACCTGGTGAGGGACCCCGGGAGGAGGAGGGGGCTGAGATCTGTGGGCTTTAGTGGCCGTTAGAAGTTCCTGTCTGTGTGGTCATTCCCTCTCTTCAGTAGTTTCAGTCAATGTTTCTCTTTAATAAATTTCGTTGAAAGTTTCAGCTGAGTCTGGCCTCTGCTGTGGGCGTTTGAAGGAAGGGTCTACTGGGGATGGGGGTGGAGGGCCAGAATATGATTCCTGCTCCACGCCCTTGGGAGAGTTCTCCAACGAGGGGGTGGGGTGGGCACTTTGACTGGCAGACCAGAATGTGTTGAGGGTATTTTTATCCATTTTATAGGTCAATTATAAAGTTTGGTGTCCACCTGTTCTGTTGGGATGCTTTGTGTCCTGGGTCTTTTGAAGGTGGGTGGGGTGATTCTGGTTTTCTCCTTCACAGTGGGGAAGGTGCTACTGGCATCTAGTCCCTGGGCTCTGGACTGCTAAATGTGTGTGAGGGCCCCATGGCCTGGGGCCCTGAAACAAGGAGCTGTCATGCCCAGGAGGTCTCTAGCCTCCTTGGTGAGAAAGTCAGCATTAGACTGATAGATTTTTGAAAAACCCCAAATGTATTTTAATTTGAGTAATCTTAAAATGTGAAAATCTCACCACAGAACAGTGATAGGACTTATGGAGCAACTGAAAATCTAGCCTAGACATTTGGGTTCCTGGGAGAATGGGCCCAAACATATCCACACCACCTTCACCTGCTAATAGATCTGCTCTCGAGAAGAAAAAAAGACCAGGCTAGCAAGATGCACTGGAGCAGAAGCCCCAGTCTTGGGGGAGGGGAAGGGTGCTGTATGAAGGGGTGCTGTTCAGGGATGGGGGAATCGGGTTTCAGGCTACAGGCAGTGGGACAATGTTAGACCATTTCAGTAAGCCCAGTGGACACTTTCCACTCCTTCTGTCCCAGAAAGTTACCACTTTATGAGGCTGAACCCACTTCCTACAAGAGGAGCAGAAAATGCCAGACTCCCAACTTCTCTTGCAGCCAGGGTAGGGGCATAGGACGCAGGCCTGGCGATCAGATGCACCTGCTGCCAGAGCCAGGGAGAAGCAGGGGCCACACAGATCCCACTCGGATGGGCAGGTGACAGGGGCCATGAGACCTGTTTCTCCAGGAGCATTGGCAGCCTTGGTTCTCACGGCAGCATTTGAGTCCCAGATGGCTGGTGCAAGCCTCAGTGTCTGTGCTCAGCCATGGGAGGGAGGGAAGGAGCCACACGGGTGCCTTGTGACGTGATTCAGGCCCTTGTTCCTCTCTGCAGAGCCTGGCTCTCCAGCCCTCCCCAAATGCCTATGGGACACCTGTCACCCTTCCGTTAATTCCCTTTTTTATTCCATTGGCCACAGTGAGATGTGATTGCTAAAGACTCCAAGTGGTACAGGGGTCTCCCATGAAATTCACTGAAAGGACCCCTAGCACCACAGGAGCAGAGCCCTGTACTGCACTCCTGCCAGGTGGTCGGGAGTTGGAAGGCCAAGGTTAACGCTTCCAGGCCGGATCTGGGGGAAAGCAGGCAGGGAAGATTAAGGTGTGGGAAGGTTCAGGGGAAAGCTTTGGTGAGTGTGTGTGTGTGTGTGTGTGTGTGTGTGTGTGTGTGTGTGTGTGGTGTGTACACGTGTGGTGTGTATGTAGGTGTGTGTGGTATCTGTGAATGTGCAAGTGAGTGTAGGGTGCAGAGTGGCTTGTTCCAGCCCACATCACCTTCTCGGACGGGGGCCTGATACTTACAGGGGCTTCCCTCTTCTCTATGAATTAGAAGAACACATCAGCTGACTCCAGCCAACTGAGGGGGCCATGCAGACTGGCTGTCCCCAGTGTCCTGCTCTGTCTTCATTTCCCAAAGCTTCTGGTACTTTACTTGTGTCCCAGATGTGGTGGCCAGAGATTTTTCCACAGGCCTTGACAGTGCCTTTCACATTTCCTTTTCAGTCTCCCTCCTGTGCCCTCTGTCTGGCCCACAGTCCCAGGCCACATTGGCCTAGCCCTGTCCTGGCCCTTCGTGTCATCTGGGGCAGTGAGCAGATTCCTTCAGACTGCAGAGTCCTGCCCTCCACTCCCCAGCCCTTTCCAGTGGGTGGGGCTCATGTCGGCCAAGGGGTGGCAGCTCGCTGAATGGATGGCCCTCAGGCAGGTACTGCTGGGGTCCCATCTCTGTCAGTGCCCATCTTGGTCCCAGCCCAATCTCTGTCTGCACAGAGGCAGACTATTCAGCAAACAGCCACTGAGACCACCCTGTGGAGAGGCTGCCAGCAGCGGTGGTTAGGGGGCACTGGGGAAGTCACCTTGAGCCGTTTACCCACAGGGGCTTGCCTGGGAGCCTCAGCCTTGCTCTGTGGACACATTTCAGTGGCCAGGCTGGGATTTGGGGGACAATCAGGGCTCCAGGGACTCTGCTCGTAGCCAGATCCCCAGGGAGCCAGTGACTTCTGGGTGAACAGGGATCTGGGCTCTGGGGGCCGCCTGGAGGGAGTTTGGTAAGCCTGTGCTCTCATAGCTATTTTGCAGGCCCCAAAGTCCAGTCTTTCTGAAGGTTCGGAGCTGGAGAGGCAGCTTCTATCATCATTGTGTAAGTTGCCAGTCTTTCCATCTGGTGCATTCCAAGATCCTGGGGGACTTGGGAGCCTTGCCAAGGGGACTGCATCAGGATCTTGTGCTCAAGCTGGCTTCAGCACTGCTGCAGGGGTGGTGCCTCCCTGCTGTGCTCTCCAAGAGGCTGGGCCCCAGTGGTTTCCCCTAGTAATCCTCTCGCCCAGCCCTGCCCTCCAGTGCCCATGGAGACGGGTAACTTCAGGGCTGGGGTGGGTGTGGGGAAGGCTCAGGGACCCAAGGGCACATCTGCACCTCTGAAGCATGGGGTGCATGATTCCAGGCGCACATAAAGGGGTGGTGGGGAGGAGCGGAGGAAGCAGTGAGGCATCCCCAGGTGGGAGACAGCCCTTGTCAAGTGTACGGTGTCCACTGGGCTAAGCTGCAGCTAGTTCTCCGAGAATCCCTTGCTTTTTATGGTCCCAGGTGAAGGTTAACCACAGGAGAAATTTGTGTGAGATTTGGAAGGGAGAAATGAAGCAGGGGTCATGTTTTGTTTTTGTTTTTAATGCTCAGAAATTTGCTGGCTCAGAAGTTCGCTGTAGCACAGCTTCATTGATCTGCTGTCTTTTATTATTAATATTACTATTATTGTTATTATTTTTAATGGAGGTACTGGGGATTGAACCCAGGACCTGGTGCATGCTAAGCACGTGCTCTACCACTGAGCTGCACACCCTCCCCACTCTGCTGTCTTGACTGACCTGCTGCCACCACCAAGTCGCCTCCTTTCACTTCAAGTTCTGGGCTGGCTGCGAGTGTGGCTCTGTGTGGACAGTGCCTGCCTCTGGCAGGTCACCTGCATCGACCAGGTCTGAGGTGCTGGGACACATGTTGCTTCTCATTCATCCTGACCCCACCCCTCCACTTCCTGGCTGTCTCTCCTTCCCTTGAGCCAGCCCTGCCGACTTTATGCACAGAAGCAGCAGTTCCCCCAACTGCAAGGAGGGTAACCCCCATGACACATCATCTGTATCCCTCAGGGAGTCAGTTCTGCTTTTGAAGGAACCTTAACTGACAGGGCACCGGGGCGGCCTGGAGAGCAGATCCGGATCCCAGAGTGCCTTCCCTGCATCAGGCTCCTGCCACTCCACCTGAAGGGACCTCCCCACCTGGGGCCGCCCTGCCCTGGCTGCTCCCAGCATGGGGCTGCTGGCTGCTTGCTGTCCCTTGTCTGCTCTGCCCTCCTTGCCTTTGCCTTTCAGGGGTTACTTCAGGTCACTTTCTCTCTAATGTCATCCCAGGCAGCTGAGAAGGTCTGCAATTTAAATGCCCTGGGTCATGGTTTAAGGAACACCTTGGACTTGGGACTGCCCAAGAGACTCAACTTGTTCATCAAAGGGGCTGGAGCTCATTAGTCACGTCCAGCCACTTTGGGAGATGGGGCATCTCCTTCCATGCTCCATCTCCAGCTCCTCCCAAGGCCCCTGAGAAGCAGCCAGCTGAGGGCTGGTGCTCAGCCATGACACATCTCCGAAAGCCCTACTGTGACATTTAATGTACACATTGAATGTGACCTCACAAGTATGATGGCTGGCAGCGAGCAGCACTTGGTGACAGAAATTCTCTCCCAGCCTGGGCCTCTTCCAGGTTCAGACCCCTCTGTGACTGGCTCAGCCTGGGAGCTGGTAGAGCTGGGTGCTCTGTGTGCTTGTCTGAAATTTAGCTGCCTGTGAAAGATACTGACTTAAGAAAGGAAATTCCTTCAAGGCCTTGGGCTCTTTCCTTCACCAGTTGTATAGAAAAATGATGGGCTGGCCTGGCTTCAAAGAGAAAAACAACATTGAAAAAGGCTACAACCCCAGACCACAAATTAGGAATCTCTCCAGCCAAATGCAGCTATGTCTGGACAGGGATAGGGAGCCAGCTGGGCTGGCAGTGCCTTCTCAGAGCTGGAGCAGGAACCAGACTGCTCCAAAGTCAAGGGTCACAGGCCAGAAGTTCTGCTTAGATTAATGAAACTTCAGGACACAGGCCACTGGAGCAGTCAGATGATATGCAAATAGGAGATGGTGTGGACATATTGGCGAAGCCAAGGGTACCCACAGCCCAGTGTGGGTCCTATACAGAAAATAGAAACAGCAACAATTACAAAAATAAAAGGGGAGGAAAGGAAGAGAAGCAAATAGGAGATGAAAAGCACATCACAAGGGGGAATTACACAAGAAATACGGGAAGACTAGACACACACACAAATCTCCATAGATGCCAAGAAGTTTCAGAAAACACGATTTCTCAAAACAAGAAAATCTGAAGAAGAGATCTAGAGTTTAAAGAAGACATTAGAAGAAAGCAGAAGGAAATGAAAGGAAGGTAGCAGAAATCAGAGAAGGATGGGAAGAGAAAAATAAAAATAGTACTGAGATGAAATCTACACAGAGCAATAACAATTTGAGTAAACAGGACCAAGGAGACCACGTACCTAATGGCCATTTGGGTACACAGAAGCAAGGTTTGAAGAAGTCACACAATACAAAGCAGATAACAATCTGGGAGATGGAAAAGGAGGTGCAACACATATATAATTGGTTTCCTGAAAAAGCGAACAATCAAGAGAAGAAAATCTTTCTGGTAAATGTCACGTTGCCCTTAGACTTCTCCGAATCAGTTCTCAGTGCCAGAAGCCAGTGGGGGAAAGTTTTCCAAACTTCTGAGGAAAAGACAATTTACTCTGAGAATATTCCATCTGTCCAACTTGCCCTTCAAGTCTAAAAGCAGAAAGTAAAAATTCCCAGTGGACAGTCAAGGCTAGCCAACTGAAAGATGAATTGAAATAAAGAACTTGGAAATGGAAGAACAGTCCTGAGCACTGAATCCGTTTCCATGCAGAACTCATCTCATACTCCATTACTGTTGGAACTGTGCATTCAGACATGTCCTGCTACAGGACCAAATGCAGATCTTAGAAACCTTGACAATGTAAAAGTAATCATCTAATCAAACCAGAGGTGGACGACTGAAGGGGTGGGAGGAAGAGTGTGGAATGATGTCTTCATCTGGTAGAGCAGAGAGTCATTGGATACTGTGTTGGACTATGTAATTCAACATAATATTTCAAATATTTCAAAAAGCTTAGCCTTTTTTCAGAGTTTCATTCCTTAAATTTGTGGGATGCATTTAGGAACTAATACTCTTTATAAAGAAACATTTATTATAAGTTCACCAAATCTTTTCATTTTCTTGCAATTTCTTTTTCTTTGTTCATAAATAAAATGAGTATAATACAAGCACACCTCAGAGTTATCTCGGGTTCAGTTCCGCGTAAAGTGAGTATCTTGATAAAGTGAGTCTGCTCAGTTATTTATTTGAACAGTAGTTACTGTACCCCTCTCACGTGCAGTTGTCAGTCGAGCGAGGATGGCTCCCCCTTGGTGGAGCCTGATAGACTGGAGATGGGTGTGCGCTCATGGTGGAGAAGATGGAAGAGTCAAGGATGATGTGGAGGTTTTCAGCCCAGCACCTGGGTGGGGTTACTTATCAGCAGGTGTGTCCATCTGGGGGCAGGGGATGTGCTCCTAACCTAGGCAGTTCTCAGCCGTGAGGGGGAAGGGCCCTGGCAGAGGGGGATGAAGAAGCCATTGAGCTGGAAGCCAAACTATACAGGCACAGGCCACCCCCAACCCCCATGGGCTGCCTCTGTGGGGTCCTCACTCAGGGTGCCCTGCTGGAAACTGCCTCCCCCACCATGCTGGCATCTGTGGCCACAGGCTGGTAGGAACCCTCTTCCAAGGCTTCTTTCCGGGTCAAGGTGACTTTCATGGCTGGCCTGGGAAGCCAGCTCTGAGAGCATGTGTGGTTCATGTGGGGAAAGAAACAGACTCGAGACCCAACGAGCTACCCTTGTATCTGTCTGCCCTTGGTGCAGGGTGTGTGTGTGTGTGAGTGTGAGTTTGAATATGTGAGGGAGCTTCCTATGGATGGAGTCAGGCACCTGGATGGGAAATGAGCATGTCCCAGAGCCCAGTGGGGGCCTCCCCTGGCACCATGCCTCCCCAGCTCTGGGGCTGCATTGGGCGATAGGGACTGGGCAGGAGGCCAGAAACATCGAGAAGTATTGCTCCCCTCTTTAGAGCCTCCCAGTAAGAGATGGGAGAGGGTGCTGCAAGCCCCTTCCTCTTCCAAACAACAGCTGCAGAAGCTTGTCTTGAATGGAAACTTCCCGACGTGTGCAGAGGGATGCTAGTGCTCTTTCCCTCTCTGTCTGCCTCTGTCTCTCCCCACCCCCCGTGTCGCACACACAAACATGAAGCCGAGAAGTCCCTGAGGAGAGCTGAGACCCCACTGGGTACAAGGTAACCCTGTGTGCCTTCCAGTCAAAGCCAAGAATGATCTAGCTCTTCCTGTTCTCGGAACTGTGCTGTTTCCTAGGCAACGAGTTTTGTGTAATCATGGTCAAGGCAACGTACGTTTCTGCTCAGAATCAAGGTCACAGTATAATACTGATTCACCACGGCAACAGCAGGCTACTCATCTGACACAGGAGATGGGATTTGCAAGGAAAATCACATGCAGGGTGCTGGTTCCCAGCCTGCTGAGCTAAGCCTCCTTGACGGAGGGGCAAGGTGATCCTGTGCCATGAAATAGGCTTTACCCCGATGCAATCTGGAACCCATGTCTCTAAAAGGAGCAGAGTCCCTTGTAAGCTTCACAAAAGACAACAGTCTGCAAATCCACACACAGTCACCCTGGCCTTTTTAGACAAGCTCCATGCTGCTCACAGTCAAACTCACTGTGGGACCGAGGCGGTCGTCCGCCCTTTATGGGTCTCAGACCAAAGAGCTCTGATGAACGAAGGTTCTAGAACAAAATTATGTGGCTTAAGATTTGATCGTGTTTCTAATTTCTAGGCCCAAGGCCAATGGTCAGTCACCTCCTAGCTCAGCCTTTCATCTCTGGCTCTCTGAAATCAGAGAGAGGCGGCAGTGCCCCCACTGTTTTGCTAAGCATGGGTCTTGGGCCGTCATGCATTCTGGGGGTCTGAGCATGGCTCTGGAGCCACAGAGCCCTGCAGGCCTGTGGGCCAAGGCCTTTGTGAAGGCGAACATCACCTAGCTCTGTCTGGATATGCCCCCCCCCCACCCCATCCCTGGCTCCAGTGAAGATATGGCTGTTGGCCTCTGGGAGCAAAGGGTGGAAAGAGAACATGAGCAGGAAGGAGGGCAAGCGGACCGCATTGGCATGAGCCTGGCCACCGTGAGGGAGGACTTGGGGTCTGGGGTGGATGCTCACGTGTGGTCCATGTTGGGGGGCTGGTGGGGGGAGGGGCAGACATCATGCACTGTTATGTCATTGTTGGGTAATGGAGTCCCACAGCAGCAACATTTTGTTTTTAAAAGCTACCAGGACAAAAGGAAACATGAGGTGTACCACCAGGGTCCCGGGCGGCTCTCCCAACCATCGTGGCCAGTGAGAACGCTCAGTTAACCCTGTTGGGTCAGTGAGTCCTCAAAAATATACGTCTGTGATACCCCACAAATGTCAAGGCAGGCATCCCTCAGCCCTGATTCAAGTTAGGATGCGTGGGTTAAGGGGGAGGGCAGCCATTTCTCTGGTGCCTAAAGCAGGAGACGTTTCTGAAATTCAGAATCCTGAAGAGGGCCTGTGACAGGGGCCTCCTTGAGGCTCCTGGGCCCCTGGGTCCTGCCTGAGGCCTTGAAGGCCAGTTTCAAGTCCCCTTTCCAGGCAGAAGAAGGTGATAAAATAGCCAGCAGACACATTTTGCTAAAGGAATCAACCACCCTCCCCACCCCCGACCTGGCAAGCCTGCATCCCCCACTGGCCGCCGGGGCCCTTGCTTTCCCAGACAGGGTTGTCTTCCTGCATTTCGGACCCCAGACTGAGCCCGTCCTGCCACAGGCACCCTCCCCAGGGGTCTCCTGCTGGCCTCAGTTACAGCCTGTGACCTCACGGGCCACTTCTATCTCACCCACTGGCCCAAGATCCTCCCTTGGCACCTCTCAAAGCCCAATTGACCCTTCTTCCCCTTGAAGGCACCATTTCCACAAGCTCTGCCTGTGACGTCTATTTCAGAGCCCTGAGGCCTCGAGGATGAGACCTGGCCCTCAGTTAGTGAGCACAGCTCCAAGGGCAGGGGCTGGGAGGGGGGCCAGTGGTGACAAGATCTGTCCTCGATCAGTGACTCAGCTGATGGAAACATGTGTTCTAACTTAGAGTCTCATGACTCCAGTCAGGGGCGCCCAGGAAGGAAAGGGCCAGAGCCACATGGTCCGGTGATTAAAGCCAGCTTGACGGGCGATGCTCTCAACTCCACCGCTTTGGTTACCAACTTTCCGAAACTTACATTCCACGGATCTCACGGTTCAAGGAGATGCCAGAAGCACTTTGCAGCAGATGCCGTGCCAGGCTCTTTTCCACACTTCACCTCATTTCATCTTTATAAACCCTCCCTTCAAGTTTTTAGCCAATGGGTGTTGAGGCCTGGCTCGCAGCAGGTTGGGTCCTGGGCATGTGAGAGCCCAGGGGATGGAGTCATGGCAGTGGACAGAGTCATGGCAGTGGACGTTGATGGAAGATCCCACCCCCATGTTAGAAAAGAATGAACTGGGAGAAGTGCTCCAAAGTGAATAAACAGGATAGAGATTAATGGGAGTGGGGCTCAGGGAAGGCGCTCTGAGCAGGTGACCTTGAATCTAAGACCTGAAGGGCAAGCAGCAGGGTGCAGGAGGGTGGTCCATGGGAGTGGGACACATGTGCCAAGGCCTCGTGCAGCACATGTGACCAGAACTGTTGAATACGACAGGAAACTGAGACTCCCTTCATCAGAGCCATCATTTCATAACCCCACTTCTTTCCTGGCTGGATACCCATTTCCCTTTCATGACCACGAGCTCCATGAGGGTGGGGAACATGTGGCCCCCAGGCACCCCCAGCTCCTAGCCCTTTCCCTGCATACAGCACGGGTTGTTCTAGAACACTGACCTTTGTGGAGAACCCACCTGCCTTGGCCAGCCCAAGCCAGGAGTTCTGGGCACAGACATGGACCTCAGAGTTCGGTGAGGGAGAAGGCGAGCCCCCTGCCACACCACCCTCCCACCTGGAGCCCTGTGAGTGGGCCACCAGGGCTCCAGAGGTCCATTTGGAAATCTTGGCTGCAGTTGATCCCACCAGCCTCGCCTCCTGACTCTTGCCAGCCCCCTGGGCCTCTCCCTACTCCCTCCTGTGACTGCCTTCCACCCTCTCTTTCAGTCTCCTCCCCAGCCCTCCCACTGTGCCTGCTACTGTGACTCTCACACTTCCTCTCTACCTCCTGCTTCAATTGCAGCGTGAGTGTCTCCAGGGGCCACCACCTCACAATCCTCCTGCCCTGATGGCAGAAAGTGCATCACTGTCCACACCCACTTTTGCCCAGTCCCTTCCAGGCTCCCTTTCTTCACCACCTGGGATTCCAGGGCTTTGCCCCTCCTACCTCTTTGGCACCACTGCCTCCCACGTGGCTGCTTGTTCATCCCATGTATTGAGCACCAGCTGTGTCTCAGGCACTCTGCTAGGAACTGAGACACACCCAGAAGCCCAAGTCAGCCAGCTCCTGGCCCTCATATTCAGCTAGGGACCAAATCATGATTGGCAAGTGTATTAGTCAGCTATGGCTGCATAACAAATTACCACAAACTAAGTGGCTTTTTATCAACACCCACGTATTAGCTCACAGTCCTACGAGTCAGAAGGCATGACAGGCCTGGGTCCTCTGTTCAGGGTCTCACAGGCTGCAGTCAAGATGTCACCAGGCTGCCTTCTAGTCTGGAGGCTCATTAAGGTCATTAGCCATGTTCAGCTCCTTGGGGCTATAGGAACGAGGTCCCTGCTTGCTTGCTGGCTGTCAGCTGGGATTCTGTTCTCAGCTGCCAGAGGCTGCCTGCATTCATGCCATGTGGCCTCCACCTTCAAAGCCAGCAGGAGCATTTCCTTTTCATTGAATCCCTTTCGTGCTTTGAATTGCTGACTTCTTTGCCTCTGGCAGTTAGATCCTGATTTAAAGAGCTCCTGGGATTAAGTCAGGTCCACTGGGGATAATTGCTCTTTCTTAAAGTCACCCATGCTGTAGAACATAACCCAGTCATAGGCGTGATGGCCCATCACATTTGCTGGCTGGGGCAGGACACAGCTTATGCAATCTGGAGGGGCCTCTCTAAGAAAAAGAATATAAAATTACAAATACAGTCTTGCTAGGCACCCTTAACCCTACCCTGGGACCTGAGAAGAAGCCTTTGCCAAGAAGGTGATAACATCGGGGGAGCCAGAGGTCCAAAATCAGTTTTGTTGGGTCCAACTCTGGGTGTCAGGAAGGCCATGCTCCCTCAGGAGGCTCCAGGGGAAAATCCACTTTTCCGACCTTGTCCAGCTTCTAGAGCATTCCTTGGCCTGTGGCTCTTTCTCTCTGCTTCCGTCACTTGTGTCATTCAGCCCCCCCTCTTCCAAGGTGACACAAGGTCCTGAACTCAGGCACATCGCAAAGTGCCTTTTGCCATATAAAGTCACATTCACAGGTTCCAGACATGAGAACATGGACATCTTTTGCAAGGAGTGGGGCTGCCACAGATCCACTGGCCTTGGCCACAGGGACCCTGACCACTACAGGAGGCAGAGAAGCCTTAGGAGCACAGCCAGGGGAGACCCTGCCCCCTCTGGAAAATTCTGCTCTCTGCCGAGATTTACAGCTCAATCTGAATGGAATGTAAGAATCGGGAAGCAGGCCTAGAAGATTTAATCCTTGTAACAGCTGAGTCCCTTGTACCTAGAATTTAATTATGCCCATCTGAGAACAGGGAAGGGCTGGAAAGGCCCTGGCCCTGCTGGGATCCAGAGAGCTCAGAATCACCGCCTGTGGAGGGAAAGGCCACTGTAGTCACCTAAAAGGGACGCACTTGATAGATTGATGGGTCCATCAGGAACCACTCGATGGTTCAGACATGCAGGGGCAGGGGCCTTCCCATAACTGCCTTGTTTCCTGCTGTAGTTGCCTTTCTGGCTTCCTCTGGGCTATTGAGCATCAAGCAATGTCTACTTTGCTGTGGAAGCTTTCACTGGCTCGAGGTTTGCTGGTCTTCTTTCCCACCTCTGTCTCTCTTGTCATTCGGCTGGTTCGACTTTATCACGTGTCACCCTCTTCATTCTCACTGTGCTCACAGGTCCCCTCTCTCCTCTGGACCACGGTGATGTCCTCCTCTGGCTCGCCCAGCCTCCAGGTCAGTCTCCAGGTCAGTCTTCTCCATACCGTCTTCCATCCAGCAGCAGAGAGATCCTTGACATGTGCCAGTCGCATCTTGCCCACACTTGCTTAAAGCCGCTCAACAGCCCCTTGCAGCCCCTAGCAGAGAGGCCAAGGCTGGCAGCAGAACCAGCCCCAGCTCCTCAATGATCCCCCCGTCCTTCTTGCACACTAAAGACACCAGAGCAAACACTACACCTTGGACGGACACACCCTGCCCTGCTTAACTCTCTCGTATGTCTCTTTTGTCTGTTCACGGACTTCCTTTTCCTCAGGATCAAGCCCAATTCTACTTCTTCTCCGCAACCTGCCCATAGGTGTCCCCTGGGCCCCAGGCTGGACGTCATCTTCCCTCCCTACTCTACTCCCACTGGACTCCGTAGCTCTAAAAAGCACGCTGCACTCTGCCCTGTGTGCTACTGCTTTGTGCACTCACAGGGCTATGACTTTCATGGGGCTGCCATAACAAAGTGCCACAAACTGGGGGGCTTCAAGCAATGGAAACAGACTCTCTCACAATTTTGGAGGTAGAAGTCTGGGATCCAGGTGTGGGCAAGGTTGGTCTCCTCTGTTCCAGGCCTCTCTTCCAGTTTCCAGCAGTGGCCAGTAACCCCTGGTGTTCTTGGCTTGTGGCTGCACCCTTTCAATTTCTGCTCCTACCTTCATGTGGCTTCTCCTCTGTGTCTGTGTCTTCTCTTCTGTCTCATAGATGGACCCTAGTCATTGGATTTAGTGTCCAGCCTAATCCAGAATGATCACATACTGAGATACTTCACTTTTTTTTAAGTTGAAGTATAGTCAGTTACAATGCTTTAATTTCTGAAGTATAGCACAATGTCCCAGTCATGCATATGCATACATATATTCATTTCATTTTCATATTCTTTTTCATTGAAGGTTATTACAAGATGTTGCATGTAGTTCCCTGTGCTATACAGACGGAAATTTTAAAATCTATTTTTGTATGTAGTAGTTAATATTTGCAAATCTCAAACTCCCAAATTTATCCCTTCCCACCCCCTTTCCCCCAATAATCATAAGATTTCTTACTATGTCTGTGAGTCTGTTTCTGTTTTGTAGATGAGTTCATTATTGTCTTTGTTTTTCTTTTTTTAGATTCCACATATTAAGTGACATCATATGATATTTGTCTTTCTCTTTCTGACTTACTTCACTTAGAATGATGATCTCCAGGTCCATCCATGTTGCTGCAAATGGCATTGTTTTATTCTTTTTTATGGCTGAGTAGTATTCCATTGTATAAATATACCACAACTTCTTTATCCAGTCATCTGTTGATGGACATTTAGGTTGCAAAAAACTAAAAATAGACTTACCATATGATCTAGCAATCCCATTCTTGGGCATATATCCAGAGGGAACTCTAATTCAAAAAGATACATGCACCCCAGTCTTCATAGCAGCACTATATGCAATAGCCAAGACATGGAGACCCTTCACTTAATCATATCTGTAAAGACCCTTTTTCTAAATAAACTTACATTCACAGGTTCCATGTCTACATGTCTTTTAGAGGGTTACCTTTCAACTCTCTACAACAGGTATATGTTTTCTATTGTTGCATAACAAATGACCAAAAACTTAGCAGCTTAAAACAGTATACATTTATTAACCCCCAGTCCCTGGGTTAGGTACCTGGGCTTAGCTGGTCCTCTGCTCAAGATCCCACCAGGCTGTAATTAAGGTGTTGGTTGGCTGCATTCTCATATGGATGGGTGGGGGTCAATGCTTCTGTAAAGAGCCCTCAGGCAATGATGGATGGGAGTTGGAGGATAAATACCTCAGCTCCCTTGCATCTCAGGCTTGAGATTCACTTGCCCCCAGTGGTGACTTGCTTGATAATACACCTAGTGCTGATAGCCTTCCTTCCCTGCCTCACTTCCCCATTCTCCTACTGGTCTTCCTGGGTTCACTTCTCAAATAAAGTACTTTCACTTAACTCTTCATTTCAAGGTCTGCTCTGGGAAATTCAATCTAAGATATAAGCCATGTGGCTGTCTGGGAGAAGAGTGTTCCAGGCCAGGGAAACAGTACAAAGGCCCTGTGGTAAGAACAGCAAGGAGGCCAATGAGGCCCGAGTGGAGTGTGCATGCAGTTCTCTCTCCTCGGCTTGTAGACACCATCTTCTCCCTGTGTCTTCTCATCATCTTCCTTCCATGCCTGGCTATGTCTCCAAATTTCCCTTTTTAATATGGACACCAGTCCTGTGAGAGTGGGGCCCACCCTAATGATCTCACTTGAACCTTGATCACTTCTGTGAAGACCCCGTCTCCACATACAGTCACATGCTGAAGTATTGAGGATTAGGCCTTCAACATATGAATTTTGTGTGTGTGTAGGGGGGACACTTCAATCCCTAACAAAGAGATAGAACAAGAAACTGCCCCTAAAGCATAGCACAGGGAGACAAAGAGACATGGGTGATGATCAGTCAAGATCCTCCAAGACTGAATAGGATATCCAATTGGAAAGAACAGTAAGCATGAGAGATCAAATATTATAGGAGTTAATAGTTGAAAAATTTCTGGATTGGACTCAAGATATGAGTTCTCAAATTTCAAGAGCTCACCATGAGCCAAGTAAGGTTTTTTTTATTTTCCCAGAAAAGAAAACACATCCTCAAATTCATTGTGGTGAAAGCATAGAACATCAAAGACGAAGATAAAAATCTTAACATTCACTCAAGAGGAAAGACAGATTGATGGTAAGCTATGCATGATATGACAACAAAGAGACTCCAGGTCCTGATGGAGGAAAGCTGTCTACCTGGCATTCTACACCCAGGTCTACTCTCATTCAAAGGAAGGGCCAGATGTACCAAGTTTAAGGGATTGTGCTACCTACACACAAATCTGAAAAAACGACTGTGCAGCTACTGTTATTGCTTACTCAGCAACCTTCTGTTGGAAACGGTCAGACTGAGCTAACATGCACATTTGGCTCTTTAACTGTCTCCTTTCCTTATGCCAGGAATTTTCATACCATTCATGAGGTTCAAAAGGAAACTGGGTTCTTGAAAAGTTGTTGAGTGGCATGGCCAATCTTGGACTGCTGACTTGAGACTCCTTATTACAAGCATCCGAACATAATCTTTACTTATACAATAACTAAAGGGTGTACTCTTGCAGGAATAAAACATCCTGGAAGAAAGAAATTGTATGGAGAAGCAATAGTGGACAAATAAATTGGCAAAGGATGTTGAAAAATCTAAATTAGTATTGGGGAGGGGTGTTGAAAATTCACACAACACTAAGGATGAAGTGGGGGCAGGCAGGGATATTAAAATGCATGGAAGCGCTTATCTTGCTTGGAAGGAGGCTGGAGATGGTGATTGACCTTAATCTTTCTTAAAACGGTATAAATTGACATGCCCATTAAAATGTGAGAATAATCACTAAATGAATAGACACAAAATGTATAAATTCCACATTAGTAAAGGAAAGTTAAGTCAAAAAGTTAAGTAAATAATCCAATTCACAGCAAGAAAGAAAAAATAGAAAGAACATATAAAATAAGACAGAAAGCCCAAATATTTCAAGAATCAAAATAAGGGTAAGTAGGTTAAATCATTGATTAAAATAGATTCTCATATTGGATGGATGAAACAAATAAGAGATACACTTAACATAAGGTGATTAAGAAAGGCTGAGAATAAAGGAAAAATAAAAGCTAAACCAACTCAATACTAACCAAAGGAAAAGAAATATTATCGTGTTAATTATCCTACAAAATAGAATTTAAGGCAAACAGAGTTAGAAGAAGCATTTTATATTGATAAACAAAACAATCTACTTTGAACATTACAAAATTTATTAACCTGTGTGTAAGTAATAATAGCAGACACTTACCGTTCAAAGTACCCTATGCGATGAAATCACTTAGTGCTTACAAAAATCCTGTGAGGAAGGTACTTTTGTGATGCTTATTTTACAGATGAAGAAACAGAGGCACAAACAAATTAAGTCATTCATAAAGGATCCTGGATTTGATACTTGCAGTTCAATACAGATTTTATGCTTTTAACTGCTGTGCTATCCTTCCTTTTCTAACAGTGTTGTCTGTCTGTCTGTCTGTCTCTCTATCGATCTATCTATCTCTGAAACTGACAAAAGCAATCATTGGAAGAAATGGCCAAATCTACAAACATAGTAGGAGATTTAAACACAACTGTCCCAGCAATTTAGACACTAAACGGACAAAATAGAAGCAACACTATAGAAGATTTAAAGATAAGAATAAGCTAACATAAAAATATATATTAGACACATGTAAATGTGCACACAGACATTCATACCAAAGCTTGTGCCCCACAGAGAAGTCTTTTCAGGCACACAGAGAATATTTAGAAAACTCAACCATGCCTTAGGCCAAATTTGAGCACCAAATGAGTGAGGACAGTAATGAATTATAAGCCACCAAAAGATGGAAACCTTGAGTCCAGACCAATAATAAAGAGATAAATAGATGAATAAACAAATGGGGGAGGAGAGAGGCTTTTAGTACCAAAAATAGAAAGAGAGGATGAGAATGATACAGTATATGAGGAAAAATGCTAATAATAGGTGTATTTGGATTGTTTTTATTCTAGTCTTGATCCTTTTCTGTAAGTTTGAAATTGTTTCCAAATAAAAATATAAAACATTTAATTTATAACAACATCAAGATTATAAAATATTTTGATGTAGCAAAGGTGACAGATTGTCACTTGCATAAATTTTAACTATGTACCTCTAAAAGATGGACTCTTTATTAATATAACTACAATACTATTATCACACTGAAAATGAACAAGTTTTTCACTATTGTCAAATATCCAGTCTCTGTTCAAATTCTCCCCCATCAGTTTTTTTTATACGTTATTTGTTTGCTTGAATCAGGAACCAGTTGAGGTCCATATGGGGAATGATATATTTTCTTGTTTATTTATTTTAAATTTTTATTTATTTATTTATTTAAATTAAAAAATTTAAAAATTGAAGTACTGTCACTTACAATGTGTCAATTTCTGGTGTACAGCACAATGTCCCAGTCATGCATATACATATATATATTTGTTTTCATATTCTTTTATTGGGAATATGTTTTTAAGTGTTTTTTAATCTGCAGGTTCTTCTTCTGTCTCTTTTTTTCCTTGCAATTTATTTGTTGAGAAAATTGTTGTTTGTACTGAAGAGTTCCCACAGTCTGTGTTGATGACTGTATCCCTGTGGGTAGTTTAAGTTCCTCTGAGCTTCATATTTCCTGTAAATTGTTAGTTGGATCTAGAGGGCTGACTAGATTTGGGTTCAAATATTTTATTTTGCAGAAGTACTTCATATGTGGAGTTGGGAGAGTTTAAGACACCTCTCTCAGTAATTGGCAGATCAAGCAGACAAAAATATCAAAAAGGATCTGGATTTGAAACATTGGCAGTTTTATCTAATGAACACGGACACAACACTGCATCCAACAGCAGACTACACATTCTTCTGTGCACACATGGGAACTTTACAAAAACTGACCACATACTGGGACTAAAGCAAGTCTTAACATGTTGTAAAGGATCAAAATTATTCATGGCATGATCTCTAACCATGGTATAATTAAGCTAGAAACCCATGAGAAAGGAAAAAAAGAACAAAACAGCAGCCCCCTGGCATTTGTAAGCTGCCTGGCCCTCACAGCCAGACCAGGCTGTTCTCTCACTGGATGGAAGCCATCTCATGGAACACCAAGCTCAGACAAGGTTACTCTGAGACCCTGATAAAGTTAGATGAAGCAAGGCCATTTCAGGATTGCTTCTAAGCCCAGATAAAACCAACATCAATGTGCAACCTGCAGATACCAAACATCCCCTGCTTCCTTGACTTTCCCAATCACAGCTTTAGCCTTGCTGTAGTCGACAGAAAGATTTATTGTAGAGATTTATTGTAGAGAAGATTTATTGACATCTTCAGTCACAGAACTACCTTTGCTTTCTGACAGCATTTAAAGCAAACTCTCGATTCTTTGGATTCTCCCTAAAATCACTCCACTAAAACCCAATAGGTTCTTTCTAATACTGTTTCTGAGACACCCCACAGC
Organism: Camelus bactrianus; assembly: GCF_048773025.1. NCBI lineage: Eukaryota > Metazoa > Chordata > Mammalia > Artiodactyla > Camelidae > Camelus > Camelus bactrianus. The sequence continues at coordinate 116,586,982 of NC_133575.1, read as the reverse complement.
TCCCCATGATGTGCCTCTCCCTCCCTGCAGAGAGGAACAGGCCCAACTTGTTCACCTACAGCTGTGTTCCTGGGCACACTGACACTCACAACAAAGAGGTAACTAGGAAAATCCCCACATGTTTAAAAATGAAGAAATATACATTTAAATAATCCAGGGTTCAAAGACAACATCATGATGGAAATTAGAAAATATTTTATTGAGTGATTAAAAATTACTACACCTCTGAATCAGTCAGTGGTCTGTCAGGAAACAGAGGCACAAGCAAACAGAGTCATTTGAGCATAGTTCTATAAAGGGATTGGGGTGGCTTTGTAATGTGTCATCTTGGGTAGCCAGAACTACATTCCCCAGAATTCCTTTTCCTATATGTTACATAAGAGAGGCTGATGGGAGATTTGGGAAAAAACACATATTGCTGACAACGTTCTCCTAACTAGAAGATGGAAGGGACAAAATAACAAGAAAAAGACAAATAACACAACAGAAAAATGGGCCAAGGTTCTGAACAGACTTTTTTTTCACAAGATAAGAAAACCAAATGGTTCACAAGCATATGAACTTCATTTGTCATTACACTCCCACCAGATTGCTGGGAACCAAAAGGTCTGATGATTCTAAAAGTTGGCAAACTTGTGGAACAATGGAAACTTTCACATATTGCTGATGGGAGTGTGTGTTGGAAAACAGGTTGGTGTTTTGTAAAAACATTGAAGGCATATATCTCCTATGACCCAACATTTCACTGCCAAGTATACAAACTCGGGAAACTTTGGATGTTGGTACCGGGAAACAAGTGTAAATCATCATGGGATCAACAGCCCCTGTGAGATATGTAGACATCCTAAACCCCAGACCCTGTGAATATGACCTTATTTGGAAAAAGGGTCTTTGCAGATGTGATTAAGGATCATCGTGGGTTAGCTGGGTGGGTCCTAAATCCAATGACAAGTGTCCTTGTAAGAGCAAGGCAGAGGGAGATTTGAGATAAAGGAGGAGAAGGTCATGTGACCAGAGAGGCAGACATTGGAGGGAGTGATTCTCTCCTAGGACCTTCAGAGGGAGCAGGGACCTGCTGACACCTTGATCTTAGACCTCTGACTCCAGAACTGTGACACAATAGATTTCTGTTGTAGTCAACCACCAAGTTTGTGGCACTTTGTTAAGGCAGTCACAAGAAACTAAGACGATGATTCATCACAGCGTTTGGGTGCTGAGAACAAACCAAATATCCAGCAGAGGTAGAATGGATATATACACTATGGTAAAGTTATATGGTGGAATACTCTAGCAAGATAAAACCAAATAAACTCTATATTATACTACAGCATGGATGAATTTTAAAGACATAGTGCTGAGAAAAATAAGCAAGGCCCAGAAGAATAGATAAATCACATGGATCAGAGACAAGTGGACTAGATTTTCTATTAAATAGCTCCCACAAAATTGTAAGAAAAATGCCAACAATTCAATAGAAAAATGGGCAAAAGGTATGAATGCAGCTCACAGGAAAGAAATACAGTGAGATACCTTTTTTCCAATTATCAATTTGGGAACAGTAGGAAATTTTGGCACTCTCTTGCATTGCTGATGGGAGTCAGAGCTGGCATGACGTCTATGAAGGTACTTTGGCGAAATCTATCAAAATTACAAATGCATATACCTTTTCCCCAGAGATTCCACATCTAAGAATTGATTCTACACATATATTTGCGTATGTGTGAAATGATAAGGGAATACTAGGTAGACATTAAAGAGAATGAAGAAAGTATGTACTGATGTGGAGCCATCTCCGGCACACTGTGTTAACTTTTAAAGGGAAGGCAAAGGAGAGTGTGAACAGTCTGCTGGCATTCGTGTAATACAAGACTCTGTGTGTGTGCACACGTACATGTACATGTGTAGAATATCAATGGATAGTTGTTGAAGCTGGGTGATGGGTACATGAGGTTGATCATACTATTTGCTGTTTTGTGTATGTCAGAAAAGTTCCATAATAAGAAGTCAAAAATAGAATAATGGAAATAAAAAGAATATCTCTAGAAGGATACACAAGAAACAACACTGGTTGCCTCTACAGGCCCTGGAACATAGGAACTGTGTTTGAATGGAGTAAGAGACCTTTAACAAGGATTGTTTAAAAACAACAAGTTTATTTTTCTCATGTATTGAGATGTTTGAAAGTGAGAAGTAACTGGCTTTGGTTAGTTACTGAAGAAGGTTGAAAGAAAGGTCTTTATGATTCTCTTGGCATTTTCCTTATTGTACCAAGATAACTGCTGAAGCTCCAGCCATCAAATATATGTTCCAGGTTTGGAGAAAGAGAAAGGGGCAGAAGATGACCAAAAGGAAGAAGCTCCCACTAATTCAGCTCACTGTAAAGAACTTTCTGGAAGCTCCACCCAATGACTTCCACTCTCATTTCATTGGCCACTCCCATCTGCAAGGGAGGCTGGGAAATGTAGTTTTGAAACTTGACCCATTGCTATCCCTAAGAAACTCAGGGTCTTGTTACAAAACACATCCTGGGAAGGGTCAAAATGAATGGATAAGAAAATATGCCAGGAAAATACTAACAGAAAAAAAGCAGGAAGAGCAATACTTTTACCATATGAAATAGAACCCAAAGCAAAAGGCTTCCAAAGGGACAAATACAAATAGTCCTATAAATAAAAGACACAAGTCCAGAGAAGTTATGATGGGCATAAACCTTTGTGTTCAACATAGCTAATATATGACGCTAAAAACTGCTAAAAGTTCAAAAAGAAATTGACATAATCAGAGTGGAAGAGGCTTGCTGTACTTCTGTCAGGAACTGACAGACCAAGGAAACAAAAAAATAAGTAAGAATATAGAGGATTTGAATTCAGTTCTCTGTGCTATGTATTTGGACCTTGTTGTTTATCTAGTTTATGTACAGTAGTTGGTATCTGCAAATCCTATAATAAAAAAGGATATCAAAAAGAATATATATGTGTATAACTGAATCACTATGCTGTACACTGGAAATTAATACAACATTTTAAACTGACTATACTTCAATAAAAAAAAGAATATAGAGGATTTAAATAACACAAGTTATGAACTTCACCTAACAGATATACAGTGTATATACAACTGCACCCGACAATCAGGTAACACAGATACCTCTCAGAGGAATATGAAGCATTATCCAAAACTGACTACGTGTTTGGTCAGAAACAAAATTCCAACAAGTCCAAAAGCAGAAAAAAAATCCTAGTCATTGATTCCAAAGCATTAAAACTAGAAATTACCAACCAAAGGAAACCCTTGATATTGAAATTAATGATTAATGAAAGAAATAAACAACCAAAGCTCAGAATAGTTGAAAGATCAAAACAAAAAATGCACAAACTCATGGCAGTTTTGATTGGGAGAAAAGAGTGTGAAGTAATAAATAAATATCATAAGAAACAGGGTGGGTTGAAACTTCAGGTGCAGAGACATTTTTTCTAAAAATTGTAAGAGATTATTACATGCAGCTTAATATGAATGCATTGGAAAATCTAGATGAAATAGGTTATTGTCTATAAAATATGAATTTAAAAAATGGTCAAGAAGTATAAAATCAAAATCAACCATTATCCACAGAAGAAACTGGAACGAAAGCTCTGTGTAGACCAATCTTTCTTATGAATCCAAACACAAAGATACTAAATCATATCCTTTATCATGCAATGATAAATTCCTATTGACAGAGTTATTAATGTAATTCACTTCATTGCTGGTTAAAGGGGAAGCATAAATATTTTATCTCAGTTGATGTAGGAAAAGCATTTGATAAAATTCAACACCTTTTTATGCCATTCTTGCCACACTTCTGTACAGGACTCATCTTGATCAATGTGAGATGAAAAAGAAATACGGCATATAAATATTAGAAGAGAAAAACCCAAATTATTCAGAGATGTTATACTCATATGTCTAAAGAATCTAAAAGAAGTACCCGGAAAGTCATTAGAGCTCATATGAGAGCTTTTCACAAGCTCTGTCTTCCCAGTCATTAGCAATGAACAAATGTAGTATTTTAAAAAACCCTGAGCCCAAGAGCAACACAAACTATAAAATGCTTTTGACTAAAATGTACTAAAACATGAAAGACTGATGTGAAGAAAAATATAAAAACTCACTGTAGGACATAAAAGCAGGCCCGAGTAGATGGTGAGCTGGATCATGTTCTTGGAGAGAAATGCTCAACTTTGGAAGATGAAAGTTCCCTTGAAATTAATCTATAACATCAATTGCAACCCTACTAAAAAAAAAAAATCTCAAGAGAATTTTCTTGGAAACTGATGAGCTGATTCTTAAATCCATTCTGAAGAGAAATGCACAAGATTGGCTTAAAATTTAAAAGAAAAACTGATTAGATAAGGATCCTTTTGAGGGGGGATTAGGAGGGGCCTAGAAAGTGGCTAAAAGGGCCTTTATTTCATCCCTATTTGTTTACTATTTTAAAATGAGATTATATCCATATTTCACTTGTGTAATTAAAATTAAATTTCAAAGAATATAAAATAGAGAATGTTTATACATTTAAAATTATAATACAACATAGGATAATAATCTCACTCAGTGGTTTGGTGTACCAGCATGGCATTCATAGCACCTGGGTAAAGGACCTTTAAGAATGGAATTTGGTATTCAGTTGTTGATTCCATTTAGGTTATGTTTTCAGAAAAAAATCCTATGGGGAATTCTCAGTTTGCAAAAATAAAATAAAGCAGAACCTTCAGAAAGAATATCTCCAAAGTTGTATACAATCGTGTCTTTGGTAAGTCATCTCTGATCCTGAAATAGTAACGAATGTGAACATATGAAGAAGAAGAATCATGTTTCAGAGAAAAACGAGGTTCTCAAAACCCAGTTTGATCTCAACTAAACAAACTTCAAACCAGACTTTACAAAATGCTTAAATTGCTGAAAAATTTAAGAGCAATCTCGTCACGAGACTGCTATAGACACCGATGGTTCTCAGCAACTAAAGACAAAGGGTTTTGGAGATTTGACCAAACTGTTAATCCTCGGTACAAGTGCCCTTCTGGTAAACATGCTACTGAAACCTTTCTTCTGAAATCCAGCAGGCTGCTCGAAAGCATCCGACGTCATGCTGAGAGTGTGGGTCCTTCCAGAAGTCCAACCCTGAAAGTTGGAGGATGAAAGTGGATAGCAGAATTGCAATAACAGTTACATTTGGAGATACAGTTCAGAATTACTGAATCTCAGAAATTCATTCCCTGATAGTGTGATCTGGGATTTGGCCTTGGCCACCTGACACTGACCAAATGCATCTTCCATGCCCTTCTGTGGTCAGCTTGGTGCTGTGAGGCTCCTTGAGGTTCAGAGTCAACAGTCCCCACCCCCCACCATTAGGCACTTTTGAGTCAAGGCTGAAGCTGCACTTTTTCCCTCATCCTCTGGGAACCTGCCACCCACCTGCCATCTCTAACCAGACATTGAAGTGGCTGTCTTGGAACACAAAGAGGCCTGGGACAAACTTGGGTCTGGCCGCATTTCCTGCTCCGTGGGGCCCTGGCACCCAGCCTCCTGCCCTCACCGCACCCGGCTCCCCCGGGGCCCTCCTCCACCTTCTTGAGGGTCCTTGGCCACACCTCACCCTGGCTGAGCCTCCCCAAGTTTCCCTGTCTGTAAAGGGGCCCATCGGGGCCCAGTGCAGGGTGGATGTGGGCAGAGGAGGGGTCGCCCTGCCCCCAGCTCCCCAGGCCCTGTCAGGCAGCTTGTATCAGCCTCCAGCCCCCACCTGGACGTGCTGCAGGACCCTCTGAGCGCACCAGTCCCCCAGCTCTGCGTATTTGCCTGCCAGCTCCTCGTCCTTCTCCCCGAACTGGTCCACCAGGTTGAGCAGCATCATGGGCACCGCCATGGAATCCATGGCCGGGGCCCAGGGAGCTCTTGGGGATGTAAAATCAAAGGCCCTGAGGATGGAGGGAGGGGGATTTATTTGCTAATGTTGTGCATGTGTGTTTGGCTCTGTAGTGTTTTTTGTTTGTATTTTTAAAAACTCAAGTGTAACGGTATCCACTAAAGTGCACAAATCCTAGGAGTCCAGCTTGGTAAACATAGGTCTCACTTGTGATAACATTTTGGTTACAGGTCTGTCTTGCTTTGGTGCCCTGTCCTTGAGGGCAGGGATCATGTCATTCTCTTTTGGAGTTTGGCACAGAGCAGGTACTCAATCAATGCATGTTGAATGAAGGTCAAAGAAGGGGTGAGGACTGAGGGAGCAAAGGGTTTTTCTAACCTGTCTTGCTGAAGAAATCAGGGGACCATGTTTTTTATTACATAGTCTACAAGTATTTTAATTAAAGCAATAACATGTGCTCAGTGGGAAAAAGTCAAACAGCCCCCCAGTGTATATGTCAAGCTCACAGATGCATGAATCCAGTGAAGCCCAAATCCCCTCACCTCCATTCACGGTGGGCAGGGCCCTCTTGCCCACATGTTTCTCTTTTCTTCTCTCTCATCACCAGTGTGATGATTTCAGTCCTGTCCTGCCAGGCCACCTCAGATTCACATCATGGGGCACTTCAAGGTGAGGCTTGTGGCAGCCCAGGCAGTCGGTTTTTGGAATGAAATGCATTTTAGCCCAGTATTCTGATGATGACCTGGGCCAGTGGGGCTCAGCGTCTTTTGGAGGAGCTGGTGAGGGTGGATCTGGATGCAGTTCTGGAAGCTTCAGGCTAGTGGGCTAGGAGATTGTCGGGAAGGGCAAGGTAAAGTGGAGACACACCCCCTTGCTACCTCAATGCCTGCTATGGACTGAATGTGTGTGTCCTCCGCAAACTCATATATTGAAATCCTAAGCCCTAATGAGATGGGATTAGTGGGTGGGGCTCTTAGGTCCTGAGGGTGGAGCCCCTATGAATGGCATTAGTGCCCTTATAAAAGATGCCCAAGAGACCTCCCCAACACTTCCTACTGGGGAGGACACAGCTAAATGACAGTCATCTGGGAAGCAGGAAGCAGGTCCTCAGCAGGTCCCAGCTCTGCCGGGACCATGATCTTGGGCTTCTCACTCTCCAGAACTCTGAGCGATAAATGTCTACATTATGGTATTTTTGTCACAGCGGCCCGAATGGACTAGGACAATGCCAGTGGTCCCCCAAGGTGGGCTGCGGGGTGGACAGAAGTGGGTTGGAGCAGAGGGATGTGGGTGGGAGCCAGAGCCCAGATGCTGGCCCATGGGGTGGGGGTCTGGGAACTGTTAACTCTCAGGTAAGCAAAGTACTAACATGGGGCCTCGGAGGAGGGTGGTGTTGGTAGAAGCTCCAGGGCCCCAGAAGGCAGGGGCACTAGGAGAGGAGCAGAAGGGAACATCATCCCCTGCTGGAGGCCCATAGGGCCCAAAGAGAAATGCCCCAGGCCGTCCCTGCTCACCTGGGCCATTGTTAGTGGATCACAGATCATGGTATCACACCACCTCCTCCAAGCTGCATTTGGGGTAGAATGACTGACAGCGTGATGAGGATGGGACCCTGGGGGAAGAGGACTAGGCCTCGCCTGGGTGCTTCCAGGGAGACCAAGTTGGTGGGGGAAGTTATGCTCCTTTCCAAAATGTGGCTCCCTCCTGTTGGGACACATCTAGCCCTTGGCCTTCTAGGACTGGGCAGCTTCACGGCTGGACTTCACGGCTGAGCTCTGTTCGTTTGCAGTTGGGAAGCTCAGGAAGACAGCAGCCTGTCCTCATTACCTGCCTTTTTCTGAGGCAACAGTCACTAGAGAGAGGACCAGCCTCTGGCCAGCAAGACGACTGACCTCCCCACTCCCATCCCTACACAGCCCAGAGAGGCTGGCTGATTCTCAAGTCCCAGAAGCCATTTCTGTCACCCCATTTCTGATCCCCAGGGGAGAAGCTCAGCATCCAGCCGGTCTCCTGCTCCCACCTGGAATTCAGACTCAGGGGAGAGCCCTTGCTGGGGTGAGGGAAGGCAGCTGGCTGAATGACTGGCCCCTCCTGGCAAAGGACAGCTCAAAGTTCCAAGAAAACCAGCCCTCTCTCATCAGGGTACTTCCTTCTCCCCTCCAGGCATCCAGCAAGGGGTTGGGGGCAAGACAGCTGAAGCCCAGAGCATGGAGAAAAGAGCAAGGGAAGAAATGATCAAGTAAGCTTTGACAAAGGAAGTCAAGGAAGACCAATGCCATTTCACATATATTTATTGAAATCTACTTGATGCAAGGCACTGTGCTAGATCTGGTAGGGGAATCAGACGTGAAGGGCCACCTCTGTCTTCTAAGAGCTCACAATCTACCAGGTTGGGGAGGCCGGGGAGAGTGAAGCTCTAGTGCAAGGCCGATTATATTAAGTGCCATAAAACAGACAAGTTAAGGAGATCAGGGAGGAACAAGAAAAGAGCGCCAACAACCAAAATACAAACTGGGGTAGGACACAGTTGTTCTCAGATACGCAAGTTGAAGGCCATGTTTAAAGAGACTCTTTACACTTTTGAAGAGAAACACCCAAACAGATGCAATAAGAACTACAGAATGTGACTAGTCATACAGGAGTTACCAATTCCCCCATCTGACAGATTTGCCAAAAGTAGGGGGATACTTCCAACGTCAGGAACAAGGTGGGCGGTGACTTAACTCATTTCCCAGGGCAAACACAGGGTCAGTCTGGGAATGATGCCCAGACAGATAAGCACTGGTCAAACTCACGGAGACTAGAAGGCATAGATGTGTACCCATGTTAGTGAACCGAATACAGTACCACATTTAAAACAGGTGTTTACGGCAGTCAGGTGGGACTTGGGCCAGGCACGAGGGCCACACAGGCCATGAGGAAAGCCAGCCATGTGACTCTTCTCAAGAAGCAGCCAAATGGCAAGATGCAGACCCCCTAAAGCTGGTTCAAGTCAAGGGAGTCTATGCTGGGGACACAAGTGGACCAAGGAGGGCAATCGCCAGAAATCCCAGAACATGATAGGGCCAGGAGGCCCTCAAGCCAGTGCTGCCTATGTGGGCACCTCCTCTAAACCCCAGGTGGCTCCCTCTTTCTTCCAGCACCAACTAGAAACTTCTCTCTGTTTCCTTGTTTGCCCTTCACAGACGGAGATCCCGGAAGGCCTGGCCCAATCGTCTCCAGCTCTGTCGACTGGTTGCTGCCCATGAGTCAGGTGCTCAGTTCTGGTTGAATTAACGTGGCCTGTGCGGGTTAGGGGTCAGATGGCACACGACTGGGCCGAAGCCTCGGGCACGTGGGACACAACGCCACGCGAGAAAGATGCCACCGCCAGTGGCTGGGGCTGGTTCTGGAAATGCAAGAGTGAGTCTGACCCAACTAATCAGCACGGTCCATCTTACTAAGCAGCAGAAGTAGTAAACCGTCACTTTCTTTTGAAAATTTCAGCAAGGATTGAAAGCTTTAATAAAAGCAATGAGGGGTTTCTCTCAGAGTAGAAGAAAAGGACATATTTCTAATGAGAGCTGGCATTCTGTCACCCACCTGCTCTGTTTGCCTTGCGAAAGGAATAAATGTGATCAGAAAGAAAAATGAAATGAGGTAGACACACGAATGCACAGACAAGCACACACGACAGGAAGTTTGATCACATTTTGCATCTGACGCAGCAGTACACCTAAAGAATCCAAGGAAATCCACCCGCAAGTGACCAGAGACAAAAACTGAACTCGGCGCAACTACAGGACACACGTTAAAGCCACAGACTGCTTGCGTTTGTAGAGCGCACACACTTCACCTGCAAACACAGTGACGGAAAAGATGTGTTCATGCTAGAGGATGGTTTGTTTGAGAGGAAATCTCAGAACTGAGAATGGAGAAAAGGAAAGGAGAGATGCTGTGTCCTGGCTGGGGACAAATGGAGCAGTGATGACGATGCCGCTAAGTTCCGAGATAATACTGCATCTGGATCCTTCATAAAACCCAGGCCAGAATTAGCAGAGTACTTCCAGGTCAAGGTGCCAGACTTGCCCCCCTGTGGATGTCAACATTCCTTACCAAATGACAGTTGTAGCACATTCATCATAACAGCTTTAAGAGAAAACTCATGAGAGAAGGAAGTAGTGATTTTGGACACACATTCACAACTACTGCAAGAACTGAAGCCCCCGGAGCAAAAAGAATCATTAGGTAACAAGTGCTGTCGGTTTCTCTCCAGCCTGGGGGGCAGGATGGAGACATCGCAGAGAGCCCCTGATGTGGCCTGGGAACCATTCCAGAATACCTTCTGGCTCAGGTCACAAGGGTCACCGTGGGACCCTGCTTCCCAGCCTTGGGGGGCCCATCCTCGGCAGGCCGTCTGGTGCACCTTCTAGCTTGGGCACACTTGCTGGGAAGTTACGCCATAGCCCCAGTGTGGCCGGCTTCTACCTGCAGCCTCTGCAGGCCACCGGAGGGGCCAGGTTCCTGGCTAGCCCATGCTGCTGTCCTGCTGCAGGTACCAGCCCAGCTCCAGGATGAGTAACTTCTAGTTTGATGCCACATGGGCTGTCATCAGAAGGGCATCATTGCCCTCCAAACCCTTGTTTTATGGCCTTCCTGGGCATGTCTGTGGCAAGTCACAGCCCAGGCCTGGGGTGGCTGCAGGAGGTGATGTCAGAACACATGGGTGAGTTCCCCCTAGATGCCAAAAGTGGAAGCTGCCAAACCGACCTTTCTAATTCCAGAGTCACTTGTTAGGAGGAGGTGCCATCCACGTGACAGCATCAGTTGGGTGAGTCTTCCCGTGTCCGAGATGTCTCTTGGCTGGATCTGCTGCTCAGGCACTGAATCCACGCCGAGCATAGCCAAGGCTCCCAGGAGCTGTAAAGTCGGCCAGCTGCTACCAGGACCAAGTTTGGACCCTCAACCTCCCATAGATCTAGGTGAGGCCCAGCCCTGCTGGTGATGGCTAGGGCTCTACTAAGGAACAGTCAGAGTGTTCTGGCCAATCCGAGATGGAAATTCTTCTTGAGTGCCTGAGTGGCCAGGTTAGATAGTCAAGTACTGCCCACAGACATGCAGGGTCCGCATATTGGATGAGGAGTGAGCCTGCTTCTCTGGCCCATTTCCATCCAGCCTGCCCACCTGGCGCATCCATCTTCCGGTGGGGCAGGGCTTTCAACTTTTCATTTATAATTAAAATTCTAGAAGAAAATAGCATCATCTCTAACTACTGAAGCAATGGAAGTTACGACTTAACCGACAACAACGAATGCTTGGATATGTAAAAATTAAAAGCTTGCAGAACAAACATGTAATAAAACTGCTACAAAGAGCAAAGCAATCAAACTGGAAAAGAGATCATCGTGATCGATATAGAAAGAACTGCTGTATGAAGTCAATATATCCAAAGGTAACTTGATAACTGGTCAAAGGAGATGAATGTACGATTTGCATGCAAGAAAACGGAAACAGTATTTTAAGTCCTCGCGGGAGAGAAAGATGAGACTAGGAGTCAGGAGGCCTGGGTCCATCCCACGTTCTGGTACTGAGTCACAGAACGACAGCAGTAACTACGATGATGACGGCAAAGGACCTTCACTGAGTGTGTACCTCCGTGCCAGGCGTGGCATCGCAGTCCTCACAATAACCTTAGGAGGTAGTCCTATGATCGCCCCTGTTTTACAGAGGAGGAAAGGTTATGGTCCCCTTACACTTGAGTCCTTGAGAGTCCCTGTTATCGTGGGGATGCTCTCTCCACTACTTTATCTTGAACAAAATGGTGCTGCTTGAGGACCAGACCCCTTAGCCTGAAACCAACCCCAGTCAGTGCTAGTTTTGGATCTGCATGGGAGTCACCAGACTGAATTGGTTTAAGACAAAAGGACACAAAAGAAATTTAACTCAGATTCAGTACTTAATCTGAAGAGTATGACTTCACCGTGACAAGTTTTTGATGCTTTAAAAAAGTCTTTTAAAGGTCACTTTAAAAACAGAACAGCTTTAAGTGCTTGTGCTGTAGACCTCTAGGACGAACTGAAAAGCACCACCAATCACACTAATATTACGTGGACGTGTACTTATGGCTTGGGAGGCAATTTCTAGTGAGAGCCTTGTGCACGGATTGTCACAGCACTATGTGGCACACAGCTTGGGTGGATGGAAGCTTTGCGACTGTCTGATGACTCAAGGGGCTTTGAGGTTGGAGAAAATGGTGGGGTTAGAAGTACATGTGAGGAATTAGAATAAAATGATCTCAGGGCGTGGAGCTGGGGCAAAGAGGAACATTTTCTAAATTAATATATTATTCTATATAATATGTGATTTACAATATGTATGTATAACTAAATTAATAAATTAAATAGTATAAGACATTTGATTATTCTATTTACAACCCTAAAATTTATAAATTCAAGTAGGCCAAAAACCTTTGGGGTGATCTTGTCTTCGGGAAAGTTGGGATCACATTACATCAAGGCCATCACAGAATAGCTCTACATCTCAGTTTCCCTGAGCAGGGAGCTTGGGGTGGGGGGGACCAACGAGCCCTGTCTCCACCCCCACATCCAGGTTTCTCTTTTCTCATTCTCAGATTCAAGGCCTGTGGATTTAAATACCTTGGAGGTACTTGATGCCAGCTGAACCAGCCCAAAGAAATCAAAATGGTAGAAGCTACTGTCCATAGGCAAAATGGGAAACACGTACACCTATAAATTGCTGGTGGCAGTAGAAATTGGTTTCAACCTTTCTGACGATCAAATATAGGAGCGCTACAAAACTGTTCATCTCCTTTGACTCTGACCTTCACACCCGGGGGCCGCAGCCCCGGCAGGACCCCGCTGCGGGCCGTGGGGCACCCGGCCTCCTCTACTAGCGGTGGGTTGGCTGGTGCTTCTGCAGCGCCGAGCGCCTCTTGAACACGCGGCCGCACTCGCTGCACTCGCAGCGCCTCGCTCCGCTGTGGGTCCTCCGATGGCGACTCAGGCCAGAGCTCCTCCGGAAGGCTTTTCCGCACTTGTCGCACTCGTAGGGCTTCAGTCCGCTGTGGATCCGCCGGTGTTTGATCAGGTCGGAGGGCCCCCGGAAGGCCTTGCCACAGTCGCCGCACGCATAGGGCCGCTCCCCTGTGTGGATGCGCTGGTGCTCCAGGAGGCTGGAGCTCTGTCGGAAGGCCTTCCCGCACTGGCCGCACTCGTATGGCTTCTCGCCCGTGTGGATCCGCCGGTGCTTGGTGAGCTCCGAGCTCCTCCGGAAGAGCTTGCCGCAGTGGGGACACCCGTAGGGCTTGGCCCCGCTGTGGATGCGCTGGTGCTCGGCCAGGCCGTTGACCCCTCGGAAGGACTTGCCACAGTCATCACAGTCGAAGGGTAGGTGGCCAGTGTGCATTCGCTGGTGCTTGAGAAGTTCCTGGCGATCCAGGAAATCCCTGCTACAAGTCTTGCAGGCAAAGGGCTTTTCCGACAACGTGTGAAGCTTCTGATGTCGGAAGAGGTGGGTGTTCACTTTGAAGGACCGCCCACATTCCTCACAGTCATAGGGCTTCTCCCTGCTGTGGACACGCAGATGCTGACTGAGGCCGGCGTTCTTCTTAAACCTTTTCCCACATTCTTCACACTCAAAGGGCTTCGCCTCCCTCTCCATTTGCTCCCTCTTCTCCACCGCATCGTCAAGGGCGCGGCTGGGGCCGGGCCGGGGCTCCGCTGCCACGTGGGTCTTCCGGTGCTCGTTGAACTCAGAGACCCCCTTGAAGACCTTCCCGCAATCGCCACACTCCCAGCCCTTCTCCTCACTGTGAATTCTCTGGTGCTGCACTAGGAGAACCTTAAGCCGAAAGGCATCCCCACACTCTTTACATGCAAAGTGATGTTCTACAGGCATATTCTGGGGGCTCCCTCCCCTCCCCTCTGAGTCCCCGTTCTGTTTGACCTCAGGGCTGGGCTCAGTGGCCCTCAGGGAGCTCGTGGATGCCATCTCCTGTGACTGGGCGTCTTCACCCATCGCCTGCTGTTGGGTCACCCAGATGCTTTCTGAAATGAAAACCACAGAGGAGGAAGAAAGGAGGTTACTCTCCTTGGTCAAGGATCACTCTCCTCCTGAGACAGCTGCTGAGCCCGTGCCTGGAGGCCAGGGTGCACAGTGGCTGGTACCCACCTGACCAGAAGCACAGAGCATAGATGGAAGGGACAGAAGGGCCTGAATCCAGGTGACTGAGGAGCCCCCACACCCCCTCCCGAAAGCCTCAGTTGGGCCTCCCCCACCACATCCTCACCTTTCTTCAGTTTTCTTTTTCACTCTCCAGAAGGCTTAGCTCAATCCACGTTATGGGAGGGGTCTGACACCAACAGCCCGTGTCCTCACATCAGGTAAGAGACCAATGCAGGGTTCAAAACCGAAACTCCTGCTTAGGGAGAAGGAAAGACATTTTGGTGGCAGCCAGAGCTGACATCAGAATGGGGCAGGCCCTCTGAAGGGGAAAACCTTCCTTTCAGTCCTCAAAGGCTGGGCTGGCCACATCCTCAGGCAAGTCATTCATCCATGTCAAAGGCCTTTCCCAAGGGGCAGCTCCCTCCAGGGGCTGGACAAAGCAGGCTCTGGGCCCCACCACCCGGGTGGGGTGCTGGGGGTCTTCCTGAGGAGCTAATTCTTCCTTCCCCCCTCCCCCCTCCTCGGGGTTCTTCCACAACTGTCAAGGCTGCCACCTGGTCATCTTTCCTCCTAAGAAGCCTCCCACCTCACACACACAGCCCCTGATGGTGCAAAGGCTCTTGCTATGTCAACCCCTCTCAACAGGAAACCACCAAAAAGTTGCCAGTCAACTTGTATAATTTGTCACTTAAAAAAAGTAATCTAAATTATAGTGGCCCGTTTGTTCTAATTTATTTCCCAATCAAAGACTGGCGAGGCTTCTTTCCAAGCCATCAGGAGTTGGGAGAGAGACCTGTTACTTTGAGACGCTGGGTGTCATAGACCCTTTGTATTTCCTCACAGCCCGTCCCCAGCAAGCACAAGCCCCTGGAAGGTGTACGGCTGTGCCTGGTGCCCCTCATCTCACTCTCTGCTTCGTAGGAGCAGGAAGCGGCTGGCCAGGCTGGTGGAAGGGCTAGGGGCATCCTTACCCATGGAGGTCACGTACCTTCAATATGCCAGTGCCCTCTGCTCAGGGTCCAGTCTCAACCACTCCCTTTTTGTGAGGTATTAGGCCACATCACCAAATGTCACCGAATCCTGAAAGAATTCCCAGGGATAATCTGTCCTTCCATCCATTTGAGAATGAGGCAAGGGTAGTGCCGTAACCCCAGGGACAAGAGGTGAGAGTCTGGAGAGTGGGTGTGCATTGCTAACATGGATGTATCACTGCAAGCCTCAAGAAGTCCTGGAAAGAAAACCTGACCGTGTGCCAGGAGACCTGGGCTGTGGCCCTGGATCCCACTGTCCTCCCAAGGGACCTCAGTTCAATCACTTTCCTGGATTGACACTCAGCTCCCCCATCACTACAATGGGAATTACAAGCCAGCAGGCATCCCCTCCTTGGCAGACTCTGGGGAGAAAAGCAGAGAGAGAAAGGGCAGGCAGCAGCTGGGGTTCAGGCCCTGTTGTGTGTCGTGCTGGGGCAAGAGTCAGAGGCTGAGGCCAGAATCAGGGAGCAGTGACAGATTCCCAAGCCAGGCAGAGGGAAGCACAGCTCACCTGGGCTTCCAGCATCTCAAGAGGGCCTGCCAGGACTTGGGTTCCTGGGAATCCATCTCAGGAAAGGGCAAGACCCTGGGGGACAGGCAGAGCTAAGGAAAGTGAAAAGAGCTGTGAGTGCTAGAAGCCCTGCCTCTGGGTCCCCTGGGGTGAAACTGGCGATTTCCCTTTCCCTGGTTTTAGATCTTGTAGCGCCTTCCCTTGCACAGAGGCTGAGTGACAAGCCAGAGCACGGGTATGCCTGAAAAAACAGATCCTAAACAGTGGGGAAAGTGGGCTGGCACAGAACTGATACAGGCAGGCCAGAAAGAACCTGGACAGGACAAATGAATGTTAGCCCAGGCACATACTGAGGACAAACATAGACCTAGAGCCAATGGCAGGGGGACTGGCTCCCAGAGGCAGGTCGGCCACAGGCCTCCAAGCAGTAGGCCTCCAATACATCAATGCTCATACTGCACAGGAAGGAAGCATCCCCCAAAAGAACATTGGAATAAATAACTAGGAAGTGAGAGAGCCTTTTCAACTTTGTAGGGACCATAAAAAACTGGATTGGGCCACTGGAGAGAAGAGAGGTAAGAAAGAGCAGGAGCCCCTCCCCACCCCACTGAAACAACTCGCCAGGTGACAACAAGATGGCTGCAGGCAAGAACATTTCTGTAACATAGCTAACAAAATGAAAAGTTGAACAAAATTGCTGGAAAAAGAAGCCTCAAAAAAAAAAAAAAAAAAGATCTTCAAATAGTAAGTTGTGAAATAAAAGAACCACACATGCAAGTGAACTTTTTCTGTCGGATCCCACCACTGGTGTGCATGCATCACAAGCCTCCCACTCAGTAAGTTCACAGACACAGGAACACCATTTCTGTTCTGATGTCAGGTCAAATTGTTTCACAGTTAAACGAAAAGGAAGCATTTTTACACCAGCTCAAGGAGTATAAAACCCAGATACTCCAGAAAGACTTTTACATAAAGTAAGATGTTATATTAAAAGGGATAGACAGAGACGCCCACTTTTGGCCATGATGGAGTAAAAGGAACAGATTTAATCTCCTGCCATAAATAAGTAGGAAACTGGAAAAAACAGATGTGAAACAATACTTTTTAGATATCGGACAGCAGGCAGCACTGGATCAGATTTGTGAGAAAACAGAAACAAATGAGGTGAGTTTGATCATTGGCCCAGATCTCTTCCTGGAGGAAATTTCCAGATTGAGAGTGTAGGGAAGGGGGCCCGAAACAGAGCTTGGTGGTTTCATCATTAACACAGACCAGCGTTCAGGGAAGCTGAAGCAGCTGGAGGTTGCAGAGCAGAGGTCCAAAAAGGAGGGAGGTATGCAGAAGAGTTCCAAAAAATCTGTGTAAGGCTCCCTTTGAGTCGTTCTTGACTACCAAGCCATGCATGCATAGAGTGAAACTCCCAAAGAATAAGAAAATAATGACCAGGAAGCTGTAAGCTAAACAATTCCTAGGACACACAAAGGTAGGGAGATGTTCAGGGTCCAATCAACCAGAGTAGAGAAGCTTCAGTGATCACCTGGGGTATTTAGTAGAGAATCAAGGGGCCATCCCTTAGTAGTTGGACTGATGTATCCCTGGAGCCACAGCTACCCTGGACCTGCTCTAGAAAAGCTTAAAAATAGCCCTCAGAAGGATGAAACTGTTCTATAAATAACTACCTCCCAAAACAAAGTCCAACACTTTTCACAGTGAAACAACAAAACCCAGACACTCAACAACATAATCTCTATAATGTCCACCATCCAATAAAAAGTTACATAAATGCCAAGAAACAGGAAAATGTGACTCATGGCAAGGAAATATCAATAGAAACACTCAGAAATGATCGCTGATAGAACTTACAAACAAGGATAACATCTAGTTTAACTATGTATAAGTATTGAAAGGAAAACAGGAATACAATGAGAGAAATGGATGATGTAAACAAGAACCAAATGGGACTTATTGAGGTAAAAGCTGTAACATTTAAAATGATAATTTCTCCGGATGTGATTAACAGCAGATTAGACACAGCCCTCCCATCCCCCCCCCCAAAAAGTTTAGAAAACTTGAAGACAGTAATCGAAACTATTCCAAATAAATATCAGAAAGAAAAAAATATTAAAAGAACAGAGTCACAGTGATTTGGGGATAACAGAAAGTATTCTAACATACATGTAACTGGAATCTGAGAAGATGAGGAAGAGGAGGAGGGGGATAAAAGTATAACTGAAGAAATAACGAATAAAATTTATTTTCCAAGTTTGATGAAACCTAGGTCCAAGAAGCTCAGTCAATCCCTAGCAAGACTAAACAAACAAACCAAACTCCCCAAACCCAAACATGTATACCGAGACACATCATAATCAAATTGCAGAAAACTAGTGATAAAAGAGAAAATCTTAAAGCAACAAGAGGAAAAAAAGATGTTATAGACAGAGGAACAAAGATAAGAATAACTGCTGACTTCTTATCAGAAAGTGTACAAGTCAGAAAATAACTGAATGGCATTTTTAAAGTGCTAAAGGAAAAAAAAACCCTGTCAATCTAGAAGTCTATATTCAGGAAAGGTATCCTTCAAAAATGAAGGCAAAATAAAAAACTTTTTTAGACAAAGAACAGCTGAGAGAATTTGTCACCAGCAGACCTGTACTACAAGGCATATTAAAGAAAGTTCTTCAGGTGAAGGGAAATGATATCAGATGGAAACTTGGGTCATAGGGAATGAAGAACATGAGGAATGTAACTATGTGGGGAAATATAAAATGCTTTTACTTCCTTCATTTTTACATCTTTAAGAGAAAACTGAGCATTTAAAGCAAAAATAATAAGGCAGTGTGGAGTTTATAACATATGTAGAAATAAAACATACGATTTTGTGTTTTAGGAAGCCCTCCAAGACTCTCATGTATGCCAGTAGTGGAGGTAAAATACAATTCTTAAAAAAAAAAAATCCAAAAGAAGAAAGGTAAAAACAAAGGGAAAAGAACATATGGGACAAACAGAAACAAATAGCAAGAGGCAAACTTAAATCCAACCATATGGATAATTAAGTTAAATATAAATGGACTAAACACGCCAATTAAAACACAGAGATCATCAGACTATATTTAAAAAAACAAGACTCAACTGTATGCTGTCTACAAGAAACTTTAAATATAAAGACTTTAAATGTAAAGACATAGATAGGTTAAAAGTAAACGGATGGAAAACATACTATACCCAACAGGAAGGATCTCAATAATCCTAATGTCAGAAAAACAAGAGGGAGACCTTTGTGAGGAATCCTAGAACTCAGAATAGGAAGAAAATTGAAGAACTCAAGTATAAAATCAATAGGTAAGAGGAAACAAGAAACAACAACAACAAAAAAGAGACATAAGTAACTGAAAATGATAATAAAAACCAACAGGTAGCCTATGCAGGATGACAGACAGCAGATTACAAAATTTGAATCCTTCAAAGAAGATTGTAGACAGACAGCAACTATTTATTTAAAAATCTAAAGAAGGTAGGGGGAGGGGAGAGAACAGTATATATTTGCATTTTAGAAGAAAAAAGGAATAAACTGAGAGTGACTCATAGCTAAATTGAGCACATCTAGACCGCAATGTGTGCCACCCTGGGGTAGAGTCCAGGTCTAGAAAGGTCTTTGGCTTTCTGTTTCTGTAAGGAAGTTTTAGTAACCAAGCTGCATTTCTCTGGTGATCAGAAAGGAAAAAACAATTTGAAAAGGTTTGGGTAGACTTTAGATAAGAGAGATGCCCAGCACGTGAGAGGACAGGGCTGAGGCCAAGGAGACAAGAGGGAACGGTCCTTGAAACTGGGCAACATCCTGAGGTGCCCACAAAGACGAGGCAGGCAGAGTGGAGCAGTGCTAGCAGGAATGTGTGGGCAGACCCAGAAAGCTTAGAGGCAGGTCCATGGGGTTGTGACTTCCAGGGCTCACCCCGCCACCCCCGCCCCAGCTATCAGCACCATGGACAGGTGTGAGCAGAAGGCCTCCTTTGGCCCCAATGTCCACGGAAACCCCACTTGCATCTTTAACAGACTGCCCAGCACAGGTGCTTCCCCAGCATGTGAGGGAAGTCCCAGGTGCCCAGCAGCCAAGCCATCTATACCCCACTGTCACCTGGGCGGGGCACCCTCTGGGCAGTTGGATTTTTCCTGGTATATCTGATGTCTGGTTTGACTCAGGCTTCCAATACAAAATGACCTGCTCATAGGTTACTTATACAATTCGTTTTTAAAAATTCACGTCCAATGGACATTGAGGTTTTGTTGCCCAGTGGAATGGAGAGAACACCTGACATGCACCTTCTAAGAAGGACAGTCCATGACAAACCTCATCTCACTGCCCTCAGGCCAGACACCTTAGCCCCCGACAAGGTCCTGGCTGAGCCCATCAGGCCTATTTCCTGCACCCCACATCTCAGTCATTCCTTCCAGACACTTGGTCTTCATTCTGTCCTAAACATGCAAGGTGACAGCCCTCAGGGCCTCTGAACCTGCCACAAGTGGGTGGCTCCTTTGGAGAATTCAGAATTTGGCCTCCCAGCCCCATCAGGGTTACTTGTAACACTCTTCACTACCTAAAATTTATCCTCTGGAATTGCACATTTTTATCTGATTTTCCCTGGGAGAAATGTCACCTCTCACATGACAGGGGCCTTCTCTTTCCTGGTCAACTTGCATCCCCAGCTAGCTCCAGGGGGCATGTGATTAACTTTGGGGGAGGGCTGTGTTCAATGCAGCGAACTTCCATTTACAGAGTACCTGCTGCATGCTTGCCACGGTGCTTCTCTCTTTACTTAATTTAATGTAACTATTGCAACCTATAGTCATTCCCACTTCCAATTTACAGAGAAGGAAGTCATGGATCTGAGAGGTTAAGTAACTTGCGTAAGGTCTAGCTCCCAAGATTTGAGACATTTTGAACCACTCCAGAGAAGAGAGCAGTAATGTCTAACTCCAGGCCATATCCAGAGGGCAGGCAGCCACTGAATGCCCTTGAAGCCTAATGGTCTATATGGGTTTAGGGGACTGGCTTTCCATCCTCCTGTGAACACGCCATCACAGACCCTCCCTGCGCAGTAGAGACACACGTCATTCTCTCTCACTCGCTCACAGTTTTTCCAAGCCACCCACGTTTAATTGAGCAAGACCTTCCAAAGTGTTTCATGTAATTGAGCAGATCCTACCGAAGTGTTTTACTTAACTGGCATGATTAACTGTTGAAGTCCTGGAACCACAACCCCCAAGTGAACTGTTAACTACCCTTTCCTGTGTAACAGCAGGAGTGGCCCTTCCTGTACCAGGTTTGCCTAGGGGACTCAACCAAAGCGCACTTCAGATCACCCCCCCACAGTGACAGAGCCCATGGACACACAGAGACCACTTAGAAGGCGTTCATAAAAATGGGAGGGAAAACGTGAGCCTTGCTTTCACAAAAGGAGGCTAAATTCTGCGCAATTAACAAAGTATATTGGGTAAAAGTTTTAGGAGATATAAAGGAAGATCATTAAAAAAGATAATACACATTAATCTCACTGCAGTTAAAAATAAAATCTTTATCAATCCCGAAGACGGTCTGATAATTTAGAAGCCATGTTGCCCAACTGCTCTACTTTAAAACGGTGGAACTAGTCTGGAAAAGAAGCTGGACTCTGTGAGCAAAGTGACAAAGACAGGTGCCCACTGCCTTCCAAAAGTGGACCTTGGGGGCTCAAGGTCAAAGCAATTCCAGGGAGAATGTGAAAAGCATTGTCATGCACCCAATGGATACAGAGGGTAAGGCTGACCTTGAATGTAAGGCACTTTCATTCACCATGGAAAGGCATGCCTCAACTCCTTTACGCAACCGGGAAAGGGAAGTTAGGAGAAAGACTATGGGAAAACAAATCTCTGCCTCTTAATATAAACAATATCTTCCTTCCTTAAGTGGGATCTGAAGTGTCATCTAATGATTATGTACTCCCAGAGACCAGAGACCCTATCAAGGTTGACTGCGGAGTCCACCCTGGACCTAGCCAAGTGCCATGGACACTGCAGCTGCTCCATGGACACAGGGAAACAGTGGCAATGCTAACCCACTGCCTGAAAATCTGAAAAATCCTGTTTCCTACAACATAAGAGTTTGTGTGAGTGAACGAACCTTCTTGATATGTGCTTTAGAGGGCAATGTAAACTTTAACCAAGTTCTTTAAATTGAATTTTCCATAGGGAATCAGAAACATTGACAACCAAAACATTCATTCCTTTTGACTTGAAAGAACAGAAGTTAAGAGTTGAATTCAATGGAGACAAAAGCCAACCGATGTTACAAAAAGAGGTGAATAATCAGGTGTCTTCAGGTCACCTTTGAGCCCAGGACCCCTCCTTAGAATGTATGGCTACTAGGAAAGGTCATTTCTGAACCTAAAAAATCAGTGTTTGACTGATTCTGCAGCACAGATAGCCAAGCAGCCTCCTCAGCTGAGCAGCGGGGGCAGGGGACAGGGAGCAGGGGCACCCAAGCCAGAGCTGGCGGTGTCCAGAAACTTCAAAGGGATGCCAGAAGCACCTGGACTCCCTGGAGCATCTAAGTAAGGACCTGAGCAGAATGTCCTCCGACCCCAGAAGACAAAGGGTGGCTCATGGTGTTCATTTCAGTTCTGTGCCAGAGCATAAATGTCCTGGAGGGTGTCTTTATAGGTCACATGGGAAACCGCACTCTCCATTAGCTAATTCAGATGGGTGCCTTCAGCTCCCTCTCCCATTCAAACGATCACCTGGACTCTCAATTCTCCTTCCTGTGTATCTGTTCTCTCTTGAGTTGTGTTACTTAGATTGAGAGAACTGTCTCTTGGCAAAGATGGTTCGATGACACTGGCATATATGAAAACATAAGTGCTTCCAGAACAAAAACGACACTTCTCACCCTCTTGCATCCCCACCCATGGGATCTGGTAACAGCACGGCCAGCTTGAAGGCCAACAGACATGGTCTGTAAACACCCAGGCTTACCCAAAAGAGACACACAGGATGGCATCGCGTCTCAGAACAATCTGAGTGATTAACCAGGTAGGTAAGGTCCCACTTGTTGGACTGAAATAATCTGGGGGCACAGAAGCAGACTTGGGTACACCTTCTGGGAACATCTTTTTGGGTTGTGAGACTGAACACACCCACACACTGCTGAGACCCCAATCCACCAGAGTCAGGCAGCGCTGGGCTTCGCCTTCAGGGGCTCCCAACACATCCCACCAGGATGTGGCTGCGAAGGCCTCATTTGGGCCCACCCTGTGCTGTGCAAATGCACTGCTACTAGAAGTGAATCCTAAAGGGCCAAAAGAGAGGGTGTTTCCCCAGGAATGTCTGCTTCTCTCAGGATGTTTGCGTCTGTGTGTGTCTTTTTCTGTGTGCGTGGGTAGGAGGCATCTGTCTCCGTCTTCCCCAGTTTTCCTCTTTCACGATGCCTGGGCACCTGTCCCTCTCTGTTTAGGTTTCCATTTTCTTTCCCTTCTATAAAAAACCAGAAGGTAGACCAGAAGGGGATTTTTAGTGTTTGTTGTACTTAATTGAGGGAAGGTTTATGTTCCCATTTCCCCAAGAAGATGCATGGTATCTCACTGAAAATCAAAATAAATTGCAAGGATAGCTTCCTTTAAGTTACACCGTCCTGGATATGAAAATTTCTAAATGGGGGTGGGAATGCTGTGCAAGTCCCAAGGGGCCCCGGGCCAGTTGCAGAGCCTGGGCAGGTTAGGGCTAGGGCTGAATCAGTGGATTAGAACCCTGGCTTGGGGTTTGCTAAGAACTCAAGGGGCAGAGTAGCAGGTGTGGATGGGGCCAAGAAATCTGCATTTTCAACCAGCACTTGGTAGACAGGATTCTGGCCCATGAGCCTCCTGAATGGGATCCTAATCTCTGTGCTGTCAGGTTTCTCAGAAGAGAATTCACACTTTTGGGTGATTTTCTAAGGGGTCTCTTAACCAAAGAATGTTGAAAATCACTGTTCAATAGGATTCTAAATATAGATCCTGAGCCGTTTTGGGGACATGGATTGGACTGTGCCAGGCATTGTGCAAGCAGCTTTTACTTAAAGGCCCAGTTGGGGAGGGAGGATGGGGGATGGGGTGAGGCGGCATTAGTACCCAGAGTGGGTGCTGTTCTAGCAATCCCATCTGAAAGCCTTTGGTAAAAGAAAAATGTCAGGTCTGAGGTTGAAGAGGAAATATTTCACTGACCAAGGAGTCTGGAGGGGTGGCAGTCCCGGCTGGGCCAACGCTGGCTGGAGGGTGTCAGTTGGAACAGGGTGGGACCTCCGGGAAGAGGGCCAGGATTTGGGGGGGGGGTGTTTGAAAGGGACCATGGGCTTTGGGCGGCAGACGAGTGTGTGTGGGGGGAGGATGGAGAAAGACATGTAATTAATCACCCAAATATAGACTAGAGGAGGCAGCAAAGGAGTTTAAGTGGGGGGGGGGGCACTGGAGCGGGAGATGGTGGCCCCAGAAGGGCGACAGAAAAATAGCCCTGTTCACCCAGGGCCTTGAGCTCATCTTCAATTAGCAAGGGCTGCCCCTCCCCCTCCTTCACAGCACTTGGGCCCTAGTCTACCCGCCCCATCCTCCCCGCCAAGCTGAGGCTCGACCCTGACTCAAAAGGAAAGGAGGACTCCTCCAACCAGCAGGAACCGTCCCCTGTTCACCCATCCCGCGTCCCAGACTGCTGCTCAGCCCCTCCCCCAGACTGGGGAAAAGCCCTTTAACACCCCCCCTCAACGCCCAGTCCCCCCGGCCTCCATTGCACTTGGGGTGGGAGGGTCCCCTACTTCCCATACCGATCGGTTCCCATTCCCCAGGGCTATCCTAAAAGCAGCATTGGCCTGAGCACGTCTAGTGATTTCCGCCCCCCACCGTCGCCCCACGCCCGCCGCGGGAAGGCCTTCGGCCTCCTCATACTCGCCATCTAACCGTTCCCCGCTTCAGCTGGCCCCAGGGCCAAGTAGCTTCCCGCGGGAACGGAGACACTCCACCAGTAAGGCTTGGTCGCCCCTGCCCCCCACCCCTACCGCACTCTGGAACACCCACCCGGGCCCTGCACACTTTCCTGGGCTGCACCCCCTGCACATCTTCCCGTGGCCCAAACGATCACTCCGGCCCCACACACCCTCCCGCGCCCCGCGCAATCCTCTCTTGGCCCGCACACTCACCCTGGCCCGGCGGCGGCCGACGCAAGGCCCTCAGCGGATCAGCGCTGGCGCGGCCAGGCCCGGCGTGGCAGGAAGCGCCACGGACCCGCCAGCGCCCGGCAGAGCCCAGCAGCCCCCAGCAGCCCCGCGGCGCGCTTCCGGAGCCGCGGGCGCAGCCGTGGGTAGTGGGAGAGCGAGGCCCCGCCCCGACTCCGGTCCCGCCCGGCCCGCCGGCCCCGATTGGCTTGGAGAGGGGGCGAGGCGGGGCGGGGGCGGGGCTGAGCTCTGGTGAAGAGGGTCCGGCCAGACCCCGGAGAGCCGCGCACGCGGGCCAGATGCTTGGGTGGAGGCGGGAGGAGTGGGCGGAATGTATTAATGAATGAATGAATGAACGAGCGAATGAACCGACCAGCCCATGAAGCAGGGAACGAAGGAATGGAAAGGACCCCTCTCCCTTGGGCGCCTTCTGGTCGGGAATATGGGTGGGGGGAATGACAACGGAGGGCGAAGCAGAGCAGAGCCAGCTTCCACTGGAGGGGTCAAAGAGCCTTACTCAGTCACCAAAGGTATTGTGAGTCCTTGCTGTGCCAGGCACTGAGAATAAAGCTGTGAGCAAAACAGCTGCATCCCTGCCCTCAGGGGGCGCGCATTGGGCGCCTAAGAGCTCCAGTGAGTATGTGTGCGTGTGTGCGCGCGCGCGCGCGCGCGCTCGTGCAGGGATAAAGGTGGAGGGGAAACGCACTTGACTTAATTTCAAAATAGCAGGTCGTATACTATGAAGAGAAAACAGAATTCTTGGACCGCGGGTGCTGCAGTAGTGACCGCCAGTTCCAGATGAATTTGCTGCCAGTCAACAAAAATCTAAGCAGCTGCCCCTTGCAGTGTGCTAAGCCCATCAATGCTTTCTTGAAGATTCCTGTTTCCTAAGGATTTCCCTAGGATGAAAAGGAAAATGCTGGAGTGCAGTAAGTCAAGGGAAACACAGCCACACTGTAGGGGTGAAGCTAGACACTGAAATTGAATCTGAAGGACATGGTCTAATTTTTTCTTCATTAGAAAAAAATAAACATTTAATGCTTTATTAGTGATAATGATTATAACCAACTTCTTAAATATTCTTGTAACAGTTCTATCCGTTAGATGCTAACAACTCTTTTTCCTATTTACCCTCCACGTTTTATTATGAAAACTTTGCAACGTACAGATCAATTGAAAGATTTACCCATGAACCAATTACCAGTATTCTACAATTAGCATTATGCTATACTTGCTTGATTGCATGGTTATCCTTATTTTACTGATCCATTTCAAAGTAAGTTGCAGAAATACAAGTACCCTTCACTTCTTAACACTTCAGCATGCATGGCATTAGCTAGAGATCAATACCTGTTTACTGTTCTTTTTGTTTTTTGGAGGTAAAATTTACATACAGTGAAATGCAGAAATCTTAAGTGCCCAATGCAGTGTGTTTTGACAAATGCATACTCTAAGCTCTTGTCAAGATACAGAACACTATCAACACCCCGGAAATTTTCCCTGTGTCCATTCCCAGTCTCCACCACAATTCCACACAGAGGTAACTACTGTTCTAAATTTTTTCTACTATAAATTACTTTCGCCTATTTGAGAACTTAGTATGAATGGAATCATGTAGTGTGTACTATTCTGTGTCTGGATTCTTTCATTCAGTATGATATGATGGTTTGGAGATTTATGTATGTTGAATTGTTACTTCTTTCCTTTTATTACTGAGTAGGATTCCATTGTCTGGATATATTTGAGTTGGTTTATTCATTCACCACCTTATCATCTGGGCTGTTTTCATTTTGGAGTGTTATAAATAAAGCTACTGTGAACATTCATGTACAAGTTGGTGTAGACATATGCTTTCATTTGACTTGGCTAACTACCTAGAAAGGGAATTACCATGTTATAGGAGAGTTCTTTCATAAGAAACTGCCAGAATATTCTCCAAAGCGGTTGTACAACTTGTATTCCCACCAGATATGTATGAGAGTTCCTTTTCTTTCCAATCTTCCTCTGCATTTGGGGTTGTCAGCCTTTGTTTTTAGCCCTTTAAGTGGGTGTGAAGTGGTAATTCATTGTGATTTTAATTATCATCTCCCTGATGACTAGTCACGCTGAGTATGATGTTTTTATGTGCATACTGGCCATTTCTATATCTTCCTTTGTGAGAGTGTTCAAATAGCTTTCCACTTTTATGGGGTTGTTTGTCCTTTTATTATTTACTTGTAAGTATATTTAAAAAAACCTGCCTACTTGAGGTATATTTGGCAAAGATAACCTGGACATGTTTAAACTGTACTATCTGATAAGGTTTGCTATATATATATACCACAAACACCACAATCAAAGCAATACATTTATCCATTACTCTCAGTTTCCTCGTGCCCCTTTGTTGTCCCTTCTGTGTCTTCTTGCTCCACTCCTCAAGCAACCACTGATCTGCTTTCTGTTACTATGTTACTATAGAGTAGTTTGCATTTTCTAGAATTTTATGTAAATGGAATCATATAATAAATATTCTCTCATATCTGGTTCTTTTCATTCAACAAAATTATTCTGCGATTCATCCATATTGTTGCATGTATCAACAGTTCACTTGTGTCTGTTGCTGAATAATAGTCCGTTTCATGGAGGTAGCACAATGGGTTTATCCATTCATTGGTTGATGGACATTTGGGTTGTTTCCAGTTTGAGGCAACTATAAATAAAGCTCTATGAACATTCATGTGCAAGACTTTAAATGGACATGTATTTCCTTTTATCTTGGGTAAATAGCAAGGGGTAGTACAGCTAGAATATGTTAGAGGTGTGTTTAACTTTTAAAAACCACCAAACTGTTTTCCAAAATGGTTGTACCATTTTACATCCCCAGCAACAGTGTAGGAGAGCTCCAGTTGTTCCACATCCTTGTCAGTCAGTACTTGTTACAGCCAGTCTTCTTTTTAATTTTAGCCATGCTAATATGTATGTAGTGTAATCCATGATTTTAATCTGAATTTCCCTGACTAGTGATGTTGAGCATATTTTCACATCTTCATTAGCCATTTGTTAATCTTCTTTGGTGAAGTGTCCACTTAAACCTTTTGCCCATTTTGTTATTATCAGGTTGTTTGTCTTCTTATTAAGTTGTAAAATCTCTTTATATATTCTGAATACAAGTCTTCTGTCAGATAGATGCTTTGCAAACATTTTCTCTCAGTCTGTAGCTTGCCTTTTGAAGAGCAGAAATTCTTATGTTTGACGAAGTGAAATTGATCAGTCTGCTCTTGTATGACTTTTGGTGTCATATCTAAGACATCTTTGTCTAGCCCAAGGTCACAAAGATCTTGTTTTCTTTTAAAAGTTTTATGGTTTTAAGTTTTATATTTACTTAAGTTTCTAATCCATTTTGAGTCAATTTTTGTATGTTTTGTGAGATATGGGTTAAAGTTCATTTTTGTGCCTATGGCTATCCAATCATTCCAGCATCATTTGTTGAAAAGATCATCTTTCTCTACGGTATTTGTTTGCCTATATCAAAGATCAGTTGTCCATCAGTTTGTGGATTCAGAACTGCCTATGCTGTTCTGCTGATGTATTTTCTATCTTTATGCCAATAATGTGAAGTTTTGATTAGTGTAGTTTTATAATGATCTTTGGAGTCAGATAGGGTAAGTTCTGTAACTTTGTTCTTTTCAGTGTTGTTTTAACTAGTCTAAGTTTTTTGCACTCCCATATAAATTTTAGAATCATCTTCATTTCCAGAAAAAAAGCTTGCTGGGATTTTGACTGAGGCTGGATTAAATTCTGTAGATTACTTTGGAGAGAACTGACATCTTACTAATACTGAGTCTTTTGAGCTTTGAACTAAGTCTGGTACACTGATCTTATATCCTACAAACTGCTAAACTTACATATTAGTTCTAGGAACTTTTCTGTAGACTCCATTGCATTTTCTAAATAGATAATCTTGTCATCTGTGAACACAGACAGTTTAGTTCTTCCTTTCCAACTTGGATGCAGTTTATGTCTTTTCCTTGCTTAATTTCCCAGGCTTGAACCTCCAATGTTGAATAGAAGGTATAAGAGTGGACATCCCTATCTTCTTTCTGATTTTGGGGGAGAGCACTCAGTCTTTCATCACTAAGGATGATGTTAGCTGTAGGTTTTTTGTAGATGCCATTTATCAGGTTGAGGAAATTCCCTTCTATTCCTAGTTTTCTGGGAATTTTTATCCAGCATGGATGTTGGATTCTGTCAAATGCTTTTCCTGCATCTATTGAGAAGATTGCTATAGTCAGAATGTATCCCAGCCCCCAAATTATATGTTAAAATCCGAACCCCGGAAGGTGATGGTATTAGGAGGTAGGGCCTTTGGGAAGTATTTAGGTCCCAAGGGGATTAATGCCCTTATAAAAGAGGCTCCAGAGATGCCTTGCCCCTTTAGCACGTGAGGACATAGCAACTGGACCATACTGGCACCTTAATCTTGAATTTCCAGCTTCCAGAACCGTGAGAAATAAATTTCTGTTGTGTATAAGGTACCCAGTGATATTTTGTTATACCAGCCTGAATAGACTAAGATACATCATTTGGTTTTTATTTTTGATTTTATTAATATGCTGAGTTATGTTGATAAAATTTCAAAGGTTTAAACTAAACTTGCATTCTTATGTTGGACTACATAGTCATAATATCATTTTTATATCATGTTGAACTCCATTTGCTAAAATTTTGTTTCAAATTTTTACATGTATGTTCATGAAGCACATCAGTCTGTAGTTTTCTTTTACATAGTGTCTTTGCATGGTTTGATATCAAAGTAATCCTGGCTGGCCTCACTGAATGAGTTAGATGTATTCTTTCCTTGTTATTTTTATGGAAGAGTTTGTGTAGTACTGACATTGCCTCTTCCTTTAAAAATTGGTAGAATTTGAGGTCCCCGTTTGCATATTTGTTCACACGTGAGGGGAGGCTGCAGGGGATGCCACGCCAGGTGGCTAAAACTCAGAGATACAGAGGACGCAGTTCAGGGTGACCACAGCAGAGGGGAAGTGAGAAGGAAAATCCTGGAGAGGAAAGAACCACAGCTGGAGAAGTGAAATTTGGCATATAAATTCTCCCCAAATCTCTGGTGCCACCGGGCTGTGTATGCACAGGGTAGACTCGAAGAAAATAACTGAGCAGAGATTTCAGATGATGCTCAGCACAGCGGAGAGGGAGTTTGGAGTTTGTGCTTAGGTTAAGTTCACTGCCTGCTACAGCAGCAGCAGCAACAATAACAACAACACCTCTCTGGAGAAAGCCAATAGGAAGCAAGAAGCCAGAGCCACTAGAACATGTTATTGACAAAGTCCAGGATATGATGCTCAGTTACCAGGAGAAACAAGAAAATGTGGTGGTTTTCAAGAAAAAAAGCATTCAAGGGAACCTGACCCTAAGATGACCCTGATACTATAATTCACAGATGATATTTTTAAAGCAGCTATTATAAATATGCTTAAGGACATAAAGCATGCTCATAATTACATTTTATAATGCTTTATGTGCTTCTTCATCAACACACAAAATAACAGTATCTAAAAGTGGTCTACCAACTCTCTAATTTTGAGGTAATGCTATTTCTAAATATCTGCAATAACTATAATGGGATTTGACCTGGAGAGCATCATACTAAGTGAAGTGAGCCAGAAAGAGACAGAAAAATACCATATGATATCACTTATATGTGGAATCTAAAAAAAAAAAAATGACACAAATGAACTTATTTACAAAACAGAGACAGACTCACAGACATAGAAAATAAACTTATGGTTACCAGAGGGGAATGGAGGTAGGGAGGGATATATTGGGAGTTTGGGATTTTCAGATACAAAGTACTATATATAAAATAGATAAACAACAAGGTCCTACTGTAGAACACAGTGAACTACATTCAATACCTTGTAATAGCCTATAGTAAAAAAGAATATGAAAAGGAATATATATGTATAACTGAACCACTATGCTGTACACTAGAAACTAACAGAACATTGTAAACTGAGTATACTTCAAAAAAAACATAATGGGATTTGAAAATATTTATTTCTGTTGGTAACAAAGTAACATGTACTGCCGATACTATTGTGGTTTGCTGTCCACATTCATAATGGAAGGAATGCTAAATTTTACTTAGTTTAGTAAAAATAAATATGCATTTCCCCCATTCAAGTTTACAGATTCCTTAAGTTCTTAATGTCAGTTTTAGATCTTAAGGTCACAGATACTGTTTTTCCCCAGTAGGACCAAAAACTATGTCTGGCATATAGTGGGTGTTCAATAAATGTTTCTTAAATAAATGAATTCATGTGTGTTCCAATCTAGTGGTTAAGGAATTAAAATTTGCTCTTTGGTTTTTCATATTCATTTTAATAATGAATCAATAACAAAATCTACTAGTTGATGATTGTTTGATATGTGCCAGGCATTGTTTTATAAATAGTATCTCATTCTTACAGTGACCCTGAGGTAGGTACCATTATTATTCCCATTCTACTGTTATAGAAAGTGAGCCAAATAGATTTTAAGCAATCTCTTTAAGGCCACATAGCCGGCTTTAGAACTCAGACTGTTTGATCCACAGTCTCTGTCCTTAGAGGATTAAGATAAACTTACTCCAGGTGACTCAGGCTTGGAGACTGGCCCTCGGTTCTAACACATCCTGCTCAGCTCTCCTTTGTTGATGAAGGCTCAGACCAGCTCTTTTTCACCCTCATCTTCTTAGTCTACCTGTAGTATGATCTGGGGACGCTCAGCCATTCCCTCAGCATCACACAACCAACTCAAATCTAAAGACCACCAGACCTGGTTCTCTAGGACCAAATTCTCTTCTGTTTTCCAAATCCCAATTTCCATCTGCCCACTGGACATCTTTCTCTGATGTTCTTCAAGCTCCTCTACACCAATGCAAAGGTCACTTTCTCTGTGAGGACCTTCCTGACCCTGCCTAGATGGATCTGCTCACCTGGTTTTCCTGCTGCACTCTGTATACTACCCTACCACCACCCCAGTAATATTGTATCACTCCATTAATTATATTTCTGCCTCTCCTTGCCATTCTGGAGACCATTTCTAGTTTGTTCCTAAATCCTTAGGAACTTGGACATTGTCTGACACAGTAGGCTCATAGTAGATGCTTGTTGAATGGATGAATACATGAATGACTGCTATGCACCAACCCTACTACTTAACACTTCAGCTGTTGTGTTTATTATGACCTATACATAATCAAGTGTGTAATGTAAAAATGTAAATGTTAAGTGTAAAATGTAAAATGTAAAAACAAAAAAAATATGGTCCAAGGGAATAATAATGAATTTATAAAATAGGATATTTTAGCAAAGAAAAAGTCAGAGTAAAATGAAGCATTACATATAGGAAATCATTAACAAGAATTTCACTGAATTCTCATTAGAAACAGTGGAAGCCAGGAGATAGTAGAACAACATCTTTAAAGTTCTGAAAGGAAAAGAACTTTTCAACTCAGAACTCTATATCCAGGGAAAATATCCTTCAAGAATAAAGATGAAATAAGAACCTTTTGAGATAGATGAAAGTTAAAAGAATTCATCAACAGACCCGCACTAAAAGAAATGCTAAAGGAGGTCTTTCAATCTGAAGAAATATGAAACCTTGATCTGAGGAACACCAGAAATGGTAAATATGTGGGTAAATATTCTCTTAATTTCTTTATAACATATATGGCTTTTTAAAGTAAAAATGTTCACAGTGTATTATAGAGTTTATAACACATGTAGATGTAATATATATGACAACTACAGCATTAAGGATGGGGTAGAGGGGAATGAATTTATGTGGTGGAAATAGTCTTACATTTATTTACAATATTAACTCTAAGTAGACAGTGAAAAGATAATCTCTAGAGAAACCACTAAAAAAAAGGTGCAAAGAGGTGTAGCTAAAAATATAACATATAAATAAAATGGAATTGTAAAAAAAAGTTTGGTTAACCAAGACAGGAAGGGGGAACACAGGAACAAAAATAGATGGGACAAATAATAAAAGAATAACCTAGCTCCAACTGTTTAAAAAATTACATGCAGTGTAAATGGGCTAAACACTCCAATTAAAAGGCAGAGATTATCAAAGTAGATAAATGAGCAAGGTCTTTGCTGTTCTTAAGAGATTCATTTAAATATAAAGACACAGATGGTTGATAGGAAGAGGATGCAAAATATACCGTGCAAAGAGTAAGCATAAGAAAGTGGGAAGGGCTATATTAATACTAGACAGAGTAGCGTTAAAGACAAAGAATATTACCTGAGGTAAAGGATAATAATGATGTAAGGGTCAATTAATCAGGAACACACAGAATTCATAAGCATATTTGTACCCCAAAACAGAACTTAAAATATATTAAAGAAAATTTGACAGAATAAAGGGAGAAATAGACATTTCCACTATTATAATCAGAGATTTTAATATCTCTGCCTCAGCAATTGATACAACAACTGGACAAGATATCAGTAAACATATAGGTCTGTATGACATTATCAATCACTGTTACTTCATTGATATTTATAGAACACGGTACCTAACAACTGAAGAATATAGATTATTTACAAGGCCACCTTGTACATTCACCTGGGTAGATCAAATGCTGGGCTATGAAACAAGCCTCAACAAATTTAGAAGGATAGGAAATTTACATAATAAGTTATCTGAGTCCACAGTGACATTCCATTACAAAGTAATAACAAGAATATATCTCCAAATATTTGGAACTTCAACATCACACTTCTATAAAACCCATGGGTCAAAGAAGAAAACACAAAGGAACTTAGAAAGTATTTCAAATGGAAAAATAATAAAAAATAAAATGCCAGAATGAGTGGGAGGCAGCTAAAGAAATGATTATAAGAAAATTTATTGCCTTAAATGCTTATATTAGAGAAGAAAGGCATAAAAGCAATGCCCTAAGCTTCCATCTAAAGAAGTTAGAAAAGGAAAAGCAAAGTAAACTCAAAATAAGTAGAACAAAGGAAATAATAGAGACAAGAGCAGAAATAAATGAAGTAGGAAACAAACTATGGAGAAAATTAGCAAAGTCATACATTTGTAAGAGAACAATAGAATTTATAACCCTCAGCAAGATTAATCAAGAAAAAAGAGAAAGTACCTTAATCATCAATATCAAGAACGAAAGAGGAATATCACTATAAATCATACCAGTATCCAAAAATAATGTGGGATTGTTATAAGCATCCTTATGCCAATAATTTTGATAACTTAGATAAAAATTTGTCAATCCTTGGAAACAAAGCAATTTATCAAAACTGACAAGAGATTAAATACAAAATATGAGTAGCCCTATTTCTTATAAATTAATTTGCTACCAAAAAAAAAAAACATTCCTAAAAACAAACATAATGAAAGAAAAAGCCAGACCAAGACGATTTTATGGGCGAATACTAGCAAATATTTAAGGAACAAAAGTCACCAACTTAAACAAACACTTACAGAAAATAGAGGAGCAGGGATCAATTCCCAAATCCTTTTGTGAGGCTACAATAGACGTTACTAAACATGATAAAAAGATTATGGGAAAATAATTACAGAAAAATACCTCTCATGAACAGTGTAACAAAAATACTCAACTATCAGCAAATCAAATCCAGCAATGCATAAATAAGAAAGTTTTCCTATTGCCTATTTACAGACGTGGGGCACGGATGTTCGATGAGTTGTATAGGCCACCCAGCTCTTAGGAGCCTCTGTGTTCACCTGACCCAAAGCCCACAGCCTTTCCAATGCAGTGGCTGCCTGGGTGGTTGAGGGCTGGCTTCGCAGTGTAAAGAGGTGTGATGAGGGTCCTGGCCTGGGACTAGCCAATCTGAGTCTCTCCTGGAGATTCCAGGCTTAATGAGGGCAGGATGTGAGTGCAGAGTGGCACTGGGGACCTGTTATTAGGTTCCACTACCCCCAGGACTCCTGGTTCCCAGCCCCTACATACTCCCCACCATTGGGCACAATTACTGATGGAGGCCATTTTGTTGCTGGAGGGCCAATGGGTGTGCCTGTTGCTTCTGCAGGCTCCAAACCTTGCCACAGCAAGCCCTTACCAAGCAGGTCCCGTGGCAGCAACACTGACACCTCAAATGCTCTCCTGATCCAGCCATTTGTCCTGCACAGAGAGGCTGAGACCTGGCCCCCTCAACTACTTGGGGCTTCTGGGAGCACTGAGGAGCCCACAGTGGCCTCGGCACGGAGGGCCTGGGAGAACCCTGGACTGCACAGCCCTGAGGCGCATTCTTCTGACTCTCTGGCCCCAGGGCTTTGAGGTGGCCTTTGAAGTCCGCTCCGCAGCCCGCAGGCAGCACCCGCAGAGTCGGAGAAAGTGAGCAGGCGACCCGGGGCTTGGCTCCGGTGGGACACCCCCCCCCCCACCCCGAATTACCGCGGGCGCCCAGGGTAGGGGCCGCATCGCTGCCCCAACAGGCAGTGGTGGGGGAGAGGGTCCTGGTCCAACGCTGGCGAGGAGGGGAGGTGGGCTCCTGCCTTCGGGATGCAGGAGGGGAGGGCGGCTCCAGCTGCAGAGGGGCAGGGGCTGGTGGGGTGGGGGAGGGGCTCCAGACTCCGGTTTGGGGGGCGTGGGAGGGGAATCTCCAGGTTGCCAGGGTCGGTGTAGGGAGCAGGGGCGCTCCAGGTCCTGCACTAGGAAAGAGGGTGGCAGGACCCCTAGCTAGGGGGTCTGGGAGGGGCGGGGAGGGCTCCTGGCGACTGCGGGGGTTTCAGATGGTGGTGAGAGGGGCTCTGGCTGCTATGGCAGGATCAGGGGCGTCGGCCACGGCGAAAGAGGATCTTCTCGCTGCGGAGGTGAGGGGTGCACGGGTCGGGGGGCTCTGAGTCGCTGCAGTGGAGAGTGGGGAACGTGAAGTGGCGGGAGAAGGGCGCCAGGCCGCCGCTGTGGGGAGCGGTGGGGCAGGCTGTCTGGTACTAATGTCCCTCTCTCCCCTCTGCAGCAGGCGCAGAGACTGCGACAGTCTGCGCTTCCCTGTCGGATCGCCGCGCACCCTCCCCCCAGGTCCCTGCGATGGCACTGGCGGTGCTGCGGGACTGGTGCGGCTGGATGGGCGTGAACGCTCAGCGCTCTCTGCTCATCCTGGGCATCCCGGAGGACTGTGAGGACCAGGATTTCCAGGAGGCCGTGCGGGCTGCCCTGTGGCACCTGGGCAGGTACCGAGTGCTGGGCAAGGTCTTCAGAAAGGAGCTGGGGTCCAGGGTTGCCTTGGTCGAGTGTGCTGAGTATTTAAACCGAAGGTTGATTCCTCGACAAATACCAGGCACGGGAGGGGCCTGGCCTGTGGTCTTCCTGCCCCAGGCCCCCGATTCTGAGTCACAGGATAGACCCAATTTCCCTGCCCAGCCCCAGAGACCAGCATTGGTTGGCAGGGCAGGTGAGGCAGGAGCTGCAGATGAGGCAGGAGCTGAGGGTGAGGCAGGAGCTGAGGGTGAGGCAGGAGCTGAAGACGCGGCAGGAACGCCAGGTGAGGAAGATGTTGCACAGGAAGTAGAGGTCACAGGTGAGGCGGGAGCTGGAGGTGAGGCAGGAGCCCCAGGTGAGGAAGCAGCTGCGGGGGCAGCAGCAGCCATAGTCGAGGCGAGAGCCGGGAACCGGCCATGGAGGCAGGTCTTGCAGCGTGTGCTGGAAAACATGGGCTCTCAGGGCCTGAGACCCTTCTCTGGGCTGGAAGAGCCTGGCCCCAGGGAGGAGTCCTTTGAGAGCTGGCTGGACCACGCCAACGACATGCTGTACCTGTGGCGCCACGTGTCTGAGAGGGAGAGGAGGAGGAGGCTGGTGGAGAGCCTGGGCGGCCCCGCGCTGGATCTCCTGTGTGGCCTCCTGGTGGAAGATCCCGACATGGCCGCACACGACTGCCTGGCCGCGCTGGTGCAGGCGTTTGGGAACAAGGACACCCGGGTGACCGCACGGCTGAAGTTCATGACTTGCGCCCAGCGGCCCCAGGAGACTCTCTTTGCCTACATGATGCGCCTGGAAGGCCTGCTGCAGTCGGCCCTGGAGAAGGGGGCCATCCACCCGGCCATCGCAGACCAGGTGCGCGCCCGGCAGGTGCTGATGCGGGCCCGCCCGAGTGCTGCACTCCAGAACAGGCTGAGGAGGATGAGGCTGGAGAGGAGACCCCCGGGCTTCGTGGGGATGCTGCGGCTCATCCGGGAGACCGAGGCACCGGAGGCTGGCCCAGCGGGCAGCGAGCAGCTCCAAGTGGAAGAAGAGGCCCGCGTGAACCCTGGAGACCTGGCAGGTGCCCCAGCTGTCCCGGCCCAGGAATATGGTGCCCAGGCCTCCTCAGCCCAGGAGGTCGTCACCGGGGGCACCACTGCAGATGGAGCCAAGGCCTCCCCAGCAGGTGAAGGGACCGCCCAGGGTGCCCTTTCCAAGGAAGGTAGCACTGAGGCCACCCCAGCCTGTGAAGAGGCCAGCGAGGCGGCTCCTGGCACTGGTGAGGCTGGTGAGGCTGCCCCTGAAACCCACGTTGCCTCTGGGGCAGCCCCTGCGCCTGGGGAGACCAGCAAGTCCTCCCCTGCCACTCAGGGAGACGAAAATCCTCCCATCCCTGCAGGCCTAGGTCAGGCAGCTCCCTCAGAGGCCCCTGGGGCCCCCATCCCTGCCCGGATGGACAGGGCTTCCTGGGGGGTAGGACCCTCACAGGCCCCCGGGGCCCCCTCTCCTGCCCAGATGGGCAGGGCTTCCTGGGGGGTAGGACCCTCAGAGGCCCCCGGGGCTCCCACCCCTGCCCAGATGGACAGGGCTTCCTGGGAGTCAGGACCCTCAGAGGCCCCCGGGGCTCCCACCCCTGCCCAGATGGACAGGGCTTCCTGGGAGTCAGGACCCTCAGAGGCCCCCTGGGCCCCCTCTCCTGCACAGATGAACAGGGATTCCTGGGAGTCAGTACCCTCAGAGGCCCCTGGGGCTCCCACCCGTGCCCAGATGGAGAGGGCTTCCTGGGGGGTAGGACTGTCAGAGGCCTCTGGGGCCCCCTCTCCTGCTCAGATGGACAGGGCTTCCTGGGAGTCAGGACCCTCAGAGGCCCCCGGGGCCCCCTCTCCTGCACAGATGGACAGGGCTTCCTGGGAGTCAGTACCCTCAGAGGCCCCTGGGGCCCCCACCCCTGCCCAGATAGGCAGGGCTTCCTGGGAGTCAGGACCCTCAGACACCCCCAGGCGCCCCCAACTGCCCAGATGGGTAGTGCTTCCCGGGAGGCCCCAGGAGGTCCTGGCTGTGAGCCAGAGAACCTCACCCAGGCAGGAGACCAGGAGGCTGAGGGGCCCCCCGAGGAGGGGCTCAAGCCCATCCCAGAGGACCCGGGAAATGAGGACAGGGCTGTGGAGATGAGCCCTCCCAAGTCCTCCTCGGGTCAATAGGCTCAGCAGACCCAGGGCCCCCCTGGCCTGGAGGCAGGTAGAGGCCAGGCCAGGCAGCCACCTCGCCCCAGGTGGGGAGCAGGGTGGAGGGAAGGGCCAGCCCAGCCCAAAGCAACTCCCTGGGCCCCCCATCACCTGCAAGAGACCCCACCCACCACCATGAGTCCTTCCATGTTAGACACCAAATGGGGCGGGGAGAGGTGCCCCTCCCCCACCATGGCAACACCACACCAGCCTCAGCCCCAAGCCCTGCCAACTGGGGCAGCCGGCCCAGGAGGATCCCTGAGTGCCCAGCCCCGGCCTTGGTGAGGGCCACCTGAAGACGTCTGCCCCCACACTGCCCTGGGAGATGTCAGGGGCCATGTCAAGGTGCCTGGGCCTCCGAGAGGGGCCCCTAGTCACCGTCCCCTGGGGCAGGCTGCTCCCTGTACTAGGAAGCCCATAGGAAGCCTGTGTCTCTGTGGCCCCATAGTGATCTCCTCACCACCCCCACACCAGCCCCCGTTCCCGTGCAGAGCCCTGAGGTGCCCGTGGACCCAGGCCGGGTGTCCCTCCTACCCGGGCCGCCACCTCTGGGCCCGGCCACGTGCCCTGAGCTCAGGGCACCAAGGCTCTGCTCGCTCTGGCCCAGTGTCGTGAGCTCCACGTCCGCTGTGTCGGAGTAGATTTAGGCCAACCGCTGCTTGTTCTTGTGGAGATGTGTGTGTGTTCTTCTCTGAGCAGTACCCCCAGCCCAGCCCGGAGACCCCAGCCCGGTCCCAGGAGACGGCGGGAAGGACAGATGGACGACGCCCACCTGGTGGCCTCGGGAAGGAAGAACTGGGCCGGGGAAGGTCGGGGGCTGCGGAGGGTCCTCGGGGACCGTGCTGTGATCTGCCATCGCTGCTCCTCGTGACCCCTTGTCCTGGGCTTGGGGGAGCGTTCCCCGCCGTGTTCTCCAGTGTCCTGGACTGTCCTGTGGGGGCCAGAGGGCAGGGCCAGGCCCCAGCACGTGGGCCAGAGGTGGAGGGGTGCCCTGGGGGCAGCGGTCATTGC
Organism: Camelus bactrianus; assembly: GCF_048773025.1. Lineage (NCBI taxonomy): Eukaryota > Metazoa > Chordata > Mammalia > Artiodactyla > Camelidae > Camelus > Camelus bactrianus. Next base: position 116,547,719 of record NC_133575.1, on the reverse strand, counting down.
TGGGGTCCACCGTCCTGGCCAGAGGCTGACCGTGGGGCCCTCAGGAAGGGAGACTACGCGGGGAGGGCCACAGCATGGTGGGAGGCAGCTGAGACACCTGGTGAGGGACCCCGGGAGGAGGAGGGGGCTGAGATCTGTGGGCTTTAGTGGCCGTTAGAAGTTCCTGTCTGTGTGGTCATTCCCTCTCTTCAGTAGTTTCTGTCAATGTTTCTCTTTAATAAATTTCGTTGAAAGTTTCAGCTGAGTCTGGCCTCTGCTGTGGGCGTTTGAAGGAAGGGTCTACTGGGGATGGGGGTAGGGGGAGGTGACAGTGGCCTGGGACCTCGAGTCAGCACTGGAGTATGGTTAGAGCAGGGTCCAAGAGGGTCTGTGTGGTACCCTGGGCTGGACGGAGCCAGGTGACAGGACTTGTGGGCACGGCCAGTGGTTGGCTGGGTCCCAGGAAACTGGGGGAGCCCCCAGGAATAAGTGGTTGCACGTTGGATGGGGGGGACCGCAGGCAGGACCCGAAGCCACAGGATCCCTGGTAGCACTGTGTGTTTTCCTTCAGGGAGGTCACGTGTGCAGTCCCAAGGACCAGCCGGCCACAGAAGGGTCCAGGCGTGAGGTCAGAAGCCCCTGCCAGGACCTCAGTGCAGGACTCCGGGGTGGGGGGGTTTGTCCACCTGCCTGTGATCAGTGTCCCCTGCTAGCCAACAGTGGCTGGGGTTGGTGTAGGCACTGAGAGACTTCTGGTGACCTGGGGGTGTGTGATGGCCGATGGAAGGAGGGCAGGCCAGCAGGAGTTCCACAGCCCTCATGCCCTGGGTGGGGGTGGGGAAAGGCAGGGGGGGTGTCCTCCACTTAAATTCCAGGGCAAGGCGGCCCCCAGAAGGGCAGGGGCGCCTCCTCTCTGTCCCACTCCCCTGCACAGTCATGTGTCCTGGGAGCAGGCAGGAGGTGGAGGACTGTAAGTAGGGGGCTGTAGGCAGGGCCTGGGGATGGCCCCTTCCTGTCCAGAGGCTGACTCTGGGCCCTGAGAGCCCTCAGTGCCACCTGAGGGGGGCATCGGCCAGGGTGGAAGGCACTGCTGATCTGGGAGACCCCCTACCTGAGGACCGTGGCTGGAAGGGCAGCTCTCAGAGGGGCCTGTAATCGGGAGTGAGGAGCCAGGAACCGTCCTTCTCAACCATCCTTGGTCCTGCCTTCTCACCCCAGGGGACGGGTGAGCCCAGTGCAAATTGAGGGGTGCCCTCCAACTGCCTTTAAAGTGATTCAGGTTCTGTGGGAGACAGAAGGAGTAATTGGACCCCTCTGTACAGGGGTTGCTGGAAGGTGGTCCCAAGGTCCATGCCTGCATCCTGCTGAGCCCAATGGGCTTGGTCCCGTGTTGTGGGGACACGTGGATGTGTCCGTGACAGTGCAGTGCAGGATCAGGGGAAGGCCACAGGTGGGCTCTACTCCCCTCCAGGGTAGGACAAGAAGTGAGGGCATCGAGGGGGCTGATCCCTCTCTCTCCCCCGTTCAGAGTGTACCTGTTGTGTATGTGTTCCCTGAGCAGGTGTGAGTGCATGTGTGTGAGTGTGTGTCATTGATTGTGTGTGACAAGGTGTACGTGTGCGTGTGGGGGGTGACTGGTGGGTCTGAGCCCTTCTCAGGTTGCATGGGGCACCACTTCCCACCCTTCTCATGGGTAGGGGGTCATAAAGAGTGCCGGACCCCAGGCAGGCTGGCCAAGACGAGCCCTGGGAATCAGCTGTCCTCCCGGGCCTGGCACAGAAGAGAGAGGCTGCCACCCGCTGGAGCCCAATCTCTCCAAGCCTTTTGTCCTTCATGGGTAGGCAGACGATTTGGAAAGAGAGGAACATGCGAGTTTCTCCCCATGGACTCCGGTTTTCCTTTGCCTGTTCAGTGGAACCCCACGCCACCCAAACCCCACAACCTACTGGCTCCTTTGCCTGGGACTGGTAGGCATGGTTCAGAGTCCACGTGATCACAAGGCACTTCTCCAAGCCTGGGGGGTGGGCCCAGAGCCCCAGGCTGCTGGGGCTCCCAGAGAGGTGCATGCTACATTCTTCCCTGGCCAGGCTGGACTCGTGCCCTGGGGGCCCACTCTGCCCTCTGAGATTTTCCCCACTTGAAGCTCCCATCATTTGGGGTGCAGCCCTTCTCAAGGCCGCCATCCTCCACTAGATCCCCACCTCCTCCTGGAGCCTGGAGTGAGGCCTGCCTGAGATTGCTGTCCCTGTACATGGAGTCCTCGTGAGCACTTTGGCCCCCAGTACCACCCACTGCCCTGCTTCTTACACTGTTGTCCACCTGGGCTCAAACCCATGGCTCCCGTTCTCACAGTAGATAAGTCCCTATCTCCCTAGCATGTCATTGCCAACCACGGTCCCCATCACAAAGCAGGAACGTCAAGCCCCTAAACAGATGACCAGGTATGGCTGGCAGGGGCAGATTTCTCTCCACCAGGGCTGACAGCCAGCCCAGATTAGCAGGGAGTGAGCTTGCGGCCCATGGCCCTGTTACAGGGCAGGTTGTGCCCCTTACCACTGGGCCTTCATCTTCTCCTGGAGGCCGGATCCAGGTGTCCCAGCACACGCCCACCTGGGCCCTGAACAGCATCATCCCGACACCGTGTGCCCTCCTGCTGCCGGGCTCACAGCCATGCCCTCCGGCACTCTCACACCTTGCTTCTAGTCCCACGTGGCAGTCTGAGAGCCATGATCCCACTGCAGACACCTGGCACTAATGGCTGTGCACCCACCAGTCATCCACTGCAAAGGTTTGGAGCCAGGGAGAAGTGTGAGCCCCTCCTAACAGCTTCCATTTCTGAGCGCTGACTAGACACCGGGCACTGGGCTGAGCCGCAGTGCCTGTGCTCGCTCCCCGAGGCCTCAGAGGAGCCCTGGGGCAAGGTGGGCACTGTTATGCCCCCTCCTCTCCAGTTGAGAACACTGGGCACAGGAAGGTTCAGAGTCTTGCCCAGGTCCCCCAGCTCCTCAGTGGAGGCCCTGGGATCCAGACCAGGCTGGCAGACACCACAGTTCAGGCCCTGGAAACACAGCTGTGAGCCTGGCTGGAGACGCGTGGTTAGCAGTGACAGACCCGGAAACACAGCTGGGGGATGCAAGGCAGACTGCGAATGGTGACAACGGGGTGGTGGCCCTGGTCTTCCGCTGCCACCTGCTCCCAGGCACGGCCTGTTGCCCACCCTCTGCTGGGGCAGGTGTTGGGGTGTCTCTCTGGCGTCTCCTGGGCTGTCACCCTTTCCTGGTCCTCAGGGCCCCGCTGGGTATCTCCTTGTGCGTCATTGTCTCTGCAGACGGCCCAGCTGGCTCTCAGGCAGCGCCAGCTTGTTTCACCCAAGGCTCCCTCGTCCAAGTGTGAGGACCAGCCGGGGTGGCCAGGTCCTCCCTCCTCCTGAAAATGGGAAGGAAGACAGCGAAAGAGGGTTAAGGGCTAAGGCGGAAACGAAACAGGCCATTGGGCTCACCTTACTGAGCCCCTGTCCTGGAAAGCACACTTGATGCCAGACCGGGGCCAGCAGATGTGGGCTCTGACCCCCGCTCCCAACCCTGGGGGACCCCGTGCCCTCCTCGGCCTGCCGTCTGGTGCTGCAGCTGCCCTCAGGCCACGAGATGAGGAGACCAGTGCCAGGGCCCTGTGGAGGGAGGCCAGGGGTGAGGTGGGACACCCAGAGCAGGGCGGATTTGGGGGTGTGGATGTGAGGCACAGTTCAGGGAAGACCTGGGCCCCACCCCTCCCCCACCCTTCTTGGGAGTCAGGCCCCACAGTGGAGGCCATGGAGCAGACTGAAGGGGCCTGGCACAGTCTTGTAGTCGGAGGGGTGCCAGGACAAGTGGTGGGGGGCAGGATGAGGCTGTGCAGGGAGATCCCCCTGTGGGGCTGGGGTGGGGCTGAGCTTGACTGAGGGACGCCTTTGACCATCTCATTCCAGAGCCTGCGGGGTCCTTCCTGGGGCAGGAACTGGTTCTGGGGGAGGCCTGGGAAAGGCGCCAGATCTGCAGCAGGGCCTGGGGTGAGCAAGGCAGAGCCGCTGCCCACACGTGGGCTCCAGACCCCTTGGCCCCTGCCAAGGGGTGTGGGCCGCTGCCCCTCAGCCTGCAGCACCCGTGTGGTTTGAAACGAGGAGGTCCTGTCCCCCGAGGCTGCACTTGGTGTTCCCAGGACTGTGCCTCCTTGACCCGAAGCCAAGCTCATGGCCTGTCCTTGGAGGCCCTCAGCCTTGCTGGGCACAGCCCCCAGGGCAGCTCCCCCACAGCCTCCCATCGGCATGTGTATCTGCATCCTTGGTGGCTCTGGGACAGCTCCTCCCTCTCCTGGGGCTCTAGTGGCACAGCTCCCAGCTGGGCCTGTGTCTCAGACCCTGTCCCTGTCTCTCAAAGATTTCCCGAGGGACCTTAAGTTCTTGGTGGCTGTCTCCAGGCCAAACTTGGTGCCCACCCTCTCCCCACTGACGTCTGTGTGCGTGCCTGTGGAGCAGGGCGGTCTTCCATTCCTCTGTTATTCAAGTACAAAGGGGTGGGGACAGCATCCGCACTGCCTTAGCTCAGAGGCACTGTCTGTCCAGCCCACCTTGACCAGAGCCGAGGCTCCCCTTTCATGTTGCCTTCGCCCCATAGAGGGCCCAAGTGTCCCCTCTGTTGTGGGGGCTCAGGAGTGCAGGGGTCATTGGGCAGTGGGGGCAGGGCCTCTCCCTAAGGCCTCAGAGAAGCCAGCTGGGCCCTGCCACTCATAGGAAGAGCCCGCCCTCCTTCCCCAGGCTGGCAGAACCAGGTTTCTCTTCTTTCGCTTCTTTGTCTCCAGCTGTGTTGGGCTCACCCCTTCCTCCAAGACCCTTGCTCTGCATGCAGGACCCAGTCCTCTTCCTTCTCTCCAGTCTCTCTGCCTTTGCTGTAGCCCTCAGCCTAGTGACTTGGGTGACTTGGGGCTGGCAGTGGGGCCAGGGGAGGGGAATGCTCCAGAGGGAAGGCAGAGGACTTGAGTTGTATTCTTTAGCACAACCACTAAGAAAATAGTTCAAAAACAGTAAAAGAAATGAGAACAGATTAACATGGTCCACTAGAAATGATATATTTAACACAAAAGAGGGCATAATGGGGGACTAGCGGGGTGAAAATGATATAAAACATACAGAAAAGAGTGGCAAACATAATCAAATCTTATCAGGAATTACATTAAATATAAATGGATTAAAGATTAAAGATGCCCAACATCATTTCTTTCTAAGGAAATACAAATGAAAACCATAGTGGGATAGCCCTTCACACCAACCAAGATGTCTAGAATCAAAAAGATGGGCAATAAAATTGTCACAACATTATAAACTGACTATACTCCAATTAAAAAAGAAGACAAAAAGCAAGAGATGAACAATAGCAAATGTGGTGAAGAAGTGAAGAAACTGGAACCTGCATACATTGCTAGTGGGAATGTAAAATGGTGCAGCCACTTTGGAAAATAGTCTGACAGTTCTTCGAAAGGTCAAACATAGAGTTACCATAGGACCCAGCAATCCCATCCCTAGATATCTACCCAAGAGAAATGAAAATATATGTTCACACAAAAACAAAAACTTCCACAGAAATGTTCATAGTAACATTATTCATAATAGCTGAAAAGTGAAAATAATCCAAATGTTCAGTAACTGGTGAATGGATAAAGTGTAGTTTATCCATCGAATGGAATATTATTCAGCCATAAAAATAATGAGGTACCAATATATGCTACAATATGGATGAAACTTGAAAATATAATGCTAAATGAAAGATGCCAGAGTGAAAATGCAACATATTGTTTGATTCTATTCATAAGAAATGTTCAGAACAGGTAAATCTATAGAGAATGAAAAAGTAGTGGTTGGCAGGGCCTGACAGAGGGTGAATTGCAGGGTAACTGCTTAATAGGAATAGGGTCTTTTCTGGGATGATGAAAATGTTCTGCAGCTAGATAGAGGTGAGGATTGAGGATTACATAACACTGTGAATGCACTAAATGGCACTGAATTGTCCACTTCAAAAGAGTCAATTGTATGGAATGGGAATTCTATCTCAATTTGAAAACAAGCTATTTCTTTTTAAAAAATTAATTAATTGATTTGTTTTTATTGAAGTATATAGTTGATTTACACTGTTGTGTAAGTTTCTAGTGTACAGCATAGTGATCCATTTATACATATATACATTACATATTCTTATTCATTATAGGTTACTGCAAGATATTGAATATCATTTCCCATGCTATACAGTAGAAATTTGTTTATCTATTTTATATATAGTAGTTGGTATCTACAAATCTCAAACTCCCAATTTATTCCTTCCCATCCCATTTCCTCCTGGTAACCATAAGTTTCTCTATATCTGTGAGCCTGTTTGTATGTTGTAAATAAGTTCATTTGTGTCTTTTTTTTTAGATTCCACATATAAGCGATATTGTATGGTATTTTTCTTTCTCTTTCTGGCTTACTTCACTTAGAATAATGATCTCCAGTTCCATCCATGTTGCTGCAAATGACATTATTTTATTCTTTTTTATGGCTGAGTAGTATTCTGTTGTATATATATACCACATCTTCTTTATCCAGTCATCTGTGAATGGATGTTTAGGTTGTTTCCATGTCTTGGCTATTGTAAATAGTGCTGCTATGAAGATGGGGTGCAGGTACCTTTTCACGTTAGAGTTTTCTCTAGATATATGCCCAGGAGTGAGATTGCTGGATCATACAGTAAGTCTATTTTTAGTTTTTTTTTAATGAATTTCCATACTGTTTTCCACAGTGGCTGCACCAAAGTGCGTTCCCACCAATAGTGTGGGAGGGTTCCCTTTTCTCCACACCCTCCCCAGCATTTGATATTTATAGACATTCTAATGATGGCCATTCTGACTGGTGTGAGGTGATACTTCATTGCAGTTTTGATTTGCATTTCTCTAAATTAGCAATGTTGAGTATCTTTTCATGGCCTATTGGCTGTCTATATGTCTTCATTGGAGAAATGTTTGTTTGGGTTTTCTACCCATTTTTTGATTGGGTTGTTTGGTTTTTTTTTTATTGAGTTGTATGAGCTGTTTGTATATTCTGGAAATTAAGCTCTTGTCAGTTGCATCATTTGCAAATATCTTCTCCCATTCTGTAGGTTGTCTTTTCATTTTATTTATGGTTTCCTTTGCTGTGCAACTGCTTAGAAGTAAAAACAAGTGATTTCTTTACATTGGAGGCCACTACAGCTCCTAAGTCAGCCCACAGCAGCACACACAGAAGCGGACTGTGGAACTGGCCATCATGGCTTCTCCCTACACACACCAAAGAGCACTTCTATGTGTGCATCCTCACATCATCTGTGCAGCTCTAGGGAACATCAGCTGTGATCAATATTCCAGGGTACAGGGGTAAAGCCACATCGAACTCCCCTGGTCCACAGCACAAAGGATGGGAAGACTACATTGAGGTTACTCTGGATTGCTTTCTCATGAAATCATTACATGGTAACATATAAAAAAAGGACCTGGAGCAAACTCTTAGAAGACTCTTGTCCCTGAATGAATCTGGCCCTGCTGCTGCTGTCCTTCACATCACCCCTCTTTTAACCTCTCCGAGGACCAATGCGCAAATGTTCTGGGCAACTCTGCAGGCATGGTCCAGCGATCTGGATTGCCATGAGGTGCAGCAGATGGAGAGCTGCCCTGGGGTTGAGATGGCACCGGAGGGAGGAAGGGCAGGCCAGCTGGGGTGCTCCATGCCCCCAGCCGACCCCTGCCCTGGTGGCAGTGGGCCGGGTCACCTGTATACCCATTTGTGCTCCTGTGCCCCCAGGTCTGACTGACAAGGAGACTGCCCAGGGTGGGGGCTCCAGTTCCAGGGCCGAGGCCTGACTCCTCCCAGAGGGGAGCTGCTCCAGGAGGGAAGGACACAGGGAATGGATGGAGAAGCAGCCTGGCCATATGGGAAAGGGTCCCCGAGGGGGCGGGAGGTGTATGAGCCTCTCTCTCCCCCTCCTTTGGGCGGCTGTCTGCCAACCACGCCAGGCGAATCCCCTGACTTAGCAGGAGAGCAGGGTGATTGGTGGCCAACAGGTAGAGTGGCTCAGGTGGCCTCTCGGAGGTCCTGGAAGGGGCAAGAGTGGGAGCAGGTCGGGGAGGAACCGAGCCACACCCAGGTAGGGCCAAAGACCCCTGGTTCCTGGGGGTGGAGGGCAGGCCCCACAGACCTCAGGGCCCTGGGCTCTGACTGCGGGAAAGTTCCTGCTGATGCAGGTCTCTAGGTGCCCCCAAAGAGGGCCTGGAAGGAAGTGGGGAGGCCTCATCCTGCCTGCCCTGCAGGTGGTCGCCCCGCTGACTCAGGGCCCCAGCAGATCTAGTGATGGAAACCGCCTTCTACCTCTGTAGGACATGCCTCTCAGAGCAGGGGCCAAGGACGCATCCTGGGGTCTATTTCTTTCATTGTTTCCCAACAAGGGGCCCCATGTCTGGTGCATTCCTCTCCAGGAACCAGGCATAGGGGCTGGGGCATTCAGTGGGGTTTGTTGCTGGCCTATTTCCTCACATCTGGGGTGGCTGTTCCGTTTGGTGGGGCCAGCCCCTCTGCCACCAGCTGGGCACACAGAGAAAAAGGGGCCAGTGTTGGAAGAGAGAGGCACCCTGATATAGGTCGTGGTGGAGGGACAGCAGCTGGTATCACGGAGCGCTTGCTAAATGCTGGGCACCTCCTTAGGGCTTTGTAGGTATCAACGTCCTTTGTTCAGGCAGCACAGAGCACCTGGGGCTGAGTGTGCTTGGCAAGAGATGTGTGCATGGGCCAGAGAGGGATCAACTTTGATGACATGACACTCAGTCTGTGGGGAATCCACAGGGGCTCCCTGGAGGAGGCATGTTCTGAGCTTGGTCTTAAAGGCCCAGCCAGTGCTAAAGGCTGGAAGACATAAGTGGTGGTCTGCATTAGGAAGGAGGTGGCCAGCCCCAGTTGTTGCAAAGGGAGCGGCTGCAATTACAAGTCGAGATTTGACTGGAAAGCAATTTGGAAGACCCCAGCCAGCCGACACTCCCATTGCAGCCTTGGAAGCTAGGCTGTGCCTGGACGCCTGACCCAGAGCAAGTGTGCATAATCAGTGGGCATTATTTTAAGCTTCTAAATTTGTAGCAATGGGTCACAAGAAGCTGGATCAGGTAAGTGCAGCTCCTTCCCATGGGTGTGGCTGATGGGCTCAGCCTTCCTGTCTCCCCGCTCCCTTAGGTCAACTTCCCACTGTTTTCCTCGCTCAATTCACTACAACAATTTGGCGGTGTTTTTGCCCTCATTTGTCTCTTTTTACAAGATATCCTTCCCTAAATTCACGAACTCAACTTTTTTCTTTCCTAGCAACGTTTCTCATCACCGCAAGCTGCATCTTTAAACAGCCTCAAGGTCCATTTTTGTGTTGGACTGTGTAATTGTAACCATTCCTCTGGTTCCTATTAAACACCTTCATTTTAGTGAAAAAAAAAACTATAAGTTTTAGAAGATTTTAGACTTTTGGAGGACTCCACTTTTCTTCTTTCTCTTCCTCTGTACCCTTCTCTTCTCCCAGACTTTTGCTGCAAGGATATTGGAATTGGTTCTAAAACTTGCAGGTCCCGATCAGTCTCCCCACTAGCACCATCTGAGCGAGACTGACTTAAAAGAAACTGAACTCACTCCCCCAGTCCAGCAGACACTCCCGGCCTCTGTGAGGCCTGGCAAGAGATGTAGCAGCAGAAGATTCAGTTCCCTAAGTAACAGTTCCATGTACGTGGTGACAAATAGCAACAATACAAGAAAGAAAGTTAAGGTTTCGGCCTGTAAACTTCCCCAGCTCTGGATTTACTATCATGGACCAAAATATAGAATTGGCTTCTTTGATTTGAGCACCATGATTTTAACTCATACCTTTTTCCTTTGTAATTTCTCTAACTTGTATCATTGTCCATCGTTATGGGTTGAATTGTGCCCCTCTAAAAGGATGTGTTGGAATCCTAACCCCCAGTGCTTCAGAAGGTGACTTGATTTTGGAGACAGGATGTTCATGGAGATCAACGAGTTGTGATGAAATGATTAGGGTGGGTCCTAATCCGATAGAATGTGCTTCCTTATAAAAAGGGGAAAAATGGGAACACACATGAGCACAGGGAGAACACTGTGAATATTGGAGTGGTGCTGCCACAAGCCAAGAAAAAATCAGAAGCTGGGAGAGAAGCCTGGAGCAGATCCTTCCCTAGAAACTTCAGAGGGAGTGTGGCCCTGCCGACACCCTGATCTCAGAATTCTGGCCTTCAGACTGAGCTCATCAATTTCGTTTAAGCTACTCCGTTGGTGGTACTTTGATACAGCAGCCCTAGCAAACTAATACAGCCGTTTATTTCTCTCAGGCAATTTTCAAGCTGAATCTATAGCTCCGTATTTGTATTCCATTTATAGACCCTTCCCATAGAAAAGCAAGTAAGGAGAATTTTAAAAATTAAGGCAGAGAAACTGTTAGTGCAAATATCTGCTGTTTTTCATGCATTGCAAAAATCTTTGCCTACCCTCCTAAATTTGCATTCTGTGGTATCTGCAGGATCATCAAAGGGAAAAAAACACAAAGTCATTGTTAAAAAAGTAAAGCCTCCTTTTTTCCATAACGTAATATACCATGAAAGATTTTTTTTTCTTCATTATAATGCACAGCATCAAATTAAGCAAGTCTTTAGACTTTTTGGTCCCAGGACCCCTTTACGCTCTTAAAATTTATTTAGGGACCCCGAAGATCTCTTGTTTATGTGGGTTATACATATCACTATTTATTAAATATTAAAATTGAAAATTAAGTATGAAAATTGAAAATGAGAAATTAAAAAATTTATTAATTCATTCAAAGATGACAGTCATAAAACCATGACAGATTAACATGAATAACATATTTTATGCAAAACATCTATAGAAAACAAATGAAATTTAGTGAGAAGAGTGGTATTGTTTTACATTTTTGCAACTCTCTGATGTTTGGATTAGTAGGAGATAGCTGGGTAATCGTGTCTGTTTCTGACTTCAGTCTGCCACGATATCACACTTAGATTGCTTCTGGAAAAATCCACTTTACCTTTGAGAAAAAGTACAAAATGCAAAAACATCTTAATATTATTGTGAAGAGAGATTTCATCTTATGGATTCTGACTTAAAGGGTCTCAAGGACCCCTAGTGTTCCCCGGATTCTGCTTTGAGAACCATAGTGTTACACCATACTTCTTGGGTCCTGGGGATGTATTTATTAATTACACTGATCCTCGTCACTGTTAGCCTTAATCATACATTTTATGTTTGTGGATGCTCGTGACTCCACTGTCTGCTGCTGTTACTACATGGAAAGCAATCTGGAGCAGCACCAGAAACTCAAAGGAATGCCAAAAGATAAGAATGAAACAGTGGTTTGGCCAGGGCTATGGAGGGACCTGAAAGTTACTCAGCAAGGAGACATGAATCTGTGAACAAGCATTTCTGCAAGCTTGTACTTGCAGTTGGGCATAAAAAGATATATAGGACAAGGTCATTCCCTTGGAAAAGTAAGAAGCCAGCCCAGAGGGACAGATAAAGACAAACGTAAGTATAGTACAAAACCATGAGATCAGTTACGAGGAGTAGCAACAGAACGTGGGAACGGATTGTTGCAGGCAGAGAACAGATCAGAGAAAGCCATCTCTTATGGGTGGACCTGGAGAATTTTCCTAGGGTGACCTGGGAGGGGAACATTCCAGACTGAGTGAAGGGCATGCCCCAAAGCATGCAGGCAGGACTGTATCTCCAGTGTTGAGGGTAGTGCTGGGCCAGTGCTGGGGGCCTGTGAGATGACGTAGAGACCTGGGAACCACAGCATCAGCAACTCCTGGGAATTTTCAGAAAGGCAAATTCTCAGGTCCCACCCTACTCCGGATACTTTAGGAGTGGAGCCCAGCTCTCTGAATTTTAACCAGTTTTTCAAGTGGTTCTGACAGGGAGGAAAGTTCTAGAACCACGGCAGCCCAGCATTGGGTTAAGAGAACAGGGGATAGGGTGACCAGATTCTAAGCCTGGTCCCACAGCTTATCAGCCTTGTGACCCTAAGCAATACTCAACCTTTTGAAACCCCAGTTTCTGCAACTCTGAAGTGACTGTAATAAATATATCTCTCTGATCAGCATGCAGGGAGGCTTGGATGGGGCAGTCTGCACACAGCACTTGGGCAGGTTCTCAGATGCAGCCCTCAGCTGACCAACTAGAGCGCCATCTCTTGCCTGCCCTTCTCCATATGATGGCCCTTGGTATGGAATTGGGCTCACTCAAGCATGTTCCCTTGCTCAATTGACTTGCTTTTTGGTGATTACCCATTTCACCCCAGTAGACATCAGTCCCTTCCCTTCTCAGTTTCCTTATCTGAAGAAGGGAGATCATGAGATGCGCTCCTGGGGTGGAGCGAGGCAGTGAGATTACTGGACAGTCTCTCCCGCCCATTGGTTGCCACCCTCTCCGTTTCTTGCATTTCTCTCCATTTTGTCCGTTTCTTCACGGCGGGGATTGTCCTTCCACTTGTGCCCAGTATCACCCTCCAGAGGGGGTGCTCCTGCAGCGTTATTGTGGGAAGAAGCCCTGTGGTTTTCCTAGACGTGTCACTGAGAGCCCAGCCCTGCTCTCACCCCACCCCGGTCCTGCCTCCACCTCCACCTCCAGGTATCTATTCCAGCGGCTCCTCTGGCTCCAGGCAGTGTAGGGCAGGGCCAGGAGCTGGCGGGGGCAAGGGGGGGGCTGTTGCATAGCCAGCGAGGTAGGCTGGGCTGCCCGTGGTGACTTGGGTGAAAAGATGAGTCTAGAGGCTTTGAGCAATGTGACTCAGGATGTTGGAGGCGCATGTGAGCTCCGTGCACCTTTCTAGCATCTAGACACTTTTCACAGGGCTGGACTCCAGCAGAGCGGGGCAGCGGGCACCATGTGCACACAGATCCTCATGAGGCATATGAAAATGCAGATGCCAGTGTTTCACAGCCCAGATCCCAGACTCGCAGGGGTGGGGTCCTGAAATCTGCATTTGAGTCTCATGGGCACGGTGAGGCTGAGAAACACGTTTGCAACTCTGGCGGGTGGGCACTGGTGGTGTTCTCTAGCAAAGCTGTCGTTTCCAAGGTCATGGAGCAGTGCATATATGGGGAAGGCCCTGAAAGATGGCCTTGGAAAGCAGCAGACAGCTTTAGAATTGACCAAGACTCCAAGCTTCAGAGTATAATTTTAGAGCATATTTTTAGTGTTTCATCATATTCAAATTCTTTGGAATTAGAAATCTGTAAGTGATGTGTTTAGTAGCCAGGTCACCAGAAGCCATTCTTGGTAATCAGGTGTGCAGGGCCACGGGTGTGGAAGTGGGATTTAGCACTGGATTGAATGACCTGGGCTGAGAAAGAATAGGTAAATAAATATTCGTGTGTGCTAAGGAGAAACATAGATGAAAGAGTCATTGGATGAGAGATTCATGGCTACCAAGTATGTGAGGTGGAGTGGGGTAAGGCACATGCAGGTGACATGGGCCAGGAGGGGGCTGAACTCCATGATCTAATTGTGCAGTAGGATGCAAGCATCAAGGGATCGTGATGGACCAGGCTATGAGCGGAAAACTCTGTGTAGCTTATTTCATCAACACCTCGCAAGAACCCAGAATGACCATTTTTCAGATAAAGAAACCAAAACAGGTTGGGTGACTTGCCAAACACAAAGCAGGTCTTTGGTAGAGCCAAGAATTCAACCCATGTCATCTTCCTCCTTCCATGTGCTGTGTCACCATAATTTCCCTTTGTAGGCATTACTTCTTGAGGTTCTTTGCACTGGAGTTATTTTAGAATATACGTGATTTAAGAAATTCAACTTCACGAGTATCTACTTTACTGAGTGTGAATTCTGGTGCTCAGTACTGCGGGGGACCTAAAACCGATGGGTGACGTTGTTCTTCATATATCAGCAAGGGTTCATTACCGAGCTCCCACTGCGTGCCAGGCAGCTTTAGGCTCTGAGGACACTTCAGTGAACACAAACTCACACGGTCCCTTGCCTCACGTGGTCTCCAGGCTAATGAGGGTTAGAGACATTATTCAAATATCCACACAGTGCGATTTACAGTTACAGCCATGAAATGGAGAGGTTCTCAGGGCAATGGACGTGCATGAAGGGGAACTCGTCTTGTGTGGGCACACTGGAGGGCTTCCCCAGGGTGGATTTGTACACATATATCCAGAGCACTGTGTATGTGAAGCAAGGACCCAACTTTTCATCCGTTTGTGGCTGGCAGAGACTGTGCACTCCGAAGGCCCTCTTGGTGTCCCGGGAGGACTCAAGTGTTGCTCCCCTCTGAAATATGTGTGTGTCTAGCTATTTCTAAATCACATACATGTTACTACTGTAATGTAGTATGTGCCACACTAGGAAATAGCCACAAACTAGACACTTAAAAGTGATATAAGAACAATAGGAGATGTCCTCTTGCCTCCTTCCACCTGGGGCCAGTCACCTGTTTGTAGACTGCTAACCTTGAGGACTGGGCATAAACGGAGTGAGTGGCATTTAAACAAAGTCACTTTCTCACTCCAGCCTCATGCTCAGCACTCCCCCACGGTATTCTAGCCTTCTGGAACAATTTCAGCATCTCAGACCAGGGCTCAGCCAAATCCAACCCATCATTTATTTTTGTATGACTGGAAAGTAAAGAATGGTTTTTTAACATTTTAAAATGGTTGAGAGATAGTCATTCTAAGTGAAGCAAGCCAGAAAGAGAAAGAAAAATACCAGATGATATCACTTATATGTGGAATCTAAAAAGACACAATGAACTTATTTACAAAACAGAAACAGACTCACAGACATAGAAAACAAACTTATGGTTACCGGGGGGAAAGGGGTTGGGAAGGGATAAATTGGGAACTCAAGATTTGTAGATACTAACTTCTACATAAACTAGATAAATAACAAGTTTCTACTGTATAGCACAAGGAATTATATCCAATATCTTGTAGTAACCTATAATAAAAAATATGAAAAGGAATATATGTATGTATATCTGTGACTGAAACATTATGCTGTGCACCAGAAATTGACACAACATTGTAAACTGACCATATTTCAATAGAAAAAAAAAGTGGATTGAATTTTAAAAACATCAAAGGAAAAATATCTCCATTACATGTGAAAATTATATGCAATTCAAATGTGTGTCATAAGGAGGGCTGTATCAGCACACAGCCACGCCCGTTCATTTCCAGAAGAGTTGAGCCCGCAAAATTGAAAATATTTACCCTCCGGCCCTTTACAGAAGCAGTTTGCCATCTCCACTTTTGACTCATTATGCTCCTTTTTGCCTGTCACTGCTTCTCTTTGCCTCTTATTCTCGCCCCTTGGCCTGGGTAACTCATTATGCCTTTTTCTGCTTAGAGTTCCCCCTGGAAGCCATCCCTATCTGCTGAGTCCTCTGGCTTCCATCATCTTTGATCTTGTAGCGCGCATCCTCTGATTTCCAAGTGCGTGTTTCCACATCTCCTCCACTGGGCGCTGGTTTGTGCGTGCAGTGCTGGGGTGTGCTGGAATCCCAGTTCCCAGCCTAGTCATTGGCATGTCAGAGGTGCTCCGAAAGTGCTTGTCAAATGAATGAATGCCTCTCTGTGCTAAAATTAAATAGGCTTTCAGTTAGATAAACACCAGAACTCAGCTTTGTGGTCGACTGGGATAACTCAGTTTACATTCCTGTGTCTTCAGAGACTGGAAAAGAAATCACAAATTCCTCTTGATCTTAACCCAGATTGTTTTCCAATCAAGAATGAATCAATCCAAAGGACAAAAATGTTTGTGCCATCTACTTGTTTATGTATGTTTTTATTCAGCACAGAGGACAGAGAAGAGGACTTTGTTAGTGATCTGCCAATTAAAGAGGTGGGAGGGAGGGGTCCACGCAGGCACACACGAAGCTAGGGGTAGGAATTGAGAGGTGTGTGAGCCAGTCCCTAGGTTTCCAGTGCACACACTGTAGCCAGGGGCTGGCCACATCAGGCCAGGATGCTCAGGCTAAGCATTCCGGGTACATTAGAAGAAAAGACTTTTCTTCCAGGAATTGCCAAGGACTATATTTACTTAAGTGACTTCTAGCAGGTCAGCGATGTGACTGTTTATAAAACAGCAGTAGCCATACTATTTCTTGAGGCTCCTTCCCGTTGTCCTAGACCTTTGGTTTCAGGATGCTGGCTGTGCTGCTCAGACAGCCTGTGCATCTTCTGCAGGCCGGCCCTGGATATTGAAAGCCTCATCTCCCAGATGGGTTGTGGATCAGAAATGTCGGTACAAGGTGGTTTTAACTGGCTGTCAGCAGTTTCAGAGTTTCTAAAATTCCCGTGGTTGAAGTTGCTTGTCCTTATTTGTAATGTAGAGTGTTAGTATGCTGAAATTAAAATGCTTAGCTAGGTTTTCTTTTTCTTTTTAAAACATTTTTAATGGTGGTAAAATACATGTAACATAAATTTTACATGAATATCTTAACCATTTTAAGTGTACTGTTCAGGAGTGTTAAGTATACTCATGTGATTGTACAACCAATCTCCAGAACTTTTTCATCTTGCAAAAGTGAAACTCTGTCCCCACTAAACACTAACTCCCCCTCCCCCAGTCCCTCCTCCCCCAGCCCCTGGCAAACACCATTCTACTTTCTGTCTCCATGAATCTGACTGCTCTACGGACCTCATACAAATGAAATCATACACTCTTCTTTTGTGTCTGGCTTACTGAACTCGGTATAAAGTCCTCAAGCTTCATCCATGTTGTAGCAGGTGTCAGAACTTCCTTCCTTTTTAAGGTGGAATAACATTCCTTTGTCTGGATAGACCATATTTTCTTTGTCCATTCATCCATCAGTGGACACTTGGGTTCCTTCCATGTTTTGGTTATTGTGAATAATGCTGCTATGAACATGAATGCACAAATATTTCTTTGAGACCCTGATTTTGATCCTTTTGGGTAGATATCCAGAAATGGAATTGCTGGATTGTATGGTAATTCTATGTTTAACCTTTTGAAGAGCTGCCTGACCGTTTGCTAGCTTTTGTTTTTTAAAAACAAAAAACAAGCCTCTCCTAAATTTTCAAATAAAAATTCTGTAAATAAATCAAATCATTGATTGTTTTTGTCCTGATTTCCCCCAGTGTCTGTTACAATGACAATGAATCATCATGGGAGCAGTATAAAGCTTCCTTTCTCTTCCATTCTTCAGTTCAGTTTTGCTCTTATTTGGCGTTGGGGGGAGTCAGCTCACATTGCAGCCACAAATGGGGCCAGGATGCCTGTGGATGCCCTGCCTGTGAATGCCCATCCTTCTGTGGGTCTGTGAATATGTGCGTGTTTCCAGAGGAGGGCCCATATAATTCATCCAGTTCTCAAGTGGTTCTTGACTCCAAAACCCTCAGTCACCTTCCACATTCCCAAGCATGACCTTCCTGCCTCCAGTTTTCCCATCCCCAGGCCGGAAGGCCCCGGTCTCTGCTTCATCATGCTTGCTTTGTAGCCTGGCCTTGTGCTGGGCTCACAGCTGCTCATCTCAGGGCACAGCATTCTGGTAAGCTGCTCACATCCCAGCCCACCAGCAACCTTGGGTGTCCAGTCACTACTGCTGAAAGCCACAGTCTTCATTCATTCATTGGCCAGTCATTCTCCTGCACAATGCCTGCCCTCTGGCATGGCAAGGAGGAGGTTTGTGAGGACCTCTTTTTTTCCCTTAATATGATCCAAGTCCATAGAAAGGAAATGCATTGGTTGGGAATTCAACTTGGTTTGCAATGTGGAAGGCAATAATTATATCACCACACTATGGATGTGGGGTGATAGCAATCAGAGGGTGTTTTGAGGATGTTGTGGGTTGAATTATATCTCCCTCTAGAAGATATGTTGGAGTCCTAATGCCCAGGACCTCAGAATGTGACATTATTTGGAAATAGGATCATTGCAGATGTAATTAGTCAATATGAGGTCATTAGAGTGGGTCCTAATCCAAGATGACTGGTGCCCTTATAAAAAGGTGAAATTGGGACATAGCCATGGACACACACAGAGGGGAGACAGCGTGAAGACACAGAGAGAAGACAGTCATTCACAAGTGAAGGAAAGAGGCCTGGAACAGAATCTTCCTTCCCAACCCTTTGAAGGAATCAATCCTGTTGATATTCTGATCTTGGACGTCTGGTCTCCAAAACTGTGGAAGATATATTTCTGTTGTTTAAGTCACCTACTTTGTGGCAATTTGTTACAACAGCCCTAGAAATCTATTGAGCAAGATGCGTACATACTGCTAGGGTGCTGAGAAGTCTGGGCAATAATTCCTGCCCTGCAGTAATCAATCCGTTGTAATCAGTCTGTCGGGGATGTAAGGTGAACACAAAGGAAATTAAATCATGTCATCAAATTTAAACAATGATACAATAAGAGACTTCACAAGGCAGTTTATAATAGTAATAATAATAACAGTAATAATAATAAACAAATCTAAGGAAAATAGAGTATTTCTCACTGATACCTTACTGTTACTTTATTTTAATGCAATCTTCTTCACACATCTTATTTACAATATTCTTAGAAATTGATTAAACATTAGTAATGTGTAAGGCACTGTGCTGGATGCCAGGGAAAGACCAGGAAGACCGACCTGGTTTCTGCCCTCAGGCATTTGATAATCTAATTCATTTAGAGATAAATAGGAGATAAATATGTACTTCTCTAAACAGACTCTATATTAGCTTTCTATTGCTTCTGTAACAAATGACATAGATACATTAAGACAACACAAATGCTTTACAGTTCTGGAGGTCAGAAGTCCAATATGGTTCTCACTGAGCTAAAGTCAAGGGTTGTGTTTAGAATCCTCTT
This sequence comes from Camelus bactrianus, assembly GCF_048773025.1. Lineage (NCBI taxonomy): Eukaryota > Metazoa > Chordata > Mammalia > Artiodactyla > Camelidae > Camelus > Camelus bactrianus. Next base: position 116,528,818 of record NC_133575.1, on the reverse strand, counting down.
TTTAGCTTTGAATTTTGCCATTTTAACTACAATATATCTTGGTGTAGGTCTGTTTGGGTTCATCTTGTTTGGGATCCTCTGTCCTTCCTGTACCTGGATATCCGTTTCCTTCTTTAGGATTGGGAAGTTTTCAGCCATAATTTCTTCAAATATGTTTTTGATCCCTTTTCCTCTTTCTTCTCCTTCTGGCACCCCTATTATGCATAGATTGGGATACTTCATATTATCCCATAGTTCTGTATATTGCTTTCATTTTTTAAAATGTGTCTTTCTGTCTGCTGTTCTGATTGGGTGATTTCCATTATTCTATCTTTCTGATCACTTATTTGTTCTTCTGCATTATCCAGTTTGCTAGTTTTTGCCTTTAGCTCAGCTTGTGTCTTGGCAAATAAATTTTCTAATTTTAATTGGCTCTTTTTTTTAATAGTTTCTAGTCCCTTTTTACAATAATCTGCATTACTATGGATAGCCTTTCTTAATTCCTTCAGTATTTTCATTACCTTCTTTTTGAACTCAGAATCTGGTAAACTGGAAATATCAGTTTCACAGTTTGTTCCTTTACAGGAATTCTCTTTATCTTTTAATTGGGAGTGGTTCCTCTGCTTCTTCACGTTACTTATGTTTCTCTGGCTCTACGAGTTTAGGAGAAACGGGTATGCACTGTGGTCTTGAAGGGCCGTTTTTATGTGGGAATGTCCCTGTGTAGACTGCGTGAGTCTAATGTTTTTGGTGTGAGGGCTGTTTTTAGTATGGATGCCTGCCACGTCTTTCCTCAGTGTGTGCTGGCCATTATTCCCTTGATGGGGATGTGATTGGTGTTGTGGTGACCACATCTCCTCCCACAAATACATCAAAAATATATCTATACATGGAACAATTCTCACCTGCGGGATGCTGGCAGAAGATCTCATAACACCAGGATTGCAAGAAAGAGCACCACACAACCAGGTAGGACAAAAGAAAAAAAGTGGGGGGGGGGGGATCGGGAAGGGACCTGTGCCCTCGGGAGAAAGCTGTGAAGAAGGAAAGGTTTCCTCACCCTGGCAAGTCCCTCCATCAGCAACGACGTTAGCCAGGACAGAAAGGGAGCATCAGAGGCTCAGCGGAGGGCGTAGCAACTGATCTGCAGCTGGCAGCGTGGGGGCAGGCCCGCCCAGGCTCGGCGCCGCCCTGCAGCTTCCCAAGACTGGGACCTGTGTCTGCTGGTGCCTTCAGGGGCCGAGTGCTGTGAAGGAAAAGTACTGCAAGCCATATATGTCAGTCAACAGAAAGTGCTGAAGCCATCAAGTCATCAGCGGCTGCCGCCATCCCCCAGTGGAGACCAGCCTGCAGCCCCGCCTCTGCAGCCACTCACAATGATGCCCTCTGAGGGGACTCAGAATAAGACAGGACAGGATGCTGGCCCTAGCCAGCTAGGTGCTTGTCAAAGGAAAGAATTCAGTGAGCCCAAATGTTTGCTTCCTCCCATACATAGAAAAGCACTAAATCCTTTAACTTGAGATGCCTGGTTTTCTTTAGTTAAAAAGTAAGCTTTTAATGCTCTGACTACCTGATCTCTGTTGTAAAGCTCCTGTATATATCCTAGCCGCTCCCCTACCTCTTCAGAGCAGTCCCTCAGAGCCATATGAGAGGGTGTCATCTCGGGCTCGAAGGGGTTCAAGTCCTCAGAAATGTCCACCAAATAAAACGTAACTCTCAACTTTTAGGTTGCGCATTTATTTCAGTCGACAGTGTTGAAACTCTGGCTTTGGAGAACAGACCCAGGGTGATGACTGGAGCTGGCTGTGCAGGAGAAGCCTGAAGGCGCTGGGGCGAGCTCCAGACCACAACCTGGGGTGTGCACAGGAAGGAGCCCGGTACACCCTGGAAGCCCCAGTGCTAAGGCACGTGCATGAAGGGAGGGGGAAGGCCTGCTATAGCAGCTCCATTCTCGGCATGCTCACAGCCGGTGTGTCTCCAGCTGCAGGCTCCACAGGATGTGTGCACACGGAGTTTGGGCTGACTCAGTAGCTCCCACAGTGGGTCCAGTTGCACAACTGCAGCAACCCCATTGCCCGGCCTCAGCGGCTCTGCACTAGTGGCTTTGTGAACACAGCACTGAGGGATACCCAAGCCAATTGTCTCTATTCCCACAGTTGAGGCATGGTTAATGGCAGTGCCAAAAACAGCACAATGAGTGACAGGCAACATCACAAAGTGCATTTCCTGGTGGATATCTCCTGCAGAGGAGAAGTCAGTGGATCATCTCCCAGCAGGAGCACTCCAGTCTCACCTACCTCACACTGCAGTTCAGAAACAAATCCAGAGGTGTCTACTCTAACAACTGGGGAGCAGACCCTGCCCACAACAGGGCTGTGACAACCACAGAGCAAAGAGGAGGCCCTGCTCAACATCCAGTGCAGGCTCTGATCACCACAACACCTATCACATTCCCATCAAGGGAGTAATGGCCAGCACACACTAAGGAAAGACGTGGCAGGCATCCATACTGAAAACAGCCCTCACACCAAAAACATTAGACTCACGCAGTCTACACAGGGACATTCCCACATAAAAACGGCCCTTCAAGACCACAGTGCATACCCGTTTGTCCTAAACTCGTAGAGCCAGAGAAACATAAGTAACGTGAAGAAGCAGAGGAACCACTCCCAATTAAAACATCCTTCTATTCCACCATCTTGATCTGGCCTCCGAGAGTTTGCTGTATTTACACTTGAAAGTGAGCTTGGTTGGATATAAAATCCTTGGCTCAGATTTTTTCCCCTTGATGATTATCTTAAATTTTCTTCTGGTGGAAAGTGCTGCTGTTGAAAAATTTGAGGAGAGTCTCATTTCCTTTCCATTGTATACTTACTCTTTTTGCCTAGATACCCAAATAAATTTTCTTTCTTTAATCCAAAAACTTTACTAGAATATGTTTTTGTTTTGCTTGTTTGGGGGTGATTTTTCTGGGTACATGGTGTACACTTTGAATTCATAGTTTTGAATCTTCTTTTTTGCTAGGAACTGTTTTTTGAATTATATATTTTAGTATTTGTTCTTTTTCTTTGCTTTGGTAATTTTTAATCTTTAGGGACTCCTATTATATGTATATTAGATTTTTTTGCTTGCCTTCTATATTTGTCATTTTCTTTCAAATCCTCTTTATCTCTTTATTTATCTTTCTTTAACAAATTCTCATATTTTCTTCTATTTTTCTTAAGGCATTCTATGTTGTATTTATTCACTCTCAGGTTCTTTTTAATTTAGTGTTAATTTCTGAAGGTAAAAATCTTTTAAATATTTTATTTCCAATTCTTTTCTATCATCTCATTTCTGAGTCTTTCTAACTGATATATACTGTTCCTTCAGGTTTTGAAACATTTTCTTAATGCCTTTAGCTTGCTTTACAGTAAATGATTGTAGTTTCATCTGTTTCATGTATTTTTTTCCAGGACGCTTCCAATATCTAGAGGGATGTTATTCTGCTCTGTATTCTCTCTTTTATTTTAATAACTTTATGTGAGATTTGCCTTTGATTTCTTCCTGTTACTCATTTTCACCCCAAATCTGTACGAGATAAATGACAGACTTTCTAATCTCAAATATGAAGAACGCCCTCTTCTGTCGGCTTTGAGAACTGTTAAAACTTGTCACCTTTCTGTGATCTGAATTTGTTCTCCTCCCTCATTTGTATCTGGATCTTCTCTTTTCTCTGCCCCTATTGTTCCTGTGTTGTTTTATTTGTATTCTATTCCCAGTAGTTTCTCCTCAGTGGAAGTCTTTGCCCTCAAAGGAAGCTTTGAGAGTTAACGGGCCCCAGTGGCCCAGCCTCTTTAGACCTTCATGGTGATGACCACAAGACCTCCATTGCCTCTCTCCCTTGGAAGACTGTGGGAACTTGGAGCATGGACTTTTAATCCCTTCCTCTCTGTGTGCCCAGCTGGTGGCAGAGGGGCTGGCCCCACCAAACGGAACAGCCACCCCAGATGTGAGGAAATAGGCCAGCAACAAACCCCACTGAATGCCCCAGCCCCTATGCCTGGTTCCTGGAGAGGAATGCACCAGACATGGGGCCCCTTGTTGGGAAACAATGAAAGAAATAGACCCCAGGATGCGTCCTTGGCCCCTGCTCTGAGAGGCATGTCCTACAGAGGTAGAAGGCGGTTTCCATCACTAGATCTGCTGGGGCCCTGAGTCAGCGGGGCGACCACCTGCAGGGCAGGCAGGATGAGGCCTCCCCACTTCCTTCCAGGCCCTCTTTGGGGGCACCTAGAGACCTGCATCAGCAGGAACTTTCCCGCAGTCAGAGCCCAGGGCCCTGAGGTCTGTGGGGCCTGCCCTCCACCCCCAGGAACCAGGGGTCTTTGGCCCTACCTGGGTGTGGCTCGGTTCCTCCCCGACCTGCTCCCACTCTTGCCCCTTCCAGGACCTCCGAGAGGCCACCTGAGCCACTCTACCTGTTGGCCACCAATCACCCTGCTCTCCTGCTAAGTCAGGGGATTCGCCTGGCGTGGTTGGCAGACAGCCGCCCAAAGGAGGGGGAGAGAGAGGCTCATACACCTCCCGCCCCCTCGGGGACCCTTTCCCATATGGCCAGGCTGCTTCTCCATCCATTCCCTGTGTCCTTCCCTCCTGGAGCAGCTCCCCTCTGGGAGGAGTCAGGCCTCGGCCCTGGAACTGGAGCCCCCACCCTGGGCAGTCTCCTTGTCAGTCAGACCTGGGGGCACAGGAGCACAAATGGGTATACAGGTGACCCGGCCCACTGCCACCAGGGCAGGGGTCGGCTGGGGGCATGGAGCACCCCAGCTGGCCTGCCCTTCCTCCCTCCGGTGCCATCTCAACCCCAGGGCAGCTCTCCATCTGCTGCACCTCATGGCAATCCAGATCGCTGGACCATGCCTGCAGAGTTGCCCAGAACATTTGCGCATTGGTCCTCGGAGAGGTTAAAAGAGGGGTGATGTGAAGGACAGCAGCAGCAGGGACAAAATGATTGAGAGCCTTCCTTAGTTGAAAGGACTCACTCTCCCCAACCTGCCTTACCTCTGCCTTTTGTCAAAGCACAGTTTTTGGCTTTTGTTTGGGCAGGTCTGAAATGGTCCATTGTCCTGGGCACGGTCCTCACTCCTGGGATGTGACCTTTCTGGCATCTTATCTGGATGTTTGGGTTTCACGAGGGGTCCAGGCAGACCTTCCACTGCTGAGCCTTTGGTATTGCTGTTTTGCTCTGAGCCCCGCAGCAGCCATGGCTTCTCTGCCTGATATCTTCTGTCCTCTTGCATCTGCTGCCCTGCCTTGGGCCAGAGACGGAGGCAGAGGGTCGCAGAAATGGCAGGACCTCCCTGGGCTGTTTCCTTCTCTTGGTAATGTAGTCTTGGCTGCCGATCCTCCAGCAGGGAAAGCAGTCATGTCATCTCCTTGCTTCCACTCTATAGTGGTGTGTGGTGGGAGGACTAGTCACTGTCAGAGTTAGAAGCTGAAGTCTAGCTCTCCTCTTTTGAGCCACACCTGATTGGCTACCATGTCTGCCTGCATCTTCTCTTCTAGGGCAAACATCCCATGCTCCTCTGACTTCTCTTTCTGACTCCAATTGGTGCCCCTTTGCCATTCTGGTCACTCTCTTTTAGGAATCAATTCTTGTCTTTTTCCTTTCAAAGTGTCCCTGAGCCAAAATGTGACACTCGAAGTCTGGTTCAACAAGAGTCAAGAAAAGCTGAACAATGCTCTTCCTCCTTGCTTATGGCCTATACTCCTGTTAACACAGCCTCAGGAAATGTGCCCTTTTTATATCAGACTGTTGGTTCACAAAGCTGAGTGGTAATCAAACCCCCATGGTCACTGTTTTCTAGCTTTTACTAAGCCATTAATTCTTTCCTTTTTTAAAAACAAATTAAGTGTAGGACTGATATTTACCCATGTTGAATTAAAAAAAATTTAAATTGAAGTGTAGTTGATTTACAATGTTAGTTTCAGGTGTATAGCAAAGCGATTCACCTATATATATATATATATATATATATATATATATATATATATATATATATATATATATTTTTTTTTTTTTTTTTTCAGATTCTTTTCCATTATAGGTTATTACAAGACATTGGCTCTAGTTTCCTGTGCTAGACAGTAGGTCCTTGTTGATTATCTGTTTTATCTTACCATTCTAGTCTGTTTAGACTTGGGAAAGATTATGACTTTTTTGTCCAGTATATGAACTCTCATCTGTTAATTCATTCACTCACTCAACAAATATTTGCTGAGAACCAATGTGCCAGGCTCTCTGTTAGGTGGTGCGCATAAATCCTAAAGGGACGTAATCTCAGTTTAGTCCTTCCTCTTTGGACCAGAGTACATTTCTTGGTCTCAGTTGTACTTTCGGTGGCTCCTTCTGGAAGGGAGCTGCTCCTTCTCCACAAGTTCCAGTTTTTCTATCTGGTCAGGTTTCCTCTCTGTTGGGTGAGTCTCACCTTCAGCTCTTGCATGTCACATTCTTCTCCAATCCCTTACGACTCTGCATTTACTTCTTCTCTGTCCCTGTATCAGTTCTGTGGAGCAAAATCTTTGGTCCCCACTCACTCTCTGGGTGGAAAGATGCAGGCGTCTTCTGCAGATTTGTTGTCATCCATTTTGTTTTTCTCCTCTTACTCCTCTGTTTCATGTTCTGAAATTTCTGGGGTCTGGACTCAGCTTTTGAGGCATTTCCACTTATCAGAAACTGCTGATTGCTGATTTGTCAAAATACTCTCTTGTACTTTATAGTTTCCTTCTCATACTATTTCCTTCATTAAGTCTAGAGTAACAGTCTTCTCTGTCATTAGTTGGAATGTAGAAAGCTGTCCCTCTCAGGTCACATGTTTGCCTCCTTCAGTCTGAAATCTACTAGCCTGCCTCTAATACACACTGAGATGGGCTTAACATTCCAAGAAAGTTAGGAATCACCCTTTGTAATCTGCAAGCTTTGCTGGGTGTTCTGCCCCCAGGCTCTGGGGCTTTGGCTGTCTCTCTTCATCACACTTTCACCCTCTTCCGAGTTAGTATACCCTTGGAGTTCTGTCAAAGCCTAAAGACAACAGTTAACTTAATAATCCTACACCCCAGTGAAATGGGTTGTACTCTCACTGGTATAGGTAACACTGGTTATCATTTTTTCTGTACTTTTGTGGATTATTTACATCCAATAGCTTGTTTTAACATCCTTTGGCCCTTTGCATTTGTTGCAAATTTGTGAACTATATAGGTACTGCTTCCTACTGCTTCCTATGTCATAGAGATGAGAAATGGAGGTACAAAGAGGCTAATAGCTGGACCAAATGGCTAGTTAGCAGCATCTTCACTACAGTTCTCTTTACTTGTGGGATTTTCTTCAGAGTTTAGAACTGATAACAGTAAAGAGCATTTGCCAAAAACATAATATGAGACTGTGCCTCTCACATTTTGGACTGCAGAGAGCATCACTGCCCAAGGGCCCCAGCTGCCATACTCTGAAGTCTATCATCATGTTTGCACTGCAACTCACTAATGGCTGAGTGCTGCTAGGGCACTCAGGCCAGCTGCTTCCCAGGAGACACAGGACTTCTCTGAGGGCTGACTCTGGCTTGAAGACTCCCACTGGGAGTAGTATACTGTGGGAGTCGTACACAATGGGAGTAGTATAGTTAAAGAAGAGGAAAACATGAGTTATTTTTGACAGTATTTTTTTGGATTACAGGGCTGAGATAGAGTTGCACCTGAAAAAGTTGGATCACATAGTTCCTCGTCAGCAGGGCCCTCCCTGGGGCATCCCCTGGGGCTGTGGTGTAGAAAACCATCAGGGGTAAGTTGGAGAGAGGGCAGGGTCACCTGACAGACGAGGACTCTGCCACTAACTTGCCTGGGAAACAAGTTAAAAGGATGTGATTGGCATATAGGAAGGTGCCCACCGTGTGGACTTACCGTGGCTGAACTTCATCAGCCAGCACACATGTACTGAGCACCTTCTATCTGCTAGCCTTGGCAAGCTGGGCATAAAGGCTCCTGGTCTGACAGCTTATATTCTCACGAGGGAAACAGACCATACACAAGTAAGAAAATAAATATTTAGTATAACTTCAAATGGTGACAAATCTCCAATGAGAACAGAGTAGGATGATGTGATAAGATGTTGAAAGACTCAAGGGTTACTTTAGGCAGGTGCTCAAAGAAGGTTTCTTGTTGGGTTTGTTGTTGGTAGCCAAGTGCATTTTGAAGTGAAACAGATGGCACTTAAAGCCATGGAGTTGACTGAAATGACCTAGAGCAGAGGTTCTCAAACTTGAGGGTGCACTAGAACCACCAGAAAGGCTGGTGAAACACAGACTACTTGGCCTCACCTCCAGAAGTTCTCATTCAGTAAGTCAGAGGCATCATCCAAGAATTTGCTTTCCCATCAGGCTCCCAGGGGATGGTGATGTTCCTAGTCCCACACTTGGAAAACCACTGCCCTTGAGGGTGAGTGTAGCTGGGAATAGAAGGCAGCTGAAGACTAAACCTAGATTTAGAGATAGGAGTATGAGGAGGGGCAGACAAAGTGGAAGGAGAAGCAGGAGGTACATCCTCCTGGGGTCGAAAGTGTTATGGAAGCTGGGGGAATAGAGTTTGAAAAAAGCAGGATGATCAAACTATATGGAATGTTTCTGAAGAGTTTGAGAGCTGAAGACTGAGAAATTATATTGTATTTAGCAAGAGAAAAGTCATTGCTGATTTTGGCAAGAGCTATTGCAGTGGTGCGTATGGACGGAAGCTTAATACAGTGGGTTAAAGAAAGATCAGGCAGGGAGGAAGTGGAGACAGGGTGTGGGAACAGATCTTTCAAAGAATGTTCCTTAAAAAGGGATGGAGAAATGAAATGGAAACTGGAGTGGGATGTAGGATTAAGAGAGACCCTTATTTTGTTTTGTTTTGTTTTGTTTTGTTTTGTTTTCAAATTGGGCAATATTATGCTGTACTGGTATGATCAGCTGAGTTGAGAAGGAGAAGAGTAGTATATTTGAAGAGAGGAGACAATGTGAAATAGCCAACTGGGAGAGTGAACTGAATAGGAAAATGTAGCAGTATTGTTGAGCAGCTCTAAGAGATTAATGATGATGCATTTAAAGGGAAACCAGTCGGCAGCAGTAGCACTGTGTTGGGGTTAAACCAGGTGAGTGAGATGTGAGGAGAGTGGAATGAAGGAGTGATCATTATGCAGGTTTGTGGAGTTTAAGCAAGGTAAAGAGAACTGTGAGGACATTCAGGGTTGCAGATGATAAGGTGGGAGGCTCAATGGTGGGGCTGAGTAATTGTTGGGGAATTGGGTGAATGTGTAGGAGACATGGAAGGGGAGTAGGACTCTTGGCATCAGTTAGTAGTAGGAAAAAAGGGATATGACCATAGCAATGGGTGGCTGAGGCAGCATGGCTGAGAATGTCTTAGGAGGTGAGAAAGATGTGGGATGGACAGACCAAGATATTGGACAAACAATTTACTAGGGTTCTGGAGTCCTGAGGAGCCAGATCAGAACTAGTGGTGAGGAAGACAAGGGATGGGAGATGACAGGGACATCAGCAGATGACTGCAGTGGGGAGGGGTCATGTGTCCTCTAGTCAGATGGCAGGTCTAAAAGGGGGTGGGGCTTGGGATCAGGGAGGGCACCAACTCTACCTGCAGAGTGTGAGGGCCGAATGGGCATCTGCCTGAACGGATTGCAGGGGAAACAATGCTATTGGGACACAGAGGAAGGTTTCAGTTAGCACAAGAAGGTGAAGGGCACAGCAGAGGGTGAGGATGAAGGGTTTTGCTGCTGGCAGACCCCTAAATCTCCCAGCACACACAAGTGCAAGGGGCAGTGGGAGTTGAAGCCAGATTAGGGGCTGTATATGTAGCACCTTATGCAGATGAGAGTCTGGGTGATGAGGAACAGCCTAGGGAAAGAGGATCCGGCTTTGATGGTGCCTGGGCTCGTGAAGTGTGATGGCCTTGGCATTGATTCTCTCTTGGAAGAAGTGGACAATCAGTTGAAATGATCACTCCTTCTCTGTATTGTTAAAATCAGGGATAAGGGAGGTGTCTATGATTTATGTGGTTTTAAGAGGAGAGAATGATTGAGTTATGCTGACTTAATAGCAGTTTGTAGAGAGAATCTAGCTAGATCACAACATGGGGCAAAGCAAAAAAGTGGATTACATTTTAAAGACTCCTGCACTTCTTGACTGCTTCATTATATCTACAAGGTTAAGGTTGAGCTAGGTGAGTACACCATAGGGACTCAAGAGCCATTGTTGCCCAGGGCCAAGTAATCTAGGCTGGGTAAAAAGGGATAGTGTTCATGTATAGGGCTGCCAGGTGAAAACACGGAAGTCCAGTTAAATTTGAATATGCATGGGACATATTATACTAAAAATAAGTATCATTTATGGGAAATTCAAATTTAAATAGGCTTTCAGTCTTTTTATTTGCTAAATCTGGTCACCAGTAGCCTGATAGCATGCAGGAATTCAAAGGAATTAGAGACCTTTAGGGAGGAGGAAGAAAAATGATCCGGAAGTAGCAATGAGGACCAAGGAGCAAAGAAGGCAACAAATCTAAATCCCTTGGCCTAGTCTTGGAACACATGGCTCCAGGCCTTTAGGATTATCTCAGAGACCTAACTATATTAACTTTATGGTAGGGTATTTAAAATCATCCCACTTCCAGAAAAGTTTCTATTTTATCTCACTGCCCAAGGAAGTTTTCTCACCAGCAAAAAAGTACAGGCTTGGCAACCTGAGCTCTCTGGCCCCATGGCAGCTGAGTATGTGGTGTGTTAGGGGACGATGATATTATTCTAAGGTCTGGGCACCCCTCAGGAAAGTACTGGGACCAGGCTTTGATTTGTTGCAATACCCTTACGAGGCTTTAATGCTTTGGAGAGCTGAGGGTCTTGCCTTCAAAATAAAACTTGGGAGTTTTCCCTTTCTACCTGAGTTCAGCACGTATACCAGAATCGGCAGGTCAGAGGCACTAGAATTGCAGTCCAGGTAGTCTCAGCTTCCATTCTGCATTCTCTCCATGACCTGCGGTTCTTGCTGCTTAGATCAGGGTCTGGAGTGCATATTCAGCCCAAAGAAGGTGATGGATTATACTCTTCTGAACCTATAAGAATCAGCACAGTGCCTGAAAGCAAGTAGGTGCTCATGAAAGGCCTGATAAATAAGCCCCATTTACTGGGACTCCTATGATATGACACTGTGGACCCTCTCTTCTTCTTCCAAGATGTCATGCTCGCTTGCTTCTCTCCTATCCCTGTCCATGACCTCCCACTCTCCTTTGCTACTGACTTCTGAACCTCTACTCCTGCCCAAACCTCTCCTCTGACCTCCACACGTATATGATGACCCATCTCTGGTTATTTGCATCTACAGCTTCCACAGTGTCTTAGTCCATTCGGGCTGCTAGAACAAAATACCTTATACCAATACAAAATACCACCTGGTGACTTATCAACAACAGAAATTTATTTTTCATGGCTGTAGGGGCTGGAAGTCCAAGTTCAAGGCACAAGCAGAGTTGGTGTCTGGTGAAGGCCCTCTTCTGAGTTACTGACTTGTAGTATCCTCACATGGTAGCAAAACAGGAGCAAGTTAGCTTTTTATCCTCTTTTCATAAGGGTACTGATCCCATTCATGATGACTCCACCCTCATGTTCTCATCCAACCCAATTACCTCCCAAAGGCTCCACCTCCAAATACCATCACATTGGGCATTAGATTTCAACATATGAATTTTGGGAGGACACAAACAGAGGCACCTCTAATCCAGAATTTTCTCCCTGATAAAATAAGAAGAGAGAGAAGGGCCTTTTCCTCACTCAGCCTTCCTTTTTGAGGGCATTGTTATAAAGGATGTGATGTCTAGGATGGCAATAGCCATCTTGCATCCATGATTAGAAGCCTAAAGATGAAAGTCAAGTCCCAGAATATGATAGATGGATGGAAAAGTCCCATGCTAGAAACTATTGTAACAGCATCCAAGGTTTCACATTGTTCTAATCCATCCTCCATATAACTGCCTGAGTGACCACTCAAAAATTCAAACATAAATCATGTTATGTGGCTGCTTGAAATCCTGCAGTGGCTCCTTTGGAAACACTGGCTTCCCAGATATAGGGCAAAGGGAAAGGGTAAGAAGCTGGGGTAGCTATATCACTCTTAGACAAAAGAAACTTTAGAGCAAGTAGCAGTTCTAGAGACAAAGAAGGTCATTCGATAATGGTAAAAGTTTCACCTCATTAGAGGCTAAATCAATTGACAGCTTGAATCACCTGATAATATACGTTCAAAACGTATAAAGCAAAATTTGATAGAAATACAGAGCAAAATTGACAGAACCACTATAATATTAGGAAAATTTAATCCACTCCTCCCAGAAGTTAAGATTTTAATTGGACAAAAAGTCAATAAGACACAGTGAAGTAAAATACACAGTAAGATACACAGAAGATGAACAGCATAACATATAGGCTTGATCTAATAGACATATAGAAACTTGCACCCCATATTTGGAGAGTACATATTCTTTTCAAGTACATGTATACCACTTAAAAATTATTGACAACATGGTAAGTCATAAAATCAGTCTCAACACATTTCAAAGAATTTATACTATACAACATTTCCTAAATATGGTGCAATTACAGTAGAAATTAATGCCCCAAATAATATTAAATAGAGAGAATTTTCATATGAGTTTTCGTGTGTGATATTAAAAGGAAATAGCAGTCCATGAATTTCTTTCTGGCTTTTTTTTAACTTGAAAAGTTTCTCTCTTCAAGGAAAGAATGGGAGCACAACACAAAATCCCTCTTGTAAAGTGGTTACTGTTACTTTGCCAAAGAAAACACGATAAAAGAAAGAAAAACTCACTTTGAGTAAGTGAGTTGCTTAAAGAATGGTGTTTATAATTCTAGCCCAGCCTCATCTCACTTTCATTAAGCTAAAATATTTAGCAGGCTTAGAGTCTTCAGCAGAACTGAATTTGGTTTGGAGGAATAAGCAAGCAAACCTAGCTTTCACTATGATGTTAACCTACTTATGAAATTTCTTTACAGAGGCAAATATGCACTTTCTGATTTTCTAAGAAGTAGTAAAGTGTTTCAATATTTGGAGTAAAATCAAGATGTTACCATATACCAAAATAATTCTAAATGTATAAAATAATTAGATATAGAAATCATAAAAAAACTGGTAGAAAAAAGAGGTGGCTATTTCTCTGAATTGGAGGTAGAGAGGGCTTTCAAAGCATAAATAAATTTAAGTGAACAAATCATAAAGGGAGAGTGATAGATTTGGGGCTATAAAAATGTACAGCCTACCATAAACAGAAAGCCAATAGCAAACTGGGGAAATAATTTGCAAAATATAAAATAGACAAAAGGTTAATATCTTTAATACATAAAGAGCTCATGTGAATCAATAAGAAAAAGATGATCATAATATAAAAATGGGCCAAGTACAATAAGAAACACAGAAGATGAGCAGCACAATGGACAGGCTTGATTTAATGGACATATAGAACCTTGCACCCCACATTTGAATGTGATTTCACCAAAGAAGAAACACAAGTGGCAAATAAAGAAGAAAAAAAGTTGAATCTCAAAAGTAATCAAACAGAATGAAATTAAGATACAGAGACACCATTTTCTATTGATAAGTTGGTAAAATATCTTTTTCCTTTTTAGGATTATAATCTCTACAGTTGAAAGGGCAAAGGGAAATAATGTGGTATACTACTGTGGTAAATTGGAACGGCCTTTCTGAGGCAAAGTTTTGTACAACATACCACAAGCTTTAAAAGTCCTCATTCTATTTGACCCCATAATTATACTTCTTGGAATTTATCTTAAAGAAATAGTTAGACATGTGCAAAAATATTAAAACAAGAAATTTCAACATAGTGTTATTTCTAATAATGAAAAATTGCAGTCAAGCAAAATATCAAACAATGGAGAATGATGACATGTTTAAATGATGGCATATTATATGTTGATTAAAATAATAGTTTTGAATGATGTGAAATTAAAGAACAGCTAAAATTGGAGTTGGGACAGGCCTATAGGGGGTGCTCTCACACCCTGCTGTGCATCAGTTGCTCCAAACAGGAAGAGATTGTCTACATCTCCTATAGGAAGTTGCATCTACTTTAGTATCCAACAGGAAGAAGAAAACTTCCCTTTGCCGCACAAAGCCCAGCCAGGCAGAGACTGTAGCAGCCCAACCAATGAGACACCTCCATAGTTTGGACTCCCATCTCCTCCAGTGGACATTTTGGTTATTACAGTCCTTCCCAACTTCCCACTTTTCCCTTTAAAAGCAAGTTCTCCTTCCTTATTCTTTGAATTTGACTATGGTCTGCCATAGCTTGCATTTCCTGAATTGCAATTCCTTTGATTATTCCTGAAAAAATGCACTTTTGCTGGTAAGATAACTGGTTGTGAGTATATTATTAAAGTTGATGTTGGTTTGGGAAAATAGCTGATGCTACCTCCAAGTCTCTCTAAATGCACCTTATTTACATTATTTTCATCTTGATTTTTATTTCCCCCCCAAATCTCCTCCTCCCCCCATCTCTTTCTGTCTGACAAAGGGCACCACGCTATCCTGAGGTACCGAATCCTTCTTCTGTGCCCAGTTTCTAAGATTGGGTCCCTGTTTCTTCTCTCTGTATGCTCCTCTATGATGTCATTCTGTCTCGTGGTTCAAATACCACCTATATGCTGGTGACTCCTGCATTCCCATCTGTAGCCCTGGGTACTCCCTTGAGTTCCAGACTAATGTATTCAACTCAGCATCTCCATTTGGGTGTCTGACTGGTGTTTCCACATGCCTATGACAGAGGCTTAATTGTGCACCAGTATGATTTCTTGCTTCCTTTGACAGTAGAACTCCTGCAGCTTAGCTATGCACATGACTGTCCAGGAAGAAACTACATGTCCAAGCCTCTTTTGCAGCTCAATGTGTCCATGTGACTAAGTTCTGGCTAATGGGATGTGTGTTGCAGTGAAGAGTATCACTTTTAAGTTGTGTTCCTGACAAAGGAATCTGTACTTGTCTTTTTTATTTCTTTCCTTCTCTTTTCTTTGTGTTTAGTCTGCTATTCTGTTTCTAACATGAGGTGCTTTTTTTGTCTTGAGATGTAAGGTTAGATCATTTACCTTCAGCTTTTTGTATTTTCTACTATGTGTATTTTAGGGCTATAATTTTCCCTTTATGGGCAGCATTAGCTACTACTAGATACCACACTTTTGATGTGCAACATTTTCATGATCATTCAGTTACTTTCCATTGTTATTTCTTCTTTGATTCATAGGTTATTTAGAAGTACAAGCATGCCTCATAGATACTGCAGGTTTGGTTCCAGATCACTGCAATAAAGTGAGTATCACAATAAAGTGAATCACAAAATTTTTTGGTTCCTCAGTGCAGTGCATGTAAAAGTTATGTTTACACTATATGGTAGTCTATTAAGTGTGCAATAAATAGCATTAGGTCTAAAAGACAATGTACATGCCTTAATTAAAAATGCTTAATTGCTAAAAAAATGCTAACTATCAACTTAGCCTTCAGCATATCATATTCTTTTTGCTAGTGAAGGGTCCTTCCTCAATGTTGATGATTGCTGACTGATCAGAGTGGTGGTTGCTGAAGGCTGGGGTGGTTGTGATAATTTCTTAAAATAAGACAACAATGAAATTTCCCACATCAGTTGACTCTTGTTTCACAAACAATTTCTCTGTACTGTGCAATGCTGTTTGATAGCACTTTACCCACAGTAGAACTTCCTTCAAAACTGGAGTCAGTGCTCTCAAACCCTGCCATTGCTCTATCAACTAAGTTTATGTATTATTCTAAATCCTTTGCTATCACTTCAACAATCTTCACAGCATCTTCACCAGGAGTAGATTTTACCTCAAGAAACCACTTCCTTTGTTCATCCATAAGAAGCAACTTCTCATCTGTTAAAGTTTCATCATGAGATTGCGGAAATTCAGTCACACCTCCAGGCTCCACTTCTAATTCTAGTTCTCTTGCTATTTGCACCACATCTGCAGTTACTTCCTCCACTGACATCCTGAACCCCTCAAAGTCATCCACGAAGGTTGGAATTAACTTCTTCCAAACCCGTTACTGTTGATATTTTTACTTCTTCCCATGAATCATATATGTTACTCATGGCATCAAGAATGACAAATCATTTCCAGAAAGTTTTCAATTTATTTTGCCTAGATGCATCAGAAGAATCACTATCAATGGCAGCTCTACCCTTACAAAATATAGATCTTAAATAATATGGGCTGAAAGTTGAAATTTCCCCTTGATCCATGGGCTGCAGAATGGATGTAGTGTTATCAGACATGAAAACATTAATCTCATTGTCCATCTCCAGAGGTCTTGGGTGATCAGGTGAACTGTCACTGAGCAGTAATATTTTGAAAGGAATCTTTTTTTTTTTTTCTGAGCAGTAGATCTCAACAACGGGCTTAAAATATTCAGTAAACCAGGTTGTAAATAGATGTGGTGTCATCCAGGCTTTGTTGTTGCATTTATAGAGCACAGGCAGAGTAGATTTAACATCATTCTTAAGGGCCCTAGAATTTTCAGAGTGGTAAATGACCAGTGGCTTCAATTTAGAGTCATCAGCTGCATTAGCTCCTAACAAGAGTTAGGCTGTTTTTTGAAGCTTTGAAGTCAGGCATTGACTTCTCTCTAGTTATGAAAATCCTAGATGGCATCTTCTTTCAGTAGAAGGCTGTTAAAATGAATATATGTATGTATATGCATGACTGGGACATTGTGCTGTGCACCAGAAATTGACACATTGTAATTGACTGTACTTCAATAAAAAATTAAAAAAAAAAAAGAAGGCTGTTTCATCTCCATTGAATATCTGTTGTTCAGTGTAGCCACCTTCATGAATGGTCTGAGCTGGATCTTCTGGAAAACTTGCTGCAGCTTCTACATCAGCACTTGCTGCTTCACTTTGCACTTTTACATTCTAGATTTTGCTTCTTTCCTTAAACCTCATGAACCAAACTCTGCTGGCTTCAAACTTTTCTTCTGCAGCTTTCTCATCTCTCAGCCTTCACAGAATTGAAGAGAGTTCAGGCCTGGTTCTGGATTAGGCTTTGGCTTAAGGGAATGTTGTGGCTGGTTTGATATTCTATCCAGCTTTCTCCAGATTAGCAATAAGGCAGTTTCTCTTTCTTATCACTTTTGTGCTCACTGGAGTAGCATTTTTAATTTCCTTCAAGAACTTCTCCTTTGCAGTCACAACTTGGCTGACTCCTTGGCACAAGAAGTCTAACTTTTGGCCTATCTCAGCTTTCGGACATACCTTCTTCACTAAGCTTAATCATTTCTAGCTTTTGATTTAAAATGAGAGGCATGTGACTTTTCCTTGCACTTGAACACTTAGAGACCACTTTGGGTTATTAGTTGGCTTAATTTCACTATTGTTGTGTCTCTGGGAATGGGGAGGCCCGAGGAGAGGGAGAGACAGGGGAGACAACCGGTTGGTGGAGCAGTCAGAACACATACATTTATGTATTAATTTTGCCGTCTCATGTGGGTGTGGTTCATGGTGCCTCCCAAACAATTACAATAGTAATATCAAAGATCACTGATCACAGATCACCATGATAAATATGATACTGAGAAAGTCTGAACTGTGAGAATCACCAAAATGTGACACAGAGACAGGAAGTGGGGAAACATTGTTAGAAAAATGGCACCAATAGACTTGCTCAACAGGGGGTTGCCACAAATCTTCATTTTGTAAAAACTGTCATGTAAAGTGCAATAGAATGAGGTACACTTGTATATTCTTTATTTTTAAGCATTTAGGAATTTTCTAGTTTCATTTTTAGCCTAGCTGCACTGTGGTCAGAGAACATATTCTATATGATTCAACTCCTTTGCAGTTTGTTGACACTTAATATGTTCCAGCATAAGGCTAATACTTGAAAGGAATGTATATTCTGTAGTTGTTGAGTGCAGAATACGATTAGGTTAAGCATGTTGATTATGTTGTTCAAATCTTCTAAATCCCTACTGATGTTTGCATGTATGCTTGTCCTCTGTTACTGAGGGAGGTGTGTTGAAATCTCAGGTGTGGATTTGCCTATTTTTCTTTTTAGTTTGACGATTTTTGCTCTTTTTTTCTCTTTATATATATATATTCATCTATAATTGTTATATCTATATCTCCATATGTTCATCAGTAAATATTTCAGTACTTGCTTTTAAAAGATGAGGACTCAATAACCAACTACAATACCATTGTCACACCTAAAAATTATTTCCTAGTATCATTAAGTATCCAGTTAGTGATCAAGCTTCTTCAATTGTATTAAAAACCATTAGAAACCATTAAACAACATTGAAAAATGGTTAAAAAATTTAAAAGCCATTTGATTATTCAAATCAGAAACCAAAGAAGTTCCACACTTGTGATTGGTAGAGATGTCTCTTAAATCTCTTGTAATCTACATGATTCTCCTCCATATTTTTCTTTTCCCATTTCTTTTTTATTGTGACAACATTCAAATAACATCAAATTTACTATTTTAACCATTTTAAAGTTGTTACAATTCAGCAGCATTTAGTATATTCAAAAAGTTTTGCAACCATCACCACTAAATAGTTCCAGAACACTTCATCACCCCAAAGGGAAACCTTTACCCATTAAGCAGTCACTCCTATACTCCTACTCCCCAGGTCCTGGCAAACACTAATCTGTTTTGTGTCTTTTTGAAGTGCCCTGTTCTGGATATTTCATATTAATGAAATCAAACAACATTTGGTCTTTTGTGTCTGGCATCTTTCTCTCAGCATAATGTTTTTAAGGTTTTTAAGTGTTGTAGCATATATTAGAACGTCACTGATTTTAATTGACTGAATAGCATTCAATTGTATGGATATATCATTTGTTTATCCATTCTTCATTTGAAGGAAATTTGGGTTGTTTCCATTTTTAGCTATTGTGAATAGTGCTTCTATAAACATTCTTGTTCGTGTTTTTGTTTAAATACATGTTTTCAGTTCTTTTGGGTATATACCTGGGCGTGGAATTGATGGGTCATATGGTAATTTTATATTTGACATATTCAGGAATCACCAAATTGTTTTACATAGTGACCACACCAGTTTATATTTCCACCAACAACATATGAGGGTTCCAGTTTCCCCACATTTTTAGTGACACTAATTATTTTCCTTTAAAAAATATTATAGCCATCTTAGTGGATGTGAAGTGATATCTCATTGTGGTTTTGATTTTCATTTCCCTAAGGACTAATAATGTTGAGTATCTTTTTATGTGCCTGTTGGCTGTTTCTATATCTTCTTGGAGAAAACCTGTATTCAAGTCTTTTTTTCATTTTAAAATTTGGTTGTTTGTCTTTCTGTTGTTGAGTTACAAGAGTTCTTTATATATTTTTGGATACTAGATCCTTATCAGGTAAATAATTTGAAAATATTTTCTCCCATTCTATGGATTCTTTTCACCCTTTTGGTAGTGTTCTTTGATGCTAAAAGTTTTAAATTTTGATTAAGTCCAATTCATGTATTTTTCTTTTGTTGTTTGCACTTTTGGTGTTGTAGCTAAAAACCATTACCAAACAAAAGGTCATGAGGATTTACCCCTATGTTTTCTTTAAAGAGTTTTATAGTTTTAACTCTTTTATTTAAGTCTTTGATCCATTTTGAGTTAATTTTATGTATGTTGTGAGGTGAAGGTTCAGCTTCCTTCTTTTGCATGTGGATACACAGTTGTACCAGCATCATTTGTTGAAAAGACAGTCCTTTTCCCACCCAATGGTCTTGGCACCCTTGTTGAAAATCAGTGACCATATGTGTATATGTTTGTTTCTAGACTCTCAATTCCAGTCTACCTGTCCATATGTCTAGACTTGTGACAGGACCACACTGTCTTGATTGCTGTACCTTAATAACAAGTTTTGAAATTGGGAAATGTGCATCCTCCAACTTTGTCCTTTTTTTCATGTTTTCTTTAGTTTTGGAGGCCCTTGCTATTCTGTATGAATTTGAGGATCACCTGACTATCTCTGTCTTTCAATAGGTGGATTTAGACCTTTGATGTTCAAAGTGATTACTGACATGGTTGGATTAATATCTACTTTTTTTTTTTTTTTTTTTTTTTTTACTATTTTCTATTTCTTGCCTTTGTTCTTTGTTCCTGTTTCTGTCTCCTACTCTTTTCTTCTTATTGTGGTTTTAATTGTTTCCTTTATATCATTCAGTTTTCTCTCCTTTCTTAGAATATCATTTATACTTTTAAAAAACTTTTTTTAAATGGTAGCCCTGCAGTTTTTAATACACATTTGCAACTAATCCAAGTCCACTTTCTAATTACACTAAATCACTATGGGTAGCATGAGTAGCTTATAACAACAAAATAATCTTACTTCCTCCATCCTGTATCGTAGCTGACAAATCTTTTCACTTATACATAAGCACATATGTATAATCAAATACTTTGCTGCTATTATTATTTTGAACAAACTGTTATCTGTTAGATAAATTAAGAATAAGAAAATTTTAGGTTTTAAAATTTTACTTTCACGTATTCTTTCCCCAGTGGTCTTTATGCTCCAGTGCTTTTTAGTTTAGCTCCAAGTGTTTAACCCATTTTCCTTCTCTGTAAATAACTTTATTTAACATCTCTTCAAAGCAGGTCTACTGGGAACAAATTCCCTCAATTTTTGTTTGAGAGAGAGAGTCTTTATTTCTCCTTCACTTTTGAAAGAGAACTGGATAGGGTACAGAATTCTAGGTTGATGGAATTTCTTTATCTCAACACTTTATTTAATTTCACTCCACTGTCTTCTTGCATGCATGGTTTCTGAGGAATAGTGAGATGTGATTCTTACGTTTCCTCTTCTGTGGATTAAGTGTTCTTTTTCCTCTGGCTTCTTTCAGAATTGTGTCTTCATATTTGATTTCAGGTAATTTAAAAATGATATGCCTAGGTGTGGTTTTGTTTTGTTTGTTTGTTTTACCTTTATCCTGCTTGATGTTCTATGAGTTTCCTGGATCTGTGGTTTGGTGCCTTGACATCAATCTGGAAAAATTCTTGGTCATTAGTTTTTCAAAGCTTTCTTCTATTCCTTCTTCTTTTTCTTCTCCTTCTGGTATTCCCATTAGGTATATGTTACGCCTTTTGTAGTCATGCCACGGTTCCTGAATATTCTGGGTCTTTAAAAATCTTTTTCCTGTTGGCTACCAGTTTGTGAGTTTCTACTGAGATAGTCTCAAGCTCAGAGATTCTTTTCTCAACAGTGTCCTGTCTACTAGTAATCCCATCAAAGGCAGTCTTAATTTTTTTACAGTGTTTTTCATTTCCAGCATTTCTTTTTGATTCTTTCTCAAAATTTCCACCTCTCTGCTCACATTGCCTATCTGAACTGCATGCTGTCTACTTTTATCAATTACATTCCTTAGCATATTAATCATAGTTATTTTAAATTCCTGGTTTGATAATTCCAACATTCCTGCCGTATATGGGTCTGGTCCTGATGCTTGCTTTGCCTCTTCAAACTATATTTTTTGTTTTTTGGTATGTCTTGTAAATTTTTCTGGATATCGAGGCATGATGTACTGGGTAAAAGGAACTATTCTAAACAGGCCTTTACTAATATGGTGGTGAGGTGTGAGGGGAAGGGAAGTATTCTACAGTCCTATGATTAGGTCTCAGTCTTTTAGCAAACCTGTGCATCTGCACTGTGAACTTCAGTGCTTATCAGGTAATATTTTTCCCCTTTCAGTGAGACAGAATGGCTAGAGTGGGCTGGACTTGGGTATTTCCTTTCCCTCTAGGTCAGATAGACTCTCATAATACACCAGCAGATGAGGAATGGGCTTGTTAAGAAGAGCAGAGCGCTCTGGCTATTTGAAAAGTATTCCTTTTGCCCTACCCCTGCCAGAAAAGCAAAGGGATTTTTCTCAGATATTCACTGTGGGAACCTGGGCGGAGGTAAATATTACATTTCCATGGGGGCCCACCTATGAATGGTCATAGAAATATGGACGCTAAAGGTGATTCTGGTGAGGGTTCACAATGAAAAAGGAGAGCGGGAGAGAAAGCAAATATCTTCTTTGGGAATACATAAATAATCATGATAAAATGTTGGCAGAAATATGGATGGTAAAGGTCATTCTGGTGATTTCTCAGACCAAAAGGAGGAAGAAGTTATTGAGTACTAAAGGAAAGGAGATGTTTGTTATAAAGGGGCAAAAAACTTAGTCGAATTGTGGCCCAGTGTTTCCTGGAAAGAGAATTTTCAAGCAATACGATTGGACATTTAGCAGAAGAGATTTCTGAGTGATGTGGCTTGGATCCTCACTGTTGCTTAGAGTAAAATTCAAGGAGAGAGAGATGAAAGCAAGCAGGAATTACTGAGAAAAAGGGAATCAGACTTGGCAATTTATTACCCAGAGATGGGCTCTAGGTCCCTGTACCCCAAAGAGACCTGGGAGCCACCTGATTTGTGCACGTGCACAGAGAGGGCTGGTCGTTTGTTGTCAAGCAGAGGTGGACTGATCACAGGCAGGTTGACAAACCCCCCCACCCCGGAGTCCTGCACTGAGGTCCTGGCAGGGGCTTCTGACCTCACGCCTGGACCCTTCTGTGGCCGGCTGGTCCTTGGGACTGCACACGTGACCTCCCTGAAGGAAAACACACAGTGCTACCAGGGATCCTGTGGCTTCGGGTCCTGCCTGCGGTCCCCCCCCATCCAACGTGCAACCACTTATTCCTGGGGGCTCCCCCAGTTTCCTGGGACCCAGCCAACCACTGGCCGTGCCCACAAGTCCTGTCACCTGGCTCCGTCCAGCCCAGGGTACCACACAGACCCTCTTGGACCCTGCTCTAACCATACTCCAGTGCTGACTCGAGGTCCCAGGCCACTGTCACCTCCCCCTACCCCCATCCCCAGTAGACCCTTCCTTCAAACGCCCACAGCAGAGGCCAGACTCAGCTGAAACTTTCAACGAAATTTATTAAAGAGAAACATTGACAGAAACTACTGAAGAGAGGGAATGACCACACAGACAGGAACTTCTAACGGCCACTAAAGCCCACAGATCTCAGCCCCCTCCTCCTCCCGGGGTCCCTCACCAGGTGTCTCAGCTGCCCCCCACCATGCTGTGGCCCTCCCCGCGTAGTCTCCCTTCCTGAGGGCCCCACGGTCAGCCTCTGGCCAGGACGGTGGACCCCAGCAATGACCGCTGCCCCCAGGGCACCCCTCCACCTCTGGCCCACGTGCTGGGGCCTGGCCCTGCCCTCTGGCCCCCACAGGACAGTCCAGGACACTGGAGAACACGGCGGGGAACGCTCCCCCAAGCCCAGGACAAGGGGTCACGAGGAGCAGCGATGGCAGATCACAGCACGGTCCCCGAGGACCCTCCGCAGCCCCCGACCTTCCCCGGCCCAGTTCTTCCTTCCCGAGGCCACCAGGTGGGCGTCGTCCATCTGTCCTTCCTGCCGTCTCCTGGGACCGGGCTGGGGTCTCCGGGCTGGGCTGGGGGTACTGCTCAGAGAAGAACACACACACATCTCCACAAGAACAAGCAGCGGTTGGCCTAAATCTACTCCGACACAGCGGACGTGGAGCTCACGACACTGGGCCAGAGCGAGCAGAGCCTTGGTGCCCTGAGCTCAGGGCACGTGGCCGGGCCCAGAGGTGGCGGCCCGGGTAGGAGGGACACCCGGCCTGGGTCCACGGGCACCTCAGGGCTCTGCACGGGAACGGGGGCTGGTGTGGGGGTGGTGAGGAGATCACTATGGGGCCACAGAGACACAGGCTTCCTATGGGCTTCCTAGTACAGGGAGCAGCCTGCCCCAGGGGACGGTGACTAGGGGCCCCTCTCGGAGGCCCAGGCACCTTGACATGGCCCCTGACATCTCCCAGGGCAGTGTGGGGGCAGACGTCTTCAGGTGGCCCTCACCAAGGCCGGGGCTGGGCTCTCAGGGGTGCTCCGAGGACGGCCGCAGGGTCTGGCGGTGGCCTTGGCATTGGCAGCTGGTGAGCTGTGGTTGGCCAGGTCAGTCCCAGGTCGCCTTGCCTGTTCTCTGCACGTCTCCAGTGGCCATACACAAACACAAGAACGAAACACCCCTCCCTCCCACCAACGAATCCTCCACCCTCCTGCTTCTCCACCACTACCTCCTCCTCCTTCTCCACCTTCACCTCCGCCTGTCTCCTCCTCGTCTTCCTCCTGCTCCTCCTCTGTCTCCTACTCTCCCTCCTCCTCCTCCTCCTCCTGCTTTGGAACAAGTTTCCCTGCACACCCACTCACACCAAAGCCTGTTGTGGGGTACTGGCCCACCAGGTACCCAGGAGCCCTGCCTGCCAAGCTGAGCTGCAGCTCTTGTCTGCGCATCTTCTCCTTACAGTCTTGGTGCTCCTTGCCCCCACGGCCCTTCCTGGGGGCAGGGGGAGGAGACTGCCTGTAGGCCGGTGCTAGGTCCCCGGGGCCGCTGGGTCTCCTGCCCTCACTGGCGCAGAGGCTCCAGGGTGCTGCCTTCCTGGGGCCCCCCTGGAGCAGTGTAGATGATCCTGAAGATGGGCTGGACCCTACGAACCCCTCTCCGGGGCATCGCCCCTCTGCCACGCAGCTCTTCCTCACCGGTGCTGGCTCCTTCTGGCAGGGATGGCCCCGGGGAAGGCTCCTCTAGGCCCCGCGTGGCCTGGGGGCCTGTCAGCATCATTAGCTGAGAGCCCACGGGGTGGGTGTTTGGGGGTGGCCAGAAGATGGGGCCGAGGCCAGAGCCCTTGGCCGCACCCTCTTCAGCCTCTGCTGCACTGGGGTCTCTGTCTGAGGCTTGGGCAGCCTGTGTGCTGGATGTGGCGGCCCTCTGTTTGCGTCGCCAGTACCTTCCTGAGCTGGTTTTGGCTTGGATGGAGTCCTTTCCGGCTGGTGGAGGCCGACGGGGCTCGGCCTGGGCCTGGCTGCCCTGCCCCTCTTCCCCACTCAAGCCCCTTGCTATTTTTGTGCACTGCCCCTTTCCCTCATTAAAAATTTTCCATTGCCTGCAAGGGGAGAGGATGCCTGGATCTGTTGAGCCTAAGCTTCCTAGGGCTCGGGATGGCTCATAGCCCCAGCCCCTGTCCCGTTTCCCGACTCTTCTGCTGCAAGCTGAGGACTCTGCTTTGGTGAAGGTTGGTTCTTGGCCCGAGGACACGCCCCGTGGCTGGGGCCTTCCTCCCCGGTACTGTAGCAGCAGGACAGTCGCCTGCGCTTCAGTGTCGGGACAGCCCCTTTCTGGATGGTCTGAGCGCTCTTCTCACTAAATGGCCCTGCCTGTAGGATGACCTGAGGTGTTGGGACAGTGGCCTCAGCCACTACGTGCCTGCCCGGTGCCTTGCGGCCCCTTCCTACTTGCTTCTGCCCCTCCTTGGTCACAGCCATGGTGGTCTCCCACTCCTCTTCATCCCGAATGAGCTTCATTAACTCCAGGAAGGTGGGAGCGCACCCTCGCTGATCCAGGAGCTCTAGCTTGCCCCGGAGGGCAGCAGTCATGGAGGCCCGAGCCAGGATGTGTTTCAGGCGAATCATGTCTGTGCTTCTCACTGACAAGGGGCTGTGCCGCACGGCTCTCTGCAGCAGGGGCTCTAAGCGCAGCAAAAACCCCGAGATTTTCTCCCCAGACTTCTGAAGGGTCTGGAGGAACTTAAACTGTGAGGTTCTATAGTCCTCTTTATTCCCGAAGATCTGCTTCAGGGCGTCCAGGCACTGCTCCACAGTCATGGCGTCATCATTGGCCTGGAGCACCCGCATGACGGACAGGGCAGAGCCGCGCAAGCTCTCCACCAAACGGCGCCTCTTCTCTGCCTCAGACACTTGCCACATCTGCATCATCTCAGTGACCTGCTCCAGCCAGGCTTCAAAGTTCTCTTCGCCCGGGCTGGGGCTAGCGCTCCCTGAAAACACTTTCAGTTTCCGGTACCACATGCTTTCTGTCACAGGCTGCCAAACGGGTAGCTTGACTTGAGCCAAGCCGTCTGGCTCTATGCCCTCGGTGGGGGTGGTGTACCCCAGGGTCTTGACCACATCGACCATTCTCCGGCCCTCGTCTTTCAGGAAGTAGTTCAGTCTATGGAGAAATTCATCATCCGGGCTACGGGGTTTCACCACCACTTCCCAGGCACCTCCCTTTCCTAGTATCTGACTGGGCATCATAGCATAATTGATGGTGTCAGCTAATTCAATGAAAACTGCCTTAGCATTGTCTTCCCTTCTGAACATTCTGCCCAGCACCCTGTAGTTGCACAAGGGCTGTAAGCCTGCCTTCAAGGTCTCCTTAATTTCAGCCTCACTACACTCCACAGGGATCCCCACGATCAGCAGGGCCTTCCTGGGGTCCAGGTCCATCCCCTTGCACCAATCCTCCAACAGTGACAAGGCCATCGCTCCCGCTTTCTATGGACCGATCTAACACCGGGGGCAGGAATCAGCTCACAGTGTTGGACCAGGACTCAAAAAATCCTGAGCCAGTGCCAAGTATGAAGGCAGAATCGTCCCAGGTTTCCACAGCCTGCAATGCAAACGGGATGAGAGCATCATTAATGCCCACCCTCCCACCCCCACCAAAAGCCCCTCCTCTTCCCCCACTTCCACTCACAGGGATCCCTGCTTCTCAGGGCTTCCCCAATCATTTGGTGGAGGGGTCTCTTCAGGCCAAGTTACCCCCAACTCATCCCCTCCCTGCTGACCTCCTCTTGCTGTGGGTTCCTCCTCAAAGTCCGAGAACTCTGCTGTGTGTACTGGAGGTGCCTGTGGTGGAAAGGCTAGAGTCAAGAGGTGGGGCCAGATGCCGAGGAACACTGCCAAAGCCCTCCAAGCAGGAGTGAACAGGAGGCTGTCCCACTCCCTGGCTCAGGGCTCTGCAGGCCCAGGGCACCTGATACCCTCTTCACTGGGGCGAAGGTCGGAGGATGGAGACGTGGCGTTCCCTCCTTTCTCAGAAAATGCCTGACAAATGAGAAAGATGGCTGGAGTTCTGCACCATGCAACGAAACTGGTGGGTGTGGAGAAGGTGTGACAAGCGGCAGTGTTGCCATGGATACGAAAAACAGCGGGGACCCCGAGTTTCCGTCACAGAGGAGATTCAGGTCAGGGAGCAACAGGTGATGTCACCAGCCTCCGACCAAAGAAGTGTCTTTTGTTGTTGTGGGGGGAGGGGAGCTGGAGGGTGGGCAGCAAGGACCAAGTGCTGAAAAACACAAGAGCTTATGGTTTCAAATTGTGTAGACACTAGAATCAGGGGCCGAAAAGGGACCCCAAAAGGGTCTCCCGGACCACACTGCAGGAAACAGACAACTCTCACCCTAGGTGTGACCTTACCCTGCAGACCACCCCTCCCCTCCTGCTTTTTGTCAGTTTTACAGAGGCCCCTCCCAACATAGGTCCACTTCACAGCTGCTCACCTGCTGCTTAGGGCCCCCCTGACAGCTGCGGGGATTCCACCCACACACTCAACAGTACGCCTGCCCTCTAGCTCTGACCACAGTCAGGCAGTTCCTGGTCCCGGGGTGCTGGGTACTGCTTCATTGGATCTGTCCAAGGCAAGGTAGAAGTATTTCACTATGATTCTGCCACAGACACCCCTGCTCAGGCCGCGCCAATTCTGAGTCTACAGAGGTGCCCACAAGTACCCTGGTATAAGGAGCCAAGAAACGGCTCAACTGGCAATCGGTATTAGAACAGAAGGGACCTTACAGTAAGATTACTGCCCCACCCTCAGGTCCACCGCCGCCCGCAAACCTTGCCCCCACTGTCAAGTTCCACCCCTCCCCAAGCCCTATCCCTGCCACCGAGTCCCGCCCTCACTGAAGCTCAACCTCTGTCTTAAGTCCCACCCCTCCGGAGCCCAACCCCTTGAGGCCAAGCCCCACCCCCACAGAAGCTCCATCCCTGCCCCCGCCAAGTCCCACCCCTTCCCAAGCCCCACTCCCCTGAGCCCAACCCCTGACGCCAAGCCCCACCCGCATGGAAGCTCGATCTCTGCCGCTACCAAGGCCCACCCCTTCCCAAGTCCCATCCCCTCCCAAGCCCCACCGCCACAGAAGTTCGACCCCTCCCCAAGCCCCACCCCCACCCTAGCCCAACTTCTGCCACCAAGCGCCGCCCACACGGAAGCTGGATCCCTGCCCCAGCCAAGTCCCATCCCCCTCCTAAGCCCTACCTCCACCTATGCCCAAGTCTCAAACCCCTCCACAAATCCCTAAAGAAGCCCTGCCCCCACCCAAGCTATGTCGGGGCCTCTTTTTAAGGCCTTTCCCTGCCCCAAGCCCTGCCCACACCCGAGTCCAACTCCTGTCCCGAAGCCTCCCACCCTTATTCCCCTGCGCTCCGCACACACACCTAAGCCCACCTTCCTAAGTCACCCCACCCCTCCACACACCCCCTACCTCAAACACCCCCTATTCCATTGCAGGAATACATCTGGTCAGTAGAAGCTGGTGGAGGCCAGGAGAGGGGTGGGACTGAAGACACTTTCCCTCCAGGGTAAGGCTCAGAGCCACTTGTCCTGACCGCAGTGGCTCTGGGCGGGGTTAGGTGTGGAAATGGCAGGGAGCTGGTGGGGTGCCATGCCTGACCCAGCGGGATCCTACTTCCAGCCCCTAGCCCCTGGGATGCCAAGCAAGATGGCGAGGATCACTGGGAGGAATCCCATGCGGTTTGGGTTGCTCTCTGTGCCCCGGGCCACAACTCATACCTGCTGGAGATGCCTCCAGACCAGAGTGCCGCAGCACCGCAACCACCCTGCGCCTGTCGCCTCCGCTGCCGCGGTGCAGGCTGGGCCAGGAGCTGGTGGCGGGAAGAGGTTGTGAGGTGACAGACTCCCCCCCCCCCCCCGGGACTGCACACAGCCCGCTCGCGGCTGCGCCCTAGCAGCGTGTCACCCACCACCCTCTCGAAGGGGGAACTCCGTGCCCCGCCCTGCGCCCCTGTCCCTGCTTTTCCCCCGGGCGACAGGGAGTGGGAATCAAGCTGGGGGCGCCTTACGTTACCGAGCTGGGCCGAGTCCAGACTTGGATTAGCTCGAAGAAGCCCGCCAGGCCTGCCACGTGCTGTACCAGGCCTAGCAGTCCTTGCAGTTCCTGTTCCTCGTGTCTGTTCCCCATTGGACGGGATCTGTGGCGTGACAGTCACCAGCCGCTGTCCCTATTTGAATACTCCACGCAGTCTGCACAGAGCTGAGTGCAAAAGTAAAGCCCTAGCGGGTGCTCACTAAAGGAAATCCAGATCCCAGTTTATCAGGCTGTTTTCTAGGTAAAAGAATACAGCTGCTTTCTGTGAAACACAAAAGCATGAAAATTTGCAGGGTTCACCAAAAGGTAGAAAACTATCAAAGGAGTTCACTCTCCCATTATACTCTCGACTTCACGACCAAGCATTACCCATCTAGTACCCAAACTGCTTCCCGCCCTTTTCCAGAGGCGATTTCTTCCACAAAAGGACGGCTGCAATGTTTGCCCAGGGGCCCGCGAGACACTAATGCGCTGCTCCGGATAAGGGCGTGGGTGAATCTCAGTTTAGTGCCCTGGAAGGCATGCACAGTCCCCGGGAGATCTCGATAAGAAGCCAAGCTCTGAGTCAGGAGGGCTGGGGCGGGACTGAGATTCTGCGTTTCTCGAAAGCGTGATGACTGATGCGGCGAATCCTTGACGGACGCTTTGAGCATCACGGCTCCGAAGCCTGTAGTCACTTTTCAAGCTGTGGGACTTTGGTGACAGAATAAATTTCTTTTGCTTTATTTGGGACACAAAAGAAGAGGCTTTTTGGTAAAGTCTTCATAAAAATATGAAAAGCAAACCAAATTTTAAATTAAAGATTACTAAGCAAGATATCTGCAGACTCCCCTTTGAGCACAGATACGCGCTACGTCTGGGAAGGGGAGCACAGACCTGAATACGCCTTCCTTAATTAGAAGGAACTATTGAGAGGCCGGTTAATCACTCCGGTTCCTGTGCCAAGCAAAAGCGCTTACCTGCTGCTGCCAGAAAGTCGCAGACCCCAAGTAGGGGTCTACCTACCCTACCTACTTTTACCTGAGGACTCTCACAAGCCCCCACTCAGCCCCCTGGCATTACAGGTATCACGAGCTGTCACAGAGGGTGATACCATGGGAAGACGTGTTCTGACTGTGATCCTAGAAAAGTGGAGGTTAAGAAACACCTCTAAAAACATATATTGGTTTCAAGTGTACAACTTAATGATATTTGTATATGTTGCAAAATAACCACCGTAATAAGTCTATTTGACATCTATCGCCACACATAGTTTTTTTTTTCCCTTGCGATGAGAATTTTTAAAATCTCCTCTCTCAACAACTTCCAAATATACAATATAGTACACTATTATTAAGTATAGTGTCCATGCTGTCTATTACTTCCCCGGGACTTTTATTTATTTTATATGCATGTTTTTGTGTGCCCATATGTGTACGTAACATTTCCTACCCCTGATGGTATTACCAAATGAGATTATAAAATCACCCCAAGGAGCTCCATTATTATTGGTTTAGAGATAATTAAGTGCTTTTATAAATTGAATACTCAAAATTCTCAGAAATTAATGAAAGGGAACTCATTCTCACAAAACTTTATTTCAATAGTAATTATATTCCATGTGTAGTACATCAGCCTTAAAGATACTTTCCAAGATCTTTTGGTAACTGAAAACCGTAGACTTTGAGAAAAAATAAACCTTAGATTTAGACTAAATAAAGTATAGAAGGTATGCAGAATGCGTTTTTGTTAAAGAAAAAGAATAATTTTGTCCGAAAGTAAAATGACTGGTTGTTCCAGAATGAGAAAGATGAATGTGTAGGACAAAACCTGGATGGATGTGGTTCTCAGAAAAGGGATTTTATTTCTTGTGGTCAATGGTAGTTAAAGTTCAATGGCTTTATTTATAAGGTTTTAAAGATGAGCTATAATATCAAATAGCACACTGATGCAAAACTAGAATTTCGTTTTCTCTGTTAATAAGGTGACATGTTTCTTAGATTATTGGTGTGCTCTCAATAAGAGTTAATGAAAAGCTTTTCTTTGCTTCTTGAGTAATCTGCCTAGAAAGCAAGGATTCTTTCTTACCAGAATAATTTTCTTTGCTTTATGTTCACTTTATTATAGCCTTAATTACTTGAGAACCAAGTCTCACTTTTGAAAGAACTAAGGTTCTTTATAATTGCGTTGCCTCCTCTATTTACTTTTAAAATATTTTGTCACTTTGGTAAAGTAGATAGACAAGTAGTGTTTCTCGCTGAGCTATCATCTTATTTAAAGAAATATTCAAAGCTTCTGACAACTTCTTAATTTTACCTTCCACACTCAAATCCTTAGTGATATATCCTTGGTCTCAAGTTTTATTTGTGTTTTCCAAGAGGGATCCTGGAAAATCACAAAAGAGATTTCACTTTATAAAAACAGAGGTGCTACATATAATTAGGCTAATTTGATATGTCGAGTTTCATGGGCGGCTTTATCAAATCACACACCTGGCCACACCCTTTCAGCGTCTGCTGCGTTGGGGTCTCTAAGGCTCGGGCAGCCCGTGTGCTAAATATGGTGGCCCCCTGTTTGGGTCACCAGCACCTCCTCAGAGCCCCGTGCTTGGCCTTCACTGAGCTGCTTGTGGCTTGGTTGATGGAGTCCCTTTCAGCTGGCAGAGGACAAGGAGGCTTGACCTGGGCTTGGCTTCCCTGCCCCTCTGCCTCGCTCAAGCCCCATGCTGTTTGTGTGGACTGCCCCTTCCCCTTCTTCCAATAACTATTTTGTCTCCTGGGCCCACAGTAAGAAGCCTTGCCTTGTTCTCCTGAGCCTACTTCACCTTAGCTTGGGATGGGTCTTGTCCCAGACCCAGCTCTCATTTCCCGACTGAATGGCAGTTTGTCTCTCCTGCTTTACCAAGAGCAGGCTTGCCGGGTTGCTGCACCGTGCCCTCATGTGGCCGTCTTCTCCACGGCTATTGCAGGACATGTGGTGTTTCTGTTTTCCTGAGCCTGGAGTGCTGGCCCTTGGCACAACCTCCTTTCAGTGGTGGCCTCTGCCCCCTCTGCGTCAGGAACCTTGGGAAGGCCTGGCCTGCTGGGCACATCCAGGGACAGGGAAGGACACTGCCCTGGAACCGCTGGCTCTGGCAGATGAACTTATGCCTGCTTCTGGCCACTCCAGCCTCTCTCTGGCCTGAAAGTGGTCTCCCAGTCCTCCTCCACATGCAGGAGCCTCACCAGTGCCAGGAACCTAGGAGGCTTCCTTTGTTGTTTCATCAGCCTGTTTTGAAGTTTGTCAGTAAGGGTGGCCCCACCCTGATTTTCATTCCTTCGTAAGAGTGTTTTTTCTCCTTCAGCTCTCTGGAGCAGGTGTTCCAAACGTAACACAAAGATAGAGACTTTCTCACCTGCCTCCTGATATGCCTTACAAAATTTCACATGGGCAATTTTACGGCTCTCCACAGGTCCAAACGCCTGCCACAGTGTTGCCAGGCACTCCTCCACAGTTAGGGCAGCATTGTGGGCCTGGAGCCCACTGACCACCTGGAGGGCAGGGCCCCGCAAGCACTCCATCAGCCAACGCCTCTTCTCCCCTTCAGGCACCCTGTAGCACCTCAGTGGTGTGTTCGAACCAGGCTTAAAATACCATCACCCCTGGGATGTACATGGTGTTCCCAGAAAATACTCTCAGTTCTCGGTACCTTTGTTCTAGCAGAGGCTGTGCGGCTGTCCCCGGGGCCTGGGCCCAGGTCCAGAAATCAGGTGACATGGCCACTCTCGGAGCAGGACAACTGGTGTCTGATCCAAGGACTCTGTTCATGTCTGACATTGTCCACCTCTCCTCCTCTAAGAAGCGGTTCAGTCTATTGAGAAAGTCGCCATCTGAGCTACAAGGTTTTGCAACCACTTTTTAGGGCCCTCCCTTCCCTGGTATTTCCCTGGGGTTCAAAGCATAGTCGGTATCTTGGCTAAGCTCTAGGAGAAACCCTTGGTCATTCTCCTCCCTCCTAAATATCCTGCCAATGACCCTACACCTGCCCAGGTGCCTGAAAGTGTCCTGAAGAGTGTCCTCAAACTCATCCTCACCACAGGCCTCAGGAATCCCCAGAATGAGTATGGACCTCCAGGTGTTCAGATGTCCCCCCCCCCCCACCCCGCCCCGACACCAGTCCTGCAACAGGCTCAAAGGCATGTTTCCTAACTCTGCGGAGTCTAATTTAGGGGAGAATCATCGGTGTGTGATGCACATAAATCTGGGCCAACTCCCAGAGCAACAGCAGATGGCCCAGGACTCCACAGCCTGTGAATGCGAACCGGACAAGAGCGAGGTTAAGGCCGCCCCGCCCCCGCCCCCGCCCCCACCCGGTGCTGCCCCTCCTCCCCCCACCGCGCCTCTGCGGTCCAGGGTAGACCCCCCCCCCCCGCTCTCCGCCTGCCCCTCGGGGACCACAGCCCCTCCCCACGCCGTCCCCGTCCCCGTCCCCGTCCCCGTCCCCGCAGGCTGTGGCAGTCCCGCCGAGGCTGGCGGAGGGCGGTGGGGGTCTCCCGGGGCCAAGCGCACCCTCCCGGGGTCTGGTACCTTCGTCTCGGTCGGGCTCCTTCCTGGCCGAGGTCCCAGCAGGAGGGGCCCGGGGCAGCTCTGAGTGCCCACAGGGTCCGGCGCCCCACTTTCCCCCGCTGTCTCCCGCTCCCGGCCCCTGTCTCCCCGCCGCACGTGGACCAGCGCTCCAGCGCCTGCTCGCCACCGCTCACTGCAGTGGGGACCCAGGGCGGGGGCGCAGTGGCAGCGGAGCGCGGACCCTCCGCGTCGCCCTGGAGACCGCAGGGCCATTGGAGTGCGCAGGTCACGCTGCCCGGCTGCCGCCACCGCCGCAGACGCCCTTGGAACCGCGGGTGATGTCACCTGTGCCTTCCCCCGCCCCCGAGGGGGTGCGGGCACAGGTGGGGACCCCCGGGGCCCAGGACCCGGCCCTGTCTCCTGCCCCTCCCAGAACGTGTCCTCAGGGAGCCAGCATGTCGAGGGGTGCATTCGCCAGGGTTCCCACCACCAGAGAGCAGCTGGGCGCCAGGAGGTGCGTTCATACCGGGGGTGGGGAGCAGTGGAGTGGAGTATCCCTCTGGGCCTTTTTTACCTGCTCTTCCCCTCCCCCTCCCCACCCAGGACGGGTCCTGTCCTGTCCCAAGGCTAGGTGAGGAGCACCTCGTCCAGGTGTGATTCCCCAGAGCAGATGTCACATAGGTGCACGCGTGTTCACACACACCACCCCAGTGGAGGGTCCACCGTCCCCACGTTGCCCTCCCAGCTCGCCTGGGGGGCCTGGAACCGCAGGCACCACCGCTGTGGGTGCTTGACCGGCAAAGGAGCTTCGCTGCCCAGGTAGCCAGCCCCAAGGAGGGTGCCAGGTTTTGCTCACTCTAAGTCCAAATCTCAAGCGTGGGCTTCTGCTACTTAGAGCTCAACCCCAGGGCCTGTGTCTTACTCTGTGTCCTTGGCAAGTCCTTGCCCCTTCTCCAGGCCTTAGCTTAGCAAAAGGACAGAATTGGGGTCTCTGCCTGATGGTGTGTACGGGAGAGCTGGTCTGTTGGGAGTTGGGCGCTCAGTGTGTTCCCTGCCCCCTGTGCCCTTACCAGCCTAATAGACTCTGAGACATCAGTCTCTCTTGGTCTCTGAAGGCAGCATGGGTGTTGGGCCTCCTCAGAGACCTCTTGCTGGCTTGCCCCTGGTCTCCCATCTTCCATAGGTCCTTCCCCTTTTCCATTGGCACCTAGGCTAGAGAGTGCACCAGACAGTGCTGGCTGGGCTGGAAAGAGAGCCTCCAGTCCCTGTGGGTCTCACCACCCTGCACCTTTATGGGAGTCTGGGGCCATGTGGACAATGTCTCCACCCATCAGGTGGCACACGGGTTCTCTCAGGGTCACACGTCTGGGTGTTGTTGCTGCCCCTGCCCCCATTCTCTTTCCTTGCCTGGCATCCAGCCAGACATCCTCTTCTGAGACTTATTTTTCCTACTCAAGGTTTACTGGTCGAGGCTTCCCCAAGCATCCAGCTCACTCATGCTCCTGGTTGAATCACAGCCCCAGTTTATTTGTCTATGACCCCAAGGATGGGCATTTAGATGGTTCATAGTCTTTGGTGGTTACAGACGCTGCTGCCACTAGCAGCCTGCACATGCCTGTCAGGGCCACTTGCCAGCTCAGAAGTGGTTTTGCTGGGACTGTGTATTCTGTGGTTGTGCCCATGACCAGGAATTGCTAATCTGCTACCTCTCATGAGTGGCTGAATCCATGTTCACTCCTGCCAGCGGCATGGGAGCCGTCTGGTCCTGTGTACCCCACAGCCTCAGCAGCCTTTGGCCTTGTCCAGCCTTGAGCATTGGCCTACCCCACAGGGAGAAGCACTGCCTCGTTACTGTATGCCCTGCATTCCCCTGGTCCGCGGTGAGGTCGGGCATCATCTCAGAAGTTCGCCAGCCATTCCCGGGTCCTCTTCTATGAATCTCCTTTGCTTAGTTCCTCCCCAACACTGAGAAGCGTTGTTGGCCTGTTTCTAGAAGGTTCCTAGCATCAAGGCTGAAGGCACTCTCATTTCTTTTTACACTAACCCATTGCCCGGAAGCAGGCTACATTGGAGCTGGCCTTATAGTTGGATCTTAGCTTGGCCATATGCGCTCACTCTCCCAGCTTTCCTACCTCCTAGGTGCTAAATGCTGGGTAAATGAAGAAACATGGGGGTTCTGTCCCAAACCAGCTTTCCCAGTTGGTCTTGTGCATGGCTCCCTCCCTTTCCCACCCTTGAGTGCCAAGCCTGCCTGTTCTCAGCCAGGCAAACTGCTCCTGTTATCACTGGCCTCGAGAACTTCTGTCTGCCGAATCCCGGCATTAGTCCTGTCATGGCCTGCACCCCCACATTGTCCTCTTTCTTGGTTTCCAACATGATCTGTCTGTGATCCTTCCTCAGAGAGGGTGTTCCCCTAGGAACATATGTGGGACCCATGTCACCAACTGGCCAGCTGCTCTTCAGGAAGACTCTCAACTCGTGTCCCCTCTTCCCAGCTGTGTCTCTTCCTGCTCTCCTTCCTTCCATAGGGGGGCTGACTCCAAGTCCAGGACTCTCGGGCTCTGCCTCAGGGCACTCTTTCCTCTCTCTGCTAGGGTGGGCTGTGATGTCTCCACCGCCTTTCCTTTGTCACCTCTCAGCTTTCCTTTGACTCTGCCTCCCAGCACAGTTGACCCTCCTTCCTTCTCAAAAGCCTTTCTTTTCCCAGCCTCTGTCACACCCTCCACCTTCAGGCTGACCTCCTCCCTCTCAGCCAGCCTGAGATCCCTGCAACAGCCTCCTCCACTACTTAGAGTTCAGCATGCTGGAGGCGAATTCCGAGTCTCAGCTGCTGGACCCTTGGCACCTCTGACACCACTCTCATCCAGGGGATTGTCTGCCTGCCGATGGCTGCAAATGGTCTGTCTCTGGGTGGGACCTCTTCCCTGAGCTTCATGTGTGCTCATTCAACTGCCCACTTGGATGCCCACGGGGAACTCCAGAATGAAGGTGTCCAAACCGGAGCACTTCATCCCTCTCAGTATGCTGGCTTCTTCCCCAGGTTTCCCCTAAGGGCTCTGCCTTCTACCTGGCTGCTGAAGCAAAGAAGCCAGGATCCTTTCTCCTCTCTCCTTTGCTCCTCGCCCCCAGTCTAACCCATCATCTGATTTTATCTACTCTAGTCGGTGACTGCTACCCCTCTCCACATCTCCATGGTCCTTAGCCCTGTCTCCTCCTCTCCCTGCCTTCACTCCCCTTTCTCTACTTCACTCCCACCCACGTGACTGCTAGGGCCGACTCTCTGCAACACTACCAGACTGCACTCCCTGGTGGCAGATCCTCCCTGTAGCTCCCCATCTCCTTAGAGTAAACCCCATAGTCCCCCTCCTGGCCAACAGCCCCTCCCCCCTGGGGTTGGCCTCCTTCTATGCTCTTCTTCCCACGCCACCCACTCCCAGCCCCTCTCACCAGACTCCTGCTGCACTGGCCAGCTTGCTTGGCCCCGGAGAACGCCCAGCTCGTTCCCATCTGTGGCCTTTGTCGTTCCTCCTCCTCTGTGTGGGACAACCTGCCCCAAGTACTTCCTACAGTGGCCTCCTCCTCCTCACTCAGGTCTTAGCTGAAACGTCCCCCCACTCTTGGAGGCCTCCTCTGACTGGTTACCCATATCAGGAGCGGGCCCCGGAGCACCCTCCACTCATATTCATGAGAGCAGAGTTGATTTATGTGTCATCATCTGATAGATGCTAGTTTGGGCTTTTGCTTTTGGGCTCAGGGCCTCCCTTCTCCCCTCCGATGGCAAACCCCACCCCGCCAGGAGAAGGAGCTTGGCTGATGCTTCTCACCCTGGCATCTGTAGTGCCTAGAACAGAGCCTGGCCCACAGGAGGCCCTCGGTGCCTCCTTTCTAGCAAGCACCTGAATCCGTCAACCTGGTCCCATCTACCTAGGACCTTTACCCCAAGGGCTGCAGGGAGCTCCGATGGGTTTGAAGCAAGGTGATGGTGAGGAATGGATCTAGTGTGGTAAACCGGATGGCAGGGAGGGGAGCCTGGAGCAGAGAGGGCTTCTGCAGCAGTTCAGGCCAGAGAGGGAGAAGGCCCAGGTAAAGTTCAAGCAGGGTTCCAGATTTCCCACTTGTGTGTGGACCTGGGGACGAGAGGGCCCTTCTCTGACATGAGGAATGAGACAGCAGTTGCCTTTTCTCTTGCCTTATGGGAGAGAAGGTGTTGAGAAGGGGATGACAGGGTGGGGATGAGTTCTTGTGGCCATGCTCGCATGTGAGAGTCCTGTGTAACACCCAGATAGGCACACACTCTGCCCCCTTCCTCCCTTCTCCACCACCCCACCCCCACCGCGGCCCCATGGGCGGCTGGTCTCCCTGGCACAGGTGAAGGAATTGTAATTGTGCCAAGCCATTGTGCTTGGTTCAGCCTCCAGGGTCTTTTGGCTTGGCCCCCTTGACTGCCAGCACGGGGCCCTGTGCAGAGCACAGCACCCAACTGATGTTGACCACGTGGAGGAAGACGCACAGAAGCACTTTGCTGTGAGTCTGTGTAGAGATGCTAACTGTTGGGAGTAAAGCCCAGGGAACAGCCAGTCTCACTGACCTCAGAGAACACGGGCAGGTGTGGCAGCAGAGAGAGTCTTGATGTTTCTCTCCACTTGTCTGCCTCCCAGCTGGGTGACCTGGGAGGTGTCCCTCAACCTCTGAGGGTTCAGTGGGAGCGTCATTGGCTCACAACCTGGGAAGGGCTTTTCTGCACCATGATTGCTGGGGGCTCAAGCACAGCCAAAGAGGCCCCTCCTGTCTCCTGTCTGGGAGTTGTCCCACTTCCATGCATTTGCCTGTACTCCCAGAGCCAGCCCACTCTGGTCTCTGACTCCCTTTTTATAGGCAGCAGTCTTGACTGCCTGTGTGGAGCACAAGCCTCCTGCTCTTTCTAGCTGTGGTGATGTGGTTCCGGCCATTCCCTCCTACTGCTTACTCAAGTCTCTTCTCTTCCACGACTGCTTCTGCGGTAAATCCAGCCCACTCCGCTCTTTCACCTGAATAATTGTTCCCAAAGCAGATTTTTCATCTTAAAGCCTTAGTATCATTCGGTACATGCTTGCTTACTACATTAAAGCCAATTAGTACCTGGGTAGTAATGATGCAAACTTAGGTTATCTTCATAACAAACTTGATATTTAAAAATTATTTTTCATATAATTCTGCCCATGGCTCATTCCCTTGATGTCAGAATTCTACATTTCTACAGGGGCTACAAGATAGAACTCTAGACTGCAGAGCAACCATGTCACTGTGGCATCAGATTGAACAAATGAGTGGATCCGAAAGAGACTATGTGTGGGAATCACACACACGTGTATGTGCACTATAAATAAAGGGAACAGCAATCATAACTATGGGAGGATGATCAAAAGATGCTATTAGAATATTTAGCTATTTGGAGGAAGAATCAGTGAAGATCCTGAACACATGCCATACTCTGAAATATCTATCAAAAGGATTAAAGGCTAAATATAAAGAAAAATATTAAAATAAAATACCAGTGAATACTTACATCCTTCTGGATAGGAAAGAATATTCTGAGCTTAAAAGCAATGAAAGAAGTTACAGAGCAAAAATCTCAATAAATTCAACAATATAAAATTAAAGAAAAATCTTTACATCAGGCATCATAAGCACAACAATGTAAGTGGTGGGTGGAGC
Source organism: Camelus bactrianus (assembly GCF_048773025.1). NCBI lineage: Eukaryota > Metazoa > Chordata > Mammalia > Artiodactyla > Camelidae > Camelus > Camelus bactrianus. The sequence continues at coordinate 116,489,532 of NC_133575.1, read as the reverse complement.
AAAACATCTGAAACAAATGTAATGGACAAAAGGTTAATATATGAATTGGTCTTAAAATGTGAGAATAAAAGTACTAAGCCTCCAACAGCTAAGTGGGTAATTGATAGGTAAGGGCAATTCACTAAAGGAAAAATACAAATAGCCATTAAGTCCTGCTGTAATTAGTCACAAAAGAAATGCAAATAAAGAGACGATAGCTTTTCCCATTCATAAAAGAGCAATTAAAATGGTAATTTGAGTGAAAACAAAGGAGCACTTTCATTTGCTGACAGTAAGAAAGCAAATTGGTATTGTCTGCCAAAAGTCCTGCTACAGAAGATCAATAGTCTTAAAGATGTTCACATTCTCTGACCCTGTAGTAATGATATTTCTGAGATCATCTGAAATGCAAATAAATATTCATGTAAAAATACTTAATCAAAATGTTACAAAAGCATTAAATTGTGCTAGATATGATATGATAGCATATGATAGAATATATCAATCATGCAAGAATAAAGAGTTGAAGAATCCAGGGGAAAAATCCAAAACATGAAATTAGGCACATATATAGCATAACCTTAACTATGAAAAACAGCTAAAAGAAACATGAATTCTTATTATGTACCAGGCACTGGGCTGAGCCGCTGGGCCTGCACTCAACTCCACTGCATTCTGAGTCCTCACAGGAGCACCGTTATGCCCCCTCCTCTCCAGTTGAGAACACTGGGCACAGGAAGGTTCAGAGTCTTGCCCAGGTCCCCCAGCTCCTCAGTGGAGGCCCTGGGATCCAGACCAGGCTGGCAGACACCACAGTTCAGGCCCTGGAAACACAGCTGTGAGCCTGGCTGGAGACGCGTGGTTAGCAGTGACAGACCCGGAAACACAGCTGGGGGATGCAAGGCAGACTGCGAATGGTGACAACGGGGTGGTGGCCCTGGTCTTCCGCTGCCACCTGCTCCCAGGCACGGCCTGTTGCCCACCCTCTGCTGGGGCAGGTGTTGGGGTGTCTCTCTGGCGTCTCCTGGGCTGTCACCCTTTCCTGGTCCTCAGGGCCCCGCTGGGTATCTCCTTGTGCGTCATTGTCTCTGCAGACGGCCCAGCTGGCTCTCAGGCAGCGCCAGCTTGTTTCACCCAAGGCTCCCTCGTCCAAGTGTGAGGACCAGCCGGGGTGGCCAGGTCCTCCCTCCTCCTGAAAATGGGAAGGAAGACAGCGAAAGAGGGTTAAGGGCTAAGGCGGAAACGAAACAGGCCATTGGGCTCACCTTACTGAGCCCCTGTCCTGGAAAGCACACTTGATGCCAGACCGGGGCCAGCAGATGTGGGCTCTGACCCCCGCTCCCAACCCTGGGGGACCCCGTGCCCTCCTCGGCCTGCCGTCTGGTGCTGCAGCTGCCCTCAGGCCACGAGATGAGGAGACCAGTGCCAGGGCCCTGTGGAGGGAGGCCAGGGGTGAGGTGGGACACCCAGAGCAGGGCGGATTTGGGGGTGTGGATGTGAGGCACAGTTCAGGGAAGACCTGGGCCCCACCCCTCCCCCACCCTTCTTGGGAGTCAGGCCCCACAGTGGAGGCCATGGAGCAGACTGAAGGGGCCTGGCACAGTCTTGTAGTCGGAGGGGTGCCAGGACAAGTGGTGGGGGGCAGGATGAGGCTGTGCAGGGAGATCCCCCTGTGGGGCTGGGGTGGGGCTGAGCTTGACTGAGGGACGCCTTTGACCATCTCATTCCAGAGCCTGCGGGGTCCTTCCTGGGGCAGGAACTGGTTCTGGGGGAGGCCTGGGAAAGGCGCCAGATCTGCAGCAGGGCCTGGGGTGAGCAAGGCAGAGCCGCTGCCCACACGTGGGCTCCAGACCCCTTGGCCCCTGCCAAGGGGTGTGGGCCGCTGCCCCTCAGCCTGCAGCACCCGTGTGGTTTGAAACGAGGAGGTCCTGTCCCCCGAGGCTGCACTTGGTGTTCCCAGGACTGTGCCTCCTTGACCCGAAGCCAAGCTCATGGCCTGTCCTTGGAGGCCCTCAGCCTTGCTGGGCACAGCCCCCAGGGCAGCTCCCCCACAGCCTCCCATCGGCATGTGTATCTGCATCCTTGGTGGCTCTGGGACAGCTCCTCCCTCTCCTGGGGCTCTAGTGGCACAGCTCCCAGCTGGGCCTGTGTCTCAGACCCTGTCCCTGTCTCTCAAAGATTTCCCGAGGGACCTTAAGTTCTTGGTGGCTGTCTCCAGGCCAAACTTGGTGCCCACCCTCTCCCCACTGACGTCTGTGTGCGTGCCTGTGGAGCAGGGCGGTCTTCCATTCCTCTGTTATTCAAGTACAAAGGGGTGGGGACAGCATCCGCACTGCCTTAGCTCAGAGGCACTGTCTGTCCAGCCCACCTTGACCAGAGCCGAGGCTCCCCTTTCATGTTGCCTTCGCCCCATAGAGGGCCCAAGTGTCCCCTCTGTTGTGGGGGCTCAGGAGTGCAGGGGTCATTGGGCAGTGGGGGCAGGGCCTCTCCCTAAGGCCTCAGAGAAGCCAGCTGGGCCCTGCCACTCATAGGAAGAGCCCGCCCTCCTTCCCCAGGCTGGCAGAACCAGGTTTCTCTTCTTTCGCTTCTTTGTCTCCAGCTGTGTTGGGCTCACCCCTTCCTCCAAGACCCTTGCTCTGCATGCAGGACCCAGTCCTCTTCCTTCTCTCCAGTCTCTCTGCCTTTGCTGTAGCCCTCAGCCTAGTGACTTGGGTGACTTGGGGCTGGCAGTGGGGCCAGGGGAGGGGAATGCTCCAGAGGGAAGGCAGAGGACTTCACAGTGGGACAGAGAAACACTCAGATTTCATTCCTACATGAACTTGTCCCACCTTCCCCCAGCCACCTACACAGAGGCACCATGGTCTGCCCTCTAGTAAGTATGTACATCAAGCATTTTCTACCTTGTCACTGATACTACTCTCCCCTTTCATCCAGAGCCTCCTCTGGACCACGCCTTGCACCAATTGCTGGGGGTTCCACAGTGAATGCCCGCTCCAGTGGTTCTTGCAGGCTATAGGGGGAAAGGACAATAACTCAAGGAAGAAAAAAGTCTATATAATTACAAATCATGGTCAATGTTCAGGCCATATGGGCATCATGGTAGAAGTGAAGAATTTATAGTAGAAAGACTTTGGAGAAATGACTGTTTGGGTGTAATGCACATTTCTGTGGTTAGATGAACACAACATAATCTGCACGTAATTCGAGTCCTGGATCCTGGACATTGTTATGCTTCAGCTTTCTCTTTGGAATGCTGGGAATGAATGCTGGCACCTACCACATAGGCTTAGGGTGATGATTAAAGTAAATGACATGAGTAACACATCCAGCACGGTGCCTGGCCTATAGTCCTGCCCAGTAAATGTCAATGACGATGATAATGACAAGGAAAGTTTATGTAAAGAGTTGTTATCTATGCCAGGGTGGTATTTCTAGTCCAGTTACTAGGGTCAGGTGAGTGCATTTCCCTTAGTTAGCAAATGAAATGTTTTCTAAGTTAAAAATTGATTTTTGCCTACTCTTTCTCAAAAAATGTGTATCTTAAAATTATTATAAAACATACCAAAAAGTATACAAATCATGACTATCAGATCAAGGATTCTAAAGTAAAGTATAATTCGTACTCGGGAGAAAACATTTAAAGAAGAAATAGCACCAATATCACACAACCTCCTCAAAGAACAGAAAAAGAAGGAGAATGCTGTCTGACTCATCCCAGGTGGTCAACAGAATGTCGCCAATAAAGCCTGGCTCAGGTATCTTAAGAAAGAAAACCACAGACCAATCTCCACCAGGAACATCCTAAACGCAGCACTCACATTCCCTGTCCAGTGAGTTCCTGAAGAACCCACCCTTGATGAAGAAGTTGGGTCTTCTCCAGGAATGTAAGTTGGCCCACCATTGGAAAATCAGTGTGATTCATCACATCAGCAGGACCAAAAATAGAAATACTGTGATAATCTCAATATATGTCTATTTCTTCAACAAAAGTTTTAATGAAAATTTTCAAAAACACAAAAAACTCAGGAGAAGAGCACAGTGAATTCCCATTTAACAATGATTAAGATACTGGGTTTTTTTAAATTTCATTTTTCTTTGTGGATATATTTTTAAAGTAAATCCCAGACTCTTAAAATTCTCTTCTTTCCTCTATTCTGTTTCTTTCCTTCTTCACACCCTCCCCTCCCAAGGTCTCAAACATTTGTTACAATTCAGTTAAGATATTGTTCTTCATTGAGTGTACATTCATGATTTAATGCTCATGTACTGTGTGTGCTGGCCCCTGAGCTAGACTCATTAGCAGAAAGAGAGATCCCCAAATTGGAAAGACTTGGTACCAAATGTGTGGGTCCTTGCCTGATGATTGAGAAAGAATGAATTCTCAGCAGAGGCAGAGGGACAAAGTGAAAGGTTCCTTTATTGGTCAAAAGAGGGAAAGGGAGAGAAATTGCTCAAGTAGGGAGCCATCAGCCAAGATGGCGGATCGAGACAGCTGCAGCTCCGGATTGGGCCATGTAGGGCTTTATCTGGGAAGCTTCTGCCATCATATCCTCATTCTGGGAGTGCTGGAGCCAATCTCCTTTTTTTCCCTGTCCTATTATGGCTTTGTTGGCTGTTGTGATGGCACTGGTCAACTGTCATGGTGCTGGTCGGTGTGTCATTCAACATGCTAATGCATTACATTGGGTGTTCAATGAAGCTTAAGGTCTACTAGAAGTTGAATTCTCCACCATCTTGGGCAATATTGGTTCCAGCTAGTTCTTGTTTCTTCTCTTTACAGCTTTCTCCTGAGACTTAGATAAAGGTAATTGGTTTTTAATTGAGGGAGGGGCAAGGGTATGATCTTGGGGGCAACAGCCTCATTAACATGAGGAGATGGTGAACTCAAGTCCCCCAAAGACCGTCTCCCTAGATTCCACCCTGTCATGAAGGCTTCAAAAGGAAAGGGGGGAGTAATCTCAGTTAATCATTGAGATAGGGCATCGGGGTCATCACCACCCTCCACTGTGTGCAGGCTTGTTGTGTAGGCTTGTCAACTCCTTGTGAATTTTCCCTAGATGCTATCTTGTTCACATGGTTTGTTCATGAGATTACTGAAGGGGAGGCCAGGGAAGACTTCTGATCATCATGCAGTCAGCCCTTTCCTGCTGGTGACAGTTACAGTATCTGTAAAAGGACTCAGGAATGTGCATCAGACAGTGAGTCTGTGACTCTATTGTCTGTATCATCAACTGCTTGGGCTTGCTATTTCATGACTCCGGGAGGCCTGGAAGACTTCCGCTTTTCTATAAACAATAGGCAGGGGTTGGCGGGGGTGGGGGGGGGGCCGCAGGGTTCTGCTCTGTCTCAGGCTGGGGACACAACAGTTAGTACGACTCACAGGCTCTCATTGTCCACTAGGTTGGGAGCCCCTGCTCCATTCTCCCATAAGTTTCCATGCCTCTAGCAGTAATAACACAGTTGCACAGCATTTTCTTTATGTGTGTTGGTCCCAGTGGACTATCTGAAAGTAGAGGCTGCTACACCTTTTCTGTCTGCATACCTGGGCCTAGTGCAGATTTGGCAGGAGAGTACTCGTAAATGCTTTTAGAAGAATAAAGGATGTTTATTTGAGGGGACAAAAAGGCTGAAGGAAGCTGTTTGTTTCTGTTTGGTTTGGTTTTTAGTGGAGTTTAGTGGAGCTCTGAGCAAGATTTTAAGGCAAAGGCTAGAGGTTAGTGAAGGTGAGAGGTTCAGGATGGTAGAAAGAGGCCAGTAGCATCAGTGATGTTACACCCTGAAATATAATCTGTTAAAGGGGTGAGGTCTGGAGTACAGAGCTCTGGAAGTTGTTAAGGGGGTTGAAGGGGGCTCTCTGACATCCTAATTTCTCCCTGCTCCCACTTGTCCTTATAGCAGTCATGTGTTATTATTAAGTGTGTCATTCCACACGAAAACCCCTTCATGTTCAAAGTCTCATTTTATCCTTTCCAATGCCACTGAGGGTACTTGAGTCTAACTACCCAAGTGTCTTGCCCATGTCTCACAATTATTAAGTGGCAGGGCCAGAATGTCCACCCATGTCTCTCCAAAATTCACTCTCAGACACTGAGATATACCTGGATTGCAAGGGAGAAATCTAACACAATCTGCCTAGAGACAAAAAAAAGGAGGCATGGGAGACAGATATCTTATCCGGACTAATGCTCAACACGGCCCACCCTTTCCCCTCTCCAATCTTTCATTTCCAATAGTGAAATGCCAAGATGATGGAGAGCAACCTTAGGAAAAGTTTACCAAGAATAAGGAAGTGAAATGATACTCTTCAGTGAAGGTCACTGCAGGAAGTCAAGATGCAACTCTATGATGATAGAATGGGTGGTTTTGTAGTACAGGAAGGAATCTGGGAGTTAGCCATTCCTCACCCAAGACACTGGTGTTTTTACACGAGTCAATGGAATGCTGAAGGCATACGGAGGATAATTATTCAAAGCAAATAAATAGTAAATGGCATCCTGGTACTTAAACCAGGCAGTGTGAAAGCATGATCAGAGTCAATAAAATCTTGAAGACTTTGTTTGTCAACCTTAGATAAAAGACGGAAAATGTATGATTAGAAACAGAAATAAAAATTGCAGAGCAGGCAGTGAACCAAGGTAGGTAGAAAAGTTACAATGATGTAGGGAGAGTCTATATCTCTATTTCTAACCAGATCTCTATAAGTATATCTTTATATCTATATCTGCATCTCTATCCAGGCAGCCGTCTACTTATCTGTCATCTATCTATCTACCTGAGTAGAGAGAGAAGGATGAAAGGAACTGGTACCCCCAACTGAAAGTGGTACATTATGTCTGAGTAGTGGAATTATGTGGGAATTCCATTCCCTTCTTAAATTATATTTTTCATGAAAGTTTTTACACTGAAGATTCATTTATTATTTTAGTAATTGGGACAAAGACTTAAAGGTAGAAGTTCGTTTAAATCAGAGTGCCTCCTATTAGATTACTAGTGGAAAGTAGAATGCTTTTCATTAGCCAACTTCTGGAAGGCTAACCTTAAAAATTCATTAAATGTCCTTGGTACATTATAAGAAATAAGAAACTTGCTATAATGATCTATAGATAGGAGTCATCCGATGCAAGTGTTTTCTGTAGTTGGATGAGAAGTGAAAGGCACCAGTTTAATTTACCCTTAAAACTTTGATACTGAAGGCTCTAGCTCAGTGCTAGAAAAGTCAAAAGATGATATAATTCAATCTTGATTATTCGTCAGGCAGATACTCCATTCTTACCCTTTGTTCTTTTTTTTCATGATTTTTTTCTCTTTTTCACATTTTTGGTCCTTTCTTAACATCCATGGACTACATTTGTGAAACCAAGACACTAGTGTCAGGAAGCCAGTAGATGGAGATGTTGAGCTGCGTCTGTTGATATCAGCCAGGCTGTCATTCCTTGACAAATACAGTGGTTCCCACTTCAGTGGGGTTGAGAGCAACCTGGAGAATTAGTTTAAAATGGAGATTCCCAGTGCCCACCCACAGAGTTGATTCTATAGGCCTTGGATAGTGCTAAGGAATATGGATTTCAGCATGCCCTCTGTCCTATGATCCTGATGCAGGCTGGCCCACGAACCACACCTTGAGAAACTCTGATGTAACTGGCAGTTGTCCCCTGGGCGGGCATATATGGAAACGCTAAGAGAAAGAGCATGAATCAAGAAGGGAACCGAGTAAAACCAAGTCCTGGGGAGCTCTGCCATATAATTTCCCACTGGAGGGGGCAGACCTACTGAAGATACTGAGAAGTGACCAGAAGGACAAGAGGTAACAGAAGAATGTGTAGTTGTGGAAGCCAAAAGAAGATAGAAGGAGGGGAAAGAAAACCAAGGGAGTAGTCCACAGTATTGAATGCTGCTGTGAATTGAGTGAGATGAAGACCAGAGAATATTCATTTGATTTAGCCACATGTAGGCATTTGGTGACTTTTGGGTGAGGGCCATTTTAAGAGATGTGAGGGCCCACATTGGCTTACAGTATGTTAGAGAACACCTGGGAGGTGAGAAAATTGAGGTAACAAGCACAGACAAGTCTTGGTAGACCTTGGACTGCTAGGAGGAGGAGGACGGGGGAGGTAGATTGGTTGGGTGTAGGGCCCAGGGACATTCATTTGAGTTGAAGGAGATTTGAGTATGTGCAAATGTTCATGGGACGGGTGGAAAAGAGAAAGAGAGGCCCAAGACAGAGGACGGAGAGAAATTATGGATGAAATATTGGATGAGGTTCCTGGAAGACAGGAGGCCATGGGACCTAGAACACAGGGGCAGGGCCCTCTCTCCTCTGTGGGACAGGTTTGATAGCAGAAGTCTCTAGGGTTTCTGTCTGAATTGTTTGCTCAGAAAAATAGGTTGAGTGAGTGGCCGAGCATGGCGGAGGATTTGTGAAGGGAGGGAGAAGGATTAAATGTGGAGCAGAGTGGAAAAGGTTGAAAATGGCAAGTGGAGCGAGTGGGTTGACCACATGGAAATGGGATAACTTGGGGGCAATTTGAGGGCCTAGTTGAGGCTGTAAATCGTCAATCCACTGTGGTACACGTTGACCATATTAGGCACTTCTCTGCACCGTGGCAGGAGCCAGCAAAGGAAGAGAGAGCTGCGTTTTCAGAGAAATTGGATTTTACCCAACAAATGCAGCAAAAGCCCAGGAAGTTATAGAGAAGGGGCTGACTGAGATGCTAGACTTTTACTCATGAGAAGACAGGAGGGGCCCTTCGATAGAGGAAAAGGAAAAAGGGCAGTGGAGTGGAACTTCTGATGAGGCTGGCAAATGGTTACAGTGGGGACAACCAGTCTAAAAGTGAGCTGGAAGGATAGGAGGTCGTGGTTCAAGTGCAGGATATCTGAAGGAAGGGTTTGGAAGATGGAGCCACTTCCAAGCGTAGCCCTAGAAGTTGATGGACTTTGAATGGAGTAATGCAGGAGCAGTTTTTAAAAGACGACATTAAAGGAACTGAGATACCAGGGAATATGGGCAGGAGTTGGGGTGAGAAAATGTTCCAAAGTGTTCAGTGAATGTACACAGGTCACCAACAGGTAGATGGGAAGGCTGCTTCAGAGGTCTTCCTAGAAGATGAACGTGGCAAATTATGCCTTTGGTTCTTTTAAAGATAATTGTTAAAATATCAGTTAGCTCTGTACAATTGTGTCCCTGTCAAATCTTCTGAAGGTGGCTCATTTGTTTTGATGAGTGCAGTTATGCATGGAGAAGCAACAGCAGCAAGAGAAGGTCATGTTGTTTGTGCATTTAAAGGCTAGACAGACCAGAAAGGGAAGATTCCAGGCAATGGAAAGGATGGAAACTGGAGGAGAGGAGATGTGTAGTGGGGAGTGAGCAAGTAAGAGAGATAGTGGGGGAGAGCAGGCAACCACCACAAGGCTCTCCTTTGGGGACTTGGGGGAGAAACAGAGCTCTGCTTACAGGGGAGGTCTAGGAGGTTTTGCTTGGTGGCTTAAAATAAAAATAGTCTTTTAGCTATTGTTTTTTTTTTTTCCCCAGGGCTTGGCAGGGATGAGTCATCATGTCTGCTCTGAGTGTCGCCGTCACGTCACCTGGGGTTGCTCAACTTGAGGGTAGAGAGGATTCCCATTCAAGACGTCTCGCTCACATGGCTGGCAAGCTGAGGCTGGTTATTGCCTGCAATCTCAGCTGGGGCTGTGGGATGGGAGCATCTGATTCTGTCCCTGGGTTTCTCCATGGGCTACTTGGGCTTCCTCAAAGCATGGTTCGTAGGTTGCAAGAACGAGTGTCCCAGAAGAGCAGGGTGAGATTTCATGACACTTTTATGACCTAGTCTCAGAAGACACAAATTGCTGCTTATGCTATACTGTCTTGGTCAAGGCAGTTTGAGGCCGCCTAAGTTCACAGAAGGGTATGTGGGTTCCACTCCTTGATGGAAGCAGAGCCAAAGTCACACTATGAGAAGAGCATGTGGGAGAGGAGCTGGTGCTGTGGCCAGCTTTAGAAAATGCAATCTCCCACAAGCAGTTAAGTGGTCAACAATAATAACGGTATAACTTTTTGAATAACATAATTGAAAAGGTGGAACTAATTAGTACATATTAAAAACTACAGCATGATACTAGAAAATACACATTCTAAGGGATACAAAAAGCATTTACAAAAATCGAACATGTATTAGGTCACAAAGAAAACATCACTAAGTTCAACAAAATAGAGATGTTACAAACCACATACTCTGATCATAGCACAGTATAACCAGAAATTATAAAAACTAAAAGATCCCTTCTCCGAAGACACTGAAAAATCTTCCATTAAAGAAATACCAGGTCAAACTGGAGATATGTGCAGAATTTATACAAAATTATAGGAAGACTACTACATTTCAGAACAAATGAGCTATATTTAAAGCATTGGTCAGAGTAAATGCAGTCTTGAATACTCACATGTACGAAAGTGAAAGAATAAAAATAAATGAATGTAATTTTCAATTCAAGAGCTCAGTATGAAACACCAAATTAAGACAAAAGAAAGCACAAAGGAGGAAACAACACTAATATATAAAAGTAGACGTTAATGAGGGAGAAAAAAACCTAGATCAAGTGAATAAGTCAAAATTCTCTTTAAAAATGAATGAAACAAAGCACTAGGCAATTTAATCAAGGGAAAACCATACATATGTATGGTACAATGGAAATAACAATACAGAAGAAATTTTGCAAATCAAAGGGTTTACTTTACACGTGTCTACTGAGATGAATCTGAAAAACTAGATGAAACACATAATTTTTTGAAAAAACAAAATTTGCTGTAATTGACCCCAATGGGAACCAAGAGCTTCTTGAAGAGATAATGTCTAAGAAGAAAGAGAATTATGAAGAATTTAACCTACATGAGATCACTAGGCACAGGTAGTTTCATAGGGAATTCCTTCAAACTTTTAGGACCATACAGTCCCAACACTATGTGAGTTGATTTAGGGCAAAGAAAATGAAGGAAAACGTTGGATTTATGCTGACAGTGTCAGCGGCATAAATTACAATTATTGTTCAGTGTCCCTTAACAAACACTAATGTAGAAGCCCCAAAATAAAATACTACCAAACAGACTCCAAAATCACGAGAGGAAAATACACCAGGTTCCAAGCAAGGTTTATTCTGGGACTGCAAGGTGCAACATTAAGAAATCTTTTAATTTAGCATTTTAATAGGCCTAAGGGAAAAATTATGTAATTATTTGCAGAGATGCTGAACAAATCTTTGACAAAATCGGACAAAATTATAATAAAATGGAATCATACATAATTGGGAAAACCTGAGGCATTCCAACCACAGTCAAGAATAGTCTAAAAATGCCCAAAATGTCCATTACCACCTAATACTGTCCTGGAGGTTTTAAGCTATGCAATGAATGAGATGACCGAAATAGAGACTAACAAATGGAGAAGAAGGAAAATTATCTCTAGTCCCAGATAACATGATAATATACCAAAAGAACCCTAGGGAATTGGGGGTAAAACTAACTGAAACACTAAAAGATTCTACAATGATGTAGGGTATAAAATGAAGATGCAGAAATCAAAATTCGCCACATGCACACGCACAAAAATGAGTTAGAAGATACAATGAAAGGCAAAACAAACTTCATTTATAAGAGCAGCAAAAAAGGAAAACATATTCAGGAATAAAATGAAGGCTTATCCAAAATCTACATTTTAAAATGCTGTAAAATGCTTCTTAAAGACACAAAAGTAGAGCTGGACTAGTGGGAAGAAATGCCTTGTTCCTTGTTAGGCCTTTCCAATCATCCTCCATGTGTTAGTTCTCGCGAAGCTCATTTATAGATTTAATGCAATCTCAATACGAATATCAAAAGTTCTCCCTACTTCACAATGACACCTGCACCCCAATGTTCATAGCAGCACTATTTACAATAGCCAAGACGTGGAAACAGCCTAAATGTCCATCAACAGATGACTGATAAAGAAGATGTGGTATATTTATACAATGGAATACTATTCAGCCATTAAAAAGAATAAAATAATGTCATTTGCAGCAACATGGATGGACCTAGAGAATGTCATTCTAAGTGAAGTAAGACAGAAAGAGAAAGAAAAATACCATATGAGATCGCTCATATGTGGAATCTAAAAAAAAAAAAAAAAAAAAAAACCCCAAAGCATAAATACGAAACAGAAATAGACTCACAGACATAAAATACAAACTTGTGGTTGCCAAAGGGGCGGAGGGTGGGAAGGGATAGATGGGATTTCAATATTGCAGAATAGATAAACAAGATTATACTGTATAGCACAGGGAAATATACACAAGATCTTATGGTAGCTCACAGAGAAAAAATGTGACAATGAATATATATATGTTCATGTATAACTGAAAAAGTGTGCTTTACATTGGAATTTGACACAACATTGTAAAATGATTATAAATCAATAAAAAAAAATGTTACAAAAAAAGTTCTCTTTTGCCCTGCTGGACATATCAAGATGATACAATACCTATGGAAAAATGCAAGTATAGGTACAAAAATGATGAAAAGAAAGAGCTTCGAGGGAGAACTGCCCAACAAGATATTACAGTATGTGCCAAAGCCTCTATAATTATGATAGTGTGGTGTTTGAATATGAGTAGACAGACAAATCAATGGAAACAAACAGAAAGTCCAGACTAGATCCAGTAACATATGGAAATCTAGGGTATGATAACAGTTGTATTCTGAATCAGTGTAGTGTGGGCAAACACGGACGTTTTACTAAATGAACCGATCATGAGGAAATTAACACTTTCTACCTTAAGTTTAACATTAACACTATTCAGTTAACGAAGATGTGAAGAGCAAATTTCCCCATAGGGGACATAATACAATTGGATCTCTATCTGATAACAACCCCCCCCCCCCAAAAATCAGTTCTACATGAACAAAGATTTTAAAATGCAAAATAAACTTTAAACACGTGACTTGCAAGAAAAAAAAGGAGAAAGATGTTATGCCCTGAAATAACTAAAGTTATTTTAGTTTATTTTTCTTTGGTGGGGGGGGGAGATAATATGGTTTAATTATTTCTTTTTAGAAGGGTTATTGAACCTTTTAGAAGAGGATTGAACCTATGACCTGGTGCATGCAAAGCATGCAGCTCTACCACTTGAGCTATAAATAACAAAGAAAGAGACAGGAAACCACAGGCATAAAGATTAGTATCCCAATATATAAATGACTTCTATAAATTTATAAGAAAACCGTCTTACCAAAGAGAAAACTCGCCAAACTCACCGAGCGAGACCTGTCGTGGAAAAGGAAATTGAAATGGCCAATAAGCATCAAAAGAAAAAAGAGCTCAACCTTATAAGTGACTGGAGAAATGCAAAAGAATACCCCACCCCACCCCCACACACGTAATTTTACACCCACTAAAGTGGCAACCTGAAGTCTGACTGCACCAAGTATTTGGTGAGTCTAGGCAGCCAATGAGCGCTCAGCCAGCCGGTGGAGGAAGGGAGGAAACAGTTTCGCCGTACTCACTAGCCTACGACGACGACCCAGCCGTCCACTCCCTTAAGCTTGCAAAACATGTTGCGCGTGGGCCAGACATTAGAATATCCCCAGCATCACTGCTTTTCGGGGCTCTAAAGCAGAAAGTATCCCGACGTGCAGGAACCAGAAAACGGAGGAGCGAACTGAGGCGTGGTTCCACAACGGTCTAGGATGCGGCGGGGGAAATGAAAGCACTGTGGCTCCAGGTCCTAATACAGATAGCGCTGGTGACACCACGTTGAGTGAAAAGAGCAAGGGGCAGAATACCAGAGAGAATGGGCTGCAATTTAGCGTCACACGCAGACAGCGCCAGAGTAAGCAAGGATGGTGAAGGATGCACACACGTGTCCTTAAAAGACGAAAACCCAAACCTGGAAAACGGAGGTGGGAGGGCTACCCCAGAACGCGCCTGCGGATGGGCTATTCCTCCGCAAGGGGAAGGGGTGAGTGGAGAGGACCCCAGGAGGAGGGTGACTAGGAGTCACCAGGGGGGTGGAGGCTTGAGCACCTGTTCTTGGCTCCCGTGTCCTCTTGTGACTTCCCAGGAAGAAGGCCCGGGAAACGCCCTCTGAACGGAGGTCCTGGAACCCCCGGCGCGGGTCCCCAGCCCGGGCACCTTCCGCGGAGGGCGGTCCGGCCAGGGGGCGGGGGCTCGGGCGAGGCCCCGCCTCCCGCGTGCGCGCTGTGCCGGCCAATCAGCGCCGCTCCCGCCCAGGAGAGGCCGGCCGGCTCCTGAGGGCTGTCGGGAGGCCCTCAGAGGAGCGTCGCGGAGGTCGCGGTGTGGAGGTCGTGGTGCGGCCGGGGGCGGGGGCGGCGGCGGGTGGTGGGATGGAGGGAGCGGCAGAGAGACGGAGGGGCCGCAGGGAGCGGGGACGGAGGGACCGTCAGGGAGGCCTGGAGCAGCAGCGGCGGCGGCGGCGGGGGGGGGTGGGGGTGGAGGCCGGCGGGCCGCACTATGCGACCTGGGCCGGCCGGGCGGCGGGGGGATGGGGCGTCTCCTCAGACGTGAGGGGACCCGGCTGTGGAGCGGGGGCGGCCAGGCTGGCCGGTGAGGTGGCGTCCCCCGGGGCTGCCACAGGACGGGGCGAGGCCCCTGAGGGCGGGGGCGGGTCGGACGGTCCCCACGTCCCGGGAGGGTGCGGGCGGGTGCACAGGGGCCGTCCGCCCGCGGCCCCCGTCCTTCCTGCCCGGTGGCCCGGCGGGTCAGTCCGGGCCCGCGAGGTCGTCCTGGGGCCCACTCGGCGTGTGGGGAAGCCTCCCCCTCCTACCTCCCCGCCCCGACCTGACCGTCCCGGGCCAGGCGCAGACTGGTTTATCCCCCATCCGTCCCGAGGGACCCTTAGTTGGGTCCTGCCCGTGGCCGGGCCTCCCGCCGGGAACCGAGGGCCAGGGGCGGCCTCTGTCCTTCCCTCCGTAGGGGCCAGAATCTGGCGGAGGGGCCCGGCACTCAGATGTCCGCGGGCGCGGGGTGGGTTGTGTGTGGGGCGCAGGCGCCAGCCCTCCGTCCAGCCGCGGAGGAGGGGCTCGCAGTCACCACCTGCTTTGTCCGCTCCTGGTCCAGCCGGAGACACGCGGGCACGCACACTCTGATGTGCGCAGAGGACCCTTGCCGGGCATCGCTCGTTGACCCTGTGCCCGTTTCTTTAAGTTTGTGCTCACAAGGTGCAGGAGAGCTGTCTCTGCCTGGGAAGAGACACTTAGGGATGGCGCCGGCTGAGAGGAAGCGCCTGGGGAGGGCTGCGAAGGCCCCGATGGAGGCTCAGGGTATGGCAGCCTGTGACTTCGGGAGACAAGAGAGAAGAGAGCCGCGTGGGCCAGAGGGTGTTCCGGAAGGTACGTATGGTCCATCGGACACCTTTGCGGATAACAGCGCACGGGGGCAGGGGCCGTGTCCCTCAGGTCACTGCCCTGAGTCCTCGACATTGTAGCCAGTGAAATCCATGTGCCTGCAAAGCAGTGTCGGGTCCTGGGGGTTGCCCACTCCATCCTCCTATCGGACACCCGGATTGCAGAAGCTTACATGGCAGCTCTTCCCCATGCTTGCAGGCCCTTCTTTCCCAAATATCTCTTCTGGGCTACATGATTTATGCTGACATTAAACCTTGAAAGGCTTGTAACAGTGTCTCCATAAAAGGGACCCGGTCCCTGATCTGACTTCATCTGACCTGCACATACGTGAGTCCTTTCATATGTCTGCTTTAACAGCTCTTGGTGGCACTAAGCCTGAAACCCTCCCCACTGAGGATGTTTCTCCGTGAAAACTGATCAAAATACCATGCTTCGTTTTAAAGTGTTTTCCATTTTTATTTCAATGTAGGAAACAACCGAGTCACTGATAATTATGGGGGAATAAATCCTTCTCCAGGAACATTGGAGGAAGACTTGCGGTAATGTTTTTATGGCAATTTTCACCTGCTAGGTAAAGTCCACTTGGCTCATGTAACAAGTATTCTCTGTGAAGTCCTTGCATGGGGCATTTCTTTCATAACAAGTATGGTCTTTCATGTATCTTTATTTAATAATGTTTGATATAACTTCTTCACAGGAATGAAGTACGGGAGATGCTGGAAGGATTTCAAGGTACGTTTGAGTGATATTTACAACTAGAGAACACTGTTTTAAACTATATAGCTTTTATAAATGAAAATGTTTATCCCTGGATTACATCCGTTGCCCTCAGATACTTTTTTTTTTTTCTAGACAGGTATTTAGTGTGATTCGACGTTACAGGTTTCCGTTACTTGCCTTTTGAGTTGTTGATGTGGGAAGTGAAAATGATACTAACAGTGATCATTTTTGAAATGATGCCTGTCTTATACCTTTTAAATGTCTTTGCATGTTGCTGAGGCGGCATTTACCCATTTTGATTTGAATATATGGGAAGAAAATAATTTTCAACATTAATCTTTAATGAATAAATATTTTCTATGCAGATGACATTAAACGGGCTCTTCTTGCAAAGAGAAAAATGTTTGAGATGAATATGAAAGCTTCTATCAGCACCACTAATGCAAAAATTGGGCATGTTTGGAAAACACAACTAGAACAAAGGTAAAGTTGGTGGTTTTTTTCAGCCACAACAACATTTGTATAATTTCTTAGTGTTCACTGGTGCAGATAACCTAAGACAAATACTATCATATTGCATTTTTCAGTGAAAAACACATTTTGCTTGATTTTTCCCTAAGCAGATAAATTCTTTAGTTTGGTAACCTCACTCCTTAACAGAATTGAGATATATTTCCTAGAAGCCACGAAAGATGACCTTTCCCCCCCTTTCAAATAACAATTGAGTTTTTGTCAGATGAAATTAATTTATATTCATTCTACACCCATACTAGCTGAACGTAAGGTAAATGTCTTAAATCATTATCCTTGTGATAGTTAATTGTATTTTTATGTAGAAAAGGTTAATCTTATATTGTGAAAAATTCGTCAATTTTAGCTGAACTGTGTTCACAGTTCTTTTTTCAAAATCATTGTTGTGCCAAAGAGGGGAAGTATTTGAGTGAAATATTCCCGTTTGGACATCTCTGATGAATGGATGTAGTAACCTCATCGAATCTACTTATTGTATTAGAACACACAAGTTATTCAGTAAGAAGAAGTGAAAAGTAAACTGCTTTCAGATGAATGAATTTTTATGGGAAATTTATAGTACAGTAAATCTTCATTAGTTTTCAAGAGGTAGAGAGCACGTGACATAGCATTTGTATTATTCAGTTAGGAATAGTCGTTTTGGAATTAAAGAGTAAATCATCTACTTAACCTTTCTGTTCCCCATGAGACTATTTTAGCTGCTGTTATGCTGTCACTGCCTTCTCCTTGTATAGTGTAAATTGTGTCAGGTCAGTTTTGTTTTGAGTGTGGTTAATGTTTTCTCATATCTTATGAAGTATGACAGTGCTCATTGTTACGTTTTACAGGCAGAATCTTCATCTCCAGTATTCTCGGCAGCTTCGGACTTTGTTTCGGGAGTGGGATATAGACGTGCAGAAAGCCCAGGAACAAGAAGAAAAACTAGCTGTTGGTATCAGCCTTAGCTTTCACATTAGCTCGTTGTATCAAAGTCTCGAGTAGCAGTAGCTCAGGCAATAATACAGGAGAGAAGGTAGAGCCCATGAACCCAGAGTGGAAGATGTAGTGATGGGAGCCTGAATGTTCTGTTTGGGTTGCTTCTGTCTGTTTAGTGGAAATAGTAAGGTTACCAGTTGGGAGTTAGGACGGTGGAGGAAGTTGTTGCCTTTTGAAGGCAGAGAAGAGGGGTTAGAATTGTTTCCCCCGAGAGGACTAGGGAAATCTTGTTGCCAGGCAGCATTAGGGATCTAACTTAGGTTAGTGTCATAGTGACCGTGAATTTAAAGTGTGAGACGACTTGGCATAGTTGTGGCAGAGCAGCTGGAGAGGTGGGTTTTCCCCAGATTGGGGTTTAGCCATGCAGATTGACAGAGTGAGAAGGGGCCAAGGTACGTGTGCAAGGGCATAGGTATGATGATTGACCATGGAATTTAAGCTGGGAAGGAGGAAAGGGGAGGTCATGAGAGTCGGGGCTGGGGACAGTGAAAAGTCTTAGGATCCTGACAGAGTATTGATTGAACTATATGTAGCAAGGAAGGGAATGAACTGCAAACTGGGAGGTAGTGATTGAACGCTGGGAGACATGGAGAAACAGCATAGTGCAGTGGTCAAGAGCCTGGACTCTGGAACCATACATGTTTGGGATGCAATTCTGTTTGACCAGCGGTAGCTGTGAAACCAAGGACAGATTGTTTGCCTCTCTGCCTGAGTTTCCTCATCCATGAAAGGGGACACACTAAGAGTCCCTACCTCGTAGAGCTGTTTTGAGGTTTGGTGGGGCTTTTTTGAATTTTTTTTTTTTATTGATGTATAGTCAGTTTACAATGTTCTGTCAATTTCTGGTGCACAGCACAATTTTTCAGTCATATATGGATATACATATATTCATTTTCATACTCTTTTTCACTGCAAGCTACTACAAGATATTGAATATGGTTCCCTGTGGCATACAGAATAAACTTGTTTATCTATTTTATATATACCAGTCAGTATCTACAAATCTCGTACTCCCAGTTTATCCCTTCCCACTCCCTTCCCCGCTGGCAACCACAAGTCTGTATCCTATGTCTGTGAGTCTGTTTCTGTTTTATATGTGAGTTCATTTGTCTTTTTTTTTCTTTTTTAGATTCCACATGTGAGTGATATCATATGGTATTTTTCTTTCTCTTTCTGGCTTATTTCACTTAGAATGACATTCTCCAGGGACATCCATGTGGCTGCAAATGGCATTATTTTTATCATTCTTATGGCTGAGTAGTATTCCATTGTATAAATATACCACATCTTCTTTATCCAGTCATCTGTCGTTGGACATTTAGGTTGTTTCCATGTCTTGGCTATTGTAAATAGTGCTGCTATGAACATTGGGGATGCAGGTATCTTTTTGAATTAAGGTTCCCTCTGGATATATGCCCAGGAGTGGGATTGCTGGGTCATCCAATAAGTCTATTTTTAGTCTTTTGAGGAATCTCCATGCTGTTTTCCACAGTGGCTGCACCAACCTGCATTCCCACCAACAGTGTAGGAGCGTTCCGTTTTCCCCACAGCCTCTCCAGTATTTCTCATTTGCGGACTTTTGAATGATGGCCATTCTGACTGGTGTGAGGTGATACCTCATTGTAGTTTTGACATGCATTTCTCTGATAATTAGTGATCTTGAGCATTTTTTCATGTGCCTATTGGTCATACATTATGTCTTCATTGGAGAATTGCTGTTTTGAGTTTTAAATGAGATCATATATAAGAAGTTTATTTTAAATGGTTTGGAAAAGTACCTGACGAATAGTTCCCATGTAAGTCTTTGCTCTTGTTAAGATCATGTAGATGTTGCAGTTACTGGGAAAGACAGAATCCAGGGTATGACTGTGTAATGACTAGTGAGGGGCTAATCTAGGGAAGAGGTCAAGATTATTGTTGGAGATGAGGTCAAAGGGCAGAAAGGCTAGCATTATTGGAAGGGCCATCTATGTGCACATTGAAATGATCAAGAAGTAATACATGTTTTGAGTATTGTTAAGAAAGAATGGTCCTCTGTAATTACTGATTGGAAGGATCATTATGTGGCTTTTGCCTACCTGTGGTAAACACATTATTGGAAGGGTCATTTGTGAGTTTTGAAATCAAGAATCAAAACATGTTTTCAAGATTGGTAAGAAAGAAATTCTCCTACTCAATGACTGTTAAGATAGGATTATGATATGGTTTTGTAGAGAAGTAGTAAGCACAATTATCTAAACTTGGTCATAAAAGTTGTTAAAACGGGAAATGCTAACAAGCATTGAGTTAAAGAGTGTTCCTTTTAAGTGTAATGTATAATTATGCTCTCCAAATATTAAATGTTGCCCACATTTTATCACTTTTCTATTCTGTTGTATTTGTAGAACATGTTTCGAGAGCAACGAAAGATTCTTCGACAAGCTAGAATTGTTCAGTACCAGAGACTGAAAAAAATGAAGAATTTATACGAGCAGTTCTTAAAGGTCTGTTTTGTTTGGTAACAGACTAGATTCTTATAAAAATAATCTGTGTATAAAAGTAGAAGATCGTATGTTTCTTTCCATATGTATGGGAAATGAACGTTTAGGTTGTTCTGTTAAATTGTTAACCGTTTTACACTTTGAATTCATTGTTCTGGATTTAACAAAATTAGTAAATGTGTTCTTGGTTTTAGGATTCACTAATAGTTTTGGGGGAGTCAGTTAAAACAGGAAACTGTGAACTGGGAATTTTATCTAAGCGTGTATGTAGCATGAAGAAAACTGATACTTTATTTACAGTTTAATCATAACCTTATTGTTCAACAATCAGTTTTTAAGAGATCAGCAACAAATATATAGTGGAAAGTAGGAAGTTTATAAATCATTCCTAGATGTCTTTTGCTTGTCTTATGTTAACAGTTATTGCTAAATATGAAGCAGGCAGTTGTAATTAATGAATAACTCTTCTATTTTCAGATGTATTATATGAGTGTTTAAGCCATATCTGCTTTTAGAATATGTGACTAATAATGACCTTCTGTATAAACTTATAATCATATGAGGTCTAAGTGTACAACTGAATGAAAAACCCAGAGGAAGACTAAATGTTTGTGGGTTGAGAATGATCTGCTGAGGTATTTGCACATTAGCACATTGCCCTTTTCTCCCCACAGATATGTGTACACTGTGTATGCTTATCTAGGAATAGATGGAATCCTGCACATTACCCTTCTTTTTTGGTGGTGGGCAGGGCTGGGAAGGGTTCTTTTCTAATGATAATCTTATTCAAAAACATGATGTTAATGTCACTCTCTTTAATTGAGATGGTTTAGGTAAACTAGCAAAAGGCTTTTAAAATAGATATTCTTTAAAGAACTTTAGAATCATATATCTACAAAGGAGTTATTTTAAAGGCATATCTAAGTAGACAAGATGTTGCTCTAATGCTCCCTGAGAACCATTTACTGATTGGTGTGCAGATCTGATAAAGTACCCAAGAAGATTGCTTCTAAAGGTTATTACTAAAGGCCAGCACTTATGGTAGTAACTTTAGTGTTGTCTTTGGCTCCTCCAAGTCCCTTGTCCTTCCCACCCAGCAATTACTAGGCCCTACAATTTTCACCTCTGCAACTGTACTTTAATTTCTTTCTTCCTTTTTTTTTTTATTGAAGTATAGTTGATTTACAGTACTGTGTTCGTTTCAGGTGTACAGCAAAGTGATTCAGTTATATGTATATCTATACTTTTCCAGACTATTTCCCATTACAGCTTACTACAAGGCATTGAATATAGTTCCCTGTGTCATACAGTAAATCCTTCTTGCTTACTTACTTTAGGTATAGTAGTTTGTATCTGTTTAATTTCTTTCTTTGAATTCCCGCTGCTGCTGCCCTGGTTCAGGACCTCACCATTCCTTGCTTGTACTATTACACTGTTTCCTGATTTCTGTCTTCTCCAATCCATCCTTCGCAGTTCTGCAACATGATCTTCCAACAGGTATCCCTTCCCTCCTGAACACCTGTCATTAGCTGCCCAAGTTTAAATCCTCAGGTATTCAACGTGTCCCCCATAACAAAACCCTCTCTTTGTAGTTTCATACTTACATTCTTTCTTTCCTCCCACCCCTCCAGAGTAGTTGCTTTCTCTGCACTAAGTCACCATTACCTCCTGGCTTTGCTTATGCTCCTGCCCTAGATTACGTTTAATTCTCTCTTTCCTTTACCTAGCGAAATCTTATTCTTTCTGCCAACTAAATCAGAATCAATCTTATTTTCCATTACGTGGATTTGGCAAGTTGTATTTCCTTAATTGCTATAAAGTGTTTGTGTTTGATTTTTTTAATCTCTAATTTAAAAAATTAAAAAACCCAGGTAGGCCTGGAAACTCCCCCTCCCTCGGCCCTGGAAGACTACTATTCAGATTGGATGTACTAGATCACTATTTGTTGAATGAGTAATAAATATTTAAAACGTAGGTTTGTTTTTCATAACTTAATGAGGTCATATCACAGATCATTTTATTCTCTCGAGCAGAACCATGTTACATTGATTATTATAAGTGCATTGTTACCTGGTGTTTAGACAGCTTATGAGAGAGTTTTTAAATTGTGGTATTTCATTCTGTGGGACTGTCATTCTCTTTTTTCTTTTTTTGCTCCACGGTGACCTTAACTGTTTGTTAACAGTTTTGAGCAAAGGGTACTTCTGTTGTACCGCTATAATAATAATATTTGACTCAAAAACGACATTTAGAAGATTTCTTAAGTGGGTATTTTGATCTCCATGATTCGTTGTAATGTTTTTATTTGGAATAAATAATGAGTATCCTTTGAGTCTTAGGACTTGTTACTTTTGAAATTTAATGGTACGTGTTTAGAACGTGAGATGAAAAGTGGTGCTTCATCACTGAACTAGGCTTTTTGTTTTAGAGTATGGAGGAGTTAGAGAAGGATCATGAACATCTTCTTACTGATGAGCAAAGCGAAGTTAGACAAGAAATGGCCAAGCTGCAAAACAAAATTATGCTGGAAGCTGTAAGTAGTGTATACTTGATATGAAGAACTATGGAGGGATGTGAGCATTGGGGTAAAGTTTTTATTGTTGTTGTTGTTGTTGTTGTTGTTGTTGTTTTACAGAATGCATATAACAATTACCTAAATAATGTGCAAATATTTAATATTTCCTTTCTTGAAACAGCAACACCTAGACCTGGCAGTGGTTGAAAGTTATCTGCAAACCCTGTTACTCTGAGGACCTTGAAGAAAGAAGTGGAAGCTAAATTACATGACACAAATGTAACATCAGCCACACTGAATCACATTACAGTCATTTAAACATTGTAGCGCAAGTCAGTATAGCCTGTTTATCATAGCCTGTTCGTGAAGTGCAAGACCCTCCTTTCTGTTTAAATTCATATGAAACAGAAACAGTTTGTGACTATAATCAGCAATTCCCAAATTATATGTATCAAGCTTTCAGCCCTTTCTGTCAGTAATGCTGACGTTCTGTACCTAACACTGTCAAATGACTTTTAGCAATAAAGATGATTTAATTTTAGGTTTAGCCTCAGTGCATCTGTATCAGCCCCAAAGGTTCAGCAGCACAGGTATAGAAAGAAGGCTACATTGTTCTTCCTTAAGGAAAAAAATTAAGGACTATAAAATCCATTTGATCTGTGCACCACTTTGTATTTACTCATTCGTTTACAGAGCCGATTCCACTGGGGAAAATTATTTCAAAGGAAAATCTCCTCTATTGCCTTATAGAAATTATTAAAAGCATCTTAAGTTTCTGTTTTTGAATAAACTGAACTGCTAAAAACCATTAAGGGAAGAGACCTAGCTACATAAATATCAGTGCTGAGACATGGGTTTGTGAATATGTCATTTCCACAAAGACAGCACAATGTCATTTAATTGGTGTTGGTCCAGTATTAAATGACACCTGCCCTAGCACAGATTGAAAGTGTTTCATTAATATATACATACACGTAATTACTTACAGTTCAAGTGTTTCACACCTGTCTTTACATACAAATTACCTAGAGTGCTTGTTTTCAAGTTTAATATTCATTGACTATGTGAAACATTGATTTTGAATTCATCTAAAAACTTGAATAATTAATTCTTGTGCCCTTCCTTTTGTAATGGGCATTTTTTTTTTTTTTTTACATTTAAGGACATAACACTCTCTTCATTTGGACACATGTTATTTAATCAACATGGTATTGTTTTGGAATATATTTGAAAGGAGTCAGTTAAATGTGTTCTTTTTCTGAGTTACTGAAATTGCTTTCATGAATCATTCAAAACAAAATATTCCCATTTGGAGGGGAGGAGTGACTTTTTCTTGTTTTTCTGTGTGTTTTTCACTTTAATCCTGGCCCCTAATACCACTCTTCTCTTTGTTTCAATGTTTTCCAACTTTTTAAAAACAAGCCAGTATAGATTCTCTTTTTCTAACTCTAATAATCTATATAGGAGTAAGTGAGTCCTCCACCGTTATCCACTATTTGACATTACAGAGAGAGTTTAATTGCTCAATTTTGCATTTTTTCTTTCTTTCTTTCTTTCTTTTTTTTTTTTTTTTTGTAAAGGACTCTCCTTTTAACCCAAAGCATGTGTTGGTATATACATGTAAAGCTCTATTTCGGACTTCTCAGAAGGTCTTCATTTGAGAATTTTGCCATTAGACGCATAGGCAAAGTAAGTATTCCAAAGGTCCTTGTGGGAGTTCTAGTGTTAACCTAATTTTATGTGAGAGTGCAGAGGCAATGATCAGTACATAATGTACTTAGTGATCAAACATTTGACATTTCTCTCATCCCCTTACAACCTCAAATGAGTAAATACCTACCTGAAGCATTTTTGGCTGATATGCTCAAGGGGAGAAATATTTTGCCATTACTTATATATTTATATAAAATGTGCCAGTATGTATATTATTTATATACATTATAATCATATGTATATAGTCTAATAGATCTCTCTCTCTATATATGTGTGTGTGTGTGTGTGTGTGTATGTATGTATGTATGTGTATATATATATGCATACACAGACTTTATCTTTTAGAACAGTTTGAGGTTCACAGTAAAACTGAGTGGAAGTTACAGAGACTTCCCACGTACTTCCTGTCACCAAACACCCACAGTGATGAGCTTACATTGACACGTTATTATCACCCATAGTGCATACTTTACAGTAGAGTTCACCTTTGGGTACTATTTTTCTTTTTCAGTGAGCAGTTGTCTTTCATGTCACCTGTCCCTAGCCACTGTTTGATTTTTTCATAAAAGGGGGCATTAAATGCCCACTATTTTGTGACAAAGAAATTTTAACTCAGAATATCAGGAAAAGTAACCCTAAAGCAAATGTCAAGATTCATTTTTTTTCCTCTCCAAACTGGTAAGACAGATTTCTTTTACTAAATACAAATTTTAGACAATTGCAGTTAGAGCTTCTAAATTCTAAATTCTAGCTGGTAGACTAATGCACGTTTCCTTTTGTTCCATAGTAACTAAACACCTACTTTGCAAAAGTGGCTAATGTCAAGGAAGTAATTCCTTCCAATATCGTTTGAGTCAACAAGTGCAGCCATGCACTTATGTAGTACCATGATATAATACTTCAATTTACAATCATCAGAATAAGTGTCACCCTTTTTTGCAATCAAAATGAGCATGGCAAAAATCCTTCATGTCCTGATTTTATTATTTAATCCTTCAGCAGCGAAACCCCAAATGTCTGATAAGGATTTCTTTTTTGGCACAGAGATTGCTCTTTTGATTCCAGTGGTTCCGTTTCTTATCCTCAGGGTTGAAATTGACTTTTTGACCATATTTCTGATTAAATGTACAGAGTGCTGCACTCTCACTCTGATCCTACCTGTGAACTTAAATATTGAGGATTACACTGGGGGTGTCTCCTCTTCTCCTTTGGCTATTAGTCAGTTACTAAGCTTGTGAACCTGATCAGGTGCTTGACGACGTGATGTCTTGAAGACTATCAAAATGAAGATGTCTTGACATTTACAGGCACAAAACCCTGAATATGCCATCATACAAACGATGCCATGACCTTTAGAAGCAAAAACAAAATGTCAAAGGTTTTTACAGGTCTATCTTTTCTAAAGCAGCAGCTATTTTCTTGGTATCCCTTAAATCTCAAACCCTAGCCTAACAAACTTTCACTGAAGATAGTGCATCTTAGAGTGCTTCCCCGTATTTCATAGTTGAACCTCACTGGAGTTGCATGGACTATGCAGGGCATTTCCGTACAATTACAGAGACTGAGTCACAGAGGTAAAAGGACTAGGCTGAAATGCTAAAGCTTGAAAGCCACGGAAACCAGCCCTTCTGACTCCAGCTTCTGTCAACTTTCTGCTGTGCAAAGAAGCCACGGATCTTCTACCCGAAGGGTCCATCAGTCATTATCATGTAGTCATCTCATTCTGTCAGATAATTACCTTATTCTTTTGAGTTTATTTCTAAGGATATAAAAGTCTTGAAATAAACACCATAGTTGAGGAGAGGCACATAGAAAACTGTGGTTCATACAAACTGTAGGGGAATCCTCAAAGATAGGGCTTTTCAAAGTTTACCCACAAGCCGGAGGGCAGGTGGTTTCCTCCAGCAACTGAAGTCCAGGAGAAAAAGGAGCCTCCTGCCTTTGCCTTTTGAACAGGGGATTTTCCTGACCCAGTAGGGACAAACCTTCATGTTATCTCCCTGACTTCACTTGAATGACTCCTTCTTGCCTCCCACCCACCCCCTCTTTTAAAAATTGAGGTATAACCGATATGTAACATGTTAGTTTCAAGTGTACAATGTAGTGATTCCATATTTGTATATATTGCAAAATGATCACCACTGTAAAAACTAGTGAACAGCTTTGTCCCCTGCAGATGTCCTAGAGATGCCTAAAGGCACACTGCCTTTGTTTGACATGGCGTTTTACAGAAAACTCAAATTTGACTTATGTAGACAGGGCTTGCATCCTCAGTTCACCATAGTGCCCACAACTGGGGTAAACCAGGCCAGTTCACGCCTTTACAAAATTGACCTTGGAATCTTTTCCTACCTAATACTTTAGCTATGTATTACCAGTTCCATATGGTAATACATCTCTAAGTACATAAAGGAGATTCTAATGTAGATATTCAGATATTTTGAATGATCACCTCTATGTATTAAATTTGGATTGCTTTGTAGCCTTGAAAGTATATTTTTGGGGTTAGCAGATCAAATAAATATTCTAGTTTCCGGACACTTTTTAGAATATTGACTGAAAAGCTGTTTCACTGGTCACCTCAGGGAGTTAATAATTACATCTCACCACCACAGGAAGAATGGAAGACTTCTGAATGGACTAAGAACGAATATAAATTTATTAATTTATTTGAGGAATAGTGTAGTTATGCCAAAGTAAAGGATAATCGGGGGTGCTCCAATGGTCCGCGGACTTAGCACAGACCAGATAGAGAGTTTTTAAAAGTTAAATTCTACAAACGGTGAGATTTTCCGAATTATCAAAAGATTCACTGCAGGGTTTCCTTCATGTACATTCTTGTGTGCTAGTGTAATACTAGCCAATTGATAAAGCCGACCGAGACGCAGAAAAATGCAACACAATTGTTCAGAACCACCAAGAACTGAAGAGCAAACATGAGGATAACACATCCCAGCAAAATACCAAATTGGATAACGCTGCATTTTCCTATGTGGAGGTGGTACCAATGATGATTCTTCTTCCTTGGATGATTAGGTTACTCGCTTAAGCCCTAACATTCTGTATTTTATAACCACTTTGGAAAATGTATGTGTAATCCACATCCCTTTGTTAAGCACAGTGTAATCAATGCAAATTTAATCTTTGCTTGGTGACCCACAGTCATCATTATGAATACAAATGATGTGCTCTTCTCAGGGACCTACAGATACATAGGTCTGCTTGCTTCTCACACGGAGTGGTCTTAGAACCCTGTGCTTGGTTGTCCTGTCTGATGGCCTTTGTTTCCTGAGTAGTGGTTGACAGTTCTTGATGCATCAAATTTCCACCTCAACTAGCACTGCCCCCATCAAATTTGATGTTATCCATTGCAAGCTGGCGATCATTTCATCATGGTAATAACAAGCTTGTCTGTAGTCCTGTGGCAGAGTAAAAAGATTTAGACATCTTCCACTGTTTCTTTTCTTTTGGGGTGGGGGGTGAGGAGTGAGAAAAGTGTAGTTCCTTTTGAGGTACCTAGTTGTGTTTTTGAGGCTGTCGTTTGTTGGCAGCTTGGCCTCCAGCTTCCAAGAGCTTCTACTGTGTGTAGGAGTGTGGGCCATTTCTACACACAATACAATGATTTGCAGGTTATGAGAAGCAATTTTAATTACACTTCAGAAGCATTTACTGTACAGGTTTTAGAAATTGAGGCTGCTGCTGTCTCATTATGCTGATTTCATAATGATGAAATGATTCTTAAGCATAGTGTTACCTGACATCTGTTAAAATAAATAAGACCTCAGCAGGCAATTGCTTACTTACCACTGCTGCCAATGGAACAATATACTTGTCTAAAAAAATTATAAAAATACTAGTCTAAAAATAAAAGAACCTGGCCAGTAAACACAGTGACTTGAAGATGCAGTTCACTTTTGGTCATACGAGGTACGTATAAGAAAGTAAGTGAATTATCCATCTGTGAATTCACGTGAATGTAACTTGATGAAAAAATCACTGTATATTTATTTCACTAATAAATTTTAAATGTTTTAGCTTTTATTTTTAAGGCGGAGAATTAGTTACAACTTTGATTCAAGATTCAGGCAGATAAGGATAAAGAGAGCATTTAATGTGCTGCTTAATATAGGAATACTGATTCTCAGACTTTTCCAATTCATGACTGAGGAGCCTATTAAGGTTTCTAATGCTGAAATTCCTTAATGTCAGAAGATTGTCATGTATAACAACAGTTAAAGCAATAATTAAAGAACTTCCTTTATAGGAAAGTAGTTGGTCTCCCTGAATACAACATGAACACATATCACGGTCTCAATAGTTTCCCTTGAGCAAAACAGCCAAACATTTTTATTGTGTGATGACATCACAGAGGAAAACCCACCCCTTGTGTGAGTCTTTTCCAGCCCGGTGTCCCAGGACCAAGCGCTTTATATCACGAGTCATCAATTAAAAGGATTTCTCACCACCTGGTTGTGCACGTCTTAAGCAAAGTCACACTCAAACATTAGGGTGCCAAGACAAGGAAACTTTTCAAACACACTAGTCGCTGACTTCTTTTTTCTCTTTAAACATTTTTTATTGATTTATAATCATTTTACAATGTTGTGTCAAATTCTAGTGTTCAGCACAATTGTTCAGTCATACATGGACATATACACACTCATTATCACATTTTTTCCTCTGTGATTCCCTGTGCTATACAGTATAATCTTGTTTATGTATTCTACAATTTTGAAATCCCAGTCTATCCCTTCCCACCCTCCGCCGCCCGGCAACCACAAGTCTGTATTCTATGTCTATGAGTCTATTTCCATCCTGTATTTATGCTTTGTTTTGCTTGTTTGTTTGTTTGTTTGTTTTTGTTTTTTAGATTCCACATATGAGTGATCTCATATGGTATTTTTCTTTCTCCTCCTGGCTCACTTCACTTAGAATGACAGTCTCCAGGGACATCCATGTGGCTGCAAATGGCATTATGTTGTCGTTTTTTATGGCTGAGTACTATTCCATTGTATAAATATACCACCTCTTCTTTATCCAGTCACCTGTTGATGGACATTTAGGCTGTCTCCATGTCTTGGCTACTGTAAATAGTGCTGCTATGAACATTGGGGTGCAGGTGTCATCCTGAAGTAGGGTTCGTTCTGGATATATGCCCAGGAGTGGGATTCCTGGGTCATACGGTAAGTCTATTCCTAGTCTTTTGAGGAATCTCCACACTGTTTTCCACAGTGGCTAGTCGCTGACTTCTTACAGCTCCTTATTGCCAGAAGGCTGTTTAAGTGACAGGATGCTGGTGCCCCTAAGGGATACAGGAAAAGGTCAGCATCACGCTGTGACTTTGCATCTCTCCCACTGCAGACAGCATGCGATAGTGCAGTAAGCTGGACCACACGGCCTAAAGAGTAACCAGACCAGAGCTGTCCTTTCCGGATTTCCACAGAACTTGGTGGCTTTACTCAGAGGTCATGCTGGGCCATAGAGGTCTGGGCCAGTCTTACTTACACACAGCGTGTCATACCAGCAAACAGTTGACAGATAACAATGGGGTCTATTCCATACACATTTTACTCTATGGAAGGCCATCAACAAACACATGGGTTGCCAAGTTAGTACACTGTTGCCCAGGTATCTAAAGTATGCTTACCCTGGCAATTCTGCAAAATATCCACATCACTGATTAGAAGGAGTGTAGCTCTGCCCTTCAGTCTTGTCCACACATCCACCCTCCCCGCTGTTTTTTGCTTTCCGACTTTGTGCCTAAAGTGTAAAATTCTACCAGGCAGCCCACTATATGTTTATCCATGTGAATCAGGATTTTCTCAGCAGTGCTCATCCCAAACAAGCAAAGGAACAAATTGTGTATCAATGCTGACTAAATCTAGAACCATCTGTGTTCATGAAAACAGCGTCATTCTTGTTTGTTTGTAGGGCAGTAAATGATGGTGTTCCCTGTGCCATATGATTATCGTGAGCGCCAGATGAAACAATGAGGGCAAAATGCGTAGGCACATGCGAAGTGCTAAAGAAATGATAGTTGTTGCTCACTGATGCCCTCATTAAGATTTTTTAACACTACGGACAAGTAATTATGAGCCCATTAGCCACCTCTGTGGACTTAAGGTGTGACATCCGAATGATGTGTTCTTTCATAAGTTTTCTTCTCACGTAAAGATTGAATTTATGACTGTGGCCTCCTATGAGCCAAATTTTATCAACACACTGAGGTCACCAAACAAGCAGAAAATAAAAACACTTCTCAGTATGGGAAGCTTCACCTTATAGAAACTTATAAAAATTCAAAGTAGTAACCTTTCTTTCCCAATATTGAGAAACCTGTTTCAAATGTCAGATGTTACACTGGATATATTTGTTTTAATATTAATCTATGGGATAAATTTTGACCTGTAAAAGACAGTTCAACTAGTGCATTTAATTTTGTATTAGGGAAATTGCGTCATTCTCTTCTACGTGGTATATATGTTCAGGCACAGGGGAAAGTGCCATAATACAGTGCAGAGGATAATAATATTACAAAACGAAGAAAAGGGGTCAAGAGATGGAACTAGCACTAAGTGGAGTGCAGGGATTTTTGAAGAAAGTGAGCAGTGCAGTATTGTTCTTCTGAATATTTCTAAAGTGCTTTTTTAAAAAACATTTTTTATTGATTTATAATCATTTTACATTGTTGTGTCAAATTCCAGTGCTGATGCTAAATGTAAATTTTAATACTCATTTTTACCACATGGGCCCACGTGGTTGCCCGTCAAAAGGAAGACATCACAAAGACGATCATTCAAGCTACCTGAATTTCAGTGACGATAATTCTAAGGTGGAAGAGCAAACAAAACAATAGTGAGGGGTTTGTCAATAAAATTCCTGAAAATGGAGGATAGCTAATCCTGAATTAAGCATCCAAGATGCAGAGCTATCAACAGGCGTGGCTTATTTTTACCATTAGTTCCATCCTTAATTATTATCTAACTATACCATTAGGGGAAAAGACGCAGGGTCACACATGGGTAAACTGCAGTGTATGCAAAGGTGGGGAGAAATCTCTGAATAGTGTGTATCAAATTGTTAATGGCAGTTCTCTCTGAGATTACAGAAAACATCAAATTTCTACTTTATGAACGTCTGTTAGGTTTGAATATTTTTACAACAATCACGGATTACTCCTGTAATCAGGAAAAAAAAAATAACCATCATACTAAGCAAATGCTTAAACATTTTAAAGTCAATTTCACTTAAAAACCAGGGAAAATTCCAGTAGCACTTATAATTAAGTCTCTTAACCAGTTTTTGGGTGTCCATGGACAAATCGCCATCAATATATAAACATGCTTTAGTCTCTTTCAAAAAACCACTAACCAACCAACAACATTGGTTTCTCTCATCCTCATCCCTCAAAGCTATCCTTTTTCCTTTGCTCCATGACATACAAGCGAATGGAAAAGTAGCCTACATTTGCAGTTTCTGCCTCTCCTCATGTTTGCTTCTTAACATATTGATGTGGTCTGGAGTTTGGTCCCATTATGAACGTTGTTTCAGGTAATCACTAACTTTCAACTGCATATCATTAACTGTCTTGCATAACTTCCTTACCACATTTGAAATGCTGAACACTCCGTCATTAAAATTTTTACTTCTTAAAATTGAGGCATACTTGACAAATTAAAATATTGTGTATGTTCAAGTTGTAAAATTTGATAATTTTATATATGTATAAATTGTGAAATAATCGACAAGATCAAGCTAATTAACATCAATCACCTCAGCTAGTTACCATTTTATTTGTGTTGAGAACACTCAAGATCTACCCTCTTAGCAAGTTTCCAGTATACATTAAATTATGGCTAACTAGAGTCACATTGCTGTCTATTAGATGCCCAGCACTTACTCATCTTGCATAACTGAAATTTTTTACCCTTTGACCAACATCTCCCCATTTCCCCCTCCCTCGAGCCCCTGGCCACCATCATTCTAATCCCTGCTTCTACAGGTTTGAGTTTTTTGGGAGCCACATACAAGAGAGATCATGCAGTATTTGTCTTTCTGTGTCTTGCTTATTTCGCTTAGCATAGTGGCCTTCTGGTTCATCTATGTTGTTGGGAATGGCAGGATTTTTTCTTCTTTTTAAAGGCTGAATAATATTCCATTGTATGTATATACCACATTTTCTTTATCCATTCATCTGTCAAGGGATATTTAGGTCGTTGGTTCCGTGTCTTGGCTACTGTGAATAATGCTGCGATGGTCATGGAAGTGGAGGTATCTCTTCCAGATCCTGATTTCATTTCCTTTGGATAAGTGCTCAGAAGTGGGATCACATGGTAGTTCTATATTTAAGTTTTTGAGGAACCACCTACCTTTTCCATAAGAGCTGTACCAATTTACATTCTGACCAACAGTGCACAAGGGTTCCCTTTTAGCTACATCACATCAACACTTGTTAACTTTCATTTTCAGGTAACAGCCATCCTAAGAGGTTTGTGGTGGTATCTCCTTGGGGTTTAAATTGGCATTTCCCTGATGATTAGTGAGGTTGACCATCTTTTTGTATACCTGTCGGACATCTGTATGTCTTCTTTTGAGAAATATCTACTCAGTTTCTTTGACCATGTTTTACTTGGGTGGTCTCTGGGGTGGGGGGAGGTTGTTAGTTTTTTCCTTTGTTTGCTTGTTGGCTACCACCTTGTATGAATTCCCCATATATTTTGGATATGAACTTTTTTTTTTTATCAGATATATGGTTTGTAAATATTCTCTCCCCTTCTGTAGGTGGCCTTTTCACTCTGTGGATTGATTCCTTTTCTGTGCGGAAGGTTTTTACTTTGATGCAATTCCATTTGTCTATTTTTGCTTTTGTTGTCTGTACTTTTGGTACACATCAAAAAAATCATTGCCCATATCAATGCCAAGAAGCTTTTTCCCTATGTTTTCTTCTGGTAGTTTTACAGTTTCAAGTCTTACATTCAAGTCTTTAGTCCATTTTCGGTGGATTTTTGTATATGGCGTGAGATAAGGGTCCACTTTCACTCTTCTGCATGTGGGTTTCCAGTTTGCCCAACACCATTTAATGAAGAGACCATCCTTTTGCCTTTTTGTGTTCTTGGCACCCTTGTTGAATGTGAGTTGACCGTATATGGGTGGGTTTACTTTGGGACTCTTTCTCCTGTTGCATCGGTCTATCTGTCTGTTTCTGTGCTAGTACCAGCCTCTGTCTTCTTGCTATATCTTCATTTATCCCACGCTCTTTTCGGGTTGTCCTATGATGCTGAATGCTTTCCTCAGGCTCTTTCCTAGACTGCTTCTTCCTCCTCATCTTTAATGCTACCGTTGTCTATAGTTGCATCCCTTCTCCTTTTGTATTTTCTGAACAACTGTTTCTATGCTAAAGACTGCTGTATATGGTAATGACCCAGGGTGAGCTACAGATCTCTGTATCTTCTACCTACTTTACAGCTTCACTTGAATGCCCCGGGAGTCTTCAGATGCTAAAGGGATACTCTTGTTATGAAACTGTTAGAAATTTAGGGGTTAGAGATGAGAGTAAAACCAGATGTGGACAAAGAGATCTCTCAACTGAGTTGTTTCGGGGACAGTTAGGAGGAAAAGCAAAGTGAATTGAAACCCACAAATGAAAAGGGTTTGTGAATAACAGCATCCAGTATTTTGCAAGGTCAGCGGCAGACAATACAAGACCTCCAGGCTGCATGGAGAAATACTCAGGTTAGAATGTGTGGTACTTTGTGGAGGGAAAAGAAAAAAGTACTAACATTTCCTGAGCATCCATAATGTGTCTTACAGGCTAGAATTCACTCCCATTTTTTTGGAGAGACAAATTGAAATGATTTTTCCATGCCTATTTTTTTAACAGCTGAATGTTGCTAGAGGAAAATTATTCCAAAGCCAGTACTCCTCCCTGGGACTCCTTATCAGAGTTTTGCACTCTTTTTCAGTAACAAAGGTGGAAATACATGAAGTTATCTCCCATTTTCATTGGGCTTGACTAGTGAGGTGAAGGAGCTAGGAATTCTGACAGGGATTACTGTACAGCTTTTCTCTAAGTGAAACCATAAGGCACATATAGAGATTGAACTAGGAACCTTCCTTTCATATTTGCATCATTCATACAATAGATTTGAGATTAAACTCCTAGTGTCATTCGCCCTTTTGTTTCTTTAAGGACGAACTGAAGAGTTTACATATCTTGAGTCTGGGACAAAGGAAGCTGAGATGATATTATCAAAATGTATCAAATTATGAAGGATATGGGAAGAGGAAGAGTGGAATCACTCAACAACTACTCCAACCATGAAGACACAGTCAAAACTTGAAAGATACAGACGACAGATGAAAAATGATATTCTGTGTAACAATTCATATCCTTGGGGACCTCGTTATTAGTGGGTCTGAGATTTTTTAAATTAGTTTCAAAAAGGCTTACAAATGCAAGAGAGGTGGAATGTTGGGGATTTGGAGTGGGTGTATCCTTAGCTCCCCACGCTGTTATCCTAGAGGACAGTCTACAATGCTGCCTTTGTGTGCAGTTTGACAGCACAGTAGGTAAAGCATGGGATCCAGAGTTCAAGGCCAACTGCTGCCGTTTCCTAGGCGTGTGACTTTTGGTAAATGAGCCAACTGGAAGGTAGAGAAAGGACTTGAAGGGACGTTTCTCTAGAAAAGACATACAAATGGAATAATACCTGGTTTGAATCACCCATACAGCTAATAAACCAGAGTTTTTGGCAAAACCAAAAAAAAAAAAAAAAAAAAAAAAAAAAACAAACAAACAAACCACCAAATGATCTTTGTTCACTTTAAGAGATTGGAAGACAGCAACCCATCACTCTGAAAGGGAAAGAATAAAGCAGTAATTCTGCTTTTCTTGTGTGGGTTATATTGCAGGAAAGCCAAATAACCAGGAGTTTTTCTTTATGGTAAGAGTTCCAGCCAATAAATCCAGGAAGAATGATAAGTTATAAGAAACCACCATTTTGAACAGCTAACGAAATAATGGATCTAGACAATAATCCCCAATGGTTGCTACACCCATTAAGTGAAATGTTGATGTGCTGCATTTAGTATACACCATGGTCTTCCTTATGGTTTGCATTGTCTGTCCAGGCATCGTTACTAATACCACGCCGTTCTTCATTCTCAAATGTGTCTCCATTTAGGTAATAAATGATCCCCCTAGTGACTGGGAACTTTGACACAAATGGGGCAGGCTAATAACAACTGAACCCATGTCACAAAAATGGGACAGGGAGTCTTTAAGTATCTCCCGATGGGACACGGATGCAAATGGAAGTACAGAGCAACATCTCTGATGTATTCCTGCCCAAAAGTCAGACCTGAATCTGTTGAAGCCTATCAGTTTACAGAAAATAACTGTGGCTAGGAGAACATGTTAAGAAACACAAGGGGGAATGCAATCAGCCAAATTCAAGATCTCTGGAATTTTAGGAGATGATGACCTAACTTCCTCAGCAGCAAATAAATGGCAAGGAAAAGCAAGAGGAGAGAGACTGGTAACAGACTAGAAGAAACTAACAAAACATGCCAAGAGATGGAGGGTGCAGACCCTTTTTGAATCCTGATTTGGACCAGCTGAGAATAAAAAGACACTTATGAAATCATCTGGGAAATGTAAATATTGACCAGACATTAGATAATGCTAAGAATTATTGATGACTTGCTATGCCTGGTCATGCATGACGTTGTTTTAAGAAACCAGTATGCGTACGAAGGGGCTATGAATAAAAGGATGTCTAGGATTAGCTTTAAAATAACTGAGTGGGGATGGGGCAGGGGCAGAGTTACAAAGGGTAATATGTGAAACAGAATGAACTCTATCTTGATAATAGATGAAGCTGGGTGATCATCATACTGTTCTCTCCACGTTTATGCCTGTTTGAAAGCTTTCGAAAACCACTCCCAAATTCCTCATTCCATATACTCAAAATCTCAGAAAATGTCTCGGTCCTTCCCTGCTCTTTTTGGCCATAGGTTGTACAGGAATGGGGAACGTGTGGGCTTTGGAGTCAGGCAAACTTAGACTCAACACTAGGTGACCTGGAACGCGTTGCTCAACTTTGCTGGTCCTCAGTGTCCTGTCCTATAAAATAAGATAACCTCATCTACATTGAAGAATTTGTGTAAAGATTAGATATCCAAACCGCTTGTTAGTGACAGTTATTATTATCCTTTGATTGGTCCCTAACCTAGTGCCTGGACTATGGTGGGTGCTCAATAAATCTTTGTTTTGGGATTAAGTGAATTCATTATGAGTGAATTGCTACCATATTTTACATTGAAGTCAACCTTAGTTCCTCATCTTTTACTGCCATTACTGTCATCTGCTATGGATATAGCCAAACCTCTCAGTCTAGATTAAAGTCAAGATATCTGCTTACTAATGTCACACATTTTCTTCCTACTCTCCCCTCAAAGAATCCCCAATCCTTTTCCTCCTCTTACTGTCTAAACTCATCTCCACTTCCTTGGTCTTGTGTCTGTCTACCTTCCCAAGGGCCCATAGAACCTGTTAACCCCCCAAACAAAACAGGGAGCGAAGAAGTGGTTGTAAAAAGTACCCAGTCAAAAAGAAGGTAGGAAAAGAGGGGGTTGGGTTGGGGGAAGAAAGAACAATGAAGAGAAGAGACTACTAGGAACAAATACACCCCTTCTTTAAAGGACTGGCTGATATGCTCCTTCCTCCAATCGAGATTCTCTTAGGAAGAAATGGAAGGACACAAAATGACCTGTCTCCAGTCATGATTTTCCAGCTGTTTCCACTGAGACTGTGCAAACTTCTCACGGTTTTTATTTTTCAGAGTTAACATGGCTTTTGCAAATAAACAAGCTTCATTCTATACCACGCATGTGCATTAGATCACTGGTGTCTCAAGCATGCAACTATAAGAAAGTGCACAAGGATGGTGTTCATGAATTTATAACAATGCATGGTTTTGATGGTATAGTTCTTAGGACTCAAATGGTTGTCTTGGGCCTCTGGAAAGACAGCAAAGTGAGCACGAAGGCCATTTGGTTTGGAGAAACAGAGGCTTCAAGTGAAGGGGTGGGGGCTGAGGAGGCAGTGTACGTCAGGGAAGGGCAAGGAAGGAGCCTTGAGGGGAGTCAACAGGGAAGAGGAGGAAGAGCTTGGGTGAGGTCACCTCACCTTGAAAGTACCTGTGGACCTGGGTTGAGGGGGCACCTTCCTTTTCTTCCTCCCTAGTTGCTTGGGGCTGGTTCTTCAGTCACTGTGCCAGTAAGTTGTGGTTTTAGGGTTGCCATGACTATGTCATTGACTCCTAGTGGTCTATCCTAGGTTCATGGCCTTCATTCATTTCCCTCTCCCCAGGACAATGAGCAGCCACCCCCTTAGGCATTGACTGCCCAGCAAGGCCCCCTTCCAGCCAATGTAGCCCTGGGGGAGGGGCTTAGACACCACAAAGCAGTATTAATTACAGTATGATGGGGGGAGGTGGATGCTGGGTACCCCAGGGTGCTCTGGTTGCAGAAGGACGACATTTTCTGAGCACCCCTAAGGGGCCCCCCAAACTTTGAGGATTACTAGTACAATCACTGGGAAACTGATTATGAAACTGCCCAGAGGTCATCTCAGGCTTGGCCAGTAAGGCCAGAAGTCCTTGTGCCAGGCAGGACGAGGGTGGGTGTGTTTGATCCCCAGTGTGCAATGCAACTGACCGTAGGTCCAGCCCACAGCCTTGGCACTGGCATGGGGGTGATGGCCTGCGGGCCCTTTGGCCTGCCGTGGCAGAGGCAACCCCTCCAAACTGCGAGGCTCAGGGTGGATATGGCATTTGGGCAGTGACCTTGATGGCCCCTCTAGGGACCAGGGGAGGCTCAGGGCGGTTACAGTTCTGGGCCAGTGAGCTTGGCAGATCGTCCAGGGCAAGGAGGCAGGCTCTGGGTTGACTTGGGACTGAGGCAGTGTCCCTGAGAGCCCTCTGTGGCCCAGAGGAGTCTCAGGGTGGACACAGAATTGATGAGGACAAGGAAGGTGATTGGAGAGGTGTGGGGAATGGCTTGCCTCGGGGTCAGGTGTGGTCCCGCTCTAATGGGGCTGTGCTCCCAAAGTCAGGCAGAAGGGCAGGGGAGTGGGGTGTAGACTGAAGGCTGGCCAGGGGCCGGGGGCATTGGACTGGCTCTCCCAGACTCTCAGGTCACCCTTAGGGCCCCAGACAGGACCTTCCTATTTGGAGTACATGGGCTGTGACTTCCTTGAGGATGGGATCTGATGAACCTGCCTGGGAGGTTCCAATCTTTTGTTGTCAGATTCAGCCACGGATGCAGAGACCTGTAAATGCTGTGCATGCCTTCTCCACTCACCTTTGCCAGCCAAAAATGAGGCTCAGAGCTCAACGTTCAGCCTTCTGACTTATGACTGCAGGAGCGATGTCCTGAATGCAGTGGGTTCCAATGGGTGACCAAAAGGTTGGGTTTTCCCATCAAATACACACACCTCTGATGGGCGGTCTTAGAGCCACCTTAACAAAGGCTCAGATGGGAAGGGATCTCAGAGTCCACACAGCCAGCCACAAATCCGGCTCTACACCCCAAATGCGCCCCGGTCCAAATGGAAAGAGAAGAGATGCATGTCCCAGAGAGGCAAATAACCCCACGAGAGGGCCCCGGTACTCTCCCTTCTCTATAAACCAACAGACACCCATGAACTCACCGATGTGGGGATCCACGGGGTTCTGCTTTCATATGTAGGCCATCAGTCCATGATGCTGATAAATATTTCTCACTGAGAAGGTGAGTGGTGCATCCCCATCATCTTGGAGATTAGATGGTCCCCTAGCTCACGGGACAGTGAGCTCTTCCTGTGGCACCTGGAATTTATCCTCAGAGCAGAGTCTTAAGCTCTACCAACTCACAATGCTTTGAATGGATGAATGAATGAGTGAAGGGAATGAATGTAAGAATGAAGTAGTGAAGAAAATAGGAAAACGTAGAGACAGACCTGTCTCCCTGAGAAAGCTGAAGCTGGGAGGTATATTTGACTCAGAGAAACACAGTGTTATAGAAGAAATGAAGTGTGGTGTTTCAGGGTGTAAGTTCCATGTAGAGCATGGAGGTGGTGTGTTTCCAAACACTTCCCAGGACCATGAGGAAGTCATGTGCTTTGGCCCAGGCAGAAATGCCCCAGGAGTCTTGGCCTCTGTCAGACAGAGTTCAGACGGGTTCTGGTGGGCCTGAAGTACATATGATCTGGAAGGCCCTGACTAAAATTTAAAAAATGAGTATGAAAGTGAATATTTCCTTACAGTGAGAAGAAAGTTCCTGGAGAACTTTCAAAGACGGCAACTAATCCATCAAAATCCTGAAAGTATACACACACACACACACACACATATAATTTTTCAGACATTCCAACTATGTAGTTGTACAATCTGAAATATGATGAAGCAGAGGTTTGAGGTAAACGATACCATGGTTTTACCGTGAATCAAAACAGCTGACCTGTGCAAATTTTACACACACACACACACACACACACACACACACACACACACATCACGAGGCCACATGAACACTTAACCTGGACCTGTGAGTGACAGTTGAATCTAAGAATAAAAACACACTCAGGTTCACATTAAGCCTTTAATGTTTATTTTCACATCAGCTTTTAAAAAGGAAGCTAGCTTGTTTAACATCTGTTTCTCCTCTCAACAACAACAACAAGACCTCCTGTTTCAAGTTAGGATGACAGTTCATGGGCTTCAGAATTTACCTCTTAATCACGCACGTTTCCCTGTATTCCAACAAAAACTGTGTTTAGCCGAATGGAGACTCTTCTGTAACCCAGTTCCCACTTCCCAGATCCTGGTCCATCTACCACTGCTCACGCAGCCTGGAATGACTTACTGGTCTGCATTTACAGTGTCAGAACCTGTCAGAGCCAGTCAGCGAGTAAGTCCAAAGATCAAGCTTGCTTGGTTTGAGACAAACGACTGATTTGTTGTTGTTGTTGTTGTTGTTGTTGTTGTTGTTGTTGTTGTTGTTGTTGTTGTTTAGGGGACACAGGTCCAGAACAAAGAGCTTGCTTTCCTACAATTTATGCCAAGTAGATGGGTGCCTGACAGTCAGCCTGGACTCCCGGGTCTAGAGTAGCTGGACTGTGTATATGATGGCCCTAGTTGTCTTCCACATGGGGACAGACGGCTACGTGTAGCAGATCCAGTCCCTGTCACTTAGGAGGATGGCCAGGAGCCTGTCGGCTTTGGGAAACCACTCAGCCGCTGAAGAAGAGATACTCCCAGAAATGCAATCTCAGGGAAACTAACGTAGAGTTAACAGTCTTGCACAGGGTGACACAACGTTGACTGCATGCTGAGATTGCATTCACTCCCATGAGGACCACGTGCAGATGGTCCACTGACCTTGTCTGGATTTCAGATCGCTTTTCCAAGAACCGTTGGAAGGTTGCAACAATATATAGGGAACATCTCTGTCACTGGCTTCACCTCTCAGGGCTATTTTTCCAAACGAGCAAGCACAGTCGGGAAAAGTCAGGGATGATCTTGAGAAGGAATCCAATCAGTCGTCTGTACCACTCCATCACAGGAAGAATGAGAAACCCATGTGACATTTCTGTAAAACATACACCTTAGGTTTTGAAAACGACGGTTGCTTAGTATCTGAAACCAGGGCTTTTTCACGTAACAAAAGAATGTGCATCCTATTTTGAACTATGGGGAAAAAAAAGTCAAAAGCAGTTTTATGAAGATATCTGGAAAACTACACATTGGGGCAAGTAGAGGCAAGTCCGGTTATCTGCAGCATCTTAATAAATGAGCAGTGTGAGGGGTCTGGGAACGAGGAATGATGATGACCATGCCACCCTCAAGTGCTCGGGATGGATCCAGAAGGAATTCAGCGCGTTCCCGAGGCCTTGGATTTCCAGAAGGTGTTTACGCGCCACAGACATTGGGAGGATCACGCCTTTCAGACAGACAGGGATGCTCGCTAATGATGTGCATGATGAGAAGTCTCCCTGACAAGGTGTGGGCGCGGGGGGAGAGTTACTTCACCCTGCTCCTCCTCGCTGACCTCCTTCTCATTTCCTTTAAGATGTTTTCATCAAAGAGCTCTTTTTCCCGGTAATGCACAGGTGGCCCTCGCAGGTACTTTGCTTCTGCCTCCTTGTAATCCAATCCATCCAGTGCTGCAAGTGAACAGATGATTGCTTCTGGCAGAAGAACTTCCAGGACAAAACTCACTTTGTCATCTCGTGTCAGAGCCAGCACCTTCTTGTCGACCTGTTTGTAGATTTCTTGCAAGTGTCCCACCACTGCATCCAACTGATCTTCATCTTCCAGGTATGTTTCGACACAGATGACATACCTATTGGAATTCAGATAGGATGTCAGCCAGCGGGACTGCTTCCTGCCTTTGACAATGTCCAGAAGATGGTGGTCGGCCCCCTTCCTTTTCACGATGAAGTCCACTAGCTTCTGGTTGGCTCGGTCCCAGGCGGCCCTCATCCGGTCAGGGAGGATTTTCTTGCAGGGCCTCTTCCCGCCCAGGGAGGTCTCCTCCTCGGAATCTTCCAGGTCGGCATAATTCACCTTTGGGAACTCAATCTCCAGGTCCCCCTCTTGGATGGCTTTCCTCATTGGGTAGCTGACGTCCGCAGCATAATAGTCCAGGAAAGAGCCAGCAAAAGTCCCACGACCGAGCCCTTCTCGGTAGTGGGAAATCAGTGAGAAACACCAGTTCACACCTTGCCCGTACAGTTTCCCAGCTCTCTTCACTAGCCTTTCCTTCCCTTTACAATCCAGGTGTTTCAGTCTTCGAAGAGGAACTCGGATGCCGCTCCTCTCACTGTGCATGTTCGCCTCAATCAGGAGCACCCTGGCAGTCTGCTCCGTTTGGCTGACACTCTTTACCACAGCCGGCCAGAAGGGGTGATTCTGAAATTTAAACCAGACCATCATTCCTCTTTCAATGGGAGACGGCTCCTGTGGGGAAGCCA
This sequence comes from Camelus bactrianus, assembly GCF_048773025.1. NCBI lineage: Eukaryota > Metazoa > Chordata > Mammalia > Artiodactyla > Camelidae > Camelus > Camelus bactrianus. Next base: position 116,447,212 of record NC_133575.1, on the reverse strand, counting down.
GGCTTGGCGGCTGTCCCGTGGCCTCGCCGACACCCTTCTCAGCGGCACTGGTGGGGCTACTAGCCTCTGAGTCCACTGAAGGCTGAGATTCTTGCAGCCCTCCCTCAAACTCTGGTACCTGCAGCTTCCGTTTTCTACTTGCTAGTCGGAGTGAGTAACGCAGCCTGGGCTTAGGGCCGCTGGAGGCTGCTGCTTCGCCTTCCAAACCTGGGTTCCAGGTGCCCTGTCCAGGGTCCTTAGCAGTCCCGGAGAAGGTAGCACCTTCAGCGGAGACAGCCAGGGCCTGTGCACAGAAGACTTCCCGGGCCATGCGCACAGTGGGAAGGAAACCCGGTGGCAGGGATGGAAGGACGCCTCCACCTTCAGCACCGGTCCCCTCCTCCCTGACTGTGCAAGGCAAGGACATAACTCTTGAGGTGTCACTCTCCTCCCTGCCCTCTTTCTTGTGGTCATCTTCTGGCAGGGGCGGGAAGTTTGGGCACATGCTGGAGCTTCCTGAGGGCTCTGTTTGCCTTTCCCTTGGAATACAGCCGATGGTAGTGTGCACCTGAAGTTTGTCATGGTCAGGGGCATCCTCCCTCTTGGAACGTCGTACCAAGGGTGATTTGGGGTTCTCACGTTTCCTAGGACTCCTCAGGAAGTGCCTTCTGGGCTTCTGATACTTTTTACGAGGTCGCTTTTTCGGTCCCCTTGGAGACCGCGTCGTGGACTCCGGAGCGCCCGACGCCCTCACAGGACCCAGATTTGCTCTCTGGTTCAGAAGCTCCTGTGCCGCCGTCAGAGCGCTTCTGTAAGCCACCTCCTCTCCTGGTGGGACACTGGTCTTGGACGGGGCTGCCAGTGAGGAGGTGATGGATTCAATCTGAGACTCGTTTAGGGCCTTTATATCTGTGCTTTTCACTTTGACATTTTCATCCACTGAGAGTATTTGAACTTCTAGAGGAAAGGCCCTTTCCCTCTTGTTTCCTGCTGAGGTCTTGGACCTGGACAAGACCTTTGCTGGCCAAAAGTGGCCTTTCCAATTGCACAGGACATACTCGGCATCCATCATGATTTGACTTGGGTGCCCAGTGGTAATTAACCTAGGCTCAGGGGTCTGGCTGCAAAGCCACAGCTACGGTGGGTCCTGCCCAGAGCCGTGTTCTTCAGCACACCCTCTGGCTTAGGACTACAAAAGCGCGTACAGTGCATGCCGCCTGTCCTTCTCCACTGGAATCTCCTAGGGACCCTGGAGCTCTTGTTTTGGATGGATTATAGTGGACATGCTGGAATATGGAGGAGGAAAAGAAGAAAAGTGTCAGCAGGGGGTGGGGGGAAATGCCTTTTGAGAAATTAGAAGAATGTTGACAAAGAGTATTGATAAGAGATAAAGCAAAGACATATAGAGCATGTGCATCCAAGTGGGACGGGGTGGGGCTGGAGGCACGGCACGTGTGTGGGGAACAGTTACGGGAGATGCCAGAGGAATTTTGTAGCCCTCCAAACCCCACGTCTTGCCCTTTTTGTTACCACCGTGTCTAAAGAGCATCTGTGTGGGGAAGGGATCTCATTTGTGTTACTGGATGTCCTGTGCCCTCTGTGCTCCTTGGGGCCCTTCCTAGGGGGATGCTTCACTTGGTCTTCCCTAGGGTGCTAGTGCTGCCCGCACTCACTGCCTGTGCACCCAGGGGGCCCCAGGTGATCTCCTCCAGCATGCAGGCACTGGGGGTCAGCGCCCGCTATATACAGGTGACAGCCCCCTGTAGATGCCCCCTGTCACTAGCATGGTGTGTGTATGGGCTTCCCCCGCAGTCCCTATGCATCCACATGCACTTACCTGCTCTTATTACCAGGGGCCACACTTCCTCCCTCAAGACCACATTCCGTCACCGTTTCATGTGAATGCCTGCTTTTCACAATCATTTTCCTGACTCTCTTTACAGTGTGGATGCCCTGATATTTAAAAACTGATTTACATAAATTTCAACCGTTTGGAGGTGCGCAATGCAGAAGACGGAGTTGTTCTCTCAGTCTCTCTTCCCACCCAGAAATGTGCTGCTGGTAGTTTCTACTGTTCTGTATACATTGTACAAATACGTATCATAATTCACTTATAGATTTTATCACTTATAGATGAGATAAAAAACATGGTATGTTTCATAAGATGAAGTATTAATTCCCTAATACATCCAGGTATGTATGACTTTGTTCACATACACTCAGTGACAGAATGTGAAAGGTATGATGGCTAAGTAGACATACTCTGGGCATAAGCTGCACAAACTTTCCCTTGGACCAGGCTTCAAGTCTTGTGCTCTAGAGAACTGTGTGTTCCAGCGCTCATAGCACAGGTGTCATGTGAAGACACAGAACAAAACGGAGAAGGAAAACCAGGTGTCTCGGCTGCTGCAGTCTCCCTGCAGCAGGCCCTGCCAGCCCGTCACACAGAAGAGGAGTGCCAGAGTCACCTCGACCCCAAACAGAAAGCAACCCCAGGACAACATACACTCACTTAGACACACACACACACACCACACACACACACACACACACACACACACACATGCACGTGTGTGCACACACACACACTGACACTGACACTGACACTCTCAGCTCGAGGACAGACACCAAGTTGCCCCACAAAGATGCACATCATCCATGCTCTCTGCCTCTACACATGCATGCAAGTGTTTCTGCTTCCGGGATAGATGTCCCTTTCAGCTCCTTTTCATTCCTTATTTTAAAAGCACACGTGGGAAAGTCTAAAACGATGCTTAAAAGTATAAAAGAGGAAACATTCAGCACCATTCATCTAATCACGCAGACATATAAGACCCCAGACCGTAGAATTTTTATTCTATGGATACGTATGTGCTCTGTTAACAAGGTTTTAAAAATTGTACGGCCCTTTTCAATATTCTCTTGTATTTACCTTTGTGTACATCTTTCCAAGCATGAGACACTTTCATGGAGTCCTTTCAAAGGACACCAAGATGAAAGCTGTAGTTATTTTTTTTCCTGACTACTAAAGCAATGCATCTTTTGGAGGGACATCAGAAGGGAAGGGCGTTAAATGAAAATAATAAATATTAAATGGTCCTCCCATCAAATGCTTTGGCCCATTGCCCAAATAGCTCCCATTAAGATTAGGTACATATTCTTGCAGATGGTTTTCTGTTCATATTTTGTGCTAACAGGAATACAACTCTCTTCTCTCTCTCTAAAGATGTATGCAGGTAGGTGGATGGATGGATGGATGATGATAGATAGAGATGATGATGATAGACAGATAGATAAATACATAGATAGATACATAGATAGATGATAGATAGATAGATAATAGACAGATAGATAATGACCTGTAAATATTGATCCTCTTTTGCACACCAGGAGCAATGTGGTAAAACAGAACACTGAACAATACTGAATTAACTTGTAAAGTAACCCTAAATTCTCATTGGGCTTGGAAATGAAAATGCATCCAATGTTTTACTTTACATTCCAATCAATGTGCCTGCAGAGAGAGAAAACACAGAAGGAAATAGAAGGGGGACAGTCTAAACAGCAACCCCGCAATCTATAACCTCATCATCAATTTCAAGAAATTGTCCTCAAATGGACTAGCTTCAATTTTCTAGGTCCTGGTATAACTTTTGATCTAATCCATTTGTTCTTTAGGTGAGCAACCAGACAACTGGATGGCATAGAGGTTTTCTTTCTCCAACCAACAGCCATAATGTTTGGAAGAACTGTTTAGGAAGCTCGATCCTTTAACTCATTTCCCCAGTGAGGGCTGTGATCACTTCTGAAGAACAATGAAGAGGAAACAACCTTCCGAAGGAGCTGTCTCGAAATGAGGACGCTTTCCTCCCTATGAGCCCCACCACCACCACTACTGCCCAGAGGCAGAAATTGTCTCATTTTCACCCAGACACCTCCTCCCTACAATGGCTACCTTTTCATTGTTCCTTCTCTTAGGCAGCAGGTTTCGTGAAGTGACCGCCAACATGTATTTCCATAAAAGGATGACTTGGCCGTTCCTTTTATTCTTATAAAGGCCCCGTTTACAAAATTTCTGCCATAAAGAAAATACATTCTTGTGGTTGGGGGGGGCACCTCTTCATTGCCAGACAAATTCACCATCAACTTTCATACACTATTTTAAAGCTTATTTCAAGACTTCATTGGGTTTGAATTCCACTTGCAGGATGGTTGAGTGAGAATTTCTATCTTTTGTTCTTTTGTGGATCACTAGTTTCTTACATTCATAGAGGTCACACCTACCTGGAGATCTGGGGTTTTTTTCTGTACATCTTATTCAAGTGGCAAATATTCCAAGCTGAAAAATCATGAACTGCCCTCAGTTTTCTCAAAGGAATAAAAAGAACTTAGAGGTGTTTCTCACCTACAGATGGTCACTTGTGACTCTAAAGACACATACACCTTCAAGGCAACAAGGCTCTGCCTTGCAACTGCTCCTTAACAAATAAGGCCCATTAGCACCTAGTCCTGGAGGCACACACCTTCAAGAGCCATCTGCTCAGAGGAGGGGAAGTGTGAGCACTTGAGCAAAGGACGACACAAAGGTCAAGGTTTCTCACCAGAGCCTTATGTTAAGACTAGAGTGAATCCTCTCCCATTCTTTTTGCAGACTCAGGGGGTTCCTCTTGTCCAGCAGAAGAACTTTCTTTCAGCGATGCTCTGTCCCTATTAACCTGCCTCAGGGAGACCCCCAGAGTCCTCTATAACACTACCAAAATCATGCAGGGCATTAGGGTGAAGAAGTGGAGGAAGGGCAGCCTCTTCTCTCTGTGCAGATGAGACCTCTGTCATCACTAAAGTCCAGGAGAGTGAATGAGACGTGTATGTCAGCACCTACTGGCTTCCCTGTGTCGTGCACAGAGAGTAAGTGGTGCCCTTGTTCACAAGGTAAGTGTTTGCATTGTAGCTCGTCACAACAACATTGCATGTACACCAGGGGCTTGCTACCCAGTGGGGAAAGGCTAAGAAACCTGTGCACTCTGAGCCAACAAAGGTGTGTTACACGTTCAACACAAAGGCTGATGCAGACCTTCATGTACCGGCATAGGAAAAGTTCAGATAGAAAAATACGCCTAGAGACCAATAAAGTCCAAAGTAGGTGCCTTATGTAAAACACATATTCACGCAGAGAACAATGCTATATATACCTTATCACAGGACGCGGAAGACATGTAAGTGCGGGGAAAAGTCTAGAATGTTTCCTTGTCTAAATGGTAGAAAGACTGGTCATGACGTGGTTCCACTGAAAAGAGAAGAGGAGCAGGGATGGAAGTGGGTGGCAAGGGCAGACGGGATTTTTCAAACCACGCTGTAAAATGGTACAGGGAGGACACAGTTACATGTACACATGCACCCAAATCTTACTTTATAAAGATTTCGAGGAGATAGGGCAGGAAACGTTAGACAGGAGTGAAGGAAAGGAGAGCAAGTGTAGAAAGGGGGTACCATACCATACCATAGCATAGAATGCAAGGGGGAGATGTTTGAAATGTTTGACGTGTCTTGGAGGTGTATTTTATACAGACTAAAGGAAATAGTCATTAGTAGAATGAACCACAGAAGAGAGATTCAATCACAGTCCAAGAAGACAGAGGGGGGTGGGGTACAGATTGTGCATACAGAAAGAGCAAAAAGCAGACACTTTTTCAAAAATCGCGAAGTGTATCACATGGCCTATTTGATGTGCCAAACCTTCATGCATAATATAGTCTCTCTTCTTCTTTCTCTCTGTCTCTGTCTCTGTCTCTGTCTCTGTCTCTGTCTCACACACAGAGGAGACATGCAAATACACGTACAAACAGTAACAGTAAAACGTCCAGAAACCAAAGTGAAAGGAAACACCTTAAAAGCAAAGACAATAAAAGAAACCTCCTTATTACATAGGGTCCTCTTATTATTTCAAGTAGAGAGAGCTTGATAGAATTATTTGGAGGCAAAAAGGACAAGAAGGGAGCAATGAGACAAGAAGGAGGGCACCAGGGTAGGAAGGGTAGGGCATTTGTAGTTCTGGAAAAACTGAGGGAAGATAGCCGGCACTTCTGAGAACCCATGACCTTGGAGGAGGAGACCTCAGAGCTTGGGCTCAGACTTCTGAGCAAAGTGGACTGCCCAGCTCTGTGAGACTTCTCAAGGAGGTCAGGGGAGGGGTCCGTGAACCCCGAGACCCCTCCCAATGATGATGGTAAAAACTGACAATCTTGCACCAGAGGGTCAGGATCTGAGGGGAGGCCCCTGCCCACACCCCCGGCCCACCTCACCCCTGGGACCCAGATCCCTTAGGAGAGAGTCCACCAGTCTGCTGGTGCTGGTCTTCCCATGCGCAGCGATGGAGACAGTCCTTGGAGTTTGGAGGTAATCCACATTTACAGACCGACTGTCCCTACTGAAATCCCATGTCCATGTCCCCGTTGTGTGAAGGGCCATTATCGGGGTGACCCTGAGAGGGGCAGGAACAGAGAGGAAGGTACAGCCAGGTGCCTCCCTTCCAGACCACCTGCCGCCCTCCGGAGACCCCACTGGCCCGCCCTCCCAGGGAGCCAGAGGGTGGAGGGAAAATGGGGTTGGCAGAGCCTGGTCTCAGCACCACTCAGCAGCACACAGGACTGGAACTGAGTGAGAGGTGTGGACATCCTTTACCTGAAATCCGCTTCTCCTGAAAGCACATCCCTGACAAACAGTGCAACTGTACGTCCTCTTACTGCTGTGGCCCTTTTTTTTTAGGAACACAGAAAACACTCCCCAAACAGTAATGTCAGCGGCATCCACTCCCAAACATACAACCCCAAACTCCAGAACCTTTTGAGAAGGAGATCGTATTTACACTTATAGAACAAAGAAGGAGCCAGTCACTGATCTTAATTCAATTTACCTGAGCGTAATTAGCAGTGGGCTAACAGGAAATGTGACTTGCAGAGAACATGTGTCTTGGTTTGTGCGTACCAGCTGCTCAGTGTGAGCACGACATTATGCCCTGGTTTACACAAAGCTACATCACCTCCTCCAATCCTACCCATTTGTTTCACTGCTGACGTCCACTTTTCTCCCTCACATCATGCACAGTACATGCTTTCCTCGAAGTAGGTGTAAATGGTGAGTAAACTCACATCTTTAAGGGTTCATGTGACAGGCAGTCCTTGCTAAGCAGAGGTGTAGGATGAGGAATACTTGGGGGTCTCTGCTTTCAAGAGCTCAGGTGACAAGCTCCTCACACAACGGATGTCACATTAGGACACTGAAGCGGGGCTGGGTTAAGACAGGTTATTCAATCACCTTAGCCCCCGACAAGAGGAGGACCTGCCATCCTCTCTCATAAAACAGGAGGGATTAGAGCTCTTAATATACAAGTAAAGACCACACCACTGACACCACATACCACACACACACACACACACACACACACACACCCCACACACACACACACCACACACACACACGACAGACAACTCACATTGATAGCAGACACCTACTAGGCTCGATGTTTCTACAGTTACTCCATCTCTCCAGTCTGTAAATGTCCTTCTTAACTGTTTCTGCCTGCAGGACAGAGTGGCTTACCTCGGTTGTCATGGAAACCAGAATGTCATCACAACGTTCTCCCTGATGTTAGCTTTCTATGGAAACCAGGAAGTACTAGTACATCAGATGCAGAGCGTCGATCTTGCTCTCAGTCAGTTACAACCAGACCAATCCAATGAATGGATAAATGAACGGACAGACGAACAAATGGACTCTCAGACACAAGAGCCGGTGTTCTCACAGAATAGGCCGTAGGGGCAGGGCAGTTTTCACAAAGTGGCTTACGGACAGAGGACAGTGAAAGGAAACAGCTTTTGTTCCCACTTGAGACGCATACACTTAGGATCCTAGTTTTCAGGGAGGGCAAACAGTGGGGTGCACTCAGGGTTGATCTTTTCTAATCAGAAAGACTCTCTGAAACACACATATGGGTTTGAATCTGAGCTCCGCCTCTCCTCAGTCGTGTGACTTTCACCTTGTGCCCTAACGTTTCTGGTCCCTACTCTCCATTTTTTTTGGGTCAGGTCAATTAGTAGTGTCTCTGCTCTCAAGGGGTTGATTAAACATCATGGAAGTACACTGGACTTCAGCACTTCCCAGTGGTCACTTTGGGAACCCTGCATTGGGAGGCAGGGGAGGGGGTTGTTCCCTGAGGACCTGTTGGTGGACCAGTGAGGTCTTCCTTTCCCTACTCGGTATCAGTGAATCCGGATTGCTTGGTTCCCTTCCACGGAAACCACAGATTGTAACAGGTAGAATGAAGAAGCAGGAAAGAAAATCCAGCCCTTTCCTATTCAGGTAGACATTAAATACGTTTGTAAAAATGTCAAACAGTGCCGTGCTTTTCAGTTCTTTTTTCCTTCTAAAAAGTACAGTATTTTTTCACGTACTGCATATTCACATACATGTACTGCTAAGGTTAATATTGTTTATTAAGTGAATAAAGTAAAAAGTTGACTTCTTACTCCCCCCACCCCAAACTACTTGAAGATTTTATTACAGTGGTCTGAAAGTGTTATATTTTAATTAAAAAAATTTTAATTGGAATTCCCACACCAGTATACTCGCCATGTTATAAACTATTCCTTTCTGTGGCATTAAGCAAATGCACAACATTGGGAAGCCAGCACCTCTGTCTTCTTACAAAACTGTTCCATAAGTCCTAAAAGACATCTTGTACCCGTTAAGACGTCACTCCTCATTCCACCTCCCCCCAGCCCCTGGCAACCACCAATCTACTTTCTGTCTTTATGGATTGGCTTATTTGGGATATTTCATCTCAGTGGAATCACCCCATATCTGACCTTTTGTCAGATATGGCTCGTTCCACTTGGAATAGTGATTTCCAAGCTCATCCACGCTGTAACATTTTCCCCTCGTGTCTTCATAATCGTCCATGGCATGGATAGTCCACCTTGTGTTTATCCAGTCTTGTGTTGATGGAAGATGGGGTTGCTTCCACCTTTGGCTGTGTTGTAGAGTCCTACTATGGACACACATGTCTGTGTGCTTTTTGAGTGTCTGTTTTAAACTTGGGGTGGGGGTGGAATCACTCTCATATAATACGCTAGTTATATGTTGAAGCTGTGGAGGAAACTCCAAACCATTTTCAACAGCCATAGTACGAGTTTAAATTCCCACCAGCAGGGCATAAGGCTTCCAATGTGTCCACATTCTCCACGGCACTTGTTGTTTTCCCTTTTGTAAAGTGCAGACCTCTCAATGGGGGCCAGCAGTTATTACTGTGGCTTGACTTGCATTTCCTAATGACTAACGACATTGAGCATATCATTATGTGATTGCTGGACGTCTGCATATCTTCTTTGGAGAAATATGCATTCAGGCCCCTTTTCCATTTATGTTGTTTGTTTGTTTATTCTGATTTGGCTGGAGTTGCAAGGGTTCTTTATATATTCTGGTTACTAGAGTCTCACCAGATATTTGATTTACCAGTATTTTCTCCCATTCTGTAGGATATCATTTCTCTCTCTTGATGATGTCCTTTGATGCAAAATGGTCTTCAGTTTGATGCAGGCCAATTTATTTATTTTTTCTTTTGTTGCTTGTGCTTTTGGTCTGATATTTAAGAAATCATTGCCCAGTCCAGGGTCATGGAGGTTTACGCCTATGTTTTATTCTAGGAGTTTTATAACTTCAGCTCTTATATTTAGCTGTTGGGTCATTTTTTTTGTATGGTGTGACTTAAGTGTCCAACTCCATTCATTGGCATGTAGATATACAGTTGTCCCAGAAGCACTTGCTGAAGAGACTATTCTTACTCCTTTGCATGCTCATCATCAATCATCCCTCACCCAACAAACTGGTGTTCTTATAAGGGCCAGTGAAGTGCTGAGCTTTATGAGGAAGAGAATTAGAAGTAAGACATAAAGCCTTGGCTTGGCATTAACCTATGACTTGACATAGGCAGTGTGAGAGTGTGATCAGACGAGTAAAGTATTGAAACTGTTTGCAAACCTCAGATGGAAGAAGTAAACTGTGTCATTAAATACAGAAAGGAAAAAGGTATTACAGAGCTGGTAGCAAATTAAGGTAGGTACAAAAATGTGAAATATTAGAACAAAATAATGTAGGGAGAAGAGAGAGAGAGAGGGAGAGAGAGGAAGGGAGAAGGATGAAAGTAAAAAATATAGCCCAATTTCAAACTGTACAGCATTTCTCTTTTTAAAATGTATTTATTTATTTAAATTGAAATATAGTTGACTTGCAATATTCTGTTAGTTTCAGGTGTACAGCAGAGTGATTCGGTTATACATATGTATTTCAGACTCTTTCCCATGATAGGTTATTACAAGATACTAAAGTTCCCTGTGCTATACAGTAAATCTTTGTTGTCTATTTTATATATAGTGGTGTGCATCTGTTAATCTCATACTCCTAATTTATCCCTTGCCACCCCCCCACCTTGGTAACCATAGGTTTCTTTTCTGTGTGTGTGAGTCTGTTTCTGTTTTGTAAATATATTCATTTGTATTTTTTAGATTTCACATATAAGCAGCATATTTGTTTTTCTCTGACTTTACTCAGTATGATAATCTCTAGGGCCATCTGCATTGCTGCAAATGGCATTATATGAGGCTGGAGGAATAACCCTCCCACACTTCAGACAATGCTACAGAGCTACAGTAATCCAAACAGCATGGTATTGGTACAAAAACAGATATATGGATCAATGGAACAGAATAGAGGGCCCAGAAATGAACTCACGAACTTTAGGTCAATTAATCTTTGACAAAGGAGGCAAGAACATACAGTGGAATAAAGACAGTCTCTTCAGCAAACGGTGTTGGGAAAACTGGACAGCAGCATGTAAATCAATGAAGTTAGAATACTCCCTCTCACCATACACAAAAATAAGCTCAAAATGGTTTAAAGACTTAAACACAAGACAAGACACAATAAATCTCCTAGAAGAAAACATAGGCAAAACATTATCTCACATACATCTCAGCAATGTTCTCCTAGGGCAGTCTACCCGAGCAATAGAAATAAAAGCAAAAATAAACAAATGGGACCTAATTAAATTTACAAGCTTTCACATAGCGAAGGAAACCATAAGCAAAACAAAACGGCAACCTACGGAATGGGAGAAAATATTTGCAAAAGGTGAGACTGACAAGGGCTTGATTTCCAGAATATATGAACAACTCATACGACTTAATGAGAAAAGAACAAACAACCTAATCCAAAAATGGGCAGCATTTCTGCATAGTGGTCAGAAGTTTGGATTAATTTCCTTCATAAATTTTATACTCAAAAAATTATTTTACAGTGATTATTTATTGCTTTCATAATTAGAACAGAGACTTAACAGTAGAATTTAGGTTAACAAAGACTGGCTCCATGTTAAACTATTTTTTTGAAAAGTGGAATGCTCTTTAGTAGCTAACCTCTGGAAGGATGACTTGAAAATTCATTAAATCCTCTGGGCGCCACTGTAACAAATCAAAACACGGTGTAACAATCTACAGGGAGGAGTCATCCAATACCTCTGTTTTCACGTGGTTGGATGAGACTTGAAAGGCATCAATTTGACTTCCCCTTAAAAGTTTAATACAGACAAGTTTAACTTTGGTGTTAGAAAGGGCAAGAGAGGTTATAACTCAATCTTGGTTATTCCTGCAACAGATGCTCCATTGATGACTTTTGTTCCTATATCTTTCCTGCTTTTCAGGTTTAAAAAAAATACTTTTCTAACATCCATGGACTGCATTCACAAAACTAAGACAACGGTGTTAGGAAGCCGCCAGATGGACGATGTTGATGTCAGCCAGGCCGTCCCTCCTTGACAAATACAGTGGTTCCAACTTTATGGGGTTGAGAGCAACCTGGAGGTTTTATTTAAAATGCAGATTCCCAGCACCCATCCACAGAGTTGCTTGGGTAGACCTTGGATAGAGCCAAGGAATCTGGATTTTAACACTCCCCTTCTCATGAGTCTGATATTGGGGGGGGGTTCCATGCACCACACCTTGGGAGTCATCTGATGTAAATGGTAATTGAAATCGTGGGCATATATGGAAGTGTTTGGGGGAAGAGTATAAATTGAGAAGAGAATTCGGTAAAGCCAAGTCCTGAGGCATGCCATCGTGTGAGGGCTCATTTGAGGAGAAAGAGCTAGCAATGGTAACGAGAAGTTGCCAGAATGAAAGAGGGTATTAGGAGAATACGCAGCTAGGGAAGCCAAAGGAAGGCAGAGAGTGGAAAGACAGAAAGAGAGAGTGGTCAACCAGTCTTCACAGGGTGTTTTCCCTTTGTTCTAATATCTGTTGCTGTGTTTCACTATTTTTTTGGAGAAATATTGCCTTAAAGAATAAGAATGCCTGTGATATTTGACATATTCTAAATAATTCTTGTATTTGAAATAAATGTTATCGTTCCCAGCCAAGATCCACATTTCTTAATAAAGATGTTATACGAATCCTAATGATTTAATTCTTTGTGCCCTGAAATATACAGCAGGCACCAGTTCACGCTCAATGTTCGATAGTTGGGAAGTTGTATACCAGACACTAAAAAAGTGGCCACAATAATGACAATATAATAGTCATCGCAATATAAGCATAAGTATAATATGATATAAATTATAATTAATTATAAACGTTAATATACTATTATCAACATTTGAGTGATTTCTTTATATGATTGAGTGTCTACAAGAGCTTTTTTCATGGCTTAATAAGACAAAAGTTTATATCTTATTCAATCATAGTCTATTCTAGGGCTATGTCATAGCTCAGAACACCAGCTTTTTTTCGTCTTGTGGCACCTCCTTATGAACTGTGCTCCCATAATTTCTGGAGCATGAGAAAAGAATATGGAGAAATTGCATACCGCCTTTCAAATGCTTTCATTCAGAGTGATACGTAACATTTCCACTAATGTTTTCTTGGCCAAAGAAAGTCACGTGGCCATGCCAATTTGTTTTTTAATTGATGTATAGTCAGTTACAATGGGTCGATTTCTGGTGTACAGCATCATGTCCCAGTCATAAGAGCTTTTATGTATTGCTTCACTTAATTTCACCAGAAATACTATTAGACAAATGCTATTATTGTGCCTCTAAGATGGTGAGAAAGTCACCGAGGCTTAGGGAAGTCAGGAAATTAGTTCAACGTCTCACAGTTTATAAGTGGCAAAGCCTTGTTTAATTTCGTGCTGGATTTTCAGTTCACGCTTAGAACACTTTTGTGAGTTTCTCTTTTGAAAAACCCAACACAATCAAGTTTTATATTAATTTTGGAAAGGCGTAGATTACAGGGACACCTGGCTCCCCACTTAAATCCTCGCTCTCCTCTTCTTCCTGGGGCCCCATCTAGGTGTCATTTCCCAGCTTTCCTTGCTGTTAAGCGGGACCATGTGACTGAGATCCAGGCAATGGGATGCCAGTGAGAATGACGTGTGCCACTGTCAGGCCTAGCTCGTAAAAACCTCGTACCTGGAGCACCTCCGTGCTCTTTTCCCCTTCTAGCAAAGGGCAAAGGAAGCCACTTTCGGGACAGCTATGGAAGCCACATGTTGAAGGTGGCAGAGTTTCCCGTGGCCTGCGTCCCTATAGAAGTGTTGTGGATAAAGCTCACCAGGAGGACCTGTTCACTCTCCCGGTAATGTTACAGGAGAAGTAAGTGAACTAGTTTTGAGTCATTATGCATGTTTGGGGTTTAAATGTCACTGTACTAGTCTGCCATACCTAATGCAAGCTGGGTAAAAATAAATTTCATTTATGCACTGCTCTATCCTTATGGATTGCATTCGACTGCATTCGATTGCATCATGGATTAGACAAACAGGGGGTTCATTTATTCCTGTTAACATGCAGTAAGAATAGACGATCCAGGGCTGGTGCTACAGCTCAAGGAACCCCTCCATCCATAAATGTGGCTTTTGTCTCCAAAACCTGTGTTCCTACAGCATTATTCACAATAGATAAAAAGGAAGTACCCTAAGTGTCCATCAGCAGATGAATGGCAAAAAAAAAAAAAAAAGTGGTATATGCCTACAATGGATTATTATTTGCCATTAAAAAGGAAGAGAATTCTGACACATGCTACAATATGGATGAATTTGAAGGCCTTATGTTCAGTAAAATATGCTAGCCACAATAGGATAAATGGCGTATAGATGAGGTACCCAGAGGAATCAAATTCATAGAGATAGAGAGTAAAAAGGTGGTTGCCAGCGTTTGAGAGGAGGAGGGAATGGGGAATAAATGTTTACTGGGCAGAGAGTTTCAGCTGGGAAAGACGAAAAAATTCTAAAGAAGGATGGTGGTGATGGTTGTACAACAAAGAAATTGTACTTCATACCACGGAACTCTACACCTAAGACACGGTTCAAATGGTAAAAAATTGCATTATTTATATCTTATTACAATAAGAAGGCAAAGTCACAAAATTGATACCTGGAATATACGCAATGCTTTTACAAAGCTCTAAGAAAGCCATCCTACCGAACTGAAAAAAGGTCATGACAGCCAGCGAGACCTGTCGTGGAAAAGGAAATTGAAATGGCCAATAAGCATCAAAAGAAAAAAGAGCTCAACCTTATAAGTGACTGGAGAAATGCAAAAGAATACCCCACCCCACCCCCACACACGTAATTTTACACCCACTAAAGTGGCAACCTGAAGTCTGACTGCACCAAGTATTTGGTGAGTCTAGGCAGCCAATGAGCGCTCAGCCAGCCGGTGGAGGAAGGGAGGAAACAGTTTCGCCGTACTCACTAGCCTACGACGACGACCCAGCCGTCCACTCCCTTAAGCTTGCAAAACATGTTGCGCGTGGGCCAGACATTAGAATATCCCCAGCATCACTGCTTTTCGGGGCTCTAAAGCAGAAAGTATCCCGACGTGCAGGAACCAGAAAACGGAGGAGCGAACTGAGGCGTGGTTCCACAACGGTCTAGGATGCGGCGGGGGAAATGAAAGCACTGTGGCTCCAGGTCCTAATACAGATAGCGCTGGTGACACCACGTTGAGTGAAAAGAGCAAGGGGCAGAATACCAGAGAGAATGGGCTGCAATTTAGCGTCACACGCAGACAGCGCCAGAGTAAGCAAGGATGGTGAAGGATGCACACACGTGTCCTTAAAAGACGAAAACCCAAACCTGGAAAACGGAGGTGGGAGGGCTACCCCAGAACGCGCCTGCGGATGGGCTATTCCTCCGCAAGGGGAAGGGGTGAGTGGAGAGGACCCCAGGAGGAGGGTGACTAGGAGTCACCAGGGGGGTGGAGGCTTGAGCACCTGTTCTTGGCTCCCGTGTCCTCTTGTGACTTCCCAGGAAGAAGGCCCGGGAAACGCCCTCTGAACGGAGGTCCTGGAACCCCCGGCGCGGGTCCCCAGCCCGGGCACCTTCCGCGGAGGGCGGTCCGGCCAGGGGGCGGGGGCTCGGGCGAGGCCCCGCCTCCCGCGTGCGCGCTGTGCCGGCCAATCAGCGCCGCTCCCGCCCAGGAGAGGCCGGCCGGCTCTTGAGGGCTGTCGGGAGGCCCTCAGAGGAGCGTCGCGGAGGTCGCGGTGTGGAGGTCGTGGTGCGGCCGGGGGCGGGGGCGGCGGCGGGTGGTGGGATGGAGGGAGCGGCAGAGAGACGGAGGGGCCGCAGGGAGCGGGGACGGAGGGACCGTCAGGGAGGCCTGGAGCAGCAGCGGCGGCGGCGGGGGGGGGGGGTGGGGGTGGAGGCCGGCGGGCCGCACTATGCGACCTGGGCCGGCCGGGCGGCGGGGGGATGGGGCGTCTCCTCAGACGTGAGGGGACCCGGCTGTGGAGCGGGGGCGGCCAGGCTGGCCGGTGAGGTGGCGTCCCCCGGGGCTGCCACAGGACGGGGCGAGGCCCCTGAGGGCGGGGGCGGGTCGGACGGTCCCCACGTCCCGGGAGGGTGCGGGCGGGTGCACAGGGGCCGTCCGCCCGCGGCCCCCGTCCTTCCTGCCCGGTGGCCCGGCGGGTCAGTCCGGGCCCGCGAGGTCGTCCTGGGGCCCACTCGGCGTGTGGGGAAGCCTCCCCCTCCTACCTCCCCGCCCCGACCTGACCGTCCCGGGCCAGGCGCAGACTGGTTTATCCCCCATCCGTCCCGAGGGACCCTTAGTTGGGTCCTGCCCGTGGCCGGGCCTCCCGCCGGGAACCGAGGGCCAGGGGCGGCCTCTGTCCTTCCCTCCGTAGGGGCCAGAATCTGGCGGAGGGGCCCGGCACTCAGATGTCCGCGGGCGCGGGGTGGGTTGTGTGTGGGGCGCAGGCGCCAGCCCTCCGTCCAGCCGCGGAGGAGGGGCTCGCAGTCACCACCTGCTTTGTCCGCTCCTGGTCCAGCCGGAGACACGCGGGCACGCACACTCTGATGTGCGCAGAGGACCCTTGCCGGGCATCGCTCGTTGACCCTGTGCCCGTTTCTTTAAGTTTGTGCTCACAAGGTGCAGGAGAGCTGTCTCTGCCTGGGAAGAGACACTTAGGGATGGCGCCGGCTGAGAGGAAGCGCCTGGGGAGGGCTGCGAAGGCCCCGATAGAGGCTCAGGGTATGGCAGCCTGTGACTTCGGGAGACAAGAGAGAAGAGAGCCGCGTGGGCCAGAGGGTGTTCCGGAAGGTACGTATGGTCCATCGGACACCTTTGCGGATAACAGCGCACCGGGGCTTTCATATGTCTGCTTTAACAGCCCTTGGTGGCACTAAGCCTGAAACTCTCCCCACTGAGGTTATTTCTCCGTGAAAACTGATCAAAATATCATACTTCATTTTAAAAATGTTTTCCATTTTTATTTCAATGCAGGAAACAACCGAGTCATTGATAACTATGGGGAAATAAGTTCTCCAGGAACATTTGAGGAAGATGTGGGGTAATGTGTTTAATACTGTTTTTGCTTGCCCGATAAGATACTTTAAGAAAAGTAAAGGTGGGCTGAGGTAACAAGTATTGTATGCAAGACACTTGGCATGACATATTTCTGTCAAAACAGGCGGGATATTTTAGGTACCCTTAACTAAAAACTTAATGTAATTTCTTTACAGGAATGAATTACAGAATATGTTGGAAAGTTTTGAAGGTACGCTTTAGGAGAGACTGTGGTGAAAATAAGTTGTTTTAAACCTTTATAACATTTGTAATAGGAAGTGTTAATGCCCTGTTCTCAGATTCAAGATTTTCCGTAAGTATTTAGTGGGATTTGGCTTCAGAGATTTCCTTAGTTTCCCTTTCTATTGCGGATGTGGAGAGAATAATGCTTACCCATGGTGAGGTAAGAGCGATGCTTTTATTTTATACATGGGTCCGTTTGATGGACTCTGGGATATTAGAAGAATTCGAATGAAATCATCTCTTTCCCACTTGGTATCTCAGAGTGAGGTATATATCAGTTTTTAATCCGAATTTTTAATTTTCTCACTCTAGCTATTTTCTGGGACTTTACCAGTTCTTTTCCTTGGTGCAGAAGTTTCCCTGAAGACTGTAAAATAAGCCTTTCTTGTTATATTTACATTACCTGTGTAGTGGAGAACTAGAGGCAACTTTGCTAGCATGCTGGCGATGTACAATCAGAACCATAAACTTAAAAGTTTTAGATTGTTCTGTCAGATATCAGATACACTAACTGGGTTATAGAGCGAGACTCTTATTAACAAAGGGTCCGAGTCAGGTGTGAGACCTCTGAATGGATCATTCATACAGGCAAGGTGCTTAAGTGTGAGCTGTCTCATAAATTGATTCTTATTCAAGGTAAACTGGATGTCTAAAATATTTGTGTAATAGTGCAGCCTGTCCTGATCCCTGGAAAGTAACTATTCGTGGTAGAGCCATAGCATACAATCAAATGCTTAGGAAAGCATTTTTAGAAGTATTAAACATTTTACAAATCGCAAAGCTTCTTTTTTAGAATGATATGAGAAAAAGTCCTTTTTTTTTTTTCTCTTTAAAAATGGATATAGAAGGTGTTTCTGAGTAAATTCCTTTTATTTCCTTAAACTCTCCATGGTCTTTGTCTTTAACTCAGATATACTTAAAATCTTCACTGGCTAACTTTGAAAAATAATTTTCTTTCCTTTCCATTTACTTATTTTTTTCTCTTTTGGACACTTTAAAAACAGAATGATACTGTGTGTTTCATGTATTGAGTTCCAACAGTAATCCATCTGAATGGATGTCCTTCGATTTGGAGGATATTTTATAAATGTATTAAAAACTAGCCTTTATAACTGTTTTCTCACAAGAAAACGGAAGACTGTCTTTGAGATCCTTTTTACACATTTTGGAAAATAGTAACTTTTGTTTCTTTGCTCTTTTTCCATGACACATTTTTTTAAAGACGTGCAGTTATAAAAATTTGAATTGAGGTACTAGTAACTGAAAGATTTCACAGAAAGAAAGGAAGGGTAAAAAAATCTTGATTTTTGACATGATACCTTTTTTAAAATGCTAATTGTCTTTCCAGCACTGCTGAATCAGCGTTAAGTGTTAAGAACTGCCTTTATATGTGTTTAATATAGGTGACATTAAAAAGGTTCTTCATGCAAAGAGAAAAAGATTCTTAATGAATACCAATGCTTCTGTCAAAACCATTAACCAGAAAATTGAGCATGTTTGGAAAAGCCAGGAAGAACAAAGGTAACAAACATTGTTGGTTTTTAGAGCCAGAACCTGTGTGTCATTTCTTACTTCCTGTGAGTACAGATCAATTAAAATAATACTGTTAATACTGTTATCCCCTGTGTATTGGAGTCTCTGTTGGAAAATATATGTGGCTTGATTTTTATCTAAGCAAATAATTCCTTTAGTCTTATAACCTCATAAATTAATTGAAAGGAGAGGTATTACTAGAGGTCAACTAAGACAACTATTTTTCTCCTTTCAAATTGTAATTGAGTCTTCTTAGTATTTAAGAAAAATTTGCTTTCCTTCTTGGAGTATGCTAGCTAAATAAAAGACAAATGTCTTGGGATAGTTAGCTGTATTCACTTATGTAGAAAAGGTGAATCTTATATTTAAATAATTTTAAACTTTACCTTTATTGGGGTCACCATTCTTTTGTACAAAATCTTTATTGTGGCAGGGTGGGGGGAAAGTGAAATATTCCCGTTTGGAAAGCTTGTAAGTGGATATGATATCCTCATTGAGTCTATTTACCATGTCACAACCAGTATGTTATTCAGTAAGAGAAAATGGAAAAAAAAAAAAAAACCCTTATAGATAAAGTGCATTTTTTTGGGAAAATTTATAGTGCAATAAATCTTCCTTAGTTTTCAAGCGCTAAGGTGTATGAGATAGCATCCATCTTAGATAGTTCAGGACAAATACTCAAGGAATGAGAGTAAAACATCCATTTTATTTTGCTGTTCCCCATCTGAAGATTTGAGCTGTGGTTACCCCCTTCTCCCTTTATAGTATAATTTATGAGAAATCAATTTTGTTTTGAATGTGTTTACTTTTTGCTTAGTGATATGAAGTATGACATTGCTCATTATTACGTTTTACAGGCAGAAGCTTTATCGCGAATATTCTCAGCAGTTTTTGACTTTGTTTCTGGAGTGGGACATGGGTGTGCAGAAAACCAAAGAAGAAGAGGAAAAACTAGCTGTTAGTATCAGGCTTCACTTCATAATTAATGTACTGTAACCAAGTCTCAAGTCATAATGGAGAGCCTGGCCATGTCTTAGACCCATAGACCTGAGCCAGGGCCCCGTTCCCATTGCTGGCTATGTGGTTGGGCCCCGATCAGAGAAAATCAGAGAAGTACAGGCACACACGACACTCACAGAAGCCCCTAGCTTTACTCCGTCTCTTGGTTGGAATTCTTGCAGGTCCAAGTGACAGAAATTTGCCAGAGTACAGAAGAAGAATTTCCTGGTTTATCCAAAGAAGTCGAGGGGAGTTTAGCTCCAGATATAGCTGGATGGGCTGGGGAAAGGTTGTTCCAGCAGTGTCATCTGGGCTCTGTCTCCATCTCCCTAGTAGGCTTTCTCCATGGGATCTGCAAGAATGTGTCTTGTAATCCTAAATTCGCTATCTGTGTAGTAAACCCCCAGTGGGCTGAGACAATCTTTCTCAGTAGCTTGGCGGGAAATTCCTCCGGAAGACTCTTACTCATCTAGTTTGGATCACTTGCTTATTCCTGAACCAGTCACTGCAGTCAGGGCATGGTTTACTCTCAACGGGCTGACTTGTATCACATTTGGGGGTAAGGATGGTGGAGGAGATGTTGCCTTTTGAGGGCACAGGAGAAGATCTGGAATTGTTTCCTGACAGCGGGTCCGTGTGTGGACTAGGGAAATAGCATTGCCGAACAGCATTACAGTCCAACTTAGATGAGTGCCATAGTGATCACGAATTTAAAGTGAGACTTGTCTGCATGGTTGTGGCTGAGCAGCTGGAGAATTGGATTTTCCAGGGTTAGGATGAGCCAGGCATGTGGACAGAGTGAAAAGGGGGCAAGGTATAAATGCAAGGGTATAGGTATAGTGAGTGACCATGGCTCTAGCTGGGGAGGAGGAATCTGAGGACAGGGGGTGGAGAGAGGGGGCAGTGAAAAGTGCTCAGTGCAGATGTCAGGTCCTGATAGAGTACTGAGCTGTGGTACAAAAGAGAGTGAGCTACAAACATAGGGAGGTAGAGGTTGCACGTTGGGAAAAGTGGGGAAACAGTATAGTACAGTGGTCAGGACCCTGGGCTCTGGAACCCGTGATGTTTGGGGTCCAATTCTGATTCGTCCAGTTACTGGCTGTGGAGCCATGGGCAGATTATGTATCTCTGTGTCTCAGTGTCCTCGCCTATGGAGGGGACATAATAAGGCTACCTACATCATAGGTTTGTTTTGAGGGTAGATGAGTTCCTATGTGATAATTTTTCTTAAAATCTTCCAGAGCAGGACCTGACATATAGTTCCTACATGAGTTTGCTGTTCTTCATATTATATAGATATTGCAGTTGTTGGGGGTGACAGGATCAAGGGAAAGAAGATGTAAGTGAATGGCTAAACTAGGAGAGAGGACAAAATTGTTTTCGGAGGTTAGGTCAAAGAACTCACAGAGTTTTGCATTATGGAAAGGTTCATCTGCGGAAACAGACTCACAGACGTAGGAAACAAACTTATGGTTACGGCGGGGGCGGGGGGAAGGGGTGGGAAGGGATAAATTGGGAGTTCGAGATTTGCAGATACTAACTGCTATATTTAAAATGGATAAACAACAAGTTTCTACTGTGTAGCACAGGGAACTATATTCAGTATCTTGTAGTAGCCTATAATGAAAAAGAATAGGAAAAGGAACATATGTATGTAACTGTATGACTGAAACATTATGCTGTACACCAGAAATTGACACAACACTGTAAGCTAACTGTCCTTCAATTAAAGAAAAAAAAAAAAACAAAAAACAACAACAACAACAACAAAGAAAGAAAGATGAGAAGGCAAAAAACAAAAAAAGAGAAAGGTTTATCTTGTGCGGATATTGAATGACCAAGAATTATTACATGTTTGAATATTGTTAGGAAAGAATTTTTCTTAATTCTTAAATAGGGATAATTGCATAATTTAATTTATTTTTGGTAAGGAGGTGGTTGTAAGGGCCATTTGTGGATTTTGAAACTACCAAGAATTAAGACGCATGTTTTGAACATGGGTAAGAAAGGAAATTTCCTGTGTACAGCATTGTACTCCTACTCCTGGATACGCTACAGCGTGCTCACCACCAAAACCAGTTTCTATCCGTCAGCATATAGTTGATTCCCTTTAATGTTATAAGCCAATTTTACCTCAATAAAAAGTAAATTTAAACAGGAAAGAAAGAAGGAAAGATCCTTCTAAATGACTGATGGATAGTATTATTACATGTGTTTGTATAGTGGTGGTAAACACAAATGTCTAAGCTTTGTTGTAAAAGTTAGCACAGAAAATGTTTAAAAATACCGACTTAAAGAATAATCCTTTTAACTTAGTGTAGAATTATGTTTTGCTAAATATTGAATTAACCACATTTTATCCCAACTTGTTTTTCTTTTTTTACTTGTAGAACTTGTTTCGTGAGCAACAAAAGATTTTTCAACAAGCTAGAATTGTTCAGAGCCAGAGACTGAAAAAAATTAAAAATGTATATGGCCAGCTCTTAAAGGTCTGTTGTATCGGGTTAACCCAATTCATCCTTATAGAGCATAATGTCTACTTTGAAGTAGAAGTTAGATTGTTTCATAATTTATGGGAACAATACCTTGGTTATACGTTTTAAATTCTTAACCATTTTCCATTTGGATTTATTGTTCCTGGTTTACCATGAATGCTAAATTTATTTTTAGGATTTGTTAATAGTTTTGTGATATTATTTAAAATAGGAAATGGTAAATTAAGAATGTTGCCTAGAAATAGACATATTGTGATTAAAATCGATACTTTAATCATAATTTTGTAGTCAACAGTCAGTTTTTTTTTTTTTTCTTTTTTGGAGATCAGGGATAACTGTATCATGGAAAGTAGGAAGTCTGCGATTAGGTTCTCATGTCTTCTACTTCTGTTTGCTTCACTGGTTTATGTAAGATAGGAGGTAGCAATTGTGATTATTGAATATCTCTTTTATTTTCAAATATATTATATGAGTGTTTTATGGCATATTTGCTTTTAGAATGACTCCAGTGGCTAAAAATGGCTTTATATGCAGGCGTATAGTCATAAGCGGTGGCCTGGATGCATAACAGTGTGAAAAAGCCAGAGGAGGGCCAAAAGTTTGTGAACTGAGGATCACCTACTGTCCCCTTCTCACATGAGCAGACTGTCTTCCCGACATCGTCCTCTGCTTCATACAGAGGAACTTACGTACTTATTTGCACTTACTTAGGAGGCAGTGGAATCCCGGATATGCCCCTTCTTTTTTTTTTGATGGGATGTTCCATTTAGTCATCTCGCTCAAATACATGTTAATACGTCACTCTTCTAAACCAATTGAGATGGTTTAGGTAAACTAGCAAAAAAGGCTTTTAAAACAGATACTCTTTAAAGAACTTTAGAATCATATATCTACAAAGGAGTTATTTTAAAGACATATCTAAGTAGACAAGATGTTGCTCTAATGCTCCCTGAGAACCATTTACTGATTGGTGTGCAGATCTGATAAAGTACCCAAGAAGATTGCTTCTAAAGGTTATTACTAAAGGCCAGCACTTATGGTAGTAACTTTAGTGTTGTCTTTGGCTCCTCCAAGTCCCTTGTCCTTCCCACCCAGCAATTACTAGGCCCTACAATTTTCACCTCTGCAACTGTACTTTAATTTCTTTCTTTGAATTCCCGCTGCTGCTGCCCTGGTTCAGGACCTCACCATTACTTGCTTGTACTATTACACTGTTTCCTGATTTCTGTCTTCTCCAATCCATCCTTCGCAGTCCTGCAACATGACCTTCCAACAGGTATCCCTTCCCCCCTGAAAACCAGTCATTAGCTTCCCAGTTTAAATCCTTAGATAGTCAGCGTGTCCCCCATAACAAGACTCCTCTCTTTGTAGTTCCATACTTACATTCTTTCTTTCCTCCCACCCCTCCAGAGTAGTTGCTTTCTCTGCACTAAGTCACCATTACCTCCTGGCTTTGCTTATGCTCCTGCCCTAGATTACGTTTAATTCCCTCTTTCCGTTACCTAGTGAAATCTTGTTCTTTCGTCAGTTAAATCAGAATCAATCATATTTTCCACTGCATGGCCACGGCAAGATGTGCTTCCTTAATTGTTGTAATGTTTTTGTGTTATTTTTTATTCACATGTTTTTAATTATCACTGGAATGAGGAAGAGATCCTGTATTCGTTTTTTAATTCCTCCACAGCACTTAACAGAGTACTTTTCATATATGATGCACCAGATCCCTATTTGTTGAATGAACAGTAAAGATTTAGAACATAGGTGTGTTTTTTGTAACTTAATGAGGTCATATTACAGATCATTTTTTCTTTCCAATGGAACCATGTTACGTTGATTATTAGCCAGTATGAGTGCATTGTTACCTCGTGTTTAGAAAGCTTATGAGAGAGTTTTCAAATTATGGCATTTCATGATATGCAAATGGCAGTCTCCTCCTCCTCCCCCTCCCCCTCCTTCTTTTCTTTTCTCCACCTTGAAATGTTAAATGTTCATTGACCCATTGTTTGAGCAAAGCGTACTACTGTCGTACCTTGTACCTCTACGATACTAATAATATTTGACACAAATACGACATCTAAAAGATTTCTCAAGTGGGTATTTTGATCTTCATGTATTTGTTATAATGTTTTTACTTGGAATAAATAATGAGTATCCTCTGAGTATTAGGACTTGTTACTTTTGAAATTTAATGGTACGTGTTTAGAACGTGAGATGAAAAGTGGTGCTTCATCACTGAACTAGGCTTTTTGTTTTAGAGTATGGAGGAGTTAGAGAAGGATCATGAACATCTTCTTACTGATGAGCAAAGCAAAGTTAGACAAGAGATGGCCAAGCTGCAAAACAAAATTATGCTGGAAGCTGTAAGTAGTGTATACTTGATATTAAGGACTATGGAGGGATGTGAGCATTCGGGTGTTTTGTTTGCCAAAGTATATGTCACAGTTACCTAAATAACATGCAAGTGTTTAATATTTCCTTTCCTGAAACAGCAGCAGCAAGAGCTGGCAATGGTTCGGAAGTCTCTTCAATCCCTGTTATTCTGATGACTTTGAAGAAAGAATTTGAACCTAAAGTTAGTTATATGATACAAGTGTAACATTAGCTACATCAAATACAAGTGTAACATTAGCTACATCAAACCACGTTGCCGTGGCTTAAAATTTTCTAGTTGAAGTCAGTACATCTTGTTTATCATTTGCTTGTTAAGTGAGTGTAAGCATCCTTTTCTGTTAACCACCAAATGAATCCTAAGCAGTTACGTGGGTGGCGGCAATTCCACAGGTACATGTATCCAGCTTTCAACCCTGTGGTAGCAGTGGAGTTGTTTTCTCCCTAACACTGTCAATTAACTTTTAGGTTTTGGCCCCAGCAATTCTGTTATCAACCCCAAAAGATAGAAAGCACAAGTGTAGAATGTTACGGTGTTCTTCCTTAAGGAAAAAGAAAAATAAAGGCAAGAAAATCTATTTTATCTGTGCCCGCCCCCACCATGTCTTTACTCACTGGTTTACAGAGCCAATTCCAGGGGGAAAATGATTTGAAAGGAAAATCTACTCTATTGCCTTATAGAAATTATTAAAGGCATCTGAGATTCTGTTTTTGAATAAAGTGGACTGCTAAAAATCTTTAAGAGAGCAGACCTAGATATGTAAGTGTCCGTGCTGAGACATGGGTTTGTGAATGTGTCATTTCCACAAAGACATCACAATGTCATTTACTTGGCGTTGGTCCACTATTAAATGACACCTGCCCTTAGCATGGATCAAAAGTCTTTCATTAATATATACACACTCTTAATTACCTGTGGTTTATGTATTTCACACCTGTCTTAAAGATGCATTACCTAGAGTGCTTTGTGTTCAAGGTTAATATTCATTGACTATGTGGAACATTGGTTTTGTTTTCATCTAAAAACTT
Organism: Camelus bactrianus; assembly: GCF_048773025.1. NCBI lineage: Eukaryota > Metazoa > Chordata > Mammalia > Artiodactyla > Camelidae > Camelus > Camelus bactrianus. The sequence continues at coordinate 116,421,658 of NC_133575.1, read as the reverse complement.
GAATAATTAATTATTGTACCTTTCCTCATGTAACGGGCATTTTAGAAAAATCTATGACAATGTTCAAAATCTTCATTTGGGAACATTTGATTTAATGAATATGGAATTGTTTCAGAATATATTTGGAATAAGTCAGTTAACTGTATTCTTATTCTGAGTTACTGAAATTGTTTTCAATGTGTTATTTTATTTTAAAGCTACTTGGAGGAGAGGAGTGAATCTCTCTCTCTCTCTCTCTCTCTCTCTCTCTCTCTCTCTCTCTCTCTCTCTTTTAATGTGTTTTTAATGTACTTAGTGATTGAACGGCTGACGCTTATTTTATTCTGTCACCACTTCAAAGGGTTAAACGTGTACTTGAAGTAACTTGTGGCTGATAGTTGAAAAACAAGATTTTTCTTTTTTAATAACCATTTTGTTAGGAGACAGATTTTCTTACATGTGTACTGTGTTTATGTTAACGTTTTATCTTTTAATGGTAATGTTTAACGTCCACTTTTTTGTAACAATAAAGTTTAAATTCAGAATATCAAAGAACAGGCCCCCTAAGTCAAGTGCAAGATTCATTTTTCTCCTGAGCTGGTCAGATGCATTTTCACTAAATACAGATTACCGAAAGTCCCATGTAACCCTTTAAAACTCTAATTGGTAGAGTATAGCTCCTATTTCCTTTTGTTCCACAGTAGCTAAACACCTTCTTTGAAAAATGACTAATATCAAGGAAGTCATTTCTTCTAATATCGCTTGACTTGACAGTTGTAGTATTATAAGCCATTCAGTCATGCAGTGTCACGACCTCACATTTCAGTTTGTAGCAGTCAAAGAAGGCATCACGCTCAATAGGGCTAACATCCGTCCTGTCCTGAACGCTTATGTAATCCGTCAGCAGCGAAACCATGAGTGTCTGATGAGGAATTCTCAGAGACACAGAGATTGCTCTTCTGACTACAGTGGTTCCCTTTCTTATCCTCAGGGTTGAAAATTTTCTTGGTCATGTTTCTAATTAATGTGCAGATTATCGTACTTTCACTCTGATCGTACCCTAAATGTGTGAACCTAAATGTTGACGGTTACTGGGGGCTTTATAACTGAGGGAGATGCAACAGAATGCAGGACTTTTGTTTCACATTCACGTATGGCCCCACTTGATGGTATTGTGGCCTCCTGCCAAGGGGGAGTTCCCTCACACATAGGTTCCCCTAATGCTTCTCCTCTTCTCCGTGGGCTACTAGTCAGTCACTAAGTTTGTGAACCTGATCAGGTGCTTGATGACATGGTATCTTGAAGACATTAAGGTGAAGGTGTCTTGAAGTTCGCGGGCAGAAAGCACTAAATATGTCATGGAACAAATGGTGCAAAAAGACAATATAAAAAGTATGATTGCCTGTCTTTCCCAAAGCAACAGCTTTTCCCCCAAATCAAACATTAATCTACATTTTTTTTTTTTTGCTGAAAATACTACATTTTAGAGCACTTTCCTGTATTTCATATTTGAACCTCGTTGGAGCTGTATGAAATACGCAGGGCATTCCACAATCACAGAAGCCAAGTCACAAGAGGTAAAAGTGCTAGGCTGAAATGCTAATGCTTGAAAGTCATGGAAACCCGAGTGGAAATTTTGTGGCTTCATTTTAGTGAAGAAAATTAGGTTAAGCGACTTATTGCAGGTCACACAACAGGTATGTGGGGCCAGAATTTGATTCTACCAAACAGCCTGATTCCAGAGCCTGTGTGTTTAACTATTGCTCTTCAAGCAGAATCCACACTGACTAATAAAGGGGATTGAAAACTGGAGAACTATTAAGTGGCAAATATGTAACAGCGTAAGTAAAACCATAAGTACTTTAGCCCAGTCAAACAAACTCTTGTTCCACATACATTTTTTTTTAAATTTTCTCTTCACAGACAGTAAAATACCCTTGTCGTTAAATTGTATTACCTAATGGCCCAAAGAAAGGAATTCTAGCCACAAAACTCCTCTTATACCCATTGCCGAATGGTTTGCTAGTAAATACAGTGTGAATGTAATAACCTTACTTAGCATGTATGCTTTATACCTGTCCCCCAACTTGTCCTTGTTCACATCGGTATTCTAATCACTGGAAGTTGGTATTGAGTACCACACACTCTGTAGAATGGCCACTTATTTTTCGGAATTGGATTCTGCGAATGTTGTGCTCAGTGACTTCTCACAAATAATATAGCTGGATACACTACCTTAACTAATCAAATGTACAAATCTCAGCCCCAATGGGGAACCACTAAGTAGAGACTCTGTCACTAAAGTCAGAAATAAAAAACAGATGCCCGGTATCTCATTCCTGTTTAACCTTCTGGTGTAATTAGACAAGAGAGAGGAAACACACACACAATATTAGAAAGGCAATATAAATTGAAAAAAACAACACTGTGAAAAATGGGAGATATTAGTAGAGTAACAGGCAATAAAACTAGCCTGCAGAAATCAGATGTTCTCATATATAGAAGAATAACCAGCTAGAAAATAAGAAGGAAGATTCCATTGACACTGGCACAAATAAAATACCTAGGTAAAACAGTTAACAACAACAACAACAACAAAAATAGCCAAAATATAAACAAGGACTACTCGAAATCATTCGGAAAGACACAGGAATAGACTTGAACAGATGGAAAGACATGCTACACTCTTGGATCAGAAGACTCGATGTTATAAAGAGTCAGTTCTTTGGCAGTAAATTTATAAATTTAAAACAATCACAATAAAAATGCCATGAGATTTTTTTTTCTGGAGCTAGACAGGTTCATTGTAATCACCATTTGAGGAAATAAAGGAGCAAACAATAGACAGGAAAACCCTGAAAAGGAAGACCAAGGAGGGGAGCCACACCTACAGATACTAAAACCTGTGATAAAATCTGTGTAACTAAACAGTGTGGTATTGGCGCCTGAATTGAACAACGAAACATATGATAACATGTCTAAATAGACACAAATATATATAGAAATGCAGTCTATGTCACATCAAGGCGGGGAATGGACTTTAAAAAAAAATGGCATGGGAGTAACTGAATAGCCATGTGGAAAAAGATAAAATTGGACCTATTCCTTACACTGTATACCAGAGTAAATTCTAAATGGATCAGCGATCCAGGTGTAAAAACTGAAACCATGCAAATATTATTTTACAACCTAGGATTCTTTTATATTCTAAAAGAGCTACTTAAAATTGAGAAGAGGCCAAAAACGCAATAGAAGAATAATACAAATTGTGAATAAATAATTCACAGAAATGAGTATGATTTTTAAATGTATGAAAATGTTACTCCTAATAAAAACATATCCAGGCCTTCCAATATCATAGGCTGTTTCCCGCCTCCCCACCCCAGAGCTAGACAAGTTGATCTTACAGTCCATCTAGGGGGGAAAAAATGGCATAAATGGACAGGAAAATCTTGAAAGGGAACAACAACGAAGGGAGCCATCGCTACCGAGATGGTTCCTCACTTACTGGATTGAAAAAATGTTTGTCAGCGCTGGCCAGGGTGTGAGGAAGCAGGCAGTCTCATCTATTGTTGGTGGGACTGCAAAATGGTACAATCTCAGTGCAAGGGAATTTGGCAACAGCCAGCAAAATATATACCCATTTATCCTTTGATTCAATCATCTATTTGTAAGGACCTCCCCCCCTTCCCCTACCCATCTCAGAGAGATACCAGCAAAATACAAAATGCTGTATGCTCAAGGCTATTTAAGGAACACTGTTTATTAGCTTTTTTATTAGTAAAATTCTGGAACCTACCTAAACATTCACCAATAGGGAATGGTTGAAGAATCATAGTAGGTAGATAACTCTCTTCTCTAGTATACATGATCTTCAGAGTATATTATGATGTGAAAAAAGAAAAGTACAGAACAATGTATATAATGCTACCATTTATCTGAGCAAAGAGGAGAGAGAGAGTGTGTGTGTGTGTCTGTATAAATGTGTGTATATATATTTATATTTATATTTAAAGCAGGATACACGAAGAAAACAAATGGAAATGGTTACAAACGTGGAAGAGGAGAGATCAGAGTAGAGAGTACAGAAATGGAAGCTAGACTTTTCTTAAAGTAACGAACGTGTGGTTTGGGTTTTAGAATCAATAAGTGATTTGTGGAATGATAAAACAAAAAGACAAGCTTTAAAAATTAAAAACCAAAATGAAACAAATGGGTCTGTAGTTTTGTACCAAGTTGATGAATTACTCTTGCGGAATTTAACTCTTTCAAATGAATTTAAAACATGGTAAGTTGACTGTATATCCCAAATGGGAAAAATAGCATAAGGATAAAAAGAACCACAGTGCATCTTGAGCTATATTAAGTATTCATATTGCTAGTAATACTATTGCAGTTGTAGGCCCCTGACTGTGGGAACAAAGGAACGAGCCTTGGGCTGGAATGGTAAACAAGTTATAAAAAGCTGCAGACTCAGAGGTGAGAAGGCTGGTTAGCCAAGGACGGGTAAGGTCCCCAGAGGGGGGCAACCTAAGACAGGCACAGCCGCCTGAGTCCAAGAAGAATATTGTGAAGCAGCCGTTTCTCATACGTTCCGCCCTGATAAGTTGTAAGGCTTGCTGGTGCCAACACGAACATGATTTGCCAAAACGTAAAGGGTCTTCTGACGTTGAGCCAGACGCTGCCTGTTAACCATTTCCCTTGTCGTTCTTCTTTGCTATATAAGACTGTAACTTAATAAAGCTTCAGAGTAGCCATCAGCTCTCTCCGTGTGTATGTGTACATGATATCGCGACACCAACAGCAATTGTTATTTTTGATATGTATGCATAGAAATACAGTAAGAATGAAGGGGGGGATAAGTAATTATGTGGGTGTCCTTAGATGTTCAGTGTAAAAGAAAAGAGATAATACCAAATTGAGTAAATTAATCTTAAATTCGAACGGAAGTAGCAGGATCTTGTGAAATATCAAGTGTGAATTCATTTCAATATGAACTGAAACTGTCAGTGTGGACTCTCACAGAAATGTATTTCTTAGCTGTGTCCCCTGCCAAGGCCTAGAAGCAAGGATCTAGTTGCAGTGAGTACCCTTAGTGTCCACATTACGATCTCTAAAACCAACCAGAGCTCCTTGGGGAAAGAGCTGGTTCCAGATCTGAGATGGAACATGGACAAGATGAGCCTGGAACATCTTATGTTACCCCAAAGCTAGGATATATGTTGAGGTTGTGTCAAAAGAACACAAGAGGCAGAGTGAAAGTGCTCCTAATGGCTAAAGGAAGAAATATGTGAGCATCAAAGGAGTAATAAATGCAGAAATGCAGTGGTTTGAGTCCCCAAATGCATTAACACCCATGAGTTCATTACAATACAGAAAAAAAAAAATTCCTTGGTCACTTTAAGTGATTGGAGCTGGATCACCAGCCCATCATTCTGAAGGAGGAAGAATAGAGCGTTAGTTCTACATTTCTTATATGAACCATATTTTAGAAAAATCAAGTAGGTATAAAGTTATGCTTTATAGTAGAATTCCAGGCAAAAAATATACAAAAACAATACAGTTGGGAAAAAATCATCATTTTCCAACACCTAATGAATTAATGGATCTAGGTAATAGCAACCCTCCCTGGCTGCTAAATCCATTATGTAGAGGTTGATATGTCCACTGAACCTGCACCATGATTTTCTTGGGGCAAGTCCTGATTTACATTGGTTGTCCTGTCATCATTACTCATACTATACCTTCCTTCACCCTCTCTTCAAAATAGTTTCCATTTAGATGATAAAGTGTATGATCAATCCAGTGATAGGAAACTTTGTAATGAATGGGGCAGGCTTACAACACCTGAGCTCACTGCTCAATTTTAATATCACAATAAAAAGAGACACAAAGACACTATCTCCTGATGGGCTGTGTATGCAATAGGAAATACGAAGCACCATGTGTGACGTGCTTTTGCCAAACCTAAATCTGATGGAGTCTCAAGCTCTATCAGTTCAGAGTATACACCAGTGAAAGAAGACCATGTTAAGAAATACAGCACGGGAGTGATCTGCCATGTCCAGGATTTCCAGACTCCAATGAGACAATGACCTAGTCTCTTCAACAAATAAACGACAAGAAACAAGAGAAGGGAGGACTGTTATGGATTAAGGGAAATTTATAAAACATGTCAAAGAAATGTAGCCTGGATATCTGGTTAGAAGTCTTATTTGAGCAAGACACTTATGAAATAATCAGAGAAATACATTGACCAGATATTATATAACATTAGTGAACTTGTTATTTTATGTATATTGATAGTATTCTTATTTTGTAGGGTGGGTTGTGAATAAAAATATATCTAGGAGTGGAGACGGGGCAGTGGCAGATTTGGAGGGGGGTAATAGGTGAAACAGAATGAACTGTATTTTGATCATTGTTGAAACTGGGTGACGAATACATGGAGATCATTATACTATGCTACCACTTTTGTGCATGTGCCATGTTACAAGTTTCAAAAAACACTCCTATTTTCCTTCTCCATATACGCAAAGCCTCAGAAAACCTCTCAGTCCTTCTCTGCTCTTTTTGCCAGCATGGCGCACGGTGGGGAATGTGTGGGCTTTGGAGTCAGACAAACTTAGACTCAACACTAGGTGATCTAGAACACATTACTTAACTTAGCTGGTCCTCAGTGTCTTCCTCTGCAAAATAAGATAACCCTCATCTGCCTTGCAGAATTGGTGTAAAGATTAAATATCCAAACCACTCATTAATGACAGTCATTATTATCTTTCGATTAGTCCCTAACCTAGTGCCTGGACCATGGTAGGTGCTCAATAAATCTCTGTTTAGGGACTAAATGAATTCATTATGTGTGAATTGTTAGAACAACTGGAAATTGAATCATGGTGACATTCTATTTCATTCCTCTTAAAATGATCATTCTCTTCTTCCTTTTGCCCGCAAACAATGCTTCAACAGTGATAAACACCATAATTACTAAAAATACAGGGTTATATATCTTGTAGAAATGACCTCTGTGTTCCTAATATATGGGAATATGATATGCACTACCTCTGTTCTCAGTTGTAAAAATAACCTTTCCCCAGTTAGTGGGTTTTACTTTACTTAAAAATGTTCCACTTCCTTTTAATATATTTGTTTCAGAGAGGGCTCTCAAAGTAAAGATGATGGAAACAATTCTAGTACCAGCTTGACGCTTGGTTTAAGTGTTACCAGGCTCCCTTGAAGAAAGAAAGTTCACAAGAAGCCATGGCATATTGTTGACTTTTGTTTTCAGTGCTCAGTCCTGAGCCAGTCTTTTTCCCCGATGTCTGGCTTACTGTGACCCCCACCCCCTACCCTGCAAACACCTCCACCCCTCCTCACACACCTGCTTCTTCCCTTCCCCCCTCCTTTCCCACGTTTAGAGAACACACGTACACACACACACGCACAGTTTTCAAACTTGTTGATTTTATTTTAATCACCACTATGCCTGAACAAGGTTGGTGCATGGTTTTGTCTCTAAGCAGTTAGCCATGTCTCAAGCGGCCAGACCTCAGAGACTTGGCTGATAGTCCTGAGGTCTCCGGCCTTGTTCTGAAGTTAGCTGGCTGCTCAGGTCATCACTCGAAGTGGTGGAGATCTCCACGCTCTCTTGGACCTGCTTTGGCTCATTTTGATTCAGTTTCTCATTCTGTCTGTGATAATGGCCACATCGTTTTGACCCTCTAGCTTTCTTAAGTTTTCTTGAAGGGCTCGGGGTTTTTGGAAAGGCTTTTCTTCTCGAACTCCTTTGAAAGGACCTTTTTATCCTCATGGTTGTCTGGGCCACCTGGAAAAGTAACAGGCTGAGCAGGGTGTTGATTTGGGTTGGGGGGCGGGTGGGGTGGGGGGGGAAGAGGGTGGAGGTGGAGGGGAACAGGGGATTCAGGAAAAGGAATGCGGTCTCAGGAGGGGGTTTGTGCCAGGTGAGGATGGGGTAGGGGTCTTGTGGGAGGGTAGTCAGTGTGGAAGAAGTGGTGGAGCATGGGTGGGGTCATCTCACCTTCACACTGCCTCTGGACTGGTGTTGGCAAGTGGACTTCCTCTTCTTCCTCCTTTTGGTGCTTTGGGGTAGGTTGTTCCACAACTGTGCCCAGTGCTTGTGGTTTCCTAGTCACCTTCACCATGACACATGTACAAGCCTGGATAGTGCCTGCATAGTAATCTGTATGTGTTAATCTCACACTCCTAATTTGTCCCTCACTGCTTCCTTTTCCCCTTTTGGTAACCACAAGCTTGCTTTGTATATCTGTGAGTCTCCTTCTGTTTTGTATATACATTTTGTTTCTGGATAGTGCTTTGTGATGTCTAAGCCCTTCCAGTGCTACCATTGGCTGGGGGAGAGCCTTGCTGACCAAACAAAGAAACACCGATAGGGATGGGAGAGGGTGGTGGGACCAAACAAAGCTGAAGGGTGTGGCCTCTATCCTGGGGAGGGGCGTATATAGGGGGTCTAGGAGGCCTGCAGTAAACCACTGGGAAGCACTGTCATGGTGAAGGTGACTAGGAAACCACAAGCACTGGGCACAGTTGTGGAACAACCTACCCCAAAGCACCAAAAGGAGGAAGAAGAGGAAGTCCACTTGCCAACACCAGTCCAGAGGCAGTGTGAAGGTGAGATGACCCCACCCATGCTCCACCACTTCTTCCACACTGACTACCCTCCCACAAGACCCCTACCCCATCCTCACCTGGCACAAACCCCCTCCTGAGACCGCATTCCTTTTCCTGAATCCCCTGTTCCCCTCCACCTCCACCCTCTTCCCCCCCCACCCCACCCGCCCCCCAACCCAAATCAACACCCTGCTCAGCCTGTTACTTTTCCAGGTGGCCCAGACAACCATGAGGATAAAAAGGTCCTTTCAAAGGAGTTCGAGAAGAAAAGCCTTTCCAAAAACCCCGAGCCCTTCAAGAAAACTTAAGAAAGCTAGAGGGTCAAAACGATGTGGCCATTATCACAGACAGAATGAGAAACTGAATCAAAATGAGCCAAAGCAGGTCCAAGAGAGCGTGGAGATCTCCACCACTTCGAGTGATGACCTGAGCAGCCAGCTAACTTCAGAACAAGGCCGGAGACCTCAGGACTATCAGCCAAGTCTCTGAGGTCTGGCCGCTTGAGACATGGCTAACTGCTTAGAGACAAAACCATGCACCAACCTTGTTCAGGCATAGTGGTGATTAAAATAAAATCAACAAGTTTGAAAACTGTGCGTGTGTGTGTGTACGTGTGTTCTCTAAACGTGGGAAAGGAGGGGGGAAGGGAAGAAGCAGGTGTGTGAGGAGGGGTGGAGGTGTTTGCAGGGTAGGGGGTGGGGGTCACAGTAAGCCAGACATCGGGGAAAAAGACTGGCTCAGGACTGAGCACTGAAAACAAAAGTCAACAATATGCCATGGCTTCTTGTGAACTTTCTTTCTTCAAGGGAGCCTGGTAACACTTAAACCAAGCGTCAAGCTGGTACTAGAATTGTTTCCATCATCTTTACTTTGAGAGCCCTCTCTGAAACAAATATATTAAAAGGAAGTGGAACATTTTTAAGTAAAGTAAAACCCACTAACTGGGGAAAGGTTATTTTTACAACTGAGAACAGAGGTAGTGCATATCATATTCCCATATATTAGGAACACAGAGGTCATTTCTACAAGATATATAACCCTGTATTTTTAGTAATTATGGTGTTTATCACTGTTGAAGCATTGTTTGCGGGCAAAAGGAAGAAGAGAATGATCATTTTAAGAGGAATGAAATAGAATGTCACCATGATTCAATTTCCAGTTGTTCTAACAATTCACACATAATGAATTCATTTAGTCCCTAAACAGAGATTTATTGAGCACCTACCATGGTCCAGGCACTAGGTTAGGGACTAATCGAAAGATAATAATGACTGTCATTAATGAGTGGTTTGGATATTTAATCTTTACACCAATTCTGCAAGGCAGATGAGGGTTATCTTATTTTGCAGAGGAAGACACTGAGGACCAGCTAAGTTAAGTAATGTGTTCTAGATCACCTAGTGTTGAGTCTAAGTTTGTCTGACTCCAAAGCCCACACATTCCCCACCGTGCGCCATGCTGGCAAAAAGAGCAGAGAAGGACTGAGAGGTTTTCTGAGGCTTTGCGTATATGGAGAAGGAAAATAGGAGTGTTTTTTGAAACTTGTAACATGGCACATGCACAAAAGTGGTAGCATAGTATAATGATCTCCATGTATTCGTCACCCAGTTTCAACAATGATCAAAATACAGTTCATTCTGTTTCACCTATTACCCCCCTCCAAATCTGCCACTGCCCCGTCTCCACTCCTAGATATATTTTTATTCACAACCCACCCTACAAAATAAGAATACTATCAATATACATAAAATAACAAGTTCACTAATGTTATATAATATCTGGTCAATGTATTTCTCTGATTATTTCATAAGTGTCTTGCTCAAATAAGACTTCTAACCAGATATCCAGGCTACATTTCTTTGACATGTTTTATAAATTTCCCTTAATCCATAACAGTCCTCCCTTCTCTTGTTTCTTGTCGTTTATTTGTTGAAGAGACTAGGTCATTGTCTCATTGGAGTCTGGAAATCCTGGACATGGCAGATCACTCCCGTGCTGTATTTCTTAACATGGTCTTCTTTCACTGGTGTATACTCTGAACTGATAGAGCTTGAGACTCCATCAGATTTAGGTTTGGCAAAAGCACGTCACACATGGTGCTTCGTATTTCCTATTGCATACACAGCCCATCAGGAGATAGTGTCTTTGTGTCTCTTTTTATTGTGATATTAAAATTGAGCAGTGAGCTCAGGTGTTGTAAGCCTGCCCCATTCATTACAAAGTTTCCTATCACTGGATTGATCATACACTTTATCATCTAAATGGAAACTATTTTGAAGAGAGGGTGAAGGAAGGTATAGTATGAGTAATGATGACAGGACAACCAATGTAAATCAGGACTTGCCCCAAGAAAATCATGGTGCAGGTTCAGTGGACATATCAACCTCTACATAATGGATTTAGCAGCCAGGGAGGGTTGCTATTACCTAGATCCATTAATTCATTAGGTGTTGGAAAATGATGATTTTTTCCCAACTGTATTGTTTTTGTATATTTTTTGCCTGGAATTCTACTATAAAGCATAACTTTATACCTACTTGATTTTTCTAAAATATGGTTCATATAAGAAATGTAGAACTAACGCTCTATTCTTCCTCCTTCAGAATGATGGGCTGGTGATCCAGCTCCAATCACTTAAAGTGACCAAGGAATTTTTTTTTTTCTGTATTGTAATGAACTCATGGGTGTTAATGCATTTGGGGACTCAAACCACTGCATTTCTGCATTTATTACTCCTTTGATGCTCACATATTTCTTCCTTTAGCCATTAGGAGCACTTTCACTCTGCCTCTTGTGTTCTTTTGACACAACCTCAACATATATCCTAGCTTTGGGGTAACATAAGATGTTCCAGGCTCATCTTGTCCATGTTCCATCTCAGATCTGGAACCAGCTCTTTCCCCAAGGAGCTCTGGTTGGTTTTAGAGATCGTAATGTGGACACTAAGGGTACTCACTGCAACTAGATCCTTGCTTCTAGGCCTTGGCAGGGGACACAGCTAAGAAATACATTTCTGTGAGAGTCCACACTGACAGTTTCAGTTCATATTGAAATGAATTCACACTTGATATTTCACAAGATCCTGCTACTTCCGTTCGAATTTAAGATTAATTTACTCAATTTGGTATTATCTCTTTTCTTTTACACTGAACATCTAAGGACACCCACATAATTACTTATCCCCCCCTTCATTCTTACTGTATTTCTATGCATACATATCAAAAATAACAATTGCTGTTGGTGTCGCGATATCATGTACACATACACACGGAGAGAGCTGATGGCTACTCTGAAGCTTTATTAAGTTACAGTCTTATATAGCAAAGAAGAACGACAAGGGAAATGGTTAACAGGCAGCGTCTGGCTCAACGTCAGAAGACCCTTTACGTTTTGGCAAATCATGTTCGTGTTGGCACCAGCAAGCCTTACAACTTATCAGGGCGGAACGTATGAGAAACGGCTGCTTCACAATATTCTTCTTGGACTCAGGCGGCTGTGCCTGTCTTAGGTTGCCCCCCTCTGGGGACCTTACCCGTCCTTGGCTAACCAGCCTTCTCACCTCTGAGTCTGCAGCTTTTTATAACTTGTTTACCATTCCAGCCCAAGGCTCGTTCCTTTGTTCCCACAGTCAGGGGCCTACAACTGCAATAGTATTACTAGCAATATGAATACTTAATATAGCTCAAGATGCACTGTGGTTCTTTTTATCCTTATGCTATTTTTCCCATTTGGGATATACAGTCAACTTACCATGTTTTAAATTCATTTGAAAGAGTTAAATTCCGCAAGAGTAATTCATCAACTTGGTACAAAACTACAGACCCATTTGTTTCATTTTGGTTTTTAATTTTTAAAGCTTGTCTTTTTGTTTTATCATTCCACAAATCACTTATTGATTCTAAAACCCAAACCACACGTTCGTTACTTTAAGAAAAGTCTAGCTTCCATTTCTGTACTCTCTACTCTGATCTCTCCTCTTCCACGTTTGTAACCATTTCCATTTGTTTTCTTCGTGTATCCTGCTTTAAATATAAATATAAATATATATACACACATTTATACAGACACACACACACACTCTCTCTCTCCTCTTTGCTCAGATAAATGGTAGCATTATATACATTGTTCTGTACTTTTCTTTTTTCACATCATAATATACTCTGAAGATCATGTATACTAGAGAAGAGAGTTATCTACCTACTATGATTCTTCAACCATTCCCTATTGGTGAATGTTTAGGTAGGTTCCAGAATTTTACTAATAAAAAAGCTAATAAACAGTGTTCCTTAAATAGCCTTGAGCATACAGCATTTTGTATTTTGCTGGTATCTCTCTGAGATGGGTAGGGGAAGGGGGGGAGGTCCTTACAAATAGATGATTGAATCAAAGGATAAATGGGTATATATTTTGCTGGCTGTTGCCAAATTCCCTTGCACTGAGATTGTACCATTTTGCAGTCCCACCAACAATAGATGAGACTGCCTGCTTCCTCACACCCTGGCCAGCGCTGACAAACATTTTTTCAATCCAGTAAGTGAGGAACCATCTCGGTAGCGATGGCTCCCTTCGTTGTTGTTCCCTTTCAAGATTTTCCTGTCCATTTATGCCATTTTTTCCCCCCTAGATGGACTGTAAGATCAACTTGTCTAGCTCTGGGGTGGGGAGGCGGGAAACAGCCTATGATATTGGAAGGCCTGGATATGTTTTTATTAGGAGTAACATTTTCATACATTTAAAAATCATACTCATTTCTGTGAATTATTTATTCACAATTTGTATTATTCTTCTATTGCGTTTTTGGCCTCTTCTCAATTTTAAGTAGCTCTTTTAGAATATAAAAGAATCCTAGGTTGTAAAATAATATTTGCATGGTTTCAGTTTTTACACCTGGATCGCTGATCCATTTAGAATTTACTCTGGTATACAGTGTAAGGAATAGGTCCAATTTTATCTTTTTCCACATGGCTATTCAGTTACTCCCATGCCATTTTTTTTTAAAGTCCATTCCCCGCCTTGATGTGACATAGACTGCATTTCTATATATATTTGTGTCTATTTAGACATGTTATCATATGTTTCGTTGTTCAATTCAGGCGCCAATACCACACTGTTTAGTTACACAGATTTTATCACAGGTTTTAGTATCTGTAGGTGTGGCTCCCCTCCTTGGTCTTCCTTTTCAGGGTTTTCCTGTCTATTGTTTGCTCCTTTATTTCCTCAAATGGTGATTACAATGAACCTGTCTAGCTCCAGAAAAAAAAATCTCATGGCATTTTTATTGTGATTGTTTTAAATTTATAAATTTACTGCCAAAGAACTGACTCTTTATAACATCGAGTCTTCTGATCCAAGAGTGTAGCATGTCTTTCCATCTGTTCAAGTCTATTCCTGTGTCTTTCCGAATGATTTCGAGTAGTCCTTGTTTATATTTTGGCTATTTTTGTTGTTGTTGTTGTTGTTAACTGTTTTACCTAGGTATTTTATTTGTGCCAGTGTCAATGGAATCTTCCTTCTTATTTTCTAGCTGGTTATTCTTCTATATATGAGAACATCTGATTTCTGCAGGCTAGTTTTATTGCCTGTTACTCTACTAATATCTCCCATTTTTCACAGTGTTGTTTTTTTCAATTTATATTGCCTTTCTAATATTGTGTGTGTGTTTCCTCTCTCTTGTCTAATTACACCAGAAGGTTAAACAGGAATGAGATACCGGGCATCTGTTTTTTATTTCTGACTTTAGTGACAGAGTCTCTACTTAGTGGTTCCCCATTGGGGCTGAGATTTGTACATTTGATTAGTTAAGGTAGTGTATCCAGCTATATTATTTGTGAGAAGTCACTGAGCACAACATTCGCAGAATCCAATTCCGAAAAATAAGTGGCCATTCTACAGAGTGTGTGGTACTCAATACCAACTTCCAGTGATTAGAATACCGATGTGAACAAGGACAAGTTGGGGGACAGGTATAAAGCATACATGCTAAGTAAGGTTATTACATTCACACTGTATTTACTAGCAAACCATTCGGCAATGGGTATAAGAGGAGTTTTGTGGCTAGAATTCCTTTCTTTGGGCCATTAGGTAATACAATTTAACGACAAGGGTATTTTACTGTCTGTGAAGAGAAAATTTAAAAAAAAATGTATGTGGAACAAGAGTTTGTTTGACTGGGCTAAAGTACTTATGGTTTTACTTACGCTGTTACATATTTGCCACTTAATAGTTCTCCAGTTTTCAATCCCCTTTATTAGTCAGTGTGGATTCTGCTTGAAGAGCAATAGTTAAACACACAGGCTCTGGAATCAGGCTGTTTGGTAGAATCAAATTCTGGCCCCACATACCTGTTGTGTGACCTGCAATAAGTCGCTTAACCTAATTTTCTTCACTAAAATGAAGCCACAAAATTTCCACTCGGGTTTCCATGACTTTCAAGCATTAGCATTTCAGCCTAGCACTTTTACCTCTTGTGACTTGGCTTCTGTGATTGTGGAATGCCCTGCGTATTTCATACAGCTCCAACGAGGTTCAAATATGAAATACAGGAAAGTGCTCTAAAATGTAGTATTTTCAGCAAAAAAAAAAAAAATGTAGATTAATGTTTGATTTGGGGGAAAAGCTGTTGCTTTGGGAAAGACAGGCAATCATACTTTTTATATTGTCTTTTTGCACCATTTGTTCCATGACATATTTAGTGCTTTCTGCCCGCGAACTTCAAGACACCTTCACCTTAATGTCTTCAAGATACCATGTCATCAAGCACCTGATCAGGTTCACAAACTTAGTGACTGACTAGTAGCCCACGGAGAAGAGGAGAAGCATTAGGGGAACCTATGTGTGAGGGAACTCCCCCTTGGCAGGAGGCCACAATACCATCAAGTGGGGCCATACGTGAATGTGAAACAAAAGTCCTGCATTCTGTTGCATCTCCCTCAGTTATAAAGCCCCCAGTAACCGTCAACATTTAGGTTCACACATTTAGGGTACGATCAGAGTGAAAGTACGATAATCTGCACATTAATTAGAAACATGACCAAGAAAATTTTCAACCCTGAGGATAAGAAAGGGAACCACTGTAGTCAGAAGAGCAATCTCTGTGTCTCTGAGAATTCCTCATCAGACACTCATGGTTTCGCTGCTGACGGATTACATAAGCGTTCAGGACAGGACGGATGTTAGCCCTATTGAGCGTGATGCCTTCTTTGACTGCTACAAACTGAAATGTGAGGTCGTGACACTGCATGACTGAATGGCTTATAATACTACAACTGTCAAGTCAAGCGATATTAGAAGAAATGACTTCCTTGATATTAGTCATTTTTCAAAGAAGGTGTTTAGCTACTGTGGAACAAAAGGAAATAGGAGCTATACTCTACCAATTAGAGTTTTAAAGGGTTACATGGGACTTTCGGTAATCTGTATTTAGTGAAAATGCATCTGACCAGCTCAGGAGAAAAATGAATCTTGCACTTGACTTAGGGGGCCTGTTCTTTGATATTCTGAATTTAAACTTTATTGTTACAAAAAAGTGGACGTTAAACATTACCATTAAAAGATAAAACGTTAACATAAACACAGTACACATGTAAGAAAATCTGTCTCCTAACAAAATGGTTATTAAAAAAGAAAAATCTTGTTTTTCAACTATCAGCCACAAGTTACTTCAAGTACACGTTTAACCCTTTGAAGTGGTGACAGAATAAAATAAGCGTCAGCCGTTCAATCACTAAGTACATTAAAAACACATTAAAAGAGAGAGAGAGAGAGAGAGAGAGAGAGAGAGAGAGAGAGAGAGATTCACTCCTCTCCTCCAAGTAGCTTTAAAATAAAATAACACATTGAAAACAATTTCAGTAACTCAGAATAAGAATACAGTTAACTGACTTATTCCAAATATATTCTGAAACAATTCCATATTCATTAAATCAAATGTTCCCAAATGAAGATTTTGAACATTGTCATAGATTTTTCTAAAATGCCCGTTACATGAGGAAAGGTACAATAATTAATTATTCAAGTTTTTAGATGAAAACAAAACCAATGTTCCACATAGTCAATGAATATTAACCTTGAACACAAAGCACTCTAGGTAATGCATCTTTAAGACAGGTGTGAAATACATAAACCACAGGTAATTAAGAGTGTGTATATATTAATGAAAGACTTTTGATCCATGCTAAGGGCAGGTGTCATTTAATAGTGGACCAACGCCAAGTAAATGACATTGTGATGTCTTTGTGGAAATGACACATTCACAAACCCATGTCTCAGCACGGACACTTACATATCTAGGTCTGCTCTCTTAAAGATTTTTAGCAGTCCACTTTATTCAAAAACAGAATCTCAGATGCCTTTAATAATTTCTATAAGGCAATAGAGTAGATTTTCCTTTCAAATCATTTTCCCCCTGGAATTGGCTCTGTAAACCAGTGAGTAAAGACATGGTGGGGGCGGGCACAGATAAAATAGATTTTCTTGCCTTTATTTTTCTTTTTCCTTAAGGAAGAACACCGTAACATTCTACACTTGTGCTTTCTATCTTTTGGGGTTGATAACAGAATTGCTGGGGCCAAAACCTAAAAGTTAATTGACAGTGTTAGGGAGAAAACAACTCCACTGCTACCACAGGGTTGAAAGCTGGATACATGTACCTGTGGAATTGCCGCCACCCACGTAACTGCTTAGGATTCATTTGGTGGTTAACAGAAAAGGATGCTTACACTCACTTAACAAGCAAATGATAAACAAGATGTACTGACTTCAACTAGAAAATTTTAAGCCACGGCAACGTGGTTTGATGTAGCTAATGTTACACTTGTATTTGATGTAGCTAATGTTACACTTGTATCATATAACTAACTTTAGGTTCAAATTCTTTCTTCAAAGTCATCAGAATAACAGGGATTGAAGAGACTTCCGAACCATTGCCAGCTCTTGCTGCTGCTGTTTCAGGAAAGGAAATATTAAACACTTGCATGTTATTTAGGTAACTGTGACATATACTTTGGCAAACAAAACACCCGAATGCTCACATCCCTCCATAGTCCTTAATATCAAGTATACACTACTTACAGCTTCCAGCATAATTTTGTTTTGCAGCTTGGCCATCTCTTGTCTAACTTTGCTTTGCTCATCAGTAAGAAGATGTTCATGATCCTTCTCTAACTCCTCCATACTCTAAAACAAAAAGCCTAGTTCAGTGATGAAGCACCACTTTTCATCTCACGTTCTAAACACGTACCATTAAATTTCAAAAGTAACAAGTCCTAATACTCAGAGGATACTCATTATTTATTCCAAGTAAAAACATTATAACAAATACATGAAGATCAAAATACCCACTTGAGAAATCTTTTAGATGTCGTATTTGTGTCAAATATTATTAGTATCGTAGAGGTACAAGGTACGACAGTAGTACGCTTTGCTCAAACAATGGGTCAATGAACATTTAACATTTCAAGGTGGAGAAAAGAAAAGAAGGAGGGGGAGGGGGAGGAGGAGGAGACTGCCATTTGCATATCATGAAATGCCATAATTTGAAAACTCTCTCATAAGCTTTCTAAACACGAGGTAACAATGCACTCATACTGGCTAATAATCAACGTAACATGGTTCCATTGGAAAGAAAAAATGATCTGTAATATGACCTCATTAAGTTACAAAAAACACACCTATGTTCTAAATCTTTACTGTTCATTCAACAAATAGGGATCTGGTGCATCATATATGAAAAGTACTCTGTTAAGTGCTGTGGAGGAATTAAAAAACGAATACAGGATCTCTTCCTCATTCCAGTGATAATTAAAAACATGTGAATAAAAAATAACACAAAAACATTACAACAATTAAGGAAGCACATCTTGCCGTGGCCATGCAGTGGAAAATATGATTGATTCTGATTTAACTGACGAAAGAACAAGATTTCACTAGGTAACGGAAAGAGGGAATTAAACGTAATCTAGGGCAGGAGCATAAGCAAAGCCAGGAGGTAATGGTGACTTAGTGCAGAGAAAGCAACTACTCTGGAGGGGTGGGAGGAAAGAAAGAATGTAAGTATGGAACTACAAAGAGAGGAGTCTTGTTATGGGGGACACGCTGACTATCTAAGGATTTAAACTGGGAAGCTAATGACTGGTTTTCAGGGGGGAAGGGATACCTGTTGGAAGGTCATGTTGCAGGACTGCGAAGGATGGATTGGAGAAGACAGAAATCAGGAAACAGTGTAATAGTACAAGCAAGTAATGGTGAGGTCCTGAACCAGGGCAGCAGCAGCGGGAATTCAAAGAAAGAAATTAAAGTACAGTTGCAGAGGTGAAAATTGTAGGGCCTAGTAATTGCTGGGTGGGAAGGACAAGGGACTTGGAGGAGCCAAAGACAACACTAAAGTTACTACCATAAGTGCTGGCCTTTAGTAATAACCTTTAGAAGCAATCTTCTTGGGTACTTTATCAGATCTGCACACCAATCAGTAAATGGTTCTCAGGGAGCATTAGAGCAACATCTTGTCTACTTAGATATGCCTTTAAAATAACTCCTTTGTAGATATATGATTCTAAAGTTCTTTAAAGAGTATCTGTTTTAAAAGCCTTTTTTGCTAGTTTACCTAAACCATCTCAATTGGTTTAGAAGAGTGACGTATTAACATGTATTTGAGCGAGATGACTAAATGGAACATCCCATCAAAAAAAAAAGAAGGGGCATATCCGGGATTCCACTGCCTCCTAAGTAAGTGCAAATAAGTACGTAAGTTCCTCTGTATGAAGCAGAGGACGATGTCGGGAAGACAGTCTGCTCATGTGAGAAGGGGACAGTAGGTGATCCTCAGTTCACAAACTTTTGGCCCTCCTCTGGCTTTTTCACACTGTTATGCATCCAGGCCACCGCTTATGACTATACGCCTGCATATAAAGCCATTTTTAGCCACTGGAGTCATTCTAAAAGCAAATATGCCATAAAACACTCATATAATATATTTGAAAATAAAAGAGATATTCAATAATCACAATTGCTACCTCCTATCTTACATAAACCAGTGAAGCAAACAGAAGTAGAAGACATGAGAACCTAATCGCAGACTTCCTACTTTCCATGATACAGTTATCCCTGATCTCCAAAAAAGAAAAAAAAAAAAAACTGACTGTTGACTACAAAATTATGATTAAAGTATCGATTTTAATCACAATATGTCTATTTCTAGGCAACATTCTTAATTTACCATTTCCTATTTTAAATAATATCACAAAACTATTAACAAATCCTAAAAATAAATTTAGCATTCATGGTAAACCAGGAACAATAAATCCAAATGGAAAATGGTTAAGAATTTAAAACGTATAACCAAGGTATTGTTCCCATAAATTATGAAACAATCTAACTTCTACTTCAAAGTAGACATTATGCTCTATAAGGATGAATTGGGTTAACCCGATACAACAGACCTTTAAGAGCTGGCCATATACATTTTTAATTTTTTTCAGTCTCTGGCTCTGAACAATTCTAGCTTGTTGAAAAATCTTTTGTTGCTCACGAAACAAGTTCTACAAGTAAAAAAAGAAAAACAAGTTGGGATAAAATGTGGTTAATTCAATATTTAGCAAAACATAATTCTACACTAAGTTAAAAGGATTATTCTTTAAGTCGGTATTTTTAAACATTTTCTGTGCTAACTTTTACAACAAAGCTTAGACATTTGTGTTTACCACCACTATACAAACACATGTAATAATACTATCCATCAGTCATTTAGAAGGATCTTTCCTTCTTTCTTTCCTGTTTAAATTTACTTTTTATTGAGGTAAAATTGGCTTATAACATTAAAGGGAATCAACTATATGCTGACGGATAGAAACTGGTTTTGGTGGTGAGCACGCTGTAGCGTATCCAGGAGTAGGAGTACAATGCTGTACACAGGAAATTTCCTTTCTTACCCATGTTCAAAACATGCGTCTTAATTCTTGGTAGTTTCAAAATCCACAAATGGCCCTTACAACCACCTCCTTACCAAAAATAAATTAAATTATGCAATTATCCCTATTTAAGAATTAAGAAAAATTCTTTCCTAACAATATTCAAACATGTAATAATTCTTGGTCATTCAATATCCGCACAAGATAAACCTTTCTCTTTTTTTGTTTTTTGCCTTCTCATCTTTCTTTCTTTGTTGTTGTTGTTGTTGTTTTTTGTTTTTTTTTTTTTCTTTAATTGAAGGACAGTTAGCTTACAGTGTTGTGTCAATTTCTGGTGTACAGCATAATGTTTCAGTCATACAGTTACATACATATGTTCCTTTTCCTATTCTTTTTCATTATAGGCTACTACAAGATACTGAATATAGTTCCCTGTGCTACACAGTAGAAACTTGTTGTTTATCCATTTTAAATATAGCAGTTAGTATCTGCAAATCTCGAACTCCCAATTTATCCCTTCCCACCCCTTCCCCCCGCCCCCGCCGTAACCATAAGTTTGTTTCCTACGTCTGTGAGTCTGTTTCCGCAGATGAACCTTTCCATAATGCAAAACTCTGTGAGTTCTTTGACCTAACCTCCGAAAACAATTTTGTCCTCTCTCCTAGTTTAGCCATTCACTTACATCTTCTTTCCCTTGATCCTGTCACCCCCAACAACTGCAATATCTATATAATATGAAGAACAGCAAACTCATGTAGGAACTATATGTCAGGTCCTGCTCTGGAAGATTTTAAGAAAAATTATCACATAGGAACTCATCTACCCTCAAAACAAACCTATGATGTAGGTAGCCTTATTATGTCCCCTCCATAGGCGAGGACACTGAGACACAGAGATACATAATCTGCCCATGGCTCCACAGCCAGTAACTGGACGAATCAGAATTGGACCCCAAACATCACGGGTTCCAGAGCCCAGGGTCCTGACCACTGTACTATACTGTTTCCCCACTTTTCCCAACGTGCAACCTCTACCTCCCTATGTTTGTAGCTCACTCTCTTTTGTACCACAGCTCAGTACTCTATCAGGACCTGACATCTGCACTGAGCACTTTTCACTGCCCCCTCTCTCCACCCCCTGTCCTCAGATTCCTCCTCCCCAGCTAGAGCCATGGTCACTCACTATACCTATACCCTTGCATTTATACCTTGCCCCCTTTTCACTCTGTCCACATGCCTGGCTCATCCTAACCCTGGAAAATCCAATTCTCCAGCTGCTCAGCCACAACCATGCAGACAAGTCTCACTTTAAATTCGTGATCACTATGGCACTCATCTAAGTTGGACTGTAATGCTGTTCGGCAATGCTATTTCCCTAGTCCACACACGGACCCGCTGTCAGGAAACAATTCCAGATCTTCTCCTGTGCCCTCAAAAGGCAACATCTCCTCCACCATCCTTACCCCCAAATGTGATACAAGTCAGCCCGTTGAGAGTAAACCATGCCCTGACTGCAGTGACTGGTTCAGGAATAAGCAAGTGATCCAAACTAGATGAGTAAGAGTCTTCCGGAGGAATTTCCCGCCAAGCTACTGAGAAAGATTGTCTCAGCCCACTGGGGGTTTACTACACAGATAGCGAATTTAGGATTACAAGACACATTCTTGCAGATCCCATGGAGAAAGCCTACTAGGGAGATGGAGACAGAGCCCAGATGACACTGCTGGAACAACCTTTCCCCAGCCCATCCAGCTATATCTGGAGCTAAACTCCCCTCGACTTCTTTGGATAAACCAGGAAATTCTTCTTCTGTACTCTGGCAAATTTCTGTCACTTGGACCTGCAAGAATTCCAACCAAGAGACGGAGTAAAGCTAGGGGCTTCTGTGAGTGTCGTGTGTGCCTGTACTTCTCTGATTTTCTCTGATCGGGGCCCAACCACATAGCCAGCAATGGGAACGGGGCCCTGGCTCAGGTCTATGGGTCTAAGACATGGCCAGGCTCTCCATTATGACTTGAGACTTGGTTACAGTACATTAATTATGAAGTGAAGCCTGATACTAACAGCTAGTTTTTCCTCTTCTTCTTTGGTTTTCTGCACACCCATGTCCCACTCCAGAAACAAAGTCAAAAACTGCTGAGAATATTCGCGATAAAGCTTCTGCCTGTAAAACGTAATAATGAGCAATGTCATACTTCATATCACTAAGCAAAAAGTAAACACATTCAAAACAAAATTGATTTCTCATAAATTATACTATAAAGGGAGAAGGGGGTAACCACAGCTCAAATCTTCAGATGGGGAACAGCAAAATAAAATGGATGTTTTACTCTCATTCCTTGAGTATTTGTCCTGAACTATCTAAGATGGATGCTATCTCATACACCTTAGCGCTTGAAAACTAAGGAAGATTTATTGCACTATAAATTTTCCCAAAAAAATGCACTTTATCTATAAGGGTTTTTTTTTTTTTTTTCCATTTTCTCTTACTGAATAACATACTGGTTGTGACATGGTAAATAGACTCAATGAGGATATCATATCCACTTACAAGCTTTCCAAACGGGAATATTTCACTTTCCCCCCACCCTGCCACAATAAAGATTTTGTACAAAAGAATGGTGACCCCAATAAAGGTAAAGTTTAAAATTATTTAAATATAAGATTCACCTTTTCTACATAAGTGAATACAGCTAACTATCCCAAGACATTTGTCTTTTATTTAGCTAGCATACTCCAAGAAGGAAAGCAAATTTTTCTTAAATACTAAGAAGACTCAATTACAATTTGAAAGGAGAAAAATAGTTGTCTTAGTTGACCTCTAGTAATACCTCTCCTTTCAATTAATTTATGAGGTTATAAGACTAAAGGAATTATTTGCTTAGATAAAAATCAAGCCACATATATTTTCCAACAGAGACTCCAATACACAGGGGATAACAGTATTAACAGTATTATTTTAATTGATCTGTACTCACAGGAAGTAAGAAATGACACACAGGTTCTGGCTCTAAAAACCAACAATGTTTGTTACCTTTGTTCTTCCTGGCTTTTCCAAACATGCTCAATTTTCTGGTTAATGGTTTTGACAGAAGCATTGGTATTCATTAAGAATCTTTTTCTCTTTGCATGAAGAACCTTTTTAATGTCACCTATATTAAACACATATAAAGGCAGTTCTTAACACTTAACGCTGATTCAGCAGTGCTGGAAAGACAATTAGCATTTTAAAAAAGGTATCATGTCAAAAATCAAGATTTTTTTACCCTTCCTTTCTTTCTGTGAAATCTTTCAGTTACTAGTACCTCAATTCAAATTTTTATAACTGCACGTCTTTAAAAAAATGTGTCATGGAAAAAGAGCAAAGAAACAAAAGTTACTATTTTCCAAAATGTGTAAAAAGGATCTCAAAGACAGTCTTCCGTTTTCTTGTGAGAAAACAGTTATAAAGGCTAGTTTTTAATACATTTATAAAATATCCTCCAAATCGAAGGACATCCATTCAGATGGATTACTGTTGGAACTCAATACATGAAACACACAGTATCATTCTGTTTTTAAAGTGTCCAAAAGAGAAAAAAATAAGTAAATGGAAAGGAAAGAAAATTATTTTTCAAAGTTAGCCAGTGAAGATTTTAAGTATATCTGAGTTAAAGACAAAGACCATGGAGAGTTTAAGGAAATAAAAGGAATTTACTCAGAAACACCTTCTATATCCATTTTTAAAGAGAAAAAAAAAAAAGGACTTTTTCTCATATCATTCTAAAAAAGAAGCTTTGCGATTTGTAAAATGTTTAATACTTCTAAAAATGCTTTCCTAAGCATTTGATTGTATGCTATGGCTCTACCACGAATAGTTACTTTCCAGGGATCAGGACAGGCTGCACTATTACACAAATATTTTAGACATCCAGTTTACCTTGAATAAGAATCAATTTATGAGACAGCTCACACTTAAGCACCTTGCCTGTATGAATGATCCATTCAGAGGTCTCACACCTGACTCGGACCCTTTGTTAATAAGAGTCTCGCCCTATAACCCAGTTAGTGTATCTGATATCTGACAGAACAATCTAAAACTTTTAAGTTTATGGTTCTGATTGTACATCGCCAGCATGCTAGCAAAGTTGCCTCTAGTTCTCCACTACACAGGTAATGTAAATATAACAAGAAAGGCTTATTTTACAGTCTTCAGGGAAACTTCTGCACCAAGGAAAAGAACTGGTAAAGTCCCAGAAAATAGCTAGAGTGAGAAAATTAAAAATTCGGATTAAAAACTGATATATACCTCACTCTGAGATACCAAGTGGGAAAGAGATGATTTCATTCGAATTCTTCTAATATCCCAGAGTCCATCAAACGGACCCATGTATAAAATAAAAGCATCGCTCTTACCTCACCATGGGTAAGCATTATTCTCTCCACATCCGCAATAGAAAGGGAAACTAAGGAAATCTCTGAAGCCAAATCCCACTAAATACTTACGGAAAATCTTGAATCTGAGAACAGGGCATTAACACTTCCTATTACAAATGTTATAAAGGTTTAAAACAACTTATTTTCACCACAGTCTCTCCTAAAGCGTACCTTCAAAACTTTCCAACATATTCTGTAATTCATTCCTGTAAAGAAATTACATTAAGTTTTTAGTTAAGGGTACCTAAAATATCCCGCCTGTTTTGACAGAAATATGTCATGCCAAGTGTCTTGCATACAATACTTGTTACCTCAGCCCACCTTTACTTTTCTTAAAGTATCTTATCGGGCAAGCAAAAACAGTATTAAACACATTACCCCACATCTTCCTCAAATGTTCCTGGAGAACTTATTTCCCCATAGTTATCAATGACTCGGTTGTTTCCTGCATTGAAATAAAAATGGAAAACATTTTTAAAATGAAGTATGATATTTTGATCAGTTTTCACGGAGAAATAACCTCAGTGGGGAGAGTTTCAGGCTTAGTGCCACCAAGGGCTGTTAAAGCAGACATATGAAAGCCCCGGTGCGCTGTTATCCGCAAAGGTGTCCGATGGACCATACGTACCTTCCGGAACACCCTCTGGCCCACGCGGCTCTCTTCTCTCTTGTCTCCCGAAGTCACAGGCTGCCATACCCTGAGCCTCTATCGGGGCCTTCGCAGCCCTCCCCAGGCGCTTCCTCTCAGCCGGCGCCATCCCTAAGTGTCTCTTCCCAGGCAGAGACAGCTCTCCTGCACCTTGTGAGCACAAACTTAAAGAAACGGGCACAGGGTCAACGAGCGATGCCCGGCAAGGGTCCTCTGCGCACATCAGAGTGTGCGTGCCCGCGTGTCTCCGGCTGGACCAGGAGCGGACAAAGCAGGTGGTGACTGCGAGCCCCTCCTCCGCGGCTGGACGGAGGGCTGGCGCCTGCGCCCCACACACAACCCACCCCGCGCCCGCGGACATCTGAGTGCCGGGCCCCTCCGCCAGATTCTGGCCCCTACGGAGGGAAGGACAGAGGCCGCCCCTGGCCCTCGGTTCCCGGCGGGAGGCCCGGCCACGGGCAGGACCCAACTAAGGGTCCCTCGGGACGGATGGGGGATAAACCAGTCTGCGCCTGGCCCGGGACGGTCAGGTCGGGGCGGGGAGGTAGGAGGGGGAGGCTTCCCCACACGCCGAGTGGGCCCCAGGACGACCTCGCGGGCCCGGACTGACCCGCCGGGCCACCGGGCAGGAAGGACGGGGGCCGCGGGCGGACGGCCCCTGTGCACCCGCCCGCACCCTCCCGGGACGTGGGGACCGTCCGACCCGCCCCCGCCCTCAGGGGCCTCGCCCCGTCCTGTGGCAGCCCCGGGGGACGCCACCTCACCGGCCAGCCTGGCCGCCCCCGCTCCACAGCCGGGTCCCCTCACGTCTGAGGAGACGCCCCATCCCCCCGCCGCCCGGCCGGCCCAGGTCGCATAGTGTGGCCCGCCGGCCTCCACCCACCCCCACCCCCACCCCCACCCCACCCCCGCCGCCGCCGCTGCTGCTCCAGGCCTCCCTGACGGTCCCTCCGTCCCCGCTCCCTGCGGCCCCTCCGTCTCTCTGCCGCTCCCTCCATCCCACCACCCGCCGCCGCCCCCGCCCCCGCCCCCGCCCCCGCCCCCGGCCGCACCACGACCTCCACACCGCGACCTCCGCGACGCTCCTCTGAGGGCCTCCCGACAGCCCTCAAGAGCCGGCCGGCCTCTCCTGGGCGGGAGCGGCGCTGATTGGCCGGCACAGCGCGCACGCGGGAGGCGGGGCCTCGCCCGAGCCCCCGCCCCCTGGCCGGACCGCCCTCCGCGGAAGGTGCCCGGGCTGGGGACCCGCGCCGGGGGTTCCAGGACCTCCGTTCAGAGGGCGTTTCCCGGGCCTTCTTCCTGGGAAGTCACAAGAGGACACGGGAGCCAAGAACAGGTGCTCAAGCCTCCACCCCCCTGGTGACTCCTAGTCACCCTCCTCCTGGGGTCCTCTCCACTCACCCCTTCCCCTTGCGGAGGAATAGCCCATCCGCAGGCGCGTTCTGGGGTAGCCCTCCCACCTCCGTTTTCCAGGTTTGGGTTTTCGTCTTTTAAGGACACGTGTGTGCATCCTTCACCATCCTTGCTTACTCTGGCGCTGTCTGCGTGTGACGCTAAATTGCAGCCCATTCTCTCTGGTATTCTGCCCCTTGCTCTTTTCACTCAACGTGGTGTCACCAGCGCTATCTGTATTAGGACCTGGAGCCACAGTGCTTTCATTTCCCCCGCCGCATCCTAGACCGTTGTGGAACCACGCCTCAGTTCGCTCCTCCGTTTTCTGGTTCCTGCACGTCGGGATACTTTCTGCTTTAGAGCCCCGAAAAGCAGTGATGCTGGGGATATTCTAATGTCTGGCCCACGCGCAACATGTTTTGCAAGCTTAAGGGAGTGGACGGCTGGGTCGTCGTCGTAGGCTAGTGAGTACGGCGAAACTGTTTCCTCCCTTCCTCCACCGGCTGGCTGAGCGCTCATTGGCTGCCTAGACTCACCAAATACTTGGTGCAGTCAGACTTCAGGTTGCCACTTTAGTGGGTGTAAAATTACGTGTGTGGGGGTGGGGTGGGGTATTCTTTTGCATTTCTCCAGTCACTTATAAGGTTGAGCTCTTTTTTCTTTTGATGCTTATTGGCCATTTCAATTTCCTTTTCCACGACAGGTCTCGCTCGGTGAGTTTGGCGAGTTTTCTCTTTGGTAAGACGGTTTTCTTATAAATTTATAGAAGTCATTTATATATTGGGATACTAATCTTTATGCCTGTGGTTTCCTGTCTCTTTCTTTGTTATTTATAGCTCAAGTGGTAGAGCTGCATGCTTTGCATGCACCAGGTCATAGGTTCAATCCTCTTCTAAAAGGTTCAATAACCCTTCTAAAAAGAAATAATTAAACCATATTATCTCCCCCCCCCACCAAAGAAAAATAAACTAAAATAACTTTAGTTATTTCAGGGCATAACATCTTTCTCCTTTTTTTTCTTGCAAGTCACGTGTTTAAAGTTTATTTTGCATTTTAAAATCTTTGTTCATGTAGAACTGATTTTTGGGGGGGGGGGTTGTTATCAGATAGAGATCCAATTGTATTATGTCCCCTATGGGGAAATTTGCTCTTCACATCTTCGTTAACTGAATAGTGTTAATGTTAAACTTAAGGTAGAAAGTGTTAATTTCCTCATGATCGGTTCATTTAGTAAAACGTCCGTGTTTGCCCACACTACACTGATTCAGAATACCACTGTTATCATACCCTAGATTTCCATATGTTACTGGATCTAGTCTGGACTTTCTGTTTGTTTCCATTGATTTGTCTGTCTACTCATATTCAAACACCACACTATCATAATTATAGAGGCTTTGGCACATACTGTAATATCTTGTTGGGCAGTTCTCCCTCGAAGCTCTTTCTTTTCATCATTTTTGTACCTATACTTGCATTTTTCCATAGGTATTGTATCATCTTGATATGTCCAGCAGGGCAAAAGAGAACTTTTTTTGTAACATTTTTTTTTATTGATTTATAATCATTTTACAATGTTGTGTCAAATTCCAATGTAAAGCACACTTTTTCAGTTATACATGAACATATATATATTCATTGTCACATTTTTTCTCTGTGAGCTACCATAAGATCTTGTGTATATTTCCCTGTGCTATACAGTATAATCTTGTTTATCTATTCTGCAATATTGAAATCCCATCTATCCCTTCCCACCCTCCGCCCCTTTGGCAACCACAAGTTTGTATTTTATGTCTGTGAGTCTATTTCTGTTTCGTATTTATGCTTTGGGGTTTTTTTTTTTTTTTTTTTTAGATTCCACATATGAGCGATCTCATATGGTATTTTTCTTTCTCTTTCTGTCTTACTTCACTTAGAATGACATTCTCTAGGTCCATCCATGTTGCTGCAAATGACATTATTTTATTCTTTTTAATGGCTGAATAGTATTCCATTGTATAAATATACCACATCTTCTTTATCAGTCATCTGTTGATGGACATTTAGGCTGTTTCCACGTCTTGGCTATTGTAAATAGTGCTGCTATGAACATTGGGGTGCAGGTGTCATTGTGAAGTAGGGAGAACTTTTGATATTCGTATTGAGATTGCATTAAATCTATAAATGAGCTTCGCGAGAACTAACACATGGAGGATGATTGGAAAGGCCTAACAAGGAACAAGGCATTTCTTCCCACTAGTCCAGCTCTACTTTTGTGTCTTTAAGAAGCATTTTACAGCATTTTAAAATGTAGATTTTGGATAAGCCTTCATTTTATTCCTGAATATGTTTTCCTTTTTTGCTGCTCTTATAAATGAAGTTTGTTTTGCCTTTCATTGTATCTTCTAACTCATTTTTGTGCGTGTGCATGTGGCGAATTTTGATTTCTGCATCTTCATTTTATACCCTACATCATTGTAGAATCTTTTAGTGTTTCAGTTAGTTTTACCCCCAATTCCCTAGGGTTCTTTTGGTATATTATCATGTTATCTGGGACTAGAGATAATTTTCCTTCTTCTCCATTTGTTAGTCTCTATTTCGGTCATCTCATTCATTGCATAGCTTAAAACCTCCAGGACAGTATTAGGTGGTAATGGACATTTTGGGCATTTTTAGACTATTCTTGACTGTGGTTGGAATGCCTCAGGTTTTCCCAATTATGTATGATTCCATTTTATTATAATTTTGTCCGATTTTGTCAAAGATTTGTTCAGCATCTCTGCAAATAATTACATAATTTTTCCCTTAGGCCTATTAAAATGCTAAATTAAAAGATTTCTTAATGTTGCACCTTGCAGTCCCAGAATAAACCTTGCTTGGAACCTGGTGTATTTTCCTCTCGTGATTTTGGAGTCTGTTTGGTAGTATTTTATTTTGGGGCTTCTACATTAGTGTTTGTTAAGGGACACTGAACAATAATTGTAATTTATGCCGCTGACACTGTCAGCATAAATCCAACGTTTTCCTTCATTTTCTTTGCCCTAAATCAACTCACATAGTGTTGGGACTGTATGGTCCTAAAAGTTTGAAGGAATTCCCTATGAAACTACCTGTGCCTAGTGATCTCATGTAGGTTAAATTCTTCATAATTCTCTTTCTTCTTAGACATTATCTCTTCAAGAAGCTCTTGGTTCCCATTGGGGTCAATTACAGCAAATTTTGTTTTTTCAAAAAATTATGTGTTTCATCTAGTTTTTCAGATTCATCTCAGTAGACACGTGTAAAGTAAACCCTTTGATTTGCAAAATTTCTTCTGTATTGTTATTTCCATTGTACCATACATATGTATGGTTTTCCCTTGATTAAATTGCCTAGTGCTTTGTTTCATTCATTTTTAAAGAGAATTTTGACTTATTCACTTGATCTAGGTTTTTTTCTCCCTCATTAACGTCTACTTTTATATATTAGTGTTGTTTCCTCCTTTGTGCTTTCTTTTGTCTTAATTTGGTGTTTCATACTGAGCTCTTGAATTGAAAATTACATTCATTTATTTTTATTCTTTCACTTTCGTACATGTGAGTATTCAAGACTGCATTTACTCTGACCAATGCTTTAAATATAGCTCATTTGTTCTGAAATGTAGTAGTCTTCCTATAATTTGTATAAATTCTGCACATATCTCCAGTTTGACCTGGTATTTCTTTAATGGAAGATTTTTCAGTGTCTTCGGAGAAGGGATCTTTTAGTTTTTATAATTTCTGGTTATACTGTGCTATGATCAGAGTATGTGGTTTGTAACATCTCTATTTTGTTGAACTTAGTGATGTTTTCTTTGTGACCTAATACATGTTCGATTTTTGTAAATGCTTTTTGTATCCCTTAGAATGTGTATTTTCTAGTATCATGCTGTAGTTTTTAATATGTACTAATTAGTTCCACCTTTTCAATTATGTTATTCAAAAAGTTATACCGTTATTATTGTTGACCACTTAACTGCTTGTGGGAGATTGCATTTTCTAAAGCTGGCCACAGCACCAGCTCCTCTCCCACATGCTCTTCTCATAGTGTGACTTTGGCTCTGCTTCCATCAAGGAGTGGAACCCACATACCCTTCTGTGAACTTAGGCGGCCTCAAACTGCCTTGACCAAGACAGTATAGCATAAGCAGCAATTTGTGTCTTCTGAGACTAGGTCATAAAAGTGTCATGAAATCTCACCCTGCTCTTCTGGGACACTCGTTCTTGCAACCTACGAACCATGCTTTGAGGAAGCCCAAGTAGCCCATGGAGAAACCCAGGGACAGAATCAGATGCTCCCATCCCACAGCCCCAGCTGAGATTGCAGGCAATAACCAGCCTCAGCTTGCCAGCCATGTGAGCGAGACGTCTTGAATGGGAATCCTCTCTACCCTCAAGTTGAGCAACCCCAGGTGACGTGACGGCGACACTCAGAGCAGACATGATGACTCATCCCTGCCAAGCCCTGGGGAAAAAAAAAAAACAATAGCTAAAAGACTATTTTTATTTTAAGCCACCAAGCAAAACCTCCTAGACCTCCCCTGTAAGCAGAGCTCTGTTTCTCCCCCAAGTCCCCAAAGGAGAGCCTTGTGGTGGTTGCCTGCTCTCCCCCACTATCTCTCTTACTTGCTCACTCCCCACTACACATCTCCTCTCCTCCAGTTTCCATCCTTTCCATTGCCTGGAATCTTCCCTTTCTGGTCTGTCTAGCCTTTAAATGCACAAACAACATGACCTTCTCTTGCTGCTGTTGCTTCTCCATGCATAACTGCACTCATCAAAACAAATGAGCCACCTTCAGAAGATTTGACAGGGACACAATTGTACAGAGCTAACTGATATTTTAACAATTATCTTTAAAAGAACCAAAGGCATAATTTGCCACGTTCATCTTCTAGGAAGACCTCTGAAGCAGCCTTCCCATCTACCTGTTGGTGACCTGTGTACATTCACTGAACACTTTGGAACATTTTCTCACCCCAACTCCTGCCCATATTCCCTGGTATCTCAGTTCCTTTAATGTCGTCTTTTAAAAACTGCTCCTGCATTACTCCATTCAAAGTCCATCAACTTCTAGGGCTACGCTTGGAAGTGGCTCCATCTTCCAAACCCTTCCTTCAGATATCCTGCACTTGAACCACGACCTCCTATCCTTCCAGCTCACTTTTAGACTGGTTGTCCCCACTGTAACCATTTGCCAGCCTCATCAGAAGTTCCACTCCACTGCCCTTTTTCCTTTTCCTCTATCGAAGGGCCCCTCCTGTCTTCTCATGAGTAAAAGTCTAGCATCTCAGTCAGCCCCTTCTCTATAACTTCCTGGGCTTTTGCTGCATTTGTTGGGTAAAATCCAATTTCTCTGAAAACGCAGCTCTCTCTTCCTTTGCTGGCTCCTGCCACGGTGCAGAGAAGTGCCTAATATGGTCAACGTGTACCACAGTGGATTGACGATTTACAGCCTCAACTAGGCCCTCAAATTGCCCCCAAGTTATCCCATTTCCATGTGGTCAACCCACTCGCTCCACTTGCCATTTTCAACCTTTTCCACTCTGCTCCACATTTAATCCTTCTCCCTCCCTTCACAAATCCTCCGCCATGCTCGGCCACTCACTCAACCTATTTTTCTGAGCAAACAATTCAGACAGAAACCCTAGAGACTTCTGCTATCAAACCTGTCCCACAGAGGAGAGAGGGCCCTGCCCCTGTGTTCTAGGTCCCATGGCCTCCTGTCTTCCAGGAACCTCATCCAATATTTCATCCATAATTTCTCTCCGTCCTCTGTCTTGGGCCTCTCTTTCTCTTTTCCACCCGTCCCATGAACATTTGCACATACTCAAATCTCCTTCAACTCAAATGAATGTCCCTGGGCCCTACACCCAACCAATCTACCTCCCCCGTCCTCCTCCTCCTAGCAGTCCAAGGTCTACCAAGACTTGTCTGTGCTTGTTACCTCAATTTTCTCACCTCCCAGGTGTTCTCTAACATACTGTAAGCCAATGTGGGCCCTCACATCTCTTAAAATGGCCCTCACCCAAAAGTCACCAAATGCCTACATGTGGCTAAATCAAATGAATATTCTCTGGTCTTCATCTCACTCAATTCACAGCAGCATTCAATACTGTGGACTACTCCCTTGGTTTTCTTTCCCCTCCTTCTATCTTCTTTTGGCTTCCACAACTACACATTCTTCTGTTACCTCTTGTCCTTCTGGTCACTTCTCAGTATCTTCAGTAGGTCTGCCCCCTCCAGTGGGAAATTATATGGCAGAGCTCCCCAGGACTTGGTTTTACTCGGTTCCCTTCTTGATTCATGCTCTTTCTCTTAGCGTTTCCATATATGCCCGCCCAGGGGACAACTGCCAGTTACATCAGAGTTTCTCAAGGTGTGGTTCGTGGGCCAGCCTGCATCAGGATCATAGGACAGAGGGCATGCTGAAATCCATATTCCTTAGCACTATCCAAGGCCTATAGAATCAACTCTGTGGGTGGGCACTGGGAATCTCCATTTTAAACTAATTCTCCAGGTTGCTCTCAACCCCACTGAAGTGGGAACCACTGTATTTGTCAAGGAATGACAGCCTGGCTGATATCAACAGACGCAGCTCAACATCTCCATCTACTGGCTTCCTGACACTAGTGTCTTGGTTTCACAAATGTAGTCCATGGATGTTAAGAAAGGACCAAAAATGTGAAAAAGAGAAAAAAATCATGAAAAAAAAGAACAAAGGGTAAGAATGGAGTATCTGCCTGACGAATAATCAAGATTGAATTATATCATCTTTTGACTTTTCTAGCACTGAGCTAGAGCCTTCAGTATCAAAGTTTTAAGGGTAAATTAAACTGGTGCCTTTCACTTCTCATCCAACTACAGAAAACACTTGCATCGGATGACTCCTATCTATAGATCATTATAGCAAGTTTCTTATTTCTTATAATGTACCAAGGACATTTAATGAATTTTTAAGGTTAGCCTTCCAGAAGTTGGCTAATGAAAAGCATTCTACTTTCCACTAGTAATCTAATAGGAGGCACTCTGATTTAAACGAACTTCTACCTTTAAGTCTTTGTCCCAATTACTAAAATAATAAATGAATCTTCAGTGTAAAAACTTTCATGAAAAATATAATTTAAGAAGGGAATGGAATTCCCACATAATTCCACTACTCAGACATAATGTACCACTTTCAGTTGGGGGTACCAGTTCCTTTCATCCTTCTCTCTCTACTCAGGTAGATAGATAGATGACAGATAAGTAGACGGCTGCCTGGATAGAGATGCAGATATAGATATAAAGATATACTTATAGAGATCTGGTTAGAAATAGAGATATAGACTCTCCCTACATCATTGTAACTTTTCTACCTACCTTGGTTCACTGCCTGCTCTGCAATTTTTATTTCTGTTTCTAATCATACATTTTCCGTCTTTTATCTAAGGTTGACAAACAAAGTCTTCAAGATTTTATTGACTCTGATCATGCTTTCACACTGCCTGGTTTAAGTACCAGGATGCCATTTACTATTTATTTGCTTTGAATAATTATCCTCCGTATGCCTTCAGCATTCCATTGACTCGTGTAAAAACACCAGTGTCTTGGGTGAGGAATGGCTAACTCCCAGATTCCTTCCTGTACTACAAAACCACCCATTCTATCATCATAGAGTTGCATCTTGACTTCCTGCAGTGACCTTCACTGAAGAGTATCATTTCACTTCCTTATTCTTGGTAAACTTTTCCTAAGGTTGCTCTCCATCATCTTGGCATTTCACTATTGGAAATGAAAGATTGGAGAGGGGAAAGGGTGGGCCGTGTTGAGCATTAGTCCGGATAAGATATCTGTCTCCCATGCCTCCTTTTTTTTGTCTCTAGGCAGATTGTGTTAGATTTCTCCCTTGCAATCCAGGTATATCTCAGTGTCTGAGAGTGAATTTTGGAGAGACATGGGTGGACATTCTGGCCCTGCCACTTAATAATTGTGAGACATGGGCAAGACACTTGGGTAGTTAGACTCAAGTACCCTCAGTGGCATTGGAAAGGATAAAATGAGACTTTGAACATGAAGGGGTTTTCGTGTGGAATGACACACTTAATAATAACACATGACTGCTATAAGGACAAGTGGGAGCAGGGAGAAATTAGGATGTCAGAGAGCCCCCTTCAACCCCCTTAACAACTTCCAGAGCTCTGTACTCCAGACCTCACCCCTTTAACAGATTATATTTCAGGGTGTAACATCACTGATGCTACTGGCCTCTTTCTACCATCCTGAACCTCTCACCTTCACTAACCTCTAGCCTTTGCCTTAAAATCTTGCTCAGAGCTCCACTAAACTCCACTAAAAACCAAACCAAACAGAAACAAACAGCTTCCTTCAGCCTTTTTGTCCC
The DNA here is from genome assembly GCF_048773025.1 of Camelus bactrianus. NCBI lineage: Eukaryota > Metazoa > Chordata > Mammalia > Artiodactyla > Camelidae > Camelus > Camelus bactrianus. The sequence goes on along the minus strand of NC_133575.1, from coordinate 116,386,295 downwards.
CTCAAATAAACATCCTTTATTCTTCTAAAAGCATTTACGAGTACTCTCCTGCCAAATCTGCACTAGGCCCAGGTATGCAGACAGAAAAGGTGTAGCAGCCTCTACTTTCAGATAGTCCACTGGGACCAACACACATAAAGAAAATGCTGTGCAACTGTGTTATTACTGCTAGAGGCATGGAAACTTATGGGAGAATGGAGCAGGGGCTCCCAACCTAGTGGACAATGAGAGCCTGTGAGTCGTACTAACTGTTGTGTCCCCAGCCTGAGACAGAGCAGAACCCTGCGGCCCCCCCCCCACCCCCGCCAACCCCTGCCTATTGTTTATAGAAAAGCGGAAGTCTTCCAGGCCTCCCGGAGTCATGAAATAGCAAGCCCAAGCAGTTGATGATACAGACAATAGAGTCACAGACTCACTGTCTGATGCACATTCCTGAGTCCTTTTACAGATACTGTAACTGTCACCAGCAGGAAAGGGCTGACTGCATGATGATCAGAAGTCTTCCCTGGCCTCCCCTTCAGTAATCTCATGAACAAACCATGTGAACAAGATAGCATCTAGGGAAAATTCACAAGGAGTTGACAAGCCTACACAACAAGCCTGCACACAGTGGAGGGTGGTGATGACCCCGATGCCCTATCTCAATGATTAACTGAGATTACTCCCCCCTTTCCTTTTGAAGCCTTCATGACAGGGTGGAATCTAGGGAGACGGTCTTTGGGGGACTTGAGTTCACCATCTCCTCATGTTAATGAGGCTGTTGCCCCCAAGATCATACCCTTGCCCCTCCCTCAATTAAAAACCAATTACCTTTATCTAAGTCTCAGGAGAAAGCTGTAAAGAGAAGAAACAAGAACTAGCTGGAACCAATATTGCCCAAGATGGTGGAGAATTCAACTTCTAGTAGACCTTAAGCTTCATTGAACACCCAATGTAATGCATTAGCATGTTGAATGACACACCGACCAGCACCATGACAGTTGACCAGTGCCATCACAACAGCCAACAAAGCCATAATAGGACAGGGAAAAAAAGGAGATTGGCTCCAGCACTCCCAGAATGAGGATATGATGGCAGAAGCTTCCCAGATAAAGCCCTACATGGCCCAATCCGGAGCTGCAGCTGTCTCGATCCGCCATCTTGGCTGATGGCTCCCTACTTGAGCAATTTCTCTCCCTTTCCCTCTTTTGACCAATAAAGGAACCTTTCACTTTGTCCCTCTGCCTCTGCTGAGAATTCATTCTTTCTCAATCATCAGGCAAGGACCCACACATTTGGTACCAAGTCTTTCCAATTTGGGGATCTCTCTTTCTGCTAATGAGTCTAGCTCAGGGGCCAGCACACACAGTACATGAGCATTAAATCATGAATGTACACTCAATGAAGAACAATATCTTAACTGAATTGTAACAAATGTTTGAGACCTTGGGAGGGGAGGGTGTGAAGAAGGAAAGAAACAGAATAGAGGAAAGAAGAGAATTTTAAGAGTCTGGGATTTACTTTAAAAATATATCCACAAAGAAAAATGAAATTTAAAAAAACCCAGTATCTTAATCATTGTTAAATGGGAATTCACTGTGCTCTTCTCCTGAGTTTTTTGTGTTTTTGAAAATTTTCATTAAAACTTTTGTTGAAGAAATAGACATATATTGAGATTATCACAGTATTTCTATTTTTGGTCCTGCTGATGTGATGAATCACACTGATTTTCCAATGGTGGGCCAACTTACATTCCTGGAGAAGACCCAACTTCTTCATCAAGGGTGGGTTCTTCAGGAACTCACTGGACAGGGAATGTGAGTGCTGTGTTTAGGATGTTCCTGGTGGAGATTGGTCTGTGGTTTTCTTTCTTAAGATACCTGAGCCAGGCTTTATTGGCGACATTCTGTTGACCACCTGGGATGAGTCAGACAGCATTCTCCTTCTTTTTCTGTTCTTTGAGGAGGTTGTGTGATATTGGTGCTATTTCTTCTTTAAATGTTTTCTCCCGAGTACGAATTATACTTTACTTTAGAATCCTTGATCTGATAGTCATGATTTGTATACTTTTTGGTATGTTTTATAATAATTTTAAGATACACATTTTTTGAGAAAGAGTAGGCAAAAATCAATTTTTAACTTAGAAAACATTTCATTTGCTAACTAAGGGAAATGCACTCACCTGACCCTAGTAACTGGACTAGAAATACCACCCTGGCATAGATAACAACTCTTTACATAAACTTTCCTTGTCATTATCATCGTCATTGACATTTACTGGGCAGGACTATAGGCCAGGCACCGTGCTGGATGTGTTACTCATGTCATTTACTTTAATCATCACCCTAAGCCTATGTGGTAGGTGCCAGCATTCATTCCCAGCATTCCAAAGAGAAAGCTGAAGCATAACAATGTCCAGGATCCAGGACTCGAATTACGTGCAGATTATGTTGTGTTCATCTAACCACAGAAATGTGCATTACACCCAAACAGTCATTTCTCCAAAGTCTTTCTACTATAAATTCTTCACTTCTACCATGATGCCCATATGGCCTGAACATTGACCATGATTTGTAATTATATAGACTTTTTTCTTCCTTGAGTTATTGTCCTTTCCCCCTATAGCCTGCAAGAACCACTGGAGCGGGCATTCACTGTGGAACCCCCAGCAATTGGTGCAAGGCGTGGTCCAGAGGAGGCTCTGGATGAAAGGGGAGAGTAGTATCAGTGACAAGGTAGAAAATGCTTGATGTACATACTTACTAGAGGGCAGACCATGGTGCCTCTGTGTAGGTGGCTGGGGGAAGGTGGGACAAGTTCATGTAGGAATGAAATCTGAGTGTTTCTCTGTCCCACTGTGAAGTCCTCTGCCTTCCCTCTGGAGCATTCCCCTCCCCTGGCCCCACTGCCAGCCCCAAGTCACCCAAGTCACTAGGCTGAGGGCTACAGCAAAGGCAGAGAGACTGGAGAGAAGGAAGAGGACTGGGTCCTGCATGCAGAGCAAGGGTCTTGGAGGAAGGGGTGAGCCCAACACAGCTGGAGACAAAGAAGCGAAAGAAGAGAAACCTGGTTCTGCCAGCCTGGGGAAGGAGGGCGGGCTCTTCCTATGAGTGGCAGGGCCCAGCTGGCTTCTCTGAGGCCTTAGGGAGAGGCCCTGCCCCCACTGCCCAATGACCCCTGCACTCCTGAGCCCCCACAACAGAGGGGACACTTGGGCCCTCTATGGGGCGAAGGCAACATGAAAGGGGAGCCTCGGCTCTGGTCAAGGTGGGCTGGACAGACAGTGCCTCTGAGCTAAGGCAGTGCGGATGCTGTCCCCACCCCTTTGTACTTGAATAACAGAGGAATGGAAGACCGCCCTGCTCCACAGGCACGCACACAGACGTCAGTGGGGAGAGGGTGGGCACCAAGTTTGGCCTGGAGACAGCCACCAAGAACTTAAGGTCCCTCGGGAAATCTTTGAGAGACAGGGACAGGGTCTGAGACACAGGCCCAGCTGGGAGCTGTGCCACTAGAGCCCCAGGAGAGGGAGGAGCTGTCCCAGAGCCACCAAGGATGCAGATACACATGCCGATGGGAGGCTGTGGGGGAGCTGCCCTGGGGGCTGTGCCCAGCAAGGCTGAGGGCCTCCAAGGACAGGCCATGAGCTTGGCTTCGGGTCAAGGAGGCACAGTCCTGGGAACACCAAGTGCAGCCTCGGGGGACAGGACCTCCTCGTTTCAAACCACACGGGTGCTGCAGGCTGAGGGGCAGCGGCCCACACCCCTTGGCAGGGGCCAAGGGGTCTGGAGCCCACGTGTGGGCAGCGGCTCTGCCTTGCTCACCCCAGGCCCTGCTGCAGATCTGGCGCCTTTCCCAGGCCTCCCCCAGAACCAGTTCCTGCCCCAGGAAGGACCCCGCAGGCTCTGGAATGAGATGGTCAAAGGCGTCCCTCAGTCAAGCTCAGCCCCACCCCAGCCCCACAGGGGGATCTCCCTGCACAGCCTCATCCTGCCCCCCACCACTTGTCCTGGCACCCCTCCGACTACAAGACTGTGCCAGGCCCCTTCAGTCTGCTCCATGGCCTCCACTGTGGGGCCTGACTCCCAAGAAGGGTGGGGGAGGGGTGGGGCCCAGGTCTTCCCTGAACTGTGCCTCACATCCACACCCCCAAATCCGCCCTGCTCTGGGTGTCCCACCTCACCCCTGGCCTCCCTCCACAGGGCCCTGGCACTGGTCTCCTCATCTCGTGGCCTGAGGGCAGCTGCAGCACCAGACGGCAGGCCGAGGAGGGCACGGGGTCCCCCAGGGTTGGGAGCGGGGGTCAGAGCCCACATCTGCTGGCCCCGGTCTGGCATCAAGTGTGCTTTCCAGGACAGGGGCTCAGTAAGGTGAGCCCAATGGCCTGTTTCGTTTCCGCCTTAGCCCTTAACCCTCTTTCGCTGTCTTCCTTCCCATTTTCAGGAGGAGGGAGGACCTGGCCACCCCGGCTGGTCCTCACACTTGGACGAGGGAGCCTTGGGTGAAACAAGCTGGCGCTGCCTGAGAGCCAGCTGGGCCGTCTGCAGAGACAATGACGCACAAGGAGATACCCAGCGGGGCCCTGAGGACCAGGAAAGGGTGACAGCCCAGGAGACGCCAGAGAGACACCCCAACACCTGCCCCAGCAGAGGGTGGGCAACAGGCCGTGCCTGGGAGCAGGTGGCAGCGGAAGACCAGGGCCACCACCCCGTTGTGACCATTCGCAGTCTGCCTTGCATCCCCCAGCTGTGTTTCCGGGTCTGTCACTGCTAACCACGCGTCTCCAGCCAGGCTCACAGCTGTGTTTCCAGGGCCTGAACTGTGGTGTCTGCCAGCCTGGTCTGGATCCCAGGGCCTCCACTGAGGAGCTGGGGGACCTGGGCAAGACTCTGAACCTTCCTGTGCCCAGTGTTCTCAACTGGAGAGGAGGGGGCATAACGGTGCTCCTGTGAGGACTCAGAATGCAGTGGAGTTGAGTGCAGGCCCAGCGGCTCAGCCCAGTGCCTGGTACATAATAAGAATTCATGTTTCTTTTAGCTGTTTTTCATAGTTAAGGTTATGCTATATATGTGCCTAATTTCATGTTTTGGATTTTTCCCCTGGATTCTTCAACTCTTTATTCTTGCATGATTGATATATTCTATCATATGCTATCATATCATATCTAGCACAATTTAATGCTTTTGTAACATTTTGATTAAGTATTTTTACATGAATATTTATTTGCATTTCAGATGATCTCAGAAATATCATTACTACAGGGTCAGAGAATGTGAACATCTTTAAGACTATTGATCTTCTGTAGCAGGACTTTTGGCAGACAATACCAATTTGCTTTCTTACTGTCAGCAAATGAAAGTGCTCCTTTGTTTTCACTCAAATTACCATTTTAATTGCTCTTTTATGAATGGGAAAAGCTATCGTCTCTTTATTTGCATTTCTTTTGTGACTAATTACAGCAGGACTTAATGGCTATTTGTATTTTTCCTTTAGTGAATTGCCCTTACCTATCAATTACCCACTTAGCTGTTGGAGGCTTAGTACTTTTATTCTCACATTTTAAGACCAATTCATATATTAACCTTTTGTCCATTACATTTGTTTCAGATGTTTTGCTCCACCCACCACTTACATTGTTGTGCTTATGATGCCTGATGTAAAGATTTTTCTTTAATTTTATATTGTTGAATTTATTGAGATTTTTGCTCTGTAACTTCTTTCATTGCTTTTAAGCTCAGAATATTCTTTCCTATCCAGAAGGATGTAAGTATTCACTGGTATTTTATTTTAATATTTTTCTTTATATTTAGCCTTTAATCCTTTTGATAGATATTTCAGAGTATGGCATGTGTTCAGGATCTTCACTGATTCTTCCTCCAAATAGCTAAATATTCTAATAGCATCTTTTGATCATCCTCCCATAGTTATGATTGCTGTTCCCTTTATTTATAGTGCACATACACGTGTGTGTGATTCCCACACATAGTCTCTTTCGGATCCACTCATTTGTTCAATCTGATGCCACAGTGACATGGTTGCTCTGCAGTCTAGAGTTCTATCTTGTAGCCCCTGTAGAAATGTAGAATTCTGACATCAAGGGAATGAGCCATGGGCAGAATTATATGAAAAATAATTTTTAAATATCAAGTTTGTTATGAAGATAACCTAAGTTTGCATCATTACTACCCAGGTACTAATTGGCTTTAATGTAGTAAGCAAGCATGTACCGAATGATACTAAGGCTTTAAGATGAAAAATCTGCTTTGGGAACAATTATTCAGGTGAAAGAGCGGAGTGGGCTGGATTTACCGCAGAAGCAGTCGTGGAAGAGAAGAGACTTGAGTAAGCAGTAGGAGGGAATGGCCGGAACCACATCACCACAGCTAGAAAGAGCAGGAGGCTTGTGCTCCACACAGGCAGTCAAGACTGCTGCCTATAAAAAGGGAGTCAGAGACCAGAGTGGGCTGGCTCTGGGAGTACAGGCAAATGCATGGAAGTGGGACAACTCCCAGACAGGAGACAGGAGGGGCCTCTTTGGCTGTGCTTGAGCCCCCAGCAATCATGGTGCAGAAAAGCCCTTCCCAGGTTGTGAGCCAATGACGCTCCCACTGAACCCTCAGAGGTTGAGGGACACCTCCCAGGTCACCCAGCTGGGAGGCAGACAAGTGGAGAGAAACATCAAGACTCTCTCTGCTGCCACACCTGCCCGTGTTCTCTGAGGTCAGTGAGACTGGCTGTTCCCTGGGCTTTACTCCCAACAGTTAGCATCTCTACACAGACTCACAGCAAAGTGCTTCTGTGCGTCTTCCTCCACGTGGTCAACATCAGTTGGGTGCTGTGCTCTGCACAGGGCCCCGTGCTGGCAGTCAAGGGGGCCAAGCCAAAAGACCCTGGAGGCTGAACCAAGCACAATGGCTTGGCACAATTACAATTCCTTCACCTGTGCCAGGGAGACCAGCCGCCCATGGGGCCGCGGTGGGGGTGGGGTGGTGGAGAAGGGAGGAAGGGGGCAGAGTGTGTGCCTATCTGGGTGTTACACAGGACTCTCACATGCGAGCATGGCCACAAGAACTCATCCCCACCCTGTCATCCCCTTCTCAACACCTTCTCTCCCATAAGGCAAGAGAAAAGGCAACTGCTGTCTCATTCCTCATGTCAGAGAAGGGCCCTCTCGTCCCCAGGTCCACACACAAGTGGGAAATCTGGAACCCTGCTTGAACTTTACCTGGGCCTTCTCCCTCTCTGGCCTGAACTGCTGCAGAAGCCCTCTCTGCTCCAGGCTCCCCTCCCTGCCATCCGGTTTACCACACTAGATCCATTCCTCACCATCACCTTGCTTCAAACCCATCGGAGCTCCCTGCAGCCCTTGGGGTAAAGGTCCTAGGTAGATGGGACCAGGTTGACGGATTCAGGTGCTTGCTAGAAAGGAGGCACCGAGGGCCTCCTGTGGGCCAGGCTCTGTTCTAGGCACTACAGATGCCAGGGTGAGAAGCATCAGCCAAGCTCCTTCTCCTGGCGGGGTGGGGTTTGCCATCGGAGGGGAGAAGGGAGGCCCTGAGCCCAAAAGCAAAAGCCCAAACTAGCATCTATCAGATGATGACACATAAATCAACTCTGCTCTCATGAATATGAGTGGAGGGTGCTCCGGGGCCCGCTCCTGATATGGGTAACCAGTCAGAGGAGGCCTCCAAGAGTGGGGGGACGTTTCAGCTAAGACCTGAGTGAGGAGGAGGAGGCCACTGTAGGAAGTACTTGGGGCAGGTTGTCCCACACAGAGGAGGAGGAACGACAAAGGCCACAGATGGGAACGAGCTGGGCGTTCTCCGGGGCCAAGCAAGCTGGCCAGTGCAGCAGGAGTCTGGTGAGAGGGGCTGGGAGTGGGTGGCGTGGGAAGAAGAGCATAGAAGGAGGCCAACCCCAGGGGGGAGGGGCTGTTGGCCAGGAGGGGGACTATGGGGTTTACTCTAAGGAGATGGGGAGCTACAGGGAGGATCTGCCACCAGGGAGTGCAGTCTGGTAGTGTTGCAGAGAGTCGGCCCTAGCAGTCACGTGGGTGGGAGTGAAGTAGAGAAAGGGGAGTGAAGGCAGGGAGAGGAGGAGACAGGGCTAAGGACCATGGAGATGTGGAGAGGGGTAGCAGTCACCGACTAGAGTAGATAAAATCAGATGATGGGTTAGACTGGGGGCGAGGAGCAAAGGAGAGAGGAGAAAGGATCCTGGCTTCTTTGCTTCAGCAGCCAGGTAGAAGGCAGAGCCCTTAGGGGAAACCTGGGGAAGAAGCCAGCATACTGAGAGGGATGAAGTGCTCCGGTTTGGACACCTTCATTCTGGAGTTCCCCGTGGGCATCCAAGTGGGCAGTTGAATGAGCACACATGAAGCTCAGGGAAGAGGTCCCACCCAGAGACAGACCATTTGCAGCCATCGGCAGGCAGACAATCCCCTGGATGAGAGTGGTGTCAGAGGTGCCAAGGGTCCAGCAGCTGAGACTCGGAATTCGCCTCCAGCATGCTGAACTCTAAGTAGTGGAGGAGGCTGTTGCAGGGATCTCAGGCTGGCTGAGAGGGAGGAGGTCAGCCTGAAGGTGGAGGGTGTGACAGAGGCTGGGAAAAGAAAGGCTTTTGAGAAGGAAGGAGGGTCAACTGTGCTGGGAGGCAGAGTCAAAGGAAAGCTGAGAGGTGACAAAGGAAAGGCGGTGGAGACATCACAGCCCACCCTAGCAGAGAGAGGAAAGAGTGCCCTGAGGCAGAGCCCGAGAGTCCTGGACTTGGAGTCAGCCCCCCTATGGAAGGAAGGAGAGCAGGAAGAGACACAGCTGGGAAGAGGGGACACGAGTTGAGAGTCTTCCTGAAGAGCAGCTGGCCAGTTGGTGACATGGGTCCCACATATGTTCCTAGGGGAACACCCTCTCTGAGGAAGGATCACAGACAGATCATGTTGGAAACCAAGAAAGAGGACAATGTGGGGGTGCAGGCCATGACAGGACTAATGCCGGGATTCGGCAGACAGAAGTTCTCGAGGCCAGTGATAACAGGAGCAGTTTGCCTGGCTGAGAACAGGCAGGCTTGGCACTCAAGGGTGGGAAAGGGAGGGAGCCATGCACAAGACCAACTGGGAAAGCTGGTTTGGGACAGAACCCCCATGTTTCTTCATTTACCCAGCATTTAGCACCTAGGAGGTAGGAAAGCTGGGAGAGTGAGCGCATATGGCCAAGCTAAGATCCAACTATAAGGCCAGCTCCAATGTAGCCTGCTTCCGGGCAATGGGTTAGTGTAAAAAGAAATGAGAGTGCCTTCAGCCTTGATGCTAGGAACCTTCTAGAAACAGGCCAACAACGCTTCTCAGTGTTGGGGAGGAACTAAGCAAAGGAGATTCATAGAAGAGGACCCGGGAATGGCTGGCGAACTTCTGAGATGATGCCCGACCTCACCGCGGACCAGGGGAATGCAGGGCATACAGTAACGAGGCAGTGCTTCTCCCTGTGGGGTAGGCCAATGCTCAAGGCTGGACAAGGCCAAAGGCTGCTGAGGCTGTGGGGTACACAGGACCAGACGGCTCCCATGCCGCTGGCAGGAGTGAACATGGATTCAGCCACTCATGAGAGGTAGCAGATTAGCAATTCCTGGTCATGGGCACAACCACAGAATACACAGTCCCAGCAAAACCACTTCTGAGCTGGCAAGTGGCCCTGACAGGCATGTGCAGGCTGCTAGTGGCAGCAGCGTCTGTAACCACCAAAGACTATGAACCATCTAAATGCCCATCCTTGGGGTCATAGACAAATAAACTGGGGCTGTGATTCAACCAGGAGCATGAGTGAGCTGGATGCTTGGGGAAGCCTCGACCAGTAAACCTTGAGTAGGAAAAATAAGTCTCAGAAGAGGATGTCTGGCTGGATGCCAGGCAAGGAAAGAGAATGGGGGCAGGGGCAGCAACAACACCCAGACGTGTGACCCTGAGAGAACCCGTGTGCCACCTGATGGGTGGAGACATTGTCCACATGGCCCCAGACTCCCATAAAGGTGCAGGGTGGTGAGACCCACAGGGACTGGAGGCTCTCTTTCCAGCCCAGCCAGCACTGTCTGGTGCACTCTCTAGCCTAGGTGCCAATGGAAAAGGGGAAGGACCTATGGAAGATGGGAGACCAGGGGCAAGCCAGCAAGAGGTCTCTGAGGAGGCCCAACACCCATGCTGCCTTCAGAGACCAAGAGAGACTGATGTCTCAGAGTCTATTAGGCTGGTAAGGGCACAGGGGGCAGGGAACACACTGAGCGCCCAACTCCCAACAGACCAGCTCTCCCGTACACACCATCAGGCAGAGACCCCAATTCTGTCCTTTTGCTAAGCTAAGGCCTGGAGAAGGGGCAAGGACTTGCCAAGGACACAGAGTAAGACACAGGCCCTGGGGTTGAGCTCTAAGTAGCAGAAGCCCACGCTTGAGATTTGGACTTAGAGTGAGCAAAACCTGGCACCCTCCTTGGGGCTGGCTACCTGGGCAGCGAAGCTCCTTTGCCGGTCAAGCACCCACAGCGGTGGTGCCTGCGGTTCCAGGCCCCCCAGGCGAGCTGGGAGGGCAACGTGGGGACGGTGGACCCTCCACTGGGGTGGTGTGTGTGAACACGCGTGCACCTATGTGACATCTGCTCTGGGGAATCACACCTGGACGAGGTGCTCCTCACCTAGCCTTGGGACAGGACAGGACCCGTCCTGGGTGGGGAGGGGGAGGGGAAGAGCAGGTAAAAAAGGCCCAGAGGGATACTCCACTCCACTGCTCCCCACCCCCGGTATGAACGCACCTCCTGGCGCCCAGCTGCTCTCTGGTGGTGGGAACCCTGGCGAATGCACCCCTCGACATGCTGGCTCCCTGAGGACACGTTCTGGGAGGGGCAGGAGACAGGGCCGGGTCCTGGGCCCCGGGGGTCCCCACCTGTGCCCGCACCCCCTCGGGGGCGGGGGAAGGCACAGGTGACATCACCCGCGGTTCCAAGGGCGTCTGCGGCGGTGGCGGCAGCCGGGCAGCGTGACCTGCGCACTCCAATGGCCCTGCGGTCTCCAGGGCGACGCGGAGGGTCCGCGCTCCGCTGCCACTGCGCCCCCGCCCTGGGTCCCCACTGCAGTGAGCGGTGGCGAGCAGGCGCTGGAGCGCTGGTCCACGTGCGGCGGGGAGACAGGGGCCGGGAGCGGGAGACAGCGGGGGAAAGTGGGGCGCCGGACCCTGTGGGCACTCAGAGCTGCCCCGGGCCCCTCCTGCTGGGACCTCGGCCAGGAAGGAGCCCGACCGAGACGAAGGTACCAGACCCCGGGAGGGTGCGCTTGGCCCCGGGAGACCCCCACCGCCCTCCGCCAGCCTCGGCGGGACTGCCACAGCCTGCGGGGACGGGGACGGGGACGGGGACGGGGACGGCGTGGGGAGGGGCTGTGGTCCCCGAGGGGCAGGCGGAGAGCGGGGGGGGGGGGTCTACCCTGGACCGCAGAGGCGCGGTGGGGGGAGGAGGGGCAGCACCGGGTGGGGGCGGGGGCGGGGGCGGGGCGGCCTTAACCTCGCTCTTGTCCGGTTCGCATTCACAGGCTGTGGAGTCCTGGGCCATCTGCTGTTGCTCTGGGAGTTGGCCCAGATTTATGTGCATCACACACCGATGATTCTCCCCTAAATTAGACTCCGCAGAGTTAGGAAACATGCCTTTGAGCCTGTTGCAGGACTGGTGTCGGGGCGGGGTGGGGGGGGGGGACATCTGAACACCTGGAGGTCCATACTCATTCTGGGGATTCCTGAGGCCTGTGGTGAGGATGAGTTTGAGGACACTCTTCAGGACACTTTCAGGCACCTGGGCAGGTGTAGGGTCATTGGCAGGATATTTAGGAGGGAGGAGAATGACCAAGGGTTTCTCCTAGAGCTTAGCCAAGATACCGACTATGCTTTGAACCCCAGGGAAATACCAGGGAAGGGAGGGCCCTAAAAAGTGGTTGCAAAACCTTGTAGCTCAGATGGCGACTTTCTCAATAGACTGAACCGCTTCTTAGAGGAGGAGAGGTGGACAATGTCAGACATGAACAGAGTCCTTGGATCAGACACCAGTTGTCCTGCTCCGAGAGTGGCCATGTCACCTGATTTCTGGACCTGGGCCCAGGCCCCGGGGACAGCCGCACAGCCTCTGCTAGAACAAAGGTACCGAGAACTGAGAGTATTTTCTGGGAACACCATGTACATCCCAGGGGTGATGGTATTTTAAGCCTGGTTCGAACACACCACTGAGGTGCTACAGGGTGCCTGAAGGGGAGAAGAGGCGTTGGCTGATGGAGTGCTTGCGGGGCCCTGCCCTCCAGGTGGTCAGTGGGCTCCAGGCCCACAATGCTGCCCTAACTGTGGAGGAGTGCCTGGCAACACTGTGGCAGGCGTTTGGACCTGTGGAGAGCCGTAAAATTGCCCATGTGAAATTTTGTAAGGCATATCAGGAGGCAGGTGAGAAAGTCTCTATCTTTGTGTTACGTTTGGAACACCTGCTCCAGAGAGCTGAAGGAGAAAAAACACTCTTACGAAGGAATGAAAATCAGGGTGGGGCCACCCTTACTGACAAACTTCAAAACAGGCTGATGAAACAACAAAGGAAGCCTCCTAGGTTCCTGGCACTGGTGAGGCTCCTGCATGTGGAGGAGGACTGGGAGACCACTTTCAGGCCAGAGAGAGGCTGGAGTGGCCAGAAGCAGGCATAAGTTCATCTGCCAGAGCCAGCGGTTCCAGGGCAGTGTCCTTCCCTGTCCCTGGATGTGCCCAGCAGGCCAGGCCTTCCCAAGGTTCCTGACGCAGAGGGGGCAGAGGCCACCACTGAAAGGAGGTTGTGCCAAGGGCCAGCACTCCAGGCTCAGGAAAACAGAAACACCACATGTCCTGCAATAGCCGTGGAGAAGACGGCCACATGAGGGCACGGTGCAGCAACCCGGCAAGCCTGCTCTTGGTAAAGCAGGAGAGACAAACTGCCATTCAGTCGGGAAATGAGAGCTGGGTCTGGGACAAGACCCATCCCAAGCTAAGGTGAAGTAGGCTCAGGAGAACAAGGCAAGGCTTCTTACTGTGGGCCCAGGAGACAAAATAGTTATTGGAAGAAGGGGAAGGGGCAGTCCACACAAACAGCATGGGGCTTGAGCGAGGCAGAGGGGCAGGGAAGCCAAGCCCAGGTCAAGCCTCCTTGTCCTCTGCCAGCTGAAAGGGACTCCATCAACCAAGCCACAAGCAGCTCAGTGAAGGCCAAGCACGGGGCTCTGAGGAGGTGCTGGTGACCCAAACAGGGGGCCACCATATTTAGCACACGGGCTGCCCGAGCCTTAGAGACCCCAACGCAGCAGACGCTGAAAGGGTGTGGCCAGGTGTGTGATTTGATAAAGCCGCCCATGAAACTCGACATATCAAATTAGCCTAATTATATGTAGCACCTCTGTTTTTATAAAGTGAAATCTCTTTTGTGATTTTCCAGGATCCCTCTTGGAAAACACAAATAAAACTTGAGACCAAGGATATATCACTAAGGATTTGAGTGTGGAAGGTAAAATTAAGAAGTTGTCAGAAGCTTTGAATATTTCTTTAAATAAGATGATAGCTCAGCGAGAAACACTACTTGTCTATCTACTTTACCAAAGTGACAAAATATTTTAAAAGTAAATAGAGGAGGCAACGCAATTATAAAGAACCTTAGTTCTTTCAAAAGTGAGACTTGGTTCTCAAGTAATTAAGGCTATAATAAAGTGAACATAAAGCAAAGAAAATTATTCTGGTAAGAAAGAATCCTTGCTTTCTAGGCAGATTACTCAAGAAGCAAAGAAAAGCTTTTCATTAACTCTTATTGAGAGCACACCAATAATCTAAGAAACATGTCACCTTATTAACAGAGAAAACGAAATTCTAGTTTTGCATCAGTGTGCTATTTGATATTATAGCTCATCTTTAAAACCTTATAAATAAAGCCATTGAACTTTAACTACCATTGACCACAAGAAATAAAATCCCTTTTCTGAGAACCACATCCATCCAGGTTTTGTCCTACACATTCATCTTTCTCATTCTGGAACAACCAGTCATTTTACTTTCGGACAAAATTATTCTTTTTCTTTAACAAAAACGCATTCTGCATACCTTCTATACTTTATTTAGTCTAAATCTAAGGTTTATTTTTTCTCAAAGTCTACGGTTTTCAGTTACCAAAAGATCTTGGAAAGTATCTTTAAGGCTGATGTACTACACATGGAATATAATTACTATTGAAATAAAGTTTTGTGAGAATGAGTTCCCTTTCATTAATTTCTGAGAATTTTGAGTATTCAATTTATAAAAGCACTTAATTATCTCTAAACCAATAATAATGGAGCTCCTTGGGGTGATTTTATAATCTCATTTGGTAATACCATCAGGGGTAGGAAATGTTACGTACACATATGGGCACACAAAAACATGCATATAAAATAAATAAAAGTCCCGGGGAAGTAATAGACAGCATGGACACTATACTTAATAATAGTGTACTATATTGTATATTTGGAAGTTGTTGAGAGAGGAGATTTTAAAAATTCTCATCGCAAGGGAAAAAAAAAACTATGTGTGGCGATAGATGTCAAATAGACTTATTACGGTGGTTATTTTGCAACATATACAAATATCATTAAGTTGTACACTTGAAACCAATATATGTTTTTAGAGGTGTTTCTTAACCTCCACTTTTCTAGGATCACAGTCAGAACACGTCTTCCCATGGTATCACCCTCTGTGACAGCTCGTGATACCTGTAATGCCAGGGGGCTGAGTGGGGGCTTGTGAGAGTCCTCAGGTAAAAGTAGGTAGGGTAGGTAGACCCCTACTTGGGGTCTGCGACTTTCTGGCAGCAGCAGGTAAGCGCTTTTGCTTGGCACAGGAACCGGAGTGATTAACCGGCCTCTCAATAGTTCCTTCTAATTAAGGAAGGCGTATTCAGGTCTGTGCTCCCCTTCCCAGACGTAGCGCGTATCTGTGCTCAAAGGGGAGTCTGCAGATATCTTGCTTAGTAATCTTTAATTTAAAATTTGGTTTGCTTTTCATATTTTTATGAAGACTTTACCAAAAAGCCTCTTCTTTTGTGTCCCAAATAAAGCAAAAGAAATTTATTCTGTCACCAAAGTCCCACAGCTTGAAAAGTGACTACAGGCTTCGGAGCCGTGATGCTCAAAGCGTCCGTCAAGGATTCGCCGCATCAGTCATCACGCTTTCGAGAAACGCAGAATCTCAGTCCCGCCCCAGCCCTCCTGACTCAGAGCTTGGCTTCTTATCGAGATCTCCCGGGGACTGTGCATGCCTTCCAGGGCACTAAACTGAGATTCACCCACGCCCTTATCCGGAGCAGCGCATTAGTGTCTCGCGGGCCCCTGGGCAAACATTGCAGCCGTCCTTTTGTGGAAGAAATCGCCTCTGGAAAAGGGCGGGAAGCAGTTTGGGTACTAGATGGGTAATGCTTGGTCGTGAAGTCGAGAGTATAATGGGAGAGTGAACTCCTTTGATAGTTTTCTACCTTTTGGTGAACCCTGCAAATTTTCATGCTTTTGTGTTTCACAGAAAGCAGCTGTATTCTTTTACCTAGAAAACAGCCTGATAAACTGGGATCTGGATTTCCTTTAGTGAGCACCCGCTAGGGCTTTACTTTTGCACTCAGCTCTGTGCAGACTGCGTGGAGTATTCAAATAGGGACAGCGGCTGGTGACTGTCACGCCACAGATCCCGTCCAATGGGGAACAGACACGAGGAACAGGAACTGCAAGGACTGCTAGGCCTGGTACAGCACGTGGCAGGCCTGGCGGGCTTCTTCGAGCTAATCCAAGTCTGGACTCGGCCCAGCTCGGTAACGTAAGGCGCCCCCAGCTTGATTCCCACTCCCTGTCGCCCGGGGGAAAAGCAGGGACAGGGGCGCAGGGCGGGGCACGGAGTTCCCCCTTCGAGAGGGTGGTGGGTGACACGCTGCTAGGGCGCAGCCGCGAGCGGGCTGTGTGCAGTCCCGGGGGGGGGGGGGAGTCTGTCACCTCACAACCTCTTCCCGCCACCAGCTCCTGGCCCAGCCTGCACCGCGGCAGCGGAGGCGACAGGCGCAGGGTGGTTGCGGTGCTGCGGCACTCTGGTCTGGAGGCATCTCCAGCAGGTATGAGTTGTGGCCCGGGGCACAGAGAGCAACCCAAACCGCATGGGATTCCTCCCAGTGATCCTCGCCATCTTGCTTGGCATCCCAGGGGCTAGGGGCTGGAAGTAGGATCCCGCTGGGTCAGGCATGGCACCCCACCAGCTCCCTGCCATTTCCACACCTAACCCCGCCCAGAGCCACTGCGGTCAGGACAAGTGGCTCTGAGCCTTACCCTGGAGGGAAAGTGTCTTCAGTCCCACCCCTCTCCTGGCCTCCACCAGCTTCTACTGACCAGATGTATTCCTGCAATGGAATAGGGGGTGTTTGAGGTAGGGGGTGTGTGGAGGGGTGGGGTGACTTAGGAAGGTGGGCTTAGGTGTGTGTGCGGAGCGCAGGGGAATAAGGGTGGGAGGCTTCGGGACAGGAGTTGGACTCGGGTGTGGGCAGGGCTTGGGGCAGGGAAAGGCCTTAAAAAGAGGCCCCGACATAGCTTGGGTGGGGGCAGGGCTTCTTTAGGGATTTGTGGAGGGGTTTGAGACTTGGGCATAGGTGGAGGTAGGGCTTAGGAGGGGGATGGGACTTGGCTGGGGCAGGGATCCAGCTTCCGTGTGGGCGGTGCTTGGTGGCAGAAGTTGGGCTAGGGTGGGGGTGGGGCTTGGGGAGGGGTCGAACTTCTGTGGCGGTGGGGCTTGGGAGGGGATGGGACTTGGGAAGGGGTGGGCCTTGGTAGCGGCAGAGATCGAGCTTCCATGCGGGTGGGGCTTGGCGTCAGGGGTTGGGCTCAGGGGAGTGGGGCTTGGGAAGGGGTGGGACTTGGCGGGGGCAGGGATGGAGCTTCTGTGGGGGTGGGGCTTGGCCTCAAGGGGTTGGGCTCCGGAGGGGTGGGACTTAAGACAGAGGTTGAGCTTCAGTGAGGGCGGGACTCGGTGGCAGGGATAGGGCTTGGGGAGGGGTGGAACTTGACAGTGGGGGCAAGGTTTGCGGGCGGCGGTGGACCTGAGGGTGGGGCAGTAATCTTACTGTAAGGTCCCTTCTGTTCTAATACCGATTGCCAGTTGAGCCGTTTCTTGGCTCCTTATACCAGGGTACTTGTGGGCACCTCTGTAGACTCAGAATTGGCGCGGCCTGAGCAGGGGTGTCTGTGGCAGAATCATAGTGAAATACTTCTACCTTGCCTTGGACAGATCCAATGAAGCAGTACCCAGCACCCCGGGACCAGGAACTGCCTGACTGTGGTCAGAGCTAGAGGGCAGGCGTACTGTTGAGTGTGTGGGTGGAATCCCCGCAGCTGTCAGGGGGGCCCTAAGCAGCAGGTGAGCAGCTGTGAAGTGGACCTATGTTGGGAGGGGCCTCTGTAAAACTGACAAAAAGCAGGAGGGGAGGGGTGGTCTGCAGGGTAAGGTCACACCTAGGGTGAGAGTTGTCTGTTTCCTGCAGTGTGGTCCTGGAGACCCTTTTGGGGTCCCTTTTCGGTCCCTGATTCTAGTGTCTACACAATTTGAAACCATAAGCTCTTGTGTTTTTCAGCACTTGGTCCTTGCTGCCCACCCTCCAGCTCCCCTCCCCCCACAACAACAAAAGACACTTCTTTGGTCGGAGGCTGGTGACATCACCTGTTGCTCCCTGACCTGAATCTCCTCTGTGACGGAAACTCGGGGTCCCCGCTGTTTTTCGTATCCATGGCAACACTGCCGCTTGTCACACCTTCTCCACACCCACCAGTTTCGTTGCATGGTGCAGAACTCCAGCCATCTTTCTCATTTGTCAGGCATTTTCTGAGAAAGGAGGGAACGCCACGTCTCCATCCTCCGACCTTCGCCCCAGTGAAGAGGGTATCAGGTGCCCTGGGCCTGCAGAGCCCTGAGCCAGGGAGTGGGACAGCCTCCTGTTCACTCCTGCTTGGAGGGCTTTGGCAGTGTTCCTCGGCATCTGGCCCCACCTCTTGACTCTAGCCTTTCCACCACAGGCACCTCCAGTACACACAGCAGAGTTCTCGGACTTTGAGGAGGAACCCACAGCAAGAGGAGGTCAGCAGGGAGGGGATGAGTTGGGGGTAACTTGGCCTGAAGAGACCCCTCCACCAAATGATTGGGGAAGCCCTGAGAAGCAGGGATCCCTGTGAGTGGAAGTGGGGGAAGAGGAGGGGCTTTTGGTGGGGGTGGGAGGGTGGGCATTAATGATGCTCTCATCCCGTTTGCATTGCAGGCTGTGGAAACCTGGGACGATTCTGCCTTCATACTTGGCACTGGCTCAGGATTTTTTGAGTCCTGGTCCAACACTGTGAGCTGATTCCTGCCCCCGGTGTTAGATCGGTCCATAGAAAGCGGGAGCGATGGCCTTGTCACTGTTGGAGGATTGGTGCAAGGGGATGGACCTGGACCCCAGGAAGGCCCTGCTGATCGTGGGGATCCCTGTGGAGTGTAGTGAGGCTGAAATTAAGGAGACCTTGAAGGCAGGCTTACAGCCCTTGTGCAACTACAGGGTGCTGGGCAGAATGTTCAGAAGGGAAGACAATGCTAAGGCAGTTTTCATTGAATTAGCTGACACCATCAATTATGCTATGATGCCCAGTCAGATACTAGGAAAGGGAGGTGCCTGGGAAGTGGTGGTGAAACCCCGTAGCCCGGATGATGAATTTCTCCATAGACTGAACTACTTCCTGAAAGACGAGGGCCGGAGAATGGTCGATGTGGTCAAGACCCTGGGGTACACCACCCCCACCGAGGGCATAGAGCCAGACGGCTTGGCTCAAGTCAAGCTACCCGTTTGGCAGCCTGTGACAGAAAGCATGTGGTACCGGAAACTGAAAGTGTTTTCAGGGAGCGCTAGCCCCAGCCCGGGCGAAGAGAACTTTGAAGCCTGGCTGGAGCAGGTCACTGAGATGATGCAGATGTGGCAAGTGTCTGAGGCAGAGAAGAGGCGCCGTTTGGTGGAGAGCTTGCGCGGCTCTGCCCTGTCCGTCATGCGGGTGCTCCAGGCCAATGATGACGCCATGACTGTGGAGCAGTGCCTGGACGCCCTGAAGCAGATCTTCGGGAATAAAGAGGACTATAGAACCTCACAGTTTAAGTTCCTCCAGACCCTTCAGAAGTCTGGGGAGAAAATCTCGGGGTTTTTGCTGCGCTTAGAGCCCCTGCTGCAGAGAGCCGTGCGGCACAGCCCCTTGTCAGTGAGAAGCACAGACATGATTCGCCTGAAACACATCCTGGCTCGGGCCTCCATGACTGCTGCCCTCCGGGGCAAGCTAGAGCTCCTGGATCAGCGAGGGTGCGCTCCCACCTTCCTGGAGTTAATGAAGCTCATTCGGGATGAAGAGGAGTGGGAGACCACCATGGCTGTGACCAAGGAGGGGCAGAAGCAAGTAGGAAGGGGCCGCAAGGCACCGGGCAGGCACGTAGTGGCTGAGGCCACTGTCCCAACACCTCAGGTCATCCTACAGGCAGGGCCATTTAGTGAGAAGAGCGCTCAGACCATCCAGAAAGGGGCTGTCCCGACACTGAAGCGCAGGCGACTGTCCTGCTGCTACAGTACCGGGGAGGAAGGCCCCAGCCAGGGGGCGTGTCCTCGGGCCAAGAACCAACCTTCACCAAAGCAGAGTCCTCAGCTTGCAGCAGAAGAGTCGGGAAACGGGACAGGGGCTGGGGCTATGAGCCATCCCGAGCCCTAGGAAGCTTAGGCTCAACAGATCCAGGCATCCTCTCCCCTTGCAGGCAATGGAAAATTTTTAATGAGGGAAAGGGGCAGTGCACAAAAATAGCAAGGGGCTTGAGTGGGGAAGAGGGGCAGGGCAGCCAGGCCCAGGCCGAGCCCCGTCGGCCTCCACCAGCCGGAAAGGACTCCATCCAAGCCAAAACCAGCTCAGGAAGGTACTGGCGACGCAAACAGAGGGCCGCCACATCCAGCACACAGGCTGCCCAAGCCTCAGACAGAGACCCCAGTGCAGCAGAGGCTGAAGAGGGTGCGGCCAAGGGCTCTGGCCTCGGCCCCATCTTCTGGCCACCCCCAAACACCCACCCCGTGGGCTCTCAGCTAATGATGCTGACAGGCCCCCAGGCCACGCGGGGCCTAGAGGAGCCTTCCCCGGGGCCATCCCTGCCAGAAGGAGCCAGCACCGGTGAGGAAGAGCTGCGTGGCAGAGGGGCGATGCCCCGGAGAGGGGTTCGTAGGGTCCAGCCCATCTTCAGGATCATCTACACTGCTCCAGGGGGGCCCCAGGAAGGCAGCACCCTGGAGCCTCTGCGCCAGTGAGGGCAGGAGACCCAGCGGCCCCGGGGACCTAGCACCGGCCTACAGGCAGTCTCCTCCCCCTGCCCCCAGGAAGGGCCGTGGGGGCAAGGAGCACCAAGACTGTAAGGAGAAGATGCGCAGACAAGAGCTGCAGCTCAGCTTGGCAGGCAGGGCTCCTGGGTACCTGGTGGGCCAGTACCCCACAACAGGCTTTGGTGTGAGTGGGTGTGCAGGGAAACTTGTTCCAAAGCAGGAGGAGGAGGAGGAGGAGGGAGAGTAGGAGACAGAGGAGGAGCAGGAGGAAGACGAGGAGGAGACAGGCGGAGGTGAAGGTGGAGAAGGAGGAGGAGGTAGTGGTGGAGAAGCAGGAGGGTGGAGGATTCGTTGGTGGGAGGGAGGGGTGTTTCGTTCTTGTGTTTGTGTATGGCCACTGGAGACGTGCAGAGAACAGGCAAGGCGACCTGGGACTGACCTGGCCAACCACAGCTCACCAGCTGCCAATGCCAAGGCCACCGCCAGACCCTGCCAACTCGGGCGGCCGTCCTCGGAGCACCCCTGAGAGCCCAGCCCCGGCCTTGGTGAGGGCCACCTGAAGACGTCTGCCCCCACACTGCCCTGGGAGATGTCAGGGGCCATGTCAAGGTGCCTGGGCCTCCGAGAGGGGCCCCTAGTCACCGTCCCCTGGGGCAGGCTGCTCCCTGTACTAGGAAGCCCATAGGAAGCCTGTGTCTCTGTGGCCCCATAGTGATCTCCTCACCACCCCCACACCAGCCCCCGTTCCCGTGCAGAGCCCTGAGGTGCCCGTGGACCCAGGCCGGGTGTCCCTCCTACCCGGGCCGCCACCTCTGGGCCCGGCCACGTGCCCTGAGCTCAGGGCACCAAGGCTCTGCTCGCTCTGGCCCAGTGTCGTGAGCTCCACGTCCGCTGTGTCGGAGTAGATTTAGGCCAACCGCTGCTTGTTCTTGTGGAGATGTGTGTGTGTTCTTCTCTGAGCAGTACCCCCAGCCCAGCCCGGAGACCCCAGCCCGGTCCCAGGAGACGGCGGGAAGGACAGATGGACGACGCCCACCTGGTGGCCTCGGGAAGGAAGAACTGGGCCGGGGAAGGTCGGGGGCTGCGGAGGGTCCTCGGGGACCGTGCTGTGATCTGCCATCGCTGCTCCTCGTGACCCCTTGTCCTGGGCTTGGGGGAGCGTTCCCCGCCGTGTTCTCCAGTGTCCTGGACTGTCCTGTGGGGGCCAGAGGGCAGGGCCAGGCCCCAGCACGTGGGCCAGAGGTGGAGGGGTGCCCTGGGGGCAGCGGTCATTGCTGGGGTCCACCGTCCTGGCCAGAGGCTGACCGTGGGGCCCTCAGGAAGGGAGACTACGCGGGGAGGGCCACAGCATGGTGGGGGGCAGCTGAGACACCTGGTGAGGGACCCCGGGAGGAGGAGGGGGCTGAGATCTGTGGGCTTTAGTGGCCGTTAGAAGTTCCTGTCTGTGTGGTCATTCCCTCTCTTCAGTAGTTTCTGTCAATGTTTCTCTTTAATAAATTTCGTTGAAAGTTTCAGCTGAGTCTGGCCTCTGCTGTGGGCGTTTGAAGGAAGGGTCTACTGGGGATGGGGGTAGGGGGAGGTGACAGTGGCCTGGGACCTCGAGTCAGCACTGGAGTATGGTTAGAGCAGGGTCCAAGAGGGTCTGTGTGGTACCCTGGGCTGGACGGAGCCAGGTGACAGGACTTGTGGGCACGGCCAGTGGTTGGCTGGGTCCCAGGAAACTGGGGGAGCCCCCAGGAATAAGTGGTTGCACGTTGGATGGGGGGGACCGCAGGCAGGACCCGAAGCCACAGGATCCCTGGTAGCACTGTGTGTTTTCCTTCAGGGAGGTCACGTGTGCAGTCCCAAGGACCAGCCGGCCACAGAAGGGTCCAGGCGTGAGGTCAGAAGCCCCTGCCAGGACCTCAGTGCAGGACTCCGGGGTGGGGGGGTTTGTCAACCTGCCTGTGATCAGTCCACCTCTGCTTGACAACAAATGACCAGCCCTCTCTGTGCACGTGCACAAATCAGGTGGCTCCCAGGTCTCTTTGGGGTACAGGGACCTAGAGCCCATCTCTGGGTAATAAATTGCCAAGTCTGATTCCCTTTTTCTCAGTAATTCCTGCTTGCTTTCATCTCTCTCTCCTTGAATTTTACTCTAAGCAACAGTGAGGATCCAAGCCACATCACTCAGAAATCTCTTCTGCTAAATGTCCAATCGTATTGCTTGAAAATTCTCTTTCCAGGAAACACTGGGCCACAATTCGACTAAGTTTTTTGCCCCTTTATAACAAACATCTCCTTTCCTTTAGTACTCAATAACTTCTTCCTCCTTTTGGTCTGAGAAATCACCAGAATGACCTTTACCATCCATATTTCTGCCAACATTTTATCATGATTATTTATGTATTCCCAAAGAAGATATTTGTTTTCTCTCCCGCTCTCCTTTTTCATTGTGAACCCTCACCAGAATCACCTTTAGCGTCCATATTTCTATGACCATTCATAGGTGGGCCCCCATGGAAATGTAATATTTACCTCCGCCCAGGTTCCCACAGTGAATATCTGAGAAAAATCCCTTTGCTTTTCTGGCAGGGGTAGGGCAAAAGGAATACTTTTCAAATAGCCAGAGCGCTCTGCTCTTCTTAACAAGCCCATTCCTCATCTGCTGGTGTATTATGAGAGTCTATCTGACCTAGAGGGAAAGGAAATACCCAAGTCCAGCCCACTCTAGCCATTCTGTCTCACTGAAAGGGGAAAAATATTACCTGATAAGCAATGAAGTTCACAGTGCAGATGCACAGGTTTGCTAAAAGACTGAGACCTAATCATAGGACTGTAGAATACTTCCCTTCCCCTCACACCTCACCACCATATTAGTAAAGGCCTGTTTAGAATAGTTCCTTTTACCCAGTACATCATGCCTCGATATCCAGAAAAATTTACAAGACATACCAAAAAACAAAAAATATAAAAAAAAAATAAAATCTACAGACAGTTAATGTGGATGAGAACTAACTGCTGAGTGTCATAAATGAAGTTCTAGAACCACAAAAAAAAAATGAGCTATCAAGCCATGAAAAGATATAGAGGAACGTTAATTGCACATTACTGTGTGAAAGAAGCCAATGTGAAAGGCTACATCCTGTATGACTCCTAAATCTATGACATTCTGGAAAAGGCAAAACTATGGAGATAGTAAAAAGATCACTGGTTGCCAGAGTTTAGTGGGGAGGAAGGGATGAATAGGAGGAACATGGAAGACTTTTAGGGCAGTGAAACTACTGTGTATGATACTGTAATGGTGGATACATGTCTAAATAAGGTCACAATATGAGGTACTGGGGGTTAGAACTTCACCATGTGATTTTAGGAAGACACAGAAATTTCTTATACTCCACATCAAAAACTTCACTGACCCAAGAATGGTGATTCAGAGGGTGTCTGTAAAAATTAGGATGCTCTTGGCTGTGAGTACCAAAAACGTGACTCTGTCGGCCATGTGAGTGAACTATATTGGGTGTCCAGCCCAGCTGAGCCTTCAGATCATTAAATTCCCAGATCACATTTGCAACCACATAAGAAATCCCAAGAAAGAACTTCCCAGCTAAACTTTCCTCCAGTTCCTGACTCACAAATTTGTCAGCAGAGTAAAATGGTTTCCGTAAGACAGTATGTTTTGGGTAATTGGTCACACAGCAACAGTAACTTAATAGGTAGAAGTATCCAGATCATGTAAAGAACTCCTATGAAGCATTAAAAATGATAAACTTCCCAACTAAGAAATGGGAAAAAACATTATTAAGAATTTCAAACAAAAAGAATCAGAAGTAGCCCCCTAACTAAGGTATTAAACCTCATTTATGATTAGAGAAATTCAAAATAAAGGTACAATAAAATAACAATTGACATCCCTCAGAACTGGCAATATTTAAGTCACACAATATAAAATGTTCATGATGATATGGAGATTGATGGAGGTATAAATTGGTATAGCAAAGTGGAAAACAATTTGGCGATATCTCTTAAAACTGAAGACATTCTCTTAAAACTGAAGACAGTCTTTGACCCAGCAATGCCACTGCTAGGTACAAGCCCAGTGAAACTCTCCAAGAATATTCGGAGCTGCACTGTTTGTGATAGCTGAAAATGGGAAACAACTTAAATATCTGTCAATGGGAAAAATTGATAAATAAATTTTGGTACACACATATCCATTCACCATAACGGATACTATACAGAAGTGAAAATTAATGAATCAGATTTGCATGTATCAAAATGGTGATTTTCACAAACATAATGGTTGGCTAATAAAATGGATAAATATGGAGAACATACCATTTATGTAAAGCTTAAAACATGAGAACACAATACTACCAATTGTTGAAGGATTTATTTGCAGTGGAAGGACAAAGAAATGCAAATGCAGACCAGTGCTTCCCTCTGTGGGGCAGAGAGTGCGAGACAGTTGGGAAGGAGTACACAAGGGGGTGAACCTTTGGTGGCAGTGTTTTATTTCTTAGGTACTACACATAGGAGTATTGGTTACACTTTTCCTTATACATTTTGGATGTTAAATATTGCAGAATGTATTTTTGAAAGTATTGAATTACCAGAAGCTCTTGTAAAAAATTCCCAGGCCTATCTCAGACTCAGCAGAACAGACTCTCCAGTAATCTGCCCCCTGGACGACTCTGCCACTGGTCTAAGCCAGGGGAAGGTCATCCCAGTGGAGATGGCTTTCTTCACTGTCTATTAAACTTTCCACCTTATAAGAGACGTTTATCCATCAGTTACCCAATTTTGGTGCCTTTGTGCTAGTACTATGCAAGGCAATGGGGACATAAAAGCAAATAAGACATTTTTACTGGCTTTAATGGTCTTCTGTTTGAGTGGAGGAGACAATATTCTTCACTGTCCTTTGGGCACAGAGTGGAGGAGCTCCATAATCATACAAAGGTTAACCCCAATTGCAAAAACTTTCAAACTGAACATATTAAAATCTTTCACTTTGAACTTGGAGTCCCCAAATCCTTTCTTCTTGACATCCAGGACATCCACAGATCTGCCTCAGTGCACCTGGCTTGGACCTCTACATGCCTCTTCCCAGAGAAATTCTGGATGCCCCCCTCTGCTTTAGCTGTACTGTCATCTCTCCTCAATGTCTCTTAACTGCCATTTACTCACTTTGTTACTTTGGGCTGGTTGTGTTTCATCCTGAGCTTCACTTTCTGCCTCTGTAAGTTGAGTAGATGATTGAGCCCTCAGGCAAAACTGGGACCAGGATGTAGTCCTCTAGATCATCATGCTATTTCATTGCCTTTCTAGGATCACAAAATGGTGATTTGGAAATTGGCTAGCAAGTATTTTATGAGAGATGGATTCTGAGTAACCTCTTAGATGTTTTTAGGGGAAAAGACACACATGGTAGACTTTGAAAGCGTTCCTGACAAGGTCTAATTCCATATGCCACAAAAAGCAAATCATCACCTTTGGAGGGAGACAATTTTAGATGATTTCCCCATCTTCCTGTGTGATTGAGCTGAAAGGAAACCTACACATGTGAAGTTGAGCCAATTTCCTCTTGAGTAAATGTGAGGATGATTTTTCCTTCTCACAGGGACTATGAATAGACAGAAATAAGGGAAGTAAATTCTAATGTGGATAAAACAACCAGAGAAGAAAAGGTCCCAAGTCTACTCAAAAGGCAATGGGGACCAATTTTGGATCCATCTTCAGCTCTACCTGCAGAAAGGTGCATGACCTTGAACATGTCCCTCAAGTCCTCTGAGCCTCATGAGTCAAATAAGGATAATGTTAATACCCACCTCCCAGGGTTCTGATGGGGGGGGTAAATGAAATAACTCTTATGAAGACATTGTAGGAATGATTATCCAGATTGAGCAGGGAAAAGCCCTTAGGGATCATTTCTACTCGGTTTCTGACAACTGGCAGGCAGGCAAGCAGAATACACCATCACAATATGGGGTGAGAAGACACTTACGCGGTTCTGTCCCACACCCAGTACAAGGTGGATTCTCAGTCCTGGCTGGGTGAGTGCATCCTGCCTGGGCATCACACAAGCCCTTCCTTGTGTGGTGGAGGAGAGCCCTGCCCACACAAGGCAAGTATGTAGTTCAAAAAGTAGGCAGGAGCACGCGCACCACCATGTCCTCTGCCTGAAGGTCAATCACACCATCTCTCCTTCTGACACCTCCATCTGGGACCCCACAGATACATCACAACCCACAGCCCACTGTTCCCAGGGAAAGGCAGAAAGGTCCAAGGGGTTGGGCTCCAAGTGGCGAAAGTAGTTTCCCGACACTGGACTTGCAGCGCACAAAATGGGAAAGGACAGGCCAAACCCAGACATTAGGTCATCATTTTTAGGGCTGGCCACTGGCACTGGGGCAGCGAAACTCCTTTGCCGGTCAAGCACCCACAGTGGTGGTGCCTGCGGTTCCAGGCCCCCCAGGCGAGCTGGGAGGGCAACGTGGGGACGGTGGACCCTCCACTGGGGTGGTGTGTGTGAACACGCATGCACCTATGTGACATCTGCTCTGGGGAATCACACCTGGACGAGGTGCTCCTCACCTAGCCTTGGGACAGGACAGGACCCGTCCTGGGTGGGGAGGGGGAGGGGAAGAGCAGGTAAAAAAGGCCCAGAGGGATACTCCACTCCACTGCTCCCCCCCCCCCCGCCCCGGTATGAACGCACCTCCTGGCGCCCAGCTGCTCTCTGGTGGTGGGAACCCTGGCGAATGCACCCCTCGACATGCTGGCTCCCTGAGGACACGTTCTGGGAGGGGCAGGAGACAGGGCCGGGTCCTGGGCCCCGGGGGTCCCCACCTGTGCCCGCACCCCCTCGGGGGCGGGGGAAGGCACAGGTGACATCACCCGCGGTTCCAAGGGCGTCTGCGGCGGTGGCGGCAGCCGGGCAGCGTGACCTGCGCACTCCAATGGCCCTGCGGTCTCCAGGGCGACGCGGAGGGTCCGCGCTCCGCTGCCACTGCGCCCCCGCCCTGGGTCCCCACTGCAGTGAGCGGTGGCGAGCAGGCGCTGGAGCGCTGGTCCACGTGCGGCGGGGAGACAGGGGCCGGGAGCGGGAGACAGCGGGGGAAAGTGGGGCGCCGGACCCTGTGGGCACTCAGAGCTGCCCCGGGCCCCTCCTGCTGGGACCTCGGCCAGGAAGGAGCCCGACCGAGACGAAGGTACCAGACCCCGGGAGGGTGCGCTTGGCCCCGGGAGACCCCCACCGCCCTCCGCCAGCCTCGGCGGGACTGCCACAGCCTGCGGGGACGGGGACGGGGACGGGGACGGGGACGGCGTGGGGAGGGGCTGTGGTCCCCGAGGGGCAGGCGGAGAGCGGGGGGGGGGGCGTCTACCCTGGACCGCAGAGGCGCGGTGGGGGGAGGAGGGGCAGCACCGGGTGGGGGCGGGGGCGGGGGCGGGGGCGGGGCGGCCTTAACCTCGCTCTTGTCCGGTTCGCATTCACAGGCTGTGGAGTCCTGGGTCTTTCTCTCTTGAGTCTTAGTCTCTTGCCCCAGTTCACCCAACCCCTGAGTGCCATCCCGGTCTGCACCGGGAACCTTTCCTACCCTTAGTATTAGCCCCGCCCAGGCGGAAATTCGAGCGATGGCAGTGAGGATGCTGCGGGACTGGTGCAGGTGGATGGGCGTCAGCGCTCGCAGGGGCCTGCTCATCCTGGGCATCCCGGAGGACTGTGATGAAGCCGAACTCCAAGAGTCCCTGGAGGGCACCCTGTGGCCCATTGGCCACTTGACCATACCGGGCAAAGTGTTTCGAGAGGAGGATAATGCCACTCCGGCCCTGGTGGAGCTTGACCAGGAAGTCAACTATGCTTTGGTCCCCAGAGAAATCTCGGGCACTGGGGGTCCATAGAACATGGTCTTTGTGCCCAGTTGCTCAGGAGAGGAGTTTCTCCGTCGTGTGCTCCACTTTCTGGAGCAACAGGGACAGACGGTGGAGAGTGTGGCTGGCGCCCTGGGGCTGGGGCTACGTAGGATGTGCTGGCTCCGATCCATCGGTCAGGCCATCCAGCCCTGGGTGGAAACCATGCGGTACCAGCGCCTAGGCATGTTCTCCGGAAGAGAGCAGCCAGCCCCCGAGGAGGAGTCCTTTGAGGCCTGGCTAGACCACACCGCTGACATGCTGCACGTGTGGCAGGGGGTTGCTGAAAGGGAGAGGAGGCGGAGGCTGATGGAAGGTCTTCGGGGGACGGCCTTGCAGCTCGTGCGCAGGCTCCTGGCAGAGAACCCTGGCAGGACTGCCCAGGACTGTCTGGAGGCTCTGATTCAGGTGTTTGGAGACAATGAGTCCCAGGCGACCATCTGTGTGAACTGTTTGACTGCTCAACAGCAGTCAGGAGAGGGACTCTCTGCTTTCGTGTTGCGGCTGGAAGTCCTGCTGCAGAAAGCCATCCAGAGAGGGGCTCTGGCCAGAGCCTCAGCTGACCACGTTCATCTGAGGCAGGTGCTCACCAGAGCCAACCTCAGTGGGCCACTGGATGAAGCACTGAAGAAGCTGAGAATGGTTGGGAGGTCTCCAAGTTTCCTGGAGGTGCTGGAGCTTGTTCGAGAGTCTGAGACATGGGAGGCCAGTCTACCCAGGAGTGAGAGATCCCAGGCAGAGGAAGGGGCTGGTGCCTGGACTAATGCCCATACTGATGCCAGAGCCAAAGCTAAGGTAGAGGACAGCAAGGTGGAGGAGAAGGAGCAGGAGGAGCAGGAGCAGGAGGTGGAGGAGCTAGACGATGAGGTCCATCACGACCACAACCCCACTTCTATGGGCCTAGGTCAGGCAGGAACCTCAGAGGCCCTGGGGGCCCCCACACCTATCCAGATGGGCAGTACTCCCAGGGCAGCCCTAGGAGGTCCTGCCTATGGGCCAGAGGGCCTGCCCCTGCAGGAGATCAAGAGGGTGAGGGGCCACCAGAGGAGGGGCTCAAGCCCATCCCAGAGGACCCGGGAAATGAGGACAGGGCTGTGGAGATGAGCCCTCCCAAGTCCTCCTCGGGTCAATAGGCTCAGCAGGCCCAGGGCCCCCCTGGCCTGGAGGCAGGTAGAGGCCAGGCCAGGCAGCCACCTCACCCCAGGTGGGGAGCAGGGTGGAGGGAAGGGCCAGCCCAGCCCAAAGCAACTCCCTGGGCCCCCCATCACCTGCAAGAGACCCCACCGACCACCATGAGTCCTTCCATGTTAGACACCAAATGGGGCGGGGCCAAGACCTGTGGGCTTTAGTGGCCGTTAGAAGTTCCTGTCTGTGTGGTCATTCCCTCTCTTCAGTGGTCTCAGTCAATGTTTCTCTTCAATAGATTTCATTGAAAGTTTCAGCTGAGTCTGGCCTCTGCTGTGGGCATTTGAGGGAAGGGTCTACTGGGGATGGGAGTAGGGGGAGGTGACAGTGGCCTGGGACCTCGAGTCAGCACTGGAGTATGGTTAGAGCAGGGTCCAAGAGGGTCTGTGTGGTACCCTGGGCTGGACGGAGCCAGGTGACAGGACTTGTGGGCACGGCCAGTGGTTGGCTGGGTCCCAGGAAACTGGGGGAGCCCCCAGGAATAAGTGGTTGCACATTGGATGGGGGGGACCGCAGGCAGGACCCGAAGCCACAGGATCCCTGGTAGCACTGTGTGTTTTCAGGGGACCCAGATCCTTCAGGGAGGTCACGTGTGCAGTCCCAAGGACCAGCCGGCCACAGAAGGGTCCAGGCGTGAGGTCAGAAGCCCCTGCCAGGACCTCAGTGCAGGACTCCGGGGTGGGGGGGTTTGTCCACCTGCC
The DNA here is from genome assembly GCF_048773025.1 of Camelus bactrianus. Taxonomy (NCBI): domain Eukaryota; kingdom Metazoa; phylum Chordata; class Mammalia; order Artiodactyla; family Camelidae; genus Camelus; species Camelus bactrianus. Next base: position 116,356,155 of record NC_133575.1, on the reverse strand, counting down.
TGTGATCAGTGTCCCCTGCCAGCCAACAGTGGCTGGGGTTGGTGTAGGCACTGAGAGACTTTTGGTGACCCGGGGGTGTGTGATGGCCGATGGAAGGAGGGCAGGCCAGCAGGAGTTCCACAGCCCTCATGCCCTGGGTGGGGGTGGGGAAAGGCAGGGGGGGTGTCCTCCACTTAAATTCCAGGGCAAGGCGGCCCCCAGAAGGGCAGGGGCGCCTCCTCTCTGTCCCACTCCCCTGCACAGTCATGTGTCCTGGGAGCAGGCAGGAGGTGGAGGACTGTAAGTAGGGGGCTGTAGGCAGGGCCTGGGGATGGCCCCTTCCTGTCCAGAGGCTGACTCTGGGCCCTGAGAGCCCTCAGTGCCACCTGAGGGGGGCATCGGCCAGGGTGGAAGGCACTGCTGATCTGGGAGACCCCCTACCTGAGCACAGTGGCTGGAAGGGCAGCTCTCAGAGGGGCCTGTAATCGGGAGTGAGGAGCCAGGAACCGTCCTTCTCAACCATCCTTGGTCCTGCCTTCTCACCCCAGGGGACGGGTGAGCCCAGTGCAAATTGAGGGGTGCCCTCCAACTGCCTTTAAACTGATTCAGAGTCTCTGGGAGACAGAAGGAGTGATTGGGCCTCTCCCTGTCCAATGTGTGCCTATGTGCAAGGAGGGGAAGGACGTTGCCTTTGATCCAGAAATGGTTAGGGGCCCTCGGGTGCTCTCTCAGTCTGTGCCCAGAGGGCTCCTCCAGACGTTCTGAAAGGACAAAGCCTGTGACTTTCCAGCTTGCAGATGAAGGACACAGTCCTCAAAGCAGCTGATGAGTCAGGATGAGGGTCTTTCAGGGAGCTGAGGCCAGGGCCTGTGACCTCCTGATTGGTCTACAGAAACCCTGCATCTGGGGAGATCTGGGCCATGTGGAAAGAGCTGCAGACATGGAGGTGTCACTGGAGACGCTGGGCACACAGGCAATGGAGGGAGGGCTGCAGGGGAGTGTCAGGAAGGAGTTCAGGATGGACGTGCCTGTCGTCTCCTTGGCCCAGTGGGGTTGGTTGATCCTCCGCCAACATCCTGCCCTGTTGTCTGCTGTTCTAGGCTCTCTCCTGCTCCAAGTTTGACCTGGCAGCACCTAAACTGGGCCTTCATCAGACGCTGAGGAATTTTGGGTTTAATGACTCAGGGTCTAGGACCAGGCGGCATCTCAGGGTAGGAGTAGCTCCACCATGGATGGCCTTGGCAGCATTCGCTTCCCTGGGTGAGACATAAGCACTGTGGAATCCCCTCGTCATCCATTCCAGTGTGATGTATTTCGAGATGGAGCCCTTGGGAAGTAAAAGGTTTAGATGAGGTCATGAAGGCAGGGCCCTCAGTATGGGATCAGTGCTCTTATACAAAATGACACTAGAGAGCTTGCTTCCCCTCTCTCCCTCTGCCATGTGAGGGCACAGGGAGAAGACAGCCATCTATGAGTCAGGTAGAGAGCTCACACCAGGAACCAACCATGCTGGCATCTTGATCTCTGGCTTCACAGTCTCCAAAACTATGAAAAATAGATGTGTGAGGCTTCAGCCACACACAATATGGTATTCTGTTATGGCACCCTGAGTGGACTAATAAAGGAAGCTTTGGGTTTTGATCACCTAGGTAAGCTGATTCATCCGTGAATGTGTCCAGGGGCCAGTTTCAAAGAAGACTTCCCATTAAAATCTTAATGTAAATATCAAGTGTTTTCGAAAACCCTCTCTCTAACTTAAGGGTAATATCCCAAGAATTGGTAGATTATGGGCCAAATCAGACTCGACTCACCACTCCCTTGGAAAACACATGGAGAACATGTTGAAGACATCCAATAGGATGACCAAATATCTAAAGGTCATGTTCAATTTTGAAGAGATTTTAGCCATCGGAGACGTTCCAGGGAGAGGGACAAACCTTCAGGGGACTTTTGCAAGGAGTAGGAATTCTGTTAGGGGAGACAGGTGATTCTGGGCAATTCTACTGGGGGCAGGCTGCAGACTTCAGAAGGGGCAGCATTGATGAGCAAGCCAGCAGGTCAAGTTCCAGAGCTGGACAGGAGGGCACACAAGGGAAGATGAGGGTAAGGATGCTGTCAGGCAAAAAGGTGCTGGGACTGGGCAGAAATGCTGGGATCTCTGTTCTCAAGGATCCTGGGACTCAGGCAGGTTGAGCCCAGATCAATAAAGCTCACAGGCAGTACTGAAGTTGTGTTTGATTCTTGTCACCTTCCATCCTTAAGCCTGCTTTTAGATCTGGGCCTCAGGATCCTTTCTCTTACCCGAGAGACACCATGAGGACACTGAGGAGAGAAGTGGACTCTGGGTCAGGAGGTGGGCCACAGGCTGGGATGGGTGGGCACAGCGTGGGTTCTAGATGAATTCAGACCAGGGGTCCCAGCCCCGACCCGTCACTTACTAGCACATGATCCTGGGAAGGTTCCCGAGCCCCACGACCTCAGGTTCTTCATCTGTGAAGTGGGCGGGTGTGAGGAGGCCCGTCCCGCAGGACTGCAGGGGTGCGTGCGATGTGCGCCAAGCACCTCGCGCGGGGCGTGCTGCCTGTTGGAACCGTGATGATTGGCAGTTGCTTCTGATTTTCTTTGGCCCCAGACCCTTCCACTCCCACCTCTGGGACTTGGCTGGTTGGTTTGTTATCCAGGTCATGTTAGAGAACATGCAGCTCAGTAGGATGTGGAAGAGCTAATCAGCCAAAAAGCATGTCTCGTAAATAAAACTAAATAAATTCTCCAGATTAGAGGCTAGGTTACACTGAGGGGTGGGGGAGCGTTCCCAGCTGGACTTAACACCGAGCTCCTAGGAAGGGAGTCACGGAACAACCTTTGCCCCCTCCCAGCCGCCCTTCCATCCGAACTGTGGCTTTCCTTCATTTCATGCCCACCAAATATCTAGTCCTTGAGGACAACTGCCAAGATTACAATCAAGGTAATTAAAACTTAATCACGCTTCGCTCTATAGTCAGCTCCCGAAGACCAGGGAAAGGAGAGCTCGACCACTGACGTCAGGGTAACACGTCAAGGGGGAGTGACCATATGTCTGCAGAACTCCTCACAGATCGTCAGTTTGAAATACTTAGTACCTGATTGTGGACAAGTGCAATGCAATAGACCCAGAATATCTTCCTTCCTGGTCCAGGAAGAGAAGTCTCTCTGGTTTACCCTTGATCCAAATGACCTTCTCAGAGAAATCCCCCGATTCAGTTTTCTCTAAAACCCAAAACATGCCTTCCACAAGTCTGGTCGCCGCAACCACCCAGCATCATTACCATCACCTCCCACAAAAGGAAGCCCAGCTTCGCAAAGCCCCCAGCTGCCCTGGCTCTGGGGAATTACACTTGGGTGCTCTCTCCCGGACCCCCACCCCCTCGCCCTATTTTTATTTGCCCTATGGGACTTAGGAGACCTTTCACCAACTTCCCGATGTGACTGCGGCTCCTAGACTATCCTAGGTGTGGGCTGTCCTGCTTTTCCGAGTGTCCCCACTGCTAACACCGAGCCCTCCAGAGAGCAGAGGCTCGGTGAACGTCTGCGGATGAACTGAGATGGTGAGCAGGGATCCTACTGATCCAGGTTGATTTTCTCCTACTTTCTTAACTAAGCCAGACAAATCCAGGTTATACACACATAATTATAATTTTATAGACTGACAGAAGAAAAGGGATAAGGAGCCAATAATTACCTATCGTTTACTTTTACTTCTCTCTTTCTTGAACCCACCGATTTTAGTGCTGATCACTCTCACATTTCCAAGTAAATTTCTATTCCAATGCGGCGTTACCTACTTTGGCATGACAGAGTATCATGGAAACTTTTTCAATTTGTTTTACAAAATAGCAAAACTCAGTCTTGGGCTGCCTAAGTACCAGTACATGTATAATCAATATCATTCACAAACTAAGATACTGAAGCTTATTAAATATTATTATTAATATACAGAAATCTGTTGCATCTTATACACTAACAAAGGAGTATCAGAAAGAGAAATCAAGGAAACAATCCCATTTACCATCACATCAAAGAGAATAAATAATCTAGTAATAAACCTAGCTAAGGAGACCAAAGACCTGTACTCCAATAACTACAAGACACTGATGCAAGAAGCTGAAGATGACACCAGCAGATGGAAAGATATACCGTGTTCTTGGATTGGAAGAATCAGTGTTGTTGACCAAACAACCCAGTGACCATACTACCGAAGGCAATCTACAGATTCAAAGCAATCCCTGTCAAAATAACAATGGCATTTTTCTCAGAACCAGAACAAATAATTTAAAAAAGTGTCTGGAAAAAGAAAAGAACCCCAATAGCTAAAACAATCTTGGGAATGAAGAACAGAGCTGGAGAGATCATGCTCCCTGACGTTAGACTATACTACAAAGCTGTAGTAATCAAAACAGTGCGGTTCTGGCCCCCAAACAGACACACAGATCAATGGAACAGGATAGAGAGGCGAGAAGTAAACCCACACACTTACCGTCAATTAATGTACGACAAAGGAAGCAAGGATATTGAATGGAGAAAAGACAGTCTCTTCAATAAGTGGCTCTGGGAAAACTGGACAGCTACCTGTCAAACAATGAACTTAGAACATTCTCTAACACCATATACAAAAATAAACTCAAAATAGATTAAAGATCTACATTTAAGACAGGATACTATAATACTCCTAGAGGAAAACATAGGCCGAACACTCTCTGACATAAATTACAGCAATAACTTTTTGGATCCATGTCCTAAAACAAAGGAAATAAAAGGAAAAATAAACAGCGGGGACCTAATTATACTTAAAAGCTTCTGCACAGCAAGGGAACCCACTGACTAAATTAAAACAACAACCTACTGAAGGGGAGAAAATATTTGCAAACGTTACAACTGACAAGGGAGCAATAACCACCATATATAAACAGCTCATACAATTCAACATCAAAAAAACAAATGACCCAACTAAAAACGGGCAGAACAACACAATAGACGTTTGTCCAAAGAGGAAATGCAGGTGGCCAGCAGGCACATGAAAAGATGCTCAGTATAATTAATCATCAGGGAAATGCAAATCAAAACCACAATGACATATCACCTTATACTTGTCAGAATGCCTACCTACAAAAGGAACGCAAATAGCAAATGTTGGCGAAGATGTGGAGAGAAGGGATCCCTCCTACACTGTTGGTGGGGATGTAAATTGGTGTGGCCACTCTGGAAAACAGTATGCCGTTTCTCAAAAAACTAAAACTACAACTACCAAGCGACCCAGCAATTCCATTCCTGGGTATATATCTCAAAAAAACAAAACAACAACAACAAAAAACACATACTAATTTGAAAAGACACACGCACCCAATATTCATAGCAGCGTTATCTACAATTGCCAAGATGTGGAAGGAAGCTAAATGTCCATCAGCAGATGAATGGACACACACACACACAGACACACAGAAACACAGACACACAGACACACACACACACACACACACACACCCCGGAATATTACTCAGCCATAAAAAACAAAATTTTACCGTTTGCAGCAAGATGGATGGACTTGGAGGACATTATGCTAAGTGAAATAAATCAGACAGAGAAAGACAAATACTGTATGATATCAATTTATATGTGGACTCTAAAAAATACAACAAACTAGTGAGTATAACAAAGAAGAAGCAGGCTCATAGAGAACAAACTAGTGATTACCAGTGGGGAGGGGTGAGGGGCAAGGGGCAATATAGGGGTGAGGGAGTGGGAAGTACAAACTATTGGGTGTAAGGAAGGTTCAAGAATGTATTGCAGAACAAGGGGTATATAACCAATATTTTCTCATAACTGTAAATAAAATGTAATCTTTACAAAGACTGTATAATAAAATAAAGTATATTGATATTTATTAAAACGAATAACATCTGAAACATCACTAAAGGAAATGAAGATGAATTTCCATATCATTGTAGAGAACAGGAGCCCAGAGATGCTGTACACCGTGTCCCCCCCACTGGCCCGGGCCCTCACTACCTAGAAGGCTGACTGCTTGCTCCTCAGACACACAGTGAAGAGTCAGCCTCACTTCCTGCCCGGCAGGAGAAGCTGCCGGACTGGGGCCTAGAAGGAGCCCAGATGCAAGTCTGGCTCAGGCCCCCTCTTCCTCATCACTCACTCGCTCTTCAGACAGGGACGGGAAAGAACTGGGACCCCTTCTATTGATCCTGAGGAAATGTTCCAGGACTTGCAGCTTGCTGGTCTCCGTGTAGGCCCGGGGACCCCACAGGAACTCGTGGCGAGCGGGATCGCTGTTGGCCACCTGCCGGTACTCCACGTACCCCTCCCGCACCCACACGTTGGTGATGAGCTCCCTGGGCTCCCCATAGATGAAGTGCTCCCTCCCAGCACACAGCCCCATCTTGCTAAGTGCTCCCCAGACTGCCTCCTCAGGAGCAAAGTCGCCCTCCAGGACAATCACACCCAGAAGTATCAGCAGGAGGCCAGTCTTGGGAATGCTCTGCCCATCGTCCTGCATGCCATCGTAGGTGAGGCCCAGGGTGGGGACCAGGACATACAAGTGCTCCCTGGGGTCCACCTCCTTCACATCCACCCCAAAGACCAGCTGCAGACACTCAGAGGCTTGGCTCAAGACCGCAGGGAAGTGGTCCTGGTCATCTCTGAGGACCGCATTCAGCATTTCCTCTTTTGAGGTCGGCTGCTTTGTGCGGTACTTGTGGAGCAGGAAGCCCATCAGGTCAACCATCATCAAATGTAATGCATCGTGGAGCCGGGACTCGGCATCTGCCGGGTCCTGCCCGGTGCTGGGCCCCTCCTCACCTTGGCTTCTGAGGCCATTGTCTTCCGACTGGCTCCAGGGAGGGGCTGCCACGGCTGTGGGGGAGGGGCAGACACCCTGAGGGCTCTGCGCGGGACTGGGTGTCCCAGAATCAGCCACCTCCTCGCCACTGCCCAGGAACAGGACTGAGTAGGAAGACAAGGAGGAGAAGGAGGAGGAGGAGGAAGAGGAGGAGGAGGAGGAGGGAGACAACGGGGATGCGCCCTCCTCCTCCTCAACCCAAATGTCCTGCTCATCCTCGGAATCCTCAGCCTCTCTTGGGTCGTGAAAGTCGGCTTCAGTGTGGTGGAGATCACGCATCTGAACGGGAGGCACGGTGAGTGGTGTCGGGCAGCTGAGAGCAGCGAGGGCAGGGGTGACAGATGGGGACCCACGGGCCTGGGGAAGAAAGGGAGTGTCAGTGGCCCGGGCTGAGAAACCCACCGTGGGGGGCTCTGACAAAGGCTACTTACAGGTCTCCTCTTCAGGGGTGCCCTCGGCCTCACAGGGGCTCTCCTCCTGGTGGACGGTCGTCTGTGAACCTGACGGGGGAAGTGAGGCGGCTCCTCAGGGTGCAGCCGGCACAGCCCGAGGTTCTGGGGGCAACACGGGGTGTGTGGAGTGGACGTTGGCCTCGTGGGGTCCCCTCTGTTCCGGGAGCCCCCGGGTACACACTCAGGGCCCACACCTCACCTTCAGTCCTGGCACTGCCAGCCTCCTGTGCTCTGTGACCCGAGAACACGTGTCTCAGACCTAGGCCTTCCCGGTGTCTGGAGCCCCTGGGAGAGAAAGGAGGGGAGACCTCGGATCTACACTGTGGCACAGCCCTGGACCCGCGTGCTGGCAGGAGGCCTGGGCTCTGGCAGGTTCCCACTCTTCTAGGGTGGGAGGTCCTGTCCGCGCTAACTCAGGGTCCTCACCGGGACTCCAAGCGGGACCTGGGATTCTGCTCTCCAACCACCTGAGGGCCCCATCCTGATAGTAGGTCCCCGGTCTCTCTGAGCCCTGGATGCCGAAGTCAGGACACACCACGTGTGCTCATCCCGCATTGAGGCCTCCCAGGGCTGACAGCAGGGGCAGGATCGGTTGCGTCCCCTCTGTTCTGGGATCTCGGGTCCCTCACTCCTCCCTCGGGGTCACCTTGACTCCTGGCAGGACCTGGGATTCCCCTCTCAGCCCACCTGAGGCCCCGCCCGTCATACCAAGACCCCAGTCCCTCTGAGACCCGCATTTCAGGAACTGCTGCCCGAGGTCCTCCCGCCCCATGGCCTCCCACGACTGACTCTGTTCTGGGGTCCAGGGTCCCTGAATGCTAACTCGCGGTCGTCACCTTCACTCCCAAGCGGCCCTGAGATTCTCTCCTCCGCAGACCTGAGGCCCCCTCCCTTTCACTATGTCCCCAGTCTGTCTGAGACTCGGATGCGGAAGTCAGGACAAACCACGTGGGCCTGTCGTCCCCTCGGGCCGCCGGACAGCTGAAAGCAAGGGCGCCTCTCTGTGGGATGGCCACTTTTCTGGGTTCAGGGGCCCCTCCTTCCTGCTTGAGGGTCCTCACTTTGACTCAGGCGGCATGTAGCCTCCCCTTGGAGCCCCCGAGGCCCCGCCCCTCATCTCAGGACCCCAGTCCCTCCGAGACCCGGATGGCGGGAAATGCCGCCGGTGCTTATTCCGACCTATGGCCTCCCAGGACCGACTGTGTTTTGGGGTCCAGGGTCCCTCACTGCTCGCTCGCGGTCGTCACCTTCACTCCCAGTGGGACCTCGGATTCTCTCCTCTGCAGATCCCAGGGTCCCCCCCTCATCTCACACGAAGTCCCCGGTCTCTGTGAGACCAGGGTGCCGCAGTCACGACACAACACGGGGACCTGTCCTGCCCTCGGGCCTCCGGACAGCTGATAGCAAGGGCCCCTTTCTGTGGGATGGCCTCTTTTCCGGGTTCGGGGTCCCCTCAGTTTTCCCTCAGGGTCGTCACTTAGGCGTCGTGTCGTCTAGCCTCTGGCCACCCGAGGCCCCGCCCCTCATCGCAGGACCCCCGTCCCTCGGAGACCCGGGTGTCAGGAAGTCAGGGCCCCACGAGTGCTCATCCCACCCAGGCCCTCCCAGGGCTGACAGCAGGGGCGGGGATCTGTGGGGCCCATGCTGTCCTCCGTCAGGGTCCTCACCTTGAGCCCTGGCGGGTCCTGGGACGCCCCCTTGTTGAGCCGAGCCCACACCTTCACACCAAGGCCCTCACTGCCCAGAGACCCCCAGGGGCGTCTGTGGACTCACAGCAGGCCACCAAGCCCAGGGCTTCCCAGGACTGTGGACGCCAGGCGCTGAGATGGATTCCCTGGGGGTCCCTCAGCCTTCCCTCTGCTCCTCACCTGGGCTCCAGGCTGGGCCTGGGCCCCTCCCTCTGCCCACCTCACTTTGCTCCCCTTGGACCCAGGCCCCTCCACAGCCAGGACCCCCGAGAGGGAAGCGGGGGTGGGGGTTGGGGCACTGATCCCCGCAACCCTGCCTGCGGTCTCCCAGGGCTGACAGCAGAACCGACCTGGATTCCCTGCAACCCGAGTCCCTCCACACGGTTCTACCTTGACTCCTGGCAGCGCTGGGCTCCTTCCCTGTGCAGACCTGAAGCCGGCCTCCCTCACCCAGGCCCTCACCTCTCTCACCCCCCAGGGAGGGGGCATCAGCGCCCGTCACATCCAGACCCCATGCCCGGGGGTCTCCCAGGGCTGTCGGGAGGGCCGGAGGTGGATTCCCTGTTTGGAATTCAGCCTCGGTGGGTGTTTCCTCCCTGCGATGTCCAGGACCATTCCTCATCTATGGCTTTGGATTCTGACCATCGAGGGGAGCTGACCCATCAGTGTAAGTGTCCAGCAGACTGTTTCCAAGAACACACCCCAGTAAATCCTACCCCAAGTTTGGGGCGGTTACCAAACCTCTTCAACTATATATGCCAGGACGGAGTACACTGTGAGCCACGTCAAACGCCACTCCTCCCTGCAGTTGGAGCATTCTGAGTGTCCTAGCAGCTCAGGCAGGATAACCAGGTCTCTAAGCATCCCTGAACAAAGTACACCTTCCCCCCTCGCCCAGGAGATGTATCCACGATCCCAGAGGGACTTCTCAGAGCAATCTCCCACCTGACACGTTCCTCTCACCACTAACAAGTGCCGTCTGCACGTCTGCCTGCCGCCACCACCCAGCTTCATTACCATCACCTCCCACAGAAGGACCTCCCCCCCAGCTTCCCAAAGCCCCGAACTGCCCTGGCGCTGGGCACTTACACTTGGGTGCTCTCTCCCGGACCCCCACCCCCTCGCCCTATTTTTATTTGCCCTATGGGACTTAGGAGACCTTTCACCAACTTCCCGATGTGACTGCGGCTCCTAGACTGTCCTAGGTGTGGGCTGTCCTGCTTTTCCGAGTGTCCCCACTGCTAACACCGAGCCCTCCAGAGAGCAGAGGCTCGGTGAACGTCTGCGGATGAACTGAGATGGTGAGCAGGGATCCTACTGATCCAGGTTGATTTTCTCCTACTTTCTTAACTAAGCCAGACAAATCCAGGTTATACACACATAATTATAATTTTATAGACTGACAGAAGAAAAGGGATAAGGAGCCAATAATTACCTATCGTTTACTTTTACTTCTCTCTTTCTTGACCCCACCGATTTTAGTGCTGATCACTCTCTCTCAATTTCCAAGTAAATTTCTATTCCGATGCGGTGTTACCTACTTTGGCATGACACAGTATGATGGAAACTTTCCCAATTTGTTTTACAAAATAGCAAAACTCAGTCTTGGGCTGCCTAAGTACCAGTACGTGTATAATCAATATCATTCACAAACTAAGATACTGAAGCTTATTAAATATTATTATTAATATACAGAAATCTGTTGCATCTTATACACTAACAAAGGAGTATCAGAAAGAGAAATCAAGGAAACAATCCCATTTACCATCACATCAAAGAGAATAAATAATCTAGTAATAAACCTAGCTAAGGAGACCAAAGACCTGTACTCCAATAACTACAAGACACTGATGCAAGAAGCTGAAGATGACACCAGCAGATGGAAAGATATACCGTGTTCTTGGATTGGAAGAATCAGTGTTGTTGACCAAACAACCCAGTGACCATACTACCGAAGGCAATCTACAGATTCAAAGCAATCCCTGTCAAAATAACAATGGCATTTTTCTCAGAACCAGAACAAATAATTTAAAAAAGTGTCTGGAAAAAGAAAAGAACCCCAATAGCTAAAACAATCTTGGGAATGAAGAACAGAGCTGGAGAGATCATGCTCCCTGACGTTAGACTATACTACAAAGCTGTAGTAATCAAAACAGTGCGGTTCTGGCCCCCAAACAGACACACAGATCAATGGAACAGGATAGAGAGGCGAGAAGTAAACCCACACACTTACCGTCAATTAATGTACGACAAAGGAAGCAAGGATATTGAATGGAGAAAAGACAGTCTCTTCAATAAGTGGCTCTGGGAAAACTGGACAGCTACCTGTCAAACAATGAACTTAGAACATTCTCTAACACCATATACAAAAAAAAACTCAAAATAGATTAAAGATCTACATTTAAGACTGGATACTATAATACTCCTAGAGGAAAACATAGGCAGAACACTCTCTGACATAAATTACAGCAATAACTTTTTGGATCCATGTCCTAAATAAAGGAAATAAAAGGAAAAATAAACAGCGGGGACCTAATTATACTTAAAAGCTTCTGCACAGCAAGGGAACCCACTGACTAAATTAAAACAACAACCTACTGAAGGGGAGAAAATATTTGCAAACGTTACAACTGACAAGGGAGCAATAACCACCATATATAAACAGCTCATACAATTCAACATCAAAAAAACAAATGACCCAACTATAAACGGGCAGAACACCACAATAGACATTTGTCCAAAGAAGAAATGCAGGTGGCCAGCAGGCACGTGAAAAGATGCTCAGTATAATTAATCATCAGGGAAATGCAAATCAAAACCACAATGACATATCACCTTATACCTGTCAGAATGGCTACCTGTCAGAATGGCTACCTTCAAAAGGAACGCAAATAGCAAATGTTGGCGAAGATGTGGAGAGAAGGGATCCCTCCTACACTGTTGGTGGGGATGTAAATTGGTGTGACCACTCTGGAAAACAGTATGCCGTTTCTCAAAAAACTAAAACTAGAACTACCAAGTGACCCAGCAATTCCATTCCTGGGTATACATCTCAAAAAAAAAAAAAACACACAAAAAAAACCAAATACTAATTTGAAAAGATACACGCACCCAATATTCATAGCAGCGTTATCTACAATTGCCAAGATGTGGAAGGAAGCTAAATGTCCATCAGCAGATGAATGGACACACAAACACACAGACACACACACACAGACACACACACACAGACACACACACACACACACACACACACACACACACACCCCGGAATACTACTCAGCCATAAAAAACAAAATTTTGCCGTTTGTAGCAAGATGGATGGACTTGGAGGACATTATGCTAAGTGAAATAAATCAGACAGAGAAAGACAAATACTGTATGATATCAATTTATATGTGGACTCTAAAAAATACAAGAAACTAGCGAGTATAACAAAGAAGAAGCAGGCTCATAGAGAAGAAACTAGTGATTACCAGTGGGGAGGGGTGAGGGGCAAGGGGCAATATAGGGGTGAGGGAGTGGGAAGTACAAACTATTGGGTGTAAGGAAGGTTCAAGAATGTATTGCAGAACAAGGGGTATATAACCAATATTTTCTCATAACTGTAAATAAAATGTAATCTTTACAAAGACTGTATAATAAAATAAAGTATATTGATATTTATTAAAACGAATAACATCTGAAACATCACTAAAGGAAATGAAGATGAATTTCCATATCATTGTAGAGAACAGGAGCCCAGAGATGCTGTACACCGTGTCCCCCCCACTGGCCCGGGCCCTCACTACCTAGAAGGCTGACTGCTTGCTCCTCAGACACACAGTGAAGAGTCAGCCTCACTTCCTGCCCGGCAGGAGAAGCTGCCGGACTGGGGCCTAGAAGGAGCCCAGCTGCAAGTCTGGCTCAGGCCCCCTCTTCCTCATCACTCACTCGCTCTTCAGACAGGGACGGGAAAGAACTGGGACCCCTTCTATTGATCCTGAGGAAATGTTCCAGGACTTGCAGCTTGCTGGTCTCCGTGTAGGCCCGGGGACCCCACAGGAACTCGTGGCGAGCGGGATCGCTGTTGGCCACCTGCCGGTACTCCACGTACCCCTCCCGCACCCACACGTTGGTGATGAGCTCCCTGGGCTCCCCGTAGATGAAGTGCTCCCTCCCAGCACACAGCCCCATCTTGCTAAGTGCTCCCCAGACTGCCTCCTCAGGAGCAAAGTCGCCCTCCAGGACAATCACACCCAGAAGTATCAGCAGGAGGCCAGTCTTGGGAATGCTCTGCCCATCGTCCTGCATGCCATCGTAGGTGAGGCCCAGGGTGGGGACCAGGACATACAAGTGCTCCCTGGGGTCCACCTCCTTCACATCCACCCCAAAGACCAGCTGCAGACACTCAGAGGCTTGGCTCAAGACCGCAGGGAAGTGGTCCTGGTCATCTCTGAGGACCGCATTCAGCATTTCCTCTTTTGAGGTCGGCTGCTTTGTGCGGTACTTGTGGAGCAGGAAGCCCATCAGGTCAACCATCATCAAATGTAATGCATCGTGGAGCCGGGACTCGGCATCTGCCGGGTCCTGCCCGGTGCTGGGCCCCTCCTCACCTTGGCTTCTGAGGCCATTGTCTTCCGACTGGCTCCAGGGAGGGGCTGCCACGGCTGTGGGGGAGGGGCAGACACCCTGAGGGCTCTGCGCGGGACTGGGTGTCCCAGAATCAGCCACCTCCTCGCCACTGCCCAGGAACAGGACTGAGTAGGAAGACAAGGAGGAGAAGGAGGAGGAGGAGGAAGAGGAGGAGGAGGAGGAGGGAGACAACGGGGATGCGCCCTCCTCCTCCTCAACCCAAATGTCCTGCTCATCCTCGGAATCCTCAGCCTCTCTTGGGTCGTGAAAGTCGGCTTCAGTGTGGTGGAGGTCACGCATCTGAACGGGAGGCACGGTGAGTGGTGTCGGGCAGCTGAGAGCAGCGAGGGCAGGGGTGACAGATGGGGACCCACGGGCCTGGGGAAGAAAGGGAGTGTCAGTGGCCCGGGCTGAGAAACCCACCGTGGGGGGCTCTGACAAAGGCTACTTACAGGTCTCCTCTTCAGGGGTGCCCTCGGCCTCACAGGGGCTCTCCTCCTGGTGGACGGTCGTCTGTGAACCTGACGGGGGAAGTGAGGCGGCTCCTCAGGGTGCAGCCGGCACAGCCCGAGGTTCTGGGGGCAACACGGGGTGTGTGGAGTGGACGTTGGCCTCGTGGGGTCCCCTCTGTTCCGGGAGCCCCCGGGTACACACTCAGGGCCCACACCTCACCTTCAGTCCTGGCACTGCCAGCCTCCTGTGCTCTGTGACCCGAGAACACGTGTCTCAGACCTAGGCCTTCCCGGTGTCTGGAGCCCCTGGGAGAGAAAGGAGGGGAGACCTCGGATCTACACTGTGGCACAGCCCTGGACCCGCGTGCTGGCAGGAGGCCTGGGCTCTGGCAGGTTCCCACTCTTCTAGGGTGGGAGGTCCTGTCCGCGCTAACTCAGGGTCCTCACCGGGACTCCAAGCGGGACCTGGGATTCTGCTCTCCAACCACCTGAGGGCCCCATCCTGATAGTAGGTCCCCGGTCTCTCTGAGCCCTGGATGCCGAAGTCAGGACACACCACGTGTGCTCATCCCGCATTGAGGCCTCCCAGGGCTGACAGCAGGGGCAGGATCGGTTGCGTCCCCTCTGTTCTGGGATCTCGGGTCCCTCACTCCTCCCTCGGGGTCACCTTGACTCCTGGCAGGACCTGGGATTCCCCTCTCAGCCCACCTGAGGCCCCGCCCGTCATACCAAGACCCCAGTCCCTCTGAGACCCGCATTTCAGGAACTGCTGCCCGAGGTCCTCCCGCCCCATGGCCTCCCACGACTGACTCTGTTCTGGGGTCCAGGGTCCCTGAATGCTAACTCGCGGTCGTCACCTTCACTCCCAAGCGGCCCTGAGATTCTCTCCTCCGCAGACCTGAGGCCCCCTCCCTTTCACTATGTCCCCAGTCTGTCTGAGACTCGGATGCGGAAGTCAGGACAAACCACGTGGGCCTGTCGTCCCCTCGGGCCGCCGGACAGCTGAAAGCAAGGGCGCCTCTCTGTGGGATGGCCACTTTTCTGGGTTCAGGGGCCCCTCCTTCCTGCTTGAGGGTCCTCACTTTGACTCAGGCGGCATGTAGCCTCCCCTTGGAGCCCCCGAGGCCCCGCCCCTCATCTCAGGACCCCAGTCCCTCCGAGACCCGGATGGCGGGAAATGCCGCCGGTCCTTATTCCGACCTATGGCCTCCCAGGACCGACTGTGTTTTGGGGTCCAGGGTCCCTCACTGCTCGCTCGCGGTCGTCACCTTCACTCCCAGTGGGACCTCGGATTCTCTCCTCTGCAGATCCCAGGGTCCCCCCCTCATCTCACACGAAGTCCCCGGTCTCTGTGAGACCAGGGTGCCGCAGTCACGACACAACACGGGGACCTGTCCTGCCCTCGGGCCTCCGGACAGCTGATAGCAAGGGCCCCTTTCTGTGGGATGGCCTCTTTTCCGGGTTCGGGGTCCCCTCAGTTTTCCCTCAGGGTCGTCACTTAGGCGTCGTGTCGTCTAGCCTCTGGCCACCCGAGGCCCCGCCCCTCATCGCAGGACCCCCGTCCCTCGGAGACCCGGGTGTCAGGAAGTCAGGGCCCCACGAGTGCTCATCCCACCCAGGCCCTCCCAGGGCTGACAGCAGGGGCGGGGATCTGTGGGGCCCATGCTGTCCTCCGTCAGGGTCCTCACCTTGAGCCCTGGCGGGTCCTGGGACGCCCCCTTGTTGAGCCGAGCCCACACCTTCACACCAAGGCCCTCACTGCCCAGAGACCCCCAGGGGCGTCTGTGGACTCACAGCAGGCCACCAAGCCCAGGGCTTCCCAGGACTGTGGACGCCAGGCGCTGAGATGGATTCCCTGGGGGTCCCTCAGCCTTCCCTCTGCTCCTCACCTGGGCTCCAGGCTGGGCCTGGGCCCCTCCCTCTGCCCACCTCACTTTGCTCCCCTTGGACCCAGGCCCCTCCACAGCCAGGACCCCCGAGAGGGAAGCGGGGGTGGGGGTTGGGGCACTGATCCCCGCAACCCTGCCTGCGGTCTCCCAGGGCTGACAGCAGAACCGACCTGGATTCCCTGCAACCCGAGTCCCTCCACACGGTTCTACCTTGACTCCTGGCAGCGCTGGGCTCCTTCCCTGTGCAGACCTGAAGCCGGCCTCCCTCACCCAGGCCCTCACCTCTCTCACCCCCCAGGGAGGGGGCATCAGCGCCCGTCACATCCGGACCCCGTGCCCGGGGGTCTCCCAGGGCTGTCGGGAGGGCCGGAGGTGGATTCCCTGTTTGGAATTCAGCCTCGGTGGGTGTTTCCTCCCTGCGATGTCCAGGACCATTCCTCATCTATGGCTTTGGATTCTGACCATCGAGGGGAGCTGACCCATCAGTGTAAGTGTCCAGCAGACCGTTTCCAAGAACACACCCCAGTAAATCCTACCCCAAGTTTGGGGCGGTTACCAAACCTCTTCAACTATATATGCCAGGACGGAGTACACTGTGAGCCACGTCAAACGCCACTCCTCCCTGCAGTTGGAGCATTCTGAGTGTCCTAGCAGCTCAGGCAGGATAACCAGGTCTCTAAGCATCCCTGAACAAAGTACACCTTCCCCCCTCGCCCAGGAGATGTATCCACGATCCCAGAGGGACTTCTCAGAGCAATCTCCCACCTGACACGTTCCTCTCACCACTAACAAGTGCCGTCTGCACGTCTGCCTGCCGCCACCACCCAGCTTCATTACCATCACCTCCCACAGAAGGACCTCCCCCCCAGCTTCCCAAAGCCCCGAACTGCCCTGGCGCTGGGCACTTACACTTGGGTGCTCTCTCCCGGACCCCCACCCCCTCGCCCTATTTTTATTTGCCCTATGGGACTTAGGAGACCTTTCACCAACTTCCCGATGTGACTGCGGCTCCTAGACTGTCCTAGGTGTGGGCTGTCCTGCTTTTCCGAGTGTCCCCACTGCTAACACCGAGCCCTCCAGAGAGCAGAGGCTCGGTGAACGTCTGCGGATGAACTGAGATGGTGAGCAGGGATCCTACTGATCCAGGTTGATTTTCTCCTACTTTCTTAACTAAGCCAGACAAATCCAGGTTATACACACATAATTATAATTTTATAGACTGACAGAAGAAAAGGGATAAGGAGCCAATAATTACCTATCGTTTACTTTTACTTCTCTCTTTCTTGACCCCACCGATTTTAGTGCTGATCACTCTCTCTCAATTTCCAAGTAAATTTCTATTCCGATGCGGTGTTACCTACTTTGGCATGACACAGTATGATGGAAACTTTCCCAATTTGTTTTACAAAATAGCAAAACTCAGTCTTGGGCTGCCTAAGTACCAGTACGTGTATAATCAATATCATTCACAAACTAAGATACTGAAGCTTATTAAATATTATTATTAATATACAGAAATCTGTTGCATCTTATACACTAACAAAGGAGTATCAGAAAGAGAAATCAAGGAAACAATCCCATTTACCATCACATCAAAGAGAATAAATAATCTAGTAATAAACCTAGCTAAGGAGACCAAAGACCTGTACTCCAATAACTACAAGACACTGATGCAAGAAGCTGAAGATGACACCAGCAGATGGAAAGATATACCGTGTTCTTGGATTGGAAGAATCAGTGTTGTTGACCAAACAACCCAGTGACCATACTACCGAAGGCAATCTACAGATTCAAAGCAATCCCTGTCAAAATAACAATGGCATTTTTCTCAGAACCAGAACAAATAATTTAAAAAAGTGTCTGGAAAAAGAAAAGAACCCCAATAGCTAAAACAATCTTGGGAATGAAGAACAGAGCTGGAGAGATCATGCTCCCTGACGTTAGACTATACTACAAAGCTGTAGTAATCAAAACAGTGCGGTTCTGGCCCCCAAACAGACACACAGATCAATGGAACAGGATAGAGAGGCGAGAAGTAAACCCACACACTTACCGTCAATTAATGTACGACAAAGGAAGCAAGGATATTGAATGGAGAAAAGACAGTCTCTTCAATAAGTGGCTCTGGGAAAACTGGACAGCTACCTGTCAAACAATGAACTTAGAACATTCTCTAACACCATATACAAAAAAAAACTCAAAATAGATTAAAGATCTACATTTAAGACTGGATACTATAATACTCCTAGAGGAAAACATAGGCAGAACACTCTCTGACATAAATTACAGCAATAACTTTTTGGATCCATGTCCTAAATAAAGGAAATAAAAGGAAAAATAAACAGCGGGGACCTAATTATACTTAAAAGCTTCTGCACAGCAAGGGAACCCACTGACTAAATTAAAACAACAACCTACTGAAGGGGAGAAAATATTTGCAAACGTTACAACTGACAAGGGAGCAATAACCACCATATATAAACAGCTCATACAATTCAACATCAAAAAAACAAATGACCCAACTATAAACGGGCAGAAAACCACAATAGACATTTGTCCAAAGAAGAAATGCAGGTGGCCAGCAGGCACGTGAAAAGATGCTCAGTATAATTAATCATCAGGGAAATGCAAATCAAAACCACAATGACATATCACCTTATACCTGTCAGAATGGCTACCTGTCAGAATGGCTACCTTCAAAAGGAACGCAAATAGCAAATGTTGGCGAAGATGTGGAGAGAAGGGATCCCTCCTACACTGTTGGTGGGGATGTAAATTGGTGTGACCACTCTGGAAAACAGTATGCCGTTTCTCAAAAAACTAAAACTAGAACTACCAAGTGACCCAGCAATTCCATTCCTGGGTATACATCTCAAAAAAAAAAAAACACACAAAAAAAACCAGATACTAATTTGAAAAGATACACGCACCCAATATTCATAGCAGCGTTATCTACAATTGCCAAGATGTGGAAGGAAGCTAAATGTCCATCAGCAGATGAATGGACACACAAACACACAGACACACACACACAGACACACACACACAGACACACACACACACACACACACACACACACACACACACACCCCGGAATACTACTCAGCCATAAAAAACAAAATTTTGCCGTTTGTAGCAAGATGGATGGACTTGGAGGACATTATGCTAAGTGAAATAAATCAGACAGAGAAAGACAAATACTGTATGATATCAATTTATATGTGGACTCTAAAAAATACAAGAAACTAGCGAGTATAACAAAGAAGAAGCAGGCTCATAGAGAAGAAACTAGTGATTACCAGTGGGGAGGGGTGAGGGGCAAGGGGCAATATAGGGGTGAGGGAGTGGGAAGTACAAACTATTGGGTGTAAGGAAGGTTCAAGAATGTATTGCAGAACAAGGGGTATATAACCAATATTTTCTCATAACTGTAAATAAAATGTAATCTTTACAAAGACTGTATAATAAAATAAAGTATATTGATATTTATTAAAACGAATAACATCTGAAACATCACTAAAGGAAATGAAGATGAATTTCCATATCATTGTAGAGAACAGGAGCCCAGAGATGCTGTACACCGTGTCCCCCCCACTGGCCCGGGCCCTCACTACCTAGAAGGCTGACTGCTTGCTCCTCAGACACACAGTGAAGAGTCAGCCTCACTTCCTGCCCGGCAGGAGAAGCTGCCGGACTGGGGCCTAGAAGGAGCCCAGCTGCAAGTCTGGCTCAGGCCCCCTCTTCCTCATCACTCACTCGCTCTTCAGACAGGGACGGGAAAGAACTGGGACCCCTTCTATTGATCCTGAGGAAATGTTCCAGGACTTGCAGCTTGCTGGTCTCCGTGTAGGCCCGGGGACCCCACAGGAACTCGTGGCGAGCGGGATCGCTGTTGGCCACCTGCCGGTACTCCACGTACCCCTCCCGCACCCACACGTTGGTGATGAGCTCCCTGGGCTCCCCGTAGATGAAGTGCTCCCTCCCAGCACACAGCCCCATCTTGCTAAGTGCTCCCCAGACTGCCTCCTCAGGAGCAAAGTCGCCCTCCAGGACAATCACACCCAGAAGTATCAGCAGGAGGCCAGTCTTGGGAATGCTCTGCCCATCGTCCTGCATGCCATCGTAGGTGAGGCCCAGGGTGGGGACCAGGACATACAAGTGCTCCCTGGGGTCCACCTCCTTCACATCCACCCCAAAGACCAGCTGCAGACACTTAGAGGCTTGGCTCAAGACCGCAGGGAAGTCGTCCTGGTCATCTCTGAGGACCGCATTCAGCATTTCCTCTTTTGAGGTCGGCTGCTTTGTGCGGTACTTGTTGAGCAGGAAGCCCATCAGGTCAACCATCATCAAATGTAATGCATCGTGGAGCCGGGACTCGGCATCTGCCGGGTCCTGCCCGGTGCTGGGCCCCTCCTCACCTTGGCTTCTGAGGCCATTGTCTTCCGACTGGCTCCAGGGAGGGGCTGCCACGGCTGTGGGGGAGGGGCAGACACCCTGAGGGCTCTGCGCGGGACTGGGTGTCCCAGAATCAGCCACCTCCTCGCCACTGCCCAGGAACAGGACTGAGTAGGAAGACAAGGAGGAGAAGGAGGAGGAGGAGGAAGAGGAGGAGGAGGAGGAGGGAGACAACGGGGATGCGCCCTCCTCCTCCTCAACCCAAATGTCCTGCTCATCCTCGGAATCCTCAGCCTCTCTTGGGTCGTGAAAGTCGGCTTCAGTGTGGTGGAGGTCACGCATCTGAACGGGAGGCACGGTGAGTGGTGTCGGGCAGCTGAGAGCAGCGAGGGCAGGGGTGACAGATGGGGACCCACGGGCCTGGGGAAGAAAGGGAGTGTCAGTGGCCCGGGCTGAGAAACCCACCGTGGGGGGCTCTGACAAAGGCTACTTACAGGTCTCCTCTTCAGGGGTGCCCTCGGCCTCACAGGGGCTCTCCTCCTGGTGGACGGTCGTCTGTGAACCTGACGGGGGAAGTGAGGCGGCTCCTCAGGGTGCAGCCGGCACAGCCCGAGGTTCTGGGGGCAACACGGGGTGTGTGGAGTGGACGTTGGCCTCGTGGGGTCCCCTCTGTTCCGGGAGCCCCCGGGTACACACTCAGGGCCCACACCTCACCTTCAGTCCTGGCACTGCCAGCCTCCTGTGCTCTGTGACCCGAGAACACGTGTCTCAGACCTAGGCCTTCCCGGTGTCTGGAGCCCCTGGGAGAGAAAGGAGGGGAGACCTCGGATCTACACTGTGGCACAGCCCTGGACCCGCGTGCTGGCAGGAGGCCTGGGCTCTGGCAGGTTCCCACTCTTCTAGGGTGGGAGGTCCTGTCCGCGCTAACTCAGGGTCCTCACCGGGACTCCAAGCGGGACCTGGGATTCTGCTCTCCAACCACCTGAGGGCCCCATCCTGATAGTAGGTCCCCGGTCTCTCTGAGCCCTGGATGCCGAAGTCAGGACACACCACGTGTGCTCATCCCGCATTGAGGCCTCCCAGGGCTGACAGCAGGGGCAGGATCGGTTGCGTCCCCTCTGTTCTGGGATCTCGGGTCCCTCACTCCTCCCTCGGGGTCACCTTGACTCCTGGCAGGACCTGGGATTCCCCTCTCAGCCCACCTGAGGCCCCGCCCGTCATACCAAGACCCCAGTCCCTCTGAGACCCGCATTTCAGGAACTGCTGCCCGAGGTCCTCCCGCCCCATGGCCTCCCACGACTGACTCTGTTCTGGGGTCCAGGGTCCCTGAATGCTAACTCGCGGTCGTCACCTTCACTCCCAGGCGGCCCTGAGATTCTCTCCTCCGCAGACCTGAGGCCCCCTCCCTTTCACTATGTCCCCAGTCTGTCTGAGACTCGGATGCGGAAGTCAGGACAAACCACGTGGGCCTGTCGTCCCCTCGGGCCGCCGGACAGCTGAAAGCAAGGGCGCCTCTCTGTGGGATGGCCACTTTTCTGGGTTCAGGGGCCCCTCCTTCCTGCTTGAGGGTCCTCACTTTGACTCAGGCGGCATGTAGCCTCCCCTTGGAGCCCCCGAGGCCCCGCCCCTCATCCCAGGACCCCAGTCCCTCCGAGACCCGGATGGCAGGAAACGCCACAGGTGGTCACCCTGCCCCAAGGCCTCCAAGGTCCAACACTGTCTCGGGGTGCAAGATCCGTCCGTTCTCCCTCGGGGTCCTCAACTTGACTCAGGCAGCATGTGGTCTCCCCTCTGGCCACCCCAATCCCCGCCCCTCATCCCAGGACCCCAGTCCCTCGGAGACCCGGATGTCGGGAAATGCCACTGGTGGTCACCCTGCCCCAAGGCCTCCAAGGTCCAACACTGTCTTGGGGTCCAGGATCCCTCCGTTCTCCCTCGGGGTCCTCACTTTGACTCAGGCGGCATGTAGCCTCCCCTTGGAACCCCCGAAGCCCCGCCCCTCATCTCAGGACCCCAGTCCCTCCGAGACCCGGATGGCGGGAAATGCCGCCGGTGCTTATTCCGATCTATGGCCTCCCAGGACCGACTGTGTTTTGGGGTCCAGGGTCCCTCACTGCTCGCTCGCGGTCGTCACCTTCACTCCCAGTGGGACCTCGGATTCTCTCCTCTGCAGATCCCAGGGTCCCCCCCTCATCTCACACGAAGTCCCCGGTCTCTGTGAGACCAGGGTGCCGCAGTCACGACACAACACGGGGACCTGTCCTGCCCTCGGGCCTCCGGACAGCTGATAGCAAGGGCCCCTTTCTGTGGGATGGCCTCTTTTCCGGGTTCGGGGTCCCCTCAGTTTTCCCTCAGGGTCGTCACTTAGGCGTCGTGTCGTCTAGCCTCTGGCCACCCGAGGCCCCGCCCCTCATCGCAGGACCCCCGTCCCTCGGAGACCCGGGTGTCAGGAAGTCAGGGCCCCACGAGTGCTCATCCCACCCAGGCCCTCCCAGGGCTGACAGCAGGGGCGGGGATCTGTGGGGCCCATGCTGTCCTCCGTCAGGGTCCTCACCTTGAGCCCTGGCGGGTCCTGGGACGCCCCCTTGTTGAGCCGAGCCCACACCTTCACACCAAGGCCCTCACTGCCCAGAGACCCCCAGGGGCGTCTGTGGACTCACAGCAGGCCACCAAGCCCAGGGCTTCCCAGGACTGTGGACGCCAGGCGCTGAGATGGATTCCCTGGGGGTCCCTCAGCCTTCCCTCTGCTCCTCACCTGGGCTCCAGGCTGGGCCTGGGCCCCTCCCTCTGCCCACCTCACTTTGCTCCCCTTGGACCCAGGCCCCTCCACAGCCAGGACCCCCGAGAGGGAAGCGGGGGTGGGGGTTGGGGCACTGATCCCCGCAACCCTGCCTGCGGTCTCCCAGGGCTGACAGCAGAACCGACCTGGATTCCCTGCAACCCGAGTCCCTCCACACGGTTCTACCTTGACTCCTGGCAGCGCTGGGCTCCTTCCCTGTGCAGACCTGAAGCCGGCCTCCCTCACCCAGGCCCTCACCTCTCTCACCCCCCAGGGAGGGGGCATCAGCGCCCGTCACATCCAGACCCCGTGCCCGGGGGTCTCCCAGGGCTGTCGGGAGGGCCGGAGGTGGATTCCCTGTTTGGAATTCAGCCTCGGTGGGTGTTTCCTCCCTGCGATGTCCAGGACCATTCCTCATCTATGGCTTTGGATTCTGACCATCGAGGGGAGCTGACCCATCAGTGTAAGTGTCCAGCAGACCGTTTCCAAGAACACACCCCAGTAAATCCTACCCCAAGTTTGGGGCGGTTACCAAACCTCTTCAACTATATATGCCAGGACGGAGTACACTGTGAGCCACGTCAAATGCCACTCCTCCCTGCAGTTGGAGCATTCTGAGTGTCCTAGCAGCTCAGGCAGGATAACCAGGTCTCTAAGCATCCCTGAACAAAGTACACCTTCCCCCCTCGCCCAGGAGATGTATCCACGATCCCAGAGGGACTTCTCAGAGCAATCTCCCACCTGACACGTTCCTCTCACCACTAACAAGTGCCGTCTGCACGTCTGCCTGCCGCCACCACCCAGCTTCATTACCATCACCTCCCACAGAAGGACCTCCCCCCCAGCTTCCCAAAGCCCCGAACTGCCCTGGCGCTGGGCACTTACATTTGGGTGCTCTCTCCCGGACCCCCACCCCCTCGCCCTATTTTTATTTGCCCTATGGGACTTAGGAGACCTTTCACCAACTTCCCGATGTGACTGCGGCTCCTAGACTGTCCTAGGTGTGGGCTGTCCTGCTTTTCCGAGTGTCCCCACTGCTAACACCGAGCCCTCCAGAGAGCAGAGGCTCGGTGAACGTCTGCGGATGAACTGAGATGGTGAGCAGGGATCCTACTGATCCAGGTTGATTTTCTCCTACTTTCTTAACTAAGCCAGACAAATCCAGGTTATACACACATAATTATAATTTTATAGACTGACAGAAGAAAAGGGATAAGGAGCCAATAATTACCTATCGTTTACTTTTACTTCTCTCTTTCTTGACCCCACCGATTTTAGTGCTGATCACTCTCTCTCAATTTCCAAGTAAATTTCTATTCCGATGCGGTGTTACCTACTTTGGCATGACACAGTATGATGGAAACTTTCCCAATTTGTTTTACAAAATAGCAAAACTCAGTCTTGGGCTGCCTAAGTACCAGTACGTGTATAATCAATATCATTCACAAACTAAGATACTGAAGCTTATTAAATATTATTATTAATATACAGAAATCTGTTGCATCTTATACACTAACAAAGGAGTATCAGAAAGAGAAATCAAGGAAACAATCCCATTTACCATCACATCAAAGAGAATAAATAATCTAGTAATAAACCTAGCTAAGGAGACCAAAGACCTGTACTCCAATAACTACAAGACACTGATGCAAGAAGCTGAAGATGACACCAACAGATGGAAAGATATACCGTGTTCTTGGATTGGAAGAATCAGTGTTGTTGACCAAACAACCCAGTGACCATACTACCCAAGGCAATCTACAGATTCAAAGCAATCCCTGTCAAAATAACAATGGCATTTTTCTCAGAACCAGAACAAATAATTTAAAAAAGTGTCTGGAAAAAGAAAAGAACCCCAATAGCTAAAACAATCTTGGGAATGAAGAACAGAGCTGGAGAGATCATGCTCCCTGACGTTAGACTATACTACAAAGCTGTAGTAATCAAAACAGTGCGGTTCTGGCCCCCAAACAGACACACAGATCAATGGAACAGGATAGAGAGGCGAGAAGTAAACCCACACACTTACCGTCAATTAATGTACGACAAAGGAAGCAAGGATATTGAATGGAGAAAAGACAGTCTCTTCAATAAGTGGCTCTGGGAAAACTGGACAGCTACCTGTCAAACAATGAACTTAGAACATTCTCTAACACCATATACAAAAATAAACTCAAAATAGATTAAAGATCTACATTTAAGACTGGATACTATAATACTCCTAGAGGAAAACATAGGCAGAACACTCTCTGACATAAATTACAGCAATAACTTTTTGGATCCATGTCCTAAATAAAGGAAATAAAAGGAAAAATAAACAGCGGGGACCTAATTATACTTAAAAGCTTCTGCACAGCAAGGGAACCCACTGACTAAATTAAAACAACAACCTACTGAAGGGGAGAAAATATTTGCAAACGTTACAACTGACAAGGGAGCAATAACCACCATATATAAACAGCTCATACAATTCAACATCAAAAAAACAAATGACCCAACTAAAAACGGGCAGAACACCACAATAGACATTTGTCCAAAGAAGAAATGCAGGTGGCCAGCAGGCACGTGAAAAGATGCTCAGTATAATTAATCATCAGGGAAATGCAAATCAAAACCACAATGACATATCACCTTATACCTGTCAGAATGGCTACCTGTCAGAATGGCTACCTTCAAAAGGAACGCAAATAGCAAATGTTGGCGAAGATGTGGAGAGAAGGGATCCCTCCTACACTGTTGGTGGGGATGTAAATTGGTGTGACCACTCTGGAAAACAGTATGCCGTTTCTCAGAAAACTAAAACTAGAACTACCAAGTGACCCAGCAATTCCATTCCTGGGTATACATCTCAAAAAAAAAAAAAACACACAAAAAAAACCAAATACTAATTTGAAAAGATACACGCACCCAATATTCATAGCAGCGTTATCTACAATTGCCAAGATGTGGAAGGAAGCTAAATGTCCATCAGCAGATGAATGGACACACACACACACAGACACACACACACAGACACACACACACACAGACACACACACACACACACACCGGAATACTACTCAGCCATAAAAAACAAAATTTTGCCGTTTGCAGCAAGATGGATGGACTTGGAGGACATTATGCTAAGTGAAATAAATCAGACAGAGAAAGACAAATACTGTATGATATCAATTTATATGTGGACTCTAAAAAATACAAGAAACTAGTGAGTATAACAAAGAAGAAGCAGGCTCATAGAGAACAAACTAGTGATTACCAGTGGGGAGGGGTGAGGGGCAAGGGGCAATATAGGGGTGAGTGAGTGGGAAGTACAAACTATTGGGTGTAAGGAAGGTTCAAGAATGTATTGCAGAACAAGGGGTATATAACCAATATTTTCTCATAACTGTAAATAAAATGTAATCTTTACAAAGACTGTATAATAAAATAAAGTATATTGATATTTATTAAAACGAATAACATCTGAAACATCACTAAAGGAAATGAAGATGAATTTCCATATCATTGTAGAGAACAGGAGCCCAGAGATGCTGTACACCGTGTCCCCCCCACTGGCCCGGGCCCTCACTACCTAGAAGGCTGACTGCTTGCTCCTCAGACACACAGTGAAGAGTCAGCCTCACTTCCTGCCCGGCAGGAGAAGCTGCCGGACTGGGGCCTAGAAGGAGCCCAGCTGCAAGTCTGGCTCAGGCCCCCTCTTCCTCATCACTCACTCGCTCTTCAGACAGGGACGGGAAAGAACTGGGACCCCTTCTATTGATCCTGAGGAAATGTTCCAGGACTTGCAGCTTGCTGGTCTCCGTGTAGGCCCGGGGACCCCACAGGAACTCGTGGCGAGCGGGATCGCTGTTGGCCACCTGCCGGTACTCCATGTACCCCTCCCGCACCCACACGTTGGTGATGAGCTCCCTGGGCTCCCCGTAGATGAAGTGCTCCCTCCCAGCACACAGCCCCATCTTGCTAAGTGCTCCCCAGACTGCCTCCTCAGGAGCAAAGTCGCCCTCCAGGACAATCACACCCAGAAGTATCAGCAGGAGGCCAGTCTTGGGAATGCTCTGCCCATCGTCCTGCATGCCATCGTAGGTGAGGCCCAGGGTGGGGACCAGGACATACAAGTGCTCCCTGGGGTCCACCTCCTTCACATCCACCCCAAAGACCAGCTGCAGACACTCAGAGGCTTGGCTCAAGACCGCAGGGAAGTGGTCCTGGTCATCTCTGAGGACCGCATTCAGCATTTCCTCTTTTGAGGTCGGCTGCTTTGTGCGGTACTTGTGGAGCAGGAAGCCCATCAGGTCAACCATCATCAAATGTAATGCATCGTGGAGCCGGGACTCGGCATCTGCCGGGTCCTGCCCGGTGCTGGGCCCCTCCTCACCTTGGCTTCTGAGGCCATTGTCTTCCGACTGGCTCCAGGGAGGGGCTGCCACGGCTGTGGGGGAGGGGCAGACACCCTGAGGGCTCTGCGCGGGACTGGGTGTCCCAGAATCAGCCACCTCCTCGCCACTGCCCAGGAACAGGACTGAGTAGGAAGACAAGGAGGAGAAGGAGGAGGAGGAGGAAGAGGAGGAGGAGGAGGAGGGAGACAACGGGGATGCGCCCTCCTCCTCCTCAACCCAAATGTCCTGCTCATCCTCGGAATCCTCAGCCTCTCTTGGGTCGTGAAAGTCGGCTTCAGTGTGGTGGAGGTCACGCATCTGAACGGGAGGCACGGTGAGTGGTGTCGGGCAGCTGAGAGCAGCGAGGGCAGGGGTGACAGATGGGGACCCACGGGCCTGGGGAAGAAAGGGAGTGTCAGTGGCCCGGGCTGAGAAACCCACCGTGGGGGGCTCTGACAAAGGCTACTTACAGGTCTCCTCTTCAGGGGTGCCCTCGGCCTCACAGGGGCTCTCCTCCTGGTGGACGGTCGTCTGTGAACCTGACGGGGGAAGTGAGGCGGCTCCTCAGGGTGCAGCCGGCACAGCCCGAGGTTCTGGGGGCAACACGGGGTGTGTGGAGTGGACGTTGGCCTCGTGGGGTCCCCTCTGTTCCGGGAGCCCCCGGGTACACACTCAGGGCCCACACCTCACCTTCAGTCCTGGCACTGCCAGCCTCCTGTGCTCTGTGACCCGAGAACACGTGTCTCAGACCTAGGCCTTCCCGGTGTCTGGAGCCCCTGGGAGAGAAAGGAGGGGAGACCTCGGATCTACACTGTGGCACAGCCCTGGACCCGCGTGCTGGCAGGAGGCCTGGGCTCTGGCAGGTTCCCACTCTTCTAGGGTGGGAGGTCCTGTCCGCGCTAACTCAGGGTCCTCACCGGGACTCCAAGCGGGACCTGGGATTCTGCTCTCCAACCACCTGAGGGCCCCATCCTGATAGTAGGTCCCCGGTCTCTCTGAGCCCTGGATGCCGAAGTCAGGACACACCACGTGTGCTCATCCCGCATTGAGGCCTCCCAGGGCTGACAGCAGGCGCAGGATCGGTTGCGTCCCCTCTGTTCTGGGATCTCGGGTCCCTCACTCCTCCCTCGGGGTCACCTTGACTCCTGGCAGGACCTGGGATTCCCCTCTCAGCCCACCTGAGGCCCCGCCCGTCATACCAAGACCCCAGTCCCTCTGAGACCCGCATTTCAGGAACTGCTGCCCGAGGTCCTCCCGCCCCATGGCCTCCCACGACTGACTCTGTTCTGGGGTCCAGGGTCCCTGAATGCTAACTCGCGGTTGTCACCTTCACTCCCAGGCGGCCCTGAGATTCTCTCCTCCGCAGACCTGAGGCCCCCTCCCTTTCACTATGTCCCCAGTCTGTCTGAGACTCGGATGCGGAAGTGAGGACAAACCACGTGGGCCTGTCGTCCCCTCGGGCCGCCGGACAGCTGAAAGCAAGGGTGCCTCTCTGTGGGATGGCCACTTTTCTGGGTTCAGGGGCCCCTCCTTCCTGCTTGAGGGTCCTCACTTTGACTCAGGCGGCATGTAGCCTCCCCTTGGAGCCCCCGAGGCCCCGCCCCTCATCCCAGGACCCCAGTCCCTCCGAGACCCGGATGGCAGGAAACGCCACAGGTGGTCACCCTGCCCCAAGGCCTCCAAGGTCCAACACTGTCTCGGGGTGCAAGATCCGTCCGTTCTCCCTCGGGGTCCTCAACTTGACTCAGGCAGCATGTGGTCTCCCCTCTGGCCACCCCAATCCCCGCCCCTCATCCCAGGACCCCAGTCCCTCGGAGACCCGGATGTCGGGAAATGCCACTGGTGGTCACCCTGCCCCAAGGCCTCCAAGGTCCAACACTGTCTTGGGGTCCAGGATCCCTCCGTTCTCCCTCGGGGTCCTCACTTTGACTCAGGCGGCATGTAGCCTCCCCTTGGAACCCCCGAAGCCCCGCCCCTCATCTCAGGACCCCAGTCCCTCCGAGACCCGGATGGCGGGAAATGCCGCCGGTGCTTATTCCGACCTATGGCCTCCCAGGACCGACTGTGTTTTGGGGTCCAGGGTCCCTCACTGCTCGCTCGCGGTCGTCACCTTCACTCCCAGTGGGACCTCGGATTCTCTCCTCTGCAGATCCCAGGGTCCCCCCCTCATCTCACACGAAGTCCCCGGTCTCTGTGAGACCAGGGTGCCGCAGTCACGACACAACACGGGGACCTGTCCTGCCCTCGGGCCTCCGGACAGCTGATAGCAAGGGCCCCTTTCTGTGGGATGGCCTCTTTTCCGGGTTCGGGGTCCCCTCAGTTTTCCCTCAGGGTCGTCACTTAGGCGTCGTGTCGTCTAGCCTCTGGCCACCCGAGGCCCCGCCCCTCATCGCAGGACCCCCGTCCCTCGGAGACCCGGGTGTCAGGAAGTCAGGGCCCCACGAGTGCTCATCCCACCCAGGCCCTCCCAGGGCTGACAGCAGGGGCGGGGATCTGTGGGGCCCATGCTGTCCTCCGTCAGGGTCCTCACCTTGAGCCCTGGCGGGTCCTGGGACGCCCCCTTGTTGAGCCGAGCCCACACCTTCACACCAAGGCCCTCACTGCCCAGAGACCCCCAGGGGCGTCTGTGGACTCACAGCAGGCCACCAAGCCCAGGGCTTCCCAGGACTGTGGACGCCAGGCGCTGAGATGGATTCCCTGGGGGTCCCTCAGCCTTCCCTCTGCTCCTCACCTGGGCTCCAGGCTGGGCCTGGGCCCCTCCCTCTGCCCACCTCAGTTTGCTCCCCTTGGACCCAGGCCCCTCCACAGCCAGGACCCCCGAGAGGGAAGCGGGGGTGGGGGTTGGGGCACTGATCCCCGCAACCCTGCCTGCGGTCTCCCAGGGCTGACAGCAGAACCGACCTGGATTCCCTGCAACCCGAGTCCCTCCACACGGTTCTACCTTGACTCCTGGCAGCGCTGGGCTCCTTCCCTGTGCAGACCTGAAGCCGGCCTCCCTCACCCAGGCCCTCACCTCTCTCACCCCCCAGGGAGGGGGCATCAGCGCCCGTCACATCCAGACCCCGTGCCCGGGGGTCTCCCAGGGCTGTCGGGAGGGCCGGAGGTGGATTCCCTGTTTGGAATTCAGCCTCGGTGGGTGTTTCCTCCCTGCGATGTCCAGGACCATTCCTCATCTATGGCTTTGGATTCTGACCATCGAGGGGAGCTGACCCATCAGTGTAAGTGTCCAGCAGACCGTTTCCAAGAACACACCCCAGTAAATCCTACCCCAAGTTTGGGGCGGTTACCAAACCTCTTCAACTATATATGCCAGGACGGAGTACACTGTGAGCCACGTCAAACGCCACTCCTCCCTGCAGTTGGAGCATTCTGAGTGTCCTAGCAGCTCAGGCAGGATAACCAGGTCTCTAAGCATCCCTGAACAAAGTACACCTTCCCCCCTCGCCCAGGAGATGTATCCACGATCCCAGAGGGACTTCTCAGAGCAATCTCCCACCTGACACGTTCCTCTCACCACTAACAAGTGCCGTCTGCACGTCTGCCTGCCGCCACCACCCAGCTTCATTACCATCACCTCCCACAGAAGGACCTCCCCCCCAGCTTCCCAAAGCCCCGAACTGCCCTGGCGCTGGGCACTTACACTTGGGTGCTCTCTCCCGGACCCCCACCCCCTCGCCCTATTTTTATTTGCCCTATGGGACTTAGGAGACCTTTCACCAACTTCCCGATGTGACTGCGGCTCCTAGACTGTCCTAGGTGTGGGCTGTCCTGCTTTTCCGAGTGTCCCCACTGCTAACACCGAGCCCTCCAGAGAGCAGAGGCTCGGTGAACGTCTGCGGATGAACTGAGATGGTGAGCAGGGATCCTACTGATCCAGGTTGATTTTCTCCTACTTTCTTAACTAAGCCAGACAAATCCAGGTTATACACACATAATTATAATTTTATAGACTGACAGAAGAAAAGGGATAAGGAGCCAATAATTACCTATCGTTTACTTTTACTTCTCTCTTTCTTGACCCCACCGATTTTAGTGCTGATCACTCTCTCTCAATTTCCAAGTAAATTTCTATTCCGATGCGGTGTTACCTACTTTGGCATGACACAGTATGATGGAAACTTTCCCAATTTGTTTTACAAAATAGCAAAACTCAGTCTTGGGCTGCCTAAGTACCAGTACGTGTATAATCAATATCATTCACAAACTAAGATACTGAAGCTTATTAAATATTATTATTAATATACAGAAATCTGTTGCATCTTATACACTAACAAAGGAGTATCAGAAAGAGAAATCAAGGAAACAATCCCATTTACCATCACATCAAAGAGAATAAATAATCTAGTAATAAACCTAGCTAAGGAGACCAAAGACCTGTACTCCAATAACTACAAGACACTGATGCAAGAAGCTGAAGATGACACCAGCAGATGGAAAGATATACCGTGTTCTTGGATTGGAAGAATCAGTGTTGTTGACCAAACAACCCAGTGACCATACTACCCAAGGCAATCTACAGATTCAAAGCAATCCCTGTCAAAATAACAATGGCATTTTTCTCAGAACCAGAACAAATAATTTAAAAAAGTGTCTGGAAAAAGAAAAGAACCCCAATAGCTAAAACAATCTTGGGAATGAAGAACAGAGCTGGAGAGATCATGCTCCCTGACGTTAGACTATACTACAAAGCTGTAGTAATCAAAACAGTGCGGTTCTGGCCCCCAAACAGACACACAGATCAATGGAACAGGATAGAGAGGCGAGAAGTAAACCCACACACTTACCGTCAATTAATGTACGACAAAGGAAGCAAGGATATTGAATGGAGAAAAGACAGTCTCTTCAATAAGTGGCTCTGGGAAAACTGGACAGCTACCTGTCAAACAATGAACTTAGAACATTCTCTAACACCATATACAAAAATAAACTCAAAATAGATTAAAGATCTACATTTAAGACTGGATACTATAATACTCCTAGAGGAAAACATAGGCAGAACACTCTCTGACATAAATTACAGCAATAACTTTTTGGATCCATGTCCTAAATAAAGGAAATAAAAGGAAAAATAAACAGCGGGGACCTAATTATACTTAAAAGCTTCTGCACAGCAAGGGAACCCACTGACTAAATTAAAACAACAACCTACTGAAGGGGAGAAAATATTTGCAAACGTTACAACTGACAAGGGAGCAATAACCACCATATATAAACAGCTCATACAATTCAACATCAAAAAAACAAATGACCCAACTAAAAACGGGCAGAACACCACAATAGACATTTGTCCAAAGAAGAAATGCAGGTGGCCAGCAGGCACGTGAAAAGATGCTCAGTATAATTAACCATCAGGGAAATGCAAATCAAAACCACGATGACATATCACCTTATACCTGTCAGAATGGCTACCTTCAAAAGGAACGCAAATAGCAAATGTTGGCGAAGATGTGGAGAGAAGGGATCCCTCCTACACTGTTGGTGGGGATGTAAATTGGTGTGACCACTCTGGAAAACAGTATGCCGTTTCTCAAAAAACTAAAACTAGAACTACCAAGTGACCCAGCAATTCCATTCCTGGGTATACATCTGAAAAAAAAAAAAACACACAAAAAAAACCAGATACTAATTTGAAAAGATACACGCACCCAATATTCATAGCAGCGTTATCTACAATTGCCAAGATGTGGAAGGAAGCTAAATGTCCATCAGCAGATGAATGGACACACAAACACACAGACACACACACACAGACACACACACACAGACACACACACACACACACACACACACACCGGAATACTACTCAGCCATAAAAAACAAAATTTTGCCGTTTGTAGCAAGATGGATGGACTTGGAGGACATTATGCTAAGTGAAATAAATCAGACAGAGAAAGACAAATACTGTATGATATCAATTTATATGTGGACTCTAAAAAATACAAGAAACTAGCGAGTATAACAAAGAAGAAGCAGGCTCATAGAGAAGAAACTAGTGATTACCAGTGGGGAGGGGTGAGGGGCAAGGGGCAATATAGGGGTGAGGGAGTGGGAAGTACAAACTATTGGGTGTAAGGAAGGTTCAAGAATGTATTGCAGAACAAGGGGTATATAACCAATATTTTCTCATAACTCTAAATAAAATGTAATCTTTACAAAGACTGTATAATAAAATAAAGTATATTGATATTTATTAAAACGAATAACATCTGAAACATCACTAAAGGAAATGAAGATGAATTTCCATATCATTGTAGAGAACAGGAGCCCAGAGATGCTGTACACCGTGTCCCTCCCCACTGGCCCGGGCCCTCACTACCTAGAAGGCTGACGGCTTGCTCCTCAGACACACAGTGAAGAGTCAGCCTCACTTCCTGCCCGGCAGGAGAAGCTGCCGGACTGGGGCCTAGAAGGAGCCCAGCTGCAAGTCTGGCTCAGGCCCCCTCTTCCTCATCACTCACTCGCTCTTCAGACAGGGACGGGAAAGAACTGGGACCCCTTCTATTGATCCTGAGGAAATGTTCCAGGACTTGCAGCTTGCTGGTCTCCGTGTAGGCCCGGGGACCCCACAGGAACTCGTGGCGAGCGGGATCGCTGTTGGCCACCTGCCGGTACTCCACGTACCCCTCCCGCACCCACACGTTGGTGATGAGCTCTCTGGGCTCCCCATAGATGAAGTGCTCCCTCCCAGCACACAGCCCCATCTTGCTAAGTGCTCCCCAGACTGCCTCCTCAGGAGCAAAGTCGCCCTCCAGGACAATCACACCCAGAAGTATCAGCAGGAGGCCAGTCTTGGGAATGCTCTGCCCATCGTCCTGCATGCCATCGTAGGTGAGGCCCAGGGTGGGGACCAGGACATACAAGTGCTCCCTGGGGTCCACCTCCTTCACATCCACCCCAAAGACCAGCTGCAGACACTCAGAGGCTTGGCTCAAGACCGCAGGGAAGTCGTCCTGGTCATCTCTGAGGACCGCATTCAGCATTTCCTCTTTTGAGGTCGGCTGCTTTGTGCGGTACTTGTGGAGCAGGAAGCCCATCAGGTCAACCATCATCAAATGTAATGCATCGTGGAGCCGGGACTCGGCATCTGCCGGGTCCTGCCCGGTGCTGGGCCCCTCCTCACCTTGGCTTCTGAGGCCATTGTCTTCCGACTGGCTCCAGGGAGGGGCTGCCACGGCTGTGGGGGAGGGGCAGACACCCTGAGGGCTCTGCGCGGGACTGGGTGTCCCAGAATCAGCCACCTCCTCGCCACTGCCCAGGAACAGGACTGAGTAGGAAGACAAGGAGGAGAAGGAGGAGGAGGAGGAAGAGGAGGAGGAGGAGGAGGGAGACAACGGGGATGCGCCCTCCTCCTCCTCAACCCAAATGTCCTGCTCATCCTCGGAATCCTCAGCCTCTCTTGGGTCGTGAAAGTCGGCTTCAGTGTGGTGGAGGTCACGCATCTGAACGGGAGGCACGGTGAGTGGTGTCGGGCAGCTGAGAGCAGCGAGGGCAGGGGTGACAGATGGGGACCCACGGGCCTGGGGAAGAAAGGGAGTGTCAGTGGCCCGGGCTGAGAAACCCACCGTGGGGGGCTCTGACAAAGGCTACTTACAGGTCTCCTCTTCAGGGGTGCCCTCGGCCTCACAGGGGCTCTCCTCCTGGTGGACGGTCGTCTGTGAACCTGACGGGGGAAGTGAGGCGGCTCCTCAGGGTGCAGCCGGCACAGCCCGAGGTTCTGGGGGCAACACGGGGTGTGTGGAGTGGACGTTGGCCTCGTGCGGTCCCCTCTGTTCCGGGAGCCCCCGGGTACACACTCAGGGCCCACACCTCACCTTCAGTCCTGGCACTGCCAGCCTCCTGTGCTCTGTGACCCGAGAACACGTGTCTCAGACCTAGGCCTTCCCGGTGTCTGGAGCCCCTGGGAGAGAAAGGAGGGGAGACCTCGGATCTACACTGTGGCACAGCCCTGGACCCGCGTGCTGGCAGGAGGCCTGGGCTCTGGCAGGTTCCCACTCTTCTAGGGTGGGAGGTCCTGTCCGCGCTAACTCAGGGTCCTCACCGGGACTCCAAGCGGGACCTGGGATTCTGCTCTCCAACCACCTGAGGGCCCCATCCTGATAGTAGGTCCCCGGTCTCTCTGAGCCCTGGATGCCGAAGTCAGGACACACCACGTGTGCTCATCCCGCATTGAGGCCTCCCAGGGCTGACAGCAGGCGCAGGATCGGTTGCGTCCCCTCTGTTCTGGGATCTCGGGTCCCTCACTCCTCCCTCGGGGTCACCTTGACTCCTGGCAGGACCTGGGATTCCCCTCTCAGCCCACCTGAGGCCCCGCCCGTCATACCAAGACCCCAGTCCCTCTGAGACCCGCATTTCAGGAACTGCTGCCCGAGGTCCTCCCGCCCCATGGCCTCCCACGACTGACTCTGTTCTGGGGTCCAGGGTCCCTGAATGCTAACTCGCGGTTGTCACCTTCACTCCCAGGCGGCCCTGAGATTCTCTCCTCCGCAGACCTGAGGCCCCCTCCCTTTCACTATGTCCCCAGTGTGTTTGAGACTCCCATGCGAAGTGAGGACAAACCACGTGGGCCTGTCGTCCCCTCGGGCCGCCGGACAGCTGAAAGCAAGGGCGCCTCTCTGTGGGATGGCCACTTTTCTGGGTTCAGGGGCCCCTCCTTCCTGCTTGAGGGTCCTCACTTTGACTCAGGCGGCATGTAGCCTCCCCTTGGAGCCCCCGAGGCCCCGCCCCTCATCCCAGGACCCCAGTCCCTCCGAGACCCGGATGGCAGGAAACGCCACAGGTGGTCACCCTGCCCCAAGGCCTCCAAGGTCCAACACTGTCTCGGGGTGCAAGATCCGTCCGTTCTCCCTCGGGGTCCTCAACTTGACTCAGGCAGCATGTGGTCTCCCCTCTGGCCACCCCAATCCCCGCCCCTCATCCCAGGACCCCAGTCCCTCGGAGACCCGGATGTCGGGAAATGCCACCGGTGGTCACCCTGCCCCTAGGCCTCCAAGGTCCAACACTGTCTTGGGGTCCAGGATCCCTCCGTTCTCCCTCGGGGTCCTCACTTTGACTCAGGCGGCATGTAGCCTCCCCTTGGAACCCCCGAAGCCCCGCCCCTCATCTCAGGACCCCAGTCCCTCCGAGACCCGGATGGCGGGAAATGCCGCCGGTGCTTATTCCGATCTATGGCCTCCCAGGACCGACTGTGTTTTGGGGTCCAGGGTCCCTCACTGCTCGCTCGCGGTCGTCACCTTCACTCCCAGTGGGACCTCGGATTCTCTCCTCTGCAGATCCCAGGGTCCCCCCCTCATCTCACACGAAGTCCCCGGTCTCTGTGAGACCAGGGTGCCGCAGTCACGACACAACACGGGGACCTGTCCTGCCCTCGGGCCTCCGGACAGCTGATAGCAAGGGCCCCTTTCTGTGGGATGGCCTCTTTTCCGGGTTCGGGGTCCCCTCAGTTTTCCCTCAGGGTCGTCACTTAGGCGTCGTGTCGTCTAGCCTCTGGCCACCCGAGGCCCCGCCCCTCATCGCAGGACCCCCGTCCCTCGGAGACCCGGGTGTCAGGAAGTCAGGGCCCCACGAGTGCTCATCCCACCCAGGCCCTCCCAGGGCTGACAGCAGGGGCGGGGATCTGTGGGGCCCATGCTGTCCTCCGTCAGGGTCCTCACCTTGAGCCCTGGCGGGTCCTGGGACGCCCCCTTGTTGAGCCGAGCCCACACCTTCACACCAAGGCCCTCACTGCCCAGAGACCCCCAGGGGCGTCTGTGGACTCACAGCAGGCCACCAAGCCCAGGGCTTCCCAGGACTGTGGACGCCAGGCGCTGAGATGGATTCCCTGGGGGTCCCTCAGCCTTCCCTCTGCTCCTCACCTGGGCTCCAGGCTGGGCCTGGGCCCCTCCCTCTGCCCACCTCAGTTTGCTCCCCTTGGACCCAGGCCCCTCCACAGCCAGGACCCCCGAGAGGGAA
Organism: Camelus bactrianus; assembly: GCF_048773025.1. Lineage (NCBI taxonomy): Eukaryota > Metazoa > Chordata > Mammalia > Artiodactyla > Camelidae > Camelus > Camelus bactrianus. Next base: position 116,318,697 of record NC_133575.1, on the reverse strand, counting down.
GCGGGGGTGGGGGTTGGGGCACTGATCCCCGCAACCCTGCCTGCGGTCTCCCAGGGCTGACAGCAGAACCGACCTGGATTCCCTGCAACCCGAGTCCCTCCACACGGTTCTACCTTGACTCCTGGCAGCGCTGGGCTCCTTCCCTGTGCAGACCTGAAGCCGGCCTCCCTCACCCAGGCCCTCACCTCTCTCACCCCCCAGGGAGGGGGCATCAGCGCCCGTCACATCCGGACCCCGTGCCCGGGGGTCTCCCAGGGCTGTCGGGAGGGCCGGAGGTGGATTCCCTGTTTGGAATTCAGCCTCGGTGGGTGTTTCCTCCCTGCGATGTCCAGGACCATTCCTCATCTATGGCTTTGGATTCTGACCATCGAGGGGAGCTGACCCATCAGTGTAAGTGTCCAGCAGACCGTTTCCAAGAACACACCCCAGTAAATCCTACCCCAAGTTTGGGGCGGTTACCAAACCTCTTCAACTATATATGCCAGGACGGAGTACACTGTGAGCCACGTCAAACGCCACTCCTCCCTGCAGTTGGAGCATTCTGAGTGTCCTAGCAGCTCAGGCAGGATAACCAGGTCTCTAAGCATCCCTGAACAAAGTACACCTTCCCCCCTCGCCCAGGAGATGTATCCACGATCCCAGAGGGACTTCTCAGAGCAATCTCCCACCTGACACGTTCCTCTCACCACTAACAAGTGCCGTCTGCACGTCTGCCTGCCGCCACCACCCAGCTTCATTACCATCACCTCCCACAGAAGGACCTCCCCCCCAGCTTCCCAAAGCCCCGAACTGCCCTGGCGCTGGGCACTTACACTTGGGTGCTCTCTCCCGGACCCCCACCCCCTCGCCCTATTTTTATTTGCCCTATGGGACTTAGGAGACCTTTCACCAACTTCCCGAAGTGACTGCGGCTCCTAGACTGTCCTAGGTGTGGGCTGTCCTGCTTTTCCGAGTGTCCCCACTGCTAACACCGAGCCCTCCAGAGAGCAGAGGCTCGGTGAACGTCTGCGGATGAACTGAGATGGTGAGCAGGGATCCTACTGATCCAGGTTGATTTTCTCCTACTTTCTTAACTAAGCCAGACAAATCCAGGTTATACACACATAATTATAATTTTATAGACTGACAGAAGAAAAGGGATAAGGAGCCAATAATTACCTATCGTTTACTTTTACTTCTCTCTTTCTTGACCCCACCGATTTTAGTGCTGATCACTCTCTCTCAATTTCCAAGTAAATTTCTATTCCGATGCGGTGTTACCTACTTTGGCATGACACAGTATGATGGAAACTTTCCCAATTTGTTTTACAAAATAGCAAAACTCAGTCTTGGGCTGCCTAAGTACCAGTACGTGTATAATCAATATCATTCACAAACTAAGATACTGAAGCTTATTAAATATTATTATTAATATACAGAAATCTGTTGCATCTTATACACTAACAAAGGAGTATCAGAAAGAGAAATCAAGGAAACAATCCCATTTACCATCACATCAAAGAGAATAAATAATCTAGTAATAAACCTAGCTAAGGAGACCAAAGACCTGTACTCCAATAACTACAAGACACTGATGCAAGAAGCTGAAGATGACATCAACAGATGGAAAGATATACCGTGTTCTTGGATTGGAAGAATCAGTGTTGTTGACCAAACAACCCAGTGACCATACTACCCAAGGCAATCTACAGATTCAAAGCAATCCCTGTCAAAATAACAATGGCATTTTTCTCAGAACCAGAACAAATAATTTAAAAAAGTGTCTGGAAAAAGAAAAGAACCCCAATAGCTAAAACAATCTTGGGAATGAAGAACAGAGCTGGAGAGATCATGCTCCCTGACGTTAGACTATACTACAAAGCTGTAGTAATCAAAACAGTGCGGTTCTGGCCCCCAAACAGACACACAGATCAATGGAACAGGATAGAGAGGCGAGAAGTAAACCCACACACTTACCGTCAATTAATGTACGACAAAGGAAGCAAGGATATTGAATGGAGAAAAGACAGTCTCTTCAATAAGTGGCTCTGGGAAAACTGGACAGCTACCTGTCAAACAATGAACTTAGAACATTCTCTAACACCATATACAAAAATAAACTCAAAATAGATTAAAGATCTACATTTAAGACTGGATACTATAATACTCCTAGAGGAAAACATAGGCAGAACACTCTCTGACATAAATTACAGCAATAACTTTTTGGATCCATGTCCTAAAACAAAGGAAATAAAAGGAAAAATAAACAGCGGGGACCTAATTATACTTAAAAGCTTCTGCACAGCAAGGGAACCCACTGACTAAATTAAAACAACAACCTACTGAAGGGGAGAAAATATTTGCAAACGTTACAACTGACAAGGGAGCAATAACCACCATATATAAACAGCTCATACAATTCAACATCAAAAAAACAAATGACCCAACTAAAAACGGGCAGAACACCACAATAGACATTTGTCCAAAGAGGAAATGCAGGTGGCCAGCAGGCACGTGAAAAGATGCTCAGTATAATTAACCATCAGGGAAATGCAAATCAAAACCACGATGACATATCACCTTATACCTGTCAGAATGGCTACCTGTCACAATGGCTACCTTCAAAAGGAACGCAAATAGCAAATGTTGGCGAAGATGTGGAGAGAAGGGATCCCTCCTACACTGTTGGTGGGGATGTAAATTGGTGTGACCACTCTGGAAAACAGTATGCCGTTTCTCAAAAAACTAAAACTAGAACTACCAAGTGACCCAGCAATTCCATTCCTGGGTATACATCTCAAAAAACAAAAAACAAAACAAAAAAAAAACCAGATACTAATTTGAAAAGATACACGCACCCAATATTCATAGCAGCGTTATCTACAATTGCCAAGATGTGGAAGGAACCTAAATGTCCATCAGCAGATGAATGGACACACACACACACAGACACACACACACAGACACACACACACACAGACACACACACACACACACACACACCGGAATACTACTCAGCCATAAAAAACAAAATTTTGCCGTTTGCAGCAAGATGGATGGACTTGGAGGACATTATGCTAAGTGAAATAAATCAGACAGAGAAAGACAAATACTGTATGATATCAATTTATATGTGGACTCTAAAAAATACAAGAAACTAGTGAGTATAACAAAGAAGAAGCAGGCTCATAGAGAAGAAACTAGTGATTACCAGTGGGGAGGGGTGAGGGGCAAGGGGCAATATAGGGGTGAGGGAGTGGGAAGTACAAACTATTGGGTGTAAGGAAGGTTCAAGAATGTATTGCAGAACAAGGGGTATATAACCAATATTTTCTCATAACTGTAAATAAAATGTAATCTTTACAAAGACTGTATAATAAAATAAAGTATATTGATATTTATTAAAACGAATAACATCTGAAACATCACTAAAGGAAATGAAGATGAATTTCCATATCATTGTAGAGAACAGGAGCCCAGAGATGCTGTACACCGTGTCCCCCCCACTGGCCCGGGCCCTCACTACCTAGAAGGCTGACTGCTTGCTCCTCAGACACACAGTGAAGAGTCAGCCTCACTTCCTGCCCGGCAGGAGAAGCTGCCGGACTGGGGCCTAGAAGGAGCCCAGCTGCAAGTTTGGCTCAGGCCCCCTCTTCCTCATCACTCACTCGCTCTTCAGACAGGGACGGGAAAGAACTGGGACCCCTTCTATTGATCCTGAGGAAATGTTCCAGGACTTGCAGCTTGCTGGTCTCCGTGTAGGCCCGGGGACCCCACAGGAACTCGTGGCGAGCGGGATCGCTGTTGGCCACCTGCCGGTACTCCACGTACCCCTCCCGCACCCACACGTTGGTGATGAGCTCCCTGGGCTCCCCATAGATGAAGTGCTCCCTCCCAGCACACAGCCCCATCTTGCTAAGTGCTCCCCAGACTGCCTCCTCAGGAGCAAAGTCGCCCTCCAGGACAATCACACCCAGAAGTATCAGCAGGAGGCCAGTCTTGGGAATGCTCTGCCCATCGTCCTGCATGCCATCGTAGGTGAGGCCCAGGGTGGGGACCAGGACATACAAGTGCTCCCTGGGGTCCACCTCCTTCACATCCACCCCAAAGACCAGCTGCAGACACTTAGAGGCTTGGCTCAAGACCGCAGGGAAGTGGTCCTGGTCATCTCTGAGGACCGCATTCAGCATTTCCTCTTTTGAGGTCGGCTGCTTTGTGCGGTACTTGTGGAGCAGGAAGCCCATCAGGTCAACCATCATCAAATGTAATGCATCGTGGAGCCGGGACTCGGCATCTGCCGGGTCCTGCCCGGTGCTGGGCCCCTCCTCACCTTGGCTTCTGAGGCCATTGTCTTCCGACTGGCTCCAGGGAGGGGCTGCCACGGCTGTGGGGGAGGGGCAGACACCCTGAGGGCTCTGCGCGGGACTGGGTGTCCCAGAATCAGCCACCTCCTCGCCACTGCCCAGGAACAGGACTGAGTAGGAAGACGAGGAGGAGAAGGAGGAGGAGGAGGAAGAGGAGGAGGAGGAGGAGGGAGACAACGGGGATGCGCCCTCCTCCTCCTCAACCCAAATGTCCTGCTCATCCTCGGAATCCTCAGCCTCTCTTGGGTCGTGAAAGTCGGCTTCAGTGTGGTGGAGGTCACGCATCTGAACGGGAGGCACGGTGAGTGGTGTCGGGCAGCTGAGAGCAGCGAGGGCAGGGGTGACAGATGGGGACCCACGGGCCTGGGGAAGAAAGGGAGTGTCAGTGGCCCGGGCTGAGAAACCCACCGTGGGGGGCTCTGACAAAGGCTACTTACAGGTCTCCTCTTCAGGGGTGCCCTCGGCCTCACAGGGGCTCTCCTCCTGGTGGACGGTCGTCTGTGAACCTGACGGGGGAAGTGAGGCGGCTCCTCAGGGTGCAGCCGGCACAGCCCGAGGTTCTGGGGGCAACACGGGGTGTGTGGAGTGGACGTTGGCCTCGTGCGGTCCCCTCTGTTCCGGGAGCCCCCGGGTACACACTCAGGGCCCACACCTCACCTTCAGTCCTGGCACTGCCAGCCTCCTGTGCTCTGTGACCCGAGAACACGTGTCTCAGACCTAGGCCTTCCCGGTGTCTGGAGCCCCTGGGAGAGAAAGGAGGGGAGACCTCGGATCTACACTGTGGCACAGCCCTGGACCCGCGTGCTGGCAGGAGGCCTGGGCTCTGGCAGGTTCCCACTCTTCTAGGGTGGGAGGTCCTGTCCGCGCTAACTCAGGGTCCTCACCGGGACTCCAAGCGGGACCTGGGATTCTGCTCTCCAACCACCTGAGGGCCCCATCCTGATAGTAGGTCCCCGGTCTCTCTGAGCCCTGGATGCCGAAGTCAGGACACACCACGTGTGCTCATCCCGCATTGAGGCCTCCCAGGGCTGACAGCAGGCGCAGGATCGGTTGCGTCCCCTCTGTTCTGGGATCTCGGGTCCCTCACTCCTCCCTCGGGGTCACCTTGACTCCTGGCAGGACCTGGGATTCCCCTCTCAGCCCACCTGAGGCCCCGCCCGTCATACCAAGACCCCAGTCCCTCTGAGACCCGCATTTCAGGAACTGCTGCCCGAGGTCCTCCCGCCCCATGGCCTCCCACGACTGACTCTGTTCTGGGGTCCAGGGTCCCTGAATGCTAACTCGCGGTCGTCACCTTCACTCCCAGGCGGCCCTGAGATTCTCTCCTCCGCAGACCTGAGGCCCCCTCCCTTTCACTATGTCCCCAGTCTGTCTGAGACTCGGATGCGGAAGTCAGGACAAACCACGTGGGCCTGTCGTCCCCTCGGGCCTCCGGACAGCTGAAAGCAAGGGCGACTCTCTGTGGGATGGCCACTTTTCTGGGATCAGGGGCCCCTCCTTCCTGCTTGAGGGTCCTCACTTTGACTCAGGCGGCATGTAGCCTCCCCTTGGAGCCCCCGAGGCCCCGCCCCTCATCCCAGGACCCCAGTCCCTCCGAGACCCGGATGGCAGGAAACGCCACAGGTGGTCACCCTGCCCCAAGGCCTCCAAGGTCCAACACTGTCTCGGGGTGCAAGATCCGTCCGTTCTCCCTCGGGGTCCTCAACTTGACTCAGGCAGCATGTGGTCTCCCCTCTGGCCACCCCAATCCCCGCCCCTCATCCCAGGACCCCAGTCCCTCGGAGACCCGGATGTCGGGAAATGCCACTGGTGGTCACCCTGCCCCAAGGCCTCCAAGGTCCAACACTGTCTTGGGGTCCAGGATCCCTCCGTTCTCCCTCGGGGTCCTCACTTTGACTCAGGCGGCATGTAGCCTCCCCTTGGAACCCCCGAAGCCCCGCCCCTCATCTCAGGACCCCAGTCCCTCCGAGACCCGGATGGCGGGAAATGCCGCCGGTGCTTATTCCGACCTATGGCCTCCCAGGACCGACTGTGTTTTGGGGTCCAGGGTCCCTCACTGCTCGCTCGCGGTCGTCACCTTCACTCCCAGTGGGACCTCGGATTCTCTCCTCTGCAGATCCCAGGGTCCCCCCCTCATCTCACACGAAGTCCCCGGTCTCTGTGAGACCAGGGTGCCGCAGTCACGACACAACACGGGGACCTGTCCTGCCCTCGGGCCTCCGGACAGCTGATAGCAAGGGCCCCTTTCTGTGGGATGGCCTCTTTTCCGGGTTCGGGGTCCCCTCAGTTTTCCCTCAGGGTCGTCACTTAGGCGTCGTGTCGTCTAGCCTCTGGCCACCCGAGGCCCCGCCCCTCATCGCAGGACCCCCGTCCCTCGGAGACCCGGGTGTCAGGAAGTCAGGGCCCCACGAGTGCTCATCCCACCCAGGCCCTCCCAGGGCTGACAGCAGGGGCGGGGATCTGTGGGGCCCATGCTGTCCTCCGTCAGGGTCCTCACCTTGAGCCCTGGCGGGTCCTGGGACGCCCCCTTGTTGAGCCGAGCCCACACCTTCACACCAAGGCCCTCACTGCCCAGAGACCCCCAGGGGCGTCTGTGGACTCACAGCAGGCCACCAAGCCCAGGGCTTCCCAGGACTGTGGACGCCAGGCGCTGAGATGGATTCCCTGGGGGTCCCTCAGCCTTCCCTCTGCTCCTCACCTGGGCTCCAGGCTGGGCCTGGGCCCCTCCCTCTGCCCACCTCACTTTGCTCCCCTTGGACCCAGGCCCCTCCACAGCCAGGACCCCCGAGAGGGAAGCGGGGGTGGGGGTTGGGGCACTGATCCCCGCAACCCTGCCTGCGGTCTCCCAGGGCTGACAGCAGAACCGACCTGGATTCCCTGCAACCCGAGTCCCTCCACACGGTTCTACCTTGACTCCTGGCAGCGCTGGGCTCCTTCCCTGTGCAGACCTGAAGCCGGCCTCCCTCACCCAGGCCCTCACCTCTCTCACCCCCCAGGGAGGGGGCATCAGCGCCCGTCACATCCGGACCCCGTGCCCGGGGGTCTCCCAGGGCTGTCGGGAGGGCCGGAGGTGGATTCCCTGTTTGGAATTCAGCCTCGGTGGGTGTTTCCTCCCTGCGATGTCCAGGACCATTCCTCATCTATGGCTTTGGATTCTGACCATCGAGGGGAGCTGACCCATCAGTGTAAGTGTCCAGCAGACCGTTTCCAAGAACACACCCCAGTAAATCCTACCCCAAGTTTGGGGCGGTTACCAAACCTCTTCAACTATATATGCCAGGACGGAGTACACTGTGAGCCACGTCAAACGCCACTCCTCCCTGCAGTTGGAGCATTCTGAGTGTCCTAGCAGCTCAGGCAGGATAACCAGGTCTCTAAGCATCCCTGAACAAAGTACACCTTCCCCCCTCGCCCAGGAGATGTATCCACGATCCCAGAGGGACTTCTCAGAGCAATCTCCCACCTGACACGTTCCTCTCACCACTAACAAGTGCCGTCTGCACGTCTGCCTGCCGCCACCACCCAGCTTCATTACCATCACCTCCCACAGAAGGACCTCCCCCCCAGCTTCCCAAAGCCCCGAACTGCCCTGGCGCTGGGCACTTACACTTGGGTGCTCTCTCCCGGACCCCCACCCCCTCGCCCTATTTTTATTTGCCCTATGGGACTTAGGAGACCTTTCACCAACTTCCCGATGTGACTGCGGCTCCTAGACTGTCCTAGGTGTGGGCTGTCCTGCTTTTCCGAGTGTCCCCACTGCTAACACCGAGCCCTCCAGAGAGCAGAGGCTCGGTGAACGTCTGCGGATGAACTGAGATGGTGAGCAGGGATCCTACTGATCCAGGTTGATTTTCTCCTACTTTCTTAACTAAGCCAGACAAATCCAGGTTATACACACATAATTATAATTTTATAGACTGACAGAAGAAAAGGGATAAGGAGCCAATAATTACCTATCGTTTACTTTTACTTCTCTCTTTCTTGACCCCACCGATTTTAGTGCTGATCACTCTCTCTCAATTTCCAAGTAAATTTCTATTCCGATGCGGTGTTACCTACTTTGGCATGACACAGTATGATGGAAACTTTCCCAATTTGTTTTACAAAATAGCAAAACTCAGTCTTGGGCTGCCTAAGTACCAGTACGTGTATAATCAATATCATTCACAAACTAAGATACTGAAGCTTATTAAATATTATTATTAATATACAGAAATCTGTTGCATCTTATACACTAACAAAGGAGTATCAGAAAGAGAAATCAAGGAAACAATCCCATTTACCATCACATCAAAGAGAATAAATAATCTAGTAATAAACCTAGCTAAGGAGACCAAAGACCTGTACTCCAATAACTACAAGACACTGATGCAAGAAGCTGAAGATGACACCAACAGATGGAAAGATATACCGTGTTCTTGGATTGGAAGAATCAGTGTTGTTGACCAAACAACCCAGTGACCATACTACCCAAGGCAATCTACAGATTCAAAGCAATCCCTGTCAAAATAACAATGGCATTTTTCTCAGAACCAGAACAAATAATTTAAAAAAGTGTCTGGAAAAAGAAAAGAACCCCAATAGCTAAAACAATCTTGGGAATGAAGAACAGAGCTGGAGAGATCATGCTCCCTGACGTTAGACTATACTACAAAGCTGTAGTAATCAAAACAGTGCGGTTCTGGCCCCCAAACAGACACACAGATCAATGGAACAGGATAGAGAGGCGAGAAGTAAACCCACACACTTACCGTCAATTAATGTACGACAAAGGAAGCAAGGATATTGAATGGAGAAAAGACAGTCTCTTCAATAAGTGGCTCTGGGAAAACTGGACAGCTACCTGTCAAACAATGAACTTAGAACATTCTCTAACACCATATACAAAAATAAACTCAAAATAGATTAAAGATCTACATTTAAGACTGGATACTATAATACTCCTAGAGGAAAACATAGGCAGAACACTCTCTGACATAAATTACAGCAATAACTTTTTGGATCCATGTCCTAAAACAAAGGAAATAAAAGGAAAAATAAACAGCGGGGACCTAATTATACTTAAAAGCTTCTGCACAGCAAGGGAACCCACTGACTAAATTAAAACAACAACCTACTGAAGGGGAGAAAATATTTGCAAACGTTACAACTGACAAGGGAGCAATAACCACCATATATAAACAGCTCATACAATTCAACATCAAAAAAACAAATGACCCAACTAAAAACGGGCAGAACACCACAATAGACATTTGTCCAAAGAGGAAATGCAGGTGGCCAGCAGGCACGTGAAAAGATGCTCAGTATAATTAACCATCAGGGAAATGCAAATCAAAACCACGATGACATATCACCTTATACCTGTCAGAATGGCTACCTTCAAAAGGAACGCAAATAGCAAATGTTGGCGAAGATGTGGAGAGAAGGGATCCCTCCTACACTGTTGGTGGGGATGTAAATTGGTGTGACCACTCTGGAAAACAGTATGCCGTTTCTCAACAAACTAAAACTAGAACTACCAAGTGACCCAGCAATTCCATTCCTGGGTATACATCTCAAAAAAAAAAAAACACACAAAAAAAACCAGATACTAATTTGAAAAGATACACGCACCCAATATTCACAGCAGCGTTATCTACAATTGCCAAGATGTGGAAGGAAGCTAAATGTCCATCAGCAGATGAATGGACACACACACACACAGACACACACACACAGACACACACACACACAGACACACACACACACACACACACACCGGAATACTACTCAGCCATAAAAAACAAAATTTTGCCGTTTGCAGCAAGATGGATGGACTTGGAGGACATTATGCTAAGTGAAATAAATCAGACAGAGAAAGACAAATACTGCATGATATCAATTTATATGTGGACTCTAAAAAATACAAGAAACTAGTGAGTATAACAAAGAAGAAGCAGGCTCATAGAGAACAAACTAGTGATTACCAGTGGGGAGGGGTGAGGGGCAAGGGGCAATATAGGGGTGAGGGAGTGGGAAGTACAAACTATTGGGTGTAAGGAAGGTTCAAGAATGTATTGCAGAACAAGGGGTATATAACCAATATTTTCTCATAACTGTAAATAAAATGTAATCTTTACAAAGACTGTATAATAAAATAAAGTATATTGATATTTATTAAAACGAATAACATCTGAAACATCACTAAAGGAAATGAAGATGAATTTCCATATCATTGTAGAGAACAGGAGCCCAGAGATGCTGTACACCGTGTCCCCCCCACTGGCCCGGGCCCTCACTACCTAGAAGGCTGACTGCTTGCTCCTCAGACACACAGTGAAGAGTCAGCCTCACTTCCTGCCCGGCAGGAGAAGCTGCCGGACTGGGGCCTAGAAGGAGCCCAGCTGCAAGTTTGGCTCAGGCCCCCTCTTCCTCATCACTCACTCGCTCTTCAGACAGGGACGGGAAAGAACTGGGACCCCTTCTATTGATCCTGAGGAAATGTTCCAGGACTTGCAGCTTGCTGGTCTCCGTGTAGGCCCGGGGACCCCACAGGAACTCGTGGCGAGCGGGATCGCTGTTGGCCACCTGCCGGTACTCCACGTACCCCTCCCGCACCCACACGTTGGTGATGAGCTCCCTGGGCTCCCCATAGATGAAGTGCTCCCTCCCAGCACACAGCCCCATCTTGCTAAGTGCTCCCCAGACTGCCTCCTCAGGAGCAAAGTCGCCCTCCAGGACAATCACACCCAGAAGTATCAGCAGGAGGCCAGTCTTGGGAATGCTCTGCCCATCGTCCTGCATGCCATCGTAGGTGAGGCCCAGGGTGGGGACCAGGACATACAAGTGCTCCCTGGGGTCCACCTCCTTCACATCCACCCCAAAGACCAGCTGCAGACACTTAGAGGCTTGGCTCAAGACCGCAGGGAAGTGGTCCTGGTCATCTCTGAGGACCGCATTCAGCATTTCCTCTTTTGAGGTCGGCTGCTTTGTGCGGTACTTGTGGAGCAGGAAGCCCATCAGGTCAACCATCATCAAATGTAATGCATCGTGGAGCCGGGACTCGGCATCTGCCGGGTCCTGCCCGGTGCTGGGCCCCTCCTCACCTTGGCTTCTGAGGCCATTGTCTTCCGACTGGCTCCAGGGAGGGGCTGCCACGGCTGTGGGGGAGGGGCAGACACCCTGAGGGCTCTGCGCGGGACTGGGTGTCCCAGAATCAGCCACCTCCTCGCCACTGCCCAGGAACAGGACTGAGTAGGAAGACGAGGAGGAGAAGGAGGAGGAGGAGGAAGAGGAGGAGGAGGAGGAGGGAGACAACGGGGATGCGCCCTCCTCCTCCTCAACCCAAATGTCCTGCTCATCCTCGGAATCCTCAGCCTCTCTTGGGTCGTGAAAGTCGGCTTCAGTGTGGTGGAGGTCACGCATCTGAACGGGAGGCACGGTGAGTGGTGTCGGGCAGCTGAGAGCAGCGAGGGCAGGGGTGACAGATGGGGACCCACGGGCCTGGGGAAGAAAGGGAGTGTCAGTGGCCCGGGCTGAGAAACCCACCGTGGGGGGCTCTGACAAAGGCTACTTACAGGTCTCCTCTTCAGGGGTGCCCTCGGCCTCACAGGGGCTCTCCTCCTGGTGGACGGTCGTCTGTGAACCTGACGGGGGAAGTGAGGCGGCTCCTCAGGGTGCAGCCGGCACAGCCCGAGGTTCTGGGGGCAACACGGGGTGTGTGGAGTGGACGTTGGCCTCGTGCGGTCCCCTCTGTTCCGGGAGCCCCCGGGTACACACTCAGGGCCCACACCTCACCTTCAGTCCTGGCACTGCCAGCCTCCTGTGCTCTGTGACCCGAGAACACGTGTCTCAGACCTAGGCCTTCCCGGTGTCTGGAGCCCCTGGGAGAGAAAGGAGGGGAGACCTCGGATCTACACTGTGGCACAGCCCTGGACCCGCGTGCTGGCAGGAGGCCTGGGCTCTGGCAGGTTCCCACTCTTCTAGGGTGGGAGGTCCTGTCCGCGCTAACTCAGGGTCCTCACCGGGACTCCAAGCGGGACCTGGGATTCTGCTCTCCAACCACCTGAGGGCCCCATCCTGATAGTAGGTCCCCGGTCTCTCTGAGCCCTGGATGCCGAAGTCAGGACACACCACGTGTGCTCATCCCGCATTGAGGCCTCCCAGGGCTGACAGCAGGCGCAGGATCGGTTGCGTCCCCTCTGTTCTGGGATCTCGGGTCCCTCACTCCTCCCTCGGGGTCACCTTGACTCCTGGCAGGACCTGGGATTCCCCTCTCAGCCCACCTGAGGCCCCGCCCGTCATACCAAGACCCCAGTCCCTCTGAGACCCGCATTTCAGGAACTGCTGCCCGAGGTCCTCCCGCCCCATGGCCTCCCACGACTGACTCTGTTCTGGGGTCCAGGGTCCCTGAATGCTAACTCGCGGTTGTCACCTTCACTCCCAGGCTGCCCTGAGATTCTCTCCTCCCCAGACCTGAGGCTCCCTCCCTTTCACTATGTCTCCAGTCTGTCTGAGACTCGAATGCGGAAGTCAGGACAAACCACGTGGGCCTGTCGTCCCCTCGGGCCTCCGGACAGCTGAAAGCAAGGGCGACTCTCTGTGGGATGGCCACTTTTCTGGGATCAGGGGCCCCTCCTTCCTGCTTGAGGGTCCTCACTTTGACTCAGGCGGCATGTAGCCTCCCCTTGGAGCCCCCGAGGCCCCGCCCCTCATCCCAGGACCCCAGTCCCTCCGAGACCCGGATGGCAGGAAACGCCACAGGTGGTCACCCTGCCCCAAGGCCTCCAAGGTCCAACACTGTCTCGGGGTGCAAGATCCGTCCGTTCTCCCTCGGGGTCCTCAACTTGACTCAGGCAGCATGTGGTCTCCCCTCTGGCCACCCCAATCCCCGCCCCTCATCCCAGGACCCCAGTCCCTCGGAGACCCGGATGTCGGGAAATGCCACTGGTGGTCACCCTGCCCCAAGGCCTCCAAGGTCCAACACTGTCTTGGGGTCCAGGATCCCTCCGTTCTCCCTCGGGGTCCTCACTTTGACTCAGGCGGCATGTAGCCTCCCCTTGGAACCCCCGAAGCCCCGCCCCTCATCTCAGGACCCCAGTCCCTCCGAGACCCGGATGGCGGGAAATGCCGCCGGTGCTTATTCCGACCTATGGCCTCCCAGGACCGACTGTGTTTTGGGGTCCAGGGTCCCTCACTGCTCGCTCGCGGTCGTCACCTTCACTCCCAGTGGGACCTCGGATTCTCTCCTCTGCAGATCCCAGGGTCCCCCCCTCATCTCACACGAAGTCCCCGGTCTCTGTGAGACCAGGGTGCCGCAGTCACGACACAACACGGGGACCTGTCCTGCCCTCGGGCCTCCGGACAGCTGATAGCAAGGGCCCCTTTCTGTGGGATGGCCTCTTTTCCGGGTTCGGGGTCCCCTCAGTTTTCCCTCAGGGTCGTCACTTAGGCGTCGTGTCGTCTAGCCTCTGGCCACCCGAGGCCCCGCCCCTCATCGCAGGACCCCCGTCCCTCGGAGACCCGGGTGTCAGGAAGTCAGGGCCCCACGAGTGCTCATCCCACCCAGGCCCTCCCAGGGCTGACAGCAGGGGCGGGGATCTGTGGGGCCCATGCTGTCCTCCGTCAGGGTCCTCACCTTGAGCCCTGGCGGGTCCTGGGACGCCCCCTTGTTGAGCCGAGCCCACACCTTCACACCAAGGCCCTCACTGCCCAGAGACCCCCAGGGGCGTCTGTGGACTCACAGCAGGCCACCAAGCCCAGGGCTTCCCAGGACTGTGGACGCCAGGCGCTGAGATGGATTCCCTGGGGGTCCCTCAGCCTTCCCTCTGCTCCTCACCTGGGCTCCAGGCTGGGCCTGGGCCCCTCCCTCTGCCCACCTCACTTTGCTCCCCTTGGACCCAGGCCCCTCCACAGCCAGGACCCCCGAGAGGGAAGCGGGGGTGGGGGTTGGGGCACTGATCCCCGCAACCCTGCCTGCGGTCTCCCAGGGCTGACAGCAGAACCGACCTGGATTCCCTGCAACCCGAGTCCCTCCACACGGTTCTACCTTGACTCCTGGCAGCGCTGGGCTCCTTCCCTGTGCAGACCTGAAGCCGGCCTCCCTCACCCAGGCCCTCACCTCTCTCACCCCCCAGGGAGGGGGCATCAGCGCCCGTCACATCCGGACCCCGTGCCCGGGGGTCTCCCAGGGCTGTCGGGAGGGCCGGAGGTGGATTCCCTGTTTGGAATTCAGCCTCGGTGGGTGTTTCCTCCCTGCGATGTCCAGGACCATTCCTCATCTATGGCTTTGGATTCTGACCATCGAGGGGAGCTGACCCATCAGTGTAAGTGTCCAGCAGACCGTTTCCAAGAACACACCCCAGTAAATCCTACCCCAAGTTTGGGGCGGTTACCAAACCTCTTCAACTATATATGCCAGGACGGAGTACACTGTGAGCCACGTCAAACGCCACTCCTCCCTGCAGTTGGAGCATTCTGAGTGTCCTAGCAGCTCAGGCAGGATAACCAGGTCTCTAAGCATCCCTGAACAAAGTACACCTTCCCCCCTCGCCCAGGAGATGTATCCACGATCCCAGAGGGACTTCTCAGAGCAATCTCCCACCTGACACGTTCCTCTCACCACTAACAAGTGCCGTCTGCACGTCTGCCTGCCGCCACCACCCAGCTTCATTACCATCACCTCCCACAGAAGGACCTCCCCCCCAGCTTCCCAAAGCCCCGAACTGCCCTGGCGCTGGGCACTTACACTTGGGTGCTCTCTCCCGGACCCCCACCCCCTCGCCCTATTTTTATTTGCCCTATGGGACTTAGGAGACCTTTCACCAACTTCCCGATGTGACTGCGGCTCCTAGACTGTCCTAGGTGTGGGCTGTCCTGCTTTTCCGAGTGTCCCCACTGCTAACACCGAGCCCTCCAGAGAGCAGAGGCTCGGTGAACGTCTGCGGATGAACTGAGATGGTGAGCAGGGATCCTACTGATCCAGGTTGATTTTCTCCTACTTTCTTAACTAAGCCAGACAAATCCAGGTTATACACACATAATTATAATTTTATAGACTGACAGAAGAAAAGGGATAAGGAGCCAATAATTACCTATCGTTTACTTTTACTTCTCTCTTTCTTGACCCCACCGATTTTAGTGCTGATCACTCTCTCTCAATTTCCAAGTAAATTTCTATTCCGATGCGGTGTTACCTACTTTGGCATGACACAGTATGATGGAAACTTTCCCAATTTGTTTTACAAAATAGCAAAACTCAGTCTTGGGCTGCCTAAGTACCAGTACGTGTATAATCAATATCATTCACAAACTAAGATACTGAAGCTTATTAAATATTATTATTAATATACAGAAATCTGTTGCATCTTATACACTAACAAAGGAGTATCAGAAAGAGAAATCAAGGAAACAATCCCATTTACCATCACATCAAAGAGAATAAATAATCTAGTAATAAACCTAGCTAAGGAGACCAAAGACCTGTACTCCAATAACTACAAGACACTGATGCAAGAAGCTGAAGATGACACCAACAGATGGAAAGATATACCGTGTTCTTGGATTGGAAGAATCAGTGTTGTTGACCAAACAACCCAGTGACCATACTACCCAAGGCAATCTACAGATTCAAAGCAATCCCTGTCAAAATAACAATGGCATTTTTCTCAGAACCAGAACAAATAATTTAAAAAAGTGTCTGGAAAAAGAAAAGAACCCCAATAGCTAAAACAATCTTGGGAATGAAGAACAGAGCTGGAGAGATCATGCTCCCTGACGTTAGACTATACTACAAAGCTGTAGTAATCAAAACAGTGCGGTTCTGGCCCCCAAACAGACACACAGATCAATGGAACAGGATAGAGAGGCGAGAAGTAAACCCACACACTTACCGTCAATTAATGTACGACAAAGGAAGCAAGGATATTGAATGGAGAAAAGACAGTCTCTTCAATAAGTGGCTCTGGGAAAACTGGACAGCTACCTGTCAAACAATGAACTTAGAACATTCTCTAACACCATATACAAAAATAAACTCAAAATAGATTAAAGATCTACATTTAAGACTGGATACTATAATACTCCTAGAGGAAAACATAGGCAGAACACTCTCTGACATAAATTACAGCAATAACTTTTTGGATCCATGTCCTAAAACAAAGGAAATAAAAGGAAAAATAAACAGCGGGGACCTAATTATACTTAAAAGCTTCTGCACAGCAAGGGAACCCACTGACTAAATTAAAACAACAACCTACTGAAGGGGAGAAAATATTTGCAAACGTTACAACTGACAAGGGAGCAATAACCACCATATATAAACAGCTCATACAATTCAACATCAAAAAAACAAATGACCCAACTAAAAACGGGCAGAACACCACAATAGACATTTGTCCAAAGAGGAAATGCAGGTGGCCAGCAGGCACGTGAAAAGATGCTCAGTATAATTAACCATCAGGGAAATGCAAATCAAAACCACGATGACATATCACCTTATACCTGTCAGAATGGCTACCTTCAAAAGGAACGCAAATAGCAAATGTTGGCGAAGATGTGGAGAGAAGGGATCCCTCCTACACTGTTGGTGGGGATGTAAATTGGTGTGACCACTCTGGAAAACAGTATGCCGTTTCTCAACAAACTAAAACTAGAACGACCAAGTGACCCAGCAATTCCATTCCTGGGTATACATCTCAAAAAAAAAAAAACACACAAAAAAAACCAGATACTAATTTGAAAAGATACACGCACCCAATATTCACAGCAGCGTTATCTACAATTGCCAAGATGTGGAAGGAAGCTAAATGTCCATCAGCAGATGAATGGACACACACACACACAGACACACACACACAGACACACACACACACAGACACACACACACAGACACACACACACACAGACACACACACACACACACACACACCGGAATACTACTCAGCCATAAAAAACAAAATTTTGCCGTTTGCAGCAAGATGGATGGACTTGGAGGACATTATGCTAAGTGAAATAAATCAGACAGAGAAAGACAAATACTGCATGATATCAATTTATATGTGGACTCTAAAAAATACAAGAAACTAGTGAGTATAACAAAGAAGAAGCAGGCTCATAGAGAACAAACTAGTGATTACCAGTGGGGAGGGGTGAGGGGCAAGGGGCAATATAGGGGTGAGGGAGTGGGAAGTACAAACTATTGGGTGTAAGGAAGGTTCAAGAATGTATTGCAGAACAAGGGGTATATAACCAATATTTTCTCATAACTGTAAATAAAATGTAATCTTTACAAAGACTGTATAATAAAATAAAGTATATTGATATTTATTAAAACGAATAACATCTGAAACATCACTAAAGGAAATGAAGATGAATTTCCATATCATTGTAGAGAACAGGAGCCCAGAGATGCTGTACACCGTGTCCCCCCCACTGGCCCGGGCCCTCACTACCTAGAAGGCTGACTGCTTGCTCCTCAGACACACAGTGAAGAGTCAGCCTCACTTCCTGCCCGGCAGGAGAAGCTGCCGGACTGGGGCCTAGAAGGAGCCCAGCTGCAAGTTTGGCTCAGGCCCCCTCTTCCTCATCACTCACTCGCTCTTCAGACAGGGACGGGAAAGAACTGGGACCCCTTCTATTGATCCTGAGGAAATGTTCCAGGACTTGCAGCTTGCTGGTCTCCGTGTAGGCCCGGGGACCCCACAGGAACTCGTGGCGAGCGGGATCGCTGTTGGCCACCTGCCGGTACTCCACGTACCCCTCCCGCACCCACACGTTGGTGATGAGCTCCCTGGGCTCCCCATAGATGAAGTGCTCCCTCCCAGCACACAGCCCCATCTTGCTAAGTGCTCCCCAGACTGCCTCCTCAGGAGCAAAGTCGCCCTCCAGGACAATCACACCCAGAAGTATCAGCAGGAGGCCAGTCTTGGGAATGCTCTGCCCATCGTCCTGCATGCCATCGTAGGTGAGGCCCAGGGTGGGGACCAGGACATACAAGTGCTCCCTGGGGTCCACCTCCTTCACATCCACCCCAAAGACCAGCTGCAGACACTCAGAGGCTTGGCTCAAGACCGCAGGGAAGTGGTCCTGGTCATCTCTGAGGACCGCATTCAGCATTTCCTCTTTTGAGGTCGGCTGCTTTGTGCGGTACTTGTGGAGCAGGAAGCCCATCAGGTCAACCATCATCAAATGTAATGCATCGTGGAGCCGGGACTCGGCATCTGCCGGGTCCTGCCCGGTGCTGGGCCCCTCCTCACCTTGGCTTCTGAGGCCATTGTCTTCCGACTGGCTCCAGGGAGGGGCTGCCACGGCTGTGGGGGAGGGGCAGACACCCTGAGGGCTCTGCGCGGGACTGGGTGTCCCAGAATCAGCCACCTCCTCGCCACTGCCCAGGAACAGGACTGAGTAGGAAGACGAGGAGGAGAAGGAGGAGGAGGAGGAAGAGGAGGAGGAGGAGGAGGGAGACAACGGGGATGCGCCCTCCTCCTCCTCAACCCAAATGTCCTGCTCATCCTCGGAATCCTCAGCCTCTCTTGGGTCGTGAAAGTCGGCTTCAGTGTGGTGGAGGTCACGCATCTGAACGGGAGGCACGGTGAGTGGTGTCGGGCAGCTGAGAGCAGCGAGGGCAGGGGTGACAGATGGGGACCCACGGGCCTGGGGAAGAAAGGGAGTGTCAGTGGCCCGGGCTGAGAAACCCACCGTGGGGGGCTCTGACAAAGGCTACTTACAGGTCTCCTCTTCAGGGGTGCCCTCGGCCTCACAGGGGCTCTCCTCCTGGTGGACGGTCGTCTGTGAACCTGACGGGGGAAGTGAGGCGGCTCCTCAGGGTGCAGCCGGCACAGCCCGAGGTTCTGGGGGCAACACGGGGTGTGTGGAGTGGACGTTGGCCTCGTGCGGTCCCCTCTGTTCCGGGAGCCCCCGGGTACACACTCAGGGCCCACACCTCACCTTCAGTCCTGGCACTGCCAGCCTCCTGTGCTCTGTGACCCGAGAACACGTGTCTCAGACCTAGGCCTTCCCGGTGTCTGGAGCCCCTGGGAGAGAAAGGAGGGGAGACCTCGGATCTACACTGTGGCACAGCCCTGGACCCGCGTGCTGGCAGGAGGCCTGGGCTCTGGCAGGTTCCCACTCTTCTAGGGTGGGAGGTCCTGTCCGCGCTAACTCAGGGTCCTCACCGGGACTCCAAGCGGGACCTGGGATTCTGCTCTCCAACCACCTGAGGGCCCCATCCTGATAGTAGGTCCCCGGTCTCTCTGAGCCCTGGATGCCGAAGTCAGGACACACCACGTGTGCTCATCCCGCATTGAGGCCTCCCAGGGCTGACAGCAGGCGCAGGATCGGTTGCGTCCCCTCTGTTCTGGGATCTCGGGTCCCTCACTCCTCCCTCGGGGTCACCTTGACTCCTGGCAGGACCTGGGATTCCCCTCTCAGCCCACCTGAGGCCCCGCCCGTCATACCAAGACCCCAGTCCCTCTGAGACCCGCATTTCAGGAACTGCTGCCCGAGGTCCTCCCGCCCCATGGCCTCCCACGACTGACTCTGTTCTGGGGTCCAGGGTCCCTGAATGCTAACTCGCGGTCGTCACCTTCACTCCCAAGCGGCCCTGAGATTCTCTCCTCCGCAGACCTGAGGCCCCCTCCCTTTCACTATGTCCCCAGTCTGTCTGAGACTCGGATGCGGAAGTCAGGACAAACCACGTGGGCCTGTCGTCCCCTCGGGCCTCCGGACAGCTGAAAGCAAGGGCGACTCTCTGTGGGATGGCCACTTTTCTGGGATCAGGGGCCCCTCCTTCCTGCTTGAGGGTCCTCACTTTGACTCAGGCGGCATGTAGCCTCCCCTTGGAGCCCCCGAGGCCCCGCCCCTCATCCCAGGACCCCAGTCCCTCCGAGACCCGGATGGCAGGAAACGCCACAGGTGGTCACCCTGCCCCAAGGCCTCCAAGGTCCAACACTGTCTCGGGGTGCAAGATCCGTCCGTTCTCCCTCGGGGTCCTCAACTTGACTCAGGCAGCATGTGGTCTCCCCTCTGGCCACCCCAATCCCCGCCCCTCATCCCAGGACCCCAGTCCCTCGGAGACCCGGATGTCGGGAAATGCCACTGGTGGTCACCCTGCCCCAAGGCCTCCAAGGTCCAACACTGTCTTGGGGTCCAGGATCCCTCCGTTCTCCCTCGGGGTCCTCACTTTGACTCAGGCGGCATGTAGCCTCCCCTTGGAACCCCCGAAGCCCCGCCCCTCATCTCAGGACCCCAGTCCCTCCGAGACCCGGATGGCGGGAAATGCCGCCGGTGCTTATTCCGATCTATGGCCTCCCAGGACCGACTGTGTTTTGGGGTCCAGGGTCCCTCACTGCTCGCTCGCGGTCGTCACCTTCACTCCCAGTGGGACCTCGGATTCTCTCCTCTGCAGATCCCAGGGTCCCCCCCTCATCTCACACGAAGTCCCCGGTCTCTGTGAGACCAGGGTGCCGCAGTCACGACACAACACGGGGACCTGTCCTGCCCTCGGGCCTCCGGACAGCTGATAGCAAGGGCCCCTTTCTGTGGGATGGCCTCTTTTCCGGGTTCGGGGTCCCCTCAGTTTTCCCTCAGGGTCGTCACTTAGGCGTCGTGTCGTCTAGCCTCTGGCCACCCGAGGCCCCGCCCCTCATCGCAGGACCCCCGTCCCTCGGAGACCCGGGTGTCAGGAAGTCAGGGCCCCACGAGTGCTCATCCCACCCAGGCCCTCCCAGGGCTGACAGCAGGGGCGGGGATCTGTGGGGCCCATGCTGTCCTCCGTCAGGGTCCTCACCTTGAGCCCTGGCGGGTCCTGGGACGCCCCCTTGTTGAGCCGAGCCCACACCTTCACACCAAGGCCCTCACTGCCCAGAGACCCCCAGGGGCGTCTGTGGACTCACAGCAGGCCACCAAGCCCAGGGCTTCCCAGGACTGTGGACGCCAGGCGCTGAGATGGATTCCCTGGGGGTCCCTCAGCCTTCCCTCTGCTCCTCACCTGGGCTCCAGGCTGGGCCTGGGCCCCTCCCTCTGCCCACCTCACTTTGCTCCCCTTGGACCCAGGCCCCTCCACAGCCAGGACCCCCGAGAGGGAAGCGGGGGTGGGGGTTGGGGCACTGATCCCCGCAACCCTGCCTGCGGTCTCCCAGGGCTGACAGCAGAACCGACCTGGATTCCCTGCAACCCGAGTCCCTCCACACGGTTCTACCTTGACTCCTGGCAGCGCTGGGCTCCTTCCCTGTGCAGACCTGAAGCCGGCCTCCCTCACCCAGGCCCTCACCTCTCTCACCCCCCAGGGAGGGGGCATCAGCGCCCGTCACATCCGGACCCCGTGCCCGGGGGTCTCCCAGGGCTGTCGGGAGGGCCGGAGGTGGATTCCCTGTTTGGAATTCAGCCTCGGTGGGTGTTTCCTCCCTGCGATGTCCAGGACCATTCCTCATCTATGGCTTTGGATTCTGACCATCGAGGGGAGCTGACCCATCAGTGTAAGTGTCCAGCAGACCGTTTCCAAGAACACACCCCAGTAAATCCTACCCCAAGTTTGGGGCGGTTACCAAACCTCTTCAACTATATATGCCAGGACGGAGTACACTGTGAGCCACGTCAAACGCCACTCCTCCCTGCAGTTGGAGCATTCTGAGTGTCCTAGCAGCTCAGGCAGGATAACCAGGTCTCTAAGCATCCCTGAACAAAGTACACCTTCCCCCCTCGCCCAGGAGATGTATCCACGATCCCAGAGGGACTTCTCAGAGCAATCTCCCACCTGACACGTTCCTCTCACCACTAACAAGTGCCGTCTGCACGTCTGCCTGCCGCCACCACCCAGCTTCATTACCATCACCTCCCACAGAAGGACCTCCCCCCCAGCTTCCCAAAGCCCCGAACTGCCCTGGCGCTGGGCACTTACACTTGGGTGCTCTCTCCCGGACCCCCACCCCCTCGCCCTATTTTTATTTGCCCTATGGGACTTAGGAGACCTTTCACCAACTTCCCGATGTGACTGCGGCTCCTAGACTGTCCTAGGTGTGGGCTGTCCTGCTTTTCCGAGTGTCCCCACTGCTAACACCGAGCCCTCCAGAGAGCAGAGGCTCGGTGAACGTCTGCGGATGAACTGAGATGGTGAGCAGGGATCCTACTGATCCAGGTTGATTTTCTCCTACTTTCTTAACTAAGCCAGACAAATCCAGGTTATACACACATAATTATAATTTTATAGACTGACAGAAGAAAAGGGATAAGGAGCCAATAATTACCTATCGTTTACTTTTACTTCTCTCTTTCTTGACCCCACCGATTTTAGTGCTGATCACTCTCTCTCAATTTCCAAGTAAATTTCTATTCCGATGCGGTGTTACCTACTTTGGCATGACACAGTATGATGGAAACTTTCCCAATTTGTTTTACAAAATAGCAAAACTCAGTCTTGGGCTGCCTAAGTACCAGTACGTGTATAATCAATATCATTCACAAACTAAGATACTGAAGCTTATTAAATATTATTATTAATATACAGAAATCTGTTGCATCTTATACACTAACAAAGGAGTATCAGAAAGAGAAATCAAGGAAACAATCCCATTTACCATCACATCAAAGAGAATAAATAATCTAGTAATAAACCTAGCTAAGGAGACCAAAGACCTGTACTCCAATAACTACAAGACACTGATGCAAGAAGCTGAAGATGACACCAACAGATGGAAAGATATACCGTGTTCTTGGATTGGAAGAATCAGTGTTGTTGACCAAACAACCCAGTGACCATACTACCCAAGGCAATCTACAGATTCAAAGCAATCCCTGTCAAAATAACAATGGCATTTTTCTCAGAACCAGAACAAATAATTTAAAAAAGTGTCTGGAAAAAGAAAAGAACCCCAATAGCTAAAACAATCTTGGGAATGAAGAACAGAGCTGGAGAGATCATGCTCCCTGACGTTAGACTATACTACAAAGCTGTAGTAATCAAAACAGTGCGGTTCTGGCCCCCAAACAGACACACAGATCAATGGAACAGGATAGAGAGGCGAGAAGTAAACCCACACACTTACCGTCAATTAATGTACGACAAAGGAAGCAAGGATATTGAATGGAGAAAAGACAGTCTCTTCAATAAGTGGCTCTGGGAAAACTGGACAGCTACCTGTCAAACAATGAACTTAGAACATTCTCTAACACCATATACAAAAATAAACTCAAAATAGATTAAAGATCTACATTTAAGACTGGATACTATAATACTCCTAGAGGAAAACATAGGCAGAACACTCTCTGACATAAATTACAGCAATAACTTTTTGGATCCATGTCCTAAAACAAAGGAAATAAAAGGAAAAATAAACAGCGGGGACCTAATTATACTTAAAAGCTTCTGCACAGCAAGGGAACCCACTGACTAAATTAAAACAACAACCTACTGAAGGGGAGAAAATATTTGCAAACGTTACAACTGACAAGGGAGCAATAACCACCATATATAAACAGCTCATACAATTCAACATCAAAAAAACAAATGACCCAACTAAAAACGGGCAGAACACCACAATAGACATTTGTCCAAAGAGGAAATGCAGGTGGCCAGCAGGCACGTGAAAAGATGCTCAGTATAATTAACCATCAGGGAAATGCAAATCAAAACCACGATGACATATCACCTTATACCTGTCAGAATGGCTACCTTCAAAAGGAACGCAAATAGCAAATGTTGGCGAAGATGTGGAGAGAAGGGATCCCTCCTACACTGTTGGTGGGGATGTAAATTGGTGTGACCACTCTGGAAAACAGTATGCCGTTTCTCAAAAAACTAAAACTAGAACTACCAAGTGACCCAGCAATTCCATTCCTGGGTATACATCTCAAAAAACAAAAAACAAAACAAAAAAAAAACCAGATACTAATTTGAAAAGATACACGCACCCAATATTCATAGCAGCGTTATCTACAATTGCCAAGATGTGGAAGGAACCTAAATGTCCATCAGCAGATGAATGGACACACACACACACAGACACACACACACACACACACACACACACCCCGGAATACTACTCAGCCATAAAAAACAAAATTTTGCCGTTTGCAGCAAGATGGATGGACTTGGAGGACATTATGCTAAGTGAAATAAATCAGACAGAGAAAGACAAATACTGTATGATATCAATTTATATGTGGACTCTAAAAAATACAACAAACTAGTGAGTATAACAAAGAAGAAGCAGGCTCATAGAGAACAAACTACTGATTACCAGTGGGGAGGGGTGAGGGGCAAGGGGCAATATAGGGGTGAGGGAGTGGGAAGTACAAACTATTGGGTGTAAGGAAGGTTCAAGAATGTATTGCAGAACAAGGGGTATATAACCAATATTTTCTCATAACTGTAAATAAAATGTAATCTTTAAAAAGACTGTATAATAAAATAAAGTATATTGATATTTATTAAAACGAATAACATCTGAAACATCACTAAAGGAAATGAAGATGAATTTCCATATCATTGTAGAGAACAGGAGCCCAGAGATGTTGTACACCGTGTCCCCCCCCACTGGCCCGGGCCCTCACTACCTAGAAGGCTGACTGCTTGCTCCTCAGACACACAGTGAAGAGTCAGCCTCACTTCCTGCCCGGCAGGAGAAGCTGCCGGACTGGGGCCTAGAAGGAGCCCAGCTGCAAGTCTGGCTCAGGCCCCCTCTTCCTCATCACTCACTCGCTCTTCAGACAGGGACGGGAAAGAACTGGGACCCCTTCTATTGATCCTGAGGAAATGTTCCAGGACTTGCAGCTTGCTGGTCTCCGTGTAGGCCCGGGGACCCCACAGGAACTCGTGGCGAGCGGGATCGCTGTTGGCCACCTGCCGGTACTCCACGTACCCCTCCCGCACCCACACGTTGGTGATGAGCTCCCTGGGCTCCCCATAGATGAAGTGCTCCCTCCCAGCACACAGCCCCATCTTGCTAAGTGCTCCCCAGACTGCCTCCTCAGGAGCAAAGTCGCCCTCCAGGACAATCACACCCAGAAGTATCAGCAGGAGGCCAGTCTTGGGAATGCTCTGCCCATCGTCCTGCATGCCATCGTAGGTGAGGCCCAGGGTGGGGACCAGGACATACAAGTGCTCCCTGGGGTCCACCTCCTTCACATCCACCCCAAAGACCAGCTGCAGACACTCAGAGGCTTGGCTCAAGACCGCAGGGAAGTGGTCCTGGTCATCTCTGAGGACCGCATTCAGCATTTCCTCTTTTGAGGTCGGCTGCTTTGTGCGGTACTTGTGGAGCAGGAAGCCCATCAGGTCAACCATCATCAAATGTAATGCATCGTGGAGCCGGGACTCGGCATCTGCCGGGTCCTGCCCGGTGCTGGGCCCCTCCTCACCTTGGCTTCTGAGGCCATTGTCTTCCGACTGGCTCCAGGGAGGGGCTGCCACGGCTGTGGGGGAGGGGCAGACACCCTGAGGGCTCTGCGCGGGACTGGGTGTCCCAGAATCAGCCACCTCCTCGCCACTGCCCAGGAACAGGACTGAGTAGGAAGACAAGGAGGAGAAGGAGGAGGAGGAGGAAGAGGAGGAGGAGGAGGAGGGAGACAACGGGGATGCGCCCTCCTCCTCCTCAACCCAAATGTCCTGCTCATCCTCGGAATCCTCAGCCTCTCTTGGGTCGTGAAAGTCGGCTTCAGTGTGGTGGAGGTCACGCATCTGAACGGGAGGCACGGTGAGTGGTGTCGGGCAGCTGAGAGCAGCGAGGGCAGGGGTGACAGATGGGGACCCACGGGCCTGGGGAAGAAAGGGAGTGTCAGTGGCCCGGGCTGAGAAACCCACCGTGGGGGGCTCTGACAAAGGCTACTTACAGGTCTCCTCTTCAGGGGTGCCCTCGGCCTCACAGGGGCTCTCCTCCTGGTGGACGGTCGTCTGTGAACCTGACGGGGGAAGTGAGGCGGCTCCTCAGGGTGCAGCCGGCACAGCCCGAGGTTCTGGGGGCAACACGGGGTGTGTGGAGTGGACGTTGGCCTCGTGCGGTCCCCTCTGTTCCGGGAGCCCCCGGGTACACACTCAGGGCCCACACCTCACCTTCAGTCCTGGCACTGCCAGCCTCCTGTGCTCTGTGACCCGAGAACACGTGTCTCAGACCTAGGCCTTCCCGGTGTCTGGAGCCCCTGGGAGAGGAGGGGAGACCTCGGATCTACACTGTGGCACAGCCCTGGACCCGCGTGCTGGCAGGAGGCCTGGGCTCTGGCAGGTTCCCACTCTTCTAGGGTGGGAGGTCCTGTCCGCGCTAACTCAGGGTCCTCACCGGGACTCCAAGCGGGACCTGGGATTCTGCTCTCCAACCACCTGAGGGCCCCATCCTGATAGTAGGTCCCCGGTCTCTCTGAGCCCTGGATGCCGAAGTCAGGACACACCACGTGTGCTCATCCCGCATTGAGGCCTCCCAGGGCTGACAGCAGGCGCAGGATCGGTTGCGTCCCCTCTGTTCTGGGATCTCGGGTCCCTCACTCCTCCCTCGGGGTCACCTTGACTCCTGGCAGGACCTGGGATTCCCCTCTCAGCCCACCTGAGGCCCCGCCCGTCATACCAAGACCCCAGTCCCTCTGAGACCCGCATTTCAGGAACTGCTGCCCGAGGTCCTCCCGCCCCATGGCCTCCCACGACTGACTCTGTTCTGGGGTCCAGGGTCCCTGAATGCTAACTCGCGGTTGTCACCTTCACTCCCAGGCTGCCCTGAGATTCTCTCCTCCCCAGACCTGAGGCCCCCTCCCTTTCACTATGTCTCCAGTCTGTCTGAGACTCGAATGCGGAAGTCAGGACAAACCACGTGGGCCTGTCGTCCCCTCGGGCCTCCGGACAGCTGAAAGCAAGGGCGACTCTCTGTGGGATGGCCACTTTTCTGGGATCAGGGGCCCCTCCTTCCTGCTTGAGGGTCCTCACTTTGACTCAGGCGGCATGTAGCCTCCCCTTGGAGCCCCCGAGGCCCCGCCCCTCATCCCAGGACCCCAGTCCCTCCGAGACCCGGATGGCAGGAAACGCCACAGGTGGTCACCCTGCCCCAAGGCCTCCAAGGTCCAACACTGTCTCGGGGTGCAAGATCCGTCCGTTCTCCCTCGGGGTCCTCAACTTGACTCAGGCAGCATGTGGTCTCCCCTCTGGCCACCCCAATCCCCGCCCCTCATCCCAGGACCCCAGTCCCTCGGAGACCCGGATGTCGGGAAATGCCACCGGTGGTCACCCTGCCCCAAGGCCTCCAAGGTCCAACACTGTCTTGGGGTCCAGGATCCCTCCGTTCTCCCTCGGGGTCCTCACTTTGACTCAGGCGGCATGTAGCCTCCCCTTGGAACCCCCGAAGCCCCGCCCCTCATCTCAGGACCCCAGTCCCTCCGAGACCCGGATGGCGGGAAATGCCGCCGGTGCTTATTCCGACCTATGGCCTCCCAGGACCGACTGTGTTTTGGGGTCCAGGGTCCCTCACTGCTCGCTCGCGGTCGTCACCTTCACTCCCAGTGGGACCTCGGATTCTCTCCTCTGCAGATCCCAGGGTCCCCCCCTCATCTCACACGAAGTCCCCGGTCTCTGTGAGACCAGGGTGCTGCAGTCACGACACAACACGGGGACCTGTCCTGCCCTCGGGCCTCCGGACAGCTGATAGCAAGGGCCCCTTTCTGTGGGATGGCCTCTTTTCCGGGTTCGGGGTCCCCTCAGTTTTCCCTCAGGGTCGTCACTTAGGCGTCGTGTCGTCTAGCCTCTGGCCACCCGAGGCCCCGCCCCTCATCGCAGGACCCCCGTCCCTCGGAGACCCGGGTGTCAGGAAGTCAGGGCCCCACGAGTGCTCATCCCACCCAGGCCCTCCCAGGGCTGACAGCAGGGGCGGGGATCTGTGGGGCCCATGCTGTCCTCCGTCAGGGTCCTCACCTTGAGCCCTGGCGGGTCCTGGGACGCCCCCTTGTTGAGCCGAGCCCACACCTTCACACCAAGGCCCTCACTGCCCAGAGACCCCCAGGGGCGTCTGTGGACTCACAGCAGGCCACCAAGCCCAGGGCTTCCCAGGACTGTGGACGCCAGGCGCTGAGATGGATTCCCTGGGGGTCCCTCAGCCTTCCCTCTGCTCCTCACCTGGGCTCCAGGCTGGGCCTGGGCCCCTCCCTCTGCCCACCTCACTTTGCTCCCCTTGGACCCAGGCCCCTCCACAGCCAGGACCCCCGAGAGGGAAGCGGGGGTGGGGGTTGGGGCACTGATCCCCGCAACCCTGCCTGCGGTCTCCCAGGGCTGACAGCAGAACCGACCTGGATTCCCTGCAACCCGAGTCCCTCCACACGGTTCTACCTTGACTCCTGGCAGCGCTGGGCTCCTTCCCTGTGCAGACCTGAAGCCGGCCTCCCTCACCCAGGCCCTCACCTCTCTCACCCCCCAGGGAGGGGGCATCAGCGCCCGTCACATCCGGACCCCGTGCCCGGGGGTCTCCCAGGGCTGTCGGGAGGGCCAGAGGTGGATTCCCTGTTTGGAATTCAGCCTCGGTGGGTGTTTCCTCCCTGCGATGTCCAGGACCATTCCTCATCTATGGCTTTGGATTCTGACCATCGAGGGGAGCTGACCCATCAGTGTAAGTGTCCAGCAGACCGTTTCCAAGAACACACCCCAGTAAATCCTACCCCAAGTTTGGGGCGGTTACCAAACCTCTTCAACTATATATGCCAGGACGGAGTACACTGTGAGCCACGTCAAACGCCACTCCTCCCTGCAGTTGGAGCATTCTGAGTGTCCTAGCAGCTCAGGCAGGATAACCAGGTCTCTAAGCATCCCTGAACAAAGTACACCTTCCCCCCTCGCCCAGGAGATGTATCCACGATCCCAGAGGGACTTCTCAGAGCAATCTCCCACCTGACACGTTCCTCTCACCACTAACAAGTGCCGTCTGCACGTCTGCCTGCCGCCACCACCCAGCTTCATTACCATCACCTCCCACAGAAGGACCTCCCCCCCAGCTTCCCAAAGCCCCGAACTGCCCTGGCGCTGGGCACTTACACTTGGGTGCTCTCTCCCGGACCCCCACCCCCTCGCCCTATTTTTATTTGCCCTATGGGACTTAGGAGACCTTTCACCAACTTCCCGATGTGACTGCGGCTCCTAGACTGTCCTAGGTGTGGGCTGTCCTGCTTTTCCGAGTGTCCCCACTGCTAACACCGAGCCCTCCAGAGAGCAGAGGCTCGGTGAACGTCTGCGGATGAACTGAGATGGTGAGCAGGGATCCTACTGATCCAGGTTGATTTTCTCCTACTTTCTTAACTAAGCCAGACAAATCCAGGTTATACACACATAATTATAATTTTATAGACTGACAGAAGAAAAGGGATAAGGAGCCAATAATTACCTATCGTTTACTTTTACTTCTCTCTTTCTTGACCCCACCGATTTTAGTGCTGATCACTCTCTCTCAATTTCCAAGTAAATTTCTATTCCGATGCGGTGTTACCTACTTTGGCATGACACAGTATGATGGAAACTTTCCCAATTTGTTTTACAAAATAGCAAAACTCAGTCTTGGGCTGCCTAAGTACCAGTACGTGTATAATCAATATCATTCACAAACTAAGATACTGAAGCTTATTAAATATTATTATTAATATACAGAAATCTGTTGCATCTTATACACTAACAAAGGAGTATCAGAAAGAGAAATCAAGGAAACAATCCCATTTACCATCACATCAAAGAGAATAAATAATCTAGTAATAAACCTAGCTAAGGAGACCAAAGACCTGTACTCCAATAACTACAAGACACTGATGCAAGAAGCTGAAGATGACACCAACAGATGGAAAGATATACCGTGTTCTTGGATTGGAAGAATCAGTGTTGTTGACCAAACAACCCAGTGACCATACTACCCAAGGCAATCTACAGATTCAAAGCAATCCCTGTCAAAATAACAATGGCATTTTTCTCAGAACCAGAACAAATAATTTAAAAAAGTGTCTGGAAAAAGAAAAGAACCCCAATAGCTAAAACAATCTTGGGAATGAAGAACAGAGCTGGAGAGATCATGCTCCCTGACGTTAGACTATACTACAAAGCTGTAGTAATCAAAACAGTGCGGTTCTGGCCCCCAAACAGACACACAGATCAATGGAACAGGATAGAGAGGCGAGAAGTAAACCCACACACTTACCGTCAATTAATGTACGACAAAGGAAGCAAGGATATTGAATGGAGAAAAGACAGTCTCTTCAATAAGTGGCTCTGGGAAAACTGGACAGCTACCTGTCAAACAATGAACTTAGAACATTCTCTAACACCATATACAAAAATAAACTCAAAATAGATTAAAGATCTACATTTAAGACTGGATACTATAATACTCCTAGAGGAAAACATAGGCAGAACACTCTCTGACATAAATTACAGCAATAACTTTTTGGATCCATGTCCTAAAACAAAGGAAATAAAAGGAAAAATAAACAGCGGGGACCTAATTATACTTAAAAGCTTCTGCACAGCAAGGGAACCCACTGACTAAATTAAAACAACAACCTACTGAAGGGGAGAAAATATTTGCAAACGTTACAACTGACAAGGGAGCAATAACCACCATATATAAACAGCTCATACAATTCAACATCAAAAAAACAAATGACCCAACTAAAAACGGGCAGAACACCACAATAGACATTTGTCCAAAGAGGAAATGCAGGTGGCCAGCAGGCACGTGAAAAGATGCTCAGTATAATTAACCATCAGGGAAATGCAAATCAAAACCACGATGACATATCACCTTATACCTGTCAGAATGGCTACCTTCAAAAGGAACGCAAATAGCAAATGTTGGCGAAGATGTGGAGAGAAGGGATCCCTCCTACACTGTTGGTGGGGATGTAAATTGGTGTGACCACTCTGGAAAACAGTATGCCGTTTCTCAAAAAACTAAAACTAGAACTACCAAGTGACCCAGCAATTCCATTCCTGGGTATACATCTCAAAAAACAAAAAACAAAACAAAAAAAAAACCAGATACTAATTTGAAAAGATACACGCACCCAATATTCATAGCAGCGTTATCTACAATTGCCAAGATGTGGAAGGAACCTAAATGTCCATCAGCAGATGAATGGACACACACACACACAGACACACACACACACACACACACACACACACACACACACACACACCCCGGAATACTACTCAGCCATAAAAAACAAAATTTTGCCGTTTGCAGCAAGATGGATGGACTTGGAGGACATTATGCTAAGTGAAATAAATCAGACAGAGAAAGACAAATACTGTATGATATCAATTTATATGTGGACTCTAAAAAATACAACAAACTAGTGAGTATAACAAAGAAGAAGCAGGCTCATAGAGAACAAACTACTGATTACCAGTGGGGAGGGGTGAGGGGCAAGGGGCAATATAGGGGTGAGGGAGTGGGAAGTACAAACTATTGGGTGTAAGGAAGGTTCAAGAATGTATTGCAGAACAAGGGGTATATAACCAATATTTTCTCATAACTGTAAATAAAATGTAATCTTTAAAAAGACTGTATAATAAAATAAAGTATATTGATATTTATTAAAACGAATAACATCTGAAACATCACTAAAGGAAATGAAGATGAATTTCCATATCATTGTAGAGAACAGGAGCCCAGAGATGCTGTACACCGTGTCCCCCCCTACTGGCCCGGGCCCTCACTACCTAGAAGGCTGACTGCTTGCTCCTCAGACACACAGTGAAGAGTCAGCCTCACTTCCTGCCCGGCAGGAGAAGCTGCCGGACTGGGGCCTAGAAGGAGCCCAGCTGCAAGTCTGGCTCAGGCCCCCTCTTCCTCATCACTCACTCGCTCTTCAGACAGGGACGGGAAAGAACTGGGACCCCTTCTATTGATCCTGAGGAAATGTTCCAGGACTTGCAGCTTGCTGGTCTCCGTGTAGGCCCGGGGACCCCACAGGAACTCGTGGCGAGCGGGATCGCTGTTGGCCACCTGCCGGTACTCCACGTACCCCTCCCGCACCCACACGTTGGTGATGAGCTCCCTGGGCTCCCCATAGATGAAGTGCTCCCTCCCAGCACACAGCCCCATCTTGCTAAGTGCTCCCCAGACTGCCTCCTCAGGAGCAAAGTCGCCCTCCAGGACAATCACACCCAGAAGTATCAGCAGGAGGCCAGTCTTGGGAATGCTCTGCCCATCGTCCTGCATGCCATCGTAGGTGAGGCCCAGGGTGGGGACCAGGACATACAAGTGCTCCCTGGGGTCCACCTCCTTCACATCCACCCCAAAGACCAGCTGCAGACACTCAGAGGCTTGGCTCAAGACCGCAGGGAAGTGGTCCTGGTCATCTCTGAGGACCGCATTCAGCATTTCCTCTTTTGAGGTCGGCTGCTTTGTGCGGTACTTGTGGAGCAGGAAGCCCATCAGGTCAACCATCATCAAATGTAATGCATCGTGGAGCCGGGACTCGGCATCTGCCGGGTCCTGCCCGGTGCTGGGCCCCTCCTCACCTTGGCTTCTGAGGCCATTGTCTTCCGACTGGCTCCAGGGAGGGGCTGCCACGGCTGTGGGGGAGGGGCAGACACCCTGAGGGCTCTGCGCGGGACTGGGTGTCCCAGAATCAGCCACCTCCTCGCCACTGCCCAGGAACAGGACTGAGTAGGAAGACAAGGAGGAGGAGGAGGAGGAAGAGGAGGAGGAGGAGGAGGGAGACAACGGGGATGCGCCCTCCTCCTCCTCAACCCAAATGTCCTGCTCATCCTCGGAATCCTCAGCCTCTCTTGGGTCGTGAAAGTCGGCTTCAGTGTGGTGGAGGTCACGCATCTGAACGGGAGGCACGGTGAGTGGTGTCGGGCAGCTGAGAGCAGCGAGGGCAGGGGTGACAGATGGGGACCCACGGGCCTGGGGAAGAAAGGGAGTGTCAGTGGCCCGGGCTGAGAAACCCACCGTGGGGGGCTCTGACAAAGGCTACTTACAGGTCTCCTCTTCAGGGGTGCCCTCGGCCTCACAGGGGCTCTCCTCCTGGTGGACGGTCGTCTGTGAACCTGACGGGGGAAGTGAGGCGGCTCCTCAGGGTGCAGCCGGCACAGCCCGAGGTTCTGGGGGCAACACGGGGTGTGTGGAGTGGACGTTGGCCTCGTGCGGTCCCCTCTGTTCCGGGAGCCCCCGGGTACACACTCAGGGCCCACACCTCACCTTCAGTCCTGGCACTGCCAGCCTCCTGTGCTCTGTGACCCGAGAACACGTGTCTCAGACCTAGGCCTTCCCGGTGTCTGGAGCCCCTGGGAGAGAAAGGAGGGGAGACCTCGGATCTACACTGTGGCACAGCCCTGGACCCGCGTGCTGGCAGGAGGCCTGGGCTCTGGCAGGTTCCCACTCTTCTAGGGTGGGAGGTCCTGTCCGCGCTAACTCAGGGTCCTCACCGGGACTCCAAGCGGGACCTGGGATTCTGCTCTCCAACCACCTGAGGGCCCCATCCTGATAGTAGGTCCCCGGTCTCTCTGAGCCCTGGATGCCGAAGTCAGGACACACCACGTGTGCTCATCCCGCATTGAGGCCTCCCAGGGCTGACAGCAGGCGCAGGATCGGTTGCGTCCCCTCTGTTCTGGGATCTCGGGTCCCTCACTCCTCCCTCGGGGTCACCTTGACTCCTGGCAGGACCTGGGATTCCCCTCTCAGCCCACCTGAGGCCCCGCCCGTCATACCAAGACCCCAGTCCCTCTGAGACCCGCATTTCAGGAACTGCTGCCCGAGGTCCTCCCGCCCCATGGCCTCCCACGACTGACTCTGTTCTGGGGTCCAGGGTCCCTGAATGCTAACTCGCGGTTGTCACCTTCACTCCCAGGCTGCCCTGAGATTCTCTCCTCCCCAGACCTGAGGCCCCCTCCCTTTCACTATGTCTCCAGTCTGTCTGAGACTCGAATGCGGAAGTCAGGACAAACCACGTGGGCCTGTCGTCCCCTCGGGCCTCCGGACAGCTGAAAGCAAGGGCGACTCTCTGTGGGATGGCCACTTTTCTGGGATCAGGGGCCCCTCCTTCCTGCTTGAGGGTCCTCACTTTGACTCAGGCGGCATGTAGCCTCCCCTTGGAGCCCCCGAGGCCCCGCCCCTCATCCCAGGACCCCAGTCCCTCCGAGACCCGGATGGCAGGAAACGCCACAGGTGGTCACCCTGCCCCAAGGCCTCCAAGGTCCAACACTGTCTCGGGGTGCAAGATCCGTCCGTTCTCCCTCGGGGTCCTCAACTTGACTCAGGCAGCATGTGGTCTCCCCTCTGGCCACCCCAATCCCCGCCCCTCATCCCAGGACCCCAGTCCCTCGGAGACCCGGATGTCGGGAAATGCCACTGGTGGTCACCCTGCCCCAAGGCCTCCAAGGTCCAACACTGTCTTGGGGTCCAGGATCCCTCCGTTCTCCCTCGGGGTCCTCACTTTGACTCAGGCGGCATGTAGCCTCCCCTTGGAACCCCCGAAGCCCCGCCCCTCATCTCAGGACCCCAGTCCCTCCGAGACCCGGATGGCGGGAAATGCCGCCGGTGCTTATTCCGACCTATGGCCTCCCAGGACCGACTGTGTTTTGGGGTCCAGGGTCCCTCACTGCTCGCTCGCGGTCGTCACCTTCACTCCCAGTGGGACCTCGGATTCTCTCCTCTGCAGATCCCAGGGTCCCCCCCTCATCTCACACGAAGTCCCCGGTCTCTGTGAGACCAGGGTGCCGCAGTCACGACACAACACGGGGACCTGTCCTGCCCTCGGGCCTCCGGACAGCTGATAGCAAGGGCCCCTTTCTGTGGGATGGCCTCTTTTCCGGGTTCGGGGTCCCCTCAGTTTTCCCTCAGGGTCGTCACTTAGGCGTCGTGTCGTCTAGCCTCTGGCCACCCGAGGCCCCGCCCCTCATCGCAGGACCCCCGTCCCTCGGAGACCCGGGTGTCAGGAAGTCAGGGCCCCACGAGTGCTCATCCCACCCAGGCCCTCCCAGGGCTGACAGCAGGGGCGGGGATCTGTGGGGCCCATGCTGTCCTCCGTCAGGGTCCTCACCTTGAGCCCTGGCGGGTCCTGGGACGCCCCCTTGTTGAGCCGAGCCCACACCTTCACACCAAGGCCCTCACTGCCCAGAGACCCCCAGGGGCGTCTGTGGACTCACAGCAGGCCACCAAGCCCAGGGCTTCCCAGGACTGTGGACGCCAGGCGCTGAGATGGATTCCCTGGGGGTCCCTCAGCCTTCCCTCTGCTCCTCACCTGGGCTCCAGGCTGGGCCTGGGCCCCTCCCTCTGCCCACCTCAGTTTGCTCCCCTTGGACCCAGGCCCCTCCACAGCCAGGACCCCCGAGAGGGAAGCGGGGGTGGGGGTTGGGGCACTGATCCCCGCAACCCTGCCTGCGGTCTCCCAGGGCTGACAGCAGAACCGACCTGGATTCCCTGCAACCCGAGTCCCTCCACACGGTTCTACCTTGACTCCTGGCAGCGCTGGGCTCCTTCCCTGTGCAGACCTGAAGCCGGCCTCCCTCACCCAGGCCCTCACCTCTCTCACCCCCCAGGGAGGGGGCATCAGCGCCCGTCACATCCGGACCCCGTGCCCGGGGGTCTCCCAGGGCTGTCGGGAGGGCCGGAGGTGGATTCCCTGTTTGGAATTCAGCCTCGGTGGGTGTTTCCTCCCTGCGATGTCCAGGACCATTCCTCATCTATGGCTTTGGATTCTGACCATCGAGGGGAGCTGACCCATCAGTGTAAGTGTCCAGCAGACCGTTTCCAAGAACACACCCCAGTAAATCCTACCCCAAGTTTGGGGCGGTTACCAAACCTCTTCAACTATATATGCCAGGACGGAGTACACTGTGAGCCACGTCAAACGCCACTCCTCCCTGCAGTTGGAGCATTCTGAGTGTCCTAGCAGCTCAGGCAGGATAACCAGGTCTCTAAGCATCCCTGAACAAAGTACACCTTCCCCCCTCGCCCAGGAGATGTATCCACGATCCCAGAGGGACTTCTCAGAGCAATCTCCCACCTGACACGTTCCTCTCACCACTAACAAGTGCCGTCTGCACGTCTGCCTGCCGCCACCACCCAGCTTCATTACCATCACCTCCCACAGAAGGACCTCCCCCCCAGCTTCCCAAAGCCCCGAACTGCCCTGGCGCTGGGCACTTACACTTGGGTGCTCTCTCCCGGACCCCCACCCCCTCGCCCTATTTTTATTTGCCCTATGGGACTTAGGAGACCTTTCACCAACTTCCCGATGTGACTGCGGCTCCTAGACTGTCCTAGGTGTGGGCTGTCCTGCTTTTCCGAGTGTCCCCACTGCTAACACCGAGCCCTCCAGAGAGCAGAGGCTCGGTGAACGTCTGCGGATGAACTGAGATGGTGAGCAGGGATCCTACTGATCCAGGTTGATTTTCTCCTACTTTCTTAACTAAGCCAGACAAATCCAGGTTATACACACATAATTATAATTTTATAGACTGACAGAAGAAAAGGGATAAGGAGCCAATAATTACCTATCGTTTACTTTTACTTCTCTCTTTCTTGACCCCACCGATTTTAGTGCTGATCACTCTCTCTCAATTTCCAAGTAAATTTCTATTCCGATGCGGTGTTACCTACTTTGGCATGACACAGTATGATGGAAACTTTCCCAATTTGTTTTACAAAATAGCAAAACTCAGTCTTGGGCTGCCTAAGTACCAGTACGTGTATAATCAATATCATTCACAAACTAAGATACTGAAGCTTATTAAATATTATTATTAATATACAGAAATCTGTTGCATCTTATACACTAACAAAGGAGTATCAGAAAGAGAAATCAAGGAAACAATCCCATTTACCATCACATCAAAGAGAATAAATAATCTAGTAATAAACCTAGCTAAGGAGACCAAAGACCTGTACTCCAATAACTACAAGACACTGATGCAAGAAGCTGAAGATGACACCAACAGATGGAAAGATATACCGTGTTCTTGGATTGGAAGAATCAGTGTTGTT
The DNA here is from genome assembly GCF_048773025.1 of Camelus bactrianus. Classification (NCBI taxonomy): domain Eukaryota; kingdom Metazoa; phylum Chordata; class Mammalia; order Artiodactyla; family Camelidae; genus Camelus; species Camelus bactrianus. The sequence continues at coordinate 116,281,439 of NC_133575.1, read as the reverse complement.
GACCAAACAACCCAGTGACCATACTACCCAAGGCAATCTACAGATTCAAAGCAATCCCTGTCAAAATAACAATGGCATTTTTCTCAGAACCAGAACAAATAATTTAAAAAAGTGTCTGGAAAAAGAAAAGAACCCCAATAGCTAAAACAATCTTGGGAATGAAGAACAGAGCTGGAGAGATCATGCTCCCTGATGTTAGACTATACTACAAAGCTGTAGTAATCAAAACAGTGCGGTTCTGGCCCCCAAACAGACACACAGATCAATGGAACAGGATAGAGAGGCGAGAAGTAAACCCACACACTTACCGTCAATTAATGTACGACAAAGGAAGCAAGGATATTGAATGGAGAAAAGACAGTCTCTTCAATAAGTGGCTCTGGGAAAACTGGACAGCTACCTGTCAAACAATGAACTTAGAACATTCTCTAACACCATATACAAAAATAAACTCAAAATAGATTAAAGATCTACATTTAAGACTGGATACTATAATACTCCTAGAGGAAAACATAGGCAGAACACTCTCTGACATAAATTACAGCAATAACTTTTTGGATCCATGTCCTAAAACAAAGGAAATAAAAGGAAAAATAAACAGCGGGGACCTAATTATACTTAAAAGCTTCTGCACAGCAAGGGAACCCACTGACTAAATTAAAACAACAACCTACTGAAGGGGAGAAAATATTTGCAAACGTTACAACTGACAAGGGAGCAATAACCACCATATATAAACAGCTCATACAATTCAACATCAAAAAAACAAATGACCCAACTAAAAACGGGCAGAACACCACAATAGACATTTGTCCAAAGAGGAAATGCAGGTGGCCAGCAGGCACGTGAAAAGATGCTCAGTATAATTAACCATCAGGGAAATGCAAATCAAAACCACGATGACATATCACCTTATACCTGTCAGAATGGCTACCTTCAAAAGGAACGCAAATAGCAAATGTTGGCGAAGATGTGGAGAGAAGGGATCCCTCCTACACTGTTGGTGGGGATGTAAATTGGTGTGACCACTCTGGAAAACAGTATGCCGTTTCTCAAAAAACTAAAACTAGAACTACCAAGTGACCCAGCAATTCCATTCCTGGGTATACATCTCAAAAAACAAAAAACAAAACAAAAAAAAAACCAGATACTAATTTGAAAAGATACACGCACCCAATATTCATAGCAGCGTTATCTACAATTGCCAAGATGTGGAAGGAACCTAAATGTCCATCAGCAGATGAATGGACACACACACACACAGACACACACACACACACACACACACACACACACACACACACACACACCCCGGAATACTACTCAGCCATAAAAAACAAAATTTTGCCGTTTGCAGCAAGATGGATGGACTTGGAGGACATTATGCTAAGTGAAATAAATCAGACAGAGAAAGACAAATACTGTATGATATCAATTTATATGTGGACTCTAAAAAATACAACAAACTAGTGAGTATAACAAAGAAGAAGCAGGCTCATAGAGAACAAACTACTGATTACCAGTGGGGAGGGGTGAGGGGCAAGGGGCAATATAGGGGTGAGGGAGTGGGAAGTACAAACTATTGGGTGTAAGGAAGGTTCAAGAATGTATTGCAGAACAAGGGGTATATAACCAATATTTTCTCATAACTGTAAATAAAATGTAATCTTTAAAAAGACTGTATAATAAAATAAAGTATATTGATATTTATTAAAACGAATAACATCTGAAACATCACTAAAGGAAATGAAGATGAATTTCCATATCATTGTAGAGAACAGGAGCCCAGAGATGTTGTACACCGTGTCCCCCCCCACTGGCCCGGGCCCTCACTACCTAGAAGGCTGACTGCTTGCTCCTCAGACACACAGTGAAGAGTCAGCCTCACTTCCTGCCCGGCAGGAGAAGCTGCCGGACTGGGGCCTAGAAGGAGCCCAGCTGCAAGTCTGGCTCAGGCCCCCTCTTCCTCATCACTCACTCGCTCTTCAGACAGGGACGGGAAAGAACTGGGACCCCTTCTATTGATCCTGAGGAAATGTTCCAGGACTTGCAGCTTGCTGGTCTCCGTGTAGGCCCGGGGACCCCACAGGAACTCGTGGCGAGCGGGATCGCTGTTGGCCACCTGCCGGTACTCCACGTACCCCTCCCGCACCCACACGTTGGTGATGAGCTCCCTGGGCTCCCCATAGATGAAGTGCTCCCTCCCAGCACACAGCCCCATCTTGCTAAGTGCTCCCCAGACTGCCTCCTCAGGAGCAAAGTCGCCCTCCAGGACAATCACACCCAGAAGTATCAGCAGGAGGCCAGTCTTGGGAATGCTCTGCCCATCGTCCTGCATGCCATCGTAGGTGAGGCCCAGGGTGGGGACCAGGACATACAAGTGCTCCCTGGGGTCCACCTCCTTCACATCCACCCCAAAGACCAGCTGCAGACACTCAGAGGCTTGGCTCAAGACCGCAGGGAAGTGGTCCTGGTCATCTCTGAGGACCGCATTCAGCATTTCCTCTTTTGAGGTCGGCTGCTTTGTGCGGTACTTGTGGAGCAGGAAGCCCATCAGGTCAACCATCATCAAATGTAATGCATCGTGGAGCCGGGACTCGGCATCTGCCGGGTCCTGCCCGGTGCTGGGCCCCTCCTCACCTTGGCTTCTGAGGCCATTGTCTTCCGACTGGCTCCAGGGAGGGGCTGCCACGGCTGTGGGGGAGGGGCAGACACCCTGAGGGCTCTGCGCGGGACTGGGTGTCCCAGAATCAGCCACCTCCTCGCCACTGCCCAGGAACAGGACTGAGTAGGAAGACAAGGAGGAGAAGGAGGAGGAGGAGGAAGAGGAGGAGGAGGAGGAGGGAGACAACGGGGATGCGCCCTCCTCCTCCTCAACCCAAATGTCCTGCTCATCCTCGGAATCCTCAGCCTCTCTTGGGTCGTGAAAGTCGGCTTCAGTGTGGTGGAGGTCACGCATCTGAACGGGAGGCACGGTGAGTGGTGTCGGGCAGCTGAGAGCAGCGAGGGCAGGGGTGACAGATGGGGACCCACGGGCCTGGGGAAGAAAGGGAGTGTCAGTGGCCCGGGCTGAGAAACCCACCGTGGGGGGCTCTGACAAAGGCTACTTACAGGTCTCCTCTTCAGGGGTGCCCTCGGCCTCACAGGGGCTCTCCTCCTGGTGGACGGTCGTCTGTGAACCTGACGGGGGAAGTGAGGCGGCTCCTCAGGGTGCAGCCGGCACAGCCCGAGGTTCTGGGGGCAACACGGGGTGTGTGGAGTGGACGTTGGCCTCGTGCGGTCCCCTCTGTTCCGGGAGCCCCCGGGTACACACTCAGGGCCCACACCTCACCTTCAGTCCTGGCACTGCCAGCCTCCTGTGCTCTGTGACCCGAGAACACGTGTCTCAGACCTAGGCCTTCCCGGTGTCTGGAGCCCCTGGGAGAGAAAGGAGGGGAGACCTCGGATCTACACTGTGGCACAGCCCTGGACCCGCGTGCTGGCAGGAGGCCTGGGCTCTGGCAGGTTCCCACTCTTCTAGGGTGGGAGGTCCTGTCCGCGCTAACTCAGGGTCCTCACCGGGACTCCAAGCGGGACCTGGGATTCTGCTCTCCAACCACCTGAGGGCCCCATCCTGATAGTAGGTCCCCGGTCTCTCTGAGCCCTGGATGCCGAAGTCAGGACACACCACGTGTGCTCATCCCGCATTGAGGCCTCCCAGGGCTGACAGCAGGCGCAGGATCGGTTGCGTCCCCTCTGTTCTGGGATCTCGGGTCCCTCACTCCTCCCTCGGGGTCACCTTGACTCCTGGCAGGACCTGGGATTCCCCTCTCAGCCCACCTGAGGCCCCGCCCGTCATACCAAGACCCCAGTCCCTCTGAGACCCGCATTTCAGGAACTGCTGCCCGAGGTCCTCCCGCCCCATGGCCTCCCACGACTGACTCTGTTCTGGCGTCCAGGGTCCCTGAATGCTAACTCGCGGTTGTCACCTTCACTCCCAGGCTGCCCTGAGATTCTCTCCTCCGCAGACCTGAGGCCCCCTCCCTTTCACTATGTCTCCAGTCTGTCTGAGACTCGAATGCGGAAGTCAGGACAAACCACGTGGGCCTGTCGTCCCCTCGGGCCTCCGGACAGCTGAAAGCAAGGGCGACTCTCTGTGGGATGGCCACTTTTCTGGGATCAGGGGCCCCTCCTTCCTGCTTGAGGGTCCTCACTTTGACTCAGGCGGCATGTAGCCTCCCCTTGGAGCCCCCGAGGCCCCGCCCCTCATCCCAGGACCCCAGTCCCTCCGAGACCCGGATGGCAGGAAACGCCACAGGTGGTCACCCTGCCCCAAGGCCTCCAAGGTCCAACACTGTCTCGGGGTGCAAGATCCGTCCGTTCTCCCTCGGGGTCCTCAACTTGACTCAGGCAGCATGTGGTCTCCCCTCTGGCCACCCCAATCCCCGCCCCTCATCCCAGGACCCCAGTCCCTCGGAGACCCGGATGTCGGGAAATGCCACTGGTGGTCACCCTGCCCCAAGGCCTCCAAGGTCCAACACTGTCTTGGGGTCCAGGATCCCTCCGTTCTCCCTCGGGGTCCTCACTTTGACTCAGGCGGCATGTAGCCTCCCCTTGGAACCCCCGAAGCCCCGCCCCTCATCTCAGGACCCCAGTCCCTCCGAGACCCGGATGGCGGGAAATGCCGCCGGTGCTTATTCCGATCTATGGCCTCCCAGGACCGACTGTGTTTTGGGGTCCAGGGTCCCTCACTGCTCGCTCGCGGTCGTCACCTTCACTCCCAGTGGGACCTCGGATTCTCTCCTCTGCAGATCCCAGGGTCCCCCCCTCATCTCACACGAAGTCCCCGGTCTCTGTGAGACCAGGGTGCCGCAGTCACGACACAACACGGGGACCTGTCCTGCCCTCGGGCCTCCGGACAGCTGATAGCAAGGGCCCCTTTCTGTGGGATGGCCTCTTTTCCGGGTTCGGGGTCCCCTCAGTTTTCCCTCAGGGTCGTCACTTAGGCGTCGTGTCGTCTAGCCTCTGGCCACCCGAGGCCCCGCCCCTCATCGCAGGACCCCCGTCCCTCGGAGACCCGGGTGTCAGGAAGTCAGGGCCCCACGAGTGCTCATCCCACCCAGGCCCTCCCAGGGCTGACAGCAGGGGCGGGGATCTGTGGGGCCCATGCTGTCCTCCGTCAGGGTCCTCACCTTGAGCCCTGGCGGGTCCTGGGACGCCCCCTTGTTGAGCCGAGCCCACACCTTCACACCAAGGCCCTCACTGCCCAGAGACCCCCAGGGGCGTCTGTGGACTCACAGCAGGCCACCAAGCCCAGGGCTTCCCAGGACTGTGGACGCCAGGCGCTGAGATGGATTCCCTGGGGGTCCCTCAGCCTTCCCTCTGCTCCTCACCTGGGCTCCAGGCTGGGCCTGGGCCCCTCCCTCTGCCCACCTCAGTTTGCTCCCCTTGGACCCAGGCCCCTCCACAGCCAGGACCCCCGAGAGGGAAGCGGGGGTGGGGGTTGGGGCACTGATCCCCGCAACCCTGCCTGCGGTCTCCCAGGGCTGACAGCAGAACCGACCTGGATTCCCTGCAACCCGAGTCCCTCCACACGGTTCTACCTTGACTCCTGGCAGCGCTGGGCTCCTTCCCTGTGCAGACCTGAAGCCGGCCTCCCTCACCCAGGCCCTCACCTCTCTCACCCCCCAGGGAGGGGGCATCAGCGCCCGTCACATCCGGACCCCGTGCCCGGGGGTCTCCCAGGGCTGTCGGGAGGGCCGGAGGTGGATTCCCTGTTTGGAATTCAGCCTCGGTGGGTGTTTCCTCCCTGCGATGTCCAGGACCATTCCTCATCTATGGCTTTGGATTCTGACCATCGAGGGGAGCTGACCCATCAGTGTAAGTGTCCAGCAGACCGTTTCCAAGAACACACCCCAGTAAATCCTACCCCAAGTTTGGGGCGGTTACCAAACCTCTTCAACTATATATGCCAGGACGGAGTACACTGTGAGCCACGTCAAACGCCACTCCTCCCTGCAGTTGGAGCATTCTGAGTGTCCTAGCAGCTCAGGCAGGATAACCAGGTCTCTAAGCATCCCTGAACAAAGTACACCTTCCCCCCTCGCCCAGGAGATGTATCCACGATCCCAGAGGGACTTCTCAGAGCAATCTCCCACCTGACACGTTCCTCTCACCACTAACAAGTGCCGTCTGCACGTCTGCCTGCCGCCACCACCCAGCTTCATTACCATCACCTCCCACAGAAGGACCTCCCCCCCAGCTTCCCAAAGCCCCGAACTGCCCTGGCGCTGGGCACTTACACTTGGGTGCTCTCTCCCGGACCCCCACCCCCTCGCCCTATTTTTATTTGCCCTATGGGACTTAGGAGACCTTTCACCAACTTCCCGATGTGACTGCGGCTCCTAGACTGTCCTAGGTGTGGGCTGTCCTGCTTTTCCGAGTGTCCCCACTGCTAACACCGAGCCCTCCAGAGAGCAGAGGCTCGGTGAACGTCTGCGGATGAACTGAGATGGTGAGCAGGGATCCTACTGATCCAGGTTGATTTTCTCCTACTTTCTTAACTAAGCCAGACAAATCCAGGTTATACACACATAATTATAATTTTATAGACTGACAGAAGAAAAGGGATAAGGAGCCAATAATTACCTATCGTTTACTTTTACTTCTCTCTTTCTTGACCCCACCGATTTTAGTGCTGATCACTCTCTCTCAATTTCCAAGTAAATTTCTATTCCGATGCGGTGTTACCTACTTTGGCATGACACAGTATGATGGAAACTTTCCCAATTTGTTTTACAAAATAGCAAAACTCAGTCTTGGGCTGCCTAAGTACCAGTACGTGTATAATCAATATCATTCACAAACTAAGATACTGAAGCTTATTAAATATTATTATTAATATACAGAAATCTGTTGCATCTTATACACTAACAAAGGAGTATCAGAAAGAGAAATCAAGGAAACAATCCCATTTACCATCACATCAAAGAGAATAAATAATCTAGTAATAAACCTAGCTAAGGAGACCAAAGACCTGTACTCCAATAACTACAAGACACTGATGCAAGAAGCTGAAGATGACACCAACAGATGGAAAGATATACCGTGTTCTTGGATTGGAAGAATCAGTGTTGTTGACCAAACAACCCAGTGACCATACTACCCAAGGCAATCTACAGATTCAAAGCAATCCCTGTCAAAATAACAATGGCATTTTTCTCAGAACCAGAACAAATAATTTAAAAAAGTGTCTGGAAAAAGAAAAGAACCCCAATAGCTAAAACAATCTTGGGAATGAAGAACAGAGCTGGAGAGATCATGCTCCCTGATGTTAGACTATACTACAAAGCTGTAGTAATCAAAACAGTGCGGTTCTGGCCCCCAAACAGACACACAGATCAATGGAACAGGATAGAGAGGCGAGAAGTAAACCCACACACTTACCGTCAATTAATGTACGACAAAGGAAGCAAGGATATTGAATGGAGAAAAGACAGTCTCTTCAATAAGTGGCTCTGGGAAAACTGGACAGCTACCTGTCAAACAATGAACTTAGAACATTCTCTAACACCATATACAAAAATAAACTCAAAATAGATTAAAGATCTACATTTAAGACTGGATACTATAATACTCCTAGAGGAAAACATAGGCAGAACACTCTCTGACATAAATTACAGCAATAACTTTTTGGATCCATGTCCTAAAACAAAGGAAATAAAAGGAAAAATAAACAGCGGGGACCTAATTATACTTAAAAGCTTCTGCACAGCAAGGGAACCCACTGACTAAATTAAAACAACAACCTACTGAAGGGGAGAAAATATTTGCAAACGTTACAACTGACAAGGGAGCAATAACCACCATATATAAACAGCTCATACAATTCAACATCAAAAAAACAAATGACCCAACTAAAAACGGGCAGAACACCACAATAGACATTTGTCCAAAGAGGAAATGCAGGTGGCCAGCAGGCACGTGAAAAGATGCTCAGTATAATTAACCATCAGGGAAATGCAAATCAAAACCACGATGACATATCACCTTATACCTGTCAGAATGGCTACCTTCAAAAGGAACGCAAATAGCAAATGTTGGCGAAGATGTGGAGAGAAGGGATCCCTCCTACACTGTTGGTGGGGATGTAAATTGGTGTGACCACTCTGGAAAACAGTATGCCGTTTCTCAAAAAACTAAAACTAGAACTACCAAGTGACCCAGCAATTCCATTCCTGGGTATACATCTCAAAAAACAAAAAACAAAACAAAAAAAAAACCAGATACTAATTTGAAAAGATACACGCACCCAATATTCATAGCAGCGTTATCTACAATTGCCAAGATGTGGAAGGAACCTAAATGTCCATCAGCAGATGAATGGACACACACACACACAGACACACACACACACACACACACACACACACACACACACACACACACCCCGGAATACTACTCAGCCATAAAAAACAAAATTTTGCCGTTTGCAGCAAGATGGATGGACTTGGAGGACATTATGCTAAGTGAAATAAATCAGACAGAGAAAGACAAATACTGTATGATATCAATTTATATGTGGACTCTAAAAAATACAACAAACTAGTGAGTATAACAAAGAAGAAGCAGGCTCATAGAGAACAAACTACTGATTACCAGTGGGGAGGGGTGAGGGGCAAGGGGCAATATAGGGGTGAGGGAGTGGGAAGTACAAACTATTGGGTGTAAGGAAGGTTCAAGAATGTATTGCAGAACAAGGGGTATATAACCAATATTTTCTCATAACTGTAAATAAAATGTAATCTTTAAAAAGACTGTATAATAAAATAAAGTATATTGATATTTATTAAAACGAATAACATCTGAAACATCACTAAAGGAAATGAAGATGAATTTCCATATCATTGTAGAGAACAGGAGCCCAGAGATGTTGTACACCGTGTCCCCCCCCACTGGCCCGGGCCCTCACTACCTAGAAGGCTGACTGCTTGCTCCTCAGACACACAGTGAAGAGTCAGCCTCACTTCCTGCCCGGCAGGAGAAGCTGCCGGACTGGGGCCTAGAAGGAGCCCAGCTGCAAGTCTGGCTCAGGCCCCCTCTTCCTCATCACTCACTCGCTCTTCAGACAGGGACGGGAAAGAACTGGGACCCCTTCTATTGATCCTGAGGAAATGTTCCAGGACTTGCAGCTTGCTGGTCTCCGTGTAGGCCCGGGGACCCCACAGGAACTCGTGGCGAGCGGGATCGCTGTTGGCCACCTGCCGGTACTCCACGTACCCCTCCCGCACCCACACGTTGGTGATGAGCTCCCTGGGCTCCCCATAGATGAAGTGCTCCCTCCCAGCACACAGCCCCATCTTGCTAAGTGCTCCCCAGACTGCCTCCTCAGGAGCAAAGTCGCCCTCCAGGACAATCACACCCAGAAGTATCAGCAGGAGGCCAGTCTTGGGAATGCTCTGCCCATCGTCCTGCATGCCATCGTAGGTGAGGCCCAGGGTGGGGACCAGGACATACAAGTGCTCCCTGGGGTCCACCTCCTTCACATCCACCCCAAAGACCAGCTGCAGACACTCAGAGGCTTGGCTCAAGACCGCAGGGAAGTGGTCCTGGTCATCTCTGAGGACCGCATTCAGCATTTCCTCTTTTGAGGTCGGCTGCTTTGTGCGGTACTTGTGGAGCAGGAAGCCCATCAGGTCAACCATCATCAAATGTAATGCATCGTGGAGCCGGGACTCGGCATCTGCCGGGTCCTGCCCGGTGCTGGGCCCCTCCTCACCTTGGCTTCTGAGGCCATTGTCTTCCGACTGGCTCCAGGGAGGGGCTGCCACGGCTGTGGGGGAGGGGCAGACACCCTGAGGGCTCTGCGCGGGACTGGGTGTCCCAGAATCAGCCACCTCCTCGCCACTGCCCAGGAACAGGACTGAGTAGGAAGACAAGGAGGAGAAGGAGGAGGAGGAGGAAGAGGAGGAGGAGGAGGAGGGAGACAACGGGGATGCGCCCTCCTCCTCCTCAACCCAAATGTCCTGCTCATCCTCGGAATCCTCAGCCTCTCTTGGGTCGTGAAAGTCGGCTTCAGTGTGGTGGAGGTCACGCATCTGAACGGGAGGCACGGTGAGTGGTGTCGGGCAGCTGAGAGCAGCGAGGGCAGGGGTGACAGATGGGGACCCACGGGCCTGGGGAAGAAAGGGAGTGTCAGTGGCCCGGGCTGAGAAACCCACCGTGGGGGGCTCTGACAAAGGCTACTTACAGGTCTCCTCTTCAGGGGTGCCCTCGGCCTCACAGGGGCTCTCCTCCTGGTGGACGGTCGTCTGTGAACCTGACGGGGGAAGTGAGGCGGCTCCTCAGGGTGCAGCCGGCACAGCCCGAGGTTCTGGGGGCAACACGGGGTGTGTGGAGTGGACGTTGGCCTCGTGCGGTCCCCTCTGTTCCGGGAGCCCCCGGGTACACACTCAGGGCCCACACCTCACCTTCAGTCCTGGCACTGCCAGCCTCCTGTGCTCTGTGACCCGAGAACACGTGTCTCAGACCTAGGCCTTCCCGGTGTCTGGAGCCCCTGGGAGAGAAAGGAGGGGAGACCTCGGATCTACACTGTGGCACAGCCCTGGACCCGCGTGCTGGCAGGAGGCCTGGGCTCTGGCAGGTTCCCACTCTTCTAGGGTGGGAGGTCCTGTCCGCGCTAACTCAGGGTCCTCACCGGGACTCCAAGCGGGACCTGGGATTCTGCTCTCCAACCACCTGAGGGCCCCATCCTGATAGTAGGTCCCCGGTCTCTCTGAGCCCTGGATGCCGAAGTCAGGACACACCACGTGTGCTCATCCCGCATTGAGGCCTCCCAGGGCTGACAGCAGGCGCAGGATCGGTTGCGTCCCCTCTGTTCTGGGATCTCGGGTCCCTCACTCCTCCCTCGGGGTCACCTTGACTCCTGGCAGGACCTGGGATTCCCCTCTCAGCCCACCTGAGGCCCCGCCCGTCATACCAAGACCCCAGTCCCTCTGAGACCCGCATTTCAGGAACTGCTGCCCGAGGTCCTCCCGCCCCATGGCCTCCCACGACTGACTCTGTTCTGGCGTCCAGGGTCCCTGAATGCTAACTCGCGGTTGTCACCTTCACTCCCAGGCTGCCCTGAGATTCTCTCCTCCGCAGACCTGAGGCCCCCTCCCTTTCACTATGTCTCCAGTCTGTCTGAGACTCGAATGCGGAAGTCAGGACAAACCACGTGGGCCTGTCGTCCCCTCGGGCCTCCGGACAGCTGAAAGCAAGGGCGACTCTCTGTGGGATGGCCACTTTTCTGGGATCAGGGGCCCCTCCTTCCTGCTTGAGGGTCCTCACTTTGACTCAGGCGGCATGTAGCCTCCCCTTGGAGCCCCCGAGGCCCCGCCCCTCATCCCAGGACCCCAGTCCCTCCGAGACCCGGATGGCAGGAAACGCCACAGGTGGTCACCCTGCCCCAAGGCCTCCAAGGTCCAACACTGTCTCGGGGTGCAAGATCCGTCCGTTCTCCCTCGGGGTCCTCAACTTGACTCAGGCAGCATGTGGTCTCCCCTCTGGCCACCCCAATCCCCGCCCCTCATCCCAGGACCCCAGTCCCTCGGAGACCCGGATGTCGGGAAATGCCACTGGTGGTCACCCTGCCCCAAGGCCTCCAAGGTCCAACACTGTCTTGGGGTCCAGGATCCCTCCGTTCTCCCTCGGGGTCCTCACTTTGACTCAGGCGGCATGTAGCCTCCCCTTGGAACCCCCGAAGCCCCGCCCCTCATCTCAGGACCCCAGTCCCTCCGAGACCCGGATGGCGGGAAATGCCGCCGGTGCTTATTCCGATCTATGGCCTCCCAGGACCGACTGTGTTTTGGGGTCCAGGGTCCCTCACTGCTCGCTCGCGGTCGTCACCTTCACTCCCAGTGGGACCTCGGATTCTCTCCTCTGCAGATCCCAGGGTCCCCCCCTCATCTCACACGAAGTCCCCGGTCTCTGTGAGACCAGGGTGCCGCAGTCACGACACAACACGGGGACCTGTCCTGCCCTCGGGCCTCCGGACAGCTGATAGCAAGGGCCCCTTTCTGTGGGATGGCCTCTTTTCCGGGTTCGGGGTCCCCTCAGTTTTCCCTCAGGGTCGTCACTTAGGCGTCGTGTCGTCTAGCCTCTGGCCACCCGAGGCCCCGCCCCTCATCGCAGGACCCCCGTCCCTCGGAGACCCGGGTGTCAGGAAGTCAGGGCCCCACGAGTGCTCATCCCACCCAGGCCCTCCCAGGGCTGACAGCAGGGGCGGGGATCTGTGGGGCCCATGCTGTCCTCCGTCAGGGTCCTCACCTTGAGCCCTGGCGGGTCCTGGGACGCCCCCTTGTTGAGCCGAGCCCACACCTTCACACCAAGGCCCTCACTGCCCAGAGACCCCCAGGGGCGTCTGTGGACTCACAGCAGGCCACCAAGCCCAGGGCTTCCCAGGACTGTGGACGCCAGGCGCTGAGATGGATTCCCTGGGGGTCCCTCAGCCTTCCCTCTGCTCCTCACCTGGGCTCCAGGCTGGGCCTGGGCCCCTCCCTCTGCCCACCTCAGTTTGCTCCCCTTGGACCCAGGCCCCTCCACAGCCAGGACCCCCGAGAGGGAAGCGGGGGTGGGGGTTGGGGCACTGATCCCCGCAACCCTGCCTGCGGTCTCCCAGGGCTGACAGCAGAACCGACCTGGATTCCCTGCAACCCGAGTCCCTCCACACGGTTCTACCTTGACTCCTGGCAGCGCTGGGCTCCTTCCCTGTGCAGACCTGAAGCCGGCCTCCCTCACCCAGGCCCTCACCTCTCTCACCCCCCAGGGAGGGGGCATCAGCGCCCGTCACATCCGGACCCCGTGCCCGGGGGTCTCCCAGGGCTGTCGGGAGGGCCGGAGGTGGATTCCCTGTTTGGAATTCAGCCTCGGTGGGTGTTTCCTCCCTGCGATGTCCAGGACCATTCCTCATCTATGGCTTTGGATTCTGACCATCGAGGGGAGCTGACCCATCAGTGTAAGTGTCCAGCAGACCGTTTCCAAGAACACACCCCAGTAAATCCTACCCCAAGTTTGGGGCGGTTACCAAACCTCTTCAACTATATATGCCAGGACGGAGTACACTGTGAGCCACGTCAAACGCCACTCCTCCCTGCAGTTGGAGCATTCTGAGTGTCCTAGCAGCTCAGGCAGGATAACCAGGTCTCTAAGCATCCCTGAACAAAGTACACCTTCCCCCCTCGCCCAGGAGATGTATCCACGATCCCAGAGGGACTTCTCAGAGCAATCTCCCACCTGACACGTTCCTCTCACCACTAACAAGTGCCGTCTGCACGTCTGCCTGCCGCCACCACCCAGCTTCATTACCATCACCTCCCACAGAAGGACCTCCCCCCCAGCTTCCCAAAGCCCCGAACTGCCCTGGCGCTGGGCACTTACACTTGGGTGCTCTCTCCCGGACCCCCACCCCCTCGCCCTATTTTTATTTGCCCTATGGGACTTAGGAGACCTTTCACCAACTTCCCGATGTGACTGCGGCTCCTAGACTGTCCTAGGTGTGGGCTGTCCTGCTTTTCCGAGTGTCCCCACTGCTAACACCGAGCCCTCCAGAGAGCAGAGGCTCGGTGAACGTCTGCGGATGAACTGAGATGGTGAGCAGGGATCCTACTGATCCAGGTTGATTTTCTCCTACTTTCTTAACTAAGCCAGACAAATCCAGGTTATACACACATAATTATAATTTTATAGACTGACAGAAGAAAAGGGATAAGGAGCCAATAATTACCTATCGTTTACTTTTACTTCTCTCTTTCTTGACCCCACCGATTTTAGTGCTGATCACTCTCTCTCAATTTCCAAGTAAATTTCTATTCCGATGCGGTGTTACCTACTTTGGCATGACACAGTATGATGGAAACTTTCCCAATTTGTTTTACAAAATAGCAAAACTCAGTCTTGGGCTGCCTAAGTACCAGTACGTGTATAATCAATATCATTCACAAACTAAGATACTGAAGCTTATTAAATATTATTATTAATATACAGAAATCTGTTGCATCTTATACACTAACAAAGGAGTATCAGAAAGAGAAATCAAGGAAACAATCCCATTTACCATCACATCAAAGAGAATAAATAATCTAGTAATAAACCTAGCTAAGGAGACCAAAGACCTGTACTCCAATAACTACAAGACACTGATGCAAGAAGCTGAAGATGACACCAACAGATGGAAAGATATACCGTGTTCTTGGATTGGAAGAATCAGTGTTGTTGACCAAACAACCCAGTGACCATACTACCCAAGGCAATCTACAGATTCAAAGCAATCCCTGTCAAAATAACAATGGCATTTTTCTCAGAACCAGAACAAATAATTTAAAAAAGTGTCTGGAAAAAGAAAAGAACCCCAATAGCTAAAACAATCTTGGGAATGAAGAACAGAGCTGGAGAGATCATGCTCCCTGACGTTAGACTATACTACAAAGCTGTAGTAATCAAAACAGTGCGGTTCTGGCCCCCAAACAGACACACAGATCAATGGAACAGGATAGAGAGGCGAGAAGTAAACCCACACACTTACCGTCAATTAATGTACGACAAAGGAAGCAAGGATATTGAATGGAGAAAAGACAGTCTCTTCAATAAGTGGCTCTGGGAAAACTGGACAGCTACCTGTCAAACAATGAACTTAGAACATTCTCTAACACCATATACAAAAATAAACTCAAAATAGATTAAAGATCTACATTTAAGACTGGATACTATAATACTCCTAGAGGAAAACATAGGCAGAACACTCTCTGACATAAATTACAGCAATAACTTTTTGGATCCATGTCCTAAAACAAAGGAAATAAAAGGAAAAATAAACAGCGGGGACCTAATTATACTTAAAAGCTTCTGCACAGCAAGGGAACCCACTGACTAAATTAAAACAACAACCTACTGAAGGGGAGAAAATATTTGCAAACGTTACAACTGACAAGGGAGCAATAACCACCATATATAAACAGCTCATACAATTCAACATCAAAAAAACAAATGACCCAACTAAAAACGGGCAGAACACCACAATAGACATTTGTCCAAAGAGGAAATGCAGGTGGCCAGCAGGCACGTGAAAAGATGCTCAGTATAATTAACCATCAGGGAAATGCAAATCAAAACCACGATGACATATCACCTTATACCTGTCAGAATGGCTACCTTCAAAAGGAACGCAAATAGCAAATGTTGGCGAAGATGTGGAGAGAAGGGATCCCTCCTACACTGTTGGTGGGGATGTAAATTGGTGTGACCACTCTGGAAAACAGTATGCCGTTTCTCAAAAAACTAAAACTAGAACTACCAAGTGACCCAGCAATTCCATTCCTGGGTATACATCTCAAAAAACAAAAAACAAAACAAAAAAAAAACCAGATACTAATTTGAAAAGATACACGCACCCAATATTCATAGCAGCGTTATCTACAATTGCCAAGATGTGGAAGGAACCTAAATGTCCATCAGCAGATGAATGGACACACACACACACAGACACACACACACACACACACACACACACACACACACACACACACACCCCGGAATACTACTCAGCCATAAAAAACAAAATTTTGCCGTTTGCAGCAAGATGGATGGACTTGGAGGACATTATGCTAAGTGAAATAAATCAGACAGAGAAAGACAAATACTGTATGATATCAATTTATATGTGGACTCTAAAAAATACAACAAACTAGTGAGTATAACAAAGAAGAAGCAGGCTCATAGAGAACAAACTACTGATTACCAGTGGGGAGGGGTGAGGGGCAAGGGGCAATATAGGGGTGAGGGAGTGGGAAGTACAAACTATTGGGTGTAAGGAAGGTTCAAGAATGTATTGCAGAACAAGGGGTATATAACCAATATTTTCTCATAACTGTAAATAAAATGTAATCTTTAAAAAGACTGTATAATAAAATAAAGTATATTGATATTTATTAAAACGAATAACATCTGAAACATCACTAAAGGAAATGAAGATGAATTTCCATATCATTGTAGAGAACAGGAGCCCAGAGATGTTGTACACCGTGTCCCCCCCCACTGGCCCGGGCCCTCACTACCTAGAAGGCTGACTGCTTGCTCCTCAGACACACAGTGAAGAGTCAGCCTCACTTCCTGCCCGGCAGGAGAAGCTGCCGGACTGGGGCCTAGAAGGAGCCCAGCTGCAAGTCTGGCTCAGGCCCCCTCTTCCTCATCACTCACTCGCTCTTCAGACAGGGACGGGAAAGAACTGGGACCCCTTCTATTGATCCTGAGGAAATGTTCCAGGACTTGCAGCTTGCTGGTCTCCGTGTAGGCCCGGGGACCCCACAGGAACTCGTGGCGAGCGGGATCGCTGTTGGCCACCTGCCGGTACTCCACGTACCCCTCCCGCACCCACACGTTGGTGATGAGCTCCCTGGGCTCCCCATAGATGAAGTGCTCCCTCCCAGCACACAGCCCCATCTTGCTAAGTGCTCCCCAGACTGCCTCCTCAGGAGCAAAGTCGCCCTCCAGGACAATCACACCCAGAAGTATCAGCAGGAGGCCAGTCTTGGGAATGCTCTGCCCATCGTCCTGCATGCCATCGTAGGTGAGGCCCAGGGTGGGGACCAGGACATACAAGTGCTCCCTGGGGTCCACCTCCTTCACATCCACCCCAAAGACCAGCTGCAGACACTCAGAGGCTTGGCTCAAGACCGCAGGGAAGTGGTCCTGGTCATCTCTGAGGACCGCATTCAGCATTTCCTCTTTTGAGGTCGGCTGCTTTGTGCGGTACTTGTGGAGCAGGAAGCCCATCAGGTCAACCATCATCAAATGTAATGCATCGTGGAGCCGGGACTCGGCATCTGCCGGGTCCTGCCCGGTGCTGGGCCCCTCCTCACCTTGGCTTCTGAGGCCATTGTCTTCCGACTGGCTCCAGGGAGGGGCTGCCACGGCTGTGGGGGAGGGGCAGACACCCTGAGGGCTCTGCGCGGGACTGGGTGTCCCAGAATCAGCCACCTCCTCGCCACTGCCCAGGAACAGGACTGAGTAGGAAGACAAGGAGGAGAAGGAGGAGGAGGAGGAAGAGGAGGAGGAGGAGGAGGGAGACAACGGGGATGCGCCCTCCTCCTCCTCAACCCAAATGTCCTGCTCATCCTCGGAATCCTCAGCCTCTCTTGGGTCGTGAAAGTCGGCTTCAGTGTGGTGGAGGTCACGCATCTGAACGGGAGGCACGGTGAGTGGTGTCGGGCAGCTGAGAGCAGCGAGGGCAGGGGTGACAGATGGGGACCCACGGGCCTGGGGAAGAAAGGGAGTGTCAGTGGCCCGGGCTGAGAAACCCACCGTGGGGGGCTCTGACAAAGGCTACTTACAGGTCTCCTCTTCAGGGGTGCCCTCGGCCTCACAGGGGCTCTCCTCCTGGTGGACGGTCGTCTGTGAACCTGACGGGGGAAGTGAGGCGGCTCCTCAGGGTGCAGCCGGCACAGCCCGAGGTTCTGGGGGCAACACGGGGTGTGTGGAGTGGACGTTGGCCTCGTGCGGTCCCCTCTGTTCCGGGAGCCCCCGGGTACACACTCAGGGCCCACACCTCACCTTCAGTCCTGGCACTGCCAGCCTCCTGTGCTCTGTGACCCGAGAACACGTGTCTCAGACCTAGGCCTTCCCGGTGTCTGGAGCCCCTGGGAGAGAAAGGAGAGGAGACCTCGGATCTACACTGTGGCACAGCCCTGGACCCGCGTGCTGGCAGGAGGCCTGGGCTCTGGCAGGTTCCCACTCGTCTAGGGTGGGAGGTCCTGTCCGCGCTAACTCAGGGTCCTCACCGGGACTCCAAGCGGGACCTGGGATTCTGCTCTCCAACCACCTGAGGGCCCCATCCTGATAGTAGGTCCCCGGTCTCTCTGAGCCCTGGATGCCGAAGTCAGGACACACCACGTGTGCTCATCCCGCATTGAGGCCTCCCAGGGCTGACAGCAG
Source organism: Camelus bactrianus (assembly GCF_048773025.1). Taxonomy (NCBI): domain Eukaryota; kingdom Metazoa; phylum Chordata; class Mammalia; order Artiodactyla; family Camelidae; genus Camelus; species Camelus bactrianus. The sequence goes on along the minus strand of NC_133575.1, from coordinate 116,263,493 downwards.
GCGCAGGATCGGTTGCGTCCCCTCTGTTCTGGGATCTCGGGTCCCTCACTCCTCCCTCGGGGTCACCTTGACTCCTGGCAGGACCTGGGATTCCCCTCTCAGCCCACCTGAGGCCCCGCCCGTCATACCAAGACCCCAGTCCCTCTGAGACCCGCATTTCAGGAACTGCTGCCCGAGGTCCTCCCGCCCCATGGCCTCCCACGACTGACTCTGTTCTGGCGTCCAGGGTCCCTGAATGCTAACTCGCGGTTGTCACCTTCACTCCCAGGCTGCCCTGAGATTCTCTCCTCCGCAGACCTGAGGCCCCCTCCCTTTCACTATGTCTCCAGTCTGTCTGAGACTCGAATGCGGAAGTCAGGACAAACCACGTGGGCCTGTCGTCCCCTCGGGCCTCCGGACAGCTGAAAGCAAGGGCGACTCTCTGTGGGATGGCCACTTTTCTGGGATCAGGGGCCCCTCCTTCCTGCTTGAGGGTCCTCACTTTGACTCAGGCGGCATGTAGCCTCCCCTTGGAGCCCCCGAGGCCCCGCCCCTCATCCCAGGACCCCAGTCCCTCCGAGACCCGGATGGCAGGAAACGCCACAGGTGGTCACCCTGCCCCAAGGCCTCCAAGGTCCAACACTGTCTCGGGGTGCAAGATCCGTCCGTTCTCCCTCGGGGTCCTCAACTTGACTCAGGCAGCATGTGGTCTCCCCTCTGGCCACCCCAATCCCCGCCCCTCATCCCAGGACCCCAGTCCCTCGGAGACCCGGATGTCGGGAAATGCCACCGGTGGTCACCCTGCCCCTAGGCCTCCAAGGTCCAACACTGTCTTGGGGTCCAGGATCCCTCCGTTCTCCCTCGGGGTCCTCACTTTGACTCAGGCGGCATGTAGCCTCCCCTTGGAACCCCCGAAGCCCCGCCCCTCATCTCAGGACCCCAGTCCCTCCGAGACCCGGATGGCGGGAAATGCCGCCGGTGCTTATTCCGATCTATGGCCTCCCAGGACCGACTGTGTTTTGGGGTCCAGGGTCCCTCACTGCTCGCTCGCGGTCGTCACCTTCACTCCCAGTGGGACCTCGGATTCTCTCCTCTGCAGATCCCAGGGTCCCCCCCTCATCTCACACGAAGTCCCCGGTCTCTGTGAGACCAGGGTGCCGCAGTCACGACACAACACGGGGACCTGTCCTGCCCTCGGGCCTCCGGACAGCTGATAGCAAGGGCCCCTTTCTGTGGGATGGCCTCTTTTCCGGGTTCGGGGTCCCCTCAGTTTTCCCTCAGGGTCGTCACTTAGGCGTCGTGTCGTCTAGCCTCTGGCCACCCGAGGCCCCGCCCCTCATCGCAGGACCCCCGTCCCTCGGAGACCCGGGTGTCAGGAAGTCAGGGCCCCACGAGTGCTCATCCCACCCAGGCCCTCCCAGGGCTGACAGCAGGGGCGGGGATCTGTGGGGCCCATGCTGTCCTCCGTCAGGGTCCTCACCTTGAGCCCTGGCGGGTCCTGGGACGCCCCCTTGTTGAGCCGAGCCCACACCTTCACACCAAGGCCCTCACTGCCCAGAGACCCCCAGGGGCGTCTGTGGACTCACAGCAGGCCACCAAGCCCAGGGCTTCCCAGGACTGTGGACGCCAGGCGCTGAGATGGATTCCCTGGGGGTCCCTCAGCCTTCCCTCTGCTCCTCACCTGGGCTCCAGGCTGGGCCTGGGCCCCTCCCTCTGCCCACCTCACTTTGCTCCCCTTGGACCCAGGCCCCTCCACAGCCAGGACCCCCGAGAGGGAAGCGGGGGTGGGGGTTGGGGCACTGATCCCCGCAACCCTGCCTGCGGTCTCCCAGGGCTGACAGCAGAACCGACCTGGATTCCCTGCAACCCGAGTCCCTCCACACGGTTCTACCTTGACTCCTGGCAGCGCTGGGCTCCTTCCCTGTGCAGACCTGAAGCCGGCCTCCCTCACCCAGGCCCTCACCTCTCTCACCCCCCAGGGAGGGGGCATCAGCGCCCGTCACATCCGGACCCCGTGCCCGGGGGTCTCCCAGGGCTGTCGGGAGGGCCGGAGGTGGATTCCCTGTTTGGAATTCAGCCTCGGTGGGTGTTTCCTCCCTGCGATGTCCAGGACCATTCCTCATCTATGGCTTTGGATTCTGACCATCGAGGGGAGCTGACCCATCAGTGTAAGTGTCCAGCAGACCGTTTCCAAGAACACACCCCAGTAAATCCTACCCCAAGTTTGGGGCGGTTACCAAACCTCTTCAACTATATATGCCAGGACGGAGTACACTGTGAGCCACGTCAAACGCCACTCCTCCCTGCAGTTGGAGCATTCTGAGTGTCCTAGCAGCTCAGGCAGGATAACCAGGTCTCTAAGCATCCCTGAACAAAGTACACCTTCCCCCCTCGCCCAGGAGATGTATCCACGATCCCAGAGGGACTTCTCAGAGCAATCTCCCACCTGACACGTTCCTCTCACCACTAACAAGTGCCGTCTGCACGTCTGCCTGCTGCCACCACCCAGCTTCATTACCATCACCTCCCACAGAAGGACCTCCCCCCCAGCTTCCCAAAGCCCTGAACTGCCCTGGCGCTGGGCACTTACACTTGGGTGCTCTCTCCCGGACCCCCACCCCCTCGCCCTATTTTTATTTGCCCTATGGGACTTAGGAGACCTTTCACCAACTTCCCGATGTGACTGCGGCTCCTAGACTGTCCTAGGTGTGGGCTGTCCTGCTTTTCCGAGTGTCCCCACTGCTAACACCGAGCCCTCCAGAGAGCAGAGGCTCGGTGAACGTCTGCGGATGAACTGAGATGGTGAGCAGGGATCCTACTGATCCAGGTTGATTTTCTCCTACTTTCTTAACTAAGCCAGACAAATCCAGGTTATACACACATAATTATAATTTTATAGACTGACAGAAGAAAAGGGATAAGGAGCCAATAATTACCTATCGTTTACTTTTACTTCTCTCTTTCTTGACCCCACCGATTTTAGTGCTGATCACTCTCTCTCAATTTCCAAGTAAATTTCTATTCCGATGCGGTGTTACCTACTTTGGCATGACACAGTATGATGGAAACTTTCCCAATTTGTTTTACAAAATAGCAAAACTCAGTCTTGGGCTGCCTAAGTACCAGTACGTGTATAATCAATATCATTCACAAACTAAGATACTGAAGCTTATTAAATATTATTATTAATATACAGAAATCTGTTGCATCTTATACACTAACAAAGGAGTATCAGAAAGAGAAATCAAGGAAACAATCCCATTTACCATCACATCAAAGAGAATAAATAATCTAGTAATAAACCTAGCTAAGGAGACCAAAGACCTGTACTCCAATAACTACAAGACACTGATGCAAGAAGCTGAAGATGACACCAACAGATGGAAAGATATACCGTGTTCTTGGATTGGAAGAATCAGTGTTGTTGACCAAACAACCCAGTGACCATACTACCCAAGGCAATCTACAGATTCAAAGCAATCCCTGTCAAAATAACAATGGCATTTTTCTCAGAACCAGAACAAATAATTTAAAAAAGTGTCTGGAAAAAGAAAAGAACCCCAATAGCTAAAACAATCTTGGGAATGAAGAACAGAGCTGGAGAGATCATGCTCCCTGACGTTAGACTATACTACAAAGCTGTAGTAATCAAAACAGTGCGGTTCTGGCCCCCAAACAGACACACAGATCAATGGAACAGGATAGAGAGGCGAGAAGTAAACCCACACACTTACCGTCAATTAATGTACGACAAAGGAAGCAAGGATATTGAATGGAGAAAAGACAGTCTCTTCAATAAGTGGCTCTGGGAAAACTGGACAGCTACCTGTCAAACAATGAACTTAGAACATTCTCTAACACCATATACAAAAATAAACTCAAAATAGATTAAAGATCTACATTTAAGACTGGATACTATAATACTCCTAGAGGAAAACATAGGCAGAACACTCTCTGACATAAATTACAGCAATAACTTTTTGGATCCATGTCCTAAAACAAAGGAAATAAAAGGAAAAATAAACAGCGGGGACCTAATTATACTTAAAAGCTTCTGCACAGCAAGGGAACCCACTGACTAAATTAAAACAACAACCTACTGAAGGGGAGAAAATATTTGCAAACGTTACAACTGACAAGGGAGCAATAACCACCATATATAAACAGCTCATACAATTCAACATCAAAAAAACAAATGACCCAACTAAAAACGGGCAGAACACCACAATAGACATTTGTCCAAAGAGGAAATGCAGGTGGCCAGCAGGCACGTGAAAAGATGCTCAGTATAATTAACCATCAGGGAAATGCAAATCAAAACCACGATGACATATCACCTTATACCTGTCAGAATGGCTACCTTCAAAAGGAACGCAAATAGCAAATGTTGGCGAAGATGTGGAGAGAAGGGATCCCTCCTACACTGTTGGTGGGGATGTAAATTGGTGTGACCACTCTGGAAAACAGTATGCCGTTTCTCAAAAAACTAAAACTAGAACTACCAAGTGACCCAGCAATTCCATTCCTGGGTATACATCTCAAAAAAAACAAAACAAAACAAAAAAAAAACCAGATACTAATTTGAAAAGATACACGCACCCAATATTCATAGCAGCGTTATCTACAATTGCCAAGATGTGGAAGGAACCTAAATGTCCATCAGCAGATGAATGGACACACACACACACAGACACACAGACACACACACACACACACACACACACACACACCCCGGAATACTACTCAGCCATAAAAAACAAAATTTTGCCGTTTGCAGCAAGATGGATGGACTTGGAGGACATTATGCTAAGTGAAATAAATCAGACAGAGAAAGACAAATACTGTATGATATCAATTTATATGTGGACTCTAAAAAATACAACAAACTAGTGAGTATAACAAAGAAGAAGCAGGCTCATAGAGAACAAACTACTGATTACCAGTGGGGAGGGGTGAGGGGCAAGGGGCAATATAGGGGTGAGGGAGTGGGAAGTACAAACTATTGGGTGTAAGGAAGGTTCAAGAATGTATTGCAGAACAAGGGGTATATAACCAATATTTTCTCATAACTGTAAATAAAATGTAATCTTTAAAAAGACTGTATAATAAAATAAAGTATATTGATATTTATTAAAACGAATAACATCTGAAACATCACTAAAGGAAATGAAGATGAATTTCCATATCATTGTAGAGAACAGGAGCCCAGAGATGCTGTACACCGTGTCCCCCCCCACTGGCCCGGGCCCTCACTACCTAGAAGGCTGACTGCTTGCTCCTCAGACACACAGTGAAGAGTCAGCCTCACTTCCTGCCCGGCAGGAGAAGCTGCCGGACTGGGGCCTAGAAGGAGCCCAGCTGCAAGTCTGGCTCAGGCCCCCTCTTCCTCATCACTCACTCGCTCTTCAGACAGGGACGGGAAAGAACTGGGACCCCTTCTATTGATCCTGAGGAAATGTTCCAGGACTTGCAGCTTGCTGGTCTCCGTGTAGGCCCGGGGACCCCACAGGAACTCGTGGCGAGCGGGATCGCTGTTGGCCACCTGCCGGTACTCCACGTACCCCTCCCGCACCCACACGTTGGTGATGAGCTCCCTGGGCTCCCCATAGATGAAGTGCTCCCTCCCAGCACACAGCCCCATCTTGCTAAGTGCTCCCCAGACTGCCTCCTCAGGAGCAAAGTCGCCCTCCAGGACAATCACACCCAGAAGTATCAGCAGGAGGCCAGTCTTGGGAATGCTCTGCCCATCGTCCTGCATGCCATCGTAGGTGAGGCCCAGGGTGGGGACCAGGACATACAAGTGCTCCCTGGGGTCCACCTCCTTCACATCCACCCCAAAGACCAGCTGCAGACACTCAGAGGCTTGGCTCAAGACCGCAGGGAAGTGGTCCTGGTATCTCTGAGGACCGCATTCAGCATTTCCTCTTTTGAGGTCGGCTGCTTTGTGCGGTACTTGTGGAGCAGGAAGCCCATCAGGTCAACCATCATCAAATGTAATGCATCGTGGAGCCGGGACTCGGCATCTGCCGGGTCCTGCCCGGTGCTGGGCCCCTCCTCACCTTGGCTTCTGAGGCCATTGTCTTCCGACTGGCTCCAGGGAGGGGCTGCCACGGCTGTGGGGGAGGGGCAGACACCCTGAGGGCTCTGCGCGGGACTGGGTGTCCCAGAATCAGCCACCTCCTCGCCACTGCCCAGGAACAGGACTGAGTAGGAAGACAAGGAGGAGAAGGAGGAGGAGGAGGAAGAGGAGGAGGAGGAGGAGGGAGACAACGGGGATGCGCCCTCCTCCTCCTCAACCCAAATGTCCTGCTCATCCTCGGAATCCTCAGCCTCTCTTGGGTCGTGAAAGTCGGCTTCAGTGTGGTGGAGGTCACGCATCTGAACGGGAGGCACGGTGAGTGGTGTCGGGCAGCTGAGAGCAGCGAGGGCAGGGGTGACAGATGGGGACCCACGGGCCTGGGGAAGAAAGGGAGTGTCAGTGGCCCGGGCTGAGAAACCCACCGTGGGGGGCTCTGACAAAGGCTACTTACAGGTCTCCTCTTCAGGGGTGCCCTCGGCCTCACAGGGGCTCTCCTCCTGGTGGACGGTCGTCTGTGAACCTGACGGGGGAAGTGAGGCGGCTCCTCAGGGTGCAGCCGGCACAGCCCGAGGTTCTGGGGGCAACACGGGGTGTGTGGAGTGGACGTTGGCCTCGTGGGGTCCCCTCTGTTCCGGGAGCCCCCGGGTACACACTCAGGGCCCACACCTCACCTTCAGTCCTGGCACTGCCAGCCTCCTGTGCTCTGTGACCCGAGAACACGTGTCTCAGACCTAGGCCTTCCCGGTGTCTGGAGCCCCTGGGAGAGAAAGGAGGGGAGACCTCGGATCTACACTGTGGCACAGCCCTGGACCCGCGTGCTGGCAGGAGGCCTGGGCTCCGGCAGGTTCCCACTCTTCTAGGGTGGGAGGTCCTGTCCGCGCTAACTCAGGGTCCTCACCGGGACTCCAAGCGGGACCTGGGATTCTGCTCTCCAACCATCTGAGGGCCCCATCCTGATAGTAGGTCCCCGGTCTCTCTGAGCCCTGGATGCCGAAGTCAGGACACACCATGTGTGCTCATCCCGCATTGAGGCCTCCCAGGGCTGACAGCAGGCGCAGGATCGGTTGCGTCCCCTCTGTTCTGGGATCTCGGGTCCCTCACTCCTCCCTCGGGGTCACCTTGACTCCTGGCAGGACCTGGGATTCCCCTCTCAGCCCACCTGAGGCCCCGCCCGTCATACCAAGACCCCAGTCCCTCTGAGACCCGCATTTCAGGAACTGCTGCCCGAGGTCCTCCCGCCCCATGGCCTCCCACGACTGACTCTGTTCTGGGGTCCAGGGTCCCTGAATGCTAACTCGCGGTTGTCACCTTCACTCCCAGGCGGCCCTGAGATTCTCTCCTCCGCAGACCTGAGGCCCCCGCCCTTTCACTATGTCCCCAGTCTGTCTGAGACTCGAATGCGGAAGTCAGGACAAACCACGTGGGCCTGTCGTCCCCTCGGGCCGCCGGACAGCTGAAAGCAAGGGCGACTCTCTGTGGGATGGCCACTTTTCTGGGATCAGGGGCCCCTCCTTCCTGCTTGAGGGTCCTCACTTTGACTCAGGCGGCATGTAGCCTCCCCTTGGAGCCCCCGAGGCCCCGCCCCTCATCCCAGGACCCCAGTCCCTCCGAGACCCGGATGGCAGGAAACGCCACAGGTGGTCACCCTGCCCCAAGGCCTCCAAGGTCCAACACTGTCTCGGGGTGCAAGATCCGTCCGTTCTCCCTCGGGGTCCTCAACTTGACTCAGGCAGCATGTGGTCTCCCCTCTGGCCACCCCAATCCCCGCCCCTCATCCCAGGACCCCAGTCCCTCGGAGACCCGGATGTCGGGAAATGCCACCGGTGGTCACCCTGCCCCTAGGCCTCCAAGGTCCAACACTGTCTTGGGGTCCAGGATCCCTCCGTTCTCCCTCGGGGTCCTCACTTTGACTCAGGCGGCATGTAGCCTCCCCTTGGAACCCCCGAAGCCCCGCCCCTCATCTCAGGACCCCAGTCCCTCCGAGACCCGGATGGCGGGAAATGCCGCCGGTGCTTATTCCGATCTATGGCCTCCCAGGACCGACTGTGTTTTGGGGTCCAGGGTCCCTCACTGCTCGCTCGCGGTCGTCACCTTCACTCCCAGTGGGACCTCGGATTCTCTCCTCTGCAGATCCCAGGGTCCCCCCCTCATCTCACACGAAGTCCCCGGTCTCTGTGAGACCAGGGTGCCGCAGTCACGACACAACACGGGGACCTGTCCTGCCCTCGGGCCTCCGGACAGCTGATAGCAAGGGCCCCTTTCTGTGGGATGGCCTCTTTTCCGGGTTCGGGGTCCCCTCAGTTTTCCCTCAGGGTCGTCACTTAGGCGTCGTGTCGTCTAGCCTCTGGCCACCCGAGGCCCCGCCCCTCATCGCAGGACCCCCGTCCCTCGGAGACCCGGGTGTCAGGAAGTCAGGGCCCCACGAGTGCTCATCCCACCCAGGCCCTCCCAGGGCTGACAGCAGGGGCGGGGATCTGTGGGGCCCATGCTGTCCTCCGTCAGGGTCCTCACCTTGAGCCCTGGCGGGTCCTGGGACGCCCCCTTGTTGAGCCGAGCCCACACCTTCACACCAAGGCCCTCACTGCCCAGAGACCCCCAGGGGCGTCTGTGGACTCACAGCAGGCCACCAAGCCCAGGGCTTCCCAGGACTGTGGACGCCAGGCGCTGAGATGGATTCCCTGGGGGTCCCTCAGCCTTCCCTCTGCTCCTCACCTGGGCTCCAGGCTGGGCCTGGGCCCCTCCCTCTGCCCACCTCACTTTGCTCCCCTTGGACCCAGGCCCCTCCACAGCCAGGACCCCCGAGAGGGAAGCGGGGGTGGGGGTTGGGGCACTGATCCCCGCAACCCTGCCTGCGGTCTCCCAGGGCTGACAGCAGAACCGACCTGGATTCCCTGCAACCCGAGTCCCTCCACACGGTTCTACCTTGACTCCTGGCAGCGCTGGGCTCCTTCCCTGTGCAGACCTGAAGCCGGCCTCCCTCACCCAGGCCCTCACCTCTCTCACCCCCCAGGGAGGGGGCATCAGCGCCCGTCACATCCGGACCCCGTGCCCGGGGGTCTCCCAGGGCTGTCGGGAGGGCCAGAGGTGGATTCCCTGTTTGGAATTCAGCCTCGGTGGGTGTTTCCTCCCTGCGATGTCCAGGACCATTCCTCATCTATGGCTTTGGATTCTGACCATCGAGGGGAGCTGACCCATCAGTGTAAGTGTCCAGCAGACCGTTTCCAAGAACACACCCCAGTAAATCCTACCCCAAGTTTGGGGCGGTTACCAAACCTCTTCAACTATATATGCCAGGACGGAGTACACTGTGAGCCACGTCAAACGCCACTCCTCCCTGCAGTTGGAGCATTCTGAGTGTCCTAGCAGCTCAGGCAGGATAACCAGGTCTCTAAGCATCCCTGAACAAAGTACACCTTCCCCCCTCGCCCAGGAGATGTATCCACGATCCCAGAGGGACTTCTCAGAGCAATCTCCCACCTGACACGTTCCTCTCACCACTAACAAGTGCCGTCTGCACGTCTGCCTGCCGCCACCACCCAGCTTCATTACCATCACCTCCCACAGAAGGACCTCCCCCCCAGCTTCCCAAAGCCCCGAACTGCCCTGGCGCTGGGCACTTACACTTGGGTGCTCTCTCCCGGACCCCCACCCCCTCGCCCTATTTTTATTTGCCCTATGGGACTTAGGAGACCTTTCACCAACTTCCCGATGTGACTGTGGCTCCTAGACTGTCCTAGGTGTGGGCTGTCCTGCTTTTCCGAGTGTCCCCACTGCTAACACCGAGCCCTCCAGAGAGCAGAGGCTCGGTGAACGTCTGCGGATGAACTGAGATGGTGAGCAGGGATCCTACTGATCCAGGTTGATTTTCTCCTACTTTCTTAACTAAGCCAGACAAATCCAGGTTATACACACATAATTATAATTTTATAGACTGACAGAAGAAAAGGGATAAGGAGCCAATAATTACCTATCGTTTACTTTTACTTCTCTCTTTCTTGACCCCACCGATTTTAGTGCTGATCACTCTCTCTCAATTTCCAAGTAAATTTCTATTCCGATGCGGTGTTACCTACTTTGGCATGACACAGTATGATGGAAACTTTCCCAATTTGTTTTACAAAATAGCAAAACTCAGTCTTGGGCTGCCTAAGTACCAGTACGTGTATAATCAATATCATTCACAAACTAAGATACTGAAGCTTATTAAATATTATTATTAATATACAGAAATCTGTTGCATCTTATACACTAACAAAGGAGTATCAGAAAGAGAAATCAAGGAAACAATCCCATTTACCATCACATCAAAGAGAATAAATAATCTAGTAATAAACCTAGCTAAGGAGACCAAAGACCTGTACTCCAATAACTACAAGACACTGATGCAAGAAGCTGAAGATGACACCAACAGATGGAAAGATATACCGTGTTCTTGGATTGGAAGAATCAGTGTTGTTGACCAAACAACCCAGTGACCATACTACCGAAGGCAATCTACAGATTCAAAGCAATCCCTGTCAAAATAACAATGGCATTTTTCTCAGAACCAGAACAAATAATTTAAAAAAGTGTCTGGAAAAAGAAAAGAACCCCAATAGCTAAAACAATCTTGGGAATGAAGAACAGAGCTGGAGAGATCATGCTCCCTGACGTTAGACTATACTACAAAGCTGTAGTAATCAAAACAGTGCGGTTCTGGCCCCCAAACAGACACACAGATCAATGGAACAGGATAGAGAGGCGAGAAGTAAACCCACACACTTACCGTCAATTAATGTACGACAAAGGAAGCAAGGATATTGAATGGAGAAAAGACAGTCTCTTCAATAAGTGGCTCTGGGAAAACTGGACAGCTACCTGTCAAACAATGAACTTAGAACATTCTCTAACACCATATACAAAAATAAACTCAAAATAGATTAAAGATCTACATTTAAGACTGGATACTATAATACTCCTAGAGGAAAACATAGGCAGAACACTCTCTGACATAAATTACAGCAATAACTTTTTGGATCCATGTCCTAAAACAAAGGAAATAAAAGGAAAAATAAACAGCGGGGACCTAATTATACTTAAAAGCTTCTGCACAGCAAGGGAACCCACTGACTAAATTAAAACAACAACCTACTGAAGGGGAGAAAATATTTGCAAACGTTACAACTGACAAGGGAGCAATAACCACCATATATAAACAGCTCATACAATTCAACATCAAAAAAACAAATGACCCAACTAAAAACGGGCAGAACACCACAATAGACATTTGTCCAAAGAGGAAATGCAGGTGGCCAGCAGGCACGTGAAAAGATGCTCAGTATAATTAACCATCAGGGAAATGCAAATCAAAACCACGATGACATATCACCTTATACCTGTCAGAATGGCTACCTTCAAAAGGAACGCAAATAGCAAATGTTGGCGAAGATGTGGAGAGAAGGGATCCCTCCTACACTGTTGGTGGGGATGTAAATTGGTGTGACCACTCTGGAAAACAGTATGCCGTTTCTCAAAAAACTAAAACTAGAACTACCAAGTGACCCAGCAATTCCATTCCTGGGTATACATCTCAAAAAAAACAAAACAAAACAAAAAAAAAACCAGATACTAATTTGAAAAGATACACGCACCCAATATTCATAGCAGCGTTATCTACAATTGCCAAGATGTGGAAGGAACCTAAATGTCCATCAGCAGATGAATGGACACACACACACACAGACACACAGACACACACACACACACACACACACACACACACCCCGGAATACTACTCAGCCATAAAAAACAAAATTTTGCCGTTTGCAGCAAGATGGATGGACTTGGAGGACATTATGCTAAGTGAAATAAATCAGACAGAGAAAGACAAATACTGTATGATATCAATTTATATGTGGACTCTAAAAAATACAACAAACTAGTGAGTATAACAAAGAAGAAGCAGGCTCATAGAGAACAAACTACTGATTACCAGTGGGGAGGGGTGAGGGGCAAGGGGCAATATAGGGGTGAGGGAGTGGGAAGTACAAACTATTGGGTGTAAGGAAGGTTCAAGAATGTATTGCAGAACAAGGGGTATATAACCAATATTTTCTCATAACTGTAAATAAAATGTAATCTTTAAAAAGACTGTATAATAAAATAAAGTATATTGATATTTATTAAAACGAATAACATCTGAAACATCACTAAAGGAAATGAAGATGAATTTCCATATCATTGTAGAGAACAGGAGCCCAGAGATGCTGTACACCGTGTCCCCCCCCACTGGCCCGGGCCCTCACTACCTAGAAGGCTGACTGCTTGCTCCTCAGACACACAGTGAAGAGTCAGCCTCACTTCCTGCCCGGCAGGAGAAGCTGCCGGACTGGGGCCTAGAAGGAGCCCAGCTGCAAGTCTGGCTCAGGCCCCCTCTTCCTCATCACTCACTCGCTCTTCAGACAGGGACGGGAAAGAACTGGGACCCCTTCTATTGATCCTGAGGAAATGTTCCAGGACTTGCAGCTTGCTGGTCTCCGTGTAGGCCCGGGGACCCCACAGGAACTCGTGGCGAGCGGGATCGCTGTTGGCCACCTGCCGGTACTCCACGTACCCCTCCCGCACCCACACGTTGGTGATGAGCTCCCTGGGCTCCCCATAGATGAAGTGCTCCCTCCCAGCACACAGCCCCATCTTGCTAAGTGCTCCCCAGACTGCCTCCTCAGGAGCAAAGTCGCCCTCCAGGACAATCACACCCAGAAGTATCAGCAGGAGGCCAGTCTTGGGAATGCTCTGCCCATCGTCCTGCATGCCATCGTAGGTGAGGCCCAGGGTGGGGACCAGGACATACAAGTGCTCCCTGGGGTCCACCTCCTTCACATCCACCCCAAAGACCAGCTGCAGACACTCAGAGGCTTGGCTCAAGACCGCAGGGAAGTGGTCCTGGTATCTCTGAGGACCGCATTCAGCATTTCCTCTTTTGAGGTCGGCTGCTTTGTGCGGTACTTGTGGAGCAGGAAGCCCATCAGGTCAACCATCATCAAATGTAATGCATCGTGGAGCCGGGACTCGGCATCTGCCGGGTCCTGCCCGGTGCTGGGCCCCTCCTCACCTTGGCTTCTGAGGCCATTGTCTTCCGACTGGCTCCAGGGAGGGGCTGCCACGGCTGTGGGGGAGGGGCAGACACCCTGAGGGCTCTGCGCGGGACTGGGTGTCCCAGAATCAGCCACCTCCTCGCCACTGCCCAGGAACAGGACTGAGTAGGAAGACAAGGAGGAGAAGGAGGAGGAGGAGGAAGAGGAGGAGGAGGAGGAGGGAGACAACGGGGATGCGCCCTCCTCCTCCTCAACCCAAATGTCCTGCTCATCCTCGGAATCCTCAGCCTCTCTTGGGTCGTGAAAGTCGGCTTCAGTGTGGTGGAGGTCACGCATCTGAACGGGAGGCACGGTGAGTGGTGTCGGGCAGCTGAGAGCAGCGAGGGCAGGGGTGACAGATGGGGACCCACGGGCCTGGGGAAGAAAGGGAGTGTCAGTGGCCCGGGCTGAGAAACCCACCGTGGGGGGCTCTGACAAAGGCTACTTACAGGTCTCCTCTTCAGGGGTGCCCTCGGCCTCACAGGGGCTCTCCTCCTGGTGGACGGTCGTCTGTGAACCTGACGGGGGAAGTGAGGCGGCTCCTCAGGGTGCAGCCGGCACAGCCCGAGGTTCTGGGGGCAACACGGGGTGTGTGGAGTGGACGTTGGCCTCGTGGGGTCCCCTCTGTTCCGGGAGCCCCCGGGTACACACTCAGGGCCCACACCTCACCTTCAGTCCTGGCACTGCCAGCCTCCTGTGCTCTGTGACCCGAGAACACGTGTCTCAGACCTAGGCCTTCCCGGTGTCTGGAGCCCCTGGGAGAGAAAGGAGGGGAGACCTCGGATCTACACTGTGGCACAGCCCTGGACCCGCGTGCTGGCAGGAGGCCTGGGCTCCGGCAGGTTCCCACTCTTCTAGGGTGGGAGGTCCTGTCCGCGCTAACTCAGGGTCCTCACCGGGACTCCAAGCGGGACCTGGGATTCTGCTCTCCAACCATCTGAGGGCCCCATCCTGATAGTAGGTCCCCGGTCTCTCTGAGCCCTGGATGCCGAAGTCAGGACACACCATGTGTGCTCATCCCGCATTGAGGCCTCCCAGGGCTGACAGCAGGCGCAGGATCGGTTGCGTCCCCTCTGTTCTGGGATCTCGGGTCCCTCACTCCTCCCTCGGGGTCACCTTGACTCCTGGCAGGACCTGGGATTCCCCTCTCAGCCCACCTGAGGCCCCGCCCGTCATACCAAGACCCCAGTCCCTCTGAGACCCGCATTTCAGGAACTGCTGCCCGAGGTCCTCCCGCCCCATGGCCTCCCACGACTGACTCTGTTCTGGGGTCCAGGGTCCCTGAATGCTAACTCGCGGTTGTCACCTTCACTCCCAGGCGGCCCTGAGATTCTCTCCTCCGCAGACCTGAGGCCCCCGCCCTTTCACTATGTCCCCAGTCTGTCTGAGACTCGAATGCGGAAGTCAGGACAAACCACGTGGGCCTGTCGTCCCCTCGGGCCGCCGGACAGCTGAAAGCAAGGGCGACTCTCTGTGGGATGGCCACTTTTCTGGGATCAGGGGCCCCTCCTTCCTGCTTGAGGGTCCTCACTTTGACTCAGGCGGCATGTAGCCTCCCCTTGGAGCCCCCGAGGCCCCGCCCCTCATCCCAGGACCCCAGTCCCTCCGAGACCCGGATGGCAGGAAACGCCACAGGTGGTCACCCTGCCCCAAGGCCTCCAAGGTCCAACACTGTCTCGGGGTGCAAGATCCGTCCGTTCTCCCTCGGGGTCCTCAACTTGACTCAGGCAGCATGTGGTCTCCCCTCTGGCCACCCCAATCCCCGCCCCTCATCCCAGGACCCCAGTCCCTCGGAGACCCGGATGTCGGGAAATGCCACCGGTGGTCACCCTGCCCCTAGGCCTCCAAGGTCCAACACTGTCTTGGGGTCCAGGATCCCTCCGTTCTCCCTCGGGGTCCTCACTTTGACTCAGGCGGCATGTAGCCTCCCCTTGGAACCCCCGAAGCCCCGCCCCTCATCTCAGGACCCCAGTCCCTCCGAGACCCGGATGGCGGGAAATGCCGCCGGTGCTTATTCCGATCTATGGCCTCCCAGGACCGACTGTGTTTTGGGGTCCAGGGTCCCTCACTGCTCGCTCGCGGTCGTCACCTTCACTCCCAGTGGGACCTCGGATTCTCTCCTCTGCAGATCCCAGGGTCCCCCCCTCATCTCACACGAAGTCCCCGGTCTCTGTGAGACCAGGGTGCCGCAGTCACGACACAACACGGGGACCTGTCCTGCCCTCGGGCCTCCGGACAGCTGATAGCAAGGGCCCCTTTCTGTGGGATGGCCTCTTTTCCGGGTTCGGGGTCCCCTCAGTTTTCCCTCAGGGTCGTCACTTAGGCGTCGTGTCGTCTAGCCTCTGGCCACCCGAGGCCCCGCCCCTCATCGCAGGACCCCCGTCCCTCGGAGACCCGGGTGTCAGGAAGTCAGGGCCCCACGAGTGCTCATCCCACCCAGGCCCTCCCAGGGCTGACAGCAGGGGCGGGGATCTGTGGGGCCCATGCTGTCCTCCGTCAGGGTCCTCACCTTGAGCCCTGGCGGGTCCTGGGACGCCCCCTTGTTGAGCCGAGCCCACACCTTCACACCAAGGCCCTCACTGCCCAGAGACCCCCAGGGGCGTCTGTGGACTCACAGCAGGCCACCAAGCCCAGGGCTTCCCAGGACTGTGGACGCCAGGCGCTGAGATGGATTCCCTGGGGGTCCCTCAGCCTTCCCTCTGCTCCTCACCTGGGCTCCAGGCTGGGCCTGGGCCCCTCCCTCTGCCCACCTCACTTTGCTCCCCTTGGACCCAGGCCCCTCCACAGCCAGGACCCCCGAGAGGGAAGCGGGGGTGGGGGTTGGGGCACTGATCCCCGCAACCCTGCCTGCGGTCTCCCAGGGCTGACAGCAGAACCGACCTGGATTCCCTGCAACCCGAGTCCCTCCACACGGTTCTACCTTGACTCCTGGCAGCGCTGGGCTCCTTCCCTGTGCAGACCTGAAGCCGGCCTCCCTCACCCAGGCCCTCACCTCTCTCACCCCCCAGGGAGGGGGCATCAGCGCCCGTCACATCCGGACCCCGTGCCCGGGGGTCTCCCAGGGCTGTCGGGAGGGCCAGAGGTGGATTCCCTGTTTGGAATTCAGCCTCGGTGGGTGTTTCCTCCCTGCGATGTCCAGGACCATTCCTCATCTATGGCTTTGGATTCTGACCATCGAGGGGAGCTGACCCATCAGTGTAAGTGTCCAGCAGACCGTTTCCAAGAACACACCCCAGTAAATCCTACCCCAAGTTTGGGGCGGTTACCAAACCTCTTCAACTATATATGCCAGGACGGAGTACACTGTGAGCCACGTCAAACGCCACTCCTCCCTGCAGTTGGAGCATTCTGAGTGTCCTAGCAGCTCAGGCAGGATAACCAGGTCTCTAAGCATCCCTGAACAAAGTACACCTTCCCCCCTCGCCCAGGAGATGTATCCACGATCCCAGAGGGACTTCTCAGAGCAATCTCCCACCTGACACGTTCCTCTCACCACTAACAAGTGCCGTCTGCACGTCTGCCTGCCGCCACCACCCAGCTTCATTACCATCACCTCCCACAGAAGGACCTCCCCCCCAGCTTCCCAAAGCCCCGAACTGCCCTGGCGCTGGGCACTTACACTTGGGTGCTCTCTCCCGGACCCCCACCCCCTCGCCCTATTTTTATTTGCCCTATGGGACTTAGGAGACCTTTCACCAACTTCCCGATGTGACTGTGGCTCCTAGACTGTCCTAGGTGTGGGCTGTCCTGCTTTTCCGAGTGTCCCCACTGCTAACACCGAGCCCTCCAGAGAGCAGAGGCTCGGTGAACGTCTGCGGATGAACTGAGATGGTGAGCAGGGATCCTACTGATCCAGGTTGATTTTCTCCTACTTTCTTAACTAAGCCAGACAAATCCAGGTTATACACACATAATTATAATTTTATAGACTGACAGAAGAAAAGGGATAAGGAGCCAATAATTACCTATCGTTTACTTTTACTTCTCTCTTTCTTGACCCCACCGATTTTAGTGCTGATCACTCTCTCTCAATTTCCAAGTAAATTTCTATTCCGATGCGGTGTTACCTACTTTGGCATGACACAGTATGATGGAAACTTTCCCAATTTGTTTTACAAAATAGCAAAACTCAGTCTTGGGCTGCCTAAGTACCAGTACGTGTATAATCAATATCATTCACAAACTAAGATACTGAAGCTTATTAAATATTATTATTAATATACAGAAATCTGTTGCATCTTATACACTAACAAAGGAGTATCAGAAAGAGAAATCAAGGAAACAATCCCATTTACCATCACATCAAAGAGAATAAATAATCTAGTAATAAACCTAGCTAAGGAGACCAAAGACCTGTACTCCAATAACTACAAGACACTGATGCAAGAAGCTGAAGATGACACCAACAGATGGAAAGATATACCGTGTTCTTGGATTGGAAGAATCAGTGTTGTTGACCAAACAACCCAGTGACCATACTACCGAAGGCAATCTACAGATTCAAAGCAATCCCTGTCAAAATAACAATGGCATTTTTCTCAGAACCAGAACAAATAATTTAAAAAAGTGTCTGGAAAAAGAAAAGAACCCCAATAGCTAAAACAATCTTGGGAATGAAGAACAGAGCTGGAGAGATCATGCTCCCTGACGTTAGACTATACTACAAAGCTGTAGTAATCAAAACAGTGCGGTTCTGGCCCCCAAACAGACACACAGATCAATGGAACAGGATAGAGAGGTGAGAAGTAAACCCACACACTTACCGTCAATTAATGTACGACAAAGGAAGCAAGGATATTGAATGGAGAAAAGACAGTCTCTTCAATAAGTGGCTCTGGGAAAACTGGACAGCTACCTGTCAAACAATGAACTTAGAACATTCTCTAACACCATATACAAAAATAAACTCAAAATAGATTAAAGATCTACATTTAAGACTGGATACTATAATACTCCTAGAGGAAAACATAGGCAGAACACTCTCTGACATAAATTACAGCAATAACTTTTTGGATCCATGTCCTAAAACAAAGGAAATAAAAGGAAAAATAAACAGCGGGGACCTAATTATACTTAAAAGCTTCTGCACAGCAAGGGAACCCACTGACTAAATTAAAACAACAACCTACTGAAGGGGAGAAAATATTTGCAAACGTTACAACTGACAAGGGAGCAATAACCACCATATATAAACAGCTCATACAATTCAACATCAAAAAAACAAATGACCCAACTAAAAACGGGCAGAACACCACAATAGACATTTGTCCAAAGAGGAAATGCAGGTGGCCAGCAGGCACGTGAAAAGATGCTCAGTATAATTAACCATCAGGGAAATGCAAATCAAAACCACGATGACATATCACCTTATACCTGTCAGAATGGCTACCTTCAAAAGGAACGCAAATAGCAAATGTTGGCGAAGATGTGGAGAGAAGGGATCCCTCCTACACTGTTGGTGGGGATGTAAATTGGTGTGACCACTCTGGAAAACAGTATGCCGTTTCTCAAAAAACTAAAACTAGAACTACCAAGTGACCCAGCAATTCCATTCCTGGGTATACATCTCAAAAAAAACAAAACAAAACAAAAAAAAAACCAGATACTAATTTGAAAAGATACACGCACCCAATATTCATAGCAGCGTTATCTACAATTGCCAAGATGTGGAAGGAACCTAAATGTCCATCAGCAGATGAATGGACACACACACACACAGACACACAGACACACACACACACACACACACACACACACACCCCGGAATACTACTCAGCCATAAAAAACAAAATTTTGCCGTTTGCAGCAAGATGGATGGACTTGGAGGACATTATGCTAAGTGAAATAAATCAGACAGAGAAAGACAAATACTGTATGATATCAATTTATATGTGGACTCTAAAAAATACAACAAACTAGTGAGTATAACAAAGAAGAAGCAGGCTCATAGAGAACAAACTACTGATTACCAGTGGGGAGGGGTGAGGGGCAAGGGGCAATATAGGGGTGAGGGAGTGGGAAGTACAAACTATTGGGTGTAAGGAAGGTTCAAGAATGTATTGCAGAACAAGGGGTATATAACCAATATTTTCTCATAACTGTAAATAAAATGTAATCTTTAAAAAGACTGTATAATAAAATAAAGTATATTGATATTTATTAAAACGAATAACATCTGAAACATCACTAAAGGAAATGAAGATGAATTTCCATATCATTGTAGAGAACAGGAGCCCAGAGATGCTGTACACCGTGTCCCCCCCCACTGGCCCGGGCCCTCACTACCTAGAAGGCTGACTGCTTGCTCCTCAGACACACAGTGAAGAGTCAGCCTCACTTCCTGCCCGGCAGGAGAAGCTGCCGGACTGGGGCCTAGAAGGAGCCCAGCTGCAAGTCTGGCTCAGGCCCCCTCTTCCTCATCACTCACTCGCTCTTCAGACAGGGACGGGAAAGAACTGGGACCCCTTCTATTGATCCTGAGGAAATGTTCCAGGACTTGCAGCTTGCTGGTCTCCGTGTAGGCCCGGGGACCCCACAGGAACTCGTGGCGAGCGGGATCGCTGTTGGCCACCTGCCGGTACTCCACGTACCCCTCCCGCACCCACACGTTGGTGATGAGCTCCCTGGGCTCCCCATAGATGAAGTGCTCCCTCCCAGCACACAGCCCCATCTTGCTAAGTGCTCCCCAGACTGCCTCCTCAGGAGCAAAGTCGCCCTCCAGGACAATCACACCCAGAAGTATCAGCAGGAGGCCAGTCTTGGGAATGCTCTGCCCATCGTCCTGCATGCCATCGTAGGTGAGGCCCAGGGTGGGGACCAGGACATACAAGTGCTCCCTGGGGTCCACCTCCTTCACATCCACCCCAAAGACCAGCTGCAGACACTCAGAGGCTTGGCTCAAGACCGCAGGGAAGTGGTCCTGGTCATCTCTGAGGACCGCATTCAGCATTTCCTCTTTTGAGGTCGGCTGCTTTGTGCGGTACTTGTGGAGCAGGAAGCCCATCAGGTCAACCATCATCAAATGTAATGCATCGTGGAGCCGGGACTCGGCATCTGCCGGGTCCTGCCCGGTGCTGGGCCCCTCCTCACCTTGGCTTCTGAGGCCATTGTCTTCCGACTGGCTCCAGGGAGGGGCTGCCACGGCTGTGGGGGAGGGGCAGACACCCTGAGGGCTCTGCGCGGGACTGGGTGTCCCAGAATCAGCCACCTCCTCGCCACTGCCCAGGAACAGGACTGAGTAGGAAGACAAGGAGGAGAAGGAGGAGGAGGAGGAAGAGGAGGAGGAGGAGGAGGGAGACAACGGGGATGCGCCCTCCTCCTCCTCAACCCAAATGTCCTGCTCATCCTCGGAATCCTCAGCCTCTCTTGGGTCGTGAAAGTCGGCTTCAGTGTGGTGGAGGTCACGCATCTGAACGGGAGGCACGGTGAGTGGTGTCGGGCAGCTGAGAGCAGCGAGGGCAGGGGTGACAGATGGGGACCCACGGGCCTGGGGAAGAAAGGGAGTGTCAGTGGCCCGGGCTGAGAAACCCACCGTGGGGGGCTCTGACAAAGGCTACTTACAGGTCTCCTCTTCAGGGGTGCCCTCGGCCTCACAGGGGCTCTCCTCCTGGTGGACGGTCGTCTGTGAACCTGACGGGGGAAGTGAGGCGGCTCCTCAGGGTGCAGCCGGCACAGCCCGAGGTTCTGGGGGCAACACGGGGTGTGTGGAGTGGACGTTGGCCTCGTGGGGTCCCCTCTGTTCCGGGAGCCCCCGGGTACACACTCAGGGCCCACACCTCACCTTCAGTCCTGGCACTGCCAGCCTCCTGTGCTCTGTGACCCGAGAACACGTGTCTCAGACCTAGGCCTTCCCGGTGTCTGGAGCCCCTGGGAGAGAAAGGAGGGGAGACCTCGGATCTACACTGTGGCACAGCCCTGGACCCGCGTGCTGGCAGGAGGCCTGGGCTCCGGCAGGTTCCCACTCTTCTAGGGTGGGAGGTCCTGTCCGCGCTAACTCAGGGTCCTCACCGGGACTCCAAGCGGGACCTGGGATTCTGCTCTCCAACCATCTGAGGGCCCCATCCTGATAGTAGGTCCCCGGTCTCTCTGAGCCCTGGATGCCGAAGTCAGGACACACCATGTGTGCTCATCCCGCATTGAGGCCTCCCAGGGCTGACAGCAGGCGCAGGATCGGTTGCGTCCCCTCTGTTCTGGGATCTCGGGTCCCTCACTCCTCCCTCGGGGTCACCTTGACTCCTGGCAGGACCTGGGATTCCCCTCTCAGCCCACCTGAGGCCCCGCCCGTCATACCAAGACCCCAGTCCCTCTGAGACCCGCATTTCAGGAACTGCTGCCCGAGGTCCTCCCGCCCCATGGCCTCCCACGACTGACTCTGTTCTGGGGTCCAGGGTCCCTGAATGCTAACTCGCGGTTGTCACCTTCACTCCCAGGCGGCCCTGAGATTCTCTCCTCCGCAGACCTGAGGCCCCCGCCCTTTCACTATGTCCCCAGTCTGTCTGAGACTCGAATGCGGAAGTCAGGACAAACCACGTGGGCCTGTCGTCCCCTCGGGCCGCCGGACAGCTGAAAGCAAGGGCGACTCTCTGTGGGATGGCCACTTTTCTGGGATCAGGGGCCCCTCCTTCCTGCTTGAGGGTCCTCACTTTGACTCAGGCGGCATGTAGCCTCCCCTTGGAGCCCCCGAGGCCCCGCCCCTCATCCCAGGACCCCAGTCCCTCCGAGACCCGGATGGCAGGAAACGCCACAGGTGGTCACCCTGCCCCAAGGCCTCCAAGGTCCAACACTGTCTCGGGGTGCAAGATCCGTCCGTTCTCCCTCGGGGTCCTCAACTTGACTCAGGCAGCATGTGGTCTCCCCTCTGGCCACCCCAATCCCCGCCCCTCATCCCAGGACCCCAGTCCCTCGGAGACCCGGATGTCGGGAAATGCCACCGGTGGTCACCCTGCCCCTAGGCCTCCAAGGTCCAACACTGTCTTGGGGTCCAGGATCCCTCCGTTCTCCCTCGGGGTCCTCACTTTGACTCAGGCGGCATGTAGCCTCCCCTTGGAACCCCCGAAGCCCCGCCCCTCATCTCAGGACCCCAGTCCCTCCGAGACCCGGATGGCGGGAAATGCCGCCGGTGCTTATTCCGATCTATGGCCTCCCAGGACCGACTGTGTTTTGGGGTCCAGGGTCCCTCACTGCTCGCTCGCGGTCGTCACCTTCACTCCCAGTGGGACCTCGGATTCTCTCCTCTGCAGATCCCAGGGTCCCCCCCTCATCTCACACGAAGTCCCCGGTCTCTGTGAGACCAGGGTGCCGCAGTCACGACACAACACGGGGACCTGTCCTGCCCTCGGGCCTCCGGACAGCTGATAGCAAGGGCCCCTTTCTGTGGGATGGCCTCTTTTCCGGGTTCGGGGTCCCCTCAGTTTTCCCTCAGGGTCGTCACTTAGGCGTCGTGTCGTCTAGCCTCTGGCCACCCGAGGCCCCGCCCCTCATCGCAGGACCCCCGTCCCTCGGAGACCCGGGTGTCAGGAAGTCAGGGCCCCACGAGTGCTCATCCCACCCAGGCCCTCCCAGGGCTGACAGCAGGGGCGGGGATCTGTGGGGCCCATGCTGTCCTCCGTCAGGGTCCTCACCTTGAGCCCTGGCGGGTCCTGGGACGCCCCCTTGTTGAGCCGAGCCCACACCTTCACACCAAGGCCCTCACTGCCCAGAGACCCCCAGGGGCGTCTGTGGACTCACAGCAGGCCACCAAGCCCAGGGCTTCCCAGGACTGTGGACGCCAGGCGCTGAGATGGATTCCCTGGGGGTCCCTCAGCCTTCCCTCTGCTCCTCACCTGGGCTCCAGGCTGGGCCTGGGCCCCTCCCTCTGCCCACCTCACTTTGCTCCCCTTGGACCCAGGCCCCTCCACAGCCAGGACCCCCGAGAGGGAAGCGGGGGTGGGGGTTGGGGCACTGATCCCCGCAACCCTGCCTGCGGTCTCCCAGGGCTGACAGCAGAACCGACCTGGATTCCCTGCAACCCGAGTCCCTCCACACGGTTCTACCTTGACTCCTGGCAGCGCTGGGCTCCTTCCCTGTGCAGACCTGAAGCCGGCCTCCCTCACCCAGGCCCTCACCTCTCTCACCCCCCAGGGAGGGGGCATCAGCGCCCGTCACATCCGGACCCCGTGCCCGGGGGTCTCCCAGGGCTGTCGGGAGGGCCGGAGGTGGATTCCCTGTTTGGAATTCAGCCTCGGTGGGTGTTTCCTCCCTGCGATGTCCAGGACCATTCCTCATCTATGGCTTTGGATTCTGACCATCGAGGGGAGCTGACCCATCAGTGTAAGTGTCCAGCAGACCGTTTCCAAGAACACACCCCAGTAAATCCTACCCCAAGTTTGGGGCGGTTACCAAACCTCTTCAACTATATATGCCAGGACGGAGTACACTGTGAGCCACGTCAAACGCCACTCCTCCCTGCAGTTGGAGCATTCTGAGTGTCCTAGCAGCTCAGGCAGGATAACCAGGTCTCTAAGCATCCCTGAACAAAGTACACCTTCCCCCCTCGCCCAGGAGATGTATCCACGATCCCAGAGGGACTTCTCAGAGCAATCTCCCACCTGACACGTTCCTCTCACCACTAACAAGTGCCGTCTGCACGTCTGCCTGCCGCCACCACCCAGCTTCATTACCATCACCTCCCACAGAAGGACCTCCCCCCCAGCTTCCCAAAGCCCCGAACTGCCCTGGCGCTGGGCACTTACACTTGGGTGCTCTCTCCCGGACCCCCACCCCCTCGCCCTATTTTTATTTGCCCTATGGGACTTAGGAGACCTTTCACCAACTTCCCGATGTGACTGCGGCTCCTAGACTGTCCTAGGTGTGGGCTGTCCTGCTTTTCCGAGTGTCCCCACTGCTAACACCGAGCCCTCCAGAGAGCAGAGGCTCGGTGAACGTCTGCGGATGAACTGAGATGGTGAGCAGGGATCCTACTGATCCAGGTTGATTTTCTCCTACTTTCTTAACTAAGCCAGACAAATCCAGGTTATACACACATAATTATAATTTTATAGACTGACAGAAGAAAAGGGATAAGGAGCCAATAATTACCTATCGTTTACTTTTACTTCTCTCTTTCTTGACCCCACCGATTTTAGTGCTGATCACTCTCTCTCAATTTCCAAGTAAATTTCTATTCCGATGCGGTGTTACCTACTTTGGCATGACACAGTATGATGGAAACTTTCCCAATTTGTTTTACAAAATAGCAAAACTCAGTCTTGGGCTGCCTAAGTACCAGTACGTGTATAATCAATATCATTCACAAACTAAGATACTGAAGCTTATTAAATATTATTATTAATATACAGAAATCTGTTGCATCTTATACACTAACAAAGGAGTATCAGAAAGAGAAATCAAGGAAACAATCCCATTTACCATCACATCAAAGAGAATAAATAATCTAGTAATAAACCTAGCTAAGGAGACCAAAGACCTGTACTCCAATAACTACAAGACACTGATGCAAGAAGCTGAAGATGACACCAACAGATGGAAAGATATACCGTGTTCTTGGATTGGAAGAATCAGTGTTGTTGACCAAACAACCCAGTGACCATACTACCCAAGGCAATCTACAGATTCAAAGCAATCCCTGTCAAAATAACAATGGCATTTTTCTCAGAACCAGAACAAATAATTTAAAAAAGTGTCTGGAAAAAGAAAAGAACCCCAATAGCTAAAACAATCTTGGGAATGAAGAACAGAGCTGGAGAGATCATGCTCCCTGACGTTAGACTATACTACAAAGCTGTAGTAATCAAAACAGTGCGGTTCTGGCCCCCAAACAGACACACAGATCAATGGAACAGGATAGAGAGGCGAGAAGTAAACCCACACACTTACCGTCAATTAATGTACGACAAAGGAAGCAAGGATATTGAATGGAGAAAAGACAGTCTCTTCAATAAGTGGCTCTGGGAAAACTGGACAGCTACCTGTCAAACAATGAACTTAGAACATTCTCTAACACCATATACAAAAATAAACTCAAAATAGATTAAAGATCTACATTTAAGACTGGATACTATAATACTCCTAGAGGAAAACATAGGCAGAACACTCTCTGACATAAATTACAGCAATAACTTTTTGGATCCATGTCCTAAAACAAAGGAAATAAAAGGAAAAATAAACAGCGGGGACCTAATTATACTTAAAAGCTTCTGCACAGCAAGGGAACCCACTGACTAAATTAAAACAACAACCTACTGAAGGGGAGAAAATATTTGCAAACGTTACAACTGACAAGGGAGCAATAACCACCATATATAAACAGCTCATACAATTCAACATCAAAAAAACAAATGACCCAACTAAAAACGGGCAGAACACCACAATAGACATTTGTCCAAAGAGGAAATGCAGGTGGCCAGCAGGCACGTGAAAAGATGCTCAGTATAATTAACCATCAGGGAAATGCAAATCAAAACCACGATGACATATCACCTTATACCTGTCAGAATGGCTACCTTCAAAAGGAACGCAAATAGCAAATGTTGGCGAAGATGTGGAGAGAAGGGATCCCTCCTACACTGTTGGTGGGGATGTAAATTGGTGTGACCACTCTGAAAAACAGTATGCCGTTTCTCAAAAAACTAAAACTAGAACTACCAAGTGACCCAGCAATTCCATTCCTGGGTATACATCTCAAAAAAAACAAAACAAAACAAAAAAAAAACCAGATACTAATTTGAAAAGATACACGCACCCAATATTCATAGCAGCGTTATCTACAATTGCCAAGATGTGGAAGGAACCTAAATGTCCATCAGCAGATGAATGGACACACACACACACAGACACACAGACACACACACACACACACACACACACACACACCCCGGAATACTACTCAGCCATAAAAAACAAAATTTTGCCGTTTGCAGCAAGATGGATGGACTTGGAGGACATTATGCTAAGTGAAATAAATCAGACAGAGAAAGACAAATACTGTATGATATCAATTTATATGTGGACTCTAAAAAATACAACAAACTAGTGAGTATAACAAAGAAGAAGCAGGCTCATAGAGAACAAACTACTGATTACCAGTGGGGAGGGGTGAGGGGCAAGGGGCAATATAGGGGTGAGGGAGTGGGAAGTACAAACTATTGGGTGTAAGGAAGGTTCAAGAATGTATTGCAGAACAAGGGGTATATAACCAATATTTTCTCATAACTGTAAATAAAATGTAATCTTTAAAAAGACTGTATAATAAAATAAAGTATATTGATATTTATTAAAACGAATAACATCTGAAACATCACTAAAGGAAATGAAGATGAATTTCCATATCATTGTAGAGAACAGGAGCCCAGAGATGCTGTACACCGTGTCCCCCCCCACTGGCCCGGGCCCTCACTACCTAGAAGGCTGACTGCTTGCTCCTCAGACACACAGTGAAGAGTCAGCCTCACTTCCTGCCCGGCAGGAGAAGCTGCCGGACTGGGGCCTAGAAGGAGCCCAGCTGCAAGTCTGGCTCAGGCCCCCTCTTCCTCATCACTCACTCGCTCTTCAGACAGGGACGGGAAAGAACTGGGACCCCTTCTATTGATCCTGAGGAAATGTTCCAGGACTTGCAGCTTGCTGGTCTCCGTGTAGGCCCGGGGACCCCACAGGAACTCGTGGCGAGCGGGATCGCTGTTGGCCACCTGCCGGTACTCCACGTACCCCTCCCGCACCCACACGTTGGTGATGAGCTCCCTGGGCTCCCCATAGATGAAGTGCTCCCTCCCAGCACACAGCCCCATCTTGCTAAGTGCTCCCCAGACTGCCTCCTCAGGAGCAAAGTCGCCCTCCAGGACAATCACACCCAGAAGTATCAGCAGGAGGCCAGTCTTGGGAATGCTCTGCCCATCGTCCTGCATGCCATCGTAGGTGAGGCCCAGGGTGGGGACCAGGACATACAAGTGCTCCCTGGGGTCCACCTCCTTCACATCCACCCCAAAGACCAGCTGCAGACACTCAGAGGCTTGGCTCAAGACCGCAGGGAAGTGGTCCTGGTCATCTCTGAGGACCGCATTCAGCATTTCCTCTTTTGAGGTCGGCTGCTTTGTGCGGTACTTGTGGAGCAGGAAGCCCATCAGGTCAACCATCATCAAATGTAATGCATCGTGGAGCCGGGACTCGGCATCTGCCGGGTCCTGCCCGGTGCTGGGCCCCTCCTCACCTTGGCTTCTGAGGCCATTGTCTTCCGACTGGCTCCAGGGAGGGGCTGCCACGGCTGTGGGGGAGGGGCAGACACCCTGAGGGCTCTGCGCGGGACTGGGTGTCCCAGAATCAGCCACCTCCTCGCCACTGCCCAGGAACAGGACTGAGTAGGAAGACAAGGAGGAGAAGGAGGAGGAGGAGGAAGAGGAGGAGGAGGAGGAGGGAGACAACGGGGATGCGCCCTCCTCCTCCTCAACCCAAATGTCCTGCTCATCCTCGGAATCCTCAGCCTCTCTTGGGTCGTGAAAGTCGGCTTCAGTGTGGTGGAGGTCACGCATCTGAACGGGAGGCACGGTGAGTGGTGTCGGGCAGCTGAGAGCAGCGAGGGCAGGGGTGACAGATGGGGACCCACGGGCCTGGGGAAGAAAGGGAGTGTCAGTGGCCCGGGCTGAGAAACCCACCGTGGGGGGCTCTGACAAAGGCTACTTACAGGTCTCCTCTTCAGGGGTGCCCTCGGCCTCACAGGGGCTCTCCTCCTGGTGGACGGTCGTCTGTGAACCTGACGGGGGAAGTGAGGCGGCTCCTCAGGGTGCAGCCGGCACAGCCCGAGGTTCTGGGGGCAACACGGGGTGTGTGGAGTGGACGTTGGCCTCGTGGGGTCCCCTCTGTTCCGGGAGCCCCCGGGTACACACTCAGGGCCCACACCTCACCTTCAGTCCTGGCACTGCCAGCCTCCTGTGCTCTGTGACCCGAGAACACGTGTCTCAGACCTAGGCCTTCCCGGTGTCTGGAGCCCCTGGGAGAGAAAGGAGGGGAGACCTCGGATCTACACTGTGGCACAGCCCTGGACCCGCGTGCTGGCAGGAGGCCTGGGCTCCGGCAGGTTCCCACTCTTCTAGGGTGGGAGGTCCTGTCCGCGCTAACTCAGGGTCCTCACCGGGACTCCAAGCGGGACCTGGGATTCTGCTCTCCAACCATCTGAGGGCCCCATCCTGATAGTAGGTCCCCGGTCTCTCTGAGCCCTGGATGCCGAAGTCAGGACACACCATGTGTGCTCATCCCGCATTGAGGCCTCCCAGGGCTGACAGCAGGCGCAGGATCGGTTGCGTCCCCTCTGTTCTGGGATCTCGGGTCCCTCACTCCTCCCTCGGGGTCACCTTGACTCCTGGCAGGACCTGGGATTCCCCTCTCAGCCCACCTGAGGCCCCGCCCGTCATACCAAGACCCCAGTCCCTCTGAGACCCGCATTTCAGGAACTGCTGCCCGAGGTCCTCCCGCCCCATGGCCTCCCACGACTGACTCTGTTCTGGGGTCCAGGGTCCCTGAATGCTAACTCGCGGTTGTCACCTTCACTCCCAGGCGGCCCTGAGATTCTCTCCTCCGCAGACCTGAGGCCCCCGCCCTTTCACTATGTCCCCAGTCTGTCTGAGACTCGAATGCGGAAGTCAGGACAAACCACGTGGGCCTGTCGTCCCCTCGGGCCGCCGGACAGCTGAAAGCAAGGGCGACTCTCTGTGGGATGGCCACTTTTCTGGGATCAGGGGCCCCTCCTTCCTGCTTGAGGGTCCTCACTTTGACTCAGGCGGCATGTAGCCTCCCCTTGGAGCCCCCGAGGCCCCGCCCCTCATCCCAGGACCCCAGTCCCTCCGAGACCCGGATGGCAGGAAACGCCACAGGTGGTCACCCTGCCCCAAGGCCTCCAAGGTCCAACACTGTCTCGGGGTGCAAGATCCGTCCGTTCTCCCTCGGGGTCCTCAACTTGACTCAGGCAGCATGTGGTCTCCCCTCTGGCCACCCCAATCCCCGCCCCTCATCCCAGGACCCCAGTCCCTCGGAGACCCGGATGTCGGGAAATGCCACCGGTGGTCACCCTGCCCCTAGGCCTCCAAGGTCCAACACTGTCTTGGGGTCCAGGATCCCTCCGTTCTCCCTCGGGGTCCTCACTTTGACTCAGGCGGCATGTAGCCTCCCCTTGGAACCCCCGAAGCCCCGCCCCTCATCTCAGGACCCCAGTCCCTCCGAGACCCGGATGGCGGGAAATGCCGCCGGTGCTTATTCCGATCTATGGCCTCCCAGGACCGACTGTGTTTTGGGGTCCAGGGTCCCTCACTGCTCGCTCGCGGTCGTCACCTTCACTCCCAGTGGGACCTCGGATTCTCTCCTCTGCAGATCCCAGGGTCCCCCCCTCATCTCACACGAAGTCCCCGGTCTCTGTGAGACCAGGGTGCCGCAGTCACGACACAACACGGGGACCTGTCCTGCCCTCGGGCCTCCGGACAGCTGATAGCAAGGGCCCCTTTCTGTGGGATGGCCTCTTTTCCGGGTTCGGGGTCCCCTCAGTTTTCCCTCAGGGTCGTCACTTAGGCGTCGTGTCGTCTAGCCTCTGGCCACCCGAGGCCCCGCCCCTCATCGCAGGACCCCCGTCCCTCGGAGACCCGGGTGTCAGGAAGTCAGGGCCCCACGAGTGCTCATCCCACCCAGGCCCTCCCAGGGCTGACAGCAGGGGCGGGGATCTGTGGGGCCCATGCTGTCCTCCGTCAGGGTCCTCACCTTGAGCCCTGGCGGGTCCTGGGACGCCCCCTTGTTGAGCCGAGCCCACACCTTCACACCAAGGCCCTCACTGCCCAGAGACCCCCAGGGGCGTCTGTGGACTCACAGCAGGCCACCAAGCCCAGGGCTTCCCAGGACTGTGGACGCCAGGCGCTGAGATGGATTCCCTGGGGGTCCCTCAGCCTTCCCTCTGCTCCTCACCTGGGCTCCAGGCTGGGCCTGGGCCCCTCCCTCTGCCCACCTCACTTTGCTCCCCTTGGACCCAGGCCCCTCCACAGCCAGGACCCCCGAGAGGGAAGCGGGGGTGGGGGTTGGGGCACTGATCCCCGCAACCCTGCCTGCGGTCTCCCAGGGCTGACAGCAGAACCGACCTGGATTCCCTGCAACCCGAGTCCCTCCACACGGTTCTACCTTGACTCCTGGCAGCGCTGGGCTCCTTCCCTGTGCAGACCTGAAGCCGGCCTCCCTCACCCAGGCCCTCACCTCTCTCACCCCCCAGGGAGGGGGCATCAGCGCCCGTCACATCCGGACCCCGTGCCCGGGGGTCTCCCAGGGCTGTCGGGAGGGCCGGAGGTGGATTCCCTGTTTGGAATTCAGCCTCGGTGGGTGTTTCCTCCCTGCGATGTCCAGGACCATTCCTCATCTATGGCTTTGGATTCTGACCATCGAGGGGAGCTGACCCATCAGTGTAAGTGTCCAGCAGACCGTTTCCAAGAACACACCCCAGTAAATCCTACCCCAAGTTTGGGGCGGTTACCAAACCTCTTCAACTATATATGCCAGGACGGAGTACACTGTGAGCCACGTCAAACGCCACTCCTCCCTGCAGTTGGAGCATTCTGAGTGTCCTAGCAGCTCAGGCAGGATAACCAGGTCTCTAAGCATCCCTGAACAAAGTACACCTTCCCCCCTCGCCCAGGAGATGTATCCACGATCCCAGAGGGACTTCTCAGAGCAATCTCCCACCTGACACGTTCCTCTCACCACTAACAAGTGCCGTCTGCACGTCTGCCTGCCGCCACCACCCAGCTTCATTACCATCACCTCCCACAGAAGGACCTCCCCCCCAGCTTCCCAAAGCCCCGAACTGCCCTGGCGCTGGGCACTTACACTTGGGTGCTCTCTCCCGGACCCCCACCCCCTCGCCCTATTTTTATTTGCCCTATGGGACTTAGGAGACCTTTCACCAACTTCCCGATGTGACTGCGGCTCCTAGACTGTCCTAGGTGTGGGCTGTCCTGCTTTTCCGAGTGTCCCCACTGCTAACACCGAGCCCTCCAGAGAGCAGAGGCTCGGTGAACGTCTGCGGATGAACTGAGATGGTGAGCAGGGATCCTACTGATCCAGGTTGATTTTCTCCTACTTTCTTAACTAAGCCAGACAAATCCAGGTTATACACACATAATTATAATTTTATAGACTGACAGAAGAAAAGGGATAAGGAGCCAATAATTACCTATCGTTTACTTTTACTTCTCTCTTTCTTGACCCCACCGATTTTAGTGCTGATCACTCTCTCTCAATTTCCAAGTAAATTTCTATTCCGATGCGGTGTTACCTACTTTGGCATGACACAGTATGATGGAAACTTTCCCAATTTGTTTTACAAAATAGCAAAACTCAGTCTTGGGCTGCCTAAGTACCAGTACGTGTATAATCAATATCATTCACAAACTAAGATACTGAAGCTTATTAAATATTATTATTAATATACAGAAATCTGTTGCATCTTATACACTAACAAAGGAGTATCAGAAAGAGAAATCAAGGAAACAATCCCATTTACCATCACATCAAAGAGAATAAATAATCTAGTAATAAACCTAGCTAAGGAGACCAAAGACCTGTACTCCAATAACTACAAGACACTGATGCAAGAAGCTGAAGATGACACCAACAGATGGAAAGATATACCGTGTTCTTGGATTGGAAGAATCAGTGTTGTTGACCAAACAACCCAGTGACCATACTACCCAAGGCAATCTACAGATTCAAAGCAATCCCTGTCAAAATAACAATGGCATTTTTCTCAGAACCAGAACAAATAATTTAAAAAAGTGTCTGGAAAAAGAAAAGAACCCCAATAGCTAAAACAATCTTGGGAATGAAGAACAGAGCTGGAGAGATCATGCTCCCTGACGTTAGACTATACTACAAAGCTGTAGTAATCAAAACAGTGCGGTTCTGGCCCCCAAACAGACACACAGATCAATGGAACAGGATAGAGAGGCGAGAAGTAAACCCACACACTTACCGTCAATTAATGTACGACAAAGGAAGCAAGGATATTGAATGGAGAAAAGACAGTCTCTTCAATAAGTGGCTCTGGGAAAACTGGACAGCTACCTGTCAAACAATGAACTTAGAACATTCTCTAACACCATATACAAAAATAAACTCAAAATAGATTAAAGATCTACATTTAAGACTGGATACTATAATACTCCTAGAGGAAAACATAGGCAGAACACTCTCTGACATAAATTACAGCAATAACTTTTTGGATCCATGTCCTAAAACAAAGGAAATAAAAGGAAAAATAAACAGCGGGGACCTAATTATACTTAAAAGCTTCTGCACAGCAAGGGAACCCACTGACTAAATTAAAACAACAACCTACTGAAGGGGAGAAAATATTTGCAAACGTTACAACTGACAAGGGAGCAATAACCACCATATATAAACAGCTCATACAATTCAACATCAAAAAAACAAATGACCCAACTAAAAACGGGCAGAACACCACAATAGACATTTGTCCAAAGAGGAAATGCAGGTGGCCAGCAGGCACGTGAAAAGATGCTCAGTATAATTAACCATCAGGGAAATGCAAATCAAAACCACGATGACATATCACCTTATACCTGTCAGAATGGCTACCTTCAAAAGGAACGCAAATAGCAAATGTTGGCGAAGATGTGGAGAGAAGGGATCCCTCCTACACTGTTGGTGGGGATGTAAATTGGTGTGACCACTCTGGAAAACAGTATGCCGTTTCTCAAAAAACTAAAACTAGAACTACCAAGTGACCCAGCAATTCCATTCCTGGGTATACATCTCAAAAAACAAAAAACAAAACAAAAAAAAAACCAGATACTAATTTGAAAAGATACACGCACCCAATATTCATAGCAGCGTTATCTACAATTGCCAAGATGTGGAAGGAACCTAAATGTCCATCAGCAGATGAATGGACACACTCACACACAGACACACAGACACACACACACAGAAACACCTCGGAATATTACTCAGCCATAAAAAACAAAATTTTGCCGTTTGCAGCAACATGGATGGACTTGGAGGACATTATGCTAAGTGAAATAAATCAGACAGAGAAAGACAAATACTGCATGATATCAATTTATATGTGGACTCTAAAAAATACAACAAACTAGTGAGTATAACAAAGAAGAAGCAGGCTCATAGAGAACAAACTAGTGATTACCAGTGGGGAGGGGTGAGGGGCAAGGGGCAATATAGGGGTGAGGGAGTGGGAGGTACAAACTATTGGGTGTAAGGAAGGTTCAAGAATGTATTGCAGAACAAGGGGTATATAACCAATATTTTCTCATAACTGTAAATAAAATGTAATCTTTACAAAGACTGTATAATAAAATAAAGTATATTGATATTTATTAAAACGAATAACATCTGAAACATCACTAAAGGAAATGAAGATGAATTTCCATATCATTGTAGAGAACAGGAGCCCAGAGATGCTGTACACCGTGTCCCCCCCACTGGCCCGGGCCCTCACTACCTAGAAGGCTGACGGCTTGCTCCTCAGACACACAGTGAAGAGTCAGCCTCACTTCCTGCCCGGCAGGAGAAGCTGCCGGACTGGGGCCTAGAAGGAGCCCAGCTGCAAGTCTGGCTCAGGCCCCCTCTTCCTCATCACTCACTCGCTCTTCAGACAGGGACGGGAAAGAACTGGGACCCCTTCTATTGATCCTGAGGAAATGTTCCAGGACTTGCAGCTTGCTGGTCTCCGTGTAGGCCCGGGGACCCCACAGGAACTCGTGGCGAGCGGGATCGCTGTTGGCCACCTGCCGGTACTCCACGTACCCCTCCCGCACCCACACGTTGGTGATGAGCTCCCTGGGCTCCCCATAGATGAAGTGCTCCCTCCCAGCACACAGCCCCATCTTGCTAAGTGCTCCCCAGACTGCCTCCTCAGGAGCAAAGTCGCCCTCCAGGACAATCACACCCAGAAGTATCAGCAGGAGGCCAGTCTTGGGAATGCTCTGCCCATCGTCCTGCATGCCATCGTAGGTGAGGCCCAGGGTGGGGACCAGGACATACAAGTGCTCCCTGGGGTCCACCTCCTTCACATCCACCCCAAAGACCAGCTGCAGACACTCAGAGGCTTGGCTCAAGACCGCAGGGAAGTGGTCCTGGTCATCTCTGAGGACCGCATTCAGCATTTCCTCTTTTGAGGTCGGCTGCTTTGTGCGGTACTTGTGGAGCAGGAAGCCCATCAGGTCAACCATCATCAAATGTAATGCATCGTGGAGCCGGGACTCGGCATCTGCCGGGTCCTGCCCGGTGCTGGGCCCCTCCTCACCTTGGCTTCTGAGGCCATTGTCTTCCGACTGGCTCCAGGGAGGGGCTGCCACGGCTGTGGGGGAGGGGCAGACACCCTGAGGGCTCTGCGCGGGACTGGGTGTCCCAGAATCAGCCACCTCCTCGCCACTGCCCAGGAACAGGACTGAGTAGGAAGACAAGGAGGAGAAGGAGGAGGAGGAGGAAGAGGAGGAGGAGGAGGAGGGAGACAACGGGGATGCGCCCTCCTCCTCCTCAACCCAAATGTCCTGCTCATCCTCGGAATCCTCAGCCTCTCTTGGGTCGTGAAAGTCGGCTTCAGTGTGGTGGAGGTCACGCATCTGAACGGGAGGCACGGTGAGTGGTGTCGGGCAGCTGAGAGCAGCGAGGGCAGGGGTGACAGATGGGGACCCACGGGCCTGGGGAAGAAAGGGAGTGTCAGTGGCCCGGGCTGAGAAACCCACCGTGGGGGGCTCTGACAAAGGCTACTTACAGGTCTCCTCTTCAGGGGTGCCCTCGGCCTCACAGGGGCTCTCCTCCTGGTGGACGGTCGTCTGTGAACCTGACGGGGGAAGTGAGGCGGCTCCTCAGGGTGCAGCCGGCACAGCCCGAGGTTCTGGGGGCAACACGGGGTGTGTGGAGTGGACGTTGGCCTCGTGGGGTCCCCTCTGTTCCGGGAGCCCCCGGGTACACACTCAGGGCCCACACCTCACCTTCAGTCCTGGCACTGCCAGCCTCCTGTGCTCTGTGACCCGAGAACACGTGTCTCAGACCTAGGCCTTCCCGGTGTCTGGAGCCCCTGGGAGAGAAAGGAGGGGAGACCTCGGATCTACACTGTGGCACAGCCCTGGACCCGCGTGCTGGCAGGAGGCCTGGGCTCCGGCAGGTTCCCACTCTTCTAGGGTGGGAGGTCCTGTCCGCGCTAACTCAGGGTCCTCACCGGGACTCCAAGCGGGACCTGGGATTCTGCTCTCCAACCATCTGAGGGCCCCATCCTGATAGTAGGTCCCCGGTCTCTCTGAGCCCTGGATGCCGAAGTCAGGACACACCATGTGTGCTCATCCCGCATTGAGGCCTCCCAGGGCTGACAGCAGGCGCAGGATCGGTTGCGTCCCCTCTGTTCTGGGATCTCGGGTCCCTCACTCCTCCCTCGGGGTCACCTTGACTCCTGGCAGGACCTGGGATTCCCCTCTCAGCCCACCTGAGGCCCCGCCCGTCATACCAAGACCCCAGTCCCTCTGAGACCCGCATTTCAGGAACTGCTGCCCGAGGTCCTCCCGCCCCATGGCCTCCCACGACTGACTCTGTTCTGGGGTCCAGGGTCCCTGAATGCTAACTCGCGGTTGTCACCTTCACTCCCAGGCGGCCCTGAGATTCTCTCCTCCGCAGACCTGAGGCCCCCGCCCTTTCACTATGTCCCCAGTCTGTCTGAGACTCGAATGCGGAAGTCAGGACAAACCACGTGGGCCTGTCGTCCCCTCGGGCCGCCGGACAGCTGAAAGCAAGGGCGACTCTCTGTGGGATGGCCACTTTTCTGGGATCAGGGGCCCCTCCTTCCTGCTTGAGGGTCCTCACTTTGACTCAGGCGGCATGTAGCCTCCCCTTGGAGCCCCCGAGGCCCCGCCCCTCATCCCAGGACCCCAGTCCCTCCGAGACCCGGATGGCAGGAAACGCCACAGGTGGTCACCCTGCCCCAAGGCCTCCAAGGTCCAACACTGTCTCGGGGTGCAAGATCCGTCCGTTCTCCCTCGGGGTCCTCAACTTGACTCAGGCAGCATGTGGTCTCCCCTCTGGCCACCCCAATCCCCGCCCCTCATCCCAGGACCCCAGTCCCTCGGAGACCCGGATGTCGGGAAATGCCACCGGTGGTCACCCTGCCCCTAGGCCTCCAAGGTCCAACACTGTCTTGGGGTCCAGGATCCCTCCGTTCTCCCTCGGGGTCCTCACTTTGACTCAGGCGGCATGTAGCCTCCCCTTGGAACCCCCGAAGCCCCGCCCCTCATCTCAGGACCCCAGTCCCTCCGAGACCCGGATGGCGGGAAATGCCGCCGGTGCTTATTCCGATCTATGGCCTCCCAGGACCGACTGTGTTTTGGGGTCCAGGGTCCCTCACTGCTCGCTCGCGGTCGTCACCTTCACTCCCAGTGGGACCTCGGATTCTCTCCTCTGCAGATCCCAGGGTCCCCCCCTCATCTCACACGAAGTCCCCGGTCTCTGTGAGACCAGGGTGCCGCAGTCACGACACAACACGGGGACCTGTCCTGCCCTCGGGCCTCCGGACAGCTGATAGCAAGGGCCCCTTTCTGTGGGATGGCCTCTTTTCCGGGTTCGGGGTCCCCTCAGTTTTCCCTCAGGGTCGTCACTTAGGCGTCGTGTCGTCTAGCCTCTGGCCACCCGAGGCCCCGCCCCTCATCGCAGGACCCCCGTCCCTCGGAGACCCGGGTGTCAGGAAGTCAGGGCCCCACGAGTGCTCATCCCACCCAGGCCCTCCCAGGGCTGACAGCAGGGGCGGGGATCTGTGGGGCCCATGCTGTCCTCCGTCAGGGTCCTCACCTTGAGCCCTGGCGGGTCCTGGGACGCCCCCTTGTTGAGCCGAGCCCACACCTTCACACCAAGGCCCTCACTGCCCAGAGACCCCCAGGGGCGTCTGTGGACTCACAGCAGGCCACCAAGCCCAGGGCTTCCCAGGACTGTGGACGCCAGGCGCTGAGATGGATTCCCTGGGGGTCCCTCAGCCTTCCCTCTGCTCCTCACCTGGGCTCCAGGCTGGGCCTGGGCCCCTCCCTCTGCCCACCTCACTTTGCTCCCCTTGGACCCAGGCCCCTCCACAGCCAGGACCCCCGAGAGGGAAGCGGGGGTGGGGGTTGGGGCACTGATCCCCGCAACCCTGCCTGCGGTCTCCCAGGGCTGACAGCAGAACCGACCTGGATTCCCTGCAACCCGAGTCCCTCCACACGGTTCTACCTTGACTCCTGGCAGCGCTGGGCTCCTTCCCTGTGCAGACCTGAAGCCGGCCTCCCTCACCCAGGCCCTCACCTCTCTCACCCCCCAGGGAGGGGGCATCAGCGCCCGTCACATCCGGACCCCGTGCCCGGGGGTCTCCCAGGGCTGTCGGGAGGGCCGGAGGTGGATTCCCTGTTTGGAATTCAGCCTCGGTGGGTGTTTCCTCCCTGCGATGTCCAGGACCATTCCTCATCTATGGCTTTGGATTCTGACCATCGAGGGGAGCTGACCCATCAGTGTAAGTGTCCAGCAGACCGTTTCCAAGAACACACCCCAGTAAATCCTACCCCAAGTTTGGGGCGGTTACCAAACCTCTTCAACTATATATGCCAGGACGGAGTACACTGTGAGCCACGTCAAACGCCACTCCTCCCTGCAGTTGGAGCATTCTGAGTGTCCTAGCAGCTCAGGCAGGATAACCAGGTCTCTAAGCATCCCTGAACAAAGTACACCTTCCCCCCTCGCCCAGGAGATGTATCCACGATCCCAGAGGGACTTCTCAGAGCAATCTCCCACCTGACACGTTCCTCTCACCACTAACAAGTGCCGTCTGCACGTCTGCCTGCCGCCACCACCCAGCTTCATTACCATCACCTCCCACAGAAGGACCTCCCCCCCAGCTTCCCAAAGCCCCGAACTGCCCTGGCGCTGGGCACTTACACTTGGGTGCTCTCTCCCGGACCCCCACCCCCTCGCCCTATTTTTATTTGCCCTATGGGACTTAGGAGACCTTTCACCAACTTCCCGATGTGACTGCGGCTCCTAGACTGTCCTAGGTGTGGGCTGTCCTGCTTTTCCGAGTGTCCCCACTGCTAACACCGAGCCCTCCAGAGAGCAGAGGCTCGGTGAACGTCTGCGGATGAACTGAGATGGTGAGCAGGGATCCTACTGATCCAGGTTGATTTTCTCCTACTTTCTTAACTAAGCCAGACAAATCCAGGTTATACACACATAATTATAATTTTATAGACTGACAGAAGAAAAGGGATAAGGAGCCAATAATTACCTATCGTTTACTTTTACTTCTCTCTTTCTTGACCCCACCGATTTTAGTGCTGATCACTCTCTCTCAATTTCCAAGTAAATTTCTATTCCGATGCGGTGTTACCTACTTTGGCATGACACAGTATGATGGAAACTTTCCCAATTTGTTTTACAAAATAGCAAAACTCAGTCTTGGGCTGCCTAAGTACCAGTACGTGTATAATCAATATCATTCACAAACTAAGATACTGAAGCTTATTAAATATTATTATTAATATACAGAAATCTGTTGCATCTTATACACTAACAAAGGAGTATCAGAAAGAGAAATCAAGGAAACAATCCCATTTACCATCACATCAAAGAGAATAAATAATCTAGTAATAAACCTAGCTAAGGAGACCAAAGACCTGTACTCCAATAACTACAAGACACTGATGCAAGAAGCTGAAGATGACACCAACAGATGGAAAGATATACCGTGTTCTTGGATTGGAAGAATCAGTGTTGTTGACCAAACAACCCAGTGACCATACTACCCAAGGCAATCTACAGATTCAAAGCAATCCCTGTCAAAATAACAATGGCATTTTTCTCAGAACCAGAACAAATAATTTAAAAAAGTGTCTGGAAAAAGAAAAGAACCCCAATAGCTAAAACAATCTTGGGAATGAAGAACAGAGCTGGAGAGATCATGCTCCCTGACGTTAGACTATACTACAAAGCTGTAGTAATCAAAACAGTGCGGTTCTGGCCCCCAAACAGACACACAGATCAATGGAACAGGATAGAGAGGCGAGAAGTAAACCCACACACTTACCGTCAATTAATGTACGACAAAGGAAGCAAGGATATTGAATGGAGAAAAGACAGTCTCTTCAATAAGTGGCTCTGGGAAAACTGGACAGCTACCTGTCAAACAATGAACTTAGAACATTCTCTAACACCATATACAAAAATAAACTCAAAATAGATTAAAGATCTACATTTAAGACTGGATACTATAATACTCCTAGAGGAAAACATAGGCAGAACACTCTCTGACATAAATTACAGCAATAACTTTTTGGATCCATGTCCTAAAACAAAGGAAATAAAAGGAAAAATAAACAGCGGGGACCTAATTATACTTAAAAGCTTCTGCACAGCAAGGGAACCCACTGACTAAATTAAAACAACAACCTACTGAAGGGGAGAAAATATTTGCAAACGTTACAACTGACAAGGGAGCAATAACCACCATATATAAACAGCTCATACAATTCAACATCAAAAAAACAAATGACCCAACTAAAAACGGGCAGAACACCACAATAGACATTTGTCCAAAGAGGAAATGCAGGTGGCCAGCAGGCACGTGAAAAGATGCTCAGTATAATTAACCATCAGGGAAATGCAAATCAAAACCACGATGACATATCACCTTATACCTGTCAGAATGGCTACCTTCAAAAGGAACGCAAATAGCAAATGTTGGCGAAGATGTGGAGAGAAGGGATCCCTCCTACACTGTTGGTGGGGATGTAAATTGGTGTGACCACTCTGGAAAACAGTATGCCGTTTCTCAAAAAACTAAAACTAGAACTACCAAGTGACCCAGCAATTCCATTCCTGGGTATACATCTCAAAAAACAAAAAACAAAACAAAAAAAAAACCAGATACTAATTTGAAAAGATACACGCACCCAATATTCATAGCAGCGTTATCTACAATTGCCAAGATGTGGAAGGAACCTAAATGTCCATCAGCAGATGAATGGACACACTCACACACAGACACACAGACACACACACACAGAAACACCTCGGAATATTACTCAGCCATAAAAAACAAAATTTTGCCGTTTGCAGCAACATGGATGGACTTGGAGGACATTATGCTAAGTGAAATAAATCAGACAGAGAAAGACAAATACTGCATGATATCAATTTATATGTGGACTCTAAAAAATACAACAAACTAGTGAGTATAACAAAGAAGAAGCAGGCTCATAGAGAACAAACTAGTGATTACCAGTGGGGAGGGGTGAGGGGCAAGGGGCAATATAGGGGTGAGGGAGTGGGAGGTACAAACTATTGGGTGTAAGGAAGGTTCAAGAATGTATTGCAGAACAAGGGGTATATAACCAATATTTTCTCATAACTGTAAATAAAATGTAATCTTTACAAAGACTGTATAATAAAATAAAGTATATTGATATTTATTAAAACGAATAACATCTGAAACATCACTAAAGGAAATGAAGATGAATTTCCATATCATTGTAGAGAACAGGAGCCCAGAGATGCTGTACACCGTGTCCCCCCCACTGGCCCGGGCCCTCACTACCTAGAAGGCTGACGGCTTGCTCCTCAGACACACAGTGAAGAGTCAGCCTCACTTCCTGCCCGGCAGGAGAAGCTGCCGGACTGGGGCCTAGAAGGAGCCCAGCTGCAAGTCTGGCTCAGGCCCCCTCTTCCTCATCACTCACTCGCTCTTCAGACAGGGACGGGAAAGAACTGGGACCCCTTCTATTGATCCTGAGGAAATGTTCCAGGACTTGCAGCTTGCTGGTCTCCGTGTAGGCCCGGGGACCCCACAGGAACTCGTGGCGAGCGGGATCGCTGTTGGCCACCTGCCGGTACTCCACGTACCCCTCCCGCACCCACACGTTGGTGATGAGCTCCCTGGGCTCCCCATAGATGAAGTGCTCCCTCCCAGCACACAGCCCCATCTTGCTAAGTGCTCCCCAGACTGCCTCCTCAGGAGCAAAGTCGCCCTCCAGGACAATCACACCCAGAAGTATCAGCAGGAGGCCAGTCTTGGGAATGCTCTGCCCATCGTCCTGCATGCCATCGTAGGTGAGGCCCAGGGTGGGGACCAGGACATACAAGTGCTCCCTGGGGTCCACCTCCTTCACATCCACCCCAAAGACCAGCTGCAGACACTCAGAGGCTTGGCTCAAGACCGCAGGGAAGTGGTCCTGGTCATCTCTGAGGACCGCATTCAGCATTTCCTCTTTTGAGGTCGGCTGCTTTGTGCGGTACTTGTGGAGCAGGAAGCCCATCAGGTCAACCATCATCAAATGTAATGCATCGTGGAGCCGGGACTCGGCATCTGCCGGGTCCTGCCCGGTGCTGGGCCCCTCCTCA
The DNA here is from genome assembly GCF_048773025.1 of Camelus bactrianus. Taxonomy (NCBI): domain Eukaryota; kingdom Metazoa; phylum Chordata; class Mammalia; order Artiodactyla; family Camelidae; genus Camelus; species Camelus bactrianus. Next base: position 116,221,928 of record NC_133575.1, on the reverse strand, counting down.
CCTTGGCTTCTGAGGCCATTGTCTTCCGACTGGCTCCAGGGAGGGGCTGCCACGGCTGTGGGGGAGGGGCAGACACCCTGAGGGCTCTGCGCGGGACTGGGTGTCCCAGAATCAGCCACCTCCTCGCCACTGCCCAGGAACAGGACTGAGTAGGAAGACAAGGAGGAGGAGGAGGAGGAGGAGGAGGGAGACAACGGGGATGCGCCCTCCTCCTCCTCAACCCAAATGTCCTGCTCATCCTCGGAATCCTCAGCCTCTCTTGGGTCGTGAAAGTCGGCTTCAGTGTGGTGGAGGTCACGCATCTGAACGGGAGGCACGGTGAGTGGTGTCGGGCAGCTGAGAGCAGCGAGGGCAGGGGTGACAGATGGGGACCCACGGGCCTGGGGAAGAAAGGGAGTGTCAGTGGCCCGGGCTGAGAAACCCACCGTGGGGGGCTCTGACAAAGGCTACTTACAGGTCTCCTCTTCAGGGGTGCCCTCGGCCTCACAGGGGCTCTCCTCCTGGTGGACGGTCGTCTGTGAACCTGACGGGGGAAGTGAGGCGGCTCCTCAGGGTGCAGCCGGCACAGCCCGAGGTTCTGGGGGCAACACGGGGTGTGTGGAGTGGACATTGGCCTCGTGCGGTCCCCTCTGTTCCGGGAGCCCCCGGGTACACACTCAGGGCCCACACCTCACCTTCAGTCCTGGCACTGCCAGCCTCCTGTGCTCTGTGACCCGAGAACACGTGTCTCAGACCTAGGCCTTCCCGGTGTCTGGAGCCCCTGGGAGAGAAAGGAGGGGAGACCTCGGATCTACACTGTGGCACAGCCCTGGACCCGCGTGCTGGCAGGAGGCCTGGGCTCTGGCAGGTTCCCACTCTTCTAGGGTGGGAGGTCCTGTCCGCGCTAACTCAGGGTCCTCACCGGGACTCCAAGCGGGACCTGGGATTCTGCTCTCCAACCACCTGAGGGCCCCATCCTGATAGTAGGTCCCCGGTCTCTCTGAGCCCTGGATGCCGAAGTCAGGACACACCACGTGTGCTCATCCCGCATTGAGGCCTCCCAGGGCTGACAGCAGGCGCAGGATCGGTTGCGTCCCCTCTGTTCTGGGATCTCGGGTCCCTCACTCCTCCCTCGGGGTCACCTTGACTCCTGGCAGGACCTGGGATTCCCCTCTCAGCCCACCTGAGGCCCCGCCCGTCATACCAAGACCCCAGTCCCTCTGAGACCCGCATTTCAGGAACTGCTGCCCGAGGTCCTCCCGCCCCATGGCCTCCCACGACTGACTCTGTTCTGGGGTCCAGGGTCCCTGAATGCTAACTCGCGGTTGTCACCTTCACTCCCAGGCTGCCCTGAGATTCTCTCCTCCCCAGACCTGAGGCCCCCTCCCTTTCACTATGTCTCCAGTCTGTCTGAGACTCGAATGCGGAAGTCAGGACAAACCACGTGGGCCTGTCGTCCCCTCGGGCCTCCGGACAGCTGAAAGCAAGGGCGACTCTCTGTGGGATGGCCACTTTTCTGGGATCAGGGGCCCCTCCTTCCTGCTTGAGGGTCCTCACTTTGACTCAGGCGGCATGTAGCCTCCCCTTGGAGCCCCCGAGGCCCCGCCCCTCATCCCAGGACCCCAGTCCCTCCGAGACCCGGATGGCAGGAAACGCCACAGGTGGTCACCCTGCCCCAAGGCCTCCAAGGTCCAACACTGTCTCGGGGTGCAAGATCCGTCCGTTCTCCCTCGGGGTCCTCAACTTGACTCAGGCAGCATGTGGTCTCCCCTCTGGCCACCCCAATCCCCGCCCCTCATCCCAGGACCCCAGTCCCTCGGAGACCCGGATGTCGGGAAATGCCACTGGTGGTCACCCTGCCCCAAGGCCTCCAAGGTCCAACACTGTCTTGGGGTCCAGGATCCCTCCGTTCTCCCTCGGGGTCCTCACTTTGACTCAGGCGGCATGTAGCCTCCCCTTGGAACCCCCGAAGCCCCGCCCCTCATCTCAGGACCCCAGTCCCTCCGAGACCCGGATGGCGGGAAATGCCGCCGGTGCTTATTCCGATCTATGGCCTCCCAGGACCGACTGTGTTTTGGGGTCCAGGGTCCCTCACTGCTCGCTCGCGGTCGTCACCTTCACTCCCAGTGGGACCTCGGATTCTCTCCTCTGCAGATCCCAGGGTCCCCCCCTCATCTCACACGAAGTCCCCGGTCTCTGTGAGACCAGGGTGCCGCAGTCACGACACAACACGGGGACCTGTCCTGCCCTCGGGCCTCCGGACAGCTGATAGCAAGGGCCCCTTTCTGTGGGATGGCCTCTTTTCCGGGTTCGGGGTCCCCTCAGTTTTCCCTCAGGGTCGTCACTTAGGCGTCGTGTCGTCTAGCCTCTGGCCACCCGAGGCCCCGCCCCTCATCGCAGGACCCCCGTCCCTCGGAGACCCGGGTGTCAGGAAGTCAGGGCCCCACGAGTGCTCATCCCACCCAGGCCCTCCCAGGGCTGACAGCAGGGGCGGGGATCTGTGGGGCCCATGCTGTCCTCCGTCAGGGTCCTCACCTTGAGCCCTGGCGGGTCCTGGGACGCCCCCTTGTTGAGCCGAGCCCACACCTTCACACCAAGGCCCTCACTGCCCAGAGACCCCCAGGGGCGTCTGTGGACTCACAGCAGGCCACCAAGCCCAGGGCTTCCCAGGACTGTGGACGCCAGGCGCTGAGATGGATTCCCTGGGGGTCCCTCAGCCTTCCCTCTGCTCCTCACCTGGGCTCCAGGCTGGGCCTGGGCCCCTCCCTCTGCCCACCTCACTTTGCTCCCCTTGGACCCAGGCCCCTCCACAGCCAGGACCCCCGAGAGGGAAGCGGGGGTGGGGGTTGGGGCACTGATCCCCGCAACCCTGCCTGCGGTCTCCCAGGGCTGACAGCAGAACCGACCTGGATTCCCTGCAACCCGAGTCCCTCCACACGGTTCTACCTTGACTCCTGGCAGCGCTGGGCTCCTTCCCTGTGCAGACCTGAAGCCGGCCTCCCTCACCCAGGCCCTCACCTCTCTCACCCCCCAGGGAGGGGGCATCAGCGCCCGTCACATCCGGACCCCGTGCCCGGGGGTCTCCCAGGGCTGTCGGGAGGGCCGGAGGTGGATTCCCTGTTTGGAATTCAGCCTCGGTGGGTGTTTCCTCCCTGCGATGTCCAGGACCATTCCTCATCTATGGCTTTGGATTCTGACCATCGAGGGGAGCTGACCCATCAGTGTAAGTGTCCAGCAGACCGTTTCCAAGAACACACCCCAGTAAATCCTACCCCAAGTTTGGGGCGGTTACCAAACCTCTTCAACTATATATGCCAGGACGGAGTACACTGTGAGCCACGTCAAACGCCACTCCTCCCTGCAGTTGGAGCATTCTGAGTGTCCTAGCAGCTCAGGCAGGATAACCAGGTCTCTAAGCATCCCTGAACAAAGTACACCTTCCCCCCTCGCCCAGGAGATGTATCCACGATCCCAGAGGGACTTCTCAGAGCAATCTCCCACCTGACACGTTCCTCTCACCACTAACAAGTGCCGTCTGCACGTCTGCCTGCCGCCACCACCCAGCTTCATTACCATCACCTCCCACAGAAGGACCTCCCCCCCAGCTTCCCAAAGCCCCGAACTGCCCTGGCGCTGGGCACTTACACTTGGGTGCTCTCTCCCGGACCCCCACCCCCTCGCCCTATTTTTATTTGCCCTATGGGACTTAGGAGACCTTTCACCAACTTCCCGATGTGACTGCGGCTCCTAGACTGTCCTAGGTGTGGGCTGTCCTGCTTTTCCGAGTGTCCCCACTGCTAACACCGAGCCCTCCAGAGAGCAGAGGCTCGGTGAACGTCTGCGGATGAACTGAGATGGTGAGCAGGGATCCTACTGATCCAGGTTGATTTTCTCCTACTTTCTTAACTAAGCCAGACAAATCCAGGTTATACACACATAATTATAATTTTATAGACTGACAGAAGAAAAGGGATAAGGAGCCAATAATTACCTATCGTTTACTTTTACTTCTCTCTTTCTTGACCCCACCGATTTTAGTGCTGATCACTCTCTCTCAATTTCCAAGTAAATTTCTATTCCGATGCGGTGTTACCTACTTTGGCATGACACAGTATGATGGAAACTTTCCCAATTTGTTTTACAAAATAGCAAAACTCAGTCTTGGGCTGCCTAAGTACCAGTACGTGTATAATCAATATCATTCACAAACTAAGATACTGAAGCTTATTAAATATTATTATTAATATACAGAAATCTGTTGCATCTTATACACTAACAAAGGAGTATCAGAAAGAGAAATCAAGGAAACAATCCCATTTACCATCACATCAAAGAGAATAAATAATCTAGTAATAAACCTAGCTAAGGAGACCAAAGACCTGTACTCCAATAACTACAAGACACTGATGCAAGAAGCTGAAGATGACACCAACAGATGGAAAGATATACCGTGTTCTTGGATTGGAAGAATCAGTGTTGTTGACCAAACAACCCAGTGACCATACTACCCAAGGCAATCTACAGATTCAAAGCAATCCCTGTCAAAATAACAATGGCATTTTTCTCAGAACCAGAACAAATAATTTAAAAAAGTGTCTGGAAAAAGAAAAGAACCCCAATAGCTAAAACAATCTTGGGAATGAAGAACAGAGCTGGAGAGATCATGCTCCCTGACGTTAGACTATACTACAAAGCTGTAGTAATCAAAACAGTGCGGTTCTGGCCCCCAAACAGACACACAGATCAATGGAACAGGATAGAGAGGCGAGAAGTAAACCCACACACTTACCGTCAATTAATGTACGACAAAGGAAGCAAGGATATTGAATGGAGAAAAGACAGTCTCTTCAATAAGTGGCTCTGGGAAAACTGGACAGCTACCTGTCAAACAATGAACTTAGAACATTCTCTAACACCATATACAAAAATAAACTCAAAATAGATTAAAGATCTACATTTAAGACTGGATACTATAATACTCCTAGAGGAAAACATAGGCAGAACACTCTCTGACATAAATTACAGCAATAACTTTTTGGATCCATGTCCTAAAACAAAGGAAATAAAAGGAAAAATAAACAGCGGGGACCTAATTATACTTAAAAGCTTCTGCACAGCAAGGGAACCCACTGACTAAATTAAAACAACAACCTACTGAAGGGGAGAAAATATTTGCAAACGTTACAACTGACAAGGGAGCAATAACCACCATATATAAACAGCTCATACAATTCAACATCAAAAAAACAAATGACCCAACTAAAAACGGGCAGAACACCACAATAGACATTTGTCCAAAGAGGAAATGCAGGTGGCCAGCAGGCACGTGAAAAGATGCTCAGTATAATTAACCATCAGGGAAATGCAAATCAAAACCACGATGACATATCACCTTATACCTGTCAGAATGGCTACCTTCAAAAGGAACGCAAATAGCAAATGTTGGCGAAGATGTGGAGAGAAGGGATCCCTCCTACACTGTTGGTGGGGATGTAAATTGGTGTGACCACTCTGGAAAACAGTATGCCGTTTCTCAAAAAACTAAAACTAGAACTACCAAGTGACCCAGCAATTCCATTCCTGGGTATACATCTCAAAAAAAAAAAAACAAAACAAAAAAAAAACCAGATACTAATTTGAAAAGATACACGCACCCAATATTCATAGCAGCGTTATCTACAATTGCCAAGATGTGGAAGGAACCTAAATGTCCATCAGCAGATGAATGGACACACTCACACACAGACACACAGACACACACACACAGAAACACCTCGGAATATTACTCAGCCATAAAAAACAAAATTTTGCCGTTTGCAGCAACATGGATGGACTTGGAGGACATTATGCTAAGTGAAATAAATCAGACAGAGAAAGACAAATACTGCATGATATCAATTTATATGTGGACTCTAAAAAATACAACAAACTAGTGAGTATAACAAAGAAGAAGCAGGCTCATAGAGAACAAACTAGTGATTACCAGTGGGGAGGGGTGAGGGGCAAGGGGCAATATAGGGGTGAGGGAGTGGGAGGTACAAACTATTGGGTGTAAGGAAGGTTCAAGAATGTATTGCAGAACAAGGGGTATATAACCAATATTTTCTCATAACTGTAAATAAAATGTAATCTTTACAAAGACTGTATAATAAAATAAAGTATATTGATATTTATTAAAACGAATAACATCTGAAACATCACTAAAGGAAATGAAGATGAATTTCCATATCATTGTAGAGAACAGGAGCCCAGAGATGCTGTACACCGTGTCCCCCCCACTGGCCCGGGCCCTCACTACCTAGAAGGCTGACGGCTTGCTCCTCAGACACACAGTGAAGAGTCAGCCTCACTTCCTGCCCGGCAGGAGAAGCTGCCGGACTGGGGCCTAGAAGGAGCCCAGATGCAAGTCTGGCTCAGGCCCCCTCTTCCTCATCACTCACTCGCTCTTCAGACAGGGACGGGAAAGAACTGGGACCCCTTCTATTGATCCTGAGGAAATGTTCCAGGACTTGCAGCTTGCTGGTCTCCGTGTAGGCCCGGGGACCCCACAGGAACTCGTGGCGAGCGGGATCGCTGTTGGCCACCTGCCGGTACTCCACGTACCCCTCCCGCACCCACACGTTGGTGATGAGCTCCCTGGGCTCCCCATAGATGAAGTGCTCCCTCCCAGCACACAGCCCCATCTTGCTAAGTGCTCCCCAGACTGCCTCCTCAGGAGCAAAGTCGCCCTCCAGGACAATCACACCCAGAAGTATCAGCAGGAGGCCAGTCTTGGGAATGCTCTGCCCATCGTCCTGCATGCCATCGTAGGTGAGGCCCAGGGTGGGGACCAGGACATACAAGTGCTCCCTGGGGTCCACCTCCTTCACATCCACCCCAAAGACCAGCTGCAGACACTCAGAGGCTTGGCTCAAGACCGCAGGGAAGTGGTCCTGGTCATCTCTGAGGACCGCATTCAGCATTTCCTCTTTTGAGGTCGGCTGCTTTGTGCGGTACTTGTGGAGCAGGAAGCCCATCAGGTCAACCATCATCAAATGTAATGCATCGTGGAGCCGGGACTCGGCATCTGCCGGGTCCTGCCCGGTGCTGGGCCCCTCCTCACCTTGGCTTCTGAGGCCATTGTCTTCCGACTGGCTCCAGGGAGGGGCTGCCATGGCTGTGGGGGAGGGGCAGACACCCTGAGGGCTCTGCGCGGGACTGGGTGTCCCAGAATCAGCCACCTCCTCGCCACTGCCCAGGAACAGGACTGAGTAGGAAGACAAGGAGGAGGAGGAGGAGGAGGAGGAGGGAGACAACGGGGATGCGCCCTCCTCCTCCTCAACCCAAATGTCCTGCTCATCCTCGGAATCCTCAGCCTCTCTTGGGTCGTGAAAGTCGGCTTCAGTGTGGTGGAGGTCACGCATCTGAACGGGAGGCACGGTGAGTGGTGTCGGGCAGCTGAGAGCAGCGAGGGCAGGGGTGACAGATGGGGACCCACGGGCCTGGGGAAGAAAGGGAGTGTCAGTGGCCCGGGCTGAGAAACCCACCGTGGGGGGCTCTGACAAAGGCTACTTACAGGTCTCCTCTTCAGGGGTGCCCTCGGCCTCACAGGGGCTCTCCTCCTGGTGGACGGTCGTCTGTGAACCTGACGGGGGAAGTGAGGCGGCTCCTCAGGGTGCAGCCGGCACAGCCCGAGGTTCTGGGGGCAACACGGGGTGTGTGGAGTGGACGTTGGCCTCGTGCGGTCCCCTCTGTTCCGGGAGCCCCCGGGTACACACTCAGGGCCCACACCTCACCTTCAGTCCTGGCACTGCCAGCCTCCTGTGCTCTGTGACCCGAGAACACGTGTCTCAGACCTAGGCCTTCCCGGTGTCTGGAGCCCCTGGGAGAGAAAGGAGGGGAGACCTCGGATCTACACTGTGGCACAGCCCTGGACCCGCGTGCTGGCAGGAGGCCTGGGCTCTGGCAGGTTCCCACTCTTCTAGGGTGGGAGGTCCTGTCCGCGCTAACTCAGGGTCCTCACCGGGACTCCAAGCGGGACCTGGGATTCTGCTCTCCAACCACCTGAGGGCCCCATCCTGATAGTAGGTCCCCGGTCTCTCTGAGCCCTGGATGCCGAAGTCAGGACACACCACGTGTGCTCATCCCGCATTGAGGCCTCCCAGGGCTGACAGCAGGCGCAGGATCGGTTGCGTCCCCTCTGTTCTGGGATCTCGGGTCCCTCACTCCTCCCTCGGGGTCACCTTGACTCCTGGCAGGACCTGGGATTCCCCTCTCAGCCCACCTGAGGCCCCGCCCGTCATACCAAGACCCCAGTCCCTCTGAGACCCGCATTTCAGGAACTGCTGCCCGAGGTCCTCCCGCCCCATGGCCTCCCACGACTGACTCTGTTCTGGGGTCCAGGGTCCCTGAATGCTAACTCGCGGTTGTCACCTTCACTCCCAGGCTGCCCTGAGATTCTCTCCTCCCCAGACCTGAGGCCCCCTCCCTTTCACTATGTCTCCAGTCTGTCTGAGACTCGAATGCGGAAGTCAGGACAAACCACGTGGGCCTGTCGTCCCCTCGGGCCTCCGGACAGCTGAAAGCAAGGGCGACTCTCTGTGGGATGGCCACTTTTCTGGGATCAGGGGCCCCTCCTTCCTGCTTGAGGGTCCTCACTTTGACTCAGGCGGCATGTAGCCTCCCCTTGGAGCCCCCGAGGCCCCGCCCCTCATCCCAGGACCCCAGTCCCTCCGAGACCCGGATGGCAGGAAACGCCACAGGTGGTCACCCTGCCCCAAGGCCTCCAAGGTCCAACACTGTCTCGGGGTGCAAGATCCGTCCGTTCTCCCTCGGGGTCCTCAACTTGACTCAGGCAGCATGTGGTCTCCCCTCTGGCCACCCCAATCCCCGCCCCTCATCCCAGGACCCCAGTCCCTCGGAGACCCGGATGTCGGGAAATGCCACCGGTGGTCACCCTGCCCCTAGGCCTCCAAGGTCCAACACTGTCTTGGGGTCCAGGATCCCTCCGTTCTCCCTCGGGGTCCTCACTTTGACTCAGGCGGCATGTAGCCTCCCCTTGGAACCCCCGAAGCCCCGCCCCTCATCTCAGGACCCCAGTCCCTCCGAGACCCGGATGGCGGGAAATGCCGCCGGTGCTTATTCCGACCTATGGCCTCCCAGGACCGACTGTGTTTTGGGGTCCAGGGTCCCTCACTGCTCGCTCGCGGTCGTCACCTTCACTCCCAGTGGGACCTCGGATTCTCTCCTCTGCAGATCCCAGGGTCCCCCCCTCATCTCACACGAAGTCCCCGGTCTCTGTGAGACCAGGGTGCCGCAGTCACGACACAACACGGGGACCTGTCCTGCCCTCGGGCCTCCGGACAGCTGATAGCAAGGGCCCCTTTCTGTGGGATGGCCTCTTTTCCGGGTTCGGGGTCCCCTCAGTTTTCCCTCAGGGTCGTCACTTAGGCGTCGTGTCGTCTAGCCTCTGGCCACCCGAGGCCCCGCCCCTCATCGCAGGACCCCCGTCCCTCGGAGACCCGGGTGTCAGGAAGTCAGGGCCCCACGAGTGCTCATCCCACCCAGGCCCTCCCAGGGCTGACAGCAGGGGCGGGGATCTGTGGGGCCCATGCTGTCCTCCGTCAGGGTCCTCACCTTGAGCCCTGGCGGGTCCTGGGACGCCCCCTTGTTGAGCCGAGCCCACACCTTCACACCAAGGCCCTCACTGCCCAGAGACCCCCAGGGGCGTCTGTGGACTCACAGCAGGCCACCAAGCCCAGGGCTTCCCAGGACTGTGGACGCCAGGCGCTGAGATGGATTCCCTGGGGGTCCCTCAGCCTTCCCTCTGCTCCTCACCTGGGCTCCAGGCTGGGCCTGGGCCCCTCCCTCTGCCCACCTCACTTTGCTCCCCTTGGACCCAGGCCCCTCCACAGCCAGGACCCCCGAGAGGGAAGCGGGGGTGGGGGTTGGGGCACTGATCCCCGCAACCCTGCCTGCGGTCTCCCAGGGCTGACAGCAGAACCGACCTGGATTCCCTGCAACCCGAGTCCCTCCACACGGTTCTACCTTGACTCCTGGCAGCGCTGGGCTCCTTCCCTGTGCAGACCTGAAGCCGGCCTCCCTCACCCAGGCCCTCACCTCTCTCACCCCCCAGGGAGGGGGCATCAGCGCCCGTCACATCCGGACCCCGTGCCCGGGGGTCTCCCAGGGCTGTCGGGAGGGCCGGAGGTGGATTCCCTGTTTGGAATTCAGCCTCGGTGGGTGTTTCCTCCCTGCGATGTCCAGGACCATTCCTCATCTATGGCTTTGGATTCTGACCATCGAGGGGAGCTGACCCATCAGTGTAAGTGTCCAGCAGACCGTTTCCAAGAACACACCCCAGTAAATCCTACCCCAAGTTTGGGGCGGTTACCAAACCTCTTCAACTATATATGCCAGGACGGAGTACACTGTGAGCCACGTCAAACGCCACTCCTCCCTGCAGTTGGAGCATTCTGAGTGTCCTAGCAGCTCAGGCAGGATAACCAGGTCTCTAAGCATCCCTGAACAAAGTACACCTTCCCCCCTCGCCCAGGAGATGTATCCACGATCCCAGAGGGACTTCTCAGAGCAATCTCCCACCTGACACGTTCCTCTCACCACTAACAAGTGCCGTCTGCACGTCTGCCTGCCGCCACCACCCAGCTTCATTACCATCACCTCCCACAGAAGGACCTCCCCCCCAGCTTCCCAAAGCCCCGAACTGCCCTGGCGCTGGGCACTTACACTTGGGTGCTCTCTCCCGGACCCCCACCCCCTCGCCCTATTTTTATTTGCCCTATGGGACTTAGGAGACCTTTCACCAACTTCCCGATGTGACTGCGGCTCCTAGACTGTCCTAGGTGTGGGCTGTCCTGCTTTTCCGAGTGTCCCCACTGCTAACACCGAGCCCTCCAGAGAGCAGAGGCTCGGTGAACGTCTGCGGATGAACTGAGATGGTGAGCAGGGATCCTACTGATCCAGGTTGATTTTCTCCTACTTTCTTAACTAAGCCAGACAAATCCAGGTTATACACACATAATTATAATTTTATAGACTGACAGAAGAAAAGGGATAAGGAGCCAATAATTACCTATCGTTTACTTTTACTTCTCTCTTTCTTGACCCCACCGATTTTAGTGCTGATCACTCTCTCTCAATTTCCAAGTAAATTTCTATTCCGATGCGGTGTTACCTACTTTGGCATGACACAGTATGATGGAAACTTTCCCAATTTGTTTTACAAAATAGCAAAACTCAGTCTTGGGCTGCCTAAGTACCAGTACGTGTATAATCAATATCATTCACAAACTAAGATACTGAAGCTTATTAAATATTATTATTAATATACAGAAATCTGTTGCATCTTATACACTAACAAAGGAGTATCAGAAAGAGAAATCAAGGAAACAATCCCATTTACCATCACATCAAAGAGAATAAATAATCTAGTAATAAACCTAGCTAAGGAGACCAAAGACCTGTACTCCAATAACTACAAGACACTGATGCAAGAAGCTGAAGATGACACCAACAGATGGAAAGATATACCGTGTTCTTGGATTGGAAGAATCAGTGTTGTTGACCAAACAACCCAGTGACCATACTACCCAAGGCAATCTACAGATTCAAAGCAATCCCTGTCAAAATAACAATGGCATTTTTCTCAGAACCAGAACAAATAATTTAAAAAAGTGTCTGGAAAAAGAAAAGAACCCCAATAGCTAAAACAATCTTGGGAATGAAGAACAGAGCTGGAGAGATCATGCTCCCTGACGTTAGACTATACTACAAAGCTGTAGTAATCAAAACAGTGCGGTTCTGGCCCCCAAACAGACACACAGATCAATGGAACAGGATAGAGAGGCGAGAAGTAAACCCACACACTTACCGTCAATTAATGTACGACAAAGGAAGCAAGGATATTGAATGGAGAAAAGACAGTCTCTTCAATAAGTGGCTCTGGGAAAACTGGACAGCTACCTGTCAAACAATGAACTTAGAACATTCTCTAACACCATATACAAAAATAAACTCAAAATAGATTAAAGATCTACATTTAAGACTGGATACTATAATACTCCTAGAGGAAAACATAGGCAGAACACTCTCTGACATAAATTACAGCAATAACTTTTTGGATCCATGTCCTAAAACAAAGGAAATAAAAGGAAAAATAAACAGCGGGGACCTAATTATACTTAAAAGCTTCTGCACAGCAAGGGAACCCACTGACTAAATTAAAACAACAACCTACTGAAGGGGAGAAAATATTTGCAAACGTTACAACTGACAAGGGAGCAATAACCACCATATATAAACAGCTCATACAATTCAACATCAAAAAAACAAATGACCCAACTAAAAACGGGCAGAACACCACAATAGACATTTGTCCAAAGAGGAAATGCAGGTGGCCAGCAGGCACGTGAAAAGATGCTCAGTATAATTAACCATCAGGGAAATGCAAATCAAAACCACGATGACATATCACCTTATACCTGTCAGAATGGCTACCTTCAAAAGGAACGCAAATAGCAAATGTTGGCGAAGATGTGGAGAGAAGGGATCCCTCCTACACTGTTGGTGGGGATGTAAATTGGTGTGACCACTCTGGAAAACAGTATGCCGTTTCTCAAAAAACTAAAACTAGAACTACCAAGTGACCCAGCAATTCCATTCCTGGGTATACATCTCAAAAAAAAAAAACAAAACAAAAAAAAAACCAGATACTAATTTGAAAAGATACACGCACCCAATATTCATAGCAGCGTTATCTACAATTGCCAAGATGTGGAAGGAACCTAAATGTCCATCAGCAGATGAATGGACACACTCACACACAGACACACAGACACACACACACAGAAACACCTCGGAATATTACTCAGCCATAAAAAACAAAATTTTGCCGTTTGCAGCAACATGGATGGACTTGGAGGACATTATGCTAAGTGAAATAAATCAGACAGAGAAAGACAAATACTGCATGATATCAATTTATATGTGGACTCTAAAAAATACAACAAACTAGTGAGTATAACAAAGAAGAAGCAGGCTCATAGAGAACAAACTAGTGATTACCAGTGGGGAGGGGTGAGGGGCAAGGGGCAATATAGGGGTGAGGGAGTGGGAGGTACAAACTATTGGGTGTAAGGAAGGTTCAAGAATGTATTGCAGAACAAGGGGTATATAACCAATATTTTCTCATAACTGTAAATAAAATGTAATCTTTACAAAGACTGTATAATAAAATAAAGTATATTGATATTTATTAAAACGAATAACATCTGAAACATCACTAAAGGAAATGAAGATGAATTTCCATATCATTGTAGAGAACAGGAGCCCAGAGATGCTGTACACCGTGTCCCCCCCACTGGCCCGGGCCCTCACTACCTAGAAGGCTGACGGCTTGCTCCTCAGACACACAGTGAAGAGTCAGCCTCACTTCCTGCCCGGCAGGAGAAGCTGCCGGACTGGGGCCTAGAAGGAGCCCAGCTGCAAGTCTGGCTCAGGCCCCCTCTTCCTCATCACTCACTCGCTCTTCAGACAGGGACGGGAAAGAACTGGGACCCCTTCTATTGATCCTGAGGAAATGTTCCAGGACTTGCAGCTTGCTGGTCTCCGTGTAGGCCCGGGGACCCCACAGGAACTCGTGGCGAGCGGGATCGCTGTTGGCCACCTGCCGGTACTCCACGTACCCCTCCCGCACCCACACGTTGGTGATGAGCTCCCTGGGCTCCCCATAGATGAAGTGCTTCCTCCCAGCACACAGCCCCATCTTGCTAAGTGCTCCCCAGACTGCCTCCTCAGGAGCAAAGTCGCCCTCCAGGACAATCACACCCAGAAGTATCAGCAGGAGGCCAGTCTTGGGAATGCTCTGCCCATCGTCCTGCATGCCATCGTAGGTGAGGCCCAGGGTGGGGACCAGGACATACAAGTGCTCCCTGGGGTCCACCTCCTTCACATCCACCCCAAAGACCAGCTGCAGACACTCAGAGGCTTGGCTCAAGACCGCAGGGAAGTGGTCCTGGTCATCTCTGAGGACCGCATTCAGCATTTCCTCTTTTGAGGTCGGCTGCTTTGTGCGGTACTTGTGGAGCAGGAAGCCCATCAGGTCAACCATCATCAAATGTAATGCATCGTGGAGCCGGGACTCGGCATCTGCCGGGTCCTGCCCGGTGCTGGGCCCCTCCTCACCTTGGCTTCTGAGGCCATTGTCTTCCGACTGGCTCCAGGGAGGGGCTGCCACGGCTGTGGGGGAGGGGCAGACACCCTGAGGGCTCTGCGCGGGACTGGGTGTCCCAGAATCAGCCACCTCCTCGCCACTGCCCAGGAACAGGACTGAGTAGGAAGACAAGGAGGAGGAGGAGGAGGAGGAGGAGGGAGACAACGGGGATGCGCCCTCCTCCTCCTCAACCCAAATGTCCTGCTCATCCTCGGAATCCTCAGCCTCTCTTGGGTCGTGAAAGTCGGCTTCAGTGTGGTGGAGGTCACGCATCTGAACGGGAGGCACGGTGAGTGGTGTCGGGCAGCTGAGAGCAGCGAGGGCAGGGGTGACAGATGGGGACCCACGGGCCTGGGGAAGAAAGGGAGTGTCAGTGGCCCGGGCTGAGAAACCCACCGTGGGGGGCTCTGACAAAGGCTACTTACAGGTCTCCTCTTCAGGGGTGCCCTCGGCCTCACAGGGGCTCTCCTCCTGGTGGACGGTCGTCTGTGAACCTGACGGGGGAAGTGAGGCGGCTCCTCAGGGTGCAGCCGGCACAGCCCGAGGTTCTGGGGGCAACACGGGGTGTGTGGAGTGGACGTTGGCCTCGTGGGGTCCCCTCTGTTCCGGGAGCCCCCGGGTACACACTCAGGGCCCACACCTCACCTTCAGTCCTGGCACTGCCAGCCTCCTGTGCTCTGTGACCCGAGAACACGTGTCTCAGACCTAGGCCTTCCCGGTGTCTGGAGCCCCTGGGAGAGAAAGGAGGGGAGACCTCGGATCTACACTGTGGCACAGCCCTGGACCCGCGTGCTGGCAGGAGGCCTGGGCTCCGGCAGGTTCCCACTCTTCTAGGGTGGGAGGTCCTGTCCGCGCTAACTCAGGGTCCTCACCGGGACTCCAAGCGGGACCTGGGATTCTGCTCTCCAACCATCTGAGGGCCCCATCCTGATAGTAGGTCCCCGGTCTCTCTGAGCCCTGGATGCCGAAGTCAGGACACACCATGTGTGCTCATCCCGCATTGAGGCCTCCCAGGGCTGACAGCAGGCGCAGGATCGGTTGCGTCCCCTCTGTTCTGGGATCTCGGGTCCCTCACTCCTCCCTCGGGGTCACCTTGACTCCTGGCAGGACCTGGGATTCCCCTCTCAGCCCACCTGAGGCCCCGCCCGTCATACCAAGACCCCAGTCCCTCTGAGACCCGCATTTCAGGAACTGCTGCCCGAGGTCCTCCCGCCCCATGGCCTCCCACGACTGACTCTGTTCTGGGGTCCAGGGTCCCTGAATGCTAACTCGCGGTTGTCACCTTCACTCCCAGGCGCCCCTGAGATTCTCTCCTCCGCAGACCTGAGGACCCCGCCCTTTCACTATGTCCCCAGTCTGTCTGAGACTCGAATGCGGAAGTCAGGACAAACCACGTGGGCCTGTCGTCCCCTCGGGCCGCCGGACAGCTGAAAGCAAGGGCGACTCTCTGTGGGATGGCCACTTTTCTGGGATCAGGGGCCCCTCCTTCCTGCTTGAGGGTCCTCACTTTGACTCAGGCGGCATGTAGCCTCCCCTTGGAACCCCCGAAGCCCCGCCCCTCATCTCAGGACCCCAGTCCCTCCGAGACCCGGATGGCGGGAAATGCCGCCGGTGCTTATTCCGACCTATGGCCTCCCAGGACCGACTGTGTTTTGGGGTCCAGGGTCCCTCACTGCTCGCTCGCGGTCGTCACCTTCACTCCCAGTGGGACCTCGGATTCTCTCCTCTGCAGATCCCAGGGTCCCCCCCTCATCTCACACGAAGTCCCCGGTCTCTGTGAGACCAGGGTGCCGCAGTCACGACACAACACGGGGGCCTGTCCTGCCCTCGGGCCTCCGGACAGCTGATAGCAAGGGCCCCTTTCTGTGGGATGGCCTCTTTTCCGGGTTCGGGGTCCCCTCAGTTTTCCCTCAGGGTCGTCACTTAGGCGTCGTGTCGTCTAGCCTCTGGCCACCCGAGGCCCCGCCCCTCATCGCAGGACCCCCGTCCCTCGGAGACCCGGGTGTCAGGAAGTCAGGGCCCCACGAGTGCTCATCCCACCCAGGCCCTCCCAGGGCTGACAGCAGGGGCGGGGATCTGTGGGGCCCATGCTGTCCTCCGTCAGGGTCCTCACCTTGAGCCCTGGCGGGTCCTGGGACGCCCCCTTGTTGAGCCGAGCCCACACCTTCACACCAAGGCCCTCACTGCCCAGAGACCCCCAGGGGCGTCTGTGGACTCACAGCAGGCCACCAAGCCCAGGGCTTCCCAGGACTGTGGACGCCAGGCGCTGAGATGGATTCCCTGGGGGTCCCTCAGCCTTCCCTCTGCTCCTCACCTGGGCTCCAGGCTGGGCCTGGGCCCCTCCCTCTGCCCACCTCACTTTGCTCCCCTTGGACCCAGGCCCCTCCACAGCCAGGACCCCCGAGAGGGAAGCGGGGGTGGGGGTTGGGGCACTGATCCCTGCAACCCTGCCTGCGGTCTCCCAGGGCTGACAGCAGAACCGACCTGGATTCCCTGCAACCCGAGTCCCTCCACACGGTTCTACCTTGACTCCTGGCAGCGCTGGGCTCCTTCCCTGTGCAGACCTGAAGCCGGCCTCCCTCACCCAGGCCCTCACCTCTCTCACCCCCCAGGGAGGGGGCATCAGCGCCCGTCACATCCGGACCCCGTGCCCGGGGGTCTCCCTGGGCTGTCGGGAGGGTCCGGATCTGGATTCCCGGCGACCTCAGTCTCCTGTGTACTCACCTTGAGACTTGACAAGACCTGGGAGCCGCCCTGAGTCCACCGGAGACTTAGCCCCTGAGACCAACCTTTTGACTCCCCGAGTTTGCAGAGGAGGTGGGGGCGGGGTTGTGCTCAGCCTCATAGCCCCTCCCGGGGTCCCCCAGGATTTGTCCTCGGGGCCGAGTTTCATTCGCAGGGACCCTCCGTCCTGGGGTGGTTGGACCCTCTGTCCTCACCCAGGAGAGTCCTCACCCACCCTTCTCAGACAGAGGCTGCAGTCCCAGCAAAGATCCTGGAGGGCACCTGCCAGCCCGTGACCGTGACCGTTGGGGAGCAGATTGCAACACACATTCTGTCGGGGGCTCCTGGCCAGCCAGCCTGACTTCGGAGACGGTCTGTTCTGCCAGGTTTCTTCTCTACCTGGAGGAAGCTGAGCAGTGGGATTTGGGGAGGCCCTGCTGTTTTGAGTTTATCTAACTTTACATTGTCTAGCGCAATAGTTTTTATTTTCTGAACCCTTATTTCTAGTAAACAATACATTTTATATCTCTCCCAAGCCTATTTTTAGAATATATATTTGTGTATGTGTGTGTATATATAGGTAATTTCATGAAAGAATACCTGCCCTTACTGTCTGTGGGTCCCTCGTCATTCTATTTTTCATCCATTCTGTACATTCTCTAATAATTTTTGGCTGACCTGTCCTCACCCACTAAAGGTAGTTTCAGATGGCTGTAGATAGCACATCGTATGCCTCAGTCAGCACCATCTTTCCTGCTGTCTGATATTTCCCCAGGGCTACTGGCATGTGTGGTGTGAGAGCCTGGCTCAGATGTGTGCGGTGAAGCAGGAAAGAAGCTGAAGCATTTCCCCTACCCGTCCTGCCATCTGCATCTGTGCAGCCCACAGCAACCCCCCACTTCCCTGCTGCTCCCCGTTCCCCCACCACAAACACAAGAACCAGCTCCCCACAGTCAGCAGTCTCCCCTAGGGCTTTCTCATGCTTTGTTGTTTAGATTTTGTTGTTGGTTTTTCCCCCCTGCTTTTTCCTATAGTTTTCCAGGTTTAATTTGGGGAGCAGAAGTCAGCAGTCTGAGCTTGACTGTCATCTTGGTAGCTACAGAGAAGGCACTAAATCTGTATATCACTTAAGCAGAACTAGTGTATTCTGGTCCCCATCGATGACTATGATACACTGCTCCATTTATTTGGGACTTCTGCTACCTGAATCCATCAGTAAACTTGCATAGTTTACTTGTATTCTGATATGTATTTATATAGCTATATAAAACTATGTAGCCATATATTATCTGGATCCTATATATATATATAATACACGTTATTATACATCGTTATACAATTTTATGTATAGTTACATGGATCTTGCTCGTTTTCATCAGGCTGCTTCATAGGTAATTTTTGGATCTTGTTGCTGTTTTGAATGCAGTATTTTCTGTTACATGTTCTAATTAGTTAGTATTAGTTGTGTGACAGAACTCTGTATTTTGCTATAATGATCTTCCTTACACTAGGTGAAGTCTCATTCACTTGAGTATCCAATGTGCCTACTGCTTTGAGTTTTTAAAATAGATGACCAGATTGTTAGCCAACACTGTCTCTTTTCAATATTTATACATCTTATTCATGTGACATCCACAGCTCTGGCTTTGTGTTCCAGTACAGTTGTGAATGGTAGAAAGTGAGAATATTTATCTCTGTGTAGTTCTTGACTAACGGGAATGCTTCTAATAGTTCACATGTAAGTATGTGTTTATTGTCTATTTTAGGAAATGGAAGTTCTTTCTCATCTTAGTTTGAACTCGTCCTGAATTCCTTTAAAAGACTTTCTTAACCCATTGATGTGATCAAATTTTTAAAAATTTCCTCTGATCTGTTAGGAATTACCATTGAAGATATTTTCAAATATTAAATCATATTTTCATTCCTCAGACACAGACTGTTGGTTTAATTCACTGACTTGTTGAATGTGCTATTTATTTAGGATATTTGCTGTTTGAATGAACTTGGCGCATGCATTCTTCTTGTGGCATGCTCACATCTAGTTTTTTTAAATTATTTTTATTGAAGTACAGTCAGTTACAATATGTCAATTTCTGATGTACAGCATAATGCCCCAGTCATGCATATATATGCATATGTATATATACACACACATATATATTTTTGAATGATAGCTAGCCTGGGAGAAAGAGTTGAACAATTGTGCATCTTTTCACGTGTTTGGAAGAGTTGGCATAAGATGGTGATGAGTGTGCCCTGACCATTTGGTAGAACTGGTCTCCAAAAAGTACCTGTCCTGGAACATTTGATGGTGACTTGAGCTTTAAATACAGTTTCAGTTTGTATTTTGGGGTTAAGGTTTTCTATTACTGTATGGGTAACTTGGTCACTTTTTTTCCTAAAGAGTGATGACTTAGGATTTCAAGTTTAATTACATGATAGTTATAAGGAAATGTTTTCTTACAGAAAGATTAAAACATATACAATAGTAGAGAGAATACAAAATAAACCCAATATACCTATCACTGAGCATGAAAAACCTTAAATACGTGGCAACCTGGCTCCAGTTATTTCCCCACCTAGCCCACATCTCAGTCTCTGGAATAATGGGACACAGACCCAAGACATCACATCATTTTATGTCTAAATATTTCAATATGCATTTCTAAAAGATAAGGACTTCTTTTTAATAAACCATAAACCCAATACAATTACCACTTCAAAAAATTAAATGTCATTCATATCATCAGATGTCCAGTTTTTTTCACATTTACCTGGGAGCCTTATACGTTTCCAGAAACTTGAATTGGTGTCCAAATATGGTCCACACCTTGTGGTTATTCATTATGTTCCTCAAGTCTTAAAAATCTGTGAATTCCTTTCACGTCACGTCTTTTTCCTTAAATTTTTTTTGGTAGGGGAAAAAACAGGTCTCGTGTTCTGTCCAGTACCTCATAGTGCAGATCTTAGTGAAAGTAACATTTCGGTGCCCTTTAACATGTCTTCCAGCCTCTTGTATTTCGTTAAAGTAGTGATTATAGGTATAAGCTTGATCGGACTGAGGTGCTGTGTGTTTGTTTTATTGTTGCTGTTTTACAAGACCACTGCATAGGTGATGCTGTGTACTTCCAGTAGGAGGGACAATAGTGTCTGGTTGTCTCTCTCTGTGCTGATGCTGGCAGTCATTGATGATCATCACCTTTACCCACAAATCCATTATGGCGTTGCTGAATGGCAATGCTCTCATTCTCTCTTTCTTTCTTGCTTTGTTTATTAGCTGAAAAACTTCTGTATGTAGAAACTTTTCCTTGACCACATCCACCATTTGGTTATACTGAGGGAAAGGTATCACATATTTGTAGTGTTTGCTTATAATATTTAAATCTCCTCTGCATTTGTATTTTGTACAATTTATTTAACTTATATTGTTTGCTTTTTTCATTAATAATTGGGCATATTTGCAAAAAAAATTCTACTTCATGAGTATTTTGAAAGAACTGGCTTTTGTTATTCAGCTCTACTGTTTTCCATTTCACTATTTCTGCATTTATATTCATTATTTCTTACCTTCTAATTCTATGTATTTCCCTCTGAGTATCACTTGGGCTGTATCACACAGATGGTTTTATATAGCTTTGTATGTATTGCTTAAGTTTGTGACAAGTTGAAGCTATCACTATTATTTAGTTATTAGACTTTTTTCAACATACGTACAAAAACTAAAGTGAGTTAAATTATTATTTTTATTTATTCATTTATTTATTTTTATTAAGGCATTGCTTAAACAGAAATTTTAGGTTCACATCAAAATTAAGAGGAAAGTACGGAGGTTTCCCATGTAGCCCCAGCTCCCACACACGCATAGCCTTCCCCAATATCAACATCCCATACCAGAGCGGTACATTTGCTACAACTGATCAACCTATACTGAAACCTCATAAAGAGTCAAAGGTAATGGTTGACATTCAGGTTCACTCTGATGTTGTATATTCTGTGGGTTTGGGCAAATGTATGACATGTACCCATCATTATTGTATCACACAGAGCACTTTCACTGCCCTAAAAGTTCTCTCTGCTCAGCCTATTCATCTGCCCCCCTACCCTGCCTCAACTCCCGACAGCACTGATTTTTTTTTTCCCAAAGACTGCATAGTTTTAGCTTTTCCAAAATGTCATATAATTGGAATCATACAGTATGTAGCCTCTTCAGATTGGCTTCTTTTACTTAATAATATGCATGGAAGTTTCCTCCATGTCACTTCATGGCTCAGTGGCTCATTTCTTTTCAGTCCTGAATAATATTCTTTTGACTGGATGTACCACAGTTTATGTATGCGTTCACTCACTAAAGAACATCTTTGTTACTTCCAAGTTTGGGCAATTATGAATAAGGCCACAATAACCATCCATTTGCAGATTTTTGTGATTTTAGTCTTCAGCTCCTTTGGGTAAATGCAAAGACTGTGATTGTTGGGTTGTATTGTAGGAGTATGTGTAGTTTTGTAGGAAACCTTCCAAACACTTTGGAAGACAATGTTGAGTCATGTTATCCATAAATGTAGAATATTTCTCCATTTACCTTTTTGAGTTTGTTCATCAGAGCTTTGTAGCTTCCTATATATATCATGTGTATATTTTGTTAGATTTATACCCAAGTATTTCATTTTTTATAGAGTGCTAATGTAAATTGCATTGTGTCTTAATTTTAAATTTTACTTGTTTATTGTTGTTATCTAAGGGAATTGTTTACATTTGTATATTAACTTTGTAACCTACAACCTTCTTATAATTGCTTACTAGTTCCAGGAGTTTTTAAATTGTTGATTCTTTCATATTATCTACATAAACAAACGTGTCTTCTATGAATAAAGACAATTTTATTCCTTTCTTCCCAGTCTTTATACCTTTTATTTCCTTTTCTAGTCTTATTACATTAGCCAGAACTTCCAGTACTATGTTTTCAAGGAGTCTTGAGAGGGAACATCCTTCCTTTGTTCCTGATCTTGTAGGAAAGCTTCAATTTTCTCACCATTAAATATGATTTTAGCTGTAGGTTTTTTGTAGAGTTTTTTAATCAAGTTGAGGATGGTCGACTCTGGTCCTCCTTTACTCAGAATTTTTATCATGCGTGGGTGTTGGGTTTTTCAAATGTTTATTCTGCATTGATATGATCTTGTGATGTTTTTTAGCCTATTAATGAGATGAATTACATTAATTGATTTTTTAATTGAAGCATAGCTGATGTATAATATTGTATAAGTTACAGATGTACAATGTAGTGATTCACGATTTTTAAAGTTTATAATCCATTTATAGTTACTATAAAATATTTGCTATATTCCCTGTGTTGTATAGTATATCCTTATAGCTTATTTTATACATAATAGTTTTGTACATCTTAATCCTCACCCCTATGTTATCCCTTCTCTCTTCCCTCTCCCCACTGGTAACCACTACTTTGTTCTGTATATCTGTGAGTCTGCTTTTTTTTTTTATTATTATATTCAGTTGTTTGTTGTATTTTTAAAATTGCACATATGTCACATTGTACAGTATTTGTCTTTCTCTCTCTGGCTTATATCGCTTAGCATAATGCCCTCCAAGTCCAATCATGTTGCTGAAAATGGCAAAATTTCATTCTTTTTTGTAGCTGAGTAGTATTCTATTGTGTGTGTGTGTGTGTGTGTGTGTGTGTGTGTGAGTGTGAGTGTGTGTGTGTGTATACCACTTCTTCTTTATCCATTCATCTATTTATGGACTCTTAGGTTATTTCCGTATCTTGGCAACTGTAAATAATGCTGCTATGAACATAATAGTGGATTCATCTATTTTTCCTTGCTATTCTATTAGTTTTTGTCCCACATAGTTTGATGCCCTTTTGTTAGGTGCATACACATTAAGGATTGTTATCCCTTCATGGAGAATTAATGCCTTTATCTTTATGTGACGCCTTTCTTCATCCCTAATAGCTTTCTTTGATCTGAAGTCTCCACCGTCTGAAGTTAATAAAGCCGGTCTTGCTTTCCTTTGATTAAATGTCAGTATGGTTTATCATTCTCTATCCATTTACCTTTAATCTATATGTGTCTTTACATTTAAAGTGAATTTCTAGTAGACAACATATACTTGGGTCTTCTTTTTGTCCACTCTGACTATCTCTGTCTTTCAATAGGTGGATTTAGACCTTTGATGTTCAAAGTGATTACTGACATGGTTGGATTAATATCTACTTTTTTTTTTTTTTTTTTTTTACTATTTTCTATTTCTTGCCTTTGTTCTTTGTTCCTGTTTCTGTCTCCTACTCTTTTCTTCTTATTGTGGTTTTAATTGTTTCCTTTATATCATTCAGTTTTCTCTCCTTTCTTAGAATATCATTTATACTTTTAAAAAACTTTTTTTAAATGGTAGCCCTGCAGTTTTTAATACACATTTGCAACTAATCCAAGTCCACTTTCTAATTACACTAAATCACTATGGGTAGCATGAGTAGCTTATAACAACAAAATAATCTTACTTCCTCCATCCTGTATCGTAGCTGACAAATCTTTTCACTTATACATAAGCACATATGTATAATCAAATACTTTGCTGCTATTATTATTTTGAACAAACTGTTATCTGTTAGATAAATTAAGAATAAGAAAATTTTAGGTTTTAAAATTTTACTTTCACGTATTCTTTCCCCAGTGGTCTTTATGCTCCAGTGCTTTTTAGTTTAGCTCCAAGTGTTTAACCCATTTTCCTTCTCTGTAAATAACTTTATTTAACATCTCTTCAAAGCAGGTCTACTGGGAACAAATTCCCTCAATTTTTGTTTGAGAGAGAGAGTCTTTATTTCTCCTTCACTTTTGAAAGAGAACTGGATAGGGTACAGAATTCTAGGTTGATGGAATTTCTTTATCTCAACACTTCATTTAATTTCACTCCACTGTCTTCTTGCATGCATGGTTTCTGAGGAAAAGTGAGATGTGATTCTTACGTTTCCTCTTCTGTGGATTAAGTGTTCTTTTTCCTCTGGCTTCTTTCAGAATTGTGTCTTCATATTTGATTTCAGGTAATTTAAAAATGATATGCCTAGGTGTGGTTTTGTTTTGTTTGTTTGTTTTACCTTTATCCTGCTTGATGTTCTATGAGTTTCCTGGATCTGTGGTTTGGTGCCTTGACATCAATCTGGAAAAATTCTTGGTCATTAGTTTTTCAAAGCTTTCTTCTATTCCTTCTTCTTTTTCTTCTCCTTCTGGTATTCCCATTAGGTATATGTTACGCCTTTTGTAGTCATGCCACAGTTCCTGAATATTCTGGGTCTTTAAAAATCTTTTTCCTGTTGGCTACCAGTTTGTGAGTTTCTACTGAGATAGTCTCAAGCTCAGAGATTCTTTTCTCAACAGTGTCCTGTCTACTAGTAATCCCATCAAAGGCAGTCTTAATTTTTTTACAGTGTTTTTCATTTCCAGCATTTCTTTTTGATTCTTTCTCAAAATTTCCACCTCTCTGCTCACATTGCCTATCTGAACTGCATGCTGTCTACTTTTATCAATTACATTCCTTAGCATATTAATCATAGTTATTTTAAATTCCTGGTTTGATAATTCCAACATTCCTGCCGTATATGGGTCTGGTCCTGATGCTTGCTTTGCCTCTTCAAACTATATTTTTTGTTTTTTGGTATGTCTTGTAAATTTTTCTGGATATCGAGGCATGATGTACTGGGTAAAAGGAACTATTCTAAACAGGCCTTTACTAATATGGTGGTGAGGTGTGAGGGGAAGGGAAGTATTCTACAGTCCTATGATTAGGTCTCAGTCTTTTAGCAAACCTGTGCATCTGCACTGTGAACTTCAGTGCTTATCAGGTAATATTTTTCCCCTTTCAGTGAGACAGAATGGCTAGAGTGGGCTGGACTTGGGTATTTCCTTTCCCTCTAGGTCAGATAGACTCTCATAATACACCAGCAGATGAGGAATGGGCTTGTTAAGAAGAGCAGAGCGCTCTGGCTATTTGAAAAGTATTCCTTTTGCCCTACCCCTGCCAGAAAAGCAAAGGGATTTTTCTCAGATATTCACTGTGGGAACCTGGGCGGAGGTAAATATTACATTTCCATGGGGGCCCACCTATGAATGGTCATAGAAATATGGACGCTAAAGGTGATTCTGGTGAGGGTTCACAATGAAAAAGGAGAGCGGGAGAGAAAGCAAATATCTTCTTTGGGAATACATAAATAATCATGATAAAATGTTGGCAGAAATATGGATGGTAAAGGTCATTCTGGTGATTTCTCAGACCAAAAGGAGGAAGAAGTTATTGAGTACTAAAGGAAAGGAGATGTTTGTTATAAAGGGGCAAAAAACTTAGTCGAATTGTGGCCCAGTGTTTCCTGGAAAGAGAATTTTCAAGCAATACGATTGGACATTTAGCAGAAGAGATTTCTGAGTGATGTGGCTTGGATCCTCACTGTTGCTTAGAGTAAAATTCAAGGAGAGAGAGATGAAAGCAAGCAGGAATTACTGAGAAAAAGGGAATCAGACTTGGCAATTTATTACCCAGAGATGGGCTCTAGGTCCCTGTACCCCAAAGAGACCTGGGAGCCACCTGATTTGTGCACGTGCACAGAGAGGGCTGGTCATTTGTTGTCAAGCAGAGGTGGACTGATCACAGGCAGGTTGACAAACCCCCCCACCCCGGAGTCCTGCACTGAGGTCCTGGCAGGGGCTTCTGACCTCACGCCTGGACCCTTCTGTGGCCGGCTGGTCCTTGGGACTGCACACGTGACCTCCCTGAAGGATCTGGGTGCCCTGAAAACACACAGTGCTACCAGGGATCCTGTGGCTTCGGGTCCGGCCTGCGGTCCCCCCCATCCAACGTGCAACCACTTATTCCTGGGGGCTCCCCCAGTTTCCTGGGACCCAGCCAACCACTGGCCGTGCCCACAAGTCCTGTCACCTGGCTCCGTCCAGCCCAGGGTACCACACAGACCCTCTTGGACCCTGCTCTAACCATACTCCAGTGCTGACTCGAGGTCCCAGGCCACTGTCACCTCCCCCTACCCCCATCCCCAGTAGACCCTTCCTTCAAACGCCCACAGCAGAGGCCAGACTCAGCTGAAACTTTCAACGAAATTTATTAAAGAGAAACATTGACAGAAACTACTGAAGAGAGGGAATGACCACACAGACAGGAACTTCTAACGGCCACTAAAGCCCACAGATCTCAGCCCCCTCCTCCTCCCGGGGTCCCTCACCAGGTGTCTCAGCTGCCTCCCACCATGCTGTGGCCCTCCCCGCGTAGTCTCCCTTCCTGAGGGCCCCACGGTCAGCCTCTGGCCAGGACGGTGGACCCCAGCAATGACCGCTGCCCCCAGGGCACCCCTCCACCTCTGGCCCACGTGCTGGGGCCTGGCCCTGCCCTCTGGCCCCCACAGGACAGTCCAGGACACTGGAGAACACGGCGGGGAACGCTCCCCCAAGCCCAGGACAAGGGGTCACGAGGAGCAGCGATGGCAGATCACAGCACGGTCCCCGAGGACCCTCCGCAGCCCCCGACCTTCCCCGGCCCAGTTCTTCCTTCCCGAGGCCACCAGGTGGGCGTCGTCCATCTGTCCTTCCCGCCGTCTCCTGGGACCGGGCTGGGGTCTCCGGGCTGGGCTGGGGGTACTGCTCAGAGAAGAACACACACACATCTCCACAAGAACAAGCAGCGGTTGGCCTAAATCTACTCCGACACAGCGGACGTGGAGCTCACGACACTGGGCCAGAGCGAGCAGAGCCTTGGTGCCCTGAGCTCAGGGCACGTGGCCGGGCCCAGAGGTGGCGGCCCGGGTAGGAGGGACACCCGGCCTGGGTCCACGGGCACCTCAGGGCTCTGCACGGGAACGGGGGCTGGTGTGGGGGTGGTGAGGAGATCACTATGGGGCCACAGAGACACAGGCTTCCTATGGGCTTCCTAGTACAGGGAGCAGCCTGCCCCAGGGGACGGTGACTAGGGGCCCCTCTCGGAGGCCCAGGCACCTTGACATGGCCCCTGACATCTCCCAGGGCAGTGTGGGGGCAGACGTCTTCAGGTGGCCCTCACCAAGGCCGGGGCTGGGCTCTCAGGGGTGCTCCGAGGACGGCCGCAGGGTCTGGCGGTGGCCTTGGCATTGGCAGCTGGTGAGCTGTGGTTGGCCAGGTCAGTCCCAGGTCGCCTTGCCTGTTCTCTGCACGTCTCCAGTGGCCATACACAAACACAAGAACGAAACACCCCTCCCTCCCACCAACGAATCCTCCACCCTCCTGCTTCTCCACCACTACCTCCTCCTCCTTCTCCACCTTCACCTCCGCCTGTCTCCTCCTCGTCTTCCTCCTGCTCCTCCTCTGTCTCCTACTCTCCCTCCTCCTCCTCCTCCTCCTGCTTTGGAACAAGTTTCCCTGCACACCCACTCACACCAAAGCCTGTTGTGGGGTACTGGCCCACCAGGTACCCAGGAGCCCTGCCTGCCAAGCTGAGCTGCAGCTCTTGTCTGCGCATCTTCTCCTTACAGTCTTGGTGCTCCTTGCCCCCACGGCCCTTCCTGGGGGCAGGGGGAGGAGACTGCCTGTAGGCCGGTGCTAGGTCCCCGGGGCCGCTGGGTCTCCTGCCCTCACTGGCGCAGAGGCTCCAGGGTGCTGCCTTCCTGGGGCCCCCCTGGAGCAGTGTAGATGATCCTGAAGATGGGCTGGACCCTACGAACCCCTCTCCGGGGCATCGCCCCTCTGCCACGCAGCTCTTCCTCACCGGTGCTGGCTCCTTCTGGCAGGGATGGCCCCGGGGAAGGCTCCTCTAGGCCCCGCGTGGCCTGGGGGCCTGTCAGCATCATTAGCTGAGAGCCCACGGGGTGGGTGTTTGGGGGTGGCCAGAAGATGGGGCCGAGGCCAGAGCCCTTGGCCGCACCCTCTTCAGCCTCTGCTGCACTGGGGTCTCTGTCTGAGGCTTGGGCAGCCTGTGTGCTGGATGTGGCGGCCCTCTGTTTGCGTCGCCAGTACCTTCCTGAGCTGGTTTTGGCTTGGATGGAGTCCTTTCCGGCTGGTGGAGGCCGACGGGGCTCGGCCTGGGCCTGGCTGCCCTGCCCCTCTTCCCCACTCAAGCCCCTTGCTATTTTTGTGCACTGCCCCTTTCCCTCATTAAAAATTTTCCATTGCCTGCAAGGGGAGAGGATGCCTGGATCTGTTGAGCCTAAGCTTCCTAGGGCTCGGGATGGCTCATAGCCCCAGCCCCTGTCCCGTTTCCCGACTCTTCTGCTGCAAGCTGAGGACTCTGCTTTGGTGAAGGTTGGTTCTTGGCCCGAGGACACGCCCCGTGGCTGGGGCCTTCCTCCCCGGTACTGTAGCAGCAGGACAGTCGCCTGCGCTTCAGTGTCGGGACAGCCCCTTTCTGGATGGTCTGAGCGCTCTTCTCACTAAATGGCCCTGCCTGTAGGATGACCTGAGGTGTTGGGACAGTGGCCTCAGCCACTACGTGCCTGCCCGGTGCCTTGCGGCCCCTTCCTACTTGCTTCTGCCCCTCCTTGGTCACAGCCATGGTGGTCTCCCACTCCTCTTCATCCCGAATGAGCTTCATTAACTCCAGGAAGGTGGGAGCGCACCCTCGCTGATCCAGGAGCTCTAGCTTGCCCCGGAGGGCAGCAGTCATGGAGGCCCGAGCCAGGATGTGTTTCAGGCGAATCATGTCTGTGCTTCTCACTGACAAGGGGCTGTGCCGCACGGCTCTCTGCAGCAGGGGCTCTAAGCGCAGCAAAAACCCCGAGATTTTCTCCCCAGACTTCTGAAGGGTCTGGAGGAACTTAAACTGTGAGGTTCTATAGTCCTCTTTATTCCCGAAGATCTGCTTCAGGGCGTCCAGGCACTGCTCCACAGTCATGGCGTCATCATTGGCCTGGAGCACCCGCATGACGGACAGGGCAGAGCCGCGCAAGCTCTCCACCAAACGGCGCCTCTTCTCTGCCTCAGACACTTGCCACATCTGCATCATCTCAGTGACCTGCTCCAGCCAGGCTTCAAAGTTCTCTTCGCCCGGGCTGGGGCTAGCGCTCCCTGAAAACACTTTCAGTTTCCGGTACCACATGCTTTCTGTCACAGGCTGCCAAACGGGTAGCTTGACTTGAGCCAAGCCGTCTGGCTCTATGCCCTCGGTGGGGGTGGTGTACCCCAGGGTCTTGACCACATCGACCATTCTCCGGCCCTCGTCTTTCAGGAAGTAGTTCAGTCTATGGAGAAATTCATCATCCGGGCTACGGGGTTTCACCACCACTTCCCAGGCACCTCCCTTTCCTAGTATCTGACTGGGCATCATAGCATAATTGATGGTGTCAGCTAATTCAATGAAAACTGCCTTAGCATTGTCTTCCCTTCTGAACATTCTGCCCAGCACCCTGTAGTTGCACAAGGGCTGTAAGCCTGCCTTCAAGGTCTCCTTAATTTCAGCCTCACTACACTCCACAGGGATCCCCACGATCAGCAGGGCCTTCCTGGGGTCCAGGTCCATCCCCTTGCACCAATCCTCCAACAGTGACAAGGCCATCGCTCCCGCTTTCTATGGACCGATCTAACACCGGGGGCAGGAATCAGCTCACAGTGTTGGACCAGGACTCAAAAAATCCTGAGCCAGTGCCAAGTATGAAGGCAGAATCGTCCCAGGTTTCCACAGCCTGCAATGCAAACGGGATGAGAGCATCATTAATGCCCACCCTCCCACCCCCACCAAAAGCCCCTCCTCTTCCCCCACTTCCACTCACAGGGATCCCTGCTTCTCAGGGCTTCCCCAATCATTTGGTGGAGGGGTCTCTTCAGGCCAAGTTACCCCCAACTCATCCCCTCCCTGCTGACCTCCTCTTGCTGTGGGTTCCTCCTCAAAGTCCGAGAACTCTGCTGTGTGTACTGGAGGTGCCTGTGGTGGAAAGGCTAGAGTCAAGAGGTGGGGCCAGATGCCGAGGAACACTGCCAAAGCCCTCCAAGCAGGAGTGAACAGGAGGCTGTCCCACTCCCTGGCTCAGGGCTCTGCAGGCCCAGGGCACCTGATACCCTCTTCACTGGGGCGAAGGTCGGAGGATGGAGACGTGGCGTTCCCTCCTTTCTCAGAAAATGCCTGACAAATGAGAAAGATGGCTGGAGTTCTGCACCATGCAACGAAACTGGTGGGTGTGGAGAAGGTGTGACAAGCGGCAGTGTTGCCATGGATACGAAAAACAGCGGGGACCCCGAGTTTCCGTCACAGAGGAGATTCAGGTCAGGGAGCAACAGGTGATGTCACCAGCCTCCGACCAAAGAAGTGTCTTTTGTTGTTGTGGGGGGAGGGGAGCTGGAGGGTGGGCAGCAAGGACCAAGTGCTGAAAAACACAAGAGCTTATGGTTTCAAATTGTGTAGACACTAGAATCAGGGGCCGAAAAGGGACCCCAAAAGGGTCTCCAGGACCACACTGCAGGAAACAGACAACTCTCACCCTAGGTGTGACCTTACCCTGCAGACCACCCCTCCCCTCCTGCTTTTTGTCAGTTTTACAGAGGCCCCTCCCAACATAGGTCCACTTCACAGCTGCTCACCTGCTGCTTAGGGCCCCCCTGACAGCTGCGGGGATTCCACCCACACACTCAACAGTACGCCTGCCCTCTAGCTCTGACCACAGTCAGGCAGTTCCTGGTCCCGGGGTGCTGGGTACTGCTTCATTGGATCTGTCCAAGGCAAGGTAGAAGTATTTCACTATGATTCTGCCACAGACACCCCTGCTCAGGCCGCGCCAATTCTGAGTCTACAGAGGTGCCCACAAGTACCCTGGTATAAGAAGCCAAGAAACGGCTCAACTGGCAATCGGTATTAGAACAGAAGGGACCTTACAGTAAGATTACTGCCCCACCCTCAGGTCCACCGCCGCCCGCAAACCTTGCCCCCACTGTCAAGTTCCACCCCTCCCCAAGCCCTATCCCTGCCACCGAGTCCCGCCCTCACTGAAGCTCAACCTCTGTCTTAAGTCCCACCCCTCCGGAGCCCAACCCCTTGAGGCCAAGCCCCACCCCCACAGAAGCTCCATCCCTGCCCCCGCCAAGTCCCACCCCTTCCCAAGCCCCACTCCCCTGAGCCCAACCCCTGACGCCAAGCCCCACCCGCATGGAAGCTCGATCTCTGCCGCTACCAAGGCCCACCCCTTCCCAAGTCCCATCCCCTCCCAAGCCCCACCGCCACAGAAGTTCGACCCCTCCCCAAGCCCCACCCCCACCCTAGCCCAACTTCTGCCACCAAGCACCGCCCACACGGAAGCTGGATCCCTGCCCCAGCCAAGTCCCATCCCCCTCCTAAGCCCTACCTCCACCTATGCCCAAGTCTCAAACCCCTCCACAAATCCCTAAAGAAGCCCTGCCCCCACCCAAGCTATGTCGGGGCCTCTTTTTAAGGCCTTTCCCTGCCCCAAGCCCTGCCCACACCCGAGTCCAACTCCTGTCCCGAAGCCTCCCACCCTTATTCCCCTGCGCTCCGCACACACACCTAAGCCCACCTTCCTAAGTCACCCCACCCCTCCACACACCCCCTACCTCAAACACCCCCTATTCCATTGCAGGAATACATCTGGTCAGTAGAAGCTGGTGGAGGCCAGGAGAGGGGTGGGACTGAAGACACTTTCCCTCCAGGGTAAGGCTCAGAGCCACTTGTCCTGACCGCAGTGGCTCTGGGCGGGGTTAGGTGTGGAAATGGCAGGGAGCTGGTGGGGTGCCATGCCTGACCCAGCGGGATCCTACTTCCAGCCCCTAGCCCCTGGGATGCCAAGCAAGATGGCGAGGATCACTGGGAGGAATCCCATGCGGTTTGGGTTGCTCTCTGTGCCCCGGGCCACAACTCATACCTGCTGGAGATGCCTCCAGACCAGAGTGCCGCAGCACCGCAACCACCCTGCGCCTGTCGCCTCCGCTGCCGCGGTGCAGGCTGGGCCAGGAGCTGGTGGCGGGAAGAGGTTGTGAGGTGACAGACTCCCCCCCCCCCCCGGGACTGCACACAGCCCGCTCGCGGCTGCGCCCTAGCAGCGTGTCACCCACCACCCTCTCGAAGGGGGAACTCCGTGCCCCGCCCTGCGCCCCTGTCCCTGCTTTTCCCCCGGGCGACAGGGAGTGGGAATCAAGCTGGGGGCGCCTTACGTTACCGAGCTGGGCCGAGTCCAGACTTGGATTAGCTCGAAGAAGCCCGCCAGGCCTGCCACGTGCTGTACCAGGCCTAGCAGTCCTTGCAGTTCCTGTTCCTCGTGTCTGTTCCCCATTGGACGGGATCTGTGGCGTGACAGTCACCAGCCGCTGTCCCTATTTGAATACTCCACGCAGTCTGCACAGAGCTGAGTGCAAAAGTAAAGCCCTAGCGGGTGCTCACTAAAGGAAATCCAGATCCCAGTTTATCAGGCTGTTTTCTAGGTAAAAGAATACAGCTGCTTTCTGTGAAACACAAAAGCATGAAAATTTGCAGGGTTCACCAAAAGGTAGAAAACTATCAAAGGAGTTCACTCTCCCATTATACTCTCGACTTCACGACCAAGCATTACCCATCTAGTACCCAAACTGCTTCCCGCCCTTTTCCAGAGGCGATTTCTTCCACAAAAGGACGGCTGCAATGTTTGCCCAGGGGCCCGCGAGACACTAATGCGCTGCTCCGGATAAGGGCGTGGGTGAATCTCAGTTTAGTGCCCTGGAAGGCATGCACAGTCCCCGGGAGATCTCGATAAGAAGCCAAGCTCTGAGTCAGGAGGGCTGGGGCGGGACTGAGATTCTGCGTTTCTCGAAAGCGTGATGACTGATGCGGCGAATCCTTGACGGACGCTTTGAGCATCACGGCTCCGAAGCCTGTAGTCACTTTTCAAGCTGTGGGACTTTGGTGACAGAATAAATTTCTTTTGCTTTATTTGGGACACAAAAGAAGAGGCTTTTTGGTAAAGTCTTCATAAAAATATGAAAAGCAAACCAAATTTTAAATTAAAGATTACTAAGCAAGATATCTGCAGACTCCCCTTTGAGCACAGATACGCGCTACGTCTGGGAAGGGGAGCACAGACCTGAATACGCCTTCCTTAATTAGAAGGAACTATTGAGAGGCCGGTTAATCACTCCGGTTCCTGTGCCAAGCAAAAGCGCTTACCTGCTGCTGCCAGAAAGTCGCAGACCCCAAGTAGGGGTCTACCTACCCTACCTACTTTTACCTGAGGACTCTCACAAGCCCCCACTCAGCCCCCTGGCATTACAGGTATCACGAGCTGTCACAGAGGGTGATACCATGGGAAGACGTGTTCTGACTGTGATCCTAGAAAAGTGGAGGTTAAGAAACACCTCTAAAAACATATATTGGTTTCAAGTGTACAACTTAATGATATTTGTATATGTTGCAAAATAACCACCGTAATAAGTCTATTTGACATCTATCGCCACACATAGTTTTTTTTTTTCCCTTGCGATGAGAATTTTTAAAATCTCCTCTCTCAACAACTTCCAAATATACAATATAGTACACTATTATTAAGTATAGTGTCCATGCTGTCTATTACTTCCCCGGGACTTTTATTTATTTTATATGCATGTTTTTGTGTGCCCATATGTGTACGTAACATTTCCTACCCCTGATGGTATTACCAAATGAGATTATAAAATCACCCCAAGGAGCTCCATTATTATTGGTTTAGAGATAATTAAGTGCTTTTATAAATTGAATACTCAAAATTCTCAGAAATTAATGAAAGGGAACTCATTCTCACAAAACTTTATTTCAATAGTAATTATATTCCATGTGTAGTACATCAGCCTTAAAGATACTTTCCAAGATCTTTTGGTAACTGAAAACCGTAGACTTTGAGAAAAAATAAACCTTAGATTTAGACTAAATAAAGTATAGAAGGTATGCAGAATGCGTTTTTGTTAAAGAAAAAGAATAATTTTGTCCGAAAGTAAAATGACTGGTTGTTCCAGAATGAGAAAGATGAATGTGTAGGACAAAACCTGGATGGATGTGGTTCTCAGAAAAGGGATTTTATTTCTTGTGGTCAATGGTAGTTAAAGTTCAATGGCTTTATTTATAAGGTTTTAAAGATGAGCTATAATATCAAATAGCACACTGATGCAAAACTAGAATTTCGTTTTCTCTGTTAATAAGGTGACATGTTTCTTAGATTATTGGTGTGCTCTCAATAAGAGTTAATGAAAAGCTTTTCTTTGCTTCTTGAGTAATCTGCCTAGAAAGCAAGGATTCTTTCTTACCAGAATAATTTTCTTTGCTTTATGTTCACTTTATTATAGCCTTAATTACTTGAGAACCAAGTCTCACTTTTGAAAGAACTAAGGTTCTTTATAATTGCGTTGCCTCCTCTATTTACTTTTAAAATATTTTGTCACTTTGGTAAAGTAGATAGACAAGTAGTGTTTCTCGCTGAGCTATCATCTTATTTAAAGAAATATTCAAAGCTTCTGACAACTTCTTAATTTTACCTTCCACACTCAAATCCTTAGTGATATATCCTTGGTCTCAAGTTTTATTTGTGTTTTCCAAGAGGGATCCTGGAAAATCACAAAAGAGATTTCACTTTATAAAAACAGAGGTGCTACATATAATTAGGCTAATTTGATATGTCGAGTTTCATGGGCGGCTTTATCAAATCACACACCTGGCCACACCCTTTCAGCGTCTGCTGCGTTGGGGTCTCTAAGGCTCGGGCAGCCCGTGTGCTAAATATGGTGGCCCCCTGTTTGGGTCACCAGCACCTCCTCAGAGCCCCGTGCTTGGCCTTCACTGAGCTGCTTGTGGCTTGGTTGATGGAGTCCCTTTCAGCTGGCAGAGGACAAGGAGGCTTGACCTGGGCTTGGCTTCCCTGCCCCTCTGCCTCGCTCAAGCCCCATGCTGTTTGTGTGGACTGCCCCTTCCCCTTCTTCCAATAACTATTTTGTCTCCTGGGCCCACAGTAAGAAGCCTTGCCTTGTTCTCCTGAGCCTACTTCACCTTAGCTTGGGATGGGTCTTGTCCCAGACCCAGCTCTCATTTCCCGACTGAATGGCAGTTTGTCTCTCCTGCTTTACCAAGAGCAGGCTTGCCGGGTTGCTGCACCGTGCCCTCATGTGGCCGTCTTCTCCACGGCTATTGCAGGACATGTGGTGTTTCTGTTTTCCTGAGCCTGGAGTGCTGGCCCTTGGCACAACCTCCTTTCAGTGGTGGCCTCTGCCCCCTCTGCGTCAGGAACCTTGGGAAGGCCTGGCCTGCTGGGCACATCCAGGGACAGGGAAGGACACTGCCCTGGAACCGCTGGCTCTGGCAGATGAACTTATGCCTGCTTCTGGCCACTCCAGCCTCTCTCTGGCCTGAAAGTGGTCTCCCAGTCCTCCTCCACATGCAGGAGCCTCACCAGTGCCAGGAACCTAGGAGGCTTCCTTTGTTGTTTCATCAGCCTGTTTTGAAGTTTGTCAGTAAGGGTGGCCCCACCCTGATTTTCATTCCTTCGTAAGAGTGTTTTTTCTCCTTCAGCTCTCTGGAGCAGGTGTTCCAAACGTAACACAAAGATAGAGACTTTCTCACCTGCCTCCTGATATGCCTTACAAAATTTCACATGGGCAATTTTACGGCTCTCCACAGGTCCAAACGCCTGCCACAGTGTTGCCAGGCACTCCTCCACAGTTAGGGCAGCATTGTGGGCCTGGAGCCCACTGACCACCTGGAGGGCAGGGCCCCGCAAGCACTCCATCAGCCAACGCCTCTTCTCCCCTTCAGGCACCCTGTAGCACCTCAGTGGTGTGTTCGAACCAGGCTTAAAATACCATCACCCCTGGGATGTACATGGTGTTCCCAGAAAATACTCTCAGTTCTCGGTACCTTTGTTCTAGCAGAGGCTGTGCGGCTGTCCCCGGGGCCTGGGCCCAGGTCCAGAAATCAGGTGACATGGCCACTCTCGGAGCAGGACAACTGGTGTCTGATCCAAGGACTCTGTTCATGTCTGACATTGTCCACCTCTCCTCCTCTAAGAAGCGGTTCAGTCTATTGAGAAAGTCGCCATCTGAGCTACAAGGTTTTGCAACCACTTTTTAGGGCCCTCCCTTCCCTGGTATTTCCCTGGGGTTCAAAGCATAGTCGGTATCTTGGCTAAGCTCTAGGAGAAACCCTTGGTCATTCTCCTCCCTCCTAAATATCCTGCCAATGACCCTACACCTGCCCAGGTGCCTGAAAGTGTCCTGAAGAGTGTCCTCAAACTCATCCTCACCACAGGCCTCAGGAATCCCCAGAATGAGTATGGACCTCCAGGTGTTCAGATGTCCCCCCCCCACCCCGCCCCGACACCAGTCCTGCAACAGGCTCAAAGGCATGTTTCCTAACTCTGCGGAGTCTAATTTAGGGGAGAATCATCGGTGTGTGATGCACATAAATCTGGGCCAACTCCCAGAGCAACAGCAGATGGCCCAGGACTCCACAGCCTGTGAATGCGAACCGGACAAGAGCGAGGTTAAGGCCGCCCCGCCCCCGCCCCCGCCCCCACCCGGTGCTGCCCCTCCTCCCCCCACCGCGCCTCTGCGGTCCAGGGTAGACCCCCCCCCCGCTCTCCGCCTGCCCCTCGGGGACCACAGCCCCTCCCCACGCCGTCCCCGTCCCCGTCCCCGTCCCCGCAGGCTGTGGCAGTCCCGCCGAGGCTGGCGGAGGGCGGTGGGGGTCTCCCGGGGCCAAGCGCACCCTCCCGGGGTCTGGTACCTTCGTCTCGGTCGGGCTCCTTCCTGGCCGAGGTCCCAGCAGGAGGGGCCCGGGGCAGCTCTGAGTGCCCACAGGGTCCGGCGCCCCACTTTCCCCCGCTGTCTCCCGCTCCCGGCCCCTGTCTCCCCGCCGCACGTGGACCAGCGCTCCAGCGCCTGCTCGCCACCGCTCACTGCAGTGGGGACCCAGGGCGGGGGCGCAGTGGCAGCGGAGCGCGGACCCTCCGCGTCGCCCTGGAGACCGCAGGGCCATTGGAGTGCGCAGGTCACGCTGCCCGGCTGCCGCCACCGCCGCAGACGCCCTTGGAACCGCGGGTGATGTCACCTGTGCCTTCCCCCGCCCCCGAGGGGGTGCGGGCACAGGTGGGGACCCCCGGGGCCCAGGACCCGGCCCTGTCTCCTGCCCCTCCCAGAACGTGTCCTCAGGGAGCCAGCATGTCGAGGGGTGCATTCGCCAGGGTTCCCACCACCAGAGAGCAGCTGGGCGCCAGGAGGTGCGTTCATACCGGGGGGGGGGGGGGGGGGGGGGGGAGGAGCAGTGGAGTGGAGTATCCCTCTGGGCCTTTTTTACCTGCTCTTCCCCTCCCCCTCCCCACCCAGGACGGGTCCTGTCCTGTCCCAAGGCTAGGTGAGGAGCACCTCGTCCAGGTGTGATTCCCCAGAGCAGATGTCACATAGGTGCATGCGTGTTCACACACACCACCCCAGTGGAGGGTCCACCGTCCCCACGTTGCCCTCCCAGCTCGCCTGGGGGGCCTGGAACCGCAGGCACCACCGCTGTGGGTGCTTGACCGGCAAAGGAGTTTCGCTGCCCCAGTGCCAGTGGCCAGCCCTAAAAATGATGACCTAATGTCTGGGTTTGGCCTGTCCTTTCCCATTTTGTGCGCTGCAAGTCCAGTGTCGGGAAACTACTTTCGCCACTTGGAGCCCAACCCCTTGGACCTTTCTGCCTTTCCCTGGGAACAGTGGGCTGTGGGTTGTGATGTATCTGTGGGGTCCCAGATGGAGGTGTCAGAAGGAGAGATGGTGTGATTGACCTTCAGGCAGAGGACATGGTGGTGCGCGTGCTCCTGCCTACTTTTTGAACTACATACTTGCCTTGTGTGGGCAGGGCTCTCCTCCACCACACAAGGAAGGGCTTGTGTGATGCCCAGGCAGGATGCACTCACCCAGCCAGGACTGAGAATCCACCTTGTACTGGGTGTGGGACAGAACCGCGTAAGTGTCTTCTCACCCCATATTGTGATGGTGTATTCTGCTTGCCTGCCTGCCAGTTGTCAGAAACCGAGTAGAAATGATCCCTAAGGGCTTTTCCCTGCTCAATCTGGATAATCATTCCTACAATGTCTTCATAAGAGTTATTTCATTTACCCCCCCCCATCAGAACCCTGGGAGGTGGGTATTAACATTATCCTTATTTGACTCATGAGGCTCAGAGGACTTGAGGGACATGTTCAAGGTCATGCACCTTTCTGCAGGTAGAGCTGAAGATGGATCCAAAATTGGTCCCCATTGCCTTTTGAGTAGACTTGGGACCTTTTCTTCTCTGGTTGTTTTATCCACATTAGAATTTACTTCCCTTATTTCTGTCTATTCATAGTCCCTGTGAGAAGGAAAAATCATCCTCACATTTACTCAAGAGGAAATTGGCTCAACTTCACATGTGTAGGTTTCCTTTCAGCTCAATCACACAGGAAGATGGGGAAATCATCTAAAATTGTCTCCCTCCAAAGGTGATGATTTGCTTTTTGTGGCATATGGAATTAGACCTTGTCAGGAACGCTTTCAAAGTCTACCATGTGTGTCTTTTCCCCTAAAAACATCTAAGAGGTTACTCAGAATCCATCTCTCATAAAATACTTGCTAGCCAATTTCCAAATCACCATTTTGTGATCCTAGAAAGGCAATGAAATAGCATGATGATCTAGAGGACTACATCCTGGTCCCAGTTTTGCCTGAGGGCTCAATCATCTACTCAACTTACAGAGGCAGAAAGTGAAGCTCAGGATGAAACACAACCAGCCCAAAGTAACAAAGTGAGTAAATGGCAGTTAAGAGACATTGAGGAGAGATGACAGTACAGCTAAAGCAGAGGGGGGCATCCAGAATTTCTCTGGGAAGAGGCATGTAGAGGTCCAAGCCAGGTGCACTGAGGCAGATCTGTGGATGTCCTGGATGTCAAGAAGAAAGGATTTGGGGACTCCAAGTTCAAAGTGAAAGATTTTAATATGTTCAGTTTGAAAGTTTTTGCAATTGGGGTTAACCTTTGTATGATTATGGAGCTCCTCCACTCTGTGCCCAAAGGACAGTGAAGAATATTGTCTCCTCCACTCAAACAGAAGACCATTAAAGCCAGTAAAAATGTCTTATTTGCTTTTATGTCCCCATTGCCTTGCATAGTACTAGCACAAAGGCACCAAAATTGGGTAACTGATGGATAAACGTCTCTTATAAGGTGGAAAGTTTAATAGACAGTGAAGAAAGCCATCTCCACTGGGATGACCTTCCCCTGGCTTAGACCAGTGGCAGAGTCGTCCAGGGGGCAGATTACTGGAGAGTCTGTTCTGCTGAGTCTGAGATAGGCCTGGGAATTTTTTACAAGAGCTTCTGGTAATTCAATACTTTCAAAAATACATTCTGCAATATTTAACATCCAAAATGTATAAGGAAAAGTGTAACCAATACTCCTATGTGTAGTACCTAAGAAATAAAACACTGCCACCAAAGGTTCACCCCCTTGTGTACTCCTTCCCAACTGTCTCGCACTCTCTGCCCCACAGAGGGAAGCACTGGTCTGCATTTGCATTTCTTTGTCCTTCCACTGCAAATAAATCCTTCAACAATTGGTAGTATTGTGTTCTCATGTTTTAAGCTTTACATAAATGGTATGTTCTCCATATTTATCCATTTTATTAGCCAACCATTATGTTTGTGAAAATCACCATTTTGATACATGCAAATCTGATTCATTAATTTTCACTTCTGTATAGTATCCGTTATGGTGAATGGATATGTGTGTACCAAAATTTATTTATCAATTTTTCCCATTGACAGATATTTAAGTTGTTTCCCATTTTCAGCTATCACAAACAGTGCAGCTCCGAATATTCTTGGAGAGTTTCACTGGGCTTGTACCTAGCAGTGGCATTGCTGGGTCAAAGACTGTCTTCAGTTTTAAGAGAATGTCTTCAGTTTTAAGAGATATCGCCAAATTGTTTTCCACTTTGCTATACCAATTTATACCTCCATCAATCTCCATATCATCATGAACATTTTATATTGTGTGACTTAAATATTGCCAGTTCTGAGGGATGTCAATTGTTATTTTATTGTACCTTTATTTTGAATTTCTCTAATCATAAATGAGGTTTAATACCTTAGTTAGGGGGCTACTTCTGATTCTTTTTGTTTGAAATTCTTAATAATGTTTTTTCCCATTTCTTAGTTGGGAAGTTTATCATTTTTAATGCTTCATAGGAGTTCTTTACATGATCTGGATACTTCTTCCTATTAAGTTACTGTTGCTGTGTAACCAATTACCCAAAACATACTGTCTTACGGAAACCATTTTACTCTGCTGACAAATTTGTGAGTCAGGAACTGGAGGAAAGTTTAGCTGGGAAGTTCTTTCTTGGGATTTCTTATGTGGTTGCAAATGTGATCTGGGAATTTAATGATCTGAAGGCTCAGCTGGGCTGGACACCCAATATAGTTCACTCACATGGCCGACAGAGTCACGTTTTTGGTACTCACAGCCAAGAGCATCCTAATTTTTACAGACACCCTCTGAATCACCATTCTTGGGTCAGTGAAGTTTTTGATGTGGAGTATAAGAAATTTCTGTGTCTTCCTAAAATCACATGGTGAAGTTCTAACCCCCAGTACCTCATATTGTGACCTTATTTAGACATGTATCCACCATTACAGTATCATACACAGTAGTTTCACTGCCCTAAAAGTCTTCCATGTTCCTCCTATTCATCCCTTCCTCCCCACTAAACTCTGGCAACCAGTGATCTTTTTACTATCTCCATAGTTTTGCCTTTTCCAGAATGTCATAGATTTAGGAGTCATACAGGATGTAGCCTTTCACATTGGCTTCTTTCACACAGTAATGTGCAATTAACGTTCCTCTATATCTTTTCATGGCTTGATAGCTCATTTTTTTTTTGTGGTTCTAGAACTTCATTTATGACACTCAGCAGTTAGTTCTCATCCACATTAACTGTCTGTAGATTTTTGAAAGTGGTGACAGGTACATAGGTAACCAATGTATAGAGCTTGTTTGGTGAATCTTCATCCTCATTCCGTTTTCTGGACAATCGCACACGGGTATGGTATGGGACGTTCCTTATTGGTTTGGCCCAGACAGCTTTGTTGAGCCTGGTATCAATGCGCACATCTGGAGTTCTCATCCCCTTCATGGCAAATTTCCGGATTTCTCTGAGTGCCCGAGGCGCACACTTCTTGAAACCCACTCCATGGATGCGCTTGTGAATGTTGATAGTGTATTCTCTGGTCACCACCTCATTGATGGCGGACCAGCCCTTCTTCTTCTCACCAGCCTTCTTTGCGGGAGCCATCCTGCTGGGCCCAAGTCGGAAAGAAAGCAATTGCTCATTTCTTTTTAATGTTGAATAATATTTCATTGTCTGGATGTACCACAATTTATCCACTCACCCACCAAAAGACATCTTGGTTGCTTCCAGTTTGGGCAATTATGACTAAAGCTGCTATGAACATCCGTGTGCAGGTTTTTGTGTGGACATATGTTTTCAGCTCCTTTAGGTGGATACAATACCAAGGAGCATGCTTGCTAGATCGTATGGTAAGAGCATGCTTAGTTTTTTCAGAAACCGACAGTCTTCCAAAGTGTCTGTACCATTTTGCATTCCCAGTAGCAATGAATGAGAGTTCCTGTTGTTCCACATCTTCAAAATCATTTTGTGTTGTCAGTGTTCCAGATTTTGGCCATTCTAATATATTAGTGGTATCTCATTGTTGTTTTAATTTGCATTTCCCTGATGACATATGATGGAAAGCATCATTTCAGGTGCTTACTTGCCATCTGTGTGTCTTCTTTGTTGCAGTGTCTTTCCAGGTCTTCTGCCCATTTTTAACTGGGTTGTTTGTTTTCTTACAAGAGCTGAAGAAGGTCATCTAGGCACCACCTGGCTGGACACGCAGGACAAGAGAACCATATAGAATAATTAACTGTTACATACCAATGACCTTTGAGAAATTCCAATGTCCTTGTTGACGGCTTGGGGTGGCTCTGGCAAAGGGATCACTGTAATCATGACCATTGGCACCCTGGGTCCGTGTATTTATGGCAGAGATAGGGGAATCATGATGATTTTGTGGGTCCAAAGGTGAGGCAGCTCCACTACCAGATCTAGATTACAGGTGCTTGTAGGACTGACTTCTGTTTAAGTATTTATTTTTTTTTAAAAAAAAAGCATGTCTACCATTTGTACTTAAGCATTATTCTCTTTTGCACAACCAAATATTTGCAATTATACTCTATGTCCGGCATTCTGCTGCAAAATCATAAAACGAGGACACAGACAAAACAAAAACAAGCAACAATAACAACAAAAAGCCCTTGAAGCTCTATCCATTGGCAAAATCTTCCCTTCCTATTCTTTGGGTACAAGTTGAAAATGGATGGCAGTCGCAGCATTTCAACCACACCCAAATACCAACCCAATACATCCCAAAGCCAAGATTAGGCCTTTTCCTTCTCCCTTATCTGGTCATATGCAATCATGTGGCCATAGCGTGACCTGAGGGAGGAGTGGTAGTGTAACTACGATGGATAGCATGAGGGTCTGGGCTACTGCTCAAAAAGCTTACTCATACCTCTGTCCCTGCCCAGACTGTATTCCATATGCACCATTTCCATCCTACAATCAGTTGCTGATCAGCCATTTGACTTTGACTTGATGAGTCTGACAGGACCCAGCTTATAATGGGAAGTCCCAGATGCACAGTCACTTAATGTCCCATAGTTCAGCATCTGTCTCTACCAGGACCCAGAAGCACACCAGGAAGTATTTCTAGAAAGGCGTATAATCTCTGATACTGATGGCATGGCCTCGCCCCAGAACCCCAAGGGCCTGAGTAGCAATTCTCTTACAGGGGCCAGCTTTGAACTTTACATGCATCCTTGCCCATCACTGATACATTTAACATCATGGGGTCTGTCAGATAAGACAGTCCACACGGCCGCTTGCATGGCAGCCTGGACCTGCGGCAGTTTCCTCTCCTGCACCTCACCTCTCCCAAGGCTCTCAGACTTCTGTGCCACCTGGTGTATGGGCCAGAGCACTACTTTCTTTTTCGTGCTGGAGGATTCAAGGCGAAAGATTTGTCTTTCACTTTGGAGGGGACATCTGGTATGCCTCTGATTACTGGACTTTAAAAATGTTATTGAAATGTTAGGTCCCTGAATCCTCATGAGGTTTATCTCCCATGTTCTTGAGCTCATGTGTCTTACAGAAGCCTCTACTTGTCCTGTCCAATCAGTATGATGGTGCCAGTGCAATGGATCTGAGTGATGTTCTATGGGCTGTCTAGATGATCCACATCTCTTGGTACTATATTTTTTTATTTTTTAGTTGAAGTATAGTCATTTTACAATTTTGTGTCAGTTTCTGGTGTACAGCATGTTTCAGTCATTATACTCTTTATATTCATTCATTATATACTGAATTCATTCAATCAGTATATGTATACATATACATGCATATATTCATTTTCATATTCTTTTCCATTATAGGTTACTACAAGATATTGAATATAGTTCCCTGTGCTATACAGTAGGACCTTGTTGTTTATCTATTTTATATGTAGTAGTGTGTATCTGCAAATCTCAGACTCCCAATTTATCCCTCCCCCCCCTTTCCCCTGTGGTAACCATAAGTTTATTTACTATATCTGTGAGTCTATTTCTGTTTTGTAAATAAGTTCATTTGTCTTTTTTTTTAGATTCCACATATAAGTGATATCATATGGTATTTTTCTTTATCTTTCTGGCTTACTTCACTTAGAACGACGATTTCCAGGTCCATTCATGTTGCTGCAAATGGCATTACTGTATTATTTTTAATGGCTGAGTAGTATTCCATTGCATGTACGTATGTATATATACATACATACAATGGAACTTCTTAATCTAGTTATTCGTTGATGGACATTTAGGTTGTTTCCATGTCTTGGCTATTGTATATTATGAGAAAGGAGAGGTAGCAGAGTTAACATGGTAGTGAAGCAAATTGTAAATAAAGATTTTTTGTCTGTCCACATGATTGAGAACTGCTTCTAATCCTCTTTTCTTGATGGTTTGGAATAAAAAGAAATGCAGTCATCAAATCAATGGCCACATACCAGGGACCTAAGGCCCTATTAATCTGCTTGAGCAACAATACCAGGTCCACAACTGAAATTACTAGTTGGTGAAGCCTGGGGTATTATATAGTCATTCTTCCCAAATCACCCAATTTCTGCAGTGAACAGATTGGCAAAGTAAATGGACGTATGATGAGGACCAACACCCTACATCTTTCAGATCTTTAAGAGTGGCTCTAATCTCTGCCATGCCTCTTGTGATATTGTTTCTAATATATTCTCTTAGTTGTGTGTGTGTGGGGTGCATAGTTTCACAGACTTGAACGTAACTTTCACAAATTTATGGTCACCTGAAATACAGATAGACCACCACCTAAGATGTGGTTTGGGTGTGGAGACTGATGATACTACACAAACACCAAGAAGGCAAGAAATGGTTCAATACTTACATAATTGAAGGTTTGGAAGAGAGCAAGACAAGCCTCTCAACCAGTTGCAAAGTGGCTTGTGAGAGCAAGGAATAGACTGTCCTGGGATTTTATCATGGTGAGGAGGTAGGACCTAGATGAGAGTTCTCAGAGGTGGTCAGGAGCATGCAATGGTTTGAATCTCCCTCTGGTGCCAGAAGAGGAAGCACCCAGGCTTTCTTATCAGTTTTCCCCAACATGGAGCACATGGGAAAGAGGGAA
This sequence comes from Camelus bactrianus, assembly GCF_048773025.1. NCBI lineage: Eukaryota > Metazoa > Chordata > Mammalia > Artiodactyla > Camelidae > Camelus > Camelus bactrianus. Next base: position 116,177,286 of record NC_133575.1, on the reverse strand, counting down.
GGCTAGCTGAAAAGGTCAGTTTCCAGGGAGAATAAGGAATGGAGGCAGTAATCCTCCCTGCACTGCTGGTGCTCTGGGAAATGGAGGCTCTTAGGACTTAAAGATAAATCTCAAAATGGCCTGTGTTGTGCATGTCCTTAAGTCAGGGAGAGGTTTTGATAGAAGGAATAAAAGTCAAATAAGATTGAGAGGAAGAAACTGACTATGGAAAGGGAGATGACATTGAGCCCTCTCAGCTGCGTGGTACCAATGCCAGCACAGAAACTACCTGCCTTAGTGTCAGTGGACCAGTAAGACACTGTGGACAGGCACACAACAAAAGAGTCACAACCATGTCACGTCAAGTATAACAGATGAGCCTTAGTTAAATGATACACAGGGTCTGTCTGGGCATAAATAGTAACAGTAGATTTCTAAATAGAATAAAAGTATTGGAGAACCAACATAAGCATCTTGGGGGCAGGAGGTAAGATAACAAATAGGACAGTTTAAGAGGCACCCCTCCCTCACGTTTGTACCAACAGCTAGAGCAACAGGTTCACCAGGGTCATCAAAGCCTTGGTGGTAGGAACTACTCACAAATTGGAAGCAGTATATAATGTGATGACAGGGGCAGAAGTCTAGACTTAAGAAGCCTAGCTCTGCAACTCGGTAACCAGGCAATTCCCTTATTTCTCTTTCACTCGGTTTATACCACTAAACAAGGAAAGGCTCCACGATCTCTGAGCTAGTCAAACGCTCCAAAGCTCTGCAGATCTCCCTGCCCACCCCCATGAGCCTCCTCACCCTCCCTCGCCTAACTCCTGGGAACTAAGCCCCTCCCCCAGGAAGCCCCCCAGCCCAGCGCAGGCAGGTCCTCCTAGGGGTGGGCGTGAGTGGTCCCTCGTGGTTGGAGCGTCCAGCTGCCCTCCCCGCGTGTCCACAGCTCGTGCCCCCGGCCGGTTCTGAAGACCCGCGCCCAGGGTCCAGAGACTACCAAGCGGGCTCGGGCCGCAGGAGCCCCTCTCGGCTCCTCGCGGGCACCGAGCTCCCTTGCTCTCCCCTTCACCGCGGCGCGGTGGTCCACACGTGGTCGGGCGTGCGGGGCGGGGGGCGGCTTCAACCCCAAGCCGGTGGGACCGCCAGGCCCTCCGGGCCAGGCGGGGGAAGTGCAGCGGCAGCCTCGGGCGGCCCGAGAGCTGAGGGGCGGCTCGGCCCAATTGTGATCCTCGCGCGACATCTGGCGGCCGGCGCGGGCACCGCCGCGGGAGAAGCGCCTCCGAGGCCTCTCGCGCCCAGGGAAGCCATTTCGCTTTGCGAACCGTCGCGTTTCCCGACAGGCACCGCGAGGCAAGCTCGCCGCTGCAGTTAATGGCGGCGCGCGCAGGCGCCCTCACGCGGAATCCAAGCGCGCACGGGCCAGAGAGGCGCACGCGCAGGCGCACACAGGGCAGTCTCCGTTAGACCTGAATGCACCCAGACGCATATGTTCTCTGACGGTTGCTCAGGTCCCTGCTGCTCAGGTGGGAACTATTTGTCTCCACTATTTTCCTCCCCAGTTCAGAATCTGCTTCTTGCCCTCAGAGATCGTGTGACAGCTCGAGGAAAATAATTCTTGACACTGCATAGAAGTGACAATAAACGGAGGCGCTATTAAAAGTAAATCTATGCTGGAGCATCAAACCATGACACTATCCTGAATCCGGTCCCTTATACTCCTTTCAGTGTCTAATCAATTTATTTTCTGGGCGTTCAGTGTATACTCCAGGTACCCAAAGCCCTGCCCAAACCCACCAGAGTACTATTGATTGGCACAATAGAGCCTGCTCAGCTGCGTTCCTTTACCTGTGTCTACAAGCCAGGTCATGGTGGATTGTAAAAACATTTTGAAACTAAGCCACCCAACCAGCCATTGACTGGGCCCACAGTCCGTCATACAGATCCGTCCAGCCCAGGAGACCACACAGACCCTCTTGGACCCTGCTCTAACCATACTCCAGTGCTGACTCGAGGTCCCAGGCCACTGTCACCTCCCCCTACCCCCATCCCCAGTAGACCCTTCCTTCAAATGCCCACAGCAGAGGCCAGACTCAGCTGAAACTTTCAACGAAATTTATTAAAGAGAAACATTGACTGAAACAACTGAAAAGAGGGAATGACCACACAGACAGGAACTTCTAACGGCCACTAAAGCCCACAGATCTCAGCCCCCTCCTCCTCCCGGGGTCCCTCACCAGGTGTCTCAGCTGCCTCCCACCATGCTGTGGCCCTCCCCGCGTAGTCTCCCTTCCTGAGGGCCCCACGGTCAGCCTCTGGCCAGGACGGTGGACCCCAGCAATGACTGCTGCCCCCAGGGCACCCCTCCACCTCTGGCCCACATCCTGGGGCCTGGCCCTGCCCTCTGGCCCCCACAGGACAGTCCAGGACACTGGAGAACACGGCGGGGAACGCTCCCCCAAGCCCAGGACAAGGGGTCACGAGGAGCAGCGATGTCAGATCACAGCATGGTCCCCGAGGACCCTCCGCAGCCCCTGACCTTCCCCGGCCCAGTTCTTCCTTCCCGAGGCCACCAGGTGGGCGTCGTCCATCTGTCCTTCCTGCCGTCTCCTGGGACCGGGCTGGGGTCTCCGGGCTGGGCTGGGGGTACTGCTCAGAGAAGAACACACACACATCTCCACAAGAACAAGCAGCGGTTGGCCTAAATCTACTCCGACACAGCGGACGTGGAGCTCACGACACTGGGCCAGAGCGAGCAGAGCCTTGGTGCCCTGAGCTCAGGGCACGTGGCCGGGCCCAGAGGTGGCGGCCCGGGTAGGAGGGACACCCGGCCTGGGTCCACGGGCACCTCAGGGCTCTGCACGGGAACGGGGGCTGGTGTGGGGGTGGTGAGGAGATCACTATGGGGCCACAGAGACACAGGCTTCCTATGGGCTTCCTAGTACAGGGAGCAGCCTGCCCCAGGGGACGGTGACTAGGGGCCCCTCTCGGAGGCCCAGGCACCTTGACATGGCCCCTGACATCTCCCAGGGCAGTGTGGGGGCAGACGTCTTCAGGTGGCCCTCACCAAGGCCGGGGCTGGGCACTCAGGGATCCTCCTGGGCCGGCTGCCCCAGTTGGCAGGGCTTGGGGCTGAGGCTGGTGTGGTGTTGCCATGGTGGGGGAGGGGCACCTCTCCCCGCCCCATTTGGTGTCTAACATGGAAGGACTCATGGTGGTGGGTGGGGTCTCTTGCAGGTGATGGGGGGCCCAGGGAGTTGCTTTGGGCTGGGCTGGCCCTTCCCTCCACCCTGCTCCCCACCTGGGGCGAGGTGGCTGCCTGGCCTGGCCTCTACCTGCCTCCAGGCCAGGGAGGCCCTGGGCCTGCTGAGCCTATTGACCCGAGGAGGACTTGGGAGGGCTCATCTCCACAGCCCTGTCCTCATTTCCCGGGTCCTCTGGGATGGGCTTGAGCCCCTCCTCGGGGGGCCCCTCAGCCTCCTGGTCTCCTGCCTGGTTGAGGTTCTCTGGCTCACAGCCAGGACCTCCTGGTGCCTCCCGGGAAGCACTACCCATCTGGGCAGTTGGGGGCGCCTGGGGGTGTCTGAGGGTCCTGACTCCCAGGAAGCCCTGCCTATCTGGGCAGGGGTGGGGGCCCCAGAGGCCTCTGACAGTCCTACCCCCCAGGAAGCCCTGTCCATCTGGGCAGGGGTAGAGGCTCCAGAAACCTCTGAGGGTCCTGACTCCCAGGAAGCCCTGCCCATCTGTGCAGGAGAGGGGGCCCCAGGGGCCTCTGAGGGTACTGACTCCCAGGAAGCCCTGTCCATCTGGGCAGGGGTGGGAGCCCCGGGGGCCTCTGAGGGTCCTACCCCCCAGGAAGCCCTGCCCATCTGTGCAGGAGAGGGAGCCCCGGGGGCCTCTGAGGGTACTGACTCCCAGGAAGCCCTGCCCATCTGGGCAGGAGAGGGAGCCCCGGGGGCCTCTGAGGGTACTGACTCCCAGGAAGCCCTGCCCATCTGGGCAGGAGAGGGAGCCCCGGGGGCCTCTGAGGGTACTGACTCCCAGGAAGCCCTGTCCATCTGGGCAGGATAGGGGGCCCCAGAGGCCTCTGACAGTCCTACCCCCCAGGAAGCCCTGTCCATCTGGGCAGGGGTAGAGGCTCCGGAAACCTCTGAGGGTCCTGACTCCCCAGAAGCCCTGCCCATCTGGGCAGGAGAGGGGGCCCCGGGGGCCTCTGAGGGTCCTGACACCCAGGAAGCCCTGCCCATCTGGGCAGGGGTGGGAGCCCCAGGGGCCTCTGAGGGTACTGACTCCCAGGAAGCCCTGACCATCTGTGCAGGTGTGGGAGCCCCAGGGGCCTCTGAGGGTCCTACCCCCCAGGAAGCCCTGCCCATCTGGGCAGGAGAGGGGGCCCCGGGGGCCTCTGAGGGTACTGACTCCCAGGAAGCCCTGCCCATCTGGGCAGGAGAGGGGGCCCCAGGGGCCTCTGAGGGTCCTACTCCCCAGGAAGCCCTGTCCATCCGGGCAGGGATGGGGGCCCCAGGGGCCTCTGAGGGAGCTGCCTGACCTAGGCCTGCAGGGATGGGAGGATTTTCGTCTCCCTGAGTGGCAGAGGAGGACTTGCTGGTCTCCCCAGGCGCAGGGGCTGCCCCAGAGGCAACGTGGGTTTCAGGGGCAGCCTCACCAGCCTCACCAGTGCCAGGAGCCGCCTCGCTGGCCTCTTCACAGGCTGGGGTGGCCTCAGTGCTACCTTCCTTGGAAAGGGCACCCTGGGCGGTCCCTTCACCTGCTGGGGAGGCCTTGGCTCCATCTGCAGTGGTGCCCCCGGTGACGACCTCCTGGGCTGAGGAGGCCTGGGCACCATATTCCTGGGCCGGGACAGCTGGGGCACCTGCCAGGTCTCCAGGGTTCACGCGGGCCTCTTCTTCCACTTGGAGCTGCTCGCTGCCCGCTGGGCCAGCCTCCGGTGCCTCGGTCTCCCGGATGAGCCGCAGCATCCCCACGAAGCCCGGGGGTCTCCTCTCCAGCCTCATCCTCCTCAGCCTGTTCTGGAGTGCAGCACTCGGGCGGGCCCGCATCAGCACCTGCCGGGCGCGCACCTGGTCTGCGATGGCCGGGTGGATGGCCCCCTTCTCCAGGGCCGACTGCAGCAGGCCTTCCAGGCGCATCATGTAGGCAAAGAGAGTCTCCTGGGGCCGCTGGGCGCAAGTCATGAACTTCAGCCGTGCGGTCACCCGGGTGTCCTTGTTCCCAAACGCCTGCACCAGCGCGGCCAGGCAGTCGTGTGCGGCCATGTCGGGATCTTCCACCAGGAGGCCACACAGGAGATCCAGCGCGGGGCCGCCCAGGCTCTCCACCAGCCTCCTCCTCCTCTCCCTCTCAGACACGTGGCGCCACAGGTACAGCATGTCGTTGGCGTGGTCCAGCCAGCTCTCAAAGGACTCCTCCCCGGGGCCAGGCTCTTCCAGCCCAGAGAAGGGTCTCAGGCCCTGAGAGCCCATGTTTTCCAGCACAGGCTGCAAGACCTGCCTCCATGGCCGGTTCCCGGCTCTCGCCTCGACTATGGCTGCTGCTGCCCCCGCAGCTGCTTCCTCACCTGGGGCTCCTGCCTCACCTCCAGCTCCCGCCTCACCTGTGACCTCTACTTCCTGTGCAACATCTTCCTCACCTGGCGTTCCTGCCGTGTCTTCAGCTCCTGCCTCACCCTCAGCTCCTGCCTCATCTGCAGCTCCTGCCTCACCTGCCCTGCCAACCAATGCTGGTCTCTGGGGCTGGGCAGGGAAATTGGGTCTATCCTGTGACTCAGAATCGGGGGCCTGGGGCAGGAAGACCACAGGCCAGGCCCCTCCCGTGCCTGGTATTTGTCGAGGAATCAACCTTCGGTTTAAATACTCAGCACACTCGACCAAGGCAACCCTGGACCCCAGCTCCTTTCTGAAGACCTTGCCCAGCACTCGGTACCTGCCCAGGTGCCACAGGGCAGCCCGCACGGCCTCCTGGAATTCCTGGTCCTTGCAGTCCTCCGGGATGCCCAGGATGAGCAGAGAGCGCTGAGCGTTCACGCCCATCCAGCCGCACCAGTCCCGCAGCACCGCCAGTGCCATCGCAGGGACCTGGGGGGAGGGTGCGCGGCGATCCGACAGGGAAGCGCAGACTGTCGCAGTCTCTGCGCCTGCTGCAGAGGGGAGAGAGGGACATTAGTACCAGACAGCCTGCCCCACCGCTCCCCACAGCGGCGGCCTGGCGCCCTTCTCCCGCCACTTCACGTTCCCCACTCTCCACTGCAGCGTCTCAGAGCCCCCCGACCCGTGCACCCCTCACCTCCGCAGCGAGAAGATCCTCTTTCGCCGTGGCCGACGCCCCTGATCCTGCCATAGCAGCCAGAGCCCCTCTCACCACCATCTGAAACCCCCGCAGTCGCCAGGAGCCCTCCCCGCCCCTCCCAGACCCCCTAGCTAGGGGTCCTGCCACCCTCTTTCCTAGTGCAGGACCTGGAGCGCCCCTGCTCCCTACACCGACCCTGGCAACCTGGAGATTCCCCTCCCACGCCCCCCAAACCGGAGTCTGGAGCCCCTCCCCCACCCCACCAGCCCCTGCCCCTCTGCAGCTGGAGCCGCCCTCCCCTCCTGCATCCCGAAGGCAGGAGCCCACCTCCCCTCCTTGCCAGCGTTGGACCAGGACCCTCTCCCCCACCACTGCCTGTTGGGGCAGCGATGCGGCCCCTACCCTAGGCGCCCGCGGTAATTCGGGGTGGGGGGGGTGTCCCACCGGAGCCAAGCCCCGGGTCGCCTGCTCACTTTCTCCGACTCTGCGGGTGCTGCCTGCGGGCTGCGGAGCGGACTCCAAAGGCCACCTCAAAGCCCTGGGGCCAGAGAGTCAGAAGAATGCGCCTCAGGGCTGTGCAGTCCAGGGTTCTCCCAGGCCCTCCGTGCCGAGGCCACTGTGGGCTCCTCAGTGCTCCCAGAAGCCCCAAGTAGTTGAGGGGGCCAGGTCTCAGCCTCTCTGTGCAGGACAAATGGCTGGATCAGGAGAGCATTTGAGGTGTCAGTGTTGCTGCCACGGGACCTGCTTGGTAAGGGCTTGCTGTGGCAAGGTTTGGAGCCTGCAGAAGCAACAGGCACACCCATTGGCCCTCCAGCAACAAAATGGCCTACTGGGTATTTGGGAAGGTAAGGAGGGAAGGTAGCAGAGAGGAAACTCCTAGTTAGGAGTGGGGGTTGGAAGATAGGAAGCACTGGACACATGTGTGCTAGTGTCTCTAGTGTCACTCTGCATTCACAGGCCAACCTCATCATGCCAGGAACCTCAACAATAGACAGGCTGGCTGTTGCCAACTTAAGAGGCTCATCATAGCTCCTATTCTGCAAAGCCAGCCCTCACCACTTAGGAAGTCATTGCATGTGAAAAGTTGCATTGAAATCTGGCAGAGCTGGATTCTCCTAGCAGCTGGGTGGCCTTGCACAAATCATTGAACGTCCCTGTCCATCATCTGTAAATGGGCAATAAGAACATTCTTCTTGCAGGGTAGTCATGGAGCTTTACCTTCCACTGGGCACATAGTAAGCTTTTTGGAATGGCCTCAAGGACACAGGAATAGAAAGATGTAGTGAGGCCAGCAATGGTGTGGGTATTGGAGGCTGCTTGTTGCAGCCAGCTCAGTTGTCCCGAGTCTGAGCCCTGAGGAAAGGAGAGACGGAGAGGGTAACATTGGAAGTGTTTTTCCAAGGAGCATAACGATTGACTGATGTGACAGGTTAGGACTCTCTGCTTCTGCAGACTGTAGTCAGAAGCCTCTGAGGAACTCGGCCAATCTCTACCGTGTCCAGGCCTGGCTCAGCACCAGGCCAGCAACTTTAGAGGTTTCCCTGGATTGGATCCTTGGTGGACCCTTGAGCACTGCTGCACAGGCACTGCTAAAGTGGCAGTGGTGGGGAGCTACACTCACCTGGCTCCCTGGGCACAAACATGGACACTTGGGGGCAGGAACACAGAGGAAGAATACATCTAATGTTCATTGTGAACCATATGTGAGGAACTTGGTCATGAACTCTTGTGGTAGACTGAGTTTTTTAATGTCCCAAATTCTCCAGCACTCCTTGTATCAGCACCATTTGCAATGACTTTGGAATTCCTCCCATCACGAGCTAGTTTATTTCCCCACCGCTGGAATCTAGGCTGGTCTAGTGACTTGCTTTGGTAAATAGAATATAAAAGAAGTGATAGGGTGCCAATTGCTGTTGATCATGGGTCATGTTTTCCTGTTGCTTCACATGTTTTGAGTTTTTAAAAATTGCATATCAAGTATTACGTTTAAAAGAGTCATAGGAATTGAAGTAAATAATTCCTCCCAGAGAGGGTACACCCTTTCCTCAGTCAGGCACGATTCAGGCGTATCTTGGCAACATTGCAGGTTCAGTTCCAGACCATAGCAATAAAGCAAGTCACATAAATTTTTGGTTTCCCTTTGCATATAAAAGTTATCTTTACACTATACTGTATGTAGTCTATTAAGTGTGCAATAGCATTATGTCTAAAAAAAGTGCACATACCCTAATTTAAAAATACTTTATTGCTAAAAAATGCTAGCCATCACCTGAGCCCTCAGCAAGTCATAATCTTTTTGCAACAGTAGCATCAAAGATCCCTGATCACAGGTCACCATAGCAACTATAATAATGATGAAAAAGTTTGAAATATTGCAAGAATTACCAAAATGTGACTCAGAGACATGAAATCAGCAAATGCTGTTGGAAAAAAATGGTACCACAGACTTGCTTGATGGAGGGTTGCCCCAAAATTTCATTTTGTATAAGTCACAATGTCTATGAAGCACAATAAAACGAGGTATGTTTCTCACTTTCATGAGGTATATAATTTCAATCCAATCAGGATTTGAACTGGATCATGGATTGGGCGCAGCTTTAGTTAGTATACGATTCTAAATACGTCGAGGATGAGATCTGCCCTCGAGGGAGAGAGCTGCCCCCTCTAATTGCTAGAGTCAAGCAGGACTCTGAGATCTAAACATATAGGAGACTATAGCTCTCTTCAGAAACCTACAGTGCCCTTTTGAGCAAGATGCCCCATGGCTGTCTTTTGTGGTGTGTGAGAGGGCAGCTCATTTGGCTGTTGATGTTGCCCCTACTGAGATGCCTGGCAAAAGTGTAGCTCCTCCTTTGATGAGCAAGGCAGAGCTGTTCCTCCAGACCCCAGGCTACTCAAAGTTTATCTGCCATTGTCCCCCACTGGCTGCTGCCATCAACACATCTAGTGCCCTGCCCAAAGGACAGAGGAATTTTGACCCTTTCCTCCCCTTTCTTGATAGTGTCCTTTGGTGCACAGAAGTTTTAAATTTTAAGTCCAGTTTATATATTTTTCCCTTGGTTGCCTGTGCTTTTGGTGTCATATCTAAAATGTAAGATAACAAAAATTTATACCTATGTTTTCTTCTGTTTTAGAGTTTTACCTCTTACATTTAGATGTTTGATATTTTGAGTTAATTTTTGCACAGGGTGTGAGGTAGAGTCAAAATCCACTGTTTTACATATGAATATCCAGCTGCTTCTGCACCACTTGTTGAAAAACTGTTCTTTCCTTGTGGAAGGTCTTGGCACTCTTGTCAAAAATCAGTTGACCATACATGTATGGGTTTATTTATGGACTTCTATTGATCTATATGTCTAATTCTATACCATTAGCACACAGACTTGATTACTGTAGATTTGTATTAAGTTTAGAAATCAGGAGGTGGTGAGTCCTCTAACCTTTTTCTTATTTTTCAAGATTGTATGAGCTATTACAGCCCCTTTAAAATTCAATGTAAACTTTAGGTTTTGCTTTTCCATTTCTGAAAAAAAAAAAAAAAAAGGCCATCAGGATTTTTACAGGGAATGCTTTGAGTCTTTGGATCAACTTAGAAAATAATTTCATCTTAACAGTATTGTCTTCTAATCTATAAGCACAGATGTATTTCTATTTATGTAGGTATTCTTTAATTTCATTCAACAATGTTTTATAGTTTTCAGGGTTCAGGTCTTGCACTTTTGATTAAATTTATTCCTAAGTACTTTATTCTTTTTGATGCTATTGTAAATGAATTTGTTTTCTTAACTTCATTTTCATATTGTTCATTGCTGATGTGTAGAAACACAACTGATTTTTATATATTGATCTCATAGCCTACAATTTTGCTGAACTCATTTATTAGCTCTAACAGGTTTTTTTTTTGTATTCTTTAAGGTTTTCTATATATGATTATGTCATCTGCAAGTAGAGAGAGTTTTATTTCTTCCTTTCCAATCTTAATGCATTTTATTTCATTCTTGTTGCTAATTTCCCTGAATAGACCTTCCCAGAGCAATGTTGACTAGAAGTCATGAGAGCAAACATCTTTGTTTTGTTCCTGATATCAGGGAAAATTTTTTTATTTTTTCACCATTAAGTATGAAGTAAGCTATGAGTTTTTCCTAGATGCTCCAGATCAGGTTAAGGAAGTTCCCTTCTACTTCTAGTTTTTTTTTTTTAATTGCTTTTATCATGATGTAGTATTGGATTCTGTGAAATGATGATCATGCAGGGTTTTTTTCCCTTTTATTCTAAACACAGTGTATTACATTGATTGATTTTTGTATGTCAAACCAACCTTGCATTCCTGGAATAAATGGCAGTTGGTCATGTATTGGTCTTTTATATTCTGCTCAATTCAGTTTGCCAGTATTTTGGTAAGGATATTTCCATCTATATTCATGAGGGAAATTGGCTGTAGTTTTGTTTTTTTTCTTTTCTTCTGATGTCTTCATCTGGTGATTTGGTAGAGTAGTAGTGGCCTCATAAAATAAGAAGTGTTTTTTCCTATTATTTGGAAGAGTTTGAGAAGGTTGTCATTTTAATTCTTCTTTAAGTATTGTTAGAATTCATAAGTGAAGCCATCTAGTTCTGGGCTTTATTTTTATGGGAATTTTTTTTATTATTAACTCAATCTCTATATTTGTTGTAATGCTATTTGTATTTTTCATTTCTTCTTGAATCAGTTTTGGTAGTTTGTGCCTTTCTAGGAATTTCTCAATGTCATCTAGTTTATCTAATTTGTTGGCATACAATTGTTTACAGTATTCCCTATACTCCTTTTTCTTTCTGCAAGATTGGTAGTAATGTCCCCTCTTCCATTCCTGATATTAGTAGTTTGAGACTCCTCTAGTTTTTTCTTGGTCAGTATCATTAAAAGTTGTCAACATTGTTGATCTCTTCACAGAAACAACTTTTAGTTTTATTGATTTTCTTTATTGTTTTTCTTTCTCTGTTTTATTTATTTCCTATTAAATTTTTATTATTTTTCCTTATGATATATTTGGATTTAGTGTGTTCTTCTTTTTACATTTTTAAGGGGAAAAATTAGGTTATTATTTGAAATCCTTCTCTTTTTAAGTGTATGTGTTTACAGCTATAATTTCCCTCTGATCACTGCTTTGCTGCATTGCATAAGTTTTGATATTTTGTCTTTTCATTTTCATTTATCTCAGAGTATTTTGTAATTTCTCTGTAATTTCTTCTTTGATCTATTTGTTATATATGAATGTGTTCTTTAATTTCCACATATTTGTGAATTTTCTACTTTTCCTTCTGTTGTTGAATCCTAATTTTATTCCATTGTGGTCAAAGAGCATACTTTGTATAATTACAATACTTTTCAATGTGTTGAGACATTTTATAGCCAAACATATCCTAGAGAATTTTCCATGTCCATTTCAGAAGAATGTGTATTTTGCCCTTCTTGGGGGGAGTGTTTTATAGATGTCTATTAGATTTAGTTGATGTATAATGGTGTTCAAATGTTCTGTTTCCTTGCTGATTTTCTATTTGTTCTATCCATTTTTGAAAGTGAAATAGATGTCTCCAACTATACTTTTGGAACTGTTCTTTTCTTACTTCAGTTCTGCTAGTTTTTGCTTCATGTTTTGGGGCTCTGTTGTTAAGTGCATATATGTTTATCCTTGTGATTTCTTCTTGATGAATTTATCCTTTTATCATTATGAAATATCCTCTTTGCCTCTAGTATAAATTTTTGTTTTAAGTCTATTTTGTCTAATATTAGTATAGCCCATCCAGCCTCCATTTTTGTTAGTTTGTATGATATAAATTGTCCATAATTTTACTTTCAAGTTACTTTGTCTTTGAACCTAAAGTGACTTTCTTGTATACTGCATAAAGATCTTTTCCCTCTCCTTTATGTTGTTATTGTCAAAAATTACATCTTTATAGATGTGTTCCCATCAACATAGATTTATAATTATTGCTTTAGGCAGTTTCCTTTTAAATCAGATAGCATTAAAAGTGAAAAATATATTTATAGTCTTGTATACTTAACTTATATAGTTACCTTTATTAGTGCTCTTATTTCTTCATGTGGATTTGAGTTACTCTCTTCACTTCTTACTTATGCAGAGCCTTAAGATCAGCCAGAGGTGAAAGTTTAGAGCTTTCTAAGGTCTTTCTGGTGGATACACATAGCCCTACAAAGGTACATGACCTCCTAGATTCCCAGGAATATGTCAAAGCTTTCCAAAGCCCCTATGGAAATCTGTAGTATAATAAGAAATATATATATTTTGTATTTGCCCCCAGTTCTTGGCACAGCACTTCTAAAACCCTTGTAATTTCCTGCGTGATGGGAGCATGTTTTGTTCTCACATTTGGTCTTCATTCCTGGTTCATGAGACAGAACTCCTAGACCCCCATGGAATTGCCTAGGTCATAGTGGTGATAGGAGTGTCTTTTGTTCCAATAGGTGGTTCTTGGTGGGCCCATAGTTTCAAGACAGGGCCGGTCAACAGAAAGACCAAGCCTTGATTAGAAGGCTGCAAATTTTAGTCCCACTGCCTAAACTCCAGGTAAGAGACAGGGGCTGAATATTGAGTAAATAATTGATCACGCCTACATGATAAAACCTCCAGAAACCCCCCTAACTGGTGGAGCGTAGGGAGATTCTGGGTTAGCAAGCATATCCACACCCTGGGAGGAAGTCACTCCATGAAACAGAGGCTTCTGCACTGAGGACATTTCTGGATTCTGCATTATGTACCTTGTTATCTGACTGCTCATTTGTAGCCTTTATAATAAACTGATAAATGTAAGTTAACTCTTTCCTAAGTTTTGTGAGCCATTTTAGCAAATTAAAAACCTGAAAGAGATTGTGGGAACTCCCAACTTTGTAGCCAAGTTGGACAGAAATGTGAGTCACCTGAGGTCCCAATACTTGCAACTGGTGTTTGATATGTGGGCAGTCTCATTGGACTGAGCCCTTAAACCTGTGGAGTCACATGCTAACTCTGAGTAGTTAATGTTAGAATTGATTTGAATTGTAGGATACCTATTGGTATCCAAACTGGCTGGTGTCAAGAGGGAGAAAAACATCTCAACATTTTATTCCTCAGCTTTTTCTTTTAAACAATTTGGTTGATCTATTGTTTACCCTAGTTGTTATTCATTGCCTCACACAATTATGTTAAAACACTTGCAACTAAATAATTTCAGTAGACACCCCAGTGCTAAGATTTTTTAAACTTAACACTCACTCCAAGTCAAGTCAAAAAAGACAAGCCTTTTGAGTGGGGAACCAACAGACAGGTCAAATAGTGACAGTTCTTTAGGGCTGAGATTTTTTAAAGCTCCATTCTTTCCCTCTGGTACCAGGAATGTGAGTTGTTATTTTTCAAGTCATCTGCTGAGGGGATGGGGTTAAGGAAAATTAAAATACCACAAAGCTCATTCTTTGCTTTTAAGATGCAGCCATTTTTAAAAGTAAATGTACCGTGGCCTGGTGCAAGCAATTAATTTCCAAAGTTCTGAAAAAGTTAATTTTTTACAATTTCTGATAGTTTTTCCATTGCTTTTATGAACAGGCAAATTCTACAGGTCCTTACTTCATCACTTTAGCTAACATTTTCATGCCATTTTTCTCTCTTTCTGCTGACACCCAAGATCACGGAAACTGGATGCTTTTCTGCATCAGCTTTCCAGAGTCCTTTCTCCAGTTCTCTGAATATCGAGAGAGTGATGACTACTTGGTTTGTGTTTTCTTATTCCTGATTCACAGCTAATTGTATCCGTTCACAAGTCTGGTCCATAGTCAGGATCTCAAATAAAAATTTTTTTTCTCTTATAGGAAGGAGTAAACAAGACTAGAACAAACCAGAGGAGGAAGAAGTGGGATAAAAGGGTGGCAAGATAAGATTGTAGATCAAAGAATGTTTTACCCTGAGGCTTGCCTATTTTAAGGAAGGGTTGTATGTTTGATCAGACTGGTAGTGAACCACAGTTCAGGCACCTTGGAGAAGAAGAGGCACTTAACCCAACTTTGTCCAGCAAGTATTTGCTCCAGTTGATTAGTAGGGACAAAATAATTTAGTGAGTAATCTATGAGACAAAGAATGGGAATTTGGAGAGTCTGTGACTGGTTTTGTCATACATAAATAAGATGGACATGTCACTGAATCTTATCTAATTCATATGGGCAAGGGGGATTCTGTGCAGTAACCTGTTTCCCAGAATACAAAAGGAAGGAAGATTTCTTAACCTTTGCTATTTTCCAGAATCACAGGGTTCAGATAAAATTCAAGATTTTCAGTGCCCCATTTTGTTCAAGATGAATGATATTCATCATCGTTGAACAACTCAGAGGATTATAAATCTCCTGACTGAGGAAAGAAGGGCCCAAGAAATCATCTCCTGACGACTCATATTGGTGTTACTCTTGCAAAATCATCTAAATCATCTGCTGAGAGGTGGTGGCAAAGGTCAGTGGTTTTAGGCACCTTAAAAGAAGGGTGCCTAACATGGAAGAGAGATATATTAATGTAAAAGCTCATATTAAAGTCTAAGAGAACAGCTGATGAATATCTTTTGATTGTGCAGCACAGCCTGTCCAGTTTTTTGATGCTCTTTGCAATATAGTTCACAGTCTCGGTTACTCTCATAAGAGGCATGCATGATCTGAACATTTTTCCAGATTTCCCTAGTGGCCCAGAGAGTGGGTTGGCCAAAGAGAAATCTGGCCCATGTAGTGTCCATTCTGAGGAGTCTGTCAAGATTTATATCAAGTCTTCAGATTTGCCTTGCAATGCTTCAGATTCTAGGGAGAAAAGCCAGCTTCAGGTCAACCTAGAATCCAGATAAGGATCTGGGCAGTCAGGTTTTAGTTTTCAATGATGCCAGGTGAGATAAAAGGGGGAAGATTAGTCACAGTATTTCAGAGGGATGTAGCCAAATATTGAAGGAAACTTGAAGAATTGAAATTTTGGCAAGGGTTGACAATTTGTGCAAGGTGACAAGATCCAGGCCAATTTACAGGTAGGTAACAACACCATCAGTTACTTGTAATTTACAAAAAAGTGCAAAATAGCTCGACAACAATGAACAGGAACAAAATCTGACAAACCATAGCAGTGTGCTACAGCTCTCTATTGAAACATAAAATTTCTAAGTCACTCCTTTCAATTGAAGGTTATTCTTGATCACGAAATAAACTGATCTCATTATATTTGGCCTTACATAGGTGCAACAAGGATGATAATTTACTATATAGGTCTTTTTTAAAAAGGTTTATTGAGATGTAAATTCACATGCTATTCAATTCAAACATCTGAAGTATATAATTCAATGGGTTTGAGCAATTACATAAATAATTTTTAAAATTATGTTAAAATATAAATAACATAAAATTTTCCATTTTGACCATTTAAAGTGTATGATCCAGTGGCATTAATTACATTCACAGTGTTATGACAGATATAATTTTTTAAGTTTGCTTTGCTGGAATATTTTATAAGGATTCTCAGATTGAACATCTGAAAACCTCTCAAGGTTAGGAAGCTAACCCAAGAATTCACCAAATTTCACCTGAATTACCTATACATTTGGATGAGTCCTCTCTTTTTGAGGTCCCCCAAATATCTTGAGGTTCCTGGGCTTCCCAGGATGTGAACTTTCTTACCCACTTGTAAGGGTGGGAACCATGTAAGCCGTTATCAGGCTGGCTTCCCCAAGGGGGCTTTGTAAGTGAGCACTGGCTCCATTAAGGCAATCTTAATCCCTTATTAAAAGTGCCTGGTCACATATAGTTCAATGAACATCATTATTAAATAAGATATTCTAGTGAAAACCTTGGTTATGTCATATAAAAAGAAATCTGGACTAAGGGAGAGACTGTAATTTGAAAGAGAGAATGCTCTGATCACAGAAATCTGCAAGCATCTCAAAATCAAATGGAAAAAGGCCTTTCTTTTATAGGGTAAGGAGGAGCAAGATGAGATGAGCAGAATCTTTTAAGGAAAGATTCTGGAAAAGCAAGGAAAAATGACCACTGGGGCCTGACAGGAAAAGTGCCTGTCTGTGGTCAGCTGACTCTCATAATAAGCTGAAGAGGTAGATGTTCTACATCTCCATAATTGTTCAGGCTTGAGAACAAGCAGAGTTTCGGAGCCTGCAGAAAGGAGAGAAATTTGCCTACAGTTTGGTCAAGACAAAGCAGAAAGTAAGTAATGGGTAATTGTGAACACTTGGTCAGTCCCTCCTGGTGTTTAAGACAGACAAAATGTATCCTTAAACAATATTAGAAATGGGATAAGAGTCACTGTGAGGTTGAGGTTGGCCCAAATAGTTTTCTACAGTTAACTGGCCTTCATATTCTTGTTGACTTTGAAGGACTGGTTGTATTGTCTGTTGAGAGTGCTACTGGACTGACAGCTGTTGTGGGGTCTTCAGAATTTAACGAGAGATATACTTAGGAAAATAATAATAAAAATAGTTACTAAAGGTTGAACAAGTAAGTAAAACCAAGGCTTGAGCTCTAGTGGAAGTCAGTCAAAAAGATTCCTAGAAATTGTACCTAAAGCATCTTGATGGTGGAATGAGGATAGTGGCATTAGACAAATTTCTTAGAATATTTGAATATTTTTAGTGATAGCATGAGCTTCAGAGAAGATTTGGGGAACAAATGCACAGCAACCACTTTGGAATACTGCACAAGTGCTTCCTTGAGAAACCAGAATCATGTCTAATGCTAGGCAATTTTAGAGGACCACTCACCAGAGTTCCTGGAGTTCTCTGGTGATGATGTTGTTGGCTTCAGTAAGATTTTCAACAGTCACAGTTATTTCCTGGAGCAGAGCCTATAAAATAGGGAAGTTCTGGGAAACTTCCTGTGTGGCCCACACAGTAGCAGCTCCAGGCATGAAGCTGCCTATACACGATTTACTGCATCAGTCAAGTCCTTTAGGTTTCCTCCCAAACTTTTAGCTTTTTATCCTAAGGCTTATTGAGAACCTAGAGGGAAAGGAAGTCTACAGCCTCCTTCTGGAGCTGGGACTCTGTGCCTAGACTTGTAGCTATAACACATTTTTGTAGACCTTTGGAATCATCTCCTGCCTGGAAAGAGATAATAGAGTGATATACAGTGAGCAAAGAAAGTAGTGTAAGATCTGATAAGATTAGCTAGATAACAAGTTCCAGTCCAAGGAATATGTACTCTTGCCACCCAGAGTTAAAGGGTATTTATTTGGATTGATGGCAAGGTACATATGATTGTAAATACTTAAGCCCACGAAAAGACTCTTGATTTTGTTGTGGTGGCAACACAGATTGCCTTTTTCTGAAATATTTGTATTAATAAAAATTTACCCATACAAACTATAGAAATGATCCCTGAAAGTGTAGCCTTAAAAAAAAAAAAAGAGAAAGAAAAATGCCATATGATATCACTTACATGTGGAATCTTAAAAAAGGGACACAAATGAACTACTTACTATTTATACTTAGATGATTGATATCTTCAATATGTGTAAGCACATTTGACTGTCCTTTATGATTGGATTACCGCATTCTGTTGATTCTTGTTTTGTGGTTGGTTTATTCCTTTGATAACTATGTAAGTTTAAAAAGCTAAAGCTCTAAACTGTTCTTAGAAACAATGAACAGTACATATACGTAAATTTTAAATTGAAAAAAAAAAAAACGTTAACCATGGCTTTTACTGGATCCAACAAGTTTTTATATATCATTATTTCATTATCATTCACTTCAAAATATTTTCCAGTTTCTATTATGATTTTATCTTTGATCCAAGTGTCATTTAGATGTTTCTAAATTTCTAAATATAGAGACATTTTCTAGTTATCTTTTTGTTAATGATTACTGGTATAACAATATTGAGGTGATAAAACATATTTTGTATGATTTAAATCCTTTAAAAACTGATAGTTTGCTCTGTGGCCCAGTATATGTTGATCTTGGTAAATGTTTCATAAGTGTTTGAAAAGATTATATACTTTGCAACTCCGAGGTTCTGTGTTCTGTGAATGGAATTAGGTCAAGTTTATTTTTTAAAAAAAGATAGATGACTAAAAATAATTTACCCATACAAATCTCATCTAGGGACTGCTGAGCATTATTAAAATTTTGACAACATTTCTATGCAAATTATAATACTAAATAAACCTAATTATTTTGACACCTCTCTATTTACAAGATGAAAAAACAAATCCTTTTTGATTTTCCAGCGACCTTCTGGGAGATCCCAAAACTTTGAGATCAAGAAGACATTAATTAGAATATGATTTTAGGAAAGCAAAATGCCAAAAGTTGTCAGGAGGCTTGAACACTTGGTTAAATAAGATCACGTGTCATTGAGAAATCCACTCGGCTGCCTATTTAACCAAAGTGACAGTGAAAGATTCTAAAAGTAAACATGAGATAACAGGGTTGTAAAACAAACACTTTTTTTAAAATACACTCTTTTAGAGATAAGAAAACTTGGTTCCTCTTAAGCAATTAAGAACATGATAAAGTTAATATAAGCATAGGAAAGTATTCTGATAAAACAGAATCTGTGCCTTCAAGGGCAAAGTACCCAGAAGGTAAGGAAAATCTTTTAAAACCTACTAAGAGCAGTCCAATAATGCAAGAAGATTCTGTCACTTTAACAGAGAGAAACCAAATTCTAGTTTTGCATCTGTATACTATTTGATACTAAAGCTGTTTTTTTTAAACTTATAAACAAACTCATTAAATTTTGGCCATGAGTAATAAAGCTCATTTTCCATAAATCTTCTACAACTCTCCACATACATTCAGGTTTTGTCCTGCATTTTCTTCACTCTCATTTTTGAACAACCAGTCATTTCACTTTGGGACAAAATTACTCTCTTTTTCCTTAACAAAAACATAGTTTGCATGCCTTGCAAACAAAGTTGTTTCACTTTGCCATTATTGTTTCCAGTAGTTTCATTTACCCATTTGATTATAATTTTTACCACTGGTAACTTTTAACTTTACAGAGAAAACTAGGAAGTAGATAATTGTGATCTATCATATGCCAGCATTTTGTGGCAGACTAGCAAAGATTATAAATATACATTTCATAATATTTATAGGTAGATACTTCCTTACAATACAATTTCCCAGTGTGCCAAAAAGTAACATGTTTATTAACACACCTGAATATATTTAGCCTCTCTGTACCATATAAAAATAAGAAGTAAAACATACGTAAAGTTAAGCTTATTCCTAGTAATTAATGTTGCATTTCATCTTACTTAGAAATGATCTAGGGGAGAGAAGCATGATGGCAGAGTAGAAGGACGCTTGTAGCTCACCCTCTCCCACAAATCCACCAAAACTCACACCTAAGGACCCACTCAGCCAACCAGAGCACCTGCCGAACTCCAACAGAACATCACCCTCTTCGAAAGACAAAGACACCAAAAATCTGGTAGGAAAAAAGGAAAAAAAAAAAAAAGAAGAAAAAGCAAAACAGTGCGGGACCGATCCCGCAGAGAGGGAGTGGCAAAGGAGGACTGGCGCTTGTTCACTGGGTCTCCCCTCTCCAACGGAGAAGCCAGCAGGACGGAGGGGAAACCTCCGAGGCTCAGATCTGCCCCGAGCACCCCTTGACTGATAGAACTGAGTTAAACGGGCACAAAGGGTCCCCGCGACACCCAGCCCGAGATGCGAGCCAGCAGCTGGGGCCGGGCCAGGCAGCCCGAGCCAGGTGGACGACTGGGGAGGCTGCACTGACGCAGCCCCTGGAGACTGCAGGGGGCTGCGCTCCATGGCTGGGAGGGGATACAGAGCAGAACAAGCTCAGTCCCACATAAACTGTGAAAAAAGCAAAGCAACACGGCTGGTGTGCCCTGGGGGGAGGGGCGCCATAGCCTTTGTCTCCTCAGACCTGTGCCGCCATTACTGGCACTTCTCCGAGAAGAGAGGCGGGGCTCAGCCACAGCCACCATATTCTCCTGTGCACAGCGCCCAGGCAGGGGCGGGGCTGAGCCCTGAATCTGCACCCAGGGGCTCCGCAGCCTCCTGGGCAGGACTGAGACTTGTTTACAGCCCGAGGCAGATAGGATCTTTCTGCCCTGGCACCTCAGAGAACTCGTGCCGCCAAGACAAACAAGGAGCTGAGATTTGGCACAAGAGCAGAGGCGGGGCTGTTCCGCGGTCTTCCCTGAGCCCGCCTTTGGAACGCTGACCCGAGGTGGAGCGGGCAGCTGCACAGAGCAGCGGAGCGACCGGTGCTGGGAAAGGGCGGGCAGCAACCCACTTTCCTGGCAGGAATGCAGCACCTGAACGCAGCACCTGGGAGGGGGTGCAATCCGCCCACCTACCTCCCCCAAGCACAGCATCTGACTGTGGCATCAGGAGGGGGAGTGACCTGCCTGCCCACTGGATAAGAGCTCAGCACATGACCCAGTGTTGGGAGGGGGCACGATCTGCTGGCTGACAGCCACTGGGAGCAGCACAGAAGAGGGTGCCAACAGAGGGCCTCTGGAAACAGCAAGCTGAGTTCGCAAAACAGGGCAAAGACACAGAGACCTCTTAATAAAATCATTAAGAGCACAGCATCTCCAGGGGAACTAGATAACTGATACTCCTAAGCCACAGTGCCAGAGAGATATGAGCAATATGAAGAAGCAGAGGAACCACTCCCAATTAAAAGATCAAGAGAAATCCCCTGAAAGCACAATCAAGGAAATAGACATCAATGGCCTACTAGATCAAGATTTAAAAAAAGGAGTGATCAAAGTGCTGAAGGAACTAAAAGAAATAGTGTTTAGAGATATAAAATATGTCAAAAATGAAATAGAAGCTATAAAGAAGAACCAAGTAGAATTAGTAAACTCACTTGCTGAGATGAGAGCTGACCTAAAGGCTGTACAAAGCAGGCCAGATAATGAAGAGGAACGAATAAGTGACCTAGAAGACAGGACAACAAAAAGCACCCAAGCAGAACAGCTGAGAGAAAAACAAATAAAAAACAATGAAAACAATATAAGGGACCTATGGGATAATATAAAGCATACCAATCTATGCATAGCAGGGGTTCCAGAAGGGGAAGAAAGAACAAAGGTAATTGAAAAGGTATTAGAAGAAATCATGACTGAAAACTTCCCAAACCTAAAGGAATCAGATATCCAAGTACAGGAGGCTCAGAGGGTCCCAAACAGGAAGAACCCAAACAGACCCACACCAAGACATATCATAATCAAGATGGCCAGAGTCAAGGATAAAGAAATGACCCTAAAGGCAGCAAGAGAAAAACAAAGAGTAAGTTACAAGGGAACCCCCCATAAGGCTCTCAGCTGATTTTTCTACAGAAACACTACAGGCCAGAAGGGAGTGGCAAGACATGTTCACAGTCCTGAATGAAAAAAAGATGCAGCCTAGGATATTCTATCCAGCAAGGCTATCCTTTAGAATAGAAGGAGAGATAAAGAATTTCACAGACAAGCAAAAACTAAAAGAGTTTAGTAACACTCAACACATGCTAAAAGAAATATTCACAGGTGTACTCTAAATAGAAAAGCAGCAGGATGCTACAAAAATGAGAAACTCATAACTGGAAAGGAGATAACTGCCATGAATTACTAAAAGAATAAACACAAAATTGTACAAAGAAGACATCTAAATCATTAAAAGTGGGAGAGGGAAGCAAGGAAAGCCATTGTGGAAAACAGTATGGAGATTCCTCAAAAGACTAGGAATAGACTTACCATATGACCCAGGAATCCCACTCCTGGGCATAAATCCAGAAGGAACCCTACTTCAAAATGACACCTGCACCCCAATGTTCATAGCAGCTCTATTTACAATAGCCAAGACATGGAAACAGCTTAAATGTCCATCAACAGATGACTGAGTAAAGAAGGTGTGGGAGAGACGGAGAAGATGGCGGAGTAGAAGGGCGCTCACAGCTCACCCTCTCCCACAAATACACCAAGACCCACATCTACAGACCCACTCAGCCAACCAGAGCACCTGCAGAACTCCGACAGAACATCGCCCTCTTCAAAAGATAAAGACGCCAAAAATCTGGTAGGAGAAAAGGAAAAAAGAAAGAACAAAAGGCAAAGCAGCACGAGATGGGTCCCGCGGGGAGGGAGCGGCAAAGGAGGACTGGTGCTCGCTCGCTGGGTCTCCCCTCTCCAACTGAGAGGCCAGCCTCTGAGGCTCGGATCTGTACAGAGCAGCCCTAGACCGGCAGAACTAAGTTAAACGGGCACAGAGCGTCCCCCCCGACACCCAGCCTGAGACGCGGGCCGGCAGCGGCGGGCAGGGCCAGGCTGCACAAGCCGGGCAGAGGACGGGGGATGGCTGCAAGGAGGCAGCCCCAGGGGAACGCAAGGGGCTGCGCGTCATGGCTGCGGGTGCACAGGGCAAAACAACCTGGGCCTCCCATAAAACAGCAAGGTTGATGTGCTCTCGGGCGAAGGGTGCATACCCCCATCTCTGAAAACCCGCGGAAAGTTTTCCGGGGAAGAGAGGCGGGGCTCAGGCACAGCCGCCATATCCTCCGCGCTGAGCACTCAGGCGGGGGCGGGGGCGAAACCTGCATCCGCATCCAAGGGCTTAGCAGCCTCAAAGGCCAGACTGGGACTGCCCTGCAGCCCGGGGCAGATAGGATCCTTCCATCCTGGTCCCTCAGAGAACTTGCTCCACAAAGACAAACAGGGAGCTGGGTTTTGGCTCGGAGCAGGGACAGGGCTGTCCCTCGGTCTTCCCCGAGCCCACCCGCGGAGCGCCGACCAGGGCAGAGCGCGCAGCCGCACAGAGCAGCGGAGCTACCGGCGGCGCAGGTAGAGGGAGTGGCCCCTCGCCTTTCAGGCAGGAACACAGCCCCTGACCGAGGTGCTGGGAGGGGGCACGACCCGCCCTCCTACCTGACCAGTCTGCAACATCTGACTGCGGCATGCGGAGGGGCAGCGACCCGCCCGCCCACAGCAGAGGAGAGCTGCACCTGACCCAGTGTTAGGAGGAGGCGCGATCTGCTTGCCGACAGGTGCTCGGAGCAGCACAGAAGAGGGCGCCAACGGAGGGCCTCTGAAAACAGCAAGCTGAGCTTCCAAAACAGGACGAAGACAGAAAGACTTCACATTAAAAGCACACAGACTCCAGGAGAACACCTACAACCCCCCCGTTTTTTTTTTTTTAAATCTGTTTTTACCTGTTCTATTTTCTATTACTCTCTTAATTTTTACTTCTTAATTCATTTCTATTTCTCTTGGGTTTTGATGTCCTGTTATTGATTAGACACAGGTTTCAAATACATGTATTCATCTCCCCCCCCCTTTTTTAAAGGTTTTAAAAGGAAGTCTCAACCCGATTAATACTCTGCTTCAACTCGCTCTTCTATTATTCATTATACACTGTTTTCAAACCCTCTTTCTCCCTTCTTTTAAAATTCTTTCTCTCTCTCTCTTATTATTTTTTCTTTTTTTCCTAAGTTCTATTCCTAAATAGGCATTAGATAGATAAAACCCTTAAGGTCCAAAATAGACAACTGATACTCCATAAACCACAGTGCCAGAGAGGTATGAGCAAGATGAAGAAGCAGAGAAACCTTTCCCAATTAAAAGAACAAGAGAAATCCGCTGAAAGAAAGACCAATGAAATAGACATTGATAGCCTACTAGATCAAGATTTCAAAAAAGGAGTGATCAAATTGCTGAAGGAATTAAAAGAGATAGTGTTTAGAGATATAAAGTATGTCAAAAATGAAATTGAAGCTATAAAGAAGAGCCAAGTAGAATGGGTAAACTCATTGACAGAGATGAGGAATGACCTAATAGCTGTGCAAAGCCGACTAGATAAAGCAGAGGAACGAGTTAGTGATCTAGAAGACAGGGCAGTAGAAAGCACCCATTCAGAAGAACTACAAGAGAAGCAAATAAAAAATAATGAGAATAGCATACGGGACCTATGGGATAATATAAAGCGTGCCAATCTTTGCATAATAGGGGCCCCAGAAGGGGAAGAAAGATCAAAGGGAATTGAAAAGGTTTTTGAAGAAATCATGACTGAAAACTTCCCAAACTTAAAGAAGGAATCAGATATCCAAGTACAGGAAGCTCAGAGTGTCCCAAACAGGAAGAACCCAAATAGACCCACACCAAGACATACCATAATCAAGATGGCCAGAGTCAAGGATAAAGAAATGATTCTAAAGGGAGCAAGAGAAAAGCAAAGAGTAAGTTACAAGGGAACCCCCATAAGGCTCTCAGCTGATTTCTCTACACAAACACTACAGGCCAGAAGGGAGTGGCAAGATACAATCAAAGCCCTGAATGAAAAAAAGATGCAGCCTAGGATGCTTTATCCAGCAAGGCTATCCTTTAGGATAGAAGGAGAAATAAAGAGTTTCACAGACAAAAAAAAAAAAAAAAAAAAAAAGCTGCAGGAGTTTAGCAACACTAAACCCATGCTAAAAGAAATATTGAAAGGGCTATTCTAAATAGAAAAGCAGCAGGATGCCACAGAAATGAGAAACTCACAACTGGAGAGATGATAACTCATGAATTACAAATAAAGAAAACACGAAGTTATAAAAGAAGACATACAAATCACTGAGAGTGGGAGAGGGAGGCAGGGAAACATAGAATATTTTTTTCTTTCTTTTTTAAATTTTTTTAACAGTAGGATGGGTTTGAGATCATGTTACTATCAGTTTAATAAAAACAGTTATAGTAATGGGTTAATAGATTTACAAAAAAGGGTGACCACAAGCCAAAAATTTACAAGGGAGTCACAAAAATTAAATAAAATCCATGATAATACAAAGGAAAATTACCAAACCACAAAAGGAAGAAGAAAGGAACAAAGAGGATATACCAATTCAACTGCAAAGATAGTTCAAAATGGCAATAAACACAAATCTATCATTAATTACTGTAAATGTTAATGGACTAAGTGCTCCAGTCAAAAGACATAGAGTGGCAGAGTGGATAATAAAGCAAGAACCTTCAATATGCTGCATACAAGAGACCCACTTTAGGGAGAAGGACACATATAGATTGAGAGTGAAAGGATGAAAAAGGATATTCCATGCAAATGGAAAAGCCAAAAAAGCAGGTGTTGCAGTACTGATTTCAGACAAAATAGACTTTAAAACAAAGGCCATAAAGAAAGATAAAGAAGGACATTTTATAATGATTAAAGGAGTGATACAAGATGAGGATATTACACTCGTTAATATATATGCACCCAATATAGGAGCACCTAAGTACATACAAGAATTACTAACAGAGATAAAGGGGGATATTGATGGGAATACAATCATAGTTGGAGATTTTAACACTGCATTAACATCACTAGACAGATCTTCCAGACAGAAAATAAACAAGGCAACAGAGAAATTAAATATTACAATAGAAAAACTAGATTTGGTGGATATTTTCAGAGCATTACACCCCCCAAAAATAGGATATACATTCTTTTCAAGTGTACATGGAACATTTTCCAGGATCGATCATGTACTTGGGCACAAAAGAAACCTCAACAATTTTAAGAAGATAGAAATTATCTCAAGCATCTTTACTGACCACAATGCCATGAAACTGGAAATCAACAACAGAGAAACAAAGGAGAAAAAAAGGAAAGCATGGAGATTAAGCAATATGTTATTGAAAAAACAATGGATCAATGAGGAAATCAAAGCTGAAATTAAAAAATACCTTGAGACAAATGATAATGAAAGCACAACCACTCAAAACCTATGGGACACAGCAAAGGCAGTGCTAAGAGGGAAATTTATAGCGATACAGACCTTCCTCAAAAAAGAAGAACAATCTCAAATAAACAAGTTAACCCACCACCTGAATGAATTAGAAAAAGAAGAACAAAAAGCCCCAAAAAGCAGCAGAAGGAAGGAAATAATAAAGATCAGAGAGGAATTAAATACAATAGAGATTAACAAGACTGTAGAAAAAATCAACCAAACCAAAAGCTGGTTTTTTGAAAAAGTAAATAAAATCGACAAACCTCTGGCCAAACTCACAAAGAAGGAAAAAGAGAGAGCACAAATTAGCAAAATAAGAAAGGAAAATGGAGAAATTACAACAAACAAAATAGAAATACAGAATATCATACAAGAATATTATGAAAAACTATATGGAACCAAACTGGATAACCTAGAGGAGATGGACAAGTTTCTGGAAACATACTGTCCACCAAAACTGAATCAAGAAGAATCTGAACACTTGAACAATCCGATCACTAGAAATGAAATAGAAATAGCAATTAAAAACCTCCCTACAAATAAAAGTCCAGGACCGGACGGCTTCACCGGGGAATTCTACCAAACATACAAAGAAGAACTCATACCAGTCCTTCTCAAACTCTTCCAGACGATTGAAAAGGAGGGAATACTCCCAAACTGATTCTATGAAGCCACCATCACCCTGATACCAAAACCAGGCAAAGACACTACAAAAAAAGAGAATTATAGGCCAATATCACTGATGAACATAGACGCCAAAATCCTCACCAAAATTTTAGCAAATGGAATCCAACAACACATAAAAAAGATTATACATCATGACCAAGTGGGGTTCATCCAAGGGACACAAGGCTGGTTCAACATACGCAAATCAATCAGTGTAATACATCACATCAACAAGAGAAAGGACAAAAACCACATGATCATCTCAATCGATGCAGAAAAAGCATTTGATAAAATACAACACCCATTTATGATAAAAACTCTCGCCAAAGTGGGTATAGAGGGAACATATCTCAACATAATAAAAGCTATATATGACAAACCTACAGCCAGCATAGTACTCAATGGTGAAAAACTCAAAAGCTTCCCACTAAAATCTGGGACAAGACAAGGATGCCCACTCTCACCACTCCTATTCAACATAGTCCTGGAAGTCCTAGCCACAGCAGTCAGGCAAGAGAAAGAAATAAAAGGGATCCAAATTGGAAAAGAAGAGGTAAAAGTGTCATTATATGCTGATGACATGTTACTATATATAGAAAACCCTGGAAGGTCCACACAAAAGCTACTAGAGCTGATTGAAGAATTCAGCAAGGTAGCAGGTTACAAAATTAACGTTCAAAAATCAGTTGCATTTCTTTACACTAACGATAAATCAACAGAAAAAGAAAGTAAAGAAACAATCCCCTTTAAAATAGCACCCGAAGTAATAAAATATCTGGGAATAAATCTAACCAAGGAGGTGAAAGAATTATACACAGAAAACTATAAACCACTGATGAAGGAAATTAAAGAAGACTTTAAAAAATGGAAAGATATTCCATGCTCTTGGATTGGAAGAATCAATATTGTTAAAATGGTCACACTGCCCAAGGCAATCTACAGATTTAATCCAATCTCTATCAAATTACCCAGGACATATTTCACAGAACTAGAACAAATCATAATAAAATTTATATGGAACCATCAAAGACCTAGAATTGCCAAAGCTTTACTGAAGAGAAAGAAAGAAGCTGGAGGAATAACTCTCCCAGACTTCAGACAATACTATAGAGCTACAGTCATCAAGACAGCATGGTATTGGTACCAAAACAGACATATAGACCAATGGAACAGAATAGAGAGCCCAGAAATGAACCCACAAACTTTTGGTCAACTCATCTTCGACAAAGGAGGCAAGAATATACAATGGAATTAAGACAGTCTCTTCAGCAAATGGTGTTGGGGAAACTGGACAGCAGCACGTAAAACAATGAAGCTAGAACACTCCCTTACACCATATACAAAAATCAACTCAAAATGCATTAAAGACTTAAACATAAGACAAGATACAATAAACCTCCTAGAGGAAAACATAGGCAAAACATTATCTGACATACATTTCAAAAAGTTTCTCCTAGAAGAAATAAAAGCAAGAATAAACAAATGGGACCTAATGAAACTTACAAGCTTCTGCACAGCAAAGGAAACCATAAGTAAAACAAGAAGAAAACCTACGGAATGGGAGAAAATTTTTGCAAGTGAAACCGACAAAGGCTTGATCTCCAGAATATATAAGCAGCTCATACGACTCAATAAGAAAAAAAATAAACAACCCAATCCAAAAATGGGCAGAAGACCTAAACAAGCAATTCTCCAAGGAAGACATACAAATGATCAAAAAGCACATGAAAAAATGCTCAATATCACTAATTATCAGAGAAATGCAAATCAAAACTACAATGAGGTATCACCTCACACCAGTCAGAATGGCCATCATTCAAAAATCCACAAATGACAAATGCTGGAGAGGCTGTGGAGAAAGGGGAACCTTCCTACACTGCTGGTGGGAATGTAGTTTGGTGCAGCCACTGTGGAAAACAGTGTGGAGATTCCTCAAAAGACTAGGAATAGACTTACCATATGACCCAGGAATCCCACTCCTGGGCTTGTATCCAGAAGGAACCCTACTTCAGGATGACACCTGCACCCCAATGTTCATAGCAGCACTATTTACAATAGCCAACCATGGAAACAGCCTAAATGTCCATCAACAGGTGACTGGATAAAGAAGAGGTGGTATATTTATACAATGGAATACTACTCAGACATAAAAACCGACAACATAATGACATTTGCAGCAACATGGATGCTCCTGGAGAACGTCATTCTAAGTGAAGTAAGCCAGAAAGAGAAAGAAAAATACCACATGAGATCGCTCATATGTGGAATCTAAAAACCAAAACCAAAAACAAACAAACAAACAAAAACAAAGCGTAAATAAAGGACAGAAATAGACTCACAGACAGAGAATACAGACTTGTGGTTACCAGGGGGGTGGAGGGTGGGAAGGAATAGACTGGGATTTCAAAATTGTAGAATAGGTAAACAAGATTACACTGTATATTACAGGGAAATATACACAAAATGTTATGATAACTCACAGAGAAAAAAATGTGACAATGAGTGTGTGTATGTCCATGAATGACTGAAAAATTGTGCTGAACACTGGAATGTGATGCAACATTGTAAAATGATTATAAATCAATAAAAAATGTTAAAAAAAGCTAAAGCTCAAATCTGTTCTTAGAAACAATAATCAGTACGTATATGTAAACTAAAAACAAGTGCAGTGTACCGTGGATATGTATCTACACGCAATATAATGTGTATGTGCAGTCGCACTGTAATAATTCTACCTGATAAAGCTGGAAAAGGAGAAAAAAACATGTGCTGAATGGGGAAATGGAAATTAAAGGGATTTAATAGACTTAAGCGGATTTAAATATGCAATAAAGGAAAGTGAGAGAAATAAAATTCAAGGGAAACTCAAATAATGATAGTTGTAAAGAAAGAAAAAAAGCAGAGCTCCCACAGAGATGGAGGTGACATCTGGATGCTACCTGGGATACTAGTGGCTTCCATTCAAAAGTAGCCTATTAAAACAGCCACTCCAGAGGTGGTCATAGGTACACTTGACCCCATACAGACAGAAGTGACAGAGGCCTCAGTTTCGAATTGAATAATTTGCCAGCATGCTGAATCACCTCATGCAAATAGCATTTAGTATTCAAGCCATTTCTTAGAGTTGGGTCTGGCTGAATTCCACAAGACAAAATCTTTAATCCTGGCTATGGAACAAGTCATTTTGAATGATGAGACCCCTTGAATAAATGTGCAATAGGACATAAAAAATCTAGGCTGCAAAAAACGAGGCCTTCTCATCTAAAAACCATTACACTAATTGATTCCTTGCCCCAAACTATTTATCTCTTTGATTAAATCACTCATAAGAAATACTGACCATGTAAACAGTTCTTCAATAAAGGAGATCTCAAACTGTAAAAAAAAAAAAAAAAAGTGTGGTATATTTATACAATGGAATACTATTCAGCTATAAAAACTGACAACATAACACCATTAGCAGCAACATGGATGCTCCTGGAGAATGTCATTCTAAGTGAAGTAAGCCAGAAAGAGAAAGAAAAATACCATATGAGATCGCTTATATGAGGAATCTAAAAACAAAACAAAACAAAACAAAGCATAAATACAAAACAGAAACAGACTCATAGACATAGAATACAAACTTGTGGTTGCCAAGGGGGCGGAGGGCGGGAAGGGACAGACTGGGATTTTAAAATGCAGAATAGATAAACAAGATTATATTGTACAGCACAGGGAAATATAAACAAGATCTTGTGGTAGCTCGTAGCGAAAAAAAATGTGACTGAATATATATATGTTCATATATAACTGAAAAATTGTGCTCTACACTGGAATTTGACACAACATTGTAAAATGACTATTACTCAATAAAAGTTAAAAAAAAAGAAATGATCTAGATACGTAATGATTATCTATTACTTAATTCACTGTAAGTCTAAGATTGTAAGTTATAAAAAAATTGGAAATGATTTTTAATCAGACATAACACACAATTTTTAAATAAAGGTTTTCAGAATAATGACTTAATTTGGATAAATTTAGGTTTACTTTTTTGTAGATATAATATTAATCTTTTTGACTAGTAAACTTGTTTAAGAAGAATACACCCAAGTAAAATAAAAGTGAATGCTAGTATATGCTTAATGCTGGTAACTGAAAGACTGGTTTTACTAAACCAAAATATTAAACTTTCCTTCTTTGCCAAAGCATTACCTTAATTAGTGAATTGCTAAAAATATTTGTGTTACTTTCTACATTCCCAGGAGTTTTAAGAATATTTAATGTATATAAGCACTTATTTATCTCTAGGCCAATTAAAATACAGCTCCTTTAAGGGATTTTATAAATTAATTTGATAATATCATCTGAAGGCAGGAAAATATGACATATCCATACACATATACAGAGGTAAACACACAAACAGATGTAAATAGTGATCTTGTGGCTTTCATTCTAAAATGTTCAGTTATGACTCAGGATTTAAAGACAGAAATGCAAAACTCACTCAAGTTGGCTCATTTCTTTGCCCAGCCTTTACAGTTTTACCAGAATTATGTCTCTGGCCAACAGGACAAGTTGTGTTTAGTTGTTCAATATGAGGGCCACCAATATTTGTAGAGGTGACTTCTCAAGATTTTATTTAGCTACAGATTTTGGGTGAGGGACAGAAGAGACATCAAGCAGCCATCAAAATGTCTCCAAAACTATCTGAGTAAATAAAATATCCAGAGTGCTTCAATTAGATTTTTTAGCCTTAGATGGTTGCTTTGGGGTTCCTGAGCCCCTGGAGAGCCTCCAGTGGGGGCAAGGGCTTAAAGGTCTGATGACTATAGACAGTTGAGAGGCTGGAGTTTGAAGAGCTGGCAGGGATGGATAGAAGGATGAGGAAAGTAGGAGTGTTGAAGGGGGATGGAGCAAAGGATTCGGGGGAGCTGAAGGTACAAGTGGGCAAAAAGAGTGGGGAGGAAGGAGGACCATGGATGATGAGAAGGGAAAAATCTTAGATGAACCAGTTTTGGGAAATCTCAAGTTTCATACAGAAGCCATGTAAGTTCTAAACTGCCTTTGGTAAAAGTTTGCCAATTTTAGAGTTATCAAATGGAATTAGTTATGTAATGTAAAAGCATGTAGTGAGCAGAAAGGAGGAAAGGAAAGGAAAAGGGTGCCTGATAGGGTAAATTACTCATGGGATAAATGCATAGTTAAATCAAAGAGAAAAGACGTTTACAGGAACAGGAAATAGCCTTGGTCATTCAAGTTCCCACAGTCTCTGGGCCTGAGATCCAGGGGAACATCCCACACAATCCTGGGATTTGGAAGTCTAAGGATCCCCCACCCTTGATATTTAGAGTCTGAAAGACAAGGGAATCCTTCTATGAATCACTGAACTCAGAGAGTTGAGAAATTCCCAGTCCCAACTCCCACCTTAGGTACGATCTCTGGGACAGGGAGCAAGGGGACTTCCCTCAGTCTCCCAGTGCATAGAGCCAAAAAAGCACCCCCTGCAGTTTCTGCAATCAGAGAACCTAGGGAAGTCCCCCTCAACCTCCTGGGAGGGAGAGCCAGGGAATCCTCCCTTCACCCACATAAATCTGGAATCAGAGAGCATGGCACAACCTCCTTCAATCCTCCAGCTGAAACTGAGCAGGACCCTGCAGGAAATAGATCCCCCCTGCCCTGGTGACCCCTGAGTCTTGTTTGTAGAAAGTGCCTTCAACCATGGCCGATGCCCCCCTCAGGTGGCACTGAGGGCTCTCAGGGCCCAGAGTCAGCCTCTGGACAGGAAGGGGCCATCTCCAGGCCCTGCCTACAGCCCCCTACTTACAGCCCTCCACCTCCGGCCTGATTCCAGGACACATGACTGTGCAGGGGAGTGGGAAAGGGAGGAGGCGCCCCTGCTCCTATGGGTGCTGCCTTGCCCTGGAATTTAAGTCGAAGAGAGCTCCCCTGCCTTTCTCCAACCCGACCCAGGGCATGAGGGCTGTGGAACTCCTACTGGCCCGCCCTCCTTCCATCAGCCATCACAACGCCCAGGTCACCAAAGGTCTCTCAGAGCCTACACCAACCCCAGCCACTGCTGACTGGCAGGGGAGACTGATCACAGGCAGGTGGACAAACCCCCCACCCCGGAGTCCTGCACTGAGGTCCTGGCAGGGGCTTCTGACCTCACGCCTGGACCCTTCTGTGGCCGGCTGGTCCTTGGGACTGCACACGTGACCTCCCTGAAGGATCTGGGTGCCCTGAAAACACACAGTGCTACCAGGGATCCTGTGGCTTCGGGTCCGGCCTGCGGTCCCCCCCATCCAACGTGCAACCACTTATTCCTGGGGGCTCCCCCAGTTTCCTGGGACCCAGCCAACCACTGGCCGTGCCCACAAGTCCTGTCACCTGGCTCCGTCCAGCCCAGGGTACCACACAGACCCTCTTGGACCCTGCTCTAACCATACTCCAGTGCTGACTCGAGGTCCCAGGCCACTGTCACCTCCCCCTACCCCCATCCCCAGTAGACCCTTCCTTCAAACGCCCACAGCAGAGGCCAGACTCAGCTGAAACTTTCAACGAAATTTATTAAAGAGAAACATTGACAGAAACTACTGAAGAGAGGGAATGACCACACAGACAGGAACTTCTAACGGCCACTAAAGCCCACAGACCTCAGCCCCCTCCTCCTCCCGGGGTCCCTCACCAGGTGTCTCAGCTGCCTCCCACCATGCTGTGGCCCTCCCCGCGTAGTCTCCCTTCCTGAGGGCCCCACGGTCAGCCTCTGGCCAGGACGGTGGACCCCAGCAATGACCGCTGCTCCCAGGGCACCCCTCCACCTCTGGCCCACGTGCTGGGGCCTGGCCCTGCCCTCTGGCCCCCACAGGACAGTCCAGGACACTGGAGAACACGGCGGGGAACGCTCCCCCAAGCCCAGGACAAGGGGTCACGAGGAGCAGCGATGGCAGATCACAGCACGGTCCCCGAGGACCCTCCGCAGCCCCCGACCTTCCCCGGCCCAGTTCTTCCTTCCCGAGGCCACCAGGTGGGCGTCGTCCATCTGTCCTTCCTGCCGTCTCCTGGGACCGGGCTGGGGTCTCCGGGCTGGGCTGGGGGTACTGCTCAGAGAAGAACACACACACATCTCCACAAGAACAAGCAGCGGTTGGCCTAAATCTACTCCGACACAGCGGACGTGGAGCTCACGACACTGGGCCAGAGCGAGCAGAGCCTTGGTGCCCTGAGCTCAGGGCACGTGGCCGGGCCCAGAGGTGGCGGCCCGGGTAGGAGGGACACCCGGCCTGGGTCCACGGGCACCTCAGGGCTCTGCACGGGAACGGGGGCTGGTGTGGGGGTGGTGAGGAGATCACTATGGGGCCACAGAGACACAGGCTTCCTATGGGCTTCCTAGTACAGGGAGCAGCCTGCCCCAGGGGACGGTGACTAGGGGCCCCTCTCGGAGGCCCAGGCACCTTGACATGGCCCCTGACATCTCCCAGGGCAGTGTGGGGGCAGACGTCTTCAGGTGGCCCTCACCAAGGCCGGGGCTGGGCTCTCAGGGGTGCTCCGAGGACGGCCGCAGGGTCTGGCGGTGGCCTTGGCATTGGCAGCTGGTGAGCTGTGGTTGGCCAGGTCAGTCCCAGGTCGCCTTGCCTGTTCTCTGCACGTCTCCAGTGGCCATACACAAACACAAGAACGAAACACCCCTCCCTCCCACCAACGAATCCTCCACCCTCCTGCTTCTCCACCACTACCTCCTCCTCCTTCTCCACCTTCACCTCCGCCTGTCTCCTCCTCGTCTTCCTCCTGCTCCTCCTCTGTCTCCTACTCTCCCTCCTCCTCCTCCTCCTCCTGCTTTGGAACAAGTTTCCCTGCACACCCACTCACACCAAAGCCTGTTGTGGGGTACTGGCCCACCAGGTACCCAGGAGCCCTGCCTGCCAAGCTGAGCTGCAGCTCTTGTCTGCGCATCTTCTCCTTACAGTCTTGGTGCTCCTTGCCCCCACGGCCCTTCCTGGGGGCAGGGGGAGGAGACTGCCTGTAGGCCGGTGCTAGGTCCCCGGGGCCGCTGGGTCTCCTGCCCTCACTGGCGCAGAGGCTCCAGGGTGCTGCCTTCCTGGGGCCCCCCTGGAGCAGTGTAGATGATCCTGAAGATGGGCTGGACCCTACGAACCCCTCTCCGGGGCATCGCCCCTCTGCCACGCAGCTCTTCCTCACCGGTGCTGGCTCCTTCTGGCAGGGATGGCCCCGGGGAAGGCTCCTCTAGGCCCCGCGTGGCCTGGGGGCCTGTCAGCATCATTAGCTGAGAGCCCACGGGGTGGGTGTTTGGGGGTGGCCAGAAGATGGGGCCGAGGCCAGAGCCCTTGGCCGCACCCTCTTCAGCCTCTGCTGCACTGGGGTCTCTGTCTGAGGCTTGGGCAGCCTGTGTGCTGGATGTGGCGGCCCTCTGTTTGCGTCGCCAGTACCTTCCTGAGCTGGTTTTGGCTTGGATGGAGTCCTTTCCGGCTGGTGGAGGCCGACGGGGCTCGGCCTGGGCCTGGCTGCCCTGCCCCTCTTCCCCACTCAAGCCCCTTGCTATTTTTGTGCACTGCCCCTTTCCCTCATTAAAAATTTTCCATTGCCTGCAAGGGGAGAGGATGCCTGGATCTGTTGAGCCTAAGCTTCCTAGGGCTCGGGATGGCTCATAGCCCCAGCCCCTGTCCCGTTTCCCGACTCTTCTGCTGCAAGCTGAGGACTCTGCTTTGGTGAAGGTTGGTTCTTGGCCCGAGGACACGCCCCGTGGCTGGGGCCTTCCTCCCCGGTACTGTAGCAGCAGGACAGTCGCCTGCGCTTCAGTGTCGGGACAGCCCCTTTCTGGATGGTCTGAGCGCTCTTCTCACTAAATGGCCCTGCCTGTAGGATGACCTGAGGTGTTGGGACAGTGGCCTCAGCCACTACGTGCCTGCCCGGTGCCTTGCGGCCCCTTCCTACTTGCTTCTGCCCCTCCTTGGTCACAGCCATGGTGGTCTCCCACTCCTCTTCATCCCGAATGAGCTTCATTAACTCCAGGAAGGTGGGAGCGCACCCTCGCTGATCCAGGAGCTCTAGCTTGCCCCGGAGGGCAGCAGTCATGGAGGCCCGAGCCAGGATGTGTTTCAGGCGAATCATGTCTGTGCTTCTCACTGACAAGGGGCTGTGCCGCACGGCTCTCTGCAGCAGGGGCTCTAAGCGCAGCAAAAACCCCGAGATTTTCTCCCCAGACTTCTGAAGGGTCTGGAGGAACTTAAACTGTGAGGTTCTATAGTCCTCTTTATTCCCGAAGATCTGCTTCAGGGCGTCCAGGCACTGCTCCACAGTCATGGCGTCATCATTGGCCTGGAGCACCCGCATGACGGACAGGGCAGAGCCGCGCAAGCTCTCCACCAAACGGCGCCTCTTCTCTGCCTCAGACACTTGCCACATCTGCATCATCTCAGTGACCTGCTCCAGCCAGGCTTCAAAGTTCTCTTCGCCCGGGCTGGGGCTAGCGCTCCCTGAAAACACTTTCAGTTTCCGGTACCACATGCTTTCTGTCACAGGCTGCCAAACGGGTAGCTTGACTTGAGCCAAGCCGTCTGGCTCTATGCCCTCGGTGGGGGTGGTGTACCCCAGGGTCTTGACCACATCGACCATTCTCCGGCCCTCGTCTTTCAGGAAGTAGTTCAGTCTATGGAGAAATTCATCATCCGGGCTACGGGGTTTCACCACCACTTCCCAGGCACCTCCCTTTCCTAGTATCTGACTGGGCATCATAGCATAATTGATGGTGTCAGCTAATTCAATGAAAACTGCCTTAGCATTGTCTTCCCTTCTGAACATTCTGCCCAGCACCCTGTAGTTGCACAAGGGCTGTAAGCCTGCCTTCAAGGTCTCCTTAATTTCAGCCTCACTACACTCCACAGGGATCCCCACGATCAGCAGGGCCTTCCTGGGGTCCAGGTCCATCCCCTTGCACCAATCCTCCAACAGTGACAAGGCCATCGCTCCCGCTTTCTATGGACCGATCTAACACCGGGGGCAGGAATCAGCTCACAGTGTTGGACCAGGACTCAAAAAATCCTGAGCCAGTGCCAAGTATGAAGGCAGAATCGTCCCAGGTTTCCACAGCCTGCAATGCAAACGGGATGAGAGCATCATTAATGCCCACCCTCCCACCCCCACCAAAAGCCCCTCCTCTTCCCCCACTTCCACTCACAGGGATCCCTGCTTCTCAGGGCTTCCCCAATCATTTGGTGGAGGGGTCTCTTCAGGCCAAGTTACCCCCAACTCATCCCCTCCCTGCTGACCTCCTCTTGCTGTGGGTTCCTCCTCAAAGTCCGAGAACTCTGCTGTGTGTACTGGAGGTGCCTGTGGTGGAAAGGCTAGAGTCAAGAGGTGGGGCCAGATGCCGAGGAACACTGCCAAAGCCCTCCAAGCAGGAGTGAACAGGAGGCTGTCCCACTCCCTGGCTCAGGGCTCTGCAGGCCCAGGGCACCTGATACCCTCTTCACTGGGGCGAAGGTCGGAGGATGGAGACGTGGCGTTCCCTCCTTTCTCAGAAAATGCCTGACAAATGAGAAAGATGGCTGGAGTTCTGCACCATGCAACGAAACTGGTGGGTGTGGAGAAGGTGTGACAAGCGGCAGTGTTGCCATGGATACGAAAAACAGCGGGGACCCCGAGTTTCCGTCACAGAGGAGATTCAGGTCAGGGAGCAACAGGTGATGTCACCAGCCTCCGACCAAAGAAGTGTCTTTTGTTGTTGTGGGGGGAGGGGAGCTGGAGGGTGGGCAGCAAGGACCAAGTGCTGAAAAACACAAGAGCTTATGGTTTCAAATTGTGTAGACACTAGAATCAGGGGCCGAAAAGGGACCCCAAAAGGGTCTCCAGGACCACACTGCAGGAAACAGACAACTCTCACCCTAGGTGTGACCTTACCCTGCAGACCACCCCTCCCCTCCTGCTTTTTGTCAGTTTTACAGAGGCCCCTCCCAACATAGGTCCACTTCACAGCTGCTCACCTGCTGCTTAGGGCCCCCCTGACAGCTGCGGGGATTCCACCCACACACTCAACAGTACGCCTGCCCTCTAGCTCTGACCACAGTCAGGCAGTTCCTGGTCCCGGGGTGCTGGGTACTGCTTCATTGGATCTGTCCAAGGCAAGGTAGAAGTATTTCACTATGATTCTGCCACAGACACCCCTGCTCAGGCCGCGCCAATTCTGAGTCTACAGAGGTGCCCACAAGTACCCTGGTATAAGAAGCCAAGAAACGGCTCAACTGGCAATCGGTATTAGAACAGAAGGGACCTTACAGTAAGATTACTGCCCCACCCTCAGGTCCACCGCCGCCCGCAAACCTTGCCCCCACTGTCAAGTTCCACCCCTCCCCAAGCCCTATCCCTGCCACCGAGTCCCGCCCTCACTGAAGCTCAACCTCTGTCTTAAGTCCCACCCCTCCGGAGCCCAACCCCTTGAGGCCAAGCCCCACCCCCACAGAAGCTCCATCCCTGCCCCCGCCAAGTCCCACCCCTTCCCAAGCCCCACTCCCCTGAGCCCAACCCCTGACGCCAAGCCCCACCCGCATGGAAGCTCGATCTCTGCCGCTACCAAGGCCCACCCCTTCCCAAGTCCCATCCCCTCCCAAGCCCCACCGCCACAGAAGTTCGACCCCTCCCCAAGCCCCACCCCCACCCTAGCCCAACTTCTGCCACCAAGCACCGCCCACACGGAAGCTGGATCCCTGCCCCAGCCAAGTCCCATCCCCCTCCTAAGCCCTACCTCCACCTATGCCCAAGTCTCAAACCCCTCCACAAATCCCTAAAGAAGCCCTGCCCCCACCCAAGCTATGTCGGGGCCTCTTTTTAAGGCCTTTCCCTGCCCCAAGCCCTGCCCACACCCGAGTCCAACTCCTGTCCCGAAGCCTCCCACCCTTATTCCCCTGCGCTCCGCACACACACCTAAGCCCACCTTCCTAAGTCACCCCACCCCTCCACACACCCCCTACCTCAAACACCCCCTATTCCATTGCAGGAATACATCTGGTCAGTAGAAGCTGGTGGAGGCCAGGAGAGGGGTGGGACTGAAGACACTTTCCCTCCAGGGTAAGGCTCAGAGCCACTTGTCCTGACCGCAGTGGCTCTGGGCGGGGTTAGGTGTGGAAATGGCAGGGAGCTGGTGGGGTGCCATGCCTGACCCAGCGGGATCCTACTTCCAGCCCCTAGCCCCTGGGATGCCAAGCAAGATGGCGAGGATCACTGGGAGGAATCCCATGCGGTTTGGGTTGCTCTCTGTGCCCCGGGCCACAACTCATACCTGCTGGAGATGCCTCCAGACCAGAGTGCCGCAGCACCGCAACCACCCTGCGCCTGTCGCCTCCGCTGCCGCGGTGCAGGCTGGGCCAGGAGCTGGTGGCGGGAAGAGGTTGTGAGGTGACAGACTCCCCCCCCCCCCCGGGACTGCACACAGCCCGCTCGCGGCTGCGCCCTAGCAGCGTGTCACCCACCACCCTCTCGAAGGGGGAACTCCGTGCCCCGCCCTGCGCCCCTGTCCCTGCTTTTCCCCCGGGCGACAGGGAGTGGGAATCAAGCTGGGGGCGCCTTACGTTACCGAGCTGGGCCGAGTCCAGACTTGGATTAGCTCGAAGAAGCCCGCCAGGCCTGCCACGTGCTGTACCAGGCCTAGCAGTCCTTGCAGTTCCTGTTCCTCGTGTCTGTTCCCCATTGGACGGGATCTGTGGCGTGACAGTCACCAGCCGCTGTCCCTATTTGAATACTCCACGCAGTCTGCACAGAGCTGAGTGCAAAAGTAAAGCCCTAGCGGGTGCTCACTAAAGGAAATCCAGATCCCAGTTTATCAGGCTGTTTTCTAGGTAAAAGAATACAGCTGCTTTCTGTGAAACACAAAAGCATGAAAATTTGCAGGGTTCACCAAAAGGTAGAAAACTATCAAAGGAGTTCACTCTCCCATTATACTCTCGACTTCACGACCAAGCATTACCCATCTAGTACCCAAACTGCTTCCCGCCCTTTTCCAGAGGCGATTTCTTCCACAAAAGGACGGCTGCAATGTTTGCCCAGGGGCCCGCGAGACACTAATGCGCTGCTCCGGATAAGGGCGTGGGTGAATCTCAGTTTAGTGCCCTGGAAGGCATGCACAGTCCCCGGGAGATCTCGATAAGAAGCCAAGCTCTGAGTCAGGAGGGCTGGGGCGGGACTGAGATTCTGCGTTTCTCGAAAGCGTGATGACTGATGCGGCGAATCCTTGACGGACGCTTTGAGCATCACGGCTCCGAAGCCTGTAGTCACTTTTCAAGCTGTGGGACTTTGGTGACAGAATAAATTTCTTTTGCTTTATTTGGGACACAAAAGAAGAGGCTTTTTGGTAAAGTCTTCATAAAAATATGAAAAGCAAACCAAATTTTAAATTAAAGATTACTAAGCAAGATATCTGCAGACTCCCCTTTGAGCACAGATACGCGCTACGTCTGGGAAGGGGAGCACAGACCTGAATACGCCTTCCTTAATTAGAAGGAACTATTGAGAGGCCGGTTAATCACTCCGGTTCCTGTGCCAAGCAAAAGCGCTTACCTGCTGCTGCCAGAAAGTCGCAGACCCCAAGTAGGGGTCTACCTACCCTACCTACTTTTACCTGAGGACTCTCACAAGCCCCCACTCAGCCCCCTGGCATTACAGGTATCACGAGCTGTCACAGAGGGTGATACCATGGGAAGACGTGTTCTGACTGTGATCCTAGAAAAGTGGAGGTTAAGAAACACCTCTAAAAACATATATTGGTTTCAAGTGTACAACTTAATGATATTTGTATATGTTGCAAAATAACCACCGTAATAAGTCTATTTGACATCTATCGCCACACATAGTTTTTTTTTTCCCTTGCGATGAGAATTTTTAAAATCTCCTCTCTCAACAACTTCCAAATATACAATATAGTACACTATTATTAAGTATAGTGTCCATGCTGTCTATTACTTCCCCGGGACTTTTATTTATTTTATATGCATGTTTTTGTGTGCCCATATGTGTACGTAACATTTCCTACCCCTGATGGTATTACCAAATGAGATTATAAAATCACCCCAAGGAGCTCCATTATTATTGGTTTAGAGATAATTAAGTGCTTTTATAAATTGAATACTCAAAATTCTCAGAAATTAATGAAAGGGAACTCATTCTCACAAAACTTTATTTCAATAGTAATTATATTCCATGTGTAGTACATCAGCCTTAAAGATACTTTCCAAGATCTTTTGGTAACTGAAAACCGTAGACTTTGAGAAAAAATAAACCTTAGATTTAGACTAAATAAAGTATAGAAGGTATGCAGAATGCGTTTTTGTTAAAGAAAAAGAATAATTTTGTCCGAAAGTAAAATGACTGGTTGTTCCAGAATGAGAAAGATGAATGTGTAGGACAAAACCTGGATGGATGTGGTTCTCAGAAAAGGGATTTTATTTCTTGTGGTCAATGGTAGTTAAAGTTCAATGGCTTTATTTATAAGG
The DNA here is from genome assembly GCF_048773025.1 of Camelus bactrianus. Classification (NCBI taxonomy): domain Eukaryota; kingdom Metazoa; phylum Chordata; class Mammalia; order Artiodactyla; family Camelidae; genus Camelus; species Camelus bactrianus. Next base: position 116,136,141 of record NC_133575.1, on the reverse strand, counting down.
TTTTAAAGATGAGCTATAATATCAAATAGCACACTGATGCAAAACTAGAATTTCGTTTTCTCTGTTAATAAGGTGACATGTTTCTTAGATTATTGGTGTGCTCTCAATAAGAGTTAATGAAAAGCTTTTCTTTGCTTCTTGAGTAATCTGCCTAGAAAGCAAGGATTCTTTCTTACCAGAATAATTTTCTTTGCTTTATGTTCACTTTATTATAGCCTTAATTACTTGAGAACCAAGTCTCACTTTTGAAAGAACTAAGGTTCTTTATAATTGCGTTGCCTCCTCTATTTACTTTTAAAATATTTTGTCACTTTGGTAAAGTAGATAGACAAGTAGTGTTTCTCGCTGAGCTATCATCTTATTTAAAGAAATATTCAAAGCTTCTGACAACTTCTTAATTTTACCTTCCACACTCAAATCCTTAGTGATATATCCTTGGTCTTAAGTTTTATTTGTGTTTTCCAAGAGGGATCCTGGAAAATCACAAAAGAGATTTCACTTTATAAAAACAGAGGTGCTACATATAATTAGGCTAATTTGATATGTCGAGTTTCATGGGCGGCTTTATCAAATCAGAATAGATGGCTAACCTTCCCTAGTTTTAATTTGTGTGGGTAAAATATGAATATAATATAAATGTTTCAGAAATTGTAAGAAGTAATTCAGGATTTGCCAGTGCCCTCATGGTCTGTGATGTATCGATGCTGCTTTGGCTGATATTAAACAGTATAGTGTTATCAGTCATAACTGCAGTTTTCCTGGAAATGTTGCATGCTGCAGCAACCACTAAATTTCCTTGTCAATTGCATTATTTTTGTGATGAACTCTAATCAGATCTTTAAGTATGGGTATTTTAAGTCTCTTGTGCACTGAAGCTTCCATGAAAGGGCTTGTAATCAGCTACAGGCCGGTATGCTTCATCTTCAAGAAAAAAGGACTGTCTCAGACACCCCTGGAAAGTACTATGCCAATATGTTGTGAGGAACAAGCTTCTGATGCCATGACTTAAATAACTTTGAGATTCTACCACTCACTGGACTGAGCCAGAATTTCCAGAACTCTAGTGAAGAAGCTGATGGGTTCATCAGACGGCTGACCCAAGACAGCAGAACAAGAATCAGCTATATAGGACTGACTGTGCTCCTAAAGGGTGACTGTGGGTTTATTTGGAATACTGCTTATGCTTTCAGCTACTTTGCCCCTCTTTATAGACTTCACAGGTTACCATGTAACAATTTGTAAATTGGACTGAATCCTGTAATCTTGCACACGTTGTCAACCTGTAACGAATTTCCACTTGTTCTAGTTCCTTTCAATATCTGATTACAACCTTCCAAACTAACATTTCTCATTTGTCTCTCTCCCTCCTGATTTGGCACCACAGAGACCTAAAACCTGACTGCTTAATCCTTATCAAGACTCTAAGTTGCCTCGAAGCTGGCCTTTCCTCCCGGAATCTGAAGAAGCACTGAGAGTTAAAGGCCCATGACTTGCTATATATACTTCAAAGGATTTATGACCCTAGCAGACCAGGCAGGAGTCACATTTCTCTAGAACAAGTCACTGACTGGGTCAGTAAGGACAGTCATGCCTGCTTTTATATGAGAGGCATCCCTCTTTTAAGATGTCTGACACTAAAATAACTGTCCCTTGGCATCACCTCTCAACCGATGGGTCTGCTGATTTTGCAGGAGGGATGCCTCCAAGAGTCCTTAGGAGACTATTTTTTATACCCTGCTTTGCCCCACTCAGATCAATGACCCCTCTAAACTGTTCAGCAAGGAATGAATGTCAGTTTGCCTTGAACAAAAGGAGAAACTGACAATGTTGAATTTTACCTGAGCCCTGTGAACCAGGAAAGCAGCAAAGAAATCCCCCTTGCTTTGTGTTCTGGGAAGTGGCTCACTGCAGAAAAAACTCTTCCCGCAGAGGACTTAGATAACACTAAGGGATGACCCTCTTATTTCCTATGACAAAGCCAGACACAGACCATCCAAACTCTGATTCTTTACCTCATAAATGATTAGCTAAATTGTTTTGTACCAATGATGCTTTTAATCAAATTTTGGTTCTGTTTCTCTCCTTCCTCCAGGACCCTGGACTTTGGCCCATCCCCAGCCTGAGTCAGCAGACAGCCCCTCCCGCAAATAGGCTGGCTTCAGGGCAAAATACTCTCTCATCTGCTGTGCAGTCGTGCCACCCTTTTATCCCTCTTCTCCACATCTGATTCTTTCTAACCTTGCTTACTCTTCTTTATAAAAGAACAACTTTCCCCCTAACTTTTCAGATGCTTGCAGAATTGATGATCACAGCATTCTCCCTACTGCAAAAGCCCCGCTCCCTCTATGGCAATAGACCATTTTCCCTCTTTCCATAATTCTTCTGAATAAAAGTCTCTCCTTACTAAGTGTGTATTTGTTTTTTACTTAACAAGATTTAATATACAATAAAGCACACCCTGTTTAAGTGTACAGTCTGATGAGTTTTGACAAATGTATACATCTATATAATCACCATCCCAATCAAAATTTAGAATGTTTCCATCACTCCGTCAAAGAGTGCATACTGTGTGATTCCACTTATATAAAACTCTTTAAAATATAAAGTAATCCATAATGACAGAGAGCATATTCATATTTCAACAGCTTTATTGAGATATATTTAACACACAAGAAACTGCACATATTTAAAGAGTTCATTTTTATTAGTTTTGACACATGTATATATCTGTGGACTGATCGCCCCATTAAAATAGTGAACATATACATCACCCTCAAAACTGTCCTCGTGCTTCTTTGTAATCCGGCCATGCTGCAGCCATCTTTCTAGGGGTAGGGGGACATGGGCAGCACTCACGAGCAGGGATCAGTGTTTAGAGGGTGTTCAGAGGGAAAGGAGTCCTGTAGGTGCTGTTAGGTAACGGGCCTGGCACACAAGTTGCTCCCGGGGAACAGCACTGTGCAGAAGGAGCACAGTAAGGAGGGCCTGAGCAGGGACATTTCATGGCACAGAAGGCACAGTAGGAAGCACTCGCAGGCAGAGTGCACGGTGCAGAAGCCATTCACAGGCAGGGCGTGCTGTACAGAAGGCTGGATGGAGGCAGTGTTCATGGAGGAGCCCGTCAGGAAACCAGTGCCACTCTTTCCCAAGCAGGCCGGGTTGAGAACAGGGAGTCAGTGGCTTACACAAGCAGTAGAAGGCTGGAGCAGTGAAGACTGCTGGTGTTGCATGAGGAAAAAGCTCCTAGTGGTCCCAGCTGCCTGCAGGACGGTGCTGGGTGATTCTCAGGAGGTTTCCCAGAAGCCACTGGGAAAAAATCCCATGTGTGCCCTCTTTCTGACAACCTATAATGCCCAGTGCTGCTGCCAGAGAGTAAGGACTTCTCCTCTAGAGTACTCTAGTAGCTGGGGAATTGAGCCCAGAAGCACCTGATGAGGGATTCTGGGACATGCAGTTCCTAGGGTTATCCCTCAGTATCAAGGAGAAAGTGTGCAAAGGGGCAGAGATGCTGCCTGGTTGCTAACAGCCAGTACAGGATGGCCCACCTCTTTGAACACTCACCATCCACAATACTTCTATTCACATTTTTCTTCAAAGTGATCAAGCATGATGCAACCATATCTCGTATAGGGGAATATGCCTTCACCTTCTCCAAGGAGGGGCGATGTCAAAAGTCCCATTTGATACCCTCTCATTCTCTGGGGGATGTCTAGTTCTGTCATAATTATGCTTTGATATACTTGATCAATAGGTTAGATTATAAGATTAAGCACCACTCACAATTTTAACATAGGATTTTGAAATGGGAGAAATAAGAATATTGGGTCAGTATAGCTTCTATAGCTCTTCGATTTGCAGCTGGCCACAAGGTCACGGTCAGTATTTGTGACTTCCTTCTTCCACTAGAATTTCAGTTCCCTATGACCTAATCTTGCTGGTTGTGGTTGTTTACCTGGTGGGAAGATACAAACCTTCTTTCTTAACCAATCTGATCCCTTAGTGGTCTTGCCTGCATGAGTCATTACAGTCTTCCATTACTGTGTATTATTGGACATGGGAACACAGAGATACTCCCAGAACATTGATCTCCTAAGTTCCAGATATGGTCCTTCCTGCCTCCACTGTTTAACAGCAACCCTTTTCCCCTCTCAAGCATTAAGAGCAGTCAGCCAGCTGGTAAAAGAACCCTCTTCTTCATTGGTTCAGTGGCAAGAAATGCCTCAACTGACCAGGTGGCAGTCTCAAGTTCCAACTCAATGTAACCAGCATTGAGTCTCCTGGTGGAAGCTTTTCTCCCTTGGGAACTTCATAGGGCGAAGATACTGTGCAGAGAAACATTCTAAGAGGAAAGCGTTCTGTAGAAATTCACAGGTGGAATACATTCATGAGCAGAGTCCCTGGGGGACATCATGTGGGAACGCATGGGGTGAGGGGCCCGCACAGGTGTGGATCTCTGAAGGAAGAGGAATAGGGGAGGCTGAGTACTGGGATCAACCTGCTTGGTGGGAACCTGCTCTGCTAAGTGATTTTTCAAAATAACACTACCTTACTTTTCTTTTAGGTCTTTGTGTTACATACTGTTATCAACAGAGAATCCTAGAAATATCTGGTTAGGAGTTGCTGTAATAGTCTTTGTCTTTCGAACTGGTAAAACTTCTTCCTTTCCTAATGGTACTCATATAGCCAAGATGGCGGCTAAGGTTGCAGTGAGAAAGCAGCTACGGGGACACTAGTTCAATGCCTATTGAGTACTGGGTCCCAATGTCCGTGCTCAGTAGTGGAGGGATCTCTCTGTCGTGTTTTCTACCTTTCGACTGAATTCTTGATCACCCTTTTTGGCCCTAGGCTGGATCAAGACATAGATGGCATGTAAATTATATTTTCAGATACAAAACTCAGAAGCATGGATTGCTTGATAGGTAGAATGACTATTCAACAAAATTCTGACAGCCTGGGACACTGGACTTAATGAGAAAGGTGAAAGTCTTGCCTATTGATATACATCTGCTGGAATGGATTTGGGTGTGATGGGGGAGCACCTTTGAGGAGGGTGTTTAAGAGGTGTGTATTCAGAATTACTGTCAAAGAAGAGTTGATGGGACCAGGGGTCTTTACATGGGAGAAGAGTTGACAGAGAGAGAACTCAATAAACCTCTTTATCTATTTCAGGTGTGATAGTTAAAGGGAAACATGTTGTAACTCAAGAATGCATTTCCACTGACAGAATGGGCTTGTAAGGACCTAAGCTCCTGGTCATTTCAAGTGTTCAACAAGGACAAGGCGGCCAAGCTGCAATAATGAAAGGGAGGATGGGCCCAAAAGAATAAAATATTCTTCACTAAGATCTGACAGGTCTAGAGTTCCACACTCCTTGTACATCCACAGTTTCTAGATCATGCTACTTTTTTTTCTCTTTAGATTTGATACTTCTTAAAGCTTTTATTTTTGTAGAGAGAATGGCTTCAAGTAATAGGAGAAAATAAATCACACCATCAAATACACCAAGTTATTACATTTAAAAAAGGAAACCTTAACATTGACACATGAAATATCTTAAGATTTATTGTAATTGTGTACATTAATGTGGGTTAAGCAAGGCTGATTTTAAATGATAGGCGATTAAAAAGCAGCAAACATGTAATGCAACCACCTCTTTTCCTTAAGTCTACAGAATTCTGTGCTTTCTTAAACATGAAAGAGGTTGTTTTGGATTGAAATCAGTATCTTGCATATTGGGTCTAAAAGTCCCTCAAAGGTAGAATGTATCTTGAAGGTGGGGAAGCCAGCCTATCTTGGACCTCTTTATCCTGCACTCCATCAGGTAGGCACTCATGGAAGGCACCTCCCACCCAAAGGAGCTACCTTTCTTTCCCTTTCACTCATTCACTCAGCATGTAAGCATCAGTCCCTACCATGTGCCAAGTCCCACGCTGAGGGCTAGTCTTGAGGAAGACCAGCTCATATTTAGTGTTGGCACGTTGCATATTGTACCACTTTTCCTCTCCACAGAAACTGTGATGCACATCTAGGCAAATACATGGAATGTTCCTCTCTGATCATTTGGCAAGAAGAAGCCACCAGCCAATTAATTGCATAGGACTCAGAAACTGGAGAGAGAAGGAGAGACATCTTCTAATTAAATCAAGACAAAAGGCCCTCATGTTTCATCACAAAAACTCTCAGTTTCTTCTGAGAAAAACTTACACAGTGATGCTGGTCCCAAAGGCAGAGGAGCCCAGATGAACCTGAGCAGAGCATCAGCTGACTGCATGAATGGGCCTACATCTGTCCAGCTGGCCAACAGGTTTTTCTGTTTCAAGTACCTGGGGCCCCAGAGGTTGCCAGTAGCTTGTGACAGAGTCTAGACTGGAAAACAGGAGGCCATTTAAGGCTATGTGCTCCAATCAGCTAGCCCACTGGAGCTTTCCATGGGCTGACAAGCTCCTCTTTGGGAAGGTCTATGAGTCAAATCTCTTCCCAGCAGAGAGCAATTTATTTCAGAAGCATTTTCACGGAAAAGAGAGGTGGGGGGGCTGACACTTGTAGTATTTTATGGGGACCCAGGATGCCCACAGGAGGAGGGCAATTTCGCACCTTCTCCTCTTTGTAAAAGTGGGCCTCAGGGAAGGCCTGAGGAGGGCAGTGTTCCTGGGAGGATTATGTAACCTCCACACAGTGCTTGGCATATACTCAGCACTCAATCAATGCTCATAACTGTGGTTACTGTTGCTGGAGAGTGCATGGGCTCTGGAGAGAGACAGCAATGGCTCTATACAATGCAGTGATCACCTCTCTGAGCCTCAACATCCTCACCTGCCAAATGGGGACACGAACAGCCTCTGCACAAAATTAGTATGCAGATTAATGTCATCACTTTGTGATAATGCCTGGTTATGTAGTAAGGCCTCAAGAAACATTAGCTAATTTTCTCCCTTCTTGATCCTGCTGGACTCTATACATCCTAAAATCTACTTTAGGAGATTTCTGTATAAAGCTTAGGGATAGGAAATTGAGGGCAAAGGTACTAATTAGCTGTCAAGATTCAGCCACAGATGTCCCTTTGGTCAGCAGCCACCTAAGAATCACATCTATAGAATTTAAACCTAATGTGCAAACTTTCTAATATATGCCCACATGCCTGTAGGAAAAAAGTCAACTGTACTGAAAGCTAGGTAGGAGGAGGTAATTAAAACCTGCCATATAACTCAGTGAAAAGCAGCTAGCTACCCATAAAAGTATATGGAAAGTTTAAAAAATAAACAAGCTAAACATTAGCCTATGTCAATCCCTAGCAGTCAATGTCTATAATTTACCCACCAGGGATCGTCAACAGTCTTCAGCCTGGCCCTTCAGAAGCTTCAGGGTGTCTCCTACTGCTCTTAAGTCCCAAAGGTACACTCAGAACTGTGAACCAGAATGTGATCTGTTCTCTGTCCCAAGAGTCAGGACACACTGAACCCCATGCTCCTGCACAGGCCTATCATGTCACGCCACCTCAACTCATCAGGAAGCCACCGTGTCCTAGGGAAGCCAAGATGGAATTCTTTGCTTGAGCCTGAAGCAAGATCATGGGTGCGAAGTGCTTTCTAAGCTATAAAAAGCTATACGCACAAGTAATTATCATAGCATCATTAAGATACGCTACTGGATGTAAGCAAGTTCAACTCAAGAAGGACAAAAGCATGGAGAAATCAAATGGAGGAGGGGGAAGTGACGGAAGAAGAGCCAGCTACTCGGAGTAACTGTCCAGGAGTCATCAGCTTCTTCTCAGCCTGAAGAAGCAAAAGAAAGTAGAAGTATCCATGAGACTGGAAATGCACACCCAACCCAATGACCAGTCAGAGGCTCTTGGGGAGGGTGAGGCATCAGGAGTAACAGTCCAGGTCAAGGTGTCTTCTGGAGAAGAGGCAGAACGGGCTTGTAGCTGGTGGAGAGCCTGGTTGCTACCCATTCCCACTGACTTCAAGGGAGATATTCTGCTCTGTGTTCATAGCTGGGGGAGGCGCTAAGGAAGAGGGGCTGTCAGGATCACCAGGCACCACAAAGCTCGGACACTGGGGTCAATTCTGTAGGCTTTTAGCATGCAAACTTATTTTCAGGCAGAGTTGACAATGTGGCCAAGAGGCTGACCAAGCAGCCCTTCCTGGTCAGGCCTGCTCCAGGACAGCACCATCCCTTCCCACACATACACACTTATCTTGGACTTTACCTGTCGCTGGTCCCCCATACATTGTTTTACTGAATACCTTGGCTGTGGAGTCCTGATCTGATGCTATACAAGCAGTGGTAGAGGTGGTCCAAGGGACTGTGGCAGAGACTTCTGGACCTGAAGCCGAAGTCCTGACCGAGGATCAGGTTGAGGTCCTGATTCTGCCACCCACTACCTGGGTGTCTCCCCATGTCCTTTTCCTTTCTAAGGCTAACAACAAAGGCCTGGCTGGCATCCTAGGGTGTAGCTGAGGTGCTGCATGGAAGGCACTTCTTGAGAGGAAGAGATTATGATTCCCACAACTTGGAACTGTCCATGAGGAGGGTCTTTATCTGTGCCATCTAAGACTTCAAAGTATCACAGGGCATAGTGACACAAGGACTTGGGGTCCTCTGAACAGAAAGGCTGAGAGAGATAGCAGTGTCCCAGGTTGAGATTCAGGGAGAGACCAGGGTACACTTCTTCACCCTAGTAAGTTTCCTCGTTGCTTGGACCTTGGGGTGCCAGCACCCACCTAGAAGAGCTTCTCATAGCATTTCCCACAGTGAATGGTGTCACGGTGAATGAAGATCTGATCCAGAAGCTCACCCATCGGTTTACTGCAAATCCCACACTGAAAGAAAAACAAGCTAGAGGTCAACATACGAGTAAAGTAATATAAATGAGTAGACTTTGAAGTAGACCAAAAAAATGGCAGAAAACAGAGACAAAGCCCAAACTAAATAAAACTGAAAACAAAAACCTAACAGGCAGAATGATCACACAGTGGTTAGGAGCCCAGGTTTCAGAATTGAGCCTGGGTTTGAGCCCCAAATCCATGACTTATTAACTGGGTGAGCTTGGGTGAGTTACTGAGGCTGAGCCTCCATTTCCTCATCTATAAAATGGGCACACTGGCAGGTTATCAGAAAGATTTAGCAAGGTAGTTCATGTAAAGTGCTCAGTCTGGGGGAGACGTAAAGTAACTGCTCAGTAAATGGCAAGGTCATTGCTGTTATAGGAGGGCTGGGGGACATTAACTGTGATATTTAAAGTTCAAAGTAAGGTATATGAGGGCACAATGAAAGGGAAGGCTACCTCAGCAGTCCAGTTTCTCTGACTTCATGCTTCTCAAAGCTGCCTCCCTGGCAAACGCCTGAAGGATGAGAGCATCTTGCCATCTGCAGCAGACCCCCCTTGTACTAGGGGCCAGCACAAGGTGGCCTGCACACAGTCTCAAATAAGAGGAGCCCAAGAGTCCCCTTATGGCTGGGTCTGCAGCACCCCCCTGGGGTAAGCCTTCCAGCTCCCGGCTGAAAGAGGCGAACAGCTGCTAGGATCCTTAGCTCCCTCTGCTCATTCTCGCCAAGCACCTCTCTCTGATGACTCTGTCTTCCATTTTTCAGTTCTTGTCTCCTGGCCATTTTATTCTTCAGTGTAAATTAATCAGCCTTCTGTCGTTTTAGCTACTGTGGATCAGGACTTGAACCTCAACTTAGCCAACTAATGATGACCTATTTAGGGGGTCACCTCTGGAAACACAGAAAAAAACCAAGACAATGATCGGGCCTTGCAACGTGCCTTACACTGAGGAGAACACAGACCCTAAAGGGTTGTTATGATGCTGTGCCCACAAGTGTCCTCTCTTAGACAAACAACAAGGTCCTACCGTATATATAGCACAGGGGACTATATTCAATACCTTGTAATGGCCTCTAATGAAAAATAGGGAAAAGTAATATATTTGTATAAATTAATCACTATGCTGTATACCAAAAATAAACACAACATTGTAAACCAGCTGTACTTCAATAAAAAAATGTGCTCTGTGTATTCCTAAGTGTAATAATACAAACTAGTATTTTGAAATGTTATGTCAATCTAACAAAGGCAACAATTAAAGGTAGTGACAGACTAGTTTATACATATAAGCCTGAGCAATGGGATGACCTTTCCTGGGAGGCTGCAGAGTGTAGCTGGGATAACATTGGCTCTGATATCAGAACTGGGATTTCGACCCTTGGTTCTGAGCAGCTCTGTGATCTTAGAAAAAAATCTCCTCTTCACCTCTGTGTTCATGGCCCATGGTGGCAGCTCTCAGGCACCCTACCTGCATTCTAAGAATTCCCCAGGAATACCAGGCCTCACTATTTTGCCACAACTCCGAGTTCCCCAGCCCCTACGTGAGCCCCAGTCAGGCAAGGTTACAATGCCGGCCCTTCCGTGCTGCCTCCCCCTGTGCTCTCCTCCTCATCCCTGTTTCCTCTGCACACACGATAGAGACCTGCTCAGCCACCTGAAAAATCCCCTGTGTAACTCCTTGCCTCCGACTCCAGACCCACCTCCCTCATAAAGCCCCCTGAAAACCCACACCAACCATACCCTCTCCCCAACACTTGGCCCTGTGAGACCAAATGTGCCAAGAGTTGCTTAGGTCTCAGACTTCCGTAATTTTGCTCTGTTAGTTAAGGATATAAGTATACTTAGGTACATAAGTATAATTAAGTAATTCGATATATAACCGAAAGTTGACAAAGTCTTCTAGGATTTTTCATGTAAGCCCAGGAATCAGGAAAACAGAATGTTCTTTGTCAAACCACATGTCACAGTCCCTCTCTACCACTGCTCCTGAAAATTCTGGATCCACGCAGATGGAGGAGTTCCCGCCACCTGGCCTTTTGTCCATTCCTCCAATGTTCTGGGCCCTTCTCTGCCTTGGTCACTGCTCTGGCCAGACTTTAGGTGGAACGGCAGCCCCAGCTGGAAACTTGTTAGAGGTCGATTCTCAGGTCTCATGCAGACCTAGTGAGTCAGAAACTGGGTTGGGGCCCAGTACTCTGTGTGTTAACAAGCCCTGTTAAATGGGCTCTGCATGGCCTACACTTCCTTTTGGCCCATCTACCCGTCCCCTGCCCTGGGTCTGAGACAGTATGTCACACCTGCCCCTTTCTCCTCAAATGTCCAACACTCCTTCCCCACCTGTCGCTCGAAGAGCATTCTATTTTTTATTGACTAAGAAAACAGATGCATCTCCTGTGTGTGACCACGTATTCGGCCTTTCCTATCCCTGCCATGTGTCAACTGGCACCCATCTTTCTCAGCTACAGAAGTACATCACGGTCACCATCAGCCTCTCTTTCTCCTGTATCATTGGTTTGCTATATCTACTGTACCTCTCCAGATCATAAACCAATGCTTAGCACCTCTGCCCTACCGTTAGCTTGCTCGGCTCCCTTATGAAGCCAATCCCTCAGGAGAGTCTCCCAGACTCACTCTTTCTACTTCCCCGAGTCCTGTTCTGTTATGAGGAGTCCATTCCAGTCAAGCTTCTATCCCAATCACTCCACCAAAACTGCCACTACTGAGGTCACTGATGGCTTCCATGCTGCAGAATTCAGTGGTCAATTCTCAGGTTTTGTCCTATTTGATCTCTCAGCAACCACTGACAGGGTGACCACTGCAGCCTTCTGAGAAACTGTGTCACTTGGGGCACTCCGTGTTACTTTGCTGCCTCCTCTGGAGACCCTTCCTCTATTTTCAAACATCATCCCCAATCCAGCCACCATCTTGACACCTCAACTGCCAGCTTCCACATCGAGTGACTCATTTCTCCAGCTTGATCAACTGCAACACTTTCCTAATTGATCTCCCTTTTTTCATTCTTGCCCCTCTGCAGTCTCTTCTCTGCCTAGCAGACTAGGGATTCTTTAAAAACCACGAATCAGACCTAGTCACTCCCCTGCCCAAACCCTCTACTAGGTTTCAATTGCATTTAGAATAAAATTCCAAGTCTCTCTGTGTCCTGCAAGGCCTACACGAGCAAGCTCTTAGCCAGCTCTGGGAGTTTATCTCCTACCACTCACCCCTCACTCATGCCATTTCACCCAGGTGAGCTAGAATACTCCATGCTCCTGCCCCAAAGCCTTTGCGCTTGGCCCTCTGGTGGGAACAGTATTTCTCCAGAAAACTGTTTTTGTCTCTCCATGGTACTAAGGACAGAGAATTGTCAACACTCATTAACTCCCTTGGACTTGGAAGCTCATTCAGCTCCCAGATCTGCAAAGCCTCTGAGATGGAGCCCTGTCCACATTCTCTGAAGCCATCAACGCCCCCTAGATGTGGATGATGCTCTCAGCAGCAGCACCCCTCTTCTCTTCCTTACCTTAAAACAGTAGTCATGGCAGCAGATGCCAAGATGTTCTAGGGTAATCTTTGGAGAGTCTCCGATCTCCCGGTTGCAGTAAGTACAGATCCCACCAGTTGTTCTATGAAATAAAAAATAAGAATCTGTGGTCAGGCTGGCATGCAGACTACTGATGTGATGCAGCCAGACCCTCTGGTTTGACACAGCTCAGGTTTGCTCCTAGGACTCCTAGCCCACCACCTTTTTCTGTGCAACTGGTCGCATAGCCTTGGGCCAGACCGGACCTCAGTCCACTAGAGACCTTCACATTGTTTCTAGAAATCAGCCATGTATCTTCACCCTACTCTCTGTCATAGATATGGACATCTTGCTGTGATTCTCATTCCAGGCAGCTTGCGTCTCCCTGTCCCCCTGACTAGCATATCTGGGTGCGAGGCTATTCCCTCTAGAACAGGAAGACCCACATCTTCTCCTATAGGAGTAGACTGGGCTTCCTGTCCTGATGGCCCTACTCTTCATGCCTAGGACCACTGAGTCCTGCCTCTCAGACCCTACAGCCCTGGACCCATGCTGCCCCTGTGATACTCCAGGGGCTATCACAAAGTCAGCCTGGCTGCAGAGCCTGCTGGGGGGAATCTCATACGGAAGTCCTAGATACCGAATTCTAGGTTAAGTATCTCCCCAGGTCCAGTATCCCTGCCTTTGTTCCTGGAGCCACCCCTGCTTTTCTTCCTCGGACAGAACTCGCTGAAAGTTCCTATCTGTCCTGCTGTCCCAGGGCTCAGTCTCTTGACAGTGTTGCTAAAGACTCCTGTCCTCATCACAGGCCTGGTCCTCCCTCGTATTTTACCACCACCAGTTGCAACTCACAGTTAGATGGCAGAGTAGAAACATCCCTTACCTGGGAGTAGTCAGAGCCCTGGGATTTAGGCCTGCCTCCACTGCTAACTCACTGTGTTCACCCTCTGACCTTAGCTGGATTCAAAGGCTTTAGTTGCCACAAGTGTGACACCCTGATAAGGGAAGCAGCACTCTTGCTGTGGTGAGACGCATCAGATCCAGAAATGGATCAGAAGCAGCAAAGCAGCACACAAAAGCAAAGGGGCTTAGCGTGTAGATCTCCCTCAGCTGTTTCTCCTCTGTAGCTCTGCGGACTTCCCGGTGATGCAGCAGACCTACCTCTCAGACGGGAGTTTCTTTTCCATGTTGCATGAGTCCTCAATGCTGCCAACGCTGCAACGGGAGCGTGGTGGGAGAGGGGAGGGCAGAGAATGGGAGCCAGATCACTACCACGGTCATGAACGCAGAGTGCTTTTCTGATTAACCTTGTGGTCACAAGCTGAGACATGACTCTGCACGACCAGCCATCATCTGTTATGCTAAATGGCAGAAGAATCTTTAACTTGGTGCCAAGGAGGCATAATTCTCTCAGAGAGAAGCCCTTGCAAGGGGGACAAAGAAGATGTGCCGTGGTGAGAAAGATGACAAGGTGGGTGGCTAGGATTCTTGAGACCGTGTGTACCAGGAGAACCCTGAGTCTCACTGACCAGGGGGAAGGGGCCGTGGCTTTTCTCCCCACATATGTGCCTGGGTTATAATATAATAGTCACCAGGAGCCCACTCACAGCAGAAATCAGACACTAGGAATGGGAACAAAAAAAAGTGAAAAAGAAAGAAACAGGGGAAAAAAAGAAGGAAACATTGCAACACATCTGCGCTTAGGTTACAAGGTTGGATTAGGAGTGAGGTTTTTTTTCCTTTTTGCATTTTCATTTTTCCATAGTATGACTTTTTACAATAAAACCTAATGATTAAAATAAACTATTGCCAAGGAAAGGCAACTAGGTAGAAACTTTGGAACGTGCTTTAGTGAAGCTGCCATTCTCACAGGAACTCTGTGATGAGCCAAGGCTGACTGTCCTCAGGGCCATGCTCAGAGCAAGGGGAGCTAGAATTTCAGCCCAGCTTCTGATTTCTTCTGAGCATTGAGCTAATCTCTAAGCTTCCTGGGAGGTAGAGCAAAAGTGGAAAACATACTGGACTACACAATACTCACTGTATAATTAAAGAAAGTACTAGCTTTTCATAAGTTGTAATCCTTTGAATGTTAAATTCAATTTTAAAATAAATTTAATTGTCAGAATTAAATGTAACAGAATGGTGGAACTGGGAGTGCTGGAGGTTTTCCAAAAACCTCCCTGAATAAAACTACAGAGACAAAAAACAGATCATTAGCAGCCAGGGGCTGTGACTGGTGGTGGAGGGAGCTGCTAATGTGTCTGGGGCTTCCTTTTGGGTGATAAAAATGTTCTGGAATTGGGTAGTGGTAATGATTGCAAATGTACTAAAAACTACTGGACCGTACACCTTAAAGAATGAATTTTATGATATTTGAATTATATCTCAAAATAGTCATTATGAAAAACCATTCTAAGGAATTACACATGAAGAAACTGAGGCTCAGAAAGGGTGGGCATCTTGTCCAAAATAACCTAACAAATGGGGGTTGAACCGGGACTTGAAGTTGACCCCTACACCCATGCTCATCACTGCACAGCAGCAGTGAAAGCTGGTCTGGAATCCCCAGAGGCCCAATCCAGAAATAAGGCCAGGATGCTCCTCTCTGTCACTACAATCCTAACCCTAGCAGTGGGGCGATGTGTGATAAAAAAAATTCCCAGGAGGACACTGTCTTAGCATGGGTTACTTTTTAACTGAGGTGGCATGGAGGTACCCTTCAATGTGGCATCAGGAAGGAAGCAAAGAGATGATGAGTGAAAAGTGATGACTGATATCAGGACCTGCAGTCAAATATGTTTTCAAGTGAGGCAACATGGCATGCTGGGATGAGCATGGGAGCTGAAGAGAGGAGCCCTGAGTTCTGGAATGGGATGGCATTAACTAGATGAGCTCTAAGCTCTGTCAGCAGCGATGCTCTCAGGATTTCACAGAAGAGACAAAGAAACAAAGACAGGCAGAGATGGATGGTGCTGGAAGTAGAGTGTGGGATGAATTAATGATAAAGGGGGAACCCAAAGACAGCAAGTCAGAATAGCTGGAAAGGCATAAAGCATGTCTATGAACAATTAAATCATCTATCTGTTCAATACAGAAGCTAGTCTGGGTCAAGCCCTTGATGATGCAGGAATGAGGACAAAACAGGGCCTGGCAGGAGAAGGCCATGGCACGGAGGGATCTGGGGCTCACTCTCACCTGTTGTAGAGTGAAGACAGCAGCGTCCCAGAAGAGCGCTCCCCAGCATTCATGTACTCTTTCACGCAGACAATCCCTTTGCTGCAGAAAGAGCATAGCCAGACAGAAGTATATTGGAAGATTCCAGGGGACTGGGCCTAGGCTATAGGAGGGGTCCAGAACAGGGAGGACCCCCCCCATTTGGATTGAAGGAAGTGAAGGAGCTTGTGGGAAGGCAGAGGTGCTGCTGGGTTCTAGCCACTACTTTGGGGCAATGAAACCAGCAAATGGAAGCTGCCAGGCTGCTGAGCCCACAGTGGCCTCAGGCTGAAATCAAAGCCCATGAGTTCAGCCCACTGTGTGCAGATCTGAGAGTGCTAGAAAGAGGCTACCCTCCTTTCTGCAGATCTCAACACCACAGTAGGCACCGCATCCCCCAACACTTCAGTCCAGTGGACTTTCCATCTTCCTCTCTGACCACGTTTTCTTTCCCTTCTGCCCGAGACCAAGATAGCCTCTAAGCCTCAGTCCTAGACTGCTGGTCCTCACAAGCTCTGTGCGAATCTCCATCAGCAGTCTAACCCCTCCCTTCTCACTCCTGGAGCTCCAGAGGTCTAGAAGTCATGTCACCCTGGAGAGGCCCCTGGCGACATTGGATACAAGGTTTACTTCATGCTGAGCTCACCACAGACCCAACTTTGGCCCTATTTCCATGCTGTGCACTCCAGCTCCTCTGATCTCCCCCCACACACACACACACCCCTCACTCAGCCTCCTTGCGATGGCTCCCTTCCTACGCTCTAAGATGGCAGGTGAAGCCAGGAGTGCAGGTGAGGCAGTGGGTACGCGCCTCTCCTCACAACACATAATGTGAGACAGACAGAGACCCAGGCGTGTTCCCCAGGAGATATCAGCAAGGTCTCAAGGACAGCAGAGACCTAGAAAGGCCCACAGACAGCAGTTCATGTCAGAGGAACTGAGGCTGCACTTTGTGGCAGCTTGACCAACAGGCTGCTGGGATTTGGAGGAGGCACTAGAGCTAATGTCAGGGAAGCAACATAAGACAAAGCCAAGTCCTTTAGCTCCAGGAAGGAAACAGCCCAGAGAATATCTTCTTACCTGGTTGACTTGGAGTCCAATTCACTTGGAGACGCTGGGATGTAAACATCAGGCTGCTCAGAGGTGGCAGTGGTGGCAACAGTGACCATACAGCTTGAGGGGTTTCTCACCCTGAAAGAAGTGAAGGGAGGGGCAAGTGTGTCACCACTGAGAGCTGATGTCTTCCAGGGTCAAACAGGGTTTTTAGGGGCTAATCCCAAGACTGTGGCTTAAAAGCATGCTGACATTTTTTCAACAACTCTTGAAAATCACAGCTTTTGTTCTTTGAGGCTCCTGAGATCAATGGGTAGAAGCATTCATTTTACAGATGGGAAAACCCAGGCTAGGTGACCCAAGTCACACTATAAGTCAGCGGCAAGAGCACTTCCAGCGTGTGCCCAGAACCGCCCCTGCAGCCAAGAGCCTTGGCCTATGACTCACATGAGGCTCCAAGGACTTGGCAGACATAGCCCCACTCACCACTTCAGTGGACAGGGCAGCCCCTCCCTGCAATGAGCCCCCCACCCCCATCCTCCAGTGAACTCTCTGGAGAACAGAAGGCTGAGGGAGAGAGGGGCAGACTAGCTCAGGCAGGGAAGAGATCTGGGTGTACCTCACTCTGGAAGACGCCTGCTTTTTCCGCACCTCCACCACACTTCAGGGCGTTCTTTTGGGTTCCGTTACTGACTCTCCCCCATTTGTCCCATTTGCCTCCCATTTGTCTCATGCTTGCTCCCTGTTCAGCAGCCTTAGCCCTGGGTTAATTTTGGCTTCTCTCCAACATGGCGCAACTCAGATCATCTTCCAGAGGTGGCTGCATCCACCCAGCCAAGGGATATTACCCCTCTGCCAGAAAATCCAGTGCCCAGCCCCTCAACTAGTTCAGAGTGGGGAGGGGTGGGGAGGGTAGAAAACAATCACAATCTGGCACCTGCCTAGCTCCCCAGCCTCATCTTCGCAGACCATGCTGTGTGTACCTGACCTCTCTCACGCCTTTGCATGTGACACCACTTTCTCCTCTGGGAAGCCCTTCCAGAGTACCTGCCCTCTGACCCCAGACTGAGTGAGGTGCCTTGCCTCAATGTGCCCAGTCACCATGTGCCTATTCCTATGTCACTCTAGGACACAGGAATGCACCATGGGGACTGGAGGAGGTGGGCTGGCTGCGAGGGAGCCTCGTGAGAACCTGGAAAGACAGATGGACAAGAAAACAGAGAACCAGACGGTGTGAAGAGAACTGACTAGAAGAGGAAGGAAATAGCATCCACTTCTGATGGAACAACTTGCAAGTGTCGGGCATCCTCTGACCCACAGCCAGCACAGTAGTCAAGGGGTCAGCAGAGCTGATGAGGCAAGGATCAAACATCCCATGGGGACCCCTCCAGGGCTGCAATGTGAGGAATGGGAGACCTCCAATGGCAGGGCTCCCCGTTCATCATCAGGGACTGTCCCACCTCCCTCCTACCTCTAGTTTACAAGGTTTGGCCCTGGCCCTGGCCCTGGTCCTGCCCACCTAGTCTCCTATCCCCCAATCACCTCACCTCCTACCTTCCAACCACAGGACCCTTCTTTCAGTCCCTTCTCCCTGACTTCCTCTTCCTCCATGGCTTCCATATGTGCTCTGCTGCTCTGTCTGCCTGAGCTTCCTCTTTGGTTCTCTGCCAGGCTGGCTCCTCCTTGTATTTCAGGTCTCAACTGAACTCCCCCTTTTCAGCAGAAAAGGTTTCCACAACCACCGTAGCTACAACACTCCCTGCCCTGGCCTCCCTCCATCAGAACAGCAGATAGCCTTCTTTTCTGAGCTTCTTAAAAACAGAGAAGCAGCAGATGTAGCACGGTGATCAGCAATACAGGCTTTGGGCTGTCTGGGTTCTAATTCCTGTTAGGTCACTGTCTAGCTGGATGACTATTGGCAAACTATTCAACCTCCCCCCACGTCAATTTCTCACGTGTAGAACAGAGATGATGCCAGTACCTCCTCCACAGTGGTGGTATAAGAACTGAGTAAGTCCATATAAAGCACAAGAACAGTGCCTGCATATTCTCAGCACACAGCAAATACCAATGGTTACTACTGTGGTGTTGCTACTATGGTATTTATTCATTGTGTGCTTCCTGGGTCAGGAGGCGGGGCTGGCCATCTTGTTCAATGCATATATGGTGGCTACCTACCACTGGCTCATGAGAGACTTATACATCACCTCTGGGTCATGGCTAGTGGCACTTGGTTATCCCCAAACTCATCGCCACTTTCGGGAAAGATGTCTGGGGAGCTAAGGGAGCACGCAAATCTTGCCATGCAAGACCACCCTGGTGGCTATGGCAGTGGGAGAGTTTATCCACACCAGGGAACACCTTTCTCAGAGACCTTCCATCTCCACGAATGGCAAAGGTACCCC
The DNA here is from genome assembly GCF_048773025.1 of Camelus bactrianus. Classification (NCBI taxonomy): domain Eukaryota; kingdom Metazoa; phylum Chordata; class Mammalia; order Artiodactyla; family Camelidae; genus Camelus; species Camelus bactrianus. The sequence continues at coordinate 116,117,120 of NC_133575.1, read as the reverse complement.
ATGCCCCTCTCTCAACCCAGGTCTTCACGCTCCAAGTGGCTACCAGATAACATGGTTCTTGACACTTTCTTTGCACCAGGTTTCCTCTAACAGATTTGATGCTATGGCTCCAAAGTGAAGCCGGTGGGGACCTACCCCTGGCATACCCATTGCTAGTCAGCATCCCACAGGCTCCTAGGCAACCACACCTGCAGAAGATAAGTAGCACGTCTACTGTGTTAAATTTTGTCCTGGGTCGTGGCCCCTGACAAAAGTCCGGTGTGGCAGGCAGGAGCCCAGCACAACATAGTCCTTACCTGCTGGCTTGGCTGTCCAGTTCCAGGAGCTGTGCAGGTTTTCCAGGGCTGCTCTGCTGCTCTGGGGTGCTGGGGTCTGCAGATGGCTGGGTGGGTGCAGCTGCTTCTCCCTGGCCATCTCTCAGGGCTCCAGGCCTCCCCTGCCAGGCCTCTACCACCTTGGTGACCACATTCTTCTCCTCAAAACCTGCCAAGGAGCTGAGGAAGAACGAGCACCCTTATGGAGCGAGTGCCGTGGGACCAGCCCTTGCTCACCCACTGCACACAAATATCCCCTCCCATGGCCACAGCAGGCTCCTGTCCCGGGGTGGGGGTGGGGGTGGGGGGCAGGATAGAGAGGAGTCTGGCAGGGCCCTCAGCTCGGAGAGAGTTCGTCTTCTCCTCAGGACTGCTGCTCCCCTCCCACCAACAAAGGCAGTCCCCAAGAACACCCTGATTACTTCAACAAGTTTTTAAAAAAACTGTCTCTTTCTAGGTGGAAACAGCAGCATTTCTGTCCCCCTCTTCCTGCTGCCAACCCTCCTTTCTCCAAACCTTCCCAGTCCCACTTAATCTGTCTTTTCCCCAGGCCGTGGTGCTCGGAAGGCCCGTGCACGAAAGCCCAGCAGGGACGCAGCTCTTTGGCAGGGGGCTTCTCCCCCAGGCTGCCTTGGCGCGCTGGGTGGGGGCGACGGAGGTGGAAGAGAATCGTCACGGATCGCTACATTCTCAAACGGACTGGTGATCCTACAGCGAAGGGGGAAGGGCCATGAAAACTCAAAGGCTCCAGAAAAGACCTGAGAGTTGTGGTCCAACCCACTTGTTATCCTCGCACGCCATCTGGCGGCCGCTACGGGCAAGGTCCAGAAGAAGCCCTGCCAAGGCCAAGCTCGCCCAGGGCAGCCATTTTCTTTATTGATGGTCCCAATTCCCGGAGGACACCACGTTCCCAGCACACGACTGCAGGAAATGGCGGCTGGCGCAGGCGCACAACGCCAAAGGCAAGCGCTCATGAGTCCGGGACAGGCAAGCGCATGCGTACTCTTCTGGCCACTTTGCTTATAACAGCTAGGACCTACTTGTCTTTTTTATTAAGAAGTAGTCACAGTTATTATTACGAAGCAGTAGCATTTTCATTCTTTTTTTTTTTTTAACAGATGAAAAGGCTGGGGTTGAACATCTGCTTGCATCTCATTAATGGCACTCAGGATGTAATTTCAACCCCACTCCCTGCAGCTCAAATCTGATCACATAGCTGCTGCTACACTGCCCATCACTAAATCTACATCTGTGAATGGAAGTAGGGTGCAAGCAGAAGCTAGGGCTCATCATTTAAATGGCCCCTTTAAAATAAACAAAAAGGCCTTTCCTAACTTAAAACACCCCATCCCCAATCCCGGGGCTTCTCAACCCCCTACAACAGCCAAGCTTCTTGAAAGAGCTGTGTGCACTCACACTTCTAACTTCTTCACTTCCTTCTCCCAGTCAACCCTCCACAGAAACTACTATTGCTCCACAATATCCCAAACTATCTGTGCCGAAAGACCTCTCTTCCTTCATGTGTCTAAGACCAGTATGTTGCCCTTTAGGTCCCTGCCTCCACTGGGGGCTCTCCAGGGTACCAGGGAGCGCAAATGCAACAATATTAGCCTGAAAAACCTAATTGGAAATGCTCTGGATATTCTGTCCAGGTAGATGAGCCTTGGAGATAACCCTAACTGGCTGTTTGGTTTCTCCTTGGTCTCCAACCCACAATTTAGTCTACAGTCTCCAGAAGATTGTGTATCAGGAGAAAAAAAATTAAAAGCCTCCTATAAAAATATTAGTAGGAAGCTTTAATCTTCATATTCAAGTTGAGCGTACTTGGCAATTGTGTTTTATAATACATCAGCTTAAAGACAGGTTCCAAAATCTTTTTTGCAATTTAAAACCTTAGACTTAGGCAAAATTAAATCAACTCATAGATATTCAGTAAATACAGAGATCATTTCTAAGTAAGATAAAATACCGAAACATTAATTACTAACCCTAATCTTAAGTTTATATACTTTTTGCTCATTTTTTATAGCACAGAGAGGCTACATTTGGATCTGTTAATGTGTTCATTTGTCCACACTGAAAAACTATACTACAAAAAGTATGTAACTATCAAGTTTTATGAGACATACATTCATAAGATTTACTAGTTTGCTACAAAATGTTGGTATATGACAGACAGTTCAAAATGATCTCTTAGTTTTCTCTATAAGAGAGAAATTACTCAGTTAAAATTATAAGCAATATGTATAAAAGAGACTTCTAAAAGTAATAATGGCAAAGGGAAACAACTTTGTATGCCAGGTATGCAAATATGTTTTTGTTAAGGAAAAAGAGAATAGTTTTGCCCTAAATTAAAATAACTAGTGGTTCAGAAACATGTAAAATGAAATGTAAATGGATATTTTTAAAGTTATAAAACGTTCACAGAAGTGTTATTTGTTGTAGTCAAAATTGACTTTAATTTAATGAGACTGTATAAATTTTTTTGAAAAGAGTTCTAGCATCAAATATACTGATGCAAATCTAAAACTTGGCTTTCTCTTTGTTAAAAGTAACAAAATCTTATTGGATCATTGGTCTGCTCTTAATAAAAGGTTATAAATGGTATTTATTTCCTCTTGAGTAATCTGTCTAAAAGGCAAAGCTTTCATGTCTTATTAAACTGATGTCCTATCCTTTCTGTTGACTTTTCCATGTCCTCAATTATTTTTTAAAGGCTTTTTAATTTTAAAGGAGCTAAGAGTCTTTACAATCATGTTACCTCCTATAATTACCTTAAATTTTTTGTCACTTTGACTCAATAGATAACCAAGTATTATTTCTCACTGTCCCATAATCTTATTTAATCAAACATTCAAACCTCCTTATAACATTTGACATTTTGCCTTCCCCAAATCAAATCTGAGATATCTTTCACACCTAATACTGACACTGGGATTTCCAAGAAGGCCCAAAGGATTTATTTATTCTTTCATCTTATAATAAAAGAGGTGCTAAAAATAATTGGGTTTTTTAATATTGTGTAAATTGCATGGGAAGCATTGTCAAACCCAATAATAATAATAGTAATAATGGTGAGCCTTTCCTAAATTAAATTTTGATGGGTAAAATGTTAATTAGGTAAAATTCTTAGAGATTTGTCAGTGCCCTTACTGCCATATGTTTCTATTTCTCAGAGTCCTGGTGCTGCCTTGCCTGATTATTTAGACAACAACAGCACAATGTTATGTCATAATTTCAATTATTTTTAAAATGTTATCTTAGTTGCAATTTTACTTTTTAAAATTTAAATACAGTGTATTCTAGGCCAGTGGTTTTCAATTGGAAATTCATATCATTTACCTATGGGATTTTGTTAAAATACAGACGTTCAGGACCTTTTCTTCATGGGCAATTTGACTTCATTCAGCTCTTAAATATCATGGTTTTAAATACGGTCCTAGTACCATATGTCTGTTCCCTGACTGACTAGAAGCATTCCCTTTTAAGAGGGATATTGCTCCTATTACTGTTAAAAATTTTTTAGAACAAGGATTCTAATTCTTTCAAGTGACTGAGGAATCCATTTCACCAGTTAAGTCATCTAAGAAACCCAACAAGTTCTTCCTCTATAACACAAATTACATTGTCTTTATTATCCTTAGTCATCTGAAATGACAGCACTAATGAACTATAAAAATTAAAGTTTGCTAAACTGATGGGAGAATTCAGTCTCCCATGGCCTAAGGTTTTATCCTTGGCACTGACTGTCCTCTGGTCCTCTTCTGCTGGACCACACCAACTGTTCCTATGTGAAATAATAACCAACCTACCCATGAGAATTCTCTATCCTGTCTGGGCTCTCAAAACTTCTAACTTAGTCAATTCAGAGACTCTAAAATATTGACAAGGATTTTTACTATTCTCCATCCACTCTTCCTCACAGTGCTGCTGCTACTGTTCCCTGTGGCTCTCACTCTGACTCCCTCTGTGCTTCCCCGAACCCCAGACTAGTCAGGCTTCGTCCACTAGGAGGGTACTGTGACTAGCTTTCCTCCTGGCACCTGCCTATTCTGGGGCTGAGGGACTGATTGCTACTTCAGACTATTAGCAGTAAGCAGTCTTTAATCCCTTGGCATACAGACTCCAAATGCCACCCTTCCTGATGAACCTAGTCTACTGAGTCACCATGCCAATGACTGGACCCAAAGATTGGAAATGGAGAACCCTGCTGGGTCTGGAAAGAGGGGCTGTCCACAGCCATACCTCAGCATGCTCGAGAACTTGGACTACTAGAAGGAAGAGACTAAGGGCGCTTGCAAAGTGTTGCTGCCCACCTCAGAAACAGCACGGTATGCCTGGGGGATGCTAGGCAGGATGTCCAGCTGGAAGCCAGAGCCTTGCCTTGGGTGCCCTTGTCCGCTGACCTGTTTTGAGTGTGCTGCTTTGGCTTGATATCTCCTGGGCATTTTCCCAGTTGGCTTCAGGCAGTGGAGGGGTTATGTAATCCACCTAGGCATGTGCTTTCTGACTTGGCACTTCCTTCTCCCTCACTGCTCCCCCAAGTCTTACTGAGTGCCCAATTCTGGGTCCATTATACTTACTGAACACTTTTCTCTGTCTCCAACTCCACAGCTACCACCCTAGTCGTGGCTCCATCATCTCTTATGTGGAGGACTGGAGCCACTTCCTAGCTCTTCTCCCTGTCTGCACACTGCTCAGTTCCAGTCTGTTCTTTTCATTGTTGCCATAGAGATAATTCTAAAATGCAAATCTGACCATATCAATCCCCTGCTTAAAACTGTTCTGGCTGTGTAGGAGGAATGGAAAATGGTGCAGCCACTGTGGAAAACAGTATGGCGGTTCCTAAAAAAGCTTAAGCATGCAATTACCATACGACCCAGCAATTCCACTTCTGGGTATATACCCAAAAGGCTGGAAAGCAGGATCTTGAAGACATATTGTACACCTCTGTTTACTGTAGCATTATTTACAATAGTCAAAAGGTGGAAACAACCCAAGTGTCCACTGATGGATGGATAGACAAACAAATGCACTAAGTCCATATTATGGAATATTACTCAACCTTAAAGAGGAAAAAAATTCTGAAACATGCTACAACACTGATGAACTTTTAGGATGTTATTCTAAGAGAAAGATGCCAGTTACAAAAGGACCAATACTGTATGATTCCACTTACATGAGGTATTCAGAGTAGTCAAATTCATACACAAAAAGTAGTATGGTGGGTGCCAGGGGTAGGGGCAGAGAGAATGGGGAGTTACTGCTCATGGGACAGAGTTTCAGTTTGCAAGATGGAAGTGTTCTGGAGGTGGATGGGTGATGCGTGCGCAACACTGTGAACGTGCTTAATGCCATTGAACTGCACACTTAAAAATGGTTAAGGTGGTTAATTTTAACGTCATGTGTATTTTACAACCATTTAAAAAGAAATCTTGGCTCCTCCTTGTCCTCTGGAGAAAGTCCAAGTCCTTAATGGCATAAGGATCTGACCCTTCCCACCTGTGCTTGTGATCACTTAGTTTTTGTGTTGCTGTCTCTAGGACCACCTTCAGGGTCAGTGATTCACTAGGAGAACTCCCAGGACTCAGCATAGTCATCCAATTTATTGCCACAAAAGGATACTAAGCAAAATCAGCAAAAGGAAAAGGCAGTGTTTTCATCCACAGTTGAAGATTTTTATTGGAGGCTGGTCACGTAGGCATTTTCTGCCTGGAATATACCCAAGTTCCCCAATCCGAGAAGACAAGCCGAGATCCAGCATAGAGCACACTGTTTGTACAAGTGATAAAGGCAGTCAGCCTTACCTTTCATTATTTAGGGAAAGGTTCATATCAGTGCAGAAAACCGTTCACTGTTTCAACTTCCCAGATGCCAGCCAAGGGCCTACCCTGCAAACAGGCTTTTCTCAGGAGAGTAGTCTCTGATCTGGTACGTTAACTCCTGTCTGCACACTATCTGCTCAACATCAACTCCTCCACTGCTTTCTCTCCATAAACTACAGCTGTATCAAACTGAACGGTGCTCCCAGCTACCTGTCTACAGTCCACACACAGGAGATTCCCTTACTCCTGGACCCCTTCTTCACCGTTGGGCAAACTTCAAGAGGAACATCCACTATCCCCTCCATGAAGCCTTCCCTGATTCCGTGAGTCCCGTCAAGACACGTGCTCCTTCTGGTATATGCTGCCACCTTGCCTTATCTGTCCCCCCAGGTCACGGAGACAGAGGGCAGGGACTAAGTCTTATTTGTCTGTTTCTCCAGTGCTTACACATGTCTTGCCACTGGCTAATTACTAAGTAAACTTTTGGTTTAATTACAGAATGTATGGCTCATTAAGTCACAGAACAAAGGAAGGCACCCACATTACTCTGCTCATTCCTCCCCCTGCCGTCTGACCTACATGTGCACTCGGCCTTCCCTCCTATCTCAGACACAAAACCACTAGCACCTGCCAGCCCCCACCATGACCTCAGTGATCCTTCACCTTCAGATTTTCTCACTCTGTTTTTGACAACAAACTCTCTTTCCCCGACCGATATTTCCTCCCTGGGCACATAAGCACACTCTAGGAAGCCCTCCTGATCATCCTGTAACTGTTTATCTGCTCACCCGTCCCACATCTATCACTTCATGGCCATTTTGGAGTTGTGTATTTCTACCAAGTGCACCTCCTCACCTCCCATTGCCTCCTCAATCCACCATAATCCAACCACTACCCTTTCTGTTTCCCTAACCTTCTCCCATCAAGGCAGCTATAAGCTCCATGTCATCAAATTTGGTGCCCTTATTTTAGGGTACACAGAACACTGGAAAGTTAAGTCAGCTTGGCTTGGTTTCCATGACTGTACTCTTTCCATATTCTTCCACTTATGCAAAATTTTCCTTCTCAGTACCCCTCTTCACATCTTCTTCCTGTAAAAGACTCTTCGAAATGATTTTCTAGAATTCTAACCCATCTGCCTTTGTTTCTCTCTTATTTTTACCTTTTTTTCATTTTACATACATTATTAGAGTTTTAGGGGACCAGTAATTAATACCTTCTTTTTTTCTTTTCGACACAAGAGCAGAAAATGGAGATAAATGTCAGCTAAGGAAGCAGCTGGCTTTACATGCAGAAACCAAAACGAAGGCTTCACTTGCATCCCTGAACCACAAAGACTTACTCAGCCAAGGGACTGGCTGGACAACTGGCCCTGGGAGCTTGTGGAGAGAGGCAGAGAATTCAGGGGGATCCTTCTGGGCTGTGTATCTAAAGCTATCTGCTTCCAAAGACAAGGAGAATTAGGGGCCAAGCTGGGTCCATGCAGTTCCTGTTCTCAACCTGGCAAGCAAATAAGACTCCTGCCCAAGAGCATAGGAGGAGCAAGGGAGGCCAGTAGTGTAAACAAGAGACCAGGGAAATGGTGCCCCACCAAACCATGGTCCACTGATGTTCTCCAGGCAAGCTCATCCACTCTGCAGGCCCCAGTCTAGCCTTCACTCAATCCCAGACCCGATCACTCAGTAGTCTACTGGACATCATTGCCTGGATTCACACTCAACATGGCCCAAGTGACCTTATCAGATCTCTGCACAGCATCCCCCCCACTCTCCTCGCTGGCCCTTGGCTAGTTCCTGTCACAGTGCAGGGCCATGATTATACCCAGTCGCCCCACACTGAAATCTCAGTACAGCCTTGGCCACCACTTCCCCTCACCTCCAGCTGGAGGGAATCTTCCTACGAGTCATGTCTGGTTGTCACACTCACCTTCATGAAAACTGTCAGAAGGTGGGTCCTACTCCTCAGCGTAGGAGCAGGTGGTGCCCAACTGCCTCTCAGCACTTCCCACCAAGCCACCAATGCACCCTTCCTTCACTGTGCTCACCCTGACTCTGCATTTCCTTTACAGCATATCTGTCTGTCTGGCAAAGGCTTCCAGCTCCAACCTCATTCCACCTACAAAGAAAGTCTTCCGGACACCCCCGAATCCCCAACTCCAAAAGAAACCCAATCACCTCCTGCTTCATCTACAGGTTGCACTTTTTATACTCTGTCTTGACAGATGGAACACTACACTGAGTAGTGTGGCAGGAAGCCCAAGGTTGTGCATCAGTGTCTTTGGCCTGGGTTTCTACAGGGCTGGGGGCCAAGGATGGGTATAAAAATAGCCTCCTATTTAAGTATGGAACCTCTATGGTATAAGAATCCCAGTATCATGATGGTGGATGAACATTTTAATTTTATCCCTGCAAGAGGAGCCACAGGAACTATCTCCTGCCTTCTGGGTGAAAGTCTTGGCTCTTCCCTTCTAGCATCTGTCTTGTCTGAGAAACCATTCGATTGGATCTGCAGAAGCGATAACTGATTTCCTTCGCTCTCCTTCGCTCTCCTCAAAATCTCCAAGCAATACAAACACGCTGTGTTTCAGCGATCTGACGGTGCATCTATAAGCTGTACAGGGCACCCAGTGCAGGGGCCAGTAGGCCAGAATCCATCAGGAGAGCTTTGACTTGAACACCCACACCACATGGTCACCTCCAGTGACAGTCCCACTCTTACTGTCACCCATGTTCTCTTCCTGTCACTCTGACCTCCTCTCTCTGCTCACCTTAACATGCTCTCTTGCGTTCTCCCCTCCCCTCTCTCCCTCATTCTCAGACAGAGCCATTTTAGACACACAAATAGCCCCTACCCGACCTCTGATCCCCAACCTGCAGTGCTCATATACTCTGCAAGACTTCCTTCCTGCTCCACATGTCAGAAATTAGCCACGGCTTCTTACCTCTGGGTACAGACAACTGCTTCCATCACAGACCCACAGCACCACAAGAAGCCCCTTGACCCTGATCCATGCCCAGGGAGTCACCATCCTAACCCCACTCACGGGACAGGAGCCTGAGCACTGGGGTGTGCAATGTGCCAGGCACTGGCATGCATGTGGAGCAAGAGCAGGTCCCACCTAGGTCGTGGCCCCTGACAAAAGTCCGGTGTGGCAGGCAGGAGCCCAGCACAACATAGTCCTTACCTGCTGGCTTGGCTGTCCAGTTCCAGGAGCTGTGCAGGTTTTCCAGGGCTGCTCTGCTGCTCTGGGGTGCTGGGGTCTGCAGATGGCTGGGTGGGTGCAGCTGCTTCTCCCTGGCCATCTCTCAGGGCTCCAGGCCTCCCCTGCCAGGCCTCTACCACCTTGGTGACCACATTCTTCTCCTCAAAACCTGCCAAGGAGCTGAGGAAGAACGAGCACCCTTATGGAGCGAGTGCCGTGGGACCAGCCCTTGCTCACCCACTGCACACAAATATCCCCTCCCATGGCCACAGCAGGCTCCTGTCCCGGGGTGGGGGTGGGGGTGGGGGGCAGGATAGAGAGGAGTCTGGCAGGGCCCCCAGCTCGGAGAGAGTTCGTCTTCTCCTCAGGACTGCTGCTTCCCTCCAGTCGATAAAGGCAATCTTCACGTGTATTAGATGAATTCCAGAAAATGAAACTATAGTTCACCATCACCTTGATCCTGGCCCATCCTGAACTCAACCCTACCAGCATCAACAGCTTGACTCCAATCGCTGGTGGGGCTACCTCAGGACAAGAAGATCACACCTCCAGCGACCTCCAGTCCTGGGATTCATGGAAGCTAAACCCACAGTAGGTAGGCTCCCTGCCTTCAAGGTGGAATGATAAGGGGGGCAGTGCTCATACCTTGGAGAGTACACCCTGAAAGCAATATGACTTATCAGCCTCAGGTGGAAGGAACCAGAATATCCCAGTAGGGACAACAAGCTGATTACCACATCCACTGCACCTGGTAGATTTGCAGGCACGTCAGTGCTGGGCCTCTCTGTGCTGCTTCTACCCAGTGATGTGCTGCAGCCCAGCCAGGTACCAAAAGTGGTCTTTCCACATAGTGCTGGTCCCTTAGCCAGCAGAATGCCCTGACACACCCACCTCACCTCTGCCTGGGATACAAACACTTGAGCCAAAGGCAAACCAAGAAGACTAAACAGCTTGTTTCCCGACTCTGGGAGCCCTGAGCTAGCTTTATCACGGACTTAGTATGAGTTCTATCCCTTCCAATGTTCCCTACAGAAATATGGTAATAGAGGTTATCCTTGCCAAGTTTGTGAATAAAGCCAAGTTCTCAGCAAAGAGCAATCTGGGGTTCCACTGTGACACAAGGACAAGTGGATGAATAAGGCTCCTTTGCCCTAGGTCTCAGAGCAGAGTCACTACAAGGTATAACTCACCTCACCCATAAAAAAGATGTCTTAGTAAAACAATCACAGGACATCTTGCTGAGCAATGTAACATCCCAGAGTCCAGGCCCCTAATGAACTGCCTGGAAGTCAAGTGTTTAGAGATAGGGAAGGTAATATGTCTGGCTGTAACGAGATCAAAGATCTAGAAGCCTAATACAGCTACTGCCAATTCTGGACACAATCACACTCTACATGGAAGAGAACAGCCCTTTCTACTCTTGCACTACCTCTAGTAGTTGACAGGCATTGTCCACAGTGAATAAATGTGCTTAAAGTTCACCTGTTTCTCTTGCAGAGAGAACATAACCCTGAAAAGATGAAACTTGCAACATAACAAAAAGGAAAACAGAATACGTTTTAGATGTAAAGTCTAATAAGTTTTTATAAAAAGAGAATTCAACGTTGATGTAGTGCATTGTGACAGGAAATGTCCTACATGCTTTGGACATACAAATCCATTTAACCCTCACAACAACTCTACGTGGTAGGAACTAGTATAGCTACTACTCTGCAAGTAAGGAAAATGAAGCACAGATGAGTAAGTTGCCCAAGGCCACATGGGAAGTAAGTGACAGAGCTTAGATTTGAGCCCAAGCACAGGCGTCCATGCTCCGCCTCTTCCTGTACGTGTGAGTAGTGTGATGAAACAAAAGCAAGTTAAGAGTATGGCAGAGTTCCTCAACTTTGGGACAGTTCCCCTGCTCTGCAGATCTCCCTGCCCACCCCCATGAGCCTCCTCACCCTCCCTCGCCTAACTCCTGGGAACTAAGCCCCTCCCCCAGGAAGCCCCCCAGCCCAGCGCAGGCAGGTCCTCCTAGGGGTGGGCGTGAGTGGTCCCTCGTGGTTGGAGCGTCCAGCTGCCCTCCCCGCGTGTCCACAGCTCGTGCCCCCGGCCGGTTCTGAAGACCCGCGCCCAGGGTCCAGAGACTACCAAGCGGGCTCGGGCCGCAGGAGCCCCTCTCGGCTCCTCGCGGGCACCGAGCTCCCTTGCTCTCCCCTTCACCGCGGCGCGGTGGTCCACACGTGGTCGGGCGTGCGGGGCGGGGGGCGGCTTCAACCCCAAGCCGGTGGGACCGCCGGGCCCTCCGGGCCAGGCGGGGGAAGTGCAGCGGCAGCCTCGGGCGGCCCGAGAGCTGAGGGGCGGCTCGGCCCAATTGTGATCCTCGCGCGACATCTGGCGGCCGGCGCGGGCACCGCCGCGGGAGAAGCGCCTCCGAGGCCTCTCGCGCCCAGGGAAGCCATTTCGCTTTGCGAACCGTCGCGTTTCCCGACAGGCACCGCGAGGCAAGCTCGCCGCTGCAGTTAATGGCGGCGCGCGCAGGCGCCCTCACGCGGAATCCAAGCGCGCACGGGCCAGAGAGGCGCACGCGCAGGCGCACACAGGGCAGTCTCAACGCTTGACTAGACCCAAACGTGCGCAGGCGCTCACAATCGGGGAGTCACGCGCAGGCTCTTAAGTGCCGGCGCGCACATTCTGCGACCGTCGCCCGATCCCTGCTGCCCAGGTGGGAACTGTCTGCGTCCACCGTTTTTTTCCTTCCCAGTCCTGAATTCACATTCCTACCCGCAGAGATCATGACAGCTCTATATCAGGGTTTGTCAACGTCGCCATTATTGGCATTTTGGACTGGATAATCGTGTGGTTGGTGGGAGCTGTCCCGTGCATTGTAGGACGTTAGACAGCATCCCTGGTCTCCACCGTTTGCCAGTAACACCGTTCTCCCAGTTGTGGCAATCAGTAGTGTTTCCAGACAATGGCAAGTGACTCCCAGCGGGTGGGAGATGGGGGAGATGCCCCTGGTTCAGAACCACTACCCTAGAACAGTAGTTCTCAGCTTAGGCTGAACATAGAAATAAACTGGGAGTTTAAAAAAAAAAAAAGTCATTGATAGTGGAGGCCCACCTCAGAAGAATTAAATCTAAATCTCTCTGCATGGGGCTCACAATGCTTTAAAAAATTATTTTTAACACTTCCCAGATGATTCTCAAGTGCAGCCAGAGTTGTCAAACACTGATCAAGAAAATTTGCTTTGATTTTGCAAACATTTAATCAGAGGAAAGTAGTTCCAAGTCTGTGCTCTAGAGTTGGCTAGATCTGAGCTCTATTCCTAGCTCTGCTCCTCACAGGAGCCCTCCATTCCTTCACTGTCAAATTGTATAAGAATCCAGATCCTGCCCCAGGTTTGGGGAAAATTAGGTGAGACTATACAGATGGCATGCTGTACACATTAACCATCTGGCAGTTACTGGTTCTGGGTCTTGAGAATAGGCTCCAAAGAACAGATTTCATAAAGTAGCTTTTTAAAGTTTTTCTTAGAGCCTCTGGCTTTCGGACTCAAGTCTGCCATTTGTAAGCCCTTGCCAAGTCATTTAACCTTTCTGTACCTCAGTTTCCCCATCTTATCCATTTCACACAGTTTCTGGGAAGATTGTAAAGCACCTAGTAAAGTGCACTCTAGGTGTCAGTTAATTCTTTTCACTCTGTTAATTCTCAGTGAAATGTGAAACAAAAAAGGCACAGAATAGGGCCTCATACCTTGGAGATCCATTGCCCACCCAAACCCCAGCATCATGGTTTATGTAAAAAAGGACCTGCAGTGTGGTGTGCAGTTGTAAAAATTCACTCACCTTTTAAACACCTAAATCAGACCATCCTCCTCACTGGCTTAAAACTTGAAATAAGATAGAATCTCCTTATCATGGCTTACCAAGGCCCTGTTCCATCTATGGTCCCCCTTACCAGGTAGGCTTCAGCCATTGTATGCTTTGGAACCTGCTAAGCGTGTTCTCACAACAGGGTTTTTAAGTTTGTGGTTCCCTAGCTGCACCTCTTTTCTCGTTGCTCCTCCTAGAGTTGTTGGTTCCTTCTCTTCCGTAGAGGAGCTCTGCTGAGTCACCACCTCCACTCATCTAAGTAATAGCCCTCCTTCCAATATCACTATCTTAGCATCCTGTCTATTTCTTTTAGAGCACTGTTCTTCCCAGGAGTCACAGAGACCTGGGTTCCAGTCCTTTGTTCTTCATTATGGTTAGGTGCAAACCTCACAGGATTGTGCGGAGGACTGAATGAGAGTAGAGGGCTGTGCACACAGTAGGTGCCCCCAAAGTGAAGTAGCTGTTGTGATTATTAATGATATCTGGTACTAAAGGCCAGTCAGCCCCTGCCTACCTCAACAAGCCTACTGTTCACCACTCCTCCCACAAGGATCCTCACTACTGGCTATACTCCACTACATACAGTGCCCAGAAAACACCAGGTTGTTTGCAGTCCTTCGTACAGCCTGTTCCCTTTGCTTGGAGGACTCCTAGTCACCTTTCAGGATTCAGCTCAAAAGCCACCTGCCCATGAAGCCATCCTGGGCTCCAACATGATGTGTTGTTCTAGGCTGGGCCAGGTTTTGCCCCCCATCAGCTATGTCAGATTTGTCTCTGTGCTCCAGCCTCCAGCACAGGGCAGGTACCATCGAAGTGGTCACTAACTTCCTGCTTATGGAGGACTTCCTGGCCAGAGGCAACAAGGTGTAATGGAAGGCTCTGTGGCCTCAAAGGCAGAGGCCAGAGGTTTTCAGCTGGGGCTTCGGCCCTTGCTGCATTGCTTAGGCCAGCTCACAGGCCTCACTGGCCTCACCTTCCCAGCCAAAGGCCCATGCACACCTGAGCTGCCTTGCTGCACCACGGAAGCTCCATACTGTTGGCTGGTGCCTTACCCCTTCAGGTCTGTCTCCATGTCCTCCAGGTCTGCTGGGCTGTTGCTCTTCCTGCCAGCCAGGACAGCAGAGGCCAATGTGGCACCAGAACTAAGGGAGGAAGCACACAGGCCTGCTGAGGCCTCAGACCAAAGGCGACTGGGGCCCAGGTTTTCCACTTCTCAGGGAAGGGGGGACCCACATCTGCCAATAAAGGCTGCCATTAGTGTGGCACAGATGCAACTGTATCTGAGAATATCTTGTGAGCCCTGGCTGTAGCCTTAGCACTTGAGATCAAGACTACGCCTTGGCCATGATCAGCTTGGAATCCCTGAGGAAGTCTACTCCTAGTTTTGGGTTCCAGTATCCTTGCCTGACCTACACCTCCTGGGGCCCTGTAGGAATCCAGAAACATCGTTCTTTACTAAAAGTGCCACACACACCCAGCAAAATGGCCGCTCCCACTGGTGGACTGGGAGATGAAATAGGGCAGAAGCCTGCAGCCTGGAAACACACAACTTCTTCCCATTGCAACTTTGTGCCTCCCCAGCCACCTCCACATGCTCTCTGGGACTGAGCCCTGTGCTGCTGGCTAGCAGTCCCTGGGATTCCTCCCCTGACTCCTGCTTGCTGGGCCAGGCTACAGTCCCTGCAGGAGAGATTCACAGAGACCTCCTAGCAGGGTCTTTTCCCAAACTCTGCCTCCCAATGTCCTCTTCTCAACCATCTCAGCTTGGATCCCTGTGGGTAGTTGCTGAGTTGTATGGGTCTCCCGAATTATCACCTGTACCCCCTCTCGCACTGCCCCAGGTGAGTGAGTTCACCTCCAGGTCAGGGCCCCTCCCAGCCTTCCCTCTCCTGTGGTGATCACCTGATGTGAAGATGGTTGAGAGGCACGAGGGGGATCCTGGGGTGCTGGAAGCAAGGATGAACCTTGAAGGCTGTCTGGCAATGGGATTGGTCATGGGGCAGTTGCTCTGCCCTTACCTGGTGGCCGCTGGTCCAGGCTTGCGAGGCTGCAAGTTGGCACTGTCTACCTCCTGATCATCCAGGACAGGGCTGAAGCCAGCAGCTGAGCACAGCCTGTGGAAGGAGGCCAAGCCTGGTTGATTCAGAACTTTGTGTCTGTATGTCTCCTTTCCTCGAGAGGTTGGCTACTGTCCCCGACAGATGATGGAGACTGAGAGTTGCTCAAACAGATGCTCAGGGCACAATAGTCACTTCTACCCCACGGCTGACTGACACCAGGGCAGTGTGCCTTAGTGGTTAAGTGTATACACCCTGGAGGCACATTGCTTGGATTCACATCACAGCTTTGCTAACCTCCTGGCTGTGTGACCTTGGGCACATCACCTGACGTCTTTGGGCCTCAGTCTAATGTCAGTGGAATGAGGATGATAACTGGTCTGCCTCATACATTTTCTGAGAAGAGTAATTGAGTTAATAGATGCCAAATGCTTAGAATCCTGCTTGGGCCCTAACATCAAGTTAAGACAGATTCAGTGGGTGCTGTCTTATGCAGCCTTCCCAGGGAAAGGCTGGATACTCCACCTCTGTGTAAATCACAGCACACCAAGCAGCCAGGCCTCAGAGGGCACCACGCCCCCTGTGCGAACCTGCACCCTCCACCTGAACAGTACGCTCACCAAGAGTTCCTTGTGTTTGCTCCCAAACTCATTTATGCCAGTTGTGCTCACAACCAGTATGACCAAATTCAGTTATTGAGTAAACTGACGAAAATGTATGGAAAAGGACAGTGGTTTTCTTTTCATGAGAAACAACCTTTTCTTTGGAAAGACAAAAAACGCAACTCTCTTAAAAATCATTGCCAAAATCAATGTAGCTAAGACAACATGAAAGACTTAAAAATCATAAGAATCTAGGAGATTCTTCAGCTAATCTTGTAAGTTAGTATGAGCTCTGGCTTCATTGTAAGGAAACCAAAAGCAGAAAGCAAAGCGTTCACTTTATGAGGGTGCGTAAGTAAGAAGGGTGATCTGGATGAATATTCAAAGACAAAGAACCAAGCCCGGTCACATTGGACCAGAGGATGGAGTCAGTGTGCAGGACCGTGCTGGCCAGCACTCGGCGGTGCAGGCTGCAGGTGCTGGGGTCTGCACAGTCCTCCCCGCCAGCGGCAGCTCAGAGAACTGAGGCCCTGGCCTCGTGACCTCTCCTTTTGCCTGCTGAGGCTCAGTGGGCAGAGGCTGGGGCCCACTGTCCTCTCCCCGTGCTGGCTTGTGCTCCTGATTTGGAAGTGGGGGCTCTGGGGCCAGGCATCAGTTGCAAACTGGTCAACATAGTGAGGGAAAGGGGTCTCAGTGGGCTTGGGGACATGGGGGCAGCCAAAAGAGCCAGTTGGGAAAGCAGGGATTCCTTCCTCAGGCAGACGCCTGGAGGGCAGGGTGCCGGCTGGCAGCGTGTGCTCATGGCTCTCTGCAGACACTGGCTTTGCCATTCCCCTCTGGCCACCTGCTCTGAACCATAAGGGCTGTAGCACAGCTTGGGGCTGACGTACCTGTGCCGGCATCCGCAGGACGACGCAAACTTGGCTTGGAGCCATTCCCCAAATCACCTAAGAAAACGGCCCTGGACTCCACCCAGATCCAAAAACTCAGAGCCCAGCTAGAAACACGTGTCTCCTAGTCTGTCTCACCGGGGCCGCTGCTTTTCTGCTCACTGACCCTGAGAGCAGAGCTGGCCAGAGGAGGAGAGGGGCCGGGGGTGGAGGGGGAGGACTGGGGGCTTCTGGAAGGCGAGGGAGAAAGCAAGCATGAGAGTGCTCAGCCAAGGAGGAAGAAGGCATGTCCGTCCTACCTGTCTCGCGCCTGCCTTGTGCCTCCTTGGGAGGTGCTTGAGAGCCAGTGGCAGAGGGCAGGAGAAGGAGCAAGATTCAGCACTGGTAATTCCCTGAGGTGGAAAGCCCAAGGACAGAGGATGTGATGGCAGCGGGAGTGCTGGCGACGGGAGAAGCAGGAGGCAGGACTGTAGGAAATGAGCAGTGCTCTGCCCCTAGCAACTGAAGCAGTTTTAGCAACTTGACCCTGGCCTGTCACCAGGAACATGAGAGAATACCCAACTTGGGGCCACCAGCTTCCCCTGGGTAGCTCACCCTCCTCTCCCAGAGCTGATGTCTGCTCCAGCCAAGCCTTCAGGTGGGGAGCCTGTGGCTCCAGCTCCCACGTGGCCAGCACTTGACTGTGCACTTGATCTGTTATGGGCAGAGAAGCATTTGCTGACTGTAATTGGCTTCTGCTTTGATCAAACTCAGATGTCCTGAGAGCAGGCCTCAAGGACCAAAAGCTCAAGCCTGCAGCTGCCACCCTGCGCTGCTCCATTTGGAGCCAAGACTACAGCAGCAGTATTTCTATTTTTTCTAAACTTGCTGGGCTGAGAGCAACAGTGGAGGCAAGAAACAGAGCAAGGTGGCAACTCAGGAGGAGGCTAGCACTTTGGAGGGGGGCAATGGCCAACATAACCAGGGTCAAAGCACTTGGGGCCACTAATAAAGCATAGAACCCAGGGCAGAGACCAGGCTCCCAAACCATCCTGGGTCCCCTTCCCTCATTCCCAGGCCTGAATCCCAACTGAAGGTCTGAGGCTCCACACTAAGAACACAGTGGCAGGCAGACAAGGCTGCGTGCTCTTATCCATTACTGGCTACCAGCTTCCTGTTGAGGAAATACCCAACTCTCAGCCACTGTTCACCACACCCAGGCTCCCCTGGTCCAGCTTGAAGGACAGGTCAGTGGGATGGTTGTGGGATGGCTGGGCACAGCCACCCTCTCTGGGCTCATCATCCCCTGCTAGGCTCTGCCTCCCATCCTTGCCCACCACCGTCCACATTCCCTTTGTCTACAGGTCATCCTGGAAGTCCCTGTTAGATGCACCCTTTGGTCACTGACTTCCCCAGACTGCCAGCTTGGCGGCCTTGCTTGCCTTGGCTGAACAGGGTGGCTTTCAATGGAACAAAAGCACAGTGAGGCTGGGCCAAGGGCTGGGATGGGGGTGGCCTAGCCTGGAGTTTTGTCCCCTTCTGCAGCTGGCTCCCTGAGTGAACTTGGCAGGCTTCTGCCCCTCTCCAGGCCTCATGCATGTCTTCGTTCATTCTTTCAGTAGATATTCCTTGAGGATCTGCACTTCCCCAGACACAGGGGACACAGCAGGCCTTGGATGGTGGGCTGCATGGGCTCCATGTCCCTGAACTGAGTTACCTGTCAGAGTCTTGATCAGGGCCCTTGAAGTCCCCTTCACCAGTCAAGTCTCTCTTGGGCTCTCTGGTGTTGGGGGCCTCTTTGTTTTTGGCACCTGGGGAAGACCTACAGTGGAAAGAAACACAAGTTAACCACCTATCAGAGGGGGTAGTGACTGCATCCCCAAATGCCAGCTGTCTCCAAGGAGCTTAAAACCTGGTATTGAAGGATTGGCCAATTCTGCAAATCTACTCACAGCTTCTGCTGACTGAGGGTCAGACCCTATTCTCATGACTCCACATGCATTAGCTTTCCACATCAACCCCACAACGTGAGTACTGTTATTATCCATGCCCACTTTCCAGATGAGAAAACTGAAGCACAGACAGCCCGGAGTGAATTGCCCCAGATTCCATTGGTAACAAAGGGAACAGCTGAGATTTGAACCCAAGCCATCTGGCTTCAGAGTTCCAGACTATAATTCACCACAGTGTAAGACTGATATTAACCTTCTGATTCAAACTCCCTCTGTTCTCTCCAGGGTCATCAGGGAGCGTCATGGTGTCAAACTCAAAAGAGACACTCCTATTGTCATCACCTTCAGGACCACTGACCAGTGGGCCATTCCCGCCTTCTCTCCCCCTTCTGTCCACATGACTCTCTGACACTGCCTCCTACCTCCATGGCCACACCTTCCCAGTCTCCTTCACCTTTTTCTCTTCTTCTGCCCCTTGAATGTTGCTGTTCCAGGTGTTTCTCTCCATCTGCATGCTCCATCACCTTGGCCACCTCCTCTGCTCCCAAGGCATCAACCGCCAACAATGAACCAATGACATCTGCATGTTCCCACCCCCTACTCTGTGCTCTGACCCATATCTCCACTGCTTCTTGGACTGGCCCTGGTAGCTTACCTTCAACATGGCCAGAACTGACCACCCTCCCCCAGATGCCCTCAGAGTGGGTGACCAGGCAGTAGCCACCTCCATGATAAAGTCTGTGTTCAGCTTGCTGTCCCCTCTCCTTGATTCCCTTGACATTTTAGCCCATGTAAACCTTGACATTGAATCCTATTTCAGTTCTCATCTGTCTATAACATGGAAATCTCTTGAGCCCTGACCTCTCTCCCAAAACTCAACTGCAAACCCTCAAATATTTCCTGGTAATTTGCATTTGGATACCTATAAATAAACTCATCATATATTCACTCAAAAATACTAAGTATTTCTATCACCCCTCCCTCTTCCCTCCCCCTGGTCCCCACTAGTGTAGTGAGTGAGTATGGAGCAAAACGTGCATGGTGGGAGTCAGGCTGCCTTGGTGGGAGCCATGGGTTGGCCTGCTCTTGGCTTTGTGACTTTGAGCAAGTTACTTCACCATTCAGGGTCTCAGTTTCCTCATCTGTAAAATGGACGTAGTGATTGCATCTGCCTCCTGTATGGGGGCACGTGCAAGGCTGCTTGTAGCAGGGCGGGGCTTAGTGAATTCTAGCTTTCCCTCTTTCTCCCTTTGCCCCAACTTGACTTTCTTGTTGGAAAATGGAGGAGGGGCACTCCCGAGGCCTTATGGGAACACAGCACAGACCTTCCTCAGAGACAGCCTGGCTTTTTCCTGCATCTCTCGGGGGTTACTCTGCCCCTGTTTTTCAGGGACTCGTCGCCTTAGGAAAACCAGTGAAGCCACTTTTGGTGTTGCCTTATTAAAGAGATCATCATGCTGGATGATTCTCAGTGATTTCAGCAATGAAAGCTCCAGCAGGACATGAGGGGACCCAGAGCCGCAACCCTGCTCTCCAGGAGCTTGGAGTCCTAGGAAGAGCACCATCTATGAGTGGACAAGTGTGACTCCTCGTGTGACTCTGCTGGAGGTAGGAACACAGAGCCGTGTGAACTTTGCGGGGACAGCCCCTCACGGAAGCTGCCTCAGAAAGAGACACAGGGGAAGGAGGGCTTCAGAGGGGAGACATGTGAGGTGGAACTGAATACTGCAGAGGGAAAAGGGCATCCCGGGCAGAGCCCACAGGCTGCACAGACGAGCAGTGCTGGGGGAGGCTGCAGTGGCGGGCCCGGGGGCAGGCCTCGCCAGGTGAGGTAGAGACTTCAGGCTACAGAGGCTAATGGGGGGTGGGGGAGGGGTGGAGCAAGTGATGGAGAAGGCCTGGATCCAAGGGAGGGCAGTAGGGACAGAAATATCTCTAAAATAGAATGGCCAGAACTCCGTGCCTGAGTGGAGTGGGGTGTAGACAGGGAGGAACCAAGGAAGAGAGGAAAGGGACCTAGCGATCTGTCAGGACCTGTCTTGGAGGTCAGTTCCTCCAGGAAGCCTTCCCTAACCACCTCCATCCCCTTTGCCGTGCAGGTGAGAGGCCCTTGCTCAGAGCTCCCACTGTCCGGAAGATTATCCTGGGCAGACTCTCCGGCACCCCTGTCCCAGACCTCATAAGGCAGGGTCCCAGTCTGTCTGCTTCACTGCTGCCTCCCAGACCCTGGCACAGGAGTCAGGCGTGTGGCAGGGGCTTAGCACACGTTAGTTGGGTGAATAGCCAAATGAGCTGGAGACACCATGCTACAGAGAAGCAGGAGGCCTCCTCTATGGGTCTGCTCCCTAGGGAGAAGTTGCCTCTCCCTGCTCAGATATCCCCTTGCCCCCACCCCAGCTTCCCTGGGGCCTGGCTCCCAGCCCCCTGAATCCTACCTGCATGTTACCTGGTGGTCTGGCCCCTAACCTGGGGGCAGGGGCTGGGTCTGCCATGCTCCCTGCTGGTTGTACTCCTGCCCCATCTCTTGAGCTGTTGAGGCTGACCCATTGACTCTGCCCTGATCCTGGCGACCCCTCTCACACAGGCAGGGCCACTGCCCCAGTGGCCTTGGGGGCCTCCAAAAATCCCATATCCTGACTCAGCACAGCTGGCTGGTCCCATCCTCAAGGCCCAGCTGGGTGAGCCATCACTTCCAGGGGGCTCCTGGCACACTGCTCTCACTTCTATCTGTTTCTCCCCCACCAGGCAGACAGTCAGCAACTCCCAGGTCGCTCATGCCCCCCACCAACCAGCCTCCAGGCCGCATCATTTGCACCCTGGCCCTGCTGCCCCCATCTCTAGAATGGTGTGTGAGGAGCCCAGACAGCAGCAGGGCCCCTGTACCTCATTCCTCCCAGGTCTGGGGCCACCAGGCGGAGTCCTGCCCCAGGCGTCATGATCTGCAGGCGGACAGTCTCCTCACCTCTTGGGCTGCAGCCAAAGGAGAGAGCCAGAGAACTGCTGGTAAGAAAGGCCTCCCCTTCCCCATCTGTGCTGATGCTCCCAGGGCATCCTCCCTCAGGAGCCTCCTGGCTAGTGCGGTGGGGCACCCAGACCCATTGCCCCCTTTTCTCTTGTCTCCCCTTTGGACTTGAGCCTTCTTAGTGCTGCAGCTGAGCTTGGACCACTGACCTCCAGGTCCTAGAGGAAGGAGACTTAAGGACCCATTCACCAATCTCCCACCCTGAAGCCTAGCCCCGTTCAGGCGCAGTGGGGGACCTACTAGGTGGAAATGGGACTGCCAGTCCTGACAATGCTGCTGAACATAGGCAGAGGCAAGCCCTGCCCGTGGCCCCACTGGAGCATCCAAAGTGGCTATTTGTGAGGCCAGTGGGAATTCTGAGTTCATGGGCTGATGGGAACCAATGATGAACCAGATGCCCAGGAAACCTACAGACCACATTTAGAGTGAGAGCCAGTGGGAGGGGCACGTCAGAGAGTCAGGGGATGAAGGTAAGAGAACAGGTGCCTGCGAACTGGAGCCCATGGAGTATCAGGCATTGTCAGCACTCAGAGGGCCCCTTTGAGGGTTCCTGTGCTCAGATATTGGTGTGTGGGTGACTGCACACATCCCTCCATGTCCCATGCATTTTTTTGCCCCCATTGCAGGACCTAGAGAGAATCCCGAGCTCCCTGGCTTTGTGGGGGTACCCTTCACTGCAAACCATGCCTACACAGGTCCACATTACAGTCACTCAGTCCTGCCTTTGGTTGCCCCTGAGACCTGGGGTACAGATAGGTGTGAACCTTCAGCCCAACAGAGGGCAGCATGAGGGTGGAGTGGCCTGGGCGCTGACTCTACTAAGCTGTAGGGCTGTGGACAAATCCAGCCCCAAAGGCACCTGAGAAGTTCCATGAAGGTGCAGCCCAGCCCAGGCCAACTGGGGGGAGACTGGGTGGAGGAGGTGGAGCTGGCAGGGCTCTTAAATACAGAAACCAGATGGGCTTGAAGTAGGGGGTGAGGGGCTTGACATGGTCAGTCCAGCACTTTTGAAAGGCCACTCCGGGGTCCCAGGAGGAGGAGGGGTCGGGTGGAGGGGGGCTGGGTGGAGACGGGGAGTTGAGTAGTCCCCTGTTTGGGTGATAATGAGGATGACAGCATTAAAGCCCCTGGCTGCTGTCCCTACTCTGTGCCATCTAAAGCACGTGGTGCCAGGAAGCAGGGACACATCCCACTTGGGGACATCACAGGGAAGTGAAGCATACTTTCTCCCTGGTGGTTCTTCTTATGTCAGAGAAGAAATTGGGGCAAAGCGCTGCCCCACCTGGTGCCTCTCCCTCGATGCCTTCCTCCTGAGCGACTCCTTTTTAAAGGCCCAGCTCAAACGGCACCTCTTCCAGGGGTCTGTTATGGGTTGCACTATGTCCCCCCAAAAGATATGTTGAAGTCCTGTCCCCTGATGTCTGTGAATGTTACCTTACTTGGAAATAGGGTCTTTGCAGAGGTAATTAGTTAACTAAGATAATTATTCATTAAGATAATGTCATACTGGAGTAGGATGGGTCTTAATGCAGTATGACTAGTGTCCTTATAAAAAGGGGGCATTTGAACACAGACCTTCAGAGGGAAGACAGCCATGTGATAACAGAAGCAGAAGCTGAGTGATGCCCCTGCAAGCGAAGAAATGCCAAGAGAAAAAGGCTTGGAACAGATTTTCTCCCAGAGCCTTTGGAGGAGCACATGGCCTCACTGACACCTTCCTTGATTGAGGACTTCTGGCCTCTAGAACTGTGAAAGGATAAATTTCTGTTGTTCCATCCACCCAGTTTCTGGTACCTTGTTACGGCAGCCCCAGCCTATCCTCCCCTGCAGCCTCCACCAGCCCCACTACCTCCCCAGACTCTCAACCACAGATAGCTCTGATCCAATTTGAAGTTCTCAGCTGGACTCATCCAGTGCGGCCCTAGTTGCCACTGGGAGTGACAGTGGTCTGTAGCAAAAGGTGTGCCAAAGAATTCATCCAGCTAAGAGAGGGATAGGTCAGGGAGGGAGGGAGGAGGGAGTATCTTATCTCCTCTGGCGCCCACAATGGTATTTCCCTCAGAGGCCAGCAGGTGGCGATATTTGTCTCCTCATTTAAAGGCAGGGCCCTGCCAATTAGGATGTGCCCAGCGACCTACCGCGGCACGTGAACGCTGTGCAAAGGACTTTACATGCATCATCGCATTTAGTATTGGGGACAGCCTCTGGAGGTAGGTATCACTGCTCCCTATTTTACACATAAGGAAACTGAGGCAGAGAGAGGGAAAGTGACTTGCTCAAGGTCACACAGCCAGTACAGGGCAATGCCAGGATTTTGCCCTGTACCAGAAGCTGTACTCTTACTCACTGCTCCCCAGTTACTCTGCCAGGTCAGAGGGGAAAAATGAGGCGAACCCAAGAAACCAGGCCCTGCGGTGCATGGAGGGAGAGCCCATGCCACAGGTGAGCAGTGGAGGTGGGAGGGGGAATGGGGAGGGGGGTTGACAGTGGAGACCAGTAGCTCAGGTTTGGACACTTGGCGCTGAGGGGCCTTTGCACTTCCACTGGGAAGAAAGATAGCTGGAGAGCCCCCAGGACACACTGAAGTCCCTAAAGGATTTGGCGCCTAAGACAGGGGCACCTTCAGATCTGAGCCATGGAGGGTAGGGCAGGGGCACACCTGGGGAGTGGCAGCCTCAGCAGGGCCATGCCTGGGGACAAGGCTGTGATAGTTTCCTTTCTTTCTGTGCCATAAACCAACTTTTTCTGAGGCACTGCGGGACCTCAGGGTTTGGTTGAGTCACTGCTCCCCAGGAGGCTGGGCTCCTTCAAGAGTACAGCCAGGCCTGGACTCCTCGGATAACCAGGCAGACAGGAGCTGGGCATGGAGGACTGATGGCGGCTACCTGACCCAGTGTAGGCCCTGATGGGGTGGCGTCAGAGAGGAAGGCTGCCCACCTGGAAGCTGCCCCATGGGTTCCAAACACTTGGTGACATTGGTGTGACGGAAGAAGCATCATGTTGAGCCTCCCTGACCAGCTACTATTGCACACTGATGGTGAGGGGGCCCTTTCCTTCCTGCTGTGAGACATCTTAGTATCTGGAACATTCCAGAATCTGGTCCCATTTCTGTTTCCTGGGGCCTCACAGGTAAGTTTGACCTCAGACTTCCAGCCTCCAGAACTTTGAGATAGTATATTTTTGTTGTTTGAGCCCCCAATTTGTCTATGACAAGCCAGATGACTCAGATTAAACACCCGAAGGAATTTTCCACAATAAATATTAAAATACTAAATAATATTAAAATAATAAATATTAAAATAAAATATTAAAATCTCAAATCCATAATATAGCACAACCCAATTCACCTCCTATATTCTTTTAGAAGGCATCTGAGAACAACCATTCATTTTTTTTTCAAAAGAGAAATAAGGAGAAATCAGAGATGTGTACTGTTTTGGCTGAATTGTGTCCCCTCCAAAATTTATACAGTGAAGTCCAAATCCCCAGTGCCTCAGAATGTGAGATGATTTGGAGTAAGGTCATTACAATTAAGATGAGGTCATACTGGAGTAGGGTGG
This sequence comes from Camelus bactrianus, assembly GCF_048773025.1. Taxonomy (NCBI): domain Eukaryota; kingdom Metazoa; phylum Chordata; class Mammalia; order Artiodactyla; family Camelidae; genus Camelus; species Camelus bactrianus. The sequence goes on along the minus strand of NC_133575.1, from coordinate 116,091,860 downwards.
CCCCTGATCTAATATGACTAATGTCCTTATAAGAAGAGGAGGTCAGAGCACACACACACAGACAGAGACCTGGTGAAGACACAAGGAGAAGACGGTCAAGGAGAGAGGTCTTAAGAGAATCCAGCCCTGCCAACACTTTCATCTCAGACTTCCAGCCTCCAGAGCTGGGAGATAAGACACTTTGGTTATTTGGTCACCTAGTACCAGTTTGTGGTTCTTTGTTGCAGTGTCTCTGGCAGACTAAGCCCCCACGTTCCATCCATTACCAAGTTCCATCCATGCTAGCTTGTGAGGCACTCTTGAAGTTTCCTACTTGTTCAAAAGTTCTTATGGCAAAGGTTCAGACAAGCAGGGAGGCTCAAGAGAGGGAGGAGGGGAAGAGGAGCAGCATCCGGGCAGAGGCCCACTGGCCTCCTCCCCAGGCCCTTGCAGGAATGGCCTGGGGCTGGCCTTGCACTCCCGGCTCCCTCTGGACACACAAACTCTGCAGCCTCGCTCTCCTCCGCCAGTCTGTGCTGTGGCAGGTGGTCCTGTCTCCCTCCCAGCACAGAAGAGGTGGCCCTGAGGACTGAGGGCACATACAGATGGTTATGGGGCTGGAGATGGGGAGGAGTGGGGACTTGCAGTGGCATTACAAGGGCTGGAACAGCCCCAGAGGCCGGGTCGCTCTCGGCAGGATTTCGCACGATTCAGCTCACAGTACAAGGAGGTATTGATTGCCTTTCGCCCGCAGACAAGAGAGCACCATTATCTGACCGGACACTCTGGGACTCAGCAATCAGGACAGAGCAGGGCCCCGCCTGTAGTAAGATCGCCAGCGCTCAGCCTGCCCCGGCCCTGTCACCCCATGGCCAGACCATCCCATCTGACAGGCTCACGGGCCAGAGCCAGCTTCTGGCACCCACCTGGGCTCCCAAGTCCTGGCGGGGCTGGACATGCGCTCTGTCCACATCACCTGAGATGCTTGGGCTCTGCCTCTGTCCGTGCTGCCAAAGAAGGGGCTGTGAGGGGTGGCATGGGGACTGCAGAGCCTTCCCTGGTGGAGGCAGAGGACAGCGTGTGCAGCTTGAACTTGACCAACTTATAGGAGAGCCTTGAACAAGCCTAAAAATAGTGGTACTTTTTCTCAGGCTGTTGTAGCTGCCACTGGGCTCAGAGGTGCAAGGGTTAAGTTGACACACATAAGCACTAAAGGGACAAGAATGAAGCGCTGCCTCCCAGGAGGCCAGGCTGTTTTGCTCCTTTCAACCCTAGGACATCCAGACAGACAGGCTCTCACTGATTTCTGTGCCCCATCCTGTCACTGGGCACATGGGGACAGTGGCCCTGAGGCCCGCCAGGGAGGTGACCTGGCAGAGGTTCCACAGGGACTGAGCGGCAGGGAGGAGCGATTGATTACCTGCTGAAGCTGGGAGGGGATCTTTCCAGAGCAGGTGGATCCTGGCTTTTCTCGGAAGGCACATCCTCATTCACCACCTCCACCCTTTGGGCAAGAAAAGAAACAGATGCACCATGTGTCTTCGGGGCCCTTCCGGCCTGCTCTGCTGCCCCTGAAGGACATGCCTCTGTTCGGTGATGCTTATGGCCACGAGATGGCTCAGGCTGGGGTGTAGCAACTGCAACTTGATATAAGGACAGCATCCTGCGTTGAATAGTGTCGCACCAAAATCCATGTCTGTCTGGAACCTGTGAGTGTGATCTCATTTGGAAATAGAGATCAGTTTGTAATCAAGTTAGGACGAGGTCACACGGCAGTAGGGTGAGCCCTAAATCCAATGACCATTGTCCTCATAAGAGGGAAATCTGGACACAGACACACAGCCATGTGATGATGGAGGCAGAGATAGGAGTCATGTGTCTACAGGCCAAGGAATGCCAGGGAGCGCAGGCGATACCAGAAGCTGGGAGAGAGGCCTGGGCTGCTTCCTCCCTGACAGCTTCCAGAAGGAGCCAACCCTGTTCACACCTTGATCTTGGACTTCTAGTTTCCAGAACTGGGACACACGCTCCTGGGCTTTGTTATGGCAGTCCCAGGAACCTAACACAGCCAGGAAGAGCATAGCATTATCTGTCATTCCATCATGCTGCCACCACCCTCTGCTGGCTGTTGTCCACTCAGCCTTTTTGGTCTTCCCACCTCTGGGCCTTTGCACAGCTGGGCCCTCTGCCTGGAACCCTTGGCCTGCTGAGTCTTCCTTGTTTTTCAGTCCTCAGCTCGCTATGCCACCTGGTCGTGGATGCTTCCCCTATGTATCCAACAGAATATCCCTAAAATTCAACTTTCCAGGGGTTTCTTCTCCGTCCTCCTCTGAGTAGTCTCCTCTCGCAGAAGAGGTCTTGTCAACTCATGGTGACACCCCTCCATCATGCAGCTGGAGTGTCCTGATATCCAAATTATGCCCCATTGATCCCTGTTCATCCATCTCCAATGTCATGGTCAGTTCCAAGGGTCTGGTCAGGCAGGAGCTCCCAATGTCAACCCTTTGAACCCCAGCCTAACGATCCCTCCTGACAAGGTATTGTCCAGCCTGTCCCTGGTAGGGTGGGAGGGAGGGCAAAGGAACAGCTGCTTTGGACCCTGGTAGCTACTCTTGTTTCAAAACTCCAAAGGCCCTTGGAAACACTTCAGCTCCATCTTGGGTCAGGGGCCTAGCCCTGTTAGCCACAGGCAAATGGAAGTTTCTGGTCACAAGCTGTGTTCTCTCAGCTGGGCCCCTGCCTATGCAGAATTGGTGGCCATGTGTGCCACCACAACTAGCAAGATGCTTGCTTGGCTTTCAAAAAGAAGCCACCAGCCCCTCATAATTCCCTCTACTCAGGGATAGCTACCCCATTGCCCATCCTGCGCCCTCTCCACCTAGTGCCCACACACCACCCCTGCCAACAGAAGACTTTGGCTGACACTTACCTCTTCGCAATGAATGGGGCCTGTGTCTCCTGGGCAGGGCTGCTGGAAAGGAGGCAGAAAAGTGACATGTTGGGCAGAGCCAGTGGACAGGTGACGTCACGTCCTCTCTCCCATTCCCAGCACCTTGCCTGCCCTGATGGCAGCAGCCAGACCTCTCAGTTTTCCAGAAAGTACATCTGAGAGTCCCAGAAGTTCTGGCCAGAAGGGCCCTCTCAACCCACCCCTCAACAGCCCGAGGAAGACTGAGGGGAAAGAAACTGTCCCAGAGCATGGAGCTGGTTGGTGGCTGAGCTGGCCCGAAACCAGGCCCTGCCATGTCACCTGCTCTTCTTGGCTGCTGATAGGACATAGGAGTGCTCACGGGGGACCGTCTTCCTCAGCACGCTGCTTGCAGCTTCTGACCTGGGACGACACAAGAAGGGGGCAACTGATGGTGTGAGGTGGGACTCGATCTGCCAGCATAGCCTGGCAGGTACTCGGGAGGCAGGCGGAGCTTTTGTAACCCCACACATAGTAGGTGGCAGTGTGGGCAGTCGGTGCCTGGCAGCTTGGCTCTGGAGCTCTTGGCTTTTCTCTTACACCTCCCAGGCCCAGGGACCCCTGGCCCTGTGGACTCTGCCCCTAGGATTGCCCAAGAACGCAGGCCTCACTTTGGGACATGGAGAATGGGCACCTCTGGAGCCTGGCCCTGCCGCCTCCCTGGCACACACAGAAGGGTTCTCCCTGGCCACTCTGCACAGCCTGTTTTGGCCCAATTTGCTCAGGACCCTTTTAAACAAACTGATAGAAAGTCCCAAAGCACCTCCCTCCCTAGGCTCTGTCCACCCACAGATGAAGTTACCCTTGGACTCTCATTACCTAGGTTCTGCCCCCATGGAAGGTTCATGAGGTCCCCTGCACTGGCTCAGCACAGAGCAGGTGGTTCTGGGACTCAAGGAAGGCTACCTGTTGCCAACAGCCACTCCTCCAGGAAACAGGTCAGCGCTGATGCTCTACATACTGTGCATGCTGTCACCCCAATGGGCACCATTCCTATCTCACCAGTCTTCAGACACTCAGGCCCTGCCCTGCCCATGGGATGCCCAGCAGGCACCATTACCTCCGTTTCTGCTCATCAGAAGAGACGGGCACCTCCTCTTCAGAAGCTCCTGATGCTGAGCTGCACCTGACGTTGTAGGGTGCCCTGGGGAGGGGGGAGGGGTTGAAGATGCTGCCAGTTGTAGCCCTTCGTCCCTCTAACTCCACTTCTTCCCCTTTGAGAGCCAGCTGTCTTCTGTCTCCCTGTTCCAACCCTTGCTGTCCCCCTAGGCTCAGTTCAAGCCTCACCCTCCTCCAGAAAGATGCCCCAGCTGCTGTGTTGCTGGGCGATGGTGATAAGGGACAAAGAGTCCCTGGGAACTGCAGGCACAGTCCACACCTGTCCAGAGCCCTTCTCACTTGCTGGGCACACAGGAGGGAGCCTTGGATGGGGCCACAAGGGGGAGCTCCAGAGGGAATCCCAAAGATTTATATCCAAGAAGCAGCCCAGATTTAGGCCCAGGGTGCACACAGCTGATAATGCTGCCAGGGCCAGCTTAGGCTCACCAGGCTCCAGCCCAGTCTGGTGCAGCCCCAGGGCCAGGACCCAGGACCCAGGACCCTTTCTCCAGACCCATCAGCTCTTTCTGGAAGCTTCCTACAGCCCCTGCTTGGCCTCAGATCAGAAGGGCAATGTGCATGCTGTCTAACTTTCTGGGGCTTGTCACTCTCTGGCGGGCCCCAGGCCACAGTGGCAACTGGCAGGGATGTCATATCGGCAGGACTAGTGCTCCTGAGCTGCACTCTGAGGCGAGCAGCCAGCTGTCCTCAGCGGGCCTGGTGTTTGGTCTGTGATGGCATACTCACAGCTTCTTGTAATCTTCTGTGGTCATCTTGTAGCCCAAGAAGGAGGGGCGGGGAGGCCCAGCAGGGGCTGCTTTCAGCAGACTGGCAGCGCTGGAGAGGCAAGGTGTTTCCATGTGTCTACCTGCAGGCCCCCTCCTGCTTCCAGATCTGTGCAGACAGCCCAGCAGGCACATGGCGGGTGGACAAGGGGTTCATGGTGGCCTTTCCTCTTTGCTCTCAGCCCCGCCAGTTACCCAGAACACCTGTGCCACTTTGAACGGGCCAGGCTTTCTGCCACAGACAGAGCCAGTCCCCTTGGTCCCACCTTTCTGATGGAGCCCAGGTTGAGCCGGGAGGAAGGTGGACTAAAGCTCCCAGCTCAGCGCCGTCAATCAGCAGGTCAAGGCTGCATGCCCTGCCCAGCCTCCTCTGTGTGCTTCTGCCCTGGTGACCAGGGCCAGTCGGGACTGGCCCAAGTGCCAGGGCACTGGTAGTGGTCCAGGGCCCTGCCTCACACAGGAAGAGAGCTGCCACCCGCCACCCCCTCAGTGACAGGCAGAGGGCTTACTCTGCCCTAAGCTTGGCCATGGGCCCTCACACCTCCCGCCGGCTGACACCCAGTGGACACACCTTTTTGGAGCTCCGTTGGCTTTGGGGAAGTGCTGCTGGGGCTGGGATGAGCTGTCTACGGGCTTGGTGAACACTCCCCTGAAAGACAGCCCGGGAGAAGCAGCCCAGTGAGCTCCCCTGGGAGAAGCCGGGGGGCAGTGTGGGCGGGCACGGGGAGATGGGCATGGTCCTACGGTCACCTACCGGATGATGTAGCCAGTGGGAGCCCTTGTGCTCGGGGGCCTGCCAGGGGAAAAGAAGGTGTGATGTGAAGCGAGGACTCGCCAGCGGGCCCAGGCTGCCCAATGACAGCAAAGAGGGTGGGCCGAGTGATCGCCCCAGGGTGGTCAGAACAAGGGAAATAAGAGTGGCCAGCTGCTTCCCAAGAAAGCCAGCCCCTCTGCACCCATAGCTGGGGTGCTAGTTCTGCTCTGCCTGTCTCCCTCATGCTCCCCAGGAAAAGGACCCATGGCTGATCCTTCCGGGCCCTGGGTCACAGTAGGTGCCCAGGAAGGCATGTTCCATGGCTAGGCATTTGTACAGAAGTGTCCCCTTCAAAGTTGGGTTTCTCTGTGGCCTGCTAACAGCCCTCAGAGCTGACCCAGCTCAAGCTGGAGGTTCTGTGGTTGGAGGCCTGGGGCTGAGGCCCCCACCCTGCCTGGTCCCCTCCAGGAAGCCTCCTGAGGGCCCAAGGGGCAGAGCCCAGGCATGAGCCAGCAGAGGCCAGCTGCCCTTTACTTCCCACCCATCTCGAGCTTCCCTTTTCCAGCCCCTGGGATTTCCACATTGCAAGTCTTGATGGGAGTCTGGGTTTGGAGGGCACGTCCAAGGCTTGGTCAGTGGCTGGAAAACATTAGACTCCACGTGCTGGGCACTTCCTGCCTGAAAGCAACTGAGGGGCTCAGAGGACTCGGGTGGAGGGTGTGGGCAGGCCAGAGCTGAAGGTGCAGGGCAGGCAGAGCTGTGAGTTCCGGGCTCAGGGGCAGGAGACAAGGACTCGGCAGATGGCTCCTCTGTCTGAGAATAGAGGAGCTCGGGGGCTGAAGCAGTGAGGGAGAGTCTTTAGGGTGTTCTCCATTGTGACAGACCCTGTCCTTAACAGGGGACAGCCTCTTGGAGGTGACCAACTTGCAGGGATACTTGCACTGGGACCTGAGAAAGAAAGGTGACTTATCCCTCTTCTAGCCACACAAGCATTTTTGGCTGAAATACCTGTGGCTTGGAGAGGCTGGACTATGGCCCCTGACTGGCCTTGGACATCCCCAGGAGAGAAGGACAGCCAAGATGTGTGTAAGCTTCCGGGTCCTCCTGCTCCCGCGCCTGAGTCACAGTGCTCCGGGACATGTTTTCCAAATATACTCCCAAATCGAAGTCCAGGGTGAGAACTGCACCCCTCAAAGTAAACATACCACCCAACAACAATACTATCTTTGAACCACCCTCAAGCCCTCGCCAACCGCACCTGTCGCAGCCTGTAATTCTCTCTTCTATGTTCTCCTCTCTAAAGGGGTCATGCCTGTGTTCCTGCTGGGATGTCAGTTCCCTGAGTAGAAGGCTGTGTCCTCTGTACCCAACACAGGACCTAGCAGGTAACAGGGGCTGAGTCACTGAGAGATTACCAGCCAGAGTTACTGGATGCAGCCCCTGGAGCTAGCAGTGAGCCTGGACCCCTCCCTTCCAGTCGCCACCATTGCCTGTCCCCACCACTGGGAAAGGCCTGGCACTGTACTCACCTGCCAACTGCCAGCTGTTTGGAGCCAGGATCAAGTCTGGATTTGGTGGTCCCCCTAACCCTAACCCTAACCCTAATCCTAACTCTAACCCCTTACATCTCAGGAGTAGTTCCTCCAGATGTGGGCAGGATGTGCCCACACTTCAGAGCCTCCTGGAATGCCGCTATGCAAGAGTCCTCAAAATAGAGAGGGATGGTCTGTTCCTCTTGTCCAGCTGTCAAAATATGTCATCTTGAACTTGGGAGATGGTTGGGGCAAATGTGTGAGTCTCTCTTGGCACACTGATTACCAAGTGCACACAGCCATCAGGCCTACCCACAGGAGGGAGTCACATGTGACTCTTGAAAAAGTCACTCAAAGGACCTCAGAGACAAACATTGTCTCACTCCCTGCAGGGGAAGTCTCAATGACAATTTTGATCTCAGGTGACAGCTGGAACCATGGTGGCCCAGCAGGGGAGGCACCGACCCAAAGGCCACACAGCAAAGCTGAGGACGTGGACCCAGTGACCTCTGCACTCCCTTTCTGACGAGGGAGCAGATGGGAAAAGGCCATCCTTCTTGTGGACTTCAAATGACTCCCCATAAACCCTGATGTCCTTTCTCAGCTCGGGCTCCCTCCATGTCCCCTGAGGACTGCAGTAAGGGGCCCACCCATCAGCCATCCAGGCACCACTTCTTACCTGGCCTTAGGTACCTCCCCAGGTGAGGAAAAGGATGTGGCACGACTCCGGCCTGAGGGCAGCTCTCTGGGGAAAGAGGGAACCCGAAAGTGTTACTGCCAGAGTCCCTGCCACCAGCCACCCTGGGGCCTCCATCCTAGTGGCTGCCTGCTGGGCCCCCAGGCAGGTGGGGGCTGCACTACATGCACCCCAGGAATGTGGCCCCTGGTTCCTGTCTCACCTTCTCCCTCCCTGGCCTGCCTCCACATGCCGCAGGCCTGTGAGTGCGCACACAGCCTGGTACCCTGGCTTTCCCATCCCTTGATCCTCAGTTGGATTGCTTTCCCGTGCTCTGCCCTCCCCAGTGGGCCTGTGTCCAAGTAGCCTGGCTGAGCTCCGGGCAATGGAAGCCCATTGGCATCCCCAGGTATGGACGGGGTCACACGGAGCACCACTCCACACCCGACCTGTTACTGCCCACCCTCCAGGCCTCCCAGACTCACAGGGTGCGGCCCTCCGAATCATCCTGCTTGGTGATCCAACTCTTGTCCCCCTTCAGCGTGGTTCGAACCTTCATCTGCTTGAGGACATTATTACGCTCCGCCTCGCCTGGTGGGAGAGGCTTCCCTGGTGGGGGTCAAACAGCCTCAGAATGAAAGCCCAGCCCCAGGACCCCGAGGCCTCCTTTCCAGCCCTCCCAATACATCTCTCACTCTGCTGCCCAGGCAGAACCTGGGGCCCTCGTGGGGCAGGCCTGGAAGGAGGCAGCCGAACTCCAAGCCCGGGACAACAGGGAGCCCAGGCCTCACCTTTGGTGGTGCCTCCAAGAGCTGAGATGCTCATGGCGTTCGCTGTGCAGGCCCCTTCTCAGTGGATTCAACAAGGCTCCTGGGGCAAAGGCAAGACCATGGCTTGTCACTTCATGCTTTCATAATGGCTCTTGGGTTACCATATAGTCCTTGGCACACTGAGACCATCCAGGCTGTCCTTTGAGCATTAGGAAGATGGAGCCCTGGGCAGAGGCACCCGCTGGGCTGCACACCCCATTGTCTGCCCAGGGCCAGTCTCCTGGAGAACACGACATGGGCTGCCAGAGGCTGTCTGTTGGAGAGATGGCTGGTAAGGGCAGACCACAAACCCTCTTTGAGAGCTCAACTGGCCAGACTCCCGCCCTGGGGGCTGACGCTGGTGAAGTTGGAAGGAGGGAATGGGGGAAGTGCAGAGGCTGGTGGACAGCCGCTTTGGGGCTAGACCATCTTTCTCACTCCTTAGTAGTTGTCTGACAAACCTCTCAAAAGGGTCATCTAACTTCTCCGGGATGCCTCAGTGCCCTCATCAATCAAATAGGAGTTAAAAATAAAAGTTTACCCTTTGGGACAGCTGTGAGGACCGAACGCACCAATGTTCTTGCAAGCGCCTGGCACCTCCCAGCACAGCAAAGTTCACAGACAAGAGCCAAGCGGCAGTGACTCTCAACTTGTCCTTGTTGTGTGGTTCAGAGGTTGGCTCTATTCCCAGTGAGGAAAGCCCAGGACTCCATAGCCAACTCTTAATGGATCTCGGGCAGCAGGCGAGGTTGGGGAAGCAGAGAACGTCCTGCCCTCCACTCTCTCTTCATTTCTCTGTCTTCTTGCCCTGCCCTCCCGCCTTGTCCCCTTTCTGCCCCTGAGCCAGGTGCTACCCTTCTGTGGCCAGTGAGCGGTGGGCCGTGGTGGTCTCCAAGGCCTTCACAGCACCCATCATGGGACTAGCTGCAGGACTGACCCGCCACGGCTGGCTGCTAGGGCCTCAGGAGAGGGGCCGGAGGCTTAAGCAAGTGGGTGTGGAGGGAAGCAGAAGCCCTGGCTCAGCCGGCACCGTCCTAAGGCAGAGCAGCCTCCCTTGGAGGGGCCTGCCATCCTCTGGGCCCCTCCAGGGCCAGGCCCTGAGCAGCCGGGCCCTGCTGCCAGCTGGCAAGTGTTGGACATGTTTCCGCGGAGGTTAGGGGCACACAAAAATGGGCAGGGCTGGGGGCCAAGAGCAAACCAAATTTGCCACATCAGCAAGAGCTGGATTTCCCATAAACAGCACCAAATGAGCAGCCTAGGAGGCCTGAGCCCACTGCGTGCCAGGAACAGCACCTCATCACTGCGAATGGGCTGCCACGTCAGAGTTCTATCGAGCAGACCTCACCCTGTAGGCCCCTCGGACCACACTGCCCAACTGTCCCTTCCCAGCAGCCCATGGAATTGCCCCACTGGGCTACCTGAGATCTTGGTCCCCTGTGTCCTGGTGCTGCTGACTGTCTGGAGGCCTTGGGGGAGGCCCTGGCCTCCTCTGGGCCTCAGCTTGGGACCTCCTACTACTTGTCCTTTAAGCTCCTTCAGGAACTCATCAGTTTCCCATTGACAAGCCTGTTGGCCAGGTTGCCTAGAAGTTTTCTGCCAAATCAGACCAGAGAAGCCACCTCCAAAATCAGGACAGACTCACGCACAGACAAAATGACAGAGGCAGAGGGGCCACTGGGGACTCCTGGGCCAAAGGGGCAGGGACATGCACAAGAGCCCACAGCACGGGAGGGCGGAGCTGGAGTGGGGCCCCATCTTTACAGCTAAGATCCCACCTCACCAGGCAAAGGCCAGGGCTCATGCTGCATCTTAGAAGTCAAAACACTTTTTTGATGGGACCATAAATCTGAGTCAGGAAGCAGAGACTTCTGGTGGGCCTGAAGAAGGTGGCAGCTCTTTAGGACAAGGATACTTTCAGGTGATGAGTACCAGCCAGACGGATGGACATATGAGGTTTGAATCTATGTCTCAGCTGGACAGCTGACTTTCCCCTTCATCCCCACAGCTCTGGTTCAGGCCACAGTCACTTCTGACCTCCTCCTTGGTCCACTGGCTTTCATCTGTGCCTCGCTGATCACCCATCAGCCCTCGCTTCTCACTCAGCTTCTGCTGGCTCCTTACTGTCTCTAAGACTAGGAGTAAACTCCCCAGTCCCCTGGCCACTTTTCTTACCAACCCCTCCTCCATGAACACTGTACTCCAAGTGGACCATATGCCTCAGCATCCCTGGAAGGTGGGCCTGCCAAGTTCATCCACGTACTTTTGCTTATGTCGCTGGGCTGGAGGCTGGCAGGGGCCGTGCTGCTGACTTACTTAATGTCACCTTTGACCTACATCTCCTCTCAGGCCCATCATCCCCTCCCTTCATCTAACCCTTCTCAGAGAACAGGGCAGTGGGCCGTCCAATCAATAGGCAATGAGAAAACCCTCACTGCAGACAGGAGCAGCTTCGGAGGCTGGGTGGACCACTCCGCAGGGCATTTCTAGGGAAGGTCAGTCAGGGCATCTTTTTGGAGGACAGGTCTCCATGTGTATCAAAAGCCTTAGAGAGGGCGAGCCCATTGATCCAGCAGCTCCACTCACAGCAATCTCTCCTAAGGAGACAATTGTATAAGTAGAACATAGCACACAAGAGGGTATCTTCCTGGTGCTGAAAATGATGGTGAAAATTTGGCAATACTCGAAGTTCCCAATAGTTGTATTTAAGCATATTACAATGCAGCTTTTAAAACAAGATGTGTAGGATGTTTCCATGTCCTTAAAAATATATTTACAGAAGAATTCACAGGAAAAGAAACCTCTGAAAGGATATATTCAAAAACATTTTGCTCCTCTGTGTATTTATAGTCTTTCTGTCACACAGCAGCAGAAGCACCCCTGCGAGCAGGAGGCAGGCTTCGGCTCAGAACACTAGGGGTGCAGTAAGACAGAAGGAATGCACTTTGCACATGTGGGGAGGACTCCCCCTCCCTCTCCCTCGGCCAGCTGACTGTAGCCTTGGCCCTGCCCTCCCAGGAGGTCTTTGGATGTGGACTGTGAGCACCCAGTCTAGGCATCAGGACAACCTGGCAGCAGTAAGTATTCCCTCGTCCTGCTACACTGTGAGCAAACTGAGCTTGGGGAGGCTGGGCAACTGGCCCCCAAACACTTCCAACAACTTCAGCTAGAACCTGAGCCCCAGCTGTGGCTGCGCAGTAGCCTGGCTGACCTCATACGTGACATCACGTAGTGCTCCCTGGAGCATAATGCCAGTGTCCAGGCGGCCCGGGCACACCCACCGCTGGCAGCTGGAAAAGCAGGGCACTTGGCCCCAGCAGCTGGCTCACACCTGCTGGAGGGAGGGGACTCTTGGACTCGGCCAGCCATGTAGATGGTGCTTGGCTCAAGCCACTACCAACTCCGAGCACCAGACCCCAGAATCCTCTCCGAGGTGGGCAGCCCACACCCTGCAGCTCCAGTATTCCTCTTACTCTGGGCACTTGGGCACTTACTCCTAGGCCCTCCTGGCCCATGAGCCCTGCCATCAGGAGGGGCCACCCACCCTGAGAGCAAACACCGTCCCCCCAGGCTCAAAGCCCTGCTCCTCGTCCCTCAGTGGCCTCATATGGCTGTGATGTTATCCCACTATCTAAAGTAATGCTGATCCACCAAGCCTGTGGACCAGCTCACCGGGTCACCTCCTGGCAGGATGGTCCCAAGTCAGAACACGAGCTGTTCCCTGGGATTTGGTGCCAGCTCTGTTCCATCCCGTGACTTAGGTGTCTGGATGCTGGTGAATGTCCTCACCTCCCAAATGGCCCATGTGAGTGCGGGCCTAGTCAGGACAGCCACTCTGTGTACCTTTCAGGACTGTGGCCCCAATTCTACCTTGATAGGGAAAAATCTTCTGATTCCTTAGGAGTGGTCACATCGCCCTGCCCAAGGGCCTGGACTGGATCATCAAAGGAATGGGTGGCTTATCTGCCACTTTCCACCCCAGGCATCCATCATGACACACTGCTGGAGCCTCACTAGATGAGGCCCCACTATGCAGGGCCCCTTTCCGTGCTAAGTCTAAGCAAGGCCCTCCACTAGGACAATACCAGCCTGTCTCAAGAAGGCTCGGGACCATGTCCAAGTCCTCCTGAGCAGGCCAGGCCACCCTCCTTGCCCTTTACCCACTTCTTTCTTCCTCTTCCATTTGCCGGCCCATGTCTCTTGCAGCACAGGGGTGTGTCCCCAGCAGGGCTGTCTGGGAGAGACAGGGACAAACCCTCTCTGATGTGGATGGCTGCCCTGGACCTTCCTCCCTGCTGCTGCAGCCTCTCAAGGCTGCCTGGCAACCTCCCAACGAAAGGGTTTCTGGCCCTGATTGGATAGAGCGAAGCGAAGAGCCAATGAGAGGGGTGCACGGAGCCTGTTGTCGAGCCTGGTGGTGTCAGAGGCCATCAGTGAGTGGAGTTGGAGCTGATGCAGGCAGACCAGAGGGAGCGAGGGAGCCAGGGGAGCTGGCAGACAGTGACACAAATGCTCGGCTGACGCATGAGGACACAGAGATGGAGAGAAACAGTGGGAGGAGGGGGCACCCTGTTACCCCACAAGGATGTGCTCTGCCTCCGAGATGACAAAACTAACTCTGAGAAAGGTTTCTAGAATTGCCAACTTTCTTGACTCAACGTGTTGTGCACACCCCCTTTCCCAAGCAGGCCTCTGTGTCTGCCCTTGACAAATGGCCTTGAGCTTCAGCCCAGAGGAGCTTCAAGTCCCCTTGAGGTCCTCACTCTGGTGCTGCTGCCACCCCCACAGCAGCCCGCCCCAGGATTGAAGTGCCCCTCCCTGGGTCCTGCTGGCACAGCTGGGATGGGCTGGCTTCTTCCAGACAACGGGAAGAATGCCACGGTGTCGGTGAGGCCGTGGGGCCTGGGAACACAGGCAGCCCAGTGCTCAGGTCCCCTGCCTGGGGTCTTGGAGGCAAGGGCTTGTGTGGAATGAGACAGCGGGCTGAGTGACTACCCTTCTCCACCCTGGATGGCAGGGGGCTGGGGGTGGGCAGTGCCGGCTGCCAGGCAGGGACCTCCTAGGTAAACCAGGAGGGAAGAGGAGCAAAACGCTTTCAGCCTGGCCATCCAGGAGCACAGAACATTGCTTTACACCAAGGAGCCACAGCCAGGGGGCACGGGTGTCGGGGCTTGTCTGCGTGTGTGTGCTGGGCGCTGGCCACCCAGCAGAAGAACAAGGGGCAGGGCTTCTTCCACAGGCCTGAGTTGTGACACTCTGATCCTTGCTGGCCAGTTCTGTCTCTTGGAACCATAGCCCACTTCTCAGGTCTGGGCGGACCTCGTAGGTGTGAGCGAGGAGTCAGAGTGAGGAAGTAGCGGGACAGGGCAAGAGGGCACAGTCCAGAGAGTGACCCATATACCCAGGCCCAGTGACCAAATACGGTTGCAGCAAGGACATCTGGATGAAGCCACTGACGCTTTGGGCCACCCAGGGCAGGAGCCAACCTCAGGCTACATTTAATAAAGCTCTGTAGGCAAGAGTTTTCATGGGTCTCTGGGTCAGAATGTGGCCTCCTTCGTCACGTCAGCAGAAACGTAAGCACTCCTGTCTGGGGCAGGAGGCAAGAGGTGAAGTGATGAAAAGTCCCTTGTGTCCCAGCAACTCGTTCCTAAACTGGGGGCACCCAGCCCATTCTGATCCTTCAGCTGGGTGCTGCCAGGAGCAAGGGGTGGGTCTGGGAGAAGACAGCTGGCCCGGCAGCAAGGAGACTCCTTCCTCCCGTGGGGCCTCGGCTCTCCACCATTGGATGAGGGTGTCACAACTAAATCACAGACAAACAAAACCTGCGAGGGGGACCAGGCTGTCACACCTGTCCCCTCTGGCCCTCCTATGACAAACAGCCGGAAGCTCCAGGCTGCCAGAGTCCCTTCATGCCTCCCTCCTGGCCCAATTCAACCTGGGAGCTGCTACCCTCAGTGAGAAGAGGGTGGGAGGGAGGTAGGGAGGACTCTGTACATGCCCCTTTCAGGCCATGCCCCTTGTCACCTGACTGACAGCTTGACCCATTGGATCTAGGTGTGGTGGTGAGGTTCCTGCCCACGTTCACTGTAAATGTTCCTTTTGGACAAAGAGCCTCCAGTGGCCCCAGCATCAGGGAATGGACTCAAAGAAAAGTCCCTCTGTGCCTTAGAGCCACTTTCTAGAAGAGACACCTGGGTCCTTTTTGGGTGTGTTTCAAGCAAATGCCTTCAAGCTTCAAGATCAGGGTCCTCTCTAGCGTCTAAGTGCCCATGAGAAGCCCCTCTCAAGGTCATTCAGGGTAACAAGCTGCCCCAGAATTGGGGCAGACTGGGTCCCCAGGGGACAGTGACACTGAGACAGTCAAAGCCCACCTGGCTGGAGAGCCCCACCTATCCTTCCTCAGAGAACTTCCCTTTGCAGCCGGCCTGGCTGCCACCAGAGCCTGAAGGGGGCAGCAGACACCAAAGCTGAGCGGGCGGTGGGGGACACACCTAGATTAGAAAGCCTCAGGGACAAGCCGGCTGGGCCCATCATCCGTCATTTCACAAGAAGGGCACTCGTGCTATCTCTTCCAACTCATGTGCAAAGGAAAGACCAAGAGACATGGACTCCAACTCCTGGTTCTGCTAGAAGTCACTGGACACGTCACTTTCCCTGTCTGGCTGAAGATGAAGCCTGTTCTCAAAGTGCTCCCTGACCCCTGCACCTGGCCCCAGTGGGGTGGGGGGAAGGCATGGGCTTCAGTGCAGCCCCTCTGCCCATCACCAGGGCCACAGGACCCCATGAGGTGCTAGTTTCAAAGCTTCCCTCCTAGGCCTGTCCTTCTTCTGCAACATCCCCCCGGGGGCAAAGGCCCCCCCATCAGAGGGAGGGAGGGCCCAGGTTGTGGCCCAGGAGGCTGCAGCCAGAAGTGCAAGGTTGAACTGGCGTGCACACCACACACTGGGCTGAGAAAGGCCTGGACACAGAGATGAATGATGCCGAAGCAGAACATGACATGGAGTATGGAGGGGGCTGGGGATGCTGAAAGTCCCCTGACCTCCATCCCCTGTGTGGGTAACCACGTCCAGTCCTTTCTCAAGGCATGCACTTGGCTGACTGTTTGGACCCAGGCCGACCTAAGCTGACACTGGGTCAGCCAAACTTATCCCCCAGGCCAAAAGGGCTGGAATGATCAAACATCCCATTTTCTGAAGCAGTCTCCCGTGACCAGGTCTCATGAATGGTCTCAATCATCCTGATTCCCAGTCTCAGCAGCTAGCAGTAGGGCAGTCAGCAGATGGGGTGCTATCCTCCAGGGAGGGGTGGAGCAGGCATTGCTGCAGCTGCTCCAGGGGTTCTTGGAATCCAGAGGTTCTCCGCAGCCGTCCAGGGGCAAGGGGCCCTTCAGAAGCCTTCCAGATGGATGGCTGAACCACTGGGTCATGACTGAGGCCCTCAGTCTGCTGCTCAGCACACAGTTCCAGGAGCCCTGGCCAGCTTCTCTTGCCTGTTTGAGTGGCAGAGTGGAGCACCCTGACCACCCGTGATGCTCCAGGCCCAGGGCTCCTGCCTGGAAGCCGAGGGGTGGCGAGAAGGATGCACACCATGTGGAAATAAAAGCGGGAGGAGACTTGGGTTGCAGAGGGAGACAATGTAATATGGAAAAAAAAAACTGCATGGAGTGGGGGTAGTATTTGTAAATGTGCTTTACAGGTAAATGACTTCTGTACGAAGATCTGGAATTTCACGTCCCCCAAGCCCACCCCTAACACCCCAGAATCTAGACTTCTCGGTGTCAGCACTGGAGGGGCACTGGGAGGCAGCCGTCTGGGGCGGGCCAGCTCCCTCCAGGTTCTGGGAGCTCAGCTTGGGCCCCAGGGGGGCAGAGGCAGCCACAGCCACCCAGCCACCTGTCACTCCCTAGGGGCTGGGATTCCTCCTGGCTCTCCTGTGCCCATTTTCTCGCTCTCAGCAGGCCAGATACAAACAACTGCTTAGGGCAACTGGGCCATTTCAGAAGTGGCTTGGCCTCAAGGGCCAGTGAAGGCTTCTGGGCAGGACCCTCTGAGATGTCTTGGTGGAGGCCATGTCCTAGGTGGGGCCAACATGCTGGGAGCAGTAGGGCTGGTGCATGAGCCCTCACCCCAAACAAGACGCTTTGCCAGAGCCACCCATATGAGCTCCCCGCACTGTTCCCTGGGCTGCCATGAGAAGGGGCCAGAGGAAGCTTTGGAGCCCTCCTGCTGGGTCTGGGCTGGCTCCGTCCCTTCCCCTACACACCCCAGTTGTCTCTGCATCCTGGAACCGAGGTGGTCTGAAGCCCCTCCCCATCTCCACACAGACAGCCAATGGGGCTGAGAGGGACCTGGGCCCCCCCTCCACCTCAACCAAGTCTCCCCATCCTCTGCTGCCACCCATTCAGCCCAGTGACAGGGAAGTCCCATCCACCCGCCCCTGACTAACACTGGCCAAAGCCAACTCCTTTTGTCCTAGTCACAGGCTGCCCTCCCCCTTCCCAGGCCCTCCTCTCTCCCCTTCCTGTCCATCCCAGACCCAGAGTTCCCTGAGCTCCGCCCCTACCTCTTATTACTGCCCTGATTTTTGGATGGGAGTATGGACACCCAGAGAGGAGAAAGCGTTTGCCCAAGGCCACATTTTCATTTAGTCAATGAGCATTTATAGAAGGTTGAAGTCAGGCTGGGTGCTGGACAGACAGACAGATAGGAGCTGAGAGCAGCCCTGCGGGACACTGCCAGACACTGCATTTCCCAAGAAGGCCCCTTGGCTCTGGCCCTCCTGAAAGAATGAAAGATTGAGTAGGAGCTTGCGGGGCAGAAGTGATGAGGGACTGTCTGCGTAAGCATTTTCACCAGGGATCTCCATTCTTGGGACTGTAAGCCTTGTGCCTGCTCACTCCATAGCAACCCTCTGCCCCATCAAGCTCTCTGGGAAACTGACCTAGCCATCAGAAACTGGCGTGATGACCCAGGGGTCGCAGGGACCAGAGCAAGGAGGCCAGACCGAGCACCCGAGGTGTGTTCACAGATGGGGCCAAGGCCAGGGACTGTCAGTGACAGCGGGCAGCAGCCTGGGGCCTGCCCACCTCTGGCCCCGGAGGCCAGGCCACCTCTTGGACCCAGGATGTGGCCCCAGAGCCCCACAAACACCGCAGCTGCTCTAGTTTCCAGCTTTCTCTGGAAATAGGGAGTGAGCATGCTCCCTATGGGAAAAGCCTTGGCAGTGTTTCTGAAAGTGGCCCCTGGGTCCCTCTGGCATCCAGGTCCCCTGGGACGTGTGCTTAAGTTGCAGATTCCTGCCTTCCATGCTAGACATTGAGAATGGCACCCACAGGCCTCTCATCCTTCCATTTTTCAGTCCCCTCTCCACCCAGCCCTGCCCCTCCCGCTTCCCTATCCCCGCCCTTCTCAGTCCTCAGTCATCTCTGTTTTCTGGTGCCAAATCAGTACGTGTTTCTGTGAAATAAGGTAATCCTCAAGTGAGTTTTGAGCAAGTTCCTCTCTCTGACTCAGTTTGCCTTTGGAAAAATGAAATGACACCAGCCCTACCCACCTCCTGGCCCCACCACAGCCACTCCTCAGTGGGAAGCAACTGTCGTACAAGTACCCTCACATCAATTTCCCCTTCTGAAAGAAAACTCAGGAACATTAACAGTGGGGAATCCAGATAAGGAAGTTCTTTGTACCATTCTGATCACTTTTATGTTGTTCTAAATTAATCCAAAAGTGAAAAACCAAAACAGTGAAAATTATAAAAGAAAGCCAATCTGATTTTAGTAGGCGTCCAGAAATGACCCAAGAATTATGGTGGTGTGGCAAATCATTTAACTGGGGGTAGACACAATCTGCATGGTTGGCATAGACTGGCAGGGATGTTTAAATGGCTTTTCCTCAGGTGGGGAGTCCACACCCTTCCCAGCCTGGCCTCAACCTCACCTCTGGCTACCATGGCCCCCAAGGAGGCCACTGCAGTCCTGGCTCAGCCCACGGCCCTGACAGGCCCTCACCTCCGTGCTGCTTGTGGCTGTGCAGCAGGAGCTTCTGGCTTTGGCCTCCTCTCTGTCTGGGCGACAAAACCGGGGCCTCCAGAGGTGTTGTGATGTGCTCAGGTTTGCACAACTAGACTGCGGCCGAGCTGCGGTCTCAACCCAGTCTGGCCTCCGAGCCACTTTCTTACTGCTGGGCTGTAAAGGCACCTTCCTATCCTGCTGCACACCCTACTACCAACCATCTCCTGATACCACTTTGAGACCCTCAGAGTGAATGACACCAACCTCTCCTGAGTGTCACTCTCAGAGGTGTGAGTCCCTGACGGATCCCAACCTTAGGAGCCCAAAGGTCTGGGGAGCCACGTGGGCTGCCTCTCAGAGCTCTGGGGCCATAGAAAGCACCTCTCCTCTTCCCCGGCCATGGTCCTGCCGGATGGCAGGAGGGCCTGGCAGTGGGGGCAGCCTCCCTTGGCAAGCAGAAAGCAAGCTGGTGTTATGCCTGAGCTGGCACCTTATGAACTGTGGCTTGAATCGAGACCCAGACCAAAGGGATCAGTCAGCCGTGGAGGCTGAGAGGGGAAGGGAAAAGGCAGGGTTCCAGCTTCTAGAGTGCACTGGGCCAGATTTGAAACTCTTCTTGGCATTCGACTGAGGACAGTTCAGGGACTGGGTGCTGATGCCTTCCGTGGGCAGGTCCCAGGCCCCCTGCTAGAGGCCCAGAATCTCCCCACTGCTAGATCTTATGAGGTCACTGGGACACTAAGCAGAAATGCAGGACAGGCTAGAGAAGCCTGAGCTGAAGCGTTGGCTGTGCCTGGGGTCGCTGCCCTCAGCTAGGGGCACTCCATCTGGAATCTGGACACCCGTTGAAGAGGAAGCGAGGACAGTTTTGATGCAGGTGGCAGCTCCTTACTGATGGCTCATCTCTCTTCCCAACTAGACCGTCATTTCTTGGGGCAAGACCTGCTTCTGAGTTATCTCCAAGCATTTAGGAAGACCCTGCTTTGGTCTTTCGGGAACAAGGGGGAGGCTAGACTCAAGCATCCCCAAAGAACGCACTCTTCCTCCCGCGTCCAAGCCCTCCCCTTCCAGGAAGTCTTTTTCTGATCCTCCAAGCCAAGCCCGCTCCTGGCTCCCACAGCCCCTGGTGCTTATGCCACTCAGAGCTGCAGCACCCAGTGTGGTCATGGGCCACCACTGTCGCTGCCCTGTGAGCATCCGTCCAGAGGGTGGAAATGAACAGATCTGGCACACCTGCTGTGTGCCTAGCCGTGTGCTGGGTGCCTTCCATCAGCTCCTCACAGTTGAGTATAGAGCCCCCAAGCCAGACCAGGAAGCACAAGGGCTGGGGCTGGGAATTGATGGAAAGAGGGGGTAGGGCAGGTGAGGCGGATCTGCTCCTTCTCATCCTGGGGTGGCACACAGGTGTTGAGGCAAACAGCACAAGTACCAAGGCCAGCCAGCAAGCTGGCCCCTGGTCTGTGCATCTGTCTTCTGGCCACTTGCTTCTAAATGGTGAGCAGGACCTCTGAACTGGCCTCTTAGGAGTCCCTGATTTTTCAGATGAGGCAGTGGAGGACCTGGGAAGGTAGGATCCCCCTCCACTGCCCCTGCCTTCCCCAACAGCTCTAAGTGAGCTGGTGAAGAGGGAGTGGGAACCTAGAGTCCCTCCCCATGCCCATGGGGCCCTGCTTTCTGTCCACAGCCACGTACCACGATCAGAAGTACAAAAGGCCATGAGGCCCAGGCAAGACTGGGTACAGGTGCCAGAGGCCGGGACCACTGCTGGGTGGGTCGTGAGGGGCTCCCTATCAAAGCTTGCAGAGTGGTTATCAGATGCGGCTGTACTGCCTCCCACAAAGTGAAAATGAAGTGCAAATGGCTCAGTGAGAACACAAGTCCCATTGTGCCTCGGATGTCCCAAAGCCCAGGCACGCCCAACACCAACCTCAGCTGAGCCCCCAGTAGTCCTGGGTGGGAGGCAGCCTGGTGTCTTACCCCCTCGGACCTATGGAGGTTCCCAGGTGGCCCAGCTCAGAAGTTGCAGAGTGGACAGAGAAGCTGAGCTTTCAGTCTCTTTCCAAGGCAAGGTATCACTCTGCCTTTCCAAAGAGGACAAGGCTCTTGGCTCCCCTGCCCCCATAAAAACAATCCAGCTACAGAGCCCGCTCCCAGCAGATCGAGTCGATAACACTCAGTGGCACTTGATTCGGCGCCTTCTGTCTGAGTAGCTACCTTCCCAGTGGCTCCAGGAGATCGCCCTGTGTACAGCACATGCTCATCATAAGCCACCCGTGAGCCTCCTGCTCTGGGCTCCTGGGCAAGCCAAACTCTGGGTCTCAGTTTTCTCCTCTATTAAATGGACACAGGGAGAACTAACTGATCTGTGATTCCCTTATTCTTGCCGCCTGCAATCAACTCTCAGAGCACCCTGGCCCCAGGCCTTTTACTAACAACCCAACCCTCTCTTCCAGAACGAGTCAGGACGGAGGGACCCAGCCAGGCTTCTGCACCTCTCTCCTTAATTTCTTTGCTCTAAATGAAAACCAGAAAACTAAGCACATTGCCTTTCCCAGTGGAAGCCCAGAAGGGATGCTTAGAGAGGGTGGAGATTATGGATGGGGAAATTGAGGCCCTGAGTTGCCCCCGTCACCCAGCTGGGCACTGTCCAGCTTCCCCCTCGCTGACTCTCCGCCGGGCAGCGCGACGGCGACTAGACAGCCCTACCTGGCACAGGTGCCCGTCTGGCGGGGCGGGCAGAGGGTCCGGCGGGCGCGGGGCGCGGGCTCCCTGAGGTGGGCAGCGCCCGGCCGGGGAGCGGACGCGGGGTGCGGGGCGCAGCGGGGAGCGCGCAGGGCGGCGAGGAGGCGCGGACTGGGTTCCGCCCGCAGGAGAACAAACAGGTTTTCTCCTGCGCCCGGAGCCTCGCCCCTCGCCCCTCCCCTCGGCCGGCCCTCTTCCTCTGCCCTCTCCTGGGGTAGGTAGATGCGCCTGGCACATTCCGCACATTCTCCCGCCAGTGTCCTCGGCCCGCCCTCCCCTTCCCGGCCCCGCCCTGCGGGGCTGCTGGAGAAATCAAGGCCCGGGCTCCCTGCACCGAGCCCGGTGCGAGCTCCAGAAGGCTCTGCCGCCGTGGAAATCTGCCAGGCAAATTCTTCTGGGCTCGCGGCCCCGGGCTGGCAGGCCTCCGCCACGTGAAGGGCCCCGGCTGCCTAGTTGCTCCCCTGCCCGCGCCCGACGCGATTTGTCCCCCGCTCGGGGCCGATGACTTCCACAGATGCTGCGGGTTAATTCTGTCGAAAACTACTGTTCCTAGATCCATTTTACAGATGGAGATCCCAGACAGGGGCGGGGAGGCGGCTGGGGGCTGTCGGCTGAGATCATGCAGGAAGTCCCAGAGGCTGGGAAGAAGAAAGTGAGCGCCTGCTCCCCGGCTGGGCCTGGGAATTTCTCGCCCTGGAAAGCCATCCTGGGGAGATGGGGTTCCCAAGGCCCAGCCTCGAACACCCCATCAGCAAGCCAGGCCACCCCTCAAGCTGGGTGGGGAGACACTTCCAGACCCAGAGGGCCAGTGCTGTTTGATGAGTGGCATTCACTCCTGCTTTTTGAGTATTTGTGTCATTGTCATGCTTGCTGAGTACTTGCTCTGTGTAAGGCACTGGGCTGGGGGCTGCAGCACAGAGTTTGCTGTGAGTTGGCCTACCAGGATGACGGGAGCAAAAGGAAAAGAATGGACTAGCAGGTTCTTCTTCATCAAGCCCTGCCAGATCTATGTCCCAACTGGCCCTCCAATCTATCCACTTCTCTCCACGCTCACTTCCCAGGTCTCGGCTACAGGACCAGTCCCCTCATTGGTTTCCCTGCCTCTGGTCTTGCCTTCCTTCCCATCCAGTCTCCACACAGAAGTCAGTGTAAGACTTTACACATCACTCCACTGCTTGCAGCTCTTTGATGGCTTCCCATCATTCTCGAGATAAAAGGCAAAGTCTTTGAGCGGCCCTAGGATTCAGCTGTGCCAACCTCTCCCTGCAGATCCAGCCACCATCTCCCTGGATTCAGTACATTCCAGCCACACTCACCTCCTTCTGCCTTCTGAACATATCTCAAGTCCTGTCTCCTTGAGGCATTTGCTCCTGGCACTCGGACTCCCTAGATTGTCCTTTGTCCCCTGGTCTGGTTAGTGAACTCTTTGTCATTCTTCAAAACTTAGTCAAGTGTCTGTAAATCCTCTCCTGACTGCACAGGCCACCCAGGCGAGTAGATCACTTCCTTCTGTGTGCTCCCCCAGTCCCTCTGACTACATCGATCTAGCATAGTGGCTGTCACCTTTTATTGTTCTAGATGGTGAGCTCTGGGAGGGCAGGGCCCTGTCTGAGTCATCACTGGGGCATGCATGGGGACCAGCATCGGGGGCTGGGGGGACTGAGAGGTGATGGAGACTCTGGAAGCTGTACTCTTTCCTCTGGGGCTTTCTCAGATAGGGAGGAAGCAGCCCTGTGTATGTTTAAATATGTGTGGGGGGGGATGGGGCTGGAGATTGTGTGTAAAGTCACTTCAGTTCATCTCTGTCTCTTGCCAACAAACATTTTTCTGCTTCCAGTCTGGTGGCCAGCATCTAACACCTTCCTCTCCCCTATGTCAGGCTGCTGGTGGCCATGAATTTGGCTTGGCATTCTAGCTCCTAAACATCCTAGATCCTAGGGTGTGTTACACGCTCTCTCTGGGCCCCCTTACTCTTCAAGGGCCCCTAGGTTAAACCGGTATCAGGTAGAGGCCACCAGTGGGAAATGGCAAGCTCACTGCAGAGCGGTGAGTCCAGGTGAGCCAGCTGGCGAGTACGAGGAGAGTGGTGTCCAAGGCCACCGACGGCCAGTCAGCAGCAAAGGCTACCTGGGTTGGGCTGCCTGGGGGCCTCAAGCTCTTCCCATATCCCAGGTGAGTCAGCCCCTTCCGGGTCTGACCTGCCATGGCAGAGCCAGCCAGAGGGACCAGCGTTTCCTTAACTCCGCCCTCCCTGCCAGGCTGCCAGGCCCTGCAGCTGATCTTGCCTGCAAACGGGTTTGACTCGAATGGTAACTGCCTTGCCTTACCCTGCCCTGCCTTGCCCACCTGTTCACTACCCCAACAGAGCCCCACCCCTCCGGCCAGGGCCACCCCCAGCAACCTTAGCCAGTCTTCAAGGCCCCTGCCAACTTCATCAGCCTCCTCTTTGACTCCTTGCCCTCCGGCAGGTGGGCCCAGACACATCAAGTGCTCCAGTGGCACCAGGCCCCACACAAGATGTCCCCTTGGTGGTGACCTCCCACCCACTCCCAGCCGCAACACTGCCTCCTTCATGAACTTCTCTTTTGCTTAGAACTCAAGGGCCAAGACCCTGGTGGCTTATGGCTGCTCCTAGACTGAGCACTACCCCTGCCTGGCCTGAGCTGGGCCCTGTCCCTTTCTACTCTCATCTTCTCTTGTACCTTGCCCCCATCTCTAGCTCCAAGGCTGGCCATCCACCCAGGCTCTGGTGAAGTCCCCTTGAAGTCCTCCAGCTTGGGCAGTCTCCCCATGACAAGCAGGCCCTCAGCAAGGCCCTACTCTGAGGACACAGGTGCTCCCTTTAAGGCACGTGGGCTTGAGGGTGGAGCCAGGCTGGGCCCCCTTGGGAAGCAGGAGGCCTGGAAGGTAGAGGCAGGAGTGGGTGGTGGTGACTTCCCATGCTGAGGGGAGCCACGACCTGTGAGCAGACAATGGAAGCCAGGTTGAAGCCAGCAGATGAGTTGAGGGACAGGTGGCCATTTGGAAAGAGCTGGCCAGCAGTGCTCCTAAGCTCCGGGAAGACCCCGTCCTGATCTCCAGGTCTGGGAACAGAACTCAGGCAAGCTGGTCTAGCCGAAGGGTTCCCAGGTTAGGAAGGGGGATGATGGGAGGGGCCCTGAAAACCATCAGGCCCCAAAGCCAACCCAGGCGGAGTGTCCTCACACGAGAAGCGACCAGAGATGAACAACTGACGCACACCCTGCCATGTGCAGACTGGGAAGCAGGTCCAGAGAGGGACAGCATTTAGTGGGGGCTGCAAAGCCAGCCTGAGGCTGAGCTGGGACTGGAACCGGGACTCCAGTTGCTCTGGATGGAGCCCCCACCCCACTGGGGCTCTTGGGTGCATGTGTAGGGAGGGCCTGGCTCCTGTTTGCACCCTAATCCCCTTCTTTCCCCTCCTGCTAGGGCCCGCCCTGCCACGTCATCCTCCTAACTTCTCAACCAGTTTCCACTTGCTGGGTGACTCCACTGGCTCCAAGCAGGGTGGGTCCCTTGGGGGCAGGGGTCCCCAGTCGTGGTTGCATCCACAATGGCCTCTACAGAGCCCCAAACCTGCAGGCCAAGCCTCTGAGTCTATAACCAGCTCTCCAGGTTGCTGGGAGCTGGTCCAACTCTGCAGTGCATGGAGGGAGACCCTGCCTGCCCAGTCTTGCCTTTGGGGCCCCTGCCCCACCCTCAACCTGCACTCCCAGCTAAGGGGCCTGTCCCTTTTCCTGTCGCACACACATATCCTCACTCACTGAAGGCCCCCTTTGGGACCTCCTGTTCCCCACCGTACTGCCGCTCCCGCCCCACCCAGAGACCAGTCAGACCCAGCCCTGGAATGGAGTAACTCCCAGTGTGGTGGGGAAGGCAGACCAGTTTGGCTCCAAGGGGCAGAATTCACAGCTGAGTATTTCTTGCTCTGTGGACAGTGGCCCCACCGGGAGCAGGGAGGTTGTACAAACAGGCCCCCCCAGCCACGTGGCCATCTACCAGACCTGCAACCTGCCCCCCCCCCCTTTTGAATCTACTCCTTTGCATAAGCCCAGGAAACACTCAGCGATCAGTCTTGGCCTGTGTGACCTGATGCCCCAGAACGCAGACTGCCTTTTGTCTCTGGCTCCGAAGCAGCCCCAAGCCAGGCCTCCAGAGCACGAGTGCACAAGCTGAGCCAAGTCCCTGCTGGCAGATAATCCCCACAAGCCCTGAAGAATGGCTTTTCGCTGCTTTAAGAATCATCCCCAGATCGGAAAAAGAATGTACTAATTGGAAAACCTCCCCGCCATGGTTTTCCGGAGTTTTAGTACAGTTGGCCGGCAAGGAGGCTTCTGGGATGAGGAGGAAGGGAAGTCATGAGGAGGAGACAGTGGGCTTGCTGCCCAGCGCCCCCTCATCCCCCGAGCTCAGAGCTCAGCCGCTCTTGGCCAGGGGCCGTGCTGAGGGTCCCGGCCTGTCAGCAGACTGGGGAATCTGGAGGCTGTCTGACCCTGTGAGGAGCCCCTCCCCCGAGCTGGGCCCAAGCCCCGCCCCCAAAGGCCCCGCCTTTGCCCCAGAAGCAGCCCAGGCTCCTGGGACCCTTTGACAGGATCCATGCCCGTTGGGCCTTGTTAGAAGAGGAAAGGTGTGGAAGCCACCACCTGCTGAAGACACAGGAGGGTGCCCCCAGACCTGACCTGGGCCCCAGGCTGGGAGACCCAGCGGGTGGGTGCAGGCCGCACAGCAAAGCTGACTTCTGAACACTAACTCTGTCCAGTGGCAGAGGCCCAAATTCTCACTCAGGGGACCGGCTAAGCCTGACCCGGCTAAACCACTGGTCGGGGGAGCCGAGGCCACAGCGATCTGAAGGTCTGTCCACCTCCAAGGGCGGCTGATTTGTTCCTTTTGGTCAAGCAGTGCCCTTGCACTTAAGAAGGGGAAATGAGGTGGATCCCTGACAGGCCTCACACAGGAGAGCCAGGCTACTGTGACTCACCCCAAGCACGATGTATGCTTGTCTATTAGTTTTTTCCGGAAACCTCCATGGGTACTTTGCTGCCTTGATTTCCTCAAGGGGAGCAGACTTTGAGAGTCTCGGGGGGGGGTGAGGTCAAACAGATCAGAGGCTGCCTTCTTGTCCATCTGAGCAGGACCAAGGGGCCAAAGCCCCCTTGGTGGAAACTCCTCTTCTCAGCATCGAGGAAAGGGGTTGACTCTCATCACAAGGAATCAGAGCAGTCTGGGTGGGGGTGCACCTGGCCCCTGTCTACCCTACTCAGCGCCAGTAACCTGTAGTTGGGGACTATGAACTTGACCAAACAGTTTTAGGCTCCCTACCATCGTGCCTTCCACCACTTTCCTTTCTTCTCAGCTTGCCCTTTTGTGACCATGAGGACTGCAGCTCCCTCACCAGCACAGGCCCCTAGAGCGCCACTGGCCACATGTGGCTATTTAAATTTAAATGAATTACAATGGGATAAAATTAAAGCTTCACTTCCTCATGCACAATAGCCACACTATGTCATGAGGC
This sequence comes from Camelus bactrianus, assembly GCF_048773025.1. Classification (NCBI taxonomy): domain Eukaryota; kingdom Metazoa; phylum Chordata; class Mammalia; order Artiodactyla; family Camelidae; genus Camelus; species Camelus bactrianus. The sequence continues at coordinate 116,064,978 of NC_133575.1, read as the reverse complement.
CGGTGGCTTCTGTAATGGACAGCAGAGACAGAAGAAAGTTGCATCCTCACAGAAAGTTCTATCCGACATCCCCACTCTAGCTGCTCCACTTCTCCTTAGAAGGATGTGCTCCACTTTCTCCTTAGCTGAGGCCGGGGTCCCTCCGCTAAGCAAGGTGCCTCTGCAACTTTACTCAAGGGAGGCTTTTCCTTCAGCCACACTCCACTCACCTCTGGGTAGACTACTCTGTCCCTGGATGGAAACCTCTCTTCCTTTGAGGCTCTGGCCAACTGCCTAATGCACCATGAACATTCAGGCAAGGCTCTGCATCGGGCTCATTTTTCTTTTCCACCCAGACCTCGCTGGATGTGAGAAAGTGACTGGGAGAATGGGGAGGATGGCAAAGATGTGGAGTAATGAGTGTGAGACTTCAGCGTCCCTGCCTGTGCACTATCGATCTCCAACCCTCAAGCCTCTCAGTTCTTTGACCTTGACATCTCCCAAGACCTGGTCAACTCCACTGCAGCCACCTCTTCCCACAGGGGCAGCCTGCATCCTGTTGTCACCTCTGGAACCTCTACTGCAGGGCTTCCACTTTCTGACCTCTGTCTTTCTAGTGGGCTTGTTCAACTACTTCCTGTTGGAAGATAGCGACAGTTATCTTTCCAGCTCACGGGGACCTCCCATCTGTTGGTTTACTTTCTTCCGAACCATTAGCCCTTTCCTCTCTTCATTTCCCTCCCTACCCAGCATGGAGTCAATGGCTCATCACTTCAACAGCTCTCTTGTTAACACCCTAAGCTCTGCTGTCCCTGTCACCCCTACCTGACACTGCATCAAATCTGGACAAATCTAAACACCTGCTTTCTTTGTGCCTGCCCCAAGGTGATGACAGTGCTGGCAAAGGTCACACAACTGTCAGAATGGACGAATTCCTGGATCCCACCCTTCTCACCTCCGCTGGGACTTCCGTCTTTATAATTAGCCTTTTCTCCTCTGCATTGTAAGAATGTCCATTTCATTTGGAGTGTTCCCATCAACATTAAAAAAAAAAAGAATCTCACTTGACTCCAGTCCCACCTCCAGTTAGTGTCTGTCCCATCTCTCTGCTCCTCTACTGAGCAAAACTCCGTGAAAGAGTTGTCTAGACTCACTGTCTCTGCTTCTTCTCCTTCAGTTCTCTTATAAACCCACTCCTATCAGGATTTCAACCCTACCACGCCCTTTAAATTGCTCTTGTCAATGTTACCAATGATCTACATGTTGCCAGACCCAATCCTCACATCTCTGCCTTCCCTTAACCTCTTAACCACAGTTGCTCATTCCTTCATTATGGAAAAACATGCTTCTCTTGGCTTCCCTGACACTCCACTTCTCCGGAGGTATTGACAGTTAGGAGAACAAACTCTGGAACTGGACTGTCTGGGTGCCAGTCCTGGCTGTGTCAATCAATAGCTGTGCAACCTTGGGCAAGTTCCCTGCCCTCGCCTGTTTTCCATTTCTCACCCATACAAAAGAGGTGAGAATCTCAGCCTCTACCTCCTGGGGTTGGTGTAAAGGTTACATTGGTAACACATAGAAAGTGCTAAGAATAGAGCTTGTTACATGGAGAAATGCTCAATGAAATCACTATGTGGATGTTGATGGGATTCAAGACACGCAACCCCTAAACATGGCACCTTGGTGTGTTGAGTGTCTTAAGGTGAAAGAGTTTGAGAAAATGGCAGAAGCAAGAAGGCCTCTCTGAGCTTCCCCACATCCCTATCCTCCTTTGGCGTAGCTCATAAGACCCTCACGTGAGATGTGAGAGGTGCCCTCCCTATACCTGGAGAAAAGGAGCATCCTTGTCTCTAAGACAGGGATAACAGCAAGAAGCACCCAAACAAACAAACAGACCTTGCTGAGTTCCCTCAGTTTATGACAATCAGCTCAAACTCTTTGTCTATAATATCTTTCCAGGACTTTCCACTCTTCAACAAACCTAGCCTAAAAACACTGTTTTTTTATTGCAGTATAGTCAGTTTCCAATGTTGTGTCAATTTCTGGTGTGCAGCATAATGTTTCAGTCATACATATACATACATATATTCCTTTTCATATTCTTTTTCATTATAGGTTACTACAAGGTATTAAATATAGTTTCCTGTGCTACACAATAGAAACTTGTTGTTTATTTATTTTATATATACTAGTTAGTAATCTGCAAATCTCGAGCTCCCAATTTATCCCTTCCCACCCACTTTCCCCTTTGGTAACCATAAATTTGTTTTCTCTGTCTATGTCTCTGTTTCTGGTGTATATATAAGTTCATTTGTCTTTTTTTTTAGATTCCACATATAAGTGATATCATATGGTATTTTTCTTTTCTCTGTCTGAATTACTTCACTTAGAATGACAATCTCCACGTCCATCCATGTTGTTGAAAATGGCATTATTTCATTCTTTTTTATGGGTGAGTAGTATTCCATTGTATAAATATACTACATCTTCTTTATCTACTCATCTATTGATGGACATTTAGGTTGTTTCCATGTCTTGGCTGCTGTACATAGTGCTGCTATGAACATTGGGGTGCATGTATAAAACACAGATTTAACCATTTCTTCAGGTCTTCACTTCATTCTGAAGGCTCCCATCTCCCATAAACCTTATATTAAATAAATGCGTCTGCTTTCTCCTGTCAAATTTTCTTTGTCAGTCTAATTTTCTCTAGCCAGGGACCCTAAGAAGGTCAAGGAAACCTTTTTCCTCCCCTACAGCGTCCAAGGGTCGATTCAAACTAAACATATTGAAACAAAGCTCTTGTTCCCTAGCCCAAACCCACCAAACCTCTCTTCTCTAGGTCTTCGTCATCTCCATCAGTGATGCCTCCCAGATGTGCAGGCCAAAGGCCCAGCTGGCTACCCTGATTTTCTTTCCCCTCTCATCTCCTACAGCTAATCAATCTGCCAGTCCCGATGACAGCTCCACCTCCAAAATATATGTAAAGCCTGACCACTTCTGCCCTCTTCCACTGCCACCACCATCCTAGTCCAAGCCATCATCCTCACTCACCTCCTCCCTGGTCTCCTGGCCTCCACTCTTCCTCTACTGCATCTACTTCCTGCAGATTAGCCAGAGCAATCTTCCCCTGTGCTCTCAGTCTGAGTGATAAGGTGACTTCATTCACTCAGCTGTCTGCGCTGGGAATTGGGAAGCCATCTGCGACTTCTCCTCCCCTCTCCCCATCCAGGTCTGGTGCCTGTTGTGGTTCCAGCCTCTTCTCCCAAGTCTCAAGAGTCCAAGCTCCTGTCACCCTGAACTTCTTGCTGATCCCCACATAAGCCTTCTTTTCTGTCTCCAGACCTTAGAGTGAACTGAGATCCTGTTGCCCTGATTAACTCTTACTATGCTCACACCTCCAACAGGAAGTCATCCTTCACCACCAAGACCCAGTCAGGTGTCTCTTCTTGGGCTGCGTTTCAGCCCTAGCGCTCATTGCCCTGCAGAGTTACTGTCTCCTGTCTCTCCTCCCTTCCACTTGGATGTAGGAGACACGTCTCATGCTCACCCAAGCACCGGGTACAGTTCCCAAGTGGGCACACAAGAAATATTTGCCAAATGAATGAAAGAAAGGATAAGAGTTCATGTCAAATGTTGTGTATTATCACATCACATGCTGGCATTTCAAATTAGTAAATTAAAAGTCTATCATTTAATAGATGACATTGGAACGACTGGCCATGTGGAAAAACAAGCTGAATTTCCTACCTCATACTCCATACCAAAATAAACTCCAGATGGCTCAGAAATTTAATGTAAAAAAAATGAAACCATAAAAGTACTAGAAGGAATCTTGGGGTGGGAACAGCCTTTCTAAGTAAGTCATGAAAACCAGAAACTGTAAAAGAAAAGACAGAGAAATTAAAAACTTCTGTATGGCAAAACCCATCATAACTGTCGTTAGACAAATGACAAACAAGAAAAGTTGTTTGCACTGCGTGTGACAGTGAAAGGCTTAATCTTCCTAAAATAAAACAAAAAAAGGGGCTCCAGGGAGAGGGTACAGCTCAGTGGTAGAGCACATGCCTAGCATGCCTGAAGTCCTGGCTTCAACCCCCACTACCTCCATTAAATAATCAAACAAATAAGCAAATAAACCTAATTACCTCCCACCTGCAAAAAAAACTTCAAAAAAAAAGGACTCCTTTCTTTTAAAAACATTTTTTATTTGAAGTATAGTTTTTTTTTTTTTTTTTTTGCATTTTTTGGTTTGCTTTTGGGGCTGGTAATTAGGTTTGCTTATTCATTTATTTCTTAATGGAAGTACTGGGGATTTAACCCAGGACCTCATGCATGCTAAGCATGTGCTCTACCACTGAGCTATACCCTCCTCCCAAAAGCAAAGCCTAGGAAAATGCACTGGCAAAGAAGGGAAATGAAAAGACTTGCAAGAGTCTTCCTTAACATACCAAGGGAACACAAATACAATCAACTAACTCCACCTTTGATTGCATTTACCTGGTTACCTAAGGTGTGGGAAAATGGTCACTCTCAGGCCCCAGGGGCCCTAGAGGTGGGAGGATTCATTGCTGTGACTTTTCTGGGATGGCAATCTAGAAATATGTAACAAAAAGAATGATGAGGACTCCCTTTGACCCAGAAAACACCAACATTTAAAACTTCTTTTTATTATCTGAAATATATGATGGTATATATGCATATTACATAAAATGTGATGTACATAAACATCTACCCACCAGCCAGCACCATTATCTATGCCTTCTGCCCTCTGTCCTGGTACTCGGGATGACCTGTCCTACCTTGGATCCTTGATCCCACCTCCTGCCGCCTACTCAGGGATGGCCAGCTAACATTTCTTTCTTTCTCCTGGGTCATCAGTTATTTCCTCTTTGCTGGATCACTCTGATCTTCATGCAAACACAATGTAATTCTTCCCACCATCAAAAAGCTTTTTCTTGATATGCATCTTCCCCTCCAGTTACTCTCCCTTTATTTCCCATCTCCATTCCTCAGTAGCAATCCTGGAGAGAATTATCTACACTACCTTGCTGTGATTCTTCTCCTTCCCTTCTGTCTCATGGCCAGCACTTCACAGAAATGGCTCTGGTCCAGGCCACCGGTGTTCTCCATCTTGCTAAATACAATGGTCAGTTTTCAGTTCTCATTGGACTGGACAGGTCAGCAGCATTTGACACAGAAAACACTCCTTCTGGAAGCACTTTTCTCTTGATCCTTTCTCATCACCCTCACCCCATCCAACCCTTTCACTTTGGAGGGTCCCAGGACTCAGTCCTTGGAAGTCTTCTCAATGATGCTCATTTTGATGGTGATTTCTAACTTTCTCACATCTCCCAGAGTTACATCTCCAACTCAGGTGTTTCCCATAGCCCAAGGCCTAGTCAGTATCTCCACGTGCATAGCTATTAAGCATTTCACTTGGTGTTCCAAATTGAACTCCTCATGGGCCGTTCCAAACCTGTTCCTTCCACAGCTGACCCCACCAAAGTTGATGGCCATGCTACCCTTCTAGTGGCTTTGGCCAAAAACCTTGCTGTGATTCTTGACACCTCACTTTCTCTCACTTCTACTCACATCCAATCCATCAGAAAATCCTTCAGCTCCACCTTCCCAATAGATCCATAAATCTGGCCACTTCTCCCCATCTCCACTATTTGGTGAGTTTCTAGTTGTATTGCTGTTAAAAAAAAAAATGCTGCTCTAGACATGGACAAGAGAGTTTCTAGGTTCTCAAACTTTTGTGGGCTTCAGACTACCCTGGAGGGCTTGTTAAAACCCAGAGTGCTGGACCTCACTCCCAGAGTTCCCAGTATGGTTAGGAATGTATTTGCATTTCTAACAAGATCCCAGGTGACGCTGATGCTACTGGTGGGGAAATCACACTTGGACATCCACAGCTCTGGGGCATAGTATACCCAGGTTTGGAAATGCTGAGTCATAGGATGTGTTCATGTTTGATCTCACAACATGGATTTTCCTTTCTGGCGGCAGTGCCCAGTGTACCACATCCTTGCCAACACTTGATGTTGTCAGAGGTGTTACTGTTGCCAGTGTAGTGAATACAAACCGTTAGGTCATGGAAGGTTTTGAGTTGCATGACTGGCATTTATCTTTAGGTGATGATTACATGGGGTTGGGGGAGAGAATGAAAGTACAACTATGCTCGTTGCAACATTATTTATGGTATTAAAAAACTGGTAACAATGTAGATTTCTATCAATAGATATGTTCAAAACAAGATAATATGAAACTGATCAAGATAATGATTATAGGTCTCTAGTTACATACATGGAAAATTCTTATATTATATTTTGAACAAGAGCGGGGAAAGCAATTTACCTGAGATGCACGACAGTATGTAGAGTGTGATGTCATTTCCGTAAAATTGTCCTTGGAGAATATTAACACTTGGTATCTCCAGGAGATAGATTTTTGAGTTACCTTTACTTTTTAAAAAAATTTTCTGCAATGTTTGATTTTTTTAAAGTGTGCACAACCTTTTTTCCTTAAAAACGTGATTTTCAAAAAATACATTATATTTGATTGTATATGCTAGAAAGTATCTGAAGGTTTCACATGAAACTGATCAGAGCAGCTGCCTCTAGGCAGTCAGTTTGTGTGGGCTGAGTGGTAAGGTACTTTGAGTTTTTTCTTTATTCCAATCTGTACTCTTTGAATTTTTATGGCAGTGTATTACTTTCATAATAATAAAAAAAAAAAACACTAATAAAAACTGAAAAAGAGAGAGAGCTATTCTTAACACCCAGGCCAGCCCTGCCAGCCCAGCCCATCTAGCCATACTGAGGCCCCAGTGACTTTACAAGGCGCCCACTCAGATTGTGCCAGACCTCCTCGGGCTGGAGAGCTTTCGAGCTGTGGAGCCAGGGCCTGTCATAGGGTTGCCCACGAGACTTCCTCCCACTTCTGGGTGCTACCTTGAGCCAAGCAATGTGTCACCCCCATAAAGCCTGCTGCTGTGGGCTCCCCCACCCTCTGTGCTGGAAGGAGAGGCCAGCCCCTCAGAGGGCCCAGAGAGAAACCATTAACAAAGCCAAGGAGCTGACTGACTATTGAGGGTGGGTGGTGGGAAAGTTCCAATAATAAACAGCCTGTGTCTCTGATGAAGCCCTTTTAAGTCTGGCAATGTCAGGGCTGGGAAGAAATGCAGTCTACAAGATCAGAAAGGTGTCAAAATAGTGAATGTGAGGTCATCTACAACACACTTGTGTGGCAGAATCGGGGGTTGCCTGGAATGAATAAATTAGATTTAAAACAAATAAAAGGCTTTGCACAGCAGGGACTGGATGTACAAAGATACTGTCTACAGATGTAGTTTCTTGAAGGCCACTAGAAGGGGATGCCTCTCTGAGCTACTGGTTACTGCCATGTCAACACACGTGGCTCAGTCCCTTGAGAGCCCATCATGTGATCAACACGTGGCTTCCCTCTGTCTCCCCTACAGCCTGTGATCTCTAGAAGGCAGAGGCCTGGCTCCCACTTGTACCCAACTTGTTGTAACAGGCATGGGGCCTAGCACAAGCTACATGCTCAGTGAGTGTTGGGTCAACACAATGGGATCCTCTCCAGTGTCGACTGAAATAAATGCACACCACCTAAAAGTTGAGAGTTATGTTTTATTTGGTGGACATTTCTGAGGACTCACCCAGGGATGACAGCCTTTCAGGTTGCTCTTAGGGACTGCTCCGAAGAGGGAGGGGAAGAGTCAGGATATATACGAGTTTTTGCAACAAAGACCAGGTAGTGGGAACATGAAAAGGTTACTGTTAACTAAAGAAAACCAGATATCGCAGGAGAAAAAAAAGAAAAAGAAAAGAAAACCAGACATCTCAAGTTAAAGAATTTAGTGCTTTTCTATGTATGGGAGGAAGCAAACATTTGGGCTCACTGAATTCTTTCCTTTGACAAGCACCTAGCTGGCTAGGGCCAATGTCCTGTCCTGTCTTATTCTGAGTCCCCTCAGAGGGCACCACTGTGAGTGGCTGCAGAGGCCTGTCTGCGCCCTGAGTTCACTGTCGGGTCGGTGTGGCAGCAGCAGCTGATGACTTGATGGCTTCAGCATTTTTTGTTTACTGGCATGATTTGCAGCATTTTTTGTTCACACCAGGATAGAAAGAAAATAGAGATGCCATTTTGCAAGTGCCCATTTTCAAAACTCAGGGTAGAGTCACAGCTGGATGTGTCCGGGCATTACTGCCCAATGCGCAGTGGCCCAGCAGGCCCAGCACACTGCTGGGCTCTGGACCACGGCAGCCTCCTTGGACTAGTGGGTCCCTCCCCAAGTCCAAGCCCCTCCCTGGGAGGGGAAGTGACACTGTTTTGAATATATCCTTTCTCTTTAACAGGACAGCAACACAAACCAAAAACTGTGTGGGACATCACAGTGCCCACCTCTCTGCTCCCCCACCATGGACAGCAGGCAGAAGCAGCCTTTAGTTGACTTTGCATGATTACTGCATTTGGCCACTTTTAACGTTTGTGTGAGGAGAATACTTATTTACAAGTAGGAGCCCAGTAAATACTTGGTGTCTTTGTAAAACATGTTAAATTGTGCTCTTTAAAGTTACGTTTTGGAGGTCATACATACGTGCTCTAACATATCACAATTGCATAGGATTGTAGGAAGTCACCCTGGAAGATGGGCCCTGAGCCCCATCCCACGATACAGGCCAGAGGAAAATGACATAGGTGGCAGGCTTCAGGTGGCCTGCACATTTGTCTGGTAGGAGAGACAGTTACAGAGGGTTTTCAAGCTCCCTTGAGCCTCAGGCCTCAAGGAAGGAGGAAGCAGAGGTGAAAGGTGAAATCGTGTCTTTCTGGGGTGGCTGAGAGCTCCTTCAGTTTACAGAGGACAAGGGCTGCCCCATCAATGTTTGCAAAAAGAGGGCAAGAAGGAGAAAGGGAAGGAAGTGGGCAATCTGTCAATGAAACGCCACCATCATTAAGGTTCTTTGCAGTTATTCCCTGCACCTAAAAGTTGGACTCGTGGTTGAAGCTATTTTTGTAATATGAGCATGCAAACACACAGAACAATAAAATTATGTATGAATACACACATATAATATATGTGTAAAATATGTACACATATAACATTTAAAATTGGATTGGAAGGGTTTAAATTACACTCACAGTAAGGATTCCTTGGAAAGAGGAAAGGCTATTTGATTTGAGGATAACAATAAAGATGTCTGTAGATATTAAAAAAAAAACTTGGACCCGTGGCCATTTTTCCAAGACAAATCAGTCTTTATTCTGTTATTATATTCCTCCAGGAAAAAAGGCAGGGGAGGGACAGAAGATCATCATGTGCTTCAAAATAATAGGAGAAACAGATAAGAATCGAAAATTCAAGGAGTCATCCTTAAACGTGAAAGGTGGGTCTGGGAGGGGGCTTCTGGTCTGGGAGCTCGGCAGGGAGGGGAAGGGATCAGGAAGATGACCCAGGCGGGCTGCCCTCTCTGTGAAGTCAAGGCTCCATGGAAAGCTCAGTTAAACGTGGAGTCACATTTCTCTGTCTTCTATTAGCTCATCTTGTGCCCACTTTGATGTAGGTTTCTTGCACCAGCAGAGACATTCCTATGCAGCTGGGCTAGACTTTCCTCTCCTCTCTCCCCGGCCCCCCCACTGCCAGCTTTGACAAGGGAGGCCCCGCCAGCCCTGTCCTCCCTCGGTTGGGAAGAGTTAAACTGTCAGAGAGGGTGCCGGCTTGCTTCAGCTCCTTGCACAAATCTTTTATTCAGGAATTAGAGGAGCCTTGGGAAATGATTGAGGAAGGAAGTGGGGTAGGAATCCAGTCTTCGGGAGTGTGGTTCTCAGGGTCAGGTAATGAAACTTGTTTGGGAGGTAGTGAGACTGAGGAGCTTGTGTGACAAACAAGTGGAGAAGATGACTGACACTGGGATGTCACGGGGCCAGGGCTCAAAGGGACTGTCTGGAGTGGAGGCCAAGCCTGTGGGGGCAGAGGTAGCTGGCAATGGTCCCTGGAGGCCACAGAGGGCATGGCATCACCTGGGCAGTGTGGGAAGGGTTGCGTGTGTGTAGAATGATAAGGAAGGTTGAGGGAGAGCTCTGCCCAGCTTAACTGAAAGTGATCTTCCATGAGGAAAGAGCCTTTGAAGAAGGGGTCAGACATCAGGCATCAGCAGTCATATTTGTCAAGACTCTTCAAGTCACCAGGAGCTGAGGGGAACTAGGACGCCTGTACTCTGACCTGCGGGCTCCCAGGGGCTATTCCCAAACTCTTTGTTCCCACAAAGAGCCAGACACTATTCTAGCCGCTGGCTGAATGCAAGGTACTACGTGCCTCTTAGTCTAAAGACATCCACCCACAGTGGCGGCCAGATACCTTCCACCAAGATGTATGAAAGGTGGAGGCACAGGTCTGGCCATTGTCACCAGCCATGCCCCTCCCTCCTCTCACTCCTCTCCGCATCGGGGAGAAAGGACAGCAGGAGCTGGTTTGCCCGTGACACAGGACTGACCATGGATAGGCCCTCGGAGAGCCCTTAAAAGAGCTCACAAAGCCCGCACAACAGAGCCAGCGTCCCTTAATTTTCCGCAAGAGGGTCTCAGGGAGGGTCTCAGCCAGGGCCTCAGGGAGGCCGCCCTGGGCAGTAGATGGGTAGGCAGAGTCAAGTCCAGTCTGAGATGGACATTTTAATCTTCTCTGAATTTCAGTAACCAAAAAAGAGAAATTTCTGAAAACTGAGGTCAATATTATGATTATCCCCATTTTACAGATGAGGTGACCAAGCTCCAAGATCACACAGCCAGCGAGCAGTAGAGCTAGGATTGGCGCCTGGGCTGTCTCCAGAGCCTGGACTCCTCACTTTCACATCTAGCACTTCACTGTGTCCAGACTGCTCAAGTAGCCAGTTATATACAGAATTAGGAGCCAGGAGGCTTTTGTGGGGACTGACAGCCCCTGTTAGTAGGTTTTCTGTGAAAATCCTCTTGGGGGATCTTGCCTCCCTTCTTTCTGTCACTTTGTAAAGAGGATTTCTTCCTTTAGTCAAAATTAAATTCGAATCCTACAGGTCATCAGTATAAGAGAGTCTGGTGCAACTTGCTGCTTATGCCAGAATTTGAACATCTGTGCAAAATGCCACATTTGAAAGAAAGCATGTGATTGGCTCTTAGCAGGGTATTTCTAGAAAGATCATGGAGTGACTTGCACTTGGGCACCAACACCCAAGGAAGTGCCCCATGGCTGTCTGTCTTTGGTGATGGGGTGGGGTGGGGTGGGGCTGAGTCCCTGGTAATGGCATTGCTCCTCCTGGGTCTGAGAAGGCAGACCCATGCCCTGGACCCTAGGTTGCTTGATTAATATTCACCCTCAGGAGGAAGTATAGCTCAGTGGTAGAATACGTGCTTAGCATGCACAAGGTCCTGGGTTCAACCCCCAGTACCTCCATTAAATAAATAAATACTAAACCTAATTACCTATCCCCTCCCCCAAAAACTAACATACACCCTCACTCCCCACAGGCTGCTGCTGTCAGCACATTCTGTGCCCTGCCCGGAGGGCAGAGGAGCTGTGACCTTTTCCTCCCTCTTTAGGCTATGGTCCAGATGAGGACACTGAAGCTCAGAGCAATGAGGTCATTTGTCTAAGGCCACACAGCTGGGGAGTGGCTGAGCCTGGACAGCGATCTGAGGCAGCCAGAGCCCTTCAGGAAAGTATGCCTGCTGGGTCCCACTAACTTGCTCCAGGAGACCGAGCTGCCTGGCTCTGAGAGCCCTAGAAGGGACAGTACACATATATGGATGCAAATTTTATATCTGACAGATTCTAATTCTCCTATCAGGTTGGAAGTCAAAGCTTATCTTGAGAGGAGTCTTCCTCAAGCTGCCAGGCAGGAGAGAGTGGGATAAACTTTGAAACATATGCATGCCCAGGCTCCACCCCCAGAGCTCCCAATTTTCAGCTTAGAGGTGAGGTCTGACAATTCACATTTTCCACAAACATCCCCAGAGATTCAGGTATTCTCCTAAGATTGAGGACTGTGGCTCCCGAGGGAGGCAGGCAGGTGGCATGGGGAGTTTCGGGAGGCAGTTCAGGGGTAGAGCTGAAGCAGTTGTGGGGCCAGGAACCTTCCGCAACTCAGTTTCTCGGTCTTAGGTCCTGGGCCATGAAGGTGGAAAGGATATCAAGGATATGAGGTAAATGAAGGATGTGCACTTTGATTTAAAATGCATTTCCTTAGAAAGTTTGACTATTGGTGTGCTATTTACTTCTCAGATTGGGTTTCATCATTTACATCAACATGAGTTGATCCTGCAAGACCCAGTTTGCAGTTGTACTCTGGCACCAACACCCTTGGCCATGATATAAGACCCTTTGACTACGGCCACTTGGCTAATGATGTGTTGAGGGATGTTTTTTGTTTTTTGTATTTATGCAGAATGGGATTGGTCTGGCATTTTCCTTCTCCATTCTGTTCCTATTAGGGACATTCTTTCTTTTCTTAGTTTCTGGAAAGTATTGTTTTTGTAAGACTGGAATCTTTTCCTTGGATGGTTGATAGAATTCACTACTGAAACCATCATCTTTGCATGGAAGTTTTGTTGAAGTAGAGAAACAGAATCAGAAGGAGATATATAAAGAGATTTCTTGACAGGAATTGAGGGCCAGCTAGGAAGCCTGAAATCCTTGGGGCAGACCGTGAGGAAAGGCAGGATAGAATTCTCTGGAAGAAGCCAAAGCCATCATCCACACGGGAGAAATTTCTTCATCAAGGAAGCCTCAGCTCTGCTCTTAAAGCCTTTCAATGCATTGAATCAGGCCCACCCAGATTGTCCAGGATAATGTCCCTTAAAGCCTATTGATCACGGGCTTTAATCGCATCTATAAAACACTTGCACAGCAAAACCTAGGAGGGCGATTCAGTAGCTGGGGACTGTAGCCGAGTCACATTGGCATGTAAAATTGGCCATCATGGGATGAATGGATTTTTCATTGCTAATTCAAGTTTTAAAGTATTATAAGAATATTTGGACTTTTCCAGGTTGCATGTTTTTCTATGAATTAATTGTATTTTATTTCAACCTTCCTGTTTTTGCTCATAATTTCCTGTTACCATTTAAAGTCCATAGCATTTGTAATTACGGCCTCTTTTCCATTCCTGTTCCTTCTCTCTTTTTCGTGATTAATCTCACCAAAGTTGTGTTAATTTTGTTGGTCTTTTCAAAGAATAAATTTTGGTTTTGTTGGCCCTCTGCATTGAATTTTTTTCATTAATTCTGTCCTTATCTTCATTCATTCATTCTTTCTTCAGGTTTATTTTGCTCCTCTTTTTCTAATTTTTTTGAGAGCGATACTTAGCTCATTAATTTTAGCCTTCTTTCCTTTTGAACCACACACATTTGGGGCTAAAATTTGTCTCTCAGTGCAACTTTGACTGTATCCCACAAATTTTGATATGTATAATTTTCTTTATTAAAACATTCAAAATATTCTCAGCTTTCTATATGATTTTTTGACCTATAGTTGTTTAGATGCACGTTGCTTAATTTCCAAAGATGCCACAATTTTCCCAGCTATCTTTTTGTTGGCAATTTGTAGCTTAATTGCATTGTCTGAGGGTCTTTACTCCATATGATTTCACTCCTGTTCCTCGTAGATATTTTTTGAGTTTTTCATTCATTTCCTTAAACATAGTAAATGTAGCTCTTTCATAGTATGCATCTGGTAGTAATGGTGTTTGGGGTGCACCTGCCACAGGTGAGCCTAGGAAGGTGGGTGAGAATCTCATTAGTTCTCAGGAAAATGCAAATTAAAACCATGAGATCTAAAATTAGAAAGAAAGAATACCAAGTGTTGGTCACTAGGGAGGGGCCCTAGCCCAAGATGACTCATAAGGAGAGGAGATCAGGACACAGACACACACAAAGGAAAGACCTTGTTTTACTGAATTACCTCTGGAAAGACCCTGTCTCCAAATACTACAGTCCATTTTGAGGTGGGTGAAAACATCAAGATATGAATTGGAGGGGGGAGACAATTCAACTCCTAAGAATCCCTGAAAGTGGTTGGGATGTACTTTAATCTCCTCTTTCCTTGGCCCCCACTCCCAGCTGTGACCAGAATCGGAGAAGATGCATGTTCAACTTTACTAGACAAGGTTAAACAGTCTTCTAAAGTGCTTCCCTTGCGTCCTTGCCAACACTTGGGACACACAGGTGAGGGCGGTGGGCAGCTGTTGCCTAGTGTTCAGTGGGGGGTTACAAGAGCAGGCCCTCCTGGTGCACGGAGCCCATGGTCGTTGGGTAGGGGATGAAGGGGAGCCCAAACAGAGTCAGAGAAACCTGGGAGCGGGCTGCCGACTCCATGCACCACAGCATGCCCGGTGTCTAATGCACTGGGCATAGCCCAGTCCTATCCCTCCTCGCCAAGCCCTGCAGGCCTTGGTCGGAGTTTCTCCCCACTCTGAATTGGGGCAGGTTCCTGCCTCCAGGCCTTGCAAGCAGCTACTCACCCAGCTCAAGTACTGCTTGCCCACTGAGGTCCTGAACATTAAGGGCAGAGGGAGTTTTCTCCTTGGTTCTATGAGGCAGAGAGAGCGTCACAGAGCCCCAGAGGGCAATCCTGCAGAATACTTGAAGGTCCACCTGAGTTTTTGTAGGCTTTTTTTAGAACCACCAGTAAGAATATTCTGGTGATGTGGGACAGTGCAGGGCTGTGTGATTCTCTCTCTCTCACAGACACACACACTCACACGCTTAATCACAGAAACCATCTGGGGTGTGTGTGCTTGTTTGGCCAAGAGTGCCCACAACTGGCTGTGTTCTGAAGCCCGTGGAGCTGAGGGTGGTGGAGAGCCTTCTGGGCTGGTGCTCCGTGGGGAGGTTGTGAAAGGCACAGCATGTTACCACAAGATGAGGCGCACAGCTCAGCAGTCACCAGACTTTGCTTGTGGCTAGATTTGGGCACAGAATGGAGATGATGTCTCTAGAACTTTACGTTATTTCATCCAATTAACTGAGAGTTAATTAGTATGTCCAGAGTGCTTTGAAGCTGAGGAGCGCTGTTTATTCACGATTAGGGTGGAAGCGGCAAGCTAAGAGCGGCAGCTTCTGCCCCTGACTTGCTGTGAGGCTACTAGGAGACGTTTGTCAAAGTGTGCGTAGGGTTCGTCTTGCCTCTTCCAGCTTCTAGTGGCCCCAGGCCTTCCCTGGCTTGTGGCTGCACCACTCCCATCTCTGCCTCTGTCTTCACATGGCTGTGTCTCTATTTCCTCTCCTCGGTAGGGCATCATCTTATTGCATTAGGGACTGAATGCCCTCATCCTAACTTGATTATGTCTACCAAGACCCCGTTTCCATGTCAGATCACGTTCATAGGTACTGGGGGTTAGGGCTTCAACATGCCTTTTGGAGGAACGCAAGGCACCCCGTAACAGGGCCCACCTGCTCTCCAGTGTCCAGTGAGTGCTTCATTCCTGTGCGTTTTCCTCCCTCACTACTTGTTTCCTCAGCTTCTAGAAGGAGCTGGACAGAAGGCTCTAAGAGGGGATTGTTGTTGTAATAACTATTCTTTCAGGAATAGGCTTTTCTTGTTGGACTAATCTCAGGCCTCCCTGAGTCTTGGCCCCCTTATCTGAGCAATGAAGGGGCTGACCTGGGTGCCTTCACTCAGTTCCAAACACTGGAGGAGGAAGGTTGGGCTGAGTGGGTGCTGGAGTCTGGCTCTAGAAGGCTACTGGCAGTCCTAGGCCAACTTGGACCCATGGAAATTGGGCCCTGGAGGATTCCTCCAGCCTTGGTCATTATTCTCCTCTCATTATTGGGTTGGGTTTTCATGTCAGTGGCCTACCACAGCAGGGGCCACCTCTGGCTAACCCCCAAGGCAGCTTCTGCCTTCCTGTCAATTCCACTCAGCACAGCTCTGTGTAGCACTCCGGCTGGGGTGGGGAGGGGTGGGCCCCAGGGTGCCAGTGCCTCTGCTGGACTGCTGGGGTCACAGGGGGTTTCTGAGCAGACCCTGTCTTGGGAGACTTCTTCATCTGGAGGGACGCAGTGTAAGAGCCTGCAATCTTGGCCTAGGCTAGTGTCATTGGTGGAGAAGCAGGCCAAGCGGGAGCTTCACCTGGCCAGCCTACCGGCCCAGTGGAGGCTTAGAGGCGTCAGCCAGGCAAAGGCGGCAGGAGGCATTCCAGGGAGGGGCCTGCGGACGCTGCAGTTAGCAGCGGGCCCCTCAGTGCAGTGGGGGGCCCTTTAAGGCTCCTGAGCAGACTGCCCATGGGGCCCTCTGGCCTGCAGGGGCTGTAGATGTCAAAGGTTATCTTGGGCCACTCCACACTGAAAAGAACCTCTTGAACACAGCGGTCTGAGCCAGAACTAGCTTTCAAGAAGGGGGCAATCAGATAGTCATGTTAACAGGACAGGGACGTCTGGAGCTCTTGGCTCTGCAGTGGCATGGGACGCCCTCTCCTGGACAGCTTGCAGGGCCTTGGGGTCCTGGGTCTTGTCCCCACCTCTCTCACAGGGCTCAGTCTCTATGGGCTTGGTCTCAGCACCACATTGGGAGCCTCTTAAGTTTCACTCCCCCAATTCCAATCCCAGCCTCAAACAGGGCACAAAGAGACACGTCCAAATCTTGGTTTGCCCCCTACTGGGACCTGAGTCCCAGTCCCAGGATCAGAGGCCCTAGTCCTGAGCCTGGAGGCAGTGCTGGGACGAATACTTGCTCACCTCAGCCACTGGATTTTCAGGACTTTCTGAACACACCTTTACAGATCCACCCACATTTCTCGGCACCTTCTAAGCCAGCACCATCCTGTTAGTGACCTCTGTACAGGGTTTACAATAATCACTTGGTGCCAAACTAGCCCAGCGAAAGATCTGAATAGTATTTGGCAGACAAGGCTGCAGGGATCCAGCTTGGCTTGCTCACGGCTCTTGGCCCATCAGAGGCAGGTGGGAACTGCAGGTAGGCAGCCCTTTGGTGCTTTACTCAGGGCTTTGCCTCTCCCAGCCAGCTCTGCAGGGGCTGCCCCACCCTGGATTCATGGCTCGTGAGCCTGTGGGGACTTGTCTGCCCTTTGGCACCCCTTCCGGCTGGAGGCCTGCCTGGTACCCAGGCCCCAGTACCTCTGTGCCTCAGTGGCCTGCTCAGCACGCTCTGCGTGCCATTGTGTGTAACCTAGAACACCGCCTAACCTAGTCGTCTTGCTACCTTGCACTTGGGTTCAGATAGAACCTCGTGCTTGATGGGTTTTACCAGACAAATCTTAGAGGACCAGGACACTCCTGCCCCACTGACCAGCAGCCCGGAGGGACTCCTTTATAAATCCCATATGCCTCATTAGCCACTGTGGTAGATTGAATAATAGCCCCCAAAGATGTCTACATCATGAGGAGAAGGGGATGTGATGATGGAAGGAGAGACAGGAGTGACACACTTGGAAGATGGAGGAAGGAGCTACAAGCCGAGACTTACAGACAACCACTGGAAGATGAAATAGGAAAGAAAATGGATTTTCCCTCAGAGTGTCCAGTAGCAGCCACCCTGTTGATACTTTGACTTTATCTAAGTGGAACTGATTTTGAATTTCTGACCTCTAGAACTGTAACAGAATAAGTTTGCATTATTTGAAGCCGCTAATATTCCTATTCAGGGCAGAGGTAAGTGGCTCAGGCACTCAGGGTTATCCTGGGAGAAGGGAAAGCCATCGGGGAAAAGAATGTTAGGCCAGAGGGCTGTCAGCCTGGATTCAAGGTGTAGCTCTGACCCAATCAGTTTGTGTCTTGAGAAACCCCTCTCCCCACCCAAGGCTTTGGACTTCCCTGTATAAAGTGGGAACAAGAGTAAACAGGATTGTTCTCAGGATCAAAGTTCCCTCCTTTGATCCATGTCATCTTGCTCTCCATTCATCTTTGGCCTTTTCTCCAATCCCCTGCTAGCAAAGCCACTCAATAGATCTGCAGTGTCATTGGTGTGACTAGCATTGTCTAGGGCAGGAGCTGGAGGGGTCCTCAGAGTCTAAGTAAATCTGTCCTGGAGAAGGCCATCATCAAGGAATATGGAGAAGATGAAGGAAGGATAGAAGTTTCATGGAAAGGACATGGAATCTGCCTTGGGTACAAGAGTACCACCAAATGGGATGGTGCTAGCTGCCTCCCTGGGACCTCTGAGCCTAGTTGTCATGAATTGTTATTCTTTCCTTAATAACTACCTCCTCCTATCCTGCTGGACCTTGAGCCCCATGAAGGCTCTAGTCTCCATCATTCACCATGGTGCCCCAGCCCCTAGCGTAAGGCACAGTAGGCGCTTGGTAAGTATTTGTGACTGTTAGACTTCAGGGTCACTTCCCTGTTCACTGTCTGGGCATCTATTCTTGGTCTTCTGCCTCCTCAGCTTTGCTGCACTGTCTGACACTGCTGAGCATTCTCTCAACTCTTGGTGACTTAGTTGTTAATTCACTTCTTAATCCTCAAGGTCTCATCCTTCATTCTCTTGCATTCCTATAGCTTCAAGTAGCAGCAGTGGTAGGCCAAGACCCTACAAATATCAACCTCTCGCCTTCTAGAACTCCAAAGTTCCTCAGGCTCACCAAAGGCAGAATGGAAGCCTCTTAGTATCTTTAACCCCTCCCTGTCCCCTCGCCCCATAGCCAATCAATGACTGAGTATTGTCATTCTAGCCTAGAACCATCTCCAGTCTTCTTTGTCTCCCCACGACCAGTTCCCCGAGACAGACACACTGTCAAGTTCCTCCCCAGGACTACAGAAGTAGTTCCCCACTGGACCCTGCTTTTGCTCCCTCTGCCTGCACTCTCCCCCCCCAGCCAAACACAATGTCACTGTGTCACTTTCCAGTGAGTGAGTAAGTCAAAGCTCTTTAATTCCTGAATTGTGATCAACCATTTCTAGCCAGAGCCCATTGTGGTACCCTTGGCCTGGAAGCTGGGATGCTATTCCTCCTCAAGCTGACCAAATCGATCTTGTCCTGTTTTGCTTTTTGATAGTAGCCACCAGAAGGGGTGTGAGGTGGTATCTCATTGTGGTTGTGATATACACTTCCCTAATGATCAGTGATGGTGACCAGCTTTTCATTTGCCTGTTGGCCTATCAGTCATTCTTAAGCAGAGGTTGGCAAACTTTTTCTGTAAAGGGGAAAACGATAGTATTTTAGGCTTGCAGGTCACGTGATCTCTGTCATAACTGGTCAACTCTGCCATAGTAGCACAAATGTAACCGTAGACAATGTGTAAACACATGGGCATGGCTGTGTGCCAGTAAAATACTTTGACCAAGCCAGGTGACAAGCAGGATTTGAGCCTAAATTCATAGTTTGCAGACCTCTACTCTTGAGGCGAGGAGCCTGGGCTGCTGCTCTCTCTATGGGGTGCTCTGAGGGTAAGAGATCTGTCTCGCTCACTTCTGCATCCCTTTGGACTTAGGAGGTGCTCAGTTATTTTTCTGAGTTGATGTTCCCCAACTTCTCATGGAGAACAAAGCCAATGGTGTGTGTGTCTCCCAGTACCCAGTAGAGAAGGCATCTTGCAAAAGTTGGGAGATAGGCTACACTACAGGATAAGAGGATGGACCCTCTTCCTTCCTTTTCTCCCCTACCCTGGTCACTCTAGCAAGTTCTCTGGGCTGAAGGAGCTAATGTGAATAAACCTCCTGAGGCTGAGTGGGTGAGGGGCACATCTGACCAAGGGAAGTCTCATTTGGGTCCAACATCATTTGGAGTCTTCTGTGATCAATGAATGTGCTTGTGAAAAGAGGTGCATGCTGGTGATGGAAGGTTCTAGTATCTCCCGATATGCTTCTTTTCTTTCTCTCCATTCCTAATTAACTTGTGCTCTTTGAGTCCTTTGCTTTGGAAAGCCTCAGATGATATCCCGTGTCCCTTCCTTTGCAGATGGGCAACTTTGCTGCATTAAGCTGCCTGAATCTAGATGCGTAACCTGGAGCGCACTGGCCTGGGGCCTCGGGAGCTGCTGGTCGAGCCCTGTCTGTGCTAACTGCCTGAGTGCCCTCAGCCACAGCTGCTTCTCTCTGGGGCTCCCCCAGCTGGTCAACATGGGTGTTAATGGCTTTCTCCTCTCCATGCCCTTCCAATCTGGCTACACTGACTAAGCATCTCCCTGGGAGTAAGTAGCATGCAGGACCTCAGGGACAGAACAATAAATCAAAGCCCCTGGCCCTTGAGAAGACTAGTGGCTTGCAGGAGATCTGGGCAGCTAAGCTGGTGATTACCCTGTGACTGAGGAAGTGCTCAGAAGGCAGTGTGGGCCTGGCTGTGTAGAAGCGTGGAGACAGCTTCGTGGGGGAAAGCTGCGGGGAGGACATGATGCTGGAGACGAGGTGAAAGAAGAGGAGGCTGCAGGCCCAGCTGTGCAGAGGAGGGTGCCACGGAGGAGCCACAAGGAGCTTAGACGCTAACCTGCTGGGGTGGAAGGAGGGAGGGCAAGGGAAGTCACATGGAGAGGTATTTCAGTTTGGCAGAAAAGCAAACTTTCTACCACACAGGGCTGTCTCACACAGCAAGTGGAGAGTGGCTAGAAATGACTTCAGAGCTTGGCGGGCGGTGGCAGCCTCCACCTTGGTTCCAGTCCTTCTCTGTTATGGAGTCATGGACCCCACACAGAAGAGCTGGCCCCAGGCAACTCCTGTCCCAGGAACACACGCCAATGGGGATGACAATGAAGCCCGGGAGCCCCACTCTGGCCTCTGCCCCCTCAGCTTCTCTCCTGGACCCTCCCACCAAAGTGGGCTTCCCTGCAGTGGCCGGTCCCCCTCCTGCTGGCTCGAATTTTGTGTTGGGCCACAGTCACCTTTGAGTAGCTGATGACAGCTGTGTGCCTCTCCTGCCAAAAGACACACTCACAGATACCCCCAAGGCTGTGTCCAATTTATGGGGTTCGCAGACCTCCCGAATCCACACACGAATGCCAGGCCTGGAACCTGTGCTCCAGCTAGGCCCGCTGGCTGCTCTGTTCCCCTTTCCCTGGGCTGTTCCCCTGTGTTGCAGCTGTTACTCTAGGATTCCTGGCCAGGCGGGTGGTTATGTTTAGCGCTGCAGGGACACTGGTTGGCTCTGCCTCCAAGGATCTCCTGGCCTGGCGGGAATACATTAAATGAGGCAAAGATTGCGAGCTACAGGCTGGGAGCCCAGAGATGATTTCCAATTGGGAGGATTCAGGCAGGCGTTTGAGGGGGAAGGGGAGGTGGCCATTCTGGACATGGGGTCATAGAGGGGGAGGACTTTTCAGGTGGCTGGGACAATCTGAGCAAGGGGGATGTAGGACAGGGTAAGAGAAGTTTGGTTGGAACACAGCAGGCATGAAGCCCAGTGGAAGAAGCTGGAAAGGTGGGTGGGGTCCAGGAGAAAAGCAGGAGTCACTGAAGTGTTTTCGGCAGAGAGGCAGTTCGAGGTCTGTTTCTAGAAGGATGCCCTGGATGTACATCAGGTCTGGATTGGAGGAGGCAGATCAGCTCAACTGTCCTGGTACACCTGACCCAGGTGTAGACAGGGCCAGGTGCTGAACTAGGTCAGCATTGATGGGGAGGGAAGAGGGACTGAAACGAGAGACCTCCCCAGTGAACACAGAGAACTGGGCATGGACTTCTAGCTGTCCCCAGGTTGGAAGACAATTGCTTTCCCTCACGCCTGATTTACAGATGTGCCCAGGTTGGTGCTGCAAAGCTGTAGCTGGCAGGAGAGGAATGGCGGGGGGCCGGGGAGGCGGGGAGGTGGCAGGGGCGGTCTGGGGACTAGGGCCGGAGAGTTGGGGCAAGTTCAGTCTTACAGGGCCTGAGGCCAGAGACCTGATGGGAGACCACTTCAGTTATTTAGAACCACTGGCGGGGCCTGGCCCACCCCCAAAGCCTCAGTTCAGTAGGTCTGCACTGGGGTCCCAGTTTCTAACAAGTTCCCGGGCCTGTGAGGAAGCATGGTTTCCTGGTGGTCACATTTTTTCCAAACAGATGCGGAGCCGAGAGCATTTTGGTCCTTAGTGCTCATCAGCCAGGCCCACTAGGCTCACTCCTCCGGGGCTGAGACCCCCTCCCAGCAGCTCCGAGAGCAGTCTTCCCTTCTGAGTCCTGGCCTTCTCCTCCCTCTCACCCCACCATAGGAGTTTGGCAGCAGGCTCTGACTCCTTTCTCGGCCCTTCCACGAGGCTTCTTTTCCAGTTCCAGGGATGGCTGCATCATTGTTCGGACTCTTGTTACCTCCTACCTGGTCTCCCAGGTACCACGTGAGGTGGGCAGGTTGCGGTTCTTGGCTTTTGCCCTCTATTGTTTAAACTGTCAGTGGTTTTGTGCCTTTGGGATAATGTTCAGCCCACCTCTTGAGCTCAGGCAACCTCCCACTGCTCCACGGCCCCCACCCCAAGCCAGGCTGGACACTTCTGTCCTTCACTGAATCTGAGAAAAACAACACACTGCTAATGGAACTCTGACAAGCCCGTGACGGTGAACCTGAACTTTTGCCTTGAAACGCCATCTAGGGGCCTGCACCTATTGACTCTTTATCCATCGTTCAAGGTCCAGTTCAATGCTGTCACTTCCTGCATGGAAACCTTTTTGCCAGTCTCGGCTGGAAGCCATGTTATCCTTCCTCTGAACTCATACCATCTCATCTCCAGTGTATGCAGCATCCCCTGCCTGTATTACAGGGGCTTGTGAGTATATCTTAACTCCTCTACTCTAAGTGCCTTAGGGCCAAAGATTGTCTTATTTCTGTCTGTGTCCCCCACCCCATCAGCTACAGTTTCCCCCAGAGGGGGATGATGTCCATGTCACACAAACCGCATGGCACGGACAACACCATCACCTTATTCGTCTCCCCAGGTGCCTCCCCACCCCTGGCTGGAAGCAGAGAAGGAAACACAGCAGTCTTTAAGGTTACATTTCAACTAGTCTGAGAAGAAACCAGGTTCTGTCAGCAGAACATCAGAAAATAGAGAACACTGAACCATTACATGTGCTGTGACTTTTGGAAATTGGCCTGAAGGGTTCTCTGAGCGTGAGCCCCTTTCTGCCTCCCGCAGCGTCTCGTACAGTTTCTGCCCAAACTCCAGATACAGGAGGTTCTCTTCTCTTTGACCTTTCCCATGGCCTGATGTCTCCCATGAAAAAGGACATTAAGAGGACAACAGGGAGTCTATGGATAAAGAGAAGGGTGTTGACAAAATGTTTTATGGAAACATAAGGCCAGCAGACACACCCACTGTACCTGAGACACAACCTCGAAGCATGTAAGGAGGGGAACAGCCAGTGGCCTTTTCCCCAGGCACAGGTGGTGGGGGGCTTTACGGTTGTTTAAGCTTTGTTAAAGTTTTTGTTCGAAACTCTGTGTCTATTTGAAGTGTACACTTGAAGCCTCACCATGTGTTTATGCCTCCTGCCCTGCTGTAGGACATGTGTAATCTGTGGCTCCGTCAATGGTCTGCGTGGAAAGTAATCTAGGGCCCCATCCTCAACAGCAAATGACTTGTTTCTTCTCTGCAGCTTCCATGACTATGTGTGAGGGCACTGGAACACGGAATTCGGGAGTCAGGGGGTGGGCGGAGAGAACACAAAACAGTAGGACACGAGGCTGCTCTATCCTAAGAACTGCACATCCAGACCTATGAAGAGCTGTCTGCTGACTTTGCCACCCTTGTGGTCCCAGAAGGGCTGGTGCTCTCACCAAGCCGGCAGGAAGAGACCTAAGCTCAAAGGAAACTCAATGGAAGGATGTTAGTTTATTGGTCCCCAGGGAGCCAGGCACGGGCTAGGGGAACGCGCTGAGGGGCCCAAGCTCTGGGGCGCCTCACTCGACCTTCCGCAGGTGGTGAAAGCTCTGCACAGTCCTCTTCACAGCCTCATCCATGGTGACCAGTGGCTGATAGCCCATGATCTTTTTGGCCTTCTCGCAGCTGTAGTAGTGGAATGTCCCAGCCAGTGCAACCCGCATCGGTGTGAAGGTGGGCTGGAGCTGGATGACTGGGCTGATCAGCATCACCAGGAGTGACACCAGGAGGGCCAGGTAGTAGGCCACCCAGTAAGGGATGTGGTACCTGGGGGCCTCGTAGTTGAGGCCGGTCAGGATGCGGGTGAGGAATGCCCAGAAGGGGATGGGTTCGTCATTGGTGATGTGAATTGCCTGTAGAGAGAATGAGAAGCTAGAAACTGCTCCCCAGCAGGACGGGTGAGCAGGCCCAGCTTGGCACTCGGAGCTCAGCCCCAAGCTGCTGGCTTGGCCAGGACCAATATTTGGAGAAACCAGCGGCCGCTCCTTGCCCGCCCGCCCCAGCTCCTAAGTGAGGTGGATATTAAGCCCACATGGATCACAGCATTTCACGTGGTCCTCAAGTCCACAAATGTCAGTCAGCAGCTGAGAGGCCTTTTTGATTGGCAGCTACAGGTGGCTTTAAGGTGCGGCAGGAAGGCAATGAACGTTTAGGCTATGGGCCAGGATTATCTGGGAAGGCACGTTTGTTAATAACTTTGTTAATCACAGTAAAACCTTTTATCCTCAGATGCAATGAACGGGTCATACGATGTTTCTTGAATGTGCTGCGTTTGGTCTAAAGTAAAAGCTGTACCCACCCTATCCCCGCCACACTATGAGTTCTACGAGTAAGAAAAAGGCAGAGGTCTGGGAGGAAAAAATGAGGCCCAAATGGAGGGATTCCAAAGGCAGGAGTGAGAAACAAGAAGAGGGGGACTCGCATGTGCTCCTCCACCTCTGCCTGAGGGCTGACCTCACCCTACCAGGATGCAGGGCCCTAGGGGCAATTTGCCAGCGAATCCAATCACAGGGAGAAGAACCAGTAAGATGGGCCAGCATGCAGTGGAGGGATGGGGGTGGGGCCAACCGCTGCTGGGCAGGCAGGAGCAGGTGCCTTACCCTTCCACCCAAGGCTGTGTCTTGGGAGAGATGCTCAGCTGCCAGGATGTGTCCGTGGACCACGTTCTCCACAAAGGTGAAGTCCACCAAGTTCTTCCCGTTCCTATTGGGTACACAAGTAATGGGTCCCCTGCACGTGGACCCAGGGCCACTTCCCACCCCAGCAAGGTCAGCCCCTGGGCGTCCTTAAGAGTCGAAGATGTGCAAGGGCCCAGGGCTCCTGGTGCCTTTAGGGACCATGGTGGGTATTTATGGCCCAACCAAGGAATCTGAAAGCCAGATGCCCTGCCTATCCCATTCTGACACGGCCGACACTGGTGTTGTCTGCTCTGGGCTCCAATCTGGGCAGCAGTCCCTCAACTCCCTCTAGGGTGCTCTGGGCTAATGCCTTGCTCTGGCCTCTCAAAGCGATAAGGCAGAGCAGCAGGGAGGGAGAGCAGGAGGCAGGGAGGCAAGGTGGCAAGGCACAGGGATACAGGGGACAGAAAGGGAGAAGAGAGAAGGAAGGGAGGGAAGGAGTACTGGGGAGACAGCCACACTCTCACCACCTGTAGAGGCCCCTCCACCTGCACTTGCCTGGAGGGGGAATGTTAACACCTCCCCCATCTTCCTAGATGCAAGGAGAGCTGAGGGCCTGGCCCCTAACGCTGGGCCAATCGTTTCCCCTCTGAGCCTGTTTCCTGACTTTCCAGATAGGGACACAAGTATTCTCCCAGCCTCGCTGAGAGGGTGCTTGGGGTGGAACAGTGTCCTAAAATTCATGTGTCCCTGGAACCTGTGACTATGAATTTACCTGGAAATAGGGTCTTTGAAGATGTACTCAAGGTCACACTATAGAGTAGGGTGGGCCTTAAATCCAATGCCTGGTGTCCTTATAAGAAGAGGGACATTTGGAGAAAGACCCACAGAGAAAAGAACGGCATGGGGAGATGGAGACAGACTGAAGTGATGCGTCTACGAGACAAGGGTGGCCGGCGATGCCAGAAGCTGCGAGCGAGGCCTGGGACGGCTTCTTCCTCAGAGCCCCCAGAAGAACCAATCCTGCCCATGCCTGAGTTTTGGACTTCTGGCATCCCAAACTGGGAGAGAATCCATCTCTGTTGCCTCCAGTCCCCCAGCTGGTGGTCATTTGTGACAGTGCAGTCGGGGGTGAAGAGCAGAGTAGCCGTGGGTCGACTTACCCGATCACAAACTTCATCTTGCCTTTCTTGGCTGCCTCGATGAGAATGGGGACCAACTGGGGGTCCCTTGGGCCAAAAATGCCATGAGGGCGGATAGCTGTGGTTAAGAAATTCCCCTCAGGATCGTTGGCACCCAGGACTGCCTGCGGGAGAGCATAAGACCCACATCAGTGACCACCCCCACCCCAACACCAAACTCTGCAAACACAGGAGAGCAAGCTGGGTCTAAACCAGTGATAACCAAAAGAAAGGTCTGGGTTTGGGTTTAAACAGCAAAATGCACAAACACAGCAGTTAGTGTAAAAGATTCAAGTGTTTCAGTTAATGAGTTAGCCGTGGGCCTTCGGGGAGGCTGCTGCCACCAAATGGGCTCCGACTTAAGCTCCATGTGCCAACTGTGTGTGTTTCCACTGGTCCTGGGCTGTTCCGGTCATCACTGAGTCCCACCTGCTAGGAAGGGACTCTGGCAAGTCCAAGTGGGCCAGGAAGAAGGGGCTGAGAAGGTGGGGGGTCTGGGAGAAACACAGCAGTGCCTTGGACCTAGTGAAGGCTCTTCTCAGGAAGAGAGAAAAGATGTGTTCTGTGTGGCTTCATGGACAAACTAGAACTCAGAGGCTTAGACTATAGAGAAACAGCTTTTGTCTCAAAAGGAACAAAGCTTGCCCAATGATTGGTTATATTGTTGGTGAAATCAGCGATTGTGGCTTACAGGGCTGGGTACCGACTCAACAAGACAGCCCACGTTAACTTGTTTCGGTAAGTTATTCTATCACCTCACCTAGGATTTCTACTTTACTGTGGCAAAATTCTTGTACATGATTTGATCCCAGTAAGTTGAAGCTACTTGTTGATTCAAATGACTAAATAAGCCTCTAAATGCCCTCTACCCAAGGCTCATGTCTGTTATGAAAGAGAAGAAAGTTCAAGGGGTCCTAGATAACACCACACGCTGCTCATGATCAGTCAGGGTGTCTGAAAGCACATGGTTGCTGTGTGCCGACTGTAGCTGACCAGAGGCTCCGGGGGGTTACTGCTGGAGGCATTTATAGGCTTAGCTTATTTCCGGTAGAGCGCCCAGTCATTGTAAGCAAGACACCGACAGTCTGAGCCAAGGCTGCCACCTGGAACATGCGGGCCCAGAGGGCAGGAGTCCCAGGAGTCTTGAGCGAGGGTGCAAAGGGCCCAGTTGTGGGAGCTCTGTGAGGCTTTCTGTGCTCCAAGGACCAGGGTGCAGACATAGGACTGGAGCTTGCAGAGGGCTAGGCCTCCATCCCCTGCACTGGGAAGCCCTGGGTCTCCCTGCAGATGCGCTGTGCTAGCACTTTTTGAGTTGGAGTAATACCAAGCAGGAGGGAGGTGGCTGGCCCTCAGGCCATGCAAGGGCACTCTGGCCAAACCTGCATTAAGCTCTGGTTCCATATGTACTGGCTGCGAGAGGAAACCTCAGTGCACAGTGCGCTGCAAGCTCACGGCTATGGAGCTGAGGGTCCTACTCTCCCGGGCGTTAGCTACTGTCAGATGCCCCGAAGCCCCGGAGTCCGAAGGCTTGGTGCCTGTTACTTGGCCCAGACTGCTGGTAAAACTGGGTGCTCCCTGGTGAAGCCGGCTTGCCAAGTAGAAAATTTACTTTTCCTGAAAATAAAGCAAGATCTTTCCATTCTTTAATTAAAAAACAGGGGGGTGGAGTACCACTAGGAAGGTGTGTGCAAATGGAAAGACATTCGAGTGTTTAGCCCAAGTTCTGCCTGCTGCTTTCAATCATCATAAATTGTCTCTGATTTGATTTCTAGAGCAACTGAGTAAACTCGCCCAGGTACAGGCTGGGTGCAGGCTGTGGAGCTGAACTTCCTGGGTTCGACCCCCTTCCTGCACGGCCTCAGGAAGCTTCTGAATCTCTGTGCCTCCACTGTTGTTGTCTGTAAGCTGAGGACAACAATAGTGCCTGCCCTATGGGGTCATTGTGAAGTTTAAACGAGGCCGTTCCTGTAAAATACGCAGAGTGGTGTCTGGCCATGTAAAGCTATTCTGTTATTATTAGTTTTTCTGTTATTACCTTTACAATCGAATTTTGCCCACAAATTTTACTTCCCAAATTAGGTACTCAAGCTTCAGAATAGTAACTTCATATGTTCAAAATGTTCTTGTTAAGAATCTAAATCCTTCAGATGTTCATGGAACTCATGTGTCCCTCACTCAACTAGTTCTTGGGTACGTACTTTCTCCTGTAAGATCTTCGTCTCTGTGTAGTAGTCGATGGGTTTCATGGCATAAGGGAGGTCTTCGGTTCCATTCTTGATGTCGACACCCTCAAAAATGACACTGGCACTGCTGGTTAAAATGAGTTTCTGGCAGAGGAGAAAGGAAGATTTTAAAAGAATGAGTCAGGAAGGATCACTATTTAAACACCTTGATGGTCATGCAGAAAAGAGAAGCACATGGCACCAAGCCCAGAAGAGCTCCTTCCCCGCCTGTTCTTGCTGGGCCAAGTGATGACGCCAGGGGCTGGCCAACAGCACTGGAGATTGTTGGGAGAGAGCCTGCCCTGGCTCACTCCAGTCTTTTCTCTCATTCACACAGCATCTGTGAAGGGGGGTGGGGGCTTGGCTGATACAGGGATGTTCCATCCAGTGGCTGGTACCCTATAAAGGTGATCCAGAACCAGGATCTATAACTTGTGGTGGAAATTGTGTCCCTTCAGGTCTGAGTTATCATAGGTTTCTACTGGCTAAAAGACAATCATTTGTTTTTCTTTGAAAATATAAGCAAGGTCTGGAAGACAGTAGGACAGTTCCTTAAAAGGTTAAACACAGAATTACTGTATGATCCCGAAATTCCACTTCTTGACATTTACCCCAAAGAAGTGAAAACCAAGACTCAAACACTTTTTTGCACACTCATGTTCATAGCAACATGATTCACAATAGCCCAAAGGTGGAATCAACCTAGGGGTCCATCAACAGATGAATGAAGAGACAAAATGTGGTGGACCCCTCCCGTACAATGTTATTCAGTGGAAATTCTGACGCCTGCTACAGCATGGATGTACCTTGAAGATGTTATGCTAAGTGAAGCAAGCCAGACACAAAAGGACAAATACTGCATGATTCCACTTCTATGAGGTCCCTAGAGCAGTCAGATTCATGAAACGGAAAGCAGAATGGTGGGTGCCAGGGGCTGAGGGAGGGGGTTGGGGAGTCAGTGTTTAATTGGTACAGATTTCAATTTAGGATGATGAAAAAGTTGTAGAGATGGATGGTGGTGGTGGTTGTACAACAATGTGAATGTACTTTAAGCCATTGAACTGGACACTTAAAAATGGTTAAAATGGTAAATTTTATGTTTTATATGTATATATAAGCCACAATATATATTACCACAATAAACAAATACAAGCAATTTCAAAATTTTGTAGATCTTTAACCAAAGACTAATAAGCCTTAGGGTCCTCAGACTTCCTATTCAGATACAGTTAGAATATTATACCTCAAACCACGCACTTAGAAAGGCCATCACACGTTCCAGACAGCACTCACTCCAGCTCTCCCCTTACCTGAACCCCAGCCTCTTTGCAAGTTTCAATGACATTCTTGGTGCCAATGTAATTCACTCTATAAAAGAGCTCCTTGTTGTTACTGGACGGCGGGGGTGATGCACAGTGGAAAACTATGCTTACACCTTTCAGAGATGGGTACAGATCCTGGAAAAGGAAACAAAGAACAAAAAAATCATCCCTGCCTTTGACAAATCAACACCCTCCTCACGCTCCCAATCTCCAATCGGTGGCATGTATGTGTCTTGCCCTTTTATAATTGTACAATCAACACAGAAAGACAGTCTCATTGTAAAAGAGTCAAACAACACAGAAGTACACAGGATAGAAATCACGTTGTCCCTTTAATGGTCTCCTCCCCATTACCTGGTCCCCCCACAGAAACTGGCTGGGACAGTGAGAAGACTCTGGGATCCAGAGAAAGGTAACATCTGTGTCTCTGTGTCCCATGGGAGGAGGGACACAATTCAGGACACCTGAAGGTAAAAATCCTGGGGAAGATGAGGCCATAGATACAAATTATGAGTCATGTGAGCAAGTCTCATGCTGTGAAAGACAGTGCAAATAGCCAATATACAGGCCTGGTTTCCTTTCTGTGAAACCAGACATAAAACAGTGATCTAAGAGGCATTATAGACAGATCTGGGGCAGGAAACAGACAAGATTAGCCAGAAAGCAAGTACTGTTAAAAGCCCATTTGAAGAGGCTCCCCCTGGGCAAAGAAAGAAGGGACAATTTGATCACCAGTAAGAACAAGAATTTCATGATATCTAAGATTGGCTTCAAAATAATCTGAGGATGGGGTGGGATAAAGATGAAACAAGGCTGGCTGTGAGTAGATATGGAATAGAGGGAATCTATAAAATACTATGAAGATGGAGAAACAACACATGAAGGAGAGACGAAGAGACATGTTGAATATAATGAAAGAAATACAAGGCAAATCCAAGGACATGTGGGCAAAGGTCCCTGACAGGCACTTCACAGAGGGGGATTAACAAAAGGCATGGAGCCTGGCTGGCCACACAGGGAAGACGCATATGACACTAAGCATCGCTAAGGTACCACTTCACCCCCTCCAGCATGGCCACACCCCAAAAGTGCTGGCAAGGATGTGAGCAGTGGGGACCCCCCACACTGCTGGTGTGAATGGAAAATGACCAGGCAGCCTTGTTGAGCAATTTGGCAACATCTTACTAAAATTCAAAACATTAACATCCTGTGACTCAGGTGAAGCTTAACAATGTTATCTTAAGTGAAAGAAGCCAGGCACATCACAAAAGAACAAATATTCTACGATTCCACTTACATGAAGTGTCCTGAAGGCATACCCACAGAGACAGATGAGTGAAATGGGGAGTGACTACTAAGAGGCCCGGGGTTCCCTTTTTGGTTGATGACAGTGTTCTGGACTTAGATAGTAGCAATGGTTGCAGGACTTTGTGAATATACTAACCGCCACTGAACTGTGCACTTTGAAAATGTGAAGTTTATTCCCTCAGCCAAAAAAAATTAAAAAAAAGTGAAATTTATGCAACGTGAATTATATCTCAATAATCGCACCCCCCCAGCAGTTGCACTTTGGGATATATATTCAGGAGCAGCTGTTGGCACACTCCCGCCTGTGGACAAGTCTGCAGAGAAAGTTTTATTGGCACACAGCCACACCGATTCATTTCTGTATTGGCCATGGCTGCTTTCAAACTACCAAGGCAGAGTGGAGTAGTAGTGACAGAGGTGACAGCGACTCATTCTCAGGAGTAACAATGTGGGTGTGTACTAAATTCTTTCTATAACTGTAAAATTTTTCAAAAAAGATTTTTTTTTGTTTTGGAAACAACAACTTGGACAACTTGGCTGGCCTCTGAGCAGGGGAAGTCTGGTGGATTCCCTTCAGGGGCCTGGGGAAATTGGCAAGTGGGGTGGTCTGTTACCTGTCGGCTGCAGAGGTCACCCAGAAAGAACTGCACCTGGGGGTTGTCGAACCCTTGCCGTATATCGAAGACATTGACGGTGTAGCCTCTTGCCAGCAACTGCTCCACCATATGCTGCCCCAGGAACCCAGAGCCTCCAATCACTGTGCACTTCTTGGCCTGCGGAAAGAGAGGGATAGCAGAGGGGACACTACTAAGAGCCTGGACTCCCAGGTCACAAGCTGCTGTGATGGCAGGTCCATCTCTTAGTTTGAAATGCTTGTTGAACCAAGTTGGAGGCTTGATATAATTCTGGTGTTCTGTTGCCAATGGCAACCTTCTCTCCTGGGACCAGTAAAGAGGGAAGAGAGATGATAAATAGCAAATGACAGTGAGACAGGCTTTGGCTAGACTGGATGACCTGACCCATGCTGTGGGTTTAGTGAAGAGAAAGGGAGGCATCTCTGAAATAAATTAAATCACCTATGATCAAAACTGGACAATCTAAAAACAAAAACAAACAGCAAAAGTGATATCTTTTTGCTCCCAATAGCTGATCCCTGGGAACTTCTAAGGCAAGAAACAAACAAACAAACAAATCACCCACATAAACCAACAAAACAAAACAGATCAAAACAAAACATGCCACCCACTCAATTGACAGTGCGCACTTAGAACATCAGAGAGAAGAAAGCATAGTTTCCATACTTGTAGGAGAAAGTCAGCCCCCTTTCTTCCCCAGCCACTGCGGGCTGGGCTGTGTGGCTTTGGGCTCGTCACCTAAACCCTTCTTGCCTTAGTATATCCATGTAAGACTGTGCTGTCCTCTGATGGGGTCTCCTGGTGGGGTTGCTGGGAGGATCAGTGAGCTGTTAATCTACCAGGCCCAGGGCTTTGTCTTCTCTTCTCTGAGCTCAGAGGAATTAGGGGAGAGCTATGTTGTTTGCATTTCAGCTTCTGCAACACGTACTCTCTGGGCTAAATTTCAACTTTGGTAACTGGGGGTAGTGGAAGGACAGAGCACCACATGCAGGCACTTAAATATTCTGACTCCAAGAGCCAATGTAAAACTGTGGCTGCTGCACACTGATTAAGCTGGCTACAAGTGTCCCCAGAGGAAGACCTGTTACAGTCCTCTTCCCTGGGGCCTTTCTAAAACCGTATCTGGGCTCCTTTAAGATGACAACCCCCCATTTTCCCTACGTTCATGTATAATAAATCAAATTTGGGGTATGGAAACTAAAGATCTTAAAGAAGTTCTGCTCCTGATTAAAAAGTTAACCAAGCAAGCAAGCAAGCAACCCCCTATGTATTCTTTAAATACCTATATAACTGAGACAAGCAGGAGACTCCAGGGGTGTCAGGGCCCCTTCTATACATCTGCCCTTCCCAACTTGGTGTCCTATGTGGAATGGCAGTTTTACTGGAGTCCACAGGCCATATGGAGATGGCTCTGTAGCTTGAGCACCATTTGTTTAGGCATGTGTAATCTCCCGACACAGTCGGCCTCACTATTCCATACCCCCCACCATCAAATTATCTTTTCAGCCTGTTTCTGTCTACACTTTGATTTCTCCCATAGACATGTAATCATACCATGCTCAGTTATTTGCGCCTTGACTAAAATTTCTAATTGATCCCCAGGGCATAGGCAAATTCAATACACAAATCCCATACGATCCTGTTTTCGGAAATCTCTTCTCCTCCCACTCCTCCCAAGTCAGCTGCACAGGCAAATGCCATTTTGTAAAGAGTAACTCTGAGCCTCCCTGCTTCCTGAACTGTTTCTTCTTGTTTGGTAAAAGCTTCCCTGAGCCCAAAGAGGGTCTGAACTAGACATGTTTGATAGCATCCCGAAGGATTTCAGATTCCTTTGTTTATCTGGCATCTCTCATTAGTTGTTCCAAAAGGTTGATAGTCTAA
Organism: Camelus bactrianus; assembly: GCF_048773025.1. Taxonomy (NCBI): domain Eukaryota; kingdom Metazoa; phylum Chordata; class Mammalia; order Artiodactyla; family Camelidae; genus Camelus; species Camelus bactrianus. Next base: position 116,031,543 of record NC_133575.1, on the reverse strand, counting down.
TTTAAAAACAAATCAAATAACCTTGCTATTTTGTCCAGTGTCATTTCATTTCATGATTTTAAATGTGAGCAATCCACATTCCTCTCTTTGACAGAGTGACCTGGATTCTTTTAGTATATTGAAATGATGCATCAATATTGCTTGGAAAGTGGTCCAATGGCTGGTCCACAGAGTTTGGTAAGGATGAGAACAGAACTGGCACCTGTGCCAGGTAAGTCAGATATGTGATGGGACAATGCCACTCGGTTAGGGGAACGCATGTGAAATAACCACTTACCTTTCATGGCCGTGAAAGACAATTCAGGGCAAGTGGGCGCAGCAGACAAGAGGGAATATGTACTAACAAGTAAGAATACAACTCCAGATTGGAACAGGTAGTAAGACTCAAGAACGGGTTACTGAGGGGGGTATAAAATCGACATCTTGGAGACAGTTTTAAGAATAGGAAGGAACACTGTCTAGACAAACGATTTTAATTGCAATAAGATCTTGACATAAGAGAACTGTCTAGGTCACTGGGTTTCCTCCAAACTTTTCTGTTTTCCTTTGTCTTTAGCAGTGGACCCTTTTTCTCAGAGATCTTACATAGAATGTATATATGTTAGGGTGAAAGTGATCTTTTTATTTTAGTAGTTTAAATGCTTAACTTTTACTTCCTATAAAGCCAATCAGTGAGAAAGAACAACCTTTGGAATCCAGACTTTTCTGGGTTGCTGAGTATCAGTAAAACTGTAACTCACACAAATGGTGAACTACAGATGGCTGGTTTGTCTCAGCACTAGAATCTCCAATTTACCCTTGACTACAGAGGCACAGAGAAGGCTTTACTTGAGCTGTACACTAAAACTAGGGTGGTCTGCTGACTCACAGGAACCTGCTGGGGATCTTTTACTGACATTTTATATAAACACATTTTACCTTGGTGTGATTACATTTCTGAAATGACGTAAGCCAGAAAGAGAAAGAAAAACATCATCTGAGATCACTTACCTGTGGAATCTAAAGAAAAGACACAAATGAACTTATTTACAAAAAGAAACAGACTTACAGACAGAGAAAACAAACTTATGGTTACCAGTGGGGGAAGGGGGTGCGGAGGGATAAATTGGGAGTTCGAGATTTGCAGATACACAATACTACATATAAAATAGATAAACAAGTTTCTTCTGTAAAGCACAGAGAACTATATTCAATATCCTGTAGTAACCTATAATAAAAAAACTATGAAAATGAATATACGTATGTATATGTATGACTGAAACATGATGCTGTTCACCAGAAACTGACATATTATAAACTGACTAGACTTCAGTTAAAAAAAAGTGAATCAAACAAACCCGTTGCAGATCTTTCTGAAGAATCTTCAGGAGGCCTGATAATTTCTTAAAGTCCCTTCCGACACTTGCCACGCTAGACTTTAGGAGGCCTTGCTACTGTCCTTGCTGCCCCTGAGAAGGCTTCTGCCATTCCACCCTGAACAACAGTCCATCCTGCCAGAGGCCACGCGAGGGCACACTGAGGCACCCAGCTGACAGCCAGCAGTTACTGCCACGTGTGCAAGTGCGGCCACCTGGAACACACACCTCAGGGTGCCCCCATGACTGCAGCTGTACAAGTGAGCCCAGAGGAGACCAGCCAAGGACTGCCCCCCAGCCCCTAGCTGGGCACAGCCCAAACTGCAGAATCATGAACAAAGAAATGGGTGTTGTTTTAAACTGCTCCGTTCTGACAGTGTTTGTTACATAGCAATAAGTAACTAATACCTTAAATAAAGATATGTATTTTATAGAAAGAAATAATACTCAACATAGATTGATTTAATAAATGGACCAAATACAATTTTCAACCCACAGCTATATGTCCATGGCTTGCTGGTGTGTATGGGCTCGACCTTCCCCTTATCTGGTTTTGCTTCACCTTTTTTTGTGTCGGTACTCACGTTTGGAATGTCTTCTGTCAAATATGTCTGTGTGACCTCGTCTCCCATTGGCTCACCAACTGCTTGGTCCATTTCAGCTCCAGACATGGTCTCGTTGGTTGTCTCTCCTTAAAGACATATTTAGAGACAGACATTTATGTAGGATAAACTGAAACATCTCTTAGCTACTAGTGTTCTGTGTGGATGCCATCCCCCACCCCCGCCTCTGCCAAGTTTTCATCAATCTCCTCAAGCCACGTCTCTCTGCTGCAGCTCAGTCTCTCCATCAATAAACAGACTCAGGGCTCATCCCAGCGAAGCCAGAGCATGGGATGCTGGGAGAAGGAAGAGGACACAGAGCTCTCCTTCATGGTGAAATTAAAGCCACCCTGACTACATATAATCAAAGGGTGGAATGGTGGCTACCAGGGGGTGGGGAGGGAGGAAATGAGGAATTACTGATCAACAGGCAGAAAGTTTCAGTTCAGCAAGATGAGTAAGCTCTAGAGATCTGCTGTACGTTGTACTTATAATCAGCAATCTACTGTACACTGAAACATTTGTTAAGACAGCAAATCTCATCTTAGTAAAATAAACAATAAAATAAAATAAAAATTTAAAAAAGGAGAAATTGTGACACATGCTACAACATGGATGAACTTACGCTAAGTGAAATAAGAACCTTGGGGACATCATACCAAGTGAAAGAATCCAGCCACAAACGGACAAATAGCATATGATTCTACTTACATGAGGTCCCTAGAGTAGTCAAATTTATAGAGAGAGAAAGTAGGAATGGTGGGGTTGTGCGGAGCAGGGAATTGGGAAGTGATTATTTGGTAGGTATAGTTTCAGTTCTGCAAGATGAAAAGAGGTCTGGAGACGGATGGTGATGATGGTTGCCTATGAATGTATTTAACACGACTGACCTGGACACTCAGAAATGGTTTGGATGGTAAATTTTCAGTCCTGTCCATTTTACCACACATAACCTCAGAGGAACAGCTGTAATTGGGAAAATAAGACACCAAAGAGCAATGTTCTAGGGGCTGGGATTGTTATGGTTCAGACATCAGAAGCCCCAAGTCTTTTTCCTTCAAAATGGTAGGTCTCTGAATTAAAACCAGCATGTTTGCCCTCTGTGCCCTTATGGGACAAAGTCTTAGGCTAAAAAGAATCTAGGAAAAGAGACCCACCTTCTAAGTGCCTTGCTCAACTTCTGGGCAAGGGGGGTGGGAGGGCTGCTTACAGGACTGGATAAAGAGAAAAGTGAGCTGAGTCCTGGAGACAAAGGATGGAATGGTCTGTTCATTTCAAACCAGAGAAAGAGAGAGAGAGAGAGAGAGAGACAAGTGTTCCCTCCTTTGCAAACGTGGGAGTCCAGGCTCTTTTCAGCTTAGAGGGGTGTGCAGGGGCAGTCGGGGCCCGGCCTGCTGCCTTCCATGGAAGCTAAACTGTGCCCACTGCAAGGTCATCACACCAGTCTGTGGAGAGACGACATCTGTAAACAGCACTCAAGGCTCCCCTCGTCTTCCCCAAAGGGCTCAATCAGCTTAGCCTTGTCCTTTCGTGGACCTGAGCTGTCTGTTTCTGTCAGTCATTCCTTTCTCCCTCATCTATTTACTTTTAGGACACAGAAAGGCCCTGCCTTTGAATTTGTGGCAGCCACTGACAAAGCCATCAGCGCGCCTGAGAGCTTTAGCTTCTGCTGTTCCCTTGTTCAAGGCATAGCTCAGCTGTCACCTCTCTGAAGCCTCCTCCCCCTTCTCAGGCAAGCTTAGCTACTTCCTTAGCACCTGTTTCCGCTCCCATTCTAACAAAGCACACAGCTTTATGCTTTTTTCCCCTCTCACGTCTGTCTTGGCCCACTAGGCTGTGAGCCCCTGGAGGGCCAGCAGAGAGCCTGGAATGGAGTATGAGTTGAATTGTGTGCTGCTGCCATGGGTCTAAGAGGCCTCATCTGGAGAGCAGCCATCCTTCCTGCCCACCTCAGAGCTGCTGTAGGGCTGAAACCAGCCCCAGGGGTCAAAGAGGAGCTGTAACTTGCAAGAGCAGCACCCTGGTGTCTACTCACTCATTCACATGCTCTCTCATTCACAAGTCACTGGAGGCCGGCCACTGCCAGACAGAACCTGCGGAAGACATAGTGCTGGCCTCCCAGGAGCCCGGCATCCAGTGTGGGAGACAGGCCAGGCAGAGAATTGCAGAAGTGCCTTTGAATTCTGAGGAGGGGAAACCCAGGCGGGGAGGCAATCAGCAAGTCAAATTCTAAGGCTCTAGGGGTGTGAGTCAAACACACAGGGTAGGTGTGCTAAAAGGTGTTCCATGGCCAGGGGTGGGAAGGATGAGGTGATGGCACAGAGCCAGCATGTTCTGGGACAAGCTGTGACAGAAGGCAGGTGAAGCAATATTGGGAGAAGCTGAGAACACGCAGGGGCTGTCAGGCTAAGGAGTTACCCCAGGAGGAGATAGGGGAGGCTCTGGAAGTTGTAAGTAGGGGCAAGTGTTACGATCAGAAAGATCTCTCTGGCTGCAGTGTGAGAAGGGATTTTGGCTAAGTCTAAGGCCCTGCACATGCCAGGCAGGGGGAATGACAAGAGCAAATCAGAGGAAAACCTGCTAAATGTCAGGCCTTTTTACAAATGAGCACAACAGTTCTTCAGTATCTGTGGGGCATTGGTTCCGGGAGTCCCCGCAGATACCAAAATCCACGGACGCTCAAGTACCTTATATAAAATGGCCTAGTACTTGCATATAACCTCTGCACATCCTCCTATATGCTTTAAATCATCTACAGCTTACTCATAATACCTAATATGATGTCAATGCTATGTAACTAGTTGTAAATACTATGTCAATGTTAAGTAAATAGTTGCCTATGCAGCAAATTTGAGGTTTTTATTTGAAGCTTTCTATTTTTTAAAAAATATTTTTGATTCATGGATGGTTGACTCCATGGATGTGGAACCTGCAGATACCATTAAGATACAAAAAGCATCCTGTTTGGGAGACAGTACTGGTCTCTTTCAACAGACAAGAACTGAGGCTCAGAGAGGTCAAGTGACTCGCCTAAAGTCACATTGCTGGTACAAGGCCAAGGCAGGACTTGTGGTTGTTCCTTTTACACTGCTAGGCTGTTCCCCTGCAGACTCACTGGGAAGTAGGGGGTGCAAGGACAGGCAGTGAGAAGGACTAGGAGGGGCACAACTGGGCAGGAGGCTCAGGTGCCAGGCTGAGTCTGGACTTTGCTCATAGAAATGGGAAATCTCTGAAGGTTTAAGAGCATGGAGGTGACCTGACCAGAGCCATTCAATGGGAAGATTAACCTTGCAGAGCAGGGTGGACCAGATAGGTGAGAAGCAGGAAACAGCGGGACCACTCATCAGTTGTTCAACTATGATTTATTAAGGACCTAATATGTGCCACTGACTGTGCCAGGTACTGGAGTGCCAACAGTGAACAAAGCTATGGGAAAAAAGTACAGCAAGGTTTGGGTGTCCAGGGGGCTACAGTGCTATGTAGGGTAATTATGGTGGCTCACTGAGAAGGTGATAGTGGAGCAAAGACCTGGAGGAGGGAATGAAGCGGGGCAAGCAGGTGAGGGGGGAGGGGCAGCAGGAGCAAAAGTTCGAAGACAGGAGTGTGTTTGTGCATCTGAGTCCAGCAAGGAAGCCAGTGTCCTGGGGCTGGAGTGAGCCAGGGGAGAGGAGGAAGTATGTCAGCATGAGCTATGCAGACCATGGTGAGAACTCTGGCTTGTACTCAGAGGGAGGGTGCTGCTGAAGGCCATTTCAGGGAGAGAATTGATAGAACTCAGAGGCTGGTTACTGGGGAGGGGGCAGGAAAAGAAACAGCCAAATTATGATGGAAAGGTTTTGGACCTGGTTCATACTCAAACTGCAAGAGGGTGAAGGGCAGAAGGTTGGTGAACACTTTCGTTTAATTAATGTCAATAAACCTCAGGCTTTCTCAGAGCACAGAGAAACCTGTGCTCTGTCCCCCGGCTCCATAAATTCTGCACCAATGCTCAGAGGGGAGGCAGGTAAGGGCTGAAAGCCAAGAAGCGCTCTTACACTGGGCTGGCTGAGGAGGGCAGACCCTGGACCTCCAGCTTCTCTGCTGCAGCTCCTTTTCATCTCATACCCTTTCACACGCCCCCTTGTACTTCTCCAAGCAGGCTTCACACTTTCAAAACTCATCTGTGACTTTGCTCATGAGGTGTCTCCGTCTGGAATGCTCCTTCCTATCCGCCTTGAGTGTTTGGGTGTCAAAAAGTGTAAATTCTGATGACCCGACCCCCTCATGCTCACTCATCTCTCCTTCGCTCCCGTCAAAGTCCGTTCCCAGGCCTCCAGATCACCTTTCTGGGCTCCGTTTAGCCAGGTGGGAACTAAAGTGATCCTGTTTTGAAATCTGGTTCGGGGATGAGTCCTCTCAAAGGGACAGGCTCAAAGAGCCTCACCTGGATTCGGTTTCTAAGTCTCAACCGCCTGAGCCTCTGCGACAATGCTCTGCATGTCCCTTCCTTTCTCCGGGTCTCAGTTGCTCCGTGACTAGTCTCTGCTTCAACACGCAAGGTCACGGTCTTCTCTGGCCCCTCTGACCCTAACTCAGTCTTAGGCCAGACCAGAAAGTCCCCGAGCCGCATCGCCCCACCCAACCCCTTGACTTCCAGTCCTGTCACCAACCCCAAGGACGAGGTTGCAACCCTTACCTGTCTGTAGGCGCCCCTCTGGCCGGCCTCAACGCGTCAGCAGCCAGCACCCTCAGAGATCCAGCCGCGACCAGACACGGTTTCCGCCCTGCCCCTGTGAGCCGAGGATCTGCAGAGACTCCTTCACCAAGGGGATTGGCTCGGTTCTGTTCTAGCTCAGCCAATTGGGGCTCCCAGCGTGATCCTGCCCAATGAGGCCAGGTGTCGGCCTCGAGAGCACCGCCTCCCCTCCGCGCAAAGCGCCTCTGTCGGGTTAGCCCCACCTACCCCAGCCCTCTGCCAATGGGGAGCGTCAGCGAGCGGGCAACAATGAGGGGGCGTCAGAGAGCGGGCAGCCAATGGGGAGCGAGGCCGCGCGCGCGGGGCGGTGGGAACGGCGCCGAATCAGTGTGTACGTCGGTTGCCGTAACAACGGGCAGCGGAGTCCAGCGGCGATGGTGAGTGCGTGCCTTCCTCTTGAGCTCTCGAGCCCCGCGTCCAGAGGCTGAGCCCTTCCCGGGCCTTGGCAGGGCCCCGCCGCCTCTCCTGCGCGGTTCTCGGCTTTGGCGACCTCCCTCTTTCTCTGAGCGCTTTCCCGGAAGGGTAGGGTTGAGATGTCCGCCTCTCTGCTGGGCCTGTGATTCGCCGCTGTCTCCCCTTTACTCACAGCTGGCTCTTACCCGCCCCTTGGGCTCCTTCGGCCTTCTCTGGCCCCTTCGTTGACAGTCCCTGGGCAAAAAGGACTCGAGATCCCCGCAGGCCCCGACCCCTCCCAGATTCTGGCCTCCTGGCCGCTTCTACCAAAGTTTCCGCACAGAGCTGGGGGAGGGGCTGTTATTATGTTTGATTGTTACTGTGCATTTAAAATTTTAAATAAAGGGACATCGGAAAACGCTTTGAGCTTCTTGGAGAAGCCTCAGATGTACCGAGGGGATTTAGTTTCATTATTCGATATTGACAGAATATACATCATAACTTAGTAATATTTGATCATATGTCTAGAAGTAATCAGAAAATTGGAGAACTTAGAAGCGGGGTAGCATTCTAAGGACATTTTTAGAATTAAGAGTTCCGAATTCAGGAGTCCACAGTCAGCTCCTTGGCTAGCTTTCTTATGGGACGGTTTTCAATAAGAGATGTCCAAAAGAACAAGGAATTTCCTTCCTTCTGGAAGCATTAGTAAAGAAGAGGGGCAGATAGAGGTGCATAGAAAGATACATTGCCCTTTCCAGTAAACCCTCTTATCTCTCTTGTTACACTAAGTTTTGGAATTGGTTGGTATAAACCATTTTTAAAACATATGATTGTAACTATGTAAAATATGGACTCTATTACATAATATTGTGCTTATGTGTTTGTAAAATATGTAAAGGCCTCTAACTTTAAGAAGGCAAACATGGCATCAACTGTCCAGCGAAAAAGGACGAGCCCTAAACCGGAGCTTACTGAAGATCAGAAACAGGAAATCCGAGAAGCTTTTGATCTCTTTGATGCTGATGGAACTGGGACAATAGATGTTAAGGAACTTAAGGCAAGCCCTGTACATTCCTGCTCGCTGCCCTGACTTTCCTCTGCTTCTTTGTCTTTGTTTTCCTGTCTTTACTTGCATCAAATATTATTAAATAAAATTGAGTGCAAATGTCAATTTGCTTAATGTTGTAGTGTTTCCTGATCATTTTAACATGATTATGTTGGATGCTGGCTTAATGCTCTCGACACTGTCATTTTTTTGCTCCTGGGTTTAGATGTGCATATCGAGATGATCCTGTTTTCATTGTAGGTGGCAATGAGGGCACTGGGCTTTGAACCCAAGAAAGAAGAGATCAAGAAAATGATAAGCGAAATTGATAAGGAAGGGACAGGAAAAATGAACTTTAGTGACTTTTTGACTGTGATGACTCAGAAAATGGTAAGTTAGCCAAGATGATTGGCATATTTTCCACCAAAGATAATGGTAGACAAGTTTGAATCTAGATGTGACTATGTCTTCACTAAAGAAAAGTTAATACAAACCAGAGAGTTCAGCTAATAAAGGAGAGTATTTGTGACTGAGAATTAGGATTTTTAGGATCTAGTTGGCTCTCTTCACGGACACAAAGTCACAGGAAAAGTCATTTTACTCTCTGAAAAGTAATAAAAGTACTCCTGTGCTCAATTGTTTGCTATTATCTTTCTCCAACCAGTATATCAATGTGATAACCACAAGCAGTAAAAGCTATAAACACCAACAATAGTACAGTCTCACATTTTGACAAGACAAAGTCCCTCTACTTTAAAGTTGGAATTTCTTTTCTCTCCCATTTGTTATTTTGGGCAGCCTCAGCCTGAGGGTTGGTTACTTCAGCAGCTGTGTCTTTCCCTGCACTAAAGGTTTGGTCTTTCAACACTTCCAAGGTTGAATTCACCCATTCTCTATAGTCTCTCAGGTGTCACCCTTTTAAAGGGCCCAAATGGTCAAGAGAGACTATAAGATACCACTTTGCGAGTCTACCTCAGTCCCCTGAGTGTCATCCCACCCAGGAAAGATGTCCCAGTGGTCTGTTTCTCTTTGATTGGCCTCCTGGCTGCTGCTTAGCATGGCTCATCTATGTTCTACTGGCCTATGGAAAAGTAACTCCATCAGTGTTTCAGGTGTGCCTCCCAGGGCACAGGTCTGCTCCTATATTTTAAAAATAAATCTACTTTCTCTTTGGTTTGTACAGAAAGTGTTTTAAGTGAAATCCTCTATATTTCCTTTTTAGTCTCTGAGTTTGTAATAATTTCATTGTTTGCCCTCCTTTTCTACCCTGGTTGATGTCTGATCTGCTGTGCCCTAGCACTTTGTCAAAAGGCTGTCACTAAGACCATGTGGTGATGTCGGGGCAGGGCAGAGGGGCTGGGTGGGGTGGGGCTGTAGTACTCATGTGTTTTATGTTCTATTTGTTAAGTCTGAGAAAGATACCAAAGAAGAAATCCTGAAAGCTTTCAAACTCTTTGATGATGATGAAACTGGGAAGATATCGTTCAAAAATCTAAAACGTGTGGCCAAGGAGTTGGGCGAGAACCTCACTGATGAGGAGCTGCAGGTGTGTGATGTGTCAGCCTGGAGCCCTCCTGTGTGACTTTTCTGAGTTACATGTTCTCTGATGCTTTAAAGGGAAACTAGTGTTCTCTTGTCCCTCTGATAATTTCTCTTTTGATTGTGTGACAAACCGGTGGATGCTGCTCCCAGAAAAATACACACATGGAGAATTTTACTTACTATTTTAGGTTTTTGGAATCTCCCTAGTCTAGATGATCTTTGAGCGCCCTTCTAGCTGATATGTGTGGCAAAGTATGACTTGGTTTTTAAATAACTTTTCAGGAACCAAGCTATTTTAAAAAGCAGCACATCTGCATTGGGTGGAATATAATTGTCTATTCATGTAGCATCATAAAAGCCTGTTACTTAGTCCCACCCATTTTAATTTCATCTGTGAATTACCTTAACCTGAATCCTTACTGTCATGCAGGAAATGATTGATGAAGCTGATCGAGATGGAGACGGAGAGGTCAATGAGCAAGAGTTCCTGCGCATCATGAAAAAGACCAGTCTTTATTAAGATCAGTGTCTTCTTTTCTACCGCAAGCACATGGAACTAGACTTCGTGCCTGCCATTTGTGTGAAACCTGGTTTTTCAGACCATAAATTATTTCCCCCCAACTGACCTCTCTGTATAACTTTAGTAACAACTTCGAATCTATTTTAGATGTTTGAAAGTGTTCTTTAACATTTAGAGTTCTTTGTAAGGTGACCTGCTGATTACTTTAATTCTCCAAGGCAGAACGAGACCACACTAGTGCAGAGAAAAAGGTCTTCAAGCTCTTGCCCACCTGCCGTTCTGCCTCGAATCACTTAACTTTTATCATGCATTCCCACATTTATGCTACTGCAGAACAACTTCTTAACAAGCACATGTTGTACCCATGTCGCCACAAGCAGGGGACATTTCTTTGATGGTTCCAACTTTAACTGACACCTGAGTGCAGCTATCTCTTTTGTAAAACCCAGTGAACTCTCTCACTTGCATTTGGATGCGTGTGTGTTTGCTATTTGTTTTGTCTTAAAATAAAGCTTTTCTTCTTTTGAGCTCTGGTTCTCTGACGATGAGTTCTTTAGCCTTGACTGTAAGTCCAACTTCTAAACCATTTTGTCAAAGGCAGTCTGGTGGATCCCAAATTCTTTGCCAGCCAGTGGACAGAAAACAAAGTAATCCTTTCCTACGGATGTGAATTGTTTTGTTGTTGTTGCTGTTTGGCCTTTGGAACTCATCAGTTTATAAAACTAGTCAACCATTTGGCCTATGCCTAAATGATGCCCTAAAAATAGTTTTGGCAAAATATACTGCTGAAAAGAGTCTTATTGGTAATTTGTGCTTGGGACAAATAGGGGAAAGCCAGTAGGTTGAATTCAGCCAACCTCTGGTCAGTTTATTTGCTAGATGGTGTCTCAGAATCTCTGTTTGGCTTGGGCTGAGTGATTGTGTCCAGCCCCCTCCTGGCCCTGTATGGGATGACCTATAAGAGAAATCTTGGCAGATGGCATTCAAATCTCTGCCCCAGGCTGAGGGTGGGGAGAAAGAAGCAGCAAGGGGGAATGAAAAATGACCGACATGCACCCGCACGTGGAGGGGGAGAGTGGGTTTAAAACTTCTGGGGGGCATCCTAATCCTGGGATAGAGTTGCCTGATTTAGGTGATAAAAAGGAACTCCTAGGTCAATTTGAATTTCAGATCAGTATTTTTCAGTACAAGTGTATCCCTTTTGGGCATTTTGTTGTTTATTCATTGTTGATCTGAAATTCAACTTTACCTAGGTGTCCTGGATGCCAACTAGCAGCACTGTATGGCATGCACCTTAAAGAGGTGTGAGCTTGGGCCTCATTTCTGGACATTGGCATCCTGGAGGATTTGGGGACCCCCCAGACAAGTCTTCTGCAGAGGGACTGCTCATTGAGAAACACTGAAGTATGTGGGGGGAGCCCAGAGTAGACTCAGACCTGGGTTCTCACGTGGGCTCCACCACTCCCTGGCTGTGTAGTTTGGGGCAAGCCACTTCTCTGGGTGCCTCAGCTTCCTTGTCTGTGCAACAGGGAGAAGAGCTGTGCTTAACTCAGAATCACTGGGGGGGCTAATGAAAATGCAACCAAAAGGGCCTGGATTTACAGTGTCTAAGGAGACATTTGCGAAATATTTGTTCTCACGCATTGCTTTGGTATGGTTATCACAACATTTTTGTTAAATGTGGGTCCATGAAGCTTTTATGGTTACTGTCCCCAAAGTCAAGTTGACAGCATCTCCTGTGAAGCTTTGATCTTTGTCGTATTGCTGTTTTTTTTTTAATGAAGCATATGATCTGATAAAAGACATACAATATTGGAAAGGAGTGAAAAAACTGGGTCCTACTTCCAATTTTACTGTAAACTGTCACCTGGATACATTCTTATTTCCTTATGTTTAATGTTCTAAATGAAATAAAGTCTAGGATATGGATGGAGAGGGAGCTGTGGTCAGTTCCCATGAGGATGCTGTAGATAGGCCCAGGGGGATGATGGGAATAGGGGCTTTAGAAGAGGGAAGGTGAGTGGGATGGGAAGGGAAGAGTCAGTTCCTGTAGGGCCTTGTGGGCCTCCCTAGTAACTCAGGGACATACTAAGTTTCCTTGAAATAACTTTCTGGAGATTAGGCTTCTCTTTGCTCTCAAGTGTTCCAACTGCTAGGAACAGCTGGCTTCATTGGTAGCCATACTCAGGCTTGAAATGAATAGAATCAACCTAAGGAAGCTGTTAAAAGAAAGGAGGAAGCTCAGTTCCTGTCCTTTTAGACTTGAAAGAGCCGCTGGACCCATGATGTTGGCAGGGCATGGAAGGGCAGAAATGCACGCTGACTGCCGTAGGGGGTTCTTTTGAAGTCCTTTCACCCTCTATCAGATTTTAAATTCTTGTTCTTGTCACACTTTCAAATACTATGATTTTTGGACGCACACCCGAGGGGAGAATACACTCAAAACAACACATTACCCATGATGACAACTCAGTCACATTCCAGTAGAACACAGCCAGTAGTCATCCCACTACAGACTTAATCATTCTTTGGTTTGCCCAGAACTGCTTGCTCCCCAATGGCTCACCCTTACAAAACTAAGTTCCCCCACCAGCCAGGAGGTAGTCTTTTTTGAGCCCTCCATAGCCTTTGTCCTAAGTGTCTTATAGCAAGTGGCTCCCTCCTCCACTCCATGTCTCATGACCTGCTCAGCTCAACATTCTATATTCTTGAAGTTGCTGGAATATTGGGTATCTTTACTTGTAGCAAAAATGATCAGTCTTCACTGTTACAACCGTGAAGCAATGACACCATCCTGATGTGCCAAGCTGTGACATATGGGTCATATTTAGTGACCCAAATCTCTATCTGCAGTGCTCAAAACTCTTCCAGGGGCTCTGAGCCCAATTCTAAAAACATCACCATTAGAACTTGACATATCTGGTAGCCTCTTTTGCTTTTCCCTGCTGGGCCTCAGCCTTCTAAGCCTTTCCCCCTTTTTTTTCTTTCTGATTGCCGCAGTTTAGGGACTTGTCAGTTTCATTTCCTTTCATGTCTTTGCCCTAAACATCTATTATGTCACCGAGATTTCCCCACAGTAGTCACTCTGATCCACCCCTTCCTTTTTCATTTCTGAAACCACCACCTCAGTCCAAAATTGGAATGCTGTAACATACTCCTAGCTGCTTTCTCTGTCCTGTCTTTCCCAGAGATGATCTGCAGTACCATCTATCTTATGCCATTATCTTGCTGGCTTTTAGACTCAGTCATACCTGGTTCAGATCCCAACTCTTCTACTGAGCACCTATGGCCTTGGGGACATGGTTTAATCGTTTTGAACTTCAGTTTCCTCCTTAACTTGGGCTGTTCTTAATAAGTGCCTATATGTGTATAGAGTTAATTTCTTGGTATAGAGTTAATTTCTATACATGTACTTAGGCCTCTGCCATTGCAGCTATTGAACTATTACTCCCATCTTTCCCCCAAATCTGTATTCTTCTCTTCTTACGGAACTCCCCCAGACAGCTCCCTCTTTCCAGAAAACCTTTGTTTGGCAATAGAGAGGACTTGTCGGCTGTTTCCCAGCTGAAATTCTGAGACAGCAGCTTTGCAGATATGTCCCCTGCCACTAGGCAGAGGGCCGGACAGAGAGGCTCCCAGGCACTGAATCATCTGGACTCCAACAGTGGTTCAAGTTGGATCTTCTCGGGTGCCCTGAGAGGGCTATAGTCCCAAACAGCCTTGGAGTGTGATGGAAAGGTTGTCACAGTGTAGAGAGACCTGGCAGGGCTGTGGACCCCTCAGAAAAGCTACCAGGTGCGGACATTGATGGAATCTAGCTTGTCTGGTTGGAGGCTCGATTAAGTTTAATTAAAAGAGAATAAAATGACATGTTTGCATTTCGGAGTTCTCACAGGGAAAATTGTTTACCTGCTACGTGGCCTTATTGAGATTCCCCAACTACATGGAACATTTCTCAAGGGAAGGGCACAGATGTGCCTTTGATTTATCCATAGCCATGCTTTGTGCCTGGTAAATTGCACTGTTCACAATCAGGCCTACTCATTTCCTAACTTTGTTGATCCTGTAGCAAGAATTTATTTTTTATTTTTTGAAATATAGTCAGTTACAATGTGTCAATTTCTGGTGTACAGCATAATGTTTCAGCCATACATATACATATGCATTCATTTTCATATTCTTTTTCATTAAAGGTTACTACAAGATATTGAATATAGTTCCTTGTGTTATACAGAATAATTTTTTAAAAATATTTTTATATGTAGTGGTTAATATTTACAAATCTTGAACTCCCAAATTTATCCCTACTCACCCCTTTTCCCCCCCGGTTACCATAATGTTGTTTACTATGTCTGAAGGTCTGTTTCTGTTTTGTAGATGAGTTAAAAATTTATTAACTTATTGAAAAAATCCCAGCATTCTGTGGCTCTTTTTTTCACTGACCCTTGTCCCTTCTTATGGCTTGAATTGTGTTCCCTTAAAAGACATGTTGGAGTCCTAACACCCCCGACCTCAGAATGTGACTATATTTGGAGGTAAGTTCTTTACCAAATTATAACGTCATTAAGATGAGCCTGATCCAGTCTGACTGGTGTCCTATATAAAAGAAAGAAATTTGGATGCAGGCATGAGTAGAGGGAAGACAACAAGAAGACAGAGGGAGAGGATCATCTTTAAGCCAAGAAAGAAGCATGGACTAGATCCTTCCCTCACAGCCTCAGAAAGAACCAACCCTGTCCACACCTTGAATTTGCACTTTTAGCTTCTAGAACTGGGAGACAATGCGTGTCTGTTGTATAAGCTCCTCAGTTCATGGGACTTTGTTTTGGCAGCCCCAGCAAATTCATACATCTCTCTCTTGTACTGAAATCTTCCTTTATTCCCCTAAGTGTCCTAACCAAAAGTGTACATGGTGATGCCAAGGAAACAAAACTCAGACATGAGGGGGTGTAGCAGTGCTCCCCACCAAACTTTTTTCTCAGTTTAGAGTCTAAGCTGGTACATGGATGTGAGGCCATCTCCTATACACAGTTTAAGAGAAATGCTTTCAGGACAAACCTGACTCTCTGAAAGAACAGACACCAGCCTTGTGAGGAGCACTGTGGAGTAGCAGTGAAATGTCTCTGGAGCTGGACAAGTGAAATTCCATTATGTGACCTCTGGAAAGTTACCTAAAGTTCAGTGCTTCATCGGTGTCATCTGTTAGAGGGGAATTATTAATAGAACCTAGCTCAAGGGCAGTTGTAAGGATTAAATAAGCCAGCATATCTAAAAAGCTTAGGACAGAGCCCAGCACATGGTAGGCACTCAGGAAACATTTGTTGAATAAATACATTCAGAATTTGGCTGTGATCCTCAACTCTAGGGTTCAGGAGTTACACTGTTCATCCCAGTGGTGAAATTTTGGGGTATACCTTTAGAACAAGGATTCTTACCCAGACACTTATACTCCAGAGGTCCATGAATTACCCCAAGGAAGTTCTTAAATCTCCTGAAATGACATGCACAATTTGTGGGTCCAAGCAGGTGGGCAGTTTCCCTCAGATTTGTTCCAAGAATCCATGAGCCTAAACAGATAAAGAGATTCAGACCCACTGCCTCAGAATTGGGCATTGCCATTTGGGGTAGGGACAGAAATACGCAAACCCATAGCATTGTGCTTTAGTGCTGGTGGTAGTAGTAGTAGTAATAATAATAGTAATAGTAGTAGTATGATGGCGGCGGTGGTGGTGGTAGTAACAGTAGTAGTAGCAGTACTAGTAGTAGTACTAGTAGTTAATATGTGAGACCTGGTTTTGATGACCTCCGTCCACACAGGCATTCCCTGAAGTCAGGGCATTACCTTGGGGAAGCTCTAGCACCATTGCCAACAAAAGAGGATTTATTTTCTTTAAGGAGGTGTTCTTTCTTCTCCTTACACTGACTAGAAGGCCTTCTACTTATCCGTCTTCAGCAGGTTTTGAAAACCTCAATCCATTATTCAACTTTCACCTCCCTGAAATTATTCTTTGGGATCCCCACCAATGCTTTTTAAAAAAAAATCCATCATTAGATCTGTTCTCTCCTCCTATCATTTGCATTTATTTATTTATCATTTATTCAGCAAATATTTAATGAGCATCTATTCTGACCCAGGCCCTGAAATAAATGAAATACAGCCCCTGGCCTCATGGGATTTACTTTCTGGTGAAGACAAAAAAAAAAAAAAAAAAAAAAAACAAAAAAAACTCAAGAAAATAAAGCAGGAAAAGGAGATAGAAAAGGATGGGGTGGGGGGTGCTATTTTAGACAGTATGGTCAGGGAAGGACTTTCTGTGGAGATTACATTCAAGCAAAGACCTAAAGCCATGAGGTGGTCTGGGGAAAGTGTATCCCAGCAGAGGGAGCAGCAGGTTCCAAGGCCCTGAGGCAGCAGTGGGTTTGGTGTGAATGAGAAACAATGAGGAGGTCTCTGTGGCTGCAGCAAAGTGAACAAAATTTCTGGGGCGCTTTTCGCTCTGGAATTTGAAATGGTGAAGGCAGATATCTCCATCTTCCCTTCAGATTGTGTCATGTGCTGTTTGACTTTCTGCTCTTTTCCTCCTGGAGTCTGCCTTCTAAGGTCCTCTTGTCTAAGCCCATGGCTGATGTCCGTCCAAGCCTGCCGTCCGTCCAAGCCTGCCTATTATTACTGTGAATCTCAAAATGTCATTATTATTTTCTCCCCAGTTCTGGTCATTTCCACATCCACAGCTAGTTCTTCCCTGTTGCTGGTCAGGTTTAATCAATCATCCCAGACTCGAGATTCCCCACCTCTTAGTCCTTTCTAAACCATAAAGAGTCTGGGAACTCTTGATCCTTGAATTATCAGTGTTGGGCAGGGATTATTATTACCCCATTTTCGGATAAAGCAGCTGAGGCTCAGGTAGGTTAAGCACGGCAGCCAAGACTCAAGCTCGGAGTTTCTGACTATAAGATTCATGATCTTTCTACTCTGTCACTGTGCTCTCTAAAACAATGTGCTCCTTGTTTCAATTAGTTTAAATACTTTTAAGTGAAAACCGGATGTTCAATCCTATTCGTTTTCTCTTGGTTTGGTTTACATGTTTTCTATTCTTAATTTCTTACTTAGAATTGTGATTGCTTGCAACACCCATCAGGGCAATTGCTTAAATGCACCACAGCCTCCTGCTACGGGTGTAGGTTTTCAAAGAGGTTCGCCTGACCAATTCAATGGTTAATTTTATGTGTCAACTTGACTGGGCCATGGGGTGTCAAACATTATTCTGGGTATTTCTGCGTGGGTGTTTTTTGATGAAATTAACATTTAAATGTATGCACTGAGAAAAGCAGATTGCTGTCCCTAATGTTGGGGGCCTCATCCATTCAGTGGAAAGCATGAACGGAACAAAAAGGCTGACCCTTCTCACAAGTAAGACAGACAGAATTCCTTCTTTGAACTGGGACATTGGCTCTTCGTGGCTTTTGAGTCTGCCCGCCTTCAGACTGGAAATACGCCATTAGCTAACCTAGGTCTCCAGCTTGGGTGCTGACTCACCATGCAGATCTTGAGACTTCCCAGCCTCCATAATCCTTCCAGCAAATTCCTGACAATCTGTTTCTCTCTCTCTCTCTCTCTCTCTCTCTCTCTCTCTATCTCTCTATCTCTGTGTGTGTGTGTGTGTGGGCGCGCGCGTGTGTGTGAACCAACAGGAGATTAATTTTGTATGTATGAAATCCCGGATTGGTTCTGTTTGTCTGGAGAACCTCAACTAATGCAGCCAGCAGAGGGCGATGTGTCATCAAACACTGCCTGCTTCTCATTTGGAACTGTTGGGCAGTTGCTTTCTCCAAAGAAGAGAAAATCTTTCTAATTCTTTTTTTCTCGGACAAAATAAGGTAAGTTCAGAGAGGGAAAGGAGCATGAAGAGCTGTTGGTATATGTGATATGAGAAGGTCATTCCCAAACAGGCCTGAGACCTCCTAGGCAACGTGTTCTGCTTGAAAAAGCCACCAAAGTTCTGCTGCTAGTGACAAAACTACCCAAAACAGCTTACCCTTCCAGGACATCAAAGACCCATTATAACCAGTGGCATAAGCTATAGGCCAAGATTTTAGAGGTGGAATTTCCCTAACAGAAAGAACAGTGGAAGGAGTGAAAAAAAGGATGGAGATTGGTATTAAAGACATATTGTGTGTGTATACATTACGTATAATCTTACAGTCATAGCTATGTAAAAATATAAATGCAGAGAGCAAGGTCTGGAAGGACGCACACCAAACTTTTAACAGTGGCTTTCCCTGGAGAGAGGAACGCACATGGAGGGGGCCATAGTGAAATGGACTTCCTTTTAGCCTGTTCTGGGTCTGAATTTCTTAAAACAAGATTGTATTCATTCATGACTTTCATATTTAAAAATACTATTAAATAACACTTGACATTACTAGGATGGCTGTAAAAAATGGAAAATAACAAATGTTGGTGAGGATGTGAAGACAGTGGGACCCTGGTACATTGCTGATGGGGATGTAAAATGGTGCAGCCACTTTAGACAATAGTTTGGTGATTTCTCAGAAGGCTAAGCATTGAACTACCATATGACGCAACACTTTTAGGTGTATTACAAAAAAAGTTGAAAGTAGAGACTTGAAAAGATATTTGCACACCCATGTTCATAGTAACATTATTCACAATAGCCAAAAGGTGGAAACTCAAGTGTCCATAAACAGATGAATGGATAAACAAAATATGGTTTATATGACACAATACAGTATTAGTCAGCTATAGAAAGGAATGAAATTTTGATATATGCTATAACATAGATAGACCCTGAAAACTTTATGATTAGTGAAAAAAAGTCAGACACGGAAGAATAAATATTGTATAGTTCCACTTGCATGATGTACCTAGAATAAACAAATATGTAGAGACAGAAAGTAGAATAGAGGTTACCAGGGGCTGGGAGGAGGGGAAAAGGGGAGCTATTGTTTAGTGGGTAAAGAGTTTTTACTGGGTATGATGAAATTTTTGAGTATAGATGGTGGTGATGGTTATACATTATAAGTGTACTTAATGTCACTGAATTGTACACTTGTGAACAGTTAAAATGAGAAGTATTATTTTATGTATGTTTTACCACTGAAAAATTCTTAAGGGAAAGGGATGTTATCCTGTGAGATGCAGTTCTACCCTTTCACAAAGGGGGAAAGAGTAACTTATAGAGACTGCAAAGGGGCAGCCTCACTTTTATAAATGGCGTGTTTGTGTGAAGCAGTAGGTGCTGAGGAAGTTTCTGACAGATGCAATATCATAAAGAGATGTGGGGATCTGCTGTCATCCAGTTCACACTAAAGTCCACAAGAGCGAGGACTGGATGTATCTTTGCTTATCACTGCAAGCTTAGAGCCTAGTACAGTGTCTGGTGCACAGTAGGCACTGAACAAATATTTGTTGAATGAATAAATGAACTTCTGTGACTTGCAAATAATCTATTTTATTTTTTAAAAAATTTACTTACCTTTATTTACATTTTTTGAGGGGGAGGTAATTAGGCTTATCTATTTTATTTTTTAATGGAGGTCCTAGGGATTGAACCTAGGACCTCAAGCATGCTAACCATGTGCTCTACCACTGAGCTATACCCTCCCCACTGATAATCTACTTTAAAAAGCAATCTCTAGCCTATTATTTTGGGACCCATCAGTAATTGTCAATTATTTGATGCACAATGAGAAGTATAAGCCTAGAATTCATATCTTTGGTTTTCATTCCCATAGAGATAGTATATCAACTGGGGAGGGCTAACTGCTGTATCAAACAATCTCTGTATCTCAGTGAGATGACCTAATAAAGGATTATTTTCAACTCATGGTATAGTTCAAAGTCAGTGTGGGTAGGTGGGGTGGTGGTTGGGCTCTATTCCATACAAGCTATTAGAGACCCAGCTTCCTTCTGTCCAGTGGCTCTAGAGGCCACTAGGCACTCCAAAGAAGCACCTAGCTAGCAGATGAGTGAAGAGACAGATCTTGCAGGACCACATGTGAGGTTCCAGTGGCTAGACCTACAAGTGTCATACATCTCTTTCTGCCACATTCCATTGGTCAGAACTCAGTCACATGACTACATTGAATCACAAGGGACTCTGAGAAATGTGGCCAGGCTGCAAGGTAGGAAGAGGAAATGGCATTTGACGAACATGTAACATCACCTGTGTCACAGATAATATGGATGTGGGGAGCGCTTCTACGGTAACTGTGAAGTGTGCATGCTGAGAGAAGGCTGCCCAGGACCCAAGACCCAGGAGCTTCAGTGCTTAAGAAATGGGAAGAAGAGGAAGGACAAAGCAAAAAGATTGAAAATAAGGAAAGTGACTGCAGGAAACCCAAGGGAATGGAATGTCATATAAGCAAGGGGACAGTGTGTCAAGAGACAGACCTTAGCAAGAGCAATTTCTGTGGAAATCAGAATGTGGTGGCTTAGGGGTGACATGTGAGTGAGGAATTAGAGGGATATATGCAGAACATTTTTGAGGAAGTTGACTGTAAAAGAGCAAGAAGAGAAGGACAGTACCTCATGGTCATGTGGAAGTGTCATGGGAAGGAACTTTTTTTTTTTTTTTTAAATGGGAGAGACTTGAGAACATTTGAATGTTTAAAGGGAAGGAACCATAGTAAATAAAAAGAGTGGTATAGGGTCAGGAAAAAAGTATGACTTGGAACAAAAGAAATGGTCTTGAAAGAGAGTTAAGTGCATAGAGCAATTTGTTTGATGTCAGGGATGGTGTGAAACAATGGGCCGTTTCTGATGCATTTATGTATAGTATTCTCTTTTTTCAGAAATGATTTAAGGACACTTGAAAAGGTACATTCTGATGACAAAATAAAACACGTTTAAAGAGGGAAAAATGATTTGTTGGGACAACGTGGTGAAACATGCATTTAGGTTTTATAACTTTAAATATCTCTTTGACCACTTTAAACATCGGTGCTAAGCTTATTTTAGATATCTTGATCAATTTGTGCTGTGATCTATCAGATGGATAATTCTGCTTATGTAACTTGCTCCGCAATGTCACTTTTCAGGCAGAGACTCACATTTATTCTGAATGTTGCTATGAGAATCATGCAGTCACTGCTCTTTGCCCCGTGTATTGTGCAACAGCCTTTGACCACAAGCAATAAAACCTGACATGAACATTAGACACACACTGACTGTTCTGGCTTCAGAGGCAGCTTCTAAGTCAGACAAGAAGCTCAGTTTCATTTCTTTATAATCATCTCTTGTTTCTGACCCAAAGAGACACCCTGTGAGCTATCCTATGCTGTATTTACTCTAAAGTCTTTCTCTTTAGCTGTTTGATATCCCTGAACCTTCACATGTTCTTTTTTTTAAACATCTTTTTATTGAGTTATAGTCCGTTTACAATGTTGTGTCAAATTCCAGTGTAGAGCACAATTTTTCAGTTATACATGAACATACATATATTCATTGTCACATTCTTTTTCACTGTGAGCTACCACAAGATCTTGTATATATTTCCCTGTGCTATACAGTATAATCTTGTTTATCTATTCTGCATATACCTGTCAGTATCTACAAATTTTGAACTCCCAGTCTGTCCCTTCCCAGCTCCCTCCCCCTTAGAAACCACAAGTTTGTATTCTATGTCTATGAGTCTGTTTCTGTTTTGTATTTATGTTTTTTTTTTTAGATTCCACGTATGAGTGATCTCATATAGTATTTTTATTTCTCTTTCTGGCTTACTTCACTTAGAATGACGTTCTCCAGGGACATCCTTGTTGCTGCAAATGGCATTATGTTGTCGTTTTTATGGCTGAATAGTATTCCATTGTATAAATATACCACCATTTCTTTATCCAGTCATCTGTTGATGGACATTTAGGCTGTCTCCATGTCTTGGCTAATGTAAATATTGCTGCTATGAACATTGGGGTGCAGGTGTCTTTTTGAAGTAGGGTTCCTTCTGGATATATGCCCAGGAGCAGGATTCCTGGGTCATATGGTAAGTCTATTCCTAGTCTCTTGAGGAAAATCCATACTGTTTTCCATAGTGGCTGCACCAAACTGCATTCCAACCAGCAGTGTAGGAGGGTTCCCTTTTCTCCACAGCCCCTCCAGCATTTGTCATTTGTGGACTTTTGAATGATTGCCATTCTGACTAACTCTCCCAGACTTCAGACAATACTATAGAGCTACAGTAATCAAGACAGCATGGTATTGGTACAAAAACAGACCTATGGACCAATGGAACAGAATAGAGAGCCCAGAAAGGAACCCACAAACTTTTGGTCAACCAATCTTCGACAAAGGAGGCAAGAATGCACATGTTCTTATGTCTACAATGTCCCCTATTTCTTCTCTTCCCCAGCAGACTCATCCTTATCCTACAAGATCCAACTTACCCACCACATGCTCAAGGGGAATCTTTCATGACTGGCCCGAGCTAGATCTGTGTTCCTCTCTTTGCTTCCCTAGCCCTTGTCTTCTCTGTCATAGCTCCAGTCCTAGATTAGCAAGGTCACCTACTCCACTGACCTTGTGCGTCAATTCTGCATCCTTGGGGCCCAATACCCGACATGATCAAAGTCGTCACATGATACATGGAAACCTTGTAGCAGAGAGGTGGGGATTTCCACTTAAAACCACAACTACAATTTCAACCTGGATAATGATTACATGGGAGTGTACATTTGTCAAATTTCTCATCAAGTTTTACACTTATGATCTTTGCAATTTACTGAATATATATTATACCTTGATAAAGCACTGTTAACTTAAAATTTTTTTTTAAAACAAACAAACAAAAAATGAACCTCCTTAACCACCTGCAGGTGCTTTTGTTTTCCAGGAAAGAGGCATGGTTTTCTTGGTAGAGAGTTCTTTGCTTAGGGAGATACTTGGCTGCCTTGGGGAGGAAAGGAGTCAGAGAGCTGAATTGCTCCCCTGCAAGAAGGCAGCAGAATCTGGAATTTCCTGGTGCAACCACTAACACTAAAGGAAAGTGTCCTCCTAGTGTTGAAGGACTTAGGGACCCCATCAGCTGCCACTTTGCTTCGTGACACTTTTCAGAGGCCTTTCATATCCACTTTTTTTTTGGTCTTGAGGACAGTAAATGTCAATATGATCTCAGAGTCCTTCTGTGAAAGGATCTATCCAGGGTGATCATCTCAGTATGGGGCATGGGTGCCAATGACCAGAAAGCTTTGAGAAACTAGAACCCTGGGCGGAGATGTGCTGGTCATGGGCCCAGGGACAGGACAGCTGTGCCTAAAGTCTGTTAGCCCACAGGATAGTAGAGGGACAGGCATGTTCAGGAAAGGGATCTGGTTGTTCTGAATTGGGTTAGCTGGGGTGCAACTCATCCAGGCTTGGGGGTCAGACTAAGCTGAGCCTGGGTCCTGGTGTGATCCTGAGCAGGATACTTAACCCCTCAGAGTCTTGGGTCCCTCCTCTGTGAGATAGTCATAGTCCTTACCTCACATGAGTGGGAGCAGTGAAGGCTATGATATTAGTCTGCTTGAGCTGCTATAACAAAGTCCCACAGACTTAGTGGCTTAAAGAACAGACATGTATTATCTTGTAGTTCTGGAGGCTGGAAGTCTGAGGGCAAGGTGTTAGTGAGGTTGGTTCCTTCTGAGGACTTTCTCCTTGGCTTGGAGATGGCCATCTTTTCCCTGTATCCTCACATGGTCTTCTCTCTGGGTGTCTCTGTCCTAATCTCTTCTTTTAAGGCCATTACTCACATTCAGAGATACTAGTGTTGGGTCTTCAATATATAAATTTTGAGGGAACACAATTCAGCCTAAAACAGATATCATCTCAGGGTGTGGCAAGCAGAAAGTCTCACTCAATATGTGTATAATGCCACATGGAACTTTTCCTGTTTCTATAGCATTAGTGCCTAGGGGGCAAAGAGATGGGAAATGTCCACTTTCTAAAGGATATAGGGCAATAGGAAGCACAAATCCTCTTCAGGGTTTCCTAAATTTTGGGCAGAACCAGCACTGCTACCACCCACCATGGACTCACCACCATCTAAGCCCTTATTCTGATTGTATCTCCTTTACTAGACTGGGAGCACCCTGAAGCCTTGTTTTCTTCAGTTTTGTGTCCAATCCCTAGAACAAGTGAGGGGACCATGACTCTAGCCACCCCCATCTTCTTGCCACAACGATCCCAGGAGTGCCTTCCCACGCTAAAGGTCTGTGTGGGTCAAACCCCTTCAGTTCCTGGTGTCTGAAAGCAGCTAAGGGAAAATACAGTGGCCCCTAAGGTGCACTTTCTGACATGTGAACTTGGGCTAATTACATCTACTCCCTGTAGGTCAGTTCTGTCCTTTGTAAAATGGAGGTTATGACTAGGACTGGCTATATAATTTGTGGATCCCACTGCAAAATAAAAACTCAGGGTTGCTTGTTCAAAAACTGAATTTCAAGATGGTAACAACAGAGCATTATACCAAGCATGCAGGGTCCTTATAGACATGGGGCCCTTTGGGATAGCTTAGGTTGCACACCCACACCCACGATGCTGGCCTTAGTTCTAACCTTGGGCCTTCTCTTGAAACAAAGTAGGTGTGTGCTACATGATAATCTTGGGGGAAAGGGCTTTACAAACAGCCAAATGCTGGACTTGAAGATTGAAGAACTTCCTGTAGCCCAGCATCTTCCAGTTCTTGGCATCTTTTGGGCTCATTTGGACTTTTCTAATTAGTTTGCTTACCACACTGCACTCTTTCCTCATCCCCCTCTCAAGACCTCTTGCCCAGTGCACAGCCCCCTTTCACTTGACTATGGGCCTGGGTGCCCTGAAAAGGCTCAGAGTGAAGAGGGACCATATGTTTCCTGGGGATCAGACCCACAGCTGTGCTCACATCTCTGCCCTTAGGCTAGAGCAGTCTTGCTCATGTGGCAGCCTGGGAAATCCCAGCGTTCCCTAGCAACAAAGCCGAACCAGAGCTGTTGCTGGGAAACCCTGGGATTTCCATAGCTACCAAGAGCTCAGTGAGCATCTCCATTCCCACAGCTGAATATATTTGGTGTCAGCAGAAGAGGAGGAAGGAGAGCTGATGTTCTGCTGCAAAGGGGGGCAGGGCTTTCTCCTCAGAATCTCATTACCTGCACAAAGAAGGGTGAAAAAGTCACCAGGAGCTGGATCACTCTTCAAGGTCGACAAATGGATGGTCTCTCCTTATACACAGACCTCTAAGAAATGGTTGGTCAACTTGGAGTTGAGTAGCCTACTTAGGTCCCACAGCCCCAGGCACAAAAATCACCATTCTATGTTGCATCTACACATCTGTATGCCCTCCCACTCTCAGCAGCTGGATCTTACTGAGACTGTGTTGTGGGCTGCTGTGTCCCCAGGGCCCAGCATAGGGTAGGGCTTCTTAACCTTCTCCTTGTTCACTTGGGGAAGCCTGGGGGGCCCATCTCAGATTAATGTTTTTGAATGCATGAAACAAAATAAGTAGGATTACAAAGGAAAGCAATTTTATTGAAAGACAGTTATCAAAATATTAAAAACTTTATGACATTTGTTGAGAAACTTCAACAAATGGTCTTGGAACAACTAGGTATTTACATGCAAAAGAATATTGGACCCTCATTTTACACCATATAAAAATTAATTCAAAATAGGTAAAAAAAAATCTCAACATAGGTGCTAAAACTGTAAAACTCTTAGCAGAAAACAAAGTGGAGAAACTTTATGACAAAATTGTGATATTATAAAATATAGGTGCATCTTCATTGGTGCACTAAAAATAATATGATTGAGTGGTAGGTCTAATAATCACTCTAATTAGGAAGTAGTGACAAGTGTGAAGAATATTTGGAGAGAGCTGCTGTCTAGTAACATGTACGAAAATACCAGGGATTTCTCTTGGTGACAAAGTTGCAGGTAGTGCTAATCTTCCTGTGGTTGGTTGCCTGCATTCATTATCCATCATGCTAAATTTCAGTTAGAGTTTAGTGAAAATAAATAATATTCTTCCCCCATTTAATTTCTCAGACCTTCCTAAAATTGGACACCGCATGCTGTATGAATGAATGAATGAGTGATGAAAGAGTAGGAGCTGAGTAATTTACCCAGGTGCCTCGAGCAAGTGAGTGACTCAGTGAGAGGAAGGACCTTGTTCACAGTCACCCAGTCTCCTTCAGACACCCTGCTCCTTATCATTCTTCCTTTAAGAGCTGAGAAACTTCAACAAATGGTCTTGGAACAACTAGGTATTTACATGCAAAAGAATATTGGACCCTCATTTTACACCATATAAAAATTAATTCAAAATAGGTAAAAAAAAAAATCTCAACATAGGTGCTAAAACTGTAAAACTCTTAGCAGAAAACAAAGTGGAGAAACTTTATGACATCAGAGGCAGCAACAATTTCCTGCATAGGACATCAAAAGCACAGGCAACAAAAGGGCAACAAGTCGATAAATTGGACTATATAAAAAATTAAAACTTCCGTGCATCAAAGGAAACAGCCAACAGCATGAAAAGGCAACTCATGGAATGGGAGAAGATATTTACAAATCATTTATCTGTTAAGGGGCTACTATCCAAAATATATAAAGAAATTTTACAACTGAATGACAACAAAACAAACAACCAGATTAAAGAATGAGCAAAGGACTTGAATAAGACGTTTACCCAAAGAAGATATAGAAATGACAAATAAACACATGAAAAGATGCTCAACATCATTAATCATTAGAGAAATACAAATCTAAACCACAATGAGATACCATCTCACACCCATTAGGATGGCTACTATTTAAAAAAAAAAAAACAGGAAGTAACAAGTGTTGGCAAGGATGTGAACTATCATATCGATCCAGCAATTCCACTTCTGGATATCTACCCAAAGGAATTGAAATCAGGGTCTTAAGGAGATATTTGTATATCCATATTCTTAGAATTTTTCATAGTAGCTATGAGGTGAATGCAACCCAAGTGTAATTTGATGGATAACTGGATAAACCAACAGTGATATATACATACAATGGAATATTGTTCAGTCTTAAAAAGGAAGGAAATTCTGAAACATGCTACAACATGGATGGACCTTGAGGACATTATTCATCCCACACTACATGGTACATTTGTTACAATTAATTAATAAACTTCCAAAACAGAAAGCACAAGACCCAGGTGGATTCTCTGGTGAATTCTACCAAACATTTAAGGAAGAAATTATACCAATTTTCTATAATCTCTTTCAGATGATAGAAGAAGAGGGATTACTTCCTAACTCATTCTATGAAGCCAGCATCACCCTAATACCAAAACCAAAGACATTACAAGAAAAGAAAACTACAGACGAACATCTCTCATGAACATAGATCCTCAATAAAATATTAGCAAATCGAATCCAAAAATATATGAAAAGATTTATATACCACAACCAAGTGGGATTTATCCCAGGTATGCAAGCCTGGTTGAACATTTGAAAATCAATTAGTGTAATTCATCACATCAACAAGGTAAAGAAGAAACATCACTTGATCATTTTAATAAATGCATAAAAAGCATTTGACACAATCCAATACCTGCTCATGATTAAAAAAAAAACTCTCAGTATAATAGGAATAGAAAGGAATTTCCTCAACTTGATTTTTAAAAATCTACAAAAAAACCTACAGCTAACATCATACTAAATGGTGAGAAAGTCAAACCTTTTCCACTAAGATCAGTAACAAGGTAAGGATGTCCTCTCTCACCATTACTTTTGAACTTTGTACTGGAAGTCCTAGCTAATGCAACAAGACAAGAAAAGGAAATAAAAAATATACAGATTGGAAAGGAAGAAATAAAATTGTCTTTGTTGAGATCATCTATGTAGAAAGCATGAAATATTAAACAAAAAGTTCTGGGACTAATAAGCGATTTTAGGATACAAGGTTAATTGCTTTCCTATATACCAGCAATGAACAAAATAGAGTTAGAAATTTAAAACACAATATGATTTACATTAACACCACCAAAAATGATATACTTAGGTAGAAATCTAACAAAACATATCTATAAGGTCTATATGAGGAAAACTATGAAACTCTGATGAATGAAATCAAAGAACTAAATAAATGGAGATCTATTTGGTTCATGCATAGTAAGACTGAATATTGTCAAAATGTCAGTTCTTCCCAGCATGATCTATAGGTTTAATGCAATCTAATAAAAATCCCAGAAAGTTATTTTGTGCATATGACAAAATCTGATTCTAAAGTTTATATGGAGAAGAAAAAGTCCCAGAATAGTTAACACAATATTGAAAGAGAAGCACAAAGTTGGAGGTTGACACTATCTGAATTCAAAACTTATATAGAGTCACAGTAATCAAGGCTGTATGGTATTGGGGTGAAAGAATAGACAAATAGATAAATGGAACAGAATAAAGAGCCCAGAAATAGACTTACATAAGTATAGTCAACTGATCTCTGACAAAGGAGCAAAGGCAATACAATGAAGGAAAGGCATCTTTTCAACAGAATTCTGGGAGGTGAGAGAGTATCAAAGTCAGCTTTCATTCTCGAGGTTTCTGAAAAATTTGGAAGCTTTGAGGGTCTATTTTGATGGGTGCATAGAGTACATAGGGTAAGAAATGAAGTTTAGAGCTTGCCCAAATTGGGAAGTCTAATGGAAGATTAATAGGAGGTCTAACAGAAGATCCCCTGCATGGGAACTCGTTACACTATCAGTAAAAGGATAAATAATAATAAGCCTGCCAAATAGACGGGATTGCAAAGAAATTTGCTTGTTATGGCCTTGGCATTGAGTAGAGGAAAAAAATTCTATCCTGAAAAATTATACTTGTAAATTACATAAATTATAACACACTGGCATCCAGAGTACATAAAGAATTTTTACAGCTCAAAAATAAAAGGATAAATGTTGCAATTTAAAAATTGGCAAAATATTTAAATAGACATTTCTCTAAAGAAGATATATAATTGGCCAATAACTACATGAAAAGAAGCTCAAAATTGATGATTAGAGAAATGCAAATCAAAACCACAGTTAGATACCACTTCACAACCATTTGGATGACTAGAATCTAAAAGGCAGGTAATAATAAGTGTTGGTAAGGATGTGGAAAAATTGGAACCATCATACATTGCTGTGGGATTGTAAAATGGTGCAACCACTTTGGAAAACTGTTTGGCAGTTGTTCAAGTAGTTAAACATTGAATCGTTGTTTGACACAGTAATTGCACTCCTAGGTACGTACTCAAGAGAAATGAAAGTGTACGGTCACACGAAAACTTGAACATGAATATTTTCAGCAGCACTATTTACAATACCTCAAAGTTGGAAACAATATAAATGCTCATCAATAGATGAGTTGATAACCACTATGTAGTATATCCATACAACAGAATATTTGGCTGTAAAAATGAAGATATTATATAGGTTACAACATGGATGAAGCTCTTGAAAATATTTTGCTAAGTGAAAGAAACCAGACACAAAAGGCCACATATTGTGTCCTTCTTCATTTATATGAAATGTCCAGAATAGGCAAACTTATAGAAACAGAAAGAAGACTGGTAGTTGTCTGTGGTTCGGAGTGTAGAGTGTGGAGGAAGTGGTGAGTGACTACTAATGAATACAGGATTTCTTATCAAGTTGATGAAAATGTTCTAAAATTGACAGTGATGGTGGTTTCACAACTCTGTGAACATACTAAAAACCACTGAATTGTATATTTTAAGTGGATGAATTTTATGGTATGTGAATTATATCTCAATAATCTGTTTTTATAAAGCAAATTGCAGCATAATATGAGCAATATGATGTGATTTATGTAAGCTGGTGGATGTTTGGGAGTATTAGAAACTTTTTGTAAACAGCTGACATCTGTATTTACTGAATCCATTAATAACTTAATTAAATGATATATATCCCTACTGACAGCCTAATTCTGTGAGGAAGTCTGCCTTTCTCCTGTGACAACTGAGCAGGCAGGAAACTTGGTGACAGCTCTAAGTCCCCACATACCTCCATTGCACAGATGATGAAACTGAGACCCAGAGACAGGATGGCACTTGCAACTTAGTAAGTCAGTGGCAGAGCAGTGACTAGAATGTGAATTTCCTAACCACTTGTCCAAGGCTCTTACCACTGGACAATTTTTCATTAACCTTCTTACTGTCTTTCCTCTTTTCTTCTCACCTCTCCCAAACAGCTCTTTAAATTATTTGCTTCATAGATTTAAAAAAAATTATTTTCCTTCTTTCCTTCCCTCTCTTCTTCCTTCCCTCCCTCTTCCCTTTCCTCCATCCCTTCACCTCTTCCTCCCTTTCCTTCCTATTTTAAAAAACAGGGCTAGTATTTTCTCAGGGAGGGATTTCAACTGTTTTTTTGTATTCTACTGTAATCAAGGCCAGACATTCCCTTCAATCCTCATCATTCCTCAAAGTGTCAGATTCATCCTCTGGGAGTTGCTTTATGAGCCCTAGGCAGTGAAGATTGCATCTCTGGAAGGGTTGGGGCAATCACCATTCCACACAGATGTGAGACTATGCACCTTCCAGCTGAATGTCTTATTTCCTTAATCTTCTCCTTTCTTCCTTTTCTCAGTGCTGCTGAGTGTCTTTATATTCAAAGTGAAGCATGCATTTAAATCATTCTGTCTGGTGTTTGCATCAAGGACCGCTATTTTTAACTCTTTAATAGTCTATCTTTATTTGCAGCCTTTATTTTTGATTCTTTAGAAGGTGACTCACATGTAGCTGTTGGAATGAGGGATAGAAGAGGCCTTCAGGAGCTAGTGATGTAGGTAGAGGGTGTGAAGAAACTTAATTGTTAATGCATGAAGTCTTCCCAAGTGTGGATTGTCCTAAGGAGACAAATGGGGCCTTAGGTAGGGGTGGGTGCTCTGTAAGATAATATTGCCCCAATATGGTGTTTTCCACAGCTTGGGGCAGTGTCCTATTCAGGAAACCAGGTCTGGGCTGAATGTCCAGTTCTGAATTTCCTGCTGTCTCTCTGCTTATCAGAGATCCTCACTTTCCTTTTTATAGCACCCCTAGAACACTACTGAATCAGATTTCTGTATTTGAAATAAAAAACAGTGGAGACTATCAGCTCCAGGAAATCCCTCTTACACACAAAGCATTGCTTCTCTTTTCTTTCTTTCCCCAGTGCTTCTAAATGGCTGGTCTATTTCTGAAGTCTTGTTATTCAGCCTAAAGATCAGGTAGATTCTTCCTCACTCTTCTCTCTTCCCATTTTTTTCTTTACACTATTTCATCTGGAAGCTGACTGGAGTGGACACTGTGGCTGCAGTGCATCTAGAATTATGAGAGTGGAATACTCCAGAGAACTTGCCTTAGTCAAGGGGCAGGCCTGACTCTGCATTCCCACCCCCCTCCATTGCTAGCAGCCTTCTTGGGTACTAGTCAGAGTCCAGCACATAGTAGGTACTGGTATGGTTGTCTTTAGTCTCCTCTCTGGTGCAAAAAACATACCATGACTCTAACTTCTACCTTCTGGACTGGAAGGGCTTAGGCTGAATGGGCAGGCATGGGGCTCATTTGCTGACTTGGCACCCTGTGGGCTTTTCCACAGCTGGCAGCCTGGGAGGGAGTCAGAGAAAATTCCAAGGAAACTACAACAAATTCAGCAAGGTTGCAGGATACAAGATCAACACATAAAATTAATTGTATTTACATACAACCACAATAAAAAATTAGAAACCAAAAATTAAAAACTTATCATTTCCTGGTAACATTATGGGTGCTTTTATTATTTACTTTGATTTCTGTGATGAGCATATGTTACTTCTACAGTGACCAAGCTGATTCTTAACTTATTGTAAAAATTTAAAGTTTTAGAAGACTTCTCTTTCAGTTGAAAAGGTATGTGTCCATACTGAAGAATCTCCATACTGTAGATACCCACTACAAATTTCTTTTTGTATGTAAAAGAAATCTCAAAAACTCTCTCCATTAATATATAAATTTCATCTTTGAAAGAGAAAAAACTTACAATTTTCAATAGCTCCAAAATCACAATACTTAGGTATAAATCTAACAAGATATGCACAGGATCTATCTGCTGAAAACTACAAAATGCTAATGAAAGAAATCAAGACCTAAATGCACCAAACTGCATTCCCACCAGCAGTGCAGGAGGGTTCCCCTTTCTCCACAGCCTCTCCAGCATTTGCCATTTGTGGACTTTTGAATGATGGCCTTCTGACTGGTGTGAGGTGATACCTCATTGTAGTTTTGATTTGCATTTCTCTGATAATTAGTGATATTGAGCATTTTTTCATGTGCCTATTGATCATTTGTATGTCTTCCTTGGACAATTGCTTGTTTAGGTCTTCTGCCCATTTTTGGATTGGGTTGTTTGTTTTTTTCTTATTAAGTCGTATGAGCTGCTTATACATTCTGGAAATCAGGCCTTTTTCGGTTTCATTTGCAAAAATTTTTTCCCATTCCGTAGGTTGTCTTTTTGTTTTACTTATGGTTTTCTTTGCTGTGGAGAAGCTTGTAAGTTTGATTAGGTCCCATTGGTTTATTCTTGCTTTTATTTCTATTGCTTGAGTAGACTGTTCTAGGAGAACATTTTTGAGATGTATGTCAGATAATGTTTTGCCTATATTTTCTTCTAGGAGGTTTAATGTATCTTGTCTTATGTTTAAGTCTTTGATCCATTTTGAGTTTATTTTTGTGTATGGTGTAAGGGAGTGTTCTAGCTTCATTGATTTACATGCTGCTGTCCAGTTTTCCCACACCATTTGCTGAAGAGACTGTCTTTATTCCATTGTATATTCTTGCCTCCTTCGTCAAAGATTAGTTGACCAAAAATTTGTGGGTTAATTTCTAGGCTCTCTATTCTGTTCCATTGGTCTATATGTCTGTTTTTGTACCAATACCATGCTGTTTTGGTGCAGGGACTGTGGAAAACAGTATGGAGATTCCTCAAAAGACTAGGAATAGACTTACCATATGACCCAGGAATCCCACTCCTGGGCATATATCCAGAAGGGACCCTACTTCAAAATGACACCTGCACCCCAATGTTCATAGCAGCACTGTTTACAATAGCCAAGACACGGAAAGAGCCTAAATGTCCATCAACAGATGACTGGATAAAGAAGTGGTGGTATATTTATACAATGGAATTCTATTCAGTCATAAAAACTGACAACATAATGCCATTTGCAGCAACATGGATGTCCCTGGAGAATGTCATTCTAAGTGAAGTAAGCCAGAAAGAGAGAAAAATACCATATGAGATTGCTCATATGTGGAATCTAAAATTAAAAACAAACAAACAATCAAACAAACAAAACATAAATACAAAACAGAAATAGACTCATAGACATAGAATACAAACTAGTGGTTGCCAAGGGGACGGGGGGTGGGAAGGGGTAGACTGGGATTTCAAAATGGAATAGATAAACAAGATTAGACTGTATGGCACAGGGAAATATATACAAGATCTTATGTTAGCTCATAGAGAAAAAAATGTGACAATGAATATATATATGTTCATGTATAACTTAAAAATTGTGCTCTACACTGGAATTTGACACAACATTGTAAGTTTATTATAAATCAATAAAAAGTGTTAAAAATGAAAAAAAAAAAGACCTAAATGAATAGGAAATAAATAGAGATACATACTGTGTTCCTGGACTGGCAGACTCAACATAGTGAAGATGTCAGTTCTCATTAAATTGATCTATACATTTAAAGCAATACCAATCAAAATTCCAGCAGGATATTTTGTAGATATAAACAAATTGATTCAAAAAGTTTATGGAAGGGCAAAGGAACAAGAATAGCTAAGACAATTATATAAAAGTAAAATAAAGTTGGAAGAATCACACTACCTGATTTTAAGATAAGGCTATAGTAATCATGATGGTGTGGTACTGGCTAAAGGGTAAACACATAGCTCAATGGAGCTGATTAGAAAGTCCAGAAATAAACCACAGAAATAGAGTTTTTATGAAGGACTGAAACAATCCAATTGAGAAGTGTTCGTCTTTTCAATAAGTTATATTGGAACAATTAGACATCCATACTTTAAAAAAGAAAAGAAAAAAACCCCTCTACTTAATCCTCACACTTGATTCAAAAATCAGCTTAAAATGTAGCACAGATCTAAATGTTAAATAAAAATTATAAAACTTTTAAAGAAATCTATGAGCATTGGGGTGCACGTATCTTTTTGAATTAAGGTTCCCTCTGGATATATCAGTATTTTGTAGTAACTTATGGTGAAAAAGAATATGAAAATGAATATATGTATGTCCATGTATGACTGAAGCATTGTGCTGTACACTAGAAATTGACACAACATTGTAAACTGACTATACTTCAATAAAAATATATATATACAAAAAAGAAGTAACCCCTTCCCCCCAAAAATACAACTCTTAAAGAAAGCATAGGAGAAAATCTCATGACCTACAGTTAGGCAGAGGTCTAAAACATAACACCAAATCATGATTCATAAAGGGAAAAATAAATTAGATTTCCTCAAAATTAAAGAGAAAGAATAAAAGGTCAAGCTACAGATAATTACAAAGTATTTGCAAATCATATATGTAACTAAAGATGTATACAGAATACATAAAAGTTCCTTGAAGCTCAAAAATTAGAAAACAAATGACCCAATTTTCAAAATGGGCAAAAGATGTCAATAGATACATCGCCAAAGCCGTCATGTAGATGGCAGATATGTACATGAAAAATTTTCTACATCATTAGCCATTAGAGAAATTCAAATTAAAATCAAGATGAGATGAGACAGTGCACACTCGAGAGTGAGTAAAAATTTAAAAATTACTGACTTTACTAAGTACTAGCAAGAATGAAGAACGACTTGAACTCTCATACATTACTGGTTGGAACGTAAAATGATACAGCCTCTGTGGAAAATGATTTGATAATTTCTTCTAAACATACACATACCATATGACTCAGCAATGCCAGTCCTGGAAGAAATAAAACTTATGTTCCTACAAAAACATACAAATGAATGTTTAGAGCAGCTCTGTTCATATTGTCAAAATCTATTAATATTTATCTAAATGTCCTTCCATGGGTGAATGAATAAACAAACTGTGGTGCATCCATACAACGGAATGCTACCCAGCAATAAGAAAAGAACCATCTATTAATACACACAACAACCTGGATGACTCTCAAATGCAATTTCCTAAGTGAAAGAAAACATTCTTTTTTTTTTTTTTGACAATATTGATTCTTCCAATCCAGGAGCATGGGATATCTTTCCATTTTTTAAAGTCTTCTTTAATTTCCTTATTCAATGTTTTGTAGTTCTCCATGTGTAAGTCTTTCACCTCCTTGGTTAGATTTATTCCTAGGTATTTTATTACTTTGGGTGCTATTTTAAAAGTGATTGTTTCTTTACTTTCTTTTCCTGTTGATTCATCATTAGTATAAAGAAATGCAACTGATTTTTGTACATTAATCTTGTATCCTGCTACCTTGCTGAATTCTTTTATTAGTTCTAGTAGTTTTTGTATGGAACTTTTAGGGTTTTCTATATATAGTATCATGTCATCTGCATACAGTGACAATTTTGCCTCTTCTTTTCCAATTTGGATCCCTTTTATTTCTCTCTCTTGCCTGATTGCTGTGGCTAGGACTTCCAAGACTATGTTGAATAGTAGTGGTGAGAGTGGACAACCTTGTCTTGTCCCAGATTTTAGTGGGAAGCTTTTGAGTTTTTCACCGTTGAGTACTATGCTGGCTGTAGGTTTGTCATATATAGCTTTTACTATGTTGAGATATGTTCCCTCTATACCCACTTTGGTGAGGGTTTGGTTTTTTTTATCATAAATGGGTGTTGAATTTTATCAAATGCTTTTTCTGCCTCTGTTGAGATGATCATGTGGTTTTTGTCCTTTCTCTTGTTGATGTGGTGTATTACATTGATTGATTTGTGTATGTTGAACCAGCCTTGTGTTCCTGGGATGAACCCAACTTGATCATGGTGTATGATCTTTTTTATGTGCTGTTGGATTCTGTTTGCTAATATTCTGTTGAGAATTTTTGCATCAGTGATATTGGTCTGTAATTTTCTTTTTCGGTAGTGTTTTTCTCTGGTTTGGTATCAGGGTGATGGTGGTTTCATAGAATGAGTTTGAGGGTACTCCCTCCTTTTCAAACTTCTGGAAGAGTTTGAGAAGACTGATATGAGTTCTTCTTTGTATGTTTGGTAGAATTACCCAGTGAAGCCATCTGGTCCTGGACTTTTGCTTGTAGGAAGGTTTTTTTTATTGCTAATTTGATTTCATTTCTAGTCATCGGTTTGTTCAAGTGGTCAATTTCTTCTTGATTCAGTCTTGGTGGACTGTATGTTTCTAGAAACTTGTCCATTTCTTCTAGGTTATCCATTTTGTTTCCATATAGTTGTTTATAGTATTCTTGTATGATATTTTGTATTTTTGTGGTATTGGTTGTAATTTCTCCATTTTCCATTCTTATTTTGTTTATTTGTGCTCTCTCTTTTCTCTTCATCATGAGTTTGGCCAGCAATCCCACTTCTGGGCATATATCCAGAGTGAACCCTAATTCAAAAAGACACCTACACCCCAATGTTCATAGCAGCACTATTTACAATAGCCAAGACATGGAAACAACCTAAATGTCCATCAACAGATGACTGGATAAATAAGTTGTGGTATAGTTATACAATGGAATACTATTCAGCCATGAATAAGAATAAAATAATGCCATTTGCAGCAACATGGATGTCCCTGGAGAATGTCATTCTAAGTGAAGTAAGCCAGAAAGAGAAAGAAAAATACCATATGAGATCACTCATATGTGGAATCTTTAAAAAAAAAAAAGACAAATGAACTTATATATATACCAGAAACAAACTCATAGACATAGAATACAAACTTGTGATTGTCAGTGGGGAGTGGGGGTGGGAAGGGATAAACTGGGAGTTCGAGATCTGAGTATATTTACAGGTATATATAAAATAGATAAACAAGTTTATACTGTATAGCACAGAGAAATATATTCAAGATCTTGTAGTAGCTCATGATGAAAAAGAATGTGAAAATGACTATATGCATATTCACGTATGACTGAAAAATTGTGATGCACACCAGAAATTGACACAACATTGTAAACTGACTATAACTCAATTAAAAAAAGTAGTGCAAAAAAAAAAAAAGGAACCAATCTTAAAAAGTTATATTCTCTGTTCTTCCATTCCTATGACATGATTGAAAAAGACAAAATTACAGTGATAGAAAACAGATGAGTGTTTGCCAAGGCGTTGGGGGAGAGTATGACTATAAATGAATAGCACATGGGAGTTTTTTGGGGGAGAGTCTGATGGAACAGTTCTGTATCCTGAGTATGGTTATATGAATCTATGTGTCGCTTTTAACTGTACAACAAAAGAAAAAAAGAATTGTACTATTTGATAATTTAAAGAGTAAAATAAAAATATAGAAAGCTATAGAGACTATGTTAATATAAAAAAATGACTTTATAAGAAGAAAATCACCATAGATAAATAGGGACATTAGATAATGATAAAAGGGTCAATTCACCAAGAAGACCTAATAATACTAACTGTGTATACACCTAAAAGCAGAGCTTTAAAATACAAGGAAAATATCTGATATAACTGAAAGGAGAAATAGTCACATCTATAATTAATTATACTTAGAGATTCAACACTCTCAGCTGGGTAAATGATAGAAGTAAACAAAACATCTTTGCAATTTTCTGGGGGAGCGGAGGAAACAGATATTAATAAAATGAGCCAAATTACATACTCTTTTTTCCCACAATTGAAGTATAGTCAGTTTATAATGCATCAATTTCTGGTGTACATCGTGTTTCAGTCATACATATATATACATATATTCCTTTTCATATTCTTTTTCATTATAGGTTACTACAGGATATTGAATATAGTTCCCTGTGCTATACAGAAGAAACTTATTTATCTATTTTATATGGAGCAGTTAGCATCTGCAAATCTCAAACTCCCAATTTATCCCTTCACACCCCCTTCCCCCCTAGTAATCGTAAGTTCATTTTCTATGTCTGTCTGTTTCTGTTTTGTAAATAAGTTCTTTTGTCTTTTTTTAGATTCCACATGTAAGTGATATTATTTGGTAATTTTCTTCTCTTTCTGGCTTACTTCACTTAGAATGACAATCTCCAGGTCCATCTGCATTGCTGCAAATGGCATTATTTTATTCTTTTTTACGGCCGAATAGTATTCAATTGTATAAATATACCACAACTTCTTTATCCAGTCATCTGTTGATGGACATTTGGGTTGCTTCCGTGTCTTGGCTATTGTAAATACTGCTGCTGTGAACATTGGGGTATGTGTATCTTTTTGAATTAGAGTTCCCTCCAGATACACAAGCTCCATACTCTTGTTGAAGGTGTGTGAATGTGACCTGAGGATACTTTTAAAAGAAGGAAACATGAAAAGGTAAAGAAACCCCACTGTGTTTTTTGGAGCCAAGAGTTACTAGGCAAAGACACTAGTAGTGGCCTCTTCCCAGGATAAATGTTTAAAGCAGGTCTGGGAGGAAGAGACAGGGACGGTAGGTTGGAGGGAGTGTAGCTAATTCTGTGCTGAGAATTAAGAGTAGTCAAGTGGGTAGGAAGATAATGGGTGCTTATATGTGTAGATTGCAGGTAGGTAGGCAAAAAGAGTTTGAGAAACAAGAAACGGGATAATAAGTTTAGAATGCAGAGGTTAGGGTGATATTTGTTGGCAGTGCTGGAAACCCAGACAGCAAAATTAGGAGTCAGTGCATTGGGCCGAATGGAGTCCATACAGATAAGTGCCTGTGCAGGAGCATGAGGTCCATGTTTTAAGAAGGGTCTTCTAGCACAGAGCTTTCCCAGCTGTGCTCAGGAGGACCTTGGAGTTCTAGGGCTGGGTGTCAGACCTAACTTCTTCAAGAGTATAGGCAGGACTCTGGGATTATAGTCCTCACTTCTACTAGAGTGCTCTGCCTTGCTCATGTTCATGGAGCTAATTCCTATGGAAAGCTTCCATTGGAATAAAAGCTTCCACCTCTAAAGTTTTGACAACCACTGTACACTAGATAAATGATGCATCATGGAATTCCACCCTCCAGGTACCTGATGCCAAAGTTGCCTCCAGGTCCCTGATTTGTTTATCACGAGCAACTTTCCTTATTGAAGGACTGCCAACTGCCTAAAACTCACATACTAGGTTTGAGGAGATAAGTGTCTGGATATTGGGGGAGGCAGAGAGAGAGTGTAAATTCTGTCCTGCCAATGGCTGTCAAGAGCAAAGTCTTTAAAAGTGACCTGACAGCAAATGTGAGATTGAAAGGTCATTATTGTAACGGTATACATGAGCCACAAATATACAGAAAAAATATATTTAAATGCAGGAAAATTTTCTATAATTGGATTTTCTGGCTGAGTACTTTCCCCCATTAAAAGTTTTCCTAAGTTTAATCTTGGTGCAACTTTAGCTTCCAATTGTGTTTGCAAGAGAGGAGATGAAATCCTATAGCATGCAGGCCATTATCTCAAAATTCAGGGCCATGATAGACTGCCCTCAGCATATCATGGTTCGTAATTTCCTAAAACTCTCTCACATCTGACTACACTTCACCATCCTTACACCCAGACTGACTTAAGTGTTTTGTCACGTTCTTTTGTTTTGTTTACTTGGTGTTCTTTTTCAGCATGTGTTCAAGAATATTTGATGGATGAATGCATGAATGAATCAAATTACTGGAGAATCTCATTCACTGATTCAAAATGTGGAGGCTGCCTCCTGCCTGGGCCTTCTGCCTCCATGGAAGAAACACAGAGTGCTACAACTGCTCACATAACTCATAATTCCCATGGGAAACTACCACTGAGGGTGTCACTGTGGATATGTCTTCCTCAGGCCCCAAGACCATCTTGGAGGTGGGTATGCTCTCCACAGGATGGTCCATGGTACTTCCTGTCTTGGGTTCCACATGTCCCCGTTTGATAAGGAAGGGTGTCATCCCCATGGGTTTTCCATCTACCCTGCAAATATCTGCACATTGGGCCAATCTTGTATCCCAGACTATGTCTGGTGGCAACATGGGCCAGCCATTATAGCACAGGACACCTGTCCTTATTGTGCCAAGAACTCA
This sequence comes from Camelus bactrianus, assembly GCF_048773025.1. Taxonomy (NCBI): domain Eukaryota; kingdom Metazoa; phylum Chordata; class Mammalia; order Artiodactyla; family Camelidae; genus Camelus; species Camelus bactrianus. The sequence goes on along the minus strand of NC_133575.1, from coordinate 115,991,198 downwards.
GAAACCCTGGGAAGCAGCCTGAGCCAGAGACACTACCCGGACAGTTTTTCAAAGCATGTCCATACTCAGCCCTTTATCCGCAGAGTCTGAGGAGGTTAGTCCCTTGGCTTTCCCCTTCCAATTTCACCCTCCTTGCAGCTCTGCAGCCCCTTTCACGGCTCATGGGTATTCCTGGTCTATCTCAGCTGTCCCCAGTCACCAACCCCACTCACTCACAGAGCCCTGACCTCGCTGGAGGGCTGCACTGCACCCAGGGGGAAAGTCCCCAGCCCCCAGCAGGCATCACGGCAGCTCCCAGTCCTGAGACACTGGCGAGGGTGCACTGGACCGCTAGAATAGTCAAGAGATGAAGCTCCTCTGAATGATGCAGGGAGCCAGGTGTGCTGTTCCTGACAGAGGTAGGGAGACTCTAAGGTTGGGGTGCAGTGTCTGGCATGCTGTTGGTCCGTTCACTCGATAGACCTGGCCGCTCAGACCACTCTGCAACTTCCAGCTGGGGAGGATGATCCAGAGATTTCCCCAGCCTGTTCCTCTTCCTTGTCCTGTATCCCTTCCGCTCCCCAACTTCTCTCCCTCAGGATCCTTTTCCCTACACTGAACTCTGGATTCAGGGCCCTGGCTGCCGGCCTGCCTGGGGGGTCTCTGGACTTGGCTTTGCACTTGGTCTCTCTTGTGGACTCTGCAATGGCTCTCACTGAGAGGATGCTCTCAGTGTCCCTCACTAGCTTGGGGTGTCCTGTCTGGTGCCCTTCCCTGGCTCCTAGTCATTCTGACCAAACTGTCCCTTCTCAAAGTAAAAGGGAAACACCCTGTTGATATTTCAGAATTTTAATCATTTGTGATTTTTTATGAGAATATGAATTGGTATAGCAGTTTTGGAATAAAATTCCAGAAACATTTATAAATTGTTAAACTATTCACACCCTTTCCATGCTCTTCATTAGTATATATATATAAAGAAAACATCCACATTAATCCAAGAATTCAAAGATGTTCATTTTGGGGAGGGTATAGCTCAGCGGTAGAGTGCCTGCTTAGCATGTACAAGGTCATGAGTTTGATCCCCAGTACCTCTGTTAAACAAAAACTGATAACAATAATAAATAAATAAATAAACCTAATTACTTCCCCCAAAAGCAAAACAAGAAAAATTAAAAATAAAAAAGATGTTCATTTCATTTTGTTAGTCATCAACAAAGGGAAAACAACGTGTCCAACAGGAAGAGATTGTTTAACTAATTATGATATACACATACTTTAGCACTCCAGGGGGTAGTTTCAAAAGTGAGGTAGAGTTGTATGTGCTGTCATGGGAGGGTCCTGCCTTCTTTTTGTTAAGTGACAAAGGCTGGTGGCAGAGCAATATCACACGATTACTTAAGTATGCCAAATAAAACCACTAGGTTTTTTAGAATATATATATATTTGAAATATATATATATTATAAATATATATATATAGAATACATATATATATGAAAAAGCCCATAGGCAGCTCTAAAACAACTTACACTGGATTGTTAGTTGCAGTCATTTCTGAGTAGTGAGCTGAATTGTGGAGAAACTTTGAAAAGGGGATACTGTGATTTTTCTGTATTTTTAGACTTTTTTGAAATAGGACCCTATAAACTACTACCTTTGTAATTAAATGATTTATGTAAACCTAACAACAGAAGTAGCAGCTGTGTCAGTTAAAGTTACTGCTACCTGATGCAACAAACCCTGTATGTGAGATAATGTTTTGCCTATATTTTCTTCAAGGAGGTTTATTGTATCTGGTCTTATGTTTAAGTCTTTGATCCTTTTTGAGATGATTTTTGTGTATGGTGTAAGGGAGTGTTCTAGCTTCATTGCTTTACATGCTGCTGTCCAGTTTTCCCAACACCATTTGCTGAAGAGACTGTCTTTATTCCATTGTATATTCTTGCCTCATTTGTCGAAGATTAGTTGACCAAAAGTTTGTGCGTTCATTTCCGGGCTCTCTCTTCTGTTTCATTGGTCCATATGTTTGTTCTCCTAGGGCAGTCTACCCAAGCAATAGAAATAAAAGCAAGAATAAACAAATGGGACCTAATCAAACTTACAAGCTTCCACACAGCAAAGGAAACCATAAGTAAAACAAAACAACAACCTATGGAATGGGAGAAAATTTTTGCAAACGATGAAACCGACAAAGGCTTGATTTCCAGAATATATAAGCAGCTCATACGACTTAGTAAGAAAAAAAACAAACAACCCAATTCAAAAATGGGCAGAAGACCTAAACAAGCAATTCTCCAAGGAAAAAAATGCAAATGATCAATAGGCACATGAAAAAATGCTCAATATCACAGAGAAATGCAAATCAAAATTACAATGAGGTATCACCAGCCAGAATGGCCATCATTCAAAAGTCCACAAATGACAAATGCTGGAGAGGCTGTGGACAAAAGGGAACCTTCCTACACTGCTGGTGGGAATGCAGTTTGGTGCAGCCACTGTGAAAAACAGTATGGAGATTCCTCAAAAGACTAGGAATAGACTTACCATGGGACCCAGGAATCCCACTCCTGGGCATATATCCAGAAGGAAGCCTACTTCAAAAAGACACCTGCACCCCAATGTTCACAGCAGCACTATTTACAATAGCCAAGACATGGAAACAGCCTAAATGTCCATCAACAGATGACTGGATAAAGAAGAAGTGGTATATTTATACAGTGGAATACTACTCAGCCATAAAAACCGACAGCATAATGCCATTTGCAGCAACATGGATATCCCTGGAGAATGTCATTCTAAGTGAAGTAAACCAGAAAGAGAAAGAAAAAAACCATATGCGATCACTCAAAAGTGGAATCTAAAAAAAAAAAAAAAGAACATAAATACAAAACAGAAACAGACTCATAGACATAGAATACAAACTTGTGGTTGCCAAGGGGGTGGGGGGTGGGGAGGGACAGACTGGGATTTCAACATTTGTAGATACTGACAGGCATATGCAGAATAGATAAAGAAGATTATACTGTATAGCACAGGGAAATATATACAAGATCTTGTGGTAGCTCACAGTGAAAAAGAATGTGACAATGAATATATGTATGTTCATGTATAACTGAAAAATTGTGCTCTACACTGGAATTTGACACAACATTGTAAACTGACTATAACTCAATAAAAAATGTAAAAAAAAGAACAACTCGGTACACTTTCTCTCTTAGAGGAACTATTATTTAATTTCAATGTGGGGGAGCCTTCCCCAGCTGGATGGAACTCAGAGTTCCTAGAATTTGAGTCAAAGACCAACTCCATCCTCCCTGCTCTGGCTGCTCTTCCATGCAAACTATGATTTTCATTCATTTTACTCCCATCAAAGATACAGCCCTTGCTTACATCTGTCCAAACTGTACTTAAGATTATCTAACTCAAATGTCCTTTAAATGCAGTGGGTTCTGGCTTTCCACGGCCAGGGAAAAGAGTGTCAGTCTAGAGGGTACCACTTCAAAGCAGTATCATCATGTATCTCCAGAAATCCTTGCAGATGACGTGTATAAAGCAACTAGTCCATGCACTGTATTCAGTTGCACTGGAACAAGAGTGTAGGGCACCTACCCCATCTGTCCCAGGTGGAGATTTCTCTCTGTTTTTTCCACCATCCGAAAAATAACTGCTAAGTGCAAGTTTCTATTCCAGGCTTTCCTGTCACCCCTAAGACACAGTGTCTGCAAGTCTGGCCACTGCCACCACCCAGCTTCATTACACCCAGCTCCTCCAGAAGGAATTGCAGTTTCCCAAAGCTCCAAACTGCCCTGGCTTGGGGCATTTACTTTTGAGTATTACCTGTAGCCCCCACTTTTTCATCCCTTTTTTTACATGTTATTTAGTACTTAGGTCTTAGTCCTTAGTTAGAACTTAGAGACTATCTCACAATTTTCCTGATATGAGTGCTGCTCCTAGACCCCAACTTTATGGATGGGGGTGTCTTGCTTATCCCAGTGTCCCTCCTACTTACACAGGGTCAATCCCTAATTAATGACTGCAGAATAAAAGAGCCAATGAGTAGGGAGTCTTATTTATTAAGATTTAATATCTCCTACATTCTTCAATAATCCAAGCATATCCAGGTATGTATCTTTTAATTTTACAGAACAACACAATAAAAGGGATAAGGGAAGGCAAGAATTTACCATTTTTTTCTTTTTTTCTCGATTCCTCTATTTACCAGCTATTTTAGTGCAGTCTTCTTTCACATTTCCAAGGAAAGTTCTTTTCCAATGCCATGTTATGTTGTTCAACATCACAAAATAAGATGGAAAGTTTCCCAATTAATTTTACAAAATAGCAAAATGTAGAAAATGTTAAAAGCAGCAAGAGAAAAGCAACTTGTTACCTGTGAGGGAGCCTCCATAAGAACAATAGCAGATTTTTCAGCAGAAATTTTACAGACCAGAATACAGTGACATGATATATTCAAAGGACTGAAAGGAAAGAAAAACTTCCAAGCAACAATATTCTACCCAGCAAAGTTATCTTTCAGAATTGAAGGAGAGAGAGTTTTCCATTCAAGCAAAAGCTAAAGGAGTTCATTACCACTAAACCAGCCTTATGAGAAATGTTAAAGGGACTTCTTGAAGCTGAAATAAAGGTCGCTAATTAGTAACAAGAAAACATATGAAAGTATAAATCTCATTGTAAATGTAAATATATAGTAAAGGTAGTGGATTAATCATTTATAAAGCTAGTATGAGGGTTAAAAGACAAAAGTAGTACAAAATAACTGTAGCTACAAAATAGGCAAAATACTCACTTCTTGCATAAACAGCAACGCATTTGTGGTCAATGTCATTTGTAAACTCAGAATTTGAACTTAATTAAACTTTCTATTAATAGGAACAACATTTGAAAAATACCAAAAGAGAAAAAATAATCTCCAAATTACTCTTATATACCAGAAACACAAAGGTGTTATATACTCAATCCTCTCAAGCCCCATCCTGCCTCTTCACTACTTAGAATGGTGACTATTCTCTTCAAACTGAGTGAATAATCTGCCTCAGACTTCACTTGTGGCGACAGAAGCTGTTGGGTGTGACCCTGGCCCTGGCCCTACCAGTGGCTCTGACCCTACCACTGGCCCTGACCCTACTACTGGCCCTGGCTGCAACTCTGGCTTGAGATCTCTTTTCCTCATCTCTCAAAGCATCCTCATACAAGATAGGAAAGGCATTGGGGATGGTACCATTTATTTTGGCCAAAAGCTCTAGGATTTTCATCTTGCTGGTCTCTGCGTGGGCCCGAGGACCCCACAGGAACTCGTGGCGAGCGGGATCGCTGTTGGCCACCTGCCGGTACTCCAGGTACCCCTCCTGCACCCACACTTTGGTGATGAGTTCCCTGGGCTCCCCATAGATGAAGTGCTTCCTCCCAGCACAGAGCCCCATCACACTCAGCACTTCCCAGATGTTCTGCTCAGGGGAACAGTTGCCATCCATGAAGATCACACTCAAGATATTTATAAGGAGGCCAGTCTTGGGCACACTTTGGTCATCACTCAGCATCCCATTGTAGGTGAGGCCCAAGGTGTTGACCAGGACATAAGAGTGGCTGATGGGGTCCAATTCTTTCACATCAATGCCAAAGACCAGCTGGAGGCACTCAGAGGCTTGGCTGAGGATCACAGGGAAGTGGTCCTGGTAATCTTTGATTACAATAAGCATTTCTACTTTTGTGATTAGCTCCTTTGTGTGATATTTGAGGAGCAGGAACCCCACTAGATCAGCCACCTTATCTTCTATGGCATCTTTAAACAAGGACCCAGTGACTGGCAGGGACTGCAAAGTGCTTGGGCCCTTCCCATCTTGGCTGCTGGAGCCCTGATCTGATTTGATTGATGGTGTGACTGCCATGGCAATGTGGGAGGAGCAGACTCTCTGAGAACCCTGGAGAAGACTTGGTGTCCCAACAGCACCAGAAACCTCCTTTATGGTGCTTGGGATGACAAAATGGGAAGATAAGAAGGAGGAGGGAGAGGAGGAGGAAGCGGAGGAGGGAGAGGAAGAAGAGGAGGTGCTGGAGAAAGACGAAGAAGTACTGGTGGAGGAAGAGGAGGAGGAAGAGGAACAGGAGGAGCTGGAGGAGGAGGAGGGAGAAGAAGAGGAGGAACAGGGGGAGGAAGGAGAGGAAGGGGAGGAAGAGGAGGAGGATGAGGAGGAGGAAAAGGACGAGGCTTCCTCCTCCTGAGACTCAGGAATGAGTGCGCTCAAAAGGCTCCATACCCTGCTTTCAGACTGAAGACCTTCCTGAAGCATGCAACGCAAACACTTCGTGTAACACCAATGCTTTGGAGTGGGAAGAATGATAACTCCTGTTAGCAAGAGTATGGACACAAGGTGGGCAACTGGATCCACAGGCCTGGGGGAGAGAGGGAGTGTCAGTGGCCCGGGCTGAGAAACCCACCGTGGGGGGCTCTGACAAAGGCTACTTACAGGTCTCCTCTTCAGGGGTGCCCTCGGCCTCACAGGGGCTCTCCTCCTGGTGGACGGTCGTCTGTGAACCTGACGGGGGAAGTGAGGCGGCTCCTCAGGGTGCAGCCGGCACAGCCCGAGGTTCTGGGGGCAACACGGGGTGTGTGGAGTGGACGTTGGCCTCGTGGGGTCCCCTCTGTTCCGGGAGCCCCCGGGTACACACTCAGGGCCCACACCTCACCTTCAGTCCTGGCACTGCCAGCCTCCTGTGCTCTGTGACCCGAGAACACGTGTCTCAGACCTAGGCCTTCCCGGTGTCTGGAGCCCCTGGGAGAGAAAGGAGGGGAGACCTCGGATCTACACTGTGGCACAGCCCTGGACCCGCGTGCTGGCAGGAGGCCTGGGCTCTGGCAGGTTCCCACTCTTCTAGGGTGGGAGGTCCTGTCCGCGCTAACTCAGGGTCCTCACCGGGACTCCAAGCGGGACCTGGGATTCTGCTCTCCAACCACCTGAGGGCCCCATCCTGATAGTAGGTCCCCGGTCTCTCTGAGCCCTGGATGCCGAAGTCAGGACACACCACGTGTGCTCATCCCGCATTGAGGCCTCCCAGGGCTGACAGCAGGCGCAGGATCGGTTGCGTCCCCTCTGTTCTGGGATCTCGGGTCCCTCACTCCTCCCTCGGGGTCACCTTGACTCCTGGCAGGACCTGGGATTCCCCTCTCAGCCCACCTGAGGCCCCGCCCGTCATACCAAGACCCCAGTCCCTCTGAGACCCGCATTTCAGGAACTGCTGCCCGAGGTCCTCCCGCCCCATGGCCTCCCAGGACTGACTCTGTTCTGGGGTCCAGGGTCCCTGAATGCTAACTCGCGGTCGTCACCTTCACTCCCAGGCGGCCCTGAGATTCTCTCCTCCGCAGACCTGAGGCCCCCGCCCTTTCACTATGTCCCCAGTCTGTTTGAGACTCGGATGCGGAAGTCAGGACAAACCACGTGGGCCTGTCCTCCCCTCGGGCCGCCGGACAGCTGAAAGCAAGGGCGCCTTTCTGTGGGATGGCCACTTTTCTGGGTTCAGGGGCCCCTCCTTCCTGCTTGAGGGTCCTCACTTTGACTCAGGCGGCATGTAGCCTCCCCTTGGAACCCCCGAAGCCCCGCCCCTCATCTCAGGACCCCAGTCCCTCCGAGACCCGGATGGCGGGAAATGCCGCCGGTGCTTATTCCGACCTATGGCCTCCCAGGACCGACTGTGTTTTGGGGTCCAGGGTCCCTCACTGCTCGCTCGCGGTCGTCACCTTCACTCCCAGTGGGACCTCGGATTCTCTCCTCTGCAGATCCCAGGGTCCCCCCCTCATCTCACACGAAGTCCCCGGTCTCTGTGAGACCAGGGTGCCGCAGTCACGACACAACACGGGGACCTGTCCTGCCCTCGGGCCTCCGGACAGCTGATAGCAAGGGCCCCTTTCTGTGGGATGGCCTCTTTTCCGGGTTCGGGGTCCCCTCAGTTTTCCCTCAGGGTCGTCACTTAGGCGTCGTGTCGTCTAGCCTCTGGCCACCCGAGGCCCCGCCCCTCATCGCAGGACCCCCGTCCCTCGGAGACCCGGGTGTCAGGAAGTCAGGGCCCCACGAGTGCTCATCCCACCCAGGCCCTCCCAGGGCTGACAGCAGGGGCGGGGATCTGTGGGGCCCATGCTGTCCTCCGTCAGGGTCCTCACCTTGAGCCCTGGCGGGTCCTGGGACGCCCCCTTGTTGAGCCGAGCCCACACCTTCACACCAAGGCCCTCACTGCCCAGAGACCCCCAGGGGCGTCTGTGGACTCACAGCAGGCCACCAAGCCCAGGGCTTCCCAGGACTGTGGACGCCAGGCGCTGAGATGGATTCCCTGGGGGTCCCTCAGCCTTCCCTCTGCTCCTCACCTGGGCTCCAGGCTGGGCCTGGGCCCCTCCCTCTGCCCACCTCACTTTGCTCCCCTTGGACCCAGGCCCCTCCACAGCCAGGACCCCCGAGAGGGAAGCGGGGGTGGGGGTTGGGGCACTGATCCCCGCAACCCTGCCTGCGGTCTCCCAGGGCTGACAGCAGAACCGACCTGGATTCCCTGCAACCCGAGTCCCTCCACACGGTTCTACCTTGACTCCTGGCAGCGCTGGGCTCCTTCCCTGTGCAGACCTGAAGCCGGCCTCCCTCACCCAGGCCCTCACCTCTCTCACCCCCCAGGGAGGGGGCATCATTGTCTGTCACATCCGGACCCCGTGCCCGGGGGTCTCCCTGGGCTGTCGGGAGGGTCCGGATCTGGATTCCCGGCGACCTCAGTCTCCTGTGTACTCACCTTGAGACTTGACAAGACCTGGGAGCCGCCCTGAGTCCACCGGAGACTTAGCCCCTGAGACCAACCTTTTGACTCCCCGAGTTTGCAGAGGAGGTGGGGGCGGGGTTGTGCTCAGCCTCATAGCCCCTCCCGGGGTCCCCCAGGATTTGTCCTCGGGGCCGAGTTTCATTCGCAGGGACCCTCCGTCCTGGGGTGGTTGGACCCTCTGTCCTCACCCAGGAGAGTCCTCACCCACCCTTCTCAGACAGAGGCTGCAGTCCCAGCAAAGATCCTGGAGGGCACCTGCCAGCCCGTGACCGTGACCGTTGGGGAGCAGATTGCAACACACATTCTGTCGGGGGCTCCTGGCCAGCCAGCCTGACTTCGGAGACGGTCTGTTCTGCCAGGTTTCTTCTCTACCTGGAGGAAGCTGAGCAGTGGGATTTGGGGAGGCCCTGCTGTTTTGAGTTTATCTAACTTTACATTGTCTAGCGCAATAGTTTTTATTTTCTGAACCCTTATTTCTAGTAAACAATACATTTTATATCTCTCCCAAGCCTATTTTTAGAATATATATTTGTGTATGTGTGTGTATATATAGGTAATTTCATGAAAGAATACCTGCCCTTACTGTCTGTGGGTCCCTCGTCATTCTATTTTTCATCCATTCTGTACATTCTCTAATAATTTTTGGCTGACCTGTCCTCACCCACTAAAGGTAGTTTCAGATGGCTGTAGATAGCACATCGTATGCCTCAGTCAGCACCATCTTTCCTGCTGTCTGATATTTCCCCAGGGCTACTGGCATGTGTGGTGTGAGAGCCTGGCTCAGATGTGTGCGGTGAAGCAGGAAAGAAGCTGAAGCATTTCCCCTACCCGTCCTGCCATCTGCATCTGTGCAGCCCACAGCAACCCCCCACTTCCCTGCTGCTCCCCGTTCCCCCACCACAAACACAAGAACCAGCTCCCCACAGTCAGCAGTCTCCCCTAGGGCTTTCTCATGCTTTGTTGTTTAGATTTTGTTGTTGGTTTTTCCCCCCTGCTTTTTCCTATAGTTTTCCAGGTTTAATTTGGGGAACAGAAGTCAGCAGTCTGAGCTTGACTGTCATCTTGGTAGCTACAGAGAAGGCACTAAATCTGTATATCACTTAAGCAGAACTAGTGTATTCTGGTCCCCATCGATGACTATGATACACTGCTCCATTTATTTGGGACTTCTGCTACCTGAATCCATCAGTAAACTTGCATAGTTTACTTGTATTCTGATATGTATTTATATAGCTATATAAAACTATGTAGCCATATATTATCTGGATCCTATATATATATATAATACACGTTATTATACATCGTTATACAATTTTATGTATAGTTACATGGATCTTGCTCGTTTTCATCAGGCTGCTTCATAGGTAATTTTTGGATCTTGTTGCTGTTTTGAATGCAGTATTTTCTGTTACATGTTCTAATTAGTTAGTATTAGTTGTGTGACAGAACTCTGTATTTTGCTATAATGATCTTCCTTACACTAGGTGAAGTCTCATTCACTTGAGTATCCAATGTGCCTACTGCTTTGAGTTTTTAAAATAGATGACCAGATTGTTAGCCAACACTGTCTCTTTTCAATATTTATACATCTTATTCATGTGACATCCACAGCTCTGGCTTTGTGTTCCAGTACAGTTGTGAATGGTAGAAGTGAGAATATTTATCTCTGTGTAGTTCTTGACTAACGGGAATGCTTCTAATAGTTCACATGTAAGTATGTGTTTATTGTCTATTTTAGGAAATGGAAGTTCTTTCTCATCTTAGTTTGAACTCGTCCTGAATTCCTTTAAAAGACTTTCTTAACCCATTGATGTGATCAAATTTTTAAAAATTTCCTCTGATCTGTTAGGAATTACCATTGAAGATATTTTCAAATATTAAATCATATTTTCATTCCTCAGACACAGACTGTTGGTTTAATTCACTGACTTGTTGAATGTGCTATTTATTTAGGATATTTGCTGTTTGAATGAACTTGGCGCATGCATTCTTCTTGTGGCATGCTCACATCTAGTTTTTTTAAATTATTTTTATTGAAGTACAGTCAGTTACAATATGTCAATTTCTGATGTACAGCATAATGCCCCAGTCATGCATATATATGCATATGTATATATACACACACATATATATTTTTGAATGATAGCTAGCCTGGGAGAAAGAGTTGAACAATTGTGCATCTTTTCACGTGTTTGGAAGAGTTGGCATAAGATGGTGATGAGTGTGCCCTGACCATTTGGTAGAACTGGTCTCCAAAAAGTACCTGTCCTGGAACATTTGATGGTGACTTGAGCTTTAAATACAGTTTCAGTTTGTATTTTGGGGTTAAGGTTTTCTATTACTGTATGGGTAACTTGGTCACTTTTTTTCCTAAAGAGTGATGACTTAGGATTTCAAGTTTAATTACATGATAGTTATAAGGAAATGTTTTCTTACAGAAAGATTAAAACATATACAATAGTAGAGAGAATACAAAATAAACCCAATATACCTATCACTGAGCATGAAAAACCTTAAATACGTGGCAACCTGGCTCCAGTTATTTCCCCACCTAGCCCACATCTCAGTCTCTGGAATAATGGGACACAGACCCAAGACATCACATCATTTTATGTCTAAATATTTCAATATGCATTTCTAAAAGATAAGGACTTCTTTTTAATAAACCATAAACCCAATACAATTACCACTTCAAAAAATTAAATGTCATTCATATCATCAGATGTCCAGTTTTTTTCACATTTACCTGGGAGCCTTATACGTTTCCAGAAACTTGAATTGGTGTCCAAATATGGTCCACACCTTGTGGTTATTCATTATGTTCCTCAAGTCTTAAAAATCTGTGAATTCCTTTCACGTCACGTCTTTTTCCTTAAATTTTTTTTGGTAGGGGAAAAAACAGGTCTCGTGTTCTGTCCAGTACCTCATAGTGCAGATCTTAGTGAAAGTAACATTTCGGTGCCCTTTAACATGTCTTCCAGCCTCTTGTATTTCGTTAAAGTAGTGATTATAGGTATAAGCTTGATCGGACTGAGGTGCTGTGTGTTTGTTTTATTGTTGCTGTTTTACAAGACCACTGCATAGGTGATGCTGTGTACTTCCAGTAGGAGGGACAATAGTGTCTGGTTGTCTCTCTCTGTGCTGATGCTGGCAGTCATTGATGATCATCACCTTTACCCACAAATCCATTATGGCGTTGCTGAATGGCAATGCTCTCATTCTCTCTTTCTTTCTTGCTTTGTTTATTAGCTGAAAAACTTCTGTATGTAGAAACTTTTCCTTGACCACATCCACCATTTGGTTATACTGAGGGAAAGGTATCACATATTTGTAGTGTTTGCTTATAATATTTAAATCTCCTCTGCATTTGTATTTTGTACAATTTATTTAACTTATATTGTTTGCTTTTTTCATTAATAATTGGGCATATTTGCAAAAAAAATTCTACTTCATGAGTATTTTGAAAGAACTGGCTTTTGTTATTCAGCTCTACTGTTTTCCATTTCACTATTTCTGCATTTATATTCATTATTTCTTACCTTCTAATTCTATGTATTTCCCTCTGAGTATCACTTGGGCTGTATCACACAGATGGTTTTATATAGCTTTGTATGTATTGCTTAAGTTTGTGACAAGTTGAAGCTATCACTATTATTTAGTTATTAGACTTTTTTCAACATACGTACAAAAACTAAAGTGAGTTAAATTATTATTTTTATTTATTCATTTATTTATTTTTATTAAGGCATTGCTTAAACAGAAATTTTAGGTTCACATCAAAATTAAGAGGAAAGTACGGAGGTTTCCCATGTAGCCCCAGCTCCCACACACGCATAGCCTTCCCCAATATCAACATCCCATACCAGAGCGGTACATTTGCTACAACTGATCAACCTATACTGAAACCTCATAAAGAGTCAAAGGTAATGGTTGACATTCAGGTTCACTCTGATGTTGTATATTCTGTGGGTTTGGGCAAATGTATGACATGTACCCATCATTATTGTATCACACAGAGCACTTTCACTGCCCTAAAAGTTCTCTCTGCTCAGCCTATTCATCTGCCCCCCAACCCTGCCTCAACTCCTGACAGCACTGATTTTTTTTCCCCCAAAGACTCCATAGTTTTACCTTTTCCAGAATGTCATATAATTGGAATCATACAGTATGTAGCCTCTTCAGATTGGCTTCCTTTACTTAATAATATGCATGGAAGTTTCCTCCATGTCACTTCATGGCTCAATGGCTCATTTCTTTTCAGTCCTGAATAATATTCTATTGACTGGATGTACCACAGTTTATGTATGCGTTCACTCACTAAAGAACATCTTTGTTACTTCCAAGTTTGGGCAATTATGAATAAGGCTGCAATAACCATCCATTTGCAGATTTTTGTGATTTTAGTCCTCAGCTCCTATGGGTAAATGCAAAGATTGTGATTGTTGGGTTGTATTGTAGGAGTATGTGTAGTTTTGTAAGAAACCTCCAAACTGTCTTCCAAAATGGCTGTATCATTTTGCATTCCCACCAGCAATGAATGAGAGTTCTTGTTGTTCCACATTCTTATTAGCATTTGGTGTTGTCCATGTTCCAGGTTTTGGCCATTTTAATAGGTGTCCAGTTGTATCTTATTGTTATTTTAATTTGAATTTCTGAGTTGACATTTGATGTGGAGTGTCTTTTCATATGCTTATTTCCCATATGTATATCTTCTTTGGTGAGGTGTCTGTTAAAGTCTTTGGCCCATTTTAAAATAAAGTTTTTTGAACCAACAACTCAATCCAAAAATGGGCAGAAGAGCTAACTAAACAAGCAATTCTCCAATGAAGACATACAAATGGCCAATATACCCATGAAAAAATACTCAATATCACTAATTATCAGAGAAATGCAAATCAAAACTACAATGACATATCACCTCACACCACTCAGAATGGCCTTCACTCACAAGTCCACAAACGATAAATGCTGGAGAGGGTGTGGAGAAAAGGCAACCCTCCTATAATGTTGGTGGGAATGTAGTTTGGTGAAGCTGTTATGGAAAACAGTATGGTGATTCCTCAGAAGACTAAAAATAGACTTACCATATGATCCAGCAATCCCAGTCCTTGGCATATATCTATCTAGAGGGAACCTTAATTCAAAAAGATACATGCACCCCAATGTTCATAGCAGCACTATTTACAATAGCTAAGACATGGAAACAACCTAAATTTCCACCAAAAGATGATTGGATAAAGAAGCTGTGGTATATTTTACAATGGAATACTACTGAGCCATAAAAAAGAATAAAATAATGCCATTTGCAGCAACATGGATGGACCTAGAGATCGTCATTATAAGTGAAGTAAGCCAGAAGGAAAAGGAAAAATACCATATGATATCACTTATATGTGGAATCTAAAAAAAAAAAAGACAAACTTATTTACAAAACAAAAACAGACTCATGGACATAGAAAACAAACTTATGGTTACTGGGTGGGAAAGTGGGAGGAAAGAATAAATTTGGGAGTTTGAGATTTGCAAATGTTGGCCACTATATATAAAGGTAGATTAAAAAGAGCAGTTTCATCTGTACAGCATAGGAAACGATATTCAATATCTTGTAATAACCTTTAATGAAAAAGAATATGAAAATAAATTTATGTATGTATATGCATGACTGGGATATTGTGCTGTTCACCAGAAACTGACACATTATAACTGACTGTACTTCAATTAAAAAAATAAAAAAATAAAGTGGGTTCTTGAAGACAATATATTATTAGGTCTTCTTTGTTTGATTCACTCTGACAACCTCTGTCTTTTTATTGGTACATTCAGACCATTGATGTTCAAAGTGACTACTGATATAATTGGATTAACACCTACCATATTTGTTACTGTTCTCTAATGGTTGCCCTTATTCTTTGTTCCTATTTTTGCCTTCTGCTATTTTTCTGTCTTTTGTAGTTTTTATTCAGTATTTTATATGATTCCATTTTACTCCTTTCATAGCATATCAGTTATACTTACAAAAAAACCTTTTGTTATTTTTTGACTTAGAGTTTGCAATATAATTTTAAGGCTAATCCATGTCTACTTTCACATAAAACTATACTGCTTCATGGATAGTGTGACTACATTATAATAACAAAGTAATCCTAATTCCTCCTTCTGGTCCCTTATAATATTGCAGTCATTTATTTGACTTTTATATAAGCATACATTTTATATATACATATATATATACACACACACACACACACACACATATATACACACACACACATATATGGCATCAACAAACATACATTACAAATACATTGTTGTGTTATTATTTTGAATAAATATCTCTTAGATGAATTAAAATTTTAAAATGTAAGTTTTCATTTTACCTTCTCTTATTCCCTCTTTGATGCTTTTCCTTAGTCCATGTAGATTTGATACCAAGAAAAGTTGATTTTTTTGTCTCTTCAGCATTTTACTGATTTTTAAGAAGGAGTAGTGACTTTGTTTTCTTACATGTGGAACTGGAAACGGAAATTCTAAAAATTATTTTTGAGAAGGCTATAAGGAGGATAAGAGAGATAAAATGTCATTTGGAGGAGATTCCATGGTCCAGGGGTATTTTATTTTATTTTATTTTATTTTTTGTTATTAGTTATAAAGAGAAAACATGTTTAACTTGCTGGTGACAGAGTTGGTTTATCCCAGGAATGCAAAGAAATTTAGCACTAAAAAAAAAAAAAAATCAATGTTATTGACGTTGTGTAGCAGTCAGGGATTACCCAGGAAAATAGAAACCTCTTTAAATATTTAACACAGTGAAAATTTAACCTAGAGGACTGATTATACTAGTGGTACAGAAGCCAAATGAGAGAAATTTGGGGAACCCACTAATTAGCAACATGAGAAAGTCAATCTGACCTCCAGCCTAGAAGGACAAAGAGAGGTGGTAGTGTCACATGAACCTAGGTGTTGGATTCCACAGGATTTGAAGGCATGGTGGGTCAATGTGACAGTGGCTGGACCCCCTGGGAATATGTAGTCATTGCAGGAGAAGCCATCTGATGCAGAGGAAGGAGGAAAAACTGACTGCTCTATCCTCCTGGGTTCTAATCTCTTGATGATGTTTCCAGCTGGCTGAACTAAAATGGTAGCCAAATATTGGTGAGCCTAGGAATTGCAGCCGTTAGGGGTTAATACTTGTATAATTGAGAACAGAGCAGAGGAAGAATGAGGGATAGATATGGACATAAATAGAACCAGGGATGTCTTACTATATCAACAGATTGAATAAGAACAATCATATATAATTTGATAAATAAAAGTGTCTAATAAAAATATACCTCTATTCATAATAAAAACATTAGTCCCAGAGTATAAAATGTATATCCATGAGTCCATACTGATATAAACAAATGACCGTCCTTTCTCTTGTTGTTGTGATGTATTACATTGATTGATTTGCATATGTTGAACCAGCCTTGTGTCCCTGTGTCCATCAACAGATGACTGGATAAAGAAGATGTGGTATATTTATACAATGGAATACTACTTAGCCATAAAAACCGACAACATAATGCCATTTGAGGCAACATGGATGCTCCTGGAGAACGTCATTCTAAGTGAAGTAAGCCAGAAAGAGAAAGAAAAATACCATATGAGATCGCTCATATGTGGAATCTAAAAAACAAAAACAAAAACAAACAAACAAACAAAAACAAAGCATAAATACAGGACAGAAATAGACTCATAGACAGAGAATACAGACTTGTGGTTGCCAGGGGAGTGGAGGGTGGGAAGGGATAGACTGGGATTTCAAAACTGCAGAATAGATAAACAAGATTACACTGTATAGCACAGGGAAATATACACAAAATGTTATGATAACTCAGAGAGAAAAAAATGTGACAATGAGTGTGTATATGTCCATGAATGACTGAAAAATTGTGCTGAACACTGGAATTTGACACAACATTGTAAAATGATTATAAATCAATAAAAAATGTTAAAAAATAAAAAAACCAAAAAAACAAATGACTGGATAAATAAATAAATGGGGAAGAATAGACAAATCTCTCATGCAGAAGAATTACAAATCATTTATGTAGATAGTCCCCACTCAAGGAAGGGGAGCATAACTCCTTACTCCTTAAGTGTGTGCTGTGCATAACAACCTCTTTCCAAACAAATTACAATGTGGAAAGGGGCAGAGAGTAACTTTACAGTAGAGAAGCCTGAAATGTATAACCTCAGTTGTGCATGTGAGTGAAGTGTGTCCTTTCCAACTACAACATTGAATCACTAGTGTGAGATTCCCCACTTCCCCTTCCCCTTGTTACAAAGATTAGAGAAACACAAGTCATCGAAGACCCTGTCAGCTTGTCCCTGAGTGGCTCCCTTGATGACCTGCAATGGACACACACTGTGAGGAGGAAAAAAGTCACTGGGATTTGGGGATTGTTACCACAGCAGCACCCACTTTACCTCTCCTGATTTTCCTGTAATATATTGGGCATTACATGGTTGGCCATTGTCTAGAGTCTTTTCTACTTATTGGAAAGGAAGATGAGCATCTCACTTCTCTTAGCAAAGTACCCACATACTCCTCTGAGTGGCAGGATGAGGAGAGCACTCAAGGGCCACAAGGTCCACCTGGGGTTGCAGGCCACTTACAGAACCTGAGTTGTTGACAAGAAATTAACCAGCAGAAAAGAACTCAGTAGCTAAGGCCAGGCTCCAGAAGTACTGTGAAATCTACCCTTCTACCTCCAAATGCATTTTCTCTTTCTGAGTGGAACTGTGACAACACCAGCCCCACCCTCCTTGGGCAGATCACATCTGTCAGGTGCGAATGCACAGCTCTCCTGTCCTGCTTTGGGCACAAAAGGGACCACAGATGAGGAGACATTAGGTTAAGGTTCCTGTTGCAACTCCAAGGTTTTCATCAAAAGGTGCTTCGAGGCAGGTGCACTGACACATGAGGGCCACAGCAAGGACCTTCTGCATCCTCAGCAGGATGTTTTAATGTGGCTCTAACAAACTTTTTAAAAGCTGAGCATGCCCCTCTTCCCACCCCTACAGGGCTTTCTTGTGGTCTGTTCTGCACATCCACATTGCAAAGGAGACTTTAAAAAAATGTCCTTTATGAAGACCTTTTCTCACCAAAAATGTAAATAAATGTCCACACTATATTTTGACACAATGGCTTGCTATGTTTTAAAATTTTTGTTTTAAATGATTAAACTGATTTGTACAAAAGTGTAAACTAATTTCAACTGTGACATCACTGTTTCCCCTCCTCTTGAAAACCATGTTTTCAGATGTCCCAGGGTAGGAGGTGGATGTGAAAAGATGTGGGGAGGCAAAGGTGAATAATGGAAGCCAGAGATTTCCTGGACCCAGACAGACATCCCTCCGAATGCAACAGAGAGAAAACACAATGACCCATAAGCATATTTGCAATTATATTTATTTTCTCCTTTTGGCTATCTACAAACCTTTATTTCAGCAAATTTTTCAGAAATATCATTTTATGCTTCTTCATGTTTTACTTTTTAGAAGTCAGGACTGGTCAAGGTCTTTTTCATGCAAAAGCACACATTTAATGAGACAAAGAGGGAACCGGGTTATCTTCAGGGGTCTCTGCTGCTCTGAGCCTCTTGCCAGTCAGACCATTCAGGGTACATGGGTCTTGGTCATCTTTCTTTCTTGGTTTTCACTGCCTGGGCCCAGTATCACTTCTGAAGAACTGTGTGTGTGTAGTTTTACTGTATTTCATCTGCTTTCAGAATGGCACTGCCTTAGCTGGCCTCTGAAGAATTCCAGGCACTGTAGCCAGTTATGCTGGACTCGGGTACTTTCAGTTCTGGTGATGACTACTGACCCCGGGGATGCAGTCTGGCAAGATGGTGGGTGCAAAGTCTCACATATGTTGAGTCAACAGAGGTGACCCTGACCAACTGGGGGTATTTCATAATATATCAGGGAAACATTGTAACACCCTCCCCCCTCCCTATCCTGAAAACCCAACTCTGATAATAGAGAATTTGTATTGATCACAGGACATGATACAAAAACACATATTACACACTGCACTTTCAGTAGGACAAGTCACAATTTCTTTTGGTGCTCATCACCACAGCAGGGTACCATGCAGGTGGAAAGCTTAATGAATGTATTCATTAGTTAATAGCTCAAAGGGTTAGCTCTTTTATGTACAGAATAAGGAAACCTCATTAATAATGGCCACAATCTCAGCAAAAATCAGCTCTAAATATGCAAAGACTTTGCAGCCTTGCTATTAACAAGATGACACGGATTGTAAGAATACATTTGACAAGCTCCAGTAAGACCCAATAGATCATCTGTTATCTCTGCAAAGGTGCCGCACAATAGCAGATGGAATAGGCAAGAACTTGGTAGGAAACATGTCACACATCACCACAACAAAATGACACTTTGGAGACCCAGAGATCTCCTTCCCGTGGTAGTGGTGAAGGGCTTTTAGGGGGAAAGTTAATAGGATAGCTCATCTGAGGAAAAGAAAGGAAGGTGGGTAGAGGAATAAAGTGGGGGTTGCTCCATTCCCGACTGAGCAAGACCTTTCCCTCTTCCCAAGCTCCAAATTATCTGTCACCACAAGTACTCTCTGATTGGGCTGAGAAATGCTCCAGTGGGCTGAGCCCCAGGAGCACCCTGCTAGATGCTCTGCACTTCCAGAGTTACTTGGTGAGAGGTGAGGAGTGGGAGGGGATGTCGGCAGCCAGCTGGAGGATGGTGTGCCTGTACAGCTGGGGTCAGCTAAAGGTGGGACTCAACAACGACACTGACGACAGAACACACAGAGAACATGACAAGGGGAGATCTGGCAATTGTCAGGCAAAAATGACCAAGTCTATGGCAAACTCAAAGGTTCAAGTTTCTGAAAAGATGTTATTGCCAAACCTCCACCTCACCTTGACACTGAATCTCACATTGTGAGTCGCAGTAGTTCAACTGCTTTTACTGCAGCACACTAGGGCAAAGTATTCTTTTTTGAAGATATAATATTAAATCTAGCTACATGGATCTATAGGGATATTTACAACTGGCCTCTCTGCCCTTCCTCTGTGCTCTGCAGCTTTCCTGTGCCTTTCTGCCAGATACCTCTTAAAATCCCTATTTTGGTTCCCACTGCTCCAATTTCTACATATGACCTCACCCTAAATGAACAGGCTGCCTCCTGCAGGGCTCAAAGGCACTCCTGGGTCCTGAAAACCTACATTCAAGTCAAACAAACAATGTTTAGGCCCAAGGAGGAAGCCTTCCAATAGCTATGATGAGAGCTTCAGATGTGGGGTCATTGCTCTCCCCCGAAGCCTGATCTCTCTCTGGGGGGGTGTCCAAAAAGAAAGAGGCTATCTTAGGCGTTCCAGCAGCAACTTTCTTGTTTTTCGCTGTCTCACAAGATTTGTGTGTGTGTCTGTGTGCGTGTGCAGATATGAGGGTAAACATGTGTGATTGTGCATGTGAATATATGTGTGGCTGTATGTGTTTGTGCATGTCTGTGTGTATATATGTATCTACTGAGATTGAGTGCCCAGGTGTGTATACATGTATGTGTAATTGTGTAGGTCTGTGTAGGTGTGTGCAGGAGGCTATATTTGTGTGTATAGAAAAGAAGAAGAGAGATGGCAAGCTGGGCTGATCAAGGCAACCAATCCCTGGGGCTCTTTGCACTTCTCTCCTTGGTCAACCCTCTCAGCTCTCTGACTATTTCTTTCCCTGGAGAGGGTGGAGGGAGGGAGTTCTGGACTCCAAATCCAAATCCAAGGCTGAAGTCCAGCCAACAACCACCCCAGGATGGGCTGTTAAAGTGCCCTCGCCCCGAATGGGCCCACCACCGCAGTCCATGCCTGCAGCCATCTCCCAGGCACCTTTGGTTCTGTGCATCTAGCTGCTAGCAGCCAATCCCCTGAGCCATTTCATCACATCACCCACCTGCTTGTGGATACTTCCAGCACTGACGAGTCTCAGTGATTGGAATAACGGGATGAGTTATAAAGGCTATATACAATGCCCTCTCCAGCTCTTTAGCTCTCCCACCCCATTGTATACACCATATTTTTCTTCTTAATGCATCTTCAAGGCTTCCCAACCCCAACCCCTACCTTTATTACTCCCAGACATGTCCTTCCAGGACAAAGTAAAACCTCAGCACTACCAGCCTAGCTCGTGATCGAGCATTTCCTACCAGAAGGCACAAAGTTATCACTTCCTGATACTACATTCACTTCTTCTGCATCTTCTATCCAGAAGACAGAACAGATGGGTGGAGGAAGGAAGAGAGGAGTGGATGAAGACTGGGAGACGCTGCTCCCTGGAACAGGGAATTGGAAAGAAACAGTTAACCAGCCTGGCCAAATAGGGCCCACCCTTATGTGGGAAAAGGCCAAGGGAATTTTGGTGGTTCTAGAAGAGCCACCAACAGGGAATACATATACTATCAGGTATATCTCCTTTCACACCCATTTAAATCAGATAAATAAACACAGGTATGCACACATGCACTTATACACACACACACAGAATACACTCATGGATCTACACACAAGCACACACATGCATAAGTCATAAGTTTATACACTCTTTCATAGGGGTGCACACACACATGCATCCACATATTGTTATATATACACCATTATAGATTTACACGGATATACATAGAACTATACATCTTTTCAAATGGTCATATGTACCACACAGAACTAACTAGACACACACACACCCAGGTATACACAGAAGTGCAAACATAGCAACACAGTTAAAAGGGTAGATGGCTGAGGGGCTGCAGGAGAGGCTGCCTAAGGAAGAAGGAGGGACATCGGCTGAGTGCTTGGCAAAACTTGCTCCCCCACCTCCTCTGTCAGTGAAGAGGAGCTGCTTGGTAAGTTGAAGTGCAGGCTACTGTCTACTTCCCTCAGGAGCCCCACAAGGTGGGCAGTTCAGTATGCTCAGTTCATGTTCAATATGCTCAGTTCATACTCATTGTCTGCTCATTGGTCTCTTTCTGCAGAGATGCTCCAGGTGCTGTAGAATGAGGTCTGATGCCTGGCAGATAAGCAGAACCTGATGGAGCACCCTCTTTGTAAAGGGGAGGGGAGAAAGTGGAGCGCCTCAGCTGAGAGAGTTAAGAGGACAAGAAGAAGGAAGAGCGAGTGGGGTGGCCCCACTGCTCACTGGATGCATGTCCTCAAACATGGGACAAAAGCTCCATTTTTTCCCTCCAAACACTGGGGACAATGTGCTTTGCCTTCCCTGGCTCATAGGGCTCCTGTGAAAGTTCAACAATGTGTTGGGTGAGTGAGCTTGTTGGCACTTAATCAGGCACTAGACAAACAGAAAGGATTAGTATCTAGATTCACAACAGTTGTTTATCTGCTATTCTAGATCAGATGGTGAACTTCTCTAACCTTAGTCTTCATCCACCAAGTACTTGCACTGTGTCTGGTGATCAACTCAGCATCTGACCTAGACAGATGTATTGAGTCTCTATTGTCAAGCATTCTGAAGTGGAAATATATACAAGAGAAATTCCAATCCCTCCAAAGATGCCAGCTCAATCTGAGTAATCTCCAACTTGACATCATTCACCCCCTGCAAGCTTCTGCTGGGAATATGCTCTCTCACTTACCCTGACACCTCACTACGCACCCCTACCCACACATCCACATTCCACTCCCAACCCTGCACCACAACACCACATTCAAAATACAACAGAAAAATAGTGGGGAAAAGGCACTTTCAAAATCCCCCAAGTTCCCTAGAGCCAGCCCCCTGCAATTGTAAGAGATGGCTAGCCCTTCCCCTGTGCACTGAAGCCCAACCCAGCTTAGCTTTCTCCTATAAAACCCTAAGCAGGAGGTGAGCAAGGGCTAGAATCCCTGGAGGAAAAAACAGGAAAAAAAATTGTTAAAAAGAAAATTCAACACTTCAGTGGGATAGAAAAGCCCCCAGAAATGTTTTTGTGCACAAGGCTCAGATCCTTCCTCAGTCCCCCAATCTGGCTCCTCTATGTCCTATAAACATTTCCAGGGGGCTTTTCTATGCTTATTAGGTGTTAGAAGTATTTGAAAAGGTGACACTATTCAGCAGAAAAGAAAAATCAGTGTGCTATTTACCTTCAACTCCTCCTCAATCCCTTTTCTTCCAGCCAGAACGCATCCTTTCCAAATACTCCCCACCTCATGTTTATAAAGAGAAAGTTAAAGTGGATTCAACTGCCCAAATAACCACAAAATAAAAAAAAAAAAAAAGCAAAGAAGGCAAGATGGAACCAAAAGGAACTGTGAAAGGAGCACAGCACAGTGGCCCTGCCACTCTGGGACATTATGGAACTAATTGATATGGTATGCCCAATAAGCAATGTTGAACACCACAAAGGCAACAGGGAAGAGGACCCTGGAGCACCTGTCAACCTCAGGGACATAGTCAGGGTTGAAGAGCTTGGAGGAGAACTGTTTACTGAAGGAGCACCTAGGGCTTGGGGGGCAACTGTCATCAGACTCAAAGAAGTTACTGTCCTTGTCTTGATCAAAGCTGCTAGCATCATCAACATTAAGGCTCCAGGCACTATCAATATCACGTTTGAGTTGCTTTTCAAGGTCAAGGTACCCGCTCTCAACTTTGATGTCCTCAGGCAAGCTATGAATCTCACTAAGGGTGCTACAGATCTCATCAAGGGTGCTAAGCATCTCATCAAGGTCATAGCTTGCTTCTTGCACACACCTCTGGCCGTGAACAAGCAGATGCCTCCTACTGGGGCCATAGCCATGGCTTTCGTCAGAGCTGGAGCTCTCTTTGGGGTCTTCTGGGTCACAGATCTCAGCACGGGCCTCAGCACGGTTGCGGATTTCAGTGGGGATAATACTGTCAGCATTCTCCATACCATTAAAGTGAATGCCATAGCTGTGCAGGGCCTGCTCTGAGGTGGATGGGAGGTCACTCATGCTTTCTCCAGTGGCCAGCCAGGACTGGTCTGAGAGAGAAGACAGTGAGCTGAGGCTTTCTGAGGAGGCCAGCGGTGCCTGCTTTGACATGGAGGCCAAAGAGCTGAGGCTTTCCAGGCTTGCTAGGCTGGACTGCACTGGTATGGAGGGAGGAGAACCATTCTCATCTTCTATGTCAACTTGGTCATTCTTCAAGGAGATAGCAGATAGACTCATGAAGTCATTCCCTGCATGAACAATCACTGTTGGGGAGGAAGGAGGGATGGGACTTGCCTCATCAGCATTTGTAACATGATTGATGCTCTCTTCCATTGACAGAGTCACCTCTTCCTGGGGTCTCTGGTGTGGAAGGACATGAGAAACAGGACCAAGAGACTGTTAGTATGCAAGGAAATTCCACGGCTGCTGCTGCCCCACTGGGGCAGTTGATCCCTCTGGAGTGCTGGGTAGTAGACAGAGGCAAGGCACTCTCAGGCAGGTGGGGTTGGATTCCCTGTGAAGGAGGGGATTGCTGGATATTAACACACTGCCAGCAACAAAAGCCTAAGCACAGCTTTGGGAATCAGAAGAGCAAAGGAAGGAAGGGTAGGCCAGCCTCTCTGATGTCTGTCTCTTCCTTTCAGCTTCCCTGTGCTCCTTTTCCCTCTGGCTTCATCACCTGCCCTTGGAAACATGCTAAGTAGACTGGATTTAAAGCCCAAAGATCTGTGGAAATTCAGCTCTGCCACTTACTAGCCTTGTGACCTTGGAAAACGACTCAACCTATAAAGGAGTGATGCTAAATTGTTCTATTTCTTTGTTATCTGGGGTGTGTGTGTGTGTGTGTGTGTGTGTGTTGTGAGGCTCAAAGAAGCCAAGAAATGTCAAAAGTCAAGTGCTAATCTTAGGCTTAAGAGGTGCTCAGGGAAAGTGGACTGTTTAGTCAAGAAGCCAAACTTGTACCTTTGTCTCCCGGTAGCTGTAGCGGGCCAAGGCACTTAGAGCTCTTCTGAGTTGCCTCTGAGATAGCTGGGGTAGTCTTCGGCTGTAGAAAAGATAGTTGATGTAGACATATTCCAGCAAGGACAGGAACACGAAGAAGAAGCATACCACCATATAGATGTCGATGGCTTTGATACAGGAAACTTGGGGAAGTTTATCCCGCAGATGTGAGTTAATGGCATTTAGGACGAGCATTGAAGTCAGACCTATAAATCACATAGCACAAGGTGAGTCTCCCCCAGGTGGCTGAAGTTCTTGGCAATCGATCAGACTCACATCCCACTGGAAAGGAGCAAAGACCATCTCTGGGGTTGGGAGGGTCCTCAGCAAAAGGCCTTCAGCTTTGCAGGCTTAGGGCCCTGGCTCAAGTGTTCTCTTGGCTTCTCCTCCCCTATCTTTACACCCAGCTTGTACTTCAATGGTTCAGTGACTTCCCATTGCTCTTAGGATCAAGTCAAAAATCTCCACTCATGGTTTCATAGTGATTTATATGTCCAGCCCCATTTTGCCCTATGATGGTCCTTTCCCCCTTGACCTTCTAGTACACAGGCTTTCCTGTAGTCCCTCATCACTAAATGAGATCACATCCCTAAGAAGGTTTGTGAACCCTAAAATATTACACAAATATAAAAGTTTAGTTTAGTGTGTGCTCCTAAATAAGGAGGCTGAATAGTCTGCTCCAAAGATGGTGAAGGAGAGGGCAGACCTGGATCTGTGATACACTGGCATTCTGCAGAGTGAGACCAGATAAACTTGGGATCTGATCTCTTAGGCTCCTCTCTGGTACTGATCAAAAAGCCTTTGATGCTCCCTGTTGCTTAGACATGAAGTTCCAACTGCTTAAAAAGTAGAATTTCGAGTTCTTCCTAAGTCAGCCTGGGCTGTTTTTCTGTTACTCTCTCCACTTCCACAGCTCATGCCCCAGGCATCCTGTGATTTAGCCCCCTTTTATGGCCCCTTTGCCTTTAATCAAGCTATTTCCTTTTTTAGGCAATGCTGAGACTTGTGTTTCTGCCTCCTGGAAGCCTTCAAAATCCAGTTTTAGCAACATTTTCTTGATGCACTTTTGGACAATAAGACCCAGGTTACTTCTTCCTTGGTACTGATAGCATCTATCTAAGCATTCTACTAGACACTAGTTAAGGGCATCTCCTCTAGAAAGCCCTCTGCTGCCTAGTATGGCATTTTGATACATTGCTTAATCAGTGTTTATTGTGTTTCATTTCTGATCTAAATTTGTGAATTGTCCATTAATTTATGTATCCAGCAAATAATGAGTTCTGGTACTTTGGACCCAACATACCAAGATCCTAGCCCTGATGTTTTTTTCACACCTGTCTCCAATGTTGGTCTCTCTGCTGCGAATTGGCTGAGCACCTGCACAAATGCCTATTGAGCAGGTCCCATCTTGTTTCCTTGCCTGTGAAGTCACACACTGCTCCAGGTACTCTTCCTTACTCTCAACATTTTTTCTGACCAAGATGGCCCAAGTTCCTCCCTGGGATGGGGACAGGACCTACCGACTGTCACCCTGGCTGCAGAGGATTCATAGTTCATCCAAAATGATATCCAAGAGACAACAGTGGTGAGGATGGTAGGCCAATAGATCTGCACAAGGTAGCTGGTGATTTCCCTCTTGACCAGGAACCTCAGTATCAGGCGCATGTAGGAACCTGGCAAGGAGACACAATGGTATTAGGGTGGCAGGGCTGAGGAGATTTTCAGGGTGAAGTACAGGATGGTTAAGGGTAAACTAATGACCAGTTCAGCCTATAATATTCCAGCCTGGGAAGCCTGCAGACCTGACTTCATTTGCTGCCCTAAGGCCAGTGACAATGACATGTGTCAGTAGACCCATATGGCACAGCAAGTCTGCTGTCTCTTCCTTCCTTCCTCACTTGCTCCATGTCAACTGAAGTTTTGAAATGGGAGACACATGAGATATTTCAAAGCTGTAAACAGATGGAGAGGGAGAAGCTGGCTCTGAAAGGAGCCAAGTGCTTCCGTACCCATTTCCTCATTGGCAGAGGGGAAACAACAGGGACTTTCTGAAGGGGGCTTTGGAAGGTGACCAGACAAGAAGGAAATAGGAAAGAAGGCAGCAGGGAGTCTAGAGGTTAAAGCCAGAGGTCACCATCAGTTTCCTAGGTACAAAAGAGACACGAGACAAGAGAGAAGGAAGGGGTCAGACCCACCTGTGTAGAAAAACACCTCTTTGCTAGTCATCATCTTTCCCAGGAAGCTGAACTGAGGGATGTGCAGATTCTCAGTCCCCTGGATGGCATTCTCATTACCTTCCCAGTATAATACAATGTCTTCCACTGTGTAGCCATCTAGGAGGGGGAAAAAAACAGAGTAAGTCAGTCTCAGAAACCAGGCATAGGCAGATTTCACATCAGAGCAGTTTGTGAAAAGCCAAAGGATAGACAGAACCCTCACTTTGGTGGGGGGTTCCTTTGTGTTTTGTGGGTCTGAGCATGGCGGAGGGGGCACATAGAAAGAGAACTCTCAGTTTGGAGTTTATTATCCGGGAAGGAAAACACAGCAAAGAGATGTGCTCCTACCGACTAGCTTGTGCACAGTTTCCCCATAGCAAGGCACCATTTCCCTATGAGGCTATTTATACCCTAAAGGCCACCTTCTCCCAGATGCCATATATACTCTGTCTGTCTACATATCTGTCTAACTATCTATCTATCAAGGAGAGAGAGAAAGGGGTGAGGGAGGCAGTAGGGGAGATATGCAGTCTTTCTCACTGTCAAGTCTGCCTTTGGTTTCCTCATGGTCCCAACCCCAGGTAGGGAAGAAGGGGCCATGGGAGACATACGTACAGCTCTCCACTTCCAGCTTGCAGGTCTGCTTGTCCAGAGGGAATTTTTGTAGATTCATGGAACAAGCTGCTGTGGTGGTGAGTCTGCAAAGGAAAAGCAAAAGGAAGGGAAAAGTGAGTCAAGCCCAGACAAGTAACCCTTCCTGAGAAAACTGCAGGGGTATGGCAGAGAGAGGTATCCCAAGGACTGACCCACCTAACACATTCTTCTTTCTCCTCTCGCTTTCCTTCCTTCCCTTTTAGAGGAAAGAGGAATTGTAGATTGTGTAAGGAGACAGGGAATTTGTTTGTGACAAAGAAACCAAGAAGTCTGATAGGACTCAGAGAACACGTATATAGCATGTCAGGAAATCTCACGGTGTCAGAATGGAAAGGGCCCTTGAGGAAACTGAATGCAGAGACAAAATGGGGACTTTCTTACTGGAGAAGCAACAAGGCCATCAGGAGGAAACTGCTATACCTTTGGCCATGGGACCCTCTCCCACAGCACTTCCATCTCTGTACCTGCTTATGAGAGTGCTGGGACTGAGCAAAAGGCTGGTGTTGTGAACAGTTAGGAGGGGTTAACATATCTGAGGTGGTCTATGGAGTGTTGGGCAGGGGCTTCAAGTTGCCATGTGGTAGGTCCATGAGAGGAACCTGAGGAGGCACCTTGGAAGACCTGAGGAAGTGACAAGTGGGAAAGAGGATAATTACAAAAGCTCTCTGCAGCTGCAGCTGGGAGGCTCTGCCCCATTCCTTTATTCTGCCCTTCCTAGCTGCTAACCCCAGCCCAGTCCCTTTCAACCGTTGAAGTGATTTCCATTTTGTATAGTGTGTAGTGTGTGTGTGTGTGTGTGTGTTTCTCTCCCTTCTATGAATTCTCCATGAGCATTAATCAGCTAAAGCCCCCTTTAAATGAAAGGAGTGTGACCAGTGTCCTGTTCCCTGAAAGCTTTGTTGTTCTCTGGCTCCAGCGCCTCAGTCCATGGGAAGGTGGATGGAGAAAGAAGAGAGAAACAAAGGTACAGAGCAAAAGCGCCCCAGAGAAAGAGACCCAGAGAAAGAGCTGTACTCTCATAGCTACCTCTTGAAGAACTTTTCTGAGCTTAAATTCTCTCACACTTATCTTAAGAGACAGTTTGTAAGAGATGAGGCTGTGAGGACTGCTTTGGTTACTGTCTGCTATGCCTATAAATAGACCAGTGAGGAGTTCCAGTGTGTGCACATCCTGTTTGTACAAATCCATAGGCAACAGGCACACACTGCACACCCTCCCCTGCATGACACGTATATCACCAATGGCAGAGATCAGTCCCCCTCCCTCCACTTCATGGGAAAGAAAAGACACAGATAAATAACAGAATGTATATACAATGCTCAGGCAGAGGGAGAACTCTTCCAGTTGATAAAATCAAACAAGATTTCTTGACAAAGAGGGCATATGAGTTAGGGATTGAAGGATAGGCAAGGTTTAGACTATAGAAAGAGGAAAGGTCCATTCTAGACAGATGCAACAGCAGAAGCCAAGGTGTGGGGACAGGACAACCATGATGGCTGTGGGAAACTATCAAGGTTCCACTTTGACTACTGGGTAGGATGAGTGAGGGGGCGGTGCAAGACAGATTTGGAAAGCAATGAGTCCTCTGTATGTCCCTTAGAGTGTGTTCGTGGGATACTCAGTGGGAAGAAGGTAGCCTGCTAGGATGATCCCTAGGTCCCTGGGGAACTCACCGCATGCCATACCGCACTGTTCCATCTGGGTGAAGCTGAAACACGCGATTTTCCACAGTCGCATCATGCACAAAAGCATCTTTGCTGTTTAGAAAGTAGCAGTCAGGGACCCACAACTTCTCAAACATCCGATAGTCCAGGGTCAGGTTCAGATTGGTCTCATAGTATGCTAAACGTGGATCCTTCCAGGTCTGATGGAAAAACATTGTAACAGTATAGTCCTAAGGAGAGAAAGGTAAATTCCAGTTGTAAGTGAGGTTGTCCAGATCTCGGACCTCAGAGTGTGTGTGCATGCAGGTATATGAAATACACCAGAAATACAGATGAGTAATGAAACATACGTAGGAATGTTCAATGTTAAGAATAATAAAATGAGCCCCATATAATTAAAATTCAGGTTAATAAATAGAACATTCCCAATAACTTTCAAGCTTCAATGTGTCTCTTCCAGAACATACTTTCCACATCTCCCAGCAATATCCATCATCTTAGATTTTGATAATAACAGTCCCTTGCTTTTCCTATGTTTTATTGTCTACGTATTGCTTAGTTGCACTTATTTAAAATTTTTTTTTCGAATGGAATCATGCTCTGTATATTCATAACTTGCTTCTTTCGCACAACATTGTGTTTGTGAGATTCATTCAGGTTGATGTGTGTAATTAAAATTTGTTCACTTACATTGCTGGATAATATTCTCTTATATGAATATACTATGTATATTACTATATGATCACACCATACATACCAAAATCATGATGAAATAAAAACTATGAAGTGAAAGTTCCAGTTTATACCCATGCTAAGAGCATATGAGAGTTCTCAGTGCATCTGCCTTGCCAGCTTTGGTATTGTCTGACTTTTGCCTTTTGCCAGTCTGCTGGGTATGCAGTGGGTTCTCACTGTGGTCTTATTTTGCATTTCACTAATTAATAATAAGCTCAAGCATCTCTTTATAAGTTTATCTGTTACTTGGTTTTCTTCATAAAATGAAGTTCCTGTTTAAATTTTCTGATCATTTTTCTATTGTTTTAAAATATTATTCTTATTAATTCACAAGAATTCCATATGTTTTCAATATCAGTCCTTTGAGTTGCAAATATCTTAGCACTCTGACTTATATTTTCAAACCTGTGATACTGGCTTTGTTTCTTTGTTTTGCAAAACAGAAGCGCCAGAAGTTTTAGCTAAAGAGAATGTTAATATAGTTGAAGATAACCAGTATTTATTTTTATACTTCGTGTTTTCTGTGTCCTTTTTAAAAAGTCCTTACCTATCTCAAAGACACAAAAACAACAGCCTATATTATATTTTAAAAGCTTCATAAGCCTTTCACTTTTAGGTCTGTAATCTGTTTATTACAGATTATTTAATTTATTTAATTTATTTTTTTATTCCAATTGGCTGCAGTTTCCAAAACCTACTGTGTTCATCCACATGGGCTCTGTTGCAGGTCAGAACAGAAGGAATTGGCTTATGACCCTGCTCCTTGTCTCATGTCCCTTGTCACCAGCCCCATGTCTGAAGCTGACACACTTACCATAGTCATTTCTGAGATCTGTTCAATACTGGAGACATAGATAGATACTCCCACGGGCACAGGGGCACCTACAATACAGGAAGACACTATTACATGCAGAGTAGGAAAAAAGATAAGTGCATGGACTCAGAAGCCAGACTGCCTGAGCTTGACCACCATTTTGGCACTTACTAGCTGTGTGGCTGTGTGACCTTGAATAAGTGACCTAACCTCTCTGAGTCTTACTTTCCTCATGAGTAAAACAGGGATAATGATAACACTGATCTCGTCGTTAATGAAGTCAAGCACTTAGAGTAGGCTCTGGCTCATGATATGCTAAAAGGAAGGGATCAGGGCAAAATAAAGGAAAAATAAAGAAGAGGAATCACTCTTTTTCCAAATGTTTTCTTGATAACAACTCAAAAGCAATGGGCCCCAAAACAAGAGCCAAGATTTGGGGTGTGCATGAGCATACTGGTGTGAGTGTATGTGTGTCTTTGTGTGAGTGAATGTGTATCTTTGTGTGAATGAATGTGTGAGCTGTGTGCATGAGTGTATGTGAGCATGGTCACATGTATGAGTAAATCTGTAAGCATGTTCATGTGCAGGAGAATGTGTCTGTGTGCACACGAGTGTATGTGAGCATATCGGAGTGTGAGAGAATGCACGAGCATGTTTTTGTGCGTGCATGTGTTGTGTGGGAGTCAGTATATGAGAATGCGCATGTATGTAGGAATGGTGTGTGGGAGTGAATTAGGAACTTGTTCATGTGCAAGTGACTGCGTTTCTGTGTTCCTGTGGGAGTGAATGTGAGCTTGTTGATGTGCAAAGGAATGTGTGAGCATGGGTGTACTGGTGTGCTTCTGTGTGTCTGTGAATGTGTGAGTGTGTGCATATGTGAATACACCCATATAGATGAGTGATACTGTGTGTGTTCATACGTAAGCATGTTTGCACGCTTGGATATATTGCACAGGAGTAAATGTGGAAGCACATGCCGGCACATGGACAAGGTGTGTGGAAGTGAATGTATAAATGAGTTTATGTGCAAGTAAGTGTGTGAACAGATGTGCTTTGTGAACATGTTTCTGTGCATGTGAGTGAATTTGTGAGTATGTTGGTACATGTGAGCACATTAATACATGGATACATTTGTGTGTAAGTGAATTTGTGTGTTTTTATGTCTGTGAGCATGTTTGTATGTGAGTTCACTCACACACAAATGTGTGAGCACATTTCTAGGTGAGTGAATGGGTCAGCATGTGTGTGTATTTGAATGTATTGTGTCGGGGGGGATATGTAGGTTGTGTGAGCCTGTTCATTTAGTGTATTTGTGAGCATGTCTATATGTGAGTGAATGCATGATTATGCCTGTGTGTGTAACTGTTGTGTTTAACTGAGTATGTTTGTGTGTTGAGCGTAAGTGTCCATGTGTTCATATGTACGAGCACATTCATATGTGAGCCTATGTGGGCATGTGAGTGAATGTGTAAGCAGTTTTGCATGTGTGATTTAATATGTGTTTTGTGGGTGAATGTTTGGGAATGTAAGTGAACGTATGAGTGTCTGTATGTGTGAGTGTGAGTAAATATGTTAATTGTGTGACTATGTGAATGTATTGCGTGTGTGACCTTGTTCATATGCAAGTGATAAATGTGATAAGTGATCACACTTCACACTTACACTCATCACACTTATAAGTGTGAGTTTATGCAAGCACGTTTATGTGCTGGAGTAAATGTGTGAGCATATTCATGTGAGTGTGTTGAACATGTGACTGTATGTGAGTGTGTTTGTGTGTGAGTGAATGTGTGACCATGCTGACATCTCTGAGCATATTCATAGGTGTGAGCATGTCAATGTACAGGTATGAGTGAATGTGTGAGCATGTTTGTGACTTGGTAAATATGTGGACATGTTTGTGTGTGTTAGCAGGTGTGTGTGAATGTGTATTTTCATGTGTGTGAATGTCCAAGCGTGTGTGGCTGTGCGTGTCTATGTGTTTGAATGAATTTGTGAGTGTGTTTGTGTATGTGAGCATGTTTGTGTGTAAATGGATGTGTGAGCAGGTCCATGTGTGTATGCGAATGCGTGAGCATGTGTGTTAGTGTATGTGAGTGTGTATATGTGTATTTTTGTGAGTGTGTTCAGGTGAGTGAGGGCATGCATGAGGGTGATTGTGTGTGTTAATATGTGACTATGATTCAATGTATGTTTCTGCCTCCTGACTTTCTCTTTTCAGGACTAGGTGTTACAGCTGCCCACTCAAATGTGATAATGGATGTGCAAATATGTAGTAAACTATCAAGTACTGTGGAAAAATACATTTTTATTGTTTCCTCATTAGTTCAAAGCTGCCTCCACCCAGCCCCACAGCTAAGCCATTATCCTATGTGTATTACATCAAACTGCTGTTATGGAAACATGTGTGACGCTTCCAGTTCAGCCTGCTGGCTTCACTTGCCCAGAAGCTGAGCTGCAAAGAGGGACATGTGTTATTCCTATCCTGATGCTTCAAAAAGCAAAATGCTGTTGGGAATCCACATATGAGTGGCAGCTGAGAAGTATACGGGCCTCCGTGTGAGGGCATAGCCCAGACTCCAGCATTCAGGACTATTGTGAATGATCCACAGCAAAGTGCTCTGTAGTGACACAGGTTTCTAGAAAAGCAGTCTTTTTTTTTTTTTTATTACAGCCTTTCAGGTTCCCCACATGCCTTTAGAGGGTGGAAGCTGTGTTAGGCAGGCAAAAAGCACTAGAGGCTGGGCAGCCATCCCCCCAACCACCTCATCCTACTGTCAGACTTTTCATCATAGATCATTCTGTACCACTCAGGCAACCCCATCCCTTACAGCAGAATCCTGGATCCTGAACCCTAAAGGGCCAGGGCACAGCCTTATCCAAGAGTTCCCAGTTGAAGGGGCAAGTGGGAACCAAAATGCAGTCTACCTCCCCCTCACCAAGCCAGAGTCTTGGCCCAGGAGTGTAGCCTGGAGGATAGGGACCTGGTACCTTTCTCTAATTTATCCACCTAGAGGGGACACCTTATGTACTAGCAGTGGTCAGAATGAGAGCTTAGCTAAGATATCCCACATTTCTAAAAGGAGAACAAAGGGGAATAAGAAACTTCTAGATAAGGTGTCTAAATGCTATCTCTGGAGTGATGGCTTCAACCTCGTATTCCATCGCTGTCCTTCCTGATGGGCTTACGAAGGTAGGAAAGGTGGGAGGGGTAACCACTTCCCTCTTTCTTGGAAACTTTGCTATCCCAACTCTTCCTCCTCCCTAGCATTCATCAGAGGAAGATGAGGTAAATGAAGGAATGATGAAGGTGTGCGATTTATTCCTTCACTCCACAGCTAAGTCGTGCCATGCTGATGGGCAAAGTCCTTAGGCACCTGCCTTTTGCAGCGCTGTGGAGTCCCGCTTCTCTTGGTCAGAACGAAGCAGTTTGTTAACTTTTCCTGGTCCCTCCTCCTCCTCCTCTTCATCCTCCTTCTCTTCTCAATGAAGTAATAAGGCTCCCATTTGAAGCTAACCACAGTTAGATCAGGCCCTTTCATTTGAGAGGTGTGTGTGCCTGTGTGTACCTGTGTGCGTGTGTGTGAAGCCCAGAAATTCTATTTAACTTCAGACACAGGGGAATTTGACTCTGTGTCTAGCAAGAGTCCTGAGTTGCCCCAACTCTAAACCCCTGGCCAAGCTGTCCCATTGATTGGCACCACCTCCCCATAAAACAACCCCAGACTTAGAGCCTGTAGTGCCTACGGTCTAAATGCTAGAAGGTCCTGCATTGTCTTTGCTCTCACATCTCCATCTATTGTTTGGCCAAACTGGGGCCCCAGCTGCTCTTGTACTCCCCAGGTCTGCATGCCCATAGAGCTTAGTGTAACCCAGGAGGTTAGGCATCAGCTGTAAACAAATCCAAGGTAGCTCAGAAAATGGTGGTG
This sequence comes from Camelus bactrianus, assembly GCF_048773025.1. Taxonomy (NCBI): domain Eukaryota; kingdom Metazoa; phylum Chordata; class Mammalia; order Artiodactyla; family Camelidae; genus Camelus; species Camelus bactrianus. The sequence continues at coordinate 115,956,441 of NC_133575.1, read as the reverse complement.
AGGTGCCTTGGAGATACTGTGCTCCAGCCACACTTGACAATCCTCAGAGGTTGATCCTTGCCCCTCTTCCCCTCTCACCGCCAGCCCTGGATGGCTGCAGAGATAGAAACCTGAAACAGTGGGGAGAACATGTTTGATATACTTGAATGGCTGTGGGTCAGTCTCTGCTAAGAAACATGACAACAGTGAATAGAGAAAATGTAATAGTTACACCCCTGACACCCACTGCTGCTTGGTGCAACTGGTCCAAAACCAGTGTCATGTAATGGAGTGCTCTCTGCGCCCTAACATCTGAATTCTTATACTGAAAGAATCTGCTTTCTGCCCTCTCCACATCAGCTTCCCAGTCCCCAGTACACACTTACCTTGGATCCAGGGGCTGCACTGCCTTCTGCCCTCACACTCGGAGGGAGCAAAGCAGTGAAGGGGATACCAGACAAGTGTTCCACCTCCAAACCTTAGGGCACAGGGCAACCGCTTTGGTTTTCAAGGGGGCTCCGCAGGCAAATCACAGAGCCCCCACTGATCTACCACAGTGACAAGTCCCCTGTGCGCCCTTTCAGGCAGAGGCATTGTGTATTCAGAAGAACTCTATTCATATGTACAAATGTGAACCATTAGCATTCATTAACCCTTTAGACTGGGTGTCTGCTTCTACCAGCTGCAGGAAGTGAGTGCTTTCTCAGACTTAGTCACTCTGCTTTTTAGCTCTTTCTCTATTTCATTCCATTCGAAATGTGACTAGCATATATTTAATATATCCTTCCTCTTGTCTGTCCTTGGTCTAGATTTTTTGGGTGTCCCTTCAGCCAGAGAATGCTATTCTTGTTCTGTGGAGTTGGGTAGGTTCCTGTCACTTAAAGCTGTGTGATAGAGGCCAGTCGCCCTTTCTAAAGGGGAGAGGATAGGAGGCTAGGCAGAAATAAAAGAAAAAATTGATGTATTGTCTTCCTTCAATAGAGATTTACTCCAGTTTCCTTGCCATTTCTTGTCATCTCTGGGCTTGAGATCTGGGTGCTAAGCTAAGGAGTCTGGATTTTATTTGGCAGTTAAATAAAGCCATCAAAATTTCCTGAGGTGATCAGATTGGGTTCATAAAGATGACACTGACTGCAGTGTGTTGAATAAACTGAAGGCTTGGGGAGGGAGAGCAGAGGCAGAGTGCCCAGGACCGGGCTGGGTGAAGTAAACTAGACAGAGAAGACCACACCCTTCATCTTAACCAGCTGAATGGGGTCAGTGTCCAGGGTGCAAAGAAAGTGTGCACAAGCGGAACTTGTGCCCTCCACATAGATGGAGCAGAAAGCTCTAGCCTGAGATACACACCTAGTGTGGTTAGGGCTTCTCCAGCCACACTGGGGTGCACGCTTCAGGCTTGGGGTGACTGTCAAGGAATGTGGAGGGGGCAGAGGCCTCTTGCATAAGAAGGCTGAAAATTTGGAGAAATTCCAGGGGGCAGAGTGAAAGGCCTGTGGTTGGGGGCTTGGAAGTGCTCTGCTGCAGGTCTCTGCAGGGTCAGGAAGGCGGGGTCTGGAGAGGCAGAAGAGTGGAGCCTAGAGGAGTGCCACTGGTCAGCTCACTGGGTGGGGCTGGCTTGTTGTGTCTCAGCTCTAGTATCTAGTATCTGGATGTGTCTTACCTCCAAAATTGGGCCTCAGACGGACATCATATTTCGACAGCACCCTGTCCAAAATCTTCTGCACCACAGCTTCATTTGCACAATTTTTGCTGCAACAAAGGAGTCATTGGTAAATATTGGTCATCAGTGAATGCCACATTGCTTCTGAGAAAAGAAACAACAAAGAACACCCCAGGCATCGACTAGCCAGAACCTTCTCTCCTCCTGCACACAGGCAGACATGTACAGTCATACATGTACACATCTCTCCCTGCTCCCCTCCCTTCGTACAGTGAGTCAGCCAGAAGCGCAGCAGTGACGCAAACTCCTCTTTCCCCCTCTCCCTCCCCAGCTTTTATTCAAAGGGTGGGGCACAAAGACTGGATCCCTGTTACCAGGCAGAATTGGGGGTGGGGGTGGGAGGAGATTATAGGGGAAGTGGAGAGGAGAGGGTGTGCACAGGTGTGAGCCCTCTGGTAAATACATGACTTCAGCCCCTAAGGATCCCTACCTTACCATCAGCCTGGATGCAGCTTTCCAGATTGGTGGGAGTCTTCCTTCCAGGGACACCTGATTGCCCCAGGAAATGTCATCTTTCATCCTCACTGTCCCCCTAAGCTAAGCCAACCAGTCTACGTACTCCAGCTCAGTCACATTTCTTCACCTAAGCTAGGGCTGGCATTTTGTTTTCACGTATATGTGAATCTTGTTTCTGTACACCTCTGTTGCTAAAACTTGGCATATGGCATATGACACAGAGAGAGAGCCTTGCTCATGTAGCAGAGATTTCTGACCCTCATCAATCAAAACAATCAATCAAATTTCCAATTCTTGGGGCTCAGGGCTGTCCTCAAAAACATGTGTATTCTTGGAGCAAGCTTCTCTTTGGCTAAGTATGTGCTTCCAGCCTAGACGTGTCTTGAGTGAGCACATATAAATGGATCCAGCTCAACTCTGCAGAGAGCTGGCCTTTCCAGAAGTCTTTGATGTGCTCACCCAATTCACCTAGTCCTTCATGGGGGCTCTTTTCCCCAAAAGGTGCTTGTGAATGAGAACAGGCCCTGGGCATCACTATGACTCTTAGAATCTTTGATGCATTGACTATGGAAACGTCAGCCCCTGCAATTCTCAGCGTGTGTGTGCGTGTGTGTGTGTTCAGTAGCGCAGTCTGGAATGTTCGGTTGAGGACATTGCAGGGCTGTCTGCTGGAACCTTGCCCAACTATCCCTCCCCGCCCCTTTTTTTTCTGAATACATGTTCATTTCTGGTTTGGCATTTAAAAAATTATTCTCAATCATCTTTAATGACAAAATTTCCAAGTATGCACATGAATTATTCCTGAGTTAAAGCAAGGCATCCCTGCCTGTTTAAGATCATACACATTACCAGTGTGCCAACACTCAGGGTCTGTGGCCAGTGCAAATACACATTTCCATGTGATCTACATGTAAAGGCTGAATGTTTAACATCTATTCAGATATTTTAGAGGCAAACAAACTTGAAATCAAATACGGAACCCCACCCCCCATCAAATCTTCAAATATTCTCACAGGAGTAAGTACAAAACGCACCCATCTCAGGCCACACGAATATACTATATAGCCACCGATCACACTGTCTGAGCTCCGATGAGGTTGAGTCAATAATTTCTATCTGCGGAATCGGAAAATGTCCCTCACCGCTCATTACGCACATTCACGAACATATGCACGCGCCTCAGGGAACAGACTAAAATCCGGACTCAAACAGGTGTCTCTACTGTCTATGTTTCGTGAATTGCCCATCACTCTGTACCCCCACCCCAATCCCACCGGTGCAAAGGACGTGACTTGGAAAATCTGCTAGGGGCCTTAGTCCCCGGGGGTGCATGGCAGACCTTGAGGTGAGGGCATCCTTCCCCCCATCCCCCCAGGCTGCAGTTTGGGTACACGCGGGGCTCTGTCAGCCACCACAGTAACAGGTGGGCTGAAGCCCAGGGCTGTATCTCGACCGGCCGCCCCCACTCCCACCCCACCACTCTCCAGGGACCTGTAAGCAAGGCCCGCCCGCCAGGGCTCGGCGAGCCCGGGTCCAACTCTTCCCCAGCCCGCTCCGTCCAAGAGGCCGTGTTTGCCGGTCCTCTCCTGTCGCCACTGCCCACTTACCAGTTGAAGACGTTCAGGACTTCAGGTACGGTGGAAGGGAGCTCGAAGTGGAATTTCGGGCTGGGACTGGGGTCGTTGCCCTCCGCGAGCCAGGTTCTGATGAGCAGCAGGAGCACAGCGACTCGCAGCATCCCTCGGATGCTCATGGCTGCGGCACTCCGGGGGTCCGTCAGCCGCTGGGGAAAGGGACGGAGTGTGGGGCGAGAGGGAGCTTGTGGGTCGCCAGGAGCCGCCTCTAAGCAGACTAGCGGGAGTATGGGGAGAAGGGAGAGCGGGAGTCGGACCAGAGCCCAGAACCCGAGAAAAACAGCCTCTCAGCAGCTCTGCCAGACTCAGCGCCCTTAGGACGCTCCCGGCAGCTGCGAGGTGCGCTCCGTCTGCGGCCGCTCCAGGCTGCGACTGGGCACTCAGCCTGGCGCCTGGCTAGTTCCTCCCACTCCGACGGTAGCACTGGGAGAACCAATCCAGCAGATGCCAGGAGCCACACAAAAAGGCGCGCGCTACTGCCTCCGCCCGCAGCGAGCGCACCGCCCGGTCCCCGCCCCTTCAGGCCTCTGCAGCTGTCCCCCGGGCCAGCATCAGACACAGACAGGGGCGGGGCCAACCCGGTGGAAGGGGAGGGGAATCGACCGCCGGAGGGCTGACCAAGCATCCGCAGCTAGAGGCACCCGGTGGGTCTTACTCTAACTGCAAATATGCAAAATGTGCGTTTCTTTTGGAAGAGCGTGTACTCAAGGGTTTGGTTTTGTGTGTATGTGTGTTGTGAGGGGAGTGAGGTAATTTGACTGCCCTGGCTGAATCTACATTCTGATAGAGCTGGACACATTTGCGAATCAAGAGGTATCCGATTGCTGCTATTCCCAAACTCTTGACCCTCCAGTAACCCCACCAGCCTTCCCTCTGGATGGAGTGAAGGGGGATCACTAATGGATTTTATGACAGAGCTCTGGCCATAGCAAGAGTGCCTCCTCATCAGGACGGGAATTGGGCTTCAGGAGTACAAGTTTCGTGGAATTTCCCAGAGTGATCTTGGCCCCAAGTTTCGGTTCCCAGGACAAAGCTCAGGGAATTGGTAGGGTTCACCAACTCGGATCACACTGAGATGTGACTCTATGCCATGACCAAGGTATGCTGAGTTAAAGTCACAGTCCAGGTCCACACCATGGAAGGGGAAAGAAGGCAAAGGCCAATGTTTCAGATGTTCAAGAGGGTCCCTGGAGAGTAGGCAATTCTAATGCTCCTGAATTTTGGCCCCATCGTGTAGAAAAACCTGGAGTTTTGACTAGAGGGCTCTTATTTCCAGTGCCTCAAACACTGTCCCATGAAACAGGAGGATCTCAGAGAATAAGAAAATTCCTCCATGTAATCCTCTTTGTCCTTTCCATCTCAGATTCTTGACAAAGCAAGTTGAGAAAGAGGCCCCTCAGATTCCATGAGCCAGATGGGCAATCAATAAATAGACCTCAGTCATGTTTACCAGTGCTGAAGCTCCTAAAGCTGACATTGAGAAAGGTTACAATGAAAATGGATTTCAAGTTCACTCTTGGTTAGCTAAAATATTCACACAGAAATTTAGCCCTATTCCTCTTTCTGTCAGTATTTGGTGAAGTGAGTTGGGACTGTTTGTGTCCAGAAAGCCTTCAGTTGCCTGGGTGGTTGAGTGTTTCCCATAGCTAAGCAGTTAACTCTTTATCCCCACTTTCTGAATCATCTTAGAATCAAACTTTAAAAAAAAATGTGTCTCATAGTTCTGTGCCTTTTTTTAATGAGCAGAGCACCTTCACACCTTCCTTTCTCTTCTCCCTTTTCCCTTCTTTCCCATTGTCTTTGGTCATCCAGGCATCCTTGTAGAGACAATCCTTGCTGATAAAAGTGGAAGGGCCATTCCAGATGATTTTGTCCAACTATCTGGATTGTACTATGGGGAAACTGAAGCCCAGAGAAGGAAAAGGGATTGGTCCAAGGTCACATAACAATAGAGATCCAAACTGGAATCCCATTTCCTGGTTTGCCTACTTCCAGAACATTTTTTTTTCTTCAGTGTGATTCAGCTTCAACTGGAAGTTCAGGCAACCGCCAGCAGATGGGAGTAGATTTATTTAGATGCAGGATGTTCCCAGTACCCTGGAATCAAATTCCACAGGTAATTGGTCTCCCATTTGTCAGGGAAAAACAAGCCTGAAGCTTGTAGTTTTATTCCTAGGTGCCCTTCTGACCATGAAGATTGTCAAAAAGTTGATGAGGATGAATTCACTTCCAGACCTTACATCCCAGAGTGCCCTCCCCCATTTCTGCTCTCCCCAGAGGTAACGATTGCTTGAAATTTCTAACTCAGAAGACAAATAGATAAAAAAAACCCACCAAAAAATACAAAACTGCACTATAATTTGTACTTGTTAAGCCTTTGTCTAGTAAATTTATTAGAATATCTATAAATATCCAGATTGAATGGACTTAAACCTGAATATGAGATCATGGTGTAGGAGAAAGAGCACAGACCTGGATCCAGGTCTGCCATATGTCAGTGAATGTTTCAGTTTGGCTGGAGTGTAGGGTAAGTTTGGACTAAGACACGATGTAAGAAAGGTAAGAGGCAAGAGATTATACAGAACCTGGCCTAGTAAACACCACACACTCAGTGTACAATAAATAAATGAAGCAAGAGAGTTTTGGACCTAATTATCCAAACAGAGAAATTTCATTTTTATTTTAGAGTCAGCTGTATGTTTTTGAAAGATTTGTGCAAGGGGATGACTCAGTCAGAATGACACCTTGGAAGAATCTCTGGTTACTTTGTAAAAGAGAAGCTGGAAGGAAGACAGACTGAGGACAATCATAGCAGTTAGGAGACTATTGTTTACCTCTGCTTCTGGTAATTACAGCCTAGGTAATTTGGATTAACTATCCCAATGAGGACAAGTAAATAAACTGGATGAAAAGTTGGAAGAAATCATCTTAAAAACTTAAAAATAATGAGTCTAATCTATAGATTCAATACAATAAAATCCTTATCAAAATTCCAATGACATTTTTCACAGAAATGCAACAAACAATCCTAAAATTCATACAGAACCATAAAAGATCCCAAGTAGCCAAAACAATTTTGAGAAAGAAGAACAAAGTTGGAGACATCAGAATTTCTGATTTTAAACTTTATTACAAAGCTATACTAATCAAAATGGCATGGTACTGGCATAAAGATAGACACGTAGAACAATGGAATGGAACTGAGAGCCCATAAGAAAGCCCACACTTATACAGTCAACTAATATTTGACTAAGGAACCAAAAAAACTCAATGGAGAAACGAGTCTCTTCAATAAATGATGTTGGAAAAATTGGATTAACCACATGCAGAAAAATTTAATCAGATCCCCCCTTAGACTACTCACAAAAATTAATTTGAAATGTATTAAATATTTAAATGTATGGAGATTCCTCAAAAGACTAGGAATAGACTTACCATATGACCCAGGAGTCCCGCTCCTGGGCATATATCCAGAAGGAACCCTACTTCAGGATGACACCTGCACCCCAATGTTCATAGCAGCACTATTTACAATAGCCAAGACATGGAAGCAGCCTAGATGTCCATCAACTGGTGACTGGATAAAGAAGATGTGGTATATTTATACAATGGAATAGTACTCAGCCATAAAAATGACAACATAATGCCATTTGCAGCAACATGAATGTCCCTGGAGAATGCCATTCTAAGTGAAGTAAGCCAGAAAGAGGAAGAAAAATACCATATGAGATCACTCATATGTGGAATCTAAAAAAAAACCAAACAAACAAACAAAGCATAAATACAAAACAGAAACAGACTCATAGACATAGAATACAAACTTGTGGTTGCCAAGGGGGCGGAGGGTGGGAAGGGACAGACTGGGATTTCAAAATTGTAGAATAGATAAACAAGATTATACTGTATAGCACAGGGAAATATATACAAGATCTTATGGCAGCTCACGGAGAAAAAAAAAGTGACAGTGAATATATATATGTTCATGTATAAATGAAAAATTGTGCTCTACACTGGAATTTGATACAACATTGTAAAATGATTATAAATCAATAAAAATGTTAAAAAAAAAAAACCCTGAAACTATAAAACTACTAGAAGACAACATAGGGGAAAATCTCTTTGACATTGATGTTGGCAACTATTTTTTGATATGATATCAAAATTACAAGGGACAATAGCAGAACTCAAAAAATGGGACTATATCAAACTAAAAAGCTTCTGCATAGCAAAAGAAATAGTCAGTGAAATAAAAAGAAAACTTATAAAATGGGAGAAAAAAATTTGCAAATCAAACATCTATCTGATAAGGGGTTAATATCTGAAGTATATAAGGAACTCATATGACTCAGTAACAAACAAACAACCTGATCTAAAACTGGGCAGAGGAACTCAATATTTTCATAAAGAAGATATACAAATGTCCAAAAGCTATGTGAAAAGGTGCTCAACATTACTAATCATCAGGGAAATGCAAATTAAAGCCACAATGAAATATCATGCCAGTCAGAACAGCTATTATCAAAAAGACAAGTGACAACAAGTGTTGATGAAGATGTGGAAGAAAGGGACTCCTTCTGCACTGTTCGTGGAAGTATACATTGGTACAGCCACTATGAAAAACAACATGGAGTTTCCTCAAAAAATTAAAAACAGAAATATAATGTGATCTAGCAATCTTACTTCTGGGTATATATGTGAAGGAAATTAAATCAGATCTCGAAGAGATATCTGTACTTTCATGTTCAGTGAAGCATTGTTTACAATAGCTAAGACATGAAAACAACCTAAGTGTTCATTGATGGATGAATGAATAAAGAAGATGTGGTGTATATATATATATATATACATATATCTCACACACAGGAATATTATTCAACCATAAAAGAGAAGGCAATCCTGCAATCCTGTCTTTTGTGACAACATGGATGGACCTTGAGGGCATTATGCTTAGTGAAATAAGTCAGACAGAGAAAGACAAATACTGTATGTTTTCACTTATATTTGGAATCTAAAAAATCTGAACTTCAACAGAGTATAATGGTGGTTGCCATGGGCTGAGGGTAGGGAGAAATGAGAGAATACTGGTTAAAGGGTACAAACTTCCAGCTATGAAATGAATAAATTATGAGAATCTTATGTACAGCATGGTGAGTATAATTAGCAATAAAGTATTGTATACCTGGAAGTTGTTAGGAGAGTAGATCTTAAAAGTTATCACCACTAAAAATGTAATTTTGTGAGGGGATGGAGATGTTAACTAACATTATTGTGGTAGTCATTTCATAATATATACATGTATCAAATCATCATGTTGTACACCTTAAACTTATGTATGTCAATGATATATTTAAAAAGCTGAAAAAAACCCCAAAATAATGAGGCTAAAATCTAGACAAAGAAAAGAACCCAGAGAGGGAAGTCCAGCACTAGAAACCATTTTGCCCTGAGGGCATTTGATGAATCTTAAGAAAGTTGTGAAACTGAGATCTGGTTGTCTCATGCCTCATGAAGGAAGGGGACACATTTGAAGCCCAAGGCTCAGACAAATGGGAGATTTGATATGCCTTCCTGCCACTTTAAGCTGAGACTCTGAGTAGCTACCCTTTCAGGATAATGGTGAACTAGGAATAACCAGTCCTTGTGTTGTCTTGCAGTCTAGATAGCCATCACCTAGATGGTCCCAGGAATCCGAAACCCTGAATTTGGATTAAACTAGCTTTGGATAGGTAGTATCCCCAGGCAGTTCTCAGAAACAAATGAAAATATAGGCAGGTACTGTCATCCCAGGCCTGAAATCATTCTTACAAATAATTTTTCAATAATATGTCAGCACATAGAAATAACTAGGCATACAAAGAAAAAAATACATTGTAAGTTACAGCCAGCAGAAAAGAATAGGATTACAAAAACAGGTTCACAAAGATTTCAGACATCAGAATTATGAGACATAGACTATAATAACTATGATTTACCATGTTTCAGAAAATAAAAGATAAACTTGAAAATATCTTCAGGGAACAGAAAATGTCATATAGCTGATTTGTAAAAGGACCAAATAGAACTAGAACTAAAAAATATATAACAATGAAATTGAGAATTTAATGGATGGTTTAACAGAGGGCAAAACACAACTGAAGAGAGAGTTATTGAATAGAAAGATAGGTCACAAAATACTGTCCACAAGTCTGCCTGGAGAAACAAATTATATGGAAAAAAGAAAAAAGTGGATAGAAATAGAATAGAGTGAGAAGATCTAACTTACATTTAATTGAAGTCCCAGAAGGGGAGCACACAGAAATGGGGAAAAAGATGATGGATGAAAATTTGAATCCACAGTTTTAAAAAGCCCAGTGAATATCCTAAATAGAATAAATAAAAACATGTATCTACTCCTAGAGACATAATAGTGAACGTGTGGAAAATCAGAGACAAAGAAAGCTATGATAATGATCCAAGCTAGAGATGAGGTCCTGATCAAGAGCACAAGTAGGAAAGATTGAGACAAGGGAATGGGTGTTAGACTCTGGCCTTCAGAAGGCATTTTACTCAAATTTTCCATGAAAGCCAATTTAATAAAGATGCTATCAATGTAATTTCCAACTTACAAAATATATGTGTTAAAATTGTATTATTTAAAGTAACCTGACATGTAGGAGCTTCCCAGTTGTCCTGCTTGAAAGGCCAACTTCCTATAAGTATGTACCTCTTGCCTTGTGGGCCATGAAGGAGGTAAGTGTTCTCTAAGTATCTGACATGCTAGTTGCAGCTGATTTCTAAGGCTGGAGAAATGTGCTTATACAGGGCTTTCTAAGAGTAAGCCAAAAAAAAGTGAATCTTTGCAGAAAGGCTTCCTTTTGCTTACCTTCTCTCAAACTTTTACTCTGTTTCTAAGGAAAAGTATATAAAATAAATAATTCTGTGCTTCCCAGGATGTCTCGCTACATCCTTCAGGCTTGACCATGTGCACTCACTCACTGGTCTGTGTAAGGATGGGCTGCGGTTGAATTCCTGTAGGGGTTTATACTTGCAACAGACAGAGCTAAAGATGCAATAGGCTATTTTGAGAGAGTGAACTCCTGATTTGTTACTAGAGATGTTTATATAAAGGCTGACTGACTGAATGGCCACCTGTCAGGGATAGCCATATAGGAACATTAGAGTTTCTGTGGTTCTCTGTACCTCTGAAATTCCCTGACAACAACCAAAGATGAAAACATGTCTGTTATGTCTTCTAAGAGGAATTTCAAGTGTCTTTGCATGAACTCCATCATGTATTTCTTCTATTTGAGGGGCATTCTTATATACCCTCTGGACCCGTCTCCCTAGAAAACCATTTCTCCAAGAGAAAATTTTGTGAGCAAGAAAGCTTTCTTTATTGCATTAACCCCAGGCCAATTAGAAAGTTGTCCAACAGTGAAGACATAAACCTAATTTCATTTGTGACATGCAATATGTTAACACCAATTTTAATCAAATACAATTAAGAGAGAAGTTGCTAGAATTTTGATTCTGACTTTGCAGGGATTCTCTTCACTTTTGCTAAGAGTTCACAATTTGTGTAGCTCACACCTTTCCCTCCAAAGTCTGCAGAAACCTGACTTTGATATATAGCATGTTCAAGAAGTATCTTACTTCCATGGCATGGAAAAGCAGGAATAGGGAGAATGTTCCACTAACTCTAAGGTTTTCCTCCGCCCCCAGGAACTGGTTGTAGCGTAGTGTGCTAAAAGATACTTGACTACAAATCTAGTTTGGAGTTCCATCACCAGCTACCTAAGCATGGGTCACTGCCTCTAAACCTCAGTTCCCTCATCTGAAATATAGGGTTATAATAATGCCTACTTGTTAATGGAACAATACAGTCAGAGGGGAATCCCTGTCCATCCTAACTTCCTATCTCTGGGGCTTCACCTGACTTAATCCCTTAACCCCATCAGGTTTCTCATAATCTCCTTCTGGAAAGGCTCTTGTAATTACCACTACTGGCCACCAGGGGTCCTCAGTTCTCTTGGTCTAATTGTTGACTGAATCAATTGAATTATTTTCCAGAATCTGGGGAAGCAAGACTGACATTTACGAAAAGATCCTCAACTTGGTGAAACAGAGGGATGAAAAGCACAGTGAGCAAAGATCCTTCTGACGGAGGGGGTTTTAGTGCACAAATGGATAGACCTCAACTTCTACACTGGGGTCCTATTTGCCACTAACTACTCTGTCCCTCAGCAGAGCTGCTGACGGCTGCCCTTGTGCACCCTTGCTCCTCTTCCTAGGTGAGAAGCAGAGATCCTGTACAAATGGTGAATAGGTAGCTCATGGAATTGTTCAGGGCACAACCTGTGTGGCCATATGTGGTGCCCCTGGTAAGAAGGGCTCATTTCTTAAATGTGACTTCCCAGAACCCTCGAGATGTCAGAGGACCAGCACTAGTCTTGCACGAGTCTTCAATTCCTTTTCAGTTCCATTCTTCTCACCCCTCACCTTTGGCTCCTAATTATTGTATACTTGTGTCCTTAGCCTTGTTCTGTCTGCTCCCTCCTTAGGTTAAGTTCTTCAAGACCAGGGAATTTTCTTTTAGACAGCCTTATGATCTCAGTATAATCTACATTTGTGGTAATAGCAATAATTCATAATAAGTCATTTAACTTGTCAGCAACTCTTTTTTTTTTTTTTGTTAACATGTAGTTGACTTACAATGTGTTAGTTTCAGGGCTGCAGCAAAGTAATTCAGATATATATATATATATTTTTTTTCTTTTTCAGATTCTTTTCCTTATACATTATTATAAAATATTGAATACAGTTTCTTGTACTATATATTAGGTCTTTGTTGCTTATCTATTATATATGTAGTAGTGTGTATCTGCTAATCCCCAACTCCTAATTTATCCCTCCACCCTCTTTCCCTTTTGGTAACCATAAGTTTGTTTTCTATGTCTGTAAGTCTTTTTCTGTTTTGTAAATAAGTTCACCTGTCTCATTTTTAAAGATTCCACATATAAGTGATATCATATGATATTTGTCTTTCCCTGTGTGACTTACTTCACTTAGTATGATCATCTCTAGGTCCATCCATGTTGCTGCTGCAAATGGCATTATTTAATTCTTTTTCATGGCTGAGTAATCTACCCCACAACTTCTTTATCCAGTCATCTGTCGATGGACATTTAGGTTGCTTCCATGTCTTGGTTATTGTAAATAGTGCTGCTGCGAACATTGGGGTACATGTATCTTTTTGAATTAGAGTTTTCTCTGGATATATGCCTGGGAGTAGGATTGCTGGATCATATGATAAGTCTATTTTTAATTTTTTAAGGAACCTCCATACTGTTCTCCATAGTGGTCACACCAATTTACATTCCCACCAACAGCGTAGGAAGGTTCCTTTTCCTCCACACCCTCTTCAGCAGTTATTATTTGTAGATTTTTTGATAATGATCATTCTGACTGGTGTGAGGTGATACCTCACTGTAGTTTTGATTTGCATGTCTCTAATAATTAGTGATATTGAGCATCTTTTCCTGTGCCTGTTGGCCATCTGGATGTCTTCTTTGAAGAAATGTCTGTTTAGGTCTTCTGACCATTTTTTGATTGGGTTGTTTGGTTTTTGGATATTAAGCTGTATGAGCTGTTTGTATATTTTAGAAATTAATCTCTTGTCTTTTCATTGTTTGCAAGTATTTTCTCCCATTCCATAGGTTGTCTTTTCGTTTTGTTTATGGTTTACTAGTCAGCAACTCTTGTACTTCTCCAAATTGCTCAGAACAGCCCTGTTCTCCATGACCTCTGAGACAGTGTGTAGTGCTCATCAAGTATTCCAGGTGCTACCCACACCACGCAGCCCCCTTTCAGTTTGCTGGAGCTGTGTGACTAGTTCTAGACAATGAAATGCAAACTTTAGTGGCACATACCATGTCCCAGATGAGTCATTTAAGAGCCAGTGTATAATCCACAAGCTCTCTCTTCCTTTGCCTGGTGATGCTGAAAGCCAGGTGATGAAATGTGACATCCATGATGGAGGGAACCTAGCCCGGAGTCCTTAGGTAGAAGAGAGAGCTGATAACTTGCATCTGATCTGGTGTGAGCTGGAAATCAAGCTTTGTTATGCTAAACTGCTGGAATTTAGAGATTTATTTATTATTTCATCAAAGCCTAGCTTATCTTGATGAATACAGTCTTTCTTCCGCACTCCTTCCCATATTTGCCCATTATTATAAAGGCCCATTGACAATTCTCTGCAAATGTTTTATAAGTAGCTTGAATCCAAAATATTCCAAGATTATCCAAATTCCCTGCAAATATGGTCCTTTTTGGGTATTCTCAATCTCTGTGAATTAATATTCAGTTGTTACCTGATTGTAACCTAAAAGTCACCTATGCCTTTTTCTTCTGTCTCTCTACCCACATATTGATTCATTCATTCATTGACTATTTATTGAGTACCTACTATGTACCAAGTACTTTTGTGAGAACAGGGACACAATAGTAGGAAAAACCAAAACCAGTCAAAATCTCTGCCATCATGGAAATTACATTCTACAAGGGGAAAGCAGACAGCACACAAAAGAAATGAGTAAAATATCTTGTTTGTTAGATGATGGCAAGTGTAACAACAGCAAGAAAAATAAAGCAGGGAAGGAGGTGAATGGGATGGTGGTGGTTGGAGGACGAGGATATTATTTTAAATAAGGTGATCATGGAGGGACTCATCATGAAGGTGGCATTTGAACAAAAAGACCTAAAAGAGAAGACAGTGCAAGCCATGCAGACATCTGGGGAAGGAGGATCCCAGGAGAGAGGCTGGCAAAGGGAAAGACCTGAGGGTCAAAGTACGCTTTTTGTATTCAAAGAGGATCAAGAAGGCCAATGAAAATGGAAGAGAGTGAGGGGGAGAGGAATAGGAGATGAGATCCTAATGGAAACAGGGAGGTAAGATCACATAGTGCCTTGTGAACCACTGTAAGAAATTTGACTTTTACGTAGAGTGAGCTGGGAAGTCAGTGGTAGATTTTAGATGTAGGAGTGACATGATGATACTTATGTTTTACAGGGATCCCTGTAACCACTCTGTGGGGAATAGGCTGTGGAAGACAAGGGCAGAAGCAGGGAGGCCAGTTTGGAAGCTACTGCAGTAACCCAGGTGGCAGATGATGGGCTCAGACCAGGGTAGTAGCAGTGGAAGTGGTGAGAAGTAGTCAGATTTTGGATATATTTTCAAGGTAGAATCAAAAGGATTCCGTGACAAACTGGATATGAAAAAAAGAGGGTGTCAACAAACAGTCCAAGAGTTTGGGCTTGACCAGTTTGGATCATGGGCTTGCCATTTACAGTTATGTTAGACTCTGGGAAGAAATTAAGGTACATAGGAAGCTAAGGATTTTGTTTTGAACATTAGAAGTTTGCTTGGACTGTTAGGTGTTTCAGTGATTATGCTTAGTAGGAATTTAAATATGTAATATCCCCCCTTCTCTGCCCAGTGCATTCTTACCCATCTTTCAAGACTGCGCAGCTGTTATGAGGCTTTCCTTAACTGGCCAGGCAGAGATAGTGACTCCCTCCTTCATGTTCACAGTGTACCTTCAACAGTCCTCTAGAACAGCACTTTGATCCTGTATTGTCATTATTGCCTCTTATCTCTCTTCCATGATGGACTGGGAGCTCCTGTAGTCTGAGGACTGTTTCTGATTCATCTTGTGGCTACCTAGAACCCAGTATAGAACTTGCCTTATAGGGAAAACTCAAGAGATGTCTGTTGAATGGAGCATCCCAGAAATGAACAGAGGAGAATGTTTCTGCAAAGTTGGAGCTCACAGAGGATGAGGACTTGGAAGTGGCTATCATATTTATTGGTTAGAAGGCTTAAAGTTGACACCTGGGAGAGAAGAAGCCTGAGTGCCACATATTGAGGAATGAGGCTTTGCTCTGTGGCCTTGTTTGGCTTTCATTTTGATGAAAAGGATCCAGAAGATTTGTGTCTCTGTACCTCAAAGAGGACATTCTCTTCCCAACAAGGGATGGTATAACTCTGTCAGTGGTTGGAATTTACAGGCAGACAGATTTTGGCTTAGACTTAGTTCTAATGGAGGGAGCTTCAGAGTCAGATAAATTTAGGGACTCAAATCTCAGTTTTGTCACTTGCCATCTGTATGACTTTGGACAAGTCACATTATCAGGTCCTCAGTTTTTTCATTTGTAAAATTTGAGGATTAACTGAGGATTAAGTGACATAAAAATGGTAAAGTGCTTAGAGTAGTTGACATAGCAATTGGTAGGAAAGAATGGATAAAAGAGAAACTATTCAGGGCAAGCATAAAGTGGAATGAACTCCCTATTGCTGGAGATGTTCAGACAGGCTACATGACCACTTCTTGGAAATATTATGGAGAGAATACTAATGGTTGGACCAGCTGAAAATTGAGGTCCTTTCCATTCTTCAGTTTTATAATTCTAAAAATCCCATGCAATAGAAATTCAGAGACAAAGGTATATACTGAGATCACTCTGCCAAGGCTAGACTGCTTATGCCCAGATATGGTCTTTTGGAGCAATTGGCCTAAGCATGTGACATGCCATCCAAGGACCTGTGTGTGTGCAGCAGTGTTCAGGGTGGGCTGGTACTGCTGCATGTTCATTTTATTCCTTGACTGATTCAACTGGGGCTTTCTATACTAATTTCTTGTTTACTTTTTTGCAGTTTTATCATAATTGACTCCCATTTTGGGAGAAGATTTCAGGAGCTGGTACAGGGAGACAGTGTTCTTGATTATCTTGGCTTTTCTGTGTGTTTCACCTTATCTTTTTCAATTTGACCCTTGAGACTATCTCCATGATGCCTCTCCCCATGATGTCCTCCTCATACCATGGCTCCCACCCCTAGTTCTGGCCTTCTTGCCTGACTTGGACTCTTGCAACAGCCTTCTAATTGGATTTCCCCTTTGTGTTTTCTTCCTCTTTAATCCATTCTGTATGAAAACCATTTACTATTTGATTGCAACCTACCCTTCTAGTTCTCTCCTCCCCCTCCTTCCTGTCATGCCAGCTCCTATCCAAAGGGGCTACTGGCCTTTCCCTGAGCAACACCCTCTTGGTGGATATTCAATTTGCCACCTTCATCTGCCTAAATCTGACCTATCTTTTAAATCCAAGACCATATACCCTTCTTCCCTGTGAGGGATGACTGTGTGTCATAATCACATAGTGCCTTTTATTAGAGCTTTGTGTGTGCATAGTTTATTTCCCTTAAAAGTCTGTAAGCTTCACTTCTCTCATCATTAGCTGTACTTTCTACATATCTCTTCTAATTTTAAAAACAAACTCTTTTTGCCCACCATGATTTCTTCCCTGAATCCCTACCTCATTTAACAAATAAATAAGCCCAGTCAGGATTTGTGTGGGTTGTAACTGAAAAATAATTTAACGCCTGATATCCTAAAAGCACAAATTACATAAGTCATTTTAAGTACTAATTGACAATGTAGAAGTCTGAGTAAAAAGAAAAAAACAACCAAACCACCCAGGCTGCAAATGATCGATTCCTCTGAATGTTGCCTAAGTGTTCTTAATTAATCAACAAGGAGCCACATTTGATCCCCGGGCACCCTTTTATCTCTTTTAGAAATGCCAAACCCAAGGGAATGGTTGCTTAAATTTTTACTTGATTCATTTCTTAGCTTCTGAGCTTGACTATCTTAAGCCTTTGGTGTGTTTTGGGGGATTATGGGGTTTTTAAGAATTGAGCCATTCTCTAGTTTTCTCTTCAAGATGTGAGCATATTGCATTCATTTTAATCCCCTGAATTTACACAACATAGAAACCAGAGGTGAGCATAGCATTTATTTAGGTAGCATGAATTTCCATAAAATGATAACAGAAACCTGTTACAGTGCTTCTGACAGCTCTCATGTTCCTGATGTTGTTTATGAGAACATTGCCCATTACAGTGAATTGGTTCCTCTAGACTTGTTTCTCCCACATGGAGCCTATTGAGTTAAGATGGAGCATGAAGACCAACATGCCTTAGTGGACAAACAGCCACCAAGGCTATGCTTGCTAACATCAACACCACTAAACTGGGACAAATGGCTTTTAGAATAGGGTGTGCACATATTCAAGTGCGTAACTTTATTCCACAAGTTATTGGGTCTAGGAAAGCTTTTCTGTGAACCTGTAGGTGCCACTCAGGAGTCAGCTTTGGAAATGAAGTCACACTGACCCTATGTTCCATTAAATGTAAACATGTTAAGAGAGCTTCTTTCCAATGAAATGCATTACTATGGAACTCCGTTTATGTAGAACTTCACCTTAGGTTCACGAAAATAAATGGAAATGCTTGTTCCAGACTGTCTGAAACTTACTTTGCAAAATGCACTCCCAACCCCAGCCCACTGGACAGAAAGGGCCATCCTACTCCAGAGGATTAATAATAATAATTTAATCCTCACAACAGCCCTGGAAACTAGTTACTGTTTATCAGCCAGGAGTGGAGAGGATATGATGGAGGTCAGAGTTTGGGCTGTGAAGTCAGACTGCTTGGGTTTGAATCCAGCTCTGAAACTCAGTAACTGTGTGATCTTAAGCAAGTTACCTAACTTCTATGTGCCTCAGTTTCGGCATCTCCAAAGTGGGATAACAGAACTTCCTCATAAGGCAAAATGAACTGATAGGATTAATACGTGAAACAATGGCTAAGCACATGTTCAATGTGCAAACAGTGGAAAAGTTAGGTGGCCATTTGTTGGCTAATCAGTAGGATAGGTGAGATGAAGGGAAGGAGAAATGTGGGTCACTGGACCAGGCTGACTATATTCATAGTTCTTGTATTGAACGATGTGAGTCCGATAGGGAGCAGGAGTAGATGTATAGAAGGGTTGAAGAATGCAGACGGGGGGAGCCAGCACATGGGATATGTCCTAAATATGTCTGCCCTGCCTGAAACTCCTGGATCTCAGAAGACAAGTAAAAGCCTTTTTCTACATGGACCAGACTCCAAGAAGAGTACAGAACCTCAAGTAATGAACTACTAAGCACAATGAATCATACTTTGTTTTTAAACTGCTTAGTTACTTTCTTAAGTTAAATGTGGCAAATTACAAAGCAGCTGACCACTCATCATAGGTTTTCTTTGGGGGACCTGGGACACAGTTGATGGTTTATCCAGTAGGGTTGTCAAAAACCTGAGTCACATGAGACTTGTCATCTTACCCTGGAATTTCTAATGATTTCTCTTGGTGTTCTATTGTCACATACAATTTAAATGCTTCAAATATAGTTTTGTTCAAAACTCTCAGTCCATGTTGAACTAACTGGTGTCTCACCTTTATTTTCTAGAAGCACTTTCAGGGCAGTTTCTATAGCAGCAGCTTCATCTCAGATATCTATGTGGACATGGCTTTGGTTCACAATGGAGCACAAGGGCAAACTACAGAATCTCTTCATTTCTGGTTTGGTATAATGAGGTATAGTGTACTTAAAAATACCAAACACACCGCTGGAGAGCAAAGGAGAAATTTATCCCAACATAGTGTTTCTTGGCTTGAATAATCCTGGATCCTAAGTCCCTCACTTGGAGCTGAATTCCAGTTTCTGACTACCCAAATGATTTCACATTGCACATTGGAAGATATAATCCCATCAAACAACACTGGCAATGAGCAAGAATTCTTAAGGGTACCTTAGTATAGAGAAATTCACCAGGCAACTGAATAAAGGGACTCAAGGTGATATGGTATTACTTCATCCATTCTTTCTTTTTTTAAAAATAGCAGCTTCTTTAAGATATAATTGACATACCACACAACTCACTCTTCCAAAGTGTATAATTCAATGGATTTTAATATATTCAGAGTGTTATGTAATATCTCTCTATCTAGTTACAAAACATTTTCATCACTCCTAAAGGAGATCTTAGACCCATTAACAGTCACTCCTCACTCTTCCCACCCATTTCCCACCCTTTCAATCATTAAACTGCATTCTGATCCTATTGATTTATCTATTATAGATATTTCACATGAACAGAATCATACAATATGTGGCCTTTTGTGACTAGCTTCTTTCATTTAGTAAAATGTTTTCAAGTTTCATCCATGTTGTAGCATGTATCAGCACTTCATTCCTTTTCAAAGCTGCATACTATATCATTGTATAGATATACTACATTTTGTTTATCCATTTATCAGTTGATGGACATTTGGGTGGTGTCCACCTTTTGGTTAGTGTGAAAAGTGCTGCTATGAACATTCATGTATAAGTCTTCACCTTGTACAAATCTTGTGAAAGCATCTTTTTTTATTCAATTCTCTTGGGTATATACCTAGGAGTGGAATTGATGGGTCATATGGTAAATATACATGTAACTTACTGAAGACCCATCCTTGAATTCTGGGGATAAATCCCACTTGGTCATAATGTATACTCCTTTTAATGTGCTACTGGATTCAGTTTGTTAGTATTTTGTTGAAGATATTTGAATCTGTGTTCATAAGGGATAGTGGCCTGTGGTTTCCTTTTCTTATTTGGCATTGACCTTATAAAATGAATTAGGAGGTGCTCCATACTTTCCTATTTTTTCCAAAGAGTTTGAGAAAGGTTAGTGTCAATTCTTTAAACATTTGGCATAATTCCCCAGTCAAGCCAGTTGATTCTGGGCTTTTCTTTTTTGGGTTGTTTTAAATTACTGATTAAATTTCTTTACTTGTTCCAGCTCTGTTCAGATTTTCTGTTTGTTCTTGAGTCAGTTTTGGTAGTTTGTGTGTTTTTAGGAATTAGTTCACTCATCTCTTTCACCCATTCTTAGAACAGTACTTACTGAGATTGCATAATGTGCCAAGCACTGTACCATGCGCAATTGGACACATACCCTGCTCGTAGAGAAGTGGAAATTTGGTAGAAATACAGATAATGAAACAAGGGATTCCTATGCAGTGCAATTCTGTGATATACATAAAAGGGTCTCCTAAAGCAGGCTAATGGTTCAAGAAAAATCTTCAAGGGAGCTAAGGCAGATGTGGCTGGAAGTTTTAATGTTTGCTCTTTTACATCTTTTTATCATCCCTACCCCAATCTATAAACAAATCCTATTCTCAGAGTACAATTTTAAATCCAATAATTTTTTGAAACCTTTACCTTTTTCATTCTGATCCATCATCTTTCAAGTGGGTTACTATAATAGCCTCTAACTGGCTTCCCTACTTCTAATCTTGTTTTCTGCGGCAAATATCATATATTAGCTCACTTGATCTCATTCAACAGCTTTGTAAGCACCTAACTCTGAACTCTTTCTGTTTAAATGGTTTAAAGTGTTTTAGTGTATCTGTAACACAACTCTACACGGAAACTCAGGGAAATGTTTAAAAAATGGAAACCATATCCCATAACTTCCTTACTCAAAACCCTCCAATGGCTTCCTGTGCTACTTGCAACAAAAGTCAAACTCCCAGTTTTCTTCTACTCTCCCATATTTTCACTTCACTGAAGCTCTACTTGCCTTCTTGCTGTTCCTCAAACACACTGCTGTCTCAGAAAATAATTTGAACTCAAAAAATGAAAATACCAAGTAACAAAATTTGTGAGATGCAGTTAAAGCAGTAAGCAATTGAAAAACAAGAAATTCTGAAAATCATTGAGATAAGTATTCCTTCTAAGAAGTTAGAAAAAAAGATAGCAATGTTGACTCAAGAAAATATTTAGAAAATGAAATTCAAAATTAAATTTTACAATGATATTAAAAATATGAAGTACGTAGGGAAAATTCTAATATAAAGTGTGCATGATCTTCACAGAGAAAATGATAGAACTTTATTGGGAGTCATGGAACAGGCCTGAAATAAATACAGATACCATATTCATAGGTTGACAGATTAAATATTGTAAATATGTCAATACTTTCCTAATTTATTGATAATTAAATGCACTTGCAGTAAAGATTCTAATAGGTTCTATTTTGTGGAATTTGTCAATCTAAGTTTAAAATTTGTGTAGAAAATAAACAGCCCAAGAATAATCTAGATACTTCTAAAGAGAATAGGGAAAGAATTTGCTCTGCCAAATATCATTATAAAGCTATAATAATTAAGATAGTGAAGTCCTAACAGAAGAATAGATAGGTGTATCAGTTGAACAGAGTAGAGAACCTAGGATATCTCTACTCCAACATCTTCTCTGAATGCTCCCTTCATCTTCAGGCTTTAGCTGCACCCTGGCTATTTACTGAAGACATTTCATCCTGAAGTCCTCTCCAGCAAAGACTTTATTCTCTCATACACCCTGTACCTTAGTGCTGGAAGTGAGCTAGATCTTCCTCACTGTCCTGTTGTTTCTAAGCCAGATTGTATCTGCCCTTTTGAGGTTTATGCCATTCTGCTATGTCATTTTCTATGCCTCTTCATGCTGTTATTCACTGGCTTCCTAGTTACTGCATTTATCAAGGACTTGGGATTCTGGCACATGGTTTTCCTCTCTGCCCCATCCTACCATCTTCCAGATGACATCAATGCCCACATCGACCATGCAGCAGTTTGGCTTTCTCACTTCCAGTGAGTTTTTCTAGCCCATACAGGCCATACTCTCCCACAGACACATTCTAGGTTTATTCTTCACCTGAAACTACTCTACTTTTGACAGCATGAATTAAAATATTCCAGGTTACAACCTCCCAGCCATTTTGCTCTCTCATTCTTCTACTTCCCCTATGCCTTTTTAAAAAACATTTTTATTGAGTTATAGTCATTTTACAATGTTGTGTCAATTTCCAGTGTAGAGCACAATTTTTCAGTTATACATGAACATACATATATTCATTGTCACATTTTTTCATTGTGAGCTACCACAAGATCTTGTATATATTTCCCTGTGCTATACAGTATAATCTTGTTTATCTATTCTACATATGCCTGTCAGGATCTACAAATTTTAAAATCCCAGTCTGTCCCTTCCCACCCACCTCCCCCTTGGCAACCACAAGTTTGTATTCTATGTCTATGAGTCTGTTTCTGTTTTGTGTTTATGTTCATTTTTTTTTCAGATTCCACATATGAGTGATCTCATATGGTATTTTTCTTTCTCTTTCTGGCTTACTTCACTTAGAATGAAATTCTCTGGGTACATGCATGTTGCTGCAAATGGCATTACGTTGTCATTTTTATGGCTGAATAGTATTCCATTGTATAAATATACCACCACTTCTTTATCCAGTCATCTGCTGATGGACATTTAGGTTGTTTCCATGTATTGGCTACTGTAAATAGTGCTGCTATGAACATTGGGTTGCAGTGCAGGTGTCTTTTTGAAGTAGGGTTCCTTCTGGGTATATGCCCAGGAGCAGGATTACTGGGTCATATGGTTCTATGAAGCCACCATCACCCTGATACCAAAACCAGGCAAAGACACTACCAAAAAAGAGAATTATGGGCCAATATCACTGATGAACATAGATGCCAAAATCCTTACCAAAATATTAGCAAATAGAATCCAACAGCACATAAAAAAGATTATACATCATGATCAAGTGGGGTTCATCCCAGGAACACAAGGCTGGTTCAACATATGCAAATCAATCAATGTAATACATCACATCAACAAGAGAAAGGACAAAACCCACATGACCATCTCAACAGATGCAGAAAAAGCATTTGAAAAAATTCAACACCCATTTATGATAAAAACTCTTACACCTATGCCTTTGATCTTTGATCTTACTGAGACCTCTGTCCTTTGATCTTTCTATTTCCTGCCTATCTGTCCTTTCCCTATTCTCTCTCATCTCATTGATTTAGTTTGGTGAAATTCTCCTCTCTACTTTGTTTTCCTGTTTATGTGAATACTTTTCTTTTCCTGTTTCCTGTGTACTAAGCTGTGACTATGTCAACTACCACTTGTCTCTCTATATTAGCAACATCTCCTGCATCCCAAAATCATTCATGGCTCACATGCAGTCAATTGTTGATTCTAAATTCTAGGTACTTCTCAACATGATTTCTACTACTACCTTCAATATTTCTTACACAGATTTTGTTATAATCTGTACTGCATTGTTGCCCCTGTTTTACCCTTTCTTCACATTGCTTCCAGAGTGATACTTCTACAACACAAATCACTTCTTTTTCGTGGCTTCTTGTAGCCTTAAGGATAAGTCCAAATGACTGACTCTGGCATCCAAAGCCTCTTCCTGCTTCTTTACCCTTACCTCCCACCATTCTAGCTCACAAAATCCTTTGCTGCAGTCACACTGAAACATTGGCAGTGACCCAAATGCATAATATGCTTTCATGTCCCTGTGACTTTCTTTGAACATGCTATTCCCTCTATTTGGAAATTCCTCTTTCCTTCATCACTTTTCTTTCTGAGTGACTTTTCATAATTCAAAACTTAGTTTTCCTCATCTTTCTGTGTGTTTACTTTGCCCTACTATGGCCCTTTATCCCACCGAACTGTGGTCATTACTTTGCTAGCTGAGAAACGTTTTGCCACTAGACTTTGAGCAACTTTGAGGTCAGAGATCATGTCTTATTCTTTCTGTGCCTAGTTATGAGCTCAAGGCCAGGCAAACACTAGGTGCTCTTTTACTACATTTTTATTGGTTGAGTGAAGAAATATACTAATATGGTCCTAATTATGCCTTCAGAGAAATAATGCAATATTTTTCCAGATTTTAGAGAATTTATTTCTCACAAGACAGAGGTAGATAAGAGCAAAACCTTTTATTTAGTATCTCAAATTAGATGTAAGTTAAATAGATTACACTAAAGGCTGCTCAGAGACTTGTCATGTAGCTATAGCTTGGCAAGCTACCACCTCAAAATGAATCCTTGAGTTTATCAATGAGTCTTGAGAGAACAAGAAGCAAATTTGATTTTAACATGCACACAACTGTTGGAAGTCTGAGTAGTTTGGATACATGATGGAGATAAATATCAAAGAGATCTATGCAGTTTCACACCTCAGCAGGTCAACTCCCCCGTGGCTGAAAGTATTCTTAACAATGTATTAGCAAAGTAGCATCAATGCCATTGACTCTCTTCAGACACACACTGAGGAGCCCCCAAACCCAGCCTCACTGAAAGACAAAGTTGTTAGTCCTAATGTAGCTGTGAGGACACTTGCAAGGCAGTATCTAAAGCTAAAGAGTCAGGAATGAAAGGGTTTCAAAGAAATGAAGATACCGCTAGTAATTACTTTTGTTGGCATGGACCCAGAACACAGAGTAGAGAAAGAATAAGGTGAAAGATGGCAACCTTTCCATAGGGACTACTTTTTAGATTTTGTTTCACTCCTTGTTGCAAACCAGGGAGTTAAAGGTAGCAGTTCTCTTCTCATAGGAGTGCAAAGAAATATTTGAAAGAAGACACAACAATGAGAATCCTCAATCTGCCTTCTTCTCTTCAGTTCAAACCCAGCTCAGGCTGGAAGCTCTCTAGTTAGAGCCCAGTACCCCTCCTCAACCCTACAGCTCCACTGAGCCCAGGATCCAGGATATGCCATGTGAAATACATGGCTCTTGTTCTACTTCCTCAACATAGCCTCCTTCAGGTATGCCTGATGGTTATCAAGGTCACATAGAGCAGAATGGCAACAGGAGGGGCCCAGAGCACCTAGGAAAGGCCCAAAGAGAGAACCTGACTGTACACTAGCCATCCAAGGCCAGCTTTGGCAGGAAAGGCATCAAAGAGCCCAGCTGTCCCCTTCCTGCTCCTCTGGAGCCCTTCTCTCCTCTAGTTACTTTGGATGCCCACATCACTCGACTTGATTGAAGGAGAAACACTGATGGATGGGGGCTAAGGATTGGTTGGAGACTGGAAAACATTTAGGTTCCAGGCTCTGGAAGCTTCCTGGAATCAGTCTTGGAGGCTGCTTCTTAGCTTTGAGGGTTTGGGGTGAGGGAAGACAAGAGAGGAGCAAGAAGAGAGCTGTCTTGGCTGTTCTGTTTACTGCTACATCACCTGCATTTATAATGGTGCCTGGCACATAGTAGGTGCTCAATTAAGGGAAATGATTATTAACTGACTAACTGAATGGACACATGAATGAATGAACAAATGACTGTAAGAAATGATAAGACTTTACCAATAAAGATGATACAGAGAGCAGAGAAAGGCCAGAGCTTATTAGAAATCTCATCCTCTGCCACTGGGAGTGCAAACTGGTACCATTTTGCAAGTTAATTGACATTATCTAGTAAAATTGAACTTGGGAAGACCTGATGACCTAGACATTTAATGCCTAGGCAGATACTCTGGACCAGGGGTGCTCAACCTCTGTGTTACCATCTTTCAGCCAGATAATTTTTTGTTGTGGATTCTATCCTCTACACAGTAGGATATTTAGCAATATCTTCAGCTTCTACTCATTAGATGCCAGGACCACTTCCACAGTAATGATAACCAAAATAGTCTCAAGATATTGACAAATGTCCCCTCAGGTGAAAAAATTACCCCCAGTTGAGAACCACTGCCATAAGGCATCAGGGGATATGCATAAGAAAGTTCATAGTACCATAATTTGTAAGCACATAAAACTGGAAACAATCCACTTATCAATCAACGGGAGAATGAATAAATTGGGAGGTTTTCATATAATGAATAACTATACAGCAGTGAAAAATAATTATTATAACTACACACATCAACATAGATAAATTTCACAAAGTTGGGAGAAAAAAAGTAAGCAAAAATGTAATACATATAGTATGATTGCATTTATATTGTCTCAACATGCACACAATGAAATAGCATTGTTTAAGGGAAAATATCTATAAAGTGAACATATGAAGAAAAGCAAGTGAATGATGACAAAATTCAAAATAGTGGTTACCTCTGGGAGGGAATGAGGAGATGACTCAGGGAGGGCACACATGGGTTTCAGAGGTATTGGTTATGTTCTAGCTCTCAAGCTTGGTGATGGGTATATAGGTTTTCATTTTATTTTGATGCATACTGTGTGGAAGCAGCTATCATGGGACCTGCCACCTCTCTTCAGAATTGCCCAATTAGCACTCTGTGCCTGGAATATTCCTCTGTATGAAATATAGCTGTCCCTTAGCCCCATATTCTTATTCCTTATTAGGAAAAAACTTTCCCCTTGTCCCGGTATGCAGTGAATGTCATGTTTTGCTTAAATGTGGGCACCATGTGGCACCCGGCCAGCCCCACCAGGGTCTTCACCTGAAGCACAGGAGGAGTGCATGCAGTTCATTGTCCTATGTCAGTTATCAGGAGGGACCCACTGGCCATGGGAGACTGCTGCATGCTACCGACATTGACTGTGGTATGTCTCTTCTACTACATGTGACAAAAGCCTTGCTCCAATTGGTGCCTTGTATGTTGAGCCCTCCTTGGCTACTGTGAACTCATAGAAGATGCAGTGGGCCAAGGTCCTGAGCTCCTCCCTCTGGTAGTGGGCATTGTTATGATCTTTGTTGTCCTCCAAATGGGAATCATCACTTGAGATTGGTAGCTGAATCTTACTGCTCAACATTTGCCTTACATATATGCCATGTCCTCTTTTGTATATATTAAATATCACATAATTTTAAGGAAGTAATGGGGTCTAATATAAGGCAGGAAGAATGGAGAGGAGGGCATCAGAGTTAATAACCAAATAGATGTTGGTTGAGGGAGAAAAGCCAACCTTTAGGTACCTCTTGAGTAGGTGTAAGAATAATCTCAAGCTTGTTTTTGTGATAGATTTGGTAATGAGATCAATGGCTCTTTACCTTCTCAATATATGAGTGAGTCACAGGACCTGACTACATGTCTTATATAATAATGGCATGTTTAACAAAAATTATCTGAGATTTATCCCCTGTTAGACTTCTAAAACGTGTACTCATTTATATTCCTTGAAGTCTTAAGCACCTGAAAATAAGGGGCTTAGAATAAAAGTGATTCTTCATCTTTAGCTTTAGTATCACTAGAATATCCCCAAAAGCTGTTTCTAACTCTGGCACCACCCTACCCTCCCTTTTATTTTCTCCCAGTGGTCATCCTCCAGGTAGAGGAATGAAAAGGAAATTCACGACCAAGTCTCTTCAAAAGACTGAGGCATAACCAAGGAAAACATCAAAACATCTTAACCCTTCCTGAGTGTGTAGGGGAGGGAAGAGGCACAAGGTTTACAAGGTTGAAGGGCTGAAGGACTCACTGAGAGCATATTTTACCCATGTGAGAATAGAAAACCCCACAAATATGCAGAGAAACAGGAAATGCAGGAAATGGCCCTGGCCCAATTTAGGGATGAGCCCTTGGACACTCAGAGAAGCCTGATACATTAGAGCCGTTAGAGCCGTATTGGACTGCTGAGAGCAGTGATCTAACTTCTGCGTGTGAACATTGGAGGTGAAGGAGGGTCTAGACAGGGCAAGCTTCTTGATCAAGTTTTCCTAGCTACCCAGAGGCAGAGCTGAGGTTGGAGGCCAGATCTCCTACTCCAAGCTTTATGCCTTTGTTGTTTCAGACGTTAAGATTCCCATTAAAGGCCATGGATATTGCCATTCTGATTGTTAAAGCAGGAAGTATCTTTAGATTTTGGAGATTTGGTAAAATTCTCCCTTGATAGTGGTGAAAACAACTGAGACCCAGAGAAAATGACTTACAAGAGAGTGACTTGTAAAATTCATATATCCACAGGAAAGGCAGTGGGGAAGGGAAGATGGATATAAGGTGGGGGAAAGCAAGGACAGGCTGGGACCCAAAAGCATGAGCTGGAGCCCACAAGGGTGGACTAAAATCCATGTCAACTCTCATTGCCTCTGCTCTTGATGATATGAGTGTCTTACAGAAGTTAGACATTTGGCCCTTTGTCATTGAGTTAAGCACACACCTGGTTCAGAACTCAGAGAAGCTGAAATAGGATCCAGCAGAAGGTGGAGCAGTTGCTGGCCTGGCTTCATGTCAACGAGGTGAGTCAGCATGTAAGTGAGCGAGCAACAAAATAGTGGCTGCTTCCCTCCCACCTTCTAAATCTTCTGTAAGAATCTCTCTTGGGGCCCACTCTAACCTATAGTAAAGGTAATTCTGTGAAATGTAGTTCAGTTTAGCCAAGTTGACATATTACAAAGCCATTTGCTATGTGGAGACATAGGTGGGGAATACTATCTGATTGGAAGGGAAAGGGCCTGTCAGGCAGAGGGGGCATAGATGGGAGGTGTGGACTGTGTTTGGGAACCAGCAAATAGCACAGTTTGTCAGACACTTGTGTTATATATAGGGAATATGCAGCTATTAAACTGAAAAGGAAGGGCAATATTAAGTGACTGTTGAATGCCAGGGTGATGAAATTAATACCGTAATGAATGGAGAAATCATTAAAGGTTGCTGAGCAGGTGAATGGCATTTTTGGAAACTTAATCTGTCAGTAAGTACAAGATGGGTGAGGAAGGGGATACTGGCAGGAAAGTAGCTTGGTACAAACAGAGGAATTGAGCTCATTTCTGCTCCATTCTAGCTTTCAAGCATTGGAGAGACTTGAGAAGGAACAGGAATGGGTCAACTGCTCCATGGCACTCAGTTGCCAGTTCTTCTCTACCTGATTTTGTAGACCCTCTGGCTCTAGTCACCAACTTCTCCCATTTCTCAAATAGCCCTGACCCTATCCAAGTGGTTTTGTAGCCATTGGTGGTTATTTTGAAAATGAAAGAGGCAGTGATTTCCTGAGAGGATGGATGCTCACGGATATCTCAAGGGGTTGTCAGAAGCTGGCTGTACACTCAGGCCAATTAAACTCTGTTCTGGGAGATAGAGATGAACACATTTGCACATTAGAAGGAAAGAAGATGGAAGGAGAAGCTCCTTATTGGCTTGAGATTTTGCAATAACTCTTCAGCACCTCACCTACAGGTCCACCACACTTGTGACTGAAAAAATCTAAACATCAGCACCTCAGCCCTGGAGCTTGGAGTCAGAGCCCCAGGTATGCACCCTCAGTTTCTTCATGTGTGGACCTGAAGTTATAACAATCCCTGAATTGCCTACCTCACAGAGCTTCAGTAAGGGTCCCATGAGATGGCAGCTGTGAAAACACTTGGTAAACTGTAAAGAGGTGTGCTCCAAGGCTGAGTCATCATTGTGGTTATTTTTATTATTATAAAAGAGGATCTTTATTGGGCTGAGCAATGCTGTAGACCCAGTAGTGCTTAATTAAAGAATTTCTGATGTTGCTGCTGCAACTGAGCATTTGACTTATGAGAAAAAATGCAGTTAGGAAAAGAAACTAGGTGACTTTTCTGGTGAAGTGAGATAACACAACAGCCATCAGTGAGGGGCTGAGAAAAGGGGCCCCTCCTGCTGACTCCACCACCCCTTCACTCCCTCCTTTAGATGTCTCTCTTTTCAGCCTTTTCTTCTCTCACTTTTTCCATCAACTGAGTTCATCTTACATCCCACCTCCTGAACCTCCCTCTAGGTCCCCTTTCCCTGAATTCATTCTCATTATCTGTCAGTTCTTTTCTTTGTTTATAAAATTTTCTCCTTTGCTTCTCTCTCTCTCTCTCTCTCTCTCTCTCTCTCTGTCTTTAAATTTCACTCTGTCTCTCTCTGTCCCTTTCTCTTTCTGTTTCTCCCCTCCTTTTACCACTGTCTGTCTCTGTCTCTCTCTCTCTCTCTCACACACACATGCAAGCATACACACACACTTTTAAAACCATTTCTCTCTGCTGAGAAGCTCAGGAAGGAGGGCCTCCCAGCCAGTGTTGCTAGGTAACCCAGTATCACATGGCCAGCCCCACATTTCTGCCTGCTTCTTCAGAGCTCTGCTTCTCAGATTCTATTCTATAGCTCATATTGAGCAGCTCTGAGTAAAGAAAGGGCCTGGTTGATTCACTTATACTTGGCCAAAGGTGTCAGCCTAGCTGTGGGATATCTAAGTTGCTGGAAATATAATAGGGAAAAAAGCTAAAGAAATAAGTAATATAACAAGATGACATAGATTCTTACGAACAGCTCTCTGGAGTGGGGAGAGGGGAGGTTCTTAACTTATATCCATGGAACACGTAGCTACACTATGGAGAGACTGTAAGCATTGCAGGATTCCTTGAAATGTCATGTAAAATCAAGTCAAATATTCATACTTATTTGTACTTTTTCTTGTTGTGAGGGTTTATAGCTTTCATGAAATTCTCAAAGGGAGGAAAGCCTTTTCAGGAAGTTCTTACATGTATTTCCAACTCCTAAGTTGTCTGTACTGAATATTTTCCATTGCCCATCCAGATACCCAAACTTCCTACTTCTCTACCCTGCTTTGACTTGCATGATCTGCTTCAGTGGGCCCCCTTGCCCTCTGGCTTCCAGGTGGGTTCATCCAATGCGAGGCACTGACAGAAGATTAAAGAGAGGGGTTGGAGGAGAGTGAGGATGAGTATTTATTCTCCTGGCTCCCCCCAACTGCTAACTTGTCAGAGGTTTTTATGCCCCTCTGATGAAGATCACAAATCCTGTCTTGCAGCCTTGTCCATATAGCTACCATCTCCTTCTGGATTCTGGTAGCTGCTATGTCCTCTTGCCCATTTAGACATAGGGATAGTAAGGGCTCCAGCACTTAACGTTCCCAGGGAACCTTGTTGGTTTCCTTAAACCACGACCACACCTCAGTAAATACTCTATTTATTAAGCCATTCGCAAATAATACAGTTTGAAAGAATTATACATTTTCTGTAGGGCTCTGACTAATAAACGAGGCCATAAAAATTAAAAGGTGGAGGCAAGAGGTAAGGATTTGGAACTTACCTGCAAATAGCAAGTATTTGAGTAGGTGTGGCCATTTTCAGAACCCAGCTTTAATGGACATAGCATTCTGTCTCAGATTATTTCATGTTGCTCCACCAGGATTCATTGCCAGGAATGGAAGGAGCATGACTATTTGATGGTTTCTAACTGTGGCATAATTACAGTGGATCAACTTGTGGTACTTGCCTTCACAGCAGTAACAACTTGAGATTAAGAGTAAACCTTATAACAATGGATTTCAACAGTCTTGATTCCATGGGACATCTCAAGTTGGTTCTTCCTCATCCCACCTTGCCCAGGTGCCCAGGAGTTCATGAGAGACGACTGGATTGCCTAATGGTTGAATCCAGGCATTGTTCCTGCTGGACAATTGATCAGTGAACAATTAGCTCCTTGGCACATGGTTTTGTGATGCTGGGCACTCATGGAATTTTCTTCTGTGAAGCTTGATGTTTCCTCCCTTTTGACTCCGTTCTTTTCCTTGTGCTCCTTCCCTTCTTTTCTCTCCAGTCTGTGGAATCTGGGGCAAGATAAGAAAAGTAGGTTACAAATGCTTCCAAATCTATGTCTTACACCTGAACCTCTGACTTTCGAAAAACTCAAGAACCAAGATTTTGACACATTTGTTCTCTGGTTACATTCTGACAACTTCCCCTAAAGCTGTGGGTGATTCATGTCTAGCATCTTGGCCTGGGAGGGAGAGGGTCTTAGGTAAATTCAGTGAAGCACAGAAGAGGAAAATACACAGGTTAATGTCCCAATTCTTATTTTATCATGGCCACTTTAATACTGGCTATAGATGGCTTGAGTATCCAGAGTCATTTAAACTTAGAAGTTCCCTTTTCTTCTTAACTGCGAGCCGTTTTTTTTTTTTTTTTTTTGAATAAGATTCTGCGATATGAATAACATGGGAAAAGACAGAGAAGACAAAGAATTTCTGTACTCTTCATATCGTGGGAGGGCCCCGTTTATAATTGAGGACACCATTTGGGAACTCCTCAGGAATATATCAGACAAGATGATATAACCCAGAGATCCCCTGATTACACATTTTCACATTTTTGTTTTTCTGGTTTTATATCTAACTGGTCATTCTAGAAATATTGCAGTAGAGCTTGCACCTGCATAGTCATGTTCATCTAATATAATGGCAAAGACCAACATATTGTCCTGACAGATAATGATGAGCTGGTTCATGAAATCCTTTGGGATTTTGCTGAGGAAGTTTGGGGAATTACACAGCAAAAACAACATGGTGCTGTATGCATAAAGTCCATATCTCAGGAGGAATGCTGTCTTCTACTTATTGCCTTTGTGCATCTAGACTTGATTATAGGCTCGCTGGAGGTTTTACTTTGTGAACCATTTGGCCCTATCAAAAATGTTTGAAAAATTCAGGGATGAGATGAAGCATTTACCCCTTTCTTACAGTGAATTGGCTGAGTATAGTAATCAGTCTGGAAGACTTTTTTTTTCAGCTTTTCATTATTTTTCTTTGTGTAACATCCTGGCTAGTGATGTATGTGTTTGTGTAGCAGAGTGGGGGTACGGATAGATTGAATGAATACATCATTCCCTGTAAAATTGCTTTATCATAAATAGATGATTGAGTCGTTTGTGTCCTCCAGAAAGCAGATGCTGGGTCAAAGAGGTAGGAGCGCAAGAGGAAAACAACTGTGAAAAGTAATAGGGGAATGAAGCATGGTTGGGCTGGAAAAGCCTCATATCTCAATGCATACCTGACAAAATCTAACAGAGAGCTCTGGAGCAGGGATTTCCCATTAGAGTAATTCTGTTTTTGGCAGAAATGGCCAGGCCCTTACTAATCATTAACTAGGGCCTGCCCAGGAACTGGGTGGTCTCCTTTTGAAGAGTGAGATGAATCCTGAAAGTGCTAATAGCTTGAGGGTGTCACTCTTTGCAGCTGTACTGTAAGTTCTTGCTTGAACAGGGATCTAAATGGTGCACCTCCAAAATGGCCACAATGATTTACTGAGTTTGGTGGTAGACACGTTTTAGTTCTTTAACCTGCATTTTCATCTCATTTCACCAATATTTGACCTGTGGCCATTTAGTGGTGTGAATATGAGCAGAGAACCCCAAGGCCTTAGAGTATTATGGAACAGATGGTTAGGACGAAAGCCTCCATGGAAATGCTTATACCTACTGTTAGTGTGAATACACAGGAGCCTGATCCTTCAGATAAGTTGCATGCTCTTTATGCAGTCTTAGTATGAAGATGAGTCATTCTGAAGTAGAAGTAATGCATATAGAGCAAGACTCTGCTGTAAAGAATGATAGTGTCCAAGAGTCCTGAGAATCAAGCCAAATGTAGGGTTTAGAATTTCTTTGGTAAGAACACTCCAAATCATGGCAATATGATGGATCCAGAGGTGAAAGACCTCTAAATAATCTTACTGATACCCACCAAGAGGTATTTGTGTCACAGAATGATGTCTATTCTACAAACACGCTATTCACAGAACTGGCTGGGGCCTCAGGGACACTCAAGGCCAATACAGATACTTTCTTCTCAAGTATTCACACTAACAGTAGGTATAAGCATTTCCATGGAGGCTTTCGTCCTAACCATCTGTTCCATAATACTCTAAGGCCTTGGGGTTCTCTGCTCATAGAAAAATCTTCTTAATAACCTGGTTCCTTAGAAACTGTCTCTCAACCTCTGAGAAGCTTTAAGTCTACTTATTTGGTTCCACAGTTACCAGCCTCTACATATTTGGAGCAAAGGCCCTCCAAGGAAACTCCCCTTATGGCCATCCCCTATCCACAACTTAACATAACTAGTGTCAGTTAAGCTCCTCTAATTCTAGGATATGACATTTTGTGCAAGCTCATTCCTTATAGTCTAATTGATTCCTAGCCTGGCATAGAAAAATTTGATCAACTCATTCTATTCGGTATATGAAGAATGGGAGTAATGCCAGCTTAATATAATATTATTGATGATACCTGATAATTATTGAGCAGTCATTGTTTGCCAGGTACTATGCATATATAGTGTATACACTTATTATCCTCATTTTATATATGAGAAACTGGAGACATAAAGGATTAAATAACTTGCTTTAATTCATACCACCTAGTAAGAGGTGAAGCTGGGATTCAAACCCAGGAGAACTCATGTTCTTAATCACTGTAGTGATGCAGAGTCTACAGGTCATCTCAGCCATATGCATTACATCTCCCTCTTGGAAGATGTAGGAAAAAGTAAAAGACAAGGAGTAAATAATTTAGATGGAAGTCATTAGACTTAGAAGCTCAATTCTGATTCTATTGGGGCAGAGAGATATTTGGGTAGCCATAGAAATGGAGATGGCAGTGAGAACCAGGCAAACTAGGAAGAAAATGACATGGTGGGGTACATGCAGGTAAAGGACTGCCCATGAAGGTGTATACCTTAACCCACAAGGCATGCTCTGGCACTGAAAGTCATTTTATTCTTTGCCTAGAGAGATTGTCATGCCAAATATGGTCAGCATGAGAGAGGGGTACCCTGAAGGCCCTGGTATTTGGAGCAGAAAATGATGGCAGAACCTCAGTTCCAACTGAGCCATGAATCAAGTCTAGAGGAGTTAAAACAGTTAACTAGGAGCAAGCAGGTACTATAGTTCCAAGCTGGTTGGCAAGTTGGGTCCAGAAACCAGAAAGTCAGTGTCCTCAAGCAACAAACATCAGCCAATAAGTGGGATGTTGAGTCAAGATAAAGGCTGTTTGGACTCTGCTATTTACATCCTGCCTTTTGAATCAGGCCTTCTGAAGCCAGCAGCTTGAATCATAATTAAAAGCAAGAAAACTGATAGTCATCACCACCCTTGAGTATGGAGAGATACCAAAATTCTCTCATGCCTCAGATATTGTGGAATTCTCGATGTGACTTGAAGTTTATTCATGTTTTACATATATCTGCTATGAATTTAGTCATTGTGGGTTCTGTTCATCATGGGTTTTGTCCAGCAAAAGTTCCACTGCAGAAGAACGAGATTACTCAAGACTTTATCATATCAAGAGAGTGAGAGGGAGCCAGAGACTGACTCCCTGAGCTCCTCCAAAGCTCTTGTATTTATTGAGAATAGTCAAATAAAGAATCAAAGTGAAATATGTCATAGGACTGAGTAAAGGGCATGGTATGCATGCAGCGATGCAGGTCAGCAGTTTCAGTTTGTGAAAAACAGAAACATTATAATCTTAATTTAAATTTAGAGAGAAGGTTACAATATTGATACTAAAAACAATTATTTTAAGCCTCAAACAATCATGAGCAAGGTTACAGTGTTCCGAATAATTGATAATGAAAACCCAGAGCACCGCGCAGTCTCCGTACTATGGTCAGAAATCGTCTAATCACGTGAAGCAGCCCAGCTGTCCCCAGCTGAGGGCTCAGCCACAGTCTTCTGTGAGCAGAAGTGGCCTGCATTGTCCACCTGTGCCTGGTAAGTGAAGCACGTCCTGCCGGTTAGGGCGAGGGACGAGCTATGGTTTTCCATAAGCACAAGCAGCCCTGAGTCTATGACCTTGAACTAAGCAAAGCGAGCAAAGCATGTCTGTGCCTTTCACGGTGAGGAGACAGTTTGTAGCAGATTCCTGCTGGCACAGCAGCTTCACGGCAGCTGAGCGAAATTCCACAGATAAGGTGGTGAGTGGTACTGAGAGTTCAGTCTTTTATACTTTTGGACATTTTTCTTTGGAGGAGCAGTATAATGACAAATATAGAAAGCATGGGTTTTGATTATACATTTCTTATGCCCTTATATAAAGGTGAGAATACATAAAGGTAAGAATATGATTTGGCAAAAGCAATTATTTCAGTGTCAAAGTTTGTTAACCCAAGTTTGTCTCCCACAGTAATGTTATTTAGAAAAGGGAAGCAAACATAGTACTTAAAAATTTTACATTAGGCAGAAATTTAGCCACCATACTAATGTCAACTCATCTTAGTTTTCAGTGCGTTAATCCTTCACAAGAAGGATTTGAAAAATGCAATTTTGAATTTACCAAAATTGAATTAATAAGGTTAAGAAGTTGAGTATTAGAGCCAGGAAGAAATATAAAATTTCCCTCAATGTAATTCTGAGACAGTAGGCACTTTAAGGTGAAAATAAGAGAGAAATAAATTTTGTTGCAAAACATAGTTTGAATGCAAATAGAACCAGATGCAGGATCAAAATTGGGGGCTATTGCTAGAGTTTTGAGAAAGCACAGGTTAAGCACTATTTAACTTGGAACAAGTATTTAGACTAAAGTGAAGAAATAACTTCCTTCAAACTACATTCTTCCAAGAAAATAAAGGTAAATCAAGCCTCCCTAGGTGTTCTCTAAATTCTGACTATCACAACCATCAGGAAAGAACAACAATCAGACCAAGGACCTGGGCTTTGTGTTTTGGGGACCAAATGATGCCAAATAACAGATTCTGCTGGTTTCTTACTGAATATCTCTTTCACCTTCTCTTCCTTGTCTTTCTCCCTCTTTTCCCTTTTGCTTTCCATATTTCAACCATTGACTCTTTGGTGATGAATCTCACAGTAGTTAATACATTCTATTCCAAATTGTTGTTGGCTTCCTGGTAGTTATTGCTTTTAGGAGACATTTTTCTTTCCAAATATATATAGTCAGGAAATATCTTTAGAAGAAGAGTGGATTAAAGGTTGCAAAAAAACTAGTTCAACAGTGTTCTATTCTCCTTTGCTCCATTTAAGAATTATTAGTAATTGTTAAGCACGATGTGTTTCTCTTACTGAGTTTGGACTTAGCTTTGCTAGAGCCTTATGCTTCATCTCATTTCCTACTGAAGTATTAACTTCTTGAGAGCAAAACCTGAATCTTATTCATCTCCATTTAGCCAGACCCTAAGGAAGGAGTAAATGCTCAACAAAGTGTTGTTGAATGAATGCTATCTTATTCTTACTTCACCACAGTATTTCTGTTTTTAAAATGGTCAAGCAGCCAACTTTCATTAGTTAATTAGTTAAAATGTTTAGTTTTGGATTATTACATAACTGCTGAGTGTATATAAGAACAGAATCTAACTAGAAAAAACAGTGTCACGAAATGTTTCTTTCAAGTTATATTTGATCTGACTCTTGAAGAATGTATAGAATTTTGTTAACCAGATGAAGCAAGACAGAGGTGAAGTGAGGGAGCAGCTCAAAAATGCAAAAGCAGGACAGAGCATGACATTCAAGTTAACTGGAGAGTAGGATACGGAAGGGAGAAATGAGGCTTGAGAGGTAGTGATACTTCGGAAAACGTACCACATTATATGAAAGCTTTAAAGGATTAAACTTTATTATGTGTGCAATGGAGAGTGACATCAGTTTATAAGTTATGACTCTGGTAGCACTATGGAAGATAGACTAAGGAGAGCTGTGCTGCCTACACAGAACTGCATAGCAGTCTACTGCAGTAGTTCAGGTGAAAAATGGTGACTTGAACAAAGGTAGTAGCAACTAATATGGAAATGATGAAATGGGCTCAGGTGATATTTAGAAGGTTGAACAGAAAAGAATCAGTTAGCGAAGGGTGAGAGAAGTAAAAAGAGTCATGTATGACTCACTAATTATGGTGCCAATGACTGAGGTGGAGGGAGGAATAGATACAGGCAGAGGAAAGATGAACAGTTTGGACATGAGTTTGAAGGATATATAGTACATCAAACTCAAGGTCATATCCTTTAGGAAGTTGAGTAGGAGAGAGAGGAGCTCAGGAAATAACATGGTAGGGAAAATATTTACATGTCATCAGCATAAAGGTGGTATTTGAGATAGAAACTTTTCTAGAATTGGAAAATGACCCCAGGCCTCTTTTGCTTTCTGTGTTCCCTTGCTGCTCTGGTTTTAGCTCCTGGAGATTGACTTTCTTAATTTTCTTGCAAGGTCAGCTATGCATTTATAAGAAAATTGGTTGTAATTTTTTAAAAAACATTTTTCTATTGAGTTATAGTCATTTTATAATGTGTCAAATTCCAGTGTAGAGCACAATTTTTCAGTTATACATGAACATACATACATTTATTGTCCCATTCTCTTTCGTTGTGAGCTACCACAAGATCCTGTATATATTTCCCTGTGCTACACACTACAATCTTGTTTATCCATTCTACATTTTGAAAACCCAGTCCCTTCCCACCCCCCGTCCCCCTGGCAACCACAAGTTTGTATTCTATGTCTATGAGTCTGTTTCTGTTTTGTATTTATGTTTTTTTTTTCTTTCTTTTTTTTTAGATTCCACATATGAGCGGTCTCATATGGTATTTTTCTTTCTCTTTCTGGCTTACTTCACTTAGAATGACAAAAATCTGTTTATCCAGCCAGTTGTTTTGTGGGGAAGAAAATATTTCTGAATATGTACTCTACCGCACTGTCAGAAATATTCCACTGTATTGCTTTTAAAATTAAAACCAGTTGGTTAAAACTTGATAAAGGGCATTCATGAATAACCTACAGCCACAGCATCATACTTAATGGTGAAAACTGAATGATTTCCATTAAGATCAAGAACAAGACGAGAATGTCTGTCCACATCATTTCCATTCAACATTGCACTGGAGATTCTAGACAGTGCAATAAAAATACCAAACCAAAAAATAAAACAAACAAAAAACTCCAAACAAAACCAAAGAAATAATAGGCATCCATATTGGAAAGGAATGATGGTCAAAACTGCCTTTTTTTTGCAGATGATATACTCATCTATGTAGAAAGTCTTATGATTTCTACAAAGAATATTAGAACAAATAAGTGAGTTTGGCAGGATTGCAGGATACCAGATCAATGTACAAAAACCAACTGAATTTCTATATACTAGCAATGATCAATTGAAAATTAAGAAAAATTTTCCAGTTACAATGTCATAAAAGATGAAATACTTAGGCATAACTCTACAAAGAATATGAATGACCACAGTGAAAAGAATGTGACAATGAATATATGTATGTTCATGTATAACTGAAAAATTGTGCTCTACACTGGAATTTGACACAACATTGTAAAATGGCAATAACTCAATAAAATATATTAAAAAAGTGAAAAAAGAATATGAATGACCTATGCAATTAAAATAAACACTGTTGAGAGAAATTAAAGATGACCTAAATAAATAAATATGCTGTATTCATAGGATGAATAACTCAGTATGATTAAGATATCGATTCTCAAACTAGAGAACACAGAAATAAACCCACATGCTTATGGTCAATTAATCTTCAACAAAGGAAGCAAGACTGTACAATGTAGAAAACGTTTCTTCAGTAAGTGGTGCTGGGAAAACTGGATAGCTGTATGTAAATCAATGAAGTTAGAACACATCCTCACACCATACACAAAAATAAACTTAAAATGGCTTAAAGACTTAAACATAAGATAAGATGCCATAAATCTCCTAGAAGAAAACATAGGCAAAATGTTCTCTGACATAAGTGGTAGCAATATTTTCTTAAGCTTTTGCACAGCAAAGGAAACCATAACCACAATGAAAAGACAGCATACAGACTAGGAGAATATATTTGCAAATGATGACGCTGACAAGGGCTTAATTTCCAAAATATACAAACAGCTCACACAACCTAATATCAAAAAAAATCAAAAAATGGGCAGAAGACCTAAATAGAAATTTATCCAAAGAAGACATACAGATAACCAATGGGCACATCAAAAATGCTCAATATTGATAATCATTAGAGAAATGTAAATCAAAACTACAATGAGGTATCACCTCACACCAGTCAGAATGGCCATCATTCAAAAGTCCACAAATGACAAATGCTGGAGAGGCTGTGGAGAAAAGGGAACCCTCCTACACTGCTGGTGGGAATGCAGTTTGGTGCAGCCACTGTGGAAAACAGTATGGAGATTCCTCAAAAGACTAGGAATAGACTTACCATATGACCCAGGAATCCCACTCCTGGGCATATATCCAGAAGGAAACCTACTTCCAAAAGACACCTGCACCCCAATGTTCATAGCAGCACTATTTACAATGGCCAAGACATGGACACAGCCTAAATGTCCATCAGTGGATGACTGGATAAAGAAGTGGTGGTATATTTATACAATGGAATACTATTCAGCCATAAAAAAGAATGAAATATTATCATTTGCAGCAACATGAATGGACCTAGAGATTATCATACTAAGTAAAGTAAGTCAGACAGAGAAAGACAAATATTATATGATATGACTTATATATGGAATGTAAAACATAATACAAATGAACTTATTTACAAAACAGAAATAGACTCAGATATGGAAAAAAAATTATGGTTACCAAAAGGAAAAGTAGGGGGAGGGATAAATTTGGAGTATGGGATTAACAGATACACACCACTGTATATAAAATAGATAAACAATAAGGATTTAATGTATAGCACAGGGAACTACATTCAATATTCTGTAATAATTTTTGTAATAACCTATAATGGAAAAAGACTATATATATAAGAATATATATATGAATCACTTTGCTATACCCCTGAAACTAACACGATATTGTAAATCAACTGTAGTTCAATTAAAAAATGAGAAAAAAAGATGTCAGTTCTCCTCAAATTGATCTATAGATTCACTACAATCTTAGTTAAAATCCTAGCAGGCATTTTTGTAAAAATTGAGAAGCTGATTTTAAAGCTCCCATGGAACATAAAGAAAAAAAAATTTCCATAGAAAAGCAAGTTAACCAGAATAGCCAAAATAATTTTGAAAACAACAAATTTAGAGGACTTACTCTACTTGATTTCAAGAGGTGTTATAAAGCCACAGTAATCAAGGTAGTGTGGTATTGGCATTAAGATAGACAAATGGAACAGAACAGATTGTTCAGAAATAGACCCACGAATGTATGGTCAATTGATTTTTGACAAATGTGCAAAGGCAATTCGGTGGAGAAAGTATGGTTTTTTTCAACAACAAATGATGCTAGAACAATTGAATATCTATGTGCAAACAAACAAACAAAAAACCCCAAAAAACAGAACCAAAGACAACTTTGATCTTTGACCCTTTCGCCATATGAAAATTTAAGTCAAAATGGATCATATACCTAGATGTAGAACCTAAAAGTACAAAATTTCTAGAAAAAAATTTAAAAATATAGAAGAAAATTGTTGAGACCTTCGGTTAAACAAAGATTTCTTTGATAAAGTACAAAAAAGAAACATGAACCATGAAAGAAAAATTGGATAATTTGGATGTTATCAAAATTCAAAACTGTTATTCTTTGAAAGGCATTGTTAAGAGAAGGAAAACACAAGCTACAGACTTGGAGAAAATATTTGCAAGTCATATACCTGAGAATGGATTTGTACTTAGAATGTATAAAGTACTCTTACAATTCAATGATAAGAAGCCAAACAATCCAATGAATAAAATGGGCAAAAGATTTGAACAGATAATCCAACAAAGAAGATATATTGATGCCAAATAAGCACATGAAGAGATGTTAACTGTCATTAGTCACTAATAAAATGCAAATTACAACCTTAGTGAGATGTACATTCCCACTGACTAGAATGGCTAACATTCAAAGAGCAACTATACTATAGCAAGTGTTAGCAAGGATGTGGAGCAATGAGACACTCATACACTGCTTTGGGGATGCAAAATGTACAAGCACTTTGGAAAATATTTCTGGAGTTTCTTTAAAAGTTAAACATGCACCTACCATATGACCCAGACATAACACTCCTAAGTATTTACCTGAGTAATGAAAACATATGTCCACTCAAACACTTGTAATAAATGTTAATAGTAACTTCATTTGCAATAGCCAAAAACTGGAAAAAATCCAAATGTCCATTGAGAAGTAAATGGATAAAAAAAAATTGTGGTACATACATAAAATGGAATATTACTCAACAATAAAAATGGACTACTGATACATGCTACAGCGTGGATGAATCCCAAATAATTATGCTGAGTGAAAGAAGCTAGACAAAGAGAATACATACTGTATAATCCTTTTTATATAAAAAACTGATCTATAGTGACAGAAAGCAGCTCAATGTTTGTCTAGGGATTGAGATATGGTGAGGGTTGGAAAGGGTCACAGAGGAATGAGAAAAATTTTGGGGATAGTAAATATGTTCACTCTCTTCATTGTGGTGATGATTTCACAGGTATATACATATATCAAAACTTATATCAAATATTTCAACATGTGCCTTTAATTGTATTTCAATTATACCTCAATAAAGATATTAAAAATAACTGATTTTAAAAAGATATATATAGCATAGGGAAATATATACAAGATCTTGTGGTAGCTCACAGAGAAAAAGAATGTGACAATCAATATATGTATGTTCATATATAACTGAAAATTCTGCTCTACATTTGAAATTGATACAACATTGTAAAATGACTATAACTCAATAAAAAATGTTAAAAAAAGATATATATATACACACACACACACACACAAAGTCCCACAGGTTGGCTACTTAGAACACAAACTTACAAACTTGTGTTAACCATCACTTTATCTTACCTTTTCAAACTCAGACAAACTTTTATGAATCCACCACCCAGCTTTACAAATGGATGCTTTCACCCCAGCAATTCTGCCTCTAAGTAAGGGCCTTTCCTAGTTACTTTTGTTCTCTGTTCTTATGAGTTTAGAATCATTTAAGAAGTTTTTAGGAGTCCTTTTTTTAAACATTTTTTATTGATTTATAATCATTTTACAATGTTGTGTCAAATTCCAGTGTTCAGCACAATTTTTCAGTTATACATGAACATATATATATATATTCATTGTCACAGTTTTTTCTCTCTGAGCTACCATAAGATCTTGTGTATATTTCCCTGTGCTATACAGTATAATCTTGTTTATCTATTCTACAATTTTGAAATCCTAGTCTATCCCTTCCCACCCCCCGCCCCCTTGGTGACCACGAGTTTGTATTCTATGTCTATGAGTCTATTTCTGTTTTGTATTTATGCTTTTCTTTTTTAAGAGCAACATCAGAAAAATCAAGTGAATTCCTATACATGATGGATGCAGGCATAAATTATAATAATATCTCTTACTTCTCAATGATAATGCAGAAAACCAAGTGAAAGTGGTTTAAATGCTGCAGATAAAATGACTAGAGGTGCATAAATTGTATTACTCCTTTTATGGACACAGTCTTAATATATGACCTACTCTTACTCTTAGAAGTTAACTCATTTAGTCTATTTTAATACTCCTGATTTATTTTAAAGCTGACATAATATCTACTCTGCTCTGAGTATTATAATGACTTTTGGCCAAAAGTAATACAATCCAGATGTGATCACAGCATCAGAAAAATGTTATAATAGAGAAAATGGTTGAACAGCAGAGTTGTCAGAGGACTCATTGACAGAGTCCTTTCCTGCCCCAAGTTTTGAGGATTCTATGACCTCTAATACTCCATGGGCTTTTAACCTGGAGTCTGATCACTCCTTGAAAATGCAGACAAAATTCTGTGTATACATGGAGTTTTCTGGAGAGAAGATTCAAACTTTTCATCACTTTTCTCCCTTCCTTTGTAAGCTATGCCCAGGTCATACTCTCCCAAATATAAATAATTCATAGGCTTATCTTTTTATGAATAAAAGGAAATGGGGGAGGGGGGAGATAGATGTGGGTTTCCTATTTGAAGACAGCAGTTGTGGTTCTTGATTTGAAATGAGCAGGCATGGATCTGGTTCTGATTCTGCTTTGTATTGTGTGTGTGACTTTAGTCAAGTGTCCTACACTTCTCTTGGCTTGTTTCACTGTCCATTCAAAGTAAGAGGTTGGATTAGATACATGCAAAGACCTCTCACTTCCAGTTCCAGCTTCCTAGGGTTCTATATACTGAGGAAGGATTTAATCTTGATTCTACTTTCCCTCTACCCAGGTCTTTGGTGTTTCCCCCTTCTCTGCCAAAGCTCTGCATCAGGGTGATATATCTCTCCAATTATATTGGCTTCTAGCCATTCCTCTGCATGACAAAGACAAAGTTTTAACAATGACAAAGAGTGCTGCCTTTTCCCCTGAGGATACAGGGTCTAGGGCATCTTCTCTCCTTCACATTCTCTGACAGAGGGCAAACCGTAGATCCCATGATGACATATCCCAACTCCCTGTCCTTGATCAATTCATGTGGCAAGTTGTGGTCACTTTTGTCATAGGACATCGGGTCAGTAAGAGCCCTTGGAAATCACATAGTCCATTACCCTCCCCATCATCGTCCCATTGTTTTATATATATATGAGGGAAGAGACTTGCACAGAGCTACACATGGAGTTCACAGATCAGAGTTAAAACCAAGGGGCTCTGACTCCATGTTCAGTGCTATTCTAC
The DNA here is from genome assembly GCF_048773025.1 of Camelus bactrianus. NCBI lineage: Eukaryota > Metazoa > Chordata > Mammalia > Artiodactyla > Camelidae > Camelus > Camelus bactrianus. The sequence continues at coordinate 115,911,616 of NC_133575.1, read as the reverse complement.
AGCACCTTGTTATCAATCATATTGCCAGGCATAATGCCTTATTTTATCTGACTATTCATTCATATTTTTCATTAAAAACATTCACAAACCCCTATCATGTGCCAAACACTGTGCTTGGTGCTGGGGAAAATGCTGACAGGAGCAAGCTATCTCTGGCCTAAAGTACTCCCAGGCTGTAGACTAAGGGTTGTTTCTTGTAGTACCGACTTGGGTTTAGTGCAACACAATAAGTTGATTATCACCATTACCATTATCCCCACCTCCAGGCACCTGCCCACCTGCACTTAGCTAACTAATGTCTAAAATGATTTGAAACAGAGGCAACACAGCATTTAACACCATTTCATTGATTCATATGAATGCACAAGCATTCATTGAACACCTGCTGATTCAATCCTAGCAAAGACAGAATTAATCATCAAAAGAGAAAGCTCAGGTTCCTACTGAGAGGCTCTGTGCATGTTCGCTATGAACGGTAATCCTGTATTAACCATGAACATTCCTTGCAATGGTCATTTGTATATTTCATTTGATTTTCACAACAGTGTAAACTAGGAGAACAAGAATTATCCCTATTTTACTGAGGCTCAAAGTATCTAGGACAGGCTAGGGCTGAAACTTCTGATTTCTACTGTCTTGTAATACTTTTCTATTTTTTTTTTTTTGATGAGACTACCACCTATAACAGTTTGTTTTCTTCTAGAAAAGAGGAAATGTGAAAACCAATGCATTAATTAAGAAACATAGTTTTCTGCCCTAGCAAAAAAAGTCTTCCAGAAAAACAACTACATCTTAAGGAGGAGATTTCAAGGAGAGAGTGACACACAAAGGAATGGGAACAAATAAGAATGACCAAGGTTAGGAGATAAAGAAAGTAGGAGGCACCAAGAAAAGTCCCAAGTATGTGGGGTGCATCAGGCCAAGGCCTGGTAGAAAAAAAAGGAGGGGCAAGCAAATGCCCAAGAGCTAGTGGGAGTGCAAGCTCTAGAAAGTAAGGAAAGATGGGAAGAAGCAAGCTTCATGAGCCTTAGTCAGCACAGTCTTGTCTGACAAGGGAGAAAAGGGTGGGAGGAGAAAGCGAGTCAGCAAGGGTTGGACAGAGGAGTCATACCGTCTAGGACTTTAACTTACACACATTCAAATATGCCTGCTGCCAAAAGACATGGAACGGGAAGAGGGGAAGTTGATTGATGCTGCCTCTCAATGAATTTATAGCTCAGGGTGCATGTGCAGAAGACATGATCTAGATGCAGTCTCAGTTGGTTTCACTCCTAAGAACCTCTAATCTTGGGAGAAACTCTGTATGAGCACAATTTTAGTGGTTAAAGATAGACAAGTTACAACCAGAATGGCTATGGCTCCTGAAAGCAAGCCAAAGACGTCATCAGGTGCTCGACTGCACAGAGTGATCTTTTCCAGTGCTGAGGGGCAAGCTGGTGGTGATGGACCTACTGACCCATGGTACACCTTAATGCTGTACTTGATGGTAGCAGCTGAAGTGAGCCTTTTAAAACTGAAGTCTTGTTAGGAGAAGGAGCTCTCTGCAGTGGCTAAATTGGTGGAATTTGGGGCCAGATTACCTGGCTTTGCAGCCTGGCTCCTCCACATAATACTCACTATGTAGTCTTGGGCAACTTCACTAGTTTCTCCTGCCTCACTTTCCTCATTTGAACAATGAGGATTGTAGGGTACCCATCTGACAGAATAATGCTGTGAGGATTAAATGTGCTAAGGATATAGTGGAGTCTGACAATCTACATGTGTGTTTGTTATCATTGTTGTATCTCTTGTCCTCTCAAAAACCGGCAGTGGTTTTGCATATTTGTTCCTCAAAATAAAAGCCCAAATTCTTACATTGTTCTTGTAAGGCCCTACATGATGTGGTCCCCATCACCTCTCTGACCTCACCTTCTACTACTTTCTCCTTGGCTCACTCAGTTGCAGTCATGTTGGCCTCCTTGCTGTTCCTGCAACATGCCAAGCATGCTCCTACCTCAGGGCCTTGTCACTGGCTATTTGCTCTGCCTGGATCCTCAGTGTGAACTCTCTCATCTCCTTCAAGTTCCTGTTCCAATGTCTGCTGCTCAGTGAGGCTCACACTGACCATCTGGTTCTAAGTCACAGCTTCCACCTCCAGCATGCCTGATTTTCCTTATTCTGCTTTCTGTTCTTTTTTTTTTTTTTTTAACAGTGCATATTACCTTCTAACATTTAAGTAATTTAATTATTATATTTATCATTTATTATCTGTCTCTTCCTCCTGGAAAAGAAGATCCATAGGGCAGGGGCCTTTGTCCATTTTGTTCATTGTTGGATCTCAAGTGTCCAGAACAGTAAGGACCTAGCACAAAGCAGATGTTCAATAAATGTTTGAATGAAATGAATGAATGAATGAATGAATTGGGGTTTAAGGATTTTCAAGGGTAGTTTGACTATATTTGGTTTTCAGTCTCTATGTGGCCTTATTTTCTCCCTTTAGATCTTCAGATGCACAGAATCAAATTTACTGTACTCCATAGTTCAAGGCACACTAGTGTCACCAAATGAGGCCTCCTTTTGTTTTATTTTCTTTTATTGTTTTCCATTTCTTTTCTCATCCCCTCTCCAATTTCTCTTCTTAGCCCACTCTTGTGTATTTAGTGGATCTTCTTCCAATTCAACTTCCATATGAGTGTTTAGATGTGTGCATGTCTTTGAAAAAACCACAGCATTATTGTGTGATTAATTTAAAGAAATAGCATTATATTTCAAATATCCATTCCCTTCTTGCCCTTTTCATGCAGCATTATGTTTTGAAGTGTACCCTTTTGGCTGCACATAAACTTAATAAATCCCTATTTGTAACTGTTGTTTACTACTCCACCTACGTAATGTTGGACACTGAGGATATTCCCAAGCTTGGACCTTGGTCCCCAAAATGCCACTTTAGGAAATACTCATTTACGTGTTTCCTTTTGGATCTTAGTGAGAATTTCTTTTGCTGTATAGTCCTAGGCATGGGGTTGCCTATTGTGTCCTTTGCCCATTTTAGTAGTGAGATTCTTCTTTTATTTACTGCTTGAAAGAAGTTTCTTTTGTATTCTGGATATTGATCCTTGGCTTTCAGACATTGCCAGTATCTTTCTTACCCTCCTGTTAATTGTGTCTATGATGTCCACTGTTGAAAATAAATTTTTAATTTTGCTATTGTCAGGCCCATTGCTTTTTCACCTTACTGACTGAGCTTTTGGAGATCTATTTAAGAACTCACTTATGGTGAGGCCTGGAAGATATTCTCCTTAGCTTGCTTTTATTATCTTTATAGTTTTACTTTTCATCTTAAATTCTTTAATCCATATGGAGTTTATTTTTGTACGTAGTGTAAAAAGGTATACAAATTCCTATTTCTTCATGCAGTGAGTCAATTTTACCAATAATGTTTACTAGATGAGCTATCTTCCCCATATTAATCATATACTAGGATCCCATATATACACGAATATGTTTCTGTACTATTTTGTTCCATTGGATTAATTTTTAGTTCCTGAGCCACTGCTGCACTATTTTTTTATGTCTAGGGTTTTGCAATAATTCCCTTTCTTTCTTCCAGTTTTATTGAGAGATAATTGAGCTATAACATGTATAAGTTTAAGGTATACAGCATAATAATTAGGCTTACATATATCATGAAACGATGACCACAATAAGTGTAGTGAACATCCATCATCTCATACAGATACAAAATTAAAGAAATAGAAAACTTTTTTCCTTGTGATGAGAACTCAGGATTTACTTTCTTAACTTTTATACGTAACATACAGCTGTGTTAATTATGTTTATCATGTTGTGCATTATATCCCTAGTACTTATTTGTTTTATAATTGGAAGTTAGTACATTTTGACTGCCTTCATCCAGTTTCCCCCTCCCACTCACCCCCTCCCCTGCCTCTGGTAGCCACAAATCTGATCTCTTTTTCTATGAGTTTGTTTATTTGTTTTTGAAGTATAATTGACCTCCAACACTATGTTAGTTCCCGGTACACAATACACTGATCTGATACTTACATGTATTTCAAAATGATCACCACAATAAGTCTAGTTACCATCTCTCACCATACAAAAGTATTGTGTAATTATTGACTATATTCCCCACAGTATACATTTCATACCTGTGACTCATTCATTTTGTAACTGGATGGTTGTACTTCTTAATTTCCCTCACCTATTTCTCTCATTCCTCCATCCCTCCCCTCTGGGAACCACTTGCTTGTTCTCTGTATCTGTGACTCTGTTTCTGTTTGGCAATATTTGTTCACCTGTATGATTTTTAGGTTCTACATACAAGTGAAATCAAATAATATTTGACTTTCTCTGTTTGACTTGTTTCACTTAGCATAATACCTTCCAGGTCCATATATATTGATGCATATGGCAAAATTTCATTCTTTTTCATGACTGAGTAATATTCCATGGTATATATGTACCACATTTTTTAAACATTTTTTATTGATTTATAATCATTTTACAATGTTGTGTCAAATTCCAGTGTACAGCACAATTTTTCAGTTATACATGAACATATATATATTCATTGTCACTTTTTTTTCTCTGTGAGCTACCATAAGATCTTGTGTATATTTCCCTGTGTTATACAGTATAATCTTTTCTTTATTCATTCATCTGTCAATGGGCACTTAAGTTGCTTCCATACCTTGATTATTGTAAATAATGTTGCTATGAACATATGCGTGCATATATCTTTTCTAACTATTGTTTTTGTTTTCTTCAGATGCAATTGGCTATCAAAATAAGCAAATTGCTTCTGAGTGTCAATTTGCATCCCAGCTTTTATTGATGCCCACCATTTTCAGTATCTTTTCTGGGATAGAGTGATGAGAGTCTATATAACAATTTTGCATAGGAAATATTCCCAATCTCAAGGCATGTCAGTTTGGTTACTTTCTCAGCAGATTAAAGCAAACAAACAACTGTCTCTGCAAGCATCCAGAGGTTATTAGTAAGTCCTGCTATGTTGGTAGTGTTATCTCTAAACTACAACATTAAGGCTTTCTTTTCTTCAACCATCCTCTTTCTAACATGTAGCAGCTGCTGTTCTGCCTTTTTTGAACATCTTGTGTAAGTACATTATGAAGCATTTCCCAAATTCTATATGATGTACAAGTAAAATGGTCCATTATCTTTCTGCTAAGGGCTTGCAGTTCTGATATGTTACTTGTAGAACTTTCTAAACGTACCTGAACCATCATGTGAGAAAGTTACTGTTTTCCCACCATAAAGAAACTAAGTGTAAACTTACTAACCTTGGCATTTTTTTGTCTCTTTAAATCCATTTAGGTTAAGAGTCTTTCAAATAAAAGTCGTATTTGAAAATTCACATATCTAGTGAATATTGTAAATTTAATGAAAAGCAGATTATACATTTAAGTAATTAGTATTATGTCAAATCACATACGATTCGAATTATATCCTTATTGTTATTATTCCTTCTTGTGTGATTATTTCTAGGATCTGAGCAACACAGGAAGTTTCAGAAGCCAATACTTTTAGGAAAGCAAAGAGGTTTACTTGCAGCAAAGATTTGCAAGGCAGTCAAGGCTCTAAAAGGAGTGGACAGGTATTTAAAGACAGTGGTGGGGAGTATAAACAAAAACTACATGACTAACAAGGTGGTTACTGAACTTACACTTAGTTTAAGGTGGAAAATAATAAAAGGAAGAGAAAATTGTTTTTGTTAGAGGCAGTAACTGACAGGAAAGGCTTAAGGACTAACTTATTTTGGTTGAGGGCTAGAACCAGATGGGGTGATCCTGGTTTTTATTAGTTTATTTATCTCATGGTGTAAAATGTTCTTCCCCTTCTCAACTATGGAATGTAAGGTCTGTATTTACTAATAATGACTTCAGAGCAAGGTAGCATTTCTGTATCCACATGACCAATAGGAATTCCAGAAAAGAAGAACAGGAAAAAAAAGTGGATGGAGGGAAATTTCCCAAATAATACTACAAGAAAATTTCCCTGAGCTGAAGAAAAATATAAGACTTAAGTTTGAAAGAGCCTATCAAGAAATGAGCAGTGTAAACAAAAAATTTAAAAACCATCAAAGCAGATTAACATGAAATTCCAAAACACCAGTCAGAAAGAGTGGAACCTAAATGTATTCAAACAGGAGGGAAAACAGGTTAACATTCAAAGGAACAGGTTTTCAAAATCCGAGGGAAATTATCTTTGACCTAGAATTGCAAGCCTTGAAAATTATCAATCAAATGTGAGAGTAGAATTAAAAATTAAATTAAATAATAAATTTAATTAATTAAATCCTCATGTACCTTCTCTTAGTATGTTCCTTGATTATGTGTGTCAAAGTTAGGTATAAATCAAGTTAATTCAACTGAGAAGATCAATGAAAGGAAGTCTTGGGATGACAGTTGAGTGATAGATCTAGAGAGCAATTAAGTCCTCATGAATGCAGGAGGATGGAGGCTTCAGAAGGGTGCATCTGGGAATAAATAGGATTCCAGAGCTTTATTGGGATCTTTAAGAATATGGATTGTTCTAAGAAGGAAATAAAGGCAAACAAAGAAAGAGAACAAGATATGCAAATAGAGCCTCCAGGAAAACAAAAGAAAGTTGTACTAGGAAAAGAATATAATACATTACTGAGCTGTGCAGTAAGCAATATTTGTAATGCAAATATTGTATATTTATTTTCAAATTTTATAACCAACTATAGACAAAGCACTTGTAGACTTATGAAACAGAAAGTAAATGCTATTAACCTTGACAACAGAAAAATATAAGCACAGAAGAAGCAATGGGTAGGTAGGAGAAGGGAAGGAGAAATGCAGGGAAGGGTGAGAGTGTTATAATTTCATTTTGCATGGACAGTCAAGGGATTTATTGATAGCTCCAGAAACAAGAAATGAAGATGTAAGTACAGGAATTCCTCATTACCTGAATCTAATCCATTCCTGAGAACATGTTGGAAAGTAAATATTCAGATACCAGCAGAGTTTTTCTATTATCTAAGCGGAAAAGAACACTGCATTCACAGCCCATTCAAAAACTCCAAACCATTTCCCTAAATATTACTAAAAACACTCTGAAACATCAATAAAACAGCCCATCAAAGATTTCTGCATAATATAAATCACTTTAAACACCAATTACCTAATTATGTAACAGTTAAGGAACTCATTAGTGGGTATGTTTATGAGCAATAGGCAACAACACTGTGCCGTATTGGATATGAGCTTGATTTTCCCTGTGTCCTTCAATAATGTGGACTGTATGTAAATAAGCAATGTAATGACACAGTACAGATAATGTCTAAATCAGACCAGGTTTGGTAGTCTCTTAGGAACCTGACAGAAATAAATACTGGGACCCATTAAGGGCTAAACTCTTATGGCAAGAGTGTGGGTGGGGTGGATAACTATAATGCCTAGCATATTTAAAAAAGGCTCTAACTTCTCTTTGGAGTCGTCTGTGATCTAAACGTTTTGGGTGACATTGTATGAGGATTCTTTACAGCAGGTTCCCATTTCAGAGACTGAATTTTGGATAAACGGTTTTACATGGGGTTATAGCCAGTCATTGGGCAGTGAGAGCTCAGATAGCTAGGTAAAGACAATCCATAAAGCAAGCAAAAATGGTCTACTATAGCTGTATGAGGAAGGAAAGGGAGAGACTGTGTGTGGTGATGTCACTGAGTTAAAGATTCACTTTCCACAATTGGCAATAAATACCATAAAAAATGACAAAGTACCAAACAGCAGTAGAAGCAGATGATTTAGAGATGTGGTACAAGTCCTCAGAAGATAAAAAAAAATCAGAATCAGATGGAAGAATTCAAAGGGGTCTTTCTGGGGAGCAGGACTAGGGTCATTTAGGGGACTATTACTTTGCATTATTAATTCTTTATATTGTTTGATTTTTAAATGTCCAGTGTATGTATTTTTACTAAGATAAATTAAAATATTTGTTTTTTAAGAAGGCAAATCTGGCCAAGTCATTCCATACTAAAATATCCTTCAAAGTTGCCTCCAACCTGCCTCATTCACTTCATTTTGTGTTTGTGTGTGTATGTGTAACAGTCTTACAACCATCTGTATTACATGTGTTTATAAACACTCCTTATGTGCATTTCAGAATGGCTATTATGTCCATTCCCTTAAATAAAAATGTTCTCACTGTAGTAAGTATCACTCTTATAAAAATCTTCATTACATGTATTTTTATTTTAAAAATTATTTTTAATTGAGATATAACTGACATATAACATTGTATAAGTTTAAGGTATGCAATGTGTTGATATAATGCATTTACATATTGCAATATGATTACCACCATATCTTTAGCTAATATCTCTTTTGAGTCACATATTTATCATTTTCTTAATGTGGTGAGAACATTTAAGATCTTGTCTCTTAGTGATTTTGAAGTATATAATACAATATTGTTGTCTATAATCACTGTGTTCTGCATTAGATCTCCAGAACATATTCATCTTTTAGTTGAGAGTTTATACTCTCTAACAACACCTTCTGAACTTCCCATGCCCCAGCACCTGGTTCTGTCATAGTGAGAACTCACAGAGGCAACAAATGAATCCCTCTTATGCCCAGAAGAATAGCAGGAAAGACAGCCTTTCCTGGTGAAACAATAGCCTTGGCAGGGCGTGCTGTACCAGGCAGAGCAGAGCTTAACTGGCAATACTTGATGGCGCCTGCTATTCAGAACCATGCAAGGCTATATCTGCTTTGTCTAGTAGCAGCAGTAGCAAGGACACTGGCAGAAAGGTTTCAGACAGCGCTGAGATCTTGTGGCCAGAACAATGGAATGGACTTTACTTGTTGGAGCATCAGTATAGAGGGAATAACATGGCCCAAGTGTACAGTGGTCATCCCAGCAAGAGCAAATTGTTTGTGAGCACACGAGAGATGCCTCAAAATGCTTGAGATGGACTATGCAGGAAACATGATAGTGAAATTTGAATTAGTACTGTCAGTGTGACTTTATTTGTCCCCATAATCCAGTGAGGCCAAGAGGGGCCTACTAATGTAGTGCAGTAGGCAGCATTATCTGAATGTGACTCTGGGGGCTGGACAACTAGTTAGCTGGGACGAGCCTTTCCATTCTTCCAGAGGGTGCACTGTCTCCAAATTCAGCTTCTAATAGGACCAGCAGTTCCTCCTCTAGCAGGGGACTGACAACACCCTATGGGTCCCAAGATCTCCCAGTGCTGAGCCACTGGCATTTCCAAACAGTATCTCAAATCCTGACTGTCAGTTACTAAGCAGTTTATTCTTTCCCCAGTGAACGGGACAAAAAAGGAGACCCACAGTGTGGAGGCATCTGTCTACTGTAATTCAGAGTAATTATCTGGGCCCAGTGCTGATCCTGGTCCTAGCACATCTCTCTTTGGGAATATGGGAAGAATTGGGTGTTAGGAACTTCAAGGTGTTTTGTGTCCCCACAAAATTCATATGATAAAGTTCTAACCCCGGTTCTTCAGAATGTGACTGTATTTGGTGATGGGGACTTTACAGATGTAATTAAGGTAAAATTAGGTCATTAGAATGGACCCTAAACCAATCTGACTGGTGTCCTTATAAGAAGGATAGGACACAGACATACATAGAGGGAAGACCATATGAAGACTCAGGGAGAAGATGGCCATTGACAAATGAAGGAGAGAGTTCTCAGAAGACACTAACACTGCTGACACCTTGATCTTGGACTTCTAGCCTCCAGAATAAGTGAGAGAATAAGTTTTTGTCATTTAAGCCACCTAGTACTTTGCTATGGTGGTAAACTGATAAACATGGGAAACTGTATTTTCTCTTCTCATGCTGCTGTTTGGCTATTAAAAATTCTCCTTTCTCCATAAAGCCTATTTCTGAACACAGTGGTTCTCAACCTTGAGCATATATCAGCATCCCCTGGAAAGCTTGTTAAAATACAGACTATGGGGCCCCACCCCAGAGTTTGTGATTCATCAAGTCTAAGGTAGCACCTGAAAATTTGCATTTAGAAGAAGCTTCCAAGAGATGCTGATGCTACTGGTCCAGGGATCACACATGTAATTTTGTAGGATTGGCTGAGCATTGGTGCACACAGAGGTAATAAGCCATGTGTGACTTACCTGGCATGATAGTATGACCACAAAGGAATGTATTTGGCATGACAAGTAGTTAAGGAGAACACAATAGCCAAAAATGGCACCTGGAGTCCCATCTCAAGCTTAGTTGATAGTATTATGAGCAGAAACAGTCAGCAACTGCTATGCCTGGAGGTGAGTGGTCAGTGGGTAGGGGTGGCAGACATACCCTACTAAGGTGACTTCCAATAAGTCATATCTTTGTATATGATCCCTTGCTCTAGAATGTGGGCCAGTACCTGAAACCTTCTTCTAAGCAACAGAATATGACAAAGATAATAAGATGTCACTCAGATGGTTTTAATGTTATGCTATGTTATGTTATGAAGACTACATTCTAGCAGATGAGAGATTCTATTGCTGGCCCTGAAGAAACAAACAGATATGTTGTGACTGCCTCAGCCTCTAGGATCTGAGAGAAGATTATAGTTAAGAGCCAGTGAAAATCAAGGCCATCAGTCAATAGAGCATAAAGAAGTAAATTTTGCTAGCAACTGCAGGAACTTGGAAGAGGACCGTAAACTCCAAATGAGAAGGCAGCCTGACTGCTACCTTCATTAAAGACTTGTGAGACCCTGAGCAGATGACCCAGCTGAGCTGTACCCAGACCCCTGACTCATGGAAACTGAATGATAAAACGTGTGCTGTTTATAGCTGCTAAATTTGTGATATTTTGTTACTCAGCAATATAAAACTAATACAGGGCAAGAGAGGGTGGGAGGAGGATAGAGGATAAATATAGCAAGTTGCTGTCCAACAAATAGGCTGGTAACTTTGCTGTAAGTGATTGCTTTGTTTCTAGACCTGAGGCAAACAGTTGCTTCTGAGCAGGCCCCAGACTGCCAGAAGCTCGAAAATATCAGTCTGGGCCCAAAGCGAAGGCTGATATAAACACATTTTGCACAGAATTAATTGGCAACTTTGAGCCTTCTAACTTTAGGAGTGCCACCTCAGCATGTCAACACATTTGACATTCAGTGACTTGGGAACCCAGGAGCCACCTTGCATGTTTGTGATAGGGATAAGCCTTGTAAAACATGATGGGCTAAAAACTAGTAGTTTAAAGTAAAGGGATCAGTAACTATGGGATGCTAATTTAGTTGCCCTCATGCCTAGGTTGCAGTATATCTGCTACTTGGGAAAGGCTCCCAACTGGAGCTCTGGTGCCCATTCTGACATGACATGGGTTTGATCACACAGGTTTGTTCACTTACTATTTTTCATTCAAATCCAGGACCCAGAGTCAAGGCTCATTATTTGAATCTACACACCTAGAGAAAGGTAAGTTATGGCAAACGCCCATAACAAGTCGATTTTGAAAGTGGAAGAGTAGAGGAGGGGAGTGGGCAGCTTAAAGAGGCCCATTGGTGGGGGAGGGTATAGCTCAAGTGGTAGAGTACATGCTTAGCATGCAGTAAGTCCTGGGTTCAATCCCCAGTACCCCCATTAAAAAAGCTAATAATAAATAAATAGACATAATGATCGCTGCCCACCAAAAAAAGGGGGCCCATTGATGTGCACCTGCCCTGTCACCACTGAGGCGGATCGGGAGGCTTTTCTAAGTGAGGCTCTTGTTATATTCTAGGACTCTTATCTTGGAGGCCATCTGTATTCATTTGCAGACTTGTGGCTTAAATAACAGATATTTATTCTCTCCCAGTTTTGAAGGCCAGAAGTCTGAGATCAAGGTGTCAGAAGGTCTCTCTATCTGGCCTGTAGATGGCCATCTTCTCCCTGTGTCTTTACATGGTCTTCCCTCTGTGTCTGTGTCTTAATCATTCTGTGTGTGTGTGTGTGTCCTAATTGCCTCTTTTTATAAGGATACCAGTCATATTGGATTAAGGTCCATTCTAATGACCTCATTTTACCTTAATTATCTTTGTAAAGACCCTATCTCCAAATACAGTCACATTCTGAGGCAGTATGGATTAGGATTTCAGTATATGATTTTTGGGGAGTCACAGCTCAGTCCATAACACATTCTAAAAAGGCATTTCTAACATAGCCTTTAGCTCAGTCAGATTGTGCTTGTCATAACAGTAATTGTGACTGAAAGACACCATCTAATACATAGAAAATAAAATTTCCCTACACCAACATCAAGGAGCATTGTATGAAGCTGGCTATACTAAACATAAGACTCAACAGCCCTCTCCCCATCAGAACAGTGTTTGGACTTTCAAGTTCTCATAAAGGTAGTTTCTTGCCAATTATACCATCTGTTTTGGGTTGAACTGAATCCTCCCAAAATTTGTAGGTTGTTTATATGCTGAAGCACTAAACTTCAGAAATGACATTGTTTGGAAATAGGGTGATTGTAGTTATAATTATTTATGTAAGGATGATGTCATACTGGAGTAGGGTGGGCCCCTGATACAATTGGAATCCTTATAAGGAGAAGAAATTTGGACACAGAGAATGCCATATGAAGACCAAGGCTGAGATTGGGGTGATGCATCTACAACCCTACGAAAGGCCTGGTTCAGAAGGAACCAACACTGGCAATACCTTAATCGTAGACTTCTAGCCTCCAGAACTGTGAGACAGTTTATTTCTGTTTTTTAAGCCACCCAATTTGTAGTACCTTGTATGGCAGCCCAAGCAAATGAATACACCATTGGATGGGGTAAGATCCCACCCAATCCTTTGACAAGCTCAACCAGGGCCCTTCTTAGGAAAGTATGAATTCTGTATTAGTCAAGGCAATTAATGCTAACTGCTGTATAAACAACCCATGATCTCAGTGACTTAATACAATACATTTCTTGCACATAAGACAATCTGATGAGAGTTTGGTGGCTCTCTTGGGTAGTTATTTCCTAAGTGGTGACTCATAGATCTAGGCTCCATTGTAACTAGGGCTTTGGGAACCCTCTATTGAATCCCCTTCATCTGACTGTCTGATAGAAAGAGTGTAGAAAAAGCACATCTGCTTTTAATTTCCTTGGGATTGTCAGATCCTGGGGAATGGAGATGAGTATGCCTCAGGTAAGATGAGTTCATATCCTTGCTGTCTCCAGTCTCCAGTCTAACAAATGGGCATGGCTACCATATGCCTTTAAGAACAGTTGGAATTAGTCAGAATCATATATACAACCTGTTCGCTAATATCTGGTTCTTCTCTCCTTGGATACACAGCTTAGCTAAACTTCCCAGCTCCCCTGCAGCTACATGGGCCATGCAAGTAACTTTGTGCAAATGGAGGAGTCTCTAGGTCTGCCTGAAGGCCTAATCCCACAGAGACCTGAACTCTATTCCTGGCTCATCTACTCACTGGTGGCTGTGTGACCTCAGACAAGTCTGTTAGATCAGACAACTACCTTGAGAGAGAATAAGTTCCTGTTGAAGCAGAGGTGGGACCAAGAAAGTAAGTCATTTGTGTGAATTTGATCAGAGAGGGTGATGAGGATGAGAGTTGACTCTTTTTTTAAATTGAAGTATGGTTGATTTACATGAGGACTGACTCTTGACAAACAGAGTGCTGGGAGTAAGGATGACGGGAAATTTCATGGTAGATGGCCTACTATCTATGCAGTGAGCCTTACCCTCATATTAGTATTGCCATTACTGCTATAGATTTAAAGAGAAAATTTCAGTAAAAAATGCTTATCTTCTGTAGTCTCCTCCTCCATTTCCTATTTCTGCCATATTTTCTTGCTTTCAAACTGCATTTCATTTTTCTACATGGAACATGCATTCCTGGCTGGGATACCATTGGTTTAAAGTGAGGCTGACGCCTGTTGCTTTCTACAGAATTGGACAACTTGGTGAGGACAAGTCTTAGGTTGACCTCTCTCTTGAACTCTTTTAGGTTCTGTATCTCTGTCTCTCTCTTTCTCTGTCTATCTGCCTCTGTCTCAGTCTATTTCTGTCTCTCTCTCTTTTGCTCTATTCTATCTTTCTTTTCCCTTGCCTGGGAATTCAGAAGTATCAATTTCAACACTGACCCTCTAATCTCAATGGGGGGCTCCAATATTTTAAAGAAGGTTGCTACACTTGGTTAATCTTTAGGTTTATTTATTTTTAGAGGAGGTACTGGAGATTGAACCCAGGACTTTGTGCATGCTAAGCAAGCACTCTACCACTGAGCTATACCCTCCCCCTATTGCTTAATCTTTAGTCTGTACAAATCAAACTGACAAACAAGAAAGGTAAAAATATCCTAGATAACCTCTTCAATCACTTGGACTCCATTGTTATCTCTCTCTTATCTTTTTTTTTTTATAAAGTTACATTATCTCTGTAGTGTTGCAATCAATTAATAATTTTCCAAACCATAAAATATTGCTGGTGAAAGGAAAATATAGTAACATTTTAATTTCAATTGTCTTCAGCATCATTTATTATCAGTAGTTCTCATAATCTCAGAGATTAATGAAAGTTAACTATGGGCATAAGGGTACATATATTCTTCAGGAACTCACTCTGGGCACCTCTCTTCCATAGTGTGCAAGCTGGAGAGCTGGTGATGTAGGTGTTCATTTGTAAGCTTAGGTCAGATTCAGTAAGATTCCAGCATGCCTAAGGGAATGTTTCATGTGTATGTTTATGTTGAGTATCTGGTACTAGAGGTCGAATTTATTGATTCCCAGTGCACTTTTCTTATCAGAGTTCTAGTGTACCACTCCAAGTTCAGTTCCCCCTTTACAGTCTCATTTAGAATAGTATTATTTGTTTACTTTTCATTAGTGTTATACCCTTCCCTTTGAGTGATTTTGTGGAGTCAGTCTATCCGTGAAATCTTCCCAGATTCTTAATATGACCCGTGTGCCAATTCGGGGTGTATGGGAAACAGGCATGGATGGAATTAGAAGTGCAAAAAGTTGCCTGTGGATTACCACCTGTGAAAAGAGAAGGGGTGCAGTAGAACTGGGCAGAGGGAGTCGGCAGACTACAATATTAACTTGACAAAGTTTCTGCCAGCCCAAAAGGGAGATAAAAGCAAAGATTTACTCTTACTTACAGGAGTCCTGCTGAGATGTCTTGCTAAGTCCTGCTGTATGGGAGCAGCTAGGTCCTTGTACTACTATTTTGCTGATTTTTAAGTTGAGGCCATCTTGTGAAGAGCATGACTGGGTCAAATGCTGAGGTGGGCTCTGAAGGAGCTAACAGCTGGAGGATGTGGTCAACTAAATGTTCTTCAAAAGTTCTCCTACTACAATACACTGAGAAATGTTGTATAAAATACAATAAATGTCTTAGTTGAGTTTGTGAGAAACTAATAAGCTATTACCATGTCCTGAGTGTAGGTGAGAATTCAGAAGATACACTTGGCCCTTCTCATAGATCTCTTCAGGTCAAGCACTCAATACCCTTCCTGCCTCACTGCCAGCACCACAGAGGTCACTCCCAGGCCAGGACATTCATACCAGGGACCAGCCCCAGGAAATGATGCTGGAGCTCTCCTTTCAACACGTCTGGGTTTAGTGTAGCTTTGTGATGTTTATAAGTCTTTTAAATCTTTCAGAAAATGTCCTTAGACATTTTCATCCCTTTCAAGTGTGTCAGAAAACTGTGGGGGTGAGAGTGAGAGTGAGAGTAAGAGGTGGTGCATCAGTGTCACTTTGCTTGTAAGTACATTCTTGTTAAAATAAATAAAATTCTTATTTATATACTTTACATAAGGGTTAGAGTTTTTAATTTTTTGAAAAGCTACTGGATTTCTTTCCTCCGAATGTCAGTCAGCTAAGGTGAACTTTCTAGTCTCTTTTCCAAGTATCAAAAACAGTTCAATTCCCCCAGGACAGAAATTTCAATATTAAATACAATTATTAAACTACACTACTTATACTTAATTGGGTATGTACACATTAGAAAGTAGAACTTGGGAAAATCTATTCAAATTACACATCCCCCCACCTTTCTTCCCCTGTCTGGGTCTCCTACCCATCACTTCCAAATTAAAACCACTAATCTATGCAATCCTTACCCCTCTCTTCTCATCCATAATTGAGTCCCTCATATTCAATTTTGAAGTTCTCTCAATGAACACATTCACACGGGTTTGAACTTGGGGCAGATTTCAGGAACGGTGGCTTCAGGCATTGGAGTTAACCTTTACGGTTATCTGGCAGCCACCACTTGTTCACCACACTCTTGACAGGTGTACTAGGCTGTATCTGCAGGAAATTCTAGAGCTGAGACTTACTATCCATGGGGAACACTAGTCTTCTAGATAGGCAGTAAGAGCTTCTGATGAAATTCAGCCTGTTGGCCTGGACTTGATAGCTGCCAGTGAATCTTCCTGATGGTGATAGCTTGCTTTCTTGGAATTTAAGCATTGGCTTACCCTAAATTTCCCATTATTATATCTGCACTGCCTGTTGGGAGACTCAGTATCTACCTAGGCTTGGACCCTTGTCAGCTCACTTCTCTAAGCTATAGCTGTCACTACATAGCACCTTTACTTTCCAGACCAAATTGTCATCCAGTACCTATAGAAGGGCTTGTCATCCGTATACCTATTTTGGTACATTTATCCAGCATATTTTCAGGTCTTGGTCCCTTCCAGCTCGTCTTGTCCTATAGTGAGCCAAGACATATTTACCCCACCCTTAGCTAGAACAGAAATACCCATAATAATGGAAGGATGAGTGAGCTGAAACCAGTTATACTCTGTAAGTGCAGATGCACTTAAAACAGGGTTATATGTATTTGCTCATGCATCTGACTTTCATACTAGACAGTAAACTTTGTGAAGAGAGTTACTCTGTGTCTGCAAGACCTTGGCATTGAGTAGCCCCTCTGTGAACATTGGTTGAAATGAAAATGAAAACTGTATAATTGCATGTGACTTCTCAGTGACTTGAGAGTCTCCTCAGAACATCCCCAGTGATGCTGCCACTGACCAGGAGAGCTGTGAAGCTCCTTGGGAGGAACTGAATGTCCTCCAAGGGCAAGTGAGGAATGGAAGGGGATTTGCATTCATGGGCTGCTTCTTTCAAATTCCTCTCTCCTGTTGGATATAAGCTCCTCTACAGGATTTTCAAGAAACTGTGTTGAGAAGTGACAACTGGGGACAAGTTGATTTTATTTTAAAGATAAGAAAATTGTCATTTTTAGAAAATACACAACAGTGAATTTGAAGTTCTGACATTTGACCAAGTGGAAATACACATCTTGTGGGCACCTGTTGAGTGAGGTGACCGCCAGCAGAAGCTACCATAGGAATATAGAATATATATCACTCCAAACAACCCCATTTTCTTCTTTTCCCTCTGTTAAATTTTTGATCAGGGTTCTTATTATCCTTGTAAATAGGGGAAATGTTGAGCACAGTGAATCTGGATTTCAGCAAGGCATCTGACAAAGTCTCTCATGATATCCTCATGGACAAGATAGAAGAGGGCTATACGGATGAAGAAATAAGTGCAGGGAAGTAAAGTGACACCTATGGTCAAATAACTAGCATTGGGCTGTTTTCAAAGCACTTTTTATAAATCCAAGGAATCCCTTACCTTACTGACATAGGTTTTTCCTTATGAAACATGACACAAATTAGTCCAACAATCTGGCTCCTCTCCCCTACTTTTGCCTCCTGATGAAATCTGTGACAACTTAGGGCCTATTTACCTACAAAGATAAGTTTGAAAGAGAAAGGAGAAGAAATAAGGAAAACTCAGAGGCTGTTGTATAAATGGATCTCAAAAAGATTCCAAATGATAACACTGGGTTATGAAGAACATGAAACTGAGTGGCTAGATAACTGCTAATTGACAGATGCTTTAAGATGATTTACTTCGGCCTCAATTCACATTGAAATAGAAACAGAACATATGAAATCAGTGGAGCATCTCGTTGGGTAAAATAATCCCTGGGTGAGCAAGTTAGTAACATGACATACATTATAAGACTTTCCTTCGCAAAGACTATGTCACCCCTTTATTATGTGACAAGCTAGGTGTAAAAAGGAAGGGTGAGGACCTCACTGTGGGGGTGTGTGTGTGTGAGTACATATGTATTTGTCTATGTATTTAATCATATATGTGGGCCCAGGCCTATAATGTATGTACTTAAGAGATTATTACCAACGTATGTCCCTATGCAAATAACACAAGTAATGTAGTACTCATATCCTTCTCAGTTTTTTCCTCCTGAAGAGGCACCCAAGGTGTGTTTACCTATAAAGATCAGTTTGAGGTAGAAACTGTGAAAAATATAAAGAAAAGCAGAGACTGTTAGATGATTAGATCATAGGACTATTATAAATTATAATAATGGATTATGAAGATGTGAAACTAAGTGGCATGTGAGAAAAAAACCTAAACAATTGCCATTTCTGTTCTGACTTTGTTGGCTTGTATTTTAAGTCTCCCATCACTAATCCCTTAGGTAGGTTTGGCTTTTGATGGTTTGCAAAATAGTTTTACACATGTCATTTTGTGGGATCTTACAACACTGTCATAAGGTAAAAATTAGAGATTAAAAAACTATCTACATTTTACAGAAGAGCAAACTGAGCAGCAAAAGGTGGTAGAACTTTGCCTAAAGCCACACGTGGAGTCCATGACAAAGCTAAGATACAACCCCAGGTCTAGGTTGTTACCCAGGTCTCTGTTGAGTCATATTGCCACCCTAGCTGGGAGGCTTTTTCTGTCTTCCTCCTCTGTGTTACTTCTTTTGTTTTCACTTTCTTACTGTCAGACTCTTTCATTCGCCATTTGTCCTCCTTACATCTTACCCACCTAACTTGGAAAAATCTAAAGGACAAAATAGATGTGCAAACTGGTGTAGGAAAACCTAACTTTAAATTTCCCAATTTTAACTCTAGGTGGAGAAGAATAGGGATACATGTGTGCAAGCATGAATGTAGGGGATATGGAATGCGAAAGGTGAGGTTCAGGCTAGGGTTAAGATAAGTAACCTAGGGGTTCAGAGTAAAAATAGAACTTCAATCTTGACCATAATTCCCAAAGTTAAGTTTCATAATAGAACATCAGCTCTACAAATCTCTCTCTGTTTTTTTAAACTATTTTGTTGAGGTAGCATTGACATACAAAAAGGTGTACATATTTAATGTATACAACTTGATGAGTTTGGAGGTTAAGTTTACACCTGTAAACAATCACCACAATCTATGCTATAAACATATCCATCACCTTTAAAAGTTTTCTCACACTCTATTTATTATTATCATTTTTTTTGTGTATGATAAGAACACTTAACATAAGATCTAACCTCTTAGCAAAATTTTAACTACACAATACAGTACTCTTTGCTATAGGCACTATACTGTGCAGTAGATTGCTACATTTTATTCATATTGCATAACTAAAACTTTGTACCCTTCAACTAACATCTCCCGTTTCCCCTCCCCCCAGCCCCTGGCAACTGCTATTCTACTCTCTGCTTTTATGACTTTGACTGTTTTAGATTCCTTATTATAAGTGGCATCATGTAGTATTTGTCTTTCTGTGTCTGACTTATGTTACGTAGCATAATGCCCTCGAGGTCCATCCATATGTTGCCATACATGCCAGGATTTCCTTCTTTTTTAAGGGTGAATAATATTCCATTGTAGGTATGTACTACATTTTTAAAATCCATTCATCTATTGATGGACGTTTAGGTTGCTTCCATGTTTTTATTACTGTGAATAATGTTGCAATGAACATAGAAGTGTTGTATCTCTTCCAGATTCTAATTCCTTTGGTTATATACAAAAAAGTGGGATTGCTGGATCATATGTCTACCAATCTCTTGAAAGATTCCCAAAGCATGTTGATATTTGCTTTCAACCAGTAACATAAACCATCACATTAACCATTGTTTAATGGTAAAACCTTAAGTAGTCTGATCAAAACCTCAGGGAAAAAAATTCTTCAGGTTTCAGTAAAGCATACTGGATTACAGGGCAAATTTACTAAGCTCAATCTCTTAGGATACAACTTGTGGTCATCTTCATCTTTCTTTGCAGGGAACAAGTCTGGGAAGAAGACAGATGAAACACAGCTGGGATTTCCAGACTGGATGAGATGGGCATTTTGGTTCTATGAAATGCCACTGCCTACTCAACAACAAAAATATATAAAATGGGGACCAAGGATATGAATAAAGAAATACATTACCAAGGGGGTTGATATCATTACTGTAATTCAGATTTTGTTTTGAGTTTCCTGACAGCCATGACATAAATGAAAAATGGTCTGAATGATCACTTCTGTCCCTGATAATGTGACTAGTGCTGGAATTACACAGTTATTATATTACTTCTTTGAAACATTTTAAAATATCTAAGAAGACCTTTCTTTTGCTATTTACTGTATCCACCTCTGATTCAACCACATTTTTTTTTTCAGTAGCAGAAATGTTTTTCTCTCAGGAAAAATAGATAACTGGGATTTTGATGGAGCCAATAGTTTAAAAATATACATTGATATGGTTAATTTAATTAATCCACCTGTATCATTCATTGGCTTGGAATTTACTGATAGAAGCAGTAAGATAAGGTTCTTTTTGTAGCAAAGATTTACTTATGTAAATATGGAAAACTAATACACATGTTACTTGCAGAGTAATTCTACTTCAAGGGACTAATTGTTGTGATGCTTCTTAGTCTGACAATGTTCACGTTGGTGGCTTTTTAATAGCTAAGTTATTTGCAATCTCTGTATATCCTTTGGTATACAGGACTAACACTTCAGAGACTGTTTATTTTACCCTTTTTTTCTCTGCAATTTGAATAAGCTGCTGACAAGTGGAAGGTGTGTTTTGGTTATGGTATCACGTCATGAACAGCTCAGCATGACAAACAGAATTAAAGAGAATTATCATGATTTTCCACTAATTTACATTTTTCCATATGAGAGAACACTTTACTACATCAACTATGCATAAATGGTAACTCATATTAGCATAAATATTAAATATAAACAGGATATAATTTAGAGCAAGATTTAGGGAATTACAAACACCTGGGTACAATTAGGCATCTTTGCTACAAATTTTAATTCTTTTACTTGTTATTCATCAGGTTTTAACAAGAAAAATATTTAACTCTTTGTCTTACCTATCTGCAGCATGTGAAAGGGCTCTGGCCTTGTATTCAGCATTCTAACTCTTGGAGTGAAAGTTATAGCATTTTTCTGGGGTGGGAGAGAGCCCCAGGTAACAAGGTAGGAAAATTGAGATGATTCCCTCTGACTCTGTGAATATATCATAGCCTACTATTGAGTTAATTTCCCCAAACTTCCTTCTTTTTTTTTTTTCATAGACTCTATTTTTTTTTAGAGGAGTTTCAGGTTCACAACAGAATGGAGCAGAAAATATAGAGACTTAGCACATAGCCCTCCCCACCCACACATATATACTCCCCTACCCTCAACATCCCTCATCAGTGTGGCATATTTGGTACACTAGATGAACCAACATGGGCACATTACTATCAACCAAAGTCCATAGTTTACATTAAGGTTCACTCTTGATGTTGTACATTCTACGGGTTTTGACAAATGCATAATGACATGTAGCCACCACTATAGTATCATACAGAATAATTTCACTGCCCATAAAATCCCTTGTGCTCCACGTATTCATTCCTCCCTCCCTCCCTCTCCCCAAACCCCTGGAAACCATGATCATTTATTGTTTCTGTAGCTGTGCCTTTTCCAGAATGTCATTTGGTTGGAATTGTACAGTTTGTAGCCTTTTCAGACTGGCTTCTTTCATTTAGTAATATGTCTTTTAAGTTTTTTTCATGTCTTTCACGGCTTGATAGCTCATTTCTTTTTTTTTCCACAGAATATATATTTTAATTTACATATATGTACTGTTCATTGTTTCTAAGAACGTTTAGAGCTTTAGCTTTTTAAACTTACATAATTATCAAAGGAATAATGCCAACCACAAAATAAGAATTAACTCAAAAAGATACATACACCCTGCTATTAATAGCAACATTGTTTATAATTGCCAAGATATAGAAGCATCCTAAGTGCACATCAATAGTTCAATAGACAATGAAGATGCAGTATATATATATATTATATATATATTATATATATATATGGAATGGAATACAACTCACCCATAAGAAAGAAGGGTATTTTGCCATTTGCAGCCCTTCATTCACTTCTTTTTTTCACTTCAAAAACCAGAACCTTATAACTGTCAGAGACATTTCCATTACATCAAAAACAACAAAATACCTAGAAATAAACTTAACCAAGGAGGTTACCTATACTCTGAAAACCGAAATGACACAAAAAAATGGAAAGATTTCTTGTGCTCTTGGATTGGAAGAATCAACACCATCAAAATGGCCACAGTACCCAAAGCAATCCACAGATCCAACGCAACCCCCAGCAAAATACTCACAACATTCCTCACAGAACTAGAACAGACAATTCCAAAATTTATAAGGAACCACAAAAGACCCCAAACAGCCAAAGCAATCTTTTGTAGGTCTTTTTTTTTTTCCCACTTTCTTCTTTTTGTTCTCTTTTCTTATGGTTTGATGACTAGAGACGGTCCTTTAACATCTGTTGTAAAGCTGGTTTGGTGGTGCTGAAATCTTTTAGCTTTTGTTTATCTGTGAAGATTTTGAGTTCTCCATCAAGGCTGAATGAGAGCCTTGCTGGACAGAGTGTTCTTGGTTGTAAGTTTCCCCCTTGCATCACTTTAAATATATCGCGTCACTCCCCTCTGGCCTGTAGAGTTTCTGCTGAAAAAATCGGCTGATAACCTTACGGGAGTTCCCCTGTATGTTATTCATTGCTTTTCTCTTGCTAGTTTTAATATTTTCTCCTTATCCTTAATTGTTGTCAGTTTGATGACTATGTGCCTTGGTGTGTTCCTCTTTGGGTTGATTCTGTGTGGTACTCTCTGTGCTTCCAGGACTTGGGTGACTGTTTCCTTTCCCAAGGTGGGGAAGTTTTCTGTTATTATCTCTCCAAAGATTTTCTCAGGTCCCTTCTCTCTCTCTCTTCTCTTTCTCGGACCCTATAATGCGATTATTAGAGCACTTCACATCGTCCCAGAGTTCTCTTAAATTATCCTCATTCATTTTTATTCTTTTTTCTGTTTTCTGTTCTGCAGCAGTGATTTCCACGAATCTGTCTTCTAGCTCACTGATCTGTTCTTCTGCCTCATTTAGTCTATTCTTGGTTCCTTCTAGTGTATTGTTCATTTCAGTGATTTTATTCTTGAACTCTGTTTGGGTATTCTTTATATTTTCCACCTCTTTGCTAAAAACTTCGCTCTGTGCATCTACCCTCCTCTTGAGTTCTCTGAACATCTTGGCCATCATTACTTTAAACTCTTTCTCAGATGGATTGCCTATCTCCTCATCACTTATTTCTTCCTCTGGGATTTTATCTTGCGCCTCGGCCTGGGAGATATTCCTCTGCTGCTTCATATCTTCTATCTTTCTGTGTGTTTGTGGATTCCTTCCACAGGCTCTGGGATTGTTGTTTTCTTATTTCTAGTATCTGCCCCTGGTGGATGAGGCTGGACTAGAGGCTCATGCAGGTTTCCTGGCAGGAGGGGCCAGTGCCTGCCCACTGCTGGGTGGAGCTTGGTCCTGGACCTCTGGTGGGCAGGGCTGTGTCTAGAGGCACTTGTGGCTCAGGAAGTCTGCTGATGGGTGGGGCTGTTCTCCCACCCTGTATGTTGTTTGGCCTGAGGCTTCCTTACAGGCTGTTGGGTGGGGCTAGGGCTTGGTGCTAATGATCCAATCAAGATGTCAGCCTCCAGGAAAGCTCATGTAGATGAACACTCCTGGAATGTCCACCACCAGCTTTTATGTCCCCTGAGTGAGCTGCAACCGTCCCCCATGTCTCCAGGAGATCCTCCAAACCCAGCAGGCAGGTCTGGCCCAGGTTCCTATGAAATCACTGCCTCTGCCCTTGGACCTGGTGCATGTGAGTTTCCATGTACACTTCTCAAGCGAATGGAGTCTCTGTTTACCCCAGTCCCATGAGGCTCCCAGAGCCAAGTCCCACTGGCCTTCAAAACCAGATGTCCTGGGGTCTCCTTCTCTTCCCAATGCCAGGACCCAAGCTGGGGAGCCTGGTGTGGGGCTCAGAGCTCTCACTCCTGTGGGAGGGCCTCTGAGACTTAACAAATCTTCAGCTTGTGGGTCACCCACCCGGGGGGTATGGGGCCCAATTATATCATGAGCATGCCCCTCCTACCATCCTTCTGTGGTTCCCTCTTTATGTTCCCAGTTGCAGAAGATCTTTTTTTGCTAGGTTACAGTCTTTTTTCGATGGTTGTTTAGCATTCAGTTGTAGTTTCATTATAGTTGCGAGAAGAGGCAAGCTCGTGGTCCTACCACTCTCCCATCTTGACAGAAACCAAGGCAGCCAAACTTCCTTCTTTACAGCGATCTTCTCCTTTTAAACCATTTTGAAAAATTGGGATAGAAATATTATAGTCATGTTGGAGTGCTGCATAGCTCAGGCTTCAGATTCTGAGATTCTCACTATATTTTAGTCCTATATGACTTCATCTAGTGATATGGATTTAAACATCACCAGAGTATGTACACAATTTATAAGTCGAACTGCCTAGCTGAGTTTTCCTCTTGAATACTTCATAGGCATCTCAAACTTATTATATCCAAAACTGAAGTCTTGATTACTCTACCACCATCTCAACTCTCCCCAGTCTTTTATATCTCAGTAAATAGTACCACTATTAACACAATTGTTTAAACCCCAAACCTAGGAATCATCCTTGATTTGTGCTATTTCTTTATCCTCCACAGAAAATATGTTGGCATGTCTTAATAATTTTATATCTAAAATTTATTTTTAGTTAACCTACTTCTCTTCATATCCAGTGCTCCTGCCCTGATCCCAGCCACCATACTGTGAAAGTGTTCTGGCAACAGCTTCTGGCTTGAGCTCCTTGCCTCCTTCTTTGCTCCCTTGAATTTCATTCTCCATGGGCAGTCAGAATTATCCTTTAAAAACACAAACTAGTCTATTTCTATCCCCTTATGAAATCCTTTAAAGGCTTCCCATAGCATTTGGAATAAAATCCAAATTTCTCCTCATGACCTATAAGGCTCTACCTGGTCTAGTCCCTGCCTAACTCTGACCATTTCCTTCATGAAACTGCATCTCAGCTGCGTCTCCTTTGTTGTTTGTTACACAAAGTTCATCCCTGTCTCAGGATTAGATTACAATTGCTATTCTCTGCCTGAAACTCTTTCCCAGACCCTTTGAGTGTCTGACTATTATGCTTCAGATATTGGCTCCAATATCCTTCCTCAGAGTGGTCTTCCCCAAGGGCTCTAAAGTAGCCTCACACTCCTTTCAGTTTCTATCACATCCTCCAGTTTCATTTCCTTACTGTACTTACCACAAAGTTTATTTACTTGTTTCTGATATATCTACCCCTTACTAGAATGCAAGCTCCTGTAGGACAGGAACCTTGTCTGTATTGTCTGGATATCCAGAATCTTAAGCTTTACCAGGGACTTGTGCATACTTAAGAAATCAAACTCCAAATGAAGGAATATGTCAATCACCGGTAGTATGAACACAAAATTCTTTTTAAAAAAACCAATGTGGAAGCATTGTGGCCTTTTTTCATCCCTTTAAGCATGTGAAGAAATCTCTTCTGTTGTGTCAGTGGCTAAAGGACCAACTGTGTCAATGACAGGGAGCTCAAGCTTCTGAGTAATCCTATGATCTAAACTGCCCTGTCTTTGCACACATCCCACAGAAGTAAGGAACCATTTACTAATCTAAGTAGAAAGGGAGACCCAGAGGAGGGAGGGGGTAGTTGTCAGAGAGCAACCTCATTTTCACTGAAAGTTCTACTGGGAGAATCCTAGCTGGCATTTGCTGAGGAGGAGAGGCTCCAAGATTCAAATTTGCAATTGGTTAAATTAGACTGAAATGGAGTTTTTCATGCTGCAAGTGACCTGTAGCAGAAATGCTAGACATAGGGCACAGTATGTGTCTGGGTGTTCATGTTTATAACTCAGTACCTTATAACTTGTCAATAGAGAAATTAAAGTTACAAAGCTCATTTTTCCTTCACACTAAAATGATAAAGCCTATGTGACTTTTAATACCTTATTTCTTAAAAAAAAAAATCCATTTTTAGCTACAAAATGAAAACTGTACCAGAATGTAACTAAACAAAAGATAAGTGGTGGACCAAAATGGGGACTGAGTATATGATCTTTCCTACCCCGAAGCCTTTAATACTCTGGGAAGATTTTTAAAATGAAATAAATTTAAAACAACTACAAAATAAAGGATTACACAAGAAGAGGCAAATAATATAAAATCACTTTAAGTACCATGGAATTTAAAAAAATTTGACCATGTTTTAGAATATCAAAAATTTTAATTTCTGTAGTCAGAATTGGCTTGATTGTGGTGCAGTTACAAATATACCTTGATATCTCAGTAACTGGTCAAAGTTAAGGCTTACTTCTCACACAGAGTCTGATGTGGCTTGGGTGCCACTCATCTGTCTCATTCCATCTAGAACAGGTGGAATCCCATGTCACCAAGGCAAGGGACAGGGAGCTTTAAACCACCTCAGCCCCAAAGCCACACATGTTGCTTAACACAACAATAGTAGACTTGAACCATAAAACCAAAAGCTGTTTTCTTAAAAATTGAATAAAATAAAATTGATCAGGTGTGGTTTAAAAAGCATGAAAAACACAAATGATGTTGGAAGTGATAAATGAGGCATAGCTACAGACCCAGAAGAAGCTTTATTAAATAATATTATATTCAGGGGGGAGGTATAGCTTAAGTGGTAGAGTGCATGCTTGACATGCATGAGGTCAGTCCTGGGTTCAATCCCCAGTATCTCTTCTAAGGGTAAATAAATAAATAGACCTAACTACCTCCCCCACCAAAAAATAAAAGCATTGGCTATTATTTAAAAAAATTACATTCAATTTCTGCTAGGAATTTTTAAATTTTTTCAAGAAGTATAAAACCTAAACAGAAATAATTACTGAGTTCCTGATAGAATTTCTGAATAATTTCTGCATAAGAAAAACTAATAACTATTGAACAGATTGAAACATAGCTAAAAGTTTATTACTAAAAATAATAATAGGTCCAAGTGTTGGGCTACACTCCACAGGCCTACAAGCCTTATAGTTTCTCAGCTTCAAGACTTTGCTCTTGAGCCCAGAAGATCCCAGAGACAGTGACAGGGACATCAATGGTTTATTAAATAGGGGATATTAAACGTCTAAAGCAAAGGGTCCTATAGGGCCATCCCACTGTGGATGGCAGATAACTGGAAGGACATGGCTGCAAACTTTGCTACTTGGGGAGGAGGCTACCAATTATAGGGGGAATTGAAGTCAGGTGGATTCAACAGTTACCAGGGAAACCAGCGGCAGGGACAGGGGGCAATCATGTAGGCAGTTACAGATTAAGCCCTATAATTAAGAGGATTGGATAGTCATGTGAGTGAGGCAGGGCCTGATTAAACAGGGGATGTGCAGAGAACAATAGAACAGCCATCAGGAATGGCCTGATCATAATAGTAAGTAATTTTAAAGGTGAGTTCTATCAAATCTTCAAGGGATAGATAATATCTATGTTATATAAAGATTTCTGGAAGATAGAGAAATATAGAATATCATCCAACTCATTTTACAAAGCTTTCAGAATAATGATACTAAAGCAGATCAAGCATAATACAAAAAAGGGAACTATAAGCTAATTTCATGTATAATAATAGCACAAACTCATTGAGTACATACTATTGTGCCAGACACAGTTCAAAGCCTTTTAGACACTAGGCTGCCTCTCAAAATAACAGAGAAATTCCACTTCCAGCAATGGTAGAGTAGGTTGTTCCATACAAACACTTCCACTGAAAATAGCTAGAGAAACTTGATGACATATTTAAAAACACTTCTTTGAATTCATCAGGGAGCTAACAAGGAAGATTTGCAGGGACAAGATCCCAGAGAGGATGGAAGCTCAGGGAGGGGAGGTGGGCATTTAGTGGAGCCTTACCCTTCTAAGAAATTGCTGATTCTGAAAAGATGTGGCTAAGAAGCTAAGCAAGTGAGCTGAGGTTTTGGCAGACTCATGGAAATCAATAAATTAAGAGCTTAATGGAGGGGAGGATATAGCTCAAGTGGTAGAGTGTGTGCTTAGCATGCATGAGGTCCTGGGTTCAATCCCCAGAACCTCTGATAATAAGTAAATAAATCTAATTGCTTCGCCCCTGCTAAAATAAATAATACAATAATAAATAAAACATAAGATCTTTTAAAAAGGTTTAAAAAAGAGCTTAATAGGTTTAAGAGTTGATTAAACATATCTGAACAGAAAACTAGTGAACATCTGAAGAAAAAATTTCAGGCCAAAGCACAAGAGGATAAAATGGTAAAAAATACAGAAATAAAGGTAAAGAAGTATAACATAGTATGAAAAAAATATGACATATGTGGGACTGGAATTCCAAAAGGAGAGGATAGAGAAGCAATGCTTGCAGAGATAATGGTTGCAAACTTCCTAAAATTGGTGAAACACTTTGAACAAAACATTCAAGTCCTATAAAACTTAAGCAGAGTTTCTCTACACATATCATAGTCAAACTGCTTAAAACCAAAGACAAAGCAAAAATCTTAAAAGCAGCCAGAAGGAAAAAAGACATACCCTCTTCAAAGAAGAAAATATAAGATTGATATTGAATTTCTCAAAGAAACAATAGAAGCCAGAAACGAACAAAATGACATCTTACAAGTAATGAAATAAGATAACTACCAATCTGGAACTCTCTATTCATGAAGGCGTCTTTTGCAAATGAAGGCAAAACAGAGACATTTTCAAGTAAAAAATAATTGAGAGAATTCCTCACCAAGAGACTTGCACTAAAGGAAATACCTTAAAGGGTGTCCTTCAGGCAGCAGGAACATTATCCCAAGTGGAAGCAGATAGATGTAAGAAAGAATACAGAGCAATGAAAAAGGTAATTGTTACTATATAGGAAAATAGAAATAAATATTAATTATGTTAAACAAAAACAGCAATGCCATATAAATATAAATATTGTATATTATAGCACAAGCAGCAGGAGAAAGTAAATGAAATAAAAGTGTTTTAAGGTCCCTGCATGGTCCTGTACTAATTTATGTTACACTCTGAAAATTCAACCATGCATGTTGCAATCCCTAAACTAACCACTAAAATAAATAAGCAAATAAAAAAGAATAAGTATATAGAATATGTGAATATGGTTAAGACATTTGACCTAATTGACATTTATAGAACATAGCATTTAGCAATGGAAAAATATACTTACTTTTACGTGCACATGGAATATTCACCAAAATTGACCATATGTTGGGCCATAAAGCAAGTTTCAAAGGACTGAAATCATGCAAATTGACCATAACAGAATTAAGCTAGAAATCAATAAACAAAAAGAGAACCAGAAAATCCCCATATGTCTGGAAATTAAACAACACATTTCTAAATAACCAATGGGTTAAAAACAGAATCACAGTGGAAATTAGCAAATACTTAATTATAACTGAAAGATAACATAAATGAAATAAAAAATACAATGGAAATGAAGAGACATACTGTCATTATATGTGTCTCTACTATAAAATCCAAGAAAATCAACCTGAAAACTATTGAAACTAATAAGCACTCAAAGAGATGGCTGATTATCCCATAAAAATCAATAGCTTTTTCACACACTAGCAAAAGCTAATTAGAAAATGTCATGGTAAAAATATTCCACATCACAATAGCAAGAAATACTACAAATACCTAGAAAGAAATTTAATAAGAAATGTTATAATTTACTGATGGTTAGAAAGACATGAATAAATGGAGAAACATATCTGGAGCCTTGATGGGATGCAGTGTAGGGTTATGAATACCGACCATGTATCCAGGAATCTGGAGCCCAGACTGCTCAAATTCAAACCCTGTCTCTGCCACTTCCTAGCTGTGTACCTGCAAGGATCTCTTTAATTTTTTTTTCAATTTTTTGTACATGTCTATAATTTTTTGCAAATGTATCCCAAATGCTTAGAAAATTGTTTGGCATATGGCAGAGCACATAAAATAGTACCTGGCACAGAATAAGTACCATTATTAATGTAAAGATGTCAATTTTCTAGAAATTATAAATATAATTGAATCACAATCAGTATCTCAGTAAGATATTTTATAGAACTTGAGAAGCTTATTCTACAATTCATTAGAGAAGCTGATTTTAAAATTCATTAGAAAGAGGGAGTGCCAACAGCCAAGAAAAAGTTTACAAAGAACATAGAGGAGGGGGTCATCTTACTATTAATTAGCACAATGAGTATTGGCACAGGAATAGACAAATAGATCCATGAGGTAGTGTGTGTGTGTATTGGTGTGTGTAAAGATTGAATTTTATATAAGTGGGGGAAGAATAAACTGTTCCATACATAGTGTGGGAATAATTGGCTGTTGGGTATCTAAGATAACTTCCATGCTGTGCAAGCTTAAAAACAATTCCAAATAGTTTAAATAGCTTCTGTTTTTGACCATCTACTAACCGTGTTTTTAAAACCAAAATTTTCTCATTACTGCTTGCAACGATTTGTAGGTAGTTATGTATGAGCTCTGTTGATAAATGAAGTTGGGCCGCAAATCAAAAGAGCCCTGTTTTTTTCAACTCTTGGCATCTGCTACTAATTTTGTTTTTTTGATCAAATCACTTTCCCTTTAAGTGCTCAGTTCCACTGTCTGCAAAGTGAGGTTTTATAAGATCAACTGATTAAGATTCAGACTTAGGTTCAACTAAATCTCTTGAGTTCTTGTAACTGGTGATTTTAATTAATCCCCACAACTCTATTTTCTCTCCATTTTATAGTAGAGGAAACTAAAGTTCAGAAGAAAGAATGGTTTGTCCACGATCTCACACCTGGCAGCTGCTTCTTCCAGTTCTATTTAGGTTCAGTTGTTAATAAAAAAGGCTTGGTAGTTCTGGATAGAAGTTTATTTTTCCCCAGTAACATCAGCATATTGTTAGGCAGTCCAGGACTGACATAGCAGCTCCTTGGTCGTCAGAGGTCCTCAGAGACCCTGGTTTCTTATCTTCATGCTTTATCATCCTGAGTACTGTCTTCCATCCACAGTGTTGCTTTAGAGGCTCAAGAGGGTTACTGTAATTCCAGCCATGATGTGATAGAGGGCAGAGAGGTGAAGGGTGTCTGTCTCCAAACCAAGTCAATTCTCTCTGAAGAGCTTCCCCAGAAATGCTGTCTAGAATTTCCATCTTATTGGCCACTCCCATCAGCAAGGGAGATTATAAATGCAGTTTTTTGAGCTGAACATATTGTTGCCTCAAGTCAATTATTAAGGAAGAAGGGGAGAATCAAAATCAACTCTGTAACTAGCATTTCTGCTACAGGGCTAAGTCTCACAACCAGGTCTACTGACCTATGTGCTCATTTCATTAAGCCCTGACTCTCAGATTTGAAGTGACAACTTGGAGAGAGGATCAGTGTAGATTTCATGGAGGAAATGGCATTTGAGTTTTACCTGTATTGATGGTTAGAAGGTGGATTGTTGGAGCCAGGATTTAGAGAGTGCACTGCAGTGGTGGGAACAATATTGTCACAGACTAGGAGGTGATGGGGTAGATGAGGGATAGGGTGTGGCTCAGGTTGACTAGGGCCCAAAATGGGTAACAGGAGGCTGGCAGGAACCCAGGCTGCTAGTACATGGGTTTCTAAA
The DNA here is from genome assembly GCF_048773025.1 of Camelus bactrianus. Taxonomy (NCBI): domain Eukaryota; kingdom Metazoa; phylum Chordata; class Mammalia; order Artiodactyla; family Camelidae; genus Camelus; species Camelus bactrianus. The sequence continues at coordinate 115,879,783 of NC_133575.1, read as the reverse complement.
ACATAGTTTCTGACAGCTTCTGCCTTAAATACATTTTGTTTGGGGAACTCCCAAACCCCTCACATACATATGCAAATACTAGAGCAATGGGTTGGAACAGGCAAGAGGATGGAGGAGATAGTACTTAATGTGGAGAGTTGGCTTAGCTCATAAAGTTAGCTCCTGCTTGCCCGTCCAGGGTTCTTAATGTCTCTCCTTTGGTTTCAGGTTGGTTCCCAAATTTTGCTGTACATTGGAATAACCTGGAATCATTTTAACAAATACTGCCTAATGGCTCCTGACCCCAGAGATTCTGATTTGATTGGTATGGGGTGTTAACTGGACTTGGCAAAGCTCCTTAGGTGACTGGAAATGTTTAGCTAATCTTTAGGTTAAGGAACTGAAGGTCAAAGGTTAACAAAGGATGAATTATATTTGATACCATTATACTGTTATTACATATAACATTATATATAATAGTACATATTTTTATTATCAATACATCTGCAGATGGGCAGGCTGAGAGGTGGTATTGCAGCCACTTTGCCTGCAGAACAGTGTAATCTAGAGGTTTTCGCACGGTGAGGAGGTCACCTTCTTCCTTGCTGGAGGGTGCCATATTTGGCAATGTCTGACTTGGAGGTGATGCGTTCTCCATTAGCACTTTCACAAGATGCTTTAGCACACATCTGGGGCCGTCTGGGTTGAAAAGCCAACACAAACAATTGCAAAGATGGAACTTCTGGGATTTAAAAAGTACTTAAAATTAAGTCTCTTCTCTCCCCTACCCCCAATTAGTGAGTTTGGTGGCCTTGTTTCAGTTCTGTGTAGGATGTGAGCAGCACAGGGTTTAAAAGTACAGGTCTACAGTTGGCACAGTCAGTGGGCAAGGCTGGACCTGCTTTATGGCTGGTGGGGGAGTGGAGCCCCAACTTGGGTCCTGGGCTGGGTTGGAGCTGAGGAGACAGAGCTAGTCTGGGCACTCCCTCCCCCGCCCACTTCTCTGCAACCAGCTTCCTGCCTTTTCCAGCAGAGAGGCTGGAGAGCTGGATGAGAAGTGACAACCATCTGTGTAAATTAACTCATTACCAGTAAAATTTGCAACACCAGGTGTAAATTCCCCTGGGTTCAAAGTTGTAGCGGATAAAGATACAATTAGGCTGAGAATCTGCCTCCTGGCGGCTGGGTAGGGGAAGAGTGTGGACGAGGGGTTAGCAGAGGTCACAGTAGGGAGGCCTCAGTTTGCAAATAGAAGAGGCCGAGTTAGTGGCAGGCTGGCTTCGTTGGTGTTTAGATGAAATTGCTGCTGCTGGCAATAGAGGTTGACAATTTGAAGAGCTGAAAGTACTTTGTCTCTTGATGGAATTTATTTATCAGCCACATATTTTTCGAACATGAGTAGAGGCAGCTTATCACAAAGCCAGACATGATGCATAAACTATTTTGTTTAGTTTAGCAAAAGTTGAAGTAAATCACATTTGTTATTTTGTTACCTTCTCATCAAATTTTCACCAGAACAGGGCCAGGTTTGCTGAAGAAAGGGGTCTATCTATGGAGGTTTTGGTCTAAAGGTTAATAGGATGGCTACAACAAAAGTTTTATTACAGACACTTTCATCAAAAGATGGATAAGTCAGAGGAAGTGAGAGAAAAGGGAGGCAATTTGAGAAGGACATGAATAACTTTCAAGAAGGGATTCAGGATAATTTAAAACAAGATTGCATGTTAAGTAAATAGATAGTAAGGTAATACTGGTTTAATATTTATCTAGTTCTAACTAAATACCGAACACTGTTCTAAATGTTTTACACATGTTAACTAATTTATCCTCACAATAAGCTCGTGAGGTAGGTGCTAGTATTATCATCCCCATTTTATAATTGAAGAAACTATAGGCAAAGAGAAGTTAAATCATCGCTTAAAGTCAAAATGCTAGAAAGATGGTGCAAGAAAAATTTGATTCTAGGAAGTCTGGTTCCAGCCTCCATTCTCTTAACCAGTGATGTTCAAAGTGTGATTCCTGCACCAGCAGAATCAGCAGCACTTGGGAACTTGTTAGAAGTGCAAACTCTTCTGTATAGCACAGGGAACTATATTTGATATCTTATAGTAACCTATAATGAAAAAGAATATGAAAATGAATATATGTATGTGTATGTATGACTGAGACATGATGCTGTACACCAGAAATTCACACAACATTGTAAACCGACTAGACTTCAATTTAAAAAAAAAAAAAGAAGTGCAAACTCTGAAGCCTCCCCTCTATCCCCGAGACCTGCTGACTCAGCGATTCTGGAGTGGACACCAGCAATTTAGTCTAACTGATCTACATTTCTCTCTCTCTCTCTCTCATTGGCTTTTGATTTTTTTTCTTGTGAGACTCAAAGCAGAATTTGCTTCTTGTAAAAATTTCAACAGTGTGTGAATATAGAAAATAAGAGTCTCCACCCTTCTGTTCCCTCCTTCAATCCCGCTTGTTGACATTATGTATTAGTTTCCTATTGCTGCTGTAACAAATGACCACTAATTTAGTGACTTAAAACAACACACATTTATTATCTTACAATTTTAGAGATCAGAAATCTGACACAGTTTTCACGAGGCTAGAGTCAAGTTGTGGGCAGGCTGCATTCCTTTCTGGAGGCTCTACTGGAGAATATGCTTGCAGGCTCATTCAGGTGTTAATAGAATTCTTTGCCTTGCAGTGCTGAGGTTCTCTTTGCATTGCTGACAATTGTGTTCCAGGGCTGTTCTTACCTCCTAGAAGCCTCTTTCTGGTCCTTTCACATAGCCTCCTACGTCTCCGAACTAGCAATGGGGTGTCAAGTCCTTCTCATGCTGCCATCTTTTTGATTCATCTGGGGAAGTTTGTCCACTTTAAAGACTCAAATGCTTAGATTGAGTTTATCCAGATAAGCTAGCATGGTCTCCCTGTTTTAAGGGCCACACCCTTAATCACATCTGCAAAACCATTTTTGCCACATAAGATAACATTCACAGACACTGGGGATTAGGATGTGAATATTTTGGGGAAGCCATTATTCTGTCTACAATGGTTTACCAGTTTGTTCCAAGTACTTCTATTTGTTTTTCTCTGCTTCTGCAAATAGGGGTGTGTGTATGTATAACTCTACATATTTTCTTTTTCTTTTTAACTAAATAAGGATCTTACCAGATATTTTGTTTTACAATTGGCTTTGATACCTTAATAGTATATCACAGGCATCTTTCCAAATCATTACATATAGTTCTGCCTCCTTCTTTTGAATGGCTGCCTAGTGGTAATGGTTGCATTACCACTTCTTTAACCTATTGTCACTAATGTATATGTGAGCCATTTCTATTTTTTATTCTTTTAAACATAGAGGCAGTGATTATCATCATACGTTTCTATACCTTTGCCCTCCTATACTCTGTCCTCCACACAGCAGCCAGTGTATGATCATTTTAAACTATCAGCCTACTCAGTACCATTCAATATCTTTCCATTATACTTAGCTAGAATCTAACTTCCTTACCATGATCAACCAGGGCTTTCAGGATATGGCTACCTGTCACCTCCATGAGTATTATGTTTCCTGTTGCTCATTCCACTTCAGCCACAATGACCTTTCCTTAAACACATCAAGCCCCTTTCTACCTCAGAAGCTGTGGATTTTGTGCATGGCTCACTGCCTGGCTTGCTTTAGGTCTCTCTGATATCAGAGAAGTGTTATCAGAGAAGTGTTCCCTTGCTGCCCACTCAACAAACAATGGCATCCCTGCTTTCCTCCATCACTATAGTCCCCTTATCTTGCTTTCTCTTTTATTCGTTATGCATCATTTGATACATACAAAATATATGCAGGATAATGCATGCCATGTATACTTAGGTTATGAATGATTATGAACAAAGCAATAAAATAAACACAACTGTACATTACTTTCCTTCAGAGCACTGGTCACCACCTGATATAGTTTTTGTAGTTGCCTTCCCTACTTGAATGTAAGACCTCTTTGAGACTGTAACTGAGTTGTTTACTGCTGTCTCCTCAGTGTCCAACCAAGTGTTTGGCACATAGTAGGTGTTTGGTATTTGTTGAAGAAATGAATCTGTGAAGATATATTATTAGAAGTGTAATTTCTGGGTCAAGAGAATTTCAAATTACCTTTTAATAGGCCATACTACTGTACTCCCCCCACAGTATATTGTCTCCATTTTAATAACTTTTTATGTCAGATACTGATTTTGAAATATGTAGGTTGTTATAAATAAAAATGAATCACAGGATGCTGGCAGTAAAGAATCTTTTTCTTCTTACAGAGCATGGTGGCAAAAGCTTGATGATGGGTTTATCTCAAGGTTGCTTTCCATAATTTGGGAGTAGGAGGGTTTCTTTCTCACAGTATTTTTTGGTTGGAAAAGAAGGTAGACAGCAAGGTAATGAGAGAGAGGAAGTTTCCTAGCTGTGGTATAAAGGGATCAGAGGTTAAATGCTATCAGATAAAATGTTCTTTTCTCACAGAAGCCTTCTCAGGCCAGTCTATGTAATATTGTAATCCCCACCTCATTATTTTTTATCAGTTGTATTGAAGCTTCATTTACATAAAATTTATATACTTTAAGTTTACAGGTTTGTCAATCCTTTTTACCTCTAAAGTTACATCTAATTACACCTTTTATTTTGGATAAATGCTATGGAGAAATTCATGCTCATGGAAGAAAGTCTATTTGAAAATCTACTGAGACCACATTTCAAAGAGAGACAGTATAAAAATTCCTAGGTTTTATTGTCTTCTCCCTCTGTCTTCTCTGTAACTGGTCTCTAAATGACACTGCTTCACAAAATGTCCATTGTCACATCTTATTTTTACCTTTCCGTGCTTGTTTTTCAATAATTATTTTCATGTGCTTATTGTATAAACATCTAGTTGTCTTTTCTGAAAGAGAGACTAATTTTCTCATTTATCTGGCAATTTCTTTGACAATGAAAACATTATTCAAACTGTGATTCGAAGAAAGAGTATTGAATGCAAAAATTGGCAGGCCTTCATAGTGTTTTAAATGGTGTGTGACCCTGAGGTATTTCTCTGGATAATTAGGTAGAGGATAGTTTCCTACCAAGAGGACACCCTGGTCTTTAACAACTGCACTCTAATGTGAGGAGCTTGATAGATACAAGCAAGACAACTGCACTGGGAGATAGAAGACCTGGCCTATTTGCCACTAGCTCTTGAATTCACAGGCTACTTGGATAGTTAAGATACATGACATATAACTGATACAAAGCAAAAGTGGAAATCTTTCTAGAAAGTTCTTAGGAAAGTTCAAAAGAGGACGAGATTAATTCCAGCTGCAGGGATCAAGTGAAATTCCATGGAGAAGTTGGCATCTGAGCTGGAACTTGGAATCTGGACATTTGGAGATGGAGAAACAAGTAATCTAGGCAAAGAATAATGTGAGGAAACACAGAGGCCAGAAAGTGTGGGATATGTAGAGGAAGCATTGGGTAATTTTTTTTTTTCTGGAAAGTGGATTGTGTTGGATGAGGAGCATGAGGTGAGTATGGAAAGAAACCTTGACTAAGATCATGGAATAGAAAATGTCCCCCTTTAAAACTCCAACCTCATATGATCCCACTCTCCTCTTTCCCTGGCTTCTCTTGCTTAGTTGAATCATATATGTATCTTCAAAACTAACTTGGCTAAATACTAAGAGAAGCCAATAAAGAAACTGTCAAAATCCAAATGGCCACATGAAAAGATGTTCAACATCATTAACCATTAGGGAAATAAAAATTAAGACCATAATGAAATATCACTACACAGTATGGCTAAAATAAAAAAATAGTGACAACACCAAATGCTGGTGAGGACACAGAGAAATGGGTCACTCATACATTGCTGGTAGAATATAAAATGGTACAGCTACCCTGGAAAACATTTTGGTTATTTCTTTAAGAAGCTAGACATGCAACTACAATACAATACAGCTCAGCAATTGCATCTCTGGGCATTTATCCCAGAGCAATGAAAACTCATGTTCACACAGAGATGTGTACAAGAATGTTTGTAGTCAAATATTGGGGAAAAAACACCCATGTGTCCTTCAATGGGTAAATGGTTAAACACTTTGTGGAACATCCATACCATGAAATTAAATTTAGCAATGAAAAGGAATACACTATTGATACATGCAACTACTTGGATGGATCTCAAGGCATTATGCTGAGTGAAAAAGGACAATCTCAAATAGTTACATAATGGATGATTCCTGTATATAAAATTCTTGAAATGAGAAAATTTGAGAGATAAAGAATAGATTAGTGGTTGCTAATCTAGGGATAGTGATAGGAAGGTGGGAAGGAAGTGGGCAAGGTTTTAAAAGGGCAACATGAAGGATCCTTTTCGTAATGGAACTGTTCAGTTTCTTGACTATCATGGTGTGGTGTGATAATACACACACATATACACGTGCCTGTGCACAGTTGAGTACAGATAAAACAAGAAATTTGAGTAAGCTCTCCCAGTCTTGACAGAGTGGTCTGGTGTAGAAGATGAACCTTGTCAATCAGCTTGGCCTGAGCTCCTAGTTGCCTCTCAAAACCCTGTGATTGTCCAAACCACCTTCTTTGTTCTTAGTGGCTCTCAGTAGTTGAAAGTGTGCCAAGACCTATCAGTGTCCCAAAGGGGAGGATTGCAGTCAGCACCTAGATGCAGTCTGATTAGAAGCTGCACCCTAGGCAGCAGCTGGGAAAGCGTGTAGTGAAGACTCTTCCAGGAAGAGACTAGGAGATGGGAGTTTTTGCCCTTTCCCTCTGTGCTGAGCCCTGCAGGGATAGCCATGAAGGGGGTCCTCCTGCATCTATTTACAAACTGCTTCTTTGTTTGACATCCTGTTGGACTCATGAATGTAAGTCCTGCTGGCTATCAGAGCTAGGTGATTTGGAGCCCCATCCCTTGGGTGGCAGCTGCAAAAGGTGGGGTGCCACCCCAATGTTTACAGCAGCACTATTTACAATAGCCAAGACATGGAAACAACCTAAATGTCCATCGACAGATGACTGGATAAAGAAGTTGTGGTATATTTTTACAATGGAATACAACCCAGCCATAAAAAAGAATAAAATATCGCCATTTGCAGCAACATGGGTGGACCTGGACACTATCATTCTAAGTTAAGTAAGCCAGAAAGAAAGGAAAAATACCATATGATATCACTCATATGTGGAATATATAAAAAAAAGACAAATGAACCTATTTACAAAACAGAAACAGACTCACAGACACAGAAAACAAACATCATTATCAGGGGGAAGGGGGTGGGAGGGGATAAATTGGGAATTCAAGATTTGCAGATACTGACTAATATATATAAAATAGATGGACAAGTTAATACTGTATAGCACAGGGAACTATATTCAGTATCTTGTAGTAACTTATGGTGAAAAAATATGAAAAAGAATATATATATTTTCGTGTATGACTGAAGCATTATGCTGTACACCAGAAATTGACACAACATTGTAAACTTACTACTTCAATAAAAAAACATATATATAGAAAAAAAAGGTGGGGTGCCAGATGTGTGTATAAGCTCTTTCCAGGGAGATACCAGCGATTTGGTTTTAACGTTTGAGCCAGCCAGAAGGAGGAGGCGGGGAAGTTCCTCTCTGAGGAGGATAGCAGCCAGCCTGTACATGCATGCTTAAATTAGAAGCCAGACCCTCAGGCAGAAGCTTGTAAAGTATGCAGTTAGACCCTTTTCAGGGAAAGATCAGGAGATGGGCATTTTTGTCTACTCTCTCTGCTGAGCCCTGTTGAATAGCCACAGCAATTGCATGTGTGCTTGTGCTGAAGAACTGCTTGTTTGCTATAGCCTTGTGGATGCAAACCCTGTTGGCTTTCAGAGGTAGGTGTTTTAGGGACCCATCCCTTGAGCAAGAGCCTTAAAAGCTGGGGCACTAGGTTACAGTCTAAAACCTTTCCTCCTCAGGGAGAAGCTGGGGGGTTGGGGGTTCCATCGAAATTGTATGGCACTGTGCTAGGGTGGGTTTTATGGCAAGAGTGTGTCTCAGCCTTTCTTACCTATTTTGATGTGGATATTTTTTCATTCACCTGATGTATAGAAATCACTCAGCTAGTTTCTGGATTTCTTTCAGAGGGAAATGCTCCATGTGTAGCTCTCCATGCGGTGTGCCTGTGGGAAGAGGGAAGTTTAGGTGCCTCCCATGTCACTATCTTTTGTGACTCCTCCGGATACTTCCTATTTTGATCAGACAGTTGGCCAGTTTACCTGGTTGACTGGAATTATACACATCGGGGCACTGCCAGTGGAGGGAGAAAGCAACAAAGCCTCTTAAATAGCTTTTGGTTTGCACGTTAGATTATCACTGAGGAACTTGGTTCAGAAAAATGTGAGTTAAATAGTTCAGCATATTTGGTCACTTGATACTTGAATGGAAATTTGTACCAGTCCCCAGGGGCAATAGCTGAGAGCACTGCCAAGAGGAATTTATTTAAGGATGCAAATCTATCTTTAAACAGGCATTACACCTCCAGCTCTGTTCTAGTTTTGCCATTGCATACAATGCCTGGAAAATTACGGAGTCCAGCCGCTGTTTCTTCTGTATTCTCTTTCTCTCTGGAAGCCCTACAAGACCATTTGATTTAGAGTTCTATGAAGAAGAGGGCTACTGTTGTATCTGGAATGAGTTTTCCTTCTTGGATGGTCCTTTCTCTTCTTTTTCTCCTTTCATAATTTTTAAACACTTGCTATGAACCAGCCACCACTTCTCCTCCATCCTTAGTCCATCACAAACACATGACTTGATTCATCATCCTAAAGCTTAACTTTGATTAATGTCGCTTATCAGCTTAAAAATTCTTATGTCTCTTTCCATAGCACCTAAAAGAAAGTTTGATCTCTGCCCTGGGTGCTAATCTGGATTTATGTTTTGTGGTTTTAGACTAGAGGTTATCTGAGACTTCTTCTTCCCTGGTGTTTTTGTGTTTCTGGGCTACGGTACCCAATTTATGTTCTGACCTTGTTTTGTTTTGTTTTTGTTCAGTGCATTGTTCTACTGCATGATCCGTACTAGACACTCAAGAAATACTGGTTGAATGAGTAGAGACCTAGAACAAAAAGAAATTTCTTGTCTAATTTATCAAGCCATAGCTCCCTGGAAGATCCAGTTTTATTTGTGGTCCTTGGTCATTAATCATAGGAAAAGATGCTCAGCCTCATTTCAATAAGAAAAATGCAAATTAAAATTGCACTGATACTGTTTTCAACTACCAGATTGGGAGGAGTAAAAATGTTTAATAGCATACTGTGTTGGCAAATCTTAGGGAAGCAGGCATTGTTACATGTGGGAATGTGAACTAATATAACCTCAGAGGGCAATTTGACAGTATTAAATTAAAATTGTATATGTCCTTTGTTACATACAGCATTTCTATGTGTAGGAATATTTTTGTACACATGTACTCTCATATTATCCTAGTTCTCTCACCATTAAGCTGTCCTGAACAACAATTTGATTTTTCTCTCCTGGAATGTACATCTCTCCTACCTCACTTTCCACTGATGACCTTGCTTCCTACTTCACTGAGAAAACAGAAGCAATCAGAAAGAACCTGCACATTCTACTGGCATCTCTCCTGCTTATCCACACCTGTGCCCAGGGACTCAATTTTCACTGTTTCACTGTGGATGAACTGTCCATACTCCTAGCATCTCTGCACTAGATTCCATTTCCTGTAGTCTTTTATGGCAGATCCAGCCATTCTCCCTTGTCTCCTATATGGTCAATTTTCCCCTCACTTCTAAACGGTGGTCAGCATACAAAAAAAAAAAAAAAAAAAAAAAAAAAAAACCCTGTAATTTTTTCAATCTTAAGAAAAAACTGATGTCTCACATTGTCCTTTTCTCTATTTATCTTCCCCTCTGACAAGTTCCCTATACTATTTGTCCTCAGTCCCTCTTTCTCTATTTCTCCTTTAACTGCCTCAAATCTGGTTTTCTTTCTCATTACCACCCCACCCAAAAGTTTTTGTCAAAGTTACCAGTCACCTTCAGTTAACCAGAGTCTAAGAACAATTCCCAGTCCTTTTTGTATCTGACCTGTCCACTTTATTTGACCTGGTTGATTGCTCCCTACTGCTTGGAAACTTGACTTCTAGGAATAGTTCATTCCTGATTCTCCTCCAACCTCTCTTCTGGCTGCTGCCTCTCACAATACTTTTCTTATTCCTCATCATCTTCCTGACTTCTAAATGTTGTGGGTGACCCAGGGCTCAGTTATTTGATGTCTGTATTTATATTCACTACCTAGGTAGTCTCATGCAGTCACATGACTTCCAGTAGCATATATATGTTGATCACTTCCAAATTAGATCGAACCGATACCTCTACCATGAACTCTAGATTTGTAAATCCAACTGCCTAGTTGACATGTCCATTTTGATGTCTAACATATAGTCATTTATGTTGTACCACCTGCCTAGAAAACACAAATCTGTTCCAATGTGATTGATAAATTCGGGGAAAATTTGAGTGTAATGCGGATTTGTCTTATGTGTGATTTCGTCTAAGAAAAACACTTGGAGAACACAGAAAACTCTGGCTGAACTGAACAATGTATGATTCTGATAAATAGACATATGCACACACTTCAAATATCTACCAGTTTACCATTTGTGTTAGGAGCCACACCCATTGACCTGTGGCCGTATAACTTTGCCTCAGATTTTAGATAAACCTCTTTCCACCTCTTCAAAGTAACTCAGACTGTATCTCTTCTGGTTCCCACTTCCACAAGCAAATTTCCTGTCTTTTTCAAGGTAAAGTGCCTTATGTATTGTGCAGTATTTATATATTTCTTAACTGTTTTACATGTGTAAAATTGCTTTATGTTTTAAAATAGATTCCTATTTTTTATGTCTCAATGGTGAAGTTTTTGAGTGGTGTGTCCACAATCCCATTTTTTTCTATAAGCTCTAGGTTTTTATTGAGTGCACAGTGATTTTTAGGAACACATATGCCACATTATGGCAGGACTAAATGTACTGTAAGCTGAATCTCTGTCTTTATTCTCCAAACACATTGGTTATGCAATCCTCTGTTGTTAGTATATGGCAAGTGCAACCTTCTAGCTTTTCAGGTCTAAGATTTTACAGTCACTTTTGATTCCTTTTCCTCAACATATCTACCCAATCTTCAAACTCTTCAATATATACCTAGTATCTGACCAGTTCTTCTCATCTTCCCTGCTGCCATCCTGTCTCAAACCAACATCATCTTTTACTTGGATTATTGCAATTATCTTCTTGCTTCTGCCCTGATTCCACTACAGTATATTCTCTATGCTACAGCCAGACTGATCTTTAAAAAATGTAAGTCACATCATGTTCTGCCTCTCCTCAAAACTCTCTAATGTTTTCCTATTTTATGCAGAGTAAAAGCCACATTCCTTACAAAGATCTGTAAGGCCCTGTGTGATATTGCTACTCACCACATCTGAAACCTCATCTTCCAACTACAGCTCCCCTTATTCATTTGGTTCAGCCATATATGCCTCCTCTTTGTTCCCTAAACATGTCAAGAACACTCCTGCCCATGGCCTCTGCACTTGATGTTTCCTCTCTCTAGACTCTTCTTCCCTCCTACTGTTTATATGAATTTGCTCCCTTCATGTCCCTGCTCACATGTTTACTTTTCACTGATGTGCCAATTTATATACATACACGTCATATATACACAATATACATACATATTATATATACATATATACATACAGAAAAAATCGAAACCAAGTAAGGGAAATAGGGAGTATCAGGTGGGTGCTTTGGGGTATACATATATATATTTAAACATATATACACACATATATATACATATGTGTGCATTTATATACACATCCCTCTCCATAGCATTCCCTATTCTCCTTCCCTTGCTTTTACTTACTACTCTCTGACATACTGTTTACATGCTTGTTTATTGTCTGTATTCCCTCATTAGAATGTGAACCCTATGGTGGTAGGTACTTTGTTACCTGCTATATCTCCAGTGTCTAGACCAGTGCCTCGCACAGAGTAAGTGCTCAGTGAATATTTGCTGAATAAATAAGGAAAAGCACAATTGGTGTATTAACTTCTCCCAATCGGAGAATGCAGATGACCGTTCGTAGACCCGGATCAACAGTTTCTGGCCTGGGTTAGGGACTTATAGCTAGGTCCTGGGATTAAGTTCACAGTAAGGGCTTTTCTGTAAGAACTTAGGGAATTTTATCTTACAGTCTCTTCTCCCTATACCTGCACCTGTGGGAAGGGAGGATCTGAGTTAGCTGGATATTTGCCTTAAGACCAATCTCTTTCCATGTTAGAGTCTCTGCTGTTTTTTATTTCTGTTATTTAATCCAAATGCGCTTCATTCCAAGTGGTAAGCTGCCAGATTTCTTCCTACCTTCCATGATTCTAATCAATTTATCAAGTATGGCAAGATGTGAATCCTTACAGAACTACATCAGACAGCCATGGCAACTCATTATAGTTCTTCCTGAATAGCAAATATTCATTTTTATCTCAAGGCATTACTTTAAGTACTTTTCAAAATATTAACTATGCAATCCTAAAGATGAGGAAACAGGCTCAGGAAGATTACGCTGAAGGTTACATGACTAGTGAGAAATAGACAAGGTTTTGACCCTGCCAGTCTTACTCCAGAGCCCATGCTACACCATATTGTCTCATTGGTTATTTCAGAAAGAGCACCACTGGCTTGGAATTCAGAAAACCTCGGTTCTTATCTTAACTTTGCTATTTCTTTGCTATATGATCTTGGGGAAGTCCCCTTAACTTCTCTGGGCCTTAGTTTTTCCATTTGTAAAATGAAAACATTTAGTTCAGCGTAAAGGCTCCCACAAGGAACTAAATGGTATATTAAAAGACTCAGAATTACCATTCTTTTGAGAGTTACCTTGTGTTATATATGACTTTTGATTGATAGATGGAGGGAGATACCTGATTACCACTGGCTTTGATGCTTTCCTAGGAGTCTTTCCAGCTCTGTGCTTATAGGGTATTATGTGTATTGCAAAATCCAGGGTATCCTGTTTAAAACAAGTTCTATTTAAATCAGTATTCAAAATGTAATCAATTCTCAAGAAATATCTTAAAATTCTTTATTTTTCTCAATCTTACTGAGGTCCAGGGAAGCTTAGAATATTTAACCAAGTTGGAAAATCTCTTGCATGGTTCATTCTGCCTGCAGCTGTCTTAACTTTTCTCCAGTTCTGTTATCCTTTCTTTCTCTTATTTATTCTCAAAATCTCAACATAAATGTCACTTCCTTTGGGAAATCTTCTTGGATTCAGTTTCTAGACTATCTTAGGTTTCCCAATACGCACTTCCAAACCACTTTGGGTCAATGCGTTTCTATTTGAGGAAAAAAGTAAACACATATGCTTAATTAACCATCTTGAAAGTGAAGCCTGAATGTGTTCAAAAAGTTTTCTCAGCAGAGCCTTTAAAAATAACATTACTGAGGTATAATTAATAGAAAATAAACTGCATGAATTTATGTAGAAAATTTGACATATTTTGACTTAAATATAAACCCATGAAATCACGACTATAATCAAGAGAAGGAACATATCTATTATCACCAAAAGTTTCCTCATTCCCTTTTGTTAATACACACCCATCCCCCACCTTCCATCTGCTTATTCTTACCTACCCCTACGCTGCTATTGATCTGCTTTCTAGTGTTTGGATATTATGAATAAAGCTGTTCTGAAGATTCATGTACAAGTCTTTGTATGAACACATATATTAATTTCTCTTGAGTAAATACCTAGGGGTGGTATGGCTGGGTCGTATGGTAAGTATATACAAAACTATTTTCCAAAATTGTACCATTGTACAATTTTACCATTCCTACCAGAATTGAACCATTTTAACATTCCTACCAGCAGTATATGAGAAGTCCAGTTGCTTCACAACCTCGGCAACACTTGGTTGAAGTAGTCTTTATTTTCAAACATTCCAGTATGTCTAAAGTGGTACCTCAAGATTTTAATTTGCTTTTCCCTAATGACTTATAATGCTGAGCATCATTTTATATGCTTACTTTCTATCCATATATGTTCTTTTGTGAGTATTTTTGCCCATTTTTGAATTGGGTTGTTTTCTTATTATTAAACTTCACTGACTTTTATATATTCTAAATACAATCCTTTATTAGGTATGTGATTTGCAAATAATTTCTCCCAGTGTGTAGCTTATCTGTTTATTCTCTTAACAGTGTCTTTTGGAGAGCAGAATTTATTAACTTGGATGAAGTTCCATTTATCAATTCTTTCATGAGTTGGGCATTTAGTTTAGTATGTAATAAACCTTTGCATGTTCCAAATTTTATTTATTACTCAAGATTTTATCCTATTTTCTTCTAGATGATGTATAGTTTTGGATGTTAGCATTTAAGTTTATGATATATTTTCAGATAATTTTTTGCATATGTGAAATTTGCATCAAAGTTTAAACTTTTGGAAATACTATCCAATTATTCCTTCACTATTTGTTGAAAACACTATCCTTTCTCCACTGAATTGCCTTTGTACTCTGGAAAGATTCAGTTGACCATATGTACATGTGGATCTATTTCTGGACTTTCTATTCCATTTGTCTATTTGTCTATGTTTAGTCTAATATCACACTGTCTTGCTTACTGTAGCTTTGTAATAGGTCTTGAAATCAGATAGTGTAAGTCCTCCAACTTTTTTCTTCTTTTTCAAAATTGTTCTGGGTAGTCTAGATTCTTTGCCTTTCCATCTAAGGCAATTTTAAAATTAGTTTGTTGATGTCTATAAAAAGATCCTACTGGAATTTTGATTGGGATTGCATTGAATCTATAGATCAATTTGGGGAGCATTGACTCATAATAATATTGATTTTCCAATCCGTTAACACTCCATTTTTAGGTCTCCTTTAATTTCTCTCAGAGATATTTTTAGTTTTCAGTCTTGCACATCTTTTTCCCAGGTTTACCTCATTAATTTTTGATGCTAATGTAAGTTGAATTGATTAGTTCTTTTAATTTCATTTTATCATTGTTTATTGCTCATATATAAAAATATAATTGACTTTTGTATGCTGCTCTTATATCCTGCAACCTTGCTAACTTTTCTGTAACTATTAGTTAGCAACTTTCTTGTAAATTCCATAGGACTTTCTACATAGATTATCATGTCATCTGCAAATAAAGTCAGTTTTACATCTTTCTTTTCAATCTGGATGGCTTTTGTTCCCTTTTTTTGGGGCTGATTGCAGTGGCTTAAATTGGTGGTACAATATTTAACAGAAGTGGTGGGAGTGGACATTCTTGTCTTATTTCCAATCTTAGGGGGAAAACATTGTCTTTCATTAGTAAGTAAGATATTAGCTGTAGGATTTTTGTGAATTGACTTGTCATGTTATGGAAATTTACATTTACAAGTTTTCTGAGAGTATTTTTTTTAAATCAAGAATGGGTGTTTGATTGTGTGAAATGCTTTTTCTGCATTTTTTGAGATGATTATATTTTTAAAATGGTCTTAGTCCATTTGGACTGCTATAAGAAAATACCACAGATTGGGTAGCTTATAAACAACAAAAAATATTTCTTACAGTTCTGGAGGCTGTGAAGTCCAAGACCAAGGTGCCAGCATGGTTGCATTCTGGTGAGGGCTCTCTTTCTGGTTCATAGCTTGTGCCTTCTTGCTGTGTCCTCACACAGTGGAAAGGGTGAAGGCTCTCTCTGGGGTCTCTTTTATGAGGGCATTCATCCCATTCATGAGACTCTGCCATCATGAGCTAATCACCTCCCTCAGGCCCCTCCTAACAAACACCATCACATTGAGGATTAGAATTTCAACATACAAATTTTGGAGGTCCACAAACATTCAGATCTTAGTGCATGTTGAATTACACTAATTGCTTTATAAATGTTAAATAAATCAAATTATTGAGGTAAATTTTACTTCGTATGACATTATTTTTATATATTGTTAGATTCAATTTGCTAACACTTTATTAAAAATTTTGCATCCATGTTCATGGTTGACATTGGTCTGTAGTTTTGTTATAATGTTTTGTCTACTTTGTAATCAGGGCAAAACTGCCTCTTTAAACAATTTTCATTCCTGTGTAAGAAACCACTTCAAAAGTTAATGGCTCATCATCTTATATCCATTAGAATGGCTACTATTTTTTAAAAAAACAGAAAATAATAAGTGTTTGCAAGGGTGTGGAGGAATTGGAACTCTTGTACACTACTGGTAGGCATGTAAAATTGGGCAGCTGCTGTGGAAAGAAGTATGGCCGTTTCTCAGAAGGTTAAAAAAATAAAATTACCATAAGATCCAGCAATTCTGCTTCTGGGTCTATATCCAAAAGTATTGAAAACAGAGTCTTGAAGAGATATTTGTATACCTATGTTCACAACAGCATTTTTCATAGTAGCAAAAAGGTAGAAGGAACAAAAATGTCCATCAACAGATGAATGGATAAACAAAATGTGGTCTATACGTACAATTAAACATTATTCAGCCTTAAAAAGGAAGGGAATTCTGATATATGCAATGATATGAATGAATCTTGAAGACATTATGCTAAGTGAAATAAGCCAGTCACAAAAGGACCAACTGGATGATTCCACTTATATGAGCTACCTAGAGTAGTCAAATTCATGGAGTCAGAATTTCATGGACTAGATTGGTACTTGCAAGGGACTAGAGTTGGGAGGAGAAATGGGAAGTTGTTTAATGGGTACAGGGTTTCAGTTTTGAAAGATGAAAAGAGTTCTGAGAGTTGACAATGTGAATATACTTAACACTACTGAACTGTGTACTTAAAGATGATTAAAAGATGGTAAATTTTATGTTATGTGTATTTTACCACAGTTAAAAAATACAAGATGCAATAAAAACACAACTTAATGACTCAAAACAGCAATTTATTATTATCTCTTATAAATCTGTGAATTGACTGAACTCAGATGGGTGGTTCTTGTTTCAGGCAGTTACAGTCAGAGAGTCAGCTGGGGCTGCAGTCGTCTGAAAACTCACCTGATGTGGATGTACGAGATGGCTCATTCACATGACTGGCAATGGATGCTGGCTATTGTTTGGGAGATTGGATGGAGCAGTTGACTAAAGTGCATATATATGGCCTCTCTATGTGGTTTGGGCTTCCCATAGTATAATGATTGGTTTCAAGAGGGAACTTCTTAAGAAAGAGAATCCCAAGAGTGAGATTTTCTAAGAGACCAAGGTCAAAGCCAAAAGACTTCTTCTGACCTAGCTTAGAAACCATGCAGTGTCACTTGTACTGTTGGTGACAAGTGATTCGCATGTTCACCTAGATTCAAATAATTAGAACTATACAAGAACAGCAATACCAAGAGACATGCATCATTGGGGGCTCATTTTTGAAGAGTACCTCCTGCAGTATTTTTGCAGCCTAAATTTCAAGTTTAGCAGTAGAAGATAAAACTGCAAAGGTAGATAGGGGTAAGTTTGTGTAGTTTCTTAAATAACAATGGAGGTTCTGGTGGGTTAAAAAGTGTTCCCAACTCTTCTGATCTCTCCGTGTATTAGGATTTTTCATCTATGCCTCCTTCCATGTGACTTTACAGTGCCCCTCAGTGGATGTGGTATACTTCCCTGTCCCATTTACTTTGGGTTTAGCCATGTGATTAGCTTTGGCCAATGCAATATGAGCAGATGAGAAATATGTCTCATAAGAAGTTTTAAATGTCTGTGCAAATGTGTGTGCATAGTTTGTCTTGGTGTCTTTTGCTCCTATCACCATCTATGAGAAGAACATTTCCCCAAGTAGCTTCTGTTTCTCCTGGCTGGTTCACAAAATGAGAGACACAGGGAGCATATTTGAACCTGAACTCAGGTAAGCTTAACCAAACCACAACTGGCCTGAAGACCTTCTGTTATTCAAAATAATATCACGTGTTTATTTCTTGTTATAAGCCAGTGAGCTTTGGGGATTGTTTGTTGCTGCAACAAAAGCTTACTAATACAGTGGCTAACAATCATGAGTACTTTTACTGTGATGGGCTCTTTGCTGGACACCAAACATTGATTATCTCGTATAACGAATCAGGTGTGCCGTGCTAAGGAATTTAGTCTTTATCTTGTGAGTGGTTGGATCCTTTTAAGGAATTTAAGTAAGGAGATGTTCAGATTCATATTTTAAAAAATGCTCTACACTGGAAATTGACACAACATTGTAAACTGATTATAGCTCAATAAAAAATGTTAAAAAAAGAAACACTTAAAAATATTTTTCAGGCATCAGCATAGAGAGTAGACTTGGGGATGCATATCAGTTAAGAGGGTATTAGAACAGAGGTTCTTGTAGTTGGATATGTAAGTAATTGTGTCTGAACTAGGATAGCAGTAACAGGAATAGAGAAAGAGGTATGGATTTTAGAAGGGAAAATTAATTCATTTTGAAAATGTTTTTGCTTTATTTATACTAGTTATTTTGCCAAGTACTCGGATACAAAAGTAAATGACATATAGCTTTTGCTTTTAAGGAATTTAGAGTCTGTTGAGGAAGATTCATATAAAAAGTTGGTTGCAATACTGAATGACAGATACTTTGATAACATAAGTACAGTGTGCTATGGGAGTATATGAGAGGTATGCCTAACACAATGCTGGGGAGTCAGGGACAGCTTTCAGGGGAAATGATTTCTAAAGCTGATATCTAAATGATAAATAAGAGTTACCCAGACAAAAATATATGAGGAGAACTTCCAGGAACAGAGGACAATATGCAGAGTAAGAAAGGTGATAGAAAGCATGGTGAGTTTGTGAAATTGCAAATAGTTTAGTATGGAGCCTGGTATGGCAATGGGGAATGTTGAGAGATGAACACAGATGGCAAGAAGTATCTTGATCAGGTAATATGCTATGTCATGTTGAGGAGTTTGGCCTTTATCCTAAGGGCATTGGGCAAATATTTAATTGTTTTGTTCAAGTTTGTACCTTATGAAGGAGACTGAATGGGGAAAAATAGAAGTAGGGAGAACATTTACAGGGTTGTTGAAGTAGGTCCATAAATTTATTGAACTCTAACTATGTTCCAGGTGTTGTGCTAGGCACTGGGGATATAATGTTGAACAAAAGACAAACCCTGCCCTCTTGAAGCTTACTCTTTAGGGAATGGGGAAGATATTAAGTATATTTATTAAATAGTATATGTGTGCTAAGTACCATGAAGAAGTACAGGATTCCTGTACTTCTAAAAGCTAGAAGCTTTTACAAGCTAAAGGAGAGGACCTGGTATTGTTTCAGGTGGGGGAAATACATGTTCAACTAGGGGAGTGAAGTTTAAACCATGGACAGAATAAAGAATAGGGGTTAACCAGGTAATAGGAGTTGGGGTTTGTGAGTAAATTATGTTCTTGTATGGGGACTAGAATATGCTGTGGCCTGAATTGGAAAGGACATAGTATATTTCAATTATTGAGAAAGGTACAGTAAGATTGGAATGGAAAGAGTGGTGGGACAGAATGACATATGACAGAACTGAATAGGTATACAGTGTTCAGATTGTGTAGAACCCAGTAGATCATGTTATATCAAATTTGGTCTTTACTCTAAGAGAAGTGGGAGCAGATAAGTGACATGGTTCTGTTTTAAACTGTAAAAAGAACACTCTGTGCTGTGTGAATAGTTAATTAGAGGAGCATAAGTGCAAACAGGGATACCAGGTAATATGCTCTTGAAAGAGTCCTGGCAAAAGATAATGGTGGCTTGGTCTTGTGTAGAAATAATGGATCCAGGAAGAAGAGGGAAGAATTAAAAGACATTTAGGAAATATAATTAATAGGACTTGGCATATGGTGAAACCACCTACCCAGACTGGGAAGACCGCAGGTGATTTGTGTTTAGGAAAAGGGGGGAGAATTTTTGAGTTCAATATTGGACATGTTATGTTAGATACATTTGGGACATCTAAATGAAGATATAAAATAGGCAAATTGATACATGGGTCTGGAGCTCAGAGCTGGAGATATCTGTTAATAGTTGACATGTAGCAGTTAAAGTCATGGAAAAGGATGAAACTCTCCCAGAGGAAGAATAACAAATAAAGAAGCAGTCAGGAGGCAGCCTTGAGGATATGTGATGGTCATGTGGAGGAGGAGCTGGCAGAGGCCACTGAGAATTAGAAATTGTGGCTGAATAATCCTCAGGAAGGAAGTGGTGAGATTCCCATTTTACAGCTGAGGAAAATGAGGCTCAAGGAACTTAAGTGATTCGTATACAGCAAGGAAATTAGTAAATGACAGGGTCCAGAGTGGGATGCCTGAATCTAAATCCTTTGCCCTTGCTATAAACCCAAGCAGAATTTCTTGATGCACAGATCTTTACCACAACTATTGTTTAGCTTTTCTCATGGAGTAAATAATAAGTTTTTGAGAAGTTTTTAATTTCTTTTTTTGTTTTTTATTAGGAGCCCCATCTGAGAAGCTTTGCCTTTGAAAGTTAGAAGCTGTATATACCCTAAGTCAGGGGATGTCCCAAGGGTGGGAGTTACAGAGGATTATGACACTGTAAGCTCTAACTTTTGTCAGTTCTTAAGAAAGTCTATTGTTACTGTTGTCTCTTGCCACTGCCTTCCCTCTTTGACCCTGTCTCAAAACAAAAATCCAGCAAGACCTCAGCTATAGCTAAGCAGGAACACTTATCATCACTTGACTCCATATGCAGGTTGTAAATTTATAAATGTGCAGGAAGATGAGTCTCTGGAATGAAGTCGTTAGTGAGTTTCCATGGAAATGCTCATGCCTAACAGTTTTTATATAGAACCAGGAAGTAATAGAAAAACGAAAAGCAACAGCTTCAGACAGAAAACAAAGGGCAATGAGTCCATTAAACTTGACTTGAAGCGCAAAGTATATTGCTACTGCCCTTTAGGATGGGCCTTCAAGACATTTATTCTATCAGCAACATTTTAGAAATCTAAAGAAAATATCATTGATAACTGGCTAGCAGTACATCATAGTGATGACAGCTGTTCCCAAGAGATGGCAGGACAAGAATATATGTGTTAGGAAAAGTGAGAGAGATTATTGAAAGAAGAGCAGAGACTGAAAAGGAGAAAATTGAATAAAGTTTGATGGTGAGTCTAAAAGAGAAATATACTAATTCATTATTTTTAAAAATAAAATGACTTTCATCAGTCCTCCACATGTATTTAGCCTAGAAATTTTATATTTTCTAGATAAGGAATTTGAGACCTACCCAAGTTTCTTAAGTGACTTGTCTAAAGTTAGACTTCTAGAAACTGGCAAGTGCTACAGCCCTAGTTTTATTCCATTTCATCAAACTAGTCAATACTACAGGTGAAGGAAGTCAATGAATAGCTAAAGGTAGATTTTATGGGTTATGTTTTTAAATGTTTTAACAGCTTCTTTTTGCCATTTTTTCATTAAGTAGGGACAGGTATATTTTTAGAAGATGTTTACCATCTTCCAATAGCGATGACAATTAGAGGTGTCAAGACCACAGAAATGCTTCAGAGATATGAAGTTCTCTGAGTTTTACTTGAATTTCCTTTTATGGAAAACATGAATTTTTATTTCTTAGAGAAGATGCTTAAAACAGAGATGATCCCAGAATGTTCAGGTCACACTATTTAATTTGAAGCACGCTTGTTGAGGTATCTACTTGAGACTTCTACATTAAGGTATGGAGGGATCTGGGGTCAGAGAGATTATAAAAAGGTTAAGGCAAAAAGTTTGTGACTAAGGAAAAGAATATTGTGAGGGTATTTGGAGGGAGACTTTTATTTGCTGTCTGAATGGGGTTGAGCAGGACTAGGTACAAAAGAGAGAATACAGTAATTCATTTTATGAGGAGGTTCCTATTACTAAGACCAAAGCCTTTCCTCACAGTAGTGTCAGACCTAAGATAAGAATTAAATGCAACAAAGCCCTAGATGTTTAAAAAAATTTAATAACAAGAAGTACAGAAAAATGTAACAAATAATCAAGATACAATAGATGTTAACTTACTGAAAATATGATTCAGAGCTAAGTTCTTTCTGACCTTCCTTCCAGTTGACAAATAAAGATAAAATTTCACATCCTCATCTCTTTCTTCTCACTGTCCCAGGGTAAGTATTCTAAAATTAGTGTGTATTATTTCTTTGAAAGCTAAAAAATTTTAACTATATAGGTATAGATCCATAAACTATAAATAATATTGTATTGACTATTTTAATGTACCTGAAATGTATCAAACTATATTCTAAAACTTGCTTTTGTCAATTATCAATATATTTTAAAAGAGTTATCCATGCTGATATGTGGTAGCTCTAGTTTATCCATTTTAGATACTGAACTGTGCTCCATTTCATGAAAGTCTATAGATTATTTATCTATTATACTACTAATAGATAGTCAAGGTATTTTCTCTTTTTTCTCCCTCCTTGCTAATACAAATAGGGCTCTAATGAGCATCATTGTGTCTTCTTTTACATATCTTGGAGAATTTCTCTAAGCCCTTGCTACCTAAAGTGTGGCCAGTGAAACATCAGTTTCAGAACTACCTAGGATTTTGTTAGAAATGAAGAATCTAAGGCACCATTCTAGACTTAACTGTATCAGAATTTACTTTTTTTATCAAGATCCCCCAGGTGATTTGCATACACAAAGTTTGAGAAGCACTATTCTAAGGTAGTTGTTCTCAACCCTAGCTGTACCCAGGGAGTTATAAAAACATGAATGCCCTAAGTTGGTATCTATATCTATTCTTGTCTCTTGACTTTCCCCTTCCTGAGTCTGCATCCCTTCTTCAATCATTTTATCTTAACAAAATTATTTGAATTTTATTTTAGTAAAAAGAGACTGGAATTTAAAAATAACTTCATTTAAACAGCATGAAAGGAACCCCAAAAACAAAATAAAATATAAATGTAATGATAAGTTACAGACTAATTCCTCTACAGTCTCTGTAATTATCTTTATAGTTGGCCTTGAATCTTGGGGCTGATATAATCAAATGTGTACATAGTACCTCATTATGTCTTTTTGTGAATTTATGTTATGGGATCCTAGGTAGGGCCTTACATTTTCCAGTATGTACCTAGCTGTAACTAAATTCTCAGCCATGGCATTGTGAATTTTCCTCCCATATGTGACAATTATATTTACCTTTCTCCATGTGATATCCAGTCTGGTGGTGATAAAAACAAAAGGTTAACACAACTGACTACAACACCAGGCCAGCATGATATGTGGTTACACACTACATAGATTACAGCTCAGATATGTAGGTTGGTGCTGCAGTAGTAAACAGAGAAGAACATATATGGAGTCAACAGGGATAGAACCTATCTGGTTATAACATTCCTAATGGGAAGCAAAAGGAAGGTCAAAATAGTGCTTTAAAATTGCCTAAAGTGTCTTCCTACATTACTTATCTCACATTCAAGAAATAAAATGAGACCTTCTATGTTATAGCAAAGCTATATCAGAGCATTCCACTTAAGGAGAGCTTACTAAGGTTAACCAATGAGCTACATGTGGCTAAATGGAATGAATGCTTTATCTTAAATCAATTGAATCTTTATCTTGCAAAGCTTTTGTCATTGTTGATGTTGGGTTTTTTTATTTAAAAAATTTTTTATTGAATTATAATCAGTTTACAATGTTGTGTCAATTTCCGGTGTACAGCACAATTTTTCAGTCATACATGAATATGCACATATTCATTTTCATATTCTTTTTCACCATGAGCTACTACAAGATACTGAATATATTTCCCTGTGCTATACAGTATACTTATCTATTTTATGTATATCATTCAGTATCTGCAGATCTTGAACTCCCACTTTACCCCTTCCCATCCCCCTCCCCCGGCAACCACAAGTTTGTATTCTATGTCTATGAGTCTGTTTCTGTTTTATATATAAGTTCATTTGTTGTCTTCTTCTTTTTTTTTAGATTCCACATATGAGTGATAACATATGGTATTTTTCTTTCTCTTTTGGGCTTATTTCACTTAGAATGGCATTCTCCAGGGACATTCATGTTGCTGCAAATGGCATTATGTTGTCATTTTTATGGCTGAGTAGTATTCCATTGTATAAATATACCACCACTTCTTTATCCAGTCATCTGTCAGTGGACATTTAGGTTGTTTCCATGTCTTGGCTATTGTAAATAGTGCTGCTATGAACATTGGGGTGCAAGTTTCTTTTTGAATTAGGATTCCTTCTGGATATATGCCCAGGAGTGGGATTGCTGGGTCATATGGTAAGTCTATTTTTAGTCTTTTGAGGAGTCTCCATACTGTTTTCCACAGTGGCTGCACCAAACTACATTCCCACCAATACTGTAGGAGGGTTCCCTTTTCTCCACAGCCTCTCCAGCATTTGTTATTTGTGGACTTTTGAATGATGGCCATTCTGACTGGTGTGAGGTGATACCTCATCATAGTTTTGATTTGCATTTCTCTGATAATTAGTGATATTGAGCATTTTTTCATATTCCTATTGGTCATTTGTATGTTTTCATTGGAGAATTGCTTGTTTAGGCCTTCTGCCCGTTTTTGGATTGGGTTGTTTGTTTTTTCTTATTAAATCATATGAGCTGTTTATATATTCTGGAAACCAAGCCCTTGTCACTTTCATCTTTTGCAAATATTTTCTCCCATGTTCATACTGTATTTTTGAGACATTTTTCTATTTGCTTCCATGATGCCACATTCCTGATTTTCCACTTGATTCTCCAGCCACATGTTTTTCAGTCTTCTTTACCTACTGATGCATGTTTTGTATGCTTTATAGCTCTACTAAGAATGTTTCATTCATAATCTCATATGTTTTTACAAACACATGCAAATATTTCCATAGGATAGATTCCTTGAGGTGAAATTGCTTGGTCAAAATGAACACACATTTAAAATTTTGATAGATTACTGCCTAATTGCCATTCAAAAAGGCTTTCTGGTTTACATTCCTACCAAGAGCAAGAGGAAGTGCTCATTCCCCTATGTGTTATCACCATTGCTGGATATCCTCAGTCTTTGAAATGTTCTCCAATTGAATGCTTTATTTTCTCATTTTCCTGATTAATAGTAAGGTTGAGCTTATTTTAATAAATTTATTATCCATACATACATACATTGTCTATATTCTTCTATAAATTGTCTATTATTTTTCCTTGCTTTTTTTGAGAGGTGATTTGAGACAGTAGGTCTGACACATATATTGTAAATATTTCTTCAGTCTGTGTTATAATTTGTGGTGTTTTTTCTCTACAGATAATTTTACCTTTCCACATATTTAAGCCATCTAGAATTTATTTTTGGGTGTGGACTGGAGTATGTCATTAACTTTAACTTGTTCCAAATGTGTAGCCAATTTTACCTCCACTATTAATAAATAGTTCATCCTTTCTCTGCTTATCTGAAGCACCATGTTCATTATACATTAAATTTCCTTGTGAATATATTCCAGTACAGGTTTTCCTTCAATGTCTTATAGTTTTCAGAGTATGAATCCTCTTTGGCTATATTTATTTCTATCCATTTTATTCTTTTTGATGCAATTATAAGTGAGAGTGTTTTCTTAATTTCTCTTTCTGATAGTTCATTATTAGTGTATAGAAACACAACAGATTTCTGTATATTAATTTTGTATCCTCAGACTTTACTGAATTCATTTATTAGTTCTAACAGTTTTTAAATAGCATTGTAAGATTTTCCATATGTAGTATCATGTGATCTGCAAACAGTGACAGTCTTACTTCTTTCCCAATTTGGATTCCTTTTATTTCTTTTTCTGTCTGATTGCTGCGGCTAGAACTTTTGATACTATACTGAATAAAAGTGGTGAGAGTGGCATCCTTGTTTTGTTCTTAATCTTAGAGGAAATGCTTTCAGCTTCTCACCATTGAGTATAATGCTGACTTTGGGTTTATTGTATATGGTCTTTATTATGTTGAGTTATGTTTCCTCTATACCTACTTTGTTGAGAGTTTTTATCATAAATAAATGTTGAATTAAAAAAAAATTTTTGGCTGGGGAGGTAGTTAGGTTTACTTATTTATCTATTTTTAGTGGAGGTTGAACCCAGGACCTTGTGTATGCTAGGCATGTGCTCTACTACTTGAGCTACACCCTCCCTGAATGTTGAATTTTGTCAAAAGCTTTTTCTGCATCTATTGAGATAATCACATATTTTTTATTCTTAAGTTTGTTAATGTGGTTTACCATGTTGATTGATTTGTGGATATTGAACTATCCTTGTATTCCTGGGATAAATCCCACTTGATCATGGTATAGGATCCTTTTAATGTATTGTTGAATTCGGTTTGGTAATAATTTGTTGAGGATTTTTGCATCTATATTCATCCAATACATTCACATGTAATTCTCTTTTTTTGTGGTGTCTTTGTCTGGCTTTGGTATCAAGATGATACTGACCTCATAGAATGAGTTCAGAACTGTTCCTTTCTCTGCAATTTTTTGGAATAGTTTCAGAAGGACAGGTGGTAACTTTCTTTAAATGTTTTGTCAAATTTCCTTGTGAAGCCATCTGGTCCTGGACTATTGTTTGCTGGGGAGTGTTGTTGTTGTTTTAATTTTTTAAAAATATTGATTCAATTTTAATACTAGTAGTTGATTCATTTATATTTTCTATTTCTTCCTGATTCAGTCCTGAGAGATTGTATGTTTCTAGGAATTCATCCATTTCTTCTGGGTTGTTCATTTATTGATTAAGATTAAATAATCTCTTAAATCAACTGTACTTCAACTAAAAAGCAAGTAAGCAAACATCCCATTCAAAATATGGGCAGAAGAACTGAATAGACATTTTTCCAAAAAAGGAAATGCAGATGGTCAACAGGAGCATGAAAAGCCACTCAACTTCACCAATATCAGGGAAATGCAAATCAAAATCACAATGAGAGACCATCTCACACCTGTCAGAATAGCCATCATTAAATGTTGTCTTAGTTTCTGGTGTACAGCATGGATGGACTTGGAGGGCATTATGCTAAGTTATATAAGTCAGACAAAGAAAGACAAATGCTGTAAGATATCACTGACATGGAATCTAAAAAAAAATACAACAAACTAGTGAATATAACAGAAAGAAACAGACTCACAGATGTAGGGAAGGAACTAGTGGTTACTGGTGGGGAGAGGGGAGGTGGAGAGGCAAGATGGAGGTGGAGGATTAATACAAACCATCAGGTATAAAATAAGCTACAAGGATGTGTTGTACAACATGGGGAATATAGCCAATATTTTATAATAAATATAAATGGAGTATAACCTTTAAAAATTGTGAATCACTGTATTGTATATCTGTAACATGTAATATTAGACATCAACTATACTTCAATTTAAAAATGTGATATTGTAAAATAAATACACAAATAAATAAAGGTAAAATTTTAAAAAATATTCTCTTAAGAGCCTTTGTATTTCTTTGGTGTTGATTGTAACTTCTCTTTCACTTCTTATTTTATTTGGGCCCTCTCTTTTTCTTCTTGATGAATATAGGCAAAGTTTTACTGACTTTGTTTATCTTTTTAAAGAACCAGATCTTGGTTTTATTTATCTTTTTTATTTTTTTAGTCTCTATTTTATTTATTTCTGCTCTGATCTTTATTATTTCTTTCCTTCTACTATCTTTGGGTTTTGATTTTTCTTCTTTTTCTAGTTTTTAGGTGTAAGGTTAGATGGTTTCTTAGTATTCTTAGTTATAAGTTTTCTCCTTTTATCACTTTGAACATACCGTGCCACCCCCCCCCTTTTTTTCTTCACCAATCTAGGTACATGTTAATTTTGTTGATATTTTTAAAGAACCAACTTTTGGCTTCATTGTTCCTGTTATTTTCCTATTCTTTATTTAGCTTATCAACACTATAATATTTATTATTTCCTTCCTTTTTCTACCTTTGTATTTAGCTTGCTCTTCTTTTACTAGTACCGTAAGATATAAAATTTGGTTATTGGTTTAGGTTCTCTATTCTATTTTAATGTAGGCATTTACAACTATAAATTTTCCTTCTGATCACTGCTTTCATTTTATCTCATAAGTTTTGGTATGTTGTGTTTTCATTTTTTTGTCTCAAAGTATGTTCTAATTTCACTTTTAATTTATTGTTTTATCCATTGATTCTTTTGTATTAATTTTCACATATTAGAAATTTTCCTGTTTTCCTTCTGTTATTGATTTTTATTTTTATTCCATTATGGTCAGAAAAGATACTTTTTGTGACTTAATTTTTAAAGAAATGTATTGAGACTTGTTTTGTGGCCCAACATATTATCTAGCCTGGAAAATGTTCCATATGCACTTGAGAAAAATGAACATTCCTCTCTTTTTGAGTGAGTGTTCTTATGTATGTCTGTTAGGTATAATTGGTTTATCATGTTGTTCAAGCTCCCTATTCTGTTATTGGTTTTCTTTCTAATTCTATCCATTATTGAAAGTGAAGTGTTGATGTCTCCAACTATTTCTATAGGGCTGTCTATTTCTCCCTTCAATTCTCAGTTTGCTTCATGTATTTTGGGACTTTGTTGTTATGCATGTGCATATTTATTATTATAACTTCCTGGTGGATTGACCATTTTTATCAATATATAGTATCTTTTATTTCTTAAAATTTTTTGTTTTAAAACTATTTTCTTTGATATAGTATGGCTATCCCAGCCCTCTTTTGCTTGCTATTTGCATGAAATATGTTTTTCATTCCCTCATTTCCAACCTATTGTGTCTTTGCCTCTAAAAGGAGTCTCTTGTAGACAGTGTATAATTAGACCACATTAAAAAAATTATCATGCCAATGTCTAACTTTGAATTAGAGAATTTAATTCATTTACATTTAAAATAATGACTGAAAAGTAGGGACTTAACCCTATCATTTTATTATTTGTTTTCTATATCTTTCTTATATATTTTTTCCTCTCAATTCCTCCATAACTGCCATTTTTGTGGTTAATTCTTCCTTTCTTTTTTTTCTCCTTTTTCAGTTTTATTAGGTAGAATTATTATAGTTTGACTGCAGATACACATTATATTGCATGTAAATACATATATACAGTATTTAGTTTACATATATGTACTAATTATTGTTTCTAAGAACAGATTAGATCTTTAGCTTTTTAAACTTACATAGTTATCAAAGGAATAAAGCCAACTACAAAAGAAGAATCAACAGAATGGGGTAATCCAATCATAAAGGACAGTCAAATGTGCTTACATATATTCAAGAAATCAAAATAATAATTAGTTCATTTGTGTCCTTATTATTATTGTTATTATTTTTAGATTCTCATATAAATGATGTCATATGGCATTTTTCTTTCACTTTCATTTTTTGTGGTTAATTCTTCATTGTATGTGTGTCATTTTGATTTGTTCTTCATTTCCCTTGCTGCATATTTTTTAGTTTTTAGCTTAGTGGTTACACTAAAACAAATTGTAACCCCAATTTATTGGCATTTATAATTAACATCTTAACTTTATCAATTTTTAACTAATAGCAACTTGGTTTCAATAGTACACAATAACTGCCTTTACAGCTCCAGTCCCCTCCCTTATGTTGTTTTTGTCACAAATCATGTCTTTGTGCATTGTGTGCCTGTTTAAGTAGATTTATAATTATTGTTTTAAGCATTTGTCTTTTAAATAGTACAGGAAAAGAGATGAGTTATAAACCAAAATAATAATAATACTGTGTTTTCTATTTCCCTAGGTAGGTAGCTTTACATTGTTCTTTACTTTTCATATAGCTTTGAGTTACTATCTAGTGTCCTTTCCTTTCAGCTTGGAAGACTCCTTTAGCATTTCTTGTAGGGTGGATCTACAGGTCTTGAACTTCCTTAGTTTGGTGTTTGACAGGGTTTCCTTAAATTCCTGGAGCTAAAAAACAAAAAACAAAAACATCAAAATTAAAAAAAAAAAACCTTTTTAGGTACATAAGATTGGCTCTATGTTGTGGCACTCTTTTAACATTTAGCTGGGTCATTTACAAGTCTATCTTAACCATTAGTGTTTGCATGTAGTCTGAAAGTCACTCAGAGATAAATGTTTAAGGTCTTCTCAGGCCTTTTCTGAGCGTATGTTCAGTCCTGGGTATGTCTGTGGCTTTCTGGATTTCCAGCTATATGCAGAAGATTTAAATGCCATTATTCTCACACTCATATTTCCTTTCCCAACCTTCTCTTTCCCCATGATTTCCAGTTTATCTATTGCTAGTGCCTACTGTTTCTTGCTCCAGATTCCTTTGGCCAATTGTTTTGCCTTTACTTTCTGCAAGTGCCATTTGGAAATCCACTTCAGCCCTGGGAATGCTGAAAGTCAGGTGAAACCAAGACAAGTCCTTGCACTGGCCCTTTTAGGATGCTGCCAGACTGTTTGAAACACACAATCACAAATTCTTTGAGAATAAAGTCCATGGTACTCCCTTTGGCATTAGCAAACTTGCATCAGGAAAGTCAGCTGTCAAGTTCATGGTCACTGCTTTATCTGGGGAAAGGAAGATGGTAGGGGGCAATTCAAAAAGCCACAGCATTCTCTTAATACAATGCAGCAGCTTCTTTCTTCATTAAAATTTCCTTTGGTTGTTGTATGTTTTTGACTAGTTTCCAGAATCCTGCAAAGTTGATTCTGAGATTCTTTTTCCAGTTTATCTGTTGCTTTTGTAGAGTAAGAGGGCTATGGAGTTCCCTATTCTGCCATTTCCTTTGATATTACTCTCTTTGTTCATTTTAAAATATAGCTATTAAGTTTCCTTATTCCTTTTTTATTCTCTAATGGCTGGTAATTTTCACTTCCTATTTTTACTCGTGGTTACTTAAAAATTTTCTTTTCATCAATTTTATAAAAAGCTAACACCTGTGTTTATAAAGTAAACACCTGTGTAATCATAATTAAATTCAAGAAACAGAACACTACCAACACCCTAAAGGCCCACTGTGTGTCCCTTGGAAATCATTGCTCACTAATTCCTTCATAAAAGAAACTTATATCTTGAATTTTGTGATTAGAATGTCTTTGTTTTCATTACAGTTTTACCACCCATATGTGCATCCCTACACAATATTGTAGAGTTGTGCTTGTTTTTATAAATGCAATCACAGTGCATATATTTTATTGTATTGGTTCTTGTTTCTTTTATTCAACATTAAATTTGTGAAACTCACACATATTTGGGAAAGTGAGAGTTCAAATATTTTGCCCACAAAAAGTAGCTGTTCGCCTTTTTATTCTTGAGGTGTAAGAGTTTGATATAGTCTGTATACAAGTCCCTTGTCAGATGGATATTTTGTAAACAATTTCTCTCAGTTTGTGGCTTACCTTTTCATTTTCCTAATAGTCTCTTTGGAAGAAAAAAAGCCTTTACTTTCAATGAAGTCCAATTCATCAATTTTTCTTTTATATATTGTGGTAGTTGTATTCTATTTTAAAAATATTTTCCTATTCCAAGTCACTCAAAAAATTTCTTAAGTTTTCTAGAACATTTATGGTTTTAGCTCTTACATTTAGGTTTAGATTGATTTCAAGTTAATGATTTTTATGGTGAAAGGTAATGGTCAAGTTTCTTTTTTTCTTTGCACATGCATATTTAATTGTTCCAGTGCCATTTGTTGAAATGATTACCCTTTCCCCACATAACTGCCTTTTCATTTTTCTGTACATAAATTGGCCATACATGTGTGAGTCTATTTCTCTACACCTCACTGTGTTTCATTGATCTATATATTTATATTTATGTCACCACTGCACTGTCATAATTACAGTAGTTTTAAAATAAGTCTTTAAATAACTATCACTACTATTTTCTTTTTCAAAATAGTTTTGGTTATTTTACATTCCTTGCATTTCTATATGAATTTTAGAATCAGTTTGTCACTTTCTATGAAAGAGTCTGCTGGAGATTTTGGTTAGCATTGCATTGAATCTACATAATAATATTAATGATAATGAAACTTCTGATCTGTGAACATAAGTTGGCTCTCTCTTTATTTTGGTCTTTGATTTCTCCCCACAATGATTTCTAAATTCTGCTTTTCATATTGTGCACATCCACTGTCAAATATTTCCTTTTCATTTGAACATTTTTTGGATGCTATTTAGAAGTATTTAATTTTTCATCTTTTGGCTGTTATTATAAATGGTAATTTAAAAAAATTATGTCAATTTCTAAGTGTTTAGTATGTAGAAATGCAATTCATTTTGTATATTGACCTTATATAATTACTAAATTTTTCATAATTCACATATTAATTCTGGTAGCTTATTTGTAGATCTCTAAGATTTTCTACATAAATGGTTATATCTACTGCTAATAAATAAAAATTTATCCTTTTCTTTTCAAGCCCTCTGCTTGTTTTACCTGTATCTTTCCTTATTGCACTGGATAGTACCTCCAGTACAATGCTGAATAGAAGTCTTATCTTAAAATAATATTATACCACTTTTTAATGTAATCTAGGAATCTTATAGGATTATATTTCCATTTCTCTCTTCAAGCTTCTGTGCTATTTTTTTGTTGCACATTTTACTTCTACATATGTTTTAAGCTCACCACAATGACTGTGTTGTCATTTTTATTTAAACAGTTATTCTTTCCCTCCTCTTTTACTTTTAACTGTTTTTGGCAAAGTTGCACTGTGTAAACTGTTCAGTAAATAGCCACAGCTCACACAGCATGTTAAGTCCATATACATTATCAGCAGCAAATTTAGAAACAGAGGCAAAACAGATTGAGCTATAAGTCTTGTTTTTTTTTTTTTTTTAAGAGAAAAGAAGGACTATGTTAGGTCCAATATAAACAAGTGATGGTTATAAGGGACATCACCTGCCATCCGCTTAAGTTTTAATATTTACAAATGTATAATTTTAAGGTAACAAAGCAGTTGGTTGTATTCTATAACACAACATCAAAAGCTTTCAGAAAGGAAATTCACCTTTATTTTCTTAGTGGCATCTAACAGACATTCAAATAAGATGAATCTTAACTTGTGAATGGTGGTGTTATCTTACGCTCCAAAGTAATCTGTTAAATTAGAATCAGAATAGAATTGTGTCCAAGAAAAGAGAAATCACTCTTCAAATTCAGAATCTACAAACTAAGTTTTCCATTTTGCGAAACTCCTTCTTTTAATATTGGACTTGGTTCTATGAGTTTATATTTTTCATCAAATTTGTAAATTTTGGCCATTATTTCTTCAAATAATTCTACTAGCCTCTCAGTCTCCAGTTATACATATGTTAAGTGACTTGTTGTCCTAGAGCTCACTGATAATCTATTCATTTTTCAGAGTATTCTTTCTCTCTCTGTTTCATTTTGGATAGTTTCTATTGCTATGATGAATGGTTTAGTAGTTTTTCTACAATGTCTAATCTGTTGTTAATCCAATCCAATGATTTTTCATGTCACATATATTTTTCTCTAGAATTTTAATTTGGGTCTTTTTATGTCTTCTGTCTCCTTCCTCATCATGTTCATGTTCTTCTCTACCTTCTTGTATATATGGCATATATCTTAAATTGCTGGTTTTCATCTTTGTCTAATAATTCTATCATCTGTGTCATTTATGATTCTTTTTCTCTGGATTGATTTTTCTCCTCATTATAGATTATATTTGCCTATTTCTTAAAGATGTTTTTATTGGAGGCCTGGTAATTTTTTATTGGATGACAGGCATTGTTTTGTAAATTGTTGTGTGTTGAATTGTTTGTGTGTTCCTTTAAATATTTTTGTGGTTCGTTCCAGAACAAAGTTACTTAGAAAATTTTTGATCTGTTCAAGCCTTGATTTTCAGCTTTGTTAGGCAAGCTCAGAACAGCCTTTAGTCTAGAGCTAATTTGTACCCACTATTAGTATGATGTTTGCTACAGATTTGTTTGTAACTACTTTTCATCATATTAAATAAATTCCTATCCATTCATAGTTTTAAAGACTTATTATCATCAATGGAACAATTTTTCTTCAACTATAGAAATGTATGATTTTTTCTCCTTTATTTGTTAATATGATGAATTACATTGATTTTAAAAATGTTAGGCACTCTTCCATTTCTGAAATAAACCCAACTTGCTCATGGTGTTTTATCTTTTTTATATATTTCTTTATTCAGTTTGATCATCTTTTGTTTAGGAGCTTTGCATCTATATTTTTGAGTAAGAATCACCTGTAGTTCTCTTTTCCTTACTATTTTTATCAGGTTTAGTATCAAGGTTATGTTGGCCTTGTAACATGAGTTGAACTATTTCCTCATTTTCTCTTTGCAGGAAGATGTTGTGTAATATCTTCAAAATGTTGGCCTTATTTCTTCTTTAAATGCTTTAATTCACCAAAGACATCTTGACCTGAATCTTTATCTGTAAGAAGATGTTTAATTACAGAGTATTTTAAAACTTGCTATAGAATTAATCAAACAATATACTTCATCTATTGTTTTTGTCTTGATTGTTATATTATTTTCCTTTCTTAGGGATATCTGGGAGAATATCCTAGCTAGGTCTTCCAAATCACTAATTTAATTTTTATCTATCTTCTTTTTCCTCAATTTTCTTTTATTTTGAGTTTTAAACATTTTTAACAATAAATATTTTAATTTCTTAGAGATCAGATTGATGCATGTTCATAGGACTGTGTTCTTATTTTATTGTTTTGATGTACTGTTGACTTTCTCTGAGGCTATTAAATTAACTCATTTTAAAGTCTTTTTAAATTATCTCTTTCTCTTGGGGAAAATTGCTCAATTTGTTCATCTTGTCTCTTTTCTTTCATTACCATGGTTTTCTTCAAATATTTGGTGATTCTTGATTGCCTATTCATAGTCACCAAAGAAGGTCTTGGCTCATAATTAGTAGCTGATAAGAGTTTCTTTAGCAATTATGGAGAGTACATTGCCTCAATAAGCTTCTTCACAAAATGGAGGATTGTATAGGTGGGTGGTTGTGCTGACAGGCTTCCCTCCAGAGTGCTTTGGTATGAAACTGCTAGGCAAGTCAGGGATTTTTATTATTGCCAAAATAAGGAAGTCCTCATCCTGGGGTAGGATACTTTAGTGTGTTTAACTCCTATGCAGAGCTATATTTTTCCCATATCCTCCCATTTTTTGTTGAGATTTGATGATATCTTGCTAGTCTCAATATACATTATAGAAATTATATATATAAGTTAATATACTCCATGTTTTTAAAACTCAAAATTGATACTTGGGACAAAATACTGTATCAAGGTACTGTTTATACACAACTTGGTATTTGTGTTTGTGTTGGGATGTTTAGATAACTATTCCAGCTGTTCTACAATATTTTACACCATGATTATTTTTCTATGACCTGCTTATGTTTCCTGCTTTTGCTTCCACAAAGCTTGGAATTTCTTTGAAGCACCATTATAAAGCATATCTCTTACTTCTACAATAGTTGTCTCTGTCCTCTTTCTATTTTACATTGCATAGTCTGTGCTGTAGTTTCACCATCAGCATTATACCTGCTTTCTATCTTGCAGAAATTCTTCAGTGTTTTTGGTCTAATGATGGTTCCCCTATTTGTAGTTTTTTATTGTAATATATTATTTTTATTTATTTTTTATTATTTCAATGGGAATTTGAGCATTCAAGAAGGTAAATAAGTGAGCTCATTTCAGTCTTAAGTTAGAAGTCTACGTTATCTTTCTAATATTGGCCTACTTTTCCTCCCTTCTTCACTGGAACTTTCCTCCTTATTTTTTCTGAGTTACTAGGAGGTAGTAGATATCACTTGGTTTTTGTGTTTCTTTTGCTTTATAAAATAATTCTCACCTAGTTTCAAACTGTTGAGCTAATTTAATTTACTTCTTTTTCCCCAAATAATCCTCTATAACCCATGATGGTTGGGAGAACTTCTAAGATATTATTCACAATAAATGATTTTTTAATAAGTCAGAGTTATTAGCTTAAAACCTTAAGTAGAGCTATTTAATATGGACTGTAGGTAAATGGATGTCACATACAGGTTTGACCAAGGGAAATAGGTCAGACTTTTCAATCACATTGTGACAGAGCAAGATGAGCTTTTAAAGAGCATTCAGCTTAACTCCTTCATACGTATGTGAAGTAAACTGAGTTAAATAAATTGTTTGAGTTCATACAGCTAGCTAGAGACAGAACCAAGAGTAAATTTTAGACCTTTTGTGCCTTATACGTTGTGCTTTTCGTCATAAAATGATGACAATAAATCCTGTTCTTTCAGGTTATCAGAGTGGTTTAAAGTTCAAATTCAATTCCCTGGCTTTCAAATCTTCTAATCATGTGACCCCCATCTATCTTTTATCATCTTATCTGCTACATATATTTGTTTATCCTTCAAATCGTTACTTGCAAATTCATCCCTCTGTATACTTTTCTCTTTTCTGTGAATATATTGTACATTTCATCATGAATTATTTAATTTTTATTCATTATGCAGTGACATCTTTCCCATGAAGCCTTCTGGACCTTTCAGCAATGGTTCCTACATTTATGTTCCTATAGTACTTTCTCATGGTACAAATTTCATTATACTTGTCAAAGCTTATGATTTGTAACATAGATTAGAGGGTTTTATTTTATGATGGTCCCTTTGGATTGACAATAGGCCTATTTCACCAGCAATCTTGTGCTAAAAGGTGTAAAGGAGTCACACTACCTTATCATGATGTGATGAAAGGAGGGACATGATTTCATTTTTAGAACTGGAGTCAATATTCTTCTCATAAGGAAGAGAAACTGGGAGAGAGAAGATGCTAGAACAGGCTGTCTACTAGCGAGAATAGAAATGGAGCTGGGAAGTTCCTTCTGTGGATATGAAGAATACCCTGGTGAAGCCTTAGACACTCTGTTTAATTGTAAGCAGATGTTAGCTGGGTAAAATCCTCAGAGTAGACCTGAATAGACCATCATAGAGAAGACACAAACTTATTTGAGCTTGGTAATGATGACCAGTTCATTCCTGAAGGGAGATTTGTGATTGGTTCAGGTAATGCTACTATGCCTATGGTGACACAGGAGCTGAGTGTGCCAACAGTGAGAGAAATTCTATGGAGAAATCTTACTTTCAGAGTCTCTAAGCTTTGTTGGGAACTACTCATTGGGCACTTCGAAGACCTGGGCATATGCATATCATTTTGAGAGACCAAAGAGCATTGGAGGGACTTTGAGAGACTGGGGGAAATTTGGTCATTATGTGTTGATGTTATTTTATTTTAAGTCAGATCTCTTCCTACTTTGCCTGGCTATCCAGTAGTGAATTTTTAGTATTCTACATAGAGGTTCAGCCAAACAAATGGTGATAAATCTCCCAGTATGTAAGTCATGCCTTTCATCCTAAATGAATTGTTCTTATGCTTGTGTTATTCCCCCTGCTAGACTACAAGCACAGTTGAAGTGGATACATCAGGGAGCAAGTTGCAGGAGAAGATTGTCTCAATGTCCCTTTTCTGTCCTCTCTTTTCTACTTTCAAACCCCTGGCTTGGCACAGAACTTGGTTCAGGGAGGTGTTTTTGACTGACTGAGTGTATGTTATAAGTTTGATTTCGTGAGCCATAGTTCTGGAGTCATGAGCATGCTGGGGGCAATTTTGCTTCCTAGATAATTTCCTGAAAGCTTATTTACTTATTAAGTACTTTACGGTTTCTGTTGAAACCCAGGTCAGACCATTCACACCAGTCCCATTAAATGATTGAAAAAAGTTCATTTTTTATAGCGATGTCAGATGAGGCATCTGTAGCTATCAATGACCTTTCACAAAGTGGTAGATGGGGCCAACTATTGCAAAATTTGTATTTTACTGATGGTTGACATAAAATAATTAAACACCAAGAAAAGACAGTTTACAATTTGTTGGGTGATTTTATTCATGCCTATAGATGAAGAAAAATTTTTTAAGGTATTCATTCATTTGGGCTTTTGTCAGTTCCAGCCAGCTATTTCACTGAAACACATCAGTTTAACGGATGTAGCCAGGCTGTGCCTTTGTAGTATTATCTTAGGAGGAGAGGAAGATTCCAAACATTGAAATGAGGACAAAATAAATATGAAAAATATCAATGACAAAGTCTAAGGTAGGCATCTGAAAACTTCCTGAAGCTACCTAGAGATACATATTTTTTTAACTTTATTGAAGTTAGAAGGAGGAATACACACCCAAGGATGAATATAAACGCCTGGATATACTAAATTGCTTAGGGTACTTTCAAGGATACTAAAGAACAAATAAGCTTGCCTGTTCTGTGATTATTACCTCTGTCTTAGTTGTTGCCAGAAATCCTACCATGTTGATTTTCTGATTGGACGTATTCTCAGGTTTTTGCTAGTTCCTGAGCTTACCCTTACTGGAGCAGGAAAGGTCATAATATCCTCTGCACACCACTCAGTATGGCCTACAATTAAGCTTTGCTGTCAGTAGACATGGTGCCAGGAAAAGAACCTGCTTTCTACCATGTTGGCACAGTTTGTCAAGGCTACTGTCTTATTTCCCTTGAGTACCACTCCAATCCTCCACCACAAATAGAACCCTGCCTTGAGTCCTAGTCCTTTTTGCTGAGCTCCTGGATACTCAGTAGAGCTCTGAAAACTCTCCCTATCTTGAGATCTAGATCCTCTTATGCTCATATTCCCATCCTAGACTCATGTAATGCCCTGGTTATTTCATCCCCTATCCCATCATAAATTTGAGTGTTCAACTCTTTACCTGCACTGGGCCTTTACCTGATAAACTGAATTTTGAATGGTATCTAGAGACAAATATACAACTCTCTGGGCTGGTTTCACTTTAAATTCCTGACCACTGACCTCAGGTGGCCCTCAGTCTGCCTCATAACATCCCCAGTTCCCTTTCTATTCACTCTCTCACTCAGACAACTGCTGCACTCTGTTACCTCTATCTAAAATTCCAATACCTCTTCTTGCATTCTTGTTTTTCACTGGGAAAATAGAAGCAATCAGAAGGCAATCTCCTCATGCTTTCACCACTTAATCTATATGCCTCTCACTATTTGCACTCATATAACCTACCTTCCTCCTATTTCTCTGAACCATGTGTATTTCTAACTAGTGTTAATCTTTCCACTTGTACCTTGGATCCCACTCAAGGGCAGAACTACAGTAAGTCTCAGTTAACAGTTAACCTTTATCAGTTAACAGACATTTGGTCCTTTCCAAAACATCCATGAGACCTTTGGTCCATGCCAAAAGCTCCTTAAAATTTGGTTCTATCCAGAATGTTCATGAGCATATGTAGCCCATGCCAAATAGTTTCAGACAGGACCAAATACTATGTGTCTTTTGATGTGGGTCAAATGTCTCCATGGATGTTTTCGACAGGATAAAATATGACCAAATATTAAGGACCTTTTGGTGTCTTATGGACATTTTGGATACGACCAAATGTCCTGC
Organism: Camelus bactrianus; assembly: GCF_048773025.1. Lineage (NCBI taxonomy): Eukaryota > Metazoa > Chordata > Mammalia > Artiodactyla > Camelidae > Camelus > Camelus bactrianus. Next base: position 115,840,358 of record NC_133575.1, on the reverse strand, counting down.
AAATCTTCTCTTTTCTGCATCACCAACCTTTCCTTTTCCATCTGTTGACAAACATCCTATAATACATTATATCTTAAAAATACTAAAAACAATTTGGACCGCATATTTCCCTTCTTCTTCCTTAAGTATGTCTCTGCTTCTCTTTACAGCAAAATTTCTCTAAAGAGTTTTCTATACTTGTTTCTTTTTTTTCTTCCCCTTCCTTCACAAGGCTGTTGCATTCAGGTTTGCAATTTCATCACTCCACTGGAACTTTTCTTGACAAATTTCCCAAGGAACTTAACTTTATCAAATCCAATGGTCAAATCTCATTCCTCATTGTACCTCATCTTTCAGAAGCATCTAAAAATGATTATTTTCATTTTCTTCTTGAAACTCTACCAGTCATCAAACTAGAAATCATTGGTTTTCAACCAGGAGAGGTACTATCCCACTAAGGAGTGTTTGGTATTGTGTGTGGGTTCTTTGGTTTCCCAATAACTGAAGGAGGGGAGCATGCTTCTGGTGTTTAGTAGGCAGGACCTACATGTGCTAAAAGTCCTTCAAATTTCAGGACAGTATCTTATGATAGAGAATTGCCCCACTCCAGATACCAGCAGTGATCTTATTGCAAAATACTAAAGTAAGATTTTTAGAAAAAGAATTACATTCCAAGAGAAGTTGGACAACAAATAAATAAATTCAATGAGTAGAACAGATGAATGTTATCACAGACACTAAAAGAACTTTACGTTATATTTGACACTTTGTAAATCTCCTTTGAAGAATTATTACAAACAGCAGATGGGACAGGAGCTAGTTCCGTAGCCAAACAAGAAACTTGAGTCTTAATGTGTTAGTCATATCTAATTCTTTATCAAAAGTAGTGTTTGTAAGCCTAATAACTCACTATATTTCACTTTAGTTCAAATCTATAAATACTTATTGAGGGTCTATTGCTTCTTAACAAATGGTTAATCTTCTCTCCTTACCTTACCTGACCTCTTCTCAGGCAGCATAATTTTTAAAGTTCCTTCTAACCTTGAAATGTGAAGATTCTAAAATTTTGAATCTAAATGATAAAATGAAACAGGCATTACTTGAAGATTCCTCCAAGAACAGCTCCTTATTGGGCAGAAACTACTTGGAACATTTCTGTTTGGGTTGGATGGAGCTATGTCTTGTTATTGTGAAAGAGTTATGTAAATTATAAAGTTTCATATCCTTTGAGTGGCTGACTTAGCAGTATGGGATGGTAGGGCATATGTGTGTCCTGCTTTAGCTCTGTAGACAAAAATAGGAACTGACTTCTCTGGCCAATCTTCCTCTTCATCTTCTGTGTGATGTACCACCTCTGTTAGGAAGGAGAAGTGTAGAAGTATAGATTCTATCATGAGCCATTCTCTAACTACTCCCTACACAGATGGGGAAGAGGAGAAGGCAATTACAATTGCATTTTGTTTGTGATGCCCTTTCTCCTTTCCCCATCTACCTATTGTGCACATGCTTCCTCACACGTCATCTATATGAAGCATTCTCAAGAATCTATTGTAGGTAGTTTAGTGAAGGCCAGAGCACCAAGGTTTTCTGCTACTTTTAGTAAACAAAACTGCTCTAGTTATAGGGAATCTGAAAGGCCTTAAGTTGATGTTATTTTGCACAAAGACCAGTCACCGTGAGATAAATTGGTGCTAGATATTTCCCCAATGGTTTTTACATTTCCTTGGAACTTTGATTTTAACTAAATTTCAGTTGGCTGATTTTTAAGGACTTAGTAGGTTACTGTGTCACCTTCCAACCCTGATAAGTTACTTATAATTTGTCTGGGTTCTTTGATATGTAAACATAATGGAGTGGTTCTAGTGGTGGACACAGCAGTCATTGTAACAGAGTTGGGAGGACAGAGTTCTCCCTTGGGCATAGAACTAAAATTAGAGCTCATTTACTCAAATTTTCAGGGACCCTGAGATGTACACTGATGGTGAGCAGCTCCTCAGGGAGGCTGGTGGTGGAGGAGCAAGAGGTCAGCTCTCAATTGCTGCTAAAGAAGATCTGAGGCTAATGTACATGATTATAATAAAAGCAATAGGGTAATAACAATAGCTACCACTTACATAGAGCTTATCACATACTGAACATTACTCTAAGTACACTACCTATATTAATTCATTTAAACCTATGAGGTAGGTTTTGGTCTCATCCCCATTTTACAGTTGGTGAAGCTGAGGCACAGAGGAATTTAATAACTTTCACAAGGTCATGGAGCTGGTAAGTGATAGAACTGGGATTTTAGCACAGCAAGTTGTGGCTCCAGAGTCTTAACCACTTAACCACTCCTCACCTTTTCCCTTCTTCCTCTCATACTTCTCTTTGAGACTAGCACATTGCCCTTTAAACTCCACCTCTAATAGCTATTCCTCTAGTAGCCATATAGCCTTGGGAAATCACTTTATTTCTCTATGCTTTCACTTTGTTAAAAGTAAAATAAGACTTTTTTCACAGGGATGGTGTGAAGATTATAGGAGTTCATGTATGCAAAAGTATATTGCATAGTTCAGGGCACATAATAGGTGTTTCATGTTAACATAATCTAAATTTAATCATCTAATTTTGACCAAGCCTTTATTCCAGGGACTCTAAAAACTTTAATGTACATCAGAATCAGCTGGTCTGTTATAAAGATCAGGTTTGTTGGCCTCACCCAACACTGATTCAGTAGTCTTTTGCAGTAGACAGGAATTTCCATTTTGCAAGACATTCTGCTATAAATAATTCTGGAACTACAATCTGAGAAGCACTGTGTATGATAAAATGCCCTTTCCCACCACACCTGCCCTCTTATTCTCTAAATATACATAAATTTAGGTGTATGGATACTGCATTATGGTAATGTTATATCTATATTTGGCATGGGAATACAGCCTTTATGTAAGGGCAGAATATCATCTGTGAGGTCATTCACGAGGGAGAGAGAGGTATATGCTTCAGCCTAGAAACCAGAAAGCCAGATTTCAGTGGGAGGATTTCAATAGGTAGTCAACATATGGGGATTCAATTTATTTCTTTGTCTCTTTGTCTCTGTCTCTCTCCATACCATAAATAATATTAACTTGTCCAGCGGGGATCTTTGGGAAGTAAGTTGGTGAAAACAAGATAATACAGTAACCATAATGTAAAGAAAGAATCAAGGCGAGGTGCTGCAAGATTGTGTTAGCTATTTAGAGCAAGACAGCAGATGGACTAGGCGGGGCCTATATAAACTGAATTGTGTTTCCTTTTTGTGTTTCGTACTATCTATGTTTGCTTTTTTGTTTTACTCCTTTAGTATTTAGAACATTTTTTTTCTTTGAAAAATTCAATTTGTCTTGGTTATGCTAAGAGGAAACCAAGTGAAATGGTTTGTTGGACCAAAGTGTTAAATTGCACCCTTGCGAGAAAAGTGAGTCAGCGTAACATAGAGTTAGTGCTTATAATCAGCTGTCCCCCTCCTCAGCCTGAGATTCAATTCCTAGCACTAAACTTGTCTGTGTTTGATTTTACCATAGAAGGCACATCAATCAACTTAATCCTACTACAAAGATGGCTGAAGCACCATCCATCCCACAGCTGTCTCCAGGGCCAGAGTAGACATGGATAGCCTAGTTTAACACTGGTAATATGTTTAGGGAAGCCAGATTCTTCCAGTAGCTTTGTGTAGAAAGCTTTGGCCTAGCTTTAAGGCATATCATTATCCACTTTATGACTGATTTATAATAATTTTGGCATCATATGTGTTTGACCAAATTTATCTTGAATGTATATATATTTTAGACCCTCAAGTCTTTGCCAAGAGTATTAAATATTATTTTGATATAGATATGCTTTGATTAAAACTACTTAAGGATGTTTTTAAAACAGAAGAGTACGCAAATGTTTTAAAATATTTAAAGTTTAATGGTGAGCAAAACAGCAGTTATTGCATTGTAAGAATCTTATCAAGAGAGACGTAATATCCACATTTCAAGACCTGGGATTATTCTGTTGTTAGTGCTGGAGGGTGTACAGGGCTGGGTGGTAGGGAGTCAATCAATGCCACTCACTGTTGATCCTTTCCTTATTATAACCCAGTTTTCTTGAATCATTCACTCCCTTAGAGCATGCCTGTCCGTAACAACACTGACTTGATTCCACCTCATATTGTATTCAGTTGACTATATTTATACCTCCCTAGAAGACTTTGAACTCCTTGAGGAAAGAGACCATGACCTTCAGCCTGAATTGTCTCCTATAATACATTCTCAAGAAATGCTCATTTGAAAAAATATAAGAAAAAGAAGCAAACATATAGCTGTGTACAAAAATCAGCTGTAAAAATTATAGACCTTCATTTACAGCAAGTTGAGCTGCAACTAGGCTCTAAATAGACCTGATCATCTCGTCTGAGGAAGAGTTGTAATCAGGCCCCACATTACTCTTCCCATGGAGATCTGCACAACTAGATGTTCTGTTCATTTCTCTTAGGATAAATTATTCTCCAACTGACTTTCTTTATCCTCCTTTTCAGGCAGAAACTATACATATCTTATGTGGCTGTAGAGAAACTACATGCAGCCTGCGTTGCTTAGCAAAGGATTCAGAGATGCCTCTCAGTGAAGGTATGTTACTCAGGTTTGGCTAGGCAACGCTGTGGTAACAGATTCATCCCTGTTCCCATCTTATTGTCTACACAACTAACATTTATTTCTTCCTTCTAGTACCTCTCCAATGCTGGTGGGCATGGAGAACTTAACTCCAGTTACTCAGGGACCTAGACTGATGATATTTTATGGCTGCATCATTTGGCCTATTAGCCTTCATGATTTTCAGCCATGAATTTCAGTGGCATGTGTCCTTCCATGCACATAGAGTTGACCAGAATGAGTTCCATGATGATGCTCAACATGAAGGGTGCTGGAAAATATATGGGAGTAAAAGGAATATTTGGTGGGCTTTACTGTCTTTGCCAAAGCAAGGCCAAAAGTATCTGGGAGGTTTAGTGGGTGGTGGTGAATTTCTTGCATTAGGGGAAGAGCCTGGGATGACTGAGGGCTGGTGGGTAGTGGCAGATATAAACAGTTGGCAGGGAAAGCGTTTTATTCTGGATACTTTTGAGTCCTATGCCAATAGAAGCAGCAGAACATATTTTCTCCTTCTTTATGAAGTTAACTGGCCCAGTAAAAAAATCAGAATCCTAGAAGCTTAGAGTCAGAAAATACCTTATAGTTTATCTAATCCAATCTTCTGTTTGATGCACTAACCCTCTGGAAAATAACCCTGTTAAATAACTATGTGGCTTCTTCTTTAGCAAGTATTTAACATGTATTTAACATATATTGGTAAATAAACTATATAATGTATCATCCAAACTAGAATACTTTTGTGACTAAAAGTGGACAGTATGAACAATTGTGCTGGAGCAACAGGTAGAACCCCAGAGCCTGGGGACCAAAATGGATTGTATATTCACTGTAAATGTTGCAGACTTACTATCTCTTAAGGTAATTCATTCCATTTGGAATGATTCTTTATTTTTAAGGTAACATGTACATATAGTTAAATCAAACAGCACAGCCAACTTCCAAACTTAGATAAAAGCCTGATTCTGGAGCAGCTGAGCAGATTTGGCAAAAATTACAAAATTGGATAATTTGGTAGTTTGGTGCCAGTAAAAATTCAGTTTTTCTTCCATCCTTAGCTTACACCTCAACACTGACTGTCATTATTTATTTTTGTGGCTGGCACAATTACAGGACTTTTTCTGGCAGAATTACCGGACGTTTTCATGTCCAAAAGTCATACAACAAACCATGAGGTCAGGCTAATAGACCCACCCTGTCTTGGAGGGATTTTCACAAAGCCCCCCTTTTCCCATTACCAGCAATGTCACACATATACATGTTTTAAAAAGCCAAATAAGAATAAAGAAAAACAAGCTGTCCTCTAATTCACTTCACTTCCAATTCTCTCTACCCTAATATAATCACCTTAAACTGTACATATTTTTCTGTTAATTTCATATTTGTAAATAACATTTATACACTGTTATTTCTTTGTAATTTCTTTTGATATTGTCTGTTTACTTTCTGTAGGAATGGTAAGGACAACTTTCTCACAAATACTCCCAATGGCCAGCAGACACACACACAAAACACACACACATACAAATGTCTTCTTCCTATCCTCTCAATAGAATTTGGTAAGTTATTATAACATGGTGACAGTTCTCTTGTACAACTATTGCCTTCCTTGGAGTTCATGGTACCCGGTTATTGATGTGTTTACTTTTTTAATCAATCATTAACCATAAATATCTTTTTAATTATTTTCAGAAATATTAGATAATTTCTCAGTTGCATTTTTTGAGCTCTCTGTGCTGCTCCGATTTGGACTAGTTGCTCTCCAGGTCTACTACATAGCTGTAATCTTAGGAATACCCATTTTCAGGACAACCTGGGAATTCCCTTCTCTTCTATCTTGGGTTGGAGTTCTTGGGGTTTTTGTTGTTGTTGTCGTCGTTTGTTTGCTTGCTTATTTTTTGGATCTCATTTTCTTTTCTTAAATTATGCCCGACTTTATGGTAGCACCTCTTCCAGCAGCTCCCTGAGAAAGTGTGTATTGAGGGTAAATTTGTTTAGCTCTCAGATAACGATTTTACCTTAAAAATTGATTAATACTCTGGGTACAGAATTCTAAGTTTGGCATAATTATTTTCCAGAATTTTGAAGAAATATTCTCATATTTTCTAGCTTTCAGTATTGATCTGAAGAAGTATTTTTTTTTCATTCAATATGTTGGAAATTTGGTGATCAAGTTACCTGCCTTCTCTGTGTCTTAGTTTCCAATGTATTAAAAACGGAGATAATAATAGTAATTAACAACTACACAAATAGTGACTACATGTAGCAGCTTACTGAATTCTAATTAAGATGCTATATGTAAAGTGCTTAGAATGATGGTCTGGTGCATAGTAAGCATTATGTAAGTGTTACCTATTTTATTTCTTGAATTGTTTTACCTTGTGGTAAGCTGAATAATGTCCCTTAAAAGATGTCCACGTCCTGATCCTGAGAATCTGTGAATATGTTACCTGCATACCAAAAGGGACTTTGCAGATGTGGTTAAATTAAGGATCTTGAGGTAGGGAGATTATCCTGAATTATCTGGATGGGCCCAGTATAATCACAAGGGTCCGTATAAGAGGGAAGCAGGAAGGTCAGAATCAGAGAAGATGTGATAGTGGAAGAATGAGAGAGAGAGAGAGAGGGAGAATTTGAAGATATTATGCTGCTGCTTTGAAGATAGAGGAACGGGCCATTATACAGGGATTGAGGGCAGCCACTAGAAGCTGGAAAAGGCAAAGAATAGATTCACCTCTAGAGCCTCCAGTAGAAAGGTATATCTGCCAACCAATTTTAGACTACTGACCTCTAGAATTACAAGAGAATATATTTGTGTTGCTTTAAGCCACTAGGTTCGTAGTAATTTGTTAGAGCAGCAATAGGAAATGAATTCATTTCTGAATTGCTTATCTCATCAGAATTCCTTTAAAAAACTCGGTAAACAGATCACCCATTCTTTCTGCTGCTTATTAGAATATTTTATTTGAGGAGAGGGGAGAAGGAACAGATTATTCTTTATTTGTTCATGTGTTGTTTCAATAAATATTTGTTGGGAACTTTTTGTATGCCAGGAGCTGTTCTATTTCTGGGGACATCTAGTGTGAAAAATATCAGGCAAACTGTTTGCCTTCGTGAAGGTTATATTCTTGTGGGAGGATAGAAAATAAGCAAATAGATGTATGTGTCCAAGAGTTTTCACAGATTCATGGAAATTTTTGGTAAACTTCAACCACATAAAGAAACATAACATTACCAGTACTCCAAAATCCCACCATATGCTCCCATCCACCAGGTAATATTTTTCCATTAGTAGCTACTATTCTGATTTTTTAATGACATTACCTGTTTTTGAGTTTTATTTAAATGGACTCTTACAATATGTTCTTTATTGTATCTGTGTTCTTACACTTTACATTATGTTCATAATATTTATTCATGTTTTTAGGATTCTAGATCAGTGGTTCTTTAACTTTAGAATGCGTGCATCAGAATCACCATTGCTGGGGTGGAGCCTAGGATTTTGCATTTCTAACAAGGTGTTGCTGCTGCTGCTGGTCCAGAGATCACTGTTGTAAATTATTCACTTTCATTGATTTATCGCAGGAGTAAGCACACTTTTTCTTAAAGGACCAGATAGCAAATAGTTTAATACTTGTGGGCCAAGAGGCAAAATTAATAATATTATGTAAGTAATTTTAGAACTATTTAAATGTAATCATTTTAAAATGTAGAAACATTCTTAGTTCAGAGGCTGTAACAACAGTGGGCTGGCCAAATTTTTCCTGTGGGCCACAGTTTATTGACTGCTGGTCTATAGTGTCACTAAATTATGTCACTAAATTACAATTTCTTTATCCTTGAAACTGTTGATGAGGATTTGGGTAGTATCCAGGTTGTTTGGCTCTTACATATAATACTGATGCGAGAATTCTCAAACATCTTTTGGTGAACATATATATGCATTTCTATTTAATACATACTGTAGGATAGAGTTGCTGTGTAATATGGGTATGCATATCTTTAACTTTAGAAGAAATTGCCAAAGAGTCTTCCAAACTGGTTGTATCAATTTATGTTCCCACCAGCAGTATGTGAGAACTATTGTTGCTCCACATCAGTGGTATTCTGGAGCCAGGCCATACTGTCTTTCAAGAGCCAACTGTGAGGATCTCTTCCGAACTCTGTTTGTCACCTCAGGATGGTTGCTTGAAGCTGCCTGTGGTTGTATTATTTACACTGTGGAGACTGGAAAAATACTACAAATTAGGCATTTATTTATTTATTTATTTATTTAGACATCTAGTTGTTAAATATTTATGACCATACCACTGTTACACATTTTTGCTAATATTTGGTATTTTATATTTTTATTTACACTTTAACCATTCAAGTAGGGACATAGTGGTCTCTTTATGGTTTTAATTTTCTTATTTGCTTCTCTATGATGAGACCAAAGTTGAACACCTTTTCAAATATATTGGATATTTAAATATCTTTTTTTGTAGAGCTCTGTTCAAGTCATTTGCCTATTTTCCTAGATGGGCTTTTTCTCATTGCTTTCTAGGAGTCCTTTGTATTTTCTCAATATAAGTTGTCTGCCAGATATGTGTATTTCAAATGTTATCTCCCATCCTGGGGATTGCTTTTTCATTTTTTATTGGTGTGTTTTGATGAGAAGATCTTAATTTTAATGTGGTCAAAGTTATCATTTTTTTTCTTTCATGGTTAGTGCTTTTTCTGTTCTGTTTATAAACATATTTGTACCAAAATCACAAGATTTTCCTTAGTGATATTCTTCTACAAAATATTATTACACACACACACACACACACAACGGAATACTACTCATTCAACAAAAAGAATGAAATCTTACAATTTACAACATCATGGATGGACCTTGAAGGTATTATGCTAAGTGAAATAAATCAGATGGAGAATGACATATGCTGTATGACTTCATTCATATGCAAAATATTAAAAAAAAGACAAATGAACAAATAAAATAAAACAAAATAAACTCATACATACAGAGAATAGATTAGTGGTTACAGAGAGGAAGGGGGCTGGGGGAGGTGAAATGAGTGATGGGGGTCAACTGGATGGTGATGGATGGTAATTAAGCTTGTAGTGGTAATAACAGATGTCAAACTATAATGCTGTCCACCTGAAACTTATTTAATAAAAAAAGCTTTATTTTTTTAATTTTAACATAAAGCTTTGCAATTCATGTGGTATGTTTGGAATATAATTATAGTTTTTTTCCATATGAATATCCACTTAAAGTAGCATTATTTATTTGAAAAATTATACTTTCACCTCTGTACTGAAATGCCATCAAAAAAAAAAAAGTCAAGTTATCCTGTATGCCTGAACTGTTTACTTTTTTCCATTATACCCATAGTCATTTCAAATAGTATTTCCTTGCACAAATATCACAGTGTCTTACTAACCATAGCATGATATATAGTAGTATAAGTTCTCCAGATTTGTTCTTTTTCTTCATGATTACTTTTGGCTGTTTTAACCCTTTGCATTAGTATATGAATTTTAGAATCAGCTTGTCAATTTCTGCAAAAATCTCTGCTAGTGTCTTAATTGGTATTTGAAGTAGATTAAAGATGCCTGCAAATTCTTTGACACCTCTCATAGAGGATTACAATGTCATCCTCTTTGATTTGCCCCTTTTATAATTATGAAATATCTCTATCTCTAGTACTACTGCTTGCTTTTTCTGATATTAATATAATAATACAAGTTATTTTTGCCAATTATTTTATGGTATATCATTTTTGTTCCTTTAAATTCAACTTTTCAGTGTCAACATTTAAAGTGTACTTCTTATGACTTGCATATATTTGGGTTTTCTAAAATCAAATTTGACAATTTTAGTGCTTTACTTGGGAATATTTGTTTTATTTATACTTAATTTAATTACTCATATAATTTGCTTTAGAATATATCTATCACCTAGTCATACATTTTCTATTCGAGTCATTTTTTTATATTCCTTTTTCCCTTCATTCTTGCCTCCTTTTAGATTAGTCAATATTTTTGTTTTGCATTATTTTCTCTCTACTAAATTGTCAGTTGTACTTTCTTCTACTATTTTAGTAACTACCTTAGAAAGTATAGCAGGAATCTGTCACTTATCACTGTCTGGTATAAATTATTTGCACATCTTCTCTGATGCCTTTTAATTCCACTCATCCTTTTCTCACTTTTTGCATTATTTTTGTCAAGCATTTTAGTTTTACGTATAATTCAAACTCTACAAAATATTACAATCACAGTCAATATTCATTCATATTTAGCATGTTTCTGTCTAGGATCATTTCCCCTTTGCCTGAATAATTTTATTTGCTTTTCTTTTTCTTATAGTATTGGTCTGCTGGTGAGGAATTCCTTAAGTCTTTGTTTATCTGAAAGCCTTTTTATTTCACCCACATTGTTGAAGGATATTTTCCTTGGGCATAGAGTTCTATGTTGGTAGTTCTGTTTGCTTATTTTTACTTTAGCACTTTAAAAATGTCATAACACTGCCCTATGGCTTATGTTGTTTCTTTTGAGAAGTCTGCCTTCATTTTAATGTTGTTCCCCAGAATGTAGTGTCTTTTATTCTTCTGACTGCGTAAAGATTTTCTCTGTATCTTTGGTTTTTAGCAGCTTGACTATGATGTGTCTAGGTGTAGTTTTCTTTTTATTTATCCTGCTTATGGTCCGCTGACCTTCTTGATTCTTTGGGTTTATGTCTTTCATCAGTTTCATTAAGTTTTTGGATATTATCTGTTTGAATATTGCTTCTACCCCATTCCATTTGTTCTCCCATTACATGTATATTATACCTTGACTATGTCCTACATGTCTCTTGTGCTCTGTTCTGGTATTTTTTCCGATTCATTTTGTTTTTGTACTTCAGTTTTAGTATTTTCTATTAATTTAGTTTGGAGTCATATAATCCTATTCTTTTGCATCCATTATCCTGTTAAGCCTATGCACTGAATTCTTAGTTTTTCATTCTAGGATATCCAATTGATTCTTATTTTCATTAATTAACATTCTCTATTAATTTCTTGATTCTTTCATCTCTTTTGTTTATCTTTCCCTCTATTTCTTTTAAAAGGTTAATCACAGCTAATTTTAAACTAATTTTCTGATAATTTCAATATCCAAATCATCTGTCTTTCTGCATTTCTTTTTTTATATTTTCTCTGGAGGTAATATACCATATCACCTTAACTCTTTGCATGTCTAGTGTTTTTTATTTTATTATTTTAATATACTTCATTACTTTAGAGCAGTTTTAGATTCACAATAAAATTAAGTAGAAGAGGTGCATAAATTTTCCATATACACCCTGCCTCCTGTCATGCATAACCTCTCCCATTATCAACATTCCCAATCAGAGTAGTTCATTTAGTACAGTTGATGAGCCTATATTAACGTATCATCATCATCCAAAGTCCATAGGCTCCATTAGGGTTCATTCTTGGTCTAGTACATTCTATGGGTTTGGACAAATGTATAATGATATGTATCTGCCGTTACATGATCATACAGAATAGTTTCACTGCCTGTAAAAATCCTCTGTGGTTTGCCTATTTATCCCTCCCTCCCTCCCCACACCTCCTGTCAACTACTGATCTTTTTACTGTCTTAGAGTTTAATCTTCTCCAGAGTGTCATATAGTTGGAATTGTAAAGTATGTAGCCTTTTCAGATTACCTTCTCTCACTTAGTGAGATACACATTGAAGTTTCCTCCTTGTCTTTTCATGGCTTGATATCTCATTTCTTTTTAGTGCTGAAGAATATTCCATCATCTGGATATATCAGTTTCTTTATACATTCACCTATTGAAGGACATGTTGATTGCTTCTAGGTTTTGGAAATTAAGAATAAAGCTGCCATAAACATCTGTGTGTAAGTTTTTATGTGGACATAAGTTGTCAGTTCCTTTGGATAAATAACAAGGAGCTTGTATAAAAGCTAGTTTAGTTTTGTAAGAAACCTCCAAACTGTCTTCCAAAGTAGCCATACTCTTTGCATTCCCAACAGAAATGTATAGAATATCTGTATTCTACATCCTCACCAGCATTTGGCATTGTTAGTTTTGTGCATTTTGGCCATACTAATAGGTATGTAGTCATTCTAGCAGTTTTTTATTGCATGTCTATGCATAATATATTAAAAAAACCCATAGTATCTCTAGATGAGACATTCTAGAGAGATTTCCAATTTTCCCCTCTTAGACAGATAAGGTAAAGGAATGCTTTTTTCAATACAATTAAGATATTGAGCTGAGTCAAGGCTGGATTGCATTTTTAGCAAAACAGACTACTGTGGTTTGCTCTTCTCTAGGATGTAAACCATTGATTGACTTCTGTCTTTTAATCCCTGGAAGACTGTGGAAGACTGTGGAAGATTGAGATCTGCCATTCAAAGTTTGCAGCCTCCTGTAGCTTCACATTCTAGGACATTTCTGTCTCCAAAGAACTGGGTGGTTGCTGGAAATTTCACTTTACCTTTTAGAAGTATTTGACGTAGCTCCCTGTATTCTTGTGTAGTACCAGAAGTCAGCAAATGTCTGGTAGGAGAAATCTGCTGAGCATTTAAGTCTCATCAACTTTTCAATTTCTCAACCAGCCTTGTCAAACTGTAAGAACTTTGTTGGCTTTTCTTTCTCCCAGCAGAGGCTTTTTGCTTGGGTAAGCCTGATCGTCAGCCTGTTATTAGAGTTTGTACATTTTTCAGAGGAGAAAAATAGTTGGAGATGGTCAATTCACTTTGAAAAAGTATTTTCCTCCTTGAAATGTTAATTTATTTAATGCTTGTTCTTTCTACCACTATTTGGTACCTTTAAAATGATAATTTTTGTATTCTAAGTGAAATAAGTCAGACAGAGAAAGACAAATACCATATAATTTCACTGATATGTGGAATCTAAAACAAACAATGAAAACAAAACAAAAAGTAACTCATAGATATAGACAGCAGATTGGTGATTATCAGAAAGGAAGGTGGCTGGGGGTATTCAAAATGGGTGAAGGGGGTCAAATGTATGTTGATGAACGGTAAGTAGAATTTTGGGGGTGATCACTTTGTAGTGTTTACAGACATCAGTTTACAATGTTGCACATATGAAACATACACAGTGTAATATATCAATTTTACCTCAATAAAAATATTTTTGTAAATTTTCCAGTTTTTTTTTCTAGTTGTAGAGGGTTGTTGCCTCTCATGAACTTTTATTCAGAAGCAATCCAAATACTCTTTTTTTTGTTGTTTGTTTAATTTTCTTTTTTTAAAATGAGTTATAGTCAGTTTACAATATTGTGTCAATTTCCGGTGTACAGCACAATTCTTCAGTCATACACAAATATACATATATTCATTTTCATATTCTTTTTCACTGTGAGCTACTAAAAGATATTGAATATATTTCCCTGTGCTATACATTATAAACTTGTTTATCTATTTTATATATATCAGTTAGTATCTGCAAATCTCAAGCACTCAGTTTATCCCTTCCCTTCCCCCTCCCCCCTGGCAACCACGAGTCTGTATTCTATGTCAGTGAGTCTGTTTCTGTTTTACATATAAGTTCATTTGTCATCGTCTTTTTTTTTTTTTCAGATTCTACATATGAGCGATCTCATATAGTATTTTTCTTTCTGTTTCTGGCTTACTTCACTTAGAATGGCATTCTCCAGGGACATCCATGTTGCTGCAAATGGCATTGTGTTATCACTTTTTATGGCTGAGTACTATTCCATTGTATAAATATACCGCCACTTCTTTATCCAGTCATCTGTCAGTGGACACTTAGGTTGTTTCCATGTCTTGGCTATTGTAAATAGTGCTGCTATGAACATTGGGGTGCAAGTTTCTTTTTGAATTAGGATTCCTTCTGGATATATGCCCAGGAGTGGGATTGCTGGGTCATATGGTAAGTCTATTTTTAGTCTTTTGAGGAGTCTTCATACTGTTTTCCACAATGGCTGCACCAAACTGCATTCCCACTAACAGTGTAGGAGGGTTCCCTTTTCTCCACAGCCTCTCCAGCATTTGTTATTTGTGGACTTTTGAATGATGACCATTCTGACTGGTGTGAGGTGATACCTCATTGCAATTTTGATTTGCATTTCTCTGATAATTAGTGATAGTGAGCATTTTTCATATGCCTATTGGTCATTCATATGTCTTCATTGGAGAATTGCTTGTTTAGGCCTGCCCATTTTTGGATTAGGTTGTTTGTTTTTTTCTTATTATGTCATATAAGCTGTTTATATATTCTCGAAATCAAGCCCTTGTCAGTCTCATCTTTTGCAAATATTTTCTCCCATTCCATAGGTTGTTGTTTTGTTTTGCTTACAATTTCCTTTGCTGTGCAGAAGCTTGTAAGTTTAATTAGGTCACATTTGCTTATTTTTGCTTTTATTTCTATTGCTTGGGTAGACTGCCCTAGCAGAACATTGCTGAGATGTATGTGAGACAATGGTTTACCTATCTTTTCTTCTATGAGGTTTATTGTGTCTTGTCTTATGTTTAAGTCTTTAAACCATTTTGAGTTTATTTTTGTGTATGGTGTGAGGGAATATTCTAACTTCATTAATTTACATGCTGCTGTCCAGTTTTCCCAACACCATTTGCTGAAAAGACTGTCTTTATTCCATTGTATGTTCTTGCCTCCTTTGTTAAAGATTAACTGACCAAAAGTTTGTGGGTTCATTTCTGGGCTCTCTGTTCTGTTCCAAATGTCCATATGTCTGTTTTTGTATCAATACCAAATATATATTCTTGATGCTATTATAACTGGGGTCTTTTAAACACTTAAATATTTCTTGCTCATTTATAGAAAATTGATTTTTCTATATCACTTTGTACCCAGAAATTTTACTAAAGTCCCTTCTTAAATGTAATAGTTTATCCATAGATTCTTTTAGATTTTTCTATGTAGTCAATAATATAATCTATGAATAATGACAATTTCATGCTTTTTTCCTGTTTATGCTTTTATTTATTTATTTTTATTGTTAATGCACTGAACTCACTAGTACTTCCATTATAATGTTGAATAGTAGTGATGATGGTAGCCATCTTATCATATTCTCAATGTCAAAGAGAAGTATTTTAATATGTTATAGATAAGTGTGATGTTTTCAGTATTTTTCTAGATACACTTCTAGATACATTGTATCATATTCATGAAGTTATCTTGTATTTCTTATTAGCTACTTTGGAGAAAGAATTGATATCAAATTTTATCAAATGCTTTTTCCCTATGCCTCTTTGCATAATCAAAATATTGTTCTCCTCCACCTCAATGCTCCTAGCAGCATTATTTACAATAGCCAATACATGGAAACAGTCTAAATGTCCAACAATAGATGAATGGATAAAGAAGATGTGTTATATATGTATAATAGAATATTACTCAGCCATAAAAAGAATGAAATATTGCCATTTGCAGCAACATGGATGAACCTAGAGATTATCATACTAAATAAAGTAAGTCAGACAGAGAAAGACAAATGATATCACTTATATGTAGAATCTAAAAATTACGCAAATGAACTTATTTACAAAACAAAAACATACTCACAGACATAGGAAACAAACTTATGGTTACCAAATGGGAAAGTCAGGGATAAATTGAGTATTTGGGATCAGCAGATATAAACTGTTACACACAGAATAGATAAACAACAAGGTCCTACTGTATAGCACAGGGAACTATAGTCAGTAACTTGTAATAACCTATAATGAAAAAGGATATGAAAAAGTATATATATATATATATATATATATATATAACTGAATCACTGTGCTGTACACCAGAAAATAACAGAACCCTGAAAATCAACTATACTTCAATTTAAAAAAATATTGTTCACCTCTAAAATGTTAATGAGGTGAATTACATTTTAAAAATTTTAATTAGAATTGCATTTCTGGTATAAACCCAACTAGGCCATGATGTATTATGGTGTTTATATATTATTGGCTATGATTTATGAACATTGTTTAGGATTTTTTTCATTCATGACCATGAATCAGAATGGCCTATAATTTTATTTGCTCATTCAGTCCTTCTCAGGTTTTGGTCTCAAGGTTATGTTAACCTCAAAAAAAGATTTTGGGAATGTTTCACCTTTGTCTATTCTATGGAAGAATATTTGTTAGATTATAAATTCTGCTCTTTTAAATGACTGGTAGAAATTATAGCAAAGCCATTTTGGCCTATATTTTCTCTGAGGGAAAATTTTAGTTTTACATTTTGTTAATAGTTAAAGCAATATTCAGGTGATTCATTTGTTATTGTCTTCTGACAGTGCTTTATTGTGATATAATATGCATACAGTGAAAACCACAAGCCTTAAATAAACAAAAAGATGCATTTTGACAAAAAGACATTCATGTAACCATCACCCAGATTGAGATAAACAACATTCCATGATCCCTGAAAATTCCATGTCCCTTCTAGTCACTATCCTACACCTAAGTCACTGTTATGACTTCTTTTATTATAGATTAGTTTTGCCTATTCCTGCACTTCATGTAAATGGAATAATAAATTGTGTACTCCTCTTTGATCTCATTTCTTTTGCTTAACATCATATTTTCGAGATCTATGCATGTTTTTGTATTTATCAGTAGTTTGTTCTCTTTCATATTGACTACAGCTCCACTCTATGACTGTACCACAGTTTGTTTATCCAGTTATTGCTATGGACTTTGTTTTTTACCCATTTTTTAGCTATCATAAATAAAGCTGCTATGAACTCTCTTATATAAGTCTTTTAGTGAATATATGATTTCCTTTCTATTGGTTATATAACTATGAGTAGGATTGCTGGACTGTAGGTATAGTTGTATGTTAAATCCTATGAAAAACTGTGAAATAGTTTTTCATAGTGGTTGCACCATTTTAAAGTTCGACCATTCATGTGTGAGAGTTCTATTTGTTTCACATTCTTGACAATAGTGAATATAAATTAATCTTTTATCCATTCTAGTGAATGTGTAGTAGTATCTTGTTATAGTGTTAATTTGACTTTCTACAATGACTAATAATGAAACTTTTTCAGCACCTATTGGCTATTTGTGTATCTTTTTTAAATTAATAGACACTATTTTTTTTGAGCAGTTTCAGGTTCACAGCAGAATTGAGCAGAATATATAGGGAGTTTGCACATAGCTCCCCCCCCCCATATATACTACTCTCAACATCCCTCATCAGTGTGGCATATTTGGTACAATCAATGAACCAACATGGACATATTATTATTAGCCATGGCCATTTGTGTATCTTTATAGATCTTCTTTTGTGCAGTGTTGATTAAATTATTTTGCCATTTTTGTTACTTATAAATGATTTTAACTCTAGTATAAACATTAAAATATTAAAAATAAATATAACTACAATAATTGTTTAATGGATACACAATGTAAAAAGTGTAAATTGTGATATCAAAATATAAAATGTGTTTGGGGAAGTAAAAGGCTAGAGTTTTTATATGCAATAGAAGTTAAGTTGTTATTGGCTTAAAATAGACTATTATAACCGTAATAAGCTTTATGTAAGCCTCATGGTAAACATAAAGTGAAAACCTATAGAAGATACATAAGAAATAAAGAGAAAGGAATCAAAGTATGCCACTACATAAATTATCAAATCATAAAGGAGATGAAGAATGGAACAATGGAACTACAAAATAGCCAGAAAACATTTAAGAAGATGGCAATATTAAGTTTTTACATATCAGTAATTACTTTAAACACAAATAGATTGAATTCTCCAATCAAAAGACACAGAGTTGCTAGAATGGAAAAAAACAAGACCCAACTCTGCCACCTATAAGAGATTCACTTTTGCTTTAAGGATACACATATGCTCAAAGTGAAATGATAGAAATAGATATCCATGGAAATGGTAACCAAAAGAAAGAAGAAGTGGCTATATTTATATCAAATAAAATAGACTTCCAGACAAAATTGGTCACAAGAGACAAAGAAGGTCACTATATAGTGATAAGGGGGTAAATTCATGAAGAGGATATAACAATTTTGAGTATATGTGTACTCAACATTGGAGTGCTTAAATATTTAAAACTAATATTTACAGAACTGAAGGGAGAAACAGACAGCAATAAAATAATAGTAGAGGAATTCAATACCCCATTTTCAACATTGAATAGGTCACCATGGCAAAACATCAAGGAAATGGCTGACTTGAATTACACTGTAGAACAAAAGAACCTAAAAATCATATCCAGAACACTCCATCCAATGGAAACAGAATGCTCATTTTTCTCAAATGCATGTGAAACATTCTCCAGTATAGATCATATGTTACATCACAAAGCAAGTCTTAAATTTAAGATGATTGAAATTATATCAAATATTATTTCTGGCCATGATGGTATGAAAATGGAAATCAATAATAGCAAGAAAAATGGAAAATTCACAAATGTGTGGAAAATAAACAACACACTCCTGAAAAACCAATAGGTCAAAGAAGAGATCAAAAGGAAAATAAGGAAGTATCTAGAGACAAAAGAAAATGGAAACACAACATACCAAAACATATGGGATGCAGCAAAAGCCGTTTTAAGAAGGATTTATAGTGATAAACACCTACATTAAGAAAAAGAGATCTCAAACAACCTAATTTTAATACCTCAAAGAACTAGAAAAAGAAGAACAAACTAAACTCAAAGGTAGCATAAGGAAGGACATAATAAAAATTAGAGCAGAAATAAAAGCAATAGAGACCAGAAAGACAATGGGAAAAAAATCAGTGAAACCAAGAGTTAGTTTTTTTTAAAAGATAAGCAAAGTTGACAAATGTTTATCTAGATTACATGAGAGAGAGAGAGAGACAGAAATAGAGAGAGAGAGAGAGAGGAATAGAGACAGAGACAGAGACAGAGAGATAAAAGATTCAAATAAACACAATTATAAATGAAAGAGGAGACATTATGATTGATACCACAAAAATACAAAGGATCATAACACACTACTATGAACAATTAGATACCAAGAAATTGACTAACATAAAAGAAATGGATAAATTCCTAGAAATATACAACATTCCAAGACTGAATCACAAAGAAACAGAAAATCTGAACAGAACATTAATGAGAAGGAGATTGAAGCATTATCAAGGACCTCCCAACAAAGAAAAACCCAGGAGAAATAGTTTCACTGGTGAATTTTAACAAATTTGCAAAGAAAGATTAAGGCCAATCCTTCTAAAATTCTTCCAAAAAATTGAAGAGGAAAGAACACACCAAATGTATTTTTAGGCCAGCAATACCATGATACCACTGCCAGATAAGTACACTTCAAGAAATGGAAACGATAGACCAATATCTCTAACGAATATAGAAGCAAATATTCCAACAAAATACTAACAAACCTAATTCAACAGCACATTAAAAGGATCATACACCATGATCAAGTTGGTTTATCCCTGGAAGGCAATGATGATTCAGCATATGCAAATCAGTAAATATGATAACCACATTAATAAAATGAAGGCTAAATATCATATGATAATCTCAACAAATGCAGATAAAGCACCTGAAATAATTCAATATCCTTTTATAATAAAAAATCTCAACAAATTGGGTATAGAAGGACTGTGCCTCAACATAATAAAAGCCATATATAAGAAACCCACAGCTAACATAATACTCAAAGATGAAAGCTTTTTCTCTAAGACTGGGATAAGTGTGCCCACTCTCACCATTCCTATTCAGTATAGTACTGGAAGTTCTATCCAGAGCAAGTAAGAAAGAAAAAGAAATAAAAGGTACCCAAATCAGCAAGGAAGAAGTTAAATATTCTCTGTTTGCAGATGACATAATCTTATGTATAGAAACCCTAAAATTTCCACAAAAATTATTAGGACTAATAAACGAATTAAGCAAATTTGTAGGATACAAAATCAACATAAAAACAGTTTTATTTCTAAACCCTAAAAATGAACAATTTGAAAAAGCAATTTAGAAAACAATCCCATTCACAGTAGCATCAAAAAGAAGAATATTCTTAGGAATAAATGTAATCAAAGAGGTGAAAGGTTTATAAGACATTGATGAAGAATTTGAATGGAATACTACTCAGCCATAAAAACCGACAACATAATGCCATTTGCAGCAATATGGATGCTCCTGAAGAATGTCATTCTAAGTGAAGTAAGCCAGAAAGAGAAAGAAAAATACCATATGAGATTGCTCATATGTGGAATCTAAAAAACAAAAACAAAAACAAACAAACAAAAACAAAGCATAAATACAGGACAGAAATAGACTCATAGACAGAGAATACAGACTTGTGGTTGCCAGGGGAGTGGAGGGTGGGAAGGGATAGACTGGGATTTCAAAATTGCAGAATAGATAAACAAGATTACACTGTATAGCACAGGGAAATATACACAAAATGTTATGATAACTCACAGAGAAAAAAATGTGACAATGAGTGTGTATATGTCCATGAATGACTGAAAAATTGTGCTGAACACTGGAATTTGACACAGCATTGTAAAATGATTATAAATCAATAAAAAATGTTAAAAAAAAGAATTTGAAGAAAACACAAATAAATGGAAAGATATCTCATATATATGGATCAGAAGAATTAATATTGTTAAAATGTTCGTACTACCTAAAGCAATCTAGAGATTCAATGCAATCCATACCAAAATGTCAATGTCATTTTTTACATAAATAGAAAAAAATTCTAAAATTTGTATGGAACTATCAAAGTCCCTGAATCACCAAAGCAGTCTCAAGAAAGAATATCAAAGATCGAGGCATTGCACTTCCTGGTTTCAAACTATATTGCAAAGCTATAGTAATCCAATCAGTATGGTACTGGCATAAAAGCAGACACATAGACCAATGAAACATAATTAAGAGCCCATATATAAACCTATGTGTATATGGTCAACAAATATCTGACAAGGGAGCAAAGAATACTCAATGGGGAAAGGATAGTCTTTTCAATAAATGGTTTTGGAAAACTAGATATTTCATGGAAAAGAATGAAGTTGGACCCCTATCTTACATCACTTATAAAAATTAACTTTAAATTGATTAAATCTTAAATGTAAAACCTGAAACCATAAAACTTCTAGAAGAAAACAGAGATAAATCTCCTGGACAATGGAATTGGCAATGATTTTCTTTTTGGATATGACATCAAAAGCACAAGCAACAAACCAAATTTAGCAAATGGTAATACATCAAACTAAAAAGCTTCTGCACAGCAAAAGAAACAATAAACACAATGAAAAGGCAACCTACAGAATGGGAGAAAATATTTACCAATCAAATATATCCAATAAGGAGTTAAAATTCAAAACATTAAAAAAAACCTCATGGTACTCAACAGTAAAAACAAAACAAAACAAATAATCTAATCATGGGCAAAGGACCTGAATAGATGTTTTTACAAAGAAGACATACAAATGGCTAACAGGCACATGAAAAAGTGTTCAACATAAAAAATCCTCAGGGAGATTCAAATCAAAACCACAGTGAGAAAAGGAAAGTAAACAAACAATCCCTTTTAAATTACATCCCCCAAAATAAAATACTTAGGAGTAAATCTGACCAAGGAAGTGAAAGACTTATATGTGGAGAACCACAAAACATTGACTGAGGAAATTAAAGATGACTTAAGGAAACAGAAAGATATCCCATGTTCTTGGACTGGAAGAATTAATATTGTTAAAGTGGCCATACTACACAAAGCAATCTACAGATTTAATGCAATCTCTATCAAATTGCTCAGGACCAAATTACCCAAATTCCTCCTCCTCCATTTTTCACAGAATTAGAACAAATAATCCTAAACTTATATGGAATCACAAAAGACCCAGAATTGCCAAAGCATTACTGAAGAAAAAGAATGAAGCAGGAGGAATAACCCTCCCAGACTTCAGACAATATTTTTTCTTCCTCTTTTGTTCTTTGCCTTCTGGGACTCTATTTACATATATGTTAGAACTTTGATATTATCCAGCAGATCACTGAAGCTCTGTTAATCTTTTTCAATCTTTTCTCTCTGTGTACTTCAGACTGACTAATATATATTCATTTATCTTCAAGTTGACTTACTCCTTCTTCTTTCATTTTCAATCTGCTATTAAGCCCACCCAGTGAATTTTATTTCAGATATTTTAATTTTCAGTTCTAAAATTTGCATGTTTTTCTTTTTAAATTATTTTTATATCTCTGATATGATTTTCTATTTGTTCATTTGTTAAGTGTGTTTTCCTTTATGTCCATTAGTGTAGTTATGACAGATGACTTAAATCCTTTTCTGCTAATTTCAGCATTTGGTCCATCTTAGGGCTGGTCTCCACTGATTACCTTTTCTCTTGAGTATAGGTAATATTTTTCTGTTTCTTTTCTCTAGCAATTTTGGACTGTACCCTAAACTTTGTGAGTTATATATGTAGGATGTCTATATTCTCTTTCATTTCTCTGTAAAGTATTGCATTTTTTGTTTTCTTAGTATGCAGTTAATGTGGCTGAACTGAAACTCAAAACTCTTTTGTGGTGGGCAGCACTGAAAGTTCTGTTTAATTCTTTCAGCTTTATTTAGGCTTTTTGGAATCTGTCACCACATGCATAATTTATGGCTCCATCAGATATTTGGGCAGTTTATACACAAACTGGGGTCTCCCACTCTGTAGTTCTCTCCATTATTGGATTTCTCTCATTACTTTCCAGCTGCAGTTGTCATCCTGAACTCTGTTTGCTGGTTCTTCAAACCACAAGGACTGTGAGCAGTTGTGTTAGGTAGCCGAATGGCACTGCTTGTGAGAGCCAACTCTGTATATCTCTTCTCAATCTCAAGTTTATGAAATTGACCATGATGGAAATTGGGAAATACGATGATTGACTGATTGATTTAACTTATTTTTTTCCTGGAGAGCTGGTGGTTAAATATTTAACAGTTGCAACATTTACTTGTAGTTTCTCTAGAGTTTTAGTTATTGTTTTGGCTCGACACTTGTCTTTGGGCAGACATTTTTTAAAAAGAGAAACTAATCTAGTATTGTTCTTTTCTTTCATTTGTCGACTGTGTTTCAATTCATGACTGCTTATGATTAATTTCCAATGTATTCAGACTGTTGGTTTTTGGCGAGTTTATTACTGCTATCTGAAGCAGGATTGGTTTGATAAAAACTGCTCCACCACTACCCAAAAGTGGTCCCAGAAAAATTTTTCTGTGGTTTACAGTGAACTGAGAACATTGATGAAAATGCTATTAATTTTTTAGCTATTAATACAGCTAAAATTATGACTTAAATGATAGTTTTTGTTATGAGAGTATCTTCAGCTAACTTGTTTACATTAAAATATCTTTTCTTTTAAAAATGATGGTTTATTTGTTTAGTATCTTCATTTGATAAAAATAAAACTTGGCCACTGTAATGGGTTGAACCATGTCTCCCCCAAATTAATGTCCACCCAGAATCTAAGGATGTGATCTTATTTGGATGTGTAGTCCTTACAGAAGTAATTAGTTAAAGATTTTGAGATGAAATCATACTGGATTTATGGTGGGCCGTGAATCTCATGGCTGGTTTCTTTAAAAGAGAAAAGACACGGAAATTGTCACACAAAGGAGAAGACAATTTGAAGGCTGAGGCAGAGATTAGAGTGATGTTTCTATAAGCTAAGGAATGCAAAGAGACACCAGAAGCTGGAAGAGGCGAGGAAAGATTCTCTTCTAGAGACTTTAGGGAAACTGTGGCCCTGCCAGCACCTTGATGTCAGACTTCTGGCCTCCAGAATTATGGGGCAATAAACTTCTGTTGTTTTAAGCCATCAAATTTATGATAATTTGTTATGGCAACCATAGGAAATAACACAGCAACCTTATGCAAGTTCACAATATTTATTTTTGCCGTTTCACTAATCCATTACATCCAATGGGCATTTATGCAAAAAATGTACATAAAAATAGGTTCTTCTGCAGGAAGGAGTGTGCATAGCTATGTTCCCACATATACACTTACTTTATGCACAACTTACATGTTGCTTTGGTAGACAAAAATACTGTACCCGGGGTCAGCAGGTCTTGGTTCTGTCACTGATTCACTGTGATGTTGGGTGAGCTATATTTTTTTCTGCAGGCCAGTTTCTCTTTCTGCAAAATGATATGGTTATCTTTATGGATTCTTTCAGCTCAATAACAGAGCCTATGGATCCCTATCTCTCTATGTACTCAGTATATGGCTATATGCTTTTGAAAAAGCATGTAGTCAGAGTGGAGCACAGGTGCCTCAATGAATAGGAGTAGAGTATTAGGAATTTGATGGGGAACCCAATAGGATAGTGGTTTAGATAGAAATAGCACACTGTAGGAAAATTTTTAAATGCCTTCCATGTTCCAGTCACTGTATGTATCTTGAGGCCAGTATACTTAATACACACAATATAACACATGTTCAATCACACGCCCTAAAGGACCATTTTGGTTCTCTGACTAAATGGGCTGAAAATCAATAGTTTGAGGGGTTTAATTAAGAAAACTGTTGTATTAATCATTATATGTAGGTAGAGGCTGGGTTCTTTGATAGGAGCAGTTCCTTACACATATGCTCATATTCATATTGCCCCTGAAATGCTCAAGATGGAATGTCATGTCAGTGTGATTTGGGGGTCCCATTTGGAGACTCACTTTTGGAGAACCTTTGAAATTTGGTAGTCTATATGTCACTCTCCACAGATCAAATCCTCCTTCACCTGGGATTTTCCTGTTTTAGAGCCTAGATTGTTATGTGTGAAAAGATCTTTCAAGATCATGTACATCCATCACCATTCATTTTGCCATTGAGGATAACGAAGGCCAGATTGAAGAAGTGACTTGTCAAAGGTAATAGTCGAGTCATTTTCAGAGGTAGGACTGAAACCTAAATTCTTTTATTCTTAGTCTAGCTCTTTTTCGACCCTCTCTTGCATTGATACTGTACTTTGCTCAGGTTTTTTTTCTCTGCTCAATACGAATATAATTTTTTTAATACTTTGAGTTAATTAATCTCCTTCCCTCCCTTCTTCCCCCTTGTGCAGTCTAACATGTAGCCTAACACACATACAGCTATATTCCCTTCAGAGGTTTTTGAAAGGAAAGCATTGTGGTCCTGCTGCTTGCCTGTTTTGCCTGGAGGTAAGCTCCAGCTGACAGATCTGTATTGGGTCCACACTTCTACTTGGTTGGGGGTGGAGGTGGCAGTTAGGTTACTGACAGATTAATGTGGCTGGACCTTTTCTTCTTAGTGGAGTGGGAATGGCAACCTCTTTGATGTAAAAATTTTTTTAGCTCATTATTGTCCTCAGAGATGTAATGTGAACAGACAGATTTGTCAAATCTTTATTTGGAGCCTGGGTTAAGAAGGCGCTCCCATAGGGATGTAAGGGAGACAGACCACTTATCTTCCGTCTTGAAGCAGCTAGTAAGCATCACACATCAACTATGGTAATCCATACTTCCTTTATCCGCCTATTTGCTCTTACCCATTTGCTGTCTTTCTCTTCCCCTTGCTTCCTCTGCTCCTCCCCTTCTCTCTGAGCTTCCCCCTCTATTTCTCTGTTGGGTACCTTAAAGAATAAAATACTACTTTAGTCTTTCCTAAAGCAACCACAGATCCAAAGCCCTGCAGCGCTGTATTCTGAGCCCCAGCACAGCCGCGTGCTCAGCACCAGGCAGTGGTGAATCCAAAACCAGCAAAGGGGGAGGGGAGGAGGGAAGAGAGGGAGGGGAGGGAGAGAGAGAGGGAAAGGGAGGGGGAGGGAGAGAGAGAGAGAGAGAGAGAGAGACAGAGAGAGAGAGAGAGAGAGAGAGAGAGAGAGAGAGAGAGAGAGAGAGAGAGAGAGAGAGGGAGGGAGGGAGGGAGAGAGAGAAACGGAGGGAGGGAGGGAGGGAGAGAGGGAGAGAGAGAAACGGAGGGAGGGAGTGTGAGCGTGAGCGCGCGCAAGCTAGCGAGCAAACCAGAGACAGACGAGAGAGGGACCAGGAGAGAGACCCAGAGAAAGAGAAGAGGAAGCTGAGCTCTGCGAGGGCTCAACCTCCAACTTGTTTCAGTTCATTCATCCTTCTCTCCGCTTCGGGGAAGTGACTGTGGCGCTTGGTAAGAAACATAGCTTTCCCTCCTTCCCCCTCCCCCAGGCTCAGGTCTCCTTTGCGATAGCATCTCTCCCCCATACTGAGAGTCTCCTTGGGTTGGCCAGGGAGGCGAGACATGCTCTGCAGCTGTGATGCTATCCTGGGTTCCCCAGTGGGGCTGGTGGAAGCCCAGAGTCGGCATCTGGGCAGGGAGGCACTGGGGTAAAACCTGATTTGTGGAAGAGGGGTTGCGATGTGGTGTATGCGCTATTTGCTTCATTGTCAGTGAATTGTTTTGTTCTTCTTTGGAAGCAGGTCAGCATTGACCTTGCAAATTGCTTGGGGGGCCTGGCAGCTGCTGCAGAAAGCCACCGAGGAGCCCCTAGCCAGAGCAGAAAGCACTGTCATGACCCCCCCCAGAAAGCCCTAGGCTCAGGGATGGGGTAATGGCTGGAGCTTCCTTTCTCCTTTAACTCTTTCTCTGCAGCTGCTTTTCGTCGCTATATATGAGAAAGAAGAATACTGTGCAGACCCTTTCCCCATCTCCCTATTATCTCCCCCAGATGCAAGTGAGTAGAAAGTTGTAAATAACTGTTTCCTTTGAAAGCAGGTTGAGACCTCCCCTCTTCCTTTAATAGGCTCATTGTAGGGTTGGGCCTGAGTTCCTTCACAAACTTGGGAGGCTTCCCTTGCTTCTCTGTGGGAAGTCCCATTGCCTGCCCACTCCTCATCCCAAGGTAGTTGAGCTGCCGGGCTAGATCAGGGATTCAGGTACCCCACCCCCTCCCACTGGTAGGTATGGTATTAGGTCCAGCTGGGTCCTTGGGAGGGAAGAAACACCTGATGGTTTGTCTAGAACTAGATTTCCAGTTTGCTGTTCTTCTGACTGTGGCTGCGGGTGGTATAGGCAGGAGGACTGGGGGAGGGGTGGCTGTTGGATTTAGAGAGCAGGGTGAAGGGCCAGGATTCCTAGTGTGAATGGTATGGTTTATGAGGGTCATTAGGTTCTGGATGTTTGTGGCTATGCAGGGGCTGGCTGAAGCCCCTGTGAACTGGTAGGGGGAGAGATCTGGTTGCTTGATGGAGGCTTTTTGAGTTGGCGACACTGCGGTATCCATAGTAGTAATTATAATACCCACAATACTAATTGCTAACATTGTTGAGTGCTTAGGATGTTTTGGATCTTGGGCTGAGGGTTTAATGTGTATTATTCTTACATTAACGCTATGAAGCAGATACTGTTATTGTCTTTGGTTTACTAATGAGGAAACTGAGGCACAGAGAGGTTAAGCAATTAAATGTCCCAATTGGGAATTAAAACACAGGAAACCTGGTTCTAGAATGCATGGCATTGACCATTAAGCACTACTGCCTTCTTGGGGAGAATTTTCCACCTTTATCTGTCAGGCAAGTGTAGGTATAGTAGGAAGGGTACTGCTTGGCAATATTTTCTTTTTGGAAAGTAGTACAGTCCTTTATGTAAAGTAACAGGAACTTAGAGTGACACATAGTGGTTGGCCATTGTGGGGTCAAGCCTCATCTGGGTATTTTGGAGGGGCTGCCCTAAAGGCTTTCCTTGGACAGCCTGCTTTCCTTTGAAAAGAATGCCTGGAAAGACTCCACTTTTCCACTTTCATGGCGTCATCCATCTCATGTCCAGCAGAATCAGCTCCTTTTAGGACCAGATCTTGCTCTTATTTTCTGAGAGCTTAGAGTCACCTTGTTCTGAAAATTTTAGAATACTAAAATCTTGGTACTGGACGGATCCCTAAAGGTCATTAACCTTTACTTCTTCACCCAGTTCTTGAATTTGTCCTAAGCATCCAATTCATTGACTGATTTCTATTTGAACTCTCTGCAGTGACAGAGAGCTCATTAGGTGGCTCTTTCTATCTTTGAGTAACTCTGATTGTCACAGGAAGTAATCCCATTATAAGCCAAGATCTGTCTCCCTGTAACTTCTATTCACTGGTTCTTTGGGACTATCTAGAACAAATTTGCTTCTCCTTAATAATAGCTCCTCAGACAGTTGAAGAGCAGTCATACCTCTCCCCTCAAGCCTTGGATCTGACAGAACCACAAGGAAGGGATCATCATTTGCCTCATTTTGGAGACTAGACTTTTATTAATATGGCCTAGTACCCCATTTTCTTGTTTGTCAGTCACAAGCTGATCGTACTCAGTTTTTTAAAGCAGCCTTGATATTATATGTTCTCTTTTGGAAAAGCTTGCTGTCTGGTATCCAATGGACTGATGGGAACAAAAAAGGCCTCTTTTCTTAAAAACCAGGAATTGGTGCTAGTTCTTCTGAAGCCCCAGTATGTCCATATAGCAGCCAGATAATAGGCATGTGGGATGATTTGCAAAGAAAGGATTAAGGGCAGTTATCATAAAGTAGACACTTGGAATTGTCGTGATTCGAGATTCACACAGTATATAAAAGATAGAAAAACAACTTGTTATATCAGAAAGTATCTTAGAAACAGTGACATCACTGAGGAGATGGTACAGAGTAGGATTGGGTGGAATAGGAGTGAGCATGCAGTGTGCTAGGATGGAAAACTGACACAGGTATTAAGGGCATTAGGAAAGTTGAGTTCTATTGCTAGCTCTGCAAATTTGCCGGTTACCTTGGACACGTGATTTTCTCTGCATGGGCCTCAGCTTTTCCATCTATAAAGTGATAAGGTGGACTTCATCACCAAGGGTTTTTCAGCTCTTCAATTCTGTATCTGAAGTAAATTGTAAAATCTCAGGGTTCTAAGGGGCTTCAGAAATCCTGTAGGCCAGTTCTTCTCTAACTTTAATGGGCTAAAGAATCCCCTGGGGATCTTGTTAAAATGCTAATTCTGATTCAGAGGGATGGGGTGGGACCTGAGATTTTGCATTTTAACAAGCTGACAGGTAATCCTTAACCTACTGCTCCAGTGCTATTCAAACTATCTTGGTGAAAGACCAGTTCTTAAAATGTTTCCAATCCAACACAGATGGTTACTTTAGTAAAATACATTAACTATGAATTACTAGAAGATAAAAGACATACAAAATATAAGTTCACATTTTAATTGTTAGATTCAGCAGGCATAAAATTAATTTTTTTCAAATTGCTACAACATTTTGTAAAGGCATATTCTCAATTTCTGCACTTGTGTGTATTCTCAATTTCCATACTTAGGTCGTTGCTGCCTGGTAATAAAATTCACAAACACTGATCCTTGGACCACACTTTAAGCAGCACTGGTCTAGGATACCTAATTTAAGAGGCCTGGATTAGGCCCAGTTATAATTTCTAAATCATCCCTGCCAGATGATCTTTCACCTTCAGGTTAAGTATCTCCTTTGATGGAGAACTTACTATCCTTGCAAAATAGCATTACTTGGGTGTTGTGACTGTCATAAAGGATTTTTTAAAAGCTTCTATAAATTCCACTCTTAAATTATATATTCCAAGCAAGTAGGGGGCTGCATCAGTCCAGTTTATTGTAATATCAGCAACTATCCTAGTACATGGTGTAGAGTAGGTGCTTAATAAATGTTTGTTAAGTTAAATGAACAGACCACTTGGTGTTAGTTATGCCTTTTGGGGTCATATATTCATTTAAAAAAGGTAATTTTGGTTTTCTTCCAGCATTTGGGGGACAGTATTAATCCTATTTTGTAAATTTCTTGTGATAAATAGAAGGCCAGCTTACCTGTCCCAGATAGCTACCTGTCATCACGATTTTACTTTGAAGGAATTATAGGAAGCCAGGAAAAATTTTTTATACTCTAAGTCTCAAATTTTTACTTTTAACTCAGTCATTCATCAATTCAGTCATTCAATAGCTATTTATTCAGTGATGTGGTTAGGCACTGTGCAGGTATTAGAAAGGTAAGCTAATCAGACATGGTCCTTACTTGGAGCTTATAGTTTAATGGGGAAAAGGTCATAAATCAGATTATCACACAATTTTATTATTTCAGTCAGCAATAGATGTTATGAAAGAAAATATGGGGGTGGAGCTATGAAGGTATATAACAGAGGAAACTGATCTAGCTTGGGGTTTAAGAAAAGCTTCCTTGAAGAAGTGATACTAAGGCTGAGTACAGACATGGGAGTGGGATGGGGGTGTTGAAGGGGGTGAAACAGTTTTCTAGATGAAAGAAAGAGCATGCACAGGGTCCTGAGATGAGAAAAGCATAGTGAATTTGGGAAATTGAACAAAAGCTGGGGTGGTTGGAGTGGGCCATTGTAGGGATTTTGGTCTTTATTCCAGAAACAAAGGGATTGATTAAAGGCTTTTAAGCAGGGTGACTGATATGACCTAAACTGAATCCATTCAACATAAGATTACTAAGTGTCTGCTATGGACCAAAGGCAATGTGAGAGACACAGGCTGATTTAGGGATAGCCTCTGGCTTCCAGGATGACACAGTCAAGAAGGAGGGAGAAAAATTATACAAACAACTATAATACTACAAGTATGAGATCCACACTCATAAAAGAGAGGCAAAGGGCTTGCGGCCAAGGAGATCAAAGACAGCTTACTGGAAGTGGCGTTTGAACTGAGCTTTGAAAATTGGACAAACTCTGGACATGCAGAATTTGGGGGGTGGGGTGGGAAAGGTGTTCTAGGCAGAGGCCAGAAAAGCAGAGGGCACGTATTGGGAACAGTGAGGAGCTTAGTTGTGTTGGGGTATGGTGAAAGTATGTGAGAAAAGTTTGGTGAGATATTTGGAGGGCTTGACTATAAATAATATTGAATGCTAGCCTGGAAAATTAGGACTTTGCCCTATATCCCTCATTTTATGGATAAACAAACTAATCCTAGGAGATGGAGTGATTTGATTTGACTGAGTTCATGCAAGTGGTTCTATTGCTATAGCTCAACAAGAGGCCCTGGGTACAGTTGGAAAAAAGTGTGGGATTGGAGTTCTGGAAAGAAGTTAGCTGGAAAAAGTGATTCGAGAGTTATTGATACAGAAGCAGTACTTGAAGTAGAAGTAAGGGATCTAAGGATTTCTTCCTTGGGCTTATCTTTAGGATATGGGAAAACAAAGATAAGCCTGTGTGAAGGCTACAAAGGAAGAGAGGTCAGACATATGGAAAGAAAATTGGAAGAGTACAGTATTATGAAAGAGCCAAGAGAGGAGAGGCCTCATCCATTGGTTGGACAAATATTTAGTGAATACATACTACTTACTAAGCATGGAGCATGTAATGGTAAGCAAAATAGACATGGTTGTTGCCATCTTGGGGCTCATGGTTTAAACGTGGAGATAGATAGATAGACATTATTCTACAAACTATTAAAATATATAGTTATGCATTGTGATGAGTGTGTAGAGGAAAATATACTCCTTTAAGAAGGAAGGTGTGGTCAACATTGTTAGACTTTTTACCAAAGTTGAGTACTGAAAAATGATACCCAGTTTCTAACAGTCCTCCCCCACTTTGATGCTCACAGTGCTTACTAACAGTTAAGACTGGGTGATGCATATCGATTTTGCAGATGTTTGGCAGGTGATAGTGTTCTAAGGAAAGGTAAGGTTCCCTCCAGCCTCAAGCCCACAAGAGCACAGGCTTACTTGAAAACCAAGTTATATGTCATCTTGCTTAACTGGAACTCTCAGTGAGCCAGTAGTCTTCCCAGATCCCCAGTTCTTCCCATTCAACGAGTTAGATAAAGAGGCACTTGATAAGAAATAAATACAAAGAATCAGATATGAAAGATCTCTCTTAAAATTGAATTTCAGATAGCCTAGTCTAGATTCTAGTCCGGGCTTGGATGCTGACTTACTTTCTTGTGACAAATCACTTATTTTGTTTGAGCCTCAGTTTTCATAACTGTAAAATGAGGAGGGTAGGATTACATGAACTGTAAGGTTCTATACAGTTCATGCTCTGTCTGTACTACATTCTTATGGTCCTGTACAGGTAGTTCAGGCTCAGTCATTTATTTAAGCAACACTAAGGATTTTATATGGAATTCCTAAAGGTTGCTAACTTTGGTTGAAGTACTCACAGAGTTTGGAAGAGATCACAGGAAGGTCCTTTCCTTGTTCCATTCACGAGATTGCTGAAATCATGACTGTCCTGAAAGCTAAGGAAAGAACTGACTGTATTCTAAAATCTGTAGTAAATCTGGATATTGGATGATATTTCTACTATTGTTGGTTTGAAAGAAACTAAGAATACTGGAGAAAAATGGTGCCGTCTACTGTGAAATAGAGGCAAGGTGATTATTTCATGTTCTTAAATGTAATGATCCAGGCAGTCTCTTCCTAGGGGGAAGGTATGTGGTAAAGGGAAATATTGGTTGGTAATAGAAAATATTTTTTATGTTTCAAACATGAATTTTAAAGTATTGATGTTTATACACAGTATGTCTTCTTACCGTAAGTGGAAGGAAAAATAAAAATCTCCAGGATGTATATTTTGAAGGGCGAGTTTTCTGTTTAAAAATGATTTCTTAAAAGAAATCAAGTATTACATAGATTTCCTGAAGGGAAGGGGAGGTGGATGGGGATGGAATTATGTAACAGATCATAGCATAAAATAACTTTTTAAAATAGTACAAGAAGAACTCATATGACTTATATTTTGAGTATCTTCTATACGAGATATTTCAGTTTTCAGTATCACCCTTAATACATAATGTCCAAATCTGGACCCAGTACTCAAGGCATGGCTGACTAGCACCACTATGTAAAACATTTTGCACTCTTATTAATCTACCTTAAGGCTGCAATACCTACCTTTAAACTGTTTTTTTCTAGTTATAAAAATAAAACAGCCTCATAATAGAAAATTTAGAACTTGGAGAAAAGTTAACAAAAATCACCTTTAAGTACCCAAAGATAACTTGCTCTACTTCCTTCCAGATGTTTACATGTTTACATAATTAGGACCTTATATGAACTATTTTCTATTTGGCTTCTCCACTGGTATTATATTGTGAGCATTTCCCCATGTGATTCAACAGCCTTCAAACAGTTTTTAACAGCTACATAACTTTCAGTTGTACAATTTATACCAAAATTATTTAACAGATCCCATATTGGTCATTTAAATTATTTTTGATTGTAAGTTATTGTGAATAGCCTTGCAATAGATACCTTTGTACATAAATCTTTATTTCTTTGAACCTCACCTCTTTATTCAATGTCTTTATTCAGTGTCACCTCAGCGAGGTCTTCTTTAACAATTACACATAAAAATGCAAACCCTTTTCCCTTAACACTTACTATTTTCCCTTCTTGCCTTATTTTTTTTTCTCTGTAGTCTGTATCATCACCTAACAGACTAGATAGATATTTTCTTTATTTACTGTTTGAACCCTTGTATTAAAATGTAAGCCCCTCAAGTACAGGGATTTTTTTTTCTGTTTTATTGTTGTATCTTTCAGTACTTCGAACAGTGTCTGATGTATCATAGATCCTTACTAAATATTTGTTGAAAGAATGATTTTTTTAATATAGGTTTTTATAAGCATTACTGGGCCTAAGGATATTAAATTTTTAAAGGCTCTGATATATATGTGAAGTTGTCCCACTGTTTAAGATGGCTAATTACTGTTAGGAAACATATATTGTTATTGGCTATTGTTATTCTTTTAAAATCTTTACCACTCTAATAGAGGCAAAACGATATCTTACAGTTTTATTATAGTGAGCATGGATACTTTCTTGCATTTCTTGGTCACTTTGTTTCCTTCCTATGAACTATATTCATGACCTGTGCACATTTTTCTATTGTGGTATATGTGGAATATATTTTCCAAGCTTGTGTTTTAAATTAACTCTTATGCACAAATTAACTTTTATGTAATCATATATATATCTCTATATATTTTCATTTGTAATTTGTAATTTTTTCTGATTAAGTTCATGTTTAAGAAATTTTTCCTTGTCCAAAATGGGATAAGTGCTTAAATAGATTTTTTTTGGTTATTTTTATTGCTTATGTTTAATTGTTTAATCCCCCTGGAATTTATTTTAATGTGTGGTGTGAGGTAAGTTTCTATATTGTTTTCCTCTTCATCTGTTTCACAATACCAATTGTTGAATAATACATCCTTCCCCACTGTTCTGTGATGCCATATTTAACATATATATATATTGTTACATATAGTGGGTTTTATTCTGGTTTGTCTCATCTTGTCCTAGTTGCAAAGTTTAAATATTATTGCAGTTTTAAAATATTTTTTATTACCTCAGCTCTTCTGCTTAGTAGCTGTGTGATCTTTAAGCCTCAATTTGTCTAACTGTATAGAGTATAATAGCAGTAACATTTATTTTATGCTTTTAATTTTGTGAAGGGGATCTTTCTATCATTATTTCTGCTAATTGATTATGGCTGGTATACAGGAAAGATGCTATTTATAATTTTAACTTTTATTTCTTCACTTTGCTCAAATTTATTATTATTAATTTTATTTACATGTTTATTTTTTATTTTTGAGGAATTTAAAATATTTAGAAAGAAATTCAGAGAAGTATCTAAAAAATGAGCAAATAACCATGTATACATTGCTCAGAATGAACAAGTGTTAGCATTTTGTCATTTCTGCTTCAGATTTTTAAAAATTGAAATATAGTCCATTTATAATGTATCAACTTCTAGTGTACAGGAATACTGTAAAAAGTAAAACAGATATGTTTTCATGAAATAAATAAAGCATTACAGATAAACTTTATCTTCCCTTTGAGTCTAACCCCAGCTTCATTTCTCCTCATATCCTACCTAAAAACAACATGCAGAACAACCCACATTTGCTTATTTTTCTGTTTTGTCATTTTTTACTTACTGATTTGTAAGAATTCTTTATATATTCTGGATACTAATTATCTGTCAGTTTTATATGTTGCATATATCTGCTTCTAGTATGTCACCTTGTCTTTCTATTTTGTTTATGAGATCCTTTATCATATAGAAATTTTAGATTTTTATGTTACATTTATCAATCTTTTCCTTCATGAATTGATTTTTTGGTCATACTTAAGAAATATTTTCTTATCCCATGATCATAAAAGATGTTCTCCAAATCTTTGAAGCTTTTTAAAATTTTGCTTTACATTTACTTTTTAAAACCATCTGGATTATATTTTTACATGTGGTGTGAAACATGGGTTGATTTTTTTTTTCTGTCAAACACCATTTGTTTCAATATCATTTATACACAACTGGTTGAGAATGCAAACTCCTTATAACCTAGTTTCCATAGATGCTTGCATCTATTTCTAGGCTGACTATATGCTCCATTAATCCATTTGTCCACACTTGTATTATTTTAATTATGAAAGCTTTATAATCAATCTTGATATTTGTAAGGTCAAGTTATATTTTTACTCTCTGCCCTTACCCACACCCACACCACTTTTATTGTTCTTTCTGAATTATCTTCATTATTTTTGCCCCTTTGCTCCTTAATTAATTTTAAAATAAGATTTTCAAATTCCAATAAAATCATGCTGAGATTTCCAACTTATAAATGTTATATCTTGGTATTATTTCAAGTCTATTTTTACAATCTTTGATAGAGGTTTATAATTGTCTTAATAATACTCTTACATATAAGACATATTCCTAGGCATCTTTTACTTTTCTACTTAGGTTTATTAAGATATACTTTACATGAAATAAAATTTACTCTTGAGAGTATACATTTCAAAGAGTTTTGGCAAATGTATATAATCATATAACCATGACCACCACCACAAAAAAGACAGAAAATTTCCCTCACCTCAAAAGACTCACTTGTGCCCCTTTGCAGTCAGTTGTCTTCCCCAACCTACAACCATGGGAAAACACTCATCTCTTTATAGTTCTGCTTCTTCTATAATATACAGTATATAGTCTTTCGTGTCTGTTTGGCTTCTTTCACTTACCACAAGATTTTAAGATTTCATCCTTTCTGTTATATATAGACAATCTACTCTTTATTATTGTTGAGTAGTGTATCCATTCATTAGTTGATAAACATTTGGGGTTTTTTCCACTTTTTGGCTATTATAAGTAATGCTGTTATAGATGTTCTTGTACAGATTTTTCTTTGCATATATATTTGCATTTAAATTCCCTATGAGGGGAATTTCTGGGTTACATAGGAAGTAAATATCTGATGTTATAAGAAACTGTCAAACTGTTCTCCAAAGTGTATACCATTTTATATTCCCATTAGCATGAGACTTTTAGTTGCTCAACATCCCCACCAATACTTGGCATTTTCAGTCTTTTTTTAATTAATAAACTTTTGCTTTTAGATAAGTTTTAGATTTACCAAAAAAAAAAAAAAAGCTGAATAAAAAGTGTAGAGAATTACTTTATACCCACCCACCCCTAGTTTCCTGTGTTACTAACATATTCCATTTTTTGGTGTCTTTTTTTTTTTTTGAAATATAGTTGATTTTCAATGTTGTGTTAGTATCAGGTGTACAGCAAAGTGATTCAGTTTTACATATATTCTTTTTCATTACAGGTTATTACAATATATTGAATATAGTGCTGTGTGCTATACAGTAAGACCTTGTTGTTTATCTATTTTCTATATAGTAGTGTGTATATTTTAATCCCAAACTCCAAATTATCTCTCCTCCCCACACCTTTCCCCTTTGGTAACCATAGTTTGTTTTCTATTTCTGTGACTCTATTTCTGATTTGTAAGTAAGTTCATTTGTATCATTTTTTCTAGATTCCACATATGTGATATCACATGATATTTGTCTTTCTCTGTCTGGCTTACTTCACTTAGTATGACAATCTCCAGGTCCATCCATGTTGCTGCAAATAACATTATTTCATTCTTTTTTATGGCCAAGTAGTATTCCATTGTGTGTGTGTATGTGTGTGTATATATATTTTCTTTACACATTCATCTGTCCGTGGACATTTAGGATGCTTCTACATCATGGCTATCGTAAATAGTGCTGCTGTGAACATTGAGGTGCATGTATCTTTTCGAGTTAGAGTTTTCTCTGGATATATTCCCAGAAGTGAGATTGCTGGATCATATAGTAACACTATTTTTAGTTTTTTTAGGAACCTCCATACTGTTCTCCATAGTGGCTGCACCATTTTACTTCCCACCAACAGTGTAGGAAGGTTCCTTTTTCTCCAAACCCTCTCCAGCATTTATTATTTATAGACTGTTTAGTGATGGTCATTCTGACTGGCCATCTGACTGGTGATACTTCATTGTAGTTTTGATTTGTATTTCTCTTATAATTAGCTATGTGGAATATCTTTTCATGTGCATGTTGGCTATCTGGATGTCATCTTTGGAGAAATTTCTATGTAGGTGTTCTGCCCATTTTTTTTATTGGGTTGTTTGTTTTCTTTTTTGATATTAAGCTGTTTGTATATTTTAGAAATTAGTCCCTTGTCAGTTGCATCATTTGCAAATATTTTCTCCCATCTCACAGATTGTCTTTTCTTTTTGTTGATGGTTTCCTTTGCTGTGCAAAAGCTTTTAAGTTTAATTCAATCCCTTTTGCTTTTATTTCCATTACTCTAGGAGACAAATTGAAAAATATTGCTGTGATTTATGTCAAAGAGTATTGTGTCTATGTTTTTCTCTAAGAATCTTATAGTATCTGGTCTTACATTTAGGTCTTTAATCCATTTTGAGTTTACTTTGCTGTATGGTGTTAGAGAATGTTCTAATTTCATTCTTTTACATTTAGCTATCCAATTTTCCCAGCACCACTTATTAAAGAGATTGTCTTTTCCCAATTGTATAGTCTTATCTTCTTTGTCATAGATTAATTGACGGTAAGTGTGTGGGTTTATTTCTGGGCTTTCTATCCTGTTACATTGATCTGTGTGTCTGTTTTTGTGCCAGTTCCACAATGTTTTGATTACTGTAGCTTTTTCATATAGTCTGAAGTCAGAGAGCATAATTCCCCCAGCTCCATTCTTTCTCAAGTCTTTTGTGATTCCATACAAATTTGACAATTTTTTGTTCTAGTCCTGTGAAAACTGCCATTGGTCGTTTGATAGGAATTGGATTGAATCTGTAGATTGCCTTGGCTAGTATGGCCATTTTAACAATATTGAATTCCTTCCAGTCCAAGAACATGGTATATCTTTCCATCTGTTTGTGTCATCTTCAGTTTCTTTCATCAGGGTCATAGTTTTCAGGATACAGGTCTTTTGCCTCCTTAAGTAGGTTTATTCCTAGGTATTTTATTCTTTTTGATGCCGTGGTAAATGGGATTGTTTCCTTAGTTTCTTTTTCTGCTATTTCATTGTTAGTGTATAGAAATGCAACTGATTTCTGTATGTTAATTTTGTATCCTGCAACTACCAAATTCATTGATAAGTTATAGTAGTTTTCTGGTAGTGTCTTTAGAATTTTCTATGTATAGTATCCTGTCATCTGCAGTGAGAGTTTTACTTCTTTTCCAGTTTGGATTCGTTTTATTCCCTTTTCTTCTCTGATTACTGTGGCTAGGACTTCCATAACTATGTTAAATAAAAGCTGTTAGAGTGGGCATCCTTGTCTTGTTCCTGATCTTAGGGGAAATGCTTTCAGCTTTTCACCACTGAGTATGATGTTAGCTGTGGGTTTGTCATATATGGCCTCCATTATGTTGAGGTATGTTCCCTCTATCCCCACTTTCTAGAGAGTTTTTATCATAAATGGATGTTGAATTTTACCAATAGCTTTTTCTGCATCTTTTGAGATGATCATATGGTTTTTATTCTTCAGTTTGTTAATGTGGTATATCACATTGATTGATTTGCAGATAATGAAAAATCCTTGGGTACTTGGGATAATCCCCACCTGATCATAGTGTGTAATCCTTTTAATGTATTGTTGGAGTCTCTTTGCTAGTATTTTGTTGAGGATTTTTGCATGTATGTTCATAAGTAATATTGGCCGGCACTTTTCTTTTTTGTGTGTGATGTCTTTGTCTGGTTTTGGTATCAGGGTGATGGTAGCCTCATAGAATGAGTTTGGGAGTGTTCTTTCCTCTTTTATGGAAAGCTTCAGAAGGATAGGCTTTAATTCTTCTCTAAATGTTGGTAGAATTCACCTGTGAAGCCATTTGGTCCTGGACATTTGTTTGTTGGGGTCTTTAAAATTACTGATTCAAATACAGTACTGGTAATTGGTCTGCTCATATTTTCTATGTCTTCCTGGTTCAGTCTTAGGAGATTGTGCATTTCTAGGAATTTGTCCATTTCTTCTAGGTTGTCCATTTTATTGGCATATAATTGCTCATAGTAGCCTCTTATGATTCTTTGTATTTCTGTGGTGTCGGGTTTAACTTCCCCTTTTTCATTCCTGATTTTATTGATTTGGGCACTCTCCCTTTTTTTCTTGATGAGTTTGGCTAAAGTTTTATCAATTTTAGTTATCTTTTCAAAGAACCATCTTTTACTTTCATTGATCTTTTCTATTTTTTGTTTCTATTTATTTCTGTTCTGATCTTTGTGATAGCTTTCCTTCTACTAACTTTGGGTTTTGTTTGTTCTTTTTTCTCTAGTTGCTTTAGGTGTAAGGTTAGGTTATTTATTTGAGAATTTTCTTGTTTCCTGAGGTAAACTTTTATCACTACAAACTTCCATCTTAGATCTGCTTTAGCTATGTCCCAGAGGTTTTGGATCATGATGTTTTCATTCTCATTTGTCCCAGAGTATTTTTTATTTCCTCTTTGATTTATTCAGTGATTCATTGGTTGTTTAGTAGCATATTGCTTAGCCTCCATGTGTTTGTGTTTTTGCAGTTTTTTTCTTGTGGTCGATTTCTAATCTCATAGCATTGTGGTCAGAAAAGATGCTTGATATGATTTCAGTTTTCTTAAATTTACTGAGGCTTGTTTTGTGGCCCAGCATGTGATTTATCCTGGAGAATGTTCCATGTACACTTGAAAAGAATTTGTATACTGTTGCTTTCAGATGGAATGTTCTGTAAGTATCAATTAAGTCCATCGTGTTTAATGTGTCAGTTAATGCCTGTGTTTCCTTATTGATCTTCTGTCAGGATGATCTGTCCATTGATGTAAGTAGGGTATTACAGTCCCCCACTATTATTGTGTTACTGTCAATTTCTCCTTTTATGTCTGTTAACAGTTGCCTCATATATTGAGGTGTTCCTATGTTGGGTGCATATATATTTGCAATTGTTATAGCTTCTTCTTGGATTGATGCCTTGATCATTTGGTAGTGTCCTTTGTCTCTTGTAACATTCTTTATTTTGAAGTCTATTTTGTCTAAGTACTCCATCTTTCTTTTGCATTAATGAGATACATTTGTTACAACTGATGAACTGATGTTGATATACAGTCATTAACTTAAAGTCCATAGTTTGCATTTGGGTTTGTTCTTTGTATTTTACTGTTATGTGAGTTTTGACAAATTATGTCATATATTCACCATTATAGTAGCATACAGAATATTTCACTGCCATAAATATCCCATGTTCCACCTATTTATCCTTCCCTCTCCCATGAACCTCTGGCAACCACTGATCTTTTTACTGTATCTATAGTGTTGTCTTTTCTAGTATGTTATATAGTATATAGCATTTTCAGACTAGCTTCCTTCACTTATAAATGTCTATTTATGGATCGTCCATGTATTTTCAAGGCTTGATTGCTGATTTCTTTTCATTGCCAAATAATATTCCATAGTCCATGTGTACTACAGTCTTCTTTTCTCATTGACCGTAGAAGGGCATTGTGTTTGCTTCCTAGTTTTTGCATTTATGAATAAAGCTGCTGTAAACATCCATGTGTAGGTTTTTGTGCAGATATAAGTTTTCAACTCATATGGGTAAATACTAAGGGGCACAGTTGCTGGATCACATGATAAGACTATGTTTAGCTTTGTAAGAAACTGCCAAACTGTCTTCTAAAGTGACTGCACCATTTTGCATTCCCACCAGCAATGAATGAGTGTTCCTGCTGCTCAAAAATTTCATCAGCAATTGGTGCTATCAGTGTTTTGAAATTTAGCTACTCTAACAGTTGTATACTGGCATCTCATTGTTTTACTTTGCAATTCCCTAATGACATATGCGTTGAACATCTTTTCATATGCTCATTTGTAATTCATATATACTCTTTGCTGAGGTATTTGTACAGATCTTTTGCCCATTTTTAACTGAGTTATTTGTTTTCTTATTTTTCACTTTTAAGAGTTCTTTGAAGATTTTAGATACAAATTCTTTATCATATATGTGTTTTACAAATATTTTCTCCCAGTATATGGCTTGTGTTTTCATTCTCTAAACAGTGTCTTTCTCAAAGCAAACATTTTTAATTTTAATGAAATCCATTTTATTATTTTTTCTTCTATGGATCATGGTTTTGGTATTAGATTTAAAAGCTCTTCATAAAACCCAAGGTTAACTAGATTGTCTTATGTTATTTTATAGAAATTTTATAGTTTTACATTTTACATTTATGTCTGTGATCTATTTTGAATTAATTTTTATGTAAAGTGTAAAGTCTGGGTGTAGATTCATTTTTATGTTTGTGGATATCCAGTTGCCCAGTACAATTTTAGAGAGGAATATTTTTTTTCCCAGTCAACTGCCTTTTTGCTCCTTTGTCAGAGATCAGTTGACAATATTTGTGAATATATTTATGGACCCTCTATTCTTTTCCATTGATCTATTTGTGTATTCTTTTACTATTGCCACACTCTCGATTACTGTAGCTTTATAGTAATTCTTGCCACTGTGTAGTGTTTATTCTTCAACTATATTCCTCTTCTTCAGTATTGCTTGACTATTCTGGATCTTTTGCCTTTCCATATAAACTTTAGAATTAGTTTCTTAAGAACCACAAAATAACTTGCTGGGATATTGATTGGGATTGTGTCAAATCTATAGATCAAGTTGGCAAGACTAAACTTAACAATATGGCATAAACATGGGATATCTCTATTTACTTAGATCTTCTATGATTCTTTTCATCAAAGTTTTGTAATTTCCTCATATAGATCTTATATATATTTTTCAAAAATTTTATACATATTTCATGTTTTGATACTAATGTAAATAGTGCTGTGGTTTTAGTTTCAAATTTCAATTGTTCATTGCTTGTATATAAAGAAATAATTGACTTTTGTATATTAACCTTTTATCTTGCCTCATCAGTCTTTTAATTTTAGCCATTCAAGTAAGTGTGTACTGGTAGCTCATTGTGATTTGATTTGCGTATCTCTGTGACAAATGATATTGAACATCTTTTCATATGCTTATTGGCCATTTCTATATCTTCTTTGGAGAAATGTCCAATTAAGTTGTTTGCCCATTTTAAAATTGGGATATTTGTACTCCTATTATTGAGCTATAAGTTATATATAATTCTTTAAATATGTGTGTTTTTAAAATATTTTTTCCCATTATGTGACCTGTCTTTTTATTTTCTACATGAGCTTTCTATATGACTTTTACCTTTTGTATTATGACAAGTCTTTACATTGACTATATTCATAATTATTCTCTCACTTGTTTTCTTCAAGAATTTTACAGTTTTAATTCTTTGATTTTCATCTTTGATGCATGTGTGGAGGACTTTTGTCTGTGGAGCAAAGAAAAGTTCCTTTTTGCAATTTTCAGTGTATAGGTTTGAATATATTTTGTTAAATTTTTCTAAATAATACATTTTTGATGGTTTTAAATGACAGTAACATTTAAAAACTTTTCTTAGTATTTATTTAACTGTAGTTGGTTTACAGTATTGTGTTACTTTCAGGTGTACAATTTTAGATCTTTTTCATTATAGGTTACTACAAGATACTGAATATAGTTCCATGTGCTATACAGTAAAACCTTGTTTTTATCCATTTTTTATATAATAGCGTGTATCTATTAATTCCATACTCCTAATTTATCCTTCTTCCTTCCCTTCCCCCTTTGGTAACCATAAGTTTGTTTTTTATGTCTGTGAGTCTTTCTGTTATGTAAATAAGTTGATTTGTATTTTTTTTTAGATTCCACATATAAGTGATATCATATAATTGTCTTTCTCTGCCTGATTTACTTCACTTAGTATGATAATATCTAGGTCCATCCATGTTGCTGCAAATGGCAATAATTTATTTTTTCTATGGCTGAGTAATATTCTATTGTGCTTCTATGTGTACCATACACACATATATATGTATAGACATATGTCTTACATATTCTTTATCCATTCATCTGTTGA
The DNA here is from genome assembly GCF_048773025.1 of Camelus bactrianus. Classification (NCBI taxonomy): domain Eukaryota; kingdom Metazoa; phylum Chordata; class Mammalia; order Artiodactyla; family Camelidae; genus Camelus; species Camelus bactrianus. The sequence goes on along the minus strand of NC_133575.1, from coordinate 115,796,471 downwards.
TGGACACTTAAATTGCCTCCATGAATAGTGCTGCTATGAATGTTGGGGTGCATGTATCTTTTTGAGTTAAGAGTTTTCTCCAGATACGTGACTAGGTTTTTCCCTTTCAGGACTTTGACTATATCTTACTACTCCCTTCTGGCCAGCAAAGCTTCTGTAGAGAAATCACCTGATAGTCTCATGGGGGTTCCCTTGTAACTGATACTTTTTTTTTCTTGTTTCCTTTAGAATTCTCACTTTAACTGTTGCCACTTTAAATATGATATGTCTTGATGTGAGTTTGTTTGGGTTCATATTGTTTGGGATCCTCTGTGCTTCTTGTACCTGGATATCTGTTTCCTTCTTTAGGTTTGGGGAGTTTTCAGCCATAATTTCTTCAAATATATTTTTGATTCCCTTTTATCTTTCTTCTCCTTCTGGAATCAGCACCAGTCCCTCCCTATCCTGTTTGGAAGCAAGCCAGACCATGCATACTCCTCTCAGGCAAATTTCTGGCCCTTCCATTTCCCTATCTGTCCTGGTGGACCTCCCAGCCACTGAAGGAGATTCCTAGGATGAGGGAATCTTTCCTCATTCACAGCTTCCTCCCAGGGGCACAAGTCCCATCTTCGTTGCTTTTTTTTCTCCTTTTGTCCTACCTAGTTATATGGGGATCTTTCTTACAGCTTTAGTTGTATGAGATTTTCTTCTGTTTTCAGTTGGTATTATGTGAGAATTATTCCAGATGTGGATGTGGGGGGAGGTGAGCTCTCCATTCTTCTACTCCGCCATCTTGATCTTCTGCCTGGCAACTTTTGAATGTTTATTGTTAGTACACAGAAATACAATTAATTTTTATATTTTGACCTTGTATCACATGACCTTACAAAACTCATTTATTCTAGTAGCTTTAAAAAATATTTTTGGGATTGTCTATGTAGATGATTATGTTATCAAGGAATAATGACAATTTTATGTCTTCTTTTCCAATTTGTATACTTTTTAAAATTTCATTTTTTTTTTTTTTTGCTGTATATTGAACTGGATAGGACCTCTAACAAAATGTTGAATTGAAGTGGTTAGAGCAGATCTCTTTGCCTTGCTCCTGATCTTATTGGGAGAAATATTCAGTCATTTACCATTCACTATGAAATCAGTTTTAGATTTTTCTTACATGCCATTTTAAAATTTGAGAGTTAACTTCTAGCCACAGTTTGCTGATGGATTTTTATCATGAATGTATGTTGGATTTTTTCAAATACTTTCTCTGTATTGATTGAAATGATCTTTTAAAGTCTGTTGATATGGTAAGTCATTGTGATTGTGTTTACAAGTATTAAACCACCTTTGCATTTCCAGGATAAAACTTGGTTATGATGTATTATCCATATTATGTATTTCTGGATTCCATTTGCTGAGATGTTTTTAAAGGATTTTTCATGTGTGTCTCTATGTTTATTAGGGATATTGACCTTTAATTTTATTTTCTTATAAAATATTTGTTTGATTTTGGTAAAGAGTTATTCTGGCCTCATAAAATGAGTTGGAAAGTGTTCCTTCCTTTTCTATTCTTATGGAAGATTTTGTGTAGAATTCGTACTGTTTTTTCCTTAAGTGCTTGGTAGAAATCAGTGAAACCATCTAGGATTTTTGGAGATTTTTTTCCTTGGAATTTTCTTTATGATAAGGTTTTGAAGCATGAGTTTAATTTATGTAATGAATAAAGGGCTATTCTTCTTGAGTGAGATTAGTGATTTATGTCTTCAAGGAATTTGTACATCTACATTATTAAGTTTATTTCCATAAACTTGTTCATAATATTTCCTTGTTATCATTCTAATGTTTGTATGATTTGTAGTGACATACTTGTCTTCATTACTGATAATGGTTATTTTTATCTTCTCTTTTTTTCTTTGTATCAGTCTGTGTAAAGGTTTACTAATTCAATGATCTTTTCAAAGAACCAGCTTTTAGTTTCATTGATTTTTTTCCTATTTCCTTGTTTCTATTTTATTGAATTCTTCTATCTTTATCATTTGCTTTCTTCTACTTGCTTTAGATTTAATTGGCTCTTCATTTTCAAGTTTCTTAAAGTGGAATTTTAGATTATTAATCTGAGTTTTTCTCTTACCTAATAGAAGTATTTAATGCTTAATTACTTGTATATGCCTTTATTTAGCTGCATTTGATAATTTTTAATAAATGCCTTTATTTTCATGGCCATTTTAATTAGGATTCTTTTTCTATTAGATTTTCTAAATAATATCTTATAAATTGGTCTTATATCTAGCAACTTGGAAGATTCTTATTTATTTTTATAATTTGTTATTGATTCTTTTGAATTTTCTGTTTTTATATCTCCTGCAAATATCAACAGTTTTGTATTCCTCTCAAAATTTTTGTATTATTGTAATATTTCTTCTATTATTCTTTTAGCTAGGACATACGACATATTATTGCTTAGTAACAGGGATGGGGCAGTCTTAGTATTGTTCCTGATAAGTGAGATTGTTTCTAAAGTGTCTCCACTAGGTATAGCATTTGGTGTTGGGTTTTGGTGCACATTTTTCATCAAATGAAGGATGTTCCCTTTTTCTAATATGCTAAGATTTCTATCATGACTAAGAGAGTCTCAAAGTATGCTCTTATCTTCATTTATTGAGACATTCATATACTTATTTTGATATAAAAGGTTAATATATATTTTAAATTACTGTAGGTAATTCACCCCTTTCATACAATTCTACTTTTTCAGAATTGTGAATTGCATTGATAGATTATTTGGTATTGAACTGTCCTTTTATTTTGGGGATATATCTACTTGATTATATATTATATGTGGCTGTAATTATTTGTGTTTTCCTTTGAAAATTTATGTTCATAAGTTGATTTTATTGTTCTGGTGTGATCCAACACCCCTTTTACTACATAGTGTATAAAGGAGGAGTTTATCAACTTCCTGGTTTCATTTCTGTTCTGTTCCAGTTTGCTATATCTTTTATTATTTTCTTAGGAAATTATCCATTTATTCTGGTTTTGAATATAATAGTCTAAAGCTATTCTTGATACTATGTTATGTTTTTAAAAATTCTGTTTTGATATTTATCAAAATTATATGGGGACTTAAGTCAAATATTTCTCCTAGGTTTGTTTAACAACAGTAGTTCCTTGCCTTTTTCTAAGAAATAACCATTTTAAACACTTCCAGGTAATTCTTTTGGTATTTATATCCTGTCCCTAAATAACATGGCTTATCTTGATCCTTATTAATTTTAAATGTTTAGTCACTATTAAGTTCCCACTCTGGAAGGTGAAGATTTAGGTTCTTTTAAAATCCCTTATTTGTGCATCATACACAAGTTTCTTCTCCTATCCCTATACTCTTTGTTTAATTGCAGCGTAATATTGATTTTTTTTGTTTTGTTATTATGACTATGATAATGCCATTCATAGCTGAGCCAGATAATATATTGTATTAGTTTTCTATCACTGAATTATAAAACACAAATTTAATGGCTTAAAACAACACAAATTTATCTTCTTACAGTTCTGGAGGTTTTCCTGGGCTAAAATCAAGGTGTTGGTGAGTCTGTGTTCCTTTCTGGAAACTCTGAGGGACTATTCACTTCCTTGTGTTTTCTAGATTCTGGAGGCCACTGCATTCCTTGGTTCATGGCCCCTTCGTTTATCTTCAAAGTCAGCAATGTCTTTTTCACATTATGTTTCTCTGAGACTGACTCTTATGCCTCCTGCTTCTACTTTTAAGAATCCTTGTGATTACACTGGGCCCACACAGATAACCCTGAATAGTGTACCTGTTTTAAGGCCAACTGATTTGCAACTTAATTCCATTCACTACCTTAATCCTATTTTGCCATGTAACCTAACACACTCACAGATTTTAAGGATTAAGATGTTGATGTCTTTGGAAGGCCACTGTTCTGCTTACCATATATATTATCATTAATCTTCCTTTAATGCACACATTTTTGTTTTGTTTTCCTTGGAATAATTCTTTTTTAAAAATATGCTTATTTTCTATTTATTTACCATTAATCCAAGCTCTGCCATTTGTCTACATCTCTTCTCAGTACATTCAGACATATGTGATATTTTATTTTTATTATCTTCTTGACATTGCTCCCTGACACAGTCTGGAATGGTTTCTCATTCTGCTTTGTTCATAACTCTCATCCTGGAATCTCCATCATTGTACTTATATTACCATCCTCTTTCTCTTGAGCTGGCTTCTCTGTTTCTTCATTTATTCTCTCATTTTTGTCAAAGCACATTCTCACATTTGTGGGGCTTTTTTTGAGAAAGTCTGCATAGATAGAGGTAAATAATTTTAAATTTATGTCACTGTCTAAATTTTTAAATTCTATCCTAACAGTTTATTCTTGGTTTAAGTATAGAATCTAAGTTGGAAATTATTTTTTTAATAAGTTTGAAATTGCTCTACTCCCTTCTAGCTTCCAGACTTGCACTTAAGAAGTATAAAGCTATCTTGATTCCCGAACATCTATACTTGACTTTGTCTCTCTTTCTTTTGAAACAAGTGGGATATTCTTCTCATCTCTAGTGTTCTGAAAACATTGTGTCTTCTTGTGGATCTATTTTCATCCATTGTGATGAGTATTCCATTGGCTTTTCCATCCTGAGAATTTTTTGAATTGTTTCATTGATGAAGTCCTTCCTGCCATTTCTCCCTCTCCTTCCTGCCCCCCTCTCTATCTCTGTCTCTGTCTCTGTGTCTCCTTCCCTCCTACTATTTAAATGTTGGTCTTCCGAGGCTGGTTTTATCATTTCTTTACATTTTTTACCTTTCTTCTTCTTGTCTAATGCTCTATATTTTAACTTTATCTACTAATACTTCTATTGAGTTTTTCATTTCCTCTGTCATGATTTTAATTTCTAATACTTTAAAAAATATTCTTTGAATTCTCTTTTCTTACAGGATCTTGTTCTGTTTTTTTTCCCCTGGGTTCAGAGTCTTGTCTGCTATCTCCAGTGTTACTGATAACTTATTATGCCTTTCTTCTCTTTAAACAGTCTTTTCTTTCAGATTTATTTTTTTAAATGTTTGTTTTATTATTTATATTTTATATCAGAGGCTTTACTCATGGGTCTTCTGTTCCTTCATTATTTGTTCCTATTAATAACTGATTGGGAATGCTCAGTGAGGAGGTATATTATCTGCTGAGGTTGTTTTGTTGAGAATTATGACATCAATGTCTTTAAGTCCTTTCTATTGTATTGAGAAGATTCAACATAAATTGATATTCTGAGTGTCTTCCGTGGAGGATACAGATCTAATTTCCTGTATTCTGGGATAAAAATAGGGTTGGAGGTGTCTTGTGAGATGTTGTTGTCATAACTCCCTTTTGCTTTGTCCTTGTTGGTTTGTGAATTAAAACAAATCCTTTTACTACCACTTTAGTAGGGTCTCACAACAAAGCAGGAGCAAATGCTTATGTTCAATAGACTAACTGGGGATAACTCAATATTTTAAAAATCTTATAGTTTATAATTTTTTCTATATTTTTGTATAGTTATTTCTTGTAGTTATTTCTCTTTTCAGGGTCAGTAGGTGGTAAACTCATTTAGTTCTGTATGTGTACAAGTGTCTTTCTTGTGCCACCACTATGATATGGTGGTTTAAATTAGTATAAGATTTTATTTATTTATTTACCTATCTATTTGCCATTATCACTCTTCTATGCTCACTACTTTCTACGTCTGGAACCACACTGTTAAGGTTGATTGGAGCTTCCAAGTCTAGTCTCCAGATTTTTAAACTTCTCTTTCATTTTTTCAGTTTCTTTATCCTTATCTCTCAGTGTTTCATTCTGAGTCTGTTCAGAAACATCCTAAAATTCACTATTTTTTTCCCTGGCCAAATTCAATTTAGGGTTTATGCTGTCTTTTGACCTTTTATTTCAGAGTGTACAGTCTTGATTTACATTTTTTAATATCCACCATTTCTGATTCATGATTTAAAAAAATATAAACTAATGTTCCTGTTTTTAATAAGCTTATTCCTTTAGTTCTTTGTAGATATTAAGCATTTTTTAAAGTCCTTTTTCAACTTACTGTATTTCTCTGGGACTGTAACCCCACAATTGTTGAATTTGTTTACTATTTTTCATGAATTTTTTTGTAGGCTTAGAATTTTAACTTGCTACAAGTTTACCTTAAATAGGAAAATTCATAGTTATTCTATTTGCTTTTCTTATCCCTTTTAGGTCTGGCTGGATTATGTTTTATTTGATCAGCTCTCCCGTTCAGGACCAGTTCTTATGTTGCTAGCTTTGGCTTTTGTTCCATGAGGATGCCAGAGGTCCAGTTTTTGAACCAATGGGCAGTGTGATGCAAACCTTGGTTGTATAGCCATTTCTACTAGTTCCTACTACTTTGGCAGTACCTCAGTTGCCAATCTCAGCTTTGTGTACTCATCATAGGGTTTTTAAAAGTTATTATGCACAGGCAGGAAATCTCTGTCTCTCCTCATGGTTTCCTGCCATGATCTAAGTTTGCTACACTGCCACACATTCAATACTGCTGGTTTATGTTACCTCATAGGAGTTGAACTCTTGGCTACTGCTGCCTGTTTCCTAGTAGGTGGGTGACTTTAGTTTCTTCTATGGCTAAGTTTATGTTTTTTTTTTTTGTTTCAACTCCATGGACACATTTCTCTCTCTTTTTCTTTTATTTTCTATATTCAGGAAATTGTGTTTTTATTTTCAAAGTAGGTTTTATGATTTAGCTATAATTATTATATTCTATGTTTGGAGCTGAGGGAGATTTTTTTTCCTATGTGAACTTACAGTGGTAACTTGACATGATGATCCCTTAGGATTTCCAGATGGATATTATACTTTCTTCAAATAATGACTACTCACTGTTTGGGACCATAGTTATTATGAGTTCTCATTGATTAGTTTTCCATGCTTAATCTGTAATCATAGTGTCTAACATTCATATATTTGAGTGTTACTTTGAGCTGTGAAGCAATGGAGGCATGGGTCTACTCAGGCTGGGTCAGGCAAGCAGGTTTTTTTTTTTTTTAAATTTTTAATCTAATTGTAGTTGATTTACAATGTCAGCTCCAGGTATACAGCAAAGTGATTCAGATCACATATATACACACACACATTTTTTCTTTTAAGTTTCTTTTCCTTTATATGTTACTACAAGAAATTGAATATAGTTGTCTGTGATATACAGTAGGTCCTTGTTTATCTGTTTTATATATAGTAATGTGTATTTTTAATCCCCAACCCTTAATTTATCCCTACCTGCCCTTTCCCCTTTCATAACCATAGTTTGTTTTCTATGTCTATTAATCTGTTTTTAGTTTGTAAATAAAATTTGTATCTTTTTTTTAGATTACACATATAAGTGGTATCATATGACATTTGTCTTTCCCTGTCTCACTTACTTCACTCAATATGATAATCAATAGGTCTAGATCCATCCATGTTGCTGCAAACGGCTTTATTTCAGTCTTTTTAAGACTGAGTAATATTCCATTGTGTATATATACATTGGAATATTAATGTATATATTACTAATATATATACCACATTTTCTCTATTTAGTCATCTGTTGATGAACATTCAGGTTGTTTCCATGTCTTGGCTATTGTAAATAGTGCTGCTGTGAGCATTGGGATGCATGTGTCTTTTCAAATTATAGTTTTCTCTGGATATATGCCCAGGAGTGGGCTTGCTAGATCATATGGTAAGTCTGTTTTTAGTTTTTTAAGGAGCCCACATACTGTCCTTAATAGTGGCTGCACCAATTTACGTTCCCACCAACAATGTAGGAGGGTTCCTTTTTCTCCACACCCACTCCAGTATTTATTATTTGTAGACTTTTTAATTATGGCCATTCTGACTAGTGTGAGGTGATACCTCATTGTAGTTTTGATTTGCATTTCTCTAATAATTAGCGATAGTGAGCATCTATCTTTTCATGTGCCTGTTGGCCATATGGTTGTCTTCTTTGGAGAAATGTCTATGTAGGTCTTCTGCCCATTTTGTGATTGTTTTTTTTTTTTTTGTTGTTGTTCTTGTTATTAAGTTGTATGAACTGTTTGTATATTTTGTAAATTAGTCCCTTGTCAGTCAGATCATTTGCAAATATCTTCTCCCATTCTGTGGTTGTCTTTTTATTTTGTTTATGGCTTCTTTTGCTGTACAAAAGCTTTTAAGTTTAGCTAGGTCCCATTTAAAAATTTTTCCTTTTGTTTCCATTACTCTAGGAGCTGGTTTGAAAGAAATATTGCTAAAATGTGTGTCAAGGAGTGTTCTGCCTATGTTTTCCCCTAGGAGTTTTATAGTATCCAGTCTTACCTTTAGATCTTTTCTTTAATCCATTTTGAGTTTATTTTTTATGTGGTGTTAGAGAATGTTCTAATTGCATTATTTTACATGTAGCTGTCCAGTGTTTTCAGCACCAATTATTGAATAAACTATTTTTCTCCATTGTATATTCTTGCCTCTTTTGTCATAGATTAATTGACCATAAGTGCATGGTTTTATTTCTGGACTTTCTATCCTGTTCCATTAATCTGTGTGTCTGTTTTTGTGCCAGTACCATAGTGTTTTGATATCTATAGCTTTGGAGTATAATTTGAAGTTAGGGGGGCATGATTCCTCCAGCTCCATTCTTTCTCAACATTGTTTTGGCTATTTGGGGTCTTTTGTGTTTCCATACAAATTTAAACATTTTTTGTTCCAGTTCTGTGAAAATTGTCATTGGCAATTTGATAGGAATTGCATTCAAGCTGTAGATTGCCTTGGGTAGTATGGCCATTTTAACAACATTGAGTCTTCCAATCCAAGAACACAGTATATCTTTCCAACTGTTTGTGTCGTCTTCAATTTCTTTCATTAGTGTCTTATAGTTTTCAAAGTACATGTCCTTTCCCACCTTAGGTAGGTTTATCCCCAGATATTTTATTCTTTTTGATGCAATGGTAAATGCGATTGTTTCCTTAGTTTCTTTTTCTGCTATTTCATTGTTAGTGCATAGAAATGCAACTGATTTCTGTATATTGATCTTGTATCTTTAAATTTTACCAAATTCATTGATAAGTTATAATAGTTTTCTGGTAGTGTCTTTAGAATTTTCTATATATAGTATCCTGTCATCTGCAAACAGTGAGTTTTACTTCTTCACTTCCAGTTTGGATTCCTTTTATTTCTTTTTCTCTGATTGGTGTGGCTAGGACCTCCAAAACTATGTTGAGTAAAAGTGGAGAGGGTGGACTTCCTTGTCTTGTTCCTGATCTTAGAGGAAATGCTTCCAGTGTTTCACCACTGAGAATAATGTTAGTTGTGGGTTTGTCATATATGGCTTTTATTATGTTGAGGTATGTTCCCTCTATGCCTACTTTTTGGAGGGCTTTTGTCATAAATGGATGTTGAATTTTATCAATAGCTTTTTCTGCATCTATTGACATTATCATATTTTTATTGAACTATAGTCAGTTTAAAATGTGTCAATTTCTGGTGTACAGAAAAATAGTTCAGTCATACATATGCATACATATATTCATTTTCATAATAGGTTACTACAAGATAGTAAATATATGTCCCTGTACTATACAGTATAAACTTGTTGTTTATCTATTTTATATATAGTAGTATCTGCAAATCTTGAACTCCCAATTTATCCATTCCCACCCCATTCCCCACCTTGGTAACCATAAATTTGTTTTCCATGTCTCTGAGTCTGTTTCTGTTTTATAAATACATTCATATTTTTTTTAGATTCCCCATATAAATGATATCATATCGTATTTTTATTTCTATTTCTGGCTTACTTCACTTAGAATTACAATCTTTAGGTCCATCCATGCTGTTGCAAATGGCATGATTTTATTCTTTTTTATGCAAGAGTAGTATTCCACAGTATAAATATAACACATCTTCTTTAACCACTCATCTGTCGATGGACAATCATATGTTTTTATTTTTCAGTTTGTTAATGTGGTGTATCACATTGATTGATTTGTGGATATTGAAAAATCCTTGCATTCCTGGAGGAATCCCACTTGATTATGGTACATGACCTTTTAAATTTATTGTTGGAGTCAATTTGCTAGTATTTTGTTGAGGATTTTTATATCTATATTCATAAGTGGTATTGGCCTGTAATTTTCTTTTTTGTGTGTGATATCTTTGATTTTTGTTATCAGGGTGAAGGTGGCCTCATAGAATGAGTTCAGAAGTGTTCCTTCCTCTTCAAGTTTTTGGAATAGTTTCAGAAGGATAGGTGTTAACACTTCTCTAAAAGTTTGGTAGAATTTCCTTGTGAAGCCATCTGAAGCAGGTGCTTTTGACTATGAATGCAGGAACATTAGACTCACCTGACACTATGGCCTCAGGCAGAGGAATTTTTGTAAGTCAGGTGGGTAGTGATGGTTACCTCAGCAGGAGAGTGTTCTTGTTACAGGAGAAAGAAGTGTGGAAAAAGTCGTGGTCACTAGGTTCATGTTGGAAGAGTGGGAATCGTCATCTTGTTCTTGATTTTAGAGGAAATGCTTTCAGCTTTTCACCATTGAGTATGATGTTAGCTGTGGGTTTGTCATATATGTTGAGATATGTTCCATCCATGCTCACTTTCTTGAAATATTCAATTGATATTCGATTTTATTGAAAGCTTTTTCTGTATTTATTGAACACACCTGTGTGGGGAGGCCCCATGGCTCTACTGGCCCACAGCATATCTGTAGCCGCTGGAGGGCATGGCATTGTAAAACCTCAAAGCGCAGCACAAGTGATGCCATAGTATGCTGATGTACAGGCTCCAGCTAATGCCAATTCCGCCCGCAGTGTCTGACAAAATGGATATATTTCTGGATGACATTATGAATGTGAACCTGAGCCATTGAGGCTAATTTGGTGTAGGCAGAGGCCATGGCCTGATTGGCTCCCAGCGTGGCCGTGACAGCAGCCCTGGGGGTGGGGCGTTGGGGGGAGGTGGTGTTGTCGGCTGCCAGCCAGACAACGGGTTTAGAGTGCCGCCATTGGTGGAAGCATGGCTGTTGCAGCGAGATTGACCCCAGCCAGATGTTGGGTCCAGAGCACCGCCATCACAGGCAGGGCGGCTGCTGTGGGGAGACTGAGCGCAGCCAGATGTCCAGTCCAGAGCGCGGCCGCCACTGCTGGAAGCGCGGCCATCATTGCCGGCAGCGTGTCTGCTACAGGGAGGCTGTGCCCACGCAGAAGTCGGATCCAGAGCGCTGCCACTGCTGGCAGTGTGACTACTGAAGACTGAACCTAGCCAGATGTCCGGTCCAGAGCAGCTGCCATCGCCTGCTGTGCGGCCGCTGTGAGGAGAGTTAACCAGGGAGGCCATTGACCAAGGTTGGGGGGGGGGCGGCAGGAACCCGCTGGCACCCTACAGTGGGCCAAAACAACTGCCTGCCAAAGGCAGTGTGACATTTTAGACAGTGGTTTTCAGAGTCATGCTGATGTGGAGACCAGAGGGAAACGGCTGGTATCAAATCTGGATTTTGGAGTGTCTGACAGTAATATTAAGGAATTTTTTGCTGAATTTTGAATGCTAAAGAAGGTGGCTGTGCACTATGACCCAACTGGGTGCAGTTTAAGAAGAGCTGACATTCACTTTGAGCGGAATACAAATGTACTAAAAGCTAAAAGACAGTACAAGGATGTCCTTCAGGATGGCTTCCCAATGAACATTAAGCTTGCCACCTCACCGATTGACACACATTGGAGACCTGCACAGACTGTAAATGGAGGTTGATGATTGGAAACCATTGTTCAGGAGATCTCCCTGGCACAGTGACACCTGTGTTACTGAGTCTGTGCTCCTACTGCTTGCTTCTAGGGAGCAATTGTTGGGGCAAGGAATAGTGACTTTATTTTTAAAGCCAGCAGACCAAGAAGATGGTAGACTAGAGTCCCAAATAACCACCTTGCTTGGGTTTGAGTGCTAGAACTCTTTTATAGAACAAACAGAGGGAGGTGAGGAGGTAAATTCAAAACGGGATAACTTGTTGCAAATATTTCCTGGTTGGGGTTAGACTCAGGAGTGGATGTGTTTCTTTTTCTTTTTGCCACCACTCACAGGTGGGACTGATCAGTATGTTTCTTGTGAGCTTAAACAAAGGTATTTTAGATTAACACTCAGGTATGGGAGGCGGGCTTCAACCCCAGGAACATTATGTACACTTTCAGCGCTAGGCAATATCCTTTTAACTTGTACAGAAAGCAATAGAATATAAAAGTAAAAGTAAAAGTAAAAGTAAAAGTAATGGATCCAATATAGAGTCAGATTTGTTCTTCCCTATTACACCTAGAAAGGCACTGGGCAGAGGCAGATGCACCAGTAAGAATTTAAAGTGACAACTTTCTATGGAGGAGTTGAACGCCCAGGTGGATGCTAATAACACAAGAATGGACACCAGTTAAACAGACTGGCAAATTCGTGCATGGACAAGGACCCAGACCTCTTGTCTATACTCCCTTGCAGAAGGGGGTGAAAGACTGGGGCAGTGTGGCAAATGATGGATTTGTTTCTTTTATGCTTTAAAGTAGGATTTAAAGATCGTGTAAAGATTTCTTTTACTTTTCTTTTTTAAAATTCTGAAACAGACCTGTTTTGTACAGTTACTTGGGGGATAAATTTTACTGGTGCTGTTTTAGATAAGGTGGCATTTTCACCTTTGCCATAATAAAATAGAAATGTCTGTAATTTATATTAACAATACATTAAAAGGATCATACACTATGATTAAGTGGGATTTGTCTGGAGGAAGGAAAGATTTTTCAATATCCATAAATCAATCAATGTGATACACTGCATTAACACATTGAAGAATAAAAACCATATGTCATTTCCAATGCAGAAAAAACTCTTTCCTCTCTTTTAATTCCATTCTTTCTTCTCCTTTAACCTTCAAGCTTCTGCTTTCTCTCACTGACACCTGGGCCAGGCTGTGTTTTCATGTAGGGATTTCTTAATTAACCTTCCTATATTCTTTTCCTTCCACGTGGGTGACCCAGTAAGAGCATTCTTCATTTTCATTGGTCTATATTGTCTTACTCTGATTCCTTGCTTGCTTTCAATCCACCTTTCTCAGTTTTCAACTGGGATTAGTTTGAGGAAGAAACTGTCTAGGTTTTGGGGAGTGGGTGTGTATGCTTGCCAAATGTTTGCACAAAGTATCTCATTGTTACAAGTGACATTTCAGCTGCATTAAAACCCCAGCAGAAAGAAGTAAAACTCAAGAAGTCTCAAAGCTAAGTCGCATCGTTACTTGTGGAGTGATTTCTCTCTGCTTTCCGAGTGCCTGTTTAGATTCCTATGACACAGTCTCTAAAAGTATTTGGGAATTCTATTTTTGTGAATTGTCTGTAGATTCCCCATTTTTAGATAAAGGTAGGTTGGCTGAGCAACATACATTGCACATTCCTATTTATAGCTCCTGTACCTTGGGACAAACTACAGATCTTCAGTTACTCTTGTATACAGCTTCATGTCTGTCTGCAGCCCCAGGGACTACTATTGAGAGTAGTTCTTTGGATGAGAGGCAGAACGCCACAGCATAACACCAGGGCTCTGAATCACTGTCTGTATGGTGTGTGTTTTAGAATCTGGGGGCTGAGTTGGAAGGGACTATGAGTCAGTGCACTCTTAGAAGAGGGCCAGTTGTAAATCCAGCCAGGAACCTCAGGCAATTGTGCAAATGACACAGTGTATCTCTCCTTCCTTGGTGATTTAGTTCTTGAATTACTGTCTCTAATTGGTGGGTCTGTGAGTTTCTATCTGTAAATGATTTTGTTGCTTTGCCAAAGTACCTTCCAGGTTCAAGTAAAAGAATAAATTTGAGATATAACCTATAATCTCAAATAAAGATGTTTAAGCTTATATAAGCAATACATATGGATGTGTGACAGCTCTCTAGATGTTGTGTGCTACAGCCCCAAGCAGGATTTGGCTGTGACAATTGTGGCCAGAATTGACAAGTTCACTGTTCACTTACTAGAGCTCCTGTATCTTCAAGTTCCACTTCATTAATCCCTTTCTTGAGTGTTTGATTTTTCTTAATGAGACAAAAGAGATTTTCATTTTCATTATAATATCTATTTCCTGAGTGTATGAAATATATCAGTTTACTGTGCTAGGTGTTGAGGATATGATGGTAAATCAGATAGACTCAGTCCCTGCTCTCTTGTAGCTCATAATATAAAAAGGAAGACATACTATGAACAAATAATTTGAAAGTGAGCTGAATGCTATGGAGTAGAGAATTATGAAAAAATTAAAATACAGACCTACCTTACTGGGGGTAGGTGACAGGCAAAATTTCTTTATTCAAGTGATACTTAAGCTTAGAATGTAAAGATTTATAGCTGTTAGCCATTCCAGTAGTGATGAGGATGGAAGGTGGCAGATGGAGAAGAAAATATTTCAGAGAGATGGAATAGGTTGAGTGAATGTCTTGATTATGGGAAAATTAATGTCACATTTTAGAAAGTAAAAGAAGGCCAATATGGCTAGGGTGTAGAGAGGAGGAGGATGATAATACAGAGACACAGTATTATGCTGATCATATTATGTGGTCAATACTAAATTTGAACCTTATTCCAAGGTCATAGAGGAGATATTGAAGGGATTTAAACAGGGACTGACATGATAAAATTTGCATTATTCAAAGCTAATTTTGGCATCAGAGGATGAGTTAGCTTTCAAGGAAGTCAAAAGTAGATATAGAAGGAGAATTAGGTGATGGAGAAATATGGAGGGATATAAGAGCACATGATGGTGACTCAGGCCATGGTAGTTTCAGAGGGGATGGGGAAGAATGATGGAGTAGAGAGGTACTTAGAAGGTATTCGATCAGCAAGGACTGATCAAGAGGTATTATAACATACCTGCCTCATAGGGTTGTTTTGAGGCTTAAATAATTTAATACATGTAAAGTACTTAGAACAGGGCCTGACACAGACCATGTTTTCTTCAATTTTAAAAAGCACATTTTCTCCCTGTTTCTCTCCTTTTAATATTTCTAAAATCAAGATGAGTCTTACCTGTCAATAACATACTATTATTTACTTGGTGGCACTTTTACTTTTTTGGTGGTGTATAAAATATTAATGTGTCAAAATCAATGGCATCTTAGATTGGATGATTTTCATTAGGGGAGTGTTTCTAAAAAGTGAGATAGAATCCTCTCCATTTCCACCACAGGGCTTGGTCCAGAGTAGGATTGAGTGTGAAGAGTTGACTATGTGACACTTGAGTTTCCTCGGGAGTTAATCAATGTACTTGTGGACACACAGCAAGCTAAGCAATATGATGTAAGAGAGCTTCTTGTAAAGGATGGGTCTCTCTTAATCCAGAAAAAAGATTAACCCTATCATTCATGCAGCTTCCTTTACATACTAAGCACAACTATAATTTTTTTTAACAAGAATTTAATCCTAACAATCAGTGAAGTAAGTGACAGCATGACCAGTTTGCTTTTGAGGAAACAGAGGCTATGAAAGTCCAAGATTACACACAATATATCTGATCTGGGGTTTAAACACAAGTCTGTGTTACTCCAGAATCTTTCTCTTACACCATGCTGTATCTTACAAAGTCAGTTCCCGAGTTGAGGGAGAGAATTTGATCTGTTTTTGAATGGCCTTAAAGCGTCTCATTTACTCAACCAATATTGATTAATTGCTTATATGCCAGGCATTATGTAAGGAGCAAGAGATGAATGAATGAACTAAATAGAAAAAGGATCTTACTCTTGTGTAATTTATAACCCAGTAGGGGAAGATAGACTATATAATTTTAATTGAATAAATAAGTAATTGAAAGTTATGAGAAGTAATAGGAAGGAAACACAAAATTCTTTGGTAGGGGAAAGCAGAGGACAGGTAATTAGATGGGGCAATTTGAGACAGCCTTTCTAAGAAGACAGCAAACTAGGGGCATAGACTAGGAATAGAGAAGTTAGATAGGAAGCAGATCTCCAATTAGGGAAGTAAAAACAGAAACCAGGAGAACAATTTAAAGGATATTGTACTATACTGGAGAACCTGGCAGTCACCACTTTAGTCAATTAATCAAACTTAGCATCAGAACATAAAAAATCCTGTGTCTCCTGTTGTGATGCATTAAGAAGGACACAAAATTGCTTATATCGTATTCTTGCCAGGAACCCATAACTTCAGTATAATCATGAGAAAACAGTAGAAAAACTAAAGTTGAGAAACATTTTACAGAATAACTGGTCTTTTTTCTTCAAAAATTTCAGTGTCATAAAAAACAAAGAAAACTTGATAGAGATCCCAGATTGAAGAACAGATATGACAACTAAATGCAATGTCTAATACTAGATTGGATCCTGTACCAAGAAAAATAGCTATAAAGGACATTATTGGTACAATTGGTGAAATTAGAGTATTGACTCAAGGTTAGATAACAATATTTTATCAATGATAAATGTCTTGATTTTGATAATTGTGTATAAGTTTTTATACGAGTGTAATATTGTTTAAGTATGCAATGAAATATGTGTACAGAGGCACATTGTGGCAAATGCTAGCAGTTGATGAATATGGACAAACAGTATGTTCTATTCTTGGAAATTGTTGAAAGTTTTAAATTATTTCAAGGTAAAAAGTAAAAACAAAGAAAACAAAAATGAAGTAGGGAGGCTCAGCATCATTTTAGTGTAGGCAAATTAAAAGCCTATTATAGGAGTCTAGATAAATGATAAGGATAGCTTGTATGAGAGTGGTTTGTCAAACTGTTACAATTTGACTGCACATATATATTATATTGCATGTAAGTACATATACACAATATACTGCACATGCTTTTAAATTTACGTATATGTACTATTCATTGTTTCTAAGAATGTTTAGAGCTTTATCTTTTTAAACTTACATACTTATCAAAGGAATAAAGCCAACCACAAAATAAGAAGAATTAATTAAAAAAGATACATACAGCCTGCTATTAACAGCAACATTATTTATAATTGCCAAGATATGGAAGCATTGTGATATCATTTAGAAACAAAAGAGATGGGACTGGTTGATAGTATAGATAAGGTAGATGATGTAGGCGAAATTGAGTAATTGGTGTTAAAAGAGGCAGTGATGCATAGAGTTCAAATTTCTGAAGTCATTTATGTGATTTTTGACCATGGGCTAGTAACTGAACGTCTAAGACTCTATTTCTGTTTTTCCCTCTTCTTCTTCTTCTTTTTTTTTTTGAAGTAGAGTTGATTTACAATGTTGTCTTGGTTTCTGGTGTACAGCAAAGTGATTCAGTTATATGTTTATACATTCTTTTTCATATTCTTTTCCATTATAGTTTATTACAGGATACTGAATATAGTTCCCTGGGCTATACAGTAGGACCTTGTTGTTTATCTATTTTATGTATAGTAATTTGTATCTTATAATTCCAAACTCCTAATTTATTCCTCCCTGCTTTCCCCTTTGGTAACCACAAGTTTGTTTTCTATGTCTATGAGCCTGCTTCTGTTTTGTAAATAAGTTCATATGTATCATATTTTAGATTCCACATATGAGTGATATCATATGATATTTGTCCTTCTCTGTCTCACTTCACTCAGTATGATACTCTCTAGGTCCATCCATCTTGCTGCAAATGGCATTATTTCATTATTTTTTATGGCTGAGTAATATTCAATTGTATATATTATATATACCACATCTTCTTTATCCAATCATCTGTTGGTGGACATTTAGGTTGTTTCCATGTCTTGGCTATTGTAAATACTGTTGCCGTGAGCATTGGGGTACATGTATCTTTTCGAATTAGAGTTTGCTCCAGATATATGCCCTGGAGTGGGATTGCAGGGTCATGTGGTAACTCTATTTTTAGTTTTATAAGGAACCTCTGTACTGTCCTCCAAAGTGGCTTCACCAATTTACATTCTCACCAACAGTGTAGGAGGGTTACTTTTTCTCCAACACTTATTATTTGTAGACTTTTCAATGATGGCCATTCTGACTAGTGTGAGGTGATACCTCATTGTAGTTTTGATTTGCATTTCTCTAATAATTAGCAATGTTGAGCATCTTTTCATGTGCCTATTGGCGAGCTGTGTGTCTTCTTTGGAGAAATGTCTATGTAGCTCTTCTGCCCATTTTTGATTGGGTTGTTTCTTTTTTGTTCTTGTTATTGCCTTGTATGAGCTGTTTGTATATTTTAGAAATTAAGCCCTTGAACTTAATTTCTAATATGTAAAATAGGGGTAACACTATTTACCTCATGATGGTGTGGCAAGATTAAAATTATATCGGGATAATATTTGTATGTTAGTATCCATTGAGTCTGGGGATGCTTTTAGCATTTTGTTATTAAGTGTGGTGTTTGCTGTAGACTTTTTGTTATATATTTTATCAGATTAAAGAAATTTCCTTCTATTCCTAGTTTGCTTATGGTTTTAACTAGAAATAGATATTACATGAAAAATGTTTGATTAAATTCACCAATTGAGATGATGAAATGAATTTTCTCCTTACCTGTTGTTATCGTGAATTATGTAGATTTTTCAAATATTAAACAAAACTTGCATTCTTGAAATGAATACAACTTAATTATGACATATTCTTTTCATATACTGTTAGATTTGGTTAGCTAATGTTTTGTTTAATTTTTTTTGCATCTATGTTCATTAAAAGTATTGGCCAAAAAGCTTTTTTATGTCCTGGTCAAATTTTGATGTGAAGGAACTGCTGTTCTTAGAAAACAACTTTATTCTGTGGAATTGGTTATATAAGGTTAGTGTGATATCTTCCTTAAATGTTTGGTAGAAAGTAATAGTGAAGTCATCTAGGCTTTACATTTTTAAAAGGTTTTTTAAATTGAGATATAATTAACATATAATGTTCTGTAAATTTAAGGTGTACATTGTGATGGTTTTATACATGTATATATTGTGAAATGTTTACCAGAGTAGGATTAGTTAACACATCCTTCATCTCACAAAATTACCATCTTGTTGTTGTTATGATGAGAATATTAAAGCTCTACTCTCATAGCAACTTCAAGTACGTAATATAGTATTGTTAACAATAGTCACCATGCTGTACTTAGATACCCCAAACTTATTCATATTATAACTGAAACTTTGTACCCTTTGACCAACATCTCCCCACATCCCCTGCATTTAACCCCAGCCAACCATCATTCTACTCTGTTTCTATTAGTGCAATGATGCAGGTTACACATATAAGTGATATCATAATTTGTCTTTCTCTGTCTGACTTATTTTACTTAGCATGATGTCCTCAAGGTCCATTCAGGTTGTCACAAATGGCAAGATTTCCTTCATTTTTATGGCTGAATAAGATCCCATTTTATGTATATACTGTATATTCTTCATTCATCTGTGGATGGATACTTATGTAGTGTCCATGCCTTGGCTATTTGGAGTAATGCTGCAATGAACATGGGAGTGCAGGTATCTCTTTGAGAGTGATTTCACTTCCATTGGATATATATGCAGAAGTAAGGTTGCTGGATTATATGGTAGTTTTATTTTTAATTTTTTAAGGAACCTCCATACTGTTTTCCACAGTGATGAACCAATTTACATTTTCACTAACAGTGCACAAAAGTTCCATTTTCTCCATATCCATGCCAGCATTTGTCTCTCTTGTCTTTTTGATGATAGCTATTCTAACAGATGTGAAGTGATATCTCATTGTGGTTTTGATTTACATTTCTCTGGTGATTAGTGATGTTGAGCATCTTTTCATGTACCTTTTGGCTATTTGTCTATCTTCTTTGGAGAAATGCCTTTTTAAGTCCTTTGCCCATTTTCTAATTGGACTTTTTTTTTTTTTTTTTTTTTTTTTTTTGCTATTGAGTTGTATGGGTTCCTGTATATATTTGACATTGATTCCATATTGGATATACAATTTGTAAATATTTTCTCCTGTTGTGAATTTTGCCTTTTAATTTTGTTGAATGTTTCTTTTGATATGCAAAAGCTGTTTAGTTTGATGGAACCCCACTTGTTTATTTTTGCTTTTGTTGCTTGTGCTTTTGGTGACATTTCAAAAAAAATCATTGCCATTACCAGTGTCAAGGAGCTTTTCCTATAATGTTTTTCATAGGAGTTTAACAGTTTCAGGTCTTAGGTTTAAACCCTTAATCCATTTTGAGTTAATTTTTGTGAATGGTATAAGATAGGAGCTCAGTTTTTCTGCAGCTATCATTTCCCCACTGAGTATTCTTAGCTCCCTTGTCAAATATTTGTTGACCACATAGGTATGGGTTTATATTTACTTTTATGATTACTAAAGCTTTGTAACATAGTTTGAAATCAGGAAGTATAATGTCTTGAGCTTTGTTCTTTCACAGGATTGTTTTGGTGATTTGGGATCTTTTGCATATGAATTTTAGGATGAATTTATGAATTTTTTTCTATTTCTGTGAAAAATGCAATTGGAATTTTGATTGGAATTGTATTGATTTGTAGATCACTTTGGGTGGTATGGACATTTTAACAATATTAAGTCTTCTGATCTATGACATGGGCTATCTTTCCATTTATTTGTGTCTTCATCAATTTCTTTTATTAGTGCCATAATTTTCACTATATGGCTCTGTCACATCCTTGTAAATTTATTCCTAAACATTTTATTGTTTTTTGATACTTTGATATTTTAAATGAGATTTTCTTAATTTCCTTTCTGAAAGTTCTTTCTTAATGTATAGAAATGTAAATGATTTTGTATGTTAATTTTGTACTTTGCAATATTACTGATTTGTTTATTAGTTGTGACAGTCTTTTGGTGGATTATTTAGAATTTTCTACATACAAGGTCATGTCATCAGCAAACATAGACAATTTTACTTCTTCTTTTCTAATTTGGATGCCTTTTATTTCTTGCTTGAGTGCTGTGACAAAGACTTCCAGTATTATGTTGCATAGGAGTGGTGAGAGTCTTACTCCTGACCTTACAGGAAAAGCTTTCAACCTTTCACCATTGAGTTTGATGTTAGCTTTGGGTTTGTCATGTATGGCTTTTATTACATTGAGTTATGTTCCTTTTATACCCAATTTGTTGAAAGTTTTTATCAGGAAAAAATTTTGCATTTTGTCAAATTCTTTTCTGTGTCTATTTGAGATATTCATATGATTTTTGTCTTTCATTCTATTAATGTGGTATATCACATTTATTAATTTGTGTAGGTTGAACCAACCTTGTATCCCAGGGATATATTCCACTTGATTGTATTGTATGATCTTTATAATATTCTGTTGAGTTAGATTTGCCAGTATTTGTTGAGAATTTTTGCATCTATAAATCATTAGGAATATTGGCCCGTAGTTTTCTTTCCTTGTAGTGTCCTTACCTGGCTTTGGTATCACAGTAATGCTCTTGTAAAATAAGCGTGGGAGTGTTCCCTTCTCTTCAATTCTTTGGAAGAGTTTCAGAGGGATTGGTGTTAATTCTTCTTTAAATGTTTAGTAAAATTCACGCATGAAGCCATCTGCTCCTGGGCTTTTCTTTGTTAGAAGTTTTTTGATTAGTGATTCAGTATCCTTCTCCTTACTTGCTATTGGTCTGTTCAGATTTTGTATTTCTTCATGTTTCAGTTGTGTTAGGTTATATGTGTCTAGAAATTTATCCATTTCTTCTACTTTGTCTAATTTGTTGACATATAATTGTTCATAGTAGTGTCTTATGAACCTTTTAAATTTCCGTATCAGTTGAAATGTCTCCTCTTTTGTTTACAATTTTATTAGGGTCCTCTCTCTTTTTTCTAGCTAAAGTTTTGTCAATTTTATTTATATTTTCGAAAGGTCTTAGTTTCACTCATGTTTTCTATGGTTTCTATTGTTTATTTATTTCATTTATTTCCACTCTGATCTTCATCTCCTTCCTTTTGCTAACTTTGGATTTACTTTGTTCTTCTTTTTCCAGTATCTTCAGGTGCAAAGTTATATTTTTTATTTGACATCATTCTTTTTAAAATGTAGGCACCTACTACTGTAAACATCTCTCAACACTGCTTTTGCTGCACTCTATAAGTTTTGGTATGCTGTATCTTTATTTTGTTTGAATATATTTATTTATTTCCCTTTAGATTTTACCTTTGACTCATTGGTTGTTCAAGGGTATAATGTTTAATTTCCATGTATTTGTGAATTTTCCATTTCCTCTTGTTATTGATTTCTAGTTTAATATGATTTTGTTTGGAAAAGGTATTTGGTATGATTCCGGTCTTTAAAAATTTG
Source organism: Camelus bactrianus (assembly GCF_048773025.1). Taxonomy (NCBI): domain Eukaryota; kingdom Metazoa; phylum Chordata; class Mammalia; order Artiodactyla; family Camelidae; genus Camelus; species Camelus bactrianus. The sequence goes on along the minus strand of NC_133575.1, from coordinate 115,774,222 downwards.
CCTAGACTTGTTTATAGCCTAATATATGATTTTTCCTAGAGAATATTTGATGTGCACTTGGAAAAAATGTGTATTCTGTTTCTGTTGGATGGAATGTCCTATATATTTCTGTTAGGACCATTCAGTCTAAAGTATAGTTCAAGTTCAGTGTTTCCTTATTGATTTTATGTCTGGATGATCTATCTATTTTTCAAAGTGGGGTATTGAAGTCTCCTATTATTATTATTGCATGGTTGTCTATTACTCCCTTCAGATCTGTTAGTATTTGCTTAATATATTTAGGTGCTCCAATGTTGGATGTATATATATTTACAATTGTTTTACCTTCTTGATGAATTGAATCCTTTATCACTATATAAGTACAGCCACTCCTGCTCTCTTTTGATTTCTGTTTGTATGGACAATCTTCACTTTGAGCATATATGTGTCCTTGAAACTGTAGTGGGTCTCTTTTAGGCAGTATATAGTTAGTTCTTGTTTTCTTAATCCATTCAGCCACTTATGATTTTTTATTGTAGATTTTAATCCATTTATGTTTAAAGTAATTATTGATACTATTGCTAGCTTGTTCGTTTTTTCTGGCTGTTTTGTAGTTCCTTTGTTCTTTTCTTTTTCTCTTGCTTTCTTCCTTTCTGAATTGATTCCATAGTGGTATACTTTGATTCACTCCTCTTTATCTTGTGTGTATTTACTGTAGGTTTTTGTGTAGGTTTTCGTTTTGTGGTGACCTTGAGGCTTACTTGAAACATCTTTTAAATATAACAGTCCATTTTAAGCTGATAACTTTGATCTCTTACAAAAACTACACTTTTACACCCCATTTTATATTTTGTGGTCCCAATTTATATCTTTTTATTGAAGTGTAGTTGATTTACAATATTATATTGATTTCAGGTGTATAGCATAATGATTCAGTATTTTTGCAGATTATACTCTAATATAGGTTATTATAAGATAATGGGTATGATTCCCTGTGCTATACAGTATATATTTGTTGCTTATCTATTTTATACATAGTAGTTTGCATCTGTTAATCCCATACCCCTAATTTGCCCCTCCTCCCCTCTCTCTTTTGGTAAACACAGGTTTGTTTTTGATATCTGTGAGTCTGTTTTGCATATACACTCATTTGCATTATTATTTAAATTCAACATATAAGTGATATTATACAGTATTTTTCTTTCTCTGTCTAACTTATTTCACTAAGCAGAATAACGCCATTTGCAGCAACATGGATGCTCCTGGAGAATGTCATTCTAAGTGAAGTAAGCCAGAAAGAGAAAGAAAAATACCATATGAGATCGCTCATATGTGGAATCTAAAAAACAAAAACAAACAAACAAACAAACAAAAACAAAGCATAAATACAGGACAGAAATAGACTCATAGACAGAGAATACAGACTTGTGGTTGCCAGGGGGGGTGGAGGGTGGGAAGGGATAGACTGGGATTTCAAAATTGTAGAATAGATAAACAAGATTATACTGTATAGCATAGGGAAATATACACAAAATCTTATGGTAGCTCACAGAGAAAAAATGTGACAATGAGTGTGTATATGTCCATGTATGACTGAAAAATTGTGCTGAACACTGGAATTTGACACAGCATTGTAAAATGATTATAAATCAATAAAAAAATGTTAAAAAATAATATTGTCTACATGAACAAAGTATTGCCATTATAGTTATTTTTAAGACTTCTGTCCTTTAACAGTTATACTAGAGTTAAATGTTTAACAAACCATCATATTACAGTGTTGTCCTGAATCTGACAGTATACTTTTATTTATTTATTTATTTATTTTTTAAATGAAAAACGGATATTTATTTCTCACAGTTTTGGAGGCTGGGAGTCTGAGATCAGGGTACCAGAACTGTCAGGTTCTGGTGAGAGCTCTCTTTCAGGTTGTAGACTGCCATCTCTGACTGTATACTTACCTTAACCAATGTGTTGTATATTTTCATATGTTTTATATGACTAATTACAGTCCTTTTGTTTCAGCTTAAAGAACACCTTTCAGCATCTTTTGTAAGGCAAGTCTGATGGTGATGTATTCCCTCAACTTTTGTTTGCAAAAGTATTTATCTTTCCCTCATTTCTGAAGGAGAACCTGGCTGGGTAAAATATTTTTGTTTGGCAGATTTTGTGTTCTTTCAGCACTTCCAATATATCATCCTACTCTTTCCTGGCCTGCAAGGTTTCTGCTGAGAAATCCATTGCAAGCATTATGGGGTCTCCCTTCTATGAGAGAAAAATTTTCTCTTGTTGTTTTTAAAATTCTCTTTGTCTTTGATTATCCACAGTTTCACTATAATGTGTCTTGGAGAACATTGTTTTGAATTGAAATTATGGCATGATCTCTTAGGTTCATGAACCTGGATGTCCAGATCTCTCCCAAGTTTTGGGAAGTCCTCAGCTATTATTTCTTTAGATAAGTCTTTTGCCCCTTTCTCCTTCTCTCCTTCTGGGACCCAATGATGAGCATATTTTTTTCTATTAATGGTGTTGTATAGGTTTCATAGGCTTTCTTCATTCCTTTTCATTCTTTTTTTTTTTTTTTGCTTCTCTGACTGTATAATTTAAAGTGATCTGTCTTGAGTTCATTGGTTTCTTCTGCTTGGTGTAGTCTGATATTGAAGCTCTGTATTGCATTCTTCATTTTAGTCATTATATTCTTCGGCTCCAAAATTTCTGTTTTTTAAAAATGTTTTTTGTTGTTAAACCTCTTATTTTGTTCTTGAATTTTTTTCTGATTTCCTTAAATTGTTTATGTGTATTCCCTTGTAGCTTTCTGAGATTTTTAGAACTATTATTTTTAATTCTTTGTTGGGCAGTTCCTTATCTCCAATACTTTTTGGTTATTTCCAAGATGTTAAAGGTGTTCCTTTGGTTGTGTCACATTTCCCTGACTCTTTGTGATCCCTGTAGCCTTGTATAGATGTCTGTACATCTTTAAATCCAGTCACCTCTTCCAGACTATGGACTGACTTGGATAAGAAAAGACTTTCACCTGTGGATGAGGGCATGCTTGAGCATGGGTCTAGTGGTACAAGCCCCCAAGTGCTGGGGTATATTCATGCTCTGGGGTCAGGGAGATGTGATGTCTCACTCACTCAGGCAGCAGGGTCCAACAATGTTGAATAGTGCATGGTCCTTGGTGAGCACTGCAGTGGTGGTGAGGGGTGTCCACAGTGGCTGCAAGAGCTATTAGTGTCCTTAGATGGATCTTCTAGTCCAGCAGCTAGGGACCAGGACAGGCAGTGGTAGTGGCCAGAGTCAGTGTTGTGCACACCATCAGCTGCAGCTGCCTGTGTAGAGGTGGGTGCTGGTTGTAGACCCACATGTAGAGGTGAGGGCTGGGGCCAGCAGGAAAGGCCAGGGCCAGCTGTGAGTACACTGGCATCTGTGAGAACCTTGGCTGTGGATGTGCTCTCATGTGGTTGCAGTGTCCTTTGTGAAGCTCACACATAGCAGTGGAAGCCATGATGGGAGCTGAACCAGTGTGGTGCAGGTGCTCAACTGGAGGATCTAGTTACAGATAGTGTAGGCCAGTGACAGGAAACATGGCTAGATCTGGGCTCACAATCAGCTGTGGAGGCCCTGGCTGTTGGTACACACTCCTTTGGCTGCAAGGTCTCCCTATAGGTGCACATATGGCAGTAGAGACTGGTGACAGGAGACAGGCCAGTGGTGTGCATGTACACAGCTGTTAGGGGCAAGGCCCAAGCATGCACACAGCAATGGGGGTTAACTGGGGGGTCTAGGTTTATGTCTTGTACTTGCACAGCTGCAGAGGCCTGGGCTGGCTGCTAGTGTGGATCCCTGTCAGGGGTTGTAGGAGAGGGAACAGTGAGGGACTTAGGTGGCTACCACTTGTGAATGCAATTACCTATAAGGCAATAACTGGTGAAATCTGCATAGGGTTCACAGTGGCTATATTGGCCACTGGTTTCTTCAGTGGGAAAAGCTGTTGGAGTCTTCTGTAGAACAGGTCACTGAAAACCACAATTGCTTGTGCTGTGTGGCTGCTACTTGTAGCACCTGCTTTCTCTTGTTCCTAACCATCTCTGTATATCTCAGCTTTGCCATTCTGGGTGGAGTGAAGTCAAAGTGGGTCCTTTGTGCAGTGCTCCAAAAGGCTGGGAAGACTGTCACTCCCTTTTCCAGAGAGGGGAACTCTATCTTGCTGGGGAGTTCCCTCTTGGCATTGAGCAGTGCTGGCCTGGAGGACAGGATGATGCCAGCAAAATGAAACTGTTTATCCTTCACTTTTTGTGTAATTATTCCCAAGTTTTTTGTTCCATTGTGTTGCTGGTTTCTTAAGTTGACTCTTGAGCTCTCCCAGAGCCATTTTTCTTCATGTATAGCTATCTAATTATTGATATTTATTGGGAGATGGAGCCTGGGTTTTCCTATTTCTCCAACTTCATAATGTCCTTGAAAGAGTTTTAAGTTACAGGTTCAATTTCTTTAATATTGTGTGCTATTCTGATTTTCTATTTTGAATTGAGTCAGTTTTGAATCTTGCTAGCAATTTGTACCATTTCATTATATTTGCAAATTAATGACATAAAATTTTTTGTTGTATCTTATGACATTTTTAATATCTATAGGACCTGTAGTTTATATTCTTTCATTCATTCCATGTTTTGTTTGTGCTTTCTCTCCTTTTTTCTTCATCGGTCCTTCTAGAGGTTTATCAAATTTGTTGTTTTTTCCCAAAGAAATGATATTTGGGTTTGTTGATCCTCTTGATTATATATTATTTTCTGTTTCATTTATTTCTGTTCTTTCTTATTTAATTCTTCTGCTTTCTTTGGGTTTAAATTGCCTTTCTTGTTTTAGCTTAATGAGATGATGCTTAGTACAGTGATTTTCAACTTTTCTTCTTTGTTAATATATGCTTTTAAGGTCACAAATGTTTCTCTAAGTGTGACTTCAACTATAGTCCAAAAGTTTTCATATGTATTATTTTCAATATTATTTGGTTTAAAATAGCATCTCATTTTAATGTGATTTCCCCATAGACAAAGGTTTATTTAGAAGTGTATTTATTTTTCCCCATTTTTAACAGCTTTTTTTGAAGCTAAATTGGTATACTACACATGTACAATTTGATATGTTTCAACATACTTATATACCCATGATCAAGATAAGAAGCAACAATCAAGATAATGAACATATTAGATCCCTCAAAGTTTCCTCCTGTAATTTCTTTCCTCCCAAATGATGTAAATAATTGTCATTTCATTATTTTTTCTTGCTTAATTGCACTGTGACCAGAGAACATACTCAATAGAATTTTTAATTCTTTGAAATTTGTTGAGCGTTGCTTTTTGGTCTATAACAGAAGTCAGCAATTGTGGTCTACAGACCAAATCTAGCTTATTGACTGTTTTTGTATGGTCTTCAATCTAAAAATGTTTTTTTACATGTTTAAAAAAGGGTTAAAAAAGAAAAATATGTGATCGTGAGCTCATGGGGCTCACAAAGCCTAAAGTATTTATTATCCAGCCCATCACAAAAAAGTTTGCTGACCTCTGGCCTAATACATGTTCAGGATATGTAAATGATCCATATGTTTATGGGAAGAACATCTTTTCTCCAGTTGTGAGGTATACTGTCCCATATTAGTCAGTTAGGTCCAATTTATTAATATTATTCAGATGTGGTATACCCTTACTGATGGTTCGTTTTCCTCCTTGTTCCATCAATTGTTCCAGTTGAACAAGTTGTCCTTGTCCTGGTTACTGAGAAATAGTATTAAAATATCCCAGTGTGATCTTGTATTTGTTGATTTCTCATTGTGGTTTTGTATAGTTTTGTTCATCTCATATTGTGCATCATATCTTTTGAGGCAATATTAGTTGCATTCAAACTTAGAATTGTTATATCTTTCTGGTGAATATAATCTTTAATCATTCTGAAGTGTCTCTTTTTATTGCTGGAAAATATTTTTGCCTCAATGTCTACTTTGTCTGATATTGATTTAGCCACACCAGCTTTCTTTTGATTAATTTTGATTGGTGTATCTTTTTCTAGTTTTTATTTTCAACCTTCCTGCATCCTTATATTTTAGATGTGTATCTTGTATGTATCATATTGTCTTTGTACATCCAGTCTGATGATGTTTGCATTTAATCAGAGCATCTGATCAGTTTATATATAATGTAATTATTAGTATATTTGTAAATACCCATTATATAGAAAGTTTTCTATTTATCCTGACTGATTTTTAAGAGTTTGCTAGGCAAAGGGCTATTGGGTTTATGGGGATATGATGTCTGTGCCAGAAAGATAACATGGGATCAGAAAGGAGGACCGTGTGGCTTGAGATTGGTAGATGTAAATAAAGGGCTGAAGAAGTAGTTTGGACCTGACTGTGCAGTTATTTTGTGCCAAAGCTAATAATTTTTAATTTCCTTAAGATTATTCTGAATGCTTTGGAGTATTTAAAGTGGTGAGGGAGGTACTGACAAAATTAAATTTGAAAATGCTAAGTTTGGCTGCAGTGTGTAGAATGGATGAGGAGACAAGTAGATTCCAGGAAACCAGTTAGCACAGTATCAGATACAAGGTAGATACTTAGTAAATATTTCTTGTGTGAATGAGGCTTTAGCAGTGGTCAAGAGTGAGTTCATGACAACTTGTACTAGGATTGTGGTGGAACATGTGAGGAGAAATAAATATTTTGAAAGGGGCTTAGGGAGTAAAATTGGTAGAAATTTAGCTAGAGTAATATGGAGATGTTGGAGAGGGAGATGTGAAAGATAACATAGGTTTCTGGTTCTGCAGTTGGATAGATGATGGTATCGTTCCCTGAGACAAGGAATAATGGAAGAGTATTTGGTTTTGGAAGAATGCTAGGATCCAGAGAAAACAAATCCTGTTGCATAGTTCAAAAATAGAATAGAATAGAATAGAATAGAATAGAATAGAATAGAATAGAATAGAATAGAATAGAATAAAAAAATGATATGCAACAGAATTTTTTGCTCTTATCACAATCTTCAGCAATCCTGTTTTGTCCCCCAATCTTACAACAGCTAACTTTTAATGTATTAGTTATTTTTCCATAGTTTTAAAATGCAAATATCTTGTTGTTTTAGAGTGTATAACTAATTGCTTTTGAAGTTGAATATATTTTTATATGTTTATTATACATTTGTAATATGTTGTGAATTTTTTTGTGTATATCCTTTGCTCAATTTCATATTTTGTTTCCTTTTACTTACTGATTCATATTAGCTCCTTCTTTGTTAGGAATGTTAATGTTTTGTTTCTAAATCCCAGTCTGTTGTTTAACTTTATTGATGAGGTCTTTTTGTTACATAGAAGTTTAAAGTTAATGTATACTTAAATCTCTTTCTTTTCATGGCTTATGAGTTTTAGGTTTTACTTAGCAAGCTCTTCCCCACATCAAGAGTACATTCATGATTTGCTGTTTACATGTAGTAGAATTATATTCCATTGTGCACGATAGATCTCACATTTTTTCTAAATGGATAGCCATTTGTACAGTGCAATTTATTGAATAGTCCATAATTTCCTCATTGATAATAAATTGTTCCTTCATCCTACACCAAATTCCTATATACATATGGATCTGTTTTGGGGACCTTCTGTTTAATTACAATGATTCTTTTTTTTTCTATTTTTACCTTTGTACCAAGCTTTAATTTTTTAAAATTTGCTTTTTTAATAAGTACTTCATATTCAAAGGTCATAATCCAAAGGTTGCAAAGTGGTATACAGTGAAAAATAAATAAATCTCCTTCTCATTCTTAAGCAAACAGCCACCCAGTTTTCCTCCCAAGAGGCAACAACTGTTACCAGTGTTTTGGTGCATATACATATCAACATGAAAATATTCTAGTACTATAATATTTTATTTGTTAGATTTATAGTATGTTCTGTTCTTTATTAGGTCAAATGACCTCTTATAGTTTTTTAAAAGTTAGTTGCAGTGGGAATGCAGTTTGGTGCAGCCACTGTGGAAAACACTGTGGAGAGTCCTCAAAAGACTAGGAATAGACTTACCGTACGACCCAGGAATCCCACTCCTGGGCATATATCCAGAAAGAACCCTACTTCAGGATGACACCTGCAACCCAATGTTCACAGCAGCACTATTTACAATAGCCAAGACATGGAGAGAGCCTAAATGTCCATCAACTGATGACTGGATAAAGAAGATGTGGTATATTTATACAACGGAATACTATTCAGCAATAAAAACCAACAACATAATGCCATTTGCAGCAACATGGTCGCTCCTGGAAAGTGAAGTCATTCTAAGTGAAGTAAGCCAGAAAGAGAAAGAAAAATACCATGTGAGATTGCTCATCTGTGGAATCTAAAAAAAAATAACAAACAAAAACAAACAAACAAAGCATAAATACAAAACAGAAATAGACTCATAGACAGAATACAAACTTGTGGTTGCCAAGGGGGTAGAGGGTGGGAAGGGATAGAGGAATTTCAAAATTGTAGAATAGATAAACAAGATTATACTGTATAGTACAGGGAAATATATACAATATCTTATGGAAGCTCACAGAGAAAAAAATGTGACAATGAATATATGTATGTTCATGTATAACTGAAAAATTGTGCTCTAAACTGGAATTAGACACAACATTGTAAAATGATTATAAATCAATAAAAATGTTAAAAAAGGTTAGTTGCAAGCAATGCCTTACAAACTTTAAGATAAACTTGAGAAGTTTTAATTTTAGAAAATGGTGTTAAGACTTTTATTAGGATTACATTGAATTATAAATAAATTTGGGAAAATTGGTATATTTTAGTTAATTAGGATCTCTCCAGCCAGAAACATGCTATCTTGCCATTTATTCAGTTCTTTTCAGTAGTTTTTTTTTTTTGCTTAAACTTTTTTTTTATTGAAGTATAATATACACAGAGAAAGTGCAAAATCAAAGTGTACAACTCAGTGAATGTTTTTCAAACATATAAACGTGTGTAACCAACATCTGGATCAGGAAATAAATGACATCTGAAACCATCCCTTCATGATTTTTCTCAGTCACTGTCCATACTCCCCTCCTCAAAGATAACTGGTATCTTAATTTCTTCTGCTACAGATTTGTTGCACCTGTTTGTGAACTTTTTATATAAGCAGGATATTATAGTACATTCTCCCTTGTATACGGCTTCTATCACTGAACATAATGTTTTTGAGATTCTTTTATGGTTTTATATCAGCTACAGTTCATTAATTTCCAGTACTATGTAGCCATCCATTCTATAAATAAACCACAACTTATATATTCATTCTACTGTTGATGATGGGATTTTGTTGTGTCTAGTTTTATATTATAATGAATAATGTTGTAGTAAAATAGTTGTTTACACTTTTTTGTTGAAGACATCTATATTTCTGTTGTTTGTATAACTAGGAATGGGATTGCTGGGCCATAGGGTATGCATATGTTCAACTTATTAGAAACTGACAAGGAGTTTAAAAAATTTTTGCACCAATTTACACATCTGCCCTATAACTCTCCATTCTTTCTAGCACTTAGTACTGTTATACTTTTTAAATTTAGCCATCATAATAAACGTAGCTTGGAATGTCATAGTAGTTTAAATCTGCATTCCTTGATAACTTCCTTATGAACTTGATCATGGTTTCAAATGCTGTTTGCTTTTTGAATGTCTTAAATATTTTTGAAAGGTCTTTTCAAATAATTTGTGCATTGTCTATTTAATTGTCTATAATTTTCTTACTAATTTATAGTTCTTAATATTCTGAGTACTAGTCCATTGTCAGACATATGTATTGCATACACTCCCATCCTTTTCACTCTCATGTTTTTTGATAAACAATGATTCTTAATTTTAATGTAATCTAATTGATCAGTCTTTTATTTCATGGTTAGTACTTTTTGTTCCATTTAAGGAATCCTTGCCTACCCCAATATCATAAAAATATTATCCTAAGCTATCATTTAGAAACTGCATATACACATTATATATACTCATATATTGATATACATTTGTATACCCACACATATATAAGTATATAAATGTGTGTGATTGATGTGAGATAGGGTTTGAGAATCATTCATTTATATTTGGATATCCAACAGATATTCAATTAATTACAATATTTTTAAAAAATTATTTGTAATCTAGTACTGTTATTCTCTAACTTTGTCCTTCTCCTAAATTTTAGAATCAGGTTGCCAATTTCCATACAGTAAAGAACCTCTTGGAATCTGTACGGAAATTGCACTGAATTTATCAGTCCGTGTAGGGGTAATTGTTATTTTTACAAAATGGAATCTTCCAGCCTATGAACATGTATAACTGTCCATTTATTTAGATTTTTATTTTTCCTATTTTTGTATCTGCTTATGGATATTGTATAATTTAAAAAATTTATTCTTATTGTTATTTCATGCTATTATAAGTATACTTTAAAAATTTTGTTTTCTAAACATTTTTGTGGTTGTACAAAAATACAATCAATTTTTTTGAACAATATAACATTTTTTATTGATTTATAATCATTTTACAATGCTGTGTCAAATTCCAGTGTAGAGCACAATTTTTAAGTTATATATGAACATACATACATTCATTGTCACATTTTTTTCTCTGTGAGCTACTATAAGATCTTGTGTATATTTCCCTGTGCTATACAGTATAATCTTGTTTATCTATTCTACAATTTTGAAATCCCAGTCTATCCCTTCCCACCCTCTGCCCTCTTGGCAACCACAAGTTTGTATTTAATGTCTATGAGTCTATTTCTGTTTTGTATTTGCGCTTTGTTTTTTTTTGTTTGTTTGTTTGTTTTTGTTTTTTAGATTCCACATATGAGCGATCTCATATGGTATTTTTCTTTCTCTTTCTGGCTTACTTCACTTAGAATGACATTCTCCAGGGACATCCATGTTGCTGCAAATGGCATTATGTTGTTGGTTTTTATTGCTGAATAGTATTCCATTGTATAAATATACCACATCTTCTTATCCAGTTATCTGTTGATGGACATTTAGGCTGTTTCCATGTCTTGGCTATTGTAAATAGTGCTGCTATGAACATTGGGTTGCAGGTGTCATCCTGAAGTAGGGTTCCTTCTGGATATGTGCCCAGGAGTGGGATTCCTGGGTCGTACGGTAAGTCTATTCCTAGTCTTTTGAGGACTCTCCACAGTGTTTTCCACAGTGGCTGCACCAAACTGCCTTCCCACCAGCAGTGTAGGAGGGTTCCCCTTTCTCCACAGCCTCTCCAGCATTCGTTGTTTGTGGATTTTTGAATGATGGCCATTCTGACTGGTGTGAGATGATACCTCATTCTAGTTTGATTTGCATTTCTCTGATAATTAGTGATACTGAGCATTTTTTATGTGCCTATTGATCATTTGTAGGTCTTCCTTGGACAATTGCTTGTTTAGGTCTTTTGCCCATTTTTGGATTTGGTTGTTTGGTTGTTTCTTATTAAGTCGTATGAACTGCTTATATATTCTGGAGTTCAAGCCTTTGACATATTTCACAGAACTAGAACAAATCATAATCAAATGTATATGGAACCATCAAAGACCTAGAATTACCAAAGCATTACTGAAGAGAAAGAAAGAGGCTGGAGGAATAACTCTCCCAGACTTCAGACAATACTAGAGAGCTACAGTCATCAAGACAGCATGGTATTGGGACAAAAACAGACATATAGACCAATGGAACAGAATAGAGAGCCCAGAAATGAACCCACAAACTTTTGGTGAACTCATCTTTGACAAAGGAGGCAAGAATATACAATGGAATAAAGACAGCCTCTTCAGCAAATGGTGTTGGGAAAACTGGACAGCAGCATGTAAAACAATGAAGCTAGAACACTCCCTTACACCATACACAAAAATCAACTCAAAAAGGATCAAAGACTTAAACATAAGACCAGATACAATAAACCTCCTTGAAGAAAATATAGGCAAAACATTATCTGACATACACCTCAAAAATGTGCTCCTAGAACAGTCTACTCAAGCAATAGAAATAAAAGCAAGAATAAACCAATGGGACCTAATGAAGCTGTACAAGCTGTATAAGCTTCTGCACAGCAAAGGAAACCATAAGTAAAACAAAAAGACAACCTACGGAATGGGAGAAAATTTTTGCAAATGAAACAATGAATTTTTTAATATTGATCTTATACACAGAAATACTGCTGAATCCATTTATTAATAGTACTAACACCTTTAGTTTCATTAAATATTCAATTAAATTTAATTTCTTTTCTTTATCTCAAATTTTTATATATTTAATTTTTTCATACCTTATTATATACTCTAAGACCTCCAGTACAATGCTGAATGTAAGTGGAGATCAAAACATCTTGTGTTTAATTCCTGACTTGATGGAAGTTTTTCATTATTTCACCATTAAGTATTTTTTTGCTGTATATTTTCATTGCAGATATCCCTCATCAGATTAAGGGAGTTTCTTTTTATTTTCGTTTTGCAAAGACTTTTTTAAAAAATCATGAATGAATGTTGAATTTTCCCCCAGCTTAATTGAAATGTAACTGATATATGATATTGTGTAAGTTTAAGATATACAAGGTGATGATTTTATACACAAGTATACTGAGAAATTATTACCACAATAATGTTAGTTAACACATGAGTGGATTTTGAATTTTAACAGATTTAAATATTTTTTCTTATATCTTTTGAGTTGATCACATTTTTCTCCTTTGTTCCTTAAATGTGGTGAACTACATTAATTGATTTTCAAGTATTAAACCAACAATTTTTCCTTAGTATAAGCCCTACTTTCTCAGTTATTTTGTATAACAGGATGGGATATATGTGAATGTGTGTATGTGTGTGTGTTTTAGAGTTTTTGCATCCCTGTTCATAAGTGAGATTGGACTTCAGTTTTTCTTTATTTGTCAAGGTTTTGCTAGGTTTTTGTATTAAGGTTATGTTAGCTTCAAAAATGAACTGGGATGCAAAACTATTTTTTTATACTTAGGGAGAGATTATGTAAGGTTTGTAGGAATTCATTGGTAATACCATCTGGCCCTCAAGTTTTCTTTTGGAGAACATTTTTGGTTATAGATTCAACTTCTTTAAGAGTTAGAGGATTATTCAGATTTTTAATTATCTTTCAAAATTTTAAATTATGTTTTAAGGAATTGTCCACTATTCTAAATTTTCACATTTTTGACATAAACTCTTTTAAAAATAACATTCTCCCATATTTTTAGTGTCTATTTGATCTTTAATGATATATTCCTTTCCATTCCTAACAGTGGGTATTTGTTTTCTCTTCTTTGTTATTAATCAGTCTTGCTAGTGGTTTTTTGTTTTCATTGGATCTTTTTTTAAATTGAGGCATAATTGACACACAACATTTTGTTAGTTTAAGGTGTAAATATAATGATTCAATATTTGTATATATTGCAAAATGATCACAATAAGTCTAGTTAACACACATCAACATGCATAGTTACAGATTTTTTTCTTGTGATGAGAACTTTTAATATTTATTCACTTATTCTTGCTTTTAAGAGTAGATAATTATTGTGAAAATGCTTCCTCAAACTTTTGTACGTTTAGAAGAGAATGATAAGTATAAGACAAAATCATTTGTTTTTATTGTAGTTGAAGGGAAAATTTGTGCATGCTTCTGGAATAATTTTTCAGTTGTAGTTTGCTTTCAGATCAGGAGTTCAGCACATACATTTTGAAAACCAGGATACATTATTGTGCTGTAAACTGATGTGGTGAAGTTTTAAAAATAAAACATATGAAAAATGCTTTAAAATTCTTCTCTCTGACTTTAAGTAGGCTATAATATCTGTATGAAGATTTTATCCCTGGTGCCCTAAAATTATCATTGTTTTTCATATATTTGTGTCTCTTACGTTGTGGATTGTGTCTTTAGATTTTTTTTTAGTTGAAATGTTTTATCTTTTTATTTTCTTCATGATCTGGAAATTTGTTGTTATACTCGATTATTTAGAAGATTTTAGTGAAAATGTTACATACCCTCTAGAGACAATAGAGAAAATGGCATGAGTGTATTTTTCTTGCTGTGTGACAAAAATAATTGTTAAAACTGTAGATTTGCCTTAATAAAACAACAAGATTAAAAAATGATTTACTCTCTTAGCAACATTTGAACATGCAATACAGTATCACTAACTATAGTTTCCATGCTGTACATTATATCCTGGTGACTATTTTATAAAGGGAATATTGTACCTTTTGACTCCCCTTACCCATTTTGCCCACCCCCTGCCTATGCCAATCACCAGTCTGTTCTCTGTATCTATGAGCATGTTTGTTTATTTTTCTTAGAGTCTATGTATAAGTAAAATCATATGGTATTTTTCATTCTATGACTTACTTCACTTAGCACAATGCTGTCAAAGTCCTTCCATGTAGTCATAACAAGATTTATATATAACAAGATTTCCTTTTATATGGCTGAATAATATTCCATTATGTGTGCTTATATACACACGTATATAACATTTATTTATTTATTATTTTTAACTTTTTATTATTATTCTTTGATTGAAGTATACTTGATGTATAGTATTATATAAGTTACAGGTATACAATATAGTGATTTACAATTTTTAAAGTTTATATACCATTTATAGTAATTATAAGATATTGACTATATTCCCTGTGCTGTACAATGTATCTTTGTAGCTTATTTTATACATATAATTTGTACCTCTTAATCCCTGGCCCCTATACTGCCACTCCCCCTTGCCTTTCTCCACTGGTAACCACCAGTTTGTTTTCTATATCTGTGAATCTGTTTCTTTTTTGTTATATTCACTAGTTTGTTGTGTATTTTAGATTCCACATATAAATGTGATACAATATTTGTTTTTCTCTGTTGAACGTATTTCATTCCGTGTAATACCCTCCAAGTCTATCCATGTTGTTGCAAATGGAAACATTTAATTCTTTTTTAATGCTTATTTTTTATTGAAGTGTAGTTGATTTACAATGTTAGTTTCAGGTGTACAGCAAAGCAACTCAGTTATGTATTTACATACATACATATATAGTTTTTCAGTTTCTTTTCCATTATGGCTCATTATAAGAAATTGAATATAGTTCCCTGTGCTATACAGGAGGTCCTTGTTGTTCAAAAATTTTCATTCTTTTTTATGACTGAGTAGTAATCCATTGTATGTGTGTGTCTGTGTGTGTATCACATTTTCTGTATCTATTCATCTGTTGATGGACACTTTGGGTGCTTCCATATCTTGGCACTTGTAAATAATGCTGCTGTGAACATTAGGGTGCAAGTATCTTTTTGAATTAGTGTTTTTGTTTTTTCAGATATATATCTAAGAGTGGAATTGTTGGGTTGTATGGTACTTCTATTTTTAGTGTTTTGAGAAACTTCCAAACTACTTTCCAGAGTGGTTGCATCATTGTACATTCTCATCAACAGTGTAGGAGGTTTCCATTTCCTCCACATCCTAACCAACACTTGTTATTTGTGGGGTTTTTTTTTTTTTTTTTTTTGGATGATAGCCATTCTGTCAGGTGTGAGGTGATATCTCATTGTGGTTTTGATTTGCATTTCCATGATGATTATTAATGAGCATCTTTTCATATGCTTGTTGGACATCTGCATGTCCTCTTTGGAAAAATTTCTATTGAGGTCTTCTGTCCATTTTTTACTTGGGTTGTCTGTTTTTTTGATGTTGAGTTGTATGAGTTGTTTATATATTTAGGATATTAACCTCTTGTTGGTAGTATCATTTGCAAATACTTTCTTGCATTTTGTAGGTTGTCATTTTTGTTTTGTTTATAGTTTCCTTTGTTCTGCAAAAACTTTTAAGTTTAATTAGGTCCCATTTGTTTATATTTTATTTCCTTTGTTTAGGAAACAGATTCCAAAAATTGCTATGATTTATGTCAGAATGTTCTGACTATGTTTTCCTATAGGAGTTTTATGGTTTCTGATTTTACATTTAGGTCTCTAATCCATTTTGAGTTTATTTTTGTAGATAGTGTGAGAGAATGTTGATGGGTGGGGCTGTCCCCAGGGTGAGTTGCAGCTGCTCCCACATCTCCAGGAGACTCTCCAAGATTAGTAGGTCGGTCTGGCCCAGGATTCTATCAGATTATTGCTTTTCTGTGTGTCAAAGGGTGTGTGAGTTTTTGTGTACACCTGTTAACAGTGAAGTTTCTGTTTCTCTCAGTTCTGTGGGACTCCTGGAATTAAGCCCCACTGGCCTTCAAAGCCAAATGCTCTGGGGACTAGCCTTCCCAGTGCAGAACTCCTGGCCTGGGGAGCCTGATGTGGGGCTCAGAACCCTCACTCCTGTGGGAGAACCTTGTGATATAATCTTTAGTTTGTGGGTCATACATCTTGGGGTATGGGATTTGACTATCATGAGACTGCCTCTCCTACCTGTTTTGTGATTCTTTCTTTATGTCTTTAGTTGTATATCTTTTCTGATAGGTTCTGTTTTTTTTTTTCACCAGTAGTTATGCAAATTGTGGATTTTGTGTGCTTGTGGAGGTGGTAAGGTCAAGGTCTTTCTACTCCATCATCTTGGCTGATCCTATACTACATTTTCTTTACCCATTCATTTGTCAGTAGACACTTAGGTTGTTCCATATCTTGGCTTTTGTAAATAATGTTTCAATGAACATGAGGGTGCATCTATCTTTTTGAGTTAGTGTTTTTGATTTCTTCCAATAAATACCTAGAAGTAGAATTGCTGAATCATATGGTAATTCTATTTTTAACTCTTTAGGGAACCTCAAAATTGTTTTCCATAGTGACTGCACCAATTTGCCATTCCCATCAAGAGTGTACAAGGATTCTCTTTTTTCCAGATCGTTGCCAATACTTGTTATTTCTTGTCTTTTTGATAATAACTATTATAACAGGTGTAAAGTAATACCTCACTTTGGTTTTGATTTGCATTTCCTTGATAATTAGTGATGCTGAGCATCTCTTCACGTACCTGTTGGCTTCTGTATGTCTTTGGAAAAATGCGTATTGAGATTCTCTGCCCATTTTAAAATCAGTTTGTTTGAATTTTTGCTGTTGAGTTGAATAAGTTTTTTAAATATATTTTGTATATTAGCAGATTTTTAGATATGATTTGCAAATATTTTCTCCAATTCAGTAAGTTGCCTTTGCTTTTTTTTTTTTTTTTTTACTTTTTAATTGAAGTATAGTCAGTTTACAATGTTGTGTCAACTTCTGGTGTACAGCACAATGCTTCAGTCTTACATATACATACATATATTAATTTTCATATTCTTTTTCACTGTATGCCTTTGCTTTTTATTGATATGCAGAAGCTACTTAGTTGAATGCAATCCCACTTGTTTATTTTAGCTTTTGTTACCTTTTTATTGTCTTTGCTTTTGGTGGCAAGTAAAAAATTATTGCTAAGAAAGATGTCAAGGATTTTTTTCTTCAAAGAGCTTTATTGTTTCAGGTCTTACCTTCAAGTCTAATCCATTTTGAATTAATTATTGTGACTAGTATAAGATAATGGTCCAATTTCATTCTTTTACATGTAGCTGCACAATTGTCCCATCACCATTTATTGAAGAGACTATTCTCTCCCTCTCATATATTCTTGGCTCCTATTCTATTCCATTGATCTCTGTGTCTGTTTTTAATGCCAGGACCTTAGTGTTTTAATTACTATAGCTGTGTAATATAGTTTGAAATCAGGAAACATGATGCCTCCACATTTGTTCTTTCTCAAGATTCCTTTGGCTATTTTGGGTCCTTTGTGATCCCATACAAATTTTAGGATTGTTTGTTCTATTTCTGTGGAAAATGCTAGGAAGTTTGGTGGGGATTGCATTAAATCTGTAGAATTTTTTGTGTAGTATGGCCATTAATTATTCTAATCCATGAATATGGATTATCTTTCCATTTGTTTGTGTCGTCTTATAGTTTAGGGTGTAGGTCTTTCATCTCCTTATTAAATTTAT
Organism: Camelus bactrianus; assembly: GCF_048773025.1. NCBI lineage: Eukaryota > Metazoa > Chordata > Mammalia > Artiodactyla > Camelidae > Camelus > Camelus bactrianus. The sequence goes on along the minus strand of NC_133575.1, from coordinate 115,756,245 downwards.
TCCTGGCTGTTTTATTCTTTTTGGTATAATTACAAATGTTATTGTTTACTTAATTTGCCTTTCTAATAGTTTGTTACTAGTTATAGAAACACAACAGTTTTCTGTATATTTATTTTGTATCTTGCAACTTTACTGAATTCACTTATTAGCTCTGAAAGGTTTTCTTTTTTGGGGGGATAGTCTTTAGGGTTTTTTATATATAATATACTATTTGCAAATAGTGACAGTTTTATTTCTTACTTTCCAATTTTGTTGCCTAATTTCTCTGTCAAAGACTTCTAATATTATGTTTATGTTGAATACAAGTGGTGAGAGTTGGCATGCTTGTCTTTCTCCTGATCTTAGAGGAAAGCCTTTCACTTTTAACACTGAGTATGATGTTATTTGTGGGCTTGTCATATATGGTCTTTATTATGTTGAGGTATGTTCCTCATTGGATCTTTAATAAAACAACCAACTTTTGGCTTTGCTGGACCTCTTTAATATAGATTTTTTATTTCATTATATTCTGATTTTATATTCATTTTTTCTTCTTACTTTCATTTTAATTTGCTTTTATTTGACTATTTCAGATGGCAAATTAGATTATAGGTTTAGATCCTTTTTTCTTTTCAAAAATGAGTGTAAGGCTATAAATTTCCCCTGGTAATGGCTCTGTTATATCCTAGTTATTTTCTTTTGCTATATTTTAATTTTCATATGGTACAAAACATTTTCTAGCTTAATTTGATTTTTTTCTTTGACCTATGGTTTATTTAGAAGTGAACTACTTAATTTCCACATTGTGGTGAGTTTATAGTTATCTTCTTTATTAATGATGTCTAGATTAAGCTGTGGTCAGACGTCAAAAATATATTCTGATTTCACTCCTTTGATATCAATTTAGGTTTGCTTCATAGCTCATTTGACAGTAAATTTTATTTAAGGTCCATGGGCATTTCAAAAAAATTCAATTCTTATATTTTTTAATGCTTTGATTATATATGTATATGCATATATTTATAATTTAGGTTCTGTTTCTTAATCATTTCATTGAAATCTTACATATCTTTATTGAATTCTGATGGGCTATAATATCAATTATAGTTATTATATCCTAACTTCCAGTTATTATATTTTTTCAGTTCTAGAATATCTGTTCATTATTTTTTGGGGGTTATAATTTTTTATTTTAACGGAGGTACTGAGGATTGAACACAGGACCTCGTGCATGCTAAGCATGTGCTGTACCGCTGAGCTATACCCTCCCCCACGAATATCTGTTCATTTTATAGATAGAAGTATTGTGTGAAACTTTCCATTATATCTATTTTCTCAAATTAATCATCATTATTTTATAGTCTGTACTGGCATTTCCACTATGTGGATTGCATCTTAAACTTTTTTTTAGTATATGTTTCCTTTCTGAGTTTTAGCTCATTTCATTCATGAAAATTTTTGTTTGCATGCTGGGCATTGTAAATGAAAATGGAAAAGGCCCTGGTTGATGTTATCTTTTAAAAAACTTTTTATTATATATAATAATACACTCATGGGAAGATGCAAAAATAGTATATAGAGCCCTGTGAACCCTTTACACAGCTTCTCCCAGTGGGAGTTCTTATATGATTACGGTACAATATTAGCTATATCCAGACCTCATTAACATTATTGGACTGTAGTCATATAAGCATTTTTTTGTATGTACTCATGTGTGTGTGTAGTTCTATGCAATTTAATCCCATGTGTAAATTTGTATAACCACCACCACAATCAAGATACAGGATTGTTCAATAACCACAAAGAAACTTCATCTTACCTCTTTATAGCATCACCCACTATTTTCCACCCCATCTCTTTCCGCAGAAGCCATTAATCTGATCTCCATCTCTAATAGAGTTTTGTCAGTTTGATAATATGAAAATGTAATTATATACCATGTAAACTTTTTGTGATTGGCTTTTTAAAAATTAATTGACTTTATTTTTTAGAGCAGTTTTAAGTTTACAAAAAATTGAGCAGAAAATATAGTTACTAGTTACCCTTTCCCCTCCCCCCTCCACAACTTACCCTATTATTAACATCTTACATTAGTGTTGTGCACTTGTTACAATTGATGAACAATATTGATACATTATTATTAACTAAAGTCCATTGTTTGCATTTGGGTTCATTCTTTATGTTTTTTAGTTCTATGAGTTCTGACAAATGTGTAATGTCATATATCCACCATTAGGGTATCAAGCAGAATAGTTTCACTTCCCTAAAAAATGTCTGCATTCCACCTATTCATCTCTCCCTCTCTCCTCCCTGGATCCCTGGCAGCCACCGCTCTTTTTAGTCTTTTTATTATTGCCTTTTCAAGAATATAATATAATTGGAATAATACCGTACGTAGCCTTTTCAGACTGGCTTCTTTTAATTTGCAATATGCATTTATGGTTCCTCCATGGCTTGGTAGCTCATTTCTTTTAACTGAATGATGTTGCATTGTATGAACGTACCATAATTTGTTTATCCATTCACCTATTAATAGACATCTTGGTTGCTTTCAATTTTTAACAATTATGAGTAAAGCTGCCAGCAACATTCATGTGTGCACTTTTGTGCCTACATAAATTTTCAACTCATTTATGTAAATACCAAAGAGAGCACAAATGCTGGATCCAAGACTATGTTTAGTTTTGTAAGTACCTGTCAGACTGTCTTCCAAAGTGGCTGTACCATTTTGCATTCCCACCAGCAGCAAGTGAGAGTTTGTCTTTCTAATGATACTTCCTAATGATATATGATATTGAGAATCTTTTCATATGCTTATTTATCATCTATATATCTTCTTTGGTGAAAGATTAGCTTTTTTCCTAAATATGATACATTTGAGATCCACCCCAGTTGTTGCATGCATCAATAGTTGGTTCTTTTTTATTGCTGAGTAGTAGTCTGTAGTATGAATGTACCAGAATTTGTTTAGCATTTCACCAGTTGAAAGACTTTTGGGTTGTTTCCAGTATGGGGCTATTATGAATAAAGATTCTGTGAACATCAAAATATAGGTTTCTGTGTGTACATAAAATTTCATTTATTTAGGATGTGATTGAAAAGCTTTATAGTATGTACATGTTTACTTTTTTTTTCTGAAAGTCTACTTTTATTTTATTTTTTAACATTTTTTATTGATTTATAATCATTTTACAATGTTGTGTCAAATTCCAGTGTAGAGCACAATTTTTCAGTGATACATGAACATATATGTATTCATTGTCACATTTTTTCTCTGTGAGGTACCATAAGATCTTGTGTATATTTCCCTGTGCTATACAGTATAATCTTGTTTATCTATTCTACAATTTTGAAATTCCTCTATCCCTTCCCACCCTCCACCCCCTTGGCAACCACAAGTTTGTATTCTATGTCTATGAGTCTATTTCTGTTTTGTATTTATGCTTTGTTTTTTTGTTTTTGTTTTTGTCTTTTAGATTCCACACATGAGCGATCTCATATAGTATTTTTCTTTCTCTTTCTGGCTTACTTCACTTAGAATGACATTCTGCAGGAGCATCCATGTTGCTGCAAATGGCATTATGCATGTTTACTTTTTAAAGAAACTGCCCAGGAGTTTTCCATAGTGCTTAAACTACTCTGTGTTTCAGGCATAATTGTGGTTTTGTTTTCCACACTTGTTGGTAGTGTATAAAGTTGCTGGCATTGAAACCTTTTTTTTTTTTTAATTACAAATGGATGTTAGATTTTGTGAAGTTATTTTCCTGCCTGAATTGATATGATCATATACATTTGCTTCTTTAGCATGTTGTTATGGTGAATTAAATTGACTGATATTCAAATGTTGAACCAACCCTGCATTACTGGAATAAATATTATCCTATATTCATAGATGATATCAGCCTATCATTTGCTTTCTTCCTTCCTTTCTTTTCTACTTTCCTTCCCTTCCTCCCTCTGTTCCTCATTTGTTAATTCATTTGTGTTGCCTTTATCCTTTGTTTGGTTTTGTAATCAGGACAATACTGGCCTCATAAAATGAGTTTGTTACTGTTCTCTCCTCTTCTAATTGTAGAAGTGAATTTCTCAGATTTGTGCCATATCTTCTTTAAATATTTGGTAAATTCTTTAGTAAAACCATCTGACCTGAGATTTCTTTTTTAAAGGTTTTTGATGAAAAATCAATTAATGATCTTATTGAGGATTCATTACATGTGATAAATCACTTCTCTACTGGTGCTTTCAATTATCTTCTCTTTGTCTTTCAAAAATTTGATTACAGTGTGTCTTGGGGTGGATTGCTTTGAATTTAACCAACTTGGAGTGTGTTGAGGTTCCTGGATGTATAGATTCATGTTTTTCTTCGTATCTAGGAAGTTTTGGGCCATTATTTCTTTATATGTTCCTTCTGTTCTTTACTTTCACTTCTTTCTCTGGGACTCCCATTATGCAAATGTCCCACAGGTCTCTTAGACTTGTTTATTTATTATCATTTTAGCCATTTTAAAGTGTACACTTCAGTGGCATTTACTACATTCACGTTGTGCAACCATCACTACTCTCTAGGTCCAATATATTACATCACCTCAGTAGGAAAGCCCATCCCTCCGTCCCAAGCTCCTAAAATACCTTAATCTGTTTTCTGTGTCTAGATTTACCCCTTCTTGATATTTCATATAAATGAAATCATACAGAATTTATGTCTGTTTTCTTACACTTAGCATAATGTTGTCAACTTTCACTCATGCTGTAGTATATATCCATATTTCATTTCTTTCCATGGCTGAATACTATTCCATTGTATGGATATGCCACATTTTATTGATTCATTCATCTGTTGGTAGACATTTGATTTTTTCCATCCTTTGTCTATTGTGAATAGTGGTACTGTGAACATTCATGTACAATTTTTTATTTAAACCCTGAGTTTGCATTCTTTCCATTGTATTCCCAGGAGTGTAACTGCTGAATTTATACTAATTTTGTTTAATTTACTGTTTTCTACAGCAGCTGAATCTTTTTGCGTTCCCACCAACAACACATGATGGTTCCAATTTTCCCACATCCTACCAACAATTGTTCTTTCTTTTGTTTTTTTTTTCTTTAAAGACATCTTAGTGAGTGTGAGGTATTATCCTATTATGGTTTTGATTTGCATTTCCCTAGTGACTATTTTCTTGTGTTTGTTGGCCATTTGTATATCTTCTTTGGAGAAATGGACATTCAATTTCTTTGCTCATTTAAAAAAATTTGGTAGCAGGAAACTTTATGTGATCCTTTAAAAAAAAACAGCTTTATTGAGATAATTCACATAGCATAAAATTCACTCTTTGCCCAACTTTTATTGGGCTGTTTGTCTTTGTAACTGAGTTGTAAGAGTTCTTTATATATTGAGGATACTAGATCCATGTCAGATATATTATTACCAAATATTTTCTTCCATTTGTGGATTGTTTTTTCATTCTCTTCATTGTGTCATTTAATGAACAAATGTTTTTAATTTTGATGGAGTCAAAGTTATCTTTTTTCTTTTGTTCCATGTGCTTTTGGTGTTTCAAAGAAACCACTGCCCAATCCATATTTGTGAAGACCTACCCCTATTTTTTCTTCTAAGGATTTTATAGTTTTAACTCATATTTAGGTCTTTGATACATTTTGGATTAATTTTTGTATATGTTGAGTAGAAAGGATCTAACTTCCTTCTTTTGTATGTGGATATCCAGTTATTCCAGCATGATTGTGTTCATTTTTTTCATTTTTTTTCCTTTTCAGATTGGATAAACTTAATTGAAATCTCTTTAGGTGTGATGATTCTTTTTTCTGTTCCTCAAATCTACTGTTGAACCTCTCTAGTGAATTTTTCATTCCAGTTAATGTATTTTTCAACTTTAGAATTTATAATATCTATTTCTTTATTGATATTTCTCTATTTGGTAACACAGTATCCTGCTTTTCTTTTGTTCTTTGAGTATATTTGAAAACAGTTAATTTGAAGTCTCTGTCTAGTAAGTCCAATGTCTAAGCCTCATAAAGGACAGTCTCTATTGATTTTCTTTTTTTCCTGTGAATGAACTACACTTTCTTGTGTGTTTACATTCCTTATATGTTTTCTTTGTTTGGTTTTGTTTTGTTTTGTTAAAATGGACATTTTGAACACTATACTGAGTAAACTCTGAAGATCAAATTTTTCCCCCTCCCCAGGATATGTTACTGCTTTTTGTGGGTTTTTTTTTTTTTTTTTGGTTAAGCTCTTCTAAACTATATTCTAAAGACTATATTCTTTGTCCTTATGGTCACTGAAGTCTCTTTGTTGTTAGCTACTCAGTAATTTCATAGAAATTTACTTAGGCACTGATAATTTAAAAAAATTGTCTTGGTTCTAATGCTTTCCATGGGTTTGGAGTCCAGACTCACCACTCAGCTACTGCTGTCTATAAAATATGGGGATCATTATGTCAAACTTCCTGTACTACTGGATGGAATTGGGAGTTCAGATTACTTACTTGGTTTCCCCTGCACCTCACTCCTGGTGGTGGAGTATCTGTAGAGGCTGGGGCTAGGATAGGGCAGCTATTGTCAGTATGTTTTCTGTCTTGCTAGGGTTTTCCTTTGTTGGTCCTTTGTCTAGAGAGAGCAGGCTTTTCTTAGTTTTTTGTTTTGTTTTGTTTTTGTTTTTTTGTCTACTTCTGTTGGTCATTCTTGGTTGCAGGCTTTTCTAGTGCCTAGTCTGAGATAATTGAGAGGTGAAAAGAAAATGCAGGAACTCACTAAGTCCCAAGGTCCCTAGCAAGTCTGCTTTTTTCTTTCTTTCTTTTTTTTTTAACATTTTTTATTGATTTATAATCATTTTACAATGTTGTGTCAAATTCCAGTGTTCAGCACAATTTTTCAGTTATTCATGGACATATACACACTCATTGTCAGTTTTTTTCTCTGTGAGTTATCATAACATTTTGTGTATATTTCCCTGTGCTATACACTGCTTTTTTCTTTCTAACTCTCAGCATCCTCAACAGATTTTCTGTTGTATTAATGTCTATGGTTTTAATTGTAATGACTTGAGAGAAACAGGGAGAAATAAATCTATTCTTGTTTGACAATGGAAATCCTCTGTTATATTTTTTGAAGAATATTTACTTTAGTATTCACTTTCTGGCATAGAAAGTGGAAGCAGATCACCCTAATCCAATCAGATTGAGCTACTTCAAGGATGAGTTTTTTGTTTGTTTGTTTGGATGGTTGTTTGTTTGCTTGTTTGTTTTGGTAAGGCATTATACCCTTGGGACCCACCCTTACTCTCTGGGTAGTTTTTCAGCATGCCAGCTGAAGGTTTATGAGGGACTCTTCACCTTCTTGGGCCTCAAGCTGTAAGAAACTGCTAATAACTCTGCTTAGTTGTCATCACTTTAACATCCCTTTTCTGTTTGTGTTCTCCAGCACAGCTATTTAGAAATCAGTAATTACCTCCATAGAAAAATGTGGCTCAGACTATCCGACCCAATTTCTCTGCTCTTCTTTCTCCTAAATATTGTGTTTAAAATCTCATTTATTTGAATCCCTGAAGTTTGATTTTTGTCTCACCATTTCCATAAGACTGTGGAAAGCTCTGCTTTCTGCTTGATTTTTTTAGCCTCTCTTAATTTTTTAGCCTCTCTCTTAATTACCAGTTACCTAATTCCTACAGGGGTTTTAAGAGATATAGTATGTTAGGCTCACCTCAGTGTTACCCTTTGCTCCAAGATCTTTGCCCCTCAAATTCTGTTTGCCTTGGTAGCTCTCTGATGGAATCACACACACACACACACACACACACACACACACACACACACACACACACACATTTTACCGCAGTGTTCTAGGCTTTCTTGGTGGGTGAGTTGCTCTGTTGCATAAAGTTGTTCTTCACAGCAATAAGAAAAAGTTCCTAGTAAATTTGTATAGTTTTCTTTAAATCTAAAAATATGTTTTATTATATGTATTTCTCAATGTTTAGAGCTTTGCTGCTAATATGAATGATCCTTTTTTCCAATTACATTTTCTAACTGTTTATTGCTGGTATTTATAAAAGATGTTGACTAGTGTGTTTGGATCCACTACTGGTCCATATTACAGTAAACTATTTATTCCACTGCAAACTGACAGTTTTTCTCTCCTTTTCTAACACTTATTCATTTTACTTAGCTTAGTTCATTGCTATGATTTTATAATACTATATTAAATAGTAGTAATGTTAACAGTCAATTTTATCTCCTTCTTCACTTTGTTGAGAATTCTCTTAATGTTTCACCATCAAGTATTAAGTTTTCTGTAGACTTCATGTGAATATATTTTACTGAATTTTCATTTTTCAAAAAATATTCCCTGTTAAGACAAGTTGTTTCTTTTAACAAGTCTAAGTATTAACTCTCATAAACATTTTCTCCATTTATTCTTGAAATCTTTTTCAACTTTTCACTAAAATACATCCTTCTTTCTCCAATTTTACACTTGATCTTTCCAAATCATGATTGATTTCTCATTTTCCAGTTGGCTAACAACACAGTGGTTATAATGTTGTTTCAGTTATTTAATTCTGCCTTAAACAACAACAAAAACCTAATATTTACTTTACCCCTTGAGGACTTTTTGTCTTAAAAATATCTCTATCCCCATTCTTGGTATAGTATCTGTCCTATGCTATATAGTCAATAATTTTTATGAAATTAATTATGTCAATATTTTGTCATGATATTTAACTGTCCATATTCTTGTATTTCTTTGCTGTTACCCCAGAATCAGTAGGGCTGGGGGTTTCTAATCCTAAGCAAAGTTTAGACATAGGGAAAGAAAACCAAATATGGATCCAGTACTACTTATGCTCCTACTTTGTTCTCAGTTGATATTTCTCTGTATTGATTATTAGACCTGGAAGTTTAGTCATCATCTAGCTCAACCCATTAATCTTACAAATGAGGAAACTGAGGCCCAGTAGAGGAAGTCAGTTTCCCCAAACTCGGAGCTAATATTAAATCAATTCACTAAGTTTATCTGTGTTGCAAAAGGAGTTGGCATCATACAGACATTATCTTGTCTGCTCTGTGGTAGTTGCTATGAATTCCCTACTGTCATTCTGCCTCTTGACATTTGGACAATGTGCAATGACTGGGTAAAGATGAGCATAGGCTGATCAGCACAATCTGCAGGAAAGAAAAGATAGGTTTTCTTTCATCAGCTTCTGGAATTGCAGATTCTGCCTTCGTTCACTATATAGGTATGAATAATATTCCTTAGGGAGACCCTGTGCTATTGTGTTTCTGAATTTGGACACATGCAAGTTGTTGGGTAGACTTTGTTTTTGTTACCTGAAGTTGCATTTTGGCTTCAGGTATCACACGGGATTTATACCTGAGATTCTTGAACTTTTAAATAAAACTGAATTGTAGAGCTTTTGGGAGGGGTTTGTGAGTAAGCTGAAGAAATAGAGAGGAGAGAGGATTAATGGATTTGGCTGAAACCAGCACACTATGGGTTTAAGAACTACATGGATTTTGTAATTCAGACAGCTGTATCAGATTTGTAAGTCCCTTAGTGTTGATTTCTACATGGCCTTATCCAGATCTCTCTCTATCCTATAGTCTCCACTGCTCTCTTAGATTGGTTCGTGAGCCAACCCATTGTGAAATTGTATTTCTTGTCAATATTCGGTATTCATTCCCAGAGCATAGGCCAGCCCTGTACTACATTGGAGACAAATATTGTTACTTGGTGAAAAAGTGCTTTCCCCTATCCAAATAGTGTAACTGAATTCTCACCATCATAGTAACTCCTTCAGGAAGTATTCACTTTTTAAGCTATGGAAATAACAATTAACCAGGAGTCAGAAGTTTTGGATCCAATTCCTCTCTGACATGTATTAGTTATTGGTCTGTGATCAAGTAAAAACCTCTTTGTGTTTTAGATTCTTATTCATTATATAAGTTGAAAAATTCTTACCCTGCTTATGTATAAGGATTGTGATAAGGATAAAGTCTGATAACAGATGGCAAATACATTATCATAAGTGTACAGATAACATTTATTATTAATGTAACATAATTTACAACCATTTATTGGATGCCCATTATATGCTGTGTGTGCTAATAAATTCTCTCTCTCCATATATATATGTGTGTGTGTGTGTGTGTGTGTATATACATATATATATATAAAATTTTCTCATTAAATCATCACACAACTCAAAAGAAACAGTTATTATTATCCTCCTCTTAGAGATGAGAAAAAACTAGGTATATTAGTTTCTATTGCTGATGCAACAAACTACTAAAAATTTAGCATTTAAAAAACTCATTTTTTATTTAGTCTCATGATTCTGTAGGTCAGAGGTTAGTTGACTGAACTGTATCCTCAGCTTAAAGAGCCTCACAGGCTGAAATAAAAAGATTGTCAAGGATGCATTTCTTTTTTGGAGGCTCTGGGGATTAATCTGCTTCCAACATCACTCAGATTATCCATCAATTTCAGTTCATGTGGTTATTGAACTGAGGTCCCCATTTCCTTAATGACTACAGGTTTTTCTCAGCTTCTAGAAGCTGCCTGAATTCCCTGGCTCATGGATCACTTCATAGAGAGATCATCCTGGATTATCTAGATGAGCCCAATGTAATCATATTGGCCCTTAGAAGTTGCTTTTAAGTCATCTGTAAAGCCTCTTTGACCATGTACCATTATCATATTCACAGGTATACTACTAGGAGGTGGAGATCATGGGGACTAAATCTTACTACCACACTAAGAGAGTCTGTTTTATTTCATTTTAATGTCTGTATTCTTAAGAAGAAAACTAATAATATTAATAAAGAAAATTAATGAATGTGAGTAAATTTTTTCTACACTTCAAGGTGATATATATGTGTATGTTTGTGTATATATATCCTCTCTGCTCAAGGGGAGAGATGTTCCCTTACCCAACTTCTCTGCCCCACATTCTTACTTGCAGTGTTAAGGTTCCCATTGTATTGTATTCATTTTAGCTTTCCCACATAAAATATCTTTATTCCTTCTACAGAAGTTAGTGTTGGGCTATTTAATGATGTATTTGTCAAATAAGCAAGCCACCAGTGTTCACTTGGATTATAGATATAGGGGTTCTCAGAAGAGCTTCAAAGCTATTTCTATAGAGTTTTGCTGTCTTCCTCCCAGCTATTCCAGAATTGCTGCACCACATTTGACTCCAACTTCATTTCTCCATTTGCCAACATCAATTTTTCTGTCTTTATTTTACTCCTTTAGAGCCTAATCTGCATCTAGCAACTGGAATTCTCTCTTTAATGTGCAAATATGTTTGTGCCACATCCTTCAGTGGTTTCTCTTTGCTCTAAATATGAAACCTAAACTCTTTGTAGTGGCTTGCAAGACCATGCGTGAGCTGGTCTCTGCTTACGTCTCTGGTCTTATTTATAAACACTCTCCTCCTCTCTTTCTTTGTTCCAGAAATACTGAACTACTTTCACTTTTCCATTATAGCATGTTCTTTTGCCCTTTTTGGTCTTCATATGTGATAGAAAATTCTTCCTCTTTTTTTTTTTCAATCTGAGCTTCATAAATTCATCGTTCGGCTCTCTGTTTAAATGTTACTTCCTGCATGATATTTTCCTTTATTCCCCAAATCTCATTTTAAATGTCTTTTCCATATTTTCATAGCACTCTGTATTTTCCCTATCATTGTTTTTTTTTTTGTCATACTTTACTATAATTTCCAGTTCTTCCAGTAAACTATCAAGTCCTTGAAGGTAAGCATCATGTCTATTTTGTTGAATGTTGTGTTGTCAGAACTTAACACAATTGTGAAATATTTTCCTCAGAACATGAATAAATGAATAAAACCTATGTCTGCTCAAGCATTTGCTCTCCTAAGTCTGAGTGGGTGTGATGGTGCATCTCTATTTTTCTTAAGATAGAAGAATTTGGACTGGGATTAACCCTTCATAATCTGTCTCTTGCCCCAGCTCTGATCCAGGTGGTATTTACTAGGAAACTGTGCTACAATGTGACCAAATATTAGTTTTCTCCAAACAAGACTCAAATTTTTCTTCTGTTTTCTGAGACTTTATATACTGGTATATCATGACTCTCTTCATGAGTATCTTGGAGATAGTTTCCTGCAGCATAGTTCTTTGCTTCCTTTCTGCATTCTTTACTGGTGCCATCTGACACCCTTCAATGTTTGTTTGCCTGTGCACTGTGGTATTCTGAGCACATAGCATAATTGCATGCTTATGCACATGGGTCTGAACCATGATCATGATGTCATTATCATGATTTTTAAGCATATGTCAATTATATCTGCCCATGTTTCATGGTTATTTGAGTACTTACCATGGCCATCTCTCAGTATCATGATTCTTTGGGTAGAGCCAGGGCCTGTAACTTCCATGTTATGTATAATTTATATTATTTATAGTTTACCATAACAGTCACCATAACATTGTATCCTTATACAGGAGTGTTAGGCCACTGTAATATGATTACTAGCAGATGAGTCATTATTTTCTTGCATGCTACATTATTTAACCTTATATATCAATGCTGTTTTCTCATATACAATGTTAAATACAGTCACAAGATAGATACTTGTAAATGATTATTCTCTATTTCTAATAGATGGCTGTCAACAGAGTGTATTGTTTTTCTAAGGTTGCCATAACAAAGTATGACAAAGTGAGTAGCTTAAAACACAGAATATTTTCTCACAGTTCTGGAAGTTAGAAGTCCAAAATCAAGATGTTGGCAGGGCTGTACTCCCTCTGAAGGTTCTAGAAGAGGATCCACCCTTGCCTCTTTCAGTTTCTTGTAGTTGCAGGTATTCCTTGGCTTGTTGTGTCACCATGCCAATCTCTACCTCCATCATTATGTGGCATTTTCTCCTCTTCTGTCTGTATCTAAATTTCCCCCTTTTTATAAGGACATTAGTCATTTGATTTAGGGCCCACCCTAATCCACACTATGACCTTATCTTAACTAGATTACACCTGCAAAGACCCTATTACCAAATAAGGTCATATCCACAGGTACCAGGAGTTAGAATGTCAATATCTCTTTTTTTGTGGGGGCCGGGGGTGCATAATTAAACCCATAACAGTATCTACACTTCAAGTTGTTTGTTTTTTAAAAAGCTTTTCAGTAACATTTATATTTACTTAAAATACTCTAAAATTTTTAGACATAATGAAGCATTGAATAGAATTTTTAAAGTAATCTAGACCTAGAGTCCATCTTGCTGCAAGATGTGATTTACCTGCTGAAGTGAGAAAACAATATTTTGGAAAATATGGTGATTAAGACAGTGAAGTTCTAACAACTATTTACTAATATTCAGCTGTTTCAACATTTGCTTTTGTACTATGGCTTTTTAATTAGGCATTCTGTCCATCTGAGTAAGCACCACAGTTTGATTGTCTATATACCACCAATGTTTGAACTTGATCTGTGATTATCTACCTTTTATGTTATAATTATCATATTAGGCATCATTATTACTAACTCATATCAGTAACATCTGCCACCTATTTCAACATTGTTCTTTGCTCCTATACCATGTCCAACTGCCCCTGTATTTTGGATATTTTCTTGTAATATGTCCCATATCGTCACTTGTACCTCATATTTTGGGGTTGTCAGAATGTACATCATGATCAAATACTCAAACACAAGAGTTGGCTGTTTATATACAATAGCCATCTGAGCATATGGCATAGGGTCTCATTTTTCACCATTGTCATCTTATCCTTGACTGCAATAACTTGATTCTATATTGTGGATATTGGATAGTGATGTCCATCTGAATGAATCACTCAATGCTTATTTGCTACTGTCTAACCAACTATTTGTGTATTGTATGTTTTTACTCATATATATATATGAGGTGGATGTTGCTCATCCATCCATTATAAGTATATAAAAAAGAAGCATCATGATCTTCTGTGTAGAGAAAGACAACTTCTATAACATGGATATTAGCTCTTGGATTGTGGTCATTAGCTCCTGTACAGTGGTTGTTTCTTCCATATTTGCTGTCTGCCCCTGTAGTGTGTCTGCTAAATGTGTCACAGCTATTAGCTCACTTAGTGGCATAGCTTGAGTGTATAACAGGACAAAACACAAATTCTGGATCATTATTCACTGTGATTATTTTAAATTGGGCACTATATCCATCTAAGTCTCCTTTTGTACCATTGTCATCTTCTCCTGGACCAGAGTCATTCATTGTTTGCATCGTAATTTTTTATTACATGCCATATGTATTTCAGTAAGAATCACACTGCAGTTTATTTCTACACCATATCCATCTGCACCTGTATCATAATTGACAGCTTGTGTCCTATAGGTGTGTGGGTATGCATCATGACCTATCGGTGTGTGGGTGTGATATGCTCTTGGACCAATGCCACACATTCTGGTAATTTAAAAAATCATCTGAGTAGTTTTTCACTCTGTGGGTCTTTCCTGGTGTACCATATCAGTCCCCTCTTTCATATATGAATTGACTCATTCTCCATGATAATCTAAACATGCATAATGGATTTTTGTTCATATACTATTTGAAGTTGTACTATAAATGTCCACTTAAATACTGTGCTTGTGTGATAATACACTATAATTTTCTACTCTTCTACTAAGGATTAATATTTTTTATAATATATATTATTAGTTTGTGTACCATGGTTTGCTATTGCAATGAATTTTCTCTCCTTTGTCATCACTGTCTACTCTTAATTTGGGTGTCAGCTCATGTTGCAGGATCTTCTGTGTGTGCATCGTGGTCAAATGCTCAGACTCCTTGGTGGCTGCTTATGCACCACGGATGTTTGAGCATGTGCTATGGTGTCTACTTTTGCAACATTGCCATCTGCATACGGAACAAAATCATTCATTACTCTATTTTAAATGTATCATGTCTGTCAGAGGAGTCACAGCATATTGTCATTTATTGTACTATTTAAGACAATGGATAGTTGAGCCAAAGTGACTGGATTTTAATCTTGAATTATGTACTTACAAGCTATGAGATCTTGGGCCTATGAATTCACATCTCCATGTTTTATTTTCCTGCAAAATGACAAACATAACATATCATAAGGTTGTTTTGAGAATTATATGAATTATTATACATAAATATTTCAAACACTGCCTAGCATATAGTAAGATATATGTGGTGATAATAATGATGATGATGATACTGTGTCCCTTGATTCTGTATCATGATATCAGCTCAGATTCCAGGGTTCCGTAGGTGTGCATTATAGTAAAATGCTCATGTATTTGTGATAGTGTTAAAAAAATCACGATACAAACATATGCCATGAGGTCTCCCTTTGAATCATTGCCATCTGCACTATCCTATTAGCTCCTGTGTGATCGTTTCTTTTCTTCCATAATCACTATCTTACCTAATATACTTGTTCATTTGCCTCTACATTGTGGTCATCAGCTCATTTTCTTGGAATGTCTGTATGTACATCAGAGTAAAATGCTCAAACATCAATGGCATCACACATCACTGTATCACGTCCACATGCTTTTGTATTATAGGTTTTTGCTTATGCACCATGGTTGTCTGAGCATACAGCATGCTTGTCTGCTCATACCCCATGGCTCCTGAGCAGAAACCTTTATTGCTTACTGCTCTACAGGGAAATGGTGTCATGCATTATGTATATCAGTTTGTATTTTATGGTAATTTGCTCCTATTCCATGCCTTTGTACTCCTTGATCACTCCTGCCTTTTTCTGCATCATGTTTATATATTCCAAAATCATAGCTTGTAATGTCATTGGTTTGTCTGAGTGTGCATTACAGTTGGATGTTCAGTTGCCCATGGTATCTATTTGTGCAGCTGATTGTTTACCATGATTTTACCCATTTCATCATAGCCATATGATCCTAACCTAAAGGAGTTTGTTATATCTTTTAAATTACCAACCATATACATTTCAGGAAGTATAGTGGCATATCTACCTGCTTCTGCGTCTTCACTTTCAATACATGTCATGGGGTTGTATAAGTAAGCATCATAGTCAAATTCTCAAATACCAGTTGTGACTGTTACTCCAACATGGTCATCTAAATATTTGGTGTCAGGTTTCATTTGGCAAACCTGACACCTATTCATGGACAAAGCCATTCACATCTGTACCATGACTTTTTTTGTAAGGCACAATATCTATCTGAGTACCAGGTATCATGAGCATTACAAGATGATTTTCTTCTCAGAAAATGAGTTTGTGTACCATATCCTGTCTCTTAGCTCCTGTGTCTTGACTGCTATGACATAGTGTAGTGTTTTTGTTTACTTGCATATGTCATGATCAAATGATCAAATACTGCTGATGGCTTTCATCAACTGTTATTATCTGAGCATGTTCCATGGCGTCTCTCTATGCACCTTTGCCATCTGCTTCTGAATCAACCATTCATGTGTTGAGATGTTTTGATCATGTACCATATCCATCTGTGATGTTTCCACTCATGGTTATTTTCTACTGTACCTTGTCTCTTGGCTCTAGATGGGTGTTGGCTCATTCCCCATGGTTGTATGAATGTACACAATGCATTCTACTATTTTACTGTGTTTGAAATTTTACTACAATCTTCTGTTCACTCATCATGTGTGTGAAAATGTACATCATTGCTTTGTAATAAGAATGGAAATTTCTGTACCATGAATATCATTTTGTACACCATGATTATTTGTTACTTCGATGTGTTTCCTCCCTCCTTCGTCTTTAGTATCAACTCCTATACACTGGATGTCAGCTCATGTTGCAGGACCTTCTGAGTGTGCATCGTAGTCAAATGCTCAGACTCCTGTGGTGGCTGCTCATGCACCACGGATGTTTGAGCATGTGCTACGGTGTCTACTTTTGCTACATTGCCGTCTACTTCTGGACCAAAGCCATTCGTTCCTGTACTCTGTGTTTTTAATCTTGTACCACGTCCATCTAAGTAAACATGGCACCATCAGTGTACATGCACAGTCCTGACTCTGAGGTTAGAATGCTTGTATTTAATCCCACTTCTACCATTCAATAGCTTGGTGTCCTTGAGCAAGTCATTTCACCTCTTTGTGCCTCTGTTTTCGCAACAGCAAAATAATGATACTAATACCTACCTCATATGGTGGTTGTGAGTATTCAAAGAGTTAAATGTAAAATGCTTAGATTAGTACCTGGCACATGGTAAATGATAAGTATTTGCTAACATTAAATTACTATGTCTCTTTTTTCTTTATCATGATTTTCAGCTTGTATTCTGAGATTTGTATGGCTGTGCAGCTCAGTCACATGCTAAATTACTGGTGGTGGCTGTTCTTTTAACACAATCATCTGATGTTACATCTTCATTTCTCCTGTTGTAATACTGTCTCTACTTTCTCAGCAAAGCCATTCATTGCTGTATTGTGTTCCTCATTACTCATCCATCACATCTTTCTTACCAAGAATAGCATAATGTTTGACTGTGCCATTTCTACTTGTACCTGTATCATGACTGATGGCTCACATTTCAAGGTATATTGGTGTGTATATATTATATTCAAATATTCAAACATTTGTGGTTTTTTTTTTTTTTGTATTTCAGTCATCTGAGTATACATCATGGTTTCTCCTATCTTTAACATCTACTCCTGTACCAAGTAATTCCTTTATGTATTGTGGCTTTTTGATCATATATTGTGGTTATTTGTGCAATTTCCATATGTGTTTGTTTTCTTTGTACCATTCTGTCTTCTCTTATATATAGGTTTTGGCTCATTTTTCCGTGGTAGTCTGAACATGCTGAAAAAGCTTTTGATAAAACTCAACATCCATTTATGATTAAAAAAAAACTCCAGAAAGTGATCATAGAGGGAACATACCTCAACATAATGGAGGCCATATATGACAAACCTACAGCTAACATCATACTGTATGGTGAAAAGCTGAAAGCACTCCCTCTAAGATCAGGAACAAGACAAGGATGCCCACTCCCACCACTTTTATTCAACATAGTGTTGGAAGTCTTAGTCACAGCAATCAGAGAAGAAAAAGAAATAAAAAGAATCCAAATTGGAAAGGAAGAATTAAAACTATCACTGTTGGCAGACGACATGATACTATACATAGAAAATCCTAAAGACACTACCAGAAAACTAGAGCTCATCAATGAATTTGGTAAAGTTGTAGGATACAAAATTAATATACAGAAATCAGTTGTGTTTCTATACACTAACAATGAAATAGCAGAAAAAGAAATTAAGGAAACAATCCCATTTACCATTGCATCAAAAAGAATAAAATATCTGGGGAAAAACCAACCTAAGGAGGGGTAGGACCTGTACTCCAAAACCATAACACACTAATGAAAGAAATTGAAGATGACAGAAACAGATGGACGTATATACCATGTTCTTAAGACTAGAAGAATCAGTATTATTAAAATGGCCATACTACCCAAGGCAATCTACAGATTCAGTGTAATCCTATCAAATTACCAATGACATTTTTTCACAGAGCTGAACAACAACAACAAAAAAATGTTAAAATTTCTATGGAAACACAAAAGACCCTAAATAGCCAAAACAATCTTGAGAAAGGAGAACAGAGCTGTAGGAATCATGCTCCCTGACTTGGGACTATCCTACAAAGTTACAGCAATCAAAATGTTGAGATAGGGGCACAAAAACAAACACATAAATCAATGAAACAGAATAGAAAGCCCAGGAATAAACCCAGGCACTTATGATCAATTAATCTATGACAAAGGAGGCAAAAATATACAATGGAGAAATGACAGTCTCTTCAATAAGTGGTGCTGGGAACATTGGACAGCTACATATAAAAGAATGAAATTAGAATATTCTCTAACACCACATAAAAAATGTAAATTGGTACAGCCACTTGGAGGACAGTTTGGACGTTCCTTAAAAAATGAAAAATAGAGTTACCATATGATCCAGCAATTCCACTCCTAGGCATATATCCAGAGAAAACTCTAATTTGAAAAGACACATGCACCCCAATGTTCATAGCAGCATTGTTTACAATAGCCAAGATGTGGAAACAACCTAAATTTCCATCAACAGATGACTGCATAAAGAAGATGTGGTATATATATTTATGCAATGGAATATTTCTCAGCCATGAAAAGAATGAAGTAATGCCATTTGCAGGAACATGGATGGACCTAGAGATTATCATACTAAGTGAAGTAAGTCAGACAGAGAAAGACAAATATCTTATGATATCACTTATACGTGGAATTAAAAAAAGATACAGTTTATTTACAAGCCAAAAATAGACTCACAGACATAGTAAAATATGGTTACCTAAGGGAAACATAGATAAACAACAAGGGCCTACTGTACAGCACAAGGAACTATATTCAATTTCTTGTAATAACATATAATGAAAAAGAATCTGAAAAAAATATGTATATGTGTAACTGAATCACTCTGCTGTACACCTGAAACTAACATTGTAAGTCAACTACACTTCTATAAAAAATAAAAATTTTTAAAAAGAAATAATAAAGGATGACCTTAGGGCAGAAATAAATGTGGAAAATTATAATCTTAACCTGTATAATATTCACATGTAACAATGACTGTTATTTATTTCACCATTTTATTAATATGCACATTTAAATTGTCTTTACATTTCACTAATATAATATTATATTGTGATAAACATCTTTGAACATAAATCTTTTTTGCATCTCTGGTTTTTTCTGTCTAGTAGATTCCTAGAAGTAAAGTTACAGAGTCAGAGCATATTTTTTAACAGGTTTGTATTCATGCTGCCAGATTGTTTTCAAGGAAGTTTATATAGATTTATGCTCTTATTAGCATATATATACATGCACACACACATATACATATACACATATGATTCCTGTCTTGTCCTGTCTTCAACAAAATTGTTTAACATTAAAAAAATCTTTTGTTTATTTTATAGTTGGAGTGGTGCCTCCTTGCTTTAATTACTTTTCTTGAATCAATCTTAAGACTAAAATTTTAAAGAACTATATCAGTATAATCAACATTCTGAAATTTTTAGTACTTACCTGGCATAGGACTTATTTTTCTGAATTTTAATTTTAACAAAATGAGCTATAATACATATGGAAATATCATATAATTATGCAGACTGTTTAATAATAATTATAATTATTGTAAGTATAAAGTGAACATCGGTATAAGCACTATCCAAATCAAGATCTACAACATGGTGGGTACTCCTTAAGCCTGTGATGAAAATATTTCTCATCTCAAATTTTTCTTTCCCCACTGGATGTAATCACTACCCTGGATCTTACTTTTATTTTTTTTAACAGCTCTATCATGTGTATCCAAATGTAGTTTAGTTTAGCCTCTTTTAAAACTTTGTATGAATGGAACCATACTGTGTTCCCTGGTTCCTTGTGTTTCCTTTTAATTACATTTGTGATATGTATCCAATTTGGTGCGTGTAATCATACTTCTTTCTATTTCATTGTTGCATGGTATTCCATTGTATGAATATACCATGATTTATTTTGAAATGGACATTCAGATTGTTTCCAGTTCTTTTTTTAGAACAGTGCTACTATTAACATTCTTTTACATTTAGAATTATCCTGGTGCCTTTGCACATAAGTTTTTTAACATACATGTTTAACAGTGGAAATTGTGGATTATGGGCATGTGTATCATCAACTCTACAGTCTAATGCCAAACTGTTCTCCAAGCAGGTTGTAACATTTTATGCTCCAACAAGTGGTGTAGGAGAACTCCTGTTCTTTATCCTTGTTCTTTATTCCTGTTCTTATTCTTGTTCTTTATTCCTGTTCTTATCCTTGCCAAATTTGGTGTTTTGAGACTTTAAGTTTTTTGTCAATCAGTGAAAGTGTAATGAAAACTTTTTGTGGCTCTAATTTTCATTTCCATAATTATTGATGAAATATGCATCTTTTCTTAAGGTAATGACAATTTGAAGTTCCTCTTTTGTGAAGTACCTCAAGTCTTTTGTCCACTTTTGCTATTGGGTTTTCTTTCTTATTGTGTTCTAGGAATTTTTCATATATTTTGGATAATGTTGTTTAGCAGATGTGTGTGGTGGGTGACAAGAGTATAACTTTTTTTTTTTTACATTTTTTACTGAGTTATAGTCATTTTACAATGTTGTGTCAAATTCCAGTGTAGGGCACAATTTTTCAGTTATACATGAACATACATATATTCATTGTTACATTTTTTTTCACTGTGAGCTACTAGAAGATCTTGTATATATTTCCCTGCGCTATACAGTATAATCTTGTTTATCTATTCTACATATGCCTGTCAGTATCTATAAATAAGACTATACCACTTTATGCTTGTTCTTTACTCTTTTTGTTGCATCTTTTGATGAACAGAGTTCTGAATTTTAATATATTCTAACAATTGCTTCCTTCATGGTTAGCACTTTATATATGTTTAAGAAATACTTTCTCCAAATTTGTGAAGTTCACGTCTATTATATGGTCTTTATGGTTTGGGATTTCATATTTAGATTTTCAACCCACCTGTAATACATTTTTGTATGCTCTGGGTAAGATTCCAATTTAATTGTTATATGAGTTATGAAAATTATCAATTGTCCTAGAATCATTTATTGAAAATCCTGTATTTACCAGACAATTCTTCAGTGTTACCTCAGTTATAAATCAAGTTATCCACATATGCCCAGATTTGTTTATGAACTCTATTCAATTCCCTTTGTTTTTCCTGGCATCAATATCCTTCTACCCTAATTAAAAATTTTAAAAGCAGCCATCCTTTTGGTGGATCAAGTGCTTTAATTTTATTCTTTTTCAAGACTTCAAAAAAACTATCCTTGGTCCTCTGCATTTCCACAAAAATTTTAGAACCAGCTTGTCAAGCCTGACCAATCAATTGAAAAATGAATTGAATTGAGCAGTATTGCCATCTTGAAAATATTGTATTTAAAGTTGTATTTCTGAATTTATTTAGATCTAAATAAAGTTCTGTACTTTTATCCTATGGAGGCTTTGTACAGCACTTGTCAGATTTATTCCTAGATGTAGGTACTTCTTAATTTTATGCTATTATAGATATAATTTTTAAAATTTAGCATATAATTATTTGTCTTTAGGATTTTATTGATGTCTGGATATTAATTTTATGTCTAACTATCTTAATAAACTCTCTTACAAATTCTAATAATTTATCTGTTGATTATTGAGGATTTTCTACATAGACATTCATATCATGTTCAGGTAATGAAAGTTTTATTTCTTCTTTCCAAACTTTATCTCTTTTCTTCTTGTTATTTTATTCTACTGCCTAGAACTTTTAACAGAAGGTAGAATAGGAGTTGAATCATGTTCCTAATCTCAAAGTTACAGTTTTCATAATTTATCCTTTTGGTATTTTGTTTTCTATAGGTTGTTTAGTAGATACCCTTCATCACATCAAGGAAATTACCTTCTAGTCTTACTTATATCGATATGATTATAACTTTAAAAAATCTATTGATGTAGATGAATTATATTATTTGATATTCTAATATTCAACTAAACTTGAATAGGGATAAACCCAACTTGGCCATGATATATTATTCATTTTAGATATTGGATTTAATTTACTAAACTTCTTCTGGAATTTTGTCAATACTTTTCTCAAGCTGTCATAAGTTTTGGTATTAAGGTTATGCTAATTTAGTAACATAAATAAAGGATGTTGTATCTTTTATTGTTTTGTCGATGAATTTATAAATAATTTACAGTATTTCTTGAATGCTCAGCAAAACTCACCAGTAAAGCTATCCTGGCCCTGTGTTTTCTTAATGAGATTTTTGACTACTACTTCAATTTTTTTTTTTACTACTTATAAGACTGTTAATTTTCTTTAATTTCTTCTTGCTTCTATTTTAGTATGATATATTTTTCTAGATGTTTGCTCATAAATTTGTTCAACTACACTCTTATGATCTGTTTAGTGTTAGTTATTTCAATTAATAAACTTTTGCTTTCTTAATCATCTTTTTAAAAGTTATTTTCCCTTTCAAAAATTGATGTTTATTTCTTTGATAGTATGTTCCTTCTTTATGGGCTTATTTTGATCTCCTCTTTCCAAGTAGTTTTGATATATGCTTATTTCATTACATTTTTTCTTTTTGAAATACATATATAAGTCAACATGCTTTTCCTAAAGTAGTGTTAGCTGCATGCCATGTTTCAATAGTGATTTTGCTATTGTACAATTTAGATGTTCTAATTTGTATTTTGATTTTATTTTACCATGAATTATATATACCCTATATTATTTAAGTCATTTGAAATTTGTTGTGATTTGCTTTATAGCCTTATAAATTTTTGTAAATATATCTAGTGAGATTAAGTATAACATGTATTTTTGCCATCAATGAGTGCAATATTCTTTATATTTCCACTTGGTCAGGTTTGTTACTCATCTAATCTGTGTCTGTCCTGATTTTTAAAATCTGTTTAATATGTCAGTTTATGAAAGAGATATGTTAAAGTCTCCAATTATGATACTAGATATGTCTATATTTGTAGTTCTGTCAATTTTTGCTTTATATATTTTGAAGCTGTCTTATTATGTACTTAGAACTTCATTATACTTTTTGATAAGCTGATTCTTTTATTATATGGAGTTTTCTTCTTTATGTCCAGTAAAACATTTGAATTAAAGTTATTTCCTGAATATTAAAAGTAATATTTTAGCTAATATAAGAATAACATATATTTTTATTTTTACTTTCAACTTTTCTTTCTCTTGTTTTTTAGATGTGACGCATAAATTGCATGCAGTTAATTTAGTTTTATTATTTTTAATGTAATCTGATAACCTTTATATTTGAACCAGGGCCTTTAGGTTATTTACATATAATAAAATTGCTGTTAGATAAATATCTGAGTTTGAAACTATCATTTTCTTTTGATATTTTTTATTTAACCTGCCTATTTTATGTTCATTTTCTTTCATTTCTTCCTTATTTGGATTGAAAGTTCTTAAACCATTTTATTTTCCCTCCTCTTCTAATGCATAAGATATTAAATGTTTCTATTTATATTTTGTACATGTCCTAGTAATATACACACTTTACTTTTCAAAGTCTTTTTATTTCCAAAAGTTGTATTTGGTTCTTTTTTAAGTCTCCTAGTTTATTGTTCATAATGTCCTGTTCTCTGCAGGTATTTTAAGCTTTTTTTGAGGGGGTCATAGTTCTTTTATCATATGTATCTGATAATTCAAAATCTAAAGTATATGGGTTTGGTTTCTCCTCCAGTTGTTTCTGTTGTTTCTTTCTCATAGTTCATAGACTCTGTGTTCTTGGTTATCTTTGTATACTTATCAGTGCCTCTGATAACATGATTTGTGGGGGTTCCACAAAACCAAATATGAAAATGTTATTTCCAGAGATATTTATGCTTGTTTCTGTAGGTCACCTTAGGCATTGTTTTCAGTCACTTTAAACTAAATTCATGACTTGAGATTTCTTTAAACTAAATTCATAAACATTAATGTGAATTTAGATTGCAAACCTGAAAGACAAGCCTTCCCTGTGGTTTAAAATCATTGGGGAGAAATCTTTCTGTCTTTATTTCTTCATATTCAGTTCAAACTGAAGCAACTCTCCTGTAGTCTCCTGCGGGTTGGAGATGAGACACAGACTTACTTCTGATTCACTGATACCCTGAAATTTTAGCTCTTAGAGCATCTGAGCTCATGTGAGTGAGTAAGTGAGAGAGAGACAGAGAGACACACACAGAGAGAAGAGAGTGTGTTTGTATATGGTCAGACTCCTCATCATTGAAAATTATAGGTTTTGTTTTATACAGTCCTTACTCTATGATGTAGTCAAAATTACAATTTGGTTTTGTAATTCTATCTTTTTCTCTAACTTTTCCTTGGATTATTGTTTTTATTTTACATTTTGAGATTTTTTTTTTCATTTTGTTTGGTTTAATTAAAGATGTTGAAGAACGTTGCTTTATGAATTTATTTATCTGTCCAGGTCTGGGTTCATCTGCCCAAAAAATAAAGTTTTGATTTATAGCTTTACCTTTTTAATTTTCCTTGAGCTTGTGCTTGAAAATAAGTACTATTATGTGTATTAGTTATGGTGTTTGAATTTGTCTTCATTTTTGTCAGTTTAGTCTGTTGCAAACTGTGTAGAATGTTAATTTACCTCAACAACCTACTTTCTTTCATTTATCTTTTACTTCTAAGCTCTTATTTTATGTTTTCTGAAGTAGTGTTATTGAAAGGAAGTCTTATGAGTTGCTGCTACTAGTAGAAATAGGGGAGAATAGCACATACATTTTTGGCGAATTCAGCCTTTAGGTTTCTAAGTTATGGTATTTATGTGACATTAGCTTGTCTTTCCTAATAGGTTTTGAGTCTATATATTCTATTTTAAAGGATTGAACATGTATTGTGTAGTTATGTATCAATTTCTCATTAAAAGAGGTAGATAGCAACAAAAAACAGTGAGGGGACAGTGAGTTTGACTGTCAAAAGTAATGGAAAACAGACAAGATTCAGTGTCTAAAAAAAAATTTAATTACATACATTGTTGTTAAGAATGAATTATCTTGAACTGTATTAATCCAGAGCCAGGGTACCCCAAATTTTAGAGCTATCTATATAGAATCCCACAAAGGAGATAGACTGGAAATGGACAGAGGTGTAGTATAAGTAGGATGGTAACATGGAGTCCAAGGAATTTCAGAGGAGGAAGTTGTGCTCAGTGGTATCAAAAAATTAAAAGTGAAAAAAGAAAAAGAGAAAGAAAGGAAGTTCAACCCAATAAGTGCTCTAAAGTGTGGGTTATATTTTTAATACCAGCATTACTGGTGATCACTGGCATTGTACATAGTTTAAGTGAAATTATCAAGGGAGTACAAATTACTCATTCAAAAAGCTTGATTGACGCAGAAAGGAAAGAAAACTAGAAAGGAACATATCAATACAATACTTTTTAGCTGTGAGGAACTTTATGTTTATAGTCTAAGAGAAAAGAGTCATTAGAGAGGAGAGATTTAAGATACAGGCAAGTAGAAAAGTTGATGCAGAGGAAAGGAGTTGATGAGATCAGGAGCTTTGGTTGGCAGATTATCCTTAAAAGGGACAGGTTAACCTTGTTTTGTGAAATTAAGAGAAAGTAAGGGTAAATATAAAAGCAAATACTTTTTGTAAGTTGGGGCAGGGCTGATGTCTTAGGTTGGGTTCCACAGAAACAGACTTTGATATAAGGATTCATGTGAAAGTATTTTATTAGGGGAGTATTCCCAGGAAAAAAATCAATAGAGGAATAATAGAAAGTGGGGCAGGGAAGGGAAGGCAGCCAAGCAAAGTATCATGAAGACAGTGTGGGTCACACGTCATCATTGTCCCCATGAGGAAACTGCAGTATTTGTACCTCTGCACCTATCAGTCCTGGTTAAGAGCTGCCCAGGTTTGGGGACCTAAATTCCCAGACACTTCTGATTCTCAGTTTGCACAGATGGAAGTGGGTTTCAGCAATGTGAGTGTAACTCTCAGACAAAGAAATGAAGATTCTGCTTCTTGGGAGAGAAGGCACAGCAGAGTCAGTATACAGGAAACTGACAAAGAGATCCAAGGGGTTATGGGTGAAACACTGTTAGTATCTGCAATAGGTGTTTTGTCTTTCCTGATCATCTTGATTTTTTAGTAAGAACTGTTGTTAATTTCCCTGAATAGGCAACTTGAGATGAATGGCAAATGTTTAGAACAAACAGTTGAGAGGAGTAGTGAAGAGTGCTCATTATGACAAATCAAAGGATTGAATTGTTCTGGCATTGAAGACTGATTTGTTGTGTGGCTGCTTTGCGTGACAATGGAATTTTCTTCAGCAGCATTCACCAGTCTAAGAAAACAGATTTTTTTGGTTGTTTGATCCAAGGAAGCATTTCTGGGCAAATACGTAGAAGGTTATATAGGCAAGGTTCTGGTGAAAGAGTAATTCAAGTGATTTACTATTGGGTCCAACCTTGAAATGAAAGGAAGTAATACTAGCAAGCCCAAGAGAATAGGAGACAATGGAAGGATCAACAGACAAGACACTAATTTCACAGAACAAATGGAGTAGAAGTAATAGTTTAAAAGCTACAAAAATAACGGCATAAAGACAGAAATTAAAGATACTGTAGTTTAATGTTTTTGATGTGGGAGCAACTATGTATAAGATATAGAGAGTGTGGCTATGGACAGAGATTGCTAAAGTGAAATAGATACATTATCAACAGGCACAATGAAATACTGAAGATGATAGAAGAACATAAAAAGTGTGAGCTGAGCACTGTTTTTCAATCAATGTAAAGAGGCTGTAAGGAGGTTGATGTAAGACTAATGAGGGCAGAGGGTGATACAGATAGATGGCACAAACCTCAAATAACAAGGAATGTGTGCACACAGGAAAGGAATAGTTTCAAAGTGGCCTTAAAGAGATGGAATAATTCTGATCCTGTCTCTCAGTTGCATAATGTATGGGAATATGAACATGTTACATTTCAGAGGAAAGTTAATGAAGTAGTGTCTAGGACGTAAACACAATTTATTTAAGGCAGGAAGAAGGGGAGAGTTTTCTGTTGAGAGGCTGAGTTTACAGGAAAATTTTTTTCTCATAAAATGAAGTATTGAAAGGCATGGGGGAAAGATTTTAGAAGGGAGAGATGGTCTTCAGAATATATCTTTGAAAAGGAAAGGATGCCTAGAGTAGTGTGGGCGTGAATGCCAGAAAGCATTCACTGTTTTCTTTTCAACAAGTATTTAACTGAGTAGCTACCATATGTTAGGTACTGTTCTATGGCTCAGAAATATAGATAAGGTCTCTGTTCTAATGAAGCGTATATCTAGTGGGAAAAACATAAAATAAGCAAATAAATATACAATGCAATTTTAAGTAGTGCTATATCCTATAAGAAAAATGGTATTGGGTAAGGGGGTAGAGAAAGATGAGGAAGGAGGATGCAGTTTTAGATAGGAGTAATCAGGGAAAGTTTCTCTGAAGCAGTTACATGATCTAGAATCCTAAAGAAAGTGAAGGAGTGAGCCAAACTGATATATGGAGGAAGAGCATTTATGACAGAGTGAAGAGCAAGTGCAAAGACCCTAAGTCAGAAGCATGCTGGGTGTTTTCAAGGAACAGTAGGAAAATCAGTTTAACTTGATATGAGTAGTGGAGAGGAAAGTAGGAAGACATAAGATTCAAGGTAGCCAGTGGTCACGTCAACTACATGCTTATTGGTCATGACAAGTACTTTGGATCTAATGAAAATCCACTGGAAAAATTTGAAAATGGGTTGATATAATCTGACTTGTATTTTTAAAAGCTCACTCTGACTGCTTTGCAGATAATGGACTGTAGGGGACAAGAGACAAAGGCAAGAAACACATTAGGAGGCCATTCATTGCAGTCACGGGGTGACAGATGATGGTTTAGATAAGCTTGTGGGCACTGGAGGTAGTGAGAAGTGGTTAGAGACTGAATCTGTTTTGAAGTCAACAGGATAAGATGATAATTTGGATATAGGGTGTGGAAGAGAGATGGGTAGATTTGATGTGAGGTGTGTGAGAGGAGTTTGTGGTCTAGTGTTCTCTCTTCATTAATTCCCTTCTGGTCTATTTTGTTCACTGCTGTACTCCCAGCACCTAGAATAGTGCCTAGTACATGGATGGTGCTTTGTCAGTTTTGGATGAATGACTAATAAGAATGGTTTAGGTGGAATGATCAGAGAAAATACTTGGTGTAAGTGGTATCAGAAAATAAGAAGTGTGGAAGCTGAGATAGTGATAGGAAAAATTATTTAAATGAGTTACCATAAAAGGAAGCAGAGAAATTAGAAAAGAGTTGGAGGGGGATGTCAGGTCAAAGGAGGGCTTTCTTTCTTTCTTTCTTTTTTTTTTTTTTGATCATGGATGATACTATATCATTTTTTTTATGCTGCAGGGAATGAGCCACCCAGATAGGGAAAAACTGACATGTGTGGGAGAGAGAAGAAAATCACTGAATTAAAATCCTTGAGCAGGAGACAGGGAATGGGATCCAGGGCACATGTAGGAGGGATAGCATTAGATAATACTAGACATCCCACCAGGGAAAGGTAGAGTATATAGCTGAGATTCAGGTAGGTTGTAATAATTGATGTTAGGAAGATAAAAATCTTCTGATTTTTTAATTTTTCTTGGAAAATAAGAATCAAAGCCATCTGCTGAGAGTCTGGGAGAAGAGTTACTGGAGAATTAAGGAAAGAAAAGAAAGTTAAAAAGAAGTTGTTTTAGAGAGTGGGAGAGTAAATTGGTTTGGCAAATGTAAAAGGATCATGGGATGTTTGAAGTATGTTGAGGAAAATTTAGAGAGAGACTATTTAGACATAATTATGGATTTTTTCTCCAGCTATATTTAGCTGCTCATTTGCAGGCAAAGAGATGGAATTAACCAGGGCTTACATTTTTTTCCAGGCAGTCACAACAGAGTAAGAAAGGTCAAGTGTGTTGAGGGTTCATGGCAGGGAATGTTTATAATGATTTTAATTATGGACTATGTATATAATTTGAGTGGGGTGAAAACGAAAGTAAGAACATGAAGGTGATGCTGGGCAATTTAAAGGTGGTAAAAATCAAGGGATTAGAGATTAAGAGGGTATAAGAGTTGACAGTATGAAGGTACTAGATGAAAAGGATTGGAAAGATATGGTCAGATAGTTATTTGAGAGTTTAGATTTATAATAACAAGATTTAAGATATGACCATGGGAATGACTAACTGTATTAGGATGGAGCTGAGGCTCATTGGAGGGCAAAAGGTCAAGGAACTGATTTGTAGTTTGCAGTGACCAAGGATTACTATATGTTAAACATAATGCTTAATGCTATACATGAATTTTTGCCATTTAATTATCATAATACTCCTATATGGCAGAATTATCATTATTAACATTTTAGAATGAGCCAAATCAGTCACCCAATGTCAGATTTCTGTCTGGTATATCAAAGCTTGGAACTAGGATGTTTCTGACTCCAAAACCTTTAATAGTGACCGTGCCTTGAGGCTAGGTAGAATTACATGGCCTCAAACGAAACTCTGGTGACAAACAGACAAAGAAATGACAGAGTTGCCTTTAGTATATGGGTAGCAGCACTTGTGATGTTCTCTTAAGGTAAAGTTCTGGCAGTTACTGCCTCATAGTATCTAAGCAGGGGAGTTGGTGGGCAGAGAGTCACTATCTAGAATTTTCTAAGCACTGAGGTAAAGGAGTTTTAGGAATTCTAATAGAAGAATGCACTGTGTCAGTGCCTTGTATATAGTAGATGCTCAAATGTTTCTGATAAAATGAATTTGTATTTGGACACATTCTAACAGCAGACTCATCCTGGTAACAGGTCTTTAGCCAAGTGGATTATGTATGTTATATAATTTATTTTTTAGCATTCTTACAGGATGAGTATTATTATCCCCATTTTATGATGAAGAAGGAGACTTTTATTTTTTTTAACATTTTTATTGATTTATAATAATTTTACAATGCTGTGTCAAATTCTGTGTACAGCACAATTTTTCAGTTATACATGAATATATATATATATATTCATTGTCACATTTTTTCCTCTGTGAACTACCATAAGATCTTGTGTATATTTCCCTGTGCTATACAGTATAATCTTGTTTATCTATTCTACATTTTAAAATCCCAGTCTATCCCTTCCCACCACCCTCCCTCTTGGCAACCACAAGTTTGTATTCTATGTCTGTGAGTCTGTTTCTGTTTTGTATTTATGCTTTGTTTGTTTTTGTTTTTGTTTTTTTGATTCCACATATGAGCAATCTCATATGGTATTTTTCTTTCTCTTTCTGGCTTACTTCACTTAGAATGACATTCTCCAGGAGCATCCATGTTGCTGCAAATGGCGTTACGTTGTCGGTTTTTATGGCTGAGTAGTATTCCATTGTATAAATATACCACCTCTTCTTTATCCAGTCATCTGTTGATGGACATTTAGGCTGTCTCCATGTCTTGGCTATTGTAAATAGTGCTGCTATGAACATTGGGGTGCAGGTGTCATCCTGAAGTAGGGTTCCTTCTGGATATATGCCCAGGAGTGGGATTCCTGGGTACCATGGTAAGTCTATTCCTAGTCTTTTGAGGAATCTCCACACTGTTTTCCATAGTGGCTGCACCAAACTGCATTCCCACCAGCAGTGTAGGAGGGTTCCCCTTTCTCCACAGCCTCTCCAGCATTTGTCATTTGTGGATTTTTGAATGACGACCATTCTGACTGGTGTGAGGTGATACTTCATTGTAGTTTTGATTTGCATTTCTCTGATAATTAGTGATACTGAGCATTTTTTATGTGCCTATTGATCATTTGTAGGTCTTCCTTGGACAATTGCTTGTTTAGGTCTTTTGCCCATTTTTGGATTGGGTTGTTTGGTTGTTTCTTATTAAGTCATATGAGCTGCTTATATATTCTGGAATTCAAGCCTTTATCGGTTTCATTTGCAAAAATTTTCTCCTGTTTCGTAGGTTGTCTTTTTATTTTACTTATGGTTTCCTTTGCTGTGCAGAAGCTTGTAAGTTTCATTAAGTCCCATTGGTTTATTCTTGCTTTTATTTCTATTGTTTGAATAGACTATTCTAGGAGCACATTTTTGAGATGTATGTGAGATAATGTTTTGCTTATATTTTCTTCTAGGAGTTTTATTGTATCTTGTCTTATGTTTAAGTCTTTGATCCATTTTGAGTTGATTTTGTGTATGGTGTAAGGGAGTGTTCTAGCTTCATTGCTTTACATGCTGCTGTCCAGTTTTCCCAACACCATTTGCTGAAGAGACTGTCTTTATTCCATTGTATATTCTTGCCTCCTTTGTCGAAGATGAGTTGACCAAAAGTTTGTGGGTTCAATTCTGGGCTCTCTATTCTGTTCCATTGGTCTATATGTCTGTTTTTGTCCCAATACCATGTTGTCTTGATGACTGTATCTCTATAGTATTGTCTGAAGTCTGGGAGAGTTATTCCTCCAGCCTCTTTCTTTCTCTTCAGTAATGCTTTGGCAATTCTAGGTCTTTGATGGTTCCATATAAATTTGATTATGATTCGTTCTCATTCTGTGAAATATGTCCTGGGTAATTTGATAGGGATTGCATTAAATCTGTAGATTGCCTTGGGCAGTGTGACTATTGTAACAATATTGAGTCTTCCAATCCAAGAGCATGGGATATCTTTCCATTTTTTAAAGTCTTCTTTAATTTCCTGAAGAAGGAAGCTTTTAAAGCTTAACATGACTAGCACTTGGTAGTGCCAAGTAGTCCCTTAATCTAGTGAATTCAGAAACCCATCCTACACCCTATCTTTTATACTATCTTACCTCATTTAGGGATGTGACTATTCCAAAATAACATTCATTAGCTATTTGTTTAGTACGCATTATATGTCAGGCACTTTTCTATGTATTGACCATATATCTATGGATAAAACAAGCAAAATTCCTTGTCCCCATTGAGCTTATATTCTACTGGGTATACAAACAATAACAACAAATATAAAATATATGCTAGAAGTGCAAATGAGGAAAAACAACAAGCAACTGCATGGGAAGTATCTGGGGTGTGCAGAAGGATTGAATTTTTAGATACAGTGGTCAGGGAAGGCCTCAATGAGAAAAGTGATATTTAAATAAAAACCTGAAGTGAGAGAATGAAAAAACTGTCTGCAAATTGGATGGATGGAAGACTATTCCAGGTAGAGGCAATAGCAGGTGCAAAGGCTCTAGAGCTGGAGCATACCTGGCATATCCAATGAACACGAAGGAGGCCATGTAGCTGAAATGGAGTAAGAGAGGAAGGTGATAGAGGTTAGCCAGCTATTTAGGGATAAAAGAGATAATGTAGGTCCTTGTAGGTCATAATAAGGCTTCAGAAATGGGAAGCAATTGGAGGATTTTGAACAGAGGAGAGGCATAATCTGACTTAACACTTTATAATTTCACTCTGTCTGCTGTTTAGAGAACAGACAGTAGAAGAGCAAGGGCAGGAGCAGCAAGACCACTTAAGAGGCTTTTATAATGATCTCAGCAAGAGATGATAAGCCAGAGTTGTAGCACAAGAGGCGATGACCAGTGGTTTTACTCTGGATATCTTTTCTTTTGAATGTAATGCCAATGAAAGTTGTTTATGGATTGAATGTGGGGTGTAAAAGTGGAGACAAGAATGACATCAGAGTTTTCATTCTGAGCAGATGGAAGGATGGAGTTGCCATTATCTGAGATGAGAAAGACTGCAGGAGGACCAGGTGTGTGTGTGTGTGTGTGTGTGTGTGTGTGTGTGTGTTTACATGGATATCTGAATTTCAGATCTCAACATGTTAGGTTTAAGATGCTTCGCAGACATCTAAATGTGGATATGAGTTGCAGGAAAGATCTAGGATGGAGATATTAATTTGTAAGTGATCAGCTAATAGAGATTTCCTTCTGGTTTAAACCTTGTACCTTCCTTTAGCTCTTGAGCAGAGTGAATTGGTTGCTATTTTGGCTGTGCAATCATATATTTTGGTGGCTTGAACATGTATCATGATTGTGTGTTCATGTACCATGAATAGTACATTCCATACCAGGATTATCTGAGCCTGCACAAGGGTTATGTCCTTCAATTTGTTAATAGACTTTATTCTTTTAGAGCAGTTTCAGGTTCACAACAGAATGGAGCAGAAAATATAGAGAGTTAGCACATAGCCCTCCCCACCCACACATATATACTCCCCTACCCTCAACATCCCTCATCAGTGTGGCATATTTGGTACACTAGATGAACCAACATGGGCACATTACTATCAACCAAAGTCCATAGTTTACATTAAGGTTCACTCTTGATGTTGTACATTCTACGGGTTTTGACAAATGCATAATGACATGTAGCCACCACTATAGTATCATACAGAATAATTTCACTGCCCATAAAATCCCTTGTGCTCCACGTATTCATTCCTCCCTCCCTCCCTCTCCCCAAACCCCTGGAAACCATGATCATTTATTGTTTCTGTAGCTGTGCCTTTTCCAGAATGTCATTTGGTTGGAATTGTACAGTTTGTAGCCTTTTCAGACTGGCTTCTTTCATTTAGTAATATGTCTTTTAAGTTTTTTTCATGTCTTTCACGGCTTGATAGCTCATTTCTTTTTTTTTCCACAGAATATATA
Source organism: Camelus bactrianus (assembly GCF_048773025.1). Classification (NCBI taxonomy): domain Eukaryota; kingdom Metazoa; phylum Chordata; class Mammalia; order Artiodactyla; family Camelidae; genus Camelus; species Camelus bactrianus. Next base: position 115,722,036 of record NC_133575.1, on the reverse strand, counting down.
TTTTAATTTACATATATGTACTGTTCATTGTTTCTAAGAACGTTTAGAGCTTTAGCTTTTTAAACTTACATAATTATCAAAGGAATAATGCCAACCACAAAATAAGAATTAACTCAAAAAGATACATACACCCTGCTATTAATAGCAACATTGTTTATAATTGCCAAGATATAGAAGCATCCTAAGTGCACATCAATAGTTCAATAGACAATGAAGATGCAGTATATATATATATATATATATATATATATATATATATATATATATATATATATATATATATATATATGGAATGGAATACAACTCACCCATAAGAAAGAAGGGTATTTTGCCATTTGCAGCCCTTCATTCACTTCTTTTTTTCACTTCAAAAACCAGAACCTTATAACTGTCAGAGACATTTCCATTACATCAAAAACAACAAAATACCTAGAAATAAACTTAACCAAGGAGGTTACCTATACTCTGAAAACCGAAATGACACAAAAAATGGAAAGATTTCTTGTGCTCTTGGATTGGAAGACTCAACACCATCAAAATGGCCACAGTACCCAAAGCAATCCACAGATCCAACGCAACCCCCAGCAAAATACTCACAACATTCCTCACAGAACTAGAACAGACAATTCCAAAATTTATAAGGAACCACAAAAGACCCCAAACAGCCAAAGCAATCTTTTGTAGGTCTTTTTTTTTTTTTTTCCCCACTTTCTTCTATTTGTTCTCTTTTCTTATGGCTTGATGACTAGAGACGGTCCTTTAACATCTGTTGTAAAGCTGGTTTGGTGGTGCTGAAATCTTTTAGCTTTTGTTTTTCTGTGAAGCTTTTGAGTTCTCCATCAAGGCTGAATGAGAGCCTTGCTGGACAGAGTGTTCTTGGTTGTAAGTTTCCCTCTTTCATCACTTTAAATATATGGTGCCACTCCCTTCTGGCCTGTAGAGTTTCTGATGAAAAATCAGCTAATAACCTTATGGGAGTTCCCCTGTATGTTATTCATTGCTTTTCTCTTGCTAGTTTTAATATTTTCTCTTTATCCTTAATTGTTGTCAGTTTGATGACTATGTGCCTTGGTGTGTTTCTCTTTGGGTTGATTCTGTGTGGTACTCTCTGCGCTTCCAGGACTTGGGTGACTGTTTCCTTTCCCAAGGTGGGGAAGTTTTCTGTTATTATCTCTCCAAAGATTTTCTCAGGTCCCTTCTCTCTCTCTTCTCTTTCTCGGACCCTATAATGCGATTATTAGAGCACTTCACATCGTCCCAGAGTTCTCTTAAATTATCCTCATTCATTTTTATTCTTTTTTCTGTTTTCTGTTCTGCAGCAGTGATTTCCACGAATCTGTCTTCTAGCTCACTGATCTGTTCTTCTGCCTCATTTAGTCTATTCTTGGTTCCTTCTAGTGTATTGTTCATTTCAGTGATTTTATTCTTGAACTCTGTTTGGGTATTCTTTATATTTTCCACCTCTTTGCTAAAAACTTCGCTCTGTGCATCTACCCTCCTCTTGAGTTCTCTGAACATCTTGGCCATCATTACTTTAAACTCTTTCTCAGATGGATTGCCTATCTCCTCATCACTTATTTCTTCCTCTGGGATTTTATCTTGCGCCTCGGCCTGGGAGATATTCCTCTGCTGCTTCATATCTTCTATCTTTCTGTGTGTTTGTGGATTCCTTCCACAGGCTCTGGGATTGTTGTTTTCTTATTTCTAGTATCTGCCCCTGGTGGATGAGGCTGGACTAGAGGCTCATGCAGGTTTCCTGGCAGGAGGGGCCAGTGCCTGCCCACTGCTGGGTGGAGCTTGGTCCTGGACCTCTGGTGGGCAGGGCTGTGTCTAGAGGCACTTGTGGCTCAGGAAGTCTGCTGATGGGTGGGGCTGTTCTCCCACCCTGTATGTTGTTTGGCCTGAGGCTTCCTTACAGGCTGTTGGGTGGGGCTAGGGCTTGGTGCTAATGATCCAATCAAGATGTCAGCCTCCAGGAAAGCTCATGTAGATGAACACTCCTGGAATGTCCACCACCAGCTTTTATGTCCCCTGAGTGAGCTGCAACCGTCCCCCATGTCTCAAGGAGATCCTCCAAACCCAGCAGGCAGGTCTGGCCCAGGTTCCTATGAAATCACTGCCTCTGCCCTTGGACCTGGTGCATGTGAGTTTCCATGTACACTTCTCAAGCGAATGGAGTCTCTGTTTACCCCAGTCCCATGAGGCTCCCAGAGCCAAGTCCCACTGGCCTTCAAAACCAGATGTCCTGGGGTCTCCTTCTCTTCCCAATGCCAGGACCCAAGCTGGGGAGCCTGGTGTGGGGCTCAGAGCTCTCACTCCTGTGGGAGGGCCTCTGAGACTTAACAAATCTTCAGCTTGTGGGTCACCCACCCGGGGGGTATGGGGCCCAATTAATTCGTGAGCACACCCCTCCTATCATCCCACTGTGGCTCCCCCTCCATGCTTCCAGTTGCAGAAGATCTTTTTTGCTAGGTTCCAGTCCTTTTTCTATGGTTGTTCAGCATTCAGTTGTGGTTTCATTATGGTCACAAGAAGATGCAAGCCCTTATGAAGTATGAAGAGGGATCTACCATGTGCTTATGGTTATCTGAATACACTCATTGATTGTAAGCTCGTATGTCATTGGTATTTATTCATTTGCTATATCTATATGAGTATATACCATGGTTGTCTACTTTTGCAATGCAGACTGGCTTCTTTATACTAACTTTAAAACTAGTATTAGGTTTTACATTCTGCTCATGCAACATAGTTGTTTGAATATCCATGTCATTATATGATGTTCCTTTGCTATAATTTTCAGTGTATTCACCTTGGAAATGTGTATAATATTTGTTTGTTCATATGTTATAAATAGCTATTCACTCATCATGGCCATCATTACTTGAAAGATATCAATTCTTACCTCTCTGCTCCACTGAAAAAATCTTGAGCATGTCTGCCTACTCTTGGATCATGGCTTTTGTGTCTGCACCATGGCAGTCTACTCCCCTAGCATGGCCATCTACTCCTAAATCATGATATACACATTGTGTGTGCACAAATCATGGTTAAGTTCTAATGTAACATATACTTCTTCACATTCATCATGATTGTTTAAACATGTACCATACTTGAGCTACATAGATGCCTTATCATATTTGAAGGCTTTCTATTTAAGTGTCATGGTTTTCAGTTTAGGGACTATGGTCACTTAAAAATTCAGCAAGGTTGTCAGAAGAATTTTGAGTGTCTGCTCTTCTAGTTACCTTCTCTGTACTTGTTTGATGGTCATCTGAGTGTGTACCATGGATTTATGTTCATTTAATGCTAATATCTGCTAATGTGCCACATTTCTCTGTATATATATCAGGGTTAAGTCCTTTTTTGTAGATATTTGCTAATTTGCTAAGGCTACCTGTTCAAGTGGCATGTTTTTTAAATTAAAAATTAAATTGTGGTTAAAAAAACATAAACAACCAACCATTTTAACTGTATGTTTTAGTAGTGTTAAGTACATTTGCATTGTTTTGCAACAGTCCAGTGGCATTCTTTTGATTACAAACAATATCTTAATAAAATGTGTACCAAGGACCTCTTCTATTGTTCAGTGATTATTAGGCTTATGTTCTATGGTTTTCTGACATGTACCATGTCCAAATCGTTTTATATCATAAATGTATTCACATAAATTATAATAATGTTGTTTGCTAGAAAAGTCTCATAGTAGTTGGAGGGCACATATTATGTCCAACCTGTTTTATATGTAATGGAGTTCTTCTCATGCATAATGGTTATTTGAACACATATCTCAGTCATGAGTTCATATAACACTGTTATCTTCATATGCATCATAGTTTTCTCCTTCCAAATTAAGGGCATTTGCTTCAGTGTTATTGGCATCTATTCCTAGTGTGAAGGTTTTCTGCTTGTTTATCATGATCATATGGACATAAAGCATAGTTATATACTAGCATAGCATAGTTGAACACACACTTAGGGGAATCTTTGCTCATGCAGCATGGCCATCTTCTCCTAAACCCAGAATTATTACTCAGGCACTTATGTGGTTCTGTCCTATAGTCCATGGATTCTTTCTGGAATTTGGATTTCATATCCTACACCAAGTGTCTTTGTTCCTGTAGAGTAATTGTCAATCATGATTATTAGAGCATTAATCTTTGTCATATGATTTTCAACACTAGGGTCTGCTAAATCACTGTGGATGTGTGAACATATATTACAGTTATTGCCCATACTACAAATGTTTCACATGCCCCCAGAATTTCCTGCCCATGGAGCATATTTTCTTACTGATATGCTATGATTTTCTTAACTATACTGTTTCTGTTGATTTATGTAAAATGGCCATCAGCTCTTGCACAGCTCATAAATTATGAATGTCTCAGCACATAGATTGACCATATAAAATTGCTGTTTTTGTGAAATAAAAATTGTCAAATATTGGCAAGTTTATGTGATATAACCCAATATCATGACTATTTATGTCTATAATGTGGACATTTTCTTATGTCAGAAGTCCACCTTCTCCTGTATCATAGTTTTCTATGTCTAAACCAGATTCAAAAAAACCAATCTAATATAGAACCTAGGGATTGCTTTTGGTGGGGGGTTGGATCAATTTAGAAAGACTTCTGTTCTTCATGTTCTCATCAACTAGAATAGCTATTCAGCATGTATCTGTTTTACATATTAGTCTCATGCATAAACTTTCCTTGGGAAAAAACTTTCATATCCTTATATTTCCTCTGAAAGTTAAACCACCTATATGACTGAAAAAGAGTATGGTGATGGGTCAGAATAGGTCTCTTTCAAGTGATCAATGTCTCAGATTCAAAGAAGCCATGAAGTTTATCTCCACCCAGAGTTCATAAAACAGGCAACTCTAAATTACATAATTCTATCACCACTTAGGGACTTCTGTACCAGGAGACAAGGCTTAGATTTCTTTATGCTGTGGCCCCTATATGGGACTGAATTTATTCTCAAATATCTCTTTATGGGAAAACATTGCATTTCTATCCAAGAAACATATTCTCATCATTCAGCATTTTCTCAACCTGATTCAGAGGAAAAAGCCCATCTACTCCGGGCCCTTTGTTATTTTAGAACAATCCCCAAAATGGTATAAAGAGACCCCAGGTCTTAATATTCTAGGATTTCTACAATATTGAACAATTACCCATGGCAAAGGCATTTGTGATAGTAAAAATCAAACAGAATTGGGGGAAAATAAAGTGAAGACATGAGATTTTTTTAAGATCTTGGATTATAAAGAGGTAACTGAGGCTGAGAGAAATTCTGTGACTCACCTAGTCATAAGAAGACAAGGAAAGAGATGGAATTGTACCCTAAGACTTCTGATTACTGATTTAGTCTTTATACTGTCCTCTGTTGGATGGGCTCTGGTATAATTAAGAGAGGAGTATGCTGGGAGTGAATTTTGGTGGCACTGATGAACTAGAGAAGGGGGACTGTCACATTAAGCATTTACAAACTGTGTACTAGGGAAGTTAAATGGCTCTAACAGAGTTGAATAAAATCTTTTTTTTACCTTTTCTTCCTCATTCCCTTTGTCTTCTACTCCTTTCCCCTTCCTCTTTCCCTGAACATGGAACTCAGGTCTCTCCAAGTTGCTGCCTAAGAAGATGATAATCACACAAATGAATCACTTCTACATGACTAGCCTTGGGCTTCTCTTCCTGATTAACATTCTCCCTGGGACAACTGGCCAAGGGGAATCAAGACGACAAGAACCTGGGGACTTTGTGAAGCAGGATATTGGCGGGTAAGTACCCCTAACTCCTAGAATAAAACAAGACTGTGATAAATTATTGACTTCAACCAAAGTTCTTTTTTTAATTGAAGTATAGTTGAGTTACAATATTGTGTTAGTTTCAGGTGTACAGCAAAATGATTCAGATATATATATATATATATATATATATATATATATATATATATATATATATATATATATTCTTTTCCATTATACGTTATTACAAGCTATTGAATATAGTTCCCCCTGCTATACAGTAGGTCCTTGTTGTTTATCTACTTTAAATATAGTAGTATGTATCTGTTAATCCCAAACTGCTAATTTATCTTCCACCTTCTCTTTCCCCTTTGGTAACCATGAGTTTGTTTTCTATGTCTATGAGTCTGTTTCTGTTGTATATATAGATTCATTTGTTTTAGTTTTTAGATTCCACATATAAGTGATATCATATATTTGTCTTTCCCTGTCTGAATTACTGAGTATGATATTTTCTAGATACATCCATGTTGCTGCAAATGGTAATATATCATTCTTTTTATGACTGAGTAATATTCCATTATGTATATACACACACAGAGGCACACATACCACATCTTCCTTATCCATTTACCTGTTGGTGGACACTTAAGTTGTTTCCATGTTTTGGCTAGAATAGTGCTTCTCTAAACACTGGGGTGCACGTATCTTTTCAGATTAGAGTTTTTGTCTTTTCTAGATATATGCCCAGGAGTGGGATTGCTAGTTCATATGGTAGTTCTATTTTTAGGGTTTTTTTTTTTAACATTTTTTATTGAGTTATAGTCATTTTACAGTGTTGTGTCAAATTCCAGTGTCGAACACAATTTTTCAGTTATACATGAAAATACATATATTCATTGTCACATTTTTTGTTTTCCTGTGAGCTACCACAAGATCTTGTATATGTTTCCCTGTGCTATACAGTATAATCTTGTTGATCTACTCCTACATTTTGAAATTCCAGTATGTCCCTTCCCACTCCCCACCCACTTGGCAACCACAAGTTTGTATTCTATGTCTGTGAGTCTGTTTGTGTTTTGTATTTATGTTTTTTTTTTTTTTTTTTTTTTTTAGATTCCACATATGAGCGATCTCATATGGTATTTTTCTTTCTCTTTCTGGCTTACTTCACTTAGAATGACATTCTCCAGGAACATACTTGTTGCTGCAAATTTTTAGTTTTTTGAGGACTTTCTACAATATTTTCCATAGTGGTTGCGCTAGCTTACATTCCTACCAACACTGCAGAAGGGTTCCTTTTTCTCCACAGCCTCTTCATCATTTATTATTTGTAGAATTTTTGACAATAACTATTCTGACTAGTATGAGGTGATATTTTACTGTAGGTTTTGCGATATTTTACTGTAGGTTTTGATTTGCATTTCTCTAATAATTAGTGATGTTGAGCATCTTTTCATGTGCCTATTGGCCATATGTATATCTTCTTTGGAGAAATGTCTAGGTCTTCTGCCCATTTTTGATTTTTTAAAAAAATATTGAGTTGTATGAGCTATTTGTATATTTTGCAGATTAAACCCTTCTTGGTTACATCATTTGTGAATATTTACTCCCAGTCCGTAGGCTGTTTTTTCACTTTGCTTACGGTTTCCTTTGCTGTGCAAAAGCTTATGTTTGATTAGGTCCCATTTGTTTAGTTTTGCTTTTATTTCTTTTCCCTTGGGAGACTGTTGTAAGAAAATATCACTACAATTTATGTCAGAGAATGTTTTGCCTATGTTCTCTTTTAGGAGTTTTATGGTGTCATATATTTTGGTCTTTAAATCATTTTGAGTTTATTTTTGTATGTGGTGTGAGGAAGTCAACCAAAGCTTTTGATTTTTTTCCCCAGATGAACTCAAGTACTCTGGTGCCTGATCCTTAGACATTGCATTGTATTTCGAAAAACATCAGCAGCTCAAACTCTAAACGTTTAAAAATGAGATCTCAAAGGTCTTCTTTTGCAACTTCCTAACCCTTGTTTTAATTCCCTCTGTAATGTCTTAAAATCAGTTCTCTTCAGATATTTGCTCTCAATTTTCTCTCTTCTCTCTTAGACTTTCAACCTGTCCTTTTTAATTTTCTCTGTCCCATTAGCATTTAAATGTGATCAAGAATCTCCCATCTTAAATTTAAAAATCTTCCCTCCAGATAGTGCTTTAAATCCTTCCTCCTCTTCACAGTCATACTGCTTGAAGAAGCAATTTTCTTTATTGTCTCTACTTACTCACTTCTCACCCATTCTTCCACTTCTGCTGTCTGACTTCCAACTCCATGACTGTAAGGCAACCTCTGCAACCAGTGTCCAATGTTGGCTGTGCTGCTAAAATGAACACTTATCTGTTCTTTTGCTACTCAATTTCTTTAGTAGTAGCAACATTCAACATTGTTGACTCTTCCCTCCTTCCTTAACTCACTTTTATTATTATGGAATTATATATATATAATAATTTTATATATAAAATTCTTTTCCATATATATGGAAACATATTATTGTGAAATTATATAATTATATAGTACCATATTATATAATTGTATATTGTTAAGGAATAGTTCTTTCTTTGACTTCAGAGACACCACAATTCCCTTGTTTTTAGAGTAGTTTCTCTAGAAGTGGAGCCTGAGACAAGGACTCTTAAGCAAATAATTTATTGAGTGAGTGCTCTGAGAGAAACTTGTAAGAGATAAGGGAAGTGAGATAGGGAAGGGGAAAAAGTAAACCAAATGTGTGATTTCATTTGAAGTGTAGCCTCCATTTGACCCCATGGGGAGATATGGATCATGAATGGCACTACAGTTTTGGCCCATCTTGAGGCAAAGGACCTGGGCTTTTGTAGCTTCATCTCAGTTAGTCATTGCCTGTGGGCACACTGGAGGAAGGCATACCCTTCCAGGCATTTTAGAGCGAGATGATTCTGTTCAGCCAATGGTAATACTCTGAAGTAACTAGGGGGGTGGTTTCACTTGTCCAGTAAGAGTTCTGGACATAGTGCCAACAGTAAATACTTAACCTAGTTTTCTTCATGCTTTTATGACTGTGCTTTCTACAATATTTTCCACAATATTACACAGCTATATCAGAGGCCTTTATAATATAAAGATATTTTGTAATCTCTTCTTTTGTTTATTGCTCAGATATTGGTGTTTTTCTTTGTTTTGTTCTGGGTGTTCTTTTTACCATTCACACTCTGAATGATTTCATTTATCCCCATGACATTGTTACCTTATATATATGCCAATGACTCTCATCTCAATCACCATTCCTAACCTCTCTTGAGTGTCAGACCTCTATATCCAACTATTGGACATGTCCACTTGGCTATTCCATAAACTCATTAAACTAAGCATGTCCAAAGTACTCTCATTATCTCCATCTCCTTTCCCCATTCTAAAAACAGCAAACAAACAAACATAACATATTCCTCATCCATTTTTCCTTGTTTCAGTCAATGGTACCACTACACACCCCATTGCTCAAGCCAGAAACTTGGAATCATTTTTTCCCATTTTTTACCCTTCACTTTGCAGTCAGTCCCTAATGTCTATCATTTCTTCCTCCCACATCCTTTGGATTCATCTACATTTTTCAAACTTTCCTGATATCACCTTATTTTAATCCAATGCTGTCTTCCACTTGGACTACTGAAAGAGTGTCTAATTGGTCTTACTTCTTAAAGTCTTGCTCCTATCCAGACCAACCTCCACTTTGTAGCCAGTGTTTCTTCTGCAATGCATGTTGCATCATATCTATCCTGTTTAGAGTTATTTAATGGCTTTCTATTATCCCTAGATGAAAGTCCAAACTCCTTAACATAATTTTATAAGGCCCATTATGACCCAGCCTCTTGTCAGCCCTATTTCTTTGTCCTTCTGTTACCAAACTCTGTGTTCTTCTGCTATATTGAACTTCTTTTGACTTTAAAATTCAACCTCATTCAGGGAATATCATTACTAGAAATGACCCCCTTAGTCTATAAATATTTCAGTATTACACAGGATATTTTATCCTTTGGTCGTGTTTTGTCATTGTTTTACATTTGGCTATTGTCCCATATTCTTGGAAGCATTAGGGCTTGTTCCTAATTATTTTTGCAGGGTTAATTATCTTAATGTACTGTGAGTCTTTCCATCTTCTATTAGCATTTTCAAGAAAATCTCTGGGGCTGAGAGCTACAGAACTGGATTAATATCTTCTTAGAAACTTGGCCCATGAGGACCTTTTTGTTCTTTATCCCAGTGTGGAAAAAAAAGACAAATTCTGTTTTACTAACTTATCATGTATCTGATTTCACTGGAAATGATAATGTTCTAAATAAAATGGAAGTTCTAAATAAATGAATCTTACCACTTCAAATGTTAAAGCCTTTTAAATTTTAATTCTGAGAATAAAGTTCTCTAAAAATTGTATTGCATCTTTTCTAATAATCCTAAACAAGAATTTTGAACAGAATAGTTCCACTTCTTGGTGACTTTCTGATCATAAAAAAATTCATTTTATTTATTCTATATATGCTTTTTTCATTTGTGTATTCACCCTCAGTGTTAATTGTCACCTCTTCTGTTTACGTTAGTTTGTTTATGTCCTGTTGGTGCTTAGAAAACAAGACAGCCAAGCCTTTTAATAATTATACTAAAGAGGAGGCCAAGACATCCTGCTTGAAAAAGCAGAGACAAGTGCTTGTGTTTAATACAGGGGTATTAAAAAAACCTTTTGGGGGGTTTTCTTTCTTCCAAGTGCAATGTAATTCATGCTTTGGAGGGACAAGATGATGAAAAGTCTGGCTGTAAATATTAGGGTTGTCATCGTATTTGTATTTGCTAGAAAAAATGAATCAATACTATTTAAAAATATATGATATATGCTGGTAACTCTGATACTTAACAGCTGCTTCCTTTTGTTTGCTTGTTTTCATACCTTCTTAATGATGTTTTTGTGTGTTGAAAAAATCCATTTGCTGCATTATTTTATCCACCTTTAGTGGTTTATTCAATTAAATCACCTGGGTTGGCTAACCAAGAAGCTTCAACAATCAACAGTGGTTTATTGACCAGTACTTTGTTTAAATCATGTTATAAATGCAATGGTAGTCCACATTTGGTATGTGTAAACAAGGAAGCAGGCTCCACACCTGAAGGTTTTGATTTAGTAACTCTGGAGATAGTGCCTAAAAATCTGCATTTTTATCAAATGCCCCAGATGATTCTGATGTAAGGTATCTTTGAACAATACCTTGGGAACAGAGTCCTTGTTTTCAAAGAACTTAAAGTTTAGTTAGGGATATGGGATTCTGAAATTTTAGAATAGAACACATGGGAAAACTCAGAGAGCATCTAATCTGATTCTTTATTTTGTTCATGAAGAAATTGAGTTCCAGAAAAGGAAATTGACTTTTATAAGACCTTACAGCAAATTAATAGTAGAGCTAGGTCTAGAACACCAGTCTCTGATTCCCAGCCCCATATTCTTGAAGAAAAGCTATAGGGAACAGTTTCAGCTTCATATAATAAAGACATTTCTTATACTCCTGCTTCTTGGTTCAGTATTTTGACCATTAACAAATGAGAAATATGTGTGAACAATGTTAGGTTGGACCATTACGGAAGTATAATTTTTCTGGGTCAAAATGGTCAAATGTAAATAATTTCATAATAGGTTGAACTACATAGCAAGTAAATGCCAGATAGATCTTCTGTCCAGGTTTGACTTCAATCTGTTGAAAGTGGAAGTGTGTATCAGTCAGGATCCCAAGGAAAACAGATGGGGCATTTTGATTAAGACTATTTGAGGAGGACAGATTTACAAAGGGACTAATTGTACAGGTATGGTCTGAATGTAGGTGCACCCCAAGGAATAGAGCAAGAACCTAAGGTCAGCAGCAGATACGTCATATAAAACAAGTTTTCTTAAGAGGTGGTGCAGAGATCTTTAGTGGAGGCGATATCACAGAGAGAGAGCCAAGGGATTATATACTCAGACTTTACCCTTCTTCCTCCCTCTGATCTTCTGCCAAGTTGAAGCCAGAGGTCATGGGAGCCCTGTTGATATAGTTTGTATAGGTTAACCTTATAACAAAGAGGACAGGATGAAAGACAATGTATAATATATCTGAAAGGGGAAATGAAAGACACTGGGCACAAGACCCTACATTTGCATGACACCATATCACCACATTTTCTGCATTAGGATTATATGGTGGTGGCAGTGGTGAGAGCAGATACTGTGAATTTAAGAAGAAATGATTGGACTGTTGTCTCCTTGTCACATCCATAGCCTGACTTGGTGCCACTGTACCAAATGTGTCAGTCCGTGTAAGTGTTTTCATTGTGAAATATAGTTTCTCAGTTCTCTTAATCTCAGAATAAACTGGCACCTGTGGCCACACATGTAAATGCTAAGTTACTAAAAGAAACATGAAGGACTTAGTTTTTATTTCACTTTAACTCAGTAAACAATGTGAACAGGTGGGGCACATGTTGCATGGGTATGTCTCAGGCCGACTGTGATTTGAAGTATAAGTATGAAAAGACCAATCTCTTACATGTATATACAGAGTCAATACATTAATCACCAAATCTTAAAATTCCAGAACCAGATATGAGACCTGAAAACTTGTAAGCCCTAATCTCCTACCCTGATCAAGAATCCCTCTTGTATTATGCTTGATGACTGACCTACCAGTTTGACTCCTTCCAGCAGTAAACTGCACTGCTACTATGGGATATATAGCTCTAGGGGTTGGAAAATGCCTCTTATACTGAACAGAAGTTCACCTTCCTGTAATGTCTATTAGTTTTAGGCCCCTGTAGCACTTGCTTCTTTTTTCATGTAACAGCTCTCAGAGCTACTTCATGCTTTCTTGTGTATAGGTAACTCTTATTACTTTCATCTATTCTCCTCAAATGATACGATCTTCCAGGCATTGCTTAAAACTGGACACTCTCTTTTGGTCTCTAATTAGATTTTTTTAAAACTTGGTTCAAGACTTTATTATTATTTGTAGTTTTCATATTCCATCATGTTACTTTAAAGCTTATATTTAAATAACTAACTCTTTCTATGTACCAAGCACTATTCTAAATGCTTTACATGTATTAATTCATAGAATCTTAATAACAGACCTGCTAGCTAAGTGCTGCTATTATTCCTGTTTCACAGATAAAATATGGAGTCATGGAGAGGTCAAGTAACTTGCCAAAGCTTACAGTTAGAAAGTGGCAGAGCCAAGACTGAAACCCAGACAGTCTGGCTCTAGAGTACATGCTATTAATTGCTACAATGTATTGCTTTTCATGTGTTTGGTCATTTTTAAGTAAGAATTAAGCACATGCCCATTTCTTTTGTGCACATGAACATTTACTTGTGTACAGCAATCCATCAATCTCTGAATACTTAGTATCTCAGTCACATGACTGCCTGGCCTGTGCTAAAATGGGGCAAATGTAATTTTCCTATAGGACCTGGAGGAATAAGAAATATCATTTTACATTTTGAGGTAGCAATGTAACATTTGTAACACAGGACATTTGAAACCAGGATCAAAAATATTTGGTAGGTGATGCTATGACTTCCTATTGTATCACATCAAGAGGCAAGGCTGTCTCAGTAATACTGATGCTAAATATGATCTCTTGGTTAAGTTGATGACTGTCAGGACTCTCCATTTTAGGGATACCAGGCACCAGAACTGATTGAGAGATTTGAGCTGGTGACCAGCTCCTTGCTTTGGTCATCACCATCAGTGTGATATAGAGAGTAAATAATAGTGGGGAAGGGAATATTCCTAGTACTGTAGTTTCCCCTCCTTTTGTGTCATAATTCTTTTCTCCACATAGGCAGTGCTGTAAGTGGTTCTCACACTGGCCTATGAAAGTCCACCTAACCAGAAATGTTGCTGATATAGTGCTCATGCATTGGCAATATGGTTACAAACATTCAGCTATTAATTATGAGAAATAAAGACTTGTGTAGCCTTGCTTGGAAGACTAGTTAACTTTTATATCATTGTTTCAAAAGAAGAATGTACCTTTAAATCTTTGCAAATTTTGGAATACAATCCATTTTAAGTTGGGATATATCTGCTTATGTTCACATATGAAATCATATCCCTAAGGTCTAGTACCTTGTTATTTAATCATTCACAACATGCAGTAGTCAGATCTTCTTCTGCATTTAATTTTTATTGAAGTATAATTGATTTACAATGTGTGTCAGTTTCTAGTGTACAGCAAAGTGATTCAGTTATATATATGTGTATATATATATACATATTCTTTCTCATATTCTTTTCCACTATGATTTATTACAGGATATTGAATACAATCCTCTGTGCTATACAGTAGGACCTTGTTGTTTGTCTACTGTTTTGTATTTTGTTGAGAATTTTACATCTGTATTTATCAGGGATATTGATCTGTAATTTCATTTTCTTATAGTGCCTTATTTGGCTTTGATATCAGGGTAATGCTGGCTTTATAAAATGAATTTGGAAGTGTTCCCTCTTGAAATTTTTGGAACAGTTTGAGAAGGATTGGTGTTAATTCTTCTTTAGATGTCTGGAGGAATTCCCCAGTGAAACCATCTGGGCTTCTCTGTGTTGGGAGTTTTTTGATTACTGAGTCAATCTCCTTACTTATTATAGATTTGCTTAGACTTTCTATTTCTTCATGATTCATTCTTGGTATATCATATGTTTCCAGGAAATTATCCATTTCTTCCCAGTTATCCAGTTTGTTGACATATAATTATAGTCTCATAATTCTTTGTATTTCTGTGCTATCATTTGTAATGTCTCCTCTTTTATTTCTGATTATATTTATTTAAGTCTTCTCTCTTGTTTTCTTAGTTAACCTGGCTAAAGCTTGCCAATTTTGTTTATCTTTTCAAAGAGCCAGCTCTTTTTATTATGCCCCTTAACATAATAAAGGTCGTGTACAACAAGCCCACAGCTAACATATTCAGTGGTAATAAGTCTAAATCCTTTCCTGTTTACCAGTGAATTTTATACTTTCATATGTTTTCACAGTACTAATTAGCATCTTTTCTTTTAGCTTGAAGAACACCCTTTAGCATGTCTTGTAGGACAAGTCTAGTGGTTATGAATTTCCTCAGCTTTTGTTTGCCTATGTAAGTCTTTATCTCTCCTTCATTTCTGAATGACAGCTTTGCTGGGTAAAATGGTCCTGGTTGACAGTATTTTTTTTTTTTTTTTAGCACTTTGAATATATCATCCCAGTCTCTCCAGGCCTGCAAGATTTCTGCTGGGAAATCTTCTGAGAGCCTTATCAGGATTCCTTTGTATGTGGTGATTGTTTTTTCTCTTTCTGCTTTCAAGGTTCTCTGTCTTTGATTTTTTGAGAGCTTGATTATAATGTGTTTCAGAGAAGATGTCTTAAAGTTGAGTCTGTCTGGGGATCTTTGAACTTTCTTTACCTGGATGACCATATCTCTCCCCAGACTTGGAGAGTTTTCAGTCATTATTTCTTTCTAAAGATTTCTGTCCCTTTCTCTCCTCTTTCAAGGACTCCCATAATGCAAATATTGTTTCTTTTAATCATGTCCCATACTTAACACAGGCTTTCTTCATTTTTTTATTCTAATTTTTTATTCTCCTCTGATTAGATAATATCAAGAGATCTGATTGAGCCTACTTTTGAAGCTGTCTGTTGCATTTTTTTTTCATTTTATTCATTGTATCATTAATCTTCAGGACTTCTGTTTTTTTTTTTAATTTGTTTCTTTATTGAATTCTTTCTCATTTTGCTCATGCGTTGTTTTCCAGAATTCATTGATTTGTCTATCTGTGTTCACTTGAGCTTGCTTAAAATCATTATTTTGAATTCTTTTTCAGATAACTCACAGATCTCCACTTCTTTGGGGTCAGTTACTGGAGTATTATTTTGTTCCTTTGGTGGTATCACATCTCCTTACTTTTTCATGTTTCTAATGGGTTTGCATTGATGTCTGTGCATTTGAGAGTGCAATCACGTCTTTCATTCTTTTCTGACTGGCTACAGTAGTAAAAGACTTTCACCTGGAGGTGGCTTTAAGGGGCACCAGCTGGGTGGGATACAGCATCCTTGGTTTTGGGGAAGGCACAGTGCTGTAGTCACCATGCTGCTCCATTGGCAGAGGTTGCCATTGGTCAGACTATGGGGGTCTTCTGTGGCCAAGGCTGCAGAGGACCTGCAGGTGGTAGTGGTAGGTAAGGCTATTGGAATCTTCAGAGGCTAAGGCTTCTGAGGTCTTCCTGTTCCCCTATCCCCGTTGTTTTTTTGTTCATAGGAGGATGTTCTAACTGAACAGATCCTTCTCAGTGCCTGGTCTGACATGCTGACACATAGAGTCCTCAGAGAAGTGTTGGAGCCAATGTCCTAGGATCAGTTGCACATGGAATTAACATAGCACCTGGGTCATGGGACACACTTGCTGCAGCTATAGTACTGGTGTCTAGGGTGTGGGCATGCGTAGCTATCCCATGGAATCAGTTCTTGGGTCTCAGGGAGTCACCACTGTGACTCTGGCTGTTAGGGAGGGGCCAGAATGCAGCAGTGGAACAGACTCTGGGATGACAAGGTACAGTGGTGGCTTGGGCCCAGGGGCTAGGATGCAGTAGTAGCATAGTCTGGAGTTGGTAGGTCAAAGTTTCAATTCTGGCCACAGAGGGAAGTTCCAGGATAGCAGTAACATAACTCTGGTTGAGATCCAGGAACTTGGGCATAGAGCAGTGGCAGCACAGTGCTGACAATGACAGTCAGAGGTATGAACTGGAACCAAGTGGATTGGGCTCAGGGCAGTGGCTGCCTAGTCCTAGCTATGATGGGTCAGAGCCCCAGCCTGAAACCTGAGTGGGGACTCAGGTCAGTGGTAACACCCCTGGCAATGATGGTTCAGAGCCTTGATCTGGGACTGGAGGGTGGAGCTCAAAGTAGAGGTAGCCTGGTCTCAGCAATGATGGGTCAGAGCCACAACCTGGAATCTAGAGGACAGGCAGGATTTAGGACAGTGAGAGCCTATCTCAGCAATGACAATTAAGAGTCTTGACCTGGAATGAGGGGAGTGTGGCTCAGGGCAGCAGCAGTATCCCTTGCAATGAAAGCCCAGAGCCGGGACCTGGAATGCAGTGGGTGGGGCCCAGGATGGCAGCATCAGGGCCCTGATAATGGAGGTCTAAGAGTGGCTTGAGACCCAAGGGGTGGGGCTCAGGTCAATGGTAGCACCCCTGGCAATGATGAATCAGAGCTTTGACCTGGAACCTTGTGGGTGGGAATTAGGGCAGCAGCAGCAAAGCCTAGAAAATGGCAGCCAAAGTGTGACTTGTAACCCAGGGGGATAGGCCGGGGCAGAAGAGGCTTCCCTGGTAATGGTTGGGCGAAGCCTTGACCTGGGGTCAGGAATGGGTGAAAAGCAGTGGCAACTCCAGTTTCTTATACAGTAAGGTACTATGGTACCTGATTCCTGAGAGTGGGGCACATCAGCAACTAGGTACCCTGAGGGCAAGTCTCACCTTAGTGACAGCTCCACCCTGGAAGTAGAGATCCAGAGGGGGCCACTCCATGCTATTCTATCAGCTGGGTTCAGCATCAGTAAAGACTGTGTGAGATCTCTTTAGCAAAAGCTGCAAATGTCCAAAATAGTGAGGCTTCCTGGGGTTCTCTGCCCTCCTTCTCCCTGTGTGATAAACTTCATCAGGGGTGATTCTGCTAGGTGTGGAGCAGGTCTTAACTGAGATGGGATGACACAGGTAACATGTTTCCTATACTTTTCTATGTGGCCATCCTTGATTTTTAAGCTCCTCAATTTTTTGCTGCTGCTTCTTTGTTGTTTAGAGCTTTCCCTTGGCTTTCTTCAGTTTGTAGTTGTTTATTTATTGTTCTTGGGGGTTTTGTGTGTGTGTGGAAGGGACTTTGGGACTTCCTAGCCCTCCATCTTGCTGACATCACCTTCTGCACAATAATTATTTATTTTTAAAAATCTGTTCTTTCCCAGAGATATACATTATTAGGGAGAATGCCATCCTTGTAATGAAGTAAATTTCCCCTCTCTTTGGGTTGTTTTATGAACTGCATCAGCAACTCCATATCTGAGCCTCTTCTGCTTCCCCCTGACATAAACACACCAGGGTCCTTCCTCAATGTGATTGAACTAATACTATTACTGCCAACATCCTGAATTTAATTGCTCAGTGAGCTTAACTTTTCCCATAGCATGAAAGTGCATCTCTTTTGAAGGTGTCTCATTACATTTTTAGGAGTTTGGGGAAAAAGGAATGATCAACTCTTAATGTATATTGAGCTTTACCATTTACAAAGCAATTTTATGTTTATTATCTTATTTACTTATTTCTCCCCAAAGCTTCATAAGTTGGGGAATTATCCCTATTTTACATGCAAGGAAATAGTTCACATGATTAGTTAGTGGCAGAATCAGGACTAAAACTGTTCATTTGACCCTAGTTCTGTGGATTTGCCACTAGAATCTTTATAGGACTAGAAAAATGACTAAATTTGCCTAACGTACAGATAGTTTATTAGTAACATCATTTTCATGCTTAAATGATGGATTACTAATATCATATTTAGTCTAGCCAGTAATGATAGATATAAGGCAAAATGAACATGGTTATTGCATCAATCTCATCAAGCTAATAACCATGTGACTTTGAAGAATTCCTTTCTCTTGTTGGTGTTTTAAGTCTCCATCTTTAACATGAAGGGAAATAATTATATGATCTCTAGGGTCCTCCATAATCCTGGCATACAATGATTATTTGTTGTTTCTCAAACTACTTTGGATGAGCACAAACTACAGAATCTTCAGCTTGTTGCAGTTCAGTTATTTAAGAAGAGAGAGTTCTCACTTGGGCTCTAGATTAAACCAGCTTCCAGCTCCCCATGCAATAATTTAACACACATCAGGAGAAAACTTCACCAGTAATCAAGTGCAAAATTATACAGAAATCTATTGAAAATTATTTTGGAGTGATATTTAGCATTGATTTTTGACATAAAAGTTTAAAAGTTATTAGTGAAGAATGCTGCTAACATGTCAACACAGAGTCAGCAAGGGATGGAAATGCACTGTCATGGAAATTGTTATTTTAGTAAGAGTGGCAGCACAGTATATTGGTCTAGTATTTTGGAATTATGGATCCAAATTTTAGCTTTTCCATTAACACTCTGTGGTTAAAATTACATTCAGGGGTTTTAGAATTACCGTCTATGAATCCACTTGGAGTAGATAATCTCTGAAGCCCTTTATAGCTCATCTATGACTCTGTGAGGATTCTCCTTTTTATCCCCTTCCAGTAATCCATGAAATGGCTTTTCATTCAATTCATAGACCTATTTCCCAGAAATCAAATTAGGCTGACCAGGGTCAAGATTCTCCACAGGGAGAGTTAAGGGAAAATGAGAAAGAAATTTTCACAAACTCTATTGAGCTCCCACAGCCTCTCTCCCCATAGCCCATGTAAGGTGAACTCAGAATATTGATGACTGAGCCAAATGTGAGCCAAGACCTGACAGGGTGCCTGTATTTATCTCTTCAGCATATTGATGTCAGTTTGTTAGCTCTGCACTACAGTTCCCTTTTTACTTCCCACTTCCAAATGAGGTATCTGTATCACTTCTGGTACTCTTTTCACTAAACCAGCCAATCATCTCAACTCTTCACTGGGTTCCAGTGTCTCTTGGCCAAAGCTTTCTTTATGGCTTTGGCTGGTGGAGGTGCCAATATTTTGTTGTGACTATTTAAATTTGAATAATGCATTTGAATGTATAAACTACTATTATAAAAAAGAAAAAAACAAACTTTTATTACTTCTAGATATTAAGCATTATTTAAGTCTGGAAGTTTTAATGTGTTGTTTAATATTAAAACAATATATCTGTGAAGTTATTTTATTTTTAAAGATGAGAAACCTAACACTAGAGGTGTTATATAATTTGCCCAAAGTCACTCAAGTAATAAAGTCAAATGCATGTCTCCAGACTCTTTAAGACTAGTTCCCTTTCTCCTTGTATGTTTATCTATTCTATCATTTGATTATCTCAGCAAACCTGTAAGCAGGGGGAAGATTACTCACCTTGTTTTATTTTATTTTATTTTATTTTTTTGCTTTGTTTTTTCTAAAAAATCATTGAATGATTACGTGAATTGAATTAGGTTTATGAGTTAAGGAAATTGGGGCTCAAAATGATTTTTCAAAGTTTACCAGCTAGGGAGTGGCAGTTTAGAGTAAGAATTACTCAATTCAGATGTTCCTACTATCCTGTAGACCTTTGCCACCACGAAGGAGAATTGTTAGTGGGAAGACATATTGACTACCTCTCAAGATTCCTTCTCAACTGTTACCCTATGTCTTTTATTGCCCTGATTAACTAGATGCTAGGAATAGTATATATATATATTAATGGCAACCTTCTGGGGCCAACATAAGAATGGATAAAACTGACACCTATAGAGATACAGTATCATAATTTGCTTAATGGTCTACTCTAAATCATGAATACAGCTGGCAATAGGATGTCAGATTCCTGACTTCTAGTTTATTACTTGATTATGCACTGTGCTTCTTGACCCTTAGCAACAGCCATTTCCTTCGCTATATCCCTTTTCCTCCTAAACTACCCAGGGCCATTCTTTATTTCCATTCCTGTCCAACTACACCAAGTTCCTCCTCACAAAGTGAAAGCATTAGTCACAGCCTGGACCTGATTAGGTGATTAGTAAAGTGACTACTTCTTGCAAAGGCTTTCAGAAGGCATCCACACTAGCTAAACAGGAGGTAGCTGATGGGCTTTAGAAAATCAGAAAGTTTGGATTATATTCCTATTTCAGTCTTATAAGCAATATGACTATGGGCAAATTTGGTGTATTCTCTGAACTTATTTCCCCATGTATGAAATAAGAGAGATTAGGGAATCTCTTAAGAGACCCGGTAGCCTTAACATTTAATTGACTGTTATTGCTTTGTTGTTCTGTCTCCACAGGGTAAGAGGTAGGTAGACTACATGCAATTTAAGGGTTTTTTATGCCTCTGTTGTTCTGTGAACCTATGTTTCTCTAGGCTACAAGAGGGTTAAGTTCTTAATAAGATTTTCTTTTTTTTCTTTTGAGGCCCTTTTTTTCATGAAACAAAATTTGATAAACCAACTTTATGCCAGGTCCTATACCTATAGACATCCTGTCCAAGATTTCTACTGGTGTTTCTCCCCTGCTGGGTTGGGGCTGGACCATACATTTGATAAAGCTCATGCCAATGCTGAAATAAGAGTTTAAGTATAGTGATTGACCACTGTCTGGTCACAGGCAGTCATTGTGACAAACAGGAAGTGTTTGCTGGTTTGGTTAATACAAAGGTATTTAATTGGACCAGTATATTGATTGACATTTTCTTGAATTATTGTTTAGACATGTAATTATTTGCTATTAAGAACTATTATTTTTTGTCTCTTTTTCTTCCACTGTCTCAGACTCTCTCCTAAGCATGCTCCAGATATTCCTGACGACAGCACTGACAACATCACTATCTTCACCAGAATCCTGGATCGTCTTCTGGATGGCTATGACAACCGGCTTCGACCTGGGCTTGGAGGTCAGTTACTACTTTAAGATCGTCTTAACTATTGTCATCTAAAAAGATTCTTAAGGAGGTGCGTTCAGTAGTCTATTGACCAATGAGGTTAGTGAAAGTTTCTTCCCTCTGAACACTGGAAATTAATTTGAATCCTTCATTTCAATGGTCAATCTCTAGTCTGGTTTTAGAAGGTTCTGAATTTCACTTAGGTAAATGCATATAGTGTATTATCTCACAATGTTTGGCCAAGCCAACGTTAGTAATAAAATACCAATCCTTCCCTGGATTGATACCAATCCCACACCTGGCAGGTGTGGCCCAGGAACAGATGGGAAACATGCCCTTGTTCTAAAAATGCTGAGCACATGTCAGCCTGATATTTCAAATAGGAGAAGTCTGCTGGCTAGATTGGATCTTAGTTTAGTATGACCAGCAATATGATCACAATGAAGTAATGTGTTATAAAACTTCATTGGCTATACTGAAAGGGAAGATGCAAATGTATGTATATTTAATTTTTTCCTGAACCATTTGAGAATTAGTTGCATATATCATAATGTTTTATCTTTAAATACTTCAGTGTGTATTTCCTCAGAAAAAGAAATTAATTTATAAAATTAATTCAGAAATTGTGACCTGACATAACACTATTTTCTAATCTGTAGTCCATAGTCACTTTTGCCAGTCATTTACGTTTATTCTATTCTATTCTATTCTAAGAAAACCCTTTCCTTCTCTTTAATTAGTTAGGTAACAATTAGCATGAACTGATGGATTCTTATTTTATTCAATGAATTTTAATCCATTAATGTTATTATTGATTATTATCTATTTTGATTAGAATTTTTGCTCATAATTTCCCATATTTACTTAGTGCGAGCCTATTCAAGATGGCTTTTGATATGTTCTTATTTTTTTGAAGAACTTTTTGATTTTATGGCATAACAGTATATTTCATCCTTAACTTGTACTCTCCCTTATTCAGCCTTGGAATCAGTCATTTTTTTTTCCAAGAAGAAATGGTATCTTTTTTGGTGGGAAATTATATTTAAAATCCAACTTCCGTGTGTTAGGTATTTTCATTGCTACTGAGTATCATTGTTTCTAGAATCTTTCAGTGAACAGAATTGAGAAAGTAGAAAATTATATATATACATATATACACCTGTATATATTCATATACATACACATATATACATATCTATACAAATGTTTGTGTAAATATAGACACATATGTATATGTACATGTGTAATGAGTTTATGCTGATACCACTAATTCCAGTCCAACACAATATTCTTCACTGGTTTACTAATTTGCTCAATTCTACAGTATAAAATAATGTTGGAATTACTATAACTGCACCAATATAGTAAACTCCGTTATTAAGTAAAGTTAAAGATATGTTTGCATGGTTTTTTTTTTTTTTGGTGGGTGTTGTTTGCTTTTAGATGAAAGCTATATGGCTTTTGCTTCAGTATAAATAATGGAGTAGGGCAGTATTGGAGGAAGAAAAGACCAGTCACAAACCAATTGCAGTTGTCCAAGATGAAGTTAATAACTGTGGGAATATAGAGAATTTGGTGACTGATTAAATTATGGATTAGAGGAAAAGGGAGGAGGAAAGCATAACTTCTAGGCTTCTGGCTTGGATGACTGGGTGGTGCTATTTTCTAAACTAGGGACATTGGAGAAGGAACAGTATTATTTTGTTTTATTATGTTTCTTTTGGAGTTGTAACAAAGAAGGTAGGGGATGAAGGTTGAAATTAATTAGCTGTAGAGATGTAGAGTTTAAGTACCCATAAAAAATATGTGTGGAGCCCTTTGCTCTGGCTATCATGTAGTAACAGGAATGAGATTTATTGTCTTAAAAAGCAACTAAGAAATGAACAAATATAGTATATAGTAGTTTTCAGAAACTGAACAAAGACAGCACAAGACAGTGATCCTTGAAATAAGGGAAGCAAACAAGCTGATCCCTATTATTGTACCAGCTTACTGCCTGGATAAATTTCAGGCTGCAGTAAAGGGAGGGAGAATCCACATACTTCCTGGGAGACTCCATCAGTTGATGAGAAAGAGTTTTGAATTCGGGGTGGCTAAGAGGTCTACAATTTGTAGGGCAGAGTAGAAGCTAGAGCTGCAATGGAAAAGACAGAGTTGGGCAGAGAGAGAGAGAGATCCAGAAATCTGCAGAGGATTTCCCTCAAACTTTCAGGTAAGTACTGCTTAACTCATTCATGTGTGGAAACAACCCAAGGTTGAGGAAAGGGCCACTGGATAATAGCAAGTGGAATAACAGGGTTGGGAATAATTTGTGTTCCTATCAACCAGAGTGGAAAAACTTCTAACATACAAGGACTGAGGTAGCCTACTCAGAAGGATATGGCTTCAGTGGTGTGACAAAATCATCCCCAAACAAAGTCTTCTCTGGTCCCACCTAACAAAGCTTGAAAGTAAGCTTCAAAAGCATCAAACTGTTTTCAAGTAACTTAACATTATCTCAGAACAAAGTTTAAGAATATTTACAAGCAGTACAAAAAATACCTAGTATCTGACAAGGTAAAATTTACAATAGCTGGTGTCTAGTAAAAAACTACCAAGCATGCAAAGAGGCAACAAAATACAACCCAAAAAGGCAGAATAATCAATCAATAAAAACAGATTCATAAATGACCCAGATGAAAGAATTAGTAGATAAGGACATTAAAACAGATATATTTAAATTCCACATGTTCAAAAGTATAGGAAAATACATGAGCATGTTGAGTAGAGACATGTAAGTTAAAGGAAAGAACCAAATTGAATTTCTAGGCATAAAAAAACACAATATCTGAGGTGAAATATATACCAGATGGGACTAACAGCAGATTAGACACTGAAGAAGGAGAGGATTAATGAGCTTGAAGATAACAATGGTGAAATAGCAAAACTGAAACACAATGGGAAAAAGACTGAAAAAACAGATCAGTACACAGAGGAAAAAAGACTGAAAAAGTGAACAGGACATCAGCGCACTGTGGGATAACTTCAAATGACCTAATATAAGTGTAACTGGATTATCTGAAGAGAGAGCAGAAAATGTATTTGAAGAAAAACTAGTAAAAATATCCTAAATTGGATGAAAATTATAATCCCCCCATACCAAGCTCAATGAACAAGAAACATGAAGAAAATTACACCAAAGGAAATGATCAAATTGCTTAGAACTAGTGATAAACAGAAAATCTTAAAAAGCAGAGTGAAACAGAACATTTACAAACAAAGGGAAAATTTTAGAAAGACAGCAGTCTTCTTGTCAGAAACAAGCAAGTAAGAAGATAGTTAGCAACAACTTAAAATTTCTAAAAAAAAAAAAAAAGAAAAAAGAAGTCAATCTAGAATTTTGTACCAGAGACAATATATTTTAAAAGCATAGATAAAATAAAACATTTTCAGACACATAGAAGCTTAAAAATTCATTGCTAGCAGATCTGTACTGCAAGGAATATTAAGGGAAATGTGTCAGGCAGAAGAATAATGATTCCAGATAGAAATATGGATCTATAAAAAGGAAGGAAGAGCAACCAAAATGGAAAATATGTGGGTAAATATAAAATAGGTTTTTTTTTCTAAATCTATTTAAATAATAATAACTACTTAAAGCAAAAATAATAACATTGTATTATGTGGCTTGATATATATATATATATATTCTATATTTCTATATATATTTATAGAAAATATATGAAAACAATAGCACAAAGACCAGAAAATGAAATGGAAATATACTGTGCTTGATATTCTATAAAATTACTTGTAGGTAGATTGTAATAAATTAAGGATGTGTACTATAGAACTTAAAAACTATAGCTAATAAAGCAAGAAAGCTTATAAAAATGTATAATAAGAATAATAGGAAGGCAGAAAAAAAGAAAAAGTAACAAAGAATAGATGAAACATATGGAAAACCAATTGCAGCCATATCAACCATCACATTAAATATAAATAATTTAAACATCTATTTAAAGGAAGAGATGGTCAAATTGGATAAAAAAGAAAGCCCTGAAATTTCACCCTGAGAGAAACCCATTTTAAATATAAAGCCATAAATAGGTTAAAAGTAAAAGGATGGAAAAAGATGCACCATGCTAATGCTCATCAAATGAAGTTTGAAATAGCTATTTTAATATCAGAAAAAATAAATATAAGAGCAAAACTATTATTGGAAACAAAGAAGTCCATTTTTTAATGAAGGGGTCAATTCATCAAGAGTACATTACAATCCTAAGTATTTATGTACCTAACCATAGATGTGGAGCAAAGGCAGGAAACTAAAAGGAGAAAGAGATGATCTATAATTATAGTTATAAATTTTAACACTCCTCTCTCAATAACAAATATAATAAGTAGACAGAAAATAAGTAAAGGTAGCAGAAAGAGGAACCACACCGTCAACCAGCTTGATTTAATTGGCATTTATAGAACACGCCAACAAATAGCAGCAGAATACACATTCTTCTCAAGTGTGTACATTTACCAAGATAGACCATATTCTGTGTTGTAAAAAAATTAAAAGAATTCACAACATACAAAATAGGTTCTCTGGCCAAAAGAAATAAAATTAGACATCAAAAACAGATGTATCTGGAAAATCTCCAAGTACTTGGGAACTAAATAATATATTTATAAATAAACCTAAGTCAGTGATCTCAAAAGGAAAATTTAAAACTTTTTCAATTGAACAAAATAAAAAGCATGATATAAAGTAGTTCTAAATTAAGGAAAACATACTAGATAGTTTTTTTATCTTTAAATCTTTATTGAAGTATTTAATTGACACAATAAACTGTACATATTTAAAGTGTACAATTTGATAAGTCTTGATAAATGTGTAGATCTATGTAATCATCAGCACAGTCAAGATAATGAACATATCTATCACCTTCAAAGGATTCCTAGTGCCCCTTTGTAATCCATTTCCACTTCTCGCTGCCTCCACCTCCACCCCACAATCCCCAAACAACTACTAAACTGCTTTCTGTCACTAGAGATCAATTTGCTATATTTACAATTTTATAAAAATGAAATCATATAGCACCAGCCTTTTTAAAAAACTCTTTTGTCCCTTAGTTAGCATAGTTATTTTGAGATTCATCAGTGTCATAGGATGTATGAATAGTTCATTACTTTTTACTGCTGAGTAGTATCCCATTGTAGCAAAATACCATAATTTGTTTATCCATTCATTTGTTGATGGACATTTGGGTTGTTTACAGTTCTTGGCTATTACAAATAAAGCGGCTATGAACATTTGTATAAGTCTTTGTATAGACATATGCTTTCATTTCTCTTGGGTAAATATCTAGGAGTAGAAAGGTTGGGTCATATGGTAGATATAAATTTAACTTTTTAAGAAACTCTCAAATGATTTTCCAAAGTGATTGTACCATTTTACATTCCAATCAGCAGTGTATGAGAGTCCCAGGTGCTCTGTATCCTAGCCAACACTTGGTATAAACAGACTTCTAAATTTTAGCTATTATAAGCTATGTAGTAGTAGCTCATTGTGGTTTTATTTTCCCTTTCTCTAATGACCAGTACTGTTGAGCATCTTCTCCTGTTTTATTTGCCATCTGTATATATTCTTTAATTGTCTGTTTGAACCTTTTACCTATTTTTACATTGAATTGTTATTTTCTTATTAAAGAGGTTTAAAAAGTATATTCTAGATAGAAGTCCATTGCTAGAAATGTGATTTACAAAAAATTTCACTGAATCTGTAGCTTATCTTTTCATTCTCATAACTGATTCTTTCAAAGGGCAGAAGTTCTTAATTGTGATGAATTCTATTTTATCTTTTCTTTATGGATCATACATACATGTTGTATCTAAGAGATCTTTACCTAACCTGATATTAGATTTTCTCCTGTTTTCTTCTGGAAGTTTTATATCTTTAGATTTACATTTAGGTCCATGATCCATTTTGAGTTAATTTTTATAAACATAGTACAAGGTATAGATTGACTTTTTTTTCTTATAAATATCCATTTATTTTTTGAAAGGACTATACTTTCTGCATTGAATTGAGTTTGTACTGTTGATGAAAAATTCATTCATCATATATATGTAGATCAGTTTCTGGACTCTGTTCTCTTCCAGATCTGTTGTCTATCTCAGTGGTCTCAGCTGGGGCAGTTTTTCCTCCAGGGGACATTTGGCAAAGTTTGGAGACTGTTTTGTCACAACTACAGAGATACCACTAGTTTCTGGTAGATAGAAGCATTGTATGATGCATAGGACAGCTCCCACAACAAAGAATTATCTGGCCCAAAATGTCAATAGTACTGAGATTGAAAAGCTCTGATATATCTTGATACCAGTACCACACTGTCTTGATTACTGTTGCTTTATAATAAGTCTTGAAGTCGGGTAGTGTAAATCCTTGAATCTTATTCTTCTTTTTCAATTTTGTTTTGGCTGTTCTAAATCCTTCAGTTTCTCATGTGAATTTTAGAATCATCTTGTCAGTTTCTTAAAAAACAAAACTCAATGGGATTTCGACTGGGATTATATAGACTATATAGATCAATTTGGGGTGATTGAAATCTTAATATTGATTCTTCAATTTTTCTCTGCAATGTTTTACAGTTTTCAGTGTAGAAGTCTCACATATTTTTGGTTATATTTATCACTAAGACCTTATAAGTGGTATTATTTTTTAATTTTAGCATCTGGTTTTCACATTAGTGTATAGAAATACAATTGATTGTTTGTTTCCATCTTATATCTTGCAACCTTGTTGAACTCACTTATTAGTTCTAATAGCTTTTTGGTAGATTCTATCAGATTTTCTACATGGATAATCATGTTGTTTTATATCTTCCCTTCCACTCTGGATGCCTTTTATTTCTTTTTCTCATCTATTACACTGGCTAGAACCTAAAGTAAGGTTTTGATTAGACGTCATTAGAGTCTTGCCTTGTTTCTGATCTTTCACCATTAAATGTGATGTTAACCATAATTTCTGCATAAAGTCCTTTATCAAATTGAGTGAGATTCTTTCTGTTTTTAGCTTGCCACCAGTTTTTATTAAGAATGGATATTTGACTTTGTCAAGTGCTTTTTCTGGGTATATTGAGATCATTGTTTGGTTTTTCTGTTTTTAGTCTCTCAATATGGTGAGAGGCTTTCTATTACAAGGGCAAAAAGCATTGCATCCTTGCATTTCTGGAACAGATCATACTCATTCATCAGGATGCCTATTCTGTTTTATATACTGTTGAATTTCAGTTACATGTAGTGTTATTATTGATATGATTGGGTTTCAGTCTTCCATCTTGTTATTTGTTTTCTATTTGTCCCATCTGTACTTTGTTCCCCCTGTTTTTCTTTTTCTGTCTTATTTTGATGCTTTTTTATTATTCAGTTTTACCTCTTTTATTGACTTATCAGCTGTACCTCTTGTTATTTTAATAATTGCATTAGTGTTATACTGCACATCTTTTAACTATCATGGTCTGCCTTCAAGTACTGTTCCAACATTTCACATATAGTGTAAGACTCTTAGAATAGTAGACTTTCATTTTTTCTCTTCTCACCTTTGTGCTATTATTGTCATATATTTTATTTCTATATACCTTATCAACCCCACAGTATACTGTTATTATTTACACTTTAAGGAGAGTAAAATAATTAAAAATCTTTATATTTACTCACATAGTTACTATTTCTGGTGTTCTTCATTCCCTTGTGTAGATCCATATTTAGTGTCATTTTTCTTTTTTACTTCCTTTAATATTCCTTAAATGGAACTTCCTTTAACTTTTTTTAGTAGGTCTGTTGTTTATGAATTTTTCAGATTTATCATGTCTGAGAAAATCGTTATTTTGCCTTCATTTTTGAATGATATTCTCCCTGGATAAAGAATTCCAAGTTAATAATTTTTCCTTTATTTTAAAAATGTTGCTTCACTGTCTTTTACCTTGAATTATTTCCAGTGAGAAGTCTACTATCATTCTTATCTTTGTTCCTTAGCATGTGTCTTTTTTTCCTCTGGCTTATTTTAGTATTTTCTTTTTGTCACTGGTTTTCAGCAACTTGATTATGATATGCCTTGATGTAGGTTATACTAGATAGTTATGTTAGAAAAGATTAACATAAAATCAAGGCCCCAAGCCTTCACCTTAAAAAACTAGAAAAGAAAAAAGAGCTAACAATAATGATGGAATACAAAAGCAGGAATCAGTAGGACAAAACCTCTGAGTCATGGCTTTGGTTCTGGATTTCTATGAGGGACACTCCAACTTTAGTTGCTGAGTGCTTAGCAGGGGGAAGATGGCAGCAGCCCCAGGTCTCCTCAACTTGGCTTTGCCAGCATGGATCACTGCCCCATGAGCTAGATCAAGGACACTTGAGACCACAGTACTCTCAGCAGTGCCATGCCCAAGTTCGAGTCCAAATTCCATGAGTGGGGGCCAGGAGGATGAAGGGATGTCCTTCCTCTCAAACTTGCCTAGAATTTAGCCACAGCAATAGGTAGCTTGCTTTAAGATGAGAAATACTGGTATCTTGCCCTTCCCAGGAAGATGGCCCTGCAAATCGGCTCTGGGAGAACAGAGAGCCCTGCGTTCCTACTTGGCTGCTCTACTCTGGAGTAGTTTCCTTCAGGGTAGGAACAGGTCTTGGACTCTGGATTTTCCATATGGGGTTTTAATAGATTTTCTTGAAAGAATAGTTTATTTTTCTTTTGTTTCATGCACTTAGGACTATTTCCAGAAACTTTAAATGGTTGTTTTTAAAATAAATTTCACAAGTTTCACTGAGGAGCAGGTCTGCAGAGCTCATCATACTTTCATACCAGAAATGGAATTCCAAATAACTTTTAAAAAAAGATTTCCTCAGATTATACACCCAGATGATTATGTCATATGAGAAGAAAATTTTAATTATTCCTGTGCAATATGGATGCCTTTTTTCTCTTGCCTTAGTGTACCGACTAGACCACACATAGAATGTTGAACAGAAAGGATGAAAGCAGACACCATTGTCTTGTTTTTGATCTTAGGAAGAAAGCTTCCAGTCTTTCACTGTGAAGTATGATGTTTGGTGTAAGTTTTTCTTAGATGTGCTGTATCAAATTCAGAAAGTTCTCTTCTCTGGTTTGATGAAAGTTTTTACCAAGAATGAATATTGCGATTTTTCAAAGGCATTCCTATGTCAATTGAGTTGATTATAGGGCTTTTCTTTTTTAGTTTGTTAATATGGAGAATTACATTGATTGATTTTCACATGTTTAAACCATCCTTCATTCTCATGATAAATGCCACTTACCTTATTACTTACTAATCTTAATTACTTTATATTGATAAATTTTATATCTGGCAGTATTATTTTCCAGCTTTGTTCTTCTTAAAGAGTATCTTTACTATTTTTGGCCCTTTGCATTTCTACATAATTTTATAATCATCTTATCATTTTCTAATACAATCTGGAATTGGTCTTGACTTGAGTCTGTACATTAAATTGAGGAATTTAAAAAAAAATCTTTATAATATGAAATCTTCTAAATGATGAACATCATATATTTCTCAGTTCATTTTATTCTCCTTTAATTTCTCTCAGTAATGTTTGACATTTTCATTTTAGAGGTCTTACGTAATTTTTAAAATTCTTTATTGATTTATAATCATTTTACAATGCTGTGTCAGGTTCCAGTGTAGAGCACAATTTTTCAGTCATACATGAACATATACATATTCATTATCACATTTTTTTCTCTGTGAGCTACCATAAGATCTTGTGTATATTTCCCTGTGCTATACAGTATAATCTTGTTTATCTATTCTACATTTTGAAATCCCAGTCTATCCCTTCCCACCCTCCGCCCCCTTGGCAACCACAAGTTTCTATTCTATGTCTATGAGTCTGTTTCTGTTTTGTATTTATGCTTTGTTTGTGTGTTTTTGTTTTTGATTTTTTTAAGATTCCACATATGAGCGATCTCATATGGTATTTTTCTTTCTCTT
This sequence comes from Camelus bactrianus, assembly GCF_048773025.1. Lineage (NCBI taxonomy): Eukaryota > Metazoa > Chordata > Mammalia > Artiodactyla > Camelidae > Camelus > Camelus bactrianus. The sequence goes on along the minus strand of NC_133575.1, from coordinate 115,690,657 downwards.
TCTGGCTTACTTCACTTAGAATGACATTCTCCAGGAGCATCCATGTTGCTGCAAATGGTGGTGTTGTCAGTTTTTATGGCTGAGTAGTATTCCATTGTATAAGTATACCACACTGCTTTACCAGTCATCTGTCGATGGACATTTAGGCTGTTTCCATGTCTTGGCTATTGTAAATAGTGCTGCTATGAACATTGGGGTGCAGGTGTCATCCTGAAGTAGGGTTCCTTCTGGATATATGCCCAGGAGCAGGATTCCTGGGTCATATAGTAGGTTTATTCCTAGTCTTTTGAGGAATCTCCACACTGTTTTCCACAGTGGCTGCACCAAACTGCATTCCCACCAGCAGTGTAGGAGAGTTCCCTTTTTTTCACAGCCTATCCAGTATTTATCATTTGTGGACTTTTGAATGATGGCCTGACTGGTGTGAGGTGATACCTCATTGTAGTTTTGATTTGCATTTCTCTGATAATTAGTGATATTGAGCATTTTTTCATGTGCCTATTGGTCATTTGCATTTCTTCCTTGGAGAATTGCTTGTTTAGGTCTGCTGCCCATTTTTAGATTGGGTTGTTTCTTTTCTTCTTATTTAGTCGTATGAGCTGCTTATATATTCTGGAGATCAAGCCTTTGTTGGTTTCATTTGCAAAAATTTTCTCCCATTCCATAGGTTGTCTTTTTGCTTTACTTATGGTTTCCTTTGCTATGCAGAAGCTTGTAAGTTTAATTAGGTCCCATTGGTTTATTCTTGCTTTTATTTCTATTGTTTGAGTAGACTATTCTAGGAGCACATTTTTGAGATGTATGTGAGATAATGTTTTGCCTATATTTTCTTCAAGGAGGTTTATTGTATCTGGTCTTGTGTTTAAGTCTTTGATCCATTTTGAGTTTATTTTTGTGTATGGTGTAAGGGAGTGTTCTAGCTTCATTGCTTTACATGCTGCTGTCCAGTTTTCCCAACACCATTTGCTGAAGAGACTGTCTTTATTCCATTGTATATTCTTGCCTCCTTTGTCGAAGATGAGTTGACCAAAAGTTTGTGGGTTCATTTCTGGGCTCTCTATTCTGTTCCATTGGTCTATATGTCTGTTTTTGTCCCAATACCATGCTGTCTTGATGACTGTAGCTCTATAGTATTGTGTGAAGTCTGGGAGAATTATTCCTCCAGCCTCTTTCTTTCTCTTCAGTAATGTTTTGGCAATTCTAGGTCTTTTGTGGTTCCATATAAATTTTATTATGATTTGTTCTAGTTCTGTGAAATATATCCTGGGTAATTTGATAGGGATTGCATTAAATCTGTAGATTGCCTTGGGCAGTGTGACCATTTTAACAATATTGAGTCTTCCAATCCAAGAGCATTGGATATCTTTCCATTTTTTAAAGTCTTGCTTAATTTCCTTTATCAATGTTTTATAGATGTCTATGTATAATTCTTTCACCTCCTTGGTTAGATTTATTCCCAGATATTTTATTACTTTGGGTGCTATTTTAAAGCGGATTGTTTCTTTACTTTCGTTTTCTGTTGATTCATCGTTAGTGTAAAGAAATGCAACTGATTTTTGAATGTTAATCTTGTAATCTGCTAGCTTGCTGAATTCTTCGATCAGCTCTAGTAGCTTTTGTGTGGACCTTTTAGGGTTTTCTATATATAGTAACATGCCGTTGGCATCTAGTGACACTTTTACCTTTTCTTTTCCAATTTGGATCCCTTTAATTTCTCTCTCTTGTCTGATTGCTGTGGCTAGGACTTCCAAGGCTATGTTGAATAGGAGTGATGATAGTGGGCAGCCTTGTCTTGTCCCAGGTTTTAGTGGGAAGCCTTTGAGTTTTTCTCCTTTGAGTACTATGCTGGCTTTAGGTTTATCATATATGCCTTTTATCATGTTGAGATATGTTCCCTCTATACCCACTTTGGTGAGAGTTTTTACCATAAATAGGTGTTGAATTTTATGAAGTGCTTTTTCTGCATCTATTGAGATGATCATGTGGTTTTTGTCCTTTCTCTTGTTGATGTGATGTATTACATTGATTGATTTGTGTATGTTGAACCAGCCTTGTGTCCCTGGGATGAACCCACTTGGTCATGATGTATAATCTTTTTTATGTGTTGTTGAATTCTATTTGCTAATATTTTGGTGAGGATTTTGGCGCCTATGTTCATCAGTGATATTGGCCTATAATTCTCTTTTTTTGGTAGTGTCTTTGCCTGGTTTTGGTATCAGGGTGATGGTGGCTTCATAGAATGAGTTTGGGAGTATTCCCTCCTTTTCAATCTTCTGGAAGAGTTTGAGAAGGCCTGGTATGAGTTCTTCTTTGTATGTTTGGTAGAATTCCCCGGTGAAGCCGTCCGGTCCTGGACTTTTATTTGTAGGGAGGTTTTTAATTGCTATTTCTATTTCCTTTCTAGTGATCAGTTTGTTCAAATGGTCAGTTTCTTCTTGATTCAGTCTTGGTGGACAGTATGTTTCCAGAAACTTGTCCATCTCCTCTAGGTTATCCAGTTTGGTTCCATATAGTTTTTCATAATCTTCTCATATGATATTCTGTATTTCTAGGTTATTTGTTGTAATTTCTCCATTTTCCTTTCTTATTATGCTAATTTGTACTCTCTCTTTTTTCTTCTTTGTGAGTTGGGCCAGAGGTTTGTTGATTTTATTTACTTTTTCAAAAAACCAGCTTTTGGTTTGGTTGATTTTTTCTGTGGTCTTGTTAATCTCTATTGTTTTTATTTCCTCCCTAATCTTTATAATTTCCTTCCTTCTACTGCCTTTGGGGCTTTTTGTTCTTCTTTTTCTCATTCATTCAGGTGGTGGGTTAAATTGTTTATTTGAGATTGTTCTTCTTTTTTGAGGAAGGCCTGTATTGCTATAAAATTCCCTCTTAGCACTGCCTTTGCTGTGTCCCATAGATTTTGAGTGGTTGTGCTTTCATTGTCATTTGTCTTAAGGTATTTTTAATTTCAGCTTTGATTTCCTCATTGACCCATTGGTTTTTTAATAGCATATTGTTTAATCTCCATGCTTTCCTTTTTTTCTCCTTTGTTTGTCTGTTGTTGATTTCTAGTTTCATGGCATTGTGGTCAGTAAAGATGCTTGAGATAATTTTTATCTTCTTAAAATTGTTGAGGTTTCTTTTGTGCCCAAGTACATGATCAATCCTAGAAAATGTTCCATGTGCACTTGAAATGAATGTATATCCTATTTTTGGGGGGTGTAATACTCTGAAAATATCCACCAAATCTAATTTTTCTATTGTATTATCTAATTTCTCTGTTGCCTTATTTATTTTCTGTCTGGAAGATCAGTCTAGTGATGTTAATGTGGTGTTAAAATTTCCAACTATGATTGTATTCTCATCAATATCCCCCTTTATCTCTGTTAATAATTGTTCTCTGTAGATAGGTGCTCCTATATTGGGTGCATATATCTTAACGAGTGTAATATCCTCATCATGTATCACTCCTTTAATCATTATAAAATGTCCTTCTTTATTTTTCTTTATGGACTTTGTTTTAAAGTCTATTTTGTCTGAAATCAGTACTGCAACATCAGCTTTTTTGGCTTTTCCATTTGCATGGAATATCCTTTTCTATCCTTTCACTCTCAATCTATATGTGTCCTTCTCTCTAAAGTGGGTCTCTTGTATGCAGCATATTGAAGGTTCTTGCTTTATAATCCAGTCTGCCACTCTGTGTTTGACTGGAGCATTTAGTCCATTAACATTTACAGTAATTAATGATAGATGTGTGTTTATTGCCATTTTGAACTTATCTTTGCAGTTGAATTGGTTGTTCCTCTTTGTTCCTTTCTTCTTCCTTTTGTGGTTTGGTAATTTTCCTTTGTGTTATCATGTATTTTATTTAATTTTTGTGACTCCCTTTTACGTTTTTGGCTTGTGGTTACCCTTTCTTATAAATCTATTAGCCCATTACTATAACTGTTTTTTATTAAAGTGATAGTAACATGATCTCAAACCCATCCTACCGAGAACAAAAAATTTAAAAAAGAAAGAAAAAAAAATTCTACATTTCCCTGACTCCCTCTCCCACTCTCAATGATTTGTATGTCTTCTTTTATAATTTCGTGTTTATTTTATTTGTAAGTCATGAGTTATCACCTTTCCAGTTATGAGTTTCTCATTTCTGTAGCATCCTGCTCCTTTTCTATTTAGAGTAGACCTTTCAGTATTTCTTTTAGCATGGGTTTAGTGTTGCCAAACTCCTGCAGCTTTTTCTTATCTGTGAAATTCTTTATGTCTCCTTCTATCCTAAAGGATAGCCTTCCTGGATAAAGTATCCTAGGCTGCATCTTTTTTTCATTCAGGACTTTGAACATATCTTGCCACTCCCTTCTGGCCTGTAGTGTTTGTGTAGAGAAATCAGCTGAGAGCCTTGTGGGAGTTCCCTTGTAACTCACTCTTTGTTTTTCTCTTGCTGCCTTTAGGATCATTTCTTTATCCTTGACTCTGGCCGTCTTGATTATGATATGTCTTGGTGTGGGTATGTTTGGGTTCTTCCTGTTTGGGACCCTCTGAGCTTCCTGTACTTAGATATTTGATTCCTTCTTTAAGTTTGGGAAGTTTTCAGTCATGATTTCTTTAAAAACCTTTTCAATCCCCTTTGATCTTTCTTCCCCTTCTGGAACCCATATTATGTGAAGATTGGCACGCTTTATATTATCCCATAGGTCCCTTATGTTGCTTTCATTTGTTTTTATTTGTTTATCTTGTAGCACTTCTGATTGGGTGCTTTCTGTTGTCCTGTCTTCTAGGTCACTAATTCATTCCTCTGCATTATCTGAGGTGCTTTGCACAGCCTTTAGATCCATTCTCATCTCAGCCAATGAGTTTACCAATTCTACTTGGCTCTTCTTTATAGTTTCAATTTCATTTTTGTCATATTTTATATCTCTAAACACTATCTCTTTTGGTTCCTTCAATTCTTTGATGACTCCTATTTTGAAATCTTGATCTAGTAGGCTATCGATGTCTATTTCATTGATTGTTCTTTCAGGGGATTTCTCTTGTTCTTTTAATTGGGAATGGTTTCTCTGCTTCTTCATCTTGGACGTTTTTGATTACTAATGATTCATTGTCAATACTAGTGATCAATCTGTTCAGTTTGTCAGTTTCTTCTTGATTCAGTATTGTAAGATTATATGTTACTAGAAATTTATTCTTTTCTTCTAGGTGTCCAATTTGTTGGCATATGACTGTTTATAGTATTCACTTATGATTTTTTGTATCTCTGTGATATAAGGTGTAGCTTCTTTCATTTCTAGTTTTGTTTATTTAAGTCCTTTCTCTGTTTTTCTTAATAAGCCTGGCTAAAGTTGTATCAATTTTGTTTATCTTTTCAAAACAACAGTTCTTGATTTCATTGATCTTTTCTTTTGGTCTCTGTTATTTATTTCTGCTCTGATCTTTATTATTTCCTTCTTCTGCTGACTTTGGGCTTTATTCTTTGTTTTCTAGTACCTTTATATGGAAGGTAAGGTTGTTTATTTGAAATTTTTCTTCTTTCTTGAGGTAGGCCTCTGTTGCTATAAATTTTGTTCTTAAAACTGCTTTTGGTGCTTCCCATAGATTTTGGAAAGTTGTATTTTTATTTTTCTCAAGATATTTTCTGATTTCCTCTTTGATTTCTTTGTTGACCCATTGGTTTTTTAGTAATATGTTGTTTAGTCTCTATGTGTTTGTGTTTTCCCATTTTTCTTCCTGTAATTGATTTCTAGTTTCATACTGTTGTGGTTCAAAAAATGCTTGATATAATTTTTATCCTCTTAAATTTGTTGATACTTGTTTTGTGGCATGTGATCTATTCTAGGAATGCTCCTTGTGTATTTGAAAAGAAATTGTTTTCTGTTGTTTTAAAATAGAAAGTGCTGTATATATCTATTAAGTCCAATTTGATTAATATGTCATTTAAGGCCACTGTTTTCTTATTGATTTTCTGTCTGGATGATCAGTCCATTGACGTAAGTGGGGTGTTACTATTATTGCATTACTGTCAATTTCTCCTTTTATGTCTGTTAGTATTTGCTAAATATAAAATATTTAGGTGCTCCAGTATTGGTTGTATATATGTTAATGAATGTTATGTCCTCCTCTTGTATTAAATCCCTTTATCATTATATAATGCCCTTCTTTGTTTTTTGTTATAGACTTTGTTTTAAAATCTACTTTGTCTGATATGAGTATTGCTACCCCAGATTTCTTTTCATCTCCATTTTCATGGAATATTATTTTCTATCCACTCACTTTCAGTCTCTGTGTGTCTTTAGCTCTGAACTGAGTCTCTTGTAGGCAGCATATAGATGGATCTTGTTTTTTGTCCCATCAGCCACCCTATGTCTTTTGATTGGAGCATTTAGTCCATTAACATTTAAAGTGATTATTTATAAGTATGTACTATTGCCATTTTATTATTGTTTTCTGGTTGTTTTTGTAGTTCTCCTCTATTCACTTCTTCTTTAGTTTCTTCCCTTCTAGTTTGCTGATTTTCATTAGTGTTATGTTTGTGCTCCTTTTTCTCTAATTTTTGTGTACCTATTTTATGTTTCTGATTTGTGGTTACCATGAGGTTCATATTTTTTTTTATGATCCACTGTATACTTACTTCACAAACACTATAAATTATAATGTTCATAATATAATAATTATCATGTTTATTATATAATAATTATACAAAATAATGTCCCCCTTTTGTTTAGCAAACACACACATTTCCACTAGTCTAACAAATCAACTATTTTTATTTTTTACATCAATTTCCAGTTTATTTCTATATGTACATATAATTTAAAATTTGTTCTAATTTTATACAAATACCATTTTGTATACTGTAAAACATTGGATGATAAACCTTTTACCTATTGCTATATGAGCATCATAAGTAGTTTTAATAATTTCATAATATTCAGTTAAGATAATCTGTGACTTATTCAACCATTTAAAAACTATTGTACATACAAAGTATTTTTAATTTTTCCTAATTATAAATGAAGCTGCCATGACTTTCATCTTACAGAAAACTTTCTCTGTATTTTGATATTTTCTTAGGACAAACTCACAAATATTTCACTATAATTTTCTTTCTTTTCTGGGGGGTTGGGGAAGGAGGTAATTAGGTTTATTTATTTACTGATTTATTTTAATGGAGGTACTTAGGATCATGGGGTTCATATTTTGATCTATAGCTATATCTACTTCTTTTAAACTGATAGTCATTTAATTCTACTACATTCTAAATGATATATATTTACTTATTCATCACATTTTGTTTTTGATTTTATACTTTATATTTTCATGAGTATCACTTTACTATTTATTGTAGTTAGAGTTGATTTTACAATTTTTGTCTTTTAACCTTTGTACTAGCTTATTTCCACTGCCTTTATTATGTCTTTGCCTTAACTAGTGGGATTTTTTCTTCTTTCTATATTGTCTTACTTCTTTTTGTAGCCTTTTCTTTTTCACTTCAAGAAGATCCTTCAACATTTATTGTCAGATCGGTCTAGTGGTGATGAGTATTTTTAGTTTTTGCTTGTCTGAGAAACTCTTTATCTTTCCTTCAATTCTGAATGATAACTATACTGGTTAGAGTATGCTAGGTTGTAGGTTTTTTCTTTCAACACTTTAACTATAACATGTCACTCTCATCTGGTCTGCAAAGTTCCTGCTGAAAAATCAACTGATAGCCTTCTGGGGGTTCCCTTGTATATGACTCTTTGTTCTTCTCTTGTTACCTTCAAAATTCTCTCCTTATATTTAACTTGTCATTTTAATTATATGTCTTGTGTGTCTCTTTGGGTCCATCTTGTTTGGGACTCTGTGCATTCTTATCTGGATATCTGTTTCCTCTTCTAAGAAGAGGAAAGAAGTTATAGTTAGAGAAGTTAGAGAAGTTCTCAGCCATAATTTCTTCAAATGCATTTTCTACCCCTTTCTCTCTCTCTCCTTCTTTTGGGGCTCCTATAATATAAATGTTAGTATGCTTGATTATTTCTTAGAAATCTTCTAAACTACCCTCATTTTTTAAAATTTATTTTTCTTTTTGCTATTATGATTGGGTGATTTCCACTATTCTATCTTCCAGATTGATTATGCTTTCTTCTGTATTACCTAGTCTGCTGTTAATTCCTTCTAGTGTGTTTTCCTTTCAACTATTGTATTCTTCAGCTCTGACTGGTTCTTTTTTATATTTTCTAATTTTTGTTGAAGTTCTCACTCTATTTATGTATTCTTTTCCTAGTTCAGTTAGCATTCTTATTACTATTGGTTTGAACTGTTTGTCAGGTAAATTATTTACCTTTGTTTCATTAGGGTTTTTTTTCAGGAGTTTTATTTTGTTTTCTCATTTGAAACATATTCCACTATCTTCTCATGTTGTTTAACTTTCTCTGTCTCTATGAAATTAGGTAAAACGGTTACCTATCCTGGTCTTGAATGTGTATCCTTGTGTGGAAGCATTCTTATGAGGTCTGTGTGTGTTCAGTGGCTTTGGTATGAGAAGTGGACCTGAAGTGAGCAGAGGCTGTATCTTCCCCTGGAGTGCACTGAGAGCTCCTGTCTTGGTGGAAGGTAGGGCTGGATTCAGAGTGGCTGGAGCCAGAGCTGGATGTTAGCTGGAGATTCTCCCAGGCTCAATGGTAGTCAACACACTATTTGGGGTGGGGCTGGGGTCCAAGGGGCTCTAGAAGGAATCCTGAGGGAATTGGGCTTCTCCCGTGTGCTGGCAGTCTGTCTCTGCCTTTGTTGGGGGTGTGGTTGGGATCTGAGTGCTTGATTCTGCACCTGTGAGCTGATTCTTTTTCCTCAGTGTGCAAACCTTGGCTAGAGGCTGGACTGAGGCAGGAAAGGTTGTAGCTTTACTACTGAGCTGCTTATGCTCCTTTCCCAGTGTTTCATGCATGTGCATGCTGGCATCAATTGTCTGCCCTGGCCAGAGGCAGAGTCAGGGACTAAGCTGATTCTGATCCCTCACAAGTGCCCATGAACACACACACACCCACACTGGCAAGGGCTGTATCTGCCTTGGCCAGAGGCAGAACTGAGGCTTGAGCTGGCTTTATTCCCTTCAGGCATGCATGATCATTGGAAACGCTGCCTCCAACTTATGTGGAGCAGTGGTGGAGCAGGATGGGCTGGAGCAGGAGCTTGGTGCAGTCTGGGGTGTGCACTGGGGCAGTCCTGGCTGGTCAGCCAGAGTGCAAGTCCGTTTTCAATCTGCTGCCTCCTCTATGCTGGGACTGGGAATAAGCAAATTGTGTGCATGTATTCTTCAAGAGTGGAGTCTTGGTTTCTTATAGCCTTCCAGTAAGCCCCACTGGTTTCCAAACCAGCTAAGGGGGCTCTTTTCCCAGTGCTGGACCTCAGGGTTAGGGTGCCTAATATGTGGCTTGAAACCCTTGCTCTCCAGGGAGAATCCCCAAGCCTGTGATTTCCCCCTCCTCTTCTGGGTCACCCATTAGGGGTGTGGGACCCAACTATCTCACTTCTTCTCCCTTCCTACGAGACTGAGTGTGGTTCTTTATTTACAGCCATGGTTGTAAAAGAGCTGTTCTACTAATCTCTGGGTCATACTCTGTGAGAGTTGTTCTATATGTAGTTGTAGTTTTGATATATATATATCTGAGGGGAGGTGAGTTCAGGGTCTTCTTACTCCACCATCTTGATTCCCTAGAAAATCCATTGTTTAACTCACCCTTACAATAGTAGCTCTTGTAATTGCTTGCTATTTCTATAAATAAGTTATCTTCAGTTCTCTTTTATAGTCTTCTTTCTAATGGGTCTGAGACCTACCTGTTACCACAAATTCGCTACTAATATACTACCTTCCTGCCATAACTCTTTCTTAGACCTATTACATACTATTCTGGGATCCTATTAGTGTGGAGAAGTAGAGAACTACCAACCAGTGTTAAAGAAAGCATGGGTCTAGATAGCTGCAATATACTCAAGGTCAGGGCTGCAGAGATTTGCACTCTCTGACTTTAGCACCAATTTATCACATCACATCAAGTGCCTTGTCTTATACCACAGCAGTTTCCCCACTTACCACATGAAAATTTTTTTTTCCTGATAGCAACAATATATAAGTAACTTAAAATTTACTTTTTAATAACAAGAACAATGTTTCCATGTCATGAGGGTCATTTAGGATCTCCAGATGGTTACCACTATCTCTGAAAATATGACTGGAAGGAAAAAGTACAGGAGGTATTTAGGATAGATCCTGAGGAGAACTTCTGGAGTATCAGGGCATTACCCTTTATGCCTCTCTAATTAGGCTATATAGACATAGTTAGCATTAATTTATAACTCAACCTTTGGTGGGATTTCTCAGTGGGCTTTTTGTCAGACCTATCTTGCTTTCTCTCACTGCAATCTTTTGGTTTTAGCTACAAATAGTTATTAATCTGGAAGCCTTCACACTGGAAGAGGAGGCATGAGGCAACACAATGAGTGGGCAGAATCTCTCATCTGTCATCCAATCCAAGTTACCATCTTTTTAATCCAATATAACATATTTTGGAAATGATTTGTAAGAGAAGTAATGCTAGCTAGAGTGGACAATAACATGGTTCTGTACTCTTTCTCCTTTGTTATTCCTCTTCCCCAGCAGAAACTATGTCCTCTTCTCCCCCTGGAATGCTGAGCACAAAGTTTTACCCATAGAAGAGGTATAAGAAAACCATGAATGGGAAATAATTGATGAGGTCTCCTTGTGATCCCATAGACCTTGATTTTTAGCTATATTTTCTTTTCTCCTGATTCATATTTTTTTGGTTGGGAAAAAAGTTCTTATGCAGATAGTTCTCTCTTTTTTTCTTTTGTGATATCACCTTCTCATTCTGCCTCACTTACCAAGAGTTACAAACAGACTTCTTGTGCCTGATCCCTCATTACTTTATGTCTTGGACACTTCATCATTTCACTGTTTGAACTGTGGGTTGCAAGGTTTCAAATCAACAGTAATACCTGATTTTGACTAGTTCCTATTCATTGTGCTCAACTTTCCTCAAGAGCTCTGGCAGCCCCACTCTCAATCTCTGTAAAATTGTGATCTTTCACTGCTTTTGTCTGATCTCCTCTTTGTGCTAGTGTCTTTCATTTGAGTTTCGTATTTTGGTCTCTTGTTTCATTTTTTGCCTCTCTTTTTTTCTTTTAGTCATTAATCTCTCTGTTCCTCTGCTGTGAGTGCTTCAGCACCCATCAGAGGGGCCTCTGTATATTTTGGTCTAGTAGAAATACCATCAGCAGTTAGGAAGCCCAGCAGTGGCTTTACTCATGTTATGTCCTTAGTCTAGCATGTACTCATAACTCTCTACCATTCAAGATCTTATTCATTCTTTAAGACCTAAATACCATTTCCACCAAGAAGTCTTCCAGCATGGGCTAGAAGACCTGAATTCACAACTTGTTTTTTAAATTTCAGCTCATTCTAGATGAGTGACCTCAAGAAAGTCACTTGACCTCTCTAAGCCATCATGTCCTATCTTTGGCTACAAAATGAAGGCAACTAGCGTACATTGTAGATTTGCTCTTGCAAATCTAATCCAGTAACAAATTCTGCCATCAAAACATTGAAAAATCTGACCAGTTCCCATCACCTCTATTGCTACCAGCTTGATGTGAGCCACCATTATCTATCACCTGAATTATTTATTACATAATCCTCCTCTTGCTCAGATGCCACTTGCTCAGTGGGGCCTTTTTGCTGATTAATTGTATTTAAATTTTCACATCAAATTCCAGGTTTATTTTCCCTATAGCAACTATTAAATTATCATAATTTACTTATATTTTATCTGCTTTCCCTCACTTGAATGTAAGTTTTAGGAGGGTAGGGATTTTTGACTCTTTGTTTCACTGCTAAATTGGCAAACACTACTTAGTTCACAGTATGTCCTCAATATTTATTTAATGAATGAACACTTACCTTACAGATTTATTGTGAGAATCAAATGAAATAATATATATGAAAGTGTTTTTGTAAGATTAAACATTATAAATGTGTTATTTTTATTGTTTCCCTCAATTGGAATTTACCATTGCTTATCCAAAGCTCATATCTGTTACTAGGATCTTTGTAGCATTTACTTCTTTGCCTTTGGTGGGTGGAGGAGGGGGCGGGACTTAGTTATTTAGGTGTCTGTATCATAGTTTTTCTCTTTGGAAAAAGTGAGGGCTCAGTGTCTCAAACTCAGGCTGGAATTCTTGGTGTCACAGCTAGGTTGGGAATTACTAACTTGTGATGTAAGATAAGAAATGTAATGTAAAGATATGAAAATGTAAATGTAGAGATAAGAAATATCTGAAAGAAAATACTCAGGAGTGAAATTGGAAGTGAGATCCCAAGCAGACAATCCAGCTGGTGCAGACTATACCAAGAATAAGAAATCAGTTACCAGGCAACAGTATGGAAATCATAAGATCAGAGTGAGAAAAGTAGGTTTGCTGAGTGAGAAAAGAGAAGGAAAGGTAGAGTATAAAGCCTGGAGAGGTTTCTGAGGTATTGTTGCAAAGCTACACAGATATACTGTATGTTACCTTTGGCCTTGCCTATAGAAGCTCTTCACAGTTCTGATCTGGTTCAGATACCACCTCTCTGTAATCTGTGCTATAGGTTGAATAAGACCATTGTTTCCCTGGGGACACTAAGTGGAAGGCTTGGAAAGTCTTTGGAACATCATGAAGACGGGAGACATAGCACCATGATGGCTTTTCTGGGTGTATTCCACTGAACCACATATAAGAGCTGGCCAAGTCATTGCATGCTTAACCACTCCTTTAAAAGATATTCCAGTTTTCTGGATTATCCCAATGAATCTTTGAGAAAGAACAGAATCTAGAGGAAAGGAATGAGGCATAGAAATGCCTGTAAGTCAGCTCTAGAGTCAGAAGGCAACTAGTTTGATGATTGCTGTAATCTTGAAGGGCACAGGGGAGTTAATGGTCATCCAGCTTTGAGCACTAACTTCAAATTTGAGCTGGTAATTCATATCTATTTAAAGGAGGACCAAGTGTCATCTTGTTCCCTCTCAAGGTTTAGTATTCGTCAACATACTCCTTATCCTAACCCCTATTCCAGAAGACATAATGTAGGTCCTTGTGGGAAACCTGGTTTGCTCAGGGAATGATCAGCTACCAGAATGTCACTTGTGGTAGTCATTTTGGGGAAAGCTGCTATTTTTATAGAAAGACATCTTTTGTCTGGAAGAGTGTACCAATGTAAATTAATTAGTAGAAGTATCACTGGGAGGTATAGTAGTGTTGCGATTCTTCAAAAGACCCAGCTGATATGCTCAAAACCCAGAGGAGAGTATGGATAGAAATGAGGTAGCTTGGTTGTCCATGGGGGTAGAAGAGCACTTTGACAGACAGGATAAGAGTAAGCAGAAATGAATGATGTCTTACCCGCCTGGAATAAGAGGTCAGAGATTAAAATCCAGTAACGCTCGAGGGATACTAAGAGTTAGGGAAGGTTTTAGTAAACTTTCAGTCCACACAGGTGCCACAGATTGTGATATAATGTAGGGTGATGTTTCTGATTTGCAGCCACCATAAGTCCCTGAGAGCCATACTCACTGTTATAAATGAGATTATTTGACTCAATAGAATGGCATTGTGGAATGCCTAGATATAGGCTTCCTCTTTCATAATATATATTGTTTGATAGTTTTTAGATTCTCTGACTCCAAGTACTGTCTCTTGTATAAACCTGAATATTTAGGTGATTCTGCTATGTATTGGTATGCCTCTTATTCATGCTAAACTTTAAGCAAACATGCAGGAGTAATACAAAATTTTCTATGACTACATGACAATCTCTGTCTCATCATCTTCAGATTCTAGGAGAGGACATCAGGGAGATTGTCAGTGGAGAAAACTGAAGAATAAACCATCCATCAGCAATATTGACCAAATCCAAGAATTGCTGAGTATATTTAATTGAATAGGATGAAAAGCCCTCACTTCAGAATTACTGATATCCTTTCAATATCATGCAGAACCTGTGACAGATAAGATGTGGCTCAGAAATTCCACCTCAGGACTAGCAAATATGTATTTCCTCTGGTTGGCTCAGAAAAGATGCTAGCATAAGTAGTTAAAAATAACTTAAATCAGGTATTCAAGGGATTTTGAGTTTGAAATGACAAACAGGAAACTATTCAAATATACCTTGTATCAAGAGGAGGCATTTTTAAAAAACATGGAACTCATCAAGGCTAGAAAATAGCTGGAGTGTGACACAGATTGTTATTAGCATACTTCTCTTGGTGAAGATCTATTGGGAAGACTGTCTTCCAATCATCATTTTTCTTCTTATGTACAAGATGGCAAGTGCATTGAGGTCCAGTTTGGTCAAGGACAGTTCACTGTGGAGTTTCTACAGGAGGTGAGATCCCAGAAGTGTTAGTAGAAGTGGAGTTGCCTGCATACTAAACATGGAGCCACTTATCAGCGAGGTAGAAAGACCCTGGACTATAAATTGGGATGTAGATCATTGGCTTCAGGAGTGAGAAGTACGTTCACTTGGCAGAAAGTTGAGCCTAAGATGCTAAAATTACTGCTCAGTCTTTTTTTTTTTTTTTTTTTTTTTTAGGTGAGAGCAAGTTTATTTAGAGAGATACACACTCCATAGGCAGAGTGGAGTCTGTCTCATTCAGAAGGGAAAATGGCTTAGGAGATACATACTCCATGGGCAGAATATGGGCCATCTCAGAAAGGTGAGAAGGAGAGAGATTGAGAGGTGTGGGGGTGTTTAGTTTTAAGTAAAAGTAGATACACACTCCATAGACAGAATGCAGGCCATCTCAGAAGGTGAGAGAGAGTGACCACGAGGTGCGGAGTTGTTAGGTTTTATGGGCTAATAATTGCATATGCTATTGAGTAGGAGGATTATTCCAACTATTTTGGGGAAAGGGCAAGGATTTCCAGGAAACACCCCCACCACCTACTTTTTGACCTTTTATGGTCAGCCTAGGAACTGTCATGGTGCCTGTGGGTGTGCCATGAGGTTCAAAGTCTACTGGAAGTCTAATATTCCACCATGTTGGTTTTAACCAGTTTGTCCTGTCCTCAACTACTGTGTCATTTCTTCAGTGATTGTGCCCTGCCCCCTTCCCTCCTATCTCAAATCCCCGGTATCACCATTAAAAAATAAAATGAAATAAAACAGATATGCTTAAAATGTTTAAAATGTCTAAGTTACAATTTTTTTTTAGAAAAAAAATTAGGGTATAGTTAACTTAAGGTAGGATCAGGATTAACCCAAGTCTCCAGATTCCTGTAACAATGGTTTTTCCACTCATTAAATTTTATGCTTAAGCTAAAAATCAATAGGCCCTGGAAAAATACCAGATCATCCTTGTAACATTTAAAAATTTTTTTCAGCTGTTTTAAAGATTCTATTGCTTTTTCTCTGGCTTTCAGCTTGTTCTGGCTCAGGGATGTGCCTCTAGAGTGGGGAACACATTGTGTAGTAAGCCTAGAACTTATTTCCTGGTCATTATTTGGGATCTGCTTCTACTTTCCTCTCTAATTTTGTTATGATGTTGCCTTAGAGAAATCCTACTAGGTCTTGGGGTGGCCTCCATTTTCAGTGAAAGACTATGAACCACTGAAGAGGCAGCTATGATGGTTTTATTTCTCCCTTACTTGTTACTTAAATTTCTTCCTATGTAGGTGTCTAGGTCCACACATCTGCCCTTTTTTCCTCTGGAGCTACAAATCCAAATATTTCCTTTGGTCTCCATCACAAGGAAAGTATGCCACTTAAAAGGTCTGAGGGAAAAGATATTCTAGGAAGGTGTGTCTATAGACCTATATTAATGTGACTAGGAGCACTGAGTACAGCAACCTTTCTTGAGAAAAGTCAAAATACCATTTGAGTATTTTCTTCCCATGGGCCAAATCCTGGATATTATTACTTTTTTCTACCCCCTTCTTTACTACATTAGTGCTTATTTCTTGTTTTTGCCACTGGTCCTATCTCTTCAGTTCTAATTCTGTGTCTCTGATCTACCTTGGGCTTAGAAACCAGAAAACCAAAGAATCAGAGACTATTTTTCTGAAATGGACTTTAGAGATCTCTGTGCTGAAACTCTTCATATTCTAGTTAAGGAAACCTAGGCTCAGGGAGATAAAAGTCTCATTCAAGATCATAGAGCTTGTCAATAGCACTACTTGAGCTTGTACCAAGATCTTCTGAAATTAGATTCAATGCTTTTTCCACTACATTCTGCATAAGTATTGGGTTAGTTAACGGATAATAGGTGTACAGGAAAAGGAAAGTTTGGAGGCAGGAAACATCTAGAATGAGTGAAAGATAAATGGGACCATTTGAATTGACACTTAAAATATGTGCTGATACTTTACAATTTAAATATTAAATACTAGATTAAGGAATGAGATAATGATGAGGAAGATGAAAGGCTGAGGATGATGGTACAAGAATCAGTATTTTTGTGAAACCAGTGAATGGAGTGGAGTGATCTGAATGATGTCTACTGCCTACAACTGTATCTGGCTTGGGACTGAAAGATGGATTTGGGGGTCTCATTAAGAATGAAGTTTCTGAGAATTTTATGAAACGGGCAGTGAACTTTGTTCTATAATACCCTTGTGAGGGTCAAGATTTGAACAACAGTGGAATTAATGAGAACCCATGGTGGTTAAGTTGGGGTGATTATGGTCTCTTTTAAATCTTGTGGTATTTCTTACTGGTGTTTTGTTATAAATGTATGTTGTGTGATGCTAGCTATTAAAGATTTGCTGTACATTCCAGGTACCAGACACTGGATGGAGCAGCATAACACAGTGCTAGACCTCTAGCCTACCAAATGTCAAAAGTTATGAGCTTTTAACCACTAGGTCCTAAAAATTAAAGAAAAAAAAAGAAAAATTTAAAAGAGAAAAAAGTTATGAGCTTAGCCCAAACAGCTTGCAAAAGGGGGTATGAGCCAATTGCAGAGCTTAGATTAGAGTTTAGGACTGCTAACACAGACTTTTATAATTTCTTTCCTAAACCACTTGTTTGTGATTCCTCTGGAGACCTTATCTGTGATTAATGCTAGTAGTGGGGGGAATCACTGAGTACTTGCAATATCTCAGTCCCCAGGGATTGTCATAGAGAAATGAAAAGGCCATTAATAGGAGAACAGAGCACTCCAGATTTCAGATCTTCAAGTGCCTGTCCATAAGTCACTGTAGCCCACTCCCTAAAGCCACATCACTAGCAGAGCCACTAGTCACATGGGAGCTCATTTCTAGTAGCCTAGTCTCTCTTCAAGATGATAAGTGTGCATAAGAATAAGCACTTATTCTCCCAAATCCCCAGTGATATGGAAGTAAGAAAACAGAAAATTAGGGCTTTGTTCTTTTAGCCAAAGTCCCAGTCCTTAAAGCCTCACTATTGTTAGGAAGACTGTCATTGGGAAGGATTGAAGAGTTGATCATGGCCTCTAATGAAATAAAGAGGGATGGTTGGCTTTTGTTCATATCATTCATTTTATGATCCTGTCTCCAGTGCAATTGTGACAGAGTTTAATCACAAAAC
Source organism: Camelus bactrianus (assembly GCF_048773025.1). Taxonomy (NCBI): domain Eukaryota; kingdom Metazoa; phylum Chordata; class Mammalia; order Artiodactyla; family Camelidae; genus Camelus; species Camelus bactrianus. The sequence goes on along the minus strand of NC_133575.1, from coordinate 115,673,097 downwards.
ATATTTCAGGATGCCAGCAAAAAATCAGACCTCAGCCAGAGGAAAGTAAATGAGGGATAGTGAGTGTGCTTAAAACCATATCAAAAGAGGTAGACACAAATGGAGTCAGGATATTTAGTCTGGAAAGGAACAAGATGGGCAGACTTAGGGGTACCATGATCACTTTCTTTCAATCTCTGAAGGTCTTTAAATCTCAAAGACTGATAAGCAGACTTTGTATTGTGGGTCCAAAGGACAATGCTAAAACAATGCTTATGTGTGTTCTGGGATGGAGTGGCTAGGGTTGCTCTACTCTGGCTTCTCCTCAATGGAGAAAACTCGTGGTTTCTCGGGGATCTATTTGAACTCAAACTACAAAATACAGTTTGTGATGAGCAACATAGTCAATATAAACTGATCACTTGCTGATTGGCTTAACTTCACTCTTTCAGAACAAAAACAAGCTGGAATGACATTAGGAACTGGTTGATAAGTTCCCCACCAAGGTGAATCCCACCCAGGGCTAAGGGCATGTGTGTTCATGTAAATACAGGAGATTGCAAGCACTTTCAATACCACAGTAAATTGGCAAAAGTAAAAGCTAATTCTATTCACCTTTGCTTTCAGAGGGTAACTCTGGAAGGAAATTGGATCCCCAAAGTAAATAAAGAGCAAGCCAAGGGGCATCTGAAAACGTTTGTTTTAAAAAAAGAAAAAAACCCACTCTTCTCGACCTACTAATTCATTTTTCACATTTGTCTCCACTGAGAAGGCTGTGAACAGAGGCTAGACCATGAATTGTAGCACTCACCAGTTTTAGTCTAATTCACCAGTCTTTTCACTTAATTAAATGAAATAGGAAACTCCTAATCATTCCTTCACACAAAGGAGCTGAAGTAGTGGGCTGATATTCTCTTCTTTGTCCAAGACTCAGGACCTTAGATTTCTGGGTGAGTTCTGTCCACTTGGCCTGATGGGTGGCTCATATGGTCTTGCCTCTGGAATAATATTAAGCAGCAGCAGCAGCAGTAGCAGCTAACATATAATGAACACTGGATTTGTTCTAACTAGTGGTCTAAATACTGTCTCCTTAAATCCTTGGAGCAATTCTGAGGTACGTGCTATCATTATCCCAATTTTCCAGGCACAGAGGAGTTAAATGACAAAAGGCACACAAAAAGTAAATGGCAGAACCTATATTCAAACCCAGTTAGTTATGCTTTTAATCACTGTACAGTATCTCTGCAGGGTACTTCTCTATGTGTTGTCACATACCCTGCTCCAAGGTAGCTGGATTTCCTAGTCAAAAAATGGGATTTATTCATTGGGTCTTTGTGGTCCCTGTGTGGAACACTGAGGGAATGTCAAATATCCCTGTGTTTGCCTGGCCTTAGACCAGAGGATCAGCGATCTAAGGATGGGAACGTAAATTCAGGTCCCTCCCTCACTTGTGCTTCCATAATACAAGCAACAATTCCTGTCTCCACATCCTACTGCATTAGAGATTTCTGACTCCTCTAGTGAAAAGAACACTACCTCTCTTTTTCTCTTAGCATTTTTCTCTTGCTTTGTCTTCCTCTATTGCTGTCAGCTCTTGCTGTCTCTTGGCCTCCAGTTTTCTGTTTAATTTCCTCTTCTCACTCCCTTCCTTTTTGTCTGTTCTCATTGTCTTCTTCCTGTTCATCCTTTCTTTCCTGATTTTCCCTCCAATCATTTTCTAATTACCTCTCCCCTTCCTTCCTTCCTTCCTTCCTTCCTTCCTTCCTTCCTTCCTTCCTTCCTTCCTTTCCTTTCCTTTCCTTTCTTTCCTTCTTTCCTTCTTTCCCCCTTCTTTACTGTATCTCCCTTTCATTTCATACCACTTCCCCTAATTCTCTTATACACCAGATTCTTTCCAAATGGGACAGAAATGGAGAAAGATGGGATTTGGTATCCAGTGTATTAGACCAAACTTCCCAACTCTCCCTGTGCATACACAGAGAAAGTTATGAAGCTTGGCTGAGCCCTAGTTCCTTGGGAAAGCATCCTCCCCCACATTGTTTCCTTCTTAGCAATCAATGGGTGTCTTTTAAATGAGACTGAACAGTTGAGAGAGATTTGCATTAAACCTTTTTGGGCTGCAAGCCCTGTGCTTGCCTAGTCTGGAGACAGAACAAAGAGACCAGAGTTAGTGACAGAGACACCAATGGTTTTATGGATAAGGGGATCTTACATGTCTGAAGCAAGGTCCTGGAGCAACACCCTACCATGTGTGGCAGAGACAAGCAGGACATGGTGAAAGTCTTCACTTGGGAGTGGGGGTGGGGGGATTATAGGGGAAATTGACTTCAGGTTGGCTCATCGGTTGCCAGGGAAACCAACAGAAGGGCTTACCTCTCACCACCCCTTTGATAAGCTATCATAGTAATGATGTTTTGATATAAAAGTTAGAATGATCCCTAGCTGGGGACAGAGGCAAGTATATAGGCATTTACTGATTAGGCTCTATGGTTAAGAGGGAAGGTCAGTCATGTGATTACGGTGTAGGTGAGGCAGGGACTGATTGAGCAGGGGATGTACAAGTGAACAGCCATCTTGAGTGGCCTGATCATACAAACCTCCTATCTTCTTCAGACAGCACAGAAAACTTGCCTCTTGTTACCATTGGGCACCTTTAGTCAGATGCTTTTTGCTTGGCCCTACAGTCAGAGTTCCTAGTTAGAGCAGAGAGAAAATTCAGAATTTGTTTGGTACCAAGCCCTCACTGTACAAGAGAGTGACCAAGAGGGAAAAAAAAGTCTTGTTCAAGGCACTCAGCAAGTCAGGGGCAGAGATCCAGAAATCAAGCCTTCCCATCTCAGCCCAATACTTTTTATTATAGCCACTTTACTTTCTACCTACGGTGGCTTCATTCTTCTCTTGCAACTAGAGCGGTCTTCTGCCAATTGACTTTATCACCATTATCTCTCTTCTCCTTTTTCTCTTGTAGTCTGAGCCCCCTGTTTTTATTCTACATAACTATCTTACAAGTTTACAGTTAAATTGCTTTAGAAAGTTGTCCTATGTCTAACTATGTCCTGCCTGGAATATTGGAATCAAATGTAATTGTGGTCTCCCCCATTAATTAATTAATTTTGTTTTATGTACTCTGAGGTAGGGCAGTATTTCTCCAGCCAATGAATCTGGCAGTATATCTGAAAGGACAAGTCTTTAGGGGGCATGTTCTGCATTCTGAAGTGTTGTCTCTTCTTCTTGAAGCATGAAAATGGCTCCAAGGGAAGCCTGCGCTCTAGATGAGAGCCCAACTATTTAAAACATAACTCTAGTTTCAGCATGTCATTTGCTGATTAAGCTTGGAAGTAAATTGTGTATTTTGACTATAGCTTTGATTATTATTAAATGATATTCATAGTTTCTTCTGAAAATGGAATGTTTGTGGATGTGTGAAGTGGCCTTGAGTATAATTTGTGCCTGTGAAGGGGAGCACTATATTAAGCCGAAGGGATGGCTCTGGAAAATGGGAGGCCAACAAGATATAAATTACATCTGGGCCAGGACCCAGGACAGGATGAATATAGTGAATATGCTATAAATGGAGTAGCTGTGTTCCCTACCTCTCTATAAGAAAAAAAGGAATCATGTAATGTACAGCACAGGAAGTATAACCAGTATCTTATCATAACTTTTTTTTTAACATTTTTTATTGATTTATAATCATTTTACAATGTTGTGTCAAATTCCAGTGTTCAGCACAATTTTTCAGTCATTCATGGACATACACACACTCATTGTCACACTTTTTTCTCTGTGAGTTATCATAACATTTTGTGTATATTTCCCTGTGCTATACAGTATAATCTTGTTTGTCTATTCTACAATTTTGAAATCCCAGTCTATCTCTTCCCACTCTCCACCCCCCTGGCAACCACAAGTCTGTATTCTCTGTCTATGAGTCTATTTCTGTCCTGTATTTACGCTTTGTTTTTGTTTGTTTGTTTGTTTGTTTGTTTTTGTTTTTGTTTTTTAGATTCCACATATGAGCGATCTCATATGGTATTTTTCTTTCTCTTTCTGGCTTACTTCACTTAGAATGACATTCTCCAGGAGCATCCATGTTGCTGCAAATGGCATTATGTTGTCGGGTTTTATGGCTAAGTAGTATTCCATTGTATAAATATACCACCTCTTCTTTATCCAGTCACCTTTCGATGGACATTTAGGCTGTTTCCATGTTTTGGCTATTGTAAATAGTGCTGCTATGAACATTGGGGTGCAGGTGTCATCCTGAAGTAGGGTTCCTTCTGGATACAAGCCCAGGAGTGGTATTCCTGGGTCATATGGTAAGTCTATTCCTAGTCTTTTGAGGAATCTCCACACTGTTTTCCATAGTGGCTGCACCAAACTGCATTCCCACCAGCAGTGTAGAAGGGTTCCCCTTTCTCCACAGCCTCTCCAGCATTTGTCATTTCTGGATTTTTGAATGATGGCCATTCTGACTGGTGTGAGGTGATACCTCATTTTAGTTTTGACTGTGGCATCGGGAGGGGCAGTGACCCGCCCGCCCACAGCAGAGGAGAGCTGCACCTGACCCAGTGTTAGGAGGAGGTGTGATCTGCTTGCCGACAGGTATTGGGAGCAGCACAGAAGAGGGTGCCAATGGAGGGCCTCTGGAAACAAGAAGCCGAGCTTCCAAAACAGGACGAAGACAGAAAGACTTCACATTAAAAGCACAGAGACTCCAGGAGAACACCTGACAACCCCCCACCCTTTTTTTTTTTTATCTGTTTTTACCTGTTCTATTTTCTATTACCCTCTTAATTTTTACTTCTTAATTCATTTCTATTTCTCTTGGGTTTTGATGTCCTGTTATTGATTAGACACAGGTTGCAAACACATCTTTTCATCTTCCCCCCCTTTTTTTTAAAAGGTTTTAAAAGGACGTCTCAACCCGATTGATACTCTGCTTCAACTCACTCTTCAATTATTCATTATACACTGTTTTCAAACCCTCTTTCTCCCTTCTTTTCAAATTCTTTCTCTCTCTCTCTTATTTTTTTTTCTTTTTTTCCTAAGTTCTATTCCTAAATAGGCATCAGATAGATAAAATCCTTAAGGTCCAAAATAGACAACTGATACTCCATAAACCACAGTGCCAGAGAGGTATGAGCAAGATGAAGAAGCAGAGAAACCTTTCCCAATTAAAATGCAAATCAAAACTTATCATAACTTTAAATGGAGTATAATCTATAAAAATATTGAATCACAATAGTTTATACTTGAAACTAATATAACATTGTAAATCAACTGTACTTCAATTTAGAAAAAGAAAACATAAATTTTTAAAATAAAAATAAAAAAAAAATAGTGCCATAGACTGCAATAACCAGCCTCATTATAGTATACATACATCAAGTCCTATGTGGGCTTTGTTGGTATTAGCTTTGCTATTGGTATGTTCTACTGGATTCAGGTATGCTGGATTGGAGTGGGCATTGTTTGAATTTACTGTGATGATGGGGTGCTTGATAGGCTAGAATGGACTTTGCTACCCTGGAGAAGTCTGCCCTGTGCTCTATTTGAGGTATGCTGGAGTGGGTGGGCTAGTCTGGGCTGCAATGAGGTAAACAGGACTGACAGAATGACGAGAAAAGAAACTTAGCAGTCAAATAACTTCACTTCTCTGAGTATCACTTTCCAACTTGGCAACTCTAGGTGTGATGAAATTCATCCATTCATACCAAATCTGTTCAGTGAGCACCATCTGAGTAACAGGCTCCTTTTCTATGTACTGAGGATATAGAGATAACAAAACAGGGATACTGCCCTTCAGGAGCGCTTGGGTCATGTGGGAAGGCAGAAAGGTAAACAGACTGTTATAGAAAAAAATGCAAAGTGAGTGTATTAGGTAATATCACTCATCTCCAAATCTCAGTCACTTAACCCCAAAAAAGTTTATTTCTCATTGATGCAAAGTCTGTTGTAGATCCAGGCAACTCTCCAGGGCAGTTGATCTCCATATGTTGGCTCATCATTCCAGGCTGTTTCAATCTTAAATTAGCTCCATATCAACATATGTTTCCATGGTGACCATGGCAGAGAGAGTCTTGTATTGGACATTAATTGTTCCAGCCAGAGAGTGACACATATTTCCTTCTGCAACCAAAACCAGTCATATGGTGCCTCCCCACTTTAAGTGGGCAGGGGAGTGGAAGTACCATCATCCTATGTTCCTGGAAGGGGAAAAGAGTTGGGTATTGGAACATTTGTAACCTGCCACAGGTAAGGATAATCCTGATGTGAGAGCCCAGCATGAGTGAATGTCAGAGACCTCTAAGGACTCTCCGTAAGCTTTGGAGTTTGGAGAGTCTGCTATCATCTTCAATGATGCCTGAAGGGATGGGCTTTATACCTATACCTAGCATATTCTCTGTGAAGAAATAGTACAAATGAGAATTTTTAAAGGGGCTTTCCTATGATTGTACCAAGTGTACTTTCTTGGAAGCAACAAGTTGGCCATCATTTGGAGTACTGCACGGGACTCTCTCTGAGCTAAGGCAACAGACTTTCATGACAATCTGCTTTTCTACTTTCTTTGGACCAGATGCAGTGACTGAAGTGAAGACTGACATCTATGTGACCAGTTTTGGCCCCGTGTCAGACACTGACATGGTAAGTATAATTTCTGCAAAGGTAAAAGTGAAAAATGATGCAATAGATCAAAGAAAATAAATTGGGGTTTTCCTCTGGCAGGGCTTTGGATCTATGTTCTAAGGAGAAGTCTTATCTCATGAATTCCCTACCCTCACCACCCTACACTTAGCCAAATCCATCTTTTGCCCTGCTCTCCCAACCTGTTCACTTATCAAGCATATATCCCCCATCAGGAGTACCCTTCCCTTCTTTCTGCAACATATCTTTTGAAATTCAGCTTGGCTCCCTATCCCCAATTAAACTTTCTCTGACCTCTTGATTCACATTTTGCTGGCACCACATACATATTAGCCCAGACAGGTCATGTGAGGAGTGCACTGTGGTGGGAACTTTCAGTCTAGCTACTGGTAGTGTCATCCAAGAAGTCCATTCTTTGTAAACAGGCTCTATTCACCTGGGAAGTGGACAGACCCAGGTAATGCAAAGTGTTGAAAGGAAGAGTCAAACCTACTTCTAGAAACTGGTCCTTCTAGAAATGTAAGGAGGAGGAGAGCTACAGAGCAGATTTAAGGCATAGGGCAGGGCACAGCAGAGCTAGGCAGGGGATGACTCATGAGCCATCTGCAAACACTTCACCTTCTCCTACTGTTCTCCCTTGCTGCCAAGGCAAAGAATCTATGGAGAGTTGAGGCAGGAGACCCTGTCCTAATGGACTTACTTCAGATACCAAATATCAGATATTTGACTGAAAATTATCATGAAGGAAAATAAAGACACTATATCTGCTCAGCATGCTTGACAGTTATTAGATTCTCAATAAAGTTTTGTTGAGTGAGTGACTTTGTGTTGAAAATTAAAATCTTAAAATCAGAAAAAAATACGTCCAAAAATATAAAATGTCCATTCTCACTACTTAGACTTTTTCTGTGTCTTTGTCTTCAATGGACTACTACGTAGCAGAGGACAAAGCTTCTTTACACTTGTTGGGTAAATACATATGATTGTGTAGTGTTATTTGTTATATGTGTATATATATATATGTATATATATTCATTTTCATTAAATGTTATTACAAAATATTGACTATAGTTCCCTGTGCTATATGGAAGAAATTTGTTTTTTGTTTTTGTTTTTTTTCATATATATATATATATATATATATATAGAGAGAGAGAGAGAGAGAGAGAGAGGTATAGTCAGTTTACAATGTTGTGTCAATTTCTGGTGTGCAGCATAATTCTTTAGTCATACATGAATATGCATATATTTATTTTCATCTTCTTTTTTACCATAAGCTACCACAACATATTGAATATAGTTCCTTGTGCTATACAGTATAAACTTGTTTATCTCTTTTATTTATTCCAGTCAGCATCTGCAAATCCTGAACTCCCAATTTATCCCCTCCCACCCCTCTTCCTCCTGGCAAACACAAGTCTGTATTCTATGACTGTGAGTCTGTTTCTGTTTTATGTATAAGTTCATTTGTCTTTTTTTTTTTTTTAAATTCCGCATGTGAGTGATATCATATGGTATTTTTCTTTCTCTTTCTGGCTTACTTCACTTAGAATGACATTCTCCAGGGACATCCATGTTGCTGCAAATGGAATTATGTTGTCATTTTTATGGCTGAATAGTATTCCATTGTATAAATATACCACCACTTCCTTATCCAGTCATCTGTCTATGGACATTTAGGCTGTTTCCATGTCTTGGCTATTGTAAACAGTGCTGCTATGAACATTGGGGTGCAGGTGTCTTTTTGAAGTAGGGTTCCCTCTGGATATATGCCCAGGAGTGGGATTGCTGGGTCATATGGTAAATCTATTCCTAATCTTTTGAGGAATCTCCATATTGTTTTCCACAATGGCTGCACCAAACTGCATTCCCACTAACAGTGTAGTAAGGGTTCCCTTTTCTCCACACCCTCTCCAGCATTTATTGTTTGTGGGCTTTTGAATGATGGCCATTCTGACTGGTGTCAGGTGATACCTCATTGTAGTTTTGATTTGCATTTCTCTGATAATTGGTAATATTGAGCATTTTTTCATGTGCCTATTGGTTATTCATATGTCTTCACTGGAGAATTGCTTGTTTAGGTCTTCTGCCCATTTTTGGATTGGGTTGTTTGTTTTTTTCTTATTAAGTCATATGAGTTGTTTATATATTCTGGAAATCAAGCCCTTGTCAGTTTCATCTTTTGCAAAAATTTTCTCCCATTCCATAGGTTGCCATTTTGTTTTGCTTATGATTTCCTTTACTGTGCAAAAGCTTAAAGTTTAATTAGGTCCCATTTGTTTGTTTTTACTTTTATTTCTACTGCTTGGGTAGACTGCCATAGGAGAACATTGCTGAGATGTCTGTGCTGGTGGAATAACCCTCCAGACTTCAGATAATACTACAGAGCTACAGTAATCAAAACAACATGGTATTGGTACAAAAACAGACATATAGACCAATGGAACAGAATAGAGATCCCAGAAATGAACCCACAAACTTTTGGTCAATTAATCTTTGACAAAGGAGGCAAGAATATACAATGGAATAAAGACAGTTTCTTCAGCAAATGGTGTTGGGAAAACTGGACATCAGCATGTAAATCAGTGAAGTCAGAATATTCCCTCACACCAAACACAAAAATAAACTCAAAATGGTTTAAAGACTTAAACATAAGACAAAACATAATAAACCTACTAGGAGCAAACAAAGAAATTTGTTTTTTAATCTATTTTTATATATAGTGGTTAACATTTGCAAATATCAAACTCCCAAATTTGTCCCTTCCCCCCCTTTACCCCAGTAACCATAAGATTGTTTACTATGTCTGCAAGTCTGTTTCTGTTTTATAGATGAGTTCATTAGTGTCCTATTTTTTCTTTTTTCTTTTCTTAGATTCCACATATGAGTGATACCATATGTTATCTTTCTTTCTCTTTCTGGCTTACTTCACTTAGAGTGAATATCTCTGGTTCCATCCATGTTACTGCAAATTGCATTATTTCATTTTATTTTTTATGACTGAGTAGTATTCCATTGTATAAATATCTTTATCCAGTCTTTTATCAATGGACATTTAGGTTGCTTCCATGTTTGGCTATTGTATATAGTGCTGCTATGAAGGTTGTGTAGTGTTGTGATAGTCTGTCCTATAGGTAATGCAGAGCCATTGAGTGATTGAGTAGGGCAGTAAAAATATACAAGTGTTAGTTTAAAATGATTGATCTGGCAGTCTGCACAGGATGGACTACAAGGGGGAAAGGACTGGAGGCTGAGAATTGGTTTAGGCATGTTGATTTTACATATGGCTCTTCTTTCAATCAGGCAAGTTCTAGGAATCAGTTGGAGAAACAGTCTAGTTCTCAGGAGAGTAAGTCATGAGTGGTTGTGAGGCTAGGTGGGTGGAAAGTAGAGGCCTGGACTTTGTCTTTTAAGTGTGGAGTAAAGAGAGGAATACAGATATATAGTAGATCCACTGTGAACACCTTAAGGGCAAGTACCAAGTAGTGCATGGCTTCCCTGGCACTTAATAGAGTACTTGACACATAGGGAGAGCTCAGTGAGGGGAATGTTTGACATATGTGGGATGGAGGAGATGAGTCTCTCTTAAGAAAGCCTGTATGTCTAGATTGCCTCCTCTCAACCTGTTGACCACAACTTCAGATCCAGGCATGCATTAAAACTGTTGCCAGTTGTCCATTCAACAGGTACTCCTTAGATGCCCAACTCAGCATTAAGGGATTTTAGGGAATCCTATATTTAGAGAGCTCATAGGCCATTAGAGATAACCAAATTCATCAGGGAGGTGCATCTCTCTTTTTGTATTGCTGGGAATTCTTGATGGATTAGGATTTTCATAAGAAAGCAACTGAAGCTACTCTTTGAACACACACACACACACACACTCTCTCTCTCTCTTTCTCTCTCTGTCTCTCTCTCTTTCACTTATACATCAACATCCATAAATACATTCAGACAAACATATGTGCATACAAGAAAATATATACAGAATAAAGAACAGCCTACACGCCATCCCAGGCACCCCATAGACACATGTGTGCAAACAGATACCCAAATTCAGGGATATTACAGAAACATACACAGAGCCCCTACCCAAAGCAGCTCCTGCTCCTTCCCCACCCAAGCAGGCACACATGGGTGTGCAGAAGTTCTGGAGACATTTCAAACAATCCAGATGTTTTATCTCTTCTGAAGTGTCATCTTCCAGTTGCTTGTTTATTTCTCTCCCTCTTGATTAAGCAAAAGCAACAGAATGGCTCTTTTCTGGCTGGGAAGCCTTTAGTCAAATACATTTCAGGTTATTTTTAGCTGAACTTCCATCCTGTCATAGGGGAGAATAGCTATGATCACTCTGGCTGGGAAACACATTTCTGGTATTTTAAAAATTTCTTCTTCCTGTACTACTTAGTCGACTGTGGCATTTGTGGCAGGCTCAGGGATGACTTTGGGTGAAGCATCAGATAGTCACATGGCTTCAGCAGCTAAATGAAGTAAGAAAGCAGGCTCCCCTGAGACCACAGACTACTTGTAAAAGTAGATTAAAATTGAGGCTAGCTTGTTCTTGACTTTCTTCCAGGCAAACAAGGAATTGTAATCCAAATTATTTTTCTAAGGAAATAGAGACAGTATTTGGTTCACAAAGGGGAAACTGTGGTGACAGTTTGGGCATTGAACCAGCACCACCCATAACTCTTTGTAGCTATTGCACTCCTTGGTCAAACACTAACCCTACAGACATAGATCCTGAGTTTGACAGCTCAATGAAGGGCCATGTATATTTTGTTCATCTCAGAACCACCAATGCCTAACTCAGCGTTTGGCACTTGGCAGACTCTCAGCTATTTGTTAAATTCAAGAATGAATGAGATAGAATGAATTAAATTTGATGGAAAAATTGTGACTGTGTTACTCTACCTGAATGAAAGTTCTTCAGAGGCAGAAATCATGTCAAGTACATCTCTGTATCTCCAGCACCTAACACAGGATCTGACATAGGTCCTCTGTGTTTGTTCAGATGATATGAAATATTAGTAGCAATGCCTGCAGATAAAGAATAAAAGTAGCTTTCTTCAGGAGACATGGTTGAGTAGCAAGACTAATAAATCAACGATTTATGACTCTAACCTTTGGGCATTATTTTTGATGGCTTCTCTGTCTATGAAAATAAGGAGCTGTGACAATAGAGAATTAGACAGAGATGAAAGCCAAAGAGTGGTAGAAGTTTCTAGCGGGAAAGAAAGAAACTTAATGCAGAGTGTAAGACATAAGTTAGAAACTGGTTACAATGGGAATTTTACAGGCATCACAAATGAAAAGTTGTCTAACCATTTGCAGCAAATGGAGTTGATGGTCACACAATACATAGTTCTGCAGCAGTAATACTAATCCAGTGTCCATGGTCTCCTAGGAGAGAAACAGAACAAGGAATATAATGTCAATTGGAGTGAAGTGAGGTTATATGACTTTCTGTGATTTTCTATTTTTAGGAGAGTTTAGACCATTTTCTCATCAATATATGGAAAGATGGTAGAGGTGGCAATGAGAAGAAGGCTGCAAAGATTTAGTGAAAATTCAGTTTCAGCTTCCACTTCTCTCACAAATTGGGTCTGTCCATTCCTTACCAGTGAGCTATGGCTCTTGGCAAGTGGAAAATTTCCCTGATCTTCCAAGGTCCTTTGAAGTAGAGTGCAAAGAAAGTGGGATCCTGGTTTAAGAATAGCAGGATATGCAGATGGTTAGTGATTGGAAGGAAAAATAGAAAGGCGACAGCTGATATTTCTAAAAAAGAGTAGATCTTAAATATTCTCACCATATACACACAGTGACTATGTGAGGTGATGGATGTGTTAACATGATTGTGGTAACCATTTTATAATGTATATATATAAAATCATCATGTTGTACAAAAATCACATTGTACAACCGAAATATACAATTTTTACTCATCAACCATGCATCAATAAAGCCAGGTGAAAAAGAATGGTAACAGCTGAGAAAAACTTTGGATTTTCTCCTGGTCCAAATCACCTTCTGACAAAGCTTCCATCCTAGCTCCCATCCTAAGGCCCCAGGTTCTGCCCTGGTCCTTAGCATGCCAGAGGTGCAGGGATCCGGAGTTCTGAGTTATGTATTCAACAGATATCTATCTGAAAGTACTGATAAAGCTAGTGAGAAAATAAAGAGGATAAAGAGTAGTAATGTTAGTAGTCAGAGAACTGGGGAACTTAAAATGCCAATTCTAGGTATTGTCAACCTCACCCTCTTCCCGGGGATACTTTGCTTACATAATTGCTAGGTAACATGTGCCACCTGCCACCTGTCAACAGAGAAACTTCCTAGGGTATATAATGGACAGCCAGGTAATGATGCAAATAGATAATATAATAATAAGAGAACTAACCATCAAGCGTAACCTAAATAAATAAATAAATAAATAAATAAATAAATAAATAAATAAATAAATAAGTAAGTAAGTAAGTAAGTAAGTAAGTAAGTAAGTAAGTAAGTAAGTAAATAAATAAATAAATAAATAAAATTTTTGAATGGAGGCTTGGGACATGAGGACCCATAAAATACATTATAATCATAATTCTTGTTAATGGATTCAGATGACATACATTTTGGTCTGACAACTGCTTATGAAAATGATACAAAGTTACCAGAGTACCCAAAGACTGTTCAGGATTTTAAAAATGGTGTTAATTAAAGAGAAAGAAAGTAGCATAGGGACGTCTTTCCTCTGGTAGTGAGACTGAAATTATTGTACCTGTTTCCACCCTTGCACTGGAAAAAGTGGCTGTGTCCACACCAAGCCCTCACTTACTGATGGTTTCAGGCACAGGATGGAGGGGAGTGTTCATCTATTTTGAAAGTCTCTTAAATTGCCAGTTTCCTCTTATTCCATAAGGATACCATATTCCCAGATTCATTATAGAAAAGGGTCCATGTCTGTGGGTTTTTGCATAGGAGTCCATGATCAGGAATTCCCTGGAATATTTTTATGTAAAGCAGACAGGCGGGACACATAAACAACTCTAATAAGACTATTTCAAGGGCTAAATACAACTGAAAGTGGCATGTGGATTGTAATTCTCCAAAATACAGCATAATGGAGAGAAGGCAAAGAGCAAAGGGAGGACTAATAAACTTGAATGTCTTCAACTCCAGTACCGTGCAGTGTACCACAGCAGGCTCCCAGAAAGGGTCTGCATGGCTGAATCAAGTTCTAGCACCAAGCCAGAAATTCTTCCCCAAGCGCTATGTGTCATCTCTGCAAAGTGTAGGAAATGTATTAAGTACATTTCCCAGGAGGCAGGCTTAGGCTTATTATTTGGAAGATTTGATTTAAATGCCTCACAAAACAACAAAATTCATTTGTCAGTTTGGAGGCAATCATCCTTGGAGAGTATACAAAGGCTCAATTTGTGAGGAAGGAATTGATTGCATTTCTAGAGTCGTCAGGTCAAAATCAAATTGCTTTTGGCCAAAGTTCACAGGATGCTTATGGAGGAAATGATCACTATGTGGTTTTCCCCAATAGTTTCGACTATGTAGAGAATAATATATAAAAAAATGGATACTCATCACCCAACTTTTTTAAATCTTAAAAATTTTGCCATATTTATTTTCATATTAAAAATTCTTTACATATAGATAAAGCCCCCTGTGTATCCTGACCCATTCTTCTCTCTTCCTCCTCAGAGATAATAATAACCATAAATTTACTGATGTTAGTCATTCCCATGTATACTCTAGACCTATACCTAAGGATATATATATCACATGAAATAGCAAATATCACAATAAATAGAAAATAGTGGTTTTCATGTTTTCAAACTATATAAAATGCATCACAGATTGTTTATCATTTTACAACTTATTTTAACTGTATTGAAAGCTATTCTTTTTGATGCATTTAACCTAATGGCAAAAAAAATAATTGTTTTCAATAGCAAAAAACCCTGGAAACAGCCTAAATGAACCTGCCGATAACATTTCTGATTTGTAGGATTTCCGCATGTTTAACTTTATTCAGATAGGACCAAATTACTCTTGTGATGGGTTATACCAATTTGTAATCCTGCTGGCAATGTGTGAGAGCTCCATCGTTTTCCACTTTTGCTAAGGATTCATATTGTCACACTTTGTGTTTGCCATTCTGATGTGTATAAAATTATAACTAACTGATATTATTTGCATTTTCCTGATAGTCTTTGAGGTTGAACACCTTTTTATGTGTTTAATGACCAATCTATGCCACTTAAAGATAAAATGTTTTTGGCGCTACCTGCATCAGCAAAAGTAGAAACTCCATTTAGATACTATTTTCTCACGTTGCCACTCCTGAATTAGTTTCTTGCGGCGTGTATGTGATTGATGGTTCGTAGGTCATTTTGTCTGATTCTATCTCCAAGAAAAGCTGAGAATTTGAGTTTTGACTGTTAATTTTGGAAGGCAGAACTCATAATATGACCGATATCCATTCTACATTCTATTTCTAATTTCCTAAGGGGTGTGTGTATTTAATTATGAATAGATTTCAAAATTTTGCAACTTCTCTTTTGTCCCCTATTAAAATAGTTACATGATTTTTCTCCTTTAATCTGTTAATGTGTCTAATTACATTAATAGGTTTTCCTGGTTATTAGGCCATCTTTATATTCCCTGGAAAAATCAAACTTGATAATGATGTTTTTAAAATACATTTCTTGGTTCATTTCACTATTATTTTATTCATGCTTTTTTGTATCTCTGTTCACAGGTGTTCTCAAATTAAACCACTTCTCATCACCTCAACTGTTACTACTCTGGTTTAGGCCACCATTGTCTATGGCATATCCAATTGATTTCCCTGTCTCTACTCTCATTTCCCTACAGTCTATTCTCTACAGGGTGGCAGTGATTATATATATATATATGATATAGACACACACACCAAAGTAGAGAAAATAGTTTAATGAAACCTCATGTATCCATCACCTAGCTTCAAAAATTATCAACTTTTTTGGCCAATCTTATTTAATCTATATTTCTACTCCTACCCCAACTGTTTTCCCCATTTTCTTTCTTTTTCTTGATTAAGCTTATTGTCAGTTTTCTATATTGTTTGTGTTGTCAAAGCAACCTGTTTTTGTTGTTGTTGTTCATCTGTATTACTTCTTTTTTGTTTTCTGTTTCACTAATTTTTGGTTTTGCATGGATCATTATTTTCTTTACTTCTCTTAGGGTACTCTGTGGTCCTTCTTGTTTCTTGAGGTAGATTAGCTTAGTTTTCCTTTTTCTAAAAGGCTATATTTAAGGTTTCTTTATGGCTATAAATTTTCTTCTAAATAGTGCTTGAAGAGTTCACTACCAGATTTCATATATAAGCATTTTCACTGTTGTTCAGGTCTAAGTATTTTCTAATATCCTTTATGGTTTCTTCTTTGTGTCTTGAAATTTTTGTAGTGGGTTTTCAAATATAAAACTTTGTTGTCAATTTCTAAATCAATGCCTTGTATTAAAACAAGATGGTCTATAGGATATGAAATCTTTTTTGTGTTTCTTGAGATTTGCTTTAACGGCTTAGCATTTGATCATCTATTTTTAGTAAAAAATGTTTTACTAAGTGTTAAGTAGATAAGTCTGTGTATTCCTTAGTTCATGCTTGTCAATTATGTTCTTCATATATTTTAATCATACAAATTGTTGGTCTGATTGCTCTTTCATTTATTAAGAGTCCAAGGCTTTGTCACATTTTCTCCTTGTAATTCATTGTTTGCCTTACATGTTTTGAGTCCACGTTATCCATACATAAAAATTAAGAATTATTTTTTCACTTGATATAATCCATTTTAGTGTAATATTTCATCCTGAAGAAATGTATTTGTCTTACACTCCATTCTGTCTGTATTCTATAGATCTACCACTTTATTTTGATTAGGATTTGCCCATACATACATTTCTATCACTTCACTTTCAAATTGTGTTTTTATGTATCCTTAAGATATTACTATTGTATATACATAACATATAGTTACATTATTATTTATTAGTTATATTCTTTGTTTCTAATATTTTATTTTATGTATTCTTTTCCTCTATGTTTTTATCTGCTTTACTTTATCTTGCTTTCTAATTTTTTAACATTTTTATTAATTTATAATATTTTACAATGTTGTGTCAAATTACAGTGTAGAGCACAATTTTTCAGTTATACATGAACATATATATATTCATTGTCACGTGTTTTTCTCTGTGAGCTACCACAAGATCTTGTGTATATTTCCCTGTGCTATATAGTATAATCTTGTTTATCTATTCTACAATTTTGAAATCCCATCTATCCCTTCCCACCCTCTGCCCCCGTGGCAACCACAAGTTTCTATTCTATGTCTATGAGTCTGTTTCTGTTTTGTAATTATGCTTTGTTTGTGTGGGGTTTTTTTTAGATTCCACATATGAGCGATCTCATATCGTATTTTTTGTTCTCTTTCTGGCTTACTTCACTTAGAATGACATTCTCCAGGAGCATCCATGTTGCTGCAAATGGCATTATGTTGTCGGTTTTTATGGCTGAGTAGTATTCCATTGTATAAATATGCCACTTCTTCTTTATCCAGTCATCTGTTGATGGACATTTAGGCTATTTCCATGTCTTGGCTATTGTAAACAGTGCTGCTATGAACATTGGGGTGCAGGTGTCATCCTGAAGTAGGGTTCCTTCTGGATATATACCCAGGAGCGGGATTCCTGGGTCATATGGTAAGTCTATTCCTAGCTTTTTGAGGAATCTCCATACTGTTTTCCACAGTGGCTGCACCAAACTGCATTCCCACCAGCAGTGTAGGAGGGTTCCCTTTTCTCCACAGCCTCTCCAGCACTTGTCATTTGTGGATTTTTGAATGATGGCCATTCTGACTGGTGTGAGGTGATACCTCATTGTAGTTTTGATTTGCATTTCTCTGGTAATTAGTGATATTGATCATTTGCATTTCTTCCTTGGAGAATTGCTTGTTTAGGTCTGCTGCCCATATTTGGATTTGGTTGTTTGTTTGTTTCTTATTAAGTTGTATGAGCTGCTTATATATTCTGGAGATCAAGACTTGTCAGTTTCATTTGCAAAAATTTTTTCTCATTCTGTAGGTTGTCTTTTTATTTTGCTTACGGTTTCCTTTGCTGTGCAGAAGCTTGTAAGTTTCATTAGGTCCCATTGGTTTATTCTTGCTTTTATTTTTATTGTTTGAATAGACTATTCTAGGAGCACATTTTTGAGATGTGTGTGAGATAATGTTTTGCCTATATTTTCTTCAAGGAGGTTTATTGTATCTGGTCTTGTGTTTAAGTCTTTGATCCATTTTGAGTTTATTTTTGTGTATGGTGTAAGGGAGTGTTCTAGCTTCATTGCTTTACATGCTGCTGTCCAGTTTTCCCAACACCATTTGCTGAAGAGACTGTCTTTATTCCATTGTATATTCTTGCCTCCTTTGTCGAAGATGAGTTGACCAAAAGTTTGTGGGTTCATTTCTGGGCTCTCTATTCTGTTCCATTGGTATATGTGTCTGTTTTTGTCCCAATACCATGCTGTCTTGATGACTGTAGCTCTATAGTATTGTGTGAAGTCTGGGAGAGTTATTCCTCCAGCCTCTTTCTTTCTCTTCAGTAATGCTTTGGCAATTCTAGGTCTTTTGTAGTTCCATATAAATTTTATTATGATTTGTTCTAGTTCTGTGAAATATGTCCTGGGTAATTGGATAGGGATTGCATTAAATCTGTAGATTGCCTTGGGCAGTGTGACCATTTTAACAATATTGATTCTTCCAATCCAGGAGCATGGGATATCTTTCCATTTTTTAAAGTCTTGTTTAATTTCCTCCATCAATGGTTTACAGTTGTCTGTGTATAATTTTTTCACCTCCTTGGTTATATTTATTCCTAGGTATTTTATTACTTTGGGTGCTGTTTTAAAGGGGATTATTTCTTTACTTTCTTTTTCTGTTGATTCATTGTTAGTGTAAAGAAATGCCACTGATTTTTGAACGTGAATCTTGTAGCCTGCTAGCTTACTGAATTCTTCGATCAGCTCTAGTAGTGTTTGTGTGGACCCTTTAGGGTT
Source organism: Camelus bactrianus (assembly GCF_048773025.1). Classification (NCBI taxonomy): domain Eukaryota; kingdom Metazoa; phylum Chordata; class Mammalia; order Artiodactyla; family Camelidae; genus Camelus; species Camelus bactrianus. Next base: position 115,654,376 of record NC_133575.1, on the reverse strand, counting down.
TTCTATATATAGTATCTTGTCATCTGCATACAGTGACACTTTTACCTTTTCTTTTCCAATTTGGATCCTTTTAATTTCTGTCTCTTGTCTAATTACTGTGGCTAGGACTTCCAAGACTATGTTGAATAGGAGTGGCGATAGCTGGCAGCCTTGTGTTGTTCCAGATTTTAGTGGGAAGCTTTTGAGTTTTTCACCATTGAGTACTATGCTGGCTGTAGGTTTGTCATATATGCCTTTTATCATGTTGAGATATGTTCCCTCTATACCCACTTTGGTGAGAGTTTTTACCATAAATAGGTGTTGAATTTTATCAAATGCTTTTTCTACATCTATTGAGATGAACAAGTGGTTTTTGTCCTTTTTCTTGTTGATGTGATGTGTTACATTGATTGATTTGCGTATGTTGCACCACGCTTGTGTCCCTGGGATGAACCCCACTTGGTCATGATGTATAATCCTTTTTATGTGTTGTTGGATTCTGTTTGCTAATATTTTGGTGAGGATTTTGGTGTCTATGTTCATCAATGATATTGGCCTATAATTCTCTTTTTGTGGTAGCGTCTTTGCCTGGTTTTGGTATCGGGGTGATGGTGGCTTCATAGAATGAGTTTGGGAGTATTCCCTCCTTTTCAATCTTCTGGAAGAGTTTGAGAATGACTGGTGTGAGTTCTTATTTGTGTGTTTGGTAGAATTCCGCGGTGAAGCCGTCTGGTCCTGGACTTTTATTTTCAGGGAGTTTTTTAATTGCTATTTTTATTTAATTTCTAGTGATCGATTTGTTCAAATGGTCAGTTTCTTCTTGATTCAGCCTTGGTGGACAGTATGTTTCCAGAAACTTGTCCATCTCCTCTAGGTTATCCAGTTTGGTTCCATATAGTTTTTCATAATATTCTCGTATGATATTCTGTATTTCTATTTTATTAGTTGTAATTTATTCATTTTCCTTTCTTATTATGCTAATTTGTGCTCTCTCTTTTTTCTTCTTTGTGAGTTTGGCCAGAGGTTTCTCGATTTTATTTACTTTTTCAAAAAGCCAGCTTTTGGTTTGATTGATTTTTCCTATGGTTCTTTTAATCTCTATTGTATTTGTTTCCTGCTTAATCTTTATAATTTCCTTCCTTCTGCTTTTTAAGGTATTTTGTTCTTCTTTTTCTAGCTCTTTTAGTTGGTGGGTTAAATTGTTTATTTCAGATTGTTCTTCTTTTTTGAGGAAGGCCTGTATTGCTATAAACTTACCTCTTAGAACTGCCTTTGCTGTGTCCCATAAATTCTGTGTGGTTGTGCTTTCATTTTCATTTGTCTCAAGGTATTTTTTAATTTCAGCTTTGATTTCCTCATTGACCCATTGGTTTTTTAATAGCATATTGTTTAATCTCCATGCTTTCCTTTTTTTCTCCTTTGCTTGTCTGTTGTTGATTTCTAGTTTCATGGCATTGTGGTCAGTAAAGATGCTTGAGATAATTTTTATCTTCTTAAAATTGCTGAGTTTTCTTTTGTGCCCAAGTACGTGATCAATCCTAGAAAATGTTCCATGTGCACTTGAAATGAATGTATATCCTATTTTTGGGGGGTGTAATGCTCTGAAAATATCTACCAAATCTAATTTTTCTATTGTATTATTTAGTTTCTCTGTTGCCTCATTTATTTTCTGTCTGGAAGATCTGTGTAGTGATGTTAATGTGGTGTTAAAACCTCCAACTATGATTGTATTCCCATCAATATCCCCCGTTATCTCTGTTAGTAATTGTTTTATGTACTTAGGTGCTCCTATATTGGGTGCATATATCTTAATGAGTGTAATATCCTCATTGTGTATCACTCCTTTAATCATTATAAAATGTCCTTCTTTATTTTTCTTTATGGCCTTTGTTTTAAAGTTCATTTTGTCTGAAATCAGTACTGCACACCTGCTTTTTTGGCTTTTCCATTTGCATGGAATATCCTTTTCCATCTTTTCACTCTCAATCTTTAGAATTTTATTAGATTATGCTAAATCTTTCCCTTTTATCCTCCATGGTATTATACTTCTTTTTCATTTTTTAAATCATTTATATGTTAGATATTTTCCAGTTAACTAATCTCTCTTCAATAATATCTAATCTTCTGTGCAACATATCCATGAAGTTTTTATTTTCAGTGACTGTTTTTCTTTTACAGAATGTCTGCTTCAACAAACCTTTTAAAAATCTGTTTTTTCTCACTCCCATCCCATAATGTTTAGATCTTTTTCTTGTGTTCTCAATCTTCCCTTTAATACCTTTATCATTTCAATCATAGTTCCTTTATAATATCTATTTGATTATTCTGTTATGTGAGGTTCTTGGAGAGGGTATAATTCAGTTATATATTGTATCAGCTGACACTTGCTTATGACCATTTCCTTAAGTGTTTTGTTGTAGATTTTGAAAATATTTTCAGCAAGCATTTATTTATGACTATGTCCCTTCAGAGTGTTTACTTTTATAAGTCAATCTAGAAGTATCTCCTCCTGAGACCTATTTTTATGGCAGTTTCTCAGTATGTAAACCCCAAACCAAGTGTACATTTAAATATCAGTCCCATATAAGATGAGGCTTAAAGTTGCTAAATCTCAGTAGAAATGCTTCCCCTAAACACCTCTCCATTTCAGAATTCATTCCTGGATAGACAGGTTTCCTTTCTGAATTTTCATGTTGTGGGCTGGTTTTGTCTAGTTCATTTTATCTAATTCACCCTTTTGCTGAGGCCTTCAGGGTCTTGGTTTTATGTGGGAGACTAATTCCAACTTTACACATGGCAGAGTCCTACATATGTTGTCCTGATATAATTATTGATAAAGCCTCTTCTCACTCTCAAAAATGTTCTAGTTTAGACAATAAATTATATAATCTCCTAATCCTTAGACAGGAATCTGATTGGTGTGCTGGTGGAGGAGAAAAGCCAGACTGGCTAATTTGTAGAGAGGCAAGTAGTTGGAAAAAAGCTCAGAGAAGAAGACAAGGACCAATTTATGAAGTGCTTTTTAGGTAGTGGAAAGTATTGGGGTTTATTCTAGGTATGATTGAAAGCCATTAAGGGATTTTAAGCCAAAGGATTTTAAGCAGCTTCTGGTAGCTTCTTTATTTTACCTGACTACCTAGATATGTCCCCTATGCCTTGTGTAGTTCAGTGGTCAGTCAAAGACTGGGCAAAGTTTTACTCAGATTTTGGGACTTACCCTCTCAGTGGTTCTCTTTTTTCCAAGGTCTCCCTGAATTCTCAGCTCTTTGGCCAGCTTTAAGCTCTGTCTTCTGAGGTATTAAGCCAATGAGTTTTCTGATTTCTGCCAAACTCACAATCATCACTGACCACAGTTCTGTCATCTGTCATTTAGTGGAAGAATTCCCTATTGTTTGTGCCTACATTTTTTTCCCAGAGCCCTAGAGTCTTCCTTATGTATGTTGTTGTCAGCCAGGAATTGGGGAAGAGTATAGATTCAGATTTGTGTTGCCATCACTTCTGTGACTCTCTTGCTTCCAGGACTCCCACCCCTAAATTTCCATATTATTGGCCACTTTGAGTCATTAAGGCTGTAGTATCTACCACAGAAATCCCACAAACACAATTTTAACCTGTTGCTGCTGCTTTCAGTCATTCCTCATTGATTTCAGATAGTATCTATCTATCAATCTATCCATCTACTTATCTATATTTTTGGTTCAAATTTTATAATTAATAGCTATAGGAAGGTATCAGATAATTTAGTCTACTTTCACCAAAACCTGGAATAGTTATTGTTATTTTAATTTCTATTTGGATGAACAGCAATTTTGAAAATTTTCTCCATGCTTATTAGCAATTCTTACCCATTTCATGAATTTTCTGTTCATGGCATTTACCCATTTTTCTATTTGTTTGCTTGTTTTTATCTTATTTATCTGTAAGATTTCCTTATTTATTAAAGATAATAAGATATTAACTCATTAGACATATTGTTATTTTGAGAATCAAATAAAATGTGTTTTAAAATTTAAGGTTTTGGTTTTATGTTGATTGTTACATTGGCCTTTAATGTTCATATGCGATCATTTAGTAAAAGAGACAAGGTAAGGAGTTTGTTCTTATTAGAGATGGCACTGCATAGAGAAGTGGGCTCTTGCCTTTTCATAAGGCAAAGTTTATGTTCAGCTTGTATGATGTGCAGGTCACTGCTGGCAGTGACCTTCCCAAGGAAAATCTTGTCAGACACATTATCTATATACTTATGGATCACCATTGCATTATTTCTCAATCATAATCATTTGCTATACTCACCAGTAACTACTCTTAATAAACTTCTGCTTCTCTACATCAGAGGAAATACTGCAAAGTAATTAATATTTGCTAAGGGCACTGTGGGTCCCCACTAGAACTCTACTGAAACATTGTTCTCTCTCTCTTTTCATCCCTAGGAGTACACCATTGATGTATTTTTTCGACAGACCTGGCATGATGAGAGACTGAAATTTGATGGGCCCATGAAAATCCTTCCACTGAATAATCTCCTGGCTAGTAAGATCTGGACCCCTGACACCTTCTTCCACAATGGCAAGAAATCTGTGGCCCATAATATGACCACGCCTAACAAGCTGCTCAGACTGGTGGACAATGGAACCCTCCTCTACACAATGAGGTTAGAAAGTGGTTCCTCTCATATAAAGTATCCCAGGGGTAGGACCAGGGTTGAAAGTGGCATGTTTTAGGCTATCTATTGAAAATTCTGTCAAGGTTACAGATTAGAAATGCACATATAGGCATATACTTGCTGACACATTTGCAGGTATGCATACTCATATACACACACACCCACACACACATAAAAATAGACTGTTGGCCAACAGGCAGATGAAAATGCTCAATGTTGTTAATTATTAGAGAAATTCAAATCAAAACCATAATGAGGTGTCACCTCACACCAGTCAAAACGGCCATCATTAAATACTGGAGATGGTGTAGAGAAAAGGGAACCCTCCTACACTTTTGGTGGAAATGTAAATTGATATAGCCACTATGGGAAACAGTATGGAGGTTCCTTAAAAAACTAAAAGTAGAGCTAATATATGATACAGCAATCCCACTCCTGGGCATATACCCAGAAAAGATGAAAACTAATTCAAAGAGATACATGCACCCCAATGTTCACAGCATCACTACTTATAATAACCAAGACATGGAAACAATACAAGTGCCCTTCAACAGATGATTGCCTTAAGAAAATGTGATACAATGGAATATTACTCAGTCATAAAAAAGAATGAAATATTGCCATTTGCTATAGAACAGATGGACCCAGAAAATACCATACTAAGTGAAGTAAGTCAGACAGACAAAGACAAATATTATATGATATCACTTATATGTAGAATCTAAAAAATAATACAAATGAATCTATATACAAAACCAAAACAGCCTCACACTCATAGAAAACAAACTTATGTTTATCAAAGGGTAAAAGGAGGTGAGGAGGGATAAATTAGAAGTATAGGGTTAACAGATGCAAATTACTATACATAAAATATGTAAGTAACAAGGATTTACTGTATAACACAGGGAATTATATCCAATATCTTATAATAACCTATAATGGAAAATAATCTGAAATATATATATGTGAAAAATATATATGTGAAAAAAAAAAAATATATATATATATGAATCAGTTGATATATTCCTGAAACAAATAGAATATTGTAAATCAACTATATTTCAATTAAAAAATAGTTGGCCACAAGAACATTCTCAGACACACAAGAGATATATGTTCACAATGTATAAATGTATGCATACCCATAGATACATGTGGACTAATACATAGGCATATACATAGTTGAGGACAGTTAAATACACAGACTCACAACCATATATACAGGCATGAATACTATGACAGTCAGAATAGCCTAGGTTTAACTGCAGCAACAAACTATCCCTATGATGCAAAATTGTGAGAATCAAGTGTGATAATGATAGGTATTTTATGAAAAATACAATGTACACATATACAGTGTATACAAAATACATGTATACATATACATATACATATACAAGATTACAGCAACATATATCTTATGCCATGTTGCCTGGGAATGCTGAGGAGTTTGATATAAGTCAGTACCCAAACAACTTGAGAAAAGATCTTTTAAGATATATATAAAAATGTATTTCATACTTTTCTACTCCCAAAGCATAAAAACTATCACAATTTTATGTTTCTCATGACTCGTTATTATCATTAGTTTTTAGGTTTTGAAATTTTCTTTTAAAAAAATAACTCTGAACATATTTCCAGTTCAGTAAAATTCTTTGCCCTGACACTAAAAAACTTTCTTGGTTCTTGTTTCATGATTTTGTTGGTTCCTCTGCTGTCAGTTATATAGTTATTTATTATCTCTTCCCAGATCTTTTATATACACACACACACAGACACACACACACAGATACACACACGTCAGTTGATCAAGGAGAAGAGGGTAGAAGAAAGCAAGACTATGAGAAGGGAGAAAAAGAGTAGAAAAGTAGAGATGATAAAGAGAAGATGAAGTAAAATAAAAAGGCTAGATATTAGGATATCCTAAAAGAAACAAGAGAAATTAGAGAAAAGTATGCAGAAGGTGGGAAGAAAGAAGACATAGAGAAGTAAGGGAAGGGATACAGGAGGGAGAGAAACTGTGGGTGGAATAAAGATTAGCGTTATTCATTCATTTATTTCTTTATTCACCAAACATGTTTTGACTTCCTAATACATATACGGCTCCAGACTAGATTCTGGGTATGCAAACATTAATCAGATATAATCTTTGCCTTAAGACAGTCACACTATAATAGGAGAGAAAGGCTAATAGATAATCACAAAAAATTAACTGAAATTAAAAAGTTATGGGTAATTATGAAAGAATAGAAAAGAGTCATCTAATTTATTCTTTTGGGTCAAGTTGGGCAAAGAGTCCCTGAAGGAGGCAACATGTAAGTTCCTGATTATTAGTATTGGCATTCATTTTTATATTATTAGATAAGTAGAATGTAGTCAAGAAAATTGTAGGTGGAAAGTAAAGGGAACAGAGGAAGGATATCCCAGGCAGAGAAAACCAAGTGAGCAGCTGCAGGAATTTGAATGGTATATTACAAGAAAGAGAATGACATGGTCAGTTTATATACATATAGCACCCTAGTTACCATGTAATTAATGCATTTGAAGGGAACAAGACTGCAAACAGGAAGCTGGTTAGGAGATAGCTTAAATAATCTAGATGAAGAGTGGTGAATTCAGAGAAGTGGATTAAGATGGAGAAAGGGAGATAACACTGAGGAAATAGTAAAGACAGCCAAAGTCAAGGTAGAAGATACCCAAGTAAAATGAGTGGTTGATGGTGTTATGAACTGGGGTAGATCATATAAGATTTAGGAAAAATTTAGATACAATAAATCTGCAAGGTTAATTTTGGACAAGATAAATTTAAGAAGATTGTAGATTATCCAGGGACAGAAGTCTAATAGCAGTTGGATATACGAGTTGTAAGATCAAGAGAGAGACAGAAACAAGAGATGTAAAATTTGGTATTGTCAGTATGGTGGGACAACCATGTGAATAATGTGATTATTTCACAAAAGTATGTAGAGTGAGAAGAAAATCATGCCAAGATCCAATCATTATCATTAAGGCAGAAGAGGAGAGAGAGGGACCTATGAAGGAGACCAAGAATGAAAAGCAAGGAAGGTATTAATAGAACCACTAGTGTGCAGTATATTGAAAGCTAAGCGTGGTAGTCAGTACTCCTACTTCCAATATTTCCAGTTCATTTCCCTCTGAGTATGTGGTAGTATTTCACTTTCATAGAGCGTTGAATTTAGGTATGGACAAATGACTTGCTTTGGTTAACCAGATGTAAGTGGAAATAACATGTGTGATTTCTGAGTGAGGATTGGAAACTTTGAAAAGCCAGTACATGATTTTCCATGTTCCTCTACCCTGGCTACAGTGACTAGCATTACGCCAGGTGGTCTTGGCTCTGTCATTCTGTGTCCCTTATTAAAGATGACATAGAAGAGAGCATCCCTCCCCACAACCTGAGATAGACAAATAGTGTGAATGAGAAATAAACCTTCGTTGTTTTAGGACACTGAGATTTTAGGATTGTTTGTTACTGTATATTAATCTAACTCATTTTGACAAATATGTCAAAGGAGCAAAGGGTTTCAAAAAGATGAGTGATTGATAATAATAACACCAATAATAGCATAATAAGTATAACACTTACCATCAATATAGTACTTACAATGTGGTAGGCACTTTTCTAATCACTCTACTTATGTAATCTTTATTAACAACTTTATAAGATAGATACTATTATTCCTACTTTACAGATGCAGAATCTGACACACAGAGTGGGTAACATTTTCTAAGATCTCTTAGGTGGTAAATGGTCAGGGGATGGTATCAAAACTACACTGAAAGTTTTACTTGTAAAGAAAGAGGGATACCTCTTCTCACATTCCACGAAAGGACATGATGTTAAGATATAAATTCCGAGAAAGAGGTGGGGAGGAGGTTATATGTATGAAGGAGAATTTGAAGAGACTAGAGCATAATAGAGGAATAGACAGAAGAGAGATATACTTGTAATATAGTGCATAAAAGAGAAGAGTTTGAAGAGGAGATGAGAGTGTACACAATTGTGGAAAGAATGGAATTATGTAGATATAAGCAGAAGAGAAGATGTATAGAATGAGGTGGTTGGAAGGATGAAATAATGATGATGACATGTGGAAGGCTAAAAGGCAGTAAGAAAATGTAAGAGGAACTAGCGGGAAGAGTGATGGACAGAAAAGGAAATGAACACAGAAAAATTGAGAATAGTACAGAATGAGAAGAACAGGATAGTGGAGAAACAGAATTATAAAAAGAAAAGTGAATACAGAATAAGTTTGAGTTTTTGAAGAGGGGTAGAAAAGAGAAAAGAAAGGAGATGGAAGGATGGGAATGTTGAAATATGGACATGGAAACAGCCTAAATGTCCATCAACAGATGACTGGATTAAAGAAGAAGTGGTATATTTATACAATGGAATACTACTCAGCCATAAAAACCGACAACATAACGCCATTTGCAGCAACATGGATGTCCCTGGAGAATGTCATTCTACGTGAAGTAAGCCAGAAAGAGAAAGAAAAATACCATATGAGATCACTCATATGTGGAATCTAAACAAACAAACAAACAAAACAAAGCATAAATATAAAACAGAAACAGACTCACAGACATAGAATATAAACTTGTGGTTGCCAAGGGGGTGGGGGGTGGGAAGGGATAGACTGGGATTTCAAAATTGTAGAATAGATAAACAAGATTATACTGTATAGCACAGGGAAATATACACAAGATCTTATGGTAGCTCACAGAGAAAAAAATGTGACAATGAATATATATATATTCATGTATAACTGAAAAATTGTGCTCTACACTGGAACTTGACACAGCATTGTAAAATGATTATAAATCAATAAAAAATGTTTAAAAAAAGACAAAAAAAGAAAAGCGAATACAGGATAAGTTTGAGTTTTTGAAGAGGGGTAGAAAAGAGAAAAGAAAGGAGATGGAAGGATGGGAATGTTGAAATATGAAGAGAGTATGCGGATTGAGAAGGGCAGAAACAGACTAAAAGATTAGTCACATGAAAATAGAGTTGGATGAATGGGAAGATGACCATTGGGTCCTTCATTCTAGTCTGAACTGGACAAGAAAGTGGAGTTTGATATGATAAGAGCCTATGTAGAATGTCCTTGTGCTTATTCTCAAGTTCAGAACAGAAGAGATACAGAAGTTCAGAAGCATGATGAAGCTATTGGTTCCCTTGCACAGTCAATGCTTCACCTTGAACTCAGGAAAGTGGATCTAGAGGGAAACCTAAGTTTAAGACTTAAGATAAAAGCTTGGCCCTATTAATCACCCCACAATTTATTCACCTAGTGACCTTTTGCAGGACAAAAACTATGTGCTTTCTCATTTGGTAATAATGTAGCTGCTGTCTGTCTTGCAGACACATGAAAAGCACAAATTGGATAAGATCTAAAGAACACTTAGAATTTTTCAGCAAGTGTCACTCTACAGCATTCCTATCATCATTTTGACTCTCGGAAGTTGTATCTGTTTGTATTCCATGGGAAAATTACAGAAGGACAGCTTCTTAGAAAAATCTGACCAAGGATTGCATTGCTATGTAACTAGGGCAGTTTAGAATAAAGCCTTTCCTTGCTTCATCTTGGGACTTCAGGACAACCATAAAAATACAGGCTAAAGCTCATTATCTGCTGTTTGCTTCAGCAGCACACATACTAAAATTGGAACAATACAGAAAAGATGAACAGAGTCCAGCTCAAGATGATATACACATTTGTGAAGTATTTTCCATTTTTCAGATACTAATATATAGGGAACTTCATTTCTATTAATGTCATCTTATTTCTTAATGAAGATATGGGTAAATATGTTCATTTTAATATTATTTATATTTATTATATATAAATGTTGCATAATATATAATACAATAAAAATGTTCCACTGATTATTTGAGTAAAAGGGAAAAGTACTTACTGAATTTAGCTAGATTTTATCTCATTTACTTGAATCATTCATTCACCACCTTTATGAATGCTGTTACATTTAAGGCTTTGGGATACGCGCTGAGCTACAGAGATAAATAAGACCCAGCTCATACTCTTAACATACTTTATCTTAGCCAAAAGGCTGAGAAGCGATAGCTCATGCTCTTAATGACCTTACAGTCTGGAAGACATATGCACAGATAGCTGACAATAATATGAGCCCTTAAATAAAGGGAGGTGCAAAATGTGATGGAATTACAGGGTAAAAAACATCTAAAAAGCAAGTGGAGACATCCAGGAAAGTTGTAAAAAGGAGATGATGCTTATCCTGTATGTTGAATCTTAAAGGAAATACAGGTATCTTATTAAACGGATGAGGGACAGGGTGAGATATAGAAGGGTATGCCAGGCAGAGAAAATAGCGTGCACAAAGGCAGGTATTTATGAATTGACATCATGCGTCAGAAAATTCAAGTCTCTTGTTAGAGCTTTCATTTGCTTATTCTTCCAAAAATATTTATTGAGGGCATACTGAGACCCAAGCAATATTCTAGGCACTAGGAATAAAGCAATAGGCAAAAATAGATGTAGTCTCTGCCCTCATATAACTACATTCTAGAGGGGAAAACAATTAAACCATGATGAAAATGTAGGTAACAAATGCTATTTTCAGGGAAGCACAGAGTGCTATAGGACCATCTAGCAGGAACAATGAATTGAGTCTATGACAAATATCCACAATGAATTCCAGAGGAAATCACGTTTAAACTGAGACTTAAAAGATGTGTAGAAGTTAGAATATAAGGTAGGGGAGAAATGTTCCAGAGAGAGAGAGAGAGTATAGCAGGTATGAAGGCCAGAGAAATGTGCTGGGGAGGTAGTGGTGATGCATTAAATAAACTAAAATGTTCAGTGTGACTGGACTGTCATCGAACTCAAGTTTGTGTGCCTGATGCATAGTGAGGCCAAACTGAAACGTGGGAATTTGGAGCAGAGAAAGTTTTATTGTAGGGCCAAGCAAGGAGAATGAGTAGCTTGTGCTCGGAAAAACTCCCCAATGATTTTCAGGAGAAGCTTTTAAAGGCAAAATTTGGTGTGAGGGCTGCAGAGTATGTGACTTTCTTTTGATTGGTTGGTGGTAAGGTAACAGAGTGGTGTTTCAGGACTCTTGTGCTCAGCCTGAAGTTACCATCCTTCATCTGGGGCTGGGGGAGAGGGTGTGTTAATTCCTGCAGAAAACTCAAAGATATTGTCATGCATATCCCTTGAGGAGGAACCAGGATTCTGCTTTAACAGCTGCACTATCATTTTTTAAAATTGAAATATAGTCAGTTTACAATGTTGTGTCAAACTTCAGGTGTGCAGCATAATGTTTCAGTCATACATATACATACATATATTCCTTTTCATATTTTTTCATTATAGGTTATTACAAGATATTGGATATACTTCCAAGTGCTAAACAGTAGAAAGTTATCTCCCAGATATAGTAAACAAAACTTAGGGTTACTGGGGGGGGAAAGGGGGTGGGAAAGGATAAATTGGGAGTTTGAGATTTGCAAATACTAACTACTATATATAAAATAGATAACAAGTTGCACTATCATTTCTTAACTGCTCCTCCTTTGTTTCTGCATTCCCCTCCTGTGATTAGCAACTGTTCGAATCTGCCTTTTGGGATTTAGGGAAGGTCTAGGAAGCTGAAGCCTTTTTCCTACAAACAAGAAACAGGGGACAAGGAGGGGCTTTTGTACCCTGGAGGGTCCAATAGGGTCCTGCTTGGTTTCAGGACCATGGGGTAAAGGGCAGGGAACTGGCCTGTGGTGGGGAAGGGTGCTTATGAGCTATGTTGGCATAACAATGATAGGGATCCAGTAAAGAGTTTCTTCCAAGAGAATGATACAAACAGTTTGCATTTTACATAGATCACTCTGGGAACAGTGTGGAAGGTAGATTGGAAGAAGGCAAGATAAAGGTGAGGTGCTAGTTATATGAACTATAAAATTCTAATAATAATATTAATAACAACTACTATATATTTAACACCTACCATGTACCAGACGCTTTATATAAAACATCTCTAATCTTCACAAAACTATTCAATATAGGCATTATATCCTTATTGAGCTGATCTAGAAAGTGAAGCTTAAAAAATAAAAATGACTTACCCAAGATGATACAGTTATTAGGCAAATGCATGTCTGAGTTCAAGCTTCTGCTTTTTACACTGACTAAGGTTTCTAAGAAGGATATATCCATATGTTCAAAAGGTAGCATTGGTGGTATTTGGTGCCTGATTGGAAGTTAATGGTGGTAAGGATGTTGTATGAGTACTTCCTGTGAGTAAAGAAGTTCCTGAGGGTAATGGTAGTACTAAGGGTTGGGAAAAATGATAATCTAAAGGTTAACATTCCCATTGAATGTAGAGGAGTAAATGAACATTTGGAAAATGGCAGTGATATATAGGGGTAGTGGGAAATATAGCACACCTATTTGGAAAAATTTCTGCATGATAGATGAGGGATAATAGTCTGGAATTCGTACAGAATGTATTTATCTTGTAGTTATGGGGTAGCGTGATTGATTTTTTTAAAAGTGAACAACTTGCTCAGATCATTTATGTTAACACAAGTTGCTGAACCCAATAATGTATAATAGTTCAAACATGACAGATTAAGAAGGTAGATTGTGCAGTAAGACTAGTTCTGTCCTTCCCTCTATAAAATGAGGTGAAATACAACACTAGCTACCTCTTAAAGCTGTTGAGGGTGTTGAATAAAAAAAAATGCACAATCTAAAAGTTGATAATTATGTTTTATTCAAGGACATTACTGAGGACTATCTATATCCTGGAAATAGCCTCTCAGATAGTTCTGAGGAACTGTTCCAAAGAGGTAAGAGATGAGCCAGGATATATAGGAGTTTTTGCTAAAAAGGAAACAGAAACAAAACATGTAGTTGAACATTAAAAGATTACTGCTAATCAGAAAAAAACAGACCTCTCAAGTTAATGATTTTAGTGCTTTTCTATGTATGGGAAGAGGGAAGATTCTGGGCTCATTGAAATCATTCCTTTGATACAAATCTTAACTCTCTAGGGCCAGTATCCTGTTCTTCTCTACTCTGAATTCCCCTGAGGTTGCATCAACAAGGGTGGCTGTAGCGGCTGAAGGCTTTGTGGTGGGAATCATTTGTTATTTACTAGAATGGCAGGCAATATTCTTGGTCCACATGGGGAGTAAATGTGATAACCCCTGTGAATTGCTTAACATATGTCCTAGAACATGTCCATTTTGTGGAGGATTTTGTGTTAATATCCCCACTTTTATAATTACTAAACTGAAGTTGCAATAGGACCCAAATCACACCATTAATAAGTGGCAGAGCCAGTACAGAATCCCAAGTCACTCATGTTACAGCAAACTGTTTTTCCCCACTACATCTAACTACTTCCTCTTAGAAGGGGATGCAGGGGATATCAGCTTTAAGCATAATGAGTTTGAGGTGGACATGACAAGCTGCAGTTGGAAATGCAGGTATGTAACCCAGAACTTTGACACAATGGGATTTTGTAAAACTAAATGTCTTCTATATATTAGGCCACAAACTAATAGTGTCCTATGTTTAGCTAAAAATTAAAGAAAATAGGCACTCATTTTTCTATGTTGCATCATCAAAAATAAAGTGGTATTTTTTGAACCAATTATAGAGGCTTGTTGTCATATTCAGACCCATATGCCTTCCTTTTTTGTTTGATTGTATGATTGGGTCAGTTTTGCTCATGTACTTGGGATGTTCCAGAGACAAATTATTTGCAAGATAAATTGTGTGTGATTCCTGGACTTTCCCCACCAACACACATGCAAATGTTAATAGCAAAATTCCTCTCTTCTTCCTTTAGATGCAAATAGCTTGCATTTGAGTTTTCATTACAGAGACTGCCTCTGCAATGGTGAGGAACCAGGGAAGGCATTTGGGTCACATTGTTAGTTGTATAGGACTTAGTGTAATCAAATCAGCCAAGCACTGATAGGTTTGCTTCACACAGTCCTTTTTTGTAATGGCTTTTGCTCTAGGGGTTTCCACCCGTAGTTTCTTATTCATTAAACTATCAACTGACTCACAGAACCACACTTGGTGTGTCTCACTCTAATGAACAGAAGTAAGAGCACAGAAGAGATAGAGTGGCTCATTTTGGACTCTGAGAAAGCTTAAAATGAGGTAAGAAGCAAGTAATAGTACAAGTCTTCAGTTAATCACAAATTATTCTGTGCGCTCTGTGTGATGATATCAATCCCTACCCTCCAAGAGCTCACATCTTAGCAGAAAAGATAGGACACATAATTTACTGTACTAGAAGGCATAATGGAAGTTTCACAAAAAGCCAACAATGAACTGCTAAAAGCTAAAAAATGTAGGTTTCATTACGACTTGGAGGCAAAGGGCCCAGATGTGGGAGAGCATCACTGGAGAACTAGCATTTGAGCTGGAAAAGAAAAATATATTACCAAGAGGTCTTCTCACATTTGTCACATTTTTGTCAGCTGCAAGAAGGAATCGGGGCCTTGAAATAACAAGAATTTCCTTTATTCTCAAAGGCAAGAAGTTGATCTCCAGGCAGATTCTGTTAAAAAGATCATTCTAACACAAGGAGGATTTACAGATTACCAGAAGGGTCCCTCTAGTGCCAAAGGACCCAACTATTTTAGATGATACTGTTATCAAAGTTTGTGTGCCCTATGCACAGTGAGACCAAACAAATCAAAATGTTTGTTGGAGTTTGGAGCAGAGAAAGATTTATTGCAGGGCCAAGCAAGGAGAATGGGTGGCTCACACTCAAAAAACCCAAACTGCCTGATGGTTTTTGGAGACAAGTTTTTATAAGCAAAATCTGGGGAGAGGGTTAAATGCAGTGTGTGTGGCTTTCTTCTGATTGGTTTGTAGTAAGGTAGCAGGGCGGTGCTCCAGGAATCTTGTGCTCAGTCTGAAGTTACCATCCTCCACCTAGGTGGCGGCCTTAGTTCCTGTAGAAGAGCTCAAAGATATTGCTATGTATAGTCTTCAAGGAGGAACCAGGACCCTGCTTTAATTGCTGCAGTATTGTTTCTTGAGGGCTCCCTCTTTGTTTCTGTGTTCCCTCATATCCCTGATTATAACTGTTTGAATCTGCCCTCTGGAACTCAGGGAAGGTCAAGGAGGCTGAATGAAGCCTGTTTCCTACAAACAAGCAATGGGGGACAGAGAAAGGATTTGCACCCGGGAGGGCCCACACAGGGTCCTGCTCAGTTTCACTACCCTCAGACAGAGTGAGGACTGTATGTTGTAGTGAAATGAACTTTAGAGTAGGATTTAGAAGCTCTGAGTGTGAGTCTTAACTCTGGCCCAGATCAGCAGTGTAACCATGGACAAAGCATTTCTGCTCTTTGGGTCTTAGTTTCTTCTTTTGGGAAATATGGCTGAAAATACCTGTTCTGCCTATTTTGCAGAAATATTTATTAAATCAAGAAGCATTTATTGACTATCTGCTATGTAGCAACCACCATGATATGGATGGGATTACAGTAATATGTAGAGACACTTCTCTTAATTTGTTCACAGTCCTGTGCAGAAGACAGACACATAAACAGACTGATAATCCTGTGTGCTGTTAAAAAATGATTAAAGAAAAGAAATTAGGTGATACAAATGATTTCACTTCATGAGGTAAATAGTCTTCTTTTGGAAAACCACAAAACAGAGTGGAAGGCAGGAAACTTTTTATAGGATAAAGAATAAATGAGAAAGAGGAAAATAGAAAATATCTTATTGGTTGGAGCCACATAGTCAACCTTGTTTAGGGTAAGATGGCCCAGAGTGGGCTTGGCATTTGGGGATTGGCTGACTGGATATACTGTGATATCAAAAAGATCAAATAGAACACTTATAGGGACATGAAAGTTATCTAACTTTCTGTTTTTTGATGTGGCATCCCAGGCAGGAGTGGCTCCATCTTGAGCCTAGAAAGTTTTATCAGCAGTGTTAAGGAGTAAGCTATTTGTACAAAGTGCTCTGGGATTTCTGGGAGCTAGAGAACACACTATGCCTGTAGGGCATATACAGAGTATCATGGAACAAGTATTATTTGAGGTATTATATGGACTTAGAGGAAATTTGTTGCACATATAAAGAGGAAAGGGCATTCCTGGCAGGACAAAACAACAACAACAACAACAACAACAACAATCTGTACAAAGACACAAAAGCATGAGAGCTCTTTTTGGTGAAATCACAAGTATTTGTAGATGGCTAGATTGGGGAAAAGTGTGAATGTCAGAAAATGAAGATGAAGTTACATATCTGAAGTTAAAACTTAGATGTGCTCCCTACAAAGGATAAATGCAGTGGTAAAAGTAGTGGTCTTCCAATTAGGAAGCGCAAGGGCTTCCAGGGTACTGAAGCCTTTTGCCTGTAACTTGAGGATTTAATGAGAAGCCTGCAGAAAATTGGCATTCTTATGACTAATGTACTGCTTGGTTTGGGGGTTTGGTGGTGGTATATTTCAAGTGACTCATCCTCTACTGATAATGGTTTTACTGTCTTTTCTTTTTCACCATAAATCTCAGATCCTGCCATTTACTCCATGATTATAGAAATAGCCTACCTGGCACTTTAGCCACTCCTGAACAAGTATCTTTTTTTTTTTTTTTTTTTTTTACTGAAGTGTAGTTAATTTACAATATTACTTTAATTCTGGTGTGCAGCATAGTGATATCTATATATAGATATATAGATAGATAGATAGATATACTCCTTTTCACATTCTTTTCCATTATGGGTTATTACAAGATATTGAATATACTTTACTGTGATGTACAGTAGATCCTTGTTTTCTGTCTATTTTATATATAGTGGTGTGTATCTGCTAACCTTGAAATCCCAATTTATCCCTTCCAACCCCCTTTAGTCCCTGGTAACCGTAAGTTTGTTTTTTATGTTTGTGAGTCTCTTTCTGTTTTGTTAATAGGTTCATTTATCTCATTTTTTTTTAGATTCCACATATAAGTGATATCATATGGTATTTTTATTTCTCTTCCTGGCTCACTTAGAATAAGATTCTCCAGGAGCATCCATGTTTCTGCAAATGGCATTATTATATTCTTTTCTGTGGCTGAGTAGTATTCCATTGTATAAATATACCACAACTTTTTATCCAGTCACCTGTTGATGGACATTTAGGTTGCTGAAGAGGTGTTTTCTTTTTTATTTAGAGGCATAGTTGAGACACAATATTATGTGTCTCAGATGTACAAGCGATTTCCAATTTTCAAAGGTTATACTCCATTTATAGTTATTGTAAAATATTGGCATATTCCCTGTGTTGTACAGTATATTCTTATAGTTTATTTATTTTATACATAGTAGGTTATACCTCTTAATCCCTGAACCCTATCTTTTCCCTTCCCCTTCCCTCTCCCCACTGGTAGGTACTAGTTTGTTCTTTATATATGTTGCCTGTTACTTTTTTTTTTATTATATTCACTAGTTTTTTTTTTTTTTTTAGATTCTACATATATGTGATAATATACAGTATTGTCTCTTATATTAGTCTTTGTTAAAGTTTATTTTGTCTGATATAAATATTTCTACCCTAGCTTTCTTTTGATTTCCATTTGCATGGAATACTTTTTTCCATCACTTCAGTCTATGTGGGGGTCTTTAGAACTGAAGTGATTCTCTTCTGGGTAGCATATATGTGGGTCTTATTTTTGTATCCATTCAGACACTCTGTCTTTTTATTGGAGCACTTAGTCCATTTACATTTAAAGTAATTATTCATATGTATTTATTGACATTTTGCTAATTGTTTTTGTTTCCTGATCTATGAGATTGGTCCCAATGCTACAACAGGCTCACTGGAGGCTGGGGCTGGGGTCTAGGGGATTCTAGGGCTGGTGCTTGCACACTGGTGCATGGAGCTGGGTCCCGGGGTCTTTGGATGGAGGGCCATGGGGCTTCAGGTCTAGTGCCTGCACACTGGTGTGTGGGGCCACATCCTGGGCCTTCTGGATGGCAGAACCATGTCCAGGAGCAGCTTTGGGCTCAAGGGTCTTAAGGCAGCCTGTCTGTTGGTGGGGCTGTGTCCACACCCAGTTAGTTACTTGGTCTGAGGCATCTCAGCGCTTCTGCCTATAGGCTGTTTGGCCAGGGTGAGGCTGGGTCCTGAGGTTAAAAAGCTAGAGAGAGGATCCCACAATGTCCTTTCCAGCACTTATGTCTATGTCCCCAGTGTGAGCTGCAGTGATCCACTTCCTCTCTGGGAGACTCTACAAGATGAGCAGGTGGTTCTGACCCAGGCTTCTTTCAAATTACTGCTTCTTCCCTGGGTCCTGGTGTCTGTGGGATTTTGTTTGTGCTTTTCAAGAGTGGGATCTCTATTTCCTACAGCTGTCTAGCTCTCCCTAAAGTAAGCCCCACTGGCCTTTAAAGCCAAATGCCCTGGGGGCTCATCTTCCCAGTGCAGGACCCACAGGCTATAGAACCCGACATGGGGTTAAGACTCCTCTCTCCTTGGGGAGAACCTGTGCAATTCTAATTAGCCTCCTGTTTGCAGGTTGCCCACCAGGGGGTGCGGGTCCTGACTATATCATGAATTTGCCTCTCTTACCTGGCTAGTTGTGGTTCCTTCTTTATATCTTTAGTTGTAGAAGATCTTTTCTGGGAGGTTCTGGTCTTTTTCATCTATGGTTGTTCTGCAAATAGTCATGACTTTGGTGTGCCTGTGAGGGAAGGTGAGTGCAGGGTCTTTGTTCTCTGCCATCTGTACTGTCTCTCTGAGGTTGTTTTCCTCCCTTTGGTTTTTAGAAAGAACATTCCTTAGAATGCAGAACAGATTGTTCCACTTCTAAAGGGTCTAGGTGACATACAGTGGGGCTCATATTGAACTCCAGAGACCTTTGTCCCCTGATGTGTTTAAGTTGCTCCTTCCTACATTACTCTCAAGGTGTTGATAGTTTCACTGAACAACAAGTGTATATACTCAATAAAATTTAGATCTTTAACCTTTAGGACTCCGATTAGAACACATTTTTCTCTTGAGTTTTGTTTTTCCTATTTTATGCACCTACTTAAAAAAATTGCATTCTATATGTAAAAATCTAGAAATAATTTGATGTTTTTCTGTAGGGAGTTGTTAAGAACTGGTGATTCATTTTTATTCATATTTTATAATTGTTAAACTCTTTAACTAAGGTATGGCATGCATATTTTAATATGTACAACCATTATGTGTATAGCACCACATCATTCTAGGTAAGGAATATGTTCAAGATATTGCACAGTAGAAGAGTAAAGAAATGGGAAAACGTTTCAGTAAAGTGAGAGGTTTTATCAAGATATAAGTAAGGACCACAGCTTTATTTTTCAGAAGGATCACTTTCCCTGAGACAAAAGCAAATGGGAACTGAGGACATGGATGTAATAGCTTTTGAGTTGGAAATTTTTTTCTCATTGGGTTAGTGTACTGTGTGAATTCCCATCTAAAAGCTGATTACTTACATATGATATTCAATATAGTTCAGGAGACAAGATATATTACCAATAAAATCCGAAAAATACAAAGTACTGTATAACAGTGCAAAATAAATACTGGCTTTTGTATCAACGATTTAACAAAATAGAAAAATAATCAAATAGCATAGTAAGAATAATCTCTGATGTGTGCTTATTTTGAAAATGTATTTAGATATTTCCAATGAAGATGAGATATGGGCCTCAAAAAACCAAGTCACTAATTTGTCTCAATTCCAAAGGAGCAGAAAATAAACTATTTACTCAGTGGCTTTAAGTCAATAGCAGAGACTTTTTTTAAAGTTATATGAGACCTTTCTTTCAAAATGAAATTTTTTATAACAAATGATTGTTTAGTCCTAATAATTTTCAAATAAGCAAATATTTATTCAGTGCTATTATGTAGATGATAGTGTAGAAACTGCCCATGAAGGATCACAAAGTTAAATAGCAGTTTATAATCCAAGCCAAAAGATAAGACAAGCCATAAAATAAGGATAAAAAGGAATATATGGAAAGCAAGGATAAGATAGACATTTTATGCAACAATTTACAATTACAAACACTACAGCAATGAAAAACCAAGTGCCTATGTATTTTTGTACTGTTGGAAATATACTTTCAGGGTAAATTCCAAAAACTGAGAATGCTCACTCAAATGATAAGTGCACATGGATTTCTGTTGGATGTTGCCAAATTTTCCTCCAAGAGGGTTGCACCAATTTATATTTTTATCCACAATGTATGTGTGTCTATGCACAGTCTCATCAATAGAATGAGTTATTAAACATGTAAGTATTCTTCAATCTCATAAATGAGAAATGGTATTTCAGTGTAGTTTTAATTTGCATTTCCCTACTTATGAGTGAGCATGAATATCTTTTCATATGTTCAAAGGCCACTTTTATAGCATTTTGTTCATTGTCTTTCATGACTTTTGCATACTTTTCTATTAAGTTTTTGGCATTTCCCCCTCATTTAAAGAGTTCTTTGTATATTAGGGATATTAGCACTTATTTATAATATATTACAAATATTTTCTCTCAGCTTGTCAGTAGTCTTTTGATTTTTTTTGTTTGTTTTGCTGTGTGTGGTAGGCATAGTAATGCTCCCCAAATGTCCTTGTTCTGATTCTCAGATCCTGTAAATATGTTACCCTATATGGCAAAGGTACTTTGCAGTTGTGATTAAATTAATGACCCTCAGATAGAGAGAGTATCCTGGATTATTCAGGTGGGCCCAGTATCATGACAAGGATCCTAAAAGCCACGAATAATTCTTAGCTATGGTGAAAGAGGGAGAAAGAACATTTAGAAAAAGATCAGAGAGCTGCAACATTACCAGCATTGGTAATGGAGAAAAGGGCCATGAACCAAGGAATGTAGGCAGCATCAAAGAAGCTATAAAGGCAAGAAAAAAGATTCTCTTTTACAATGTCTAGCAGGGATTTAATAGCAGGGATTCTTAATTTGAGATAGCATATCATAATCACTGGAGTAAACATTTTCAAACTATCATAATTGTCTATTCTTTACTTCCTTATTTCATGTCCCCTTCCCACTTTGAGATTCTGAGACACATACCTTCTGCCCTAAGTAAAAGCATTATTATCCATGGGTAGTATATACTGTAGGAAACAGATGAAATATTGAGAATCACTGGTGTTTGGGGATCCAGTAGAGAAGACATTAACCCAGTTATTGTACCCTGATCTTAGTCTTTAGACTTTTTATCTTCCCTGTCCACTTTCATAATGCCATCCAGTCTTTGAGCTTTAATTAGCATCTGTAAAATTAAGCTAACAAGGCCTAAAGAACTGGAATAACTTGCACACAACTACTAAGAAGTAGAGCTAGGTTGTGAATCTGGTAGTCTGGCTTTAAAACTATGCTCTTTAAGGCTATGCTATAATGCCTCTCTTGATTTTTTAATTTTGTAAGAGCTTTATTTGAAGTATCATTTACATATGATAAATTCATCTGTTTTAAGCATACAATTCAATGATTTTTATTAAATTTACAGAGTTTTGCAATCATAACCACTACCTAGAGTTATATCATTTCCTGATTGTACAAAATCGCTCCAAAAATTTGCAGTCACCACCCATTATCAACCCCAGCCCCAGTCAACCACTAATCTATTTCTCATCTCTATAGATTTGCCTTTCCTGGACACTTAATGTAGATGGAATCATACAATATGTGATCTTTTGTGTATGGCTACTTCAGTTGGCATAATGCATTTAAGATTCATCCATGTGGTTGTGTGTATTCATTTTTATTGATGACTAATATTCCATTGCATGACTATGCCACATTTTGTTCATTTATTAATCATTTGATAGACATTTAGGTTGTTTCCACCATTTGGCTATCATGAATAATTCTGCTATGAACAGGTCTTTCTGTGGATATGTATTTTAATTTCTCTTGGGTAATGGTGAATTAGAGTAGAATTGCTGGGTTTTATAGGAAGCTTGTGTTTAATTTTTTTTTAAGAAACTGTCAGATGTTTTCCAAAGTGTACTTTAGTATTATATATATATTTCCACCAGTGACTTATGAGGTTTTTCTCCAAATTCTTGCTAACATTTGATATTGTCAGTCATTTTGACTTTAACCATTCTAGTAGGCATTCTAGCAGTATCTAATTGTGGTTTTAATTTGTATTCCCCTAATGACTAATGATTTAATCTTTTCATATACTTATTAGTCAATAGAATATCTTTTCATTAAATGTATATTTAAATCTTGTGCTCATTTTCAAATTGGGGTGTTTTTCTTCTCATTTTTAGTTATAAGAGTTTTACTTATTTCTTCTTGATACAAATTCTTTATCAATATATCATTCATAAATATATTCACCCACTTGGTTGCTGCCTTTTCATTTTCTTAATGGTATCTTTCAAAAAACAAAAGGTTTAAATTTTGATGAAGTCCAATGTATCATATTTAAAAAAAAATTATGGCTCATGCTTTTGGTGTCCTAGCTAAGAAATCTTTGCCTGATACAAGGTCACAAAGATTTTCTTCTACCATTTCTTTTAGCTCTTAAATTTTGGTCTGTGAGCATTGGAGTATGTTTTTGCCCTTAATTGATTATGCAATTGTATAAAATAATATGTATAGAATGTATTATTGAGCCAATAACATATAGAAATGTAACATATATGTAAAATATATGCCAATAACAGCACAAAGGAGATGAGTGAAAGCAAAGCTGTACTGGGATAAGGGAATGGCTATAGGTGGTAAAGTAATAATTATAACATTGTATTGTTGGGGTTGTGACATTAATAGATGTAACATGTATAACACTAATACCACAATAGGAGGGATAAGGAAATAGAATAGAGCTACAATAACCTTTCTATACATAACAAATTAAACCAGTATAAATCTGAAGCTCAATCTGTTGAGTTAAAATGTATATGGTAAGCCCTAGAGCAATCACTTTTAAAAAAGTAAAAAAGTTATTAAAGAAATTAAAATGCTACATTAGAAAATATTCATTCAGTACAAAAGAAAGCAGTAAAAGAGGAATAGAAAAACAAAATATATGTGACAAAGAAAACAAAAGTAAAATGGCATACAAAAATACAACTATATCGGGAAAGGGTATGGCTTAGTGGTAGAGCACATGCTTGGGATGCAGGAGGTCCTGTGTTCAATTCCCAGTACCTCCATCAAAAAAATAAAATAGTAAGTAAGTAAACCTAATTACCTCCCCCTCTTAAAAAAACAAAACAACAACAAAAAATACAACTATATCAATAAATTATTAAGTGTAAAAAATTTTGAACAATTCAATCAAAAGGCAGAGACTGTCAGACTGGATTAAAAAAACATGATCCAACTGTATTCTGCCTACAGAAGACACCCTATATTTTTTATTTTTTCTTTAATAGAGTATATCCTTTTAGAGCAGTTTCAGGTTCACAACAGAATGGAGCAGAAAATATAGAGAGTTAGCACATAGCCCTCCCCACCCACATATATATACTCCCCTACCCTCAACATCCCTCATCAGTGTGGCATATTTGGTACACTAGATGAACCAACATGGGCACATTACTATCAACCAAAGTCCATAGTTTACATTAAGGTTCACTCCTGATGTTGTACATTCTACGGGTTTTGACAAATGCATAATGACATGTAGCCACCACTATAGTATCATACAGAATAATTTCACTGCCCATAAAATCCCTTGTGCTCCACGTATTCATTCCTCCCTCCCTCCCTCTCCCCAAACCCCTGGAAACCATGATCATTTATTGTTTCTGTAGCTGTGCCTTTTCCAGAATGTCATTTGGTTGGAATTGTACAGTTTGTAGCCTTTTCAGACTGGCTTCTTTCATTTAGTAATATGTCTTTTAAGTTTTTTTCATGTCTTTCACGGCTTGATAGCTCATTTCTTTTTTTTTCCACTGAATATATATTTTAATTTACATATATGTACTGTTCATTGTTTCTAAGAACATTTAGAGCTTTAGCTTTTTAAACTTACATAATTATCAAAGGAATAATGCCAACCACAAAATAAGAATTAACTCAAAAAGATACATACACCCTGCTATTAATAGCAACATTGTTTATAATTGCCAAGATATAGAAGCATCCTAAGTGCACATCAATAGTTCAATAGACAATGAAGATGCAGTATATATATATATATATATATATATATATATATATGGAATGGAATACAACTCACCCATAAGAAAGAAGGGTATTTTGCCATTTGCAGCCCTTCATTCACTTCTTTTTTTCACTTCAAAAACCAGAACCTTATAACTGTCAGAGACATTTCCATTACATCAAAAACAACAAAATACCTAGAAATAAACTTAACCAAGGAGGTTACCTATACTCTGAAAACCGAAATGACACAAAAAAATGGAAAGATTTCTTGTGCTCTTGGATTGGAAGAATCAACACCATCAAAATGGCCACAGTACCCAAAGCAATCCACAGATCCAACGCAACCCCCAGCAAAATACTCACAACGTTCCTCACAGAACTAGAACAGACAATTCCAAAATTTATAAGGAACCACAAAAGACCCCAAACAGCCAAAGCAATCTTTTGTAGGTCTTTTTTTTTTTTTCCCACTTTCTTCTTTTTGTTCTCTTTTCTTATGGTTTGATGACTAGAGAAGGTCCTCTAATGTTTGTTGTAAAGCTGGTTTGGTGGTGCTGAAATCTTTTAGCTTTTGTTTATCTGTGAAGATTTTGAGTTCTCCATCAAGGCTGAATGAGAGCCTTGCTGGACAGAGTGTTCTTGGTTGTAAGTTTCCCCCTTGCATCACTTTAAATATATCGCGTCACTCCCCTCTGGCCTGTAGAGTTTCTGCTGAAAAAATCGGCTGATAACCTTACGGGAGTTCCCCTGTATGTTATTCATTGCTTTTCTCTTGCTAGTTTTAATATTTTCTCCTTATCCTTAATTGTTGTCAGTTTGATGACTATGTGCCTTGGTGTGTTCCTCTTTGGGTTGATTCTGTGTGGTACTCTCTGTGCTTCCAGGACTTGGGTGACTGTTTCCTTTCCCAAGGTGGGGAAGTTTTCTGTTATTATCTCTCCAAAGATTTTCTCAGGTCCCTTCTCTCTCTCTTCTCTTTCTCGGACCCTATAATGCGATTATTAGAGCACTTCACATCGTCCCAGAGTTCTGTTAAATTATCCTCATTCCTTTTTATTCTTTTTTCTGTTTTCTGTTCTGAAGTAGTGATTTCCACTAATCTGTCTTTTAGCTCACTGATCCGTTCTTCTGCCTCATTTCGTCTATTCTTGGTTCCTTCTAGTGTGTTATTCATTTCAGTGATTTTATTCTTGAACTCTGTTTGGGTATTCTGTATATTTTCCACCTCTTTGCTAAAAACTTCGCTCTGTGCATCTACCCTCCTCTTGAGTTCTCTGAACATCTTGGCCATCATTACTTTAAACTCTTTCTCAGATGGATTGCCTATCTCCTCATCACTTATTTCTTCCTCTGGGATTTTATCTTGCGCCTCGGCCTGGGAGATATTCCTCTGCCGCTTCATATCTTCTGTCTCTCTATGTGTTTGTGGACTCCTTCCACAGGCTTTGGGATTGTTGTTTTTTTTTTTTTTTTCTTATTTCTAGTATCTGGCCGTGGTGGATGAGGCTGGACTAGAGGCTCATGCAGGTTTCCTGGCAGGAGGGGCCAGTGCCTGCCCACTGCTGGGTGGAGCTTGGTCCTGGACCTCTGGTGGGTAGGATACACACTTTAGATTCAGAGATAAAACTAGATTAAAAGTAAAAAGATGGAAAAAGTTAAATCATGCAAACAGCAACCACAAGAAAGCTGGAGTTGCTTGCCTAAATTTTTAAACAGCTTTTTTGAGATATGATTCACAAATCATATAATTCACCCTTTTAAAGTGTACAACTAAATGGTTTTTAATATATTCACAGTTGTGCAGCCATCAGCAATATCTAACTTCAGAACCTTTCAGTCACTCCGATAAGGAAACTCCCTCACCCCTTACTTTCCTTCTTGCACTGGTTAAAATCTGGACAATTTTAAAGTTAAAATCTGCTGAATAAGAGAGAGTGGACATCCTTGTCTTGTTCATGACCTTAGGGGGAAAAATCTTTCATTATCAAGTATGATGCTAGATGTGGATTTTCTTTTTTATAAATAACCTTTATCATTTGAGAATGTTCCCTTCTATTCCTATGTTTTTTAGAGTTTTGGATCATGAATGATACTGGATTTCATCTCTCTGCTTTTGCCCTTACCCTCCTTCAACTTATTGTGCATACAGCTGCCAGAATAATCAGAAAATGTTAGTCAAATCAAGTCACCATTCTACTCAAAATCATGTAATACCTCTATATTTCATTTAGAGTGAAAGCCAAAATATCCATGAAGGCCTTACACTATCTAGCCCATTCCCCACAATTTCCTCTTTGAAGTCATCTTCTATTAATCTTCCCCTTTGGTCTCTTCACTACAGCCATAGTGACCTAGTTGCTATTTTTTAACATATTGGACATACTTCTAACTCAGGACCTTTGCATTTGCTACTCCCTCTACTTTGAATGTTCTTTCTCCGGGTGTTCATAAGGCTCACTCTCATTATCTTCAGGTCATTGCTTAAATGTCACCTACCCAGTAAGATATTCCCTGAACATCCTATTGAAAATTGCAATCCCTCCCCAATACTTTCTGCAAAACAGTGAAATGAAGGCAATGAAGGTGTGTGTATGTGTGTGCATGTGCACAGGGATGAAAAGGGCCTCCTTCCCATCTGTATTTCTACCTGTATCTTTCATTACCTTTTACTTCCTGTCTGGTCTTTGCATAAGAATCAAAAAAGTCAATACCTGGCTGGGACTGAAGCCCTATGATCTGATTGTCACATCTGGAGGGGTCTCTGACCTTTTTTGAAAAGTCAACTGAAGACTACATGCTGCACAATAGATCTCTATGACTCATTCATCTTGTATAACCAAATCTTAGCACCCTTTCACTAATAACTTCCCATCCACTCCAGCTCCTGGCAACCACTATTCTATTCTCTGCTTCTATGAGTGTGAGTATTTGAGAGTCCACATATAAGTGAGATCATACAGTATTTGTCTTTCTCTGGCTTTTTCACTTAGCATAATGTCCTCCAGGTTCATTGATGTTGTTGCAAATGGCAGGATTTCCTTCTTTTTTAAGGTTGAATAATATTCCATTGTACATATACACATTTTCTTATCCATTCATCTGTTGATAGATATGTTGGTTGCTTCCATTTCTTGGCTATTGTGAATGACTTTGCAATAAACATGGGAGTGTAGGTATCTCCTTGAGGTACTGATTTCAATTCCTTTGAATATATATACTGAGATGTGCGATTGCCAGATCTATGGTAGTTCTACTTTTAAGTTTTGAGGAGCCTTCATACTATTTTCTATAGGGATTACACCAGTTTACATTCTCACCAGCAGTGCACAAGGGTTCCCTTTTCTCCATATCCTCACCAACACTTATCTCTAATCTTTTTGATAATAGTTACCCTAATAGGTGTGAGGTTATATTCATTGTGGTTTTGATCTGCATTTCCCTGATGAGTAGTGATGCTGAGCACCTTTTCATATAGTGTGCCCATTTGTATATCTTCTTTGGAGTAATGTCTATTCAGGTCCTTTGCCAATTAACAATACTGTATTGAATACTTAAAATTTGCTAACTGAGCAGATCTTATGTTAAGTGTTTTTGTCACTAAAAATAATAATAATAAAACAATAATAATAAA
This sequence comes from Camelus bactrianus, assembly GCF_048773025.1. NCBI lineage: Eukaryota > Metazoa > Chordata > Mammalia > Artiodactyla > Camelidae > Camelus > Camelus bactrianus. The sequence continues at coordinate 115,625,963 of NC_133575.1, read as the reverse complement.
AGAGGGTGAGAGGAAACTTTTGAAGAGGATATGTTTAATGGCATAGATTGTTGTAATGAGTATATTAGCCTGAGTGTAGTCAGAATGCTTTCTGCTGCATAAAAAAAATTAAGGGGGTCTTTAAAGTTGTAGCAAGGTGGAGGGAAGGCAAGAAGGGAAGACAGAATGACACAGGAGTTCAGAGAGCATTAGGATGTGTTTAAGAACCAATGAAAGGTGCACACATAATTTGGCTTGTGAAGTACCCCACTCCCACCAACATCTGCTTTCTCATCACTGCTTTGTGCTTAGGTGGGATGGGCAAGAATTGGATGGGAAGGAATATAGGAAAGTTGTTATAAATCAGCTCTGTTTCTAATCAGAAATCAGTACCTTTTGCATCTTGCTTTGATAATATGTTTGCTGTGATTTTATTTGCTGTATCCCCAGGACTGCTGGGTAGACATAACTTCCCCTTGGCATTACTCATAAGAGGAAGTATTTTGGAATACTAATATAAGTGGAGAGAAGGAACATAATTTTCTTTATTAAACCCTCATGAAATCTTTTAAGTATCCAACACAAGGAGCAGGTTTCTTAGTGAAAGACATTTATCTTGTATTAGATTCTTTGAGTCATGAACCCCCCTATTTATACCTTAGAATAAATGGTAGCTTAGTAGGATATTGCAGACTGATCTGAGAATTAAGCTTTTTGTCCAAGACTCGTGGGAAGTTTAGTAAATATCCAAGGGATTAGTTAGAGCTGGAAGGACACTTGCCATCTAGTTCCAACCTCTTACTATTTAGATAAGGAAACTAAAAATAAGAGTTGGGTAAATATTTGCTAAAGGACACACACTTGGTTTCTGCCTTCCAGCCTAGGGTTTTTGCTAATAAACACCTAAGCATGTTCACTTTAGTCAGCCTGCTTTGAGCAATATCTACTACTGGTACTCTGATCACATTTATCAGGTTTAACATTTAGCCAGGATTGGAGATGCTTGCCAGTTGGACACCCAGAACTCCAAGAACATGGAAGGGATTGAATCTAGTATAATCAGGAGGTATACAGGTTAGCTAGAAATAGCTCATCAAAGTTAGGTGCCAAAGAATTCTGAATTTTTGCTGTGTGAGTCCCATTTCCACATAACAAGTTACTTTCCAGGCAAGGGAAAGTTGAGGCTCAAAAAATTTGAAGAAAATCAAGGGGGAAACCTTGGAATAGATTATTTAGACAGACTAATACAAGAGAATGAGTGTGTGGGCATGGCAAGTCATACCCCATCCAGGTTTCTACTGAGGAACCATGAACAGTCTCTCCTACATCTTGTCCCTACTAAGAGAGCGTGAGCTCTTCAGACTGACCTCTGAGGTTATGTCTGCCATAAACTTTGTAATTATTTTCTGGCCATCTGCTCTCTCTCTCTGCGTGTGTGTGTGTGTGTGTGTGTGTGTGTGTGTGTGTGTGTGTGTGTAAGTCTATGTATGTGTTCTCCAAGAGCCATCTCCCTCAACAAAGCTATAGCAGTTGCTGTAAGCAGCAAAGCCATCTTTTGTGCCTGTTTATTATCAGGTTAAAGATATTCTTTCTACACATCTCTCCTCTTCAGTGCAGTCTTTAAATTGGTTAACTCACATGATAGCCTGCTGAAGAGAATTACTGGAGAAATAATTAAATGGCTATCAGGAGCAAATGAGTCAGGACCTGGTGTTCTCAGACTTCTTTAGTGGGAAGGGAGCTAAGGGAGCTCAGCTAGGGCAGATAAATGATATTTATTTTCCTAAAGGTGGTAAGGTAGGATTCATATATGATCTAAAAATCTGAATGCTGAATGCTGCTTTGAGAGACCATCTAATTCACTTAATCCATCCCTTCTGTTCATAAAGATTTGGATCTTAATGAACCTAAACACACAAAACCCTGTTATTCTTGCTGGTGAACAGGAACTCAGCTCCATGTTTAATATCATTCATTTTAGGTTAATTTCATGTTCTGGTCTTTCTTTTAGGTTAACAATTCATGCTGAGTGCCCCATGCATTTGGAAGATTTTCCTATGGATGTGCATGCCTGTCCACTGAAGTTTGGAAGCTGTATGTATTTTCTCACTTTCTGTTTGCCTAATCTTCTTCCAGATGAAATGAAATATTTCCTATTCTGTCCCCTGGTAGTTTATAAAGCTGAGGCCTTTAATCCAGGCTGGTATGGGAGTGGGGAAGGGGAGTGGGTTGGGGTAGTACTAACTGATCAGAAGGAGGAGACTTAGCTTTTAATAGAATTTTCTTTCCAGACGACAAACCTTATTTCATCATCTTAGACTAATTTCTCTGTCATTAGATTGAAATATTAACATCTGTTTCCTCAATTGTCCAGAAGACAAACTAAGACAGAGGTAATACAGAGTACAGTAGCAGCTTCCTAAAGGCAAGATCCCTCAAAAATAATGTGTTTGTATTTTTGAAATGCCTATTCTACCTGCCTCCTCACATAGTTCTATCTAATTCTCTACAGTAAGCTGTAGGCAGGAAGAGACTCTGGCGATTTTCTCATTTTTAGATAATATTGCCTTTGCCAGTAGCTGTAAATCTGGCAGAGAAGTGAGTATATACATAGCCCATTTTCAAATGAATTAGAAAAATCAAAATTGAATAAAATTTGAGTGAGTTTCTGACCAAGAATTTCAGAATAAGTTTCATTTGGGAGTCATCAGAGCAATAGATCAAAGTCTGTATTGATCATGTCTAAATTAGACTTAGCTCTGTACTTTGAAGTAGAAAGTACATTTGAAAACACCCAGATAATTATGTGTGACATATTTTTTCAATTATTGTCAAATATTTACAGATTGGCTCCCGTGTGCCAGGCTTTATTCTAGGAGCTTGGAATGCATCCATGAATAAAACAAATACACTGCCCTTGTGGAGCTTACACTAGAGAGGAGAGTGATGGCAAAAGAGAAAATAAACATTAGATTAAAAAGTATAAAGTACATTGTAAAATGAGAAGCACCATGAGAAGACATAAAAATACTGCAGAATAAGGGGTGGGTGGTCATGTTTAGGTGGAGGATAGGTGTTGCCACTGAAATTTAAAATACAGTAATCAGCATAGGCTTCTCTGAAAAAGTGACATTTGAGAAGAAATTTTAAGAATTTTACTAAGATTTAACAAGGCAGATATTTGAGGAAATTGTGTTACAGGTAGAGGAAATAGCCAGGGACAAGACCCTGAGTCAGAAAAGTATCTGGCTTGTTCAAGGAATATCAAAGTACCAGTATGGCTGAACAGAACAAATAAGGAAGAAACACTAGAAGAGGATGAGATCAAAGAGGGGCCCAGGTCATCTAGAGTCTTGAAGGACAAAGGGCTTTGAATTTTATTCTGAGGGAAAATGGGGAGTGATTAGAATATTATGCACAAAATATATTATCTGATTTATGTTTTTAAAGAATCATAATGGCTACTCTGTTAATAATATAAGTATGAGAAAGATAGAAACAGGGAGTCCAGTTAAGAGGTTATTGCAATATTTCAAATGAGAGATGATAATGGCTCAGATCAGAGTGATAGTGGCATAAGTGGTGAGAAAAATCTTGATTCTGGGTATATTGTGAAGGATGTTCCCCAAGGATCTTCCAATGAATTAGAGGTGGAACATTAGAAAAAAGACGGAACTCAAGTGTGATTTGTAGATTTCTGTCCTAATGGATTTACTATCAAATTAGATGAATATTACTTCCATTCAGGGTAGAATAGAGTTGTTTGTGGATGAACAATGCTCCATTCATGAACAATTAGGAAACCTAGAACTGTAGAACAACAGGATTGAAGAGACTAAAATTCTGGAGAAAGGATAGAACCTCTCATAGATGAATTTGTGACCTGTAGCTTCTTCACTTTTGGTGGGCATAGGGCCACTGCTGGATGATAGGGAAAAAAAGTAATAGTTTTTATGGTCACACAGAGCTAAAGTGTTCAAAATAGAGATCTAAAAGATTTCAACCTCTTGACTGATACCCCTCTCAATACAATTGCTGAACTTTGAATTTGCACAAAGTATAAAGCTAAAAACTAATATGAAAAAAACCTTGAAAAGTAGAGCTGGCTTTCCTGTAGTCTCCCAATGCTATAAAAAAAAAAAAAAAAAAAAAAAACAAGAAGACATGCTAGCTATCAGTTTAAAACCCAGGAGAAGATATTTCCTGGTTACAAGGGAACAGCAGAGACAGACCAGGTTTAACCAAACTATAACATAGCTCAGTGTTTTACATAATTAAGGTGATAATTCTTCCACACTATCTGCCTTGCAAAGGGAAAAAATGAAGCCTCTATGGTGGAAGTCAACATCATCTGAAAACTCTACATTTTTATTATACAATGTCTGGAATGCAATAAAAAAAATCACTAGGTATACCAATAGGCAGGATCATATGACCTAAGCCAAGATCCAAAGCTAAAAGCTAAAATATGAGAATAGACATACAGGTGATTCCGATATTAGAGTTTGTAGATAAGGATTTAAAAATTATGTTCAAGAAATTGTTAATATGTTCAAGAAAAAAGAGGGAAAGATGAATAAAATAGATAAAAGAGAATTTCAACAGAAAGTTGGACTATGTAAAGAAGAATAAATTAGTTATGGAAAAGTACAATATACAAAATTCATAACTGAATGGGTGGATTTAATCAGTAAAAGACAGGATTAGAGATCTTAAAAATGGGTAAATAGAAAATGGCAAAACTGAAGTATAGGGAGACAAAAATACATAAAAGAGTAAAGAAACACATAGGACACAGTAAAATATATTGTGATATGAAATTTTGTAGAAGAAAAACAGGAAGAGAAAGGAGCAAAAACAATAATTAAGTGGATAAAAGCTAATCATCTTTAAAACTAATGAAAGTTATCAATCCAAAGTTTCAAGAAGTTGGTAAACACCAAGCAGGACAAATACAAAGAAAACAACACTGATTCTTAAGTTTATATAGAAATATAAAAGTGCCAAAAATGGCTAAGACATCTTGAAGAAGAAAAATGAAGCTGGAGAGTTTACAATAAAATCAAATCCAATACGAGATATCAAGACCTATTTTAAAGTTTTAAAGCTTTGGTATATTTTAAAGTGATAGGTATTATTGTTGCAAAGATAGAAAAATAGACTAATGGAACAACAGAAAGTACACAAACACACATGTGCGCACACACACACACACACAGAAAGAGAGATTTATCTCTCTCACACACAAAACTAAATTCCAGATTGATTACTAATCTAAATTTGAAATGTGAAATATAAAACAATAAAGCTTTTAGAGAAAAACAAAGAAGAATATTTGTATGATATTGGAAGGGATAGAGATTACTTAAATAGGACATAGAATAGCGCTAACCACAAAGGTAAAAGAGGATAACTTGGAATATGTTAAAAACTAAGAAATTCTCCTTATCAAAAGAATGATGAAAAGGCAAGCCACAGGGTGGGAAAATATTTGCATTGCATATACATGACAAATGACTCAAATCCATAGTTATTAATATCCCCTACATGTCTGTAAGTAGTAGTCAGAAACCTCATTAGAAAAAAAAAAAAGACAAAGTATTGAACAGTCACCTTATAAAACAAGGTTTCCCAATCACACACACACACATAAAGTGATCAGTTACATTAGTCAGCAGGGAAATGCAAATTAAAATCCAGAGAATATCATTCCACACCCACTAGAATGATTAAAGTGAAAAAGACAAATACCAAATGTTGGTGAGGATGTGGAGCACAATTGCACACTCATGCACTGCTGATAGAAATGTAAATTTGTACAAAGGTTTTGGGAAATTGCTTGGTGGGTGGTATCTACTATTGCTGAACATAACACATATCATACAGTCTAGTATCTCTAGTACTGAGTATATTTCCAAACATAAATCAGTATTTATGTCTATCAAATGGCATATAAAGAATGTTCAGATTTGCATTTCTCTGATAATTAGTGATATTGAGCATTTTTTCATGTGCTTTTTGATCATTTGTATGTCTTCCTTGGAGAATTGCTTGTTTAGGTCTTCTGCCCATTTTTGGATTGGGTTGTTTATTTTTTTCTTATTGAGTGGAAGGTGGGAAGGGATAGACTGGGATTTCAAAATTGTAGAATAGATAAACAAGATTACACTGTATAGCACAGGGAAATATACACAAAATGTTATGATAACTCAGAGAGAAAAAATTTGACAATGAGTGTGTATATGTCCATGAATGACTGAAAAATTGTGCTGAACACTGGAATTTGACACAACATTGTAAAATGATTATAAATCAATAAAAAATGTTAAAAAAAAAGAATGTTCACAGCAGAGCTAATTTTAGTAGACTCAAAACTGACCTAATGTCCATCAAAGTGGATTAAAAATCTGTGACATATTCATAGAATGGAATATTATAGAACAATGACAGGTATATTATACTCAACAACTCAATCTAGATGAAGTCACAGATTTAGTGCTGAGCAAAAGCCAGACACATACATGTACATACTGCATGATTCCATTTATATCATATACAAAAAAGGTAACAATAATCTATGGTGTTAGAAGTCTTTAACATTTTATGTCATTGCTGTTGGTAGCATTTCCAAATTCCTAACATATTAAACTATGGAAATCAGGAATAACAGTTGGAATTCCCAGGAATTTTATAAATTAAATGTTATTCATAAAATACTTCAAATCTCCATGCTCTTTACCCATTATTATGGATATCCAACTTTTTTAATAAATAAGAAATAACAAGTTTAGAAGTATTAGCAAATGCCAGTAACACTACTATAGAAGATACTCAAGCACTGGAAAGACACCAGCAAATCTTATTGGTTGGTATTTGAATAAAAACATCTGGCTCTCTTAGCAAGGTAAACAGAATTACACAAAATCAAATGTCAAAATTGCCAGTTTAAAGGTTTATTTTGCTTTTCAGACTCGTTATATCTTGAAAGGACTCTCAGAGGGTTTGTATGTTGTATACTATGCATATAGACTTAATATATAATTTGCAAGAATGACTCGCCATTAGCAGCTTACAGGGCTACAAACATACACTTATAATAAGGAAAATCAACTGATCAGATCAACATGTACTCCTATGGTGATACTTTGAATTTCAACACTTTTGACTCAATGTAACAGCATTTCCTGTTCTTGCTTTTGACTTGACATTAGTAGATTTCTTTAAGTCAGTAATGTTTTATGTCTATTGTTAAGCTTTAATTCTTATAGAATTATAATACCTTTTCCATTTTGCTGATTTCTCAACTATTTTTCTTAGTATTTAATATTCATAAAAATATAAATTTCCCAGTAAATGCCAGGAAAGAATTTCCATATAGAAAATATAGTCAGGATAGTGGTTATCCCCACGTTGGTGGGGTTCTGCTCGATAAGGGACACAACTAGTGCTTCTGGGTGCTGATTATATGGAATGTAAGTCTGGTGTTCAGAAAAGATATCTCAATTGGAGATTTAATTCAGATGTCATCATATGGGTGGTATTTAAAGCCATAAGACTGGAGGAGATCACTAAGAAAATGACTGCAGGTAGTAAGAATATCAAGGACTATTTCTTGGGTCACTATAGCATTCAGAAGCTAAATAAAGAGAAGAGAATAATTCAGTAAATATGAAGGAGAGGACAAGTGAAGTATGAGGAAACTTAAGGGAATATATTGTCCTGGAAGCCAAATAAAGTACATTAAGAAGGAGAGAATGATTTAAATTCTTAAATTCTTAAGTGGGCAGTTAAAATTAACCTTAAAGAATCTCTTATAAGGAAGCAATTTTGGAATGGTGAAGTGGGAGCTTCTGAAAATCTACTCTTCCATAAAAGCGATGAGAACATTTTCAAAACTTGTCAGAATGAACTTTCTCCAAACTCTAACCAAAGATTCACAACAATCTAAGGAGTGTTATTCAAGAAAAATGGCTGATTCTCAGGAAGACCAGAGAGCCCTGTTCCCATCCTCTTCACCCTGACTCTGTAGAAGCCTTGAAGATTTTGTAATGATAAAAGAGTCAATCCATCAGGAAGATATAACAATTATAAAGATATATGCACCCCATAGAACCCCAAAATATATGGAACAAAACTGACAAGAATTGAAAGGAGAAATAGACAATTCAATAATAAAAGCTGAATATTTCAATATTCCACTTCGAATAGAACAACCAGACAAAACGTCAGCATAGAAATAGAAGACTTGAACAACACTGCAAACCAACTAGATCTAAGAAATATTTATGCTACACTCTATCAAACAACATCAGAACATACATTATTCTCAAGTGCACATGGAACATTTTCTGGGGTAGACTACATGTTAGGCCATAAAACACAACAGAATCAGTTTAAAAGCATTGAAACCATACAAAGTGTGTTATCTAACCTCAATTGAATGAAATTAGAAATCAATAACAGAAGGGAATTTGGGAAATTCACAAATATGTTGAAATTAACACACTCCTAAATGAGTCAAAGAAGAAATCACAAGGGAAATTAGAAAATATTTTGAAATTAATGAAAATTATGCATCATGTAAAAATAACTTAGAGCAGTGTTCAGAGGGAAATTTATAACTGTATTAGAAAGAAGATCTAAAACCAATCACCTGGCCTTCTACTTTAAGGAACTAGAAAGAGCAAATTAAACCCAAAACAAGCAGAAGGAAGAAAATAATAGATATTAGAGTGAAATTAAATGAAAAAGAAAATAGAAAAAAAAAGAAAATCAAATAATCTAAAAGTTCATTCTTTGAAAAGATCGACAAAACTGATAAATCTTTAGCTAGATTGACCAATGTTGGGGGTGGCACAAAACACACACATACACACACACATACATAAAGCAAGAGAATAATCAAATTACTAAAGACAGAACATCACTAAAGACCTTATAGAAGTAGATAGGATTATACAGGAATACTATGAGCAGGAAATAATATGTTAAAAAATTAGATAGTCTAGATGAAATGAAAAAATTACTAGTAACACACAAAATACTGAAAGTGACTGAGGAAAAAATAGAATTTTTTTATTTGTCTTATAACATGAGACTTAATTCATAATTTTGTAACATCCCACAAAGAAAAACCCCCACCCAGATGGTTTCACCACTGAATTTTACCAAACATTTAAAGAAGAATAAATACTAAGTATTTACAAAGTTTTGCAAAACATAGAAGAGTAGATAAAATTTAGTCAGATCAGTATTACTATGACACCAAAACCAAAGATCTGTCGACAGTTTCCTTTGCTGTACAAAAGCTTTTAAAAGTTTGATTGGGTCCCATTTGTTTATTTTTGCTTTTATTTCCTTTGCTTAAAGAGACGACCCAAAAATACACTGCTAAGACTTATGTGAAAGAGTGTTCTGCCTATGCTTTTTTCCTAGGAGTTTTATGGTTTTTGGTCATACATTTAGGACTTTAATCCATTTTGAGGTTTTTTTTGTAGATGGTATGAGAAAATGTTCTAATTTCATTCTTTACACGTAGCTGTCCAGTTTTTGCAGCACCACTTATTGAAGAGACTGTCTTTTCCCCATTATGTAGATGTTTATGTGGCAGAATTAAGAGCTCCCACTTGAATTAAGAGGAAAGTGACATAGTTCTTATACCCACAACTATAAATTTTTTTAAATAAGTAAAAAAATAGACTGAGAGGACTGTGTTTCAAAAAAGATGGAAAGTTTGCATTTCCTAATAAAAATTAAGAATTTCTACACCATTACTATGCATACAAAGTATACCTTTGTTGAAAAAATAAAACTTCAGATATCAGTGTTATACAACTCATTATATATAAAGAACTATAATTGATATATTAAAAAGATGTATAATTAAAATCTTAATTAAAAAAACAGATTGAAAGTTCAACAGGTTTTGTGTTTGAATGTATACACTAAGTGTTGCTGCTGGGAAACACAGTTAAGTATTAAGCAACAAACCTTTGCAGGCATCAAGATATTTTATACATATCAAATTGATTGAAATGTCTTTAATTGCAGCAGGAATTATACATTGAACCAGAATTATTTTTGCCAGTGAGTTGAAGAAATGACTGAGACCATATATAGGACATATGTGGAAAAGTTAAATTTCTTGTGGCATCTTATTTTGTCTCTTATGAGACCACAGGTATTAAAAAAAAGTTATGTGTATGTTTTCATAATTTCAATGAGAATTTTGATGTGAATGAAGTACTTTTTGACTTGCTGCCCATTATAAGCATATGAGGAAATGATTTACTTGAATATATTGAAAAATGTCCTAAAAAGTTTAACATAAGCAGATCACAATTAATACATGTAAGTGTTAATGTCAGATTGTTATGAAATATATAACCAACATTGCAAAGTTTTGCAGGGATAAAGAATTTATGTTTGTTCATTGGGAGATTCACTAGCAATTATTTACAGTAAAACTTTTAGAGCATATTATGGACATAATAGCTGCCACCATGAGCTGGAGACCCCCATTGACTTGAACAACAAACATCTCAAAACTTGAATGAAAAGAGTGAACAGTATGGTTGTCAGCTTCCTTTTATTATGCATTTAGATGTCTGAGTTAGAGCAAGGTATTTACTCCGAATATAAAACCCACTATGCAAAGAGTTAATCTGTGTCTGGAAAGAAAGCAACTCTCTTCCTTTAAAATACTAAAACTAAATAACCTCACCCCTCATTCCCTTACAATTTCCCTTACCTACACCCCTGTTAAAACTAATCTGTACTACTACAATGAGTTATCACCTCACACCAGTCAGAATGGCCATCATTCAAAAGTCCACAAATGACAAATGCTGGAGAGGCTGTGGAGAAAAGGGAATCCTTCTACACTGTTGGTGGGAATGCAGTTTGGTGCAGCCACTGTGGAAAACAGTATGGAGATTCCTCAAAATACTAGGAATAGACTTAATATATGATTCAGTAATCCCATTCCTTGGCATATATCCAGAAGGAACCCTACTTCAAAAAGACACCTGCACCCCAATGTTCATAGCAGCACTATGTACAATAGCCAAGAGATGGAAACAGCCTAAATGCCGATCAACGGATGACTGGATAAAGAATATGTGGTATATATTTATACAATGGAATACTTTTCAGCCATAAAAACTGACAACATAATGCCATTTGCAGCAACATGGATGCTCCTGGAGAATGTCATTCTAAGTGAAGTAAGCCAGAAAGAGAAAGAAAAATACCATATGCAATCACTCATATGGAATCTAAAAAAAAAAAACCACAAACAAAGCATAAATACAAAGCAGAAACAGACTCACAGACATAGAATACAAATTTGTGGTTGCCAAGGGGGTTGGGGGTGGGAAGGGATAGACTGGGATTTCAAAATTGTAGAATAGATAAACAAGACTATACTGTATAGCACAGGGAAATATACACAAGATCTTACAGTAGCTCATGGAGAAAAAAATGTGACAATGAGTATATGTATGTTCATGTATAACTGAAAAATTGTGCTCTACACTGGAATTTGATACAACATTGTAAAATGATTCTAAATCAATAAAAATGTTAAAAAAATGAAAAATAGGTTTTAGTGAGAATTTGGAGAAACTGTAACCTTTGTGCATTGCTGTTGGGAATGTAAAATTTTACAGCCACCATGGAAAACAGATTGGTCTTTCTGCAAAAAAGTACACCTAGAATTATCATGTGATCCAGTAATTCTAATACTAGGTATGTATACTAAAAAAACTGAAAGCAGAGAGTCAAAAGAATACTTGTACATCAAATTTCATAGCAACATTATTCACAATAGTCAAAGTTGGAAACCTTCCAAATGTTCACCAACAAATTAACAAATAAACAAAATGTAATATATATATGTGTGTGTGTGTGTGTGTGTGTATTTTTCAGCCATAAAAATAAAGAAGTTTTTATATATGCTACAACATGGATGAACCTTGGAAACATTATGCTAAATGAAATAAGCCATACACAAAAGTACAAATATTGTATGATTCTAATTACATGAGGTACCTTAAAATAGACAAATTCATGTGGTCACAAAGATTAATAGAAAATATCAGAGGCTGGGGGAGTGAGGAATGGAGGGTTATTGTTTAATGGGTTCAGAGTTTCATTTTGAGATGATGAAGTTCTGGAAATGAATATTGGTGATTGTTGCACAACATTGTGAATGTACTTAATGCAACTGAATTGTACATTTATAATAAATGGCTAAAATGGGATAGTTTATGTTATATGTATTTTAACACAATGAAAACAATTACAGCACCTTTTATAATAACATTAATCAAAATAAAATATACAGGGATAAATTAAAAAAAAAGAAAAATACCATATGAGATCGCTCATATGTGGAATTAAAAAAAAAAGAACATAAACACAAAAACGAAACAGACTCATAGACATAGAATACAAACTTGTGATTGCCAAGGGGGTTGGGGATGGGAAGAGACAGACTGGGATTTCAAAATGTAGACTAGATAAACAAGATTATACTGTATAGCACAGGGAAATATATATAAGATCTTGTGGTAATTCACAACAAAAAATATGTGACAATGAATATATGTGTTCATGTATAACTGAAAAACTGTGCTCTACACTGGAATTTGACACAACATTGTAAAATGACTATAACTCAATAAAAAATGTTAAATTTTTTTTAAAAAACTAGTTTGAAAAAAAATAAAACAACAACAACAAAAACAAAACAAAATAAAACAAAACTAATCTGTACTAAATTCTGTACTTGACATTGGAATTCTAAGTACAAGACCTGACATGAACATCCTGGTGCAGAAGAAATGGTGACAGGTTTCTGGTTTGCAAATCAACTTGGTAATAAGCTTAAGAATAAAATTGCAATCATTAATTATTGCTATTTTTAATTTCAAATTTTTCATTTAAAATATTCCTAGTATGATTTTTACCTTATTTTATATGCTCACCTCATAATTAATTAAAGAAAATTTCATTATATTTCTGCCAGTTTATTTTTCTTACTACTAGGCTGATTTGCACATACCTCCTGTGGGCGTTTGAATTTGTGACATCTGTACTTTACCCTCTAAGAGAAGGAAAAGTTTAACAATTTACTGGCAGTCCCGAAAACTGAGTCATTGAAGGAACAGACCACTTTGGGTTTATTTCTGTGTGCCCAGCTTAAGTTATTAGTAATTATTCATTAAGTACTTAATACATGCATGGATAAATGTACTTTGGTTGAAGACAGACCACATACCTAAAAGTCTTTTGGGATAGAGGTTAAATTTCAATCTCATGCAAGGTTAGGATCAAAGATAATCATTTTCCTTTCTCTTCAACTTTTCCTTCTTGACTTTTTTCTGCCTTAGATGCCTATACAACAGCTGAAGTGGTTTATTCTTGGACTCTTGGAAAGAACAAATCTGTGGAAGTGGCACAGGATGGCTCTAGACTGAATCAATATGACCTGCTGGGCCATGTTGTTGGGACAGAGATAATCCGGTCTAGTACAGGTATTTATTTATTTTATTTAACAATCATTTTTGCAACCTGTACCACATACCAGTCACTGTTATAAGTGCTTATAATAACTTATGATAACAAAACAGTCTTGTGGTGTAGGTACTATCATCATAAGGAAACTGAAGCACACAGATGTTTAGTAATCTGTTCCATGTCACAGTTTTGTAATGTTGGAGAAAGATCTGAACCCAGGCAGATTGGAGTCAAGGTCCATGCTTTTGACATGATTCCCTGCTGTCTCTTGGGAGGTGAGTTAGGTCAAGGGCATTAGGGCTGGACTGTGGTATAAGGGAAAGCAGAGGGAAGCCGTGATGGTTGGAGAGCTAAACTTTGCTCCTAAAGGTTTCATTAAAATATTTTCCTAACTCCACCAATACAGTGGTGGCAAGGTAATAACTCCAGGAAAGGCTAGGTACATAGCCAGGAGGTCCAGGAATGAGCCATGGGATTATTTTCTTAAGTGAATCACCCATTTCAGAAACAAGTCTATCTGGCAAACATTGCCAGGTCCTCTCAATGGCTATTCCTTGGATATTGGTAAATGCAACTTAGAGACTTCTTCTGTAGCCTTAAGTCCTGTCTGTTTGGAAACTGACCACTTGCAGGGAAGGCAAGGAGGCTAAGGAAGGAGGCATCCTGAATCCCAACTAACTTTAGGGTATTTGGCAAAATGGAGTATATCTTGGGGGCCCATATATTTTACATTTTTTACTGTGAAAGGATGGGAACTTTAAACACTCGTTCCATGAAAAAACTCTGAATCCACAATTATAATTGAAGGAGGGTACTCTTATCCTTTTATTTCATTAGTTAGACACCGCTGTTCCCTCCCCTTGTGATGTTACAGTATGTCTGTGCTCTGTTTTCCCTCCATCCTAGGACTAGGGGAGGGAACCTTAAAAATAAGCAGCACTTGAAATGGATTTAAAAGACAACAGGATTTAGGGATTTGGAATTAGATGTGGGAAAAGGCTATTCTTGATAAAAGCAATAATGAGTTTCAAAAGGTCAGAGGTTTTTGAGAACACAACTTCTTGGGGAAGGTCAGTCAGTCTGTGTGTTGGAGGGGAGAGGTCCACACCTGGCCAATTCTGCACTCCCCAAGTAGAGGGGAGGGAGCAGGACCTTCAGGTCCTGAATATGCAAAGTGTACTTTTAGTGTTCCATTGTGACCCTTTGTTTTTTGAGCAGAAGTTGCCTCCTGCTCAGAGGTGCTTCTGCTGCTGCAACTGACCTCCCACCTGAGATCAGATCCCCTCCCCTCCCACAGCAGCCTGTGGGCAAAAAGTACCCAGGCTCCCAAGGAAGGCCCTGTGCATCGCAGCATGACAAGGTGGGCCCCTAGAGACCAAGGGCATCCCAGGGATGTCCACCCCACAAAAAGGAGAGAATTCCTGGGGCTAAAGCATCCCTTCACTCTCCTCCCTTCCCCATCTCTCCTTGGCACTACTCACCTGGTATCAACTTTTGAGATCCATCATTAGCCATCCAAGCAGCCCCACTTCATTTGGTTAAACCACTGTTTATTTAGTCTATATCACATAGGCAATACATGTTCCTGATAGAAAAATTAGAAATCTAAGAGAAACAAAACATGTAAATTAAAATATTCTTTAATTCCACCACCTAGAACAAACTTTTTAGAAGAATTTGCTACATTAACTAATTATTATACATTTTGGTGTATAACTTTTAAGAAGGTTCCCTTTGCATTATTTTGGTATAAATATGTTTTCATGTAAATGGGACTATAATACTGATACTGTTTTATAAGCTGTTTTTATGTAACTTTCTATTGTAAGCATGTTTTCTTGTCACTAAATGGGCAGGATCCAAATAAAATGTACACACAAATTATTAATATATTTTATTGATATATAATCGATATATTACATTATATTAGTTTCAAATGTACAACATAATGATTTGATATTTGTATATATTGTGCAGTGATCACTTCAGTAAGTCTAGTTAACATCCATCACTATACATAGTTATAGAATTTTTTCTTGTGATGAGAACTTTTAAGATCTTCTCAGCAATTTTCGAATATGCAATACAGTATTACTAACTATAGTCACCATGCTGTACATAATGCCCTGAGGACTTATTTATTTTATGACTAGAAATTTGTATCTTCTGACTTCCTTCACCCATTTCACCTACCACCCACCTGTGGCTTCTGGCAACCACTAATCTGTTCTCTGTATCTATGAGGTTGGTTTTTTCATTTGTTTCTGTATTGTTTTGTTTTATGGATTCTACATATAAGTGAGATCATACAATATTTGTCTTTCTCTGTCTGATATTTTTTACATTTTTTATTGAGTTATAGTCATTTTACAATGTTGTGTCAAATCCCAGTGTAGAGCACAGTTTTTCAGTTATACATGAACATACATATATTCATTGTCACATTTTTTTTCACTGTGGGCTACCACAAGATCTTGTATATATATTTCCCTGTGCTATACAGTATAATCTTGTTTATCTAGTCTACATTTTGAAATCCTAGTCTATCCCTTCCCACCCCCAACCCCCTTGGCAACCACAAGTTTGTATTCTATGCCTATGAGTCTGCTTCTGTTTTGTATTTATACTTTGTTTGGGTTTTTTTAGATTCCACATATGAGCAATCTCACATGGTATTTTTCTTTCTCTTTCTGGCTTACTTCACTTAGAGTGACATTCTCCGGGGACATCCATGTTGCTGCAAATGGTGTTATGTTGTCATTTTTATGGCTGAATAGTATTCCATTGTATAAATATACCAGTTCTTCTTTATCCAGTCATCTGTCGATGGACATTTAGGCTGTTTCCATGTCTTGGCTATTGTAAATAGTGTTGCTATGAACACTGGGCTGCAGGTGTCTCTTTGAAGTAGGGTTCCTTCTGGATATATGCCCAGGAGTGGGATTACTGAATCATATGGTAAGTCTATTCCTAGTCTTTTGAGGAATCTCCATAGTGTTTTCCACAGTGGCTGCACCAAACTGCATTCCTACCAGCAGTGTAGGAGGGTTCCCTTTTCTCCACAGCCTCTCTAGCATTTGTCATTTGTGGACTTTTGAATGATGGCCATTCTGGTTTTGATCTCCTGTTATTGATTATGCACAGGTTTCAATTTTTTTTTTCTCTACTCTCCTTTTTTTTTAAGGTTTTTAAAAGATGTCTTAACTCGATTGCTATTCTGCTTCAATTTGCTCTTCTATTATTGATTATACATTGTTTTCAAAGATTTTTTCTCCCTTTTGAAATTGTTTTTATTTTATATTTTTTAATCTGTTCTACTTTCTATTACCTTTTTAATTTTTACTTTTTAAACACTTGTATATGTCTCCAGTTTTAATCCCTTTAAATGTTTTCTTTTAAAATATTTTTATTATTATTATTTTTTAAAATCTACCTGATTTCATTTTCATTTCTCTTGGTTTTGATCTCCTGTTATTGATTATACACAGGTTTCAAATATTGTTTTTTGATCTTTTCTCCTTTTTTAAAGGTTTTTAAAAGATGTCTCAACTTGATTGCTATTCTGATTCAACTTGCTTATCTATTATTGATTGATTATACACTGTTTTCAAAGCTTTTTTTCTCCCTTCTTTTAAAATTCTCTCTCTTTTTTTCCCTTAAGTTTTAGTCCTGCATAGGCATTAGATAGATAAATAAATAAACTCCTTAAGGACCACAATAGATAACTGATGTTCCATAAGCCACAGTGCCAGAGAGATATGAGCAAGATGAAGAAGCAGAGGAACCACTCCCAATTAACAGAACAAGAGAAATCCCCTGAAAGAACGATCAATGAAATAGACATTGATGTCCTATTAGATTAAGATTTCAAAGAAGGAGTGATTAAAGTACTGAAGGAACTAAAAGAGATAGTGTTTAGAGATATAAAATATGTCAAAAATGAAATATAAGCTATAAGGAAGAGCCAAGTAGAATTGGTAAACTCATTGGCTGAGATGAGAGCTGATCTAAAGGCTGTACAAAGCAGACTAGATAATGCAGAGGAACGAATAAGTGACCTAGAAGACAGGACAACAGAAAGCATCCAATCAGAACAGCTGAGAGAAAAACAAAGAAAAAACAATGAAAACAATATAAGGGATCTATGGGATAATATAAAGCATGCCAATCAATGCACAATAGGGGTCCCAGAAGGAGAAGAAAGAACAAAGGGGATTGAAAAGGTATTTGAAGAAATCACGACTGAAACCTTCCCAAACCTAAAGAAGGAATCAGATACCCAAGTACAGGAAGCTCAGAGGGTCCTAAACAGGAAGAATCCAAACGGAGACATCATAATCAAGATGGCCAGAGTCAAGGATAAAGAAATGATCCTAAAGGCAGCAAGAGAAAAGCAAACAGTGAGTTACAAGGGAACCCCCATAAGGCTATCAGCTGATGTCTCTACACAAACACTACAGGCCAGAAGGGAGTGGCAAGACATATTCACAGTCCTGAATGAAAAAAAGATGCAGCCTAGGATACTCTATCCAGCAAGGCTATCCTTTAGGATACAAGGAGAGATAAAGAACTTCACAGATAAGCAAAAACTAGAAGAGTTTAGCAACACTAAACCCATGCTAAAAGAAATATTGACAGGTCTACTCTAAATAGAAAAGAAGCAGGATGCTACAGAATGGAGAAAACCATAACTGGAAAGGTGATAACTACTATGAATTACAATTAGAACAAACACGAAATTGTAAAAGAAGACATCTAAATCATTAAGAGTGGGAAAGGGAAGCAAGAAAATATAGAGTTTTTTTTGTTTCTTTTCTAAATTTTCTCTGTCTGATTGATTTCACTTAGTATAGTACCCTCAAGGTCCATCCATGTTGTGACAAATGGCAAACATTTTCTTCTTTTTATGGCTGAATAACATTCCATTGTATCTATATATACCACATGTTCTTCATCCATTCATCCATGGATGGACACTTAGATTGTTTCCAGTCTTGGCTATTGTAAATAATGCTGCAATGAACATCACGCTACATATATCTTTTTGAGTTAGTGGTCTCATTTTCCTCAGATAAATCCCCATAAGTGGAAATTGCTGGATTATATGGTAGTTCCATTTTTAACTTTTTGATGAACTTCCTTACTGTTTTCCATAGTGGCTGCACCAATTTACATTGCCACCAGCAGTGCATGAGGGTCTCCCTTCCCCCACATCCTTATCAACACCTGTTATTTGTTGTTAGTTATAAATAGTTAATAATCGTATTTCAACAATTAGAATGGACATATATTATTGTCTGTTTTAGTTACTCTAAATTTAAAAAGAAAATTGAAATGCCATCCTGAGGCCAGAGCAAGCATGTTTGACAATGACATGATAAGTGTTGTTATCAGTGGAAAGTGTAGCATTTCACTGTGAAACTCAATGATATCTTCGTTTTAACGGACTAATATATGTAGATAATAATCCATCTAACCAATTATCTACTATTATTTTCTGTTTGAATGCTATAAACAACACTGTGAAGACCTTCTTTTTCCATATAGCATTTTCTCCTGTGTAATTATCTACCTAGGATAAAGACAAAATATTGAGATTGCTATTTCAGCAAGTAGATACATTTAAACATTTTTAATACATAGTGACAAATTGCTATTCTAAAAGGTTAAGAAATTCACACTCTTATTATCAGTGTATGAGCATGCCAGTTTCCCTTCATTCTTGGCAACACAGATGATATGGATTGAATTATGTCTCCTAAAAGATATATTGAAGTCCTGACCCCCAGTATCTCAGAATGTGACCTTATTTGAAAATATGGTTATTGCAGATAAAATTAAATTACAATTACAAATTAGTTCTGAAAACAGAATACAATGTGCATCAGTAAAGAGGTGACTTAATATGTTAAAATTCATTTACACAATTCAATACTATGCCGGTATAAGAGGGCATAAGGAAGTTCAATAGGAATATCTGCAGGATATATTGTTGAGTGAAAAAAGCAAGTACAAAACCACCAGACTATAGGGATATATATTTATATAGGGATACTATTTCTAGAAGACACACAAGAAGCAGTTAATTGTAATTAATTAAAGGAAAGAGAGATGAAATAGTTTGAGGGCAGGTATAGGAGGGAGATTTTGCTTTATATTATTTGATACCCTTTGATTTAGAAACTATATAAATAGTATTATTCATGTAAATGTATATTGTTTTCATATGACTATAAATTATGGGCATTCTTTTCTGAATTCTGGTATGATTCTATATGTGTAAACACATTAATGGGAAGCTGGGCCAGAGAAAGACCCATAATCCATGGATCTTCTGTTTTGTATGAGTGATTTTCTCTCTGAATGTTGTCAGTCCTCAGCATGAAGTACTTGTAAGTAGAGGGCTCCTGCTCTCTGCTCCATATTCAAACATGTGTTAAATAAATGAATGAAATTTCTCAAAATCTGTGGCTAGTAGTTGATAGCATTCCCTACTTCAGCACTGATTCCATTTTCCCTCATTTGGCAAATTTTTATATTAGTTTTCTAAGAGGAGCATTTGAGTGCATGATCTTAGTTTTGTATTTTTCCTAGGAATGAGACCATTTGTTAGAAAACTGTTTTACTATTGTCATTGTATATATTATTTCTATAGACATGGAACACAGGTAAATGAAAACAAAGCAGAAAGTAAGAGTAGTGCAAAGAGCATGTTTTGACCCACCCACAGACACAATTTTGTGGGCAGGGGGCACCATAGGGGGCAGTTAACCCCTGAGGTGGCCATTTTGTGCACCAAGGTGATTGACACAAAAGGGACATGACCATTTTGTGGGCTGGGGGCCCTTTAGGGGGTGGTTTACCCCTGAGGTCGCTATTTGGTTGAAGTAACACAATTGACACCACAGGGTTTGACCATGTTGTGGGCGGAGGGGAACCATAATCCCCTTGCCTGTTAACCAGCATGGGCGTTAACCACTGGGGTGGCCATTTTTGTGTTTTGAGGTGATTGACATCAAGGGATATAGCCCTATTGCATGGCCCACTACTACTGGGTGAGGATTCTGTTGGAGTTCAGCTGTTAGTGTGAGCTGTGCTGTTGGGCGGGGCCGCTGCCTGTACTCATCTGCCAGAGCTGCAGACTGCTCTGAGAGACTGGGTTCCCTGTGCAAGGGCAACCAGAATACTGACTGCACTCTTCTATCAGGGGTTGTTGCTGGCAGGGGACCTGGTACCACCTCCAAGATCCACTCACTGGTGTGCTCCTTTCCTTTGTGCTAGCTGACCCCAAATGGTCTGGCCCTGCCAATTCGTGGAGCATTCCCCATGAGCAAGGCAAATGTGAGCCTCTAGGGGAATATGCAGGAATGCTGGTTATGTGCCTCTGTTTCTCCTTCCCCACTGCAGAAACCATAGACTCAGAAGTAACTTCCAGGTGCTGCACTGAGCTGGCTTGGGAGAGGGAAGAAGGCAATAAAGTGAAACCAATTCTGTTATCCTTCTAGTGTGGCTTTTCTTAGTTTTCATGCCCCAGAGGTGTTCTTTAGCTTTACTTCTTGGATCTGGGATTTTCAGAGAGGTGTTCTCTTTCATGGTTAGTTGCTAATCCATATTTTCATGACAGGGTACTAGAGCTGGGCTGTCCACCATCTTGCTGATCTTAAGTTTCTTTGCTTCTTTTTTTTCACTTTTTTTATTGAGTTATAGTCATTTTACAATGTTGTGTCAATTTCCAGTGTACAGCACAATTTTTCAGTTATACATGAAAATACATATATTCTTTGTCACATTCTTTTTCACTGTGAGCTACCACAAGATCTTGTATATATTTCCTTGTGCTATACAGTATAATCTTGTTTATCTAGTCTACAAAACAGAAACAGACTCATAGACATAGAATACAAACTTGTGGTTGCCAAGGGGGCAGGGGGTGGGAAGTGATAGACTGGGATTTCAAAATGTAGAATAGACTTTCTTTGCTTCTTTGGAAGAGAGACAAGAAGACAAGTTGAAGGAGAAAAGGATAGAAAAGGAGAGGTTTAAGAAAGCGTATTAAATTATTTAGAACAACAGCTAATTTGATAAGCTTTTGAAAAGCCTACTTGCTTTCCTTTCAGATCTAAAGAATATAACTTACATAAAACATTTCATAAATATTATTTATAAATATTCAATATCTTACGTGATCAGATATAGGATTAATACACAGGAAGAAACTCAGGGGTGTGAGACTAAGATGGGGAAGGAAGGAAATTCCCCAAACTAATCAAAATCCAGCTATCATTAAAAATAAATCTTCAGTGCCTTCTCAGGGGGGAGAGAGGGTGAATGGAAGGATAGGTAAAGAAAGAAGTAGAAATGGACACAGACAGGAGAGATGGGGAGAGGGAGGAGAAAGGGGTAAGGGGTGGGTAACAAAGAAGCATAAGGGTTGAAAAAGCAGCAGATACAAAGAAAAAAATAAACTCCAATGTTATAATGAAGAACATATTCTATAATTTTATATGAGAATTCTTTGCTAAATTACAAATAAGGCTACTTGTATCTTTCATGTTCACATAAACAAGCTAGGATGTGAATATACACACACAATATGGATTGTATATTGAGCTTTGGTTGAACAGATGGTGCTTCCTAGGCTTAGGTACAAGGGAGTGGGTGAGGTAGGAAAGGGGGAAGTTGCCTCATTTGGGAGACATGCTGAAACCAAATGTGGGTGGAGGGAGAGAGGTGGAAAATAAGAAGCTATAACAATATCTTATAGAGCAATCAGATTGCATGGAGACTATTTTGGAAAATCTGGCTTTTACTCTTTGAGAGATAGGAAACTATTGGAGAGTCTTAAGCAAAAGAGAGATTGGATCTGACTTATGTTTTAATAGTATCATTTTGGCTGCTATGCTAAGAATGCATTGAAGGGGACAAGTACAGAAGCAAGACAAGTTAGAAAGCTGTAACAGTACTCTAACAGGTGATGCAAGCTTAGACCACAGTGGTAGCAGTGAAGGTGGTGAGAAGTGGTCAAATTATGAATATATATTGAAGAAGGAATTGTCAGGGTTTGCTGATTGATTGGGTGCGTGTGTGCCTGTGCATGTACATGCATGCATGGAGGCATGTATGAGAGAGGGAGAGACAGCAGTCAATGATGGTATTAAGGATTTTGAAGAATTTTGATCTGTGCTCCTCAGAGCTACCGTTTATTGAGTTAGGGAAATCTGTTGGAGGATATAGTTTGGAGGGGGTAGGAAATGGGAAGGGTAAGAGGTAAGATTTGGACATGTTAGGTCAAGATACCTATTAGATCCCCAAGTAGTGATGTCTAATAGGTAATTTAATGTATAAGACTAGAGTAGTAAAGGGAATCCTAGATCTGCCATATCAAAGTACCATAAACTAAATCTTAAAACAACAGAAATTTATTGTCTCCCAGTTCTAGAGGCTAGAAGTCTCAAACAAAGGTGTTGGCCGCCTTCTGGTTGTTCTGAAGAATCTGTTCTGTTCCTTTTTCTCCTAGCTTCTGATGGTTGCTGGCATTCCTTGGCATTCCCTGGCTGTGGATACATCATTCTAGTCTACCTCTGTCATCACACATCTCCTTGTGTGTGTCTCTCTCCTTTTTGTAAGGGCAAAGTCATAGTGGATTAGGGCCCATCAAACTCCAGTATGACCTCATCTTAACTAGTTATATTTGCAGCAAGCCTCTACCTAAAGAAAGTCACATTTTGAAGACACTTGGGATTAGGACTTCACCGAATTTTTCCAGGGGATACAATTCAACCCATAACAAGTAGGAAGCCCAGGCAGGAAATATATGTTGGGGAGTTATCAGAGTTTAAGATATTGTTTAAAGATTCAGGCCTGTATGAGAATGCTAAAGGAGTGAGACAGAAAACAGTACAAGTAATGAATCCTGACATCCTCAAATGTTGAGAATTTAAAGGAGCTAACAAAGGAGATTGGTGAGATCATGACATAGAAGATAAACCAGAAGAGTATCATGGCCTGGAAGTTTGGTGAAAAGATTCATTCCAGGGGGATGGAGTGTTCACTGTGTAAAATGCTGCTGACAATCCAGTAAGACTGATAATTAACTATTGGATTTAACAACACAGAGTAATAATTAGTATGTACCTTACAGGGTTGTTGGGAGGCTATAAAGTTAATACTCCAAAAACACTCAAAGTTGTTTCGTACATAGTAAGAGCTTAATAAGCATTCACTCTTATTTTGAAGAGGGGTGATATAGGCCAGCCCGTATTCTGCTATGTGAACTTCTGGCTTTAACCCAATAAATCCATTAGACAGCAGAGCATAGTCGTCAGAAAGCATAAGCTGTGGAGCCAACCTATCTGGTCTAAAATTCAGGCTCTACTCCTTACTAGCTGGGTAACATTCTGCAAATTGCTCAACCTCTCTGTGCCTCAGTTTATTGACCCATAAAATGAGTATAACAATAGTACCTACCTCACAAGGTTGTTGTGAACATTAAATACTTTAAGAATGTTAAAGTTTTAGAAGAGTGCCAGTCATATAGCAAATGCTGTAGAAGAGATTATTTGTTGTTATTATTTTAAAAGAACACTAATATCTTTGAATGAACTTGTGTCAGAATTGTTCTGAGTAAGCTGTGTTGGTGCACTGTTAGCAGATATTTTCACCAAAAGACTCTCTGCACTACTTCATGATTATTAAAGAGATCTGGTTACATGGACCTGAGAGGTGCTGGAATGTCTTGTTTTTGAGTATAAGGTTCAGGAGCTTTGTGAACAGAATTGGGGCCCACCTTGATTGAACAATGTTTATTTGGTTGCATAATGCCTAATTTTACTCTCTTTCCAGGAGAATACGTTGTCATGACAACCCACTTTCATCTCAAGCGAAAAATTGGCTACTTTGTGATCCAGACCTACTTGCCATGTATCATGACTGTCATTCTGTCACAAGTGTCTTTCTGGCTTAACAGAGAGTCTGTCCCTGCCCGCACGGTCTTTGGTGAGTGTTGCTATATAGAGAATGAGGAGGGGGACATTTGCAAAGTGTTATGATGGGCAGTCACAGTAAGGGTAACGAAGGTAGAAGAACCATCACCGGAGATAATGAGAACAACGCCTGAGCCCAGCACTGGTAACTAAGTCATTGGATCCTGGCGTTTCCAGCAACTGAATTCTTAAAAGGAAGTGGGAATAAAAAGAAGGGTGTTGGAGTAGTAAGGTTTATTGAAATGCTTTCTGTCTCAGTCAGGTTTGCTTCAGGAGCTGGAGAAGGATGGAGCCTTCAGTGAAAAGGAGAGGAAATTAGTAGGCAGAGCTGGAGAAAGTGAAGGATGGGAAACTAAGCTGACAATAGAGAAGTAGATTGGGGGCTTTTTTATGACCCATTTTTTAATATTACCATCTGATTTTGCTGCTTCTTCTCTAGCCTTTTTGAAAGTATGAGTGATCTGATATTCAGTAAGAGCTACACAAAGTTGGAAGGTTTTTATAACAGTACCTGCAATCAGAAATTTTCGGTATGAATTTACTGTTGTCTAGAAAGAGATTTGCATATATTAGCACTTTTCTCTGGGAGACTTAAAACAGAAAACATTTTCTACATGTTTTCCCCACTGTTGGATTTTTTTTAGGAAATAAACATTAATTAACTCTTTTAATCTACTAAACTGTTTCCATATACTTGGATATGCTGAGTACCCACACAGAAGGCCAACATTTCCTACTGCTATCCTGAAGCTATCCTGTGTGGTTAGATAGTAAATGGTATTTCAGAAAGAAACAGCATTTTAGGTCAGGTAGAAGAGGAGACAGTAGTGGAGAAAGAGAAAGAATAACCTGTAAAGTAGAAAAAAAGAAAAAACCTAGAAGGGTGTGATATCATGGAAGTCAAAAGAGATGAATATTTTAAGAAGCAGGGGATAATCCTCTGGGGTGAATTTTGTGTGTTTAGGTAAGATGCAGATAAAAACTGTTTGTTGGGTATTGTGATATGCTTGGTTGTTAGTGATTTGAAAAGAACAGTTCTAGTGAAGTGAGGGGAGAAGAATCTATATAGGAGTAGGTTAAAGACGCCCAATTTTTGGAACTATAACTATATACCTTGAAAAATATTCCTCTACAAAATCCTTAAAAAAGGCAGATAAAATACAGAAGACATTCTTTTTTTAATATCTGAGCTCATAAGAAATTAAAGAAAATACTCAGTGGCCCAAATGGAAGAAGGACCTGAAAACTGAAATGTAATCACATGAGCTGATACTGTTGTAGCAGGAAGATGGATGGATGGATTACTAGTCTTGCTAAACAAGAGTTTGAATTTTTAAGGTTACACAAGAAAGGCTTTTAGCCTAGATGAAATTAAGGGTTAAAACTAGGACTGTGGTAGGCTGAATGATGGCCCCCAAAGATATCCATGTCCTGAATTCTGGAACTTGTGAATGTTACCTTATATGGCAAGAGGGACTTTGCAGATTTGAACTAAGGATTTTGAGTTGGGGAGATTATCCTGCATTATCTGAACGGGCCCTAAATTCAATCACATATGTCCTTATAAGAATGATACAGAGATATATTTAACTGAAGGCAACATAATAAAGCAAAGAGGAGAAATTTGAAGATTCTATGCTTTTGGCTTTGAAAGAGGAGTAAGGGACCCATGAGCCAAGTAATGCAGCTCTAGAAGCTGGAAAAGGCAATGGATTCTCCCTTTAGAGCCTCCAGAGAGAGTAAAACCCTGCTGAAACCTTGAGTTTAGCCCAGAAAAATTCACTTCAAACTTCTGGCATCCAAAACTGTAGAATATATTCATGTTGTTTTGAGCCACATAATTTTTGGTAATTTGTACTTAAGCCATAGGAAACACATACAAGGATTCACCCCATAAATTCAATACTATTGAAGGGTTATTCCCTGCATGCAAAAAGCACTAAAAATATAGTAAGAAATACAGGGAGATAATATGGAAGCATGTCTATTTTGGCCTGGGCTCTTTGTAAAATATAAAGGATTCCTTAAGAATTTACTTTTGAATTCAAACTTGTCCTCACATGAGTTTAGAGTTCATACTTACACTAACTGCATTAATGTGAGAGCCTGCAAGATAAAACACTGATTTAAAAAATGATTGCAGGGTGGGGGTAGCAGGCATAGCTCAGTGGTAAAGTGCATGTTTGGTGTGCATGAGGTCCTGAGTTCAATACCCACTGCCTCTGTTAAGGGAAAAAAAGTGACTGCAGAATTTTCATGTAAGAACAAAAAGCTAAGGATAGACAATATCCTCCTAAAAAAGAAGAACAAAGTGGAGGGACTTGTCCTGTAAGATGTCAAAAATGATTAAAAAGCTATAGTGAAAGAATATCATATGAGATCGCTCATATGTAGAATCTAAAAAAAAAATTAATAAATACAAAAAAAAAAAAAACAGACTCATAGACATAGAATACAAACTTGTGGTTGCCAAGGGGGCGGAGGGTGGGAAGAGACAGACTGGGATTTCAAAATGTAGAATAGATAAACAAGATTATACTGTATAGCACAGGGAAATATATACAAGATCTTGTGGTAGCTCACAGTGAAAAAAATGTGATAATGAATATATGTATGTTAATGTATAAATGAAAAACTGTGCTCTTACACTGGAATTTGACACAACATTGTAAAATGACTATAACTCAATAAAAAGTGTTTTAAAAAAGGCTATAGTAATAAAGACAGTGTGTTATTGGCACAAGGAAAAAAAATAAATGAAACACTATAGAGTAAAAGTAGACCCACATATATGAAAATTTGGTATATGACAGATGTGACATTGCAGAGACTTAATTTGAGATTGATCATGGTCTTAATATAAAAACTAAGAATATAATGCTCTTAGAACTACAGTATCTTTACAACCTTTGGAAAGCAGAAATGCCTTAGTGCACAAAAAAGTAATAACAATGAAGAAGAAAGTATAAACTGGACTTCATCAAAATTAAAAATTTCCACTCATCAAAGCATAACATTAAGAAAATGAAAAGGTAATCCATAGACATGGAAACTATATTTTATATATGTACAGATCTGACAAAGCATCTATTCCCAAAATGTAAAGAGCTCCTACAATTCAGTAATAAAAATACAAATAATCCAATTTAAAAAAAATTGAAAAAGGCAAGAGCAGACATTTCACCAAGAATATATATACATATTTTGCCTATATATATACATATATATTTTTTGCCTATATATATACTCATAAGCACATGAAAAGATACTTAGCATCATTTTATATCAGGGAAATGCAAATTAAAACTCCTTGACGACATCACTTTATAAACACTAGAATGGCTAAAATTAAAGAAGACTTGGTGATTCCAAACATTTGTGAGGTTGAGGAGCAATTGGAATTCTCATATACTGCTAGTGAGGATATAAAGTGGTACAACCAATTAGGAAAAACAGTTTGGCTATTTCATATAAAGTTAAAAATACACTTACTCTAAAATCTAGGTATTTTACTCCTAGGTATACACTCAAGTGAAATGAAAGTATAGACCCATAAAAGGCTTCTACAAGAATATACATAACAGCTTTATTCATAAAAGCTCCAAACTGGAAAACATCCAAATGTACACTGACAAGTGAGTGGGGAATATATTATAGCATATTCATAGAGTGAATTAACAACTATTGATTTACATAACAATATGGATGACTATCAAAAATTATGTCAAACTAAAAAACCAGATACAAAATAGTACATAATATATGACTTTATTTATATGAAATTCTAAAACAGGCAAACCTAAGCTATGGTATTAGAGACAAAAGCAGTGGTAGAGGTGGTAGACTGACTGAAAATGGGCATATGGGAAGTTGCTGGTGTGGTAGAATTATTCTATATCTTGACTGGGGTAGTAATTATACAGTTGTATACATTTGTTCAAACACTGAAGTATACAAACTCTTTCTTTTATTGAATATAAATTACAGCCCAATTAAAAAATACAGACCTACTGGGACTCCAGATATTTGAGTTATCAAACTTTCAAATAGCTATGATGAGTAAGTAGATGAAACAAACATGAGAATTCTATCATATAAATAGTATATGGGGAGAAAGAGAGAGCATGCATGAGAGAGCAAGCACATTAGAAATTCTAAAACTGGAAATTATAGATAAAAATTCAGTGGTTTAGATGTAGTTGAAGGGAGAACCCATGAACTGGAAGAAAGTATCTAGAATGAGGTCCAGAAAGACAAAAAATATATAAAATAAATAAGAAAGAGAAACAACATATATGATTTATTAAGAAGGTTTAACATAGATATAATTGGATCCTAGAATGAGAGAAGTGAGCAAATGGTCCAAGAGCAATTTTTGAAGAGATAATGGCATAATGCTCTCCAAGCCTGATGAAGGACATAAAGGCACAATTACAAGAAGCTGCGTGAACCCAAGTAGGATAAGCTAAAAGACATGCAAACAGAGAGACATTATAATGAAACATCTGAAAGCAAAGAAAAAAATTTTAAAGTAGCCCAGGAAGCAAGTACATTGCCTTTAAAGTCATAATAAATAGACTACCAGTTGACTTTAACAGAAACAATAAAGAAATTTTCAGACAAAAAAAAAAAAACCCACTAAAAATTCATTATCACCAAACCCTCACTAAAAGGACTTCTTCAAGCCAATGGAAAATTATCTTGGAAGGAAGGTTTAAGATATGTTACAAAAGAATGAAAATAATAAATATGTAGGTAATGCTAAATGACTGTTGAATATATAAAATAATAACAATGGCTTATTGGGTATACATATACTTAAAATTAAAGAATAGACTGTAATGTAATCTGTATAATTTGAGATGGGAATATGTGGAGATAAAGTGTTGTAAGGAATTTTATTGTTAGAGCAATGTGTAAAAGTATCAATTAATACTTAATTTTCATGCAGACTGAAATTCTCATACATCTGATGGGAATATTAAATAGTACAACTACTTAAGAAGCCATTTGGCAGGCTCATATAAAGTTAAACATATGCTTACTGTATACTCATGCCATTCCATTCCTAGGCGTTTACCAAGAGAAATGAAAGCATACACTCTCACAAAGACTTGTATGTAAATCTTCTCAGCAGCTTTATACATAATAGATGAACACTGGAAGCAGTCCAGATGTCCATTAATAGGTGAATGGATAAATAAATTATGTTATAGAAATACAAAGGAATACTACTCTGAAATTAACAGGAATGAACTAGAGATAGATACAATAACATGAATGAACCTGAAGGATATTTTTGGGGGGGGGTATGGTGATGCCTTTTTTATTTTTATTTTTATTTTTATTGAAGTATAGTTGACTTATAATATTAATTTCAGGTGTACAACACAGTGATTCAAAATGCTTACATATTATCCATTTAAAGTTATTATAAAATATTATCTTTATTCCCTGTTCTATAGAGTATATCCTTGTATCTTATTTATTTTATACATGGTAGTTTGTACCTCTTAATGCTCTACTCCTATCTTACCCTTCCCCACTTCTCTCTCATCACTGGCAACCACTATTTTGTTCTCTGTATCTGTGAGTCTGTTTCTGTTTTGTTATATACATTTGTTTATTTTCTTGCACCGAAAGGATATTATGCTGAGTAAAGGAAGCCAGATATAAATGAATGCATACTGTGTGATATTTATATCAAACTCCAAGTGGAAAAATCTAATCCACACTGAAAGAAAGCAGAACAGTGGTTACTTGGGGCCAGGGAGGGAATGGAATTGTCACAAAGGAACCTTTGTTGTGATGGAAGTATTCTATAGATGATACATAAAAAAAGTGTGGAGAGGGGTATCACCAGATGGTAGAAGACTCACAGGAGAACAGGGTACACAAGACTATGATGGTATAATGGTCTAAGGGGTACTAGAGATCAAGGAAAATATGGACCTTTACCTCTCGAGCTCTTGATTCTGAATGATCAACCACTATTTGAGAATCAAAATGGCATACTCAACAGGAGAGTCAGGTTTCAGTTAAGATCAAAAGAAGGATGTGCATTCAGAAAAGAGGTTGAGAAAATAGGTGAATTTGCTGGTCATAGAGCAGCAGAGTTGGAGAGTTGGAAGAGTTTAGGATGAAGGGGTTATAAAGAAGGAATGGAGGACTGGATCATAATCCATAATGTACTTTGTAAAACAGGATTAAGCCTAACTGACAATGAATAACAAAAAGCCTTGCCCTTGTGGTGGTGTCAGAGCTCAACAGGTATATGAAATATTATTAATTCTGATTGTCTCCTGGTGAATGCTGTTGTTTGAAATGTTTTAATTTTTGTATCCCTAATACCTAACTTGTAAACCACAGCACAGACAGTTGTTAATGCTGGATAAAAGAAGAGAATAAAACTATACTGTTGAAATATAATATAGTTCCTGTAAGAAAAGTACATTGTTCACTGTGATGAGAGCAAATGTGGTGCAGTGTAATAGGCTATATATAGGCTGGGAAGAGGGGCCTACTCTGTGCCATGTATTGTGTTTATCGTTGAATAGATTGAGATGGATTATCCAAGGTCGCTTCTCTCAAGCAACTCCAGTTGGGTGGGACAGACATGCGTTATCAAAGAAGCATACTAGAATTTTAGACGTAAGGAAGGTAGTCACAAAAAAAAATTTATAGAAGAATCTAGAAAGAGAAGCACTGAGTGGCAGGCTTGCATCTCTTTTAAAATAACAAACCTCTTTGTCCATCCATGAAGTGCAGCAAATGCTTGATTGAGGGTCTTACAAGCTCTGACTAGCTAAGAGCTCTTTACAAGATGACAGTTCTAATTAAGCCTTAGAGACTAGAGCTCAAAAATAGCTACTGAGATATGGCACAGAAACACTTGCGTTGCAGTATAGTTCTCTCCATCCATGCTTTGGCACTGCTTTGAATGTTCCAGGGTGGACAGTTGCATTTGCTGATAACCATAAATGAGAAAACTTGTTTCTTCCATGAATCACTTCTTGCTCAGCGTGATCAGAGGGTTACTGAGCCTTGTATCCATTCTCAGAGTTTATCAGGCTACAAATTCAGATAGTTTGTTAAAAAGTACTAGCTGTGTGGCTAATTCCTGACAAGGCTTAAAATGTGTTTTTGCTAATCAGCCTTGATAACTCCCTACCTAGTTTGTCCAAAGGTGCTCCTTTAGGGTCTGTCTGTTGAAACTGTATTAAGTCTTTTCCAGTCTGGATTTTCATTTATTATAGTTAAATGTCTAAGTCAGGCACTCAAGGAAGCAGGATATGAAAGGAGGCTCCAGAGGCTGTAGCACACATGGCTGACTCTAGGGGTAGAGTTAATAGTTAATAGGCCTTATCTGCTTGCTTTTCTATATAACATCTCTCACCCCATTAGGACTTCCTTCCATGCCCTACTTGACCCAGGCTCATGAGACTCAGATTCCCCATCCTCTTGAGCTAGTCAACACTAAGAAAGAGGTTCTGACTATTCCTTCTCCCTCAATTCTGGATGACTTTGGGTACACAACTGCATCATCAGAATTCTGGGGGAGACAGTAGGGAATATTCATACATGGGGAGAATGAAGGCAAGCAGAGATTAAGGAAATTATCCAAGACACAAATCAAGTAAATGGAAGAACTTAGGACTTCTAACTTCTAGTGTAGGTATTCAAGACTAGAATACTATTGCACAGCAAAGGAAACCATAAGCAAAACAAAACGACAACCTACAGAATGGGAAAAAATTTTTGCAAAAGATGAAACCGACAAAGGCTTGATTTTCAGAATATATAAGCAGCTCATATGAATTAATAAGAAACAACCAAACAACCCAATTCAAAATTGGGCAAAAGACCTAAACAAGCAATTGTCCAAGGAAGAAATACAAATGATCAATAGGCACATGAAAAAATGCTCAATATCACTAATTATCAGGGAAATGCAAATCAAAACTACAATGAGGTATCACCTCACACCAGTCAGAATGGCCATCACAAAAGTCCACAAATGACAAATGCTAGAGAGGCTGTGGAGAAAAGGGAACCCTCCCACACTGCTGGTAGGAATGCAGTTTGGTGCAGCCACTGTGGAAAACACTATGGAAATTCCTTAAAAGACTAGGAATAGACTTACCATATGACCTAGTCATCCCACTCCTGGGCATATATCCAGAAGGAACCCTACTTCTAAAAGACACCTGCACCCAAGTGTTCATAGCAGCACTATTTACAATAGCCAAGACATGGAAACAGCCTAAATGTCTATCAACAGATGACTGGATAAAGAAGTGGTGGTACATTTATATAGTGGAATACTATTCAGCCATAAAAATGACAACATAACGCCATTTGCAGCAATATGGATGTCCCTGGAGAATGTCATTCTAAATGAAGTAAGCCAGAAA
Organism: Camelus bactrianus; assembly: GCF_048773025.1. Taxonomy (NCBI): domain Eukaryota; kingdom Metazoa; phylum Chordata; class Mammalia; order Artiodactyla; family Camelidae; genus Camelus; species Camelus bactrianus. Next base: position 115,593,067 of record NC_133575.1, on the reverse strand, counting down.
GAGAAAGAAAAATACCATATAAGATCACTTATAATTGGAATCTAAAAAAAATGAACATAAATGCAAAACAGAAACAGACTCATAGACATAGAATACAAACTTGTGGTTGCCAAGGAGGAGGGAGGTGGGAAGGGACAGATTGGAGTTCAAAATTTGTAGATATTGACAGGCATATGTAGAATAGATAAACAAGATTATACTGTATAGCACAGGGAAATATATACAAGATCTTGTGGTAGCTCACAGTGAAAAAGAATGTGACAATGAATATATGCATGTTCATGTATAACTGAAAAATTGTGCTCTACACTGGAAATTGACACAACATTGTAAAATGACTATAACTCAATAAAAAAAGTAAAAAAAAGACTAGAATACTATTGCTAACAATTATGAAATGTTAAAATGTGACTATAATTATACTACTATAATTATATAATTATGACAGTACTACTGTTAATAACAGTAAAAATAAGAGTAATGTTAATTATAGTAGCTGCTACTTGTTGAGTGATTACTCTGTTCCAGATATTGTGCTATGGGCTTTATAAACATTATCTCATTGGATTCACCAACAAATCCCTAAGTCTAGTATCATCACACACATTTTACACATGATAAAACTGATGCTTAGTGTGGTAAAACACCTTGTTCAAGGTTACTTTACAAGTAGGTGGGATTGCCAGAATTTCAGTCTATTTCAGTTTGATTCTAAAGCTCATATTGTTAACCACAACACTATATAGCTCATATGTATATCTAAAATATGAATAGGTTAGAGAAAAAAATTTAATAGAAATTAAGAGTTAATAAAAGGAAGTGTAAAATTTCATTTAATAAATGCCACCAAGGGAAAAAAAGCAATTGATTTAAAAGCAAGGTGTGGTTTGGCTAAAACTCCTAAGAAATAGATATTAGAATAGTTTTGGCTGTCACGAATTCAGTAGGATCTAGACTGTCGTGCAGCCAAAGAACCATTTTCCACAATAGTTTGCTGTGTTATTAGGAGAATAGTATTCACAGTAAGGGGAGTGAAAATCCTACTAAGGTCAGACCATAATCTTGGGCTCAGTTCTGATCTGTTCAGAAGAGAAGGACCAGAATGGGGAAGGAGGAGAAGCAAGAGAAGGAACTGGCCATGTTCATCTGGAGACGAACAAACTCACAAGGAACCATGGCCACCCTCTCCAACTTTCTGAAGGCCTGCCCTGGAAAGGAGTGTGCAGGCTTTTCTTTCTTGTGTTGCCAGAGAGAACTCAGATCAGTCAGTGGGCTAGGAGTTAGAGGAAGGCAGGTTTCAGTTCATAAAGTAGGTTTTTCTAATTAGAAAACTGTAACAATAAATAGGTTACCTACTCTTCAGTGGAAATGTTTAAGCAGAGATTAGAGGACAACTTCAGCAGTGCTATAGTAGAGTTTCCTATTCTTGTGGTAATTGGGATGGCATGCTTACTAGGTAGAACCATTCTGTTTTGAAATTCTCTGTTTTTTATTTTAAAGGGGCCATTTTGAGTGGGGCTTAGCTCCTTCTTTCAAGTAGGAAGTTGGTGATCTTGTCAGATATTCCCTAAATATCAGTGGCAACTGGTTCTCATTTTCTGTCTCCTCAGGTGTCACCACTGTTCTCACCATGACCACCTTGAGTATCAGTGCCAGAAACTCCTTACCTAAAGTGGCATACGCGACGGCCATGGATTGGTTCATAGCCGTCTGTTATGCCTTTGTATTTTCTGCGCTGATTGAATTTGCCACTGTCAACTACTTCACAAAGCGGAGTTGGGCTTGGGAAGGCAAGAAGGTGCCAGAGGCCCTGGAGATGAAGGTAAGGTACAGCAAGGGTGGGGGCTGGGAAGCACTCCTTGAGAGAACTGTATTGGAACCAGGAGTGGACAGCCTGCAGCCTGTGGGAACTGGCCAGGGCTGTGTGCTATTCACTGGGGTCATCAATCCAATTCTCAACTGGAGTGCTTCTTAGCAATGTGGAGTGTTTGCTGGGGCAAAGAAAAAAGGGTAGGTATCATAGAGGGCTGATGTCTTGTGGTGAGAGACCAAACCTAAGTGTGATACCACTGAACCCAAGGGGAACTTGTTTTGTCATACTTAGAAAGTCACCCAGAAGAGCAGACTTTATCTTCAACCCAGAGAACAGCCTCTAGGGCCACATCTACCCTTCAGTTTTCTAGTATGTTCCCATTATGGTCAAACAAAAGTGATCATCATTTCTCCTATGTATTTGCTTATTTTTTTCTCTCTACCTGTAAAGTTCTTCTCTTATTTTCCTCCCCGATAAGGATCTGCTCATCCTTTAAGACCCAGATGAAATGCTAATTTTTCCATAGACCTTTTCCAGAATCATACAGATAGCATTAGCTTTTCCTGGGGTGGGGGAAGGGTGCTCATGGGATAAAAAGCATTTATTTGTATTAGAGTTATTAGTCTGCTTCCTCACTAGACTGAACTTCTTGAGGGCAGGGTCTTGTCTGCATTCTTTCTTACTAGCCAGCACCCTTTCACAGCATCTGACTCATAATAAAAGCTGACTAAGTGTTAATTGTATTAGTGAATGGGTGGGAAGGAAGAAAAAAGAGAGGAAAAACCCCAATAAGCCACCTGGAATTGGTAGGAATAAAAAGCATGAATGCAATGAAATCAAGATTGTTGTCCCTGGCTGCTTTAAAAGAATTCAGATCTCTAGCTCTAGATGAAGACTATCCAAAGATGCTAAAAAGAACTGGCAGATGTGGCCCCAGAACCATCCTAGTACTCTTTGAAGAAACATGGAGAAGAGAAAAACATGAAGACTTTTCAAACTGGAGGAAAATATATATTCCATAGAATACAGACTGGTGAGTTAGAAAAATTTTAGAATAGATTTTAACTATTTATTTAGATAGAATTTATTAACTCCTTCCTATAAATTATAAAGAACTAAGTGTATTTCTACTTCCTCCATCTACTCTACCATAGGAATTTATTGGTTAGTTTTATTATACTTAGTCTAGTTGTTACCTTTGTATCCTTAAAATATATTTACTCATCTAATACTTGATTTATCAGTTATAAACAGGATCTGTTGATCCCTCACCCACTATAAGATATAAGGAAATTATTATATTTATCCTACCTCACTTTCTCTCTGCCAGTCCCTGTCATCTCCCAAATTTTGTTTGTTGTACTACTATTTCTGCATTGTCAAGTTTTATAGCATTTACATGCTTTTATGGAGCCATAATCTCGATAGTTGATTGTCATAGTTCTATATTTAAATAGGTTCTCTTCTCAAAATAGTCCTTTAATCCACTTTTCCATTCATTGCTTAGTTACTTCAAGGCTATCCTCTAAAAGATTCTTTAAGAAGGGCTTATGGGAACCATACTTCCTACTATCTTGCATGTGTAAAATTATGTCAGTTATGTTTAGACTTGAATTATATTTGGGCTGTTGTACAATTCGTGGGTCATATTCTCTTTCTCTGATGTCTGCATAGAAATTGGTTGCTATACTCAGTTCTAGCATTGAATGTTGTTATGAAGAAATTTAAAACCAGCTTGAGAATCTCTCGCATAATAGGGGGCTTGATTTTATGGCCTAGAAGCCCATGTGAATGTGTCTTATTTACAAACTCCAGTTACTTTACAAGGATATATCTTGATTTATCTGTATGGATTTTTCTTAGGACAGCATGTTGCCCTTTAAGCCTATGGATTCACAACTGTCTTTGCTTCAGAGAAGCTTTCCTGAAACACATCTTTGCTATGTTATCATCCTAGAAGCACAGATTATACATATAATAGAACTTTGTCTTCTATATCTAACATTTTTCTCTAATAATTTCTAACTGCTATTTTTCATTTCATTTTTCTTATTTTTCTCAAGCCTGTCTTCCATGTCTCTGATCATTTTCAAGAGTGTAATTCTCCTTCATTTCTATAGTAGTATTATTTTTCCTTACATTAATTTTATGATTTCTGCTGACTTATTTTTTCATGTGTCCTATGATTTTTTGTTTTGTGTGTTGTTCCACAGTCCTTGATTGGTTATTTACCCTCCTTTATGCAACATATTTTGCATCAGTACCATATTAGTTTCTTTTTTTCAACTATCACTTGAAGTTATGTTAGAGGAGTTCTTTACTAGTCCTGCTATGTGTGAAAGTATCATTTTGGGGAAAGACTGAGAGAATGAGTAGGATAGTAGTGACTAATTGAGAATAAATCATTGAAAGTGAGTAGTTTGAGCATCAACTGTTATCTATATAAGTTCTTATAAGTAACCCACAATAAAGTACTCTATGTATGGTGCTCTGTGTGTGTATTATGCTATTCTTTAATTTTTCCAGTCTTTACCTGTTCTGCTACCTGTCGCAGTGAAACAGTATTCTGGGATGTTCTCACTACCAGCCTAAAAACTGATTTTTGTTTCAAAACAGAGTCATCTGTTTTCTTATGCAGGTTCTTCCACCCAACTTTTAGGACTTTATTCTTGCCTTGAAATCCAGAATAGTAGGCATCCTCAGTGTCTTCTTTACCCTGATCCAATTTTTACTGCATTTGGGAGCCCTTACTTTTTGGGATGAGGGTTAAAAATGCTTTCAATTTTTGTAGAAGATGGCGTTTTGGTTTCTATATCTCATTAGCCTTATAGTTTTGGTTGGTTTCAGAAAAGAAAAGGAAGCAAAGATGTCCTAACTCTGAGATATCAAACTGAAGGGTCCCTAGAATATATTACTAAACAGATGTTTTAAGAGAAGTTAGCACTAATCACTGACATCCAGCCTGAGTTCACTAAGAATAAATTATGCCAAAGTAACCTTAAGAAAATTTATGAAATGTTTACTAGACTGATGAACCAGGAAATATATAGACTTTATCAAAACATCTGACTAACTTTTTAAAATTATCTCTTCATTAAAAAGAAACAGCAGTTGAAAAAATAGTGCAATTAAACTGATGTAGTTGGTTGACCAATTGAAGTCTAATAGAATTGACTGATGGATGGACATCACCCTGAATGGACATTCCTGTGATAAGCCATAGGGCTTTGTCTTTGAGCTTTCCCTCTTAAATGCTGTCAGCAGTGACTTAAATGAAGATATATAAGGTAGGAGATTGAAATTTGTAAGCTGGCTTTAATGAATGCTGATTGAAGAGAAGTATCTTCTGAATTAGAATCAAAGAAAATTTCTAAAGTTTGAAAGAACATGCTGAAATCAAAAGATTAACATTTGCTAAATACAAAAGGTTCTTACACACAGATACCAAAAAATTAGCTATGGGATAAAAAGGTTTAACAAAAATTGAAATTATAAATAAGATGCTGGGATATATGGAAAAAGCAAAGCTTAATATAAGCCATCCATGTGGTATAACTCTTAAAAAGCCAAATCTGATTTGAGTTTAAGTTAAGAATTAACTAGAACAAGTGAGATGATAAGCCTCTTTTATTCTGTACATTGTTCCAGTTTGGTTAGTACAATGGAGAAGGGACAAATTCCTGAAGGGGATGATGATTGCTAATTTCAGATATCTGAAAGGTAGTCATGGATATTTTGTGGAAAATGTGGTAGACTTGTTTTTTTTTTTTTTTTCTTGTGACTGGGAAGAGGTGTGGAGGTGGTTTGAGAGTAGAGAGAGAACTAGAATACATTAAGAGACTGTAGATGTAGATGTCAAAAATGATGACTGTTTCTCCAGTTTTAAGGAGTGCTGAAAATGAAAAAAATGATTAAAAGAATCATCTAAAATTCTTCTGCAAAGATGGTAATCTCAGTCTTCCTCTTTAGTCCTTCTCATTGTTAATCTATTTAAGTTATTGAAAGGATGCTGGTTATAAGATTTGAAGAAAAATCTATGGAATGCATAAAATGGATCTCTAATGTGAGGGTGCCTTGCACTACTACACTGCTACAATATGAAGGAAGTAACAGTGAGAACCACTGACCCACAGGAAAAAATGAAGTGCATTGAAAGTAAAAATAGTGGAATTTAATCATAACCTATTTTCTTTTTCCTCCTTGAGAGAGACATGTTAAACATTATTTGCTTCATAAAGTTAGAATGGGTGAGCACAAAACTGTTTAGATCTAATATAAATGATTCAAAAATCTATTTCTGATCTTTACTATGATCAAGGATTAGATAAAATGTAAGGGGAAGGTAAAGGAAAGGAAAAGAAGGGATAGGTGGAAACAATCTCATTTTCAAATGAAGACAAATGACTACCTTATAATAGCAACCTGAAAAATAGATGAACTGTGAGCTTCTGTGGAACAACTACGTATTTTATCACTGCTTCCTTTAAAGACCCAACTAAAATGAGGGTAAAGAAATAAAATACATATAAACCCACAAGTACCAGGAGAACTGAAGAATGGATTTCAGTCAGACAAGAGATTTTAATCCCTTTTCTTTTTCTTTTTTAGAAAAATGAATGTGGAAAGAGAGGATAAAAAATGATTTGTCAAGATGGAGTGAGATAGAACCCCAATGAAACATAGTGTTTGAGGTGCTTGGTACAGTAGAGAATAAAGCATGAGGGTGCAATTAGGGTGACTGACTAAAAGTCTGTGTATGGAATAGTCAAGAATCCAGAGCCTGCCCAACATGTAAAATGTCTACAGCCAGATATATACTTTCCTGAAGAATAGCAGAAATTTCTCTTCTAAAGAAGCTGGAAGTCTCCAGAGAAAAGACCTTTACATACTGACATTTTAGAGTACCCCATAAAATGACCTCCTTCTAACCAATCTTAAATCATAGTTTACCAGCCAACAATCCCAGCTCAGGTACACTGAGCATATAGACATCTTTTATGTTGCCAAATAATATTGAAATACCAAGGATTATCAAAGTGAAATTTGCAATGTGAAAGAGGAAAGTAAAGATTAAAAAAAAATCATGGCAAGAACAGAGATAATTTAGGGAACTAAAGAGAATTTAAGAAAAATAAAACTACATTTTATCTTATATTTATAAATATATACATAAAATAAGAATATGATGCTAATATAAAAAGGAATCAGAGAATAAGGAAGAGCTCTTGAAATTAAACAGAATTGCCAAAATAAAAATTTGACTAGAAAGGTGGGAATATAAACTGAAGAAAATCTCCCTACAAGTAGAGTAAAAAGGAAAAAGTGGAGAATGTAAAAGAAAAGGTTAAGGGACTTAGAGATGAATCCAGGAAGCTCATCCAACTTAGAAACTACAGAAAGTGAACAGATAAAAGGGAGCAAAGGAAATTAATAAAGAACTAATACATCTTTTCAAGTAGAAAGACATAAGCCTCCAGATTGGAAGTGTCATCATAGGCCCACATAAAGTCACATCATCTTGAAATTTTAGAAAACCAGGGATAAATGATAGTCTAAAAAGATTCTATAAAGACAGTCAAGGTTATCTACAAAGAAATTATTAACAGAATGGTATCAAACTTCTCAGCTACGTTGGAGGCTGGAAGACAGTGGAGCAGTAAATCTCATAAATCTGAGGGACAAATGATTTTCAATGTTGAATTCAGTGCCTAGCCAAAGTATCAATGGAGTCGAAAGGTACAATAGTTATTTTCAGACCTGCAAGAACTCTGAAATGTCACTTCCTATACATTCAACCTAAGGAAAATAATGGAAGATATGTTCTATGAAAACATGAGAGCAGAGCAAAAAAGAGAAAGACATTAGATACAGAGAAGAGGGTATCCAACAGAGGAGACAGATGAAGGGAATTCCTAACTTGAAAGCTATGCAGCAAGCAAACCTGGATAGGAACCAGTGCAGTTTGTAGCAAGAGGGTAGAGGTATTTATCTAGTCATTTATAATGACGTTACCACTGACTATTGATTGAACTAAAAAATTATTATAATTATATGGGCACATAGAGGAAGGGCTACATAAATGAGGTAAATCGTTACCATGAACAGGTGAATGGTACTGTGTAAAACTGATAGCAAAATAAGCATAGTACTTACAAATATAGAAATAACTATTAGAAGTATCAGCTAAAAGAATTCAAAATAATTATGAGTTGCTGCACAAGGTTGGGGTGCATGGGGGTAAGGGTTTTCTAGTTTTCATTATAAGCCTCTACATTTATTTCTTTTTAACTATGTGCACTATTACCTTGATGATATTTTTGAAAATTAAAAATAATAAAAGCAAATAAAAATGAAGAAACCTCTATATCTAAAAATAAGATAATTATTATTCTTAGAACTGCTTTTAAAATATTCATAAATTCTTACCTAAATTTTGAAAACATAATAATTCTTATGCCCGTTATCTTATTTTCAAATAAGAATATTTGAATGCTCTAGAATAATGTTTTATCGTATTCTACATTAGAAAAAATACTGAACTTCCATCTAGAGCTTGAAAAAGTTTAGTTTCTTATCATAAATGGATTTTAAATCTATGTAAAAACAGCCACAAATTGAGTCACCCCTTGCTATTTTCTCTCTGGGGTGAATGATACTCACTGTGGGTTAAGTTGTATTCATAAACTGGTGGTCTTCCCACCCTATTCTACAGTAGGCATAAATTCCCTGACAACAGTCATACTCCATCACTGGTAAATCAATTGAAACAAAAACAAACAAGGGGGTCGACCAAGATGGTATAGTACAAAGACCTTGAGCTCACCTCCTCTCATGGGCACACCAAAATCACAACTATTTGCAGAAAAAAAATTGATGAAGAAGACTGGAACCTACCAGAAAAGATGTTCTACAATTAGAGATATAAAGAAGGAACCAAATGAGATGCATAGGAAGGGTAGATTCGTGATATAGTCAAGTCCCATACTCCCAAGTGGGCGACCCACAAACAGGGGAATAATTTCAAATGTAGAGGTTATTCTGAAAGAGTAAGCAGTCTGAGTCCCGTATCAGCCTCCCCAGCCTGCAGGTCCTGCATGGGGAAGACGAGCCTCCAGAGAATTTGGCTTTGAACTCTAGTGGGGGTTAATTTTGGGAGCCCTATAGGGCTGGGGAAGACAGAGACTTCACTTATAAAGGGTGCACACAAAATCTCACATGGTCTAAGACCCAGGGCAGAAGTAGTAATTTCATAAGAGCCTGGGTCATATCTACTTGCTGATCTTGGAGAATCTCCCAGAGAGGCAGGAGATAATTGCAGCTGACACTGGGCACATAGATTTTTGGGAGCTTGTTCTACCATGTGGACACTGGTGCTAGCAAGGACCATTTTGGAATCCTCCCTCTAGCTTATTAGCCTCTGGACCCAGCCCACCCTGGTCCAACAACCTGTAGGCAAAAGTGCTGAGACACCTCGGGCCAAGCAACTAACTGGGTGTGGACACAGCCCCACCAACAGACAGGCTACTTTAAGATCCCCTGATCCCACAGCCACCCCTGGACATGGCTTTGGCTGCCAGAGGACCCATGACGTCGCCCCACACACCAGTGTGCATGCACCAGCCCCAGAATCCCCTGCCCCATGCTCCAATGAACCTGCTCTAGCCTTGGGACCAGCCTTACCCACCAGCACACAAAAATAGTTAACAAAGTGGCAATAAGAACATACATATCAATTATTACTTTAAATGTAAATAGACTAAATGTGCCAATCAAAAGACACAGAGTGGCTGAATGGATACAAAAACAAGACCCATATATGTGCTAGCTACCTACATGAGATTTACTTCAGATCTAAAGACACACACATAGACTGAGGGGATGGAAAAAGGTATTCTATGTAAATGTAAATCAAAATAAAGCTAGGGTAGCAATACTTAGACAAAATAAACTTTTATAAAAACTGATACAAGAGACAAGGAAAGACATTATGTAATGATCAAGGTATAAATCCAAGGAGATAATATAGCTGTAAATATACACACCCAACATAGGAACACCCAGATACATAAAGCAAATATTAATGGGCATAAAGGGAGAAATTGACAGTAACACAATGATAGTATAAGACTTCAACACCCTACTTACATCAATGGACAGATCATCCAGACAAAATCAATAAGGAAACACTGTCCTCAAATAACACATTACACCAGATGGAATTATATATAGATGTGTGTGTGTGTGTGTGTGTATATATATATAATTATATATAATATATAATATAATAAATAAAATATGTATATATGACATTCCATTTGAAAGCAACAGAATACACATCCTTTTCAAGTGCACATAGGACATTCTCCAGGACAGACCACATGCTAGGCCACAAAAAAGCCACAGTATGCTGCTAAAAAAAACAATGGATCACTGAAGAAGTCAAAGAGGAAATCAAAAAATATCTGGAGAGAAGTCAAAATGAAAACACAGCGATTCAAAATCTTTGGGATGCAGCAAAAGCAATTCTGTGAGGGAAGTTAATAGCAATACAAGCTTACCTCAAGAAACAAGAAAAATCTCAAATTAACAACCTAACTTTACACCTAAAGGAGCTAGAGAAATAAGAACAAAACTCAAAGTTAGCAGAAGGAGATAAATCATAAAGATCAGAGCAGATATAAATGAAATAGAGGCTAAAAAACAATAGAAAATATCAATGAATCTAAAAACTGGTTCTTTGAAAAGATAAACAAAATTGATAAAGCTTTAGCCAGACTTATCAAGAAAAAAAAAGAGACAGGGCCCAAATTAATAAAATCAGAAATGAAAAAGAAGTTACAGCTGACACCCCAGAAATGCAAAGGATCATAAGAGACTACTATGAACATCTATATGCCAATATAATGGACAACCTTGAAGAAATGGACAAATTCCTAGAAATGTATGTACATTCTCCTAAAACTAAACCAGGAAGAAAAAGAAAATATGTCTAAACTATTACCAGTAATGAAACTGAATTAGTGATTTAAAAAAAAAATTCCCAACAAAATTACAGGACCAGATGGCTTCATAGGTGAATTTTACTAACATTTAGAGAATAGTTAACACCTATCCTTCTCAAACTGTTCCAGAAAATTGCAGAGGAAGGAAAGTTTCTTAACTCATTTTATGAGGCCAGCATCACCTACCAAAACCAGACAAAGATATCACACACACAGAAAGAAAATTACAGGCCAATATCCCTGATAAACATAGACGCAAAAATCCTCAACAAAATATTAGCAAACAAAAATTCAACAAAACATAAAAAGGATCATTACCATGATCAAGTGGGATTTATCCTAGGGATGCAAGGATTTTTCATTACCTTAATTTGGGTGTTTCCTAAGGAAACTACTTCCTCAGCTGCCATTGCAAGTGGAAGCCACCCTTCCATTTCTTCCTTGCTGCTTCCAAGTCATTACCCAGTCCTTTACTTCATGCAAACTGCTTTGCGCTTTGGTGCTCACCTCTCCTGGCTATCTTGCTCTCTTTTTCTTCATCATTTTACCAACATTATTTTCTCCTCCATGCTCATCTCATATGTAGGATTTTTACAACTAGTTTGCATTATTTGCAATCACTCCAAGTTCCGTCTTTGTTTTTCACTTGGATGACCCATCAGACATTATAAACTAGAATTGAGCCTGTGGACAGTTCTAGCAAATGAGCTCTGGGTTTTCCACCTGTGAGCACTGCTGCTGTTTCCACCACCTTTTTCACATGCTTGTTAGCCATTTCCACATCTTCTTTGGGGAAATGTCTATTTAAGTCTTTTGCTATTTCTAAAATTGGGTTGTTTGGGGTTTTGTCTGATTTGTCTTTGAATACCACATAGAATATACTCCATTACTTTGCCCCCTTCTGATAACTGGGGTTCAGGAAAGTTGGATGGCTGTTAGAGGATTAACACAGAGGAACTGTACCACATCTGCATATACTCTGAGGTCCTGGTAGTTTCAAGAACATTCATGGCTTCAATTAACCCTCTATTTAGCACTTCTAGAAATAATAAACATGAGTACCACCTGAGGAAAACTCTTGAGTTGGACATGCATTGGTGCATGAAAATGTTCATTATCTCATCCCAAAATCCACATGAGGTGCCTTTCTATAAGGAAAAGTGTCCTTGTCCTGGAGTCAGACTGCTTGGGGGAATTTGGAAGAGTCAATTTCAGCTTGGGGAATTTACCCCAGGATGAATTATAGAGATGTGCTGTCTGTATAGAAGTCAAGGCTCAGGAGGAACAAACTGAAAATCACATCAAGAATCTTCAGTTGTTCGGGTGGGGGGCATTTTTCATTCTGTAAACATCTACCATATGCCTAAGAACCAGGCACTTGGCTAGGGAGGTAGGAACAGAATTGTAACTTGGTGAAACTTAAGTCACTCTATTTTGTATCTATCAAATTCCAGGGCATAGAGAATTATCAGAAAACTAGATGCAGAAATGGGAATTATTAACCATTAATCTCTGCTTACTGCTTCTGTCTTCTCAGCACAACAGTTTTTGCTTTGATATTCCTTCTTTGACAATTTAGGTAAAAATTATAGCGGCTGATTAAAATGTACCATGATGGAAAGGGCAAGGGAAATTAAAAGGTAATTTTCTTTTATTACTTAAGAAAAATCTGTGATTAAATCAACTGCTGCTTCCCCATCTATAGAATGCAAAGTGCCTACAGAGCTAAAGAAAGAGTTTGCTCTTTGGAATCATTGTTTCAGAGACTAGGTCATAACCAGATTATAACTGAATGAAATAACTTATGTGAAAGCTTCTAGCAAAGTCAGGGTAGTAGTTTTTTCTTTCCTTTTTTTTTTTTTTGTCTACCCATGGGAGAATAAAAAGAGATTACTAAGCAAATTAATAAGTAAGCAGGCAAACAAGTGAAGTGCTCTTTTATTTAGTAGCAGAGGCACTTAGCAGCAGGCCTCTATTCACACAATGAATTTTCTAATTATAAATGAGTCCCATGCAGTATTTAAAGCATTTACAAGGTTCTTAGAAGCCTTAGGGTTCTGTCCCCCTTCCACTTACACCAATACGACTATAACCCTCAAAGAGAAAGAACAATATTGCTTTTTAAATGTCCTGTTAGTCAGACTGTTCACTTACTTTAAACCAACACCCCATCCTTTGTCCCATTTCCCCCTCCCTGATTGAAAACCCTGAAGCCAGCACAGGAAGGCCTCTGCCATGCACACTATCATCCAACTAAAGCAGACATCTGGTCATCCATCAAATAAGCAGTGCCCATGGCCTTTTACTGTCCTTTGCTACATCTTCATGTGATGAACTCCTGCCCATCTTTTGCAACGCAGCTCACCATCCTCATTGCCGTCTCTGAACCACCTTTTCCAGCACCTGTAGGTACGTTGCCCCTCCCTCTACTGAATTCCCATCACATTTTGCTCATATCATTTAGAAAACTGATCACATTATATGGCAATGATGTGTTCACAAGGATCTCTCCCCTACTGGACTGCAAACTCCTAGAAAAACAGGGACTAAGAGTGACTGACCTTCCCTACCTATCCCTAAACAGCTAGCAGATTTCTTGGCCTAGTAGATATTCAGTAAATATTGGGGAAAAGTTATTATTTAGGATCAGGAAGATAAATGGCAGTGTGGTCTAAAAGAAAAAAAAAAAGATCACAGTAGTGGGGATTCTGAAATAAAGGAGAAAAGAAATAGAAGGATATTAGGCAAAACGGGGTCAGTAAGAGAGGGTGGGATTAGAGCATCCCAGGAAGGAAACAAGTAGAAAGTGGAGAAGTAAAGTAAAACAGATGCTGGGGAACAAAGTAACAGTGAGAAAGGGAAGAATGTTAGGTGTGTTAAATTAGGGCAACACAATTAGGCATCACTTGTCGTCAAACAAGCACTCTTGGGCATTTTTGAAGCTCATCTGTTCCCACCTTTTCCTAGAAACAAAGAGGAGTGGAAGGAAGAAAAGGTCAGAGTGGGACGTGAGGCAACAAATACTGAGCTCAGCCACTGCCTTTGGCCTCCCATTTTCCTCAAGTCTCTCTCTTCTGATCCAGGCCTGAGCTTTGTCTTCTTTTCTCTTTTCTACACAAAAGGTCTGTGTATACACAAGTCATATATGTGAGAACAAATGGGCACCTGTGTGTATGTTTGTTTTGCCATTGAGTTTATTTTATTTTTACTCTGGAAAAACAGAACAAAAGAAAGAGCAGTGTCATAGCAAGCCCCTAGCGTCCCTGACTTGGCTGTGTCAGAGGGAAGCATCTCCATAGCTCCCTGGGGAGGCTGTAGCTCCTGCCTTCAGCCTTGCAAGAGTGGACATTTACAGTGCATGAAGGGTATGATACTGTTATAATGATGCATGTAAACATGCCATGGTATTTATGTGTCTTTAAGACGAAATGACTTTCAGACTCACCGAGCTCTCTTCCTCACAGGAGGTGTGCCACTTGATGGTTGAAGCCTTTTGGAGTTATTTCTCGGGTAACCAAAAAGTATCTCGTACCTATAGAAAGCAGTACACTGCAGCCCTGGATGAAAGTCCGGAGCCCAGGTGGCTAGTGTGGGCTCTGCCACTCAGTCTCAGGCTGAGATTTCTCATCTGTCAAATGGGAATAATCTCACACACTTACCTCATGGGGTTACTGTGAGGATCAAATCACATGATTATATAAGATCCCATATGTGACCAACATTTCATAGTTTTCCAGTGATTTCTACTACCATTCTTCCATCTGATCCTCTCAAAAACCCTTCCAAATATCTTGATCCTCATTTTACAGATGAAGAAACTAAAGCTCTAAGAGGAGACACGACTTGGTCAAAGCCAAATAGCTAGTAAACCAGGTAGTTTTCTGCAAGTTTTCTGTTTTCAAACTGATCTTTAATTACCCCTAGACACAAACCTGGCTACTCAGCACTATTGGCTTCATGGCCCCTCTTTCCTAACTTCCCTCATGACTCCTCCTCCCCACAGCCTCTGAGAGTGTTCTGTATAATGAATTAATTAGCTTTTGTTTTGTTCCCCTACTTTTTCTGGCCCCTAGAAGAAAACACCAGCAGTCCCGACAAAGAAAACCAGCACGACCTTCAATATCGTGGGGACCACCTATCCCATCAACCTGGCCAAGGACACTGAGTTCTCCACCATCTCCAAGGGCGCTGCTCCTAGTGCCTCCTCAACCCCAACAATCATTGCTTCACCCAAGACCACCTACGTGCAGGATATTCCGACTGAGACCAAGACCTACAACAGTGTCAGCAAGGTTGACAAAATTTCCCGCATCATCTTTCCTGTGCTCTTTGCCATTTTCAATCTGGTCTATTGGGCCACATATGTCAACCGGGAGTCGGCTATCAAGGGCATGATCCGCAAACAGTAAATAGTGGCAGCACTGCAACCAGAGCACTGTATACCCTAGGAAGCATCCAGGCACCCAAATCCCAGGGCTCCCCTTCATATGTTTCAGGTTTCTTCCTTTTTAACCCTCTACCAAGCCATGACTCTGAATTAATGTTTATGAATCTCAATGAAGAAAAACAGTAACAACAGAAAAAATTACTTGTCCCTCTAATATTGCTGAGTATATCCTCACTGGAGGCAAACACTGCCATTTGTCCAGTTACTCATTTTAGTCTCCCAGGCTCCCTCAGCTGAGGGCACTGCATGTATTTTATTGCACTCTGCCCTCTACAGAAAGAATAGGAGACTCTATGACCTGTAGTGAGAGCCTTGGCTGTTTGAGAGGTCCAGACTAAGGAGATTGTTGACTGGTCCAGATCAGATGATTCTGACTCACTAGGGAGCCAGGCTGGGATATCCCATGTGGTCCTGCCTGCCACCTCCCCTGTCTACAGCATGGCCCACTAGCCATAACTACTGATAGCAAAGGCAGGAGCCAGTGCTAACCACTGCACATGGCCCACAACCTGTTTATTGGCTTGGAGGTTAGTGGGGACAGTTGAGGCTTAACATTTTGTACCATGTATGGCCAAAACAGATAGAACCATTTGGGCCAGCCTGGCAACAAGATGGCTGGTGACCTGCCATGCCCAGCCCCTCAGGAAAATAGTACCTTATTTGGTATATCTCTCCTCCAGGAAAGCCCTTTTCTCTCAAGCCCATTGACCCACCCCATGTACTCAGCTGGACATTGCTTAGCTTGGACTCATTACTGCCTGCAAACTCTTTAGGAAAAGGATCGAGTATTTTTTTTTTTAATTTATACTGAAAAGGGACATATAGAAACAAGATATTTAGTCAAATGCCTACACAATAATTTTTTTAAAGATTAGAGAGATAGAAAAGTCACCTCTGTGCCAAGGCAACTAGTCTGGATGGGGCAAGAGATTTAGGCTAAGTGGTAATTGAGGCTTGAAGTCTGGCTCAAAAAAGAGGGCTACTGGCAGGTGAAAGTCAAATTCTTCCTTCCACACTCTCCACACTCCAAACCATAGCCCAGGCCCAGGAAGTTTCAGGTACCTCTTATCCTCTGTTGATGCCGATTTGAAGAGGGGTGAATTAGAGTCTATTTGACTTTGAGTCAACTAAATCATTAACTTTATTACTAGTTTGATAATATATTATTTAGGGGCTATTCGATCTCATTTGTTCTTAGTATGAGTGAAAGGGACAGTTATAATTGTAAAATTTTTGTAAGGTAGATAAACTGATAGATAAACTGAGTTTCAGATGTTTGAATGACTTACCTAGGTTCCTTGCAAGTGTCTGTAAGAGAAAACTATCATGTGCCCCTTTCCAATAGCCAAAATAAAGATAGGACTGAGAATCCTGGTCTGCCTTGACCTCAGAATCAGCACAATCTCAACAGGTCTGCTGGGTCCTGAATTCAGCTTGGTTGGACACCAAAAAGATTTTTAGAAAGTCCTAATGTGTCACTCAAGGAGACCACTTACAATAGTCATGGCTCAAGGGAATAAGATTAAGATGGCAGCCCCAGCCACTAGTCCAGACTATCCTAGAATCCCTAAGTAATGCCAAAGCGGGCACCAAAATCAGATTCTTTCTGCCCACTCCCTGAACAATGCTCCTAAGTGTCTATCATTAGCTGCTGGTTGCTTTTTCACCCATCCTTCCCCCATACTCTGCTTCCTTGCCATTGCTGGGATAACGCATGCCAGTCCTATTATTCCTAAGACTGTATCTGTAGGTAAATTCATGACTAGAAGAGTGTAGTGTTGTGGATATGTGGGGATGGGGGGTGGGGTGGGTGGGGCTGTTAATGATTGTCCTGTTAATGATTGTCTTAAGGAATTTAGAATGGAAGCCTGACCTTTGCCTCTCTGTAGAAATTGTGTTTCCAAATGCTTTGGTGCAATGTTTAGTGGCTGTTTATTAAACTCTTTCTGAATTGTACTTGGACTAGAGAACTTTTTTTGGTTACTCTTTGCCTAACACAGGCAGTACTCTGTTTTTGGCCTTCACTCCTATTCTTACTTTCTACTTCTTAACACCATTGGAATATGCTGGAAAAGAGTATCCTAAGAACAAGAGACCTATTTAAGTGATCCAAAATGGAACACATATGAAAATATAGCTTTGATTGACTTAGGAGTTTTATTACCAAAAATGACAGAAAACAAACACTTGCATTGCTTCCTCCACTAAATTCACACAGCCCCAGAAAATAGAGAAAGGTATTTTCTTTGCAATTCTAAAGGCTTTTTTCTTTTCTATTGATTATTAGTTCCCTGAGGCAATAATTCCTAGAGGTAACACTTACTAGGCAGAAGGAGAGTAAGTGTCTAGCTGGTTAAGCCATGTGTTGGGAAATGGATGATGACCCTTATTTGTTACAGAGTTAGGAAAAATCTGGGAAATAATCTCATGAGATGTGCTTGAGGAAATCACCTGGCTCCTAAGGGATGAGGAAAATCTCCTTGGAAAAGCATTTCAAATCATATAAGAGATTTTCTTGTCTGAAATAAGATTAGAGACTCGGACGATTTGACCCTTGGTCCATATTCTAGCCATGTGGTCATCTAATGGGTGCCCTGCTGCTGCAGCAATTTTCATACTCCCTAACCAAATCAGCCATACCCCCAGAACAACCATGTGAGGCACACATGGTAGCCTCCCTAGCAAAATTGCCTGATACCCATATTTAAATTTTGTTTCCTTGAGAGCCTTCTAAAACCACTTTGCCTCTGAAAACTATTCCCCTAGTTTTAGGCGAAAACTGAAGCTGTTCCCATCAGTACTTCTGTTGCTAAGCTCCCCTAGAGTTTGAAACCCTACCCTAAACTGGGACCAATATTGTGGCCTTAAGTATTTTATGGTATTTAGTGCTTCAGAGACATATCCCTAGCACTTCTAGAGGCTGCTGGAAGAATGTGTAACATAGAGTATGCACTCAAATACGTATGAATAAATGAATGCTAATCCAGATCAGAACTACATGGGGGAGGGTTTCTTCAGGATGGTATTGGAAAGACTAACTAAACCATGATCAATGGAGACTAATGGGAGCAAATAAATGCAATGTGCAGCCTTCTAAAGAAGCAAAAAGCACATCCAACTACTAATAAATGTGCTCTGTTTTAAGTCATTTTAAATAGCTTTTTTCTACTGTTCACTGCTATGAGCTTTTAAATCTGGGGTGTTCATTTAATGACCTATTAGTTCCTCGTGCCAAAGTATAAAATACTGTGGGCAGGAGAGCAAGGCATGACTGGACATCAGGATGTGTTTGTGTTATAACACCCTCAGTCTATGCTTGGGAAGGAGGCCCTCTGGAACTCTGATTCCTCCCAAGAGGTCTAGCAGGAGATGGAATGAATGAGAGGGGAAATGAAAGAGGAAGAAAGCACTTGAGGGGAATTCTGTCAAAGGGGCCTAGAACTGGAGGCGGGGATTCCTCTTCAGTCTCAACAGTATCTAATTACACAGGCTCCATTTCACCTGGAAACATTAATCGTGTGACCATCCACTGGAGTGAGGCTAAAGGCACCTGCCTTGTTGACTATAGGCAAGATGCCCTCTGGAACCTCCTGCCTTTTCCATCAGAGAGCATCTGGATACATTCTGCTTTGCTTCTGCCTCAGCTCCAACAATCTGATATCATGAGGAAAGCACTGAAAAGAGTAAACATCTGGATTTTATCCAGGGATCAATTCCATATCAGTTGTTATGTGATATTGGGCAAGTCCTTCCCCTGAGCTAAGACTTAGTTTCCCTGTTAGTAAAATGGGGTTCTGATGAGAGCCAAGTTAACTAAAGAGTACCATTTCCAACAGTTGTCCTGGTGGTCCACTCTGCCCCGAGTGTCACCACATCCTGGGCCCACCACACCAGCCCAACCTAGGAACACAAACCCCATCCTTTGGTTGCCTATCACACAACTCACATGGGTTGGCCACTTCAAAAGAATTTGATTAAACCCTAAATAAAGAATCTATAGGGCTAAACCTTGGAATGCAGGGACCAAACTCACAGGTGTAGTAGTGACCTCCTCACCATCCCACCCCCATCCTTATCCTTGGCCTTAATTTCATGTGATGAGGGACAGGACCATTAGTGGCCCAGTAGCAGTCCCAGCATAGGAAAAGTTGGGTCCTAAACTGAGAAGATTAAGCAAGGTGCTGGTACCAGGCAGGGGGGCCCTAGGTAGGCCAAGAGTAGAGACTGGGAACAAAAAATACCTCCTCCTTTGTTTTTCTTCCTCCAAAGGTTCAGCTTAGTGGAGAACAGAAACTTTCAGAAGGGAACTCACTAAACTTCTTGTGATCAAATCAACAGAACTCATGGGATCTGCACACACCATCTCTCCCTTCCCTTCTGTCACAAGCAAAAGACTGCCCTCCTCTGTCTGAGGCCAGTCCCTTCCTTATTCTTCATGCCAGCTCCTCTCTTCTAAAAGAATTCTACTTTTGTTACCTGTTCTCAGCGAAGCTGCTGTTGCTGAGTCACCACGGCCCTGGTTACTAAAACCTAAAGGCATTTTTTAGTTATGTTACTTGACCTGTCAGCAGCATTTGACACTGTTGACAATAACTTGATTCTTTGGTTTCCATGACACCACAGTCTCCTGACATCCCTGCTTTTTCCCCCTGCTACCTTTCTGTTTCTTGTGTTTTTTTCTATGCAACTTCGCCTATCCCTTAAAGGCTGGGGTTTCTCAGTGTTTTTGCTCTTCTCTTCTCACTCTACACATTCTCCCTGAATGATCTCATATGTCCTGATGGCTTCAGTTACCACATATTTCAGTTATCTTTTGTTGTGTAACAAACCATTCCCAAATGTAACAGGATAAACAACGATTTATTATTCACATGGGTCAGGAATGTGGACAGGACACAGCACCAATGGCTTATCTACTTCATGATTCCTGGCACCTTGATAGTAATAGTCAAATAAGCAGGGTGACTTAATTGACTGGAAACTCTAAGGAAGGAGGATCTACCTTCAAGTTCCATGTGGCAGCAGATTCTGTGGTGAGATGAAGGCATATTAGTTGCCCAGCTCCTGTCCTATTCAGCAAGAAAAATGTTGGGTCCCAAACTGTGAAGAGGAGGGAGTTTTGGGTGCCAGTCTAGGGGGTGGAGTCCTTCACTCACATGTCTGGCAGCTGGGCTGAGATGGTCAAAGGACAAGTTCAACTGGAACTATTGACTAAACCACTTATACCTGGTTTTTCCTTACGGCTTCTCACAGCACAGAATCTGGCTCTTGAAAATCATCTTCAGAAGGGGCCTCTGGAGAACAAGCATTCTAAAAAAGCCAGGTGGAAGCTTCATGACTTTTACTGTCCTAACATTGTAAGTAGGTGCATTCTGTTGGTTACAACAGAGTCACTAAAAGCAGCCCTGATTCAAGAGTTCAGGTGTAGACCTCATCTATTAATGGGAGGAATACCAAAGAATTTGAAGACATGTTTCAAAACCACCACACTTCCTTTTTGCTCATGACTGCCAAATCAATATCTCTAGCCTAGTACTTTCACTTCAATTTTTTTTTACATTTTCTGTATTGAAATATACTCATTTTACAATGTGTTAATTTCCAGTGTAGAGCACAATTTTTCAGTTATACATGAACATACATATATTCATTGTCACATTCTTTTTCACTGTGATCTACAAGATCTTGTATATATTTCCCTGTGCTATACAGTATAAACTTGTTTATCTATCCTACATATGCCTGTCAGTATCTGCAAATTTCAAACTCCAGTCTGTCCCTTCCCACCCTCCTTTACCTTGGCAATCACAAGTTTGTATTCTATGTCTGAGTCTGTTTCTGTTTTGTATTTATGTTCTTTTTTTTTTTTAGATTCCACAAATGAGTGATCTCATATGGTATTTTTCTTTCTCTTTCTAGCTTACTTCACTTAGAATAACATTCTCCAGGGACATCCATGTTGCTACAAATGGCGTTATCTTGTCATTTTTTATGGCTGAATAGTATCCCACTGTATAAATATACCACTATTTCTTTATCCAGACATCTGTTGATGGACATTTAGGTTGTTTCCATGTCTTGGCTATTGTACATAGTGCTGCTACGAACATTGGGGTGCAGGTGTCTTTTGGAAGTAGGGTTCCTTCTGGATATATGCCAAGGAATGGGATTACTGAATCATATATTAAGTCTATTCCTAGTATTTTGAGGAATCTCCATACTGTTTTCCACAGTGGCTGCACCAAACTGCATTCCCACCAGCAGTGTAGGAGGGTTCCCTTTTCTCCACAGCCTCTCCAGCATTTGTCATTTGTGGGCTTTTGAATGATGGCCATTCTGACTGGTGTGAGGTGATATCTCATTGTAGTTTTGATTTGCATTTCTCTGATAATTAGTGATATTGAGCATTTTTTCATATGCCTATTGATCATTTGTATTTCTTCCTTGGACAATTGCTTGTTTAGGTCTTTTGCCCATTTTTGTATTGGGTTATTTGTTTTTTTCTTATTAAGTCATATGAGCTGCTTATATATTTTGGAAATCAAACCTTTGTCAGTTTAATCGTTTGCAAAACTTTTCTCCCATTCTGTAGATTGTTGTTTTGTATTACTTATGGTTTCCTTTGTTGTGCAGAAACTTGTAAGTTTAATTAGGTCCCATTGGTTTATTCTTGCTTTTATTTCTATTGCTTGGGTAGACTGCCCTAGAACATTTTTCAGATGTATGTCAGAAAATGTTTTGCCTATGTTTTCCTCTAGGAGGTTTATTGTATCTTGTCTTATGTTTAAGTCTTTGATCCATTTTGAGTTTATTTTTGTGTATGGTGTAAGGGAATGTTCTAGCTTCATTGCTTTACATGCTGCTGTCCAGTTTTCCCAACACCATTTGCTGAAGAGACTGTCTTTATTCCATTGTATATTCTTGCCTCCTTTGTCGAAGATGAGTTGACCAAAAATTTGTGGGTTCATTTCTGGGCTCTCTATTCTGTTCCATTGGTCTATATGTCTGTTTTGGTACCAATACCATGCTGTCTTGATGACTGTAGCTCTATAGTATTGTCTGAAGTCTGGGAGAGTTATTCCTCCAGCCTCTTTCTTTCTCTTCAGTAATGCTTTGGCAATTCTAGGTCTTTGATGGTTCCATATAAATTTTATTATGATTTGTTCTAGTTCTGTGAAATATGTCCTGGGTAATTTGATAGGGATTGCATTAAATCTGTAGATTGCCTTGGGCAGTGTGACCATTTTAACAATATTGATTCTTCCAATCCAGGAGCATGGGATATCTTTCCATTCTTTAAGTCTTCTTAATTTCCTTCATCAAAGTTTTATAGTTCTCTGTGTATAATTCTTTCACCTCCTTGGTTAGCTTTATTCCTAGGTATTTTATTACTTTGGGTGCTACTTTAAAGGGGATTGTTTCTTTACTTTCTCTTTCTGTTGATTCACCATTAGTGTAAAGAAATGCAACTGATTTTCGAGCATTAATTGGTAACTTGCTACCTTACTGAATTCTTCGATTAGTTCTGTTAGTATTTTTTGTGGGCCTTTTAGGGTTTTCTATATATAGTATCATGTCATCTGCATATAGTGACACTTTTACCTCTTCCTTTCCAATTTGGATCCCTTTTATTTCTCTCTCTTGCCTGATTGCTGTGGCTAGGACTTCCAAGACTATGTTGAATAGGAGTGGTGATAGTGGGCAACCTTGTCCCAGATTTTAGTGGGAAGCATTTGAGATTTTCACCATTGAGTACTATGCTGACTGTAGGTTTGTCATATGTAGCTTTTATTATGTTGAGGTATGTTCCCTCTATGCCCACTTTGGTGAGAGTTTTTATCATAAATGGGTGTTGAATTTTATCAGATGCTTCTTCTGCATCTATTGAGATGATCATGTGGTTTTTGTCCTTTCTCTTGTTGATGTGATGTATTACATTGATTGATTTGTGTATGTTGAACCACCCTTGTGTCCCTGGGATGAACCCTACTTGGTCATGATGTATAATCTTTTTTATGTGTTGTTGGATTCTATTTGCTACTATTTTGGTGAAGATTTTGGCGTCTATGTTCATCAGTGATATTGGCCTATAATTCTCTTTTTTTGGTAGTGTCTTTGCCTGGTTTTGGTATCAGGGTGATGGTGGCTTCATAGAATGAGTTTGGGAGTATTCCCTCCTTTTCAATCTTCTCAAAGTTTGAGAAGGCCTGGTATGAGTTCTTCTTTGTATGTTTGGTAGAATTCCCTGGTGAAGCCGTCCAGTCCTGGACTTTTATTTTTAGGGAGGTTTTTTATTGCTAATTAGATTTCATTTCTAGTGATTGGTTTGTTCAAGTGGTCAGTTTCTTCTTGATTCAGTCTTGGTGGACTGTATGTTTCCAGAAACTTGTCCATCTCCTCTAGGTTATCCATTTTGCTTCCATATAGTTTTTCATAATATTCTCGTATGATATTCTGTATTTCTATTTTATTAGTCGTAATTTCTCCATTTTCCTTTCTTATTTTGCCTATTTGTGCTCTCCTTTTTTTTTGTTTGTGAGTTTGGCCAGATCATTGTCGATTTTATTTACTTTTTCAAAAAACCAGCTTTTGGTTTGATTGATTTTTTTCTAGTTTTTTACTCTATTTTACTTATTTCCTCCTGGATCTTTATTATTTCCTTCCTTCTGCTGACTTTTTGTTTTTTTTTTGCTCTCCTTTTTCTAATTTTTTAGCTGGTGGGTTAGATTGTTTATTTGAGATTGTTCTTTTTTGAAGAAGGCCTTTATCTCTATAAACTTGCTTCTTAGTGCTGCCTTTGCTGTGTCCCATAAGTTTTGTGTCATTATGTTTTCATTTTCATTTGTCTCAAGGTATTTTTTAATTTCAGCTTTGATTTCCTCATTTACCCATTGGTTTTTTCCATGCTTTCCTTTTTTTCTCCTTTGTTTTCCTGTAGTCTAATTTCATGGCATTATGGTCAGTAAAGATGCTTGAGATGATTTCTATCTTCTTAAAATTGTTGAGGCTTCTTTTGTGCCCAAGTACATGATCAATCCTAGAAAAAGCTCCATGTGCACTTAAAAAGAATGTGTATCCTATTTTTGGGGGGTGTAATGCTCTGAAAATATCTAACAAACCTAATTTTTCTATTGTATCATTTAATTTCTCTGTTGCCTTACTTATTTTCTGTCTGGAAGATCTGTCTAGTGATGCTAACGCGGCGTTAAAACATCCGCCAATGATTGTATTCCCATCAATGTCCCCCTTTATCTCTGTTAGTAATTGTTTTATGTACTTAGGTGCTCCTATATAAACTGCATATATATTAATGAGTGCAATATCTTCATCTTATATTACTCCTTTAATTATTATAAAATATCCTTCTTTATCTTTCTTTATACCTTTGTTTTAAAGTCTATTTCATCTGAAATCAGTACTGCTATACTTGCTTTTTTGGCTTTTCCATTTGCATGGAATATCCTTTTCCATCCTTTCACTCTCAATCTATATGTGTCCATCTCCCTAAAGTGGGTCTCTTGTATGTAGCATATTGAAGGTTCTTGCTTTATTATCCAGTATGCCACTCTATGTTTTCTGAATGGATCATTTAGTCTATTAACATTTACAGTAATTAATGATAGATGTGTGTTTATTGCCATTTTGAACTTATCTTTGCAGTTTATTTGGTATTTCCTCTTTGTTCCTTTCTTCTTCCTTTTGTGGTTTGGTAATTTTCCTTTGTATTAGCTTGGATTGTATTTAGTTTTTGTTACTCCCTTGTAAGTTTTTCGCTTGTGGTTACCCTTTTTTGTAAGTCTATTTACCCATTACTATAACTGTTTTTATTAAAGAGATAGTAATATAAGTGCAAAATCATCTGACTGAGAACAAAAAATTTAAAGAAGAAAAAAAACCCTCTATATTTTCTTGCTTCTCTCTCCCACTCTTAATGATTTAGATGTCTTCTTTTACAATTTCGTGTTTATTCTATTTGTAATTCATGGTAGTTATCACCTTTCCATTTATGATTTTCTCATTTCTGTAGCATCCTGCTTCTTTTCTTATTTAGAGTAGACCTGTCAATATTTCTTTTAGCATGGGTTTAGTTTGCTAAACTCTTGTAGTTTTTGCTTGTCTGTGAAGTTCTTTATCTCTCCTTGTATCCTAAAGGATAGCCTTGCTGGATAGAGTATCCTAGGCTGCACCTTTTTTTCATTCAGGACTGTGAATATATCTTGCCACTCCCTTCTGGCCTGTAGTGTTTGTGTAGAGAAATCAGCTGAGAGCCTAATGGGGGTTCCCTTGTAACTCACTCTTTGTTTTTCTCTTGCTGCCTTCAGGATCATTTCTTTATCCTTGACTCTGGCCATCTTGATTATATGTCTTGGTGTGAGTCTGTTTGGGTTCTTCCTGTTTGGGACCCTCTGAGCCTCCTGTACTTGGATATCTGATTCCTTCTTTAGGTTTGGGAAGTTTTCAATCATGATTTCTTCAAATACCTTTTCAACCCCCTTTGTTCTTTCTTCCCCTTCTGGAACCTGTATTATGCGTAGATTGGCATGCTTTATATTATCCCATATGTCCCTTATATTGTTTTCATTGTTTTTTCTTTGTTTATCTTGCAGTTTTCTGACTGGGTGCTTTCTGTTGTCCTGTCTTCTAGGTCACTTATTCGTTCCTCTGCATTATCTAGTGTGCTTTGTACAGCCTTTAGATCAGCTCTCATCTCAGCCAATGAGTTTACCAATTCTACTTGGCTCTTCTTTGTAGCTTCAATTTCATTTTTGTCATATTTTATATCTCTAAACACTATCTCTTTTAGTTCCTTCAGTACTTTGATGACTCTTTTTTTGAAATCTTGATCTAGTAGGCCATCAATGTCTATTTCATTGATCATTCTTTCAGGGGATATCTCTTGTTCTGTTAATTGGGAATGGTTCCTCTGCTTCTTCATCTTTCTCATATCTCTTCGGCTCTGTGGATTATGGAACATCAGTTATCTATTGTGGTCCTTAAGGAGTTTATTTATTTATCTATCTAATGCCTATGCAGGACTAAAACTTAAGGGAAAAAAAGAGAGAGAATTTTAAAAGAAGGGAGAAAAAGCTTTGAAAACAGTGTAATGAATAACAGAAGAACAAGTTGAAGCAGAATAACAATCGAGTTGAGACGTCTTTTAAAAACCATTTAAAAAAAAGGAGAAAAGAACAACAAGAAAAATGAAACCTGTGTATAATCAATAACAGGAGATCAAAGCCAAGAGAAATAAAAATGAAATGAGTTGGATTTTAAGAAATATTAATAATGAAATTATTTCAAAAGAAAAATTTAAAAGGGATTAAAACTGGAGACACATATAATTGTTTAAAAAATAAAAATTAAAAAGCTAATATAAAATAGAACAGATAAAAAAGAGAAAAAGAAAAAAAAGTGGATGTGTTCTCATGGAGACTGTGCACTCTTAATGATTTTATCAAGAGGTCTTTCTGTCTTCGCCCTTTTTTGTGAACTCAGCTTGCTTTTTCCAGAGGCCCTCTGTTGGTGCCCCTGGTCTGTGCTGCTCCCAGTGCCTGTCAGCAAGCCGATTGTGCCCCCTTTCAACACTGCGGTCAGGTGCTGTGCTCTTACACGGTGGGCAGGCGGGTCATGCCCACTCCCAACAGCACGGTAGGTTACGGGTCACTCCCCCTCCCAATGTAGTGGTCTGATGCTGCACTTGGGCAAGTAGGCGGGCAGGTTGCGCCCCCTCCCAGCACTGCAGTCAGATGCTGGCCACTCTCCTGCTCTGTGCAGCTGCCCACTCTGCCTTGGGTCCACGCTCCGTGGGCGGGCTCGGGGAAGATGGCAGAACAGCCCCGCCCCTGCTCCATGCCAAATCTCAGCTCCTTGCTTGTCTTGGAGGTGCGAGTTCTCAGAGGTACCAGGGCAGAAGGATCCTATCTGCCTCAGTCTGTAAACAAGTCTCCATCTGGCTTTTGAGGCTGCTAAGCCCTTAGGTATGGATTCAGGTTTCGACCCTGTCCCCACCTGAGTGTTAAGCATAGGAGGATATGGCCACTGTGGCTGAGCCCCATCTCTCTTCTCCAGAAAACCTTTGGCAGGTTTTCAGAACTAGGGGTTATGGTGCCCTTTCGCCTAGGGCACATCAGCCATGGGTTTGTGTGTGTGTGTGTGTGTGTGTGTGTGTGTGTGTTTTATGGAGGGCCCAGGTTGTTTTGCCTTATGTACCCACTCATCCATGGCACACAGCACTCTGCGGTACCCGGGGTTGCCTCTGTGCAGCCTGCCTGAGTCCTCCACCCAGCTTAGGCAGCCTGTCCCATCTCCCACTTGCCGCTTTGCCTCTAGGGCTGAGAGTTGTGGAGACCTTCTGTGCCCTATTAACTTAGTTATGTTGGTCAAAGTCTGCTTCATACAGATCCGAGCCTCAGAGGCTCCCCCTCTGTCCTGCTGACCTCTCTGTTGGAGAGGGGGAGACCCAGTGAATCAGTGAGCGCTTTTCCTCCTTTGCCGCTCCCTCCCCACATGACCAGTTCCACACTGTTTTGCTTTTTCTTCTTTCCTTTTTCCTTTTCTCCTACCAGATTTGTGGTATATTTGTCTTTTGAAGAGGGCAATGTTCTGTTGGAGTTCAGCAGGTACTCTGGTTGGCTGGGTGGATCTGTGGATGTGAGTTTTGGTGTATTTGTGAGAGAGGGTGAGTTATGAGCCTCCTTCTGTTCTGCCATCTTGGCACTAATCCCCTTTCACGTCAAATTTAACATGTTAAAAGCAGAACTCTTAACTCCTCAACCCACAAAATTCTTCCCTTGGCCATTCCTGTATCAATAAATAGAAGCATGATTCACCCAGATGCTCAAGTCAAAAATTTAGGAGGAATTACTGACAGGTCTCTGTCATCCCCATATCCAACACATCTGACAATCTTGTGTAGTCAGCCTTTAATTTAAATCCCATATTGTACCCTGTTCTCTTCACTTCCACTACCAGCATCCCAGTCTAACCCTCCATCATGATCTCTTACCTGAATCACTACAGAGCTACACTTTTTAAACTGTAAAGCAGACCATGTCACTTGCTTGTTTAATATACTTCAATGGAATCCTGCTGTACCTAAAGTAAAATCCAGAATCTAACCCTGGACTTAAATGTCCCGCTCAGTTTCCTGTTACCATAGTGCCTGCCTCACTCACAATGCATAAGCCATATCAATTGCATATCAAGTAGTAATATGCCTCAGGACCTTAATGCAGGGTATTTCCTCAGTCTAGAATGCTTACCTTCCTGCCTTGACCTGGCTGACTCCTCCTTATTTCTCACCTAAAAGGTCATGTCTCTCATGCCTTGTCCTCCATGATAAAAAAAAGTTGTGTGCTTGTTTCCACTCTACTCTGTATTGCTCTCACTATCCCAACATTCACCACATTTCATTGTAATATCCCACTACAGTAAGGCTATGAGGAAGACCTGCCTATGTACACCACTGTACAGGGCCAAAACCATGGTCTAAACTCAGAAAATACGTATTGAATAAAATAACTTCTGAGCTATGTTTTAAAGGATGATTCAGAATTTGTTAGGCAAAGTGGAAAAAGGCATTCAACATCATGCACAAAGACCCAGGAGTGAGAGAAACCATAAGGAGGTATATGGCCAAATTTATTTGTCCTAACTTTCCAGGCATTCTATGTATTAGGATGGATGGTGAGTATAGTAGTTCTGGACTTAAGAGGAGGGAGTGGGGCATAACCTATGATATACCTGAGAACCTAGCTGCATGCTATCTTGCCAACTTGTGACCCCAGAAAGTTGGCTTCTACAGACAAAGAAAGATAATAGCAGCACACGTGAACTACTTTGGGAATAGCCACCTGCTGACCCCTAGGCTTGATGGCTCCATTCTAGGCCAATTTCCTAAAGACCCAAGGTCTTAGGGTTTCCCATCCTTGTAGCCATTCTCGAGACTTCCTGCAAAATAAACACATTCACTCATACTATTTCAAAGCCAATAGACCCTTTCTCAGATTATTAAAGGATCAAATGAAGAACAGAAATCCATGAAGGACAATAATAACACTGCTAGGCCCTGTCACAGGCTACTCAGCTTTCTCATAGTCTCAGAACAACCCTGAAGGCTGTTCCAACTCTAGGGTTTTAGGACTCTGCATTCCAGCAGATGGATTTTTATGCCTTTAGGTGTCATTGGATAAGGGCTCTAGGATCTTTATCACTTTAAGCTGGATCCCCTTCCTGAAATACAGATCTAGCCTGGAATCATACGAGTCCCTTCCCTGCTTCTTAATGAGAGGAGAACCAGAGTAGTTTAATGAACGTTTATTGGCAAAGAAGAGAGCTAATGAGCTCCTAGTAGAAATAGTATAATCCAGAGAAATCCAAGGTCTTATTAGTCACCACATTCTCTCCACACTGATATGATGAGCAGCTGCAACTGACCCTGAAACTATCTAATCTCCTTGAGCTATATCCATGCTGAGCTGGTCTCCTATGATAAACAGCCAACATTTCCAGGTTTCTGTGGCACTAGCAGGGCTCCTCCAGGCTAACATCAATAGGAAATGGTGATGGTGCCCAAGGCTGGTGCTCTAGTCGGCGGTGCTTCAGCTGGGAATCTGTTCTGGAACTTTGGATTTCAGTCATGTCCACACTACAATCCCGTTGAAGGTACCATGATGACAGATGCAGCATAGCCTGTATCTTGGGCAGATGGCCATTTCCTCTTATAAGTATACTAATATTTGGCCATGTGAGAGGCTTTGATTGGGACTGGTCCCCATCCAAAGGTATGAGAAGAATGAGATACCAGCATAGTTGTGAGGAAAGCTGGTGGTGGTTAGAGTAAATGTGAATGGTAAAAAGACATGGGAACTAGGAGGTAAGGACACTGAGTTCTAATCTGGATTATACCACTGTCTCAGCTGTATGACCTTGAGCAAGTCACTTAACCTCTATGTAACATAAATATAATAAGACAACTTTTCCAGGGAACACTGGTATTAAATAAGCTACTACACATGGAAGATCACTGGAATCCTTAATTGCCACTCATATGCAGGGAATAATTTTTCTAACCCAAACACTATTACTAGGAGTGAAGTCCCAAGATGTGTATATAGAAGTCATTCCTAACTTTGCTTCTCCCTCACAAGAAGATCAACTAACAGCTATTTATGGGCAAGACACCATTGAGAGAATCCTAGAACATGTCAGTGAGGCTGACTCCCAACCCCTGTACCACAGAGGCCAAGATAGACTGCATTAGAAAGGTAAAAGGAGACTACATACTGACTGCATCCCCCCTTTCCCAGGCCAGTGCAGCATCATGCAGAGAGATCTCACATGGGCCTACAGTTTCTTCACTGGGAAGAGAGAGCCCAGGGGTGACATCCAGCACCCCTCAGCATTGTGGGCTGCTTTGTGGGAACCCCTACTCTGTTTTTCCCCATAGAGATTGCAGTGGAATCTGTGGGGCTCAACCACTTCAAATATGATTGTGACAAAGAAAGAGTGAATGTCTTCCAACAGCCAGTACACAGATCTTGGTAAACCAATTTACTACCTGCAGAGTCCAAGTAGCAGTCCCAAGCAATGGCTTTGTTCATTTGTAGAACCAACTCAGTGGTGCAGTCTGAACAGGGAATAGGTGGGATGCAGGTCTGTTAGTTTTGAGTCCTCAGATGAGTTCTGTCAGCCTTGGAGCCCAGTCTGCCCACATTCAGGCAGGAGAGCTGAGTCATAGTCCCATCCACTGCAGAGCATGGCCCCCAATCCTATCTGATAGGAAAGGATAGCAAAAATACCTGGAAGCTGTGTAACACAGAAATGCTGTAGCTGAGAGGAGGGTAGGAAGAAGTGACTGACCCCAGAGCAAAGCCAGTGGCCCTGTTCAGGCAGGGAACTTGAGACAAGAGTCACCTTGAGTCAAGAGCACAAACAGAGAGTCTTAGTGGCCGTGGAGATGCTTCTCCCACTGCACTCAGAAAGGAAAACTAGTTTGTAGTCCCACTTATTGCCTTCAGCCTCCATGACCAGGGAACCTAATCAGAGAATATGGGGAGCTGCCTAGCCCATCCAGCAACCCTGCTTACCATGGCACTTGAACTGAGAGCATAAGCCATGGCTTTCTCTGTCTGCAGAGCAAAATCAGTGGTGTCACCTGACCAGGATATTCAGTCTACATTTTTGCCTGATTTGGGTTCCCAAACAATAATCTGAACAGGCCCTGGGTCCTATCTTGCTGACCTGCCAGGGCAGCGAAGCTAATTCATAGCCTCATCTACTACTGAGTATAGTACCCAGTCCCAACTGTCTAGGAAGCCTGACCAGAGAATCCAGGAAACCATGGAATCCTTTCTACAGCCTCACCTGGGCAAAGAATCAAACCAGCAGTCCTATCTGGTTGTTCTCAGCTAGTGGCGTAACCCCTCATCCCTAATCTCAGAGCTGAAACAGTTGCCTCATCCAAAAACAGACCACAGAAGCAGGCCCCACATGCCCAAGTATATTATCAGCTTAACACATTCAGAAACCCAAACTGAGCTGACTCATGAAGAACTATCTCAACCAAAGCAAATGTGCAAAGTCTGGAAGAGGAGACCACTTACTTACTCAGATGCACAGATACCAACATAAGGAATCAAGAATCGCACACACACAAAAAAAAATCAGGTAACTATGACAGCAGCAAAGGAAACTAATAAAGCTCTAGTAACTGACCCCAAAGAAATGAAGTCCGTAAAGTGTCAGAGAAAGAATTCAGAATAATCCCCTTAAAGAAGTTTAATGAACTACAAGAACACATAAATAGGGAGCTAAGTGAAGTTGGGAGAACAATGTATGAACAAAACAAGTTCAGTGAAGAACTAGAAACCATCAAAAACAAACAGAAATCCTAGAGCTGAAAAACACAATAACTAAACTGAAGAATTTGAGAGCTTTGAAAACAGAATCAACCACGCAGAAGAAAGAATTAGTGACCTGGGAGCTAGGACCTTTGAAATTATCCTGCCAGAGGAGAAAGAAAAAAGAATGAAAAAGAGTGAAGAACACTATGGGACTTATGCAACACAATGAAAAGAAACAATATTAGCATTATGGGAACTCCAGAAGGAGAAGAGAACAAGAAAGGGACAGAAAGTATATGAACATAATAATGGCTGAAACTTCCTAAACGTGAGGAGAGAAATAGACATCCTGATCCAAGAGGCCCAAAGGACCCCCAAATAGGTTGAACACAAATAGGGCTACACTGAGATATATTATAATTAAATTGTTGAAGTTAAAGACAAAGAAATTATTTTTAAAGTAGCAAGAGAAAAGAGGACCATACAAGGGAACCCCCATAATAATATTGGCAGATTTCTCAATCAAAACGTTTCAGGCCAAAAGAGAATGGGATGACATATTCAAAATATTGAAAGAAAAAAAATGTCGACCAAGAATACCCCGGTGATGCTGTCCTTCAGAAATGAAGGAGAGACAAAGACTTTCCCAAGCAAACAAAAGCTGAGTGAATTCATCACCACTAGATCTGCCTTACAAAAAATGCTAAAAGGAGTTTTTTGAGTGGAAGTAAAAGTGCTAATATGAAGGCAGTGTAAAACCCACTGGTAATGGTAAGTATATAGTCAGGTAATGGTAAATATATAGTCGAAGTTAGATTCTGTAATATGGTAATGGTGGTGCATAATATGCTTACAACTAGTTTTAGAGTGAAAAAAACAAATGTAGTAAAATTAATAACTGTAACTACAACAATCTATTATTATTTACACAGTATAAGAAATACTTAAATTATAACATCAATAAGCTAACATGAGGGTGAAGAGAAGTAAAAGTGTAAAACTTAAGAATTCTACTGAAGTTAATTTGTTATTAGTTTAAAATAAGGTGTTACAATTTTAAGATATTTTATGTAAGGTTCATGGTAATCACAAGGGAAAAACCTGTGGTAATTACACAAAAGAACATGATAAAGAAATCAAGACATCAAAACACAAAAAAAGACAGCAGGGCAAGGAACGAGGAACAATAAGTCTACAAAACAACCAGTTAACAAGTGTTAATTGTTAACAAGTATTAACATAATGGCAATAGTAAGTTTTTACTCATTCATAATTACTTTAAATGTAAATGGATTGGAAAAGATACAGAATGGCTAAATGGATTAAAAAACAAGATCCAACAATATGTTGCCAACAAGAGACTCAATTTAGCCTTAAAGATACATATAAACTGAGGGTGAAGGAATAGAAAAAGACATTTCAAGCAAACGGTAATCAAAAATTATCAGGGGTAACTATATTTATGTTAGACAAAGTAGACTTTAAAAATATGGTTAGAAGAATACAAAAATTACTAACAGAGATAAAGGGGGATATTGATGGGAATACAATCATAGTTGGAGATTTTAACACCGCATTAACGTCACTAGACAGAACTTCCAGACAGAAAATAAACAAGGCAACAGAGAAATTAAATACTACAATAGAAAAACTAGATTTGGTGGATATTTTCAGAGTATTACACCCCCCAAAAATAGGATATACATTCTTTTCAAGTGCACATGTAACATTTTCCAGGATCGATCATGTACTTGGGCACAAAAGAAACCTCAACAATTTTAAGAAGATAGAAATTATCTCAAGCATCTTTACTGACCACAATGCCATGAAACTGGAAATCAACAACAGAGAAACAAAGGAGAAAAAAAGGAAAGCATGGAGACTAAACAATATGTTATTGAAAAAACAATGGGTCAGTGAGGAAATCAAAGCTGAAATTAAAAAATACCTTGAGACAAATGATAATGAAAGCACAAACACTCAAAACCTATGGGACACAGCAAAGGCAGTGCTAATAGGGAAGTTTATAGCGATACAGGCCTTCCTCAAAAAAGAAGAACAATCTCAAATAAACAATTTAACCCACCACCTGAATGAATTAGAAAAAGAAGAACAAAAAGCCCCAAAAAGCAGCAGAAGGAAGGAAATAATAAAGATCAGAGAGGAATTAAATACAATAGAGATTAACAAGACCACAGAAAAAAATCAACCAAACCAAAAGCTGTTTTTTTGAAAAAGTAAATAAAATCGACAAACCTCTGGTGAAACTCACAAAGAAGGAAAAAGAGAGAGCACAAATTAGCAAAATAAGAAAGGAAAATGGAGAAATTACAACAAACAAAATAGAAATACAGAATATCATACAAGAATATTATGAAAAGCTATATGGAACCAAACTGGATAACCTAGAGGAGATGGACAACATCTCCTGGAAACATACTGTCCACCAAAACTGAATCAAGAAGAATCTGAACACTTGAACAATCTGATCACTAGAAAGAAAATAGAAATAGCAATTAAAAACCTCCCTACAAATAAAAGTCCAGGACTGGACGGCTTCACCGCGGAATTCTACCAAACATACAAAGAAGAACTCATACCAGTCCTTCTCAAACTCTTCCAGATGATTGAAAAGGAGGGAATACTCCCAAACTCATTCTATGAAGCCACCATCACCCCGATACCAAAACCAGGCAAAGACGCTACCACAAAAAGAGAATTATAGGCCAATATCACTGATGAACATAGAGGCCAAAATCCTCACCAAAATATTAGCAAATAGAATCCAACAACACGTAAAAAAGATTATACATCATGACCAAGTAGGGTTCATCCCAGGGACACAAGGCTGGTTCAATATACTCAAATCAATCAATGTAATACATCACATCAACAAGAGAAAGGACAAAAACCACATGATCATCTCAATAGATGCAGAAAAAGCATCTGATAAAATTCAACACCCATTTATGATAAAAACTCTCGCCAAAGTGGGTATAGAGGGAACATATCTCAACATAATAAAAACTATATATGACAAACCTACAGCCAGCATAGTACTCAACGGTGAAAAACTCAAAAGCTTCCCACTAAAATCTGGGACAAGACAAGGATGCCCACTATCACCACTCCTATTCAACATAGTCCTGGAAGTCCTAGCCACAGCAGTCAGGCAAGAGAAAGAAATAAAAGGGATTCAAATTGGAAAAGAAGAGGTAAAAGTGTCATTATATGCTGATGACATGTTACTATATATAGAAAACCCTAAAAGGTCCACACACAAAAAAGTACTAGAGCTGATTGAAGAATTCAGCAAGGTAGCAGGTTACAAAATTAACGTTCAAAATCAGCTGCATTTCTTTACACTAATGATAAATCAACAGAAGAAGAAAGTAAAGAAACAATCCCCTTTAAAATAGCACCCGAAGTAATAAAATATCTGGGAATAAATCTAACCAAGGAGGTGAAAGAATTAT
Organism: Camelus bactrianus; assembly: GCF_048773025.1. NCBI lineage: Eukaryota > Metazoa > Chordata > Mammalia > Artiodactyla > Camelidae > Camelus > Camelus bactrianus. Next base: position 115,557,485 of record NC_133575.1, on the reverse strand, counting down.
ACACAGAAAACTATAAAACTTTGATGAAGGAAATTAAGAAGACTTAAAGAATGGAAAGATATCCCATGCTCCTGGATTGGAAGAATCAATATTGTTAAAATGGTCACACTGCCCAAGGCAATCTACAGATTTAATGCAATCCCTATCAAATTACCCAGGACATATTTCACAGAACTAGAACAAATCATAATAAAATTTATATGGAACCATCAAAGACCTAGAATTGCCAAAGCATTACTGAAGAGAAAGAAAGAGGCTGGAGGAATAACTCTCCCAGACTTCAGACAATACTATAGAGCTACAGTCATCAAGACAGCATGGTATTGGTACCAAAACAGACATATAGACCAATGGAACAGAATAGAGAGCCCAGAAATGAACCCACAAACTTTTGGTCAACTCATCTTCGACAAAGGAGGCAAGAATATACAATGGAATAAAGACAGTCTCTTCAGCAAATGGTGTTGGGAAAACTGGACAGCAGCATGTAAAACAATGAAGCTAGAACATTCCCTTACACCATACACAAAAATCAACTCAAAATGGATTAAAGACTTAAACATAAGACAAGATACAATAAACCTCCTAGAGGAAAACATAGGCAAAACATTATTTGACATACATTTCAAAAATTTTCTCCTAGAAGAAATAAAAGCAAGAATAAACAAATGGGACCTAATGAAACTTACAAGCTTCTTCACAGCAAAGGAAACCAGAAGTAAAACAAGAAGAAAACCTACGGAATGGGAGAAAATTTTTGCAAGTGAAACCGACAAAGGCTTGATCTCCAGAATATATAAGCAGCTCATACGACTCAATAAGAAAAAAATAAACAACCCAATCCAAAAATGGGCAGAAGACCTAAACAAGCAATTGTCCAAGGAAGACATACAAATGATCAAAAAGCACATGAAAAAATGCTCAATATCACTAATTATCAGAGAAATGCAAATCAAAACTGCAATGAGGTATCACCTCACACCAGTCAGAATGGCCATCATTCAAAAATCCACAAATGACAAATGCTGGAGAGGCTGTGGAGAAAGGGGAACCCTCCTACACTGCTGGTGGGAATGCAGTTTGGTGCAGCCACTATGGAAAACAGTGTGGAGATTCCTCAAAAGACTAGGAATAGACTTACCATGGGACCCAGGAATCCCACTCCTGGGCTTGTATCCAGAAGGAAATCTACTTCAGGATGACACCTGCACCCCAATGTTCATAGCAGCACTATTTACAATAGCCAAAACATGGAAACAGCCTAAATGTCTGTCAACAGGTGACTGGATAAAGAAGAGGTGGTATATTTATACAATGGAATACTACTCAGACATAAAAACCGACAACATAATGCCATTTGCAGCAACATGGATGCTCCTGGAGAATGTCATTCTAAGTGAAGTAAGCCAGAAAGAGAAAGAAAAATACCATATGAGATCGCTCATATGTGGAATCTAAAAAACAAAAACAAAAACAAACAAACAAACAAACAAAAACAAAGTGTAAATACAGGACAGAAATAGACTCACAGACAAAGAATACAGACTTGTGGTTACCAAGGGGGTGGAGAGTGGGAAGGGATAGACTGGGATTTCAAAATTGTAGAATAGATAAACAAGATTACACTGTATATCACAGGGAAATATACACAAAATGTTATGATAACTCACAGAGAAAAAAATGTGACAATGAGTGTGTATATGTCCATGAATGACTGAAAAATTGTGCTGAACACTGGAATTTGACACAACATTGCAAAATGATTATAAATCAATAAAAAATGTTAAAAAAAGTTACAAATCAAACTAAATGTTAGATAATATATGTTGTATCCTCCTCCTTTGAAAAATAAAATTTCACAGTGACCTGTAAGACCAAAAAAAAAAAATATGGTTAGAAGAGACAAAGAAGGTAATTACATAATAGTAAATGGGTCATTCCATTAAGAAGATATAATATCTGTAAATATCTATGCATCCAATAGTGGAGCACTTGAATATATAAAGCAAATACTAACAAAATATAGAGAGAAAATATACAAGTCAATAGTAGAAAAAAAATCCAGTTTAAAAATGGGCAAAAGACCCGAGTAGACTTTTTTTTTTTAAAGAAGATACGTGAATAGCCAACAGGTACATAAAAAGATGCTCAGCATCACCAGTTACTAAGAAAATGCAAATCAAAACCCCAATGAGCTTGTTAGAATGACATTATCAAAAAGACAAGAGATAACACACGCTGGTGAGGATATGAAGAAAAAGTAACCCTTGTGCACTTCTTGTAGGATTACAAACTGGTATAGCCACTATAAAACAGTATGGAAAAAATCCCCCCAAAATTAGAAGTAGAACTATTATATGATCCAGTAATTCCACTTCTGAGAATATAGCCCCGCAAAAGGAATCCATTAACACACTAACTTGAAAAGATATCTGCACCATGTTCACAGCGGCATTATTTATAATAGCCAAGATATGGAAACAACCTATGTGTTCACTGATGGATGAATTGGATAAAGTAGATGTGAGATATATAGATATAGATATAGATACAGATATAGATGTGTGTGTGTGTGAATATTATTCAGACATAAAAAAAGGAAATCCTGCCATTTGCATCAACATGGATGGACCTTGAAGGCATTTTGTTAAGTAAAATAAGTCAGAGAGAGAGAGACAAATACTATATGATCTCACTTATATGAGGAATCAAAAAATAAACTCATAGAAGGACAGATCAGAGTTGTGGTTACCAGAGGTGGAGTATGAGTGGAGGGGGAACTGGATAAATGTAGTCAAAAGTTACAAATTTCTAGTTATAAATACCTAACTACTAGGGATATAATGTACAACATGATGGCTATATTTAACACTGATATATGATATACATGAGAGTTATTAAGAGAGTAAATCCTAAGAGCTCTCATCACAAGGGAAAAAAATCTTTTTTTAATGTCTGAAAATAAACTGTCATTTATTTGTATTATTCAACTTATTTACATTTAATGCAATTATTAGTATATTTCCACTCAGAACTCTCATCTTGCTATTTGTCCCACTTGGTTATTTTTTTTTTTTTTTGCTTTTTCCTTTTATTGCATCTATATGAAATGATAGATGCTAACTAAACTTATTGTGGTGATCATTTCACAAAATACGTATGTCAAAACATTATGTTCACACCTTAAATTTATACAGTAATGTATGTCAATTATATCTCAATAAAACTAGAAAAAAACCCACTGTTACTGACTTAGGATAGGCCCTCCACATTTCTGGTCTCAAATATTCTCCTGTATAATGAGTATCTTGAGCTATGAGATTTTTAAGGGACTTTCTGAGCCTGATAATCCAAGATTTTAGCCGAATTTATTGAAGTCAACTGTGGCTGTGTACAACAGAGTCTGAAATAGGTTTTATTGTTTACTTGAAGGAAATGTGCAGTGTGCATTTGGGTGCAAATGGCAGCAAAATAGGCATTGAGAGGAGGGAAATCCAATGTTCCTGAAGTCCCAGAATCCTGGTGCCTGGCAGGGTGAATTATGACTGACATGCTCGTGTTTATCCCTTCAGCTGCAATCAGATCAGAGCAAATGATAAGGTATTGTCACATTTCTCAATGCAATTTTATGCTTTCCAATATGGGTTGGTAATTTGTAGTTTTTTTTTTTTTTTACTTTGATTTAAAAAAAATTTCATCTTGGTTGTTCTCTAGGAAAAAAATATCTTCCTTGGGAAAAAGTCTGCTTTTAAGGGAGGAGGAATATGGCACTGTGACAGAGCAAGCATGTATTAAATATCTGACATGTCATAGACATTTGAGTTTCCTTCTTTTCACCTCCCTCTTACCTCTCCACATTCACAGGCACTAGGACAGTGCCTAGAACATAGTAAAAAAGTCAGGAAATGACTGTGGAACAAATGAATGAATATGATGAGAACACTTTCCACAAAATCATTACCCAGAGTAATTGGGGAGAGGATGAAAGATTTACAGAGGATTATGGGGCCAAATTAAATAAATGAATGGGCTGTAAATGATAGTGATAATAACATGAAGAGTAACACTGAGAGCTTTGCAGGCATCAGTTGCTGTGCCAAGGGCTGACAACAGTACTTTGGAGTAGATATCATTATTATTTCCATTTTACAGTTTATGAAAAAGAGGCTCAGAGAGGTCACATGATCCACTTAAGGCCCCACAGACTGTACAAAGTTCCATCCCATCTATCTAGAATTTGTAGTTAGAAAAAACTTTGATGTTACAACCCTGTGAGGCAGTGGAGCTGGCTGGTTGGCTTAGGGGATATGGAGGCACTGCTGTTTCAGTGTGTCTGTGTAACTTCTGGTGTCCAGATGTTCTGGGGATTGTGGGATTGTGAAGAAGGCCCAAAGAGTAGGTTAGAAGCTGTGTCTATGCATTGTCCATGGGCTGTGTCCTCTGCATAGTGACTAGTTAGTTGTTTGCAAGATGACAGCCAGTCTGTTTTGTAGGTGCAACAAATGGAAAGGTCTTCATTCACTCAGCAGATACATTTTGAAAGCCTGCTTGGTATAAGTGGTAAGTCCTAAGCAAAGTGTTGGGGGTTCTGCAATGAAGACAGGCATGGGGTATAGTTTAAGGAGGGCACAATCTCATGGCAGAGAAACAGGAAAAGAGCGATGAGAATACTGAGTGTTGGGGGCTGGGGCAGCATGGATGCAGGGCCCTTAGTTAACCTGAGGTGCTCAGAGAAGGGCTTCCTCAAAAAACTGTCACTTAACCTGTGACATAGACTGAATAGTTAGCTTGTACTTGTCCAAAATGGGCTGAGGATAAGGGGGAAAGGCAGAAAGAGAGAGGTAGATGTGATCAAGCAGAAGGAATATTATGCATAAAGATTAAAGATACAAACTCTGAGAGCATGAAGATTTCAAGGAACTTAAAGTGGTTAATTATGGCTAGAGGGTAGACTGCAAGGGGAAGAGGGATATTAGAAGAGGCTGGAGAGGGAGGCAGAGGCTAGGTTAGGGCTCTGTAAGGGCTGGATAAGGCCTTTAGATCATATCCTCAAAGCCATGGAAAGACACTAAAGAATATTAGGCAGGAAGGTGTAGGGGTGATGGTGGTGGTGGAGTGGCAAGGGAATTATTAGGTCTGAGTGGTGTATTAGAAGAGTCTCTGACTGCAGTGAGAGTGGCAGGAGAATGGCAAGTGCAGGCACAGCAACTTCAGGGCAGTCATCAGCTTATGAGATGGTGGGTCCCAAGTTATAGTAGTAGAACTAGCAGTGGAGAAGAGGAGATGGCCTAAGAGAGGTTTAGAAGCTGAAATCATTAATACGTGAAAACTGACTGGATACTGGACCTGAAGAAGAGACATCAAAGATGACAATCAAGCGGGCATCTGACTTGAGTGACTAGAGGACGTGGGTAACATTTCTGGATGCAGGAAAGACTGGAGGAGCAGGTTTGAGTGGAAGATGATGAATTCAGCACTAGACATATGATGACACAGATGTCTGTGGGGAATGGTTGGCGGACGTGTCCTGGAGGCAACTGGATATCAAGGTCTGGAGCTGATGGTTGGAGCCTGGACTCAAGACAGCAATCAGGGATCAAGGCTTCACCAATGTAGGAAAGATGGTAGCTGAAGACTTAGGGTCTTCTGTGGTCCTCCACCCCTCCTCCATACTCCAGCCATGGGAGGGAATACAGAGTAAGAAGAGAATGTGGCCCAGACAGAGCCCAAGGAGGTACATACAACACATAAGGGGTAGGCCTGAGAGCAGCAATCAGCAAAGGAGACTGAGAATGGGCAGCCAGACAAGTACAAGAGAGATGGGGAAGAAGTGGTGCTGTGGACAGAAGCAGAGGGAGGGAAGACAGTGTTCCAAGAAGGATGGAGGGGTGGGAATGTTCAACACTGTCTTCTGATGCTGCTGATTTCAGGAAGGACAAGAACTGAAAAAAAAATCTACTTTGGATTTATGAAGAAAGAAGTCTTTGGTGAAGTTTGTAAGAGCATTTTCTGTGCGGTGATAGGAGTGGAGGCTAAACTGCAATGGATTGATAAGTAAGGGACGAGGTAAGAAAGATAACAACTGTGAAGGACTCCTTCAAGATGGTTTGTTTACAAGAAAAGGAGAAAGAAAGAATTGTAGATGGAGGGGATGGGGGATTGATAAAGCTTGTTATTTTTATTATTAAAAATTGTTTTATGTGGGAGAAAGTTAAATATGCTTTTAGGCTGAGGAGAAGAAAGCAATTGAAAAAGAGAAGATGAAGAGAAGGGAGAGAGGGAGGGAAGGGCTGAGGGACAGAGGGAAGGGGAGAGGGTGGGAGGAAGAATGAGGCCCAAGGATTGGGGTGTGGCACTGGCACAGGAATCCTCAGAGGAAAAGAGGCCAGGATGGTTGTCATTCAGGAGCATGAGAGTTCAGGGCTCCAGAATCCCTCCAATGGTAGGCAGAATAATGGGCCCCCACAGATGTCTACATCCTCTTCAATCAGAACCTGTGGATATGTGACCTTACACGATAAAAGGGAATTAAGTTTGCAAATCAGATGACCTTCAAATAGGGAGATGACCCTGAATTATCTGGGTGGGCCCAATGTAATCACAAGTGTTCTTATAAGTGGAAGAGGGAGGCCAAAGAGAAAACCAGAGATATGGCAGCCTGAGAAGGACTCTACCCTTTGAAGATGGAGGAATGGGGCCAGGATCCAAAGCATGTAGGAGGACTACTGAAGCTGAAAAAGGCAAGGAAGCAGATTCTCCCCTAAAGCCTCCAAAAGGAATTCAGCTTGGTAAGACTCATTTTGAATTTCTGGCCTCCAAACTATAAGATAGTAAATGTGTGTTAAGTCCTCAAGTTTGTGGTAATTTGTTATAGTAGCCATAGGGAACCAATACATCTCCCTTCACCTTTATTTCCTTCCAGGGTTCCAAACACTGGAAAATAATCAAGGCTCACCAGTTGAATGGGAATGTTGATTTATATAAATTTGGGCAAACATTTTAAACTCCTAGAATACTCTTATGTAAATTCTCCTGTTCAAATTCTGTTGGGAAAATCTGGCTTTGGAGTAGAAAGAAATCAATTCCACAAATATTTATTGCACACACAGTACTATACTAAGTGCTAGGAATACAACAGAGAACAAAACAGACAAAGCTGAACACTATTGGCATGGAGGGAGGTTTCTACTAACCTGCAGTAAGAATGGGGTAACTGCAGCACAAGTGTCTAATTCTCACCTTTTTGCATTTTTTTGTTCAGTGATTTTTGTCAGCTTTGTTGTTATCCCCATGGGTGAGTGAAGAGCACTTTTAAGACAGAATGGGAAAGGACTGGGTTGCCTAGGCTTTTCTCCAAGAAGTGCTTAGTGAAGGACATGTGTGGGTAGGGAGAAACCATACAAGTTGGAGTTTTGACAAGTGTCAGGGCAAAAGAACAAGGAGCTGAAAGCATTTGGAATAAAGGTAAAAGCCATGGAGGTGGCTAGAGACCTAGACAGCACTGATGCCAGGAAGGCGATACCACACTGGGAGAAAGTATAGTGACTGACAATCTGAATACCTGAGGACCTGCCTAATTGCCATGGATGTTGTGTCCCTGTCCTAGCTTGCTTGCCCATCATGGTATGGCTGCTATAGCATTGATAATAATGTGTTGACAGTGCTAGTTACCTGCCTGTCTCCCACAGGACTGTGAACTCCTTGAGGGGAGTGACTGTTTATGTCTGTACTTCCCAGGTCCATGCAAGTGCCAGGCTCAGAACAGTCACTGTTTCTCTGCCTCTGGGAGGAGTAGGGCAGAGAGACATACAGAGACTACAAGCCATAGATAAGAGATAGATAACCCTGAAAGGGAGGCAAGGAGGAAGCAAGGAAGGGAGGAAAGTGCCAACCTTTTAACCTAGTTTTCTCTGTTGCTGCCAGCCTTCCAAGCCTCCTTGTCCATTAGGGACCTTTTCATTCTCTCCACTTACCTGCTTTGAGGGATTGACAACTAAATGAAACTCACTTGAAAGATATCTTCAGCAAGCAGTCAGGGAGGGTCAATTAAGGGATTGTGGGAGCATGGACAGATGCATTTAAGGCCCTGCCTGTGAACATTTGGGGTAGCCCCTCAGCTCTGGCTTCTGGAAAGTTTGCTCACTTCTTAGGGAATCATTTGCAGCCTCAAATTCCCACTTTACAGGAGACCCAGAGACCAAGTAGAGGCAGGCCCTGGCAACAGTGTCTCAGCAGGGCCTCCCTGAAATCTTGGTACAGGAAGTACCCTGAGTTTGCTATATTATATCAACCAGGAAAGTGAAACACATCTTTCCAAATGAAAGAAAGGGATTCCCAGGGAAGAGAGGTTTTGGTTCTGGTTCTTTCCCACCTCTTCTGCCATAGCTACCAGTCTTCATCCACAGGCTTGTTTCATCACCCTAGTTCCCAGGAAAACAGTAAATTGAAGCCAATAACTGTTTCATTTTATGACATCTGCTCAATTTGTTACAGTTATTCACATCAGAGTATTTTTATTAGTATAACTTTCTTCTCATATAAACACAATTTTTCACCAAATGAATACTTAAATTGTTTCTCCTAGGGTGTGTAAATCAGCAGATCAGACCAAGCCTACTGCATTGACTCTTTTGTCATCAGCCTCTGTGGATCTCACACTTCACAGCTAGCAGAAGTTTCACTTTTTCCTGGGGGTTCAAGTTAGAAGGAGCATATTCAGAATCAGGGGTAAAGGATGTAACGTGAAATCAAGAAAGAAGAGTGGTGTGGTCTCATCCAGGAGTTATGTAGAAATGACGCCCAATCATTGGTATGTCAAGAATTTGGTACTCCTTCCCAGGCTGCCCACTGAAGCCATCTTTCAAGTGGATTTCATTTAGTTGTCAGTCATCTGAAGGAATAGACAAAATTAAAATGGAGGAGGAGGAGGCATGGTGGTCTGGCAGCAGCAAAGAGAAGACCAAGGAGAGGATCCTTTCTTCCCTCTCCCCTTTCAAGGCTGTTTAGATTTATCCCCTTTCTTCTGTCAGCAAAGCTGGAGGCTCAAGATAAAACTACAGCTGAGTTTCTCAAATTGTGGTTCATTGTCTCTTGTGCCTCTCTTCCCCTACTCTGTGAGATTAACAGGGGAAAAGAAAGTTTGACATATAGGAAACAACATGTGCAACATCCCGGAGGCTTGAGAGAGCAAGTAGCTGTTGAGGAACTGTTAGTTGTCAAGAGTGGCTCAAAAGGAGGGTATGGGGGGGAGAGCAGAGAACAGTGCAGGGGCACATGATGGAGACGTGGGTGCAGAGGTAAGTAGAAGTGAGCTGTACAGAGTTGTACTGGTCAGCATAAGGAGTTTGAACTTTATGAAGATAAATGGGGACTCACTGAAGGATGTTAAGTAGGAGAATAGCATGGTGAGGTGAGATTTAGCAAGACCTTTAAATGGCTGATGGTAGTACTGAATGGTAAGGAATAAGACTGATAGCAGGGAAGTCATTTAGAAGGCTGTTAAAATAATTCAAGCAACATACCATGTTCTGGACAAAGGTAATAAAAACAGGAAGTCCAGCTTCTCTAACACCACAGCCAAAGACAAAAGGATAAAATTTTAAAAAATAGAATTGATAGGATTTGATCTGTGATTAAATACGGAGGTGTGGAAGAAGAGATATAGCTCTATAATCAGATTTCTAGGTTGGATATCTAAATGGGTGTCTTGCCATTGGTTAATTATGGTTACAATCTGGTGTTGAGAGTGAGGGATCTGATGAATTTAGTTTGAGGAAATCCAATCAGAGATGTTTAGGAAGAAGTTGGGAGAAAAACCTGAACCAGATGTGTATTTGGGAATCATCACATAGAGATTATAATTGAATTCAGATAAAGAAATCCTTGGTAATCTCAGAAATATCACCTTTAATGAAGTTGTAAGTAATTTTTAGATGGGTACAGGAAAGTACAGAGGATCCTGCATGATACATTTTTGGAGATCATGAGTCTTCACTGAGGCCAACCTACCTACTGGTAAGACTTTTCTCTAGCAACCGGTGTTCAGCAGGCTAGGTGAATGAGGACAATGGAAGAATGACTTATTGTGTAAATAGGACATGAAAATGATAGGGAAAAGGAGTTGGCAATATTGACAAAGGAGTGGGAAGTAGAAGGAATTGAAGTTTTCAGAGTTTGAAAATCAAGTATTTTAGGTACATATGAGAAAATGAGAGAATTGAATGTTTGAATTTAAGACATCACAGTGGATTAATTTAAAGTATAATCAATGGAATAGACAGCTTAAGTCTCGTGAAGGAGAAAGCCATTTTTGGTGAGGAGGACAAGGGTGTTGGATGGATCTTCCACGGGGATATTGTAGTTACCCACAAAGATAGAAGATCTCAAAGTACAGAGGAAGATTGTGAGCCTGGAGACATGATCTTCAAGAAAGAGAACATTAAAGACATCAATGTTGAGGTGAGGAAACTATAACCAAATAATTCAAGCCATTATTACATTTTCTGTTCCCAGCCCTGGGCCTAACACAGAGTAATATCATAAGTGAATGAATGAATGAATGAGCTAATAATCTAAGGGATTCTATGAGTCTTCCTAGATAAATGTGGTACCTAGTCAAGGTGATTTTTGTTGCAGAGCCATGTTTTGTTGCAGATCCATGCCCAATAGTGAAGAGAGGGGCTTTCCTAAATTCCCAAAGTTATTCTAAATGAAGTAGGTAGAGTCCCCAGGGATTCATCCCACACTAGCCTTGAAACTGGTCACTACTGCTCCTACTCCTACTGAATTCTACTCCACGAGAACTTTCTCAAAGCCTACCATGGGAGCATTGAAGAACCTAAGCATATGGAGGCTGGAATCTGGAAAAAAAAAAAAAAAGATGGAGATCTACTCCTGGACACTCCTGCTCCTTACCTGTACACAACATTTGGCCTGGTTAGAGCTCAGGACTTTGGAGTGTTTGCTCTTTTGAGTCCCCTTAGAGCAGCCTCTGAGGTTGGAGCTTCCCCTCCATAGATCTCATTACACAGGAACATGGGGTCTCCTGCTCTGAGCAGGCATTTGACACGCTGTAAATCTTTGTTGCAATGTTCCTAGGCAGTCCAAATTTGGAACATAAAGACTGCATTTCACAGTATGACAGTCTTCTGTTTAGTGACTTCCTATTATTCTGATGTCACTTTTTGTAAGGGTTATAGACATAAGTAATTGCAACAGAAATTTCAAGAGTAAATGTTGCTATGGATCGAAAACAGAAAACAAAAATAATTCCATTGGTGGGTGGCAATGACAATACTAGGCCATATATATTTTTTCTGCTATTGGTAACTGCAGAATGCAAAGATAATAAATTCAAATTAAAGGTGGACATGAGGACTGGGCAGAGCAAAAGCCTAGTCTTCATTGTGAAAATCTCAATTCCGACTCAAATTGCCTTTACCTCCACACAGACTGAAAGCCAATGTCAGAAGTCAGTGCAGCTTACATTATAATATACTTGTGGATCCCTTGAGGATCTTATTAAAATGCAACTTTTGACTTAGAGGGCCAAGGGCAGGCCTGAGATGCTGCATTTCCAGCAAGTTCCCAAGTGGTGCTGCTGCTGCTGGTCCCTGGCCACAGCTGGAATAGCAGAGAATGAGAAAGGCTCAAGCCATAAATGGGCCAGGCCAGGGCAGTTTCCTAGTTCCTAGTGAGGTGAGAGTGCCATCCCTGGGTGCCAGCTAAATGGTCACGATAATGATCACAGTTTTAGGGTCAGAGTTGGGATTCCAGGGGCCTGATGTATAGCACCTAGATCTCCTCCCTTATGGAGTTCTGGACTGGAGAGTTAGACCCCTGAGTCAGGCAGGTGGAGATGGAAATAACAGCTCCATTACTGGTAAAGTCTGAACGAGAGACCTTGCATAGATGAGCAGTCAGTATAGACTTGTCAGTCCCTCATCCCAATTCTACAGACAAGCCCGCCCAGACATTTGCACAGCTGGTCAATCCCCTGCCTTCTCCCAAGGGTCAGGCCCCTTTCTGCTTGGCAGAGAGTGGATCATAAAGGCTTCACTGTGTCCTAGAACAGAGCGGGAGGAGGGGGCGGCTTAGGACGAAAGAAATTATATTTTAAAGTTTTTTTTTCCCATGCTTATCTTCCTCCCCCACTGCACACACTCACACACCCACACATGAACTAAACAGTAAGCATTCTCATGGCAGGGATTTAATCTGCATCATTCACCACAGTAGTTCCTGCTAGAATATTGCCCAATGCCCAGTAAATGCTCAAAAATATTTGGTGAATGAATGAACTTTCACACAACTCTATGAGGTAGATATTATTTTATCCCCATCTTTCTGATGAGGAAACAGAGGCACAGAGTGGTGAAACAGCATGCACAAACAATATACACAAACAACCTGTCTTCTTTCCACCTAATGAAACAGCCACATTGCCCTTTCCTTATAGCTTTCCAGCTGCCACCATCTGAAAATGTCTGCTCAATCAATAATACTCAGCATGCATTTTTCCTTCCTTCTTTCTAACAGAACCCTAGGTTTTGTTTATGAGTCTACTCCTTCCACACTGAGCTTATATGCATTGGGTTAATGTGACCCTTTTTAGCACCTGAGACAGATTTGATAGGTTTGAGATAATGCATCATCCTTGCCCTTAATTAATTCAGAAATTGGAGTAATGAAAAATTGGCTATGGGATTCTGGGAGAGTTTTTGTTCATTCTTTTGACAGAATTTCCACTAGTGATTCTTTTCCCCTTTCTGAATGCAAGTGAAAAAGCAAGTAACACCATGTGATGGTGTTATCTGTCCCATAACCCAAGAGGAATAACAATAGGATGAAACCTATGGACAGCTGAGTGGAAGGAACTTGAGTCTCTGATGATATTAGTAAGCCACTGGATCAACAAGCCCTAAAGCCCACCCTACATCTGCATTATGTGGTTCAGTTAACTTCCTTTTTGTTTGAACTAGCTTAATTTGATTTTTTTCTTTTATTTGAAGCCAAATGTATAGTAAATGGCACATAACAACCTTATCTCTGTTCCCTCCTAAACGAAGAGGGTGAAAGAGGGACAGAATCTTAAAGACCATTCATCAGACTCTGGGTCATTCATGTCCCTCTATCCCTTGGCTTCCTCTCCTGTCTTTCTGTCATTCAGAATTATAGAGTAACAAAAAAAAATCTCCCTTAGACTTCTTGAAGAGCCTTGTACTCTTTGTAAGTATATCTGTATGGAGAAAAGAACAGTCAAAATCTCTCATGCTTTACACGTTCATCAACCACCTACTAAATGTTTAGGGAACTTCACTTTTAAGATATCTTGTTGATAACTTATGTTTACTTCTCCTCCCTCCCAAAATCCCATTGAGGGTGTGAGAGAAAAGTAAATACAAGATGAATCCCGTCATGCATTAGAAAGCCTTGAAGAATGCCATGAATCATCTAGAACATGAAGCAAATTTTGGAAACTACAATTCAAATGGGATAAAATTAATGGTGGATCCTGACAGAACTGAGCAAAGTAAAGCTCTGTATATGTGAGAAAGAGACCTCTGAACTCGGGAAGACCTAACGATTAGAGGCAGCTATAGGTGAGAGTGGAAAAAAGCCATAGAGAGACTCTTCAGATTATTTAAGAGTAGGGAGCAGCTTTAGTGATAATTTCTCAAAGCAGCTGATTATGTTGTTTTCTTCAGTTAAAAGTGTGAGTGTGTTCAGGGATAGTTCCACAGGCATCTTCAAGGTGTACAAGGGATACAGAGTTCCTACGATGTTTGCCCCCAACACCAGCATAGTCAGGATTCTGTAATCAGAGTCCTGAGTCAGTGCATAGGGAATAAGAAAATTTACTTATTCTGTGGTAATACACATGTCTATCAATATTGATCAGTCCAGATCAATGATTCTCTTTCTTGGCTGCATATTGTAATCACTTGGATAGCTTTAAATACTGACACTGAAGAGTGGTTACCTTGGGGAAGGTATTAATTGGGAGGGGCAAGAAGGAGCTTTCTAGAGTGCTACAGATGGCCTATATCAGGGGTCAGACATGATCATTCGTTTATATATTGCCCACAGCTGCTTTTGTGCAACAGTTCATTAGTTGTGATAGAGAGTGGCTAGACCATAAAGCCAAAAATAGTTGGCTCTTTACAGAAAAATTTTCCCAACCTTTGGTCTATGTCTTTGAGTCATGATGTATTGTGTATATATGTGTATATAAGTTAGATAAAGATATATTGAGCTGTACACTTAAAATTTTTGTGCTATACTGTGTGTAAATTATACCCTTAAAAAGAAGTAAATAAAAATTTTAAAAAAAGAAAGTGCTTGGGTACCTCCTCTAGATAGTCTTATTTAATTGGTCTATGGTATGTTATGCACATCAGGGTTTTTTAAGCTCCCAAAGCAATTTTAATGAGCAAATAAGATTGAGAACAATAGAGTTAGATCCTTATTTATGTGAGCAAACAAGGATCATCAAATATTTAAGGAAAACCAACCACATGAAAAAAAAGACACCAAGTGCACAAAAATAAGAACCAATCCTTGAAGAAATAGTTAATAAAGAAAACAGAACAGATATCATTATTATGCTATAAAATATAAGAGGGTAACATATCCACTAAATATGAGTAGTTAGCTTTTTAAAAAGAATCAGAGAAAACAGTTATTTTAACTAATAATCATTGTCAGAAATCTCAGTCAAATGATTAAATAACAGAAAGAAAATACATGTGTCACAAATTAGTGAACTGGAAGATTAATTGATGACATCCTCCCCACATTGGTACCAAAGAAAAGAATAGGAAGATTATGGCAGAGAAGTTAGGAAACTTGGAAGACAGATCTAAAAGAGTAAATGTCGGGGAAATGAGGCCAAGATGGCAGAGTAGTAGGATGCTCGTAGCTCACTCTCTCCCACAGATACACCAAGACTCACATCCATGGATCCACTCAGCCAACCAGAGCACCTGCGGAGCTCCAACATAACATCGCCCTCTTCAAAAGACAAAGACCAAAAACCTGGTAGGAGAAAAGGAAAAAGAAAGAAGAAAAGGCAAAGCAGCGCGGGACGGGTCCCGCAGGGAGGGAGCGGCAAAGGAGGACTAGCGCTCGCTCGCTGGGGCTCCCCTCTCCAACAGAGAGGCCAGCGGGACGGGGGGAGCCTCCGAGGCTCAGATCTGTATGGAGCAGCCCTTGACCTACAAAACTGTTAAAGGGGCACAGAGGGTCCCCGCGAAACCCAGCCCGAGATGCGGGCCGGCGGCTGGGGGCAGGGCCAAGTCGCCCGAGCCGGGCGGAGGGCGGAGACGGCTGCGCTGAGGCGGCCCCGGGGGACTGCATGGGGCTGCGCGCCGTGGCTGTGGGTGCACAGGGCAGAACCACCTGGGCCCTCCATGAAACAGCATGGCTGATGCGCGCTGGAGGGAAGGGTGCATACCCCCATCTCTGAAAACCCGCGGAAGGTTTTCCGCGAGGAGAGGCGGGGCTAAGGTGCGGCCGCCATATCCTCTGGCGCGGCTGCCATATCCTCTGGCGCTCCGCACCCAGGTTGGGGTGGGGGTGAAACCTGAATCTGTGCCTGGGGGCTCGGCAGCCTCGGAGGCCACACAGTGGCTTGTATGCAGCCCAAGTCAGATAGGATCCTTCCGCCCTGGTGCCTCGCAAATTTCGCGCCCAGGAAAAACAAGGAGCTGAGTTTGGACACGAAGCAGGGGCGGGCTGGAGCTGCGGAGCGCATGGCTCTGGGGGACTGCGGGTGGCCCCCCGCCCGAGGCTGAGCACGCAGCTGCACAGAGCTGCAGAACAACAGATTCCAGCGGACAGTGGGTGGCCCCCTGCAATGGGGCGGAGCGCGCAGCAGAACGGAGTGCGCAGCTGCACCAAGCCACAGAGCGACCCGTGCCAGGAGACGGTGGGTAGCCCCCCGCACCTTTCTGGCAGGAACTCTGTGCTGAGAGGGGGCGCGATCTGCTTGCCAACAGGCATTGGGAACAGCACAGACGAGGGCACCAACAGAGGGCCTCTGTAAACAGCAAGCTGAGTTCGCAAAACGGCGAGGACAGAAAGACTTTTCATTAAGAGCAGTCTCCAGGAAAACACACCCTCCCCCCTTTTTTTAAATCTGTTTTTACCTGTTGTATTTTATATTACCTTTTTAATTTTTACTTTTTAAACAATTATATATCATCCCAGTTTTAATCCCTTTAAAATTTTTCTTTTAAAATAATGTTATTATTTTTAAAAATCCACGTCATTTTTACCTCTCTTGGTTTTGATCTCCTGTTATTGATTAATCACAGGTTTCAAGTATATTTTTCCCTCTTTTCTCCTTTTTAAAAGGTTTTTAAGAGACATCTCAACCCGATTACTATTCTGCTTCAACTCGCTCTTCAATTATTCATTATACACAGTTTTCAAACCTTTTTTCTCCCCTTTTTCAAAATTCTCTCTTTATCATATCTTTTTTATCTGTTCTATTTTTTATTGCCTTTTTAATTTCTACTTTCTAAACAATTGTATATGCTTCCAGTTTTAGTTCCTTTTTAAATATTTCTTTCTAAACAGTTGTATATGCTTCTAGTTTTAATTCCTCTAAAATTTTTCTTTTAAAGTAGTTATATATTATTTTTTAAAAAATCCACCTGATTTCATTTTCATTTCTTTTGGGTTTGATCTCCTGTTATTGATTATAAATAGTTTTCAAATATCGTTTTTTGATCTTTTTTACTTTTTTTAAGGGATTTTAAAAAAGATATCTCAACTAGAATGCTAGTCTGATTCAAATTGTGCTTCTATAATTGATTATACACTGTTTTCAAACCTTTTTTTCTCCCTTCTTTTAAAATTCTCTTTCTGTCTCCTTTTTTTTTTTTAAAGTTTCATTCCTGCATAGGCGATAGATAGATAAATAAACTCCTTTAAGGAACACAATAGATAACTGATACTCCATAAGCCACAGTGCCAGAGAGATACGAGCAAGATGAAGAAGCAGAGAAACAATTCCCAATTAAAAGAACAAGAGAAATCCCCTGAAAGAAAGATCAATGAAATAGACATTGATAGCCTACTAGATCAAGATTTCAAAAAAGGAGTCATCAAAGTATTGAAGGAACTAAAAGAGATAGTGTTTAGAAATATAAAATATGTCAAAAATGAAGTCAAAGCTATTAAGAAGAGCCAAGTAGAATTGGCAAACTCATTGGCTGAGATAAGAACTGATCTAAAGGCTGTACAAAGCAGACTAGATAATGCAGAGGAATGAATAAGTGACCTAGAAGACAGGACAACAGAAAGCACCCAATCAGAACAACTGCAAGATAAACAAATAAAAACAAATGAAAGCAACATAAGGGACCTATGGGATAATATAAAGCATCCCAATCTTCACATAATAGGGGTCCCAGAAGGGGAAGAAAGATCAAAGGGGATTGAAAAGGTTTTTAAAGAAATCATGACTGAAAACTTCCCAAACTTAAAGGAGGACTCAGATACCCAAGTACAGGAAGTTCAAAAGGTCCCAAACAGGAAGAAACCAAACAGACCTACACCAAGACATATCATAATCAAGATGGCCAGAGTCAAGGATAAAGAAATGATCCTGAAGGCAGCAAGAGAGAAGCAAAGAGTGAGTTACAAGGGAACCCCCATAAGGCTATCAGCTGATGTCTCTACACAAACACTACAGGCCAGAAGGGAGTGGCAAGATATATTCAAAGTCCTGAATGAAAAAAAGATGCAGCCTAGGATACTCTATCCAGCAAGGCTATCCTTTAGGGTAGAAGGAGAGATAAAGAATTTCACAGACAAGCAAAAACTACAAGAGTTTAGCAACACTAAACCCATGCTAAAAGAAATATTGACAGGTCTACTGTAAATAGAAAAGCAGCAGGATGCTACAAAAATGAGAAAATCATAACTGGAAAGGTGATAACTCATGAATTACAAAGAAAATAAACACAAAATTTTAAAAGAAGACATCAAAATCATTAAGAGTGGGAGAGGGAAGTAAGAAAATATAGAGTATTTTTTTTTCTTTCTTTTAAAAATTTTTGTTCTCGGTAGGATGGGTTCGAGATATAGTAATGGGATAATAGACTTACAGAAAAGGGTAACCACAAGCCAAAAACTCACAAGGGAGTCACAAAAACTAAATAAAATCCATGATAATACAAAGGAAAATTACCAAACCACAAAAGGAAGAAGAAAGGAACAAAGAGGAAACACCAAATAAACTGAAAAGATAAGTTCAAAATGGCAATAAACACACATCTATCATTAATTACTGTAAATGTTAATAGACTAAATGATCCATTCAAAAGACAAAGAGTGGCATACTGGATAATAAAGCAATAACCTTCAATATGCTGCATACAAGAGACCCACTTTAGGGAGAAGGACACGTATAGATTGAGAGTGAAAGGATGGAAAAGGATATTCCATGCAAATGGAAAAGCCAAAAAAGCTGATGTTGCAGTACTGATTTCAGACAAAATAGACTTTACAACAAAGGCCATAAACAAAGATAAAGAAGGACATTTTATAATGATTAAAGGAGTGATACAAGATGAGTTTTTTACACTCATTAAGATATATGCACCCAATATAGGAGCACTTAAATACACAAAACAATTACTAACAGAGATAAAGGGGGATACTGATGGGAATACAATCATAGTTGGAGGCTTTAACACCACATTAATATCACTACACAGATCTCCCAGACAGAAAATAAATGAGGCAACAGAGAAACTAAATAGTACAATAGAAAAATTAGTTTTGTTGTATATTTTAAGAGCATTACACCCCCTAAAAATAGGATATACAATCTTTTCAAATGCACATGGAACATTTTCTAGGATTGATCATGTACTTGGGCACAAAATAAACCTCAACAATTTTAAGAAGACAGAAATTATCTCAAGCATCTTTACTGACCACAATGCCATGAAACTAGAAATCAACAACAGAGAAACAGAGGAGAAAAAAAGGAAAGCATGGAGATTAAACAATATGCTATTAAAAAACCAATGGGTCAATGAGGAAATCAAAGCTGAAATTAAAAATACCTTGAGACAAATGATAATGAAAGCACAACCACACAAACTTTATGGGACACAGCAAAGGCAGTGCTAAGAGGGAAGTTTATAGCAATACAGGCCTTCCTCAAAAAAGAAGAACAATCTGAAATAAACAATTTAACCCACCAACTAAAAGAACTAGAAAAAGAAGAACATAAAACCCCAAATGTCAGCAGAAGGAAGGAAATAATAAAGATCAAGGAGGAAATAAATACAATAGAGATTAAAAAGAACCATAGAAAAGATCAATTAAACCAAAAGCTGGTTTTTTGAAAAAGTAAATAAAATCGAGAAACCTGTGGCAAACTCACAAAGAAGAAAAAAGAGAGAGCACAAATTAGCAAAATAAGAAAGGAAAATGGAGAAATTACAACAAATAAAATATAAATACAGAATATCATACAAGAATATTATGAAAAACTATATGGAACCAAACTGGATAACCTAAAGGAGATGGACAAGTTTCTTGAAACATACAGTCCACCAAGGCTGAATCAAGAAAATTGACCATTTGAACAAATCTATCACTAGAAATTAAATAGAAATAGCAATTAAAAAACTCCCTACAAATAAAAGTCCAGGACCAGACGGCTTCACCGGGGAATTCTACCAAACACACAAATAAGAACTCATACCAGTCCTTCTCAAACTCTTCCAGACGATTGAAAAGGAGGGAATACTCTCAAACTCATTCTATGAAGCCACCATCACCCCGATACCAAAACCAGGCAAAGACGCTACCACAAAAAGAGAATTATAGGCTAATATCACTGATGAACATAGAGGCCAAAATCCTCACCAAAATATTAGCAAATAGAATCCAACAACACGTAAAAAAGATTATACATCATGACCAAGTGGGGTTCATCCCAGGGACACAAGGCTGGTTCAATATACTCAAATCAATCAATGTAATACATCACATCAACAAGAGAAAGGACAAAAACCACATGATCATCTCAATCGATGCAGAAAAAGCATCTGATAAAATTCAACACCCATTTATGATAAAAACTCTCACCAAAGTGGGCATAGAGGGAACATATCTCAACATAATAAAAGCTATATATGACAAACCTACAGCCAGCATAGTACTCAATGGTGAAAAACTCAAAAGCTTCCCACTAAAATCTGGGAAAAGACAGGGATGCCCACTATCACCAATCTTATTCAACATAGCCTTGGAAGTCCTAGCCACAGCAGTCAGGCAAGAGAAAGAAATAAAAGGGATCCAAATTGGAAAAGAAGAGGTAAAAGTGTCACTACATGCTGACGACATATTACTATATATAGAAAACCCTAAAAGGTCCACACACAAAAAACTACTAGAGTTGATTGAAGAATTCAGCAAGGTAGCAGGTTACAAGATTAACATTCAAAAATCAGTTGCATTTCCTTAACTAATGATGAATCAACAGAAAAAGAAAGAAACAATCCCCTTTGCAATAGCACCCAAAGTAATAAAATATCTGGGAATAAATCTAACCAAGGAGGTGAAAGAATTATACACAGAAAACTATAAACCATTGATGAAGGAAATTAAAGAAGACTTTAAAAAACGGAAAGATATTCCATGCTCCTGGATTGGAAGAATCAATATTGTTAAAATGGTCACACTGCCCAAGGCAATCTACAGATTTAATGCAATCCCTATCCAATTACCCAGGACATATTTCACAGAACTAGAACAAATCATAATAAAATTTATATGGAACCATCAAAGACCTAGAATTGCCAAAGCATTACTGAAGAGAAAGAAAGAGGCTGGAGGAATAACTCTCCCAGACTTCAGACAATACTATAGAGCTACAGTCATCAAGACAGCATGGTATTGGTACCAAAACAGACATATAGACCAATGGAACAGAATAGAGAGCCCAGAAATGAACCCACAAACTTTTGGTCAACTCATCTTCGACAAAGGAGGCAAGAATATACAATGGAATAAAGACAGTCTCTTCAGCAAATGGCGTTGGGAATACTAGACAGCAGCATGTAAAGCAATGAAGCTAGAACACTCCCTTACACCATACACAAAAATCAACTCAAAATGGATCAAAGACTTAAATATAAGACCAGATACAATAAACCTCCTTGAAGAAAATATAGGCAAAACATTATCTGACATACATCTCAAAAATGTTCTCCTAGAAGAAATAAAAGCAAGAATAAACAAATGGGACCTAATGAAACTTACAAGCTTCTTCACAGCAAAGGAAACCATAAGTAAAATAAAATGACAACCTACGAAACAGGAGAAAACTTTTGCAAATGAAACCGACAAAGGCTTGATCTCCAGAATATATAAGCAGCTCATACGAATTAGTAAGAAACAACCAAACAACCCAATCCAAAAATGGGCAGAAGACCTAAACAAGCAATTGTCCAAGGAAGACATACAAATGATCAATAGGCACATGAAAAAATGCTCAATATCACTAATTATCAGAGAAATGCAAATCAAAACTACAATGAGATATCACCTCACACCAGTCAGAATGGCCATCATTCAAAAATCCAGAAATGACAAATAATGGAAAGGCTGTGGAGAAATGGGAACCCTCCTACACTGCTGGTGGGAATGCAGTTCGGTGCAGCCCCTATGGAAAACAGTGTGGAGATTCCTTAAAAGACTAGGAATAGACTTACCATATGGCCCCGGAATACCACTCCTGGGCTTGTATCCAGAAGGAACCCTACTTCAGGATGACACCTGCACCCCAATGTTCATAGCAGCACTATTTAAAATAGCCAAAACATGGAAACAGCCTAAATGTCCATCAACAGGTGACTGGATAAAGAAGAGGTGGTATATTTATACAATGGAATACTACTCAGACATAAAAACCGACAACATAATGCCATTTGCAGCAACATGGATGCTCCTGGAGAATGTCATTCTAAGTGAAGTAAGCCAGAAAGAGAAAGAAAAATACCATATGAGATCGCTCATATGTGGAATCTAAAAAACAAAAACAAACAAACAAACAAACAAAAACAAAGTGTAAGTATAGGACAGAAATAGACTCACTGACAGAGAATACAGACTTGTGGTTGCCAGGGGGGTGGAGAGTGGGAAGGGATAGACTGGGATTTCAAAATTGTAGAATAGATAAACAAGATTACACTGTACAGCACAGGGAAATATACACAAAATGTTATGATAACTCACAGAGAAAAAAATGTGACAATGAGTGTGTATATGTCCATGAATGACTGAAAATTTGTGCTGAACACTGGAATTTGACACAACATTGTAAAGTGATTATAAATCAATAAAAATGTTAAAACAAACAAACAAAGCATAAATACAAAACAGAAACAGACTCATAGATACAGAATAGATACAGAATACAAACTTGTGGTTGACAAGGGGGCAGAGGGTGGGAAGGGATAGACGGGATTTCAAAACTGTAGAATCGATAAACAAGATTATACTGTATAGCACAGGGAAATATACACAAGATCTTATGGAAGCTCACAGAGAAAAAATGTGACAATGAATATATATGTGTTCATGTATAACTGAAAAATTGTGCTCTACACTGGAATTTGACACAACCATGTAAAATGATTATAAATCAATAAAAAATGTTAAAAGTGTAAATGTCTATAAAATAGGAGTCCCAGAAGTAGGTAACAGAGAGAATGTAGGGAATGAAATAATAGTGAAGTAAATAATAGTGAAGTAAAATTGTTCTGTACTAGAGAACAACTTGAGTCTTAAGATCAAAAGTTTTCACCCAATTAGATAATGTTGATTTGAGGGAAATATATCTACTTAAGTAGGGAAATGGGAAAGTGTTGCTTAACAAAATGAGAATGTGTTAAACTTGCAAATCAAGAGAGAAACAGATAAGTAATAGGCAGGGTATAATGTGTCCTTATTCCAGTGACCAAGACAAGCCAAGAACACAACTGGAGTTCAAGTTAAGTGTCCCAGCGAAACTTAACTATACAAATATCACTGACAGATGTTCCAATTTTAGGCTCCTTCTTTATACAAACTCTATTGCAGTAAGAAGAGCCATGTGTAAGTAAAATAACCTGTAATTAGGGGAGAAATCTCATGATCTACCTAGCTTCTTATAGAGTAAAGCCAGGACAAGAAGTTTGGCGGGAATTGTGCAGTAGAGAGAGGATAAGATCACATAGGTATATTCTTGGGCTAAATAAAAATAATTTACGGGGCCTGTGTGGGCCTGTAGAGAAAATAACTCATGTTTCTGCACAGTTAAGGTTTTCTGAGCAAATCTTACTGAAACTTGGGATTTGGGATAAAAGGGCAAGCCTTGGAAGGTAATTTACAACTGTATAGTGAGAGAACTCCAGACAGATTTAACATCAGAGGTATGGTTACATTTCATTCCTAGATAGTAAAGCTGGAGACAATGGTCTTATCTTTCCCTTAGAAAGATTTATTTACATTCCAAAAGGTTAGAGCAAGACCACCAGATCCTTCTCAAAGAATAAAGATTTTTCTCCCTTCTTTCAATAGGGACAGCACCCTCCTTCTGTATAAATGGCCAGAATCACTTCTGCTGTGTTCCTGGTCTGCAATATATTCTATTCTGTAGGGTGACATCCAACTCTCATCATTTTATCCCTCATGTAAGAAACTGGAGCACAGGTGAACTACAAAATTGTTATTTTATTGAAAGTAAATAATGATTAATGTACTCTGCTCCAGAAATCTCACATGTGCATTCAGGATAATATTAATAAATTGGGATATTAAGATTTTAACAGCCCACAAACTCTGGACATTTTAATATACTTCTCATTAAGATGGTTATAGTAAGCATAAGTAGCTCAGATATTTGTGTATCCATATTATATCATGTTTTCTGCTAGTTGCATTGCTGCACCGGAGGAAATCCCAGAAGTAGAAGATGGGAAATATCATTCTCCTTGTAGCTTTTGTGGATTGCTTTGGATAAAAAACAACTGTGGCACTTTACTGCGTTGATTGTTTAACATGTTCTTAAGAATGACTGGTTCTTAAGAACATGTCATTAAGAACCTAGTCAGAATGGCCATCATTCAAAAGTCCACAAATGACAAATGCTGGGGAGGCTGTGGAGAAAAGGGAACCCTCCTACACTGCTGGTAGGAATGCAGTTTGGTGCAGCCACTGTGGAAAACAGTGTGGAGATTCCTTAAAAGACTAGGAATAGACTTACCATATGACCCAGAAATCCCACTCCTGGGCATATGTCCAGAAGGAACCCTACTTCAGGATGACACCTGCACCCCAATGTTCATAGCAGCACTATTTACAATAGCCAAGACATGGAAACAGCCTAAATGTCCATCAACAGATGACTGGATAAAGAAGAAGTGGTATATTTATACAATGGAATACTATTCAGCCATAAAAACGACAACATAACGCCATTTGCAGCAACATGGATGTCCCTGGAGAATGTCATTCCAAGTGAAGTAAGCCAAAAAGAGAAAGAAAAATACCCTATGAGATCACTCATATGTGGAATCTAAAAAAAAAAAAGTACATAAATACAAAACAAAAACAGACTCATAGACAGAGAATACAAACTTGTGGTTGCCAAGGGGGCAGAGGGTGGGAAGGGACAGGCTGGGATTTTAAAATTTGCAGATACTGACAGGCATATGCAGAGTAGACAAACAAGATTATACTGTATAGCATAGGGAAATATATACAAGATCTTGTGGTAGCTCACAGCAAAACAAAAAATGTGACAATGAATATATGTATGTTCATGTATAACTGAAAAATTGTGCTCTATACTGGAATTTGACACAACATTGTAAGATACTATAACTCAATTAAAAAAAAGTTAAAAAAAGAACCATGCTTACCCAGAGAGTCAGAATAAGCAGAATAGACACCAAAAGGCATAGGTCAGCTGGAATTGTGTTTAGAGTATTAAAGAGAAGACAAAAGGCCAAACTGCATTAGTGAGGCTGGGCTCTATTATGCTGTGGTAGTAAACTACCTCAAATCACAGAGTTTAATTCAACAAAGGTTTATTTCTTTCTCAAACTATGTGTCCGTTGCACGTCAACACAGGGACCCTGTTCATTATAATCAGGGACCCAAGCTAATGGAGACTTCATCATAACATCTACTTCCATGATCACATAGCAGGGTAAAAGAATGTGGAAAATTGCACACTGACAATTTAAACTTGTCTTTGGGTGAAATATATAACTTTGGTTCACATTTCTTGAGCAAAACAAATCATGTGGCCTCATCTAAATTCAAGGAGTGTGAAAGAGGAATCCTACAATGTGCTTGAGAAGTGAAATACTCAGTAGATAGCACTAATCACAACCCCAGTCTTCCTTTCTTGTCACCAAATATCTTGTCTACTCTTCTTTCTTCATGCAGAACACATTTACCCCTCCCCACAGGAGGAATCGAGAAGTCTCATTCAGTCACTTTTTCACTCTCAAAATCTAGATCTCTGAATGGTGTTTAGAAATTTCTTTATCTGTTTTGGAGGTGCCACCTCTTAGTCCAGAAGACTATGAACTAAAAAGAAAAGTTGTTTGTCCCCTCATATCCAATATTCAGTGGAGGAATAGGGAAAGACACCCACAATATTAATCTCTTCTGGAGATATTAGGAATCACAACACAGTGACTGGTTAACAGCAACTCTTAAATCCTACTAGACAGACCTAGAAAGAATCCCCTGCCTAGCAGGTGAGAATGTTCCTTGGTTAAGTCCTCATTCTGCTCCCTGGGAGGAGGAATTCCTGGTCAGTTTTTCTCTATGGACCATTTCTCTGCCCTCAGAGGGTTTCTTCCTTTTCTGTCACTCTCCTTGACCACATCTGGATCAAGCATCAGAAAATATTTACTCCTTGGGAACTGAAAAACTCACAAGCTGCTTCCTATTTATAGTAGATTTGGAGCCCAAGGGTCATTTTAAGTTTCAAATAGTCACAGTAATTTTGTCCAGGCTTCTTACCTAATTAGTTTGACTCAGCTCCAAATGTCAATAACCATACCCACAATTCATGGCTAAACACACTTTTTACATTTACTATATGTATTTGCTTTATCATACTCATGTCTCTTACAACTTAACTATGAGTACTTTGAGCCTACCAGGGTTTTACGGGTGAGCTTAACCCTAAGTTTATTTTCCCTCAGCTATTCTTTCCAATAGGAAATTTTTACTTGTGGCAACAGCCCTAATTTGTCTTTCCTTTGAGACAACACAATCCATTCAGAGATTTTTACAATGGTCAAATAGTCATGTCCTTGATTTAATCCTACTCTAAGGCTGTTTTATGAAGCTTTTCTCAACAACAAAAAAATTTCTTTGTTTTAGCTTTTATTCATTGAGGCTAAGAAGC
Source organism: Camelus bactrianus (assembly GCF_048773025.1). Lineage (NCBI taxonomy): Eukaryota > Metazoa > Chordata > Mammalia > Artiodactyla > Camelidae > Camelus > Camelus bactrianus. The sequence continues at coordinate 115,531,042 of NC_133575.1, read as the reverse complement.
AATTAATTGTCTCCTCCAATTTTACAAGTCCTCACATTTCTGGACTCTATATTCTCTTTTGTCACTGCTTGTAAAGTAGCCAATTCTTTTCTGACCTCAGCACTTTCTTTTAATAACTTGTAAAATGTGGTCAACAGTGACTAACACACAGTACCAACATTCTCTATTCCAATCTCTTCTCCTAGAGCTAAACATTCATTAGGTAAATTATCTGCCTTACAAATTAATGCAGGCGACAGTTTTAGTAAATATTTCACTAATAGAAAACATAGATCAAACATGGATCACAAGTATTCCATTCCCTAATAACAGTTTATTTGGTATCTACCATCTGGTACCACAGCCAATGCTACATTTATTATTATTATTATTATTATTATTATTATTATTATTATTATTATTATTATTATTATTATTATTAATTTTATTGTTTTTTTATGCCAATACCTTCCTGTTTCAGTCTGGATAGGCTAGATTATGCTGTCATAATAAACAACCCAAAATATCAGTGGCTTAAAACAACAAAAGATTTATTTGTTTTTCATACTACCTGTTCCATGTTGGGCAGCAGGAGGGCTTTATTCATTGTAGTTACTAAGAGACTAGACTTACAGAGGCTTTAGACTAATGTCAGTTTCCACAATCATTATTACAGAGTGAAGAGAATGTGCAAATCGTATACTGCTATTAAAGCTTCTTCATAGAAGCAATATGTTATCTCTTCTCAAATCTTGTTAGCCAATACATGTCACAAAGCCAAGAGTAACTTCAAGGAATGTGGGAAATACAATCTACCTTGTACCCAGGAGAAGAACCAGAAACATTTGAACAACAGTACTGATGACTTAGCGTAAGAAACCTATACATACCCTAGATAATTTTTTCATATTCCATAGATTAAAAAAAAAACACTGTAATTTTCTACAGAGAAAGAAGAGGCTACCTATAAAAAATGTGAGTCTGATTTGTATCAGACTTCTCATCTACAATGCAGTATGTTAGAAATAGTAGAGTAGTGTCTATACAATGACAAGGGAAAGGGATTTTAAATTAGAATTCCCTAGCCAGGAAGATTATTAATCAAGTATGATGGCAAAATAAAGGTCTTCTAAGCCACACAAAGTCTCAGAAAACTAACAAGCCATGTAGCATCACTGAAATAATTACTCTGAGACATACTCTGGCAAAAGAAAAATAGAATCCAAGAAAAAGGCAAAATATAGGAAATAGTGTTGAACAAAAAATAAAACTTGTTGTTTATGATAAATAGCTATTGATAATAAGGCTAAAAATTAATGCAATTTTTAATGTAATGGCTTATATAATAGCAGTGAAGTACTATTGAAAATAATTATTTGAAATAAAAGTTCAGTTGATAGCAATAGAACCTGGATAATATGGGACGGAAGAAAATAAACAAAAGCTTACTACCAACCTTGTTTGAGAGAAGCTAAATTTTAATAATATTCTTTGTTGGCAGGATGTTGTAAGTTTAAATATTTGCTAGAAATTTGAAGGCAATAACCTGTAGAATGGAAAAAATATATTAGAGCTTACAAAACAATAGATTATGATAGAGGGGAGAAATACAATACTATCTATCTAGCAGAAATGAGAGAAGAAAATGGAGAAAGAAATTACAAGGAAACCAAGATAAACATAAAAATTACAACAACTAAGTAACAAATACTACATCAGGAGAGTTCCATTTCTTGTATTTGCAACATGAAGAGCTCCATGGATTAACTTCCAGTGGAATCTGTAGCCATTATTTTTTAAAACAACCATTTAAAATATCTGGAAAATGTCCTAAGGGTATATACAAATGAAGAAACAATTACTCAAAAAAGCTTACTGACACTTGGTAAGAGCAGTGAGAGTCTGTGGCATTTGAACTGTGACACATTCCTTCCTCCTCCCTCCCAGCACAGTGTTAATAAAACTCCACTCCAGATGGTGCGGCCAAGAACACAGAGCTCCCTCTACCCCCAGCTCCCAGTCAAGGGCTTTGATATCTTCCTGGGAAGGATGAAAATCAGCATTTCTCATCCCATCCCAAGATAACTGTTGCAGAGGCTAAGTTTCAGAAGAGTGAGGCTGAGAAGTGGAGAATCCCTTCTTTCATCCAGCCCCCACTTGTGGGACAGACTCACCCTTATAAACCATGCGCTGTGAATCCTAGAGCCCTGATTTTCTTCACCATGGCAGAGTTACCATGCCAAGAGAGGCAAGCCTAAAATACCTGAGGCAACTGACCACTTCCCCTCTGTGCGAAGCATCCCACTACTAAAGCAGGGGTGTTATTTAGAAAAAAAAAAAGTACTTCATTGTCCCTGCTTCCAGCTCCAGAGCCATAGCTCAGAGATTTTGACCAGGAAGATGCAATCCATAAAACAGAGCTCTCTGAAGGCTCCCTAAAGGAACTGACTTCATTTGACTTCATTTGATATAGAGTATAAAGAAGTCCAAGCCTAAAGGCACTCTTAAAAACAATGATGACAAGCACTTAAGTGGATACCAGGAGATCCATTAGAGATATAACCAAATAACAATAACAAAGCCCAGAACGGTCAGCAATACCAAGAGTTTCTACAGTTTGTTATCCAATATGCCCAGTTTCCAATAAAACATCATGAGACATGCTAAGAAACATGAATGTCTAACCCATACATAGGTAAAGAGCAGACAATGGAAACTGCCTGTGAGAGCAGCCACATGTCAGATTTAATAGACTTCAAAGTAGTCATTATGAATATGCTCACAGAACTAAAAGAAACCATGTTTAAAGAAGTAAAGATATGAAGATAATATCTCAACAAATAGAGAATATTAACAAGAGTAACTATTTTTAAAAAGAACTAAATAAAAATTATTGAGTTGAAAATTCAAAAACTCAAAAAATTGACTAGAGGGACCCAACAATAAATAACAAATGGTAGAAGAAAGTGTCAGCAAATTTAATGAACATGAATAGAAATTAAACAATCTTAAAACAGAGGGAAAAGAATGAAGGAAACAATATCACTTCAGGGAAATGTGGAAAACCAATAAGCACATCATAATACACATCATGGGAAAGTTGATGTTGAAAGCCAAAGAAAAAGAGAAAATCTTGAAGGCAACAATAGTAAAATGACTTGTCACTCACAAGAGGACATCAGTAAGAATAATAGTTTATTTTTATATTGGGAAAAACAGAGAACAGATGATGGGGAGATAATACAGTCTAAATATTCAAAGAACAAATTATCAACCAAGAATCCTGTATTCAGCAAAGGTATTAGTAAAAAAACAAAGTGAAATAAAGACATTCCCAGAATTTTTAAAAATCGAGGGTTTTTTAAATAGAAGTATACTTGAATTACAATATTATATTAGTTTCAGGTATTCAACATAGTGATTCAGTATCTTAATAGATTATACTCTACTTGAAGTTATTATAAAATATTGGCTATATTCCCTGTGTTGTACAGTACATCCTTGTATCTTATTTATTTTATACCTTGTAGTTTGTACCTCTTAATCCCCTTTCCCTATCTTGCCCACCCACCAGTAACTTCTAGTTTGATCTCACTATCTGTGAGTCTGTTTCACTAAAAAATATATCCAGGAGTGGAATTGCTGGATCATATGTTAGTTCTATTTCTAATTTATTGAGGAACTGCCATACTGTTTTTCATAGTGACTATACCAATTTACATTTCCACAGTGTACTAGGTTCTCTTTTCTCCACTTCCTCAACAACAATTATTACTTTTTGTCTTTTTGACAATTGCATTCTGATAGGCGTGAGGTGATACCTCATTGTGGTTTTGACTTGCATTTCCCTAATGATTACTGATGTTGAACATATTTTCATGTGCCTGTTGGCCATCTGTATTTCTTCTTTAGAAAAATGTCTATTCAGGTCTTCTGCCCATTTTTCAATCAAGTTGTTTGTTTTATTGATATTGAATTGTATGAGTTGTTTATATATTTTGGATATTAATACCTTACCAGACATATCATTTGAAAATATGTTCTCCCATTCATTAGGCTATCTTTTTGTTTTGTTAATGATTTCCATTGCTATGCAAAAACTTTTAAGTTTAATTAGGCCCCATTCTTTTATTTTTGCTTTTGTTTCCCTTGCCTGAGGAAACAGATCAAAACAAAATATTGCTGGAGGGGAATCAAGATGGCAGAGGTCACCTACTCCACACAAACACATCAAAAATATATCTACACGTAGAATAATTATCAGAAAAAACTAACTGGAAACTGGCAGATCTCCTATACAACCAGAGCTGCAAGAAAGGTCTCCACATAAGATAAAAAAAAGGACATGAAGTCAGGACCAACAGCACCTGGGATGGATCTGTAAGGAAGAGAAGGTCCACGTGGGCAGACTCTCACTCTGGGGAGCCCCCTTGCCTGCTGGGAAATCCACTGATACAGACGGAAGGACTGGAGAAGCCTAGACTCTGCTTGTGAAGAGTGCATATGTGCTAGCTTGCTAAAAATTAGCATAGCGAGAAAATTGCACTGGCTGCTGCCACCTCACTGCACCTCCCAATCTGAAGGGGCAAACACTTCAGCCTTGCTCACTCCACACCACTGCCTGGTGTGAGATCAGAGCAAAGATTTAGTCTAGCTGCACAGAGACACACCAGGGAACCTGGGGTATGATCTGGGTGGAACTGCAGAGGCCATTGTCAGTACATACATGGGGGTGGTGGGTCAAACCAGGCAGACATTGTCAGTACACATACCAGGTAATGGCATAAGAACATATAGGAGCTAGGTGCTGAATCTAAGGTGGTCAGGCCTTAGGGAGGAGAACTCAATGATTTGTTTCCAGGTAGGAGATCCCTGACTCTATCCACTCTGCACAGCAGCTTAGTGCCATATCTGGGATGGTCAGGTCCTGGGAGAGGTCTGCCACAGAGGCAGCCCAGGTCCCTGGCAGCAACACAGTCACCTCAATTCATGCAGCCACACACCCCAGCCCCCAGCCCCAGTCTACTCCACACCACAGCCTTGCACTGGAACTGGGACAAATACAAAGGAGAAAGGGACATGACCCTGGACTGCTTTGCAGAGGAAGAACAGATGCCTATACAGGATGTGCATGGGTTTGCTGTGACAGCACAGTCTTCACTTGCTTCAGCAATCACCTCCTTTGGAGTAGGCCATGCACTCAAGGGCAACAGAATTTGTTTGAACCTGACCTTCAGGGCTTCTACTCCAACAAATGGGGAGCAGACCCTGCCCCCAACAAAGCTGTGACAGCCACAGAGCAAAGAGGAGGTGCCGTGTCACATCCAGTGCAGGCTCTGGTCACCACAACAATCATACCCCCTATCAAGGGGATAATGAACAAACACTCTAAGGAAAGATTGGCTGGCATCTATAACAAAACCAGCCTTAGTGTTGCTGGTAGATGTAACCAGTGTCCAGCTTCTTGTCCTGTCCCAGAAAGAATTCAGAGACAAGACACAGAGGTTAGGATGGTAAAGTAGGGACTTATTAAGGGATGGATAGTCCACTCTCAAGGGGAGAGCGGGCAGATTCAGGTGAGCAGCTGCCCTGAGTTTCTTTGGCAACTTGGTTACACAGGGTGTAAAATTGAGTGGGCAGAATATTCATTGGGGAAGGAGGGGTTTGGGGTCATATTCCCTGATTTCCATCCCAGCTCCACCTTCTGGAAGGAAGGAAGGATTTGTGTCCTTATTTAGTCTGGATGGAAGTGTCATGGCCTCGGTGCATGATGGGTACTTCTAATCTGCAAGGCTAATTTTATTGAAGTGAGGGCATAATGAACAAGAGGTTACATTCAGACACTCGAGATTCCTGCCTTTTCCCACCTTTCTTTGTTGGCCTCCAAGCCACTCAGCACCCTAAAATGTGTGACCACTTATCAGCCCAGAAGTTCCTGTTTTTCTCTGCCCAGGGACCCCTGGTGCTTATATGATGGTTTCCTGTTTTGGGCCTGTGCCCCTCCTTTCTGCCCAATTCATATCTAGCCATCTGCCTGCTCTAACACTAGCACCAAAAATATTGGACACGCATAGTCTACACAGGGATTCTCCCACATAAAAACACCTTTTAAGACCACAGTAGATAACTATTTCTCCTAAATTCACAGAGAAAGTTAAGTAAAATGAAAAAGCAAAGGAACTACTCCTAATTAAAAGGATTAGATAAATCCCCTGAAAGGACAAATAATGAAACAGATGTCATTAGTCTACTAGACATCGAGTTCAAAAAGGAGGTAACAAAATGCTAAAGGAATTAAGAAAGATTATCAATAGAAATGCAGATCACTGTAACAAGAAACTAGAAACTACAAAGATGAACCAATCAAAATGAGACAACTCAATTGCCAAGATATAAACCAATCTAGAAGCAATGAATAGGAAATGGTTTGCTCTGCTGCAGGAAGGCAATGGACCTCAGGTTTCCCCCACCCAGCTGCCTCAGTTTGCTTTGCTGCTGCCGGCAAGTGTCCTCAGGTTTCACAGGGTCCCCTCTGCCTTGGCTCATTCTGCCACCTGGAGCAATGCTCTGGGCGTTCCCATGGGTTCCCTTCACCTTGGTTTATCCTGCTGCCACTGGCAATGATCATCAGGTTTTCCAGCGTCCCCGCCACCTTGGTTCTTCTGCCGCTACAGCAACAGTCCCCTGTTTCACTTGGGTCCCTGTCACCTTGGTTCACTCTCAGGGCAGCCTGTGCCCACTGCCCCGGCTGCAGCCACAGCTCCTGCCCCTGCCGTGGTTCCTCTCTGGCTCCCATTCAGCTTAATGACGTCTTCCCAAGACAGATCCATTTTGTCTGGCACGGCAGGCATCAATTTGGCCTCAGCGTGAGCCCGCGCGTAAGCATGCCAATGTGTCACTGCTGGTGCCCTCTGGCGTTTTCCAGTGTCTGTCCTACAGCAGCAGGGATTATGCTGCAGGCCAGAAGCACTGCAGTGGATTAGAACTGAGAGTCTAGAAATAAACTTATACATATATGTTCATTTAATATTTTGACAAGTGTGTCAAGACTAACCAATGAGGAAAGAAGTCTTTTCAATAAACAGTCCAGGGACAACTGGATAGCTACATACTAAAAAATGAAGTTGGACCATGGCCTCACTCCATATACAAAAATTAACTCAAAATGCAACAAAAACTTACATGTAAAAGCTAAAACTATAAAACTCTTAGAAGAAAATATAACAGTAAATCTTCATGGCCTTGGATTTAGCAATGTTTTCTTGATATGACATAAAAAGCAGAAGTAACAAATGAAAAAGTAGATAAATTAGATTTCCTCAAAAGTAAAAACCTTTTTACCTAAAGGGCACTATCAAGAAAGCGAAAAGATAATCCATGGGAAAAAAATAGTTGCTCATCATGTATGTGATGTCATATATTTAGAATCCATAAAGAACACTCACAACTCAACAACAAAAAGATAAACAACTCAATTCAAAAATGAGCAGAGAAAGGGGAGGGTATAGCTTAGCATGCACAAGGTCCTGGGTTCAATCCCCAGTACCTCCATTAAAATAAATAAGAATAAATAAATAAATAAACCTCATTATCCCCCCTTATAAAAAATTAAAATGAGCAGAGGATTTAAATGGACATTTCTCCAAAGAAGATATAAATGTCCAATAAGCACATGAAAAGATGGCCAATATAAATCATCATCAGGGAAATGCAAATTGAAACCACAATGAGATACCACTTCACACTCAGAATGACTACAGTCAAAATATCAAATAATAAGTGTTGGTGAGTATGTGAAGTAACTGGAACCCCTAAATATTGCTAGTGGGAATGTAAAATAATGGAACTATTTTGGAAAACATTTTGGCATTTCCTCAAAAAGTTAAACATAGAAGTTATCTCTTGGCCCAGAAATTCTACTCCTATGTTTATACCCAAGAAGAGTAAAAACATATGAACAAACAACTTGTTACATGTGTGTTTAGAGTGGCATTATTCCTAACAGCCAAAGGGTAGAAACAATCCCAATGCTCTTCAATGGATAAATGGACTAATTAATGTGGTCTGTGCATACAATGAAATATTATAAAAAGGAACGAAGTACTGATGCATTTTACAACATGATGAACCCTGAAAACATTATGCTACATGAAAGAAGCCAGTCACAAAAGGATGCCATGTTATATGATTTTACTTAAATGAATATCCAGAACAGGCAAATCTATAGAGACAGAATGTAGATAAATGTTCTATGTCTAGAAGGGATGAGATAAATTGGGGAATAATAAATAAATTGTATGGAGTTTCTTTTGGGATGATAAAATATTCAAAAATTGATTGTGACGATAGTTGCACAATTCTGTGAATATACTAAAAATCGTGGAATTATACATAGGTGAATTATATGGTATGTGAATTTTAAGGTATTATATAACAATAAAGTTGTTATAAAAATTACACCAAATACATGTGTAATTTAAATATAGCTAAGGTGATTAAATTTATCCCATTTTAAAAAGGACAGATTTATTTAAAAAGAAATCTTGTTACAGGTAATTTCCATGGCATTGCTAAAACCATGCTTTAAAAAGTAGGAAAGTAATCAAGAAAGTAGGAAATCAGGATTAAGAAAGTAGGAAAATAAATGGATAGAAAATATACTCAGGTAAAATACCAAAACAAAGGAAACACTAGGGACAATATTATCATCATACAGAATAGATGTCAAGGTAAAATGCATTATACATGTTAGAAATGTATATCTTTTATAATCTTTATCATTTATTTACCTAACAAACTCACCTTAAAATGTACAAAGCAAAAAATATCGGAAGTACGAGGAAAAGTGGATACATACACAATAATAGTAGGAATTTTAACAATTCTTTCTCAGAAATGAACAGATTAGAGATAAAACTAATAATAGAAATATATAATTTGATAAATATCATTTAATAAATCTGAACTGACATATGTACAAAAGTATACAAATGTAAATACACATTGTGATGGATGCTACCCTTAGCTATCCAGTTAGTCTTTATTTCCAGTCTTCCTTTCCCCCATGTGAGGCCATGTGACTAAGTTCTTCTGAATGCAATAGCAACTGTTATATGTGCATTTTGCCTGAGTTAATTAATTTTAAAAAGACCAAAAAAAAACCCCGAAAAACAAAAAACACTTGCCTTGGATATACTCTTCCTCATTCCCAACGCCTGGAAAAAATATGTGTCCCAGCCCAAATCATGCAAACAAAGGCAATATTCCAGAGATAGTAAAGCAGCAAAATGGAAGGATCGTGGGTCCCAGAATGACTGAGTGAATCAAATCTGTCCTCAAATCTGGTTACATCAATTAGGACTGTTGTATGAAAGAGAAATTAAGATTGTTTTCCTTAAGTCATTTCTTTAACGTGATTACATTTCAGGATTTCTTCATTACATAAGCTTTGGCTTACTATAGATAGATAATAGACAGATAACAGATGATCGATACTTAAGTATTTACAAGTAGATAAGGTTTTGTACCTAAACTACAAAAAATATACTTTTCAAATGCTCATGGGACATTTTCAAAAGTTGATCATGTACTAGGGAGCTAAAAAAAATTCCTCAATTTCCCCAAATAGAAACATATAAGTCATATTCTTGTACCATAATGGACAGTAAAAACTGGATTATATGATAGACTGATATTGAGATAGTTAGATGGATGAATGATAGATAAGTGATGGATAGATACATAGATGAACAGAGCACCTGGAAAATACCACTATACTGTAAAATAACTCTTTGGTAAAGAGGAAATAAAAATAAAATATCTGAGTGTATGAATATGAAAGACAAAGATATCACTACATATGAATATCTATAGGATGCATGCAAATAACAATTTTCAGAGAAAATGTACACTCTTAAATGCATTCATTAGAAATTATTCAGAAAATAAGAGACACTGAAATTAAATATTCAATTCAATAAGCTAGAAAAAGAACAACAATATTAACTAAAGGAATATAAAATAAAGGAAGTAATAAAAATAATATCAGACACTAATGAAATAGAAAACATACAAATGAGAAAAAGGTAATAAACCAACTCAAACATTAAGGTACTTATTAAAAATAATAAGACAAACCTCTGGCAGGTCTTGAGAAATAAAACTCAAATGGATATGAAAAAGAAGAAAAACTGACTTATAAAAATATATTAGAGAATTTAAATCTTAAGATAATACAATGAACAACCCGGAGTCAGAAAACTTAACAACTTACATTAAGTGCCAATATTTTAGGAAATAAACTACTAATATATTACCAAGATTGACTGAATAGAATATTCATTTGCCTTTGACCTAGAAATATTTCACTACTATAAAATCATTCTTGACCTAGAAATATTTCACTACTATAAAATCATTCTAAAGATGTGCTCTCATATATACAAAATAAAATGCATGCAAGGTTACTGGTAGTGCCAGAGTTTACAACAGCAAAAGAACAGAAATAACCTACTGACCTATTGAACCTAGTAACCTATTTTGAAGCCATAACTTGTTCTCAAGTAACACGGGACCTCCCTTAGTGCAGGCTAAAAAAGATTCCAATAGACTGACTGACTTGAAACTCCAGTCTCAGTCCCTCAAATTAAGCCATAAGCTGTGGTTATAATGATCCATTCAAAATAAAAATCTGGTAGTGGGCACACAGGTACTTGTATCATTATTTTCTACCTACATATTTTTTTTTAATTTCTTAAAATAAAGTTTAAAATGTCATTAAAAATGTAGTAGACTTATTTTCAGCTGTCACATGTAAAGTGCTTAGTTTTCACTCCTATCATTACAGTAAGAAAAATGCTGAATGAACTGAAAATTAATCACTTTTCTTAGACTCATCAAATAATTGAGGTTGCATGTAAAACTGTCACTCCAAAATTGGGAAAGACAGGTGAATAAAGACAAACACAGCTAAGATCAGGTTACCAGTAGTAGAAGTCATTGGAGCTATAAATTAATAGGAACAACTAAGTGGCATTACATTAATTAAACAAGGAGGCCTTTGGACTGAGGTGGCTCTAATGCCTTGGTGGCCTATGTAAGCAAACCAAAATCTAAGCCTATAAATGCCTCAAGGCTACAAAATTGAAATCTAAATAACAACCAATCACAAACAGCCAACTGGGCCTTAAGCTATAGCCAATCAGTCATTTCCTTACTTTGCTTCTGCCATTTCTCCATAAAAGGCTCTTCCTGAGCTCCTGTTAATGAAGTGCTCCTAACCACTTCCAATTTGGTGCTGCTGAAATTCAAATTTATTTTTGATCAAATTAACTGTTACAATTTTAAATATGTTTTAGTTTATCTTTCAACAATGGAAACATGACAATTTTCTGGAGGCTGAATATAAACTAGCATGAGATGGAGAAACTCCAGGATCTGTAGTCTTTTTTTTTAACATTTTTTTTTGAGTTATAGTCATTTTACAATGTTGTGTCCAATTCCAGAGTAGAGCACAATTTTTCAGTTATATATGAACATATATATATATTCATTGTCACTTTTTTTTTCACTACGAGCTACCACAAGATCTTGTTTATATTTCCCTGTGCTATACAGTATAATCTTGTTTATCTATTCTGCATTTTGAAATCCCAGTCTGTCCCTTCCCACCCCCCGCCCCCTTGGCAACCACAAGTTTGTATTCTATGTCTATGAGTCTGTTTCTGTTTTGTATTTATGTTTTGTTTTGTTTTTAGATTCCTCATATGAGTGATATCATGTGGTATTTTTCTTTCTCTTTCTGGCTTACTTCACTTAGAATGACATTCTCCAGGAACATCCATGTTGCTGCTAATGGCATTATGTTGTCGGTTTTTATGGCTGAATAGTATTCCATCGTATAAATATACCACTTCTTCTTTATCCAGTCATCTGTTGATGGCATTTAAGCTGTTTCCATGTCTTGGCTATTGTAAATAATGCTGCTATGAACATTGGGGTGCAGGTGTCATTTTGAAGTAGGGTTCCTTCTGGATTTATGCCCAGGAGTGGGATTCCTGGGTCATATGTTAAGTCTGTTCCTAGTCTTTTGAGGAATCTCCATACTGTTTTCCACAATGGCTTTCCTTGCTTCCCTCTCCCACTCTTAATGATTTAGATGTCTTCTTTTACAATTTTGTGTTTATTCTTTTTGTAATTCATGGCAGTTATCTCCTTTCTAGTTATGAGTTTCTCATTTTTGTAGCATCCTGCTGCTTTTCTATTTACAGTAGACCTGTCAATATTTCTTTTAGCATGGGTTTGGTGTTGCTAAACTCTTCTAGTTTTTGCTTGTCTGTGAAGTTCTTTATCTCTCCTTCTATTCTAAAGGATAGCCTTGCTGGATAGAGTATCCTAAGCTGCATCTTTTTTTCATTCAGGACTGTGAATATGTCTTGCCACTACCTTCTGGCCTGTTGTGTTTGTGTAGAGAAATCAGCTGAGAGCCTTATGGGGGTTCCCTTGTAACTCACTCTTTGTTTTTTTCTTGCTGCCTTCAGGATCATTTCTTTATCCTTGACTCTGGCCATCTTGATTATAATATGTCTTGGTGTGAGTCTGTTTGGGTTCTTCCTGTTTGGGACCCTCTGAGCCTCCTGTACTTGGATATCTGATTCCTTCTTTAGGTTTGGGAAGCTTTCAATTGTGATTTCTTCAAATACCTTTTCAATTCCCTTTGTTCTTTCTTCCCCTTCTGGAACCCCTATTATGCATAGATTGGCATGCTTTATATTATCCCATATGTCCCTTATATTGTTTTCATTGTTTTTTATTTGTTTTTCTCTCAGCTGTTCTGCTTGGGTGCTTTCTGTTGTCCTGTCTTCTAGGTCACTTATTCGTTCCTCTGCCTTATCTAGCCTGCTTTGTACAGCCTTTAGGTCAGCTCTCATCTCAGCCAATAAGTTTACTAATTCTACTTGGTTCTTCTTTATAGCTTCTATTTCATTTTTAACATTTTATATCTCTAAACACTATTTCTTTTAGTTCCTTCAGTACTTTGATCAGTCCTTTTTTGAAATCTTGATCTGGTAGGTCATCAATGTCTATTTCCTCGATCATGCTTTCAGGGGATTTCTCTTGATCTTTTAATTGGGAGTGGTTCATCTGCTTCTTCATATTGCTCATATCTCTCTGGCACTGTGGCTTAAGGAGTATCAGTTATCTAGTTCTCCTGGAGACGCTGTGCTCTTAATGATTTAATTGAGAGGTCTTTGTGTCTTTGCCCTGTTTCGTGAACTCAGCTTGCTGTTTCCAGGGGCCCTCTGTTGGCACCCTCTTCTGTGCTGCTCCCAGTGGCTGTCAGCCAGCAGATCATGCCCCCTCCCAACACTGGGTCAGGTGCTGAGCTCTTACCCAGTGGGTGGGTGGGTCACTCCCCCTCCTGATGTCGCCATCACATGCTGCACTCAGGGGAGGCAGGTGGGCAGATTGCGCCCCCTCCCAGCACTGTGGTCAGGTGCTGCATTCCTGCCAGGAAAGTGGGTTGCCGCCCGCCCTTGCCCGGCGCTGGTCGCTCCACTGCTCCGTGCAGCTGCCCGCTCTGCCTCAGGTCGGCACTCCGAAGGCGGGCTCAGGGAACACTGCAGAATGGCCCCGCCTCTGCTCCGTGCCAGATCTCAGCTCCTGGTTTGTCTTGGTGGCGCAAGTTCTCTGAGGTGCCAGGGCAGAAAGATCCTGTCTGCCACCAGCTGTAAACAAGTCTCAGTCATGCCTAGGAGGTTGCAGAGCCTCTGGGTGCGGATTCAGGGCTCGGCCCCACCCCCACCTGGGTGCTGTGCACAGGAGAGTATGGCAGCTGTGGCTGAGCCTATCCTCTCTTCTTGCGAAAAGCGCCAGTAATGGCAGTGCAGGTCTGAGGAGACAAAGCCTATGGCGTTCCTCCCCCCAGAGCACACCAGATGTGTTGCTTTGATTTTTTGCAATTTATGGGGGACCGAGGTTGTTCTGCTCTGTATCCCCTCCCAGCCATGGTGTGCAGCACCCTGCAGTCCCCTGGGGCTGCCTCAGTGCAGCCGCTCCAGTCCTCCGCCCAGCTGGGGCCACCTGCCCCAGCCCCAGCTGCCAGCTCGCATCTTGGGCTGGGTGTCACGGGGACCCTCTGTGCCCATCTAACTCAGTTCTGTTGGTCAAGGGGTGCTCAGGGCAGATTTGAGTCTCAGAGGTTCCCCTTCCATCCCGCTGACCTCTCCATTGGAGAGGGGAGACCCAGTGAACGAGTGCCAGTCCTCCTTTGCCGCTCCCTCCCCGTGGGATCAGTCCCTCACTGTTTTGCTTTTTCTTCTTTCTTTTTTCATTTTTTCCTACCAGACTTTTGGTGTCTTTGTCTTTCGAAGAGGGTGATGTTTTGTTGGAGTTCGGCAGGTGCTCTGATTGGCTGAGTGGGTCCGTAGATGTGAGTTTTGGTGTATCTGTGGGAGAGGGTGAGCTACAAGCGTCATTCTACTCCGTCATCTTGCTTCTCCTCCTCCCGGGATCTGTAGTCCTAAAGGGGGCCTTTTACTTTTATGACTTTTACCTCCAAGAATCCCATCAGATTCTCATAGTGAGGAGCCATGAAAAATCACCTCATGTCTTTGGCAGTGGGAGGGCGAAAGCAACCATTTTAAAATACATACAGTGTATTCTCTATAACAAATATGAATTCTCGAGTGAAAAAGAGTTTACCTAAGTCTTATCTCACATAGGCAGAGGGCAATTACCTTAGTCCAGCCATTGCTAGCATTCTTGTCTCACCTAAGCTGGGAGGGATAGTAAGAAACATTTCTGGAGGACACAGCCCAGAAAAATAGACATACTACAAGATTAATATTTAATCATAATATTATAGAAGTCTTCTTTCTCCTGTATGTTACTACCTCTATATCAGCATGCCTCCATTATAAAAACAACAATAGATTATAGCTGAAAGAACGCAAGAAAAGAATCTACTTAGGATGTAGTTCCTAGGGAAACCTAAAAACAATGGAGGAAGGGGTAAAAGATGAATTTTAAGCCTCTGGCACCTATTGCTGCAATACTAGCCAGACTAACATAAAACCTCACACTATAAAGGCCTACTTACTTTAGTTCCTGCTGCCCAATGTAATATGTCTGGCTTTCCAACAACAAAAAATTACATGGTATGCTAAAAGACATGAAAAAAATACAGTCTGAAGAGACAAAGCAAGCATCAGAAACAGACTCAGATATGACAAAGATATGGAAATTTTCAGACAGAGAATTTAAAATAATTATGGCTTAGATGTCAAGGGCTGTAATTGAAAAAGGAGACAATATGCAAGACAGAGAGGTAAGCAGATGTAAGCTGTGATATGAACTCTAAGAAAGATTCAAAAGGAAATGCTAGGAAAAAACCCACTGTAACATAAACTAAGAATGTTTTTGATGAGCTCCTCAACAGACTGGACATAGCTGAGGAATGAATCAGTAAGCTTCAAAATCTGTCAACAGAAATCCCCTAAATTGAGGGGAAAAAACACAACAGAATATCCAAGAACTGTGGGACAACTTTAGAAGGTGTAACATTTAAGTAACTGGAATATCAGAAGGAGAAAAAAGAGAATTTCATTTGTAAATTAAACAACACACATCCAAATGCCTCTTGGTCAGGGAAGAAGCCCCAATATATATTTTAAAATATTTTTAATTAAGTTATAATAAAAATATGAATAATCAAATTTTGTGGAATACAGCAAAAACAGTGCTTAGGGACAAATTGATAGCACTAAGTGTATTCCAAAAAAATCTAAAATCAAAACCTAAGATTATATCTTAGGAGCCTAGAGAAAGAAGAGAAAATTAAGCCTAAGGCAAGCAGAAGAAATTCTGTAAGAATTTCTGCAGGAATCAATGAAATTTAAAACAGGAAAACAATATAGAAGACCAATGAAGCCAAAACTAGTTATTTGAAAAGATCAACAAAATTAATAATTTTCTAGCAAGGCTAATCAACAAAAATTAGATGACACAAATTACCATATCAGGAACAAGAAAGGGGTCATCATTACTGACCCCATGGGCATTAAAAAGATAATGAAGGAATGGAAGGAATACTATGACAACCCTATGTCAACAAATTTAATACATTAGATAAAATTATCTTCAATGACACAAACTACAAAAACTCACACAAGGATTAAAAGGTAACCTGAGGTGGGGAGAGTATAGCTTGAGTGGTAGAGTACATGCTTAGCATGCATGAGGTCCTGGGTTCAATCCCCAGTACTTCCTCTAAAAATAAATAAGCCTAATTACCAGCCCCCCAAATTAACCTGAATAAATATACTAAATAAACTAAATAAATAATTAATGTCCTTCAAAAGAGAAATCACTAGGCCCAGATGGCTTCACTGGTGAATTCTACCAAATCTTTAAAGAAGAATTAACAGCAATCCTCCACAGGCTATTCTAAAAATATCAAGCAGAGGAAACACTCCTAACTCATTCTAAGAGACCATTACCTTAACACCAAAACCAGCTAAAGATATTATAAGAAAGGAAAACTACAGACCAATATTTCTCATGAACATGGATCTGATGATCTTCAATAAAATATAAGCCAAATCAAGTTCAACATATATAAAAATAATTATTTACCCCAACCAAGTGAGATTTATTCCAGGTATCCAAGGCTGGTTTAACATTAAAAACTCAATTAATTAAATTTATGACATCAACAAGCTAAAGAAAAATTATCTATCATATCAATTGATGCATAAAAATCATTTGATAAAATCCAACACACATTCATGATAAAAACAGTCTCAGTAAACTAGGAATAAAAGAAAACTTCCTCAGTGCTTGCCATCTAAGATCAGGGGAAAGTCAAGGCTGTCTCCTCTGACAACTATTCGACATTGTACTGAAAGTTCTAGCTAGTATAATAAGAAAAGAAAAAGAAAAGAAGAAAAGAAGAGATGTACAACGGGGGAAGGAAAAATATGTCTCCCTTTATTCACTGAAGAAATAGTTTGTCTGTGTAGGAAATCCTATAGAATTGATAACAACAACCAAAAACTTCTTGGAACTAAAAAGTGATTATAACAAGGTCACAAGAAACAGGATTAATATTTTAAAAGTCAATTGCTTTTCTATATACTGGAAATGAATAAATGGTCTTTTAAGTTAAAAATAACGTTTATAACACTCCTGCAAAATAAAACACCTAGACATAAAGCTAAAAAACAGATATAAATCTGGACAAACCTTACACCTTTCACAAAAATTAACCCCAAATAGTTTGTAGACCTACATGTAAAATGAAGAAACTATAAAATCTCTTGAAGAAAACATACATTTACATGACCATAGAATCAGTGATGAGCTTTTAAAAGACAACATCGAAAGCATGATCCATAAAAGTTGATAATTTAGATTAAAAAAATTTTTTTAATATGTGCTCTGTGAAAGACACTATAAGAGAATGAAAAGAGGAGCCACACACTGGGAGAAAATAGTCTATCTGATAAATATCTATCTGATAAAGGACTTGCATACAACATACAAAAAACTTAAAATTCAACAACAGAAAATAAACAACTCATTTAAAAACTAGGCAAAAGATCTAAGCAGATATCTCACCAAAGAAAATATACAAGTAGGAAATAAACATAGGAAAAGATGCTGAGTATAATTTGTTACTAGGGAACTACAAATTCAATAATGAGATACCTCTACCTACTAGAATGTCTAAAATTGAAAAAAATTTACAAGCCCAATAGCTGATGAGAATGCAGAGCAAAAGGAACTCTCGTTCACTTCTGGTAGGAATGCAAAATGGTGCATCCACTTTGGAAGACAGTTTGGAATTTTCTTTAAAAACTGAACACAGTCTTACCAGAAGATCTAGCAAACATGGTCCTGGGTCTTTATCCAACTTATTAAAAAAAACTTATGTCCACACAAAAACCTGCACATGAATGTTTATAGCTGCTTTTTTTATAATTACCCAAAAACTGGAAGCAACCAAGATGTCCTTCAACAGATGAATGGATAAACAAACTGTGGCACAACCTTACAATGGAACACTATTCATCAATAAAAAAGGAATTAGTTACAAGATGTGCAGAGACATGAACAAATCTTAAATGCATATTGCTAAGTGAAAGAAGCCAGTTGCAAAAGGCTAGGGAGTATATGATTCCATTTATATCACATTCTGGAAAGGGAAAAATCACAGAAATGGTAAAAATAAAGGAAAAGATTTAAATAGTTTAAACATAGGGGATTTATTAGGACAGTGAAACTATTGTGTATGATACTGTAATGGTGCATACATGACAGTATGTATTTGTTAAAAAAGAGAACTTGACAGTCATAATGTATGAAAATGTCGCAAAATATTATAACTGCATTAAAAATGTATGAAACAAACTTACTGAAGGGTATGAAGGGAAAATTGCTGCCCTACGTAACTTATGAGTGTTACAAGTTTAAAGTCAAAAGAAGCTGCACTAAGTGCTCTACTCTAGTTGGTACAGTTGTTTCCCACAGCAGTACAGGCTAGCAATTCTGAAACCACTATACAAATATACTGGAATTGAACAGTTAATTAAATGGATTGAATGGTGCTGGGAGCCAGGTTTCTCACTAGAGTAGGATGTTATAGGTAAGCAAGGGGAGAAGGCTAGAATGATTTTTGTGATAATGGATTAGAGTTGGAGAAAGCATGAACTCCCATTCACCTTCATATAGATACAGATGGTCACATATATAAATATTCATAGGTATGTGTATATACACAGGTTAATATATACCTACATATTGCATTGTTTTGTTAGCTGAGAGGGCCTATAAGTAACAACTCCCCAGTAGCAACAAGCATACCAACACTGAGATCTAAGTTTCCTAAAATCATCATCCAATAAGAGGAACTAGGGCTCTTAGAAATGGTGAATTCTAGGACAAAGGCAGTAAATATTGAAAATGAGCATAGGGTATCTTGTAGTGAGAGAAAGTAAAGTCTGAAGAACATGTTAAGGGACAGCACAAATGTTGCATTTGGCAAAATTCATACTGTGGGAAACTAAACAAAAGACAAATTCTTTTTTGTGTGTGCAAAAATTAATTGCAAGGAAAAATAGGTAGTGGGAGAAGGATCATAGATTTAAAAAGACTTATAAGACATTAAAAACTGTAATGATTAGATCCTATTTGGATACTGATTCAAAGAAACTAATTTTTTTAAGGTATATGTCTGCCAGGTAAACATGAAAGATACCTAGGCATTTGAAGATTACTTATTTAAACTTTTAGGAAAGACAATGATATTGGATTATATGTCATAAAAATCTTTATCTTTATGAATACATATGAAATATTTAGAAATAAAACGATATGATGTTTTGGATATGCTTCAGATTTTTCCAGTAGCAAGAAATGGGGGAAGGTGAGGGCATAACTGGAATGAGATTGTATTGAGGATTGTTGATACTGAGTGTCAGGTATACTGGGTTCATTATATTATATAATAAAGAGAACAGGGTTCTCTTTATTGTTGTATATGTTTGATAATTTCTGTAATAAAAAGTTTTTTACTATAAATGTGATGCCATTAAATTTGAAATCCTAAGTAAAATTGATCACTTAAAAGTTTAATCAAATAATACAAACTGAAACTGTATTCAAAACTCAAGTCACCATTAAATGTTCCAGGAAAAGGCAGTTTTGAAAGCAGTTCTACCAAACAGTCACGGAGAAACAAATTATCATCTTATGTAAACTCTCCTAAAGCATGCAAAAATGGTCAATTATTCAATTCATTTTGCCAGGCTATTTTCCTCCTTGATTCAAAAACCAGATGAGAACACCCCATGAAAAGAACACTTAAGCCATGCTTACTCACATAGCAGCAAATATTCTAAACAATTTAATAGCATATTCAACATAGCAGTGAATTAAATGAACAGGCTGTGTTTGAGGAATAAAAATATGATTTAACATTAGAAAATACTTTCAATTATAATTCCCTGTACAAATTAGAGGAGACAAAACACTTGATCTTGTCAGTGGGTACAGAAAAAGCCTTTGAAAGAAATCCAATGCAAGTTTATGGTTAAAAAAAAAGCAAACATTAGAACTTCAATTTTCTAAAGTCTATTGCAAACACTTAAATGTGAAATGTCAGAAGAATTTCCATTAAAGCCAGGGACAGACAACACAAAAATGAATGCTCTCTCCTGTACTGTTCAAAACTGCACTGGAACACACAGAGTGATGAATATCAAAATAAATAAGAGATATGAATATTGAAAAGATAGTATTGGGTGATAGTATTATTATCTATAAAATATGTGGAGTATTTGAATGATTGAGAGACTTTAGAGAAATGTATATGGATGATCATTATAGCAAAACAAAGAACCCTGCCACATAAAAGCAATAACTAATGAGAACATGTAATAGAAAATATCTCATTCACAAAGTCAAAAAATTACCTTAAAAATCTTAACAAATATATACAAGATATTAATGGAGGCAAATCCAGCTGAAAGTCCCAAATAGAGCAGTAAAACATATTCATTAATGGGGAAGAGAATATTATAACGATTATTATAAAGATGTGAATTGTCCCTAAATTATTTAGAGATTTAATGCCTTACCTGTAGATGCCAAGCTGACCATCAAGTTCAGACTGATGACTTCCACACCCCAAATCAACTCCCAGTAACTAGAGAAAGGAGAGGGGGAGAAACTCAGCAACAAAAGCTAAACCACGAAGCATGAGAAACACCTGGGGAAGATTGCTGACTGTGGGGAGCTGGTTCCTGTGTTTGGGGTGGGGGAGTGAGAAGCTGCAGCGAGTGGGGGAGGGGCTGTGGGCTGCACAGATGCAGATGACAGAATGGGTAGAAGAAAAGATTTTAAACTTCTGACCTGTTTCATTGCACAACTCAGAGGCAGACCCTTCAGACCACAGATGTCAGTAGCCCTGAGATAATAGCAAGATAGCAGGAAAGATGAGATTATTGAGGCAGTAAGGCCTCAAATCCTGTGCTAATAACCACCTGAAATCATTTTAGTGTGTTAAAATAAAAAACAAATGGAGACTAGCCTTGAAAATTCCCTGAGCAGACAAAACTAGTTTAGTCATACAAAGCTTAATTTAGCTTATTTTGCAAGACTAACTTGATCTGGGTCATTTCTTGCTTATGCCTCTGGGAATCATAAGCAAAACTTAAACTGTTTTCCAAAGTTGAGATGAGATAATCACTAACCAATTCCCTATCATTTAAGAAAATTCGAATATTATAAACAATCACTGTGAAGAATAAACAGTCACTGCCTTTCCACTATATAAATTGCTTTGTAACAATATGCCCCTGAGCGTCACTCCATGTTTGGTTTGAGTGCTCTGTATTCACAAACCGTCTTTTTGGTGTGGGCACAATAAACTTTAACTAATTACTGCTTCAGTGATTTGTTGGTTTTATCTCTGTTATTTCTGAACTTTTGACAAATGACTGAGGACTGGGCTCTCAAAAATTATTTTAATAGAAGATAAAGAATGGACTGGAAATAGAATAGGAACTATCAGAGTGATGCCCACACAGTAAGTGTAGGTATTCTTTCACGAAATTTTATGTATATTCTAAATATTCACTTGGTAGTGATGTAAAATATATATATGTATATATTTTTACTAGGAATGAGGGTTAAGAAAGTGAAAATCAATACTCTGCCCTATGAAATGTTAGATAACTCCAAATAGGCAGGAACTCCCCAAATGCTGATGCTCAGCCTCTTCTGTGCAGAAAAAGAATCTTTTAGAACAAAATGTTTCTGAAGTCTGGCTGGCTGGTGAAGAGACTCCATTGAAAGGTTTGCTTCTTCTCTGACCCTCCCCCACAGTCAGGAGTGCTGCAGCTTCCCATCCAACATCTTCTTTGGGACACAGAGTCATTCACTCCAAGGTTTGCAGCTAAGCTGACAGGGAGGGAACCTCTCCCAGCCAGCATTTAACCAAGGACCCAGGAGCCAAGTTGAAGACTCTCAGGAGTGAGAACTTAGGGGAGAATCCTCCCAGAAGGTCCAGAGAATCCAGCTCCACCCCGGATGACAGCACTGGAAGATCCCCCGCAGAGCTGTCAGGCTGTGAGCTTCCCTCATTTCTGCCTTGGGGGTCTCATAGCAGTGAGAGCCTTGGCTGGAAGGGGACAGACTCAGGTCACAAAAGGGAAGAGTCTCAGGCTCTGTCAGGAGTCAAGGTGAGGATCTTGAAGGAGCATTGAGGGAACCTCTCAAACTAGAAGAGGGGAATCCCGACTTCACCCTGTCCCTGCAGTCAGCCCCCAGAGGCCCCAAGTCAGGGGAATGTGGTGGCCACTGACTTCCTTCTGAGGAAGTGGGTGATGCACTCTCAGGGAAGTGAGGTTTGGATAGAGGGGTGTGACTTCAGATCAGCAGAGAAAGGAGTCCCAGTATCTGCCATTTGTCAAGAAAAGGACCCTGAGGAAGGACTGAAGGGACCTTTGACATCAGAACAGAGGTTAGCCCCATTCTACCCCTGCTATCAGAGATGGGAGGACCCCAGGCAGGATGAGCACAAGTGGTGTGTCCTGACTTCCACATCCAGGGCTCAGAGAGACCAGGGACTTACTATCAGGATGGGGCCCACAGGTGGTTGGAGAGCAGAATCCCAGGTCCCGCTTGGAGTCACGGAGAGGACCTTGAGGTAGCATGCAGAGAACCTCCCACCCTTTAAGAGTGGGAACCTGCCAGAGCCAAGGACTGTGGAGGAGAGTATCTCACGTCCCCCTGGGAGTGAAGGTGATGAACCCGAAGAAGCACTGATGGACCCTGGACCCCAGAACAGAATCAGTCCTGGGAGGTCAGAGGGCGGGAGGACCTCAGGCAGCAGTTCCTGAAATGTGGGTCTCAGAAGGACTGGGGTCCTGGTATGAAGGGAGGGGCGAGGGAGGGGACCTCAAACCCAGAAAAGAGGCCATCCCACAGAAAGGCGCCCTTGCTTTCAGCTGTCCGGCGGCCCGAGGGGAGGACAGGCCCACGTGGTTTGTCCTGACTTCCGCATCCGAGTCTCAGACAGACTGGGGACATAGTGTAAGGGAGGCGGGGCCTCAGGTCTGCCGAGGAGAGAATCTCAGGGCCGCCTGGGAGTGAAGGGGACGACCGCGAGTTAGCATTCAGGGACCCTGGACCCCAGAACAGAGTCAGTCCTGGGAGGCCATGGGGCGGGAGGACCTCGGGCAGCAGTTCTGAAATGCGGGTCTCAGAGGGACTGGGGTCCTGGGATGAGGGGCGGGGCTTCGGGGGTTCCAAGGGGAGGCTACATGCCGCCTGAGTCAAGGTGAGGACCCCGAGGGAGAACGGAGGGATCCTGGACCCCAAGACAGTGTTGGACCTTGGAGGCCTTGGGGCAGGGTGACCACCGGCGGCATTTCCTGACATCCGGGTCTCAGAGGGACTGGGGTCCTGATATGTGGTGCGGGACGATGGAGGGGCCCCCGAACCCAGAAAAGAGGCCATCCCACAGAAAGGCGCCCTTGCTATCAGCTGTCTAGAGGTGGGAGGGGAGGACAAGCCCACGTGGTGTGTCCTGACTTCCTCACGCGGGTCTAAGAGAGACTGGGGACTTAGTGTAAGGGAGGCGGGGCCTCAGGTCTGCAGAGGAAAGAATCTCAGGGCCGCCTGGGAGTGAAGGTGACGACCGCGAGGGAGTACTGAGGGGATCTTGGAACCCAGAACAGTCGGTACTGGTAGGTAATAGGGCGGGATGATCACAGGCAGCATTTCCTGACATCCGGGTCTCAGAGAGACTGGGGTCTTAGTGTAAGGGTGGGGTGCTAAGGTCTGCAGAGGAGAGAATCCCCGGTCCAGCTGAGAGTGAAAGTGAAGACCGCGAGGGAGCACTGAGGGACCCTGGACACCAGAAGAGTCGGTCCTGTGAAGTCATAGGGTGAGATGACCACAGGCAGCATTTCATAACATCCGTGTCACGGAGAGACTGGGGACTTAGTGAAAGGGGGCGGAGGGGGTCTCAAGACTGTGGAGGAGAGTATCTCAGGTCCCCCTGGGAGTGAAGGTGATGACCCCGAAGAAGCACTGAGGGACCCTGGACCCCAGAACAGAGTCAGTCCTGGGAGGTCAGAGGGCGGGAGGACCTCAGGCAGCAGTTCCTGAAATGTGGGTCTCAGAAGGACTGGGGTCCTGGTATGAAGGGAGGGGCGAGGGAGGGGACCTCAAACCCAGAAAAGAGGCCATCCCACAGAAAGGCTCCCTTGCTTTCAGCTGTCCGGCGGCCCGAGGGGAGGACAGGCCCACGTGGTTTGTCCTGACTTCCGCATCCGAGTCTCAGACAGACTAGGGACATAGTGTAAGGGAGGTGGGGCCTCAGGTCTGCGGAGGCGAGAATCTCAGGGCCGCCTGGGAGTGAAGGTGACGACCGCGAGTTAGCATTCAGGGACCCTGGACCCCAGAACAGAGTCAGTCCTGGGAGACCATGGGGCAGGAGGACCTCGGGAAGCAGTTCCTGAAATGTGGGTCTCAGAGGACGGGGGTCCTGGTACTGGGGGAGGCTCAGGTGGGCAGAGGGGAGACTACATGCCACCTGAGTCAAGGTAAGACCATGAGGGAGGACGGAGGTTATCGTGGACCCGAGAACAGTCGATCCTGGTAGGTCACAGGGCGGGATGACCACAGGCAGCATTTCCTGAAATCCGGGTCTCAGAGGGACTGGGGTCCTGGTATGACGGGCGGGGCCTGAGGTGGTCCAAAGGGAAGCTACATGCCGCCTGAGTCAAGGTGAGGACACCGAGGGAGAACGGGGGGATCCTGGACCCCAAGATAGTGTTGGACCTTGGAGGCCTTGGGGCAGGGTGACCACCAGTGGCATTTCCCGACATCCGGGTCTCCGAGGGACTGGGGTCCTGGGATGAGGGGCGGGGATTGGGGTGGCCAGAGGGGAGACCACATGCTGCCTGAGTCAAGGTGAGGACCCCGAGGGAGAACGGACGGATCTTGCACCCCGAGACAGTGTTGGACCTTGGAGGCCTTGGGGCAGGGTGACCACCGGTGGCATTTCCCGACATCCGGGTCTCGGAGGGACTGGGGTCCTGGGATGAGGGGCGGGGCCTCGGGGGCTCCAAGGGGAGGCTACATGCCGCCTGAGTCAAAGTGAGGACCCTCAAGCAGGAAGGAGGGGCCCCTGGACCCAGAAAAGTGGCCATCCCACAGAAAGGCGCCCTTGCTTTCAGCTGTTCGGCGGCCCGAGGGGAGGACAGGCCCACGTGGTTTGTCCTGACTTCCGCATCCGAGTCTCAGACAGACTGGGGACATAGTGAAAGGGCGGGGGCCTCAGGTCTGCGGAGGCGAGAATCTCAGGGCCGCCTGGGAGTGAAGGTGACAACCGCGAGTTAGCATTCAGGGACCCTGGACTCCAGAACAGAGTCAGTCCTGGGAGGCCATGGGGCGGGAGGACCTCGGGCAGCAGTTCTGAAATGCGGGTCTCAGAGGGACTGGGGTCCTGGGATGAGGGGCGGGGCTTCGGGGGTTCCAAGGGGAGGCTACATGCCGCCTGAGTCAAGGTGAGGACCCCGAGGGAGAACGGAGGGATCCTGGACCCCAAGACAGTGTTGGACCTTGGAGGCCTTGGGGCAGGGTGACCACCGGCGGCATTTCCTGACATCCGGGTCTCAGAGGGACTGGGGTCCTGATATGTGGTGCGGGACGATGGAGGGGCCCCCGAACCCAGAAAAGAGGCCATCCCACAGAAAGGCGCCCTTGCTATCAGCTGTCTAGAGGTGGGAGGGGAGGACAAGCCCACGTGGTGTGTCCTGACTTCCTCACGGGGGTCTAAGAGAGACTGGGGACTTAGTGTAAGGGAGGCGGGGCCTCAGGTCTGCAGAGGATAGAACCTCAAGTCCCACCGAGAGTGAAGGTGACGACCACCAGTGAGCACTGAGCGACCCTGGACCCCAGGACATAGTCGGTCCTTGGAGGCCATGGGGCGGGATTACCACCGGTGGCACTTCCTGACATCCGGGTCTCAGAAGGATTGGGGATGTGGTATGAGGGGCGGTGCCTCGGGTGGGCATAGGGAAGACTACATGCCGCCTGAGTCGAAGTAAGTACACTGAGAGAGGACGGAGGGGACCCAGGACCCTAGAAAACAGGCCGTCCCACAGAAAAGCGCCCTTGCTTTCAGCTGTCCGGCGGCCCGAGAGGAGGACAGGCCCACGAGGTTTGTCCTGACTTCCGCATCCGGGTCTCAGACAGACTGGGGACATAGTGAAAGGGCGGGGGCCTCAGGTCTGCGGAGGCGAGAATCTCAGGGCCGCCTGGGAGTGAAGGTGACGACCGCGAGTTAGCATTCAGGGACCCTGGACCCCAGAACAGAGTCAGTCGTGGGAGGCCATGGGGCGGGAGGACCTCGGGCAGCAGTTCCTGAAATGCGGGTCTCAGAGGGACTGGGGTCTTGGTATGACGGGCGGGGCCTCAGGTGGGCTGAGAGGGGAATCCCAGGTCCTGCCAGGAGTCAAGGTGACCCCGAGGGAGGAGTGAGGGACCCGAGATCCCAGAACAGAGGGGACGCAACCGATCCTGCGCCTGCTGTCAGCCCTGGGAGGCCTCAATGCGGGATGAGCACACGTGGTGTGTCCTGACTTCGGCATCCAGGGCTCAGAGAGACTGGGGACCTACTATCAGGATGGGGCCCTCAGGTGGTTGGAGAGCAGAATCCCAGGACCCGCTTGGAGTCCCGGTGAGGACCCTGAGTTAGCGCGGACAGGACCTCCCACCCTAGAAGAGTGGGAACCTGCCAGAGCCCAGGCCTCCTGTCAGCACGCGGGTCCAGGGCTGTGCCACAGTGTAGATCCGAGGTCTCCCCTCCTTTCTCTCCCAGGGGCTCCAGACACCGGAAGGCCTAGGTCTGAGACACGTGTTCTCGGGTCACAGAGCACAGGAGGCCGGCAGTGCCAGGACTGAAGGTGAGGTGTGGGCCCTGAGTGTGTACCCGGGGGCTCCCGGAACAGAGGGGACCCCGCGAGGCCAACGTCCACTCCACACACCCCGTGTTGCCCCCAGAACCTCGGGCTGTGCCGGCTGCACCCTGAGGAGCCGCCTCACTTCCCCCGTCAGGTTCACAGACGACCGTCCACCAGGAGGAGAGCCCCTGTGAGGCCGAGGGCACCCCTGAAGAGGAGACCTGTAAGTAGCCTTTGTCAGAGCCCCCCACGGTGGGTTTCTCAGCCCGGGCCACTGACACTCCCTTTCTTCCCCAGGCCTGTGGGTCCCCATCTGTCATCCCTGCCCACGCTCCTGTCGTCAGCCGGACACCAATCATCATGCCTCGTGCTCCAAAGCGACGGCGCTACACGCTTGAGGAAGGCAGTCAGGCCCAGATTCCCATAGTTGTCGATGAAGATGCTTCCTCATCTTCCTCCACCTGCTCCTCCTCTTTTCCCTCCTCTTTCCCCTCCTCCTCCTCCTCCTCCTCCTCCTCTTGCTTTCCTCTGATTTCAAGCACCCCTGAGGAGGTGTTTGTTGTTACTAAGACCCCAAGTCCTCCACAGAGCCCTCAGAGTACCTCCCCTTCCCCAATGGCTGTTGCCTCTTCTCCATTAAGCGAACCCGACGATGGCTCTAGCAGCCAAAAAGAGGAAGGTCTGAGCACCTCGCAGGCACTGCCAGGTGCTGAGTCATTTCCCAGAAGTGCGATTGATAACAAGGTGGCTGATCTGGTGGAGTTTCTGCTCCTGAAGTATCGCAAAAAGGAGCCGACCACAAAGGCAGAAATGCTGAATATCGTCTTCAAAGATGACCAGGACCACTTCCCTGTGATCTTCAATGAAGCTTCTGAGTGCATGCAGCTGGTCTTTGGTGTTGATGTAAAGGAAGTGGATCCCAGCAACAAGTCTTATGTCTTGGTCACCACCCTCGGTCTCACCTATGATGGGATGCTGAGTGATGAGCAGAGCATGCCCAAGACGGGCATTCTGATACTTATCCTGAGCATAATCTTCATGGAGGGCAACTGTACCCCTGAGGAGGAGGTGTGGAAAGCACTGAGTATGATGGGGGTGTATGCTGGGAGGGAGCACTTCATCTATGGGGAGCCCAGGGAGCTCATCACCAAAGTGTGGGTGCAGGAGGGGTACCTGGAGTACCGGCAGGTGCCCAACAGTGATCCTGTGTGCTACGAGTTCCTGTGGGGTCCCCGGGCCCATGCGGAGACCAGCAAGATGAGTCTCCTGGTGTTTTTGGCCAATATCAATGGGAGTGACCCTAGATCCTTCCCACTGTGGTATGAAGAGGCTTTGAGAGATCAGGAAGAGAGAGCCCAGGCTAGAATTGCCACCACAGATAATACTGCCATGGCCAGTGCAAGTTCTAGTGCCATGTCCAGCAGCTTCTCCTGCCCTGAGTGAAGTCTAAGGCAGATTCTTCACTTAGTGTTTTAAGAGGGCAGTCAATGATCTAAGTAGGAGAGGGCTAGGCTGGGGATGAGGGAATCCTAGTGAATAACATCTTTGTGCTTCTGTTCTATCGAGGTGACTTAGAAATTCATCTTTTATTTTTGGTATTTTAAAATGTTGTTACTTAACTAGAAAGTTTGTTAGCGTCAGAATATAAGTTTATGAATGACATTGGTTACACACTTATTGTTGCTTTTCCAGTTTAGGAGAAAGAGTTTTGCTATTTTGTAAAACAAATTGGGAAATCTTCCTTTTTATTTGTAGTCTGTAACAAGATAAGACAGCATTAGTATAGAAATTTCCTTGGAAATGTGAAAGAACTTAGCAGTAAAATTGAGAAAATATTTAACTGGGTCACTTTTAAAATTCTCATCATTTTTAGTCTATTCTGTAAAATTAAGGTGTATACTCAGATTTTCTTAGCTTATTCAAGACTAGAAGAAATTAAATGGTAATAAATTATATCTCTGCTCACTGGGTCATTTATTTCTCCGAACATTCACTGAATGTCTTCTCTTTGGAAGGTGTCATGTTAGCAGTGGGGACACTAGGGTAACCACGACATACCTCAACCTATACAATGGTAGAGTCTTGCAGCGGCAGTCATATAAGGAAGATGGTGAGATGTTCCCTAAGACCCACAGAACAAGTAAGAGAAGAGGCGAGGTGCTGGGGGTCTGGGAGCGAGCACTGAAGTGGAAGTTCCCCAAACCAGGGCAGTTTGGGGATTTGGGAAACTGCAATTCTTTCTGTGGGAGTTAATTGTAATGAAGATGCATGGTAGCAGTGGTTATACTCCCAGACAGGTATCTTAGGAGTGACAGAAAAACTTGGATAGAAAAACTGCTCACGGCATTTCCATTTAGATCCCAGATAAATCAGAGAGAAATCACTTTCTGGGGCAAATAGGGAATCTGTCCTGTACTCTTGTCCCAATGCAGTTGAACATAGCAGAAGAACTAGGTGTTTTATGCCTATCATCTGCAAAGGTTTCCTGAGAAATAAGGGTGAATATCTTTTGAGTGATGCCCAGAAGTCACTGTCCAAGCATCCTTTTCCCTGGCCTGGGAGAGCCAGAGCTAACTCTATTAGAAGACATTTAAAGTAGATTACCTTTAATGTATTTTGGGCAGTTCTGAGCCATGTATAGATTTTATTTGGGAGTAAAATGAATGAAAATAGTGGTTTGGATGAAATAGCAGCTGGGAGGGAGGGACACAATTGGTCTTTGGCTCAAGTTTTAGGAGACCCCCTGTGGATGCCTGAGACTGCGGAGAGTACCAAACCTTATATATACTATGTTTTATCCTATACTAAATGGTAGCATATGCAGCATGGTTATGCTGAAAAGAGGGATGATTCATGTCCCAGGCAGGATGGGATGGGATGGCATGAGATTTAAAACTTATGAATTGTTTATTTCTGGAATTTTCTACTTAGTATTTTCAGACTGTGGTTGACCTCATGTAACTGAAACTGCAGAAAGCAAAATGATGGATAAGGGGCAACTACTGTTAACTGCTAATCATTACAATTAAACCAGGCACTGTGAGAGGTCCTTTACAGACATTACACACATCCCTGTAGTCCTACAAGACAGGGCTCATCGAACCCACTTGCTTCACAGATGAAGAACCTAAGGCCATAGGGCTTGGTAATTGTCCCAGGATCACATTGTTAATAAGTGACAGGGTAGGGACTGGATCCCTGCTCTAAATTCATCCAGAGCCCATACTGTTCCCACCCAATCCCAGCCTGATACAGACCTTCTGATTCTAAATCATGTCTCTTCTCACTACTCCCTAATATCGCTCAGGCGACAAGAAGAAGGACCTTGGGCCCAAGGTAGTAAAAGCAGGTCTAAAGAAGGAAGGTGCCAAATAGGATTTTGGTATTGTTTGTGGGCCGTTTTAACCTAGGGTGGGTCCTCTAGCTTAAGTCCCAGGGTTCCGTGAGAGCTGAGGTGCCAGCTGTCTCTCCAATCCCAGCATCTTCTCCCATGAGAGCACCCTTCCCCTGGTCTTCCCCTATGTGCCCTCCAGTTCAGCTCTGGAACCTGACTGGTTTACCAGCTCTTCACTGCTGCCTCTTCTGAGATCTGCACCCACACCCAATGGGACAGCGCAAATCTCTTGCCATCCCGCTGACATAAAGCATTCCCACTCCATGAAAAATTCCTCTTACTGTCTCATTCCACTGACCACTTAGAGCGCCCCTTTGACGCGAAAGTTTACATTGGTTGCCAATGTTTAGACATCTGGTCATTACCCCAACCCCCAGGTATCCTCAACAAACTCTCTGTTTTCTAAGTGAGCTGATGAGTAGAGTCTAACTTGGCACATCATCTACCAGTTCTTTGGATATAAGCCTGAAGGTAGAAGGGAGTTTTTGAAACCACCCTGATATTTGCAACAGGATTTTAATGGGGTGTCTTATTTGAAACTGGCCACTGAACACATGGACAGATGAATGAGCTTACTTAAGAGGTCAAAACCCAAAGCCTCCCTCATAAGTGGTAGATGATGGAAAGACCATAGAAGTCACTATGGAGCTAACATCTACTAAAGCTGAATTCCCCAAAATTTGGAGCACAAGTAGGTGAAAAATGATTTCTTGGTAGGCATGCTCACTCTAATTTAAAAAGAAAAAAAAATCCATATTTAAACTGTTTTTGTTTTTTTTTTTGTCTGTGTAACTGGCCCATGGGAAAATAATCATTTTCAGCATGACTAATGGCACCTGTATAGCTGTTCAGGTTCAGTCATGTAGAGGGTAGCAGGGACTCACAAAATTTTGGACATGTGCCAAAAGGAAGGAGAAAATTCTCACCCAAGTGAGATTATACAAGTTATCTCAAAGGATTGTGCAGAAAAGTACTATTGAGTGAAGATGGCCAACCCTCTCTGATGAGATCTACAGGATCCTTTGAAAATTACATGTGATCCTGTATTTGAAAGCACCTGTCATACAGTAGGCATCTGAAAAAGTTGGAGAATTTAAGGCAAATTTGGTCTTATCAGAATTCCTCCAAGAAATGAATGTTATTGTCATAACAAATTATAATCATTGCTTTTTTTTTTTTTTACTACCTACCATGTAACAGTGTATGGGAGAGACCACAAGGTCTCATCCATAGTTTGTCTTCCTTTCCTTTGTGGGCACATGGAAATACTATTGCCAATCCACTTGTAGTTAGGAAGAGTCATGTCACTACCCATTGTCATTGAAATATGAGTAGAAGCATTGTCACATCCAGGCATTTGAGAGCCAGTATGCCATTTCATGCTTTCTATTCCTTTTAACAGCAAATATGGCATCCCCATGTTGAGATGGTAGAACTACAATCTTGAAGTATCTTGGATCCCTGGGTCACCTGATAGCAGAGATCTCCTGCTCAATGAGTCAGAATTTACATGCACACAAAAAATAAACTTTGGTTACGTTAAGCCAGTTAAACATCAGGTTTTGTCTGTTACATCAACTTGCATTTACTTCAACTGACAAATACACAGCTCCTTTATCTGTTGTTAGGTGTATTTAAATACTTTAATTGTAAATGTAATAGTGCATATAGTGCACATATTCTTACTGCAAACACCTTGTAAAATTAGATAATTGCTCCCTTTATAAAGTTCCTCCAAATTTCAGCCACCCATCCAGAGGTAACCACAACAAGCGTATTAATGTGGTTACTGGGTTAAAGTGGAAAGGATGTGAATATATTATATTTTTATAAATATTACTGGAATTTTATTGCAAAAATGCTGTAACATTCATAGTCTCAAAAATATTGTATGTGAATATCCTTCACTCTCAAAAATATTTTATTTTATCATTCTTTTCAATTTTGGTCAAAATTATGGGTAACAATATTGTCTCACTGTTCTTTTAATTTGTGTCTCCCCAGTTTTCTAATTAGGCTAAACATAGCATTGACTTCATTCCTCACACATAAAAAACGGGATTTATGCAGTGATATCCTGAATAACAGGATTCCTCTGAACATGTTTTAAAATTCTGAAATATCAATAAGACATTTATGTTTTATGTTGAGAAACAAGGATTCAATCAGGAGTCAGGGAAGGGGACCAGACAGGACACCCCAAGCTAGTGAGGGGCACTGAGAGCATCCTCTCAGTGAGAGCCATTGCAGAGTCCACAAGAGAGACCAAGTGCAAAGCCAAGTCCAGAGACCCCCCAGGCAGGCCGGCAGCCAGGGCCCTGAATCCAGAGTTCAGTGTAGGGAAAAGGATCCTGAGGGAGAGAAGTTGGGGAGCGGAAGGGATACAGGACAAGGAAGAGGAACAGGCTGGGGAAATCTCTGGATCGTCCTCCCCAGCTGGAAGTTGCAGAGTGGTCTGAGCGGCCAGGTCTATCGAGTGAACGGACCAACAGCATGCCAGACACTGCACCCCAATCTTAGAGTCTCCCTACCTCTGTCAGGAACAGCACACCTGGCTCCCTGCATCATTCAGAGGAGCTTCATCTCTTGACTATTCTAGCGGTCCAGTGCACCCTCGCCAGTGTCTCAGGACTGGGAGCTGCCGTGATGCCTGCTGGGGGCTGGGGACTTTCCCCCTGGGTGCAGTGCAGCCCTCCAGCGAGGTCAGGGCTCTGTGAGTGAGTGGGGTTGGTGACTGGGGACAGCTGAGATAGACCAGGAATACCCATGAGCTGTGAAAGGGGCTGCAGAGCTGCAAGGAGGGTGAAATTGGAAGGGGAAAGCCATGAGAAGTGAAGACTTGTTTCCTATAAACATTCCTTATTCAATAAGAAAAGAACAGAAAATAGTAATTTGGGTCTGGAGTTCATAGCCACTCCTCTAGCCTCATCATGTTCACATTTAAATGATGTGCACAATTTAAATGCCTGGTATTTGTGGGCTCATGTGGTCTGTGTGCTAGGGTACCAAAAATACAAAAGGGAACAAGCAAAGTACAAAAAGAAAAACAATAGGCCATGCCTACTAGGTCTCTGAATAATCAAACACACAAAAACCAACAGTATTCTTGCACTTGTCCCCTCTTAGCCTTTTGCCTAATCTTGTCATACATTTTACTCCTACAAATGTTATAAACTCCACCATATATTGTTATTATCTTTACTTTAAACAGTCAATTATCTCTTAAAAGCATTTACATAAATAAGGAAATCATTTCTGTTTACCCATGAAGTTGCAATTCTGCTGCTTTTCATTTCTTCTTGTAGATCCAGATTTCTATCTGCTATCATTTTCTGTCAGCTTGGAGGACTTAACATTTCTCTTAAATATCCTTTAACATTTATTTTAGTGCATATCTCTTGGTGATTAATTCTTTAAGGTTTTGTATTTCGGAAAAAGCCTTTATTTC
This sequence comes from Camelus bactrianus, assembly GCF_048773025.1. Classification (NCBI taxonomy): domain Eukaryota; kingdom Metazoa; phylum Chordata; class Mammalia; order Artiodactyla; family Camelidae; genus Camelus; species Camelus bactrianus. The sequence continues at coordinate 115,497,243 of NC_133575.1, read as the reverse complement.
ACCTTTATTTTTCCAATATATTTTCACCGAATATAGATTTCTATGTTGACAGTTTAATTTTTCAATACTTTAAAGATATTGTTCCACTCTCCTCTTGCTTTCATTGCTTTTGACAAGAAATTTACTATTTATCTTTGTTCCTCTGTGGTAAAGTGCCTTTCTTCCCTTTGGGTACTTTTAAGATTTTTCTCTTCATCACTAAGTGTAAGTAATTTGATCATTATGGGCCTTGGGGTAGTTTTTTTTGTTTTGTTTTTTGTTTTTTGTATTCCTTGCTCTTGGCGTTCTTTTAGCCTTTGGAATCTGTGGGTTTATAGTTTTTATCAAATTTGGAGTTTTTTCATTCAAATACTTGTTTCTCTCCCTCCCTTTTTTCTCTCCTTTGGAGTTTCCAAATGTATGTGCATAGGTCACTTGAAGTTGTCTCACTACTCACCAATGCACTCTGTTCACTGTTTTCAGTATTGCTTTATCTGTGTGTGTTTTTTCATGGAAAGTCTGATTGCCGTATCCTCAGGTTCACTAATCTTTTCTTTTTACACGTCAAGTCTGCCAGTAATACAAAATGGTGCACTTATTCAACTTAAACATTATAGCTTTCATATCTCAGATTTTATTTAGGGTTATTTTTTCTATCTTTCATGTCCCTATTTAGGACTTTTAACCTTTCCTCTTATTTTTTGAACACCCTTTCAACGTTTTTGTCTACTAACTCTATCATCTGTTTCATTTGTAGGTCACTTTCAACTTATTTTTCTCCTCATTACTTTTATCTGTTTCTTTTTTAACTTTTTGTTTGTTTTATGAGGGAGAGGAAATTAGATTTATTTATATTTGGAAGAGGCACTGGGGATTGAACTCAGGACCTTATGCATGCTAAGCATGCACTCTGCCACTTGAGCTATACCCTCCCCTTTCTTCTCATTACTGATCCTACTCTCCTTCTTCTTTGAATGGCTGGCAGTTCTGATTAGGTGTCAGACATTGTAAAGTTTACTTGCTAAATGCTGGATATTTTTGTGTTTCTATAAATAAATATTTTCAAGTATTGTTCTGGGATACAATTTAGTTGCTTGGAAACAGTCTGATCTTTTGGGGTCTTGCTTTTAAACTTTGTTAAGTGAGATAAAAGCAGTGTTTCGACTGTGGCTAATAGTTTGTTTCTTCTAAGGCAAAACCACTCTGTGTATTCTAACTGAGCCCCATGAATTATGAGGTCTTCCACTCTGACTAATGGGAACAGGAGTAATTCCCAGACCTGCATGATCTCTGGAGATTTCTCTCTGTGGAGATCTCCTCACTGGAATTTTGTCCTGCAAATTCTAGCCACCTAGTATCCCTAGACTCCCAGCTCCATCTCCTCAACTCAAGGAGATGGCCAGGCTGCTCCATTGTACACTGTAGTGTACAACCTTTCCCTAGGCAGTAAGCCTGAGCAATCTTAGGGCTCACCTCACTTGTTTTTCATCTCTCAGAGAACACTATTCTTTCCCTGTTGTCCAATAAACTGAAAATCATTGTTTCATGTATGTTATCTATCAGTTGTTTGAGGTAGATGTATAAATTTAGTCCCTGTTACTCCATCATGGCCAGAATCAGAAGTCCTATAATCCAAATTTAAAACCTTAATTAGCCACATATGAAAAATATCCCAGTATTTCAACTTATTCAAATTAAAACCAAATTGAAAGACTGTGGGACACACATATATGTTGATATAGACATACATACAAACAACTGGGAGTATATACAGCAAAACAGCAACAATATTCTTCTCTTGCTTATAGAAATATAAGTGACTTTAAAATTCTCTTTTATTTATGCTTTCAATGTTTGTAACCCTTCTAAGGCATATAAGAATTATTACAAAAACAAAATACTATAAATATTTAAAAATATGTTCAGACTAACAAAAATAAACACTCATTATCTAGATGTTTTCTTTGTAATATTGATTAAATTTTTGCTGGATTCTTTTCAGCCCCTGGCATGATTATGTGACTGTAAAGAAATAAAACAAAAAAAAAAAACCTTTGAAATCCAATTAGTAGGCTATGTGTAGTCATCCAATTTCTCTCAGACTTTCAAATGCACTCCTTCACAGGTAAGAATTTATCTTATTTTTAAAACAATCCCTTATGGAAAAAATACTTTAAAGGGGAAATTATATTTTTATTTAAGTCATATTCCCAATGACATAATATTGAATCCAATATTTATAGGAAGGACTGTATGTAGGAAATACTGGCAGGAGGAATTATCATGATTACTTTCATTATTATAAGCGCTGTTTATAAGCCCTTGTCAAAACTTGTTTATATGTCTCCTGAAACACTTTGTAATAAACAAATGGTTATTTAAAATATTTTTCAGTCATTAATGCCATCTGAATCACAAGTGAAAATGTACTTTTTAAAAACACTGATTTTCATAGGAATAAAGCAATATTTTCATAACAGCGACCCACATTGACTTTAATGGACAATTATTCAACACATAGCTTCTAAGTTAATACATGCTTATCTTTCAGAAACTGAACACCATGTAAAAAGAACTGTGATTTTTAATTTTTGTTAATACTTCTCTGCTGTAGACAATACATGCTTGGTTGTTGTCTGTATCTTTCATACTTCTTTTCTACATTGATAATTTTTCCATTGTAACATTTTTATTCACACACTGTCCTAATAAAGCCATGAATGTTCTCTCTGATAGTGATATGACGCCACATTCTTGTGCCTCAGGAATTTTCTTACAGCTGTATCGTTTGTTCTTTGTTTTTTGTTTTTTTTTGAAACTTGTTAATCCCTGATTTTTACAAAACGGTTTTGTTCCAGAGATGTTTCTGTTGATTTTCAGTTACAAAAAGAGTGCACATAATTTACTTTCAGTGGACTAATCTTCTACTATTTTTATTATCTCTTTAAAAATATAGGTTCACATTCTCCAAAATAGAAAAAATGGAAATAATAAACACCAGTATGTTTACCAATAGGTTTTAAAAAATCTACCCTGTTTCATATTTAACCAGAATTTTCCCCTTGCAAAATAGTAACTATTCCTTAGTTTTGCATATTATCACCTTGTCCCTTTACATGTCTTTGTTGTAGATCTACATGATTTTCTGGTTATTCCAAACTTTTAAACAATTACACATTACTACTACATCACAAGACATTTATTTATGATTTAGAATATGTGTTCTGTCATCTTTACCCTTTCTGAAAACTCATATAACATATACCCCTTGCTCTATATCTACAATTTCTTATACTTTAACACTGTCCAAAGTCATTCCTTCTCAACAATTTTAAAAATATAATTGGCCTTCAGTTTCTCTGATCTTTTCAAAGAAAAAGCTTCTGTGCCCAAAGATATTAATTATTATTCTCCTAATTTCACTTTCATTGATTTCTGCTTTTACCTATATAGCTCCCATCCTTCTGTTACCTAGGATTTCATTTACATTTCTTTCTATAGTTTTTTACAGTGGAAGCTTAGATTATTGATTTCAGTTCTGTCTTGCTTTCTAATCTAAGCATTTAATGACATAAATTTCTCTCTATTACTACATTAGCTGAGTCCCATAAATTCTAACATGTTGTATTTTAATTTTAATTCACTTCAAAATATTTTCTAATTCCTCTCAATAATTTATTGTGAAACATGAGTCAAAATATGTTTAATCTCCAAATATTTGGGGAATTTGCAAATATCTCTTATTGTATTCTTTAATTCCATTATGAGTAAAGAATATACTTTGCATGATGTAAATTCTCTTACATTTATTAAGGGTTGTTTTATGGCCTATCTTGGTGAATATTCCATGTGTACTTGTAAATAATATATATTCTTCTGTTGTGTGGAATGTTCTGCAAATGCCAATTGAATGAAGTTGGTTGATAGTGCTATCTGGGTCCTTCAATATCCTTACAGATTTTCTGTCCACCTTTTCTATTATTTACTCAGCGATGAGTGTCACAGTCTCCAAATATAATTATAGATTTGACTCTTTGTCCTTTTAGATCTGTCAGTTTTTATTTCATGTATTTTGAAGCTCTGCTTTTAGGTGCATACACACTTAGGATTGTTATGCCTTCTTGATGAATCCTTATGTAATGTTATGTAATGTACCAGTTTATCCATGATAATTTTTCTTCTAATGGAATCAATGTATTCCAATATCAAAGTAGTCATTCTAATTTTTTTTAATATTTTAAAATTATTACATAGTAAAATTATCTTTTTATTTCAGCACACAGTTAAAGTTCATATAGATTCATGTAACCAAAACTACAGTTAGGATTCAAAATAGTTTCATTACTGTCCTCAAACACACACACACTCCCTTGTGCTATTTCTTTATAGTATTACTCTCCTCCCACACTTAACTTTGACAACCAACTGTCCTCCATCACTGTACCTTTGTCTTATATCATGTAAATGGAAGAATAGAGTAAGTAAGTTTTTGAGTCAATTTCACTCAGGAAAATGCTTTTGAGATTCATTCAAATGGTTGTATTCAAGTTGTTGTGTGCATCAATAGTTCACTCCTTTTATTGCTCAGTGGTAGTCCATTACAGGGATGTGCCAGTTTGTTTTTCCATTCAACCAAGTAAGGACACTTGCTTTGTTCCTAGATTTTGGCAAATATGAATGGAACTCCTATAAATATTCATATGTAGGTTTTTGTATGAATGTAGGTTTTTCTTTTTAAATTTTTAAAAAATCTTCTATGAACGTTAAGTTTTTATTTATCCCAAAAGTGGCTCTGCTGAGTCATATGCTAAGTCTATATTTATTTTAAAAAATTCAATAATTTTCCACAGAGCTGTATAATTTTATATTCCTACCACTTATGTAGGAGAGATCAAGTTGTTCTTTATCCTTGGTAGCACTTAGTAATGTCATTTTTAAAAAATTTTAGTCTTTCTCAAACATGTATTGTATCTCATCATGGTTTTATTTTTCATTTCTCTTATGGCTAATGATATAGAGCAACTTTTCATGTGCTTATTTGTCCATATTTCCACTTTGCTGGGGTGTCTACTGGTATCATTTGCCCATTTTCTAAATTGAGTTCTTTATTTTCTGATATTTGAGTTTTGAGGGTTATTTATATTTTCTGGCTATAAGTCCTTTATTGGATATATTATTTGCAAATACTTCTGGCTTGGCTTTTTAGTCTGTGTTCCTCAGAGCAAAGGTTTCTAACTTTGAGGAAATCCAATTTATCATTTTAAAAATTTTGTGAATCATGCTTTGTGTGTCATGTTTAAGACCACTTTGCCTAACTTCAGGTCATGAAGATTTTCTCCTATGTTTTCTTTAACATTTTTATATTTTCATTTACCCGTTAGACTTATTATATATTTGTATAAGTTATGAGGTTTAGATATTCATTTTTAACATAAGGTTGTCCAGTTGGTCCAATACAACTTATTGAAAAGACAAAATTTCTTAATTAAATTGTTTAATTTTTTATGAGGGCTCCATGGGAGGTGCCAAGATGGCAGAGTAGAGGGACTCACAGCAAGCCTTCTACTACAAATACACCAAGAATTACATCTGCAAACCCACTGAATCACACAGATCACGTACTGAACTCTGTCAGAGCTCTTGCTTTGAAATACAGGAGGATTCTCACAAAATACAGTAAGACGAAAAAAGAAAAAAATCAGTGCAAGACTGGTCCTCAGGGAGGGAACAGCATAGGAAGAAAGGCACCCTCACGTTGGGATGCCCCCTCACCAGCCAGGAGGTCAGCAGGGACAGAATTGGAGCTTCCAAGGCTCAGAGGAGAAAGTGACAGCCATTTGGCAGACAGAACTAAGGGAAACTGGCATGGAGGCTACCTGTGATTCCTAGCCCTAGATGCGAGCCAGCAGGGACAAGCCAGGACTGGCTGCTAGAGATCGGTAAGGAGTCTGGGCAAAGAGCTGGGGCCCACTGAACAGAGGCAGACTCAGGGGACTGAAGGCGGTGTGAGCTCTGGCTGGGTGTGTGTGTGGAATAGAACAGCCTGGGACCCTCATAAAAAAGCACCACTGCTGGTGTGCATGGGATGAGGGGCCCAATGCAGCCACGCCATAGACACTGTCTCTGCTTGGCTCCATTGTTGGTCTGTTCTTACCAGAAGAGAGGTGGGGCTTGGCTTGGTCATAGCCATCACTGCTGTGTGCAGGCAGGGCTGAAAGCTGAAAGCTGAATTCATACTCAGTAGCCCTGCAACTTCACAGGTGGGACTGAGATTTGTTTACAGCCCCAGGAAGAGAGGACACCAGAGCGAGTAGCTGACATTCCCACAGCTAAGGTGGGGACAAAGGCAGTGTAAACAAAAAGTACTTTGCAAGGAAACCATAAGCAAAACAAAATGACAACCTATGGAATGGGAGAAAATTTTTGCAAATGAAACCGACAAAGGCTTGATCTCCAGAATATATAAGCAGCTCATACGACTTAATAAGAAAAAAACAACCCAATCCAAAAATGGGCAGAGACCTAAACAAGCAATTCTCCAAGAAAGAAATGTAAATGACCAATAGGCACATGAAAAAATGCTCAATATCACTAATTATCAGAGAAATGCAAATCAAAACTACAATGAGGTATCACCTCACACCAGTCAGAAGGGCCATCATTCAAAAGTCCACAAATGACAAATGCTGGAGAGGCTGTGGAGAAAAGGGAACCCTCCTACACTGCTGGTGGGAATGCAGTTTGGTGCAGCCACTGTGGAAAACAGTATGGAGATTCCTCAAAAGACTAGGAATAGACTTACCATATGATTCAGTAATCCCACTCCTGGGCATATATTCAGAAGGAACCCTACTTCAAAATGACACCTCTACCCCAATGTTCATAGCAGCACTATGTACAATAGCCAAAACATGGAAAAAACCTAAATGTCCATCAACAGATGACTGGATAAAGAAGCGGTACATTTATATAATGGAATACTATTCAGCCATAAAAATGACAACATAACGCTATTTGCAGCAACATGGATGTCCCTGGAGAATGTCATTCTAAATGAAGTAAGCCAGAAAGAGAAAGAAAAATACCATATGATATCACTTATATGTGGAATCTAAAAAAAAAAAAAAACCTGAACATAAATACAAAACAGAAACAGACTCATAGACATAGAATACAAACTTGTGGTTGCCAAGGGGGTGGGAAGGGACAGACTGGGATTTCAAAATTTGTAGATACTGACAGGCATATGCAGAACAAATAAACAAGATTATACTGTATAGCACAGGGAAATATATACAAGATCTTGTGGTAGCTCACAGAGAAAAAAATGTGACAATGAATATATGTATGTTCAAGTATAACTGAAAAATTGTGCTCTACACTGGAATTTGACACAATATTGTAAAATGACTATAACTCAATAAAAATGTTTTAAAAAATAAAAAATAAAATAAAATCTTATTGAGGTAGCGACTACTACAAAAAAATGTAAAAAAATAAACAAGAAATAAAAACAAACAAAAAGACACCTGCACCCCAATGTTCATAGCAGCACTGTTTACAGTAGCCAAGACATGGAAACAACCTAAATGTCCATCGACAGATGACTGGACAAAGAAGTGGTGGTATATTTATACAATGGAGTACACTCAGCCATAGAAATGAATAAAATAATGCCATTTGCAGCAACATGGATGGAACTGGAGACTGTCATTCTAAGTGAAATAAGCCAGAAAGAGAGAAAAATACTATATGATATCACTTATATGTGGAATCTAAAAAAAAAAAAGACAAATGAACTCATTTACAAAACAAAAACAGACTCACAGACATAGAAAACAAACTTATCATTAATATATATATTATAGATAAACAAGTTCATACTGTATAGCACAGGGAACTATATTCAATATCTTATAGTAACTTATGGTGAAAAAGAATATAAAAAACGAATTTATGTATGTTCATGTATGACTGAAACATTATACTGCATACCAGAAATTGACACAATATTGTAAACTGACTATACTTCAATAAAAATACATATATACAAAAAATAAAAATAAAAACGGTAAAAAAAACTTGGATAACTGTTTTAACAGACACTTCACCAAAGAAGATATGCAGATCACAAACAAGCATATGAGAAAATGCACATCATTGGTCATTAGGAAAATGCCAAGTAAACCATAATAATACACCATTACATACCTGTTAGCATGACTAAGAATCTCACATCCTGGGAAACTCCTCAGTCCCAAACAAATCTAAATGTTTGGTCACCACAAATCACATTTATATAAAATTCTATTAAATGCAAACCAATCTATAGTGACAGGAGTTGCCTGGAATTGAAGAGGGGGAGGTAAAGAAGGAAGGGCACGGGAAACTTTTGAGTGTGATGGATATGTTCATTATCTTGCTTGTGGTGATACTTTCCAGGGGCACATATATAAGTGCCCAAATGCATAAAATTGTATGCTTTCTACATGTTCAGTTTATCATATGTTAATTATACCTCATAGGTCTGTTAAAAAAATAAAAACACTCATTATATTATCTATTCATTATAGGCTAGACCATTATCTTTTTTATTTGAGGGGAGGTAAATTATCCACAAATGAGAAAAATCTGTAGTCTATAATTGTTGGTTAAAATTTCATGCATGTCCACTAGGTCAAGCTAGTATGCCTTTCCCCACCATTCATGAAACTGGTCCTTCACAGTCTAGCTGGATTTGATAACTCTCTCTCCTGACTCTCAATTAGCATATTTTTGCTATCACTGTTGTAACATTTATCCTAATATGACTTGATTGTGGAGATTTTACACTGTATTTTGAGGGAGCAAGAGAAGATTTCTTGCTTAGTATCAGAAGTACCTATTAAGAAAACCCCTTATCAGCAGCCTGTTGATAGGAGTAGTGCTTCTGGCTGTAAATATACCCTGCGGAGGTAACTAACATAACAAGGGACATCTCCAACTGAATAAAGAAGAAAAAGATTTCTTGTAATGAGTTGTAATGGAAAAGAAACTGAAAAAATAGTTCTGTATGTATGTGTATGTATAGCTGAATTGCTTTGCAGTACACCTGTAACTAACCTTGTAAATTGACTACACTTCAATAAAAAATAAGAATTAAAAAAAAGAAGAAGAAAGAAAAACAGTGTCTCACAGGAGGCACTAAGCCTGGGTAGGCTGAAACTCAGGACTGCTATGAAGAGGGATTTAATAGGATCTGGTGCTATAGTCTTCAACTGAGAATTATCTAGTGCTGATTCTCTTCTCCATCCACCTAAATTCTGGCATCCCCAAGGAGCCAGGATAAGTGTGGATACTGCACGTTTCCTTGTCAAGGTCTAACCCACAGGGTGATGCAAAGAGAATCCTGCCCAATGGAAACCAAAGTTCAAGGCCCCATGGAGACATCTCTTTTCCTGAAAAGAATTATGCTATTTGCAGTCTGGTAATATACGCTTGAGTCTGGTGCTTAGCCCCTGAGACCAGGGACCAGGAAGAGGCTAGTACCTGGCAACAGCCCAGGTAAGTTTGATATGAGGGATTGTTGCCTCTGAAAGCCCACTCAGCTGTACTCACTAGTCTTTTTGCTGACCTCCTCACAGTTCACGGTGGTTGGAATTAACTGGAAAACACCGCATGATTGTATTTGACAAGCTGTATTCACAGCTGCACCATTTCTGCAGGTTTAAATTTTCCTATATGAACTTTCCCCCTGCCATGCTGGATCTGACAAAGCTTTGTGGATGAAGCTTCTCCTCCAGTATTACAGGCTTCTAGGGGCTAAATTATAATCATGAATATTGTCATGGGAAGTTCTAATAACAATTTTCATAGTGATATTATAATACTTAATCGTAATAGCAATTGTTAACAGTGATTTTAGGCACAGGAAGCACACAATCACATCTATGATAATGAATCAATCTTGAAAAAGGTTGAAAAGGAGAGTTGTAAGGAAGGTATGGGAGCAGCTGGAGAGTTCAGTGACAGACATTTACTAAAGCCTACTTGGTGCTGGGGGTCTGTGACGAATGCATGGAAGTGCAAGATTCAGTGCCTGCTACTGAAGTGCCGGTTTAGCAGAGGAGGCAAACATAGCTACCAATATTAATTTTCTGCTTGACAAAACTAGAGAATAGATTCCTGGGTCATTGCCTACTTCTCCAGGATGCTGAAAGGAAATAGTAAAGGGCCAAGCAGAGTGCTTTGTTCATGGTGAGTATTCACTAGTAATGAGCATTCTTTCTTTCTCTGTTACTCTCCCTCTCACCTAATTCACAGACACCCAAGAGTTTGTCCCAGGAAAGAATGTTACTGAAAGTCAGAGGAAGCCTCAGAGCAGGTTGAATCACTTGGCAGTCATGCTGGGCAATTCCAGTTCCCAACCTTATGCCAGGCACTGTCAAAGCAGTGGGGTAAGCAGGAAGGCTGTGCTCTCTGCATGCAGATGGCTGAAGAGAAGTAGAAAAAAAAAATTGACCATTATGAAAGGAAGTATAAAATGAATGGAGGGGTTTAGTAATTTTATGAGTTGTTCTCAAGGACTCAGTTAAATGGACTACATCAGATGCATTCCTGTAACACTGCGCATGAGATTGACTCCTGCTTTGCCATAGCCAGAACTGGTCTTTCCAAAAGGTTCATAAGACTATAGTCAGTGAAAAGGGCAGTTTGATATGGAGGGTAGGAATTTTCTCTCTCTACTGTATTGAATATATGAAAGTTGCAAAGAGAATAGATCTTAAGTCTTCATCACACACAAAAAACTGTAACTATGGTGATAACTTACTGTGGTTATCATTTCACAATGTATACATATATCAAATCATTAAGCTGTTTACCAAAAATTAATACAATGTTATGTGTCAATTATATCTCAATTTAAAAAGATTAAATGGAATCATTAATACCTTGATACTCTGGGACATGGGCTGATTTGGGAGTCACTGGATGTCTACTTCTTCATCTCCAGTGAGAAGCATGGCAGCTTCAAAGCCTTTTCTTCTTGTAAGATCATATGGGGCCACAGATCAATCCTGGGAGAACAGCTACCTCACCAACTCAAGTTTTCTCTGCAAGATTCCTTTCCAGCCTCTAACAGCATTCATCATAACTACCCTTCATTCTGCCAGATGAGACCAAGCTTGCTAGAATTCCAGTCTTCTTTTTTCACACAGAATGGATACTTTCCTTTTATCAGTTATCAAAGTTACTTGCTAAGATTCAGGCAGCAAAGGATTCTTGGGAGGGTGTACGCTCACCAATAGTCTGCTTAGCAACATGCCACAAATATGGAAGCTTCCCAAGTGAGTAGGGGCTCTGTGGGACTTTAATGTCTAAATGAAATACTTTTGATCCTATCCTTAGATTCAGATGTTCTCTAGTCAAACCCTTAGAGTAAAATTGTCAAAGCTGGTGGGAAGCGGGGGTGGGGAGGGGTGATTAGAGATCATCTAGTTCAATCTCATCATTGGAAAAATGGGCAATAGAATGTTCAGAGTAATAAATGACCCTCCCAGGGTCATAGAGCAAGTTGGTGACAGTGCCAGACCAGGACTGGATCTCCTTCCCTCCCCATCTCAGCCCAAGGCTCTTCATGCATCTCTCTGCCCAACCCTGAAGATTATTTCGAGCTGCAGTTTTTACTTCTGGGCTCCTCCATTTACTACATAAGCTTTAAGCTTCACCCATGGTATATGATAAGATTGTAAAATTCATACAAATCATCTTTAAGGACCCTCTGATGATATTTAGATGGAGGAGGTCTTGTGGCTTGGATGCCACTCAGATGAGTTGGCTGCACATGTGTAGCTGTGAGGACGATGAGAGAAACAAACCTATATCTTGATAATAGGAATGGGATTGCAGACTGAGGTAAAAAAGGCAAATTAACCCTTCTGTTAGCCTTCTGAGCCCATAGCTCAGAACCTCCTTGTGACCTGCTGAGTAACAAGCAGAGTTAGAGAATAGAGTGGCAGAGAATAGAAGTGTATCACTCAAGGTTCTGAGTTGCCAGCAACCAAATCTCACTCAGGATTATATAAGCACATAAAGAATTAGCTAAATGGAATTGGGTAACCCATATACTCTTGGGTAAATGCTAGTGAACTAGACATGGAAACTTCCTGGATAAGAACAAGGCCCCAGTTGAGTTGGAGAAGGCACCCATGTGACTCTCTACCATATAGGGGCACAAAAACTGCAGCTTGCACCACTGATGCAAGGCATGGAATGCTGATACCCAGAACCATGATGCAACTTCTGTTTCAGGAAACAGGTGGTGCTAGCTCTGTTGCCTCTATCTCCAACCAAGGGGATTCTGCACAGTTACTGGTTCTTCCCATCTCTAGCCTTAGACTGAGTCAAGGCAGCCAGGGTGAATGAATTAAAGTTTGTCAGTTTGACTTTTTAATATTTACCTTTTATCACACACACACGTAGACATCTGTTTTTTCTCTTATTGAAAATAATGCTATTCAGCACCATTACAACTGAAAATACATCCAACCTTATCCCCAAAGGCAGAAATCCAAAGGCTCATCAGTTCCCGCAACCAGTTCTAAGCCTAGGCTCTCTAGGTGGTATCCATTTCTCTCTCTCTCCCAGTCAGTATCCTGTATTAATGCTGTTATCTATGGACTAAATTTTAGACATAACCATTCCCCAACACTCCCCATATGTATGTCAGTGTCCAAGTAGAATGCAGGAATCATACCATTTTTTTTTTAAACAGAGAGAATGTAATATAAAAATTGTTAATCAGGCATAACTATTAAGTAACTGAAAGCGTAGGAAGAAGGCTCTAAACTATCATGTAGGTAATGACTACATGTAGTAAGTCTGGTGGAACAGAGAAGAGGTTGAAATTATTGAAACTTAGAAACTTACAGGAGGAGCCTCTTGTTGCCAAAAGTCAGGCCTCTGAGGAGGAAGCTCCATCTGGCTGGTTCTGCTGTCTCTGAGCTCACAGGAAACACCTGGGGCTGGGAGCTAGACTTCTAGGAAGCTGCACTGGCAGCTGATGCTGATGCCTCTGAGCTCAGAAGAGGGGCTCAAAGTCACACTTCTCAGGGAGAGGTTCCAGGAGACTGATTATGGTGTCTCTAGGTCGGCAGGATGATGCTGGTTTTGCAAGTGTTTGAAATGCTGTAAACTGGATTCAACTGTTACTATAGGAAGAAATTGCTGCCATCAGGGAGAGAAGTGTTGTTGAAGTGATATGCAAAGGAGCAGGTATCAGAAAAGAAATTCATAGGATGCAAGGCAGAAAGGAGTAAGTTCCATTTTCTTCTTAGATTCTCAGTCCCAGCATCACAGAGCAGAGCATAGGAGGGTGAATGTGGAGCTGAGAGATAATTACTTAATATCTGCCATAGTCTACCCGTTTGGCTACTCATCATCCATACATACCCTTCTACACTTTATACCATAACTCTAAACTTCCATGCAACAACAAAACAACTCTTTCTGACAAGACGCAACCATCCTTTGTATAAAAGAAGTTGTTCCCACCTCTTCAAAGTAAGGAGACACAAAGTCCTTGAAATTATTGTCTACTCCTGGGAAACAGTGACATGATCAGTCTCTGAGATATATTAATTTCTCCTTGAATTCAGTCACAATAAATTTGAACAAGATTTTATACAATGATGGAGAAAGAGAAGAGAAAGGACAAAAATAGAATAGATGCTGCTAGAGTCGGTGTTTGTACATCTGTTCATGAGACCATATTGACATTTTTACCTTCTTTCTTCCACTTCTCATTCCATATTTCCTTTGCCCTCAGCTATGACCTCACCTGGTTTAGGGTTCTTTATCTGGTAGAGCAATCCAAACCTATATTACCAAAGGGTCTGAAGCCTTAATGGTCTCGTGTTTTTTTTTTTTTTTTTGCTATAATTTTCTATTAACTTTTAATTTTTGATATGAAAGTACCTTTTTTTTAAAGCACCAGAGACTCTCCTGCGTTCCAGACATAGTGCTCACTCTTCTCATTATATAGCAGCAATCCAATTTCCCTTTGATAATCAAAATCAATCACTACAGCCTGTATAATAATCTTTTCTTTGCCTCTTGGTTCAGTAGAATGAAGGTCAGGTACTTGTCTTACCTTATATTCAATGGAACAATTGTTGTATTGTCTTGTGAAAGCATTGCTCTTTTGGAAACCAAGACTCCCAAAACAGAAATACTTTGAGTTGTGGATGCTAGTAAGCAAAACATTCACAAATAGTTTATTAGGTGTAATTATGAGAGGACACCCCCACTTCCACCCCTTTATTCACAGACTCATGCTTTCTGGCTTTGGGAGAGACAGCACCATTTACTGGTGGTAGTGGCTGAATTATGTCCCATCAAAATTAATATGTTGAAGCCCTAATGCTTCATGTGACTGGATTGGATATAAGATCTTTAAGGAGGTGCCTAAGATTAAATGAGGACATAAGATAAATGACGACATAAGATTGAAGCCCTGATCTGATAAAACTGGTATCCCTATAAAAGAGGAAGAGACACTAGTTATCCCTCTCTCTCCACCACGTGAGGACACAGTGAGAAGGTGGCCATCTGCAAGGCAGGAAAAGAGTTTTCACCAGAAACTGAACCATTTTAGAAACTTGATCTTGTGCTTTCCAGCCTCCAGAACTGTGAAAAAATAAATTTCTGTTGTCCAAGCTACCCAGTCTATGATATTTTGCTAGTCTGGGAACACTGAGATAACTGGTCTCTGATTCAAAGTACGTACCATATTCTGCAAAACAGAGTCCCATCATTTCAGGTTGTTTTATCCCAACATTACTCTCTTTTACTGTCTATTATGCCAGATACTTCTTAGTAATGAGGTGTATGGTAAAACAGTGAATTATATGGGAATGAGACTATTTTTTAAATTTACAAAAAATTTTATTGAAGTATAATTGATTTACAATGTTAGTTTCAGGTGTACAGCAAAATGATTCAGTTATACATATACACACATATATATTTTTTCTTTTCAGATTCTTTTCCATTATGTGTTATTACAAGAAATTAAATATACTTCCCTGTTCTATATAGTAGGTCCTTATTGTTTATCTATTTTATATATAGCATTGTGTGTCTGTTAGTCCCCAACCTCTAATTTATACTTCCCCTGCCCTTTCCCCTTTGGTGACCATAGTTTGTTTACTACATTTGTGAATCTGTTTTTGGTTTGTAAATACAATTTGTATCGTTTTTTTTAGATTCCACATATAAGTGATATCATATGATATTTGTCTTTCCCTGTGTGACTTACTTCATTTAGTATAATCATCTCTAGGTCCATCCATGTTGCTGCAAATGGCATTATTTCATTCTTTTTATAGCTGAGTAACATTCCATTGTATAAAAAACATACCACATCTTCTTTATCCATTCATCTGTTGATGGACATTTAGGATGTTTCCATGTCTTGGCTATTGTAAATAGTGCTGCTGTGAACATTGGGGTGCATGTGTCTTTTCAAAATATATTTTTCTCCAGATATATGCCCAAAAGTAGGATTTCTGGATCATGTGGTAAGTCAATGTTTCATTTTTTAAGGAACCTCCAAACTGTCTTCCACAGTGGCTGCACCAATTTGCATTCCCACCAGCAGTCTAGGAGGGTTCCTTTTTCAGGCATGAGACTATTGTTATACTTTTTTTTTTTCAGTGAAATTATTTCTTTGATCAGAAGCAATGCCACGTTGAATACCATTATGGTGGATTAGGCAACCAATGAACTCATAAATTGCGATACTGGCAGAAATATTTCAGTTAGGGAAGGCAAACCCATATTTATATTACGTCTGCTCCAGTAGAGATGAACCTCTTCCTCCTCTGTACTGGAATAAGACCATTATAACAAGCTGCCACCAGGTAGCTGATCTACCCCAAGGAAATGTTGCTCTATCAGGGACTTAGTGTTGTTCTCTAATGTCGGCACATAAGGGGCTCAGCTGTAATGGTAGCCAGGTAAGTTGCTGAGTCCATGCATAACTTCCATCCCTGCCATCATGGCCATTTTGTTCAGGATCACTGAATAAGGATTTGTGTAACCGGGGAAGAGGCTGGCAGAAATTGACAGAATGTATCATTTTGTCTACGTAATTACTGTGGCTTCTCTGCATTGTATGACCTTTAATGAGCATTCACATGGTATGCAAACACCTTCACATTCTGTGACAATTCTTAGAGCTCTCTCATTGTCACCAATCTTCCAGTTTCTGCCCTTCCAAGTCCCTGACCATAGAGCTAAGCCATTGAGAAGTGCCTATGAATCAGAATAGATTTGTATATCTAGCCATCTTTCATTCTAGATCAAGTCAACGACCAAATGTATAGCTTGGAGCTTTGCCAACTGGGAGAATTTCCCCTTAACTACTGTCCTTCAGGGCCAACCCTGAGAGGGGCTTTAATGCAGCACATGTCCACTTCCAGAATATCACGCAACCTATAAAATATGCCTGATATTTTCTCCTCAGTCAACTGATATAAGATGCCCTATTAAACCATAGATATTATTAGAGAGGAGTCAATGCAGGTGGTGTCAGTCTGAGCCACCTGTTCATGAAAATTACCTTATCTTCCAGACTTGGCTTACCTATTAGATATTGTCCCCTGATGACAATTTTCTTCTTTGCATGCTCAACTTTAAGCCTTTCTGGGTCAGATAACAACTAGTTTATCATAGAAAGTGAGCTGCAAGGTCATCTGATAGTCCATTAGTAAGTACTCATTCTATACTAAGGCCTAGAAGCAATCCAGGGGCTGTTTTTCAAAAGATAAGTTATCTTCAGAAAACAGCATAGATGTCTCCCAAATCCTGGAAATAAAGGATATGACTCTTATACTAGACTCTTATACTACTGTTTCCCAGAGATTCCATATAGCATCTCTGTTTACCACAGATATTTTAGATATCACTGAACCTGATGGATTATAAGGCCAAAATGGAAACGTAGCTTGCACTGTTTCACTGCAGCTGGCATTTGCTGCTTAGCCTTTTCATGCTCTAGTCCTCACTCAATACAAGTTACCTTATGGACTATTGAGTAAATGGTACAATTAGTATATTCAAATGTACTGTATATTATCTCAGAAATTAAAAAAATAAGGAAATCATATTATGCCTGTCTTTCACTTGTAGGTGGTTAAAAGTGCAGGGATTGATCTTTCCTTTTGGAGAGACTATCTCAAGTTGCTCCAAATCATTGGACCTCTAGAAATTTCACTGAGGTAGTGGACCCCTGAATTTTCATGTTTTTTTCTCCTATTCTCTGGTTCACATATGTCTTACCAAGGCAATTAAAGTACATGCTATTCTCTGTACTTCCTATTCAGATTTATAATCAGCATAATGTTGTCAACATAATAAACCAGTGTATAGTATGGAATGTCCAAGCAATCAAAACATCTAGCTTCTGTATTTCGGAAGAGAGCACGAAAATTAATATCATCCTGAGGAAAGGCTGTAAAGATGTACTATTAGCTCTTCTAAGTAAAGCAAACTGTTCTGGTGGTCTTTAAAATTAGTATGGAAAAAAAAGCATTAGAAAGGTCAGTAGATAAACAACAAATGTCAGGAGTTGTGTCTCCAGTCTACATGCTATATCTGTAGTAGCAACTTAAATCGAAGTTATCATCTGATTAAGATAACAGTAATTATCAGTTATTCCCCATGATCTATCTATCTTCTGCACAGGCCAAAAAGACAAGTTTGATGGAGATTTTAAAAGTATCATTATCCTTGAATTTTGAAGCCTGTTAAATTTAACTTATATTGTAATTATACAACCTGAACAATTAAATATAGTGCTTAATTTTCAGTAATATTGGCCCCATGGCTACAAGAAATAAATTTATTTTGGGTCACCATAGTAGCCCTCTGATTCTCTATGATTGGAATTAAAAGTTTATAGCCTCGAGCTTGTCATTTTCATTCTGTACAGCTTCATTTTACTCAAAAGAAGACATAATCTTTGTAGTCATAATTATTCTCCTAACAGTCAATATGGCAGTAGTTTGGGCTCCCAAATCATGCATGTCAACAAGAATCTCATGACAATCAATCGAAGATATACATGGATTACTAACATTCCAGTTTGCATTCACTCAGAGCTCAGAATTATGTTCTATCCCAAAGACGTAGCCAAACTAATCTTCAAATCCTATTTTAGAGTGTTTCCTGGAAACACTTCTGTTACTACCTTCTTTATAAATCAAGAGACAGAAATAGTACAAGTAATTTGAATAGAGAGAATTTAATATAAAGAATTATTTTCTAGGTATAAATTTGTTAACTGCATGACTTTAAGGGTAAAATGAGAGAGCTCAAAAGGATTATGCTGGTAACAACTGCAGAAAGTAACAGGGCTGGTGGAACAAAGGGAAGAGGTTGGAATTATTGAAACTTATTAAAGACATTGAAACTGAGAGGAAGGGCCTTGTGGAATTGAGGCACAGACTTCTGATAAGGGAAATTTCTTAGCTAGTGTTGGTGTCCCTGAGCTCAGAGGAGCCTGAAAAGCAGACTTCTGAAGAGTCGGCACTAACTTACCTGATTTCTCTAAGGAGAGCTCAGCGAAACTAATTCTGAAAGTGTTGGAAAAACTGCAGATGGATTAATTTGCTTCTATAGGAATGAACTTCATTTGCTTAGATGGAGAAGCTTTGCTGGGGTGATTCCCAGAGGAATTGCAAGAAGTCTATAGAAGCAAATAGGAAGAAGCCAGTCCTTTCTTTCTCCTCTAAACTTAGTCTCTCTGTACCATCTTCTATTGCCAGACCTTCACAGATATTTAGCAGGAAATGCAGAAATCTAATTTACAAAGTCCCAGGCCAAGCATCACAAAGCAGTGTATAAAAGGAGAATGAGAGGGAAAGATAAAATTAATTAATATACTAAAAAGCATACATGCCATACCAAAGAAAATATAAGCAGATAACCTTCATTTCTGAAATAGGTCATGAGGCTATGAGTGACATTTATGACTTATTTTGTGTTATCATTTAAAAATATTTTGATAGAGGTATTACATACGTACATAAAAGTAGATAAACTATACTCATAAATCCAGAAATTTTTATAATTGTATCACACTAAGGTCACAAAAAATCAGGTCAAGAAATAGAACATAACCAGCATCCCAGATATCCTGTCGTGACTTTTCTAATAACTCTCCCATCCAACCAACCCAAAAGTAACCCCTATTCTGATTTTTAGCATCATAATTTTACCTGTTTTTTAACTTCATAATAATGGAATCACATAGCATGTATTCTCTATTTGACTTATTTTGTTCAAATTATGTTTATGGGATTCATTTCTGTTTTTGCTTTTAACAGTAGCATATTTATTTTCATTACTGTATTATGTTCAGTGTAGATTAGCAGTCCAATGGTAGTCAGGATCAATCACCCCAGCCAGCATAGGAAATGTGTACTTGCCTATTGATTCAGAGGCTTGAGGAGCCCAAAATGGTTAGGAGGCAGGCTTAAATTCTGGCTCAATGGAATCATTGTTGTGTTTCCTTTTGGGAGCATTCTTCCTCTGGGACAAAGGCCTCTAGGCCAACAGAGCATGTTTCAGAAATAGGAAACAAAAATTTTCATTGTGATCACTGGGGTTAATAGTGAGTGGTGCCAAATTCATTTCCACGTCTTGATTCCTGGACCTGTGAAAACTGGCTATTTGTCTTAAACATGGGACAAGACACTATAAACCTCTTAGAAGAAAATATAGGCAAAACATTATCCGACATGAATCTCAGCAATGTTCTTTAGAACAATCTACCCAAGCAATAGAAATAAAAGCAAAAAAAAAAAAAAAAAAGTGGGACCTAATTAAACTTATAAGCTTTTGCACAGCAAAGGAAACCATAAGCAAAACAAAATGACAACCTACAGAATGGGAGAAAATATTTGCAAAAGATGAGACTGACAAGGGCTTAATTTCCAGAATATACAAACAGCTCATACAACTTAATAACAGAAAAACAACCCAATCCGAAAATGGGCAGAAGAACTAAACAGGCAATTCTCCAATAGGCACATGAAAAAATGCTCAATATTGCTAATTATCAGAGAAACGCAAATCAAAATTACAATGAGATATCACCTCACACCAATCAGAATGGGCAACATTAAAATGTACACAAATGATAAATGCTGGAGAGGG
The DNA here is from genome assembly GCF_048773025.1 of Camelus bactrianus. NCBI lineage: Eukaryota > Metazoa > Chordata > Mammalia > Artiodactyla > Camelidae > Camelus > Camelus bactrianus. Next base: position 115,477,062 of record NC_133575.1, on the reverse strand, counting down.
TGTGGAGAAAAGGGAACTCTCCTACATTGTTGATGAGAATGTAGTTTGGTGCAGCCGTTTTGGAAACAATACGGAGAATTCTCTGAACACTAAAATAGATATACCATATGATTCAGCAATCCCACTCCAGGGATTGGTACCACATTGGTACTAAGTGTAGGTCTCTGCTGCTGGCAGGTCAGGCAGTACAGTGGTGGCCATAGTCAGGTCAGCCTTGGTGAGTGGAAGTCCATGTTGAGTTCATGCATCACCTCTGTCCCTACGACCGTGGCCACTTTGTTCACGAGCCCATTGGGTGACGACTGATGTGGCTGGGGAAAGAGGCCGACTGGAATCCCCAGAATGGGTTATCCTATCAACTTGATTGTTAACATCCTCCTCTGCTGAGGTCACCTTTTGGTGAGCATTCACATCGGACACCAATATCTACACATTTTTTTGTCCATAAAGAGGTTTATGCACATACTTCTTCCCCAAATTTCTTTGTCACCAACTTTTCAATCATGTTCCTCCCAAGTCCCTGACATACAGCCAAACCATTGGCCAGGGCCCATGGATTGGTATGTAATCACACACCTGGCGATTTCTCCTTCCAAGCAAAGTGAGCAACCAGCACCACTCAAAGTTCTGCCCCCTGGGAGGGCTTCCCTTCACCATGTCCCAGAGGAATGTCCAGGGAGGGGCTGTTGTGCTGCAGCTGTCCACCTGTGGGTGGTGCCTGCATATTGTGCAGAACCAACTGCAGGCCCGGCGCAAGTCTTCATCTTCTGACAGCTGATGATGGACAACACCGCACAAGGCCATAGGTGCAGGCTTGGGGAGAGAAGGCAGTGCAGCAGAAGTGGTGACCATGGGGATATGGGCTACTTCCATGTAACTTACTTGTGCCTCCAGGGCCTACTTGGGCTTAGTAATGTATAGAGCACGTCCACTGGATGATGGAGTGCTGCTGTGCACCCCAACTTTATGGCTTGGTGGGTCGGACAACACCCTATTTATGATGGGCAACTCAAGTCACATGGTAACCTGGTGGCCCATGATAAAGCATTCAGCCTCTACTAAGGCCTGGTAGCTGGCCAAAAGTTGTTTCTCAAAAGGAGAGCAGTCATCTGCAGAGGATGGCAGGGCTTTTCTCCCAAGTCCTAAGGGCTGTCATTCACCTGTAGGGGCCTCCCAAAGACTCCAAGGAGCAGCCCTATCTGCCACTGACTCTTCAGGCACCGTTGGCTCTTCTGGAGCATATGGCCCAAGTGGCAAAGCAACCTGCACAGTAACTTGGACCTGTTGCAGAGCCTTCTATGGTTCTGGACCCTACTCAAAATTAGCAGGTATCTGGGTCACTTGGAAATGGGCCAGAATAACTACCCAAATGGGGACTATGTTGCCTCCAAAATCCAAAGTAGCCCACAAGATTCTGTGGTATTGGCAAAAGCATATACAGATTAATGGGACAAAATAGGGTTAATAGAAGAAGATCCACAAAATGTTATGGTAGCTCACAGAGAAAAAAATGTGACAATGAGTGTGTGTATGTCCATGTATGACTGAAAAATTGTGCTGAACACTGGAATTTGATACAACATTGTAAAATCACTATAAATCAGTAAAAAATGTTAAAAAAGAAGAAGATCCACAAGTATGTTGTAAATGAATTATTGACAAATATGTAAAGGAAATTCAATGAAGAAAGGATAATGTTTTTAGCTAATGGTGCTGATAGAATTGGATATTACAAAAAAAAAAAAAAAAAAACCTTGGTCATTATCTCACACCATATACAAAATTAACTTACTTTGTATTATAGACAAATACAAAAACAAGAGCTGTAAAATTTATACTAGAAACATAGCTGAAAATCTTTGAAACTTTAGGTGAGACAAATATTTCTTAGGACAATGGTTTTCTAGTATCATAAGTTAGAAAATATTACTTCTGTTTCTATTCTTTGGAATAATTTGTGAAAGATTGGTGTTGTTTCATTCTTTTTAAAAATTGTGGTAAAATATGCATATTAAATTTACCATTTTAACCATTTTAAAGTGTACAATTCCGTGATATTTAATACTTTCAGAATGCTGTGCAACAATACCCAGGCATGAGACTTGTTCCAGAATATTTTTATCATCACAAAAGGAAACTTCATATTCACTAATCTGTCTGTCACCATTACCCTATCCCTCTAGCCCCTGGCAAACAAAATCTATTCTCTGTCTCTATGAATTTTCCTACTCAAAACATTTCATATAAACAGAATCATACATATGGCCTTTTGTGGCTATTTTTTCTTCACTTATAATGTTTTTAAGGTCCATTTATGTTGTAACATGTACTAGTACAGAAGACCCTTGAACAACAAGAGTTTGAACTGCACATATCCACTTATACATGGATTTTTTCACGAAATATGCACTACAGTACTACACAATACGTGATTAATTGAATCCATGGAGGTGGAACCACAAATACGAAAGGCTGACTGTAAAGTTAACATGTGGATTTTCACCTGCACTGACAGCATCCCTAACCCTTCCCTGTGTTGTTCAAGTGCCAACTGTACTTCATTCCTTTTTATGGCTTAGTATTCCATTGTATGGATATAGCACTTTTGTGTATCCAATCATCTGTTAATGAACATTTGGGTTGTTTCCACTTGTTGGTCATACTGCTGCTATGAACACTCATGTACAACTTTTTGTGTAAACATCTGTTTTTAATTATTTGGCGTATATATACAGCAGTATAATAGTTGGGTCGTGTGATAATTCTATGTTTAATTTATTGAGAAACTTCCAAACTGTTTACTGAAATGGCTGCAACATACTGCATTCCCACAAGCAATGTATGAGGGTTCCAATTTCTCAATACCCTCACCAACAGTTGTTATTTTGAGGTTTGTTTTTGTTTTTATTTTTTTAAGATTATAGCCACCCTAGTGGATATGAAATTGTCTCTTATTGTGGTTTTGATTTGCATTTCCCTAGTAACTAATGTTGAGCGTTTTTTCGTGTGCTTGTTGGCCATTTGTATGTCTTCTTTGGAGATGGTCTCTTCAAATTCTTTAGCTATTTTTAATATAAACTTTTTGTTGCTGTTTAGTTTTTTATATATTCTGGATATTAGACTCATCAGATAAGACTTGCAAGTATTTTCTACCATTCTATAGATTGTATTTTCAGTTCCTTGATAGCATCTTTTGATGCACAAAATTTAAAGTTTGATGAAGTCCAATTTATCTATTTTTTCTTTTGTTGCTTTTGCTTCTGATGTCATGTCTAAAAAATTTCTAAATCCAAAATCATGAATATATACCCCTATGTTTTCTTCTGAGTTCTATAGTTTTACCTGTTGAATTTAAGTTTTTAATTTTGAGTTAATCTTTTGTATATGGTGTGAGGTAAGAGTCCCATTTCATTCTTTTATATGTGGTTATCCAATTGTCCCAGAATCACTTATTGAAGAGATTATTATTCTCCCCATCAAATTGCTCTTGGAACCTTTGCTGCAAATCAGTTGAGCACATGGGTACGGATTTACTCTGGACTCTCAATCCTATTCCATTGATCTATATATCCATCCTTGTGCCTATACCAGACTGTTTTGTTTATTGTAAGTTTGTAGTAAGTTTTCAAATCAGGAATTGTAAATCCTACAAATTGGTTCTTCTTTTTCAGTATTGCTTGGTTATTCATGGTCCCTTGTAATTTAATATGATTTTTAGGATCAGCTTTTCCACTTATTGGGAGAAAAAATGTCATTAGAGTTTTGACAGGTATTGCACTGAATCTATAGATCACCTTGGGGAGTATTGCCATCTTAGCAATATTAAGTCTTCCAATCCATGAACATGAAATTTCTTTCCATTTATTTAGGTTATATTTAATTTCTTTCAACAGTGTTTTGTAGTTTTCAGTATATGTCTTAAATTTCCATGTTTCAAATTTACTCCTATTTTATTTTTATGCTATTATAAGTGGGATTTATATTCTTAAATTACTTTCAGATTGTTTATTATTAATGTATAGGAATACATCTTATTTTTGCCAAGTTGATCTTGTATCCTACAACTTTAATGATTAATCTTAATAGATTTTTAATAGCTTCTTTATGATATTCTATATACAGGATCCTGTTATCTGTGAATAAAGATAGCTTTAATTCTTCCTTTACAATCTGGATGCTTTTCATTTATTTTCTTTCCTAATTGCTCTGCCTAGAATTTCTACTGCAGTGTTGAATTGCGGTGATAATTTTGGGCATCTTTGTCTTCTTCCTGATCTTAGAGGGAAAGCCTTCAGTCTTTCACTATTGTGTACGATGTTACTTTTTAGTTCTTGAGAAATGCCTTTTATCATGTTGAGGATATTCTCCTTTACTTCTGAATGTTTTCATCTTGAAAATTTATTGTATTTTGTCAAATGATTTTTCAGCATCAATTGAAATGATCATGTATTTTTCCTTTATTCTATGCATGTAATTGCATTTAATTGAAAGTTGTATGTTGAATCACACTTGGTCATTGCATATAATCCCTTTCATATGTTCCTGGATTCATTTTGCTAGCATTTTGTTAAGGAATTCTGTATCTATATTCATAAGGGATATTGGACTGTAATTTTCTTGTAGTGTCATATTTTCACTTTGGTATTGGAGTAATGCTCTTCAGAATAATTTCAGTTGCTGTGTATTCAAGTTTACTGGGTCTTCTTCCTGCTCAAATCTGCCACTGAACTCCTGTAGTAAATTTTTATGTTATTGTAGTTTCTATTCCAGAATTTCTATGTGGCTCCTTTTATAATTTATAATTTCTCGTTATTCATATTCTCTATCTGGTGAAATATTGTTCTCCTGGTTTCCTTTAGTTCTTCGTCCATAATTTCCTTTAGCTCTTTAAACAAAATTAAGATAGTTGATTTAAAGCCTCGGTCTACTAAGTCCAGTGTCTGGACTGCCTCAAAGATAGTTTCATACTTTCTTGTTTCTTTGTATGCCTCATAGTTTTTGTTTGAAACTGGACACTTTGAATATTACAATGTGGTAACTCTGGAAATCATAATCTCTTGTCCTCCTTAGGGTTTGTTCTTGTTGCTTCTTGTGGGTTGTAGTTGTTCATCTTTGCAGATTGGCTTTGAGTTGGGGCACTTCTTCAGTGTTTAGCCAGGTGCTATATTTCTGCCTTAATCTTCACTTTCTTCTTATGTGGAGCCTAAAGATCAGTCCAAGGTGAAAGCTGAGGGTTGTCTCAGGTCTTTGCTGAGCATGTATATATCTCTGGGCATAAGTATGCCTTTCTGGATTATGGAATAGCTTCCCAAAGCCTTTATTTCCCTGTGTATCTCCTACCCCAGCTCCTTCATTTCTAGGCTTTCAGTTTCTCTGCTGCTTGTCACATCTCTTGCCACAGCTGTGAATAGTATATGCCTTTAAATGCTTTGTAAAAATGCTGCCCATGAGGCCATTCCAGTCATGAGAGAATTCTGAGGAGGGTAAAACAAAGGCAAGCCCCTTAATCAATCCCTCAGGGACTCACCAGACAGGAAAAACACAACCAAAATTATTTGATGATAATGTCTATATTGTCGTCTCTGGCATGAGCAACTTTCATCGTGAATGTGGAGCATCATCCCCATAGCTGCTCCTAAGTGGGGCAATGGGGATGGTAGGTAGGTAGACAAAAATCCTATAGCACCCCTTCACCAAAATTTATCAGCCTCTTTCTTTATTTAGCATTCCCCTGGTTGTTGTATGTCTTTGATTAGATTCCAAAGTTCTAAAAAAAAGTTGACTCTGAAAGGTTTTTTTGTCAGATTAATGGTTGCTTCAGTAGAGGAGATGAATCCTTGGAACTCCCTATTCTGCCATTCTCCTTTCATCCTTTAATATGTGGAAGGAGTCACAAGTAGAGACATTTGGTTCTGATGTTTTATTTCAAAGAATATTCCATGCATTGCCAGTCTTCACACAACCCCCATTTTGCAGGCAAAGGCCCTGATTCAGGGCAGGTCCCCACAGACCATTGGTATAAGAATTTGCCAGGGGCCAAAGTCTCAGAGAGGCTGCCCAAATTTGGAATAGGTACAGTAATCTTTGGGGAGACTGATCAGTGGAACAGCAAATGGTGGTAACCCTGGCTATGATCACCTACAGCCAGCAGGACTGAGATATAAAAGAGTAAGTAAAGAGGGATTCTCAAGCTTAGCACCCAGGAGATCAGACCATCAGCCTTCCTGGATTCACCTTGCAAATGGAGCTCCCGACCTAGTTACACCACAGATGAGATCCACTCTAAGAGGGCACACCCATCTCGTTCATGTCTGCCCTACTCCAGTTTTCTCACAGAAGGGAGAAATTAATTTCACTGAGGAGGGTAGGCAGGAAGCATAGGGCAAAAATTACCCAAGGGAAAGTCTCTTTGAACAAGTCTTGTAGTTGAATTTCAACAAGCAGAAGAGAATGGACAGCCCCAGCAGGACTCACCTAAATAAACATACTTACTTAAATAGACAATAAGCGCCATAAAAAAAAGAGAGTGGAAATGAAGGGGGCAAAGTAAGAGAGGTATTTTAGAGAGTGTGTACCTGTCAGTTTGAGGCGGTGACATTTGAGTAGAGGCCTGAGGCAAGGTACACAGTCCCAGGTGGCTGGACTGTAGTGATCAGGGGACAGACTATGCTGGGCATTACAGGCCTCACTGAGGGATTCAAACTTCATTTCTCATATGGTTAGAAGCCACTGGAAGATTTTAAACAGAGGCATGACATGATCTGATTATGATTAAGGAGACCACTCTGGTCACTGTGAGGTGAATAGATTGCAAGGAAATAAGGAGACATCCAGGGGAATGAGAAGGCTGCTTCTTCTTAAACCCCACAGAACATTTCAAACTACATTGGTGAGAGCACAAAGCCTCATATCTTTGGCTTCATGATAACCTGTTGATGAACTTCAGAGGTGACACTCGTGGCCACTTTCCTTTTCTTTCCCTCCTTCCCAAGGGTGGAGGGCTGAAGAGAAGGAGTTGAGTACATTCCTTCCTCCTGAGCCGCCCCCTCCTCCCGCTCTGTTCTAGGACACAGTGAAGCCTTTATGATCCACTCTCTGCCAAGCAGAAAGGGGCCTGACCCTTGGGAGAAGGCAGGGGATTGACCAGCTGTGCAAATGTCTGGGCGGGCTTGTCTGTAGAATTGGGATGAGGGACTGACAAGTCTATACTGACTGCTCATCTATGCAAGGTCTCTCGTTCAGACTTTACCAGTAATGGAGCTGTTATTTCCATCTCCACCTGCCTGACTCAGGGGTCTAACTCTCCAGTCCAGAACTCCATAAGGGGGGAGATCTAGGTGCTATACATCAGGCCCCTGGAATCCCAACTCTGACCCTAAAACTGTGATCATTATTGTGACCATTTAGCTGGCACCCAGGGATGGCACTCTCACCTCACTAGGAACTAGGAAACTGCCCTGGCCTGGCCCATTTATGGCTTGAGCCTTTCTCATTCTCTGCTATTCCAGCTGTGGCCAGGGACCAGCAGCAGCAGCACCACTTGGGAACTTGCTGGAAATGCAGCATCTCAGGCCTGCCCTTGGCCCTCTAAGTCAAAAGTTGAATTTTAATAAGATCCCCAACAGATCCACAGGTACTTTATAATTTGAGGTGAACTGCAAATCTAGTGTTCCTCCAACAAGAATTTATCAAACTAAGTTGCTTCACTTTGGAAATCTTGAAACTCCTTTTTCATTAATATCTGACAGCAAATTGCTAGAAACAACAAATACCTTAGGCAGCATAGGCCCCTACCTGGAATTCAGCCTGAGATTGATATATAATCATCTGGTCTCAGACATAGATTAGGAGCTTCCAGCCTATGATGGACTAAGGCACAGATGTGCGGTTGTTGGCAAAATGCAAGCTGGCTCTCCCCTATTTGAGCGGCCCCCTGGTGACTTGTCTGATTAGTGGCCTTTCTATGGGAAGCCTCCTGTTATTCTGCCCCTGGAACCTAACTTGGCAACTTTTGTTTCACACATGCAATGCTCTCAGATTGCAGGGAAGGCAAGCTTGCCAGATTTACTTATGACAATCAACAGAACGCGCAGTACACCGCTTCCAGTGGGGGCCAGAGGAAGAGTGGCAAATCTAAGCCACAGGCATCCTGAGCTGTGGAACTGGGGCCCCTCAGATGTCTCCTTGCTTTGCCTTCCCGAGTGGGTTTTTGAGCTAAGGGTTATTATCACAATCATTTTACCAACAAGATGAGGTGAGAGCAAAGAGGTAAGATCTCATTCTCTTTCCACTGGGCCACAGTACAGGTCATTTCCTGCCCTAGGCTTTATTCACAGAGAAGGACACTTTCAAAAATATGGATTCTAGCACTCTCATGGTTGAAGGACCTTGAGAGTTTAAGACACACACCACTTTGGCATGCAGGATATCTGCTCAATGGACTGTGTAGATGCTTTCCTCCACTGAAGAGCTCGGATTTACAGATACTTCTTTCCAACAATGCTGATCCCTGCCTTTAGGAGTCCCCCCAAATACTCACCACACTGGCCCTGTTTTGGCCCCTGGGCCTCTCTGAGAGAGTGAGTGGAGGAATCTGATTGCTTCCCACACAAAAGGATACACCTTATAGGTTCTTGGTCTGGATACTTTATTTCTAGTAATGCTACAAAGATGACGAAACTTTGGATTTTCTAAAGCTTTATCAATCACAACAAATGTGCAAAGTGCTATCTCTTGGCATCTCCTCTATCACCAGTTTTGACTTCCTCAAAATGCTTTCTCCATGTATGGAATCAAGGGAGCAGAAGACAGGCCTTTCTTCTCCTTGTAAGATCACTGCCATTTATCACCTGTTGTCTTGTTAATTGCACATTGTCACCTTCACACCATGGGTGCTTCACAACAATTAAAAATCCATCCACAAGCTATTAATTGGCCTCATCAAATAATTACTCAATAAATAAGTATATTGGACATCTTGGACTGCGATTAACCTACTGTTAATTGGCCCCTAGCATGGCCAAGTACAGAAGTCCCGATCTGATCTGTCCTTGGAAACCTGCCAATGCTCAGTTCCATGGGGTTGCCAGGAGCCATATCCTCCTCAGAGGGAGAGGACACAGGGTCCATCTCAGGTCTAGCTACTGCTGGTGGAGGCAGGGCAGGAAGAACCCTAAGATACCAGCCAACCAAGACCCCACATTTTACAGACGGAAAACCAAGGTCCTAACTTGTTTAGAGCATGTAAATAAGTTAGGCTACCACATCTTGGGAGACAGGCAGTTTTGAGAGTTCCTTCTTGCATCCTGGAGGAGAGGTGAGATTTACTGGGAAGATTCAGAATCCATGCCAAAGTGTGAACCAGGTTCCTAGGCCTGAAAGATTGCCTGGAGGGAATGAGCCTATTTAAGCAAATATTACAATGCAATTCAGATTCATTAATTCATTCTTGTTCTCTATCTATCTATCTATCTATCTATCTATCTATCTATCTATCTATCATCTATCTATTTATCTGTATCCCTCCCTCCCTCCCTTCCTCATGGTTTTATTGCTCTCTCAGCCCATAACTTTCAAGCCAGGATTTCCACATCCACATATTAAACTTGAGGGCTCATTCTAGACTCAGCAAGTGTGGACATATGTGAAGGGCCACTTCAAACTTCTAACCAGCTGGTGGTACATGGTGGCACATTCCCACAGCTGCCCACTTGCTTTGACCTATGAGCTCTGAGCAGCCAATCCCCTACCAAGTAGAACTCTGTAAACAATAAGACAAAAATAGAGTATTATCTGAATAAGGACAGATATATTCTCTGAGGAATCCACTTCTTCAAAAGTCTCGATCCATGGTCCCTGCTCTGTACCCAATCCTTGGAGAGTGCTCTTCATACTTATTGCTCACGAGAATCAACCCTGTACACAGATACCCCACTGTGCCTGTAAACAAACTACCAAGTGAACTTTATCTCACCATGCCATAACTTCTACTTCCCCCTATATGAGGTGCCTTACCTCTAGGGAATGGGGCCTCTCCCAAGAAGGCTTCTTACCTACCCATCATGGAAACCCACTTAGGCAACATGTTTGCTACTAGAGGAGATGCCAAGGACATGCGATGCTTGCTCCTGCTCAAAATGTTCATAATTTATTATGCTTTTTGCATTCTCATGACTAATTTTTAAAGTTTTTCCGTCTTTTCTTTGCTATATGATTTTCATGCTCCCTCTGAGAATACCCTTTCTTTACAGCTGTCTTAAGTGAAAACTGAGATTGTTTATTTTCTCACACCTCATGTATCTCAGAGTCTAGAAATGGCATTTGTGTCCTTTTTGCTCCAGATCATAACTTTTCCATCTTCTTGTAAAACAAAATTAAAAAAAAACTTCCACTTATTTGAGTCTTATGTCATTTAGTTATACTACACTTTATCTTTCATTGCTTTTATAATCTACAGATCTCCTAGCCATTTATTTATTAAAGACTGCACCTGATTCACAGTATTCTTTGCACCCTAAGTTCTGCCAACATTATGGATGACTTCAGGCTCCATGTGTATGGCTAATTCATTTAACTCCCCAACTTCCCAGTTCCTTGACCTTTTTTATCTCCAAAGACCCTCTCCTCATTTCATCTTAGCCACTGACTCCCACCATCACACCATAGACCTTGCCATTTCCTGTTATTGTCCCACCTCCAGAATCAGTGTTTCAAGCATTGTACTCTCTGACCACAAACTCCTCTACTTCTCAATTTCTTGCTCTAGTCTCCACCATGATAGTTCTTCACCATCTTGGAGCTCACAGACTATTGATTCTTTTGTCTCTCCCAATCTTCCAGCCCATACCTTTCTCTGCCTGACTCCTTATCCTATTTGGATGCAGTGACTCATCAGTTTAGTTTCACCCTTGTCAATGCATTGCCTAAACTCTCTTGCCTCTCTTTTTTTTTTTTGTAACCCCAATTCTAAATGAACTGAAACAATCTGCTTTCTCTGTGCTTGAGTCTCAGCAGCTAAATAATGCTGGGGAAAGTTGCCCTTCAGGAAGGTTGAGTCCATTTTAAATGCATGATTATCAACTTGAAACAAACCACCTAGCAATTCTGCCACATGCCCCTGGTCAGCTTACCCTCCTACTTATCAACAACAACTATTCCAGATCTTACCTAGTATCTTCAAACCTGTCTCCCCTAATTCTCCTCACTCTCAGCGTAAGACTTTACTTCCTAGTTCACACACATACACAAAATAGAAACCAACAGAATGAAATTTCCCTATGCTATGTATATCAAACCTACAAAACTACATATGTTAGCACCCATATTTACCTGTTTCATTTATTTATGTTAGAGAAAGTGACCACGCTTCTGTCTTGGTTGAATCCCTCCTCCTTGCTTTGGATCATGCTTGTATGTGATAATTATGTTGTATGTTCAACTGCTACCTCTTGTCTAGAATTTGAGTAATGGCAGAGATGGGCCTCTGCTGGCTTGTGTGTAACTGGCTTTCACTGGAAGTAAATTAAGTCTATTTCTTGAGTGTGGTTGTTTAGAACAGTAGTCTCTAATATGAGGTGCATGGGAGCAAGCCACTTTGTTATGAGAAAAAAGACCCTACAACTTTTTTCTATGTCTTTAAATTTAAAAAGTGAGACAGAAATGTATTTTCTCATTATGGAGTATGCATGTTGACTTGTTGTCCTCATCTCATTTTGTTCATTCATGTGGCAGACAATCTTGAGTCCTGGGTTATGACAGAGGTACCCTGAGGTAAGAGGAAAGATACACAGAGTTCTAGTACTTACAGTAGGGCCCTCATGACTACATATTCAGCATTTCAAGCCAATCATGGGTGCTAAGTTAAATGGACTTGTAGAAATCAACCATTTTTCTTGACTGATAGTTTTATTGAAGTATAATTCAATTACCATAAAATGCATTCCTTTAAAGTGTGCAATTTTGTGGGTTTTAGTATATTCACAGAGTTGTGCTACCATCACCACTAATTCCAGAACATTTTCATGACCCCAGCCAGAGACTCCATACCCATTAGCAGTTACTCCTCATTTCCCCTCAATCTCTCCCTTCAAATGTAGACAACCACTAAACTACTTTCTGTCTCCATGGATTTGCCTATTTGGGGTATTTCATATAAACAGAATCATACTGTATATTTTTTTGTGTGTCTGGCTTCTTTCACTTCATATAATTCTTTCAAGGTAAATCTACATTGTGACATGTACCAATACTTCATTCCTTTTTATAGCCAAATAATACTAGATTTTATGCATAGGCCACATTTTTTAATCTATTTATTTGTTGATGGACATTTGGGTTGTTTCTACTATTTGGCCATTATGTGTTACATTGTTATATATATTCACGTACAAGTTTTTGTGTAGATGTATATTTTCATTTCTCTTGGGTAAATACCTAGTTGTGGAATTGCTAATTCACATCCAAACTATGTTCAGCTTTTTGATTAACTGTCAAACTGTTTTCCAAAGTGGCCACACCATTTTACAATCCCATCAGCAATGTATGAAGATTCCAATTTTCTCACATCCTCTCCAACACAGAAAATGAGAGAAAATATTTGCAAATTATGTATCTGATATGGGACTTCTATCTAGAATATAAAAAGAACTCTTATAACTTAAAATTGACAAATGACCTAAAATGAGCAAAGGATCTGAGTAGACATTTCTGCAAGATGATATGTAAGTGGCCAAAAAGCACATGGAAAGATGCTCAACATTATTAAGTATTAAGGAAATGCAAATCAAAACTACAATGACATACTAAATCACATGCACTAAGATGATCAAAGTCAAAAAGATATCATCCAGTTTTAACTCAATTCACACAAAGTAAATAAGTACTTTAAAAACTTTTCTGCAAAGAAACAGCAGATTGAAGATTATGTGAACAATATAAGCATAAATGAGTGACAAGAAAATGACACCACTGACACTTTCAACTAATCTAGGAAAAAGGCCTTTGCAAGCTACATGACAAGCTAATCATATGTGACAAAAAATTTGCAAAAAGTTGAAATTATCAAGACAATATAAAATGTGATATTTCATCACTATTGTTGGTAATGAACCTGCATTAAGTGTATATTATTCCTTGAGAAATTAGCAAATTGCAGGGTAAAGCCATCAAGATTTATAAGATATTTACAAGTATTTTTAAGCTTATATTTATATTCTCCTTCTTAAATTTCTAGATTTAAATATGTTTCATGTATAGATGTATAATATATTTATAGTACAGAGATTTCCAGGGGTACATGTATATAAGATGTAGATACATATATTATGTACAAATAAATAATATAAATAAATATATTGGGGATAGATGATCAAAAATGTTTAACTGTTTGGATGAGCAATCACAAAGGTGTCAAGATTACTGTTTTAGAACACAGACCCAGACTTATGCCCTAACTGAACCCCTTACTAGATGGTTCACTTTTGCACAAGTTATTTAGCCACTTTGCACTTAATTCCTCATCTGAAAAATTAGAATATTGATAACCTGTACCTCATGGAGTGGTTGTGAGATTTAAATAATAAAATACTTTAAAAAGCACAGTGCCTACATGTAGTACTTTTTCAATAAACATGATGATGTTGATGGTTATTTGATGATAGAGGAAAAGAAGAAATATTGGTGGTGGTGGGGTAACAGAGAGAGATTATAGCTTATGACAATAGCAAACCGAGACCTGACTTTCCTGGGGCCCCAGGGACTATATAGTGTATCTCAGTATCATTGTCACTCTTACCCATATGGCCCTGTCTGCTACTTCTCTAAATTCTTCCTCCTCCCTCCAAGGCTCCCCATCAGTTCTAGTTTACCAACTCCAATCTTCCTGGCTCACTAGAGGAAAGGGAAAAACACCTGTTACTTTATTATGCTGAGGAATTTAATTCTTGTTGATCTCACCTCTTCTACCTCCACTTTGCCCACTGGCTCTGCCTCTCATGGCTGCATGGCCCTAACAAGATGATTTTATAAACAAAGGATTTTTTTTCTAATAAAATTCAGCTTTCCTCCAGGGCCAACACACTCAAACTGTAGCCAGCTCTTAAAATAACAACTGCTTTCCTCTCACCATAAATGAACAAATGAATAATTGAATGAATAAGCCATCTTCTCTCCTCACAGAAAGACCTCAGGGCCTCTTTTCCAATCAAATAAGCAACCTTACTCTGTCACCTCTCATGTCCTCTAGGAGATGCCCTTCATTCTGCCACTCCAGGCAGATTTGACTTCCTTAAACTCTCTTCAAGTCACTCAGGGCATTGTTAGTGTGGGGAGGTGGGGAGGGGAGGGGGATTGACAGTGGAGATTGTCCAGTGTACAGAGGAGGAAGCAGCCAGATGTAGCAATATGAGCTGTGTTTCAGGGAATAGGAAACCTGGGTAGTAGACTAAATTCTTATGAGCAAAAAGCTAACTTTTCTGGGTTTCAGATTTTTGTCTGTGAAACAAGGGAATAGAATCAGATTAGAGAGAAGATGTTGTAAACCATGCAGGGGAGTGCTTTATATTCCATTGGTGTTGTGGGACAGGAAAAGTACTGAACACTACCAAAATCGATTATCTAAGAATAAACCAGGAACAGGAAGGTTCAGCCACTTAAAATTGGCCACCCACAGAGGTTCTTCTCTGGACGGGGAGATTAGGGTACTTGCTATTTTCACCTTTTATATACTTTTCTAAAGTTACATAACTGTCATGTTCTGCTTTTCTAATCACTCACCACATAATGTCAGGTGAAAAACTTGGATAACAACTTTAAATATACAGCCTGATCTCACTTTTGCTTAAACATTTGTATGCATATGTAAGAAAATGCCTGAAAGGAAAAGAGCCCCAAACGGAACAGTGTTTTTCTCTAATTTGCAGTATAATGATGATTTTTTTCTGTGTACTTTTTGATATGTTCTAAATTTTACACAACAAGCACAACATTTTTTAACCAGGGAAAAAGAAAACATTTTAAAGCTACATTTAAAAGCCCAGTTTTGCTACCAAAATGGTGGCAAAATGGACTCCAGCCTTGCTCTACTTCCTTCCTCAGCAAGGAGCTGGGTGTCTTCCTATTTGAGGTTTGACTTTGGTAGTTGTTTTCCCCTCAGCCCTGGGACCAGTGCAGCATACCAGGCCTGTATTTTGCCACATGTTTATAGAGTCCTGGGGAAGTCCAATGAGTGTACATGTCCTCCCTTACTGCCTTTCTTTAAGCTTACCCACATGCACCGCAGGGCAAAGCTGGTGCCTGCTACAGAGATGCTGGGCCAAGATTTGGCCATTCTGGTCCCTGGTCAGCTCTGAGGCCATTACCAGCCATCCAGAAGTGCTTCTGTCTGGCAAGGTTCTACCTCTGCAAATTGTATATCATCTGTATCATCAAAAGAGGCAGACATTATAGTACTCATGTAACACTGCCCTCCACCCACAGAGGTTCTTCTCTGGACGGGGAGATTAGGGTACTTGCTATTTTCACCTTTTATATACTTTTCTAAAGTTACATAACTGTCATGTTCTGCTTTTCTAATCACTCACCACATAATGTCAGGTGAAAAACTTGGATAAAAACTTTAAATATACAGCCTGATCTCACTTTTGCTTAAACAACAATGTTCCTAAATGGCTAAAAATCTATTGATTACCTCTTAGTATTTAAATTACAAGATTTATCAGCAGAATTTCTCACTGTTAATCACATCCTCCTCCTTGACAAACTTTTCTAACTCAGTTTCTGAGTTACAACACAAATTTGGTTTTCCTCCTACCTCGCTGTTGGCTCCTTCTCAGTCTCTTTTTCTTATTCTTCCTCTTCAGTATGAACTTTTATTATTGAAATAACCCACGAAACAGTCTCTGAACCACTTGTCTCCATCTACACTCACTTACAGTCTCATGGCTTTAAATACCACTGACTCCTATATTTATATCTCCAGTTCACTTTTCTCTTAAAAGCTACATACCCATAATATTCAATTGTCTATTCAACATCAACACTTGGAAATTAATAGACATCTCAAAGTCAATATATCTAAACTTCTGATTAACTCCCACAATTTACTATCCACAGATTTCCTTATTTCAATTGATAAGAACTTCATATTTCAAATTGCTGTGGCCAAAACCTTGGAATTATACTTCATTCCTCTTTTTCTTTCACACTTCATATATAATACATCATTGTTGAAAATAGTTTTAGAATAAATCCAAATTCCAATGGTTTCTTAACATCTACATTGCTACCACCCTGGTCCAAGCCACCATCATCTCTTTCTTGTACTGATACATTATCATCCTGACTTGTCTCCTTGATGCCACTCTACCCTTCTATAATACACTCTCATTACAGTAGTCAGAGTGATCTTTTAAAAACCTAAGTCACAGCTTTCAGCTAAGATGGAGTAATCGGTAGCAGACAAGCTTTCCAGTTGTTCACAGCCATGAAATTGCACAAAATTTATGAG
This sequence comes from Camelus bactrianus, assembly GCF_048773025.1. NCBI lineage: Eukaryota > Metazoa > Chordata > Mammalia > Artiodactyla > Camelidae > Camelus > Camelus bactrianus. The sequence continues at coordinate 115,460,558 of NC_133575.1, read as the reverse complement.
GCAACTGTTTTCAGGCATTAGAAAACAGGAGGCACATGACTCAGATAACTAAGACAAAGTGAACTCACAAGGTAAGCCTCAGAGCCACCTAACTCTGAGCCTGGAGAAAGTTTCCCCATCACAGTGCAGTGAGTTAGAGTCAAGGCAAAGCATAGCATTCCCACAGAGTAAGAAGGAAGAATACAGACATAAGTGTATCTGAAGCGACTGAAGTCTGTGGGGCAGGGTACTATACATGAGGGATCTGCATGAACTATAGTACCCCCAGAGTCCATATGGAGGTCTCCTATGAGTGTGAGGTGGTTTTGATTTGCATTTCCCTGATAATTAGTGTTGCTGAACACATTTTTATATACTTGGTCATTTGTATGTCTTCTTTGGAGAAACATCTATTCAGGTCCTTTGGCTATTTTAAAATATAATGTTAGTCTTTATTTATTTATTTTTTTGGCTATTGAGTTTTATGAGCTCCTTATATTTTTTGGATATTAACTTCTTTTCAGAAATATGGTTTGCAAATCTTTCTCCAATTCTGTAGGTTGCCTTTTCATTCTGTTGATTGTTTCCTTTGCTGGACAGAACCTTTTATTTTGATGTAATACCACTTGTTTATTTTTGCTTTTGGTGTCATATCCAAAACATCATTGCCAAGACCAATGTCAAGGAGGGTTTTCCCTGTTTTTTTTTTTTTTCTAGGAGTCTTATGATTTCAGGTCTTATGTTTAAGTCTTTAATCCATTTTGAGTTGGTTTTGTGTATGGTGTAAGATAAGGGTTCAATTTTATTTTGCATGTGGAGATCCAGTTTTCACAACATCATTTATTGAAGAGACTATCTTTTCCTCATTATGTATTCTTGGCACCCTTGTCAAAAATCAGTTGACCATATATGCATGGATTTATTTCTGGACTCTCCATTCTGTTCCATTGGTGTATGTCTGTTTTTATGCCAGTACCATTCTAATTTTAATTACTATAGCTTTGTAGTACAGTTTGAAATCAGGAAGTGTGATGTCTCCAGCTTTGTTCTTCTTGTTCAAGACTGCTTTGGCTATTTGGAGTCTTTTGTGGTTCCATATGAATTTTAGGATTTTTTTTTTATTTCTGTGAAAAACATCATTGAAATTTTGATAGGGTTTGCATTGAATCAGTAGATTGCTTTGGGTAGTGTAGACATGTTAACAATATTAATTCTTCCAATCTATGATAACAAGTGTTGGTGAGGATGTGGAGAAAAAGAATCCTGTTTCACTGTTGGTGGTAATGTAGTTTGGTACAGTCATTATAGAACACAGTATGGAGGTTCCTCAAAAATTAAAAATAGAACTATCATGTGATCCAGCAATCTCATTTCTGGGTATATATCTAAAGGAATTAAAATCAGGATCTCAAAGAGACCTGCACTACCATGTTCACTGCAGCATTATTCACTATGGTCAGATATGGAAACAACCTAAATATCCATTGATGAATGAATAAATGGATAAAGAAAATGTGGTATATACAGGTAATGGAATATTACTTGGCCTTAAAAAGGAAGGAAATACTATCATTTGTGAAAATATGGGTGGACCTGGAGAGCATAATGCCAAGTGAAATAAGCCATACACAGAAAAACAAATACTGTATGATCTCACGTACATGTGGAATATAAAATAGTCAAACTCATATAAGCAGAGAATAGAATGATTGCTTCCAAGGCCTGGGAAGAGAGGGAAATGAGGAGGTGATGGTTAAAGGGTACAAATTTTTAGTAATGCCAGGTAAGTAAATTCTGGAGATCTATTACTATACACCATAATGCCTACAGCTAACAATACTGTATTGTATACTTAAAGTTTGCTAAGAGGGTAGATTTTATGTTGAGAGTTTTTAACCATCAAAAAAAAATAGTAAAGGGGCAGGAGGTAACTTTGGGAGATGATAGATATGTTTATGTCCTTGATAGTGGTAATGGTTTCGTGGGTATATACATATCCCCAAACTCACTGAGTTGTATATATTAAATATGTACAGTGTTTTACATGTCAACCATATCTCAATAAAGTAGTTTAAAAAATAAAAGTTGCAGCAAAGTGGCAGTGCAGTAGTAACATAACAATGAGACATAAAAATCAGTGGAAAAGAAGAGTATCAGAAATAGATCCTCGCACATATATTTAATTGACACTAGACTAAGGCATCTAGTCAATTAAATGAGGAAAGGAAGTCTTTTTAATAAATGATGCTGTAACAATTAGATATCTTTTATGGGAAAAATGAGCTCTAACCCTACTTCACATCAAATACAAAAATTAATTTGAAATTGTGCATAGACTTCAATATGAAGGCTAAACTGTAAAACTTCAAGATGGAAACTTTGGGCTCAAAAAACACTAACCATAAAAGAAGAAAAAAGATAAATTAGTCTTCATCAAAATTAAAAGCCTCCACAAGGAACAAAGTCAGAGGTCTTATATAATCAGATTTTAAGATCTACTGTAAACTTACAGTAATCAAGACAGTGAAGAATCGTCATAAGGACTGACACATAGATCAATGGAAGAGAATTCAGGGCCCAGAAATATATGCATGCTTATAAAATTATTTGATTTTTCCAAAGAGGTTTCAAAGCAATCCAAGCAGACAACAAAAGACTTTTGAACAAATGGTACTGAAACAACTAGATAAAAAATAAGCTCAACCCATACCACACAGCACAAAGAAAAAGAAATTTAAAATGGGTAACAGACTTAAATGTAGAAGCTAAAACACTAATTCTTGCCTCTTTTCTCTTTTTTTTAACAATCATTTTATTTTTATTTTTTTAACTTTTTTTGATTTATAATCATTTTACAATGTTGTGTCAAATTCCAGTGTTCAGCACAATTTTTCAGTCATTCATGGACATATACACACTCATTGTCACATTTTTTTCTCTGTGAGCTACCATAATATTTTGTGTGTATTTCCCTGTGTTATACAGTGTAATCTTGTTTATCTGTTCTACAATTTTGAAATCCCAGTCTATCCCTTCCCACCCTCCACCCCCCTGGCAACCACAAGTCTGTATTCTCTGTCTATGAGTCTATTTCTGTCCTGTATTTACACTTTGTTTTTGTTTGTTTGTTTGTTTGTTTTTGTTTTTGTTTTTTAGATTCCACACATGAGCGATCTCATATGGTATTTTTCTTTCTCTATCTGGCTTACTTCAGTTAGAATGACATTCTCCAGGAGCATCCGTGTTGCTGCAAATGGCATTATGTTGTTGGTTTTTATGGCTGAGTAGTATTCCATTGTATAAATATACCACTTCTTCTTTATCCAGTCACCTGTTGATGGACATTTAGGCTGTTTCCATGTCTTGGCTGTTGTAAATAGTGCTGCTATGAACATTGGGGTGCAGGTGTCATCCTGAAGTAGGGTTCCTTCTGGATACAAGCCCAGGAGTGGTATTCCGGGGTCATATGGTAAGTCTATTCCTAGTCTTTTGAGGAATCTCCACACTGTTTTCCATAGTGGCTACACCAAACTACATTCCCACCAGCAGTGTAGGAGGGTTCCCCTTTCTCCACAGCCTTTCCATTATTTGTCATTCCTGGATTTTTGAAAGATGGCCATTCTGACTGGTGTGAGGTGATACCTCATTGTAGTTTTGATTTGCATTTCTCTGATAATTAGTGATATTGAGCATTTTTTCATGTGCCTATTGATCATTTGTATTTCTTCCAATTGCTTGTTTAGGTCTTTTGCCCATTTCTGGATTGCGTTGTTTTGTTGTTTCTATTAATTCATATGAGCTGCTTATATATTCTGGAGATCAAGCCTTTGTTGGTTTCATCTGCAAAAATTTTCTCCCATTCCATAGGTTGTCTTTTTGTTTTACTCATGGTTCCTTTGCTGTGAAGAAGATTGTAAGTTTCATTAGGTCCCATTGGTTTATTATTGCTTTTATTTCTATTGCTTGAGTAGGCTGTTCTAGGAGCACATTTTTGAGATGTATGTGAGATAATGTTTTGCCTATATTTTCTTCAAGGAGGTTTATTGTATCTGGTCTTATGTTTAAGTCTTTGATCCATTTTGAGTTGATTTTTGTGTATGGTGTAAGGGAGTGTTCTAGCTTCATTGCTTTCCATGCTGCTGTCCAGTTTTCCCAACACCATTTGGTGAAGAGGCTATCTTTATTCTATTGTATATTCTTGCCTCCTTTGTCGAAGATGAGTTGACCAAAAGTTTGTGGGTTCATTTCTGGGCTCTCTATTCTGTTCCATTGGTCTATGTGTCTGTTTTTGTCCTAATACCATGCTGTCTTGATGACTGTAGCTCTATAGTATTGTCTGAAGTCTGGGAGAGTTATTCCTCCAGCCTCTTTCTTTCTCTTCAGTAGTGCTTTGGCAATTCTAGGTCTTTGATGGTTCCACATAAATTTTATTATGATTTATTCTAGTTCTGTGAAATATGTCCTGGGTAATTTGATAGGGATTGCATTAAATCTGTAGATTGCCTTGGGCAGTGTGAACATTTTAACAATATTGGGTCTTCCAATCCAAGAGCATGGGATATCTTTCCATTTCTTTAAGTCTTCTTTAATTTCCTTCATCAATGCATTATAGTTGTCTGTGTATAATTCTTTCACCTCCTTGGTTAGATTTATTGCTAGGTATTTTATTACTTTGGGTGCTATTTTAAAGGGGATTGTTTCTTTACTTTCTTTTTCTGTTGATTCATCATTAGTGTAAAGAAATGCAACAGATTTTTGAACGTTAATCTTGTAACCTGCTACCTTGCAGAATTCTTCAATCAGCTCTAGTACTTCTTTGTGTGTGGACTTCTTAGGGTTTTCTATATATAGTAACATGTCATCGGCATATAGTGACACTTTTACCTCTTCTTTTCCAATTTGGGTCCTTTTTATTTCTCTCTCTTGCCTTACTGCTGTGGCTAGGACTTCCAAGGCTATGTTGAATAGGAGTGGTGATAGTGGGCATCCTTGTCTTGTCCCAGATTTTAGTGGGAAGCTTTTGAGTTTTTCACCATTGAGCACTATGCTGGCTGTAAGTTTGTCATATATAGCTTTTATTATGTTGAGATATGTCCCCTCTATACCCACTTTGGTGAGAGTTTTTATCATAAATGGGTGTTGAATTTTATCAAATGCTTTTTCTGCATCTATTGAGATGATCATGTGGTTTTTGTCCTTTCTCTTGTTGATGTGATGTGTTACATTGATTGATTTGCATATGTTGAACCAGCCTTGTGTCCCTGGGATGAACCCTACTTGGTCATGATGTGTAATGTTTTTTACGTGTTGTTGGATTCTATTTGCTAATATTTTTGTGAGGATTTTTGCATCTATTTTCATCAGTGATATTGGCCTGTAATTCTCTTTTTTGGTAGTGTCTTTGCCTGGTTTTGGTATCAGAGTGATGGTGGCTTCATAGAATGAGTTTGAGAGTATTCCCTCCTTTTCAATCTTCTGGAAGAGTTTGAGAAGGACTGGTATGAGTTCTTCTTTGTATGTTTGGTAGAATTCCCCAGTGAAGCCGTCTGGTCCTGGACTTTTATTTGTAGGGAGGTTTTTTAGTGCTAATTCGATTTCATTTCTAGTGATCAGTTTGTTCAAGTGGTCAGTTTCTTCTTGATTCAGTCTTGGTGAACAGTATGTTTCCAGAAACTTGTCCATCTCCTCTAGGTTATCCATTTTGCTTTCACATAGATTTTCATAATATTCTCGTATGATATCCTGTATTTCTATTTTATTTGTTCTAATTTTTCCATTTTCCTTTCTTATTTTGCTAATTTGTGCTCTCTCTTTTTTCTTCTTTGTGAGTTTCACCAGGGGTTTGTCAATTTTATTTACTTTTCAAAAAAACAGCTTTTGGTTTGATTGATTTTTTCTATAGTTTTTTAAAATCTCTCTTTTCTTTATTTCCTCCCTAATCTTTATAATTTCCTTCCTTCTGCTGCCTTTTAGGGTTTTTTGTTCTTCTTTTTCTAGTTCTTTCAGCTGGTGGGTTAAATTGTTTATTCAGATTGTTCTTCTTTTTTGAGGAAGGCATGTATTGCTATAAACTTCCCTCTTAGCGCTGCCTTTGCTCTGTCCCATAAAGTTTGTGTGGTTGTGCTTTCATTTTCATTTGCCTCAAGGTACTTTTTAATTTCAGCTTTGATTTCCTCATTGACCCATTGGTTTTTTAAAAGCATATTGTTTAATCTCCATGCTTTCCTTTTTTTCTCCTTTGCTTCTCTGTTGATGATTTGTAGTTTCATGGCATTGTGGTCAGTAAAGATACTTGAGATAATTTCTATCTTCTTAAAATTGTTGAGGTTTCTTTTGTGCCCAAGTACATGATCAATCCTAGAAAATGTTCCATGTGCACTTGAAAAGAATATATATCCTATTTTTAGGGGGTTTAATGCTCTGAAAATATACAACAAATCTAGTTTTTCTATTGTATTATTTATTTTCTCTGTTGCCTTATTTATTTTCTGTCTGGAAGATCTGTCTAGTGATGTTAATGCGGTGATAAAATCTCCAACTATGATTGTATTCCCATCAATATCCCCCTTTATCTCTGTTAGTAATTGTTTTATGTATTTAGGTGCTCCTATATTGGGTGCATATAGCTTGACGAGTGTAATATCCTCATCTTGTATCACTCCTTTAATCATTATAAAATGTCCTCCTTTATCTTTCTTTATGGCCTTTGTTTTAAAGTCTATTTTGTCTGAAATCAGTACTGCAACACCTGCTTTTTTGGCTTTTCCATTTGCATGGAATATCCTTTTCCATCCTTTCACTCTGAATCTATTATGTGTCCTTCTCCCTAAAGTGGGTCTCTTGTATGTAGCATATTGAAGGTTCTTGCTTTATTATCCAGTCTGCCACTCTGTCTTTTGACTGGAGCATTTAGTCTATTAACATTTACAGTAATTAATGATAGATGTGTGTTTATTGCCATTTTGAACTTATCTTTGCAATTTATTTGGTATTTCCTCTTTGTTCCTTTCTTCTTCCTTTTGTGGTTTGGTAATTTTCCTTTGTATTATCATGGATTTTATTTAGTTTCTGTGACTCCCTTGTAAGTTTTTGGCTTGTGGCTACCCTTTTTTGAAAGTCTATTAGCCCGTTACTACATCTCAAACCCATCATACTGAAAACAAAAAAATTTTAAAAAGAAAGAAAAAAATACTCTATATTTTCTTGCTTCTCTTTCCCACTCTTAATGATTTCGATGTCTTCATTTATAATTTTGTGTTTATTTTATTTGTAATTCATGAGTTATCACTTTTCCAGTTGTGAGTTTCTGATTTCTGTAGCATCCTGATGCTTTTCTATTTATAGTAGAGCTTTCAATATTTCTTTTAGCATGGGTTTAGTGTTGCTAAACTCTTTTAGTTTTTGCTTGTCTGTGAAATTCTTTATCTCTCCTTCTACCCTAAAGGATAGCCTTGCTAGATAAAGTATCCTAGGCTGCATCTTTTTTTCATTCAGGACTTTGAATATATCTTGCCACTCCCTTCTGGCCTGTAGTGTTTGTGTAGAGACATCAGCTGATAGCCTTATGGGGGTTCCCTTGTAACTCACTCTTTGCTTTTCTCTTGCTGCCTTTAGGATCATTTCTTTATGTTTGACTGTGGCCATTTGATTATGATATGTCTTGGTGTAAGTCTGTTTGGGACCCTCTGAGCTTCCTGTACTTGGATATTTGATTCCTTCTTTAAGTTTGGGAAGTTTTCAGTCATGATTTCTTTAAAAACCTTTTCAATCCCCTTTGATCTTTCTTCCCCTTCTGGGACCCCTAGTATGTGAAGATTGGCATGCTTTATATTATCCCATAGGTCCCTTATGTTGCTTTCATTTGTTTTTATTTGTTTATCTTGCAGTTGTTCTGATTGGGTGCTTTCTGTTGTCCTGTCTTCTAGGTCACTATTTCATTCCTCTGCATTATCTAGTCTGTTCTGCACAGCCTTTAGATCCATTCTTATCTCAGCCAATGAGTTTGCCAATTCTACTTGGCTCTTCTTTATAGCTTTGATTTCATTTTTGACATATTTTATATTTCTAAACACTATCTCTTTTAGTTCCTTCAATACTTTGATGACTCCTTTTTTGAAATCTTGATCTAGTAGGCTATCAATGTCTATTTCATTGATCATTCTTTCAGGGGATTTCTCTTGTTCTTTTAATTGGGAGTGGTTTCTCTGCTTCTTCATCTTGCTCATATCTCTCTGGCACTGTGGCTTATGGAGTATCAGTTTTCTACTGTGGTCCTTAAAGGAATTTATTTATTTATCAATCTAATACCTATGTAGGAATAAAACTTAGAAAAAAAGGAGAGAGAGAGAAAGAGAATTTTAAAAGAAGGGAGAAAAAAAGGTTTGAAGACAGTGTATAATCATTTATAGAAGCGCAATTTGAATCAGACTAGCATTCTAGTTGAGACATCTTTTTTTAAAATCCCTTAAAAAAAAGTAAAAAAGATCAAAAAACGATATTTGAAACCTATTTATAATCAATAACAGGAGATCAAACCCAAAAGAAATGAAAATGAAATCAGGTGGATTTTTTTTAAAAGATAATAATATAACTACTTTAAAAGAAAAATTTAAAAAGGAATTAAAACTGGAAGCATATACAATTGTTTAGAATGTAGAAATTAAAAAGGTAATAGAAAATAGAACAGATTAAAAAAAGATAAAATAGAGAATTTTAATAGGGAGGAAAAAAAGTTTGAAAACAGTGTATAATCAATTATAGAAGAGTGATTTGAATCAGACTAGCATTCGAGTTAAGACATCTTTTTAAAAACCCTTAAAAAAAGGAAAAAAGATAAAAAATGATATTTGAAACCTATTTATAATCAATAACAGGAGATCAAACCCCTCAAAAAATGAAAATTAAATCAGGTTGATTTTTTAAAAAATAATATAACTACTTTAAATGAAAAATTTAAAAAGGAATTAAAAGTAGAAGCATATACAATTGTTTAGAAAGCAGAAATTAAAAAGGTAATAAAAAATAGAACAGATTAAGAAAGATATGATAAAGAGAGAATTTTGAAAAAGGGGAGGAATAAAAGGTTTGAAAACAGTGTATAATGAATAATTGAAGAGCAAGTTGAAGCAGAATAGCAATCGGGTTAAGACTTCTCTGAAAAACCTTTAAAAAAGGAGAAAAGAGGAAAAAAAATATTTGAAAACTGTGTATAATCAATAACAGGAGACCAAAACCAAGAGAGATAAAAATGACATGACATGGATTTTTTTAAAATAATAATATTATTTTAAAAGAAAAATTTTAAAGCGATTAAAAGTGGGATGATAATTGTTTAAAAAGTAAAAATTAAAAAGGTAAGACAAAATACAACAGGTAAAAACAGGTTAGAAAAAAAAGGGGGTGGTGGTGTTCTCCTGGAGACTGTGCTCTTAATGAGAAGTCTTTCTGTCTTCGCCCTGTTTTGTGAACTCAGCTTGCTGTTTCCAGAGGCCCTCCACTGGCGCCCTTGTCTGTGCTGCTCCCAGTGCCTGTCGGCAAGCTCCCAGTGTCTGCCCTGTGCACCCACTCATCCACGTTGCACAGCACCCTGCAGTCCCCCAAGGCTGCCTCAGTGCAGCCACCCCCGTCCACCACCCGGCTCGGGCAGCCTGTCCCGGCCCCCAGCTCCCAGCTTGGGTCTTGGGCTGGGTGTCACAGGGATTCTCTGTGCCCATTTAACTTAGTTCTGTAGGTCAAGGGCTGCTCCGTACAGATCCGAGCCTCAGAGGCTCCCTCTCCGTCCCACTGGCCCCTCCGTTGGATAGGGGAGACCCAGCCAATGAGCGCTAGTCCTCCTTTGCCACTCCCTCCTCACGGGACCAGTCCTGCACTGTTTTGCCTTTTCGTCTTTCTTTTTTTCCTTTCTCCTACCAGATTTTTGGCATCTTTGTCTTTTGAAGAGGACAATGTTCTGTCGGAGTTCCACAGGTGCTCTGGTTGTCTGAGTAGGTCTGTGGATGTGAGTCTTGGTGTATCTGTGGGAGAGGGTAAGCCATGAGCATCCTACTACTCCACCATCTTGGCCTCATTCCCTAAAACTCTAATTCTTTTAAAGAAAAAATGAAGGAGAATTCTTTGAGAATTGGGGGTAGGCAAAGTTCCTTAGACCACAGAAAGTAATAACTATAAAGAAAAAGTAATTAAATAAACAATCAAAATTTAAACTCCTGCTCATAATAAGATACTATTAATGGCAAGTCACAGACTGGAAGAAAATGTTCCCAAAACATATATTTGACAAAAGACTGTTATTTAGGGTATGTATTAAAAAGCAAACAATACAGCTCAATAAGAAAAAGACCAAAAAATCCAGTTTAAAAGTGGGTAAAATATTTAAACACACACTTTGCATGAGAAAATATATAAATATAAAAAAAAAAAACACGAAAAAATATTCAACATCAGTAGTTACCAGGGAAATAACCAATTTAAGCCCAAGGAAAGTACTGTCACATGTGCATCAGAATGGCTAAAATTTTTAAATACTAGAGAAGAAACTGGTACTATTGTACATGGTTAGTTGGAAAGTAAAATGGTACAACTACTATGGGGAAAGTTCTAGAAGTTTCTTTTAATTAACCATATTCATACCATAAGACCCAGTCATTCTATTCCTATGAGTTTATCCAAAACAAATGAAAACATATGTTTACAAAAAGACTTTTACAAGAATGTTCATAGCAGGTTTGTTCACAATAGTAAAAATTGAAATAGGAAACAAATGTATATCAATAGGAGAATGGATAAGCAAGATAAAGTATATCCATACAATGAAAGACTACACAGCAACAAAAAGGAAGGCACTATTAACACAAACACATTAATGAGTCTTGAAAACAGAGCAAAAAAGAGCAATCTCAACCCATGCAAAGGAAGATTTACACAACAGAGTACATACTGTATGACTACATTTGTATGAAGTTCTGGAATAGACAAAGTAATTATCTTGGAAGGATATTAAACAGTAGTCCCTTCCAGAGGATGGTATAATAAGGATTGACTGAGAAGGAGCATGAGAGCATGAGGTAATGGTAATGATAATGTTCTACATCTTTCCAAGGATTTGGCTTACTCAGGTGTAGGCATTTGTCAAAACTAGGCAATCTTTAGATTTGTGCATGTCCTTGTACAGTTTTAAATTGAAAGAAAAAACTGTAAACAAATATTGAATTCTAGTTAGTGAAATGCCTGATAAAATATTTATGAGGACAGTAGGTGTCATCTCTAATTTACTTTGAAATACATACAAAGAATAAAGTATATTAATGGATCAATAGAGGGATGCACAGATGTGATAAAGCATATATAATAAAATAATGATAGAATCTAGGTGATAGTATAAAAGTGTTTGTTTGTTATACGTTTTTACCTAAGGGAACTGAAAACATAAGTTCATATAATAAATTGGTACCCAAATTTGCATAGCATATTTATTCATGTTTGCCCAAAAGTGAAAATGATACAAATATCTGTTAACAAGTGAATGAATAAACAAACTGTGGTGTATCTATGCAGTAATACTACTCAATATTAAAAATGAAGAAATAATGCCTTTTGCAGCAACATGGGTGGACCTAGAGATTATCATATTGAGTGAAGTAAGACACAGAAAGACAAATACTCTATGATATCACATATATGTGGAATATAGAAAAATGACACAAATGAACTTATTTACAAAACAGAGAGACACATAGACATAGAAAACAAAAACTTAAGGTTACCAAAGGGGAAAGTCGGGGAAGGGATAAATTAGGAGTTTGGGATTAATAGATATAAACTACTATATACAAACTAGGTAAACAACAAGGACCTACTGTATAACATAGGGAACTATATTTAATTGTAATAAACTATAATGGAAAATAACCTGAAAATATATATATATATGTATGTATATATAACTGACTCACTTTGCTGTACACCTGAAACTAATGTTGTAAATCAACTATACTTCAATAAAAAAGTTCTTAAAATGAATGAACTACTGCTACACACAACGTGGATGAATTTCATAGATAATACTTAGCAAAAGAAGGCATTCATAAAAGAATCCATGAAGTATGACTCCACTTACAAGAATTCTAGAATACACAAAGGTAATGCATTGTGATTGAAATTACATAAGTGGCATTACCTGGGATTGGAAACAAAAGTGGAGGGGTGACTTCAAAAGAGCATTCAGGAGTTTCTTAGGGTGATGCAAATATCCTGTATTTTGATTGCAATGGGGATTACACAACTGTGTACATTTTGAAAATTTCATGCAACTATAGTACAATTAAACTGGGTGCATATTTTATTGTATATTAAAAAATACTCCAACAATGCAGATTTTTAAAATACTGGAGCCAGATCATGATTTTACCCTGTCATACAATGGTTATCCATTTCCTCTTATAGTAAAAGCCAAAATCGTTCCAAAGGCCTAAAGTCTTTAATGATCTACTTCCCCTTCCCTGCTCCAACCTATCTGACTTCAAATCTTAATACTGTTGGCCTTGCTCACTCCACTTTTGCCACACTTGGCCTCCTTGCTTTCATTTTAGGGACTTTGTATTCTCTCCTCCCTCTGGAATGCTGTTTTTTGTTTTTTGGTTTTTTTTTTTTTTTTTGGCTTGTTTGTTTTTTTTAATGGCATGCTTTTTTTATTTTTACTTTCTTAACATTTTTAACACCTTTATTATAGTATGGTTCCTGTACAGTAAACTACACATATTTCAGATACACAATTTGATGAATTTTGATAGATGTATATACCAATGAAACCACTACCGCAATCAAGATAGCTAACATTTCCATCACTCCCCAAGAGGTGCAATTTTCGAATTCCCAATTTATCCCTTCCCACCCCTTTTACCCTCCAGGTAACCATAAGTTTGTTCTCTATGTGAGTCTGTTTCTGCTTTGTAAATAAGTTCATTTGTGTCCTTTTTTAAAAGATTCCACATATAAGTGATCTCATATGGTATTTTTCTTTCTCTTTTTGGCTTACTTCACTTAGAATGATGATCTCTAGGCCCTCTTTGAGGACTAATCTGGGCTTTAAACCAAGCCTCCGGGGTTTACCTGACCTCAGTAAACTAGTGTGCACTATTAGACCTGGTGATTTGGGGATAAGGAATGCAGTCCAGGACAGCAGTCTCTGATGGAGAGAAGGAACGACAGGTACTAGAGATGGTTCCTTGTTCAGGGAGGGCAGGCTTCCTGGAGACTAAGACATTTGATAGAGAAGGATGGCAGAGTTCTGGATTGGGCCTAAGTGAGAGGGAGACTGGCAGCGTAGTGACAAAAGGAGCATTTTACTGAGATTTGGCTTTTGCTCCATAGTCCTCATTACCAAAAGCACCCTGAGTCTAACTTTTCAAAGTCACTTTTCACATACTTGAGGGATTAGGATAAATGGAAACACCTCCGAAAGACCTGTTACAGTTGAATAAAATCTGAATCTCTTGATTGCCTCTTGGTTAAACAGGTTGCGGAAGCAGGACACTCCCTGAGCTAGAATAGAAAGATTAGAATTTGAATAACACCTTGGCAACTCCGGCCATAAAGCCTTGGGTAAGTCACTTTCCTTTACAGAGTCCTAATTTCCTCATGTGAAAACAAATTCTCCAAGTGGTTCTGATGACCATGGAAATTCAAGACCTGATTCATCTGTCTGCCTACATATAGAATTTCCCCGGTCTTGGGCTTATTTCTCTCCAATACTTAGCTCTGCTGATGGTCTTACTAAAGAGAAACTGTTCCTTGGAAGAGTTGGGTGGGCCCCGCTTCCTCAGACCCATCTTGAACTGCCACATGGACCATCTTGCTGGTAGCTGAGAATAAATAAATAGTCTGATTGATCTAAACAATCTGTCTACCAGGTCTCAGTCATAGGTGAAACTATTCAGAACTGCTCACCAGACACTGCTGAGTCACCTGCTGATCTTTGTCATATATCTTCTTAGAGTTTTATAGATGGTGAGAGGTTCCAGCCTTTGGATTTTGCTAGATTCCCACTGGGGGTCATTAGAGACAGACAAAGAAATGCTTTCTGTCTTTCAAATACAGTGCCAGCTCACACCTCCCACATGTACAGGTTTAATGCCAATGGGACTGGAGGAGCAGTAGGGGACAGGAGTAATAAGAGGCACAAGGCACGGTGCTTTTAAGGTGCTTTTGTAGAAGAAGGATGGTCAACAATTTTGACTCATAGGGTTAGCAGAATGGGGTAAAGTCCATTCTCATGTGTGCCCCCTCAGTATAGGCCCCACTGATTAGAGGCAGTTCCATATTTTTTGGTCAGCGACACTTCTAAGCTTCCCAAGCAGCAAGAATTTGGTGAAGGGAAAATTTGCTTGCAAAATCCATAGACATAACAATTTCCAGAAAGCTAGATTTTCTGTTTGGATCCAGGGTAGGACAGTGATTAGACAAGGAGGTAGTCAATATTCATTCTTATCCCAACTCTACCATTGACTTGCTGGGTGACCCTAGGCAAGTCTCTTGCCCTCTCTGGACATCAGTGTTTCTCTGTTGATACATCAGTGGGTTTGGATTCTGAGTCATGTATATCAGCAGTGGGATTCCTGAATTCTTCAGTGAGATACTAACTTAAGAGCAAGTCTGTTCCAGCTTTCAGAGGCAAATTTCTAAAAATATTGGCATCATAACATGATCTCATTTTCCCCTAAGAAACTCACCATGTATTTTAGTTTCTTTTCTAGATCCCTAAATATTCTTGAAATAAAGCCTAATTTTTCTATAAAAATATAAAGCATCCTGGGGAATTTGGAGATACCTTTCATCTCTGGGCCTTCCTACCACCAAAGAATTACTTTAAAATGAGTGAAAGAGTATGCTCACCCTAACTACAAAGCCTTCAGCATAGACTGTAGAGGATACAAAGACTTCAGCAATCTAGTAGTAGACAAGAGAGTTGGAAGCCTGGAAGATATCTTTCACACTTTCAATGAGTACCACAGTCTCAGAGCCAGGCCTGAATCCCTTATGCCTACTGTTGTTCTCTCTTCTGCGGGCCTTTCTTACCTTGAAGGCTAACTACCAATTATCGGTATGACAGGAAATGCCACATGTACACACTTTTTTTCTGAGTGAGGCCAGGTAGCAAAGCAGTGACCACAAATCTTGAGGGATTGGTGGTTTCTTCCTTGAGCTTGGTTAAGTGTGATTTCTGGCAGAGAGGGACCACAAAAAATGAAGACTCTTACCTCTTGTATCAGTTACAGTAAACTTAAGCTACTGAAAATGAAGTAATAATACAGCTATTAAAAGATAAACTGCAGCATATTAAAACTTAGTTTATTTGAGCAAAATTTGATTCAAATTAGGCAGTGACAAACCAAAAGTGGTTAGGAGTGTTCCACCGACAGGAGCTAGAGGTAGGACTTTTGTAACTGTGAGGTGGTTATAGACTTAGTTTTTGGCTTGGTTACAGAGGCCACCATGGCATTAGAGCCACCTCAGTCTAATGGCCTTCTTATTTAACTTATTTAACAGAATGGATTAAAGAATATATATATGACATATGTCTTTTACATAATAGCCAATGTGAAAGATCCAGCTCTGTATCTCAAGGTCATTCTAGGACCCAGTTTATTTCCTTCCAAGTTATTCCTCTCCTATCCCTTTTATCCCTTAGGACATGTCATATTCTACATGATTCAAATGCAGCAGCCACCACAAAACAGTTTCAGCCAGCAAGAATGGGACATATTGTATTATTGACACCTAACTGTAGGGAGTGTTGGAAAAAGTAGTCAACATGAGCAGCCACGTATTGTCTTATAATTCTATTATAATGTAAGAAAGAGAAAGTGGGATTTGATAGACAATTGGCAATCTTCATTACAGTCCACCTATCTGTCCACCTCAATATTTGTATGTGCCCTTCTGTGCACACAAAAAGCATAGTTTCCATAAAGAAGACAACCCATAGCCTCATCCAACTACTACATGCACCCATTCTTCAAAACCTTCAGGTGATACAGTTTTGGAGAATATGTCTTTTATGGGGGCAGATTTAGGCCTTAAAAATCAAACAGTCTGGCAGATCAAAACTGTGGTTTCTGTATGTGTGTGTAACAAGTTCAATGAGATATAATTCACATATCACACATTTACCCACAAAGCTTAAAATTCAGTGTGTTTTAGTATATTCACAGAGTTGTGTAATCATCACTACGCTCAATTTTAGAACATTTGTATCACCCCAAAGAGAGATCACTTACCCTTTAGCTATCACTCCCTCTCCAATCCCTTTATCCCCTGTAGCCCTAGGAAACCACTATCTACTTTCTGTCTCTATATATTTAACATTTTTTGGTTTTTAAATATAAATGGAATTATACAATATGTGACCTTTCATGCCTGGCTTCTTTCATTTAGCATAATGTTTCCAAGTTTCATCCATGTGGTGGCATGTATCAATACTTCATGGCTTTTTGTAACTGAATAATATTTCATTGTTTGGGATGGCACATTTTGTTTATCCATTCACCAGTTGATGGGAATTTGGGTGGTTGTGGTTTCTTTACCAATAAGATTCTCTTACAAACATGTAAGTTGAATCATTATGTTGTACACTTGAAACTAATATAATGTTTTATATCAATGGTATCTCAGTAAAAAATATAATAAACTCAATTTGCATACAACACATAGATAAGCAGTACTGCATATAGGAGATATACTTGCAGATTAGCTTTGTGCACTAACCTTCATAAATAAGTCTGTTTTTACAGATAAACAGACAAAATACCGAAATATAAATCAGTATTCCCATTTCCCATCAGTGTTAAAAGGAGATTTTCCTAAGAAACTTGCTTGTATGTAATTATTAAAATTATTCTTAAGCATTCAGCAACAATAAAAACAAGAAATGTGGATCTTAATAATAAGAACAATGCACCCTATATGAAATACCATTGGATTTATTACCCCAAATCATATGTTCCCCAAGGGCATCCCAGCTGTTTCCTAGTGGCTCCCAGGGTGTTGCCTTAAGAGTGTTCAGGAATGTTCCATTGTGGTCTCCAGGACAGGTGTCCCAGGTACTAAAAACATGTAAGTATATTCATGGATTGGAAAACTAGATTATTAAAGTGATGCCAACTCTCTCAAAATTGGTATATAGGTTCAATGTATTTCCCAATCAAACTTCAGGTAGGTTTAAGTATATATGTATGTCTCTGTGTGTAATGGACAATATGATTATAACATTTATATGGAAAAGCAAAGGTCCAAAATAGCCAAGGCAATCTTAAAGGGAACAAAGGAGGACTTATACTGTCAGATATCAGACCTACTTGAAAGCTATAATAATTTAGACTATTGCAACCCATATGAACAGTCATTTGATTTATGACAAAGATGCCACTACAATGCTGGATCAATTTGATATCCATTTGAAAGAATATGAATAGAACCTATACTTCACACTATATACATAAATTGATTCTAGAGGGATTACAGAACAAAATGTGAAAGATAAAATACTAAACCTTCCAGAAGACAATGTAGGAGCACATCTTCATAGTATTTGGATAGGAAAACTTTTAAATAAAGGCTAAAAAATTCCACATAATAAGAGAAGATATTTACAGTATATCTAACAAAGGGTTCATATACAGAATATATAAATAACTTAAAAAAATCAATAAGATAAATATGAAAATCCCAAGAGAAAACTGAGCAAAAGAAATAAAAGAAAAAGACGGTATCCAAATGGCCAGAAAACACATGAAAAGATGCTCAACATCATCATGGAAATGCAAATTAAAACCCCAATTAGTTACTAATACACTCCCAATAGAATGGCTAAAATGAAAAAGATTGACTATAGGAAATATTGACAAGAATGTGGAACAATGGGAACTCTCATACACTGCTGGTAGGAATGTAAATTGGTTCACCCATTTCAGAAAACTCTTTGGTGGTAGCTGCTAAAGCTGAATATATGCATACCCTTTGATCCAGCAACTCTAGTTTCTAGAGTGTAACCAACAGAAATACATGCATATATCCATATTTACAGGAATTTTCATGGCAGATTTACTCATAATAACCATCCAAATTGAAAACTATCCAAATATCTAATAAATTGCAATTAAAAAATAATATATTGATAAAATGGAATACTACACAATAATAAAAAAAGATACACCTAGTAACATAGAATAACTTCAATAGACAGTATGGTTAGCAATAAAAGTCAGACACAAAAGAGTACATACTTTATATATTCCATTTATATAAAAATCAAAGCAAACACAACTATCTAATGGTGATAGAAAATACCATGGTGCGGTTATTTGCTGGGGATATATAATTACTAGAAAGGGTACTCTGGAGAGTTGCTCAAGTTCAGTTTCCTTAGGTGAGTGCTGGTCACAGGTAGAACTGTACACTTAGATTATGTGCAATTTTCTGTATGTGTTTGGTTATTCAATTAAAAGTTTAAAAAACAGCTACATTTGTTAGTAACTAGTGAAGTGGGGGGAATGGGTGGATGTAAGGATCGTATGAATGAATCCAAATTTACCATGAGTTAATGCTTCAACAATCACTTGGGAATTTATCAAACTATCCTCCACATTCTACCCAGTTGAAAATTTCCATAACAAAAAAATTTTAAACAAAAAATCTAGTAGGCTTCTGGTACATTTGAGTCCAGTCAGTTCTATGTTATAGTCATACACACAGATCTTAAGCTCACTTTAACTCTTTGCTTGGTTCATCTTCTCTACACCATTTTTAAAATGCCTACTTGTGGTAATCTGAAAACAGGCTTGGGTGTCAAGACAACTCCTGTAGTCTAATCTTTGTCATAGGTCCACTTCCAATTTTTATTTTTCAAATCTATTCTGTCAATATTTTATATGTCCTGGCCACTACAGAGAGCAAAATGATATTCAGAATAAGTAGAATCTGTCTGCAGATGCAAATTTTGTTTATTTTAATGGCTTCAGTATTCTATTTGGGGGGGGTTATTTTTTATTAAAGTATAGTTGATGTACAATATTACATAATTACAGATGTACAATATAGTGATTCACAATTTTTAAAGGTTTATATTCCATTTATAGTTAGTATAAAATATTCCCTGTATTGCACAATATATCATTATAGTTTATTTTATACATAATAGTTTGTACCTCTTAATTCCCTACCACTATATTGCCCCTCACCCCTTTCTTCCCCCCTAGTAACCACTAGTTTATTCTCTATATCTGCAAGTCTGTTTCTTTTTTGTTATATTCACTAGTTTGTTGTAATTTTTAGATTTCACATATATGTGATATCATGTAATACTTGTCTTCCTCTGTCTAACTTTTTTCACTTGGTATAATCCCCTCAAGTCTATCCATGTTGTTGCAAACGGAAACATTTTACTCTTTGGTTAAGACTTAATAGTATTCCATTACATATATATACATGTTTTTCATATATTTATTTATTATATATTATTATATATACACACACACAAAGGTTTCCTTTTCTCCACATCCTTGCAAACGTTTCTAATTTGTGTTCTGTTTGATGATAGCCATTCTGACAGCTGTGAGATAATATCTCATTGTAGTTTGGACTGCATTTTCCTGATGACTAGTGATGTCAAGCATCTTTTCATGTACCTGTTGGCCAACTGTATGTCTTCTTTGGAAAATATCTATTCAGGTCTTCTGCCCACTTTCTAATAGGGTAGTTTGTTTTTGATGTTGAGTTATATGAGCAGTTTATATATTTTGGATATTAACTCCTCATCAGTCATTATTTGCAAATATTTTCTCCCATTCAGTAGGTTTTCTTTTCACTCTGTTGATAGTTTCTTTTGTTGTGCAAAAGCTTTTAAATTTAATTAGGTCCCATTTGTTCATTTTTGTTTTTATTTCCTTTGTTTTAGGAGACAGATCTAAAAAAACAAAGCTGCAATTTATGTCAGAGAGGGCTCTGCTTATGTTTTCTTCCAGGAGTTTTATAGTTTCCAGTCTTACATTTAGGTCCTCAATTCATTTTGAGATTATTTTCTATATGGTGTTAAAGAATGTTCTAATGTCATTCTTTTACATGTAGCTGTCCAGTTTTCCCAGCACCACTTATTAACAAGTCTTTTCTCCATAGTATATTTTTGCCTCACTTATTGTTGATTAATTGACCATAAGTGCATGTGTTTATTTTGGGCTCTCTATTCTATCTCACCTCAGATCTAAAGACATACAAAAACTGAAAGTGAGGGGATATAAAAAGGTATTCCAGGCAAATAGAAATCAAAAGAAAGCCAGGGTAGCAATGCTTATATCAGACAAAATAAACTTTAAAATAAAGACTGTTACAAGAGACAAAGACAGACACTACATAATGATCAAGGGATCAATTCAAGGAGAAGATATAACAATTGTAAATGTATATGCATATGATCATCTTAATATATAAGTCAAGTGTTAACAGACATAAAAGGGGAAATTGACAGTAACACAGTAATGCTGGGGGACCTTAACACCTCACTTACATCAATGGACATGTCATCCAGACAGAAAATCAATAAGGAAACACAGGCCTTAAATGATACATTAGATCAGATGGACTTAATTGATATATTAAAGCAGTCCATCCAAAAGCAGCAGAACACACTTTCTTGTCACATGGACCTGGAACATTCCCCAGGATAGATCACATGCTAGGTCACAAAACAAGCCTCAATAAATTTAAGAAAATTGAAATCATATCAAACATCTTTTCTAACAATACTATGAGACTAGAAATCAACTACAAGAGAAAGCTGCAAAAAAACTGCAAACATAGAGGCTAAACAATATGCTACTAAATAACCAATTAATCACTGGAGAAATCAAAGAGGAAATAAAAAATACATAGAGACGAAAGAAAACAAAAACAATAATTCAAAATCTATGGGACAAAGCAAAAGCAGTTCTAAGAGGAAAGGTTTTAGCAATACAAGCACAGCTCAGAAAACAAGAAAAATCTTAAACAAACAACCTAACCTTACATCTAAAGCAACTAGAGAAAGAACAGACAATACTCTAACTTAATAGAAGAAAAGAAATCATAGAGTAGAGCAGAAATAAATAAGAGACAAAAACAATAGAAAAGATCAATGAAACTAAAAGCTGGTTCTTTGAAAAGATAAACAGAACTGATAAACCATTGGCCAGATTTATCAAGAAAAAAAGGGAGAAGACCCAAATCAATAAAATAAGAAATAAAAAGGGAGAAGTTACAACTGACACCACAAAAATACAAATGATCATAAGAGACTACTACAAACAACTGTATGCCAATAAAATGGACAACCTAGAAGAAATGGACAAACTCTTGGAAATGTACAATCTCCCAAGACTGAACCAGGAAGAAATAGAAAATTTGAACAAAGTACCATTAATGAAATTGAATCAGTAATTTAAAAATTCCCAACAAACAAAAGTCCAGGACCAGATGGCATCAAGGTGAATTCTATCAAACATTTAGAGAAGAGTTAACACCTATTCTTCTAAAGCTATTCAAAAAAAAATACAAAGGAAGAAACACACCCAAACTCATTATATGAGGTCAGCGTCACCCTGATACCAAAACCAGACAAAGATATCACACACATACACACACACACAAATTACAGGTCAATATCACTGATGAACATACATGCAAAAATCCTCAAAAAATATTATCAAGCCAAATCCAACAATACATTAAATGGATCATACACCATGATCGAGTGGGATTTATCCCAGAGATGCAAGGATTCTTCAATATCCACAAGTCAATGTGATACACCACATTAACAAATTGAAGAATAAAAACCATATAATCTCTCAATAGATAAAGAAAGAGGTTTTGACAAAATTCAACATTCATTTATTGTAAAAAGAACTCTCCAGAAACTGGGAATAGGGGGAACATGCCTCAACCTAATAAAGTCCACTTATGAGAAACCAACAGCTAACATCATACCCAACAGTAAAAAGCTGAAAGCATTTCCTCTAAGATCTGGAACAAGGCTAAGATGCCCACTTTTGCCACTTTTATTCAGCATAGTATTGGCAGTCCTAGCCACAAGAAAAAGACATTTTAAAAATCCATATTGTACAGGAATAAGTAAAACTGTCTGTTTGCAGATGACAAGATGCTATACATAGAAAATCCTAAAGATGCAACCAGAAAACTACTAGAGCTCATCAATGAATCTGGTAAAGTTGCAAGATACAAAATTAATACACAGAAATCTGTTGCATTTCTATACACTAACAATGAACTATCAGAAAGAGAAATCAAGGAAACAATCCCATTTGCCATCGCATCAGAAGAGTAAAATACCTAGGAATAAATTTACCTAAGGAAGCAAAAGAACTGTACTCGGAAAACTATAGACACTGATGAAAGAACCTGAAGACAGCACAGATGAAAAGACATACTGTGCTAGTGAATTGGAAGAATAAATATTGTTATAATGAACATACTACCCAAGGCAATCTATAAATTCAATGAAATCTCTATCAAATTACCAATGATGTTTTTCATAAAACTAGAACAAAAGAAAAGTTTAAATTTGTATGGAAACAAATGATCTCGAATTGCCAAAACAATATTGAGAAAGAAGAACAGAGCTGAAGGTATCACAGACCCTGACTTCACACTATACTACAAAGTTACAGTAATCAAAATTGTATGGCATTGGCACAAAAACAGACACATAAAATCAATGGAACAGCCCCACCTCCTTCTGATTGGCTGTAAAGTTCTATTGCAATTTTCAGAATGCCAGTCTTCTCTCTAGTCATTTGGAATTTCTTAAGTAGTCACCTTTCCCAAACCTGGAGTGTTGGGGCACATCTGAGGACTATCTTCATTCCCTTCCATTTCAGATTGCAGATTGGAGAAATTCTCACCTGAGATCAACTCTTTTTAATGCTTTTCTAAAAGCATCAAAGAACAGCCAACATAAATATTCTGACTCTTTCTAATCACTTTCTCTAGCACTATAGTCTCAGTAAGCAGTAGCCTGCATTCCAAGTTAGTTTAGGTGATAGTTTTACCATGCTTTGTCATGGCATGTAAGGAGTTATCAGTTTTCAATTAGATAATATCAGTATCTTTGTCCCCAACACCTACCTGCTAGGTTTTTGTTACAATAGAACCCTATTTCAAAATACAATTCTACTTTGGTTAAGGTAAAGCTAAATTGTTTTAATACAGACCTACCAATAGGATGGCTGAGATAACAAAGCTTTTTATTTCTCTCTCACTTAACAGTCCTGATGTGAAGAACCTTGTTTGTCAAGTGGTTCTCCCCCTACCCCTTTGAAGTCATTTAGGAACCCATGTTCCTTTCAAATTGTTGCTTGGCTATCCATTAGGGTATTGATATAATTCACCTAATTAAATGTGCATGACCACAATATAAAAGAGTGTAACTGGTGGGAAGAGGGCAAGAAGACAAGGAGAAGGCACACTGTGTCTTAAGGTGTGTATATTCCATTAGTGATAATATAGTCACATGATAACATCTAGCTGCAGGGGATTCTTAGAAATTTGGTTTAACTGAGCAGTTATGTGCCCAGCCACAATGTCATTATTACATAAGAAAAGGAAACTAGATTCCAGTGCACATCTAGCAGTCTTGACCACACCCATTTCCCCTTGCTTCTTCCACATCCAGAAGCTAGGCTGAAATCTTCGTTTGCATTTAAACCTAAAGATCTATGTACTGCTTACCCTAGCAAGCACCTCCTCGGCCTTTATCACATTTATCATTCCCAACAGTACTGTAAGACAGGCAACTGTGGATTTTGGGCTCCAAAGATAAATAAAGCAAGGCTCAAGGAATTTACCTGCCCCTCAAGTGGCAAACCTGAGGTCATAATCCCAATCTTCCAACCCCAAGCACCTGTAAATTTTTTCATTATCCTGTATTCTATCTTTCCTTCTTCTTATAATCATCTGCTGTTTTTAGTTGTACACCTCTATTTCTGCCTTGCCCGCTACCCTCTCCTCATATTTTCCAGGACATTGCCAAAGCCCCACAATAATAGAATCTTCTTTACCTTGGCAGTTTGATGCTTTCTGTCCTTTACACTATTGCTTAAACAGGTTCTCAGTCACTTTGCATATATCACTCACACTCCTTGACATACCCTCCACTCTGCTCTGTTTAAACTTCTTTTCATCAACCCCTTCAAATTCTGGGTCCAATACACCGTTCTGAACAACATCCACTATGCTTCCTTAATATTTATATCCATAGGCCACTTACGTGGTCACCTTTGTTCTTCAGTAGTTCTTCACACTGGGGCCAGACTGCTATTTATTTAAAGTTAAGTCTGATCATGCTGCTTGTATTAGTTTGCTAGGGTTGCCATAATGAAGTACCACAAACTTGGTGGCTTAAACAACAAACTTTTATTTTTTCACAATTTTGGAGCCTATAAATCCCAGATCAAGGTGTCAGCATGGTTGATCTCTTCTGAGAAGTCTCTCTTTGGCTTGCAGGTAACCATTTTTTCCTGTGTCTTCACATGGTCTTATCTCTGTACATGTCTGTGTCCTGATTGCCCCTTCTTTTAAGGACATCAGTTATATTGTATTAGGGCCACACCCTAAATTACCTCATTTAACTTTAATTTCCTCTTTAAATACCCTACCTCCAAAAACAGTCACATTCTGAGGTACTGGGGGTGAGAAGTTCAACATATGAATTGGGAGGGACACAATTCAGCTCATAACACCACTCCTATGATCAAAATCTCTTTAGTGATTCCATTTCAGAGTGAAAACTAATGTTTTTTCACTGGTTCTGAAGATACTTCAGGATCCAGCCCCAAGCAACTCCCTGACCTCACTCCTCCACTACTCTCTCCCTTGCCACACTGGCCCCATTTCCATTCCTCCAACACATCAGGTATGCATTCATCCCACCACCCCCAGAGCAGAGATAGGAGGAATTCTTTCCCTTCAGACATTGGTCCACATGGCTCACTTCCTCTATTCCATCCCCTTGTCAACACAGCATCCTACTTAAACTAATGAATGACACCCTAAGCAGTACATCTTTCCCTCCCCTTCTTTAGTTCTTTTCATAGGATTTTCCATCTTGTAATACATCTTGCAATGTACTTATTTTTTTAAAGTATCTCCTTCCATGAAATGCAAGATTCATGAGGCCAGGGATTTTTTCTGCTTTGCTTACTTCTGTATCCCCAGCCTCTAAAAGAATCTCTGACATACAATAGGTGCTCAGAAAATATTTGCTGAAAGAACGAATAAGCCATGCTTAATGAGAATATAACTAAGAGGGAGAAAAAAGGAAAGACTCAGAGCAACCTAAATCATGATCATGAAGCCCAAGCCCCACTCTTTTACTGGGAATGGGGGATTCATGATTTTAGTCAGAGCCCAGAAAGTTACATAAATGAAATGTTTGTATCTAAGTTCCAATCTCAAAGCAAATGAGAAACAGTAAAGAAGAGTGAGTTCATGCAAGAAGCAGGCTCACTGACAATCATGAGAATTGGTAGTTGACAGATTGACAGGGAAAGAAGAGAAGAAACCCTGTAAAAAGAGATACACTGACTCTAAAAGTACATCAATCTGGGGCCATTTTTCACTGAAGTAGAGTGAATACATCTAAGTAGCAACAAAGAAAACAACTGTCATGACCAAAGACAGGACATGACATTCACAATAAGAACCTGGAGTCATTAGAAAGAGGTTACTTATGTCTGGTGTGCTTCGTTTTGCTAGGATAGACAAAAGATGTGTTTTTTACCTCCTAATACATAGCTTAAATAGTTCTTTTTAAAAATCTTGATGCCTAAAGTGGTGAACTTCCTTTTGACAACTTTATGCAGATCCCTCACTACTCAGGTTGGAAAATGTGATATAAGAAGTATGATTATCCTTAGCAAAGTTCTGCTACTTGCTTTCTCCTGACATGAGGATGGGAACAAACTGCCTCCAGTTTCCCTGAAGACAGGAACCGTAGCTTCCATTATCTTCCTTAACACCCTCCCTCTTCCAGCTCACTCTCAAGTTGACTCTTGCCTTTTGGATTTTCCTCACTGCCTCCTCACAAGGACCATTTGGAGAACTGCCCTCCAGTTTACAATGCCCTCATTTCAGTCTAGTATGCCATTTGAACCTTCACTGGAGTTTGTTTGCCAATCAAGCAAATCGCAACCATTCCTTCACAGACCTGAGAGGGGATTAAGAAACATGTCTAAATTAATTCCTCCCTTGTAATGTTCCCTAGGCATTGGCACCCAGAACCTAAAGCCCAGCCAGCTCAAGCCCTGGACAGAGTCCAAGACCCAAACAGAGAGGTCTGGGATGGTGTAGTGAGTCAACAATTTAGGGATGCAGCCAAGATTCAGAACCTCAAAGCACAGTCAATAGAGCCAAGATACAAAATACAAACTGAGTGACTTTGGTAGAAGCACAGGGAGGAGAGGGCTAGAGTAGGTATGGAGGAAAGCTGAGAAAGACAAAGTTGCAGCATCCCTGGGGCCAAGAGCAAGGTCTAAAGGCAAGTGAAAGCATAACATCTTATTGATAAGAATTATGCAGTCCCAGCTACAGTCAGCTTATATCTACTTTCATGAGAATTCCAGGATTTCATCTTCTGTCAAACACTCTTCTTACTTTCCATAAGCTTTATGAGGGACCTCAGCAAGTTTCATGGCTACCCCTACCACCTTTGTGTAGCTGATAGTGTCATTTTGAAGAACAGTGGAAACATGTAGCATTTGGCATCAGGGGACCTGCATTCTAGCCCCAATTCTATTCATTCTTGACTATGTGATCTTAGGCAAGTCATTTAATTTCTGTGGAATCCAGTTGCCTCATCTGGGAAGTAGGAAAAATAATGTCTATCTCAGAGAATTGGGGTAAGAATTAAATGAAATCATGACAATGAAGATGCTTTGTAAAACACATGCTATACAATATCAATCATAATATTAAGTCAGTCTCTAATCTAGCCTTCTGTCCTACGCTTCAGCCTGATATATTCAACTACCTCCTGGAAATGTCCACTTGGATCTTCAGTGGATCTGCCCTCATGGCTTTGTGAGCACAGTGCCTGAGGGGCACTAGGGCAAACTGCTTGTATTCCCATGGCTGAGATGGGGCCGAGGGCAGTGTCAACAACAGTGTACATTAGGAGCCTGTACAATAGGTGACAGGCAACACCACAGAGTGTACACCCCATGGATATCTCCTACAGAGGAATTATCAGTGGCTCCTATACCAACAGAAGCACTACAGTGCTGCCCACCTCATACAGCAGCTCAGAAATGGATTTGGGGGCTTCTTCTCCAACAACTGGAAAGCAGACTCAGTCCCTGGCAGGGCTGTGACAACCAAGGAGCAAAGAGGAGGCCCTGCTCAACATTCAGTGCAGGCTCTGGTCACCACAACACCAATCATGCTCCCTATCAAGGGGATAACAGCCAACACACACACAGGAAAGACATGGCAGCCATACATTTCAAAATCAGTGCTCACAACAGAAATACTAGATGCATGCAGGCTACACAGGGACACTTCCACATAAAAACAGCTCTTCGATACCACAGCAGATAACTGTTCCCTGTTACTCCTAAATTCATAGAGTCAGAGAAACAGAAGTGAAATGAAGAAACAAAGGAACTATTCCCAATTAAAAGAACAAGATAAATCCCCTGAAAGAACAAATAATGAAATAGACCTCTCCAGTCTACCAGATCTCGAGTTCAAAAAGGAGGTAATCGAAATGCTGAAAGAATTAAGAAAGGCTATGAATAGAAATCCGGATGATCATGAGTCTGTTTCTGGACATTTAGGTTGTTTCTATGTTTTAGCTATTGTAAATAGTGCTGCTATGAGCATTGGGGTGCAGGTCTCTTTTTGAATTAAGGTTTCCTCTGGATATATGCCCAGGAGTGGGATTGCTGGGTCATATGGTAAGTCTATTTTTAGTCTTTTGAGGAATCTCTTTACTGTTTTCTGCAATGGCTTCACCACACTGCATTCCCACAGAAGTTGACACAACATTGTAAACTGACTATAATTCAACAAAAGAAAAAAAGAAAGAAATTCAGATTACTATAAAAAGGAACTAGAAACTATAAGGAACCAATTAAAATCAGAAACTCATTTGCTGAGATGAAAGCCAAGCAAAAGACAATAAACAACAAACTAAATAATGCAGAAGAATGAATAAGTGATCTGGAAGATAAAATAGTGGAAATTTCCCAATAACAACAGACAGAAAGACAAATGAAAAAAAATATGAAAGCAATATAAGGGACCTATGGGATAATATAAAGCATGCCAATCTACACATAATAGGAGTCTCAGAAAGAGAAGAAAGAGAAAAAGGGATCAAAAATGTATTTGAAGAAATTATGGCTAAAAACTTCCCAAACCAAAAGAAGGAAACAGATATCCACGTACAGGAAGCACAGAGGGTCCCAAACAAGCTGAACCTAAACATACCTACACCAAGACATATTATAATTAAGATGACCAAATTTAAAGATAAAGAAAAGATTCTAAAGGTAGCAAGAGAAAAACAAAAGATTAATTACAAGGGAACTCCCATAAAGCTATCAGCTGATTTTTCTAAAGAAATGTGCAGGCCAGAAAGGAATAGCAAGGTATATTCAAAGTCCTGAAAGGGAAAAATCTGTAACTTAGAATATTTTATCCAGAAAGATTATCATTTATAATAGAAGGAGAGAGAAAGAATTTCTCAGATAAACAAAAACCAAAAGAATACAGCAATACTAAATCTATCCTAAAAGAAACACTGAAAGGTCTTCTCTAAATAGAAAAGGAGTAAGAACATATAGAAAAGAGAAAATCACAATTGGAAATGCAATGATAACTACAATGAACAGCAAAAGAATAAACATGAAGATGTAAAAGAGGACATCAATCATAAAATGTGGGGGATGGGAGTAAGATTTTTTTTTTTTTAATTAGAATGTGCTTGAGCTTATATGACTACCAGCATAAAGCAAGTAGATATAGTAATGGGTTAATATACTTGAACAAAAGGGTAGCTAAAAATCAAAACCATACAATAGAGTCACAAAAACCAAAAGGAAAATAACTCAAGCATAACAGAAAAGAAAATCATCAAATCACAAGAAAAAAAAAGAAGAAAAAAAAGAAAGGAACATATAAGAAATACAAAATCAACCGGAAAACAAGTTTTAAAATGACAATAAATACATTTCTTTCAATAACTATCTTCAATGTCAATGGTCTAAATGCCCCAATCAAAAGATACAAAGTGGCAGATTGGATAATAAAACAAGAGCCTAAAGGGGGGTGGAGGGTGGGAAGGGATAGACTGGGATTTCAAAATTGTAGAATAGATAAACAAGATTACACTGTATAGCACAGGGATATATACACAAAATGTTATGATAACTCAGAGAGAAAAAAATGTGACAATGAGTGTGTATATGTCCATGAATGACTGAAAAATTGTGCTGAACACTGGAATTTGACACAACATTGTAAAATGATTATAAATCAATAAAAAATAAAATAAACAAACAAACAAACAAATAAATAAATAAATAAATAAATAAATAAATACCAAAAAAAATAAATAAATAAAAGAGCCTAAAATAAGCTGCCTAAAAGTGACTCACCTTAGGATGAAGAGCCCAAACAAATTGAAAGTGAGGGGGTGGAGGAAGATATTTTATGCAAATGGAAAGACAAGAAAGTGGGGATAGCAATATTCCTATTAGACAAAATAGACTTTAAAACAGAGTCCATAAAAAAGATAAATAAGGACACCATATAATGATAAAAGGAGCAATACAAGAGGAGGATATTACACTTATTAACATATATGTACCCAATATAGGAGCACTTAAATACATAAAACAAATACTAACAAACATCAAACAGACATAAAGGGAGAAATTGATGGAAATACAATGTAGTAGGAAATTTTAACACCCCACAAACATCACTGGACAGATCTTCCAGACAGAAATTCAACAAGGCAATAGAGATCCTAAATGACACAATAAAACAGTTAGACTGAATTGATATTTTCAGGACACTACATCCAAAAAAGGAACAGAATAAATATTCTTTTCAAGTGTACATGGAATATTCTCTAGGATCAACCACATACTTGGATACAAAAGAAGCCTCAACAAATTAAAGAGGATAGCAATTATTTAAAGCATCTTTTCTGACCACAATGGCATTAAACTAGAAATCAACCACAGAAAGAAAAATGAGAAAAAAAAAACTGCATGGAAACTAAAGAACATGCTAATAAAAAACCAATGGGTCAATGAAGAACTCAAAGAAGAAATTTAAAAATAACCTGAGACAAATGACAATGAAAACACACCCACACAAAATCTATGGGAAGCAGCAAAAGCACTCATAAGAGGGCAGTTCATAGTGATATAGGCCATTTCTTCAAGGTTGTCCAATTTGTTGGCATATAATTGTTCACAGTATTACCTTACTCTTTTTTTGTATTTCTGTGGTATTGGTTGTAATTTCCCCTCTTTCATTTCTTATTTTGTTTATTTGGGTCCTCTCTCTCTTTTCATCTTGGTGAGCCTGGCCAGAGGTTTGTCAATTTTGTTTACTCTTTTGAAAAATTAGCTCTTGGTTTGATTGTTTTTTCCTATTGTGTTTTAATCTCTATTTTATTTATTTCCTCCCTGATCTTTATCATTTCTTTCTGCTGACTTTGGGTTTTGTTTGTTTGTTGGTTGGTTTTTCTAATTCTTTTAGGGGGTAGGTTAAGTTATTTATTTGAGATTGTTCTTGTTTTTTGAAGAAAGGTGATATAGAATCTGAACATAAATGAATAAATAAATAAATATTTTATAACCTCCCTGCAAACAAAAGTCTAGGACTGGATGGCTTCACTGAGGAACCTTATCAAGCATACAAAGAAGAACTTATACTGATCCTTCTCAAACTATTCCAAAAGACTGAAGAGGAGGGAATATTCCCAAACTCATTCTATGAAGCCACCATCACCCTGATACCAAAACCAGGCAAAGACACTACAAAAAGGAAAATTATAGGCCAACATCATTAATGAATATAGATGCAAATATTCACAACAAAACATTAACAAACCAAATCCAACAACACATGAAAAGGATCATACACCACAATCAAGTTGGATTTATCCCAGGGACACAAGGATGATTCAACATATGCAAATCAATCAGTATGATACACCACATCAACAAGAGAAAGGACAAAAATCACATGATCATCTCAATAGATGCAGAAAAAGCATCTGATAAAATTCAACATTCATTCATGATAAAAATTCTTACCAACATAGGTATAGAGGGAACATATCTCAACATAATAAAAGCTATTTATGACAAACCCACAGCCAACACACTACTCAGTGGTGAAAAGTTGAAAGCCTTCCCACAAAAATCTGTAATAAGACAAGGATGCCCACTCTCATTTCTTCTATTCAACATAGTATTAGAAGTCCTAGCCTCAACAATCAGACAAGAAAAAGAATGGATCCAAATGGAAGGGAAGAGGTAAAATTGTAACTATATACAGATGACATGATTTTATATATAGAAAATCCTAAAGACTCCACACAAAAACTATCAGAGCTGATAAACCAATTCAGCAAGGTAGCAAGATACAATATTAACACACAGAAATCTGTCACATTTCTTTACACTAACAATGAAATATCAGAAAAGTTAAAAAAAATTCCTTTTAAAGTCACATCAAAAAAAAAAAAAAGTAAAATACTTAGGAATAAACATGACCAAGGAAGTGAAAGACTTATATCCTGAGAACTACAAAACACTGATTAAGAAAATCAAAGATGATTTAAAGAAATGGAAAGATATCCCATGCTCTTGGACTGGAAGAGTTAATATTGTTAAAATGATCATACTACCCAAAGCAATCTACAGATTTGATGCAATCCCTATCAAACTACCCAGGACATTTTTCACAGAACTAGAACAAATAATCCTAAAACTTATATGGACTCACAAAAGACCCAGAATTGCCAAAGCAATACTGAAGAAAAAGAACTAAGCTGCAGGAATAACCCTCTCAGACTTCAGACAATACTACAGAGCTACAGTAATCAAGACAGTGTAGTATTGGCACAAAAACAGACATATGGATCAATGGAACAGAATTGAGAGCCCAGAAATAAACACACACACTTATGGGCAATTAATCTTAATTGACCTTAATTAGTCTTAATTAATACAATGCAGAAAAGTCATTCTCTTTAGTAAGTGGTGTTGGGAAAACTGGAGAGCTGCATGTAAATCAATGAAATTAGAACACTCCCTCACACCATACACAAAAATAAACTCAAATTGGCTTAAAGACTTAAATATAAGACAAGACACTCTAGACTTCCTAGAATAAAATATACACAAAACATTCTCTGACATTCGTCATAGCAATGTACTCCTAGGGCAGTCTACTAAGGCAATGGAAATAAAAGCAAAAATAAACAAATGGGACCTAATTAAACTTATAAACTTTTGGACAGCAAAGGAAATCATAAACAATATGAAAAGACAACCTACAGAATGGGAGAAAATATTTGCATATAATGCAACTGACAAAGACTAATTTCCAGAATATACAAACAGCTCATACAGCTCAGTAACAACAGCAACAACAACAACAAAAACTGAATCAAAAAATGGGCAGAAGACCTAATTAGACATTTCTCCAATGAAGACATACAGATGGCCAATAGGCACATGAAAAGATGCTCAGTATCACTAATTATCAGAAAAATGCAAATCAAAACTACAATGAGGTATCACCTCACACTGATCATAACAGTCATCATTAAAAAGTCTCCAAATGATAAATGCTGGAGAGGGTGTGGACAAAAGGGAACCATCCTACACTGTTGTTGGGAGTATAATTTGGTGTAGTCACTATAGAGAACAGTATAGAAATTCCTTAAAAACCTAAAAATTACCATATGATCCAGCAATCCCACTCCTGGACACATAACTGGAGGAAAGTGTAATTTGAAAAGGTACACACAGCCCAATATTCAAAGCAGCACTACCAAGACACGGAAGCAACCCAAATGTCCATCAACAGATGAATAGGGATAAAGAAAATGTGATACACACACACATACACACACAATGAAATAGTACTTAGCCATAGAAAAGAATGACATAATGCCATTTACAGCGACATGGATAGACCTAATTATTCTAGTAAGTGAAGTCAGACAGAGAAAGACAAATATAGTATGGTATCACTTATATGTGGAATGTAAAAGAATGGCACAAATGAACTTATTTACAAAACAGAAGCAGACTCATAGACATAAAAAGCAAACTTATGGTTACCAGCAGAGGTGGGGGGAATGGGAGGAGGGATAAAATGGGAACTATATTCAAAATCTTGTAATAACCTATAATGATGAAGTATATACATATATAACTGAATCAATATGCTGTACAGCAGAAACTAGCATGTAAATCAACCATACTTCAATTAAAAAAATAAATCTGACCATGTCACACTCCTCTACTTAAATCATTCAATGGGCCCTAATAGAGAAAATCCAGTCTTAGCACCAGGGCACTAGAGTACACGCCAACTTCACTTCCTACCCTATCATTCTAAGTATCCAGTGTTCTCACTACTCCTGACCAGAAACATCCTAAACAGATCATGTCCTCTTCAACTTCCTTGACCCTTTTCCATTTTGATATATCTTGAACCTTATCATGGAATTAGATCCTTCCTAGAGTAATGGGACTTTAAAGACAAATGGCCATCAGATATTCCCCTGAGATAGCTTTCTTCAACTTCCAGTGATTTTTTTCCCCAACACAGCCTAACTAACACAGAAGATAATCAGAATATCTACAATCCTAAGAGAGCACAGACAGTGGACATAACTCTAAGTTAACTGTCAGGTGAATTTAGGTCCAGCTCTTGTTATAGTTCAAGTTCTACCACTAAAGGAAAGAATCAACATAGACAACATTCTGTTGTCTGTGAGATGGGCTTTAATGACATTGTTGAGCTACTGAATTAAGCAATTCAGTAGCTCACATACCTCTGGACTTCCTGTTATAAATGTTTTTGTTCTCTGAGTCAATCTAAGTAAGGATTTTTCATTACTTGCAGCTAAAAGCACTGTAAATGATCCAACACAATAGCTGACTTGAGCAATAACACAGGCATATGAAGTAAGCACGGGAGCTATCACCTTTCTCACATCAATCAAACAAACAAAAACGGAAACTGGCTCAGGGAAGGAAAGTAGTTTCTCCAAGG
Organism: Camelus bactrianus; assembly: GCF_048773025.1. Classification (NCBI taxonomy): domain Eukaryota; kingdom Metazoa; phylum Chordata; class Mammalia; order Artiodactyla; family Camelidae; genus Camelus; species Camelus bactrianus. The sequence goes on along the minus strand of NC_133575.1, from coordinate 115,426,223 downwards.
ACACACTGAAAAGTCTATGGCTAATCGCATTGATTATGACGTCACTAAAAACTATTTACAGCCTGAGTTATCAGGTGAATAAGCCCTGTTCCCTTCTAATTGTGCCATTAAGCTGCTGTGGGTTGGGTAACCTGATTTCCACAAGATATTTAGAACTGTGTGTAGAATAAGTTTCAACAAGCTCTGAGTAAAGTCCTAAGGGCTTGCCTATGAAAAGTTGGCAGAAGCACTAGTGTTGACTCTAGGACATTCAAATGAGTGTGATTATATATTATTAGCTCTTCTTTGGTCCATACACTAGCAAAAATACTAGGATAATGTGTCTCCTATTTAGTTGCAGTGTGTGTGAAAATGATTACTGAATGTCACAGAGTGGATACCTACAGAGGGAGAGATCAAACCATTCCTGCCTATGTGGGCAAGGCAAAACGGTGGTAGGGACAGGCTCTCTAATTTCAAGTTTAAATATTTTGTCCTGGCCAACTTAGAGTTGAAAAGCAAGGGGAGTCTGATTGGCCCCTCTATCTTCTTTCAGGAAATTATTTACTTATCATATCAAGGGAATGCTTTGCTGCAGAGCTAGTCTAAAAGTGACATAGGCTACCCCGTGAGTAGTGGGCTCCCCATCCCTGGTTCAGTCTAAGGTTAAATGCCCCACTTATGAGGGAGACTACAAAAAAGACTCTATTTCAAGAGGAAGTTAGGGCCAGTTTCATCAAATCACTTATAGTGCCTTCCAAATCTGGATTCCTCTTAAGCCCTCATACTAGGCTGTTAGAGATAAAAACATACTATCTCTTTTCTTCCTGTTAAAACTGCCCATAGAAATAGGGAGTCTCAAATTTATCTAGCCCACCACAGAGCCCTTTCTATTTCATACAAGAGCACTAACCCTGATAATTTTGGAACTGAGACCCAACCAATGATGTTATTGATGATGCATCAGAAAAGAGAGAATGCCTGCTCTTTACAAAGATCTTTTTACATTAAAACTACATACTTGCTTGGTGAATTCACCTCTCAATCTATTGGAACAAATTTCTTTTGTAGAACAGGCTGCTTCACATTGTAGATTCAATGGTGAAGCTTCCATCCAATGAGACTTCCAGAGCACTTGACCAAACCCAACAATCCCAATTGTTACAAATAGTTGGCAGCTGGCCCCACAGGCATTATGAAGTTGCTAATCAGTTTTCCACAGGCTTGGAGAACTGTCTTTCATTAAATAGGCTATATTTGTCAAGAGCACCAAGGAAAAGGTGCTCCTCCTGGGAATCTCCAACAAGAGACTCCCTAATGTACAAGGCAAAGAAGTGTGTCTGGTGAGGAAGGGAGAGTGAAACAGACTATTCCATCTAAGTGCCTAGCTCCATCCCCATGGGGAAACCACCTTGCTCCCAGACATTGTTTAAGCATTTGTTTGTTCCCTTTGGACCACTGACAGTCGGGAAAGTCTTTCTTTGAGCTGGAGTGAAGAAATACCACTCCTCAGGATTATTCATGCTCAGAAGCTCTGTCTCCTGAACTTTGGGCTTGGGAAAATAGGCAAGCCAGTAAACCACTGGGACTGTTTGGTGCAAAGTCCTTCAGCTCTGAAGGATGAGTCATCTGCTTTTACCACCACTTGAAATAAATGATAATGGCTTGGCAGCCTCTCGTATATTAATAGCCTTGTCATTTTACCTCCCTCCCGCTCCCTTTATTCCCCATTGGAATTAGAAATGGCAAAAGTAGTTTCAGAGCTGATTGCCCTGAGTTTCCAAGCTGCCCAGAAAGCCCAGAACATTCCGTGCACCTTGGCCAGACTGACAGTCCACTGTCCTTCTCCTGTAGTCATTCTTGGCTATATTATCAATTTTAACTACATCCTCGCATTTCATACTGGAAATTATCATATTTGTTTCCTTGTCTGTGTATTACCTGTTTCCTTCTATAAAAATGTAAGCTTCATGAAGGCAGGGACTCGTCTGGCGTGTCATGGTATCTCCAGCACCCAGAATAGCATCTGTGAGAAAGGAGAGGGGAGGCTGGAAGTGTTACCTCCTTTCTATACAAAGAAGGATACACAAAGTGTTGGTAACGAGGGAAGGGCCTCATGAAGGGCAGAACAGGACTCTCTGTAACCAGAGGCTTACTGATATACCATGCCATTTCCCCCACCCCTGCTACAAACATGATGGTCACAGCCCCACCTCTGGTTAATCTCAGACTTAATCATTAAGCTTAAGGGGTTAAAAGGAATAAAACCTGGAGATTGTAAGTGAAATGATTCCTCCTCTGTTTAGCATCTCCACTTTGCTCATATAATAGGAAACATCTGTTGCCAGCCTATTGGAGAAACATTTCTGCTCCTTCTCTTACTTCTCCCCAAGGAGCAGTGGCTTACCTGATTAGTAAGACAGAGCAAAGGAAATGAAGCAATCCCAGTTCCCCAGTTCTTCTGTACCAGGAGTCTGAGGTACACAGAAGGGTCACCTGCCTTTTGCAGCTGCCTGTCCTCAGGAAGAGTAGCTAAATTTAATTTGAGGCAGGGGTGAATGATGGGATTGTGTTCCTGGAAGCCAGTCTTTATATATTTATTTATTAGGGAATATGGGGAAGTACCTGTCCTTCTGTATCTCTCTGACCCCTGAATCTTATTTTTAAATTACCCTGAATTTGGAGAGAGGGGATAGGAGGGTGGATAATCCTCCCTCTCAAACCCCAACAAGACCCACCACACTCCACTCCCCAGATATCCACCATGCTCTCTGGCACCCCATCCCTCTGCTGCTCTGTGCTTCTGCAACTTCCATTGAACTCCTGACCACTCTGGAACCCTCTCCACATCTTTAATGCCTCCCACTAGCCCACTGGCACCTTGCTCTATGAGGTAGATGCCTCCACCTTCGCACCTCTTGGTGAACACTACCTCCACCTCTTTATCCAAATTCAGTTCTAGCTCCTCCATCTGGAATACATGGCTTCGCCTGCAAGCCTCTCATTTACACACAGTTATTAAGCCAGTCAATAAACAATGATTGGGCACCAGCTCTGGAGGCCAACTGTAGCCGTCTATTCTCCTGTACTCCATTTCTCTCGGGGTGTGATTTAGGGTTGTCATATTCCCCAATGCTGCTTCCAAACCATTCCATCTCATCCCTGCTTGCTTATTCAGTGACATCACAGCAGTCCTCGTCCTTACTCTCCTACAGCATAAAGATTTTACTCTTATGTGGGCATTCCCTTCAGCATCTACACATGCTGTCACTTCTCCCATACAACCTTTTCTTGATCCTCCTTCCTTGTCCAACAACTGCCCCATTTTGCTACAAACAAAACTCCCCGAAGGAGTAGTCTATGCTCCTTACCTCTAGTTCTTTGTCTTTTTTGAACCCATTTCAATCAATCTTTGTTTTTCCTCCCCACCCCCTCCCCAAACAGAATTATAGAAACTTCTTTTATCAAGGTCACTAATAACTTACATGCTACTTACCGCAATGGCCAATTCTTAGTCTTATCCCGCTCGACCTGCCAGCAGCAACTGAAAATTGAATTCCTCCCTCCATCCTGATGTCCACATTGATTCACACTCTTGATTGTCCCCCTACCTCACTGGTAACATTTTTCTCAGTCTTTTTTGCTGGCTCCTTTTCTTCTCCTCAGTCTCTTAATATCAGAGTACCTTGAAGCTCAGTCCTTTTTTCACTTCTTTTCTCTAGCTACACTTATTCCCATGTTCATCTAATCTAGTCCCATTATTTTAAATGCCATCTCTATGCTGCTGATTCCCAGTTTTATTTCTCTAGGCTACACTTTTCTCCCCACACAAACTTCAGACCCATAAACACATCTATACAAGGAGATCTAATAGACACCTCACATTCGTCATGTCCAAAACTGAACTTCTGACCTATCCACCAAAAAATAAAACAAAATGAGCAATAACAAAAACGCTAACAAGACAAACAACAGAAACAACAAACAAACCCTGTTCTATCCATAGCCTTCCCTATTTTACCTGGTGGCAGTTCCATCCTTTTTGAATCATCCTTGACTTTTTTCTTTCTTTCACACCTTATATATAATCTGTCAAGAAATGCTGTTGGGTCTACCTTCAAGATATATCCAGAGTCTGAACACTTCTCACTGTCCATCCACTGTTATCACTCTGTTTGAAGCCACCATTATCTCTTTTCTGGATTACTACAATTGCCTCTTGTTTTGATCTTTGACATCATCACTTTATTCTAAACACAGTGGTCCTTAAAAAAAAAAAAAAAGTAAGCCATATTATGTCACTCCTCTGCTCATAACTTTCCCAATGGCTCCCCTTTTCAAGCAGAGTAAAAGTTAACATTTTTTTCAGTGACATATGACGCCTCATGATTTGCCAGCCCCCATTTTGTTATTTCTCTGACCTCACCTCCTACTATTTCCTCCTTGTCCAGTCTACTCCAGACACCCTAGCTTTCCTGTTGTTCCTGGAACACTCCAAGTATGTGCTGACCATTGGTAACTTTCATTATTTATTCCTTTTTACTAGCACACTCTTCCTTCAGACATTTACATAGTCCAGTGCCACCTTCTTAGTGATGTTCTCCCTAATCATTATATGGAATATTGTAGCCCACTCTCCCTAGCACTCCAGATCCTCCTTACTTTACTCTGCTTGTTATTTTTCTCCAAGCCATTTATTACCCTCTAACATGCTATAAATTTGCTTATTTTATATATATATATATAAATAAAACTATACTATATATACATACATAGTAGTTGTATTTTAGTTTATATATATTTAGTATATATTTATATAAATTATATATTTATATTTAGTATATATTCAGTATTATGTATATATGTGTGTGTATATCAATACATATAATACATATATATATATATATATATATATACATATCTATATATATTAAATGGTTGGTCTTCTCCCTCTGAAAGGTATGCCCCACAGGGCAGGAATTTTGATTTGTTTTTCTCTTTTCTTAGCACCTAGATAACAAATGTTGGTTGAATGAATGAATGATCCTGTCTCTTTCCTCTCATCTCCTTCTCTCCCTTCCTCCTATAAAGAAAAGTTGTTCATCCTCCACTAGCCAACCAATTTGGCCACTGGGTTGTGACCATACCCAACTACCTCCTTAAGAACACCCTCCCCTCTCTTTTCTATAGTTTCACCCTCTTTTCTTCAATTTGGTTCTTTCTATCAATTTATAAAAATGCTTATATCTCAATTGTCTTTAAAATACAAAAATCAAAATGTTTCAAATATTTGCTTCCCTCTAGCTGTTGCACTTTGTCCTCCTTCATGGTAAACTTCTTGAGAAGTTGTCTATGTTTTCTGAACCCACATCCTCACCTCAAATATTCACTCCTAACATAAGACACTTTCTAGACCTTGTCATTCTCAATTGCTGCCTGCTAGCATTTGCCATCATTGTTAGCTCCTTCTTTGAATTTATTTCCCTTCCTCTCCAAGGCCTTGATCCATGCCCAAGGGACTTAGAGAAGAAGCAGACATGACCCCTGCACTAAGCCTTCCTCCCCATGTTTCATATTTTCCCTTATCTCATTCCCCCTCTCCTCCACTCCTCAATCATCTGTGAACTAATCCCCACCCCACTGCTCCACTGCAATAGCTCATGCTAAGCTCACCAATGACCTCCCTGTTGATAAACCAAATGGACACTATTCAATCTTTGTCTTATTGGAATGCTGTTGAACCTGCCATGCTAATAAAAATGCCCCTCTCTTCTAACCATTAACATGGCTCTGATCTCATTCAGATCCCTAAAACTCCTTTTTCTGGGAGAAAAGAGGCTTCAGTCTATTCTTCCTGCGAGCACTCTTGCCTACCCTCACCCGAGGGATCTTCTTGAAGAACAGCTCTGACACACAATGGCCCTGTTCAAAACTCTTCTGTACCTTCCCTTTGCCTACAAGATCAAGTGCAGGTTCTTAGTTTGGCATTTAAGGCCCAGCGTTAGCCTGTCCAGCCTCCCATTCCAGCTTCCTCTCCCAAAGACTCCTCCTTGTTCTCTATCACTGCACATTTCTGATTGGCTGGCTCTCTGCTTGGAATGCCCATCTCTGAACCCCTGCCTGGAAGACCCATTGATGGCTACAAGGTCCAAATCTATGTGAAGGGCTGGCTCCTCCTGCCTGCATGCAGCTTCCAGGACTGCTCAGCCACAGGGAGGCCTATCTTCCTGGAAAGTCCAGGGCAATCATGACTTCCTACCTCATACTCTCCTCTCTTGAAACACATATGAGAGCCAATACTGTGTCCGAGGCCTTGCTGGCTATTCCCCCATCACTAAGTTCAGGGCCTGGGACAGACCAGCACACAGGAAATAGTCAGAGAACTGCAACACAGTAATAAGGCCCTGCCTTCTGCAAAGCTCAGGAGTCTTCAAAGGTCCTTGCAGCCATCTTGTGAATGAGGTTTAAAAGGAAGATGGTAAAGGGTAATTAAACTCAGCCCTTAAGAGAAAGGTGCCTGGGGTGGATGTTCCGATGAGGAGCTCTAACCATTTGCCTGTTTTGGCTGCTTGGATTCACTCACTCATTCACCAAATACAATTTGCCAGCCATAGGACACAGCACTCCACCCAGGGGAATACGGGTAAATCAGACAACCCTGCATCTCCTGGAGCTCCAATGTCAGTAGAGAAAAAGACATATGTGTAAGACACTTCAAGTCCAAGGCTGGCTGCCTTAAGTGCAGAACTGCCCCTCTCTGCAGCAGTCTGGTGCTGGACAGAAAGGCAAGCAGAAAATCCAGCAGCTTTCTCTTTCTAGTAGGTTCAGGAATGCTCTGCTTTTGCCTGTTGCCTGCTCTGCAGCATGTTGTCTTAGGGCAAGAGTGGCTACCTAATGTGCATAGCCCAGGGAAAAATAAAAATGCCAGGCCGCTTGTTCAAAAATGACTAAGAATTTTAAGAAAGAGATAGCAAAGCATGAAACAAAGCTTGGGGCACTTCTGTGTGCAGGGCCACATGGAGCTGCCCAGGCCACACACCCAGGAACCTGGGAAGCATGAACGTGGCCTGCAGTCTTCTCTCCTGCACAGTGAAGGGAGCCAGATCTCAGTGAACTCAGCGACACTAAGACACACATAACTGCACACAGGCCAGTAAACAAATATTTGTTGAGTGCCTACTGTGTGCCCAGGACTCATCTGAAGTTTCAGGGATGTGGTGGAAAATCAGACAGGCACATTCTTTGGTTGGGTTGGTTGGGTTGTCATCACTGAGTTCACTCCGGTAGGGGAAACCCCCCATAAACAAGCTCACAAAGAAATGTTCAGGAAAATCATCAGTTAGTGAGCAGTGTTGTGAAGGTGACAAAGCAGAGTGATGAGATGGGGGTGGGGTGGTAGAGAGGGTGTATTAGATTAGTGCAGTACAGCAAAGCCTCTCCAGGGAGCTGTCGTTGTGAGCTGGGATTCACACAGCTTGTTCCAGAGCAACAGGTGAGGATGCTGCTAGTGTGGCAGCAGCTTGAAGGCAAATCTCTGCAATCCCTTCCCCTCTGAAATAAATTATGAGGGTCTAGGCAAGAAAGATGAAGTCCAAGGATGCTTGAGACTTGAGGTGTCTTCCCTGAATGGAGCCACTGACCCCCACCCCACCCCCAGTGCCTTTTGCCTTTTCCTTTTGGCATCACCAGGAGCCAAGTCTCCAGAAAGACACGGGCAGCCGTCTTGGAGAGGGGGTTGACAAAGCCCCTCTACCCCAGGGGGTCCCTCTCTCACCCAGGCCCCTAGGCTGAACTAGGAACCACATTGTGTGGAGGGCATTTCTTTTGGTTTCAGAGAAAGTCCTCCAGTGGCTGCCTTGGCCTGGTGCTCTGTGGGAGGGTCCTCTCCCACCCCTAAATACCAAGGAAACTGGCCTGTGTACTAACTCAGAACAGAGATTTCTGGGGAGACTTCTTCTGTACCCAGGAAGGTGCTAAGTTACCCAGCTTCTTTTGGATGCCAAGGGATGTGCTCTGAAGGGCTGGAAGGGGTGGAGTGACCGTGGGGGAAATCTCAGAGACCAGGGTACTTGGGAAAGTGATGAGGTGCAACAGGTTGCGCGGGGTAGGAGTGGGGGGTTGCGGGGGGAGGGGCGGGGGATGGGGTACGAAGCGATAGAGGCCAAGTTTGACCCCCGCAGGCTGGAGGAGGTCGCAACCTCCCATCCTGCCCCTACGAGGCCCACTCTGCAGCCTCTCTCCCAGCCGCAGCGGCGGGCCGCTGGTTTCCCCTCCCGGGGCCCGCGCACCGCAGGCTCGCCTCCTCCCCCCTCCCCCACGTCCCCCGCCCCTGGCTGTCTGGCAGCGCCGCAGTGGTGGCGGAGAGGGGCGGGGGGCCTTGGCGACAGGGCTCCTTCCTCCTCTCCCTCCTCCCCTCCCAGCCCGCCCCAGCCTACCCCCGCCTCTCTGCTGCAGCAGTGAACACGTCGTCGGAGATTTCCATCGGGGCTCAGGGGGCGGGGCCGGGGGGGCGCGGGGCGGGGCGAGTGGGAGGAGTGAAAGTTGGAGCCCAGCAAAACCCTCCACACCGCGCTTGGTGCGGACAGACCCAGTGCAGCGACCTCCGCACAGGTGGTCGCGCCGGTCCCCTCCAAGATGTTAGCCAAAGTTCTCCTGATCCTCCTGGGCACATCCGTAATCCTCCCGTCTAGGTGAGTCTCCAACCCAGGACCCAGGAGCCCTCGGAGCCCAGGTCCCTCTGCCCAGGAGCGAGGCCGGCTCCTGAGAGCCCCGCACGCCGCGCCCCTGAAGCCCCGCACGCACCCCGCCCCTGGCCCTCGCACTGTCCAGCCCGGTCCCGTGTCCTTCCGACGCCCACGGCCAGCCTCCGCCCCTCTTCACCTAGGATGGGCGTCCCGGGGCCCCAAGGGGCGCCCAGGAAGGAAAACGGGACGCCTATCACCTGGCCGCTCGCGTCCCCCCCGCCCCCACCCCAGGCCCCTAGACTCCCGCTCCCCAAACCCTGCCGCAGCTGGGGAAAGAGCGCGGCCCTCCCTCTCTGAGCCTTCGGAGGCAAGAGTCCAGCGGCCCGTGGGGTACCCCGCTGGAGCAGGCTCGCGCTTCTGGGGACTCGGGGGGGACTTGGGAAGGTGGCGCCCAGAAAGGTGTGCGGGCAGGAAAGAGAAACTGCGCCTAAAATGTTTGAGTGTTGGCTAATCTGTCCTCTCGTTCAAAAAGAATTTTTTTTCCCTCAGCGCCTACTGAGCACCAGATACTGCTCCAGACCACTTTGACTTTACTTGCTACCCTTCCCGCCTGTCCTCTTGGTGCCAGGCCCAGGCAGGAGCCCAGGTGTAGTCTAAGAGTTCCTGCCCCAGCTCTCCAAACACTCCCCTCCGCCACCAGCCTCCCTCTTCCTCCCTTGGCCCCCTAGAAACCCTGCTGGGTCTAGGGCAGACTGGAGCCTGAGGCCAGGAATGGTAATCTCTTATGTCTGTGGTTTAGGTCTGCATTTCAAGCCCTCCCCCCTCTTACAAACCCTAGAGCTGCCAGTTTCCCTCACATCTTTTTCTGGCCCTGGGACTTTTTGAGGAAGGTTGTCCCCTGCATTTCTGGCTTTTTAGGGTAGAGGATGACTGCTTCATATTTTTGAGACAGCTTCCCAATGGGTGCAAGCTGTCACAAGTTGCTCAGCTTTCTGATCTGTCCAGCATTCTTGAAGTCTCCATGTTACTGGGCTTGTCTTGCTTTTCTGTTTGGGGTTGGGGAGAGGGGAGATAGCTGCTCTTCTCACCCCAGAATGCCTTAGCTTCTCAAGTTGCGTGGCTCCCTGGTGGCTCACTGGTGCACTAGCGGGCTGACCTCATCAGGGGCTTGGTAAATATTTCTGAATGCGTGCTAGGAATTTCCAGTCATCCACATCCCTCCAGATGTGAGCTGGACTGGTTGGGAGAGCTGACATGGTGCCTGATTAGGGCAAAAGAGGGGTCTGGGGGTGCAGAAGGAGGGAGTGGGACCAGAGAGGAAAACAGCATGGAATAGGGGCTATTGTGATGGAAATTACCCTTCCAGACAGAGGAAAGGGCTGCAGTAACTGACGTTCAGACACTGTCCACATGGCAACCTGTGACGTCAGAAAAGAGCTAGGGGGTTGGCAGTGGGGTGTGCTGGCAAGAGTTACCTTGAACCACCTCGCTGTGGCCCAGTCTCAGCTTAAAATCAGTTGTATGACGTTGGGTACAACCCTTCCTCCATCTGGGCCTCAGTTTCTCCACCTGTAAGGTGAAAAAGATGGGAAGAAAAAACAATCCAGTGGCCCTTCTCATGTTCCTTTCCCTCTCCCCAGCCAGTTGAATGAGCATCCTCAGTGGGGGAGGGGGTGCAGAGATTCAGCTCCATCTTGGATCATCGCATCTAGAAGGATGTGGGTGCCTGAAAAGCCCCCATGGAGAGATACCACTAGTCCAGTGCACGAGTGTTTTTCACATTTTTATTATTTCTAGCCCTGAAAGTGGGCTTAATGGCTGGCTGAGAAAAGGTATACATTGTCAGCAGCTCCTTAACCCCAGGGATCACAGGATGAGGGTTTTTTTTTGTTTGTTTCGTTTGTTTTTTTACTGGCAAAAGCAATTTGTAGGATTACAGCAATCTCAAGACCCTCTGAAATCATTTTCGTCACAGACAAAGTCTGGGAGCAGAGGGACTTCCGTGGTCCTTGGGCCTTTGCTTGTATGTTTGCCTTTTGGACCTCGGGGTTCTTGCTGTTGGCTTTGGACATCTGGGAAGGGCCGTTGCAAGCTCTTGGGTGGTCTTAGCTAGCACTGCCAGTCCTGATTATGCCATGGTCCCAGCCACGTCACTCATTTTGCAGGGTCTCAGTCCCCTAGTTCTCCCTCTCCCCCTCCGGCAGTGGCTGGTATTGTCTACTCAGAGGACTGGGGGGAAAGCCTCAGGGAAAGAGAACATCTCTGGGTATGGCATTTGGAAATGCAAGCTGCTTTTCCCAAGTCCAGTTCTTCCCTTGCCCACAATGTGAATTAGCTATTTCAGACATGAGAAACGGCATAGACTTGGCACATATGTACCCCAGTTAAGCTTGAAATGCTGCAGGAAAATGCATTTTGCTGTTCAAGTTGGCAGTCCCTTGGTCTGCAGTCCAGAGACCATGTCCACATTTCCTGCCCTTTTAACCCCTTATTTAAGGAAGCAAGCTGTCTTGATTGCTTTTTTAAAAAAATAAATCATTTGGAGGTGTAACATAGAAATATGAAAGTATAGAAATCATGAGTGAACAGCTCAGTGGATTTTCACAAAGTACACATGCCCATGTAACCAGTACCTAGACTAGAAAATAGAACATGGCCAGTTCCCTCCCCCCACCCTCCACAAGCTTCACCACCTGTCCCCTCCAAGTACACCCTCCTCCCCAAAGGAAAGCACTCTCCTGCTTTCCAACATCACAAGTTAATTTTGATGATTGCTTTTTTAAAAGCTTTTAATTATAATTTTTTTCAAAGACATGTAAAAGTACAGGGAACAGTAGAGTGAATCTCCACAACCCATCACCAGCCTCATTATCAACTCATAGCTGCTTATTTTCTCTGTATCCCACCCATTTGCCATTTCCAGCTTAAATTATTTTAAAGACAATCTCAGACATCATATCATTTCATATGTAATTATTTTAGTATGTATTTCTAATAAGAACTTCAAAAGCATAATAAAATACCACTCTTACACCAAAAATTTTTAGAATAATTTCTTCATGCTGAAGAAACTTACCAGTGTTCAAATCTCCCCTGTTGTGTCATAAATGTTTTTTGCTTTGTTTTGTTTTGTTTTTTATGGTTTGCCTTTTAAAACCAGGCTCCAAATAAGGTCCATATAGTAGCAGATTTTACTAGCATTTTAATCTTTCAAAATACTTTTTATTGAATTAGAACATATATGCAGAAAAATGCTCAAATCATAAGGGCATGACTTATGAGTTGTCAGAAAATGATCACATTGGTATCAAGACACCCACATGAGGGGCTAAAACATGACCAGAACCTTAGAGGCCCCCTAGTGCCCTCTTCCTCACTGCCTGCCAGCAAAGGTAGCACCACCCTGATTTCTAACACCATTGGTGAGTTTCATACATTGGCAGGCAGCTTTTTAGAGGGTTTTTTTTTTGTAATTTAATTATTTTTATAATTTTTTTGGCTGTGGTGCATGGCTGTGGCACTCAGGTTGGACTCCTGTTAACCATCTGTTTCCTGGATAGCCTCTGGGTGAAGGCCTCAGAGCTTCCCCCACCCCTGGCCCCCAACTCCAATGCAATGAAGTCTCACAAAAGCAAAGAAATGCAGAATATTCCCACAGTGTTCTAGAACATTCCTCAGCAACCCTGGCCCTCTGCCTGCCCACTTACTCCCACATGGTGCTGGTCAGGCAGACTGGAGACCAAGGCTAGTAACAGCAGCTGATTGGCCAGAGCTCACACATTTTACGTTGCCCTCTTCATTTTACGTTGAAAAATTCTTTTAAAAATCTTGAACCTAGTTTTGTTATTGATTTTTTTTGAAAAATAAAGAATTACTGTTAAAGGAGGGTAGCATGGGGAGTTCCCAAAGAGCAGCAAGATTTAGAAGAAATTAACTAGAGTAATCTATTACTGGCTCTTCATTTACTGTTACCAGTCACTATTCATGCCCTGGGTTGTAGCTTATTTTGGTTTGCTTTTGTCCCAAGAGACATCACCTGGGCCCCCTACAGAGTGGAGGACAGAGCTTCACTTTTTTTATTTTTATGTTCTAGGATTGAAGGACCTCATGTTGAATCAGAGAAGGCACCCTCTGCTAGTGATGGTGATGTCTACGACCCCAAGTCTCAGGCTCCTGAAGAGAAACCCTCTTCTGAAGAAATAAAGCCCACTGCTACCGATACACAGGACAGACTTGGCAAAATGCCAACAGCCACTTTCATCCTGGACAGTCTCTTTAACAACTACGACTACAAACTGCGCCCTGGCATTGGCGGTGAGTAGTAGAACATAGTTCTCCTCAGGCCCAGAGGGGAAGAGAGTTGAGGGCATAAGTGTGGAGAATGGGCCTGGGGTATAGGTGATGGTGCCATGCATGTGGGCGGGAACAACTGCTGCTGACCTGTCAAGTAAGAGGTATCAACTCTAGTCTCAGCAATGTCATGACCTTGGTCTAGACTTTTCCCTTCTCTTACCTTCAGTTTCTCCAGCTGTAAAATGAAATGACTTGGGTAGATAATTGACCTTCAAGGTATGTCCAACTCTTAGCACTCTATGAATTGAGTCTTGTCACGAAAGAATACAGAAAGAAGTAGTATCGGATGTTAAAACCATGTGGTCCAACGCTTACCCCCTTTATTCCCCATTGACCACACCCTCTCCTGACCCATGCTTCTGTTTGACACTTAACTCTGCCACTTCTACTTACTTTACAGAGAAGCCTACTGTGGTCACTGTCGAGATCTCTGTCAACACCCTTGGTCCTATCTCTATCCTGGACATGGTGAGTACTGAGCTTTGGTTATAGTATATTCTAGTCTAGGGAGCATAAGGCCTTTCATACCTGTTTTTTCTGGGTGTCTGTAACAAGCGTTTTGGGGGGAAGAGATTTTAACCAACACTGACTTGAGAAAGAGGCTGCAAAGGATAAGTCCCTTGTTGCCTGAAGAGGACCTTCAGAATCTTGACTATATCTTCCAGTCTTTCATTCAAAATAAAAATAAAGCAACTTTAAACAACACGATGGAATGGCTCTTTTCTTCTGATAATGATTTTTATGGATGTAAGCTTATAGTCACCAACTCTTGCTCTAGGACTGTTTCTCTAATTTTGCTCTAGTTCCTTGTCTCCTTTCATACTGCTGTCATCCTAGTGTCAGTGCTGTCCCCAGTTAGCCTTCAGTATCTCTCACAAAATATATATCACAATGTACCTACTAACCTGGCCTCCTGAGTGATGTGCCTCCTACTGCCCTGACCTTGCTTAAAGCATGAAGTTCAACTCCACACTCTAGCAGTCAAGGCTTTTGATGGCTGGAGCCAACCCAGGGCTCTAGTTTTATTTCTTTTCACCCTTTTAGAGTCACACTAGTGTATGGGTGTTCCCAGACTATCATGTGCCTGAGCCTACATTTGAGCTATTTCCAGTTTGGGATGGCATGTCTCCAATTTTCTACTTGTAATAAGCCTTATCCTTCAGGGTCTACCTCAAATGATACCTCTTTCATGGCATCTTCCCTGACCTCTACAGCTGTTAATTGCTCCCTTCCTACTCACACCACACTTCTTTCTTTGGCTTTCAGATCTAGCTCGTCTCACAGTTGTTTATGTGATCTTCCCTACCTCGCTGTTTTGTAACTATGCACTGTGTGTTTGCATTGCTCTCTCAATTATGGGTTCCTTGATGTCAAGGACTCAGTATATGTTAGCTGAGCAAATTATGAAAGATGTTCTGCAAATGTCACTTTCATCTGCAGAGGCTGACAATGAGTAAGGCTGTGGTAACCAACCCCATCATGGCCATAGCTTTGACCTGGCCCAAGTCAGACACAGTTTTAGCATACACAGTGGTACCCAACAAGCACCATATAATTGAGTGAGCCCAGAGTCTAGGCTCTGAGATTGTACTTGCAAATAGATACTCAAAGGTAAGTACACATTGATGGAAGATCAGTGTTTACATAGGCTGAGTAGAAGAGTGGGGGATTCCCCATTGTGATGCTTTGTTTGATATCCAATTCCTGAAGCACAGTGAATGGCTATACAAAAAGTTACCCCCGAACACAGTGTCTTAAAACAACGAATAGTCATTAGGTCACAGCTCATGTGGGTTAGGAATCCAGGCATGGTTTAGCTTGTCCTCTGTGCCAGTATCTCACAAGGCTTCAGTTAAGGTGTCAATCGGGTCTGGGGTCTCATCTGAAGACTCAGTTAAGGGACGATCCACTTCCCAGTTCTCACATGGTTGTTGGCAGGGTTCAGTCCTTCTCTGGCTGCTGCCTGTAGACCTTCCACAGTCCTTGCCATGTGGGCCTCTCCACAGGGTAGCTCACAGTGTGGCAGTTGGCTTCCCACCAGTGAGCAAGAGCACGAGAAAAGGATAGAAGCCACACACTTAGGGGAAATAACAAGAAAGAAGAGAAAATGAGAGTAAACAGCTCTCTTTGACTTTCTGTTGATATCTTAAAACTTTTTCTTCCCTCTTCCCTTGATGTCAGATTTATTATTTGCTGTATGAATGTGCCTACCACTGAGTGTGATTTTATCAATCAGCTTGATTAAAATTGTTGATAAACTAAGAACCACCGGGTTCTGAGCCAGAGCTTGAGGTCTTCCAGTCCCACCATCATGGCCACTGTTGACCCTTAATAGGAAATGGACCTTTTAGATCATTAGTGTGGGAATCGAGAAAGTGGCCTGAAGAGTAGTAGATAATTTTGTGGCTACAGTCTCCTTGCTATTTGTGTAAGATATAATTTGGGGAAACAGTTTCTATCATCTGCAAGAGCCCTGGTGGCAGCAGAGCAGCAGCCCCACTTAGTAGCTGAGTGCCCTATTCCTCCTTGCTGTGCCTCCTGGTGTTGGCAGCATTGGTCTCACCTGAAGTGCTGATACCTGACAAGACCGAGCGGTACAGTTGAATAACTCAGCTTTCACCGAACCTGGCATGCAACACAGAACTGGTCCAAAGAGGAGCCAACAACTTGATTTTCTTTGGCCAGTAAGGTGGTGCTTTAGCCTGAGCCAAATTCCTTTAGAAGATTCCAAATACTCACATGGTATTAAATTTCCTGGAGAAGTCTGGCCTTCTACGTAGTTCCAAATTGTGCTTTAAACTGTAGGAGGTCCCGGTCCTTATACAGCCTACTTTTCTGGGGTGAAACTGTAGAGTCCTGCACTGGGTGAGGAGGGGGCGCATATCTGTCTCACACAGTCACAGCACTTGCCAATGAACAAGTCTCCTCAGATCTTTGTGACAGCCTGTGTGGCAGGCCAGGCAGCCACTGGGATCCTCATTTTCTGTTTGAGGCAACTGAGCCTCCCAGCAAGGTTGTGAGTCCCAACATCCTGTTACACAGTGAGTGCGGTTGTTTGAGGGAAGTTCTAACATCCTTTAGTCAATCAGAGGTTGTGCTGAGCACAGGATTTGTCCTTAGGGAGAGCAAACTGAACCCACAGCATGTGGATTTAAATCAACTGTTTCTACCAATCTCCTGGCTAACCTTTTGAAATACATATCCTGAGCCTAGAAGGCAGTGACCAGCCTGGGAATGACTGCCTATCACAGCATCAACAGTTACTGAGTCTGCTTCTCCCTGTGGTAATTATTGAAAGTGATTCCAATTAAGCCAATTACTTAACACCAAATTTCTAGCATTTCAGCTGAGCTGAAAGAGAAGTACATCCCAAGCTCCCCCGTCAAACTGGGGAAAAATTGAGCCGTTAGTTATCAGTTGATGTGTAGTGAACTTAACAATGGGAATCTTGTTAAATAGAAATGAAATGCTTGTTTGAAACACATAACATAGAGCAGGAGCAAGCTGCGGACTGTGGAAGGGAAGGCTCCTCTGGCTCCCAAGCAGTTCTGCAGGCCAGTTTGGAACTGTCAGCCACTTGGGACTGTACAGCCACTCTGAAGGCCACTTGTGAAGGCTGATGTGGCTGGGCAGGACTAGGGGCTCCCATGTGAATGGTAGCCAGACTCTGCCATCCTTTTTTCTGTGTGAGTCTCAACATTCTCAGTCTGGGGGGCCTGGCTCCCGGCAACTTGGCAGTAGCTCTCACCACCTTTTGGCCTGAGCAGCAAAGGCAAGCAGGAATTGTCTTGACACCTCCATCCCAAGGGCTCTATGGGACCCCATGTTGTGAGTTTCTCGTTGAGGTTCATTGTTTGATGCAGGATAGCTCAGGGGAAAGGCCTAGAGGTCCTGCAGAGGAAAATTGGACCTTCGTACCCAAAGGGATTATTGGTGCAAGTGAAGTAAGCGCTGTAAAGGAAAATGGGTAAAGTTCGTCCCAGGGCAAGGCCATGGTAATGGTCCTCTTAAAAAAGGGCACCTAACCTCTGGATGTATGCATGCGCTATTTGTGTGACATTGCACAAATCTCTTTCTCTCTGAGCCTCAGTGTCCCTACCTCTAAAGTAAAGGAGGCTGGGCTAGCCCTCAAGGTTCTACCGTGGCCTAGTACTGGTAGTTTCAGTTCAAGCTGCTTGCAGTTGTACTGCAGTCTGTTTTCTCTACCTTCAAAACCAGTGGTATGTACTTCTCGCTTCTCATGCTTCTTACTATTAAACATCTTTTTTGATGTTTATGGGATAGAAAGCCTCTAGGGACAAAATCATCATGAGTGTATCTAGGCATGTGCACATGCATATATTCAGAGGTTAGGTGCCCCTTTTTAAGAGGAAAAACAAAACAAAACAAAACAAAACAAAAGATTCAAAAAACATGAGACTAAATCAGCTTTTCTGTCATGACTCAAAGCACTTCATTTTTAATACAATTCTGGAGAATGAAGGATTAAGATGGATTAATCTGTGCTTCCCAAATAAAAGCTAAAAGGGCAGACTTCACTATATACAGTCCAAGGTGTATATGTTTGTAAATGTTTAGAATGATTTTGAGCTGAGATTTTTGATTTGCTATGGAAATGTGGGAACTGAGAGGATTTTAACCTCGCTAGAGTAACACCATAGCCCTACAAGGGAGCGGTGATGTGATGAGCCCAGCCCATGCAATTAAGCTAACATTACCTGCCTGTTTCTAGATGAATTGTGTCTTTCCAGATTGTTGTATATTGGGAATGTTTGTTTTTTCCTTTGAGGAATATCTGTGCAAACCTAGGTGGGCTCCTGTCAACTTGACAGGCCCATCACAGGATGGCATGGACATGTTCTTTGTCTGCACAGTCCCAAATGTATGCTTTTTTATCCTTCTCACCAGGAATACTCCATTGACATCACCTTCTGCCAGACTTGGTATGATGAACGCCTTCGTTACGATGGCAGCTTTGAGAGCTTTGTTCTGAATGGCAACATGGTGAGCCAGTTATGGGTCCCAGATACCTTTTTTAGGAATTCTAAGAGGACCCATGAGCATTCGATGACCATGCCCAACCAGATGGTCCGCATCCACAAGGATGGCAAGGTGTTGTACACAATTAGGTATGTCAAGCCTCTGGAGTCTTGCTTCTTGGAACTCTCCTTCCCCTTCTGAGAATTTTTGGCAAAGAAACATGGGCAGAGGTTTCATCCTGAATAATACTTCTAAGGGCCCGTCCAGCTTTCTTAGACCATGAGTTCAACCCCCTCATGCACAGACACAGATACTAAGGCCTCAAAATAGAAAGATATTGCTTAAGGCCACACACCAAGTTTGTGGCAGGGCTGGGACTGATACCTAGTTACTTACTTCAAGTCCAGAGCTCCCCCAACTATAATATACCAGTATGACTGCATTGCCTAGACAATTCCACCCCAAGTGGGCCCTGGATGTAGAGACATGTCCATGGTGATGGAATTATCCATGTGGAGCAGCAACACAGCATTTGGAAAGCTACCTAAGACCAGGCTGGACACTTGAATGCCTGGTGGGGGAAGGTTGTGTATAGGTGATATGGGGCAGAGAGGTGGTAGAGAGTGGGAGAGTATTGGCAAGTCCTTGAGGCTGGGATGGGCAAGAAACAAAAGCCCATCTAAGTTGGTCCATACATTTCTCTGGTGATGGAGACTAGAGGAGCCAGATACTTTTAAGCTGTTCTTCCTCTCTTTTTGTCTCTCCTTTAAGCTCTTTGTCTCAAATCCCACTGTTGCCACTCATTGGTGGTGGTCCCCAGGCCCAAGTTGGGTGGATATCTAAGTGCTCAAGGCCAGCCTAATGAGGCTCCTTTCTCCCTTCCAGGATGACCATTGATGTTGGATGCTCACTCCACATGCTCAAATTTCCAATGGATTCTCACTCTTGCCCTCTGTCTTTCTCTAGCTGTGAGTACCTTCTTAGGTTCCTGGGGCCCCAGAGTTGTCATGCTGGGCCCCGTCTTTTTCTCATCTTTGCCCTTTACATTTTTCTGCCTCTGCTTTTCCTCCTAAGATGGTGCCAAGGCTGCCCAGGACCTCCCATTCCATCCTCATCTCCTTTCCTGCTGACAATACTGTGTTGCTTAACCTGGGCCTCATGATGGGTTCCTCCCTCTCGTTTCCACCGCATTCAAGTCAGTCATCTGCCTCTGAAGTGCATCTCAAGTATGTCTGCTCTCCACTGTCGCTACTTTGGTTAGGTCTTTGTCAACTTCCACTTGGCCTTTTGTAATGTTTTCACTTTGAAACTGAACATGACCAAAACTAAGTACATGCTCTCCTTCCAACTTCTACCCCCAAAACAAGTGTGTTGCTTCTGTGTTCTCATCTGTCTCATTGAAAGGCACCATCACCCACTCAAGCTGTCTAAGCCAAGGACTTTGATGCTTCATTCTTCTTCACTTCCTACATCTAATCCATCAATACATCCTGTTGGTGTGCCCTCCTGAATCGTTATTGATCTTGTCTATTTCTCTGCATTCTCACTGCCACATATTTGACTCCTACTTTCATTCATTTTATTATACCTGGGTTACTGCACTGATCTCCCATAACTGGTCTCCTTGTCAACAGGCCATTCTTCTGTAAGAACTAGAGTGACCTAGCTGAAGCATCACCCAGACCTGGTCACTTCTTAGTTTCAAATCCTTCCTGAATTCTCATGGATCAATTCCAGATTCCTTAGAATAACCCTCTAGGCCATTCATAAGCTGGCCCCTACTATCCACTCCCACATACTTCATCCATCCTCTCTATGGCTTTTGGCACTTCCATAATACAACAGGCATTTTCACCTTTGTGTGCATAGAACACCCTCCGCACCCCTTCAGCTTCATCGATACAGAGAATAT
The DNA here is from genome assembly GCF_048773025.1 of Camelus bactrianus. Classification (NCBI taxonomy): domain Eukaryota; kingdom Metazoa; phylum Chordata; class Mammalia; order Artiodactyla; family Camelidae; genus Camelus; species Camelus bactrianus. The sequence continues at coordinate 115,406,315 of NC_133575.1, read as the reverse complement.
CCTCAACTTTTAAGACTTATTGGGAATGTCACCTACTATATGGACTCTTTTCTGGGTGTGTCCCCAACTCATCTTTCCCTCCTTTGTTTCCCTACTGTCCCATGGGCAGAAGTTTCTCAGAGGAATTCCAACAATTACAGATGTGTACTCATTGTCTGACTCAGTAAAATGTGAATGCTTGAGGGCAGGGCCTCTGCCTTGCCCATCTCTGTATTTCCAGCACAAGGCTTGGTACTAAGAAATGCTCAGTAAATGCACTTACTGGATGGACTTCAACAATGAGATAAGAGAAGTAAGGTCTCATAGCTGGTGAGGCCAGAGTCAGGACTCTAAGGCATTGCTCAGACACCATGATGGTGGAGACCTCAGCTGGGCTTCCCAGTCTCACATGACCTTCCTTCTCATGTTGCTTTCCAGTTTCCTATCCTGAGAATGAGATCATCTACAAGTGGGACAATTTCACGCTTGAAATCAATGGAAATAATTCCTGGAAGCTCTTCCAGTTTGATTTTATAGGAGTGACCAACACGACTGAAACTATTGCAACCATAGCTGGTAAGTGTACCTATGAGCCAAGGCCAGGTAGAGGCCCAGGAGGGAGGTAGGGATGACTGGAGGTGGCCATCCATCCATACAAATGCTGTGTAATCATCCCATGAAAATGTTGTAGAACATGGCTCCTGTCTTGTAAATGCTAAGCACTTACAACTGTTTGCAGAGGAAACTGAGACTTTGTAACTACATCTCAGTCTCATCTGCAAAGAAGTAAGTGCTTTGCCAAGCCCCGGAGAGGGTAGGTAAGTAGAAAAGTTTTATTGCTGTCAGAATTTGCAACTAGCTTTGTCATGCAGACCCTTCAGTTTCAAGATCTGTGTTACAACTGACCTACTTGGATGACTTTGGGAAATGGAGGTCATGTGAATTTTCCATATCCAGAGCCAATCTAAGTGGTTCTAGTTGAGTGGGAGGCAAAGTCTCTCCTAACGGGAGGTGGAGGCTAGAGTTCTGATGTCAGCTAGGTGAGGTCTGGGATAGCATGGAGGAAGGTTCAGCACCTACAATGGCTGCTGTATCAACATTTATTTTAAAGGAGCAGCCCTGACACACACAGATTCCTGTCAAAGCCTCCACGGTGGATTCAACATGGACATGGTGATCGTTGGTTTTCTGATATTGTCCCAATAATGACTAAAGGGGAGGGTCCTGGGGTCCCTTAAACTTCAGCTCCCAATAGGTGTGAGTGTCTTTGCTTGTGTTCCTAGGTGATCTGAATGAGAAGCCAAGGGACCTCCCTAGGGTTGCTCCCAGAGCAGCTTGGAAACCCTCTTCACACATACTGACCAAATCAGGGCAGTGGTGGCAGTGCCCTCATCGTTTCCAGAATGTGGATGGAACCAGTCACCCAAGCAGCCATTTGCCATGGGAGGCGTCTTGCTTTGCTTCCATGTGGCTAGGCAGAAAATCTGCTTTTGCTTTACTTGTTGAGTGATCACTGGGTGAGGGATAGCTCATGCTCATCTGGCTAGAGCTTTGCTTGCACTGTACTAGGGGCAGAGGGCTGCTTTACAAATGTTTTACTTTTTCTTGGGGGGTCTGGGTAAGCAATTTTACTACCTTTGACTTGGGATCCTTGCTCTTCTTCCAGCTAACCATTGGCCTGCCTCTTGCCTTTCTGCACCTCTGTTTCCCCAGACAGGTGGGGACCCATCATCAAAAGCGGCAGAGGAGACAAGGCCCAGGGGCTTTCAAGTCACTAGTGGTTCCGTTTAGTAGATGGTTGTGCATTGTTTCAAAATGGTGCCCTAGTGACTACAAAGCCCCAGAGCCAGCATCATCACCAAAGCAATGACAATAGGTAAGCACCAGTCCTCCTTGGGAGAGAAGAGAATTCTTGGGGAGAAAGAAGGAGGGCTTCTTTCTCTTTTACTAGAGATCAGTTGATCTTGAATCATGGTTTCCTCAGTACCGTAGTTATCTTTGGGATTGATCCCAACTCTTTCAGCCGGCCCTAGGCAGTTCTCTCCATCCAGAGCTGATTTATGTACTCAGCTCCTAAGGGAATAGGAATGCAGTGGTAGCTTGCTACTCTGGCCACCTTGGGCCTTCAACCAGAGAATCTCTGCTTCAGGAGGCTTTCAGAGAGTCCATCCTTACCCCCAGTGAGCGTGTCATCTTTCACTGTTGGCTGTTAAGTCCCTGATGGAATCTTACCCATCATTAGGATTTCAGTTTCTTGCAAGGGAATTTCTTCCTTTTATAGACAATTCTGTCCATCAAAGACTCTCCTAGTTCACCTGAAATTGGAGTCTCTGGAACTTCCACCATTAGACATTATTTCTTTTTCCCTAGAACTACTGAGCTTACAGTAAGTCTAGTCAGTCTTCTACAGGGTCAGGATCAAAGGACCAGTATTATGGCTCCAACTCTGGGTCATATTCTTTTGTATACTATACAACCATTGTTCCTTTTCCTCCCCTGCTCTTCAAAGCTTTGCTCTACTCATCCCTCTAGTCCCAGTGCTCTGGACACAGTCTTTTTTATTGTGTTTCTCTGACAGTACAGTGACCAACTGTGGTCTGGCTAAATCAGATAAGAGCAGAAAGAAAGAGTCTTTAGCTTTTTTCCCTCTTTGGCTCCTCAGCCCCAGATATCTTTTTTTTTTTTTCCTTACCCATGCTCCTCTATTCCTCAGGAATAAGAAAATGTATGTTAGTATCTTTACTCAGCCTCCAAAGACAAATTTCCATCTCTTGACAAGTAGAGAAGGTTCTTCTTTGCTGAAATAAATAAAATACAAATAGAAAAAGCTGATAGGATAATAAATCTTATTGCAACAAGAATTTGCAGGGAGTGGTTGTAGCTGAGTAGGGCTGTCTTAAATTGCAGTCAAGACCCCAGGAAAAGGGAACTAGGAACTTGATAAATATATTCTGGCTAGTAGGTAAGTGCGAGTGGTCCCTGCAGCAGCCCTGGAGGAGGAGTTCTATCCACAAAGCTAACTATTCTGGACACAAGTATTCAACTGACCCCAGGCCACTTCCTTGCCTTTTTCCAGAAGATTCTGAGAAGTCTTGCCCCTTGAGTGTCAGTGCTGCCAGGTGAGTAGGAAAGGCTGTTCTTCTCATGCAATTCCAACATTCCCAGACCTGCTGAGTAGGTGATCTATTTTCTAAAATAGGAAGACACATGGACAGGTTAGTGTTCTGGTCCGCTTTACAAAGCTGTTGCCAGGCAGTAGCAAGAGTTGCCCAGCATCTGCTAGGTTCCAGGCTGTGCTGGGCTTGGATTTGCCAGAATGTGGCCACAGGGCTCACATTATGCCTGCTGTGGAAGGGTTTAAAAGCCTACCTAATTCAAGGCCAAACAATTCTACAGCATCACTGAGGTAGAAAATCTGAGCCAACATCAAGGACATGATATCCAATGAATGTGAAGACCTCAGTCTGCCTTGTGGATGTATATTCTGCAGACCTGACATCTAGAGGGCTGACTGAAATTTTCACTTTCAGCCAATTCTTCTATTTTCTCAAAATAGTCAGTTTGGGCTAGGGTACTAGACTAAGAACAGGGAGTCCATGATGCAAATATCGGTATAAGTATGTGCCAGCTGTCTCAGGGAATCTGAGAGTGGATGGGATGAGCTTAGAGTAGGGTGTATGTGTAAGACATCAGTTGGAGCCAGATCACGATGGGCCTTTAGTCTCAGATGATAGAGTGTAGACTTGATTCTTGTAGCTCTTGTGGAGCAGGGAACCACCAGAGGTTTGGGGTTAGGCAAGTGATTTCTTTTGGCCGTTGCTGGATACATTGTAAGAGCCAGAAGTGCATGTGTTAGGCTGTGATTCTGCAGACTAGATATGGCACCTCAGTGGATGTGAAGGCCTCAGTCAGCCATCTGGACATTGGCTGTGTGGTTCTGATATCTAGAGTGCTAACTGATTTTATTGCTTTCATCTGACCCTTCTGCCCCCACTCCAGAAATATGGATGCAGGATGTGGGACAGTGAATTAAGAAAGAAGCAATTAAAGTTCTAGCTCTGGCTTAGCTTTTAACTGACCATGGGCCTTGTAGTGAACCTCCTATCTGGGCTTCTTCTAATCCTCTGTGGGTGGCACTGGGTTAATGTGTGTCTATCCTAGGACCATGGTGGGGATCCCATGAACTGAACAATGGATGGGACCCTTAATATGCATGTCTTGTGCTGGCAGTGCTATAATGAAGTGGTGGGATTTTTTTTTTAATATCTTCCAGGTGATTTCGTGGTCCTGACGCTTTTCTTCAATGTGAGCAGGCGGTTTGGCTTTGTTGCCTTTCAAAACTATGTTCCTTCTTCTGTGACCACGATGATCTCCTGGATCTCCTTTTGGATCAAGAGAGACTCTGCTCCAGCCAGGACTTCTTTAGGTAAGTGGCTAAGGTAGGCATGCACATGAAGCACAGAATTGCCTTCTTGGGGGTCCTTTCAGAAGTGTAACGTATGAATCAGGAGCTCAGCCCACCTCCATCCTGTGCCTTCCCAGGGATCACCTCTGTACTCACCATGACCACCTTGGGCACCTTTTCCCGGAAGAATTTCCCACGTGTCTCCTATGTTACAGCTTTGGATTTCTATATTGCTATCTGCTTCGTCTTCTGCTTCTGTGCTCTGATGGAGTTTGCTGTGCTCAACTTTCTGACCTACAACCGGGCAAATCCCCGTGGTTCTCCAAAACTTCGCCATGTATGACCTGGGTATGGGAGTGGTGGCAAGGCTTTGGCGTTTGGAAGCATGCAAGTGAGGGCACTAGGACTCATGACACATGGGTGGCAAGCTCACCAAGTGATGGGGGTAACTTTGGGCTTTAGCAGGAATGGAACAAACTTTCCCATGTAATGGTGGGAATCTTGGGCGGGGGAGGGGTGGGAAAGAAACAGTGTACCAAGGACAGAATCTCCCAGAAACCCAGAGGCCACACCCAGGCATGGTTCATCTTCCCTTAACTCATTCCCATTTCTTCCCTTGTTCCTTTCAGCCTCGTGCCCGTGCACGTGACTTTAACCGTCCCCGTGTCCGTGCTATCAAGCATCCGGATGCTTTTGTGTGTGACATCGAGGACTCCGAGGACAGTGATGAAGAGGAGGGCCCATCTTGCCCAGCCCGGCAGTCCATCAAGCCCTGCAGAGCCCCACGTCCTGGTGGCTGCTGCAGGTGGTGCAGGAAGTACTTGTGCGTGGTCCCCTGTTGCGAGGGCAGCATGTGGCAGCAGGGCCGCCTCTTCATCCATATCTACCGTCTGGATAACTACTCACGAGTTATTTTCCCCGTCACCTTCTTCTTCTTCAATGTGCTCTACTGGCTTGTTTGCCTTAACCTGTAGGGACCAGTTGGTGCCCTGTGGGGCAGCCTCCTTAGTTCCCCAGGAGGTCCCACACCCTTTGCTAAGGGAGTTGAGGGGGAAGCAGCAGCAGCAAGAACAATTGGAGAGTGTATTTCCTTCCCCATTCCCCAAACAGAAGCCTGCATGGAATTGGTCTTCATGGCCCTCTACCCTGCCTGGCCCATTCACTGAATCTCCTTGGCAGCCAATTTGAAGTAAAACGGCACACCTATCTGTTCCTCAAGGGGCATTTACGATCCTCCGGCTTCAAAATGTAGGCTCTCAGTGACCAGCTCCCTTAAGACTGTGTGCATGTGTGAGTGGATTAGTTGTCTCCTAAAAGGGCTAACACCCACTGCCTTTTTTTCCCCAAAAACGCAGTACTGCCTTTGTGGTGCTCCAGGCCCAGCTCTGGCCTCAGCCTCAAAGTGCACAGACCAGCTGTTTTCCTGTTCCTGACACCTCCTTAAGGTGCTGGACAGCAGTGTAACAGGGAGAGGGGACCCCATCCTTAAGTCAGAGTATTATATTCTTGATTCTTTCTCCCTGCCCCCCTCTTCCTTCCCCTGCAGATAGACAGACACTGGCGTCATCCCTTTAGGAGGAGGGGAGCCAGCAATTCAGCCTCTTTAGGACAGTGTCCCTCCCTCTGCTGCTGTGACACCTCCCTCTCCCCTCCCCGCTGGGCTCCATTCTTCATCTGCACTACCAGCTCAATGCCTTGCATCCAGTGGGTATCTATTTGTGTGTGTGATAATAGTAATGACCCCCTGCTTTATATGCCACTTTCTCCCTCTTCCTTGACCCCTGTGACTCTTTCTGTAATTTCCCCAGTGACTTTCCCAGCCCTGACCCAGGTGCTAGGCCGTGGTGACTTCCCAGGGCCAAGAAATTAAAGGAACTCTGCTTTTCAGCGAACATTACCCCCATTGATTGGTGCCCACTTAAGGCACACTGTAGGAGTTCTGCCACTTCCTTGGCCCCTGGACCCATGAAGCAGTCCACTCTTATCCCTGGGGCACTCTGACAATCACAATCAATCAATTGAATTCCCTGAAATTTGTACAGCACTTTACCTTTTGCAAAGCATTTTTGACAGATTATTTCTATTTTGTGCCTCATAGCCCTGTGATCTATTCAGGACAGGTTTCTTATCCCCATTTTGCAGATGAGAACCCTGAGGCACAGATTTCTATGGGACTGTGGCCTCACTAGGAGCTACCCAGGAGCCCACTGTCACCTTCAAGACCACATGATAGGGCTAGGCAGCTCTGATCACATTGATTTGATTCTATAGCCTCTGCTGGCAGGGCCCAGAGCAGCAGCCTCTTTTAATCAGCATTGGCCTGCTCAATTTCTGGGCCTCCGGTGCTCAGACTGCCCCTAAGATCTAACGTCTCCTGGCTCTGGTAACCCAGTGAGATGAATTTGGACACGCCCCAATGCTTGTATATGCTGAATGAAATCTGTGTCTGTATTTTATTGGGGGGAGGGGAGGGTGGGGCTCCATCTGCTTTTTGTGACCATCACCTGAAACGGGGAAATATATCAATAAATATATCAACAGAGTATGAACAGTATGACTGATTTCTTGGGCATTCGAGTTTGTTCTCAGCTCAGCTTTGAAACCTTAAGTCAATGACCCAAACCTTTGTCTGTTACCCTCTCCTATCCATGACTCCCATCCATGACCTACCACATATGCACCATGTACCCCTCTCTCAGTGGAGAAGTGAAGGGAAGAGGGTAACCCAGTGGATGGCCCTCTTTTAACTGATTCCCTTACTTGCTCCTATGACTCTTCTCCCCTCCATTCCCCTTTTACTTTGCCCATCATTCTAACTTCACCTAGTCAGCTAGAATTTTCTTAAAGACCATCAGACTCAGAACACTCCCCACCACCACCATGTAAATATGGGGATGCTGAAGCACAGACAGGAGTGTCTACTACCACACATCCAGTCAGTAGTGGTGTGAAGAGACCCCAGAAACCCTAATACCCTGTCTTGGCTTATTTTTTTAGAAGTTCATGTAAATAGTTTTTTTGAAAATGAAGAAATTAAAACTATAATCGGGTGTGTAATATCAAAAATTAAGTTGATCAAGAAAAAAACCACATATGTTTTAAAATGCATGGGATGCAGCCAACACTGCACTTGGAGAAAAGTTCATGATTTAAGCATTTCAATTACTAAACATAATGGAAGATAAATGAGTTAAACATTGAAACCTAGAAACTGGAAAAAGTATAAAAGCATATTATACCTTAGAGAAGTTTTGGGGAAAGAGGAATTTAAAAATTAATTAGTATCAGAACTAGTTGCTTATTTAAAAAACAATAAGTGAAACTGAGTCTCTACCTCTCTCTTTACATTAAAATTACAGATGAACCAAATATTTAAAAACTTTTTAAGGAAATCATATGACAACATGGGTGAATATATTTATATTCTTGGGGTGGGAAAGGCCTAAGCATGACATAAGACACCAGAAATTATAAAGGAAAATATTGAAAAATTTGTCCATATTAAGAAATACTAACTAAAGGAAAAGAAAAAAATGTGTAACAAAACACAATGTCACTGGTTAGTTTTTTCTGGGAAGCAATCTCTGAGACAGATTAGCATGCAGGAGGTGGATTGGGGAGTGCTCTTAGGGTCAACACAGTCACCATAACATCCTCATCTGAATATATGGAGAGTTTTGGAGTTGGGATAGGCCCTCCAAATTGTCATAAATTGGGGCAAGGGGACTGGGCCTTTATACTCTTACACTTATCAGTTGTTGGATGTGAGCATGAACTTGGGTGCATCTGAAGAGGGACTCAGCTGAGGGAGGTCAGCCTCTAACAGTCTCAGCAGCTGGAGAAATGAGAGTGGCAGGGGCAGGGATGTGGAAAGGTCTTGGTAGGGGCAGGGATGTGGGAAGGTCTTGGTAGCACACCACAGCATCCACTATAGTTCATCTCTCCCTTTGCTCAGGTTCATTTACTTCAAATAGATAAAATCTGGAGCAATTCACCCATGGTTATGTTGAGCTTTTTTTTCCTAAGGAAAACTTACAAGATCAGTGAACACATAGTGCCTGCCACTGAACTGGTCGTAGGGCCTTAACTAATATTATCATGTCCATGGTACTCTACCCATCCTGGATTTCCTCTGACTCTCAGCTAATATCTCTCTTGATCCAAGTAGCTTACCAGGTCAAGTGACTAAAAGGGTCTTTGAAGGTCTTTAGAAAGACTTAAAGGGTCTTTGAAATGACTAAAAGGGTCCTTGAAGGATCTGAGACTGGACAACAAGCTCTTCTTAGGCTATGGCTGGACAACTTGTCTGTCATTTTTAAGGGATACCTAAGACGTCAAACCTATTCTTGCCTGTCCCCATTGTCTAGCAGTGACCTTATCTCCTCCTGATTATTAGGGTCAATTTCCCCTGTCAGCATGGTGACTTGTGTCTGTTTGGCTGGTGCCAAAAGTGACCAGGAAGCAGCCATGAATTAAAATTGAGATATAGATGACATACAGCACTGAATACTTTTATTTGGGGGGGAGTTAATTACATTGTATTTATTTTTTTAATGGAGGTACTGAGGTTTGAACCCAAGACCTTGTGCTTGCATGGACTCTATCACTGAGCTATACTCTCCCCACAGCCATGGATTAAAATTTAACGGGACTCATTTGTTGTCCTCTCATGAAGGCACAATCTGGGAACCAAGAACTCTAAACCTGCAGAACCCAAAATTATGAGGATGGGAGGCACAAATTCCTCAAACGGACCACGGGGAGTGATGATAAGCAAGACAACTCTTACTCCTACTCCTTTGTTCCCCAACCTGTATATTCTTTTTTTATATTGGTCATTGATTTAGGATGGATAATGCTTCCTGGTGGATGACAGCCCATCCTCTCAGGGTTATCATCTCCAAGCTAGCACTTCAGCCGTGCCGTCAACATACCATTTCATCATTCTATCTGGCCAGCACCTACTCGGTGGTGCAGTATGTAATAGAATCCCAGGCATGTGCCCAATGTTGGACTCCTCTGGCAGGAAACTGGATCTCTGGGTCCAATTCAAGTTATATAAAATCCTGTCTCCATAGATCAACGACTATGCATTTGAATAGTGGAGCTAGCTGAGGTCCTCCAGTAAAGAAAGGCAAACTCATATCCGTAGTGTGTTGATTGCAATTGAGATGAATCATTGCCTCATGCAAGCTGGAAGAGGTTCAATATAGTCAACTTGTCCCCAGATCACTTGTTTTTCTTCAAGAATGGTGATACATTGGGGACTCACCATTGGTCTCTGTTGTGGGCAAGATCAGCCTTAGTGAGTTGGTGATCATGCTGTTGTGCCTGCATAAAACCTCAACCTTGTCTTTGTAGTAGAGTTGGCAAATTTAGTAAATAAAAATCCAGGATATCCAATTAAATTTGAATTTAAGATAAATAACTAATAAATTTTAGAAAAAGTATGCTTCATTTGAGGTCACACTGTCTGTGGACTGCTACTAGCCTAGGACTGAGCACTGTAGGGGTACTAGAGTTTGCACACTTCTGCCAAGTGCAGAGGGACTCCTCCAACAAGCAGTCTTTGCATAAGAACACCCCATAAATCAGTGAAACTTCATCAAACCTGCTCTGCAGTTTGAGGGTCTTCCTCCTATTATTCCTTGCTTTTCCATCTCTTATTGGGTGTCAGACCTCATTCTCACCTGAAGGTTTTTCCACCTTACTCCTGCTCCTTCTTCCTTTATTTTTCACAAACATTCCCCATCAACAAGTCTCTTGCTCTTCTAATCTCACCTTGGCATCTTCTTCCCAGATAACCTAAACTGACACAGTTGATACCATGAATAATACAAGAAGCACACAGTAAGGTGGGGTTCTGGGATCACTCACCACCTGGCTGGCAAAGAGCAACCCATCCTGAGTATGGGGCACAGATGGTATCTGAAACAGTGTGACAGCCCAATGCCTGAAGATTTCACTGGTGGTTATCTCAGAAAACATCTCAGTGGAGGGAGCCATATTGCTGATTCAAGCATATATGAAGACAATGGGGGATATCTTGTATACAAAGAGAGTGGAGTTGGCCAGTTATTACTAAATGTATTGATGCCCTGCAGACAGATAAAGAGAAATCTAGATGAGACTAGTTGACAGCAATTTTAATAAATTAAAGGATAAGGATGAGAGTCAGAGGGCCTCTTTGGAAGCTTATAAAGTGAACTATATCTCCTACAGTGGGAAAGCAGACATAAATAAGGAGAAAACACATAACTTAAGAGTCACACTTGCAATTAGAAAGTAGGATGTAAAACAATGGTCAAGATAAGAACATTTACTTATACTTTCCCCCCAGGCTTTGTTAATTATCTCACCCCTAGTCATAATATAGTCAGAAAAAATCAAGGCTGTCAGGATATCATGCAGAACATCATTCAGATCCATTGCACTGGCACCATCATACTGATTGGACAGGACGAGTAGAGGCCTCTGTAAGACACATGAGCTCAATAGCATGGGAGATAAACCCTATGAGGATTCAGGGACCTGACATTTCAATAACGTTTTTAAAGTCCAGTAATCAGAGGCATACCAGATGTCCCCTCCAAAGTGAAAGACAAATCTTTCGCCTTGAATCCTCCAGCACGAAGAAGAAAGTAGTGCTCTGGCCCATACACCAGGTGGCACAGAAGTCTGAGAGCCTTGGGAGAGGTGAGGTGCAGGAGAGGAAACTGCCGCAGGTCCAGTTTCCTGCCATGCTTATCTGACAGACCCCATGGTGTCAAAGGTATCAGTGATGGGCAAGGATGCATGTAAAGTTCAAAGCTGGCCCCTGTAAGAGAATTGCTACTCAGGCCCCTGGGGTTCTGGGGCGAGGCCATGCCATCAGTATCAGAGATTATATGCCTTTCTAGAAATACTTTCTGGTGTGCTTCTGGGTCCTGGTAGAGACAGATGCTGAACTATGGGACATCAAGTGACTGTGCATATTGGAGCTGGTTGCTGTCAGACCCACCTTGTCATAAAGACAGGCTCAATATCAGTTTATCCTAAATTGAGCCTGAGCAGCACCAGAGAGAAAGAGTAAGTGCCAGGGTACTTGTTACAGTTGCCCCAGCTTACACCAATGGTCATTTGAACCTGGCTGCTGGTCCAGGCTGCTGTGCAAGCAGCTAAAGGAGAAGGAAAAGGAATACTCTTGCTTTACAAATAAGGCAGGTTTAATAGTGGTTGAAAATTGAGGAAGGACAAAGGCTACACTGTAATCACACTGAGGGGTGATCTTAAAAGACAGTCTAGAGGGAAAATTTTCCCAATGGCTGGAGCTACAAGCTGTACACCTGGTCATCTGGTTATTAACTTTGTGTGGAAGAAGTGTCCCAGAGACAGAATTTTTGTGTCCATCCAAAATTCATGTGTTGAAGCTCTAACCCACAATGTGATGGTATTTGGAGATGGGACTTTTGGGACATAATTGGGTTAGATGAGGTCATGAGGGTGAAGTCTTCATGATGAGATTAGTGCCCATGATGGCTTTCTCTGTCTCTACATGCATCCCTGAGAAAAGGCCATGTGATAAGCACTCAACAAGAAGGCAGCCATCTGCAAGCCAGGAAGGGGGCCCGTACTAAGAACCAAATTTGCTGGCACCTCGTTCTTGGGCTTACCAGACTTTACATAACTGTGAGAAATAAATGTCTGTTGTTTAAGCCACCCATTCTCTCAAAATATATAATTCATTGAATAGGTTCTAGGTTTGAAAAAAGGCTGACATCCAGAAACTGGGCAAATGATCATAATTCTTTATTGGGGTCATCCTCATCCTCCTGATCATCCATATTTGATTTATTTTGGTTGTATGGATGGAACAATAGCCGTGGTATCTGCTACTAAGAAATCTTTCTTGCAATAACTATCCATAATCCTCATCAAGTTAGACTGGGGCTGCTACTCTGACCTTGTTGCTCATTCTGATAATTGTGCGCACCTGGCTTCTGAAGGTTACGCACCATCACCTGATCTTTACTGGGACCCTATTATTGCGATAGCCCAATTCTGTAGCAGCATCTTACTGGCTACATTGACCTTCAGACAGGCACCACTCAACTTCTGGGAATTACTGGTTTCCCTCTCAGGAGTTCATTCTTTACCACTTTGGTAGAGTGTCCTTCTGGCTCTCCTACAGAATATAGTCATTTGGGTGGGTTTTCAGGTTTTATGAAATACATTCACTCTTCCATATCCATTTCTCTAAGCACTTGAATCTCTTCTTCCACTGTCTTTATCTATCTATATTTAATTTTAAAAGAGTTTCTTTCTCTTTTTAATTTCTTTTTAATGGAGGTACTGGGGATTGAACATGGGACCTTGTGCATGCTAAGCATGCACTCTACCACTGAGCTATACCCCTACCCCTAGTTGACACATTTCACCTTGACTTAGTGTGGACCATCACCTTCTTCATGTTTCTAAAAGATATCCTACCAGCACATTAACACTATTCCAATGGGTTCTTGCCAGGCTATTAAATACTGTATTATACGAGAGTTTCCCCATATCTATAAAGTGTCCCTTATCCATTATTATGCTCTGCCTCCATTAATCTGACACTCTCAGAACCCAGTCCTATATAGTCTTAGAGCTCCCTTTGGTATATGTTAGCTTGATCTTGTAGCTCCTTTGGAGTATAGCCTGTTTCATCTACTAGCAGATTCAACATTTGTTCGACCATGTTATGTTGTGACTTAACCATAGCTATTGCTCAATTATATGGGAGGGTGAATGGGGACATATATTGAAGAGGATGCATGTTCTCATGCAAGGCAGCGATCTTTGCATAGCCTTCAAGCAAGTAGGGAGTATGTTATCTTTCTCAGGAAGGAATGGTTCACTTTGCAGACCCAGGGTTTCTGGGAAATTTGAGGAATCAAGATGTTTGAGTACATCAGTTCAGACATCCCCACTCAGTGCCCCAAGGTCCCACTCCATCCCAGTCAAGGCTCTAATCTTCATTAAGCCAACCTCCGGGAGCCTTGCAGGACATTAAGTCCTAACCAAACATCCATAAGACATTTGGTCCATGCTAAAATGTCCTTGATAAATGGTCCTGTCCAAAATGTCCACAAGACACTTGGTCTGCACCAAAAGTTTCTTGATATATGTAGGACCATTTAGTCCTGTCTAAAAAACCCATGAGACTTTTGGCCTATGATAAAAGATTCTTAGTATTTGTTCATATTTGGTTCTGTCTAAAATGTCCATGAAGATATTTCATCCACGCCAAAACCCCTTTATATTTCGTCCTGTCCAAAACCATTTGACATGGCCCAAATATGCCCATGGATGTTTTGGATAGGACCAAAGGTCTGCTAACCTCTAGAAGTTTAGAATTTAAGCTCATTCACTTATAATTAAGCTCTGGGTCTGAAAATCATCTTTTCCGACCTGCCTTCTGGTTGCAGAAGCAGGTCTCTTTATATGCTGCCAAGGAGATACACTGATTTTTACACTTAATTTTAATGGATATCTAATCACCCTCAGCCTTTGACTGTCTTTTTTCAATGTTTTCATTGTCCCCAGCATCATCTACCCATTCTATGGTTCTTATATTTATTATTTCCCCTGCATTTCTCAAACATCTGATATTTTGCATGCACCATGCATTCTCTTCCAATAGTGTACCAGTATTAGTTCACCATCAGTGAATGTTATCAATTGCACTGCTATCAGATTCTACCCACCACCAGTGACAATGTTCTTATTGCTGGCTTGCTTGTGGGTGAAGTGAGATGATTCAACTCAAAATACCATTTTACAGTTGGCTTTCTCACTCCTAGCACCAACAGTTGCTGGTTGGATTCCCCAAGAATCAGACTCTAAAATGGAGACTTGCATGTGAGTAGTTTATTGGAGAGTACTCTCTGAATCAACACTTAAGTCAGAAAGAAAGGAAGTAGGTTTGAATACATGAACTGTAATGTGTTCATTACAGAGGCTTCAGCCAATCCCATGAGGAACATTGAGGCTGAGGTTACCTTTTAGAGTTGTCCTGAACTGAGACAAGGAAGTCAGGCCTTTATATCTCCACATGACCAGTTACTGGATACAAACTCTTCCCAGAAAGGAAATATGACTTAGGAAGGGTGACTTCCGCTGTGAGCAATCTCTGAGTGTCAAACTAAGGTAAGCCTTTAGCCACAAAGATTCCTGGCATCTGGAGAAAGGAGTACTTTAGTCATGAGGGCTGGAGATCAGAACTTCAACATCCACTCAATGCTCCATTAGAAGGTTTGAAACACAAACAACAAATTGTGAGTTATTTGCACTAAGGTTTAATGACTCTAAAATACCAGTGCTTTAACCAAATAAAAACAAAAGGCAATAACCACAATATAAAACTGGGGAAAGGATATGGAGAGAAAATTCATATCATGAATGGAAAAATATGTGAAAAATATATGAAAAATGTACAAATTTGCTAGTAATCTAAGATCCAAATGCACACACATACATATGTGTGTATATGTAAGTATGTAGTTAACAAGGATGAAAAAGATTAATATCACACAGTGTTAGGAGAGGAAATAGATTTTCTCCACATTGTTCTGTAAATTGGTGCCACCTTTTTGGAAGGATATCTATAAGTAATATGTATCAAAATATAAAATATGCATAACTTTTTATTCAGTTCATTACATTCCTAAGAATTTATCTCATGGAGATTATAGGACAAATGAGCAAAGATAAATATATATAGGGACTGAAAATCACAGCCTTGTGTACAAGAGAGGGCTTTTAAAATGACTTAATTGTCAATTAAGTGATTAGTAGTTTGAATACATTTATGACACTGCAAAACAAAGGAATGCTCTGAAGTTATTTTAGAAGTCTAAGATATGTCTGTCTTGACAGGAAAGATAGCCACAGAATTACTGAATGAAAAAAATCAGGCTGCAATGTACCAAGTTTAGTATTATCTCACTGAAATAAGCTGTTACTATAAAATTATATTTTCAATTTAATTTTAATTAATTTTATTAATTTAATTAATAAATAAATTTAATTTTTATTTTATTATTTGTACTTTTCTGTATTATTTCTATTTTCTAAAATGAGTATTTATTTTTTTTAAAAGCAGAAATAAACTAATTTCATCATTAGCCTAACCATAGAATAAATCAGAAGTGGTGTCAAAAGACAGCTCCAAACCACAGGCACTGAGAAAAGCAGAAAAGAATAGTGGACAGCCTAGTAGACAGAGGGGAATCCAAAAAACTAGAAAAGGTAAATTATTCAAAAAGCACAGTAATCTAGGATTATTTTGTACAGGAGCAAATATAACACAATATTATAGAGAATAAAATAAGTGATGCTCATAGGATGATTTTGAGTGACAAAGAAAACATTGAAGCCCATTTAATATTGCTTGCTAAAGAAGACAAAGAAATGTATACTTTAATTTTTTAAATTTTATTTTATTGAGTTATAGTCATTTTACAATGTTGTGTCAATTTCCAGTATAGACCACAATTTTTTAGTTATACATGAACATACATATATTCATTGTCACATTCTTTTTCACCGTGAGCTACCATAAGATCTTGTATATGTTTCACTGTGCTATACAGTATAAAATGTATACTTTTTAAATGGAGTTTCTACCCAGACAGTTAAAATAATAAAACACGGCAGTGCCTATAGGAGAAAGCTCAAGTTCTGTTGCAAATACCCTCTTGTGCAGCTTCTATTCACCGTAGAGTATTAGAAATGTTGATGAGTAATCCTGTCTTGAATAGAATATCGAGCTAACTCCTGATTATCCATGCGTGTGGGAACCAAGAACATTTAAATCATTAAATATTGTTAGGTTCTAGTCAAGTGGAATGGAGTGACTTAGAAATTTTTTTTTTGCCGGAGGTGAGGAGTGGCTCTGTTGCTAGTGAAATAAAGGGAGTAGGCAAGACAAATGGGTAATAACCTACGGAGGAAGGCATCCTTCTCTGAATAATCAGGAGCTAACTCAAAAACCAAATTAATAATATCCTAGGTTTTCTGAGAGGGAAGGACTATGAGAGGAGGCAGTCCATCCCTTCATAGTGGAGATGGGAGCAGGAGGTCCCTGAGAGTGGCAATATTTGGCCCTCTTAGTGAGTAGCTATGGGTCACTGAGTGCTCTCTAGGGCTTCTCTCTCACTTGCAGCTTGTGCAGGCTCACATTCCTCTATTTTTTCCCAGAAGCCCAGCAACCTTGGGCCTCCAAAGTCTAGCTGGGAATGGTGGGAGATACATGGGCCTGAGCCAAAGAAGTCAAGACTTCCTCAGTACATTCAGTCAGATAACAAAGAAGGTCACTATGGATTAATGCCAGTCTTGTATGACTTCTGGCACCATCTACAACAGATACAAGAGAAATAAATGGTGGAAAGAATCAAGCCCACCTGAAAAATCTGAGTTGGCAGAGACATGTGTGGAGAGAAGTCTTGAAAAACTCAACAGCATCCTGGATAAGTACAATATGGTGACTTTTGCATTTCATAAAATTAGATGTGACCTAACTCTGTATTTGGACAAAAAGGCAAAACATTAATGTTATCTGGAAGCCACTTGTATTAGTTTATTAGGGCTGCCATAACCAAGCTTCACAGATTGGGAGATTTAAAAAAAATAGAATTTTATTTTCTCACAGTTTGGGAGGCTAGAAGTCTGAGATGAAGGTGTTGGCAAGGTTGGTTCATCTGAGGCCGCAATCCTTGGCTTGGAGATGCTGTCTTTGCTCTCTCTTCTTACACAGTCTTTTGTACCTGTCTGTGTCCTAATCTCTTTTCATAATGACACAGGTAATAGTGGATTAGGGCCCACCCATATAACCTCATTTTACTTTAATTATCTCTGTAAAGACTCTATCTTAAAATACAGTCACATTCTAAGGTACTGGGGGTGGGTGGTTAGGGTTTCAATATATGAATTTTGAGGGGTACAACTCAGCCCATAATACCATCCATAGAGCTTCTGTTATTTGTATGGACAAATAGACAAAGTGCACTGTCCTTCATGCTCCAGCTCTGAGCCACAGAGAAAAATACTGAAGACACAGGGAGAAACACTCATCTCCCCTTTCAGACCACTTACTCTTTCCCAGTGTGAGGATTTGCACCACTCTCCAGCTTATCACATAGGCCCTCAAGACTATTCACCTCAGAGTATTTAATAACTGTCCATCTGTGCTAGGCATTATGGGGAGCACAATGAGGAATATGGCCCTACAGTGACCCTCAAGTCGTTCATTGTCTTCTACGTTGCTAAGAGCCAGATGAGCTCAAGAAGAGTGGGATGGATCAAGAAAGTTGTAGGGTCACTCAGAACAGGGAGAATGCAGTGGCTGCCAGGACAGATTCTGCCCCTGGACCTAAAGACCCCAAACTTCGATAATAATGTAATTGAAGAATGAGGCAACTTGACTGCCAGAAAAACAGGCGATTTTATTGGCAAAACATGCATCATTGCAATTAAAGTCTGGCAAAAGCCCATTCTTAAGCTGACCCTCAGAGAAACACAATTCTACGAAGAGTTTACAAGCTTCAAAATCAAAATAATTTTCCATGGTCACGTCAATGGTTCTATGCCCCTCCCATTATAATAGACACAACCAAATGTCATGGGAGGAGAGTGGCTGGCCATTGGGGTGAATTAATGTGGAGAGAATCCTGTAAGACCAGCTGCTACAATTTTTGCCCTCTTCTGATATTATGAATATTCTGATATCCTGTTCATATCAAACAGAATATATATGATTCTTCTTTCCTATATATAGCTTTTGTTTTTACATTGAGTGGAAAAAATAACTGTGCCCAAGATCTGGAGACAAGTTGAATTACCAGAAACACCATGGTTCAGCTAGCTGGGAAGGAAAACTAAGGAAAACCAGAATGGAAATGTCTACCTATCTTTGGCTATACTGATTTGAAGAGTCTGGGTGCAGGATAGCATATCTGGAGTTTCAAGAATGACTAAATGGCCAATTTCATTTGAATATTAGACCTATGTATGATTTATAATATTACATCTCAAACAGAGACATGCCACTCTGTGTTGGTGAGCTCAGGACAGGCTTTCCCTGGAGTTGGCTGGAGAGCAAGAGTGGCACCAGAGCAAGACCCATGGATTGAAAAGTATGAAATTCGGAGGCTAGCCTAGCATCTCAGCATCATCGGCCAAGGATTTGCACCATTTCTCTGATATGGGTTTGTTTTTCTAACAACATCATTAATTTTGGCATTCAGGAATATGAACTGAGATTCAACTGTGTGCCAGAATCTATGGATAAATGCTATTGAGAAAAATAAAGCAAAATAAGGGAGTTAAGGAGTATCTAGGAGTTGGGTAGGCCTTTTTTAAACTGAGGTCTCATAGGACACACTGATGAGGAGCCTGAGGGAGGTGAGGAAGTGAGCTATGTGGCTATTTGGGGAAAGACTGTTCTGTGCACAGGGAACAGGAAGTGCAAAACCCCTGAGGCAGGAGTACACCTGATGTGGATTAAGTACAGAATGGAGATCAGGGTGGCTGGACTCGATTGAACTCTAGGATGAGTAATTAGAGAGGTAAGAGAGTCAGAAGGAAGCCAGCTCATATCAGTTCACCTAGTCATCTGTAAGGATTTTGACTATTGCTCTGAGTTTGGGGGCTCTTGAAAAGAAAAAAATGGCCTGATCTGATTTAGGTTTTTTAAAGGATCACCCAAGCTACAATGTGAAAATTAGTCTGCCATCACAAAAGGGCATAGATAGTGATATCACTTAGGAGACTATTGCCCAGGGAAGAGTTCATGGTAGCTGGGACCAGGATGAAGAGAATGAGAAGTAGATCGATAATGGGAAAATTGTCAAGGTTGAGCCAATAACATTTGCTGATGCACTGGGTAAATTTCTGCAGGTAAGATTTTTCTCTCCATTCACTGCATCACTTAAATTCTTGGTCTTTGCACAAAGGAGCACACCTGGAATTCCATGTCAGAAAGGGAATCCATGGGATCCTGTGCCTCTTAATTGATGACCTTGAAAACCCAGGATCTGAGGATGGATACTTAAACTGTGAAGCTTGCCTTATCTTGCAGGGCACATTCAATCTAGCTTCACTTGCACACTCTTAGTTTGAGCTCAATAACCATGTGGCATGCTTAATTCTTTGATAAATGCAGTTTTGTTCAGACTCTAGTGAAGCTGATAGGGAACTGAATTAAAGGCAGACAAGTAAAATTCTCAGATAATTTCCACTAGAGTAAGTATAAATTCAAGGAGGAAATGCAACATTATGAATTCTTCAAGGTCAAATATGCACATTTCAAGTAAAGGACTTGAGGGAAATCTCATAAAATGGACAAGAAGGGTCATCCAAACATGTGACAGCATCATGCAGCACTCCCCAAAAGGTGGAACCAGTGCTGCCAGGACTTGAGTGCAGTGGGAGTAACATGGTAAATGGCTTTTGTGTCAGAAGAATGGGCTTTTAAAAATTTCAAGAGGCCCTCTAAAAATAAAATAATTACTTCACAATAGAGACCTCATCTTGGTACACATTTCAAACATGTTTTATATTTTAAAAACTGAATAACAGTAGCCCACAATGTGGTCAGTTGAATGTTTCCCAAGTTTGACTAACAGTAAAGGAACTACAAATAGCCAGCCACGTGATGGTCAAAGTTCAAATCCAAGCTGTCAGGAGCAATGTGATAGTAACTCCATGCCAGGAAATGTTAGATCTTCATGAAGAAAGTGATTATGCTCTATTTTTTAGACCCTGACTAGATATCAATCTAAAAGACAGTAAGTGAAGAGGCAAGCACTTTAGGTGGTAGCCAAAGTAAGGACAAACTTTTGGTCAAAAGTACACAGGAGGAAGAGCATTCATATATGTGACCTTTGGAGAGGACTGAGAAAAAGGTAATGACATGAGGTCTCTGCAGAGTTTTGCTAAGTTGAAAAATAAGGGAGAAAGATCATACTCCTGCAGGACAATATGAAGAGTTTTGTTAACCCGCTCCCTCCCTAGTGGAATGGTAAAAAACTATACAACCAAAAGCAGCAGCAATCGTTTAAAGACTCTGGAAATGGTCCAAAGGGCAAAAACAAATGAAGAAACATCTATTTGACAATATCTACAAAAATTCCATAAGAAAAGCAAGAATCTGTGGTATTTAAATGAAGACTACTCCCTCTCTCCCACCTCCCTGTTCAGTGAGGCAGAGACTCTCAACACAGGAGATAACAGTAACAAAAACAATACCAAAGAACTAGAAAGGACAATTAAAACAGGCTCAGAGGACTACAGGTTTAGGAATTATTAGTCATGAATTTTAAATAACAATGTTTACTATGTTTAAGGAAATGAAACAATAGATTGAGAATTTTCTCTTTAGAAAATTAGTAATAATAAAAATAATACACAATGACTTTCTGGAACTGGATTTTGAGATTAAATTCAGTGAGGATCTCGTTGCAGGTAGAAAAATGGCATACTAGTAACTTATACTAAAATTATCTTTTATATTGCTTGGAGTGAGGCGCCTTTTGTAAGACTTTGGGAAATCACATATCTTTACCGCTTGATCAGTGTAGGAGTAATAATGACTATGTCTGTGAAGCAGGATGGTTAACTCTATTTTACCTCTGAAGGAAGAAATGTATTCTTGCCTCTGACTTCTTCCTTTATAGCATTATGTACCCAGTATAGGATGGTGAGTGACAATGGAGAGATTTTTTTAAACATTCTATTGTGAAATTTTCAAATACACAAAGAGTTGAAAGAATTGTAAAATGGATGCATGTATTCTAGATTTGGCAATATTTATGAAATTTTAGAACTTCATAAATTAAAAAGGCGGCATAATCTTAAAATGTGCAAGAGACTATAACAGACTCTTCATAAAAAAGATAGACAATAACTATATAAAATGCTGGTCAAGCTACTTAGTAAACACAAGAATACAAATTTAAACCACCATTAAGATACTACAACATGGAAGGAGGGCTCCATAAACAAGGTAGATTCTTATCTGCATGGCATTGTATTTGCAAGTCTGAGAAAAGTTAACTGACTCCCTATCAAAGTTTTTTTATTTCTTTCTAGTTACATAAATGGTAAGCAGACAGAAGGCTGAACAAAATCCAGCAAGAAGTTGAACAATATTGGAAATAAATCATCAAGAGAATACAGGTTTATTTTTGGTAATCTAAATCACATTTAACATATTTATAAAATTTCAAAATAATGAAGGAAATCCATATTTGTTTCAGAGGGCTAGAAAGTATTCAAAGCATAAGTAAATAAATTATATTTCCACTAGCAAGAGAAAAACATGACTGCTATTTTGATATATACTTTCCCAGTTGTTTGTATGTCTACATGAACATATGTGTGTGTGCCCGTGTGTGTGTGTGTGTGTGTGTGTGTGTCACAGTCTTCCAATTTTGCTTTTAATTTGAATAAGTTTGAAATTTTGGGACATTTGTTATGCATAGATAATTTGAGTTTTAAATTTGGAATATAAAACTTATGCTTCTCGCCAGAATGAAATAATAGGGATCAAATGTACATGCCTACCTGAAACAACTGAAAAAACAGACAAAATATATGAAACACAACTTTTCAATTTTTTGGAATGAGGCAACAAAGGACACCGGTTTCTGATAGAAAATGAACGAATGAGGCAAGCCCTCCAACTGCCCCCAGATGACTTCCTGGAGAGAGATTGCATACTGCAGTGCACAGTGGGGGAGCCTGATTGTCTCCTTGTGTTGAGGAGATGGAGCTGGGGGATGAGGGAGGCCAAGGAAGCTAGACGATGCAAGACAGGATGCTGGAGAGGAGAAAGGTGCACAGAGATCTCCTAAGTTCACATAGAGTTGGCTTAGTTCTTGTTCCCAGTAGTCAGAGTGGAAAACCTCCAAATTCATAGTGCATTGGTTAGAGTACTCAAAAGGATTTTGCCTTAGTAGTGAAGAAATATTGACCATAGATTAAACACTGCTCTCATCTTACCAACAAAGCTTAAAGCAAGAATCCAAAGAATCATACTATTTTCAAGTCACTTAACTGTGTCCCAGTTAACTCTTATAGAAACCATTTCAATGGGATTAAGCTACACAGCTTTAGTAGATTGTATTTGGTTCCTGTTGCTGCTGTAACACATTACCAAAATTATCAAGGTTTAAAGCAACACAAATTTATTCTCTGACAGTTCTAGAGGTCATAAGTTTAAAATAAGTCTTACAGAACTAAAATCAGTCCTGGTTCCTTCCAGCCTCTAAAGCTGCCAATATTCCTTGGCTTGTGGCCAAATCACTCCTATCTTTGTTTTTGTGGTCACAATGCCTTCATGTCTTTTTTTTTTTTTTCTTCAAACATCCCTCTATTTCCCTCTTGTAAGGACCCTTGTGATTACATGTAGCGCCCATCCACATAATCCAGTATAATCACCATATATCACATGATCCTTAATTTAATCACACCTGCAAGGTCCTTTTTGCCATATAAGGTGACATTCATAGGTTTCAGGGATTGAGACATGGGTATCTTTATGGGGGTTATTATTCAGCCTACCATACAGATTTTGGTTGAGATTAGGGAATCTGGACATCAGTCAAGGGGACTGTGTGCCATGTTGGGAACAGAGGCAAGAGGTGAAAGGAAAAATGAGTCAAGCTCTCTGCTCTTGTTGAGGGTGTTTGAACGTGACCTAAGAATAATTCCAAAAGAAGGAAGCATGAGTGGAAAGATCAAGTCAGTTGGTGTTGAGAGGCTACTGGGTCAAGGGAGAGACCTGTTTCCAAGAAGAGTCTGAAGCAGACACAGGCTTGGGCAGACAGAGACAGGGATTGAGATCATCAAGAAGGAAGAATCTGTGCAAAATCCTTACTGGGGGGTAGGCTGGAAGAAGAATAACCAATTCTCTACTGAGAATAGAGAATAGATGAGTAGATAGGAAGCCAGTGTGTGCCTATGTGTGTCTAGTTCAGGGAAGGTGGCAATAAGGACTTTGGGAAGCAAGAAATGGGATGGTAAAGTGTGCTGGGGATGCAGAGGTTGGAGGCCACAAGTTGTTGACAGTACTGAAAAGCCACGCAGCAAAATTGACACTCAGGGTATTGGACAGAATGGAGTCTGAATCCGTATAAATACCTCTGCAGGAGCATGAGGAAGTCTACAGGCTTTCCCAGCCATACTAAAGAGGAAGCCTAGAGTTGTGTGGCTGGGTATCAGGACCGACTGCCCCAAGAAGAAGGACAGAGTACTATTGAGTGGACAGGATTCCAGGTTTAAGGTCCTGATTCTGATTTCAACCAGACTACTCTGCCTTCCTAATGTTCATGGAATGGATTTCTGTGGAAGGCTTCAGTTGAAATAAAAGATCCCACCTCTAAGATTTTGACAACCACAGTCTTCCAGTTAGATACAAGATGCATCACAGAGATTTTCCAGTTAGATATAGGATGAATAGGATGGATTCAAGGAATCCTAGTCTCCTGAGACCAATGTTGTCTCCAGCACCTTGCTCTGTTATGGGCAACTTGAGTTACTGCAGAGCTGCCAGCTGCCTGAAATGAGGTTAGAGAAATTAACTAAGTGTCTGAGTACTGGTGGATGTATGCTCAACCTTGACAAGGATGCCAGGAGCACAGTATTAAAAGTAACCTGAGGTGGCATATATATGCCTATACTCAACTGTAAATCCCCAAACAGAGGAATATTTTCTGTGTTTCTTTAAAACATATATATATATGTTATACATATATATGTATTTATATATATATATATATGCGCGTGTGTGTGTGTATATGTGTGTGTGTGTATATATATGTGTGTGTGTGTATATGTGTGTGTATGTGTATATATGTGTGTGTGTGTGTATATATGTGTGTGTGTGTGTGTGTGTGTGTGTATATGTGTGTGTGTGTGTGTGTATATATGTGTGTGTGTGTGTGTGTGTATATATATATATAATTACTGGACGGTCTCATTCACTGATTCAAAATGTGGAGGCTGCCTCCTGCCTGGGCCTTCTGCCTCCATGGAAGAAACACAGAGTGCTACAACTGCTCACATAACTCATAATTCCCATGGGAAACTACCACTGAGGGTGTCACTGTGGATATGTCTTCCTCAGGCCCCAAGACCATCTTGGAGGTGGGTATGCTCTCCACAGGATGGTCCATGGTACTTCCTGTCTTGGGTTCCACATGTCCCTATCAGTTTGATAAGGAAGGGTGTCATCCCCATGGGTTTTCCATCTACCCTGCAAATATCTGCACATTGGGCCAATCTTGTATCCCAGACTATGTCTGGTGGCAACATGGGCCAGCCATTATAGCACAGGACACCTGTCCTTATTGTGCCAAGAACTCAGAAACCCTGGGAAGCAGCCTGAGCCAGAGACACTACCCGGACAGTTTTTCAAAGCATGTCCATACTCAGCCCTTTATCCGCAGAGTCTGAGGAGGTTAGTCCCTTGGCTTTCCCCTTCCAATTTCACCCTCCTTGCAGCTCTGCAGCCCCTTTCACGGCTCATGGGTATTCCTGGTCTATCTCAGCTGTCCCCAGTCACCAACCCCACTCACTCACAGAGCCCTGACCTCGCTGGAGGGCTGCACTGCACCCAGGGGGAAAGTCCCCAGCCCCCAGAAGGCATCACGGCAGCTCCCAGTCCTGAGACACTGGCGAGGGTGCACTGGACCGCTAGAATAGTCAAGAGATGAAGCTCCTCTGAATGATGCAGGGAGCCAGGTGTGCTGTTCCTGACAGAGGTAGGGAGACTCTAAGGTTGGGGTGCAGTGTCTGGCATGCTGTTGGTCCGTTCACTCGATAGACCTGGCCGCTCAGACCACTCTGCAACTTCCAGCTGGGGAGGATGATCCAGAGATTTCCCCAGCCTGTTCCTCTTCCTTGTCCTGTATCCCTTCCGCTCCCCAACTTCTCTCCCTCAGGATCCTTTTCCCTACACTGAACTCTGGATTCAGGGCCCTGGCTGCCGGCCTGCCTGGGGGGTCTCTGGACTTGGCTTTGCACTTGGTCTCTCTTGTGGACTCTGCAATGGCTCTCACTGAGAGGATGCTCTCAGTGTCCCTCACTAGCTTGGGGTGTCCTGTCTGGTGCCCTTCCCTGGCTCCTAGTCATTCTGACCAAACTGTCCCTTCTCAAAGTAAAAGGGAAACACCCTGTTGATATTTCAGAATTTTAATCATTTGTGATTTTTTATGAGAATATGAATTGGTATAGCAGTTTTGGAATAAAATTCCAGAAACATTTATAAATTGTTAAACTATTCACACCCTTTCCATGCTCTTCATTAGTATATATATATAAAGAAAACATCCACATTAATCCAAGAATTCAAAGATGTTCATTTTGGGGAGGGTATAGCTCAGCGGTAGAGTGCCTGCTTAGCATGTACAAGGTCATGAGTTTGATCCCCAGTACCTCTGTTAAACAAAAACTGATAACAATAATAAATAAATAAATAAACCTAATTACTTCCCCCAAAAGCAAAACAAGAAAAATTAAAAATAAAAAAGATGTTCATTTCATTTTGTTAGTCATCAACAAAGGGAAAACAACGTGTCCAACAGGAAGAGATTGTTTAACTAATTATGATATACACATACTTTAGCACTCCAGGGGGTAGTTTCAAAAGTGAGGTAGAGTTGTATGTGCTGTCATGGGAGGGTCCTGCCTTCTTTTTGTTAAGTGACAAAGGCTGGTGGCAGAGCAATATCACACGATTACTTAAGTATGCCAAATAAAACCACTAGGTTTTTTAGAATATATATATATTTGAAATATATATATATTATAAATATATATATATAGAATACATATATATATGAAAAAGCCCATAGGCAGCTCTAAAACAACTTACACTGGATTGTTAGTTGCAGTCATTTCTGAGTAGTGAGCTGAATTGTGGAGAAACTTTGAAAAGGGGATACTGTGATTTTTCTGTATTTTTAGACTTTTTTGAAATAGGACCCTATAAACTACTACCTTTGTAATTAAATGATTTATGTAAACCTAACAACAGAAGTAGCAGCTGTGTCAGTTAAAGTTACTGCTACCTGATGCAACAAACCCTGTATGTGAGATAATGTTTTGCCTATATTTTCTTCAAGGAGGTTTATTGTATCTGGTCTTATGTTTAAGTCTTTGATCCTTTTTGAGATGATTTTTGTGTATGGTGTAAGGGAGTGTTCTAGCTTCATTGCTTTACATGCTGCTGTCCAGTTTTCCCAACACCATTTGCTGAAGAGACTGTCTTTATTCCATTGTATATTCTTGCCTCATTTGTCAAAGATTAGTTGACCAAAAGTTTGTGGGTTCATTTCCGGGCTCTCTCTTCTGTTTCATTGGTCCATATGTTTGTTCTCCTAGGGCAGTCTACCCAAGCAATAGAAATAAAAGCAAGAATAAACAAATGGGACCTAATCAAACTTACAAGCTTCCACACAGCAAAGGAAACCATAAGTAAAACAAAACAACAACCTATGGAATGGGAGAAAATTTTTGCAAACGATGAAACCGACAAAGGCTTGATTTCCAGAATATATAAGCAGCTCATACGACTTAGTAAGAAAAAAAACAAACAACCCAATTCAAAAATGGGCAGAAGACCTAAACAAGCAATTCTCCAAGGAAAAAAATGCAAATGATCAATAGGCACATGAAAAAATGCTCAATATCACAGAGAAATGCAAATCAAAATTACAATGAGGTATCACCAGCCAGAATGGCCATCATTCAAAAGTCCACAAATGACAAATGCTGGAGAGGCTGTGGACAAAAGGGAACCTTCCTACACTGCTGGTGGGAATGCAGTTTGGTGCAGCCACTGTGAAAAACAGTATGGAGATTCCTCAAAAGACTAGGAATAGACTTACCATGGGACCCAGGAATCCCACTCCTGGGCATATATCCAGAAGGAAGCCTACTTCAAAAAGACACCTGCACCCCAATGTTCACAGCAGCACTATTTACAATAGCCAAGACATGGAAACAGCCTAAATGTCCATCAACAGATGACTGGATAAAGAAGAAGTGGTATATTTATACAGTGGAATACTACTCAGCCATAAAAACCGACAGCATAATGCCATTTGCAGCAACATGGATATCCCTGGAGAATGTCATTCTAAGTGAAGTAAACCAGAAAGAGAAAGAAAAAAAACATATGCGATCACTCAAAAGTGGAATCTAAAAAAAAAAAAAAAGAACATAAATACAAAACAGAAACAGACTCATAGACATAGAATACAAACTTGTGGTTGCCAAGGGGGTGGGGGGTGGGGAGGGACAGACTGGGATTTCAACATTTGTAGATACTGACAGGCATATGCAGAATAGATAAAGAAGATTATACTGTATAGCACAGGGAAATATATACAAGATCTTGTGGTAGCTCACAGTGAAAAAGAATGTGACAATGAATATATGTATGTTCATGTATAACTGAAAAATTGTGCTCTACACTGGAATTTGACACAACATTGTAAACTGACTATAACTCAATAAAAAATGTAAAAAAAAGAACAACTCGGTACACTTTCTCTCTTAGAGGAACTATTATTTAATTTCAATGTGGGGGAGCCTTCCCCAGCTGGATGGAACTCAGAGTTCCTAGAATTTGAGTCAAAGACCAACTCCATCCTCCCTGCTCTGGCTGCTCTTCCATGCAAACTATGATTTTCATTCATTTTACTCCCATCAAAGATACAGCCCTTGCTTACATCTGTCCAAACTGTACTTAAGATTATCTAACTCAAATGTCCTTTAAATGCAGTGGGTTCTGGCTTTCCACGGCCAGGGAAAAGAGTGTCAGTCTAGAGGGTACCACTTCAAAGCAGTATCATCATGTATCTCCAGAAATCCTTGCAGATGACGTGTATAAAGCAACTAGTCCATGCACTGTATTCAGTTGCACTGGAACAAGAGTGTAGGGCACCTACCCCATCTGTCCCAGGTGGAGATTTCTCTCTGTTTTTTCCACCATCCGAAAAATAACTGCTAAGTGCAAGTTTCTATTCCAGGCTTTCCTGTCACCCCTAAGACACAGTGTCTGCAAGTCTGGCCACTGCCACCACCCAGCTTCATTACACCCAGCTCCTCCAGAAGGAATTGCAGTTTCCCAAAGCTCCAAACTGCCCTGGCTTGGGGCATTTACTTTTGAGTATTACCTGTAGCCCCCACTTTTTCATCCCTTTTTTTACATGTTATTTAGTACTTAGGTCTTAGTCCTTAGTTAGAACTTAGAGACTATCTCACAATTTTCCTGATATGAGTGCTGCTCCTAGACCCCAACTTTATGGATGGGGGTGTCTTGCTTATCCCAGTGTCCCTCCTACTTACACAGGGTCAATCCCTAATTAATGACTGCAGAATAAAAGAGCCAATGAGTAGGGAGTCTTATTTATTAAGATTTAATATCTCCTACATTCTTCAATAATCCAAGCATATCCAGGTATGTATCTTTTAATTTTACAGAACAACACAATAAAAGGGATAAGGGAAGGCAAGAATTTACCATTTTTTTCTTTTTTTCTCGATTCGTCTATTTACCAGCTATTTTAGTGCAGTCTTCTTTCACATTTCCAAGGAAAGTTCTTTTCCAATGCCATGTTATGTTGTTCAACATCACAAAATAAGATGGAAAGCTTCCCAATTAATTTTACAAAATAGCAAAATGTAGAAAATGTTAAAAGCAGCAAGAGAAAAGCAACTTGTTACCTGTGAGGGAGCCTCCATAAGAACAATAGCAGATTTTTCAGCAGAAATTTTACAGACCAGAATACAGTGACATGATATATTCAAAGGACTGAAAGGAAAGAAAAACTTCCAAGCAACAATATTCTACCCAGCAAAGTTATCTTTCAGAATTGAAGGAGAGAGAGTTTTCCATTCAAGCAAAAGCTAAAGGAGTTCATTACCACTAAACCAGCCTTATGAGAAATGTTAAAGGGACTTCTTGAAGCTGAAATAAAGGTCGCTAATTAGTAACAAGAAAACATATGAAAGTATAAATCTCATTGTAAATGTAAATATATAGTAAAGGTAGTGGATTAATCATTTATAAAGCTAGTATGAGGGTTAAAAGACAAAAGTAGTACAAAATAACTGTAGCTACAAAATAGGCAAAATACTCACTTCTTGCATAAACAGCAACGCATTTGTGGTCAATGTCATTTGTAAACTCAGAATTTGAACTTAATTAAACTTTCTATTAATAGGAACAACATTTGAAAAATACCAAAAGAGAAAAAATAATCTCCAAATTACTCTTATATACCAGAAACACAAAGGTGTTATATACTCAATCCTCTCAAGCCCCATCCTGCCTCTTCACTACTTAGAATGGTGACTATTCTCTTCAAACTGAGTGAATAATCTGCCTCAGACTTCACTTGTGGCGACAGAAGCTGTTGGGTGTGACCCTGGCCCTGGCCCTACCAGTGGCTCTGACCCTACCACTGGCCCTGACCCTACTACTGGCCCTGGCTGCAACTCTGGCTTGAGATCTCTTTTCCTCATCTCTCAAAGCATCCTCATACAAGATAGGAAAGGCATTGGGGATGGTACCATTTATTTTGGCCAAAAGCTCTAGGATTTTCATCTTGCTGGTCTCTGCGTGGGCCCGAGGACCCCACAGGAACTCGTGGCGAGCGGGATCGCTGTTGGCCACCTGCCGGTACTCCAGGTACCCCTCCTGCACCCACACTTTGGTGATGAGTTCCCTGGGCTCCCCATAGATGAAGTGCTTCCTCCCAGCACAGAGCCCCATCACACTCAGCACTTCCCAGATGTTCTGCTCAGGGGAACAGTTGCCATCCATGAAGATCACACTCAAGATATTTATAAGGAGGCCAGTCTTGGGCACACTTTGGTCATCACTCAGCATCCCATTGTAGGTGAGGCCCAAGGTGTTGACCAGGACATAAGAGTGGCTGATGGGGTCCAATTCTTTCACATCAATGCCAAAGACCAGCTGGAGGCACTCAGAGGCTTGGCTGAGGATCACAGGGAAGTGGTCCTGGTAATCTTTGATTACAATAAGCATTTCTACTTTTGTGATTAGCTCCTTTGTGTGATATTTGAGGAGCAGGAACCCCACTAGATCAGCCACCTTATCTTCTATGGCATCTTTAAACAAGGACCCAGTGACTGGCAGGGACTGCAAAGTGCTTGGGCCCTTCCCATCTTGGCTGCTGGAGCCCTGATCTGATTTGATTGATGGTGTGACTGCCATGGCAATGTGGGAGGAGCAGACTCTCTGAGAACCCTGGAGAAGACTTGGTGTCCCAACAGCACCAGAAACCTCCTTTATGGTGCTTGGGATGACAAAATGGGAAGATAAGAAGGAGGAGGGAGAGGAGGAGGAAGCGGAGGAGGGAGAGGAAGAAGAGGAGGTGCTGGAGAAAGACGAAGAAGTACTGGTGGAGGAAGAGGAGGAGGAAGAGGAACAGGAGGAGCTGGAGGAGGAGGAGGGAGAAGAAGAGGAGGAACAGGGGGAGGAAGGAGAGGAAGGGGAGGAAGAGGAGGAGGATGAGGAGGAGGAAAAGGACGAGGCTTCCTCCTCCTGAGACTCAGGAACGAGTGCGCTCAAAAGGCTCCATACCCTGCTTTCAGACTGAAGACCTTCCTGAAGCATGCAACGCAAACACTTCGTGTAACACCAATGCTTTGGAGTGGGAAGAATGATAACTCCTGTTAGCAAGAGTATGGACACAAGGTGGGCAACTGGATCCACAGGCCTGGGGGAGAGAGGGAGTGTCAGTGGCCCGGGCTGAGAAACCCACCGTGGGGGGCTCTGACAAAGGCTACTTACAGGTCTCCTCTTCAGGGGTGCCCTCGGCCTCACAGGGGCTCTCCTCCTGGTGGACGGTCGTCTGTGAACCTGACGGGGGAAGTGAGGCGGCTCCTCAGGGTGCAGCCGGCACAGCCCGAGGTTCTGGGGGCAACACGGGGTGTGTGGAGTGGACGTTGGCCTCGTGGGGTCCCCTCTGTTCCGGGAGCCCCCGGGTACACACTCAGGGCCCACACCTCACCTTCAGTCCTGGCACTGCCAGCCTCCTGTGCTCTGTGACCCGAGAACACGTGTCTCAGACCTAGGCCTTCCCGGTGTCTGGAGCCCCTGGGAGAGAAAGGAGGGGAGACCTCGGATCTACACTGTGGCACAGCCCTGGATCCGCGTGCTGGCAGGAGGCCTGGGCTCTGGCAGGTTCCCACTCTTCTAGGGTGGGAGGTCCTGTCCGCGCTAACTCAGGGTCCTCACCGGGACTCCAAGCGGGACCTGGGATTCTGCTCTCCAACCACCTGAGGGCCCCATCCTGATAGTAGGTCCCCGGTCTCTCTGAGCCCTGGATGCCGAAGTCAGGACACACCACGTGTGCTCATCCCGCATTGAGGCCTCCCAGGGCTGACAGCAGGGGCAGGATCGGTTGCGTCCCCTCTGTTCTGGGATCTCGGGTCCCTCACTCCTCCCTCGGGGTCACCTTGACTCCTGGCAGGACCTGGGATTCCCCTCTCAGCCCACCTGAGGCCCCGCCCGTCATACCAAGACCCCAGTCCCTCTGAGACCCGCATTTCAGGAACTGCTGCCCGAGGTCCTCCCGCCCCATGGCCTCCCACGACTGACTCTGTTCTGGGGTCCAGGGTCCCTGAATGCTAACTCGCGGTCGTCACCTTCACTCCCAGGCGGCCCTGAGATTCTCTCCTCCGCAGACCTGAGGCCCCCGCCCTTTCACTATGTCCCCAGTCTGTTTGAGACTCGGATGCGGAAGTCAGGACAAACCACGTGGGCCTGTCCTCCCCTCGGGCCGCCGGACAGCTGAAAGCAAGGGCGCCTTTCTGTGGGATGGCCACTTTTCTGGGTTCAGGGGCCCCTCCTTCCTGCTTGAGGGTCCTCACTTTGACTCAGGCGGCATGTAGCCTCCCCTTGGAGCCCCCGAGGCCCCGCCCCTCATCCCAGGACCCCAGTCCCTCCGAGACCCGGATGGCAGGAAACGCCACAGCTGGTCACCCTGCCCCAAGGCCTCCAAGGTCCAACACTGCCCCGGGGTGCAAGATCCGTCCATTCTCCCTCGGGGTCCTCACCTTGACTCAGGCGGCATGTAGCCTCCCCTTGGAACCCTCGAAGCCCCACCCCTCATCCCAGGACCCCAGACCCTGTGAGACCCGGATGTCAGGAAATGCCGCCGCTGGTCACCCTGCCCTAAGGTCTCCAAGGACCAACACTGTCCCGGGGTGCGGGATCCCCTGTTCTCCCTCAGGGTCCTCACTTTCACTCAGGCAGCACTGGCCTCCCCTTGGACCACCCGAGGCCCCGCCCCTCATCCCAGGACCCCAGTCCCTCCGAGACCCGGATGTCAGGAAGTCAGGACCCCACGAGTGCTCATCCCACCCAGGCCCTCCCAGGGCTGGCAGCAGGGGCGGGGATCTGTGGGGCCCCTTCGGTCCTCCCTCAGCGTCCTCAGCTTGAGCCCCGGCAGGTCCTGGGACGCCCCCTTGTTGACCCGAGCCCACACCCTCATACCAAGGCCCTCACTGCCCTGAGACCCCCAGGGGAGTCTGTGGACTCACAGCAGGCCACCAGGCCCAGGGCTTCCCAGGACTGTGGACGCTAGGGGCTGAGATGAATTCCCCGGGGGTCCCTCAGCCCTCCCTCTGGTGTACACTGTGTAACATGGGCCTCCTTCCCTTTGTGGACCTGAGTCTGCACCTCTCAGACCAAGGCTCTTAACCCCTTAGTTCTCTGAGGAGGTGTGGGGGAGGGCAGGAGAGTGCAGTTTCCTGCATATCAACATCAAACACAATTTCTGGCATGTTAATACCTGCCTCATCCATACCACGCTGTTAAAAACCCAAGTCTGGATACTGTAACTTCTGAGATGAACCAACCTCCTGTCCCCAAGATTTGAAATAAAACTTAGATACTCAGTTGAGCAAATCTGTTCACTGAATACAGCCTGAATGCAGTGATTGCAACCTGGAAAGCATAAAACTGAGGAGAGCTATATGGGCCCTGTGCAAAGGAGTGGGATTGGAAGTTTCCCTGGTAGTAGCCAAGAAGTGAGTGGTTTTCAAGATGCATAAGAGAAATTTTTAGGAGGGACATGGGAAGATTCACATCTCCACAGAAACTTAAGTACATCTGTATTACCTTGGAGGGATTTTAGGTAAGACATAGAAATCAGTTAATAGTAAAGGGTGAAAGAGAACAGAATGAACCACTGAAATGGCTGGCCTTGGGGAAAGGTTTGGTGGAAACACCCTTTCTCTGCCATGCGACTCCCTAGAATTGACCATCGGATGGTAAGAAGCAGTGATTAGTCAGTTTGAGAAGGGTTTTTAGGGGTGTTAAAGAAATGGCTCTATTTCTCCAATCAAAGGCCTCCCTCCCAACCCCCATGAGTGTGTCAGGATGGTGCTTTATGATGTCTAATGTACATTTGCCCCCCCAGCATCTTCCCTACCCAAGGACATGTCAGGATGGTACTTCATGATGCCTAAGCCTCTCCCCCAGGGCTACCATTGGCTGGGGGAGAGCCTTACTAACCAAACAAAGTGTGTGGCCCTTCATTGTCCAAGAGAGGGGTATGTATAGGCATGTCAGGAGTTCTGGGGTAGACCACTGGAAAATTTTGATATGGGGAAGGTGACCGGGAAACCACAAGTCCCTAGTACAGTTATGGAACAACTGATCCCGAGCACCAAAAGGAGGAAGTAGAGGAAAATGCCCTGTCAACCCAGGTCCGGAGGCAGTGTCAAGGTGAGATGACCCCATCCAATCTCCTCCTCCTCTTCCTCATTAACACTTCTCCAAAACCCCTACCGTGTTCTTGTCTGGCAGACTGCCCCTCCTCAGCTCACTTCCTTTCTCATGATGCCCTTGTTCTCATTCATTCCCCCATCATCTTCCCCCAAACCAATGTCCTTCTGTGTTCACCTTGTTGTCCCTCCATGTTTCCAAAACAACCACGGGGGTAAAAAGTCTTCTTCAAGGAAGTTCAAGAGAAAAAAGCTCTCCAATAACTCCTACGCCTTCAATGTGGGGTCATTTTCACAGGCCAGATGAGGAACTGAATCAAAATGAACCAGAGCATGATCAAGAGAGTGTGGAAAAATCCACCACTTCAAGTGATGACCTGGGCAGCTAGTAACTTCAGAGCAAGGCCTGAGACCTTAGAACTATCTGCCAAGTCTCTGAGGTCTGGCCCCTGAGAAGTGGCCAGTGGTGTATAGGCTAAATCTTATACCTACATGGTACAATAGTGATGATTAAAATAAAATCTACAAGTTGTGAAAAGATGTGTGTGTGTCTTAGTGAGTTCTCTGAACATGAGGAGGAAGGAAGGGATGTGGCAGGTGCTTGAGCAGGGAAGAAGGCAGGGTCCTGCAGCATTGTGGGGTCAGATCAGAAGGTCCACAGTTAAGCAGTCACAGAGGATAAGGATTGGGTAAGGTATGAGCACTGAAACAAACAAAAACAAAGAAAGAGCATACTTTATCCTGTGGGCAAGGAAGAAAAGGACTTGGTGTTTCTGCCTGTGTATGTATTTGGGGAGCAGGGCATGATGTCAAAGTGTGGATTGCAAGAACCTATATGGAGTGATATACTTGGGTGGCAGCACCACTCCACAAAAAGGGCAAATACATCACTTCTAGGCCACTTACCTCATAGTTGTGTTTATTGCATCACCTGCTATGCTGTAAGCAACTCAAGGAACTCAAAATGAACAAAAATCTCACGATACTAAAAGTCAATGATGGCACTCCCCAGCACTAAAATAATGGACACTCAAATTCAACACCAATTAGGCCTCTTTCTTGTTAAGAAGCTTGAGGTGGAATAGTGGTTCCCAAAGGCTAGGCAATGAGAGTTGTTCAATCCTGGTGTAGCATTAAACTGCAGATAAAATTTTAACTTACTTTTAATTTTGAGATAACAGTGGGCTTATATGCAGTTGTAAAAAATAATAAAAAGAGATACTGTGTACTCTTCAGCCAGCTCCCCTAATGATTATATATTTTAAATCTGTAGTAGTATAATACCAACTGGGATATTGACATGGACACATTTAAGATACAGAACATGTTCATAACGTCAGGAATCCCTCGTGTGGCCCATTTATGGACACATCCACTTCCCTCCTACTTCCACCCACTTAAATGTGATAACCATTCATGTGTTTTCTATTTCTACGTTGTTGTCACATCAAGAATACTATATAAATTTAATTGCACGGTATATGAGTTTGGGGATTGGCTTTTTCACTCAGCATTATTCTCTGCAGATTCATCCAGGTCATTGCTGTATATATTAATAGTTCATGTCTTTTTATTGCTGAATAGTACTCCATGGTATGTATGTACTACAGTTTGTTTGACCATTACCTCATTGAGGGACATCTGGATTGTTTCTGGTGTTTGGGATGAATAAAACTGAAGTGTCACTTCCTCTGCAAATTACCAAAATATTAGCAAATAGAATCCAACAACACATAAAAAACATTACACATCATGACCAAGTGGGGTTCATCCCAGGGACACAAGGGTGGTTCAACATACGCAAGTCAATCAATGTAACACATCACATCAACAAGAGAAAGGACAAAAACCACATGATCACCTCAATAGATGCAGAAAAAGCATTTGATAAAATTCAACACCCATTTATGATAAAAACTCTCACCAAAGTGGGTATAGAGGGGACATATCTCAACATAATAAAAGCTATATATGACAAACCTACAGCCACCATAGTACTCAACGGTGAAAAACTCAAAAGCTTCCCACGAAAATCTGGGACAAGACAAGGCTGCCCACTATCACCACTCCTATTCAACATAGTCCTGGAAGTCCTAGCCACAGCAGTCGGGCAAGAGAAAGAAATAAAAGGGATCCAAATTGGAAAAGAAGAGGTAAAAGTGTCATTATATGCTGATGACATGTTACTATATATAGAAAACCCTAAAAGGTCCACACAAAAGCTACTAGAGCTGATTGAAGAATTCAGCAAGGTAGCATATTACAAGATTAACGTTCAAAAATGAGTTGCATTTCTTTACACTAACAATGAATCAACAGAAAAAGAAAGTAAAGAAATAACAC
Organism: Camelus bactrianus; assembly: GCF_048773025.1. Classification (NCBI taxonomy): domain Eukaryota; kingdom Metazoa; phylum Chordata; class Mammalia; order Artiodactyla; family Camelidae; genus Camelus; species Camelus bactrianus. The sequence continues at coordinate 115,369,798 of NC_133575.1, read as the reverse complement.
CCTTTAAAATAGCACCCAAAGTAATAAAATACCTAGGAATAAATCTAACCAAGGAGGTGAAAGACTTATACAAGGAGAACTATAAAACACTGATTAAGGAAATTAAAGAAGACTTAAAGAAATGGAAAGATATCCCATGCTCTTGGATTGGAAGACTCAATATTGTTAAAATGGTAACACTGACCAAGGCAATCTACAGATTTAATGCAATCCCTATCAAATTTTGGAATAGTTTGGGAAAGATGATTGTTAACTCTTCTCTAAGTGTTTGGTAGAATTCACCTGTGAAGCCATTAGATCCTGGACTTTTGTTTGTTGGGAGTTTTTAAATTGCTGATTCAATTTCATCACTGGTAATTGGTCAGTTCATATTTTCTATTTCTTCCTGGTTCGGTCTTGGAAGATTGTACATTTCTAAGAAGTTGTACACTTCTTCTAAGTTGTCCATTTACAGAAAAAGTTCTGAATTTTCATGTACAAAGTCTGGGTGAAAAAAAATTTTCATTTCTCTGGACAAACACCCAGAAATATATGGATCATATGGTACTTGCATGTTTAGCTTTATAAGAAACTGCCAATCTGTTTTCCAAAGTGGCTGTGCCATTTTGTATACCCATTAGCAGTTTTATTTTTTTTGTAGAGCAAAAGTTTTTCATATTGATAAGGTCTAATTAACTGTTTACTTTTATGGATGATAATTTGGTGTCAAGCTGTAAGAACTCTTTGCCTAGCCTTACATCCTAATGATTTTTTTTCCTAAAAGTTTTATAATCTTATGTTTTACAATTAAGTCAGTTATTCTTTTTATGTTAATTTTTGTATAAGATGTGAAGTTGAGATAAACTCTTTTTTGTTTTTGTTTGGTTGGGTGTTTGTTTGTTTTGGGCTACAAATGTGCAAAATGGCTCAGCACTGTTTGTTAAAAAGTTGTCTTTCCTCTATTGAATTGCTTTTTGTCTCTTTATCAAAAGTGAGTTGGATATATTTGTATAGTTCTATTTTGGGTTTTTTTATTACATTGTTCTATGTGTCTATCCCTCCACCAATCTTACATGGTCTTGGTTACTGTAGCTATATAGTAAGTTTTGAAATCAGTTTGATTGATCCATACCAATTAATTATTTTTCAGAACGGTTTTAGCTATTCTAATTCCTTTGTCTTTGCATATAAATTTTAAAATAAATTCATCTATATCTGCAAACTTTCTTGCTGGGATTTTTTGATAGGAATTGCATTATGCCTGTGTATCAATTTAATAGCTCTAAGGCTAGTGAGGGCATCTATTTCTCCTTGTGTGAATTTTAATAGTTTGTATCTTTCCAGGAATTAATATTTTTCATCTGAGTTACTGAATTTATAACCATAAAGCTCTTTATAGTATTCTGTTATTATTAGTATAACATCTGTGGGATTACTATTGATGTTTTGTCTTTCATTCCTGTTATTGGTAATTTGTGTATTCTTTCTTTTTTCTTGATTAGCCTGGTTAGATATGATCAATTTTATTTATCTTTTCAAGGAATTTGTTTTTTGCTTTATTGATTTTCTTTATTGTTTTCCTCTTTAAAATCCACTAATTTCTCCCATAATTTGTATTATTTCCTCTCTTCAACTTGCTTTAAGTTACTCTGTCTTTAGTTTCCTAGGGTGGAAGTTTAGGTTATTAATTTAAAATCTTTCTTTTTTAATATAAACATTTAAATTATGCTTTAAATTTCCCTCAAAGACCACTTTAACTGAATCCTACAAATTTTGGGTGTGTATTTTAATTTTAATTCAATTTAATGTATTATTAAATTTCTCTTGAGACTCCTTCTTTGACCCATGTATTATTTAGAAGTATATTTCTTAAATTTTCAATATTTGGATATCATCCAGATGTGTTTTTCTTTTAATTTTGAGTTTAATTACATTATTATCTGAGAACATACTTTTTATTATTTCTACTCTTCTCTATTTGTTAAAGTTTGATTTATGGTCCAGAATATCATCTCTTTTGGTAAATATTCCATGTGCACGTGAGAAAAATGTGTCTTCTGCTATCGTTGGGTGCAGTGTTCTGTTAATTAGGGACTGCCCTGAAGAACTATTTCTTCCGTGGCATAGTGGTCCAGCTGAGCCAGCCAGAGCCCTGCTCCTGAGCAGGAGAAGGAAGAATCTGTGGACCAGAAACAACAGGGATTTGCCCAAGGTCACCAGGTGGCAGAGCTGAGTTGCTAATGCCTGCCAGGCCTGGGATCTTCCCAAAGTACCACTGTTCCTTGCAGTTTCATCAGCCCATGTGTGCCCCAGAGAGGATACCACCCTCCCTCCATTGGGATAAGCCATGTAAATTGTCCTGCCGGTTTCTCTTCACCCTCCAGGATCAATCCCAATGGTCACCAGAGTTCTGTAGCCAGGCAGAGGCTCACAGCTACCCGTAGACCCCCACCCCCACCCCGCCAGATGACAGAGGAGGATCAGCCTTTGTCCTCCTAGCAGGGAGCCTCAGCCACCAAATGCCACAGTCTGGGGGGCTAGGTCCCTTCTTCAGGATGCTTCTGCAGACTCAATGAATCTTCCCAACAACTTTGAGAGGTCCACCTTATCATGCTCAGAAACAGAGGTTCATAAAGGTGAAATCACTTGCTAGAAATCACTTAGCCAGTAAGGGGGAAAAGCCAGTATTGGAATTCATTGCACATTAGCTTCCCTCACTGGCTGACCTGGAGTCTCCCGGTAGGAGCTAGGAAGAAGCTGTAGTATAATGGGAATCAAGATGCCTGGATTACAGTTCCAGCTTGGGTCCTTCCTGGGTATGCAGCCTTGGCATAACCACTTCAACTTTCTGAGCCTCAGTTTCTCCAGCTGTACAGTGTGGACCACATTGCCAACCCTTTGTAGCCTTCTATTAGTCAACAAATGTTTACTCAGCACTAGTTTTGTGCTGTATTCTGCTAGGTATTACAAGTACAGCAAATTAATCCTCAGTGAGCTTACAGTTTATTAAAGGAGGGCAGTTAATATACATAAATAAATGACCAGATTACATTATGCCAGGTCTGCTAATTTCTACAAAGAAGATTCAGTAGGGAAATGTGGTGGGAGAAACTTGGGATCTGCATTAGCTAGAATGGTGGTGCTTTATGGTTGGCATGTAGCTCTAATGGAATGACACACAAGAAGTGCTCAGCAAACCAGGCCAGTGGTGAGGTGTGAGAACCATAATGGGAGAGGATCAGGTCAGTTACATTCCTACCTTCAGAATTTTGTGTCTCATCCCCCTAGCCTCCCAATATCCTTGGCTTGAATCATTCCAGCTCTGGCTTGGGCCCTGTTGTCCCCTTCATCCATGCCTCAAGGGCTTTATTCCTAACACTCCTTCCCTCTTCTTTCAGATTCATCTTTCCTTAGCTCCAGCTGAGATTCACCTCCTAGAGGACACCTGCTCCTCTATAACTCCTTCTCAGGACTCACACATCTATCTTTTCATGCTGTAGCTCCATAGGATGTGTTTCTGTATGAGAGTAGTTCTCTGCTTACAGACATTTACTTAGCCTACTAGATAGTATCTCATAAGGCCATGACTGCTTCTGAGCCCCTTGGTGGCCTCAACATTCCCAGTACACTGCTTGCCACAGAGGAGAGGAAGCACTCAAGTTATGTTGCATGGTATTGCTGATGGTGGCAGCAGGACTTGCTGGCTCTCAAATGAAGGCTCTGCAGTGCCCCACATTGCTAGAGTGGGACAGACAGAGGCCAATGGGAAGGAAGAAGGGGATTCAGGAGAAGAGAGAGCTGTCTTTATGCAAAGTCACTAGGATAGATGACCTAGAGCTTTCCTCTTCTTTCTTTGCCCTCATACAACACTTTTTTCTGGTTTTCTTCCCATCCCTGGTCAATCCCTCTGTTTTCTCCATCCATCCATTAAGTGTGGGTGTTCTTCAAGACTGTGCTCCAGGCTTCCCCAATTTCTCATCTCTGTCACCACACACTCCCTGCTTAATATCATTCACTCCTGGTTTCCAGCTTATCTACTCCAGGTCTCCTGAACTTCAGAGCAGAGTATATGATTGTCTCCCAAGACCATCCACCTAGAGGCCTAATAGGCAACTAAGTTTCAACAAGGCCCCAAAGAGCTTCATCTCCTTTATAAGAGCACCGTGATTAATCCAGTAGTCATCAGAATGGAAATCCATGTTCAATATTCCTGTTGAATTTACTTCTAAATGGCTTCTGACTCCATCCTCTCTTCTCTATCCCCACTGTCACCATTTTGATATAGGTTCTTGGGCTGGTACATTTGCCTTCATATCCATTCTTCATCCTTCTCCTGCTCCACTCTGTTTTTCAGGCTGAACTTCCTTGGTTCTTGTGCCTCATGCAGGAAGAGTAAAAGTTGAAAGGAAGGGAGAAGGAGCATGAGAGATGGTGGTCCTCTTTCTGTACCCTGAGCTGCCTCTATCTCCTCTGTGACTCCATCTCCCACCAACAGACCCTCCATGATTCCAGTTTTCACCAAGTGACACTGTCTTAGGGCTCTGGAGACCCTGGCTCCAATCTTTGTCCCTCTAGCCTAGAAGTGGTAGCAATTTCCTGCTGTTACTTATTTGTGGGTTCTTCATCTTACACAGTTTGGCTTCTCAGTCATTCCAGTTCATATACAACCAGTTTCCTACATTACATTTCTCTTGTAAAAAAGAATTAGAGTGGTTTTTATTTTCCTAGTTGGACCCTGACTGATACAGCCCTTACTACTTCTAACCTAGCTTATAGTAACAGATTTCAGTAAATCACCCTGATGCTAGTCCTATTCCTATCTAATTTACTCTGCACATTGAAGCCAAAGTTAATGTGTCTTAGACAAACTTCCTAAAAGCTTCAGTATTTCCTCACTGCCTGTAGGATGGAGTCCTTATTTTGGTTTGCCATCTGATGGTGGGATGGGTGAGACAGAGGACTGTTGCCATTGTTTGGTTACAAAATGGGGACCAGGGTAGCAAGCTAAAAACATCCCTTAGCTACTGGCTCAGTTTCAGATTAGCTCCTCACAGCAAGAAAAGTGAGCTCTCCAGAACAGCCTTGGTGAATAATAAAGGCTTCAAGATCCCCCGATAAATATAGATCAACTGATTGGAAGCTCCTGATTCATCCACTTGCTACATTCTCAAGAGATTCCTGTCCCAACAACAGATGACCATAGTGTACTTGTAAAATACACTTAGGAGCATCTCTTTTTATACTTCTTGCTCAAAAATGGAATAAGGAAAAATCTCAAAAGCACTTGTAATACAATCAGATTTTTAAAAGATTAAGGTATCAGGGCTAAGGAAAAATACAAAATAACAAAAATGATGGAGCCAGAAGTCAGTTTGTACATACAATGCATACTATGGGATCCTAAACTTTCAGTTAAGTTTAAGACTTTTTAGCAGCCAGCACTTGGAGAAAAAATTTTCCATTATGTGACCATCAGAATTTGAAGGAAAAAAAACCAATGAGTTTTTCTATGAGTTTGGCTCATAGAAGCCTAATTATTTCCAATGATATGAGAAAGGAACTGCTTCTGTAAGAATTAGAGGTTTTCCTGGATTCATGGCTTAATTTGTATGTTGGGGATGATGGGGTGTCCTGGAGTTACAGTTTTTCTGGTTAGTATTTTTTGTTATTGTTCTCTGAGACTCATGCATTATCATCCTCAGAAAACTTGTGAGTATCTGAAACACTTTTGTCTTTGCCTCTCCTTTGGTTGATATGCCAGGTCTATGTCACTTGGACATTTACTCTTTCATCCAGCAACCACTTATGGGTAACCTACTGAGACCTGGCAATTCAGTGGTGAAGAAGTTAAACTTAACTTCTGCCACCATGAAATTGAAAATTTAGTGTAGAGAGCTAGGAGATACATGAAGATGCATATTTTGTTATAAATAAAATAACTTTAGATAATTATGATGTCCAAGATAAAATGGAATAACATTTCCAGTAATAGGAAGGATGCTAGCTAATTTGCATAATATGATCAAGGAAGGCCCTACGGTACTTAATTTTTGAGACCAGGCTTGAATGATGAAAAGAAAGCAGCCATACAAATTTCTTGCAGAAAAGTGATTAAAGAAAGAAAGGGGACAGTAAGTGCAAAGTTCTTAAGGCTGAAAGCAGCTTGTTCAAGGAACAGAAAGAAGGTCAATTTATCTGGAATGGAGTAAGCAAGGAGGAGAGTGATAAGAGATGCAAATGGAGAGGTAGGCAGGGTCCAGATCACATAGGACCTTGTAAATCATAATAAAGGGTATATGTTTTTTATTTAACATTTTATTGAGTTATAGTCATTTTGCAATGTTGTGTCAAACTCCAGTGTAGAGCACAATTTTTCAGTTATACATGAACATACATATATTCATTGTCACATTTTTTTCTCTGTGAGCTACCACAAGATCTTGTATATATTTCCCTATGTTATATAGTATAATCTTCTTTATCTATTCTGCATATGCCTGTCAGTATCTACAAATGTTGAACTCCCAGTCTGTCCCTCCCCACCCCCTTTCCCCTTGGCAACCACAAGTTTGTATTCTGTATCTATGAGTCTGTTTCTGTTTTATATTCATGTTCTTTTTTTTATATTCCACATATGAGCGATCTCATATGATATTTTTCCTTTTCTTTCTGATTTACTTCACTTAGAATGACATTCTCCAGGGACATCCATGTTGCTTTAAATGGCATTATGTTGTCATTTTTGTGGCTGAGTAGTATTCCATTGTATAAATATACCACCACTTCTTTATCCAGTCATCTGTTGATGGGCATTTAGGCTGTTTCCATGTCTTGGCTATTGTACATAGTGCTGCTATGTAGGGTTCCTTCTGGATATATGCCCAGGAGTGGGATTCCTCAGTCATACGGTAAGTCTACTCCTAGTCTTTTGAGGAATCTCCACACTGTTTTCCACAGTGGCTGCACCAAACTGCATTCCCACCAGCAGTGTAGGAGGGATCCCTTTTCTCCACAGCCTCTCCAGCATTTGTCATTTGTGGACTTTTGAATGATGCCCATTCTGGCTGGTGTGAGTTAATACTTCATTGTAGTTTTGATTTGAATTTCTCTGATAATTAGTGATATATATAGAAAACCTTAAAAGGTCCACACAAATACTACTAGAGCTAAGCAAAGAATTCAGCAAGGTAGCAGTTTACAAGATTAACGTTCAAAAATCAGTTGCATTTCTTTACACTAACGATGAATCAACAGAAAAAGAAAGTAAAGAAACAATCCCCTTTAAAATAGCACCCAAAGTAATAAAATACCTAGCAATAAATCTAACCAAGGAGGTGAAAGAATTATACATGGAAAACTATAAACCATTCATGAAGGAAATTAAAGACTTTAAAAAATGGAAAGATATCCCATGCTCCTCGATTGGAAGAATCAATATTGTTAAAATGGTCACACTGCCCAAGGCAATCTACAGATTTAGTGCAATCCTTATCAAATTACCCAGGACATATTTCACAGAACTAGAACAAATCTTAATAAAATTTATAGGGAACCACAATAGACCGAGAATTGCCAAAGCATCACTGAAGAAAAAGAAAGAGGCTGGAGGAATAACTCTCCCAGGCTTCAGACAATACTATAGAGCTACAGTCATGAAGACAGCATGGTATTGGTACAAAAACAGACATATGGACCAACGGAACAGAATAGAAAGCCCAGAAATGAACCCACAAACTTTTGGTCAACTAATCTTCGAGAAAGGAGGCAAGAATATACAATGGAATAAAGACAGTATCTTCAGCAAATGGTGTTGGGAAAACTGGACAGCAGCATGTAAAGCAATGAAGCTAGAACACTCCCTTACACCATACACAAAAATAAACTCAAAATGGCTCAAAGACTTAAATATAAGACAAGATACAATAAAATTCCTAGAAGAAAACATAGGCAAAACATCATCTGACATACATCTCAAAAATGTTCTCCTAGGACAGTCTACTCAAGCAATAGAAATAAAAGCAAGAATAAACAAATGGGACCTAATGAAACTTACAAGCTTATGTACAGCAAAGGAAACCATAAGTAAAACAAAACAACAGCCTATGGAATGGGAGAAAATTTTTGCAAATGATGAAACCGACACAAGTTTTATCTCCAGAATATATAAGCAGCTTATATGACATAATAAGAAAAAAACAAACAACCCAATCCAGAATTGGGCAGAATACCTAAACAAGCAATTCTCCAAGGAGGAAATACAAATAATCAATAGGCACATGAAAGGGTATATGTTTTATTCTAAGTGTGATGGGAAGCCACTGAAAGAATTCAACAGAAGAGTGGTATTATGTTTTTTAAAGTTCACTCTGCTGTGTTGAGAATGTACTGAAAGGGGAAAATAGTGGAAACAGGAAGACAATAAAATAGGATGCTATTGCAGCACTGTGGGAGAGGGAACATGGTAGCTGAGAGATGAAGAGAAATGGTGATGAAAGGTTAGATATATGGGATGAAAGAATGAGAGGAATCAAGAATGATGCTTAGACATTTGGCTTGAGTAACTAGTTCACTGAGATGGGTAAGACTTTAGGAAAAACAAATCTGGGAAGAGAATTAAGTGTTCTGCTTTTGATTGCAAGTGACAGAAAACCCAAATCAAAATTGCTTCAACAGTAAAGGAACTTCAATGGCTCTTGGAACTCAAAAAAAAATTCACAGCAGCAAGTTTTCAGGTATGATTTGATCAGAGTTCTGGTTCAGTTGCTCTTAATCTCTTGGCACTGTCATTCTCTGGTCATCAGTTTGACTTGCCTCGTGGTAACAAAATTGCTGCAGCACTTGCAGGTCTCATTCCACACATCACTCTTGTAAAGCAAGAAAGAAAATATATAAAATTCAGAGGTTCTGAAGTCCAGTCCAATTGGATTAGCCTCAGTCATGCACCTGCCCTGGAAGCAATCACTGTGACCTGGAGAATGGAATATGTGAACTGACAAGTTAGATCATGCATTCCCCATCTAGATCAGGAGAGGCGGAATTAGGTTGTCTAGAAGTACCTTGATATCCTCAGAAAATCATGAGAGGTGAGAAAGCAATTGGGAAGTAGGAGGAACGCTAGAGAGACAATCAACTGATATCCAACACAGACATGTTTAATTTGAAATTCTAGTAAGATATCTAAGGAAATCTTAGGGAGGCAGTTGAATATATAAGTCTGGAGAAGGCTGAGCTAGAAATAGACATTTGGGAGTTGTAGGTTTATAGATGTCATTTAAGGCTATTGGAATGTGTAGACATTAGAGTCATTGTCTATTGGCTATCCATGGGGTTGACGTTGGAATCCACTAAGGCCATTAGAATACATTGGACATTGGAAGAGATGGACACTTAGGGAGTTGCCAGCATAAAGAAAAAAGTAAGGAGTTTCAAAGACTGAGGCCAGGGATACTCCAACATTTATAAGTCAAGTGAACAACCAACAGATTTTAGCATCATGGAAGTTAAGAAAAGAAAGTGTTTCAGTAGAGCAGGAGTATATATGGGTGTTGGATACTGCAGAGAAGTCAAGAAAGTTGAGGACATAAATGTGACTTGGATTGGGCAGCATATTTGTCATTTGTGATCTTCACAAGAGCCATTGTAGAGGAGTTGTGGAGGTAGAAATTTGATGCGAGAGGGTTGAGAAGAGAATATGAGATGAGAAAGACACAGCACAAGAACATAATTCTTTCAAGTAGCTTTGCTGTGAAGGAGAGCATAAACCAGAGTGCCTGAAATCCCTAGAAGGTGAGCTCTGTGGGGACAGAGGTTTTGCTTGTATCTTTTTTCACTGCTGGTCTCCATCACTAAGAATTCTGCTTGATATGGAATATTTTGAATGAATTAATAGTGATGCTAAAGAAGAGAGGGGGACCCAAGAGACACCTTGGGTATAAAGGTGTCTAGTAAAGTCCTGGCTCTTCAATGCTTCTGGGAAGAATGTCACAAGGTGTCAAGAACTCATATAAGACACAGGGGACCTCCCGAAAATCGCATATCCAATGTAAAGGTGAAGGTCACTCCAGCAGCTGATTTCTCCTTTGCTCCCAGAAGCTTGATGCCTGTTTTTACAGTGTTGGGATAGGCTAAACCTGGAAGGGTATAATTAAATGTTTTAATAGAGGGGAGAAGCTTTCCCTACTTCACATGAGGTATTTACAGAATACCTCTTTTGGAGATAGGCTAATAACGTCCATTGCCCAAGCTCCCATGACATCCAGCCAGACAATGTGAAATCAATAACATAGTCAACAAATCTGTGAGTCAGAGTTGTGTCTGTCTACTTTTAACTTACCTACAGACTGCAAAGTGCCATTGATGCTGCAATGGTTATAGTTGGATCAGTAACCCATACGTTTTGTGTAGGTCTTTGTAATAATCAAGTGGAAAAATAATGAGGACCAAGACTAAGATAGTAGCAGTGGAAATGAGAAGTGAGGGACAGACTTGAGAAATGTTAATGAAAGGGAAATTGACAGGATGTGGTGACTGGTTGGATGCTTCCCAAATTCATGGAACTGGGGACTCTAAGGTTGATATAATCATTCCCTGAAATAGAAACACAGAGGAGTTAATTTTCATGGAGTAGGGTGAAGGGGAGATGACAAGCTCATTTTGGACTTGTTTCATTTGAGATGCCTCTGTGGTGTCTAGTCAGAGATTTCAGGCAGATTGTTTGTTAATTGTGCACTCAGAAGAGCTGTGAGCTGCATATAAAATTTGAATGTGTGTATGTGTGTTTGTATTGGGGAAAGTCTTGAGCTTAGAGGTGGTAGTTGGTACCATAGTAGTGGGAGAGAATGTCCAAGGAAAAAATCATAGACTTGAAGAAGGAACAATGGGGTGTCGCACATTGATGGATGATTAAATAAGTGGAGACCCCATAAAGAATAAGAGAAATAGTGTGTCTAAGGAGTATAGTGTTTTAAGGAGGGAGTGGTAAATAGTATTCAGTGCTACTAAGAGGTCAAGTAAAAAGAATATTGAAACTTGACAACAGACTTAGCAACCTGGAAGTTATTGACAACCTTAACAGGAGAAGTTTCTGTGGAGTAGGGGGAAGAGTCAGGAATAGAGTAGATTGTAAGTGAGAAGTGGGTAAGTGGTAGAAACAGCACACATATCTCTTTCCAGGAGTTTGGCAGTGGAGGGAGTGGGGGGAAAATATGGTGGTGGCTGAAGGATAAAGAATCAAGAGAGGAATTTTTAATTGAAATTACAGAAATGCAATGTGTTCTCAAGTTTAGAGAAAAAGGTATTAAAGAAAATGAACATGAAGGAAGAGAAAAGAGAGAGAAAGACTGATGAGGTGACAGAAGAGGAGGGTCTTAGGAGTGTGAGCATGGGAGAAGTACTTACCTTTGAACAGAAAGAAAGCATCATCTCTGAAGCTGGAGGTAAAGTAGTCAGAGAAGAGAAGACTATTATAAACTGGTAAGGGGGAAGAGTCAGGAAGTTGAGAGATGTAATTTCTCAATTTTATCAGGGAAGTAAGAGCAAGGTTGCTTTCCATAAGCAAGAAGGATGAAAACTGATTAGGAATCTTGAAGATAGGAGAAAAGGTTTACAATAGTGACTGGTAAATGTAAATATTCAAAGATTTTTCTGGCCAGTTTCATAGCAGGCATACAGTCCTTTTTGAGAGTGCCTCTCCCTCACAAACTGATGGTCAAGCCTTATTGGCTGGATAAAACATGGGAGCAAATCTCACTATAGCCATGAAAAAGGATTGCCTGGCAGCAATGATTGCTCAACTGAGGACAGATCCAAATTTATAATGAGGCTAATTACGGTTGTGATTCTTTTTTCCAAGCTGGACTCAGAGCTGTGTTTAAAAACAAAGAAGTTGCATTGTAGATCATTAGTTCGACCAGGGTTAGGATTTTGTTGGGTGGGTACAAGGGAAAGAGATAAATGCAAAGGAATCAAGAATGCTGGGGACAGAACTGTCCCACAGATTGACCATGTACGATGGCTTGACTTGGGAGGAAAGGAAGAGAGGATTGGAGGAGGCTGCTGGACTGACAATAACGGGAGGAACCCATGGGCTGGATGCCTGTTTGAGGTCAAGAAGAAGATTCATTAGGAATGAAAGTATGAAAGAGTTCAAAGGACTGGGGCAAGTCGTCAGGGGATGTGATCTGAGGACTACTGGTGGCAATTTAGCTGGGAATTCAGCCTCTGAGCTTTTGGATAATGTTCTATACATCTCTGCCCATTCGCATTGGCTGACATCTCCCTTGAGGCCTCCCTCAGATAAAAACTGACAGCAGGGAGTGTGTGAGTGAACTTTGAAAGTTCCAACTCTGAGATGGGAAGGAGTGGTAAACTTGGGAGCTGGGAGAATTATACAGAAAGAATATTTTCAAATGAAAAAGCCATCACAAGTGACTAATTAGAAAGAAGAGTTTCATCTCCTAGACCAGCTGAGAGATGCATAGTGACCTCTTCATTTCCTTAGAAAGAGATGGGACCACCATGGGGCTTTTCTTCTGTGCAATGGCATTAATTCGTCTAAAATTGGCTCTGTTATCTAATAAAAATAACAATAAAAAGGAAATTGGCCAAATTAACATAAACCTGAGGGTTCAGTGGAAATTATTTTGCTCTTAATGAATTGAAGCAAGACTGGACCATATAAGTCACCAGAGATTCAAATGCAAGATGCTGAGTTACACTAGCTTGGTGATGTAGCAAGATGACCTGGGTCACTAGCTGGCCAGCTTTGGCCAAGGAGCCAGCTCTGGGGCCATCTGGCTGCATACTAGCTGTGGAACTTCACAGCTCTGACACCCTCTGTTTGGTCCTACTAGGGCAAACGTCATCTGGAGGAGTCTGGGGGACCACTGGGAATCACAGTTAGCCAGCTGCTCTCCTAGGCTGCTCTGAGCAGTCCCAGCATCACCTTGTTGGTGAGCATTTGAACCTGTTTTGACCTTTAGCTTGTTTTTATGATAGACATATGATCAGGGGTTTCTCCCACTCTCCTTCTAACAATTGTTACAGTGATTCTCAAATTTTAGTCATCTAAAGAAATACTTGGGTATCTTATTCGAAGCCGATTCTGATTCAGTAAGTCTGGCATGAGGCCTGAGATGCTCCCAGGTGTCCTGATGCTGCCAGACTGGGAGCCACACTTGGAGTAGTGAGGCTGGCAGCAGGGCTTTCCCTAAGAGAGCATTCTCTCACTCATTACCTCTCTCCTTTTCAGTGAGCATTTACTGAAAATCTCCCAAGGACCAATCACTGGAGTGGGGAGTGGGAGGCAAGAAGAAAATAAAGGGGATACCTAAAGGAACAAGGCGTGGTTCCCCCACAAGGGAACAGGCAAGGCTACTACATGTGGATATAATAGATAGATGGACAGAGGATTGGGGGAGCACAGAGAAGGGATTAAATCTGCCAGGGTTTTTAACATGGATTCACAGAGGAGATGACATTAAGATGGAGCTTGAAACCTGAGTTGGAGGGCACTCAGTGAAGAGATGGAGAGACATTCCCAGCAAAGGGAAAAGTTTGTGCAAAGGCCTGGAAGTGGACAGCATGCTTGGGCAATATGTGTAGATTAATGACAATAGTGCGTAGATGAAACTGATTTTGTTTTGTGAGTTGTACCTAAACACTTGTCTCCCAAGTCATTCATTCATAGTGTTTTATACTTTCCTTACTTGTTGATTGATCTCCCTATTCAGCGTCACACTTTTTCTTTTTCACTAAAATTTCTTCATTTATTAATAGGAATATCAGTTTCCAAATACTAGGATGCATATTTGTAGCTGAGCTTTGTATTGAGCTACACTGTTGTTTGTTCTTGGCATATTGTCACATGTCTGTTAATAAACCTTCCAAAGTTCTATGGGAACTGTGGGTTCAACTCTGCGCCTTCAAATCACCAAAGGATTTGCAAACTGATATGTGATCATTTTCTAGTATAATATGCAATCTGGCTTTACACTCTTATTTCACACCTCTAGTAAGTTTTATCACCATATTTTCTATCAAGTTAACATACATAGTTGTTATGATCTATTATTTTAAGACTGACATATCTGCTTGTAACTGTGTAGGTCATTATGAGGGCGATTTGTCATATAAAAATGGGAGTATTGTGCCAATGGCAAAATGAAACCAAACTGTCAACCAGTTGAGACCAAACTGTCAAATCAATCTGTCAAACAGTTATTTTATCTTTTACAACAAAATTTCCTGATAGCCAATTAGTTATGTGGCAAAAATGCTTGCAGCAAAGATGTCTATGGCAAAGATTCTTATGACAAAAATATAGAACATGTGGGAAAGTATGTGTATTTCATGTGGACTTTATTTGAAGTCTGATGGGAGAGCACGGGGGTCTTTTAAGCATGGGAAAAAAGGTACGCTGGTTTAGCTATTTTAAAAATCCCTCTAGCTACTCTGGGGAGAATGGATTGGAAGAGACAAGAGTGGATGTGGAGTGGCTGTCACTATAGTCCAAACACAAGATGTATTGGTCATTAGAGTTGAATGAACCTCTTGGGTTATGCCTCTATCAAACAGTTGACTGTATTTGGCTTCTCTTCGATTCTCCTGCTGCACTGTCCAGTTTTCCCTCACCCTGTTCATTACCTAGTTCTCCAAGTGAGCCAGAACTTCTCTTTCTTGGCAAACCTGGCCAATAGAACATGAGAGAATGGAGGAATAGGGGTGACTGAAGGAAGGAGGGAATGGATGGATGAAAGGATAGATGGATGGATAGTTATGATGGTCCTTATCATTCTTTTATGTTCCCAATGCCCAGCAGAGAGCCTTGACACAAATCAGGTCCTCAATAAACACTGACTGAATGGATGAAGGAATGAGATGATAAATCAAAGTCAGTTTATTTCCAGAATGAGCAATCATAAGTCCTATGGATTTAGTGATGAAGTGATTATAAATGGGTTGGAGGGAATATCTACATCTCTCATAAAGGAATGCAGAAGAAGAATTTAGGAACAACCTTTAGATAAGGTGGTTTCCACTTGAAGAAAATAATTTTGCTGTTTCTAGTAAGAACTGACTGAGAGGAAATGTTTCAAAGTGGCTTCAGAAAGTTATTTTACATGGACACTGAAAAACATGTTTGCTGTTGATGATGTGGCAAGCATGAAGAATTTGGATTAGATGTGAATAAGTTCCCAATATCCCAAATAATTCAGCAACCCCTTTCCCAAATTTTCTCCATCTTAGTAAGCTGAACCACCTTCCACCCAGTTTCACAAGCCAGAAACATGACAGTTATTCTAGACACCCTTCTGTCACTT
The DNA here is from genome assembly GCF_048773025.1 of Camelus bactrianus. NCBI lineage: Eukaryota > Metazoa > Chordata > Mammalia > Artiodactyla > Camelidae > Camelus > Camelus bactrianus. The sequence continues at coordinate 115,354,499 of NC_133575.1, read as the reverse complement.
ACTGCATGTGATTAAATCTCCAAGTCCCATCAACCGTACCTCTTAAACATCTCTCTGATCTACCCACTGTTCACCATGACCACTGACACCATCTTATTCCAGGCTGTTGTCATCTGTTGCCTAGACATCTCTGAATGCCTTCAAATTAATCTCTCTGCTTCCACTCTTGTACCCCTACAATCCATCCTCCACCTAGCAAAGTGATCTTTTTAAAGCTTTTTAAATAAATCAGATCATTTCTCTCCCATACTTAAAACCCTCCAATGACTTCCTCCAGTGTCCGCGTCTCCAGCTTCATCTCACACCTCTCTCTCTCTTACACTCTATTATCCTGCTGTACTAGAGTTCTTTCAGATTATTTTTTTCTGAAATTTGGGACTTCACATGCTTGGTGCATTCTATCTAATGGGCTATTGCCTTTCCCCACTTTTTCTACTGCTACTAGTCTTGGAAGAGATAGTCCAAAGGAATAAGACAAGCAGAAATTCTCAATTTCTATCCCCACTAGAAGTCAAGCACCCAACAGCAGCAGTTAGGCAAGGAGAGAATTGGAGGAAAAGGGTGGTCAGACCATTCAAGTCCTTCTAGGATGATCTGATCTCTTCTCACCTCGTTTTACTTCTCTTCCTGGTTCTGCAACAAGACTGGAGGTCAATCTGAGCCATAATAGTAACCTGTCATGTCAATGTAAGTTGTAGCTATAAGGGGACAATGTTGTCCAGGAAAATTTATTCCTGACCAACCATTTCAGCCAGAGCACTGGAGAACACAGACCTGAACCGAAGGCATCCAAGAAAAGACAAGCAACAATGCATGTTCTATATGGTTTCAAAAGTCATGCCAGGGCAGAAACCACTTCTGATAACACAGTTTAAAGAAATACACACTCCCCAAGTCTCTCTGGTAATCCAGTTGCCTTGGAAACACAAGCTGCAAGGAACGACACATACAGCTAATGGTTGCTGTTTATCCTTATTGAATGAAAAACTTCACTCATTGGGGTTTTTAAAATTCTGGTCCCTCTTTTATCTTTATCCCGCTGCCTGGCTATTCTATTCTTATGCCAAGAGCCATCAGCAGCCCTGCGTTCATCCCTAACCGATGCAGAGACTTTTTCTAGTCTTGGATTTTGCTACTCTCTAATTGGCTATTAACTTTTGACCTCAGGCAGCTCTTTGCAGAACACCAGGAGACAAATTAAAAGTGTAGAGTTAGTGAACTTTTCCCTTATTGGTCCCATCCAAAAGCAGAGTGAGTTGAGAGCCTGAGGTATATGCAGAAAGCCCCCTCCTCTTCTCACAAATATTGCTCACTGACTTGTGAATTTACCCAGGGATAGATTAAGGAAGGAAGTTTAGGCTTCCCCCTGCAATCCCATCCCAAGATCAACAGGTGTGGCCCTCAACCTGACTTTGACACTGAAACACCGCTTGTAGAGGGTGAACGTACACTTTCACTATTGCCTCACAATCGGAATGCACCCCCAAAGCATAAGACCTCCTTTTTTGCCTCATCCTCAGTAGCCTTCATCTGAGCAAATGCTCTTGCTTGAAGTTTAACAGGATTAGAGCGTTGGAACTTTGTAGGAACTAAACCCCGAAGCTATGTTCAAACCTGAAGGGAGGAATAGAGAAAAGGCAGGGATCAGGAGGTATGGCTGAGCTTTTGGTCGGTATGATAGCAAACACATTAAAATGTATCATCCTTTGGCCACCTGCTATACAGATATTGTACACACTTTGCTTACACATTCACACTGCTTCCTCTAGCATTTTTTCATCGTAGTCCTAAGCACAGCTGTGTGGTTAAGATGTTTGGTTTCTGGAACTAGGTCTCCAGGGGACAATATACCAGCCTTACCATCCTTTAGTTCTGTAACTTTCGGCAAGTTACTTAACCTCCCTGGGCCTCAGTGTCTTCATATGTAAAATGGGAATCATAATAGCACGCTACCTAATCACATAAAAGGATTCAATGAGGTGATGCATGCAAAGCACTTGGAACACAGCCTGATTCTGAGTGTGCCAAAAATGTGGCCTACTGCTGTTGCTTTTATTATTAAAACTGGTGCTAAAAAGGAACCCCTAACTTGACCTGCAGGTACACTTGCCCAAGTATGTCTGACTACTCAGCCTCTGAACACTCTACCCAGTCTAGAACATTCTTTGTCTCCCAGCTACTGCAGCTACCCTTTTGCCCCTCCTCCTAGACCTCCTCTCTAGCCAAGACCCCCAGACATCCAGGCTACTTCTAATCTCAACTCAATACTCCAGCTCCACCTGGAAACAGAGCCACTCTTATACAAGGTAGAAAATAAGGAACTACATATTAAAGGATTTCAGAGACAGCATCAAGTTTTATTAGAAGAAAAAATTAAAGTTTCAGCCAAAAGTCTTTTTATATGCAGGTACATATTACATTACACAGGCTATAAAATAATTGCCTGGGCCCTAGCCATTGCCATATACTTTTTTTTTTGGATTATCTGAAAACTTTCATTTTATTGAAGAATCATAAAACATTGTAATTAAGAAATATACACTTTAAAAAGCCGACTTCATTAATAGATATATTTTCCTTAAATACTTTGTAGTAGGCAGATGAGTGCATTTTTTTTTTTTTTGCCATCTACTTCCAAAAAAATTTTTGGTAGGAGTACTGAGGATTGAAACCAAGACCTTGTGCACACTAAGCATGTGCTCTACCACTGAGCTATTGCCCTTCTGCATCACCACATACTTTTTATTGACCTTTAACCAGGGCATAGCAAAGCACTAAACTTTCTGGGTCATTCTCCATTTCTGATACTCCTGAGTTTGACCCCAGTAGTACTTGATATTGGTAATCTTCATTAAATCTGCCTTTAAAAATTAGCCTATATCCTTTCATGTGTAATTTGCTATTTTACTTATTTTCTGTCTCTTCCCAGAAGGTTATCTTTATCTCTTGGAAGTTTCAGGTGGTCTATGGTCTTAACATTTTTGGCCTTCATAGTCAAGTCAATACGGAAATGTTCATTATTTTAGTGAACATCTATTGAGTATTGTCTCAGTCAGGATATTCCATGTTACACTGTAGTAACAAACAATACCCCACAATCTTAGTAGCTTATTTTAAACAGATTCATTTCTTATTCACATTACATATTCATTGCTGGAAGGCTAGAAGCCTGCTCCATGTTTCTTCATTCTGGAACATAGGCTGACATATTAGCCATCAACTTGAATGCTGCTGATTACTGTGGCAGAGGGAAAAAGAACTCCAACCATTTTTTCACTGGATGTTAGATGCTCTCAGTGGAAGTGACATGCAACTTTCATTCAAAACTGGTTGGTCAGAGCTATAAACATGGCCACACTGAACTGCTAAATGACCAAGAAATGCATTCCTACCTGGTGAACAGCATTAATGAGTGCTTACTGTGTACCAAACACTGTGTCAGAGATGGAGATAAGTAAGTAAGTGAGATGGGTAAGGTCCCTACCTTCACAGAGCTTATCTGTGTGTGTGTGTGTGTGTGTGTGTGTGTGTGTGTGTGTTTGTATTGTAGGGGGTGTAACTGATATTGGAAAAGTAACTGCAAATGTGATGAGGGTTATGGAGGGGAGGTACAGGATGCTATGGGGTGTATAACAGTGGAACAGATGAGTTAATCTGGTCTGGGGGGAAAAAGGAGCACCTCCACCAACCCCAGGGAATTTACAGTGAGCCTGGAAGGAGGAACTGGCTTTATCAGGGTGTGGATGTGTTCTGAACCTGCTTCTGCCTGCCAGGCTTTGGCTCCTGGCTGGAGTACCAAACTGATGAGATTTGAGTTTTTACTCTTAATTCAAGATGTTAATCCTTACCACCCTGTCCTCATTCACGTCCAGCAGGGCTGCTTCCTCTCTAGTAACTTGCTCTGGTGGGCACTGGGCACACATATCATGAAAGTGGGTACAGAGTGAACTGCAAACCAGAAGACATGGAGCCACTCACTGGCTCTGTGACTTTGGACAAGTCAGTTCACCTCTGAAGCCTCAGTATCTTCATTCATTGAATGGGGATGATAAATAGTCCCTACCAGCCAGTCCAGTATCTTCACACAGTCTGATCATAGCTACCTCCATGTGCATAGACCTTTCATAGAATGATTCACCTTAGGGGTTGAGTGACTGCCTTAATGGAAATGCCTGCAAGAACGTAGCCAAAGGGTTCTCAGCTGAGGATGATGCAAGCTTCTAGAAGGCCTTTGAAAATGGAGGCATGGTTTTGGTTGTCACAATGTCTGAGAGGACAAGATTAGAACTGGAGGTGCTGAACACCCTGCTGTGTGAAGGATCGTCCCACACAACAAAGAATCCTTCCACCGAAAATCCCAATGGTGATCTGTTTGGGAAAAATGTACAGTGCATTTTGCATCAATGTGCCAGTGAATGTGGGAGCTGACCTCATGCTATCCTGCTAGGAATGCTTCCCAACAACTTCAGGAAACGATTGTGCCTGAAATTTCCAAAGCATCCATGCAGCTCTTAATGACTTGACTTGAAGGTTGTATTAATCATGACAAGCTAGATTTTACTGAACCAACAAACAACTTCAAAATTTCAATGGCTTGGAACAAGCAAGTTTTATTTCTCACTCACATTACGCTCACAATGTCAGGTGGAGGGGTTGCCCTCCCTGTTCATTAAAATCATTCCAGGTCCTAATGTAGCAGTAAGCAGATAAATGAACAAGAAAAAGATCAAGTGGTGTTAACTGCCCTGCAAAAAATTAAACGAGTATGAAGAGGGGCTGAGAAAGCTAACTTTAAACCTGACCTTCACAACAGGCTTCCCTAAGGAGGAGCCACTTGAGCAGGATGAGCCAGACAGGGAAAGCAGCAAGTGCAAGTCCTTGTTAGACTGAGAGGCAGCAAGGAGCCAGGGGAGGCAAGACAGCAGGAGAGCAGTATGTCAAGAGGGGAGTCGGGGCAGGAGGAGGGCAGCAGGAAAGCCGGGTCCAGAGCACAGAGGACTTGGGTGCTTACTCTGCATTCTCATTGTAATGGGGGCGGTTGTTGGACTTAGAGCAGAGAAGTGATGTGATCTGACTTCTGATTTTTTTCATTTTTTTTATTGAAGTATAGTTAATTTACAATGTTGTGTTAATTTCTGGTGTACAGTATAGTGATTCAGTTGTGTGTGTGTGTGTGTGTGTGTACTTTTTTCATTATAGGCTATTACAAGTATTGAATATAGTCCCCTATGTTATACAGTAGAACCTTGTTGTTTATTTTATATATAGTAGTTAGGATCTACAAGTCCCTAGCTCCCAATTTATTCCTCCCTACTCCCATGCCTCCCCGATAACCATATGTTTGTTTTCTGTGTCTGTAACTTACTTCTGTTTTTAAAAGGCACTCTGGTTGCTGTGTGAAGACTAGGTTGCAGGGGACTGGAGTGAAAGCCAGCAACCCAGGTGAGAGGCTGTGGCAGTTGTCCAGGGGAAAGCCCTCTCTGCACTGTGCTTACCGGACAGATGTGCATGGGATATGGTCAGACTTTACCTCTCCTTCAGTCATGTGAGTGGCGGAGCAGCTGGGAGAATGCTCTTCTAATACAGAGGCACAGCGTTATTTATTTTTCTAATGTTCTCCTCTTTCTCCAAGCCTTTTTATTTGCCCGGGAGTAAAAGAGGACAGAGGAGATGACATCTGCCCTTCCCAAAAAAGCCTTAAACGTGACTCAGAAGATTGTGGAGCTAGGCAGCAGAGGGGCCGCCTGATGTGATTAAGGCTGCAGTCCTGGCTTCTAACCCTGCTCTGCCATGCTTTGCTGTAGAACTCTGGACAAGTTCCTGTCCCTCTGAAAGTCCGTTTTGTCATGCCTGCCCTGATTGTGGGCAAGGCCCTGTGCCATGTCTGTACTGCCACTGGGTATTGGGCTTCCTGCTTCTTCTCTCCCAGCCCCTGTATGTTTGGGATTGGGCAGCTTAGGCAAGTTAGGTGCTCCTAGGATCTGGGTCCTGATGGAGCTGACGCAACCCCAGAGACTAAGCAGCTTGTACCACCACATTTTCTGGGAACTTGTGCTCCCAGAGAAGACTAGGTTGGAGACCAAAACTACCTGCAGGCTGTTAACAAGACCTAAAGTGTTGATTCATAATAATAGCAGATGATATTTATTGACTGCTTACTATGTCCCAGACACTGTGTTAAGTGTTCATAAACCAGAGCTTCAATACCAAAATTAATACATGAAATGAAATATAGTGGAAATACCTGTAAGAACAAATTAGAGAAAATGAAATGAAAGTGACTGCCCATGAACCGTGCTCCATCCACCTGGAATCATACATTCTATGATCATTTCCTTGATGCCCACTCTGGGCTAGGCATCTTGGGTGTCATCCCTATACTCAAGGCTTCACTGGAAACTTTTAGAAGTTGTGCCTTGGCATGTTGGAGGCAAATTATTCAGGTTGCTCCTTTGACTGCCTATCTCGACCTGTGCCCTGGTCATGAACCAGGGTGTCTCTCCCAAAGGTCTCTGCCCACCGGCCACCTTCCCAAACTTATCTGCTCCCTTAAAGTAGATGGTACTAAAATTTACCCAGCAAGAGATTGGAAAGTCACAGGTGTCCTTACCCACTACTCCTACCCCAACCCTCCATTTCCTTTTAGAGACTGGTACAGAGGGCCCATACTTCAGTTCTCCCAAGCATTTAAGCCTGGGATAGTGCTTCTGGGAAGATTCCTAAGAAGTGGGACAAGTCCTGAGGTCCAAATTATCTTGAGGGGACCAGGCAGAAGGTGGTGAAGCAGCATCCATCAATGTGCATAGGAGGGCAAGGAGCAGGTGAGTAGCACCCTGGCCTGGCTACAGGTGGAAAACACACCTGCCTGTGACACTGTCCCTCCATTGCCATCACAACCCTTTCATACTAAAACCTTATTTTAAGGCTCCCCAATCTTCCTGCACGGTTCCCACTATGAAGAAAGAGTAGTTGATATTAAAAAGTTTCCATGACAAAGAGAACCAGAACAAAGGAAAAACTAGTAGTCGATGAGTTCAGAGGATAGAAAGACTAGAAAAAACTGATTTGAAGTATATCTTCTGTTGAGCGTCAGCGGTGGTTAGTTCATCGAGCTGCATGCTGATCACCTATGGCCAACGCCAGCCCCTGGCAATGCTTCCCACTGGGAAGGGTGCTCTGAGCAGCTTCCTGGGAGACAGGCTCACACCTACTGAGGCCCAGAAATCCTAACTCTCCATTGAGTCATTCCCAACAGAGAACTTACCAGCTTCTTCCCCAGTCCCCACTACCTATAGGACCAAGGCCAGTAAGGAGAAAGCCTGGCATCCTGACCCCGTGGATGCTGCTTCTGAACTACCCCCTCTGGGATGGGTACAGTGGAAGATCAACCTGGATGGGGTAAGGATAAGAACACCAGGCCAGGAGTCTAAAGTAGGGTCAAACCTGATTTCACCCCTGACTGACTGTGTGGCTTTGGACCAGTCCTGGCCCCATGTTGGAGGTTAATGCCTTTATTGATACAGTAGGGGTGATAGATGAAGGAGAATCTGAGGGCTTGCCCATGCTACATCTAGGATGCCAGGATGCTGGGAGTTAAAGGCTTCTTTATCCTCTTTGCCACACATGCCACCCACACCCATCCCTACCCCAAGAAGGCTCAGAAGGCCTCTAGGTCTTCCACATATAAAGTCCTCTGGGTGGGTCCCCATCAACCAATCAACAGTTCCACAAAGACCCGAGGGAAAGCACTTAACCCTAGCAAAAGGTTTGATCTTTCCATTACTGAGTCCTGGTAATTGCCCCCAAAAGCTTTAAAGGCTACTAAAATCATCCTATTACTTTTGGGTGTACTTTTGGTTTTTTGTTGGGTGCCAACAAAAAAATGAACAAAATTGTTGCTTTTATTCTCTAGGCTATTTAACTGAAGGTACTCCTCAACAGAGACAGGATCAGGACTGGGGCCAGGTTGGGAGCTTCACGGGGTTTGATGTTTGATGAGGCTTTTAGAATGAGGTGTGGCCATTCCTGTGGCAGTGAACTTCTTTCGCCCTCCTGGGTAAAGAGCAGCTGAATCCCCACCTTGGCAGTTGTGCCCCACAAACACTTTGCACTTCTATGTGGCACACCTGACCCCATCAGCTCAGCCCCACTCTTCTGCTCTTCCAGGGCTCCTGGTATCAGGAGTGGTGCCTTGACCCTCCTGGGAGATCCCTGTGATGTCTCTTGGGAACCACCTTCCTTCTTTCTCCCCCTCTTTTGCATTTAGTGGGCAAACCCTATCCATTCAATTTCAGTTCAGTATCTCTTTAATCTGCCATTTTTTTATTGAAGTATAGTCAGTCGCAATGTGTCCATTTCTGGTGCACAGCAAAATGTCTCAGTCATGCATATACATACATATATTCATTTTCATATTCTTTTTCATTAAAGGTTATTACAAGATACTGGATATAGTTCCCTGTGCTATACAGAAGAAACTTGTTGTTTATCTATTTTTATATATAGTAGTTGATATACTACCCTGAACGTTCCCTATCTCATCTGCCATCTTTTTTTGAACACCACCGCCAGTGCTTCATATCAGACCCTCCTCAACTCTTGCTGAAATCCCTCAAGTAGAACTCTCTATTTTCTCTGCAAATGATCTCGTCTCTAGACTGGCTTTTCCAAAATACAAATCTTTGTGATTGTCACATATCTGCCTACCCTCATGCAGTTCAAACAACTTTCTTGGCTCCAGGGCACATGCTGAATAACATACCTGATAATGTGGCTGTCAGGTCCTAGATGGACTGTCCTATCCTGGCTGTTGCACCTCCTCATTTCCCACCTCTTTCCCTCAAACACCTCAGAATCTATCCTGCTGCCTGAGCAGATTCTGTTCTGTATCACTCTTTTGTCTTCCTTACACAGGGCTCTCTGCCTGGAGTACCCTGAGTCTGATCTCCAATCATCTAAAGAATTGTTTCTCAAAAGACTCAGCCTTAAATGCCACCACCTCCAAGACAACTGCTTGGCCTGCAAGTCCTTTGGTTATTTGGCTGCCAGAGGCATTTGTAGTTCAGAGAACCTATCACTGATTTCTGTATAATAATTAGCTGGCTGCAGACCAACCTGTACTTCCAAATTTCGAACATCAGCAGGGCAAGGACTAGGTGTGACCTGTGACAGTATGCCCAGTAGAGCAGCTAACAGACACTCTGAAAATGTCTGTGCCATTGAAACTAACCAAGAAACTCCATATAAGAACCAAGATCGTGTCCTTTCACCCTAGTTTGCTGCAGCTTAGGGCCAGCTCCTGGGATATAAGACTAACAAGTAGACAGGTGGAGGCCAGGAAAGCATGTACACGTGCAGGGTAGTTTGCCAAACCCCTGCCCAGTCAGTCTATTTACAGGTACTCATACCCTGTGTCCAGATGAAGCTGCAGTGTGGGCAGAGAATTACTCATCCGTTCAAGACACAGCCAGAATTCTTCCAGACCAGAGAGCTGTGCTTGGCAGGGGTACAAATTGCTTCAATTTCCGGACCTTTAACAACTCGGCCAGAGTAATAACTTAGACCTGCCTCAGAGCTGCCTGCACTGAGGGCCCAAAAGCCTCCAACTTTATGTCTGGGATGAAACTTGTCCTCAGAATTAAACCTAAATCCTCAGAGCTCCTGACAGGGGCCTAATGAATATGCTGAGCCTTGGGACTCCTTGAGAGAGAGAGAATGTTGCTGAGCTGAAGGCCCAACTAAACGAGGCAGAGAAGCCCCATGTGGGCTTTTGGTCTGCTCAGTTGCTTCTGGGTGAGCTTGTGGTGGCTCAGCTCAGATCGCCACATTAAAGGGGCCGCAGCAACCACCGCTGGGTTCTCAGCTTCCTTCTGAGGGTTTCAGGGGCCCTTGTTCTCTAAAGAGCTGTGGTATTTTTCAATGTCTAAAGGCATCTAGGTGAATTACAGGACAGAAAGCAAAGTAAACTATTAAAAAAATCTTTCTAGTGTCAGAGACCTGACTTTTGATCTGCTACTGGCAAAACTAAAAGACCAAGAGATTCGGGTTATGTCCCTAGCAGCTGAGAAGAGATGGCTGATGGGTAAGCCACAGAAATGACAATGAGATCACACTGGCTTCCAACCCTACCTCTGCTACCTACCCAGAGCCTTGAGACTAGTATTTGAGTCTCAGCTTTGCCATGTGTTTGTGGGTTAGTCACTTAGCTAGGGCCTCGGTTTCCGCATGTTTAACAAGATGAACAACCTACTCTCTGGCTTACTCTGCCCCTCCCTCCCACCACAAGGACGTCAAATGCTTAGTAATAACTGAGAAACTGATGAATGCAGGCTCACTCCCATGAAGGCAGAATTAAATTCATCCTATTGGATGGCCTGTGGTTTCTTCCACATGTTCAAAATCAAATTCATCTTCTCCTTCCAAACCTGCTCCACAGTCTCCTCCTATCAGAGAATGACATGTTCAACCAGTTATTAAAGCTGGTAACTTATGATTCCACTATGACTCCTCACTCATCCTCCTATCTCTCTTCTATTCCATCATCATATACTTTTGATTCTGCCTTCCAAATCTCTCTCCAGTGTATCAGATTCTCCCTTACTTCACTGTTAACACCCTAGTCCAAGCAGACATCAACTCTGGCTTAATCTATATTATTAGCCCCCCTAATTGTCCTTACTGCCTTTAATCTTATTTCCTCAATCCCATTCTCCTGTCAGGAGCCTGTGTGCAATTTCTAAAATGCACACTTATCACTCCCCTTCTTAACACACTTCAGGGGCTCTCCAGGGCCCTGAAGTCCTACATTCTGGCCACAACCTACAAAACAATCTTACACAGGGCTGGCCTAAAAACCATATCCTAAGGCAAAGTTTGTATCCCAAGGTTTTATTTAGAATCTCAGTCCCAGGACAACAGGAGTGAGGGAAAAAGTAAAGTGAGGTAAGAAAGGAGTAAAGCAAATAGTACGTAGTAAATTGTGGAGCTGGCCACAGTTTCAAAGGAAATGCAGCTAGTTCAGTCAGATTGGACATCTACAGACAGGTGGCATGGAACCACCTCACCTCAGAATAGTCCATCCTATCTCCTGTTGCTTATTTTTGAAAATCCAACTCAGAAGCCATTACCTTGCCTGCACTTCCAAGTTGTGTTATCTGGACCTTCAGGCTTCCCTCACTCATGGAAGTGAGCTCCTGTGTTCAGTAAGGCATCTCATCAGAGTCTAGAAGCTTCTATTGGGTCCTGTTAGATCAGGCCTGGGTAACACCACAGTGGACTCAATGGAGATATAATGGATCTTAGCCCTTGCTCTGGAAGAGGGGGTCGCTGAAACAGCTGGCAGTGCTAGGTGATAAGGCAATAGCAGTGGCAAATGAGCTTTTCGTCGACAAAATGACCTTGGGTCTGGAAGTCAGGTGGGGCTGAGTAAAGCTAGGGGGGTGAATAATGAGAATCTAAAAAGGGAGCCTGATTAGACCAGCTTCACACAGTGACATGCTCCCTGCTCTCTGCACCTCAGCCACGCTGACCTGCTGTAATCCTCTAGGACTGCACTGTTCAAGTAGCTATGTGGCTACTTACATGTACATGTAATTTTAAATTATTAAATTTTAATTTGAAATAAAATTGGGACTTCCACTTCTGGCCACGGTGACATGACAAGGACAGGATTTATCCTCCTACTTGAGAAAGCAAAAATATAAGAAACAAAATTTTCAAGACACTGGACATCAGCCAACAAAGGACAGAAATCCCAGAGAAAACAGGAAACAAAGGTGGTGAGCATTACAATTGTCCCAGCTTATTGCACTGAAGGAGTTCTCAAGCTGTAATGCTAGGAGGAGGATCTCAGGCAGAGCCTGATGGTGTCCCTGAGTTGAGCAGACAGAGTTGAGAGTCTGGAAAGACAATGGCAACTCAAGTTCAAATGCAGAATATTAGAGAGGAGAGAGATGTACAGAGAAAGATCTCCACAGAACTGAGTATTCAGCTGAGTACCTATCATGCATGTGACGACACTACTCAAGACTGAGGAAAGCAAGGATGAGAGTGAAGAACACAGTAATCACACAGAGACTAGCATAGGACCTGCTCCCATCAGTCAACTGGACAAACTCATAACTCACCTGGCATTGGGTAGGGTTCATAGTAAAGTCTTACTTCAGAAGTAGGTAATGATGAGTTCTAAACTGAGCAATGCATCACTCTCACAAAGTAAATATTAAAAGTAAGACCAAAAAGAGTAAAACTGTTTCTAATTCACTTAACTGCATCCCAGAACAAAGCTCAAGAATATTTATAGAATATAGAAGAACACAGATGGAGGATGTAGCTCAGTGGTAGAGAGTGTGCTTCTCATGCACGAGGTGGTGGATTCAATATCCAGTACCTCTGTTAAAAAATATATAAATAAACCTAGTTAATTCCTCCCGCCAAGAAAAATAAATAAATAAATAAACCTAATTACCCCTCTCAAAAAAGCTTTCAAAAATAAATAGAAAAATTTAAAAAAAGAAGAATAAAAAAATATCTAGGACCCAACAAGGTAAAATTCAAAATATCTGGCTCCAAACAAACATTAGCAGGCATACAATAAGCCAAGAAAATATATAAACAACAACAAAGAAATCAATCAGTTGAAACAAACCCACAATTGACACAGGTGTGAGAATTAGCAGACAAGAAGATTAAAACAATGATTATAATGGTTAAAAAAAAGTTGAGTAGAGACATGGAGATATAAAAAGTCACAAGTCAAACTTTTACAGAAGGAAACTGCAATATATGAGACTTAAAAAAAATACTGGATGAGATTAACCAGCAGAAGATATATACTGCAGGGGGAAAAAAGTGATCTTAAAGACATAGAAACAGAAGTCATCCAAAATGGAAATTTGAGAGAGAAGTGATATTTTATTAAAATAGCAGAGCATCACCAAGCTATAGAACATCCTCAAGTGGCCTAATAAACATATAATTAGAGTTTCTGAAAAAGAGGGAGCAGAAAGATTATGTGACAAACAATAGCCTTTTTTTTCAAATTTGATGAAATGTATAAACCAAAAAAAAAAAAAAATAGCAAACAGCAACCACAAGAAACATGAAGAAAACTACACTGAGGAACATCATAGACAAATTCTGAAAACCAGTGATAATGGGAAAAGTTTAAAAGGAGACAGGAAAAAGAGTCATGTCACATATGGAGAAACAAAGGTAAGGCTAACATAAAATTTCCTTTGGGAGGGGAAGGGTGTGGCTCAGTGGTAGAGCACATGCTTAGCATGCACGAGGTCCTGGATTCAATCCCCAGTATCTCCTCTAAATATAAAGAAATAATAAACTTAATTACCTCCCTCCAAAAATCCTAAATAAATAAATGTGATCTTCAAAAACATTTTTTTTTTAAATTTCCTTTGGAAACATGCAAATAAGAAGACATTTTAAAGCATTGAAAGAAAAATAAAACTGTCAACCTAAAACTCCCTACCAAGGACAAATAGCAGACAAAAATGAAATGATATAAAGGCTTTTGCAGACATGTAAAAAATGAAAGCTATCACCACCAGCAGATCTTCCCTACAAGATGTTACAGAGTGGAAACAGAAAGAAGGAAAATGGTAACAGATAGAAATGTGAGTATAAATGATGGAGAACACCAAACATGGTGACCATGTGGGTAAATATATGTGATTCTCTTTCTTCTTATTTAAAACTTTTTGAAAGGTAATCACAGCTTAAGGAAAAATTATAAAGCACTGTGTAGTTTATAATATATATAATATGTAAGATATGTATCAGTAATAGCAAAAAGACTGGGAAGAGGCAAATGGAAGTATACTTATGAGGCTCTTATACTATCTGTGAAATGGTATTGTATTCCTTGAAGGTAGACCATGATAAGTTAAAGATGTTTACTATAAACTCTAAAAGACCACTAAAATAACAAAAGTTACAGCTAATAAGTCAAAAAAATAAATAAAATGGAATCATAAAAATATACAACTAATTCAAAAAAGGAAAGAAAAAAAGGACAGTGGAACCAAGGAATAGATGAGAGAAATGAAAAACAAACAGTAAGATGATAGATTTAAACCTAACCATACCAATAATCCCATTAAGTGCAATAGTTTAAATAGACAAAAGGCAGAGATTGTCAAATTGGATAAAGAAGTAGAATCTAAATTTATGCTGTATACAAGAAACACATTTTAAATACAAAGACACAAATAGGTTAAAAGTAAAAGGATGGAAAAAAAATAAACCATACTAACACTGTTAAAAAGAAAGCTAGAGTGGCTACATCAATATCAGACAAAGTAAATTTCAGAGTAAAGAATATTGCGAGGAATAAATAAGGTCATTTAATAGTGATCCAGAGGTCAGTCCATCAAGAGAATATACAATGCATAACATTTATGTAATTTATAACTGATCTTCAAAACATAAAAAAACTGATAGAATTGCGAACAGAAAAAGACACAGGTATAATTATAATATATATATTCACAGGTATATATATATTCATATAATTATATGTTGATAACTTTCTCATAATAGAGAATCAGTAAGGATAGAGAAGAATTGAATAATACTACCAACTAATGTGACCTAATTGACATTTATAGAACACTTTATACACTACAGCAGAATATACATACATGAATGATCTTGCTGTAAGATCTGCAACAAGATAAAGAATCCACATTTATCACTTCTGCTTAAGAGTGTACTAGAGATTCTAGCCAGTGCAATAACTGCCTCAATAAAAAAAAAAGAAATAAAAACATATAAATTGAAAAATGGAAAAATAAGACCTTTTATTTGCAAATGACATGACATAGAAAATATGACTGAATCTAAAAAAAGATTCTAAAACTATATTACTTTGATAGGTGCTGTAGTCAGTCCCTCAAAGATGTTCAAGTCCTAATCTTGGAACCTGTGAATATATTACCTTATATGGCAAAAGTGATTTGACAGATGTGGTTAAATTAAAGACCTTGAGATGAAATATTATTCTGGATTATCTGAGTGGGCCCAATATAATAAAAAAGAATCCTTATAATAGGGAATCAGAGAAGCAGAATCAGAGAAAGAGAGAGAGGAGTTGGGGGATGTTATTCTGCTAGCTTTGAAGAAGGAAAGTGGAGCTATGAGCTATGAGCTAAGGAAGGCAGACAGTCTTTGGAAGCTAGAAAATAATCAAATTATACCCCAAAGTCCCTAAAAGGAACACAGCCCTGATGATACCTTGATTTTAGCCCACTGAGATTAATTTTGAACTTCTAATCTTCAGAATTATAAAATGAATAAATTTGTACTGTTTTAAGCTATGGAGTTTGTGATATTTTGTTACAGCACTCATAGGAAATTAATACACCAAGTTTGCAGGATGAGATCAATATAGAAAAAAATCAATTGTAAATGTATATACTGTCAATAAACAAGGTGAAATAAAAATAGCATTTATAATAGTTTCAAAATTATGAAATACTGAGAGATGCCTGATTAAAAAAAAACCATAAACACTTATACACTGAAATTCACAAAACATTACTGAAAAAATGAAAAAGACCAAAATAAGTGGAGAAATATACTATGTTCCTGTGTCAGAAGATTAAATATTGTGAAAATGTTAATTCTCCCGAAATTGTTCTATAGATTCAATGTAATTCCAAATAAAAATCACAACAGGAATATTTCATAGAAACAGGAAAACTAACATTAAAATTAACCTGGAAATACATACAACTTAGAACAGGCAAAACAACTTTGAAAAAGAGGAACGGGACTGCGATGGGTTCCTTGAGAAGACAGTGCTATTTACAGTTGTCGGGGCCCCCTGGGTGGGACTTACATCAGAGGATGGGCACGGGCTGACAGTGCCTCCAACATGTCCCGCTGAATGGTTGGTATGCCTAAGAGTCTCCAGCTCAGTTTAATTTAGCACTCTCAGTCCCATTTCTCCTCCAGGGCCATGCTCACCTATAGGGTGGTCTGTGTTTGGCATCCTTTGAAGGATGGCAGCAGGGCAGGACAGGTACACCAAGGCTGCTGTGGACCTGCTATAATTATTTAAAAGTAAAACTCTCTCACAGCGAAAAAAAAAATGTGACAATGAATATATAGATGTTCATGTATAACTGAAAAATTGTACTCTACACTGGAATTTGACAGAACATTGTAAAATGACTATAACTCAATAAAAAATGTTAAAAAATAATAAATAAATAAATAAATAAATAAATAAATAAATAAATAAATAAATAAATAAATAAATGAAACTCTCTAAGGACCAGCTTTTCGGACAAACAACATATGCCTTCCTTCTCCTGAGGAAATGGCAGAAAAGGACCTTTGGGAAGTGTCCCCCATTTCCCTAACATTATGCAAAGGAACAAACAGAGAGTGGGATCTTCATGTGGGAGGAGGCATGTGTTACCTTACTCTGCCCTTTCAGATATATTGCCAATTTAGTTTCGGCCTGTGTAACTACTTCTGCATAGCTTGAAATGGCTGGATTGCTTGCCACCTAACTTAGGGGAAGTTTGGAGAAAATATGACTTAGTCTCATAGAATGCATGAAAATCACTTTGGGGAGGCCAGCAGGACAGATCATCCAATGTTTCTAAGAGACTTTGGACAAACACATCACTGAGTGTACCTGAATACGATCCCCCAAAGTTAAATCCCTAGGGTGGAAGCTTCTTGTTACAAATGATGATTTTCTGCCCAGCCGTGGTGCACCCCCACCCCTAGTGATGGATAAATGAGTCTGAGTGACACCAGGCTGGCCAAGAGGTCCATACCTAACAACCACAGTGTCACTTACTGGTCATCTGCTATGTGCCAGCCCTGGAGAGTCCTCTGCTCCTCTGCTCCCAACCTCAGTCTCGCTATGACAGCATCATTATCCCAACTTGGAAAAGAACTCCTCTGCAAAATGAACCCTCAGGTCTAGACTAGGCTGAGCCCCAAAGAGGGCAGAATCAAAAGGGCTGGAGTCCAGGTGAGCCTGGCTTCAAGTCTCACTTAAATTTTTGTGTCTCGTTTGTGTGACTGAGTGCTTGCCCAGAAGTCATCCCCACAGCTGGCCTGGAAACCTCACTGTGGCAGGTAGAAATATCTGGTTGGTTTACCAGTCTCCTAAAGTCCAGCCCAACATCTAGCACAGAGCAGAGTTTCAGTGTTTAATGAGTGAAATTACAGTTTCCTCAGCTGTACCATAGCATCGTGATGCCTGAGATGCCTGCCTCATGTTGCTGTTATGTTCTGATGTCTGTGCAGTAATGATACTGAAGAAAAGGTGTCCTCATGATTGTAGTTTTTGCACCTGTTGTGCCTAGTACAAAACCTTTATCAACACTGAGCACAGAATAATCATTTAATAAATTCCTGTTATTACACATCCACTAGAATAGCTACTAAAAACCTGTAAAAAGACCAGTATTAGTAACTGTTGGCAAGGATGGGAAGCAACTGGATTCCACATACGTTGCTGGTGGGAATCTAAAATAGCACTGACACTTTGGAAAATAGTTTGACAGGTTCTTATAAAGTTAAATATGGAGTTGCCACATGACCTAGCAATTCTACTCCTAGGTATTTACACAAATGAAATAAAAAGTTATGTCCACACAGAGACTTGTACTCAAATGTCCGTAATAGCATTATTCATATTTGCCCCAGACTGGAAAAATCCAATGTCCATCAACAGCTGGATGAATAAGAAAAATGTGGTACAATGGAATAAAAAGAATGAACCCTGAGAGGAGGCCAAGATGGCGGAGTAGAAGGACGCTGGTGGCTCACCCTCTCCCACAAATACACCAAGACCCACATCTACAGACCCACTCAGCCAACCAGAGCACCTGCGGAACTCCGACAGAATGTCACCCTCTTCAAAAGATAGAGACGCCAAAAATCTGGTAGGAGAAAAGGAAAAAAGAAAGAACAAAAGGCAAAGCAGCGCGGGACGGGTCCCGCGGGGGAGGGAGCGGCAAAGGAGGACTGGCGCTCGCTCGCTGGGGCTCCCCTCTCCAACTGAGAGGCCAGCGGGACGGAGGGGGAGCCTCCGAGGCTCGGATCTGTACAGAGCAGCCCTTGACTAACAGAACTAAGTTAAACGGGCACAGAGCGTCCCCGGGACACCCAGCCCGAGACGCGGGCCAGCAGCTGGGGGCCGGGCCAGGCTGCCCGAGCCGGGCCGGGGAGGGGGACGGCTGCGCTGAGGCGGCTCCGGGGGACTGCAGGGGGCTGCGCACCATTGGTGTGAGTGCACAGGGCCGAACAACCTGGGCCCTCCATGAAACAGCACGGCTGATGTGCCCTGGGGGGAAGGGTGCCATACCTCCATCTCTGAAAACCCATGGAAGGTTTTTGGGGGAAGAGAGGCGGGGCTCAGGCGCAGCCGCCATATCCTCCGGTGCTGAGCATCCAGGCGGGGGCGAGGGCGGGGGCGGGGGCGGGGGCGAAACCTGCATCCGCACGGAAGGGCTCAGCAGCCTCAAACGCCAGACGAAGACTTGTCTACAGCCTGAGGCAGATAGGAGCCTTCCGTCCTGGTCCCTCCGCCAAGACAAACAGGGAGCTGGGTTCTGGCCCGGAGCAGGGACAAGGCTGTCCCTCGGTCTTCCCCGAGCCCACCTGCAGAGCGCCGACCCGAGGCGGAGCGCACAGCGGCACAGAGCAGCGGAGCGACCGGCGCCGGGAGAGGGCGGGCGGCCCCCCGCCTTTCGGGCAGGAACGCAACCCCTGACCACGGTGCTGGGAGAGGGCACGACCCGCCCTCCTACCCCGCCAGTCTGCAGCATCTGACTGCGGCATCGGGAGGGTCAGCGACCCGCCCGCCCACAGCAGAGAGCTGCACCTGACCCAGTGTTAGGAGGAGGCGCGATCTGCTTGCCGACAGGCACTGGGAGCAGCACAGACGAAGGCGCCAACGGAGGGCCTCTGGAAACAGCAAGCTGAGCTCCCAAAACAGGCCGAAGACAGAAAGACCACATCAGAAGTACACAGTCTCCAGGAGAAAACTGACCACCCCCTTTTTTTTTTAAATCTGTTTTTACCTGTTCTATTTTCTATTACCCTTTTAATTTTTACTTCTTAAACAATTATATATACTCCCAATTTTAATCACTTTTAAATTTTTTAAAAATATTGTTACTATTATTACTTTTAAAAATCCACGTCATTTCATTTTTATTTCTCTTGGTTTTGATGTCGTTATTGATTATACACAGGTTTCAAATACATTTTTCCCCTCTTTTCTCCTTTTTGAAAGGTTTTTGAAAGACTTATCAACCCAATTGCTATTCTGCTTCTACTTGCTCTTCTATTATTCATTATACACTGTTTTCAAACCCTCTTTCTCCCTTCTTTTCAAATTCTTTCTCTCTCTCTCTTATTATTTTTTCTTTTTTTCCTAAGTTCTATTCCTAAATAGGCATTAGATAGATAAAACCCTTAAGGTCCAAAATAGATAACTGATACTCCATAAACCACAGTGCCAGAGAGGTATGAGCAAGATGAAGAAGCAGAGGAACCATTTCCAATTAGAAGAGCAAGCGAAATCCCCTGAAAGAATGATCAATGAAATAGACATCAATGGCCTACTAGATCAAGATTTCAAAAAAGGAGTGATCAAAGTACTGAAGGAATTAAAAGAGATAGTGTTTAGAGATATAAAATATGTCAAAAATGATATTGAAGCTATAAAGAAGAGCCAAGTAGAATTAGTAAACTCAGTGGCTGAGATGAGAAATGATCTAAAAGGCTGTGCAAAGCAGACTAGATAAAGCAGAGGAACGAATTAGTGACCTAGAAGACAGGACAACAGAAAGCACCTAATCAGAACAACTGCAAGATAAACAAATGAAAACAAATGAAAGCAACATAAGGGACTTATGGGATAATATAAAGCGAGTCAATCTTCACATAATAAGGGTCCCAGACGGGGGAGAAAGATCAAAGGGGATTGAAAAGGTTTTTGAAGAAATCATGACTGAAAACTTCCCAAACTTAAAGAAGGAATCAAATATCTAAGTACAGGAAGCTCAGAGGGTCCCAAAAGGAAGAACCCAAACAGGCCCATACCAAGACATATCATAATCAAGATGGCCAGAGTCAAGGATAAAGAAATGATCCTAAAGGCAGAAAGAGAAAAGCAAAGAGTGAGTTACAAGGGAACCCCCATAAGGCTCTCAGCTGATTTCTCTACACAAACACTACAGGCCAGAAGGGAGTGGCAAGATATATTCAAAGTCCTGAATGAAAAAAAGATGCAGCCTAGGATACTCTATCCAGCAAGGCTATCCTTTAGAATAGAAGGAGAGATAAAGAACTTCACAGACGAGCAAACCTAAAAGAGTTTAGCAACACTAAACCCATGCTAAAAGAAATATTGAAAGGTCTACTCTAAATAGAAAAGCAGCAGGATGCCACAAAATGAGAAACTCACAACTGGAGAGGTGATATAACTCATGAATTACAAATAAAATAAACACAAAATTATAAAAGAAGACATACAAATCATTGAGAGTGGGAGAGGGAGGCAGGAAAATATAGAATTTTTTTCTTTCTTTTTTAAATTATTTGTTCTAAGTAGGATGGGTTTTAGATCATATTACTATCAGTTTAATAAAAACACTTATAGTAATGGGCTAATAGACTTTCAAAAAAGGGTAACCACAAACCAAAAACTTACAAGGGAGTCACAAAAACTAAATAAAATCCATGATAATACAAAGGAAAATTACCAAACCACAAAAGGAAGAAGAAAGGAACAAAGAGGAAACACCAAAAAAACTGCAAAGATAAGTTCAAAATGGCAATAAACACACATCTATCATTAATTACTGTAAATGTTAATAGACTAAATGCTCCAGTCAAAAGACATAGAGTTGCAGACTGGATAATAAAGCAAGAACCTTCAATATGCTGCATACAAGAGACCCACTTTAGGGAGAAGGACACATACAGATTGAGAGTGAAAGGATGGAAAAGGATATTCCATGCAAATGGAAAAGCCAAAAAAGCAGGTGTTACAGTACTGATTTCAGACAAAATAGACTTTAAAACAAAGGCCATAAAGAAAGATAAAGAAGGACATTTTATAATGATTAAAGGAGTGATACAAGATGAGGATATTACACTTGTTAATATATACACACCCAATATAGGAGCACCTAAGTACATAAAACAATTACTAACAGATATAAAGGGGGATATTGATGGGAATACAATCATAGTCGGAGATTTTAACACCGCATTAACATCACTAGACAGATCTTCCAGACAGAAAATAAATAAGGCAACAGAGAAATCAAATAATACAATGGAAAAATTAGATTTGGTGGATATTTTCAGACCATTACACACCCCAAAACTAGGATATACATTCTTTTCAAGTGCACATGGAACATTTTCCAGGATTGATCATGTACTTGGGCACAAAAGAAACCTCAACAATTTTAAGAAGATAGAAATTATCTCAAGCATCTTTACTGACCACAATGCCATGAAACTAGAAATCAACAACAGAGAAACAAAGGAGGAAAAAAGGAAAGCACGGAGATTAAACAATATGCTACTAAAAAACCAATGGGTCAATGAGGAAGTCAAAGCTGAAATTAAAAAATACCTTGAGACAAATGAAAATGAAAGCACAACCACACAAACTTTATGGGACACAGCAAAGGCAGTGCTAAGAGGGAAGTTTATAGCAAAACAGGCCTTCCTCAAAAAAGAAGAACAATCTCAAATAAACAATATAACCCACCAGCTCAATGTATTAGAAAAAGAAGAACAAAAAACCCTAAAAGGCAGCAGAAGGAAGGAAATTATAAAGATTAGGGAGGAAATGAAGAAAATACAGATTTTAAAAAACCATAGAAGAAATCAATCAAACCAAAAGCTGGTTTTTTGAAAAAGTAAATAAAATCGACACACCCCTGGCCAAACTCAAAAAGAAGAAAAAAGAGAGAGCACAAATTAGCAAAATAAGAAAGGAAAATGGAAAAATTAGAACAAATAAAATAGAAATACAGAATATCATACGAGAGTATTATGAAAAATTATATGAAAGCAAAATGGATAACCTAGAGGAGATGGACAAATTTCTGGAAACATACTGTCCACCAAGACTGAACCAAGAAGAAACTGACCACTTGGATAAACTGATCAAAGAAATGAAATCGAATTAGCACTAAAAAACCTCCCTACAAATAAATGTCCAGGACCGGACGACTTCACTGGGGAATTCTACCAAACATACAAAGAAGAACTCATACCAGTCCTTCTCAAACTCTTCCAGATGATTGAAAAGGAGGGAGTACTCCCAAACTCATTCTATGAAGCCACCATCACTCTGATACCAAAACCAAGCAAAGACACTACCAAAAAAGAGAATTATAGGCCAATATCACTGATGAACATAGATGCCAAAATCCTCACCAAAATATTAGCAAATAGAATCCAACAACACATAAAAAGGATTATACATCATGACCAAGTGGGGTTCATCCCAGGGACACAAGGGTGGTTCATCATATGCAAATCAATCAATGTAATATATCACATCAACAAGAGAAAGGACAAAAACCACATGATCGTCTCAATAGATGCAGAAAAAGCATTTGATAAATTTCAACACCCATTTATGGTAAAAACTCTCACCAAACTGGGTATAGAGGGAACATATCTCAACATAATAAAAGCTATATATGACAAACCTACAGCCAGCATAGTACTCAATGGTGAAAAACTCAAAAGCTTCCCACTAAAATCTGGGACAAGACAAGGATGCCCACTATCACCACTCCTATTCAACATAGTCTTGGAAGTCCTAGCCACAGCAATCAGGCAAGAGAGAGAAATAAAAGGGATCCAAATTGGAAAAGAAGAGGTGAAAGTGTCACTATATGCCAACGACATGTTACTATATATAGAAAACCCTAAAAGGTCCACACAAAAACTACTAGAGCTGATTGAAGAATTCAGCAAGGTAGCAGGTTACAAGATTAACGTTCAAAAATCAGTTGCATTTCTTTACACTAACGATGAGTCAACAGAAAAAGAAAGTAAAGAAACAATCCCCTTTAAAATAGCCCCAAAGTAATAAAATAGCTAGGAATAAATCTAACCAAGGAGGTGAGAGAATTATACATGGAAAACTATAAAACACTGATTAAGGAAATTAAAGAAGACTTAAAGAAATGGAAAGATATCCCGTTCTCTTGGATTGGAAGAACGAATATTGCTAAAATGGTCACACTGCCCAAGGCAATCTACAGATTTAGTGCAATCCTTATCAAATTACCCAGGACATATTTCACAGAACTAGAACGAATCATAATCAAATTTATATGGAACCATCAAAGACCTAGAATTGCCAAAGCATTACTGAAGAGAAAGAAAGAGGCTAGAGGAATAACTCTCCCAGACTTCACACAATACTATAGAGCTACAGTCATCAAGACAGCATGGTATTGGGACAAAAACAGACATATAGACCAATGGAACAGAACATAGAGCCCAGAAACGAACCCACAAACTTTTGGTCAACTCATCTTCGACAAAGGAGGCAAGAATATACAATGGAATAAAGACAGTATCTTCAGCAAATGGTGTTGGGAAAACTGGACAGCAGCATGTAAAGCAATGAAGCTAGAACAATCCCTTACACCATACACAAAAATCAACTCAAAATGGATCAAAGACTTAAACATAAGACCAGATATAATAAACCTCCTTAAAAAAATATGCAAAAGATTATCTGACATACATCTAAAACTGTGCTCCTAGAACAATCTACTCAAGCAATAGAAATAAAAGCAAGAATAAACAAATGGGACCTAATGAAACTTACAAGCTTCTGCACAGCAAAGGAAACCATAAGTAAAACAAAAAGACAACATATGGAATGGGAGAAAATTTTTGCAAATGAAAACGACAAAGGCTTGATCTCCAGAATATATAAGCAGCTCATAAGACTTATTAAGAAAAAAAATAAACAACCCAATTCAAACATGGGCAGAAGACCTAAGCAAGCAATTCTCTAAGAAAGACATACAAATGACCAATAGGCACATGAAAAAATGCTCAATATCACTAATTATCAGAGAAATGCAAATCAAAACTACAATGAGGTATCACCTCACACCAGTCAGAATGGCCATCATTCAAAAGTCCACAAATAAATGCTGGAGAGGCTGTGGAGAAAAAGGAACCCTCCTACACTGCTGGTGGGAATGCAGTTTGGTGCAGCCACTGTGGAAAACAGTATGGAGATTCCTCATAAGACTAGGAATAGACTTACCATGGGACCCAGGAATCCCACTCCTGGGCATATATCCAGAAGGAACCCTACTTCCAAGAGACACCTGCACCCCAATGTTCATAGCAGCACCATTTACAACAGCCAAGACATGGAGACAGCATAAATGTCCATCAACAGATGACTGGATAAAGAAGTGGTGGTATATTTATACAATGGAATACTATTCAGCCATAAAAACTGACAACATAACACCATTTGCAGCAACATGGATGCTCCTGGAGAATGTCATTCTATGTGAAGTAAGCCAGAAAAAGAAAGAAAAATATCATATGAGATCGCTCATATGCGGAATAAAAAAAAAACACAAACAAAGCATAAATACAAAACAGAAACAGACTCATAGACATAGAATACAAACTTGTGGTTGCCAAAGGGGTGGGGGGTGAGAAGGGGCAGACTGGTATTTCAAAATGTAGAATAAATAAAGAAGATTATACTGTATAGCACAGGGAAATATGCACTAGATCTTATGGTAGCTCACAGAGAAAAAACTGTGACAATGAATATATATATGTTCATGTATAACTGAAAAACTGTGCTCTACACTGGAATTTGACACAACATTGTAAAATGATAATAAATCAATAAAAAATGTTAAAAAAAAAGAATGAACCCTGATATGCCCTACAACTTGGATGGACCTCAAAAACGTTATACTGCATGAAAGAAGCCAGACAAAAATATAAACTGCATGATTCCATTTATATTAAACTCTAGAAGAGACGACTCTTTATAGTAATAGAAATCAGATTATTCACTACATCTAGGGATGGAGTATTGAATGGGTAGGAGCAGAGTGAAGGTGGTAAAAAATATGTTTCATATCTTGAGCTAGGTTGTGCTTATACACATTTATTAGTATGTGGACATTCATTTACATGTGTAAACATTCAGTTAATATTTGTGTACTTTACTGCATGTAAGCTATACCTCAATAATGTCTTCTAAATACAATAAAAGTAAGTGCCTGTTCCCAAGTGAATCCAGGGAAATGCTCAGTGCACCAAAGACTGTTTCATTAAGTGTTTACTATGGGCCAGGCAGCACTTCAAGTGCTTTACATACATTAACTCAATTTAATTCTCACAACCTTATGAGTAAAGTACTATTATCATGCCCATATTACACATGCAGAAACTGAGGCCTGTGATGTTAAGTAATCTGGCCAGTGTCACAGAGCTAACAAGGGGTCTACTGGAGATTTGAACCTAGATCTATGTGGCATCAAAGCTCTTAAGCACAGACACACAAATTGATTCCCCAGAACTCTCTCTGGGCTATGGGGATGAGTTAGTTCTTACAAGGTGATTACTCCAGAGGAGGGTGACCAGAGGGCTGAGGATCCCAGAAGGCTTTGGGAAGGGTGATGAGGAAGAGGAGACTCAGTCACTGGCTGCCAGTCCTGGCAGAGACCTGGAGCAAAGGTCTTAGCTTGTTCTGACTGGTTCTGGTGAGCAAAGTTCAGGCCAGGAGGCAGATTTCAGCCCAGCCAAAGCAAGAGCTAATGGCTGAGTGCCTCCCACTGGAACTGGATGCTTCGGGTGGTCAGCAACCTGTCACTTCAAGTTAACCGTTTGATAGAGATTGGTAAGTTCCATGCTTGGTGACTTCACACAGCCTGGGTGGGGTTGGCAGGTGGTGTCAGTGATTCAGAAACAGGTCAGTGTTCAAATCCAGGCTTTGCTACTTCTATCTCAGTAAACTTCAGCAAATAACGTAGTTTTTCTGAGGCCAGAAAATGATCTGCTGCTGGAAATAGCATCTAAGTCTAAAATTCAGTGACTGCAGCAAAGCAAAGGCTGACCACTTTAAAACAAAAAGATACTGGGAGACTTTCTGGAATCTAAGCAGCTCTGACCTTGTCTTCAGGGCACACTTGCAGCAGGCTAGTGGCACAGTCACATTTTCATTTGTACAAGCTCACCCTGGCTGCTATGTGGCCAGTAGACTGAAAGGGGCATAGTGGAGGCAGGGAGACTGGTTTAGAGGCTGCTAGTTGTCCAGGCACATGTTAATAGGGATTAACTTACTGGGGATGAGGAGGAAAGATAGGCAGCCAGAATAATGACTGTATCTGGAAGGGTGATGATGTTTCCCTCACTGACATGCACAAAGGCACAGAACATCTCAATAGGCGCTTAAGAATCAGTTCGTGGTTCCAGGCTTCTTCCTTGCATCAGCATGCCAAGGAGTCTGCCAGAGATGATGGAGTAGGAACACAAGAAGAAGTGACAGGCCTCCATCCATAGGGCCCTGCATTGCCCACTGAGGCTTTAATCATAATCAATTGATTTTGAATGACTGCCAGACCATCTGTTCCGTTCAGGGCCACAAGCTTCCAATACAAACCTGCAGAGCCTTCAGGGGCAAATGCAGGAGAGGTGGACTCACCCCAAGCAGCCTCAGGCTGGAGTGAAATTCAGGGAAAAAGCACAGACCTCTATACATGTCTGTGGACACAGGGCTTTATTATTTACACAGCAGAATCACGTCTGTTATCCTGAGGGTCTGTACAAGCACACCTCCCACTCTACTTCAGGAGCGAGGGTTCTAGTCCTTTCCTGGATTCTGAGTTAGACTAGCACAGGTCGGCCTGGACTCTTCTGTCTACATGGAGCTCTCATTACTGGGCACATTCTGGGTGCTGGGAGCTCAGGAGACTCAGCCTGCCTTCTGGGAATGCCCAACCCACCAGTAGGATAGCTTTAATGCCAGAGATGCTTTTCTCCATCTCCACCAAGTTCCTATGATCCCTGGGACCCCTTTCCCCAGGCCTGACTCTGCCCTGCACCCTGGCATCACTGTTCCTCTCCTAGAGGCTCCTTCTCTGCTGCCAGGCCAGCCTGGGAGCTGATGCCCACAGGATGAGGTGTCTCTTTCTATGTACTTTAGTTGTCCCATTTAATATGTCTTTCGACAATATTTGATATATACAGAAAAATAAATGAACATTTTCAAGCATCATAGTGAAAGAAACATTGATCACCCAGAACAAAAACAAGAACATTCCTTACAGCATCCCAACCACCTGTGTGCTCCTTTCCATAATAGTGACGCTGGCACCAAATTTTGCACTTAGCAGGTCCTTGTCTTTTATTTTCTAAGTTCTGAAATATATGTTATGTACCCTTACAGAATCTATTGTTTACTTTTATTAGCCTACTTTCTAAAAATGGCATCTTACTCAATATTTCACACCGTATTAATAGAATAAAAGACAAAAACCACTTCTTAGTAAACACAGAAAGGTCATTTGACAAAACCTAACATCCTTTCCTATTAAAAACATACAGCAAACTAAGAATATAAGGACATTTTTTCAACCTGATAAAGTATTCTATGAGAAAAAAAAATAGCTAATATCATACAGAATAGTGAAAAGATGAAAACTTTCCCCCAACGATCCAGAAGAAGATAAGGATGTTCACTCTCACCACTTCTATTCAACATTGTACTGGAAGGTCTAGCCAGGACAATTAGTGGGGAAAAATGAAATAAAAGTCATTCAGATTAAAAAAGAAGAAGTAAAACTATATTTTCAGATGACATGATCTTATACGTAGAAAATTCTAAAAATTCACAGGAAATACTACTTAAGCTAATAAATGTATTCAGAAAAATGGCAGGATCCCAGATCAACAAGAACACAAAACTCAGTCGCATTTATGTACAATAGCAATGACCAGCCCAAAAACAATTAAGAAAACAATCCCATTGACAATAACATCCTAAAGAATAAACAACTTAGAAACAAATTTAATGAAAGAAGGATAAAAATCTCTGAAAACTACAAAGCAGGCATCTGTGTGAGAACAGTGTAGGTGGAGGTAAGTGCACAGGACTGAGAGAAATTTTTTCACTATTTTTTGGTGAAAGATATGTATAACAAAATTTGTCATTTTTACTATTTTTAAGTGTATAATTCAGTGGCATTAATTATATTTACAGTGTTGTGAAATCATTACCATTATTTACAAAATATTTTCATCACCCCAAACAGAAACCCTGTAACCATTAATCAATATTCTTGCTTTCTTCCTTCCTTCCAGCCACTGGTAACCTCTAATCTAATTTCTGTCTCCATGAATTTGCCTATTTTAGGTACCTCATAGAAGTGGAATCACATAATATGTGTCCATTTTTGTCTGACATATTTAACTTAGCATAACATTTTCAAGATTTATCCATATTGTAGCATATATGATATTTCATTTATTTTTATGACTGAATAGTGTTCTATTATATGTATATGCCACATTTGACTTATCCATTCATCTGTCGATGGATGCTTGTGTTGTATCCACATTATGGCTACTGTGAATAATCCTGTCATGGACATTGGACAGCTACTTGTATCTGTCTGAGTCCTTTTTAAGAATTCTTTTGGATATATATAAGAGTGGAATATCTGGGTCATGTGGCAATTCCATTTTTAGCTTTTTGAGGAACTGCCAAAATGTTTTATATAGAAGCTTCACCAAATTACATTTTCACCAGAAAAGCACCAGTGTTCTAATTTCCCCACATCCTCACCAACACTTATTTTCCTTTTTGAAAAAATTATAGATGTCTTAGTAGATGTGAAGTAGTATTTCACTGAGGCTCTGATTTGCACTTCCTTAATGACTAAAGATGTTGAACACTGTATCATATGCTTATTAGCCCTTTGTGTATCTACGTGGAAGAAATGTCTGTTCAAGTCCTTTGCCCATTTTTTAGTGAGTTTTTGCCTTTTTGTTGTTGAGTGGTGTAGGTACTTTATATATTATAAATATAAAACCATTATCAGATGTATGATTCACAAATATTTCCTATCACTCTGTACATTGTCTTTTCATTTTCATAATAATATACATTGATGTATAAAAGTTTATTTTATTTTTGAGAAAGAGCAATTTATCTATTTTTGTTATTGTCATTGCTTGTGCTTTTTGTGTCATATCTAAGTAGCCATTGCCATATCTGAGATCATGAAGATTTACCCCTAAGTTTTCTTCTAAGAGTTTTATGATTTAGCTCTTACATTTAGGTCATTGATTGATTTTGAGTTAACTTTTGTGCAAGGTGTCATGTAGAACTCCAACTTTATTCTTTTGCCCATGGAAATCCAGTTGGATCTACACCACCAGTTAAAGACACTATTCTTTTCCCCATTAAGTGGATTTGGCACCCTTGGCAAAATCAATTGACCATTGATGTGTGGGCTTAATTCTGGACCTAAGTTCTATTTCATTGGTGTATATGTCAACCCTTATGCCAGTACCAAACTATTTTGATTGCTGCTACTTTGTAGGAAGCTTTGAAATTGGGGAAGTGTGAGTCCTTCAGCTTTGTTCTTCTTTTTCAAGATTATTTTGACTATTTGGGGAACCTTGTTTTTCCAAATATAAAGCTGAGAATCCAGCTTTTCTATTTCTTGGGGGGAAAAAAAGATGTTGAAAATGTGATATTGTGTTGAATCTGCAGGTGGCTTTAGGGAGTATTGACATCTCTACAATATTAAGTTTTCTTACCCATTGTCACAGGATGTGCTTCTATTTATTTAGACTTTCATGTCTCTTAGCACTGTTTTGTAGCTTTCAGTTTACAGGTATTTCAACTCCTTGGTTAAATCTATTCCTAACCATTTTATTTTGTAGATGCTATCATAAATGAGATTACTTTCTTAATTTTATTTTTGAATTGTTCATTACTGGCGTATAAAAACACAACTGATTTCTGTGTTGATTTTGTACCCTACAGCTTTGCTGAATTTCTTTATTAGCTCTGGTAGCTTTGTTATGGATTCTTTAGGATTTTCATGTCAACTGTGAATAGAAATAGTTTTACTTCTTCCTTTCCAATTTGGATGTCTTTTATTTCTTTTTTCTTGTCTAATTTCCCTGGCTAGAATTTGAAAAAAGAAAGAAGTACTATTTGATAATCAATTAGTGATGTCAAGTTGACAGTGAGTTATTTAAGTCTGGAGTTTAAGGCAGAGATCTGGGCTGGAGATTTTAGGAGCCATAAGCATACAGATAATATTGACAGCTGTAAGAGTGGGTAAAATCATGTGTACAGAGAGAGAAGGGAAGGAAGGGAAGGGGAGGGAAAGGAAAGGAAGGGAGAAAAGGAGAAAGAACAGAAGGGAAGAGAACAGAAGAGAAGTCCAGGTACTGCACAATAATGAGTATGCATTAAAAGTTTGATTAACTTTGCTGTTGAAAATACAGTATTCATAGTAGCCAAATGATGAAGGGAAAAAACAAATGTTCTTTAACTGATGAATGGATAAATAAAATGTATATTCATTCAGTGAAATATTATTCAGCCATGAAAAAAGAATCAAGTACTGATATGTATTACAATATTGGTGAACCTTGGAAACGTTATGCTAGTAATGTAAGAAACAAACCAGATGTAAAAGACCACATATTGTATGATTTCATTTGTATGAAATATCCAGAATAAGCAAATCCATGGAGGCAGAAAGCAGATTAGTGATTGTCTAGAATCAAGGGGTAGGGGCAATGGGGAGTAACTGCTTAATGAGCTCAGGGTTTCCTTTTGGGATGATTAAAATGTTCTGAAACTGATGTTTGTGGTTGCACAACATTGTAAGTGTACTAAATACCACTGAATTTTAATCTTCAAAATGGTTAAAACGGTGAATTTGATGTTATGTGCATTTTAACACTATACATATAGAGATAGAGAGTCAAGTGTTGCAGATAATCTTTGGTGCTAATTGTCTGATTGCTTGTCAATATTCAGTGCCTACCAGGCACCTTGATATCAAACTTTTTTGCATCTCTTACTAGCTTGTGCCCTATGTGATTTCACATCACTTCTCTGACTCTGTGAGCTCATCTGTAAAATGGGAGAATATTAATGCTCTACTTTCATTCCAAGGAACATGTTTAGCTTTCAGACAAAGACAGATCTTTACCAGCCCCTTGAGATAAGAACAGAATGTCAGCACAAAGGGTTCCTGGTGTTGCTGCAGTCTTGGGAGAGCACGGCTCAGCAAGGCTACAAATGGAGCAAGTGGGTCGTGGGGGTCTCATTTAGTGATATGTCCCTGAAATGCTGTGCCACCCTCCTACACACACCCTAAAACCTGTCATTTGAAAAACACAGACTACATCAGTCCCAACACATAGAGTAGGAACTTAAGCATCACAAAGGGCAGCATGTTCCAGCGTAAGTGGAACACTGCAGCATCCACAGTCAGCATCCTCAAACAGCTACCGCTGGGAAGCCACTGTGATTGCCTGAGAATGGGACTACCATGCTGCTCTTTTGCCCCTGGCCATCAAGAAGTGAACCCTCGAGCCAGAAGTGGAAGGAGATGGAATACACTAAAGGCCAGTCTGGAAGTATATCAGGTCCAGTGAGCCACAGAGATAATGACAAGGTCACTTTGCCATTATAACAACTGAATATCATTCCTCTTCCAGAAAAAGGCCAGGAGCTTCTTTTTATATAGAAGTTACCCCAAAGCAGCTTGGATTCCTCTAAATGAGCTTAAACCTAGGCTCTGTCCCAGACTACTTCAACTTCTCAGGTCAGAGATATCAAGACAAGGTAATTAAACCACAGGCTTCAAGTGGCAAGCATGGTCATTGTTGCCTGCTCCAGGCCCCAAAGGATGCAGACTGTTGATCAAGATGATATTAGTGATGATAATGGGACAATACTACTTCCGCTAATAGCTCCTGTTTTTAGAAGTCTGCCTTGTTTCAGACATTTTGTGAATTATATCTTAAATTTTCAATATAACCCCATGAAGGGCATACTATTATTTACTCCATTTTATAAATGATAGTAAGGATGAGAGAAGTGATTTTCCCAAGGTACACAGTTAGTCAGTGGCATAATTGGTCCTTGAATCACCTGATTCCAAAGTCTAGATCCTTTCCACTATTCCTCACCAGCTCCCCTCCCCCTTCCTCTGATCTTCTGGATCTTCCATCTCCCCAGGCCACGTCCCTTCCTCCCAGCCTGTTAGCACTATGAGAACAGAAGGAGAGAAATTAGGGATGACCTTCACCTCATTGCCCAGCATCCTGCAGTCCAAGTCCCCAACCCAAGTGCTACGATGAGCTTCCAGATAGTGCTCAATGGCCTTAGGGACATACTTGCAGGACTTTGCAGCACACCTGGATCTGGGTACTAGGGGTAGAAATTCTGTGGCCTCTCTGAAATTCTGAGGTTTTTAAACTGAATAAAAAGCCTGTTTTTTAAAGGATGTCAGTCAGTCAATCCTCAATCCTTACGGAAGATCCTGAAGTTGAAGAAGTCATTCTCCTCTCTCCCTAGAATAGTCTTGTCTTTTCAGTTGTTATTTGGAGAAGACCACATGTGACTAGACTGGGAGCAGTGAAACTCTAGCATCTGGGCAGTGTTCTGAGCAGCCCTGGGGAAACGTTAGTGAAATAGATCCTGACCCGAACCAAAGATGCTGAGGAGCCCTGGTGGGCTGGAAGGCTCTCCTCTCCAACCCACAGGGCCATGATGAGGCCTCTGAGATTCTGCAATCCCCACTGCTCAGAGTGCTTAAGCCTCCTCCCTTCTCTCTGGGCTTGGGGTTGGAGAGGGTACAGAATATGACCCTTGTTCAACAGACATGAAGTCAGAGGTTGGGGGTATGTATTGGATCTCCCCTCCTGGATTAGTATCATAAGTACATGTGTCCAGCTCCCCTTGAAGACTGGGAGAGCCTTGTAACTCATGGATTACTCACTGCAGCATCAGAGTACAAAGTAAGAGCCTAATTAATACTCACTGGCTTGAATGTTTTGACTAGAGTTTGGGGGCTGGCACGCATTCTCTGTTTCTCACAGGCCCACTGAGTTTTGGCTCAGAGGAAAAGGAAGTATTTACTTTTCCCAAGTTGGCTACCAGTTGCTGCCATCTCGCTGACTGCAGTCCCCAGCATGGAGGCCAGGAACCTGCCTACCGTCTAAGTTCTCCAGACTGCTTTCTTTGTCGGTGCGCCTCAGGCTCCGCAGGCACAGTGCTGTTTCCCTAATCCAGGCACGAGTGCCCCATCACAAGGTCTTGGTTCGGGGTCCCAATAAAAGGAATCTGCAGTTTTGGGAAATGGTCTCCATGGAGAGAGGGACTGGGCAGGAGAGAGGGACTGGGCAAGAGAGAGGAAGGGAAATGGTGGGGAGGAAGGGACCACAGGGAAGAGAGACAAGAGATAAAAAACAAAAAAGGATGATTCTTTGAGGTCTGAGGGCTGTGGAAGTCAAATACAAGGCAAAGTCCCCAGCCCCAAGACTTTTCAACTCTGTTTAAGTGACGGAATTCTCACTCTGTGTAGGGAGGGTTCAAAATGTAGAACAGATACAAGTAAAATGGGCCATCAACCTCCCTGCCTGCTTGAGCCCCTTCTCCCTTCTCCCCACCACCACACACAACCCCCACCCTGGGCACCCTCTAAGGCTCCTGTTTGAGAGCCCTGACCCAGGTAAAGGTGAGAAAATTGAGGTTCAGACAGGTGTAGAAATTTTCCCCCAATGTCTCTACAAGGCAGAGACAACAATGGACATGAGGCAGAACTCAGGCCAGGCTCCCTGAGCCTTGGTCTGGTATGCTTTGTGCTTGTGGCCGTGGGGCAAATCCTCACCGCTACCCTCTGGTTTCCTCCCCATGGGAAATGGTCACAGACATGTCTGGCTGCATTCCAGGCCAGGGGTGGTCATGCAGGTGCAGCTGGTTCATAGGTACAACATGCTGAATCATGGGAGGTTCTGTCTGTGGCATTGCTACTGTGGCTTCACACAGGACTGCCGTGTACAGGATGACCGCCCCAGCCCCAGCCTCTATCCCAAAGGCATCTAGTTCAATTCAAAGATCAATTGGACATGTAGAGTGAGGATGTCCCAAGGCATTTCTTGATTCCTGAGAGCCACATCCAAGTTGGAAGCCCAGCGGGCTTGTCCAGGTTTGGGAAAAGCTTCTGCTTGACTTTGGAAGCCACACACTGGATGTTAGACAATCATGCCAAGCTGCTGAAGCCTCCCAGCTCTCTGAAAGCTGTTCCATCTGATCACGTGGTTAGGGAGACGTCACTTGCCCAGGCCTTCTGACCGTATGAGTCCAACGAGGAGAGGGGGTTGCACTAGTTCTGGGGTCCACACTGCATCTAGGTCTGGGGAGACTAAGCAGCAGGCGTGATGATGATGTGCAGATTCCTGAGCAGCTGGCCAGCGGCTCCTGGGCTCTGACCTTCCTGGCGGCCTCTCCCACCTGTCCTTTTGGTCAACCTGTTTCCTGAAGGGCTAACAGTGCCTGGGCTCCACACTGTGTACCTTTCCAACCACACCGCCTGGCCACCACTGAACTGTTGCTTGTAGATCAATCTGAAGGCTGCTTGAGCACAGTCCATGGAGAGGGCCGAATGTACCCCTCTGCTCTACTCCCACAAACCTGGGTGCACTCAAGGTGCTAAGGATGTGAAGGCCGAGGGGTGACACTACACCCCTGTTTCCCATGTTATAATCTCCACTCCGTGGCCAGAGAGTGCGTGGGGAACAGGTTTTGGCTGAGGATAGAAGCAACTGTGGGAAGAGTAATGACTCCTCAGGCAACCAGAGTGGGGCCCCGAAGATGGTTAGGCAGGTTTTCTCAGGGCCTTTTCTTCTTGAGCTGGGGAGTGTGAAGACCATGGAATTAGAGGAAGCGGTTGCAGCTAACCACCCTGCCTCAGTGGCCCCAGCTTGTCCTGGGGTATGTAGCATCCATGACCTCTGTGTTCCTTCAGCAGTTGAATTCATTCCTTTGGCAAGGAGTGACTAAGTGCCTATTCTTTGCTAGACTCTGAGCACAGTGGTTGACAAGGCAGATGGTACCCAGCCCTCAGGGAGCAGGCAGGGGGGTGGGGGACACTCCCAAAGCACGCTAAGTGCTATGAGGGAAACGACAATCTGACAGAGAATAAAAGGAGGCAGGAGTGGTTAAATAGTGTAATCTCATGCTCAAGAAGTCCCCCTGAGGAGGTGACATTTGAACTAAGACCCGAAGGATGAGAAGTAGGTAATCAGCCATGTGTGGAGGTGGAAGAAGAGGATTCCAGGCCAAGTGCTAAGGCTGCTAGGCAGGAAAAACTTCCCTTATTCGAGGCAAGAATAAACAAATAAGATGTGTGCTTCAGCAGCTGTGGGGGAGTGTAGGCTGAGAGACTGTGCACCTGGGATTCAGCAAGCACTGTGAATCTCAGAACCCCGGCTGTGCACCTCATTCCCTGACTCTTTCCCTGACCTCTCTCACTGTAGGACAGAGGGCCTTGGCATCCCCCTCTCTCTCCTCTCTCTTGCCTCTCCTCCAGGGTGGAGCTGCATATTTTGGCCTCACAGAGGGAGACAGCCTGCTAACAGAAAGCTTCAGAAGTGTGGGATGAGAAGAGGTAGAAAGGACTTGCACATATTGGGAAAGAATCTCAATTTGCATCTAGATTTCCCCATCCACGATGCACACTGTATCTCCAGACAGAGCTGATCCTGCTCAGCAATGATATTGGACCCATCATGACGCATGTGCTATACTTGGGAATTCTCACAGTTGCTGTGTCCATTTGCAGAAGTTCAAGTCTGACTCCTGGGAGTTCATGAAATCAATAAAAACTTCACGGGACTACATTCACTATCTTGTAATAACCTATAATGAAAAAGAATATGAAAAGGAATATATATATATATATATATATATATATATATATATATACACATATACATACACATATACATATACATATACATATATATGTATAACTGAATCACTATGCTGTACACCAGAAACTAATACAACATTATAAATCAACTAAACGTCAAAAAAAAAAAAAGACATCTGTATGCTAATGGCCAGAAGAACACCAACTTCTTGCAGGAAACAGGCACACTACCCATTTTGACTGACCTAGGCACTCCTCCCTACCACCATGTCTACTGCCCTTCTCTTACCTTTCCCACCTATTCATCACCATGCAGTGTGAGGAGCACTGGGCCGGGGGCCCAGAAAACAAAGCTAGACCCTTGGCTTTGCCCACTGACCAGTGACTGGCTTGGTGACTGTGCAAGGCATTTCAACACATGCATTGAGTAATTGCTAGGAGCCAACACTGAGCTGACATCTGGCTTTTACTCTATGAAATGGAAACAATATTAGCCATCTTATTAGGTTGTCAATGATAATACCAGTTTACATAGTGTTTGAACTTTCCCACCCACTCTGTAATATAAGAACTTAAAAGCTGTAAATTTCTTTCTAAGCACTGTTTTAGCTACATCACCCAGATTTTAAAAATCAGATGTACTGAGGAATAACATACATAAAACGCACACACTTTAGGTCACCATTTGACAATGTTTAACAAATGCATATGCGCCCTTAACACCACAAAAATCAAGATACAGAACATTCCCATCATCCCAGAAAGTTCCCTCCTGCCCCTTTGGAATCAGTCTCCCTTGGCAATGATCTCCATTCTGGAACTATAAAGCAGTAGTTATTTCCCAGAATTTCACATAAATGGAATCACAGAGTAAGTAGTCCTCTGTGTTTGATCCGATTCTTGCTCTTATAGTACCATTCCTCTAGATTAGTCAGTAGTATCCTATCTGATAGATATGCCAAATTTTGTGTGTACATGCACCAGTTGAGGGCAGTTAATCACCTCCAGTTTTTGCTGTTATAAATAATACTTCTATTAACATATGCAAACAAGTTTTTGTGTTGACTCATAATTTTATTTTTCTTGAATAAATACTTAAAACTGAAATTACTGGCTCACATATATATATACTAATCTTTAACAAATCTATTAACCTGTTGCTGGACACATAAATTGTTTCCAGTTTCCAGCTCTTTGTGAATAAAACTGCTATGAACATTTATGAGGACATATCTTTTGACTTCTCTTTGGGAAACACCTACAAGCAAAACTGCTGACTCACATGATAAATGTATGCTAAACATTATGAGAAAGTGATAAACCATTTTCCACAGTGACTGTACCATTAACATTTGCACCTGCAATGCATAAAAGCTCTAGTTGGTCCACATTCTCAACAGCACTTGGTGTGTCTGTCTTGGTATCCTTAGTCTTTTTTAAAAATTTTAGTCATTCTTTTCTGTGTGTAGTATTATCTTTTCATTTTAATTTGTATTTCCCTAATGACTTTGAGCATCTTTTCAAGTTCTTATAGATTCTTCATATGTTTTCTTTTGTGACATGAGTTGGTCAAATCTTTTACCCATTTATAATGGAATTGTTTTCCTTATTATTACTGAATTATGAGTTCTTTATAGTCTCTTGATACATATTCTGCATCAGATATATGTGCTGTGAGTATCTCCTCCCATTCTGTAGCTTGTCCTTTCATTTTCTAAGCAATGTCTTTTGAAGAACACAGAGTTTTAATTTTGATGAAGTCCAAATTATCCATTTTTTATGGTTTGTGGGGTTTGTGTTCTAATTAAGAAAATAGTGTATAACGCAGAGTCAGAAAGATTTTCTCTGAGGTTTCATAATTCCAGCTTTTATGTTAGTCTGTGATCCATGTCAAGTTAGTATTTGTGACTGGCATGAGGTAAGGGCCAAGGCTAATTTTTTTCTATATCAGATACCCAGTTGTTTTGGCACCATTTATTGAAAAAAAAAATATCCTTTCCCAACTGAGTTACCTC
This sequence comes from Camelus bactrianus, assembly GCF_048773025.1. Classification (NCBI taxonomy): domain Eukaryota; kingdom Metazoa; phylum Chordata; class Mammalia; order Artiodactyla; family Camelidae; genus Camelus; species Camelus bactrianus. The sequence goes on along the minus strand of NC_133575.1, from coordinate 115,316,488 downwards.
GACATCTTTGTCAAAAATCAATGTGCCTATTTCTAAGCTCTCTATTGTGATTTTGTGATTTAAAATAAAAATTATAATTTGGTCTTCACCCCGCTTCCTGACGCAAAACTCCTAAAACTCTCGGAATTTCCTAAGCAGTAAAAGAAATAAAGGTGACTTTTGTTATTCATGACAAACCACTTTCAACACCTCTGAGTTTCCTTTGCTGTGCAGAAGCTTTTTAGTTTGATATGGTGCCATTTGTATATTTTTGCTTTTGTCTACTGAGCCTAAGGAGACATATCCAGAAATATATTGCTAAGAGTGATGTCAAAAAGTGTATTGTCTATTTTTCTTGTAGGAGTTTTATAGTTTCAGGCCTTACATTCATTCTTTAATCCATTTTGAGTTGATTTCTGTGTATGTTATGAGATAGTGGTCTAGTTTCATTCATTTGCACATGGCTGTTCAGTTTTCTTAACACCATTTATTGAAGAGAGTATTCTTTCTCCACTGTGTTTCTTTCAACAGTATCTTGTAGTTTTTAATGTAGAGGTCTTTCACTTCCTTGTTTAAATTGATTTCTAGGCATTTCATTCATTTTGTTATGATAATAAATGGAATTGTTTTCTTAATTTATCTTTTTGATAGTTTGTTGTTAGTGTATAGAAATATAATAGAGTTTTGTATATTGATTTTGTGCGCTAGCAACTTTACAGTATTCGTTTATTATTTCTAATAGCGTTTTGGAGGATATTTAGGGCCATATATATATATATATAAAATCATGTCTTCCACAAATAGTATCAGTTTTACTTCTTTCTTTCCAGTTTGGATGCCTTTTCTTTCTTTTTCTTGCCAGGGTGATCTGGCTAGGTGTATGTTCTTTATAGATTCTTATTACCACAGCTAGGAAGTTCCCTTCTATTGGTACTCACCTGACAGAATTATTTAAAACATGGCTAGGTTTTACACTGTATCAAATTAATTTTCTGCATCTATTTAGATGATCATATATTTTTCTTTTTTACTCCAGCAATACGGTGAATCGCGTGGATTGATCTTCAAATATTAAACCAACTTTGTATTCCCAGATGAATCTCATTTGGTTAAAATATATCATATATATCATCTTTTTAAATATATTGCTATATTTGGTTCATTATTTTGTTAAGGAATTTTGAGTTTATATTCATGAGAGATACTGATCTATAATTGTGTTTTCTTATAATTTTTTCACTTATACAATCGGTTAATACTGAGTTCATAAAACATGTTGGGAAGTGTTTCCTCCTCCACTATTTTCCGAGAGTTTGAGTAACAATTGCATTATTTCTTCCTTGAATATTTGATAGATTTCATTAATGAAATATTTGGCCTAGGAGTTCTCATATTGGGAAGGTTTTTAATTATGATTTAATTAATTTAACTAACATATGGTTACACATGTTTTCTATTACCTTTTGTTCCATTTTTGTAATGTGTATCTATTAAAGATTTTGTCTAAGTTGTTGAATTTTTTGGCATAAACCTGTTCATAACATTCTCTTATTATCCTTTTAATATTTGGAGGATCTGTAGTAGTCACTTTTTTCATTCGGATATTGCTAATATTTCCTGTCCTCATCCTTCCCCTTCTTTTCTTGAAGTAAAAGCTAAAACATTGATCTTAGACCATTCTTCTTTGCTAATATTTGCTAGTGTCTGAAGCTATGGATTTCCGTATCAGCACTCCTTTAGCCAAACCCCAAATTTTTTTTGATGTGGTGTATTTTTGTTGTCATTTAGTCCAAAATATTTTACAATTTCTTATGTGATTTATTCATTGTTCCATGGGTTACTTAGAAGTGGTTGTTAATTTCTAAATAGCTAAGGATTTTCAAAATCTATTTTAATTCTTGATTTTTAGTTTAATTCCATTGTGGTCAGAGAACACACTCAAATTTAGTTAGGCTTGATTTATACATGTCAAAGCATATGGTCTTTCTTATCAAACATACAATTTGTACTTGAGAAAAGCGAATATTCTACACTTGTTAGTGGATCTATCCTAGATGCATACACATTGAAGATTATTGTGTCTTCTTGACTAATTGACAATATTATTGTTGTGAATATCTCTCCTTTTTATGGAAATTCTTCTTATATTAAAACCAACTTTGATAGCAATATAGCCATACCAGCTTTTTTTCTGTTTAGCAGTTGCGTGTTTTATTTTTTCTGCCCTCTTACATTCAACCAATCTGTGTATTTATATTTAAACTCTGTATCTTGTAAATAGCTTATAGTTGAGTCTTTTATTTTCATCCACTCTTACAGTTTCTTACTTTTATTTGGATTTTTTCAACTATTTATATTCAAAGCATTATAGATATGATTATGCTTAAGTATACCATATTGTTATCTCTTTTCTATTTGTCCCATCTGTTCTTTCTTCCCCTAAACCTTCTTTCCTGCTTTTTTCTGCATTATTTTTTAACATTCCACGACATCTTCATTATTGGTCTCTTTTTCCAACACTTAATTGTGAAACCTGTAGTAAAGTAGAAATAATTTTACAATGAACACACTTATTATCATCACCTAATTTCTACCATTATGATTTTACTATATTTGCTTTATCACACACTTATACATACATCTAACCATCCCTCAATCCATTGGTTAATCCAGGTTTTTTCCCCCCTGGGGGCATTGCAAAATCAATCACAGACATCAGTACCCTTCCCCAAAAATACTTCAACAGCCATATCAACTAAAAGATAGTAGTTCAGAACTTTTTATTTTTTAAATAAATTTGTATGAAATGGAATGCTCAAATCTTTAGTATTCATTCTCTGGCTTTTAACAAATGGATACACCTAAACAACATAAATACATATCAAAATACAGAATATCATCATCTTCCCAGAAAGTTCCCTCATGCCTCTTCCTAGTTAATCTCCAAATTTGATTTTTTTTCTACAAAAATAAGTTTTGCTTACTTGATAACTATATAATAGGAATCCTATAATATGTACTCTTTCATGTAAGGCTTGTTCCACTCAGCATGCTATTTTGAGATTAATCCAAGTAATTGCATGTATCAGCAATTCATTCCTTTTTTTTTTCTGAGTCATATTCCATTGTTTGTTTATACCACAGCTTTTTAATCCATTCTTTTGAAGAACACCAGAGTTGCTTTCAATTTTTAGCTATTATAAAAATAAAACTGCAATTAACAATTTTGTACAAGTTGTTGTGTAGACACTTACTTTCAATTTTCTTGGGTAGATTCCTAGAAGCTGAATTGCTGAGTCACAAGGCAGGTGTTATATTTAGTCTTATAAGAAGCTGTTAGATACTTTTTTTCCAAAATAGTTATACAATGTAGTACTCCAAACAACAACGTATGACATTTCTGGTTGTCCCACATCATTGTCAATATTTGGTAGTGTATCAACATTGTTAGTTTAGTCATTCCAGTGGATGTGTATCTCTTTGCAGTTTTAATTTGCATTTGCCTGATTACAGATGATGTTGAATACTTTTCATGTGCCTTTTGGACATTCATATGTCTTCTTTTTTAAAGTGGGTGTTCAAATATTTTGTTCTTTGTACAATTAGATTTCTTATCTTCTTACTGAGTTGCAGGATTCTTTATTACATACTGGCTAACAGATTTTTTAATATAATTGTTTCGTGATTGTATTTTCGTTATGTGGCTTGCATACTTATTTTCTACCTGGTTTCTTTTAATGATCAGAAAACTTTAATTTGAATGAAGTCTAATTCATCTTTTTTTTCTCCGTTTATGGTATTGTTTTCTGTGATGTCTGTAAGAAACATTTGTTTTCCATTGAGTCATAAAGATATTTTTCTTTGTTTTCTTCTAAAAGTTTTGGGGTTTTAGCTTTTTCATTTAGGTTAATAATCTATTTAAAGTTAAGTTTTACATATGGTGCCACGTAGGTGGTTGAAATTCATTTTTCCCATATAGCTATCCAGTTATGCTAACACTATTTGTTGAAAACAAAACTTTTCCTTTCCCTCATTAGATTGCTTTAGGTATGTAAGTTAAACTCAAATGATAATATAGTGTGAGTCTGTTTCTGAACTCTCAATTCTGTTCCATTGGTCTATTTGTTAATCTTTATGCCAGTGCCAAACTTCTATGGTTACTGTAGCCTTTACAATAAGTCTATAAATCAGGTCATATAACTCTAAATTTTTCAATCAACATTTCTATAGATATGCAACATTCTTTGCATTTTTATACATGTTTTAGAATCATTTTGTCATTTCTATACAAAAGTCATGATGGGATCGATGAGATTTTGATTGGAATTGCATTGAATGCATAAATCAATTTTGGGAAAATTGATATTTTACCAAGATTGAGTGTTCCATTCCATAAAATGGTCTGTATGTCCAATTATTTCATTTTCATAAGGGTTTTCTAATTTTCAGAGAACTAATCTTTTACATATTTTATTAAAATTACTGCCATTTTATGATTTTGATACTATTATAAAATGGAATTTTAAATGTTTCATTTTTGTAAGTAATTTTATATCCAGTGATATTGCTAAATTCATTTATTATTTAAAGTAGATGCTTCATAGATTCCTTAGTATTTTTACATTAACAACCATACCATTTACAAATATAGACAGTTTTACTTCTTCCTTTCCAAATATTTTGCCTTTTCTTTCTTTCTTTTTAAAATTTCACTGGCTAGAACTGCCACTACAATGTGGCATAAAGGTGGTGAGCATGGCCTCCTTTTTCCTGATGTTAGGTTGAAAGCATTCAACAGTTCATCATAAATATGATGCTAGTTGTAGATTTTTCACTTATGTCTTTTGTCAGATTTAGGATGATTCTATGAAGTACAAGTTTGCTGAGAGTTTTTATCAAAAATCATTGGTGGATTTTGTCAAATACTTTTTGTATGTTTATTGAAATGATAGTATGATTTTATCCTTTTTGTGTTAATATTATATTAATTTTGTGTAATTATATTGATTACTTTTCAAGAGTTAAATCAATCTTGCCTCCCAAGAATAAACAATACTTGATTCTGATGTATTATCATTTTTACAAATTGTTAAAGTAAATGATCAAATATTTGGTGTGTATTTTTAAGTCTATGTTCATGAGAAATATTTCTCTGTAATTTTTGGTAATGGCTACTCTTCTATTTTGGTATCAGGGTTATGCTAGCCTTATGAAACAAATATGGAATTGTTCCCTTTTCCCCTATTTTTCTGCTGGGATTAGTATAAGACAGGTGTCATTTCTTCCTTAAATGATCGGTAGTATTCACCAGTGAAACCATCTGGACTTGGAGATTTTTTTTTGTATGAATGTTTTCATAACTAATTTAATTTCTTTAATAGATGTAGGATTATACAGATTTCATATTTTGTATTGTGTCAATTTTGGTAAGTTTTATTTCTCAAATAACTTGTCTACTTCATACAAATTTTCAAATTGTTGGCATAAATTTGTTCATACCATTCTCTTATCCTTTTAATGTCTGTCAGACCTGTAGTGATAAGCCCATTTTCACCCCTGATACTAATAACTTGCTTACTTTCCCCTTTTTTCTTAATTAGTCAAAAATTAATCAATTTTATTGATATTTTAAAAGAACTAATTTTGACTTGGCTAATTTTCTCTACTGAATGTTTTGTTTTCCTATGTGTCTTTCCTTCTACTTACTTTAGATTTACTTTTTTCTTCTTTTTACAGCTTCCTTAAAATGAAATCTTAGATTATTGTATTTTGTCATCTTTTCGTTTCTAATATAATCATATAATTCTATACGTTTCCTCTACCCACTACTTTAGTTGCATTACTCAAACTTTGATAGCTTGTATTTCATTATCATTCAGAATTCAAAATAAATTATAATTCCTCTTGTGATTTCAAAGTGGTTGATATGTTGTTCATATTATCTATATATTCATTGTTTTTTCAGTCTAATTATTCTATCAATTATTGAGAAAAGACTGTTAAAATCCTCAAAAATGATTACAGATATGTCTACTTCTTCCTTTAATTTTGTCAATATCTGATTCAGGTATTTTGAAACTCCTCTATTAAATGCATATGAATTTATGATTATTATGTCTTTATGATGCATTGAGCCTTTTATCATTATGAGCTATTACTCTTTATCTCTGATAATACTCTTTGTCTTAAAGTTTATTCTCTTGATATTAACATAGCCACTTCATCCATCTTTTGGTTACTGTGTGCATGGTATACATTTATGTTTTGACTTTTAAAGTGCAGCTTTTGTAGACACAATATAGTTCAATCTTGCTTTTATACAGTCTAACAATTCTGCCTTTTAATTTGTGTTGTTCAATTAAAATTTAATGTAATTATTATATTGTTGTATTTAACTCTTCTGTTTTCTGTGTCTCCTCTGTGCTTTTGCCCTTGTGTTCCTTCTTTACTGTGTTCTTTTGGTTTATCTGAATATTTTATGGTTTCATTTCAGTTTATTGATTGGCTCTTTATGTATGCCTTTTTGTATTAGTTTTTTTAATTAACAAAATTTATTTTAGAGCAGTTTTATGTTCACAGAAAAACTGACTCAAAAGTACGGAGGTTCCCATATACCTCCTGTCCACATCCCACACCACAGTAATACATTTCTAACAATCAATGGACCTACAATGATACATCATTATTACCCAAAACCCATAGTTTACAAGAGGCTTCACTCTTGGTGTTGTCTATTTTATGGGTTTTGACAAATATATAATGACATTAATTCACCACTGCAGTAGCATACAGAATAGTTCTACTGTCTTAAATAGCCTCTGTGCTTCACCTATTCAACCATCCCCCCACCAACTCCTGACAATCATTAATCTTACTGTCTCCACAGTTTTGCCTTTTCCAGAATGTCATGTTTGGAACCATATGTAGTTATTTAAGACTGGCTATTTTCACTTAATAACATGCATTTAATTTTCATCCATGTCTTTTCATGGCTTGATAGCAAATTTTTTAGCACTGAATAATATTCCATTGTCTGAATCTACTATGGTTTATTTAGCCATTTACCCACTGAAGGACATCTTGGTTGCTTCCAGGTTTTGGCAATTATGAATAAAGCTGCTATAAATAGCTAGCTGCAGGATTTTGTGTGAACAAGTGTTTTTAACTTCTTGGGTGAATACCAATGAACATGATTGCTAGATTGTATGTTAAGAATATGTTTACTCTTGAAAAACTCAAAAACTTCTCACTAAAACCTGGGACATGACAAGGCTGCCCACTATCACTACTCCTATTCAACATAGTCTTGGAAGTCCTAGCCACAGCAGTCAGGCAAGAAGAGAAAAAAAGGGGGGGGATCCAAATTGGAAAAGAAGAGGTAAAAGTGTCACTAGATGCAGATGACATGATACTATATATAGAAAACCCTAAAAGGTCCACACAAAAGCTACTAGAACTAATTGAAGAATTCAGCAAGGTAGCAGGTTACAAGATTAACGTTCAAAAATCAGTTGCATTTCTTTACACTAACGATGAGTCAACAGAAAAAGAAAGTAAAGAAACAATCCCCTTTAAAATAGCCCCAAAGTAATAAAATAGCTAGGAATAAATCTAACCAAGGAGGTGAGAGAATTATACATGGAAAACTATAAAACACTGATTAAGGAAATTAAAGAAGACTTAAAGAAATGGAAAGATATCCCGTTCTCTTGGATTGGAAGAACGAATATTGTTAAAATGGTCACACTGCCCAAGGCAATCTACAGATTTAGTGCAATCCTTATCAAATTACCCAGGACATATTTCACAGAACTAGAACGAATCATAATCAAATTTATATGGAACCATCAAAGACCTAGAATTGCCAAAGCATTACTGAAGAGAAAGAAAGAGGCTAGAGGAATAACTCTCCCAGACTTCACACAATACTATAGAGCTACAGTCATCAAGACAGCATGGTATTGGGACAAAAACAGACATATAGACCAATGGAACAGAACATAGAGCCCAGAAACGAACCCACAAACTTTTGGTCAACTCATCTTCGACAAAGGAGGCAAGAATATACAATGGAATAAAGACAGTATCTTCAGCAAATGGTGTTGGGAAAACTGGACAGCAGCATGTAAAGCAATGAAGCTAGAACACTCCCTTACACCATACACAAAAATCAACTCAAAATGGATCAAAGACTTAAACATAAGACCAGATATAATAAACCTCCTTAAAAAAAAATATGCAAAAGATTATCTGACATACATCTAAAACTGTGCTCCTAGAACAATCTACTCAAGCAATAGAAATAAAAGCAAGAATAAACAAATGGGACCTAATGAAACTTACAAGCTTCTGCACAGCAAAGGAAACCATAAGTAAAACAAAAAGACAACCTACGGAATGGGAGAAAATTTTTGCAAATGAAAACGACAAAGGCTTGATCTCCAGAATATATAAGCAGCTCATATGACCTAATAAGGAACAACCAAACAACCCAATTCAAAAATGGGCAAAAGACCTAAACAAGCAATTTTCCAAGGAAGACATACAAATGATCAATAGGCACATGAAAAAATGCTCAGTATCACTAATTATCAGAGAAATGCAAATCAAAGCTACAATGAGGTATCACCTAACACCAGCCAGAATGGCCATCATTCAAAAGTCCACAAATGACAAATGCTGGAGAGGCTATGGAGAAAAGGGAACCCTCCTACACTGCTGGTGGGAATGCAGTTTGGTGCAGCCACTGTGGAAAACAGTATGGAGATTCCTCAAAAGACTAGGAATAGACTTACCATGGGACCCAGGAATCCCACTCCTGGGCATATATCCTGAAGGAACCCTACTTCCAAAAGACACCTGTACCCCAATGTTCATAGCAGCACTATTTACAACAGCCAAGACATGGAAACAGCCTAAGTGTCCATAAACAGATGACTGGATAAAGAAGTGGTGGTATATTTATACAATGGAATACTATTCAGCCATGAAAACTGACAACATAATGCCATTTGCACCAACAAGGATGTTCCTGGAGAATGTCATTCTAAGTGAAGTAAGCCAGAAAGAGAAAGAAAAATACCATATGAGATCGCTTATATGAGGAATCTAAAATAAATAAATAAATAAATAAATAAATACATACATACATACATACATACATACATACATACATACATACATACATACAAAACAGAAACAGACTCATAGACATTGAATACAAACTTGTGGTTGCCAAGTGGCGGGGGTGGGAAGGGACAGACTGGGATTTCTAAATTGCAGAGTAGATAAACAAGATTATACTGTATGGCACAGGGAAATATATACAAGATCATATGGTAGCTCACAGCAAAAAAAATGTGACAATGAATAAATGTATGCTCATGTATAACTGAAAAATTGTGCTCTACAGTGGAATTTGACACAACAGTGTAAAACGACTGTAACTCAATAAAAAATGTTAAAAGAAAAAGAGTATGTTTATTTTTGTGAGAAACTGCTAAAATATCTTCTAAAATTGCTGTATTGTTTTGCATTGCAACCAGGAATGAATGAGAGTTCCTGTTGCTTCATATCCTCACCAGCACTTGCTATTGTCAGTGTCTTGAATTTTGACCACTCTATTGCATGTGTAGTGGTCTTTTGTTGTTGTTTTAATTTGCAATTCCCTAATGGCATATGATTATTTACCATATGTGTATCTTCTTTGATCAGGTATCTGTTCAGGTCTTTTGCCCATTTTTATTTTATTTTATTTTATTATTGAAGTATAGTCAGTTACAATGTGTCAATTTCTGGTGTACAGCATAATGTCCCAGTCATGCATATATATACATGTATTTATTTTCATATTCTTTTTCATTGAAGGTTATTACAAGATATTGGATATAGTTCCCTGTGCTAAACAGAAGAAATTTGGTTTTTTGTATATCTTTACATATAGTGGTTAACATTTGCAAATCTCCAACTCTCAAATTTACCTCTTCGTACCCCCTTTTTCCTGGTAACCATAAGATTGTTTACTATGTCTGCATGTCTGTTTGCCAATTTTTAAATTGGGTTGTTTGTTTTCTTATTGTTGAGTTTTAATTGTTTTTGTATATTTTAAATAACACTCATTTTTCAGATATGTCTTGCAAATATTTTCTTCCAGTCTGTTGCTTGTGTTTCTTGACATTGTTTTTTGCATAGAAGACGTTTTTAATTTTAATTAAAATTATTGATTATTTCTTTCATGGATCATACCTTCAATGTTGTATCTAAAAGTCATCATCATACCCAGGGTCACCTAGGTTTTCTCCTATGTTATCTTCTAAGTGTTTTATAGCTCTGCATTTTTACATTTAGGTCTATGATTCATTTTGAGTTAATTTTTGTGAAGAATGTAAGATCTGTGTGTGGATTCTTTGTTGTTGTTGTTGTTGTTGTTTTTGTTGTAGTTGTTTGTTGTTCACATGTAGAGGTCCAGGTGTTCTAGCATCATTTGTTGAAAAGACTATCTCTGCTCCATTGTATTGCCTTTGCTTCTTTGTCAAAGATCAATTGACTGTATTTTTGTGAATCTATTTTTGGTCTCTCTATTTTGTTCCATTGATCTACTTGTCTATTCTTTCACCAATACCACACTGTCTTGATTACTGTAATAAGTCTTGAATTATGGAAGTGTCAGTTTTTCTTCACTATTAAACTGGCTGTTCTGAGTCTTTAAATTCTCTGTTATACTTGAGAATCAATTTGTTGACATTTACAAAATAACTTGCTGAGATTTTGACTGAGATTGCATTGAATCTATATATGAAGATGAGAAGAACTGATATCTTGACAATATTGTGTCTTCTTACCCATGAATGTCTCTCCATTTATGTAGTTCTTTCTTGATACCTTTCATCAGAGTTTTGTTGTTATCTTTCAATGTATCTTTTATATACAGGTTTCCTCCACTGTCCAAAAGCAGAGATTCCTATGAAGCCTTTCATATGATGAAATGGAGTAAAGTGAAGAAACAATTACTTTGGGACAGATCTTGTTAATGGATGTGCAAAATAAATCAAGATAAAGCATAGATATTCATAGACACAGTTAAAAGGTATAATGGCTTGATGCTGAGATGCTGAGTGTAGTTCCCAGGAAAAGAGCTTGGAAGTGCCACTCTGGCTGCCTCTATAACAGCTTGCTGCAAATGACATGTGCTATTTTCACTCTTTTGTCTTTGCTTTTTTTTTTTTTTTTTTGTAAAAATGAAAATCCTCCAGATTTCTTTTGGTTAGTGAAAATGGGTAATAATGTTGGTCTTTCATAAAAGTGAAGTAGTATAAAGTGAACTTTTGAAAAGTGGGAGATACCTTTGTTTTGTTATATTTATACCTAAATATTTCTCTCTGTGTGTGAGCTAATATAAACGGTAATTTTTTAAAGTCAAATTCCACATGTTCATTGTTAATAGATAAGAAAGTAATTGACTTCTGTGTGTTAACCTTGTTTACAGCAAACTTGCTATAATTGCTTATTAGTTCCAGGGGGTGTTTTTTTGTTTGTTTGTTTGTTTTGGTCAATTCTTTCAGATTTTCTACATAGACCATCATGTCATCTGTGAACAAAGACAATTTTATTTTTTCCTTCCCAATATATACACTTTTTTTTCCTTTTTTTCTTTGCCTCATTACATTAGCTAAGATTTCCAGCATTTCCAACAAGATTTTTCAATGCTGAAAAGCAGTTGTGACAGGAGATATGTTCACCTTGATCTTAGTAGGAAGGCTTAGAGTTTTTCACCATTAAGTATGCTGTAGATTTTCTGTAGTGTTTTTTATTGAGTTCAGGGAGTTTCCCTCTATTTCTAGTTTCCTGGGAGTTTTTTTTTTTTTAATCATGAATGGGTGTTGAATTTCGTCAAATGCGTTTTCTGCATCTATTGATATAATCATGTTATTTTCTTCTTTTGCCTCTTGATGTGGTGCGTTGCATTAATTGATCTTTGAATGTTGAACCATCCATGCACAGCTGGGATAAGTCCCACTTGGTCGAAGTGTATAATTCTTTTTATACATCCTTGGTTTTAATTTTCTAATTTATATTAATTTTATTTATTAATTAATTTAGTTTTTATTGAAGTATATTTGATTTAAAATGTTGTGTTCATTTCAGGTGTACAGCAAAAAGGTTCAGTTATATATATTCTTTGTCAGATTCTTTTCCATTATAGGGTATTACAAGATATTAAATATAGTTCCCTGTTCTACACAGTAGTTCCTTGTTGGTTATCTATTTTATATATATTAATGTGTATATGTTAATCTCAAACTCCAAATTTATCCCTCTCCACTCTTTCCCCTTAGGTAAGCCGTAAGTTTGTTTTCTGTCTGTAAGTCTATTTCTATTTTGCAAATAAGTTCATCTGTACCATTTTTTTTAGATTCCACATTTAAGTGATATAATTTGTCTTTCTCTGTCTGACTTACTTCACTTAATATGATAATCTCTAGGTCTATCCATGTTGCTGTAAAAGGCATTGCTTCATTCTTTTTTATGGCTGAGGAATATTCCATTGTGTATATACCACTTCTTTATCCAGTCATCTGTTGATGTGAATTTACATTGCTTCCATCTCTTGGCTATTGCAAATAGTGCTGACATGAACATTGGGGTGCATGTGTCTTTTCAAATTAAAATTTTCTCTGGATATATGCCCAGGAGTGGAATTGCTGGGTCATGTGGCAACAGCCTAGTTTTAATTTTTCCAAGGAATTTCCAGAATGTTTTCCATAGTGGCTGTACAATTTAAATTTGCACCAACAGTGCAGGAGGGTTCTTTTTCCTCTACACCCTCTCCAGCATTTATTACTTACAGATTTTTTAATGATGGCTATTCTGACTGTTGTAAGGTGATATGTCATTGCAGTTTTGATTTGCATTTCTCTAATAATTAGCAACATGGAACATATTTTCATGTGCCTGTTGGCCATCTTTATGTCTTCTTTGGAGAAATGTCTGTTTAGGTCCTCTGGCCATTTTGTGGAGGGAGAAGAGGTAATTAGCTTTCCTTATATATTGGAGGAGGTACTGGGGATTGAACTCAGGACCCTGTGAATGCTACGCATGCACTCTACCACTTGAGCTATACCCTCCCCCTCCTGCCCATTTTTTGATTTGGTTGGTTGTCTGATATTGAGCTATACGATCTCTTTGTATATTTTGGAAATTAAGCTCTTGTCAGTCGCATTGTTTGCAAATATTTTCTCCAGTTCTGTAGGTTGCCTATTTGTTTTGTTCATAGTTTCCTCTGTTCTGCAAACCTTTTAAGTTTAATTAGGTCTCATTTGCTTATTTTTTTTTAATTTCCATTACTCTGGGACATATATCCAAAACAATTATGGCATGATTTATGTTCAAGAGTGCTCTTCCTATGCTTTCTTCTAGGAGATTTATAGTATCTGGTCTTACATTTAAATCTTTAATCCATTTAGGCTTATTTTTTGTGTACATTGTTAGACAATGTTCTAATTTCATTCTTTTACAAGTAACTGTACAGTTTTCTTATCACCATGTATTGAAGAGACTGTCTTTTCTCCCTTGTGCATTCTTGCCTCCTTTGTTGTAGATGAATTGACCATAAATGCATGGGTTGATTTCTGGACTGTCTGTCTTATTCCATTGATATATATGTCTGTTTTTGTGCCAGTACTGTACAGTTTTGATTACTGTAGCTTTGTAGTATAGTCTGAAGTCAGGGCACATGATTCCTCCAGCTCTGTTCTTCTTTCTCAAGATTGTTTTGGCTATTCAGCATCTTTTGTATTTCTAAGTGCTCCAGTCAAAAGACATACAGTGGCAGACTGGATAATAAAGCAAGAACCTTCAATATGCTGCATACAAGAGACCCACTTTAGGGAGACATACAGATTGAGAGTGAAAGGATGGAAAAGGATATTCCATGCAAATGGAAAAGCCAAAAAAGCAGCTGTTGCAGTAACGATTTCAGACAAAATAGACTTTAAAACAAAGGCCATAAAGAAAGATAAAGAAGTACATTTTATAATGATTAAAGGAGTGATACAAGATGAGGATATTACACTCGTTAATATATACGCACTCAACATAGGAGCACCTAAGTACATAAAACAATTACTAACAGAGATAAAGGGGGAAATTGATGGGAATACAATCATTGTTGGAGATTTTAACACCACATTAACATCACTAGACAGATCTTCCAGACAGAAAATAAATAAGGCAACAGAGAAATCAAATAATACAATAGAAAAATTAGATTTGGTGGATATTTTCAGACCATTACACACCCCAAAACTAGGATATACATTCTTTTCAAGTGCACATGGAACATTTTCCAGGATTGATCATGTACTTGGGCACAAAAGAAACCTCAACAATTTTAAGAAGATAGAAATTATCTCAAGTATCTTTACTGACCACAATGCCATGAAACTAGAAATCAACAACAGAGAAACTAAGGAGAAAAAAAGGAAAGCATGGAGATTAAACAATATGCTACTAAAAAACCAATGGGTCAATGAGGAAGTCAAAGCTGAAATTAAAAAATACCTTGAGACAAATGAAAATGAAAGCACAACCACATATAAGTTTTGAAATCATTTGTTCTAGTTCTTTGAAAAATGCCACTGGTAATTGGATAGGGATTGTATTGAATCTGTAGATTGCTTTGGGTAGTATGGTCATTTTAACAATATTGATTCTTCCAATCCAAGAACATGGTATATCTTTCCATATGTTTGTGTCATGTTCAATTTCTTTCATCAGTGTCTTATAGTTTTCAGAGTACAGACCTTTTGCCTCCTTAGATAGGTTTATTCCTAGGTATTTTTTTCATGCAAAGGTAAATGGGGTTATTTCCTTAAATTCTCTTTCTTATACTTTGTTGTTAGTGTATAGAAATGTGACAAATTTCTGTATATTAATCTTGTATCCTGCAACTTTACCAAATTCATTGATGAGCTCTAGTTTTCTGATAGTGTTTTTAAGATTTTCTATATGTAGTATCATGTCGTCTGCCAACAGTGATAGTTTTAATTCTTCCTTTCCAATTTGGATTCTTTTTATTTCTTTTTCTTCTCTGATTGCTGTGACTAGGACTTCCAACACTATGTTGAATAAAAGTGGTGGGAGTGGGCATCCTTGTCTTGTTCCTGATCTTACAGGGAGTGATTTCAGCTTTTCACCATACAGTATGATGTTAGCTGTAGGTTTGTCATATATGGTCTCTATTATGTTAAGGTAAGTTCCCTCTATGCCTACTTTCTGAAGAGTTTTTTTTTTATCACAAATGGATGTTGAATTATATCAAAAGCATTTTCTGCATCTATTGAGATGATTATATGGTTTTTATTTTTCAATTTCTTAATGTGGTGTATCACACTGATTGTTCTGCAGATGTCGAAAAAACTTTGCAACCCTGGGATAAATTCCACTTGATCATGCTGAATGACCCTTTCAGTATATTGTTGGATCGATTTGCTAGTACTTTGTTGAGGATTTTTGCATCTATGTTCATCAGTGATATTGGCCTCTAATTTTCTTTTTTGTGATATCTTTGTCTGTTTAGTTCTGCCAATTTTTTGGTATCAGTGTGATGCTGACCTCATGGAATGAATTCAGAAGTGTTCCTTCCTCTGCAATTTTTTTTGGAATAGTTTGAGAAGGATAGGTGTTAACTCTTCTCTAAATGTTTAGTTTTTTTCCCTAATGTTCTTTATTTGAACCCAGTCTGACTCCAAAACCTATGTCCTATCCCAGATTTGTTAAACAGAGTTACTTGGGGAAGCTCGTATAAAAGCAGGTGACCAGTGTTCATGTCAGTCTTTGTGAAATTATAAGTTCTGAGGTAAGGCCTACACATGGATCTTTGGAAGATGTTCCCCACATGACCAGATGTGTAGCTGGGCACAAACTGAGCTCCCCGTAAGCTTCCAAACAACAGAACAAACATTCTACAGCTGTCTCACAGTTTTATCTTGCTCCCAGCTCCTGTGGTTTCAGGTCACAAGTGCCTTTCTTATTTCTTCTAAAATTTCCTTCTTTAAGCTTCAATGTCTCCTTTTAACTCATGAATTCTGGCATTAGGAGACAGACTTGATCATTCATATATAAAATGTGGTTAATAGTAATGCCAACTTCATAAGGTTGTAGAGAAGATTTATATAAATACCTTAGCACAACATCTGACACTAAGAAAGCTCAGATAAATCAGTGGTAGGTAGTTTTTTGGGGGTTTTTTTCTAACTTTTTTTTAGCATTTTTTATTGATTTATAATCATTTTACAATGTTGTGTCAAATTCCAGTGTAGAGCACAATTTTTCAGTTATACATGAACATACATATATTCACTGTCACATTTTTTTCTCTGTGAGCTACCATAAGATCTTGTGTATATTTCCCTGTGCTATACAGTATAATCTTGTTTATCTATTCTACAATTTTGAAATCCCATCTATCCCTTCCCACCCTCCACCCTGTTGGCAACCACAAGTTTGTATTCTATGTCTATCAGTCTGTTTCTGTTTTGTATTTATGCTTTGTTTGTTTGTTTGTTTTAGATTCCACATATGAGTGATCTCATATGGTATTTTTCTTTCTCTTTCTGGCTTACTTCACTTAGAATGACATTCTCCAGGAGCATCCATGTTGCTGTAAATGGCATTATGTTGTCGGTTTTTATGGCTGAATAGTATTCCACTGTATAAATATACCACCACTTCTTTATCCAGTCATCTGTTTATGGACACTTAGGCTGTCTCCATGTCTTGGCTGTTGTAAATGGTGCTGCTATGAACATTGGGGTACAGGTGTCTTTTGGAAGTAGGGTTCCTTCGGGATATATGCCCAGGAGTGGGATTCCTGGGTCCCATGGTAAGTCTATTCCTAGTCTTTTGAGGAATCCCCATATTGTTTTCCACAGTGGCTGCACCAAACTGCATTCCCACCAGCAGTGTAGGAGGGTTCCTTTTTCTCCACAGCCTCTCCAGCATTTATTTGTGGACTTTTGAATGATGGCCATTCTGACTGGTGTTAGGTGATACCTCATTGTAGCTTTGATTTGCATTTCTCTGATAATTAGTGATATTGAGCATTTTTTCATGTGCCTATTGATCATTTGTATGTCTTCCTTGGAAAATTGCTTGTTTAGGTCTTTTGCCCATTTTTGAATTGGGTTGTTTGGTTGTTTCTTATTAGGTCGTATGAGCTGCTTATATATTCTGGAGATCAAGCCTTTGTCGTTTTCATTTGCAAAAATTTTCTCCCATTCCGTAGGTTGTCTTTTTGTTTTACTTATGGTTTCCTTTGCTGTGCAGAAGCTTGTAAGTTTCATTAGGTCCCATTTGTTTATTCTTGCTTTTATTTCTTCTAGGAGAAAATTTTTGAGATGTATGTGAGATAATGTTTTGCCTATATTTTCTTCAAGGAGGTTTATTGTATCTGGTCTTATGTTTAAGTCTTTGATCCATTTTGAGTTGATTTTTGTGTATGGTGTAAGGGAGTGTTCTAGCTTCATTGCTTTACATGCTGCTGTCCAGTTTTCCCAACACCATTTGGTGAAGAGGCTGTCTTTATTCCATTGTATATTCTTGCCTCCTTTGTCGAAGATGAGTTAACCAAAAGTTTGTGCATTCATTTCTGGGCTCTCTATTCTGTTCCATTGGTCCATATGTCTGTTTTTGTACCAATACCATGCTGTCTTGATGACTGTAGCTCTATAGTATTGTCTGAAGTCTGATTATTAAAGAAGAAATGGTCTCTTACTGCATAGAGCTTACAGCTCTGATAATCTAGGCCAGTACTACTCAAAATGTGGTGTGCAGACCCATTCTAGATGGGATCAGGAACTTGTTCTAGAATGTAAACCAACTGATCACTTAACACACTACTTAATACAGCTGACATTTATTTCTTAGTAAGACTTTCTCAATGAGAGAAACAGTGCATTGATTTACATTCTGCATCAAGCTCCTCATTTTAAACAAATGAGTCCTTTGTGTAACACTTCTTCAGAGAACTCGTAGACTTCCCTGGTGTAGTCAGGGAGAAGAAATGGCTCTGAGCTTGAAGGCAGAAACCTTGATATAGGTTTTGTCTCTGATGCTGGCAAGCAAAGTGACCATGGATGGGTCATTTAAACTCTCATCCTCTATTTATCCATCTGTAAAATGGAAGTAATTACGTCGGCCAGCTTCCTTCCCTCCTCCATGAGTGTTATATGTTCTGAAGGGCTATACCATTGCCAGAAGGTATGTTGGTGCCCCTGCGTGGGGGAGTAAGCCAAAGCAGCTTCTGGAAATGTATAAAGAAGGCAACTTTCTAGGACTGCAGACATCTGTGCAGCAGAGCTGAGAAGGAAGAGTCTTTTTAAAAAATCCTTATTAAGGTGTAATTGATACATAAAAATTGCACATATCTAATGTACATATTTTTGTGGTTTAGAAATATTCATACTTCTGGGATAGTACAACCATATGATCCAGCAATCCCACTTCTAGGTATTATCCCAAACAACTAAAATGAGTATCTCAAAGAGATACCTGCACTTAATTTCCACATTCATAATAGCACTAGTCACAATAGCCAAGATGCAAAAACAAATGTCAACTGACAGATGAATGAAGAAAATATGGTATGTGCATATAATGGAATATTTTTCAGCCTTAAAAAATAAGGCAATTCTGCCATTTCTGATAACATAAGTGAACCTGGAGGACATTATGCTAACTGAAATAAGCCAATCACAGAAGGACAAATACTGCATGATTCCACTTACATGTGGAATCTAAAATAGTCAAACTCATAGAAGCAGAGAACATCATGACGGTTGCCAGGACCAGTGGTAGGGGAAATGGAGAATTGTTGGTCAATGAGTATGAAGTTACAATTATACAATATGAATAAGCTCCAGAGATCTGCTGTACAACCAAGTACCTATAGTTAACAATACGGTGTTGTGCATGTAAAAATCTGTTAAGAGGATGGATTTCCTATTCAATGTCAAGAAATAAAGAAAGAAAGAAAGAAAGAAAGAGAGAGAGAGAGAGAGAAGAAAGAAAGAAAGAAAGAAAGAAAGAAAGAAAGAGAAAGAAAGAAAGAAAGAAAGAAAGAAAGAAAGAAAGAAAGAAAGAGAAAGAAAGAAAGAAAAAGAAAGAAAGAAAGAAAGAGAAAGAAAGAAAGAAAGGAAGGAAGGAAGGAAGGAAGGAAGGAAGGAAGAAAGAAAGAAAGAAAGAAAGAAAGAAAGAAAGAAAGAAAGAAAGAAAGAAAGAAAGAAAGAAAGAAAGAAAAGGATGGAAGGAAGAAAGAAAAGGAAGGAAGGAAGGAAGGAAGAAAGAAAAGGAAGGGAGGGAGGAAGAAAGGAAGAATGGAGGGAGGGAGTGAAGAATGGAGGGAGGGTGGGAGAGAGAGAGAACGAGAGGGAGAGAAGAGTCTTGATGCTAACTTCTTAAATACCAAAACTCAGACTTGGTGACTCCCAGTCTCTTAGATTGGAGAGCAGTAACCTAAGGAAACCAAAGCCATCATCCATTCTCTCCCAAATGACATTTTATGTCTAAGCTAAGTGCCTTCCACTTAAAAGGTACTCTCTAATTTGGGGATTGACATTGACATTGGCCATCACATTGCTTAAAATCTGCCCAAACATACAAACATTATTAGTGCAAGCATGGAACAGAGAACAAATGGTATAGGCGGTTGAATGGCTAATGGGGAGGACATTGAAGCTCAAAGCACCAAGTGCGTCCCCACAGGCAATCAGCCAATCTAGGAAAACATTGGGCTCATACCCTCACCAGAGCACTAATGTAGTCCTTCTCGGAATCAGTAATAACCCAGCACTAATGGCTGCAAAAAGGACCATACTGTCTCCCCAGTCATTAATTCCCAGAAAAAGAAGTGCACTGAACTCATTACTGCTTTAACACACTCATCAGATGAAATGTACAAGCTAACCTCCTCAGAGGGATGCAATAATCTGAGCGCATTAACTCAGCCCTTCCCCTGACCCCTACTCCAGAAGCCCTCTCTCTGGCAGCAACTGTCAATTCTTTGCTAGGAAGCTGCCTAGACCCACTTGATGACATTTCTGTCAATATTGTCAAGGTCTGCTACCCACTTGCTCAGAGACTCAGCCAGCTGAGAGGGAGACAGGCCAGACAGGGAGCAAGAATTGGTGCAAAGATGCTGCTGCTGCTTCTGTTACTGCCAATGAGGAGAAGGAAGATGTATTTTAATAGCAACAGCCAGTTGTGGATTACCACTTGTGGATCATACATACTATGTCAGGCTCTATGGGGGAATTTTAAAACAGATGATCTCATTTGATCCTAACCCAAAAACTATTATTAACCTTACTTGACAAATGAAGAAACAGAGGCAAGGAAGGTAAATAAATTACCCAAAGTCACATAGCTAGTAAGTGGCTCAGCCAGAATTAGAATGCAAATCCTTGACCCCGAGTTCAGGCCTCTTTTCACTAGACCATGGCCATCAGCATCCGCCCTGCATAGTATCTGTGGGGATATTTCGAAGTCAAGAAACACAATAGGACAATAATTATAATTCCCAATGTGTGAGTGCCTTCCAGAGATAAGGCTGTCAGTAACCATGGTCTCAGGGGCCTCGCTCAGCATTTACTTTGGAGCTTAAGTGATGCTGCCAGGGGGATGGCAACTTTTTTTAACAACATCCTGACCCCCAAAACCCCCATCTTCCATCCTCTTCCTAGAAACTGCCTCTATGCTTGTCTATCAAATGCATTTCTTTCCATCTGGACCTCCCTCTACAGCTGCAGTGGAGAAAGGAGTACAAGGGAGCTGGGGAGGAGATGAGGAGTCGGTAGAGCACGCTGTAAGGATAAAACTTGGGAAAACTGAAAGAGGTTTGCTTTGATTTAGGAAGTTAGGCTGTTTTGTTTGAGCTCTCACAACCCCTGTGGCTCCCCTACCATGGAATTTAGTTGGCTGTATAGATTACCTTTCCCAGGAGACCATGAACTTCCTCTTCATCACACCAGCATGCAGCACAGACATGACACATAATAAATGCTCAATAAATGTATTTGAACAAGCATATCGCTGCTGCCCCTGCCTTTCTTTGCTGCCTCAGATCACTGGCTCAGCAGAGGTAGTTTGGGAAAGGAGACTGAAGTTTCACTGCAAAACTAGCATCATGGATGATTGACATGCAGACAGTCTGTGCCCAAACTGGTATGTGTGTAAGACCTACTGGGCAGACTTTCCATTAGATCATGGTATCCTGTCCCAGACAGACTGGAGCAAATGCTACTCTGTTAAAGCAATCATCTCTGCAGGCAGCCCGAAGAGCCATGTTGCTGTGTGGGGCAGCCATTCAGCAAGGACAGTTGGCTGCACCACTGGCCCTGTATTAAGAAGCCCTGGTGTGCGTAGGCAGGCCTTTCAGAGGAGACTGCAGATTTTGGAATACTCTGGCCACAGCTGCAGGGCCCAGGGGCAGATGGGATGGGGGAAGTCTTGGAGGTTGAGTTGCTGAGGTTCTTGGGACACACAACCTTTCCTTGGCAAGCTGGGCACATTGCTTCTTCCCACTTCCCTGTGCCGTGAGAGGAGGCTCCCAACCAGATTTGGGGACAGAAAGAATCTGAAAGTAGGGTGGCTGAATGACAGCACAATGAAAAGTTTCCTTCTCAAATCTACAGATCCACAGCAGTCATATTTCTATAGCAGTGTCAGGAAGAAATGTTGATGTCTTTACTTCTTTCCATCCTCTAAAAGCTTTTGATAGAGTTAGGGGACAACACTCTAATGCACAAGGGAAAATTAAGGCACAAGTGACGACAGTCTGTAATTAAGTGCTAAATTGTCTGGCATGAGCCTTAAGTGCTGCAGGAATCCAAGGGAGGGGCAGTCAATGAAGGCTGAGTAATGTGTGAGCAGCTAGAGCTCTGACGTCTGAGAATGTATGACTCTAGTCAGCACAGATTTCCTGGAGGAGGTGGGACTGGCACTGGACCTTAAAGGATGGGGAGGACTGGGCTTGGTGGAGGGGAGGGACCTCTGGATCAAGGCACAGGAAATGGTGGAATAAAGGCAATGAGGCAGATGGAGATTCAGCCCTAGAGCAGGAGGTCTGGCTTCACCAGGAAAGGGGTGCTCTGTAGAGGGCATCAAGTCGGTCATATGTCTGGCTACTAGGGCATGGGAGCTGTGGGATCCAGGCTCAATGACTCTGCGCTATTGGGCTTTTGAAAAACTAGCCAGCAGTTGTAAGCAGATGAATCTAGAGTTGAAAACAAATACCTTTCCAAGGTGAATTTCCTGGGGAATCTGCATCATGGCTTCTTCTTTCAAAGGAGTTCCCATCTCCATATGGGCAATCTCATTTCATGCCCACGACAATCTGGGAGGGAGGGATTGCAAAGGAACCATATGCTCCAAACAGGCATGGGCTGAGGGGAAACAGTAGAGTGGGAAGGTCACTGCCTTTCCTGATTCCGATGCAAGCACACTGGGAAGGGGCAGAGGTAGCAGATGCCAAACCATGCTTCCTGGAATCTAGAAGCATCTTGTACCCAGAATTCCTCTTGTTTCTCCCTCCCCACAAACATGCACCTGCTTAAGAAAGACAATACTGTCACTGACTGTGTGCACACTGTGCTCAGTACTTTAAGGGAATGAATTTATTTCATCCTCACAACAATCTGGTGAGGTGAAAGCTCTTATTATCTCTATTTTACAGAGAAGTAAACTGAGGCACAGAGAGGTTAGGAATTTGTCCAAGGTCATATTGGTTGGTAAGTGATTGCAAATGAAGTAGCTTGCCACCCCAGCCCGCTGTCTCATCTGCCTCACTCCAAAGGTATACTCTGGGCACATCCACCATGGACCTCCAATAGGAAATGTCTAATTCAATGCCTATGACAACCCAGGATTCAGGGACCTGAAATTCCAAACAGATGTGGTCTGACCAGAGAGATTAGGGTGGGTAGGAAGGCCATGGAGTCAAAAGATCTGGCTCAGAGCTAGTCTGCTTTTATTTCCCCTCTTGCCATCATCCCTGCAGCCCCACCCTAGCAGCAGCAGCAGGAACAACAATCCCAGCACCTTCTTGGGGCCTCAAGCCAGCTTGCTCCATTTGAGCCCACCAGGAGTCCTCCTGGAAGAGGCATGGCATGTGTGGTTCCATGGCCCCTCTTGGGCTGTGCTGTGGGCCTGGGAGGAGGAAGGAGGAGATAGTGGTGTCCGCAGTCAAGGGAAGGAGGCAGGGCAGGAGGGTAATAATGAACCCAAGGAAGCGTGACCAAGGGCAAAGGAAGATGAAGTTCTACAGGCTGGGGAGAGGAGAGGTCATGAGATGCCTGCATTTCAGCAGAGCCTAGACTGCAGAGCAGATACTGGGGGCGAACAAACTACAATGAGATGAAAATAAGGCCTCCAAGAAGCCCTTGTGAGAATAGCAAGCTGTCTTGATGCTGGACGATGAGTGACTAACTTTCAGGCTGGTGTCCTACACGGGGAGTGAGTAGGTGCCTGGATCAGGGTGTAGTGAGAAAGAAAGCCTGCTTCACCAGGCTCAAAACTCTATGCTTCACAAGACTTGGGTGTGCCCTAGACTGCTATGTTAGCCTTTTGTTATGCTGTGGACCCTTAGCTGAGTGGTGAAACCCATGAACCCTGTGTCAGAATAATACTTTAAATGCATTAAAATGCATAAGACTATAAAGGAAACAAACTATATCAAAATATTAAACAAAACTTGTATGAAATACTAACATAAATGCTTCTTTATTAATGCACGAAATTAAGAAATTTAGTGGTGATTCTAACAAGGTGATTCCAATTTCAAAATAATGTCAACTGTAAAGGCTTTCTAGAGGTAGCTACAATGATAATAATGCGATATGAAAATACCTGTGATTTCTCTTAGAGACAAAGTCTCACGTATCACTAATGCTGTTGTGGTTCATTGCCTACAAAATGGAATGAAATGAGAAATTTCAATTACAAGTCAACAAAAATAGAAATCCAATTTTTTCCCTCTGAACATCACAGGGGTCCTCGCTGAGAAATATGCATAGGGCAGTGGCAGTTCATTAGACTTGGAAACAGATGACTGCATACCTAGTCCCCGGTTTCCTAATGATCGTATGTCCTGGAAAGTGGGCTCTGACTCTTAATACCCAGTTCACAAGATAATTCCATTCTCCCCCCACCCCAAATGTTTATGAGAAGTGGAGATTGCTGAATTCTTTGCCCTAGTTCTGGAGACTAGGCAGAGGGATGTCCAACCCCAAGTCCAAATCTGAGTCCATCAACCCACCAACCCCCTGCACAGATCCTCGTGTTCACAGACCCATTCTTGTTGGATATGAAATTAAGTTTCTCCTGTCAACTGGCTCTAGGCCACGACTGAAAAGGAATCCAGACAGAGGCCATGATTCTGCCTTCTTGGAATAAGCCACTGCTACCCCCGGGGAGTCCTGTGAAGAAAGCACACACATCTGGCTGGACACGGTGTGGAATGTTTATTACAAAACCAGTTATATGTTTACAGTAAGTCCCAGGGAGTTTGGCAGACAAAGCAAATGACAGAGAGTAAGAAGGAGAGGGAGAGTAAGAGAGCAAAATAGAATGAGAGAGAGAGAATGAATCTTAGAGCGTAAAAATTGGAAGAGGTCTCAGAGGCCCTTCAGCCCAACTCCTTTGCCTCAGCTGGAGACACAAAGGCCCAAAGAAGGGACGTGCCTTAGTGGGGTCGCAGTGCAGTTCAGAGTTGAGTCACTGGCTCGTTGCCTGCTCTTCCCAGAGGCGAGCATGAGCACACTGGCTTGGAATGTGCTTCCGGAGACACTTTACAGCTCCCCGTGCCTCCATGTTGCTCTATCTCTTGTGACAAGCACAAGAATAAACATCACAGTCTTGAGGAAAGGAGCCAAATGCTGCTGTCATACTTTGGACATGCTGTGTTCAGACTGATGGCCAGTCCGGCTGATTCCGCAGGCAGGGTGTGGCCAGCCATGAAGCAGACCTGGCAGGGCCTCGAGGGCAGGAAGGGAAGCGGGAAGAGAGGAGGGTGGGTTTCCTGCTACTGCTTAAGGGCCAAGAGAAGGTGAGGAGGGAGACTGGCCTGGAGGATGTGGCCCTCAGAGAGGGCCAGTCTGCTCAATCTGGACTAAGCCACGGGACATGCAGTGTGGCTTTGAGCTTTCATTACTTAGGCAGATTTTATCCCCAGTGTGGTTGGCAGGTCCCCAGTTCTGACTCACTCCCAGGGCCAAATGGGGCACTGGGAAAAGGCCTCTGAACTCCAGGTCAGATTTAAGACCCAGTTCTGCCTTGTACCCACTGGATTAGATGACTTGAGTGAATTCCCAACTTCCCTAAATCTCAGTCTCCAACATGCACAAGGAGGGGTCTGACCTCTACTTCATGTTGATATTAAGAGATGCGCACGTTGAGCTGGTGTGGCAAAGCGCTGTGACCTGTGTGCAGTGCCCTCCCTCTGTGTGCGGGCTACTGAGATAGTGCGCATCAGAAAGCAGGCTTCCCACAGGTCACACTGCTTTTTTGTTTGCAAGAGGGAGCTCTTGACAGATGCACCAGCACATTCAAAAGTGAAATCTGGAAAGAATGTAATTTTCTATTTTTTTATTCTTGCACAAAAGAGAAAATGATTTACTGCATTTCTCCCCAGAGCTTGATGTCAGCTAGCTATAGCCACTGCCAGGTTAGGGAGTGACAAATGTGGAGCTCGCCATCACAGTTTATGAACAATGTATGAGGCCAAAACATGTATCAAGCTCTGACCTTTCAGGCCAGGGGTCTGAGAGTGGGGAAAGGCCAGAGGTCGCCTAGCCAGTCTATTTCCTCTGATCATACACAGTTCAGTTCTATGCCAGGGCCAAATGGCTGGCAGCTATAAACACTGCTGTAGGAAGAATGCTTGCTGGACACTGGAATCCACAAACAACATCCACCCAGAGGTGGAACGTTGCCAAGACAGAGCACAAGCTATGGAACCACAGAGCCCTGAGTTCCCGTCCCAGGCCTGCAACTGAAATCTGTGGAACTTCGTGTAAGTTCCTTCCCTTCTTTGAGCAGAAGCTTCTCCAATGACCTTCAAGTTCGTCTGAAGCATTGCCTTTTATCCTATTTCCTGTTCTTCAGGTATTCACTAGAGATGGCTGTGTAGTCAGTTTATGGACATGCATGTAGGTAGGTTGATAAGCAGTGTGCAAAGGAGGGGAAGCAGGATTTTGTTTTGAAAAAGATTCAAATCTGAACCCATAAACTGTTTCCCTGATCCTGTGCCCTTTCAACTACTCAAGGACATCACTCCAGTAATTTCCTCTTCTATCTGTATCATCAAATTTTTCCTCTCTGCTAGATCATCCCCATCAACATGCAAACATGCCACATATCTCCCATCTCTAAAATACCCAAACCTTGAGCCTCATTCCCCTCCGACTCTTAACCCATACAGAATTAAACACCTGCAAAGAGTTGTTTCATTTTCTGGACCGTCTTTGTTTTACAGTCTTTTCTCAACCCCATCAGTTTCTGATCCACCACTTAAATGAAATGGTTCTTAACATATCACCAAAGATCAGCATCTTGCTGAAGGTCATGATCACTTCTGTCCTCATTGTTCTCAAGAGCATTTGACTTGTTAATTACTCCTTTATCCTTAAAACACTGTCTTCTGTGGACTAGACTGAGAATTACACTCACTTAGTTTTTACTCCACCTCTAGCTGTTCCCTCCAAGTGTTCTTTCCTAAAGCTGCTTCTCTTCTGGACCTCTGAATGTTGAAGTGTCCCAGGCCCCTATCCTTGGCCTTCTCTATTTCATCTATATTCTCTCTCTGTGATCACTTGGTTTGCAATGCCATTTGGGTAATGACAACTCCTAAATTTATTTGTGACCTCTCCCCTGAGTACTGGACTCACATATCAAACTACTTACTTCTCCGTGTGGATGTATAATAGGCATCTCATTTATTTGTTTTGTTGAAGTGTAGTTTCTTCTGTTTGTTTAACATATTCACTTTTTTTAAGATGGTCTTTATCTCGTGTATTTTTTTAATTGATAAATATTTGATTTAAAATGTTGTTAGTTTCTGGTGTACAGCATAGTGATTCAGTTATTCTTTTTCATATTCTTTTTCATTATAGATTATTATAAGATGATGAATGTAATTTTGTGCACTATACAGTGGGATCTTGTTGTTTATTTATTTTATATACAGTAGTCTGTATCTGAAAATTCCAAACTCCTAATTTATTACTTTCTCCTCTTTTCCCCTTTGGTAACCATAAGTTTGTTTTCTATGTCTGTGACTCTTGTGACTCTCTTTCTGTTTTGTAAATACGTTCATTTGTATCTTCTTTTAGATTACACATATAAGTGATATCATAATCTTTATGTCTTCTTTTTTATTTATTTTTTTTTGTTTTTTGGAGGTGAGAGGTAATTAGGTTTATTTATTTTTAGAGGAGGTACTGAGGATTGAACCCAGGACCTCGTGCATGGCATGCATTCTACCACTTGAGCTATACCCTCCCCCGTGTGTCTTCTTTGGAGAAATGCCTATTTAGGTCTTCTGCCCATTTTTTGTTTGGCTTGGCCTGGTTTGTTTTTTTTTCTTTTTTGATATTGAGCTGTATGAGCTGTTTGTATATTCCGGAAATTAATCCCTTGTTGGCCTCATTGTTTGCAACTATTTTCTCCCAGTCCATAGGTTGTCTTTTCATTTTATTTATTTCCTTGGCAGTGCAAAAGCTTATAAGTTTAATTAGGTTTGTTTATTTTTTGCTTTTATTTCTATTGCCTAGATACACTTCCCTAGGAGAACATTGCTAAGATTTATGTCAGAGAATGGTTTGCCTATGTTTTCTTCTTGGAGGTTTATAGTGTGTTGTCTTATGTTTAAGTCTTTAAGCCATTTTGAGTTTATTTTTGTGTATGCTGTGAGGGAGTGTTCCAACTTCATTGTGTTATATGCAGCTGTCCAGCTTTCCCAACACCACTTGCCAAAGAGACTGTCTTTTCTCCATTGTATATTCTTGCGTCCTTTGTCAAAGATTAATTGATCATAGGTGTGTGGGTTTATTTCTGGGCTCTCTATTCTGTTCCATTGATCCATATATCTGTTTTTGTGCCAATACAACACTATTTTGATTATTGTAGCTCTGTAGTATTGTCTGAAGTGTGAAAGGGTTATTCCTCCAGCTTCATTCTTTTTCCTCAGGTTTGCTTTGGCAATTCTGTGTCTTCTGTGATTTCAAATAAATTTTAGGATTATTTGTTCTAATTCTGTGAAAAATGTCATCAGTAATTCGATTGGGATCACATTAAATCTGTAGATTGCTTTAGGTAGTATGGCCATCTTGACAACATACATAATAGGCAACTTGGACTGACACACACAAAACACAATTCTTGGTAACTCTATTACCAAGTTTGTTCCTCCCAAAATTTCTCCCCACCTCAATAAATGACATCACCATCTACCCATTTGTTCAGGCCTCCCTCAAACTTATGAGTCAAACTTGACTCCTTTCTTTCCACCCTATCCACTGACAGGTGCTGTCAGCCATATCTTCAACATTTAGCATTCGACTACTTCCCACCACCTCGACTGCCATCACTATGGCTCAAGCCACCATCATCTTCCCTCTGGATTATTGCAGTGTAGCTTCTTTCTGATCTCCTTGCTTCTACTCTGTTCTCCCTCTAATCTGTCCTCAACATAGCAGCCAGAGAAATCCTGTTAAAATAAAAATCAAATCATATCGTTATATGCAAGACTCTCCAGGGCTTTCATAGTTCTAAGAATAAAATTGAAACTCTAAACATGGCTTAAAGAGCTCTGTTGATTTGGCTTCTGCCTACCTCACTCTCTGACATTAATCTTTTAACACCCTCCCCTTCCTACTTCATATCCTTCAGGGGATCTTCTCTACTTGTTGCTCCTCAAACATACCAAGATTTTTCCCACCAGAGGACATTTGCATTTGCTATTTCCCCTGCCAGGAGGTCTGGAATGCTCTTATTAAAATATTTGAATGGCTAGATCCTTCTTATTCAGGTCTCAGTTTGGATATTACCTGTTCACAAAGGCTACCTCTGGTCACCTTGATGGAGCTATTACCTCATTACCCTAGTTTAATTTCTCTGTAATACTTATCAGAACCTAAGATGATGCCACTTAGTTATTTAGTTGCCATTGTCTGTCTGTCCCAGTAGAATGTTGCCTCCATGGGAGGAGGCACGTGGTCTTTACTGTTCATGACTTTACCCCAAGCACCAGATCATTTTGGTCATAGACTGATCATTCAATAAATATTAAATGAATAAATGAATTCCCTGCTTCTAGCTTGCCTCCTATAATTCTGTACACCAAAGACAGAGTGATCTTTTAATAATATAAAATAGATCATGCCACTTAAAATCCTTTGATAACTTCTCATTGCACTTCAAATAAACAAATAAAACTCCAAGTCCTTACAGTGGCCTGCAAGTCTCACCATGACCTGACCCCTACTCACATCTCAAACAACAACTCCTTATTCTCTACCCCTAGCCCAGTGTGCTTCAGTCAGATTAGCTTTCTGTCAATTTCTCAAATTCATTGCAATCTTTTCTACTTTTAGGTCTTTGCTTTGCTGGCATCTCTGTCACCAGTGTTGTCCCTCTACCTTTCATGCCACTACCCACCCAAGGCAATAGTACAGACAATTAGTGCTCTAGGAGCACGAAGATGAGAAGGATCATTTCCCACTGGGCTGGCTGGAGGGGCAAGGAAGCCCTGCTGGTCCACAAACTGACATTTTCAGGCTTTACATACACATATGGTGCCACCGTACTCCAAAGTCACATAAATCAAAGACAAAAGAAGCTCAGGTCTCTACCCTCTTCCAAGCACAGTTTTAAAATAAACTATCTACTTGACTTGGATCATTCCTTCACCCCCCCCACCGATTAACCCTTCATCCAGTCCAATCTGGCCAAGGCCCCACTACTCACTCTGCTGACCTTATGCATTATTACCAAAAACCTCCATGTTACTAAATCCATTGCACGCTGATCTGGCCTCATCCTGTTTGACTTTTCAGGATTTTCAGGAAGAGGAAAACATAAGCCTGCCTGGTTTCCCTCATATCTCTTTGGATATTTATTGTCAGTGTTCTTTGTTGGCCTTCCTTTCTCTACTCTATTTAAATGCCTATCTCTAGTTCATACTTCAGACTTGTATATCCAACTGCCCAATACCCATTTCAATGTAGATGTACCAGCAGCAACTCAAATGTCTCGTTGTCCAAAACTGAACCCTTGATCTTCTCCCCAAGGCTTTTCCACCTCCAGAGACCCCCTTCTCAAGAATAGCACCACTATCCTCTCCACTGCACAAAGCAACAAGCCTGAATATCCCCTCTGACACTTCCTTCTCCTACACCACATCCATCTAGTCAGTGCCTGAGTCTAGCTACCTTTCAACTATCTCTTGCCTTTGCCCCGTTCTCTCCACCTCTCCTGCTGAAACTTTAAGTTCAGATCCCCATCAACTCTTACCTGGACTCTTCAACTGCCTCTTCCCTGATGTCCTTACTCCTACTTTTACTGCTCTCTTGTCCTCTTACCACGCTGCAGGAAGAAGAATCTTCTGAAAGCATTAAGTTGGATTATGACCCTCCCCTGCTCAAGACCTCCCCTCACCTCGTGGCTTCTTCTCCATTGTTTCCGGAATCAAAGTCACCCTCCTGAGCTTGGCATTCAAGGTCCTGCTGGACCTAATTCCAGAAAGCCTCAGCCTCTCTCCCTCCCAGCACTCCTTGCACCTGAGGTTTCAACCTCACCAGAGCACTTGCTGCTCTCCAAACCTTGTGTGCTCCTTCTTCCCACCTCTGTGCCTTTGTTCACGCTTCCCCTTCTGCTTGGGATAGCCTTCCCCTTCCCTCCATGTGGCACCCTCATGCTTATTTTCTTATTCTCCGTTCAAGCATTAGCTGCTGTAAGATTTTTCTGTCTCCACGTTCCTCCCCCCCAGTGTTGCTACTGGGTCTGGGTTGTGGGTTTTTCCTCTGGATTCCCACGGTCTCCCATGTTTCCTTATCATTCATCCTTATTGCAGAGAATGCAATCATATCCAGATCCATCTGTTCCCAGGGTGGCGGGGGGGGGTCCTCGAAAGCAGGGACCTTGTCTGAGTTGTTCTGTCATCTCTGTCCCCAGCCCCTGAGTGCAGGAGACACACACAAGGTCAGCTTCCTATTTCCTCCCGTCTGTCCCCACAGTCCCAGTCTATGTATAGCTCTGCCCTGCTTACAGTTTTCCTCCTCTTAAAAATTTTAGAATTTTGTTGTCAAAACTTATTGGTCAATTCCATATTTGTGATATTACTTCTTTCTGATGGCTTTAGGTTGATAGTAGTGTTTTGCTGTATTGTACTGTGTTTTGTTTTACTTCATATCTATGGTGTAATCCAAACCCCATTGGGTCTCGCAGCAGTCAGCCGCACAGCAGCCTCTACCTGTGCAGGTTCAGAAAGATGACCAAGGAGAAAGAGAGATGCAGATGGGTCCAGCAGCAGAGACACAGCCATACCAGCTCTACCTGCATAGCGCTCTATAGTATACAAGAATTTCCCCCCACCTTCCTGCCACAGGATCCTCAGTGATATAGAGCAGCCAGGGATTCTCATTATTCTAATTAAGCAGATGGGGAAACTAAGGCACTAAGAAGGTGGAAGGGTCACTAACATCTCTCAGAAGAATGTTGCTTCCTGGACAGGAGGTCAGGTGTGACAACCAGGACAGCCTGGACTAGGGTGCAAAATTTAAGGAGACTTATTTTTGGTTCCTGAAAGTTCAGAACTGGCACCTGAGAGTGAGAGCCTGTGGGCGGACAAAGCAGCTGAGGCTGTAGGGGCTGGGAAATTAGCGTAGGAGATGAGATGGGCCACTTTGATACAAGTGCCCTCCAAACTCTTAGGATGGTGGTGGGGACGGGTTGAGGGTGATGAGTGGAGGGGAGTGCATACACTGACATCACAAAACCCAGTATCCCCAGAGTCCACAGGGCTTGGAAGTGAACACAGCAGCCTGCAGATCACCCTGATCCATCCTGGAAAAGAAGGAAGAGAGGAACCCAGAAAGGAGGTGGCCCACTGGAGCAAGTGGCAGCCCCAGGGAGTACTGCTGCCCACACTGGCAGACCTCAGAGTAGACCCGTGGGGATGTGGCCATTAGAAAGTTCCTAAGGGCTCAGAAGGCAGTTGCCTGACTGGCTTACTAGGTGTCTTTGGGTTAGTCCCTTTTCTTGAGGCTTCAGAGTCCCCACAGGTACACAAGGATCTCACACTCTCTGTCTCGTGGGGTCATCTTGGCTCCAAGCCCTCCTCTGTAACTCTGGTCCTTGGCCCAGCCCCTGAGCCCAGAGGGTAGCCAGTGGTAAAGAGGAATACACTTTGCATGAGTCTGAGCAAAGTGTTGTGCACTGGAACCTTGATTTAAGGCCATTTCAATAAGGCCCAATTCATCATCTTGAAGGTCTTTGAAGAAAAGACAAGTGCCATTTTCTAAATGCCATTATGCAACCAAGCCTTTTGCAGTCGGCCCGGCAGGCTCACATGCCTACATGCGTACACTGACTACTACATCTCACATCTCACTGAGTGTGCCTGTGCTCCCTGTGACAGACAGCCCTGGTTATCTGGGGGCCGAGGGCGATGACGCCGCGAAGAGACTGGGAGCCCCAGACATGAGACAGACCACACGACAGGCGATCTGAAAAGCTGCGGAAAAATTGCAAAGCAGGGAGGCCCCACGCGGCCCAGGGTCACTCTCGTCTCTCAAAGCCTAGCCTGTTTCCTGACCTCCTTCTCCATGGAGGGCGAGGACCCAAGGCAGCCTTCTAAGAGTACCATTGTCCCTGGGATGCCGTGCTCACATCAAAGGCCTAGCTGTCAGCTGGCGGACTGCCCAGGGCTGAGGCCCAGCTTCAGTACGGCTTAGTTCTCTGGCCCTGAGAAAGTGAGCTGACCACTCTGTGACTCAGTTTCCTCATCTTTAATATGAAGATAATAATAGCACATCAACTTCCTAGAGTTAGGATAAAAATTAAATGCTGTAATGTCTATAAAGCTCTGAGAACACGGCCTGGCATGCAGGAAGCTATATTCAAGCATTAGGATTCCTGTCATCTTCATGGCAATACAAATGGGAGTGGCAAATGTGGAAGCTGGAAAGTCAGCTAGGGATTCCCCTAGGCCACGGGGTGTGGGAGAAGCAGAGCAAGGTCTGGGAGCTGAAGGCCTGGCTTCGGACCTTGGTTTCACTGTTCGCTGGCAGTGGGACTTTAGGCAAGTCTGGGCACCATCTTGAGTCTGCTTCCCCATCTCTAAAAGGGATAGAGACTCCCCCGGTCATGGGGTTGTTCCAGGAGCTGATGAAGAAACAGACAGAACACTTCTTCGTACCCGGAATCACATATTTTGGTGCCATCGAGGCCAGTAGTTCTTAGAGTGGTCCCCAGACCAGCAACATCAGCATCACAGAAGAACACGCTAGAAACACAAGACCTAGAGAATCAGAAACTCCGGGTGGTGGGCCCAGTCATCCACGTTTTAACAAGCCCTCCAGGGGATTCTACTGCATATAAGGGCTTGAGGACCACTCCTCTAGTCCAAACTCATAGACACAAGGAAATGGGGGACCGGAGAAAACCTAGGGATTGCATACTTACAGGGAGCAAGTTGCTGGGTAGTGGAAAGTAATGGCCCTGACATAGCCCAGTAGGTACCCATAAGATCAAGGTCTCTTACCTCCCAGTTGGTACCCTTGCTAGGACACCAGTATGAACAGTGCCTAAGGCCCCTTCTCCTGGGCAGATACCCCTAAAAGTTCAGGCTGAACATGGTGCCCCGAAGCTTGCTTCCTACCAATTTGCAGATGGAGCATTTTTTAAGTGCTAGTTCCATGGCTAAAAGAGAGGCTATTCCTTAGAGAAGTACCTCCGGGCACAGCACAGACGGTGTCCTAACAGGAACACAGCCCAGGAGGCGAGAGACCGTGTTCTCATGTGTACCTTCTTGGACACTTCTCTACAATAGCCTCTCTTTCATCCATGGGTCGAGCACCGAGAAATAACCCCTTTCCACATTTTTAAGGAGTATAAGCGTCAGGGCTCTGTGTCAGGCCCGGCTCTCTGAAGTCTTTGCCATGGAGAAAGGGTCTCCGGCCCTCGCAGCTGTCCCAGGGTGGAGGCCAGCCACAGTGAGGCTTGAGCCTCCCTTCCAGTCCTGGAGCCGGAGACAGTACAGGTGGGTGGCAGCAGCCAACCTGTGTGACAGTTAAGGAGTGCCTGCGGCATACTGGAGGGACAAGAAGTGGCTCCAGAGTGGAGCCCCGAATCTGCCCAGTAACTCTTGAGACCTGCTGTCTGCCTGGTGGCTCTTGGCCCATGACTTCCGCCCTTCCCCGACTGACTGTCCCAGGCCAAACCTGTTCCTCTCCACGATGACAAGGGGCAGAAAAACGTGGGAGGGGATCCCCGATCCTCAGCATCCTCCGCGGCCCGCTGCCCAACCCACCGCTCCACCCGGGTGTGGGGAGGCCCAACAACAGCAAGAGCAGAGGGAGAGCAGCTGGCCCAGCCCCCCAGGCCCAGCCCCCCAGGCCGCACCACTGTCACCTCCCTCCCGTCGCGCTGGCCGGTCACGACTCATGTTCTGCCGAGACCAGCAGCCTGGAGCTTCCGTGGCGCGTGGGCACTTCTCCACCCTCTCCCCCCGCCAGCCACCTCGGCATGAAGCTCTCCATCAGAAGGTGATTAGATTTGGGGAGAGTTATTTCTTTTTCCAGACATAATTGTTTCTTAACTCTTTTAATTTTATCCCTTTAAATAGTACAAGGAACAACCGTCACTTGATAAATGATGAAGAACATTAGCAATTAATCGACTTTTTAAGTGGTACTGCTTCCTTGGTGAGATGTGCGTGTGTGCGTGTGTGTGTGTGTGTATTTTATCATATAAAGTTTGAGAGTGCATCATCCTTGGAGACAGCCTAAGGATGAAAGGAAAGGAAATGACATGAAAGCAAAGTGCTTGATGCAATTTAAACCCTGAGGAAGCAAAGACCCTTCCAAACGATACCGGAGATCCCTGCCAAGGGATCAGGAAGCCCGGGAAGCTAAACAAATCCCCCAAAGACAGAGGAGAAAGAATATTCATTTCTTCATTTTCTTACTCATTTGCTTATTTGCTCAATCGTGCACTTGTTTGTTCATCAAATTAGCTACTAGTCACTCATTCATTCATTCATTCAGTCAGTCAGTGGCTCAGTGATTTCGCTTCTTTCTCATCTGCTCACTCACTAACAAGATCCTTCTTTCTCTCCCTTCCTCACTTCCTCACTCACACACTCTCACCTATCTCCCCTGCTCTATGCCACCCACAGTTCCATGATGACTTAGGGCTTTACATGACTCTATAGATTTTCTCCAAACACACTTTAATGTGCAAAGAAAATCATGAGCTTTCATAGTATTAACTGGCTTGTCCTATATGCCTTTCATGCAGTTATGCTGCTTGAGACTTTACTGTATGAGGGAGCAGAGAGGTTCAAATGACATTGACCATGTCCTCATGTGACTTGCAATCCACTTGGGGAACTAAGTATTTTCAGAAACCCCTATAAGTGATACAGGAATCTAAACAAGAATCACTTGATTCTGACAGAAAGCCAGAATGCAGGCTTCCACCCATGAACTTTCCTGAGCATCTATTATAAGCCAGACCCTGAGGATATAGAGAGAACAAAGGCATGGTCCTACCTTCACAGAGTTCAGTATCCAAGAGTGGAGAACGATGCAAGACTAGACAGTTGGCATAAAATATGAGTAAGCTGAGTTACT
Source organism: Camelus bactrianus (assembly GCF_048773025.1). Taxonomy (NCBI): domain Eukaryota; kingdom Metazoa; phylum Chordata; class Mammalia; order Artiodactyla; family Camelidae; genus Camelus; species Camelus bactrianus. The sequence continues at coordinate 115,280,603 of NC_133575.1, read as the reverse complement.
GGGAGATATAGTGACACAAAAATCAGGTAATGAACTCTATTCATTGAAAGCTTAAGAAAGAGAGGCCTTAGCTCTAGGCATTAAAGAAATGGTAGGATTTTGTTGGACGAAGGTAGATGAAAGGAGAGTGCTTGAGGCATGTGCATGATCCATGGGTATCTTAAACTTAAGCTGTGTTTGGAGAATAGCAAATAGTCCTATTTTTTTTAAAAGCAAAGAATATGTAGAATGGAGTTTGTAGAAATAAAGCCTAGCTCTCATACAACAGTTCGAATGACTTTTGGGGTTTGATTATAGAATAAGAGGAGGAGCCAGGGATGGTTTTTGAGCAGAGCTGTGTCATGATGACAACAGGGCTCAAGAGATGAATTTGGAAGTGAGATTGAAGAGCACACAGGGACTTTAGGCAGACAGATCCTTGAAGGAGCCAGAGATTCTGGACAGACTGAAGTAGGATGGTCAGGAGGAAAATGCACAGGCAAGAATGAATGCGAGTGTCGTGGAGGAGGCTGAATATTGTGAACCTGAACACGAAAGATGAGGGTGCGACAGAGATGCTTCAGAGGCCAGTAAAAAGCAAATGATTTGGTAAATGTACAATTGCAGGGAAGAGAATCTTGAACGAATTACCAAGAGGCATGTGAGCTCGGTCTGAAGACTGACTTGACTGACTCTGCACCACCAGTACTTGATCATGGCCCTTCTTAGATCCTAGGCTTGGTTGCTATTGTTAGTTCAAAATCTGTTCTAGGCCGTTAGGAGAGGAGGTGGCAACTTCCCAGGCCAAATGGAAGCGAGTAGGAGAGTAGGGTGTGTCTCTAGACCATTTGCTGCCACTTTCCTGGCCTGTGATTCCTCCCTTGCTACTTTCCATTCTCCAATCACCTTTGCCTCAGCGCTGCCTGGTAGCAGCTCACTCGGAGGGACTCAGGGACCCAGAAACATAGAGTCAAATGCATAGCCTTTGTCAAGGAGGAGAGAGGGGCCTACCTAGGCTCCAGAAGGCAAGGAGGAGCGAGTGGGTGACAGGCAGGCGGGGATTCAGAGAAGGAGGGACAGAGGAGGGAAACTTAACAGATCTACTCACACAAGACAGGCGGCCATGCCGAGAGAATATACGCATGTGTGAGACCAAGGGAGGTCACCCCATGCTCCCAGAGCCATGGCACCCCACAAACTTTCTCAGTCCTGGGGGTGTGGATTCCACACAGACCACAGACCCCATGGTGGCTCTGTCACACATTCACTGCTCAGAAGCTGAAGCCAAGATTTGGAGGCCCTGCTGCCTCTGGCCCAGCGCTACTTCATCACAGAGCCCGGAGGGTCAGAGAGGTGAGCATGTGTGTGAGAGAGAATAGGCTTTGAAGCAAACTACTTGACTGTCCTGTGCCTCAGTTTCTTTGTCTGCCAAATGGGCTGATGATATTGACCTTGAAGAGGCAGGAGGATTAAAAAAGATGCATTGAAAGCAACTCTGTGTTAATCCTTCTCCTGAGGTCACTGGAGTCTCAGGAGAGGGAACTAAGACCACGGAGTTTGATTCCCTCCAGCTTGGAAATGCAGCCAAGCTTAGCATCTCATTAGGTATTCTTGATACAGTTTTATCCTCCCCTCACACACAATTGAATGCTGTCAGACTTACAAGGAGAAATATAATGTGATTCGCTGTGACTACAAATTTCTCTACGACTCCATAGGGGATTCAGCATTTTTTGTTCTGCCGTGTAGGAGGAAATCCAGCCTGATTGTCCCTCACTAATTGTGGTTTACCCAGTTGGTCACAAACCCTGTATCAGGACTGGCTACATAATTTGTGGGATCCAATGCAAAATGAAAACGTGGGGCCCCCTTCTGCAGAATTATTAAGAATTTCCAGGTAACAACAGTAGGACATTAAACCCAGCACAGGGCTCCATGTGACCACACTGGTTGCACACTCGTGAAATAGTCCCTGCCCCCAATTTATCCCCAGTTCCCTGATCATGTTGAAGGAGAGTCCAGAAGGCAGTCATACATCCACCTGAAAGAAATCGGCATAGGAAGAGGCACTTCCGGACAAAGCGCTCCCTCCAGCTTGTTTCTCCAAAGAGCCCACTGGGCAGCTGCCTGGCGATTAGGGAATGGCTAAAGCCCTCAGAGTTCTGGCTCTGCACCCCTGGGGGACAACTGTGTCTCCTCTAACTGTAATCAACCAGAAACTGCCTTGCTTCCTGCTGTTACTTGTTCTAATCACTCCAGCCAATTGCCACTCTCCCCACCCGGCTACCGCACATGCTGGGCCCCAGCACAGGTATACTCCAGTCTAGAGGCCCAGTGGTCTCCTGGCACTCGGGAGCGCAGGCCCCTGTTTTGAGCCCCAGTCTTGGTGGTGGCTCTCTGATAATCTCTCAGGTAACACTAGAAGGAAGGAGGCTTCCTTTATAGGTCTCTGGGGAAAGATGAGGAGAGTCACAGGGATGGAAGGCTGAACGGATGCATAACCCTAGAACAGCACTGTTCCAAATGTGGTCCATGGCTCAGTGCCAGGTTGCAGTGAGGTAAATACAGAAATTGAGAATAAGTGTTTGAAAACTTTTATAGCAACTTGATAATGCCTATTAAATTTCATAATAAAATAATAATAAAAAAATTTGTCTTAATTTTCACCCTTCTAGTAATTCAGTTTTATTGCATTTTACCAAAGTATTGGTCCATGCAGTTTGGAAATCTAGAAAGATAATTAAAAAAATGCAAAACAAACTAAAGCAAAAGGAAAAAAAAAATAGACGCTACACAACAGATGTTTGCCAGCCTTGGGAAAAGCACTGAGGTGGGACTCAGAAGATCAGACTTCTTGTCCTGGTGCCTTTATTTCCTTGGGCAAGTTGTTTAACCTCTGAGCTTCGCTTTTCTCATGTGAAGCACATGAGATCTCGGATGAGAAGGTGCTTTACAAACCGTAAGGCGCGGTGTTAGATGAAGATGCTCCCATTCCGTGGCCGCCCCACGCCCCTGCCTCGCAAGCAGCACTGGATACTAGCTGGATTTGGACCCTACCTCCATGACTTACTAAACTCTCAGCACTCTATTTCTTCTCTGTTTTCTTACCCATAAAGAAAAGATTTTTAAAATATCAACCTGATAGGGTTGTGGTGAGGATTAACTAGGAAGCACTTAGCAGAAATAAGTGACAGCTAGTCGTGTGGTCTGATTACACCTCTTAATCTTGTCATTTCGCATTACTATTTTGAGATTTACCCGTGTTCATAGTTCTTCCCCTTTAACTGCCATTTATCTCCATCATTTTCATCTTCTATACTTCATTTATCCAGACCCATGCTAGTACCTGGATACTTTCTAGGGCTGTTGCCAGTGCAGGAGATACTACTGATGTTAGAAAATTGATAGTCCATTTAGTAAACATGCTGGGCTGTCTCATTAGTTCTAACAGTTGATCTAATTCTCTTGGTCTTTCTATGTAAATGATCACATCATTTTCAAATAAACTCATTTTGTTTCTTCCTTAACAATCCTTTTACTTCTTATTTCTTTCTAGTACTTCCCATACTAATTTGGGACATGATAGCTGCATCCTCATCTTGCTTCTTACTTAAAGGGAAAGTTTCACAAGTTTCTCTTCTATTAAGTATAATATTGGCTGTGGGTTTCTAATGGGTGGTTTGAATAGAGGTGAGGGAGATCCCTTTATTAATAATTTTAATGTCTTCTACCACAAATAAATGTCTAACTTTATAAAATGTTTTGTGTATCTATAAATTTTTTTCATTGTCTTCTCCAAGTGTATTAATGTGATAAGTGACACTGACAGATTTCCTGATGCCGAACCATTCTTGCCTCCTGGGGATAAACTCTACTTGGCCATGGTGAAATCTTTCTGTTTGTTTGCTTGTTGTGTTTTGTTTGTTTTTAATACACTCAGTAGTCAATATTTTGTTTACCAATTGCTGTCTATATTCTCAAGTGACATTTCCTATAAATGTTTTGTTGTTGTTGTTGTCCCTACACAGATTTCGCATCAAGATTATAGTAGCCACCTAACTCAAATGGGCACCTTTCCCATTTTTTCTGATCTCTGGAACAACTAGTGAGATGATCTTTTCTTGTGAAGTTTGATAAAACAATCAAGCCATCAAACTGTCTGGAGCTGGCCCTTTTGAGAGGAGATGAGCTTTTGATCACCACTGCAACCTTACATGGTCATTGGTCTGTTCAGTTTTCCTGAACCTAATTTTGCATTAAAAAATCAAGATATGCATCTATTTTCTCTGGCTTTAAGGCTTTTGTTTTACCACCAGCTTTCTCATAACACCTCCTTTGAAGACCCAAGAGCTAGGCTTCCAGCTCCACTCCTGAGACGGACCCCTAATGGTATTGTTGACAGAAAGGTAAATTGTTGACTCCTGTCTTTTAAGAGCTGCAGTTAAGTCAGCTCAGAGACAAATCAAAAAGAATAAAGAAGAGGAAGGAAGAGAAGAGCAATTGTCAGGTGATTCCTGTCTGGCAAGTCTAGTACTTTTATACCCTGGGTGATCAAACCTGGTAAGAAGCCTTTAGAAAGAACCCTTCCCGACCCCTCTACCACATGTAGGCAGAAAAGCTTTAGGAGCCCTTCTTTCCTCGGACAAAATGTCACTTTGTCACATGATGAGGCAGTACCAGTATCACCCTCTCTCTCTTGAAATTCTCCTACTTGTTTCCTGTGTTTTTCATTCATTCACTCACATTAGCTCCTTACCACCTTCTGTGCAGGCTTCACTGGATTTTGCTTGTTTGACGTTACTATAGAGGAAGAAGTATGTGACTTATCTTTTGGCATAATCATAGCTGTGTAGAGAGAGCTGTAGTCAAAGCTGAGCCAGGTTTGTTTGTTTAATGAGGACAGAACCAGCTCTCCTGCCCTCCCACCCTAGGCCAGAGGTGAAAGTTTCCGGATTTTTGTCTCTGAATTACACAGACTGCTTGAATTGCCTTTAGGGAAAGTCATTATGTTCAATCCCAGAGTTCCTTCTGTCCCTCCTTCCTCTGATCATTTGGGAATTGCTAGTGGCACATGGCTCTCCAGCATCACCTCCAGGATGCCCCTGACTCTTTCTTTGCTTTGGCCTCAGTTTTTGGGATCGGGGTTCCTTACACTATTCACTATCTGGATGGAAATACAGTCTTCTCATCAGAAGAAATAGCGGACTGGGTCAGTCATTGATCTGAACTCCAGTGGAAAGATAGAAAAAGACAATGTTCCAAGCCCAACTTGTTACGGAAACGACAGGCCAGTCAAGAAACAAACACCACTCGGAGGGTTGGAGTACTCAGATGTATTATGCCGGCGGGCTCAGAGGGGCTTCTGCTCCGAAGCTCTGAGCACCTCCAAGACGTGCACATGAGGTTTTATAGGGTAAAGTACAAGCTTGGGGTATTCGGCCAATAGGCATGGAACAGCTTTAGCAGCATTATCATCACAAAAGTGGAGGCGGGGAGGCAGCAAACCAACATTCCAAAGCCAGATATGTATCTTTGAAAATCCAGCTGGCTAGCAAAAACACATAAACAGCAAACCAACACTAATTAACCTAGATCTACAAGTTAGTCTAGCAGAACTCAGATCAGTATTCCAACACCTAGACTTGTCAGCCCAGCCCAGCCTCTCCTTCACATTCCTAGACTTATGAGTTATCTTGTCAGACCAGCCCAGTTTTTCCTTCACAAACTGACCCAATTGCCCATAGATACCCAGATGGAGAGCCTGCTGGGCATCATTCTAGGTGGGTCTCATGGTTTCCTCCAACACCAAGCCCTGCTGACATTGGGTTGTTAGCCTGTGGGCTTTGTCATTATTTAGAAACAATTCAGCTTAATAGGATTAAACATCACCTTCCAGCAGACGTGGAGTAAGAATATCTATGGAGAATAACAGGTAGACTGACATAGCCCCAACTCTTGAGACTTGAGAAGTCTCCTCTTCCTTCGGAGTCTCAGTGTCATTTAGCCAGAAAGATTGTAACCCAATTGACCCTTGGTCCTTTCAGAGTGCCCTGAGAGACATCTATCTCATTACTTGCCTGGGGGCTGCCTTGGACTTTCAGTTTCCTGCCTGAGAGATAGACTCTTACCTATTGATGATGCTTGATAGTTAGAACTGCAACTCCTTCTAAACGTACCTGGCATCAGGGTGTAGCCTTAGCCAGACCACTAGAGAGAAAAACCAAACAGAGACACTAGGAGGAGGAGGTACTGTTTCCTTTCTGTACGTAGGATCAGGAGACACAATCTTTGTTTCATTTTATGGGGCTTGAAGTAGCCCCAAAGGGAAATTGTTGACATGATTCTAATAACTCAGTAGGGACATGTGGTGGGCAGAATTTTAAGGATGGTTCCCCAAGACATCTGTTTCCAGGTTATTAAATTAAACACTAATCTAGATAGTACTGTAAAGGGATTTTGCAGATGTACTGAAAATTTCAAGTCAGTTGACTTTAAGATATGGAGATAATCCAGGCCACTCTGATCTGATCACAGGAGCCCTTTGAAAGAAGAGTTTTTACTAACTGGTGGCAGAAGGGGAAATCGAAGAGATTCAAAGCACTCGAAGGATTCAATTCAGTCATGCTGGCTTTGAAGATAGAGGGGCCCGTGTGCAAGGAGCAAAGACTGATCTCTGGGAACTGAGAACAGCCCTTGGCTGACACCCAGCAAAGAAACTGGGACATCCGTCCTACAACTAACTGCAGGGAACTGCACTATGCCGGCGCCCTGAATGAGCTTGGTAGCGGATTCTTCCTCAGTCTCAGATAAGAGCCCAGCTCAGCCCACACCTTGATTTGTGAGACCCTCCTCAAGCAAAGGACCTTTTAGTGGATAGAGGAATCTCTAAATTAGGAAGCCCACCAAAGTGTGGGTCCTTGCCTCTTGCTTGGACAAAGAATTTGTGCAGCGGAGGCAGAGGGACAAAGTGAACAGCTGCTTTAATTCTCAGAAGAGGAAAAGGAAAGAAAGCGCTGGGTGAGGGGAAGGAAGTGCTTGAGTGACAAGCTGTCAGGTATGATGGCCAGTGGCAATAGCTCCAGCTGCGGCCCAGGCCATGTGGACGATTAAGGGAGACTTCTGCCATCATGTCCTCATTCTGAGTATGCTGGAACCAATCGCCTTTCTTTTCTGTCCTTGTACGGGCTTTTCCAGTTGTTGTCATGGCAATCGTCCACAGGTCTGGCGCTGGTGGGTGTGTCACTTAGCAGCTAATACGTTATAATGACCGTATAATGATGCTCAAGTTCTCCTAGAAGTCCAAATCCTCTGCCACCTTGGGCTTCACAAGTTCTAACTAGTTCTTGTTTCTTCTCTTGCCTCCGGAGACTTAGATTAAGAGTAATTGGTTTCTATTCAAGGGCGGGGCAGGGATATGACCTTGGTGGCAACAGCCTTTGTAACCAGTGTCCTGCCCCAAGGCTGCACTATTGTTTCTTGATTGTTCCTCCTTTGTTTCTGCATCTCCTCCCTTCCCTGATTAGCAGCTGTTTGAATCTGCCCTTTGGAACTTGAAGAGGTCAAGGACGCTGAATTAAGCCTATTTCCTATAAGCAAGAAATGGGACCATGGATAGATTTGTACCTGGGAGGACCTCACAGGGTCCTGCTCAGTATCAGACCCAGCTAAGCTGTGCCTGGACTCCTGACCAATGCAAACTCGAAGCCCTGAGCTGAACTCCCTTCACAGAACTTCTCTAACAAGGGGACGGCTGGTTGCTAAGGTGCTGGGCTAGGCAAGCGGCTGACTCGGTCCACTGGCAGGCAGGAGGTTTTTGAGGCAAGTAGGAACGCTCCCGGTTAGCTTCCGAGAGCTGGCTGTGAAGCCCTTCCATAGTCATTATTTCATGGGAGCCTCACAGCAACCCCCAGCGGTAGAAGTGATCATGTCCCCATGACTCAGATGAAAGAATGAGACCCAGAGAGGGACAATGGCTGGCTCAAGGTCACAGAGCTAGCATGGGAGAAGTCCCTGCTACAGAACATAATTTACTTTTGGTAACTATTTGTGTATTTTTCTGTCAGTGGTTTGCAAGGCCTTGGACCTTTGAAACTGTAAACAGTGCATCGTCAAGGCTGCTTCCCCTCATGTGCAGCTGAACCTACTGAGCAGAGACACCAGGCAGCCTAATGAATAGTGATGTGCCCATGAATCCGCCCCAAGTCGTTCCCTGCGCCTGCAAGACTCTTTGTCCAGATAGCCACACGGTTCTTGTGATGGTTGATTCTATGTGCCAACTTGACTAGGCCACAGGGTGCCCAGATATCTGCTATCTAAAATCTCACTGCCCCCTCAACCCAACCTCCTGCTTTGTTTTTTTCCCTTATTGACATTATCACCATCTGATAGTCCATACATTTTATTCATTTCTTTATTGTCTATCTCCATGAGAATAAGGATTCTTGTTTGTTTTGTTGACTGTGGTATCACCGGCACTCAGCACACTGCCTGACATATAGTAGGTGCTCAGTAAATTTGACTATTATTATTATTGTTGTTGTTGTTGTTGTTGTTGTTATTATTATTATTATTATTATTATTATTATTACAGAGCTAGGGTGGAATCCAGTTATATATAAAATCAAACCCAGTTCTCTTATATGGTCACCATGGCCACTCTGGCTCTCTGTAGGAACAAAGGATCTGCCAAGGATCTGCCAAGGATCAGCCATCATATCTCCTGTTCCTTGGGAATAGAGTGGCCCCCCAAAATGTACAAGGAAGCTGCTCCCTCCCCAGACCCTTCATTCTCTGAACTAAGACTGACTGCAGTGCCGCCTGCTTTCCTTTATTTATGAGAAGTAATTTCTCAAACTGATGTCTCAGGCCCCAACAGGAAAGATCTTATCTGCCTAATAAGCTGGAATCATCTGTAGCAAAGGGAGCAGAAGCAACAGATTAATCCTGTTGCCTGGAATTTATTCTTAAAAATTCAACTGTGAAAGACAAAACCGTGGTGCCTGAAGTAGCTGAGACATGTCAAGTCTGGGTGATCTCCCTGTGGCCGAAGCAGAGGCTGGCTGGTGCCCTGGGTGTGCCACTTGGGCCATCATGGCATCCTCCAGACTGTGCATGGGAGCCAGAGCTGCGGAACCCATCTGCGCATACAAGGACTTTGATTAGGTGGCTCTGCCGCTTCTGAGAGAGCTTCCCGGGAGGCTTAGACTAAGGAGAAATGTGGGATTTTTGTGGGGAGTAGGATGAAGGGGCCTCTGGGAAGACATGAGATTGCTGTGCACACTTACACAGTATTAAAACAGCTGACGTGTTGAGGGTATTTTTTTTAAAGACTGTCACAATGTCCAAATATTAAATACCAGCCCTCTAGCCCATAGCCTTGCCTACTATTGTATGCCCTGCTTAGATACAACCTCATTCTGGCCTGCTTCCTGGTCTTTAATCCCCATAACATGCACACATGTGCGTGCACATGAACACATATACAGATAAATACACACACACACACACACACACACACACTGCTTTTCACTTACCATCCTCGGTCTCAGTACTTGCCTTACCTCACCTGACTCTAGGTCCTGCCTTGAGTACCTTTCCATTCATCACTGAATGTAAAGAGACAAGTTACTTTCCACCACCAGAAAATGGAAATCGAAAAGCTGCAGTGGAATCCAGTAGCGTTTCTGGCCCCCCTCAGCTGGAAACCATGCTTGCCTGTTGTTTCCCTTTAAGAGCAGAGAACTAGGGCAACCTGTTACTTCAAGCAAGTCAAGTCAGCCCAAATTAGAATCCAGACACACATAATTCAGGCCTCATTATCTCTAACAGCAAGGAATTGGACACAATCTAGATGTTAGGCAACATGGACATGGTTAAGAAAATTGTTCTACATCATCTCCAAGGAATATTATGCAGCCATTAAAAACGATCATTATGGAGACAGGGTTGAAACATGGAAAATGAGTACAAGCTAATAGTAAATGGGCACTAAGACTGCAAATACACTGTAATTACAGCAAGGTAAAAAAATAATACATACACATGGCTAAGGCCTAGGAAGCATTTTGGGATAGAAAATAATTTCTTATGAGCTAGGATATGGGAATTATGGGCTATTATTTTCTTTGTAAATTTCCTATAATGTTGTTCAATGGTGTTATAATATTGTCGTTATAATGCATAACAGTCAAGGAGCTCAAAGGCCAGCGTGAAGCCTTCCAGGAGCTGCAGCTGTCTGGACCACAACTGACTAGAAACAGAAGCCTCCTTCACTGTATCTAAAGATGATTATGAGGGCAGATACTATGGAACATGGTCTCTGAAAGCTCCGTCCCCTCAGCTCCCCATCCACCCACAGACTCTGTGCTCTGTAGGCTGCAAGGGAAGCACAGTGCAGGCCAGGCCTCTGGGCCAGGGGCAAATGGACCGGTTTCACACACTGCTATTATTTCTGTACAGGACAAGTACCTGGTGATTCCCTGCATCCTCCACAGTGCCTCATTCAGTGCTGTATACACATAGTGACTTCCTAAATATCTAATTTACGATAATCGTGATTCATCTCTCTTTCCCCACCAAAAAAATATTCTGGTTGCTCTTCAGTGTTCCCCATTTCAGTGAGTGACATTCTCACCCATGGGGCTGGCCAAAGGCAGTCACTCTTGTCTCCCGGCTCTTCCACACCCCCATGTTCACTCCATCTCTGAGTCTTGTGGATCCTGCCTTGTTAAGATTTCACAAATCTCTCTTATGTCTCTCCATCATTCCCTTTGCTACCCCACAGTGCAGGCCTCTGGCGCTGGCAGTAGTCAAGGAATACGCACAGCGAGGGGAAATCTTAGGCCTGCACATCCGCAGCCCCAAGCACCTAAAGAAGCATGAGTAGGATCCTGGGTTTCTGTGAGTTCGGTGAAAATGATACCCAAGTCTCTGGCAGTTCCTGTGGGGCTTTATCCTATCGGGAACTCCAGGAGCTCACTGCGAGATGTAGGATGAAAAGATTTGAACTTTTATCCAGCTTTATGTAGGTGTCATCTCATCATTTCTGTTTGTATTTAGGTGTATTTATGTACTCAGTGTATTCAGTTCAATCGTACATGTTTATATATTTTGGGTACATGTTTTTGAAAATGGTTTCTTGAAAGAGCAAGTAATCAAATGTTGATTATGAACACCAGTAATCATCATCTAATTTTTTGTAAAATACGATTTTGATTGTATCACTCTTCTGCTCTGGTTTTCCACTGCCTACAGCATAATCCACAAGCCCCTCATGACTCAGTCCTGCTGACTCTTCCCACGTTATCTACCGTCAGCCCAAGAGCCACTTCTTTATCCTCTAGGACCACCAAGTAGCCCAGTTCACTGGTCCTGACAGCCCACTGTGTGCATCTCTTGTGCATTCAGCAAGGTCAAGCTGGTAGCTTGAAACGGGCCACGATGAGATTATTTATATCATGAAAATTGGGGGGATGACTCTAAATCCAAGATCTCTTTTTTCCAGGAAACTGATTTTTGAGCGCTTACCAGCACACCACTGATCTTATCCCTCTTCTTGGAGTATCCTTTTCTGAGGTTTCACTGACCCCTGCTTCAAGATTTAGTTCAATTCAAGCAACATACCATCCAGGCAGCTAACACTTTTTTGCTCCTTTCTGCATCTATATACCTCTCCTCTGTGGTCCTGTGCATACATCTATCATTTCCCTAGGAATTCCTCAGGGACAGGGCTCATGTCTGAATCACCCATTGCCAGGTGCTACGTGGGTGCTCAGGGAATATTTGCTAAACCGAATGAAATTTCTGATACAGCTGGGATACCTTGCTGCTTATAGCCCAGTGAGTCTTAGTGAGCCTGCCTGGTAGAGCTAAAACCTGGGGACAACCAGAGCGAGAATTAGAAAGTCCACAGTCTCTCTGAGAGGTCACCAGGTCCATAACTCAGCTCTAACAGCAGGTTCCATCATTCCCTTCCTTGTTCAGGGTGTCAGGCTAACAGTTTCCTCAGCCTTTCCCCAGCTTCTCTCAGACACCCTGAACTGCCTAGAGGCTGCTAAAGGGAAATCAGCTCTCCTGCTGAAGAAATGATCATTCACACCACATACCTGAGCAAACAGCTGCTGAGAAAACCATCATGCCAGAGGCAAGAGGTACAGAAATGTGTCCCATTGGATGGCAGATGGAGATGTGTTTTCTTTTTGCAGAATGCCTTAGAACATTTATCATTTGCACTAGCAGGTTAGTGCTTGGGAAACCAATCGAGAGTCATTCTAAAGATAGAACTTTAGATCTCAGGCTTCCCTGAAGGAAGAGGGGTGAAAGCCCTTTTAAAATGAGAGCAGAAACAACAAATTTTACCAACCAGATACCAGCGTAGCAGAGGAGAAAGATGAGCTATAGGATGATGCCCGATTCTTTGCTCCTCAGAGCAAAACCCAGAGCTACAAACAAAAGTTATTTCTTCAGGATATTAGCAGCCTGACTGAGGCCTGACTTCTAACTGGGAAGGGAAGTGGGAGAGGCAGGCGGGTTAGCCCCTGGGCCAGGAAGGAAGGTCAGCTCCTAGGCAAGTTCATGGAATGATGTTGTACCTTGCAAAGGGCAAGGGATCTACTGGCTGCAGAGAACTGTGGGGGAAAAGCAGATATGAAAGGAGGAGAGAAAAGAGAACATACTGCCCCTCTGGTTGAAGGAAGAGGAATACTACTAAGGCTTCCATTCCTCAACTCAACACAGCCTCAGCCTGCGGGACCACCAGAGAATCAGACTTTGGGTCTCTCTGGTTTCAAGAGAAGTTGTGGAGTCCCAAAGACCTGAATTTTAATCCTTGCACAGCCATCCACTAGCCAGGTGAATTGGGGTAAATGAATCAGCTTTGCTGAGCCTCAGTTTTCTCATTTGCCCTAGAGGCACAATGATATCTCCCTCACAGAGTGGTGAAAATTAAAGTAGATGTGACGGTTAATTTCATGTGTCAGCTTGGCTAAGTTATCATACCCAGCTGTTTGGTCAAACACCAGTCCTGTCTGCTCAGGACATGTTGCTGAGGAGGTATCTTTTTTTTTATAGATGTGATAAATATTTAAAATCAGTAGACTTTGCATGAAGGAGATAACCCTCTGTAATGTGGATGGGAATTGTTTAATCAGTTGAAGGCCTTAAGAGTAAAAACTGAGGTTTCCAAAAGAAGAAGGAATTCTGTTTTCATAACTGTATCCCAGAAACCCTACATGAATTTGCAGCCTGTCTGTCCTGTCCTGAGGAATTTGGGCTTGCCAGTCCTTGCAATCACATGACCAATTCACATATATATATATAATATATTATATATACACACACACATATACACATTTATTTATTTATATGCTGTTATACACTGTTAGCTCTGTTTCTCTGCAGAACTCTGACTGATAGAGTAAATAACAGGTACAAAGAAACTTAAATGGACCCAGGAACATAGGTTGTACCCAAGGTATGGTAACAACTCTACTAACACATATCTACATTTATGACCATCCTTACCCTTCCATTCCATAGCACCTGATGTTGTCCTAACTGATCTATCTTTTTTTAATTAGCCAGGCCAGCCAATGGCACTTCACCTTAAATCCCTTCAGTTTGACAACAAGTTATAATTGAATATTTGCTTCGACTGATCTTAAACCTGGATACACATTGAAGAGCTGGAGAGGTCTTCAAAATTATTAGTGCCTGGAGTCATACATACTGGACTATGTGCTGTATTCAAGGGATAAAAGAGTTGTGGTCCCCTCTTTCTGAAACTTGCTAGTGGGAGAGACAGACATTCATCAAATATCACAGAAATATGTATCATTGCCAACTGGGCTAAGTGTTAAGATGGAAAACTGCAAGCTGCTCTGAGAGTGAAGACCAAGATATCCTGACCTAGCCCAGGGGGTCAGGGGAGGCTTCTCCAAGGAACTGATGGGGAATATGAGATCTCAGTTAACTAGGTATCTGTGGTGGCTGGGAGGGCCCTCAAGAGGGAGAGGTCCTCACGTTCACACACAAGTACATGTATGTGCACACGGCTTGTACCCACTTCCTATCTTTGCTATCTTTGGAGGTCCTAAAGTACTTTTCTAAGATAGAGAGCACGCCTCCAGGAACATCTTAGGGCCAGCAAGGCTTACTCACTCTGGCACATTTGTCTTCAGCCCCCACTAAACCCTTTGGGTACTCTCAGCAAGTCAGCACACCCACTCACAGCAAACCTATTGACTTGACAGGGAAGCCAAAGCACAGAAGGCTGAAGTGATCGCACTAAAACCACATAGAGTGAGCCCAGGTGCTCTACTGAAGGTGCTATCTTGGGACAGATTCAAGTTGGGAAGTCAAGCAATCAATCAGGTCAGCAAACAGTCAATCAGTCTCAGCCATTGAGACAACCTGTCAGTGGCATTGTTATTGACACAGCCACAGTGACTCGGAGAGAAGCTGAGGAGTAAGGCCACAGCTATACTGGTCAATAAAGCACTGTCGGTCCTGACAAAGCAAGCAATTAGGACCAGCTGTGTTTCATTTTTCACCTCCTAAGCCATCATGGCCCTCTAGACACATCTATCAGTGCAAGAAGGCAGGGGTGAGGGTTGAAGTTTAAGTCATTCCAGGGAAGATGGGGGATAAAAAAGAGCACAGGCCAAGAAATTCCACATAAGCTATTTTTCAAAAATTCCAGATCTCCGAAGGATAAGGAAACTGGAAGAAATCCAACAATAAGCCCCCGCCCTCTACCTCCCCTCCACAGTGCAAAGCTTACTGGACACTAACTCATACCAAGGTAGACAGATTCAAAAGACCATTACATGTTGAGAGTGGGGTGGGATCTCTAAGTCTCCATGGGAACCTTGCTGACTCTTCTCAATGTCTATACCTCGTTCCCAGCTCCCAGGTGCACAGGAGCTTTTTCAGCTCACAGATCTCCTGAGGATGTAACAATCTTCCAATCTGGGCCAGAAGGTCTCCTCAGTGTCATTTCTGTGTCCACAGTGCCTTCCCAGTGCCTGGCACCAAGTAGGCACTCTGTTAATACTGCTTTTGTTGACTCTCTCTCTGAACTATAAAAAAAAAAAAAAAAAAAAAGTCTGCTTTCCTAGGAATCCCCCAGCCTGCCCTGACTCAGCAGCCCCTGAATTCTGCCCACAGATATACCCTGGACTAAATTCTATCTTTTCTGGCTATAGCTCTGGACAAAGGAGCCCTTTTTACCCTACCCCTATATTGTTCACTCTCTGCCTTATCCTTTCTAAACTAACACACAGTTATTTTGTTAAAAGTCCCCTGGCCACTACAGCCAAGTCATCCATCTGCCTACAAGAAGAACTCTGGGCTCAAGTTTCTCTGGATCTCAAGAAAAACCATAAGTCCCACACAAGCACAACACAAGATCAAGTTCATTTCCATTTGGCTTCTTCAGCTTCATCTTCTAAGTCTGGTCCTGAATTTGGCTTGACTGATGGAAAGGCTGTATTTTGGGGAAGAGGACCAGATCTCAGCATTAGTCATTCATAAAAGTGTCCCCCAGGCTTTCTACATGTGTAGACAGCAAGCTACAACCTTGCCAGGGGCTGTAGCAAAGTCTCAGCTGAAGAAGTGATATCCTTGAGGCATCCAGAGGGTCAACGGCCTCTTTCTAACCCTTAAACTGAGATGGAGCTTCTCGGGCCAAAGAGGTCTCTGCTGAAACAGGGGGCTCAGCAGTCCCATGTCCTAGCCAAGGGCAAACCTGTGTGGTGCCTGTCCTTTCTCACATGAACCAAGGGATATGCATCCCTATCTGAGCCACTGGCCTGGTCGTAGCCAGGCTCCCCAGGGCTTCCTGAAAGAAGACACTGAAATGGAGCCTTGAAACAGGGGCAAGATTTGGAGAAAAGGCACACAAGGGAGAGGACTGCACGTTGAGGATGGGATTCCAGCTGAGCTAAGAGCACGAAGAAACGAATGGAGGTGTAAAATCAGTGATTAAAAGTAGCAGCAAGTTGTTTTATTGCTTGGACTCCAGGACTCTGGAAACGGAGTGTGGGAAATGAGGCTGAGGACAGTTGCAAGACCTGAATTCTCCAGGGTCTCTGACATAAGGTGTCATCAAGGCTTGGATTTTGTGCTAAGGGTGGTGTCAAGCCTCTGAAGTGTTTTGAATAGAAGAATGACAAAAACAAATTTATGCTTTAAAGGCTCTGCCTGGCTGTTGTGTGGTGTTTGGAAGACCACTCAGGGGGCTGAGGTGGTTGGGCATTGAGATGGTAGTGGCCTGGACTAGGAATAAAGTCCTAGGGTTGAACAGGAGTGTACTGGATCAAGGCATCAATAAGATAAAGGGATAGGACATAGTAATTGACTGAATTCAGGACATAAGAGCCAGGAAAAAGTTGAGGATTTATGAATCCTTAAATATATTAACCAGTTTTACTGAGCATCAAATGTATACAGAGCTCTGTGCATGGCAATAAGGACTCAGAGGTAAATAATACATGGTATCTGCACTCAAGTAGCTTCAGTTCTGACGGTAAAAACAGAAAATAAAGTAACAATGACAATGGGGTGTCCCTGTTTGCTAAGGGGCACAAAGGGGGGTTCCACATCTTACCGCAAGAAGCTAGGAAGGCTAAAGGGAAAACTTTCACAAAAGTCACCCACTAAGCTGGGTCTTGACAGGGACTTGTTGAAGAGAAGAGGGCATAGGCGCCACAAGCAAGTGCACAGCATATGTGACGGCGGCGAAGTGTGAAGCAGCCAGGGACAAGGCGGCGGGTAACACCATTAATTGTCATCTGGGATACAGAAGGCAGAACAGCTTGTGGCGGTGGTGGCGGAGGTGGGGAAGCAAGGTTAGGTTCTGTCTTGGACATATTGTGCTCGAGGTGCCCAAGGAATAGTTAAGTAATCTCTGCCAAGAGCTCCCAGTAGAGACAGAGCTGGGCTTAGGAGGGATGGTGATGGCGCCCTTTGTGGGACAACTTGCCCTCTACCTTCTCAGTAGCATAAGACCTGTGGGGGATAGCAGGGCTGAGAAAAGGTGGGTAGGGACTATCCAAAGCAGTGTCATTCATTTGCAGGGCTCTGCGGTCCCGTGGCAGACCCACGTTTGGGATGGGGATTGTTGCGCTACCTGGAATCTGAACAGTTGAGGCCCCTTTGGTGCCTGAAGGCATATTCTCCTCCTGTCTCCTCTGATTTGTTTGGAGAAGAAAGTGGGTCACCAAGCCCAGGTATACACCAGAGGAACAAGGGGTGGCAAAGCCTAGCTTGGTCATCTGGTCTCCCAACTTCTTGTTTCTTTAGCCACTCTGTTCCCTGCACTAGTTCGTGTTACCAGTCTTGCCCCTCTTTCAGAAGGCTGGCTGCACTAGAGGGGAGCGTTGGCTTTCTGGCTGCCAAAGACTTGCCTCTGAAGCCAGGACTGTGCTTGAGGAACAAAGAGACCTACCAATCCACAGAGATATCTCATGTTTCCTATGATCTGCTTCACCCGGCAGGATAAACATCCTTTCAAAAAGTAGTAAAGAAGACGGAAAAGGAAGGATAAAGTATGTGTTTGGAATGCTGAGTCTTCAAGAGTGTCAGGGGCTGGATTTCAGGAAAGCGGACGGAAGGGGAGTGGCCTTCAGGGAGGAGAGAGAGATGGGCAGAGGTCGATCACAGAGGGCTTCTTAGGCCAGATTAATGAGTTTGGACTTTGTCTTAGAGACAATGAGGAGTCTCTGGAGGTTTTTTTTTTTTTTTTTTCCTTTTCCTTGAAGAACAACTTTACTGTTTTTGTAAAATTTATGTGTTCTCCTAATTAGAAATTAAATTGATACAGAAAAGGTCAAAGAAGGAAATTAAAAATAACTTTGACTCCCACACAATAATCATTGTTAGGGCAAGCCTCATTCTAACCTTGCTTTCATGTTCATGCTTAGAGATGAAGTTGGGTATAAAAACAGAGGGAGAGAGAGAAAGAAAGAGAGTGAGAAAGAAAGTGAGAAAGAGAAGGGAAAGGTTGTGAATAATTTTCAGTGGTATCCTAGTAAAAATGTTATCTTAAACAAAAATATAAAATTAAATTTTCTTTCAACTTAAGAGAAGTTGTCTTCTCTTAAAGAAGAGGTGACATCTCAATGGAAATAAGTAATAAGGTCTAGGTTGTAAAAAGATCTCTGGCTGCTATGATGGGGGAATGATTGGGAGGAAGGAAGGTTGGATGTCAGGACACCAGGTAGGAGCCACCATAGTCATCCAGATGACAACAGTGAGAGCTTGAATGAGGCAAGGTTGGTGGGCTTCTAGAGGAAGGGTGAGGAGAAACTCCCTGAAGGAGCAGGTTTTCTAGGACTTGATTTCTGGTGGCAGAAAATGCAGCGTCTCTCCTAGATGACTCATAGGTCTCAAGCCTTGATGACTAGGAGGTGTTGGTGCTGTGATCAGAAATAGGCTAAGCAGGCACGGCAGGTTTGATGGGGGAATCAATTAGTTTTGTTTCAGATGTGTGACGATTCTTTGGCTGGGCATCTAACAGGCAGTTGGAGATGGGCATCTGGGCTCACAAGGGAATGGGACTGAAGATGGGGACCTGGGAATCACCCACACAGAAGTGAGCACAGAAGCTGTGGGAGTATGAGAGATCTCCAGGGGAGAGAGTGTTCAGATAGAGAACTGGGCTAAGGACAGAAACTCAGGGAGTGTCTGTGTCAGGAGATGGGAAGAGGGAGAGGAGCCAAGGGGAGTCAACAAAGTTGGAAAGAAGCCAACATTCCTGTCTCACTGCTTTGTTCATTGTAGTTTTCAGAAACTTTCTGTGAGACTCAAATACAAGGTGTGTTTGGTGAGAGGAGAAAACCAAACCTGCAATGTATGGACGGGAGCTGAGAAGCAAAGAGCTTCATCTCAGGACAGTGGAGCTAGCAACTCTGTACAGAGCTTCAGGAACCAGTAGGCAAGAAGGGGCCATTGGATTTGGCAGTTAGGATGGATTGTCTTTTGTGGAATCAGGTTCTGGGGAGTACTGGGAGATAGAGACAGATGGCTGGGAGCCAAGGAGGGAGCCAGAGTGAGGATGGGACAGTCTTGAAGGCAGTCTCCACCCTCTAGATGTTTAGAGTGAAAGAAAAGGAAAAACCAAAGTGGCTCCAGGAGACTAAGCGTTTTCTAGGCTGCAGAGAAAGAGCCAACATAGCCAAGGAAGCTGGGAAGTAAGCATAGCTGGTGATGGTTATCCAGCTGGGACCTCTGGAAGCTGGATGGGGAAGGGTGCAGGACTGCTGGTAGAAAGGGGTGGGCCTCAGGACAAAAGGAGGGGGAAATACTGAAGTGGAGAAAATGCCAACATCTTGGACTTGAGAGAAGACGTGATACCATTAGCAACTACCACTTCTTAAGCGTATACGTGGCCCAAGGCATCAGGCTGAGTGTCCTGCAGGCATTATGTGATCTCATTCTCACAATAACCCGCGAGACAGGTAGAATTATGACCTATATTTTGCAGAGGAAAGAAATAAAGCTCATACAGATCCAGTATCCCACTACTGGTGAGTGAGACAGGCAGGACTCCAGCCTGCATTTGTGAGACAACAAAGTCCAAGTCCTTGCTCATTCATGTTGAATAGCCTCACACAAAGCAGGAGATAAGTTTCTTGCAGACGAAGGAGGTGAGGGTGTGACAGGGAGTGAGGCAAGGGTGGAAAGGCCTCAGGAGAACCAATTTGAAAACAACAAAGTTGGGGTTAAATAGGGTCTAATCAGCAGATAAGACATGACTAGCAACCTTGCCAAAATTCAGGGAAAATCCAGTTGCCCTAGTGGCCCTAGCCCTTTTATAAATGAAAACCTGAGGTCTGGGACAGTGATTTCCCCAGCATACGTGCCTGTTCCAGGATTGGCGCACAAAGCTTCGGACTTCAAGGGAAGCACTGGTTCTTCTAGTCTTCTAGTCTGCCCACAGGTGGCTGGGCATGCCATGGCATCAACCCTTCCCAGGACACAAGGACAGCATGGCCCGGAGATGGCTTTTGTAAGCAACTAGGCTCTGTGGAGTCTGCCAGACCTGGATTTAAGTGCCAACTCCACTTATTGGCTGTGCCCTTCAGTCGGTTGTCCAGGCTTTCTAAACCTCCCAATTTTCTGCAAACTGGAAATAAAAATAGCACCTGCCCCACAAGATTGTTGTTAGGATAAGACATGATAACCCACATGAGGTGAACTGCACCGTGCCTGGCATTGAGTGCGTGGTCAGTAAATGCTCACTGGTGGTGGTTTCTGTGGCTGTGGTTGCTGTTAGTGGGGAGAACATAATTTAGAGGCAGACAGTCTGGGCTCTAGTCTCTGGTTGACCACTTAATTTCTCTGACGTGGACAAGTTGCTTCACATAGAAGCCAGTTTCCTCAGCTCTAAATTGGGGATAATTCACGAGTGACTGTGGGGATCAATGAGGTAGTAGATGGGAAAGTGCTTTGAAATCTACAAAATGTCCCCATAAAGGTTGGTTATTTAATTCTACCTTGGAACTAAAAGTTCAGCTTTCTAGAGAAGCAGGCACAAAGGATGAGAAGAGAGGAAAATAACTAAGTTAATGAACTCCATAAATCAAAACTGAGAAAGTTTGGAAGAAGGAAAGAAAAAAAAACTTTCTACTTCTCTGAGGTGGAAGGAATGTATTTCATTCTAGCAAGCATACATTTGGAACTTGCGCCAGACCGGGATTTGTACAAGCCCTTGTGGGGTGACAGGCTTGGGTCAGCTTTGGTCCCTGTTTGTGAGCATCTCCCTCAGGCCACTAGCACACACCGAACTCTGACACTAAACAAATACTGGAAAAGCAAAGCAGAAGGTGTAGGTCTCCGGATGGGCTTCTTGGAAGAAGTGGCATTTGGACTAGGCTTGGAAGGATGAGTAGGGGAGGAATGTGTGAGTTGTCAGAGGGATGAAAGGAAAATCTTGAGCAAAAGCACAGTGGCAGGGAGGGGCATGAGTTTGCAGTAACAGTAAATCAATGCATGTGATGGAACAGAAAGCTTTGTAAGTGGGGGTCAGAGGTGACAGGTGAACCTAGAGAGGTAGATGGGGTTCAGCACATGGAGGCGTTCAAGCGGTGCAGGAGCTTGGTTTTCGTCCCGTGGGTGACCAGTGCCTTCCAACTGCCCTGGCCTGACCTCGCCTCCCACAGTGTTCTGAGCAATGCAGATGTTAGAAAAAAGTTTCTTTGATTGATGAAACATATTCCATGCTTGGAACTTTAGTCTGGCTTGTTCCCACCAACACAGAACTGACTGCAGTCAGAAGGAGTGGCCGGCCACATCCTCTGCAGTTCAGGACAGTAGCTCTCTGTGCAGGCCCCTCCAGGTCCCCAGGGAAACCGAGCTCTGCCTCTGCCGGACAGCTCTCTGCTAGAGAGTGGTAGGTCAGGAGCCTTAGGAAAGGGCCTACCGATTCTTACGCTCCTCACCCTCCCTTAAATTTTTTTCTCCTCTTTTGTGGCTTCTCCTTCCATTGCCTGCCCCAGCCTGCTTCCTGGTCATTTCTGAGCTCTGGTACTCTATGTTAGTGTTCATGCCTCTATGATCTAGCCAGCCTTTGAGCTTTGCCAAATTGCCACTTACCGCTGCCCTGTCTGCTAGTCCTCCCCTTCACCTCAAACACACACAAGCAGGAAAATCCCTGCCAATATGCAAAAGTAGGTTTAGCGGTGTCTTAGAACACAGATTCCTCCACGTCATTAGTATTGGGGAGCTTTTCTGCCTGGGTAGGTCAGCCATTTACAAACCTGACAATGACTAACCTGCCAAGTGGCTGCTTCATTGTCTAAAGATTCATACCTTTGTTCAGGAAAGGTCAGATGCATTGGTTCTAGTCTATTAGAGAATAATTTATTCTCTCTTTTCCTTCTGTGACCTCCAAGACCATATGTGGCTTATCAGCAGGGGGCCAATCTCTAAGGCAAAGCCAGGTACACCAATAAACCTTCAAAAGGCAGAAATGGGGCAAATGAACTATCCGAGGCTCCCTGGGTTAGAAGTGTCAGCTGGTCCTTGTTCCCCACAGATCCTTATCATTAGGAAGTGGCTCCAGATCTAGTAAACATGCCAGGAATCACCAGTATTTTATAATTGTGAGCTTGTGTGGACAGACTCTCGGAAGATAGCTATTTCCTCTCTAGAATTAACATGCAATTAGAACAAATAGTCACCAACTAGTAGGTATCAGAGTCTTGGTTATGTCCTTCTGATAAAAAACAGCTAGAGTCTGGGGGAATGGCTAAGTGAATAAAATTAGTAAGCTTTGCTGCTCAATTGTAACCTAAAAAGGAGACCACTTAATTCATACAGGTGGGCGTCAAGATAAACTAGAATGACTAAATGGGATACACAATTAGAGCAAGGTTTAGGAAAACACAAGTCCCTGAGAACTTTAATGAGATTTCCTTGCTAAACCTAAACTGATCAGCCTGGGAATTTCCTCTTCTTCCCCTTTCTTTAATCTGCTGGTTTCTATGTCAGGTTTATGCTCAACTTCCTTCAGATTTCTGACTGTCTGTTATATCAAGCAAATAACCTGAGGAAGAAGAACAACTTGGCCATCTCTCCTTTGACACCACCCTCCCTCATCATGAACTGTGACGCTGAAGGAATCATTCTGTGGCTCTTTCCTAACAGTCCGCTCTACTCAAGCTATTAATCAAAGATGCCGTTTTCTCCCCATTACAGCGCTTCTGTGTTTGTTTCCAAGGAATCTGGAAGAATCCAAAGGGGAAATAAAGATGGCCAGGTATGGGCTGCTTCCCAGCATGAAGCCCTGTGATTGTCTTTTTCCCCAGTCATGAGGGATTAAATGTTCCTTCTCCAAAGCTAAGTTCTTTGCCTTCTAAAGCCAGAGCGTATGGTATTCATAATATATGTTGGATCGTTCCTTAGCAATCACCACTCCTCAGACTGTTTTCTGTTAGGATTTGGACTCAAGAAACTGAATTATGCCAAAATTGAATATTTAAGAGAATATTCCAAAAGCATAAGCAGATTTCTAAACAACCATATATAAATACTTTTTCCATGTGTGCTGTGAAATCGGACCCGACGTCAGAGTCCTCCACCATAGCTCCTTGTAGGAAATGACCAATTGTGATTTTGTTCTGTAAGGTGAGGATAGGGACCCATGAACTTGGGGGTTGCTTGGCCTATGGATCCTGAGATGGAAAAGACTCACCTGACTCTGATTGGGAGATAGGCATCCATTTTTTGTTTGTTTGTTTAGGTCATTTAGAAAGAAGACTTTGGAGGTAAGAACCTGCAGATACAGAGAATGGAGAAGTGCTGAGAAATGGGGGAGATGTGATGAGTTTCCCCCTCCGGGATGGCAAGGAACCCGGAGGCATAGCATCTGGGCACAGTCACAGAGAACTTTGGGAAGAGGGAATAGATGAAGAAGACCAGAGACAAAGGATGGTATAGGAGACCTTTGGAAGATTCCAAAACATTTCCCAGAAGTCCCTAATACAAAAGGCTGATGAGTTCTTTAGGACAGGAGAAATGAAAGGGGGAGGGGCAGGAAGACTCTTCCAGATCATTGCCCAAATGAAGGAGAGAAGCCCAAAGAAGCAAGATAAGAGGAATGGGAAAAAAAAAAAAAAACAGTGGCCTCAGAGCCAACAGGAAGGGAGCAGCAGGAAGGAAGAGGAGTTCTAGGAATGATCACAGGTTCTAAGACACACCTTATATGTTTCACAGAACATAGCAATTATTGTGAGCCCTCTGTCACTTCCTAAGTGTCAGTAGTATGATCTGAGACCTTACAACCTCACGTGGCATCACTACCATAACAGTCTGGAGCTGTTGGCTTCTATCAGGGCTCTGCCTACTTTGGATTGGTATGGATTCTCCCACAAGGCTTATCTCTTTACCACTCTTCTCCCTAATTAGCCTCTGTCTGGACAGAGGTCCATACCAAGAAACCTAGATCTCCAGCCCAGACTCAGAGAAGCCTTTATTTTACATCAGTGGTCTGTGTCCTTCTAACTTTGCTGTTTACGGTTCCCCTCCTACTTCAGTCACTCTGGCTTCTGGCCTCAGCTGACCTGCTTTGAAGAGCCTTGCAAGTGAGCCCTTCTCTAGAACAAATGACCAACTCTCTTTGGAGTGACTCTGGATACCCAGAAGTTTGGTATCTGCCAGCATCCCTTCTTTTCCTTATTGTTTTCTGTTTCTAGCCTCCCCTGCTACCTCTCCTGGCCAAGTCTATGCAGGGGCTGCCTGATCCCAGAACCTCAGTGTCTCATTTCTGACCTGTAGCTTGGCCCTGGCTCTGTATGCTCTGTGACTCATGGCACTGACCGCTGGCTGGACCCCTTCACTGATTACTTGCAGCAGTTGGACAGGGCCTCAAGTTCCTGGCTACCTTCCCTAGTCCAGGCCTCAGCCCAGATGTCAGTGTACAGACCTCTACCTCAGCTTTGGAAATCCTTCCCATTTTCCAGTCAGCCTATGTGGCAGTGACAATGCTCTCGCCTCCATGTGGGGGTTACAGCAACGCAAATTGTCTAAGTCCCTGGCTCACAGCACCCAAGGCTGATGAGAGATAATGAGCGAAACTAAGGAGGCTAGAGAGCTCTGTGTAAAGAGTCGTAAGAGAGCTCTCTAACTGAACCGGGACTGCCTGGCGAACACTCGTATAGCTAGAGGTTAGAGCCAGCTAGAGAAGTCAAGAGGAGCCTGCCCATAAATGAAATGAGTGCACTGGGGCTAAAGACAGCTAAGAACCTCCTGATGCTGTAGTTTTGGTGGCCCAAATACTCTTATGAATAATCAGAATCTCCACACCACTTCCCAACTCCCAGGCTTACCTAGAAACCAGTGTCCCATGTCCTCATTGTCCAACAGTGGCTACCGTATTGCACAGTGCAGATGAGACAAGGATTGGTGCTACATGGTGAGAAAGCTAGGGATCCTCAAAGTTTGTTATTTCCAGGCTAGCTCTCTTTTCAGTGAGAAGCTTTGGACTGCTGGTCTTACCTTGCCTTGCTATATCCCTGCCTCATTGGCCATTTCAGTTTTCGCTTCTATGAAAAAAATTAAAAATTTCTATTGTCATTTAAGAAGATTTAAATAAATAAAGAGAGCTTATTCCTATGTAGGAAACCTCATTATCAAAGAAAGATCATCTCTCCCTAAATCAATCTACAGATTTAAATAGAATCCCAGATGGATTTTGAGGGGCCTAGACAGGATGATTCTAAAGTTGATCTGAAACATAAACAATTGATAATAGCCAGAAATATTTTTAAAAAAACAAGGGACACTTGCTGTAATATTAAAGTGTATTCTAAAGTCACAGTAATTACAATGAGATGTGATGGAAGAGACTGATTAGTGTACAGAATGGATCTAGAAGTAGACTTAGATATAAGAATATTTAGTATATGATAAAAGAGGCATCTCAAATCAGTATGTAAATAAAGTTGAGATAAATGGATAGGTATTTTGGGGGTGGGAAATTACTTAGATTTGTCATGTAGAGGAAAAAAAGTGAAGCCACAATCTAATACTAGCCCCTTTTACGGTGTCATCCGGAGAAAGTAGAACTCTGAATCTGAACAATGCACTCTTTTGTGTCTAGATTATTTCACTCAGCACGATGCTTTGGGGATTCATCCATGCCGTTGCGTGCATCAGTAATTCTCTTTTATTGCTGAGCAGTGCTTTACTGGATGAATATACCACAGTTTGTTTATCCAGTTTGTGTATACAAGTCTAACCAGTTTGTTTATTATTGTCCTGTTAATGAACACTTGAGTTCCTTCCAGTTTTAGTCTAGTATTAGTAAAACTGCTATGAACATTCTTGTATGATTTTTTTTATAGACATGTATTTTCATGGCTCTTGGGTAAATACCTAGGAGTTGAATGGTTGAGACATAGGATAAGTGGATGTTAAGTTTTATAAGAAACTACCAGACTTTTTTCCAAACATGATCATATTTTACATTCTTACCAACAATGTGTAACAGTTCCTCCTTCTCTGCATCCCCATTCACAGCTGGTGTTGTCAGTCTTTTCATTTTAACTATTCTGGTGAGTGTGTAGTGGTATCTCATTGTCAATTAAATTTTCATTTCCAAGATGACTAATGATGTAGGCAATTTTTCATGTGCATATTGGCCATTTGTATATCTTCTTTTGTGAAGGGTCTGTTCGATGTTTTTTGCCCATTTTAATTGTTTGTTTGTTTTTTTATTATTGAGTTGTAGAAGTTCTTTACATATCCTGAATTCTAGTCCCTTGTCAAATATAAGATTTTTAAAAATAAATTTCCCCAGTAGCTGACCTTACATAGCTTACATAGTTTACCTATTTACTGTGTTAGCAATGTCATTTGATGAGCAGAAGTTTTCAATTTTTATAAAGTTTAATTTATCAATTTTTCTCTTTGCTTCTGTTTTCTATGTCCTGGCTATAATTTCCTTTAAAAGGTTTATGGTATTTTACTTTATGTTTAGGTACCTGATCGATATGCCAAATTAATTTTCATCTATGGTGTGAGGCTAGGCCCAAGGTTCACTTATCTGTATGGATGGACAGTTATTCCAGTGCCATTTTGTTGAAAAGAGTTTTTTTTTTTTTCTTATTGTATTGCTGTGGCACCAATGTCAAAAATAAAATGACTGTAGAAGTGGGCATCTGTTTCTGGGATCTTTATTCTGTCACATTGATATATACGTCAATACTTATGCCAGTAATATACTATCTTGATTAATAGAACTTTAAAGAAAGTCTTGAAGTTAGGTCACTCATCCAACTTTGCTCATATTTTTCAATACTGCTTTAGGTTTACTAGGTCCTTTGCATTTCCATATAAATTTTAGAAAAAATTTGTCAGTTTCTACTAAAAAAACTGTCATGGTTATGACATGATTGTGCTAAATCTTTAAATCTATAAATAAAATCTATTAATATATGTCAATTTGTGACAACTGACATCTCACAAATAACGTCATAGTATTATTTTTTCCACTCCTATAACTTTTTTTTATTGAGTCATAGTCAGTTTACAATGTTGTGTCAATTTCTGGTGTACAGCACAATTCAGTTATACATGAATATACATATATTCATTTTCATATTCTTTATAATGGTTTTTTAATTAGGGAACTGTCTTTGTCAGAACTGTGCCTTAGGAAGATTAATTTTGTAGCAACATGAAATATAGAATGGACTGGAAGCATGGATACCACTTGGGATGCTATTGCTGTGGTCCTTAGAAAATATATGCTAGAATCAATGCAGTGGTCAAGTGGAAATTAGGAAATGCATTCTAAAAATTATCAGGACTTGATGACTGGATATGAAGAATGAGAAAGATGACGGAAACTTAGATTACTCTGGTATTTCTGTCTTGGATGGGGATTTGCCATATCAGTCTTTACTATGGACACAATCAGTACAGCTGCTCGGAGTAATGCTTCCAATGAAATAAGCACCTTCTCCAAAGTCAGTCCTGCCTCCATTTCAGGCAATGAAAAAGCAGCTTTTGAATCTATTGCAGTCTTGTTTTTTTGAGTGATTCTGAGTTGGTTGGGTGGTAATTTGTAGCCCAGGTTGCAGCCAAAGAGCAGACTTTGCTTCTGGCTCCTTCCTAGGCAAAACCTTTAATGCAGCAGTGTCCTAGACCAATCCTTTCTCTACAATCCACAACCTCAATCTTGTCTTTTCCCTTGACTGTGTTTCAGATCACCAAGCCAAGGACTTCCTTCCAGCAGCCAAGATCACAGGAGCCATGGCTTCCTGGCCCATCTCCATTCCCATTAGGTTGACATTTAGTGGGCTAGGTCCTCAGAACTGACTTATGCTGAGGCAGGGATAGTGCTTAGTAACTGCATATACCTACCTATGAACCTATTCTGAAAAGCACCGTGGACCCAGTATTGGAATTGTCTTCATGTACTGTAACTGCCATGGGCAAACTGCAAACAAACCATCCTGCTTCCTATCCCCTTAGAAGTTTAGTCTGCTTGTCCGCTTAAAGTTAGGCATGGTATACACTACTTCAACCACACACGTGTAAAAAGCCAAGTGTGCCGGACTATTGCTAACAGCTCTCCCTATCCTCACTGAGTCTTAGATCCCAGACAGGCGACAGCCTGCACTGGTACCCATTCTGCACTCAGCTCTGTACTGGGCACCAATGAGATGCCTAGAGATGAAATAACAGCTTTAACCTTAAAGATCATAAGCAATCACTTGAATACAAAGTGGGCAGACATCTAGAGATTCAAGAAGAACATTAACACAGAGCTGCATTACATACTCACGTTATCTCATTGAATTCTCACTAAGCCCTACATAATAGATCTTCTTCTTACTATCCTGAAATTACAGAGGAGGAAATTGAGGTTCAGAGAGGTGAATCCCTTGACCATGGTCAAGTTTTATAAGTAGAAAATACAGGATTCAAATCTAGATATGCTTGGCTCTAAAGCTTGTCTTCTTAAGATCTTCTTAAGAACTCTACAAGACTGCTTCAGCAAACATTGACCTTACCAGTGACCCTCACATCAAGGCTTGTGGCAACACCTTCTACAGGTTGGGAGCACCCGACGGGTTTCTGGGAAGGGGAGGCAATGGCAGAATGGAAAGATAGTCTAGATCCTGTTAGTGTGGGCAGGTGCATACCAGGGCTCAACATAGCTGCTCTAGTCCTGTATCTTGCCCAGGTTAATCCTGTCCTGGATGATGTAGCATTTCATCGAGTATGCCCTTTGCCTCTGTAACAAGATTCCCTTCATCCCCAAGCAACAATGATGGATCAGCCTTCTGTTTGCTTAGTTGCTCAGCTCTGAAAAGCCATTTCAGTTATGCTAACTTTTAAATCATTTACAGGAAAATAGTTCTGCTGCTAAGACTCGCATTCTGGCCTGAGTTGGGTGTCACAGTGGACAAGTCTCTGGGCATCATTTTTCTCATTTGTAAAATATAGCTGTGTTGGGTTTCATTACATCTATGCACCATCAGTGGAGGAGGATAGATTTAATCAACCAACAAAAAATTATTGAGGACTTCCTTTGTGCCAGGTACACTGAGATACAAAGCATATAGTGGTGAATAAGACAGAAATGACCCTGGCCTTCATGGGGTTTAGCACCTTTGGGGGTAGCTGGCCATGTGGCAAGACCATTATGACACATTGTGATTTACAGCCTGAGGGCTAAGGGATCAGAGTGTCTAACTCTGCCTGGGGAATTGTATAAGGTTGCCTTCCTCATCTTTATCTTTCCCTGAAAAACTTCTACACATCATTCATTCATTCATTTATTCATTCCCTCCCCAAACATTTCCTGAGTGCCTTCTGAGTGTTGGGCACTGGAAATACAGTGAAGGTCAAGGGAGACAATGTACTGGACCTGTGGAGCTTACATCCAAGTAGAAGAGATGCACAAAAAGCAAGTAAACAAACACATTCAGAGAGTGATAACTGTCATGAGGAAGAAAAGCTCAGGGCAATGTGCTTATAGTTTCATAGCTGCTTTAAGTTGGCCGGTTCAGAGAAGGTCTCTCTGAGGAAATGACATTTGAGTTGAGAGTGATTAACTAGAAGAAGCCAGTCACATTATGATCTGAGAGGTAGAGCTCTTCAGCCAAGTGAAAAAGCAAATGCTAAGGCTCTAAAGAGAGACTGAGCTGGGTCTGTTTTAGGAAAAGGAGGTGGTAAAAGCCCCAGGGACTGGCATATGGGGAATGGGGGGAAAGTGGCACCAGATGAGGCTGAAGTGGTAGGTGGGGTCAGGTAAGTTGCAGCTTTGGAGGTCAGGATGAGAAGGGTGAATTTTATTCTCTATAATAGGCAGCCATGGAGGTTTTTGAGCAGGATAGTGATTTTAAAGTCACTCTATATCAGATATATGGTTTGCAAATATTTTCTCTCATTCTATAGGTTGCCTTTCCATTTTGTTGACTGTTTCCTTTGTGGTGCAGAAGCTTTTTAGTTTGATGTAGCTCTACTTGTCTAGTTTTGCTTTTGCTGCCTTGCTTTTGTTGTCTTATCCAAGAAATCATTCCGAAGGTCAATATCAAGAAGGTTTTTTCCCTACGAAGTTTTCTTCTAGGACTTTTACAGTTTCATGTCTTTAATCCATTGTGAGATGATTTTTGTGTATGGTGTAAGATTAAGTCCAATTCAATTCTTTTGTGTGGGGAAACCAATTTCCCCCAGTAGCATTTCCACATTGTGTATTTTGGCACCCTTCTCAAAAATCACCTGACTATATATGTGAAAGTTTATTTCTGGGCTCTCTGTTCTATTCCATTGACCTGTATGTATGACTTTATGCCCATACCACACTGGTTTGATTGTTGTAACTTTGTAATATATTTTGAAATCAGAAAGTGTAATGCCTCCAGCTTTGTTCTTCTAGCTCAAAATTGCTCTGGCTATTTGGGGTTTTTCATGCTTTTATATGAATTTCAGGATTTTTTTCTACTTCTGTACAAAATGTCATCGAGAGCTTGATAGAGATTGCATTGAATCTGTAAATTGCCCTGGGTAGTATGGATATTTTAACAGTATTAATTCTTCCAATTCATAAACATGGTACGTTTTTCCATTTATTTGTATATTTTTAAATTCTTTCATCAGTGCTTTACAGTTTTGGGTATACAAGTCTTTCACCTCCTGGGTTAAGTTTATTACTAAGTATTGCATTCTTTTTGGTGTTACTGTAAATGGGATTGTTTCCTTGATTTCCTTTTTGGATAATTCATTGTTAGTGTATAGAAACATAACTGATTTTTTTGTACTTTGTATCCTGCAACTTCATGAAATTCATTTATTCTCCAAAGGAGACATAAAAATGACCAATGATATAGCACAGGGAAATATTTACAAGATCTTATGGTAGCTCACAGAGAAAAAAATGCGACAATGAATATATATATATGTGTTCATGTATAACCAAAAAATTGTGCTCTACACTGGAATTTGACACAACATTGTAAAATGATTATAAATCAATAAAAAAAATGGGAAAAAAGAAAGAAAAATGACCAATGAATACATGAAAAGGCTCTCAACATCACTAATCATCAGGGAAATGCAACTCAAAACCACAATGAGATATCACCTCACACCTGTTAGAATGCCTGTCATCAAAAAACAAAAGATGGTAGGTATTGATGAGGATGGGATGTAGAGAAAAAAGGATTGGTAAAGATGTACACTGTTAGTGGGAATATAAATTGGTGCAGCTATTATGGAAAACAAAATGGAGGTCACTCATAAAACCAAAAATAGAATTATCTTGTGATCCAGCAATCCCACTTCTGGGTATATATCCAAAGGAACTGAAATCAAGATCTTGAAGAGATATCTGTACTCCCACAATCATTGCAGCATTGTTTGCAACACCCAAGACATAGAAGCAACCTTGATGTCCACTGACAGATGAATGGATAAAGACATGTGGTGTATATAAATACATATACAATGGGATATAATTTAGCCTTAAAAAAAGAAAAAAAATCTTGTCTTCTGCAACAATATGGATGAACCTAGAGGACATTATACTAAGTGGAATAAGCCAGACACAGAAGGACAAATACTACATGATACCATTTATATGAGGAATAAAACAGTCAAACTCACAGAAGCATAGAGCAGACTGGTGGCTTTCAGGGTCTGGGGGAAGTGGGAAGTGGGGAGTTATTAGTCAAGGGGTACTAAGTTTCAGTTATACAAGATGAATAAGCCCTAGATTCCTACTGTCCAGCATAGTACGTATAGCTAACATTACTGTATTGTATACCTAATAATTAGCTAAGAAAGTATATCTTATTTTAAGTGTTGTTATCAAAATAGATAGGTAGGGCAGGGGGAAACTTTTGGAGGTGACAGATATGTTTGTGGTATAGAATGTGGTGAAGATTTCACACTGCATACTTAATCCAGAATCATAAAATTGTGTATTTTAAAAATGTACAATTTTTGTCAGTCAATTTCAACTCAGTAAAGTGCTTTAAAAAAATCACTCTAGCTGCTGAGCAAAGAATAGATTGGGAGTCAAGTTTAGAGTGTATTAGTCTGCTTGGGCTGCTGTTACAAATACAACAGACTGAATGGCTTAAACAACAGATTTTTTCCTCACAATTCTGGAGGATGGAAAGTCCTAGATCAGGGTGCTAGCACAGCTGGGTTCTTGGTGAAGGCCCTCTTCCTGGTTTGCAGATGGCCGTCTTCTTGCTGTGTCCACATATGCTGGAGACCAGAGAGAGAGGAAGCCAGCTCTGTCATATTTCCTCTCATAAGGGCACTAATCCCATCACGAGGCTCCACCCTCATGATGTAATTCCCTCCCAAAGGCCCCACTTCCTAAAACCATCACACTGGGGGTAGAGCTTCAACACAGGAATTTTGGGAGGATGCAAACATGCAGTCCTTAGCACAGGGAGACCCATTATAGAGGGAGAGGTGACAGTGGCTTTAACAAGGATGCTCTGTGATAGGCTGGGAACCCTCTCAGAGGCCTTCTGCCAGGCCTGCTGCTACATCTCTGCTGTGACAGTTCCTTTCCTCCTCCAAGAGGTTAAGAGGTCCACCTGAAAGCAAGAAGGCGAGTGTGAAAAAAAAGGTGAATGCAACAAGGAGTCAAGAGATAGAGATCCCTCCTCCCACCATCACTCTAGCCTTGATTCCTGGTCCCCCTGAATATCCCTAGGATTTCAGTCTATCTCAGCCATACCAATGTCATTTCAATATCATTGTGCTAGAAATGCACCAACTGGGCACTTTCTTCCCAAGATCTCCTCTAGGCCAAAAGTCCTGAGGTCCCCTCATCATGTCTTCTGACCACTGTCTAGAAGAGCCTAGGCTGGCAGATTGGCAAGACCTTTGTGTGCAGGCACAGGACTGGATGCTTCTTTCCCCACTTCTGTACAGGGGCTCTGTCTGACTTGCCTCACCAGGAAGGCAGGAAAGAGGCCCAAGGAGGAGCTGGGCCATGCCCAAGGCCATATTAAAGGCTGGAAGCCAACCCAGGACATGAATCCAGCTTTCCAGACTCCTAACCCCATGCTTTTTTCCACCCCACAGTGTTGCCAGACCTTTCCAAGAGAGAAACCAAGAGTCGGAGAATGGCTTTGAAGCTGGAAACCACAGTTCTCTTGCCAAGCCCACATTCCCAGCAGAACAAATCCCTTCCATTCTCCTGCCACCTCAGCAGTAAAAACCTCCCTGCCATGTCCATCTCATCCTGCCTTCAGGCTCCAATTTCTCTACCCCTTGCCATGTATATTAGAGAATAAGAAGTAAGTATAGGGAAGGAGCCAGAATGACTTAGGTGAACACCAGAGATGGTGCGAAAGGGAACATGGTATGCAAGGATGGTGAGGGGAGGGGAGATTTGCAAGGGAGGCCAGAATGAGTGCTGGTTATCTGGAACCATTGGAGACTTGGTGGGTGAGGAGGGGCCAGATTTGATTAAACATTGGAAGATTTAGCTCTGCTTCTGGAAGGTGCTTCAGACATACCAACTCTCAGCTCCTGCAGACCCAGGTCGCTTAACTGCTCCCATTCAATACCTTCATGCCTCTGAACTGAGTGTGAAAGCCCAGATGGCACTGGTCACCACCTCTGCAGTCATCCTCTGCTTACCCTGCTGGGGGGCCTTGGGGAAGATCCTTCCTATTCCTGGGCCCAGATTCTTCCATACTGGCCTGCATTACTCCTTCCAACAATGTTGTCTCATGACCTCTGAGATAAGGGGTGGTACTGGACTGGATGAATGGCTGAGCTGTAGCAAAAGCAGAAGCTGGGAAGGAGTGGGCTTCAGACAGGGAGCTGGCATGCAGGAACTGAGGCGTGGCGACGGTCTCCACTATGAAAAAGACCACGGTGGAGGGCTCTGTACTAATACAACATAGCCAGAGCCAATTGGGCATATGACGTGGGAAGTATAGCCATGAAGCAAGACTAGGAGACAGGGACCTGAGACCCTCATGGGCATGCAGAAGTCTCTGAGTCAGAACACACTCTGTGCCAAGGCTTGAGCTGAACACTGGCCTGGGAGGTTAGAAAGGCTGAGGAGGAAAGTGTTGGAGGAGAGAAAGGGGTAATGAGGCAGCCACCATAAAAGATGGATTTTCACAAAAGAGCCAAGATGTTTAAAGAGGCTACCTAATAAATGTTCCTTTATATATAGAATATCACCTTGGCCTCTCCTTGGAGTCTTTGGTGAAATACCATATTAACTGTCAGTGCATTTGCTTTTGGATTTATCCCTTTTGAGGTCTGAGAAATATGCTGAGGCAGCCCTCCAGAAGGGCCTGGTGCCAGAGCAGGTGTCACTCAAGGAGGCCCCAGCACCTCTGAGTTACATACAGGAGAGTTTTACTAGTCTGGCCTGTGTGAGGGCCCACCAGCTACTCACCTATGCCTATCTCTGTATCCCCCATCCTAGGGCAAACAGGCTACTGAAGCCCTTCTGCTCTGGAAGGGTGAGCAACCTCAAGGAAAAGTCAAAGAGGGAGCAAGGCTTCAGGGTTAAGCTCATGGTGTAATCACTTGAAATGCAGACCCTGAGTCTCAGAGATCTGAGGAGTCACATATAGGACCTAAGTTGGACTTGCAAGCTTACTGATACCATTGAAAGGGACTGAAGTGTGTCTTCCCTAGAATTCACCTGTTGAATCCCTGACCCTGCAATGTGATGTTATTTGGAAATGAGGCCTTTGGAAGATAAATAGGTGTAGGTGAGGTCATGAGGGTGGGGCCTCACGATGGGATTATTTCCCTTTTAAGAAGAGACATAAGAGAGTGCTTGTTCTCTCTCAATGTCTCTCTCTCTCTCTCTCTCTCCCCCTCTGTCCCCCTCTCCCCCTCTCCCTCTCCCTCCACTCCTCTCTCTCCCCACACCACCCACCCACCATGTGAGAAGTTGCTCATCTATAAGCCAGGAAGACAGTCCTCACCAGAACTAAGCATACAAGCACCTTGATCTCAGACTTCTAGCCTCCAGAGCTATGAGGAATAAATGTCTATTGTTTAATCCATCCAGTTAATGGTATTTTGTTATGGCAGTCCCAGCTAAGACATCACACCGATAGAAAACCAGAGCTTCGCCCTTTGCACACATGCTCATCAGCATCCCTGGGGGCTAGGTATGAAAGGAAGTGTTAACATCATTTAACAGCAGAAGAAACTGAGGCCCAGAAAGCAACCTCACTTGACCAAGGTCACAAAGTGACGGAGTTTTAAGGACTGCGATTCAAAGCCAGTACTTTTGAGTCCAAATCCAGTATCTTAGTCCTAGTTTCTCAATGTGTGGCCCAGGGATGACATGTTTCAGGCTCACCTGCGGAGCTTCTTGAGCAAGCATGACTAGGGCAGGGAGACAAGACAGCGTCCCAGGCTTGCTAAGTCACATCAGCTGAGCATGAACCCAGGGTAAGGGCTTTAGCATATGAATCCTAGAGAGACACAATTAAGCCCATAACAGAGGCATTGATTAAAATATGATTCCTAACCCCATCTCTAGCGAAGGACAAGTCATTTTTCTTTCTCTCCCCTTCCTCCCACCTCCTACCCTCCTGAAAACAATGGGATGTTGTTTCAGAGTACTGACTACAGGAGACCCTGCTTCCTGTTTCCATATCCCCCAGCCCAACTGAGGCCTCTGAGGGCTCTCAGGAAGCTGGGGCCCTCCCTCCCTTCCATGATGGTGGGTGAGCACATGGGTGATGTGTGGCACATGGCATGGTGGCCAGTGAAGAAAGGCTCCTACTCTCAGGTGTACAAGTTGGCTGTCTACATGCCTCCAAGGGCCGTAATTAACCCAAAACCAAGTAGAAGGCATACTTCCAGCAGCAGAAAACACACAGCCACTACTCTGGCTCAGTGCCAGTGCAGTAAATACTGTCTTTCATGCCCTTCAGCCAACAAGCCCCAGTAACTCAAACAAAACAGTCAGGGCTTACCATCACTCACAACATCCAGCACGCCAGGCAGAAGTACCAGAGGATGTAGATGACTTCTTTGGGGGATGAATAAGGGCCGTCCTTCTTCTGCAACACCCCAGGTCCTTGGGCCACAGTTGCCTGAGGGGTAGTGCCATGTAGAACAGCCCAGATTTGCCCACAAGGCCTGTACAGAAGACTGCAAATCTCAACCCAATGGGACCCGAGCTATTCCACACCTTTTTGATACTCCTCCTATATACCACAGCTGGCATGTGTGATGCACTGAAGCTCCAGTTCCCAGAGACCTTTGCTCACACCACACTTTCACCCTTTCTGGAAGGCCTGGGCACTTTCCAAGGGCCAGCTCCAATCCTCACTACTGCACAAAGCTTTGAGCAGAATCAAATGCCATCTACTCTGAACTCCCCAGCCCATAGTGTAGAATCCTGGTTTCCCCACTCCCTACTCTCAACCAGCACAGAGTTCAATCACACTGGGAAACTAAGTTTGCCCTGAGTACAGCCCCATGGGCTGGGGTGGTCCCTGTAGCACGTGAAATCAGACTGTGGCCACCCTCCCTCCAGCTCCACTTCCTACTTTCCCAAAGCAGCTGTCCTGGGAACCCTACTTTCCAATGCTCTTGTACTAGAAAGCAGACACGTGCACCTCCTGCCCCACCTAGCCATGAGCATCCAAGAACGGGGCCTGGAAAGATAGTTTTGAGGACTTGCTATTCCCTGGCTTTCAGAAGCAGAATGGGGGCCGGTCCATGTTTGCCAAGCTGCTAAGGGGCCTCACTCCTGGGGATAGGGAGAGAGTTGGTAGGGCTGTGAATGCTTCTCTGGCAGCAGAAGAGAGGAAGGAAGGAAAGGCCTGTGAATGCAGCTTTGTGACAGTCACACCCATAGGAGCAGTGAGCTTGAGGGAGGGTGTGTGCACTGGGAGACAAAGAGACAAAACCAAGAGCTAAATAAGGGACCCATCCCACTGCTCAGGGCCACTCAGCTTGTTTGCTTGACTACTTTGTTGGGGGAGAATAGGTTCTTGCCTCACATAGGAAAGAATTCAAGAGCACGGCATGGTAAAGTGAAAGTAAGTTTATTTAGAGAGATACACACTCCATGGGCAGAGTGGGGTCCATCTCATTCATAACGGAAAGCGGTTTAGGAGCTAGACACTCCTTAGGCAGAATATAGGCCATCTCAGAAAGGCGAGAGGGAGTGAGGCCATGAGGCATGGGGGTGTTTAGTTTAAAGTAAAAGTAGATACACACTTCATAGACAGAGTGCAGACCGTCTCAGAAGGCAAGAGAGAGAGCGACCATGAGGTGCGGAGTCTTTAGGTTTTATGAGCTCGGGAATTTCATATGCTAAGGAGTGGGAGGATTATTCCAACTACTTTGGGGAAGGGACAGAGATTCCCTGGAATTGGGCCCCACCCCCTTTTTGACCTTTTATGTTCAGCTTAGGAAGTGTCATGGCGCCTGTTGGTGTGCCATGAGACTCGAGGTCTACTGGAAGTCAGATCTTGTGCCATCTTGGTTCTAACCAGTTTGTCCTGTCCTCAACTGTTGGGTCATTCCTTCAAGGGTTTTGTTCTGCCCCTTCCCCTCCTGTCTCAATTTTACATGGAGGCTGTTCATAGAACCCCTGCCCCATCCGGACATAAGCCCTTGTCACCCCTGATGAGGTGGGTAGAAGACTGGGGAGATGAGGTCTTAGTCCCAGCGTGCAGGCCTCTTCTGAAAAGGGGCTGCACATGCCTATAAGGGCCCACCCTGCACACGCCAAGCTCAACAGGCAGGAGCTGGGCTGATTCTAGCAGCTGCTGCGATGTTGCTCTGTGAAGACAGCTGTGTTTCACAGGGAGGCTTGATGTCATCCCCCAGGCATCTGGGTGGGGATGCAGAGGCCCCTCCATCCTGTTTTTGCCTCCTTATTTGTGTATACATCTGTCTCTTTCACTTAACTGAGAGTCCCTCCAGACCAGCAATGGCATCTGATTCCTGTTTCTATCACACTCATCCCAGAGCCCACACCCTAGAACCTGGCCCTGAAGAGACGATAGCTCAGTGTTTACGAGGGGGCCCCATAACCCAAGTAATCTATGAAGATGAAGCGTGAAGTCACGACTGCAGATATGGGTCAGGAGATCAGTCATTCTGGGACAGGCAGCCTCTCCCCTGGGACACGGCTGGGGTTGGGGCTGGGGCCAGTGTGAGAGCTGTATGTTTCTTAATCTAAAGGAGAGCTGGCTTGTTTCCTCCACCCATCAAAGAAGCCCTGAGCTCTCCAAAACATTCCCACACCCACACTGGCTTTGCAAGTCATTTCCTTTTCCTCCTCCTCCTCTTCCTATTCCTGTTCCATCTTTGCATATGTATTGACTTGCTCCATTTTGCCAGCAATGAATGCTCATTAAAGAACATTTCAAACATTGCAAATAAGAGAAAGAAGTAGAAAATGTCATCTACATTCCGCCCACCCAAAGATAGCCACGATTAATATTGTGAAATGTTTTCTTCCAATATTTCCTCTAATCTTTCTGAGCAGTGAGATTTATATGTGTTTGCTTTACTTCTACTGCTTAGTGACAACTTGCAACCAGGTGAGGAGGAGGGAGCAGAATTAGGCAATGTAAATGTCAGCAGAGTGTCATTTGAGTCCCTGCTGTGCTTCTGAGGTGCTCTGTGGTGTTTGCCCTGCCTTAACCTCCCTGGGCAGTAATTTTCCCATCTGTATAATGGGGTGTCAGATCAGATGAGTTCAAAGCTTTCTTCCAACTTAAAGATTCTTTGAATCCATTAAGGAGTAAGGAAGGCTCCAGGAAGAGGTGGTTATTTGAGCTGAGATTTGAAAATGGAAACTCTGTTAATAGATTTGGAAGAGGGCAGTCTAGGCAGAAGAAAAGGCCATTGTAAACACAAAAAGATTGGTGGACACAAGTTGCCCTTAGGGGAAGCCCCTGTAGAGTTGATTATGTGGGAAATGTCAGTGGGAGATTCAACTGGGGCCAGACACCAGATACCTGGAATTCTTTCAGTTGGAGGCCCTCTGGGTCCAAGACGAGCTCTGAGCACAGGGTGTCTGTGAGCCTATAGAGTCGAGAGTGGCTGTTGGGAAGTGAGCAGGGGACAAAGCCAGCTGCTGCTCTTCCAGGTGTGAGATCTCAGGGCAGATGTGACCTTGCTAGCCAAGCTCAATTGAGGAGGGCTGAAGCCAGGAGCCTAAGGACTCCGTCAATTCCAAGCCCCAAACAAATCTGAGGGTAAAGGGTTCAAAGAACCTGGAATGTGAAAGAAGGAGCAAAAGCCCAATAAGAAAACAACAAACAAACAAACAAACAAAAACAAAGCATAAATACAGGACAGAAATAGACTCATAGACATAGTATACAGACTTGTGGTTGCCAGGGGGCAGAGGGTGGGAAGGGGTAGACTGGGATTTCAAAATTGTAGAATACATAAACAAGATTATACTGTATAGCACAGGGAATCACAGAGGAAAAAATGTGACAATGAGTGTGTATATGTCCCTGTATGACTGAACAATTGTGCTGAACACTAGAATTTGACACAACATTGTAAAATGATTATAAATCAATAAAAAATGTTAAAAAAAGAAAAGAAAACAACTCAAAAAAAAAAGGAAACATCATTTAAAAAAGTGAAATGATGACTTAGACACAGAGTTTAGATTATCCTGCCATCTCAATCAGCCTTATTCTCCAATTCCTCCACTATTGTGGACAAGCTGGCAGATGGGAGCAAAGATGTTGAGAGAAACAGTCAAATTTCCAGGGAAAGAAAAGAGTTGGGGTTAACGGGCTGGACTATTTATTTCACAAGCATCTCCAAGGACATGCTGCATGGCCAGTCCTATGAGAGAGGGTCTACAAAAGCTCTTGACCCTCCCTGTCAATTATGAGATAAACATATCAGAAACAGTTGAGCTTTGGCCAGTACTTGGCTCCAATTTAAATATAAACTTTGAGGGCATAGTGGGGCTTAGGTGACTGCTTCATGGACCTAACAGCTTGGCTTCTCACAAATATCATTAACTGGATCAAAGAAAATGTAGCCTGTATTTCCATTTATCCATAATACTTTATTAGCACAAAATATAATATGAGAATTTCAAGCTTGTACTGAAATTTGAAAGTCACTTAGTCCAGAATCACTATTACTGATTTAAACAGATAAGTATAAATATTTATTAGATACAGGATTCTAAATGCACAGAGATGAAGAAAGGTAGGTACCCAATCACCAACGTCCTGCTATTATCCACCAAGCAAATGATATAGCCAGGCTTGAAGAGAAGGTCCCACAGGGTTGCCTCTGGAAGGCTTCAAGCCTACTAGACATTTTTCATCAAGTCATATTCCCAGGCAACCAGCCAATATTCAGTCTCAGTCCTGCTGGACAGACCTTTGGTGGCAGGTTGGATAACTTGCGGGATGACTATGCTTGGCCTCCCTGAGAGCCCTCTGTCCCTAGGAGGTATTTGCCCTGGCTTCTTGTCCTCTCATCTTTTCTCTTGTCTAATGGCAGTGCAGAAGGAAAAAGGAACATTGGATCTCATCATAAATATCCCATGGTGGTCTTTTTGTAAAGGCAGTGGCCCCTCTCAGCTAGCTAGTTCTGAAACTTTAAACAGGTGTCCTATGTAAGGAGAACTCTGGTCTTCTAGAAGTAACTGTGAGTCTATTTTCCACCCACCTGCCATGAAAGGCAGAACCTGATTGGCCCCAAGACCCACCCTCTGCAGTTTGTTTTGCCTCAACTCATCCCAAGAAAAACCAGTTAAATCCTCTGAACCTTTATCAGTGGACATTAGCTCTTCCTTCCTCAACAGGAGATTTGGAGTCTTTAGGAAGACTCTGAAAATCCTGGTATGTGCTGGTAGATGTAGGGAGCCCGGAGAAGGTCCTGGTGGTGGTGGTGGTGGTGGTGGTGGTGGAGGTAGCAACTGCAGTAGTAAGAATGGAGGGCGTGGTCCTCCTTACTACGTTCTGTAGGTGGACCTCTGCTTGTCCCAGAAGGCCCTCAGCCCCTTCCCTAGTTTGCCCAGCCCCTTCACCTGCTTGCCTGTTGCTTGTCTCCTCGTTTAAATGTATACAGCACACTGCAGAACTGCAGAGCTGTGGAGCTTTTCATGCTGATCATAAAGGCACCTTCGCTATCACCTTTGTTCATTATCTATTTGTCCATAAGTAAGCCAGTCCCGTCAACGTGGACTGTGAGTTTCCCCTTGCCTCTATCTATAGCTCTCCCTGTGCCTGCTGCTCTGGTTGCAGATTAAATAGCTATCAGGCTGATAAATGGTCTCTGCAGTAGGGACAGAAATGCCGAGTCACCTTAGAGCATTGTGCCCAAGCTCCCCTATGGTCCACCAGTCTCACAGGTCAGGTCAGAGGGAAGGATGCTGGTGAAGTTTGTTGATGCCCTGGCTAGCCAGTAGCCATAGGAGAGCAGATACCTATAATTCCTCTCTTGGCATGCCCAGGCAACACTGGAGCCCCCAACCCCAAGGGACATAAACCTGGGCTTTCAGCCTCGGCTTTCAAGACAGTGAGTGATGGATGCAAAGTATGAAGTAAGGGGCTATTGGCTGCCTCTACCCCAGCTCAGTGGGAGAAGGCAGCAGGGAGCCCTGTGGAGAGGGGGGTTGACAAGCGAGCTCCACATTTGTGCATTCCTACAGCATCCCTGGTAACCAAATCCACCTCCGCGCCACGGTACATGAATTTGCCAGTTAAGTTCTGAGGAGTGCGGAGGCTCATGCTGTGGCTTGACAGCTCTGTCCCCATGGGGCCTGCAGTGACTCTCCTGCTTCATGAGGGACTCCAGGCTGCCTCCAGAATTCCTGATGCTCTGAAAGTGAAGGGGAAGATTCAAACTTCTGAAGCCCCTGGGACCTCATTTTTTTCCACACTAATTGGCAAGTTCATCTCCAAGGCTTTTGCATCATTGAAATCTGGCCATTCTCACCCTTGGTGAGTCACACCACCTTGAGGGAGGGCTCTCTGGTGTCTCTGCTGCCTGTGATGCCACCAAGTGTCACTGTGGTTCTGACAATAGCCAGGAGGGGAATGCTGCAAACACCACGGTGCCAATGATGCTAAGGTCATGGCTCAGCCCCAGGCAGGGTGTTGAGCATAGCTACTGTGGGGCTCCACACCCCATCCCAAGCTGAGCCACCTCTCCTGCCAACAGGTGGCCTCCAGCACAGGAGACTTGTACCACAGGGACTTGTACCTCTGTGTAAAGGCTTCTCTACTGTCAGTACTCTTCTCAGTGATGCATGACTCAGGGGTCATCTTGCTTCTCATAGGAAGGCTTCTGGCCCAGAAGCTCCTTGTTGATAAGGTCTGACTCCTCCTTGGTTCTCCGGAAAGGGTTGTTGAATCAATGAATGATGAACAAATGAATGAATGATAAATAAATGCATGACCCAGAGTGTAAGAAAAAAGACTTCTCAGGCTCCGAGGGCTATAGCTCACTCATTAAGCCTCCCTTACTGGCCAGTGGATCCCTGACACCTGTCCCACAGTCATCAGGGAACACATTCTCAGACTCACTGCTCAAATGTCATTGTGAGGCAGCCCAATCTGTTACTGGGATCAGGGACCGCAGAAGGCACTTTTTTTTTTTTTTTTTTTTATGTTGGCAAAACAGCCTTCAGGGAGCCAACTGCTTCCTCTAACTTGCAGCCTGATGGCTCATCTTAGGATTTCCTTCTGGGGCCCGGGACAGACTCTGAGAGCTCAGGAGCATGGCTGTATTCCCCCAGGGATCTGCTCTTCTCCTAGATGAGCGGTCCTTCCACTCATTTCTCCTCTTCACTCATCCTCCTCATTTTCTGTTTCACACACCAGGTTGTCCCCCAACCATGTTCAAATGTGGGGTCCAGAAGTAAGCTCAAGACTCTGAGAGTCACTGGTGCCCCCTTCCTGGATGGTCCATCCAGCTACTGGGGCAGCTCGGTCTCCAGCCATATCACACTCTGGGCCCCTTTGGAGTTTTGTGGTCAACCCTACTGGGTATTTTTCTTTGGAGTCTCTTCAGAGCCAGAGATCTTTAATCAGGGGCATAAAATTTATTTCTGAAAAACATGATGGCTTTCTATGTGACCTTTTAAAAAGTCATCTTGTTGTGTTCGGCCAGAGTGCTATAGCTAACAATGGCTACATACTTTGATCCAAGCCTTGCATCATTGGTAAATTTAGCAAATACACCTTCTACATCTTCAAATTGGGGACTGATCAAGATCAAGAACAGAGTTCTGAGACATGTCACATTTAATCTCTATTCCGTGTTGAACCCCAACTCTCAATGCACACCCTTTTGGTATAGTTGCTCAGATAGCTGTGAGTCCCCCAGTGGTACAAACATTCAACTCATACTTCTGAGACAGTCAAGAGAGTCTTGGTTGGGTGCCTTAAAACACTGAGACTTCTAGAATGTCACATGTGATCACCTGTCGCTTTTCTTTGTTGGACAGGCAATACTGGAGCTCAGAGAGAGGAGGAGGTTGCCCAAAGCCACCAGTGTGGCAGAACAGAATGAAGTCTTTTCTCCAGGTGATCCAGACCTTGTCCTCCCTGCCTTGCTGCAGGTTCCCTTCACAAGGGGTCAGTGGACAGTAGCATCGTCTCCAGCACCAGAATATGTGAAGCTCCCTTCTAGTTGACATTAAAAATAAAAGCAGAGATGGGCTGTCCCACCATCCCCTCTCCAGTACAGCAGTAAAAAACCCAGAAAGCATCATCCTTTCTTTCCATTTGGCGTTGAATGTCACCCAGCTCTCACACATCCAGTGTCAAGGCTGAGGTGTGATACACAGTCACAGGGCCTGAGTGGAGTCTGCAAGGAGCTCCCGATGCCAAGGCAGATTAGGGGCAAAACCCTCAGCAGGGTGCCCAGGAGACCATTAGTTATTTTGAGCTCCTCTCTGAGGGTGAGAAGCCTGCATACCTACCTTCATGCATACTTTTCAAAGTCTAGGCTTGAAAGGAAGAAAAGCAATGGATATAAACATTTTGCCGGTAAACTTCTTAACCAGCCGACAAGCTTATTTTTCACTTGGCTTCCCTTGGTATTCTTTCTTTTTCACTTAACTTCAGAGCTCATTCATCCTTTTCACTGAAAGGAAGAAGTTATTTATCAGAAGCTGAGTGAGCCAACTTGTTAGTCACACATGTTTGTGCTTCCAAGCAGGCCTCTGACCTTCCTCACCAGTGTCATCGCTCTTAGCTCCTAGGCCTTCATGGTCATTTCTATGTCTCTAGCATCTTGTCTCAGTCTTTCCTGGGCATCTTTGTTGTCTCGTTCTCTCT
Source organism: Camelus bactrianus (assembly GCF_048773025.1). Taxonomy (NCBI): domain Eukaryota; kingdom Metazoa; phylum Chordata; class Mammalia; order Artiodactyla; family Camelidae; genus Camelus; species Camelus bactrianus. Next base: position 115,236,360 of record NC_133575.1, on the reverse strand, counting down.
CTGGTTTTCTCTCAGATTGTGTCTTTCTCTCTCTGTTGTCTCTTTCTCATTCTGTCTCTCTTCACTCTGGCCATAGGGCCATCTCCCAGGCCCTGAAGTCTGGAGGTTATAGTGACACTAACCCCTCTCAGAAGCACTAACAGTTTCCCTCCAAACTTATGGCTGTAGCCCTTGCCCCCAGTTGTCTAACTTTGAACAATGATCGTTAATGGAATATCTGGTGCTGAGGATTTAGCACACGCTTTTCTCAAAGGAAAAAAGTACTCTTAAGCTTGGGAAAATGTAACATAAGAAAGAAGGTGCACTGCTGGGACTCCCTGGGGCTTAGCCTGGCTTGTAAAAGGCACCTTGAGCACTTGGAGATGGCTTATAACGGGAGATGTCTGGGGCCAGATGAAGGAGGCGGAGTCTTTGGTTGGGGGCATTCTTCCCCATGACACACCCCTTCCATAGCAGCCCCATTGCCCTCCAGACAAAAACAAAGCTCTTTAGCCTGGAGCACAAGGTCTGGTGTGTCATGCCCCGGCTGTAATCTCTGACCTCACCTCCCAGCTTGCTCCACATAGACCTTCTTTAATCATTTGAGTATCCACATCTTTCTCTTAACCCACCCTCCATTTCCATGGCTTCATGCCTTTGCTCATGTTTACTCGCCCAGAATCCCTTTTCCTCCTTCTATATCACCCAACTGACAATCTCCTGTAAATTAATTTTTTTAAGAAGTCTGCTCAGGGGGAGGGTGATAGTTCAGTGGCAGAGTGTGTGCTTAGTATGCATGAGGTCCTGGTGAGACAGGAGGGAGGCGGGCAGAGCACAACCACTAAAAGAATGACACAGCAGTTAGCACCAAGGTGGTGGAGAATTCAACTCCCAATAGATCTTGAGGCCCAAGATTTGAATTCCAGTAGACCTTGAGCTTCATTATACACTCACTGTAATATATTGGCATACAAAAAGGTACTCCCACAGGTGCCATGACAGTTATGAGACTAGCCATAAAAGGTTAAAAAGTGGGCAGGGGCTCAATTCCTGGGAATCCCCACCCCTTCCCCAAAGTAGTTGGACTAATCCTTCCACTTGTTAGCATATGAAATAACTGAGCTCATAAAAACTGACAACCCCAACCCCGTGGCCTTTTCTTTTCCTTTTTGTGATGACCCACACTCTGTCTATGGAGTTTGTATCTACTTTTACTTTAAACACCCACCCCCATGCCTTGTGGCCTCTCTGGCCTTCTGAGATGGCTTATACTCAGTCTATGGAGCATGCATCTCTCTTAATCTACTTTTATCCAACTATGACTTGCTCTTAAATATTTTACTATCTGAAGCCAACGACCCTCACTTGAGGGGGTGCATCAGGGGACTCACCTGGGACCTGGGACATGGCCATCTTCTCATGCCCCATTTTTCCTGTATCACTGGGTTCAATCACCAGTATCTCCATTAAAAAAAAAAAAAGTCTGCTCATTTCTCAAGCCCAAATCAAAAGTTGCCTTAATTATTCAGTATTTTAATAACTTTTTATTGAACATCTACCATGTGCTAGATACTCTTCTAGCTACTGGAAGCAGATTTGAACAAGACAAAGTCTCTGCCCTTATAAAATGTTTAGCTTTAGTGAAAGATAAAGATATTCATCAGATAAACATACCAATAAAGGTATAATGACATCTGGGATAAGAGCTATAAAGGAGCATCTGGGATGCAATGAGAACACATAATGGAGAACTTGATCTAGTACAGGAAATCGGGAAGTCTTTCTTGGAGAGACAATATGTGAACTGAGGCAAAAATAGCCAAGGAGACTAACATGTGCAGAGGTTTTGAAGTGGGATGCTCATCTGTGTTGCAGAAAGCTAGGGAGTCAGTGTAGCCAGAACACAGTGTAGGATGAGGAGAAAGGCAGAAGATGAGATCAGAGAGGTGAGCAGAAGCCAAATTAGGCAGGGCTTGGGGGCCAGAGATAAGAGTTTGGATTTTATTCTTCACAACATGAAAAGAACTGGAAGGTTCTGAACAGGAGTTACAGGCTTTATAAAGATTCTCCTGGCTGCTATGTAGGGAGTAGACTTAGAGGAAGTGAGTAGGGACAGAGGCAGGGACCCCATTTAGGAGGTTAATGCAGCCATCCAAGCAAGAGATGGTGGTGGCTGGGACCAGGATGGTAGCAGTAAGGATGGAGAAAAGAGATATTTAAGAATTAGAGTTGATGTAATTAAAATATATTGGGAAGTAGAAGGGGTGTGGATGGTAGAGACATTCATTGAGTGGAGAATACAAGAGGAGAAATAACTCAGAGAGGAAATTGAATTTTGCTTTAGACCAATTGGAGTGGGACATAATAATGTTAGCTAATAGGTCTTCAGTGCAGTAGAGAACATTCTGTGTTCCAGGGCCCTTCCCCTACATTTTATATGTATTTCCTCACCCTTCCTCAAACTGTATAAGGTAGATGATGGTAATGATGATGATGATGATAATGATGATGATGATGATGATGATGATGATGATTTTCATTTGTAAATGAGGTAACTGAGTCCCAAAGATTAAATAATTTCAAAGCTAGTCAGTGAAGGAGCAAAGTTTCAAACTGGGCACTTGGGCCCATGAGTCTGGACTCCCAAGTACTAGGCTCAGCTGCTGCTCATACTGTTTGTGGCCTTACCATTGCCTAGTAGGTGACTGGAGCTAAGGGGCTAGTGCTCAGAAGAGAGGTCTGGGCTGGAGCTGGAGGTGAGCAGTCACAGGCATAGAGGTCATCACTGAAGTTATAAAAGGTGGATGAGCTGGCCTAGGGAGAAGTCACCATTACACCTTGTCCTCAGCTTCCTGGCATCTGCACATCCATTCATCCAAAAATCATTCAGGAGTACCACTCATCGCAAATCCCTGATGAGGCACCATGATTACAGGCATGAGGGCAAGTAGGATCCTGCCTTCAGTGGTTCACAGACTGCTGAGCAAGACAGCAGAACTCACAGCCAGATCGAGTGATGCTAGATGGGTAAGAACTCTGTGGGTTGGGGTGGAGTTGAGATGTGGTCCCAGGGCATTGATGTATATATATGCTGATTCTGTTTCACTGGTAGAATCCTTTAGATAGATGACAGATAGATAGATAGACAGACAGACAGACAGACAATAGAGAGATAGAGATAAAGGTAGGTTTATTGCAAGGAATTGGCTTACTCAGTTTACTGCAGTCAATTTGTGACTCAATTGTGGGGCTGGCTAGGCAAGTCTGAAATCCATATGACAGGCCATCAGGAAGGACAGATTGGGAAGTTCCAATTAGCAACTGATGCTGCCATCCATACGTGGAATTTCATTCTCATGGAAACCTGAGTTTTGTTCTTAAGGTCTTTGAACTGATTGGCTGAGGCTTACCTACGTTATCAAGGATAGTCTTCAACTAACTACAGATGTCAACCACATCTACAAAACACTTTCACAGCTACATCTAGATTAGTGTTTGACTGAGTAATTGGGGACCATAACCTGACCAAGTTGATACATAAAACTGACCATCAACCACAGTGCCCATGTTAGGGACATTAGAGAGCTTTCATTCAACAAATATTGACTAATCTCCAGGCACTGTGCATATAGTAGTAAACAAGCCAGATGATAATGTCTGCCCTCATGGAACTGACAACCCAGCCTGGTCAATGCTTTGGTGATTGATTGTATCCCACTAGGAAAGCTTACTTTCTATCTCCCCACCGACTGTGAGCCGCATGCATCTCCAGAGTAGGGGCAATGTGTGATTCTTCACTAACCTCCCACCCAGGGCTTAGCACAGGAACTAGCAGCTAGAAGATGTTAAGTAAATATTGACACAATGAATTTGTCTTGGTGGTCATGAGAGAAAGTGAACATAGATCAGTCACACCAGGCATCCAGTTTTGAGCCATGAAACATTCAAGTGGTGCAGAGCCTCAGCGATCCCTGTGGCACATTCCATTCCTTTGACATCAAATGGTCCATTTCCTTTGACACAGTCTTTCCTTGGGTTGCCCTAGGAGCCTTCGTGCAGCTGTTACTCTGCAGTCACACCCACCTGAAAGTCCTTCCATCTTCTGGGCAACAGCCTCTGGAGTGCAGCCAGAGAGGTCAGGCCTCTGGTTTGGGAACTCCACTTTGGAGACCACAGTGGACCTCTTTGGCACAGGCCTGGTCTTTGTCAAGTCAATATACACTTTGTTTAGCCCTTGCAATGCAGAATGGGAAGGCTTGTGCCCCCTAAAAGAAAAAGACCAGACAAGCATCTTGCTCCATTGGTCTTTGAGCTCTGAGGAGGAACTATGTCATCTGTCACCTTCGCAGAGACTGGGAAATTGGGCAGCTAAGACAAGCATAGGGGCAACTGGGTTCCCAGTTGGTGAACCAAGGCCAAAGGCCTTGGCCCCAGGGGGGCCTTACAAGTTGGAATAGAGGCAGGAAAGCCTTTGCTGACCAAGAGCAGAGGCACAGTGGCCTAGAACCTCCAGGCTGGATGAGATCTCTAGAAGCATGGTCCTCTGAACTCATGCTATGCTATATGTGGTCCGCATGCTAGTTGATCAGTACAGCAATGGGAGGAGGCGTTCAGGTGCTGTTTTAGCAACTTGATGTGGTTGCAACAGAGAAATGTGTGATTTTGTATTTTATAAAAGTATAGATTGTGACAAAGTGGAAATTGAAAAACTAGTCCTTTCATCCCAGACAGTGTGAGAAGCACTGCTCTAACTACTGGCTCTCCAGCCTAGGGGTGAGTCAGCCAGATAGGAACTGGCATCTGTGTTTTTACCCATCCCCCAAGGTGATGCCCAAGTCGGCTTGTGAGCCAGTAGACCACATGGTTTAGAATAGTCTACACCCCCAAACACATGTACAGTCTCTACCTTGCTATGACCACTCACAACAAGTCCTTGCACACCTCCAGGGCCAAGGAGGGTGCCCATCCTGAGGCAGTGGCTCTGACCTTGCCTTGAGAAAGTGCTTATTCAGATAGGGATGGAGTGCTGATTGGTAGCTGGGTAGCTGGGACCCTGTAGGACTCCACTGGGGCAATGTCTATGGTCATAGGGTGCCTGGATCAAGTCTTTCCACTGATCTGCTGCTCAGGCTGAGCCCTATTTAGACTCCCAGGCCCTCTTCAAGGAAACCCTGCTGTGTACACTGTGTCCACCTGCAGAGCCTACTGCTGGTTTCCTCACTGTTGTCACTGGTACCACCATGTCCTTTTCTCTTCCTTCTGACCCATGCTCCTTGCTTGCCTGTTGGAGTATAGGAGAACTTAGTTTGTTAAGATCCATCCAACTTCAGTGTCACTGGCACTGAGTCACCATGTCCACCCCTGCAATGTCCATACATCTGGCTCCAGGACTCCTTCCACTATCTCCCAAACCATCCTCTGCTTTGAACACAGCCTCCCAACTATGCTTGGTGGCCTCCCTTGAAATGCCTATCGGTCTTTAGCTTTTGCCTCTTCAAAGCCATTCTGGCCACGTTGTCCCTTGACTTTTCATCTGGGTGGAGATTGGCGGTGGCAAGTATTTGGGCTTTGGAGGGGGAGGTGTCTATTGTCTTTGAACACTGTATGTGAGTACAGGGTGGTAATAAGAGCCTAGGACAGGGACTCAGGAAGCATGGGTTCTAGTCCCACCACTCTGACCAACTCACTGTGCATCTCTGGAAATCCCTGCCTTCCTCTGAGCTTCAATGTCCTCTTCCATAAAATGAGGTTGCCTTCCTCAGGGGCTTCTTTTGGGTCCTGAAATAAAACAAGGGACCTAAAAGAAATTTGCATTAGCTCCCATATGTAGAGAAGAAGGGCAAAGAGAAGGACTTGTTCTACCAGATACTAAGATATAATACAAAAATGTGGCTAGATTCTCACTTCACACCACAAATAAAAAGTGATTTCTGGTAAATTAAAAACCTAAATATAAAAAGTAAAAACAAGAAGATATTGGAAGAAAATGTTGACTACCTTTAGGTCTTGGAGAGGGCAAGGACCAGACCTAAAATAAAACCTTCAATCATATAAATTGATCAATTTGACTAAACAAAAGGAAGGATTTCTGTTCACAAAATGATAGCATGAAAAAAAAGGTAAATGACCAAGAGGTGAATACATTTGTGATGTCTAAAACCAAAACAACAAGATGGGATCATTCAGAAAGAAGACAGAAATTCAAATTAAAAACAAAAATAGAGAAAGAATTTGAATAGGCAGTTTACATAATAGCCAATCAACGTGTGAAAAGATGCTGAAGCTCACCAGTAATCAAGGATATGCAAACTGAAAAAGACAATAAGACTCTCTTGGCCCCTATCAATGTGGCAAGTATTAGAAAGTTGGAAAATACCAAGTGTCAGCAAGAACTAGGTGGAACTAAAGCCCCCATGTCCTCCTGGTGGGACTGTAGACTGCGATACCATTTTGGAGAGCAAACCGGCATATGCCTTCTGATCTGCTGAGCCCACATCTGGGAGCTGATCCCAATGCAGGTCCCATCAGGACGTGTCCAAGGATGGCCTCTGTGGTACTGCATCGAACTGGGGACAGGTCATTTTTCCATCCCCAAGAGAATGGAGAGTCTAAATAGAACTCTGAGCAGCAATTTGAAGTAACTAGATGTGTGTGCAACATGGACTGATCTCAAAATTATAGTGCTCATTTTTTTAAAGTAAGAAACAGAACAAGATTTATAGCACAATAATATTTATGCAAATTAAGAACACATACACAAAACAACACTATATTTTAGAAGAACACATACATATTCAGAGAGTCATCTCAAATGCATTAGAATGGGTGCCCATGGGGGAGGAGGCGGAAGGACATGAGGATCTGGAATAAAGGAGAAATAACATAAAAAGTGCCCCATAGGTGATTCTAGTAGCCAGCCCTGAAATGAGAGGTGGCTTGATCTCAACTCTCTGCACCTGAAGACCACAAATAAGTCTTAGCAATACGTTTTTTAAGGGAAAAGAAAGGGGAGGCAAATTGGTGGGGGGGGGTTGCTTAATGGATATGAAGTTTACTTTTGGGGTGATCAAAATGTTTTGGAACTAGACAGGGGGATGGTTGTACAACGTTGTGCATGTACTAAAGGCTAATGAATTGTACACTTTAAAATGGTTAAAATAGTGAATTTCACATTATGTGAATTTTACAAGACAAACCAAAAGCTGGGGGAGGAAGAGAAGAAAGAAAAAGGAGCCCCCATTCAGGGCTTCTCAGAACACACCCTTCTCCCCTCAGCTGTCCTTATCACAACAGCAACTCCTGTCCACTGTGCAAAAATGGCATAGACTGCAGTGCTTTGGGCTGAAGGCAGGAGGCCTGGCTTCCGGCCTCAGCTCTGCCCAGGCCTCCTTGGGTAGCTAGTCCTGGCCCTGTTCACCTCACAGGCCTCTGCAGAGATGCCAGAGGCTCATGTGTGGGAAAGAGCTCAGTGGTCGCCAGAGCATAGCGCTGGTGTGAAGGATTACTGGGGATACTTACGACCAAGCCGAATTGCTCACCAGGCAATTTTCTCTCCCTTATTCCTTCCTGACATGGCAGCCAATTTCCATTTCAGTGACTTGGGACTTTGAGGATGCAATATCACAATCCTTACACTCTTTCCCAGGGCTTGCCAAAGATGTGGTCATTCCTCCTGATGTCAGATTAAAACAACGGAGAGGCACGCAGTGGAGGGGGGCAGGCAGGGGCCAGAGCTCAGAGCCCATCACTCAGACACAGGACAGCTCCTCAAACAAAGGTTGCTTCATCTCAGAGCCCCAAGCCTACAGTGCACGTGTGCAGGTTAAGGTCTGTGCATCATGCTGTGTGCCCAGTGGCCTTAACCCTCCCGCTGCATGGAGATGTCTTCAGAGGGGCTAGCACTGGTAGGGTGGGACACTTCTAGGCTGTAGGACAAGCTGGTGGGAGGCGTTAGGACATTTCCTTTCTTTAGAGGGGTGCTGGTAGCTCTTTATTTGTTTGAAGGCCCCTTCAGTTCCCTCACTGGTGCCCTGGGTTTCAGGGTGCTTAAGAAAGCAGCCCTACCTGAGGTCTTGGTGTTCAAGTCCAGCACCTTTGGTCAGAGAAGGTCAAGGCTGAAGCTGGTAGTGCTAAAATTTCAAGGCATGGTTCCCTTACTAGAAATAACCTGTCCTACTGCTCTACCTGGAAAACTTCTAGTCAACCTTCAATACCATCCCTAATTCTCCCAAACAGGGCTGGTCACTGTTTCCCTGGGCTTTGCAGAAAATACTCATTGAGCCCCTGCTGGGTGCCAAGCACAGTGCCAGGCCTTGGGAGTACAAAAGGGATCAAGACAGATGTGGATGTGGTCCACAGAGAAAGACAAATATCATATATCACTTATACCTGGAATCTAAAAAAGTGATACAAATGAACTTATTTACAAAGCAAAAATAGACTCATGGACATAGAAAACAAACTTATGGTTACGGGGAGTGGGGAGGGAAAGGGTAGGGAAGGATAAATTAGGAGTTTGGGATTAGCAGATACTAACTACGGTTTATGAAATAGATAAACAACAAGGTCCTACTGTAGAGCACAGGGAACTATAGTCAATATCCTATAATAACCTATTGTGGAAAATGGAAAAGAATCTGAAAAAGAAGATATATATATATCTTATATCTTATATATATATATATCTTATCATATATATATATATCTGAATCACTCTGCTGTACACCTGAAACTAACACAACACTGTAAATGAACTATATGTCAATAAAGTTTTTTTTAAAAAAAGACAGATACGGTCCTCACTCACAAAGCTGGCAGTATAGTTAGTAGAGAGAGAGAGAGAGAGAGACATTGAACAAAGAAAGAAGTAAAGGAAGACAATATAAGTGAGCGGTGCAGCCAGGAAATTAAGATGGGTTAGGGTTAGGGTTATATTTAGACTGGGTGGCCAAACATGATGACATTTAAGCTGATAAATGAATGTCAAGGAGCCAGTAAGGTAGAGATTGGGGGACAGAGGATGCAGACAACAGGAACAGCAAGTGACTAACCAACATCAGGGGCCTCTGCAATCATGAAACTGTAATAAAATACACGCTGCCTTGGGGGAGGTGCCCTGCCTCCCAGCCTGTGGCAGGGATGAAAGGAAAACCACTGGCAAAGGCAGTACCGCCCTTGAGCAGTTCTGAGGTTTGTCCCCGTCAGGTTTGCCTTTTCACCAGTCAAGTTGCTTCTGCTGGGCAAGAGCTCAGAGTGCCAGGGGCCTGGGACTCCAACAGGAAGTACCATGATACCGCAGGCCAAGGAGATGTGGAGCCAGTAGACCCATGTCCTAACTTTGGCTCTTCCACTGACTTGCTGTGCATCTGGGGCCAATCACTTGAACTTCCTGTGCCTTGGTTATTGTACGTGCAAAATGAGGAAACCCAGCTTGTCGAGTTAATGAGAGGCTTCAATGAAACAACATATGTACAGTGTCTGAAGAAAACTGGGCCTTCGTAAGCCAATATCACTACAGCTGAAAGGCCATTTAAGTCCAGTCCTCTGTTTACTATGGGGATCCTGAGGCCTGGGCTTGCCCAGTGTCACCCTAGATTTGCTTGTGGCTTGATTTCTTGGACTGCCTGAATACAGAATTTGGTTGGCCTTCAGTGTCCCCTGTACAAGAAGCTTGAGACAGTGTTTGTGCAGCAACCCTCACCCCTACTCCCTTGAGTACTCCTTGAGTCCCCAGAACGCTTTGTCACTGTCCTCTGGCAGACCTTGATACAATGGCAGAAACACTCCCGGTGGGCGGTCTGCACACTACGTCTGAAGTAGCTCCCCTGGGCCCAGTTGGCCATCTCTGTGAAGGCTGGGGATTTAGTGGGGGAGAACTGATGGCTTTTCCTGCTCGGCTGCAGCGCTCCTGATTGGGTTGTACTGGTGTCCCCACCACCTGCAGGAACCCCCCCTCCCCCACTGCCTCCTTTATGAAACGCAGCAGAAGCAGTGGCTTCCCAAGGAGGCTTCCTCTGCTGCTCCTCAGCCGGCTGGGAGCAGAGGGGCAGGGTAGCACACTGGGCAGAGGCAGAGAAGGATGCAGGAGGAAAATGAAGGGCCAGGACGTGGGCCCCATGGCTGAGAGACACAGGCAGGGGCAATGGGCAGCTAAAGATGCAGATGATGGGCAAGGATGGCCAGGCCCTACAGGAGGAGGCTGGGATGGAGGGCCACCCAGCCCAGGGAGGTTCCAAGAGGAAGACAAAAGGGTCATCGTGCATGAGGTCTGCCTGGGGCTCAGCCCATGACTTTGCCCCCTCACAGATGGCTCATCGTTCTGGGTGCCCATCAGAAGCAACTCCTATTGAAGGCACACTGACTAGGACCTGGCTAAAGCCACCTTCACAGACCCCCTTCACCATTGTCCAGACAGGCATCAGTACCCCCATTTGGCATCTTGGCTCCAAGCTGGTCTACTCCAGCATGCCTGACTCCGAGGGCTTGCTCTTTTCCCTGCATCTCCTCAAGTCTCCCAAATCCTCGTCCCTGAGGCAGTGCTCAGGACAGTCAGAGGTGTAGGGTTAGGGCTGGAGGACAGTGTCCAGGCCCTTGGGCTCAGTGCAAAGTCCCTCAAGGCAAAATCCTCACCAACTCCAAAGGCTGTTCCCAGGACTCTGCCACTTGGGTTGCTGGAGAGGTCAAGGGGAGAAAGCAGTTCAAGAAAAGGGAGGAGAGAGACTGAGAAGCAAAGGGAGAGGAGAAGAGGTTGGAAGGGCAGCTTGGGAAAGAGAAGAAAGATGAAGAGAGCTTGATGGTGGAGGGAAGAGCTGTGAGAAGGGAAGGAGGGATGGTGGAGGCCGAGAGAGACCAACACCAAGCAGCAGGAACAAGGACAGGTCGAGACGCCAGAGCACCAGGGAAGAGAGGGGGCGGGAGGGAAGAGAACAGGAAAGGAGGGCAGAGACACACTGAAAGAGTAACCGAAGGACAGCAAGGGAGGGAAAGGATTCTGAAGAGAGGGATGGGGGGGGTAGGAAAGAGAGAAAAAAAAAGATGAAGAGAGGACAAGAGGCTAGGAGCAAAGAGTAAGTGGGGAGAACAGCCTGGGGAGGAGACAAGGAGGGGGAGGAGGAAAAGGGAAGCAAAGGGGAAAGAGAAAGAAGGAGCAGCAGAAAGCCAACGAAAGGGCCGGAAGGAGAGCGATGGAGGGAGAAAGAGGAGAGCGGGAGGCTGGGAGGGAGACAGTGGGAAGAAAAGGAGGGAGAGGGGAGAGAGCAAAGCTCAGAAAGATCCCAGGAAAGGAAACCAAAGAGGGTTAAAGGCAGGAGAAGACCACTTCAGGTGGCACCTGGGACCTGGGTGTGAGGGATGACGGGCCAAGCCGTGAAGACCCACTTCACAGAGGGTGTGACAATGGCCCGCCGGCCTAGCTCCCAGGAGACACTGTGGCATGTCCCTCTCCACTCCTCTCCACCTGCACCAGCCCTACCACCCCTCCGAGCTGCGTGCTACCTGGCTTGAGAGGCAACTAAGCTTTGCCAGATGTCATAACTCTGTGGCCATGAGTCACCAGGATAGGGCCCAGAAACCTCCCCACCTCTCCCCTCTCTCCCCCTCTCCTTCCTCCTTTCCTCCTTCCTTCTCTCTTCCTCTACTCAAAACTGCCCACAGCCTGACCTCTCCTCCAAGTCCCTCAGTGCCCCAGTGAGCCCCACAGAGGACCTGGGAGTGTGCACCACACTCTCTCACAGCTGGCCACCGCCTGCAGCCCCCATTCCTTTGTGTAGCAGGGGTAAACTGTCTCCAGCTCCAAGTTGCTTTGTAGGGCCACTAGTCCAAAGGACTAGGTCACCCCAAATGTAAAGGGGTGCATGACACAGAACTAGTTATGGTCACTCGCTATGAAAAACGCCTTCTTAAAAGAACAAACGCAAACTAGTGGACAGGATTTTCATGCCATTCAGAAATGATTCAATATAAGATTTGAAAATACACAAAAATCAAGTTCCAGCCAGATCTAACAGAATCCTCAAATGTCACAAATCAATGCTGATTCCAGCTGGCTGTGATGTTATCTCTGCACTTGGGTAAACAACCCACCAGAAATCTGGATTTGGGGGGCCCACAGTGGCTCAGTTGGGGGCTGCTGTCATCTCCAGGCTCCAGAGCAGCCTCCAGGTCACATGTGCTTAGCAACCAGGTCGCCAACCTGCCCACACCACAGGGATCTCTGCAGAGTGTGTGGAGCTGTCTTGTAACAGGCACAATGAGTTCTCAGCACGTTTGGGCACCACGCTCACGACCTCACCTACATTGTCTCTGAGCCAAGAAAAAGTGTTTTCTGTCCCACGGGGTCAGAACAGAAAAGGACGCGCGAGATCGCGCCTGTAAAATGAGCTGTGTTCCCGGGACTCCTTTCAGGCAGACTTCCTCTTTCCCAGACACTTTGTCCACCCACTCCCCGGCCCACCTCTGCACAGAACTGGTGTATTTCCTGAAACCACTGCTGTGCTCTGAACACAGTGGACACATGCTTGTTTCCTAAAGGGCTGTACTTTTATTTCCTCGGTTTAGTAGAAAACACAGACAAATCCAAGCACGTTTGAAAAATAGAGAAAGGCACTGGTTTCCTCTTTCTTTCAACAACTACTTATTAGCATTTACCCTGGACCGGGCCCTGAACGAGGACAAGGAGATGGAGTTGCAAGAGGTGACTTGATCAAGTGGGGATGGGGATCTCTGGAGCCCCCCTCAAATCATGCTGGTTTTAGGAAAGGTCAATTTCAACTTGAAAATAGAGGGAGGGACTGGTCCCAGCCCTTGCAAAAGAAGCACCAAGGAGGGGAGGAGACAAGGGCCATGGCTTCTGGGTCCAGCACGAGGAGACAAGGTTCCTGGGCCACTGCGGTGCACCCCAAAACGTTCCATTATCTTGACGAAGGGCTCTAACAGAGCTGCTCTTTCTAAGCACACTGCGTATCCAGGGGCTCTGGATGAAATCGATCCGCAGAGGTGACTCACAGGCAGACAGCCAGCGCAGTCACGGAGCCCTGTCTGCATTCCCAATTTTCCTGCTCAGGTTGTCGCTTTGTTAATGTTATTTACCAAGCCCGATGCCCCAAATGCCTGTCCCCAGCCCCTACTAGAGCCCTCCAGCCATTGTCTCTGTACGCCTGTCACATCTAGTCACTGCCTCCCTGAATTCAACAGGTCTGGGCAGCCTGTCTACAGATTTGCCTTCTCACTCCTGTGGCCCCAGGAGCTAGAAAGGTAGCCTAGTGGGCCCAGCCCCACCCCCTCTCAGAGCAGGTCCCAGAGGGGAATGTTACACAGCTATACCCCTCCTGCCTTTCCTAACGCAAGAAAGGGAAGAGGATGCCAGCAACAGCTCTGCAGCGTGGCATTGTGTTGCTGGCAGGTGTGGTCAGGGTCCCGGGCAGGGACAGTAGGGGACCGAGGGGATGGGGAAAACGGCTCCCGCTAAGGGGAGGCTGGGCAAGGGCTTGGAAAGCTCTGTGGCGCGGTTAACTCACGGCGCGAGAGCGCCCCCACCCTGTTTTGCGGCCGGAGGCGGAACAGCAGTTGGCCGAGCGATCTTGAGCCTGAGGCGCCGGCAAGTCTGAGACCCAGCCTCCCACCCACACCACCTCGATGGATCTCCCAGACCTGGGTCCCAAAGGCTGTCATCTCCTTCCAGCACTGGACAGACCAGCTAAACCCTGGTGAGACTGAGGCAGTCCCCACCTTCCTAGAAGCAGATTGCCTCCAAAAGCCAGAACAGAAGTGTCTCTAGAGACCTTTCCTATTATACAGACAGGAAAATAGAGGCTGAAAATTCAAGGCAGACTCATTTTCATGAGCAACGCTAAGGATTTCTGATTATTATCATCTCACTGCTGCTCCCATCCAACACTAGTCCTGAAGCCCCTCTATTCACCCACCTTGCCTTCCTAGATCAACAAAGAAAGTTGGGCTATACCCCAGGGACTCAGACCCTCAAGAGCCCTACCAATCCCAGGGATAACCACTCCTCCAGCCAGCTTCTGATTTCACCACTCCAGGAAGAAGTTGGAAGCACTTGGATGTGGCACAAGCCCAGGTTATGAAACCGAGTTGGCATCTAAATGACCTAACAACAAATTGCCCAATTTAATTTGCTTACTTGATTCAATAAAAGAATAAAAAAGAGAACCCATCTAATTAAATACATTGATCCAGAGAAGCTGGCAACTCTGAAGATCTGCATGGATGTTAGTGGTTCGACAAGCTTGCGTGATGGCAAAGCTATGGGTTGAGATGAGACAAACCTATTCTCTTCCCATCCCCCTAGAAGGGCTGCAAGGGGCCCTGAGAAACTCGTTTCTTAAAATAAGTTGGAAACTGAGTTCAAAAGGGGAAGAAACTTATCCAAGTTCAACCAGGGAGGCCAAGTTAATTCCAGGGTCTGTGAAGCCCAAGAGAGCACTGAATTCATGTTCCACTCCAGCCACAGACTGGGGCCCCTGGCCCTGCTCTTCAACATCCTTGCCCTATTGGCTCGTTGGGCTTAGATCTGGCACACCATCTTGCTTGCCCAGACAGCTCCTCTGCATCCTTCAGGATCCTGGGCAAATACCAGGTTCTCTAGGACAAATCTGTCCATGGAGACAAAACATGAGCTTGCTCAGACCATCTTAGAGTCTGAGTCATGTAAGTATGACTAGGTGGAAGGTGCTGGAAAAGAACAGAGCCTCATCAAGCCTGGAGGAGCCAAGAAAGAATGGTTTCATTGGAAATAAAGGTAATATCTTCTTCTTCAACTTCCCCACTGTGCTATGTCTCAGGTTTCCAAGGGTAGAAATTTCTGTGTCCCCAGCAAATAAGGGTGGAACAGAACCCAGCTTACATTCCTGGGCTCCCAGGCCAGTGCCCCTATCAGGCGCTCCACAGGCACGGCCGTAGTTCCAGCCACAGCACGGAGCCCCTTTGGACTGGTGTGTACAAAGCTTTTAACTGGAAGGGCATCTTCACCACTCTCTCGATTGTGGCTGGCTGTAGCGGGCTTGGAGTCGGGCCATAAATAAGGGCTGGCTTGTCCTTCTAGGGAAGTGTCTGCCTTCGAGAGATGCAAAGCCACTTAGTCCTTGGCAGCTCTGTCCCTGCCAGGGGGAACGTGACCTGCAACTGAACCCACAGCACCAGCATGGCAAGCCGTTCCTCCTGCTGGGACCAGATGGCATGACATGCCTGTTCAGCTATGGAACTCTGTCTTCAGCAGGGCCTTCTAGGGACCAAGTTCACACCCACAGCCTCAGCCCCAAGTAGCCCCGGCTATGGGGAAGGCATGACAGATTCCACATAGACCTCTTCCCAAGGAGCAAGGAGATGAACGGACAGAAATACAGATCAGTGGTGGGGACATGGACAGTACACTTGCTTGTAAGGGATCAGAGAAAGCTTCCAGGAGGAGGTGGCATTAGGGCCAACTTTTTTTTTCAGGAACAGTAATTAAAGTAACTTTGAGGATTATTTCTATGCCAGGCATTATGTATGTCTTGGCTCAGGAGGCCCTCAAAAGCTCTCTGAGGCAAATACTGTATGTTTTACAGATTTACTGAACATTTTACGGTTATGGAAACTGAGGCCCAAGGAAGTGAATGAATTTGCACAAGGTCACATGGCAAGGAAATCATATGGTTAGTTCAGAGTCCATCTCTTAACCACTGCAGTACCTCTGCCAGAAGTTTCCTCCAGAGCAAAGCATGTGGCATGGGGAGGTCAGGGTGGCGCTGGTTTTCAGTCCCTCAGGGCTGACTTTGAAGGATGAAAAGGATGTTGCAGGCAGAGATCCGGGGGAAGAAGTAGATGTAAGCTGAATTCCCTGTGGGACAGCTTCAGGTGGGTTATGGAATGTCAGGGAGTTGTCAGTGGCTGTAGCACTCCCAGGCAATACAAGGATGGGCATAGAGAGAGAGAGGCTGAGGACACCACCCATGATCTAATGCACTAGAGAGAGGGAAGTGGGCTAGCCCCTCGGGGAGTTCCAGGCGTTCATAAAAAGCTCTCTGACGTCAATGGCCGCTAGAGGTACCGGTGATCCAGGGGGGGCAGCAATAATGTCTGCCTCAGGGAAAAACAAGCAAGATGCTGAGAGAGTGATAAATACTATAAAGAAAGTCAGACAGGGTGATAAAACGGATTGTGACAGAGAAGATGGGGGCTATTTTCATTGTGGATCTCAGCAAGGGCCTCTTCAGAGCCCTAAAGACAAGGAACCAGCCAGGGCAAGGTCCAGAGGAAGAGGGATCAAGGCAGAGGGACAGCAAGTACAAGGTCCCCAAAACAGGAGGATGCTGGGCACGAGTGTGCAAGGAGTTCAAAGGAGACTGGAGGGCCTGGGGTGGAGAGAAGCAGGGGGAGAGAAAGAGTGGGCAAGGTCAGAGACACACGTATGGACAGGAGCTGGAGACCGCAGTCACGAGTTTGGATTTAATTAGAAGAATAATAGAAAGCCATTGGGAGGTTTTCAGCAGAGGAGTGATGTGATTGGAGTTTCATTTTTGAAAACCTCTGTGAGTGGGTGGAGAGGATTGCAGGGAGGCAAGATGGGATTAAGGACAGCCTTCTGGAGGTGACTGCAGCCATCCAGGAGGGAGCCGATGGTGGTCTGGACCAGGGTGGGGCCAGTGGAGGCAGGAGAAGTGCATGGATTCTGATTTCACTTGGAAAGTTAAGTAGAGAGTGGTTCCAATCCTGAGAGTGACTGAATATGGTGGATGAAGGAAAGAGACTGCAGGCGTTTTGCCTGAGCAACTGCAAAGGTGCCCGTGCCATCACTGACGTGTGGAGGCTGGGGGAGAGCTGGTGTAGGAGAAAAGTAATGAAGAGGTGAGCTATGATGGTGTTCATTTTGGAATGCCATGGTGGTGTCTGGTAGGCATTTGGCTATTTCACCATCATCTGTGCTCTGCCTTCATGGGCCATTGAAATGGTTACTTACATAATCATTTTGTTTAAATCAACCTTAAATCAACTCACTTTTTTCTTTAACTCCATGCTAAGAAAGAGTATCCATAACATCAAGAGTTTTGTGGATTAGTAGTATTTTTTCTAAATATACATTAAAATAACACCACAGTTCCCACGTCCCCTTGCAGTTCAACCTTTACGCTTCTTCCATACCTAACCTCTGCAGAGGCTGGGCACCTAGCACGCACAGACTTGAACTGAGCCATTGGCTTTGGCACCCAAGAACATCTGAGGGCATCTGAAGAGATCACAGCAGGGTATTCAGGGATGGAGACGTGGTCCTACTGTGAGCCCTCACGGATTCCTGCTTAACCCTCTGTTTGGTGTGACTGGCAGGGGTGGGGGGGTTGGTCACAGAGCAGAGTCCACTACCCTTTCCTTAAGTCCATGCGCCCTCTGGTGGCTGGGTTCCTTGTCCCTGTGCACTGGAGGTCTTCTAAGCTCCTGGTTCCAAACTACACAGAAGAAGGGGACCCTCTGCTTTGGCCTCCCCACCCAGCCAAGGGCAAGAAGTGAGATTAGCTTTAGGCTCCAGACTGAGGGACTGCTAGATGGTCTTGAGTCTGGACTCAAGCTGGGCTGAGGTGGGGGCGGCAGTCTGCTAGCCAGGCAGGGGCCACCAAGGGTCAGACCAAATGGGGAGGGGAAGTGGCGGGTGGGAGGAGGGGCTCCTGTATTCTATGGAAGGTCACCACTGCAGAGAGAAGCAAATGGATGGCCATGTGCAAATAGGGCAATTTATCTTAGGTGGGTATTTTCAGAGGAAAATAAGAAACATTCCAATTTAAACATTTTAAAATTAAGAACAGGGAACATCAGACTGTGCCGAATAAATATGACACATAATGGAAAATGTACTTCAGTTCTTATATTACAGGCAGTTACGGGAGAGAAGCGGGGGTGGCGGCCAGCGGCAGGCAGGAGAGTCAGGCTCTTGCGGGGAGAGCAACTGAGGAGAGGGCTGGGCAGGCTGGGGGAGGGGCAGAGAGAAGCACTGTCTGCCTAGACTGGCATCCCTGTGCTTACACAGGCATCCCACACCGCGTCCACACAGGGGTGCACATAGGGGCACATACACACATGCACACGTGTGCACACACACAGGTACACACACGTACCATGACACACAGGTATTCCTTCTGTCACTCCTTCATCTTTTCCTCAACGAACAAACTGTGTTTAGATGAGACAAGATCAATTGCTAAACAGACACTTGCAGTCCAGTGTGTAAGGAAGTCTCGTGTGGAAGGCTGCATTGGGGCGCAGGGAAGGAGTCTCTGAGTTGAGTCTTAGACCAAGAAAATGCAGAAAGGAGTGATCCAGGCAGAGGGGGCAGCATGAGAAAAATCCTGGAAGCCTGAGACATAGCCATCTGAGGGATAACAAAAAGTTTTGGGTAATTGGACTCAAGGTTATCTGGGAAAAAGGAAGCTGGGGAGAGAGTGGGAGCTGAGCCCCAAAGTCTGTCTCAAACTGGTGTCTTCCCCCTTGTGGCCCAGATATGTCATCTGCTTTGCCCTGGGGAAAATCAGATCCAAGATGACTGATGTGGACTGGCAATCAGGCATCCATTGCTGATGGACTGAGGGTGAACCGGGCTCCAGGGAGAAATGCTATAGAGTTCTTGCTGAAACCAAGGCAACACTTTTTAATGCAGTCATCTCCCTGCCTCTGGGCCCAGTGCTATCCTAGGGCTATGAAACTAACATCTAGGCCACTTCCAGCGCATGGTGGAAACCGAACTCCTTCATGCAACCTTAGCACTAAGCAGCTGGCTGGCTCGCCCAGGACTCTGCCTCCTAGTGGCCTAATCTCTCTGCGAGTGAAGGGGCTTAGAGCCATTTCTTCCAGTCCAACACCCAAAGGAAGAGCATACACAGAACACTGTAAATGCTGCCTCCCTACTGCTGCCGCTCTCAGAGACCAGGACCCAGGCATGGGGAATGTTCCAGATCTCTCAGTGTGAATCTTCCCCTGAGTAAGATTTATCACCATAAGCTAAGGAAGAGGCCAGGAAATTACATTAAATTTTAAAAAAAGAAGTCTGGCTATAAAAATGAACTCCAATAAAAAATGAGTGGTGACACCAAAATCCAGGCAACAAAAGAAAAAATAAATTGGACTATATCAAAATTAAAATTTTCTGAGCATCAGAGGATACAATCAACAGAGTGAAAAGGCAACCTACTGAATGGGGGAAAACTGAAAATAATATATCTGTTTTGAGTTAATATCCAGAATATATAAAGATCTACAACTCAACAACAACAATAAAAATAATCCAATTAAAACGTGAGCAAAGAACTAAATAGACATTTCTTTAAAGAAGACATACGAATGGCCAAAAAGCAGACAAACAGATGCTCAACATCAATAATCATCAAGGAAATTAATCTCAAAACTACAATGCGATACCACCTCACACCCATTAGGTTGGTTACTGCCAAAAAAAAAAAAAAAAAAGCAGGAAACAATAAGTGTTGGTGAGGATGTGAAGAAATGGAAATTTGTGCACTGTTGGTGGGAATGTAAGATGGTATGGTCACTATGGAAAACAGTATGGCAATTCCTCAATAAAATAAAAATAAAATTGCTGTATGATGCATCAATTCCACTTCTTGGTATATACTCAAAACAAGTGAAAGCAGAAACTTGAACAGATATTTGTACATCAGGTGCATAGCAGCATGCTTCACAGTAGCCAAACGATGCAAACAACCCAAGTGCCCACTGATGGATGAGTGGATAAATCAAATGTCATCTGTCCATACAAAGGAATATTATTCAGCCTTAAAAAGGAAGAAAATTCTGACACCTATTACAACATGGATAAACTCTGAAGACATTATGTGAAATGAAAGAAGCCAATCATAAAAAGACAAATACTGTCTGATTCCACTTACATGAGGTATCCTGAGTAGTCAAATTCATAGAGACAGAAAGTAAGATGATGACTGCCAGGGCTTGGGGAAGGGAGAATGAAGAGTTGTTGTTTAATGGGGACAGAGTTTCAGTTTCACAGATTGAAAAGCGCTCTGGAGCTTGGTTGCACAACAATGTGAATGTCCTTAACACTACCAAACTGTACACTTAAAAACACTTAAGATAGTAAATTTTATGTGTATCGTATCACAATTAACAGAGAGATAGAGAGATAACTGGTATGCACGAAGGCGTCTGAGTCTGCACCTAGGTCTTCTTTTTTTTATTTCATTTATTTATTTACTTATTTATTTATTTATTTACTGTATGGGGGAGATCATTAGTTCTATTTATTTATTACTATTATCATTTTTCTTTCTAATGGAGGTACTTGGGATTGAACCTAGGATCTCATGCATGCTAGGCATGTGCTCTACCATTTGAACTACACCGTCCCTCCTCACCTAGGTCTTCTTGCCTACTAATTAGCACTTGTCCTTCGGGCCTCTGATCGTCCAGTGGTGCCCACTGAAACATCTGCTCCTTCCAGAGATCCTCCCCAAATCCCCAGACATAACTGGTGTTACTAGAAAGAATGTCTGCTGGCAGTGGAAGCATAGGAATTTTGGTGTGTTCACTTACTGTCTGAGTGAAAAAAAATATTCTCCGAGTGCCTCCTCTGTGCCAGGCATGTCTCAAAGGCTGCAGGCAGAGCAGTGAGGGAGGCTGTCTCGGCCCTGCCCTCAAAGAGCCCACAATCTGGAAGGGAAACCAGAACCATCAAAATGGACCACATAGTATAATAAAGAGCCAGGATGGAGACTCACAAGCATCCTAGAGAGGGGTGATTTACTGCCTGGTGTGGGAGTGGGTTCTATGAAGGGAGCCTTCTCTGAAAAGGACCAGCAGGGCTTAGGCAGGCAGCTGAAGACAGCGAGGAGGGTATTCCAGGCAGAATGAGTCCTGGATAAGGGGAGAAGAGAAATAGGGGGAAAAGAGAAGGGTTGAGGCAGGAAGGCAGAGAATGTTAATAGCAGAGTTGAGCAATAACCACAAAGAGTTTCAAGGACTTTATTAACTTGTAAATGCCTCTACTGCAGATGCTAACATGAAGAGTCTGCCACCCACCACCAACCTCAAGGCCTCTTCAGAAATGCTCTGCACAGAGCGGTTATGGCCAGAGCTCTTGTCCACCTCCTTCTCCAGGTGGCATTGCCGACAGCTCGTTCCTCACTCCATGCCCTGGCATGGACCAGGAACCAGGAGCAGCATCATCCCTCTTTGGTCCAGAGGAGACTGCAGAGGTCCCACTCTTAGTTGG
Organism: Camelus bactrianus; assembly: GCF_048773025.1. Taxonomy (NCBI): domain Eukaryota; kingdom Metazoa; phylum Chordata; class Mammalia; order Artiodactyla; family Camelidae; genus Camelus; species Camelus bactrianus. Next base: position 115,215,149 of record NC_133575.1, on the reverse strand, counting down.
CAGGCAGACAGACAGGTCAAGAGGGCTGGACTTCGAGGGCGTGACAGGGAGAGGCAGTGCTGAGTGAGCACTCTCCTACCTGTCCCCTCCACACCTTTTGCCTCCCTTGGGAGACAGACAATGGGTACCTGTGCTGAATGTCTGCGGCCAATGCTTGAACTACACAAGTGTGCAGGGAAATGGAGATATTCAGAACACATATTAAAAAAGCAAGGGCCAGAACCAAATGGGAAGTGGCTAGGGGCAAAGGAGCTCAGAGAGATGGGAGCACTGCCGCGGGGTGCACACCACCCTGCAGATGGGCTTCTGCAGGCCAGTGCAGCTGCTCCCCTCAGACAGGCTGAAGCTTCTGGAAGCAGAGCCAAACACAGTCTGTTCTGTGCACACGATTGGCTGTTAGTTGGACTTGGAGAAGGGCTTCTGGATGATTGAGCCAAAAAGCTGTGTACCAAGAGGCTTCTGGGAGAATTCAAGGGGACATGAGGGTAATGCATGTATATGTGGGGACCTACACAGCTCTTCTAGCTCCTGGGGTTAAGGCCAAGGCTGGAGAGGCGGTTGGGCCCAAGCCATTATGGCTTCTCAGCAGCAGCTGGCTCGGGGCTGTTCATCCCTTCTGACAGGTAGTCGTCGTCCTCATTATTCTGCTTCATTTTGGTTTCCAAGACTGTGATGCGCTGCTTGAGCTTCTGCTGGGCCCCTGTGTACTCAGCCAGCAGGCGGGTGAAGCGAGTGTACAAGGTCTCCATGTTGGTCTCCAGCTGCTCTAGCTTCTCCTGAACATCGACCTCCATGCTGGCTGCCACTTCATTCTCATCCAGCAGCCCTTCCTTCATCAGGATCTCCCGGCCCCTCTCCTCCAAGACCTTCTTGGCATCAGGGTACTCAGTCACAGCTTCCATAAGATCATCCTTGGACAAGCAGAAGAGATCTGAGTAACCAAGGCTGCGGATATTAGCTGTGCGTCGATTGCCCATTTTGCTGCCCTTAATGTTAAGGATACTGATCTCTCCAAAGCAACTCCCAGCTGAGAGCAGGGCATACTGAGTGACACCATCGTCGGCCACCACTGCCAGTTTTCCCTCCTTGATTATATACATCTCCTTCCCAATGTCCCCTTTGCGGCAAATGTAATCCCCAGGGCTAAAGACCTGAGGACGGAGCTTTAATACCAGCTCCACCAGCAAGCCAGCCTCACAATCCTGGAAGATGCGCACTTTCTTGAGTGTGGACAGGTGGACGTTGATGGCTATTTCAGCCCTCAGCTTGGCTGGCAGGTTCTTGAGAACTTCCCGCTCATCCACACTCTTCTTATTGGTCCACAGGTAGTCAAACCACCTAATGACCTTGGCTTCCATCTCCTTGCTGACCTTGCGGAATTGCATGTAATGTTTGACAGCGTCAATTTTGGCCTGGAACTCAGCCCGGGTGGCATTCATGTTGGAGATCATAGAGCCCACATTTCCCACGATGGTGGCAAAGATGAGGACACCAATCAGGAAGTCAAAGATGACAAATAGGTACTCCTCATCCTTTACAGGGGGTGGTGTCTCCCCAATGGTGGTGAGGGTCAGTGTAGACCAGTAAAGACAGTAGATGTATTCCCTAGCCAGGTAGCCATACTCAGGGTCAGTGATATTGGGGTAAACCCAAGTGTCAACTCCAAAGCCAATGGATTTGGAGATGGCATAGTAGATGCAGGCATTCCAGTGGATGATGACCAAGATATAGAGGACCAGGTTGCTGATGCGGAAGATGTTGGGGTAGCTGGTGCGTGTCTCAGTGCGATCAAAGAACTCAAACATGCGGGCAAAGTGTAGCAGGCGGTTGAAGCGCACCTCAGGGCTGTGGATGCCCACAGCAAAATAGATCAGGTCCGTTGGGATGATGGAAGCCACATCCAGCTTGAATTGCAGGGTGTGGATGTAATTGTCCCGCAGCTTCTTGGTGTCTTTGACCAGCAGCCCCTGTTCCAGGAAGCCTAGTGGAGGCACAAGCCAACATATCACCTCTGCCCTCAAGCCTGTCCTTCTGGATAGACTAATGCTCAGTGAGGAACAAACTGCTTACTCAACCCTCACTCCCAAGGAGGGGTATAAGAAACTCGTATAGCATGGCTGGCCATAAGTACCCTAAACGATCACCTCCAGATCTGAAACACACTAAGCATGTAGGGAACATGAGGTTCAAAAGGGACAGGCACCAACCTGTGTCCCAGCCAGACAGTTGAGGCTAACATCATGCGAAGATGATTTCCTGAGAATTTGAACTCAAGCCTTTGGACTTATGAGTGATGCTCCTGCCTGTGCATCCCGGTTGCTTATTTACCTGTGCGCAATCGGATGAAGAGGTCTGCGATGTAGACCACATCTGAGAAGTAGTCCAGCACCAGCCACACTAGGTAGTAATTTTTCTGGAGGTCATTGAAGCAGGCTCTGCAAGAAGACAGGACTGGGCTTTACCCTCAAAGCCAGCCAGAATCCCCTGAAGTCCCCAAACTGCCCACTGTGAGCAGGGTTTCGGATGGCCACCAGGAGCACTGATGAGACACACCAAGGAGATACAAGCAACTACTACTCCAACCTATATTATCACACAGACTTCACTACATAGACAGCACCATGGACCACTGCTTGTCTGTCACAGCCACTAGACTGTGAGCTTCCAGAAGATAGAGACTTAGTCATTACTGCATGCCCTGTGTCCTAGCCCAGAGTACCAAGATTCAAGTGCTCAACAGGTATGAGTTGAATAAAAAATGAGTTGTTGGAAGAATGACCTACAACACACAAGTAAAGAGCCTCCACGCTCATCTCCTCAACATATACCTACTGAGAACCCAACATGGAGCTCTAGCCAGTCTAGCTGAGAGCAGTAGCTTGGCTTAGACTAGAGGCAGTGGGGATGAAGAGAGGTTGGGGGCTGCAGGAGAGTTTTAGGAGGAATGGCCAAGACTTGGTGACTGAATGGGTAGGGGCCTAGGGAGAGGGCAGAGGAAGAGGTAGAACCCAGGATGATGACTCTGACTACTTGGATACACTTAGAACAAAGCCCCAGCGCCCTCCCCTGGTGCACAAAGTCTGCAGAACTGGTTTGTGCTGACCTCTCTGATGCCTCACTTGCAGTCCCCCAGCCACAATAGGCCATCTTGAAAGAGGGTCTTTGCGCTGTGTGGTTCCTTCTTTCCAGCACATTCCCTCCACCAACCTCAGGCATATAAATAGCCAACTGCCTCTCACCACTCAGGTCTCTGCTAAGGTATCACCTCCTCAGAGAGGTCTTCCCAGACTTCCCTTTATCTAGTAGCTCCCTGCCTCAGTCCCTGGGGTCACCTTGAGCATTGGTTTTTTCATGTTTACTGTCAGTGGCAACCACTAGCCTGAGAGCTCTAGGAGCACAGAAACCACATGTGTCTTGCTCACAACAGCATCCCCAGCACTGATAACAGAACCTTGCACTGAACAGGTGCTCAGTCAAATCCTTGTTGAGCGAATGACTGAGGTGGGGGGATGGTGTAGGGTGGGAAATGCTGTAAAGAAAAGCTCCACGTAGAGTGGCTTCGGAAATGGGAAAGCAAGAAGAATCTCCATAGGTTGAAAATGGGGGAAATGAATTTTCTCTTGAGGAACAGCATGTTATGAGCCAAGAGTACTGTGTGCTGGGGCTGGGGTATGTCCAGAAGGTGGCGTTAGAGAGAAGGCTGGGTCCAGAGGACCTCGAAGGCGGTGCTGAGCTCTTGAACTTCATCCTGTGGGCAATGAGGGACCACTGAAGGGTTTGTGAGGGAGGAGTGACACCATCAAATCCCAGTTTCTATCAACCATGCTGGTTGCAAGTGTGGAGGGTGCACGGGATGGGGCAAGAGTGTCTGTAAGGAACGGCTGCAGGGCTATAGCCGTTGTTCCAGGGAGAGAGGAGGGCTACCTCACCTGGGACGGTACTGATGTGGAGGAGGAGATAGGAAGAGATTACAGACACCAGGAAAAGGGTAGACATGAAGCTTTAGCAGCATATTACATCTCGTTGGGGTAGGAGGAGTTGGGGTTAATAGGGCAGAGGGAGTGCTGTTGGCAAGCGGGGAATCCAGAAAGAGGACTGGGTTGGAGTGAATTGTGTGCCCACAACTGGGACTGGTGTGCGCTCAACCCCAGGACCTGTGGACTGGGTTGCTTTGACTACCCCCTGCTCACCTGGCCACCAAGAGGCACCAGTTGTAGAAGACAGGCATGGCAATGACAGACAGCCAGCGGTAGTACCAGTCCCCAGCTGGATCCAAGACAAAAAGTTCAAATTTCTTCCTGAGGAGATAGACAGAGGACAGGCTGGGGAACCAGGTTGGCAGCACCCCAGCTCCAAGAGGCCCTAGAAAAGCGACCCCTGAGGGAATGTGCATGGTGAAGAGTGGGTTGACTTAAGGCCTCATTTTTTAGGAAGCCACAACCTGGTACTGGGCGTCCGAGCTCAGATGGGTAAGAGATATCCCTCATCCCATTTTGACCCCACATGCGCCCGTTGGCTCTTACGCCCTCTGGAGGCCTCTTGCAAAGATAGCGCGGTGAGGGGGCAGCACTTTCACGAAGAGGGGCCTCAGGCACTAGGGAGGGGCTTCCACAAGATGGTAATGAGGGCTCAGGGCCCCTTCCCACACCCGTCCCTCCTGGGAAGAGACAGGAACTCCAAGCAAGTGACCACCATGTGCTTCCTGCACCGCCTCTCCCCACAAACTCCCCTTCACCCTCCCTGCTTGATTCTCCCCGCCTCCAGCCCCCAAATCACTTTCCCAGATGCTGTGTCCTGCCTTGGCAAGAGCTCTCTTCCTCTAATGGCCAAAGTGGGGAATGTCAGCTTGGCCAGACATCCACAGTCGCCTACTCATTCCTCAAAGAGCAGATTCACTAGCTCTGCCTTCCTTGCCCTCCCGCCTCCTTCTAGCTCAGTTGTTCCTGGGACTTACCCTGCCAGGCAGCCCTCTGTATGGCCTCTTCAGAGATCCACCTCTGCACCCACATGGGCGCTGGTATTGGCATCCCCTGGACCGCACTCCCTGGTTGCACCCTCCTCTGCATCCACTGACTGCTAGAACCAAGGTTGCGGCTGGAGCAGCCTTGGCTGAGCACACCCCTCCAGCCCACATTCGGGTGCCCTGATACTTGCTTCATGAGCAGCAGCAAGAGGACATCTGGCCAGTGGCAGCTAAGGGAATAAAAGCCAGCAGGGGCTCCCATGGCAAGTGGGCCACTGTCAGAAAGGAGGCGGGCATGGAGAATGATGGAAATGTTCTCAAGGTAAAACCATAGCAGGTCTCCCCTGCCCACCCATTTTCCTGCCAGGACAGGGCTGGTGAGCCCCTGGTCAGTCCCCAGCTGCGGTATAAGGAAGCCCTCAATCACATGCTTGGAAGCCCTTCCAGCCCCAAAGGCTGGATGGCCATACTTGGTGCCGTTGCCCTCGCCGTCCTTGTTGCCTTTGCCATCCCCTTGCTGTGTCGTCACAGTCTGGAGCTCAGGCCCACGGAAACGTTCAAGGAATGAGTCTGGTCTAGGCTCCTCCTCACGTAAATTCTTGTTGGCCCACTCTCTGATGACCCCCACCAGGCGGACGATCCTAGAGGTGAGATAGGGAGCATGAGATAGAGAGAACTGTGCTGTGTGGAGAGGACCTATGCAGAGGGCAAGGGGCTGGGGCTCGGGCGTGACTCTGAATGCAGCCTGAGAGATAAACGGCTAGTCTGGGAAGACTTCCTGGAGGAGGTGAAGTGTCAGTTGATTGTGAAGAACAAACAGAAGGTCTCTGGGGCAAGATGGAGATTGTGCTAAGGGCGGGCAGGTCAGGAGGAAAGTTGGCTCAGGCTTCCTGATTTCTCCATTCAGCCTGTGAGTCTGGGATGCAGACCTCAGAGCCCTCTACCTAGGCCCGTCTGTTGGGAAGGATCTCCTCTTGACGCTGCCACAGACAAGTCTGAAAGGAAACCTCCACCAGCCACTCCAAGCCTGCTCACAGGAGCCTCCTCCAAAGGAAAATGTTGAGCTAGGACAGCGCTGACAGTGCTTCACAGAGGTCTTGGTAGAAAGGCCCAGTGGGATCGAGAGGAGAAGGTCCCTGATCTGACAGGCCCTTGGGAGGGAGGGGGTAGCAGCAGGGCAGTGGTGAAACCCACCTGCGGAAGCCACCCCTCCTCTGCTGGGGGGCATCCATCTCCGCCAGCCTCTGTAGTTCTGAAGGGGTATCATCGTCAGCCGCAGACTGCGGCCTGCAGAGGAAGGAGCAGAATTAATCAAGGCTTTTTTTCTGGGCATGCCTTGTCTCCTATTAGCACTCTCCCCTCCTGGGAGATGCCTAGAAATCCCGTGGTCCTTTTAGAGGGTGTCCTGGAGCCCAAGATCACTTGCTCTGTGCCAGTGAGGCAGAGCTGGGAGGAAGCAGCTGCCTCAAGGCCATCTCTGAAATGACCCACCTGCTGCTGGCCCTGTGGTCTTCTTTGCCATTGGCCTTGACGGCTGGAGGTGCATGATTATTGCGGTTATTGGCTGGGGAGCTCTTCACACCATTGGTTTCTTCTGTCATCCTCCATGTATGATCAGGACCCTCACCTGCCGGGGAGATGTCCAAGAGGAAGGTAACAGAAGACCCCGGTCCCCATATGAGGCAGGAGAGTTGCAGATGAGCACAAAGAACAGAACCAGGGCCCACATGGCAAACCCAAGCTTCCCTGGCCATGGAGGCCAAGAGGATCTGCATTGCCTAGGTGGCCTGCTCCCAGCACCAAGGAGATGATGGTGTTCACCCACCCTGGCAGCTAATTTAAAAGGCAAACAGTGCTAAATTGCAAAATGTGTTTCTTTTTCTTTTACCCCAGTGAATTTTTTTGACATATGAACTATCGAAGGTAAAACAAAGCAAAACAAACAAAAAACTGTTTAAGCCATCTTATGGTGTCCCTGCTCTGCAGATGGCTGGCACATACTTATGCTGCCCCCAGACTCCTGCCCCGTGGCAGGCGATATATCTCCTTGGCCCAAAGCACTGTCACCCTGCCCCCATCTCTCTGCTTCTCCTCACCCGAGACCACCTCAGAGCTCATGGTTCTCAAGTTGGAGCCCCATGTCTCACTGACACCTTCACCAGGGGCACTGTCTCTGGGGTCCCTTCCTTTCAGCATCAATCACATTCTCTCCAGCACATCCAAGCCGAGGAACAAACAGTAGCCTGGTGGGTGGGGCAGGTATTGAGGAGGAGAGAAGGAAGAGCTCTCATGGGCTCTGTAAGCAATGGTCCAAGTCAGGACTCTCTCCTCTGGGCTATGGGGAGCCTTGGAAAGACCAAGTAGGAGCATGACAAAGACAGCATTATATTTCAGAAAGAGCCTTCTGACTGCTGGGTAGAGAATGGATTAGCGGGCAAGCAAGAGTGGAGGTGAGGTGGAGGAGTCTGGAGAAGATGGTGCCAATGGAGCCTGAAACAAGTGGCAGAATGGACGGGGCTTGGAGATGGGTTGGGTTTGGGTAGTAGAGAGAACAAGTGGGTGGGATCATGCAGAAGACCCGTGGAGAGCCCCAACACTTCAGAGCTGAGCATACTGAGAGGGAAAAAATCCAGAAGTGAGACAGGAGATTGTGTTCTACTGTGTGTCCTGCATGGGGTCAGGGGGGCTGGGACAGTTCTTACCTGCTGAGGCTGGTCAGCACACCCCGCCAGATTTAGTCACAAATGATGAGCACGCCCCACTAATTACCTGTGGTCCCTCCTGCTGGAGCCCCCCACCCCCACCCCAGCTTGTTCCAGCTTCTGAAGCTGTCACCATGGTGATGGCAGGCACGTCAAGCTCTGCAGTGAGTGGTAATAACAAGCAGCCTCACAGCCGCTCGCCTGGTTCCGCTCTCTGTGGGACTACGACACCGGGATGCTAATGAGGGCACCTGAGGGAGAGGAACCGGCATCCTTGAGTCCCGGCTTGGACCCTGGAGGTGGCAGACCATGGAGACAGAAAGTTCCAGGCAATGCAAACAAAGCTGGGGCTCCTTGCATTGATCAGGGTCTCAGGGCTGGCCTCCTGGAAGCCTGGAGATGAAGAGGGGCTGTAACAGAGACCCAGAGTGGGACTCAGTAGAGCACTGCTCAGTGGATGAATGGCAGGGGCAGAGGAGGGGCAGCAAAAGTCAAGTCCATTACAGGGATGGAGGGAACACTGGTGTGGGAGGCTGGACCCGGAGTGCAGAGTGAGCTATGATTACAGGAATGGGGCAGAGGAGGCCCAGGCCAGCCCAGGGAGCCTGCAATCACTTGGACCCCTCCTCTCTTTGCTGATCCTCCCCAGTAGCAGTGGCCCGTCATTACTATCACGTCCCAACGCAGGTGTCTCTTTCAAGCTGCACACCTAGGTAAAACTGAACTTGATACCTTCGCCTACAAATCAGCTTCTCCTCCAATTTCCCAATCGCCCAAGCCGGAAACCCTGATGTCACCATGACTCCTTGTTTGCTTCACTGATCACATCCAAGCAGCCTCTGTCCTCAATTGATTGTCACCCCCACAAAGGGTCAAAAGTCTTTCCACTCACTGCCCTCTGTCCCCAAGGCACTGGCCTGGTCTCCAGCCTTCGCTGTTGCTCTCCAGGCTTGCTGCAGCAGACTCTGACTGGCCCAGCGCTCACTGGGGTCTGGACTGGAGGGGAGACATGGACACCATTAAGGTTGCTGGGAGTTAAGCTCTCAGTGGGAATGAGTGGCCCCTCGTAGCACGAGAGCAGAGGAGGAGGCTGAGGGGAGAATCCTGAGGAGTTGCAAAGGTGACAGATGGCGGGAGGAGTGGACCAAGTGGAGGAGTCTGAGGAGGACAGGGCCCAGGAGAGGGAGCATCTCAGGAAGGGAGGAGTCTGCAAGGCCAGTGCCCCACCCCCACATCCGGAAGAGAAGGGCTGCCCACAGAGCCTAACCCTTCCTCCCCCTGAGATGAGACCTGGATGGGGCCCACGTCCAACACCCCGTGATGACCACATCAAGGCCAGATTCAAGGAGTGTTAGTAGAGAGGGTGTGTTAGCAGGGTTTTGGAGTGAGTAGCAGGAAGTGAGGGGCAAGAGATAGATAAGAGAATGTAGCTGACTCTTTCTAGAAGCTTGACCAAGAGAGTGGGAGCTGGAGGATGTGAGATTGTGAAGGTTCCTTTGTGTTGCACTGTTGTTATTCTTTTACAGAAAGGAGATAGTAAAGCAAGTGTGAAGGTTTTGAGGAGGGATTGAGGAGATAATGAAAATATCTGTGCTGGTGACCAAGGCCAGTTCGGGCTGGAGCTCATGAAAGATGAATGTAATGGGTCCAGGTACCAGAGAAGTGAGAGTGGACTTAGCAGGAACACAGTGGGAGGGGCCACTGAAGAGCAGGCCAGGAGGGAAAGAGGGGACAGGCAGACATTTTAGATGGAGGTGGGGGAGAGTGAGAGACAGTTGAAAAGACTCACTCATGCCACACCCAGTATTGTTACTGAAATGGGAGGGGGTTTCATATTCAGAGGCATCAGGCAGCAGAGATGCTGAATTGGGAGGAGGCCAGAAAGTTTGCAATCAATCGCTGCTGCAAGGATACACAGGGGCAACCAGGCAAGTGTGAGGGCAGAGCTAGGATGGATAATGAAGACAGTGGACCACATGGTTGGCAAAGAGAAGGGAGATGGGCAGGGGACCCTAGATGGAAATTGGGATCCTTGAGGAGGGAGACTTTCAAATCAAGACACAATTGTGTAAGAAGCCTGACATCAATCATGCTGTACTTCTGGGCCTCTTTGCTCCTCATCCACAAGTTGAAAAGCCTGCCTTGTCCAAGGAGTCTCTTGGACCCTGGTTGAAAGCATTCTGAGGACAATTCCTCCAGAAATATTAAGCATTAAGATTAAATATTAAGATTGAGCAGGTTTGTGCCTCTTTCACATCTCACTGCTTCATCTATTCCATGCACATTCCCAAGGCACCTGCTGTGCACCGGCCTCTGCTAGGTGTTGAGGTTAGAGACAGGAGTCTGGCAGAATCTCTGACCCCGGTGTTGCTCCCAGAATAAAAGAGAAAGCCAGGAACACAATTCATCCTCAAAGTCGCTTTTCTGTCCATGTCTATTCTGTTTCTCAGCAGCCTTTGATGCAGTTTATGTAATCTCTCCTTCTTGAAATCACGGGTTCCACTCTCCTGGTTCTCCTCCTGCCTCACTGGCCACTTCTTAGTGTCCTCTAAAGCAGCATCCTCTTCTTTCCCGATTTTAAAATTTGGATGTCCTGAACTCAATGTTTGGATAGATTCCTTATCTTTTCTCTCTTCATCATTTCTTCATCCAGCCTTCTGGCTTTAAACACATCTATATGCTTATGACTTGCAAATTTTAAGCCCGGCCCACCCTCTTTCCTGAACTCCAGCTTGTCTCCCTCACCTGACCACTTGGATGCTGAATAGGCATCTCAGGCTAAATGTGTCTACAACTGAGCTCTCAATCTTTCCCTCCAAACCTTATCCTCTAGCACTCATCTGCATCTCAATAAAGGCAATGGTCTTCTACTGGTTATTCAAGTCAAAAACCTTAGAGTCATCCTTGACTCCTCTCTTTCTTCCATACCCTCACGCTTTACATGTCCAAATCATGTGGACTCTATCTTCAAAACACACCCTGTATCCAGTCACTTCTTACTGTCTCCACCATCATCATCTTAGTACAAGGTACCATCTTGTCTCAGTGCCTGGCACACAGTAGATGCTCAATAAGTAAGTTTTGAATGAAGAGTCAATGAATGACTGTACTTTTCTCAGTTCATTACTCCCTCTCTTTCTACTTCCATTACTCAGCTTAGACCTCCACTACACAATTAGTTGATTTTAAAAGAACATATGACACTTCTGCTTCTGGACAAGATGGAGTAAGGGGGAGTGGACATACCCTCCAGAATGAAACAAAAAAAACTCTGACAAAATACAAAACAACAGTTTTTAGGATAGTAGACATTAGGCAACAATGGACAGTGATCCCTAAGAGACAGGAAACAAATGACGTATTCCTTGCAATAGACCCAGATTGCTCTCTTGTGAGAGTTTCCAGACCATGACACAGAGAGGGAAAACCCAGGTAGAGCCCAGTGGGTTTCCAGGGTTGATAAAACAGAGAAGAGAATCCAAGGAGACCAAGGAAGATGATAAGAGCCTGCAGAACAGTACTGGAGAAGAGAGAGCTGTAAGGAGAGAGAACTCTGGCGATCTGAAGAGAGCCCCACTCAAGTATGCAGCTGAGCATTTATCAGAACACACCTATGAGGAAGCTATCCATGCTGGGGAAAGAGCCATCTCTCCAAATTAGAGGTTATAATCCCCATGCCTAACACAGGCTTGGAATAGTACCTGATGCCACCAACTAGAAAACCTAATGGTTCATGCACTGGGTAGTGTATCTAGAAGGGTCTTGTTGCTGCAGTGGGGAATAATTAGTTTTGACACTGAGAACTGCTCTGGTCCCACTGAAAAAAATCTGAAAAGCAAGACTCAAAGGGATGAAATTCTTTCCAAGTAATTTAACTTTATCACCATACAAGGTTCAAAAATATTTTTAGAAATAAAAAAAAAATCCAGCATCCAAAAAGGTAAAACTCACAATGTGTGCCATTCACTTAAAAATTACCAGATATACAAATAATTTCTCTATAATGAAGAGGAAGCAATCTATCAATCAAAATAAACCCAGAACGGACACAAATGTAAAATTACCAGAAAGGACGTTAAAACAGTTAATATAACTATATTCCATATGCTCAAAAAGTTCAGTAAAGGTATGGAATATATGAAAAGACCCACATCAAACTTCTAAAGATGAAAACTACAAATTGTGAGATGAAAAATACATTAGACGAGACCAACAGTAGATCACATATTGCAGAAGAGATTACACGACACAATAAAACTGTCCAAAAGGAAGCACAGAGAAAAAAAAATCAGAAAAAGAAAGGATAAAGCATCAGCAAATTGTGGGGCAACTTCAAGTGGCTCAATTTAAGTACAGCTGAAGTTCCCAAAGGAGGGAGGTGGTAGAAAGGATATTTAAAGAAATAGGGGCCAAAATTTTTCCAAATTTTGTAAAAAAAAAAAAAAAAAAAAAAACTACAAATCCACAGATATAAGCAGCTCAATGACATCCAAGTAAAAGAAGTATGAAGAAAACTGTACCAAGGCACATTATAATCAAATTGCCCAAATCCACTGGTAATGGGAAAGTCTTAAAAGTAGCCAGAGAAATCAGACACACAAAAAGTAAGGATGACATCAAATGCCCAGTGATAAAGATAAGGATAACAAGGCCTCTTTGAAGAGCTTGAGGCTTTCCTTCCATCTTCCAGTCAGACATTACTCTCTGGCTGCCCTTGGACAGGCGCAGCTCACCTTGTCCCAAGTCACAGTGAATTCATCACCACTATCAGCCTTTAGACATTCACGACTGACTGAGCCTCAAAGCCTTCAGCTTCTGGTTTCAGAGTGGCTTGACACTCAAACTCCTCCCTTGTGGGCACTTCCAGGCACATTCTCTCTGTGCACCACGTTGCCAAGTTCCCAAAGTCCTGGAGTGACAACCGAGTCGAGACTATACCAGCCTTCTTGCCAGCCCCCTGCACAAGCGTATGCACTGTGTGTGTCTGCATTGTTACGCTCTGCAGCCCCACGCAGCACTGGGGCTGGCTCCTGGAAAGCACTCCATACATACTGTTAGAAGGAAGGAAGGAAGAGGGTAAGGGAGGGAGAGGGCAAAGAAGACATAAAGGCTACATGTTGGTGCAGTTCCTAGTAATCTCAGAAGACAGAGCTCAGAGGAAGGAACTGCTAGTAGGTGAGTCTGTGTCTAGCGGGTCTTCCCAAAGGGCACATAAAACCTTCCAGGTGACCAGATGTCCCAGCTTCTTTTATAGTCCAGGCCATCCTGACCTCAGATTCAAGTTAATACCAGCCAATGTTTTCCAGCTGTGACTGGGAAGGGAACTCTTCCATGACTGACAGCCCAGAGAGGCAGACTTGAAGTCTCAGCCAGAAACTACTGCCCTAAATATTTAATTCTGGCCATTGCAATGGGAAAAGTGCCAAAATGGTGCCAAAGGGAGGGTTGTGAGCACCATAGGTGGCAGGGCACTAGGATAGGCAGACAGGAAAGCAGGAGGTGGGCGGGCAGGTAATCGGCGAAAAGGAGAGCCAAGAGGAAGCTAGAACCTGGGGGTGCAGGGGGCAGCTTGTCATTCCTTGAGCAGCTGCCACATGCTATTAACACTTGACCTAAGTTAACTCATTTAATGCTCCCAGCAACCCAACCAGGCTGCTGCTCTTACTCCCCCGTTGCCTAGATTCACAGCTATGCAATCTGACTCTAATGGCACCCTCAACGCAGGGCCAGCCAGGAAGGTGAACAGAACCAGGGACTTGGGCATGAGTACCAAGAGGAGAGTTAGGTCAGAGCTGAACCAGGCGCAGCTGACTCTTGGGGCTGACTTTGGAGGGTGGAGCTGAAGCCACAGTGACCCCTTGTGCCCCAGGCCTGGAGGGACAATTGAAGGGGGCCCAACTGTAGAGTGAAGGAGAGTCACAGGAGCTGAGGACAGGCAGCCCCAAGCTGCAGATGGAGAGGAGGCTTGGTACTCACTAGGCGGGCAGAGATGGTCACCTCCACATGAGCTGGGACCAGCTGGGCCTGGTTCCCTGCTGGGTCCCAGCGCTAAGGAGAGTGTCAGGTACAGGTTGGATGGATTGAGAGATCATCTACACTACCAATTCCAAACTCTGTATTTGAGCATCCAAACCCCTTCTGGGTCTCACCACACCCATCTTTGCAGATTCACCCTCTGTGGGATTATCTCACGTTGGAGCCCGGCAGGGGGTGGCCTGGGCTGATCCTGGCAGTTCTGAGGTCCCATGATACCTAAGGGTCCACACCCTGTCAGCCACTGTTGGGACTCATCTCAAAGCACATGTGCCCAGTATAAGCACTCAGTGTCCTTCCCTCTGGAGAAGGCAGCCACCACCCTGGAGTCCTTCATTTGACAAGTGGTACTAAGGGCCCTGCCTGTGCTCCGCCAACAGCAGGGACTGGACACCAGCAGGAAGTCTACAGAACAGGCTACCACGACACCAGCTGCTTCCTTTACGGGAGAAGCACCATATACATGACCCCCCATCCGTACATCTGTTACTATTCATTTGCAGAGACCCCTGGAGCTCCAACGGGCATGGTCCCCATCCGTTGAGAATTGGATGCCCAGAAAGACCCTGGGCCAGGCCACTAGTGGAGGCAGATGTAGGTGGTGAGGCCCACAGGCTCCTCCCTCTCTCCCACCTAACCCCGCCTGGCCAGGCAGGCTCTTGGCCCCGCTGTTGTCTCCTAGGAGGCTGACGGGGGGGGGGGGGTGACTGGAAAGGCTTGGAGCAAAGGTTCAGCTGCCTTGAGGCAAACTCAGTGCCTCACTCGGTGCCTTCACACTCCTAAACCCCCAGGATTTCATTTGACTGCTTCAACAAGGGGAAAATTTCCCCACACAACCCCTTTCCCTTGGCTCCCCGGGCAGATGACACACACGGGGGCTCGTGTCAAGCCCAGCTCTGAGGCCTGCACACTTTCAGGGCCTCCCATCCCAAACCCACAGAGGTCACTAGCCAGTGGCCACAGGAAGGTGTCAGCCCTCCGTCAGTGGCCATCTCAGACCAATGTCAGCCCCCTTCCTCACCAATCAGATGGCTTCAGAGGCAGGGTGTCCCCTGGTCACAGTCAGCATTTGTTGGTCCGTCCGTGACACCTCAGAACAGAGACGAGCCCTCGGGGTTCATCAGCACCTGATGCTCCTGTCCCCACACCCGTGGGGTCCCTGAACCCCAACGCAGTAGACAGCCTCTCAGTCAGAGGGCTGCCCGCCTTGCTCGAGGCCAGCAGGGGAGACTGGCATTGGCCCAGAGGAGCTCATGCCCACAGCTGAGGCAAACTCGAGACCCTGGGCTAGGGCAGCACTTGCCCCCTGGAGAAGCTGTTCTGGCTGCTGGCTGGATGCCACTCTCACTGTGGGCTCCACACACCCCAGGCTGCCAGCAAGAGAGGGCTGGATACTGGGCTGCCTGGCCGTGGAAGCTGCAAGTCTGCCCAGACCTAGGAGCCAGCCCCTCCCAAGCTCCCTGAGGAGCCCTCCCTTCCATGGAACACGCATCGCTCAGGGCTTTGTGTCTGGGGACTCAAAGCCACCAGCTCAATGCCCCGTGCACCTGCCTCCTGGCCTTGTTCGCAGTCCCGGCCAGCCTACCTGGCCAGAGAACAAGCCAGTGGGAAACCTGGGAGAGACAAGAGGTCCCTAGGGTGGGGCAGGTTGGGGAAGGGACCTGCTGGCAATCTATTCCTTTCCCCATCCAGGGCTCTCTGGACTTGGTCTCCAAGAGGGGTGGGGCTGGGGAAAGGAAAGGGGTAGGAGGCTCCTTTTCAAGAGGCCAGTATTTCAGGCTGCTCCCAGGTACAACAGAGCCCCCCTCCGTGCACACTCCTATCTCCCACCCCACCTGCTTGCCCTCTTCCAGCTGCTGGGAGGCTGACCTGAAACAGAAGAACTGGAGTATAAAGTTTCAGCTTCTGCCAGGGCTGGCAGGGGTTTGGAGGCATGGCTAGTGGAACAAGCAGGACGAGGGGCTCACAGCTTTCCCTACCTGCATTCACGGCTTGGGGGGCCCTCTCCTCTCTCTGGGAGCTGTGTGAGGTAGCTTACATGGCTCCTATGCACAGAGCCCAGGGCACGTACAGGTACACATATCTGCACGTCACATCGAAAGTTTGCAAGGATGTGCACAGAGCCAATCACAGGACTTAGCTCTGTGCAGGGGCTTGAAGGTCAGGGGGTGGGGGATAAGGGGTTTGTTAGCTACACCTGTAACGGTTTTGCCTGTTTCAGGAGGATAGTGTCAAAAAAGACTTATGTAATCAAACATCTTTATTTTTTATTTTTTACATTTTTTAAATTGAATTATAGTCAATTGACAATGTTGTGTTAATTTCTGGTGTACAGCATATAAATATATTTCTTTTCATTTTTTTTCATTATTGGCCATTACAAGGTATTAAATGTAGTTCCCTGTGCTGGACAGTAGGACCTTATTAGGATTTTATGTATAGTAGTTACTATCTGAAAATCCCGAACTCCCAATTTATCCCTCCAGAGCCCCTTCTCCTCCTGGTAACCATAAGTTTGTATTCTATGTCTGTGAGTGTGTCTCTATTTTGTAAATAAGTTAGTTTGTATTGTTTTTCAGATTCCAAATTTAAGTGATACCATGTGATATGTGTCTTTCTCTGTCTGACTTACTTCACTTAATATGATAATCTCCATGTCCATCCATGTTGCTGCAAATGGCATTATTTTATTCTTTTTATGGCTGAGTAATAGTCCATTGTGTGTGTATATATATATATACACACACACACACACACACACACACACACACACACACACAACACAACTTCTTTTTCAAGTCATCTGTCAATGGACATTTAGGTTGCTTCCCTATCTTGACTATTGTAAATAGTGCTGATATGAACATTGGGGTGCATGTATCTTTTCAAATTAGAGTTCCTTCTTCCTTCCAGGTATATGCCCAGGAGTGGGATTGACGGATCAGAGGGTAAGTCTGTTTTCAGTTTCCTGAGGAAATCCTCACACTGCTCTCCATAGTGGCTGCACCAGACTACGTCCCCACCAGCAGTGTAGCAGAGATTCCTTTTCCCCACACCCTCTCCAGTATTTATTGTCAAACATTTTTAAAATGCAGTGTGCTGGCCCATAGCGGGTATGCCAGAGAAAGTAATGGTCAGAATGGACTTACATTTTTTGCAGGGTTTTCCACAGAAGGCATGCCCTGAAGGGCAAACTCCTATAGCCAAGGCAAGGCCATCCCTCTCTTCAGGAGGCCATTAGGCAGAGAATTGCTCTATGGGTACCCTAGTCAGAGACCATCCTGCCAGCCCTTTACTTCTGCTGGGTACCAGCTCCTAATCCAGCGTGGGGACAGGTAGTGCACCTCTCTAATACCAAGCCTGGGCAACCCATGGGAAGTCTCACAGAGGAGCTAAACAAGAGGCGGCAGAAGCACCCCCTCCCCTCCCCCCAGCTATGAAGGAGTCCCTCCCCTCCCCCACTTGTCCATGGGGAAGGTGAAGGCTTGTTGGGAGAAAGGCTGGGCTCATGCTTGAGCACTTAGGCAAGGCCAGGGCAGCTTGGCAGGGAAAGAGCATCAAAGGGACAGATGTTCCGGGGGCCTGGCACGAGGCACCGACCCTACAACAGCCACCCCCCTCCCCCCGCCTCCTGGTGCCCCCGCTGCCTTGGAGGCCAGCATAGAGCAGCTCGGGCTTCAGTTCCTTGCAGGAGGCCTCTGGAGATAAGGCAGACAGGCAGGTCTGGGAGCAGCCCAGCGGGCACAGTGCAGGCCCGGGTAGAGGGTCATTGGCCAGGGCCAAGGCCAGGGCTCCACCTTTCACCTTTGCTCACCTAGCCCAGGAGGCATTTCTCCAGGGGCCCCTGCCTTGTTTGTTTGCATCTCAGCTAAATTGCTCTCCAGGGTGAACCTTTGTTTCACAACATATTTTCAACCAGCCTTTTGCTGCAAACATGTCTGCATCAGCTCATGCACAGGCACAGCCAAGTCCCAGAGGCCCGGCCTCGCCCCGCCCTGGAGCAGCCTTCCCTTCTTCAGAGCTTTCCTGCGTGGCCCGGTTGGAGCAAAAGAAAGGGCAAAAAGCAGCCTCAGGGGAGGCACTCAAGGGCATGGGAGTAGAGGGATGGTCTGCAGAGGTGGCCCAGGCTTCCCCCTAGCCCTCGGGTGGCTCCGGGCCTCCAGGGCCCACTTGGAGGATTCAGGGAGGCTCCAGGTTCTCCCTGGGCTTCTTGGCCCTCCTGACTAGAAGCACTTGGGTCTGGGCACTGCTCCCTCCCCACTCTGCAGGGGGCCTTCCTCTGGCCCCCATTTTCTCTCTGCTCTGGCCAGAGAGGGAATCTTCCAACTGTTTCTTCACCACATGTCCTTGTCTCTGCTCTCAGCAGAGCCCAAGCTCCAGCAGCCATGTGTGTGGGACTGCACAGGGATGACAGGGGGCCCACACCATGCTCTCAGAAGTGTTTCAAGCCCCAGACTGTCAGCAGAGGAAGACTCTTCCCATTTGATGGGGCCCAATGAGGGCCATAAGTGGGCGGTGCAGGGGCAGAGCAGGCTCTAGGAGTCAAGTCTTTCTCCGTTCCCCATCCCCCATCCCTGTGCGTCTCTCTCTTTCTCTCTCTCTCTCACACACACACACATTCACTCACAGAGTCATGTTTATTTTATATCTAATGACTAACATACTCCCTCACCTTTATAGATGGAGAAGACTTGGCAGACTTGGGGGATTGGGTAAGGACCAGTTCACCACTAAAGCCAACGATGGTGTAATGACCTGGCCCCTGCTCCAGCCCCCACCCCTGAAAGATGTGTGTCTCTCCCTGGGTCCCAGGGAAAAGGAAGCTGACCTTACGAATGCCTCCTGCAGCCCAGCGTCTCTGCCCTGAGGCCAGGCCCCAAGCAGTGACACTTCTGCCCTCTCAGGCCAAGTCCCACTGCCCGACCCAGCAATCTGCCCTATATGAGGTGAACATAACAGGGCTGTAGACTCGGAGGAGAAGAGTCCAAAACCCCTCTGTGTGGCCTCCCATCCAGCCTCCAGAGCTGAGTCAGGGACCTGTCCCCTAGCTAGGCTGTAGGAGGCAGGCCGAGCCCTCAGCTGGGACTCAGGAGGACCCATACCAAACCAGCCCTGTCAGTCTTGCTGGATGACCCCAGGGCCATGATCCCCCTCTCTGTGACTCAATTTCCTCCTGGGAAAGTGGAAAAGTTTCTGGTCTTGTCTAAGAGGAGATTTCCTTTGATTGAGTCCTTGCAGTGCCTGACCTGGACAAGCTGCTGCAGAACCACTTCCCCAGGAGTGCTCGCTGGCGGGAGCCCAACAGGGAGGACCTGGCCAAACCCTGCCCCTAAGGAGGGTCCTTGCCTGGGCTGAGGATGGTGGGGAGGAAGGGGCAGAGGCAGGGAGAGAGCCAGGGTCTTTATCCAGAGGGACTGTTCCCCATGAGTCCTGGATGCAAGAAGCTCAGCCACCAGGGTTTGCTGCTATCACTTAACTTTTATTGAGAGCGTTATCTGTGCAGAGCCCTGTGCATAATATTGAAGAAAAATGGGGAAAATGCAGCCAAGCCCCTGCAACAGAGGATGGAACAGAACGGACACTGAGGGCCCAGAGGCCAAGTCTAGCTCCAACATAGTCACCGTGGAGCCCTGACAGGCAAGCAGGAAGCACCTACCACTGGTGTTATTGTGTGGACTGGATGCCACCCTCCTCGCCCTCCAGAGGGGCTGCATCTCAGCCCATCCAGACCTTTGGAATGCCACACTTCCCTCACACCTCCCAGCCACCAGGGCCTCCCTCAGGCAGAGTTGGAAAATGGCTCTGATGCTGCCAAAGGCTGCTGAGAGTTGGAAGGAGGATGGGCAGGGGCGGCTAAGGGAGCGAAGGGAAGAAGGGGAGGAGCGGAGGGCTCCAGCTGCACAGTAGGGCGGCCTGAAGCATCACTGGCGCATCCACAGCCACAGGTTGGCGATGCAGACAGACACCAGCATGGTGAAGAACAGGGCTTCCCTGTGGCGCCAGGTGGCATCCTGGTCCTCCAGCGCGCGCAGACGCTCAGTGATCACCTGCAGCTGCAAAGAGATGAGAGCTGGTTGGTGGGCAAGGCTCTTCTGGGGAAGCCCACGGCACATCAGTGGGGGAAAAGTATGACATTAGAATGGGGAGGGGCTTTGCTGTCCTTTGGCGGGTCACAGTGTCCCTAGGTGAGAAGCAAACAGAGCAGCAGTGGAGACCAGGGGCTTGGGGCAGGACTGGTGGGACCTGAGCGCTGGCATGCCTGTGTTCCCAGGCCCCATGACCTTGCCGCCACCATGGCGTTCTTCTGGTTGTCTGAAAGAAGCCAGCCCATCCCAGCTGTGCCAGCAGGACCCAGAGAAGGGCACTTCAGTCTTGGGGCGGGCTGCCATGGGGGTAGCAGCAGCACCAGAGTGATGACCCCAGTGTAGGGTGACACTCAGGGGCCAGAAAGGACCATGAGGAGAGGTGCTCCTCCATGCCCATGCCTGCTGGGGTCTCTTCCTGAGAAGACATGCACTTGGTATGAAAGAAGGTGACCCCTGGCTCCATCCAGTCTCTTCTCACTACTCTGCTCTCTCTACATAGACTTCTATCGTCTTCTGTTCCCCCCTCCTCTGCTTTTTCTCTTCCCCTACTCCCCTTATCTCAGGGAGAGAGGCAGCATTGATGGGACAGAGGAGCCAAGAGGACTGGGAGGAAGGGGAGGCGAGCCTGACCTCGCCTCCGCCACTAGAAGGAAAGAGGACTAGAAAGGCTGTGCATCCTCAAGGTGGATGGCCTCATCACTGTTGATGCCCATGCAAGCCAAGGCCCCACAATTGTGCCTCCACCCTCCAAGTGTATCCCTGGCACATCAGACACTCACCTGTCTTCTCATGACTTCCATCTCCAGCCCAGTGAGCTCTTCCAGGCCAATCTCAGCAATCATATCTGCCTCTGGGTTGCTGGGAAGTAAGAAAAGAGAGAGTCAGAGTTTCTGGTGGTCCCAGGTTGGGCCTGCCAGGGAGCACAGTGGGGCCCTGAAGGCAAGCAGGAAAGGTCGGGGGCTTCTCTGGACAGTGAATGGCAGCCTAGAGTCCTTCCTTTCCCTGGTAAGCAGGTCCCATAGCCTGAGAGCTGGGAGCTGGCCCAGCTGCAGAATGCTAGGAGGCCCCAAATGGGTAAGGGGCCAGAAGGCTCAGGGGCTGGGGCGAGGAGGCCACTAAGCCAGCTGCTGACTGCTCCTTCCTGGCCAGTCTAGTTATAGCCCTGGTCTCTGCCCGAAGAGCTCCAGCTTCTCTCCCACAGGGTCCCTGGGATTGTTCTTACCGCTCATGTTGAAACCTTATGTTTTGGAAGCTGCCAGGATACTCCTGGGCATGGGCATCGCCATGGCCGTATTCTCTCAGCATTCTGGTTGTCGGCAGCTGGGGCCCCTAAAGAAGGAAACGGTCCGTCAAAGTAGGCTCCTTGGGCACAGCTGAGTGGCTGGCCCACACTTTGTCTAGGACTAACAGTGCACCCCATCGGGAGTCACTTGGTGCCTGATACTCTGGAATCAGAAGCTGGTGGCCTCAGGGCACCAGAAGAGCCTGGGAAGCCCACCCATGAGCCGCCAGCCACCACCCCACCTGCACCATGCTCCTCAGTAGCTTCTGGCCAACCAGGGTCCCTGTCCTCTGCCAACACTGTCACATGCAGACATCAGCTGAGTCTGAGCCACCATTGAAGGAGAAAGGAAAACCTCCATTGCAGAACCAAGGAAATCAAGGCCTAGTCAGGTGACCACACTTCTGAAGGACACACAGTAAGAGTCAGAGCTCAGGATAGAACGCTTGCTACTGGAAAACCAGAGCCTCCTTTTCCAGGGGAGCCCAATCATCCCCACTGCCTTCATTTTTATCTATCTGCTAGCGGCTCCCTGGAGCAGGGGTCCTTGGCCCGGAGCTTAGGGATCAGGGGTGTGTTGGAGAGCCAGTATGGGCCAGGGGAGCAGAACATGCTAAAGCTGCCTAGGTTCACATCACAAGATGAGCTATTTCACAAGCTGCTCCTTTAACACGAGTTTACCACGTGCTGAGACCGTGCCCTCCTCCACGCCCTTAGCAACAACAAGTCATTACATCTCATTAAGACCCTTTGAAAGGCGGATTCCTGTCACCCCATTTTGAAAGATATGGTGGCTCAGAAACAGTTGCGGAGCAGACAGGGAGCAGCGGAGGAGGGCGCCCTCTTCCCAGCAGCACTCAGACAAGACTCAGCCCCAGAGTCCATGGGACCACTGGGGTGGTCTTGAGGACTGGGGTGGAAAACAGGGACATTAACTGAAGGTCTGGACATAGAACAGTCATCCTGCCCTCTCATCCCACCTGGCTCATAGCCAGGCACTGACCTCAAACCTAAGCCTGAACTAAATGAGTGGGAAAGCGGAGGTGGTAGCAATGCAGAGGAGAAGACTCTTAATTCCTATGTTTAAGGATGCCCAGCAGGACAGCTGAAGTAGAACCGGCCATCTGGCAGGCCTGAGACTCAGAGTTCTGGGCTGCTTCTTCCATTTACCCCATTCTTTAAAAAAAAATAGACAACCAAGGCTCACCTATCACCTGAGAAAGACCCGCAGCCTTGCTCTGTCCTTAAAACAACATTGAACTGCAAGGTGGAACAATTTCTGTCTAAAGGGTTTTCATAGGAACATTGCCACCATGCTCCATTTGTTGTAATAGGGAAATTTTTTGCCTCAAAAGTGCACACAGATACTAGTGTGTTTATTTTTCTTTCTTTCTTTCTTTCTGTTTTAGGGAACAGTAGTACTTCACAATCATACTATTTTCTTGTATTCTTCCCCCTCCTCCTTGTCTTCCTCTTTCTCTTCTCCTTCCCTTCCTCCTCCTCCTGCTACCCATGTCCCCCTCCCTTCCACCCCCTCCACCCCCTCCTCCTCTTCCTTCTTCCTCAAGATACCGCAAAAATAACATTAAAAGGACAGTGGGTGTCAAGAAGACTCCCAGACTATAAAAGAGGAATTTGGTGGAGAGTTTCTTCTACAACAATTTCCACACTATCCTCTTGATTTTCCTATGATTGGGGTCAGAAAGACAAAAAGCTTTTTGAGAGAGTTGAAGGCAAAATAAAGATGAGTGACTGGTGGCTGGTGGCTGGGGTTTGTTTGTTCGTTTATTTGAGATAACATATTTTGTTATTAACTCATCAATGTAAGAAGAATTAATTTAGCAACATCTGCAATTTGATGACAGCTTGTGATCACCCATCATAAGACAGGTCTAACTGTCCAAAGAAAATTGTCTTGTTGCTCTTTTGTTCTTCATTTTAGAAACTGTCTGCTTGGAATTATACACATCATAAAAGGTAAACTTTTTAAATACACTTGGAGATTAGGAAAATCAATGAAAGGCAACAACTCCCAACTTTTTTCTTGTAATTATTTCATAAAATGTTGTTTTTATTTTCATGTACTTTTTAAGCCACACTACTTTTTTACCCCCAAATCAGCAGAACAATATTATGAATTATTTTGTCCTTTCGTGTTGTGGTTCTCTCAGAGGCAATAACAGCTCTGTTACCTTTTTTACTCAAAAATAAACAATGGATAAATAGAATTGATAAATTAAATTTCTTAATTCTAAATGTCTAAATTTAATTTCTAAATTCAATATAATGATTTTATTTTTTAAAAGTGTACTCCTGTGGTCTTAAGAGCTAGATTTAATAAATAAAGAGAGATTAATTAAGTGCCCCCAGCACCTGCCACCTCAGTCTCAGGGCATGGGTGGCTAGCTGGAGCCCGACTTGCTGGAGCAATTTGACTTGGCTTCAGCCTTTGAACACATGAAGCTAATTCAATATTTCTGGCTTATTTTCATCCCCAGGAGGTTTCTGACCTGGGAGTTCTTTTTGTCTATATTCATTGGGACTAGAGTCATTTCAGCATTTATTGTAACCCATTCCCTAGAATAGTTAGGTCTCCTTCCTTTCCAACTGGGTTGAGTTTCCCAGCAACTTTTGCAACAGTATAGCCAATGTTTCTAAAGTGTGCCTTCATCCACGAATGTAGCTAACAGACTCGGCCATGGAACTATCAGACTCAAGTGACTCCCTAGAACAGCCAGTTCTCCCTCCTCCCCAAAATGGCTGCCTCCTCCAGTATCTTATGCAACAATGTGGCCACCAGTTTCTCTAGAACATTCCTTCACACAGTGAACGTAGGTGAAAGGATTCAGTGCAGAACAATAGGACTCGGGTGGTTTCCTATAATATCAGGTCTCCCTCTTTCTCCAACCAGGTTGCTTTTCCCCAGTAAGCTTTGCAACAGTATAACAACCATGTTTCTAAAACATTCCCTCACCCAAAATGAATGTAGCTTAAAAGATTGGCTACATAATGACAGAACTCAAGGACTCACATGATTTCCTAGAACAGTTAAGTCTCCCTCCTCTCCAAAATGGCTGCCTTTTCCCAGTATCCTTTGCAACAGTAGAGCCACCATTTTTTCCAAGAACATTCCATCACTTATATTGAGTATAGCTTAAAGGATCAGCTACAAAATGGTCAGATGCAACTGACTGGATTTCCTAATAGCCAGGGTGCATAGGAACCTCACTTGCCTTACTTTTGTCCCAGTCCTGAGATATAGATATAGATATAGATATAGATTATGTATATCTATTTCTAAATTTATATATACTTATACATATTTATGCTTATATTTTATATAGTTCTATGTAGAAATATATGTTCATATATACCAATAGATATAAAATTTAGACATGCAGAGAAAATATAGGTAATAGCTATACATAGATAGACATAAACATAGGTACATTTTTTTTTAATAAAGAAAAGTGTCATTTTATGCACACTAGAGTTTTGCAGAGTAAAGTGTATATGTACTCCCCAAGCAATATGTGCTTCAGGCATTTTGGACTCCGAGGTTAAACTCCCAACCCAACAAAGGATGGCACTAACCTCTTGCCAAACTTTGCTACCCTTATTGCCTGCCTACTACACAGGAGCTTCTTCCTTCCCCCAAGTGAACATCTGGCCCTGTTTGGTCTGCCGTGTTCAGACTAGAGCCCCTACAGCCGGTACTCCCAAGCCAAACCCAGCCACCAGGTGCCAAAGGCCCCATACAGTACCACTATCTTGGACCAGCTAGCCATCATATTCCAAACTGGCTGGCCTGCAGCAGAGCCAACAGCCTTTGGATCCAACTTCTGTTGCCGCTGGAAAGCACCCAAGTAGCGGGATCCATGTTCCATCATTTCTAGGGAGAAGAACAGAGTCCCCAGGAACACCCACAGAGGCTGTACCAAGACTTCATGGGTACAGGTCACACCAGAAAAAGGATGGGGTCCCCCAACTTCTTAGGAATCACTCAGCATCCATTCACTGATGTCTACTGGCCAATCTCAGGTCTCAAGTTGTTCATCTATTCAAAATTTATCAAGTGTTTTTTGAGGACCAAGCTCAGGGCTAGGTTACTGAAGAGAGAACAATGACCAAGAGACAAGATTGTAGCAATCAAGGAACTGACAGTGTGTATAGGGAGAAGGGTGGGGGGCAGAAAATAATCCATCAGTGTAGATTCAGACTGAGAGATGCATACTCCCAAGACAATCAAAACAGGGCAACAAGACAGGATGGAGAGGCTTTTCCTAGAAAAGTCAGAAGGAAAAAAAAAGCATTGAGACAGAGACCTGAAAGAGAAAAAGAGCCCCGCCATGGAAAATCTAAAGCAAGAGTATTCCAGGCAGAGGGAACACATGTGAGGAAGACCTAGTATTGGGATGTTATAAGTACAGGTATAAATGCAGTGTGGTGTGGGTCACCATGCCACAGCATGAAATATATTGAGGAGCTGACCTTGACTAGATCTTACAGACCATGATAAGGTGTTTGGATTTTACTCTAAAGGGTAGGAGAAGACATTGGAGGGTTAGGAGAGATAATTGATTGGATTGATTTTATAAACTGAGCTCTCTAAATGTTTTGCAATAGACACAGTGGGGGCTTGGATTGTAGGGGAGGGGAAACAGGCTGCAAATTCTCACTTCATCGGTCCCTTTCCCTCCAGCTCCTCTGTCACTCAAGCCACAAATATATGTGCATGCACACCAAGACAGACACGCATACATACCCACATATACACGCAAACACATACATTCATGTGAGTGTCTGCCCAACCACACCCTCACATTTTCCAACACACATGAACAGGTGCAGACACCCAAGGGAAGGGACATTTCAGGAGATCCTCACCTGCCTTCACCAGGTGCTCTTGGCTAGGCCCTTGGCTTCCAGGATCCAGCTCCTCGGCCACAGACATTTCTATGTCCTCCTTGATGCTGGGGGGAGCTCCTGACATCACAACCAGTTCTTCACTTGTAAGCTGTGGCCAAGAATGCACAGGGAGCAGGGCCCAGAGGAGGCACTTGGAAAATCAGCACTTTGAGAGGTAGAAACTCAAGGAAGATATATCTGAACGTGGAGGTGGAGCCACACTCCCTGGCTGGGCTCAGGCCTTGGACGAGCACCTTCTGTTCCTGTTGTATCTTGTTGGCTGGGTTCGAGGCCTTCTCCCCTGCTACTCTGTAAGCAACTTAAGAGAAGAGATAAGGCGCAGAAGCTTTGCCTGTAAGAACTGCCCTTGCTCTCAGGTCACCTGACTTGGCCCCACTGGGGACCTGGTAGGTCCACTCTGCATCATTTCTGGCTAGAAGCAGGGACTGGCACAGGACCCCAGAATCACTCAGGGGCTGAAGCAAGGTTAGACCCAGGCCTGTCAAGGCTTCCGCAAAGCCAGCTCTGGCCACAGTGCCCCTCAGAAGGCATCCTCTGCAGAGCACACCCTGCCTCCTCCAATCCAGAGTTCCCTAACAGGGGAGAGGGCCTTTTGATGCCCTCTGTCAGCCTGGACAGGAACCATGAGAATCAAAGGAAGGAAGGGCAGGAGAGGAGGGTCCTGTCTACAACCACTGGAGCCCCCAGCACCCACAGGCCCTACACTCCCTGCTCTAGGTCCAAATTCTCCCTCACATTCCCTACTGATTAGACCAATGTGAGGATCAGGTTTATGTGTCTCCTTGGTTAGCCGAAGGTCCCCAGTTATTCCATCTAACACTAGTCTGGGTATTCCTATCAAGGTGTTTTGTAGCTGTTGTTAACATGTACAATCAATGTACTTTAAGTCAAAGAAATTACTAATCCTCAATGATGTGGGTGGGCCTCAACCAATCAGTTGAAGGTTTAAAGAGCAAAGACTGAGGTTTCCCAGAGAAACTCTGCTCAAGTCTACAGCATCAACTCCCCCTAGGATGCCAACCTGCTGGCCTTCCCTGCAAATTTTGGCCTCACTAACCTCACAATGGCTTGAGCCAATTTTTAAAAATACATGTCTATCTACACAGACATATAGCATATGCACATACAGACCCACACATACATACTATCAGTTCCATTTCTCTGGAGAAGCCTAACTGATACAATCACTGAAGGTGAACCCTGAGCTCTTGGGAACAGTCCCAGAGCCCCTGGGGAGAGAGGAGGCTATTTGTAAAAGAAACCAGAGCACAGCTGGGGCCAGGTGGGAGGGAGAGGAGGAAGAGGGAGGGGAAGAGGAAGGGAGAAAGGAAAGGGCAAGGGAGAGGAAAGAGAGGGTTTGGCTTGCTTAGAGATGGTGGCACGATCTGGGCTGCCTGACCCCCTCCCTGGCCCCACATGTCCAGCACTGGGAATAAGCTCTCCGGAGCAGAGCTGACATAGTCCCTGCCTGTATTCTTAAGGGCCTGGGGGGAAGCCCTTTCGAACTCCAGTGGAGCAGCTGCAGTGAAATTTGAGCTTTCTGGAGGGCCACCTTAGGAGCAGAGAAGTGGGCTTTGTGGGACTCAGGAGCCTGGGAAGCAGGAACCATGGGTTTCTGCCCAGCCAGGGTTGCCAGACTGAAATTGCATTTCAAATGAACAACAAATAATTTTTTGGTATAATTATGCTCTATGCAACATTTGGGACATACATATACTGAATAATTAATCATGGTTTATCTAACACTCGCATTTAAGTGGTTACCCTGTATTTTACCTGACAACCCTATACCCTGCCCATCCTCCCCACGATCTCAAGATTTGACCTTGTGCAAGTCTTTCCTTTCTTTGGGCTTCAGTCTCCTCACTGGATGATAGAGCTAATGATCCCCTCCCTACGGGGTGGCTGAACGTGAGAGCAGTCAAGTCCGCAGAGCTTTGTGGATATGGGCCCAGGCAGGACCTTGCACGATTGACCTCAGATCAGATTCCCCTCTGACTGCCAACTGGCCTTGACCAGTTGGGGCTTCCTGGGCACAAGGGCACTGAGTCCAGGTGCATGCTGAAACACTGCCCCCTGGTGGCAAAGGACCCTACCACCTAAAGCCAAGCAGAGAGGGTGGAGAGACTTCCTTCCCAATCCCTGGGTCCCTAAAGCCACCCAGAAACCCTGGCATTTCACCACTTCAGTATGTCTGCCTCTCTTGGATTGGGCACCAAGGAAGGCTGGGCCATGGGAGACTGAATTTTCTGTGCCTTTGAAATTGTCACTTGACATGTCTCTCTAACATGCTAACCTTTTCTCTCCAACAGCATAATTTCTTTCTGAAATCACCCCAAACTCTCACTTTGAACACCAAAAATCCCCCACTGTCTAGTGTGACAAACTCGGGGGCCCGAAGGACTAGGGCACCTGGGGTACAGAGAGATCTTCCAAGGCTTATGGGAGGCAGGAGGATGGTCCCCGGCCAAGTGTGGGTGCGGGGCTGCAGAGGCCTAGACAAGAGGGCCAGGGAGCCCGGAGGTCTTCCCAAGCCAAAGGTTACACAAATGACTCTGGGAGCTGGGTGGAGGGGAGCAGGGAACGTCTGGCTTAGCTGTGTGTATGTGTTCATAGTGTTTTACACAAATGAGATCATACATTTGAGGCACGTTCTGTTCTGCAACTTACTTGCTTTAAGTGAACAGTGTGCCTCGGGGCTCTCCCATGTCAGGACAAATCCACCTCCTGGCTTTTGAACGCAGCACAGCATTTGTGCTGCAGCGCTGCTTATTGGCATGCTCGTGGACATTCAGGCTGTCTAGAGCCTTTGCTTTCATAAACAACGCAGCAGCGAGGAGTCTTCGGCATGCCTCTTTGCACACAAGTGTAAATGTTTTTGTAGAGCAGGTGCCTAGAAGGGGAATCGTGGGATTCTAGGGTATGTGTGCTGGCAGTTTTCACCAGTGCTGACAGTGTCCCCTCCAAAGAGGCTGCACCAAATGGGACCCCACCAAGGGGAAGAAAGTGCTGGTTTCTTCACAGCTTTATCAGTGGAAGCTATGATGAAACGTTCTAAAAGGCATCATCATGATGGGTGAGAAACGGTATCCATCTCATTGTTGCTTTAATTTATATTGCTTTAATTATGAATAAACCTAAGCAGTTTTTCATGTTTATTGATCTTCTGGATTTCTTTCCCATGAACTGTCTGCTGGAGGGCTTGGATGTTTATTAAAATAAGAGCTATTTTATTAACAGAAAGGGTTGGAGGCGAAAGCTCTTCCTCCCTTCAAGCTAAGCGACTCCGAAGAAAACATGTCATCTTTTTCCCTAAAGGTAATTGTTAGCATACAGCCTCCATTGGGGACTAAACAAACCCAGTTAATTGTATCCAAGTTTGTGCTGAAATCTAGAGGGCACCTAGTCCCTCCACCTCCGCCTCCCAGAGCAAGTGTTCAACTTGGGCCGTTGCCTGCCTCTCTGTCTGTCTTCCCTCATTTTATGTCTGTCTGTCTCTCTACCTGCCCAACCACCAGCCTCAACCAATGCCTTAAAACCACTGGCATCTCCCAGCTGTTCAGCCAGCCATGTACTCTACTCGGATTCCTGACTGGCTTGGGGGTCTGACAGCCACATCTGCTACCTGCTCCCAACTCACTTGCAAACACAAGTGGGAAGTGGTGGGAACCCAGGCACGGGGTCAGTACACCTGGGAGTGACTCCTAGCTCTGACCCTGGGTCATCTTAGGCAAATTGTTTCTTTTGCTCTGAGCCTCAGTTTCCCATCTTCACATGGAAGATTGGGCTACAATCCAGTTTCAAACTGTATTTTATGGTTTCAGGGAAATGTGTCGGGGTTATTCCAGCATCTCTCCACCCAGAGCAGTGCTGCTTTCAGCATGTCCTTATATTAGGCTTCTATGGAAGAAGCCATTCAAAGTCAACAGGCGTGATGGCCTGCTGCCTGCCAGCTCTGCTCGGAGCCCAGTTGCAGGCAGCTACAGTCGCAAGCCTGATTTTGGCTGCAAACCCAGATCTTCCAGGCATCTGGGAGCTTCCTCTCAACTTGCTAATGAAACTTACGAACCTGTAAACAAGTCTGCTTCCTGCTTCTGGAAGCAGCTGGTACTGAGGTCATCCCTGGATCCCCAGGGGCCTCCCCAAGCCAGAGGGGAAAGGGGAAGGGGACTCGCAGATCCTTGCAGCTGTCCGTCCATGCCTTAAAAAGACAGGAAGGACAGAAGAGCAAACTTCACGGACTGCAGCTGGCCTCAGGAAGGAGGGCCACCTCATCAGCAGAGAGAGGGAACTAAGTGGCAGGACCACCTGGGGCTGCCCCAGGGACCCGCCCCCAAGGGGGCAGGGCCATCAGCAGGAGGTTACAGAGCACTTCAATTTGCAAACGTGGGCTCCTGTCACTCAGTTTGGTTGTGTTGAATCAAGACTGCCTGGGTGCCAGGTGCTGGGGATAAGGACCAGGTCCCTGTCCTCACGGAGCTCCTGCTCTAGACAGCAGATAGAAGCAGACAGACCAGAAATTTATGGGTCTGTGGGGACAGTAGCATGGGGTTGTCGTGTGGCAGTCCTGCCCTTAATCCTGCCACATTCTGCCTCCCTGGGAATGTGGTAGGTGATCCCTAGAGTTCTGTCAACCTAAGAAAAATGTCCTGATGGCTGTCCTGGCACCTCTAGCCTCTGGCTACCCACTTCAGGGACAGCTTGCTGTCTCCCTAGGGGGCTCAGATAGGTAGAAAAGTTCTTCTCTACTTTGGGTGGAAATGCTGCTTACAGCCCCAGAATTCTGGTCCAGACTGGGGAGAGCAGTTCTAGTAGAAGTGAGTTAAAGCCACTGACACAAGCCCCAGCTTTGGCTGACAAACCTGTGGGCAGAGCCCTGCTGCTGAGATGCTACGTGCCTCAGGGTCCCTTCAGATCAGCTCCTAAGTGGTGACCCTGCCAGAGGGCCAGCTGCCTGAACAACTCAGGAGGAGCTTTGGTGAGTTGAGGATAATTGTTGCTGGCTGATTACCCAAGGGGTAATTCGGGACTGCCCTGCATGTGGTGAAGACGCTCGCTCTCTGCCTCCTGGTTTAGCCAGCTGCTGTCCACACTGCCCCTTCTTCCTTCTTGTCTCTCTGCTGGCCCAAGAATCCATTCCACCAGAAGCTAGCAACAGATTTAGAAACCCAGAGGGGCATAGGTACCTACCTATCAGTCAGCTTTGCCTCTGGTCCAGGGAACCCCCATAGTGGCTGGTTCCCCAGGGAGGGGGGTGGACAACGTGACCTCGCAGAGGCTTGTGGGGTGACTCCAAAGATCATAATGCATCTGCTTTCAATTGTTCCCATGTCCAGTGATGGAAATGTGATGTGTATATAAAATTCAGGAGAATCAGAGGCCAAAGGAAAATGGCCAACATTAAGGAAGAGGCAGGAAAAGTGCTGCAAAGGCCCGGGGTGTCAGTCAGTTCACTTAACAATTCAGTGGCAGGGCTTCGGTGAGAACCGGTGTCCTCAGACTGGCGGTCCAGGGTCTTTGCTAGAACAGGAGGAGGTCCCAGGGAGGAGATGGCTCAAGAGAGTCCCAGCAAACATCTTCTAGCCCCTGTCCCACTCTGCCCTGCCCTTGACTCTCGGAAGGCAGAGCCAGCAAGCAGGTCATAACACTAATAGTATGCATAACACATCAGGGGTGGGTCAGAGCCGAGGCTCTACGGTCCAGCTGCTCTCCTCCTCCTGCCGTGCGGTTGGAGTCCTGGCTCCCCACTTAGTGGCAGTGTGACCCGAGGCCATGTGCCCCAGCAACCTCACCTGAAAATAGCGGAGAAGGGGTCGTGGAAAGTAAATCCCTCAGCTCCCAGCAGAGTTAGTGCTCAAAGGTGGCGCTGCTCGGCTTTGCCCTGTCCACAAGGCCTTTGTTCGTTGCAAAGGATGAACTGTCCATGCTGTTGGCAGGGCTGGTGGCCCTTGTGCTTGGGCCCCGGCTGCAGCTCTACCAGTGATCTAAACCTGCACCCCCCTGGGCCTTCGGCTCCTCCCCTTGCCAGGCTGATGTTCGTCAGCATGGAAACACCAGCACATCTTTCTCAGCACGGAGATAGCAGTTCCACAGGGACGTGCTGGCTTTGCTGACTTCTGTCTCCCCTGCACTTAGTGCGCTGCCTGACTTGTGGGAGAAACTCAAGTGTTGAATAAAAATGACCAGATTGTTAAAACAAAAAAAACTTCCTGAGGCCAAGGCCATGAGTGGCCTCCTGACAGCTTGATCCAATGAACGCACTTGACCCTTCATCTTACTTGACTTCTTGGAAGCATTTCATACCCTTGTCCTCTCTATTCTCCTAGAAACACCCTCCTTCCATGGTTTCCAGGACTCTCTACTCCCATGGTTTCCCCCACCTGTCTGACCTCTCTCCTGCCTATCCCCAGACTTCATTTTTTGTCTTTGTGGTAACTCAAGCAACTTTGGAACCTCCTGTTTCAACCCCGTCCTCCTTTAGTTCCCTTCAGACACACTTCACACCGTACACTCAACATGCTCCTTCCAACCCACTCTTCCTCTTGTGTGACTCTTCCCAGAGAGTGGTCCCACCACCTAGCTCACTGTCTGAGTCCCCAAAGCTGAAAGTCCTGTGGGACTCCTCCCCACCCCTTCCTACCCAGTCACTCTGTGTGGCTCTGGTCCCTCTGTGATCGTTAACTTTGTGTGTCAACTGGACTGGGCCACAGGGTACACAGATATTTAGTTAAATATTGTTTCTGGATGTGTCTGTGAGGGTGTTTCTAGATGAGATCAACATTTTAATGGGCGGACTGAGGAAAGCAGATGGCATATTGCTGGGCATCCTACAATCCATGAAGGGCCTGATTAGAACCAAAAGGCAGAAGAACGGGAAATTGGCACTCTCTCCCTCTCTCTGCCTGACTACTTGAGCTGCACATTGGCCTTCCTCTGCCTTTGAGCTGATACTTACAGCACTGGCCTTCCTGGGACTCCAACTAGCAGATGGCGTATTGTGGGACTTCCCGCCTCCACATTTGCAATTGCATGAGCTGATTCCTTACCATTAATCATCTCTTCCTATATCTATCTCTCTATAGAAATAGATATGTATTTGTATCTCTATGTCTATATCTCCTATTGGTTCTGTGCCTCTGGAGAACACTAATACGACCTCATAAATATAGAATTCAGTGTTTGGGCAAAAATTTCTCAGTGGTCTCCTTCTCTCTGTCTCCTGTCACCAACCTAGCCAATGGCCTCACTACCTCTTGCCTCGATGACCGCAATAGCCTCCCACCTTATCTCTTTGATCTTGTTGAGCCTGTTCTCCATACAACAGGCAGAGAGATTGTTTAAAATATAATAGGCCTAGGTCATGCCCTCTTGCGCCTTAAAGTGCTCCTCAGTGGCCTCCCACTATCACTAGAATGAAAAGCACAACTTTGAGTGTGGCCTAGAGGGCCCTGACTGGACTGGCTTCCTGCAACCTTCTCAGCCTCATCGTGCACAAATCTTTCCCCTTCTGCTACCCCGGCTTCTTCTGTTTCCTTAAAAACATGGCGGCCTTGCTTGCCTTTAGGCCTCCTCACACGTTGTTCTTCTGCCCGGTCTCATCATCTTCCCGTGCTCTTTGCCTGATTGATTTCTACTCATCCTTCAAGCTCTAGGTTGCATATGGTTTCTTCAGGAAGGCTTTCTCTCTAGCCCCCACCTCCAGCCCACTGGACTTCCTCTACCATGAAGTTCTACATACTCTGTTGCTACGGCTTCTCTCTTGCCTCCCCCAGGGGAGGGCCTTTCTAGAATCCCATAGTCTGGGCTGAGGCTGGGACCCTCTAAGGTTGTGGAACACTGTGCTCTGCCAGCACTTACCCTTAGAGGCCCTGTCAGCCCCAGGACCCTAGGGTGATGGGATCAACTCACCCAGCCACTGTGCTTCTGTGGCTAAGTGTAACCAGCCCAACCTGAATGCTACCCAGCTTCCACAGCCTCTATTTTTATAGCACACAAAGCCTGGTAAAACTGAATCCACTGCTATTGGATCCACCAGGCTTGTGATTCATGAAAACATGGTTTGTCTATTAAAAAAATCTTGAGGGGGCACAAACACTTTGTCTCTCCTTGAGGCTTTGGATTCTCCCATCACTCTCCACAGAGGGACCCTGGGAAAACCATTCTGAAGCCCACTTCTCCTCTCCCAGCCCCGGCTGCCCTGTGGGGATCTATGGCAGCCGTCCCAGACCTGTCCACTTGTAGCAGGGAACAATCTTCTCCAGGGCATGGTTTGAGACTGGCAAGGTGGCCCTGTCTCTGCCAGCATCTCAGAAGTCATGAGACCCATCCCCAAGCTTTTCTAGACTGTGTGTGATGTGCTCAAGGTTGGAAGAAGGAGCAAAAAAGACTCTTTTCCCCGCCCTGTCACAAATACAGTCTCATGGGCTGAACAGTGCTCCTCCCACTCCCAAGTTCATAAGTTGAAGTCCTGACCTTAAGTACCTAAGAATATGGTTGTTTGGAGAGGTAGGGTCTTTAAAGAGGTAATTAAGGTTGAATGAGGTCAATAGGGTGGTCCCTGATCCAATATGACAGGTATCCTTATAAGAGGAGGAGATTAATACACGGAGGTGTGAACACAGAGGAAAGGCCTGGTGAAGACACAGGAAGAAGGCAGCCATCTTCAAGCCAATGAGAGACACTTCAGAAGAAACCAACCCTACTGACAATACATTTCTGTCATTTAAGCCACCCAGTCTATGCGACTCTGTTATGGCAGCTTGAGCAAGCTCCTGCATGGTGATTGGCGTATGACTGGAGAATAAAATTGACTAACGTATTTTATTTAATTGAACACTGACTGGGAGCCAGGCACTGGGCTGGGTTCTGGGGAAGAACTGGTGAGAAAAAGAGTTATATCTGGCCCCTGCCCTTGTGGAATTAACAGTTGGGCCAGAGAAGGGGCCGGGGCAGTGCTGGGAAGATGAACAGTCAGCACGAAAACAAAAGCAAAGTAACCTCCAGAGACCAGCAGTGCCATACGAGTGGCCAGGGGTCGGACAGTCTGGACAGACCTGGCCTCACATGATGAGGCGGGCATGTCTTCCCTGTGAGGCTTTGGTCAAACGGCATGCCCGTCTGGCCTTGCTTCCCTCAGATAGCTCAGGTCTCTTGGGAGCAGGTTCTCAGTTAATGTGCGGACAGGGCCTGGCATACACTAAGTGCTTAACAAATGCTGGCTGTGATCATTTCCAAGTACACCTCATGGGTCCTCTCCACTGTCCTTCAGTCCCTTCATTCTGTGTGGTCTCAGGCCAGCTGCTCTAAGGGTGTGGTCGTGGTATTGGATGGGGCTTGGGGAAAGGGTGAGAAGAGGGCTCCCACCTTCCCAAGCCCTCATGCTAACTCAGGACCCTAAGTGACTGCCAAGAATGCCAGTTTCTCGCAAAAAAGGGCCTGAAGTTCAAAACCCATATTCAGAGCGTGACTCCATCTGTTTGCTGGAGTCTGCCTGAAGAGTCTTCATTGGACTTCCCAGCATCCCTGCTTGGGGTGAGAATGGAAGCCGAGGCCTTTGGCTGTCATTCTTGGCATTTTGCCTCCACAGCCAATCCTCGAAAGAGGCCCTGAATTTCACTGCCATTGTCTCATCAGTGCCATGGCTTTTCCTATTAAACGGTGGATTATTTCCATTCCTGGGGACTGGCACAACGTTCACCAGCAACTTCTGGTGGCAATATCTCACTTCACGCCAACAGCTGAGAGTGTTCGGGGCTCAGAGCACACTTCCTCCAAGGGGAGGCTAAGGCATCACGGCCCTCTGTACAGTCTCTGATTCTTGCCATCCTCAGAATTCAAGAAGTCAAACCAGGGCAAAACCTGAGTATTATGCACCCCCTACGTAGGGCCTGGGAAAATTTCTGTCTCCCACTTCCCCCCTAGCTCTGAAACCAAGCCGGACATCCTGTTAGCAAAGGACACCTCTATTAGTAACCTGGGATCAGGTGACAGGGAAGTTGTTAGCATGATTTGTGACAGACCTTACTAACCTCATCCCAGGGGGACAGGGCAGGAGATCATTTTACACATATGGGTCAAACTTTAGGACCCAGGACATCTCTGCTTCCTGCTTCTAAACTGGCTTGGGCTGTTTCCTTATCTACAGTCTGAGTTTTGGAAAAAAAAAAACCAGTTTGGCCCACAACCATCCATGCCCCATGTAAGTTTGGGGGTCAGCAGGGATGCAGGACACAAGTCAATGCCGTTTGCTCTTTATTATTGTCCATTATCTTCTGGTACAGAACGAGACAAAACTTAACGGCTAAACTCAACAATTAGAATAAGAGAGAGAGAGAGAAAGAACTCAGAAGCAAGTTTGTTGTCCCCAGGCTCTGGTCAAGTCCTGACATATTACTGAATATACAGATTTCCCAGCTGACATGGGTCAGCACATGAATACAAGCACAGTTTAAAGCGGTACCAAAATGAATCCATTTCACAGTCATCATGTCTAGAAGCTCAGTTGCACATTGCAGCGTTTCCACTGTCACAAATTCACGATCATAGAGTGAAGTAGCAGGTGTGGTCAGGCCTGGGAAAGTGGCGTCCATAAGGGGAGACAGATTGGGAGGCCAAAGCAGCTGTGGGATCTGTCCCAATCTTGAATGTCTGTGTTAATGCTGGGGCTGGGGCGGGCCCAGGGCAGGCAGGCCCTGTTCAGCGGTCACATATCTCAGTACAGTGGAACAACTGTTGAGGCACTGAGCCTGAGGGGGTGTGCTGTGCTGTTTGGATATCTTTGTCAGAGAAATTCTTGCTTGAGAGAGACTCACCGCCCACAGCCCATGAAAGGAAAAGCTCACGACGTTTTAATATTTGGGGGCGAACGATGGGAGAGGCCAGTCAGCGAAACATCTGCTTTACAGACTATTTAGCAAGATGCACAGTTATAATACTTTAAATTGCAGTTTAGTTCACAATGATTTTATTTCTAGAGTAAATAAAGGAGTCGAATGAAAAGCTGCCCGAGCCAACATCCCCACAGCAGAGAGACAGTAAGAGATGGTCCTGTACACGAAGAGCCTCATGTATGAGAATTGCTGAGCCTCAAAGCTGAAGGCACAGTGAAGGGATCCTTAGCATCGTGAGCCTTTTATTTGAAAAAGGTACTCTTTTTAAACTAGATCCCGCTTACTCATATGACCCTGAAGACTGACTAAAGAGGAGAATCTTTCAAATATTTCTACTAAGGAAGAATCGCAGATCCTGTGAATTAACTGAAGTTGTGATTTTTCTCTAAGTTTTGAATTAATGGGCTTCAAATTAATGGGCTTTTACCAGAGTTGCAGGCAGTCTGATTACAGTACTTTTAAATGAGCTAATTATACTGATTAGTATGAGTAGAGTTCAGTGGGGAGGATGTGCTTGTTTCTGAATCGGCACGATCTCGATGGAGCTTCGTCGCTCGTCAAGCTGAAAAGCAGCCTAGACAGCAGCTTTACTGCCCAGCTCCACATCTCGCCTTGAACATGAGGGCACACTGGAGACACAGTACACACACACACACACACACACTCCCACACTCCCAGAAAGACAGAGCGTAGGTGAGCAAGACAGTCGCTCTTGGTAATCTCTCTCTCTCACACAAAAGAACAATCTAGAGGCAGTGTTATTTTCTTCTTCTTGTGGGATGCCATTTGGTTGAGGAGATCAACCCCCAGCCAGAGAAGAACCATCTGGCTCCAACTCCTTCACAAAAAAGATGTTTTCCTTTCCTGAGTCCCTCATATTCAGGCAACCAAAAAAGACAAAGTCCACCAAATCAGGCTGATTCCTATTTTCTGAAGCACCCTAAGGAATTCACACTAATGGCAGTGGGATTCGCAAGGAGGAGAAGCCCCTGGTCCCTGGGTCAGACCGCGTGGCTGCATCGCATGTCCTTCAGCCGGGGCACAACGCGGCTGTGCTCGTGCCACACACGCTGGGCACCTGTGCCCTCCACTCATTCTCTTGTGCTGAAAACCCCAGGTGATGTGGAGGAGTGGGGAAGGGACAAGATGGTGATTCTTGTTTTAAAAAATCTTAAAAAGAGTTTGGTTGAAAACAAGTGACAGTCACTTTCCAAAAAATTGTTTAAAGCCTTTTCTTTTTTTTTTTTAAATGAAAACTATCTAAATAATTAGCCCTGCCATTCCCAAAGTCAATAGTCACACATCTGTCCATCGGGGGGGAAAAAAAAAGCAGTAAAAAGACCAGGGCACTCAGATTTCCTTCAGCTGCAGACACCCAGAGACCAGGAGCTGAGGCTGGGGGCTCGGCTCCAAAAGCCACATGTGAGTGGGGGTCCTACAGCAGGGAGGCCCACAGGATGGGGCTGCTTCATCTTCTTCCAAAGCTTTTCATGAGGTGGGGGCAGGAGGTGGCCACTTGGGAGGGCTCCCACAGCTAACCTTGGCTTTCCTCCCTCAGAGCCCTGTCACCAGGCTGCCTAGCCCTGGGAGGTGACAGTCCTCCTTTCAGACCGGAGCCCTCCTGGTACAAATATAGCCGCACACAATGGCTATTGTTTCAGATAAGCACGTGAGAAAAGGCAGCGTGCACATGTGTACACACACACACACACACACACACACACACACACAAGTCCAAAAACAACAAAATGTGGCTACTGCAGATTTAGCATTGTATCAAATCCACGTCCATACAAAGACAGAGTTGGAAAAGATATGTACAGGGCATTCATAAAAGCCAAATGTGCACCGCGAGGAGTTATGACCATGGTGTACTGTACAGTCTTTTTTTTTTCCTACGATATACTGCAAAGAACATCCCAGAGGCCACGGGGGCAACCCCACGGGAAAGAAAGCTGCAAAGCACCTGAACCACGCAGCCCAGGCTGCCCTCCATCAGGCTGGGCTCCAGCTTTCCACTCGTTCCTGCCACCACCCGGCTGCCAATGGCTGAGCAGCTTGGCGGGGAAGGGTTCACGGGGATCAAAGTGGGCAGGTATCCCCGGGCACCCTCTCTTTGGCTCCGGTCATCGGGGGCCTGCGTCTGGCTCTCTGCTCAGTGGGGAGGAGACCCACAGGGCTAAGCGTCCTCTCCTGTGCTCCCAGGTCACAGACAGGCATGGGCTTGAGGAAATGCCAGGAGAGCAGGGACTGGCCCCCAAGCCTCAGGCCGCCCCAGGTCCTCCAACATGGCCAAACAGGACTGACCCCAGCATCCGTCACAGAAAAAGCAGCAGCCTTCGAGGCCAAAAATGCCTTTGTGAGGAAGGGCGGGAGTGCGGTGCTAGAGGCCCAGAGGGAGGAAAAGAGGAAGGAAGGAAAGGTGGAATGCCACCTGGTCAGCACCTCTGGCATCAGGGAGCTCTCGGGGGAAAGAGGAGGGGACGAAAGGGTCAACTGGCAGGAGACTGACTCCCCAGGTTGAGACTCAACATCAGAGTCGTATGAAGGCCTATGATCAAACTGGTCCCTTATAACCTACATATTTCTAGAAGAATCTTCTGAAGGGCCAACTGCACTGGCTTCCTGATACCTCAAGCATCACACAGGCATTAGCTCTGTCAGCCTCCGGTAGGCCTGTGAGGTAGGGGGAAGGATAGAAAACCCCAGCCACAGGGTTGAGTTGTCCAAGCTGGTGGCCTCGCTGGGATAAGAACACAAGCCTCCTAACCTGAAGCATGTTCCCGGGCAAGTGCCCAGGACTGCGGGGGCCTTGAGAAGTCATGTGCGGCCTCTAGGCAGGGTGGCATTCCAAGAGCGAGGCTCGAATGCCTGCCTGGGAGGGCTGTTTAGACAGTGAGAAGCTCGTCTTCTCAGTGGGTTTTAAACTGCTGTGGTTGCCAATAGACCCTGGCTGTGCACTCTTTTGGGCCCCAGAAAATTTTGCTACATTTTTTTAAAGCACCACAGAGGAAAAGTGGTTTGGTGCTGAGGCCAAGAGGATGAAGGTGGGGGGTAGGGAGGGCAGTGTTGACAGTGTGTTTTGCGTGGTCACTGACAATTAAAGGGCAGGTCACCTCTGCCCCATTGCTGTCCGAAGCCTCACTGAAATGGAGAGTGGACAGCTCCTGAGCCACAGAAAGGGGTTCCTAAAAATGCACTGGCACCTCACAATGACAGCCTTCAGCCCCAGGTCATGGGCTTCCCCATCACCCCCCCCCAGAGAAATTTCTAGAAAGGGACACTTTCGGATCTTACCCCAAGTAGGCACCATCATGAAGGAGAAATCAGCCATCTGAAAATCAAGTTCATCTCAACACACCTACTCACAAAAAGGAAGGATCCTAAAAGTTCAATGGCAGACAGCACAGTGCTGAGGAGGCCAAGTTTGTGGGTTTAATCATCCTATGGACCAACCTCAGAAGGAGAGAACTCCAGCTTTCTGCCACAGCCTGTACTTCACCCGTTCAAAGGCCCTGGGCTCCAGAGGTAGGGGCATCAGCGGCATCAGTTTTCCAGGAGCTATGACTGGGCTCATGCCAGTGGGTGGCGGTTTTTGCACAGCTGGTGCATGTGCCTGGAGAGCCAGAGTCTGGGAGAGACCAAGCACACTGGAACCAGAGCCACCCTCCAGATGGCAAAGTCCACGCGGGCCCCTTGCTCCATCTCGGGGAGGTCAATCTGCCGGCCAGGCCCTGCCCTCATGCCTCATACACCCCATCCTCCTCCCACGTTGCTCAGAACATCCCTCCGAATCTGGCCCAGAGTGTAGGGGAGAGGGTGTTAGGGGAGTGGAAAGTGGAGTGTCACAGATCTGTGCGAATAGTTTCCTTGGACCCCTAGGGATGGCCCAGGTGATAACGTTTTGTTTTATGGTGTTCGTTATGTTATGACTCTTTTTGTTTTTATTCGGTCCTTGTCCCTGTCCTCAAATGTGGCAAGGACAGGAGTGCAGGGCTAAGGTGGAAATGGGCACTAAAGGACTGGCTTCCCTCCCTCATCTCTGTGGTGGGGCTTCTAGACAAATAGGTCTCAGCCAGCTGTGTGGCCCTGGGGCCCGAACCCACGGACCTTCCGGCCACAATCAACTCAATGCGGCGACTCCTTTGGCATAAGAGAAGCCAGTCCCTGACCGGAGGACGGGATGGCAGGGGTGAGGGGGCTTATGGAAGAGCGAGGTTCTTGGGACTGAGGCTCTCCCCAGGGGTTTTGATGCATGCGTGATCCCTACCCCCTCCACCTGTCTCTGACAACTGACTTCCTACAAATCCACGGTTAGGAAATTATTTGGCAACGAGGAGGCTAAGGCTGTTTTGTGGTGGCACAGTCTTTAAAAAGTTAAAAAGAAAAGAGGAGGCCCCTGAATGAGCCTTTCACACTGGACAGGACACAAGCCCCACTACTTGTCTGAGCCAGGGTTGGCATCGACTATCTCCTCATACTTTGGAGGCGGGTCACTGTAAGAGACACTGGCCTCCTCACTGCTGCTCTCCTGGGGGGCAGTCACCTCCTCATAGGACGGGGGAGGGGTGGCACTGGACAGTCTGGAGAGAGAGAGCTCAGGGAGGTAGAGGGTGCTCTCGAGGCGGACCGTGGTTCTGCCCCCCCGACTGGGCCCCAGCACCACTTGTGGGTGGCCCCCTGTCTCCCGGTGCCCAGAAGACTCCCCCTGGCTATGCACAGTGCCCCGGTAGACCATGACCCGGGGGAGGCTGTGCCCCGCGCGACTTGCCAGGTACCGGTTCTGAGCGTACGAGGGGTGGTGGCGGGTGGCCTTCTGCAGCTGGCACCTCCAGATGATGAACAAAGCAATGACAATCAGCAATGCCACCCCCAGAAGGGGCACCACCACGTACATGGCGTCTGAGCTTTGTGCAGGGTCTCGGACTGAGTAGACTGCATTTGGGTACCCCTTCCAGAACTCCATCTGCAAAAGATAAAGAAGGGCAACTTTCACTTTACATGCAAGAGCTCTGGTCCTACGTGGACATCAGAGCCCTTCAGCAAGGGTGGTTGGCAGCTGCCCCTACCCTGCCTGGTCTGACTGGCCTCTGAGAGCTATCAAAGAGGCCATGGTGTAGCACAGGGCATTATATTCAATATCTTGTAGTAACTTATAATCAAAAAGAATATGAAACTATATATATATATATATATATATATATGGCTGAACCACTATGCTGTACACCAAAAATTAATACAACTTTGTAAATCAGTTTAAATTAAAAAAATTTAAGTAAAAAAAGAGGCCCTGGAATGTAACAAGGACAAAGGACAACACTCGCAAGTCAGGAGGCCCCAGAGTCAGGCAGATGGGACTCTAAGGATCGGCTGTCTGTTCTTCTAGGGCCTCAGTGGCCCTGCCTTGAACCAGGCTGCCTTTCCTTCATTGCTCCTGATTCGCCTGAGATACCAGGCCAGGGCTGGCTCTTGGGACTCCTGAGGCCGCCCTGCTCCCAGAACCCAGCCCCAGGGCAGTACATGCCGTTTTCTCCTTGTCCTCAAACACCTCCTTGACCTCCTCGTAGCTGCAGATCTCCTCCATGCACTCCCGCTCGATGGTGCCCTGGCGCAGCTCCTCCAGGAACTCATTGGCACGAGGGAACCGTTTCAGGACCGAATGGGCATTCTTGGCCTCCAGAAATACTGAGGAGAGAGCCACATTGAGGCCTGGAATGGGGAGGGGCCCAGAGGCAACTTCCAAGCAGACAGCCCAGGCACAGGGGCGCAATGATGGGAGGAAGCAAGACAGAGCCAGCAGGCCAGGCACCAGCCCAGACACGGCTGGTCCTCGGGGAAAGGGACGCAAGGGCTGGCCTCCTGTGATGCCATAAGGTATCTGCCTAGAGCACCAAGACCCAACCAGACTCAGGCCTCTGCTGCTATGGAGGAAAATGGGGCCCTTCTGAGAGGAACAACAGACATGAGAGACTTTGTCATCAGGGGAAAGATACCCAGCATCTTCTGCCTCACCTCAAAAAGAGAAAATCTGACCCCTTATCATAAGAATGTATTCCTCTTTAAGGCTGATGCCGGCAACCAATACCAAACAGCCCCCTGGGACTCTACCAGGGTGTCATCCGTCCACCTGAATGGCCACCTGTGCTGTCAGATTGCCTGGCACCAACTGCCTGGCCCAAGGCAATATAGTACAAACTCAGGCTGTGGCAGATCAGGAGGCCAGATGCACATGACCTAGGGTCTATGTGCAGAGTCCAAGGCTCTGTGGACTGGGCAGAGACACGGCCAGCAAACGTGTCATTGTGGCGTAGCCACATCTACTTATTCCAAAGGGGAAGTCCAGCTACAGTTGAGCTGGCTGGCATGATGTGGGCCCTGCACCCTCACAAGCCTGAGCAGAGACCCGAGAGGGTGAAAGAAGAGGTGCCTGCCTGCTCCCGCTGCTGCCCTAGACATGTGACGTCCTAGTTCTCACATCCGGCAGCCCCTCTCGCTGCCGCCAGGCAGGCGCGCTTCCCCAG
This sequence comes from Camelus bactrianus, assembly GCF_048773025.1. Taxonomy (NCBI): domain Eukaryota; kingdom Metazoa; phylum Chordata; class Mammalia; order Artiodactyla; family Camelidae; genus Camelus; species Camelus bactrianus. The sequence goes on along the minus strand of NC_133575.1, from coordinate 115,171,744 downwards.
GCCCCACAGCCTGCTGCACTAGTTTCTCTCATGGTGGCCCAGGTAGGCGCCCATCTCAGCACATGCTCCAGAAGGGAGCCAAAGAGTTGAGAGGGGAAAGATGTTACCCGGCCAATCGAATAAGGGCCACAGGAACACCCCAGGGAAGGAAAGCTGGAAGTGGCTTGGAAGGAAAACTTGCCCCTTTCCCGTGAGCCCCTAGGCATGGCCCTTCACCACTAAGCTGGGGGCCCAAAAACCTCACCTGCCATGGTGCTCCTTCAGGTCCCGTGTCTCACTTGCCTGGTAAAAGAGAAAAACAGAGTCATGGTGAAATCATACCCCCAAACCTATAGGGCACCCTCTTGGTCTTGGAATGTGACCCCACCCTTCACCCACACTGGTCAAAAGTCCAAGCGGCACGGTATGGGACAAATCACCCACTGCACAGCCACTCACAGCTCTACCGCTTCTCATTCTTGTCCAAGCTTTCGCTCGGAGCTCCCTGAGGCCCAGCAGAGCTCAAAGCAAACCTTCCAGCTACTTCCTCCAAAAACATATTCTGAGAGTCTAGACCTAAGGGTGGATGCTTTTCTTTAAAAAAAAGAAAAGAAAAGCTTCTACAAGCTGAGGTTCCTCCTTCCTCCCTGGCTTCAATGAATCTTTGCACTGGAATCTTTTGAGCTGGAAAAGACCTCGGAGAGAAAGGGCACTTATATGAGGTCAAGCAAATCTGCAACGACAGAGACCGGAGCTGTTTTTGGAACTAATCTTGCTCACAGTGGCAAGTCCCAGATACCTCTAATGACAAGCACGTTCCTGAAACCAAGCAGCACATGTTTAAGAAGCGAGCACTGGCAAAGCATCACATGGCAACAACCGCCACCTGAAAAGTCACGGCCCCAACTCAGGTGACCTGCTGTGTTCATCTTCCCCAGGCAGGATGGCAAGAATCTCCTGAAACAGTCTTCTCTCCATGTCATGTACCAAGACATTGATTGACGTCATCAAAACCAAGCCACTAGTTAGATGGGAGCATTGCCTCTAATGCAAACAATTGTCAGGAAGCTCAGGAATTATCTAACCAATATGCAAACCATGGCGACAGCACACTGCCCCCCACCTACACACACTCTCACTCATGCACACATCCCAGAGCACTGGCCAAGCTGTCCACATCTGGGAGCAATCACCTCACTGCTCCCTTCCCCAAACAGCTCTGGTTTGATGTCAAACACAGGAACAGCGTAACCTGTTGTGTTACCCTTTTCACCTAGGCTACCAGGAAGTTCGGTGTTAACCTTGACCGGGAAGCCCAGGTGCCCTGGAAGCTCAGAGGTTAAGCACATATGCTTCTCCTTTGTGACATGGAATACACTTTTCTACTTATGTTTTCAGTCTCATGCATATTTAAAAGACATCTTCGAAACCTTTTGACCAACAGGTAGAATACAAATCATGAATAAAGTGAAAACTAAAGGAAAAACAGCAAATCTAACAGCCATCTATAGAAACACCATGGTAAGGGAGCCTTTCTCTTTTGAACCCCACACCAATCCTACCCAAAACTGTCAATATGGGAATCTATCAACAGATGGGCCTGCCAGTGTGAGAAAAGTTGACCCTCAGTGTTTCTAAGAGAGAAGATGGAATATTCTCTCAAAATCCTGCTGCCATTACAGACCTCAGGGGTTCCCCTGTGGCCAGTGCCAGTCATGTATCTAGGGTGTGGGTGTGACATGCCCAACAGCAAGGTTTTTGATTGAAGGAAACTGGAGCTGTTATGTCAGGGATTGAAAAGAATGAGTAAAGGCTTGAGTAATAAGTGGAGATAGAAAAATCTGTTTCCCTGCTTATCAATGAGAACTGCAGTGTTTTTTTTTTTTATTTTTACATGGAGAAATTACATAACAGCTTACATATAGCTATGTCTTGTCCCAAGCACAGCCCACTGTGGTATATGCACACCCACACATATCAGAGCCCTGGATGTGTTATCCTGACACCTGCATAAGTCATTAGTTCATTTTTAAGCTCCAAACAAGCCAGGAACTCCCCCAAACCGCTCACAGGCATGGCCCACTCCATTAACAATTCTGTAGCCACCCCCACTGCTGCTGCCGCTACTGCCATAATGCCTCCTCCCCCTCCTTCCCCAAAATTTAGCGCCTGCTTCTTCCCCTATAAATACACCATCAATAGGCCGTTACTATGGTAACAGTGAGGAAGCGCGAGGTCTCCACGACAGAGAATGCTGCTGCAGTCACGCATGTATATGTCCCTCCTGCCCCTGGTGGATACTGTAAGGCTGATTGTAGGCCAGAGGAATTTTTAACCCACTCCCCACAGGAACACAGCTGAATCCTGAAGGCCTGGAGAGGAAGGAAGGCAGGCACTGGCCACCACAAAGACCTTCCTTAACCCCACCCCAGGCTGCAGCTTCCTAAGCCAGCTCTCTGGGACACAGCTCCCAAAGTCCCTGACTGGTGGCCATCAGAGCACATAGTGTCCCAAGACGTGGCCTCAAAAACGCTCCTCGAAATCCTAGCCCTTTCCATTTCCCTCACTCAGAACTGATCACTAGGAAAGGCTCCTGTGATCTCCAAATCTCATGACTCATCAACCCACCTGGTGACACACGGAACTCCCAAATTATGCTCCTACTCAAACTCTGGGCCCTCCTTGTCCCCTTTCCACTCATGCCAGCCCCGAGAGTGTCTGTCCTCGCCCACCGTCGCCCGCCACCAGTGCCCGCCACCAGCGCGCCCTGCCCAAGAACTCCCACTTCTGGCCCAGCAACACTCTTCTCCGGGTCTGCTCAGGAACCCCCAGCGCCTTGGTCGGGCCGGGCCGGGCCGGGCCTCTAGATCCTCCCCCAACAGTGCCCAGCGCCCAGCTCAGTGATCCTGGACACAGAACCGTGCCCTCGGGGCTGGGGCACGCAACCCCAACGGCCTCACCGTTCTCCGGGCCCGGGAGGCGGCCGCCCTGTTTGCGCACGCAGCCCGCCACCTCGCTGCGGCGCCTCTTCCAGCAGGGCCCCTGTCCCCGCCCACCTGCTCCCAGTCGGCCAAGCCCCCCGGCCCAGCACAGCCGTCTCCACCCTCCCTCCCCGCCCCGCTGCCCTCCCGCCGCCCCCGGAGCCCCGTGGCTCAGCCGGGCCAGGGCCGAAGTGCGCCTGGAGCTCCCGCCCCTCGCAGCCGGACGCCCAGGCCCTACCCATTACCTCGGTACCCCCCAGCCCCTGCTCTTCTCTGGGGGCTCCGCCGCTGCCCGCCCCCCACACCCCGCCGCGCCAGGTCTGGCCTCGCGCCCCGCGCCTTGCGCGCCACCCTCGAGCGCCAAGACCACCGTGCCCCGATCGCCAGGCCGCGATCGTCGCGCCGCACCGCCCACCGGGCCGCCGGGCCGAGGAGAGGAGAAGGGGTGGGGGCGACGAGAGCGGGCCGAGGGGGTATGGAGGGAGGGCCGGCAAGCTGGGCCGGAGGGGCGGTGGCGCGCACCGAGCACCGCGCGCCCGCGCCCCACTCCGCCGGCGCCGCCCCTGCCCCCGCCCGTGCCGCTGGGGGCGGGGCCTGGCCGGCGCTCCCGGGGCCAGCCGGGGACCCTGGGCCCAAGGCACGGGCCCCATAGTGTCCCCGGGCGCGGGCCCTCGGAAGCCCGGCGCCGCAGCGGGCTCCGGCGGCCGCACCCAAAGCCCGCGCGCCAGGCGTCCTCGCGCAGCCCAGCCCCCCAACTGTCCCCTACCCCGGCTCACCTGTCATTCCGGCCGGCCCGCCCTCAGTGCCAGCCGAGAAAAGAGGGGCGCCGGCCAGCAGCCCTGGCCTGCCTTGTCAGGGCTCCAGCGGGCCTGCAGAAGAAGGGCCGGGTCGAGGCCGCGTTCCGCCAATGACTGGATGACCTTGGCTTCGTCACTTACCTCCCCCTCACCCTGCCCTGGGACGGAGAGCTCCTCTCCTGTCAAATCTGGGAAATGGGGAGAATCTTGCCGCCCTCGCTGGGCTGCAGCGAAATGAAGGAAGAAATGGGCTTGGGAAAGTCTTAAGGCGCCGAAATGGGAGAGGAAAGAATCTTCTGGGCCTGCAAGAGGAGCGCCGGGTGGGGGTGGGGGGCTCTCAGGAGGCCGCGCTGTGGGAGGTTCAGCATGACAGGACAAGACGCTGGTGGCAGAGAGATGACCTTAGTCCGAGGAGAATCGCGGGAAGAGAGAGGGCAGGACAGTTCCGAGGGAATTCAGGGTCTGGTCCGCCAGTCTCCGAAGAGGACGGATGCACCCTGCTGGGTTTTCAGGGCTCTTTTTGTCCTCTGCACCTCTGGAGCCCAGCCTAGCACGGGAGTTGGCGCCCCTCACCCCAATTTGGGGTTGTCGGGGCAGAATAACCCTGAGAAGGCGCCCCTGGGACTACTCCCACCAGCATTCCAGGCAGACAAATACCAGCCTGCCCTGCGAGGTTGGGGAAAATAGGGAGGGAGAGCCTCCATCCCCCTTGCTGCTTCCAGTTCAGTTCCAGGGCTGGCAGAAAGCAGCCTTGGCCAGGGCAGAGCAGCCCCACTACCTCCTCCCCTTCCCCCTCACCCATTGGTGCTGTCCTCCCCATCCCTGCCTCTGGTTCTCAGCATCCTCCCCTGGCTGGCTTGCCCTCCTGAGGCTGCAGGAGCCTTCCTTGCCCAGGACAGATCCTCTGCACCGTCTCCAATGAAGGCAGCAGGGCCAGCCCCCTGACCTGTGAGGTGGGCTTCCACAGGAATAATCAGGTTCACCTAGGGATGAGAATGGGGCTCCCTTGGGGCCCAATGGGCTATATAAGTTGTAAAGACACCCTCAGGTCAGAGGGCGAGAGCCTGGACCCTGGTTGGTGGGGAAACCGTTTGGGGCTCTTCAGGAACTTACTTCCTGGGTCTCCTAGTCCACCACCATGTCCCCATCCAGACATTAACAATCACTATCTTCACAGATGACTTCACACAGCTTTCAGTGTGAGGCGGAGTCTGTGGCTTCCACCCTCTTCCAGCACCCCCAGCTAAAGCTTCTGGCTCTAGCAAAGCCAGTCTACTTCTAGTTCCCTCTCTGCCCAGAATGCCTTTCCTCCCACTATCAGCCTCTATGCACTTGTATTCATTCTTCCCAAAAAGCTCAGATGATATCTCTACTCTTGAGGTCTTGTGGTATTCTCCACCCTGGCTTGTGTTGACTGTTCCATTCTCGGCTCTCTGTCTACAGAGACTGTACACACGGGGGCTTATGCAGATGTCAAGGGCAGGAAGGATTAAGAACAGCACCTCTGTAGCCTGATACCTGCTTCAACTCCTGGCAGTGTCACAGATCCGCTCTGTGAACCTCAGCAAGTGACTTAAACTGTCTGCATCTTAGTTTCCTCATCTGTCAGATGAGAGTGATGATAATGGTACCTGCCTCAAACAGTGGGAAGAGGGCAGATGGGATAATCACCACAAGTGTGCCTGGAGCGTAAGTAGGAGCCTAATACATGTTGGCTTTTGCCCAATTCCAGCTGCGTTGTGATGCTCACTTGGGTTGCACACTTGCCTCCTCTATCTTAAAGCTGGGGACCTTGTCTCTCCATGGGTCCCTAGCATCCGACACAGAACGTCTCCACAGCAGGCTCACTGCATGCCTGCAGAGCTGAGACAGGAGAGGCTGAGTTGCAGTGAGAAGCTGGAGTGGGGGTCAGCCTTCAACTTACCGCTAAGATATTGTCCTCAATACCCTCAGCAACTCTGGCCCCTGGAAGCTTTGGATTCCTCAGAGGGCTTTCTACCTTTCTTCAGGATGGCTCCAGGCACTCTCAAGGACTGGCTGGGGAGGGATGCAGCCTTCTTGCCACCAGCGTCCCTACTTTTAGACTGTTGTCTGAACAATCTCCATCTGCACCAGGATAGGAAGGGCTTGGCCACTGGTTTCTCTGCTTTGGCTGGGCACCAGGCAGTTTGGTGCACTTAAGAGGGGTTTTCTGTTTCCATCTAATTCACAATTCCTTTATAACCTCACCAAAGCTATTTCATTATCTGTTTCCTAGAGAGATGTTCTGTTCTTCCTGGGAACCTCCACTCTGTCTCCTCCATCTCCATCACATTCAATGTGCAGCCCTCTCTTACTCCTGCATTGGTGATCTCAGCAAACACACCTTGGCACACATCAAAATCATACATGTAGGGCACTAAGGATCGTGGGAGGACCCATCTCCCAAAAATATGTACAATAGAGTTGCTAATGAAAAAAGATAGCAAAAGGAAGATCATAATTCAATAAAAATTCCCAATACAGTGCATGATGACAGACCATCCGCTCCCACCTCATCCAAACTTCTAACCTGTCTCTGTTTCTGACCCAAATCCCATCTGGCAGGACCACCTTCATGGGTGCTGGGCCTATGAAGTTGGACAAGGCCCAATGTCTAGGGGACAAGATGACACAGTATTTTTTAATTTATTTTTTTTAATTAGTCTTTTTTTGCAGGGTGAGGCAATTAGGTTTTTATTTTAATTAATTTATTTTAATGGAGGTACTGGGGACTGAACCCAGGACCTTGTGCATGCTAAGCACATGCTCTACCACTGAGCTATACCCTCCCTCAATGGTATTTTTTAATATGGGAGAAATTACAGCATGGTAACGTGTGTGTGCTAATCAGCCAGTAAAGTGGGAAAAATTGATGATGCAGGAGAGAAATGCCCACATGCAAGCAGGTGGGAGAGGTGATGGTGGAGCTTGGAGCAGTTCTCTTCTGATGGTATCCATTTTCTCAGTGAAATGGGAAGCCAGGCCACCAGCTGGGAGTGCGGTGGGAGAGGGATGCGAGCGCTCTGAAATCGGCATCTGGGAGACGGGGAGGCTGGACATTCAGTGGAAATATAACATGATTGCTGGGCTGCATTAAGGGCTCACTTGAGGTATAATGGCCATTAATTTAAAGTGAAATTACTCAGCATGTCTGTATGGTCTTCTCCAGCCAAGTTCAGTCTCAAGGATGCAGATCCAGACTAGGTGAAAAGTTGGATTTTATCAGGTTTGAGTTTGGCTAACTGAGTACAAAGAAATGACAGTGGCACACAGGAGTTTCCTGTGGATTCAAGAGAGAAATTATGATAATTGATTATGGATTTTAGGCTGGGTACAGAGGCAAGATGAGGATAGAGTCAGTGTTTGGTGAAAGTGAAAAAACAAAAGCAATAGGATTGTTGGTTGAAGGGTCCTGGTGGTGCTCAAAGGATTGTTGGAGTCCTCGTAGTACTCAGAAGAATGAGCTGTCTTTCAGAGTGTGGGATATAGTGGAGACTGTGGAGGGTGGTGGTGATAGATAAGGCAAGATATTAGGATGTGACAACGGAAGACAGCGGCTGCAGTAGGAAGAATGGAAAGATGATTGGTGGAGAATAAATCTGGACTGGGGGACCAGGGGGTTGAATCATCTATGTGGATGTTGAAATCACCAAGAACACACATATTAAGCAGACCCCTTGAAGCCCTACCTCCTCCCCAACCCTTTCCTCCATTTCTTGGACTCATCGTGAATTTGAGGGGCACCTCATCCCTGAGCTTCACCTCTTCCCAGAGCCTCACCCCTCCTTCAAACTCACTTGTCCTGGAGGTCACCCCACTCGAGCCTATACCCTAGTGAGAGCAACACTCCACATCTCAACCCATCATCCCTTCCCCAAGCCTTGCCCCCAAGCTTCTATTGAGCACCTACTGTGCCTGTTGCTGGTGACATAAGAATGTACCAAACACTTGTTTCCATTCTGGTTGGAGGAGAGAGACTAACCAGCCACAGTGGAGAATACCTAACAAGGCAGTTGGTAGAGGTGCAAGGGAGGAAACCATAGTTGAGAAGGGGGATAGGGACACTGACTCTTACCTCATCCTGGTTCTAACCCCAGCCTGGTGGGATTCTCACCCCTAGGCCAGCTCATAGTGACAATACGTAGCTTCAATTGCTCCCCTGGAGTCTCCCCACTCCAACCCCTTCACCTCTTCCTTGAAGGAGTTTGACCTCAGAACAGCCCCAATGACAATGTCCCTCATCTATTCCTCAACCTTCAACTGAGCTTTATCATTGAGCATCATCTGTTTCCTCAATTTCACCTTGTCCAGAGGCTTACTTCTTCTGGAATCTCCATGATCCCTGACCCTCAATTCTAGACAGAGCCTCTCCTTAGCTGCCCCTTGAACCAGACCCTATCTGGTCCATGGTCTATTCCTGAACCCTGCCCCAATACCACCACAAACCCACTCAGACTGGACTGCATCTCATGCCTCCCTCTTCATCCTCTCCCAGCTCCCACTCTAGCTCCTATTCTCCATCACTTAAATCACCCTCAGCACCCGTGCCTGTCCCTCACTTCATCTTGTATCTTCTCACACCCTCCTCCCTGATCACATAGCACAATCTCTAAGCTGCCTCTATATCCATTTCTTACACCATTTCTGGCTACAGGAGAATAAGCCCTGGAGTCAGACTGCCTGGGTTCAAAGTCAGCCTTTCTACTTGCTAACTGTGTGCCTTGGGCAAGTGACTTTTCCTTTCTAGGCCTCGGTTTTCTCATATGAAAAATGGGAATGATCAGAGAGTCCACTTTCAAAAGTCATTGTGAAGACTGAATGACATAACGCAAGTGAAGAGTTTAGCATTGTGCTTGGTTCAATCAATGCTAAGCACACAAATACACTAGTCAAATACACTTGGGCAAATGGTCTGGTGCAGTGGGTGCCTCTGGGTTGATTTCTCTCATCCCAAGGGTGACATTTACCCAAAAAATATGTATACCATCACAAAGGAAGTCCTACCCTCACCAGCACCACCCCCACCCTGGGCTTCGGAACATTTGCAGCAAGCTCCAATTTTTTTCTTCTTCCTTTCTTTTTTTTTTTTTTTTGACAAACTCTGGCAGGAGAAGTGGGAAAAAGAGAGGCTGTTGATCTTGCAGTTGCGAGACTAGAGGCATCAAGAGCAACTTCTGCCTCCCCAGCTCCTATTTGACCACCTCTCATCAGTCGGCTCAGGTGCTGAGAATCCCCCTCCATGTGGCCCAGGGTGTGCCCTGGGGGGCCGGGGTCTGAGGGTCCAGGGTCCTGTGAGCTTGAGAACAGCTGAGGAAGTACCTGAGATTAGAGGCTGGTCCTTCTGTAAAGAGGAAGAAAAAGATCCCTCAGTGACTGAAAGGTCTCTGGCACCTCTGCCCTGGCTATGGAATTTCCTCCTTTGCACTGGGCAATCATTTTCCCTTTAGCCATCTGCCCAGATAGTAGAACCTCAGACCAGTATCTCTCAAAGACTGTGATGCACAAGAACCATCTGGGATGCTTCCTAAATGGGAATCCTTATGTCTTGTTCTATATCCCATACAGAAATCGTAGGCCTGATGGGGAGCCTGTGGTCTGCTTGCTTACCGAATATTCAGCACGCTAGTGACTCAATGCTGTGGATGCAGGGCCCTGGGCGAGGCAAACTTTTAGAAACACTGCTGTAATCTTAACTTTCTGTTTAGGAAGTGCTTCCTGCCTCTCTCTCTCTCTCTCTCTCTCTCTCTCTCTCTCTCTCTCTCTCTCTCTCTCTCTCTCTCTCTCTCACTCACATGCACATGCACACACACACACATCACAGCACAGGACTCCCAGAGGGTGAACTGTAAGAGGAAGCAGCCTGACCTCAGATTTGGGATGTCAAGTGAGCAAGCACATAAGGTGTTCAGAAAGTCTAGGAGCCAGCAAGGGTGTCTCAAGACCTGGGACAGGGCTCCTGAGAGGTCTGGGTGGGGTTATCTGGGCTGGCCAGGGTGTTTAGGGCTGAGGAACCAAAGCCAGCCTGGCCTGTGGCCGTTATACAGCTCCTCCCACTCCTTTAGTCCAAACACACACACACCCTAAGCCAGGAAAAAATGCTTAATCAGGTCAGGTCCCAAGGACCTCCTCAGCCTCGTGCACTTCACTTCCCCTGCTGCACTCGCCTGGAGACTGTGGGCACTGTGGCTGCCATCACTATCCCTGGCAAGCACATTCGTTTCCTCTCTGGGTACCATTATCACATAGTTGCATCAGCCGTGCTTGAGGGCTCCAAACTCAAGTGCAAACACATTCCTTGCCCTTGACTCAGGATTGGAAGTGGAGTGCCAGAATCATGCCGGCTTTCAGAAGGTATTGAGCCTCCTGGGGCCACTGCCTTGATTGGAATTGTCCACCAAGCATCAGAGTTGCCACCAGCCACCAGCCTCTGGTCTTCAGGAGTAGACACTTCAGAAAAGAGTATGCTGATGAAGGACCCGAGAGGTCAAATAACAGCTGTGGTGGTCAGTGTGGACCTAGCATCTCTTGTCACCCTGCTCAAGCCAGAGGGGCCTCCTTGCTATTCCAGGAGCATCACATGCCTCAGGATATTTTCTCTTCTTTTTTGCTCTGCCTGAATTTCTCTTTGCTTAAAGTGGACAATGAACGTTTGTTGAGCAGTCACCGTGTACATGTGTGTTCCAGAGGCTTGAGGGCACAGCAGTGTGAACCAAGTCAACTAAAGGCCTTGTCCTCATGGACGTGACAGCAAGGGACACAGACAACACATTAGTAAAGAAGTACAATATAGATTGTATTCCATCAAATCTAAGATGACATAATGAATTAATTGTGACATACAATGCTTTCTTAGCATACGCAATTTGTATTTTGTACTGATGGAAAGAGCTCTTTTAGACTTCATCAGGCATTGATTTTTTATCATAGATCTCTATGGTGCTTACATAAAAAGAAAAATATAAGTAAAATTAACTAGTTAAACTTGCTCACATTCTGAGGCCAACTCTCCTGAGTCGCTTTTTGACTGAGACTTGTGGATGGCAGTGATTTCCCACACAGCATCGTCCTCTGTGCCATCAGGCATGTTGGGGAGGCAGTCTTTCTTTTTGGGATGAGCAGATACTTACTATTACATATAAAATAGATAAATAACAAGGACCTACTGTAGAGAACAAGGAACTATATTCAATATCTTATAGTAACCTATAATATAAAAGAATATGAAAAGGAATATATATGTATAACTGAGTCACTATGCTGTACACCAGAAATTAACACAACATTGTAAATCAACTATTCTTCAAAAACATAAAAAATAAAAATAAAAAAGCACCATTTTTTTGGAAAAAAAAATCCTGCAGGCCCTAAAGCAGACTTTGTAATTCCTAGAGGGTAACCCACTTTAGACTCCTGCTTGGGGAATATGGTTCATCTAGCTGATCACATTGGATTAACTACCTTGGCACCACCTCCCCACCGGTCCCCATGGCAATTGATTCCTAGAAGTTAGAGTCTCTCATTCACTTTCCTGTTTCCAGTGAGGGATGGGACTTCCCACCATGCCCCCTCCCCACCTTAGGGTGCAGCTGCCAGCTATCCAACTGCTTGGCTGCAGTATGGAGTTGGCTCCTGTGCAACAGAGCACTCCATATCTTGTGATGCCTGTCACCTGGTCCTTGTGGAATTAGAGAAGCGAGGAGGTGACAGGAGCTCAGGGGAGAAGAGTGGGAAAAGATGAGTTTATTTATTTTAAAAGAGTTTCTTTAAGAAAATATACCTTTCATTTTTTTCTCTCACATAATAAGGGCGATGGTTTCTTACTACATAATTAAACCTTTGCTTATTTTTTTTCACAACAGACTTTTTAAAACTTTTTTTAATTAAAGTATAGTCAGTTTACAATATTGTGTCAATTTCTGGTTTACAGCATAATGGTTCACCCATATATGAACATACATATATTCGTTTTCATATTCTTTATTACCATAAAATACTACAAGATATTGAGGATAATTCCCTGTGCTATACAGTATAAACGTATTATTTATCTATTTTATTTGTATTAGTTAGTATCTGAAAATCTCAAACTCCCAATTTATCCCTTCCCATACCCTTCCCCCTGGTAACCATAAGTTTGCTTTCTATGTCTGTGAGTCTATTGTTGTTTTGTAAATAAGTTCATTTCTGTCTTTTTTTTTTTTTTTAGATTCCACATATGAGTGATAGCATATGATATTTTTCTTTCTCCTTCTGGCTTACTTCACTTAGCATGATCATCTCTAGATCCATCCATGTTGCTCCAAATGGCATTATTTTATTCTTTTTTATGGCTGAATATTATTCCATTGTATAAATATACCACTGCTTCTTTATCCAGTCATCTATCGATGGACATTTAGGTTGTTTCCATGTCTTGGCTATTGTAAATAGTGCTGCTATGAACATTGGGGTGCATGTATGTTTTAAAATTAGAGTTCCCTCTGGATATATGCCCAGGACTGGGATTGCTGAATCATATGGTAAGTCTATTTTTAGTTTTTTGAAGAATCTCCATACTGTTTTCCATAATGGCTGCACAAAACTACATTCCTACCAACAGTGTAGAAGCATTCCCTTTTCTTCACATCCTCTCCAGCATTTATTGTTTGTGGAATTTTTAATGATGGCCATTCTGACTGGTGTGAGGTGATACCTCATTGTACTTTTGATTTGCATTTCTCTGATAATTAGCGATATGGAGCATTTTTTCATATGCTATTGGCCATTCATATGTCTTCACTGGATAAATGTCTGTTTAGGTCTTCTGCTTATTTTTGGATTGGGTTGTTTTGTCTTTTTGTTATTAAGTTGTATGAGTTGTTTATATATTCTGGAAATTCAGGTCTTGTCGGTCGCATCATTTGCAGATGTTTTTTCCCATTCTGTAAGTTGTCTTTTTGTTTTGCTTATGGTTTCCTTTGCTATGCAAAAGCTTATAAATTTAATTAGGTTCCATTTGTCTATTTTTGTTTTTATTTCCATTGCCTGGGTAGACTGCCCTAGGAGAACATTGCTAAGATTTTGCCTATATTTTCTTCTAGGAGTTTTATGGTATCTTGTCCTATGTTTAAGTCTTTAAGCCATTTTGGATTTATTTCTGTGTATGGTGTGAGGGAGTGTTCTCACTTCATTGACTTACATGTGGCTGTCTAGTTTTCCCAACATCATTTGCTGAAGAGAAGTTGAGTTTAGATGAGGCCCCCTCTCCCCTCTCTGTGTTACTTCCCAACTCCTGGTTTCTTTCCTTTAGAGCATCTGCCACGTGACATTTTCCTGATTCATTCATGTTTCCTGGTGGTCTGTCTGCCTCCCCTACCAGCTCCTCTCTAGCCTCAGCTCCTTCCCGCCTTTCTCATCTCGCTTCCCACCACATAGCCTAGGAATTGCACATTTTTTGGCACTTCTGATTATGAAAGTAATATGCTCCTGTTGTGGTAATTTTAGAAATAACCACTCACAATCCCAGTGAAAGCTATTATTAAAGTTTGTATATATTGCCTTCCTGTTTTTCACTCCATAAATTCAATTTTACATCATTCAGTTTAAGCAATGCAAAGATTTTTTTTTAAATTTACTTTGTTTTTTACTTGAATCTAAAAGTCATAGTATGCACTTAATAAAATCGTGAAGGCAACATATACATATATAAAATGGAAAGTTAAAAATCACCCATAATCTTATCATCTGGTGAGAATCACTTTAGTATTTGGGATCTATACTTCTGTATGCTTTCTTTTACTACTTTTTCCCCCTTAACAAGATTTCATGATCTCGTGGACATCTCTCCTTGTTAATGTGAGACGGAGCATGACTGAACCAGCACTTATCTCCTTCTTTCCCATGTCTTCCCTAGTTCCTATTGTTTTCTTCCCATTGTAAGCAACGCCATTACAGCCTCACTGGAACACACATCCTTGGCATTTGACCACATTCTTCTTTTGCTTTTATGCTGGCAAAAGTCTTCTCCACCCTCAACATTTTTTTAAATGATACCGTTCTCCATTTTTATGTTTTCGTTAGTCAACATGTAAATTTTTAATCGGTCCAGAATTGAATTTGGTTGAATACCTAAGCTAGGGATTAGCTCTATTTTTCTAATTGTTTAATCTCTTTGTGGAACACTGTCACTTCTTCATAGAGGATGGAGAGAAAGAGTGGCTCAGGGGATTTAAGCCCTTAGCATATCCATTAATCACCCCCTCAGCATTTATTTGATATGGGCAATTAACATTCCCTCAGACTTCAAGAATCACCACCTTTACGGACAAGAGGGCCACCCTGAAGATTCATCTCTAAAGCAAGTCCGGAGCCACAGCTATGCCACAGACTGAGGTGCCAGTCCTATCATGCCTTTCTTATATATCCTTGGTTCTGCTTCTGGTATAATCCATTGCTCTAACCCATCTCCTCCTATGCCAGTTACACATTGTTAAGACCAGTGTAGCTGAACACACCTGTAATACAGGATGCGTCAAGTCCCTCTCACCCTTTGCGCCCAATTATATCCACTTCATTCCCCCCATAACTCCATTATTGTTTATTTATTCTTCTATCAAAACTCTGGAGTAGTTTCATAAAATTACAAAAGGAAAATAATACCTTTGATATCATGGTTGGAACTGCATTACATTTATGCATTAAACTTGGGGAAAACTGATTATCTTTCCAGTATAAATCCTGTTAATCAAGCTCATGGTGTTTCTCTTTATTTTCTTCAATTTTGTGTGATGTTTCTCAGCAAGGTTTTCTAGTGTTGTTCTTATAGGTCCTACATATTTTAAGATATCTTATGTATATATATATGTATAACATATATATGTTAACATGTAATATATAATGTTATATATAGTATATTGTGTATATTAAATATAACATATATTTATTATATATTAACATATATCATACATATATGTATATATGCTATATATGTATGTATGATACATATATATAACATATATATGTATAATATATATATCATACATATATAGAATGTGTATATATATATAAAATTATATATGTATAATTATATATATATTTATATAAATATATATGTGTATATATTTGTTGCAATTGTCAATGGGATCTTTTTTTCTGCCTAGTTATTGTCGGTTTGTCAGAAAAGTGCTGATTTTGGTAAAATTATCCTGTGTCCATCGGTCTTGCTACAAACGTTCTTTATTTTAACATTTTTTTTATTGAGTTATAGTCATTTTATAATGCTGTATCAAATTCCAGTGTAGAGCACAATTTTTCAGTTATACATGAACATACATATATTCATTGTCACATTTTTTTTCACCGTGAGCTACCACAAGAACTTGTATATATTTCCCTGTGCTATACAGTATAATCTTGTTTATCTATTCTGCATATGCCTGTCAGTATGTACAAATTTTGAACTCCCAGTCTATCCCTTCCCACCCTCTACCCCCATGGCAACCACAAGTTTGTATTCTATGTCTATGAGTCTGTTTCTGTTTTGTATTTATGTTCTTCTTTTTTTTTTAGATTCCACATATGAGCTATCTCATATGGTATTTTTCTTTCTCTTTCTGGCTTACTTCACTTAGAGTGACATTCTCCAGGGACATCCATGTTGCTGCAAATGGCGTTAGTTTCCAAGTAGGTGATCATAGAATTTGCAAATAATGATAAATATGTCTTTCTTTCCAATATGCCTCCCATTTGTTTCTTGTTCTGATCCCACTGAAATGTCTTGTCCTTGGCTTTCATGGCCACACTTCTAGGGACTCACTATGCATATCCATGTTTCAGTTACCATTGGTTCAGATACATTTGTTATACTATGTTGAGGAAAAATCCTTTTCTCCTTCAATCACTTCTGTTTGTTATTTTAATCAGAAATGGAAGTTGTATTTTATTAAATAACTTGTTTGTTTGCCATATTTTTTAATGAGTAAGAATAATTTCATTTGTATGTATGGAGGTTTCAAAATGTTTTTCAGGGAATTGGAAAGAAGTTGTTTCTATTTTTCATCATTGTAAATAATGTCTCAAATGAATGTCTTTTAAAAAATAAATACGCATCTTTTTTCTTACATGAGCCAAGAGACGAGTGACCAAGATAATCAAGCATTGCCTGTGGATCTGGTATTGGGGTTGGTGTTTCACGTCTTCTGGTCTTTTTGATTCATCCATGCTTGAATTAGCTGGGGAAAACCTCCAGCAGCTAAGTTTTGGTGAACTTTAGAGTGAGTAGGAGGTAGTTAACACAGACAGAGCAGTCTAATTGTTCTCTTTTAGACTTCTATTCATTTTTCAGCTTAATTCAGCTCAATAAATAACCACTGAGTGTTTCTTGTGAATCAGGGATGATGTGGATTAAAAATAGATTCTACCCAGCTTTTAACTTTAAGGGTCTCTAGGTCACCATGTCCTCATGTGAGTGAGAATATGCATCTATCTCTTTCTTAAAAGTAGAATTATGGGTCCCTAGCAGTAAAAATTATTAGTTAAAGAATATGAACGTTTACAAGTTCTGATTCTGAAGAGCTGAGTTGCTATACAACAAGGTTCTTCCGAATCTTAGTGCATAAAAGTATTCATTTCACCTTAACTTTGTCAGCAAGAAATATTACAGTTTCATTTTCTTTGCAAAATTTATTACAATATTTCATTGTTTGAGTTTATATTTTTATCATGCTTGATTTTTCACATGTTCACTCACCATTTTCCTTTTCTTTTCTGTGAATTATCTGTGTGTTCTCATTTTTCTGCTGCAATCTGAGTGTTTTTCTCATGGATTAACATATGCTTTTTGCAGGTATTCACACACTTGTTTGCCTTTTGTTTTTTTAATAGAGGGACTGGGGATTGAACCCAAAACCTCCTCGTGCATGCTAAGCATGCACTCTACCACTGAGCTACACCCTTCCCCACCCCGCCCCTCCCTTGCCTTTTATTGTTGCTTATCTTTTTGTTTTTCCTTTGTGGTTCCTTCCATTTCTTTTAAACATAGAAAACCTCATCCATCCAAGGATCAGAAAGATATTTGATATATTTTTCTCTTAGGTTTTTTTTTTTTTTTTTTTATGGCTTTGTAGTTGAAGGCTAAAATAAATCCAGAGGCCTAGAAGAGGTGGAAGCTCATAGAGTTAGGTGGGCTATCCAACACTTCATGGCTCCTGGGCCATTGCTGTTGAGGTTTCCTCTCCCTGTAATGTCCACCATTCCCCCTTATCCAACTGCTGATGTTCACTTGGAGCTAAGATCCAGTGGAAGCCTGCACAGAAGCTCCCCTTCTAGCTAGAAAGGGTCTTGCTGTTGTTTTTACCTCCTTCCAGCCAACCACCACATACTTCCATCAGAGCATCTCCATTTCTTTCACCTTTTCCTCAGTGTACATATAATGCTTGTCCACCCCGTTTCCTGGCTTCTGGAGAGAGTGGGGAACCAATCTTGGCTCCCATTCTACGAAACTTAGAGTTCAGATGTAGGGGCAGAAGTTAATAGTTTTTTATTCAATATGTTTAAGTCCATATATTCACTTCATTATTCAACAAAATAATGTATAAGTACACAAGGAGATAATTTGTGTTGTTGTGTGAGTTTATGACAAGGGAGGGGATTTTAGCTAAAATAACATGGTAAGATTAGACCAAGAAACAATAGGCATATATATTGAAAATGATACATTGCAAAGCTGTATCATTATTTGCAAATTCTATGATTGCCTGCTTAGAAAGCTAAAGGTGATTAAGAAATCTTTTTAGCAAGGCAGATGGATACAAGACAATTTTACCAACAACAGCAACAACAACAACTTTATTCATCAGCAATAACCAGTTAGCAAATATAATGGGAAAAGCTCCCAATCACACTTGCAACTTCCGCACTCAGGAAGAGATATTGAAACTGAGACCTAAAGGGAGAGATGGAGTCAGCCATGTAAGGGGGTTGAGGTTAGGGGATAAGCGTTTCTGGCAGAAGCAATAACAAGTGCAAAGGCCCAAGGCACCAACATGTTTGACATTCAAGGCCCTTCAGGGAGGCCAGTGTGGTTGGGGCACGGTGAGCAAGGGGCAGGGACAGAGAGAGGAGATGAGTTCAAAGAGAGGGCAGTGGCCAATCTATACAGGGCCCTAGAGGACTCTGCATGGGACTCACGATCTTTCCGAGTGCAATGGAATGCATTGGAGAGTTTTCAACAAGCAAGCAACATGATCAGTTTTATATTCTGTAAAGAGCACACCAGATGCTGTGTAGGGGATGGACTATAGGAGCAAGAATGGAAGTAAGGAGACCAGTGAGTAAGTCATAGGAAGGAGACATGGAGAGATGGTGGTGAGAACCTCGGGGGTGAAGAGCAGTAGATGGAGTCCAGATAGATTTGGGACGTAGAGCCAACAAGATGTAGCTACTGAGCGGATATGGAGGGTTTAGAAGAAGGAAGTAGTTAAGGCTGATCCCAAGCACATGAGTACCACAAACTGGATGGCTGTCTTCATCAACTGGGGCTGTCCTAACAAATACCACAAGCTGGGGGGCTTAAGCAACAAACATTGATTTTCTCACAGTTCTGGAGGTTGGGAAGTACCAGACCAGGGTGCTTGCTGACAAATTTGGTTCTCAGTAAGGGCCCTCTTCCTTAGTTGCTGATGACAACCTTTTCTCTGTGTCCTCACGTGGCCTTTTCTCTGTGTGAGAGCAGTGAGAGAGGAATCTCTCATGTCTTTTCCTCTTCCTATAAGGATACCGGTCCTTTTGGATTAGTTTCCCACCCTTATGACCTCATTTAACCTTAATTACTTCCCTAAAGGCCTCATCTCCAAATACAGTTATGTTGGGAGTTAGAGCTGCAACATATGAATTGAAGGGGTCAATAATTCAGTCCACAACAGTGTCTTAAATAAGAAATGTATTATCTCACAACTCTGCAGGCTAAAGGTCCAAGATCAAAGTGTGGGCAAGATTGCTTTCTTCCAAGGGCTGTGAGGAAGAATCTATTCCAGCCCTCTTCCCTAGCTTCCGGGGGTTTGCTGACAACCTGTGGCATTCCTAGACATGTAGAAGCATCACCCCAATCTCCACCTCCATTTTCACATGATGTTCTCCCTGTGTGTGGGTCTGTGTCCACATTTCTCTTTTGTATAAGGACACTGGTCATATTGTATTACAGAACCACTCTACTCCAGTATGACCTCACCTTAACTAATCACATCTACAATGATCCTATTTCCAAAAAAGATCACATTCTGAAATACTGGGGGTGAGGACTTCACCATATGAATATTTGGAGTACACAGCTCAGCCCATAACACCAGATTTCTTCCTTAGAGAACTAGGTGAATGAGGGGTTCCATCTACTGAAAGAGGGAAGACTACGGGGCAAGGAGACTTGTGGAGGTATCAAAAATTGTGTTTTGAACATTATTAGGCTTGAAATGCCAATTAGGTATCTAAGTTCAGGGGTTTAAAGTGGGCAGTCGCATATATGAGTCTGGTTCAGTGAAGAAATGTGGTGTATGTGTGTGTGTAATTTAAAGTTATGGGACTGAGTGGGGAGGGTGTAGCTCAGTGGTTGAGTTAGTGCTTAGCATGTATGAGGTCGTGGGTTTAATCCCCAGTACCTTCATTAAAATAAATAAACATACCTAATTACCTTCCCCTTTCAAAAAATAAAGTTATGAGACTGGATGTGATCACCTACGATGTGAAAGGAGGTAGAGAAAAATCCAAGACCCAAGTTGAGGAGTTAGGAGGAAGAACCAGCAAAGGAGAGTGAGAAGGAGCAGCCAGTGAGCTAGTAGTTGGGGAAATGGAAGGGAGGGGTCATAGAATCCCACAGAAGGGAGGTTTAACAGAAAGTGTTGTCCAGGGAATCAACACCGCTGAGAGCCGGAGTAACACTAGGGCAGAGAAGTAAAGAGTGAACTTGACAATACGGAGTTCGTAGGCAATCATGGTAAAAGCTATTTCAGTGGAATGATAGAAGCTGAGGTTGGGTTCAAGTGTGTTGATGACCACAATGGGAAGAGAGAAGAATTGAAGACAGTACCTGCAGACAAGTGAGCAGAGAAATGTGGCACTTTCTGGGGAGGGATGTGGGAATCAAGAGATGATTGTTTTTTAAGATGGAACTATTACAATATGTTTGCATGGAGATGGGACTGGTCAAGTAGAGAAAGGGAATCCAACGATGCTGGACTGAGGGGCAAGTGGGCAGGAATGGGATCTAGAGCACAGAGAAAGCATCAGCCTTGGAAAAGAGAAGGGAGATGTCCACTGTTTTAGCTTAAGGAAAGGAGGGAAGGTTAGTTATAGAGGAAGGCAGGTTAATATGCTTGGTAATGATATGATGAGGGGATTTCCAGTCCATATGTTCTAATTTCTAACTTGAATATGGATAAGACAAGCAGGAGGGAAATGGGAAGACATGGGGACTTTGAGGAGCAAGCAAATGACCATTCTGAGGCTGGGACTGGAAAAACAGAAAACACAGAAGTCCTTCTGAGCAATGAAATGTGCCTGGGTGAGGTTGGAGGTCATAAATCTATAGCGGCACACAATCTACCAGCTTGTGTGATTCTCTCTAGCAACACAGAGATGCTTAAGTGCAGACACACACAGCACAACTAGTTGTGTTCATCTAAGGTTGGGGATTTGCCAGTCAATTGTGAACAAGAGCAAGAGAGGACAGAGAGTGGTTATATAAGAGATCACTGAGGGCACTTGGAGAGCAGAGAAGGGAGACATACCAGGGGAGCTGACCAACGGCTGGATTGAAATCTTGAGAGGAGGATTCTTTCTGGCATAGAGTCTGGTCCAGTGTCAGTGCTCAGGAAATATTAATTAAATTGGCCGCAAGGGAGGACACTGAGGAGCTGCAATACTGCAGTCATACACCAGGGGGCAAGAGACAACAAGAAATGAGTCTGACCAAGCCCCGCCTAAAGTTTGGGGGCTGTGTGGCCAGAGCTCCAGTGACCCTCCTGTCTGCTCTAAGCTTTCCTAGGGCCTGGGGGTAAATGATGCTACCCAAGCTGGAGTCTACTGTAGGTACCACTAGGGGGCTGGTGGTAGTGCGTAGGGCAGGAACAGAAGAAACCGTGAACTCTAAGACAGAGATAAGGGACCGTTCTTCACTCATACCTGTCTTGTGCTACTGGTCCATGTCTGGGCTCTGGGTGATGCTCCAGCCCTGAGTGATCACAAGAAATGGGCTCTAAGGTACAAAAAACCGGTGTCAAGAAGCCCAACCTATGTGTTGGCCCTGAGGAACCATCAAACCTCCATCCTGAGGCTACTACCATGGTATACAGCCTCATAAGCTGGCCCCAACCTAGAGTTACATTCCCAGGGCCTGGAAAGGTATTTTGTTGAAGCAAGAGCCTGTGAAGTTTCTGGAGGAGAGGAGAGAGGTCACTGCTGAACACATGTTCCCTGATGCTACCTATATGCCCAGCCCATGTTGGGAACACAAAGCCATGTTGACTACCCAATCATCTGTTCATTCATTCACTCCCTCATTCTGTCACACTTTCCTTGCCCCCTCCTGCATGTTAGTAGAGGAAACAGACAATGATGCCCAATAGGATAGACCGGGGAAAGGGAGGAGTCGAGACCAATGTCTATTAGCATAGGTGACTGAGAGGATGAAGGTACCTGTCCCTGAGAGGGGAGCTGGTTTCTGGAGATGCTGAAGAGCCTGTTTTTGGCTACATTGACACTGAGGTCCCTGGATGACACCCACAGGGAGACATCCAGTATGCAATTGGATCAAAGGGTCTGGAGGCCAGCAGGGAAAGCAGGGGTGGGGTACTGGGATTTGAAAGTCATGATCACTTCCTAGGTGGGGACTGGGGCTGGGGAAGGGAAAATGCAGTAGTCAAAGGTGGAGGTGGTCTGAAGGGTAGCTTTGAGGGGGCTGCTGTCCTGGGCGTGCTTGTAAGTCACACAGAAAGGACCCAGTTGGACTGTGGGCGGGGGTGAAAGCAGCAAGGAGGGGCAGACTCTGTAGTGTTGCCCATCCTCTCAGGGACCAGGAACTCCCTCTGTGCCTTCATTACAGCCGAGGAGAGGGCACAGGGGCCAGGAGGGCAAGGGACAGACTGGTATTTGTTTGCTCATTCGTCTATTCGTTCCTGGATTCAGGAGGGCACTTGGGTATGGCTCCACTCTGGAACAGGCCTCTTATCCTTGCCCCTATGTTCTGGAGAGTCCACAGAGGCATGGAGAGGTAAAATGATTTGCCCAGAGTTTCAGAGCCAGTGGACATCCAATAGAAATCTAGAAGTTCAATGTCTTGCCTTCCTCGGCACCACAACCTGGATGGAGGAGTATTACTAAACCGGGAGTCACGTCTCCTCCTTAGGTCCCCTGCTGTCCAGACACCCCTCTATGTATGCAGCCTGGCTTTTCCGGCAGACCACGTGCTCCAAGGTTTTGGGTATAAATCTCCCTGGGAGCCAAGCTCTTCCTGAGCCCTGTTCTCAGCTGAAATCATGCCCCACTTGGGTTGAACTTCCAGCCCCTCTCCCGCCTACATTCCCCCCAGGCTGGCCGGCTAACCTCTAAATAGATTACACAAACGCTTGAATGCATGATTCTAAATACTGCAATTTGTCTGTCCTGTCTGTTGACCTTTGCCTCAAGGCCTTTGACATGTTTTGATTCTCCAGGGTTGTGGGTTTTGTTTCATCAACAAAGTGACCATGAGGTTAATTACTCTTTGACCTCTGGGGTCAGGGTCTCCATCTGGGCAGGAAACAGCCCTGGCTCCAGGAGTTTCTGGCCTCTTGGCATTTAGTTGTCACCACCAATTCCCCCTGAGCACCTTTCCCCATCTCCCTGCAGTGTCCCCGCTCTGCATGTGATCAAAGGGACTGGCCAGTGCAGAGCTTTGTGCTTCATGACTTACATGCCCTGCCTTCTCATCCACCAAATGCCTCCCCTCAGTCCCATAAGAAAGTGGCAATTCTCAGGGCCTTGACTGTACCCCGACTGCAGGTTGTCCACACCATCATCTCCGAGTTCCTCCCTGGAAGATGGCTGAGGAACGTATAAGGTTCAGAAGCTGAAGAATGCTTGTACTTGAGCTCAGTAGAAGACGAGCAGAGGAGGAAGGCTTTCCTGGGGCCTGCAGCTGGGAGAGTGGGCTACCTTTTGGCCCCAGGGACGGCCTGGCCCCTCCCAGCTGCTGGGATTTTGCCCCAGAAGACTGGAGGGCGTCACCAGCTTGACTTCTTGCCTGAAGATCCTGCCTCAAGCCACTGCTTTTCTTTGTGAAATGTCTTCCAGGTGGCTGGTAGAGACATTGGTTAGAAAGACCCTCACTGGAACATCTGCAGAGGGAGGCTCAGGTAGCGAGGTGTTGCGTTATGGGGCCCCCACATCCACTTGCTGAAACTCAGCCTGGAAGAAGCAATGCCACATGTGCAGCAGGAGCTGGGCAGAGACACAAATGCTCTGAGTGATGCCCAGGTAGGGGTGGGTGGAGATGGAGCCGAGAGAGACTTCCAGCTCGGCTCTGCCTCAAGGCCAAGAATCGGGAACACAGAGATAGGTCAGAAGGACGTTCCTGGTGTAGAGAAGAGTGACAAATCCACGAGGGCAGAAAAGCCAGGGCTCTTGTCAAACCCAATGGTTCCTGGAGGCTGAGGGCAGAGTGTATGAAGGGCAGAGGGCCATGCTGGGGTGGAGGAAGGGTGAGGCTGGACCACCCAGGCTGAGAACTGGGATTTGATTTGACGAGCAATGCAGAGCCATTCAACACTGTTTTGCTCACCCAGGAAAACAGGAAAACACTCCAGTTATTTCCTATGCCTTATGGCACATTTCATTGGGTTCCAGTTAGAAACTAGAGTCTCCATTATGGCTGTTGGGGCCCTTTTGAGAGATGGGGATAGAATTTGCTGTGGTCTTTCCTGAGGTGAGAGACATGCTCCAGTCTTGGAGGAGCCACTTCTCCTCTCACCCTGGTACCCTTCGAGGGCAAAGCTCATGCCAGCCAGGCAGCTGGGGTGAGGGTCAAGGCCACAGCGGTCCCAGAAGCTCTAAGCCCCCAGGCCCACCTTACCCCCTTGTCCTCTGCCCAACCTTTCTCCCTCAACCTTTCCTTCCCAGGGAATTTGGCAGACGTGAGCAACACTCACAGCCCAGAACGTTCTGAGTCTGCCCTCCCTTTCACTGTCTTCAAAGGACTTGGAACCCTCAAGACAGCACAGGGGGCATTTGCATTGTGGTACTGGGTCCTGCCGATGCAGGCGAGGAAGAACATGGACTAGGGCTGGGGTTTAATAACTCTTCCTTCTTTATTATCAAACTCATTTGGGAACAGGAACATGTATAAATTTTTGATGACATAAAAGCCACATGAATATTCAGCTGCTAGGTCTGTGCTTGGAATGTTCTATCACGTCCAGACTGAGTCCTGCTCAGTGAGGAGGTGGTGCTGCCCACCTGGGGATAAGCTGATGTGCGTGGGGGTCACGGCGGCTGTGTCTGGAAGCTTGGCTGAGTGTCACAACAGGGACACCTCTGTCGTGTTCTTCCAACTTCCTCCGCCCTATCAACCCACCAAGGAATGCAATTCTTGTCCTTTTCCAGACAGCGCATGCCAATTTGGCTTCGTGCTGGAGGAGCAAACAAATCCACAGCAAGCCCGCATCAGGTCTTGTGAGGTAATGGTAAGGCAACGATGCTCAGGTTCAGAGGCTGCCCGCTATGAATCTTGGGGCTGCCAATGGCTGTGTTGAGGGAAGGACAGTCAGGGTCTGGGGTCTTGGATCTACCATGTCTGGGCCCCCTTCTGCTGTCAGAGCCCTGTGCCCATGAGATTTCGATGCTCTGGCCACTCTACCTCTAGCCACCCCTCAAGGGCAAAGCTGGTGAGGGCCAGGCAGCTGGGGTAAAGGTGAAGGTCACAGCTGTCCCAGTAGAAGTGTGTAGCAAGGCCAGGGAACTCTGGGGATCAGCAGCCCTCATGTCCCAAACCACATGCCCAGCAATCAAGTAGTGTGTGGGTCACTGTGCTCAAGGCCTGAGGCAGAAGGCCACTGCTTCTCTGAGTCCACCCTGGAAGGACGGCCAAGTGGCCAAGGCTGAGTGATGGGAGTGAGCATCCCGGGAGCAAGGCCTGCTTTGCCTTGGATTCTCCCTTCCAGCCCTTTACCCTGGGATCTGTCTGCCCTTGGGCTGCTGGAGGAGCCTCTCTATCTCACTTCGGGCTGGTCAACCCTGCCCCTCCTAAAACCCCAGTGCAGACAGCTGTCTCCCAGGCTACAGTCATCAGGAGACCCTTTGGAGCTGGAGGGAAAATGAATGAAAAGATAAGTGCCAACCAGCCCAGTTAAAACTACTGGTCAGCCCAGGCAGCCAAGTCTAAGATGTTGGCTAGGAGTCCCAGGAATGCCTCAGAGCAGGGATTGGGCCAGAACAACCTGACTTGGGGGGCTGAGCTAGGAGCTAGGCAGTTGATTGAGACAGAGCCATGGACTCCCCAGCTCTGGACCCTTGTCTGAAATCAGAGGGTGATGAAGCCAGAAGTTAGGCCAGATCGGACAAATCCTGACCCAGGCACACTGGAAATAGAGAATTGAAACAAGAACCCCAGCTGAATGTCTACAGCCTAGTCAGCTTTTATAGTGCCTTTTCAGAAAGCTCTGTGATTCCATTTACATCATCCGTTCTGGGAGCCAGGTAGCAAAGGCTTTGCCTCCTCCTCCTCCTTTTTTGTCAGACTGAGAAACTAAGCCCAGAGAGCTTCGGTGACTTGTCCATGGCAGAACGGGGCCTCAGCTGCATGTCTTGGGAGTGTTGTGTAGATGGGGGTAGTGGGGGCTTCAACAGACTTTTCTTTCTCACAGTTCTAGAGGCTAGAAGTCCAAGATCAAGATGCCAGCAAGGTAGGTTTGATTCTGAGACCTCTTCTACTGGCTGGTAGGTAGCCCTCATCTTGTGTACAGATATGACTGCCTCTTTGTGCACACAAGGTGGGAGAGGGAGCAAGCTCTCTGTGTCTCTTCTTACAAGGGCACTCATCCCACTATGAAGACCCCACCCCCATGGCCTCATCTAAACCCGATCCCCTCCCAAAGGTCCCACCTCCAAAGACCATCCCACTGGGGGGTTGGGCTTTAACATATGAATTGAGAGGACCCATTCCATCCATAGCACCTGGTAAAGATCAGGTTGCCTTAGGAACGTCAAGCTTCTCCTGTGGGTATGTGGCCTCCTTGCCTCCTTCACTTGAACTTGCTTGGATCTTCCTTTGCCTTCTTCCAGCAATGGTTCATCACTTTAAGACTGACATTCCAGGCACACAGTGAATTTGGGTTAGGTTATCCACACACTCCCTACCCCTGCTTCCCTCCCTTGTGCAGACAGCTGGGAAGATGGTCTTTTGGGGGCTTGACCTGAGAGCTAACCACGTTTCCTACAGGGAGCACACCTGCCCTTAAGGAGAGAAGGAACTCACATGCACAGCAAATGGGCACCGTGCCCTGGAGCCACCAGGCTCAGCTCCGAAGGGACGCATGAGGCATGGGCATTGTCTCCACAGAATGGGTGGCACCAAGCCAACTGTGTCAGGCCTCAGCTCTCCAGAGAGCCCGGGAAGGGCGGTATTGCTTCCAGGTTCCGAAAGCCAGTTATGAGTTCCCGGCGAGTTGTAGTAGAAGGCAATTTTTATTAAGAAGTGAAGCTGTGACAATGTTAGCACAAAGTTAACCTGATCTCAGCTTCCCACAGGTGGGCTGCTGTTCCCCAGAGGGTTCCCCAACATGACTGTGGAGCAGGTGCTGGGTCCCCAAGGCCAAGGCCTCAGAATTCTTGCAGCTGAAGACAGGACAGCTTCTTACTAGATTGCAATCCATGCAGGAAAATATTTCTTGGCAGACGAAGGGTGCTTTAACTTGAGCAGATTCTGCAGCCCAGCTGCCCACAGTGGGATAGGTGTGTGCAAGGCTGAGTGGGGGCTGGGGGCTGGGGACAGCGGTCACCCGCTGTGGCTGGGCTGCTGTCACACTAGCACACTAGGGATCATGGAGATCATGGGCTGACTTTGTGACACAACTTTCAAGAAACAGGTTGTGCTCGGCCAATAATTACAAAAAGAACTTATCGGGAAAGAAAAGTAACTATCTACCCCACCCCTTACTCCTGGGGGCTCTGTGAGCCCCTCAGCCTCATCAGCGCATCTCCCATTCTTCTCTGAAGGCTTCATGAAAGTCCTCCTGGCGCTGCTACTCATCCAGCTCGTCCAAGTCAGACTGCTCTACAGACATGAAGTAGCTGATTCGCTCTGGCCCAGAGAAAGTCTCTAGACCCAGAAAGCCCTGGTCTTCTCCTTCAGTAGCTGATTTCTGCTGGGAAAAAGGAGGACAAGGTGGAGTCCTTTGCTAGAGTCCCTGGGCCCATTTCCCAGCAGTGGAAGGATGTCTTTAGTTCAAGTCAGCAAGCCTGCAAACTGCTGGTACAAGTGGGAGCTGGGGAAGATGGGGCTTCTCCCTGCTTCTCTCTCCCAACAGCATCTTGGCTTAAAGACCAGCAGCAGAAGCAGGCCTGGGCTCTCCCAAACTTACCTTAACATCTAGGGCTACTGGGCCCTGTGACTGGCCCTCCCAGCCCAGGTTCCCTACCAGCCACGACTAACCTTGGAAGGTCTCTCCCCGCACCTCCCTTTGGACCTAGCCATCGCTCTGCTCAGACTAAGTGACTTCCATGCTGAGCCTGATTGGCAGCTACCTGAGAATGTGGCAGGGAGAGGTAACAACACACTCTGGCTGTGGACAGGGAAGGAGGGACAGACACAGATGGCATTACAGAGAGTGGGCTGTGGGAGTCTTTTCTGCTGGAGAAGGAGAGATCCCTTGGGCTGGGTTTTGAAGGTAATACAAGATTTCAACAAGTGGAACTCAAGGGAGTGGAGGGGAAGGCAGAAGAGACAGAAGGAGCAGGACTGGGCTATGGGCAGAAAGCTGAAGGTGTCTGGGCACCCGAGCGAGGGAGGGTACAGAGGGTGGTAGTGCTGAACCAGAGTGGGGTGTGGGGAGCCCCTGGAGTCCTGTGGACGGGGAAGCTCTGACACAGGCCTACCCTTAGCCGCTGCACTGCGTTCTCCCATGCGGGGAAACTTCCAGGGTCCCCCTTTCCTCACTGCCCTGGAATATCTGCTCAGCCTTGTCTCAGTTTTGTGTCTCAGGGCCCATCCAGAGGGTTAAGTGCCTTGAGAGTGGGCAGGCAGCAGGGCCCCCCCAGAGTCTGGCTTGGTAACTAAACCACAGGGCCCAATGGTCGTTGGATCTCTTCATGTGGACAGTCCCTCTAATGGATCAACTTTCTACAGGGCTGGTGGCCCAGTTGGTCAAGGTGCATATGTGAAATTAATTATACCTTTAAAATATCCAAATATTTAAAATACTCAAACTCCTTCATTCTGCTTTAGTTTACTGAGGTTATTTTTCTTCTTCTTGTTAGTTTTTGTTTTTGTTTTAAAAGAGGTTAAGCTCTGCCTTGGAAACACGGCCCCTTCAGACAGTCCCCAAGGTGGAGTCTGCCCTGCCAAATATGGGGCCCTCCACAGATGGGTATTGAGCACATTCAACAGATTTCTTGGTTTATGTTCAGTATAAGGAAACACACCTGCACTAGGCCTTGGGTTTTGTGTCAGAACTAAAGATGCAGAAGTTCCAAAAGGGGACTGGGCTGGGGCACTGAGCTCAGCATGTGGCAGGACTCCCTTTGCCCAGGTAACATATTTTTGAGAAGTTTCCAAGTCAGATTGCATTCAGTATCCATGAGGGCAGCTCCCTCTTTCATGGAAGCCTCTCCCCGTGACGGCTACCTCCATGTGAGTCACCACCCTCACATTTATTTGAGCTTTGAAGTGTGGATTTCCGGCCTGGAGCATATGGGGAATGGGTCCAGGCTCCGGGAAGACCCTCCCTACCTGGGCTGGGGGGCAGAAGAGAAGTAGGTGATATACCTGTGCCCAGGTGACCTGGTCCTGCTGGACGGCCTGCTCACTAGGAGCCCAAGTATTCACTCGGAGGGAATGGTGACGCCGTGAACCATGCAGCTGCGGCCAAAGTTGGACATAATCCTGCGGGGTCTTCAGGGTGACTAACTTTGAGTCACAACTTATGGGAGAATGAGGAAAGCTTGTAGAAGAAAGCATCTCAGAGACCGGGTTGTGTGGCAGTGGCAGTGGACTCATGCGGGGCCCCTGCTGGGCCTCAGGAAGGAAACTGGAATAGAAGAGACATGTAACAGGGACATGTATCTAGAAACAATGGCCCAGGAGACATTGTCTTGCTTATTGGTAGGGGCTTAGGGCACATCTGGGTTTGATGGCTAAAGCAGGATTGACCTGCTCCTGCTCGCACTTCGGCCTGAATGAGACTCCATTTGACAAAACAAAGTGGGTGTAAACGGTGAAGAAAATGAGTCAGTTGTAGCAAGTGGTTTTGTTTCTATTACTAGGACAGTCCTGGTTTTGCCACTGTGGTGACTTCTATGGCCTTGTGAAAGTCACTGTACCTCCCCCAACATCAGCGACTCACCCCTTGTCACTAAAGGACTAGCAGCTCAGAGGGGCCAATGCTCCTTCTATAACCTGAAGTCTGGAGGTCCTGTGATAAATGGACATTTCTGAGCATCATCCCAGACTCTGAATCTTCACTTCCACAACCTCCTCAGGTTGATTCGGATGATCAGGCCAGGGAGGAACATGGCACTAACTCACCCCACCTGTCAAGGTCACTGATCCTAAAGAAAGGCCCAGAAGGAAATCCAGAGAACTCTGGGCGACCTGCTTGGAGAACTGGCATTCATTCAAAAATATTTATTGGGTACCAGGTATGTGCTACGCAACCCTTCACTGCTGTGCAGAACCTTCTTTCTCTGGCATTTGGGGCCAAATATTTTATCAGTGAGCAGAAAATGTGTTCGTGTCCTCACACTGCCTCCCAGGACTCGGTCCTTCTGTGTTCTTGGCTCTTTAGGGATCCGACAGCAACTGTTTCACACCCGCTTCCTCCATGGTAGATTGTCAATGCCATGGGAACCCTGTCACCTGATCTACTGTGATCGCCAGATCCCATGAAGTGGAAGAAGGAAGCCAGGAGCCAGGAGTTATCCAGCTGGGGACACTCAAGACTTCCCTATAGACACTCTGTGCCATGATACATGGATGAAACCAAGTGATTTCAAGATCTGTATGCTAATTCCCTAGCTTGGAGACCTCATCTTCTCTTCCATCAATACATGCTTGGCTATGCACCAGGCACATGGTGGCGGGGGGTGGGGGGTCAGTGACCAGAGAGCAAGATGCTTTGGATGAAGGGACTTTTGGTGCCCTGTGCGCAAGTTTCAGGCAGGGTGTCCAACCACAAGCCCTTACTACCATTCCAGGCACTTCTTACCTATGACTCCCATCTTTCTGGCCTCCAGGGTTTTCATCTTGATTGTAGCCAGAGGGCTGTTGCTCTGCTAATAATTGGATGGGAACAATCATAGGCGGGATCTGCATAAATATAACAGTGTTACCACAGAGGGGCACAGAGAGGCCACTTTGGCTTGGCATGTGCAGTTGCACCGTCTGGTTTTCCACAGTGGCATTCTGTTCCTGCAGCTGCTCCTGCAGCCTCTCCTCCTGCGTCTGCTGCTCCTGCTGCTGCAGGTATTGCTCCTGCCCCTGAAGGTGCTGCTGTATCAAAAGGAAACGGAGAGGCATACTTCACTGCCTGCAGGAGCCTCTCAGAAACTGACCCCTCGCGCTCCATTCTCCCAAAACAGAAGACAACAGTAATCTGGCCTCTCTGGGCACAGTGGTCTGGGTGACCATCTACTTGTTTCGCTGGGCATTAGTTGCAGCCACACTCCTGGCTGTGAGAAGCCACAGTCCCACCCAATATATACAGGTACCAGTGCATATGTGTCCAGGTCCAGTTTGCCAGGATTTTTTAAAAAATCTCAGTCAAACGAATTGCAGCCAAATGAGTAGCTGCTGCCCACTCAGGGGAAACAGGGGAGCCCACAATGTCATGAGAACGAAATCCTCTTTCAGCTACACATGAAACAGCTACAGATGAAACAGGATTTCCCTACCTGGATAGAGGCAGCAGAGGGCTCCTCAAGCTCCTCAGGGAATCTGAGAGCAGGCGATGAACCACAGAGAAGTGTGGACTCCCTGAGATCTGAAAAGGATCCCTTCATCTGTTCAGTGCATTGTTTCTTCGGTGGCGGCTCCAAAGACTGGGGCCCAGGACTGTCAATGGGGCGTGACGTGGATGGCTGCATCTGTAAAGATACGGTATGACAAAGGTCTTATTCGAGGGCCACGCCTTTCCTTTAAGGCACAAGACAGCTGGCCGTAGAGCAAGACTGCCTATCGGCAAGCCCACAGGAAGCTTTGGCGACATGTGAGCCACATCTGCCACCCCCAGAGCTTAGCTGGGCCCATCTCAGATCCTGCAGCCAAGAGAAAAGGAGCAAAGCCTTAAGTGTGTGCTGAAGATCATTCCAGATGTCCCAGGCAGATAGGAGGCAGCAGCTGTCACTACTAGCAGGCTCTGTTGACTGACTCCTTGAAGACTGTTAAGGTCCATTTTTCCTCTCCCTTCTGTCAGTTACATGGAACTGGTCTCTGACCTGAAGCTTGCAATCCTGCATTGCCTGAAGCTGCTCAGTCAACATCTCCAGTGCATCCCTCTGGCTTCTAATGTCAGCCTGCAGCATCTGAGTCTTCTCCTCCAGCTGTTCACTGAACATCTTCATCAGTGTCAGCTCACGTCTGTTGATGTATGATACAATTGATGGTGGTATTTGCAATGACTGTGGGAGGAATCACATATGGTTCATCATACATAGGGCCACTAGGTGCTCCAAATTCTACCACATTGTTTTATTTCCAAATTTTGAAAGACTGAGAATGTGAACGATGGCCCTTCAACCCTGATTTCATTCATTACTAGAAAGGTTGAAGAAATGGTTAGGGAATACAGGAATTCTATATCAGAAATGGATCATGGGGACTATTTAGTTTAAGTTTTCCCTCTAAGCAGAAAGCCTTGGAATTGGCCCAGAAGTCCTAAGTGAAATAGTCAGAGTGCAGCAGGTCAGATCACAAGGGAGACATGTGGGAAACAGCCATCGGATGCCCCTTCCAGCAATGCAAGAAGAAGACTGCTCAATGCGCACTTCCTGGATTCCAGGCACTCGTCTAAGCACAGTACATAATTCACAGATCTGACTTTCATGAGGCCCTATAAAGTAGGTACTGGCCACAAACACTTACAGTACTTGGAGGAATGCTCTCCTATTGGCCCTGGAAATCTAATTTTAACTTCAGTACCAGCCTCAGACCTGGAAATAAACAACTGTACAGGGTTATGAAATGAGAGACTGTGTTGGGGCACAAACTGATGCTTCAGGTTGGCTGGAATGGAGGGGATGAGGCAATCACATGTGGAAGGGAAGCCAGAAAAAGAGACTTGTACAGACCAAAGAAATTAAGGTGGCCAGGGAACTTGAATTTTATCCATCGCTCACCTTGCAAATGATCAGGAGGAGTGTTCTAAAACACAGATCTGATTGGGGAAGTTACATGCTCAGATTAATGTTGTAGAACATGCTTTCTGGCAGCAGTGAACTGACAGGAGAAGGTAAGTTTGGAGTCAGAGAGAAACTACTTAGGAGGCTGTGGAGGTAATTCAAGGGCGAGAGACAGGGGCCTGAAACAGACCAGAGGCAAGAGACAGAAAGGAAGGGTCAGGGGAGTGTCCAGGATGGCAGGGTAGGAGGACCTTGAGCTAACCTTCTCCCATGTGTACACCCAAATTACAATTATCTACAGATCAACTATTGATGAGAAAGTCCTGAAGACCAGCAGAAAAGATCTTCTACAACTAAAAATATAAAGAAGGAATGATAAAGAGACAGGAAGGACAGGCAGTCGTAGTACAGTCAAGATCCATATCCGGGGGGGGCAACCCACAGGTAGGAGGATAATTACAATTGCAGAGGTTCTAGCCAAGGAGGGAGTGGTCCAAACCTCACATAGGGCTCCCCAGCCTGGGGATCCTGCACCAGAAAGACAAGCCCCCAAAACATTTGGCTTTGAAGACTAGTAAGGCTTACTTTCAGCAGAGCCAGGGGCTTGTAGGAAATAGATATTCCACTCTTAAAGGATGCACACAAAATCTCACATGCTCCAAGACCCCGGGCAGAAGCAGTAATTTGAAAGGAGTCTGGATCAGACCCACCCGCTGGTTTTGGAGAGCCTCCCAGAGACACAGAAAGCAACTGGAATTCACCCTGGGGACATACAGGCTGGCAGCAGCCTTTTTGGGGAGCTCATTCTACCACGTGGACACTGGTACTGGCAAGCACCATTTTGGAATCTTCTCTCTAGCTTATTAGCTGGACCTGTCCTGCCCACCATCTGTTTTCACCAGTACTGGGATGCCTCAGGCCAAGCAAACAGCAGAGAAGGGACACCGCCCCTACCCACCAGCAGGCTCGCTGCCTTAGGAACATCTGAACTCCCAGTTACCCCAGGGCCTGACCCTATCCAGCAGAAGGCTCAGGACATGAACCTGACTACCAGTGACTCAGCACTAATCCCAGGACCTCCTGGACCCCCACCCTGCCTACCAGCATGCCAACAACAGCTCTGGGACCCCAAGGGCCCTGCAGCCAGAGACCTTGGGACCCAGATCTACCCACCATATACTGTCACTAGCCCCGAGAACCCCTGGGCCCAAGCCTTACCCACTGGCAGGCAGACACCAACCCCAGGACCACTGTAGCCCCACAGACTGCCCTGTTAGGACCTAGCCCACCAACCAGCAAACTGGCATCAGCTCTGGGACACCTTGATCCCCAGCTCTGCCCACCAGCAGGCCAAGACCAACTCCAGGACCCCCAGGGGCCTGCAGCCAGAGACCCTGGGACCCAGCTCTACTTACCAGCAGGATGACACCAGCTCTGAGACATCTTAGGCCCCTCAGCCAGACCCCTAGGATCTAGCCCCACTCTCCAGTGGGCTGACACCAGCTTTGGGACATACCAGACTCCTCAGCCAGCCACGTCAGGAACTGGCCCCACCTACCAGAAGGCTGATACTAGATCTGGGACCCCCAGCCCTGCAACCAGCTACCCTGAGGCAAAGTTCCACCCACCAGCAGTCAGCAGCCTCTGCACGAGGCAAGGCCTGACAACCAACCAGACCAGGGGCCAGCCATACCTTCCAGACCACTCACAGAAAGTAGGTCACTATAAGATAAGGGACCACACAGCCCACATAGTGGGCAGCCCTAGGGAACATAGCTCTGGTGAGCAGAGGGGAGTGTGCTGCTGGGACGCATAGGTTGTCTCCTACAAAAGGTCACTTCTCCAAGACTGGAAAATGTAACCAGCTTATCAAATACATAGAAATAAAACAGTGAATTAGGCAAAATGAGGTGACAGAGGAATTTGTTCCAAATGAAGGAATAAGATAAAACCTCAGAAGAACTAAATGAAGTGCAGATAAGCAATCCACCCATTAAAGAGTTCAATGTAATGATGAAAAAGATGATTAAAGAACTCAGATATATCTTCCACTTAAGGAACAGGATGGCCCTGTAGCTATTTAGCTCAAGCTGTCCAGTCTCCCTTCTCCAGTGCCTTCCACTAATGACCCTGTGATGTTTTCCAGTCCTTCTCCACCTTGCTGCCAATTTTATGGGTACACGCCAGTCCGTCAATCCATGGCACCCAGAAACAAGCCTATCACACCATCACATGCAGAGCTAGGTTACACATGCTAATTGCTGGTTATTTTGACTATTTTAAACAAAAGTTGAAGGGCCGGTACAGGGTTATGGGATAAAAAAAAAAAAGGGTTATTATGGGATTATATGAAACCAGGTGTGTGAAACTTTGTAAAATTGTAAAGCACTATAGAATTTAAAGAATCTTTCATTCAATTAAAAACTATTTTTAAAAAAGGTGATCAAAAATTAGCTTTAGTCTTCCAACACTTAAATCCTCGCTCTATAGTGAAGAAAGAAAAAGAACCCTTAAATATTTATATATGCTCTTCAGGGCTCCTGTGTTACCAAGATGATTAGCAATATACCTCAATTTACACGATGTGTAAATTAATATGATATACTCCTGAAAAATCAAATCTATTTTTGAAAATTAATTTCTATTTTAAATTCATTAAAGGAACCGGATATTTATGAAAAAAATAAAATTTAAATATAAATTAATTCAAAGGAGAAGAGAAACCTATCAACAGCAAAAGGGGAACCACAATTTCTTAGCATAAATGAGACATAAATAAAGATAAATGTATTTCTACAGAAATTTTCTTTTAAATAGTGCAAAACATTTTCATATCAGTCCAAAAATTCCTGCAAGGCAAGCAGACCATTTCAAGGTAGAGAAACTGAGGCCCAGGGATGTGCCAAGGCCACACTGCTGGGGCTTAACTGTTTTCTAGCCCTCACTTGTCATCAGAAGAGGATGCCTTTGGTACTAGGAATGAAGAGACTTGTCTAAGGCTTGGTAATTAATGCAAACAATTCCACATAACAGACCATGATCTCATTATCTTGGCTGCCAATCCTGATTATAATAATCCTGTCTAAAAGAAAATATGATCATCCAAATCTGTTATTATGCACACAAATTTGGACGTAGAAGAGCAACAGAGTAGTTAATCTGTTAAATTGTTTTGAACCATACAGTGGTTCAAATTGGCCTTGAACCATACAT
The DNA here is from genome assembly GCF_048773025.1 of Camelus bactrianus. NCBI lineage: Eukaryota > Metazoa > Chordata > Mammalia > Artiodactyla > Camelidae > Camelus > Camelus bactrianus. The sequence continues at coordinate 115,136,199 of NC_133575.1, read as the reverse complement.
TGGTGCTGACAGTTGAAGATTGGATATATCTAACATTCTGAAAGGGGTGCTTCTAACCTAATAACAATTCCATTGGGGAAACCTAGCTCGTGGTAGGGAAGTGTTGGTATAGGTAGGCAGGAAAGCCATCCTCCCATGAGACTCTTAAAAGCATGGCTCTTAAAAATACAGCCTTTTCTTAGTAGTTAAGCTTCTATCTGGCTCAAACTTTCTCTCAAGCACAAAGTGTCTTCGCATGTTTTACATTAAGAGGAGAACAGGAATTTGGTCCTACTTAACGAACCTCCAATCTCCCTGTTGACTAGGGCCCACCGGATTCTCTGCTGCTCAGAAAATTCAGTACAACAAAAATGCTGATACAATTTCAAAAAACAAAGAACATACTATCTGCAGAGTGAAATTGAGTACAAGAGTGAAAATTCAGGACTTTGCAGGGTTAATAGTACAGACAAACATGTGGAGCAAGGCTCCCAAAGGTACCTCATCACTGATGTCAGTAATCACACTGGAACATGAGATGATCTCCTGCTCCACACTGTCATCCTGATCCTCCTGGTCCACCTGGTCCATCTGGTCCTCTTGGTCCTCCTGGTCCTCCTGGTCCACCTCATCCTCTTGCTCCATCTCGACCACCTCCTCCACCTCCTCCACCTCCTCCACCTCCTCCACCTCCTCCACCTCATCCATATAATCCACATATTCCACCTCACGTTCAAATTCAAAGTTCTGCAAAGATGATGTAGCTGAGGAAGAAAGGACAATGGAATTCATGATCAGAAAAAGCAAAAGTACTAACACTATCAAACAGATTATACAGATTTCTGTTTATTTTCTGTTATGAATTATAAAAGCAGGAAAGTCCAGTTTTATTCCATGTTAAGGAACAGATGTGCCAGACACCAGGAGGAATTCAGAACATTACTTAAAAATCTGTTCATATTTGAAAATGAAGTAAAAGGAGGGAATGTCTAAGTTTACCTCCACCCACCCAAGTATAAGTGGGCCCCCACCCCATTCATGTTAAGTGTCTTTTCATTATAAAATTTTTTTGGCTCTGCTTCTGGAAATTTGATACCTTCCAATTGATAAAACCAAATCAAACTTAGTCATAAATCACTTCTGAAAAACTAGGTTCCGTGTGGGAGGTGGGTATATCTCAGTGGTAAAGCACATGCTTAGCGTGCACAAGGTCCTGAGTTCAATCCCCAGTACCTCCATTTAAAAAAAAGAAAAGAAAAAGTGGGAAAAAATGGCAAAAAAAAAAAAACCCTAGCTTCCCCAGAATGTGGGATCTTAAGAGTGCTTGAAGTGCTCTTAGAGTTGCTGCGGCATGACTTGCCTTCAGCAGCCCCAACAAGCAAAGTGGAGAACATTATTTGAACTATGCAAAATTGTAAAGCCACTTTGGGAAGTAGTTTGGCAGTTCTCATCACACACACTTCCCGTATGACCCAGTAGTCCCAATCTCGGGAATTTACCCAAGTGAATTAAAAACATATTCACACACAAAAAACTCCATGGTGATTATTTCTAATCACCAAAAACTTGGAAACAACCCAGATGTCCTTCTCCAGATGGATGAATTACAAGAAAAGAAAACCCACTGTGGTGCATTCATAAGATGCAGTACTATTCAGCAAGAAAAAAGGAATGAACCATTGATTCACACAACATGTATGAATCTTAAATGCATTTTGTTAACAAAGCCAGACCAAAAAGTCTAGATATTGTGATTCCATTTATGTGACATTCTGATGAAAGGAAACCAGAGATGGAACATAGATCAGTGGTTGCCAGAGGATGGGGCACAGCGTTTGAGTTCAAAGAGGCAGACAAAGGAATTTGAAGAGGTGATAGACATGTTTGTAGTGGTGGATATTTGGCTCTTTGTCAAGAAACTGTACACTTCAAAGAGTGAATTTTCTTGTGTGTAAACTAAATTGCTCTTTTACATTTTAGAAATCCCACTCATGAGTTCATGGACTTGGCTCCCTCTCCACCAAAAACAATTGTTTTCAAATGATTTTTTTATTCTCTTTTTTGGGGTGAGGTAATTAGATTATTTATCCATTTATTTTTTTATGGAAGGACTGGGGATTGAACCCAGGACCTCATGCGTGCTAAGCATGTACTCTACCACTGAGCAATACTCTCCCCCTGAAAGGCTATTTTAAACAAAGCTTTGAGATCGACAGCAATAATGGGCAAATGTTAACTGGAATATTTCAAAAATAAAGGTATTATTTCTATGTATGGAGATTCCACACTACAAATTATCTATGATGAGAGCAGCAGATTAGAGGACATAATTTGTATTTTGTATATACCACTGCTTTAAGTTTTGTACTTTTTATACAATTATATTTATGAAATGTCTTTAATATTGAAACTTCTGTAAGTAAATAACACTGTCTGGGGGCCACTATCTCTTTTGCTCTTTACTTACAATTCTTCTTATAGTACAGATTTTAAAAACAAGAGGTTTCTTTGGACTGCAACACTATGCCATAGCAGCAAAGGCTGCATAAGTATGAAAAGAGAAGATGCTACTCCTCCAAGGACTGAGCTCTAATACCAATCTTTAGCTTAAAACTAAATGAGAGAGAATAATACCATGCCCAAGGACTTGAACCATTGATGAGATATTCACTTTCATTGCTCTTAAATCATCATCTCAAACAAGTTACAAAAGATGAAGCAAGTTAGAATTCACTCTCGTGATTTCACACCATTATACACAGACACTATCTTCATTTGAAAAACTGTAACTACTCTGTAGGCCACTATTTTTCTTCTGATAGTCCCCATCCAAATGTCTGAATGTACCCACCTGGCAGTTCAGATATACTTTCCAGGGAAGAGATGCGGGAGTCATTAGATGTATCAGACTCTATTTTAATTTCATAATCAGATTCTTGTGATCCATACTGCTCGACTGCTACAATATCAACTTGATCCTAAGAATTTCCAAAAGGGAAGGATGACATATCAATATGAAGATGAACACACACACACACACACACACACACACACAAAACAGGAAATACAAGCAGAACACAAACTTTGAAGCATTTCACATCATTTCTAACATCACTTCAATACATTCAATACGTAACATAAAACCATCATGAAACATGTACTTGAAAAGTATTGCTGTAAGATAACAACAAGCAAAAATGGTTATGGGTGCCATGTACTACACAATATCAAGACTGAGAAGAGAAACACAGTACAGATATGCTAAAAGCATAAGCATAAGAAAATTATTGCCAGTCAAAGGCTGTTTCAGAGGTATTGGTGAGATGCTGGTTCAGACAGGTGTGAAGGCTGTAGGAGAACTACACCCCCATTGATGGGGCCATTTTTCTAGACGTCCTACATGTGCAGCCTAGGCTTAAAGAAAGGAAAAGACTACTGGGGGGCTGTTTAACCACTACTCCATATTTTTTTACGCAAATTCAATTGAAACTATTATTAGCAAATGTTCTTTTACTATATAGCAGCAGAGAGATGGAAACGGCCCTGGAGAGCTTCTAGTGCAACCTCCCCACTTGAAAGTGTCAAAGAGGAGACGCTCAGACAGCAGGTTAGGAGCAGAGCAAGAGATATAATCCAGCAACTTCAAACCCAGCACCCCTTTCCCTCCCCCGGTACCTCAATTTAAGCCATTTGCTGCTTTAAACCATATACATTATATTTCTATTTAGTGATCCACTTCATTTCCGTAACAACTGGATCCTTTTTTAATAGTCTAGGGATCACTGCTCATATGAAATTTAAATATCTGGTTTAATAAATGAAAACTTTAAGGTCTCCACCAAAACATTAAGTTTGTGTGTTTGTTTGTTTGATTTGGACTGGATTAAGACATAGACCCATGCTGATTTTTCCTCAAAGAACCTGTTTGTTGGAGCACACTTGTCCAGATCAAATCCCGGCATTTGAATTTCAGGAAACTGTGCAACTTCACTGTTCAAGTCACTGTATTTTTTACTCTTTAAAATAATATGTTGCTGGGGAGGTGGCAATCTTTTCCTTATTTAGAAAAGATATTCTGCTGGATGGTGTTCATCAAGATGGGGTATGATCTTTCTCTGTCTTCTTGCTTCTGCTTTTTATCATAGCCATCTATCAATTTAATCACTAGCTCCTCCTTGTTTCCTGGCTGATTTTCAATAGAAATGTATACACTTGGGTATTAAGATGTCCACTTTTGTGCCTTTGTAACTTTTAGCCTATCAATATATATGTAGTGAGTTTAAATGATCTTGAATGATGGAATCATGGGCAGTAATGATACTTGGCCTGGGGAAAAGAACAGAGAAAAGAGACTATTTTGGAAACAAAAAGCTACAGTTTAAAATGCAATTAGGATGAAGACCTGAAGACAGTCTTTCAAGAGAGGCAGCTAGAAGCTAAAAAGAAAGATAAAATGAGCATGCATACATGGGGACAGGAAGGCAATCAATAAGCTTTTACAAGTTCAAGAGGAGTTCTGAATTCACTTTTGCTCCATAATTGTTTCCACGGATAGTTTGCTAAAGGATTTGAAAAGAGAAGCACGGCCTTTGAGGCTAGACACAAAGTCGGCTTTAAATGCGACCTCCAAAGCTTGATGATTCTGTGACCTAGAAATGAGTGTACCTTGTTGGGGCAGCACTCAAGAAGTATGCCCCTCAGTCTTCACATTTTCCCCATGATTAGCTTAATGTCAAAAGCGCTCTGCCTAATTGTTAAGAGATCCTTGCATTTTACTTTTTTGGGGAAAGAAGTGCTACAGTGCATTCTAGTCAAGACGACAGATTGAATAGATGCAGGGGAAATGCTAGGTAAAATAGAATAGAATTTTAAAAATATACTGTTTAAAAATTCTCTCTGGGTCCCACCTCTCCTCCACCTACCACCCTGTTTATGTGATTCCCTTGACAGCAAAACTTTTCAAAGGGAAGTACTCAGTATCTCCAATTCCACTATCCTCTCTTAAACCTCAATCAGATGTTATCTCTTTTGTCCCCATCTACACTCAGTCAAAACTTTTCTCAAGGTCACAGTGGTTTCCAGGTCCTAAATCTAATGGTCACTTCTGAATTGCCAACCCATCTAAACTATCAGCAGTGTTTGACACTGTTCACAACTCCCTCATCCTGGAAGTACTTTCTTCACTTGGCTTACCTCTTACCTCACTGGTCTCTTCTCAAGTCTCCATTGCTGATTTATTCTCTTCTTTCTAATCTCTTAACTTTGGGGGTGCTCCAGGCTTAGTCCTTGGTCCTTATCTCCATCTATACTTACTCCCTTGGTCACCTCATCCAAGTTTATAGCTTTAAGACCATCCATGTTGATGACTCCCATATTCTTATCTCCAGTCCAGCTTTATATTTCCCCTCAACTCTCTAATAGGCATCTCAAACATTTTCAAAACTGAGACCCTGTTATTACGCCTCCCAACAAACAACCCTAAGCCTGCAAATTCTTCCCACAGTTTTCTCCATCTCAGTGAATGCAACACTCTCCTTCCAGTTGCTCAGGTCAAGCACCTGACTCCTAGTCATCCCTAATTTCTCTCTTTTTCTCATACATCTCATCCAATTTCAGCAAATCCCAGGGCTCTACATTCAAATGTACATCTAGCATCTGACCACTCCTTATAACTTCCACTGTTACTACCCTGGTCCCTGCCATCATCATCACCTCTCACTTGGATGGCTGAGATAACCTCTTAACTGGGCCCCCAGCTTCCACTCTTGCCCCTGCTCCCAACAGCCTATTCTCAACATAGTGACTCTTTTAATAAACCAAACATATTGCATCATTCTTCTTTGCACAATTCTCCAATGGTTCCTCATTTCATTTAGAGTAAAACCCTAAATCCCTGCAATAGCTTCCAAGACCCTATTTGACATGACTGCCATCACATCTCTGACTTTATCCATACCTACTCGCCTTTGCACACTCTGCTCCAGCTATTTCTCTAAATACCAGGCACACATCTACCTCAAGGTCTTGCATTGGTTTATCCTCTTCTTGAGTCTTCCCCCAGATATCATCATAGTTAGCTTTCTCACTCCTTCAACCTTTGCTCATACTTAATACTGCGCTCACCCATCTGTTGCATTCCCAATCCTTCTCATTCTGCTTTACTTTTTTCAGCAGCTCTTCTCACCATCTAATATATGATTTATTGATTTAATATATTTCTCTTGTTTATCATCTATCTCCCTTTGTTGGAATGTAACCTCCTCTAGAACAGAAATTTTTCAATTTTGTTAACAAGTGTATCTATTCTGCTCACCTAAAACAGTGTATGTTTAAAAATGGGTATTGAATATTTTTTCAATGAATCTAAAATGGCCTTTAAAATAACATGTTTTAAGTGTTCAAAAAATAAAGAAAAGGAAGTCATAAAACAAAAAATAAGGCAATGTGAGAAAATAGGGAGCTTTGCTTTGAAAGTAGATGCCTCACTGTATAGTAAGAAACATAGATATTGGGACCAGACAGGCCTAGGTTTGAATCTTGGCTCTGCCACTTATCATGTGACTTGGCAAGTTATTCAACAGCAAGAATCCAAGATTCACTATCTGTAAAACTGGAATAATAATGTCCCATAGAGTTGTTGTGGAAGTCAAGCACCTAGCACACTGCTTGACACATAAGAAGTCTTCAATATACCTTAATCATAAGTACCATGTCACCCTTCCCACTCCTAGATTGTGTTAGGGCTGACCTCAGACCACGTTTTGGACACTTCAATAAGTATCTGTTGAATGAACACATGATGAAGCATCTAACATATAACAGTTGTAAAATCAATGGAAGATGCTTTCATGATTGCTCCCTCAGTCAGGTTTGTCCTGTCCTCTTCATTAACACATAATCAGCTTCTGAGTCTTATATATACCATGGCTCTTCTGCCCCACCCAGCCCCAGGTACATGCTCAAAGCCAGCTGCTTCTGAAAAATTGCCTGCCACCTCCAAGCACAATGGATTTGAGTGAAAAAGCAACTTGATAATGTACAAACTCCAATTTTGCCAAAATGCCTGTGTATTGTGACACAATTCAGGAGCAACAGATCTCTAGGGATGGATGACAGAATGTCAGTAGCTGGCATCATGAGTCACCTGAACTCATCGGGAAAGGAAAATATTTGGGATAGAGTCAATTAGGAAGAATCTGCTTTGGATTGGCATTGATGTTACTACTTAAGCCACTGTTGTCCAAATGGTGAGGTGGTGGTTTTGTGGAAAAACTTTGTTCTCAACACATTGCCTTGTTCTCAATTCCTTGGCAGTTAACAGCTGTTATCAACAGAACATGCTTCTTTCAATACAGCATTGTCTATAGTAACTACAGACAAATCAAAATATGATGGTCCCTGGCAGAGGCCAGTGTATGCTTTGTGTAGTTTTCTTCATGTTTCTTTTGCTTAGGTTTCGTTGAGATCCTTGGATCTCTGGGTTTATAGCTTTTATAAAATGCAGACAATTTTCTGGCCATCGTTATTTGAAATATTTTTCTGTACACTCTATACTTTGGAGACTCCATTTATACATATATTTTGCCACTTGAAGAGTTTCTAACAGCTAATTGATGCTCTTTTCTTTTTTTCTTGTTCTTTTTAAACTTTTTCTACTTGTGTTTAATTTCGGAGAATTTTTATTGCTTTGTCTTTAAATCCCCTAACCTACTAAATCAATGTTTAATCTGCCACCAATCCCACCCAGTGTTGTTTTACTCAAATTTCATCTTAAGATTTTTTTTTACCCATCTTCCATGTATCACTTAAAATTTTGAATATATGTAACACATATGTAAATATCCCTGTCCACTAATTCTGAAATCTGTGTTTGACCTGGGTGAGTTTCCATTGATTGGTTTTTCTCTTCAATAAGAGCCATATGTTACTGCTTTTTTGAATGCCTGGTAATCTTTGACCAAATGCCAAATATTAATTTCACCTTGTAGGGTATTGGATAATTCTGCATTCCTATAGTCTTCATCTTTGTTCTGGAACATAGTTAAATTATTTGGAAACAGTTTGATACTTTTGGTCTTGTCTTAATGATTTGATAGTCAGAAACAGAGCAATAGTTAGCCTAGGGCTAATTTTCCCCATAACTAAGGCAAGACCTTTGTGTGTACTCTTATTCCTCATGTCTTGCATATTATGAGGACTTTCAGTGTGGCTGGTAGACACAGGAAGAATTACTTGCCCTGTATGAATGCTGGCACTATTCCCTGTAATCCTCTTGGGTGGTTCTTCCCCTCATAGATCCCTGGCATCCTCTATCTGTGTAGCCCTCTCCCCTCTGGTACTCTGCTAGCAACCTTAGACTACCTATACTTTCACCTCAATTTACCCAACTCAGGAATTCCACTGGGATCCCTGTGTGTTCTTCCTTTTGGCTACATGGCCTGGAAACTAGCTAGGCAGTGAGCTATGGCAATAGTAGGGCTCACTTCATTCATTTCCCATCTCTTAAGAGTCCCTGTCCTCTGCTGCCTGATGTCTATTATCTTGAAGACTATTTTTATATATTTTGTCTGTATTATTTTTGGATGTTTTGGGTAGGAAAGTCAATCTGGTCCCTGTCACTCCATCTTGATTGGAAACAGAACTCCCCCAAATCCATAGTATATTGTTCAGTTACTGAAATGATTAAATTTGGGACTGTAGAAAGATGGAGTTTAAGGATAAGTGAAAGCCAAAGGGTATGGAGTAGCAGGTAAGCTGTCATTATGACTAAAAAATATATGTGATGGTGGACTGAGACTGAATGGAAATAAGCAAAATTAAATAGCAATTGTGCTATTGTGATAAGATTACAAATTTCTTTAAAAAATTAACCACTTACCTTTAACTATTAGTATTACTTAGGTTTTATACATTTTATAAAGTGAGAATTTTTTTAATTCAACTTTCCTCAAAACACTAAGTTGAAGGACTGGATTCTTCACACATGGCACCTACAGATCCTGGGTAAATGTTGACTGCCTGATAAAGTAAGGCAGTCAGCTATGTAGATGTTAGCCTGATGGCTAGAGCTATATGGATGTCTTGGCCTCTTTTCCCAGCATAACTGAAATTAGCTTGTGCATAAACAGAACATTGCTCTGTTTAAATTAACCTTTTTCTACCTAATTTCCTCACTGTTTCACACTTGAACAGAATGCTAGGTTAAGCAGAGGTACGTTTTCAGAAAGGAGGAAGTTTTATCTACTACTTCTATGGAACCCGGGTATATGCAAATCTTTTCAAGCAAAATCATGTGGAAGCCTGAAAACCAAAGTGAGAGTCCACAATTCCAACCTGTTGATACTGCTCTTGAAATCCCTTTACCAGACATTTGAAGAGTGTTATAAAAATAACAGAGTGCTTTAACATCCAATACTCATTTGTGCATCTTACATATGTGAGCACCTACATGTGCGGCCAGCCCTGTTCAAGATATTTGGGGATGTGCTGATGAACAAGACAGCTCCCGCTCTCATGGAAGCTCATTCTGCTGCAGGAATATAGATAATATATTAATAAATGAGGTTCCACTGAGCATTATTATATCCTTATGAGGTAGCCTGGCAGAGATTATTACCACTCCTGTTTTACAGATGAGGAAACTGAGGATCTCCATGGTAAAATAACATTCCCCAGGTCACATAATTGGTAAACAGCAGAATCAGGAATCGAACCCTTATCTCCTGATGTCTAGGTCATCTTTTCTCTCTCTAGTACTGTCACCACTGCAGTGAGCCAGCCTAGCAGCTACATTACATGCACCCACGGAGTGGCAGGTAAGGTGGAAGACTATCCATTGGGCAGGCTTTCTAGGATGCTTTTCCTGTTTTCTTGTATCTTTTTTTCTTAGTTTGATCTTATTGCCCAGACTAGAATTTCAGATCATTGAGGGGAGACCCAGGTTTCATATTTCTACTAATGTGTACCCTTATAAGATTCTCTAGAGTAACATCCTGTGAATGGATAATTGGCTGATACATTTGATGGTTTAAGAAAAAGGATGTGGGACAATCCAGATTAATTAGGGGTTGGGTTCTACTCATGATGGGATGATGCCATCTCTTGAGTCTAATCACCCAGCCTACAGTAACAGGCAGGTCAATAACCTTTCATTTCAAAATGCACTCACAAGTCAAAAAGACCTTCAACAATGTCTGGCATAATAGAGCTTAGCTTAGTTCTTTTTAAAGCTACTACAGGGACCATTCCAAGCGTGGCTGTTACTGGCTCTGAATGAGAAATGGCTACAAAATGGCAATGTGGAACACCACTTATGTGCTATGCCCATAGGGAGTATTTCTTGAAGTCAGAACCTTCTTATGTGGTCAAGGCAAGCAGAATTTGTCACTCCCTTGGGATAAGGATTATTTTGAGCTGATTATTTTAAAGAAACAGCAGCATAGGAGAAGCTGTGAAAACAAAAAGAAGTTACCCTTTTGTAAAAGATACTTATATTTAGAAGGAAAATCTCCATTTGTAAGGGTGTCTCCCTCTCTGTACCAGGGGAAAAAAGGATTTCTAAATTTCTAGAAACTGTTATCAATGCAGAAGGTAAGGACTTAAATCTACATAACAACCTTACTTTCATTCACTGTATCCCCACAACTAAGTCCCCACCCTCAACATATTCTTTTATCCTTAGCTGAAAATGGTATTTAAGATGGCCACTTGGGCCATTTTGGAAAGTTACTGAGTATTTCTGGGTCTCTCCCATGTATACAGGAGATGTATATGCTAATGAACTTCTGTTTGTTTTTCTCCTGTTAATACTGTCTTTTTATTACAGGGGCATCTCAGCCAGGAACCTAGAAGGGTAGACGGAAAATTATTTTCTTCCCCTACAACGGCAACACACATGAACTAAAATCACCATTATGGGAATAAGGGTCCAAGCTTTTACTCTATGGCTCTCCATGTACGTACTTCTGAGGCAGGAGCAGCAGGTTCAGCCTTCAGGAATTCCACTCCATAAATTCTTTGGCCTTGAATGCTTCTATAAATAGGCAAAAAGAGAAATGGTAAACACATCTCACTTGCCAATTAAATTTAAATTCTCTATAATACAGTAAAAATAAGGTTCTGTTAAAGAGAAAAACCATAGGGTCCAAATGGCATCATCTGTGCTAAAGCCCATGCTACCAAACCTAGATGTAATATCTAACCTAATTGCAGTTTTGACATAATCTTAATCTAGTTTGGAATTTCCTGATTAGCACCAATTAGATAATCTGTCATGTGGGCCCTCTCCATCCCTCAAAGGAAGAAGAGGCAACTTATAGGATAAAACCCTTGATATTATCTTTCCTCCCCAAAAGATATCCTGACCTAAAAATAATCCTTTCTTTTCTTTTGCTAATAGCTCCCTTGCCCCACCCTTCCTCCTATACAAACCTTCCATTCTGTACAACCCCTGTGAATGCCCTTCTGGATCCTAGATGGGATGGTGCCCAATTCACGAACCACCTAATAAAACCAATTAGATCTTCAAACTTGCTCAGTTAAATTTTATTTTTAACAGTTCAAACAAGAAAAAAATTGTTTTATTTTTCTTAATAAATACTATCGATCTCTGAGGTGTCACTTTTTCTACAGAGAAAGTTTTTCTGCACCATATCTATAAAGTAAATCATCTGGACCCTCATCAGAATGAAGTTTGCTGAAAACTGCAAGGTTTCAATGCCTCTTTTTGACAGTGGTGAGCAAAGCAAGCTTTTTTTTTTTTTCCCCCAAAGGCCAAGGTGTATGAGTGAATGTTCTTAAGTTTTAAACCAACTGCAATTACAGAAAATGCGTTCAGGCCAAATTGAATTTTGTTTCTTGTAATTAGAGAAACTCTCGATTCTCTGGCTCATTAACAATTCATTTCTATCAAAATTAGAATTTTGATGCCCAAGGTGAGAATGTAGCTTCGTGGTGCACTCAGGTCTAAATACTAGCTTACTTTTCACCAAATAAGTAGAAGTTGAGAGAGAAAGAGAAAGTAGTAGAGAGGGAGAAAATATGAATGAATAAAAACCTTGCTTTTAATACTAAGATTATGTTTTAAGCCTTAATTTCATAACTTGAAGCTGAGCAGGATCCTGCAGGGCCTTCCCAGGTACAAAAGTCTGTCTGTGTCCCCACCTGCCATTTCTTATTTGTAGAATAAGGCTTTCATCTCCTAGGTCCTCCCTGAATTCCAAAGAGCAGACTCAAGCAGTTACCAATTAGGGAAGGGAGGAAATGCAGAAACAAAGGAAGAGTAGTAAAGCAAGAAAAGTAATGATAGCCTAAGCAACAGTTCAGCTATAAAACATAGTTCTACTCCTCAAGGGATATGCATAAGAATCTGATGCATGCCTTTGAGTCATTCTGCAGAGACTAAGACCCTCTACACAGGAGGAGGATGGCAACTACATGCTGACCACAAGAACACAGAACCCAGATTGGTTGGAATCAGAAGGTTGATGGTCAAGATTCCCAAAACATCACCCTGTTACCTCACCACCAACCATGAGCTGCAACCCTCACCCCAAAGGGTGCCTTTAAAAACCCTTCCCTGAAAGCCATCAGGGACTTTTTGTCTTTTGAACATGAGCTGCCCTTTCACCTTGCTTGGTGCCCTGCAATAAATGCTGTACTTTCCTTCACCATATATATTTTGGTATCAAAATAATATTTAGAAAGTATTGATTTAAATAGCATGCACAACTAGTTAATGAGCTCATTCAGTCATCTGTGTGGATGATTGGGCTATAAACTGTCTAATATGTGTTTCTCACTGGTTTGACTTTCAGCATCAAGTAACTTAGACATAAACAGAGTTACTTATAAATTTAACCATACATCATTTAAAAATAAAATTCCAAAAATATTATTATTTACCTTTTAATTTTTTTCTTTGACTAAATTTATAAGTCACTTTAGTCTAACAGAGTAAGTGTTGGTATTTCTTCAAGGTTGTTTTCACTTCCTGTTTGTTCTTTATATTATCTTCATTGCAGACCATATTTTGCCCCTTGGCTTCAACTAGAGGTGACTCCAACATCTTTATCCCAAGACCTCTCCCTGACCCATCGACCCATCGACCCATATATCCAACTGCCTTTAGGACATGCAGTCTAGATATATAACAGATACCTCAACTCTACATGCTCCAGTTGGACTCCTCTGACTCCACCTCCTCCACTTCCCCCTCCTCCTGCTCCTCCTTCAGTGTCTCCTATCTTGGTGAATATTTCCACCCTCCACCCAGTCACCCAAGACAGAAAACCACAAGTTATCTCTGACTTTTCCCTTTTTCTCAACTCTTCTCTATTTTGTATAAAAGTTTGTTACTTTCTGTCTACCTTTTCTATCTGGTGAATTTCTTGAAGGCAGTGTGCATCTTTTGAAGCTCTTATATCCCCAGCACCCACCATGATGAAGAGCACTTTATTTTCATGAATATCTGCTGAGTGCATAAAGGAATAAACAAACTGACCAGTCAATTCATTAAAATATTTACATGTCCCTCACCCCAGGCGTGCTTAGCTTGACACAATTATTTTCCAAGGACCAGCTGAGGCTTCCATCTGTTCCTTACAAGCAATTAAATGACTCCATATTGACTTCTGAATAGTAAATATCTTTATACCTGATAAACAGCATGTGAATGAACATCCATCTAATATGGTAGCCACTAACTACATGTGGCTAAATTAAAATTAAAATTCAGTAAAATTTAAAATTTAGTTCTTCAGTCACAGAAGCCACATTTCAGTACTCAGCAGCTACATATGGCTAGTGGCTATTGTATTAAACAGAACAGATTAAAAAACATTTTTGAAAAATTATGCTGTACACTAGAATTTGACACAACATTGTAAAATGATTATAAATCAATAAAAAACATTAAAAACAAAACAAGAAAAGCAAGAAAAAATAAATAAACCTAATTACCTCCCCCAAAATAAAAATTAAAAATTTTTAATTGTGAAAAAACAAATAATAAATTTTAAAAGCTCTTTAAAAAATAAATAAATAAATAAATAAATAAATAAATAAATAAATAAATAAATAAATAATAAAAAACATTTCTGTCGTCACAGAAGGTTGTATCCAACAGCACGGCATCAAAAGATGCAGTGGGTGTTTACTGGATAAGACACTAATTTTGACAATAAAACATTGTGAGGCAATTAAGTTTTGCTCTAAATCCACTGGCTTGAATATAAAAAAATAGAAAATAAAGAAAAGCAGTTTTCCAAATTCTTCCATGAATTAACATTTCATGCTTCTCTATATGTTAATATAGATGGCAAATGTGTGACTCAAAATCAGAATGTCCAAGTAACAAATAAACACATACATACTTAAGGAAAAGCATTAAAGACTGTTCCATAACTAACCAATCTATGCATGAATAAAATGAATTCAGGCTCAGGATATGAAGTGTAACAGAGGGTTTGCAGTCTCCTCCATTACTGCTCTTTGGTTATGAACAGATACAAACAGAACTTTCCTTTTCCAAATTGCATCAGTTACTTTCAAAAAGAAAGAAAACAATCGAAGAACACTTTCCTAGCTGTATTTACATGAAAAGAAAACTTTCTAATTTTACAAAGAAAAGTACTTCTGTCCCATTATGTAAATATCAAAATGTTACTCTTAAATTGGGCCCTTAATGTTTTTCACTCACTCTCCATTTTAAATCTTTTCCCAAGGTTTGATATTCATTGGTAAAGTAATCAACACTGCTGAATTACTTTAATGGAAGGTTGTTCTTGGCTCAAAGACCATCTACTTCTACTTGCTATATAAATGAAACTGTAAATATGAAAAAGACATCCAATGAATATTGTCCTTTCATGTGTCAATGCAGTACAAACTAAGGTGTGTTTTGAACAGTTGGGGCAGAGAATCAGGAAACTGATGACAGTAAAAATATAATCCTAAATGTCTTTGCTTGTTTAATTTATAGCTGAGATGATCTAATCTGAAGCGATGGAAGAAAGGAAAACCAGATTTCCCCTCTTGGTTGCAGGTTGTGACCAAAGTTTAAGGAGCTAATTTTTAAGATTGTTCTAACCAAAGCTAGTCCATAGGCTCACAGAGGAAACCCACTATCATCCCTTATCTAAAATGTGAAATCTTGGGTCAAGTTGTAAACATCCTTTTTTTTCCTTCAGGTCTAACTGCATCTCAGCCATCCCTGACAACTGCTTGGTACTAGCATCTCCAGAGCCTACCTCTCCTCAAGAGTCACTTTGCTCTTAAGTGGTTACTTAGGGATCAGGCCTGAAACAGCATCCTATTTTCCCCAGCCCCCACCATTGTGTCCAATATGTCAAAGCTGTCATGGAAGATGGACAGAATTTGGGTCACACATATTTGGGCTCAAACCTCCACTCTGACACTTCCTAGCTGTGAGACCTAATGTAAGTCTGTTAACTTCCCTGAGCTCCAATGTCCTAGTGTTTAAAGTCAGACTCATAATGTGTACCTTGTAGGGATCTTGTAAAGATAAAATAATGTTTGGAAAAAGTGACTGGTAATTGTACAGTCCAACACCATCCTCTCAAACGCCCTCATTAGCCATTCTGCCTTTGATCACTCTATTCCTCTAAGTTTCTTCTCCACTTAAATATATGATTTGGGATGGATAATGCTGTAATTTGCTTTAAAATGGTTCTCTTGTGATTTTAATTCTCTCTCCTAGAAAGTGTGTTCCCCAGAAATGAGTTCTGCATGCACGATCATTTATTCCTTTGGAGCCAAGAAGCAGACCCTCCAGTGTTCACATAAGCAGGCTGGGAATCAAGAGTTGCCATTGATATACATCACCTAGACCAGTACTCAGCTTTGGGCAGGGATGGGGAGAGGAAGAAGGGTGTTTTCTGGCTACAGGGCTCTGCATACAATGCACCCTTGTAAATATCCTCTGAATGAACTTACAAACTAATCCTTCCTAATACAAAATAACTACTCTTTAAATATTCCTTCTCTTTCAATATAGCACCTTTCAGTAAATAAATCATTGGAGAATGTCATCTTAATAGATTTACATTATCCAAAGATGGAGCTAGTTTATTTTAGGAACCTATCCAAAGGAGATGATTTTGATCAGTTCAGAATATCAATAACTTGAAGTGAGTGCTCCGTCATCACCCTCAGTTATCATAAAACAACTTCTATCCAACCCTACTCCCTACCCACTACCAATCTCACCTCTGATGGCAGGGGAGATACCATCACCTATTGAGTTACTACCATGTGGTAGGTATCTTACACATATTATCTTTTTGGATCCTAAAATAACTCAATGACATGTGTTCTGTTATAATTCTCACTTTATAGATGAGGAAAATAAAGCTCCATAAATTGAATAATGAGTAAAGTCTGTTAAAAAAAAAAAAGTAGTAATAATAAACAGAAACCTGAATTAACTAGAGTTCGGAAACCAGAAGGGGGCGCTCTCACACCCTGTGATGACAGCAGAGCCCAGCAGGAAGAGGAACGATTCCTCTTCTTTCCTGGCAAGGACTCAGCCAATGAAAAACCATGGACTATTTGGTTGCTTTAGCTTTCCCCACTTTCATTTCCCCTCTATAAAAGTGTTCTTCCTTTGCTGTGCAGGTACTTGTAAGTGGTTCATCATGGTTGTAGACCTCGAATTGCAATTCTCTGCTAATCCCGAATAAACCCATCTTCGCTGGAGAAATATCTACTTGTTTCAGGTCAACAGTTTGCTTGCCCTGGCAGGGACCAGAGAATACTCCTGGCAATGATAGCTCCATCACAAGTGAGCAAACAGGTGTGGTACCCACACTGTGCCCATTGTTGCTCACTGCTTTTCTCATCAACCCATCTTTCTCCTGGACCTGGGCTCACACCCACTTTTCATGTGAAGCTCTCCAGGCTTTATTCAGGATCTATTTTAAGGTTTCATTTTTTTTCTGAAAAAGACCTTGTTCTGTATGTGAGTATTTGTTTGGCACTTTGGTCTGATCTCGAGATCAGATTGCTTCAATCAAAGCTGGCTGAGAATGCCTTTGGCCCAATTCCATTGGGAAGGAGCTGTTTCAAACGAAATTGTGCTGGTTCAGCCTTCAGCCTATTCCTTTGAAAAGACTGCCTTCTGGAGATTGGTTTGAAAAGTGGGGGAGGGAGGGCTTCAGCCTGGCTCCTCCAAGATCACGCTGCTTCCTTAAGATTGGCTGGGATTGGCTTGCAAGCCATTTGAACTCAGCCATTTGTGTTGTAAGCTGTTTAAGCTGCTTAATCAATTTGAAAATTGTTCTTTAGAGTAAAAACCTCTAGGAAATGGGTCCCAGTTATCTAAGTATTTTGAGGGCACCCCTCATCCCCCTCCTACAGGGACTCCAGCCCATTTTATGTTGAAAAACTCTTAGTGTTTCTTCATTCACATTTCTAACTAAATGGACTGATCTGACCAATGACCATTATGGGGAACTTTTGAAATCCCCAAACTTAATTTCCTTAAAATTGAATTGGACTACAATAGCTCAAAAATTTTCCAGAACTGAGTGGAATTCCAATTTTGATTGCTATTTTGAAGTTTCCCAATGTTATCAGGAGTCTAAAATTGCCCCTCTGCAAAATGAAATTTTAAGATTAACTGAGGCAAACAGAGGATTAAAGACAGATAAAATGGCTCCTGAAGCCTCAGACTCTTCTTCCTTGGCTTCTTTGTCTTAGGTTCTGCTTTGGCACCATCTTGTCTCTCTCCTTTGCCTCCTCAAGGCCAAAGCCTCCAGAGCCATCTTCCTCCTTCCCTCCTACTCCATCTATGCCTCCTTCATAGCTTCAAATCTCTCCCTTAGCAATTCTCCCACCAAAATTTCCCTTTTCTCTGAAACTCTCCCCACTCCCTTTTCCTCTGAACTTACCAGGACCTCTCTCTTTTAAATTAAGCCCTCTGAGGATCCAAAGGCTAAACCATTAATTTCTCATATTCCTTGGAGTAAAACTGAACTGAGAGCCACAGTCAAAGATTTCCCCAAAGTAAACAAAGATCCTCACATATTTGCTGAGGAATTTAATAGAGTCATTCAAACTTAGCAACCTGATTTCTCTGGCTTACATCAACTAGAGAATATACTTGTTGGTGATAGTCAGCCCCAGCATTGGGTGAAAAGCACTAATTGGGAAAATCCTGAAAGGTCTCTAGAATTAGAACTGGGAGTCCAGCCCATTAACTTGTTATATGTTCAGGCTCAGTCAATCCCTAGGCAACTTCATCCAGCAATTCCTATGGCTTTTCCAAAGCCTGTTTATTGAAACAAAATTCAGGCTTGCACACAAAAACATGATGAACCTGTTCATGAATATTACAATTGATTTCAGATTATTTAAAAAAAATCTGGCCTTCCTTCAGATGTTGATTCCAGCTGGGTAGCTTTTAATTGTATGTTTATTAGTAGACTGTACCAGGACCTTTATTTCTAGTGAAAAAGGACTAGATGGGATGGGGAACTATGTCCCCTCCAGATTTAGTTAATCTGGCAAACTAGCTCTGGCTCTCTAGATGAATCACCTCCAAGGAAGACCATCAAAATTCTTAATCTTCAACCCCAGAAAATGAAGGCCCCTAAACAAAACCAAAACTCCCCTAGTTTCTGCTATTATTGCAAAGGGCCAGGGCATTGGAAAAGAGATTGTTACAAATTTAAGCATTTTAGGTGGCTTCAGCTCTCTAACTAGCCTTTCCAATGCCCTCCTAACCCCCCAGTGATGGGCTCCAAAGAACTACAGGGGGTCCTCCCATTCCTATTAAGAGGGAGGACTTCTAATCATCTTTGAAGAATATTTCTCCAGATTTGGAGTTAATCTCTTCCAGTTCTGATTGACACTGGAGCCACAATTTCAGTGTTCAACCCTACTGCTATAAAACAGCCCCTGCCTCAGATTACTAAAACACCTCAAATAGTGGGGATCTCTAATGAACCTCAAGAGGTTCCTGTCACTGAACCTATTCCCTTTTGTTTAGGCCCTTTGAGAGACACACACCCTTTTCTCATTAGTTCCTCTGCCCTGTCCATTTATTAGGCTGAGACTTCTTAGAGAAGTATCATGCTAGAACTTCTTTCTCCTAAAAGGGGGAAACCATTCTAGAAATTGACAGTGGTCATCAAAGTAACCCACCAGGTGAATTAAATGACCCTTTGGCATCTTTTATTTTTCCATCTCTGTTGATGTTAGAGCAGATTCTGGAAACACTCACTGATCATTTATCCCTGTTGAATCAGCTACCACTTTTTTATGAGCAAAATCTCCAACTGATGTTGGCAAAATTTGCATCACACTTCCCAACAAAATGAAAATAGACCCTTCAAAACTTCTTCCCAGAATTAACCAAAACCTTATAAGAAACCCTTCAAAGCATAAAGCCTGTAATAGAAGATTACAAGGCTCGAGGTCTCATTATCCCTTGTACTGGCCCTTGTAATACTTCCATTTTACCAATGAGGAAACCTAAGGGCTGAGACTGGAGTTTTGTCCAGGACCTCTGAGCAATGAGTAACACTGTTATCCCTCTACATCCTGTTGTTCCTAACCCTCCTATGTTACTAACATCCATTCCCACCAAAAGTAAATTCTTTACTATAATTGATTTATGCAGTGTATTCCTTAGTGTTCCACTTGATGAAGCTAGCCAATACCTTTTTGTCTTCACTTGGGAAGAAAAGCAATTCACCTGGATAGTAATACCTCAGGGTTTTACTGAGTCCTCTGCATTTCTCAAATCCTGAAGGCTGATCTGAATGACATAAAGTTCCCTAGAGGTTCTATTGTGTTCAAATATGTGGATGATTTGTTTCTTTGTTCTCCTTCTCAAGCCTCCTCACAGGAAGGCAACATTCTATTTGCTAATGCTTTTAACTTTAAAGAGACATAAGTCACCAAAGAAAAACTGCAGTTTGCCCAAACCCAGGTTTGATATTCAAGACATCTGATATCACAACAAGGGCTACATCTAGCTTCCCCAAACACAAAACTAAGCACCAACTGTGAGGTTTTCACAGGCTAGTTGGTTATTGCCAAAACTGAATTCCAAATTTCTCTCTTATGGCCAAATCTCTGGATGTTTCACTAAACAATAACAACCCTGACACAATTTTATTGGATGAACTGTATGGCACAGCTTTCAAAGCCTTACAATTTGATGAACCCATCTGCCCCTGGGCATCCCAATGATCAGATTCCTTTTTTCCCTTATTGTATATGAAAAGGAAGGGAATGCTCTTGGGGAACTCACCCCAAAACACAGGATGACCATTAACCCACAGGGTATTATAGCCAGCAACTGGACCCTGTGTCACAGGGATACCCCATTGCCTTAGAGTTCATCACCACCATTGCCCTTTTGGTTAAATTCATTGAGAAATCATTGGGGGATCCCCTTTAAACATTTTTGTTACCTCATGAACCAGAAGCTCTTCTGAATTCTCATCATATTCAACATTCCTCAGCAAGGCACCTTACCTCCTATGAAGTCCTTCTGTTAACTGCTCCTCACATTTACATTGTAATACCCTTAACCCAACTTGTCTTCTCTCCTCCATCACTGACAAAGTCCCTCATGCCAGCTTAACCCTGACAGACCACCTCCTGACCCCTGGTAATGATCTACAGAAAATTCTTTTGGGTAATTTTGACTTCTCACGGTTCAGTAATGGCTTTTATTTAAAAGGTGACAATGGCAAGTATTGTGCTGGGTATGCTATTGCAACGCCCTTTGATGTTGCTGAGGCAGCATCTTTACCTATGTCTACTTTGATCCAACAGGCTGAATTGTGTGCTCTTACATGGGCATGTACTTTAGCCAAGAACAAAATTGCCAATATTTGTACTGACAGTAGATATGCTTTCAGAGTAGCTCACAATTTGGAATACTGTGGAAGAAAAATGGCTTCCTTACTTTCAGTGGAAATAAAAATTTAAATGGCCTGTATATTCAGGAATTATTGAACATGATGATTTAACCTACCACTTTAGCTATTATTAAGATTCTGGGGCATTCTAAACTTGACTCTCTGGAAACTAAGAGAAATCACCTCACTGACAATTCTTCAAGGAATACTGCCCTTCAAGGAACCAACAGCAGCCAAACCTCTGTCATGGTCCAAAGGGATATTTCCCCAAATGATAATTTAGAAAAACTGGCTAGAGAAGCCGAACAATTGGCCTCAGAAAAGAAAAGACAAGATTGGAAATTCAACAATTGTCGGTTTGATAAAAAAAAAATGAAGTTGTGGTTTGGACCATATAACAATCCAGTCCTACTGGAGACTCAAAAATCCCCACTCCTCACCACTGTACATGGATTAAACCATTGGCCTAACAACAATGATAAGTCTTGAAGAACCAGTATGGGTGGGGAAACATCAGTAAGGCCAGGAAAAGTGCCTACAACTCACTTGTCCCACTTGTTCTAAGTACAACCCAGGGAATTCTGTTCATACTGCTCCTGGGCATTTTTAATTGCCTAATGGACAATTTGAAGTCCTACAAATGGATTTCATACAACTTCCTCCATCTGATGGATATAAATATGTTTTAGTCATGCTCTGTATTTTTTTACACTGGACTGAGGCCTTCCTTTGAAGACAGGCTACTCCATTCTCAGTGGCTTAACTTATCTTGGAAAAGATTATCCCTACCTAGGGAACTCCTCTTGAACTTCATAGTGATCAAGGAACCCATTTTACTGGCCAGGTGCTTTACAAGCTGTGCTGTTTGGCTGGTATTACACTTTCACTGTGCTTACCAGCTCAAGCCTCTGGTTTAGCTGAATGCACTAACAACATTATCAAAATTCAATTCTCAAAACTTGTAGAAGCCCTCTGAATACCTTTGCCAAAAGCACTGCCATTAGTCCTTCTAATTCACAGATCCACCCTTTCTGGAACTCAAACTGTCACCCTTTGAGATAGTCACAGGACACCCAATGCACTTGGCTCCTGCTTCTTTTAAGTCACAACTGATAAAAGGAGAGATAATCCAAAACTGCAAAGGCCTAGTTGCTTCTATTAAAAATAAACATGTTTTGTTCAAGCAATCTTTTCACACTGTGCACTTGGGGGATGAAGACCTTAAACATTACATTTTGCAAACTGGAGGTTTCATCTATTAGAAGAGTCACCTCCAGAAGAACTTTCTCCAACTTTGCTGGAAAGGCCTCTATCAAGTATTGCTAACCAACCCTTGTGCCACCAAACTGAAAGGAACAGACCCTTGAATTCACATGACACTCCTAAAGAAAGACCAGACCCTGACTGGGCCTGCACGTCATCTGGTGATTTCCCAGAACTGAAGCAGATGACGTCTGATGAGACAGCTTTCCCAAGATATCCAGACCAGGCTCATTGGGAAGTCTGCTGCCAAACCTTTGATGATGGCATAAGGCTTTGGATGATCTCCAAATTGACCATTTGGCCGGAAACTTTCCAAGAATTTGTTTTTGGTGAATTCACCGGGACCTGGCCATGACTTCTCTCAAATGAAAGACTATGAATAAACGACATCTTGCAATTTGAAAAACACAAGTAAGTGAAAGATTTCTTTCCTTCCATGACTGTGGTATCCAGTGGAAAACTCAGAGTCCCATCAAAGAATCCCCAGTCTATTCTCATTTGGGAAAGCTCCTGATGAATCTGAAATTGTTAAAGATTAGTTTCCTGCTTACAAAGAGATAACAAATCCACCCACTTTTTTTAAAAAAAATTAGCATTTGAATATAGAAACACTTTCTGAGTGGCTGCTTCTAGAAATATTTTTTTGGATTGAATGCCATTTTCAGTCTCAAAAATTTTTCTGTCTTTCTTTTTATTGATGGGAGGAGCGAAATATGCTATTTCATTCAGATATCTTGGATGGAAGGAGTTTGTTATTTGAATCTACCAGTCTTCTCCAATAGAGACATTTATACCATTGACTATCCTATATTAAAGGCTCTGGTAATTTTTACGTTTGAGTTCTGACAAAAAGAATATGTATTTTCTGACCTATCATACCAGAGTCAAAAAGGATAGAGTAGGGAAATATTTGGGTTGTGTGTTTGAGTGTGTGTGTGTGTGAATACATGCATGCAAGGGTTGGGAGATAGGCAGAAAGTGAAATAAGGTGGCTTGGGAAATACTTGGCTTTTCTCTTGGATTCCCTACTCTGACCACCACATCCTTCACTGTTCCCTGGCCAAAATGCAAAGAAGATCAAGGCCCATGTATGGATGATGTAGGGTCTGTAAGCCAAATGTACTTTACCAATAGCATCTCCCATTCTTTCTGCTCAAGCCATGGACATAGATTCTTGTGGCTTTTATAATCATATTGTTTGTGTGAGCTGATACATAGCTGATAAACAACTGATATATCTGAAGCTAATATATCTAAACTGACATATAATTGAATTTACATAGAATAGCTCAGATGATTTTACATACTAGAATATGAAGATTTAAAACAAAATGTTAAAATATGGGGTCCCTTTTAAAATTATCTGGTAGGTAATTACTTTTATCACATAGCTAAGAAAATTCAGTCTCTGTCTTAGTTATGTTAACAGACTTGCTTCCAACCACTACTCATACACAACTAAAAGGAACAAAACTCAATGCTTCAACCCTCATATATTTCAGTGTTTTACAAAGGCTGGAGTCCAAATGGTAAAATTTTCACCAAAGGCTTACTGCATCTATTTCATAGAAAACATCACTCTCTAAAGGGCCAGTTTGAACTTCTCTAATGTGCTTTTTTTGGTTACACAAGTTTTCCACAAACACATCAAAAGCGGAAAAACATCTAATGGCACTCTATGGTATTTCCTCACCAGAATGGAAAAAAAAAGAAATACACAATATTCATAATACCTTGAAAGTACATACAAATCATCAACATGGTAAAAATCCTAGTCTGATGACCCCCAGTACCTCAAGGGGCAAGTTGTCTATGGTGAGCGGTGCCCTGATGTCAAAGAACAAAAAGAAAGCAGACAAACACCAAGTAAACAAAAACTCTATTTCTTTAAAAATATGGTAGGTCATACACAAAATGTTATGATAATTCACAGAGAAAAAAATGTGACAATGAGTGTGTATATGTCCATGAATGACTGAAAAATTGTGCTGAACACTGGAATTTGACACAACATTGTAAAATGATTATAAATCAATAAAAAATGTTAAAAAAATATATGGTAGGTCATCAACCAAAATAATGTTTTTCAAGGTTTTATCATCTTGAAAAGAATACTGCTGTTATTGGCCTCTTCTGAAACAGTATATAAATATTAAGCAAATAAGAAGGCACCGTTAGAATCTGATTAGTGTTCTGTGGTCTGCCCCTTTTTCAAATGTAGAGAAGGCAACATATAGTGTTGGTTGGTGAGTCACTGGAACATGCCTGGAACCCAGCCTGGAAGCCAGCTGCTAACACTAAAGACATTCATAAGCAGAATGAATGTCAAGGCTACAGAGTTCTCCATCATATATTTGTGGAAAATTCATTCCAGGAGAAATTCATAAATCAGACTAGAGACCATACTAAGACCAGCACTGTGTGGTAAGATATAAAGAGGGTTTGCTCTGTTCCCACTAACTAATAAGCCTTTTAGACCAAGCCTTCCAGCAGAGGACAGAGCGTTCTATGGGGATGCATCTCCTACTCCAAAAGAACAAAGTATTTGAAGGACTAGGACTGACAGCTCAGTCCTAGTTTTTACAGTTCACCTGCTACCGTATTTACTTGCAGATGTCATTATTTTCATAATATCACATATTTGATCATCAAAATATTAATCTATTATCAAATATTTCCTTCAGTATGAAATGGTCTAAGAACATTTTTATAAATTAAAATTCAGCACTGTTCGGTCAAAATGATTTCCTTGACACAGCACTTCAGAGGCTCCAGAGGGCCTGGTCTGGGTATATATGTTCATGATAAGGTTTTGCCAAACAGCCCATGTTTTATTTGGCATCTCAATCTTCCTACTTTAAAATTCACCGTCTCAATCATTTTTCGAAGGTGACATTCTGTGTTTCTTCTGTCACTTTTATATGACTATTATTGAGCCAGTTGTAGAAATAAAGCAACAGAAATCAGTCAAGTCCAAGCATATGTTAAAAGAAAAAAACTTTCTTGTGTCTTTGTTGCTTATGAAAGCACTGATGGCCTAAATGTTGGTTGTATAGATACGACATATGACTTTATTATTTTATTTTTTTGATGGGGGTAGATAATTAGGTTATCTATTTATTTATTTACTTAGGTTCATTTTCATATTCTTTTTTTAATTGAAGTATAGTCAGTTTATAATGTTGTGTCAATTTCTGGAGTACAGTATAATAGTTTTGTCATATATATATATATATATATATATATATATATATATATAATATACACACGCATATATACATTTTCACATTCTTTTTAATTATAGTTTACTACAAGATATTGAATACAGTTCCCTGTGCTGTACAGTATAAATTTCTTGTTTATTTATTTTGTATATAGTAGTTAGTATCTGCAAATTAGATTTTTTTTAATGGAGGTACTGGGGATTGAACCCAGGACCTCATGCATGCTAAGCAGGCACTCTACCACTGAGTCATACCCTTCCCCCCTGAGATATGACTTTAAATTGGGCCTTCTTTTCCTTTTACATTCTGCAAATCAGTCCCCTTAGCTTCTAGTGGCAAGGTGGACACACAGCTAATCACACACTTGTATCCTAGAAATCACAAAGTGAGTTAATTGAATAAGACAAGCTACTCTCTGAACTGAGGGAGACACAAGCTGAATGCAATTTGGATACCTCCTTCTTAGAGCTTTTGATTCTCTAGAAGAAGAGCTACGTCAGTCCCTGTGATCTCAAGACAAAGTGAACAGTGTCACTAGGAAAGCAGAGAGGGGAGAGTTCTTCCCAATCCAGGTGCCCAGGCGGTAGGAAGGACTTCAGAGAGGAGGAGGAATGACCTGGTTCCTGAATGGGAAGGAGGGTTTAAGCACACAATGTATAGATGGAAAAGGCATTTTAGTCCCTGCAGAAAACAAGAACAAAGGCACAGTGAAAGAGGTTAGATGGCACTTACATGGAATTGTGACTTTATTATCATTTTTGTTTTTCTTGTACATCTCTGCACTAGGCAGTAAGTTTCTGATGGCAGGCCCAGAGCTGGACACTGAGAACACAGCCTCATGGAGTTGACAGTGTCATGGGGAATCCAGACCATAAACAAATAGTCCAAAGATAACTATACATTTACAAATAGCAAAAAGCATGACGAAGAAAAAGGGCAGGGTGCCGTGGGAAGAGACCCCAAAATGGACCTAGGGGGGCATTATGAGCCAACCATGTGGCAACACGATAGAAGAGTAGTTCAAGTTGAGGACATAAGCACGTGCACAGGCTCTGTGTTACAAAAGAACTTTGAGAATTCCCAGAAGACAGGAGGCCAATATGCTGCTGGAGAAGGAGAGATAGTGAGTGTGGCACGAAATGAGATTGGAGGATTAGGTAGGCAGGAGAGCAGTATGGCTTACAAATCATACAAAAGGATGTTGGATTTTATTCCAAGAACCAGGGGAAAACACTGAAAGCTTTTGAGCGGAAGAACAAGACCATATTTCAACAAACAGCTTTGGAAGAGAAAGAAAAATACTATATGATATCACTCATATGTGGATCTTTAAAAAAAGAGAGAGAAAAGAAAAAAGAAGACACTAATGAACTTACCTACAAAACAGAAATAGATTCACAGACATAGTAAACAAACTTAGGGTTACTGGGGGGGAAAGGGGTTTGGAGGGATAAATTGGGAATTCAAGATTTGCAAATACTAACTATTATATATAAAATAGATTAAGAAAAGAAATTTCTTCTGTATAGCACAGAGAACTCTATTTAACATCTTATAGTAACCTATAATGAAAAAGAATATGAAGAGGAATATATGTGTATATATAGATATGTACGACTGAAACATTATGCTGTACAGCAGAAATTGACACATTGTAACTGACTAGACTTCAATAAATAAATAAATGAATAAATAAGAGGCAAAGAGAAAGGTATTATGTCAAAAGAGAACAGGAGCATGTCCCACTTCTTCTGATACCTAATACGCAGCCTGCCATCTTCATTAAGCAATGATAAATGAATACCATGAAGAAAAAGTATATTACACTGTTAACTGTCTGAGTAGAACAAGCAGCTGCCAGCATATTTATCCAAAACTATTTTTCATAAATAGGCAAATACTGAGATAATTCATCCCAGATTTTTCTAAACTTTGATATTTATTAAACTTTTTTTTATTAGTGTCGAAACCCGCAGTGATTTCAGGGTCGCTTCACTAAGTTTTGAGTACAAAACTTACTTAGAGCTTTTCAAAAAAATACTAACAATGAAGTTGCTCTTATCAATCGTAAATCTAATAAGACAGTCTAAAGATTTTATGCTTTTAGAGGATCAAAGAAATTTGTCATGTAGCTGAAGATGGAATATGGGTTGGCTAAAGGTCATATAAACACAACGGAATCTAAAAGCCAGAATTCTGAGGCTGCATCTCTTTTTCTATCTTTTGTTTTATGTCTCCCCTTTTCAAGGATCAGAACCTGTACATACCAATAAGACAAATTAAATGGAAACCAAGAGGCTGGCTCCAAATCTAACCACCACAGCAGCATGGGACTAGGCTCATGGGCTATTATTTCCTTGGATGCCAGTCTGCTGGAAAGCCCCAACTCCTCTCCTATCCACAACTCCAGGTGGCGGCATGTGCCTGTCTCTCAGGTGGGTGCTGAGAGCATGGATTTATCTGACTGTCTGTGGCCCCCAAGCTAGGAATTCCATCATGTTCAGACTGGGTCACATCTCCACCACCCAGCAAGGAGGCATGGACAGTTTTCATGGAACAGTTTGGGTCTTAATGGGTGTAGAACCACCTCACAAGGATGGAGGTTTAAAACGTACTGGCTTGAACTATTTACAATAGCCAAGACACGGAAGTAACCTAAATGTCTATTGACAGATGACTGGATAAAGAAGATATGGTATAAATATTACAATGAAATACTACTCAGCCATAAAAAAGAATGAAATAATGTCATTTGCAGCAACATGGATGGACCTAGAGATTATCATACTAAGTGAAGTAAGTCAGACAGAGAAAGACAAATACCATATGATATCACTTATATGTGAAATCTGAAAATGATACAAATGAACTTATTTACAAAACAGAGACACACCCACAGGCATAGAAGACAAACTTATGGTTACCAAAGAAGAAAGGAAGGGGAGGGATAAATTAGGAGTTTGGGATTAGCCAATACAAATTACTACATATAAAATAGATAAACAACAAGGTCCTACTGTATTGCACAGGGAACTATATTCAGTAGCTTGTACTAACCTATAATGGAAAAGAATCTGAAAAAGAATACATATGTATAAATAAAACTGAATCACTATCCTGTACATCTGAAACTAACACAACACTGTATATCAACTATATGTGAATAAAACAATTTAAAAACAAAATACAATAAAATCTTTTTATCTATTCTGCATATGCCTGTCAGTATCTACAAATTCTGAACTCCAGTCTGTCCCTTCCCACCACCGCCCTCTTGGCAACCACAAGTTTGTATTCTATGTCTATGAGTCTGTTTCTGTTTTGTATTTATGTTCTTTTTTTTTTTAATTCCACATATGAGCGATCTCATATGATATTTTTCTTTCTTTTTCTGGCTTGCTTCACTTAGAATGACATTCTCCAGGGACATACATGTTGCTGCAAATGGCGTTATGCTGTCAGATTTTATGGCTGAATAATATTCCATTGTATAAATATACCACCCCTTCTTTATCCAGTCATCTGTTGATGGACATTTAGGCTGTTTCCATGTCTTGGCTATTGTAAATAGTGCTGCTATGAACATTGGGGTGCAGGTGTCTTTTAGAAGTAGGGTTCCTTCTGGGTATATACCCAGGAGCGGGATTCCTCGGTTATATAAGTCTATTCCTAGTCTTTTGAGGAATCTCCGTAGTGTTTTCCACAGTGGCTGCACCAAACTGCATTCCCACCAGCAGTGTAGGAGGGTTCCCTTTTCTCCACAGCCTCTCCAGTATTTGTCATTTGTGGACTTTTGAATGATGGCCATTCTGACTGGTGTGAGGTGATACCTCATTGTATTTTTGATTTGCATTTCTCTGATAATTAGTGATATTGAGCATTTTTTCATGTGCCTAATAATCATTTATATTTCTTCCTTGGACAATTGCTTGTTTAGGTCTTTTGCCCATTTTTGGATTGGGTTGTTTGTTTTTTCTTATTATGTCGTATGAGCTGCTTATATATTCTGGAGATCAAGCCTTTGTCGGTTTCATTTGCAAAAACTTTCTCCCATTCCGTAGGTTGTTGTTTTGTTTTACTTATGGTTTCCTTTGCTGTGCAAAAGCTTGTAAGTTTAATTAGGTCCCATTTGTTTATTCTTGCTTTTATTTCTATTGCTTGGGCAGACTGCCCTGGGAGAATATTTTTGAGATGTATGTCAGATAATGTTTTGCCTATATTTTCTTCTAGGAGGTTTATTGTATCTTGTCTTATGTTTAAGTCTTTGATCCATTTTGAGTTGATTTTTGTGTGTGGTGTAAGGGAGTGTTCTAGCTTCATTGATTTACATGTTGCTGTCCAGTTTTCCCAATACCATTTGCTGAAGGGACTGTCTTTATTCCATTGTATATTCTTGCCTCCTTTGTTGAAGATTAGTTGACCAAAAGTTTGTGGGTTCAATTCTGGGCTCTCTATTCTGTTCTATTGGTCTATATGTTTTTGTACCAATACCATGCTGTCTTTTTTTTAACATTTTTTATTGATTTATAATCATGACTGTAGCTCTATAGTATTGTGTGAAGTCTGGGAGAGTTATTCCTCCAGCCTGTTTCTTTCTCTTCAGTAATGTTTTGGCAATTCTAGGTCTTTGATGGTTCCATATAAATTTTATTATGATTTGTTCTAGTTCTGTGAAATATGTCCTGGGTAATTTGATAGGGATTGCATTAAATCTGTAGATTGCCTTGGGCAGTGTTACCATTTTAACAATATTGAGTCTTCCAATCCAAGAGCATGGGATATCTTTCCATTTCTTTAAGTCTTCTTTAATTTCCTTAATCAGTGTTTTATAGTTCTCCTTGTATAAGTCTTTCACCTCCTTGGTTAGATTTATTCCTAGGTATTTTATTACTTTGGGTGCTATTTTAAAGGGGATTGTTTCTTTACTTTCTTTTTCTGTTGATTCATCATTAGTGTAAAGAAATGCAACTGATTTTTGAACGTTAATCTTGTAACTTGCTACCTCGCTGACTTCTTCAATCAGCTCTAGTAGTTTTTGTGTGGACCTTTTAGGGTTTTCTATATATAGTAACATGTTGTTGGCATATAGTGACACTTTTACTTCTTCTTTTCCAATTTGGATCCCTTTTATTTCTCTCTCTTTTCTGACTGCTGTGGCTAGGACTTCCAAGACTATGTTGAATAAGGGTGGTGATAGTGGGCATCCTTGTCTTGTCCCAGATTTTAGTGGGAAGCCTTTGAGTTTTTCACCATTGAGTACTATGCTGGCTGTAGGTTTCTCATGTATAGCTTTTATGATGTTGAGATATGTTCCCTCTATACCCACTTTGGCGAGAGTTTTTATCATAAATGGGTGTTGAATTTTATCAAATGCTTTTTCTGCATCTGTTGAGATGATCATGTGGTTTTTGTCCTTTCTCTTGTTGATGTGATGTGTTACATTGATTGTTTTGCATATGTTGAATCACCCTTGTGTCCCTGGGATGAACCCCACTTGATCATGATGTGTAATGTTTTTTATGTGCTGTTGGATTCTATTTGCTAATATTTTGGTAAGGATTTGTTTGTTTGTTTATTATTTTTAATGGAGGTACTGGGGATTGAACTCAGGACCTTGCGCATGCTAAGCACATGCTCTACCACTGAGCTATACCCTCACCCTAGTTTTGTGTCTTCTAATCCTCTGTTCCTCTCTGCCCTCCTTTCTTACTAGTTGTCCTCTGCTGAATCTGCACCAGCCACACTGGTTTCTCAAACAGACCCCAATGTGCTCCTGCTTCAGGGACTTGGCATCTGCTCTTCCTTCTGTCTGGACTATTTCCTCCCAAATACACACTGCTTGCTCCTCCATTTCTTTCACGTGTTAACTAAAAAGTCACCTTCTTGTTAAGGCCTTACCTGACAACCCTGTCTATTATGTTAACCACTGGGGACTTCCAATACTGCATCATCTTGTAAACTATAAAAATGTCAACCGCACATGGCAAAATCTAATACAATTTAACCTCCCTCTACAACCTTCGCTATATTTCTTCAATGCTTAATATTTTCCCCTGGTCCTCTTCACCATCTCACCTACTCTGGCTTATTTTTTATTTTTCTTTTCCTCTACTAGAATAGAAGCTCCAGGAAAATAAGGATTTTTGTTCACTGCTGTATCCTCAGAGTCTAGAATAGAAACTCCCACGTAGTAGGTACTAAACATTTGCTGTATGAGTAAGTTTCACTGGGTTGGAGTGACAAGACTATGCAAACTTGATATCTAGTGATAGAGAAACCAAACCAAATGGCATGTGATACAGTTATGTATAGGGTCCTTCTTCAGCTCAAGAGGAGGCAGATACAAAGAATGAAATCAGTACAGAATAGTACAAAGGTTCTGTACAACAAAACCTCACTAATTAAGACCATTGAACATCTCTGCAAAATTCTCCTCATACTTTTATACAAGGTTACTCTTCACTGAAACAAGTTGAAAGGGGAATTAGCCAGGAACATTCTTTTTGGTGCGGTTGCTGACAGGTAGAATCTCCCCGGCGACCAATTCCAGCACCAAAGCAGAGTTTCTGAAGACTGCAAGCAAAGGTAAGAGCTACAAGAACCCTTGGAAAGACTCGCCATTTGATTTTCCACTGTTCTCTATCTTTGTACAGTGTTAGGGCTAATCGGTGTGGTCTCCTTCCCTACTAATTCCTTTCTCCCCCTAAATTTAAAGTGAAATTACAGGGAAAAAGTTGTCTCTCAGTAATGTCCCAATCAAGTACTTCCCAAAGACTATTTGAGTTTTCTGCTTGGAATCCCATGCCAGCCACAGCTCCTGAAACTGCTTCCTAACAGGAACAAGCCCAGGATAATCTCGGTCTCAATTCTAGCTCTACTGCTTAGCCAACTTCATGAGTTTGGGTAAATTATACATCCTCTGTAACTGAACTTTCTCACCTTTACAATGGGTTTAAAATCTACCTTATAGATTTGTCGAGAGGAGGTTATAAAACATGAAATCACATCATGAAGAATAAAGTACAGAATGCACTTACATTAAGATAATGCTTTGTGACAGGGACATGGTGCTGTACACCAGAAACTGACACATTGTAATTAACTGTACTTCAGTAAAAAAAAAAAAAGATAACACTTTGTATATAACACTAAAAGCATAGGCAACAAAAGCAAAAATCATCTAGTGGGACCACCTGAAACTAAAAAGCTTTTGGACAGCAAAAGAAACAATCAACAAATGGAAAAGCAACCTGTGGGAGAAAATATTTGCAATCTGTATATTTGATAAGGGGTTAATATCTAAAATATATAAAGAACTCATACAACTCAATAGTAAAAACAAACAAACAAAAAAACAGGAAACAAATCCAATTTAAAATGTGCAAAAGACCTGAAAAGACATTTTTCCAAAAATACATACAGATGATCAACAGGTATATGAAACAGTGCTCTCCATCACTAATCAGCAAGGAAATGCAAATGCAAATCACAATGAGATAGTACCTGACACCTGTTAGGATGTCTATTCTCAAAAAGAAAAGAGATAACAAATGTTGGTGAGGATGTGAAGAAAAGGGAACCCTGTACAGTGTTGGTGGGAATGTAAATTGGCACAAGCATTGTGGAAAACAGTATGGAAGTTCTCCAAAAACTTAAAAATTGAACTCTCATGTGATCCAGCAATCCCACTTCTGGGTATATACCCAAAGGAAATGAAATCAAGACCTTGAATACATAACTGAACTTCAAAAGAAAAAAAAAAGATGATGCTATGACAGAACTTTGGGCCTTACCTCTACATACATCTAGCCAAACTAACAGAGTAGCTGGGTGCTTCCTCTGTCTCTAGCAGTAGGAAGATAGGAAAGGGGTACACAGTATTCAATTCTGTGCCTGCCCCTCACTAACTCTGAAGTATTCCTTATTTCTTTCTATGTTCTATGGTCCAAGCAAGCAAGACCTACTCCAGTACATCTGTAGCTTTCATGGAAAACCCAGTTGTTGAGTCCCTTTCCTGAAATAAAAGGTTCTCTAGCTTCAAATCTGAAATATGCAAGGACAGGACATCCTACATGGAAACAGACCCTTTCTTCTAAATATATTAAACACCCTTCTTTGTGTTTCTTTCATAAGCACAAAGCTTTCAAGCCTCTTAGCAGGATGCTCCTTGCCTTTCAAAGAACATTTAGCATTACCAACGGAAGTTCCAGAAGCATTCGGGGAGCTCTAGGTCCCTATGCCTTTTGTGCCTGATTATTTTTTTAATCATCTCTGAGGGTATAACATGGGAGCCAGATTATCAATTACTGCTCAGGGTGCCTACAAACTACATGTCTCACAGACCACAACCTCTTGTTGTTATTTGAAAAGATCCTGAGGATAAAGAATGTCTATGAAAAAAAAATCAAGCAATACTGGTGCTGCACTCATCTATAACAATCCTGCATCAAGTTTGTGAGGTGTCATGGCATGGAATGGATTGCCATCTTTTAACATATACATTTTTATTGAAGTCTAGTCAGTTTACAATGTTGTGTCAATTTCTGGTGTACAGCATAATGTTTCAGTCATACTTATACATACATACATTCGTTTTCATATTCTTTTTCACCATAAGTTACAAAAAGATATTGAATATAGTTTCCTGTGCTATACAGTATGAACTTATTGTTTATCTATTTTATATATAGTAGTATCTGCAAATCTGAAACTCTCAATTTATCCCTTCCCACCCCCTTCCCCCCAGCCCCCGACCCCGTAACCATAAGTTTGGTTTGTTTTCTGTGTCTGTGAGTCTGTTTCTGTTTTGTAAATAAGGATTACCATTTTGATAGGCTCAGTCAATCAGTCAGTCCCTGAACAGATGTTCATTTCTGTCTGCTCAATGTCATGCTCTGTGCTAGATGGGGATGAGGCTGACAGGGCTTCCCTGTAGACCTCAGGCTAGTAGACGACCCAGGCCCACCAACGATCCATCACATGAAAGCAGAGGTAGCTGGAGCCAGCACAGTGGCAATCATGCTGGACGAGAGGGGAGGGATATGAGAAGGAAGGCAGGGATGGAATTAAACAAAATTTTCTTCATCAAATCCATCAATTCTTTCCTAAGTGTCACTTTTCTATCTTACTGTCTACATGATCAAACCCGTTGCCTACTTCTTGAAGAAACTGTAGTAATACTTTATGAAAGTATTGAATATATGAAACTATAGTTCATTCATCCAACAATGATAATTTCTTACAATATTAGAAAGGATATGATTTTAAGCCTTAAGAAAACATTTTTCTTATATTGTGTGAAGAGCAGTGGCATGGCTCATTTCTACACCAGAATATTTTTCATACAATTAAGTTTTACTTAAAAATAAAATGCAAGTCTCTTCAGTCTCTGAACTCTCACTCTCTGAATATCTGCTATAATGATCTGCTAATTTACACAAAATTCATTACCCAAACCTACTAAATAAATCTGTTTTAGGTTGCAGACAAGACTATGTTTAAGTCATGCACGCCTAAGTAAAAGCATGTACTTTGCTGCTATTGTATCTCAGATATTCTGATAGAACAGTGTCTAGAGTTTATGTTGTTTAAATGTGTTATGTTTTATAGATATTCTCTCTCCCAGATTAATTAGTAAAAGGTCTTCTAATAAAGCAGAGTAACTAATGAAGGAAATGGGTAAGATGCCCAAGTAAGTGCATGCACTACAATAACAGCTGGGAATGATAAAGCACATTGAGAATTGACTATGTCTGCTAGTCTGTTTCTGTTCTGTAGAAGAGTTAATTAGTGTCCTCTTTTTTCTTTTTTTTTAAGGATTCCACATATGAGTGATATCGTATAGTATTTTTCCTTCTCTTTCTGGCTTACTTCACTTGCAATGACAATCTCCAGGTCCATCCATATTGCTGCAAATGGCATTATTCTATTCTTTTTTATGGCAGAGTAGTATTCCATTGTATAAATAGACCACAGCTTCTTTATCCAGTCATCTGTTACTGGACATTTAGGTTCTTTACATGTCTTGGTTATTGTAAATAGTGTTGCTATGAACACTGGGATGCATGTATCTTTTCAAATTAGGGTTCCCTCCAGATAAGTGCCCAGGAGTGGGATTGCTGGATCATATGGCAAGTCTATTTTTAGTTTTTTAGAAATTGACACATTGTAACTGAATATACTTCAATAAAAAAAAGAATTGCATGGCTCACAGGGAATTATATTCAATATCTTATAATGGCCTATAATGAAAAAGAATGTGAAAAATATATATATTTACATATATAACTGAATCACTCTACTGTACACCAGAAGTTAACAACATTGTAAACTGACTACACTTCAATTTAAAAAAAGAAAAGAAAAGAAAACACCCAATCCCACCACTTCATAATATGAAAAGATACTTAAGGATTCTGAAAGAGTTATTGCTTCTCTTATGAGTTATAAATTGAAGGATGCAAATGGAACTAAAACAACAATTCAATTAATAAAAGGGTTGAATGGCTATTAGTTTTAAGCTTGGCCATGCATGATGTCCTTAACGCCTGTGAATCACAAATACAGTGGTGAATATTTACACCTTGCTGGGTAAAGTGAGTGTGATCATGGCAGGAGCAGACCTATCACGTTCAACACACAATCACAAATGCGGTCTCATGTTAGCAAGAGTTGTAGGACGCCACGCAAAGGGAATGCAAACAGACTGCCACTGTGAGCTCTGTTTTTCATCCCGCTGTTATGTGTGTAGCTTCAGACAGTGGTTCTTAGCCAAACACCTCTGAGCTCTCCTGCCAGGAAGGCAAGATCCTCCCCTGTTCCTTAGATCCAGACACAGATGAACCTCAGACATTTCCTGTTTAACTCATTTCTTCACCAGCTCTTTCTTCCTTACCTCCTCCCACCAGCAAAGAGTAACAGAGACTACAGCTTCCAGCTCCCTCCTCTCACCACCAGACCTCACACAAACGTGCCTTCCATCTTAAGAAACCTCTCAAGAAGTCCTCTTGTTTATTTGATTTTGCTAAGTGTTACTGGCATGGACTGCTCATCCTTAACGTATTATTTTGTTATTTATTTACATATCCATGTACACTGTAACATAGAAGGAAAATGTAATCCGTTCTCAATATTATATACTGAGCAGTGTCAAGTATTATGGTTTACTATGTACAAAATACCTACTAATGAGTTTATCAAATATTAAATAACTAGATAGTATTGCAATTTACATTTTATCGAAATTCTTGGTAGATTGTTAAATAGGTGTATTAAGGAGTTTAGTAATATCAGGCAAGTTGGCATTTTCCTATGGGTTAGGAACGCATTTTTATTTTTCCCATTCAAAATAATGAAATTACTGGCTTTTGTTCTCTGAAAATTTGTTAACAAACAAATGTTCAAGAACAGATTAGATTCACAAAAAGAGGGACACCTGTATAATAGCAGTTACCATAATGCTTATTTGTTCTTCTACTATTTAAAGTGTTTCAAGAAAAAGAAGCAATCAAGTCTATTTGTAAATGTATTGTCTTAATTTGAAAGTCATTAAATGCCTGCAGCAGTTAAGGTTGCTCTATTTGTTGCTTTTAAAAAAAGATAAAAAGCCAATCACTTATATTTATATTCAGTCTAGGAGATTGCTCATCTGTATTCAATTGTGTTTTTTGTTTTCATTTTGATGGAAAAATATTCATAGATGTTATTTCTGTTCTTTCAGTTTTGTCTAATAAAAGTATGCCCTACACCTCCATTACTTAAGTCAACATTAGCCTCTCACCTGTGGTCCAGAGATAGATATTCCTCATCCGAATCTTGAGTCAGCAGGGCATCTTTATTGGACTCCTTTGCAGTGAAAAGTTCCTGCAGAAAAACTGGCATTTTAGATACTTAAAATGTACTTAGAGTACAAAATACCTGACATTATTTGTATAGGATGTATCAACTTTGAAAGCAATCTCACATCCAACTCATCTGTATATCAGTGTGAGAAAGGCACTGAGGAGGGAGATTTGGGGGGTGAACCTCTAGATGGGATGTCGACCTTCTCATGACAGTTATGAGAGTTTAAATCACAGTCACCAGAGAAGGATAATGAATGGGCCAACCAGACCAAGAACTTCATTCAATTGCTTTCTCTCCACCACTTTTCTCACTGTCTTAAATTTGGAAAAGTGATAACACAGATCACTACTCCAAAATTGAACATAAAGGAGTCCTTCACAGCTTCTGTAATGTGGTCAGAGGAAAAGTAAAGCAGGTCTTTTGCCTTCTCTGGGTCCCACCCATAACAGTGCTAACGCTAATGCTAAAAATAAGAATGACAACGATCATGGTGACTGTAAGAGCTCACATTTACTGAATGCTAACCAGATATGAGGTGATGTCTTATTTGCTCTTCATGACAACCATAAAAAGAGTTATTACTATCGCCATTTATAGAAAAGGAAACTGAGGCTAAAAGACGTGGCTTAGATAAGGTCCTGCAGCTGGTAGAGTCAGAATGGGAAATCAGGTGGTCTGGATACAGAGGCCTGTCTTGTCAGGTAGGTGAATGTGTTGTATGTCACAAGGTCATCACAACATGGACACAGCTCAAAGAGAGTTTTTGATTTCACCCCCAGTTCCTGTCCCCCCCGACCTGCCCAATCCACACTGTCCCAGTCTTGCTCAAGTCACTTGATGACCATTTCATTCACTGAGCTGCTCAGGACTAAAAAGTAAGAGTCATCCTTGAGTGATCTCTCTGTCTTCTCCCATCCATTTCCATCGCATTACCAAGGACTTTGGGCTCTACTTCCAAAATATCACGCAAATCTGTGTACGTCTATCTCCATGACAACAATCCTAGTCCAAACCCTATCACCTCTCACATCACTCCCCGATACTCCTCATCCCAGCCAGCAGCAGCCTGATCTTTTAAAAAGAAAATCAGATCATGTCATCCTCCTGCTTTCCACTGCACTTGGAATAAAACCCAAACTCATTACCATGGTTCTCAAATTCCTACATCAGCTGGCCCCTGCCTACCTCTTGTACCTTATTTTTTTATTACTGTGTTCTTCAGGGTTTCTGTTCAAAAGACAGGTCACCAGAGAGAGGCCTTCCCTGAGCACTCTGTCTGAACTCCCTACTCCCACCTGTCATTAGCACGTGATTCTGTCTCCATCACATATGTCAGTGCTACTTGCCTATTGTCTGTTTCCCCAGCACTGAGCACAGTGCCTGGCATATAGTATGTGCTTATTAAATATGTTACTTAGGAAATAATTCATTAGCCTGAAGCTATCAGTTGGATTCTAAAGACTGATTTTTCTTTTTAGAGACAGATTCTGTGAGTGCTATATGATGAGAATACTAAGTCAGCAATGGGTGGGCAGGAGACCTGCCTGAACACTCACCTCATGACAGAAGCCTTCCTTTATCCTCCTGCCAAAAGGATCACTTCTCTTAACATGTCACAGCCCCAAGCCCTTGTGTACCTCTTTAAAATGATATCAGAGTCAGTGAGTGTGCATTTCTTCTAGGTGCATCCAGATCTCCACTCACAAGTTCACCTTCTGAAACACAGGAGCTGATCTTTTCTCATTCATGTATCTATTTTAACACAACCTTCTGCACACAGCAGGTGCTTTAGTCATGTCATCCAGTGGCTGAGGAACCCAAGGGGACATGGCCCTTCAAAGGAATCTCACAGGGTCACAATGTGGGAGGCATACACACAACATACTCACCTGCAGAGTTTGAGCTTTAAGGGCACAAACAGTCCCCACCAGATAAAACTGATCCTTCAAAGGAAAATTTGTAGCAGATGACTCATAGGATTGGCTGGGAAAGAAGCTACGGAAGAGCAACAGGGGCTCTAAGGGAGACAGAGACACATGCAACAGTCTATTAGAGAGACAGGCTGATTATGCAAGAAGCCAGGCACCTGCCACATCAGTGTGCTGTTTGCCTGCCTGTCGACAGTCTTTAGAATTCTGAATAATAAACTTTTCCTGTCTTCCTTCCATTTCAGCCACCCTTCCCACCCTGGTCTCTACCAAAACATGAATTCATTACTGAGAAATAGTCATGAGTTCAGGGTGATTTTTTTAGTCTTGTGTTCTTACCCTGTGGATGGAAGTTTTAGTCTCCAAAAGGCATTTAGCTCCCTCTTCTATATATAGACCACGTGGGTATTAAATGTGCATGTATGTAGTCAAGCAAGTTTTTTTAAAAAGGCATCTGACCTTTAGTTTCCAAGGCACATGACAAATACATCAGACAGCCAATTTGTGAGCTAAATTTCATTATTTACCCATTCATTTATTCATTTGTTATACTTTTAGACCTCAGTGGCAAAAAACTTAATTATATTGCGAGTTTATGGCATATTATGAACACAGACAAAGTTCCCACTCTCATTTTTATTTTTTTTCTCTCTGTCCCTTCCCCACCCACAGGCACCCACTCTGATCTACCACCTTAAATATATATCCTTGTAAAATATGTAGTCTGGTTTTATGTACTGTATGTTTTTGCAATTTATGAAAGTGATATTGTGCTATATGTCTCATTCTGGTTTCTCAGTTTTTTTCAATCAACAATATGGTTTTAAGATCTAACCACATTGTACTATGTATATCCAGAGTTTTTTGCTTTTAACTACTACAGAGTTTTCCATATTGTATATTTCCCAAATTTTACTTGGCCATTTCCCTAATGATGCACACCTAGAATGTCTCGAACTCCCTCCTACCACTAACAACACTATGACATACACAGTACATGTTTCCTTAGACACAGATCTCACTGGAAGTTCACCTCTGAGATATTTCCACTGAACGATAGGATTGCTGAGTTACAAGATAATCAGCAGAACTTACATTCACTGTGTTTTCCAGGATGGTTTCATGAGTTTATATTTCTCAACACTCACTGTATTAGTGCTTTCAATTTTCACGTCCTCACCAATATTTGCTATTATTCACACTTCTAAATGTTGCCATTCTGATGGATGTACAGTGCTACTACTCATTGGTTTTCAAATTTTTTAAGTGAGTTTGA
The DNA here is from genome assembly GCF_048773025.1 of Camelus bactrianus. Classification (NCBI taxonomy): domain Eukaryota; kingdom Metazoa; phylum Chordata; class Mammalia; order Artiodactyla; family Camelidae; genus Camelus; species Camelus bactrianus. Next base: position 115,095,791 of record NC_133575.1, on the reverse strand, counting down.
GCATCCTTTCACATTTTTGTTGGGCTATTTACCTCTGACTCAAGCCCTACATGTTTTAATGGCACAAAATCAGTGTTTATGTTAATTTATCAGCTTGCAGCTCCTGAAACCTTAATAATGATAAATTCAGATCCTATATCCACATGACAGACACAGACGTGGTTTGTGATTTGTAAATGACACATTTTTTTTTCTACTCAAACTCTGAGAGAGATAGCAAACATATTCCTTCTCTAGACCAGTGGATAGAATTTTACTGATAATTTTAAGTCCTAGGTTTTATGTGTTGGTCCTTGAATGAGTATTAGAACTCCAGATCCCAACCAGTGGAACCAATGAATGATTTAAAATTCACTGAGGCCACCACAAAATCAGCTCCCTCTTATCACTGGGTCCTGTACTTTATCCTTTAAGTTCTGGCACCCATGGATTTCCCTTAAGATTGGTTATGCATTAAACTTCTTAAGTTAGGTTTAACAATAATTTCCTTGTATTTACAGAAAGGAAGAGCCATCCTTATCAGTTCAGCCATGTTACTATATAACTCCACCTTATAAATTTCATTATTTTTTTTTAAGTCTAATTAATGTGTGTAACCAAAACTTGTGGTCATAGGAGTGTCAGAGAGTTTGAGAGTACAGACGGTGGAAGGGGATTTATATTAGCAATTAAGAGCTGCATAACTCATGAACTTCATCTAGATCAGATTAAAAACTGAATTGCTCACCATTAGAAACATCTCTTAGACTCAGGATGAATTTCACATATTCATAAGAAGGGCTGCTATCACATTCAATGTTTCTTCTTCTTAAATGACAGCAAAAATCAATATGTTTCCCTACTAAAAGAAAACAGATACAAAACAAATTGACATTGGTACTTAACTATATTCTGCAGAATTATTTCGTACAACTATTGTCTTACTTAGAGTAGATTTTACAAAATTACTATTTTCTTTCCATGAATGTTAGCATTTGCATAGCTATCTATGTTATATCTGTAGAGTGGGGTACCAACTAGAACATAATTTATATAACAGTAATGCAATTATGCAAAAGCTGAAACTATCAAGGTTCATGATAACGAACAAGATTGAATGAAAGAGAGATTTTTTAACACTAGAAATAAAATTTATGAAATTATATTAAGTTAAATTAATATAGGATCAGCAGCTATATTGGCTCTCATGTCATTATTTTTATCTTTCTCTCAGTGATTGTTATCTGTCTCTTAAAACCTAAAACTTACTATTTGAAAAAACAATCTGTACCTGAATTTGATAAAGGAAGTTTGAAAGCAATCTTTCGGGAGACGTCACTTTTCTCTTCCTCAGGCAGAAGGCTTAATAATTTTTTACCCACAAGTTCATCCTCAAGAGAGAAAGAGAGAATAAACTGTTATATGTGCTACTATATTCATTTCCTCTGTCTCCTTACCTACATTAAGCTTATCATCTGATCCATCTTAAGGTCATGCCCGTTAGATTTCTAAAAGTCCCAATTCACATTACCCCATCCTATGACCATCACCTCCTAAATTTCCAGTACACTCACACAAGTACCCCACCTCTCCAATGATTGTCCCACCCACTGAGACCTCCAGCCCATTCCTACCACAGTTTCAGTGTGCCTTATCACCTTCAAACTGTTACATCCCTCCTTAACCAGTTCAGATTCCATAGTCAATCATTATAATCACAACCATGAGCTTTTATTTCCCTGGGGAAATCCCAACTCTGCTTAAGTTCAACTCTTCATTGACCCTATACCTTCCTTATTTTGTGGTAGCTTCAGTGAATTTTAAATCATTCATTGGCTCCACTGGCTCCATCCAAGCAACTGAATGTGTATGGAGGAAAATCCACAACCATGCTGTGTATCATTTTTAAAGGGCACTTAGCTCTGCCTAGAAATCATTCCACAGTTCCCTAGACAATTTACTCTCCTACTCTTCAGTATGGTTCCTTGCCTCTTCTTCTTTCTTCAAACCTGCAAGCCTCCGACCCTCGCCACCATCCTCATATTCAGCTGTGGATCACATTTCTTATTTCAATGAAAAACAAAGGGAGAAGGAAATGTCAATATCTCCCTGCACCAAATCTACCAACCTATCTGCTCCTGCTTTTTTTCTTATTTCACTGAGTAAGCTTCTCCCTAAGTCTAGTGCACTGTCTTTCTTCCTCTCTCAACTATTCAAGGACATCATTCCAGAAAGTCTCCCCATTCTCCCCACATCATCAAACTTTCCCTTTCTGCTGGGCTTTTCCCATAGTATGCAAATGCTATATCAGAGATGCTTTAATAACTGTCATTTTGCAAATGAAAACAACAGAAAATTCCCCAAATCCAAAACCTTCCTTGACACTACATCCTTTCCTCCAGCTCTGTTTCTCTGGTTCACTTTAGAACAAAAATTCTTGAAAGGAATTACACTTGCTGTCTCTAGTTTCTTCACCTATCACTCTCCCTCGAAACCACACTAATCAGATTTTTATCCTAACCACTCTATTTTTGCAAGGTTGCCAATGACCTCCACTTTGCCAAATTCAGAACTCCATTCTCAATCATCATCTTACCCAACATCTCAGCATTTGATACAACTGATTTCTCCTTCTCCCTTGAAACAGTTGTTTGCTTGGCTTCCAGGATACCATACACATATGGATATCCTTCTGCTTCAAAGGTTACTCCTTCACAGTTTTCCTTGCTGGGTCTTTCTCCTTTTCCTGAGTACTTGGCATTGGACTGCCCAGGGCCTCATCATTGGACCTCTTCTCTTACTGCACTGTCTCCCTGCGTAGTCTGTTCCAGTTCCATCTCATTAAACACCATCTAACTATCAGTGACTCCCAACTTCTCATCTCTAGTCCAGACTTCTCCATGAACTCTTCTTGATAAACTAAACTTGGATGTGTAATGGGATTTCAATTTTAAGGCATCCAAAACAGTGCATCTGATATTTTCCCTCGCAAACCATGCTTCTCCCTCAGTCTTACTCATTTCAGTAAAGGGCACCATTTACCCACATGCTTGTCCTTGATTTGCCTTTTTCCTCTCAAACCCCAAATCCAGTCCATCAGCAACTCTGTTGGTTCTACCATCAAAATACATAAAGAAGCTGTCTAATTCTCACCACTTGGCTTAAGCCATCATTCTTATCTTAGATGACTGCAGTAGCCTTCCCTGATCTCCCTGCATCTATTTTTGTCACACTCTTGCTTCTACTCCATTTTCCACAGAGCAGCTAGAGTGATTAATTTAAAACATAAGTCAGACCAAGTCATTCAGAAAATGCTCAGCATTTCCCACTGGCTACCCAAATCATTCAGAGGAAAAGCCAAAGTACTTCCATTGTCCTTTATAGCTCTGTTCTCTGGCCCTTTGCTGCCTATTGACCTTGGCACCTCCCACTCTCTCTCACTCACTGTACTTCAGGTACACTCAGCTCCTTGCTCATATCCAGATACACCAAGCAGACAGTCATCTTGGGGCCCTTAAACTTGCTCTTCATTCAGCGTGAAACACTCTTTCTCAGATACTTACTTCATTGAAGTCTTGACCCAAAAGTATTTTAAACAGCATGAGTTCCCTGACATTTTCTTCCTACCTTTGTTTTCATACCACTTATCACTACCTGACATCAGAGCCACATGTATATGTTTATCTGTTTATTATCTGTCTCCCTCAATAAAATATGAATTTCATTAGAACAGAGACTTTGGCTGTCTTATTCACTGCTACATTCTCAACACCTAGAACACAGCTTCACACAATTGAGCACTCAATAAATATTAGTTGAATGAATGATTAATGCTGTACCATGTAGTTGAAATATGGCAACATGTGAATAAACTATCAGACATTGAGTTAAGTAATGAGTTTTTAATGTGATAGGAACAAAATAATAAACAAAGTATTCTGTGTAGCTTAATAATGTTTTTGGGTGATGAACCACAGATTCAAATGATTTTAACTGATTAATATTAATAATCTGCAGTAAAAATTCAGAAATATGTTTTTATGGCCCATTTGTAGAAGCCAGCCTATGAGTTGGCCAATGTTCAAATTAGCAGATGGATCCTGTCTCAATCAAGAAAAAGCTTGGCTCAATTCAGGGCAGAACCTTAATTTAGCACAGAAAACATTATGAAATTAACAGGCAATAGATTTTGACAATGAAAGTCACACAGTAAGAAACTGACTTCCCAAAAGAAATATTTTTCATTAAACTAAACTTTTTCAATAAAAATGCTTTCATTGGTTTAGTTATAAAATACACTTTAGGTACCAAACCAAGTTATCTCTGGTCAGTAGAGACTACTCATTTATTCATTCATCTAATGCGTGATTAACAACTGCTCCATGTCAGAACATTGTGCTAGGTACATTTACACTAACTAGCTCACTTAATACCCTGTGAAAGGAAGAATTATCTTCTATTTCATTCATGGAGAAATTAAAGCTGGTCCAATTGTTGAAGGGTCACAAGTTCAGAGATGAGATTCACATCCAGCTGCATCCAACTCCATATTCATTTTTCCATCCACTACACCATTGCTGCCTTGAGTCCAATTTGCACCAAGAGCAGCCAATTTGCTACTGGGCCAGTTTTTGCATTTTAAATATTCTATGTGAAGTAATTTATTATTATTTTTTGGCTGAGACTTATGAGAGTTAAAAAAGATGAAATTGACATGTTCATTATAATTTAAATGAACACATAGTTCAGCAGGACAGATGACACATGCACAAACAATTATGACGCCAAGTATAAAATAATACTCTAAGGAGAGGTACAAGTGCTAAGGCTTACCAGTTCTTTCACTGGTAGAAGAATGGAGGATAGCATTGCCACTTAAAAAATTCAAAGTGAACAGTCTTCAGATATATGTATATATATGCATGACTGGGACATTATGCTGTACACCAGAAATCGAAACATTGTAACCTCAATTAAAAATATTTTTTAAAGTGAGCAGTTCTTTTAATAGCATACATTCCCTTGGATGGAAAACAATGGCAATGAGTTTCTTGTTAATTAACTACATTCTTTAAGGAAGATGACAGTGACAATGAATGCTTTATCACTGACCACCAACTTAAAACAGTGGTCCTAACAATCATTCCAGTGACCCTGCTTTATAGTTAGACAAAGGGCAGAGACCTGAAAGCATTATCAACACCATGTTATTTTTGTAAATCTTTGGCATTTGCTCTCCTTATTACACAAGGCAGAAGGATCAAGGTATTTGGAGCTTAATGAAGCAAGGACAAATACTAGTGAAAAATTAAGGAGATTTTTTTAAAAGCCAAGTTTGCAAATACCTATTAGTTGTCCCACACATATTAGTAAGGTGAGTCTCACTTATGCCAAAAAAAGAATAAAGAAATTTACTCCACTCCTTGACATTTAATGAGAATTGAGGCAAGCAGTATCTTTTTTGCTGGCAGAGACATTCACATTAAACCTGCATTAGAGAACTGTTTGGCTGTATAGGGCACCAAGAAGGATAAGAGCCTAGGTACGAGATTTGGACTACATCCTGAATCAAACAAGACTCATCATCAGTCTCTACTATGCTGTAATCTTCGCAGGGAGAACAGAGCAAAACTCATCACAATTATCACAAACTAGCCATATAACCTATGTTCAAAATTTGCTAAAGTCTTTTTATTATTATTATTGAAGTACAGTCAGTTACAATGTGTCAATCTCTGGTGTACAGCATAATGTCTCAGTCATGCATATACATACATATATTTGTTTTCATATTTGCTAAAGTCTCTTAAAAACTCCATGCTGAAAAACTCTTTCCATGATGAAATGTGTATTTGAAAAGTTTCCTTTGTTTAGAAATTATAAAAGATAACAAGCATGTGTTTTACATTTTTGAGGGGAGTGATGAGGTAGGGTGCATAGAAAGGCAGGCTGCTTGGACAGGAAGTAGTGAATATAAGTAACTGCAAGTTACCGCTACAAGTTATTATAAGTTTTTCCAAAGGGAAAACTGTCAATGAAATCAATAATTGGGAAAATGTGATGGCAGATTTCAGGCATAAGCTAAATGCCATGATAATGATATTAGCCATCATTTTAGTCATGGTATGTTTTATAACATCATAACTTGACTTTTCCCATCTTTTTGTCACACCTCCATCCAATCCATCAGCAAAACTTATTTTACCTCCAAAACACTGACTACTCCACATCCACCTTAATGCAACCCATCACCATCTATTGCCTGGATTATTGCAATAGCTTTCCAAGTGGACTCCCCACCTCCATGCCTACTCCCATAGCCTATTCTTAATAAAAGAGCCAGAGTGATTCTGATAAAACTTAAGTTCAGGTCACTTCCCTCATCTGCTCCTAACCCCCAAGTGGCTGGGAGGAATAGTCAAAGTCATTACAATGGCCCTAAACCAGGTGGACCTCTGTTACTGCTCCGAGCCTCTCACCTCCTACTATTTTTCTTTTTGCTCACAGCACTGCCTCTTTACCATAGCTTTTCCACAACAAGTATTTTCCTGATTTCATGCCTTCTCCCTTGTTTTTGCATTTGACTGGAATGCACTTGCTCCAGTATCCACATGCCATTCAAGTCTCTGTCCAAATAATTAGATGGGCCCTCACTAACCACACCATTTGTAATAGCCCATTTCTGGTCACTCTCTAAGTAGTATTTTCCCCCATTTACCGATGAGAAGCCAAAGCTAACATAGTAAGTGAGAGTTAAATTTTAATCTCCAGATTATTTGACTCCAAAAACCAAGTTCTTTCCACCCCACCATGCTATCAGCTTAGAGTAGCCTAACAGACAGAGGTGCCTTGATTTTTACTGAAACTATAGACTCCTGGAGCCAAGCAGATACTCTAGAAATGGTTTGCTCTCCATATTAATGTAAGAGCAGTGACTTACAAAATGAAATTTTTAATCAAAGCCTAGAAAATATTGCATGGTTAAAAATTAAGATGAGATAGCGTTTAATGAGGGGAAGTGTGAAATTGTGCCTCAGGAATAGTTCTTTTCAATCCTGTTTTACAAGAATATATAAACTCATTCCCATTTAATGTTTATGTACAGATGCAATAGTTATAGCTTTGTTTTTAAGTATACCAATCTCAGGTTACCAAGCCCATGGTTTAAGATTAGTAGTTCAAACCCACTACCTTAGGGTGACTATGTATGCTATGTGTGTATGTACATGTGTGTGTGTCTGTGTGTGTGTGTGTATGTTACCTCAAACACTGAAGGGTGAAAGAGCCTCTTAAGAGTGAAAATTCTGAACCAAAATACAAAAAGAATCAAGGATAATATTATAACATCATCACTGTGAAAAATCTTCATGTTTAGTAGGAAAAAGTCACCAGCCTCAATCAATGACCAATTTGGTTTAAGTAATATCTAATACCGTAAGAATTTGGGTAGTTTTCTGGTCTTCACTATAACAAAATTTAATCTGTAACATTAAATTAAATTAATTTAATCTGTCTTTCTTTTAATATAGATTTAATAAAACCATTCTCCTTCTATAGTTACTCCTAAGTTCAGTTCAATGAATATCTCTTATATTTGTATTTTATTCAGCTGTTTTGGCATCCTAAAATATAAATTAGATTTGAAAGTGTAAACTGTTTTCTAAAGGAAAGGAAGAGAATGAAAAATAAAGAAATGTATCATAGTATCTTTAAATAAAGAGAAAAGAATAGAAAAGCTCTCTGAATTTCCAAGTGGGCTATGCAACATGCTGGCCTGAAAAGCTTTTTATTCTAGTGGAATAAGATCCTAATAAGCTCCACTTCTAACTTAACTAAATGGTAATTTAACAAAACTTCTATTACTTTACATTTTCAAACTTGAGTGCTATAGATCTGTGGGTCAGGGTTCGTTAAGTTCTTAGGACAACTCTGTGGAGTGAGGAATATGCAATGAAAGCAACAATCCAGATGTGATTAACACAACCAGCCAAGTGACAGATTTCAGGAGTGGTGGCAGTGGTGGTGGATGTCTTCACACAATATGAAGATAAATAGTACTTTCATATTGAACTGATATATTGGTTAGGCATGCAGACTGAAGATCCAGAAAAAAGTTTTAAGAAATCATATATTCTAAATCAATGGTGCTATGAAGAAACAGAAATTTTCCTGACAGGGATACAGTAACACCAAAGGTTTCAGAAATGAGTAACCAATTTTGAACATCAGAGACTCTAACTCATGTGTAGCTGTCTCCAGGGATACTTACAACATTGTTAAATTATGCAGTCATTTCTATTTTTTTCTAAATGATATCAGAGTTTCTTCTTCAATATAAAGAAACAAAAAGCAAATCCAACCTGGAAATGGATGCCATGAGGCAGCATGAACAAATCATGACATTCCTTGTTGAATGAGTATGTGGTGGACTCAAGACATGTACAAAATCAAATACGTTCATCCTGCTGAGGGCTGCCATGCAAAGTATTCTCCTTAGGGAGTCTCCACTGATTCAGAGAAGACTGTCATTTGACAAACCACGGTCTTCTTTGGAGATCCCCTTCAGGGTCAGTTTACAAACCACCCCCTACCTTACACATACACACACACTGTTTCATTACCTCCGATCATTTTAGAAGTTTGTTTTTATACTTTTAAAATTGAAACCAATTGAGAGGACAACAAAACAGGTGCACGTTTTAACAACATTGAGAATGTCTTCTCTGATGAGTTGTGTTCTTCCGAAAACAAATAATGAAACTCTAAACCACACACCGACTGATCCTTTCCCCAAAGCTGGAAGAACTTACTGGTACATGGCCAAGGAGAGAAAAGACGTTTTCAGCTGCGAAAATTATCACTCCATCTGTGCTCACGATTATCATAAAGCCATCTAATAACTAATGAAGAGAGAATAATAATGTAATTAAATAATGGAACAATAATAAAATGATAGCTTTATTTCTAAATCCATACATAATTATAATCACAAGCTGAAAATGTATTGTGGTCCTTAAATATCAATAAAGCAGGCACAGGCTTAATTAAAATTCCATTATTCTGACTCCTACACAGAATCTACTTAACCTTAAGCATGAGATGTTTGTCAAATGATGTGTCACTTAGACAAACAAATTTCAATGTACACCCAATTAGCACAAAACTCTCCAACACACGCTAGGAAGATTCATTTCCATGTGTAGGTTGTTTCATGTTTAATTCAAAATTAATTTCAAAACCAGTAAGAATATTTTGGAGGGCATTTTCACTTATGGTTACTTTAACCATCTATTTATAAATACGGGTAGTGCAACCCCTTTCCTGCTATATAATGGATTAGATATACAGACAAATGCCTCCTGGTAGAAAAGCTTAAAATGATGAATAAAATATGTAAAAACCTTCTATTTCAAAACAGGGCCAAGCTTACAGTAAAGTAAGGGAAACAATCTGATATCAGAAATAACTACAGCATGAGAATTCAGAGGTAAGAGGATACTGGAGCCTTAGGAATATCTGCGCCACACTGATGGCAGAGAGCTTGAGGGACAGAAAGCAAAGCTGGGGCCTGCACAAGGTGGGAGGTGAAATCACAGACTCCTGCATAAAGCCAGACCTCCCAAAGGGTAACATTCTCAGCAGGCAAAATAGAAAGATCTTATACAGAAAAGGGAGGCAGGGAATTTGTATCTTGCCCATCTTGCCTCAACCTCAGCTCTGGCTAGAAAAGGAAAAGAAAAATGAGTCTCATCTGGGAATTGTTCAACAGAAGCCCACACTCACAAAGAGTCGGAGCTGGAATCAACAAACTACCTGTGTAACTGTCAACACTCCACACTTATTATTGACTTTAAAAGCGTCCTGACCCCAGATAGCTAGTAAAAAGAAATTGAAAGCACTTCTAGAGAATAGTCTTAAAACCAGGGCTCAAAAAATTCATATAGGTAAATTTACAAATAACATGAGCTTATAACAAATGATTAATAAACATGGGAGAAATGAAAAATCATGAACAAGGGGCAGTATAAATAATAAAATGCAGAATCAGATTCAAAAACTGCAGATACTGGAATTATCAGAGATAGAACAGAAACTAAGTATGCTTAATATGCTTAAATAAATTCTTAAAAGGATTGAAAATATGATGAAGGAACAAAAGATTCACAACTGACTAGGTAGATTTTGAAAAATCATCAAGAAAAATGTCCAGAAATGATATCATGAAGATAAAAATTCATGTATAGGTTAAATATCATGGTAGAACATAACTGGAAAGATCATTTTTGAACTGGAAGACAGAGCTGAAGAAATGACGCAGACTGCAACTCAAGGAGACAAAGAAATGGAAAATAAGAGAAATGAAATGACATGGAAAAGAGAGGGAGAAAGCACACTTTATTCTCACAACTCTGTGAAATGGAGATGTTTTCCAGGGAAAGGAATCAAAGCTCAGAGATGGTAATTCTCTCAAGGACATATAACAACTAAGTGACATGTCCCTATGTGTCTGACTCAAAAGACCAGGGTCATTCAGGCTTAAGTTTGTGGCCTTTGAAGTTAGTGGATCTTACCAATTTCTTTGGAGCTAGAAACCATAAACATCTCATGACCTTGAGGAAAACAATAAGACTTAAAGGCTTATTCCATAGAGTCTAACAATCGGTGTTGAGTGAGTCTACCAGATAATTACTTAACTTGCCACTAACCTATGTAAAGAATTGTTCATTTTCGTTGTCACTCGAGATCATAGGGTTCAGCTGGCAGAAGGATCTGGGGAATCTATTAGTAATGCAGGGTCCTGGCCTCAGCAGGATTGAGATTTTCATTCAGACAGTTTAAGGTGAGTCCTAAGAACCTGTATTTTTACCAAGCTCCCGAGGTAATTCTGATTTGCGGGGTCTCCTAGCCACACTTTGGAAAACACTCTTATTTATCTTCTATTGCACGTATTCCACATATGAAGTAATCAAAGAACAAATCCCTTCTTACTTGTAGAGTCATATGGTTGAATACTTCATAGCTTTGAAATGATGGAATCCAGCTAGATTTCTCTTGAGACATTTCTGGATTGACTTTGCCTTTTTAGAAAAAAGAAGAAAGGATTAAAATTAAAACGTCACATTAAAGTGATTAGCTTATGGGTATTAGATTTTTCAAAGTTATAATTGGTTTTATAGAAAGACTCTCATGAGAAAATTCTGAGTGCTAATGAAGGATCTGATGTAGAATAACTAACTGCTTATAAATGATCATAAACAAACTGTTTGGAATTGAAAAAGACCTTGAAGATCATCCAACTCAATTTCTACTATACACATTATGACCACTCTAACAACTTTTTAATTTTCAACCTCCAGTCTTTCCTTTCCTTGATTTCTTTAATGACTTCTATCTGAATTCTATCAAAACCCAGTATTCATCATATGCCTGATATGGTACAGGCTGTGTCAAGTGCTGTAGATGTATTCAGGCATCTAAAATCTTCCCAATCCCTGGCCAAAACAGGGAATGCCATCATTTAGTTTCATCTAATTAAGCTTTTAGCAGGGGCCCTTAACTAGAAAATCTTTAAGCCTCATCTTGGAACTCTCCAAAGCTGTTGACACTCTTCTATCTGCCATATACCCTTATCCATTCTTGAAGATTTTCTGGTTTTTCGAATGAGCAGTGTTTCAGCTCTTGTGCTCACTTGGAGCCTTTACTGTCAACATCTGCCCCTCTCTACCTCCCCCAATCCCATCTACTCCACTAAGTTCACTAATTCAGAGACCTCACTAACCAGCCCTTCAGTCTCCAGTTATTTTAATGTATGTTAACAAATGTTAGTTTCTTCTCCTCACAAAAATGTCACAGACCCCTGGCATAAGACTTCGATCCCTATCAAAAATATTCAATCTCTTGACAAGGACAATTCTGAAAGCAGCACTTGCTTTCTTGGTGGGCAGGCATCTCCAATTCTTTCCCATGAGAAGATTTGGATAAGAAGGGGGCCAAGCACGAGCAGAAGAGCTCCAGAACCCTCACTAAAGGGGGAATGGGAAGTAGGTGTGTAGTTACGCAGGAAGTAGAAATAATATGAAAACTAAACCATGCCCATTGCACGACTGCCTCAATATTGTGATCTTGATTACTGTCCCAGACTGGAAACTCAATTCTCATCACAGCTCCTCAAACTTAGGAGACAACCCATGACACTCTCCCACAGCTGATTTCAGAGGTCATCTCTTCACTAACTTTCAGCTCCACCTAGTGACTTTCACCTCCTATACTCCCTGCAAAGAAATCAAGAAGACAGAATAGAGTCCATATATTTTCAAGAAACAAAACCAATGTATTTTATAAATCAACTATAAAGGGCTTTTCTACCTTACTATTACCCATGAACTTGTTCTTGTTTTGCTTCTAGGGTGGATACCATACCCAATTCTTCACCCAAACCCTAGGGTCCATCATAGTCCTTAACTCACAACAGAGACTCAGTCATTCTTGGTAAACTGAAAATCATTCATCATTCATTTATTTAACAAATATTTGCTGGGCTCCTACTATGTACCCTACTCTGTTTCAGAGGCCCAGGACAGAGTATGAACAAGACAAATAAAGTGCCTGTCCTTTTGTATCATACAGACTGATGGGGGAGGTAGACAGATAACCAACACATAGACAATGGAACCGGTGATTCTATATCTCTTTAAGTACAGTAATTTAGACTGGTTGCTCAGGAAAAGCCTTGCTGAGAAAGTAACAGCTGAGCCAAGCTCAGGAATGACAGGATCACAGCCAGGTGAAAACCAGGGTGCAAACAAAGCATCTCAGGCAAAGGAAGCAGGAAGTACAAAGGGAAGCAAGAAAGAATTTGGCCTATTTAAATAACAGGAGGCCAAAGGGGCTACTGGAGGGTGACCAAGGGATAGGGTAGTAGTAAATGAAGTCTGAGACATAGGCAGGAGCAGGTTATGTGGGGTACATGGTAGGGATTTGGCATTATTCTGAATGGAACATGAAGTGCTTTTAAGCAGGAGAATGACATATGTTTTTAAAAGATCATTATGGATCTTTGTGAAAAATAGGTCAAACTGGGGAGTGAGAGCCAAAGCAAGAGAGTCTTGCTTGGAAAGCATCTTCAAAAGAAGCAGACAGTGGTGGCCTGGATGAGATGGGCACACCAAGGCTGTGGAAATAGGCTGAAGTGGATGGATCTGGGATATCTTTTAGAGGTAAAGTCCAAAGGATTTGCTGATGGATTGGGTGAGGAGGTGAGAGAAATGGAGGACACAAAAATGATTTCCAGATTTTTAGCTAAAGCAGCTAAAAGAATGGTGGTACCATTTACTGAAATTGGCAGAACCAGACATGAGAATGTGAGGAATCAGGAGTTCCTTAATGGCCATGTTACCTTTCCTACTACAGATCCCTACAGATCCAAGTGAAGAAGTCATGTAGGGAACTCTCTCACTGATTGAATAATGAGTGTGAGCTGAACAACAAGGTCTTACTGTATAGAACTATATTCAATAGCTTGCAATAGCCTATAATGAAAAAGAATAGGAAAAGGAATGTGTATATATATATATATCTCTGAATCATTACGCTGAACATCAGAAACTAACACAACATTATAAATCAACTATACTTCAGTTAAAAAATGAGTGTGAGTCTCAAATATGGAGCTCAGGTATGAGGTCAAGGATGCAGATAGATTTGAAAAGTGGAGGGCATTGATACCCAGGTGGCACTTCAAATGAAGGGACTGGATGAGATCACCTAAGATACGAGCATAGATATAGCAAAGGTCCTTGAACTGAGCCCTGGGGCACACTGATGAGTAGACATTGAAAAGAGAAGTAGGGACTGCAAGAAAAGACAGAGCAGGAATGTCCAGTGAGCTCAGAGAGATATCAGAATACAGTTATTCAGTTATCCTGGAAGCCAAGAGAAAAATGAGGGAGTGGTCACCTGTCAAATGTTTTTGAAAGGTCATGAAAGATGAGGACAGTCAAGGAACCGATGGATTCAGCAACGTGGAGGCCACTGCTATTCCCGACAAAAGTAGTTATACTGTAGTGGGAGGAGCTCCAGCCTCAGGGAAGTGGGCTGAGGAGAGAATGAGGCATGAGGAAGTGGAGACAGGGTCTAACCCATTATTTCAAGAAGTTTTGCTGTGACGGGGGCACAGAAATACGGTAACAGCTGGAGGTATCATGGGGTCACAAAAATATTTTTTTAAGGTAAGGGATGTTTACAGCACAATTACGTGTTTATGGGCATAAACTGCTCAAATTTTTTGATTCACACCTACTTAAGTACTATAGGTACTATTTTACACCCTTGGGGCCATGTTCCCTCAGCAACATTTACTACATGGCTTCAAGTGCTTACGATACAGCAATTTGAATTACTATTACCCAGTATACGTCTACTAATTCTCATTTCTTTGTTCCACCTTTGCATGAATCTCAATAATATTTTCAGCATTGACCATAAACAAACTTATGAATTGGGAGAAACTAAATATCCAGGTATTAGAAGGTGCTTCAGGAGCTCATCTCATCATTAAGCCCTCCCAAAGATATTTGAGGTAAACGGAGAGATCCAGCTGTCTAACCCACAACTCATTTTCAATATGGCTAATTGAAAGCTATAAGGATATGTCAGGGTGCTCAGTTCTAACCTTCATTCTTCTGTGAAAGGGCGGCAGTGCTCTGTGACATTTTAGCTCTGTCTCCTTTCACAGGATAACCATGATTTTGCAGCATGGCACGCAGTTTTGTGAAGATGGCATTGATGTGTTCCTTCCTTTTATTTTCAGATTCATCAACTTTATCCCTAATTGACAAAAAACAATCAAGTTTTATTAATAATAAAGGGAGGGCTGGAATTCAGATGATGGAACAATGGATGGGGAGAAATAAGAAGAGAAAAAGGGATATGTTAATGTCAACATTTGAGCAAAAATCCAGTCCCTTGATAACTCATAAGAAAACAAAAACTGTCAATATTAAAACAAGCAAATGAAAGCCAATCTCACATCCTTTAGACTGTGAGGTCTTTGATGGTAGGTTAGGACCATATCTGTCTCCATATCTTCCATAGCAAAGCACAGTGGCCCATGAATTATATAAAATAAATCTAAATTGATTTGAATTTAATGATGGGTCTTTTCATCATATATTCTTACCTGCTTTTACAAGAGAACTTATTATTAAAGAAAATTATTTCTAAATGATCTGTAATTACTCAAGAGGCTCTCTCAAAACCAGTGCTCCTTCTCAAAGAGAAGGCTGAGCAATAAAATGCTAATTACGTTTTTTTTAACCTTTATAAAAGACAGACTATATTGAAAAATTCTGACAAAAACTTTTTGATTAGTGTACTGGAATTTACTTGAGATTCTTGAATTGGAAAAAGAAGGTAATTTATTTTCTCATATGTAAATGAATTTAAACTCAGCCAAGCCAAGGTTCCAAAACAGGCTTCTCAACCTATCAGGGAGTAAAATCCATTTATTTACTGTCAGCTCTGGGCAGCCGCTATGCAAGACATGGAGGACACGGTTTGATGAGGAGGCTGTCAAGCACATAGGTAATGTATTAAGTATTATAGTAGAGTTGGGGCTAGGGGGTATGGAACACCAACCAGAGAGATCAAACATCCCTGAGTGAGTCAAGTTTCCCCGAGGAAGTAGGATTTTACTAGATGTGAAATGGGAGTAGAGGGCAGGGGAGAGGGCTTGGACAGAAATATCAGTCAGTTATGAATTTATACCTCTTCTCATTTTCTCTCTCATGCTCATCCATTATCTGGTGATGTAACAAAGAATTCTGAAATCAAAGTGGAGCAACATTTTACTAAGAAATCAGTCCATGATGAATCCCATAAAACAATAAGACTAATCAAAATTCTCAGTTGCGTAGCATTTTTCCCTCAAGGAATGCCTACTTCTTTTAAAGATAGAATTTCATTAAGTACCAATTACCTTCTCATATGTTATGTAGATGTTGAAGACTTGCTTCATTGTGTGATCCCTAATGAATGAATGTTTGTCACAATAACATTACAAATGAATATATTTGAAAAAGTCACAAAAACATTCTGTGAAGTTACATAACATAGCCCAAAAGTCAAATATTTGTAGATTTAATTCCATACCCTTAAATTCCTCTAATTTCCACTAATTTCAAGAACACTTAATGAAACAAAGACAGACGTGGGTTGAAAGCTTCAGATCTAGCCACAATATCATACCACAACAGACAAAATCTTCATTTACTGTTGATATCATGGAAATCCTGGTCATATAAGAAATGACCCTGAAATCATAAAACTTCTCTGCTTCAAATTGTATAATTAGACTCACATAACACCTCAAGGTCTAAATCTCAAGATAGAAGTCAATGATATTCAAATACATGTGTGTTAAACAAGAAGGAGTAGCAAACCTCTTGCAAATGCTCGCAAGAAAATAAGAGGAAGCTCAGGGGTCAAACACTGAGAAGACACTGAGAACAACTGGTGAGTATACCAACCTGTGCTATTGTGGGGATGGAAAAAAAGCACAGCTATGCAACGAGGCAGCTTGGGCATTAGATGCCCTACTGGGTGAAGGAGAATCCATGTGGGGAATTGAAACTAAAACCCACCACCCACTCCCTAGGTATAACCCAGACTCCTAGAGGCTACAGTTTCATTTAGAAAATCCTTCCACTAGCAAAGGAAGAAAACAAGGAAGTTTGTACTTCTTGGTCTGTTCTCTGCATGGAGGGAAAAAGGGTGTCATTAGACTGAGTCAATCTTAAGGTTCTGGGAGAAGCAAAGACCAAACCATTCTAGAGAGATACTCTCTAAAGCCAGGTTCTACAGAATTTCCACAGATAAGGCACCAGCTGAAGATGAGCTCACCATCCAAAATTAGAAAACACGTAAGAAAACAATCTACCATGTGCTAGAATTAGGACACACACATACACCTTCCTTTCCTCCAACAGTATGAGATCTCCAAGAACTTCATAATTGAAATATCTGAAAGCCATTATAAAATAATTGTTCAAAATATTAAAAACAAAAATACAAGGAACTGAAAATATGAAAAAAGACAAAGTAGGTGTAAAAAAGAACAAACGAGAAATTCTGTAGAAACACGTTCAACAAAATTAATTTTAAAAGGATGGATCAAGCAATATATTAAGATAAGCCAGATGAGAAAATTAGTAAATGGAATACAGATATGAGGAAATTTACCATATTACCTTTATAGAGAGATAATAAAATGGAAAATATAATACAAGAGGTTATGATGCATGAAGGATAGAATGGGAAGGCCTAGTGTATCTACTAGGACTTCCAGATGAAAAGATTAGCAAGAATGGAGATAGGCAGTAAAGAGCTAATAGGTGAATTTTTTCCAGAATGGAAAATGTGACCCAATCTGGATAAATTCAAATAATACCACATTTAGAAGCATCATAGTGAAATTTCAGAACACAAAAGACAGCTAGGCCATTCTAGGCAATAAAACAGATCAACAAATACCCAAGAATAGTATCATACAGACCATATGCTCTGGCCCTAATGCAATTGAATTAGAAATCAAGAACAAAAAGATAATATAAAATGCTATACACTTGGATACTTAAAACAATAGCAATGACAACATTTCCTAAATAGCTTTAGAAATCAGCAAATATTTAAGTACTGAAGACTTGTAAGAATATTACATAGTAAAACCTGTAAAATGTAGCTAAAGCAGTACTGAGAATTTATACCCATAAGTGCTTACTAGGAAAAAAGTAAAAATAAATGAGCTAAGCTGTCATCAAAACAAATTGTAAAAATAAGGGTAAAGGTAAAGAAAGGAGAAATAAGGAAATAATAAGCATAGGACCAAAAATATGACACAATCCAAAATAAAGGCATAATAGAACAGATTTAAAAATCTGTTTCTAAAATAAAATTTTAAAAAACCATTCTTACACCAGATCAAGAAATAAGGGAGAAGATACATTTTGGAATGAAAGTGCATAC
This sequence comes from Camelus bactrianus, assembly GCF_048773025.1. Classification (NCBI taxonomy): domain Eukaryota; kingdom Metazoa; phylum Chordata; class Mammalia; order Artiodactyla; family Camelidae; genus Camelus; species Camelus bactrianus. The sequence continues at coordinate 115,077,791 of NC_133575.1, read as the reverse complement.
CTATGAACAAAAGAGATGGTAAAAGCAGTATTACCAACTCAGTGCCCATACATTTGAAAACAGAGACAAAATGGAGTATTTCTTAGAAAAAAAGTATTTTACCCAAACATATTTAATAATACAAAGAAAATTTGAATAAATCCTATAAATGTAAAGAAATTCAGTAATTAAAAATTTATCCACAGAAAAACACCCTAACCAAACCCAGACAAAATAGCCCCAATGCTTTCACAGATGGATGCTTTCAAATATTTAAATAACAGGTATCTCCAATTACATGCAAAAAAGATAAAGAGCGAAGCCACCCATATAATTCAACATCATATCAGACAAAAAGAAAAAGAATGTGACCATATCAATAGATGCAGAAAATGCATTTTATGTAATTCAACACACATATATGACTTTAAAAATATCCTTAACAGACTAGGTATAGATAGGAACTTTGTTAAACTGATAAAGGGAATCAACCAAAAACATACAAACATCATACCTAAAGATGAAACATTAAAGAATTCTTTAGACTCAGGGGAAAAAAAAACCAAGAGTGGTTGCTAAAACATTTAATATACAGTGCTGAACGTAGTAACCAATGCATTAATATAAGAAAAATAAATAAAATTAATAACTCTTGGAAAGGAAAAATAAAACTGTCCTCAGTCATGAATACTATGATTATCTACACAGAAAATCCAAGAGATTCTGCAATTTATGAGAAATTATTAAATAGTTCAGAAATGTTTTCTTGTGTACAAAAATATTTAAAAATTAATTTTGTTCCTATATACCTGGCAACCAAAATTAGAAAAAAAATTTAAAAAATACAATAGCAACCAAAATGTATAGGGACCTACTGCTTATGGCCATGGAATAACTGATATGGGACTAATCCTCCTGCCATAAACAACTAGGAAACTGGACAAATTGCAGCATACGTGGTACATCAGGAAGCACATGCCTGTGATCACTGAGATAAGACTGAAAAAAAGATGAGTGCTACAATATATCCCAGCTTTCTACCTAAAATTACATCCAGACCATGGTCCAGTGAGCAGAATCCTAAACAGTCTCACTAAGATTAGGAGACAGAAATAAGAGTTCAGGAAGGCCAAGATAGTGGGAATTTGTGGAGCATAATACCAGAAAGAAAGGACCTATAAAAAACAAAAAAAACCCCAAAACTCCAGAAATCTGAATACACATTCGCTTGAATCTTTGGCTGAATACTAAGTTTGCCTGTGGAAGGTGACACGCTATAAGACCAAAGAATACCTACCAGAAAGAACAAATACAGTAAATTCAAAGCTAACACTCACAGTTTACATGTGGCTGGAAGATATTTGAGTTTCATTCAGCAGAGTGGAGAAAAAAGACTGAAAAAATGAACACAGCTTTGGTAAGGGATAATGTCAGGCAATCTAAAATATATATGTAACTAGATTCCCAGAAAGGGGAGACAAAAATTTGAATAATGGCCAATTTTTCCCCATACTGGATGAAAAATATAAACTCATATATTCAAGAAGCTCAATAAATCCAAGAAAATAAATACAATGAAAAACTAACCAAGGCACATCATAAACAAATTGATGAAAGCCAGTTACAAAGAGAAAGTCTTAAAAGCAAACATAAATAAAAGCACATTTAATAGAGAGGGAAAAAGAATACCCTCTGTCTGACTTCCCATCAGAATAACCCAAGCCAAAAGAAAATGAAACATCTTTAAAGTTCTGGGGGTAAAAATCAGCCTAGAATTCTATATCCAGCAAAAATATATCCTTCAAAGAAATTGAAGGTAAAATAAAGACATCTTCAGATGAACAAAATCTGGAAGAAATCAAGGCCAGCATACTAACACTACCAGAAATGATAAAGGAAGGACTTCAGGTAGAAGGGAAAAAATGCTAGATGGAGACAAAGATCTACATAAAGAAGTGAAAAGCACTGGAAGTAATATACATGTGAATAAATATAGAATAATTTTTCATTTCTAATTTCTTTAAAAGATAACTGAAATAAAAACAAAGTACTGTAGGGTTTATAATATATGTAGAAATCAAACCTATGACAATAATAACACAAAAGACAGGAGGATGGAAAACAAAAATCTACTGTTGCAAGGTTCTTACATTATACATAAAATGGCACCATATTAATTCACAGCAGACAGTAAGAAATTAAAAATGTATACTATAAACTGCCTAGAGCAACAAATAAAACACACATGAGATATAGATTATAAATCAAAAGAGATAAAATGGGATACTAATTACTCATTTCATCCAAAAGAAAGCAGAAAAAGAAGACAAAGAGGACAAAGATCAAATGGGACAAACAGAAAACATATAATAAGATTGTAGACTTGAAACTAACCATATCAATAATTCTATTAACTGTCAATAGACTAAAGACACAAATGTAAAGCCTGGGATTATCAAAACTGGGTAAAAAGGTAAGACCAAACTATACTGTCTACAGGATACTCACCTTACCGATGTAAAGGCACAGATAGCTTACAAGTAAAAGAATAGGAACATATATACCATGTAAGCCTACAGCTTGAATGGCTAATTAATAACAAAGGCTCCAGGTGAGGAAAAGTGCTAGAGAAAAGGAGGACATAAAGGGGTCAACCAAGAAGGCATAACAATCCTAAATAGATATACACCTAATTACAAAGTTTCAAAATGAAGTAAGAACTGAAAGAAGAAACAAACAAACCCACAATTACAGCTGGTGAGTTCAACACTCCTCCATCAGTAATCAGTAGAACACATAAACAGAAAATAAGTAAGGATATTGAACTCTTACTACACTTGGCCCCATTTGTTTACAGAGCACTGTGCACAGCAACTATAGAACACACACTTTCCATTCTATCTATAACTGTCACTTTCCATTCTATCTGTAACAGTCATAATGATTCAAAATGTGCTGGGCCATAAGACCAGTTTCAGTAAATTTAAAGCATTAAAATCATACAGAGATTATGTTCTCTGGTCAAAACAGAATTAAATTAGAGCCCAATAATAAACAAATAAACAGATATCTGGAAACCCCTTCAAACATTTGGAAATTAAATAACATACTTCTAAATAATTTCTGGGTCAAAGAAGAAATCTTTAGAAAAGGTTTAAACAAAGAAAATTACACAATATTTCTAACTGAATGATTATAAATATTAAATTTTAATTCCTAAAACAGCAATAATCTAATGTAATTTATTAAAATTGCATTATATATATTTTGTAGTGTTATATATTTACATCAAGAAAAGTTAAATCTGTCTAGTTACTGAAAGCAATTTTTCATGTTCTCAAATAACATTTACATGTTTCTTCATACAGGAAAGAAACTATACAGTGCTTAGCAGTTAATTTAACAAAAATGTGCAAGGCCATTACACAGAAAATAATGTCTTTATTGATGTATATAAAAGATCTAAATAAATAGAAAGATATGTCATATCCTTGGATAGGAAGTCCTAGTATCATAAAGCTATCAGATCTCCCCAATCAAATTCATGTAATCCCAGTAGATTCTTTTTGTCTTGGTTTGGTTTTCTGTATAACTTCACAAGTTATTTATAAAATTCCCACGGAAAACAACAAGTCAGAAATATCCACAATACGTTCGCAGAACAACAACAATGGAAAAGGATGTGCTCTACTATACATCAAGGCTTATTTTAAAGCTATATAGTATTTAAGTAAATAAATAACAGTGCAAAACTTAGGGATAGAATGAGACAGAAGAGACCCACTAAGGAACAGATCCATGCATAAATTGAAATTTGATTTATGGCAAAAGAAGCATTATAATTTTGAAATTTCTGCCATGGAGTGTGTGTGTTTGTGTGTGTGTGTTTTAATATAGCCCTTTTTCTACCTTGGCGGCAATGAAATTTGTTTGCAAGCTATTTAAATACAAGAGCCATGCTTTAAATGCCTGAGATTTCCATTAGCACCTAGCTCTACACAGAGAAAACAGTCAAAACACACCATGAAATATCTGATAACTTTCCTTATTCATTGGACAAGGTAGGCACAGACATCCGTTGATTACTGAGTCTTTTCCACTCAGTAATTCTTTCTAAGACAAAGACTTAGAAACTTATGCCAGGGAAGAAACCTGCTAAGACTGAAAAAAGAATACACCTAGTTATAAATTCTCAGGCTAAAAGTAACCAGCCTTCCTATGCAAAGTAATAATTATTTCATTCAGAATAGAAGAGTTATGCACTGAGTGTCTTTCCAAAATCAATGGGAAATAATCTGAAGCCTCATCAAATTTTATTACTAAAGTATAATATAAAAGTCAAAAGGTCAAGAAGGTCAACCTTGCAAAAATTTGTTCTTGTTGGGAAGCAAGGCAACTTTTAATTTTCTGCAGTGTGTGTATATGTGTGTGTGTGTGTATGCACAGACACATACATTTTTTTTTTTAGTTCACAAGAAAACACACTGAATAGATGGATAATGGGAATAGAATATGAACTGATTCCTGAAATTAATCATTGGTTCCCTGTGGTTGAGAATCGCTTAAGCAGATACTTCCTAGCATGACAATTATAATGGCAAAGGTGGTCAGTGTTCAGTTGGGATAAAAGCCACAGTCAAAGAACTCTTCACTCAGTTTCTCAGTCTCCTAACTGCCAGAACCAAGTAAGTTAACACAATCACAGTTCAGGCTCCATGGCAGTACCAATCTTCCCTGGAGACAAGTGACTTGCCAATCAAATCTGGGCTTCCGCTGCTAATGTTCTTGAGACATTATCGTAGGGGCCATGTCTGGAGCCTAGATGACACACACAACACCTGGTATAATCTCTCAATACAAATAGTTTAGGACGACAGGACACTAAAGGTTTAATTCTGAAGTAGAATCAAACTGAAGACATTCTGAGAACTATTCCAGGACTCAGCTAGACCCAGTGTGTTCAAATTTCCATCACCCCTGGATTGCTCTTAAAGGGTCTCAGAGTTGCTGCACTCTGCAGTTGTGGAAGCCAGCAAATAGAGGCTGCTGAGCGACAGAGTAGCAAGATTATGTAGCAAAGCTAAGGCAGCAGAAAGTCTTAGAGTAAAGACTACAACATTAGAATTTAAGGAATTTACTTACATATCTCAGGGCTGATGACTTTTCCAACAAATTCTCCACAAATTCAGATAAATACGTGGACTCAGTCACTCCTGTCTGTTCTGCTTGAGGCTTTGGAAGGTTGAATTCAAATGAAGTTTCATGTGAAATGTCTACACTTGTTGCATTCTTCAATTTGAAATAGAGTATCATTTGCCCAGGACTAGGAGTCCAAGTTCCCTTTTATCCTTCTTCCCAAGATTACATTTCTTGCTCCATGGAAAGTCGCAGCATTTGTAACCCACCACAGTGGATTTTTCCTGTTTTTTAATCAATGCAGAGGAAAGCATGTTAGTGAAGAATCTGTATTATGAATATATAGCTGTTAGTGTATCAGCTGAAAAAGGTAACTATTGTATATTGTATTGTATATACTATATCAGCCCAAGCATTTTAAACATGATCCACAAGTGAGCACATAAAATACTGTGTAGAAAACAGGATTGGGAGAAAACATTCAAAGGTGTCTTTGAGTGATGGAAATATGCATGGTAATTTTTTTTTCATTTTTCAAGTTTGCTATAATTAGCATGTGTGATATTCAAAATTAAGAAAGACCTCTCAAAAATAATATGAGAGCCAGGGTGAAACAGTAAAGAGTTTGGACTTGGGAATCAACTGGACCTGGGTTCAAATTCCAACACCAGCTCTTGATAATTGTGTGACCCTTGGTGAGTTCCTTAATCTTTATGTCTCAGTCATCTCAACTGTAAAATCTGGATTATAACACCTACATGGCAAGGTTTTCGTAAGAATTAAAGTTAATAGATGTAAAGTGGCTGGCACTATGTCTGGCCCATAGCAGCCACTCAATAAATTGTAGCCTTAATTAAAGATACTGATATTAACAGCCATATATAATCTAAAGGACTGTGAGGACATAGCATTCTTCTCCAAGAGGGAAGCAATGGCAAAAATTTTGCAATACAGAGAGGTTTCTTGATGTCACTTGCCATGAGAAGAATGAGAGAACCCTGAGATGAGTCTCCATGCAGTGGGCCAGCCAGGTAGATCTAGCACGTCATGGATAAGTGGTGTCTCAGATCTGGGTACAGAGTCAGGGCATAGGAACACCTAGTGGATGTCCTCAGCAGCAGCAGCAACACGAGGTAGAAGAGCACAACTCTGTAGTGGTACCCAGCTGCACAGAAGCCTCATCTTCTCCAGCAGGACATTGCTGCCTGCATGTCGGAGTGGAGGAGGGCGATGATCAGATGGACCCTTGTTCAGAGTCTTTCTGGGCACCAAGGAGGACAAGAAGCACTAAGGATATTGGCCAGAAAAAGTACTTGAAATATTGGACCGCAATCAAAAATTAAGTAGGTAAACAAGTTGTGGGCAGGGATGGAAGAGGTTCACTGAGAAACAAGCACAATAGTCAAGTGGTAGGAATAAATTTGGGAGGAGGGCAAAGATCAGGGGTCCTCAAAGTACCACAGAAAGGGCAATGGAAGAAGAGGAAGTTAGGGGTATCACTGGAGAGAACTGAGTTGAAATTGTCACCAGTAGTTTCTGGTAATACCAAACACAATCATAAAAAATATTCTGTTTCATGAAGAGAGAGAGAAAGCACAAAAAAGACAGCACATCTTCACACTTCCACATCCGGAGAGGCCTAATGGGCTATTTAGCAGATTTAGCCCTATTTCAGCGGCAGCCCAAACTGTGCTCAGCTCAGTGCTTTGGTTTCCCCTCCCCCTGCCCTGCCAACCTGTCAGTCAGCTCAGCTGGACTGACAGAGAGAAAGGAACCCTTGTGGCCTTCACAGTGCAATAATGGCCAGAAAGTGTTTAGCTCGTGTAAGCATCATTGAAAATGTTTACACAGAATTTTAAAGAAAACCAGAGAGGGTCTGAAGAAAAGCAGAAGGTAGAGGTGAATACATCTTTGGCTATTACTGTAGGCTGCCATATTTGTTTATTTTAAATTAAAAACCTCAAAGTATTGAAAATGACATTGTGGAAGACAATCGCACCATGTATTTGTAGTTATAAAATTTGTTATGCATTATCAAGGATCAACTCTTTCTTTATACAGAGAGACACACATTTTTTTTTCATATACAACTGCTCCAGAAAAGTGGTGTTCCAAATCTCAATAGGATGTTAGTTTTTTGGGGGGGGTTGTTTGTTTGTTTGTTTGTCTGGTTTTTGTAAATTTATAGGGGAAAAATGCATGATGGCATCAAGTTGGGTGAAGTCATCTTCTCTTAGTCATATAAGGTTTATTAAAGATATTTAATCAGTGAAAAAGAATGAAATATTTATAATTCTCATGGAGACAGTAATGATGTTAAATGTGTATGGCATAAATACATCAACTGAGTCAGTGGAATTTTCCAATTTATTTTCAATCAAAATTTTCTTCAAAAATTATACCTCATAAGACTATATTTCATCAGTTATTCATCCATCTTAATGGAACATAATTTTCCAATAGATAAAATCAAGAATGGAAATTAGTCTAGAGTGGATTATGCAGCATGTGTGCTAGGTACAACACCAGATAAGCCAGGAAGGGCAACTGGCATAGTCAAGCTCCAAAAGTGATCCAGAAACAGGATCAGGCTTCCTGATTCCTTTGGTGTATCCCTAATGAGAAGCTTTTATTGGGGTTTGGATATAGCTCAATGGTAGAGCATACTTAACATGCACAAGGTCCTGGGTTCAATCCCCAGAACCTCCACTGAAAAAAAAAAAAAAAGAAGAAGAGAAAAGTGCCTACCGAAGCTTTTCTTTTCTCAAACTTGAGTTCTTTCTGCGAGCACAGGCCTGGGCGCTGGGCTGGATGAGGCGGTAGGGGAATCCAGGTAATGAGGGAAGTGAGCCCAGTTGCACAGGCATGCACACACCTGCACAGGTAATATGCCCACTCTTTCCTAGACCGAAGGTGAAGCTGATTCTCTGCAGACTTTGTGGCTCCTTCTGAGGACAGGGCCAGGTCAGTTGTGTCCATTGTGAAATTCCCAGCACCCAAATGTTCCTGGCAGAAAAAAACAACCTGAATAAGTGCTTGGTGAATGAATAAATGAATGAAAACACTGAGTCCTACCTGCCAAAGTGCTGATGAGCAGGCAAAGGTTTTTGCATACCATTACCCACCTAATCCTGTTCCTAAAAGACAGACAGGCTAAATTTTTACCAGACCTGCAGAGAAACAAAATTGGATCTAAAAGTGTATCTCTTATTGCTTTTGCACTTTGGGGAATTCTGTCTGGCATGTTCTCTCAGCCTGAGGCAACAAGGAATACTAAAAGGCAAAGGATTATTATATCCTGAAAGAGATCAGCAATCCATTAAATTCCTAATCCAAGTCTTATTCCATTTAAGTCTCTGGATATTCTATAAAACCGTCCCATGGTCTTGCCAGTTCTGAAATTTCAGCAATTCATTCAATCCCTGTTCCCACTCTACCTTGGCAGCTCAGAGACTTAGGGTAAGACTGACATCTACATAAATCCAATGATTCAAGGCAAGGGAGTAATCACTGATAGACTAGAAGCTTCACAAACAGCAATATCAGAGAGAACTGTGTAGTGGACACAAAAGGCTTCAAACGGTAGACGGCAAGAACATCATAGGCAGAAAATAGAGCCTGACTAAGGGCACCAAAGGGAGGCCTCATGGTATGATTGCATCAGACGGTCCTTACTGCTCCCTAGCATGTGAACTTGGGCCTTTCTGAGCCTCAATGTCCTCATCTGTAAAATGAGAATAATAACAGTACCATTTTGCAGGGCTCTTGTGGAGAGTCACTGACATAATGGACATCAGAATGCCTACACTAGTGCCTTACTAGAGTAAAGCCACACAAAACACTAGTACAAAGTGTGATAAGAGACAGAAAGTAGAATAGTGGTTACCAGGGACTGGGGGCAGGGGAAATGAGCATATATTGTTCAATAGGGACAGAGTTTCAGTTTGGGATGATGAGAAACTCCTGGAAATGGAAAGCAGTAATGGTTGCATAGTAGCGTGAATGTACTTAATGCTGCTCAGTTGTACACTTAAAAATATAGTTCAAATGGTAACTTTGATGTTATGTATCTTTTACTACCCCAATAAAAGAATGAAAACGAAACAAAAGTGCAAGGCCTTGCCAGCAAGCAGCACAGTGTGAGTGAAATCAAGAATACTCAATAGCCTGTAATAACCTATAATAAAAAAGAATATGAAAAAGAATATATATGTATAACTGAGTCACTATGCTGTACACCAGGAACTAACAACTCTACTTCAATTAAAAAATAAGTTTAAAAATTAAAATTATTTTTTTTAATTAAGAAAAAAAAGAATACTCAGGAAGGTAGGTTGGGGCCAGAAGCCAAGGCCTGAATATCAATCTGAGGAGAACTGTCAGCCTGATCTACCAAGTGCCTCATGAGGACACTTGGAAGTGCTGTGACTTGAACTGATATTTTAAAATGATATAATTGATATTGATAACTTATAAATATCACCCTGGGGTGGATTAGATGGCTAGAAAGAAGTTGAGGCTGAAATGAAGGATGCCCATTAGACTTCTGCTATTTAAAATGTGGCCCTCAGCTCAGCAGGATTGGTCCTACTTGAAATCACACTCACAAGCTGCCCCTGACCTGCTAAATCAGAATAATCATGGTGCCAAATCTGCAGGTAATGCATATGCACAGTAACCTTTGAGAAGCACTGGGCTAGAAGACCCAAGGAGTTCGGTTGGGAGAGTTTAAGGACATAGGGCAACATTTATGGAGTTTACTACATACATAGCTAGGGTTGAGTATTTCACAAACCATCATTTAATCCTCAAAACACCCTGTGTGAATGTTCATAGCAGCACTATTTACAATAGCCAAGACATGGAAGCAGCCTAAATGTCCATCAACAGATGACCGGATAAAGAAGAAGTGGTATATTTATACAATGGAATACTATTCAGCCATAAAAACCGACAACATAACGCCATTTGCAGCAACATGGATGCTCCTGGAAAATGTCATTCTAAGTGAAGTAAGCCAGAAAGACAAAGAAAAATACCATATGAGATCACTCATATGTGGAATCTAAAAGACAAAAACAAAAACAAAAAAACAAAGCATAGATACAAAACAGAAATAGACTCATAGACATAGAATACAAACTTGTGGTTGCCAGGGGAGTGGAGGGTGGGAAGGGATAGAGGAATTTCAAAATTGTAGAATAGATAAACAAGATTATACTGTATAGCACAGGGAAATATACACAAGATCTTATGTTAGTTCACAGAGAAAAAAATGTGACAATGAATATATATTCATATTCGTGTATAACTGAAAAACTGTGCTCTACACTGGAATTTGACACAACCTTGTAAAATGACTATAACTCAATTAAAAAATGTTAAAAAAAATTTACCTGAAAAAAAAAAACAGCTCTGTGTGAAAGGGGCTATTCCTCTCACTTTCCGCATGGAATACTATTCAGTCATAAATCAGAAGGAAATTCTGCTATGTGCAACAACATGGATGGATCTTGAAGGCATCATGCTAAGTGAAATAAGCCAGGCAGAAAAACAAATACTACATGATCTCACTCATATGTGGAATCTAAGAACAAACAAACAAACCTCATAGAAACAGAAAGCAGACTGGTGGTTGCCAGAGGATGGGCACAGGGGAAGAGATGATTGGGAGCGGAGGAAATAGATGATGGTGGTCAAAAGGTAATTCAGTTGAAAAGTCTGCAGTATTTTCCAGTTCTATGTACCTTTTGGAATTAACACTGTTTTAACTTGATGAAAGCCTTTTTAATTGAGGGGTTAAAATTGATGCTTTAAATGCCTTCCCTTATGGATGGTGAGCTATACAGGAGCAGAGACAATGTCATCCTCATCTCTGGATTCCCATGCTCAGAATTGTCAAGCCTGGCACATGCAGGCACTCCTGAAACGCATTGGGAATAAATGCAGTACCTTAGCTTTTCAAGTTATGATGCTTTCATATGTCCCAATCCTAAAAGAAATCACAAAGAAACTAGGGTGGGACTTGTTAGGAATCTGTCTTCAAGCCCCTTGCTATAAGAGTTCCTTATAGATTCTCATTATGTTATTCTTGTATTTAAGCAATAAATTTCCCTTGGGATAGGGCTCAGATTCAATCATATTTACTGAATTTAGCTTTAAAATAGTAGAAAGATAGAACAGTTTTCAGAAAAGTTAAACATAGAAATAATATGAGATGACATTTATTAAGCACTCACTACATCCCAGGTTCTATTATCATCCCCATTTTATATATGAGGAAAGTGGGGTCCAGAGAGATTAGCTAAATTTTTCAGGGCCACCCTGAGAGTGGCAGCATCTGATCATTCACTCACTAGTGTGCTGTCTCTCCATGACAGCACTGGCCCTTTTTCAACTCTTTACCCATCTGCAAATGTCATGTGTCATCTCCCACCTACCCTCCTTGCACCCTCCCCTCCATTCTCCATCTATGACCTTCCAACTAACCAAGAATAAGCATGAACAGCTCATGTTTCTTCCAATTCTGGTTCACTGGCTCATCAACAAATTACTTTGAAGTTCTGTAGCAATCCCATTTATGTCCAATAACCTTTCTGCAATTGACAATGTCCTTGAAACTCACCCAAAATCATAAATATGCTGACAAATTATCTAAACACATCAGTGCCCTTTGCTGAAAAACAGAGGAGTTTGGTTTCTATCCTGGTGAGAGCCAGGTCCCTTGACAGTGATTTGTGAGACATAAGATTTGAGTATTTGAGAATCTCTGGTCTATAGCAAAGAATGACAGTCCAGTGTACTTCCAGGCTCTAGGCAGCATCAAGGCTGAAGCACAGCGGCACTCGGGCTTTGTAGGTGGTAAGAATCTTGAAGTGCATTCCATCGATTCCTTCTCACCTCTCTCCTTTCTCCAGTAGTTGGAGATTATGGGTTTCAAGCCCCTGCTCCACCTCTTCCCACCCAAGAGGTCTCCCAGAATCCCTTTGGGTGTTTGTTGCTGTCATTATCCTAGTGGACCATGGCATCAAGCCAAGGCTAAGACCCTTAGACTCATTCAAGATCCAAGGGTGAGTTGTTGAGAATAGTTTCTAAGGTCTCCTAGAGTCAGATATTTAAACAGAAAAATGTCCCTGTCCACCCTTGATACATTACAACTATGTCCTATTTCAGCTACTCACTAATACTGTGCAAAACTGAGCTGGCTGTGCATTGCCTCTCTTTCCAAGCTTAGTCAATGACACTTGCTTCCTCTACCCTATTCTATTCCTCTCCCCTTTTTCATAATTTAGTCCCCATGTTCCAGTATTAATTCGTCTCCAAAGAAATCAACCTGAGAATTTACCAAAAATGAAGAACAAGAAACTCAGAAAGTATAACTGATAGTTCATCTGTAAGGAACAGAATAAAGAAAACATATTAAAGAAAATTCTACCTCCTAATATTCTGGCTCTCTTACCAGATAGCTCTTAAGTAAAAAGTAGATACTCAATTTTAGAGGAAAGGTAAACTTCCCCTCATCAGATAACACATCTTTCCCAAAGAGTTGGGTGTAGTTAAATCCTATTTATTCATTTGACATTTGATAGACATTTTCTAAGTGTGGCCTCTATGGCAGACTCTGGGGGATAAAGAAATGAAGTTGATATGGAATGTCTTTTGAGAAATCAGACTAGTAAATAGATAATTAACTAACTACAAGGTCAAAAGTGATGAGAGTTAAATTCATTTAGAGTACTCTGAAAGCTGAGAGGAGGGAATAAAGACAGAAGCACAGAGGGAACACAGGAATAGACAGAGGCACAGAAGCTGGAATCAGATGTTCTAGGTAGCAAGGGAGCACCTGGGCTAAAGTAATTATGCCTTTTCTTAAATGCAACCCCCTGAACTCTGCCACAGTGAAGCTCAGGGTCCCATGACTAATGAAAAGCTCAGTCTGTCACTGTTAGAACCACAGAGAAAGTACACCTGAAACAGCTACAGAGGAGGGGAGAGCAAACCATTATCAAAGAAAAACTATATTGATCTATTATATTTCAATAGAACTTCAATTTCAATCCATTGAGCAAAACCAATATGCATAATGTTGTCTAACAATAAAAATAATTGTAGCACTTAAATACAGCCTCCAAAATTCCAGGAGAAGAGAAGCTTTTTTTTTCCTGTGGAAGGAATGGCTGACCCCAAGAAGATGGCATGCTGGCCATGGGTGGCCCCTGTCTACACAGATCTAGAGGTCCAGAATGCCTGAAGGCTGGTGTGCAGGAGTCCAAACTGCACATGAGCATGCTGCATGACTCAGCTTCCAGGCTCTCCAGAAATGGTCCTCGGGTCAGGGGCCCATAGGGAGATGCTGGACCATATGCAGGGACTTCTGGGAACCACTCCGGGCTGCCAGGGTCCATTCTGCTCCTAAACTGAGTTTGACCATCGAGAAGCTCTTCCTTGCCTGCCCACCTCCCCTGAAACTCCTATACTTACTTTTGCCCCCAAATTGTTTTTGAATGAGTGAATAAATGAATAAATAAAGTCATCATGCTTTAATATTGGTTAAAGCATTAGAATTTGTAAATGGTTACATAAATAACTAGAGTTAAATCAAGATTATCCTCATGCCAGGGGGGAAATGGGGAAGGAAGGGATAAATTGGGAGTTTGGGATTTGCAGATACACACTATGTATAAAATAGATAAACAACAAGGTCCTACTGTATGGCACAGTGAACTATATTCAGTACCTTGTAACAGCCTGTAATGAAAAATAAGGAAAAAAAATATATATATTTATATATATATACCTATATATGTAAAAATGAATCACTATACTGTATACCAGAAATTAATACATTATAAATCAACCATACTTCAATAAAAAACCCAGTTATTCACTATCTACAAGAAAAAAAAGATTACCCTATGCTACTTTCATGTCAATTTCTATATGCCTCCTTCCCTAAAATGTCTAGGGCTTTTAGGTTTCCTACAGAGTTATTCCTCTGCTCCTTACAAAAGCTGAGTAATAACTTATCCTTTGACTTGGATCCTATAGATCTGCATAACACTTTAAAAACTCTTCCATTATTACTTATATAGAGGTAAAACTTCATTGCACATTACATTAGAATTTATAGAAGCTAAAGGTTATTCTAGTCCCTTACCTAATTCAAAGATTTTATAAAAATGACCAAGATACACTACAACTAAATAAAACAACTTTCAAGTTTTTTATTTTACTTTTAATTTGCTTTTACTGGCTCATAAGATAAACATTTGGTATGAAATCGTCCACGTTAGTTCTACATTATATGCAATATAAACAGATGCTGAGTTTTAAAAATTGTGAATTAAACAGAATTCCAGTAATATTCATTGAAAAGAAAACTCACTGAAACTTGAAGCCAAGCATTTCAAAATTTTGCAGTGTGGGAAAATTACTTTTTACTGTTTCTTTAAAGAAAAGTTAATTTGTCAAACTATAGGCAAACTCATTTTTCTAAAGTGGAAAAAGATGGGTTCTCATAAATATGGAATTAGATTTGGTCTGTGGCTCAGCAAATGATTCTTTAAAAAAAAATCAAGTAACGTATTCTAAAATTCTATTCTTTAAATCTTCTCTGAAGCAACACATCCTCCCAGTTTCATTGGAAGAGGAGGAGTCTGTTTGTTTGCCACAGGTGTGATGCTGGTCCCCCAAACCTCCCCTTCAAAGACCTGGACTCAGTAACCAAGGTCCATCCTCTCAACACCACTCAGTGGAGAGGGAGAGAGGAGAAAGCTCTGGTGAATATCATGCCTGTGCAGCAGCAACTAAGAACAGAGGGGACTGTGTCAACAAATCTCATTATCAGCCATACATATACATACATATATTTGTTTTCACATTCTTTATCATTAAAGGTTATTACAAGATATTAAATATAGTTCCCTGTGCTACACAGAATAAATTTATTTTTTATCTACTTTTATATATAGTAGTTAATATTTGCAAATCTCGAACTCCCAAATAGGTATGACTGGGACATGATGCTGTATACCAGAAATTGAGACAATGTAACTGACTACACTTCAATTTTTAAAAAAAGAATTTTAAAAAAATCTTATTCTTGGTTTGCACAGTTGGGGTTGTTGTCTGTCCTTGTCTCTGCAGAAAGAAAGTGCTAAGCCTAGAAGGGCAGTTTCTGAACTGACTGGAGATACTCCAGCAGTTTTTGCTACCTCCAAACCTGCTGGAGCCTAAATCAATGCAAACATTCACAGCCAGTTGTGCTAAGAGTTGCAGTTTACTGCCACTATTCTTCTTGCTCAGAAATGAGGAGTTCTTGGGGAGTCCCGCAATACCAAGGCCAGATGCCATTGCTTACGTATATGAAATGCCTAATACAAGTAGCCCAGACTTTCCTAAAGGTCATTGTTCCTGCAGGACATTAACATCAAAGGGGGTTAGAAGTATGCAGCAAAAATAAAAGTAAAGTGTTCCTTGGTTGGTTACATTTGGAAAATTTTGAGTTAAATACAGTGAAGCAGATTTCTTGATTACAAGACATCTCAGGAATGTTAAAATCAACTTTGTATTCCTAGGATAAATCCAGCTTGGTTATATTATCCTTTTGAATTGCTGGATTCAATTTGCTAATGCAGTATTTCAGGTTTTTAAATTAATGTCCACAGATCAAATTAATCTATAATTATATTTTGTCATATTGTACATGATAACTTTTAGTATCTTACTATGAGTCTGGGGATTTATTTTTTTATTTTATGTTTATGTGATATTAAAAACCTTTATTTCTTAAAAAAAATAGTAGAACTCACATTAAAGCCTTCTGGTCAGGGAAAAAAAAAGACATCTCAAGGCTTTTCATAGGTTTAGGATCACTGGGAATGTGTCTCTGTTTTGCTTTACCTCCCTTCCTCAAGCACTTTCAATGGCCAAATGCATTTAAACTTAAGAATGACAGAAAGGAAAATTTGAAAACCTAACAATCAATATTCAATGAGCTCTGGGATAAAAATACAGAGTCTAGGGGATAAAAATCCCCAGTCTAGGATCCTCCCAAAGTTTATAAAGGATCCAGGGAAAGATGAATGAGGAAACTATGTACGTCACTTTTAACTGGCTTACAGGTTTCAGTCCCAGGTGCACCCCTAAGTCTTCAGCAGAGCCTGCCCATTAAGTTGGACACAACTCTATGGATAAGGGACTCTAACATAAACTTTTCTTTTTAAGAATTATTGCAAAGAGTGCTTGCTTCAGTGCTATTCTAAAATTTGAATGATACGGAGATTAGCATGGCACTTTGCAAGGATGACGTGCAAATTTGTAAAGCATTCCATATTTTTTATATGTCAATCAAGTTTCAATAAAGCTGAAATTTAAAAAAATAGGAAAGACTTTCTTCCAATTTGAAAAAGAGCAATCGCAATGATTGTGCATTACATATGTTTCTCTCTCAGAATCATCTATGTAAGATAATGTTCTCCTTTTTGCAAATAGTAGAAACCATAAATTAATATGCCCTTAGTCTCTGACATCTAAGTAACTTTGAAGCCAAAACAGGGTAAAATCTGTTCACCAGGTGTACCAGCACATTGGGTTTCCTATACTAAGGAAATATTCCCAGTATGGCATTTCAAGGGTGCACAAGGAGAATCCATGCATTTGTTGAGATACTTCTATAAAATGAGCAACTTGACATGAGAGACATCTAGTCCATGCAATTTTTGAAAATATAGTTATGGAACTGACCAGTTACATATTTGGGAAAATGCCCCCTTTGAAAGAAATGGGTGAGAATGAGTAAAACTGTTACATCCTAAGATTTATAAACCCATTTTCATATCCGTTCACATTTTCATTATAGAAGTATCAACGTTCCCAGAGAACCTAAACACCAAATTACATTTATTGCAATAAATATATGCCATGCTTTATTTTATACATCACAGTTTAAAGGAAATGTGTAGGTTGATTTTTCATTTATGATACTTTATGAGCATATGTAAACCTACATAAATACAAAATTAGATGCAAAAAATTAGCATTAAAGTTCAGCTCTGTTTGCATTTG
Organism: Camelus bactrianus; assembly: GCF_048773025.1. Taxonomy (NCBI): domain Eukaryota; kingdom Metazoa; phylum Chordata; class Mammalia; order Artiodactyla; family Camelidae; genus Camelus; species Camelus bactrianus. Next base: position 115,060,610 of record NC_133575.1, on the reverse strand, counting down.
TTCTACAATTAGTTCATATGTGCACACGCACACACACATACACACACACATCTGTCATTGATGGAAAATCTCCATTTATTAAAAGCAAGACATCTTTTCTTTCCTTCACTTGATTTTATAGTTATTTCAGGGAAATGGGTAGAGAGGTGCATTTAAAGTGTCTAATTAGAATAAAATATGATTTGCATTTTAAATCTGTAGCTGGTAAAAATCAATGACATCTCTAACAGATATTTTTATTATTTGTGCTAAACAATTTCACATGTTTAATTGTTTCAAAACACAGAGGACTCTTACTTTCATTAGATTACAAGCACGGAGTAAAATATAAAAGTTAAGTATAAAAGAAAAATCTAAAAGATAAAAGGCATTTTCTTACCTAAGAACAAGAATTGAAGAAACTGATTGAGTGCTGTCTGTGAACACTGGAGAGTCTATCCAGCTGACCTTGGAAGAAAGAGATGTTTCTTGATCAAAAATAGCCTCTCTAGCAACACAAGGGAAGTCAATAATGATGTAACTGCACATTTAAAGCAAAGATTAAGAGAATCCTTTTCAACTACCAAGACTTCCCAGGTTAGAATTGACTTTTTTACGCAGTGGTATGATTCTCATAGCAATGCTATGGGGTGGAGAAACTGGGATTGCTCTTCATCCAAAAATGTTCTTAAACTGACGCTAGCTTCTGTATGAAGTCAAATTTCCTTAGTTCCCAGCCCCACCCAATTTCAGCCTCCTTCAGTCACAATGACAGCCTACTTGGCCAAAGGCACTGAGCTTTCTGATGCTATCTTGTCCAGTCGCCTTGATACAAACTCTAAAGATGATGTTAAGATTTGCCACAATACAAACTCTACTTTTCATGCAATTAGAAAAAAAAAACCCTTTTACTTATAATCCTTTACTTGGCTTATAGGTATAGAAGTGGTGCTGATGTTCATGAATTTCTTCTAACAAGTAATTATGGACTTTCTTTGCATTAAGCAGGGAGTATTCCTGCCTTCTCTGAGGGACACATAATCCTTGTACTACCTGAATGGTACAAATGCTGAAGCCAAATAGCATGGTCCCCAAATAAAAACCTGTTTCTGATGTTTGGCAAACATATTCCATAGCACCTACAAGGCCTGAAAGCATCAGGGGATCTGGATATATGAATCTGTGTCCAAAAAGATATCATTGTTCTCAAGGTTTTCCATGTTTCTCTCCTCAGATTCCTCCTACCTGAGTCCTTTGTCTACTACTCTCTCAGGGCACTTGCCACTTTCTAGGGTGTATGATCACTATTCAAGCCCTTGTCAGTATCCCTCACTGGAGAATGAGCACAAGGCCAGAATCTGGTCTCGTTGGTGTGATGCCAACTGGTGCCTGCCGAGGCCCTGAGACCCCCAAACTTCCAGCCCTTAAGCATCTGCCTGCTCCTCTTCAGAAGATAAAGTATACCCTTTTCTGACATGTGTTTGCCCTAGCAAAACTGATAGCCCTGGCAAATGGCTAGCCTCACCATAGCTCAGGCTGACTTGTCTGAGCCCACATCTCCTCCTGATCGGAGTCATAAATCCCACTACCTTGCCATACATCAAAGCCCTTTACTTCACTTATACCCAATTAAAAATCTGTTCCCCTATCCCTTTGTGTTCACAGCCCCTTGCCCAATAAAAGACCCTGCACATTCACCCCAGTGCACACAGACAGGCCGAGGATAGGCCTGAGTTTAGGAGGTAGATGTTGCCGAAGGAAAAGAAGAAAGTTGCAAGAGACGATGGATGTCAGACATGCCACAAAGGAGGCAGAGTAAAATGAGAAGAAACAAAGAGAGAATTACAGGGCAGATGTGATGCTACCATTAAGGGCCTGGGAGCAGTGACTGGGTTGAAGTGAGTGAAGGTCGTAAGGCCAAAAGTGTCCTTTACTGAAGGGAGCTGAGTTATGGAAGAGTCTGGAGAGAAAATTTACCAGCTTTGGATTCTCTTGTGTGTTTAAGCATCAATGAAACATGCAAGAAAACCCACCCTGTATTTGACAAGAATCATCAATTTGACCACGTAGACATGAGAGACAGTTGGACACATGACTTGGAGATGTCTTCTAGGATGGAGAGTCCATTATTCCACAGGACAAGCACAAAGAATATTTGAAATTCGACTCATCACTGGAGTGCCTGAAGGGAGTGACCAGAGGAGGGGAAGGTAAAACCTTGGAAATATTCAATGAGAAGGATGGAGGGTGTGAGCAGCAGCAAGGAGAGAGAAGAGAGCCAAAGCCAGTGAGGAGGAGAGCACAGAGGGAGCAGCTTCTCCACTCGGAAAAATACAAGGAATCCCAGGATCAGGAAGGAAACCGGGAGAGAACCAGAAACAACAGATAAAGATGTCATATATTTTGCATCATGTCAAAGGACAACAATATCCACACTCTCAAACTCTATACCACTCCAACCTGTCCCAATTGAGGAACAATTAGTTCTTTATCAATAATATCTTAAAACATAAGAAGTTTCTGTCAGAGCTTAATTTATTAGCAATAGCATTTTCCAAAATCATTTCAATCTGTTTTTCTTCCTAGAAACACCTAGCCTGGGCAATCTCCATCCCAGCCCCACCCAAAACCCATCTGCCCAGAAAGGGTTAGTTGGCCTCTGTCACAGGGGCCTTTGGACAAAGAAGATAGATTTGCATAAAGGTGGTCAGCTGAGTGCAGCTCCTATTTGAGGCTGTACAGTTGAAAGGGCCATTCTCCAACCTGGCAGTGTAATCTTAATGGAGAGCTTTTGTCCCTGAGGCTGTGGTGGGCTGTTTTATTCAGCTGACAATCCACAGTAAAAGAATGAATGAACCGCCTCCTTTAGGTAGCTAAGGCAGCTGGCAGCCCACAGGCCCAACGTCTTACCCAATCAGAGGCGGGACAATTGTCAGCCTCAGACCCAAAAGGTGCTCTGTGAGTGAGTGCCCACTGCTGGGGCTCCTGGCTGCATGCTGGGCCCTCACCACTCGAGACAAAAGTCCTGGAGCTCAACCTTCACAGAGGAAAGGGGCTGCGGAGCTGGGAGCGCGGCAAAGCCATTCCCGACAATACATCCTGAAGAGATCAAAACCTTTCATCCCGTGCAGCCCCTTCGACAGTTCTGCATAACTCCCTAATCATTTCCCATTAGAACACTGGGAAATGTGTATATGTTCATGAATGACTGAAAAATTGTGCTGAACACTGGAATTTGACACAACATTGTAAAATGATTATAAATCAATAAAAAATGTTAAAAAAAGAAATCAAGAGCATGATATAGTCAGAAATTCCAATGTACATAAAGAAATGAAAAGCATCATAGAAAGAATTTGTGAAGGTGAAACCAAAATTTTCTTTTTCTTATTCTTAAATAATTGAAGATAACAGTTTATTCAAAAATAATAACAGCAGCAATGTATTTGATTATGTATGGTCATGTATAAATTAAATAATGACAGCAAAGATACAAGGGAAAGGAGGGAGGAATTAAAATTGTTAAAATTAGTATAAGGTACTCACATTACCCTCATATTATGCATGAAGTGACATAATGTTATTTGAAAGTAGACGTGGATTAGATGGAAATGTATATTTCAAACTCTAGGGGAAAAAAAAAAAAAAAGAACACTGGGAAACAGCCAGGTCTCTGGTTGCTTTTTGTGATTTCATTTTTGAAAAGAAATTTCTTCACGTCTTCCTACTTTTGAGAGTGTTAAATTTACAAAACAGAACGGAGACACAATGCCAACATAATTCTACCAGTCAGAGGTAAATACTGCCATTTTGGATGAGTTCTTTCCAGTCTTTTTTATGTAGATGTGAAAATTCTGTAAATACACATTGTTCTCGGGGCAAATCTAACTGATTCCTATTTTTCAACTAAGGAATAAGCCCTTTAGAAGGTAAGTGGTTTCTCCTAACTTGATTCATTTTAACTCCTTCACCTTAACGTAATTCTCTGGTCTAACCCCCAGTTTTCTTGAATCCTGTTTCACTCGTCTGTGTCCCCTAGGCTCCCTTATCCAAAAAAGCAGGGAAAGTGTCTCCCAGAATCTGTTGAATATTTTTTAAAAGGTGGCCATATACACTAATGAAAACCCATATTCAACAAAAATAATTTAAGATCAATATATGAATTATGTGTCAATATTACATGAAAGATCAAAAACCTATTACCACTTTAGTAAAAAGGTTCTCAATTTATCAGGTATACAGTTCTTAAATTAGAAATCAGGGTAAAGAAACTTTGCATTTCCTGAGTGAAAAACTGTGACTCTCCTCACTTGGTCTCCCTCATTGTCACTGACTCTTGGCAGCACCCACGCCAGACGCCCTTCTCCCAGCTCAATTCCTGCACAACTCCTTTTCTCAATGCTGACAGCTAAGACATAGCCACATGAAAGTGATGGTCTGTGAATGCCCCCGCTGACAGCTGCAATATTTTCTCTGCTCAATACACTTCAAATCCCTCCCATGATCACATATGTTGGAACTTTGCATGAAGGCTTTCCACTTATTTCTTGTGGAAGGTGTAGAAAAATGAAACAGCTTGTCCTGAGAGTTTCCAGATTCTTCATGTTGACTGACTTTGTTTGTGGATTTCACCTCAAAGGACAATCCTTTGAGGCAGACAGACTCTTCAATTTTCCAGTCAAACTCTTGCCTGTTACTTTACAGCTTCCTCATTTCAAAGTGCTGTGTGGTCCATGCCAGAGAGCTGAGCTCACACTTAGGTTTCCGAGAAGAGCAGCTAACAGAACTGATACTAGAGAAAGCAAAGAATAAACAGCCTTCCCTAAGTTCTGTCTCCGCTGTACCCAGGAATGTCTCAAAGTGGCACTGACCCAATCTGGGGAAGATTGTGAGGCTTTCATAATTGTGCCTATCCTAAGGGGTATATGTATTGCTTTCTATGAAGAAACAACTGACTCACAAGTTCTCCCAAATGGGAGACCCGAAGTTAAAGTATAGCAAGCCAAAAAAAACAAAAACAAAAACGTTTGCTTTAAGCCACACTTTAAAAATTACTAATCTGGTGGCTTTAAAAATTACTAACCAGGGGAGGTGGTAAAAACCAGTGGAAATCAGACAGGAGGAGATCAAGATGATGGAAGGGGATGATGCTGAGCTCACCACCCCCTACATATACAGCAAAAATACATCTATGTGTGGAGCAATCTTCCCTGAAACCAACTGGAAACTGGTAAAAAGACTCTTCTACAAGCAAGGCTATAAAGAAAGATCCACACGAAGTCAGGTAGGAAGGGAAGGGAAGCGATAAGCTTGAGGACCCACCCCCATAGGAGGGGACATAGAAGAGGAGGGGGATATCATGGGCTCAGAGACCCTCCCTGGGGAATGAGCAGTTCGAACCGCATACTGACCCTGGGGACTGACAGCAGGAAGACCTCTTAGCTGGTTTGAAAACCAGTGGGACTTACAGGAGGGCTGTACAAAACCTAGACTCCATTCGTGAAGAATGTGCACACAGTCCGTTCACTCCTGTGCCTATACGGTATTATGCTTAGTGACAGAAGTCAGACAGAAAAAGACAAATGCTTTATGGTATCACTTAGGCTTGTAATCTAAAAAATACAAGAAACTAGTGAATATGACTAAAAAGCAGATTCACAGATCTAGAGATCAAATGAGTGGTTACTAGTGGGGAGAGAGTGGAGGGGAAAAGCAAGATGGAAGAGGGGACTAAGAGTTACAAACTAAATAAGCTACAGGATATACTGGACAGCACAGGGAATATAGCAAATATTTTATAACTTTAAATGGAGTATAATTAAAAACATTGAATCACTGTGCTGTTCACCTGAAACTTATATTATAAATTAACTATTTTTCAATAAAAAAGTTTTTTAAAAGTGAAAATCAACAATATTCTTGAAGTCAGAATGCTGAGAATCCAGTCCCAGCTCTGCACTAGCTGTGTGACTTTAGGCAACACCTGGCCTCTCTGAGCACCTGTAAAATGGTGCTGAGCCCTGACCTCTTGACCCCATAACATCAGTCTCAGGAACATCAGGTACCATAAAGGACAGGAAGTTCCATGGAACATTTAGCGTTCACAAGGAAACAAGCAGCAGTAAGATACACTGGGAGTTCAACAACTCTTAGCTTTCTCCTGAAAAACAATAGCCCTCATGAATTCAGCAAATATTGCAGTAAGTAAAACATACATTGCCAAAAATTAAAGACAAAAGGAAAAATCTTGGGACACTGTGTGCATAAATATATAATGGTTAAATATCAATGCAGAGAGAAGAACACTAATCAAATTCATGAATTTATGCTTTAATTTCCAAAGCGAAATATTAGCTTGATTGAGTAATATCTAGTGTGCCTTAATCTCAAGTATTAGCATATGAAAGGCTGACTGCCCTCAGCTTCCTGCCATCCCAGATGTACAGCTTGTATATTTAAATATGGGGTACATTTATTTGTGGTCATGCTCACTTATAATGAAAGAACAATCTGTTACTTAAACAGTGTGCTTAATTGTTAGAAATAGAACCAGAAGAAAAACTCATCAGCCACCAAAACATCCTTGCCTAGTGGGACATTAGCTAGACTCAAGTCAGGACACATACTCCATAAATATGTATCAAATAGCAAGAACAATATTCTATTTCTCATAAACAATATTTGTAAGTCAATTTAATATTGATGTAGTGTTTAGGAAAAGCCTTACAGAGATCTTAAGCTCTTGATAAGGGGCAAAGGGAAAATGTAAAGTTTCTTTGCAGAGTATATACTAGGAGGCCTACTTCAAAGGAGGTTTATGTGCTCCATTAAAAACTCGACAATTATTTTCACTCTTATCTTTTAAGAGATGGACATTCTGGGATTACCACCTTGAAAACCCAGTGGGAACTTTGTCACATGTAGTGCACACCTACTGACATTGAGATATAGCCTAAGTCACAAGGGCATGACAGAGCACCTAGAGCAGGTAGAAGTGGCTCCGTTTTCCCACACAAGAACCATAAAGAGACGCCAATAGTCCACCGAAACCTCTGCCCAAGGAAAACCTTGATGACTCTGGGTCTTTATTTCCAGCTCAGTCAGCTCTTGGCAGCTGGAAGGATCCAGTTCCCTCCCCTCTCCACAAGTGCCAGGCCCATGCTCAGAGGCAGATACCTCTTTGTGTAATGACTGACAGATGAGGGGGTTGGTACTCAGGCCTTCTCATCACTAAGCCCAAAGGCCTCTCCAACCTGGCCACATTGGCCTAAGTAGTTTCAAAGTCATAGGTCAAATACTTTCCAACTATTCCCTGGAGTTTCATGGAAAGGACCCTCTTTGGATGCCTTGATGTGGCCACACTTCAATCCTCTCGTCTAGAACAGGAAGAGAAATAAGCAGAACAAAACTATGTACCTTAGACACAACTGGACTATTTTCTAGACCAAGTACTTCACTTGACAATATTTATTTCCAAATGTGATCATCATTAATGCCTTTGGAGTAATTAAAATAAATTGGCTACCTGTTTGACTGCAGAATTGCTTAATTTTATAAAACAGGAGGAATGTGTGATTACTAAGGAAATTCAATTTTCTCCTTTGTCCAGCTGCAGCCCTTGGTGAGAGAAGATCTGCTCAGAGGTCTTGCTGTTGTCTGGGATGGCCTTTCAGCCTAAAAATTCCCTCTGCCATGATATTCAGAATTAAGCAACAAACTTCAAAATAAGGGAGAATAAGTAGAATCAAAGCAGGTGTTCATTCTATTAAGAGCAACAAGAAGAAATTTATTGCCATCTATTTTATTTCCCTATGAAGACATACTGTACATGAAAACCCTTCAGAGCACTGTTTAAAAATGTATTTTCCTGATAGAAATAGCAGCATTCACAAGGCAAGGACCCAAAAGAAAATCATTTAGCGAGAACCAGTCAAGATGAGAAAAGCCAACTATCCCTCCTTGGGTCATCACAAGTTTCCACACTGGCCTCACGCACCACCCAAGTTTCCCTGCAGGGAACCACGCCCTGAGCCACTGAGCTATATAAGCAAAGGGCCATCTTTATTTTAATTCAATTACACAGAAAATAACTGAAGTTGCCCAATCCAGACCCCTGGATAATTCACTGGCCTGCATGCTCACACTGCTTTTCTGATATCAAGCCATTAGAACTCTGGAGCTCCTCATCTGCCATTTTAGATTTAAAAAGGAAAAGTCAGAGGGGAGGGTATAGCTCAGTGGTAAAGTGCATGCTTAGCATGCATGAGGTCCTGAGTTCAATCCTCAGTATCTCCATTATAAATAAATAAATAACCTAATCTACCCCCAAAAAATAAAAATGAAAAATCACGCTCTTCTGAGGGGTTAGTCACTATATGAAAAGCTGATCCTCTTATTTCATTTTGTTTAGAGAAATAGGTTGAGAGGAAGGAGGGTTTAGCTCAGCGGTAGAGCATGTGCTTAGCATGCATGAGGTCCTGGGTTCAATCCCCAGTACCTCCATTAAGAAAAAAAAAAAAAGAAATAGGTTGAAAAAATAATAATGCAACATTTCCCTAATTCATATAATGAAAGTTATTTTTGCTTCTGGATTCCTTATTCATGTTTGGAGTCAGAGAAATTAGCAATCTACCGCAGAATAAGCCCCAGAAAAACAGCAGGGAAACTATACGGACCCTGCCCTTACCTTTTTCTCTCTTCTCCTTTCCTCTCCCGGCCTCATCAGATCTCACGGCTATCTATTCTCTTCTCTTTCAGGTTTTGATTCCACCTAAGAAAGAGGAAAATTCCTTGAAATATTAAAAATCCTAGCTTCTCCCACTTTCTTGCAACCTCCAAATCACTTGGCACTTTTAATCACACTTCTCTAGGTGGCTTGTTACTAACTTCACCAGTGCTACCACTACAACCAACATCAGCATGGGCTGCAGTGGCATCTAGGCATCCCTGTTTTAAAATATTTATGACCTGATCACATTTCACAGTGATTTTCTTTTTTCTTTTTGATATTCCCATTTTCAACCCCCTAGCATATGGCTTCATGGTAGTTTTACTTTCAAAGTTATTAACTGTCACCATTTACAAGCAGAACTTGAATTATGAAGCCAGTACATTTTTGCCAGTAACATAGTAAAATTAGGGACCACTGGTAAAATTATTTATTTAGGTACATAGATGTGGCTTCAGCTTTTATGATGGTATTACTCCACTTTACAAGAAAGGACTTTTCTGGTGTAACCAGGTCTTCTATGCTCTCAGTCCCAGTGCACTCACACACACATCCCAATGCCAGAACATCTGAAAACCAAAATCAAACAATACTGAAAACTCTAATTCAAAAAGATACATGCACCCCAATGCTCACAGCAGCACTATTTACAATAGCCAAGACATGGAAACAACCTGAATGTTCATCAACAGATGATTGGATTAAGAAGTTGTGATACATATCTATAGATAGACAGATGATTGGATATATATATAATTGGATATTAGTCATGAAAAAGAATGAAATATTGCCATTTGCAGAAACATGAGTAGAACTAAAGAATATTATGTTTAGTGAAATAAGTTGAACAGAGAAAGACAAATACTGTAGGATATCACTTATATGTGGACTCCAAAAAGTAATACAAATGAATGTATATGCAAAACAGACTGAAAGACATGGGAAATAAACTTGTGGCTACCAGAGGGGAGAGGAGAGAAGGGAAGGACAAATGAGGGGTATGGGATTAAAAGGCACAAATTACTATATACAAAATAGCTAAGCAACAAGGATGTACTGTATGGCACAGGAAATTATATCCATTAACTTATAAGAACCTATAATGAAACATAATCTGCAAAAATATTGAATAATTATGCTTTACACCTGAAACTAACACAATATTGTAAATCAAGTATACTTCAATTTTTGAAAATCACTGAAATGATACAATATTTAACATCTTAATATTTAAAAACCCACAAAAACAAACAAACAAACAAACAAAAATCCTCAAGTGGATCCTTTGAAAAGCTACCCTTGCAACATGGGCCTCAAAATCAGGAAGTGTGTAGTCTCACAGTATGGCAACTGCTGGGTCTACTGAAGCCGGCTGGTCTTTTGCTTTCCATCCCCCTCAACTGTGCTGATGGAGGCCCACAGGGCCCATCCACCCAGGAGATCCTGTGGCTTTGCTATTGTCACTTTCCTCAAAAATCTATTTCTGATGTTTAGGATGATACTGGGAGCTTTCTCGAAATTTCTGAGGAAGAGTCAAAGACTACCTCCCGCAGTGACACCTGTGATGGCTGCCTTTTGGTGGCCTCAAAATGCCGAGCTTCCCACCGAGGCTTCCCGTGATCCTCCCCACCAACCATCCCTCCCCGGGGCACTCTCTAAGGAGGTACCACAGCAAGGGGCAAAATGGCTCCACAGCACCCAAGAGGAGGCAGAGGCAGTCATCCTGTCTGAAGCATCCACTGTGGGCAGGGGGATACGGGCCAGGGGTTTATACAAGGGTTGGGCACAATGAGAGCCTTGAAGCTCCTCCTTGGCCCCCAATCCTCCTCATTGAAAGCCCTGAAGATTTGCCTCTGACTGATTCCTGCCTGAAACAATGAAACCCCCACGGGAGTGAGGCTCCCAGGGTGCAAAGCGAGGGCGAGGAGCATTTCCACCTAGGCCCTGAGGTGCTGGGGGCCCCGGGAACTTCTTCTGGGCTGAGATCCGATGAAGCTCCTTCCACGCCATCTTCAGTCTGCGGAGTCATGATGTTCTCCGCCAGGCTGAGCCCTCTACCCTTCCTGGACACCGAGGCCCGAGCTGAGCAGCCTGATGCGAGTTATTGAGCCGGAGATGGAGATCTTTTGACTACAGGCTGAGCTCCATTGTGGAACTCATGAAGCTCAGCTCTCATCCTCAACAAAAGGGCTGTTGTAGCAGGAGAGGAACCAACATTTCGTCCGTGGCCAAGTGTCAAGTCATATATCCAGTCCCTGCCAGGTTGACACCGCTTTGCAGGGTAGGCTCAGTTGTGCCTGGAACCCCAGAGGTCAAAGGAAGGGCAACAGAAGATTGTTTCCCTTGACCTGTTATGAAGTGTGGCCATCCAAACCGCAAGGCAGTTTCTTTCACATGTCCCAATCTGCCTTCCTTGCCTGTCTTTCCCTGGAGAGACCCCCCGCCAGAGCTCTACGGGGTTACCCTGCATTACACAATTTGATGTCACAGGTCTGTTTTTAAAGACTCTTTATGGAAGACAATTCCACAACCTCCCTCAGCCACTCATTCCAGAATCGAACATTCCTCACAGAGGAAAACATGTAAACATTCCACGTTGTTTTCTCAAACTGACCAATTGTGTGACAAGTTAAAAGGAGCTTCAGTGAATTGAAAGACTGAAACACAACTTTAATTCAGATCCAACACACAGTGCAGGATGAACAAAGTAAGTACTAATTTAACACCACCATTAATATGAAACTTTATTGATAAGGGAGACGACTCTTACCCCTCACGCGAGGAGGACATGCCACAAAAAGGGCTCCAGAACTTTATATCTCCAACACAATCCTTCTGATTTCAAAACTGGATCACACAATCATTTCACAATATGTATGTATATCAAAACATCACGTTGTACACCTTAAATATGGAGTTTTAAATTCATCAACCATATCTCATTAAAACTCAGGGCGATGGGTGGAGGGTTGTATCACTCTGAAGGACAGTCTTTGGATTTATTCTTTTCTACACACTAAAATTAAACATAAAATTCTCCGAATCTTTATGGAGCTTAGAAAGAAACTCCTGCACTCATTTTCAGGGGGGACTAATTTTAAAACAGCATGAGTCTTCCTGAAATGCGTCTTAAATAGACCATTCTGACTTGTAGCCGTATTATAGCTTTCAAGCACTACAAACAAACACTAATTATTAAGTTTAAAAGCTTCAGCATGGCATGACATCTGAAATAACCAAGAAATGATCAAGCAAAAGGATGTTTAGTGAGGCAGGCATTTGCATAACATTCCCAAATCATAAAGCACAATGTTGCATGAGGGGCGGAAAAGTCTGGCCCCATCTTCACCAACTTTCCTGTTCTTTTTAGTCCTTAAACAAATTAATTCTTTCAATGCCAGGTGACATGAAAGGGGGTTATGTTGGCATATGTGGATGTAATGCTTGTCATTTGTAAAGAACATCATAAGCATTAATTAACTTTAATCATGCAATTAGTACTCAGTTGTCAGAGGCAACATTCAAAAGAGGACTATTAAATGCATTAATCCTAATAATCATCAGCTGAGCTTCCTCAGAAACGAGGCGTATATCACCCCTAAAAGCAGAGAGATTAGCAGGAGCAGAGCAGAGCCGAGCCGGAAGAGCTTGTGCTGAAGTATAAACCCTGGCCCATCCTGGAGGGTGTAATTAACATCTCTGAAGCCATGGTGTCCTTCTCTCAGTGATGGGCCAGTAATAAATAATGCCTGCCTCAGAGAGTTGGGAAGATATGATGGGACGATGCATACAGAGTGCCTGGCACAGGGGCCTAGGAAGAAGGAGGCCTGGGTCTGTAGGGCTATAATTATATCAGGAACCATAATACAACACTCACCAAAGGCGAGGGCTTCCAGATGTCCATCCCTTCTAAACACAACATGCAGGATTTGAGGGACTTCCACTGGTCTTGCTTGGAGATACCACCTTACCTCTGGTCTTTCTCACGGGGGACCTGTCAATATCAGAGTAGGCAGCCCTTTCCAAAGGAAGGACAGTCATGAGTAGCCTGTACAGCAAGCCTCAGAATTCCATAGAAATCTCCAAAGAAATTCCCTGGGAGACAAAAACCTAGTGATGGAAGGTTTTATCTCTGTGTGGTCATCAAACTGTTGGTTGTTTGGTTCATCCCCCAAAGAGGTAAGAATCTCATTTTCACATCTCTTAAGGGAAAAGAGAACACACTTGTACAAAATTGACATTGAGTCATTCCTGGCTCGTAAGCATACCCACACCCTTGTTCATATCCAGTTCAGTCAGATGCCATTTTGTGGTGCTGGGGTAATATTTCTACTACATCTGAAATACTGATCAATGTGAGATTTGAGTTTCCATTTAAAGTCCCCTATTGTTCCTGGTTTGATATTAATATACAGTGGTATACCTGAATGAATTACAGTCTATTTAACCTGTGGGAAAATTCAATGATAAATACTTGAAAGGAATTTAAGGATTGCCCTTTGATACATTTTGAATTTTTAAAAATCAATCAACAAATTCTGGAAGGATCCACTTTTAATGTCTGTACACTTTTCATTTCTATTCATCAAGTAGAAAGTGGATGGCCTCTATTTTGTTACAAACTACATTCTCCATTAAGCCAGGAGTACGTGCCTTAAAAAAAAAATCTGCTTCTGGATGCCAAGCTTCTCGTACATAGCATGGTTGTTGCTCCCTGGAAAAAATTCCAGAAACAGAGTCATGCTTCCTGCAGCTAAAAATGCTCTTTAGGCAAAAAAAGATGTGTGAGCTTTCCTCTACCATCACTAGCACTGTTTTAGTCCACGTGGGCATCAGCTGTAACCTGCCCTCTTGACCAGAGTCCTAGGGACCCACACTCCTGTCCCCTCCAAACTGTTCTCCATCCGGTAGTCAGAGTGACCTCTAAAAAAATTTATGTCACGTCATTCCCATGGTGGGGATACTGTCACCTTCCCTACCACCACCACTATTTCTGGCCATTGAGGAAGGCCCAATCACATTCTCATCTCTTCTAATACCTTCCCAATTGTAATAGTTGCTTTTCTGTCCTCACTCCACAACAGTTAGAAGAGATAGATGACTGATAGATAGATAGATAGATAGATAGATAGATAGATAGATAGATAGATAGAAGGAAATAAAGAAAGAAAGAAAGAAAGAAAGAAAGAAAAAAGATACATAAGATATATATAAATGTAAAAATATGTGTCTGTATACATATACATATATATATATATATATATATATATATATATATATATATATATACACACACACACACATAACTTTGATACATATATATATTAAAGGCCATAGCTTTTCTGAAATATTTTGATGTGACAAAGTATGGAAGAGCCACGTTATGGCATTGGAACCCAGAAAAAAAATAATGGTCCCTTCCAATAGATCATTAACTAAAAAGTAAAAAAATGTTAAAATATGTTCTCAGAGAGCCTGAGTACCTATGCTTTCTTCTTCCTTTACTTTCAACAAGAATAAGTTTAGAACATTGACACACAAGGATGCTGGTGGGTGGGAGTAGGGAACTTACTGGGGTCCTGCCTTGGCGATGCTGGCATATCCAGGCTGGCCCTCCTAGATTGTCTGGCCCCAGCCCATCACTTTCTAACCGAGGACACTGAGGCCCACTGAATCCCATGAGAAGGACTGTGCAGAATCTGAGGGCTAGAGTTCAGCTGTGCTGGGATGGCAAGCCTTGGCTGTTTCTACTTTATCATGCCCACGTGTACTTTACCCCCACAAAAATGTTGCTTTGAAACAGAAGATGAACAGGCTTCTAAAGGTCTTCCTAAGACCCCAACAAATAGAAAGATAGACTTAAACTCAAGCATATCAATAATTGTAACAGTCTCAAAACCTCAATTAAAAGTTAAGAATTGTCAGACTGGAAAAATAAAGCAAGGCTGACCTCTACTCTTTTCTACAGGAAACACATTTAAATATAAAGATGAAGACAGGTTAAAAGTTGAAGGATAAAAAACTAGATACTGTGCAAATTCTAATCAAAAGAAATGTGGGGTGGCTGGATTCATATTAGACAATGTAGACTGTAGAGCAAGTAATACTACCAGACAAATAGTAACATTTCATAACAATAAGAGTCCATTCAAGAAGACATAACAGAAAACAATTCCATTTACAATAGCATCAAAAAAATAAAATACCTAAAAATTAACTTAACCAAAGAGGTTCCCCTTCCCACATACCTGTCCTATACATCTCTTCCATCCAGCTGTTTTTGAATTATATACTCTTATAATAAACTGATCAACTGGTTTAAAAGAAAAGGAAAGAAAAGAAAGACTAGAAGGGCAGGCTCCTGGAACATCTGCACAAGGGACACTCTAGTTCAAGGTGAGCAGAGCAGTCAGGGGTTCTAGGGAGTTACAGGTGGGTTTCGCTTCACATAGCGGGATGAGTCACCATCCCAATTTCCCAAAGCCAAATTTTTTTTAAATAAATTTGCCAAAAATAAAGCAAACAAGTTTTGTTTTTGTTTTTTCATTTGTTTGTTTTTGTTTGTTTCCTTTTTACAAAAATAAAAGGAAAGAAAAGAAAGGGCTTTTTAGCAAGAACAGTTCTTCAGTGAGTTCTTAGGTAAGGAAATAAATATGCTGGGCATGAGACTCCTCCCGTAGGAGCAGTATGTTCCAGTCAGTTTCAGTTGGGGGTCTTTGTCCTGGCCCCGGACCCCTAGTGTAGACCTCTGTGTTAGATTGTGGCAATGGTTCTTTAACTGTCCCAGCTTTCTCTGGCCTTTCTAGCCATCCAAACCAACGGTGGGGGTGGGGGGTTTGGGGGTGCTGCCCTTTGCTTGGCAAACACTGAACTTGAGAGGTGTTAGTCCATCTTTGCCTCCCCAATCTAACCCAAGGCTTCCTGCCTAGCTTCTTGTCTCCTGCTTCCTGCAGTGGTCCCACCTCCATGCTCACCATGCCCCATTTTGCACCTGCCCAAGGCTTCTGGATTCTGACTCTCTTCCATGCCTCACCTGGCTGGGTGCAGAGTTATGTGCACAACTCTCTGACAACGCCAGAGGCCAGGGATCATATAGGGATTTTCAGCATCAGGCCCAAGTGTGGTGTGGGAATGGGACAGTGCGAGGTGTGGTGGTGAATTTCATTTGTGATTTGATGCTACAACAGGACAGATAAATTTCTCCTCAGAGCTGCTTCAGCATGCCACCTTTCATATTTCTGAACAGCCCATGTACTCTTGCACAACCCTGAGATTGAGTACCTCCTTCAATTTTGTGCCCTCAGCACCTCACTTGCCTCACCTGAGTTCCAGCTTTGTTTGTCAGTTCTCTTTTGATGGGAGATCTCCGGCAAGCTGGGCCATCACTGACCTCTTCCATCTTTCTAAGCTGATTGGTACAAGACCCTAGAGCTAACTTCCCCACCCTAAGTAAAGAGCCCCATGACTCCACTCCTCTCTGTTCTGAAGAAGTTACTACTGACCAAGCTTTGGGCACAGAATCTAAGTGATTTTATAAGAGAAAACATCTTCACCTAAAGACCGTGAGCAAGGCAATGTTTGCCCTCTGGTCATTTTTTTTCCAGCATTCTTGTAATTATTTATTGCTTCAGTTGCTATGGAAAGAAAACACCACTTACCATGACAACTGTAGCAGTCTAAGGTACACAGCTTGTCTCAGACCATGAAGCTTCAAAATACTGAAATGTGTAGGAGTTTCATATCCCTCCTTTTTTAAAACATCAATCAAACGTTCTTCTTTCCAGAAAAACCACCTGAGGATTCTCTTTCTCTGCATCACCTGTCATGAAGAACCAGAAGACCCCAACAAGGAATACCCAAGGGCTGAAATCAAAGGCAATTTTACTAAAAATTCAATTTTAAAAGGGTTGGTAAGGATAAAAAAATAAGTGGAGATTTATTGTGTGCCTCTGCTGCACCAGATGTGTGTAGCTTCTTTTATATACATTTCATGTGAGTGTGATTTTAGCACTTTCTATAGAAGAGAGAAACAGACCCAGGAAAGTTAAATAACCAGTCTGAGTCAGAACTGGGATTCAAACCCAGAGTGGACTGGGTCCATCAAGCCTAACATGAGCAGTCTGGTCATCTGATTATTGTAATGAGTTAAATACTGAGGGAGCAGAATGTGCCTTTAAAAAATAGTAAACAAACAGTTTTATTTTAAAAAACTGATCCAATTACTGGCCTTCTTGTCAGTACACCTTGGGAACAGCTACAGTCCTCTCTCATATGGCTCCCTCTGCCCTTGGTCAGATCAGAAATTATGAAGGTGGGTGATGAGTAAGGAATTCCTGCTGCTAAAGATGGCTACCAAAATGACACATAATGGAAAAAAGTATTGTCAAGAACAAACTTGTGGTTACCAGGGAGGAAAGGGAGTGAGAAGGGATAAACTGGGAGTTCGAGATTTGCAGATACAAACTACTATATACAAAATAGATAAACAAGCTTCTACTGTATAGCACAGGGAACTATACTCAATATCTTGTAGTAACCCATAATGAAAAACAATATGAAAAGGAGTATATGTATGTATATGTATGACTGAAGCATTGTGCTGTATCCCAGAAATTGACACAACATTGTAAACTGACTATACTTCAATTAAAAAGCAAGAATAAGCAAATAGGACCTAATTAAACTTACAAGCTTCTGCACAGCAAAGGAAACCATAAGCAAAACAAAACGGCAACCTACGGAATGGGAGAAAATTTTTGCAAACGATGAAACCGACAAAGGCTCGATCTCCAGAATATATAAGCAGCTCATATGACTTAATAAGAAAAAACAAACAACCCAATCCAAAAATTGGCAGAAGACTTAAACAAGCAATTGTCCAAGAATGAAATACAAATGATCAATAGGCACATGAAAAAATGCTCAATATCACTAATTATCAGAGAAATGCAAATCAAAACTACAATGAGGTATCACCTCACACCAGTCAGAATGGCCATCATTCAAAAGTCCACAAATGACAAATGCTGGAGAGGCTGTGGAGAAAAGGGAACCCTCTTATACTGCTGGTGGGAATGTAGTTTGGTGCAGCCACTGTGGTAAACAGTATGGAGATTCCTCAAAAGACTAGGAATAGACTTACCAGATGGCCCAGGAATCCCACTCCTGGGCATATATCCAGAAGGAACCCTACTTCAGGATGACAACTGCACCCCAGTGTTCATAGCAGCACTATTTACAATAGCCAAGACATGGAAACAGCCTAAATATCCATCAACAGATGACTGGATAAAGAAGAGGTGGTATATTTATACAATGGAATACTTTTCAGCCGTAAAACCAACAACATAACGCCATTTGCAGCAACATGGATGTCCCTGGAGAATGTCATTCTAAGTGAAGTAAGCCAGAAAGAGAAAGAAAAGTACCATATGAGATTGCTCATATGTGGAATCTAAAAAAAAAAAAAAAAAACATAAATACAAAACAGAAACAGACTCACAGACATAGAATACAAACCTGTGGTTGCCAGAGGGTAGAGGAGTGGGAAGGGACAGACTGGGAGTTCAAAATTTGTAGATACTGACAGGCATATGCAGAACAGATAAACAAGATTATACGGTATAGCACAGGGACATATATACAAGATCTTGTGATAGCTCACAGTGAAAAAAAATGTGACAATGAATATATGTATGTTCATGTATAACTGAAAAATTGTGCTCTACATTAGAATTTGACACAACATTGTAAAATGACTATAACTTAATAAAAAATGTAAAACAAAATTTTGAAAAAAAGGATGAGATTCATGGGTGGAGATCAAATATTTGAAAAAAAAAGAAAAAAATACACATCCTAATAATTATTTTAAACATGGCACAAAATCTCTGTAAAATACAGTTGATACCAATCATAATAGCTAACTAGGTGAAATAATTATAATATGAATATATGCTAATATGCTATTTGAAACCACCTGAAGGTAATTGTATACCCTAACCCCATGTCTTTCAAATAAGACCCACCTCATTCTCACAATTGATGCTGGATAATAGAAACCTCTGTGGACAGCTAATGGGATACTTGGGTAAATTAACAATAAGAATCATTTAATTATGCTATTTGATAAAGTATGGTTCCTACTGGATTAGTTAGAACTGCATCAAAGCTCTTGATTTACAGCCGTTTATAGCACAAGGTCCTGGTTGCTTCATGGTGCAAGGAACCGCCACAAACCCTTTAGAATGAAGAAAAGTGAGGAGATTCTTGGAAACCAAACTGAGCCTTCAACTCTACAAGGAGCCTTTGGAACTCACGGCACACTGAAGTTAGTATTCATCACAGTGTAACTAATTCTGAATCCAGCAGGTGAGCCTCTTCTCAGGTTTGTCTTGCAAGCTTGGCTTTCTTTTTTTTTCGTTCTTTTGAGGAAAGTTATTATTTTCCTAGCACTGAAGAAAATAACCAAGGTGAATGTATATGGAGCCAAGCTAAAGCATTGCTAGAGATAACTATCAAAATTAAGTGGACCACGAAACAGAATAAAGAGTTCAGAGGGAAACCCAGGTATGTATGGGATCATAGGATACAATAAAAGTGACACCACAGCTTATGGAAAAGGATATATTATTTGGCAGATTGTGCTGGGAAAGTTGTCTCATTATGGGCAGAAAAATCCAACTACGTTTCCACCTAACAACCTGCATGAAGGTGAATTCCAAATTGTTTCAAGAATAATTATGAAAGGAAAAAATAGTAGCATCCAAAAAGAAATTGTAAAAATATTTTCTTTTGTCTTGGGGTAGAAAAGGATTTCTTAAATAAAACTCGAAAACCGAAGATACGAGATGAAAATCCATTAATTTGATTAAATTAAAATTGAGGATTTCTGTTTAATAAAGGACACCACAGACAAAATTAAAAACAGATGGTAGGATGGGAGAAAATATTTGCAGTATCTAAAACCAAAAAAGACTAATATTTTAAAAGGATAAATTTGGGAGTTTGAGATTTACGAATGTTAACCACTGTATGTAAAAATAGATTTTTAAAAAGTTTCTTCTGTATAGCACAGGGAACTATGTTCAATATCTTGTAATAACCTTTAACAAAAAAGAATATGAAAACGAATATATGTCTGTATATGCATGCCTGGGACATTGTGCTGTACACCAGAAATTGACACATTGTAACTGACTGTACTTCAATTTTAAAAAATTGAAAAAATAAAAGCATTACAAAAAAGACAGGAAGTTTAATAGAAAATTGGGCAAAGGATAAAGGAACAGGGCATTTATTTAAAAAGGAAACTCAAAAGCAAATATATAAGATGTCCCTACACATTAATTAAAGCAAGTTAAAGCATCCATGTGATATCACCTTACACTTGTTGGCCCAGAAAAATTAGAAAGCTAAAGATTACAGTATTGACAAACCTGAGACATTGTTGAAATCCTCATGCTTTGCTGAGGGAATACAGAATAGGGCCAGCCACTTGGATAGCACTCAAGCATTACTCACTTAAATTAAGTATACACAAATGCCCAGAAATTTTCCTTTTATAGGTATTTTTAATTGAAATATAGTTGATTTACACTGTTTCAAGTGTATAGCAAAGTAATTCATTTATATGTGTGTGTGTATATATATATATATATATTCTTTCTTTTTCAGATTTTTTCCATTATCAGTTATTACAAGATAGCTGAATATAGTTGCCTGTGCTGTACAGTAGGTCTTTGTTGTTTATCTATTTTATATATAATAGTGTGTATCTGTTAATCCCAAATTTCTGATTTATCCCTCCCCCCTTCCCTTTGGTAACCATAAATTTGTTTTCTATGTCTATTAGTCTGTTTGTTTTGTAAATAAGTTAATTTGTCTCATTTTTTTTAGATTCCACATATAAGTGATATCATATGATATTTATCTTTCTCTGTCTGATAGTATGATAATCTCCAGGTCCATCCATGTTGCTGCAAATGGCATTATTTCATTCTTTTTTATGGGTGGGTAATATTCCATTATATATATATATCACATCTTTATCTATTCATCTGTTGATGGACATTTGGTTTGCCTCCAATTCTTGGCTATTGTAAATACTGCTGCAGTGAACACTGGGGTGAATGTGTCTTTTTGATTTATAGTTTTCTCCAGATATATGCCCAGAAGTGTGATTGCTCGATCATATGGTAATTCTATTTTTAGTTTTTTCAGGAACCTCCATACTGTTCTCCGTAGTGGCTGCACCAGTTTACATTCCTACCAACAGTGTAGAAGGGTTCGCTTTTCTCCACATCCTCTCCAGCATTTGTTATTTGTAGGCTTTTGATAATGGCCATTCTGATCAGTCTGAGGTGGTAACCCACTGTGGTTTTGATTTTCATTTCTCTAATAATTAGCATGGTGAGCATCTTTTCATGTACCTGTTGGCCAACTGGATGTCTTACGGCTGTTTTTATATATGTATAGGCATATATGTATGTGCATACATATATATAAAATCTTAACTTATACACACATGTTCATAGCAGCATTATTAATAATAGCATAAAATTATGAATTATTCATAATTCAAAAAGTTAGAAATAATCTAAATCTAAACATCCATCAACTGATGACTGAATTTTTTAAATGTACTTCATCCATACAATGGAATAGTATTCAGCCATAAAAACGAATGAAGTATTGGTTCATGCTACAATATGGATGAAAACATTATGCTCAATGAAATAAACCAAATACAAATGGACAAGTACTATATGATTCCATTTACATTAGGTATCTAGAATAGGGAAATCTGCAGAGACAAAAAGTAAATGAATGGTTGCTGGGTGCTAGGGGTTGGGGGAGATGGAACTTGACTGATAATGGGCATGGAATTTCCTTTTTTGGGTGATGAAACTGTTCTAAACTTATATTGTAGTGGCAGTTGCACAACTCTGTAAGTATACCAAAACCATTGAAATGTACACTTTAAATGGCTGAATTTGTAGTATGTGAATTTATTACAATAAATCTGTTACTTAAAAAGGAATGCATGAATGAATGTATGAGTACACAAAATAAATAAATAAATACACATATAAGCATGGTTTTGCATACACTTATGATGAAAGTGTACCCAGAACAAAAGAGTATCATTTATTCAATCTTCTGCTCCAGATATACCTGTCTCCTTTTTGCTGATGGCTGATCTTCCTGGACATTGTACATATTGTCTTCTCTTTTGACTTCCTCCAGTTCACTCTGTCTCAGATCCTCAGCTCATATTCACATGCTGGGCCTCAGTTGGGCCTTGGTCTGAACCACACTGCAGATACTGTAGGCCAATCAGAGCCCCCCAACAGACAGAGAGGATATGATAGACAACTTCTGACCGTCATTTCAGTGTTCATGACCCCCCGCATGGGGGCTGGATCTAGCAACTTGCTTTTATCTAATAGAATATGGCAAAAGTGATGGGATGACACTTCCATGATTAGATTACAAAAGACTGTGACTTGTGAATTTCATCTTACTAGCTCTCTCTCTCTCTCTTTCTCTTTCCCTCTTTCTCATTGGAACTGTCTCTTGCCCTCTTGCTTATTTAATGCCATGTTGTGAGATGCTCTATGGAAAGGTATACATGACAAGAAACCAAAAAATGCCTCTAGTCAACAGGACGTGAGGAACTCAAGCTTCACTCCAACAACCTATAAGGAACTGAATTTTGCTGCCTGCCATGTGGGTGATCTTGGAAATAAATCCTTCTTTGGTTGAGCCTTCAGATGAGATCACAGCCCTAGTTGACACCTTGATGGTAACCTTATTAATACTATAGCAGAGAATGTATCTAAGCCATGCCTGGATATATGACTCATGGAAACCATGAGGTAATAAATGTGAGTAAGCTGCTAGGTTTGGTGGTAATTTGTTATGTCACAGTAGAGCAGTTGTTAACTAATCCAGAAGATAAGTCATATTAAACATGCTCCTTCCCTGTCACCAGAACTTTGGAACCAAGCCTCCCTTGCAGTTGCATGAGGTCAAGTATCTGGCCCTATAAAATCTTCTCAATTTGGAGATTTGTTTGTACCGTTCAAAACTCTTCCTTGACTACCCAGTACCCTTAAGGTAGAATCCAAAATACATGCTTACTGTAGCTTACAAAATGATTTTTGATCTGGAAGACTTCTGGACTCATCCCACCCTCCCCTTCACCTTCTCTGCTCCAACCACATTGGTCTTCTTACTGGTATTGAACCAAAAATGTTTTCACTCTGGGGCATCACCCTTTGCTTTCTACATTTAGAAATCTCTTCCCACAAGACACTTGCATGACTCACTACCTCACTTCCTTCAGGTCTTGTCAAATATCACTTCCTCAAAGAGTTCTTTGCCAACAACCACTAAAATTGTCCTCAATTCCCAATCTCTAGTCCCATCTCTTACTTTATTTTTTGTGATAGAACTTATCACAGTCTAATATTATACACATTGACTTACACACTTGTCCTGTCTGTTCCCTCTAGAAAGTCAGTTCGTGAGGGCAGGGACTTCATTTTGTTCACTGTTGTAACTCCACTGCCTAGAACAGTGCCTGGTGCCTACATCCAGATCAGGAGAGCAGGTATTGGAAGAGATGACAAGTCACTTCCCAGAGAGTTCTAGAATTTGAAACAGAAAGGGGGAGTTTTCAGCAGCCAGAAAGAAATAGTCAGGTATTCAGAAAGCCCCAAACCCAAAGGTGGGCCCCCAGAAATTCCTGGGGGAAGCCAGGGCAAGCAGCATAAATGGAAAGAGCTCTCAGCAAAATCTCTCACTTTAGCTGCAAGACTAGTTTCATAAAAAGGCATTTCAGGTAGCTACTCAATAGACTCATCTTTCTATGTGGCTAGAAAATATATTCTTCATGAGGGTTACTTTTTCTAAGTTTTTTTGTATTTGCATTTTGTTCTTTCATGCCCAATTATCATGCATAATATAACTGCATGATTTAATTAATTGCCAAATTGCAATTGTGCAAAATTTTATGTATAAATAATTAGCGACAGAGGTAAACTCTTATTACTTTAGAACGAACAGCTGGTAGCTAATTGTATTCACAATTACCTAATTGTAGGTTTAGCAACTTCTAGACTTGTTTTATAGTCAAAATAGACCACATCTTTTTTAATTAAAATGTTTGTTCTAAATATTTGAAAAGGGAACATATAAGTGAAAGGTTGTAGTATGATTTTGTAAAGCATGCAGAGGAATACTATGTGGGATAAAATCTAATTAGAACACTAATTAATGTACCATCGAGAACAGATGAGATGGAGTTCAGGACTGTGTTTATCGTTGCAGTTAACAGATTCTATAAGATTGACATAATCCAATGGGAGATGATGTAAAAACATTCACAGAAAGTAAAAAACAGAAAAAACAATGTGAAGTAGATGAACGCAGGCCCAGTGAGTCTATATATCCTGGGGGCAGAAATGAGGGAGGCCCAAAACAAAAAGAAGTAAGGAAAGGGAGCTAAAGAAAACTACGTAAATCAAGTAAGGATTTGGAAGCCTAGGTATGCAATGTTAGGGAAAGAAACTATGTTACATCTCTGTGTTGCAGCTAACCATTGGTTCATCCTGCTAGGAAGTCAGGCAGTCCTTGGAAAACAATATGGTAGTATGTGTGAGCATAGCCTTTGATACAGTCATCTCCTTCCTGATCATAATTTCCAAAGGAAAAAAAATCTAAGCATAAAGCTACTCATTATAGTTTTACACACCGTGTGAATGATTCCAGGAATGAATAAAGGAAAATGAAGATGTAAAATAAATTGATGAAGTTACAAAGATTTTAATAAACAAGGGAAATAAAAAGGTTGTCTCATTCAATATCACATTTGAGGTATTTTCAGGAAGCAGTTAAAGTCAATTTATAAGTTTACGCGATTTCTCATACTGGATCTCCTCCTTTCCCATAAGAGGAACAAGAGTTAATGAATATCTTGATTAGAGATAAGGCATGTTTTTGGCAATTTTTTGTTATGGTGATTTTATTTTTATTGGTCATTAAACTTACTAATCAGCATTAATTCATAATTAGCATTAATTCAACTATGCAGTTTCAACCATTTAGAATGAAATTGAGCTAAGCATATTTGTAAATGTTTGATTTTTAAGACTAGCATGCAGATTATTCTTTTAAAGCCTGCTGTGTTTTGGCCAAATCATATATTTGGGGCACAATTTGCCAAGTAAGAGTATGAATTTTTTTAAATCCATATATGCGTTATCTATATCTATGTCTTTTATCAACTGAAAAGCTAAAACTATACCCGTATCCATAAATTCATGGTTAGTATTATTTATTGAATATTTGTGAAGCTGAGTTCCTTTCTTCTCCACTCATTTGTTCATAACCATACAAATTAAGCCAGTGGTTTTTAATTCTCAATTCACTTCAGTCCTGTAAACACATATTGACTATCTACTATACCCAAAGCAACATCTTTTATTAGGAACATTTCATCAGAAATATTTCAGCAGCAACATTTCTGGGCTCTTTCCTCAGGGAAATACATAGCTTGTGAACATTAGAATTGCTACTGTACGTATAATGGTGTTTAAGTTGGGAGAGTTGTTATTTACATTTAATCAAATGAAATGTCTCATTCTTTAACAACTCCCCATGCCGGCACCCCCACTTCCCAGTTTCTAGTCAAAAAAAACTATTTTTAAATCAGAATAAGCACCATATTTTTCCCAGATGCTTGATGTAACTGTTCTTTTTATGTCCACATTCTCAGCTTCCTTTAAATTCACACATTTCACTTCACTAACTAAACCCCCCATCCATTTTATCTAGAACTGATTTTTGCTTTTCTCTGATTTTTAATATCAATTCTCTGTCCTACATATGTTTTTGTATTGAATTACCTATTTATGATCTTAAACATTCTGTAAGACTTACTTCTCCAGCCAGGTGGTAGTGTGCAAGAAATGGGGCCCCCCGTCTGCTAGTTCAATGTTTTTTTTTTGTTTTGTTTTGTTTTTTTGTTTTTACTGTTGGGCATACCATGAGAACACAAAAGTAACCATGTATTAATTATTTGATAACCCTGTTGTATAACCTGCAAATAAACTACTGCAAACAATTGATACACATATTAACTCTTTAAAATTCTGGACAAGTTATAAAAGTCATTCAAGACTGCAGTCAAGTTTCAGAAATCCTAGCAGAAGCTGGGTGTTGCCCTAAAACATTCAGAAGTTGAGCTTAAAGAATATTTTCAAAGACAGGCAGTTTCCTTATTTCTCTGTTCACCACCAACACACATGAAGGTGGAAAAACAACTGCCAGGATCCTGCACCAAGAAAGAGATAGGAATGATCTGTAATTAAGATGTTACTCAGAACTGGATGATTTTAAATTTACTTTAAGATTGGGTACTCCTTAGTTGTGTTCACCTATGTCCCTTCCCTACCATCCCTTCCCCGCAAATTCATGTACATTACTTAGCAAAAGTCACCCTGAAAGCTACCAAATATGAAGCTTTAGTCTTTCTTGATTCTATTTATCATAAATTCAGAATGTCTAAATTAAGAATTTATAATCTTTGACGCTCAGGGATACTCATGTCCAGTCAAGTCAAAAAAGTCTCCTGGGGAGCTGAACTCAGTGTTTCTCCCCTCAAGGAAAATGACCAAGCCCTGCCTAGTATCAGCCCCTGGGAAAGACTTCAGAACCAGGAAGGATTTACAAATTTTTAAAATTGCCCTCTGTTTATACTTTAATTTTGAAGACTCAACAATTCCTTTAAATTCTGCTCAATGCTTAACCCGAGTGTTTCCATATTGAAAGCATTAAGTGGAATAGCTTCTGGCTGGAAAAATACAAACAAGTTTCAGTTATCTCCATCACTAAGAACCGGAGAACAAGGCCCACTCTGCCCAGCAAACAAGCAATTAGATTCTTGGATTTATGCAGCTTGATGAAAATAGTTGATGAACTTGCCAATATTCACTGCCTGTTGAGGACTTAGCTGATTCCTCGGCCCCACAGATACATTGTGAGTGATGGGAACTCTCAGTGAGGTTGTTTCAGCACTCTGGATCCTACTATTGAAACAATCATTCATTTGCTGCAACATGGATAGAACTAGAGATTGTCATACTGAGTGAAGCAAGCCAGACGGAGAAAGAAAAATATCATATCACTTATATGTGTAATGTGAAAAATGATAAAAATTCTATTTACAAACCAAAACCAACTCATGGACATAGAAAACAATCTATGATTACCAAAAGGGAAAGGGTAGGGGAGCGATAAATTAGGGGTTGGGGATTAACACACATTACTATACATAAAATAGATAAACAACAAAAGACCTACTGTATAGCACAGGGAACTACATTTGATTTCTTGTAATAACATAATGGAAAAGAATCTGAAAAGAATATATGTATGTATATGTATAACTGAATGACTTTGCTGTACACCTGAAACTAACATTGTAAATCAACTACACTTCAATAATTTTTTTTAAATCACTTACTGGTCTATGAGAGAGAGAACATTCAATATTAACAAGCATCTCACAAGCCAGAAGCTGCCAGTGCAGCCAAACAATAGGGCCCTTAAAAGCAACAACTTAACCAAAATATTCAAGTCTCTTTTCGGGACTGATCCCCTTAAACTTCACGGCTTTACGTTCCACAAGATCCAATCAGCTTCACCTTAGAGGATTCTAAGTTTTCTCCTTCTCTTACATGAATTCATTATTTATTCACACCTAATACTTCAAAATGGGTTAATGTGCAACACTGGACTGGGGGACTGGAGAATGTTCTGTGTCAGGTGAAAGAATGGAAAATGATTCCCTTTGAATGTTTTCAGATTATATACTTCCTTACTGATGTGGTCAAATGAACTCTAATTTAGACAGTCCTTCTGGATAATGTTGCATGTTGGTTTGTTGTTGAACATTCACATATCTCTTTTCAACCCTAATTGTTTGTTTATTTGAACGAGTCTTAGCTATGGTCAATGGTGAAATGTGAAGGGCTAATTTCAGCAGATGTTTGAAGCCAGCTCTGCTGAGAGCTCTGAAAGGAGTCTCTAGACAGGATCCCTGTGTAGGATGAGGGGGAAGGGACTGGAGGTCAGGGTCATAGGTAAACCAGCATCAGCTTCCAAAGGAGTGAAAGCAGAATCAAACCAGAGGCAGGCCAGGGTCTCATCCTGGGAAGTAAGCAAGAAAGATGTCACACAGGGAGTTAGAAGGTTGGAATAGAACAGGGATGGAAGAGGTGATGCCGGGGGTTAACAGCAAAAAGATGTTAAAACAACAACTAAGTACATGGATGGGCTGAGAACGAGACAGATCAAGATTGAAGCTTAGTTGGTTGGTACCTTCTATGACAATGAGATACAAGAGGTAGGATGTGGGTAATATTTCCCTGGTAATTACTGCTATCCAGACACTGTCAACCTACCATTTTGGAAATGCACCTCCTCGATCCAAAACAAGTTAAGAAGATAATAGGCGGGGTGAATGTACCTCCATCCATCCATACGGCTGAACTAACAGAACCTACTACCTGTGAGTCAGCAGTAGCTTAGCACATGATGGGCCCTTTGAACATTCATTTCTGACTCATCTCCTATGGAATAGCTCAGAAAGGACCCTTGCCCCTTTGTTCATTTCAAAATAGGTTGATCTGCATCTGAGATGGGGACAGGTGATCCATCAGCTGATTCGTGAGCTATTATGGCAGCTAAGACCACATAAATACAAAGAGGACTCAAATGAAAATAACCTTTCTGTGCAAAAAGGTCCCTGCCAATTAAAACTTGTGAAAGTTGTCTTTGTCCCCTTGTAGAGTAGTGTGGTTGTTAAATAGATGTCATTCCATTGTGTTGAACTTTAAATTGAATATTCAGAATATTTATGTAATACCTCTTCAAACTAAATTGAAATTTTCAGAAATATATATATTTAAATTACACTCTCATTGTGTGAAATTAGAGGACACAAACAAAATGTTATTTTTCTTAGAGAGCAGGTGATCTTTTCATGTAGTAATTTCAGAGGGTCATTTAATCAACAAAGAGATCTCTGAGATTATCATTTGTGCTTTTTATCAATATTACCCTGACATTGTATTGGCAACTGTGTGAAGAGTTTATATTGTGCTTTTTGAAAACACGGACTAATAGGAATTGTTTTCCTTATAAATAATGCATCAGAAAGAAAACACAGCCCTTTTCACTATCATTGTCAAGTGCTTTATTCCAATCATTTTGAAACAATTGAACATACATCATCTCTGTCTCTTTTTATGATTATAAAAGCAATGTGTGTCTTTGTAAAAAAAATGAAAAGTTTGAAGAACAATTGAAAAAAACCAATCTCATCAGGCAGAAGCAATCATGATACCATCTTGTTACATTTCCTTTCATAGTTGAGACCATATTATATGTAAAATTTTATACTCTGATTTTAGAAATCAGCATTACATTAAGTTTTTTCTTCATGCAATGAAATAAAATTCCACATCCTCCCTTTAATAGCTGCATAATAATATATCATATGGAGATGCCATAATTTATTTAAACATATACCTATTATTGGACATTTATGCTGTTTCTACTCTTCCTTATTATAATGTGATAATCATCTTTGGGCATAAAATGATTGCTTTACAATAATTCCAAAGAAATGATGTGCAAGAAACTATTCCCTTTGAATAAAGTTAAAGAAATGAAATTAATGTGTAAGGTCAAGAAAAGTCTTACAGCTCTTGATGTACATTGTGAAATTGTTTCACTAAAAATGGCTAAAAATTACTTTTCAAAATGACTAAATTCTTCAGCTTGATTATTCTATAGCCAGCTCCTAAGTAGACTAGAACTTGAATAACTTTAAAAGAGGGCATATTTACTTAACATTGAGCTTTGTTTTGATCTTTTAGACCTCAACTTTCTGCTATCAAATAAGCAAGAGCCTAATACATATGAAAGTATTTCTAGACTTCTGAATGGTCAGAGCTTGGAGGCATCTTGGTGAGAATCTTGTTTCAACTCCTTTTACAGAAGGAGATTGAGGAGCAAAGAGGCATGGAACATGCCCCAGGTGACACAGGGAATCTTGGCACAGCTGGGACTAAGTTGTAAGTCTCCTGAATCCCAACCCAGTGTTCTTCTCATAACACTGTACTGTATTGCAGAGTTTTTTTTAATATTAAAAAACTACAATTTTATTTTAAACTTTGACCAGACCATTAGCTCCACTCTGTTTCTTTTTTTAATTCTTATTTTTTATTGAAGTATAAGCAATTTACAATGTTAATTACAGGTGTACAGCAAAGTGATTCAGTTATACATATACATACATGTATATATTTTTTTCAGATACTTTTCCATTACAGCTCATTACAAGAAACTGAATATAGTTCCCTGTGCTATACAGTAGGCCATTATCGTTTATCTATTTTATATGTAGTAGTGTGTATCTATCCATCAACAGATGACTGGATGAAGAAAATGTGGCATATATATATACAATGGAATATTACTCAGCTGTAAAAAAGAATAAAAATGCCATTTGCATTTACTTTTATTACTATTAACCAAAGAGTTTATAGAGCAAGAGGTCTGGAATGGATATAACATGATTGTTCACTTTCTGATACTTTGTTCATCTTTGTCTGATGGTTTGTGCACTCTTGTGTAAGTATGTTATACTGAACACATTTAAAAATCACACATTATAGAGAAGCAAGAAATCTCTAACTCAATAAATCAGGTATGGTACAAAAGGTATTCTCTCATCTGCATGCAAAGATAATTGTCTATATACTAACTAGAAGATAAAATATTACATGTTTTATATATTAATTAAGAAACAATTGCATCCACCTGAGAAATGAGTAAGAAGGACTCACAAACAAGAATTAGATCAAAGAGACAATAAATGAAAAATTATAGACTGTAAAATCATGAAAACCAATACAGTTAATATTAAACTTATGAAATTTATCCAAATAAGTCTTCCTAGTTAATAGATGCCTTTGAATATTATCATCTAAAAAGTGAAAATAAAATAAAAATAAAAATAATTTTTAAATTTTTTTAAATAAAATTGCCAAATTTGGGAAAGGAAACATTAAATCTGAAGACCCATTGTTGGGAGTGGTGGGATAACAAAAACACCCTAAGAAAATGAGGGAGTATGATCTATATAATAAGTATGGGCCCTAGAATCAGGTGGCCTGCATCTAAAGCTCAGCACTATCACATTCATAGCACTATGAAGTGAGGCAGGTTATTGAACTTCTTGGAAATTAAATTTTCTGCTCTGGAAAAATATCAGCTTACCAAACACTTTCTGTAAAGTCCCACTTAGTCATGGTAAAAAGTCATACTTTTTATATGTTGCTGGATTCAGTTTGCTACCATTTTGTTCAGCTTTTTTTTTTTTTTTAGTTAATATTCATAAGGAATATTGGCCTGTAGTTTTCTTTTCTTATTATGTATTTTCTCTGATTTTGGTATCAGGGTAATACTGGCCTCATAGAATGTGCTGGGAAGTGTTCCCTCTTCTTCTATTTTTAGGTTGTTTAAGAAGGACTGGCATTCTTCCAATCCAAGAACATGGTATATCTTTCTATCTGTTTGTGTCGTCTTCAATTTCTTTCATCAGTGTCAGTTTTCAGAGTACAGGTCTTTTGCCTTTTTAGGTAGGTTTATTTCTAGGTATTTTATTCTTCTTGATGCAATAGTAAATGGGATTTTCCACTTAATTTCTCTTTCTGACAGTTCATTGTTAGTGTACAGAAATGCAACAGATTTCTGTATATTAATTTTGTATCCTGCAACTTTATTGACAAATTCATCGATGAGCTCTAGTAGTTTTCTGGTAGTGTCTTTAGGATCGTCTATGTATAGTATCATATCTGCCAACAGTGTCAGTTTTACTACTTCATTTTCAACTTGGATTCGTTTGATTTCTTTTTATTCTATGATTAATGTGGCTAGGACTGCCAAAACTATGTGGAATAAAAATGGTGAGAGTGAGTATCCTTGTCTTGTTCCTGATCTTACAGGAAATGCTTTCAGCATTTCACCATTGAGAATAATGTTAGCTCTGAGATTGTCATATCTGGCTTTTATTATGTTTAAGTATACTCTTTATCCCCACTTTCTGGAGAGTTTTTACCATAAAGCAGTGTTGAATTTTATCAAAAGATTTTTCTGCATCTATAGAGATGGTCATGTGGTTTTTACTCTTTAATTTGTTAATGTGGTGTATCACATTGATTGATTTGCAGACATTGAAATGGCCATATTACCCAAAGCAACCTATAGATCCAACACAATCTCTAATAAAATACCAATGGTATTTTTCACAGAACTAGGACAAATAATTTTAAAAATTCGTATGGAAACACAGAAGACACCAAATAGCCAAAACAATCTTGAGAAAGAAGAATGAAGCTGGAGGAATCATGCCCCCTGATTTCAGACTATACCACAAAGCCACAGTAATCAAAAGAGTATGATACTGGCACAAAAACAGACACATAGATCAATGGAACAAGATAGAAAGTCCAGAAATAAACCCATGCATTTATGATCAATTAATCTATGACAAAAGAGGCAAGATATACAAAGAAGAAAAGACAGTCTCTTCAACAAGTGGTGCTGGGAAAACTGAACAGCTGCATATAAAAGAATGAAATTAGAACATTCTCTAACACCATATACAAAAACAAACCCAAAATGGATTAGAGACCTAAATGGAAGACCGAATACTATAAAACTTCTAGAGGAAAACGTAGGCAGAACACTCTTTGACATAAATATTTTTGGCAGCAATATTTATTTGAATCTGTCTCCTAGACTAATGGAAACAAAAAGAAAAATAAAATATGGGACCTAATTAAACTTAAAAGCTTTTGCACAGCAAAGGAAATCATAAACAAAACAAAAAGACAACCTACAGAATGGGAGAAACTGTTTGCAAATGATGTGACCAAAAAGGCATTAATTTCCAAAATATACAGTTTATACAGCTCAATTGAAAAAAAAAACAAACACCCAATCAAAAAATGGGCAGAACACCTAAATAGACATTTCTCCAAAGAAGACATTCAGATGGCCAATAGGCACATGAAAAGATGCTCATTATCTCTAATTATTAGAGAAATGCAAATCAAAATCACAGTGAGGTATCACCTCACACCAGTGAGAATGACCATCATCAAAAAGTCTACAAATAATAAATGTTGGTAAGGATGTGAAGAAAAAGGAGCCCTCTTACACTGTTGGTAGGAATGTATTTTGGTGCAGCCACTATGGAAAACAGTATGGAGGTTCCTGAAAAAAGTAAAAATAGACTTGCCATATGATCTAGCAATTCCACTCCTGGGTATATACCCAGAGAAAACTATAATTCAAAAAGACACATGCACTCCAGTGTTCACAGAAGCACTATTTTTAAATAGACAAGACATGGAAGCAACCTAAATGTCCATCAATAGATGACTGGATAAAAAAGATGTGAGATATCTATCTATCTATCTACCTATCAATCTAATGGAATATTATTCAGCCATAAGAAAGAATGAAATAATGCCATTTGCAGCAACATAGATGGGACCTAGAGATTATCATACTAAGTGAAGTAAGTCAGAAAGATAAAGACAAATATCATATGATAACACTTATATGTGGAATCTAAAAAAAACTGATACAAATGAACTTATTTACAAACCAGAAATAGACTCATAGACATAGAAAACAAATTTATGTTTACCAAAGGGGAAAGAGGGGGGTGGATACATTAGGGATTTAGAATTAACAGATACACACTACTATATATAAAATAAACAACAAGGACTTACTGTACATTACAGGGAACTATATTCAATATCTTATAATAACATACAATGGGAAAGAATCTGAAAAAGAAATTATGTATGTGTATATATATATGAATCACTTTGCTGTACACATGAAACACTGTAAATCAACTATAGTTCAATTAAAAATAAAGCAGACTCAGAAATACAGAGAACAGACTACTGGTTACTGGAGATGGCATTACAGGGCTGGAGGAGCAGGAGGTGCAAACTACTGGGTGTAAGACAGGCTCAAGGATGTATTGTACAACACAGGGCATAGAGCCAATATTTTATAATAACTGTAAATGGAAACTAACTTTTATATAAAATTGTTTTCATTTTTTAATAATTTTTAAAGAGGAGTCATGTTATATATTTCACAGAACTAGAACAAATCATAGTAAAATTTATATGGAACCATCAAAGACCTAGAATTGCCAAAGCATTACTGAAGAAAAAGAAAGAGGCTGGAGGAATAACTCTCCCAGACTTCAGACAATACTATAGAGCTACAGTCATCAAGACAGCATGGTATTGGGACAAAAACAGACATATAGACCAATGGAACAGAATAGAGAGCCCAGAAATGAACCCACAATCTTTTGGTCAACTCATCTTCAACAAAGGAGGCAAGAATATACAATGGAATAAAGACAGTCTCTTCAGCAAATGGTGTTGGGAAAACTGGACAGCAGCATGTAAAGCAATGAAGCTAGAACACTCCCTTACACCACACACAAAA
Source organism: Camelus bactrianus (assembly GCF_048773025.1). Taxonomy (NCBI): domain Eukaryota; kingdom Metazoa; phylum Chordata; class Mammalia; order Artiodactyla; family Camelidae; genus Camelus; species Camelus bactrianus. The sequence continues at coordinate 115,026,277 of NC_133575.1, read as the reverse complement.
ATCAACTCAAAGTGGATCAAAGACTTAAACATAAGACCAGATACAACAAACCTCATAGAAGAAAATATAGGCAAAACATTATCTGACATACATCTCAAAAATATTCTCCCAGGGCAGTCTACCCAAGCAATAGAAATAAAAGCAAGAATAAACAAATGGGACCTAATTAAACTTACAAGCTTCTGCACAGCAAAGGAAAACATAAGTAAAACAAAACGACAACCTACAGAATGGGAGAAAATTTTTGGAAATGAAATCGACAAAGGCTCGATCTCCAGAATATATAAGCAGCTCATATGACTTAATAAGAAAAAAACAAACAACCCAATCCAAAAATGGGCAAAAGACCTAAACAAGCAATTGTCCAAGGAAGACATACAAATGATCAATAGGCACATGAAAAAATGCTCAATATCACTAATTATCAGAGAAATGCAAATCAAAACTACAATGAGGTATCACCTCACACCAGTCAGAATGGCCATCATTCAAAAGTCCACAAATGACAAATGCTGGAGAGGCTGTGGAGAAAGGGAAACCCTCCTACACTGCTGGTGCGAATACAGTTTGGTGCAGCCACTGTGGAAAACACTGTGGAGAGTCCTCAAAAGACTAGGAATAGACTTACCATATGACCCAGGAATCCTGCTCCTGGGCATATATCCAGAAGGAACCCTATTTCAAATAGACACCTGAACCCGAATGTTCATAGCAGCACTATTTACAACAGCCAAGACATGGAAACAGCCTAAATGTCCATCAACAGATGACTGGATAAAGAAGAGGTGGTATATTTATACAATGGAATACTACTCAGCCATAAAAACCAACAACATAACACAATTTGCACCAACATGGATGCTCCTGGAGTATGTCATTCTAAGTGAAGTAAGCCAGAAAGAGAAAGAAAAATACCATATGAGATCGCTCAAATATGCAATCTAAAAAAAAAAAACAAAAAACAAACAAAGCATAAATACAAAACAGAAATAGATTCATAGACATAGAATACAAACTTGTGGTTGCCAAGGGGGCGGGGGGTGGGAAGGGACAAACGGGATTCAAAACTATAGAATAGATAAACAAAACTATACTGTATAGCACAGGGAAATATACACAAGATCTTATGGAAGCTCACAGAGAAAAAAATGTGACAATGAATATATCTATGTTCATGTATAACTGAAAAATTGTGCTCTACACTGGAATTTGACACAACATTGTAAAATGATTTTAAATCAATAAAAAATTAAAAACAAATAAAGAGGTTTAAGTCTTCGATCCCTTTTGAGTTAATTTTTGTATATGGTGTAAGGGAGTGTTCTAGCTTCATTGTTTTACATGCTGCTGTCCAGTTTTCCCAACACCATTTGCTGAAGAGACTGTCTTTATTCCATTGTATATTCTTGCCTCCTTTGTTGAAGATGAGTTGAGCAAAATTTGTGGGTTCATTTCTGGGCTCTCTATTCTGTTCCATTGGTCTATATGTCTGTTCTTGTCCCAATACCATGCTGTCTTGATGACTGTAGCTCTAGAGTATTGTCTGAAGTCTGGGAGAGTTATTCCTCCAGCCTCTTTCTTTCTCTTCAGTAATGCTTTGGCATTACTCTAGGTCTTTGATGGTTCCATATAAATTTTACTATGATTTGTTCTAGTTCTGTGAAATATATCCTGGGTAATTTGATAGGGATTGCATTAAATCTGTAGATTGCCATGGGCAGTGTGACCATTTTAACAATATTGATTCTTCCAATCCAAGAGCATGGGATATCTTTCCATTTTTTAAAGTCTTCTTTAATTTCCTTCATCCATGGTTTATAGTTTTCTGTGTATAATTCTTTCACCTCCTCGGTAAGATTTATTCCCAGATATTTTATTACTTTGGGTGCTATTGCAAAGGGGATTGTTTCTTTCTTTTTCTGTTGATTCATCATTAGTTAAGGAAATGCAACTGATTTTTGAATGTTAATCTTGTAACCTGCTACCTTGCTGAATTCTTCAATCAACTCTAGTAGTTTTTGTGTGGACCTTTTAGGGTTTTCTATGTATAGTAACATGTCATCAGCATACAGTAACACTTTTACCTGTTCTTTTCCAATTTGGATCCCTTTTATTTCTCTCTCTTGCCTGATTGCTGTGGCTAGGACTTCCAGGACTATGTTGAATAGGAGTGGTGATAGTGGGCAGCCATGTCTTGTCCCAGATTTTAGTGGGAAGCTTTTGAGTTTTTCACCATTGAGTAAAACGCTGGATGTAGGTTTATCATATATAGATTTTATCATGTTGAGATATGTTCCCTCTATACCCACTTTGGCGAGAGTTTTTATCATAAATGGGTGTTGAGTTTTATCAAATGCTTTTTCTGCATTGATTGAGACGATCATGTGGTTTTTGTCCTTTCTCTTGTTGATGTGATGTATTACATTGACTGATTTGTGTATGTTGAACCACCCTTGTGTCCCTGGGATGAACCCCACTTGGTCATGATGTATAATCCTTTTTATGTGTTGTTGGATTCTATTTGCTAATATTTTGGTGAGGATTTTGGCGTCTATGTTCATCAGTGATATTGGCCTATAATTCTCTTTTTTTGTAGTGTCTTTGCCTGGTTTTGGTATCAGGGTGATGGTGGCTTCATAGAATTTGTTTGGGAGTATTCCCTCCTTTTCAATCATCTGGAAGAGTTTGAGAAGGACTGGTATGAGTTCTTCTTTGTATGTTTGGTAGAATTCCCTGGTGAAGCCGTCCGGTCCTGGACTTTTATTTGTAGGGAGGTTTTTTTTTTTTTTTTTTTTTTTTTTTTTTTTTTTTTTTATTGCTATTTCTATTTCCTTTCTAGTGATCAGATTGCTCAATTGTTCAGTTTCTTCTTGGTTCAGTCTTGGTGGACTGTATGTTTCCAGAAACTTGTCCATCTCCTCTAGGTTATCCAGTTTGGTTCCATATAGTTTTTCATAATATTCTCGTATGATATTCTGTATTTCTATTTCATTTGTTGTAATTTCTCCATTTTCCTTTCTTATTTTGCTAATTTGTGCCCTCTCCTTTTTCTTCTTTGTGAGTTTGGCCAGAGGTTTGTCGATTTTATTTACTTTTTCAAAAAACAAGCTTTTGGTTTGGTTGATTTTTTCTTTGGTCTTGTTAATCTCTATTGTATTTATTTCCTCCCTGATCTTTATAATTTCCTTCCTTCTGCTGCCTTTTGGGGTTTTTTGCTCTTCTTTTTCTGGTTCTTTTAGCTGGTGGGTTAGATTGTTTATTCGAGATTGTTCTTCTTTTTTGAGGGAGGCTTGTATCGCTATGAACTTCCCTGTAAGCACTGCCTTTGCTGTGTCCCATAAATTTTGTGTGGTTGTGCTTTCATTTTCATTTCTCTCAAGGTCTTTTTTAATTTCAACTTTGATTTCATCATTGACCCACTGGTTTTTTAATACATATTGTTTAATCTCCATGCTTTCCTTTTTTTCTCCTTTGTTTCTGTGTAGTTGATTTCTAGTTTCATGGCATTGTGGTCAGTAAAGATACTTGAGATAATTTCTATCTTCTTAAAGTTGCTGAGGCTTCTTTTGTGCCCAAGTACATGATCAGTCCTAGAAAATGTTCCATGTACACTTGAAAAGAATGTATATCCAATCTTGGGGGGGGTGTAATGGTCTGAAAATATCCACCAAACCTAATTTTTCTATTGTATCATTTAATTTCTCTGTTGCCTTATTTATTTTCTGTCTGGAAGATCTGTCTAGTGATGTTAATGCGGTGTTAAAATCTCCGACTATGATTGTATTCCCATCAATTTCCCCCTTTATCTCTGTTAGTAATGTTTTTATGTACTTAGGTGCTCCTATGTTGGGTGCATATATATTAATGTGTGTATTATCTTTATCTTGTATTACTCCTTTAATCATTATAAAATGTCCTTCTTTATCTTTCTTTATGGCCTTTGTTTTAAAGTCTATTTTGTCTGAAATCAGTACTGCAACACCTGCTTTTTTGGCTTTTCCATTTGCATGGAATATCCTTTCCATCCTTTCACTCTCAATCTATGTGTGTCCTTCTCCCTAAAGTGGGTCTCTTGTATGCAGCATATTGCAGGTCCTTGCTTTATTATCCAGTCTGCCACTCTTTGTCTTTTGACTGGAGCATTTAGTCCATTAACATTTACAGTAATTAATGATAGATGTGTGTTTATTGCCATTTTGAACTTATTTTTCCAGTTGATTTGGTATTTCCTCTTTGTTCCTTTCCTCTTCCTTTTGTGGTTTGGTAATTTTCCTTTGTATTATCATGGACTTTATTTAGTTTTTGTGACTCCCTTGTAAGTTTTTGGTTTGTGGTTACCCTTTTTTGTAAGTCTATTAGCCCATTACTATAACTGTTTTTATTAAACTGATAGTAACATGATCTCAAACCCATCCTACCGAGAACAAAAAATTTAAAAAAGAAAGAAAAAATATATTCTATATTTCCCTGCCTCCCTCTCCCACTCTCAATGATTTGTATGACTTCTTTTACAATTTCGTGTTTATTTTCTTTGTAATTCATGAGTTATCACCTTTCCAATTGTGAGTTTCTCATTTCTGTAGCATTCTGCTGCTTTTCTATTTATAGTAGACCTTTCAATATTTCTTTTAGCATGGGTTTAGTGTTGCTAAACTCTTGTAGCTTCTTCTTGTCTGTGAAATTCTTTATCTCTCCTTCTACCCTAAAGAATAGACTTGCTGGATAAAGTACCCTAGGCTGCATCTTTTTTTTCATTCAGGACTTTGAATCTATCTTGCCACTCCCTTCTGGCCTGTCATGTTTGTGTCGAGAAATCAGCTGAGAGCCTTATGGGGGTTCCCTTGTAACTCACTCTTTGCTTTTCTCTTGCTGCCTTTAGGATCATTTCTTTATCCTTGATTCTGGCCATCTTGATTATGATATGTCTTGGTATGGGCCTGTTTGGGTTCTTCCTATTTGGGACCCTCTGAGCTTCCTGTACTTGGATGTCTGATTCGTTCTTTACGTTTGGGATGTTTTCAGTCATGATTTCTTCAAAAACCTTTTCAGTCCCCTTTGATCTTTCTTCCCCTTCTGGGGCCCCTATTATGCAAAGATTGGCACACTTTATATTATCCCATAGGTCCCTTTTGTTGCTTTCATTTGTTTTTATTTGTTTATCTTGCAGCTCTTCTGATTGGGTGCTTTCTGTTGTCCTGTCTTCTAGGTCACTAATTCGTTCCTCTGCATTATCTAGTCTGCTTTGCACAGCCTTTAGATCCATTCTCATCTCAGCCAATGAATTTACTAATTCTACTTGGCTCTTCTTTATAGCTTCAATATCATTTTGACATATTTTATATCTCTAAACGCTATCTCTTTTAATTCCTTCAGTGCTTTGATCACACCTTTTTTGAAATCTTGATCTAGTAGGCTATCGATGTCTATTTCATTGATCATTCTTTCAGGGGATTTCGCTTGCTCTTCTAATTGGAAGTGGTTCCTCTGATTCTTCATCTTGCTCATACCTCTCTGGCACTGTGGCTTATGGAGTATCAGTTGTCTATTTCGGTTCTTACAGAGTTTATTTATTTATCTATCTAATGCCTATGCAGGAATAAAACTTAAAAAAAGGATAAAGAGAGAAAGAGAAATTAAAAAGAAGGGAGAAAAAGTGGTTTGAAAACAGTGTATAATGAATTACAGAAGAGCAAGTAGAAGCAGAATAGGAATCGGGTTTATACGTCTTTTAAAATCCTTTGAAAAAGGAGAAAAGAGGGGAAAAATGTATTTGAAACCTGTGTATAATCAATAACAGGACATCAAAACCAAGAGAAATAAAAATGAAATGACATGGATTTTTAAAAGTAATAATAGTAACAATATTTTTAAAAAATTTAAAAGTGATTGAAATTGGGAGTATATATAATTGTTTAAGAAGTAAAAATTAAAAGGGTAATAGAAAATAGAACAGGTAAAAACAGATTTAAAAAAAAAAAAAGGCTGGTGGTCTCCAGGAGACTGTGTGCTCTTACTGTGAATTCATTCTGTCTTCGCCCTGGTTTGGAAGCTCAGCTTGCTGTTTCCAGAGGCCCTCCATTGGCGCCTTCGTCTGTGCTGCTCCCAGTGCCTGTGGGCAAGCAGATCGCGCCCCCTCCCAACACTGGGTCAGGTGCTGCTCTCCTTGGCTGTGGGCAGGCGGGTCACTGCCCTTCCTGATGCCGCAGTCAGATGTTGCAGACTGGCCAGGTGGGAGGGCGGGTGGCACCCCCTTCCAGCACTGCGCCCTCTCCCGGCGCCGGTCTATCGGCAGCTCTGTGCCACTGCGCGCTACATAGGCGAGCTCAGGGAAGACCGAGAAACAGCCCAGTCCCTGCTCCGGGCCAAAACCTAGCTCCTTGTTTGTCTTGGTGGAGCAAGTTCTCTGAGGGATAAGGACGGAAGGATCCTATCTGTCTCGGGCTGTAGACAAGTCTCCGTCTGGCCTTTGAGGCTGCTAAGTCCTTGGGTGCGGATGCAGGTTTCTTCCCCGCCCCCGCCTGGGTGCTCAGCATCGTAGGATTTGGCGGCGGCGCCTGAGCCCCGCCTCTCTTCCCCCGAAAACTTTCCGCGGGTTTTCAGAGATGGGGGTGTGCACCCTTCCTCCCAGGGCACATCAGCCGTGCTGTTTCATGAAGGTCCCAGGTTGTTCTGCCCTATCATCCACTCATCCACATTGCGCAGCCTCCTGCAGTCCCCCGGGGCTGCCTCAGCGCAGCCGTCCCCGCCCTCCGCCCAGCTTAGGTGGCCTGGCCTGGCCCCAAGCTCCCGGCTCGTGTTTCCGGCTGGGTGTCGTGGGGACGCTCTGTGCCCGTTTAACTTAGTTCTGTCGGTCAAGCGCTGCTCCGTACAGATCCAAGCCTCGGAGGCTCCCCTTGTCCCGCTGGCCTCTCGGTTGGAGAGGGGAGCCCCAGTTTTCTTAACAAGTGGACTAATCAGTGTTGGGTTTGTAGCCTCCAAACACTTATTATTTTGGGGATGTTGTCAATGACTTTCAGTAGGGTGTGGTTTTTGGTCCTTTTGGAGGACTTTAGCCTCTTAAAGCATAGGGTAGGATATAACAAACAGTATGTGGTAAGTGGCCTAGGGGTGATTATTTGACGATTATTTTTCTGCCTTCGGGGGTGGGGGGTGGCACTCTTCATCTAATATAGGTTACTGCAATCTACACTGATGTGATGTGGCTACCCTCCAAGCCCCTGAAAGCACATGTAGAAATACCAAGACATTTTCCTCCTTGCCTGTGGGATAATGTTAAGCAAGAAATTTGTCTTTAGTGCTCAGACCTCCCCTAGTCCTTATTCCTAATTTCTGGCTAAATATGGACCTTCTGGTCTAAGTCTCCAACCCCACAGAACCCCTCTTCTGTCACTTCTCACACACCTGCCTCTTTCCTTCCTCCCTCCCCACCATTAGAGAACACACAGAGAGACAAACAAATTTTCACAACAGGTTTTTATTTTATTCATCACCGTGGGTGTATCCTGTTGGTGCATGGTTTGGTCTCTTAGTAGCTGGCCATATATCAGTGGCTAGACTTTAAGAGATTTTGCAGATGTTTCTGGGGTCACTGGCCCTGCTCCAATATTCTGGCTGCCCTGGTAATGACTTGAAGTGGTGGGCTTCTCCATGACCTCTTGGTTCTCCTCTGGCTCAGTTTGATTTTGATTCAGTGTCTCATTCAGCCTGTGATAATGGCCAAATAGTGTTGGTCCTTTAGCTTTCTTAGACTTAATTGAAGGAGTAGTTGTTTTTTGAGAGGCTTTTCTTCTCAAACTCCCTTGAAGGCTTCTTTTCACCTGCATGGTTCTCTTGGTCACCTGGAAAGACAATAGGGTGAGCACAGAGGAGCACTGGTTGGGGGAAGAAGGTGGAGGTGTATGGGAACAGGGGCTTCAGGAGAATGGATGTGGGCTGAGGAAGGGGTGTGTGCCAGGCAAGGACAGTGAAGGAGTCAAAGGGTCAGGGAGTCAAAAGGGAAGAAGAGGAGCTTGAGTGGGGTCATCTCACCTTTACGCTGCCTCTGGACCTGTGTTGACAGGGCATCTTCCTCTTCTTCCCTTTGGTGCTTGAAGCCTTTTGTTCCATAAATGTGCTAGGACTTGATGATTTCCTGGTCACCACCCTTGCCATGACAAAATTTTCCAGTGGTCTACCCCAGGCCTCCTGACCTGCCTATATATATATACCCCTCCCCAGGATCATAAAGGGCCACACCCTTTGGCCTTGTTTGCTCAGCAAGGCTCTCCCCCAGCCAGTGGTGATCCTGGGGGGCTTAGGCATCACAAAGCACCATCCCAACACACCCATGGAGGAGGGAAGATGCTGGCAAGGCCAAAATGCTCTGATGGGAGGAAGGGGGGCATTTTAGCACCCCTAAAGAGCCCTTCAAACTGACATGCCACCCTCGGCATCTCCCCATGGCGGTTCTGGTGGGCCACGTGGCAGGGAGAGGGTTTCTCCTCCAAACCTTTCCCCACAGCGACCCTCCTCAGGGGTTCATTCTGTTCTCCCCCATCCTTCACCATTACCTACTCTTTGTATGTCTTGCCTAAAACCCATCCATGGTAGTGTGGCCATATTTAAAACTGGAGATGTGACTCATCTAATTTCCCTCCTACAAATTCCACTTCACACTTTGAAGATCATTTGCCTCTTGGCTACTACCAAGGAACTTTTCATCCTACTTCCTTTTCCCAGTGTCTGCATAACTGCCGTCAGTGTTCTGCTCTCCAGTCTGAAACCACGGCCTCCAGGCTAGCAAGACCTCAGTGAACACACTTGCTTTGCTGGGTTTCCTAGTTTTGTTTCAAATGTGTGTGTGTGGGGGGGTCTTGCTCATCTCAGGAGGTGTACTACCCAGGCTTAGGTTTTAACAGTGTACAGAGGGTACGAGGCAGATATATAGATGCTGCAAGTTGTGCTGGGTGTTTGCACACAAGAAACTACAATCTAAAAGTGAAGAGTGCATGCAGGAAGGGGCTTCGCTTAACCAGAGAAAAATGTTACTTATGTAAAAAGCTCTTCTCAATATGTATCCTCACCCACAAGACACTTTTATTACCTTTTTTTTACAGATGGCACTTATAGCATCCTAACTCTTTTCCTTCTCCTGAAACCTTCTGGAGAAATAGACCTTACCTTCCTGGAGGGACACTGGCGACACTCCTTTTTAATAAACAGCTATAACAAGCTTCCAGATTCTTGGTGGAGATACTTTGTGATCAATTTCAGTCTGTTTACTTCCTTAGGTAAAATGTGTCTCATTTGAGCTTTGCCCCTACGAGAAGGAAATGATGGAGTTAGCCATAGGCCAGAGTGGTTATATTAAACTCAGAAAAAGGAGATTTCAGGGGAAAGAATATTATCAAAGCCAAAGAAGCCATTTCATAATAATAAGGCTGTCAATTAATCAAGAGAAGAAAAAAAAAATCCTTAACATTTTGCTCCTAATAGCAAAGCTTCAAACTACATGAAACAAAAACTGATAGAACTGCAAGGAGAAACAGACAAGTCCACAGTCTTAGAGATTTTAATACCTTCCTCTCAGTAAGTGAAAAAACAAACAAAATCAGTAAATACATAGAAAATATGAACTATACTATTGATTAAATTAACCTAATAGACATTTACATCATAATCCCAGTAACATCAGAATTAACATTCTTTTCAAGTGTACATGGGACATTTACCAAGATAGATAAAATATTCTGGTCATAAAGCAAGTCTCAATAAATTTAGAAGAATTCAACTCATGCAAAGTTTATTTTCTGACCACAATGGAATTAAATTTGAAATCAATAAGAGAAACATGTCTGGAAAATCCCCAAATATTTGGAAAATAAATAATGCACTCCTAAATAACTCATGGGTCAAAAAAGAAATCAAAGGGGAACTAGAATATATTTTAAACAGAATGAAAATGAAAATATACAGAATTTATATGATGCCACCAAAGCAGTACTTATAGGGAAATTTATATTGCTAAATGCCTATATTTGAAAAGAAGAAGTGCCTCAAATCAATGACCTCAGTTTGTCTCTTAAGAATCAATCTATATATAGGACGGAGGCCAAGATGGTGGAGTAGTAGGATGCTCATAGCTCACCCTCTCCCACAAATACACCAAGACTCACATCCATGGATCCACTCAGCCAACCAGAGCACCTGCAGAACTCCAACAGAACATCGCCCTCTTCAAAAGACAAAGACACCAAAAACCTGGTAGGAGAAAAGGAAAAAGAAAGAAGAAGAGGCTAAACAGTGCGGGACCAGTCCCGCGGGGAGAGAGCGGCAAAGGGGGACTAGCGCTCGTTTGCTGGGTCTCCCCCCTCCAACGGAGAGGCCAGAGGGATGGAGGGGGAGCCTCTGAGGCTCGGACCTGTATGGAGCAGCGCTTGACAGGCAGAACTAAGTCAAATGGGCACAGAGGGTCCCTGCGACACCCAGCCTGAGACGCGAGCTGGCAGCTGGGGGCAGGGCCAGGCTGCCCGAGCCGGGCGGGGGACGCGGGCAGCTACACCGAGGCACCCCGGGCGACTGCAGGGGGCTGCGCGCTGTGGCTGTGGGTGCACAGGGCAGGACCACCTGGGCCCTCCATGAAACAGCACGGCTGATGTGCCCTGGGGGGAAGGGTGCACACCCCCATCTCTGAAAACCCGCGGAAGGTTTTCGGGGGAAGAGAGGTGGGGTTCAGGCACAACCGCCATATTATCCAATGCTTAGCACCCAGGGGGGAGCGGGGGTGAAACCTGAATCGGCACCTGGGGGCGCAGCAGCATCAAAGGCCAGACGGAGACTTGTCTACAGCCCGAGGCAGATAGGATCCTTCTGCCCTGGTCCCACAGAGAACTCGCTCCACCAAAACACACAAGGAGCTGGGTTCTGGCCCGGAGCCGGGACTAGGCTGTCCCTCGGTCTTCCCCGAGCCCACCTGCGGAGCGCCGACCTGAGACGGAGCGCGCAGCGGCACAGAGCTGCCGAGCGACCAGCGCAGAGAGAGGGCGGGCGGCTCCCCGCATTTACGGCAGGAAAGCAGCCCCTGACCATAGTGCTCGGGGTGGAGGGGGGGGGCAGCCACCCGCCGCCCACAGCAGAGGACAGCTGCACCTGACCCAGTGTTGGGAGGGGCAGTGATTTGCTTGCTGACAGGCACTGGGAGCAGCACAGACGAGGGCACCAATGCAGGGCCTCTGCAAATAGCAAGCTGAGTTTCCAAAACAGGGAAGACAGAAAGACTCCTCATTAAGATCACACAGTCTCCAGGAGAACACCCTCTCCCTTTTTTTTAAAAAATCTGTTTTTACCTGTTCTATTTTCTACTACCTTTTTAATTTTTACTTTTTAAATAACTATATATGCTCTTAGTTTTAATCCCTTTTAAATTTTTCTTTTAAAATATTTTTATTATTATTATTTAAAAAAAAACACATCATTTCGTTATTTCTCTTGGTTTTGATCTCCTGTTATTGATTATACACAGGATTCAAAAATGTTTTTCCCCTTTTCTCCTTTTTTAAAAGTTTTTAAAATGTCTCAACCCGACTGCTATTCTGCTTCAACTTGCTCTTCTATTATTCATTATACACTGTTTTCAAGGTTTTTTCCTCCTTGCTTTTAAAATTCTCTCTTTACTTTATCCTTTTTTATCTGTTCTATTTTCTAACACATTTTTAATTTCTACTTTCTAAACAATTGTATATGCTTCTAGTTTTAATTCCTTAAAATTTTTCTTTTAAAGTAGTTATATTATTATTATTTTTAAAAAACCACCTGATTTCGTTTTCATTTCTTTTGGTTTTGATCTCCTTCTATCGATTATGCAGAGGTTTCAAATAATGTTTCTCGATCTTTTTCCCATTTTTAAGGGTTTTTAAACAGACGTCTCAACTCGATTGCTAGTCTGATTCAGATTGCTCTTCTATAATTGATTATACACTGTTTTCAAGCCTTTTTTTTCTCCCTTCTTTTTAACTTCTCTTTCTCTCTTTATCCTTTTTTTAAGTTTTATTCCTGCATAGGCATTAGATAGATAAATAAATAAACTCTGTAAGAACCGAAATAGACAACTGATACTCCATAAGCCACAGTGCCAGAGAGGTATGAGCAAGATGAAGAATCAGAGGAACCACTTCCAATTAGAAGAGCAAGCGAAATCCCCTGAAAGAATGATCAATGAAATAGACATCGATAGCCTACTAGATCAAGATTTCAAAAAAGGTGTGATCAAAGCACTGAAGGAATTAAAAGAGATAGCGTTTAGAGATATAAAATATGTCAAAATGATATTGAAGCTATAAAGAAGAGCCAAGTAGAATTAGTAAATTCATTGGCTGAGATGAGAATGGATCTAAAGGCTGTGCAAAGCAGACTAGATAATGCAGAGGAACGAATTAGTGACCTAGAAGACAGGACAACAGAAAGCACCCAATCAGAAGAGCTGCAAGATAAACAAATAAAAACAAATGAAAGCAACAAAAGGGACCTATGGGATAATATAAAGTGTGCCAATCTTTGCATAATAGGGGCCCCAGAAGGGGAAGAAAGATCAAAGGGGACTGAAAAGGTTTTTGAAGAAATCATGACTGAAAACATCCCAAACGTAAAGAACGAATCAGACATCCAAGTACAGGAAGCTCAGAGGGTCCCAAATAGGAAGAACCCAAACAGGCCCATACCAAGACATATCATAATCAAGATGGCCAGAATCAAGGATAAAGAAATGATCCTAAAGGCAGCAAGAGAAAAGCAAAGAGTGAGTTACAAGGGAACCCCCATAAGGCTCTCAGCTGATTTCTCGACACAAACATGACAGGCCAGAAGGGAGTGGCAAGATAGATTCAAAGTCCTGAATGAAAAAAAAGATGCAGCCTAGGGTACTTTATCCAGCAAGTCTATTCTTTAGGGTAGAAGGAGAGATAAAGAATTTCACAGACAAGAAGAAGCTACAAGAGTTTAGCAACACTAAACCCATGCTAAAAGAAATATTGAAAGGTCTACTATAAATAGAAAAGCAGCAGAATGCTACAGAAATGAGAAACTCACAATTGGAAAGGTGATAACTCATGAATTACAAAGAAAATAAACACGAAATTGTAAAAGAAGTCATACAAATCATTGAGAGTGGGAGAGGGAGGCAGGGAAATATAGAATATATTTTTTCTTTCTTTTTTAAATTTTTTGTTCTCGGTAGGATGGGTTTGAGATCATGTTACTATCAGTTTAATAAAAACAGTTATAGTAATGGGCTAATAGACTTACAAAAAAGGGTAACCACAAACCAAAAACTTACAAGGGAGTCACAAAAACTAAATAAAGTCCATGATAATACAAAGGAAAATTACCAAACCACAAAAGGAAGAGGAAAGGAACAAAGAGGAAATACCAAATCAACTGGAAAAATAAGTTCAAAATGGCAATAAACACACATCTATCATTAATTACTGTAAATGTTAATGGACTAAATGCTCCAGTCAAAAGACAAAGAGTGGCAGACTGGATAATAAAGCAAGGACCTGCAATATGCTGCATACAAGAGACCCACTTTAGGGAGAAGGACACACATAGATTGAGAGTGAAAGGATGGAAAGGATATTCCATGCAAATGGAAAAGCCAAAAAAGCAGGTGTTGCAGTACTGATTTCAGACAAAATAGACTTTAAAACAAAGGCCATAAAGAAAGATAAAGAAGGACATTTTATAATGATTAAAGGAGTAATACAAGATAAAGATAATACACACATTAATATATATGCACCCAACATAGGAGCACCTAAGTACATAAAAACATTACTAACAGAGATAAAGGGGGAAATTGATGGGAATACAATCATAGTCGGAGATTTTAACACCGCATTAACATCACTAGACAGATCTTCCAGACAGAAAATAAATAAGGCAACAGAGAAATTAAATGATACAATAGAAAAATTAGGTTTGGTGGATATTTTCAGACCATTACACCCCCCCCAAGATTGGATATACATTCTTTTCAAGTGTACATGGAACATTTTCTAGGACTGATCATGTACTTGGGCACAAAAGAAGCCTCAGCAACTTTAAGAAGATAGAAATTATCTCAAGTATCTTTACTGACCACAATGCCATGAAACTAGAAATCAACTACACAGAAACAAAGGAGAAAAAAAGGAAAGCATGGAGATTAAACAATATGTATTAAAAAACCAGTGGGTCAATGATGAAATCAAAGTTGAAATTAAAAAAGACCTTGAGAGAAATGAAAATGAAAGCACAACCACACAAAATTTATGGGACACAGCAAAGGCAGTGCTTACAGGGAAGTTCATAGCGATACAAGCCTCCCTCAAAAAAGAAGAACAATCTCGAATAAACAATCTAACCCACCAGCTAAAAGAACCAGAAAAAGAAGAGCAAAAAACCCCAAAAGGCAGCAGAAGGAAGGAAATTATAAAGATCAGGGAGGAAATAAATACAATAGAGATTAACAAGACCAAAGAAAAAATCAACCAAACCAAAAGCTTGTTTTTTGAAAAAGTAAATAAAATCGACAAACCTCTGGCCAAACTCACAAAGAAGAAAAAGGAGAGGGCACAAATTAGCAAAATAAGAAAGGAAAATGGAGAAATTACAACAAATGAAATAGAAATACAGAATATCATACGAGAATATTATGAAAAACTATATGGAACCAAACTGGATAACCTAGAGGAGATGGACAAGTTTCTGGAAACATACAGTCCACCAAGACTGAACCAAGAAGAAACTGAACAATTGAGCAATCTGATCACTAGAAAGGAAATAGAAATAGCAATAAAAAAAAAAAAAAAAAAAAAAAAAAAAAAAAAAAAACCTCCCTACAAATAAAAGTCCAGGACCGGACGGCTTCACCAGGGAATTCTACCAAACATACAAAGAAGAACTCATACCAGTCCTTCTCAAACTCTTCCAGATGATTGAAAAGGAGGGAATACTCCCAAACAAATTCTATGAAGCCACCATCACCCTGATACCAAAACCAGGCAAAGACACTACAAAAAAAGAGAATTATAGGCCAATATCACTGATGAACATAGACGCCAAAATCCTCACCAAAATATTAGCAAATAGAATCCAACAACACATAAAAAGGATTATACATCATGACCAAGTGGGGTTCATCCCAGGGACACAAGGGTGGTTCAACATACACAAATCAGTCAATGTAATACATCACATCAACAAGAGAAAGGACAAAAACCACATGATCGTCTCAATCAATGCAGAAAAAGCATTTGATAAAACTCAACACCCATTTATGATAAAAACTCTCGCCAAAGTGGGTATAGAGGGAACATATCTCAACATGATAAAATCTATATATGATAAACCTACATCCAGCGTTTTACTCAATGGTGAAAAACTCAAAAGCTTCCCACTAAAATCTGGGACAAGACATGGCTGCCCACTATCACCACTCCTATTCAACATAGTCCTGGAAGTCCTAGCCACAGCAATCAGGCAAGAGAGAGAAATAAAAGGGATCCAAATTGGAAAAGAACAGGTAAAAGTGTTACTGTATGCTGATGACATGTTACTATACATAGAAAACCCTAAAAGGTCCACACAAAAACTACTAGAGTTGATTGAAGAATTCAGCAAGGTAGCAGGTTACAAGATTAACATTCAAAAATCAGTTGCATTTCCTTAACTAATGATGAATCAACAGAAAAAGAAAGAAACAATCCCCTTTGCAATAGCACCCAAAGTAATAAAATATCTGGGAATAAATCTTACCGAGGAGGTGAAAGAATTATACACAGAAAACTATAAACCATGGATGAAGGAAATTAAAGAAGACTTTAAAAAATGGAAAGATATCCCATGCTCTTGGATTGGAAGAATCAATATTGTTAAAATGGTCACACTGCCCATGGCAATCTACAGATTTAATGCAATCCCTATCAAATTACCCAGGATATATTTCACAGAACTAGAACAAATCATAGTAAAATTTATATGGAACCATCAAAGACCTAGAGTAATGCCAAAGCATTACTGAAGAGAAAGAAAGAGGCTGGAGGAATAACTCTCCCAGACTTCAGACAATACTCTAGAGCTACAGTCATCAAGACAGCATGGTATTGGGACAAGAACAGACATATAGACCAATGGAACAGAATAGAGAGCCCAGAAATGAACCCACAAATTTTGCTCAACTCATCTTCAACAAAGGAGGCAAGAATATACAATGGAATAAAGACAGTCTCTTCAGCAAATGGTGTTGGGAAAACTGGACAGCAGCATGTAAAACAATGAAGCTAGAACACTCCCTTACACCATATACAAAAATCAACTCAAAATGGATTAAAGACTTAAACTTAAGACAAGATACAATAAACCTCCTAGAGGAAAATATAGGCAAAACATTATCTGACATACATTTAAAAAATTTTCTCCTAGAAGAAGTAAAAGCAAGAATAAACAAATGGGACCTAATTAAACTTACAAGCTTCTGCACAGCAAAGGAAACCAGAAATAAAACAAGAATAAAACCTACGGAATGGGAGAAAATTTTTGCAAATGAAACCAACAAAGGCTTGATCTCCAGAATATATAAGCAGCTCATACAACTCAATAAGAAAAAAATAAACAACCCAATCCAAAAATGGGCAGAAGACCTAAACAAGCAATTCTCCAAGGAAGACATACAAATGATCAAAAGGCACATGAAAAAATGCTCAATATCACTAATTATCAGAGAAATGCAAATCAAAACTATGATGAGGTATCACCTCACACCAGTCAGAATGGCCATCATTCTAAAATCCACAAATGACAAATGCTGGAGAGGCTATGGAGAAAAGGGAACCCTCTTATACTGCTGGTGGGAATGTAGTTTGGTGCAGCCACTGTGGTAAACAGTATGGAGATTCCTCAAAAGACTAGGAATAGACTTACCGTATGACCCAGGAATGCTGCTCCTGGGCATATATCCAGAAGGAAGCCTACTTCAAAATGACACCTGCACCCCAATGTTCATAGCAGCACTATTTACAATAGCCAAGACATGGAAACAGCCTAAATGTCCATCAACAGGTGACTGGATAAAGAAGAAGTGGTATATTTATACAATGGAATACTATTCAGCCATAATAATGAATAAAATAATGCCATTTGCAGCAACATGGATGCTCCTGGAGAATGTCATTCTAAGTGAAGTAAGCCAGAAAGAGAAAGAAAAATACCATATGAGATCGCTCATATGTGGAATCTAAGAAAACAAACAAACAAGCAAAGCATAAATACAAAACAGAAATAGACTCATAGACATAGAATACAAACTTGTGGTTGCCAAGGGGGTGGGGAGTGGGAAGGGACATACTGGGATTTCAAAATGTAGAATAGATAAACAAGATTATACTGTATAGCACAGGGAAATATATACAAGATCTTATGGTAGCTCACAGAGAAAAAATGTGACAATGAATATATATATGTTCTGGTATAACTGAAAAATTGTACTCTACACGGGAATTTGACACAACATTGTAAAATTATTATAAATCAATAAAAAATGTTAAAGAAAAAAGAAGATATAGCACTTGTAAATATATATATGTGCACCCAAAATGGAGCACCTCAATTTATAAAGCAAATATTAACAGACATAAAAGGAGAAATCAACAGTAACTCAATAATAGTAGAGAACTTTAACACCCCACCTACATCAATGGACATATCATTCAAAGAGAAAATCAAGAAGGAAACACTGGTCTTAAATAACACATTAGACCAAATGGATTTAGTTGATAAACATAGAGCATTCCATTCAAAAGCAGCAGAATACACATTCTTTTCAAGTGCACATGGAACATTCTCCAGGATAGATCATGTGCTAGGCCACTAAACAAGCCTCAGTAATTTAAGAAAATTAAAATCATATCAAGCATCTTTTCTGAACACAATGCTATGAAACTGGAACTCAACTACAAGACAAAATACTGCAGAAAACACAAACACATGTAGGCTAAACAATATGCTATTTAACAACCAGTGGTCACTGAAGACTTCAAAGAGGAAATCAAAAAATGCCTAGAGATTAATGAAAACAAAAACATGACGATCCAAAACCTATGGGATATAGCAAAAGCAGTTTTAAGAGGGAAGTCTATAATAATACAAGCTCACTTCAGGAAACAAGAAAAATCTAAAATAAACAACCTAACCTTACATACACCTAAAGGAACAAAAAAAAAGGAAAATAAGCAAAACCCAAGGTTAGTAGAAGGAAAGAAATCATAAAGATAAGAGCTGAAATAAATGAAATAGAGACTCAAAAAACAGTAGAAAAGATCAAAGAAACTCAGATCTGGTTCTTTGAAAAGATAAACAAAATGGATAAACCTTTAGCCAGACTTACCAAGAAAAAAGGGAGAGAGCCCAAATCAATAAAATGGGACATGAAAAAGGAGACGTCACAAACACAATAGATGCAAAAGATCATAAGAGACTAGTATGAGCAATTATACACCAATGAAATGGACAACCAGAAAGAAATGGACAAATTCTTAGAAAGGTACAATCTCCCAAGACTGAAAGAGAAAGAAATAGAAAATATGAACAGACCACTTACCAGTTCTGAAACTGAATCAGTAATTTTAAAAACATGCATACTCACAGATACTGAGAACAAATTAGTGGTTACCAGTGGGGAGGTGGGCAATAAAGGGGTAGGGGAATGGTAGGTATAAACTACTGGATGTATGATATGCTCAAAGATGTATTGTACAACAGGAGGAATATAGCCAATTTTTGTAATAACTGTAAATGGAAAGTAACCTTTAAATTGTATAAAAATTTAAAAAATACATCACATAAAAATTAACTTAAAATGGATCATGAATTTACATGTAAAGCATAAAACAATAAAACCTTTGGAAAAATATGACAAAATCTTTAGGATTTAGGACATGGCAAAGAGTTCTTAGACTTGACACCAGAAGGAGGATATGTAATGAAAAATCAATAAATTCAATCTGATCAAAATGTAAAACTTTTACTCTGCAAAAGCCATGTGAAGACTAATAAAAGATAGGCTGCAGACTAAGAGAAAATATTACAAAGCACATATCCAACAAAGGACTTGTATCTGGTATACATGAAGAGTTCTCAAATTCAACAATAAAAATAATAAGCCAATTAGAAAATGGGCAAGCAACATGAATATATATTTCACCACAGAAGGTATAAAGATTACAAAAATCACATGAAAAAATGTTCACTGTCATTAGCCATCAAAGAATGCAAATTATAACCACAATGAGATATCACCACATACCTATCAGAATGGCTAGACTAAAAAGAATGACACCATCAAATACTGGGAAGGGTGTGAAGAAGCTGGATCACATATAAATTGTTGGGAGGAATGTAAAATGTCAGCCACCATGGAGAACTGTTTGGCAGTCTTTTTTATAAAACTAAATATGCAATTTCTGTACAATCCAGCAACTGCACTCTTGAACATTTTATTCCAGAGACATTAAAATTTATGTTCATACAAAATCCCATACACAAATGTTTATAAGAGCTTGATTTGTAATAATCCCAAACTGGAAACAACCCAGATGTCCTTCAATGGTGAATGGATAAACAAACTGAGGTATCAGTCAAAAGATGGGATTCTACTCACCAATAACAAGGAATGAACTAATGATACATGCAACAACCTGGATGACTCTCCAGAGAATTATGCTGAGTGAAAAAGTTAATCCTGAGAAGATGCATATTGTATGAACCCATTTATATAACATTCTTAAAATGACAACATTACAAAGATGAAGAACAGATTAGTGGTTGCCAGGAGATAGGGATGGGACCATAGTGTAGTCACTGGAGGGAGATAGATGTGGTTATAAAGGGCAATATGAAGGATCTTTGTGATGATGGAAGAACTCTTCAGAGTCTTGATGGTGATGGTGGATACATGAACCTGCCCAGGGGATAAATTTGTATAGAATTTAACATACACAAGCACAAATAAAAATGGAAAAATATGAATAAGATCAGTGGATTGTATCCCTGTCAATATCCTGGTTATGAAATTATACTATAATTTTGCAAAGTGTTATTACTGGGGCAACTGGACACAGTTTCTGGACAGATCCCCAACACAAGGTCTCTTTACATTTCTCAAAATTGCATTGGAATCTACAAAGATCTCATTAAAAATAAACTCCAAGGAGTCATTAATAACCTAAGTGTGAGAAACATCACTTTAAAGCTTTTAGAGGAAAACAAAGGAGACTATCTTTATAACTCTATGGTAAGAAAAGATTTATTTTAGGAAGATAGGAGCACAAACCATAAAGTTAAAGATTGATAGATGTGAGTTCATTTAAATAAAAATTCTATGCAGCAAATCCCATTTTTAAAGGTGTAAAGACAAGCTACAGAGTGCTAGAAGATATGTGCAGCATCAGTATCTGGCAAAAGACTGATATCCAGCAATCAACAAACAAAAAAAAAGGATTTTAAAAATGGGCAAAAGAGTTAGACAGGCAACTCCCAGAAGAGGAAACCTGATCAATGTACATGTTAAAAGGTACTCAACCATACAAATCATCTGAGAGATGCCTAAACACCACAAGAAACCATGTCACACCCATCAAATTGGCAAGAATTTAAAAGGTCTGACAGTATCAGGTGTTGGCAAAGAAGTGGGACAACTAGGGCTCTCATACACTGCTTGTAGTGTGTAACTGAATGCAATCAACTTAGGAAGTAATTTGGTAACATCCAGTAAAGTTAAAGATGCATGTATTTCCAACCCAACAATTTCATTCACAGATCTATAACCCAAATAGTGGCTTGAAATATTTTTTGGTCATGAGTCACAGTATGAAATAATTTTAAGTTGTAACCCAATGTATGTTTATAATTGGAGCTAAAGTTTTCTGCCAGAATTTTTATGCTGCATGCAAATCCTTTCTGATATTTTCATTTTATTCATTTTAGTTTTTTAAGGCTCAGTACAATTCATTAAATTGATTTCATAACCCACTAACGCAGGAGTTCTCAATCTTGGCTACTTATTACAATCATCTTGTTGGCTTTTAAATCTCCACTAGCCAGGCCACAACCAAAAAAAAAAAAAAATTACTATATTTGGAAACACCAAGCACCATCAACAGGAGAATAGATAAGTGCACTGTGCTATATCTTTTAAATGGAATAGTGTACAGTAGTTAAAATATATGAACCAAAAGTACGTACATCAACATGGATGGTTTTCAAGGACAGGTAATGAACAAAGCAAGTTGCAGAATACTAACTTATAGCATGATACCATTTTGCGAGGCTTAAAAACATGAGAAATAAGATTATATATTTTGATGGATAGATACATATTGAGTGAAAAACTAAAGAAAGGCATGAGAATGAAAACCACTAAATTCAGAATAGTAATTACCTTGGGGAGGAGGCAGGAGAAAGAAATCAGGGGGCAGGGTGGACAGGGGACTTTAATTGCATTTTGTACTGTTTAACTACTTAAGCCAAATGGTGGGCATATAAGCAGGGATTGTATTACTCTTTTTTGCATATTTGTATGTCTGATATGTTTTATACTAAAAAATTAGTCCAAAGGACTGGTAAATCATCAGGGGGAATAGAAAAGAGAAGGGCTGTACAGAAGCTCCGAGTTTAGGAGCAAGTGGGTGGGAGGAGCACATCATTCTTGCTCTCTACCCAAGCGGGGCATCTGCCACTGTGCTTGACTGCCAATGTGCATAGAAAATGACGATGCTACACAAATGCTGAGCCCTTGGGGCTAGTGTTTCATTAGTAACTTGAACAGAAGTAAGCTCAGATGACAGTCCAGATCTTTCAATCCCACTTTAGAGACAAACTTTTCCTTGTTGGTTTTCTCTCGGGGTATAGCTGAGACTAGAACACAGAGCCCTGGGAACAAGGTCAGTCTATGCTAACACCATCATCATCAACCACAAACATTTCTCTGGTACAGCTGAAGGCTGGAACTAGAGCAAGAAAAAGAAAACTGGCATCCCTGATCCTTTGAATAAGAACCAGCCCCTGCTAAAGCTGTGAGTTATCAGCCATGATTATTCTTGGGTGTAATCAAGCTGCCGACATCCAGCTTGTCTAGCTAAAGTCACTTGCTATCCCACTGAGAGAATGAATGATGGAGGAGGTGAAGGAGTTGATTTTGGATCCAGGACTACTTTAAGGAGATGACTCAGGCAGCAGTCAAGGGCTGTGGGCACCTTAGGCCAGCATGAAGGTACTGAGTGCCCAGGGGACTTCAGAAGAGAATAAAGAAAGATAGGCAACAACCCAATCCAAAAATGGGCAGAAGACCTAAACAAGCAATTCTCCAGTGAAGACATACAGATGGCCAATAGGCACATGAAAAATGCTCAATATAGGTAATTATCAGAGAAATGCAAATCAAACAATAATGAAGTATCACTTCACACCAGTTAGAATGGCCATCAATCAAAAGTCCATGAAGAGAACCCTCCTGCACTGTTGGTGGGAGTGTAGTTTGGTGCAGCCACTATGGAGGACAGTATGGATATTCCTCAAAAAAACTAAAAATAAACTTACCCTATGATGCAGCAATCCCACTCCTGGGCTATATTGGAGGGAACTGTAATTTGAAAAGATACATGCACCCCAATGTTTATAGCAGCATTATTACAATAGCCAAGACATAGAAGTAACCTACATGTCCATGGACAGATGACTGGATAAAGAAGTTGAGGTATATTTATACAATTGAATATTCCTCAGCCATAATAAAGAAAATAATGCCATTTGCAGCAACATGGATAGATCTAGAGATGATCATGCTAAGTGAAGTAAGTCAGACAGAGATAGGCAAATATCATATGATATCATTCATATGTGGAATCGTAAAAAAAAAAAAAAAGGACACTGTGATCTCATCTACAAAATAGAAACAGACTTGCAGACTTAGTGAACAATTTTATGGTTACCAGAGAAAGGAGGTGGGAGAGGATAAGTTTGGGAGTTTGAGATTTACAAATGTTAGCCACTATATATAAAAAAGATTTTTTTTAAAGTATCTTTTGTATACTACAGGGAACTATGCTCAATATCTTGTAATAACCTTTAATGGAAAAAATATGAAAATGAATATATGTATGTATATGCATGACTGGGACATTGTGCTGTACACCAGAGATTGACACATTGTAACAGACTGTACTTCAATAAAAAAAAAAAAAAAAGAAAGAAAGGAAGGCAAAGAGCACCAAAACCAAACTCCATCTACTTCCTAATTTAGGCTCAAGTTTAGTCTTGCCTCCCACACTTTCCACCAGATACCAGTGGGAAATGCCTCCCAAGAAAGAAGAGTGTGTTTTGGCCCCTACTCCATCTTCCCCTGCTTGGAGTTCCAGGGTCTGGTGGCGGAGAGGTACAGTGTGCCAAAACCATCCATCCTGCTTCCATACCACATGACAGAGCTCCTCCCCTTCCCCATGCCCTAGACCTCCCCTTGAGAAAGGGAAACCCATTGCTGACATCTGTGGCCAGCACAGGCTCCAAGGCAATGCCTACAGAAACTTGGGGAGACCCACTTATAAATGGGGCCATTGTGTGAATCCTCCACAGTAAATTTGAATCCCAGATAGGTATCTCCTTGTTCAGGGAACAACACTCAATAACTGGACAGACAGTGAGGATAGAGATGGTAGAAGAGATTTAGAAGATTGAGTCAAGAAGTTTTGGCTACTGATATGGGGTGAAAAGGGAAAGTTGTGGAAGATGGAAGTTGAAGGATTGGCAGAACTTAGCCAATCAGTGGGTGCCATTCCCTGACAAGCTGGGCAGTGAAGAGGAAACAAATTTGGTGGGATAAGATGATTGTGATTTTCATTTTTTACTTGCTGTACAGGATGAGTTTAAGGCATTAAGGAGACAACTGAGTGGAGGTGTCCAAGATGTAGGTGGACACAGGTCTGTAATTCAGAGGAGAGCTCTGGGCTAGAGAAATATGCTGCTTCCTGGTAACAGTTCTTGTGGTGGGGAGGGCAAAAACTTCTGTGAAAAATGCCAGGATTCCAGTAGAAAATCAACACATTTGATTCAATTTCCAGTACGACATCATTGCTACCACAACTGCTGCACATTTTGTGCAAATTCAGGCACTGGAACTTACTGGAGAGAAATTCAACCAGACAAGATTTGCAAGGAAGACACCGTACTTTTATTAAATGAAGTTTATTCCCTCAACCACTTTGAACAGCTCTTCATCTGATTTTTCAAGACCAATCTTTTTAGACAAAAACATGTTTTGGTCAAGTCTTTAGACACTGGATTCGAAAAGGTTCTGTCACTGATGGGGCTGGGCAGGATAATCAGACAGCAATTTCCTTGGTCCTAGTTGAAAAATCATGATGAGCTGAGTAGAGGTGCTTTGACCAACTACATACAGAGCATAATTTTACGTCTAAGCTGCAGAGGACAGCACACATTTCCCATAAGAGGCACTCTAACTGCACAAAATAATGAACTGAGAGGAGGTGAGAGGCTGTTAACGGACTTACTAAAACCTTAGCAATAGCCAAGTGATGATGATTAGGGAGCACTGTAAGTCCACATGACTAAGTCTTTAGCATTCTGAATTCCTTAGAATAGCCCCTCCATCAACGCACTGAATTTTACTCCCCTTTTGTAAGTGACAGGAGTGCATTAAGAGGGAGCCTGTGTAAGTCAGAAAAGTTCTCCTCTCCCAGGTAGGCTCTGGTGGTGAGTCATTCAGGTGAAGACACATGATGCGGTCCCTGTTCCAAGAAAGATGCTTAAAGCCCTTTGATAAAGAGACCCTTCATCACCAGCCTCTCTCTCTCCATCCACTTCTAGAACCTGCCCATTAGGAAGAGACAGGAATGATCACTGAGATGAAGGCCTCTTCTGCAAAATGACTCACTCTCCCTGCGCAATAACACAGCAGGCCTCTAATGCCTGCTCGTTGGAGGACCCTGAGAGGTGAGTAAAAGGAATTCTCAGGGGGGCTTCGGGAACTATGAACAGCCATATGTCACATCATCAGTATCCAGTGAAGGAAACTTGGGGAAAATATGCTTTACCTGCCGTATTAGTTTTCTAGGGCTGTTGTTAAAAAAAAAAAAAAAGTACCACAAACTAGAAGGCATAAACAACACAGATTTTTTTCTCTCTTGGTTCTGGAGGCTAGAAGTCCAAGATCAAGGTGTGGGCAGGGTGGGTTCATCCTGAGGGCTGTAGGGGCAGGATCTGTCCCAGGCCCCTTTCCTGGGCTTGTAGATGCTGTCTTCTCCCTGTGTATCTTCACATGTTGTTCTCTTTGTGTGCTTGTCTGTGTCTGTCCAATTTTCCCCTTTTATAAGATTAGGGCCCCCACTAATGACATAAATTTAACTTGATTACATCCATAAAAACACTATTTCCAAATAAGGTCACATTCTGAGGCACTAGGGGTTTGGATTTCAACACATCACTTTTTTTGGTTGGGGGCACAATTCAAACCTAAATAACTGTCAAGCATGTAATCTGGTCCTTGGGGGAAAGTACTGTTTCCACATTGCAGGGCCTGTTGCTGGTAAGATATTTTGAGGCTCTGACCCATGGATGAAGCCACAGGGTACCCCTAGAAACCATACAGTCTCACAAGGGACTGGTCCAAATTCACAAGTTACTGGCTTAGTTGAGGCCACAATTCAGTTTTTAGGATGTGCCAGAAGCTTGGGGAAGACAGCAAAAGGAGTATCTTCTCCTAAAGACTAACCCACAGGACGGAAGCCTCCCCAAAGTCTTGCTTTGATGGCAAGTGAGTAGCCCTCCTGACCACATGTCTCAATGATTTCCTGTCCTCCCCCATGTACTCTTCCCTGCCCTCATGCATTCCTGGTGTCCATGACACCTGACAGGGAGTTCAGGTGAAGTGGGTTCTTTCACCTATCCAAGTACATTTTAAATTCATTTCCAAACTAAAAGAGAGAAGACAGAAGGAGAAAATAAAGAGAAGTGGCTCAGCTCATTACAAAATGTGATTGAAAATTACAGTAACTTGGACATATGCTAAGCTTTCTCTTTTAATAACAAAATGAAGTATCAAATTTAGTGCTCAAGCTTCATGCAGTTTTCTCTTTCTGAGGTCTACAGACCTTCTGTTACCCTTTTTTCCCCTTTGCTTAAAAATTGTGGCAAAGTACACATAACATTAAAACTTCAGTGGCATTAAGTACATTCACACTGTTGGGCAGCCATGGGCACCATCCATCTCCAGAACTTTCCTCATTTTCCCAAAATGAAAATCCATCCCTATTGAACAACTCCCCATTTCCCCTCCCTACATCCCCTGGTACCCACCATCCTACTTTCTGTGTCTATGCATTTACTACTCTAGGACCCTCGTATAAGAGAAATCATACAATATTTATCCTTTTGTGACTGGCTTATTTCACTGAGCATAATGCCCTCAAGGTTCATCTATGTTTTAGCAGGTGTCAGACTTTCCTTCCATTTACTTCTCTCATGAGACGTATAGCTTTGGAAATTCAGCCACTGAATTGTTTTCAATTGGGAGGGGCCGTTAGGACCAAGTGATAGAAAGTGATAATGTTTGTAAGCAAATCCTGAGCTCAGTGAGCAAGATTTGGAGAAATAGATATAGAAGAACAGAGAGGCGGTGAGTTCAGGTGGCCTTCCCTGCCCATACACTCGAGTTTGTGCAGGGCATAAGCCTGAACCTGCAGGGCAGGACATTTTGCCAGCAGCTTTATTTATTCACTCCAACTCAACACGCATTTATTGAGTGCTAACACACAAAGCATCCTAGGCCATGCAGAGAGAACTTCAGTGGCTCAGAGAAGGCCAGTGCAGTGAGCTCATGAACAGAAGGCAGGAAAGGGAAGGGAGGCACTAAAGACATCTGTCAATTTGGCCTTTGCTCCTTGTGTACACGTGGCCCCCTCGCCTCAGTCCCTGTCACCATACCTGAGGAAACAGTACCACCAGCCACTTTGGCCCCTGCAAAGCCAACTGTAGGAAATTGACTGCTTGAAGTCTTATTCATTCACCCACTGCCTCATTCCAAAAAAGATTTAAGGGGGCTAATGCAGTTCATTGAACCTTTAAGTTTCTGATTCCAGAACTTCCCAACCAGTGAGCTACAAATTAGTCACAGGCTTGCCTAGACATTGGTGCCCTCAGCCTTTCTGTTGGCTGACAGGCACTGGGTAAGGGGTTCAACCTGTAAGGAAGGACATCTCAAACTGGGAACATCCTTCTTTGTATAATTCCAGTGGGCTGTACAATATTATCATTTTCTAAGTAAGTCTTTATGTGAAAAGTAATTGGGAAGCCCTGGACTATATGTTGCCCTTGCCTCCTCTGACCATGTCAACCTTATCTGTTCCAATCTCCTCTGTGCATTTCTCCTCTGTCATTTCCAGCCCAGTACTCAGGACACATGGATGTCCCCCTTCTCAGGGTTCACATGAAAAGATACCCATTAGGTGCCTTATTCTTTTTTTTTTTTAACATTTTTTATTGATTTATAATCATTTTACAATGTTGTGTCGAATTCCAGTGTTCAGCACAATTTTTCAGTCATTCATGGACATATACACACTCATTGTCACATTTTTTTCTCTGTGAGCTATCATAACATTTTGTGTATATTTCCCTGTGCTATACAGTGTAATCTTGTTTATCTATTCTACAATTTTGAAATCCCAGTCTATCCCTTCCCACCCTCCACCCCCCTGGTAACCACAAGTCTGTATTCTCTGTCTGTGAGTCTATTTCTGTCCTGTATTTACACTTTGTTTTTGTTTGTTTGTTTGTTTTTGTTTTTGTTTTTTAGATTCCACATATGAGCGATCTCATATGGTATTTTTTTCTCTTTCTGGCTTACTTCACTTAGAATGACATTCTCCAGGAGCATCCATGTTGCTGCAAATGGCATTATGTTGTCGGTTTTTATGGCCAAATAGTATTCCGTTGTATAAATATACCACTTCTTCTTTATCCAGTCACCTGTTGACAGACATTTAGGCTGTTTCCATGTTTTGGCTATTGTAAATAGTGCTGCTATGAACATCGGGGTGCAGGTGTCATCCTGAAGTAGATTTCCTTCTGGATACAAGCCCAGGAGTGGGATTCCTGGGTCATATGGTAAGTCTATTCCTAGTCTTTTGAGGAATCTCCACACTGTTTTCCATAGTGGCTGCACCAAACTGCATTCCCACCAGCAGTGTAGGAGGGTTCCCCTTTCTCCACAGCCTCTCCAGCATTTGTCATTTGTGGATTTTTGAATGACGACCATTCTGACTGGTGTGAGGTGATACCTCATTGTAGTTTTGATTTGCATTTCTCTGATAATTAGTGATATTGAGCATTTTCTCATGTGCTTTTTGATCATTTGTATGTCTTCCTTGGAGAATTGCTTGTTTAGGTCTTCTGCCCATTTTTGGATTGGGTTGTTTATTTTTTTCTTATTGAGTCGTATGAGCTGCTTATATATTCTGGAGATCAAGCCTTTGTCGGTTTCACTTGCAAAAATTTTCTCCCATTCCGTAGGTTTTCTTCTTGTTTTACTTCTGGTTTCCTTTGCTGTGCATCAAAGACCTAGAATTGCCAAAGCATTACTGAAGAGAAAGAAAGAGGCTGGAGGAATAACTCTCCCAGACTTCACACAATACTATAGAGCTACAGTCATCAAGACAGCATGGTATTGGTACAAAAACACACATATAGACCAATGGAACAGAATAGAGAGCCCAGAAATGAACCCACAAACTTTTGGTCAACTCATCTTCAACAAAGGAGCCAAGAATATACAATGGAATAAAGACAGTCTCTTCAGCAAATGGTGTTGGGAAAACTGGACAGCAGCATGTAAAACAATGAAGCTAGAACACTCCCTTACACCATATACAAAAATCAACTCAAAATGGATTAAAGACTTAAACATAAGACAAGATACAATAAACCTCCTAGAGGAAAACATAGGCAAAACATTATCTGACATACATTTCAAAAATTTTCTCCTAGAAGAAATAAAAGCAAGAATGAACAAATGGGACATAATGAAACTTTGGTGCCTTATTCTGATTGTTGGTACTATACCACATACAGAGGTGAACGGGAGAAGAGAAATAATCACCACTTACTCAGTGCATGCTAAGTGCAGAAACTTTACATACATACTCTCACATCATCCTTACCACAGTGGCCACTATTATTAACCACAACTGACAGATGAGAAAACTAAGGCTCAGAAAAGTTAGAATAAATCACCCAGGTTTGTGACTATGACATGGTAGAGGCAGGATTGGAACTCAGGGAGCTCTTCCTCCAAAGCCTACACTTTCTTCAAGTCAAACTTGACCGTAGAACTCATCATGTCTTATGGGTTATCTCCTATTACCAGACTGAGCATCACTTCCACATTGTCTAACAGCTCCAGAGCACATATTAGGCAATTCCAGAATGCTTCTTGACCGAGTGCCTTCCCTGGGTCTGAAGTGTGCCGTATTGTTTGTGACATGAAACCAATGAGATTCAACAGCAGCCCAGGCTCCTCACTGACATATATGGATTGATGTAACCTAGTTCAGTCATGTCTGTACTTTTCTCATTGGCTTTGATGTCTTCCAAAGGCAAGCAAAGAGTTCCAAAAACTAAAAACTGAAAAATTAACCTACTTGAAAAGTTGAAAGTTAGTACACCATAATTAGATGTGTCCAAATGATTTTAGCCCATTTAGTCTTGTGGATCTATAATCACTTTCAAGTTACCATAATGACATTATTTTCCAATCCATTTTTGCATACTTTTAAATGATTTCCACTTAGCTCAAAATCTGTTGATCCATTAGGAACTTTTAAACTTTCCATGACAGCATAGCACATGGGTACAGCCTTACGTTCTCTCAGCACTAGAAATAATATATTGATTTCGAAATATCACCTTGGCAGAAATCGACTGACAAGCCTTAAATCAAAACCTCTCATAAAGCATACTGTCGATGACTAGAGCACTTACCATCTGAAATAAATACTTGAACTCCGTGTGAAATTAGAAGAGTCAACCCCGTCTTGAGACCACTGATATTCAGAAAATCTTTTACAAAGTACTTCACTAATTCAAAAAAATTATTCCTGGGATCCTTTATCATAACAGCCTTATCAATACTGCTCAAGAGGAGGCAAGGTGGGGCTGTGAGTAGGACTCCCTGGGTAACATGGCATCAGGTAACTTCTCCTTAGCCCACCTCTCAGTCTACAAAATGAGGGGGCAGTGGACAAGTCAATCCTAGATTCTATTAGAATCTAAAATTGCTCTTTTTATTATTATTAGTTTCAAGAGTATTGTAATCAAGACAAGTGGTCCTCTAATTTTTGTGTTCATAGCCTACATTTGATTATTACCATTGTGGGTGTGTGTGTGTGTGTGTGTGTGTGTGTGTGTGTGTCACATCCTAGGGGATTAGAACACTCAATGCAATACCAAACAAGCAAGCAAAAGTTACAGCACACCAAACTTCACTGTAGCAATGCCTCTCTGTCTATAAAAGTATCTCCAGTCATCACTCTAGACACTTGGTGACCCTTTATCCCTGCATCACTGTGAAAACTGTTGGGTACCCTCCACAGAGTCCATGTACTTAGAAAGCAAAGTTCTTGCATGTACCAGAAACTACTCTGCTTTTCTTTGGTTCATGTCTGATGTTACACTACAGGTGACTCACCTTTGCTTTGAAGCAAATTGTATACCTTCTCCCAACCCTGTTCATTAAGCGCAAGGGTGAGAGAGTAGAAGAGGGAATCAGAGACATAGCAGGAGATGGCAGCAGGGTGACTGAGAGGAAGATTATATAGGACTTTGGGTTTTACTATAAGTGAGTTTTGAGCAGAAGAGGGAAATGCTTTAGATTTTACTTTTAGAACATCAGTCTGGCAACGGGGCAGAGAATAGTTGCAAGGGGATGAAAGTACAGGCAGGAAGAGCAGGCAGGAAGCTTCTACATGATGCCAGCAAGAGATGATGATGATTAGCAGGGCCGGGGTGGACTCAGTGATGGTAGTGAGAAGCGGCTATATTTAGAATGAAATAAGGACAGACACTGTTGATGGATTGGACATGGGGTAGGAGAAAGTGATATCAAGTTAAAAACCAAGATTTTGGCCTGAGCAACTGCTATTTACTGAGATGTAGAAGTTGGCAAGAGGAGCACGTTGAAGGAAGATTAGGGGTTTGATTTGCGATGTCTAGTCCACACCCCAGTGACTCTGCGAAGTTTACAGTTGGGTGTACAAGTCTGGGGCTCAAGGGAGAGGCCTGGGCTGGAAATGTGAATCTGGGAGGAGCACTTGCATGGTTTTGAAAGCTATGATTTCGAAGATGAACAGAAAGGCAGTGAGTGTTAGGGAGGGAATTAAGATGCCTGAAGAATGAATCCTGTGGCCCTCTAACCTTAAGGTGAGAAGAGGAGGAACTGTCAAAACAGAGGGAGAAGCAGCAGCCAGTGTAGTAAGAGGAAATTCAGGAGACTATCGAGTCCCAGAAGCTGAGGAAGAAAATACAACCTGTTTATTTCAAAGATTTGGCTGACATACACTGCCAAAACAGAGGACAGGACTCAGCTGTGGGAAAAAAATCTTTGAACTTTCAAAAAAGTTTGAACGAACTTTGGTGGCACTACAATTGATCCATGAATTCTAAGGAAGACAGCTGTCCTGCCACTATCCAAGCTAGTTCTGCTGCCGCCCCTGGCTCTTTCTCACCACTGAGTACTCATGGAAGCACTAGAAAGCTGGGAAGGGATTTTATTTTATTTGTTTTAGGGAGCTTTTAATTTTTTTATTATCAGTTACAATGTGTCAATTTCTGGGGTACAGCATAATGCCCCAGTCATGCATATATATACATGATTTTTTCATTAAAGTTTATTATAAGACATTGAATATAGTTCCCTGTGCTATACAGAAGAAATTTGGTTTTTATCTATTTTTATATATAGTGGTTAACATTTGCAAATCTCAAACTCCCAAATTTACCCCTTCCTACCCGCTTTCCCTGGGAACCATGAGATTCTTTACTATGTCTGTGAGTCTGTTTCTGTTTTGTAGATGAGTTCATTAGTGTCCTCTTTTTTTTTTAATTCCACATATGAGTGATATCATATATATATTATTATATCATATATATATTATATGATATATATATATATATCAAGATATCCATGCCCCTCTATCCACCTTCAGGATAGAAGTCCTGCTCCTTCCTGTAACAGAGTTGTCATGTCTTGGTCATGGAACTAGAGGTGATTTGAATTCTTCCTTTCTGCTTATTGCTATTTTTAAAGACTTCCTCCACAAACTTCCTCCTAAATTTTATCTCTAAATCCTTGCTATTCGAGGTGTGGTTCCCAGATCAGTAGCATCAGCATCACCAGGAAACTTCAGGCCTGACCCCAGACCTACTGAATTGACATTTTAAGTAGATTTCCAGGAAATCCTTATGAACACAGATTGAGAAGCACTGGTCTAGCTTCCTGGCACTCCTGCCTCCCTCATTCCTCTCATCTATATCCTATGACTTCTCCACACATCCCATGATGCTCCTCTGCCTGAAATCTCATGTCCTCTCCCCAGTATCCAACCTTGCCTGGTGCCTTTGTGCTTTATCTCCGGAAAATAAATACTGAGGGAAAATAAGATCTTAAAATCAATAGAAAAAAGACTCTAAAATATGACATAAACTAGAAAAGGAAAATAAAATTGTCAATAGACATTTGAAAAAATGTAAACCTCATGAAAACTCAAAGAAAAAAAACACAGCAAAAGTGATATACTGCATGTTATTTATTGCTGTATAATATATTACTCCCAAACTGACTGGCTTACAGAAACAATCAGTATTCATTATCTCACTGTCTCTGTGGGTCAGGATTTAGAGGGTGGCTCACCTGCATGGTTCTGGCTCAGGGTCTCTGGGGCTGCATTTTAAGGCTTGAATGAAACTGGAGGACCTGCTTCCAAGGTGATTAGCTCACATGGCTGGCATGTTGGGCTGGCAGCTGGCAGGAGACCTCAGTTCCATATCATATGGCCCTCTCATAGGGCTGCTTGAGCATCCTCGTGACATGGTGTTGCCTTCCCCCAGAATAGGTAACCCGAGAGAGCAAGGCAGAAGTGGCAATGTTGTTTATGACCTAATCTCAGAATTACATATCAGAATGGAATAGTATGCAGCCTTAAAGAAGGAAATCCTGCCATTTGTGACAACATGGATGAAGCTGGAAGGCAGTATGCTAAGTGAAATAAGCAAGACACAGAAAGACAAATACTGCATGATATCACTTACATGTGGACTCTAAAATGGCTGAATTTATAGTAGCAGAGATAAGAATGGTGGCTGCCAGGAACCAGTGGGGAGGGTTTGGGAAATGAGGAGATGTTGTCAAAGGGTACGAACTCTATTATGCAAGATGAACAAATTCTATAGATCTAATGTACATCAATGTGACTATAGGTAACAATACTATATTGTATATTTGAAACTTGCTTAAGAAGGTAGATCTTAAATGATCTCAGCCACACACACACACACACACACACGGTAACTATGTGAGGTGATGGAGGTGTTAATTAGCTTGATTGTGTGTGTATATATATACATATATATATAACAAAATATCAAATTGTACACCTTAAAGATAATGCAGTTTTTAATCTGTTAATTATATCTAAACACAGCTAGAAAAAAAAGAAAGAAAAATATTCTAAAATTAATTTAATTAAACTTAATTAAAAGAAGCACTACATACCTGACCTCTGCAATATCCCATTGGTCTTATAGGACAGCTCTATTTATGAGAGGGGACCACACAAAGGTGTGAATATCAAGCAGTGAGGACCATTGGGACTCTCTTAGAAGCCGGCTACCAGAGATATTTTTATCTGGTTAATACTTTGAAGTAACTTGGTATCAGCAAGAGTGGGAGAAAATGGAAACTCCCACACACTGTTGGTTGTTATTTAGCCTTAAAATGTGCATAACCTCTGACCCAGCAATTTTCTAGGAATCTGTCCTAAGGAAATGATTATAGATGTGTAAGAAAACTTAAGTGTAAGGATATTCATCACAGTTAATAATAGTAAAAAAATTTGTAACAATTTAATTTCCATAACAGTGAATTGGTTAAGTCAACTAGGATACTTCATACAATGAAATATTATGTAGAAGACTATTTAATGACATGAAAAAAATTCATTGTGTATTGTTAGGCTTTTTATAAGGAAGCAATATACAATCTGAGTCACAAGCAGTCACTATATGAGAAAAAGTTTTAATGGAAGTACTGGGGATTGAATCCTGAACCTCATGCATGCTATGCATGCTCTCTACCACTGAGCTATACCCTCCCCACCAAGAACATTTTTAAAGCATTTGTGGAACATACACAGGTAGACAATAGACTGAAAGATATCGGTTATCTCTGGGGGTGGTTTTACAATAATTTTTTTCTTGCTTTTTGAAAGTAGTAATTGCTTTCTACAATGAATACATATCCTCTGATTATAAGAAACATGATGCATTTTTTAAATTTTTTAAATATTTTTTCAGATTCTCTTCCATTATATATTATTATAAGAAATTGAATATGGTTCCCTGTGCTCTACAGTAGGTATATTTTAAATTTTACAAAAGACTCATCCAGGCCTCACTTCCTCCCAGATGCTTCCTCAAGCTCTGATTTTACAGCTCTTGCCCTCTGGCCCGAGTTGGCTGTTTCCTTCTCGTGTGCCCAGAGCACCCTGTCCAGCCCTCTTTTGGTGCGCTTTTCACGTATTATTGGCCTGCTACCCTCAGATGGCACCATGTCTTATCCGTCTCAATATGGATGTTGCCACGTACAGGGCCTGGTAAACCACAGGCATTCAGTGTGGTTTGTTGAATGCAAGCGAATGGCATTGCTCACCTACAGCCAAGCCCGCTGCTGTGTTTGGGTTTGGTCCTCTTACTACTCTGCGAGGCTGTCCTGGGAGGAGCAAGGGTATTGTGGATGGTGTGGGTGAGTCAACTGTGCCTGTGGCCCAGAACCTGGCACCTTTCTTTGGAATGGCTCCAGAATCAAGGAGAGGAGAAGCCGTGGCACACTACCTATTAATGTTTCTTTTATGGGGAGAACTGAACTGGTGGGCTGTTATTAACCATGCTGTCTGGTTTCAAGACAGTAGACTGACCAACAAATTGAAATTGCACTTTGTTTTGATAGCCTTTCATTCTGTCCCAGGTTTCAGCAATTAAAAGATGGCAGGCCAAGCTCTTGAGTTGAAGCACAGATCAACTGAATTCAATTAATAATGTCTCAGAAATGTACTAAAAATAGCACATAAGCCAGTATCTAAGTTGGCTTCTTTACCCTCACCCATACACAGATCAGATAATGCTGTATATACAGACTCTGAAATATGACTGCCCAACTCTGCCAAGGCTTCTACATTCCAAACAGTTAGGAGCAATTTAATCTATACGACAAGCATTTGGGACAAGAACATATGGCAAAGTTGAGTTATAAATGTTCTTTCCTTCCTAAAAAAAAGTAGGGACCTTTTAATTGGGTCTTGAATTATGTTTATATTACCAAAAGGGAAATTTTATTATTAATGAGGAAGCATGTTTCAAGCTCCTAAGCTGCCTTTTGAGAATAAATGTCACGAAATTAATCAAGGACAAAAGGACCACAAATTAGTCATGCCTAAGACTCAATTCTGACTGGATCCACATTAACAGCAGAGCAAGGAAATTTCTTAACATCTAAAATGTGGGGCCAGTAACTGTAGCAGTGCCCTTCGGTGGCCAGGCAAACATTCCTCAGGCAGAGGGGCCAAGAAAATAGGGGAGCATGAGGAGAGAGGCACAACTCGGTTCAGGAGCTCTGCCTGGGTGCATAGGGCTGGCTTGGTGGGCTCAGCTCCACTGTGACTCTTGTTTGCCTGGGTGAGCTCAATCCTGTCCTGGGCCGCTCGGAGACTTTGAGCCCTCCATCACCAGAGGAGTCTGGAATGGACTGGATTTATTTCCAAGCTCCTCAAGTCCAGAAGCTTCTTGGAAAGGTGCTCATGGGCTGTAGGTATGGGTATATTAGGTGTGAGAGAACATCCCTCAGCCCCCTAATACACACACACACGTGCATGCACTTCAGCCAGGGTAGCTGTGCTCACAAAACTTTCCCATTATGACCCTCCACATTAAATTTTGGTAGGAAAAGATTTTTTTTTTAAAGGAAGAATGTTAAGAAACTTCTGGATTCATCAAGCTCTAAGACTCTATGATCTCCACAGCAGCTTTGTTGGTTCCACACTCAGATAAGAAGTCAGCAAAACTATGGTCAGCTAATAAGAATTTGGATGGCAAATGGTTTTGTTTGTTTTTTGATTTTGATTTTGATTTTTGGTCTTGTTTGTTTATCTGTGTTTCTTTTCCCAATTGCCAGTTGCCTCCCAGGCTCCCTTGTACAGAACCAAAACAAACTGCTCAGGTAAATGACAGACTGACATTTTCATATTTCTGATTCACTTAATGTTAGTCACATTTTTCCTCATTGGGAAGAGCCACATTTTCATGACAAGCGCTTCATATTAATTTGAAAAGTGGATTTAGTATGTCATAATTTCTCATTTTGTTCAGTCCTGAAGCAAATAAGTCATTCCCTGAAGAGAAGGAGGATGTATTCATAATAAGCAGATTAATAAAAGATTAAGGAATAATGAGGGGGTAGTTATTATATTATGAATCATTC
The DNA here is from genome assembly GCF_048773025.1 of Camelus bactrianus. NCBI lineage: Eukaryota > Metazoa > Chordata > Mammalia > Artiodactyla > Camelidae > Camelus > Camelus bactrianus. The sequence goes on along the minus strand of NC_133575.1, from coordinate 114,989,454 downwards.
TTTTATTTGATGTTTCTAGGTACTTGCGAAGAAAAATGTTGGTCTTTGAAAGATAAGAAGGTCTTTTTGAAACAGACTCACAGACATAAAAAACAAACTTATAGTTACCAGGGGGCAAGGGGGTGGGAAGGATAAATTGGGAGTTTCGGACTTGCAGATACTAACTACTATACATAAAATAGATAAACAACAAGGTCCTACTGTATAGCACAGAGAACTGTATTCAATATCTTATAATAGCCTTTAATGAAAAAGAATATGAAAAGGAATATATATGTATAACTGAGTCACAATGCTGTACACCAGAAACTAACACAACATTGTAAATCAACTATATTTCAACTTAAAAAAAAGATCTTTCTGAAACTTTTGTAGATAATCCCTAGTATTGGGCAGCAGGTATGTACTCTGACTTGGCCTGAGGTTGTAGTGAGGCTCACTCGCTTGGGAAGAAATGCTTTCTGTGGATACAGAAAATGTTGGGTTTCTTTTAGAACCTGCTTCAGCAGTGACCAGTGGAAATTACAAAAAAAAAAAAAAAAAAGTTTTCTGCTCCTCATCTGGGTGTTCAGCCTGGTCAAGTTCTGGGATTTGGATGTGTTTGTCAGTCCCCAGGCCGGCAGTTAGTTAATGTTGTCAGCAAGCTGTGCTGTGGCTGGAAGGCAAAGGAGATACGTGCAGACTCCAAGGTGGTTCTATTAGAGACTCACATTCTTAAATTGCAGTTCTTTTCTGCAGAATGGAGCCTTTGAGTGAAATATGTGATTTCACAATGTGGACCATGCTAACAATAGGAGTGGATTTTCATTTTGTTTGGGTACATTTTCCAAAATCAATTTTAAGATAAGCACCATTAATCAGCAAATAGGAGTAATAATCCAAATCAGGGCAGCCTGACTCCCCTCATGCAGCCTGCAAAACAACCTGCAGGCCGGTATACGGCACGCAGGCCTTGCCCCCGTCCACCCAGGAGGACATTAAGGCACAGTGATGATGGGAATTAGCTAAAAGTGTCCCTCAAAACTTGTGAGATTCTTTCCCTAATGTTATTGCTTTTCCATCCTCTTAAAAAATGGAAAAAACAAAAGTGGGCCCAAATCATCTCCATCTAGTTTCAGTCTCCGGGTGCTATCAACTCTTTGCATTTCTGAAAATCAAAGAGAAATAATCTCTAAGCAGGAGTTCGTTAATGCCATTCACTTGATAAAACAAACTGAGCAACCCGTCCCCACCCCCATAAATCACCTGGCCACCGTCTCTGTCGGTCTTCCTTCCCTGTCTATCAGTGAATTGCTAGCAAATTCTCTGCAGGAAGGAACAGACTATGTCTCAACAAAAAGCAAAAAAAAAACAAAAACAAAAACAAAAAACGGTTGTGTTTCAGCTGTTGGCATTAAAAGCCAATGTGTGTGTTGGTGGGGGACCTCTGGGAATGGTGGGACAGTTAGAAGGGAAATGGCAGTATATTTCAGCAAACTTGCCTTGCTGGCTTTTGGGAAAAACAGACAGAAAAAGCAAAAAGGCTGTTTGGACAGTCTCCAGACCCACACGACCACCAGAAGTAGCAGCAGGTCAAATGCCCACTTGGCCCATAGGTCAAAGAACACAGGTTTGTAGCTAAGCCACAATGTTCACATAGAATGCAGGCTCCAAGTCCTCCTTAGTTCAAAGCCAGCCTTCAAAAGTCCACATAAAGGTACCTCGAACCCCTTGCACTGCTCTGCCTTCCACCCTCCTCTTTCAAGTACGAGCTCATTCATGCGATCATTCCTCCTCTTCCTAATCCCTGTAGGCGGGCATCCAGCAAACATTCATTACGAGTCTGTTGTGTGCTAGGTGTTCTGTTTCCAAATGCTGAGAAGTTTCTAATTATAAAATAAAAAAGTGATTGTCAAAACAATGCTTTCTTGTTCAGGAGATTGTTTCTACTCAGGATGCACCACCATCCTAACCCACCTTACTACCGAAACGTACCTTGCCCTGCTTACTCTCCCATGGTTCAGATAGGCTGGGTTCCTTCGTCTTCCTTCAATATGCCAACACCACACACTGTTAAATAAAAAATCCTTTATCCCCCGCCCCACCACCACCACCAAGCAGCCTTCTCTGTCAGGTGATCACATCCATGTTTCAAGATGCTCACTGCCAACGACCTATGGAATGGGAGAAAATATTTGCGAAAGATGAGACTAACAAGGGCTTAATTTCCAGAATATACAAGCAGCTCATACAACTTACTAAGAAAAAACAAGCAACCCAATCCAAAAATAGGCAGAAGATCTAAACAAGCAATTCTCCAATGAACACATACAAATGGCCAATAGGCACATGAAAAAATGCTCAGTATCACTAATTATCAGAGAAATGCAAATCACAACTACAATGAGGTATCACCATACCGGTAAGTCAGAATGGCCATCATTCAAAAGTCCACAAACTATAAATGCTGGAGAGGGTGTGGAGAAAAGGGAACCCTCCTACACTGCTGGTGGGAATGCAGTTTGGTGCAGCGACTATGGAAAACAGGATGGAGATTCCTCAAAAGACTAGGAATAGACTTAACCACATGATCCAGGAATCCTGCTCCTGGGCATATATCCAGAACGAAGCCTACTTCAAAAAGACACCTGCACCCCAATGTTCATAGCAGCACTATTTACAATAGCCAAGACATGGAAACAGCCTAAATGTCCATCAACAGATGACTGGATAAAGATGTGGTATATTTATACAATGGAATACTATTCAGCCATAAAAATGAATAAAATAATGCCATTTGCAGCAACATGGATGCTCCTGGAGAATGTCATTCTAAGAGAAGTGAGCCAAAAAGAGAAAGAAAAATTCCATATGATATCACTTATATGTGGAACCTAAAAAAAAAAAAAAGACAAATGAACTTATTTGTAAAACAGAAACAGACTCAGACACAGAAAACAAACTTGTGGTTACCAGGGGGAGAAGGGGGTGGGAAGGGATAAATTGGGAGTTCGAGATTTGCAAATACTAACTAATATGTATAAAATAGATAAACAACAAGCACATACTGTATAGCATAGGGAACTATATTCAATATCTTGTAGTAACTTATGGTGAAAAAGATTATGAAGTATGTTCATGTATGACTGAAGCATTATGCTGTACATCAGAAATTGACACAACATTGTAAACGGACTATACTTCATATATATATATATATATATATATATGTATGTGTATATATATATATATATATATATATATACACACACACACATATACACACACACACACACAAAATTATAAAGAAGCAGCAGTTCACTGCCACCCAAGCCAGATGGGACCAACACTGGGCATCTCAGCAGATCAGAAACTGTTTCCTCATACTGAGCCAAAATTTACCTTCCCTGAACCATTTACACAACCCAGGACATGAAGATGCTGCTTATCAATACTGCTATCAATAAGAATGTTTCATACTAAAAGAACCATGGCAGGTTTCTCCCCTGGAACTCCACATCCCAGAAAAGTTGTCGAAGAAGTCAGCAAGGGAAAGTTCCTCTGTTTGTGTGTTTGTTTTCCATGTTCTTTCTTTCTTTTCCTTTCTCTGTAACTCACATTTAAATTACTTGCTGGGGGAGGAATACAAATGAGACTCAGTCGGACCTCATGAGTCATCATTTCAGGGGGAAACAAAGCAGTCTTGCTTCAAAAAGCAATTTAATTTTGTTATGTACTGTGGAAATAAGCTTTTAGAGATGATTCAAAACACTTACGTGAAATTGTCTAAAAATAAGTGAACAACGCAAATTACTGTCTGTTCACTGTGGAAATATTAAAATAATTGGAAGATATTTTAAAATGTAAAATAACATAAAGCTTGCATGTAATATTAAAAAGAGAAAAACCAAAGTGGATTCTTAGCTGAGTGCACGTCAGTGGTAAACAAAAGCAATCATGTCACCCACAAAAGACAAGACTCAGCCCTGTTCTGACCTGGGAGGAGAGGACACAGCTTCCATTCCAGCCTTTGGAGTTCCCCTCTCCGCATCCCAGTTTCTCTCCTGGAAAATGGAGATGAATCCTGTCATACCAACTTCTGTTGCTACAAAAGACTTGCATGTCCTCTAAGTGGCAGGTAGCGTAAATAATAAGTCACTTGCCCAAGTTGTCTTCTGAGAACTTGGAGTCAGCTGTGTCTAGTTCAAGCTCAGTTGGTTAAGATTGGGTAGGACCACTGACCCTCATGCGGAGACCTTTTGATATCAGAGAGCTGAAAACTCCACCCTCAGATCATGCTAAGCACCTCCATTTTTAAACACGCAGAGGCAACCTGCCCAGAGCAACGATTACTGTGCTTTTTTCCAATCACCCTTCCCCACACTCCCCAGGCCTCAGACCACCCCACTTCTTTATTCTGTATGCCATAAATACCCCAGCCTCTTGCCTTCCAGGAGGCAGATCTTAGACTTCTCCCATCTCCTCACTTGGCTGCCTTGCAAATAAACTTTCTTTGTTGCAAAGCTCTGTGGCTCAGCATTTCGGCTTGCTGCGCATCTGGGCGAAATGAACCTGCTTTGATAAAACTCTGTTTCTTCAGAGTAGAAAAATATCACTCTGAGTTATAGTTCTTTTAAGCAAAAACACTGTCTCTGCTTTATTTTCTCCCTTCTCTACTAGTGAGGACGTTGAAACTTGTTCCTCACCTCTACACCAAAACTGCAACTGCCCTATCTCCTGGAATGAGAGTTCTCCCAGTTGTCCAAGCCAGAAACCTTGGAGTCCTGCTTGATTCAATTATTTCCCCCAACATCCAGTCCATTGGCTTGCCCTTCAAAATATATCCAGAATCCAACCATATACTCCATGAAAGTTCCTTGGTCCGAGACCCCATTAGTTTATCATTTCACTCCCAGATGATTGTCCTGGCCACTGGCCTTCGAAGTGGTATCCCCACATCACCTCTTTTTTTTAATATAGGAAACAGAAAATCTTTATTTTTTATTTATCTTTCACTGCACGTATGTTTTTAAATTTACACATATGTACTGTTCATTGTTTCTAAGAACAGTTTAGAGCTTTGGCTTTCTAAATTTATATAGTTATCAAAGGAATAAAGCCAACCACAAAATAAGAATCAACAGAATGCAGTAATCCAATCATAAAGGATAGTCAAATGTGCTTACACATACTGAAGACATCATCTAGGTTATAAATAATAAGTAGTTCATTTGTGTCCCTTTTGTTAGATTCCACATATAAGTGATAGCATATGGAATTTTTCTTTCTCTTTCTGGCCCAGTTCACTTAAAATGATGACTTCTGGGTCCATCCACGTTGCTGCAAATGGCATTATTTTATTCGTTTTTATGGCTGAATAGTATTCCATCATGTAAGTATACCACATCTTCTTTATCCAGTCATCTGTTGATGGACATTTAGGTTGTTTCCATGTCTTGGCTATTGTAAACAGTGATGCTATGAACATTGAGGTGCAGGTGTCTTTTTGAATTAAGTTTCCCTCTGGATATAAGCCCAGGAGTGGGATTACTGGATCATATGGTAAGTCTATTTTTAGTTTTTTAAGGAACCTCCATACTGTCCTCCATAGTGGCTACATCAATTAACATTCCCACCAACAGTGTAGGAGGGTTCCCTGTTCTCCATACCCTCTCCAGCATGTGTCATTTGTGGACTTTTGAATGATGGCCATTCTGGCTGGTGTGAGGTGATACCTCATTGTAGTTTTGATTTGCATTTCTCTGACAGTTAGCGATGCTGTTATCGTACAATATTTCAAACACATTAAATATTTCCCCACATCCCCTCTTGTCCCTTCCAATCCAATCTTTTCATTTTTAAATTTATACTTGGAGCAGGTACTGTTGCCTATCCATTTGCTACCCTATCCTTTTCCTCCCTCCTAACTGAAGACTTCCCTGCACTCAGAAAATCTTAATACTCCTTCCCTTAGCCACAGGATGGCCATGAGGCCCACTTCTGCCCAGTGGGATCTAAGGTGGATCTGCTAAAATGTTTCTGGGAAAGAATATCCTCCCTGTTAAAAAGTGAGACACACATGAGGCAACTCCTCCACCCTGGAACCCTCCTCAACCCACCTCAACCAGTGGACATTATCATGTGATACATAATGCTTAGAGCTATGGCAGCCATGCAGATAGAGAACCACCTGGAGCTCCAATGTCATCACACTACTGAATTAACTAATCCTGCAACCATGTAAGTTTGGACACTTTGGTTAAATGACAGGAGTCTGCAGGCTCTTAAAGGGCCAGACAGTAGACACTTTAGGCTTTGCAGTCCATCTCTGTCTCAACTCAGCTCTGCCCTTCCTGTGCAAGAGCAGCCACAGCCAACACTTGAAAGAATGGGCATGGCTGTGGGCCAATAAAACTTTACTGATGGACACTGAAGTTGGAATTTCTTATAATGTTCATATATCCCAGAATATTCTTCTTTTGAATTTTTTCAACCATTTAAAAATGTAAAAAACATTCTCAGCTCATGGGTCATATAAAAACAAGAGCGGGCCAGATTTGGTCCACAGCAAGCTATAGTTTGTCAACCCTTGATGGGGTAATTAGAAATCTATCCTTAGGCCTCTTTCTTACTCTCTTACTTGCAGCCAAGAGTACATTAACTGATACAACAGTATTTTTCTTTTCTGTTTTCTACTTATTTTTTAACATTTTTATTGAGTTAAAGTCATTTTACAATATTGTGTCAAATTCCATTGTAAAGCACAAATTTTCAGTTACACATGAACATACATATATTCATTGTCACATTTTTTTTCACTGTGAGCTACCATTAGATCCTGTATATATTCCCCTGTGCTATACGGTATAATCTCGTTTATCTATTCTGCATATGCCTGTCAGTATCTACAGATTTTGAAATCCCAGTCTGTACTTTTATTTTCTTTAATGCAGGTACTGGGGATTGAACCCAGGACCTTGTGCATGCTAAGCACGTGCTCTAGTACTTGAGCTATACCCTCCCCCTTTTTTCTACTTTAAATTTTATTTTAAAATATTTCAAAGACACTAAAAAGTACAGAAAATAATCCAACAGACCTCCATGTCCCCACTGCCCAGATTTAACTGATGTTAACATTTTACCATACTTGCTTCAGATAACTTTTTTAAAAATAAATAAAGCCTGACCAAACAGCTGAAGACCAAATCCTGTTCCCTCCCTCTCCCCCTACAGAGGCACCCAACAGCTGAGGTAGGTGTGTGCTCATCTATTCACCGTATGAGCATGTGTATCCATAATCAGTATGCCTTATTGTTTTGTCTATTTTTAAACTTTATATAAATGATATTGCACTGTTTATAGCCTATTTTCAAATTACTTTAACCCATGTTGATACACGCAGAGCTGGTTCATTCACTATTACCATTATATGAATAAGTCACAATTCATCCAGCTATTCCCCAATTTAGAGGGAAGTTGGTCGTTTGTCTATGGTTTCCCTCGCACTCATGGAGACTCACACGAGGGTTTTCACCGCAGCACAGTTTGTATCAGCAAAATAGTAGAAATTAGCAAAGTATCCCGACACTTTCCCCCACTGTCAGTAAGGGAGTTTCTAATGGTGCAGGTTTGAATATGTCCTTCTCCTGCTAAAAACCTTTTGGTGGCTCCCTGTTGTCCAGTTTCATGACCCTTAGCCCTGTGCTTCTGCCCTTACTACTCTCTGCCCTTGAATCTCTGCAGCTCTGCTCTCACCATTTTGAACTCCCTTCTACTTCTGGGCCTTGGCATATGCTTTTCCTTTCGCCAAGCATAGTGGTCACCTGTAAAACCTTTAGTGAACTTCCCCGACCCTAAGAGAATTGACTCCTGCGTGCCTTATCACTTGCCAACATCTCCTGGAGCACCTCTGAAAAGGGAGCATCCCTACTTACTTGCCATTCCCCCTCTCCAGTCTGGGAGCTACTTGCATTGAGAAGCCATGTCCTCCACGCCTCTCTGCCCCCGACCCCAGATTTGGCACATGGAAGGTACTCACTAAATACCTGATGAATTAATATCTGAATGAATGAATAAAAAGAATGATCTTTCTGGCATTAGTCCCCAGAAAAATGAATTCAGGAGCCACATAGACTAGGATGTGTGTGAAGAATCCAATCTAACTGACGTTTCCCCATGGATATTTGAAACCAGTAAATACTGCTATTTATAGCCTCTGAAGGAAGCTTCACTTTAGCTTGATGATTCAACCAATTACTGAATTGCCCTAAGTTTTCTTAAAATTCATTTAAAGCTGTTCTGAAACATAAGCAATTGACTTAGATATCTACTTTTAGTTCAGGCAGGCTTCTTGTGAAAGTATGGAAACTTTTAGAAAGAAGAAAATCCATATCTACTAGGAAGTGAATTTACAAAAAGGATAACCAGACACTAACTAGTAACTTAACCCAGGGATAAAAGAGTTAACATTACCTCCAAAAGGTGATTATTGGCCCCTGATTCACCAGAAGGGTCCGTTTCAATGATTACACATTAGTGATTTTATTTCCACTACTTTGAGGAAAAGATTTTCTTAGTACTTTATGCCAAAGCAGAAGTCCACACATGGTGTTCATGAAGTTATGACACTAAATTTCTTGTGTCTTTTATGGAAGTCAATCTTGCCGAATCACAAGCACAACATTAATCTAAAAGCATCTTCTTTACTGGAGACCAAGGTGGACCACGGAAGGGAATTTTTTAAGTATCTTAATTTACCCACTTTGAGCCCCAGATCTTATATACTAGGACCACTTGGAAAAGCTGTGTTTCTAAATGTACTATATACTTCTTAAGCAGATGGCACAGAATATCATTTCACACTCTCTTGAACACTCAGCATTATCCCCAGGAACTGTGTGATATGGAGGAGCTACTGAGATAGCAAGGGGCTGGCCTGGGAGTTGGAGAACTGAAGTGCTGGCTCAGCTTTTCCACAGCTTGCTGTGTGACCTTCAGCAAGCTACTTCCTCTCTCTGAGCCTCGAATGCACAATGAAGAGACCAGACGATCATGAGATGGTTGCTTCCAGCTGTGTGGGGTATATATCAAGTTTTCAAGTACATGCAATTTTCTGTTTGTATTTGACAAGAGGAATATAAGCAATTACATCCAATGCTTTCTAGAATGTGGTAAGCCAGAGACATGTGGATGATACACAAAGGATAATTATTATTCTTCTTAAATATTACCATGACATATAATTTAATAAGACCAGGGTATGTTGAAATAATAAGCAAAGTGTGTCTAATTACAGGGCCTTATTTTTAATACCCGAACTCCTAGATGTTTCTTCACTTGATGTGCTCATTTGGTAACTGGAAAACAGTAATTTCAACACTCCTGCATTGAGTATCCACTTCTACAAGTGCAGGCACACAATACACATCCAGGCAGGGATTTGTATCCACAAACTAGGTATGAAAACTACTCCAGAGTGCAAAACAAGCCCCCTCTGCCCCTTCAAATTACAGAGGCAGTGGCAATTAACAACTGATTTGGTAAAAAAATTACTTTATGCATTCTAAGCCTAAATTACAGCCCAAAGGGGAGACCATCAACAAAATAATATAGTTGGGCTAGATTAAATTCACAGGACCTTTAATACAACAGGCCCTTAACTGGCTGGGCAAAGGATGTGCTTGCTCACCAGGTGAAGTTAATAAAAGACCCTTTGCCCAAGATTTCCATGACAAAGCTCTGCTAATTTTCTCAAGAAGAGTCTGCTCCAGTGGTGAGTCACTGCCGTTTTACTGGCATTATTCTAATGATATGAGGTAGAAGAAAAGGTCACCATTTAGATCAATGCCATCTCTGGGTGACAGTGCGGGTGAGTCACCAAATGAAATGAATGCTGAAGCGTGGTTACCATTTTTGCTGTATATACTCTCCCCTGATACACTCTACATACGACACACGCAATGAGGTATTTCAGGAGAGCCGGTTGCTAGGTTTCAGTTCAGCCTCATTCAAAGCTTGTCATTTCAGTACAGAAAAGAAATGTGGAAAATTTTCAAGATGATTATATCAAATTTACCATGAGGCAATCAAGGGGCTCAGACGTCTGTATGTTGACAGGGGCCACTCTAGTGACTGGCATAAAATGCAAAAGTAAAAGAAAGACAGAGTTGCACCTTAGCCATTCTCCTTACTCGTAGAAGACACTGAGATTCAGAAAGGGAAGTGACTTGCTTAGGGTGAAACGTTTGGTGGCAAGAAGGGACCAGAACTCAGATCTTCTGTATCTCTGATCAATGTGCTTTGTATTTACCCAAAGGAGCTGAAAACTTATCCCCACACAAAACCTGCACACACATGTCTATAGCAGCTTTATTCATAATTGCCAAAACATGGAAGCAACCAAGATGTCCTCCAATATGTGAATGGGCAAACTGTGGTACATCTAGATAATGGAATATTATTTAGCATTAAAAAGAAATGAGCTATCAAGCCATGAAAAGACATAGATGAAACTTCAATGCATATTACTAAGTGAAAGAAGCCAATCTGAAAAGGCTACATAATGTATGATTCCAACTATATAACATTCAGGAAAAGGCAAAACTATGGAGACAGGGAAAAGATCAGTGGTTGCCAGGGGCTAGGGTAGAGGGAGGAAGAATGAATAGGTAGAATACAGGGGCAGTTTTAAGGCACTGAAACTACTCTGCATGATACTGTAACAGCGGATACATGTCATATTAAATTTGTCCAAGCCCACAGAATGTACAACACAAGAGTGAACACTAATGCAAACTATGGACTTCGGGTGATTATGATATGTCAATGTAGGTTTATTGACTATAAAAAGTGTACCACTCTGGTTTGAGATGTTGATGGTAGGGGAAGCTGTTGGGGTGGGGAGTAGGTTAAGGGGGTATATGGGACCTCTCTATACTTTCCACTCAATTTTGCTATGAGCTTAACATTTCTGTAAAAAAAATAAAATGTGTTTTAAAAACTTGAATGTGCTGTAGTTTTCATTTAGGACGTTTTACAACTCACAGAATTTGGAATAGGAAAGTCCACACAGCCCATTGGGCCAGTTTATAAGGGACAGTCTCATAGATTCTCAGAAAATCCACTAAACAGTCTTTGGAACATGAAAGATAATGACTTTATGAAAGAAGCTGATACTTAGTACAGAGAGATCTCTTTAAGCACAAAACCACATTGCATGTTTATAATGAAAATAATGAAATATTCAACCTACCGATGCTTATTTGCTTAAAACAATTACATACATTTTAATATGTGATCAGGGTTCAGGAAGCTTGTTCTTCAAGTTCAATGCCGTGATTAAACCTGTTGTTTCTGGTTAGGGGGTTCCTGCTGAAAGAGCCAGGGTGAGCAAAACTGGTTGGTGTGGTGCTGGCATGCATGGAAACGCACGAAACACTAGAGCTCACCCTGGTAGAAACAGGGGTTGGGAGTCAGGCTGGTTGAGAACCAAAACGTGACACTCTCCCTGGAACTCTCTTAAGCGCACCACTGGGTGGCTGGTGTTTTGAGAAGCTGGGGACTTCCCCGGAGAACTGCAGCAGCCATGGGGTTCCTGCTTTTAGAGGCTGCCGATGTTCCCTGGCTACTGGCCTTCTTCCTCCATCTCAGAAGCCAGAGTTCTTCTCACATCACACCCTTGTGACTTCCTCTTGCACATCCCACTTCCACTTTTAAGGACTTATGTCAGTTTCTTGTGACAGCTGTAATGGATTACTACAAATTTGGTGGTTTAAATCAACAGAGATTTATTCTCTCACAGTTCTGGAACTCAGAAGTCTGAAATCAAAGCAGTGGCAGGGCCCCCTCCCTCCAGAGGCTCTGAGGAGGATCCTCCTGCCTATTCCAGCCTCTGGTGGCTGCAGGCTTCCTCAGCTTGTGGCCACATCCCTCCATTCTCTGCCTCCATCTTTATATGGCTTTCTCCCCCGTGTCCATCTGCTTCAAACTCCCTGTGCCTCCCTCCTAAAAGGATACACATGGTTACATTTAGGTTATTAGGGATTATCAAAGATTATCCCACCAGGATAATGCAGATAAATTTCTCCTCTCAAGATCCTAATTTTTTAGCTTCGTGTTATTTTTAGTGACAAAAAAATGACCAAAGTTATATTCATCTTGTAGGAAAGAATATTATTTTGTTTCTAACACATACATATAGAATCCCACTGTGAAATTCCAAAGACACACACTAGTTCAAATTATGGTAAAGCTGAATGATGGATTTATTGCTTGAATATCATTTCCTCATTCTGACCAGATGGTGATGAATATACAAAAATAATCTTTAAATACTGTAACCTAGATTGTAGATCCATTCTCATAACTGATGTGCAGAATGTCTTCTTGCAAAAATTTCCTCAACTTTTTTCTTTACATTAACAGAAAGTATTCAGGCAGTAGCTTTATTGATTTTAAGTTTGCTGAATTTTTTTTATTTCTTAGTTTCTAATTATGATTCCAACAGATATTATCTTTTGATGCCTATTTATAAGACGAAGTGCCTGATAAAAGTCAAGAAAACTATAGAATAAGATGCTTTAAAATCTACTTCTACCTTGAGGATGACAGAGTTAAGTGAATAAACCACGTTGAAAAATAGCAAACTGCCTCAAGGTATCAAGATCCTAAATTTAATCACAGCTTTCCTCATATAAAGTAATATCCACTCTCTGGCCATTTAAGGTAATAGTCACAGATTCTAGGAAATAATAAGTGAATATATCTTGGGGTGCCATGTTTTTAGCCTACCACAAGAGCCCTGTGATAACATCGGGTCCAAACAGACAATCCAGGATACTCTCCATCTCTTAAGGTCAGCTAAATGGCAACCTTTGTTTCATCTTCACCCTTATTCCCTTTTTCCAGGTCAAGTAACATATTCACAGGTTCCAGGAATAACTGGGGGTCGATCATTCTGCCTACCACATATAGAGACTATTACAGGCTGAAATGGGTTCCCCCAAATTCCTATGTTGAAGTCTTGACCCCTAGCACCTCAGAATGTGACTGTTTTTGGATACAGGGTTTTTAAAGAGATTAAGTTAAAGTGAGGTCATTAGGGTGGGCTCTAATCCAATGTGGCTGGTGTACTTATAAAAAGAGGTTGGGACACACAGAGGGAAGACCATGTGAAGACAGAGAGAAGATAGCCATCTACAAGCCAAGGAGAATGGCCTTCAAAGGAACCAACACTGCCAACACCTAGATCTCTGACTTCTAGCCTCCAGAACTGTGAAAAGATAACCTTCCAATTGTTTAAGCCGCCCAGTCTACGGTACTTTGTTATGGTAGCCTGAGCAAACTCATACAGTAACCAAGTCAAGGGAGCTTGTCTCCTATCATATTCACAGGTTCCATCCATATTTAAGGGGAAGGTACCAGGGGGTGGGGCTCTTGGGGATATCTCAGAATGCTGCCAACCACAGGTGGCAATCCCCACCAGACCCTTTTGCCACATCAGTCAGAGGGACTCTTTTAACTTATCTTGTTCCATTTCACCAAGCTTTCTATTCCTTTCCCACTCAACTTTTATTTAATCTCAATTCTGGTTGTTTCAAGGTGGGTTGGGAGGGAAGGACTGTGTGTCTACCTAAGAGAAGCAGAAATATTAGGGGCAAAAAAGCGTGGTGTTCTCAGTCTGTCCTACATCCAATTTTTCAGAAAGAAATGGAATACAGAAATGTGAACAGACTTCATTTTTCACAGCCTGAAAACATTTTCAGTTTCTAATGTGAATATTTTTAAAATAAGAAAGTCTGGCTATGCAACATACATTTTTCTTTAAACTACATATTTCTATAGTTTACACATAGCTGAGAAAATCAGATTCTGTTTCTACTCTAGTTCTTTCTGATTTTGTGCGTGTTAATAGGCCAGAGATGAACCTGATAATGCTGCTGCTAATTGCAGAATCATACAGTGGAGTGCTGGCGAGTGTTCCCGGTCCCAGATGTCAGGCTGCATCTCGCCACTATTGTCTTTGGGACATGTTTTCAGTGAGATCCTAGCTAAACGACTGGAATTGCTTCATTCTATGAGACCTCGTTAAACAGGAAAACCCTGGTGCCACATCCACGAAGAGCACACCCAACCCATCCACACACTTGCTTGTGTGCAGGCCAAAAGCACGCCTCCTCCATGTACCTGTGTCTCCAAAGGACCACAGATGCGCTGGTGAAGGGTGGGAGTAGGGAATGGTTGAGAAAGAGGGTGTATTTTAGGGCTTCAGAGCAGAGTGCGGTTCTGGAGAACAGAGAGCCACAGATACAGATGGGAGAAAGAATTTGATGACCTTCCAACTGTTTTAGCTTTCTTCCTGAGGCAGAGCTGATAAAATCTGATAAAGAGGCGCTGTGTGGGTATCTTGCCACCTACTAGAGGCGGGGTCCTCATGCAGCTGTAAGGTCCTCTAGAAAATGGACCCACCCAAGGCCGTGCACTGTCCTGACTCCCACCCCTGCATTCACACCTATGTCTACGTCCATACCCACATCCATACCCATATGCACAGCCACGGCAATATCTGTAGCTACATATACATGGATATACAGTACATTGTCTCATGCATGTCACAAATCTGTAACTGAACCATTATGCTGTACATCAAAAATTAACACAACATTGTAAACTGACAATTAAAAAAAATTGTTGAGCCCTATAGTAAACATTGCTGGTACCATTACCAGCATCAAATCTCTCTGTCTGGGGTGGGCATTGAGTGGCCTGCGTTAACCAGTATCATCCCCAAGTGACTGGTTTGAGACTGGGTACTTGTCCAGGCATAACCCCACCAATACTTGGCATAGCATGTCCAAAGTGATGGTTTCACTGGTGAGTGCGTGACCAGAGTTCCTACAGAGTAAAGCCCAGGGGGTTTGTTCGGTGGTTGGATGACTCTCTGTGGTATACTGATGAGGCCCTGGAATGGCTGCAGTCATGTTGTCCCCACGAGAGAGGGAAGCCTGAGGATGTCACCAGTACACTGAGGACATGCAGAGAGAATGGCAGAGAAACAGAGCAGGAACGGTAATTCACCTGTGCTAATGGATTAGCGCCATCTCTGGCCTTCTCCATTGTGTGAACTGCATTTTCTGTTACATGTGGTTAACCAAGAACAGCTTTACTAAAACAAGTGCTAGGCACTGAGGATCCAGCGGTGAATAAGACACTGCCTACTCTCGCAAGCTTACACTTTCATGTATGGAGGTAGACAGTAAAAACAATAAACAAGATAATTTCATCCTATGTTACGTATTATGAGACCGATGAGGGACTTGTGACTTTTGATTAGGAGGCGTCTCTGGGGAGGTGACACAAGAGTTGAAACCTGAAGGATGAGGAAGAGCCAGTCCGGGGAAGATCTAGGGGAGAGGACACCAGGCAGAGGGAACAGGCAACGCAAAGTTGAGGCGGGAGTGAGGATGGAAGGTCTGGGGAACGGAAGGAAGCAAATGGACTGAAGGGTAGTGGCCTGACTTGTAGGCTGCGTATGGAGCCTGGTTAGGACTCAGTGGGACTGGGAACTATTTGGAGGACTTCGAGCAGAGATATGGCATGCCTGATGGAATGACTTTAAAGGAAATTTCTAGCTGCTTTGTGTCAAAATGACGACAGGAGCAAGAGCAGGAGAGAGCAGTCAGAGGCACCAGATGAGGAGGGAAGCTGCTCTGGACCCAGGCAGTAGCAGTGAAGATGGTGAGAAGTGGAAAGACACAGGGTGTCCCGTTTCTAATATCCATTCCGTCGGACAGCCTGAGGCTCCTCTGAAGGGACGCCTCATCTGAATCGCCAGGGTGTGAGCAGCTGCTCTTCACCCAAATCCCGTATTTTCTAAGAGGGTGAACCTAAATGCATCTTTAATGGGCAAAACAGCAGGGTGTATGGGAGATAAAGTCGCAAGGTGCAAGCAGTGAGAGGAAAAGCATTTGGGGGCAGGGGAGTCATACTATTAATGGAGAAGATATGCCTAGGAAACCATTTCCAGTTTTCCCCATTACTTCCTTTACTTTTTTTAAAAAAATTAACTTTCTTTTTAAATTGTTTTATTTTTTCAGGCCTTTGTGGGGGTTATTAGGTTTATATATTTATTATTTATTTGATGGAGTACTGGGGTATTGAACCCAGGACCTCGTACCGAGTTATACCCACACCCCCCACCCCCAACCAGCTTTACTGTTGAAGCCAGATTCACTTAAACTCCTGTGTTAAACTTTGCCTCTCTCCAAAGACCACAGTGGTGAGGATTCCAAATAAGGCGAAGGCATCTGAGCAGCAGCAGGGGCCATTTCTCTGCATGCCTAAGTTGTCTCCCAGTTGGCGGCCTCCTGTACTATTGTTTTCATTTAGCATAATTCATTAATACTGAAGCAAAGTCAATATGGATGGTAAAGGACCCCATAAATTCTGATTTTAAACTAAACCTTCAATGTAGCATTATATAGGATTCTACCTTTGCCTAATAAAGTGCCTGCTATTTCAGGCTTGCTTTATACAAACATCAAGTCCAGCATTAAAAACATACCTATATAATTCTCAATTTTGAGCAGCAGTTCTCAAACCAGCTGCGTCAGAGCACAGCCTGTTCTAAATGTCTTTCCAGGCCTCACCCCCAGGTTCTGGCTCAGGTCTGGGCAGTAAATCTACAAGGTGATTCCAGTGGTTTCCGCATAGCCATTACCTGTGTCCTAAGTTCCCTAGACATTTTATCATCTGTACTTTTGTATATAAATACAATTGTATGTAATCTGTATATTTTGACAAGATGTCTCAAATCTTCTTTGAAAGTGGATATTAACATTAAGAACTAGCTGCAACCTCCGAAGTGCAGAAAGGAGCTGGAGTACAGATGACCCTTGAACAAGCGGATTAGGGGCACTAAACCCCCGTGCAGGGGAAAAATCCTCCTACAACTTTGTACTCCTCATCTGTGGCTCCAATTGCGTAACACTGCAGTATTTAACTGGGGTCAGTTGTACAATCAACAAGTGGCCTAGAGGACAGAGGAAACCAGGCATCCACATGAGGGGCGGCATGCTGGACATCTCCTGGAATTGATGACCCCCGTCTTAAATTAATTAGCCACAAGTATTTCCCAACCTCAACCCTTCAGTGGTATTTAAAGCCCACTGACCACCAAGTGAATTTGTTTTAAAGCCACAAGGCAAGGAGCTGCTTCCTTTTCCCACTGATCCACCACTTCTGATGGGCCTACCACAGCAAAATCTAACCAGCCCTTCCAGTCTCAGCATCCCTCACAGCCCCAACCAGTTTGAGCATCTCTAGTCTACACTTACCGCATAAAAGCTTACCCTTGGCAGCTCTGTTCACATTCTGTTTGCTATAAAGAAAGGCAAATAAACATAAAAAATGAAGAGGTTAGTACACTTAGTATTAATTGAATCAGGAGACATCAAAGTGGCATTACAAACACTTTTTTAATGACAACAGATGGTACATTTATACAAATTACAGGTTAGAGTATAACGAATATAAAACCCATCCAGGTAACGGTTAGAAAAGCATCACTTACAAAAGTAAATCTGATTCAAGTGGCTAAAGGACTCAAGCCCCCCATTTTGATAATTACACGCAGGCTTCAACGTAGCGCATCTAAACCCTGCCCCTAGTTAGGGCACTATTCACGACTACAGTATATTCAGTGACTCTGGTGAACTTAAAAGGTTCTAACATTTTAGCATTGATATCAAGAGACATCTCGTAACAGGTTCACTAAGCAAAACTCAAAACAAGAATATGTGAACGTTCTTTGCAAACTGTAAGGTGCTGTGCAGATGTTAGCTATTGCTATTATTGTTCAGTGAGATTTCACTGAACTTGAGAAAAAGGAAGACTAGTCTGTGTAACTGACAAACATGACCTATAGAACATCTTCACAGTAACGCAGATATTACTTTCAAGCACACGTAGCAACAAAACAGGCAAGGAAAGTGCGGCCAGGAGTGATGGTAAACTGAGGAATTCCAGACGATTATTTTAATGAATATATAAAGAATCAATCTATTCATAGACTCCATGTAATATTTATCATTAGTTCCCCAAGTCCTTGAAAAAAATTTATTTCCTCAGGTGACCCTTTCTCCCTGCAAAAAGAAATCTTCTTAAGTCAGGAATGTGCTGCTTCAGCCCAGCTCTTGCAAAAACTATCTTACATATGAGTCTGAGTTCATCAGGTTCTAATACTCTGTGCCTGGCAGCAGAGAAGCCTGCTGCTGACCTAAGACATGTGACAAATTCTGTGCCACAGGCGAACCGTTTATAAAATGGGCCTAAGAACAGTCTACAACTTCACTTGAGCATAATTAAAACAATAAACATGACCTTGTCTGGAGACAAGAAATACACACGGGGTACATTTAAAACAGGATATAAATTCTTTCTTTCATGTGCCCTCAACTTTCACCTTTCCTTGGGTACACCTTACCTGTTTGTTTTTTTACTGGCCTCCTTGGGTACTGTAGCTGTATATATAAAACTTATATGAAAATGGAAAATAAACACCAAATAAATCAATCAGTTGCTTTCTGGGCAAACCTGAGATTTTTTATGATGAAAACCATCTTACCATATATTTGTTAGATTCCCATGAAACACAGGGTTGTTTTTCTTAATGGAGGGTTTAAATTCCTTCAGTAACAACTCAAAACTGAATTCTGTTGTCACATGTAAAATGGTATCCACCTGGAGAGCTAGTAATATCAGATGTATTCTACAGCAGACTTTTCATTTTTTAGCACAATGGGAAAAAAGGATTATATTCTAGGGGGCAAAATGGGAGGTGAGGTGAAGAAAGTAATGTGTTAAATCAGTAGCCTGTACTGACACTTCAAGTTACACTCCCTAATTGAGGTCACTCTTACAATCAGTTTTCAAACAATAGCGAACATATCCCTACCTTATAGCATTTATATAAGGGCTCAACTGTAGCTTTTCTTTCTAAACATCCTGAAGTATGTACATTGTATGAGAAGAAATCACTGAGACATCTTGAAAAATAAATCTGTATGTCGAATCCCATATGTTATTTAAACAGCTGCAAACTAGTGAATTAACCGTTAAAACCCTAGGAAAACATTAACGGATTTGAAAACAAGTCTATATTGTAATAAGCATAAATATCAACTCCAGCATCGAATTCTAACTTTCAGATGCTTGGTACCTTTTCCAAGAGGAAATTACAGCTGCTTTTGCATGAATCTCCAGTTTAAATACTTGCAGAAAAACACCCATATTATATACTCAGTGAATGTCTGAAATCAAACAAAATAATCCAACATTGGACATTAATATTTTACAAATAGCATAAGATCCCAAAAGTACAGGAAAAACCTTGGCATTATAGAAAAAGAAATTAGGTGGACAAATTCTAAGTACAAGGCAGCTAAAGAGAGAACCATCTAGAAATCAACCACAGAGTACACTAGACTCAAACTGGGGTTTTCTACAACTTCATATTAAATTTGTACAACTTTATACTAAAACTGTAGTCCTTTTAAGAAAACCTTTCACATTTAGAATAACTGCTTAAGACATTTAAACTGTAGACAGCATTTAACTATAAGCAAGAATAAAAAATAGTCCTACAATAATCATCTTTTATTTTTTCTCAACAATTAAAAAAACACAAATGCCTTCTTTGCCTTTATGCCTAACTACCTCTCTACTCCTTTAGTCCAGTTCCACAACATCAAAAATGGGGGTGAACAAACAATTCAGTAATGGCAAACACAGCAAGGACCATTGTATTAGGAATTATCAATGACAGGAAATTTGAACAATGAGATATCCAGTTAAAAGAGTCAAGGCAGAATGTGCTTTTTTACAGAATAGCCAATAATCACGCATCTGAAAAAAATGCAAATAGCCATCAGGTGAAATTGGCAGAATCTGAACTTAAACCAAACTTTTAGTCAGTATCAAACTAGTATTAAGAAATGCACACAGGATATAAACCAAAATATTGGTTATCTCCAAGTGGCAACATTACAGGGAATTTAAATTTTCTTCCTGTTTTAATATGCATTTTTTTCTGGGTGTGTTTTTTTGATTACACACAAGTAGTACCCAGTGGCTGGAAAGAACACAGACTAAGAATACTACAGTAAAACCGCAGGATCTTTTTCTATCAGAAAGGACCTCGAGGATTATCTAACTATATGTACCTGGGATATAAGAGCATTGATTAAAAAGACTAGACTAGAAATTCCAAGAATACTTCCTGGGTAATAAAAATAATCTATTTTTAGGATTGTTTACAGTCCCTTAAGTATGCAAAAATGAACACATTTAAATGTAAATTCCTTCATATACATTATTAAAAAGTAGGAAAAATAAATTTAAAGGAAGTTTACACAAACCTGGTAATTTAAGCTTAAGTTAATTGTTGGATGACAGAGCAAAGCAGATCATTAACGAGCTGGTCTGAAAGCCGGAGGCTGGCCTGTAGCAAGAGGCCTTTAGGGAGCGGACCAGGCACCCAGGCAGCTAGCTCTTGCTTCACTATCTGCATTCTTCAATAAACCAGTCCTTTTATCTGAATGGGTGTGATTCAGTCTAGTTTCCCCATGAAATAATGTAATGAAAGATTTGTATTGCCTAGGGATGACAATACAAAATTTCTCAGTGACGTTCAGATTATTCCAATGTCCACAATTTAAGCAATTTTCAATAGGAATTTATAACCCAAAATCCAATGACCTGGTATTTTAATCATAGTTAGGAAAAGTGTTCCAGGGAAAAACAAAAGTGTAGATTTGCTCCACTATGTACATCTGAATATATCCAGAGAAGTAAAACTCAAAGCCAACCAAAAGACAAAATGCTATAAAAAATTTTTGTTGTAAGATAATCAAATTTTTCCCAGAATAACGTGTAACTAATTTAACATAATTATTCGGAACTAATTTAAGTTTTCTAAATTCTCATTTGCAAACAAGAAGCTCATACAGTTAAAATTGATACAAACTATTGTATTAGAAGGTTCAAAATTTGTACTAGTCAAAAGGGACTCCATAAGATTGATTTTAACATATTCTTTCAACTTTATTGAAATCATCAGTATCCCATATGCATTTACCATTTTAAAAAATCAATTTAATGCTATCAAAAGGAGATGTTCACATTAATCCTGTTTGCCTTCACGCCACTGCCGTGAGCCTTCATTCCAGGCCACATAAACAAAGAGGGCCAGTACCACGTGGACGGCGACCACCGCAACAATAGCAGCATAAAAGTAGCTGTCCCTACTGGACATCCCAAAGGCGCCTATCAAGAGAAAGAAAGTTTCCATTTTATTCCAAAATTTATCAAAATACAAACAAAAAAGCGTACTAATTTTTACTGGCTATATATTTATTTAACTAGTCAGACAATTAAAAAGGAATACTGTGGGTGGTAATAAATTAAGTATTCACTCAAAGATCTGAATATCTTCTACACATGAAGAACATTATTTTGAATGAAAACCATAATTAATCACTGCATCTCAGGACTTCAACACAGAAAAGTGGACTTTATTTCTTCTGCCCAAGGTACGTTCCCCCAATTCCTCCTCCCAAGTCAGCCAACTCGTGCTCTCAAAGGGCTATTAAAAGAAAGGATCTGGAAGCTACTCCACAGATGTCAAGTTGAAGTAATGGAGAGATGAAAAAGTTCATTTCATGAAGTAAGAATCATTATGAGCAACATCATTTTTGAAAAGTAAAATTAAGAATACCCAGCCTACAGACATGAACAGGTCATAAAAGCACAGCATCTCAAATACAGTTAAGGGGGAAAATATCTTATTTTATGGTCTAGGATTACCTTCAAAAACATAAGATTTAGTCGTGAAATATAACCCAATAGGTACAGTGATCATTAAAGCTGTGAAGAACAGGAGCGTCTTCAGAGTGGATGCTAGTGAACTTTCATTTCTGGAATAAAGTAAACAAAGAGAAAATCAGAGCCTGCACAGCCATTTTCAACTATTCTTGTATCCATAAATGCTATAAATCCCCAGAGAAAAGATGCTGGAAACCTTGTAACTGCCTTGGCGGCAATGGCCAGAGGAAGAAGGAACACAGTCAGGGACTCAAAACTGGAAGATCCTAGAGACCCGGGGTGGACCTAGTGCGAGAGAAGTGTAAGGTGCAAGAAAACGGTCTGTGATCTCCAAAGCGCTATGCAAACATACACTATTCACAGAATTCCCGGGGGGGGGGGGGGGGCAAGGGAGAGATCCACAGAAAACAACTAATGAATGTTCCTTCACAAAGCATCCTATCAGTGGCTAGCTGAATACAGTACAGACAAGGTGTGAGAATCTCCAAAGAAAAAGCAGCCTAGAACAATCTAGATGCAGCTGAATGAAACTTACTCAAATTTCTTTGTAATTAAATACCTAGAGTATAACTTAGATGGCTGTCACATAACATGGATGCATTAAAAGTTTGACATCAAAACACTTTCTATTCAGTGAATTCTATTCGTCCACAGACTATTTTAAAATCAACAGAAATATTCCAATGGAAAAAGTTTTGCTCCAAAACACAATAAAACTACTCTGAAAAAGGCAATCAAGCTTCTAAAATTATATACTTAAAGAAAGATAAGTCAGATAAACTGATACTTAAAACATTAACAATGTAAAGATTAATACAACAGCATAAACAAAACTGGGTTAACATAAAAATATCCAATAGGAAAATGATTTCACAAATGATGCACATCAGTATGGAGACATTAAAAATTATTTTGTCGAGTATTCAGAAAATATCCACACAACAAAGGTACAAGGCAGACTACAGAGTTGCAAAATATGTCAGAGGTCTGCAAAATAAGACTTGAGGGCCCCCTGCCTACTTCTGTAAATAAAGTTTAACTGGCATACAGCCACACCCGTGTGTTTACGAAACCCACTTAGACTTCATGGAGCTACAAAGGCGGAGCAGAGTAGTGGCGCCAGGCCACATGGCCCTCAAAACCTAAAATATTTACTATCTGACCCTTTCCAGAAAAACTCTGCCAACCCCTGATGTATACTATCCCAATTATGCTAAAAATGTGTGCACATGAAAAAGGACTCCATTTTCAAGTATTCCTTAGTGTTGTGTTACTGACTTTTCAGTAAGCAGATGTAGGTCAGCACCTGTCCTATGCATTGTTACAAAAGAGTAACACTTCCCACAGTGAATCTGTCCTGAGCGTCCAGCAACCCTGGACACACGTACCTCATATGGACCAACTCATACATTACGTATAAAGCCAGTAAGCCGTATGGCTTTTATCCTTTTCTTAAAGGTCCTTTTTTTCCTTAAATCTAACCATCCTCAGACTACCTTGCTGAGGAGGAAGAAATTTTCCTCTACCCTGGCCTAAGAATTAAATTGACATGAGACAGATTAACAGAAGAAAAATCAGACTTAAGTTTAATAACACGTATACAAGGAAAAGACCTAGGAAAACTGTGTAACTCGTCAGAATGGCCTAAACCTTCATTTTAAATACCATCTTGTTGTGGGTAGGGGATTGGAACTTCAAAGGGGGAAGAAAGCAATTCACATGAAGATGGAAAAGCAAATGTTTGGTAAACAAATGTTTGCCAGGCCCTGCAGTCAATGGGCCACAGAGCAGACTGATTTCTATGCTGTTCCCCCTACCATAGCTAGTCCCTATTCTCGGCTGATATCTCTGGTGATAGACTTATTCCAGGAACAGGCCCTCTAACTATATTCTTTTTGGTAATTAGGGGGAAGGTCAAGGTTTCTTCCTGAGTCCTGTGAGTCCTGACTGTTTTCAGTTCAAAATAACTACATGCCAAAGGGACATTCTGAGGTGGCAAGTTTGGCTCCCTACAACTTCAACACACTTCTAACTTTATACTCAGAGTCAACACGTGAACTTAATTCTTTCTGATAATCCTCAGCTAGAGACTCCAGTTTTTTTTTTCTGTATCTGTAGGAAGGAGACAGCCCAGCCTTCAAAGTCCCCCCTCCAAAATAGTCTCTCTTTCCTTGGCACCTTTCTTCATTGCACCAGCTGGAACAATTCGTTTTTCTGGGATGCAGTCACACTTGGTTCACACCTGTTACCACAGCACTTAGCATGACAGTATGCATCCTAGATGGTCCTGCACATTTCTCTGTATCCCTAGAAAATCCAGACACGGAAGTTTTTATAACTGTGTATACAATTAGCTGAGAGGTTTCTGGCAGCCCATAAAGGAAGGGAACATCTCAAGTTTCTACCAATGCTCTACAAACTTTTTTTTTAATGGAGGTACTGGGGATTGAACGCAGGACCTCATGCATACTGAGCACTCGCTCTACCACTGAGCTATCACCCACCCCACCTCCACAAGTTTTTTTGACTATGTAATCCATCA
Source organism: Camelus bactrianus (assembly GCF_048773025.1). NCBI lineage: Eukaryota > Metazoa > Chordata > Mammalia > Artiodactyla > Camelidae > Camelus > Camelus bactrianus. The sequence goes on along the minus strand of NC_133575.1, from coordinate 114,965,054 downwards.
ATAAAACTTTTGAGCACATACTCCCATATCGGCATAATGACTTTTAAAATAAATTATCTATACACATATTACTGATGCATTCTTTAAAATATAAAACATATGAAAAAATAGATCCTAAAAAGGAGGTTAAAAATAAATTTATGTAAAAGTTCTGTTTTCTTTCCATACTTCAATGAATCATCTTTTAATACATCCTACTTTGATGATCACTGAGCTATACAATTTCATCCAATATACATAAGTTCCTACATAAACTCCCTTATACTGTTTCCTAGTTGAAAAATTTTAGAACAATTTATTGTGTAATCTTCATGAAGAATAAAAGTGGCTACAGTAGTTCTATAAAAAATAGTCATATCTGAAAAAAACAAACACACTAATACAAAAAGATACATGCACTCTAATCTTCATAGCAGCATTATTTACAATAGCCAAGATATGAAAGCAACCTAAATGTGCATCAACAGATGACTGGATAAAGAAGCTGCAGTGTATTTATACAATGGAGTACTACTTGGCCATAAACAAGAATGAAATAATGCCATTGGCAACAGTATGGATAGACCTAGAGATTACCACACTAAGTGAAATAAGTCAGAAAAAAGACAAACATACGATATCACTTATATGAGGAATCTCAAAAATACAACAAACTAGTGAATATAACAAAAAAGAAGCAGACTCACAGATACAGAGAACAAACCAGTGGTTATCAGTGGGGAGGAGAAATATAGGGTTGAAGGAATGGGAGATACAAAGTATTGTCCATAAGATAGGCTACAAAGATGTCCTGTACAACCTGGAAAATATAACCAACAACGTGTAATAACTGTAAATGAAGTATAACCTTTAAAAATTGTATAATGAATACATACATACATACATGCAAAAAGTCAGTATTTTGCCACTTCTTTTGTGGACCCCAACAAAAAACTTGACCTTCAGGGTGTTTCTTTGGTGAGTTAGAGTATGCGTTTTTGGTGTGCAAAATTCAGATTATCTAATCTGAAAAAGAAACAAACCTAAGAATCTAGAAAAAGGGAAGGTTAACTGGTTCTTTTGTTCTTTAGAGTACCTCTTGAATACCTATTATCTGGCCTGGCTTTGAGAAATAGATATGATACCCTAAAAATGTTTTAAAGCAAACAAAATCACTTATGATCCTACCACCCAAGCATAATCTTTTCTGCATGGTAATTTTTAGCCCCACACACTCTACATATACCATCTTAACAATTTGTAGCTTATCTCCAACTCCTTTTCACTTCTCTCTTTACCTTAAGCCCAAAAATTTGACTTTCATTCTCACAAACATAGGACCAAGTACAAAGTTAAGCATACAAACTTTCAAAAATTAGTTTTCAAACTTCCTCTAGTGTTTACAGGACATTTTCTCCTTGGCTTCCAGCCACAGCCCACTGCAGCCGGCAGTCCTGCTGGCACAAGCCAGCTCGGTTATAACCGATGATTTACTCTAAAACAGAGCAACGATGTCATTCAGTTGATTTCTCCTATGTGCCTCTGATTGGGTGTTATTGAGACTTGTTAGAAAGGAACAGGAACATTCAGAACTAGAACTGTTCTCACATAAAAGAAATAATGCAGGATGCACCTTATTGGGCCGCTACTCTTAAAACCACCTAGAGTTTACCCACTTCCTATAAACTGCAGCAAACTCTAGGCAGATAGAGTTTACCACAATCCCTTTTACCGCAAGTAAGACTTCCACTATAAGGAGATTTCGCTGCAAATTTCATTAGGAAACACCGGAATCAGTCTAAGAGAGCTATATTGTATTCTAAAGGTACCGAATAAAAATATCTGTTGGTGGCCTCACTAGTTAACGAAAACAAACAACAACAACAACAACAACACCTACATTGCCATTGTGAGAGTGAAAAAGATCACCTGACTCCAAAGATCACAGGGTTCTGGAGTCAGTGGGCTTGGACAGCTGCCAGCTTCAACACTTACAAATTGTGAGACCTAACTGTGTGATCTTGTCATTTATCCGGAGTCAACTTCATAGTTTCTAAAAATCAGGAAACTAAACACTTTCTTAATTCTGATAATGTACGTAATAAAGCATCTAAGCTGAACCTGCCACACAGGTCATCACTGAATGGTAGCTAAACCCCTTCCCACCCTCTTGCCTATTGAGGTATCACTGGCTGGACTAGTGGGCCAAAACCACCTGCTCTCTCCTCTGATTCCTTCTACTCAGCCACCAGCCCCCATCCTACCGACTCCCCAGGTGAAGCCGACTCAAACCAGAGACAGTCCTGACCCCCTTCCATTCGTTCATTCACACAGCAAACAGTTATTAAGCCCCAACGATGCAGGCCCTCTAGGGGACACGGAGATGGAAAAGGCCGGGTTCCTGTCCTCAGGGAGCTCACCCTGCAATGGGGAGAAAGACTGCAAACAGCAAGATCGCAATATAGACGACAGCGAGAAGCGCTAGGATAGAAGCATGAGCTAAAGGCCCACCGAACTATCCCCCGTGACCCCGAGTCCCTTGCTCTCGAGCGAAGGGTCGGGGCTGGGCGTGCAGACGTGGCAGGCCGCAACCTGCCTGCCATCTCCTCGGCCCGCAGCCCGGCCCCGAGGGTTCAGACCTCACGCCCACTCCCCGCAGGCAGGCCCGCTGGGCTCGGTCCTTCCCTCCCGCCCCACTCCCGGACCGGGCCCGGCCAACCGGCCGGCCCTGCTCGGGACTACCTGAAGTCGGACGGCTGCTGCGCGTTCAGCGCCGCTTTATCAAGGCGCTCCATGGCGTCGCCACAGCCGCAGCAGGTGCTCAGAGGCGGGCTGGGCTCAGCGGCCGCGCTCCGCGGGGTCAGCGGGCGCCCGGTCAAGGCAGGCCGCGCCGGAAGTGCCGGCGAGCGCCCGGCGCGGGGCCGCGGCGCGCAGGCGCGGCGCGCCGAGGTGACGCTGGGTTGGGGCGGGCGCGGGCGCGGGCGCGGGCGCGTGCGTTCACGTGACTTACCGGCCGGAGCTGCGGGGCGTGCGCCCTGCCAGGAGCGGCCTACGCTCCAGGAGCAGGCCGGGCGAGTAACCCAGCCACTCCACGTTGAGCCGGGACTTGCCTCGCAGCATGGTCCTCCCGGGAGGGCGGTGCCGCCGCCGCCCCCTGAGCGCGCACGAGCACCTCTCGTCCCAGTTCCGGCTCTGGTCGCCGAGCTGCGGTTGCGAGGCGACTGGAAGAGCCGAGCCGCGAGGAGGGACGACCAGGCAGACGACTGGGGTGCTAGGCAACCGAGCAGTTTCCGACGACAACAACAACACAAAAAAAAGCAGTGCACATTATTCCCTAGCCCTTGAGCAAGCACCTCATTAATTATTGCCCGCAGTGAAAGTCCAGCCGTGGGAAGCTGGGAGGAGTTAGTTTAACACTCACCCGCGTCCGTAAAGCTAGGGAATGTCAGAGCGGAAAGAGCCCTTGCCGAGAGTGACTGTTCCAGGCCAGACGCTGGTGATCCCAACTTCCACTTAAAGTTAAAAACATATTTTGCAGCTGCTCAGAAAGCTGCCAATGAGACAACGGGGACTCAAATAGTAAGGGACAGATGGGCCTCCCGGGCTCCGCAACCCGAGAGAAGCACAAACGAAAAGGGTGCGTAAGCCTAGGGTCAGGCTTGACAAAATTAGGTTGCCACTGGCTGCTAATAAGAGGACAGCCCTTACATGGTCAACGCCTGGAAAGGGCCGCTGACCACACATCTATTTTCTGCACCACATGGACACAAAGACCACGTCTGAAACCATGATTAAACCAGCAGCCTAGAGTGGTGTTCGGGGCCGTGGATCGGAAAACTAGAAGCCTGGGTTTGAGTTAAAATTTAGTAATCCCTTTCTGGGCCTCACTGAGATCCTTGAGGGTGTGAGAACCACCTAATGCCATAACTAGAGCAGAATTAGAATCCAGTTCGTGGGTCATATACAGCCTTCCTGCCACCTGTTTTTCTGTAGTGTGTGTGTTAAGAATGGTTTTTACATTCTCAAATGGTTGGAAAAAAATCAAAAGAAAAATAATATTTTGCTACATGTGATAAAGATATGAATTCAGATTTCAGTGTCCATAAGTAAGATTTCATTGGAACTCAGCCATGCTCATTCGTTTCTATTGCCTACAGCCCCTTTCATGCTGCAATGGCAGCATTGCGTAGTTGTGCAGGAAACGGTATGGTCCACAAAATCTAAAATGTTTATTATCTGGCCCTTTCCAGGAAAAGTTTGTGGATCCCTGCTGTCACTAATCACCCTTTGATGACGTCCTTGAACCCCTAGGAATCCATAAATGGGAGTTCTGACAATTTTCAATTTTTTTTAAACCTAGTAAATTGAATGTATTTCCTTGCTATAAAGGATCAACAGCTACTTAAAAATATCACCTAGCTTTGATTTTTGGCACTAATAATATCATATTGATGAGTTAATCCTGGTTATCTCATGAGAAAATGCACAACTTGTTACTAAGCTAAAATAAACTATACTATATTTTGTCCACTAAATCTTTTAAAACAGAATGAGCACAAGGGGGAGGGAATCTTTGCTTTTGGACTTTGAGCATTTCCAATTCACTGGCTTGGATTCCAGGGGTTGTTTTGAGGTCTGATGAATTGAAAAACAGTTATCTTAGTAAAGCACATTTTCAGGTACTACACTCATCTAAATTCCTGATTAAGTAGATTTTCCTAAAGATTTCCTCAAAGCAGTGAGATAAATGTCATAAAACCAAAGTGTCAAAAATGCAAAGAGATTGGGAGACGGTTATGCCTAGAGAAAGGGCCTGATATATAGTAATTGCTTAATAAATATTTGTTAAATAAAGGAATTAAGTCCACAAAAGGACAAAGAGGAAAAAGGTTTTTGGTAGTGAAAGATTGGGAATCACTGAGACTGTTGTATCAGCTTGCTAGGGCTGCCATAACAACATATTACAAACTGAGTGGCTGAAACAACAGACATTTATTATTACATAGTTCTGAAGGATAGAATTCTGTGATCAAGGTGTCAACAAGGGTGGTTCTTGCTGGGGGTGGTGAAGGTGAATCTGTTCCCTGACTCTCAGCTAGCTTCTGGTGGTTTGCTGGCAGTCCTCGGTGATCCTTGATTTGTAGAAGCATCTCCCTGATATCTGCATCTCCTTTCGTGTGGCGTATTCCCAATGTCTGTATCTGTATCCAAATTTCTCCTTTTTAAAGGAACCTTTCTACACTGTTGGTGGGAATGTAACTTGGTGAAGCCACTATGGAGGACAGTATGGAGAATCCTTACAAAACTAAAAAAAGAATTACCCTGTGATACAGCAATCCCACTCCTGGGCATATAATCCAGAGGAAACTCTAATTCAAAAAGATACATGCACCCCAGTGTTCACAGCAGCACTATTTACAATAGCCAAGACATGGAAATAACCTAAATGTCCATCGACAGATGACTGGATAAAGAAGATATGATACACACACACACACACACACACACACACACACACAATGGAATATTACTCAGCCATTAAAAACAATGAAATAATGCCATTTACAGCAACATTAATGGATCTTGAGATTATCATACTAAGTGAAGTAAATCAGACAAAGACAAATATCATATGATACCACTTTTATGTGGAATCTAAAAAAAATGAGACAAAGGAACTTATTTACAAGCCAGAAAATTAGACTCACTAACATAGAAAACAACCTATGGTTACCAAAGGGTAAGGGGGGAGGGATAAATTGGGAGTTTGTGATTAACAGATACACATTATAGTATATAAAATAGATAAACAACAGGGACCTACTGTATAGTATAGGGAACTATATTCGATTTCTTGTAATAAGCTCTAATGGAAAAGAATCTGAAAAAATATATACGTATGTATATGTATAACTGAATCGCTTTGCTGTACACCTGAAACTAACATTGTAAATCGACTACACTTCAATAAAAAATAAAATTAAAAAAATTAATTCTTTAAAAAATAAAATAAAATTGAAGAGATACAAATTTGTCACTTTTATGCATAATATTTGAAAGATTATAAACAGTAAACATTGTGATTTTTTTTTTAAAACTCAATTTCCCTTTTTATAAGGACACCACCAGTCATACTGGAGTAGGGACCGTCACCCTACTCCTGTATGATCTTATCTTAACCAATTACATCTACAGTGACCCTATTTCCACGTAAGGTCACATTCTGAGGTACAGGGGGGTTAGGAGTTCAATACATGAACTTGGGGAGAGGGAACCCACAATTCAGCCCATTCCAGTATTCTAAACTGCTCCTTGTAGAGATGAGGAAAGTGGCCTGGTAAGGGAAGGGACTTGTCAGAAGTCACACATTCATCCAGTGGGGCCTAGCTCAGCTCCTGCCTCCCTGGCTGGCATATTGGCTTCCTCTGAGGCAGCTGTGTGATAACTCAATCAAGGACCATTCACGAATGAGATTTGATTGAGGACAAAATGCCTGGCTAATCTCAAATGCATATTGGTGTTTGGGTTTTTTTATATAAACTAGACCTCTATACCTCTTTTTCTTGCTGACTTTTAACACTCTTATCAGCATTTACTGTGAGCTCGCCTCACAGTAAATGCAAATAGAACTTTTAACATAGACTCAGAAACTGGAAGACAAAGAAAGAAATTAGCCAACACTCTGGCCCCTCAACAAAGTCCTGAAACCTCCTACCTGCAGCAGCTACTAAAGAGCTGGAGGCCCATGCAGCACAAACAGAGCTGTTGCCATGGGAATGAAAGGGCAAGTCAAAGGGCATGGTCATCATGGAGCCATCTTTAAGTAGCGCCTCCCCACTGCCATCCCTGAGAATCAGAAAATGATTCTCAAACAGAAAGAGCCCCAGTCAAGCCCTTTCATTTTAGTTGAGAAAAGTACGAGCTAAAGATGGGAAATGACTTGCCCCAAATTCACTGTATCACGGGTGGGATTAGAGAATTCCTGGTTTCTAATTCACCAGTGTATTTTCCTCTGTATTGTTTTATACTCTTAAGTATAAACCCGGTGACAGGGAAAGTGTACACCCAAAGTTCAGGTTAATAACAACCCCTAGTTTGCTTTACTGACTCATTAAAACCGTAACACTGCCTCCCCATCCCCCAAAAGCCCCCATACTTTGAAACACCAACTGGCGCTTTCTGAAGCAATGCTTGCCCAGCATGGAGTTTTAAAAACTAAGCCATGAGGAGTATAGAAATAAACTCCATTATACAATCAACAAAACTCACGTTTTTAAAAAAGAGAGAGACAGTAACTCTGGCTTCTTTATAATGTGGGGCACGATGTGTTTTTCTTTTCTAAAAATACAAATTGGTAAAATATGCCCCCTGGTGAAAAACTTAGCTCCTTTTCTAGAAAAAAAATAACTAACGGGTTTTGGCTAGGGGTTCTTTTAGTAAAAACCTCCTCTGTCGGGACCCCCTGAGCAATGAAATACAAGGGGACTTTTTATTTTGTTTTGTTTATTTTTGATGTCTCTTGCAACAGAGACAATTTATTTAGCAAACACTTATTAATTAAATGCAAGTTTTACTCAAGGATGAGAATGTTTCCTTGAATCCTGCCTCTTTCCGTGGTTTCATCTCACTCGGCCTCTGGCCACCCACCATAGCCCTAAACCATGTGTCCAGTGCTTCCTTTCACAGTGCCTATTCACCACCGCTACATTTTATATCCCCATTTCATAGGCGGGAAAACTGAGGCTGAGGAAAATTTTAGCATTGAGTGAAGGCCTCACAACACCCCTTGTCTTCCATTTCCCTGAAATGTACCTCAGGCTACTTCTTCCAGCTCTGCTGCTGGAGAGCTAAGCTGGAATCTAGAGCTAATGAGGGGACCTGCTAATGCAGTCCAGGAATGCTCCAAGTATATGACTGAGGACCCTTCTCAGCCCACTGGCGCCACAGAATTTGGAGCCTAGGACTTGAGACCTGTTGTACACTACGTAGAGCCTGTGGACCTTCTGGGAAAGTTAAAGTAGACACTGGGGAGCAGTGTAACAAGCCCCACTACCTGCCCAGTGTGGTGCAGGGTGACCCTGGGGACTCGCATCCTCATCACAGCATGGCGCTTATTACCACGCAAGGAGCCCCGGCCTGTGGCCCGTGAGGGGCGGCAGGTCCCCAGTTGCCAAAACCAAGGTGAAGGATACAGGCCTGAGTGCTTTCCAGAGGGGCTTGCCACCGAAGGCTGTGCTATGGGAAGGGGGACTGGACAATGGCACCTTGAGGATTGATGGGATGGGGTTACATCCCACGATATACACAAGTTGTGCCCAACAAGTGCCCGGCTCAGAGCAGGCATTCGTGACAGTTGGTTGAATGAAGAAGCGAGTGCCAGTGCCGAGAGCGCCAGGCCGGGGCTCATTCAGACCCCGAGGTTCGGAAATACGGTCACCACAGAACTCGCGGGCCAGGCGCTTGGGACTTCGGGGTTGAGTTCCCACGCGGTCCCCTAGACCGCCAGGTGGGCGGGGCATGGCCCGCCTCCAGCTCGGGCGGCTCTGATTGGCTCGAAGGCTCCTTCACCGCCTCGCAGGAACTGCCTATCTTCCCAGCCAGTCAGGGCGGGGCCTGGAGGGGCGGGAAGTCGCGCCCATCCACTGCCTCTGGGTCGCGGGGCGGGGGCCGGGGCGGGGGCCGGGGCGGGGTCCCGGCGCAGCGTTTGTGCCCGACGGCCAAGCAGGGGCTCCGGGGTCTTCAAGTTCTCCCGTTACCCCAGGCTGGCACACCCAGCCAGAGTTGCACTCCCAATATTTGTTAGATAAAATTAACACATAATTGGTCAGTGAGTGTACGAGAGAAATCCAAGGGAAAAACCCAAAGTTCTAGCAGTTTCGCAATGCAAAAGAGCAATAAATTTTGTCTTGGGTTGGTTTTTTGTTTGTTTTTGCTTTTGTGTTCGTGTTCTCTGTTTTTGTTTTCTTCTACTTAGGTTTAATTGACACATTAGTTTCAGGTGTACCACGTAATGATTCGTGCTCTCCGTTTCTACTTTTTCTTATTCTGTGATTGGGTTGGGAAAGTTACAAACACCAGAGAAAGGAAAAGCGCAGCAGCAGCGGGTAAATGAAACCCAGAAGACTCAAGACATGGAGGAGCTGGCGGTTTGGGCACCATAAAAAAGACACAATAAAAGAAGAAGATCATGCTTACCGGCCACGTGTGGTCTTGGCCTTTCACGCTGCGTGGTTCCAGGCTGCACGGTTCCAGGCTGCGTCTCTGGGCAGAAGAGACTGCTTCCAGGAGGGGCGGGGCTAGGGGTGTGCGAGTATATGCGAGTCTGTGCGGCTGTTGGGGAGTGTGGGTGTCTGGCGTCTATGAGCTTGTGTACATTGCTGGGGAAATACGATGAAAAACAACTCTCCTCCCAGACCAGGAAACGTCTCCACAAACGTACAGACAGAGAACTTCATCATCGAATAAGCAGGAAACTGGAATCTGCCGCACGTCCCAGGCAGCCCGCTGAAGGGACTGCAAAGACGGAAATCTGGTAGAGCTAAGTGGATCCAACCCATTACGTTCTTAGGTGTAACAATTTGGAGTCAGGTGACAGCCAAAGGTAGGCTGTCTCTTCCCAGGAACCTGGGAGATAAGGCAGTATCTTCCCTGATGATTACACAGCAAGCATTTGGCTCCCAGGTCCCAAAAGAAACTTGTGAGTTGTGAGACTGGCAAGAGGCTTATTTAGCCATTAAAAAGATTTATATACATTTCCTTTGGCTCCTAGGTCAGGGCCTGCCCCCTTTGGCCCCAGGATACCCACCTCTTCCCCCCTTACATTTCCCTCTCCTCATACCCTCCCAACTCCCTCCTTCTCCCTCTGACCCCTACACAAATGCCTTGGACGACTTTGTAGGACATCCAAAACAGGCCAGTCATGAATCAGCTCCTTCCATGTCCCCACCTGAAGTGACACTGCCCCCATTTCTGCCACCTCCCCACTGTCACCTCTCCTTTCAGTATCCTGTGTGGCACTTCAGGCCGACATGATGGTTTGTGATCTCACTGGGGACAAAAAAATGTTGCCCACCATCAAGCCATCAACCACTGCAGCCACCCAATCAGTGCGCCCCAAGGGGATTCAGAATGAAGAAGAACAGAATAGTGGTCCTAGATAGCTAAGATGCATAGCAAAGGAATAATTTCAATGAGCCCAGACTCCTGCCTCTTCCCATACATGGAAAAGCATTAAATGCATTAACTTGAGATACCTAGTTTTCCTTTAATTAGCAGTAATCTTTCGATGTTCCACTACCTGTTTTGTTTTTGGGGTTTTTTGTTTGTTTTGTTTGTTTGTTTAGCAAAAACTCCTGCATAACCTGGCTCCTCCCTTCTCTTTGGAACAGTTCCTTGAAGCTATCTGAGAGGCTGTCTCTTGAACTATAGTTCTCAGTAACGTCCCCGAATAAAACACAACTTTGCAAATTTTAGGTTGTGCATTTTTTTGCAGTTGACATCTTCTATCTCCTATTAGTGTACTTGGGCTGCTAGTCTTCTCCACTAGACTGTACGCCAGTGGGACAGAGAAGGGTGTGACTGGTGGCTTTTTCATCTCTGTACTGCCACAGCCCAGGGCCGTGAACACGTGCCATCAGTCAGAGCAGCACTGAGAATCCTGCTAGACCCACCTCTCTGGCTTGTCCTGCCCCTACCCTCTTTCTGCCTCTCTGCTCCCTAAACTCGGCTGTGAGAATATTAAAGCCAGAAGAAGAATTTCCAAAATCTATTCCCAAAGCAATTCCCCTAAGAGTCCTTAGAGTCCAGAGCTGACCTAGTGCACATAAAATGTGTAAGGGCCAAGCCTCATGCCTCCCCACATTGCCTCCCACTCTCCAGGCTCAGAGCACCTCATTGTGTAAAGCCCTAGGGAATGTAGGTTTTCTTGCAAGGAATTATGTCCAGCACCCCCTTGTGGTGGACAAGCTGGTACTTCAGGCCGGAGGAAGCCAGGGGGGTTGCGAGAGGAGCCAGCATCCTTGAGAGGCCTGTCCAGGCAGGCCGGTCCATGGGCTTGTCAACCAAGAAGGCCAGAATTTACACCGCAAAATAGCTGCTCTTTTGGAAATCCTGATTTGGAGAAGCTGTATGGTCCATCCTCTGATTCCAGGTCAGGCTGCGAGCTGACTGCAAGAGACTAATAGTTAAAAGAACTTTCTGCTGGAAAGTTCTGCACCAAGAAGGTAGCCTGGCAGCACCCACTTTAGCACTATCTTGAAGGCAGTGCCTCATGCTTTATCTGGATACATGGCAGTGGCATCTGGCTGTCCACGTGTATCAGGGCCTGGCCAAGACAGCCACCATTCCTATCTCTCCTCTCAAAAAGGCCCTGAGTCCCACAATACAAGTTAGAGCAAACGTTGCCTCTGGGAGTGAGTGAGGCAACAGGGGCTCACACCATCACAAAAGAAATCCCTCCTAGAATTGCAAACTGCCCAGTGGGCATCTGGCCTCTATTTCCCCTTCCAGAAACAAGGAACTTGGTGCCTCCCAAGACAGCCACATTTTTTTCTTGCCTCCATAAGTCGCCTGTTGGTGGGGCAGAGGTCAGCCTAACCATCTCCTCCCATTTGGATGCTGGCCTCTATTAAACTAGCCAACGCTCATAGTGACCACATTTCACTGCTGAAACACAGTCATCTGACTGCCCACAAGTATCTCAAATATTCTCTATGCAGATCTTCTCCGTCCTGTCCCAGGTGGATTTTTAGAGCCAAATGTGTGTCCCCACATTGGTCACTGTGGCATCTCACCTCTGCATCCACAAGGCAGACACACAGGACCCAGTGGGGAAACAGCTGGGTTATAGTGGAAAGAGGCAGACTTGAAGCCAAGGACGTGGACTTGAATCTGGCTTCCTCCATCACTTCCTAGATGTGGGACCACACACAAGTCAATGATCCTTTCTGGCATTTGTTTACCTCATCTGGAAGTGGTTTGTTAGGAGGATCTGATGACCAAGTGAGTGTAGTATTCACTTGATAAACTGTGAAGTCCTGATGTGACACAGGAGAAAGAGAGCTGGACTGGGGGTAAAAAGATCTGAGGTCCACGTGTGACTCTAGCTGGGACTCCTGTATGCCCCTGAGCAAGCCTCATTGCTTCCCCATCAATGACAGAATTAAATGTGGCTGGGACCAAAGGGATCTCTAGCTGGCTTTCCAGGATACATGAAGAAAGGTGGCAGTTGGAGAATCATCTGTTTTTTTGAAAGCATGTTCTTTTCCAAGAACCAAGGCATCTCTTTCCGTTTTACAACCCCAACGCAACCCATGGGTCATCTTTGTTCCACTGGCAGCTTTGTGATCTGCCGCAAGAGAAAGATTTCCAGGATGAAATACAGGAATCCGCTTCAAAGAAAGGAGAGCAGAGAGTCAGTGTGGAGGGTGATAAACCTCGCACACAGGTGTCACCTGAGGAAGAGCTGCAGGAAGAGGCTTGGAGCCTGAGTACAAGAAGGCCAGGGAGAGCTCTGTCTTCAGGCATTTGAAGAGCTTCCACAGGGAAGGGAGATGAAATTAGTAGCAAGTACAAAGCGGAGCTGGTACAGTACTAGGATCCAAGGGCAGAAGCCACGGGGAGTTTGCTTCCTCTTATTCTCAAGAATCGCTTTCTACCTGTTGGACTATTAGAGCTGCTGTACAAAAGCATCTCCCTCTTGGTGGGCTCTCTCCCTGGTGTGGAGGTGGAAGTAGGGGGAGGATTGCTCTTAGATGACTAGTCCCTTCCTCCCCAAATCAGATGATGTTGTGTTCTCTGAGCCCTTGGTGAGATCAGGCATATTTTTTATAGCACCTACTACAGATTTGTGTACACAGTTGGGCTTAGCTGAATGAGTGAATGAATGTTTTTTTCTTCATATAACAGGGAAGGCCTGTAATGGGGTGTTATCCTTGGCCCCCGACACTGGGGTAATGATGGCGTCCCACAGTAAAACATTTTTGTGTGTAAATATCACTTAAGTCTGCACAGTGGCTGTCAAACAGCGAGGCCCTGACAGAAGCCAGTGCACCAACCTGGAAACATTTTTATGGTAATCATTTTCCTACAGAACTCAGAGCTTCCAAAGGAGGGCATTCAAATACTCCCCTCGAATGTTGCAGCTGGAAGGAACTTTCAAAATCACAGAATCCAACCCTTTCATTTCCCAGATGGCAAAGCCAAGGCACCGGCTGTGGGACACAGGGGATGGGCGTGCCATCCCCGGCCCAGGCCTAGCACACAGGGGGAACCTACCAGAGCCTTGATGCTTGCTTGCTTGTCAGTGAGCCAAGCAAGGTGATGACAGAGTAGGGCGAGAGACTGGTCTTCGCCACCACCCAGGTGAGGCAGCTGGGCCCAAATTAGATACAGGGGTGGCTGGAGGTTAGACAGCAATATAGACAGAAACCGGAAATGAGACAGTGTAGACAGATGCAAGAGAGCAAGAGAGGAGGCAGAAAAGAAAGGCAGAGGGAGGCCCTGATGGGTAAGATCACCCCATGGGTCCCTGGGATATGACAGGACCAAGAGCACCAGCCCATGCCTCCCTCAGGTGTGACTTGGAAGCTCAAGGAAAGGCCTCAGCCCCACAGAGGAGGGATGCCAGCCAACACTGGACAGGTCCCTCTGCTCCGCCACTCGGCGCAGACTCTGGGCACCCCTTTGCTGGCTGAAAAGCACGGCCCACAAAGCCTAATCTCCTCTCCCCTCGGGTGGAGGGTGGGACACTCTGTCCCCAGTTTGCAATTCCAACAGCCTTCGGGGCTCTGAATGCACTTCTCACTGATATCTTGAAATCCTGCCCATCTTTAGTAGTTCAGCCAAAATGCCACCTCTTCAGTGAAGCAGTTTTAAATGCCCACACCCTAGTTCTTCGTCCCCAGGACCCAAGATGTTTCCTGGTCTTCAGCACTCATCTCAGTCTGCTTGGCACCAATCTGCTCGGGTGTACTGGTGCATCGTGTCTCTCCCCCTCGCCCAGACCTCTCTTCCCATTGTTCATTTATTGTCCTGAGAGCCTCCTGGGGAGAGACATGTGTGATGGTGGTGGTGGTAGAACAGCAGACCAGATTTTCCACACAAGGTGGAACACATCACATTTCCACTCACTAATACCATCATTCATTCACTCAGGGAGCGCCTGCTACGTACAAGGCACTGTTCTGTTTTGTTCTTTGCTGGTGTACCCTAGCGGTTATGGGTAAGCGTGCGTTCAAATACCAATTCTGTCACTTACTAGCTATGTGACGTTGGACAAGTTACTTAACTTCTCTGTTCCTCAGTTTCTTCATCTGTAAAGTGGAGATCAGAATAGTACCTTCTTCACTGGTTCTTGTGAAGATCATAAATGATTTAATTGATCCCAAGTGCTTAAAACCTGGCTTGGTGCATCATAAGCTCTATTTAAGCAGCGGCAATTATTTTAGGCACTGTGAATATACACATCAGTGAACAAAACTGACAAAAATATTTGCCCGTATTGAGCTTAAACCATAGTAGAGGCAGATGAACAATTAACAGCACCAACATCAACAATAAATTAAATGGTGTCAGGAAGTATAAATGATGTATGATAAGTAATGATAACTAATACACAGAGAGCAGGTAAGGGAAGTCGGGTGTTGGCAGGTAGCGGTTGCAATTTTAGAGACGATGGTCATTGTGGGCCTCGTGGAGAGCCTTGTCTATTAACTGCATCAACTTGGATCTGCAGCTTGGGGCTGGCCGTCTCAGTCTTTCCAACTCTCACTAAGGCACCCAGGGCTGCCTGTGCTCAGGAGCAGCTTTCGGGGAAGGGGATCCTTCGAAAAAGATCTCTCAGAGACCAGGTGCCTTGAGGGTGAGAAGCTGTTTGCTGTTGAGTTAGAGAAGGTGCAGAAGCAGGCAAGGAACTGGGGCCATGGCCAGTAAAGGCTGGGTAAACACTTGTGGCCAAGTCTGACAGCTGTTGGGCCTCTGCGGAGCAAACACGACCCTTGCAGCTGGCACAGAGGCGGCTGGGGAAGCTAAAGCCCTTCAGTGATCTTAACTAATGAAAAAGCTTGGCTGCAGCCTTGCCGCTCCATGGGGACCACATCACTTTTTTCTTGAGCTGGGCTTCCTCTTAGCTGTGAAGGCTGGTGGAACAGACTGGGAGTGTCCTGAATTTTTAGTGATGCATAAAGTGCAGAAGATTTTGCTGTGGCAGATTCAGAGAGAATATTTTCCTGATTTCTTGGGGGCAATGACTCCAGAAAGAGCTATAAGATCAAGGTGTTACCAGCCAGGGTTCTTGGGCTCCTTAATCCATAGCAATTGATACGAGGCCAGATGAGAAATTCAGGCAAGGCTTTACTGGGACTCGTGCTGCAGCACAGGGGAGCGAAAATAAGTAAAAGTTTCCCTTGCTTGCTCCCTGGTGGGGTGAGCTGCTCCCTTAAATGGGGTGAGGGTAGGGGTAGGTCTGGGAGTGGAGCCAGAGGAGTGTCTTAGAAGGTCTGCCTACCCCCTTGGTGCTGCTGTGTGCAGGGATCATGCACAGTCCCCTGCTTCTGCTCCCGGTACCTCAGAAGTGGCAGTTGGGTTTTTTGGTCTTTTTGTATCTAGTTGTTCATAATTTGCCCCAACTGCCCATGCACACAGTTATTTTTAGTCTCTTATCCTTTCTTTGTATCTTGTTGCTCAAGAAGACAAGGAGACGTTTGTCCAGGAGCAAGCCCTGCAAAACAGAGTCCCAAGTCCCAAGTCCCAGCCTGTGTCAAAGTTGTACTCTGAGGGCAGGGTTTCTCATGAGAGTCCTCTCAGTTGGCACCCCCACAACCCCAGTCACACAAAGGCTATCCTCAAAAGATGCTGTGCCAATCCCAAGTCCCCTCTTTGCTTCCTGCCCAACATTCTCTGGTAGAGCTATATCCTGGGTTCAACCCCCAGTAGCTTCATTAAAGAAAAAAAGAAGGGAGGGAATAAATGAGAGATCCTGACAACCATAGATGACCACCATTAATATTTTATGTATATTCGTCCAGATATATATATATTTGGGGAAAGGAATAACGCTATATTCAGAAAGCCAGCTGACCAAGAAGATGGGGGACTAATATCCTGGAAAATCATCTTCCCCAAGTCAGAATTCAGACTCTTTTTATACTACGAAAGAGAGGGGCTGTGGTTGATGGTTGCAAATTTCTTGGTGTCAGAATCCTTTGTTCTTGCAGCTGTCCACGTAGGTCAGGTCGTGATGTTCCTGTTAAACCTCCAACAAGACAAATGTTATTCTCTGTTCTGCAACTTTTTATCTCTATTTGAATGGGAAAGTGTTATACCCTTAAAGGTCCGAGCCTTGAGAATGGGCTGTCCTGTATAATTCAGGCTCTAGGCAACTTTCTTTTACAAAAGGTACAGAACCAGCATGACTAAGTTCAGGAAACAGAGCAAAGGGTTAGAGCCAAAGGAACAGATTTATTATGGAGTCAAATTTGTTCCCTGTTACATATATATAAACATATGCACACGTGTATGTATGTATGTATCAGTGTATGTAATCACACACATCGTTTTTTCCTTAATTACTATTTTTCAAACTTTTTTCCCACTTAAACACATTAAAGGACAATTTCCTATGTCCATAAACATTGATCTCCATTGTCATTTTTTTTCAACTTAGTGCTTGTACCAATTTAAAATGTCTTTTTGTTTCTTGAAATATAATTTACTTACAGTAAAACTCATTCTTTTTAAGTGCACATTTATCTTTTTTTTTTTACAAACTTATACAATCACGTAATTATCACAGTAATCAACAGAGTGAATTTTTCCATTATCCCAAATAGCCCTCTCATGCCCCTTTGTACAAAGTCAAATTGCCTTCTCCTACCTCCAGATCAGATCCCTGGCAACCAATGATCTGATTTCTATCCCAGTAGTTTTAATTTTTCCAGAGTGTCATATAAATAGAATCACAGAGCATGTAGGCTCTTTTATCTAACTTAGTTCACTTAAAACAATGTTTTTTGAGGTTCACCTGAGATGGGAAGTCCCAGAAAAAAGTAAAAAGAAAAGAGACTGGCAGGAACCCCAGGAAGAGCCACTACTCTCCTGCCAGCACCATCCAGTTCCCTGGCTCAGCAGCTTTATCTCACTCTTTGCCTCTGAAACGGCTTAATTCTAGGAAAGTGGAACTTACCCCTAAAATTCTGTTGGTTCCCTGAGCTAACTCCTGATTGATCCATTTGTAGTACTTTATTTGCATGGAGCTCACTCCTGATTGGTCCATTTCTCTCACTCCTGATTGATTATTTCTGTCCCTCCTAATTGGTCCATTTCTACAAAGCCTGTTCCTAATTAGTCAACTTTTGTTACACCTTATTTGCATATGATGTTGCAAAGTGTAAACTGGCAGCCTATAAAAGCCTGTGTAAACCTACAGATGGGGTCCGGAGCTTGGAATGTTAACTCCTCTGGGCCGGCTGGCATAATAAACCTGAGTTCTCCAACTCTCCGAGTGCTGCTTGGTCTCTTGCCGGAATCCAGGTTGTTGTCACAACTGAGCTGTAACACTGAGCTGTAACACATTTTTCTGCAACACACCCACATTGTCATATATCAGTGATTTATTATTTTTATTGCTAAATAGTATTCCATTGTATGCTGTAGCTCAATTTATTCATTCACTAGTTGAGGGACACTTGGGTTGCTTCCACCTTTTAGTGATCATGAATAAATCTATTACAAATATTGACATACAGATTTTTTAATGGACATATTTTTATTTCTCTTGGTTATATACTTAGGAGAGGGACTGCTAGGTTATGATAAAGGCATGTTTAATTTTATAAGAAACTGTTGTCCAAGATGTCTGTACCATTATAGGTCAGAGCTTGAGAATGGGCAAACTATGAGAAGTCTAGTTGCTCCACACAGTCATTCCTTTTTAAAATTTAACCATTCTATTAGGTGTGTAATGATATCTCATTGTTGTTTTAATTTACTTTTTCCCTAATGGCTAATGATGTTGAGCATGTTTTCATGTGCTTATTTGCCATTCTGACTTCCTCTTTGGTGAAGTGTCAGTTCAAATCTTTTGCCCATTTTCCAATTAGGCTGTTTGCTTACTGCTGAACTATATTAATTTTCTAGGGCTGCTGTAACAAATTACTACACATATAATGGCTCAAAACAACAGAAATAAATTTTCATACAGTTTTGGAAACCAGAAGTCCAAACTGAGTCTTCTGGGGGTGTCAATCAATGTATCAGTCAAAGTAGCAGCAGGGTTGATTCCTTCTGGAAGCTCCAGGGGGAAATCCATTTATTGCTTCTCCCAGCTTCTGGTGGCTGCCAGTATTCCATGGCTTGTGGTTGCATCACACCATTCTCTTCCCTCATGGACACATTGTCTTCTCCTGTTCTGTAGTCAAACTTCCTCCTGCCTCCCTCTTATCAGGAAAATTGTGATTACATTTAGGGCCCATCCATACAATCCAGGATGATCTCTCCATCCCAAGATCCTTAATTTAATCACATCTGCAAAGTCCCTTTTTGTCATATAAGTTACCATTCAGAGATCCAGGAGTTAGGACCTAGAGAATTTCTAGGACATCATTCAGCCTACAAAGGAGCTTAGAGAGTTTTTCATCGATATCAATTCGCTGTCGTTTATCAGATATGTGCTTTGCAAACATCTTTTCCCTCTCTGTGGCTTGTCATTTTGTTTTCTCAACATTATCTCTCTCTTTTTTTTTAATTGAGTTATAGTTAGTTTACAATGTTGTGTCAATTTCCAGTGTAGAGCACAATTTTTCAGTTATACATGATCATACATATATTCATTGTCGCATTCTTTTTCTCTGTGAGCTACCACAAGATCTTGTATATATTTCCCTGTGATATACAGTATAATCTTGTTTATTTATTCTACATATGCCTGTCAGTATCTACAAACTTCGAACTCCCAGTCTGTCCCTTCAACATTATCAACATTATCTCTTGAAGAGCATGATTTTAAAAATTTCATTTTGCTGAAGTCCAATTTATAAATTATATCAATTTTTTTCTGTTGTGGTTTGTACTTTGTGTGTCCTATCTAAATGATCATTGCACAAACCAAGGTTACAAAGATTTTCTCCTATATTTACCTCCAGATATTTTATAGTTTTAGGTTTTACATTTAAGCCTATTAAAATTTTGAGTTAATTTTTGTAAGTGGTGTAAAATATGGGTCAAAGTTCATTACTCTGCATGTGGATGGCCAGTTATTCCAGCACTGTTGTTAAAAAGACTGTACTTTCTCCATTGAATTGCCTTTCTACCTTGTCAAAAACCAGTTGACTATATCTGTTTATTTCTGAACTTTGTCACATTCAACTGATTTGTGTCAGTCCTTTCACCAGCACTACACTATCTTAATTACCAGAACTTTATAATAAGTACTGAAATTCGATAGTGTGAGTACTCCAATTTCGTTCTTCTTTTTAAAATGTGATTCTTTTGTTATTGTATTTTTTTTCTGTTTTATAGAAATGCAATTGACTTAATATATTGGCCTTATATTCATTCTAGAAGCTTTTCTGTAGGTTCCTTGGGATTTTCTACATAGACAATCATCTTGCCTGTGAATATAAACAGCTTTATTTTTTCCATTCCAATCCAAAGGCTTCTATATTTTTTCTTTGCTTTATTGCATTACTAAGACCTTGGGTATGATGTTGAATATGAGTGATGAGAGTGGACATTCTTACTGTGCTCCCAATCTTAGGGGTGAAACATTCAGTCTTTTACAATTAATTATAATGTTAGGAGCATTTTGTTGTTATTGCTTTTTGCTTGCTTTGTAGATGCCCTTTTCAAGAACAGAAAGTTCCCTTTTCTTCCTAGTTTGCTGAGAGTTTTATTATGAATGAATGTGTGATCATGTGGTTTTGCTTCTTTAAAATCTTAATATAATGGATTACATTGATTTATTTTTTGAATGTTGAGACAACTTTGCATTGCCAAGATAAACATCACTTCATTTTTATATATTACTTGATCAATTTTCTAATATTTTGTTAAGAAATTTTTGTACTATGTTTATGAGGAATACTGTGTTTTAGTTTAGTGGGGGGTTTTTGTATACTGTTTTGTCTGGATTTGATGTCAGGGTAATAATGCTGGTTGACATTATAAAATAATTTAAGAAGTATCCCCTCATTTTCTATTTTCTGGAAGAGTTTTAGAGTTGATATTACATATTCCTTAAATGTTTGGTAGAAGTTGAAAATAAATTCCTGTGGCTTTAATTTGTGGGAAGATTTTAAACTCAGAATTCCATTCAATTCATATAATAGATGTGGGACTTCTGGTCATCTATTTCTTTTTGAGTAAATGTTGGTAGTTTGTCTGTCAAGGAATATGTCTATTTTATCTAAGTAGTAAAATTTATGGACATAGTGTATTATTTATAGTCTCTTATTAGCCTGTTAATGTCCATAGTATATTGTCATTTTCCATAGTTACCAGATATTATGTTATGTAAGGTATCACCATTTATTTAACCATTCTGTTATTATTGAACTTTCAGTTTCCTTTTGTTTTCACCATCATGAATATGATCAGCATATATGTAAAGTCATCTTTGTAGGGATGTCTGATTTCTTTAGATAAATCCAAGAAGTAGAGTTTATATTTGGATCAATTGCCCTATAAAAATTACCCCCAAATGCAGTGGTTTTTAGCAACAAACATTTTGCCTCCTCATTTCACTCCACAGCATGTTTCCTCAAGATCTGTTCAACTTACAGAATCTCCATGAGATTCTGGTTTGAAAAAGATAGTTGCAAATAAAGACTCTTGAAGATAAATAAATAAATAAATAAATAAATAAATAAATAAATAAATAGATAGATAGATAAATAAATAAACAAACATTTATTATCTCACAGTAAGTCTAGAATCTGGACACTGGTTTGACTGAGTCCTCTGGCCCAGGGTCTCTCACAAGGCTACAGTCAATGGGTTAGCTGGAGCTAGTCATCTTAAGGTTTGACTTGGGAGGATCTGCTTCCAACATGATTGAAGAATCATATTCCTTTTGGCCATGGACTGAGGTTCTTGGCTCCTCGCTGGCTGGCCATGTACCAGAGGACACCCTCAGTTTCTTGCCACAGGAGCCTCTCTGTTGGGCAGCCCACAACATGGCAGCTGACTTCCACCAGCGAGGCAAAGGAGTGAGAAATCAGGAGAGGGCCAGCAAGACTGAAGCTACAGTCTTTTTATAACCTAATCTTGGAAGTGGCATCCCATCACTCTTGCTGTATTCTGTTGATTAGAAAGCAGTCTCTAGGTCTGGCCCATACTCAAGGAGAGGGGATTACACAAAGACCCAAACACAAGGTGGTAAGGGTGTTTAGAGAGCATTTTAGGGGCTGCCTAGCAAGGAACATTGGCTAAGAGGGCATGCAGAATCCTTTTATCATTTATTTGTTTGTAAAGAATTGTGATTATGGGCTCAATTCCAGCACTTTTTTCCTCAAAATTCTTCAAATGCCTAGTTTTTGAAGATTTTTTTTAAAATAATGAGTAAATAGGAAGTATTTATAAAGTATGTGTAAGATTTTTTTAAAAATGACTCAACAAACACCCACATAATTAACACCCAGTTTACTCTTAAAGCATTTATCCTTTTCCTTTCCCTCTCAGGAGTAACCACTATTGTATTTTGTTGTCGCTGTTGTTTAATTCCCTTGATTTTCTTTAAATTTAACACCTGTATTTATATTTAAACAATATATCGTTTAGTTTTGTTTGCTTTTTGACTTTGTACTGTACTGTAGATATTATTGTGATTTTTTTGCCAAAAGGAATGCTCCTGAGATTAATCTATATTGTTGCATATAACTGTATTTCACTTATCTTTTCTGCTATATATGATCCAATTGTATACATCTACTGTAGTTCATTAACACTTTCTACTGGTGGTAGACATTTTTAATAACCAAAATGTGGTTATGAATATTTCTGTACATGTGTATGTCTTTAAGTGCACATGTGCATGGGTCCTTCTTGGAGATAGACATTGACATCCTTATGGGTGTATGCTATGGACTGAATCATGTGCCCCCAAAATTCATATATTGAAGTCCTAAACCCTAGTACCCCCAGAATGTGATTGTATTTGGAGACAGGGTCTTGAAGAGATGATTATGATAAAATGAGGTCACTAGAGTGGGCCCTAATCCAAGATGACTACTATCTTTATAAGAGGAGAGTAGGACACAGACACATACAGAATGAAGGGCAACTACGTGAGAACACAGGGAGAAGATGGCCATCTGCAAGCCAAAGAGAGAGGCCTCAGGAGAAAACAATCCTGCTAGTACCTTGATCTTGAACTTCCAGCCTCCAGAACTGTGAAACAACAGTTTTCTATTGTTGAAGCCACCTAGTCTGTGGTATTTTGTTGTGACAGCCCTAGGCAACTAGTAGAGTGTAAGTATTTTGCTGTAACTGAAATTTGCATTTATTGGGTTTGAGCATCTTTTCATATGTACATGGACTATTTGGCGTCCTCCCCCATGAAAAATGCCTAGTAACGCCACTTGCCCATTTGTTGCTGTTATTGTTATTGTTGGATTATTCATCTTTTTCTCAATAGTTTGCCACCTCTCTTCATATATTACAGACCTTAGTCATTAGGTGATGTATGTATTACAACCTATATCTTCTCAATGTATTTTTTCTCTTTTCACTCAGTTGTATACTGACCTCATGAGTCTATGCTGGAATATCATGTGTTTTATTTTTTATTTGAGTAATGAATGTTTGTGAACGTGCCACCAGTCAAAAACTAGAACATTAGTAATAAGTTCTCCTATGGCCTCATCACCTATTCCATCCCTCTGCCATTCATTTCCTCAAAATAATAATGATAGTTGACAGTTTCATGGCTCTCAGTACTTGCCAGATGCTGTTTTACACACTTTATATGTATGAATTTTATTTAAACTTTACCATAACAATGTGAGTTAGCTATGTTTTACACACAAGGCCGCTGAAGCCCAGAGAGGTCAAGTTACTTGCCAAGGTCAGGGTGGCATTTGTTGACAAAATTTTGTGTTTTTCATTTAACTTTGTCAGGCAGTCTGCTCCTTCACTATTTTGCTCTACTGCTTATTGTTAATCACTATACAAAATTTTGTTTCTCATTTAACTGCCTTAAAATTTTTATTATATATTTATGTATGCCTAAATAATATACTCTTTAGTTTTGTTGTTTTATTAGCTATATTAAAAAGGCACCATACTATATGCTGTCTCAGGAGACAAAGTATGCAGTTTTTTGATGAACAGAAGTTCTCCAGAGCAGCATATTTTAAATTATTAGTCTTTTCCCTTATGGTTCATACTTTTTTGGATCTTGTTTAAGAAATCTTTGCTACTCCAAGGTTAGAAAGATCTTGTCTTGTATTACCTTCTAAAACATCTATAGCTTTGCCTGTCATTTTAGGATTTTTTTTAAGTGTTTATTTTGAGGTAATGTTAGATTCATAAAAATTGAAAAAAAAAAGGTACAGAGAGTTCCTGCACTCTTCACTCAGCTCCCTCAAATGATAATAGTTGTCTAACCATAGCACAATTATCAAAACTGGGAAACTGACACTGGTATGATACTATTAACTAAACTACAGACCTTAGTTGATATCACTACTTTTCACATGCAGGCGTTTTTTTTTGTTTGTTTGTTTGTTTTTTTGTTTTTTTTTGGCGTATAGTTCTACGAAACTTGACCCCATATATAGATGTGTTTAACCACCATCATAGTCAGTACACTCCTTTGAACTCCCCTCCCCTCCCCCCTAACCTCTAGCAACCATTGATGTGATCTCCATCACTATTGCTTTATCCTTTGTAGAATGTTATATAAGCAGAATCATACAGTGCATAATCTTTTAAGACTGGCTTTTTTCACTCAGCATAATGCCCTTGAGCTCCATCCAAGTTGCTGTGTGTATCAATAGTTTACTTCTTTTTATTGCTGAGCAGGGTCCCTTTTTACTGATGTACCACATTATCCTTATCCACTCACACACTGAGTGACATTTGGGTTGCTTCCAGCTTTTGACTATTACAAAAAAAGGATACTATAAACATTCATGTGCAGGTTTATGTGTGAACATGAAGTTTCATTTGTCTGAGCTGAATATATAAGAGTATCAACATCGTGATAAATGATGTTGAACTTTATAAGAATCTGCCAGAATATTTTCCAAAGTGGCTGTACCATTTTATGTTCCCACTAGCAGTGTATCCAGTTTCTCCATATTCTTACATTTACTGTTTCCACAAAATTTTACTTACTTTTTATTTATGAGTTTTACTTCAGCCATCCTGATGAGTGTGTACTAATGTCTCATTGCAGTTTTTATTTGTGTTTTCCTAATGACTAATGATGTTGAACAACTTTTCATGTGCTTATTTGCCAGCTGTATTTCCTCTGTGGTGAAGTGTCAGTTTAAATCTCTTTGCCCAATTAAATTGTTTGTGTTTTTTTTTAACTTTTACTGCTAAGTTCAGAGATTCCTTTATATATTCTGGATCCAAATCCTTTGTCAGATTTGTGATTTGCAAATATTTTTCTCCTAGTCTATGGCTTGTCTTTTGATTCTCTTAACAGTGTCTTTCACAAAGCAAACATTCTTAATTTTGAAGTCCAATTTGTCACCTTTTTAATGGTCATTTTTGGTGTCTTATCTAAGACTCCTGAGGCCAATGATCTCCCTATGTTTTCTTCTAAAAGTTGTATAATTTTGTTTTACATGTAGGCTTATGGTTCATTTGGGGTTAATTTTTGAATAAAGTGGGGGCTAGTGGGAAGGGAGAGGGATGTGTTCACCTGAAGTGGAGCAGGTTTGGGTGGAAGGGCTCTGGCCTGCAGAGCTGCCCTCATCCCAGTCCTGGGGAGAGCTGGCCAGAGGGCTTACACTTTTTTAGGGCTCCTTTTGTATGCATTTCTGGGTTGTAGCCTGTTCTAGCACCTAAGCTATGAGGCAGAACAAACACCCAGCAAACTCACTGCTCAGTCATCCCTGGAATCTTGAGGTCCCTAGTCTGCCCTCTCTGTGTTCACCACCTCTCAGTCTTCTGGTAATTACATATTTATCCAGAGTTTTCCATTGTAGTTAGTGGGAGGAGGTGGATGGAATGCATTTACTCCATCTTGTCTGGACCTGGAGACCTACATTTAAGTCTTTAATTCACATGGAATTTATTTGTGTGTGTGGTGAATGGTAGGGATCCAATTTCTTTTTTTTTTTTTTCTTCAGTATACATCATCAGTTGTTTAATTGCCATTTTACAAATAGTCCACTTCATCCCTGTATGATCTATACAGACAGCTCTGGTCTCTGGTAAGTTCAGGCCCCTCACCTCATTCTCCTTCAGAAATGCCTCGATTTTTCTTGACCATTTGTTCTCTTATCTAAAGTTTTGAATCTGCTTGTCAAGTATCATGAGAAAAATGCATTGGGATTTTTATTATAAATGCATTGAATCTGCAGATTAATTTAGGAGAGAATGGTCATCTTTACATTGTTGAGACTTCTAAACCATAGGCATGGTATATTTCTTCATTTATTTAGGCCTTCCTTAATACTCTTGCACATCTGTTGTTACATTTATTCTTATTGCTTTAAATTTTTGGTGCTAGGAAACTCTGAAGAGTTTGGAAAATTGGAAAAGTATTGGCACCAACAAAAGAGTTCAGGAAAGTGACCAGGCACAGACTACACAAAAAGCCAAAGTTTGTTTATAATCTGGCAATAATTAGTTTGAACACATAATAGGAAAAGAGCTCCTACTCACAATTACAATGTAAAATACATGAAATATCCAGGAATGAACCTAACCTGAGAGATATATTTGGCAGTAAGCATTTGTGGCAAACATTTTAGACCAAGGGATAATCCCATTAACCTATAAGAGTATCACTTGTCAGCAAGAAAAATACTGACCTCCCAAGAGGAAAGTAGGTCAAAGACTTGAATAGGATATGTACACAAGAAGTTCCACAAATGAACAGTAAACATAAAAAAGCCCAACCTCACTTGTGAAGAAAGAGATTAAAACAATGACATATTTTTCACCCATAAGTCTGGTAAATATCTCAGATTGTGTCTCCTATGCTGCTGCTGTGGCTATAAATGCACATGTTTCTCTAGGACACTTGGCCATGTAGATGGAGCATTAGTTTCATATACATTCTATACATTAGTTCTAAGGAAGTCATCAGACTAGCCTGCCTCATGTTCCCTATCTGTAAAATGGGGAAACAGTGCCTTCCTCAAAGACTTGTTATGAACATTAATGAGAACATCTCCTTTGGACTGCTAACCTATATGACCCTTTGGGGACATTCACAAAGGACACCCACACTCTGGGGATGAACTGTGCCTTTTCCAGCCAGAGGTTCAGGGCTTGGCAAAGAAAAAGGTGCCCCTTCCTCCAGGTAAAAGCAGGCCTGCGCTGGGATACTTTGCCTTCAGAGTGGAGGGTGGGCTTGATGTAATCACTTACTTTATCCCCTGGTTGGCTTCTTTGTTCAGTACACCTTATACAGTGGCCCTAATGTCATTTTTAGCAAAACGCCTAGTATTTAATTATTATGAAAATCATCTAATACTATGTTCAAAGACATTAAATACAGTGATATTATAATGGTGAAAAATTGAAAAGAACTGAAATGCCCAATAATATGGAAATGATTACATTAATTTGACACATTCATATAATGGAGCTGTTTTAATCCATGTTTTGGAAGAATATTGAATAATATTGTGAAATTCTCAATAAATATTAAAATATCAAGATCTAGACTGAGTAATGAGTGTGATCTCAATTTTGTAAAAATCCCAGTAAATTTGCCTATATGTATACTAAAACGTTCACAATGGTTCACACTGATTGAAAGGCTTAGGGCTGATTTTAATTTCATATTTTACACCTTGTCTGGGATGTGTGGAAAAAGTCATTTAAGAGGCCTCCCCGACCTGCCTCCCCAGTCCTACAGAGCTGATCCAGCAGGTGCACTCCATGTGAGCCATGCATGGTCTGGGAGGGCATCCGTGGCTGGGGGCAGGCAGGGGCTGGTTTATTGCCCAGCTCTGAGTCCTCCTTAACCTCACCCAGTCTAAGTGATTTGTTTGTGAGCCAACCAGACCATTTTGCACATTCCCACATCAGGAAGAGCGCTGTGCTTTTCAACAAGCCCCTGGACTGCCAACTCCTTGGGCAGCAAAGCATAGGTGAAGTGTCAGCATCCTCCTGGGCATGGGACCCCACCTGGGAAGGTTGCATGGGTTGGGGCCACTCTTCAGGCCCCTTCCTCCCCTCTGAGTTCTTGAAATGCCATAAAAAGGAAGAAAAACTAAACTATAACCCAATGATCTTATTTATTTGGGGGCCATGTACCTAGGTCTTCTCTAGGCACTCTTTGCAAAGTATGCCGAGCAAAACATGGATGAAATCCATTCATGCAACAATCCTATCCCCAAGTCTCTATGAACAAAAGCCAGAAACCCTTCCTAGGTTGTAAGGAGAGATGGGTTTGGGGAAAAGCAGATGAACAGACTGAGGCAGCTGCTCAGGAATGGTGAACTGATTCGTGGGAATAATGACCCACCTCAAATAAGAGGATTGAAAACAGGAGCAGTTTGCTTCTTGATGGATTCATCAGAATAAAAACGGTCTAGCCAGCAGGCAAAGGAACAAGGAGATTTGGAGAGGACATGGAATCAGACCAGCTGGGTTCAAATCACCTCCAACTTGCTAGCTTTGTGACTTTGGGCAAGATACTTGACCTCTCTGTGCCTTTGCACTCTCATCTATAAAATGAGCAAAATAATATAGCTACCTACCCCTGGAGTTGATGTGAGAGTGATATGTACTCCTGCTCACAGTAAAGGGCCCACAATAGGTCTATTCTGGGGTACAAGGCCCATCAAAGTGTTGACTTGCATTAGGGCAAAAGAATTTCTTCTTCCAGCCACAGCAAGTTCCCAGTGCCTTGATCCCAGTGCTTCCCACTGGAAACCAAGCATGGGTTTCTCGTCTCAAATCTGCTCAGAGGCAGACTCCTGGGTGAGGTAGAAAACCCATAGGTCTGGAGATCCAAGCCCTGGGTTCCAGGTCCAGCCCTGCCACACTCTTCTCTTCATATTGCTTTGGCAGTCGCAGCTTCAATCTGCTCATCTCCCAAGTGAGGGTAATAATCCTGCCCTTCATCCCTCATAGGGCTGCTGTGAAGATCAAATGAGATAATGGAACAGAAATTTGTAAAGGGTGATTAGTGTATGAAAGGCCCAGTGAATATTTTGTGTAAAAACTGCCTCAATTTTGTACTCAAAGGGTGTTCTTTTCTGTATAATCTCTCTCAGTGTACTTCTGTTTCTGAAGCACTGTAATACCTAGTCACATGGATTTGCAATCATCTGCAATTGGTTCTCTCTCTCTCTTTTGTAACTGAAAAGAGGTGTTATTTTTTTTTTTCAGAACCAGAACTTTGTTGCATTCAGCCTGTATTTCTACCCTAAATCTCTCTATCCTTGAAATTATCCTGGGTGGGGGCCTCCATTTCCTGCCTTATCTTCTCTTCCCCTAGGAACCCATCTAATAGAACAACTGGAGGCTCTGACCCACATCTGTAATGGGACACTAGTCCCCGCCCAGTGGGCCTCACAGGTTAAGCTGATGCTCTGCCCTCAGCTGCCATAAGGATGAAGTGAGTCATTGTTGGGCTGGTATTTCTGTTTTAACCTTGATGTTCTACAGTTTAACTGTTGTCTCCTTTAAACCAATTACTATGGACAGCTGCCTTTGAAGGCATATTTCTTTAGTGAAATCCCAGGGCCAACATGTGGGCATCCTCCTTTTACCAAAGGGTCTCTTACTTTTCCTGGGAATTATGTCTGGCATCTCCCCTGTGTAAGTAAAGCGGATTTGCTATTATAAAATAGGAAGTTGGGCCACTCCTAGGACCACCTGAGTGACCACCTGAATGGCACAGATTCTTTGGGTGAGACTTCTCCGCCAATCTGCACTTCCCAGGGCAGACGTACAGCCCAGAGCGATGGCACATGTGGGGACGTGAACTCCTTCCTGGTTATTCATTTTCTAGCTGGGGCTGTCACAAGCACAGAGCCTGTCCCCAAGCCGCTACTTCCGGCTCCTAGGAATCATCATGCAACTATTTCAACAAGCTTTCTAGTGTTTTAAATAAAACGATTGTGTGGGATTCTGACTTGACAGTAAGTAAGCAAATAGAACACTGCTCAGTTTTTATGGAACTTGGTGTCTCAAACCTCAGGCATGTTGAGTGGTGGCTCCTGTTTGACATAGCGACTTAAGATATTGAATTTAACAGAGTGCTTACTCTGAGAAGGGACGCTTCTGGGTGTTCTACAGCTGTGAGCCACCCCCTGAATCCAAGTAACCTTAATTGATGTGAGGGGAGTGCCTGCCCTGCTCACTGGGGAACCCAGCAATACTTGATTGGACAATAACCACAACATTATGAGGAAGCATGAGGGTCAGAGTGGAGAAGTCATCAGGGATAGAGCATCTCTTAGTCTCTGTCAAAGGGGCATGCTACTGTCCTGGGAGGCACCAGGAGATCAGGCCCCAAGAGCGGCCACAGGGAAACTTCAACCTTGACATCCACAAAGTCCCTTGGATGATGGACACATATGTGTCCCACAGAGCCTGCCTATGGAAGGTGTCCAGTAAGTACTCAAGGCGCCTTTGTCACTTCCCTAGGCATGGAGGAATTTCACAGCATAGAAGGTCTAAGTAAGAAGCACCTGTGGAAATCATTTAATCCACTCTGGTCATTTACAGGTGGGAAGACTCACGGAGGCACCTGCCTGTGGAAACGTTGCAACTTAGGGGCAGAACTCAGGCTGTCCTCACTCATGCTCAATCCAGGAGTCGTTGTGGGGGCATGTGAGCTCAGTCCTGTGACTGGGCAAAGACAGATAACAGCAAAGGTGGCTGGGAAACACTGGATACGGCCTGCTTTTTGTAATGACAGTGAATGTGCCATCTATCATCCAAACCAGGAGACTTTTGAGCATGGAATGGGGAGCTGTTTAATAATTACACTGGGACATATGCTCACCCTAATTCAAATTAATAAGAATGATGATGATGCTAAGAAAATCCAATGCTGGAAAAGTGCTCACGAGCTTCTGGCACTGGGCTGAGCCCTTTGCATCCGCTAGCTCATCTCATCCTCCCCCTAGACCTGAAAGGCAGGTCTGCTCTTCACCCTGGAAGACACTGAGGCTCCAAGAAGTTGAGTCACTTGCTCAAGGTCACGCAAAGAATGAGGGCTGAACCTTGATGGAATCCAGGTCTTGCCTGTGTCCAAAGCTCGTGCTCCTCATGCCACCCTGGGTCGCCTCCCTCTTTGCTCATCCTTTTTGCTCATTTCCACGCTGGCTTGGCATGCTGAGGAGGGGATCTGGAGACCTGATGGGAAACCATGAGCATGGGAGTCCAGTGGTCCCTGCTCTGACTGGTGTTTTCCATTACCCCTCTCGATCACCTTGGGCAAGTCCCTTTCTCACCACGCCACGCACTCCCACTCCCAGGCCTCAGCTTCCCTACCCAGGCTTCTCAACCAAGGCCTTCTATAAGCAGATCCCTGGGGCTCTTCCCAGTATTATTTCTGTCTCCTTTCAGCCTCCTTGCCCTTCAGCTGAACTGGCTCCCAGGATGTTCCCCATGCACACTTCCGTCTCCCCCAACACTGCCTGGACTCAAGGTCTGTCATTCCCTCCCCCATATAACCCACAGCAAAGCCCCCTCCTCCATGAAGACTTCTCTGATTCCTCCAAGAGGATGGCCCCTCTTTCTTCTCTGAATTCTCACAGCCACTCATCTGTATGTCCTTTGTACCTTTGTTGCAGCAAAGTGTGTTACAGCTCAGTGAAAGAGCTCAGTGTTACAGCTCAGTTGTGACAGCAACCTGGATCTGGGCGAGAGACCGAGCAGCACCCAGAGGGTTGGAGAACTCAGGTTCATTATGCTGGCGGGCCCAAAGGAGTTAACACTCCAAGCTCTGGACCCTGTCTGTAGGTTTACACAGGCTTTTATAGGCTGCCAGTCTATACTTTGCAACATCATGTGCAAATAAGGTGTAACAAAGTTGATTAATTAGGAATGAGCTTTATGAAAATGGACCAATCAGGAGTGATAGAAATGCACCAATCGGGAGTGATAGAAATGGACCATTCAGGAGTGAGCTCCATGCAAATGAGGTGCTACAAATGGACCAATCAGGAGTTAGCTCAGGGAACCAATAGAATCTTAGGGGTAAGTTCTGCTTTCTTAGAAGCAAGCCTTTTAGGAGGCAAAAAGCGAGATAATGCCACTGGGCCAGGGAACCGGATGGTGCTGGCAGGACACTAGTGGCCTGCCTGGGAGTCCTGCTGATCTTTTTCATGGGGCTTCCCACGTCACCTTGTTTCAGAGTCAGCCACTGGCTTTCGCCCTTGCTCAGTCTACCTAATCCGGGAGAACAGGATCAGTATCTCATTAATTTTTGTGTCCCCCTGCCCACCCAAACCACCCATCCCATCCAGCCCACACCTGGCACAGGGTCTGATAGATCATAGGAATTCATCAGTGCCCCTTGAATGAATGAATCAGTGAATGAATGCTGTTTCCCCTCCATGCCCCACCCCCTTCCCCCACCATAGCCCATGGCTTCCAGAGACAGACTGTGGCATTCCCAGTAGCTGTCCCCACCTGTAAAACAGTACCTACTTTATTTTACAGGGTCACAGTAAAAAATGACGTAGTGCATATAATAGCCTTAGAGCAGTGCCTCACACACAATCTGGATGTGCTCTTACAATCCTGGTCTCTCCACATGCCTGCAACCCATTCCTGACTTGCTTGACTTGATCTGACCCACCCACCCATGCTCTCCTGCAGTAAAGATAAGCTACCCCAGGGGCCTCTGCCTCCACTCCAGGCAACTTCCGGAGAGCCCAAAGGAGCCACTCATGATGCTACAGTGCTCTTTCTTTCCTGCAGAGGCTGGAATGGAAAGCTGCATAGATGCCAGATGTGAAGGTGTGACTTCCCCTTGTGGGCTTTTCTCTTCTGGAGCTCACAGCCACAGAACTCAGACCAAACACAGAGCAGGACTTGAGTGATAAAGCTAAGAGTCCCAGAGCTTCAATGTCAAACTTGGGACCAGAGTTGAGCCACAAACCTCTTGATAACTGAGTGTGCCGTCCCCGAGATGAAATCTGGCTCTGGGGCTGTAGTAGAAAGGACACCAGACCAACACTGGCTGAGAGGTGGCGAACTGCACACACCGCGCTGTGCCCCGGCGTGTGCAGAGCCACAGAGGCACGCACAGGGACAGCAAGAAGGATGCACGTACACCAGCAGAGGTCTGCTTGGGAATAAAAGGAGCAGCTCTCAGTGCACTCCAAACGGAAAGCAAAGGCAGAGAGCAGACAGGAGCCACAGACAGACTCTGAAACTTTCTTCACAGAAAGGTGGTGGAATTGTATCTTTTTCTTACTTCTGCTTTTATGTTTACTGTCCATATTTTATGTAATTCATATGTATACGTTTTATGATGGAAAGTAAGTTTTATTCTGGAAATAATCTTAGTAAATAGAAAAAAAAAGAAAAAAACAAGAAGGGAAGGAAAGCGTATGGTCGTCATAGCAGGAAGACAGGACTTTAGGGTGTAGGTGGAGGGAGGGCTTTGTCTTACACCTTGGCAAGAGATTCACAGACCCTAAACTTCTTACCTCACCTACAACCAGTCAGAGATTTGTGCACAAGCTGATCAGGCACCTTGTGACCCTACCTTATAAAAGACCCCAACAACCGCCTCTTGGGGCTCACACAGGCACCTCTCGTCTGTGTGGCCCTAATAAACTCCTTTTGTATTCTCAAAATTAATTAATTAACGAATTTTTTTAAATGTAGTTTGTTTCACTGCTGTAACTGTTACGATTGTTTTTATTTCAGTTTTATTGTTGTCTTCTCTAAAAGCCCCTGTGTCTCTTTTCTTTAATCATGGAGTAAGCCCTGAAAAGCTTTTCTAGAACCAAAGATATCTCCCCATTAGCCAGGACTCCAAATCCACATGAAAGTGAAAGTGAACAAACAAAACTATCTCCCTCACTTCCTCCCTCCTTTCCTTCCTTTTTCAATCTTTCAGTTTTTCTATTTTTTTCCAAGAAATTATTTTATTATATTTCCCTTACACAAGTAATACATACTCGTTGTAGAGCAATCCAAAAACAAAGATTGGGGTAGATCTGTACATGCTTCTGTTGAAAAGCAAGCATTTTTTTTAAAGCCTAAGTTAGATCTATATGTCTTGACATGCAATGATGAAATGACATATTGTTTAGTGAAAAGAGCAAGTTACAGCACAGTGTATATATGGTGATCCCATTTGTATTAAGATACATATATATATGTTTATATGCACATACAAATGTCTGGAAAAGTATATACCAACACGTCCATAACAGTCCTCTCTGCAGAGTGGGGTGGTGTGAGGGGAAACCTCTATGGACTTTTGTCTATCTCCTTCTGTCTGGTTTGAATTTTTGGCAACAAGCCTGTATTACTTACATATTTTTTTTAAAAAATCTAAGTAAGTAAAAGAAGAAAAAGGCAAGAGAAGACCTAGTACAGATATTTCTACAGTAAAATACAAAGAAAATATCAAAAGGTAAAAAAGCCATGTACAATTCTTACTCCTTCTCCACCTTGAGGCAATCAATGCTAATATTTTGTTGCATAGCTTAATCTATTCTTTATCCATGTTATATGTCTATTAATTTTATTTACATAAAAGGGATTCAGTTATGGATACTATTTCCTTTTAACCTACTTTTCTCACTTAATAATATAGCATGAACATTTCTCCAAGTTGATAAAAATATCTTTTTCTTATCATTTTAAATGATTGTATACATATTTAGGTTGTTTCCTTTTTATGCCCCTACTTTTTTCTATTAAATTATAGTTGATGTACAGCATAGTGATTCAGTTATACATTGTATATATATTCTTTTTAATTATAAGTTATTACAAGATATTGAATATAGTTCCCTGCACTATACAGTAGGACCTTATTGTTTATCTATTTTATATATAGTAGTTTGTATCTGCTAATCCCAACCTCCTAATGTATCCCTCCCCCATCTCCTTTCCTTTTTGGTAACCATAAGCTTCTTTACTATGTCTGTGAGTCTGTTTCTGTTTTCTAAATAAATTCATTTGTGTCATTTTTTTAGATTCCACATATAAGTGATTTAAATGGTATTTTTCTTTCTCTTTCTAGTTTACTTCATTTAGTATGACAATCTCCAGGTCTATCCATGTTTCTGCAAATAACATTATTTTATTATTTTTTATGGCCAAGTAGTATTCCATTGTATAAATATACCACAACTTCTTTATCCAGTCATCTGTTGATGCACATTTAGGTTGTTTGCATGTCTTGGCTATTGTAAATAGTGCTGCTGTGAACATTGGGGTGCAGGTGTCTTTTTAAATTAGAATTCCCTTTGGATATATGCCCAGGAATGGGATTACTGGATCATAGGGCAATTCTAGTTTTAATTTTTTAAGGAACCTCCATACTGTTTTCCATAATGGCTGCACCAAACTACATTCCCACCAGCAGTGTAGAAGGGTTCCCTTTCTCCACAACCTCTCCAACATTTATTGTTTGTGGACATTTTAATGGTTGTGCCCCTATTTTTAAAAAGGCTACTCTGCCAGAACCCCTGGGCAGATAAATCTTTGCACACATGTAGTATTACATCCTTGGAATAAGTTCCTAAAAATGAAACTGCTTGGTACAAGATGGGTAATGTTTGTTAAGGATTTTAATCTATGACAACAAATTGCTTTCCAGAAAAGTCTTGCCATTGCTCCATCCCTCAGCAGTGTGTGGGCCAGCCTGGGCTCCATGTCATCTATCCCCACCATGAGTAAGTTCCACTCTTTGAAACTTTTGTTCATTCGGTAGTTGAAAAAAAATCTGTGTTATTTTAATGATCATTCCCTTGATTACTCCTAGGGCTTGACACTTCTTAGTGTTTCTCAGTCATCTGTTTGTCTTTTGGTGAGTTGCTTTTTCATGTATTTTTCCAATTTTCCCACTGGGGTGTTTGTCTTTTTTTCCTTAATTTGTAAAAGCTCCCAATATATTAAGGATATTAATCAGTTTTTCACATATGTCATTATTTCCAAGTATGTTATTTGGGTTTTTAACTTTATATATAATTTTTTTAATGAACAGTTTTTAAACTTTGAATTAAATTGATTGGTCTTTTCCTTTATAGTTTCTGTGTTTGGTGTTATACTTAGAAAGTCCTCCCAATCCAAGTCTATACAAATATTTACCAATAATTTCTTCTACCTTGATATTAAAGTCTTCAATCTATCTGGTTGTTATTTGAATGTGTGGTGTGACATGAAGGTTTAAATGACCTTTTTTGAAATGGTTAACTGTCCCAACACCCAAACTGACAGTCCCCCCACTTCAGTTCCTGGGAGTGCTATCTTTATATCATCTTCTGAGCAACTCTTGCATGGGGGTGTGTTGCAGGATGTGCTCCCCTATTTCTTACTATTTGGCCAAGACTAGAGGTTTGGAGGCAGCTCCTTCCTTTCTCTGGGGCTTTCTGTCTCATGGTGGCCATAAGTGGATGCACCAGGGGTGGCGAGGGAGCTACAGGCGACAGGGGGCTGAATGTACAGCCATACACCCAGAAATGACCTTCTCTAGAGTTCAGCCAGGCACACTTTCAAACCTCCAAACCAGCCACTGCCCAGCAATCCCCCAAAGTCCACATTCAGAGACAAAAACTGTCCACTGGCTGGCGTTGGTGGCCTCTGGGTGGCACTGCGGAGCCATTCTATGTCATCTGGAGGGTGCAGGCTGGAGGAAGATGCTCCCGGGCTCTCTGGGAACCCTGGTCCCCATAGGGTTCCAGGAGCCTGGGCAATGGGATGCAGCAAAAGGCAGCCACTCCCCAAGGCCACCTGTTTGGCTTTGCTGCTGTCCTTGGTACGGAATCCCATGCTGCTTCTTTAAAAGGGCAGGTGTGACTGAGGCTCCAGAGGCAAGGACATTACAAAGGTGTAACAGCTGATGCCCTTTGTAAATCACTCCAGCAGCAGCAATAGGGACAGCTCACTGGCCAGTTCACCTGTGTGATGACCTCGAGGACCAGGCCAGATAGGGGAAGGGCAGGGACCAGAAAGGGATGGGATTGGCAGGGACACTAACAGATGCTCAGTGAGATGCTCACGGCAATACCTATATCTTCACAGTTCTGCATTACTTTACAAGGTCTTTCACCACCAGGATCTCCTTTAGGGAAGGCAGCTCTAAGCAGAATCATCTCTGCTTTCTAAATGTATAAGATTAGAGGTTGGTACACAAGCTCAAGAAAAGTTTGTTAGAAGAACAAGTGGAAAAAGCCCTTAATGGGAACTTGAGCAGGTTCCTATTTCTCTCTGATGGACAGCTCTCAAGTTGTACCAAATATGAAGGTTTAAAAACATTACTGTGCTGCAAGTTCATCAAGCTGAGATCCTGGGAAGAGCTTTCTAGATAGGCAGATCTGGCACATTCTCAGGAGTGTTGGGAGAACATATGTGTATCTAGGCACAGGTTACAATGTGGCTGGCAGTCTAAGGAGGAGAAGGCTGGAGGCAGACCGTGCAGGACGTGGGAAGGTTCACAGAAGGCAAGAGAGCAGATTCCTGCTGCCTTTGAAAAGTTCTGTCCGGGTGCAGCAGGAATCACAGAAACAGATGAGTTGAGGGATGCTGTGGTGGTTGCCCAGGCAGGAGACAAGGTAGCTCCACTGGGATTTCAGATATGCTTTGGAGGTAGCTTTAAGACTTATTGATGGATGGAATTTGTAGAGTGAAGAAAAAAGAATCCAGGGTGGGATCTAGGTTTTATCTTGAATATGACTAAGGAATACCTAGAGAGGAGTGGATTTGGGGGTGATATTGGAAAGAAATTATAGGACTTTCTCTGTGCCAGGCATTGTCTACATGCTTTATTCACAGCAATGGATTCAATCCTCCCAACATCCTGATGAGATAAGGAGCATTGCAATCATGCCCATTTTACAGATGAGAAATTAAGGCACAGAGAATGATTTGCCAAGTTCATGCAGTGAGTTAACAGAATGGGACACAAACCCAACTGATTTACTTCAAGGTCAGTGTTCTTAACTCCGATGATATACTGCCTCTCCATATTGAGATGCTTGGGAATGAGGACCTGGGTTTTGGTTGGGTTAAATTTGAGATGCTTATTAGACATCTAATTGGACAGGTCCAGAACGCAGATAGATAACAGGATTACCTGAAATGGTATCTGTAATGGGTATGGATATCCTCTGAGAGGCCTCATTAAATGTTTATTGTTATTATCATTATCATTATTATTATTATGTGTAAAGAGTATAGAACATACATAATAAACCTAAAGATAATGGCTCTCATCATCACTGGAATGTTCTACAGACACCTCAGACTCAACTCATCCAAATGGAATATATTCTCCATAAGCACATAAGCTCATTCTCTTCCTCTTTCAGCTGATTAAACTGGAAATGTGGAGTCAGTCTCCTTTCTGCCACCTTGATCAGTCACTACATTCAATCATCACCAAGTCCTGTTCATGTGGATTTTAAAATAAACTCTGAATTATTTTTCTCCTGCTTTCTGTCCCCACTACCATTTCCCCCAACAAACTCATCTCTTCTTGCATGTGTGATGGCTACAACCTGCCAACTAGTCTGTTACCTCTCATCTTGGCTCTCTCTAGTCCCTCTTCACAAGCGGGCCCAAGGGCTACATCTAAAACAGAGATTTGAGCGTGTCACTGCTCTGTTGTAAACATCTCAAGGTCTTCTCTAGCTGACATAGCCCCTTATCTTCTAGTAGGTCACAGTCCTCCAGGGAGAATGGGCTTTTGTTTTATGTGTGTGTGTGTTTGTGTGTGTCTGTGTTTATTGAAGCCTAGTCAGTTTACAATGTTGTGTCAATTTGTGGTGCACAGCGCAATGCTTCAGTCATACATGAACATACATATATTCCTTTTCATATTCTTTTTCACCATAAGTTACTACAAGATATTGAATATAGTTCCCTGTGCTATACAGTATGAACTTGTTGTTTATATATTATATAATATATATATAATATATATATTAGTTAGTATCTGCAAATATCGAGCTCCTAATTTATCTCTTCCCACTCCCTTCCTCCCTGGTAACCATAAGTTTGTTACCTATGTCTGTGAGGGAGAATGGGCTTTTGAATAGCCACTTCCCATGCCTGCAGGTGATGAGTTCTGTGATCAGGGAAGTCAAGGGACTTGTGGCAGCAGATAGCACAGCTACCTAACCAGCAGAGTGGTTAAGGAAGGCCTTCAGGAATAAGTGACAGATAAACTGAGTTTTGAATGCTCAGTGGGAGATCGGCAAAGAAAGAGAAGAAAGGATTTCCATCATGTAAAAAGGCACAATGGACAGAGGGAACAAGGTAAGGCCAGGAACATGTTGAACAAAAGATCAATGGTGTGAGGCTGAGAAGGCCCACAGGGCCACGTTGTGTCCATACTTGTCACCCTTGGTGATGAGTTTGGATTTTATCCTCAGGGCCACAGAAAGCCCACAGAGGAGTTTCAGACAGGGGACAGATATGGTCATATTTGTATTTCTAAAGTCTCATTTTAAAATAACATAACCTGTATGGAGAAGAATCTGGCAACATTTAGAAAATTGCACATTCATTTACCCTTTGAGCCAACAATCTTACATCTATGACTCCATCACAAAGATACACTGCAAAAATATGAAATTATATGTTCACAGGCTCTTTGTTACAGCACTACTTGTAATATCACATGTTTGGCAGCAACCTAATGTCCATCAGTGGGTGACTGACTGAATAAACTAAAGTCCATCTACATATAACTGCACTAAAACAGAATATGGAAGGTCTTGATATACTGCCAAGGAAATATCTATAGAGGATATATAGCTAAGTAAAGAAATCAAGGTCGAAAAGAATGTACATAGTATGAAATCATTCATGTAAAGAAAATCGGGATTTGCAGATATATCGATATACATATCTTCAAAATATATCTCTATATATCTCCAAGTCCGTATTATATAGATATATATACATATATTGATATAGATAGTAGTGTATAGTACATACACACAGTAGTGAAAGACTATATATATACTCACAGTAATGAAAGAATAAATTAAAAAGTAGCAAAAAGTGGTTGCCTGTAGGTGAAGAGAGAAAATAGTGGGAGGAGACAGTGATGAAAGTTAAATCTCTCTAAATCTAACTTGGT
Source organism: Camelus bactrianus (assembly GCF_048773025.1). Classification (NCBI taxonomy): domain Eukaryota; kingdom Metazoa; phylum Chordata; class Mammalia; order Artiodactyla; family Camelidae; genus Camelus; species Camelus bactrianus. The sequence goes on along the minus strand of NC_133575.1, from coordinate 114,925,651 downwards.
TTATATTCTTGGATTTAGAATCATTTAATATTCATATAATTTTATAGCAAAATTAAATCAAAGAGAAAAAAATCAGTCCCTTAAAATTGAAAACAAATTCCAATAAGTAAACCTATCTGTATATCAAGTTGATGGCATAGTCATACAAAACAGAATAATTGAAAGATTCTGAAACACAGTATGTGTTCAGTACATATTCCACACCACATCCCTGGTGGAATATGTACTGAAGACAAATAAACAGAAAGAAACATCAAATTGCGTTCAGTCTTTTGTTATTGGTTATGATGGTATTATTATTTTAACATATACATACATATTAGAATGAAACAAATATGTATGCATAAACAAATTATATATGTATATATAAAGCAAATAAGTAAAAATATTCATGTTACTAGGAATAATGATTTTCAGCATAAGGGAAAAAAGATCTTATACAAACAAACAATTTAAGTAAAATTCACTATAAGTTTTATCAGGAATTCAAATTATCACTATGAATGCTTTAGTGTTCCTTTTGAAAAGGTGCATATTTCCTTACTGTTGCCACTGAAAAGGCAAAGAAACAATGCAATCCAATAGTAAAGAACATTCTTAATGTCCAGTTTATGGTCTTTAAATATCATTTCCTACTGAAACATGCCAGGGCTCCTTGGAAAAATGATTAATTCAAAGTCTCTGGCAGAAAATACACAAAATGAGCTGAAAACCTCTTGTGGTATCTGAAATTATCAAAGTTTACTTAGAGTCAAGTCATAGGTCATAGGAGGATATTAACTTCCAATAATGCCAAATTAGCTTGTTGCAGACCAACCTTTCTGCAGAGAACAACTAGAATAGTTGAACAAAATATGTGGAAAGAATCTATCTGAAGACACTGAGGAACTACCATGCAGTGAGGATTTGAGAAATCAAGATGCCAAAGAGGAAGGGAGACACAGTGAGATGAGCTCAACACTGGGAGCTCAATGCATTTGCCAGTTCCAAGCAGTATCTAAGATACTGAGGGACTGAGCAAGATTCTCATAGTCTTTTGGGGTTGGAAGGACAAACATTGTCGGTCAGCCCCCCGCCCCCCACCAAAGAAGGAGAGGTCTGGTAAACAGGTTCTAAACAGGGATCCTCAAAGGGCTAAAACTAAGATTAAGAGTGAACAAGAAAGTTACCAACCCTGACAAAGATTGAAGGCCAGTTTTGAATTAGCTTAATCTCTCTTTAGACTTAGGTGACCTGCTCCTACCCACACTACCTGCAAGAAGTAAAACAAAATCTCTCTTAGGAAGATGACATCATTCAGCTCCTCAGATTATCTCTTTATATATTTGTATATAATTTCTAGCATTCAAAAATTATCAAGCATATAAGGAGATAAAAAATCACATGACCAAGAAGCAAGAGAAAGATAAACAATAGATATTGATTCACAGAACACACAGTTTTCAGAGCTACCAGACACAGACTTTAAAATAACTGTGATTAATATGTTCAAGAAATCACATGGTTAAATGTTATCACATGGCTAAAGATTATCAACAGAGAACTGAGAAACATATAGAAGAATTAAACAGAAATTCCAGTACTAAAATATTATAATGGAAAATTGTATGGGTTTAGCAGCAGATTAGACATAGCTGAAGGAAGGTCAGTAAACTGGAAGAGAAGTTAGAAGAAAAAATTCTTACTGAATTATATACAAAAAATAAAAAGTGAAGAATACAGAAAAGTGTGAAAGGTATACAGGGCATGATTAAAAGGTTTTATGCATTATTTTCCAGAAGGAGAGAAGAAAGAGACAATGGAACATAAAAAGTATTTGAAGAAATAATATCCAAGAATTTTCCCAAACTGACAAAGGCTTCAAGATACAGATTCAAGAAGCACCACTACCGCAGGAAAAACACAAAGAAAACCACACCTAAGCACATCATAATAATACTTGAAACCAAGTTTTCTTTTTTGTTCAGAGACAAACTGAAATTTTAAAAATGATCAAAAAATACACATTGCCTCAAAGAAACAAGCATAAGCCTCATAGCTGACTTCTCAACAGAAAAAATTGAAAGTCAGCAAAAAAGGGAATGACATCTTCAAAGCTCTGAAAGAAAAAACTGTCAATCTCAAATTTGATATAAAACAAAGTTTCCTTCAAAAATGAAGGTGAAATGGAGACTTAAAAAAATCTGAGAATATATATCATCTCGAAAATGCACTAAAGGAAAAACCTAAAAGAAATTTTTAAGGCAGAAAAATACTGAACACATATGGAAGCATGGATATACAGGAAAGAATAAAGAGCAATAGGAAAGGTAAGTGTACATTTAATTAAAATTAAAATGTACTCTATAAAACAGAAATAGTAAAATCCTACAGCATTTAAAATACATGCATAATTAAAATATAGGACAGCAGTAGCACAAAATGTGGGGCAAGGATAAATAAAATTAGTGTGTTCTAAGGTCATTATTTTGTCCAGAATGTAGTACAAGTAGTAAATAATGTTAGTCTTTAATGTCTCAAAGAGATAGCTCCAGGGCAACCACTAAAGGAGTAGTGAGTTACACATTAATGTGAATGTACTTAATGCCACTGAGCAGTACACTTAAAAATGGTGAAAATGGTAAATTTTTGTTATGTCTATTTTACCACAGTAAAGAATGTAGTGAATGCACATCTAACAAACTTTAGATGGGGAAATGAACAAATAAAAATAGAGAGAGAGTTAGAGAGGAAGAGAGAGAAAAAAAGAGAGGTAAAATAAATGTGATAAAATGTTAACAATTGGCTAATTTGGCTAAAGGATGTACAAGAATTCTTTGTACTATTCTAGTAATTTTTCTGTATGTTTGACATAATATCAAAATAAAAAGTTAAGGGTAAAACATTTTCTTATATCATGAAGGCATAGATCATTGTTTCCAAGACTTCAGAATTTCAGAAATGAGGAAAATTTCAAAAATGTATTGGTATATACAGGAATGAAAATGAATAAACTATAGCTAAATAGAACAACATGACTGAACTCACAAAAATATTTAACAAAAGAAGTTAGGCCAAATGCTTATTTATTAATCAATATATGTTAAGTTTTAAATGTAGGCAAAACTGATCTAACAATGGAATATTACTCAGCCATAAAAAGAATGAAACAATGCCATTTGCAGCAACATGGATGGACCTAGAGATTATCATATTAAGTGAAGTAAGACAGAGAAAGACAAATATCATATGATATCACATATATGTGGAATCTAAAAAAATATACAAATGAACTTATTTATAGAACAGAAATAGACTCACAGACATAGAAAACAAAATATGGTTACCAAAGGGGAAAGGGCTGGGAAGGGATAAATTAAGAGTTTGGGATTAACAGACACACATTACTATATATAAAATAGATAAACAACAAGGACTTACTATATAGCACAGGGCACTATATTCAGTTTCTTGTAATAACATATAATGGAAAAGAATCTGAAAAGAAAATGTATATGTATGTATAACTGAATTACTTTGCTCTACACTTGAAACTAACATTGTAAATCAACTATGCTTCAATAAAAAAATAGTGGCTACTTTTGGGGTGGAAGGAGGAGGTAGTGATTAGGATGGAACATGGGATCAGCTTCTCGTTTGCTAGTAAGTTTCTTTGGTCCTGGGTGATAGTTATAAGATTATGGAATAGTAATTCATTTAGCTCATGAGCTGTAATCTTTTCTGTATGTTTTCTATATAATTTTTTAAATAGACTTTTTTTTTTAGAGCAGTTTCAGGTTTACAGCAGAATTGAGCAGAAATTAGAGTTCCCACATAGCCCTCCCCACCCACACATATATACTCCCCCACCTTCAACATCCCTCATCAGTGTGGCATGTTTGGTACAATCGATGAATCAACATGGGCACATTATTATCAACCAAAGTCCATAGTTTACATTAGGGTTCACTCTTGATGTTGTATGTTCTATGGGTTTTGACAAATGCATAATGACATGTAGCCACCACTATAGTATCATACAGAATAATTTCATCTCCCTAAAAATCTCTTGTGCTCCATCTATTCATTCCTCCCTCCCTCCCTCTCCCCAAACCCCTGGAAACCCCTGGATCTTTTTATTGTTTCCATAGCTGTGCCTTTTCCAGAATGTCATTTGGTTGGAATTGTACAGTTTGTAGCCTTTTCAGACTGGCTTCTTTCATTTAGTATTATGTCTTTTAAGTTTCTTCCATGTCTTTCATGGCTTGATAGCTCATTCTTTTTTCACTGCACATATATTTTTAAATTTACATATATGCACTGTTCATATTAAAAGTGATTTTTTAATAAAAAGACAACAAAGAAGAGTAAAAAGTAGAAAAAATAAAAATAAATAGCAATGTGCAAGATTTAAACCCCAAAATATCAGCAATTACTTTAAATATAAGTTAGTTAGTCAAGATATCCCAATTAAAAGATGAAAGTTGTCAGAATGGGAGGAGAAAAACCTGCTCACAGCAATACTTTAAAATGAAAGATTGAAAATAAAAGGTTGGGTAAAGAAACACAATGCAGAACATAACCAAAAGAAAGCTATGCTAATATCATTTAAGGTGGACTTTAAGGTAAGAAAAATTCCTAGAAATAAAATAGAGCATTACATAATAAATGTTTATCTAGCAGAAACACATAGTGATTCTAAACTTACATGTAGCTATTAACATAGCCTCAAATATATACAAAGCAAAAACTATAGAACCATAAGGAGAGACAGATAAATCCAGTCATTGTGGAAGATTTTAATGCATATCTCAGCAACTGATGTAACAAGAAAACAAAATAAAATCAGTAAAGATATACTAAATCTGAACATCATGGTTAAAAACCTGGCATAATTGGCATATGTGGACCATTTCACACAACAACTGCAGAAAGCACGTTCTTTTTAGGTGCACATGAAACATTTGCTAAAATGTACCATGTGTAGAGCCATAAAGCAAATCTCAAAAAATTTCAAAAGTTTGCAATAATATTGAATATGGTCTCTTACTATGATAGAATTAAGCCAGATATCAATAGAAAAAACAGAAGTCCCCATATGGTTAAAAATTAAGAAACACAATTCTAAATAACTCTAATTTAAAGAAGAAATAACAATGGAAATTTGAAAATATTTAAGTGAGTGACTATTAAAGCATAACATATCAAAACTTGTGATATGCAGCTAAAGCATGCTTAGGGGAAAACTATAGCCTTAAATGAACATATTATAAAAGAATTCTAGAAATTAAACATGCATCAAGGCCAGAAATATAGAGAAAATCAAGTACAAAGAAAACAGAAGGAAGTAATAATAAATTTGAGAATAAATTAATGAAGCAGAAAATATACAGTGGACAGAATGAACAAAGACTGTTCAAGAAAAAAAGAGAGAAGGCACAAATAATCAGTATCAGGAATTAAAAAGGGAACATTATAAATTCTACAGACATCCAACTTGAAGAAGCTCCCATTAACCAGAAATAGGATGATTTTAGCATCAAAAAGAATAAATATTGCAATGGATTGAAATATAATTAATATATAAAACCTCACAAATTCATAATAAAATCTCTTATATATTCTTGAAAAAGATAATGAAGCCCAATTCTAATCGTGCCCCTGGTTTTATTACAAATTTATAGGAAATAAGAAGAATAAACACCTTAAATTACATGATCTACCAAATCCAGAAGCAGGAAGATAAATGACTCAGTTTCTTCAGTAAGTGAATAGTATGAAAAAAGGAGATGGTTGTTATATATTAAAAGAGATTAAAGAGGAATATCAACTGAACATTATATAGTTAGATCCTGATTTGAACAAACCAACTATAAAAAAGACATTTAGACAATCAAGGAAAAATGAATATGAATTAAGTCTTGGATAATAATGAGGAATTATTGTTAATTTTATTGACTGTGATCACAGGATTGTGGTTATGTTTTTCGAAAAGGTTCTTATCTATTAGAGATACATCCTGAAGTACTTACAAGTAAAATGATATAATTTCTGAGATTTGCCTTAAAATACTCCAGCCAAACAACAATAGCAATAACAACAAAAGTGTGTGTGAGAGAGAGACACACACACAAACAGACAGACAGACAGACAGATACAGATAGATACAAACAGACACAGAAACACAGAGAGAAAGGTGTCTGGAAACTAGAATAACTGTGTGGAAGCTGGGTAATGGATATATGAAGGCCCATTATATGTTTGAAAATATTCATAATAGTAAAATAAATAAATAAGTAAGTTGCTCTGGTTGCTGTATGATGAAGAGACTTGGGGCAAGGATGGAACCACTTAGGAGACTATTGCAATAATCAAGCTATAAAAGACTGGCTAAAAGTCATGTTTATTATAATGATTTATTCAGACCACTTACTATTTGTGCTTATAGTAAGTGGCCTCAACAGACTGCTCATTAATCATTGAATACATGCCACATTAACTTTGTAAGTATCACGTAATTACAATAGTAAAACCTACAAATGAATGGTCAGTCTTCAGGGTTTGGTGATAATTAGAGATTTATGCATAAAATAGGTTTTCGGATAAGTCAGGTTCTCAAACATTTTTTACCCCAATTGTGGTAGCCATCTTCAAATTGATCATAATAAGCCTCGTCTGTTGATATTTACACCCTTGTATCACTACTTCCAGCATTATATCGATGGCGGTCTGTATTACCAGCCAAATATGGCAAAAAATTATGGTATGTGATTTCTGAGGCTAAGTCATAAAAGATGTTGCCATTTCTGCCTTGCTATCTTGGGTTGCTTCTTCTGGAAGAAGCCAGCACCGTATTGCAAAGGCACTAAAGCAACCCTATAGTAAGGTCCACTCAGCAAGGAAAGAGGCCTTTAATCAATTAACCATCACCAACTTTCTAAGCCATGTGAGTGAGCCATCTTGGAAGCAAATCCTCCAGTAACAGTGAAGTCTTCAGATGATTGCAGCCCTGGCTGACAACTTGACTGCATCCTTGTGAGAGACTCTGATTGAGAACCAAGCCCAGTTGCTCTTGAATTTCTGAATTTCAGAGATGGTGAGATAACAAATGATTGTTATTTTAAGCAAGTAAGTTCTGAAGTAATTTTTATGCAGCAATAGACTACTGATATACCAACTCACTGTAAGAAATAAATTGTGCATCATGACCCAATACACACGTACATAATACATTTCATGAAACTGAATGAATATGATTAATCTGATAGTTTCATTATATTTTACTTTTTTTAAATTGCTGATCATTGCTCATTAAATTATTTTTTATCCTTTAATGGGTCATCACAGAAAGTTTGAAAAACACTGGCGTAGAGGACATTATCCCTCTAGTTCTGAAATTCTGTGGTTTCAAGTACCATGGGTATACGTTCATGACATGAACCAAATAGAACACTGGTTTCAAGGAGTAAAACATATGGGCATTTCCACAAGAGTCAGTGGAACAGGTGGCTGGTTAGAGAGAGGTGCTTACCACTCACAGAGGCTATTCTATTCTCTCTCCACTGTGCTTCTCCCATTGCTTTAACCTTTTGGACCTAAATAATCTCCATGTTAGTTTTAGATCCTTTCCTATGGGATATCTTGGCCTTATCGTACAGGTGTGTCTTTCCTAATTGGATAAGTAATTATTCATCTGTACCACTGGAGAGATATCAGTCATCTATTGGGTTTTTCTGTCTTGTCCTTGGCTTTTTATTACACATAGGCAATGACAACCTGTATTCACCTACTTCTCAGTCAATTAGGGGGAATTCCTTGAAGGATGCAGGAGTCTCCTTCCAATGCACTGTCTTAAAGGAAAACATTGTCAATGAATTCCTAAGATAATTTCTTCATCCTATGGTATAAGAAGAGTGCAGCCTACATGTATGGAATTAAAACATGGAACCAAAGGAAATGCTGATCTTCAGAGAGAGAGGAGAAAGAGAGAGAGGAATGGGACGGAAGGGGAGGGAAGGAGGAAACAAGCAAATCAGTTTGCTACAGTATAGCATCTGCCAGCTGGGACATAGGAACAGAAGTATTTTAAGATTTGTACCATTATTAGGCAGAACCATATAGCTGCTGGGAGCTGTGAAACACTGAAAAAGTTTTAAAAATATAGAACCACAGAGCAACAAAGCTGGAGGGGATATGCCCAGTTTACAGATGGAAAACTTGTGGTACAGCTCTCCAATTTTCACTGTCTGACAGATTTTCCCTCTGGAAGAACTCCTGGGCAGAAGGCCAGCAGCATGCCCAAGAGATTGATGAGTGGTTGGGGAGCCTGGGCCTCAAGGGACAGTTAATCCTAAAGCCGGCATCCAATTTTCTAATTTCCTGCTCCTGGGATATGAACTGCCTGCCTGCTCCCCACTGGCTCCCATCTTCAGCCAAATAAAAAGGACACAAACAAGCACACAATATTAAAAAGCAAAGGCACAAGAAGTGAGATCCCAAAGGATTTAAGGCCTAAGCCACACAAGAATTCCCCCATTTGTCTAATTGCTCCCAGAAGCCCTGTTTCATTTTGTGTCTGAACCAGAAAAAAAAAGTAATAATCATTGTACAGGTGGCCCTGTTTAGAGAAGATTTTCACAAGTGTGCAATTGATTGTTAGAAACTAATGTATTCACATCACTGTACAGTCTTAGGTAAACAAAAGGTCATACCCTTCGGGTGTTTATATGCTTAAATTCTGTCCAAAGATTCATACCCTATGGTTATCCAGCCTGGGCTTGAGCTCTTCAATGGCAGGGAGCTCACCATCCCCTGGAGTTAGCTAGCCCACTAACGTTAGCCTTTGTGGATCACTGATATAGAGAGAACTAGAGTCATTTGTTGTGCATTCATCCAGCAGTGAAAGGACTAGTCTTATTCCTCTTGGGAAAAATGCCATGTACTTTCTTGGCCTCTGCAGCTCATCTGTATGTGTAACAGCAATGTACCCTCAAAGCATTGTCAGTCTGTCTCATCAACCAACTGAACAGCAATCAGTTCCAGGCTGGTCCCAAGTCAGTTCTTTGCAAAATACTAGATGGCTTGATTGAATTTGAACAGTTAAAAAAGATTTGCACCTGGTTCATGCATTATCATTGTGCCTGAGACCATATATATCACTATAAAAGATTGGCATCTTTGGTACTCATTAGGCAACTGTGCCCTTTACATGGTGGGCAGGGGCAGGCACAAATTAATGCTTGTTGAAGTAGGGGAAGTTGTGGTTTATGACTGCAATGCTTGTTCTTCCTCAGAGAAGTCAATGGAAAGTCTATCCAGACTTGTGGGAACCCCTAGCCCCCATCTCTCTTTGACACTTCTTCTGCTCTCCTCCAGATTCTTCTGCCTTCCCTAACCACAGCATTGCCATATCACATCATCACTATCTATTTGTTTGTCTCTCCAATAGACTAAACGCAAATTAAGGATAGGGACCCTGACCCACCACTGTACCTCTAATACCTCGAACATGGTGCCTAATGAGCGTGTGATGTGATGAATGAATGAATCAGAGGAAGAAAGAAAGGAGGGAGGGATGAGAGGAAAGAGGGAGAGAGGGAAGTAGAGATGGAGAAAGGAAAGAAAGATGAAAGGAGGGGGAAAAATGATCTAAGGATTGTGTCATTCGGATTGGGAGAAGGGTAGTGCCTATCCTTTCCCAAAACAGGGAAGCTAAGAAAAGAAGCTAGTGTAGATGAGAGGAAGAAGTGACCGATTTTCCTGCAAGAAGAAATACTCCTGAACTTTGTAAGAAAATAAAAGAGTGCCAGTTCACAAGTAGAAGTGACTGTGAATCCTTCATTATACAGAGGAAAATCATACAGCATGGTTTGCTGCTCCATTTATGTAACACCTAGGATCCAACTTTGTTCAATTTAGAGTCCCCAATTTAATGAAAGGTTTTCAACCACTCAGACTATCTGGAATTGATGTAGAGTGTGTGATGGCATATCTGTTACCACTTGTCTAAAACTTACTGCCATGTAACACTAAGTCAATCGCTTCTTTTAGGAATGTAGCGTGTTAAGCATAGTGCGAGTATTTCAGAAATATTGAATGATTCATTGATGTGCAGAAATTGCTCCAAGAAAAAAAACATGTCAAATCTTAAATTTAGAGAAAGATGACATGGGGGAAGAGTGCCTTGGAACTCAGTAAAAAAAGAAAAAAGTGTAGATTAAAAGGGAAGAAAGTCAGTGAGGTAACAAGAGAAACTGTCTACTTTAGAGCATCTATGCTTCATTTTTCCTTAAATTGGATAGAAGGAGGATATTAACCAAGGTGTTACCTTTGTTAATTAAAAATCAAGTAAGAGGAAATGAGCTTTCACTGAAGCAGTCCTCATTTTGATTAGATGTGAAGAAGAACTTTCTCCAGAACTCTAAAAAAGATCCACTAAAGAGATCATAAATTCTCCAACTATGAACATCTTCAGAAGAGAAGCAGACCTTCACATGTTCTTGCTAGTTCAGCCTGTCACTGTCCTGAAGTGGGTGTTTTGGAAGGGAGCATCTTAATATAGGGACAGTGCAATGCACTGACTCGGGGAATCTAAAATGCCAGTGCCCAGGGAAAAATCATCTACTTACAAATTACATGTCCTGACCAAATCATTTAACTTTGCTGAACCTCTGTTTATTCACCATGAAAATGAAGACTCTGTATCTCACAGAGTTGCTGTGAATATCAAGTAAGAATCTGTGTATATAGTGCTTTGGAAGCTGTAAAGCAACATGTGTGGGTTCATTATTATTTCAAAATCTAGAAGTTGAAATAATAATTACCACCCTTTATCTCAAATTCACAAAAGCAGACAACCAAGGCAATCTTTTCAGGCTAAAGATTAAATGCCAAATCCCTTTTCTTGACACAGAAAACATACCATGATATGGTCTCTTACCTCCTGTGCGGTCTTGTCTCTTCTCCTGCCCGCCACCATCAAGCCTGATGCTCCAGCTGTATCCAAATAAATGTGTAGTTCCCTACGTGTTCTGAAGCATCACATTCTTCAGGAAGCCTTTCCTGAATGCATCCTCCCAGGTGCACAGACCCTCTTCTCCTATGGTCTCTCTATGCCCATGTAGAGGTCTACCAAGGCTTTTCCACTGGGCTTCTCCATTTACCTGTTTATCTCCTTTACTAGACCAGAAGTCCTTTTGGGGCTTCCATCCTTGAAACTTTCAGTTTATTTCTGGATGTGCCCAATGTAGCACCCAATGTATGAATGCAACACAAATAGTTTTAATTTGCTGTTACTCTGTGTAGTCTGTACTTATAGCAATATGTTTACTAGTTTCTTTGCTCATCATTGCTTCTTGAATTCTACCCTTTCTTCCTAAGTTTAATTTCCTTGCTAAAGTTCATATTTCAGTAGATCTTTAAGCAAAGATCTATGTCTCTGTCTTAACGTTTTAAGTCTATGGAATACAACACCCTGTCACACAGTATATTCCAACAAATAAATGTTAAATAAAAGAATAAACAGTAAACTCTCTCAGTCTTTATTTGTATGACTATTCTAGGTACTTTACGTTTTTATATATATTTCAGAATAAACTTGTTAGATTTTACCCAAAAAAAAGCTTGCTGAAATTTTGATTAGGATGATGCTTGATCTATAGATCAATTTAAGTAGAAATATCTTACTATTAAGTCTTCCAATCCATGGACATGGTATATTGCTACATTTATTTAAATCTCTTTCATTTTTCTCTGTAACATTTTGTTAAATTTATTACTAAGTGTTTTGTTTTTTGATGGTATTGTAAATGATATTTTTATAATCATTTTCCAATTGTTTGTTGCTAGTATGTTATGTATTGGCTGCTGCTACAATTTTGCATTTTCGTCTTGTATCTGTGACTCTGCTAAATTTATTAGTTCTAATAATTTTTTTTAGATGCCTTAGGAATTTTTGTGTACACAATCATGTTGCCTGTGGATAAAAACGGTTTTACTATTTTTCTATTCTTTTTGTTTTTAATTTATTTTTCTCGCCATTTTGCACTGCCTGGGACCTCCAGTTCAATATCAAATGGAAATGGTGAGAATGGACATTTTTGCCTTGTTCCTGATCTTAGGGGAAAAGCATTCAATGTGTATGATGTTTTACATTAAGTATGGTGTTTGTTGTTGGTTCTGAATATATAACATTTATCAGATTCTCTGTATTCCTGGTTTGCTGAGTTGTTGTTTTAAATAACGAATATGTGTTGAATTTTCCAAATGCTTTTTAAAAAACTTATTTAGTTAATAATATTATTTTCCCTTTTATTTTGTTAATGTGGTGATGACATTGATTGACTTTTGAATATTGAATCAGCCTTTCATTCCTAGAATAAACCTCACTTGGTTATGATATATTGTCCTTTTTGTATATTGCTGGGTTTGATTTGCTAATCGTATTGAGGCTTTATTTGCTAAATAATGTTTTTATTTTCCTCTGCTTCTGATTGATAATTTAGTTGAGTATGGAGTCAGGTTGACTTTTTTCCCCCCCGAGAGGACACTGAAGATATTCACCTGTCTTTTGATATGTATTTGTGCTGATGAGAAGTCTGCATTCAGTCTAATTGCCATTTTCTTGAGGGAAATATTTATTTTTTTCTCTCTGGAAGCTTTTAAGATTTTTTCCATTCTCTTCAATATCCTAAAGTTTTATCATAATGTGTCTGGGGGTAAATTTGTTTTTATTTATTTATTCTGCTCAGGACTCTCTCTCTCTCTCTCTCTCTCTCTCTCTCTCTCTCTCTCTCTATATATATATATATATATATATATATATATATATATATATATATATATATCATTCTTAATAACATCTTAATATTCCTTATATCTTTATGTCTCTTTCTTACATTCTGGGCAATTTCATTAGCTTTCTCTTCCAGTTCACTTTTTCTTTCTTCATCAGTGTCCCATCTTCTATCTCATACACTGAGGTTTTAAATTAATAGTTACATTTTTTCATTTTCAGAAGTTCTACCTGGTTCTTTTTCAACTTTTGTTTTACCACATTGCCCTGTTCTTTCACTATGGCTTTTTTTTTAATCTCTGCAATTATTTTAAACACACTTACTTTATGCTTTCTTTCAGTGTTTTCTATTATTTCAAAATTTTAGAGTGATAGTTTTTCTGTTAAGTCTGCTGATTCTCCCTTATGAAGGTTTATTTTCTTGTGTAGTTTGTAATTTTTATTTTGGTGTGAAGCCAGTATTTATTATGTTGGAGGATAATGTGTCCTGGTTTGTGAAAGAATCACTGCAGACTGGCTTGGTGCTTTCTTTTGCCCAGGGCCACAAGGGTTTCAATGGTCCTAGACCAACTTTTATAATAATGTCTTGATTTGTGGTCCCTGTCCCATGCAAATAGTATAAATTCTGACCCCCATATCCATAAGAAGTGTGGAATTTGGGGGGTTTGATTTTTTTCAGGGGAATATTTTTCTCCATCCAAAGAGAATGGATGGATTTTAAGCTTCCTCATTTCTTCTCTGGGATGATCATGTTTTTTTCTAGTTTGTGAAGAATAGGATTATCCAAGCTTCTGGGCTTTATGCAAAGGGCTCTGTTGTAACTCCCCTGTTCTAACTTTGTTCTAACACATCCTTGGATGTGTCTTATGGCCACGTTTTTTCTCTATGTTTGGATTCCAATACCAAGCCTCTGAGGACCTACATCAGGTTTAAATTCTCTGAGGGCTACTGCAGGATTAGTTCATGCTTACTGCTCTAGGTTTAATATTTATCTATATTTGGGGTGCCTGGATTTCCATGTTATTTTTAGTTTGCATATATTTTATTTCTTATTTTTTTAGAAAAATAGAGAGAAGGATATAATGAATACCCAAAGACTTACAGCCTCACTTTAAAAATGCGTTGGGCTTTTTGGTTACATTTACTTTATCTATTGGATTTCTGAACCACTGCAAAAAAGGTTGCAGTCATCATGGTGTCTTGCTCCAAATTACTTCAGTTTATATCTCCTAAAAATAAAGACATTCTCTTACATAACTGTAATACCATTATCATACTTAGGAAAATCAACCTATTATCAAATAATATTTAAATTTCACAAATTGTTCCCAAACTACATATTATAGCTGTTTTATTTTCTTTTTAATCGGGATCCCATCAAGAATCACAGATTTTAGTTTTCTTATGTCTTTCTATTCTGTTTTAATCTGGAACAATCCCTATGATGCTGCTTTTTGGAGGAAAGCAGGCTAGTTGTGTTTCAGATTGTCTAATATTCTGGCTTTGTCTGATGATTTCCTTGTGATTGTTTAACTTAATCATCTGCTTCCGTATTTTCTGTAAATTGAAATCCAGGCTTAATAGCTTGATTTTTGGCAAGAATATTTCATAGGGGATACTGTATCCTTTCTATTGCACCACATTAGGAGGAACATAAGGTCTGGTTGTCCCCATTATCTGGGATCTGGGTTGAGGCAATGAGAGCCTGATCCCTCTGTTGTAAAGTTACACCTTTTCTCTTGTGACAAGCAAATGACCTGTGAGGTGCTGACCACATATCAGAAGCAGAATTTGGTTGTGTTTTGTTCATGTTTCTCTAAATTTGTGGGAAGAGGAGGGATCCCATTAGCTTGGTAGTCCATGTTGGTGAGTTCCTGACCTTGGCAAGCGCAAGGATAGGCACTTAGTGAATGTAGAGATAAGAGGGGCATAATCCTCAACAAAGAAGCTGGCAGTCCAGCTGGGGAGATGGCCCAGGGACACACACAGATATTTCTAACCTCTGCTTCTCGGGCTGAAATGAGTCATCTCCCTCCTTGCAGAGAAAACCAAAGTGCTGCTCTTTGAGCAAAGCTTTCCTGAGACCCTTCTGTGTGCAGTCTGTGTCTGGCCCTGGGAATAGGGATTTGAACAAAGCGTGCCCCTTGCCCTCTCAGGGCTTGAGGTCTAATTGGAGAGACAGACACATAAACAGACAATTGCAGTCCAGCTTGTTGAGCGCTTGAGCAGAGGAGTAAACAATGTGCTGTGGGAGGTCAGAGGAGAGAGCAATTACCAAAGCTCCTTCTCCACGCAGCTGGCCAGGCCCCCTGCCCCGCAACCCCAGGTGGAAGTGAGCATCCCTCCCCTGAATGCACTCAACACTTTCTCTGGGCCTCCCTCATACTACCCAGCATTACTGTCATATTACTGTAACTCATGCACAAATTATAAGATCCTTAGAAAGATGGATGGAAATCAACCTGAGGCTTCCCATAGAACCTTTTGCTCTTTTTGACATGTACAGTAACACTTTCTTGGAACTTACTATAGTCTGGCTGCTCCCCACCCCGGGAGGGTGGCCCATAAAACACCCCACCATGTTCCAAATGGCTTTGGGCCAGTGCAGAGTGTGCAGTCTTCCCCTGACTGGACACTCCACATTATCAACAGCAAGTCAGCTAAAAAGCACATGACTCCAGCGCAACCACCTTGCCTTGCTGCTTCAGTTTAAACTGGCTGTGAACTGAGCCCCTTCAGTTGTATTGTTGTTGTTTGCATTTCAACCACTGTGAATACCCTTCATTGTAGCAGCTCCAGCCTTTATCCCTGAACCTCCGGAGTGATCCAATCTATTTCTGATTAGGAATTAAATGTTTTCCACTCTGGCCAAGCTCTGCTAATCCAGGTCAGTGTTTAGTTTATTGCCTTTCAGGCTGCTTTTTTTTTTTTTTTTTTTTTTGAGTGACTGAGTAGGCAGACATGTCCATTCACCGTGGGGAATTTTCTGGAATTAGTAGTACAGTAAAGAAAAATCTTAGCATAAAAGCATTAGGGCAACTACAGCTAAAAAATAAATTTCAACCGTGATATAAAAGCAAATGGTTAATCACAGTCTGCAATTAATTTCAGCTTCTAATCAATTCCTCCTGTGAGCAAAGCACATGAGAAATATGATCTCCAAACGATTAATTCATAGCAAAAGGTCATTGCTTTGAGGTATGAGCAGTGTCTGGAATCTTTCCCTCCTTACGGGTCTCAACAGCACTAACTTGAGCACGTTCTGCTCTTGCTACTTGCCCTGATTTCCTGCTTGGGTCTCAACTTCAATAAGGGAATCACAGTTTATTATTTATGCTTCACACCGAAGAAAAAGGAGTATAAATATATGAGCCTGGTGTCACCGTAGATCAATTAGGGGAAAAAACAACAACCTAATGGATCACTTGAAGCTGAGTAGTTGTTCTCCACTTTGTGCCAACTTCAACACAGTCCATATGTTTATTTAATAATAAAATGGGTACTTCTCGAAGAACCGCCTTGGCTCACTAGAGAGGTAGCACTTGAGTTGTCATGTTCTGTGTTGATTTCAGAATAAAATAGATGAAGCAAATGTTCTGATAACGCCTCTGGTGGGCCCACCTTCCCAGCACATCTAACCCCAGGCACAGAGAGGACAGAGAGAGGGAAAGGTGGAAAGGAAGAGTGGCCTCTAACACAGAGAGGTGAGCAGCTATGTGGCTCATAGTATTCCCTTTCCACTTGTATGCCTGCCAGCCCAAGGGGAGCAATCTTTCAGCCATTTCAGGACTCTATCTGGGGAGAATGGCTGTATTTTTTAAAGTGACCTTCACTGTCAGGGCTGCTGCTGAGCTGGCTTGTGGTGATGCTGGGTGCCAGGTTGCCAGCAGAAACCAAGAAGTTTGAGGTGGTTCTGGCATGTGAGTCAGGCCCAGGTGCTCTGGGATGAATGGCTGGCCTCAGTTCTCATGTCCTATCATCCAGCCCTTCAGGCTGCTCACATTTGGAACCATCACTGCCCATCACAAGAGAGTATTCTGAGGATGCCCCACGCTCTTCTCCCAAATACCAGCAATGCCCCCCACCTCCACCTCCAAACAGAAAAATGGATAAATCTTACCTCTAGTAGAAGTCACTTTTAGGATATCTTTTATTGTGAGGGTTGATGTGTGCGTGGTTTCTGTTTGTTCTGTTTCCTTCTGTGGGGCAGATGGGAACGAAAGTCAGGGACTCTCTGTGCTTTGCTGGGTATGAGAAACATCCTCTCTGTTGATGGCAGGCAATTGGGGGGCACCTATGAGTTCTCACTTTGCTGTTTGCTTGTCTTACCTCACAAGCTTTCAAGAAATCTTCAGTTGAGGACCCAAAAGTTGCTGACAAATGCTGGTTCTGAAGTGAGAAAGTGCACAGTCCCTATGAAAGCGTGGATGAGGGCACATGACAGTTGTTCTGCTAGGACTGGTGTTTCCCTTGTACTTCATGCAGGAGATATTTACAGATGGGACCACTAAAGGCTGAAGAGGCCAAGGAACCTGTCCAGGGCCTTACAATAAGCTAGTTGCAGAAGTAGAACTGGAACTCAGCTCTGCAGCCTTCCAATTCAGTTCTCCCTCCTGCCAGAGCTGCCTCTCAGTTCAGGGCCACTGATATTCAAGTACAAACTGACTCTTCCTGAGCACTACAAAATCCTTTTCGCCAAAATTCTTCCCACTCCCACCCCCCGCAAAAAAAAAAAGCCATCCATCTTAGACATGCTGAAATGGGAGGAGGGTGGTACATTTCTCATAAACATCTTAGAAAAAAAACTTCCCATTAATTTCCGGTGCAGATATCTCCATGGGCTGTAGCAGGAGACAGTGTCTTTGTTGGGAAACTTTAATTAAACTTTGCAGAGGGACATAGTGAAAACTCAGCCCTCTGCAACCTGAGACCACCAGAACGAAGACCAAAGCAGTTATATGATACAGAACGTGACATTCGTGACTAACCCAAGTTTCTTTTACCAGTTCCCCTGAAGAGTGGCTGGGCCTCATCTCTGAGTACAGAATGCCGTTGCTAGGTCTTGGCAAGAGTGAATGCTGAGGCGATGGCGTGAGAGAGAAGGGAAGAATATATTCTACCCTGTTCTAGAACAACTGGGGTGGGAAAGCTTTCATCCTGAATGTTATACAGATGTCTGGTCATATCACCAGAAAGTTGGATTCAGTGAGACTGGGGTTGGCTCACTTTTCTGTATTTTTATGCATGTGCTCCTAGGGATTTTGACAGGTAGCCAGTTTGGGGACCCACTCACTTGTCTATCAGCCCTCCCCTGACTCAGCTGCTTGGATCAGAGGTGGAGGTCAGGGAAGAAGAATCGATCCAGGGAGGGAGATGCCCTGAGCCTATGGAGTCAACATGTCCAGGGTTTGGGAGCTGGTGGTGGAACCCCAAGAAAGCTCTTGCTCTCGCTCTCGCTCTCGCTCTCTCTCTATCTCTCTCATCAGAGCAGAGCCCTGGCCACCTCAGAAGAGAGGGCCAGTTTCCTCCAGATGGCACTCAGTGTGTGGACAAAGCTTTCCAGGCCACTGGAAGAGTAGACGTGGATTCATATCATTAGAGGAAAACACAAAAGAGTTGTTCTAGAAGCAGCCATATGGCCATAGGAAGCCAGAAATGGGGACTGAGGCCCAGAGTGGGAGACAGTCTTAGCTCAGGGTCACACAGACAATAAGCACCTGTGTCAACTAAACTTGCTGATTCCAGCCAGGGAACCCTGCACCACAGCTCAGTTTAGCAAACTTCCACTTTCCTCATTCAGTCATTTATGCCGCAGATATTTATCAAGCACATAGAAGAAGGTGAAGGCAGAGAGGAATCAGAGCAGCCCTTACTGTCAGGGTACTCCCAGGTGACCAGAGGAGATGACTGGGACACAAAATTAGACAGTGCTTAAGGAGAGATACAGACACAGGATGGGGGGCAGTCCACTGAAGCAGGTGATTTCTTCAACCTTGCAGGAAAATCTGGAGCAAGTCCAGATGGGAGGTAACTGAATGGCCCCATCACCAACATTCCCAACATCAGAGCTAAGCGTAAGCTCTAAACTCTACTTAAGATGAGGCACAGAGGTGCAGAGCATGGAGAAGATGTGTTCAAGGTCACACAGCCATTAAGTGGTGGAGCCAGGACTCATTCTCAAATTGTCTCACTCCTGGGCGATCTAGTTCTCTTACCTCTTTTCCTCAAGGGTGGCAGAGTCCAAAAGAAGAAATCATGCTGAGAACTCAGCTGAGACTTAAAAATTAGGATGAAAGAAAAGAGTTGTGTTTCCCTATATTAAGTAAGTTTATGTCCTTGACTAAGGGAACACTCATGACCCAATATGGCTCAGATGAGCAGAAGCAGGAAGGGCATTTCCCTGGGCGCGATGGCTACAGGTGAAATCCCCCAGCTGAATTGCCTTAGTCCTCTCTGTACTGTATGTGTCAAAAGAAGCTCCTTCTGAGTGTTTCCTTTCTATCAGGTGGATTGCATCTTCAATGACCAAAGAATGAAAAGCAAGACCAACAAAAAGACACTTGTTTTTCCTCCTTGCAGTGGAGGTTGGGATACTTGCATATACTTTAATAAGCTGGCTGATTATATCTAATTACACCTGTTTGCTCCACTTCCCACTTGCCCTGAATTTTTCCTGAGAATTTCCATGTTTCTTTCCCACCTTCTCATCACAAGGACAATAATGGTAATAATGACAGATACTTACACAGCACTTACCATAGGTCAGGTATTGTTCTAAGCACTTTGCAAATACTAACTTATTTACTTCTCTTCACAATGCTATGAGGTGGGTACTGATATAAACCCCACTTAAAACAGGAAAAAACAAAAGCACAGAGAGATAAGAAACCTGCTTAAGGTCACATAGCTAAGAAGTAGTGGAGTTGAGTTTGGAACCCAGACCATTTGACTCCAGAGTCTATGCTCTTAATCACTATGAGGAGTGCCTCTCCAGAGAGAAAAAAGAGCAGATGAAAAATAAGAAGAGATGTTTATGTCATCCTTAAAACAAAGTCCTGAAACTGACTGCAGGTTTATATGATGGAAAGAAAATAAAAAGCAAACCTGACATCTTATTTGATTGACCCCCATTTAAAATGAAGGATATGAAGAGTTCATATTTATAAAACATTAACAGACTCAGACATAGAATACAAACTTATGGTTACCAGGGGAAAGAAGAAGGGTGGAGGTATAAATTGGGAGTTTGGGATTAGCAGATAGAAACTACTATATATAAAAGAGATAAACAACAAGGTCCTACTGTACAGCACAGGGAACAATATTCAATATTTTAATAGCTTATAATGAAAAGAATATAAAAATGAATATATATGTATAAATGAGTCACTATGCTGTACACCAGATTAACACAACATTGTAAACCAACTGCACTTCAATTAAAAAAAGAAGTTTTTGAAAAAACTTGGAAAAAAAACTTGAAAAAAAAAAGTATGAAGAATTCAGTGCTGCACTTGGCACAGCAGAAGCCTCTAGTCAATATTTACTGAATAAATATTAGATGGATAAATAAATGCGTGAACGTATGGGTAAAATTTCCTCTGAGCTTACATGTAAAAAACTGCATTGTCCACACATCTGTTCTTGATAACCCCAAACTCAAAGCTTATGTGGATCATGGGAAAAGCTTCCAGAAGCCTGAACACTTGGGTGTAAACTCCACACTTGTCCCTTATAAGCTGTAGACTTTAGATAAGGCATTCAACCTCTTTGATCTTTAATTTCTTCTTTTGGCAAACGGAGGTAATAAACTCTGCCTTGCAGGATGCCTGGATGGATAAAGTAATTGATTTGAAACCATTTTACAGACAGCCAAAGGCTATCCAAGAGTCAGATCCCCCACATGTCAATCACACTGGTTCTTCCTCCCCACAACCAGGAGCCCCAGAAGCAACCCTGTCCACATCAAATTATTATACAGGCCAGGCCTCCTCCCAATGGCACAACTCCAGGGGTCACTGTTCATACTCTATTTGATGTGAATGGTGTCCCTGAGTCATGTACCTTAGAGGCCCTGCCAAACACCCTCTGTTTGTGGATCATGGGACAGAGTGGCTAGTAACTGACAGTTGACACAGTGATTCCCTAGTGGTGACCTTACCCTCTGATGATCCTGGTGGCCCTGCGAGATGGTCAGGTAGCTAAGCCAGGTATGCCATAACCCTGATTTCAGAGAACAGAACTAAAGCTCATAGATGGGAAATGACTTGCCCAAAGTCACAAAGCCAGTAAGTGGTGGGAAGTTGATGTGGAACCCCAGTGCCACTTTCTCCTCATCCTAGAGCCCTCTGGTTTTGTGGAAGTGAATGCACCCTCCACATGCAAAGGCTCATGAGAAGGAGACTGTCAAGACAGCTTTCAAGAGAGTTATTTCATGGTTTCCCTATATAGAAAATATTGACAGAATCTTGATTCTCTCTTATCCATATTAATTGATGCAATTTGTAGGAGTTTGTAAAAGATAAATTTTGTTTCTTTCTTTGCTGAACATGTATTACTATCTTCAATTTGGAAAGAATATTCACAAAAATAAGCCATGAGAAAACACCTATTTATTTAAAAGGAGATGAATCAAACTCAGACAACCTGACAAATAATTATAAACCATCTCTAGGAGTTGGCTCCAGAAATGTGCATGTGTGTGGTATGTGTATGGGTATGTGTGAAGGTATGGAGTGTAGAGAGGGACACTGGATTCATGCCTACTGCTTTTCTGGCCTCAGTCTCTCTTCTTTCTCTCTGAAAGTTCTGATCATTGGTCCCAGGTCTCAGGAAGCAAGGCTATTGGAGTCCTGGGACTGAGACTTAAGTCAAGGCAGGCTCACTGTGGGGACTTGTTGTTCATCTCATCTTCATTTAAATTCAGCTTGGTTTTTTTAAGGGTTTTTTTTATTTTTATTTTTTCTTCTAGTTTTATTGAGATATAACTGACAGAGCACTGTATCCATTTATGATGTGCAGCATAATGATTTGACTTACATACTTCATAAAATTATTACCATAGTAAGTTTATTGAAGAAATAGAAAATATTTTTCCTTGTGTTTAAAACTCGTTTGTCTCATAACAACTTTCATATATAATATACAGCAGTGTTAATTATACTTATCATGTTGCACATTACATTCCTAGCACTTATTTACCTTATAACTGAAAGTTTGTACCTTTTGACAGCTTTCATTCAATTTCCCTATTCCCCATTCCTCACTTCTGGTAATCAAAAATCTGATCTCTTTATCTGAGTTCACTTGTTTGTTTAATTCAGCTTGGTTTTGACCTGTGCAAAGCATCTTTTCCAGAAGCATCACCAATGGAGAAGTAAAGAGCTTCAGTCATCGAAGGTTCCTCAGAGATCACTTTGCCTAATACTTTATTTTACCTTCAAAGAAACTGGAGCCCCGAAGAGGCAAAGAGTTTTGTTCAAGGTCACATACCTTGGTAGTGACCCAGCTGGGATGAGAACCTAGATCTGCTGACTTCCAAGACAAAGTTCTTTGTAGCAAATACATTCAGTATAAGAAAACACTCATTTAGTGGTAAGTCAAGGAACGATTCTTCTTCCATGAGAAGACTGTAAAGCCATCTGAAGAGCATGCACCATGATTCATATAAGTGATAGCAAACACACCAGTTGCAGCCTGATGAGACTATCAGAGTTATGGTCCAGGAGAGAACTGTACTAGGAGGGAACTTGAAAGATTGAAGTTTGGAGGGATGAATGGAGGTTGCCTATCTGCCTGTCTTCCTTCCTTCTTCCCTTTCTTCAATTTTTCCTCCCATCTTCCACAAACACTTTTTGGTGCTTGCTCTGTGCCAGGCTCTGTGAGCATGGCTGAAGGACCAGGAGGCCACTCATAAAAGATATGCACTAATCCATGGAGACTGATCTCCTTCAACTGATTCCCCAGGACAAAGTCTGCTGAATCTTGAAAAGGTGGCTAAAGGAGGGCAAACCCTCAGCAGCTCCTTTGTAGGAACTCAGAGAGAAAGACAAATGGAAGAAAGGCAAATTCACTGATCTGCACCTAAAGGCCAATTGTCTTGCAAGGTCTGGGTCCTTGCCCTCTTTTCATATCATGGCCCACTGAGCAGTGCTCTTGGTTCTCCACCAGGCTTTTGAACACTCTGAAAGGGTCTGTGCAGCTGTACCATATTGGTCATCCTTTGCACAGAAGGATGTGACAATTGGGGAGCTCAAAATTCAAAAGATAAATCTACCCAAACCTGTGCATGTGACCTTATTTGGGGAAGAGTGTTTGCAGATGTAATTAAGGATCTCAGGGTGAGATCATCCTGGATTTAGGATGTTCTTATAAGAGACAGAAGAGGAGAAGGCACACAGGGGAAAAAGAGATATGAAGATGGAGGTGGAGAATGGGGTGATGCAGCCACAAACCAAGGAATGCCTGGGGCCCATCAGAGGCCAGGAAAGATTGTCCCCTAGAGCCCTCAAAGGGAACATGGCTCTGCTGGCACCTTGATTTCAGACTTCTAGCCTCCAAAGCTGAGACAATAAAGTTCTGTTGTTTTAAACCACAAGTTTGTGGTACTTTGCTGCTCTGCCCGGAGCTGGGCCCACTTGGGCACACACTTGGTAGTGGGACACCAGTGTCCTGAGGCAGGGGACAGCACTAGCTCCACTACAACATCAAGTCCACCTTGCTCCTGCTCCAGCTCCTTCCCACCTTATTCCCAAGCCTCAAGCTTTGTGCCAGTGGCGAGCAAGCCCCACTTCCTGTCCTAGTTGTTACAACTGAATCTCCATCCAGGGCTGAAGCCCTGACTTAGAATGCAGTCCTATTCCTCTAAAACAGGAGCCACACCATGTTCTTGCTGGACTCCACCCCATGGCCTGAGTCCTTCTTTCAAAGCTAACAGGGTGACTGAGTCCCTTCTACCTGCTGACAAATTGACCAGATGCATTTTATTTGGCTAGTTGAGAATGAATGATACTTTGATTTTGGTAGACTCTTAATTCCATTTACAAACTGGAAGGTTAACATGCCTTCTATATTTTACTAGCTCCCTGGCTATTTAGTTTTGTTTTTGACATCTCCTAAAACATCAGGGTAGATGTTTCAGGCAGCAAATCTCAAATCCCCATTTGTTCTTTCTCTCTCCACCAACCCTTTCCCCAGATCTTAGCTTCAAACATGACTGTTTAGGAAAATCTGTCAATTTGTCCTGGGACCCCAAATTTGCCTATTTCTAAATTTCTTCTTGCTAAGCCATACTTGCTTGGCAGTATTGCAACTACTTGGGATCTGCATCCCCAGTGTACATGGCTTGATGTTCTCCTGGTACCATGTTCCATCTTTTTAACTGTTTCTAGGCTGTTCCCTAAGGTTTGTCCTCATCCCTCTTCTCTGGGGCCTGAAACTCCAGTGAACCCCACTGGCCCGGTCTGGGAGCCATTAGAAGGCATGACAATGCCTGATGCTAGTGTACCCAGTTTGCAGGTAGAGCTTTATTCTGAGGAATAGATGTAAATGAGGTTATTGGCAGGGGGGTGGGGGGGTGGCTGCCAACAACTCACTTTGTATGTTTTCTTCTGCTAGTGTATTTTAATCACTGTTTCCACAGTTCCCAGCCAACCCTGCTCATTAGATGAATTGCTTTTTATTTTTTTAAAAAAAGCTTATTTATTTAGTAGACTGAGTGGCACTAAGGAAGTCCTTGGAGTTGATAAAGCAGTTGTGTGCAAAAGGATGTATGTCCATCACTGCAAATATCATCAGCCACATTTTAAAGACATCTCCAGATGTCTAAGGAGACCCGTCAGCTCTTTCGTGTGTAGGATGCTCCAGTGCCCCCACCTTAATTAGGCCAGTATTCTCACAGCAGGGTATGCGAAAATCTTCTATTTAACTGGAGCCCCAAAGCCTTGTTTTGGCACAATATGGGTTAATGGAAACTGAGCTGTATGGAGTTGAAAGTAGATTTTTATTGCTAGAACCATACTTTCAAGAAGCCCAATCTCTTTAGAAAATAATCAAACACCATAAATTCAAAAATTTTGACATCAAGATGGAATTTCACCTGAGTCTTATGCTAGTTTGTGCCAAAAAGTTAGGTGGGGACACGTGTATATATACACATATTACTCAAATTGTCCTGTTTGTCTGTCTCTCAGGTTGGATTTAATGTGTATGTCATAATTCAATTAGACTTTGATCTTTGTATTTAATGGTTGGGATGTCCAAACTTTAATTTCAGCTGGGACTTGGCTATAACAAAGGGAAAAGGAAAGATTGATGGATATTAAGAGTACCATATGTGGGCAAGATTCATAATCCAATACTCTGCTCATTTAAGCTGTTTCTGAGGAGGGATTAATTTGTGCCTTTGAATTCCAGGTTGGGGAAAGCCCATGGTTTTAGCTAAGGAGGGCCTGTGCTTATAGCCCCTTTATACAATCAGGATCCCGTGGCTCAGGGTGAGAGATGGAAGTCTTTGGAGAACTGCTCCCAGTCAGGTTCAACCAAACAGGGCCAGGACTAGGGTAAGGTGAGGGAGGCACTCACCTGGGACACAAAATTGAAAGGGGCACCCCAAACTGCAGTGATCAAGATAAATAATATTTTAATGCAATGTGCCAAAAATTAAAATTAATGAAAAAATCCATAATGAACAAAACATCAAACTTTAAGATAAAGACAGGATCCAATCCGACACTTGCAGGAGCTTCCTCACATTGTTCACATGACCCTGGCTCTGGGTCCAATAAAATCTCACTTACAAAAACAGGCAGCTGGTTCATGGGTGTAGTTTGCTACTGCTTTGAATTTTTAAAAATATTGCATTAAAATATCATTTATCTTGACTGCCCTGTTTAATTCTATGCCCAAGGCAGGTGGCTCACTCGCCTCACTTTAGTCCCAACCCTGCAACCACACCAGTCCTCTAGAGCAATTTTTTTCTGCTGCTCTCTACCACTGGATAGTTAAACTTTATGTTGGTCATGTCAGAAATGCTGTGTTGTGTTAGGTTAGGTTAGGTTTAAGCCACAAGTCTCAGGAGTTGAAAAAGAACTGAAAGGGCCTTTTAATAACCACTGCTGATGCTTAATAGTCTCAATTTATACTTTTCTTTATAGCAACGAGCAGCTGTTGATGCCTTTTAAACCATCTCTATAATTCCATGGCTATGTATTCAACAAAGCAATCTTAATTGAGACAGTATTAAGGGGAAAAAAGGCTTTTAAATGTCACATTTCAAGCAAGTGAAGGAACGATCTCATTGCTTGATTACTTCAATCAGGCCATCAAAGCAGACAGAAACCCCTGTTCTGGGAACTGATGGTCCAGCTAGTGCTGTTCTGGCTGGAGCTCAAGCCACACCAGCAACTGCTGGCTCCTGGCTCCTGAGATGGCAGTGGGAGCATGTGCTGCAGAGCACAGTCCAGGTCTGGTCCCCAACAGCAATCCTCCCAGCTTCCCAAGCCCCTCATGACCAACTTGGAGGTTGTCAATGGAAGGTCACCATACGGGACTAGTCCGAGCCCAGGCCCTCCACAATGCAGATTTTTGGCACCAACTATCCTATTTCATAGCTTCTAGATCCTACAAATGTTGCTCCCTGTGTCCAAAATGCTTTCCTCCTGCCTTCTCCTATCTTGCTTCTATTAGTCATTTCCTACTCAGCTCGGGCTTCAGATAAGATTGTGGAATGGTCATATATGTCTAATTTCACTGTCTCCTTTAAACAATAAACTTACAGTGGAAGAAAGAACAGAAAGGGGACAAGATAGTGACATTTTAGATGCTGAGAGATGTCCAAGGGGAAGCTGACTTAGCAGACCCAGGGAAGCTGAATCCAGGTTGGCAGTGGGGACACTGAGAACCAATCTCACCTATGTCACAGAATCTTCAATAGGTTCAAGAACAGGCAGCCCCAGGTACCCCTGGAACTGAGGTGCAGAGAAGCTATGTTCTGGAGAGGATTAAACAGAGGATTTCTGGGCTGGGGGTTATCAGGAACAACTGAGGACAGTAGTTGCTACCCAAAATGGGGGATTCTGTAAATTTATGCAATCCGGATGCTGAGAGCAGAGGCTTCTGCTACCTTTGCTCCTCTTGGCTTTCACAACACTGCCACCTAAACCCTTACCTTCCCAGGCAGGGAACTGGAGAAGACAGATGGGCTGGAGTGTGGCATACACAAAAGGGAAGAGAGCTGGGTAAGTCTGCAGATTGAGCTCAGAGGTGTGGATTTTATTCTCTGTGAAGTGAGTCAGCACTGAAGGTTTTGAACAGGGGGTGATTTAGTGAGAGGAAGAAAGAGACGTGGACATTCAATGTGTATTTTAGGTTCAGTGGCATTAATTGTTGTGCAACCAATCTCCAGAACTCTTCTCATCTTCCTAAACTGAAATCTGTACTCATTAAGCACTAACTCCCAATCCTTTATGCCCTCAGCTGCTGGCAACCACCATTCTATTTTTGGTTTCTATGAATTTGGCAATTTGTCTACCCTAGGGACCTCATGTAAGTGGAATGATACAGTATTTGTCTTTTTGTGTCTGATTTATTTCCTTTAACATAATGTTTTCAAGTTTTTTCCATGTTGTAGCATATAATTTCATTCCTTTTAAAGGCCTAATAATATTCCATTGTATGAGAAAAGGGAACCCTTGTACACTGTTGGTGGGAATATAGATTGGTGCAGCCACTATGGAGAACAGTATGGAGGTTCCTCAAAAAGCTAAAAATAGAATTACCATATGATCCAGCAATCCCACTCCTGGGTATGTATCCAGAAGAGACAAAAACTAATTCTAAAAGAGACATGCACCCCAATGTTCATGGGAGCACTACAATAGCCAAGACATGGAAACTACCTAAATGTGCATTGACAGATGATTGGATAAAGACATTGTGGTATATTTATACAATGGAGTACTACTCAGTCATAAAAAAAGAATAAAGTAATGCCATTTGCAGCAATATGGTTGGGCCTAGAGATTATCATACTAAGCGAAGTAAATCAGACAGAGAAAGACAAATATAATATGATGTCACTTATATGTAGAATCTAAAAAAAAAAAACACAAATTAACTTATTTACAAAATAGAAACAGACTCATAGATACAGAAAACAAACTTATGGTTACCAAAGGGGAAAAGGGAGCACAGGGCTAAATAGGAGTTTGGAATTAGCAGATACACACTACTATATATAAAATAGATAAACAACAAGGTCCTACTGTATAGCACAGGGAACTATAGTCAATACCTTTTAATAACCTATAATGGAAAAGAATATGAAAAGGAATATGTATGTGTACATGTATAACTGATTCACTATGCTGTATACCAGAAACTAACAACATTGTAAACTGACTACACATCAATGAAAATATATTCCATTCTACATTTTGTTTATCCATTCTTCTGTCAATGGACACTTGAGTTACTTCCACTTTCTAGCTATTGTGAATAATGCTGCTATGAACACTGGTGTGGAAATATCAAGGTATTCTTTTATCATATAGCATTTGCACACTGTGATTCCAAGGAAGCCTTGATCACAGCAACAACAACAAAAGACAAGTCCTTTGGAATCTCCAGGTGGCTCCAACGTTCCCAAGAATGCAGGATGCAGCTGGGAGGCCAAGGTCCTGGTGTTCACTTTCAGCTGCTCCACCTCTGAGGTATGTGCTTTTGGTGCTACTGCACCTTTCTAAGTTTTAATTTCCTCCTCTGTCAACTGGGACTTACAAGTCCCACTCTGCCACCCACCCCAGGCTATTGAGAGGCTACATGGGCTAAAATGTGCAAAGTGTGGCACTCATGGGGACACAGCTACTATCGCTGCCTAAGGAGGTAGCAAGAAAGTCCAAGTAGAGCTGGGAGCAGGTATGGGCAGGTGACACCAGCCTAAGAAGGAGCTATGGGATCTTTGTGGGAGCAGGACGCTGGAGCACAGGGAACTCTGAAGTTAGGGGTACAAATCGAGGAAGCTGTGCAGATAGAAATGTCAAAAGGAATTGATTATCTTAATTGCTCCATAGCTAATTTGTTCCTTTATTTCTTAAATAAAATACTCCAATAAATATGCACTTACGATCATTGGGACCAAAATCCAATAGTATCCAGGGGACAAGTGGAGTTATGGGCCTCACGGAAGGGGACTCCACATGACATGGTGACATTCTCCTTTTAGGGCAGAGACTCAGGAAAAAAGGGCTTTGCAGCTGAGCTCTGCCACAGGGTGCTATCATCTCGGAGATGTCTCCTCCCTTCAATTAAGAACATGGGGTCAAGGCTATGGTCCTATTGGGAGTAAGACTGCAAACTTGGCCATGTCCTGAAGCCTTTTTTCTTTCTTTCAATTAAAAAAATAGCTGTTCCTTTACTGCCTAAAGACCATTGAATGTTTTGGAGCCTGAAATAGGTAAATGAAGCCCGTTTCTCTCATTTCCTTCCCTGGCAGGGAAAGGAAGGGTGTTGGCAAAGGCTCTTTATTTCTTGTGAGCAGCTGCCCCAGCAACACCCCAGCTGCCCAGCCTTGCCCTGGCTCTACACTCTCAGTGTTGCTCAGAGGCCTTTGGAACCCTGGGCCCTGACAATGCCAGCCTCACCAGGTGCTGGATATCCAATCTGTGCTCACATGCCTACATCTAGCCTCTGACTTTCTTGGTGAGCTTGGGCAAGTGGCTCCCTATCTGGACTTCACTTTCCCCATCTCCCTGGAGCCAGGGAGCTCTATGACCCCTGCTGGCTCACCCACCCCAACAGTCTTTCAGCCCAAAGGGGCTTCGACACATTTTCTCCTGTCCTTGTAATAACCCTAAGGGGTAGACATGACTAGCCCGTTTCAAAACGAGGAAAGGGAAGCTTGGAGGTGTTACATCATAATGTCAACCAAATGGCAGACTGGGATTGGACTGCAGGGCTCTGGCCTTCCTCCCCTATCTTGGGCCTTCTTGCTTCACTCTGCTGTTTCCCTGGGGAGGAACATGGTGGGTAAGAGCTGTTGGCACAGGGTTATTCTGCAAATATTTTTAAGCAAAAATAAGAAAAGAGTTTACTTTCTTATCCCCAAAGCCCTCTGTCCAGTATGTTCAGATTCTTCATAGTATCAGACCCTGAATGCCCACTGGATGGAAACTGGTCCTGCTCCTCTTCTTGCATTTATCGTGGATGTGACATCTCCGTGATCTGCCTTTCTGAACAAGGCTTTTTCTTTCTCTACAAACTGGTAAAATGTTCAAGCCTGCAATCGGTGCTTCTTTCACCTAAATAAACACAGAGGGTCCACTTGGAAGTCCTGCCCAAGGCCTCTCTGCTCAGACCACATCCTCAGGTCCCCAGATGTTCTATGTTGTCCTGTACCCAGTTATCCCTAAGGTGGAGGTCTCAGAGCAGTCCTGTTGATTCTTCAATAGGTGCCTCCTGGACTTCAATTCCCAGGGCATTGTGCTTTGTAGGTGAAGGACACATACCGGAACCTTAGTTCCATCCTGGGCCTAGGAGAGCTCAAGGTTGAATCTGGGTCTGTTCCTTTGTGTACGTGTGTGTGTGTGTGTGTGTGTGTGCAGTTAAAGTGGGGTTGGCTTGGAGTAAGGGGATTTAGTAAGTCCCCTCGCTGTGTTGTGCTGTGCTGAATGGTTAATTACCTGGGTGCATGTACAGCTCGTCTCAGGGTCAATTCATTTTGAGATATGAGGGTGCAGGGAAAGGGCTACCACACTAACAGACAGATTTCCGTGGGGAACCATATCACCACTCTCAGTTTGTCCCCTGGTAGAAATGGGAGCAGATAGTATCCTAATCACTTTATGGAGAGTTAGGTGGAGCTAACAATCTACTGATCTAGTGAGTGTGAACTTGCTTGGCAACTTTCAGACCTTGTCCCATTGTGCAGATTTCCCCCTAGTGCCCTGCACAGTGGCTCACACTTCCCATCTCTGGACTCAATGACCAGTAAATGATTCCCCCAGCCCAGGCCCACCATTATCCCATGTGCTAAGTGTGCTGCTCAATGCCTTTGCACTGCTGTGCCCCAGTGCTTCAAAGGACTGCCTTTGAGCACCCATCTCTTTTGCTTTAGATTCTTGATCTTTTGTGATTACTTCCCAGGCTCTAAAGCTAGCTAATTGTCATTTACCCACTCACTTTCACATTCAACACACTCTCTGGCACCATTGTCCAATTGTCCATCCTCCGGAGTCCTAACATACCTGTTTGCAAGTCTTCCTTGTGTCTACTTCTGAACATTCACCTCTATTACCCCATCTTTCCCTTCCCCCACCTGCTCTTTTCCCCTTTATTTATCTTCCTTTTCTTTAGAGATCTTTGCTTCTTCTATGCAATTATTTCATCTTTTCTTTTCTATTCTTTCTCATCCCATTTATGAAATAATTACAATGATTACCTTTCTTCTAATTCATTTTTTGTTAGAAGAAAAGAGACAAAATGTTCTTCTTGTACATTTGCCAGCTGGATGTTTTTGATACCATGTTTCTGAACTCTTATGTTTCATGAGTTGTACACAGGAGTCCATATTTCCTTAAAGTTTTAAAGGTGTATTTCTAATTGCCTTGTACTTCTCCATGGTAACTAAAAACCACAGGCTAGAAACAAGGAATTTATGAATGGCACTGGCTCCGGCTATAACAGTAAATCAAGCTTCGAAGATCAGTTTGAAAAATGACCTGTTTTGGCACATAGCTGCAAAATGTATGGGTAGCTTTTTTTCCTGTTTTATTTTCTAAATTTTAATAAAGTTTTTTTTTCCATGGTTAAGGTAACAAATGCTCATTATAGAACATTTGAAAAACACAGAAACATAGGACCAAAAACATCTCTAATTTCACCTCTCAAAAGCAATCATAGTTATTAACACTGTATTTCCCTTGTGTGTCACTATTTTTTCTCTAAACTAGTTTCAGTAAACTTTTTAAATTGAAGTATATTCAGTTTACAATGTTGTGTCAATTTCTTGTGTACAGCGTAATAGTTCAGTCATACATATACAGACATAAATTCCTGTTTATATTCTTTTTCATTATAGGTCACTACCAGATATTGAATATAGTTCCTTGTGCTATATAGTATAAATTTGTTGTTTATCTATTTTATATATAGTAGTTAGTCTCTGCAAATCCCAAACTCCAAATTTATCCCTTTCCACACCTTTTTTCCCCAATAGCCATAAGTTTCTGGCTTGATCATCTGACTGGCTGGTGGAATTATTCACTGATTTGGGGAACAGAAGAAGAAATGCAGATTGAGAAGGGAAAGTGTGGAGTTCATTTTGGGATATGCTGAGTCTAGGAAGAGATTCCAGTAGGTGATTTGATCTATGTGTCTGGATCTCAAGATAGATGTTTGAGATGAACTTTTATATAGACTCACTGCATAGACAGAGTCCTTGATGCCGTGGGAAATGATCAGCTCTCCCATGATCAGGGAAAAGAGAGTCAACAGAACCTTAGACAAATATTCAGAAAAAAATGTAAGTGCCTATAAAGGAGACTGATCAAAAGTTGAAAGAAAACCAAGAACATGATTTTGTGAGACAAAAGAGTAAAGAGCTGTTTCAAGAAGAAAGTGGTCAAGAATATTTAATAGCACGAATATTAAAGCCTGAAATGTGTTCGTTTGAGTTTTTTAGTTGGGGGCTATAAATAAGAGTATTGCTAGCAGAATAATAAGGAAAGAACTTGACAATGGGTTAGAAAGCAAATGTTGGCAACACACAATTAGAAAATATAATTTAAAAAAAACATCATTTAAACAATTGCAACAGAAATTGTAAGATGCTTAGATATAAATCTTTGAGAGTGTATGCAAGATATTTATAGATAAAATTCTACTACATTGTTTAAAAAAACCATAATGATGTCCTAAGTAATAGGAAGATACACTATGCTCATGAATTAAAAAACTCAATACCATAAAGATGTCAATTCCCCAGATTATTTCAGTGAGATTTCACTCAAAATAGCAACTGTTTTTTAAATGATACTTGAGGAGCTCTTTTAAAATTAATTCAGGAGAGCAAAGGGCCAAAAATAAACAGCAAAATATTGAAGTAGAAAAACAAGATGGGAGATTTTCCCTGCTAGATATCAAGTCTTATTATAAAGCTATATGACAATCTGATATTACACAAGGATAGACACACAGATCAATGGAACAGTAGAATGAGCTCAGACCAGATCCAAACATATATGGAAACTTGATATACAACAGAGATAGCACTACAAATCAATGAGGAATGGAAGAGCTACTCAATAAATGATATGAAGAAAGTTAGTTACCCACAGAAAAACAAATATAAATATAAATGTATATATCCCAACCTCAAATCAAATACAAAAATAAATCTCAAATGGGTTATAGCTCTAAATATGAAATGCAATTTTAAGCTCTTATGAGAAAATATAGGATAATATCATTATGGCCTCAAATTAAGGAAGAGATTATTTGTGTGTGTGTGTGTGTGTGTGTGTGTGTGTGTGTGTGTGTGTGTGTGTGTGTGTTTATTGATCTTTTTTATTTGTTTATTTATTTATATTGAAGTTTAGTTAATTTTCAATGTTGTGTTGGTTTCAGGTGAACAGCAAACTGATTCGGTTATATAGATATCTATATAGATATATAGATATATATATTCAAGGAAGGGATTCTTAATCAAGCCACAAAACAAACCATAAAGAAAAAAATGATAATTTTTACTATATTAAAATGTAAAATATCTATTCAACATAACATAAGACAACATAAACAGAATGAAAAGCCACAAATAAGAAGGTATGTACAATGCATATAACTTGTGAAAAAACCAGAATCAATAAAGAAATGATAATATCAATAACTAAAAAAACAAACAACTCAAAAAATGGGCAACGAATATTAACAGGCAATTACTAATAGTAAAAACTCAATGGCTACTGAACGTACAAAAACATGTTCAATCTCACTAGTAATCAGAGAAATGCAAAGCAAAACAATAAAGTAAAATTTCACACTCGTATAATTGACACATATTTAAAAGTCTGATAATATTAATGTCAAGGAATTAGAGAAACAGGAATGCTCATAAACCTCTGGTAAGACCATAAAATGGTACAACCTAGGAGAGCAGTATGGCAATATCTGGTAAAGCCAAAAATAAGCACATAGCAATTCCAAATCTAAGAAAGAAATATCCTAAAAAAAAAAAAAAAAAAAAAAAAAAAAAACAAAAACGCTTTCCTACATACATGAGCTTTCATTGCAACATTTTCTGTAATAGCAAGAAAACTGGAAACAAGAAGCAGGAGAATAGGCGAATAAATTGAGTCACATTCATAAAACAGAGTACTTTAGGGCAAAAAATGAATGAACTATAGGCTCCATGTGTCAACATGAACAATCACAAGAAGATAACATCAAGTGAAGAAAGCACATTGTGAAGGCTAAAGTGTATTGGTATTTACAAAAAGTGTAAAAGCATACAACAAAATACTATATGTAGTTTATGGATTTGTAATCTTGTAGTAAAATTAGAAAAACATACATGGGAATAATAAAAAACCAAATAGATCTCAATTATTCCTGACACACACACACACACACAAAGAAATAGTAATCATGTGACATGATACAGGTGGTCACTATTGCCATAATGGCAGCCATACGATAATATATAAATGTTTCAAATCAATATGTTGTACACTTTAAATTTATACAATGGTATATGTCAAATGTATTTTAATTTAAAAATAAGGTATTAGTTAACTCTTGTATGAGAGAAGAATTGGAGTGAGAGGGCATTCCCAATGCTTCAACTGGATCACCAGCATTTCATGTCTTAAGAAAGGATCTGAAATAAATACGTTAAAATCTTAGGATCTGAAAAAGCCAAGTGGTGGGCACATGGTTATTTTCTATGTATTTCTCCACATTTTTCTATATACTTTAAATATTTTGTGTTTTTTTAAAAGGGTTAAGAATGCTGAACAGTGGGAGATAATTTAGGAAAATAACTGGGAATGAAAAATAGAAGAAGTTAGTCTTAATTCTGCAGCAAATGGAGAGTCATGGAAGGTTTCTGAGCAGAAGAGTGCTAGGATCAGAGTACTGCTTTAGAAAGAGTCCCATAGTTAGAAGGCTACTGCAATGGTCTTGATATGAGATGATAAAGGCATAAGCATGAGTATAGAGGCATTGAAATCAGAGAAGAGAGGATGATGAATTTGGGAGATACCGCAGATAGAAGAAATCGGATTTGGCTTTCAAATCAGACCTAGGAGATCCTGCCAAAACTTTCTGTATTGTGAAAACCTCAGCGGAGAGTGAGAGAGCAAACACCATCATAAATTATGGAACCAAGCCCTGGGTCTCTTGTAGTTGCAGTAATAAAAAGAAATATTTATTGAACAGCTTAGTTTTAGTCTGGGAATTTATTATACAGAAGCAAGAAGAAGGGAAAGCATATGCTTCCTTTGCTGCCCAGGTAAGAAGCCCTGCAAACAGCCTGTCTAAGAACACAGTGAGCTGCCCATATTCTCCTGGATAGGGTTCCAGGGTGAACACACCCAGAAATCACTCCCATGTAGGGAGGAGCGCCTGTAAAAAAAATCATTGGCCAAAATAATTTGTTCTTCTTCTTGTTACTTACCTAGTCAGGGCATAACATTGGTTGTATTTTGTCTTTTCAGACACAGAAACTACTTTGGCCTTCAGTATTTCACAATTACTAGGTCTGTCTACTATTCCAAATTAGTCTCAACCTAGAAAGTAGTGCAGCTGCTTTCTAGAGCCAGTGTAGCAGGGTATGAATTGTAAGGACCCTTCCATGGTTTTGTAATTAGCTAAGGTTTGTGAGTACTTTTGTGACCAAGAATTAGGTTAGCTTATTTGAATAGACCTGCCTTGATTTGCCAGGTTTTTCATATTCATATTCATATTCATATTCATATCTCCACCACCTCCGTTGTCCTGGTGGAGATACCAAGGCCTGGAAATATACCATGGTCTCTCCTAGGTCACAGAATGAATTAATGGCTATACCAGGACTAGAAACTGGATATATCGATATCCTATGCAATGCTCACTTCACCGAGCACACTGTCTTCCGCTTGTGTCCTTCACCCTAGTTCTTCAAGGGAGGATGACAGAGTATTCAAATGCAGGGAATGACTTGTCTGATAACAAGTCACCGAATTTAACATTGAGAGGAAATGATATCAGGGCAACAGAGGCCCCATAGCCAGAAGACACGTAACCAGAGAAGCTTTGAAAAGGTCCACTGATAGCCAATGGGTAAGTGGCCTTCCAGGCAGTTCTCCTGGTGGTGGAGACAGGCAGGTAGGGGACAGCAGGGAGGTCTAGAAATAACATTGTCTCCTCTGGGAAGGACCTTCAATGAATATCTGAAACTGGTTCAAACACAATTAGAATTCCAAGTGGCTTTTTTCTTTCCCTGTCTTCATCCCTTCCTTCTTCCACCCTCTGAGTGACAGTTTGGTAAGCACTTACAAGAAGTAATTTTGTATGACTTGAAATGAGCTGTCCTTGGAAGATCTCAATTTGATCACTCCTATCATTGCACCTATTGACAAATCATAATTATTTTATGTATTTGGCTAGTTACTTGCTTTTGTATGTTTCCTCATTGCCATTACCACCACACCTTCATAGCTGCCCTGCATTATATACACTTCTGGCTGCAAGTGTCATAAAGGCAGGTACTGTGCTCTGTCTTGTCTACTACTGTAGCCTCAGAACCTGGTACAGTGTATAGCATATGATAAGTACTCATTATATGATAAAACTAAATGATAGAAACAACTTCCAAAATTATATTCTTAAAAACGTTTTAAGTAAAAAGTGACTAGAGTCCAGTATGAAGCAAGAGAATGAACCTTTAAATCTAGTACCTATACAAAAATTAAAGGGGTCCTGCTATAATAGAAGAACAAAACATTGAGGGAAAACATTGTGATAAACCACTACACTTCCAATACAGAGGTATGCTGAGATCTACAGAAGAAATTGAAAGATGTGTCTGTAAGAGAGAAGAGGGAACAGAACAGTGAAAACCTCCTGGCAACATGCTAGGAGGTAAGGGGATAAAAATTCATCTTTCCAAAGTGTGATGGTGAAAAAAATTTGACATTCTAATGCCCACAAGTGGGTCCCCTTGCTGTTTGAGCAGCAGGTGTGAGGATCAGTTTCTCTACAGACTATATTAGCCCCAGATGATGGGGGAACAGCGGATATCCTGCTATCTTCAGACTGGTTCCAACAGACCACCTTCCCAGCCACCTCCTTGAGAGCCAGAAAAAGGTGTAGAACAAAAGTGACAGCTTAATAACTTGGCTAACAAACGACAATAGAGTAACAGTGGGCGAGCACACACACACGCACACACCAAACTCCCTGGAACACTCACAAGGTAAGAGAGGATCAAGAGGCAGTTAAGTAGTTAACTACTGTTACAGTGTTTTATTCAATCATGCATACATTCATTCATTCCAAAGTATATATTGAGCAGTGGAGATGCAGAGATAAATTAAATCCATTAATTAGCTCCTTCCATAGAGGGGGAAATTTTAAGCAAACAAGTTAATATGATGTGATCAAGATTTTTAGAAAGAGCTGGGAGGAAAAGTTACAAACATGGAGAGAACAATTATATATACAGAGAAGGTGGTATTTGATTGAGACCTTGAGGCGTGAACAGGAATGGCAGGGTGTAAAAGATTGTAATTAGAGGCACCAGCATGAGCAAATACACAGAGGCATGAAAGTGCCTGAGGACAATGCCATTCAGGGAAGGAGAAGTGGGCAACATGACCAGATCATGGTGTGTGTTGGGGAAAGTAATGGGAGGTAAAGCTAGAATGTTTGGGTGAGATGGATCAAATTAGGAAGAGCCTTGAATAAAAGGCTAAGAACTTTGAAATTTATCCTTGAGGAAAATGGGGGAGTCATCAAAAGTTTTAAAGTATACAAATTACAAGACTAGTCTGGTGTTAGGTAATTGGGGGTAGTGTGGTGGATGATTTATAAGCAGGAGAGTCTGGTGATGGAAGCCCAATAAAGAAAACTCTAAGAGAGATATGATGAGGAAGGATGGAGAGCAGGGGCAAGGCCAAAAGATATGTAGGTGGTAGCACTGTCAGAATGTGGTGAAGGGTTAGACGTAGGGGATGAGAAAGCGTTGCACTTCATGCTCTGGTTTGGTAGATTAGATCCAGTCTAATCCTGTCTGTGTGTCAAGTGTCTAGATCAGTGCCAGGCACTGAGTAGGTCCTTATTAAATATCTGCTGAATGGATGAATGAGTGAATGAATAACAGGGACCATTGCTAGAACAATCTCAGAGTAGAAGAGGGGAAAGTCAGATTGCATGAATGAAGACAAAGGGAGGAGGTGAGGAAGTGAAGCTTATTCCTGCTGCCTTGGCCCTGCCTTTGTATTGCCCACTGGTGTCTAGAAGAAACTTCATATGGAACTCTTTTCCATTTGAGTACAGGCAGAACTGCAGTTCAGTTTCGCTTCCTTCCTTTTCTTTTCGTCAATGTACTTGGCCTTATTGTCCACTTGGGCTGCTGCTACACTCAAACATTTCTGAAGCACAGTATTTGAGATAATATTCCCCAACACTCCAATTCTTTTATGATTTTCATTTCTTTCAATAAGCTTTTTCTCAACACAGAGGACTTACACTCTCTGTTGTATAAGTTTCATCCACTGGCTCCAAAATCTCTAAGAGTGCAAGAGTTGAGGCATACTTTTAGTGCCTTTCTTTTGGGGGAAGAATTACTTCCTCCATCGGGAAATTTAAGATTGTAACTCAATAACTGGGTCTGCAAGACATTTCCCAGAGCATTTCTGCTTTCTCCTAGTACTAATTCTGTGGAATTACCTTCAGGTTTATCAGTCTCCAACTCCCTTTTTTGACCATGATTACTTTTGTCATTTCATTGTATGATCTTTCATGGTTTTCCATTTCTGTGTCGTCATCCATCTTCTCCACTCTGTCAAATTCCCCATCACATATTTACTGAAAGTTGATGTCAGTTCTTGACTGGTCAAGCTCCACTCAGCCATAGAACTGAAGACTTTCCACTCATAGGTTTGACCCTACTCAGTCCCTGAACCCTAGAGCCAAGACTGTCATGGGGATAAGTGCTCTAACCATCCACCTCCCCTGGCCCACTACTCTCCACAGCAAGTAGGCTCTGGAACTACAGTCTTTCCTCAGTACCCCCAGGGGATTGGTTCCAGGACACCCTGCAAATACCAAAATCCCAGGATACTCAAGTCCCTTATATAAAATGGTGGAGTACAGTCAGCCTTCCGTATTTGTGGATGTGAAACCTGTGAATACGAAGAGTCAACTGTACATTTATTTTTTTTAATCCATGTAAAAGTGGACTTGTGCAGTTCAAACCTCTGTTGTTCAAGAGTTAACTGTAGTCTTGTTGCCCCATTCATTGGGCCCCCTCAGGCACCATATGCCTGGGTTAAGAACTCCATTGACTCTACTCTCAGCATCACAACTACTGTTTGAGGTCCTGCTTCCATAGTAAAAATCCTCATCTTACACAACAGTGGCCCCACATTAGCACTTTTAGATACTTTTTGAAATAGTCCTTTTGGAGTGTTCAAAATCATAATCCAGGGAAGTCTATACTCACAAGTAAGTGAACATCATGAAATATAGGAGATGAGCCAACTCTTCCTCTAAGTCTGAATTTCAGCTCTTGAAAAGATATGAAAAATGGAACAATTTTCTTAATGAGGTCATTTTTGATATTTAATCAACCTTCATGAAGAATGATAAAATGATAGAATGTTAAATCTTATTTCACTACACCCATTTGCTTAATTGAATTCACCTAGATTAGCCTGTGAGTCTTCAGGGCCACAGTTTGCCATAACTATCATTCCCAAGTTTCCAGAAAATGCATTTGACAGGAGACTGATATTGCACAGGATTTGGTGTGGGTGTGGGTATTTTAGCTGCACTGATTGAACTCCTGCCAAAGTTTGTATATATATTCTCAGAAAGGGCTATTCCAGACCCAGGGCTGGTTTCGATCACTAGCAGAT
The DNA here is from genome assembly GCF_048773025.1 of Camelus bactrianus. Lineage (NCBI taxonomy): Eukaryota > Metazoa > Chordata > Mammalia > Artiodactyla > Camelidae > Camelus > Camelus bactrianus. Next base: position 114,885,763 of record NC_133575.1, on the reverse strand, counting down.
CTGAGTTTTTCATGGCAAACAGGGTGTGTGTATGTGTGGGTATGGTGTGGTGAGGGTGGGAAAGAGTAGGTCCTGGTGGTGGTAATAGTGGTATTTTTGTATTATTTTAACTGATTAATAGCTACAATCCAAGAGTCATTTTGGTCTTAGTACCTTTTTTTTAATTTTGCTTTAAACATAAACATAGATGCATCTTTCTTTTTACTTTTTACCTTTCTCTTCCACTTAGATATTGTCATAATTTTAGCATCTGAATATAAATAAGCGATACAAAGTACAATAAAAAAGAAACTTGGACTGGGAGTCGAGAGACATAGGTTCTAATTTCACTCCTCTACTAACTTTCTGTGAGACCTTGGGCAAGTTACTTCACCTTACTATACTTCAGTTTCCATGTATGTAAAATAAAGAGTGTTAGACTAAATAATTCTTAAGAACCCTTCCAGGTCAAAAAATTGTGTGAGTCAATGGAATATATAACTTGGTTCCTTTCTCAAAGATGGTATTAGTTAAGTTAGGTGTGATCTACTTTTGAGGATATGGAGCGATAATAAAAATCTTTGAATCCAAGATGTCTTCAGAAATATTGTATTGATGGAACCCAATTCTGTTTTAAAAAAAAGTTTCTGCCTCTATGAGCTGAAATGAAGATCTCAGTGTTCAATTTCATTCCATCATTTTTTCTTTATTTTCATTGCCCCTGGAGTTTTCTGAGAGAATAAGATCCAGAGCTACCTTCTCCCAAAGACCACCCACTGCCTAGATGCATTCTCCCCTAATCCATCTGGGCGCTTCATCATTGCTATCATTGCTGGGTGCCCTGCTCATCACCATGGCAACCCTGAGAACATGTGTGATAATTTACACATCACTTTTTTAAGTGCACACCATGGAGGGATACTCTGGTCAGTTCAGTCTCCATAGAAGACCTTATAACAAGAAGACAGAACCAAGGGTTTGACTTCACTGGAGTTGTAGAACTGGTCAAGTCATTACATCTACCCTCCTCAGCCCAGTTTAATTTGAAAAATAGATAATATGTACCTCAGAGGTGTAATTTCACAAATGGAGATAATATATGTAAAAACACTGTATAATCTCTACAAACTAGGAGGAGAATGTTGGTTATCCTCAGAGAACTTTATCCTTGAGTTGGACCTTTGAGATCATCTAGTGAGGCCTCATTTAATAGATGAGGAAACTGAGATCCAGAAAGGGCAAGGGACATGCATAGGATAATCATCACAAGAAGATGCCTTTGCTTTCTTTCTTGAACACAAATGAAGATCACAGAGTGAAGAAAAGACAGTCTGGGGTAAATATGACTTTGACCTTGCCTTCTCCAGATGCAGTCTCTGGCAAAGCAGAGGGTGAAGGCAAACACTGACAGCTCTGAAAGTTTAGGTGGAATTATCACTGGAAACTCTCCCCTCAAGAGACAGAGAGGGAGAAAAATTAGAGTTATAGATAAACAGAAACTTGGCAAAGAGTTCTATTTCATGAATTAAAAAACTGAAGAGACACTAAAGTACTGAAGTACTAAGAGAATCCCTTCCTCCTTATAGCTGAGGTTATCCTGTGATATATTACACTTTCAAAACTGGAGAACAAATCTAACATTCCTAAAATCTGCCTCACTCATTCAGCATTCAACAAACGCTTAACTGTGTACTCACTGTGTTGGGTGTTGCACCAGGTGCTAGGGGAGGAGACAGAGGCACAAATAAATACTGAGTACAAGAGGGCAAGCAGCAAAAACTATGTCTGAACAGAAGTGCGTATGGGAATACAGAGGAGAGAACGACCAGACTACGGCACCATTAGCCAAGAAAAGCTTCACAGAGGAGGTGATACTTGACCTGGGTCTCAGGTAGGCAGTCACTCAATAGGGAAAACAGGGACTGATAGTGTTTTACAGATACTATTGAATTTATTCCTGTGTGTTAGTTGCCTCTGTTCTCATCAGAGAGATAAGATAACTTCACACAGCTAGTACATATACAAGACAGAGTGAGAATTGGAATTTAGATCTATCTGATTCCAAAGCCTGTTATCTTAGCTACTACTAGGTATAGAAGGGATTTGGTAAGAGGGTCCAAAGCACAGAAGCCTAAAAGAACCAGGATTACTGGTTCCAGAAATAAAAAGTCTCCCAGTGATGGTGGGCAAGACTGGACTTGATTCTATAATCAGTGGGGAAGCAATGCATATTTATAAAGAGGTGGGGTGATATGATCAGATCGTGATTTTGGTTTTGCTTTGTTAGTAGCACCATTCTGGGTGCAGTGTGAATAGATTGTCATGGGGTGAAGAGAAACGTCCAGGCAAGAGACAGGATGCCTTGGACTAAAGGTAGTAGCAGTAGAGAAATAGAGAAATTAACAGATTAGAGAGGATGCTTAGAAGATAGAATCAATAAGAGTTGATGATAGATTGCATGTGGCTGTGGGAGAAATAGAGGAGACTAGGATGACTCCCAGGTTTCTGGTTTAGGTGATTAGCAGAAGAAGATATCATTAATCAGGATAAGAAATATAAAAAGCATTTAGGGGAAACACATGCTGAGTTTGAAGAACATTTGGATAGAGATTACCAATGGACAGTAGGGTATACAAGGTCATATATACAGTTGATAACTGAAGCCACAAAAATGACTGAGCTTGCCCTTTTGGAATGTATGACCTGGGGAAAGAAGATAGTCTAGGCAAGAAGAATCTTTTTTAAAATGGGTATTTAAGAGTTAAGCAGAGGAAAAGACAACTGCATTTTCTAACCCTTTCCTTGCTACCTCCAGACCCTGTGGCAGAATACCATAAATTCTGGGGTCAACAATAGGGATCTACTGTGTGCTACCACAAACTACAGGTCAATAACTGTGCGTACAGTAGGTTCAAGAACTGTAGGGCCAGTAAAGTCCTTCCAGCCCACATACCTACCCCTAGACATATTGTAAATGCTACTTGTAGCATTACCAAAACATATTTTATATCCATCTAATATTATTTCTGCTGGTGAGCCACCAGGAAAATTTTGACTAAAACTTTGACTAAACATTTGATTTAAATTTTTCCTTCCTTCTGTTGACTTAAATGGTCTTGTTGGCTCTCCCCAATATTATTTCTATACAGTTCCGAGATTCTGTCTTAGCAAACTGGAAAACAAAAAGTGATTTCACCTAATGGATTTGAGTTATTCATTTGCCTTCATCAATTTTCTATATTTTATAAGTCAATATAAATTTCCCTTTAAAAAAGTAGCAGTTAAATCCAGAAGCACATCAACCATTCACTATGTACTACCCTCCCCCTATTCTGAGAACAAAAGTCTTTTCTCCAGGAAAAAAAAAAAAAAACTGAATGCAATGTAGAGGTTAAGCAAGTCAAAAGAAGCAAAGTTGGAATTGGACTTACACTGCTGAAGGAGGTGGCTTTAGGGTTTATGTGTCATTCTTTCAGACAACTAGCTCTGTTGCTATGCAAGACAAATTGATGTTGAGCCACTTAGTTATCATTGATCAATTGTTCCAAGATCAATTTAGATTTGTTCTCTTGAGAGTTTTTAAATAAGTTTAACTAAAAGGGAACTTGCTGCCTGTCTACATTAGCTTTTGCAGAGCAATCTTTCTCCCTCTCTCTATGACATGGTGTTGATATATGACAATAACCAGAGACTTGCTTATTTTGAAATCAGAAACCCTAGAGAGTAGCTTTTAATTTCAGCACCTTTGTTATGATAAATTCATTTCAACAGAAACTTTCTTGGCCATGTCAAACTTTTCATCACCTCTAGGAGACTTTTTTTCCTATGAGCCTACTGAGGGAGGAGGCTGGGGTGGCAACACATCATAGATCCAGGGTTATGCACTTATCACCAATTCCACTCTTTCAGATCTTGAAAGATGTTGGATCAAATGGTCGGCTTACCAGCTTATGTAGGGTCAATGAGATCAAGGTCAGTCATGGTTATTCTTTTTCTGTCTCTATCTCTATCTCTAGAGAAAAGATGAGGATACAATGGATGAATCAGGCCAGATCCAGTCCCTGACTTAAAAATGATCATCTCAATGCCTTCTCACTCCATGCTTGTCCCTGAGCCCTAACGGCAATCCCGTTCAGCTGTGGAGAAAAATTTTGAGAATATTACTTGATGCTCTCTCAGAGTACGTAGGTTTAGTTGGACAGCAGAGCAAGAGAAGCAACCAGGGAAAGAATGAAAGACTGAGTTAAGCTGCCTACTTGTTAGCTCCACTTTCGAGGAAAATCTGTTCAAATCGATTGCATGCCTCCTAACACTGGGTTGTGCTTTAACTGCTCTGGGGTTTTTGGGTTTTTTGTTTTTGTTTTTTTGTTTTTTTTTTTTTCACTAGAGGGCGTTAGGGAGCAAGCCTAAAGAAGTGAAAGGCACTGAGTGCAGCCTGGGAGGACTGAAGACAAGGAAAGAGGGCAGAGGGAAATAGTCAATTATAACATAAATAAACAAAAAAGCTCCTCTCCAAGATCCCTCTCGAGTGCCAAGGTCAGTGGGCTCCCCAGAAAATGGTAGTTGAATTGAAGTGACTTGTCCCCTTACTAACTTTGAGTAGGGGTCTCCTTTTCCTTCCACTCCATGAGAGGAACTTCTTGCTTCCATTCTAGAAGTCCCGTTGGTGCCCTTAGGCCTGGATATTTGCTCTCTTGTACCTTACATAGCTTTTGACGGACTAGTCCAGCGATAACCAAATACAGTGCTTCCATGGACAAATGTCTTCAGAGTTCCAGACATGGGATGTACAAATAAGTTTTTGGTGTCCAGCCTATTTATTAGTAAATTGGGGGTGACTTGTGTTTTCTAGCACTTTTACTTAGGAAATATGCTCCACTTTATATTGTCTGTCTCATTAAGCTATGAGCAATTAAGAAGCAGGGCAGTTATTACCACAGAATGTGATACAAGCAAAATATAAAAGAGTTTTGACTGCTGTATGCATGACAGAAAAATAATGGCAGGCACACAGAGAGGGCTTCTCAGCTGTCAGGCACGGTTTGGGATGTTTTATGTGTATTAACAATTTGGTCGTTTGTAACAACCTCATAAGGGAGATGCTATTATAATCCCAGTTTTACAGATGAAGTATTGTGGCACAAAGAGATCAAGCAACTTGCTAAAAATTATAGCTACTAGGTGGCCAAGCTGGGATTGAAACCCGAGCTGCCAGGTTCCAAATTGGCATTACCACGCTTTAGTTTCCTGCCTCAAATTCTTTGCTTATACAGCTTCCTTCCTCGAATGCTCACCCCTTCCATTTGTCAAGATTCCTCCCATCCCTTGAGATCAAGAGATGCCTCCCCCTACATGATGCCTTCCCAGATCCTCCTCATTGAAATAACTCTCCCTTTTTGCAAACTTTTCTCAGGGCACTTTTCACGCTTTGCCTTTGATTCACGCTGTTTATGAGCTTTTAACAGAGTGTGTTGACCACCTCCTCGCATAGGCCAAAGTGACTTTCAGGCAGAGGCTGGACTTTGCTTACCTTCATATCCCCTGTAAGTGCCCAGTGGAGTGTCTTACACAAACAAGATGAATAAAAACATGGTCCCTTCCCTCAAAAAATTTACAATTACATGCTTAAATGCATCATTTCTCTCCAAGGAGAAACTCGGGCCCTACTTACACAGAACCCAACATTTGCCATTTGTAGGACCAGTTCCATATCTTGAAAGCCTCATAATGGTATTTTCCTGGGCAGTCCTTTGGAAAGAGGATAAGCTTCTGTGGCTTAGTAGTCATAGTAACCAGAGGATACTTGAGGAAGTGGAACTCAGCTTGGCCTCTCACCTGAAATTGGAATTTCCTCCAGAGTCCTTGCCAGAGGGGCTCAGTTTGTCCCCGAGTCTGCAGACCTGTTGGTAGGATCTTTCTGGGTTTGAGCTAGAATCTGTCTTCCTTATATCTCTGGGACTTCGTTCCTCCTGCCCGTCAAAGTCACATCACAACAAATCTGTCTTCTTCAGTCAATTATTTTGGTACTTTGATAAACTGTCCAAATGATTCAGACAACTATTCTTATTCATCATGTCCACCAAATTGGATTACCTTTTCAGCTATCTGATGGATTATTTGGCAAACAGCCCCAAGGGGCTAGAAAGGATTGATTCTTGTTTCCATGTATAGATATTGTCAAGGAGAGAGTCAGGGCTTGTCAAATGCCTAAATGGCAGGATAACATCCACCCACCCACAGTGCAGAACTGTGACCACCAACTTCTTGTGCACCGTGGGTCTTGGTGTGAGCACTGCCTTCTCCCCTTCATATCATACAGTGTCCTGGGAACAAATTCTTCCTCCTTTTTTACCTTCGTCCAGAGATTTCCATGACTTGACCTAGCCCACACTTCAGGGATATGGGACAGGAGATGGCCTGGAGGCCTTGGGCAAGCAGAGTCTGCTACTAAGACAGCCATCCTACTCCCTGGCACTGCTACACCTCATACACCTAAGTCTTCTCATCCTGTCCCCATGAAACACAGAGGGTCTTATGTAGGTCCAGCCCATCAGCCCTGGGATCCCAGAGTTCTCCAAGGCTCAGCCAGCTTGCAGTGGGACCTAGGATTATAAGTGGATCAATAGAATTTACAGAGCTTTGGTAATTTTTCTGGATATTGACAAAGAAAGCCTTAAGAGCCAGAAAATGACCATACCTGTAAGATTAAGGCGTGGAAAAAATGTCCAATTTTTAATTTTGAACCAAGAGTTGTAAGAAGAGAGCAACTAGACAGTTTATCAATGTGTTCAACATAAGAATTATCTTAACAAAGTTTCTAATTCCATTGATTCTATTTTATTTGCTGCACTATTTTGTATCTGAGGCCAAGGATGAAGCTGACCAATTCAGAAAAGTGGGTCTATTGCATGAGCTATTGTCAAGGAAAGATGGAAATCAGAACCAATTTCAAATTCAACTCTCACCACTGACTGTTCTGTCTTGGGCAAGTCACTTGACTTCTCTGAGGTTCAGTTACATCGTGTCAAAAATCAGGACAGGAATCTCTGCTCTATCTACCTCAGGGTTGGCCTGCGGATGCTGTGAGACAAAATATGGGAAGACTGATTTGTTTTCCTTGAAAAATGTATGAAATAAGACAGAGGATGCTTCCTGGGGCTGCCAATGAGTTAATATTGAGCAATAAGGATGATGTCCAGGCCCCAAAAGCCCCAACTCACCCCTGAAGAAATGAGTTACTGTGGTAGTGGGGAGGCTCTGGGCATCTGCAGACCCTCTTTCTTCATGGTCATTTAAACATAAAGTGTGTGTTTATGTCTGTCTTCCTGAAACTAGACTTGACCTACTGGCATGTGGCAAGAATCACTAACTTGTCACCCCACTGACATCTGCATTCCCTATCATCCTAAGGGGTGGAAGCAGGTAAAGGGGGCTGCAAAAAGGTATACGTTTCTATGAGGTTTTGTTTTAATTGTGTGAGGAAAAAAAATTCGTTTAATAAACAGTTTCTGTTCTGTTTAAACTGTTGTGTGAAAGTATGTTGCCCCAGGCCTAGGGATTTGCTAAAGTCTTCCAAAGTCACGTTTTCTAATATTCTCACATTCTGTGCCTTAAATAGTTTCTTCTCTATCTCATGCAGGATTAACCCATTAGCAGGCTCTAATTCTGCTCATTCCCTGCCTCCTTAGGAGCCCCCTTCAATTTTCTGCCATTCAAAGCACATTTCATGCAGTGATTGGAAAAACTTTCTAAATTTAATGAGGTTTCTGGACAATTCCAGAACATTATCCCTCCTTCCTTCAAAATATGTGCTGCCCAATAACAGCTCAAACATAAATCCTATTGCTTTGACTTCCATGCTTCTCCTGAAATAATATCACTAATGACTTTTTTATGACTATTGGAAGCCTTTGAATAGAGATTGAGTTAAAAAACTGGTAACAAATATCCACAAATCATGTAAAAAAGCCCAAAATTAAATGTTCATTTTTGCACACAAGAACAATTTCATTAATATTTATTTGACTGATATATCTGATATTGTCATAAAGAATTGTAAAGGGAAATTCTGTTTATGGAACTATATCACATTGTATTGCATCATATTTTCTCATTGTGTAACACTACAAAAAATAGATAAGTGTTCCTGATGGGAAAGAAACAATTTATTCTCAAAAGCACATTTTAGAATATAACAAGATTTTTAAAAGATTATGTATTCAATAGATTTACTAACTTTATTAGCAATAAGTTCTAAAATAACACTAGAAAGTGTGCTAAATGTTATGACTTCATTCTGTGAATCACTGATGGGTACTTGGGATGATTTTTTCCCCTCAAACCAGCCCCTAAGTGAACTATTCAGAATGCCTCCTGGTTCATCTGGGAAATCTCCCAGGGCTTCTGGAGTGTTAAACAAGATGCTTTTCCACAAGGATTTAGAAACTAAACTTCAACTAGAACGTGTTTAGAGTGGATACACCTTGTATATCAAATTGATCCCTTAAACCAGAATTTTCACTCATTTATAATATTATATGGATGCTTAAATAGACTTTAAAGCAAAAGCACCTCGATCAGGCAAGGTGAAGAGGAAGCAGGGGAGGAAAGGACAAGCCTGGGGCAGCAAAAGCAATTATCAACAGTGTGACAGTCCCATTACCTTATAAGAGCCTCCAAAGGATGGATCAGTGATCCTGGGAGACTCATCAACTACTTCTCCATCCTCCCCTTGGTTAAAACTGGCTTCCTTAGCTCAGCGTCACAGGGGACATCTTTGAATCACTCATCATAGAATTTTAACATTGGAAGAAGCTTCAAAGCCAGAAAACATATCATGAGCACCTACTGTGTACCAAGACTTGTACTAGATGCTGGGAAATTAAAAGATCAATGAGACATAGGCCTATACCCTCATGAAGGTCTCTATCTAGTCCAACTTCCTAATTCCATACATGGAAAACTGGCCCACAGAGAAGAAGGGGTTTGTCCAGGGCTATCTCCTACTCAGAAGAAGAGCTCAAGTTGAACCAGGGTACAGATGCCATTTCTTTCTCAACATGTGGCTGCCTTATTACACTATATTATGGGATGATACCCTTCATCTGGAATTTGTGTTTGTTGCAGGATCAAAATAGCTTGAAAACAGCACAAATATATTTTGAACTACTCTTTAGCCCTAACCTCACATAGAGTTGCAACATCAGTGACAAAATGGAAGACCCTCTGTCTATATTTCCATGTCCCTTCCTGTAGGCATTTCTGCCCAGCCCTTGGAGATGGAAATAAGGAATTTGAGGAGAATCCCATAAATTGTCCTTGAGAGAGCACTGAATGTGCCCATATAGCTTTACCACTATGATCTCTGACGAGCAGAGAAGGAGTCCTCCCATCTAGCCTCCTCTTCAGGGAACCCAAAATGGTGAGAGGCATGGAGGAAGGCACAAAAAGCTGTTGGGAAAATGCCAGACATAACCAACACTGGAGAGCTAAGTGGGGCAGGAAAGACTCATTGGTGAAGTCTGCTGGCAGCTGGCCCTTGGACTGGTTAACATTTATTGAGTGCTTAATGTGTGTTTTACGTGCATTAACTCTTATCATTCCCACCTTGACTCTTTAAGGTCAAGGCACTTGGGCACAGAGAGGTTTCTTGCCTCCAAAGCCTATCCTTTTAACTACAATATTGTACTAGCACTGACCAAGGGTCCAAGGAGCAAGATGAAGAAGCCCTTAGGTTTCCTTCTTCATCACTGTCTGGTGTGGTTTCCTGGATAAGAAAGGAAGGGGGAAGAAAGGGCAGAAGCCCTGGGCAGGAATGAAAAGATGCACTTATTTGGCTCTCCATGGAAAACCCAGAACAGCAAGAAGGATACAGGGAGTTCAGGGTCCTAACACTTTATTTGATGCAAATTTCTCTATGGTAGAAACCAAGTCACTAGCAGTTGAACACAACAAGAGTTAGAACATTTCTTTCTAAGTAGTTGGACAGTGAGCAGAGTTTAGCTTTAGTGAGCATTAAATGTGTCAAATTGAGCAGAGATTAAATTTGCTGATTCTAGACATGGGTTCCAGAGCCTCCAAGACAAATGTCTACTCAGACTAAGAAGGTGGATTCCTCATCATAAATGTGGACCAGATGGACAGAATTTTGGAAAGTGCTCCACTAGAAGAGCACCAAACTGACTTTAACTTTGCTATTCACTTGTTCTGTGATCTTTGGCAAGTCTGTCCTCATCTCTGGGCCTTAGTTACCTTCCTTTGTAAAGTGAGGTGGTCTATTGGAGGGTTTCTGAGAGTCCTTTCTACTTGAACAGTCTCAGAACCTGTGGTTCCAAGAGACTTGACCAGAATCACACAAAAAGTGATAGTGTTGGCTAAGAAGCTGATGAATAAGGTGGTTGGGGAAAAAAAAGAATAGTGTGTGGAGGTTGTGACATTGCAGCATGATGCCTGAGAGCACATCTGAGACTGTATTACTTCTAGTCCTGTGGGAAACAGATGTGAGGTTTCAGAGGGCAATGCAGAGCTGACCTCTAAGAAAAGCGTGGGAAGAGGAGGCAGAATGGAGCAGGGAGAACCACAAACTGCAATGCGGAGATAACAAACTCCCAGACAAAACAGTGGGGTACAGGGTACTCCAGAGCCAAAGCTGCCTCTCAGGGGAGTCCTACATTGGGCAGGAATGGCCAGTCCCCAGTGTCCTCACTGTGTGCAGTCATTGCTTAGGAGCGGCCCGGGAAGAATATAGCCTTGGCTCACAAGCTGCCAGCTCACAGCACTCCTTTCAGCTTAAAGGCACATTCTTCCTTGCAGGGGGATCCAAGCAACACAAAAAGAGTGGAACTTGGCTATGGACAGAAAAGACAAGTGAGTGTGGTATCTAGATTTCAATTACTGAACACTTTCCTATAGAACTTCACTTTTCCAAGGTATTGTTTTAGGTTCAGATCCTGATCAGTCTTAAACTATTAGAATTATACATATTTAATTCAATAAAAATAAGCTTAGTAGACCTCTGCCTGAAAAACAAAATCACAGACTGCTTTCCCCATTCACATTATCCAATCATTTACTGAGTTTGCTTTCCTGCATAGATCTTCCATTAAAGAAATACAGAAAATCCTCAACTTTAAGTCTGCTTGAGAGTTTTAACAGCCACCAAACTCAAACCTCTGTCACTCTAAACTTATGACAGCATTCCAACCAAGAGGTCATCCAATCCTTACTTGATTAGCCCCAGAGATCCTTGGGAACTCACTACATCATGAAAGTCCCCTCAACTGGGGTCCAGAGGATCTGACTGCTACTGAGCTCTTCCTTGCAAGGAATGGGGCTCTATAATCCTGTGTTGATTGAAATAGTCCTTCCAAACCATGATTTGTAGGTCAGTGGAGTCTTGGCATTCTGATATCAGAGTAATTTTCCTTTGAGGAAAAAAAACTGAGTTCCCCAATAAGGTTATAAACTGGGTAACCTTGTTTATAGAGAGCTCCACACAGAGGCCTTTGAGAGCCCTTTCTGTTTTCAGATTTGGATTTTTGAAAGCTCATTTTGAGCCATCTCCACAGCTTTCAGCTTTCTTGGGGAAAACTCACCAGGATAAAGGGAGAATCAATGGAACCAAAATGGTGCCAAGTTCTGCTTTGAGGAAGTACAGGGAGGCATAAAGCATATTCCCAACTCGAGCAGCTTACTTTAGAAGGCAAAGATGTTTCCTGAGTAAAATGCAATGAATGATTTCAAAGTCTTAATGATGCAGAAGCCTAAGGGTGTGTTCTGCAAAATCTGAGAGGCAGTGACTCTGATTAATTTTCACTGCCTAAGTATTAACTAGAGATGCTTCACTAACTTGCCTTAGGCAAGCAACTCTCAGGGTCCTGCTTTTTCCACTCAAATTTCAGGTTGTGTTTGAAAACTCTTGCTTTGCAAAGATCAAAAAGCAAATGCAAAACTGGAGGAGGAGAAGAAAGGGCACTGGAACACCAAATATTACAGATGGTCTTTGAGAGACTGGGAAACAAGAAACAGCATTGAATCAGTTCTTTGATAGACAGAGACCATGACCACTGGGACCTGACATGGGTAAAGCATCAGTCTTTTCATTAGCAGAGTGTCTTTCATCTTATTAGTCAAATGTCTCTTACTAAATGCCAAGCCTTTTGCAAATAAACACACCATGGATAACAGTGCTGTATGACACAGGCATGTGTAAAATGAATGATCAAGATGACTGCATCTTTAATATCCTTGAAATACTTCATTGGATTCTGTTTAGCCACAGACTATGTTAAAAACAGTTTCCTTACATGGGGACCTGTGAAATCATTCAATGAGCACCCAATAGTCCGATATAGGAGAAGATTAGGGCCCCACCCAACAGTATTGATTTAGGATTCTCTGAGAAACCAACTGTTGAAAACATCAAACAAAGCACCAATTTTTCTAGAAGATTTTGATCATAGATGTAACCTTATGGTTTAGACAGTCTTCCATCCTCAAAATGAAAGCAAAAGTGGGCAATGAGGTGAGGTGAGGGGAAATTACCAGTAAGCACCCATCAGTTCACCCAAAGAGGCAGTGATATGCAGTGGAAAGATATATGACTGGAGTTTAGGTAATACCTGTCACTGAGTAGCTAGATAATCTTAACTAAGATAACAAAGCTATTTTACTCAGTCTATAAAAATGAGTCAGATGTGAGGCTTATATAAGATAATACTTAGGGAAATACTCTACAAGTTGTGGAAGTGTTCTTCACATGTGCAGAGCTCTCATCACACATTATTATGGCCCAGGTAAACCCTAATAGAGCAGAAAATTAAGTGCACAGGCTAAGAGGCAGGCTGCCTGGATTCAGTCCCAGTTCTAACATAGCACAAGTTGCTTAACTTCTCTGTGCTTCAGTTTCCTTATCTGCAAAGTATGGGTAATGCAAGCACTTACCCTATAAGATTGATATGGGCATTATATGAGATGAAACATGTAAGGAACTTAGCATAGAGCCTGGAACATGTAGTAAATACTCATCAAATGTTAAGGGTTGTTATTGCTGCTGTTATATTTTGAATTGTGTGTTTGTCTATTGCCAATCTTGGGAGACTTTCTCCCTATTCAACACGTGAGCATCCACTAATGATGGTAGTACTGGCAGTGGAATAATGACACTACTGAGTGTCAAGATACTTTCATTCACATTGTATTCCATAGCTCACACACTAACTGTATGAGGTAGCCAGGGCAAGAGTCAGTATCCCTGCTTTATAAATGAGGAACTGACTTGAAGAGACGTGAAGGATTCACCCAAGGTCACACAACTAATGAGGGTAGCAGGAGCACTGGTGCCCAAAGCTTTGGACTCTGAATCAAATGCTCTTTTCAATGTACATTGCTGTCATCCCAGTGAGAGGGCATACTTGCACATGTCTCATCTACAATACAAATATACTTTCCTATCAAAATCTAACTCCTTTGCTCGCTGACAGAGTATAATGCTTTTAAAAGCAAGAAAATAACCCCTTCTCTTTCCCAAGGACATCAAATTGGTCACTGATATCATTATAGCAGCAAAAATGAATATGATCTACAAAGCTCATGTACCTACAAGAGATGCAAATGAAATTTGTAAAAATATATATAATTATCCACTAACACACTTTGCAGCATTATGGAAAAATACCAGTAACAAGTTCTGGAAAGCATATAGGTGAGGAGGACTTTATTTCTCAGCTGGAAGACATGTAAAACAGCAGGGCCCTTCTGGAAAAGTATATGGGCAGACATTGTGATGTTCACAGATGACCATTGCCCTTTTCATCTATGCTGGTTCCTGAGGGGATGATTCTTAAGGAAGCTCAAAAGAGAAAAATAAAGCAAAGGATATTAAGAATGACTTCAGTAGCTAAAAGCTTTACTGCAGCACCTTATAAATAGTGGGGGACATCCTTTTTTACATGGCTTAATAAAGTCTGTTTTTAATGACCATAGAAAAATACACTTCAATCAAATCTCATACATATGAAACTGCCCCAACATACAGAATCCCAGGTACAATGGAACAGAAAATGATCACTCAGAGAAACGAAAAGTGCACAATTCAGCTCTCAAAAGCATAAGACATAAAGTAAGTAAAAAGTTATAAAATAAGAGTTCTGTTTCTCAAGATGCAAAAAGTAAATCAGAAAAATTTGCAACAGGAAAATGAGAAAAGAGAGTGATCAAGTACCTTAAACCTGGAAAGAAAGATAAAGGTTATGATAAAAGAAGGCAATAGAACAACACTAGAATAATACTGAGAAAGCTTGAAGTAATCAGGCTATGGGCCTCAGTTGAAAAGGCTGTCCTAGCTCAAGATATGTCTATGGTTTAGAAGCTTTAATAAAGGATAAAAGATAAACAAAGGGCTTTGGTAAAACCTGAAAAGAATCCATATCAATCACTCCCAACAGTAGCTGTGACCATCCTTTAACATTCTGTTTATTAATCTATCAATCATCAACACTTTTATTTTTTCTGGTCAAGGATTGGAAGATGCAAAGATATGTAGGTGTATATATATATATATATATATATATATATATATATCTCTCAAGGATATAGATGTGCTTTTCCACCACCATAACCACACTTGCAAACAGGATTGAAAGTGATAAGGACAGCCAAGCTCGGCTAAACTTCTTAATAATAATCCTAGCTGTCCTTTACTCGAGCCAAAAATGTTTGCTGGACCTTCAGCTGGGCCCTTTACATGGGTCCTCTCATTTAATTCTCATATTGGTCTTATGAGGTGAGTATATCTTTACTCTTATTTTTCAGACAAGGAAATGGAGACTCAAAGTGGTTAAGTAACTTGTCCTAGGTCCACAGCTTGTAAGTGGAAGAGTTGAGATTTGAAACTAGGGCTGTCTGACTTCTGAGTCAGTGCTTTAAAGCAGAACATGGTACTACTCTAGCCCCAATCTCACCAGCACATGCAGAAAAGTGGCTGGAGTCAAACACTCTTATCACCACTGCAGTCCATTTTCCTTAAACTGACCTAGGTGTAGAAAACCCTACTTTCCACTGTGGAAAACAGTATGGAGATTCCTCAAAAGACTAGGAATAGACTTACCGTATGACCCAGGAATCCTGCTCCTGGGCATATATCCAGAAGGAAGCCTACTTCAAAATGACACCTGCACCCCAATGTTCATAGCAGCATTATTTACAATAGCCAAGACATGGAAACAGCCTAAATGTCCATCAACAGATGACTGGATAAAGAAGATGTGGTATATTTATATGATGGAATACTACTCAGCCATAAAAACGGACAACATAACGCCATTTGCAGCAACATGGATGCTCCTGGAGAATGTCATTCTAAGTGAAGTAAGCCAGAAAGAGAAAGAAAAATACCATATGAGATCACTCATATGTGGAATCTAAACAAACAAACAAACAAAGCATAAATACAAAAGAGAAACAGACTCATGGACATAGAATACAAACTTGTGGTTGCCAAGGGGGCGGGGGGTGGGAAAGGACAGATTGGGATTTCAAAATGTAGAATAGATAAACAAGATTATACTGTATAGTACAGGGAAATATATACAAGATCTTATAGTAGCTCACAGAGAAAAAAATATGACAATGAATATATATATGTTCATGTATAACTGAAAAATTGTGCTCTACACTGGAATTTGACACAACATTGTAAAATGATTATAACTCAATAAAAATGTTAAAAAGAAAAAAAGAAAACCTTACTTTCCTTAGCTTATTTAAGACGAAGTAGGCATTCTTAGAGAGGAACTTTTACTAGGAAAGTGAAGAAAAAAGAGAAATTTCAAAAGAATAGATATGAAGGCATTCGAGTCTATCCAATAACTGGAGCTAAAAAAACTAGTTATCCACTTGGTCTCTACCTCACATCATAGAGAAAAATCAACTCCAGGTGAATTCAAGACTTTAATATCAAAAATAAAACTTTAAGAATTATAGATGAAAATATAGGTGAATGCTTTTCTGACCTCAGGGTAAGTAAACATTTCTTAAACAAGACACACACAAAAGAGGACCAAGGAAAAAATTGCTAGGAAGAGATGAAAAAAAAGATAAAAGGAAAATATTGGTAAATTTCACTACACTAACATTAAGAGCAACAGAATTTCTTACAAATTGCTGGTGTACATAGGTCTACCACTTTGGAAAACAATTTGATATTTACTTGTATGTGCAAAATTTTCATACCCAAGACTCAGAAGAGAATTTCTTGCATATATGCATGTGGAAACATACATAAAAAAGTTTACAATAGCAAAAAACAAACAAAATTTTTTAAAAAATCTGGAAACAAACCCAATCCCCAGTAAAAGAAGGAAATATAAATAATTATGCATACATTGAAAGTCCATAACAGTGAAATATAATAAGTCTCAGTTTCCAAAAACAATATAGATGAATATAGCATGAAATTGAGTAATAAAAAAGCAAGTCCAAGAATATTATTTGATAATATATATTAAAATGGAATAAGCCAAATTAAATAATATGTTGTTTAGGAATACAGTTGACCCTTGCAAAACATGAGTTTGGACTGCACAGGTCCACTTAAATGTGGATTTTTTTCACGAAACACGTGCTATAGCACTGCATGATCCCTAGATTGATTGAATCCATAGATGCAGGACTGCAGATACAGAGGACTTACTATGAAGTTATACATGGATCTCTGACTGTGCAGAGGGCCCACACTCCTAATCCCTGAGTTGTTCAAGGGTCAACTGTAAATATATATGATATTAAACTATATAGGAAGCAAGGGAAAATTTTAAAAGCAATGTGATGATAAACAGAAAATTCTGGGTAGTGGTTTTCTCTTAAGGGGAGTGGGAAGGCAGGGTGATTAACTGGAGAAGCACATAGCTAGATCTATGTTCTTGGTAGTTCTTGGTAAGTTCCTAGGTTGAGAGGTGAGTTCACGGGTGTTTATTAAATATTTAAAAATAAATAGAGGAGAGTGTCCAAGATGGCAGGGTAGGAAGACCCTGGGCTCACCTTCTCCCATGGTCACACCAAAATTACAATTATTTACAGAGACACTATTGACCAAAATCTCCTGAAGACCAGCAGAAAAAATCTTCTACAACTAAAGACATAAAGAAGGAACAATAAAGAAACAGGAAGGATGGGCAGTCGTAGTACAGTCAAGACTCATATCTGGGGGGCAACCCACAGATAGGAGGATAATTACAATTGCAGAGGTTCTAGCCAAGGAGGGAGTGGTCCAAACCTCACATAGGGCTCCCCAGCCTAGGGGTCCTGCACTGGAAAGACAAGCCCCCAGAACATTTGGCTTTGAAGATCAGGGGGCTTACTTTTGCTGAGACTCCACTATTAAAGGGGGCACACAAAATCCTACATGCTCTGACATCCAGGGAAGAATCACTAATTTGAAAGAAGTCTGAGTCAGACCCATTTGCAGATCTTAGAGAGACTCTGGGAGAGGCAGGAGGCAACTAGAGCTCATTCTGGGTACATAGACACTGGCAGCTGCCATTTTGGGGAGCTTGTTTTACCACGAGGACATTGGTGCTGGCAAGCAACATATTGGAGTTGTCCCTCTAGCTTATTAACACCAGGACTCAGCCACACCCACCAGTCTATCAGCACCAGTACTGGGATGCCTCAGGCCAAGCAGCTAGCCAGGCAGGAATACAGTGCCATCCACCAGTAGGCCTGCTGCCTTAAGGCCGCCTGAGCCCACAGTCACCTTGGAATATGGCCCTGTTCACCAGAGGGCCCAGGACCTGGCTACACACACCAGTGCACCAGCACTAGTCCTGGGACCCCCAGGACCCTGTAGCCAGAGACCTCAGGACCCAGCACTACCCACTAGTGGGCCAGCACTAGCTCTAGGACCAGCCTATCCCAACAGTAGGCAGGCACATGAAAAGATGCTCAACATCACAAATCATCAGGGAAATGCAAGTCAAAATCATAATGAGATACCACCTCACACCTGTCAGGATACATATCATCAGAAAGACAATAAATAACAAATTTTGATGAGGATGTGGAGAAAAGGAAACCCTCATGCAGTCTTGGTGGGAATGTGAATTGGTGCAGCTACTATGGAAGACAGTATGTAAATTCCTCAGAAGATCAAAAATAAAACTACATATGATACAACAATTCTGCTCCTGGATATTTATTTGAAGAAAATGAAAACACTAATTAGAAAATAAATGTGTACCCCTATGTTCACTGCAGCATTGTTTACAATAGCCAAGACATGGAAGCAATCTAAGTGCCCATCAATAGAAGAATAGATAAAGATGGTGTGTGTGTGTGTGTGTGTGTGTGTGTATAACTCAACTATAAAAAAGAATGAAATGTTGCCATTTGTGACAACATAGATGGACCAGAAGGTATGCTAAGTGAAATAAGTCAGAGAAAGACAAATAGTGTATGATTTCACTTGCATGTGAAAAGCTAAGAAACAAAATGAACAAACATAACAAAATAGAAACAGCCTCATAGATAGAGAACAAACAGGTGGTTGCCATATGGGAAGGGAATCAGGGGAGGAAAGAAATAGTTGAGTGAGATTAAGAAGTACAAACTTCCAGTTGCAAAATAAATGAGTCACAGGTATGAAATGTACAGCATGGGGAATATAGCCAATTACTATGCAATATCTTTGTTGACAGATCATAACTAGACTTATTGCGGTGATCATTTTGAGAAGTATAGAAATATTGAATCACTATGTTGTCCATCAGGAACTAACATAGTGTTGTAGGTCAATTATACTTCAAAGAGAGAAAAACAAACAAACTTACAGAAAAAGAAATCAGATTTGTGGTTACCAGAGGTGAGAGATGAGGGAAGGGGAATTGGATGAAGGTAGTCAAAAGGTACAAACTCCCAGTTAAAAGATAAATAAGTACTACATGATAAATATGATTAACAGTGCTGTATGTTATATACCAAAGTAGTTAAGAGAGTAAATTTGGAAAACATTTTTTTCTATTTATTTTATTTTGTGTCTATATGAGATGATGGATGTTCACTAAACTTATAAAATGTAATAGTCATTTCAGGATCTATGTAAGTCAAATCATTATGCTGTACATCTTACACTTACATAGTGCTGTATGCCAATTATATCTCAATAAAAGTGGAAGAAAAAATAATAAAATATAAATGAATAAATTAAGCTGTGCATAGTCTAAGGATGATGAAGGGCCATGAAAGGAGACTTATGATTAACACAATTAATTCAATTTGTGTACCTGAGGTCCAGAAAAAAGGGATAAAGTTCAGCATTTTGAGTACTGATCATTTGTATTTCTTCCTTGGAGAATTGCTTGTTTAGGTCTTCTGCCCATTTTTGGATTGGGTTGTTTGTGTCTTTCTTATTAAGTCGTATGAGCTGCTTATATATTCTGGAGATCAAGCCTTTGTTGGTTTCATTTGCAAAAAATTTCTCCCATTCCGTAGGTTGTCTTTTTGTTTTACTTATGGTTTCCTTTGCTCTGCAGAAGCTTGTAAGTTTAATTAGGTCCCATTGGCTTATTCTTGCTTTTATTTCTATTGCTTGAGTAGACTGTTCTAGGAGAACATTTTTGAGATGTATGTCAGATAATGTTTTGCCTATATTTTCTTCTAGGAGGTTTATTGTATCTTGTCTTATGTTTAAGTCTTTGATCCATTTTGAGTTGATTTTTGTGTATGGTGTAAGGGAGTGTTCTAGCTTCATTGCTTTCCATGCTGCTGTCCAGTTTTCCCAACACCATTTGGTGAAGAGACTGTCTTTATTCCATTGTGTATTCTTGCCTCCTTTGTCGAAGATGAGTTGACCAAAAGTTTGTGGGTTCATTTCTGGGCTCACTATTCTGGTCAATATCACTAATTGTCAGAGAAATGCAAATCAAAACTATGATGAGGTATCACCTTACATCAGTCAGAATAGCCATCATTCAAAAGTCCTCAAATGACAAATGCTGGAGAGGCTGTGGAGAAAAGGGAACCCTCCTACACTGCTGGTGGGAATGCAGTTTGGTGCAGCCACTGTGGAAAACAGTATGGGGATTCCTCAAAAGACTAGGAATAAACTTACTGTATGACCCAGGAATCCCACTCCTAGGCATATATCCAGAAGGCACCCTACTTCAGGATGACACCTGCACCCCAATGTTCATAGCAGCACTATTTACAATAGCCAAGACATGGAAACAGCCTACATGTCCATCAACAGATGACTCGATAAAGAAGATGTGGTATATTTATACAACGGAATACTATTCGGCCATAAAAACTGACAACATAACGCCATTTGCAGCAACAAGGATGTTCCTGGAGAATGTCATTCTAAGTGAAGTAAGCCAGAAAGAGAAAGAAAAACACCATATGAGATTGCTCATATGTGGAATCTAAAAAGAAAACACAAACAAAGCATAAATACAAAACAGAAATAGACTCATAGACATAGAATACAAACTTGTGGTTGCCAAGGAGGCAGGGGGTGGGAAGGGATAGACTGAGATTTCAAAATTGTAGAATAGATAAACAAGATTATACTATATAGCACAGGGAAATATAAACAAGATCTTGTGGTAGCTCATGGTGGGAAAAAAATGTGACAATGAATATATGTATGTTCATGTATAACTGAAAAATTGTGCTCTACACTGGAATTTGACACAACACTGTAAAATGATTATAAATCAATAAAAAATGTTAAAAAATTATTTCAAGTGATTGGCTATAAGATATGAAAAATGGCCATGGCACCAAGAATTGAGAGTAGAGATATTAGGGAATTGAAATTGACAGGAGGTGTCACCCACTTGTACGTAGACAACAAGGCATAGAGAGTCTTCAAGGTTCATTTGGCCCTAACAAAAAATAGAGATATATTAATCATGGCCAGTTTGGTGGGAGAAAGTATGAAAGAAAGGAAATGAATGAGTTTCAAGTTGGGTACATTGAGTTTGAGACATCAAGGTGGACACTTGGTTGGCATTCTCTGCCCAGTAGGTAGTTGGAGCTCCTTAGAGATATTGTGCCCTACTAAAAAGATTTGGAAATGAAGACCACAGAGAGGATAATTGAAGCCAAGTGACATTGTCAAGAGAAAGAGTGTAAAGAGAGAAAAGAAGAGTGCCAAGGACAGAATGTTAGGGGGAAAATCTGTATTTAGGGCATGGGAGGAGAAGCTGTGAACAATGAGTCCAGAGAAAGTACTGTTGGCTTTTTAGAATTGTAAAAGTAAGAATCCAAAGAATCTGAACAATCCAGAGAATCTTAATCTATGAGTAAAATGTGGGCATTTGAGTATATGAACATTGTGACAATTCTTTCAGCTATGATAAAACTTTTATAAAATTTGTTACTGGAGGTCATGAACATTTTCACATTCTTATTATCAAAGTGATCACCAAGTACTTCCTCTTTAAGAGGGAAGAAAATGTTGCTCTGAGTTTTCCTTGTCTGTTTGCCCAAGGCAAACAAAGGGAAGAGAGCTGTGGAGACACTGACAATGGCAGTGATGGAAATGGAGTTGGTGAACGCAGTGGCATTAGTTAACAAGAGTGGTGACAAGAACTCAGTAATGGCACAATGTTCAGTTATTCATGCATGCACACATTAATGCAACAAGCCTAGGCTGAGAAACTATATGTCACTATTCCACTGATGGGGGTTGAAAAGAACAAGATAAAATTCCTGCTGCTACAGAGCTGCCATTTAAGTCAGTGTAGGCAGCCTCAAGACTCTTAAAAATAGTCAAGGGAGATAATTGCAAACAGCTGTAAGTGACGTGCAGTGTACAAAAACAAGACGGTGTAACTGGAAGTGAGGAGTGGTCAGAGAAGGCTTCTCTCCAGAGGTGACATTTGACTGCAGATTTGAATGACAAGAAAGGCACAAGTTAAGCAAAGATTAGTAGGAAAAGCACTCCAGGCAGAGGGTACAATAAATTCAGGGGTAAAAATAAGCTTGGTGCATTTGAGGAACAGCAAGGCCAGGGAGGCTGGGGTGTTATGAGAGTAGTAGGATAGGATATAAGGATGCAAAGGCCAGATCATGAGGGGCAGGGGAATTAGTATCAAGTTCATTCTGGCAACCCATTTGAAAGATTTGAAGTGCAGAATGCTGTAAACATGATGTAATAAAAGGTTTTGTTTTTAACTCTGTTATATTAAGGCTTTGCTTTCAGAGAGCAATACCAGGCAAGGGAACAGCCAAGAAGATCACCAGGAATAGGAAGAATAGGAGAGAGTTAACAGAACCTTAACTGGGTTATAGCAGAATCTCCTTGAGTTTCAACATTCTTCTGGAAGCACTGGATCCCCTGCACATGAAGGACAAAGGGATCACATGTGTATGAAGATTCTCAAGATTAGTTGCTGAGAAGTCTCATCCTTGGGTAACTGGACATCATGTGATTGTTAAGTTGATAGGAGGAAGGCAACAGGTGTACTTGTATGTGTCTGTGTCCCCTCACTAAGCTGTGTGTTCCTTGAGAGATCCTATCTGATTCATTTTCAAATGTCCATTGCTTATCATAGAGTAGAAGCTCAATAAATGGTTTTAATGAATAAATAAATAAATATTGGTTGAAATACAGACTTGGGAGCCTGAGGCAATGGTGGTTACATAACTGTTTGTGATCCCATTCCACATTATAGAGTGAGAAGTAGTTTCCCAGCCAACAACTACATTTCCCAGTCACTTCTTACATCTAAGTTGGGTCGTGTGACTATATATATTTTTTTGACAAAAGAATGTGAACAAGAGTGATATGTGTCCTTCTCAGGCCAAGGAAGTGAAGTATTGGATGTGTTATCTCCACATTTTTCTTCCCCTTCCATTTTCCTTCTTCTCATGGGTATTTAAGGTGGCAGCATCATGGAATGGAAGGATCTTAGAATTTCTAAGTCCCTATTCGGATGAGATCTGCACAGGAGAGCCACCTTATCTGGAATATTTTTATTGTACTTTGAGTGTCCAGGGGAAAAAAAAAACTTTATAATTTTTAAGCTACTGAGATGTGAAGATATATTTGTAATTGCAACATAACCTGATCTATTCTAATACTCCCAGGCAACTAAACCATAGGACTGAACAGGATTGTTCATGGAGAGTATGAGTCAAGTACATAACCCCTGGGGGATCTAATGTTATATCTCCAATTTGAAAAGAGCTTCTGGCCCATTTAAGGCCAAGTTCTTCATGAAGGGCATGAAAGGCTGAATACACCTAGCCTCTGTTTTTCTAGGATCCAAGAAGAGAGGCTAGGAACTACTACAATTTCTCAGAGGAGAATGGGAAGATCTGCCAGGAAGATGTGTCAATTGCTGGCTCCAGGAATAAGCAGCAATTGGGATTTGGTTTTGGCTTTTGCCTTTATAGCCTTGTCTACTAACTAAGGGAAGTTTGAAGCAATTATGTAGCATAACATTTGATCTTATTCTTTATAACTCATGTTTTTTGTGGTCTTAGGCACAATCGTATTTAATATAAAACCTATTAAATTGCAACAATGAAATTAATTTGAATATGCCACCCATCTGTTATAGTCTCGTTTTTCAGTTGATTGTATCATATGCTATCAATGTGTATAAGGGGAATCCATTGGTCCCCAGAACCCATTCAGTGTTTTAAAGCAATTGTAAAACTGTAGAAATTGCTAAAATTTGGATTAGTCAAATTAGAAAAAAAGCTAGCATCCACAAAGCCAAGGTTTTTAAAATTATTTTTTTGCTATTGCTGTTGTTATTCTTCCTGCAAATGCCATTGTAGTCCTCCCATTTTGTCCCAAATTTGGAACTTAATAAGGATTTTTATGAAGTACCAGTTAATGTTTCATAGCTCTCACAGTATAACAGGTTAGAGACTTGCTAGTTAGACTGAAATGATATGGCTGTAACACCAGGTCAAAACAGACTTGATAGAAGAGTCAGTCGTTGAGATGGTGACCTTAGTCAACCTGTGGGGGACCCTACTGAAAGTGGGGGGCACATCAGTGAGGCATTGTGAATGTATTTCTCCTCTGCAAAGGTTATTTTGACCCTGCCACCCCCACCCCTACCCTGAGGCTCATTTGAGATTCCACTCCTGAAGATGTGGAGAGAATCACAGAGTTGGTTGGGCCACTATCAGAGATAGAGTCAGAGGACACAGACAAGAAGAAGCAATGACATCCAGGCAGCAGAGAGAGCATTGAAAAGATTTGGAGAATGGAAAGGCATCATTCTGTATGGGAACTGCAAATAGCCCTAATAAGTCCAGACAACTGATCGGGTCACACACACACAGAGAGAGGATGGGGGGAGGAGATAAAGATGAATATGGCATAAGGGGGCATACTGTGGAATGCATAAGCAAAGATAAGGGTATTGATATTTATTCTGTAGGCAGTAGGAAGCAATTGAAAAGTGTTAAGTTAGAGGAATGACTTGTTTAGAGGCACACACCTCATCATCAATAACAAAGACTCAAATGTAACTCAACACTGTTGACTTTGAATGCTGGCAACTTCACTGCTTCACAACATGTCCCTCTTCCAATCCTGTTTCAACTTCTAACTCTAGAGTCCATCTTGTATATATAATTCTCCTCTGACATTTGCTAGCTGATCTTAGCTTCAGAGTCTCAGCTCTCCCATAAGATCTGTGCCTCAGACTTAGCTCTCTGGTTTGACATTAGAATCTTGGACTATTTGGGATAGGATATTGATCTCCTGTTAGTGCTGGTCCACTGACAATCCACTGGATCCACCTGAAAGTGTCAATGAAAATAAATTTTAAAAAGGATAAATTAGGAGTTTGGAATTAGGAGATACAAATTATTATATATAAAATAGATAACAAGTTCCTACTGTATAGCACAGGGAACAGTATTCAATTTCTTGTAATAATGTAAAATGGAAAAGAATCTGAAATATATATATATATGTATATTATAATTGAATCACTTTGTTGTACACCTGAAAATCAACTACACTTCAATAATAAATAATTTTTTTAAAAAGGCAACACAACTGAAATAAGACTTCCCAGAGTCTGTGTAAATATAATGGAGGCTTTGGGGGTAACTACATAGTACTATCTAGCACCAGAGGGAACACTGGTGTAGCAAGGGCCTGATTTTTAGAAGTCTGATAGTAAGAATGCTACAGCATAGGGTCACAAATTCAGAAACACTTCCAGGTGACTCTGAAGCCAGTAGTTCCAGGATTGCACTTTGAGAAACACTGAACTAGAGCACGGGCTGCTTGTGGGAAGTGAATGGTCAGGGCCAGGTCACTGGGAGCTTTCAATGCCAGGCTGAATAATCTGGACCTTAGATTTTGTGCCCTAAGTGATTGATGGAAGCTATGGGAAGGCTGTGTGGCCCAGATGAGAGCCACCGTTAGGTCTTGGGCCTGGTGGGAGAATTTCCATTGACAGAAAGAGGAGGAGGAACCAGCATGGGATCAGGGAGCCCAGCAAGGGCACTGGTGCAAGAGTCCCAGGGAAGGAGTGGTGATGAATGAGGGCCTGGACTAGGGAAGCTCTCCATCCAAATGCATTCCTGCTGGACACACACAGAAAGGAGAGAGTTGTTTCCAAAAACGTAGGCCAAGAAGGAAGAAAAGAAGTTGCTCCTTCCCTAATGGCATGTGGAATTTTGCTGATGATTTATTGGAATTCTTCCCAAAGCTGGAATTACCCAAACAACTCACTGAAGCCACTCGGAAGGGATCTGATATCATAGTTTGCTTTAATAAGTCAACTGTGCAGAGATGTATGTGGAGGTAATTTGTTGTAGTTGGAAAAACAAAGAGATTTTCCAAAATTTTATTCTTGGAAGCAGAACACATTAGTGCTGAACAGGACTTTAAAACTCACTTATATCAGTTCTCTAGCTGACAACTGGGAAAATAAATTGCTGTCCCACTGAGCCTTCAACTAAATAGTTTGTACATCTAATCCAGTTGTCTTTAGACTGTAGGATGCCTTCAAATAATTTTGGGGAACTGTTAAAAATTCGGACTACTGCTCCTCCTCTTCTAAGATTCTAATTCATACAGGTGAGGAGGAGGCCTTGAATCTACATTTCCAAATCAGTTTCCCCCAGGTGACTCCAGTGCCAGCGGTCAACATCCACACTTCAACAATCATTGCCATATAGAACTTTTTTTTTATCAAACACGTAGTTATCTTGGTCTTTGTCCTTTCAGGGCTCTGTGTTAAGCACTTTGAGAGGTTTACAAGGAAAGAAGCTGAGTCCCTATCCTTGAGTTGTTCCCAGTCTCCAAGGTAAGCCACATAAGCACAAAACTGGATTTCAGGGGAAACAGTGACAAAGCATCCTTTAAAAGGCAGAAAAATAATGCCAGCGTGGTTCAAACAACGGAGAGAGCTTATTTACTAATCCAATTTGCCTTTATGAGACTAGCTGCAGAGGTGGTCTAGAGGTAAAGAAATAGCAAGACTTAATTGTTGAAAGACATGAAGACCATGCCTTAGTAGTGTCTTTCACAGGCATCCTTTGAAAAGCATGAAGCTTTTCAAGAGAACTCATCAAATAAGAAAGAACAAGAACGGCCCCTGGACAACTTGGACAGTAAATCTGCCTGGTGGTTTCTTCCATAACGTTTTAATACTGGGCCATGATTCTCCTTGACCCAGCTGTCAGCAATCACAGAGGTCACTCTGCTTCCTCTCACCACAGTTATGACAACTGGAGCCTGAAAGATGAGAGTGCTTGACCCGGTCACCTGGGATTTGGAACCAGTGCCAGAGCCCTTTTCAAATTCCTCTAGGTCATGGATGATGGAGCTTTAATGGACCCTATGCCTGCTAGCCCCTGGCTCTCCATCACCTTCTGATGGTTCCAGGTAGGATGCTGAATGCCTACTTTGGGTACTCAAAACAGACTTCTTCTTAGCACTTTTCTCTATATGGTTTCACAGTGGTGATGCTGTGCTAGCTAACACTTTTCAGCACATACTATGGCAGGCATTGCTTTTAGTGATTTATCTATAAAACCCTATTAATATCTCCATTTTAAAGATGAGGAAACCAAGATACAGATAAGTTAAAGAAATTGCCCCAGTTCACGCAGGTATTAAGTGGCAGAAGGATGATCAGAACACTGAGCAGAGCAGTAGAGTTCAGTGCCTCTATGCTGTACTACCTCTTGTAAATATTCTGGGACTCGAGTCTGTCTCCCCTACTAGATCGTGAGTTCTATGAGTTCGGGAACCATGTTTATCTTGGTAACTGCTGTATCCCTAGTACTGGATACAAAGTAGACATTCAATAAATGTTTTTGAATGAATGAACAAATAGAGTTGGGTTGAGCTGACACAGATAAAATCATTCTGTGCTGTCTTTAGAACCAGTATACCTATCTTTAGAACCAGCCTTGTTCCCACAATTAACTCCAATGACTTTTGTTAAGACTCTGCCCTTTTCTGGACTTGAGTTTTGCTATCTATAGAGTAAAGGTGGTGCACTCTAAGGGACCTGCCATATACGACAGTCTAGAAGCCTTCACCATCACTAAATCCAAGCCTCCAGGTGGAGTCAGGCCAAATTTATGGCATGACCTTGCCCCTGGTCCTAAGCCCTGTCATTTATGCTCCAAATCTTGGTGTTATATTCAAAAGAGATAAGTCAGGGTGGTGAAAAATGTAAGAGTTAAAAATCTGGGGAGTTAGGGAGAAAAAGATATTCTTGGATAGTTCAGAGCTGAGATGGAGAGCACTGAGTAAAATTTGGCGGTTGCTTGTAATTTGCAAAAGTAATCCATCTTTAGAGGTGTTTCTAGCCAGAGAATAAATGTATCAAGCAGATTATCTGTGTGATAATCAAACACCCTATTTAATGATGGTGCTTCCAAGGCAGGTTTTGCGAAAAGGACAACGAAGACATTTGAAAATTCAAAATTCAGAACTTCAAGAGTAAGGAGCAGTAATTCCAGATCCCAGCAGATAAGCCAAGGTTGCCCTCAGCACTTGTACTGGAGGTAATCCAGCCATCAAATGAATGACACTTTCTGGGGTTCAGGCAGCCCAAACCAGAGAGTCCTGGGGTGGTGATCTCAGAAGGATGGAGGCCAGACTTCGTAGCTCTTTAAAGAAGAGGGAAAAGTGAAGGCTCAAATTTAGGAGATAATTGTATCATGATATAAAAATTCTAGCTGCCCTCCCCACCTTACAGATAAGGAAACTGAGATTCTGAAAAATGAAGCAATCTGTCCCATATCGCACAGCTCCTAAGTAGTGGAGACCAGAATCAAAGCGGGGCCTGTGTGGCTGGAAAACCCCCTCCCCCGCTCCAGCATGCTCCTCTGCTTAAGCCCTCTTTGGCTAATCCTTAATGACTAATTAGTTGCCCCATCATTAAAAGGAATCAGAGAAAGGCAAGGGAATGGGGCTCCCATGACCTGCTGACCTTGTTGTGTCATTAAAAGGAGATAGCTTTGAGTCCAAACATGGTGGTTTTCTTCTATAAGCGTCTCATATTATTCAGCATCCTCTCACTTCGGAGATGCTCCCCTTCCACTCTACCCCCCACGTGGAAATACTTTCTTACTTATTTTTTTCTGTTCTGGGAAAATATTTATGAAGTTAATATTTATGAAGTTCTTAGAACACTGCCTGACATGTAGAAGCACTAAAAGAAATGCAAAGTGAATAATATAAACAGTATTATCATTAAAAAACTTCCAGACTATTAAAAAAATATAAAGAAGACCATGTAAATCACATATAGCCCCACACTAGAGAAACCATAATTAAAAACTTGATGTAGGTGCAGGCTTTTATCATGTGCAAATAAAATTTTTTTTCATGAGAAAGAAAGATTGTTATGTATATTATCTTTGTAACCTGAGCTTCTCAGTTAATATGCTGAGGATATCATTTAATGTCAGTAAATATAGATTTACATCATCATTTTTAACACAGTCATAATATTCTTTAGCATTGGTACACCAATAACTTGGTTGACTAAATCCCACTAATGGACATTTTTCTCATCTGTTGTTTTTATGCAAACAAGGTTTTTGCATTCTTACCTGATTCACACACTTCTCCAGATTGCCCTGCAGAAAGTTTGCACTAATCTATATTCACATCCACACTACTTTTCTATGATTAATAGTTTGAACATCTTTTCAAGTCTTAGTTAATTTTTGATGACTTTTTCATTCATGTTTTTTGCTTATTTTTCTGTTAAGTTGTTTATTTTTTTCTTGTAGACTTTTAAGGGTTTTAAAATATTAAGACTGTTAGCTCTTTTTGGTCATGTGCATTGCCAATTTTTTCACAATTTGTTGTTTCTGTGTGCTGTGCAAAAGATTTAAATTTATATGTCATGAAATCTATGAATCTTTTACTTCATGGTTCCTGTCTTTAAAGTCATGCTAGAAAAGTTTGCCGTCTGCACTTTAAGGGTATAAAAAATATTCACCAGTATGTTCTTCTACATATTTATAGTTTTATTTTTCACATTTAAATCTCAGGGCAACCTGGAATTCGCTCTGGTGTATTTCCAGAGGATTTAAGCCAGTCCTTCAAATCTTTGGCATTCAGTTTCGAAAATACTCATTTCTTGAAGGAGTACAAATGAGGATTTCTGTATCTCAGAAGGAAAAGTGTAGTATAAAACTTGACTAGCATCTTAGCCTACCTTCCAGAGACTTGTACTTTTCACAATCTGGTACACAAAACGCTACTAATGATTACAGACCCTGCTTAATCATCTTTGCATAGAGTTTCATTAACTTGAAGACTTTTTTCTGACTTTGCTGATCACTCCTACTGAAGGTGCTGAGCCTCTTTATTAAGAGGAAAATGTTCCACCATGGGGAAGAGAAAAAGAAGGCAGGGGACAAATAATATGGCTAAGGAGAATCCATTAAATTTTTGATATGGTAGTATGGAGGAGGAAGGAAGAAATGAATGACAAGTGAGAGAGCTTTTTAAAAATCTACCCTTAAGGAGCAGAAGCCAGAGTAAATAGAGAAGACTAGCAATTGCCAAAAACAATGACGTAGAGATAGTGAAAATTACTAACTCAGGAGTTGGGAATCTGTGACTTTGTTCCCAGGCCTTTTACTTGGAAGTTAGACAAGTGCCCTCCATTCTCTAGGTTTTGATTTCTCCACCTGTAAAGTGGGAGTGTGAGTTGGGGTTGGAGGAGATGAATTAGATACAGTAAATATTTATTGAATGGTATTTAAGAGTTACACACAATTCTAGGTACTTTGCTAAGTCTAACTTCTTTCAGCTCAGCTGAAGTATGGTAAGGAACCCTAAAATTTCCAAAAGCGGGACTTTCTGGAACTTTCTAGCTCTGGGGAGTATCATCAGGTCCAAGCACGTAGCTAGGAGGATAGCTAGAGTGGATGTGAGGAGAAATTTAGTGGGAAAAGAAAGAAACAATCAGTAGGACCAGGTGCTGCAGAGTCATATAAAACATGTAGCATGTAGGGCTTGAGGATCTGCCAGCCACCCATCACTGGTAGACCTTGTCTCTAGGTCTGTTTTGAAATCCACATAATGACTATTATCTTCTAACAGGCTAGATGTTTGGTGTTTTATCCACACAAGAGGATTTCATCACTTATTTACTCATTCATTAATGAAGTAAACACTGACTGAGGCAGTATATGCAAGGCACAGTCTGGTTTTTGTCCCTGCCCATTGGCTTTTCATGGCGCTACAGCATTAGGGCTCTAGCTAGCTTTAAATGCTATCTTGCCGCCTTGTCCATCAGAGCTGCTCCTTTTGGACCAAGTGTGCATTTTCACAGTGGCTTCCAGCTGTGAGTCACATCTTTGCAAATCATGGTGACATCTATGAGATTGTATTTACCTTCTTGTGTTTAAGTATCAATGTCACTCTCTTTGTGCCCCATAGTCCATTGGTATAGTGACAGCATATGTTTTGTTCTTTACCCTCTTTCCAATAATTTTCTCCTAAGAATTACTAAGCATCTTTGCAATTTTTTTTTTGTTCTACCATATTCAAAGTCCTCCGGACTGCTCGTATTTATGGGCAATTTAGGCATTTCATCTCCATCCCCTATGACTTTTTATTTAACACCCTCCTGATTAGAGCAGTAAGTCTCCAGGCATTCATTCATTGAACTAACATTTATAGAGGGCCCAGCCCACTGTGAAGAACTGTCCTAAGTACACTAAATTTGTTCTGAATGTGTGACAAGGTTCTTGCCCTCATAAAACTTCATTCTAGTGAGGAAAACTGATAGTCAATAAGTAATTTAATAGCATTAATTTGTCACCACTTTAATAAATTGCTGTGGAGAATGGGGTTACCTCTAAACATTCAAATATCTAGTCATAGCAGAGAAATGGAAATTGTATCTTTCACATCACTAAATGTATTTCCACATCTGAGCTTCTCTTTTTTTCCAAGCCTCTTGTTGTTTTTCAATTATTGTTATTATATAAGTTTCAAGTGTATGGCATAATAATTTGTTAACTCTATATACTACAAAGTGATCGCCACCACAAGTGTAGTTATCTATCACCATACAGTTGACCACCTTCACCCATTTGTCCACTCCCAACCCCTCTGGTCAACACTAATCTGTTCTCTGTGTATATGAATTTGTTTTAGTTTTATTTTGCTTGTTCATTGGTTTTGTTTAGATTCCACATATAAGTGAAATCATACCATATTTGTCTTCCTCCATCTGACTTATTTCACTTATCATAAAACCTTCAAGGTCCATCCATGTTGTCACAAATGGCAGGATTTAATTCTTTTTTATGACTGGTTAGTATTCCTTGGTATATATGTACCATGTCTTCTTTATGCATTCATCTACTGATGGGCACTTAGGTTGCTTCCATATCTTAGCTATTGTAAATAAGACTACAATAAACATAGGGACACATATATCTTTTCTAACTAGTGTTCTAATTTTTTTCAGATAAATACCCAGGAGTGGAATTGTTGGATCATATGGTAGTTCTATTTTTTTAATAGTTTGAGGAATCTACATACTATTTTCCATAGGGGCTGTATTAATTTACAGTCCCACCAATACTATATGAGGGTTCCCTTTTCTCCACATCCTCTCCAATATTTTTTAATTTGTTGTCTTTTTGTAACAACTATTGTAACAAGTGTGAGGTGATATATTGTAGTTTTGATCTGCATTTCCCTAATAATTAGCAATGATGAGCACTTTTTTATGTGCCTGTTGGCCATCTGTATGTCATCTTTGGAAAAATGTCTCTTCAGGTCCTCTGTCCATTTTTTAAGTTGGGCTTTTTGTTTTTTGTTGTTGAATTGTATGAGTACTTTATATATTTTGGATATATATGACATCACATATCAGATATATGATTTGAAATATCTTCTCCCATTCAGTAGCTTATCTTTTTGTTTTGATGATGGTTTCCTTCATTGAACATGAGTTTCTCTTCTTCAAAGCTTGAAGACGTAATGAAAATAGCATCCATGTCCCCAGTTGTTCAAATGAAGCTCAGATTGTACTCTGCTCCCTGAAGTACCTGTTGATGCTGATGTTGTGGCAATTAAGATGTCATCCAGAAGGGAACTTGTTCCAGAGCAGTGAAGACCCCTGCCCAAAGTTTAGCCAGCTCTCCAGAAGGTTGGTCTAAGTGTGCTTGGCCTCCCTCCCTTTCACTGGGGTGCAATACTTATCCCTTCTGCCTTGACTCAGTCTCCCCTTCTCCCTGTCTTCCCTCCCAGGTCCTTTTGATGGCCTCGCCACATCTTGTCTCTCATCCTGTCATCTTCTCAGATGTGTTGGCCCCTTTGCCCCTCTCCCTTTATCTCCTATAAATACAGCTACCTGCTAGGGCCACAGAATCCCAGAACTTTGCTCTGCTTTCAAGAGCTGCAGGCCAGAAGCCCAACCTCTCCCCTTTCCCAGCACCTAAGAGACTACCCTTCCCACCTCTGTGGTCCCTCTGGGTTCTCAAGGCCTCAGAGTTCTCCCAACAAAGCACCCCTTTCCCAACAATGCTTCTCTCCCCAGCTAGGGCCACAAGCACAGACTTTTCAATTAGCACAGGGAGGCTATCTCCAAGTTCCTGGCTCCTGCCCTTTCAGTGTTCCCATCTCTCCAATCCCCAGGTCTGAGAAATCCCCCTCAGTGCCTATCCCCCCACTCCTGGCAGCTTCTTCCTATCCCTTTGTTGCCTAACACTATCAAGAATGCACCCATTATAAATCCAGACTGCAGAGCCTCAGTCGGGTTCTCATAGCTTCCATATAATCCTTGTCTTCATTATCTGCATTCTGGCCTTGGAACCACCTTGCCCACAACTATTGTTCCTCAGGATTCAATCACCCTTTCACTCCCATCACAGAAACCAGAGCAAGAGTGCCAAAGAAGGAAAACAAAGAGATCAGTAGTGGTCAATGCTGCTGGAAAGTAAAGAAAAATAGGCATGAAATTGTCTTTTGAATTTAATGACATGGAGGCCATTGATGACGGCTTTTAAAACAACTCTGTGGGATGATGAGGGTGGAAACCTGATAAGACAACATTGAGGAGTTGAAGGTGAGGCAGCAGAAAACATGATTGTAGATAACTCTCTTGAGAAGTTTTAAATGGAAAGGAGAGATCTTGGGTAGTTGCTAAAAGGGAGTGTGAAGTTTAGGGGAGGAATTTTTTTTTTTTAAATACAAGAGACTCAAGCATATTTAAATAATGTTTGGAAGAACCTGGTAGATAGAAAGGATAGAAGATACAGGAGTACAAAGATAACTCAATTAGTGATTCCTTGAGGACTGGATCTAGGGGACAAGTCTCCAGATTGGATTAGAAAGAAGGGACGCTTCTATTGGAAGTGGAGGGAAGAAGGTGGTTGCACATGCTTGCAGGCTCAGTGGCAGGAAATTCAGGAAATTCTCATCTGATGGCATCAATTTTCTCTGATAAGCAGGTCATCTAAAGTGAAGGGGAACTAGAGGGACATGCTTAAATGCTTGCAAAGGATGGATGTTTAAAGAAATAATTATGAAGAACTGAAAAGCAAAGCACATTAGGAGAATAGCAGGCCCAGTTCAGGTGAGTGAATACATAGCAGTACAGTTATACCTCAGAGATACTGCAGGTTCAGCTCCAGACCACCGGAATATAGAAAATATCACAATAAAGTGCTTCACATTACTTTTTTGGTTTCCCAGTGCATATGAAAGTTATGTTTACACTATACTATAGTCTATTAAGTATGCAATAGCATTATGTCTAAAAAAGCAATGTATGTGCTTTAATTTAAAAATGCATTATTGCTAAAAGATGCTAACCATCATCTGAGGCTTCAGTAAGGAGTTGTAATCCTTTTGCTGGTGGAGGGTCTTACCCTAGTGTTGATGGCTGCTCACTGATCAGGGTGGTGGTTGCTGAAGGCTGGGGTTGGTGTGGCAGTTTCCTAAAATAAGGCAACAATGAAGTTTGCTGTATCGACTGACTTCCTTTCACAAATGATTTCTCTGTAGCGTGCAATGCTTTTTGATAGCATTTTACCCACAGTAAAATTTCTTTCAAAATTGGAGTCAATCCTCTCAAACCCTGCAACTGCTCTAATAAATAAGTTTATGTCATATTCTAAATCCTTTGTTGTCATTTCAACAATCTTCACAGCATTTTCACCAGGAGTAGATTTCATCTAAGGAAACCACTTTCTTTGCTCATCCAAAAGAAGCAACTCCTCATCCACTGAAGTTTTACCATGAGATTGCAGAAATTCAGTCACATCTCCAGGCTCCACTTCTAATTCTAGTTCTCTTGCTATTTCCACCAAATCAGCAGTTATTTCCTCTACTGAAGTGTTGAACCTCTCAAAGTCATCCATTATGGTTGGAATCAACTTCTTCCAAACCCCTGTTACTGTTGATATTTTGATCCCTCTCCATGAAGCGTTAATGTTCTTGATGGCATCTAGAATGGTGAATCCTTTCCAGAAGGTTTTTGATTTCCTTTGTCCAAATTCATTATAAGAATCACTACCTATGACAGCTGTAACATTACAAAATGTATTTCTTAAATAATAAGATATAAAAATTGAAATTATTCTTTGACTCAAGGGCTACAGAATGGATGTTATAAGCATGAAAACAAAATTAATCTAATTGTCCATCTCCATCAGAGCTCCTAGGTGACCTGGTGCACGGTCAATGAGCAATCATGTTCTGAAAGGAATCTTTTTTTCTGAGCAGTAGGTCTCAACAGTGAGTTTAAAATATTCAGTAAACCACGTTGTAAACAGATATGCTGTCATTGAGCCTTTGTTATTCCATTTATACAGCACAGGCAGAGTAGGTTTAGCATCCTTAAGAATGCTAGGATTTTCAGAATGGCAAATGAGCATTGGCTTCAATTTAGAGTGACTAGCTGCATTAGCCCCTAACAAGAGTCAGCCTGTCATTTGAAGCTTTGAAGCCAGGCACTGACTTCTAGCTCTACCTTTGAAAGTCCTAGACAGCATCTTCTTCCAACATAAAGTTATTTAATCTACATTGAAAATCTGTTGTTTAGTGTAGCCACCTTCATGAATTATCTGAGCTGTATCTTCTGGAGAACTTTCTGTAGCTTCTATATTAGTATTTACTGCTTCACCTTGCATTTTTATTTTATAAAGATGGCTTCTTTCCTTAAACTTCATGAACCAACCTCTGCTAGCTTCAAACTGTTCTTCTGCAGCTTCCTCACCTCTCTCACCCTTCAGAGAATTGAAGAGTTAGGGCCTTGCTCTGGATTAGGCTTTGGATGAAGGGAATTTTGTCACTGGTTTGAGCTTTTATCCAGACCACTCCAACTTTTTCCATGTTAGCTATACAGCTATTTCACTTTCTTATCACTTGTGTGTTCAGTAGAGTAATACTTCTAGTTCCCTTCAAAAACTTTTCCTTTACATTTACAATTTGGTTAACTGTTTGGTGCAAAAGGCCTAGCTTTTGGCCTATCTCAGCTTTCAACATGCCTTCCTCACTAACTAAGCTTAATCATTTGTAGCTTTTGATTTAAAGTGAAAGGAGTAACTCTTTCTTTCACTTGAGCACTTAAAGATTACTATAGAGTTAGTTATTAGTTAGCCTAATTTCAATATTGCTATGTCTCAGGGAATAGGGAGGCCTGAGGAGAGAGGAATAGAGAAATTGCCATTAGGTGGATCAGTCAGAACACACACATTAATCAATTAATTTCCCTGTTTAATATGGGTGCCCTTTGTGGCACCCAAAATAATTACAATAGTAACAACAAAGATCACTGATCAACGATCACCACAACAAATATAATAACAATTAAAAAGTTTGAAATATTGTGAGAAATACCAAAATGTGATACAGAATTAGAAAGTGAGCAAATGCTGTTGGAAAAAAAAAAATGGTGCTGATAGACTTGCTCAATTCAGGGTTGCCACAAACCTTCAATTTGTAAAAAATCCAGTATCTCTCAAGTGCAATAAAGTGAACCACA
Source organism: Camelus bactrianus (assembly GCF_048773025.1). Classification (NCBI taxonomy): domain Eukaryota; kingdom Metazoa; phylum Chordata; class Mammalia; order Artiodactyla; family Camelidae; genus Camelus; species Camelus bactrianus. Next base: position 114,849,314 of record NC_133575.1, on the reverse strand, counting down.
GTAAAACAAGGTATGCCTGTACCCATCTTTCTATGATGTGGGTACTTTTCTCTAGTATCACTCAGCAGCTTAGAGGCAGTCCCAGAGGAAACTTACAGTTAGATTCCTTCAAGTCTAGACTTTTTCAATGTGGTGCCATAGATGGATAATGGAGTGGGGGTGCCAATAAGGCTGCTAAAAGAGTAAGTCAGGGCTGCTTCTAGGGTGTGCAGGGCCCCTATAAACAATTTAATGAGAACATAAGTAACAAAATTCCAGGGTCCATGTGATGTATAGGGATTTATTGCTGATGATTTAGGCCAATAGGTAGAGAGGAGGCAATTTCCTGAGTGCTGATTGTTCCGTCAATACATGTAGGATTTGGGCTCCATGTCCTCCTGTTCAGGTCCAGGAACCACCTCTTCCTATTCCTCATTGCCCAGTGCACTTTGCAGGGATAATCTCACATCTCCCACAGAGGAGAAAGGGAAGTGTTGGCTATTGTCACTCACATGTCATGGCTATCCGGAACCTGCTTGTCTTGGAGCAATCTAGATGTTCTGGGCTCCACAGGTCCCTGACGTCATTAGCTTAATGCCGGCTACACCATCCTTTGTGATGCTGCCATTATCCATCGGGACACCTGTGGGTACCGGCTTCCACTTGACTCTCAGACATTGTTACTGTGATTCATTGATGATGACCACACGTGCAAGTCTTCCCCAGAGTATGCAGGAAAGTGTGAACAGTAAGTCGTTTTCTGGTCGTGTTCGATTTGCTCTTGCCATTTTGTTGTATAAATGCAGAAGAGCCCATCTTCCCACTACATCCTCTCTTGAACAGCCTAGGATGTAATCAGCACATTCCTAGAGTGGGAACTTTTCCCACGTTGACCACACCCTGCTTTCCACACACTGCCACCGCCACCAGAAGGGAGGATAGGTGAGGGGGCCACTGGCAAAGCATAAAAATGAAGGGTGGTCCCATTCATGTGAAAAATGTCTGTTCATCTTCTGACAGGGCTTAATACCAATCTGGGAGAGCAGACATCACCATATTTATCAGGAGCAAGAGAGTACATTAATTGGAAAGTTCTGTTGGTGGTGCTGAGCAAAGATCTCAAAAGCCCTCAGAAGAAATAGGCACAGTCATCCCCAGAAGACAGCTTGACAAATGGCAGGAAGCCTTCAGAAGGGGTGAAGTGATGCTCTGGGTGCCAGTAGTGTTGGTAAGTGTGGAGGAGGTGCACAGAATAAATGATACCTGCCGTCACCTTCCCCCACCATTGAGTGCTGTAGATGGAAAGTGCAACCATCATCTGAATGTGCACACACTACAAAAGCCTCATGGTCAGTAGTGGGCCATCAGGAGCCCAGAGCCCTGAACTCATCTTGTGTCCATTGTGAGTGAGTGTCACACAAGTCAGCATATCAGCACCATTAAGGCTACCCTAGCTTGCTCAATGCCACATCAGTCACTGGGATGCATCTTCTCACCAGATCTCCCTCCTAGAACCAAAGCCCAATCATAGGACCTTAGGAAAACCCTGTAAATATGATGCTTGGAACTTCTTGTGGCATCTGGTCAACCCCATGTGTGGGCTATGGAGTCAAAGAATGCTCTTGAGAGAATAAATGAGGATTGAGGCCTATGAGGGTCCTGGTTAAGGCTCAGGGTGCTCCACCTAGATAGCAATCCTGGTGCTGGCTGGTCCCAGGCACTGGAGGGAGACTTAGAAAAGATCATGAAGTTGCCCCAAATCATGGAGCTTCTATGAACCCAGAGCAGGGCCCTTCTTGCCATGGACTAAGAACAGTACTAAATGAAGTGATGGAGTATGCGGGGGCTAAATTGGAGAAGTGGGGAAGTGAAAATGACAGGAGAGAGCCAATGGATAAGAAAATTAAAGCATCATTGGTTGGAAGTACTGAGACTGTTGAACAAGCAATATACTGGAAATAAATGAATTAGCAAGCTGGAAGTTGTGGAGGTAAGGTAGTAAGCCATATGAATTTGATTCCAAAGGTGGAACAGAGGTGAGTGATAATAACTTCCAGAGCCATCATGGCTGTGATGGAGCAGATGAGAGACTGGAGTTAAGGAAGTCAGGAAGCTGAGGCCTGGGTGCTCAGTGGATCATTCTCATAGATGCCAGGGTCAATCAAGATGATGGCAATGTTTGGGATGGAGAGGAAGACTACAAGAGAGGGGCCGGAACTGTTAGGATATGAGTGGTGGCACTGAGGAGGGCAGCAGGGCTTCTAAGTTCCAGAGATTAAGGTTAATGGTTCTAAAGAGAAAATAACATCTTTCATGCACTTATTTAGCAAGCAATTATGAAGTGCCTAAGATATAATATATAAACAAAGCACTAACATTTCTTTCCCATTTGATTTTATACTTGTTAAAAGCAGGGAGCTAATTAAATGTTTGTTGAATGACTCAGTAAACATCACGCTCCCTATCTGGTGCTGGCAATTTTTAAAAAAATGAATAAGATGTAAGCTGCACAGAGTTTAGTAGGGGAGAAAAAAAGATGACAGTTCATATTTATAAAACCTTTAGCATAAGCAGAGCATGTTCCCCTACATTATGTCTTTGGAACCTAACAATAATCCTGCTCTGTAGACAAGGGAGAGATTGATTGATTGATTGATTTAATTTTATTGCAGTATAGTCAGTTTACAATGTTGTGTCAATTTCTGGTGTACAGAATAATGTTTCAGTCATACATATACATACACATATTACTTTTCATATTCTAAGAAAGGGATTTATTTTCTAAATTTTGCATATGGGAAAACAAGTTCAGAAGCATGAAGTGACTTGCCCAAGGCTATAAGAGTTTATAAGCATCAGAGGCAAGATTCCAACTTTTCTCTCTTCCTGCCATTTACCAATTAGTTGTCATGTTATGAAATACCTCTTTTTAAATGCCATGAACATCACACTTTGGGGAGGGCTGTCTGGATTTGGGTTCATCCTTCTGTTTTCCTCTATAGATCAGTTCTCTTGAACACTCCCCACAGTCACCCCCATGAACAGGTTTTAAACAAATGAGCACATCACATTCTGTTTGAGAGTAACCTCAGCATCCATTCAGAAGTCTAGAAAACACTTAATAAAACTACTCTGAACTCTCTTGCTTTGAGTTTCATTTTTCTTAGAATTTTTTTCTACTAAATCACCCTAGTTAACCACACATGGTGCATTTAGCAAAGTGCTGCCCACAGAACAGACATTGAAAGCACAGGCTTTAGAGGTTGCGAAGCAACGTATGGCATTTTAAAAAAAAAATTGCACATCCATAGGAAAGTTTGCCTTTCACTGAACCAAGTATTTCCTCTTGCATTCTCCTGGACCTGCTTTCAAACTCTGTTCTTTGTTGCTTTACAAAAAGATTGTTTCTTCATTAGCCTTTAAACCGTGCTAATAATAGACTCTGGAATTCCTTAAGAGCTATGCAGTGAAGAGGGGAATGAGGCGGGTGGGCCATTGCACTGTTAGCATCTTACTAAGGCAATCTCTTTTTTGTTCTGCTTTCCCGTAATTAATACCCTATAAAAGCAAATTATTAATCAATATCTTGGTCTGATATTTCTTGTTTGGTTTAGGTACAAAATTCTTCAAATTTGTTATTGTCAGTCCAAACAGATTAATCCTTTTCCTAAGCTTCAGAGTTACACTCCAGCGTCACTTCCCAAGTGGATTTACAAAGAATTTTCCAGGGATGATGGGGGTTTATTTGAATAAGTGGAATCTTGACACTCTTTAATAAGGCACTCATGGCTGGTCTAACTGGACTACTCTTCTCCATTCTTGGCCCCTCCCCCAATCCACCTGGGGCACCCTGCCTGAGCTACTTCCCAAGGGTAATTATTAAAGTCTCTTCACTGCCTAGGGAATGGTGTAAAAGCTTCTTAACCTGGCACAAACTGAGTCTCATCTACTTTTCCACCTTGCCTCTCACCATATCTCGTCATGTACAAAACCCCTATCTACCTCATGGTTCTAGTCTCTGACCTTCAGGGAAAGTCAAGCCTGAGTTCCCTGATGTCTGACTAGAAGGCTCCTGGACTTTCATTGAGGAATGATCCAATCCATTGCCAGTGCCTCAGCAATGGACTGATTTCTCTCATTCTTCATCCTGATTGATAGTCATTTGAGGGAAGCTAGGCATTTTTCAGAGAAGGATGCTAGCAAGGAAACAGAGCAAGTAATGCAGACACAAATCAAAGAGCACAGAAACAGTGGAATTCACAGAAAACAAGTGTCTGATCCGAAATTTAGTGACTTGTCCCTGATCCTCTTTCTGGAAGAGTTTATAAGGGCACCCAACCTCCTATGCTCTTTTCTTTGGACTACATGTTGGAGGGCAGATGTTGGACCAAAATACTTGGCCTTGCAACCTAGAGCAGATTCAGGCTACAGCAGCTGCCATGTGTGGTGAGGTCATCAGTCAGCTCTTCTCTGAACCTTCATTGAGATCTGCTCTTCAGATAGATTTCTCTGGCTCCAGATTACCCTTCACCTCCATTCTACAAGCGCCTGGATCCTCAGAGCCTCCTCTCATATCTAGACTCACGGAGAAGTTTTTTTCTCCTTCTGATTAACCAAAGTGTTCCCTGGTGAATGGGTAAATGAGTCTTTTGCTATGGTCTTGCTGACTAAGGTAGCCACTAGTGTGTAACAGTAATCAAGCTAAAGTCAAGGTGTCAGTGTGTGTGTATATATGTATGTGTGTGTGTGTGTGTGAATATAATATATATATACACACACATACACACATATATATATGATTAGCTTGCCTTTCTGCCTGACCCTCAGCTGGCATTTGGGACCCTGCCATGCAGCCTCTTGTGTAGGCTTCTGAGTGGTCCTCAAAGTAGATCACCACTGGATTTTGGTTTGGTCCCACAACCTGGGATGTTGGGCCTCCTTGTGGTCCTGTAGACAGAACGCAGAGTGCCAAGCCACTGCCCATGGTCTCTGAGGCACTCCTGGGGAAGAATTACATCTTGATGTGTGACTTGTGCAACATCCCATTTTCATAACTGATAGATATTTGATTTTGAAAGGTGAAGGTTGGAAAGTATTTTTCTTTTTCTTATTTGCTTTTTCTTGACTATGTTCTGGAAAGTTGAGGTTACTGGATTAGAGATTAAGTGTAGTGTCATCCAGATAATTAGGGTTTGCTTCAAGTCTTTACCTTGCTCCGTTTTATCTCAAAATGATTCTTGAAGTCAAATAATTTAAATAACATATTTTTCTTTAAAGTTTCAACTTAAAATGTTTGGCTGTCTACTCCACCATAGGAATTATTTATCACTTGACTGCAGAGAGGCAGGGTAGATAGAACTGAACTGTCACTATTCTCTATGACTTAAAGTGTTCAAATTTATTTGTCTACAAGATGCTTCAGAACAGATGGAAAAGACTTGTTCCATTGTGCAACTTGAGGTATATGTCACAAGACATGCATATATGGAAACTCTTTTTTCAAATATAGAAAGATAGTCTTCATCTGGGGGATACATAATAAAAATTATATTACAAACCTGAAAATAGGAAAAGTAATAAGCCTGGACTCCCAGAAAAAAAAAACTAGTGGAAATATCAGACACGTGTAACCCCAAAGCCTTCATTTTACAGAAAAGTAAAACTGAGGCTCCAAGGGGGCACTTCTTGTCCAATATTATACTAGTTGATGGCAAAGCCAGGCTTCACAAAATTTAGGACAGAGAGTCACCTGCTAAAAATCTGAACTGAAGTATTTTGAGATGAGATGAAATGATGCCTGGGGTTGGTTTCAAAACAATCCAAGGCAAAAAGACAGGGAGTCGAAAAGTGAGTTGAGGATAGAGACTAAGCAAGTTGGGCACAGACGCTGATCACTGTTGAGGCTGGATGATGGGTACATACATAATCATGATGTTGTTCTCTCTACTCCTGTACATGTTGGGAATTTTCCACCAAAAAAAATTTTTTAATGATGGATACTTTCACTCTATCAGGAAGCTCCATACTGTACTTTCCACAGTATCTTCTAAGCAGTAAGTATTCAAACATGAGTGTTGGTTGACTGGGCTGGTGAAGGATACAAAAGAAAAATATATCTTGGAGGTGAGAAACTGCTAACCTCTGCAGACAAGTCCCTCCTATGAAGCAGACATCATGCTGTTGTGACTATTAATTCCAACATTGCACTTCAACTCCAAGTAAAATAAGACCCCATTACATCTTTCACCCACTAGTGGTCATGGTAAGCAATGTAATAGTCCTCCCAAAGATGTCTACTTTTAATCCCTAGAAACTGGGATATTATGATATCAGATCCCTTCCGAGTGGCTTCAGTGAGTTGTTTGGGTAATTCCAGCTTTGGGAAGAATTCCAATAAATCATCAGCAAAATTCCACATGCCATTAGGGAAGGAGCAACTTCTTTTCTTCCTTCTTGGCCTACGTTTTTGGAAACAACTCTCTCCTTTCTGTGTGTGTCCAGCAGGAATGCATTTGGATGGAGAGCTTCCCTAGTCCAGGCCCTCATTCATCACCACTCCTTCCCTGGGACTCTTGCACCGGTGCCCTTGCTGGGCTCCCTGATCCCATGCTGGTTCCTCCTCCTCTTTCTGTCAATGGAAATTCTCCCACCAGGCCCAAGACCTAACGGTGGCTCTCATCTGGGCCACACAGCCTTCCCATAGCTTCCATCAATCACTTAGGGCACAAAATCTAAGGTCCAGATTATTCAGCCTGGCATTGAAAGCTCCCAGTGACCTGGCCCTGACCATTCACTTCCCACAAGCAGCCCGTGCTCTAGTTCAGTGTTTCTCAAAGTGTGGTCCCAGGGTGATTGGCTTCACACTGAATCAGAATTGCTCAGAGTGAAGTCTGGAAATATATGTTTTAAACCAGCAACCTGGGTGACTCTTATAATACTAAAGTTGGTGAACTGCTCCTCTTAAACCACCTACTTCTCCAGTTCTCAACTGCCAACATTTAAGTCCAAGCTACTCCAATCCCTTGCTTGTATTGATGAGCCAGCCACTAAACTTGTTCATTGCCCACTAAAGTTGGAGAACCACTGGCCTAGAGAACGGGAGGACAGTTTGGAAACAACCTAAAGAAAACTCTCATGGGAAAATTGGAAATCTAGTTTGAAAGGATACAATAAGCATGATGACTTTCCAATGCCTTGGAAGAAGGGCTGAGAAAATGGCCGGAATCATAAAGAAAGGAGTATTCATAAAGCCATATTTTAGAGACAGAAGAGATATTAGGAACTGGAAGTCATTGGAACTACCAAGTGCTGATAGCCAGATGATTGTGCTATGAAATCTGGCCAGACCAGGAGACAGAAGCCCTAGAGAAGGAACAACTTCTGGTGGGTAGATTGGGCTTGATAAATTGCATATCCCTCCATTGTAACTCAGCCCTGTGAGGGAAGGAATTGTGGCTGTTAAACACTGTGCTCACAGTGCGAACCTAGAACCTGGCATATAGTAGGTGCTCAATAAATATTGGTTAAATAGGTTGAGTGAATGATTGAACGGTTGCCCAAAGATGAAATGGAAAAGGTATTTTTTCTGTTGGATAAAGTGAAATCCTTCGATCTCTGATGAATTATTGTCTTTTAGACCATGTAACACAAACAAAAGAACTATGCTTTATATACAGTATCTCTAGAAAGCCTTGGCTTAAAGAATTGCAAAATTAGGAAGGAAGAGAAAAAAATGTGTAATCATGTCACTGTGTTTGGACTACTTTTCTAGAAAAGGAGTACACAGGAGTTTGCCATTCTAAGGAAATTCCATAAGGGATTTTGGAGAAGGAGGTGATTGAGGATTTTCACTAGCAACTACTTTTGGTGATGATCCACTCCAAAAAAAGAAGTTCTTGCATCCATGAAGACATCTGACTAACAATTCTGAATGCTCACTATTGTAGGTTGTGTCCCCAGAAAGACATGTTAAGTCCTAACCCCTGATGCCTCAAAATGTAGCCTTATTTGGAAACATGGTCTTTACAAAGGTAATCAAGTTAAAATAAGGTGATTAGAATGTACCCTAACCAGTACGACTGGTGTGCTCACACAAGGGAAATTTAAACACAGACACCTACACAGGGGAGAGGAGTCATCTATAAGCCAACAAATGCCTGAGGCTACAAAATTTAGGAAAGAGGCATGGAATAGATTCTTCCTTGCAGCCCTTGTCGATGCCTTAATTTCAAGCTTCTAGCCTGTAGAGTTATGAGAAAATAAATTTATGTAGTTAATACTGTTTGGGGTACTTTGTTATAACAACCCAAGGAAACTAATACACTCACTACGGGGTACAAGATACCTAGGAAAAAAATAACATCTTACGCTGGGTAGTGGTAGATACAGAAGTGAACAAGACAGCTTAAAAGAATGGCTGAGACAAGAATACACTGGAAAATGCAAAGAGCCATATGAGAAGTATAAAGAAGGGTTATGGGAATTCAGAGGACATGGAGAGTTTATAGCTATTGAGGAATGGGAAAAGACTCTCAGGGAGGACTTTTTGGAAGAGGTGTCAACAGAACTACACTTTGAAGATGAATAGAATTTGGACAAATAGAAAGGAAATGGGGAAGGAGAAGAATCCTTTTATTTACAAAAAAATTTCAGTAAGATATTCCTTTAAATAACTAGCTCCTTTATTGTATTAATAATATAACGAGATACAAATGGCAAAACCTTAGGTGTTGGAGCTGAAGGATGAACATATGAGGATTCATTGTATTATATTATTCTCTATTTTTATGCATGTTTGGATATTTTCATATGAAAATTAATATGTATGCATGTATATGTATGTACGTATTTCAGGGTAATCAAAATTTTCTTAACACTCTAACTCAGCAGAATAGCTTTTGGACCAAAAACTACTTGGGTATTAAAAACAGTATTTTCCATTTTAGGTATTAAAAGTAAAGTATTTTCTTCTTATAGATCAGGAGTGAACATGTCCTCAGAGGAGGAACAGTACACTTACCAGCTCCTTATATTGAAATTGTTAAGGCAGCAAGGGAATTTGAGGACGTGACAGTATGGCTCTATTGGCATCCTATGTCTTGGATCTTAGACCTGAGTTCCCATACTGTTCTATGCCTGGCCTCCTTTGGATGTTTCCAATTTTCATAATGGTTCTACTTTGGTTGCTTTTCAACCAAGGGACCATAATATTTAATTGGTCATCTCTAAAGACATTTGGAGAGTCTCCGGGAGGAAATTTGCCTCAACTCTGAGGCACTGATGCCCTATTCTTTGCTTGTTTTCGTGGAATCTACATCCATTAAGCAGAATGGGGATAACTAAAGAGTTTGACATTGTTATCTAGAAACTTGAGTTTTTAGAGTAAGATAAGCAGAAATGTGTGCCTTAAGAAATAAATCTGAGTCTTTAGACATTTACTCTGAGTTTGTTTGCTAGAAGAATTACCTTTTTACTTAAAGTAGTAATGTTCTAGTGTGTGTGTGTATAAAATATTATGTCTACCTATATATAGAGTAATATATATCTATTACTGATATAAATGATGTGCAGCATATAATTTACAAACAATAAGATATGCAATAGTCTGTTTTTGTAAATTCCATATGTCCAATCGATTTTCCCAGAATACTTTTGATTTTTCCCAAGCTTTTGCAGCCATGACCAACCTATATCTGCCATCATAGTCAACCATAATTTGACAAATGTAAGTGCATCCCAATCTTCTAACTCTTTTCCCAATAAATTTATTGTCATTAACTCTGATATATAAATACAAATAAGCTATATTTCACCCTTGTACACATTATATTTATTAAACTGAAACATCTTTCAGTTTCTGCATTATGTATGGCAGAAATGCACTTGTTTATCAATTATGTGAGTGACTTTTTGCTGAATCAGATTAGAGTTTTCAAATACTGAAAGGATATTTCCTTATTTGTTGTGCTATTTACAAATATAATGGTTACAAACAACACATTTTAAGTTTTATTTGTATTATTAATATTTTCACAATTACTTTCTTAAGTGTTGACAATAAATCAAGCCCTGAATTATAGTGTTTTTTGATTCCTATGGTATAAACACTCTCACTATGACTGATTTCAAACTAACAGTAAGAGATCACTGAATGTGAAGTTGGGAAGAGATGTGTGGTGGCACAGGATTTAATACCATTTTCATCATACAGATACAATAGTGGTAAATAACATTAGGACCATACATAATAATAAAACATAGTAAATAAATAGGCAATGATGAGTTTACAATATCTATTCCCTTTTAATATATTTATTTAATTATAATTTTATTTAGTTGAGTTTTTCATAATATGTTTAACAGCCAGTTTGCACATGCCTGTAAACATAGCAATCGACTCTCATGAGTAGGTATGAGCTGGCTCTAGCACATCAATTTCTTACAGTCACATAAATTCTGTATGTAGGAAGTCAGAATTCTGGGTGGATAACCTGGCTTCTTTTTCATAATGAAAACTTACAAATATTAGCAAAAGTAGATAGATGGAATAGTAATAATGAACCTCCATACACTCACCACTCAGTTTTGACAACCATCAATATTTTACCAAACATACTTTATCTATTCTGTTTCTCTTTTTTTTTTTTTAAGCAAAGATGATCTTCTGGATCAAATAGCAGCACAGAGTAGCAAGAGAAATTGACCCAACTATTAGTGGCAGGACAGTTGTTTGGGGACTTAGCAGCTCAGATGCAGGTGATAGTTGTTGAGATGGATGGAGCTGCATGGCCAGTTGCCAAGGAGAACAGCAAGAAAAGATGAAAGTCTAGGCAAGTAATTGACTCTAAATGCAAGATGAAGCACTAGGATTTCTCAGCAGTGGGAAAGATGGTCTCAGAATTAAGACATCTTGGGAGAGATGCTCCTTGGGAAATCTGGCAGATAGGTTTCAGTGCTAGCAGGGCCCTGGTCCCCATTTTGAGAAGGTTAAGCCTAACATAGGACAGACCACTCTCAAGAGAAGCAGACTTTCAGAATCGAATACATGTCTTAGAGCAGCTATTTTCAATCTTGAGTGTACAGAAAAATCACCTGAAGTGCTTCCCAATACGGATTCCTGGGCTGCACCTCAGGAATTCTGCCTCCCTAGGTCTGGAGGGGGCCCAGGAGTTTTCACTTTGAACCAGTGACCCAGGTCGTTCTGAGGCAAGTGGTCCCAGGACTGTACTTTGAGAAATTTTGCTCTAAATCTCTAAAGAGAGGAGAGCTTTCCTTCCCTTTAGTCATCAGCCTCCCTTATTATGTAACTGATTTCAATTTTTTCCATAGCATGACTGGAAAAAAGTCTTGTCTTTCACTTGACATGACTGGTGCGAGAATGAATATGATATACTTCATAAACTAAAAGGCTGAAGAAAATGAAATTTTACTGAGCATGTATTTTGTCCCAGGCACTGTGCATGTTGCTTTACATAAATTGGTCCCCAAGCTAATAGTTTATAATTGGAAAGAAGCTGTGGGGTAGTGAAAGGATCCCTAGTGATAGGATCCCACATTTACTGAGTGCTTCTTCTGCATCAGTACATAATGAACATTAATGCAACTTCCCCCATAACCCTTTGAGTAGATATGATGATGATGATGATGATGTCGTGATGATGATGATGATGATGATTTCGTGATGATGGTGATGATTATGCCAGTTTAACATATAAGAAAACCTCTTGTCTGAGGTCACACAGGGAGTAAGTGGTAGAGTGGGGATTAAACCCAGGCTCTAGCAATCACACTTTACCACCAGGCAGTACTGCCAAGCAGTGGTTAATAGGTGGTCACATGTCCTAGATTCTGACAGTCCTTTGTCCTCTCCTCAAGCTAGCTTGGTCAGTAACAGCATCTCTTCAAAAAGTGACTTGTATACACAAGTCTCTGAATTTGTCCAGGGTAATTTTTTATTGTGGCAAAATACACATAACATCAAATGTACCATCTTAATCATTTTCAGTGTATAGTTCAGTGGCATTAAGCTCATGTATATTGTTGGGCAACCATCACCACCATCAACCATCCATCTCGAGAATTTTTTAATCTTCCCAAGCTGAAACTATATACCCATTGTCTAGACTAATTTTGACCCCTGGGTATGATGAACCACTCTCCAGTTGCTTGCAGCCCATTTTTCCAGGGTAGGTACAGTGGAAATTTCCTTTCACTCCTATATTTCATCTCATTAGGGGAGAAAGTGTGGTTTGCTTAAATAATGTTTCCTTTTTCTATCTATTTTGCCTTTCATTTTCACAATGCTGATTTCTCCCTCCTGAATTCACCTTCACAATCGTACATCTTGAAGCCTTCATCTTACGGGTCCTACAAAATGCAAACTGCGTGAGAAACCCAGCCTCCTCTTCTGGCTCTCTTCCCTGCTGCCCCTTGTGAAGAACCCCCAACCCCCTTGGCCTCCCCCACAATACACTGTCCTCTTTGTATTCAGCCTTGTCCTTATACTAAAGTGACATCCCTTTTCTCTTCTCCCAGGGCCCCAGCAGCTACCTCTCTGGCCTTCTGCATTCTTTGTCCACTTGTTGTACATGTTCCTACGCTAAGTTGTGATTTGTGTTTGTGTCATTTTAATGAGTCCTTCGAGGCTGCCTTTGAACTCCCTGCATTCCCCTCCTCCCTCCTCTCAGGCTCTTTTGCTTTCCCCTATCTCGAGCTGGGGGTGACCTCTCCTATTCTCATTCCATCTAGGCTGGGTCTGCTGAGCTCATTCTCTTTGCCCTTTCCCTTCAATGGACCCTGGAAGCCCTCCTCCCTATCTCTGCCACCCCCTCCATCCTGTCCTTTCCTGCTCAGTGGATTTCTGCAAAGCAGTCTCTTCTTGAGGAGGCGAAGGGGCGAGGCTCCTGGCTTCTTGTCTGTCATCTCTGGTGCAGCTATCCTTTCCTGGGACCCCTCTGTCCACCATAGCTCCCTTTCCAGTTCTGTCTCTCTCCTGCTGATACTTTAAATGCAGCCTCCTCCTTGTTTATCTCCACCTTCTCAGAGATACCTAGGTCACTCTGCTCTTCCTTTTCTCCTTTCCCTCTGCCATTCGAAGGTGGCCTTGTGGTCCTGCCTCTCTCCCTAGGCAAAGCTCATGCCCAGTGCCTTTCTGCCAATGGCACAGCTGAGTCATTGAAGCCCCTTGTCCCACCGGTGATTTCTTGTACAAAATCCATGTCCTGTCTTTGGGTCTCCTCAACACCTGCACTAAAAACAATTTCCAAAACAAAACTGAAACAATGACAGCTTTTTTCGGACTTCAGCTTTGCAATTATGAAGTGTCCCCTAGAGTGACGAAGACTAAATCCTACTGAGTTCTTATAATATGTTCCATGTGTATGTTCTGGGAAATAAACCCCAAGGAAGCAGGGTTCCTTCCCCAGACTGAAATCTTGCCTGAATCAAGCTGGAGAGCCCCACTTGCCCCACCAGCTCTTTGGGTCACACTTGCAGGCTCAGGCAGGTCCCAAAGCTATCTGCTTCTTGTCCTGCAACTATAAGTACATCTACAATGGCTGGCTAATCAGGTCAGGGTTTCATTCCTTCAGAGAGTGAACAGATTCCCTGACCATGGCCTGCCAAGTGGAATCATCCTGCCGCCACTCTGGCCCCTTTTCTCCTGATATGGTCTCCACCACAAATCAAATTTCTTTGCTCATCTGAAGCTTCCATCAAACCTCTCATTCCCCAGGATGTGAATTACTGTTAATCGGTCTCATGGGTCAGTAGCAATCAAATTAATAAGTAAGGTCCCCACCAGATTGTCTCTTGCTGAGCAGTTGTTGTAGTCCTCCCTCCGGACAATCTTCCCCTGCAGAGGTTTCCAGCTTTTCTCGCCCACCCTGTGGAAATAGGAGACTTGCTTCTCACTTCCCCCCTCCCTTCTTTCCTCTCAATGCCTTTAGTGAAGACACTGCAGACACTGCAACATTATCCTCAAAACTCTTCACATTTACCTTTCTTCTTCCGATCTGTCCTGGTTCTTAGAGTTTTCCTTATCTTATCTCTTCTAAAGGGCTCTTTCTTGCAACTGACTACAAGGTAGTCAAGTTTCCTTCCCCATCATGATTTATGCTCACCCTGTCTGTCATCTACTTCTCCCTCTGGGTCTGGCAGCCTGAACTGATACTTCTTCAGAGCTACTTACACCTTTTCCTGGTGGTCATGATGTCTTCTTCCCTGCGTTTATCGTTTACTTACAAGTGACACTTGTTCTAACCTTCCAGTGCCTCTTTAGGTAAATAGGGCAGGGATCATGTAGCATCTAAAATTTGCATGTGGGAAAGGTGAAGCCCAGAGAGAGTTCATGATTCGCCCAAACTCCCTTGGTGAGTTGGTGTTAGGGGCAAGACTATGACTCAGGCTTCCTAGCTCTTAGTTGGGTAGTCTGTCTACTAGATGCTGCCACGACACATTATCTAAGTAATTTCTGACTTAGACCAACCATCTATGAATAACCCTCATTTCCTGGACCATGCCTGCCACTGAGAAATTGAGGGTCTGGTTACAGTTAAGAATCTCTAAATGACTTGAGCTCCAACCAAGGGTTTCTGAGCTTTTAATAGCAGTCCTACTGTGAACAATTGTGTATTAAGCACATTCTGCATCTCCTTGACAGTAAGGTCTGTGAGCAGAAGAGGGGCACGAGATGACCCCACTCTTTGCCCTTACCAGGACTTCCACCCACTTTGTGGCTTTATCACAGTTCCTCCTTTAACAAAGATCGTTTACCTTCTGCTCAAAATATTCCTGTTTTCTCCCTCTTTCACTCTTTCCAAATCTCTCTCTCTACCATAGCCCTAGCCCCATCATTAATTTGCTGTGTGACCCTGAGACAGTCATTCACTCTCCTTGTCCCTCATCTGCATCTCCTATCCCTCATTAATAAAAAAAAGTCATCTATTTCATCTGGACTGGTCCAAACACCAGAGCAGAGGTTTGATGAACAGTATGCCTAGAAGGATTTAGAGAGAGGAATCCAAATTGTATCAAAGGACACATACAACAAGACCCGAATGGATTTGACAACCCCAATTCCTGGAGAGAAAGAGTTAATATCATAAAGATGCAGATATTTTGCAAATTGATATAAAAATGTGATCCAAATTGAAGAATTAATAGTGACTTTTTTTGAGCTTAACAAATTGATTCTGAATTTCTTCTGGGAGATTTAATGTAATTATAAATAAGAATTTTTTGAAAAAGAATAAAGGACAATATATATGTATATACTAAATATCAAAATCTATTATGTATATCAAAATCTATTAAAATAGCATAACACTCACAGAAATAATCAAGTAGATCAAATAAACAGAATACGAATTCTGGAAATAAACATATAGATCTGTATATGAAAGTAATATATGATAAAAGTTGGTATTTACAAATCATTAGGGAAAGTAAACATTATTCAACAAATAGAGTACAAGGAACATTATCTATTTGGAATAAAATATACAACCTTATTTCACACATTATACAAAAATATTCAGGTGAGTTAAAAAGCAATATGTAAAAGCTAAGGAGTTTTATGAGAAAATATGAAATAGTATTCTTCTTACACTGAAGTAAAATATTCAAACCCAAAATCCATAAAGTGAAATATTGACAATATGACTACACAGAAGATTTAAAACCATGTGGTAAAATACATACAACAAAATTAAAGTACAAGCAATAGACTAGGAAAAATATTTGCAACACATCTAACAAAGGGTTAATAGTTCTCCTATGCATAGTATTTCTACAAACAAATCAATCAAAAAAATAGTTAAACACAAGAAGTCTTTCACAGATTTTTTTAAAAAATAATACAAATAACTAATAAACATAGAAAATATGTTCAGCTTTACTAAATAAGAACATAAAAATTAAAATAATACACTATTTTCCCAGTCAAATCAATAAGCATTAAAAAATTGGTAACATCATGTATTATTTGTCATGAAAGGAACTAGATATTCATGGACTGTTAAACAAAGTGTACACACATACATACATGTATACATATTTTGTATATGTGTATATATGTGTATAGCCATATATATGAAACTAAGTAATATCTAATAAAGTTTTTATCTATATGCTTCACTACACTAAAATTCTATTTGCAAGAATCTATAATCCATTCTACAAAATACTATCACATATATATAAAGGTATATGTATGAAAATGTTTATTTCAGCCTTGCTTTTAGTAGTTAAAAAGGGAGATGGACAACCTAAGTGTCTTTCAATGGGGAATGCTTCAATTTATTACAGTATGCCCACACAATGGAATACTAAGCAGCCATAAAAAAGCAGGAGGTAGATTGTTATGTCCTGTAAAGACACCCATGATATCTTATTAAGTGAAAGAATAAATTGCTGTCTCATATGTCTAATGTAATTGCAATTTAAATAAATATATACATATATATAAATGAATCACTTTGCTGTACACTTGAAACTAATGCAGTACTGTAAATCAACTATACTTCAATAAAAAAGGACATGGTTATGTCTATTTGTATTTAACCGTGTGCTTACAAGCATAGGCAAGGTCAAGATGTTGACACACCAAAATGATTTAGGGCTTAGCCTTACCCTTTTGATGTGATTGGAAGGGACGAAAATGGGCACTCTCATCTTTTACTTCATATTATTCCCTCAGAAGACGGCAGAATGAAGGCAATATTTACATTTTTCTCTTTGTTATTTAAAATTACAAACAAAATCACTAAAGGAGTCAAAAGAATTAGTGTGAATAAAGAGTCAGTAATTTCATTCATTCATTTAATCAATATTTAAGCACCTACTTGGGTACCGGGCACTATGCAAGGTGCTAGGGGGTACATTGGTGACTAAGCCACGGTGCCTGCCATTAAGGAGGTTAAATATGCATGCGTGTACATAAGAGGGGAATGAGGGTGGGGAGAAAGAGGGAGAGACGAAGAGAAATAAGCATACAATGACGTTCCAACTGGGAAAGTGGCAACATCATCAATTGAAACAGTAAATACTAAGGGAGATTTTGGAAGCAAGAGGTGATGATGAATTTCGTTTTGGGCATCTGGAGTTTTTTTCACTCTCTATAGAGTGAGCATTTCCTCATATCAATCGTCTTTTAAAATATTATTTTTTCTTAACTTCTGAGTAGCATTTGTATAGCAATAGCATAATTACTTAACTAATACATTGAACTAAATGACAATTGGTGGACATTTGTTATTCACAATTTAAGGCTATTATGAGTAATGCCTTGATACATAAATCTTTGAACTTGCCGCTGAAGGAACTTAGGATGTGTATCAATAAAAGTAGAAATCCTGGGCCAAAGTCTATGAAACATTTTAAGACTCAATATACTTATCCTCATTAGCATTAGCACTTAAAGAAAAACTTCCTATTTGGTAGATAATAAATATGGTATTTTAAAATTTGTGGGGTTTACTACTAATATGGTTTTTATGCTTATTGGATTTTTGTATTTCTTCATTGTGAATTGTCTGTTCATATCCATTGACTATTGTTTCTATTGACTGAGTTCCTCTTTTTCTTACTGACTTGTCAAAATACTTGATGTATATGCATTGGAAATGTTGTTCTGACTCTGTCATTTGCCTTTTAATTTTATTTCTGGAGATTTTCTTGACTTATAATTCTTTTTTACAATCAACGTTATCAAACTTTCTCTTTATGGTTTCTTCCTTTGCTTTCAAGCTGAAAATGTTTTATTTACCCCCAAGTCACATTATTATTCACCTCATTTCCCTGTTTCTTCATTATTTCTTTTGTGTATATAAATCCTTTTGCTTTTCTTTATTTTTTAAATTACAAGTGTATTTCATGCTTATTCCAAAATACACACAGATTCTAGGCCGGGGTAGGGGTTGTTTTTATGGGTATATGTCAAAGTTTCATTGTAATATGTCATGGAAGGGAAAGGCCACCAATAAACTAATCAATTGTTTCTATTAGGGATATTTTTATACACAGTTTTCTCAAAAGAAATCTGAATAGATGTATTATTTTGCAACCTATTTTGTTAAATCAACAATATCTTAAGGCTAGCCTTCCATGGATTTTTTTGACCATTTTTAACCATTTTGACCCTTTTAAATGGTCTAAATGACTATATCAAACTTTTTAAACAGTCAGAATTTGTTAAGGAGTATCCTGTGAGGTTTATCTTTGATAACAAATGTTCATAGCAAATAGCTAACCAATTAACCCAGTGCCATTTATGGATTAAGTCATTCTTTTTCCAGATCAGAACTGATACCCTTAATGCTTAATAAATTCTTATAAACTGGTGCCTGTTTCTAGACTTTTTTTTGGTTCCATTTTTTGTCCCATGTCTGTTTCTTACAGTTTTCTTGTGTTATTATAATACTTTTGAATGTCTAGAAGCACAGGTTTTAGAGGGAGGGAGAGAAAAGGAAAATGAAATCGTCATCTTAGGTACAACTCAGTGAACTTCTGAATATCCCTGAGATCCAGCAACATCAGCCCAGCTGCTTTTAACTGTGCAGAGTTTTGTTTGTTGTTTTGGTTTGGTTTGGTGTTTTTGGTTCATTTTAGTTCAGTGGACCTCCTGATAGGACTTAAAGGCAAAGATCTATGCTTACTCAGTCTCCAAATGTCAGTTCTGCCAGGACACAGGAGACGTGTCCAACTGCCTTATGCTATATACTCAGTTTGGTTGCATTGCCCCAGGCCCTGAGGCTGACTTGTGAAAAGTAGTGACTCTACTTGCATGAGCAAGAATTAACCACAGCAATCATTGAGTTGTCCTGTATTAAGGAAAGGTGTGTGTAGCAGTGGGGTAGGGGTGTAATCCCTGGACATAGACTCACACACTTGCTCAGGTCCAACACTCAACACATCACTTGTTCAAGAAGGCACCAGTGGGGCTTTCAAGGACTTCAGATCAAAGAAGCTTAAGCTGAGGTTTATAAAACCCAAAGAAATTTTCACTTCCCACAAATTCAAATCATGCTCTCCTCTTCTCAATACACCAAATCTACATCACGCTTCCCAGGCTCCCCATCATTATTAGTTTATAAAGATTCATTGATATTCAATTAAGTAGTTCTAATGTTCTCAATGCAGCCCTAAACAGCACTTTATAAAAGAATACATCCGCCCTCTGGAGACAGCTGGGGAAGCCAATTAGTCGCAGCAAATTTGCATATCAATCCAGCTGTGGAATGAAGTCAGCCTTGTTCACTAGTTACAATGTGAAGAGCAGAGGGAGGAATCCAAGTGCTCCCTTGTCCTTTATTCCCTTACCTCAAGTGAGCCACAGCTTTCATTAAAAGGCTGTGAATAGTGGGAGAGAACACCCATAAATTCTCCCATTCCCTGCCAAGCATGCACTATCACAGAAGCAATTATTAATTGGGACTGTTTAATGCCCTCCCAAAGGTTGGTACTAATTCACAGAAATATTGTATCACTTTTGCTTCTGGGGTTGAAAAATTGGGTAATAATTCTATTGTCAAGTTAAACGTTAATATAATTGAGGTTCAATTTTCTAATGATTCCATTATATAACAAGGATTTGATTCAACTCAACAAGCATTTAATGAGTCACTACTAGGCTAAGGCCCTGCACAAAGTACTAGAACGTGTGGAAGCACTTTGATAAAGCACAAACAGTAACTTCCAATGAGCATGAATTCATAGACTATGAAAGTTGGAAGGGTCCCTAATCTCACTGAGCCAAACCCTAGATACTTTCACTAGTTCTGCCACTAGAAGCTTCCCAAGACAACCTCTCAGATCTCTGAGGCTATTTATTATTTCTCCCCTGATTTCTCCCTTCCTAAGCTAAACTGAAGCCCTTCCACATTTGGCAGAGTTCTGGTAGCCTTCTACACTGGATTGGCTCTCTGCTATACACGGCAAAGTTGTCCTCAACCTCTCCAAGAGCGTACTTCCCAGAACTGGACCCAATACCTGAGAACTGTTCTGATAAGTCAGAGCAGGACAAAACACCCACATCCCTCTTTCTAAACAACATACCAATTAGTGCAGCTTATGATCAGGATCACCTTTTAGCTGCCACAGCACACTGCTGAGTCACACTGAATTTTCAATGAAAATCATAAAATTAGTAGTATGGCATCAGAGAAAGCCCACAGGTCCAAGTTTGAGTAGCACCTGCAACATTCATTGTAATCTGGTGCAAATTAATCTCTCTAAACCTAAGTTTCCTCATTTGTCCATATTAATCTTTATTTAGCATCCTTTGAGAAGTATCATTCAACCACTAGTCAGAGTATTTCTCAGAGCGATGTGAATTCAGGTGGGTTGTAAGATAAATTTAACAAATTCCCAATTAAAATCCCAACAGGCTTTTTTCAGCAGAAATCAACAAATTTATAAAACAATCTTGAAAAAGAACAAAGTTGAAGGATTCACACCATTTAATTTTGAGACAATATAGAGCTAGTATTATCAAGACAGCATGGTATTAAAGGACGGATAGAAACGTAGATCAATGGAACAGAATGGAGAGTTCAAGAATAGATGAAAATATTTATGATCAGTTGCTTTTTAAAATTGAGATATAGTTCACAAATCATAAAAATTCACTATTTTAAACTGCACAATTCAATAGTTCTTAACATATTCGCAAGGCTGTGCATCCATCACTGCTATCTAATTCCAGGACATTTTTATAATTCCAAAAAGAAACTGTACTCATTGGTAGTCATTCCACATTCCGTACTACTTCCAGTCCCTTGTTACCACTAATTTACTTTTTGTCTCTATGTATTTGCCTATTCCGTACATTTCAAATAAATAGAATCATACAATATGTGACCTTTTGTGTCTGGTTTGTTTTACTTAGTGTAATGTTTTCAGGCTTCATCCATGTCGTAGTATGTATTAGTAATTCATTCTTATTTACAGCTGAATAATATTCCATTGTATGGCTATACCACATTTTGTTTATCCACTTATCAGTTGATGGATATTTAAATGGTCAAAAGTTTTGAATAGATATTTCTCCAAAGATGATATACAGATACTCAATAAGCACATGAAAAAATAAAAGTTCAACATTATCAAATCATTACAGAAATACAGATCAAACCCAATGAGATACCACTTTATTCCAACTAGAATAGCAATGATCAAAAAGACAGTTTTGATGAGGATGTGGAGAAACTGGAGCTCTCATAGACTTCTAGTGGAAATGTAAAATGGTGCAGCCACTCTTAAAAACAATCTGACAGTTTCTCAAAAGTTTAAGAATAGAGTTACCACATGACTAAGAAATTTCACTCCTAGATATATTATAAGAGAAATAAAAACATATATCCACACAAAAACTTGTACATGAATGAATGCTCAATTACTTTCTTGAAGTGTTTTTTCCAGGGCCTGCCCCATCAGAAACACAGCCCAGTCAACAGAGGCTACTGTCTTTCCTTCCTCTCCTGTGCCTAGGATGGACCCTTGTATAAAAATATAATGGCCAACATTCCCGAAGTTTATCACTGGTACATTGATCAAACTTCTTTTATCCTAATCCTCAAGTCAACCATGCTAAATGACTAAGTTAATGGAAAATAATCAAAATCAAATATAATAAAATATTCTGTGTGTGATATAATAATTGTGTGTGATATAAAACTGTTTTCAGTGAACTCAAAGGGTCAGACTTAGTCCTAAAATATTCTCACAACTTTTGAAAGATACTCTTTACTATACTTGAATTATTTGCCCCTAGGGCACAGCCCCACAATTATCAAGTCTTTTCCCACTACCACCATGCATCTAACCTGAAATTCCCTGACAAGAGCCTTTAGACTACATGTTTTGAGTTTCTAGTAATATGATCTTGAAAAATGCATTTTGTTTTCCCTGGACCTCAATGATATTAACTACTTCCTTCACTTCATAGTGTGTTTGAGGATTCAAATAGATAATGAATATGAAGATAATTGGATAGAGATCAGTTGTTCCCAAAAGATGCTGGATTGTGGTAAGGTATGCCACATAGACATTTTAAATTTTTAATCCTAATTTAATTTTAGAAACTACATTAATGTAAGGTTGAAAGTTTCCTTTCTTGGGGAGAATTATCCAACATTCTGATAAAAGACCTTTCTATTTCTAAATGAAATAATGCTAATAGTTAGATGGTAGTTGTTCCAAGTGTCCCTGTTTTAAAAAATGAAATATTGACAATTCTGTATTGTTTTCCCAATTTGGGGAAAAATATAACATATTTCATCTAATTTAAGATGTCATCAATTTTAGGATGCATCCCAAATTCAGAGATGTTAAAACATGAATAAGTAGTGTGTTTTCAAATCTGTGAAATCATGTATCTCTTTTTTGTATCTATAAAATGCTTTATAAATGCAAGTGACTATTATTAGAGGCTAACAATGGTCCTAGATTTATCAGCCAAAAAGGCTTGGTAACATTCATAGTCAGTTGTTGTACACCTCTCATGTTGTTCAGGAAGGAAACTGAAGATCTGAAAAGGAAAAGATTTTTCTATGACCTCGAGACCAAACTGCTTCCCCTGGAGAATTCCCCTCTATCGTAGTCTTGCCCTAAATGGAGGAAAAGAAGGCTCAGGCCAGAGAGGGCTTAGTGTACAGTCTGGATGGTGAGAGATCAAGGTTTTCAAGAAACAAGATGATGTCCCTCTCCACCAATTCCATCGCGAGATTGTTTCAGCCATTATAATAGCTACATTCATTGTCTCTGATTCAGGATTAAAATGAACACTCTGGCCAGATCATAATTATGAGGAGTCCAGGAGCCCAGGGTAAATGGAGTTTGAACAACAAACCCAGAGTACTGCTCATCTTGGCTTTGAGTCAAGAACAAACATAAATGGAAAGTCAAGGTAAAAATGTCTGTAATTCTATCTTCAGTTTATTTCACTTTTTTCTCAATTATATGCTTTTTACTAATTAGACTTTTTCTAGTGTATCCCAACAGATGCCCACCTCAGGTTCATAGAAGATTTAGGCAAAACTAAAAACTCTAAGTCACACATGAATTTGAGAACATCCCTGAGAGAACTTCCTGAAAAGAAAGAGTATTCTTTTGTTCCAAAGGAATCAATCAAAGTTTGGATCCCAGCAGGAGTTCCATGTAAGGACTGATGACCAGGGGTCCAGAGCAATAGTTCTCAAATGTAGGTGGAGGGGAAATTTTGTTCCCCAGGGGATGTCTGGCAATGTTTGGAGACATGTTTGGTGGTTACAAGTTGGGAGGTGTACTACTGGCATCTAGTGGGTAGAGGCCAGGGATGCTACTAAACATTTCATAATTCACAGAGCAGCCCTCCATCACACACACAAAAAGTTAACCAGCCCAAAATGTCAATAGTGCTGAAGTCAAGAAATCCTGTCCTGGTAGGATGATCGTTTGCTCAGCAAATCTCACAGTGAATCTCAGCTTGTCACTGACTAGCAGAGTACCTACAGATTTCTAAGCCACTTTTCAGCATCTGTAAAATGGGGGAGATGGTAACATTAGCTATGTTACAGAATAAGTGCTTGATGAGTGGTCAGTATTCTCTCATCCCTCAGTTGTGCTGCTTGCTAGGTCCATGACTTTGGGCAAGTTACTTAACCATTCTTAGCCTTCATTTCTTCATCGGTAAAACAGAGCTGTGGGGGCTCATAGGAGACAGCACTTGAGCTGGACTTGAGACAAGCTGGTTTTTGCCATTATGAAATGAAGTGGGGAAGTGCCAAGACAAGAGAAATTATTCTTGCATGGACTAGGGGCTTAGAGGAAGAGGCACTTTTGATCTCATGCCCACTCCCTCTGACTACTTTCACTCTGCAATGGTCTGGTGGCAGATGAGTGAGGCAAGGAGATATGCCAGTGTTCTGACAACTGAGCTGTCCCTAAAGCATTGCATGGCATCAGGGTGACAGCCAATCACCAAACATTATGAAAGTCCCTATTATGTACTAGCCACCCAGCTAATCAAAGGGTAAAACAAAGGGAAGAGAAGGAGAAGAAATTCACATACACTGAGCGCCTACTGTGTCCCAGATACTGGGAAATGGGCTATGTAATTCCATTTGGTCATCACAATATCATATTAAGTGGGAATTACTGTGTGTATGACTATGCCCAATTTTCAGGTGAAAAAATAAGCTTAGTGAAATAAGTCCCCTGCCAAATTCACACAGATGCAAAATCAGAACGTACTACTAATTCTGTGAGTGTGGAATAAGACATGCTCCAGCCATTCTCTCTGCTCTCAAACCACTAGGATCTATAGATGTGATCCTGAGCAAGTCCCTTCCTCTCTTTGAGACTCAGTTTTCACACATGGAAAGAGATGGTTTTGGACGAGATCCCCTCAAAGGTTCTTTTTATTTCTGACTCTCTCTGACTTTACTTAAATTGAATTAAAAGAAAAATCTCTGGTATTTTTATTCTTTCAGCAAGTTGTCCAGAAATCATTCTGACAGAATCCTTCTTTCTGATTTGGCAAACTGGTTAATTTGCAAGTGAAAAAGTGCTTTTTCTGAGGCGAAATGGAAAACCAGGAAATTTGTCAATTAACTAATGGCAATGGGACTAAGAATGTACCAGACACTGTTCTAGAAGTTCCCAAGATAAAAGAAAAAAATGAAATGTTAACCCACTCTCAAGGTGCTGGTGGTACACTAACCTACTCTGGGATGGGAACAGAGTGACTCAAGCACTTTCCTACCAGAAATCCCAGCTAACCCATGGTAGTATCCAGTGCTTTAGAGTTTCCAGAGCATTTTTTACATTCACCATCTCACTTTGATGCTCTCAGTAGCCTTGTAAGGTAGATAAGGAAGATTTCACGAGCCTCATTTTACAGATGAGGAAACTGAAGCTTATTCGAAATTAAGCATTTCAGAGGCTGGTTAGTGAGTGACAAAGCAAGGAATACATTCTTGAGTTCTCTTGACTCAAAAGTCAAATGTCCTTTCCCTCTTCCATCATTGTCTTCATTTCTTTAAATCAAAGCTGCCATCAAATGTTTGGTAGCTGAATAAAGGTTTTCCCTAAAAATATAATCTCTTCTAGGAACATTCCACTTAGATCTTCCCCCAAAGAGTAATTCAGTTGATGGTTTGGTCTCTAATTTTTACAAAGGACTCTTTCACTTCAGCAGAATCTCATAGAAAACCTAGTGAAGGTGTCAGCACACAGGAGTAAGCAGGGAGAAGTTCTCACATTCACTTTGTGTGCCTTAAACTTGCATATTGCTTTGTTTTCTTGCTAGGTCAAAGTCAAAATACTGGCAAAAAGGACCATAAGTTATGTGGTGATGCCATTTGCTGTTCCTGAGGTAGTGCTTTTCCAATCCATACTCAATCTCTAGCATCCTGTTCTGATCTGCTTTATTCCCCTGATCTCTTCACTCCTTGTGAGTTCTACCCATGTCCCCGATGAACTGGGCATCTGATTCTGGCTTCTTGCTGCCTTTTATTAGCTGGGTGGCTGTGTTGCTTCACTCTCTGGGATATAGTTTCATCATCTGTAAAATGGGAGAACAGTGTTAGAATATAAGAAGTGTAATCTAGCAGTGTAAACGAGCATAGGATTGGGGGACACTGGGGTGTTTGAGAATGAGGAAAGGGCCTACAAAATCTATTCTTGGTTCCTCAAATCAGAGATTAGCTGTGTAGTCTAGGCAGGTCAGTGCACCTCTCTGAGTCTCAGTTTCTTTATTTGTAAAATGGTGTTGTAGAACTAAAGTCTCTTCAAGACACACGCAACACTGATATTCCATGTCTCAGCAAGCAGAAATGAACACGTCTGCTAACTGCCCACTCCTACAGTGGGAGACACTGGGAACAGAAGGATGGAAGGGTAGGATGAAGAATTAAGGGACAGGAAGGGGCAGGAGGAGTGTTTTACTTTTTTTTTCTTTCTTGGGAGAATAAATAGACTAAAAACAGAGAAGCCAAATTATTTAAACTAAAACCAATTGACTTAAAAGAAAAGAAAAATGTTCAATGTTGCCAAATCAAAAGATAAGGTTAGCACTTCAGCTGTCAGAACACATCAGCTGAGTTCCAGATTTCCTGGATGGAGAATTAGGAGAGCACTAAGTAAAACCACAAAAGACCAAGTCGCTATTGTGGGGGTGGGTTCCAAACCCCAGAATCTTGAGGTGGAGATGCCTATATCATCACACCCTTCTGCAAGAGCATTTCATCTCTCTTTCTTAGAGACTCCAAACAGCAAAATCAGGTAAATTTGCCTAGTGTCAATGCAATAAAGTGGGTTGTGAGAGATAGATCTTGGAATAGGCATGACACCCAAGAAGATTATGTGAGTTAATCTATATTATAATTTTTAAAGTTCAGTTCCATTATTTACAATAGTGAAAAATTGGGAGGTATAGCTCAGTGATAGACCACATGCTTAGCATACACAAGGTCCTGGGCTCACTCTTCTCTGAAACCTGAATCTTGTTCCAGCTACTGTCATACCTCCTTACCCCCTCAACAAAATTTCTTGAAAACAGATAGCTCTTGGTCACTGCCTCATTTCCCTTAGCTCTCATTCGTGGTTCAGTCTATTGCAAGTCTGAGTGCAACCTCTACTCTTCTCCCTGAAACTGGTCTTAAGGACCAATTCAATGGACACATGTCAATTCTCATCTTATTGGCTCTTCATTGAATTCTCTCTTCTGCCCTTGTTTCCAGGACTCCACTTCCTCTTCATTTTCCTTCTATTTGTCTGGTAGCTCTTTCTTATTCTGCTGCACAGACATGTCCTCTTCATGCTCCAAGAAACATCTAGCTATCGAACTAGGTGGAACAACCTTAAGCAGTTGAGAGTTCTCCATTACTAGGAGTGTTCAATCAGAAGATAAGTATCTGCAAGAGATATTAAAGAAGAAATCCCTACACTGAGTATTAAGTTCAATTAGATGACTTTTAACGTTTTTTCCAATTCTAAAATCTTATGTCTACATACCAAGTACCAAATGAAAAGTCTGCTCAAAGAAATGCTATAAGAATTCAGAGGCAGGAGAAAGCCTCCCTAGTTTTAAGCTAATGGAGTCTGAGGGAAGGTTGGCAAATCCTAAAAGACATAATAATTAAATGAAGTAGATCAATTTCAGTCTATCCCAACATAAAAGCTTTCCAAAACTATTGGCTGGGATTTTTACAATTGCTTTCATATGATGAGCCAATGAATGAATTGGATTTTACAACTGAATTATGTAAGTGATAAAATACCTGTCTAGGGTACCCCTTTGTCAGTACCTCTGAACAGACTGTGGGATGGAGGGAGTTGACTGAATAAGCTCCAGAGTGCAAGCCTCTCTTTTCCACTACTGTTCTGTTATCTTTATGTTGCATCCCAACTGCACAGCTCCAGGCTTCTACAACCTGCCGTACATCTTCCTACCTCTTAGCTTTTGCCTGTGCTGTGCCCTCTCCTTGGAATATCCTTTTCCTTCTGAGGTTAATAAAATCTTGCCCATTCATTTAAAAAAGTGTCTAAATATGAACTACCCACACTTTCTTTTTCTTTTTTTAAAAAATTGAAGTATAGTCAGCTTACAATGTGTCAATTTCTGGTTTACAGCATAATGTTTCAGTCATACATATACATAATATATTCATTTTTATATTCTTTTTCATTATAGGTTATTACATGATATTGAATATAGTTCCCTGTGCTTTACAGTAGGACCTTGTTGCTTATCTATTTTATGTATAGTAGTTAGTATCTGCAAATCTCAAACTCCCAGTTAATCCCTTCCCACCCTCTTTCCCCCCCGTAACCATAAGTTTGTTTCCTATGTCTGTGAGTCTGTTTCTGTTTTGTGAATAAGTTCATTTGTGTCTTTTTTTAGATTCCACATATAAATGATATCAAATGGTATTTTTCTTTCTCTTTCTGACTTACTTCACTTAGAATGACGATCTCCAGGTCCATCCATGTTGCTGCAAATGGCATTATTTTATTCTTTTTATGGCTGGGTAGTATTCCATTGTATAAATACACCACAACTTCTTTATCCAGTCATCTGTCTATGGGCATTTAGGTTGCTTCCATCTCTTGGCTATTGTAATAGTGCTGCTATGAACATTGGGGTACATGTATCTTTTCAAAATAGAGTTTCCTCTGGATATATGCCCAATAGTGGGATTGCTGGATCATATGCCCCATTTTAATATGTTTGGATAACACCATAGCCATAAAACATCACCCAGTAATAGGTCAATGTCCATAATGTTTCCAATACAAGGATTTATCTGTCTCTGTCTATACCACTATGTCAATTTGGATCTGTCTGAAAAGGAAGAGGCAAAAAATGGAGAGAATCCTACTACATTTTAACCTATATTCTCAAGTCTCAAGTCTCCCCAGCACTATTCTTTCTACTACTCTACACCACCCCACAATAATCTTTCATTTCTGGGGATCCTTAAAAGAACTACAGGTTCTCTCTAGAGCACTAAGGTTCTGTGGAAATGATTGTAGCCCAAATCCCTCTCTTCTATCGTTTAAGAATAGATTTCTCTTTGCTAATATTTAGGGGTTTGGATAGAATTTATATTCAAAATTTGGGTCACATTCCTTCTGCAGTTTTCTAGATAACAGTATTGCCATCTTAAATTTACAATCACACTTACAGAATTTCCCCTTTATATTTCAAGTTGCTTTTAAATCATTGAACTCTGGCATCTTGAGCTGGTAAAGTTGTCATTTTCAGACATTATTTTAGTAGTCATAGCTGCAGGGCTTAAGGACCATTCTCACGCAAGAAAGCAGCAAAATCAAAATCTTACAGCTGCAAGTTTCAGAGTAAATTATCATCTGTATTCTGGATGATCTGAGAGTCATTTGAGCAGAGGAATATTGTATCTTGGAGTGTAGGAGCCACACAGAAGAGTTGGTTGGGGGTGTGGACTCTGGAGTAATTGGTTTGTATGTGAAAGCATGTTCATAGGACATCATTTACTGTCTCCAGGAATTGGCTGGCCCCAGGGAGAAGCAGTCCCTCTAGAGTCAGCAGGGCCCTGAGATGCCAAAGCATCAAAAATACACAAAATTAAAAAGCATGAAATACACATCAACAAAGTGAAAAGACAACCCACAAAACAGAAGCAATAATTGAAAATTCTATATCTTATAAGGGACTTTTTTATCTAGAACATTTAAAGAACTCTTACAAGTCAAAAAGAAAAAAAGAAATAACCCAGTTTCAAAATGGGCAAAATATATGAATTACACTTAACCAAAGATATAGAAAAGGCAAATAAGTACATAAAAAGGTCTTTAACTTATTGGTCTTCAGGGAAACCCAAATTAAAACCACAATATTATTACATAACTGTTCAGATGATTATAATAAAAAGAAAGATAACTGTTAGTGAGAATAGAGTGAAACTGGAACCTTCATTTAAACACACAGTTACCATATAACCTAGAAATTCCACTCTTAAGAATATATACCAAGAGAACTGAAAACCTCTGTCCACACAAAACCTTGTATACAAAAGTTTATAAGACCATTGTTCATAACAACCAAGAGGTGGAAATTCTAAATGTCCATCAACTGATGAATGAATAAACAAAATGTGGTCTATCTGTACAGTGGAATTTTATTTAATAGTAAAAGGAATGAAACACTGATATATGCTACAAAGATGAACCTCAAAAACTTTATGCTAAGTGAAAGAAGCCAGATGCAAAAAAAAAAGAAAACACATATTGTACAATTCCATTCATGTGAAGTTTCCCAAAAAAGGTGAATGTTTTGAGATAGAGAAGAGATCAGTGCTCACCTGGAGCTGGAGATGGAAATGGAGAGTAACTGCAGATTTCCACAAGGGATCTTTTTGGGGTGATGGAAATGTTTTAAAATTAAATTGTAGTTGATGTTTGCAAAACACTATGAATTTACTAAAAATCATTGGTATGTATACTTAAAACAAGCAAATTTGTTACATAAATTATACTTCAAGAAGGCTGATTAAATAACAACTATATGCTGTACACAAGATACACACTTACAACAAAATTATTGAAAAAGACTGAAAATAAAGGGATAGACAGACGTTCACAAGGCAAATGGAAAAGTGAAAGAAAGTGTAGAATTCAAACCCCAAAGTAGTAGACATGACAAAAAAGGACAATTGTAATGCAAAAGTCACAGTCCAAAATAAACAGATAACACATTAATATGTATTTATAATATTTAATATTTATGCACCAAATGACACAATGACCACCTTTTTGAAGCAAGAACTACAGAGAATGCAAAGAGTCATAGATAGACATTCACTAATAATAGGAAACTTTAGTATATCATTTTCAGTGAAATACAAATCAAGCAGAAAGCAGTATGGATGGAGATAGAAGGTACATATTGATTAGGAAACAATAATTGATAGGATAGGTATTTTGAATATATGTTGAAATCTACATCATAATATTAGTGTCCATGGCACAGTCACAAACGCTGATCATTTATTAGGTCACAAAGAAAATATCAACAAGTACCACCAAATGTGAAAGGTACAAGCAACATTCTCTGATTAAAATGCAGTCACAACTAGAATATGCTAACAAAAACAGAAAGGCTCTTGTACCTCAAAAGTTAAGAATCTCCTATTAAACAACTTCTATGTGAAATGGGAATTACAAACTGAAATTAAAGAATTAAAAAATAATAATATCATTAAAAGCACTACATATCAGAATCTGTGGGATACATTTAAAGAAGTGATCAGGGGAAAATTTTTTTTGTGCATTAAACATTTTTATCTAGAAAATTGAAACAACAAAAAAATGAATAAAGATCTCAGCTCATAAAACTGGAAAAATAATTTTAAAAGTAAACCAAAAGAAAGCACAAAGAAAGACATAATAAAGATAAAAGCAGAAATTAATGAAGAAGAGAATAGAAAAACAGCAGGTCTAAAATATAACTGTATGGTTTTGCACAGATTAACAATATAGAAAAACTACTATCTAACTTTATCAAGAAAAAAACAGAGAAAGGAAGCACAAATACATAAAATGACAAGAGGGAAATAACCATTGAAACAAAAGAAATTTTAAAAAATCATATGAGACTCAATGTAAACAAATTTGAAACCAAATTTGAAAACCTAGAGGAAGTGAACAATTTCCTAAGGAAATCCAAGTTACCAAAATTAATTCCATTAGAGTTAGAAAGTTGAAACATATCCATTTCTATAGAAGGAATATATAACAGGAAGTTATTAGGAGACAATGTCACAAAAAACACCAGACCCAGATGATTTCACAGGGAAAAAGATAAAATTACATCCATAGCTCACACAATAGTCAAAAAAATAGACTCCAACTGGATTTGAGAGTTAAATGTAAAAAATGAAAACATGCAAGAACTAGAAGGAAAAATGGGGGAAATTCTCTTTAACCTTGGCGTGGGAAAAGCCTTTCTAACTATGACCCAAATTCCATAGGCAATTAATTAATCTAATAAATTTAATTACAACTTCAAACTTTTCATGGTAAATGCACTGTAAACAAAGTCAAAAGACAACTGACAAGTGGGTAGAAAATTTTTTCAACATATACCACAAGAGAAAGACTAACAAACCTAATACATGAAGAAGTCTTGAAAATTGAGGGAAATAGAGGCATCACCAGGGAAGAGCAGGCAGTTCAATGTAGCTGATATACAGAGTGGGTTAAGTGAGGGATACTATTAAGCTAAGGTTAGGAGGAGCACAGGAGGAGAGATATACTTAGATCTGTAATTTAGGAAAAGAATAGAAACTCAACTCAGTGCAAATGGATTACAAAGGCAGGGAGAGGGGTTCAGAAGCTTTTTAAAGTAATCCATCTAAGAGATGATGGTAGTTCAAACTAAGAAAGTGAGGATTAAGAAGGAAAAATGAATTAAAGTATTATTGAACAGACAGAATTTACTGGATTTAGAAATCAAATGGATGTCGATGAGGTGGGAGTCCTGGATGAAACCTGGGATTTCAACATAGGCAGTGAAGTAGTGTCACAGAGAATGTAGAGAAATCAAACATTTAAATTCTGTCTCAGGATTAAATATGATGATTCAGATAAATTGTTCAGTACAGAAATTAGGAAATAAGGTGAGCTGTTGTTATTGTTCTTACTTCAGGCTAAACTGGTTTGATTAGTCCTCACAGAATTCATTATCAAGTACTAGTCACAATCCATATTGATGTTCTTTAAGCAGATCTGAGTTCAAATTGCACAACTTTCTAGCTTTGTGACTCTAGACAAGTTTCCTAAACTTTCTTGGCCTTAATCTCTTCCTCTTGGGGAAAAAAAAAAAGAGTAATAATGTCAACCTGGAAGCATTTTTATGAGACTTAGAGATAAGAGGAGTAAACTGCCTTGAGTAATACCCTATTACATAGTAGGAGTTTAGTAAATTATGGCTTAAACAAAAGGCAATATTGTTGGTTTTGGGTCTCTAAATTAAGATAAGAGTAGTCACCCTTGTTTATCTTTATATTTTTCATAGACCCTACCTGCCTAGAAGAGGGTCTTATACATAATAGATACTCAATAAATATATATCAAATCTATGATAATAGTTTTTTTTTTCTTGACCTTTCTTTTTTTCCTGTGAATCTGCCCAAGGCTGTTAACCTCCATTTTAAAAGTATTCCTTTTATTGTTATAATCCCCACTCCTTGCTCAAAGTTTATTTTACTTAATACCTCTCTCTCTCTCTCTCTTACTTCAGACAAATGATGGCTCATGCTTCATAATTTCTGACATTTTCTTATAAAATTTCTTGACAACTGCCCCCATCTCTACTCCAACCTCCCACAAGCATTTCATCCAATAGTGGAATCTCAGTCCCTGTCTGGCTTGACTGCAATGGAAATTACTCAGATTTCTGAGCCCTTTCTGAAACTGTTGCTGATCTCCAGGACTTTGACCAGAATTAAGCACTGTCAATTAATGACATGGTCAAATAGCTTGATGTAATCAAAGTGAACCATAGCCACTGAAAAAGGCATTTAATTTGATCTGAAATATTTGCACAAGAAAAAATATCAAATATCAGGCATGACTTGTGGTTAACAACTCTATAAGAATAAAGAGCAAATGGAAATTGAGTGCAAAGGACCAAAAACGCAATAGAAAAATGAGGAAAATATATGAACAGAGAATTCGACCAAGTAAAGGATATAAAAATGCCCCTTAAATATAGGAAAAGTGTTCAAACTCAGTACATAATTAGAGATCTACTGATTAAAACCACACTGAGGTACCATTTCTTACATATCAGACAGGCAAAAATTTTAAAAGTGTGATGACAGAATTTGTTGATGAGACTGTGGGGAAACAGTCACTCTCATACATTGCTGCTGAGAATACAAACCAGTAAAAACACTTCCAGAGGGAAACTGGCCATACCTAACATAACCTTTCAACCTAGAAATCCCAATTCTAAGAATTTCTCTTTGAAGATGAACTTCCAACAGTCCAAAAATACATATGCACAAGGATGTTCGTTGTAGCATAGTTTGTAATTGCAAAATATTAGAAACAACTGAAATGCCCATAGATAGGAGACTACTTCAATAAATCATGCAACATTGGCACAATGAAGTCCTACACAGTTGTATAAAGGAATGAAGAACTGATACAGAATCATTTCTATGACATACTGCCCAAGAGAAGAAAATCAAAGTGCAGGAGGGTACATTCAGAATGGCAGAGTAAAGGCTTCCAAAAATATACTTCTTTATAAAAAGCAAGGAGAACACTGCCAAAACTGTTAAAATCAACTTTTTCACACCTCTAGAAATTAACCTACATCTTGCAACAACCCAAAGAGGATTTATTTGAGAAAAATGACTGAAAGGGGATTGAAAAGGTTTTTGAAGAAATCATGACTGAAAACTTCCCAAACTTAAAGAAGGAATCAGATATCCAAGTACAGGAAGCTCAGAGGGTCCCAAACAGGAAGAACCCAAATAGACCCACACCAAGACATATCATAATCAAGATGGCCAGAGTCAAGGATAAAGAAATGATTCTAAAGGCAGCAAGAGAAAAGCAAAGAGTAAGTTACAAGGGAACCCCCATAAGGCTCTCAGCTGATTTCTCTACACAAACACTACAGGCCAGAAGGGAGTGGCAAGATACATTCAAAGCCCTGAATGAAAAGAAGATGCAGCCTAGGATCCTTTATCCAGCAAGGCTATCCTTTACGATAGAAGGAGAAATAAAGAGTTTCACAGACAAAAAAAAAGCGGCAGGACTTTAGCAACACTAAACCCATGTTAAAAGAAATATTGAAAGGGCTATTCTAAATAGAAAAGCAGCAGGATGCTACAGAAATGAGAAACGCACAACTGGAAAGGTGATAACTCATGAATTACAAATAAAGTAAACATGAAATTATAAACGAAGACATACAAATCACTGAGAGTGGGAGAGGGAGGCAGGGAAATATAGAATATTTTTTCTTTCTTTTTTAAACTTTTTTTAACAGTAGGATGGGTTTGAGATCATGTTACTATCAGTTTAATAAAAACAGTTATAGTAATGGGTTGATAGATTTACAAAAAAGGGTAACCACAAGCCAAAAATTTACAAAGGAGTCACAAAAATTAAATAAAATCCATGATAATACAAAGGAAAATTACCAAACCACAAAAGGAAGAAGAAAGGAACAAAGAGGATATACCAATCAAACTGCAAAGATAAGTTCAAAATGGCAATAAACACACATCTATCATTAATTACTGTAAATGTTAATGGACTAAATGCTCCAGTCAAAAGACACAGAGTGGCAGACTGGATAATAAAGCAAGAACCTTCAATATGCTGCATACAAGAGACCCACTTTAGGGAGAAGGACACATATAGATTGAGAGTGAAAGGATGGAAAAGGATATTCCATGCAAATGGAAATGCCAAAAAAGCAGGTGTTGCAGTACTGATTTCAGACAAAATAGACTTTAAAACAAAGGCCATAAAGAAAGATAAAGAAGGACATTTTATAATGATTAAAGGAGTGATACAAGATGAGGATATTACACTCGTTAATATATATGCACCCAATATAGGAGCACCTAAGTACATACAAGAATTACTAACAGAGATAAAGGGGGATATTGATGGGAATACAATCATAGTTGGAGATTTTAACAATGCATTAACATCACTGGACAGATCTTCCAGACAGAAAATAAACAAGGCAACAGAGAAATTAAATACTACAATAGAAAAACTAGATTTGGTGGATATTTTCAGAGCATTACACCCCCAAAAAATAGGATATACATTCTTTTCAAGTGCACATGGAACATTTTCCAGGATCGATCATGTACTTGGGCACAAAAGAAACCTCAACAATTTTAAGAAGATAGAAATTATCTCAAGCATCTTTACTGACCACAATGCCATGAAACTGGAAATCAACAACAGAGAAACAAAGGAGAAAAAAAGGAAAGCATGGAGATTAAACAATATCTTATTGAAAAAACAATGGATCAATGAGGAAATCAAAGCTGAAATTAAAAAATACCTTGAGACAAAGGATAATGAAAGCACAACCACTCAAAACCTATGGGACACAGCAAAGGCAGTGCTAAGAGGGAAGTTTATAGCGATACAGGCCTTCCTCAAAAAAGAAGAACAATCTCAAATAAACAATTTAACCCACCACCTGAATGAATTAGAAAAAGAAGAACAAAAAGCCCCAAAAAGCAGCAGAAGGAAGGAAATAATAAAGATCAGAGGGGAATTAAATACAATAGAGATTAACAAGACCATAGGAAAAATCAACCAAACCAAAAGCTGGTTTTTTGAAAAAGTAAATAAAATCAACAAACCTCTGGCCAAACTCACAAAGAAGAAAAAGGAGAGGGCACAAATTAGCAAAATAAGAAAGGAAAATGGAGAAATTACAACAAACAAAATAGAAATACAGAATATCATACGAGAATATTATGAAAAACTATATGGAACCAAACCGGATAACCTCGAGGAGATGGACAAGTTTCTGGAAACATACCGTCCACCAAAACTGAATCAAGAAGAATCTGAACACTTGAACAATCCGATCACTAGAAAGGAAATAGAAATAGCAATTAAAAACCTCCCTACAAATAAAAGTCCAGGACTGGACGGCTTCACCGGGGAATTCTACCAAACATACAAAGAAGAACTCATACCAGTCCTTCTCAAACTCTTCCAGACGATTGAAAAGGAGGGATTACTCCCAAACTCATTCTATGAAGCCACCATCACCCTGATACAAAAACCAGGCAAAGACACTACAAAAAAAGAGAATTATAGGCCAATATCACTGATGAACATAGACGCCAAAATCCTCACCAAAATTTTAGCAAATAGAATCCAACAACACATAAAAAAGATTATACATCATGACCAAGTGGGGTTCATCCCAGGGACACAAGGCTGGTTCAACATACGCAAATCAATCAGTGTAATACATCACATCAACAAGAGAAAGGACAAAAACCACATGATCATCTCAATCGATGCAGAAAAAGCATTTGATAAAACTCAACACCCATTTATGATAAAAACTCTCGCCAAAGTGGGTATAGAGGGAACATATCTCAACATCATAAAAGCTATATATGACAAACCTACAGCCAGCATAGTACTCAACGGTGAAAAACTCAAAAGCTTCCCACTAAAATCTGGGACAAGACAAGGATGCCCACTATCACCACTCCTATTCAACATAGTCCTGGAAGTACTAGCCACAGCAGTCAGGCAAGAGAAAGAAATAAAAGGGATCCAAATTGGAAAAGAAGAGGTAAAAGTGTCATTATATGCTGATGACATGTTACTATATATAGAAAACCCTAAAAGGTCCACACAAAAGCTACTAGAGCTGATTGAAGAATTCAGCAAGGTAGCAGGTTACAAAATTAACGTTCAAAAATCAGTTGCATTTCTTTACACTAACGATAAATCAACAGAAGAAGAAAGTAAAGAAACAATCCCCTTTAAAATAGCACACAAAGTAATAAAATATCTGGGAATAAATCTAACCAAGGAGGTGAAAGAATTAGACACAGAAAACTATAAACCATTGATGAAGGAAATTAAAGAAGACTTTAAAAAATGGAAAGATATTCCATGCTCTTGGATTGGAAGAATCAATATTGTTAAAATGGTCACACTGCCCAAGGCAATCTACAGATTTAATGCAGTCCCTATCCAGTTACCCAGGACATATTTCACAGAACTAGAAAAAATCATAATAAAATTCATATGGAACCATCAAAGACCTAGAATTGCCAAAGCATTACTGAAGAGAGAGAAAGATGCTGGAGGAATAACTCTCCCAGACTTCAGACAATACTATAGAGCTACAGTCATCAAGACAGCATGGTATTGGTACCAAAACAGACATATAGACCAATGGAACAGAATAGAGAGCCCAGAAATGAACCCACAAACTTTTGGTCAACTCATCTTCGACAAAGGAGGCAAGAATATACAATGGAATAAAGACAGTCTCTTCAGCAAATGGTGTTGGGAAAACTGGACAGCAGCATGTAAAACAATGAAGCTAGAACACTCCCTTACACCATATTCAAAAATCAACTCAAAATGGATTAAAGACTTAAACATAAGACAAGATACAATAAACCTCCTAGAGGAAAACATAGGCAAAACATTATCTGACATACATTTAAAAAATTTTCTCCTAGAAGAAATAAAAGCAAGAATAAACAAATGGGACCTAATGAAACTTACAAGCTTCTGCACAGCAAAGGAAACCAGAAATAAAACAAGAAGAAAACCTACGGAATGGGAGAAAATTTTTGCAAGTGAAACCGACAAAGGCTTGATCTCCAGAATATATAAGCAGCTCATACGACTCAATAAGAAAAAAATAAACAACCCAATCCAAAAATGGGCAGAAGACCTAAACAAGCAATTCTCCAAGGAAGACATACAAATGATCAAAAAGCACATGAAAAAATGCTCAATATCACTAATTATCAGAGAAATGCAAATCAAAATTACAATGAGGTATCACCTCACACCAGTCAGAATGGTCGTCATTCAAAAATCCACAAATGACAAATGCTGGAGAGGTGTGGAGAAAGGAGAACCCTCCTACACTGCTGGTGGGAATGAAGTTTGGTGCAGCCACTATGGAAAACAGTGTGGAGATTCCTCAAAAGACTAGGAATAGACTTACCATATGACCCAGGAATCCCACTCCTGGGCTTGTATCCAGAAGGAAATCTACTTCAGGATGACACCTGCACCCCAATGTTCATAGCAGCACTATTTACAATAGCCAAAACATGGAAACAGCCTAAATGTCCATCAACAGGTGACTGGATAAAGAAGAAGTGGTATATTTATACAATGGAATACTACTTAGCCATAAAAACCGACAACATAATGCCATTTGCAGCAACATGGATGCTCCTGGAGAATGTCATTCTAAGTGAAGTAAGCCAGAAAGAGAAAGAAAAATACCATATGAGATCGCTCATATGTGGAATCTAAAAAACAAAAACAAAAACAAACAAACAAACAAAAACAAAGCGTAAATAAAGGACAGAAATAGACTCACAGACAGAGAATACAGACTTGTGGTTACCAGGGGGGCGGAGGGTGGGAAGGGATAGACTGGGATTTCAAAATTGTAGTATAGCACAGGGAAATATACACAAAATGTTATGATAACTCACAGAGAAAAAAATGTGACAATGAGTGTGTATATGTCCATGAATAACTGAAAGATTGTGCTGAACACTGGAATTTGACACAACATTGTAAAATGATTATAAATCAATAAAAAATGTTAAAAAAAATAAAAAAAATAACCACCTCAAAAAAAAAAAAAAAAGAAAAATGACTGAATCTTGATAAGAACAGTGAGTTTAGTGGTGTTTTAACTTGCCCTAATTCCATCCCCGTCTCTTAGCTCCTCAGTAGCTTTGAAAAACAATAGCCCCACAGCTACAGTTGTTCCGAAAACCAGAAGCCTAGTGGTCACTGGAGGGGACTTAATAGCTTTGAACTTACACAAAGCTCTCTGCTTAGGTTTTACTGGTTGTGTCTTTCAAGGAATTGGTCCTTTTCATCTAGTTATCAAACTTACAAGTGTAGAAGTGTTCATAGTATTCTTTTATTATTCTGTTAATGTCTGTGGGATCAATAGTGATAACTGGTCCTTCACTTCTGATATTAGCAATTTATATTCTCTCTCTTGATTTCTTAGTTAGCCTGGTTAGAGATTTACCAATTTGATTGATCTGTTCAAAGAACTGGCTTTTCATTTTATTAATTTTGTCTATCAGTTTCCAATTTTCAGTGTCATTGATTTTTGCTCTAATCTTTATTGTTTCTTTCCTTCCATTTGTTTTAAACTCATGTTACACTTCTATCTCTAGTATCCCAGATCCAAAAACATATAATTGTACACCAGTATTCATAGCAGTATTACTCATAATAGTCAAAAGGTGGAAACAATACAAAGTTTAATTGATAGATGAATGGATAAACAACATGTGGTATATATGTACAAAAGAATATTATTCAGCCTTAAAAATGAAAGAAATTCTGATCCATGCTACAACATGGATGCACCTTGAAACAGTGCTAAATGAAAGGAACTAGATACAAAATGCCACATATTTCATGATGCCATTAATATGAAATATAATAAATGAATGAATCCATAGACACAAAAAGTAGATGAGTGGTTGTCATAAGGGAGGAGGTAATGAGGGATGAATATAATGGGTACAGGGTTTCTTTAGACGTGATAAAAATATATGAGAACTAGATTATGGTGATGGTGGCACACTTTTGTGAAGATACTTAAAAAAAAAAAAAAGCATTGGAGATTGAGGCCAAGGTGGCAGAACAGAAAGATGCTGAGCTCACCTCCTCTCACAAGCACAAGAAAATTACAGCTATTTACAGAACAATCATCAATGAAGAAGACCAGAACCTACCAGAGAAGACTTTCTACAACTAAAGCTACAAAGAAGGAACCACAATTACCTGGGTAGGAGGAGCGAACTCGAAATGCAGTCAAGACCCATACCCCTCAGTAGGAGACCCACAAATGGGAGGATAACTATAATTACAAAGGTTCTCCCCAAGGTACTAAGGATCTGAGCCCCACATCAGGCTTCCCAGACTGGGGGTCCTGCACTGGGAAGATGAGCCCCAGAGCATTTGTCTTTAAAAGCTAATGGGGATGTGACAATGAATTATATGTATGTTTATGTATGACTGAAAAATTGTGCTCTACACTGAAGTTTGACACAACATTGTAAAATGATTATAAATCGATAAAGACTGTTTATATATAAAAAAAAAAGCTAATGAGACTTACTTTCGGGGGTTCCAGAGGCCTGGGGGAAATAAAGATTCCATGCTTAAAGAGCCACACAAAATCTCACATGCTCTGAGACCCAGGGAAGAAGCAGTAATTTGAAACGAGCCTGGGTCAGACCCACCTGCTGATCTGGATAGTCTCCCAGAGAGGCAGGAGGCAACTGGAACTGTGGGGACACAGACACTGGTGCTGGCAGGTGCTATTTTATTAGCCTCAAGACTTGGCCCTGCTCCACCTACCACCCTGTAGACACCCATACTGGGATGCCTCAGACCAAGCAACTAGCCGAGCAGGAACATAACTATTCCAAAAAACTGCGGAGGAAGGAACACTTCCAAACTCATTCTCTGAGGCCAAGGTTAACCTGCTACCAAAACCAGACAAAGATATGACACAAAAAAAGGAAAATTACAGGCCAATATCACTTATGAACATAGATACAAAAAGTGCAGATACTAACTTACTTAAAATAAAGTTCATAGCATATAGCACAGGGAACTATATTCAATATCCTATAGTAACTTACTGTGAAAAAGACTATGAAAGTGAATATACGTATGTTCATGTATGACTGAAGCATTCTGCTGTTCACCAGAAATTGACACAACATTGTAAACTGACTATACTTCAATAAAAATATGTATACCAAAAAAAGAAAAATTGAAAACACAGTGAAATAGCAGTAGATACCTAGTAGAATAGCTGAAATAAAAAGGCTGAAAATACTGAATGTTGGCAAGAATGCAGAGCTCCTTGAACTCTTCACATGTTGCTAGTGAGAATATAAACTGCTCCAACTACCTTGGAAAAGTATTTGGCAGTACTTACTAAAACTAAGTACACATATACTTATGATGACTCAGCAATTCCAATCCTAAGTGTATTTCCAAGAGCAATGAGTTTATATATGTACCAAAAGGCATATACAAGAATGTTCATTAACAGCTTTCTTCATAATAGCTTCCAAACTAGCAAACACCCCAAGTGTAAATCTATAGTAGAATTGATAAGAAGTTGTTACATTCAATACAATGCAATTCTACACAGCAATAAAAAAATTGGACTGCTTCTACCCAAAGCAATACAGATAAATCTCACAGACAAAATAATGAGCAAAAGAAACCAGATTGAAAAGAGTACATTTTACCTGCTTCCACTGAAATGAAGTGCAAGAACCAGCAAAATTAATCTGGAACCTTCTAAGTGCTGGGAATGTTTTATATCTTGATTTGTGCGGTGGTTACCTAGGTGTATACATATGTAAAAATTCATTGAACTCTACACTGAAAATTTGTGTGCTTCACTATACGTAAAAGTATAACAATATAAAATTAAATTAAAAGACATGTACAAAAATCTTTATAGAAGCATTTTTCATAGTTTTTCCAAATCAGAAACAACCCAAAAGTCCATCAGTAGTAGAACCAATAAATAAATTGTGGTATATTCATACTGTAGAGTATTACATAAAAAATGGGGGGAAAAAAACAAACTCCTGATACACACAAAAACTTGAATGAATCTCAAAGACATAACGTTGAGCAAAAGAAGCCAGACTAATATATGATTCAGCAATTCCGCTCCTAGATATATATCCAAGAGGATTGAAATCAGGGGCTCAAATACTTGTAAATCAATGTTCATAGCAGCCAGAAAAGTGGAAACAGCCCAAATGTCCATCAATGGATGAATGGACTAACACAATGTGATGTATCCATCCAATGAAATCTTATTCAGCCATAAAAAGAATGAAGTAGTGATACCTGCTACAACATGGATGAACCCTGAAGACATTATGTTCAATGAAAGAAACCAGACACAAAATGACAAATGATATATATCATTTTTATCTAGGTATCTAGAATAGGCAAATTCGTAGAGACAGAAAGTAGAATAGAAATTAATAGGGCAGGAGGAAGGGGGAATAGAGACTTATTATTTAATGGCTACAGAAGTTTGGCTTTTTTTTAATAGAGGCACTGGGGATTGAGCCCAGGACTTCTTGCTTGCTAAGCATGCACTCTACCACTAAGCTATACCCACCTCCCACAGATTTTATGTTTGTGATGTTGAAGTTCTGGAAATGAATAGTGGTGATGATTGCACAACATTGTGAACGTACTTAATGCCACTAGATTGCACACTTAAAATAGTTGAAATGGTAAATCTTATGTTATGTATATTTTATCACTACTTTTAAAAAGAAGCTGGATATAAAAATATATACTGCATTCTGCCATTTTATGAAGTTCCAGAACAGATAAAATTAATGTATGGTGCTAGAGATCAGGATAGTGGTTGCCTTTGGATAGAGTATTGACTAGAAGGATGCAAAAGGGAGCTTTCTGGAGGGTCAGAGTGGTAGTTACACAGACGTACACCTATGTAAAAAATTGTCAAACTTTCGCTTTTCAGTAAATACATTATATTTCCATTTAAAAAGAAAAAAAAAAGAGTAGAAACTGGGGGAAACTGCTGTTAAAAGTTGCTTGTATTTCTTTATCCCTCGACTGTGGAGATGTGTTTATGAGGCTTCTTGACTTTGGGAGTGAAGAGAGGCAGGATAAGGGAAGGAAGACAGGAGGTGGGCAGGCAGGAATGACGGTCACAGCATGCAGGCAAGCCAAGTGGCTAAAGTGGAAAAAATGCCAATAGTTTTTTTTTTTTTTCCTCTCTCCCATCACCTCTCAGAACCCTGCACCCAGTGTGGAGCATTGCAACACAGCATACTTAGTTTGAACACTTGCAATCTTACCCAAAGCAAAGCTCCTTGGGCGAGGGCAGAGAGGGAGAACAAAGAAGACAAGGGGA
Organism: Camelus bactrianus; assembly: GCF_048773025.1. Lineage (NCBI taxonomy): Eukaryota > Metazoa > Chordata > Mammalia > Artiodactyla > Camelidae > Camelus > Camelus bactrianus. The sequence goes on along the minus strand of NC_133575.1, from coordinate 114,806,137 downwards.
GGGGGTGGTGACTGTAAAGCAGTTTGTGAGCACATGAGTAAGCATCCTTGTCAAGTATCCAGGAATACTTGGCAGAAATGTTGCACAGGGAATCGGCAGTCACTCTGCTGGGGCTTGAACCACTGTAATTTGGGCATCAACACTTAAGATGACCTCTGTTTATACTCACGGTCGGGTTAAAGCGGGATAGAACCACTACATACGCATAACTCTGTGAGTCTGTGTATATGTGTGTGTTTTAAGTGTATATGTTTTCTTATCCAAATTGATATGCTGCCATATATTAATTTGAATCTACTTTTTAAAAAGTTTTTCTTAATTTTGGAGGTTTGGGGGGAGGGGAGGTAATTAGGGTTTTATTTACTTACTTATTTTTTGACAGAGGTACTAGGGATTGAACCCAGGACCTTGTGCATACTAAGCATGTGATCTACCACTGAACCATACCCTCCCCCTGAACCCACTTTTATTTTTATGTAGCAGTTTAGTTGGGGCATTTCCACCTGTTCTTTTGCTTCCCACTCTTGTGCTTCCCCCTACTAGATCGTGGGCTCTGTTTCTTAATCCTAGGAGCCTCTGGAGTTGTGACATTACAAGGGCCCGGCTTCACTCCTTCCATAGGGGTAAAAGAAGACCTGTTTTCGGAAACTGTGGCAGCAGGGTCCTGAATTCCAAGAGCAGGCAGGTCAGGTCATCCACTGTCACCGCACTAGTGAGAACACGCCACACCCAGGGAGCCCTCCTCTGCCCCTACCCCACCCTGACCTGGCCAGTTTGCTAAGCAACACAGCTGAAGAGAGAGGGGTCATGTGATCTGCCCTGGGGTATAGCAGGGAGGGTACTTGCATCCAAGTCTCTTGATCCCCCAAGGTGAATGCTTTTCTACTACCCCCCAACTCTCCCACAGGTAAGTCTGGAAGAGGAAGCAAATTTATCCACAAATCACACACCAAAGCCGCAAAAACACTTTTATTTAATTGCTATCACAAATACAGTATTGAATTAAGGCAGTATAATACATTTCCACTTATCCTGACAAGCTTTTGTACAGTAAACTTTGCTTTAACTGTTAATTTGAATCAGTAATTTAAATTTTTATTAAACAACGTTTTCTTGAATTCTAGAGAAAAATAATTTTCTGGGCTGCCAAGTGTGCTGATACAAGACATCTACAACAGAATACTGTTGATTGTGGAACCTCAGCCAAGTGTAGTGGGCTTGGCTGGTGCTGACAAGCCCTCCTCCCCACCTCCCTCCCCAGCTAGGAGGCTCCGAGGGACAGAGTAGGAGAGAAAGGCTTTTGGAGAAGCATTCCACTTTACAAGTCCACGGCAGTACTCCATTCCCTCCTGGCTACCGGTTTTTACTTCAAATTCCCTCTTGAATGAAAAAGAAAAATGCAAAAACTGATTGTGTAAAAACATCAGGCTGTGTAAAAAAAAAAATCTGAGGTAAAGAGTAGTTGTGAATTATAATATTAAAAGCATGACTGATTAATCGTAGCAATCATAAATTTGAGTTTGGGAAGAAACTAGTTTATGGATGGATGTGTTTTTCTGGAACTAAATGAAAGAAAATCCTGGCAAATACTAGAAAAAAAGTAAGTAACTACAAAGAAGGTAAAAACATCTCATCATTTGCATTCCTGTTAAACTATAAAAATCAGTACCGATGTTTGACTTTTCACAAAATAGAAACAATTCAGTGCGGTGCGGCCATTATCTTTCCTTTTGCCATTTGATCTCATAGGCATAACTATTTATTTTATTAAGAGCTTATCAAGTTGTGTTCTTCAGATATGGGTCATACTTTGTTTCTGGAATTTAGAAAAGAAACTGTTTCAAGTACTTGTACTTCATCGCAATTGCCTTTCGGACTGCCATAAAAGTACAATGAAGAGTTAAACACGCGTAAAGCTCTGCGGGCACATTCACAGAAGGCACACCTTTACCATTGCGCATGCGCTTCTCCCCCACCCCGCAAGGGATGGGAGAAGAAAGCGGAAATGAGGAGAGGGAAGAGAGGGCGACAGGGAAGTGGGAAAAAAATCAAATTCTGCAAGTTCAAGGATCACTGTGGGCTCACAGTCAACCACAGGAGGAAAGGGAGGCTCAGAACAACAGAAGCCAAACTTCAGGGAAATTTTGTGTCTAAAATAGCAAGCACGCACACGCTCACACATTTTCAGAGTTCATTATGTAAAGGAGTATGCCTGAAAGGTGCGTGTAGCTCACACCGCGTCTGCGAGTCAGTGTCTGCATGTGTCTGTCTGTGTATAGATGCACTATGGGGTCTCCCTTTGCATTACATATGCTAGACAAACCCACTGCTTGCCTACCCCTAAAAGCACTTTTCACACGGCCATTTCATCAGAATCAGCTTCAACATCAATAACCACAACCTCATGGTAATCATTGGTGGCAGTGGTGACCACAGTGGGGTCAAGAGGGGCAGTAGCAGTGGCAGGCTCCAACAGGCTGGCAGCAGGCTCAGAGGACTCACTGGCAGGGCTGGAAGCAGGCTCAGAGAGGTCAGTGACATCACACTCTAGGTGGCCAGCAGCAGTGGTCTCAGGGTGGCAGGAGGCAGTGAGCTCAGGATGGTCAGCAGCGGTGGGCTCAGGCTGGCCAGCGATGACAGGCTCAGGGTGGCTGGTGGCAACAGGCTCAAGAGAGTCAGCAGTGGCAGGCTCAGGGTGGGTGGTAGCAGGCTTGGTGTGACCAGTGGTGGGTTTAGGGTGGCTGGTGGCAGGGCTGAAGGCAGCTTTGGAATGGCTGCCAGTGACAGGCTTGGGGTGGCTGGAGGAAGGCTTGAAATGGACAGAATCAGCCTTGAAATGGACAGAGGCAGGCTTGAAATGGACAGAGTCAGCCTTGAAATGGACAGAGGCAGGTTTAGGGTAGACAGTGGCAGACTTGGGGTGACCAGAGGCAGACTTGGAATGGCCAGAAGCAGGTTTGGAGTGGCTAAAGACAGACTTGTGGTGACCAGAGGCAGATTTGCGGTGGGCAGAGGCAGACCTGGAGTGGCCAGAGGCCGGCTTGGGGTGGCCAGACGCTAGCTTGGGGTGGTCAGAGGCACGTTCAGGTTGGCCAGCTGCAGCATCACCAGGTAGTGGAACATTCCGGACGTTCATTGGCACTTCCTCCACAGCAGGACTGGCATGGGCATGGTCTTGTTCGCGGGCTTGGTCGCGGGCTTGGTCGCGGGCACGGGCACGGGCACGGGCAAGGGCACGGGCCTCCCGCATCTCACGAACGTCAGTGATGAGGCTGGAGAGGAACAGGATAGGATGCCGCATAGCATGGAAGATGGTCCAGTATTCTCTTCGGAAATTCTCATTGAGGAGCCCGTAGATCACAGCGTTGAGGCAGCTGTTGAAGTAGGCTGTGAAGTAGGCTGCAAGATAAAGCCAGCTGGGGATCTTGCCTGCCGTCTCCTTCGGACTGACAGCCACCAAGACAGTGAGCGCGTTAATAGGGCACCAGCACACTGCAAAGAGGAGGAAGATCACAAACATGGTTAGAAAATTGCGAACCTCAGCAAGCTGGTGGTTGGGATTTTGCCCAGCCGGGTCACGGGCTGCCAGCACTTTGGTCCAGATCCTCACGTAGCAGAAACCCACGATGAGCAGAGGGAGGACAAAGTGGATGCAGACGATGGTCACAGCAAAGATGGGGTTGTTCACATAGTTGAAGATGCAGGTATAGGTGCGAGGATCATACTCGATGGTACCAATGTACATGTTGGGCAGGACAGCCAGGAGGGTCATGATCCAGGTGACGACCAGGTAAATGCAGGTATTGCGCACACTGAAGATCCGCTCGTACTGGAGGCTGTGACAGATGTAGCAATAACGGTTGATGGCGATTGCCACAATATTGAAGATAGAACCGACCACACTCAGCCCTGTGATGAATCCAACCATCTGGCACTGTAACTGGCTCAGATCCCAGCCCCCAATAGCCATGGCATGCAGCATCAGAGGATAGGGGTAGATGGCCACCAGCATGTCGGCCACGGAGAGGCTAACCACGAAGATGTTGCCTGAAAAACATATCGAGGAGGGGGAGGGGGAAAGACAGAAAAGAATAAATGGTTATGTTTGGAAATTTACAAATTTAAGCTGGAGGAAAAGGCCAGCTGGAGTTGCGACTATTTGGAATTCTAGAATTCTTTTAAAGAAATACAGTTGTGTTTTGATTTTTATTTACAAGCATGTCCTAGGTGATTCTGATGCACTAGCAGCTTTGGGGGACCTGTACTTTGACCACCGTTTTTTCCTTTCAAACAATGTCATCTCTGCGTTGGGAAAGAAGTGAAGTGATGTCAGAAAGCAGTAAGCACAAAAACCTGCTGAGGAGCCCTTCACAGGGACCGTCGACGTGTGTGCGGCCACCATTTTAAACAAAAACAAAATGCAAACTTTTTCGGGGTGGGGGAAGTAGAGGCGAGCTAGATGAAGCTGTCTGTAGGAAACAGTCGAAGATGGGGACTGGAGTAGGGGGGCAGATCTGAGGAAAGTCAGGAAAACTCCATCTCCCCCTGCCCCGAAAACAAAATAATAAATTAGTCCTCTGCCCTCTCTCACTTACCATTGCATTTACCACGCAAACATGTCTAAAGAGAAATGCCCGAGCAAGGGCACTAGAGGCCATAGTTTTGTTAAATGGGGTTTCCCCGCGGGGTCATACAATAATCTAAGACCTAACCAAGTAAATACTTACCATTTCCGAGGTAACCTAAGAGTAAAAACTGAGAGAGAGGGGAGAGGGAACCCTGTAAAACTGAGTCTTAGAAATAGTGAGGAAGGAGGGGAAAAAATCAGGAAAATCTCTGCAAGGATTGACGTAAGTGCCTGCTTCATGCGGGTCCCCACGCAGAGCCGCGCATCGGCATGTTCACAGCCTTGCCATGGGCTCCCGGCCCCCGGCCCAGGGCTTTACTGGAGCCTGCGGGCTAAACAAGAAAGTGCAGGGGGCGGGCTGCCCCCACTCCTATGTTGTAGGGCGGCGGTAGGATCGTTTTTTATAAACTTGTAAGGCCGAGTGCAGGCGCAGAGCCCTCTTTCTCTGGAAACACCTCGTTGCTAGTTAGCATTGGTTTGGCAAAATATTACATGTCATCTTGGCCTGGGAGAAAACGAGCACTTTTAAAAACGGAAAAGGAATGTCTCCTTCTGCCTCCATCCAGAGCGTTGCCAAGTCGCGGCCTCAGCTCTTTCTACCCAAGAGGTTCTTTCTAGGGTTTTCCCTCAAAGTAATGCAGTCGGAGTAGAAAAGCGGGAAAGGAGGGGGGGGGGGCAAGGCCTTCAAAACAAAACCACAGCAACCATAAACACCTTTATTTGAATTATACAAGGAAAAGGAGAACTAGAAAAGGAAAGGAAAGGAAACGGGCTTTGCAGGTGCCCCCTCGGGTGGACTCCGGAGTCCGGCACCTTAGGACCACACTGCTGGAGAGAAGGCGAGGTCCAAGTGTGCGGCCCCAGGTCTCCAGGGGACCGCGGAGAAATCAGACACACCCATCAGAGTTTAAAAGAAAACTTTTGATGACTGCGCGTCCGTCAGTGCATTTAGAAATTTGTGTGGTGTTTGTGATTTCTCGTCTGAGCAAAATAATCCTCCAGAGACTGGCTGCCTCCTCTCCCCCGCACCCCGCCTGCCGGGGTCCTGTGGGTGCCCGACCCCCTAAGACCCCGCCCCCTCTCTCTCTGCCCTCTGGCCCCAGGCCGCCGGGATTCTGGCGGCGGAGACCCTAGGCGCCGCCCCCTCCCTCCCCGGGCCTGAGCTGGGAGTTTGGGCCCCTTCGCCCCTCCCCCCCACCCCCTCCGGAGCCCTCGCCCGCCCATCCTGCAAACGCAGCACGCCGCCCTGCCGCGTCTGCCGCCCGAGCCCCCGACACGGGTCGCAGCGCCCGGCATCCTCGCGCACTCTCCCCCAGGCCCTCTGGCAGCCGGCCCCGCGACCCTTGGCACTGGCAGGCTGCAAGGGGAGTCTCGCTCGCCGCCACTCCCCGTCCCGGCTTTGCAGTCTCTGCGCCCCCGCCATCCCCTCCCTCTGTGCTCTCCCGCAGCCGTCCCGCGACCCTCACGGATTCTGCGCTCTTCTATCCCCTCGGGACGCCAAGCTCCCGAACCTTTCCGCCGCCCCGTCCCGCGACCCCCCGGTACCCCGCTTACGGACTTCGGGATCTCCGCCGCCGCCGCCGCCGCCGTCGCTGCCACCGCCTGCTGCGCGCAGCCGGCCGCTCGCCTCTCTCCGCCGCGCGCCCTGGGACGGACGGGCGGACGGAGCTCGGCTCCACGTTCAGGCGTGGGGGTCTGCGCTCCGCCGCCCGGGAGCTGCCCGGGAGCCGCTGTGGAGCCACAGGGCTGCGGCGCGCGGGGGCTCGGTCGGGCTTGGGCGCGGCCGCCGCGCTGCGCTCCACCAAGCGCCGCCTCAGCCGCCTGAACTTAACTTTACCGGAGCGGGTCGCAACCCTGCTGCTCCCTCCGCGTCAATTCCTCCCGCGCTGCCTCGGCGCGGCCACCTCTGCAGCATCCGGCTCGGCGTGCTGTCCCCGGGCGGCCACCGGACTCTCCGCTTGGGTGCCGGCTCCCGCTGCATCAGGTCCCCGACAGGGCCGGGCTCGGCGGTCTGCCGCGCACCGCGGGGACCCGGGATTTGCCTGGAGAAGCTCTAAGTTTATGGGGCCCCAGCGAAACATCACCACTCGGGTTCACAGGGAATTGGGGAGCAAGGACGTTCAGTTTGAAGGCCCGTCCACGGGTTCCCTATTCCAGGCTCCCAAACTAACGCCCTAGGGGTTGGAAGTGGTTGCGCTGGGTAGGGAGCAGGAAGAGAGGCTTACCGGAATTTCGGAGCTTCTTGTTCTTCGACACAGCCAAAATGACCATGGAGTTGCCAATCAGGTCTACGACGATGGTGATAACCATTGCGCAGAACATAAAGATGATTAGAGCCGGTGGGTAGTCTGGCTGTGGCAGCTTACAGCCAATACAGCCATATGGGGTGGGAACGGCTAGAGTAGGAGGCCCCATGTTGCTGCAGGAGACCGTTAGGTTCTCCCAGCTGGGCCCGGACAGCAACCACCTGCTCTGTAGCCAGGAGCTTCCAGGAGCTTCGGGAAAGCTGCCACCTCTCTGAAAGTCAGAGAACAAGTGACAGCATTTTCGCCCCGCTCCGATGAGCTTTTAAAGCCTCAAGAGGCGGCTAGCCCCACCCAAAGTCCCTCCCCCCAACCAATCAGAACTTTCCTGACCACCCCCGCTTTGATCTCCATCTCCTCTTGGACAAATCCACATCGAGGTGTCGTCTTGCTTCCGACTGCCTTGTATGTGCTTCCCCTCTAGCCGCTCCCCCTCCCACCACCGTCCCTCAGGTACCTTGCTTCGTGACCAGCTCAGAATCCACCTCCCCCTCACCAACCACTGCTCATCCGTTTCTAGCAAGTTCTCCCTCCCACTCCTACGCAAGTAAACGTTGTTGTCTGCAAAGCAGAGCCATGGGGTTTCCTCTTTGGATCCAGTGCCAACCCAAGCCAGTCTGAAGCCCCCAGGAGAGTGTAAGGGGTGGCCAGTGGCCCCTTGAACCATAGATATTTGCCCTTGCGATCTCCTTAAGAGGGTCATCCCATCCCAGGGCCCTTGCAAGTTCAGTGCCTTCTGTACTCTGCGGGGAGCAGGAGATAGCTGCCTGGGGGCGGGGGGCTTCCATCCCTGGTCTGGGCCCCCATTCTGTAGGGAGCTTATCCCCACTCCGGTGCCTGGCAGGAGTTGTTTGGCTCCCTTAGCAGCAGGAGCGGGTGGCTGTCCAGTCCCCGACTTGTGTTCTCCGTGAGGAGATGTCCCCTACACCAGGCCCCGGGAACAGGGATCCAGTCTGTACTCTGGGAGTGAGGGGAGTTAGCTGGTGGCCGCTTGCCCCCAACTTCGGGGCAAGCGAGAGTGAGAGCTCATCGCCTTCCCCTCTGCCGGGCACCCTGACTGCAGGGGCTTAGAGGCTGCTCTGGGAAAAAGTAAAACAGGTGGGGGGTGAGGGGACCTTCTCTTGGGCCGCCGCTCCTCAAAGAAACCCGGGGCGAGCCGCTCCGATTCTCGTCCTCTCTCGAGGTGCTCCGCACGCTTTACAGCGCGGCGCGGGGCGCTGGGGTAAACTCAGGGAGCTGTGCCGGAGCAGCGGGACAGGCGCGGAGATGCCGGGCTGAGTAGCTTAGAAGCCAAGGGCAAAACAGCGGCCCCCGCCCCAGGCATAACTCATCTCAACCCACCTCCCTTGCCTTCTCTTGCCAGGCTCTCATTTCGACCTCAGCTGGGTCGGGCCGCCCCATTGCCCCTCGGATCTCCCTCCCTAGGCGATACGGCTCCCTGCGGTGCGCCCAGGCTCTTGGAGAGCACGGGCCACGGGAAATCCGAAAGGTTCGGGCTAAAAGGACGACATTAGGATACTCGCTCCCTCAAAGACCTTGGTCACGGGGGTAGATATTTTGCCGGCTACTGAAAGTTATGACTATTGTTGAGAAGCCTCCCAGAAATTTTCAGCAAACACCTAGCAATTTGTCCCAGACTAGCCTTCCTGCTGCAGTGGGGGAGAGGGGCTTGGACTGTCCCGGAGCGCCACCGTCTGGACACTGCCTCCCTCTTGCCCCACGGATAGGGGGGCGGACACGGGGAGGGGGGATGGAGGTGGGTTCGGCGAGGGACTTCAACATTCAGGGACCTTTAACGGAAAGATAGATACGGCTGAAAATCAAGATTGCATGCACTTTCTCCAGCTGAAAAACCCAAACTAGTAACGCGTCCCCTTGTTTGAAGACGAACCCCCCCCCCCCCGCCCCAATCCTGTTAACGCTGCTGAGAGGGGAATCCGCCACGAATAACGATCTCCCGCCTGGAGCCTTATCTCACTCATTATCTCGCTGCTCCCGGTCGGCTGGAACCCGGGCCGGGCCGCGCGCTCTCAGGGCTGGACTTAGCCAGGATTTATCGTAAATGCAGCCCTAAAACAGGCTCTGCTATCCTCCTTAGGCAACTGTGAGCCCCGAAGAGGGACCAAAGCCTAAAGTCCGTCCACATCGTGGAGTAGTTCGTGGAGTAGTTTGTTCACATCAGGCTGCTGGTGCTGGTTTCCCGAGGGTTTGGGTCCTTTTTCTTTTGGCAAAGAGCGGGGTTTTTTTAATTCAAATAAGCAAAATTGTGAACGAAAAAGGGAAACCAGCATTCTAATGATTTAAGACACTAGAGGGTCCCCTACCCAAGCCCCTCCTCCGCAAACAATCCTGTACAGAGAGCTGGCAAACCGTTCTCCAGTGCACCCACAGTACTTCTGAGACGAGGTGGCCCCAGAGCTAGTGGAGGCCCAGGACACTGGGAATCGTAGATGAACATGGCTGGACTTCCCTGGTACTGAGGAGCGGGCAGGAGAGAGGGTGAGCTGATCCCTGGCCCCAGCCCCTGTTTTGACACTGCTTGGCCATAACCTCATAGGGGCTTGGACTTTTCAGTGCTAAGCAAGTGGGAGAGGCAACTATTTTAATAATGGGGGAGGGCGGAGAATTCTGCATCTAGTTAAATTAATTTTCTTATTTTTATGAACTATCTGAATAAAGATGCTGAACATTGTCCTTGTACTAAGAGAAGCAGATAGATATTGAATTATTATGTAGATATACATGAGGAAGAAAATCAGTCAGGCTTTGCAAGGGTAGGACAAGACCCATATGCAATAGGTTCTGTTACTTTGGAGCAGTTAAGAGGGGAGCTTTTTATTGGGAAGACTGCAGTGCATATGGTTTATTTAAGCTTCCAAGAGATTTTTAATTAAGTGTATTTCTAAAATTTCTGCTAAGAAACCCGAATAACTGGGGGTGGAGAGTAACACTTTACTGGGGATTGGAAAGCTATTAAGATACAGATGCAAATTAGAGGAGACCTAGGACATTCCCTGGGGATCCCATATGGAGATTGGAAAGGAGAAAAGTCAATGGATAGTGGACAGGGAATAGCATACAGAGTTTGCAGTCCTGAAACACAGTGGGGTCCCAACATGGTCCCTTCTCCTAGTCACTTATTATGAGGTTAGAGAGACTACACAGTCTCCCAAAAGACTCCCAGCACTGAGAGCCCGGGACATCCCAGGCAGAGGCGGTGCCAAAGGAGTGTTCTGCATGGAAGGCAGATATTAAAAGATTTCCCCTCTCTTCTTGCTGATACAGAAACCTTTCTTTCATCTCAGCCTCCACATTTCTCATCTTTTGAAGAACTGAAGCTCAGGGAGGGCCTGGCAGTCAGGGTGTTCCCTGGCAACTTGACACTCTCTTTATAGGTGAGTGAGAGCAAGCCAGCAGTTTCTGCTCAGAAATCGGTGGTTCTTTTCTTTTCTTTCTTTTCTTTCTTTCTTTCTTTCTTTTTTTTTTTTTCCTGCGCACACAAGGATAGTGCCACATCTTCAGATCTCTTATTATAGAGGCAATGACAGAAGGTTAACTTTCATCATATCTCTATGCTTTCTGTTCAGCCCTCAAGTATTATAATGATACCTTACCTGTAATTAGGACACTGTAATTTTAAATAAGTGTTTTATCGTTTTCAAAATCCTATCAGGAATATATTTTCTCACAACAACGCCATTTAACAGGCGGGGAGACTGAGGCTTAGAGAGGTGAAAGGACTTCCCCGAGGTCATGCCTAGGCTAGTGGAGGAGCCCAGGCTTAAACACAAGCCTGATATGCTCTCAGCCCAGGGCCTTTCTCCCACAGTCCAGCTTCTTAAGGTAGCATTTTGCACTGAGACTTGATAGGGTGGATTCTGTGTTCTCCTTTTTGTTGCTGTTGTTCTGCTTTTGTGTTTGATTATTTTTATTGAGATATTTATATACCATATTCACTCTTTTAAAGTGCAAAATTCAGCAGTTTGGGGGTACAATCATGGATTTGTGCAACGGTCCCTACTATCAAATTGAAGAACATGTCCGTCAACCTAAAAAGAAACCCTGTGTCCATTAGCAATCCCTCCCCATTCCCTCTAACCCCCAGCCCCTAAGAATCACTAATCTGATTTGTGTCTCATATAAATGGAATCATACACTATGTGGCCTTCTGTGTCTGGGTTCTTTCCCTTAGCATGATAGCTCCAAGGTTGACCTATGTTACATAGGCTGTATTAGTACTTCCTTCCTGTTTACGGCCATATAGCATTCCATGGTATGGGTAGACCACATTTTGTTTATCTAGTCATCTATCAGTGGACCTTTGTGTTGTTTCCACTTTTGGGCTATTATGAGTAAAACTGCTATGAATATTTTGAGTTCTCTTTCAGCCTGCAAGCAGCCCCTGGCCCAAGAGAAGCAGAGGCCCTCTTAGAGACAGTTCACCCTTCTCCCTTCACCCAGGGAGTGCAGGACAGCCAAGGGCTACCCCAGGCACTCCAACCCACCTTGACCAGTGCTCCTCTGATGTTACCAGATTGTCTGCTGAAGCCACATTAGACCACTGATTGACACTTTATGTGAAAACTGGCAAAATGAGAATTTGGCACAAACCTAGTAAGAGTGAAAATGTCTTTCAGTTGAAATACAAGCAGAACATTCTCCATTTGTTCTTGAACTTTGGGAGATGTCTTATCTTTTCATGGGCAGTACACAGGAGTCTGGAAGGTGCTTTGCTCACCCAGTGCCTGCTCCCCACACTGTTTCTACCCCAGCACCAGGTAAATACCTGATGAATGGAGACTGCATTTGGCTCGATTCTTGACACAAAAACCAAGCTTGGACCCAGCTCTGCTGCTGGCCAGTTGTGTGACCTGGGGCAAGTGATTGAGCCTCTCTGTCTCAGTTTCCTCAGCTATAAAATGCAGATAATAGTAGTGCCTCAAAACTCATCATAGGGTTGATGGGAGAGGTAAATGAGATAATATATGGAAGCACTTACAACACTGTCAAGAACAGGGTGAACATTCAACAACCACAAGCTCTTATTATTATTATTATTCTGACAGGTGTCCATATGTTAGATGGACAGGGGCATAGGAAGGGACTTGCCTTTTCACTGCCCCCTGAGATGCTTCACTGATATAATTTATATATCATCCACAAGGAACAATCAAATTCCTTGACATCAGTCAGAATGAAAGCATGGAGGATGCTGGGTGTAGAGACAGGTCAGACTAAAGTTTACAGGGGGCTGGGTGAGCTCAGGTGGGCAAAGCTGGGTTTAGCAGAGTGTGGGGCCAGCCCAGGCTGAGGAAGGTCTAGATCCAGGTCGAGGTTGGGGGCCAGGACTCCAAGGGCAAGGCTGCAGCCTCAAAGGAACTGCGTGGGGATTTAAGCAGGAATCAAGCCACTGAAACCGGGAGCAAGTGAGCAAGTCAGGTCATGACATCAACCAGCTAGCTCGGGACAGGTGATTTTTTTTCCTAAACAGACTATGTCTGGTCGCATTTACTTTACCAACTTGGAGACAGCGTTCACATTTGCTAAATGAACGAGAGGATGCTTGTCCTCTCCAAATCCTCTGGGCTTAATTCGTCATGGCGAGAACCGCTTTATCTTCCCCCATGGTTGAGTCACTAGGGAGAGCAGGACACATCCATTTTCTTTAGTGCAATCAGGGATTCACCAAAATAATTAGTAACCAGTATTTCCAGAACCTTAGTGCCTGATAAAGACTACAGGTTAGGTGGTGCAAATTTAAAGGGTTACCAGGGAGAGAAGCAGCACATTAATTACTTGAAGCAACACATGGACTCCCTTCCCCTTATTCAATTTAGCTGATAATTAGAGCTTAATGAACAATATCTATTTTCCTAGTTTCTCATTCTAGCCAAGCATGATTACTCGTGCATTTAAAGACTGTCCCTCTTATTAATCAACCTCATGACTTCCAGTGCAACAAGCAGCTTGTCCTGGGAGCTCTGCCTTAGCCCCCTCTATTGCAAGGCATAGGACAGGGGTACCCATCAGAGCCCAAACCCCTCCTCTTTCCCCCCTCATGGGTCTGCTCACCCCTAATAATGGCTCACATGTGTGTGTGCTTCCTACATACCAGACACTATTCTGAGTGCTTTGTCTATATATTCTTATTTAATCCTGACAATAGTGCTATGAGATAGGCATGATCACTGTCCCTGTTTCACTGAGTCCCAGAAAGGTTATGCCACGTGTCCCAGGTTCCACAGATAATAGATGACAGAATCAGAAGTATAGCTTGTGTGGTCCAACTCCAGAGTCTGGCTTCACCATCATGTCTCATCCCTGCATACTTTGCTCACAGCTCTGTGGCCCTGGTTCTCGAATTTCGTACGTGTTACAGCCACCAGGAGGGCTTAGGGAAAATGCAGCTTTCTAGGGCTGCCCCTAGAGATGCTGATTCAGTAGGTCTGGGGTGGAACCTGGGAATCTGCATGTTTCCCAAGCGCCCCAGGTGACTCTCCATTCAAGGGGCCCAGGGACCCCTCTAAGAGAAACCCTGCTCTTAACCCAATTGTTTACCTAGCCCCCAACAATTTAAGGAAGTCTAGACCTGGCAGTCAGGGACTCAGTGCCCAGTCTCCTCCTGAGAATGAGGTCCTGCTAGGACTTTATATACTTGTTCTATTTTTTTTCAATTGAAGTATAATCGGTTTACAATGTTGTGTTAATTTCTGGTGTTCAGCACAGTGATTCAGTTCTATATATACATATTCTTTTTCTTATTCTTCTCCATCGTAGGTTATTACAAGCTACTGAACGTAGTTCCCTGTGCTGTACAGTAGGACCTTGTTGTCTATCTCCTTTATATATAGTAGTGTGCACCAGCAAATCCCAAACTCCCAATTTATCCCCCACCCTGCTGTACACTTGTTCTAGATCATAAAACCTTGCCTTGGTCCTCAGACTAAACCCCACTGTGTACATCAATTCTGGTGAAAAGGATCCTGGCCCAATGCCTGATAACCAGTTCAGCTCCCCAGTAACAGGGCTACCTGGCTTTCCCCGAGACCAGAGGCCTGAGCACACCACTTTCCCACTGCTAGACTCACCCCGGTGGCCTGCCCGAGCACAGCTGCCTGCATTAGCAGATGAAAATATGGGATGCCCAGTTGAAATTGAATTTTAAACAAATACTAATAAAATCTTAGTGTAAGTATGTTCCATGTGACATTTGGACATACATATGGTACAAATTATTCATTGTTTATTGGAGATTTAAATTTAACTGGATGCCCTGTATGTTGTGTGGCAATCCTGCGGGGCATAGCCTCTGGCTAATCCTAAATAAATCAAATATGAGGACTTCTATTGATTGGGAAAGAGCCTGCCTTCCTTCCTCTCACACCTTCCCCCAAAAAGGTATTGATGTTTCTGTTTTGATTTGGGCTCATATTTGAGAACATTGCGTGTTTTCTATAGATGACACCTTAGGGGTATAGTAAGTATCTCTGAGAACCTCAGTTTTAGATGCCCTGGAAGTCTTAGGTTTGGGGGCTTCTTTGCAGGATTCCCCCACCTCAAGAATTTTGTATATTCCATGTAACCTATATTCTAAGCCAGATTATCTCAAGGCTACCCCCAAATGTGAGCATCCATCTAGCTATCTGTATGTGATGTTATAACAGACAAGCAATTAGGGGAAATTTTTACTTTTACTTGAATAATTCTATCACCTTACTCACCAGGTCAGGTCAGGACTGTCTAATGTTACTTCTGCAGCAGAGGGAGGTCCATGAGTGAAAGGTGGAGAATTGTGGGTTCTAGCTTCAAGCTAGGTATGACTGAAGCAAGAGTGGAGAGTGAGTGGAGGGCCAGAGGAGGAGACATGGCTGTCTGGAACATTCAAGAGGGAGAAGGACGGAGTATGATGAAACAATCTATGAAGGCTATTAGTTTGTAGAGACACTAAAGGAAATCACTGGAACTTTCCATGAAAGGAGACAAATGAGGAAACAATCACACACAAGCCCAAGTCAAAAAGACGCCAAGACCTCCCAGGTGCTTCTGTTTTCCCTTTGCTGAGGCCGGCATCAATCAGTGATTAGACTGAGCAGATTACTGTGTTCCAGTGACATTTGGCCCCCCTGAGTTCCCATTTGGAACAGAAACCATAGGCATTTTGGGGGGCTCCACCTTCTTCCTGGCCCACAAGGCTCTGATCCGAGGGGTACCTGATGGACCAGGTGTCAGAAAGAAGCACCCATCCTCCCCTGCGTCATCAGAATGCCTACTGACAATAAGCTACAAGTCCTGCTGCATCTGTCCCTTCTTAAAACAGCTATTTCATATTGAAGTTTCACTTTCTAACTAAAATTCTCTTACTTGCCAGCGCTCTTTTCCCATTATGCTTCCTGTTCTTACTGAGCCACGTTCATTTTCACAAAATAACAACAACAAAAAGTTTGTGACTGTCCCTCCTCTTAGCACCCTCTTTGGCTTTAATGGAAAACTCAAGTCATTCAATTGGAAAGAGTTTTGAGGTGACCACCAAGCCCCTTCCTTCACTCCCCAGCCCCATTCGCCATGCTCCAGGGTCTCCCTCTCAGAGAAGGAAGATTTCAGACTTACCTCACCGTGCATCAGAGAGACTGGAACGCAGCAGCTCTCCTCACACAAGCAGTGATAATGACAACAGTCTGTCTTTATCAATGGCCTCTATGTGTCAGGCACGGGGCCTCATCTCATCTATTCCTCACAGCAGACCAGTGAGGATGGCATTATTATGAGGAAACAGAGGCTCTGAGAGGAGAGGCCATCTTTCGCATCAGGCACATCCTCTCTTGCTAACTTCCTCCATCTCATCTATACTTCCAGTCAGGACAGACCCAGGCTCCTGTGGTGGGAAGTGGGGACTGGCACTGGACTCGTGAGGGGGAGGGAGGGTTGACTCTGAGTTGGATTTGACTAGTTAAATGCTTTCCCTCCGCCTGGGTGGCTGATAAATCCCCAAGATTCCAAGCCTTATGCAGGTCCTGGAGGGCAGGGTTAGTTCCACCTAGTTTTCTGTGTAGCAGCCATTCTGGTGGGAAATGCTGAGGGCCAGGTTATGCTGCTGGATCACAAGTGCTAGACCAAGAGACTGGCTTGGCATGAAGTGTCTTCCTCTGCCGCAAGCTGTGTTCACAACTACCATATGGAGACATGGGTGAGGGAACATGGAACATTCTTTCAAGCTCTTCTTTGACCTTGCCTTTGAATAGGGGTTGTTTGTAATACGTAACTGGGAGTATGTGGGGCTATTTCTTATTGCCAAGACAAGAAGTTCTCTCCTCCCATGCTGGCCACCAACAGCTACTCTGGGGCTGCTTTGGGGAGTGCTTTTTGTGAAATGCATCTGGTCTACACTTTTCTTTACGGAAAATATTAATTACTGATTAATCTTCTTAGAGAGAGTATAGTTCAGTGGTAGAGCACATGTTGAGTATCCATGAGGTCCTGGGTTCAGTCCCCAGTACCTCCATTAAAAAAAATTTAATTACTATATATAAAATAGATAAACAACAAGGTCCTACTGTAGAGCACAGGGAACTATATTCAGTACCTTGTAGTAGCCTATAATGAAAAAGAATATGAAAGGGAACATATATATGTATAAATGAATCACTATGCTGTACACCAGAAATTAACACAACATTGTAAATTGACTATACTTCAGTAAAATACTTATTTCATGCACACACACCAAGAAAAACTTTAATGGTTATAGTATTGTTCAGGTTTCTATTTCTATTTTAACTTTTTAGCTATTCCTAATTTTTTATTATTATTTATTATTTTTATTCCTTAATTTTTCATAATAAAATTTTACCTAAAATTTACCATTTTAGCCATTTTTAAGTGGACATTAAGTACATTCACAGTGTTGGGCAACCATTATCACCACCCGTCTTCAGGACTTTTTTTCATCTTTCCAAACTCTGTCCCCTGTTGAACACTAACTCCCCATTCCTCCCTCCCCTATATCCTGGGAAGCACTGTTCTGCTTCCTGTTTCCATTTATTCACCTTCTCTATGTACTTTACATAAATGGAATCATACAGTATTTGTCCTTTTGTGCCTGGCTTATTTCACTTCCGTTTATGTGTCTTTAATTTCTTTTGGCAACATTCTGTAGCTTCCAGTGTACAAGTCTTTGACCTCCTTGGTGAAATTGATTCCTAAGTATTTTATTCCTTTAAATACTATTGTAAATGTAATTTTTTTTTATTTCCTTTTCAGATTATTCATCGTTGGTGTATAGAAAGGCAACTGATTTTGGTGTGTGTTGGTTTTTTATCTTGCAGCTTGCGGCCAGGTTAGATAGTTACAAGTTCAGTTCACTCTGCTCTCTCCATTTCATGGAACAGCTCTAGGACGGGACTGCTGCTCCCCTAAACTTCAGGGAAAAGGCAAATAAAAACACCACGAAATTTCCTATCATTTTAAATGTGTTTTTTTTCTTGATTGGACATTTTCTTGGTTGCTGTAGACCTTTGATGGATTTCCAGGGCTCCTATAAAGTTATTTCAGTCAGTTTCTAATTGTTTATTTGTATTTCTACTGGAATATGAGAATCTGGAGCTTCCTAGTCGGCCATGCTCCAAGATTCAATTTTGAGAGTTACTTTTTTTCTGGAAATTTATTCACTTAATCTACATGATCAAACATATTGGCACAAAGTTCTTCATATATCCTCTTTTTGATCTTTTTAAATTTCTGCACAAATGTAGTGATATGATTTTATTCATTCTTAATATTTGTTATCAATGCATACCTTCTTTTATTCTTCATCAAATTCTCCAAAAGTTTGATTTTCTGATTTCTTTCAAAGAACCAGCTTTTGGCTTGTCTGGTCTCTCCATTGCATGCTTGATTTCCAGTTCATTAACTTCTGTTTATATCTTCATTATTTTCTCCCTTTTACTTTCTTTGGGATTAGTTTGCTGTTCTTTACTAATTTTTAAATGGATGCCTAGATTATTAATTTTAGTCTTGTTTCTTTTTCTAACATACCCATTTAAGGCCATAAATTTCACTCTAAGCAGTTCTTTAGTTGCATTCCACAATTTTTTAATATACAGCATTTTCATTGTTATTAACATCTAGATACCTGTTTTCCTTAAAATACCTTTTATGACTCATGGGTTACCTAAAATTATGTTTCTTAATTTCCAACAATATACAGACATACTACAAATCTTTTTGTTGTTGATTTCTAGTTTATTTCCACTGTGATCAAAAATGTATTACATATGTTGATAGATGCGTGCTTATTGCCATTTTGAACTTTGTTTTCCAGTTGTTTTGGTATTTCTTCTTTGTTCCTTATTTTTCCTTTTTGTTTTTATTTTCGGTTTGGTTTGATAATTTTCTTTTGTATTAGTTTGGTTTCTTTGGTTTTTATGACTCTATTGTATGCTTTTGATTTGTGGTTACCCTGTTTTTTAAGTATATTAACCCATTACTATATCTGCTTTAGACTGGTAGTCATGCAGGCTCAAACACATCCTAAAAAGAACAAAGAAGAGAAAAAAGGAGAGAGAGGGGAAAAAAAATCTATATTTTCTTGCTCCGCTCTCCTACCTTTTATGATTCTGATGTCCTTTGTTTTTTCACTTTAGATTTTTTCTGTTACATTTTTGAGTACCACAGTTTCACCATAACTTGTAAAAGTTAGATTTATTTTAATTCGTTCTTCTTGGCCTTTCATGAGCCTTCTTGAATCTATAGGTTGTTATCTTATAATATTTCTGAAAAATTCCTCTTCAAATGTTGCCAGTTGCCCAGTTCCCGCTCACTCTCCTCTCCTTCTGGAACTCCAAGTAAACATATGTTAGACTTTCTCCCTCTATCATTAATGCCACTTGGCCTCATTTCTATATTTCACATCACTTTTGTCTTCTTGTTCTGCATTCCAGATACTTGCTAATTCTTTCTTTAGCTCTGTCTAATTTGTTGATGTATTTTTAATTTCTAGAAGTTTATTTGCTTCAATTTGTTTTGTTTTTGAAATCTTCTAGGTTATTTATTTTGGATACCTGTACCAAGAGGAAATGTTTAAGCTTCTATTTTACTTCTTTCAATATGGTAACTATACTTATTTTCCCATACTTGTCTAATAATTTCATTATTTGAGGTCTTTCTGGATCTGGGTCTCTCCTATCTCTTGCTTCTGCTAGTTCTCACTCATGGTATTTTGATTCGTATGTGCCTGGTTATTTTTTTAACTGTATCCATGAAAAATTATTTGAGGGGATTCCTTGAGGCCCAGGATAAAAACTCCTTTTTCCAAAGAGGATCTGACTTTATTTCTGCCAGAGATTAAAGTCACTATCAGTCTGGGAGTACTTTAAAGTGAATTCAGATTTGGAGGTTTATGGACTACACAGCTGTTGCAAATTTGGGTTGCAAATCCACAGGAGGGCCAGTTTGTGATTACAACTTCCCAAGGGTTTTCCCCATGTTCTGCTCAATGCCAAGGTAACTTTCCTTGCAGTCACCTAGGAAAAGGACAGGTTTAATTTAATTCTGTTTTATCCTCACCTTCAGGTTATAGTTTTCTAGGGTCTCAGTTTATTGTGAGGAACATTTCTTATAAGAGTTCTCACCACTGACCACTCTTGGCCTTTGACTTCTGTTCCCCTTTCTCCATGAAACTATCAAACCCTAAGTTCAAGTTTGCCAGGATCAACAAATACCCTCAGAGCAAAAGTTTTATTCCATTAACCTTTCATGTTTCATTAGATTTTAGACTTGTTAATTCTTTTCTCTGTTGTCATATCTTTTATGCTTTTAAGATTTTTAAAAATATACATTTTATCTAGGTTCTCTGGTTGTTTTCAGTAGATGAATTGGCCCAATTAACCTAGCTTGCCATATCCCTGGAATTGGAAGGCTTCAAACCTTTCATTTTCTGTATGGAGAGTTTTCCTCCCCAGAAGTAGATACCTGTGTTCTGGAGGGCCATTGTCCAACGACTCTGTGTGCAGGCTTTCAGGCTTTCCCCTTCTCTGTTTTGTCAGTTTCACATTTCTCTCTTGTCCTCTGGCATCTCCAAATCCTGAGTGTCTCTTGGGTTCTCCCTCTTTAACATCCCCTTCTTCATATACTCCAGGAGGCAGTTTCATTCGCCTGGCTTTGTTGGTTACCACCCTTTCATCTACATTACGCCCTGCAGCAGATAGTCATTGGAGTCTCTCTGCTATGAGACTTTCTCATGTTCTCTCTGTTATTGATCTGTCCCTTTTTGCTTTTTATGTGTTTTTTAGTGGAGTTTCACTAGGGCTCAGTCTATCATCTCTAAATGGTAATCCCCTTCATTCTTCAGTCCACTGTAACCTGAATGTTGCCTCTGCCACTGTCATGAAACAACCTTTGGCAAGGTAACCCAACAGCAACCTCCATGAGGCAAAATTCAGTGCATATTTTCCATCTCTCATCTTCCTTGATTTGATACAGTTGACTATCCCCTCCCTCTTGAAACACTCTCTTCTCTTTCTTTACATGACAGCATACTCTCTTTTTTATTTTATTTTTTAATTGAAGTATAGTCAGTTACAATGTGTTGATTTCTGGTGTATAAAGTTTCAGTTATACACATACATGCAATATATTCATTCTCATATTCTTTTTCATTATGGGTTACTAGAAGGTATTGAATATACTTCCCCTATAAAGTATCTATCAAAATTCATCAAATTGTACATCTGAAATATGTGTAGTTTACTGTACGAAAATTATACCACAATAAAGGTGTTTTTTAAAAAAAAGAAACCATCCATCAGAGACATCTGTCTACTTATCTCTCTCGGCATTTGTTTGCCAGCTTTTTCTCCTTTAAATTACATGTAAATGGACACCAAACCCATGCTCAAAGGACCTGATTTCTTTTTCTGATTCTACTCAGTTTGAAAAAATGACTTCCACTCTCTGGACTTCAATTTATGATTTCTAGAAGCACTTACCGCTCTAAGTTTTTATAATCCTATATTTCCAAGACCTTTTCAGGAACAGAAATGATAGTGAATAATTTCTATGAAAGCTGAGTAGGATCACACCAGTTCTAGGCAACAATATTTAAGGCTACATTCTAGAAAAGGAAACTGACTTGGGGGAACAAATGCCCTTTACTGCTCAGTGGCTTTCTTTTAGCTACATTTAGCTGTGTATGATGTGTGACCAAATTTTTTTCCCTAGAACCCCATCCCACCTGGGACTGCAGGTTTAAACAGAAATATTTAATAACCTTACCTGAGGGGGCACTATGTCAAAAAGAAAATTAGCAAAAGAGTCACACCATCAGTCCCCCTCCCCCACCCTGTTTAACACAGAGGTATCTTTAGAAAGCTGTCTTGGAAAAATCAATCCCCAGCAAATGAATGGTACATCTTTAGTACTCTATACGAATCTTGGGATCTTTCCTTTTACAATTTAGTCCTATATGGGATCCTAAATCAAATCACCATGAATTTTTGATGGTGAGGGATAGGAGTAGGGGTATTTTTTTCCAGTTTTTTTATTTCTATGGTAAAGTATCTGAAGTTCCCAGATATGTTGGCATTTTTTCATTAGGTGAATTTTCCTATGTTATGTGATTGTTCGGGAAAAGTAAATATTATATTTATGCTCCAATGGGAGAAATGGATATCTAACTCATCTCTGGTAATACTTGTTGAGAAAGGATTGAGAGATAACATATCTGTATCACCCTCAGATGGTTTAAACCTGATTTATAACTCAGCACCATCCAATGGAACTTTCTGCAATGATGGAAATATTATCCATCTCTAATCTGGTAGCCACCAGCCCTATATGATTATTGAACACTGGAATTGTGATCAGTGTGACCAGGGAAGTTATATTATAGTTATATTTAATTCTTAATTAATTTAGATTTAGATCTAAATCACCACATGTGGTTGCTGCACAATTCTAGAGAATAGGCTTTAGTTTTTCCATCTGTATAATCTTGGTGTCAGGGTGCATGTGAGAGTGAACCAGACTATCTCTAAGAGCCCTCTTGATTCTAAAAGCTGTGCCCCTCTTTCTGCCCTGAATGTCACCCCCTCCAAAAAGAGTCCTGGAAAATATCCTCCAAATAATAGGGAGGCAATGAGGAAGTCAGAATGGCAGAACAGGCTGTGCAGTGAAGCAAGAGAGGACTCCTGAGTCCAGATGCATCCCTAATATTCTCAGAGTCCAGGACAAGAGAAAAAGATGGAGAGCCATGCACTATATGCCTAAATATTTAAAAGTGTTTAATGAAACAAACAAGATATTAAATAGAAATATGTTCTATCCTCATGGAAGCAACCTAAATGTTCATTGACAGATGATTGGATAAAGAAGTTGTATATATGTATACAATGGAATACTACTCAGCCATAAAAAGGAATGAAATAATGCCATTTGCAGCAACATGGATGGACCTGGAGATGATCATACTAAGTGAAGTAAATCAGACAGAGAAAGACAAACATCAGATGATGGCACTTATATGTGGAATATTTTAAAAAGGACACAAATGAACTTATTTACAAAGCAGAAACAGACTCACAGACATAGAAAACAAACTTATGGTAGACTGACAGACATAGAAAACAAACTTATGGTTACCAAAGGGGGAGGGATAAATTAGGGATTTGGTAGTAACAGATCCACACCACTATTTATAAAATAGATAACCAACAAATTCCTAGTATATAACACAGGAAACTATATTCAATTTCTTGTAATAACATACAATGGAAAGGAATTTAAAGCTGTACATCTGAAATTACACAATATTGTAAATCAGCTATAGTTAAATTTAAAAGAAACTTCACCTTAAATCAGAGACATGCCCTCACACTGTGTCATGGAAGAGCTAGACTTGTGGAGAGTACCCCTGAGACACTTTCAAGGTAGAGTAAATGACATGTCCAGAGAAAGCCCAGGCCTTGAAAGGGAGAAGAGATGGAGGAGTTTGGTAGGAAACTGGTAGGAAAAGGGTGATGGAAAGAAAGGTATTCCAGACAAATAATGCTTTTTACTCCAAAGGCTGGAATATGGGTGGGATGAAGCCAGGAGCAAAGAGAAGACCAAAATTTGAAGTTGGGAAAAATAGATTGGGGTCAGGTTGGGAAGGTCTTCATAAATGTCATTTTAATCCATTGGAATATAAGCTCAAAAACACAGAGCTCATGTCTGTCTTGTCCACCACTAAGTGCCTCACTAGTCTTAGCACACTGCCTGGCCCAGTATGGTGACAAGGACCACATTCAGATAGGCATTCCTGCCTTGGCTCAAGGCCTATCACAGAGCAGGGGGAAGTTTGGGCTCAGCTCTCTGATTTAGGAGTGTTGTCAAAAGTCTTCACAGTCTTAGACTCAGGCACTCAATCAATAGTTTTCTTATGAATGGACAGTAAGAAGTCTGGGCTTTATTTTAGAGGGGATAGAAAGCCACCATTGGGTGTTCCTAGATCTCCAGCTAGAACAGATGCTGCTACAACCTTGCTCTACCCGTGGACTCTGGGTTCTACTAGGGTCTTCTGGCTAAGAGATGGGTGAATCCTCTTGTTCTCCTCCACATTTATCCGGATCCTTTTCTGGAGTCCTGCCAGCTTGGAACATGGAGAGGAAGAGTGGAAGGAGCTTTTACATGAACAGAAAGGTGTGCCCAGAGAGAATAAAGCAGAGCCAGAGATTGCAATACTCTGGGGAACAGTGGGCACAGGATGTCCAGAAAAGGAGGCAACCCATGGAGTCAAATCAAGCTGAGGTACGGAGGGTAGTGAGGAATGAAGAAACACTACTGGATTTGACAAGTAGGGTGTTGCAGGTGGCAAATCAAAGGAGGGGAAGACAGAAGCTGGATTTCCAGAATTTATGAATAAGGGGCCAATAAGAAAGTGGAAACAGCGTGAAGACTACTCTATAGAGAAGATATACAATGGAATAAAGAAGAAGGAGGGCCATAGCTAAACCAGAAGATGTGGAAAGGAAGCTGTGGGCAAGATGGTTCCAGAGCCAGAAACAGGTAATGAAGACAAGGATTATGGAGAAGGTGTGAGGACCTGGTCAAGGCTCTGCAGTCTGAATGAATAATGGGCACAATCTGGGCAGTGCTGGGCAATGGAAGGATGGGAGGAAGCTGCTAGGAGGGCAGGGGTGGGCACTTAGGGGAATTCTCAGAAACAGGGATTGGAAAAACAAGAACACTGCAAGGACAGGAGCCAGGGTCTTGCAAGTAGCGTCCCTGTGCTAATTGAAAAATCTGTGCTTGGTGCCCCAGCTGGGTAGGTAAGTCAAGTAATCTACCCATGACCACACAGCTAGCCTGGGTTGAACAATGTTATTAACTGAATTGTGTCCCTCCCTCCCAAGTATACCCAAATTCATATGTTGAAGCCCTAATGCCCAATGGGGCCATATTTGGAGAGAGGGCTTTTAGGGAATAACTAAGGTTAAATGAGGTCATAAGGGTGGGGCCCTGAACTGATGGGATCCGTGTGCTTATAAGAAGAGGAAAGGAAACCAGATCTGTGTGTGTGTGTGTGTGTGTGTGTGTGTGTGTGTGTCTCTGTGTGTGTGTGTGTGTGCGCGTGTGTGTGTGTGTGTGTGCGTGCGCACGCGCGCACATGTACGTGTTTGTGCACAGAGGAAAGGCAATGTGAGGACAGAACCAGAAGAAAGACGTCTACAAACTGAAAGAGCACTCTCCCAGAGACCAACCCTACTGGCACCTTGACCTTGGAACTCTAGCCTCCAGAACTGCAGTAAAATAAAAGTCTGTGGCTTAAGCCACCCAGTCTGGTATTTTATTATGACAGCCCTAGCTGACTAATACAAATAGTGCTCCCCTCCAAATTCATGTCCAACTGAAACTTTAAAATGTAACCTATTTGGAAATAAGTTTTTTGCAGATGTGATTAGTTATGTTACAATGAGGTCATACTGGACTAGGTTGGACGTTGTGGCCAATGCCTAGTGTCCTTATAAAAAGTCCATGTGAAGACACAGAGAGACACAGGGACAACGCCATGTGAAGACAGAAACAGAGATGGCAGTGATGCAGCTGCATTCCAACAAATGCCCAAGATCACCAGCAACCACCACAAGCTACGAAGAGGCAAAGATGAAATCTTCCCTAGAGCGCTTAGAGGGAGCGTGGCCTGCTTACACCTTAATCTCAGAATTCTGGCCTCCAGACCTAGGAGAGAATCCTTTCCTGTTGGTTTAAGCCAGCCCCACCCTCTTTTGTGGTCATTTGTTCCAGCAGCCACACGAGTCTAATCCAGTGGTAGAGCTCCAAGCTCTTCCTGTTCTTCCTACTATCCCACACTCCTCCCCAGCTAAAACTGATCTCCATTTCTGAATTCAGAGGCTATCGTAAGATTTTTTCTTCCAATTAGATTTTTTTAATGTTAAATGTAATGTTTTTAAAAAGCTCATGGGATCAATTTGAACGATCCAGAAGAATGAGAAATGAAACATAAAAACCTTCCTTCTTACCAGTCCTGCGTTCACAATGCCCCTTCCCAGAAGGGGTCCTTGTTAGCATCCCCTGGACATCCTTCTAGGTACTGTGCAAGCACTAGCATGGGTACAATTCCTTTTCTTATGCACTGAAATCCTACTATAAACACTACTCAGTAACTTGTTTCTTTTCGTCTAAGCATTTATGTTTGCTGTCTGTCCTTGGCCATCCAGGAGAAAGCTGCCCCAAGAAAATGTTCCTCAAGGGGCACCTCCAAGGATAGACTCTGGAGTCACACGGTGTGAGTTCAAATCCTGGCCCCATCACTTGCGAGCTGAGTGATTCTGGGCAAGTGATTGAATGTCTCCTTCCAGTTTGCTCATCTATAAAGTGGACCAACCGCATACAGTGAGTTAATGTATACAAAGCACTTGGAACAGTGCCTCGTGCAGGGCCGATGGTAGATACCTAATTTTGGTCACAATATTCATAGTGTTCTCAAACATGAGGGTACCACCATTTGTATCTAGATGGACAGTTACGCAGCTTCCAGCTTCCCACTAGTCCACGCATCACTTCAATGAAGATCCTTGTGTGTGCCCCATTGCATGAATGTCTAGGAGATAAATTCATGGGATCGAGTTGGCTGTGCCAGTTTTCTCTGCCACCAACAGTGAATGGTTGAGACCATCTCCCCACATCCACTCCAAAACCAAGCTCCCATAAAATATTTTAAAATTGTAATTAGTAGTACTCTAAGTATTGTGGTATATATTATGATGTGGTAAGCAGTGTTCTTCCTTTCTTTTGCTAAATATCTACCATTATTGGTTTATAAATATATTTCACAGTTGTTTATAAACAGGAAGGTGCCAACTGCCTCAGAGTTCCCTCTTTCATGATTGGTTTTCACAAGCCATTCAGTGGTGGGTCAAAGACCATCATGAGAGCATCTGGCCACAGCTGGTGCGAGGGATGCGTGAGCCCAGAAGAGCCTGCCCTGGTGCAGTGTATATCGGGGTGGAAAATACCTGCACTCCCTTCAGACGAGAAGAACTGACTCAAAGCCTGTCATGCTTGGTATTAGGCTAATGGACCTCATTCTATTTTGGCGATGCACCCCACTGTCTGAACTCTTGTTTAATTTGCAATGGGGGGTCATATGCACATGGGGTGGCTTGCCAGGGGTCAGTCAACATGTCAGGAGAAGGACAAAGTTCATGCGCTATGGAGCAGCTTCCTGCCTTCCTGTATTAATTATCATTTAAGCGCTCAGTTCCAGCAGCAAAGAGCATGAACAACCAAATTAGCCGTTTGTCATCTTTAACACTCCTAATGGATGACCCTTGATAAGATGGGGAAAACAACCTTTGTAAAATGGCAATTAAGACTCTTCTTATGAAAGCAGTGAGAGAGTAGTTGTTGGGTTTGTTTGGAGCTGTTTGGTTTCGTTCCCCTTCCTCTGCACTAGAAGGAAGAAAAAATAAATAAGTAAATCAATTTAGAAAAATACAAAATATTCATAGAATTAATAAGCTCTTTTCTTTAAAAATAAAAAAAAAAAGACTGCATTTTTGGTGTTCACTTAACCACCCTTCCACTGCACATTCTGTTCCCGGCTCTTATCCCATTCTTAGGGTTACTGTTCCCTCCATGCCTCCTTTATCTGCCAAGCTCAGGAAAACTCCTCCAGGCGAGGGACCTTGCTTGATTCTTCCCTGGGTTTCTAGCCCCCGGCACAGGGTCGGGAGCACTGCAGAGGCTTGGGATGCGTGTATTGACGCAGACTCTGGGTCAGCAAGCTACGCAGGGGGCTGGCTCCACTTACTGGACCAGGGAAAGTGGGAACCATCTGGAAGCTGCAATGCTCCTACTCAAATTTTGCAGAATGAAATTGTCACTTAATGAAAGGCTCAGTAGCTCGCCTCCTTTCCCTAGGTATTGTGGGCGTTCAAAGAGTGATGAAGTTTTTTGTTTTGTTTCGTTTTGTTTTGTTTTTTAAAGTGATGGAGACATTGCATTTCCCAAAACTACAGGGTAGCAAAATATTTGACAATCTAAGTGATTAGGTAGAGTCTGTGAAGCTGCACTGAGGGCACGGCCACTTCAACTTCTGCGTCCTTTAAAATTAAAGATACACACACACTTGCAGATCAAGCAGAGTTTGCTTAATTACACACACACAAACTTGGAGGAATTAAAAAGAAAACAAGTGAGTCTTGTTTTTCTATATGCTTATCAGACAGAGCCTTACAGCAATGAGAGGTTCTAAAAGAAAATATTGGCTTCATTTGTGGAGGGAATATGACATCTGGGGCAGTCCCCAGGGCTGCTTGGATTACAGACATTCACTGAATAAGAACGAGAACTCCATGCTCCTTCCTCCCCTTTAATTATAGAGCAAGGTAGGGAGTGGGGAGATTGTCCCTCTTGCTCTCTGAAAAAGACTTGCAAACAAGCCGAATCGTCTGAACAGGTAAAGGCCCTGGAACGAGTCACTGCCCTGTGGGAGTGGTGAGCAGACGTTCCGAGTTTTCTGACTTGGGAATGAGCTGATTTGAAAGTCATATCAAACGCAATTGTGGTTACTTCCATATTGACTGACTCATCAGTGCTGATGAGAATATAATGACACAGTCACGACTAGCTGAGCCATGCACCGCCAGCACTCTCCCCAAAGGATGGAGGGGACTGCGGGGTAAAGACTCTCTTTGAGGCATTTAAAATCCTCTACTCTCCTCCCCTCCAATCCTATCCCACTCATCAGAGGAAATTTTGTTTGTCTTCCATAATACAGTCATTCCTGCATGTCAAGGGTTCCAAAAATGGTTTCTATGTTCACATTTTTTAGCGAAAAATATCCAAGAAAAGCAGAGGTTCTCAGTCCACGGGCCACAAACTGCTTAGCAGCCGTGGACCCCTTGAATGGGGTACCACGTTTGGGGCATATGTGCGATTTTCTAATCTTTAAGAGAGTCAGTGCTTAACAGTCAAGGCTTAAAGTGATCTGCGAAGGTGCCTGAGGGACTGGTGGTCTATTGCCATGGTCAGAACCCCGAGGAGGATGCGATGGGAGGAGGTGGGTGTTGGCAATGAAGGTTAGTCACACCTGAGCAGCCCCCAGTCTACATCTAGGTACCCAGAAGACACAAGTGAAAAATAACTGAATAAGCCCACTGGTTGAACAGCAGCACCCCCAGTGCACAGCGTGTGTGGCCGAGAGCAATTCTTCAGCAAGCAATCAGGGTGGCTGGCTAGCGATGCTGCCACCCAGGAAAAGTACTGGTATCCAGCCGGCACCGGCAGTGATTCATCACAAAGAAACCAATTATGCCTGCCTGCTACCAACCTCCCAGGGACGCAAATATCTGAGGACACGGTGCTGCATATTGGAGTGGGGAAACCGCTAGACCCAAGTCAGAACTCTGCAACTCAACTCCTGGCTTTTCTGCTAACTAGCTCTGTGACCCTAAGCAAGTCATTTCACCCCTAAGGGCCTTTATGTGTTCTAACAGGAAAGTTTCAGTTATGTAAGAGGCATGAATTCTGGAGCTCTGCTCTACAGCATCATGCCTACAGTCAACTATACAGTTGTTAAGTTGTATATTAAGCTGTTAAGTTATATATTTGTCAAGAGGGCAAATCTCAAGTTAAAAGCCAAAAAACAAAGGACACGAGGAAACTCTGGGAGATGCTGGGTGTGTTTATCACCTTGACTGTGGAGATGGTATCATGAGTGCGCATTTCCAAGCTCATCAGATTGTGCATATGAAGTATGAGCAGTTCTCTGTGTATCAATTATACCTCAATAAAGCTTTAAAAAAAAAAAAGAAAGGAGATTGGGGCGGGGAGCACTTAGCAGATGCCCTTTGGGTTTCTTATTCTAATATCTATTCATTCCCTTATTTTTTCCCTTTATTTAATAAGAATTTATTGAGTCCCTGCAACATGCCACGGACCAGGGGCCCAAGATTCTTTTTACTAGCTCCATGCTCAGGCTGAATTTAGAGAGTCAGTTTTTACCCTTACCCTCTTCCAGACCTCTCCTTTCCAGACAGGAGAGGTCCAAGTTAGGGCTAACCTCTTGCACAGAAAAACTTCTCAGAGGTCACAATTGCTCCCCAGAGCAGCTTTGTAGCAGTGGAATTGATGAAGAATCCATGTCTCAGGAGGGCAGGGTACAGCTCAGCGGTAGAGCACATGCTTAGCACAAGGTCCTGGGTTTAATCCTCTAAAAATAAATAAATAAACCTAATTACCTCCCCCCACAAAAAAAGCCTAAAGTAAAAATAAATTAAAATAAACACTCTATTCAAAAAAACAAAAGAGTCCGTCTATCTGTTTTTATATCTGTACATGAAGAGGAATTCCCAGGGACCCAGACCTCCTTCTCCAGTGACTACTAGCTGTAAGGGCAAACGTAGGGTAGCCCTGGTGCTAGGCGTCATCCTGGGAGGCTGAAAGTGAGGGCAGGAGAGGAAAGTTAGCTTAGAGTGATATATATGGTACCTTGGGGATGGGGAACAGGCCACTTAGGGCCCTGTATCAGCAGGATCCCTAGCTGTCCCCGAAGAACTCAAGCAAGGCTGCATCACAGAGAGCTGGTGAGGAATGACACAGTGAGGAAGAGCTGGTCATTCTTGGTGCGGGAGCGCCGCCTAGTGTCCAGAAGAGACCTTGACAACATCGAAGAACTGAGCCAGCAGGAAGCCAACAACCTCAGGAATCTCACAAGATTCTGCTTGCTAGTTCTCCTTGATTCTAGCCAGATTTTCCCTCCAAGCATGGATACTTGTACATAATACAGTACAGCTGATCATGCGGTGGATTTGTGGATTTCCCAGAGTTATGGGCCGAGGTCTGGGTCTAAAGCCTGAAGAAGCGGGACCAACAACAGACATCACCCATCAGCCAAACCTATGCCCTAGAAATATGACCACTGCTCAGGGTGTGTAGGTGTGCACACGTGGGTGGGTTCACACACCCACATACACACACAGGCATGCCATTTTCCTCCTAATCTATTAAATTTTTATTTTATATATATATATATAGAAATTGGTTTATACTTATTTCTGAAAGTTTGGAAAATATAGAAAGGGAAATCTTCTGGCCATGAAGGAGTAACAGAATCTGGAATTACTCATGCATAATAAGGAGCTAGAAGCTGACCAAATATATACGTAACTAATTCTTACATTAGACAAGAGGCATCATATAACTATGATATTACAGGGAAGGAAATAAATGAGCTGAGCCTAAAACACAGAGAAGGGAGGAGGGACCCAAGCAGAGCAAAGAACGTTCCCTGAGTTGAAGAGTTGGAGGTCAGAGTTGAGGAGGCTGAGGCAGCAAGAATGTGTAGGGCAGAGCACCAGAGATGAGGGAACTGCATGGAGGAAGAGGTCCAACAATCTGAGAAGGGCTTTCCTTGAGTCTTTACTGAGTAATGGACTGAGCCAAGAACAACTTGGAAGTTTTAAGCAGAACTATTTCCAGAGCTCTCACAAGACTGGGAGATGTTCAAAAAGAGCAGGGGATCCCCAGTGATCATCTAGAGCATTTGGTGGAAACTTCAGAGAGATCACACCTTGTCACAGATCTGAGATATCCCTGGAGTAAAGGCTTCTTAAATTCTAAAGAATTTTTCCTTACCATTTCTTCTAATTGTAGAGCCTTGTTTATAGATGGTGTGTGTCCAAAGATACTATAGGCAACCATTTAACCAAATGTTTTACAATTGCATCAAATTGTCACCATTTTCCCTGCCTGCAGTGGTGTGGTCCATCATACCTCCTCCACTCATCCAACTCTACATCTTAGCTCTGTTCCTTGAAGCATCCCACTTCTGGTGCTGCATTCCGCATTAATCAGGATTCTTATACAAAAGCCCTGGAAGCTGTCTCTTCTTTAATACAAGAAAAAAATCATTTAGCTTGCTTCTATGTTTTGGTTATTGTATAGAGTGCTGCTACGAACATTGGGGTGCATGTGTCTTTTTGAATTAAAGTTTTCTCCAGGTATATGCCCAGGAGTGGGATTGCTGGATCACATGGCAAATCTATTTTCAGTTTTTTAAGGAACCTCTATACTGTCCTCCATAACGGCTGTACAGAAAAAAAATACAAATTTTATTTGCAAACCAGAAATAGACTCATGGACATAGAAAACAAACTGATTACCAGGAGGAAGGGCGAGGGGAGGGATATATTAGGAATTTGGCATTAACAGACACACATTACCATATGTAAAACAAATAAACAACAAGGACCTACTCTATAGCACAGGGAACTATGTTCAATATCTTGTAATGAGCCATAATGGAAAAGAAACTAAAAATATATATATATATATATGTATATGTATAACTGAATGGCTTTGCTGTACACTTAAAACTAATACTGTAAATTGACTACACTTCAGTAAAAAAATAAGAATTTTGAAAAGTCATTTAGCAAAAGGATATTTGGTAAATCATCAAGTCACTGGAGGCACTGAAGAACCAGATGCAAACTATGAGGCCAGAAAGAATGAATCAAATCATACCACAGAGCTTCTGGTGATGACCCTACTGCAGTCACCACTGAGCACTAGGGTCCCAAACTGTTGGCAGTGGATACTGGACACCATCACTAACATTCCTGCTCCTGCTGCCCCTAGAAACTTGGTCTTGCTGCAACCACCACCATCAGATGGAGAGTTCTCTGCTGCCCCAATTCTTTAGGTTACTAATGCCAGGTTCAAAGACCCTAAAGGGGGCCTCTGATTGGCTGAGCCTAGGTTGTGTGCCCCATAATAGCTGCAATACTAAGATATGTGATATTTTCATATTCTGTAGTGGGAGGTGGGCTTTGCCTTCTACACCAAGAATCACGAGGCAAGGAATTCCCCCAAGCACCATAAGAGGTTCAGATGCTGGGTGATACTCCAAGATAAAAAAAAATCTACTTCACAATTATGACTTCAGCCGCCCTTTGGCACATAGTAGACAGTTGATGATTATTTCTTGGTGGAATGATTGAAAAGCATAGAATGAAAGTGACTAACATGAGTCTACAGAAGGTGGTCAGGTGAATGAAAGGGGGCTTGAATGGTATCCTCTCCAATACAGGATACAAAACAGGATCCAGGTGTGGCAGTGTGTAGAGGTAGAGAGCTCACGGCTGGGCAAGGCAACTGTGGCTGGAAGATCTATGGTACCAGCGTGGGAATAAAATGGACCATTTCTGAGCAACGTAGTGGTGGGGATTGGGGAGGGGGATTCACTGGTCTAGATGAAGCCCTGAGAGACACAATCCCTTAGATGTATAGGACTTTCTAATTCCTATACATCTAAGGGTAGTATTGCCCCAAATCACACAGACAGGTTCTTGCCCTTTGCACCTTTGAACAAGAGTCAGAATTAATGGTACATGGGATTGAGAGTATCGTGTCATATGTGGGGCCAGCTCACCAGTCCTTGGGGCCCTGTAGCTACATCTGAGGATCTTCCAAGAACTCCAGTGAGAGGGAGGTGAGGCAGTTTAGGACATTAGCTCTGTGCCTGAGTGCAGCTTCTTTCCCCCACCAGGGAAGTAGGGATGTTGACTGCTCAACTCCCTTGGGGCAAATTAGTTATTAGAACCAACAGAGCATGGAAATGAGGGCTGAGGCTCCTGAAAATGAGACATTGTTGGTTGGCCTGGGACCTCCCAGTTTGAGACAGCCATCCTGTAATGATGCCTGGGCTGGAGAGAGGCCACCCAGGCTCTCTACCTCCAGGCTTTCAAACATGAATTTCCTGCCTGTCAGCAGATGGAACTGCTAACGGCAATTCTGAAGTTTGGAAACCATGGGTCCAAAAGTCAGGTTAAAGAATAAATCAGGTTGCCATCCAAATATAAAACCAATCAAGAAATCAAGAATGATGGCATGTATTCTAATCACTGGAAGACAACTCAGGTATTCCATGCAACCAATAACTTCAGTGCCACTTCTGCAAAGTGAGTGTGATTGTTAATTTCATGTATCAATCTCACTGGGCAACATGACACCCAGAGACCTGGTGGGACATGATTTCTGAGTGCGTGCATCCATGAGAATGTTTCCAGAAGAGATTAGCCTTTGAATGGGTGGAATGAGGGAAGCAGGTTACACTCCTCAATATGGGTGGGCTGCATCCAATCCAGTAAGTGCCTGTCTAGAACAAGAAGGTAGAGGAAGGGTGAATTTGCTCTCTCCCCAACTGTTTGAGCTGAGACATCCATATTCTGCCCTCAGTCTCCTGGTTCTCAAGCTTTCAACCAGCTTTCCTGGGGCTCCAGCTGACAGACAGCAGGTCATGGGACTTGTCAGCCTCCAGGACTGGGAAATATAAACTTCTGTTGTTTAAGTCACCCAGTCAATGGTATTCTGTTCCAGCATTTTGAATGGACTAATACAATGGGGATAATAGTTGGACCTAACCTATATTGTCATTGTCGGGATTAAATAAGCTAATGTACAGTATGTACAGTGCCTGGCAGATAGCAGATGATCAATGAATGTTAGCTGTTTTATCAGTAGTATTACATATCTATGAACTTTTACCATAGTTATTGCATAATAGTGTCCCTTTCACCACCAGACAAATATAGTTAATGAGCATATCCAGCCCTGGGCTTGGCCAGTGTATCAGTTGGAGTCCAACCAGGAAAGAAATAGAGAACACACAGTAATTTAAATAATAAAGATTTACTATAAAGAACTATCAACTATTCATAGAGAATTCACTTCTAAGAAGGAATAAAAGAGAGCTTTAAAGATTATTGCAGGACTAAGGGAGAGTACCCAAGGAAGGAAAAAACTTGGGAGGGGTCAGGGACTTCCTCAAGGCTGGAATTCAGACCTCGTTGAAGAGGGTGTGGTTTCAGCCCCCTAAATGTGTGGAGATGGTCACTGGGCTGCAAGCTTTCTACTGGGGTGCCAGCAGGCTGAGACTGGCATGCAGAAAACCATCTCCTGGATTCCCAATAAATTCTCTGGGAAGCTGCCCAGGAGGAGGTGGTGAACATGCTGGAAAGCCGGCTAGGGCATCTTCAGAACTTGCCAGGAAACTGCCCTTTAGCCAGCGCTGCTGAATTCTCCTGGAAACTAGGCGAGGCTACCACAAAACTCACAGTGAATCCACACATGGGGCGGAGGGGCAGGGGCTGCTAGACTTGCCTCTGAAAAGGTAGATGGGATGAAACTCACCATCCCAGAGCCCTGATATAGGAAGAAGCAAAGTACACCAAAAACAGGAAAAGAAGCCCTTTCGTCTTCCAGGGTCCCTTCAATGCCCTGTACTAGCAAAGTTTAAGATCTTGCCAGCTAGCAAGGGGGAAATATTCCAAGATTACAAGCAAGTGAAGAAGGTTGGATTTTAATCTGAAAGGCAATACATTGACAATTGGCACAGCTAGAGAGGCAGTAACATGTGATGGCTGAGAGTGGAGGCTCTGGAGCTCGACTGCTGGGGTTGAAATTCCAGCTCTGCCACTTACTAGCTGTGTGATCCAACCTTTCTGAGCATCAGTTCCTGCATGCTATAATTCAAGGATGATGGCAGTATCTACCTTGTAAGGTTATTGTCACGATGAAATGAGATAGCGAATATTAATCTGTGTCAATCTATGTTCATCTTTGTGCAAGGTGTCTGGCACCATAGTCAGCATTCAGTGTAAGGCAGTCATCAATATCATGATTGTCACTATATTCTGACTGAGATGGCAATGAAGGCCCCCAGCTGTTCTGTTTTATGAAGACTGCCAGCCTGAGGAGCTTTTTCAAGACATTCAGGTTTCTTTCATAAAATGCACTGACCCCTGATACAGTGTTGGAGAGCTGGATGAGCCTCTGCCTTCCTTGGGGGTCTCATATGTGACAAGACAAGGCTATCCAGTGGTTATTTATAAGTGCACTTTGCCATCTAGGAAGAGTGGCTGTAGCACCTGGAAGAGCCATTGTGCAGAGAGGCTGGGAGAGAAGACAGGACTTGGATAAAATAGAGAGAACGCTGTAGGACATGTGACATGAAGCCCTCTGTGAAATCTTGGGCAAAACCAACCTTGCTCACTAATGCTTTTGATGTGTGTGGCTCCTTTCTGGAGAATGTGCAAAGGAGCTGGGTCTTGTGTTGGGTGAATGCTTGGGTTGCCAGGGTCTAGGTCTGGGGCTCTGAGCAGGAGGGCACAGGACCCGCAGACCAGGTCAGTTGTGTGAGCTTCTCCACAGGGTCATGGTGCCATAGCCATCCTTCTGCCTTCATGACTACAAACGCCTTCTAGTGTCTGAGTGGGGTGCTTCTCTGAAACTAGAAGTCTCACAGAAGGTAGCTGAATTGCAGACTCTCATCAGACATAGTTAAGGGCCCTGGGTAAATGAGGCAAGGCTGACAGTCAGCACCGGTTCCTTGACGTGCAGAAGCCCATGTGCAACGGGCCATGGAGAGGCACACATCTATGGTGCCCTGGTACCTACAACAACAGGTACTTGTATTCACTCTCTATGGCTGTTCTAACAAATTACCATAAAGGTAGTGACTTACAACAACACAAATGTATTCTCTTACAGTTCCAGAGGTCAGAAGTCTAAACTGGGTTAACAGGGCTATGTTCCTTCTGAAGGCTCTCGGGAGAATCCATTTCTTTGCCTTTGCCTTTTCTAGCTTTTAGAAGCTGCCTGCATTCCTTGGCTCAAGGCCCCTTCCTTCATCTTCAAAGCCAACCGTGTACCATCTTCAAATCTCTCCATCTTGCTCTTGTCTCTCTCTCTCTCTCTGACTCTGCTTCCATCATCACATCTTCTCTGACTCTGACCTTCCTGCCTTATATTTACATGGGGTCCACCGGGATAATCCAGGAAATTCTCCCCATCTCAAGATCCTTTTTGCCATCTAAGTCCCTTTTGCCATCTAAGATACCATATATTCACAGGCCTTGGGGATTAGGACATGGACATCTTAGGAGGCCATGATTCAGAGATATTGCTGGTTAGGTTCCAGATCAACACAACAAAGAGAGTATCACAATAAAGTGAGTCACACAAATTTGTTGGTTTCACACTGCATATATAAGTTATGTGTATACTACACTATGGTCTATTAAGTGTGCAGTAGCATCATGTCTAGGAAAACAATGTCCACACTTCTATTTAAAATACTTTATTGCTAAAAAATTTAAAATACTTTATAGCATCATCTGACAATGCAGGATTGCCACAAAGCTTTAATTTGTAAAAAAAAAAAAAAAAAAAAAAAAAACAAAAACAAAAACAAAAAAATGCAATGCCTGCAATATGCAATAAAGCAAAGTGCAATAAAATGAGGTCTGCCTGTACTTGTCCTCAAATTCTCCTTATGTGACTTGTTTGCCTGGTTCAGAGGGCATCTAGGTCTGGAACTTGGAGCTTCATCACTAGGGGCTGGACTCCACCCCAAATAGTTCTGCTGAGATTGTAATAGCAGGCACTAGTAGATACCTCCATTTTATAGATGAGGCACCAGGCAGTTGAGTAACTCACTCTGGCTAATGAGAGTCACAGCAAGGACTTGAATATACGTACACCCCTGCCACACCCAGCATTGCTGACCTGATGGGCCAGGTGGGTCCTAGTGGCAGATACAGGGCCCTGTGAGCTGGATGGCCCTGAATGCAATGATTGGCACTGTGAGAAGAAACTTAAGCTGGTGACATATCCACTCTGCTGGACTCAAGTTCCCCAGTCCCTCTGGTGTCAGCAGGAGCCAGGTGGTTTCCCTGGGCATGTGTGAGCAGACACTAGAGGCGCTATCTCTGTGCACTGAGTTCCTTTGGGTCCTCCAGGGCTAGAGGGGTTCAGGGCATAGAAATATTCTCCTGAGGCCCTCCTGGCATGAGCCCTGTAGTGGATTGACTGGTGACCCCTAAAAGTTGTGTCCACCTGGAGCCTGTGAACCTTATTTAGAAAAAGAGTCCTACATGCACCCCAATGTTCACAGCAGCGCTATTTACAATGGCCAAAACATGGAAGCAACCTAAATGTGCATCGACAGATGCCTGGATAAAGAAGATGTGATATATATACAATGGAATACTACTCAGCTGTAAAAAAAAAAAAAAAACCAAGAATGAAATAATACCATTTGCAGCAACATAGATGGACCTGGAGCTTGTAATTCTAAGTGAAGCCAAAAAGAGAAAGAAAAATACCTTATGATATCACTTATATGTGGAATCTAAACAAAAGGACACTGATGAACTTATCTACAAAATAGAAACAGACTCACAGACATAGAGAACAAACTTATGGTTACTAGGGGGTAAAGGGGTGGATAAATCAGCAGTCCAAAATTTGCACCTCTTGGGGAATGATGGAAACGTTAGCTATCTCAATTGTGGTGGTGGTTTCATAGGTGTATACATCTATCAAAATTCATCAGATATTTGACACAACATTGTAAAATGACTATAACTCAATAAAATAATGTTAAAAAAAATTCATCAAATAGTACATCTGAAATATGTGTAGTTTACTGTACAGAAATTATACCACAATAAAGGTGTTAAATATATATATGAGAAATAAACATTTGTCATGTGGATGACAAATGTATATTTCTCTTATAAATCACAATATCACAAGGTGTTAGCTAATGCTGTGTGGTAATCATTTTGCAATATATAAATGCATCAAATCCACAAGTTGTAAAGCTTACACTTGTATGATGTTATGTCAATTATATCTCAATAAATCTAGGGAAAAATGAAAAACAGAATGAAGTAATGCCATTTACAGCAACATGGATAGACTTGGAGATTATCATACTAAGTGAAGTAAGTCAGAGAAAGACAAATATCATATGATATCACTTATAGGTGGAATCTAAAAAAAAAGATACAAATTTTATTTACAAACCAGAAACAGACTCAATGACATAGAAAACAAACTGTGGTTACCATGAGGAAAAGGGAGGGGGAGGGACAGATTAGGAGTTTTGGATTAATAGATACACACTACTATATATAAAATAGATAAATAAGGACCTACTGTATAGCACGGGGAACTATATTCAATACCTTGTAATGAGCTGTAATGGAAAAGAATATGAAAATGTATAAATACATGTATATCTATGTATAACTGAATCGCTTTGCTTCACACCTGAAACTCACATGGTAAATCAACTACACTTCAATAAAAAATAACAAGTAAAAAAAAAAAGAAAGAAAAGTGTTTGCTGATGTAATTAAGTTAAGGATCTCAAGGTGAGGTTATCCTGATTGAGGGTGGGGCCTGAATCCAGTAACAAATTTCTTTATAAGAGGAGAGGAGATGGGGGGAAGATGATGTGAAGATGGAGGCAGAGATAGGAGAGCCGCACCTGTAAGTCAAGGAACGGACGCCAAGGATGGCCAGCAAACCACCAGAGGCTGGGAGAGAGGGACAGGCCCCCCTCAGGGCCTCCACAAGGAATCAACTCTGCCAACACCTTGATTTCAGACTTCCAGCTTCCAGAACCAGGAGAGAAGAAATGACTTTTCTTAAGCCTCCCGGTTTGTGGTGCTTTATTACAGCTGCCTCGGAGGGAAGCTCAAAGGCTGAGTTACTGTGTGTGAGCTCACAGGAAGAACCAGAACTTTCATGGCCTAATGATTCCTTTAGCCTGCTCCTCCCGGAATCTAGGGCAGACCGCCACATGCTCTGCTTTTCGGGTGGCACCAGGGATGGAGGAGCAGCCCTGCTGTGGAAGGAGCCAGGGCTGAGTCCCCCAACAAGGTTCAACTGAGCTCATAAAGCAATCTACCTGGACCGGGCTGGCTGCTGCCTGATTGCCCCAGAAGTGGGGATGTGTCCTGAACCCAGCACAGACCTCAGAAGGGCTGGATTCTCGGGTCTGCCAGAGGCACGTGCCATACGGACCATCAGGGGCACCACTGCACCAGCAGATGTTGAGTGAAAGTGTCTGGGCTTTGATCTGTCCATCCCTGGGTAGCGCTGAGGCCAGAAAGCAACTTTGGGGCTCTGAAAGTGTCGCCCCATCAACTCCCAGGACCAGGTGAGTGAAGCACAGGCTGGCTGGGGAGGCCTTGCAGGGGGTCCTGGGGCTCCAGCTGACCATAAGGGCCTCTGCTGTGTGGAGGTAGGTCAGCCCGAGGGAGACAGCCTGGCACCAGGCCACAAATGCGGGAGAAGGTAGGGCGTTGTCAGAATAAAGGCAAGCAGGGCTGAACTGAGGCCTTCTGCGCCTGAGGTGACGTGACTTGGCCGTGGGAAGCCTCGGCAGAGAGGATGCCGAGTGGCATTAGCCAGAGCTCCCCCTTGCGTGCCCACGGCCCCTGGCCTGAGTGTTGGGAGCCATGACAACCAGCGCTTCAGAGCCACACTGGAGGCTCCGCGGTCCTAGAGAATCAGACCTCAGGGACCTGTACCCTGAGCCGGCTTCTCATGGAAATCGGGCCTGGCAGAAGCTGGTGAATATGCCCAGCACCAGGTGACAGAGGACCTTCCCTTCTTTGTAGTCGGAGGCACCAGCAGTGAGACCAGTCCCAGAGCACACCTCATTCCAGGGAGGTGGGCAGTTAGTCCATGTGAGTAACCCAGACCGCCACCCAGAGCCCTGTCACAGAAGCCATCATTTCAAGGGACAGCAGGAGCCTCAGCAGCCTGTGAATCCTATAGTCTGAGAACGCGGAGGCCATTCAGTCACTGGAGGAGACATCTGAAGCGGTACAGCGGGCGAAACGCCAGTGCCTGGCCAAGATGCCAGCCACCCTGCGGCAGCCCCTGAAGGGGCAAAGTCCTGTACTATTTTCCAAATGAGACAGTAGTAAGTCCAGGCTGGGAAGCGAGCACCCTTTATTGTTTCCACCATAGCAGGCCAGCCAGGGCCATTTGATACTGAGAACATGGACCTGGGGACATCCAAGGGCACTAATGTCCCCCAGGATACCAGAACTCAGTCCAAAGGCAGGCCTGGGGAACCCCAAGAACTTCACAACCCAGACCCAGCCCATCAATCCCTAGAACAGCAACACCGCTGACCACATCAAAGACATGCCCCCCTTTCCCAGGTCACAGCACCATGTTGAATAAGCATTTGTCCTTGTCATGATCACGTACTTCATCCTGGGCACTGGGCCTCTATGTGTTGCAGCCGCCACCCTTCTTGGGCTCAAATCCTGACTCTGTCGCTTATTAGCTCTGTGATGCTGAGCAAAGTACTTAACCTCTCTGTGCTTCAGTTTTCTCTTCAGTAAAATGGGGGTAACAGCCTCTATCTCAGGGTCATTGCAAGGAGTGTGTGTATGCACAATGGAATCCCAGAGCACAACCACCACTGCCAGCTCCACCCCCACATCTCCAGGTGGCACAGCAGATCTGCCCGTCTCTCTCACTACGCAAGTTGGTCTGCAGTGGATCTTTGCCTCCTCCACCCACAACAGTATTCCACAGCTGGTGTGGCTTTCCTGAAGCCTGAGTGCCCCTCGCTAATAGGCAACCTATACCTGGAGAAGTTGCAGTACCCTCTGTGAGAAACACCCCTGAGGATCCACTCCACACCTCACAGCCAGGCGGAGCACAGAGATGGATGGTGTGCTCTCGTTCATTCATTCAACAGCATCTGTTAAGTTCAGCTCTTTTATAGTTACTTAGGATTCAGTTGTGAACAAAAGAGGTGGAATCTCTGACCTCATTAAGCTTATCACTAGTTGAGAGAGCCAGGCAATGAAATAAATAAAATAGACAGTATGTCAGATGCCAGGAAGTGCTATGGAGAAAAACAAAAAGCAAATAAAGGGGGTGTCAGGAAGTTGTCATATTTATAGGATCGTCAGGAAAAGCCCCACTGATGTGACATTTGAGCAAGGCCCTAAAGGGGCTACAAGAGGGAACAATGGGCTTGTCCTCAGAAAGAGGGTTCAAAGTGAAGAGAGCAGCCAGTGCAAAGATCTGATTAAGGAACAGCAAGGAGGCCGGGTACCTGGAACAAAGTGAACGCAAGGGAAAGTGGTACAAGATGTGGTCAGGAAACTAACTGGAAGACAAATCATATAGGGCTTTGTAGGGTTGCTGGCTTTTACTTGCAGTGTGATGGGGAGACATGGGGAGCTTCTGAGCAGAGCAGTCATGTGATCTGGGTTATGTTTCAACAGGATCGCTCTACCTCCCGTGCTGAGAAGAGACCGAAGGGAATGTTTTCATTAATGTATGTCTTAGTCCATCCGCACTTCTCTAATGATACCACAGGCTGAGGGGCTTATACACAACAGACATTTCTTGCTCACAGTTCTAGAGTCTGGAAGTCCAAGATCAAGGTGCTGGCAGATTTAATGTCTGGGTAACCACTTCTATCTGAGTGGAGATGTTGAGTAGGCAGTGAGATATAAGACTCTGGACTGGGCTGGAGATACACATTCAGGAGTCAATGGAATATTAATTGTATTTAAAGTCATCAGACTAGGTGAGAACATCTAGGCATGAGTGGGGATAGAAAAGAGAAGTTCAGGTTATGAGCTCTGGCTCACTGTAACATTATGACATGGAGAAGATGAGAAGGAGGTAGCAAAGGAGGCTGAGAAGGCGCTGCCAGTAATAAGGGAAAAAGGAGCAGTGTGATGTTCTGGAAGCAGCCTGCTGGTGTATCTCCCTTCCTCCACCCTCCCCATGGCCACACACACACACACACACACACACTCTTAGGGGTCTGGGCCCCTCCTCTGAACTAAGAGGTAGAAGAACAAGCTAGCCAGAGCTCCACGCTCAGAGATCTGGGTCCCAGCCCACAGGCCCCCTCTAAATTCAAGGACACTAGCCAGCACCCACCACTGAGATATGAGTCCCAACCTCACAGGCTCCTCTTCCAAGCTTAGAGACACCAGCTCCAGCCATCTGCACCACATCCACAGAAGTCCTGGTCCAGGTGCACAGAGCCCCTCTTGTAAGTTTCCAAGTTGTGGTACTTTCCTCTGTTCCCTTAGCCCAGGGGTGGGGGCTTCATCCTGCAGCCACTTCCATGATGCCTTAGTGCTCTCTTTTTAGCCTTTCATTTACCCAGTTAACAGCTTTATCCTAAATCACAATTCTCTGTTCAACTATCTGGCATGGTTTTTGTCTCCTGAATAGATCCTGCCTGATACAAGATCTTTTGGAGAGAGATCATTTGGTCAGAGAAGTCCAAGGAAAGGAGAAATCACAGTGTTTGAAGAATCAGGTATGTAGATAATAGAATCACCAAGAATTATGGAAGGAATAATGTGAGAGGGAGTGACAGTCAGTCAGGAACCTACAATTTCCAAGGAATGAAGGACAATTATCCAGAAGTCTGTGGATGGCTGCCACAAAGAGAGGCAGCCAGTGGTATAGTTGCTGACAGGAGATTTGAAACTGATATCAAGATTGAGAGCCATGGGATATGGAGTTGGTCTGTCGATGTCCTTTGCCTCTAGACTTCATCAGGAGTCCTGGAAACTAGGCGATGCTTTGAACTGTGTCTCACTCCTACCGTGAGAGGTAATCTGGGTCAGAGCTGTGCCTGATCACAGAAGGTCTGAGGAGGGATGCAAGTGTGCCGTTCCTTTTTCCTGGCTTCAAGCAGGAAGAAGCTTGCGAACACCAGACACAGGGGACTATTGCTTTCCATGGCTCTGTGTCCACTGCCAGCCTGTGTGTGCATGGGCAAGCCA
This sequence comes from Camelus bactrianus, assembly GCF_048773025.1. NCBI lineage: Eukaryota > Metazoa > Chordata > Mammalia > Artiodactyla > Camelidae > Camelus > Camelus bactrianus. The sequence continues at coordinate 114,763,067 of NC_133575.1, read as the reverse complement.
GGGCCACTGAAAGGGTAGAGAGGAGGGCAGACCACACCACCTTCCTTATTCCTTCCCAACCATCCCCAGTGATGTGGTTCACAGGAACCACTGGGCCTCCTTGTCTGGCCCAGGGGCATCCCACCCCAGGAGAAGGACCTGTACTTATCATCACAGCATCATGGATGTACCTGGAATAGCTGGATCCAGAAAGTCCTCCTCTGGGCTTCAAACCCATATATTTGCACCTGAGCAAGTGGGAGCCAGGTGGCAACCTCATGAAGTTCCAGAGTGTACTGAGCTCTCCATCTGGAGAGTGGATTTCTGTCCCTTCAGTGGCCCAGGAATGGGGAGCTACTGCCCACCTGCGTGCCTTGGTAACAGGGAAGGTCATCAGCACCCACCATGACAGTCTGCCTGCTGGAGGCTTTCTGGCCACAGAAAAAATTATGCCTCCACATGATCAAGCACCCTGAGTGTTCTTGAGTAGAGAATTCCAGGGCCAGGAAGAGAAGGAGCCATTGTTCTTTGTCACTTTCCGACCTGGAGTTTATCAGCACCACAAACAGCTCCATCTGGAGCCCCTTTATGGTCCATCCTCCCCATCCATGCCACTTCCCTGATTAAGACCTCTTTGTGACAGCCAGCTGGGTTCACATCAGGAGGCTCTGGGAAAAATCTATTTCCAAGCTCCTTCAAGTCAGAGGGAATCCAGTCCCTGGCCGTTGTAGGACTGAGGTTCCCCTATCCTTGCCGGCTACAGCTGGGGACTGCCCTTAGATCCTGGAGACTGCTTTGTTGTTTTGGGTTTTGGTTTTTTTTGAGGTATAATTGACATACAACACTGCAGAAGTTTAAGGTATACTGTGTTTGTTTGACACATCTATATATTGCAATATGGTTACTATAGCAGCATCAGCCAGCGCCTTTGTCTTGTACATGGTCCCTACATTTCTGAGACGTGGGTTGATTAATAGCACAGGCTCTGGGGTCACCTGCCTGGAATCAGAACCAGCTCTGCCGCTTACTAGCTAGGCTACCGAGGGCAGGTCTGGGGCTGCATGTCCTCAGCTGTAAACTTGGGCTAGTAATGGCATCTGCCAACCTCACAGGTCAGTAGTGGGAATCAAATGAAATAATGCACGAATGGCTTTTAGAGTACAATCTGCCCAGTAATTAGTTCTGGCCACTTCACACTGGTACAAGAGTGCCAGCGGTAGAAAACTGAATCCATGCAGAAAAATGGAGTCAGCTACAGGCAGAGGGTAACTTCTCTCATTTGAAATGAGCTCAGAAACTCTCCAGCAAGGTCAATGGAGGCAGCTGTGCAGAGTGGTAAGAGTGGTGAAACCAATTTGCCTGATCTTCTATTTGGATGTCTTGTCTGGTATACAAAGCCTGGGAGATGGTTGGCACTCCAGAAGGTGTCCTGGGTGATCTGGTGTTCCTCCAGATGTGGGGTGGTGTTGTAGGTGTTGCTGAGTACTGTTAATAAAAGCCAGCCTTCCTGTAGTAGGGTGACTGCTTATGGACAACTGTAGGCTATTTGCCCAAAGTCAGTGGTTGGGAAGCATATGATGCAATCACTTGGCCTGTGCTGCACAAAATCCCTAAGGTGTTCACCAAGGACTCTGCCCTTCTGCTCCATTTGGCATCTGTCTGAGGCGGCAGTGAGCAGGGAGGTAGCAGTGGGCAGAGACACAGTGTTGACCTTGGAAAGCTTTGGGGATTATCCCTCAAAACCGAGCTGGGAACTGAGGCCCTGAGTCTAACTCAGTGGCCTGGGAGATAGCTGACTCCTTTGTTGAGTGTGGCATTTTGTTTATGGGAAAGGGACAGGCTGATAACCTCAAGTGAACCAAGCAGTCTCCCACCAACATTGTTTGAGTGTGCCCACTGCTCCAGATACTCATCGGAACTTGCACTATAAATCTGCATTTGATTCATTCTGCTGGGTATGGAGTCACAGCACATAGATATTTTAATTTGCATTTTTCTGTTGATCAGTCAAGATGAGCCCATTTCATATATTTATTGACTTTTTGATGCCTTCTTTGTAAAGTGTCTCTTTAAGTCTTCTACTCAGTTTTCTATTGGGTTGTCTTTGTCTTATTATTTGTAGACTTTCATTATTCTTTTCTTTACATGACTCCTTTGTCATATCCATGTATTTCAAGTATCCCCCACTCTGTGGCCTGCATTTTCACTTGTATTTTCTTTTTATGATGCCTTATAACTAACAGAAATTAATTATTTTAATATAGTCCATTTTATGGATTTTTTTCCATCTGGTTAGTGTCTCTTGTGTCCCAGTTAAGAAATCTTTACCTACTGTAAAGTCATGCAGATATTATCTTATTTTATCTACTATAAGATGTATTGGTTTATCTTTCACATTTAGATACTAACACATCTGGAATCAATTTTTGCCTAGCATGTGAGGTGGGGTCTAAGTACATTTTTTTCCAATGTGGATATCCAGATGGCCATTTTCCAAAAAGGCCATCCTTTCTCCACTGAATTTCAGTATCATTTTTTTTTATAAACTAAGTGACACGTGTTGGGTCAGTTTCTAGACTCTATTCTGTTCCACTGCTCAGTTTTTGTTTCCTATCCTTTGCCAATAACATATCAACATAATTACTGTGGCTTTACAAATCTTGATATATGGTGACGTAAGTGCCTTTGGCTTTGTTCTTATTCAGAATTATCTAAGCTATTCTCAGCCCTTTGCATTTCCATATAAATTTGATAATCAGATTGTCAATTCACGCACACACATGCACATACAAACACAAACCTTACTTTTTAAAGGAACCTCCATACTATTTTTATTGGAATCACATTGGGTCTGTAGATCAATCTGGGGAGAATTAACATCTTAACAATATTGATCCTTCCAGTCCATGAACATGATATATATCTCCATTTCTCTAGATTGTCTTTAATTCATCAGCAATGTTCTGTCATATTCAGTGTAGAGATCTTGGACATTTTTGTTATATTAAATCCTGTGTAATTGATGGGTTTTGGTTGCTACCATAAATGGTATCACTAACTTTTTTCCTGTTTGTCTGTTGCTAATATATAAAATGACTTTGCTCATTAATTCTAATAGTTTATTGGTAGATTTTTTTAATTATATCTACTCCAGGTTTTAAATTCAAATATTACTAGAGACATTGCATTGGACTAGGAGTTTCTGCTACCTACCATATCACAGTCTGCCCTGTGTAGCTCATAGCATCTATGAGAAGTCCTTTTCGGGTGGAAACTTAGGCTCATGGGAGCTGCCCCTAGGTCTATGTCATGAGCCTGTGATTTTAACCAAATGAAATTTAGAAATAAATAAAACCTTTAGCAAGTGTGTATTACTTGTCAAGTACTGCTCTAAGGGACTACTGTTTTTAGTCCTCTGCATGTATTAACTCATTTAATTTCCTTAATAGCCCTTTGAAGTTGGTTCTTCCATAATCTCATTGTCATAGGAAACTATATTCAATATCTTATAGTAACCTATAATGAAGAATATGAAAATGAATATATGTATGTATATGTATGACTGAAACATTATGCTGTACATTGTAACTGAGTATACTTCAATTTTCTTTAAAAGAGTAAAAAAAATAATAATCTCATTGAACAGATAGGGAAATTGAGAGAGAAGGCAAACAATTTTCCCAAGGTCAGCCAACATGTTAGTGGCTAAGCTTTTCACCATTACACTATCTGGCCACTCTTAGTCTATACAATTAAATTCTTCAGCCTGGCCCTCTAAACCTGAGGCTCTCTCCACCTCCTCACCCTGAGCTCTGGCTCACCCCCAAGTCATCACGCCATCTGCAGTTGACTAGTGACCCTCACCTCAGGCTACTTCTGTGGATTAAGGATGAGGGAAATCAGGGAAAGCTTCATAGAGATGAGCTGTTCTTTAAAGGTTGAGGAGGATTGGAGTATGTAAACATGAAGTGGGGAACAGTCTCAAAGACATGGAGCAGAAACATAGAGGAATACAGAGTACAGGTTCTCAATCTAGGCCTGGTCTTGGTGGGAAACAAAGTGTTCATATCAGTTATTGTCATTACCAAGATTATTTTTTATCCCTCTCCCACACCATTTCCCCTTTGGTAACCATAAATTTCTTTACTATGTCTATGAGTCTGTTTCTGTTTTGTAAACAAGTTCATTTGTGTCATTTTTTTAGATTCCACATATAAGTGATATCATATATTTGTCTTTCTGTTTCTGACTTACTTCACTTACTATGATAATCTCTAGAACTATCCATGTGGCATTGTTTCATTCTTTTTTATGGCTCAGTAGTAGTCTGTTGTGTATATATACCACATCTTCTTTATGCAGTCATCTGTTGATGGACATTTAGGCTGCTTCCATGTCTTGGCTATTGAATATAGGGCTGCTATGAACATTGGGGTGTGTGTATCTTTTCAAATTAGAGTTTTCTCTGGATATATGCCCAGGAGTAGGATTGCTGGATCATATGGTGACTCTTTTTTTAGTTTTTTAAGGAACCTCCATACTGTTCTCCATAGTGGCTGCACCAATTTACATTCCTACCAACAGTGTAGGAGGGTTCCTTTTTCTCCACATTCTCTGCAGCATTTATTATTTGTAGACTTTTTAATTATGGTGTGAGGTAGTACTTCATTGTAGCTTTGATTTGCATTTCTCTAATAATTAGCAATATTGAGCATCTTTTCATGTTCATATTGGCCAACTCTATGTCTTCTTTGGAGAAATGTCTATTCAGGTCTTCTTCCAATTCTTTGACTGGGTTGTTTGTTTTTTTGTTATTTAGTTGTATGAGCTGTTTCTACATTTTGGAAATTAAGCCCTCATCAGTCGTGTCATTTGCAAATATTTTCTCCCATGCTGTAGGTTGTCTTTTTGTTTTGTTTATGATTTCCTTTGCTGTGCAAAAGCTTATAAATTTTTTATTTAAGTATAATCAGTTTAAAATGTTGTGTCAATTTCTGATGTACAGTACATTGCTTCAGTCATACATGAATATACAGATATTCATTTTCATATTCTTTAACCTTATGAGTTTGATTAGATCCCATTTGTTTATATTTGCTTTTATTTCTACTGCCTTGGGAGACTGACCTAAGAAAACATTGCTACAATTTATATCAAAGAATGTTTTGCCTATGTTCTCTTCTAGGAGATCTAGGGTATCCTGTCTTATATCTAAGTCTTTAAGCCATTTGAGTTTATTTTTGTGTATGGTATGTGGGAGTGTTCTAACTTCATTGATTTACATGTGGCTGTCCAGTTATCGCAACGCCATTTGATGAAGAGACTGTCTTTTCTCTATTGTATACCCTTACCTCCTTTGTTGAAGATTAATTGACAGTAAGTCTGTTGGTTTATTTCTGGACTCTCTATTCTGTTCCATTGATTCATATGCCTGTTTTTGTGCAGATGCCACACTGTTTTGATTACTGTAGCTTTACAGTATTGTCTGAAGTCTGAGAGGGTTATGCCCCAAGCTTTGTTGTTTTTCCTCATTACCAATGTTATTTTTGTTTTTTGTGCTTTCAGCAGAACATCCATATATATTGCCATCAATACTAGAGTCATTTGAAAATGCCCTATCTTTGTATTGTTTAGTTACAGCAAAGGTCACAGTTCTTCCACAGTATTATTACAGACTTCAATTACTAATGGAAGTATTTTAGTGTATTTGTGTTGCAGAACTATGGAAATACAATTTGCTACAACTTCCTTCTATCCATTGTAATTAGGTGTGGTCTCAAACTTCCCATAAATTAGCAATATCACAACAGAATATTTGTAAACTTATCAATGTGTTCTCAGAAAAAGTAAGTTTTTAGTTTCTTTGCTTGGGACAAACGGCCTTCAAGAGAATGATTGGGGATAGGGCTGAGGTTGTCAGAGGATAGGAAAGATCAAGAACTACTGCCTAAAGAAGCAGTGAGATGACATCAAAAGCACAAGCAATAAAAGAAAAAAGAAAGAAGTTGGACTTCCTCAAAATGACAACTTCTGTGCATCAAAGGACACTATCAAGAAAGTGAAAAGACAGCCCACAGACTAAGAGAAAACAATTGCAAATCATATATCTGATAAGAGTCTAGTATCCATATTACGTAAAGAACTCTTACAGCTCAACCATAAAAAAGCAAATAAGCCAATTAAAAATTGGGCAATAGATCTGAATAGATGTTTCTCCAGAGGGAATACCCAAATGGCCAATAAGCACATGAAACCATGCTCAACATCACTAGTCATCAGGAAAATGCAAATTAAAGCCACAGGGAGATTCCAGTTCACACCAACTATGGTGGCTATAATTTTTTTAAATGGATAGTAACAAGTGCTGATAAAGATGTAGAGAAACTGGAACTCTTGTACATTGCTGGTAGGAAAGTAAAATGGTGCAGCCACTGTGGAAAAGAGTTTGGAAGTTCCTTTAAAACTTAAACATATAATGTTACCATATGACCCAACAATTCCACCTCTAGATACCCAAGAGAAATGAAAACATGCTCACACAAAAACTTGTACACAAATATTCATAGGATGATTATTTATAATATTCCCCAAGTGAAAACAATCCAGATGTTCATCAGTAGATAGATGAATAAACAAAATGGTCTTGCCATAGAATGGAATATTATTCAGCCATTAAAAAGAACGAAGTAATAATGCACGCTACAACATGGATGAACCTTCAAAAACGTACTAAGTAAAAGAAACCAGACACAAAAGGCCAGATATTATATGATTCCATTGATATGAAATCTTCAGAAAAGGCAAATCCATAGAGATAGAAAACAGATTAGTGGTTGCCAATGGCTGGGGGTTGGGAGGAATGGTGGGGTGATTGCTAAGAGGGAACAGTTTCTTTTGGAGGTGATGAAATGTTCTAAAATTGATTGTGGTGATAGCTGCACAACTATGTGTATACTTAAAAAATAAAGTGTACTGGATTGTACAGTTTAAAAGAGTGAATTTTATAGTATGTAAATTGTATCTCATAAGCTGTTATTAAAAAATACAGTTGGTGGGTTGGGTATAGCTCTTCTGGTAGAGCACGTGCTTAGCATGCACAAGGTCTTGGGTTCAATCCCAAGTACCTCCTCTAAAAATAAATAAATAAATAAATAAATAAACCTAATCCCCCCACCAAAAAAAAAAAAAAATGCAGTCAGAGATGCAACCTGAGTTGCAGATTGGTTTCCATGGAATATTATCATCATGTTATCATCAAACTGACTGAGCCCTGCTCTTCCTCCTAGCCTTCGCTAGGTGAGCTAGGCCCCTTCCCCTGGTGCCTTTTCCCCATTGTTTGCCAAGTGCCCACTACTGTGCTCTCACCTGCTACAAGGATCCCATCCTGCCCTGTCCCCTCACGATATTGGAGAAATTTCTGCTTTCTGCTTGTTTGCTCCCCTGTTTGATCACCACAACCAATGAGGAAGAGAAGTTCATCACTACCAGTTGTAGGGATATCTCTAGATATTTGCTCTCAGAGTCTGTTGGTTTAGGAGTTTTCATTCTTCAATTTATTACCCCCTTATCAGCAGCTCTAGCTACAAGGGCCTTCATTATATCCTAACTGCCAGTGCCAATTGCCCTTATTTTTTATATGAAAAATCCATTTGTAAACGCATTTCAGCAGCACCACCATCTCAGCATCATTGCTAATTTAATCTCCCTCCCCTTCTATTAGCGCCGCAGGGGGCTGACCAGAGCAGGAGGCGCTCAGGCTAATCAGATCACTAGTTTGTCTGAATATTATGCTCAGCAGTAACTCAGTGGGATGTCCTGGGTCAGGCCCAGGGCAGATTAAATCTTCCGCCAGCTACGTCTCAGGACCAACCAGGGGAGGGACCTGGAATCAGACAATGAAAGCACGGAACTCCGCCTGCAGGGGCTGATGGTGAAAGGTCTGGGTGACTGTTAGACAGAGTTGCTGTCACTGAGGGTTCTTTGAGGGTATAATTTGATGAGAAGGAGAATTTCCCAGCAGATGAAACAAGGCCTATCATCTGACCTCTTCACTCCCCACTTCTCAGAACTCCTTAACGCAGTGATCTCTGGCAAATCAGGAGACTGGGGACTTGTCCCAACTTTGTTCCTCATTAACTGTGTGTCTTGGTAAGCTCCTTAACCTCCCGGGGTATCACATTCCTCAACTGGAGGTAAGAATCCCTACCTTGACCCCTCAGAATTTTGATGAGGGCCAAATAAAATGTTTTAAAAAACTTTAGTGAGCATGTATTATTTGTCAAGCACTGTTCAAAAGGAGTACTGTTTGACATAGTAAACAATCTTATGTTTATTGGGGGAAAGGGGGTGGGAAGGGATAAATTTGGGAGTTGAGATTTGCAAATGTTAACCACTATATATAAAAATAGATAAACAACAAATTTATTTTGTGTAGCACAGGGAACTGTATTCATTATCTTATAATAACCCTTAATGAAAAAGAATATGAGAACAAATGTATGTCTGTATACGCATGAATCGGACATGATGCTGTACACCAGAAACTGACACATTGTAACTAACTATACTTCAAAAACATTTTTTTAAAAAAAGAGGACTGTTCTTAACCCTTCACATGTATTAATTCATTTACTTGCCTCGATAGCCCTATGAGGTAAGTACCACCATAATTTTATTGAACAGATAGGGAAACTGAGACAGAGATGGCAGACCTTTCCCAAGTCACACAATGTGTTAGTGGCCAAGTATTTCGCCATTGCACTATTTGGCCACTCCTAGTCAAGCAAATCAAACTCCCCAGCCTGGCTCTCTCAGCTGGAGGTTCTCTTCACCTCCTCATCCTGAGCCCTGGTTCTCACCAGGTAGGAGAGGGGTGAGCATGCTTCTCATTCCAGGGTGCTCTGCTCAGGCCCTTGTTCTGCCATCTGCATGTCAAACCTCCTCTCCAGCCACTCACTCTCCCCACTTGACTCTACCCTCTATGACTCTACCCTCTACTTCCCTCCTGGTTGCTGTTATCTAGTGGCCTCCTACTCAGGTCATGGAGACCTAGACTACAGGATCATAGTCTTCCTCCTCCCCCAAGCTAGACCCCTACTTTGGGTGACTTCAGTGTCCAAGAGGACAACCCAGCCATCACCGTACCAGTTCCAGTTCAGTCAGGGAAGCAGAGCCATTATGGGTGTGATGGGAAGTTAGAGCTCACAAAATGATGGGGAGATGCTGGGAAGTGAAGGTCTGGAAGGGAGAGTTGGAAGATCAGAGTAAGAGTTATTAAAGCGTTCCCCTGCAGCACTGGTATGGTGAACAAGTCAGAGCGTACAGGAAAATCTGAAAGGCTAAGGCCATTTAGCTGCTTAAGTCAGCAAAGAAGGCAAGTTTGTGTTGCCTCTGGGTGGCTCTCACTTCTGGAAGGTCCACAACCGAATGTCTGGTAGTGGGCCTGAGGCCCCGGACCACTTCTGGGAAAGAGAGTTGGGTGGAGAACAAAGGAAAGCAAGGACAAACCAGAACCCTCTAGGCTCTGCATCCATCAGTCCCCATATATGACCATGAAGATTTTCAAGGAGCAGTGGGCTCTTCTTCACACATCAGCCTTTTAATCACCAGTGACCCTCCCCTCCACCCCTTTCAGCCACCCCTTCATAGTCACAACCCAAATGTCCTCATCCTCTGAAATTCCTCATGTAGTCATCATGTGATCTGACCACAGCCCCTTAAGTTGTTCTCATTGAGGTCACCAACCACCCCCTTGGCATTCATTCAACAAACATTTTTGGAGTCCCCACTTGGTGTCGGGCACTGTGTTCGATGCTGGGATGCATTAATGAACAAAGACAGATCAGAACCTGCTCTCATGAGCTTCTAGTCTTATGGAGGAGATAGGGTTTGATTCTATGGTCCCAGAAATAGATGAAGAACTGTAATGTAGAAAAGCACGCTGAAGGAGAGGTAAGTACCTGGTGCAATGAAAGAGTAGGCTGGGAGAATTCGTCTGAATCAGGGGGTCAAGAAAGACTTCCCCAAGGAAATGATGGTTGCCCTGAGATGCTACGCTAGAAGTTAACTAGGCGAGGATGAGAGGGAAAGGATTTCCAATAAAGGGAACAGTATCTGCAAAGGCCCCGGAGCAAGGGAAACTGGGATGCACCAGGACCCCACTCTGTTGTCACCAAACAATTCCTGTTAAGGTTACCAAGGTCCTCCTTTGTCACCACATCCCTTAGTCAATTTTTTATTGAAGTAGAGTCAGTTTACAATGTTGTGTCTCTCGCTGGTGTACAGCACAATGCTTCAGTCATACATGAACATACATATATTCATTTTCATACTCTTCTTTCACAGTAAGCTACTACAAGATATCGAATATAGTTCCCTATGCTGTACAGTATAACCTTGTTTATCTATTTTATATATACCACTCATTTTTGATCCTTATCATACTTGACTTACACATGGTCCTTCTTGAAACTCCCTTTCCTTGACTTCCCGCGCACAGGACTCACCTGGCTTTCCTCCTCCTGCTCCAACTGCTCCTTTGCAGGCTCTCCCTCTTTTACTCAATCTCTGAACAAAGTTCCTCCAGCTTCAGCCCAAGACCCTCTCCTCTTCCCACTCTTCATCCCAAGCCTTCCCAGTCACAGCCATCCCCATGGTTTCTATGATCCATCTACACAGACGACTTCCAAGCCTATATCTCCAACCCAGAGATCTCCCACAAGCTCCAAATCCATGAACCCACCACTTGATCAATATATCTCCTCTTGGACATCTTAACCGCCTTTCAAATTCAACATGCTCAAATCAAATTCATATCCCCTCCTTACAATGGTGAGTTATTCCACTCAAAATGTCACTTAACATTCTTGTTGAGAAACACTAAAATAAGTTTTGTAGAGACCGTGTTATCTTCCAGGAGAGGGTGGATGGCTAGTTAGCCTCCTCAAGGTAGATGCAGCAACAGGACTGGGGCGGGGAGTGAAGGGGGCTGTTTGGAAAGTACTGGAAGACAGGGAGCTGATGCACAATGGGGCTAAGATGAATTGGGAAGGCAAAGAGCCAGGACAGACTGATGAACTGGCAAGAGGAGGAGAGCAGAGCATGGCCAAAGAGAGTGTTTGGGCCCGCGTGAGGACCTGGGCAGCTGGGGTATAGATGGGAGCCTGGGGAGAGAGGTAAGGGACAGGACCTGGGACATGAGTGACTTTGTAGCCCATGGCCAGGAGTCTGCACTACATCCTGACAGCCACAGAACCCATCGGGTGGGGGGAGATCTTCAAGTCAGATTTGGGCAGGGTGAGTAGGTGCTGACTGTGGGGTGTTCCTGTGGAGATGCCCACCTTACAGTGGAGGATGTGATTCTCAAGCTTATCAGAAAGGTCGGGGGTAGATGTAGAGACACTGGCTTAGTCGGCAGACAAGTAGTCATTCAAGTCCTGAGTGTGGATGAGCTTGGAGAGGGAGTGTGGGCAGAGAAAGGGCCAGGAGCCCAAAGCAGAGCCCTGAGGGGACAAGGGATTTTGCGCAGGAGAGTTGGAGTGGGCAGGGGTCAGAGGAAAGCCAGGAGAGGTGGTGTCCTGGAAGCTTGTAGAAGAGAACCTGTCAGAAGAGAAGCAACAGGTCAGAGCTGTCAAGAGATCCCAGAAGATGAGAACCTCTTTGAGTCTAGATCCCAGGCCCAGTACCCAGCACTCAGCAATGTCCCTGGTACAGAAGAGGCACTCAAGGTCTATAGAAGGAGGGAGTTGGTGATTCCATGTCTACTTGGTAATAAGCAGCACAGGCAGTAATCCTTCGCAGGCTCGTTTGCCACAGGGCACCCCTCTGTTGTACTATGCTCCTGTCTGTACAAACAACCGGAGTCACTGAAATTAGCGTGCCAGCACCAGTCTGGCCGCCCAATCTTTCTGGCTCCTCCCTAGCCAGCAGGAGTAATCTGCTTTCCAGGCAGACACCCTGGAACCAGGGCCCAGCCCTGGGGTCCTGGGACGGTCCCCGTACAGGGGAATCCTGGAGCTTCTCAGGACATCTGATCCATCCCGTATGTGAGGGCAGACTAGAGGATCCAAGAGTCTTGCGAAGAGCGAAATGGGGTTCCAGACCCATGCACGTCTTGGTCTATGCTCAGGGCTCCCAGGAACTGGTTGGGGGGGCTTCCTTCGAGGAAGGTCCTGAAAAGACGGGAACCCGTGAGGCACAGGGCCCAGGATCAAGGGGGCCCGGGCTAGTTCGCGTTTGAGGGAGACAGCCACAGCTCTGCAAGGTGGGTGCTATTGCCCCCATTATACAGTCCCGAAAGCGGAGACCTGGACGGGGAAAGTCATTCTGTGACTCTGTGGATGGAAGGAGCCCCAAGAGATGGCCAGAAAGGGGCCGTAGGGAGGAGCAAGCTCCTGACACAGGGAGAGGTGCGCCTTCAGCCCCCACCCCACTGCCTCCCACGGAAGAACCCCGGAGCAAAGGGAAGCGCAGCCTGCAGTGCGCAGACGGACCACAGGGCGGCGGGCGCGCCCCGCGAAGCGGCTCGCGGGCCCCGCCGCCCCGCCCGCCCGGCGCCGCGCGGGTTTCTGCCGCCTTGGCTCGGGGCGCGCCCGCCGCGGCGTGTCCGCGGGTCACCTGGACGCAGCCTCTACTTCGGGGGAGGCGCCCAGAGGGCACCGGGCCTTGCTCAAACTCCGCCGCGTCGAGCCCAGGACCGGAAACCCAGCCTGCTGAATACCGAGCGGTCAGGGCCCCTTGGCACAGCTCCGGGTGTCCCCGGTCTGTCTAGTGGACTCAAGGTCCCGCTGCAAAGTTCCCTATCTAGCCTTTCCCTGGTGTCTTGCTGCCACTCCCATCCGAAGCTCCCAAGGCACATGGCTTCCTCCTCGCTCCAAAAAGGCCTTTCTTTCCTCAAACTCCCCTAGGGCACAGCCAGCAGGCTGGGAGGGGAGAGGGGGTGCTGTCTTCCCAGATATCTGCTCAGGGCACTCCAGGGAAGTCCAGTGGAGTCATTTGATGGCGGAGATGAGAGGGCTTCATTGTCCCTCTGTGTCCTGAAGTCTCCCAGAGACTGCCATCCGTAGCAAGCAGGTGCTGACAGGGAAACTGAGGCAGCTAATCAGTTAAAGGGCAATCAGCCTTCCTTCCTACCTGCCTGCCAGGCCCATAATCTGATCCAGGTACCCCCCGGGTCCTTAGACCCAGGTCCCCCCAGACCCCTGAAGGGGTTTCGTGTTTATCCTTTCAATCCTCTGCCTTTCTAAGAAACCCAGAGGACTAGATCACTAGATTTCTCTCGGTCTCTGTCTCTGTCTCTCTTTTCTACATTGGCCTGTTTCCAACCCTTGTCGCCTTCCAATCTGTTTCCAGCATAGCAGCCAGACATTGTATTAAAACACAAGCCAGGTCCCATCCCTCCTCTTCTCAAAACCCTGCACCAGCTCTCCTGTCAGAGTGAGAGCCCAAGTCCTCACCATGGCCTGCAAGGTCCTAGCTATCTTCTGGCCCCAATCACCAAGCTCACCTCCCCACCTTATCGCCTTCCCCTCCTCTCTGAATCAGTCACGCAGGCCTCTTTGCTGTTCTGTAAACATGCCAGGGACATTCCTGCCCTGGGGCCTTTGCTCTAGCTGTCCCCTCTGCTGGAATGCACTTCCCTGACATCAACTTTGTCCTCTCAGTCTGCTCAAATGTCACTTTATCAGCACGGGCTCCTCTGACCACTGTCTTTCATACCCATGGCCCCTCCACATCCTCCCCTTCTCTTCTCCCTAGCACTTGCTAAGGTCCGAGATCCTTTCCTCGTTGATGATGCCAGCTGTATGTCTGTCTCTACCTGCTGCTCTGTACACCTCAGGAGGGCAGGGAACTTTGTTTGCATCACCTGTGTATCCCAAGTGGCTAAGCCCGTGAAGAAATAGGGAGAGGAGAGGAGAGGAGAGGAGGGGAGGGGAGGGGAGGGAAGGGAAGGGAAGGGAAGGGAAGGGAAGGGAAGGGAAGGGAAGGGAAGGGAAGAGAAGGGAAGAGAAGGGAAGAGAAGGGGATGTCCTTAGAAACCCTAAGACGTATACTTTTACGCCCTTACCTTGTGAATGTGGATGTGGGATGGGAGCATCAGAGCTGGTTGAGAGAAGGGTACTCCCAAGGGGCTCACAGCCAGGTCCACAAATGCTTTTAATCACAAACTGCCTCCCATCCTTGTCACAGATAAATGCAGATTCACTCGGAGTGGCAGGGGCAGGGGAAGGGGGTTAATGTTGACCAGAGACTCCAAAAACTGTTCAGGGATCAGAAACATGTCTTTTTGCCAGACAAGCCTGCAAATTCACCACCCTTGTTAAAATTATTTTTCTGGTCTCTGAGGTTTAAAAAAGAAAAGTGAAAAGCATTTTGGACACGTAACCCCAAATTCCTTAGTCAGAACGGCCTGAACTGAAAATGTGATGATGGCCCCACTAGAGGGACTTGCAACCTATCTGACACATCGTTCACTATATCTGGGAAACTGCACCCGGGCAGGACAACTTCATCCTGAGTAACGTCCAAAAGACAGTTTCTAGAGCAATTGACCAGCCTGCATGCAGTGCTTCATCGGGAGCAGATGGGCTCCTTGTTTTTCTCATTACCGTGATTTACTGTCTTCTGAGCTTATTAAAGACAGAGGCATGAGCCCACTTTGGTGTGTGTGTCCTGAGGGGATGGGGGATAGAGGGAGGGAGGAAGAGAGGACCAGACAAGGAGCTTGGGAGATTTCCACTCAGCTCTGGTGGTGTGGGTTCCTGCTGCTGCCACCCACAGCTGCCCTCATCCCTGAGAGCACCCAGTTGGCTGAACCTGGGCTGGGCTGATGGGTTGGTCCACTTCGTGGACTGTTCCTCACCCGTCCGACTTCAACACACACACAGCATCTGCTTCCGCCAAATCAGACCTGGCCTCGTTCTGCCACATGACTGACCACCAAGTGAGCAGAGAAAGAGGGTGATGCTCTTCTCAGCTCCACTCAGGATACCGGGAATCAATTTCCTTTGATAGGTTTGTATACTTGAGAATTTCCTGTTCCACCATCACGTCAACCCAGATGCTCTTCCTCAGGGCTTGGGTGGTTTCACGCACACACTCACATATTCACACACATTCTCATTCACACAAACATACACACATACATTTGCTCACACAATCACACATACACGAATTTATCCATGCTTGCACCTGGTCACCTACACATATATGTACTCATGCATTCACAAAAACACTCACATACTCACACGCGCATACACACGATCACTCACAGACGTACCCACTCACACACACATTCCCCAGGATGGGAGTTGCCTTGGGCAACATTATTTCCTTGGCACTGTTTCCTCTGCACTGTTCTATGGGATGGGAACTGGGGATGGGAGCGGAGAGAGGGACGAGTTGGAGAAACATCCAGGCTGGCACGTCTTAATCTTTTCTGGCTTATAATCTCCTTTCATAATAACAATACTAATAATAAAACATTCATAATAAATAAAGTTAGATTTCTTCCACTTTAAAAAGTGACGTATACTCTTCATTTTTATGTATATTAGTTATGAAACACAAAGCATGATTTGTCAACACATCCCTTTTAAATGACCTTGAGCATAATTAGCTTGAAGATCAAATGTATATTAAGATGTAGATTACATCCAATCACATGTTACAGGAGCAAATAGATGCAAAACCTGCTTTTGTGACCTAAGGTTTGAGATTCTTTTGTTTTAACTTTAAAAATCATGTAATTATTATTTTTAATTTACAGATCTCATGTCTAAATGATTAGCTAAGAAATGACATTTAAGGCTGCTGGTTGTAAGAACTTTTCTCCAAAAATAATTTGCTAGTCTTTATAAATGAAAAGTAGAATTGGCTGTAATTACCACTATATTTTGTCTTCTTAACATTGTTTTTCTAAGGAATAAAAACTTGTTGGTATGTTTTATAGGAATTTTGGTGAGATGAATATAATTTACATATCTGGTGCAAATTATCCTGGGGTAAATTTGCCAAATTATCATTTTTATTCTCCTCGTTAACTTGTGTTTGAATATCGGGTATTATTTATGCTTATCCGTTGAAGCAATGGCCCTTTAAAGACATAAAGTAAACAATATTTTATTTACATAAGAATAAAAATCAATTTACAGCTGTATAATGAGTCAAGATGAGCATGGTGGATAGCGGTATTTAGCTGAATTATAAACTGATATTAATCATTTGTATGCTAACCCCAACACATGTTCCCTTAATACTCACTGAGATGCTTTCAAACTACTCTAGTTTTAAAGGGGGAAATGCTTACATAATTTTAATGAAGTAACCTTTAATGAAAATTGAAATAGGACTTGTTGTCCTCTTCAAGTCTAGAAAACACATAGCACCCCATCGCTGACCCTAGCTGGGAGTTGTTGCCTGAGGCCGCAGCAGAAAGGCAGGCACCGGAGCAGGAAGACGAGCAAACCTGGCGGTGAGGCCTGCCAGTCCTGCTAATGCCCTACTGTGAGCCTGGGTAGGCTTCTGCTTCTCTTGGCTTCTGTCCTCAGAAGTAAAACAGAAATAATAACAAACACTCTCCCAGTTACATGATCTGTATAATTGTAACCCAAATGTGTTCAGTTTGGAACTATAAGAACTGCAAATTTTGCTGAGGGTTTTGAGTGCTGCCCAGAACTAGCAGGGGTGACACCGTAGCACAGGCCAAGTACCTGGGTGTAGGCAGGGCTAAACAGCCGTCCTGTTCGGGACCCAGGACCCTGATTGCAGCTAGACTAGTTCACAGCAGAGGAGCTCTGCATGGCCCTCTACTAGAATGGGCTTAAAGATGCCCCTGAATTGCCTGTGTGTTTTGTTTCCTTGATCTGCATTCCAAAACCACCCATCAGGCCCGAGTGGTACTTGAGACCCTTCCTATAAACAACCTAGGGAGCCTTGAGCACCTGTCAGTTCCTCCCTTGTCACTAGAAAAACACTACAACCATATTAAGACAATTTTTAAATGAAAGAAAAATACCCATAACCCTGTATTGTAACAGAGCATTATTTTGCTCCTTTTGAGACCTCCCCACAAGCAACCATATGCGTATAGTGTTATCGTCATCAGGTACAAAAGATTTTACAACCTGCTTTTGCTCCTCACCAAATTGCATCAGTCATATTTCCGTGTTGCTACCATTTTTGTCACTGTTATTTTTTACAAATAACTTTTGTTCTGACAATGAAAGAAACACACGTGCATTTCAGAAAAGTGAAAAGCACAGACAAACAAAAAGAAGACAAAAGTCCCCATAACCCACCCCGTGGGCATGTGATGTAAGCCTCCGGTGGAAGCGTCAGTTCCATAAGGTAGCATCAGGATTCTGTCTGCTGCCCTGAAAAGAGACCAGGCGGAGAGCGGGCTTCAGGAAGGAGTGGTGCCAGTGCCGGGGCTGTGCATGCGGGCTGCCTCCGCCCAGGACCGGCAGGAACTGCTGTCTTCCTGCAGAGGCTGCCAAAACCCACATCACTCCTTCAGCCAACAAGGTCTCACCTGATCTGTGTCCATAACCTGTCTGAAGTCACCTCCTCCCACCCCCCTCAGTCCCTCTGCTCTAGGGACACCGGCCTCCTTGCTGCACGTCTAACACCTTAAGCACATTCCTGCCTCAAGGACTTTGCATTTTTTAACATTTTTTATTGAGTTATAGTCATTTTACAATGTTGTGTCAATTTCCAGTGTAGAGCACAATGTTTCAGTTATACATGAGCATGCATACACACATTGAGGCCTTTGCATTTGCTGTCCCCTCCGCCTGTAACTCTCTTCCCCTAGATTTCCAGGAGGCCAGCTCCCCCACCTCCTCCCTGAACAGCACCTCCTCAGACAGGCTTTCCTTGACCACTGAATCTAAAACAGCACCCTTTATCCCTTGCTCCACCTTGATTATCCTTGAGAGCACATACCCCTTGCAGACATGGTTCCTCCGTGTCTGTGTGTGTGTTTCAAGTCACACCACACTAGAATGTCAGCTCAATGCAAGCAGGGGCTTGGACTCTGGCATTCAGTGCTCTATCCTCGTCTCTGGCAGAGGGCCTAACTGTTGAATGAGCAAACACAGGGACTCCCACCTCAAAAGCCAGATATGAGAAAAGAAGGCACCCACTTTATTCCCATAAGGAAAATAATTTTCTTGTGTTCTCTGATTATAAGTGTATTACATGATCATCATGAACCTTCAGAAAATAGAGCAAAGTGTTCAGAACAAAACAAAAAATTACATTTAATCTGATTTTCCTGAGAAAATCACCCTTGCTATTTGATACATTTCTTCTCTCATTCTCCCTCCCTCTTTCCCTCTCTCTCCCCGCTCCCATACATAGATGGATGGACCGATGGATAGAAGGATGGATAGATAGATGATAGCTAGAGACATATATTATTGAAATATATACACACACCTCAAAAAATGGAATTCATGCTGTACAAGCTATTTTGTAAGATGACTCTGCACTGAATATCCTTGTAACTCAGTCTTTGCCCACATCCTGAATTATTCCCTAAGGATAAATTACTAGAAGCAGAATTGCTGGGTCAAAGCAAACGAACAGTCCCACAGCTTAAGCTGTAGGCTGACAATTTCCTTCCAGAAAGACAACCGTTTGCTCTCCCCAGTGCTGAAAGGCAGCGTCTCGTACCCCCAGCAACGTGAGCTGTTCTACCTTTTTGAAGATACTTGCCCATTTGATCAGCATTGTTGCTTTCGTTTGCACTTCTCTGTTTATTAGTGAGGAGGAATTCTTTTTCACATCCGTGGGCTGTTTGGAGTTTATTATTTTGATGCTAGTTATCATTCTGGGCACAATTGAGCCAATCCTTACCCCACCCCCACCCGGGTTTTGTGACCCAGCTGCCTCCCAAACTTGCTGAGTGACTCTGGGACAGGGGTTACCTTTACTGAGCCACCATTTCATTGCATGTAAACAGAAGATACCGTAGACCTCACAGCACTGGCATGAGGGTTAATGACATGGTATGTGTAAGGTGTTTATCACTGTATCTGGTGTTTAGTTAAATCCTAGTAAAAGTACAACAAGAAAAAAGTCAGTTGGTGTTGCATTACTCTCAGGAGAAAGGACTTTCTGCTCTGTCCTGAGTTTAATGAGAACGTCTCTAGGGTTTCACAATTAGCTACGATTTGAGCTATTCATTCGGAATTGTTTTTTTTAAATCGGGGCGCTTACGAAATCCCTACTAGGAATATTTGTTCAGTTCCATCAAATATCTCTTTGGCATCTATTGAAATTATCATGTGCTCACTCACCTTTGAACTATTGGCTGATATGATGAATTATAACAGTGAATTTTCTAACATTGTATCAGCCTTACATTTGTGTATTCATTCAGTGAGAAAATATTTATTCAGCATCTACTATGTGCCAGGTATTATTGTAGGTTCTGGAGGTACAACAGTCTGACAGCAAACAAGACAAACCAAGTCTCTGCTCTCACATTCTGGCGGTAGAGAGTCAACAAAGAAACCAATACAGGATGTCCATGCAAAAGGCAGGAGCACGCTTGGCACTGTATGAGGAATGGCAAGGTGACCTGGGTGGCTAGGAAGCCTTTGGAGAGTATTAAAGGGGAGATCTAATTTATGTATGAAAAGGGTCACCCTGACTGCTGGGTGGGAAATGGGTTGAAAAAGAGCAAGAATGGAAGAACTTGTCCAGGTATGAGTCAATGGGGGACTTTGGCTTGGACCATGGAGGAGCATGTTGGACGTATTTGGATATATTTTGAAGCCCACAAGATTCACTGACGGCTGGGCTGTAGAGCATGGGAGAAACAGCAGATTCACAGGTAGTAGAATGGATTTGCCATATGTTCAAATGAGAAGGACCACACAAAGAGCAGGTTTTGGAGGGAAGATCAGGAGTTTGGTTTGGGACGTGCTAAGTTTAAGATGCCAGTTAGACATGCAGGAGGAGATGTCAAATAGGCATCTGGATACATGCATCCGGAATAATACTTGCTGGATGTGTTTCATTATTTATTGTAATATTGTGCTGAATTCTATTTGCTAGCATTTTATTTAGGAATTTTTATTTTATTGGTCTGCACATTTTTTCTTTTCTTTTTGGGCTATCATTTTCAACTTTTCAAACCCAAATTATGGTAAAGACCCTGAGCTAATTGGTCTGGGATGGAGCCCAGAAATCTTCACTTGAAATGCAGTCCCTGGGATTTTGATGCAGGTGGTCCAGGTACCATTATTCAGGAAACAGTGTGCTTTAATGTTTTCAACTTCTCTCAATATTATTCATCCATTTGACTCCCTATTTATCCTTTGATCAATTTTGGTCATTTATATTTTTCCATGAAAGCACCCTTAACATCCAGATTTTCAAAATGTAGCATAGAATTTATACAATAATCTTATAATTTAAAAGAAATCTCTATATTTGGCATTCTGAGTCATATGAACTTAGCCAATGCTTTTTTTTTTTTTGCTGTTATTATTTGCCAGAGTTTAGCCAATTTTATTGTATCTCTTCAAAGAATCAGCTCTTCAATTCAGTTTTCAATTGTCTTCAACTTCAGTAATTTATTTTGTCTGTATTAATTGCTTCTCTTGATTTTCCTCTTTGTTTTCATTATTGCTGATGTTGTCATTATCTCTAACTTCTTGGATTTATTAATCAATCTTTTCTTTTTATTCTTTCTTATTTATTTACAAAAGGGGTTGACTTCTGGGAAAAATGCCAGTATAAGCATGCCTTGACAGAAATCTCCCATTGAAATGAACAAAAAGGCCCAAAGAGAGGAAAAACAATGTTCTCTGGTGAATGTATATGCCAGGCACAATATAACTTGTATGAAGTGAAAGAGGATTCCAAGAGATAACACACAACCCTCCAGCTCCTGGGCGCAGGACAATGAAGATAATTCCAATTGGCCTCAGTAGTTCTCTGTGGTCTGGAATGACAAGCTATAAAAAATGCTACAGGAAGAACAAAAACCATTCCTCTACTTAAGCCCTTTCCTGCACTGAAAATGACCAGGCAGCAGAACAGAAATCTTACTAAGTGTTTCTGATTTTTTTCACTGAAACCAGCTTGTGATGGTGAAGAAAAATTAAAAGAGGTAAGGCTTTGCCACCTAAGACAGGGGATGGGTGGCAGCAGAATTCAAGGCAAGCTACCAACACCAATAAAGAAAAGAACAGACCACAGACAACCAGCAGATGTATCAGGAGGACCAGCAGAAAAACAGAAACAAAAGTAGCGCAATGCATCTGAGAAACGAGTTCAAACCAGTGAGACAAAGTCAATCTAGTAAACAGGGAAGAACGTTCTAAAATATAATTGGTATGCTCTGTGATATTTCAGAGAATATGCAAATATAACACAGGAGCAGACCACTGTGAAAAAAAAAGAGAGAAATACTAGCAAACAAAAAAGAACCTCTAGAAATATTCAACATGATTGACAAAATAAAAATACAAATGAGGTGCCAACTAGCAGATTGGCTGCATAGACATAGTGTAGTACAACTGTAGAGCACCCAAAAAAATCTTGAAAAGAGCTAGAGAAAAAGGACAAACTGCATATAAAGTAATGCAGTAATAGACTTTTCAGCAGCAACTGGGTAACTCAGAAGACAGAGGAATGATATCTGTAAGAATTCAGATTAAATATATGTAAACCTAGAATTGGTATGCAGCAATCATCTTTCCAGAATGAGAATAAAATAAGTAGTTTTACAGATAAATAAAAACTGGGAGGTTAATACAAAAAGATCTTCTTCACAAGAACTTGTAAAGGATGTAATATTACATGAAGAAAAATGAACCTCAGAAAGACAATCTGAGATGTAAGAAGGAACCATGAATAACTAAAACGGTAAATATGCCAATAAATCTAAACAAATACTGTTCATATAAAATAATTATCATAGTGACTCACTAATGAAATTGAAATATACAAAACTGAAATACTGAACAGTAATATATAACATTGCAAAGTAATGATTAGCACTAAAGTACTTTAAAGGTTTTATATTTTTTGTGAGAGGAGTCAAGATATTGTTTCATTTTAGCCTTTAAGTTAAATATAGATGGTAAATGTTCAAGAGTAATCATACATAGAAATGGGTTGCATACAGGGAGGAAAAGGTGAAACTAACTAAGAGGTGGCAAACATATAAAAGATTTGAAAAGCACAAGTAATAAACATGATCTAAGGACATATAGAGAGCTATAAACTCAATAATTAGTGTCACATTCTCTCAGAAACACAGGAAACATTTACAAAAATTGGCCATAAAGATAGCCTCATCAAAATTCCAAAGAATAGATATTATAGAGACCACATTCTCTGATCACAACACAGCAAATGAATATGAAAAAAATTAATGAAAATTCATACTTGAAACTTACATTCTTCTAAATAATTCATGGATTAAAGAAGTAAACAGAAAGGGCATTTTATAATTTTTGAAATTGAATGATGAAAGAGACAATCTGGGTGAACATAGCCACTCCACATAACTTCGTTAGTCCAAGTCCCACAAGCACTCTTTGGGTGCAAGCCCCATCTGGGCCTTCGTACCTTATTTAGACTCAGAAATCACTCCCAAGGAGGTAATGATGGAGCAGGCAGCCATGGGGCCGTACACTGGATCCTCTGCTGAACAGCCCTGCATCAGCAATGCCCCTGAGGCAACCTGCCCTTGACGCACTCCGTCCAGGCTCTTTGGCCAGCTTGACAGAGATGTCTATCATGTTCACCAACACCAGCCGAACTGATGCAGGAAAAACAGATGTGGGGTGTGAGGAGGGCCATGTCCCAAGTCTCCGTCGAGCCCCTGGGATGTGCCCCACCAAGTGTGGGTCCTTGGCTTTGCACAGGAAAGAATTCAAGAGGGAGCCACAGTTGACTAAAGGTAGATTTATTCAGAGAGACATATACTGCATAGAGTGTAGGCTGTTTGAGCAGGCAAGAGAAAAGCCACAAGGTGCGGGTGTTGGGTGCTCAGGTTAAAGTAAAAGTAGGTACACACTCCATAGACAGAGTGCGGGCCGTCATCAAAGAGGAGGGAGCAAGAGAGGCGGCCATGAGGCATGGTGTTGTTAGTTTTTATGGGCTCCATAACTTCATATGCTAACAAGTGGGAGGACCATTCTAAGTACCCTGGGGAAGGGGCTGGGATTCCCAGGAATTTGGCCATTGTCCACTCTTTGACCTTTTATGGTTAGCCTTGGGACTGTCATGGTGCTTGTGCGCATGTTATTCACCATGTTAACATATTACAGTGAGTGTATGATGAAGCTCAAGGTCTACTAGAAGTCAAATCTCCTGCCATCTTGGGCCTCAAGGCCTCCTGGGGCTTGAATCTTCCACCATCTTGGTGTTAATTGCTGTGGCATTCCTTGAGTGGCTGTGCCCTGCCCCCTCCCCTCCTGTCTCAAAATGGTAGGGGTGGAACAAGTGAGATGTAATGGGATCCAGGATATATTTAAAAGATTTGATAGCGGGCTTAGAACAAGAAATTTTTTCAAATGAAAGAACTGTCTGAATCACCAGCAGAAAGCAAGAAAGTGTATCAGTACTATTTCCCAGGCATCTGAGCTTGAAGTGCTGTGTAATGACCTATTAGCAAGAGATTAAGGGATCCCTGAGAGAAAGCCTTGGAATATAATGAATTTGAGTGACTTCTCAGTCTGAACCTAAACTCTCCTACACATGAAGGAATTCCTCCAGAAGAGAGGCCTCGGCCGTACGACATCTGTGGCCAAAGGTTCCAACAGAATTTGGATCTACTGAGCCAACAGAGAATTCACAAAGCTGAATATCCATGTATAAGTAACAAAAGCGGGAAAACCTTCAGAGGAAGCCCAGATATTATTCAACATCAGGCAATTAACACTAGAGAGAAGATCGTTACATGTAATGAATGTAGAAAATCTCTCAGCCAACCCTTAGTTCTCAAAAAGCATCAGAAATTTCAGGGTAGTGAAAAACACAATAAATGTGAGGAAGCTTTCCATATGTGTTCAAACCTGATTGGGCAGCAGATAAACCACACAGGAAAGAAGCCTACTTGTGAATGGTTATGGAAAAGCCTTCAGCTAGTATCCATTTAAATGGAATGAAAAATTCCCACAGGAGTGAGAAAACCTATGAATACAATGAAAGTGGGAAGGCTTTTAGACAGAGCTCAATCTCATGAAACATGTAAGAATTCATTCTGGAGAAAAATCATTTGTGGTTAGTGAACAGGGGGGTGATGCCTTCCTGCGGTGTTCATACCTTTTAACACCATAGGTTTCATTCTCTTGATGTTTGAGTGTAACAGGTACAGGAAAGCCTTGAGCCAAAGTGCATATCTGAGGAAACATCAGAAAATTCACCTCAGAAAAAAACCTCTGTGAATATAATGGCTCTGGAAAACCATTCAACCAGGTCTCAAATCTTATAGTTCACATCGGAAAGAAACACTTTCAATATAACGGTTGTGGGATAGCCTTGAGCTACATATATGTAATAGATGTCAAAAAGCCTTTCATCATAGTTTGATCATCACTCTGTCCTTAGAAATCAACAGATAATCCAGAAACCATCTGAAGATGACATCTGTGGGAACGCTACTACAGTTTAGTCCATCACGGAATTCACTCTGGTTATGTCTTATGAGTTTCATGAATGTTAAAAAGAAAGGAAGGAAGGAAGGAAGGAAGAGAGGGAAGGAGGGAGGAAGGGAGGGAAAAGAAAGAAAGAAAGAAAGAAAGAAAGAAAGAAAGAAAGAAAGAAAGAAAGAAAGAAAGAAAGAAAGAAAGAAAGAAAGAAAGAAAGAAAGAAAGAAAGAAAGAAAGAAAGAAAGAAAAAGAAAGAAAGAAAGAAAGAGAAAGAAAGAAAGAAAGAAAGGAAGGAAGAAAAGAAGAAAGGAAGAAAGGAAGAAAGAGAGAAAGGAAGAAAGAGAGAAAGGAAGAAAAAGAAAGCAAGCAAGCTTCAGCCAGAGTTCAATCCTTATTCAGGATCAAATAATTCATAGTGGACTGAAATGTAGAGTGAAGGTAGAATGGTAAAAACCTTGGTTGGAAGCCCAAATCTTATTCATTATCAGAAAGGTCCTACTGTAGAAAAACCTTATATGGAATAAAGACTTCAGAGTTCAAGGATAACCCACATGGGAGAAGACCATACTAATGGTATGGATGTGAGAAATGTTCGGTCAGTGTGCAGTCCTGACTTGGCATCAATGAATCCTATGAATGTACTGATTGTGGGAAAGCTCTCAGTCAGCAGTCAAAAATACTTAAACATTTACTTATTTGCATCAGATAATGGATTGGTCAGCATGGTGGATATATGAAAACCTTGTCAACAATTTCCTCCTCTAACCCTTCTCTGACAGGTTTAATTGCCTTTCTTCCAGTTACCCAGACTTGAAAACTTTAGGTCTTTTCTTTTTCAGTGAGAATACTGGAGATTTAACCCAGGACCTCGTGCATGCGCTCTACCACTAAGCTATTTCCCTCCCCACAAAACTTTAGGTCTTATTTCATGATTCCTTTAATGTACATGCCTAACCATTCACAAAACCTGTGATTCTACCCCTAAAATGTCTCCTGCCAATCACTGTTGTGACTTAATGTCTCATGTCAGCTCTGCTCTTTTTCAATGTGTAAACAGGGTAATATTTTTGTCAGAAAAAGAATTGTGAAGACTGAATGTTTATAAATAGAGTTGATTGTTGTAATCAAAACAAACCAAAAAAGGTTTTTATAACCCACTAAATGATGTTGAGAACACTACATAGCAAACTTTGTGGGATTCAGTGAAAATGAATAGTTATAAAGTGCTTACCTTAGAAAATAAAAAAAGCTGAAAAATCAATAATGTGAGTGTCCAACTTAAGAAGTTAGAAAAAATAGAATAAACCAAAAGAAAGCGGAAAGAAGGAAAAGTTAACATAAGAACAGAAAAAATGAAAAAAGAAAGAAGACACAGTAGAAAGAATAAACAAAGCCAAAGAGTAAAGGAAGCCAAACAAAACAGACCTCATAAAAAAAAAAAAACTGATCAAGAGAAAAGAGCAAGGCAGGAATAATATTATTAATGAAAACAAAGACATAATTACAGACTAGGTAGACATTTAAAATATAGTTCAAGAACGTGTATTCAACAGCTTTATGCCAATAAATTTGAATATTTAGGAGAAATGGACAAATTCTTAGAAAAGATATCACCTATGAAACTGACTTATGAAGAGATAGAAGGCCTGATTTGTCATTCTATTAGTTATCTATTGTCACGATTAAGTTGCATAGCAATCCATGAAAAAAAAAAGAATTAAACAAAAACAGTGGCTTACAACAAGTATTTATTGCCATGCCCAAGAATCTGCAGATCAATTGCAGTTTGACTGCTCTAGGTTGGGCTCATCTAACTGCCTCTGCTTCCAGTTGTGGGTTGGCTGGGCTTAGCTCTGGGCTACAAGTCGCGGTCAGGTATGTTCAATAATCATTTTGATCATTCTGGGGCTAGGCTGAAGGGACAGTGGCTACCTGGGACATGTTTTTCTCACTGAGTCTCACCGGTGCATAAGAAAGAAAGCCCAACATGAAGTAAGCACATTTCAAGCTTCTGTGGCATCACGTCCACTAGAGCCAAGCGCATGGCAAGTCCAAAATCAAGGAGCAAAGAAGTATACTTCTCCCATCATTGAGCCATGGCAAGGGTGTGCATGTATAATTCGATTACAAAGGAGTGATTAATCAGGACTAAACATTCAATTTGTCATCATCCTGTAACTATTAAGAAATTGAAGCAGTAGTTTGAAAATCGTCCTGTGAAGAAAATACTAGGCCCAGGGAATTCCTCAGGAATATTCTAGCAGACTTACAAAGAGTAAGTGATTCCACACTTATTCAAACCATTGCAAGACATAGAAAAAAAAAAGAAATTATTCCTCAAATCATTCTTTTTATTTACATTTTTTATTGAGTTATAGTCATTTTACAATGTTGTGTCAAATTGCACTGTAGAGCACAACTTTTCAGTTATACATGAACATATATATATTCATTGTCACGTTTTTTTCTCTGTGAGCTACCGTAAGATCTTGTGTATATTTCCCTGTGCTATACAGTATCATCTTGTTTATCTATTCTACATTTTGAACTCCCGTCTATCTCTTCCCACCCTCCGCCCCCTTGGCAACCACAAGTTTGTATTCTATGTCTATGAGTCTGTTTCTGTTTTGTATTTATGTTCTTTTTTTTT
The DNA here is from genome assembly GCF_048773025.1 of Camelus bactrianus. NCBI lineage: Eukaryota > Metazoa > Chordata > Mammalia > Artiodactyla > Camelidae > Camelus > Camelus bactrianus. The sequence goes on along the minus strand of NC_133575.1, from coordinate 114,735,821 downwards.
TTAGATTCCACATATGAGCGATCTCATATGGTATTTTTCTTTCTCTTTCTGGCTTACTTCACTTAGAATGATATTCTCCAGGGACATCCATGTTGCTGCAAATGGCATTATGTTGCTGGTTTTTATGGCTGAATAGTATTCCATTGTATAAATATACCATTTCTTCTTTATCCAGTCATCTGTCAATGGACATTTAGGCTGTTTCCATGTCTTGGCTATTGTAAATAGTGCTGCTATGTACACTGGGGTGCGGATGTCTTTTTGAAGTAGGTTTCCTTCTGGATATATGCCCAGGAGCGGGATTCCTGGGTCATACGGTAAGTCTATTTCTAGTCTTTTGAGGAATCTCCATACTGTCTTCCACAGTGGCTGCACCAAACTGCATTCCCACCAGCAGTGTAGGAGGGTTCCCCTTTCTCCACAGCCTCTCCAGCATTTGTCATTTGTGGACTTTTGAATGATGGCCATTCTGACTGGTGTGAGGTGATACCTTGTTTTAGTTTTGATTTGCATTTCTCTGATAATTAGTGATATTGAGCATTTTTAATCATAATAAAATTTATATGGAACCACAAAAGACCTAGAATTGCCAAAACATTACTGAAGAAAAAGAAAGAGGCTGGAGGAATAACTCTCCCACACTTCAGACAATACTATAGAGCTACAGTCATCAAGACAGCATGGTATTGGTACAAAAACAGACAAATGGACCAATGGAACAGAATAGAGAGCCCAAAAATGAACCCTCAAATATTTGTTCAACTAATCTTCGACAAAGGAGGCAAGAACATACAATGCAATAAAGATAGTCTCTTCAGCAAATGGTGTTGGGAAAACTGGACAGCAGCATGTAAATCAGTGAAGCTAGAACACTCCCTTACACCATACACAAAAATAAACTCAAAATGGATCAAAGACTTAAACATGAGACAAGATAGAACAAACCTCCTAGAAGAAAATATAGGCAAAGCATTATCTGACACACATCTCAAAAATGTTCTCCTAGGGCAGTCTACCCAAGCAATAGAAATAAAAGCAAGAATAAAACAATGGGACCTAATAAACTTACACTCTTCTGCACTGCAAAAGAAACCATAAGTAAAACAAAACAACAGCCTACGGAATGGGAGAAAATGTTTGCAAATGATGAAACTGACAAAGGCTTGATCTCCAGAATATATAAGCAGCTCATATGACATAATCAGACATAATCACAACCCAATCCAAAAATGGGCAGAAGACCTAAACAAACAGTTCTCCAAGGAAGAAATACAAATGATCAAATCATTCTTATAAGACTAGTATAACCTTGTTACCAAAACAAAATAAGGACATAATATGAATGAAAATGACAGGCCCATTTTATGTAAAAAATTCTAAACAAAATATTATTTAAAACTAACAGTTTATAAGAAAGATAACATATCTTGACCAATTCAAGTTTGTCCCAAGAATACAGGGATTTTTTTAATGTTAGAATTTTATTCTATTTTATTTTTCCAGTTTTATTGAGATGTAATTGACAAATAGCATTGTGTAAGTATAAAGTGTATAATGTGATGATTTGATACACATTATATATTGTGAAATTATTGCACATTAAGGTTAATTGACACATCCATCATCTCATAGTTACTTCTTGTGTGTTTGTGTGGGGGGTGGTGAACATTTAAGATCTTTGCTTAGCAAATTTCAGCTATACAATACAGTATTGTTAACTGTTCTCACCATCGTGTACATTAGATCCCCAGAACTTACTCATCTTAAAAGTGAAACTTTGTACCCTTTGACCAACATCTCCCCAATTTCCCCACGCCTCCAGCCACTAGCAACGATCATTCTACTCTGTTTCTAAGAGTTTGGCTTTTTCATATTCTACACATAAAGAATTTTTCTTTGTCTGACTGACTTATTTCACTTAGCCCTCTAAGTCCATCTATGTTATTAGAAATGGCAAGATTTCCTTCTTTCTCATGGCTGAATAATATTCCATTGTGTATATATATGTGTGTGTGTGTGTATATACATATGTATACTTTATTGTCTTTATCTATTCATCCACTGATGGATACTTAGGTTGTTCCCATGTCTTGGCTTTGAATAATGCTACTGTGAGCATAGGGGCACAGATATCTCTTCAACATAGTGATTTGATTTCCTTGGGATATATACCCAGAGGCAGAATTGTTGGATCATATGGCAGTTCTACTCTTCATTTTTTGAGGAGCCTCCATAATATTTTCTATAGTGGCTGCACCAACTTACATTCCCACCAACAGTGCACAAGGGTTCTCTTTTCTCCACATCCTCACCAATATTTGTTATCTCTTGTCTTTTTTGATAACAGCCATTCTAACAGGTGTGAGGTGATGTCACATTGTGGTTTTGATTTGCATTTCTTTGATAATTAGTGGCATTCAGCACCTTTTCATGTACCTGTTGGTCATCTTTGGAAAAGTGTCTATTTAGGTCCTTTGCCCATTTTTAAATAAGATTATTTGGCTTTTTTGTTCTTGAGTTACATGAGTTCCTTATATGTTTTGAATATTAACCCTTTATCAGCTATATGGTTTGCAAATATTTTCTCCCATTCTGTAGGTTGCCTTTTTACTCTATTACTAGTTTCTTTTGTACAAAAGCTTTTTAGATTGATGTAGTCCCACTTGTTTGTTTTTGCTTTTGTTGCTTGTGTTTTTGGTGTCACGTCCAAAAATTCATCACCACAACAAATGTCAGTGAGCTTTTCCCTATGTTTTCTTCTAGGAGTCTTACTGTTTCAGGTTTTACATTTAAGTTAACTTAAGCTGTGAATCCATTTCCAGTTAATTTTTATGAGTGCTATAAGTAGGGGTCCAATTTCATTCTTTGGCATATAAACATCCAGTTTTCCCAACACCATTTATTGAAGAGACTATCCTTTCTGCATTGAATATTCTTGGCTCCCTTGTCAAATATTAGTTCACTGTCCATACATGGGTTTATTTCTGGGCTCCTAATTCTGGTCATTGGTCTGTGAGTATTTTTATGCCAGTAACTTACTGTTTTTAATTATTATAGCTTTGTAAGATGGTTTGAAATGAGGAAGTATGATGCCTCCAGCTTTGTTCTTCTTTCTCAGAATTAATTTGGCTATTTGGAGTCTTTTGTGGTTCCATATGGATTTTAGGATTTTTTTCTATTTCTGTGAAAAGTGCCATTGGAATTTTGATATGGATTGCATTGCATCTATAAGCGACTCTGGGTAGTATGGGCGTTTTAACAATATTAATTCTTCTGATCCATGAACACAGGATACCCTTCCATTTTTGTGTGTGTGTCTTCGTCAGCTTCTTTCAGCTGTGTCTTATCGTTTTCAGTGTATGGATCTTTCATTCCTTTGGTTAAATTTACTCTCAGTTATTTTATTGGGTTTGATGCCATTGTAAATAGGATCGTTTTCTTTATTTCTTTTTCAGGTAATTCACTGTTGTTGTATAGAAATGCCACTGATTTTTGTATGTTGATTTTATATGCTGCAACCTTACTGAATTTGTTTCTTAGTACTAACAGTTTTCTGGTGGAGTGTTTGGATTTTCTGTATATAAGGTCATATTATCTTTGGAGACAGTTTTTCTTGTTCCTTTCCAATTTTGGTGCCTTTTCTTTCTTTTTCTTGTCTAATTGCTCTGGCTGGCTAGGACTTAGAGTACTATGTTGAATAAGAGTGGTAAGAGTGGGCACCCCTGCATTGTTTCTGATCTTAGAGGAAATTTTCAAGCTTTCACCATTAAGCATCATGTTAGCTGTGGGCTTGTTTTATATGGACTTTATTATGTTGAGGTACATTCCTTCTACACCCAATTTGTTGTTGTTGCTTCGAAAAATTTATCCATTTCTTCTAGATTGTATGATTTGTTGGTTTATAATTGTTCATAGTAGTCTTTTATTATCCTTTGTGTTTTTGTGTCTTTTACAAATACAAATCATTTGTATTTGCAATGTGTCCTCTTTCATTTATAAATTTGAGTCTTTTCTCTTTTTATCTTGGTTTGCCTAGCTAAATGCTTGTCAAGTTTGTTTATCTTTTAAAAAAACAACTGTTATTTTCATCAATATTTTCTATTGTTCTCGTAGTCTTCATTTGATTTGTTTCTGTTATGGTCTTTGTTATTTCCTTCTTTCTGCTAACTTTGGGCTTAGTTTGTTCTTCTTTTTGCTAATAACTTGAGGTATAATGTTAGGTTGTTTATTTGGGAATCTTTCTTTTTTCTTAATGTCAGTGTTTATAGCTATAAACATTCCTCTTAGGACTACTTTTGCTGTATCTCATAAGTCTGGGTATGTTGTATTTCCATTTTCATTTGTCTCAAGATATTTTTTGATTTCCCTTCTGACTTCTTCTTTGATCCCTTGGTCGTTCAGAAATGTGTGGTTTAATTTCTACATATTGGTGAATTTTCCAGTTTTCTTCTTATAACTGATTTCTAGTTTCATATCATTGTGGTTGGAAAAGTTTCCTGATATTATTTAATAGTTCTTGAATTTGTTAAGATTTCTTTTTTGACCTAATATATGATCTGTCCTGGAGAATGTTCCATGTGTGCTTGAAACAAATGTGCATTCTGCTGCTGTTGAATGGAATGTTGTGTATATGTCTGTAAGGTTCACTTGGTCTATAGTGTTTTTTAAATCCGCTGTTTCTTTATTGGCTTTCTGACTGGATGATCTATCCACTATTGAAAATAGGGTCTTAAAGTTCTCTACGGTGAAGTAAGCCAGAAAAAGAAAGAAAAATACCATATGAGATCGCTCATATGTGGAATCTAAAAAGAAAAACAGAAATACAAAACAGAAACAGACTCATAGACATAGAATACAAACTTGTGGTTGCCAAGAGGGCGGGGGATGGGAAGGGACAGACTGGGATTTCAAAACGTAGAACAGATAAACAAGATTATACTGTATAGCACAGGGAAATATATACAAGATCTTATGGTAGCTCACAGCGGGAAAAAAATGTGATAATGAATATATATATATATATATATATATATATATATATATATATATTCATGTATAACTGAAAAATTGGGCTCTACACTGGAATTTGACACAACATTGTAAAATGACTATAACTCATTAAAAATGTTTAAAAAAAAAAAAAGAAAGCAGGGTCTTAAAGTTCTCTACAGGGACAATTAAATAGACCAATGGAACTAGGGATATCATAACTGATTCAGACATATATGGGGATTTGCCATATGAAAGAGGGGGCATGACAGATCAGTAGAGAAAAAGGGATTATGTGATAAGTGGAGCTGGAAAAAAATGATTGTCCGTATGAAAAGGTGAAATTTGGTCACTACTTTATACCACGATGAAATGAACTACCTTATACAACAATTAACTCCAGATGGATTAGAATTTGATTACCAAAAGAAAAACATTAAACTTTTAGTTCAAACTAGAGTTCAATATATTTTCAGTTGGAGTGGTGATCCAGTTATAAAAACAAAATGCACACTGGTAGATCATGAGAGGGAAATGGAGACAGGGAATGCGTCGCAGACGTGTTGGAAAGGTGAAAAGGCAAACAAAGGACAATGTAGCAACCCAGAGATTAACAAGTGTAAGAAGCCTTTTCCACCCCTAGAGATGGAGGACAAAAGGGAGGGGATGATACCACTAGAGCTCAGGACCTGGGGTCGCCCAGTAGGAACTGGAATTGTAGCATACAGACTATTCAGTTGGAGCAGAAATAGGCTTGCCTACTAGGAACTATAATTATGGAGGAGACACAGCCACTGCCAGAGATGCCTCCCAAAGCAAAGAGAGAAGAGAGAAAATATCCTGGCTTCTCCCTCCTCCTGCTTTTAAATGTCAGGCCAGTTCTTCCCTCTGGCCAAACTCTTAACTGGCAGCCAGTGGGCATGCAAGCCTGAAGGATGCCAGCCCCTGGTGACTCAGAGCAAAGCAGGGAGAGGGCAGAGAATGAATCTGAGAGCAAACAGGCAAATGGCCAGCACAGGCTTCTTGAATTAGTCACAAGAAGCACTAATTAGAAAAGAAGACAAATTTACAGCATTAAAATACAGGACTTTTGTTCATTAAAAGACACCTTAAAGAAAATGAAAAGAAAAGCTACAAATTAAAAGAAGATATTTGGTAATGCATATGATTGATGAAGGATTGGTATATAAAGGACTGCAAATCAATAATAAGAAAAAAAAAAAAACTCCAAGTAACTCAACAGGTAAAAAGGCAGAAGACATGAACAGACATTTCACAAAGGAAGAAATACATATGACCAATATCCATACGAGCAGATGCTCAGCCTAATTAGCAAGCAGGGAAATGAAAACCAAAACTACAGTGAGATGCCATTTTACACTCATTCAACCGGCAAAAATTAAGAAGTCTGACAAGTGTTGGAGAGGATGAGGGACATCAGATTATCTTATGGTTTTCTGATGCGAGTGAAAATTGGTACTAGCGCTTAGCCAAAACCATTTGGTCTAATATTGTGAAGTAGGATGTTTGTATCCCCTACAATGTAGCCAGTCTCCTTCTAAGTACAGCAGGAGCCACGTATGAGAATGTTCACAGCAGCACTGCCAGCAATAGCACAAAACAAGAACAGCCTAAGTGACAACAGGAGAATGGACAAATTATGGCATATTATTCAGTACTCACAATGAATGAACTAAAATCTTAAACAATAACACGGGGAAATGTCAGTAACAATGGTGAGTGAAAAAAGCAGCCAAGAAGATTATACATATATAACCCTCTTTTAATAAATGTCAAAAAGAAGTAATTATATATATATATGCATTTTTGGTCATTTTTTTTTTGTTTGGTTTGGTTTGGTTTTGTGTGTGTGTGTGTGTGTTTTGTAGGGGGGGAATTAGGCTTATTTATTTATTTATTTATTATTATTATTTTTTAAATGGAGGTACTGAGGATTGAACCCCGGACCTCCTACATGCTAAGCATACACTCTACCACTGAGCTATACTCTGCCCCTATAGGTTTTTTTTTGTCTTTTGTTTTGTGTTTTTGGTTTTGTTTTGGGCAGGAAGTAATTAGGTTTATTTATCTACTTATTTATTTTAATGGAGGTCCTGGGGATTGAACCCAGGACCTCATGCATGCTAAGCATGCGCTCCACCACTGAGCTGTACCCCACCCCTACTATGCATTTCAACTGTAAAAACAAAATTCCAGGATAGTGATTACTTTTTAATTATGGGAGAGACGGGGAATAGGATGGAAGATGAGCACAAAGCCAGATGACAAATACGGGTAATGTTTTAGTCCTCGGGTTGGATATAAGGATCATAGGTGCTCTTTGTATTAATTAAATAATTAAATGAATATCTTAAGGCCATGAAAAAAAAGCCAGTAGTGACAGCACATTGTAAAGCAAGAGTTATGATTAATTCAATTCTTTATAACAGAGGTTCTGAAGAAAAGAAAAAGAATCAGTTAACAATTCTGGTTAAGCACAACAGACTGAACAGATGAGTTTATTCTGCTCCCTCCAGAAACCTCATTCAAATTGAGTCCAAAGTGACTTTTTAATATTATAAACACACAATGGCAAAAAGAGCAAAAGAAAAGATCTACAAGCAAAATGTCGGTTTTTTGGAAAAGGGAAAGTGGGCAGAGGTGTAGTGGCTGACTTAGCCAGGTGGAGGAAGCCATCAGAGGGGAGAAGCAAACTGATTTCCAGAGAACCCAGAAAGCCTTCAGAATTAGAGGTGCCAGGTACCAAGTAAGGCAGGGTAATGCAGGGGGCTGAAAATACAGCAGTCGATTAAAAGTCTCATAAGGGGCAGGTCCCCCTTTCTATCCCAGCCAGTCAGGTATTATACCTGCAGTTAGGAGACAGGAGGTTTATTCTCTGTGAAACTGGGAGCACCAGGCACTGTGAAGGATGAGAGGGAAAACAGAGGGAATAGCAAACCTACACACTAAGTGATAAGTCTCCCCCTCCCCCAGCTCCCAGAACTCTGGGAGCCAAGACCATGCGGTGACCAGCTTCCCCGCCCCCTCCTCATAATACACACCCTCCACACACAAATTCCAGTGGAAGTAGAAAAGGCACATTTCACACACACATTAATATTAAGGGAGATACAGCAAGATATTGTGATAATTAAAGAAAGAGATGAGGTTATGGGAAAGGAAAGAAGAAAACGAAAAGCTAAACGAATATATGTATGTATATGTATGACTGAAACACGATGCTGTACACCAGAAATTGACACATTGTAACTGACTGTACTTCAAGTAAGAAAAAGAAAAGGAAAAGCTATTGGTAACTTAAAAAAATATCATAGTTGGGATTTAAAATTCAGTAGACAGTGTGAAAATAAAGTCGAGAAAATCTCAGAGAAACAGAGAGAGAGAAGAAAGAAAATATTTTTAAATTAGAATATCAGTCCAAGAGGTCCAATATGCAATGAATAGGAGTTCCACAAAAAGGAACAGACTAAATAGAGAAGAGAAAAAATGACACAGTAAAATTTCTCCAGACAGAAGGACGTGAGTCTTCATGAAGGACATGTGATTGAAAGGTCCCCACTGAGTACCCATCAAAACAAATGAAAACAATAGCCATATGAATATACAGTATCGTGAAAGTTCAGCAGACTATGGATAAGGAGATCTCAAAAGCTTTACAAAAGGAAAGGTAGTTGCAAAGTTTGGTAATCAGAATGGCATATGGCTTACCAACTGCAATAATGGAAGCTAGGGACAATAGAGGCATGCCTTCAATATTTTCAGAGAAAATTATTTCCAAATTAGAGTTCTATATCCAGCAAAGTATCAGTCACATGTGAGGGAAGAATAAAGCTATTTTCAAACATATACAATCCCCCAAAATATGTTAACTCCCATGCACTCTTTCTCAGAAAGCTACTAGAGGATGTGCACCCTCCAAATGAAGATTTAAGACATAAAAGAGGATAGCATGGGATCTAAGAAAATGGAGGGGGGGGCAAAGAGAAAGAATCTCCAGCTGTGCAACATGTCTGGAGAACAAGTCATTAGCAGATACAACTACACTAAGTCATAGCAGAAACACACCACTATATACTGAATAGATAAATAACAAGGTCCTACTGTATAGCACAGCAAACTGTATTCAATATCCCGTAATAAATCATAATGGAAAGGAATATGAAAAATTATATATATCTCTATATCTATCTATATAGATACATAGATAGATATCTCTCTATAACTAAATCACTATGCTCTACACCAAAAACTAACACAGCACTGTAAATCAACTACACTTCAATAAAGATAAATAAAAATTAAAAAATAATAAAAATGAACCAGAAGTCATTGCAGGAAGGCAACCTCTGAGAGTGAAAAATAAGGAAATAAATCTGATGTGCATGGCTGTATTACAAGGAATTTTACATCTCCGATGAGAAAGTCTGGAAGAAACTTTAATCATAGGTGCAGAGGAAATGAAAGTGAATCAACTAAAGGCAGCAAGTGTTGACTCCAGGAAAAATCAAAAGATGTGTTGTAATGGGGAATAAAGGTATCGTTTGGCTGTGAACAGTATCTACATAACCATAATAATGTGAACACTGAGCATTTATTTCACCAAAGATCCTGAGAAAACTATATTGGGAGCAAAGGGAAGATGGAGTACCAGGGGCACACTAGTGTGAGAGAGACCACGCCACACCTTAAATGGTAGAGTCATAATAAATGATTTCTAAAACTGAAAAGTCAAGAAATATTAGCACAAGAATGTTATTTTGAAGGTAAGGGGTTAATACCAGTTTGAAAAAAAATTTTAATGGAGTTACTGGGGATTGAACCCAGGACCTCGTGCATGCTAAGCATGCGCTCTACCACTGAGCTACACCCTCCCCCCTTGAAAAGATATGATTTTAACGTCACCTCTGAAGAGTGATGCTCAGGAATGCAGAGGAGGGCGGGTCCTGCTGTTTTCCAATATCAGTCTACTTATATTGAAAGTGCTATGATTTTTAATTGCTTTATACATTACTTTGATAAAACATTTTTTTAACTGAAAGTCCTCCCTCACCTGCTCCACCCTCAGAGGTCAGCGCCGTTAGCTGCTGAGGAGGTATCCTTCCAGATGTTTTGCCCCATCTCACACCATGCACAAAAGTCAACTCCAAGTGCATCAAATGCCTAAACGTCAAAACCAAAACTTAAAAACTTTTAGTGGACCATAGCTTTCTGACTTTGGGGTGGGGAAGAATTTCTTAAGCAAGACCCAAAATGCACTAAGAAAAGATTGATCGATTAGGAAATTCTCTTCTTCAAAAGACACCCTAATCAAAGTGAAAGGACAAGTCTGAGACTGGCAAATTTTTGCCAGACATGTAAACAACAAAATAGCGAAGGCAAAGAACTACAAATCATTTAAAAATGGATAAACGTTGTAATGAAAACAGGCAGAGGACATGAGCAGGCATTTCTCAGGAAAGGAAATATGTGTAGTCTCTCTGTGTCTCCGTCTGTGTGTCTCTGTCTCTCTCTTGTACATATACAGAGAGATAGAGGGAGAGAGACCACCTCATTATTGATCAGGGAAATGCAATCAAGAGAAGCTGGAGCCTTTCTCAAATGTCACCTTCTGCAGGAGGCCTTCCCTGGCCTCCCTATTTAGAATTCTAGCCCCATGTATCCTCTGATTTATATAGCACCTATCACCACCCAATACACTATCTACTGTATGTGCTTATTTTGTTTATTTCTTGTTATCTTCATCCCACTAAAATGTCAACTACAGGAAGTCAGGGATTTTTATCTGACACAATGCCTGGCACTTGGTGGACCCTTAATAAATATTTGTTGACTAAGTGGGTGAATGGATTTAATACAGCAAGAACTCAAACAGAACTTAATAAATAAAATAGGAAAAACATTCAGAGGTCTATGGTGAATACATTTTCTCAAAATAAGAACTGAATCAGCAGATCATAAAAGCATCCCACATATGAAGAAAAAATGGATATAGAATCATTAACTTGGAATAAGCATTCCTGATTAAATTATTTAAGTTGAAATATAAAGAGAGCGTTCTTCAGATAGTCAAGCAGAAAAAGTAAGTCACCAAAGAGAATAAAAACCAGACTTCCCTGTGCTTCTCCATAGAAACTATCAGTGCTGGAAGAGAGTGGAGCACTGTTCTACAAAGTTCTGAGGGAAAGAAAGTATGACTGAAGAATACTACACCAGCCAATTTATTATTCAAGGCTAAATGCTGTTCACCGTCAGGAAAGACGCAGGGAACTGAGTGTTCATTAGCCCTTCTTGAAAACCATACCCAGTGAGAAAAACCCTGCCAACCAAGGGGTAAATCAGAAACAGAGAGCCATGCGCAGTGAATCCATTAGAACATGGAACTAAGACTAACTATGGCATCTTCAATAAAAGACCAAGGACTCACACCCTTGCAGAATAGACTGCCTTATAACCACTAACAAAGCAAGGCCAGTATCACCAACAAAAATTGGAAAGTGAGAGAACAGGGAAATGCGAAGTCTCATCTTCCATTGTGGACAGTCAACTGATGGTAGCTCCGTAGATTTAAACAGAAGAAGGGAAGGGGAGAGGAAAGGAGGGAGGGGCAAGGAGGGAAGGAGAGAGGAGAGAAAGAAAAACAATGTTGCTAATCATTTAACCCTCTTTATAATTCTTTTGTCCCCAAGAGTGGCCTCTCAGGAGCTCATAGATTTTGGGAGAAAGAAGCATTTACATCAAGTTCAGCGATCCCTTTATTTTTACACTAGCTCCTTTTTTATTTAAATCCAAGTAGCAGGGAGGGTGTAGCTCAGTGATAGTGTGTGTTTAGTATGCATGAGGTCCTGGGTTCAATACCCGCTCCCCGTACCTCCATTAAAAATAAAATAAAAATAAGTAAATAAACCTAATTACCTCCCCCCCCAAAAAAGAATACAATTTAAAATTTTAAATTAAAAAAACAAACAAAAAATAACTACAAATAAAACCAAATTTCACATTTTGTATTAAAATAACATGACTGGTATGATCCCAGTATTGTAAGATTATATCTAGATAGCTTCCTGTCTTCTACCCAGACATGTGTATAAAGACATGGTTGAGATGCTAACTTACCAATGTTAACTGTTAATTTGTTTCTTCATTATAGTCCTTAAATTGCTTCAATTGTATAACATGCATTACCTGATTTATAAAAACAATAAAATAATTATTCTTTTTTAAATATTCAGAATGAAGAAGTCTTCTCCCTGTGTGCAAGCCAACACATAGAAAGCTGCTTATCGTGGCATTTGTTTATAATAGAGAAAAATGAAAACAACATGGGGGGAGGGTATAGCTCAGTGGTGGGGCACATGCTTAGCATGTACAAGGTCCCGGGTTCAATCCCCAGTACCAATCAATCAATCAATCCTAATTACCTACCCCCCCCCCAATTTTTTTTTAAATAAAGGGAAAAAAATTTTAAAGCATAAATGTTCATGTTGGAGGAATGGATAAAGAAACATGATACTTCCAAAAAGAGCTACAATGCATCAACTTATAAAAATTAAGTGGTGGAAAGACTATCAGGACAGATAGGTGGAAAAGCAAGTTACAGAACAATGTTTACTGTAAGAGGTCATTTGTAGTTTTTTGGGCTTTTTTTCTTAAACATATACCAAAACTCTACATTTCTGTATAGGGATTATTGCAGAGGAAAAGATGAGGAGGGAGATGCACCAATCTGATAACTGGGATTCACCCAAGAGCAGTGGGGGATGAGTCCAAGGGCTGGCTTTGCCTGTGAAGGATGACATTTTTGAAAGGAGAATTTAGCATGTATTAATTGCATAATTTAAACCCCCCTTTTTTTTTTGACGGGGGTAGGTAATTAGTTCATTTGTTTATTTTTAGAGGAGGTACTGGGAATTGAACCCAGGACCTCGTGCATGCTAAGCTTGAGCTACACCCTCCCCCCTTAAAAGCCCTTTGTTTTTAAGACAAAATATTCAGCTTGATAGCTTAAGGCTCATGGAAGGGTCAGCTTTTTTTTTTTATTGAAGTATTGTCGGTTTACAATGTTGTGTTAATTTCTGGTTACAGCATAATGATTCAGTTATACATATATATTCCTTTTCCATATTCTTTTTCATTATAGGCTATTACAAGGTATTGACTATAGGTCCCCGTGCTATTCTGTAGGACCTTGCTGTTCATCTATTTTATATATAGTAGTGTGTATCTGCAAATCCTGAACTCCCAATTTGTCCCTCCCCACCCCCTCCTTTTCCCCTGGTAACCTTAAGTTTGTTTTCTGTGTCTGGGAGTCTGTCTCTGTTTTGTAAATAAGTTTATTTGTCTCTTATTTTTAGATTCCATATATAAGTGATATAATATGGTATTTTTCTTTCTCTTTCTGGCTTACTTCACTTAGTAAGACAATCTCTAAGTCCATCCATGTTACTGCAAATGGCATTATTTTATTCTTTTTTATGACTAAATAGTATTCCATTGTATACCACAATTTCTTTATCCAATCATCTGTCAATGGACTTTTAAGTTGCTTCCAAGTCTTGGCTATTGTAAATAGCACTGCTATGAACATGGATGTGCATGTATCTTCTTGATTTACAGTTTTCATCTTTTCTGGGTGTATGCCCAGGAGTGAGATTACTGGATCACATGGCAACTGTTTTTAAAGGAACCTCCAGACTGTTTTCCATAATGGCTACACCAATTTCTATTCCCATCAACAGTGCAGGAGGGTCCCCTTTTCTCCACACCCTCTCCAGCATTTATTATTTGTAGAATTTCTAATGATGGCATTCTGACTGCTGTGGGGTGATACGTCATTGTAGCTTTGATTTACATTTCTCTAAAAATTATCAATATTGAGTATCTGTTCATGTGCCTGTTGACCATCTCTCTGTCTTCTTTGGAGAAATGTCTATTTAGGTCTGCTGCCCATTTTTTGATTGGGTGGTTCAGTTTTTTGATATTGAGTTGCATGAGCTGTTTGTATATTTTGGAAAATAAGCCCTGTCAGTCACATGGTTTGTGAATATTTTCTCCCATTCCATAGGTTATCTTTTTGTTTTGTTTATGATTTCCACTGCTATGCAAAATTTGGATTAGGTCTCTTTTGTTCACTTTTGCTTTTATTTCTTTTACCTTGGGAGAGTGGCCTAAGAAAACATTGCTACAATTTATGTCAGAGAATGATATGCCTATGTTCTCTTCTAGGAGTTTTATGGTGTCATGTCTTATATTTAAGTTTAGTCATTTTGAGTTTATTTCTATGTATGGTGTGAGGGAGTGTTCAGGTCTCTGGGCTTCTCTTCTTTTTCAGATCTTGACTCTGTGAATTCTCCCTGCCTTGTAGCTCTCTGATGCTCTCAGGCAGACTATCTTAATACTTTTCTAGATTATCTAGTTGTTCCCAGCTGGATAATTGAACGGAAACAACCCTAGTCTGCTGTTGCTGAGGGCAAACTTTTATTTCTACATTTTAGAATATATTGACATTTTCTGTGTGGGCCAGTACATTTTCAATTTTTGTGTATGTGCAGTGGTACTTACAAGCTGCATTACATAGTATAGAATATGATATATATCAATAAGACATTAAAATAGTTTTAATTATTGTTCCCAACTCTTTGCTGCCATCCATGTAAAAAGACTACACAGTCCCTGCCTGCTGCCACATGATTTGCAGTGCTATCCTGTGGATGGAGTATACTTCCTCATCTCAATGACATCGGGCTTGGCCATGTGACTTACCTTGGACAGGGGAATATGAATGGAAGTGATCTGAACCCCAACGAGCAGAAGCTCTGAACCATCACTGGCTGTGCCATTGCTCTTTTCCACCTGCCACAAGGCTACGTCCTGGAGAGGGGCTCCTCCTTCAGTTTGGATCTCAGAATAAAGAAAACAGATAGAGCAGAGCCAAAGGCTGCACCAAGCAACATGTCATTTGATCAAGAAATAAACATGTGCTACTGCAAACCACTGGACCTTGGACGTTGTTCCTTACCGCAGTGTAACCTAGCAAAAGATGATAAATATAGATAGACTTTATCATATTCTTTAGATCTTCTATATATTTAGTTATCTTTTGTCCTCTTGCTCCGCTATGTGCTGAAAGAGATTAATTTCTTTACTACAAATGTGTTTCTAGTTCTGGCATATTTAGTCCCTTTTTCTGCATGAATACTCTATTATTTGGTTCACAGGTTTCCTGGACCATTAGATCATTGTGAATCATATCCCTTCCTTTCTTTCTTTTATTATTGAAGTATAGTCAGTTTATAATGTTGTGTCTATTTCTGGTGTACAGCATAATTGTTCAGTCATACATATAGATACATTTATCAGTTTTCATATTCTTTTTCATTATTGGTTAGAACAAGATATTGAATATAGTTCCCTGTGCTATACAGAAGAAACTTGTTGTTTATCGATTTTATATATAGTAGTTAGTATCTGCAAATCTTGAATTCCCCATTTACCCCTTGCCACCCCTTTCCCCCCTGGTAACCATAAGTCTGTAAGTCAGAAAGGGAAAGAAAAATACTATATGATATCACTTATATGTAGAATCTAAAAAAAAAAGACAAATGAACTCCCTTTGTTTCTTGGTTCACCCTTCTCTGATAATATCGTTTGCCATGCTCTCTTTTACTTTGCCTTCCCCCTTGCCTGAGATGGAGTACTCTTACTGACCAGGACTGAGTCATGCAGCATCACTCCTAAGACTGAAGGGACGGGGGTCCACTCACTACACTGAACCACATAGAATAGATTGGAAAACTATATAATAATCATGATACTCTTCTAAGCACTTAATGTGTTTCAGTGTGTGTGTTGTATTATTTGAGTCATATATTATTTCTCATAGTAACCCTACGAGCTAGGTATTCTTACTAGCTTAACTTTAAAGAGGGAGGAACTGAAGCATAGAGAAATTAAGTAATTGCCCAAGGCTACACATACAGTAGGTGGTAGATTGAAGAAGGGTGATTGCCCAAAGGAGAGGCTGTTGGGCCAATAAAAAGGCATTTATCCACTACGGTAAGTAAAATTGTGTTAATGTTAATTCAGCCATAGCTATGAGGAAGGGAAGGGACCCCAGGGTTCCGACTCCTAGCAAGGTCAAGTCTCAAAGCTCTGCTATGGAACTGGGATGATTTGTCAAGATTTGCCTCCAGCCAGAGGCAAAACACCCTTCAAGATCAGCGAACTCTTTTGGTTTCTGAGAAACCTGTACTGACTAATTTGATTTTCCAAGTGCCCTGCGAGTGAGACGGAAATACCCTGACCAGCAGGCTCCCATCACTGTACAGATCGCTTCCACAGAGAGGTGAACCAGCTGGCTTCTCGTCTTACCACCGATCACATGAGGATTTAGGCCGAGGGAGTTCCTGTCTCTCCACACACCCACTCTGAACCTCCAACTTCAGGGTGAACTGACAAGAGAAATACTTGGGTTCTGCAAACCCGAAGAGGAGAAAAAAGCATGGGTTTTGTTGATGTGCTACCTCCCCCATAATAACGGATAACATTACTACTAGCATCATGATTATCTATGACATCCCGGCTCACTCCATATGGTTCAGAGGGGTGAAGGATCCCCACTCCTGCTGAGCCCCAGGGGTGGTACTACATGGCTGTGCCCCCAACCTTCAGAGGCACAGGGGCAGAGGAAGCTTCCTCACTCTCTCCTGCCCCTCCTCCTCCTTTTTCTCCATTGTCTTGCTCACTCTCCCATTCTCCATTGCAGGAGGCGGTGGTGCACCAATCTTAGGAAGGCAGCTAGGGGGTGAGTCGGGCTACTCCAGACACCACCGCCTAGCACGAGGCCCATTAACCCTGAGACTCCCCTGTGCCCATCTGGCAGAGTTGCCAGTGATCCGTGCCCCTGATGTGTTCTTTTCTCTTTTCCCATCCATTACAGGCCAGGCTCTTTTCCCGTAACAGGATGCCCTGGTCAAGCATTTGGATCAGAATGACAAAAGGCTGTCTGTCCTTGGATCCTCCAACATTCCCATCAGGCCCTTGAAAGCACCTGCACATCAAATGGGCCCTTTGGAAGGAAATGCTCCTTCATTCCTCCACTTTCCAGACGAAACATAGAAGCTTAATGAGGTTAAATGACTTACTCGAGTTCACCCAGATGCCCAGAAGAGGAGAAAGTCCTCAGATTCTCTGACTCCAAGACTGGTGTTCTTGACCCTACACCAGGCTAAGTTCCACTGAGTGATGCTAAGCCATAGTGATTGGCGCTGAGGGAAGAGCACAGGCCTGGTGTATAAGTCTGCTCGGGCCACCACAGCAAAATACCGCAGACTGGCTGACTTCAACAACAGACACTTATTTTCTCATAATTCTGGAGGCTTTGTAAAAGCCCAAGACAAAGGTCATGTGGTCTTCCCTTTGTACACATCCGTGTCCTAATCTCTTCTTCCTAAAGGGATACCAGTCAGATTGGGTCAGAGCCTACTCTAACAGCCTCATTTTGCCTTAATTACTTCTCTCAGGACCTTATCTCCAAATACAGTCACATGTTGTGGTACTAGGTGTTAAGACTTCAACATATGATTTGGGGGGATACAAGTTGGTCTGATTCCATCCTACCACTCCTGGCTGTCAGCCTCAGGCAGGTCCCAGACCTCAACTTTGCCCCCTGTGGAGACAGCTGGCCCAGTCTCTAAGGCTCTGTTCAACCCTGATATCCTCAATGTGAACCCTCTCATCAGAGGTGCATGGCTGGGCAGATTTCCAAGGGACCCATGTACACTGGAGTCAAGGCTAACTCTTAGGACAGGATCTGGGCAGGAAGGATTAGGGACCCTGCATCAGGGCCAAGAATTCAACAGCACCGGGCAGGGCAGAGAGGTGGGCCAGGAAGATGGGAAGAGTGATCAACTGTTCCATATGAGTCAGTGCAGTGAAGGGGAGTCCCTGCCCTGGGGCTATATCAACAGAGGCAAAGAGTTCAGAGCAAAGGAGATGAATCCAGTGGTTAGGAGCTCATGCTTTAGAGTCAGGTACACCTGCATTGGAGCCCCCACTTAGCTGCATAGTAGCGTGGACCTTAGACAGGCGACTCAATCCCCCTGGGTCTCTTCTATAAAGTGAAACTAACAATAATACTTCACTCACAGGTTTTGTGTGAGGACTAAATGAGGTCATTCTTACTAAGCACTCAGCCTGGCTTAGTGGGAGTCCTGGGTGCTAGGCGATGTAGCAGATGCCGTGATGCATCAGCCATATCTCCCTTAAGGGCTAAAGGACTTATTTCCCCCACTGCTGGAAAGGTTGATTCTCAAGGGTCAGTTTCCCTGAGTGTCAGCTTCCACAAGTGTCAGCTTCTGCAGGAATCGCCCACACCTGAAGAGAGCAGCCTGGCCCCAGGTCACATCCCCTCTGAAGGGCAGTGCCATCCAGTGACCAGTGGCTATATGGGGAGGCAGAACGGCCCAGCCCCCTCGCCACACTCAGGAAGACGCTGAAGGGTCATCGCAGCTCCAAAGTCCCTCATCGGGTTGGCCGAGTCCTTGCTGTGACTTTCCCCCGGCTCAACTTCTCCCTCTCCCCACCGCTGCTTCCTGCCCTTTCCTTTGCCCAAATATTGATCCTGAGAGTACACTAAGCTCCAGCTCAAAGCCAGTGTCCCAACGAATAAGACTCACAACAGCGACGCGACGGCATGGCAGGAGCATCATCCCCATGCTGTGATGGAGGGGGTCACTCTGTGATCTCATCCCCTCCAGCTCTACCTGCACTCACGCCACTCCAGGCCCACGGGCCCCCTTGCCGTTCCTCATACACAGCAAGCACGCCTCTCCTCAGGGCCTTTGCACGTGCTGTCCCCAGTGCCTGGAACACACTTCTCTCAGCAACATGGCACACTCCCTCACCCGCTTTGAGTCAAAATTTCCAGCACCACCTCTACCATTTGGCACCTGCTGGCTCTTTACATGCTTTATTTTTATCCAGGGCACTTACCATCTTCTAATGTCCCGTGGAATACAGTTCTTTGTCTTGTACATTGTCAGCCTCCCCCAGGTAAAACATCAGCCCCATGAAGTCAGGGAACTTTGTGTGGTTTTGTCTGTCTGGCCTGCTTACCCAGCACCTTGAACAGTGCCTGGCATACACGGTTCTCAGGAAACACTTATTGGATAAAAGGATGAATGAAGGACTAATTAACCCACAGAGGGATGGGGGCAAACAGGGGTCAGGGCGCCTAAAGATTTCCTGAAGGAAGGGTCACCTGAGCAGAGTGTGAAAGCTAATCTTGTCCAGGAAGCAACAGACAGGAGTTTGACTTGTGAGTTTTCCACCTTAGACTTTTGAGTAGTTTAAGGCTATCAGGTTTTTTCCTAAATTGATTTTACAGCCCCACAAAAAAATTTTTTCCATTTTTTCACAAGTGTGAGTACTTGGGGAATGTGGGTGGAGGCAGGAGGCCCTGTTCCCTGGCCCACACGTAGACGTAAAAGGCATTCACTGAACAGGTTCTACAGTAAACAGAAATCTTTGCTTTTAACATTTTTTTGAGGCAGCCCCTCTCAAAGCAGACAAGCCCTGTCTGAGTTGTCCACGTGTTAGGAAGGTTTAGAAAAGACAGGGAGTATATTTGCAATAAACTCTCTCCAGCAGCCTGGGAGCTAGGATGGTCTGTTCTGGTTCATACAAGCGCCTTCCAAACAGAGCTCCCTCTTCCTTTTGTCACTCAGGAGGCCCTTGAGTGTCTCGCAAGCCTCACAGTCACCTTGAGGATCCTTATTTGTCAGTGATCTTGTGAGTCTGAGAAATGTGGGTGTAACTGACCTCTAGTTGGTAACGTGTTCCATGGCCTTTATAACAAACTCATTAAATGAAAGTCAGTCCTTAAGAACTTCTGGCCCACGTACCTTTCAATGTGGTGATTCTCAAGGGATGAGGGGGTTGGGAGAAGCCCTCTGGGGGGAGGAGGGTCTCCAAATTATCTGAGAGCCTTTTTCAATGCAAACACCCTCACTCACCACAGCGAGGAATTCGGACCCTAGCAGAGTGGGTCACAAATCACACTTATAACTGCATCACCAATGCCACTGCCACTCAGGCACAGGCTCGGGGCTCCAGTCCCCACCCAGCACTGACTGAGCATCCAGCGCTGGGCAGGAGGGTGGCAGAGATCAGCCTGCCTGCTCTCTACACATTCGTGGGATGACCTTAGATGACAAACTTAACATCTTTGAGCCGTAGTTTTCTTGTCCAAAAAATAGGGTTAATAATCCCTGCACTGAGAGCCTCTGAATATTTTCCACATGCAAGCAGGGTAGCTGTTTGCCACTAAGTCTTCTGAAAACAGTCTCATCCCCATGTGCCAGACTGTGAGTGTGTGTGTGTGCACACCAAATGGAGTCACACATCCTGCACATCTATCTGGCCAAGACAGATTCTCAGCACTGTGTGTCTCCCCACTCAGCTGACAGATACCCTGCCTTCCGTGGAGCACCAGCTCTGGTCGGCCTCAGCCCCGTCGCCCCTGTGTCGGCACTATCTTCATGGCCACAGAACTTGCGGCCAACAGGGAATGGGTATTACTGATAAACCCAGTAAATACTCCAAAGGGCCGGCTGCCCTTCTCAGAAAGACACTGTCCTTTGATAGATTCCAATATGACACTTTTCTACATGTCTTGAGTTCTACTCTGACGTCCAGATCATTTTCATTTCTGTATGTCTGACCTGCCACTAATGGTCACTTTGAAACTAGAATTCAATTTCGGATTTTGAGGGTGTCCCTCATCTTCCTACTTTGTTGTGCAGGGCCAAAAAATCCTCAGAAACTGAGATCAAATGCATATACGCACTCATCTATTCAATCATTCATTCATTCCCTCAGCAAATAGGTGCTGAGGACCTGCTGTGTGACGCGCACTGTGCCAGGCTGTGGGACACAATGATGGACAAGACGGGCACTGTTTCCACCCCTGTGGATCTTATAGTCTAGAGGGGAAACCAAAAATCAACAAAGAAATAGGCATTTAAATACTGTGACACTTGTTGTGAAGGAAATGAATGGGGTGCTGTGACAGAGGATGGGATGAAGGGGTCATCCACTGAGAGAGGATACTAACAGGCTATGTGTCTAAGGATGAGAAGCCAGACATGCAGGGAGTAGGGGAAAGACATGTCAGGCAGGGGGAAGAGTAGGTGCAAAGGCCCTGAGGCAGGAAGGTGTGAGGAGTAAAAGGGTGCCCTTCCAACTTCAGTAATTATGAGGTTGTGCTGGCACTCTTGCCCTTCTATAGGCAATGGGAGTCCCCATTCTCCATCGTGGCACAAGATGGTGAGGGGATCCCTGCCAGCCCTGCCTCTCTGTACTGGGATGCCAGCTCCAGGATGCAAGAGCTTCCTCGCTAGGCTGGAGAGAGCAAATGGGGGAGGAATGGGTACTACCTGTGGCAGTATCTTTGAGAAAGTGCCATCTTCCTTAACAAGGAAACCCCCCAAATTCCTGGTCATCACTAGAAGACTTCTGGGAGGCCCGTCACTTGTCACCATTGCCACTGCCATGCTAGCATCTGAAGGACACCTCTTTTCTTAAGTTCTCTGAACACCAGTCCTTTTCCTCACCCCCCAGGACACAACTGAGACAAGGGTAGGGATCTAAAGAAGACTCAGCTGAGGGCTGAAGGTTCATAGAAAGTTAAGATGCATAGAGAATAATGTGTAACCAGAAGTGGCTTGCTTTATCCCTTCAGCATATGGTCCACCAGGGGGTCCCCTTGCTAACAGTATCTGCTTCCTGGTACACAGACCGTCTTTATCTCTTGCCACAAAAGAGAAGAGGGGCATAAAATCAATATCCAAAGAGGAACTCTCTTAAAACTGAGAGAAAGCACTATTAACATTTAGGCTGGGCAGCATGTATAAATGGCCTTGGCCAACCAAGACTTATGCCCCCCCTCCCAGGCTTCCTAAGGCCTGTTGTTCTTGAAATATATCCAGTTCTTTTTCCAGGCACATGGTAGAACTGAATTCCCCTTATCCCGTGATATGGGGTGTGAACACGTGACTTGCTCCGGCTAACGGCACGTGAATACAAGTGTGCCACCTCACTTCTGGGAGGAAACATTAAGAGCCAGTGTAGGCCATGCTTCCTTCTTCCTGGGGATAGTGGAACCATAAGGATAGATCCTCCCTCATCCTGGGCTCTGGGTGAGGATGATATGGAGCTAAATACTGCAACTGACCCATGATCAACATGCTGCAGAAGTGAGAAATAATTCTTTGTCGAGTTCAGCACTGAGATTTTGGGGTCATTTGTTACTGCAGCATCGCCTAAGCCAACCTGACTGACTCTCCTCCCAACTTCTACTTCTAGGTCTGAGGAGCTACCACTTCTCCATGATTGAGCACCTCATTCATGCAGAGACCCACCCTCTCCTGGGACCCTGTCTTCACAGACCTGTGCCCTGGGTTGCCCTGGAGCTATCTTCCCCAAATAACGGCAGTGGCCTTCTCAACTAACTGTCCCAGGTCCAAATGAGAGCCCAGAGAAAAGCCAGTCTGAAGGATGGAGTCAGGCACTTGTCGAGATAATAGCTTGGCAGTGAAATGAAGGACTCAGATTCCGTGTTGAATTTAAGGAGTCAGGTTCCATGTGGAATTGTGTCCCCCAAAGTTCATATGAAGTCCTAACCACCAGACTCCAAAATGTGACCTTATTTGGAAATAGGGTCAATGTGGATGTCATTAGTTAAGATGAGGACATTAGTGTGGACCCTAATTTAATGGGACTGATATCCTTATAAAAAAGGAAAATTTGGACGCAGAAACACAGAATAGATTCTCCATCACAGCCCTCGGAAGGAACTAGCCCTGCCAAAACAATGACCTCAGATTTTTCACCATCAGAACATTAGGACAATAGATTTCACTTGTTTAAGCCTCCCAGTTTGTGGTCATTTCCTACAGCATTCTCAGGAAACTAACATGATGAGAAGCAATGGTGGGACCAGCAGCAGGGCTAACAGGCACATTTTATAACTTCCTACAAGTTTCAGAGCATCTCCAAGTTCCCTTGCCACATACACAGGTA
Source organism: Camelus bactrianus (assembly GCF_048773025.1). Lineage (NCBI taxonomy): Eukaryota > Metazoa > Chordata > Mammalia > Artiodactyla > Camelidae > Camelus > Camelus bactrianus. The sequence goes on along the minus strand of NC_133575.1, from coordinate 114,712,733 downwards.
CGACACAGACCTAGATACAGGGGCAAAGACACAGATACAGGTATAAACAAACAGTTTCAGGTACATACAGACACTCAGATATAGGAACACAGACATAGACACAGACCTAAGTGCAGCTATAGACAGGCTAGAGGTAGAGATGCAGAAAAGAGGTACAGATAATAACACAGATACGGAAGCTAATAGGGGTAGAGATTGAGAAACAGATAGAGACCTAGATACAGGTAGATATAGAGACAGAGAGATACTTACAGAAAACCAGAGAAAGGTTCAGCTAGAGTCAAAGGTACAGAAACAGACAGAAGCCCAGACACAGGCAGAGATATAGACCAAGAAAGCGTTATAGGGACGGTACAGACGAAGATACAGTGACAGAGCATAAACACACACACATACACATTCTTTGTCATATATATAGAATCTAAAAATAATGACACAAATGAACTTATTTACAAAACAGATACAAGTTCTTATAGAAACTCAGGTAAAGGTACAGATAGAAGCAGATACAGGTATAGATAAAGAAAAAGACACAGCACAGATAGAGAACACAGTTACTGGTACAGATGGAGACAGACCAAAGTATTTACAGGGATACAAATACAGGTACAAACAGAATCACAGAGAGACTTATAGAGACACAGATACCGGTACACGTACAGATAAAGGCACAAATCCAGATAGTCACAGAGATGCAGGTACAGGCCGAGACACAGATAAGATACAGATATACTTCTGCCCCATCACTGATTTCAGAACTCAAAGGTGGGCTTAATGGCATCTGAGAGGTGCCACGTGCTGTCAGTTGACAGTATCATCAATAGTATTCAGAAATGGCTTTTAGAATTCTTTGCTTGCTATATTTCCTTTAAAGAACTTCTTACTGGTAATGACAATTATAAAGATAATTGGCTTTCTCTTTTCAGTTGGGCAGCCTAACAGCCTCTGATAACCCTGTCAACTGTAGCCCAGATGTTTTGCACATTCAGCCATTTCTTTGCCTTGTTTTGATTTTCTACTGCTTGTCATGTTTTCTTAGGCATGCTTCTCTATTGCTGTTTTATTAAATTGTGGATATTCTAAGCTATCTCAAATTCATTGTCGGATGAAGTCAGGCGCATCAGTGAAATGGAGTCAGCTACATAATATACTAGTTAAAGAGACAGACCCAGGTCAAAGCCCAGCTTTGCCGCTTCCGAGTATGGTATCTGGGCACTCATGTTCCCTTGCCAGGCCTCAGTCTCTCCATCTGGAAAGTGGAGACAGCAATATTTCATTCAAAGGGATGTTTGGATAATTAAAGGAGGTAGCATACGTACATCCCAACACCAAGCTCCGTGCCTGGGATATACCAGATGCCCAATAAATATTTGTGCTTTTGTAGAGATGGGTATTTCAATGTAGAGAAAACAACTGCTTCCCAAAGTAAAGAGAGAGGATTCCGACAGGGGGAGGTTTGAGCGGACTTGAGGTTCCCAATAAGGATGGTGTTCCTATTGGTCACTGCCACATAGGGTGGGTGCTACTGAGAAACAGTGTAGGGCTGTGGTCAGACAGGCAGAGGATGGTGACCTTTGTGGGGGTGGAGGGAGCTCTGGCTGGGGAGAGTCCTGCCTCCTGCAGGGATGTCACCAGATGATCTCCAAGGCTCCCTCCAGAGCCGAGACTGCCCCTCCCCTGCCCCTGGAGATGCTGCAGTCCGAAGGGAGGGGCCACCATCTGGGTGGCGGCTCCAGCACGTGTCAGAGGCCCGGGCCTGGGCAGCTCCTCCCATACTTGCTCAAGCCAGGCTGCCCCCCTCCTCTGCCTGAGGAGGGCTGAGGCCCACAGTGCCACGGGGAACAACAGGCAATGATTAACGAGGCTCTGGGCAAGCTGACCCAAAGCAGGAGCCCAGATCCAACCAGCCACCCAACATAGAAGCCTCTGCCCTTGGCCTCAGCCTCCTTTTGCCTTACCTAGAGCTTGTGTGAACCTGCTCTCAGCCACAGGGCACAAGCCCGAATTCAGGGGCAGTGGGGGGCCCAGCTCCAGGCCCCAGCTCAGCCCCTCTCCCTTCTCAGTTTGCTTTCCTCATCCAGTCATGGTTGTCCACATGTTTATTTAGCACTTTATAAAAAGAAGAGTTCTGACACACACTACTATATATAAAATAGATAAACAGCAAGATCCTACTGTACAGCACAGGGAACTATATTCAATACCTTGTAATAGCTTATCAATCATGAAAAAGAATATGAAAAGGAATATATATACGTATAGCTGAATCACTATGCTGTACACCAGAAACTAACACAACATTGTAAACCTTCAATTTGAAAAATTGGAAAAAAATAAAGAGTTCCCTTTTGTTTTTTCTCTTAATATTACAATAAGGAATACATGTTCAATGTACAAGACTGAGAAAATAAAGATGAACTAAAAGAGGATAGTGCCCATCACTCACCCCCTAAACAAAGCCACAGTTACCACTGTGCTGTGGGGCCTGCCAGCCTTGACTCTATCCATGTGTATAAGTTAGCCACCGGAAAGTGTTGTTCTGGACAAAAATGGCTGAAAATCAACAATTGCATGTGGCTCATCCTAATGATACATTTGGAGATATATATATACATATATATACACACTATATATATATATATAGTACAATGGGATTATACTATACATAGTTACTTATAGTATTTCATTACTTGAAATATATAGCGAACACAGTTCCACATTATTATGGCATCTGTATCAGCATTTTTGAGGACGTCTTAGTATTTCAGTGCATAGCTATATGATCATTTCTTTAACTTTTGCCTATGTTCAATCAATTACCATTCCAGCTACCTGTGGGTACTAATAAATCACCTCACGCCTTAGTGCCTTAAAATAACAATGATGTGTCTCATGATTTTGCTGGTAGGCTGGCCATCCTTCTGCTGGGCTCCCCTGGGCTTACTCATGCAGCTCCAGACACCCAACAGTTTGGGGCTGGAAGGCCCCAGGTGTTCTCACTCAGGTGTCTGCCAGTTAGTGCTGGCTGTTGGCTGGGGCTCCCCACTTCTCCATGTAGCCTCTGTGACAGGGGTCCCTGAGACTACCCTCATGCGCGATGAGTCACTAGAAAGTCTCACAGGACACAGAAAAGCTGTTATAGTCATGTTTATGGTTTATTATGGTGAGAGGATACTGATCCAAATCAGCAAAGGAAAAAGTCACGTGGGCCAAAGTCCAACAGAAACCAGTCACAAGTGTCCAAATCTCTCCTCCCAGTGGAATCTCATGGGCACCTGCTTAATTCTCCCAGCAATGATGTGCGGGAACATGCGCAAATGATTGCCAACCAGGAAAGCTCAGCGAGCCCTAGTGTCCAGACTCTTTACTGCGGGTCAGGCCTGAAGACAGGCAGCACCCACGTGACCGATCTCAGCTACTCAGACCATAGTGCCCCAGAGGTCAAATTATTACAGCCTGGCCCAAAGCCTCAGGCAGACATAAACACTCTCGGGCAGGATGATCCAAGGGCTCAGAGCTGTCTCCCAGGAGCCAGGCAAGGGCTAGCCTTCTCTTTGGAGGATCCGACTTCCAAGCACCCCTTCTGAGCCTGCTGGGTTACCCCTTGACTGCACACCTCTCATCCCCCGGGCCTGCAGGACACCATGGTGGTCTGAGGAGTCCAAGAGGGTGAAAATGGAAACTGCAAGGCTTCTTAAGGCCTAGCCCTGTAAGTCACACAGTTTCACTTCTGATGCACCATATCAGCCGAAGCAAGCCATGAGTCTAGCCCAGAGTCAAAGGGGAGGGAAAACCCATTCTAACTCTTGATGGAAGGAGCAGTGGTGTGACGCTGCAAAGGAAGATGGATGTGGGGAGATGTAATTCATAGACGGCATTATTATAACAATATACTACGTAAAAATTCTTCTCAAGACCATGAGAATCAAACTTACTTGATCATTTTTAGTAGATAATGCATTTTCTTTTTAAAAATGTACTGTGAAATATTCCATACATACGAAAAGTATGAAAATAACATAAAAGGCAGTAGGTGCACCAGGTTTAAAGATGTGTAGTCTTACACCTGTGTAGACGCTTCTTTGCAATTGTAGGTTTTATCTCTGTAGGACAATAAAGCAAATGTATCCACTTCCTAATGGAGTGTCAGTTTCGGCCACTTAAATATACCGAGCATATAATTTGGGAATTTCTGAATTCTACAATAAAGGAATACAAATGGAAAAAAACCTATCAATCTTCTGAAATTTTTGACTTGGATCAGTAGTTGGAAAAGAAATTAGAATAAAAACGTTTTTCATTAGAGTGAAATGTTAGAATGTAATATAAATATGCTTTTGAATTGGCTATATTTTTTAAGCACTATGGAAGTTGCTTTTAATAAAAATCTGAATGAGGACCTTGCTGTTTATCTATTTTGTATATGGCAGTTTGTATCTGATAATCCCAACAGGGAGCTACATGCAATATCTTGCAATAACCTATAATGAAAAAGAATATGAAAAAGAGTATGTATGTATAACTGAATCACTATGCTGTACACCAGAAACTAACACAGCATTGTAAATCAACTATACTTCAAATAAATAAATTTTAAAAATGAAAATGTGAATTATTCAAAAAATTTTAAAATAATAATGATAGTATGTACTTACATTTTTGCATGAATCTCAGTTGCTCTCTTAGGGTGCACCCCAGGAGTAAAGCATGTGCACTTTTCAAAAATGTGACACATGTTGCTAAATTCTTTTAATTTTTTTTTCAATTTAAAATGTGGGGTTTGTCTTTCCTCCATGAATTTAAGTTGCTCTTTTTCGATTAAGGATATAAACCAGCTATCTGTCCATTCAGGACTGGCTCTGGTGAGGAAGGTATGATAGAGCTGTTTTTTAATTCCATTGTATAGATGAGGAAACTGAGGCTCAGAACAGTGCATGCATGTAGTGACATAGTGAGTTACTGGAGAAGCTGAGGGTGAGATCCCGGCTTCTGCCTCCCAGCCCAGGGCACTTTCTCAAGACCACGGGCCTTCTTGTAGCACTGACATTCTTAAAGGAAGCATGACCTTCATGGGACTTTGGCCTGAAGCTTGGAGCCTAGCCCCAACAGCCCAGTCCTCTAAAGAGACCGTGAACAACATTACTAGGGGAGGCGGATGTGGGTCCCAGCAGACACCAGAATTTCCACTGCCCCTGGCCGCAGAGAGACTGTGGGTTTGAGGAAACAAGTGAACTGGCTAAAGGTCAAAGCTTGTAAAACTGAAAAAAGTAAAGACCTATTTATTGCCCCCCTCCCCCTAGAGGTTAAGCTCCGCTGGGGCTAAGCATACTTTGCACCTGGTTTGCAGAGGTCAAAGGGTTTGGAGGAGAAATCCATTTATCTTTACTTTTCTCAAGTGACTGTGGTTAACCTGTCACCAGGGCAGAAGACCTTGCTCTACCAGATCAGGGCACCTGCTAGTGCAGGTCAAATCCAGCTTTCAGCGGCTGCCCGGTTCACCCATCAACACAAAGCTCCAGCTTTATTCTATGCTGAGAGGCAACCAGCAGGTGCTCGCCCGCCCTTCCCCCTCCAGACAGCTCTTGCTGCGTGCTCGTGCTCGCTTGCTTGAGAAAAGTGTCAAGGGAAGAATGTTCTCCTATTTTTCCATCATGTACACATCAAGAAGAGTTCTGCCCTGTCCATGGCTCCACCACCAGCATTCTGTGAGACTGCAGACAATTCCCTGACTTCCCAGAACCTCAGTTTCCCCCCTGACTGATAAGGATTTGAACTTGATGCCCTCGCACTGTCCTGGCTGCTCTGCTGTTCTGGGATTCTCTGTTTGCTAAGCTGGGATGTTTGAGTACCTGGTTTGGGTAAAGCCAAGATGTCCTCTGTAGTAAAGTCCTAGGCATCAAGAAGAAGCCTTCAAGAAAGAGAAAGAAAAATACCGTATGATATCGCTTGTATGTGGAATCTAAATTTTAAAAAGACACAAATGAACTTATTTACAAAACAGAAACAGACTCACAGATATAGAGAACAAACTTATGGTTTCCAGGGAGGAAAGGGGGTGGGAAGGGATAAATTGGGATTTTGAGATTTGCAGATACTAACTACTATATATAAAACAGATAAACAACAAGTTTCTACTGTACAGCACAGGGAACTCTATTCAATATCCTGTAGTAACCTATAATGGAAAAGAATAGGAAAAGGAATATATGTATGTACCTGTATGAGTGACACATGATGCTGTACACCAGAAACTGACACAACATCGGAAACTGACTATACTTCAATTTTTTAAAAAGCCTTTTAAAAAAGAGAAGGTGGCTTCAAGTTGGGCAGGCAGAGGGCAAGTGCTGTCAGGTGATGCCAGAGGACCCAACAAGATTTCAGGGGGTGAGTGGGAGCAACAGAAACTGACCCAGACAAAACCAGAAGCCCCAGCGTGGGGCTTGGGCAGGCTCCTAAGAACAACTAGGGCTTACCTTCATGCTTATCTGCTGAGAGAGCCCTGCCTTCCATGGAGACGGCAGGGATAGGTTGGAAGGAAAAAGGACCCTTGGACTACATGAGGTGGGATGATTCACTTAACCTTTCTGAGCCTCAGTTTCCTCATTGAGGAAAATGGAGTTAACAGTCCTGGCCAATAAACACCTGAAAAGAAGTTCAACATAGTCAGTCATGAAGAGAATGCAAATCAAAACCACGAAGAGATACCACTTCCTACCTAGTAGGATGACTATAATGAAAGAGGCAGAGAATAACAAATATTAGCAAAGATGTGGAGAAATTGGAATCCTCATACACTACTGATGGGAGTGGAAAATGGCACAGCCTCTGTGGAAACCAGTGTGGTGGTTCGTCAGCCAGTTCAACATCGAATTGCCATATGACCCAGCAATTCACTCCTCAGTATATATCCAAGAGAATTGAAAACACGTATCTGCACCAAAACTTGTATACAAATATTCACAGTGACATTATAGACAACAGCCAAAAAGTGAGAACAGCCCACATGTCCATCAACTGATGAGGGGATAAACCTGATGTGGTCTATCCACACGGTCATAAAAAGGGATGAAGTACTGATGCACATTACAACGTGGAGGACCCCTGAAAGCATGCTAATTGAAAGAAGCTAGACAGAAAAGACCACATACTACGTGATTTAGTTTATTTGAATTGTCCAGAGAATACCTAGAGAGACAAAAAGTCGATTAGCAGTTGCCAGGGGCTGGTGTGGATGGGGAATGACAGCTAAAAGGTACAAGATTTATTTTTGTGACGATGAAAATATTCTCAAATTGACTATGATGATGGCTGACAACCCTGTACATATACTAAAAACCACTGACTTGTACAATTAGAATAAATGAATTGTGTAGTATGTGAATTATATCTCAATAAAGCTGTTGGCCAAAAAGAAAGGGTCTTTTCCAAGTCTTTCTGACAGGATTGGTGTGACAATCGAATGAGAGCAAAATCTTTGTTTCCTGCCCAGGCCAGGCCATTCTTTTTTGGTTTAATGTTTTATTGTGAAATATAATACAGAAAAAGTATCATTACTTTTACAGAAATAAACCTTAAACATACAACCTAACAATCTATGGTAAAGCAAATGCCTGTGCAGTTATCATCCTAGTCCAGAAAAAGAAGATTGGAGGCACCTGGAAGTCCTCCCAAATTTCAACTTGTGTTAGTCTGCTAGGGCGGCCAGAAGAAGGTACTAGAAACTGAGTGGCTTAAACAACAGAAATGTATTTCCTAACGGCTCTGGAGGCCGGAAGTCAAAGATTAAGGTGTCAGCAGGGTTCATTTCTTCTGAGAACTCTCTCTGTGGCTTGGAGATGGCCATCTTCTCCCTGTGTTTCCACATGGTTTTCCGTCTGCGTGCGTGTGTCCTAATCAACTCTTTCCATAAGAACACCAGTCAGATTGGATTAGGGCCCATCCTCATGATCTCACTTTAACTTAATCACCTTCTAAAGACCCTAGCTCCAGATATGGTCACATTCTGACATACTGGGGTAAAGACTTCAACATGTGAACTTGGGGCACACAGCTCACTAGGGGTAAATGCTATTATGACTTTTAGATTATTCACTACTTGTGTTTCTTTATAGTTGAGCCATCTCTAAACAACCTGGTTTAGTTTTACCTGTTGATGAATTTTGTGTAAATGAAATCATCCAGCTTCTTTCCCTCAGTGCAATGCCTGTGAGGTTCGTCCATGTTACTGTGAGTATCTGAAGTTCATTCGCTTCCGTGATGTGAATATACCACAGGTTATTTATTGATTCTGCTGTAGATGGACATTTGGGTTGTTTCCACTTCGTGCCCATTACAGACAGGGCAGCTGTGACTATGTCTCCTGGCCCTCGTATGCATGCCCTTGTGTTGAGTGCACACCTAACTTGCTAAATGAAGCTAAACCATGTTTCGAAGTGGTTGTACCTACATAAACTCCCATGAGCAGTGCAAGGTGTCCCCTTGCACCACATCTCCCTCAGTGCTTCAGATTGTCAGACTTGTTCATTTTAGCCAATTTGATGAGTATCCGATGGTATCTCATCGTGATCTAAACATTTCCTTTTCATTTTTACTAATAAGCTCAGGCACCTTTTCATATGCTCGTTGGCACTTAGTCCTTTTTGTGAAGTAACTGTTCAAATCTTTTGCCCATTTTTCTCCAGGGTTGTCAGACTTTCTCTTATTAATGTGTAGGTGTTCTTTACATATTCTGAATGCAAGCCCTTTGCAGTTGTATTTACTGCAAATATCTTCTCCCTTTCTGCAGCTTGCCTATCCATGCCTTTTGATGCTGATGTCTTTTGAGAAACAGAAATTCTTGATTTTATTGTAGGGCAATTTATCAGTCTTCTATGATCAACACTCCTTTTGTGCATCCTGATCACAAAGTCTTTCCCTACCCTATTTTATGAAGACATTCTCCAACATTACCTTCTAAAAGTGTTATTGTTTTACTGTTTAGCCTTAGGTCTACAATCCACCCAGAATTTGTTTTTGTGTGTAGTGCCGGGCGGGGCTTTAATTTCATCTTTTTATATGAGATCTCATTGTCATTACACATTTGTCCTAGCGCAGTGACACATTTGTCACAGATCAAGTGTCCATATATGCTCTTGGTGGCGTCTAGACTGTGACTCTTTGTCCTAAGCCCCCAGCTGCTTCTTCGAGGTCAGCAAACCCCAAACATCCCAGGGCAAACGCAGTTCTAAGTCCCAGGCTCACCTTTGGTGAGTCCCTTGTCTCCTGGATCTCAGCTCAGTCATTTTTTTTCACTCTCTAGTTAGCTCACTGATGCTTTTAAAGTGATTTTTAAAAATATTTTGTCCAGTTTTTTCAATGGGAGAGTTGGTTCAAATTACCTAGTCTTCCATTATCAGAAATGAAAATCCAGAACATGTGCATCTTTTTTTTTCCTTTAAACAAATACACATGTATCACTTTTTTATGAAGGGATTGTGAACACACAGGAAAGTATATAAAGTCTGCTCATCCTAACAGGACATCTATATGCATTCGTGTATATGTATACACCTGTAGATCCACCATTCAGATTGAGACACAGAGTGCTTCTAGCACCCCAAAAGATTTTCTCATTCCCCTTCCCAGTCAGTACCCTGCTCCCAGGAATACCCACTATCACTATGCCTTGGTTTTGCTTGTTTTGAGCTTCATGTAAATGGAATCATTCAATATGCACTCCTTCTGTGTCTGACTTTTTCATCCAACATTATGTCTACAAGATTCACCCATGTTGCTGCATATACCTATATTTCATTATTGCACAGTATTCCACCACGTGGGTATACCACATTGAGTTTCCCTTCTACCGTTGATGAGCATTTGTGTCGTTTCTAGTTTGAGCTACTACAAATAGTGCCGTAATGAACTACAGATAGTTCATGTTTGTGAGGATGGAGCCATTTCTATTGGTATACACAGCTGGAAGTGGAATTTCTGCCTTGTAGGATATGCAAATGTTTAGAGGTGGGGTTTTTGCAATTAATGTTTTTTCCAGTTTTATTGTGATATAATTGACATACAGTACTCTGTAAGTTTCAGGTGTACAACAATAATGACTTGACTTACGTATATTGTGAAATGATTATCTTTATAAATTTAGTTAACATCCATCATCTCATATAGATACAAAACAAGAAAAAAAAGGTTTTTTCCTTGTGATGAGAACTCTCTTGATAACGTGCAAATGCATAGCAAACGTTTGGTTTTAATAAACGCTACCAAGCAGCTTTTCCAAAATGGATCAAACAATTTTCAGTCTCGACAGCTCTATGTCCTCACCAACACTTGGTGGTGTCTGTCTTTTTTATTTTAGCCATTCTGGTGGGTGTGCAGTGGTATCTCATTTTAGTTTTAACTTGCATTTCCCTATAAACTAATGAGCATCCTTTCATGTGCTGATTTGGCCACTCTGATTTTTTTTTATGGTAGACCTTTAATTTCCTTTATAATCTGTTCATGATTATTTATGTCAAGTTTTCTAGTTTTCCTTGGGTCAGTGTCAGTAGTTAATATGCTGCTAGGAAATCATCAGTTTTTTTCCTCTACATTTTCATATTCATTGCCATAGAGTTTTTATAATAGTGTTATTAAGGTATAAGGCACATGCCATACAATTCACCCATTTAAAGTGCACAGTCTGATGGGGTTTAGTATGCAGAGTTGTGCAACCATTACTGCTATCTAATTGTAAAATATTTTAATCACCCCTCCCTCCAAAAACCCATTATCAGTACCTCCCCATTTTTCCCCAACTCCCCTTCCTCAGCCCCAGGCAACTCAAATATCCATCCATGGAAGAAAATAAATAATCAGTGATACACACACACACACACACACACACACACACACACACATACACAATGCATATGGACAACAAAAGAATAAGGCAGTCAAAACGAATGAACTAAAGCAACAAAATGATATACACAAATCCTTGTGATGTAATTTTATGTGGAAAAAAATAAGCCTTAAAAGAAGACATATAGAATGGTGCCTTTTTGAAAAGTTAAATACAACTGAAATTTTCTGACATGGTTTCCAGTGATCCCCACCTCCTGGTATTCGGGTGCTGGTGTGATTTGCTGCCCTTGAGTGGGGACTGGGCCTAGTAACTTATTTCTAAAAAATAGAATATGGCAGAGGTGATGGGATTTCACATCTGAGATTAGATTCCAAAGAAACTGTGACTTGCCACCTCACCCACACACTCCCTCCCTCTGGCTCTTCTCACTTGATCCCCGTGGATGAATCAAGCTGCCTCTACCTTAGATGCTCTTACCCCCTATGGGGAGGCCCATGAGACAAGGAACTGAGGTCAGCTTCCAGTCAACAGAACAAGAAAGTAAACGCTTCCTAGAACCATCTGAGTGAGCTTGGAAGCAATCTTCCTCCAGACAAGACTCGAGATGACTATAACCCTGGCCAAGACTTTGAACCACAGGATCCAGCTTAGTGGTCTGGATTCCTGACCCAGAGAGCTGGGAGATAATAAATGTTATATTTTAAGCCGCTGGAATTTAGGGTGATTTGTTCCGCAGCAGTAAATAACTAAGACCCTTCTCACTAACGGAAACTGCTTGCAAATTCCCAGAACTCCCATGAGGCTTCTCCTCTCCGTGTTTTTTGTGTGCTGTCACCTCGGCCCATCCCTCTTCATTTAGCTAACTCCTCTGCCTTTATCAAATAGCCCAAGTCTCTCCTCCTCCAGGAAGACTTCCCTAATTGAGCACTGTATACACGGTTCCTCCTCCTTACTCCCTAGGAACCCCTTGCTAAATTCTATTAACACAGTTACCGTATTTTAAGTACCTGTTTACTTAACTCTCAGCCATCCATGAACAATTGGAAGGCCAGGATCATGCTATAGTGACATGATTTCCATATCTTCAACTTTTAGTGGGATACTTGGCACATAGTTTGTGTTCTCTATAGGTAGGGTGGGTAATAACACAGGCTTTGGAGTCTGTAGATGGCAATTTGAATCCTGGCTCCAGTATCAACTATCTGTGTAACCTAAGATGAGTCACTTAGCCTCTCTAGAACCCAGAGTTTCTCATTCCTGCAGTGGGGAGTGGGGTGAGCAGCCCCGGGAAGGGGGATTCACATTCGTATTCTTCCGGCATTCCAGACACAGAGCCGGGTATTTGATGTTCCCACTCCAATCCTGTGTGGCCGCTTAGTCTTAGGATGATGTTCAATAACTAAATCAAGGTAGAAACTTTGGGGATTATGCTCCTCAATCAGCTGCTTTCATTTGATAAATTAAATATCTGCCAAAGAGAGTTTCTCGATAGAGAAGTTAAAAGCAGCTCTAGCACAAGAGGTTTAAAAAAATCATGGCTAACCCAATATTTTTAAGTGACATATTTCAGCCTTCTGTTAATGTTTCATCACTGAAATATGAGCCCTTTTTTCATGTAAATGACTGAGGGTTTGGACAGAAGACAGAAGCGTCATATGTTCTACACATCTTGCAATGGGAACTGTCAAATGTTGCAATCAACATTGCCGCAGCATCACCACTGACATGCATCCAAAAGACTTTTAAAACAAAAACCCACCACAGGCCTGGAACAAAATCCACAGCCCAGGAAAATGTGCATCTCAGATTTCCTATGTGGATTGAAAAAAACCAACTGTGGCCTGAGGGTAACAGCAGGAAGATTCTTTGAGCTTTTCCTCAAATGCTCCCAGTTTAGAAAGAGATTTAGAAGTGTGAGTGTGGAAAGGGGAAAGCCCTCATCTAGCCCAAGGGATTTAGTTTCCCTCCAGGGAAACCTTCCAGCTCTGACACTCTGGTAAGATCATACCATAGCAGATAGATACGACCAGGGTGTCAGAGCTGGAGATTTCCCTAGAGGGAAACTGATAGGGAAAAAAAAACCAAAATAACGAAAAATGCAAATCCCAAGCTAGTCCTAAGAGGGAAAGAGTGAGGCTGACAGCATGAATGGTCTATGATTCCAAGTTCCCAGTTTTCCCTGTTATCACTTTTGAACCTTTCAAACCTGCTTCTCCTCAGGGACTCCATCTAGTTGGAAGACTGTCATCCCTCCAGTGCCCCAAGGGAGAGAAACGGGCTCATTCTCAACACCTTCTCTCCCTCATCCCCCGCATCCAATCCCGCACCAAGTCCTAGCAATCACCACCACTCTGGATAAGCCCCCAGCATCTCTCATCTAGATAGACGCCCACACATCTCCCTGAATAGAACAGAAAATGCTGTGTTCACAAATCCATTTCATTTTCTCCCTAGCCGCACAGAATGACCACATCTCCCCACTGCCCTTGCAGTTCAGCTGGGAGCCATGGAATGGGGGTGAAAGTGAAGCAATGTCACTTCCAGGCCTCCTTCTAAAGCCAGTTCTGCAGTGACATGGAGATGGATTGAAGATGGTCGCACCGCCCAATGGAAAGAGCTGGAATCCTAGAGTCACAATATTGAGGGCTACCTGCCACATATTTGATTGGATTGTAATGTCAGTGGGATGTAACCCTTTCATGGTGCTAAGTCACTAAGAATTGAGGGTTGGTTCCACTCTTGCCCCTCCCCATGTCTTCTCACCTATTGTCCCCCCAGATGCCATCATAATTTAGCTACAGTACATATCTGATGGTATCACCGTCCACCACTCCCCAAACACCAACAGAAGAAAATTCTTAAATGCTCACCCTTGACCTTAGGAAAGTTCCAGTTCTTAAGATGGCTGATGAGGTCTGGCTCTGCTGAACTTTCCCTTATCTGTCCCTCTTCATTCATTTATTTACCCAATGAATATGTACTTAGCACCAAGTATGTGTCAGTGGCTATCCAAGGTCTGGGGACAGAGGAGGGTAAGAGGGAATGCAGGGAAATCACCTGGAAGCCACTACATTCATCCAGACAAATGCTTGTAAGGACCTGAGTTATGGCTTGTCTCCAGATCTGACAGTACTACACCAGGGCATCAGAGTTGGGGATTTCTCTAGAGGGAAGCTGATGAGCAAAAGCCTGAAAATGTAAGTTCTAGTCTAGCTCTAAGAGGGAATGAGAGAATTTGGAGACAAGAGATTTACCTGCACTGACACCATGAATGAGAGGAGGGATAGATCCAAGATGTTTTAGGAAATACAATTGGTAAGATTGGGGAACAGATTGATGGCAGAGGGTGAGACAAGGAGCCCGGATTGGAGTTCCAGATTGCAGGCTGGGGTGAAGGATAGATTTGGGAGAAGATGAGGAACTTAGGTTTGAACACATGGAGTTTAAGGTGCTATGGGTCATCCAACTGGCTTGTCAAAGAGACGATTGGATCTCTGGGTCTAGAGCTCAGGGGAGAGGCTTTGCCTGGCAATACTCAGGTGGCATCATCATGGATCACAGCTCCTCATCCCATGGCCCCCACCCCACCCCTGCACAGCCAAACTTCCTAAAAGGGGCGTATGCTCTACCCTCACTAGAGTCAGGTCTCCATCCCCATCACTCCCCTGAACCAGCTGTCCATAAGGACCACCTGGTTCCCCACGCTATCATGTGCAAAAACACCTTTCTGCAGTGCTTTGCTCGATCTCTTAGCAGCATGTGATGGAACTGGGTGCTCCCACCTCAAAATCCACTTCTCCTGGCCTTCATTGTACGGCGCTAGCCAGCCCTGCTTCCAACTCCACCCTTCCTCTCTGCTTCCCCCGCCGCAAACTTCACAAGGAAATAAAATTGCCAGATGGGCACTCCATCACTTCTTACCAACTCCAGTGTCTTCCAGTCTGCAAAAGGCCAATTCCTTGGCATTTACTCTGGCTCCATTCCCCTTCTCTGCCCGGGTACCTGTGTTCATCAACTGACTATTCTCCCTGCTGTGCTTCAATATTTCCTTTTATGCCGGACTTGTCCTGCCACTCATTTTCAACAGCTAAGAGATATCATTCACATTCCATAAAATTTGCCGATTCAAAATATGTACTTTTTATTATTTTTACAGTTGTACAACCATCACCACTATCTAATTTTAGAACATTTTCATTTTCCCGGAAAGAATCCTCATACCCATTAGCAGTCATTCCTCTTTTCCCCCCAGCAATCCCTGGCCTCTGGCAACCACTAATCTCCTTTCTGTCTCTATGGCTTTGCCTATTCTGGGCATTTCATATAAATGCAGTCATACAACATGTGGCCTTTTGTGACTGGTTTCTTTCCCTCCACACGGTGTTTCCAAGGCCCATCTATGCGCTACATGTGTCAGCGCTTCGGTCCTTTCTATAGCTCGGTGACACTGCGTTGTACAGGTAGACCGCATTGTGTTTACCCAGTCATTACTTGATGAACATAGGGATTGTTTCCACTGCTTAACTATTATGAATAATGCTGCTATGAACATTCACGTACAAGTCTTTGTTCGAATACCTGTTTTCAATTCTTTGCGTATATACCTCGGAGTGAAGTTGCTGGGTCAGGGTCTATGTTTATATTCTATGTATAACTTATTTAGGGACCAAACTGTTTTCCACAGTGACTGCATCATCCTACACTTCTACTGGTAATGCACAAGGGTTCCCGCTTCTCCACATCCTCACCAATACCAGTCATTTTCCTTTTTATATTATTACTGTATGCACGCTGGTGGGTGTGAAGTGGTGCCTCGTGGTTTTGATTTGCATTTGCCTGATGGCGAGTGATGCTGAGGCCCTTTTCATCGGCACGTTGTCCTTGTACATCTTATTTGGAGAAATGTCTGTTCAGATCTGTTGCCCACGTTTTAATTGGGTTGTCTTTTTATTATTGAGTTATAATGGTTCTTTCTGTATTTTGGATACTAGATTCTTATCAGATATATGATTGGCAAACATCTCCTATTCTATCTGTTGTCTTTTCACTTTCCTGATATCGTTTGAAGTATGACTTTTTTAGTTTCGACGTTCAGTTTATCTATTGTTTTATTTAGTTGCTTTGTGCTTTCATTGCCATAAGAAACCTTTGCCAAAGATTTACACCTATGTCTCTAAGAGTTTTATAGTTCAGCTCTTAGATCCATTTTGAATTTTTGTATGTGGCATGAGGTATGGGTCAAAATTTGTTCCTTTGCATGTGAATACCGGGTTGTCTCAACACCATTTGCTTAAAAGATTATACTCTTTTCTATAAAATAGTATTGGTATCCTTGTTGAAAGTCAATTGGCTACAGGTATATGGGTCTATTTCTGGACTCCCAATTTGAATCCGTTGGTCCATACATCTGTCCTTATGCCATTACCACACTGTCTTGATTACTGCAACTATGTAGTAAGTTTTGAAATCAGGAAGTCTGACTCCTCCAACTTTGTTCTTTCTCAAGATTGTTCTGGCCATCTGGGGTCCCTTGAATTTCCGTATGAAAGTCAGGATCACCTTGTCAATCTCTACAAAGAAGCCAGCTAGGTTCTGACAGGGATTACATTGACTCTATAGATCAATTTCAGGAGTATTGCCATCTTAACAATATTGTCTTCCAACCCATGAATGTGCCATGTCCTTCTATTTGTTTAGGTATTTAATGTCTTTCAACAATGTTCTGTAGTTTTCCACGTATACGTTTTGCACTTATTTTGCTAAGTTTATTACTAGTTCTTTTTGGTGCTATTATAAATGGAATTGTTTAGTTTCATTTTCAAATTGTTCATTGCTAACATATGGAAATACCACAAATTTTTGTGTATTGATCTTGTGTCCTGCAACTTTATTCTGAGTTTTATTTGGAAATTCCTTAGGGTTGTCTGTATACGGGAGTATGTCACCTGCAAATAGATATAGCTTTATTCCTTCATTTACAGTCTGGATGCTTTGTCTTTTTCTTGCCTAATTGTCCTGGCTAGAACTTCCAGTACAATGATGAATAGAAGTGGCACAAGCGACCATCGTTATCTGGCTCCTAAACCTAGGGGGAAAGCTTTCAGTCTTTCACTGAGTATATTAGCTGTGGGTTATCCTAAATGTTTTCCTTTTTGGGTTGAAATTCCATTCTGTTTTCTAGTTTTTTTTTTTAATCACAAAAGGGTGTTGGATTTTATCAAATAGTTTTATGTATCTACTGAGATGATGTTTCCCTTGTTTTATAAATATGGTATCTCAGCTTTCTTCTTTTTTTTGAGCTAAAATCTTAGGAGGATGGTCAAGATACAAAACAAAGTGGGGGTTGCTCTGTTTGAAGCAGGAAGGGAAGCCTGACCCACAGCCACTCCCTCCATAATAGCCTTGGGCTCCACATGAAACTAAGCCAGGAGTTAAGAACAGCAAGTTGCCCCCAGGGCTCTCATCCAAAACTGTGTGTTGGAGCTGGCTCTGCCAGCCAACTGAGCCCCGACCCTGGGCCTCAGGGAGTCCTGGTTGGCAGGGCTGGCTGATTGCAAGTACCCAGCCACTTTATCAACAGCAGCTCATTAGCATCCTGCAAATTGCATGTTCACCCTGGCACAGGGCTCCTGAACCAGCTCTTCCGCTACCGCTCTGGCTGAAGGGTTGATCTAGGGGGCTTTGGAGTCCTTAACACTTGCTTTTTTTTTTTTCTTTTTTGAGGAAAACAAGAGACAAGACAGAGAACACTTGCTCTTTTTGATGCTTTCTTCCCATTAAATGTTAGCTCAGATCTGTAGTTACAGCAAAGGTTGTACTTTTCAAACCTTGATTATAATCAACCCCAAATACAGAGGTTCAGGATCTCACAGATTGCAGACAGCCCACTGATTACTTTGGGGGAAGACTGATTAAGAAACTTTATTACAGAAAATGAATGCACCCAACGTCCCCAAATACATTTGTAACAAGAGACATACCAGAGGCACAGACAACAGTTGCTACATCACAGCCTTGTTCTTTCGAAAGGATAAAACATCTGGTAAGGGCGGTAGAAGACAGGGAGGTGGGTAGAGAAAGCAGGTACTGTCCTTTTGATTTAAAAAATAATAATAAAGTAACAGGTTGGCACCGCAGGAACACATACTGTGGGGTCAGGAAGTCAAACTAAGCCAAAGCCTTGGGCGGTGACACCACATCACTTGTAGCATCTCAGAGGAGCTACGAGGCATCATTCCATTAAGAGGAGCCAATTGTAATGGGTGAAAATCTTAAGGGTCGTCCTCTAGCTGCAAGGAGCCAACAGGCCAAGGGGCCTTGAATCTCTTTAGAACTCATTGTCTGCTAAATCAAAGATCACTTAACAGCTCCCCATTTATGTTTAACTACTGCGAGAGCATGAAAGAAAGTCAGCCCCTTCCATAATGGGCTTGTCCAGTTACCACCAGATAGAGGGGCACCACTTAGCGAGCCATCTCTCCTTCATGACTCTAAGTTGAGCTTCTCTTCCGTATTTGACAAGGTTGATCCCAGCTCCCAAATCTTAGCCTGGCGGGTTGCATGCTGGGCAGCAGCACCTTTAGCCTGAGATGCCAAGCGATGGCTGGAGGGAAGCGACAAGGGCACAGCTGAGGCAGGGAGGGAAGCTGGGATCCAGTGCCTCTGGGCAAACCTCAGGACCACGGGTTTTTAAATGAGTGGTCATTTTCTAGAAGTAGAAAAACACATTTAGGACAAAACAGTTGTGATGTGAGAAGGAATGGTTATGAATACAGATTGGCGATCAGGCCGGTGAGCGGGACCATGAACCTGACAGGGCAGAGAGGACACTGCCTGCAGACACGCAAGCTTCTCAATAGTGAATTTTAAGAAAAATTCTGTTCTCCTGAGCAGTGCCATTTAAACACGCCTGAGGGCTTCACAGCCTCCAACGGTCACACTGGAGGATTAACGTCCACAACACAGTAAGTACCCTTCATTACTGCCAGCAGTTAGTGTTATGCACACAGCACCCCGCAGAATATTTAATGTCACCAATTGCTACTACAGCCATCACCCCTCACCCCAACTTGGACAAAATGCTATGCCTTCCACAAACAGGAAAAAAAAACCAAAACACCGGAACACCAAGCAAGCCTCTTCCAGTTTAAGAACATTTTAACAACAACCTACGTTCTAAATGAAGGAACTCAGACCATAGGGAGACCATTCTAGTTTTCTTCCAATGCAGTTAACGCTTAGAAACAAGTCGAGCCCACCAGCCTGCCCGGCAGCTCAGGTTCCCTGTGATGGAGCCTGCCACAGGAACCCAGATCATCTTTCTCAGGCCGCTGCCCCCTACTCCAGCCACCCCTCCGTGGGGTCCAGGAGACCCCACGGCCAACAGTCTGAGACTTCCTCAATGGTTAAGCACAATAATGTTCTGCTACACGGACTGTGGGATGCGGGCAGAGGTGAAAGGAAAAACAAAGCCTGAAAGAACATTTTTTGTTTTTGCCGTTTAGCAGGGAGTGTGGGAGACCAAAAAGAAAAAAGGAACCTGCAAGTGGCCTCCGTACTCCCCGCCCGCCCTCCCTCCCGCACCTCTGAGGACGCTAACCCACGCCTGCGCCGCCCGCCTCAGCCGCTGCCTCTCACACGCCGACACGGCCCCCGCAGCCGCTGCAGGCAGCCCTCTCCGACCCCGGCCCGAGCGGGCTGCCACAGCGCGCGGGAGGGCGGCTCCCGGGGCCCGTCGCCGCGCGCGGCGGGGTGGGCTGCTGAACTGCCAGGACTGCTGTGAGTCAGAAACGTAGGCTGTCATAATAGAGAACAATTTTAAAAATGTAATACTGTTTATTTAACTTCAAAAACATTTCAGCATTCTAAACATACAAAAAAAATAACAGAACATTGCAAATTGTGTTTAGTACAGAAGGTTCTTGAACTTTCATTGATGCAGTGGCTCTTCGCTTTGCTGACAATGAAGAGTTCTAGTTTGTTTAAAAACAAACAGTTTAAAACTACCGCACTTCAACTAAAAAGGATCCAAACACTTCTCATGCCAGCTGAACCCCCCCTTCTTCACAGCTAAGAATGGCAGAACGCTAGGTCACTATATACAAAAACAAGACAACCTGAAGCGACATGGATGCCCACTGCGGTGTCCACAGGTCCAGCTTCACAGTGCACGCCCTGAGCTACGGCCCCTCCGAAAGGCATCTTCCCCACAGCCTCCACGCCAAGCAAGGAGCATCAAGTGTGTCTCGGTTGTTTTGTTCTTTTTATAAACTATAGATATGTACAGTTGAGAACTCAGGATTTCTAGCCAATAACCATATAGTTAACACCACCTTACAAATTTTTTAAAAAAAAAGGAAAAAAAGAAAATGCCAGGAACATCTTTAAATGCCTTGTCACACCAACAGCAAAGTGCACAGAGTGAGGAGAACACGAGAGCCTTTTCATTTTAAAAATGTTTGGAAATATGTACAACTTTGATACAGTTTCCAGGTGCTCCGGACACCCATGGCCACTTCATGTAAACCACTGACAATTTCTAGAGCACTTTGAGAGACTACAATATGATCATGATCCAGTTGGGTAATTAAACCTAATGAGGGCAACAGACTCGGCTCAGGGAAGAGGTGTGTCAATCACAGCGCTCCCTACTCTAAGGTATTCACAAGGAGACAGATCAACAGTTTTTTTATTCATCCTCCTCCTCCTCCTCCTCCTCCTCTTCCTCCTCCTCGTCTTCTTCATCCTCCTCTTCCACCTTTTTCCGGGCAACTTTAGCAGGGCCCTTTGCGCCATCAAACTTCCCTTTAGACTTATAGTCTGCGACATCCTGGAAGGAACAGGGACATGTTCCGAATGAGCAAGGGTTAGAAAGCAGCTGTCCCCCTACCCCCAACCACCTCTGAATAAGAGAACAAGTGAGGAAGATGGGGATGCTCTTTGAAGTATTTTGTTTCCAGATTCAAATTGGCTTCTCAGCCACCCTGATTTCAAAGTGAACGAGTGTTCAGTGCCCTTTAAGTCTCATTGATAGCAGCACCATCAAACCCTCCACCCGTGGCATCCCACAGTATCAAATTCTGAAGCCTGTCTGAAAAGTTGTCCCAAACACAAAAATCTGGCAGAAGCCTGAGCACCAGCACACCAGGCTGGTCTGCTGTGGAGCAGGGGCCTAGTGGGCCAGGCTGCTGACTGCCCGCCCCCGCCCACCGGCCAGGCGCCGTTCCAGTCCTCTCACCTTCTCATACTTCTCCTTCAGCTTCGCCGCCTTGTTGATGTACGGCTGCTTCTCACTGTCACTTAAGTTATTCCACATCTCACCCAGCTTCTTGGCCACGTCTCCAATAGAGATGCCAGGGTTGGTAGATTTGATCTTGGGGCGGAATTCCGAACAGAACAGGAAGAATCCAGACCTGGGGGGAGAGGATTGTATACATGAGATGAGAACCCACAAAAACCGTGAGCTGAAGTTGAAATCCCACATTCCCCAGAGCACATGTTCCTACCATGGACTCCTCCCGAAAGTCAGGAGATGTGTGATGCCCTACACAATGTTACGAACTTGGAGGGCCCAGAATGTTTAAGTGCTTCAGAAATACACAGTGCTTTCTCAGGTACTGGGAAAAGGGCAGAGAACACATCTGCAGTCCCTGACACTCAGAACCGGGATGCCTGCTCCTAGCCCAGTGGCAAGGCCAACGGGCAACCACCATGCAAACACAGCCACAACCGCGGTCTTCCCTGCAGCTGCACTTTGAAGCTCTAAGTACAGAATGTTTTGCAGAGGTATCTCGACATTTCTTAGGTAAAGTGTCCTTTAATAAAATCTTTCAAGCAGAAGGAAAGCTCTTAAGTGTCATTCTGAATCCTAGAGTCACTTACGGTGGCCTCTTGGGGGCATTAGGGTCCTTCTTTTTCTTGCCTCCCTTAGCTGGTCCGTAGTCCTTCATTTCCCGGTCATAGCGCACTTTATCTGCCTTTGCCATCTCATCAAATTTAGACTTCTCTTTCCCAGACATTGTCTGCAAAGAACAAGACCTGTTAAATTCCTTAATGCAGCGAGCACACTACCTGTTCAGCTGTCCTGTAATGAAAGTGGCAGCTGCTCTAACCACTCACAAAGGGGGAGGACAGCTTAAACCTTTGTACAGTCTTCAAAATTAAAGCACACACACAAAATTCTAAGGACAGGCAAGGTGAGTCTAAGTAAAGAAAAAGAAAACAGCCACCTGGGGCTACTCTGAAGGTAAGTAACCACAATGTGTGAAATCCAACTAAGACCAGCTTGAAAGATACAAAAGAAGAATACCTTCCACCTCTCAGAGCACTTCTTGGAAAATTCCGCAAAATTGACCGGGACCTCGGGGTTTTTCTTCTTATGCTCCTCTCGGCATGTCTGCACAAAGAAGGCATAAGCAGACATCTTGCCCTTTGGTTTCTTGGGATCACCTTTAGCCATCCTGCCTGATGGAAGGAAGAGAGACAAAGAAAAACAAATACAATGAATACATACAAGATACACCAAAGGCTGCCCTTTAGGAAGAACCACCCCCTCATGCTTGATGCCATTGGCAGCTGAAGGCAGAGTGGGGAGAAAATCAGCTTCACTGTCTCTTGTCATTTAACTTTTGACCAGCATGAAGTGTGCTGGTTTGCAAGTTACCTCTCTGAGAGGCATCAAGTTCTCCAAATGGAATGGACCCAAATGGGATGGCTGGGCACTACATTTGAATTCAGAACTACTACATTTGGGAAACTACAATCACAAATCACTACTGCAGTTTGAAAGGGCACGAGGAGGACACATTTTTAGAAGGTGCAGGCGGATGGCAGAAGCCTGAAACCAAGGACTGCAGGCTAACTGGTCATCTGTTTTACTCCTATGTTAAGAGACAAAAATACTGTCACCACTGCCAAACATAAGATCAAAACAGAACTGTAAATAGGGAACATTTGAATTTTCACTATTGTTTATGCGTTTTGGCTTATAAAAATGGCTTTTACAAAAAGGGTGATCTGGCAAGTGAGCAGATACCCCTTGTACTGTTATTTCCAATCTGTCACTCCATCATTATCTAAAGGGGGAGGGGAGACCAAAAGGGCTAGTCTTGCTCATCCGTAAAGAGGAACGCATGTCCAGCTAGAAATACTTTCTCCAAAGTTTCCAAATAAAAATGCAGCTGTGGCGTGTCATCGTCCCTGTCCCACCCCCCCAGCTTCCCGCCATCTTTTCCTTTTCCCACACCCAAGGTCATCACGCAAAACTAAAGCGTTCCCGTTTGCAGGGACCGACCGAGGGGCTGCATTAGGGCCCCGCAGCGGCTGCGCGGGTGCGGCGGGACAGGGCGCGGGGGAACCCCGGGCCGGGAACGGGCAGCCGGGCTCGGCCCCGTGCTGGGTCACCCAGACACACATAATTCACCTTCCATTTTGTCAATAGCCTCCTGATGAAAGAAAGTGCCCCTGAAATGCGCCGCTGCCACCCCCGGGAGGAGCGCGGGGCCGGGGGCGGCGGCAGCAAGGGCGCGCCGGGGGCGCGGAGCAGGGCGGACAGCAGCGGCCGCGGCAGAGACGGTGGCGGCAGCCGTGCTTCCGAGCCCCGCTCGCTAAAATGGCTGATCCGCGCGCGGCCGGCGCGGGCGGCGGCGGCGAACAAAGCGGTCCGGGCCCCGCCGCCGCCGCCGCCGCCGCCGCCCGCTCGCCAGCCCCCACCTCGCCCGGCCCCGCCCGGGGCTGCGGGGGCTGCAGGGGCTGCAGGGGCCGCGGGCCGGACCCCCCCCCCTCGCCGGCGCGGGGCGCACTCCTCGGGATAACAAAGGCGCCCGTGCGGCCATGACGCTCGGCCGCGCCGGGGCCCGCGGCAGCGCCCCTGGCCCTCCACGCTGCCAGCCCCAGGCCGCGGGCGCCGGGGCCAAGGCCGGAGCCCGCCCGGGAGCCCCCGCCGCCCGCCCTGCCCGCCCGTCTTCCCCGAGCCCGAGGCCGGCCCAGCGCCAGCCATGTTCGCCGCGGCGGCGGTGGCGGCGGCGGCGGCGGCGCCCGGCGGGCAGGCGACGAGCAGGGGGCGGCCGGCCCGCGTTCCCCCCACCCCCCGGGCCGCCGAGCGCTCCCGCGACGGCCATGTTAATGCAGAGGCAGCAGTGCAGCCCGCGGGTCCGCGCGGCGCCCGCCGAGCCCGGGAGCGAAGTTTGCCTACGCCGCAGCCCCCGGCGGGCAGCGGCTGCCCGCCGCCCGCGGAGTCCGTCCCGGCCCGGGGCACGCCGGGCCCCTTTCCCGAGGCCGCCACCCGGCGCCGGGACGCGCGCAGCCCGAGCCCGAAGACCGCAGCCGCCTCTCGGCTCGCGCGGCCGCCGCAGCTGCCCGAACATCTGGCCTCGGAGGGCCTTGGCCCCTCGGCCGTTGTCCCGGGGGGCGGCGGCCGAGGGTGGATCCACGGAGGGAGCCCAAACCCCGACAGCGGGGAGCTCAGGTTGAAGCATTAAAAAGTTGAAACACCTGAATTGCTGCTTCCTTCCCGCACCTAGCAAGAGGGAAAGCAAAGGGGGCGGGAAGGGCGCGGGGAGAAAAGGCAGGGGGCGGCGGCGGAGGAGCGCGCTCTCAGCGGCGCGGACCGGAAAGTTGTCGGGGAGCGGCGGCGGCGGTGGCGGCGGCGGCGGCGGCGGCGGCGGCGGCGGCGGCGGCGGCGGCGGCGGCGGCGGCGGGCGGTGCGAAACGTACCTGTATTGTTCGCTAGTCTGGGCAGCGCAGGGCACGACGCGCGGCTCAGCGCTTCACAGCCTCGCGCTAGCTGCTTCCACGAGAGCCGCCTGATTGGCCAGCGGGCTCCGCCGTTTAAAACAGCCTCCTCGCCCGGCCATTGGCTACGGGCCTTATGAATATTAAACAGGCTCTGGCGCCCATTGGGCGCGGCCGCTGGGATCATTCATTCAAATAGAACAACCCGCCGGGGCTGGCGGCCGAGGCAAAACAGAGGAATAATAATAATCTCGCTTTCCCAACCCCCGCGCCCCACTCTTCGAACCGAGCTGGGATCTCAAAGGACTTTGGAGAGGTGGCCCCGCCATTCCCAGCAGCCTCGGCCTGCGGTGTTTGGAGGGCGAGGTCGAGCTCTACTGTTCTGCCCTCTTCTTCCTCTGCGCTGCGGCCTGTGTGCCCCCAGCCCCGACCCCTAGCCTCCACGCAGCCCCCCTGCCTGCCCCGGGACACCTCCTGGGATCAACCGCGAGGATCGACGGTCCTCCACCTCTACCGAATTCCGCCGTGACTCCGCCGCAGGGGCCTGGCGGCAGCCCGCTCTTCTGTGCCTGGCAGAAGGCGGCTGCTTGCTCACCAAGACCTCGGGTTTCGGCACCCCGCTGCCCCGCCGGGAAAGGACTTTATTCCGCTCCCGCGGATCGTGCTCGACTAGGCTCTTTCCACTAATTGCTAAAAAGTCAGTTTGTGCTGCAGTTGCGGAAACGGCGAGCTGGGTGGGCTAGAGGAGGAAAACGGAGTTTGGCAAAAAGGGAGAAATCGTTAGAACTTATAGTTTTCTGGGCAGGGAGTCCCCTCTTCACTGCCTCCGTTCAGGCCCGCGTTCCCTTTGCTCTTCTGACACACACCATGGTGAAAAATAAAAGTTATCGGAATGAGTGAATGGCATTTGACTGGGCCTTGGCTTTGTCACTGGGTGATATAGCCCTGAGCAAGTCCCTTCTTTGAGGGGATTCAGGCAATGGTTTTTAAAGTGAGGGGGTGGGGGCAGCGTTACCTCTAAGGGATGTCTGGAAATGCCCCCAAGCAGGGATTTGCTGCTGGAATTTAATATGAAGAAGGGATGGCCAGGGATATTAAATGTCCTGCATTGTACAGGACAGTCACATAGGAGGAAGAGATGTCCCATGCCAAATGCTATTATATCAGCCCTGTTGAAAAAAATATCTGAGGGCCCCCTTCCCTCTTTGAGATACCATGAGCTTCCTGGAAAGAATGGGGGGAAATGAAGAGTGAGAAAAAGGAGCACATTTTAAGGGTTGAAATTTGGAAAAAATAATGGAAGAGGCATCATGAGATTTTTCTATAGGAAGTTCCCTTCCCAAAGCACTTCGAAAGGCCAAGATGGCCAGCTATTTGTAATTCCCATATTTAGAAGTGAGACCCACCAGAGGAGTTTTCCAAATGCTGTTTGCAGACCCGGTGGCTGAGTTTGAGTTGTGCAAGGGAGCTGACCTCACAAGAGACCTACCTCCCCACCCCCACCAGCTCTGGCTAGCTCCTCTGAACGTGCCAGGTGAGCCTGAGGCCCTGCACCTGGCACCGCTGGGCTTCCAACATTACGGATCCAATTGAGACCAAAAGGCAAAGATAGTGCTGCTTTGGACAAGAGCCACAGGTATCAAGTCACTTTCTTAGGTCCCCAACTTACAGACCCTCACAAAGACAGACACCTTAAGGCTCCCTTATCTAATTCTCTGCCCTGTTAGAGTGAGCTGAATGGTTGCCTACCTTACGCTTGCATACCTCCACTCACGGTGAGTTCACCACTTCCCTTCTGGGCTGTCTTTTTCATCTGGGGCTATCTCTGAGCCTTGGGGTCACCATCCTATACACAGTCCAGTCCCTCACCCTTCAGAGATTTCATGGCAGGCCAAGTCTGTTCTCCAAGCAGACAGCTCCAGCCCCTTGGACGACTAGGTTCCCAGGGTCTGACCTGCCAAGACCCTCCCCCTCTTATGTTTCTGCCCTTCCCAGAGGGGAGCGGGTCTCCACACGTGGTCTGACCAGTACCTCCCCTCTGCAGAGTGCAGAGCCTCTCAGTGTTGTCAGGCCTTTCTAGGCCAGAGACATGAGTTGGGGTCTCAGGTGCGACAGGGGTCTACTTCTGGTCCAGCCACTGCCTGGTGTCCTGGCCAGAGTGGGGTGCTGCCAGCACAAAGTGGGGAAAATACTTGGTGGGCCCCTGACGGTATGTTGAGGGTCACACTTACAAGCACAGGGAAGTCACAAGCAGCACGTTTGTACACACTCACCCAGGCACACCCAGGGCATTACCAGAAGCAGCAGCTTGAAAATCAAAGCAGAGAAATAAGAATATCTCCCAGCCAGAAGAGAACTTACCGGAAGTGGTGTCCGGACACCACCCTCAGGACTCACTCTTCCCCACCCACTGCCATAGCCCTGCCCATCGGTCTCCTATTTCTGCGTACATACTTCAGGTGACGAAAGGCTTCCTCTTACTCTTCAAAGGAAGCCTTTTCATCTCTGCTCCCAAGAAAAGCCCTCCGCTAATCAAGTTGAAGCCCTCGGCTTGAAGCTTGAATCTCTAGTCACCATCATCAGAACTTCACAGAAAATGACTATGACATCCCAAAGCATGTCAGAGATCTGAAGAGGGTTGTCATGGTCCTCTGATCTGCCCCACACAAACATATCAGCCCAAGTCTCCATGTCCCCTTCAGGCTCAGTGTCTCCAATTCCTCCATCCCTTCCCCACAGGCCTAAGTCGGGAGGCTCCTTGCAGCCTGGGTGTCTCCTCAGCCCCTCCTGACCGTGACAGCACACCTGAGCACAGGTGGGGGGGGCCTGGTGGGTTCCTACCTCAGCAGAAACTGTCTCACAATTCAATTCCATGTATACATATTGAACACCTACTAATAAGAAACAGAAGGGAGATGAAGTGAAGTAGGGGTGGGACCAGAGGGCAGGGGCAAGGCAGTGGCTTTGGGCTCACTTCGTGGTGGCCCTTCTGCCACATCACCTCCTCTCTCTCAGCCTCAGTGTCATCTGTCAAAGGTGATTTCACCTGCCTTTTCCACCCCAACCACCGTCCAGTCTGCTTGTGAGGGAGGGTGTACGTAAAAGTGATCTGATAATCTCCTGTAAAAGGCCACCCAGAGGGAAGCTAGCAATCAGCCTGGAAGGTGAAAAGAAGGAAGGTCAATGGTTCCAGGGCAGGCTGCCTCTTCTGCCTGTGGCAAAGTTTGGCACCTGGTGGCTCGGGATAGCTCCAACTAGCCAAGGCGATGGAGTGGCTCTGGGCCTCTGCCCAGACCTCCCTGGAAAGAACTTTAACCACATCAGTCACCTGTGAGGCCCAGCGGCAGGCCAGACCCATCCACACAGGGGAACCTCAAACCATAATCCCAGAAGCCATTTCGCTGCCTGGCGAGGTTAGGAAAACATGAAAGTAAATAGGAAATATGACAAAGTGTGGCAAAGAGGTTTCCAGTTCCTGTCAGTTCAAGACCCGCTCCCCCAGAGATTAAGGGGAATCCTCATTGAACAGAAATGAAATCCTTGCACCTCACCCTACCCCAGGTCTTCACTGGAAGGCCCAGGGCTTCAAGGTGGCATCCCCGAGGCCCAACCAGGCCAGCCTCCTTTTAAGAATCAAAGAAAATGCAGACAGGGTAGATTTGGGGGCAGGGGTGGGGCCAGCTTGTAGAATCATTGAAAATACGTTAAGGGCACTGGCGGTGAAGGTCCCACGAGGAACAGATCCTTTCAACAGGGATCTGGGAGCCTTTGTGAATTCCATCTTCACGGGTAGGGAGTTTTTGACGGCAGGCTTCCAGGCCTTCCCAGGGCCGGGGCCCTACTCTGCTCACCCCTAGATGACCTGGTTCAAGGCCTGGAGCCGCCCCTCTCCCCTCCCCCTCTGCTCATGGGTAGGAATTACATCCCAACTGGACATTTTTACCAAAGAGAGGAAAGTGTTTTCAGAGGTAGCCAGGGTCCCCAGCGCTATTCTAACAGCCTCGTACAGCAGCACAGCCTCCTCCCGACAGAGGGCCCCACGGGAGTCAGTGGCTGAGCCCAGGCTAGAAGCCTGGTCTCCTGGCCCTTAGTGTCACACTCATCCTACCCGTAACCCGTCAGCTGCACTGTGGGTGCAATGGCCATGGGCAAGGTGGCTGGGCAGCTAGCACCCTTGAGAAGAAGGGGTTCCAGGCTCCGAACAGCTGGGCAGGTGGGGCCACCTGAGAAGAGAAGGGAGTATGGGAGCCAGCACTGTTTAGTGTGACAAGTCACACCAGCACCACCAGGCCAGCCCTGCCCCCTTTCATATTGGAACCAAAGGATTTACTACAAGTTCCTGTCCACAGTGCTGCTGTCTGGAAACACAATCTGAATCCGCACAAGACCATCCTGGGCCAATGACGCGCCAGGCAGTCCTGTGGGGAGGATAAAGATGAAATGAAGGGTCCCTGCCCTCCCCCCGGGGCACCTAGTCCTGGAAGAGCTCCGTGGGGGAGGGGATGAGAGAGGAGATGACACTCAG
The DNA here is from genome assembly GCF_048773025.1 of Camelus bactrianus. NCBI lineage: Eukaryota > Metazoa > Chordata > Mammalia > Artiodactyla > Camelidae > Camelus > Camelus bactrianus. Next base: position 114,683,634 of record NC_133575.1, on the reverse strand, counting down.
TGGGGTCGCCTCCAGTGACCCACCCCATTCCCAGAACAGCCCTGCCCTGTCAGGCCTTGAACACTTTACCCACTGCTGGGTGACTGGGACCCCCTCCCACCAAGAGCGCAGCGGCTGGTTCTCAGAGCCCTCCCCGCTTCCCCTGAGTTTCTGATGGGCTAAAACCACAGGCCCTTCTGTGAATTCCCCAAGTAATGCAAGGCGGGCCTGTGCTATCCAAGGCAGGTGTGGAGGGCACTCGGTCTCAGGAGGCTGAGATCTCTCTGATGGCCGGCACGGGTGATGAGAAAACTAGAGGGCCAATGCCAGCTCTGCAAAGAACGGAATTCAGCCAAGCAGAGGAATCGCTCTGTCTCCACCCCATTCCTATAAGAGGGCCAGGCGGGCCCCTTGGGCTGCCTGGTGCCACGGGGCAGTGCTGGGGGCCTGGGGGGAGAACAGGACTCCCATTCTTTGTTTCTGGGCCCTGGAGCCCTGGTCAGGTTTGCAGCACTAACTAGAGCTTTGGCTCGAAAAGGGAACTCCCAAGTCCGAATAGCACCTCGGAATATTTAGGTTGGGCGTTTGGAAAAGAGCAAGAGCCACGTGCCACCATGCGACTTAGAGTCTCCGTTTGCAAAATTGCGAGTAGTCAAGTTGTTGTGGGGATCCTGTGAAACACTTAGAGCAATGCCTGACACAAAATAAGCACGTGAAAAGGGTTCCCTGTGCTCATGCGCACCTTTGATCTCACTCTTTTTTTTTTTAATGGAGATACTGGGGATTGAACCCAGGGCCTCATGCATGCTAAGCACTTGAGCTACAGCTGAGCTATATTCACCTGCCGATTTCACTCTTAACGCTTCAGATAATGCAGAGGAGCAACAGTTGGAGGACAATCCAAACATAAGTGGCACAAGCCTGAACCATATTTGTCCGCAACCAAGAAACAGTTATGCTGGGAATTGCATCCTCCATAGCGAATCAACTCTGTCTGTGACCTGAGCTATAGGACGGAGACAAGTGGGCAGGCTGCATCTGAGTGCACGCACCCAAACCCACACCCACCCCCATACCCACATCAGTCCTACTGCAACAGACATTTGTTCTCTAAATACCTGGTAGGTTCCTAGTCCTGAGTCCCTGGTACCTGAATGAGGAGTGGGGAGAGACCAGAACCGTAGCAAGGGGGCGCTTAGGACATGGTACTGCAATTTCCAGGTTCAGAGCAAGGACTGAGCTCCATTCATCTCCCAATGGCCCCACTTCCTTGGCACCCAGCCCAAGGCCTGACACAGCGTAGAGTCTCAGCCAGAGAATGTTTGCCGTGAGGGTGAGTGTTGTTCAAGGTAGAATTAATCTGTATTTGTTAGATGGATATTCTGAATAACTGACAAGGGCCAATTTCATCCTTGCGTTATAATGGGACAAGTGACAGCCCTTCATGAGGTGTGGGACAAATATATCTGCATTTCTAAATCCAAACCCACAGAGTTATCTTAGAAGAACTAGCATTCTAGAAGCACAAGCAGGGGTTCTGCCCTCTGCTCCCCCACAGCTTGAAAATCCCTAGACAAATCCCTGAGCATCACTTGTCCTCAGTTTGCCCTTCTGTACAGTCAGGGACTCAGCTGCCCTAGATACTAGATGATCTCCAGAGACTTTTCTCATGTACTGGAGTATAAGCTCCTCGAGGGCAGCGATCTCTTCGCACCCACTTTCTCAAAAGCCTAAAAGAGAGCACGCTGTAAATGCTCAGTGAATATTTGTTGAATGAATGGATGGGTGGAGATGCTCTGATTCTACGCTCTCGCAGTGAGGTGGAAAAAATCTGTTTATATTCATAAATGGATCTCCTTTGTTTGGTCATCTTTTCAAATGATTCTAGACAGCTTTTTCAATATGATGTGACTCCCAGAAGAGCCTGCCTTGAGATGTTTCAAGTAAAAGCCTTCTTTTTTTTACATGATTTATTTAGATGATCATCTTAACTTTCCATTTACTTTTGGATATGTTTGTACCTGGCCTGCATGATTCATGGGTTACTAGAGAAAAAGACAATCAGATAAAATGATACGGGTAAGGAACTGTAAACATAAACTACAAATGGCCCAAGTCAGATCAGAGAATAGGATGATAATGATAATGAGGGCAGAAGTAATGCTACCTTGCATTTTGTTCCTTAAGCAGTTTACAAGGTGCTTGCATATCTATTTAAGCTGCACCCCACAAAGATACAGTGAGATAGTGAGGCATATTTTGAAAAGAAAAAGAAAAGTGAAGCCCCGAGAAAGCAACTGTTTCACTCAAAGGAGTAGAACTGGAAGTAGAATCCATGTCTCCTGCCTCCCAGGTTTTTTTTAACAGGCTTCACTGTCCAAATGTTTTCAGTGGGCAAACAATGACCATCCAGGATTCTTCTGCCTGCCAGCAGCCCCGGAGAGTTGTTGAAGTCATCAGATGAGTGACCTCCCAGGACCTCACACCAGTATGCCCTAAACCAAGCTCCCCAACCTCAGCCTTTTCCCCATGTGCATCCCCAGAAAGTGGTACCACCATCATCCCCTCCCCTCGCATCCTGCCTGGCTCCCATCTCTCCTTCATCTCCCAAAGCCATGCTGTCCCCAAATCCTGTCAATTCAACCTCCTAAATGTCTCCCAGATTCAGCTGCCTCTCTGCATCTCCCGCTACTGAGCCGTCACCGTCTCTGCCCTGGCTAGCCTCGACAGCCACCTAACTGCTCTCCCTCTCGTTACCCACTCTCCATGCCAGCAATGTATCTTTTATAAATGCACATTTCTGACTTGTCACTTTTCAGTTTCAAATCCTATCATAACCCTCTACAACCTTGAAATCAAGTCACAGAGAGACCATTCTCTTTTGAGATCTAGTTTCAGCTAGGTTCCTGCCACCACCCCACCCCCACCCCCACCAATCAGACACGGAGACCCTGTGAGCCACCTCAGCACTGCTCACACTATCCCTAGGGGCCTGAAAGCCCTGGGTGTTCTAGGTGTTTCTGTACCCGCCTGGCTACTGTACCAGACCTGAAGCGGCCCAGGGCTGGAAGCGCCTCCCATAGCTGCCTAGACAGCCCGCTGGCCTGCCAAAAGCTTGGCCCCTGCTGGGATCTTAGAGGAAAATCTGAGCGAAGTGGAATCGGCTTGACGGTGTTGAGAGCTGGGGGCCGGCACTGGGTAATCAGTGCAGCAATCTAAAAGCCGTGAGAGAAAACACAGGATGAGGAAAGAGATCCGCAGTGGCCTTGTCGCCGCCGCCGCTGCTGCTGCCGCCGCCGCCGCCGCCGCCGCCGCCGCCGTTGCGGCCTCTGGAAAATGCCTCCCGCTAGCTTCCTGCCTTTAATCTTAAGAGCTGGATGATGATGATGATGATGATGATGATGATGATAAGCTAGGGGTCGCACAGAGATCCAGCTTCTGGAACACTGGATTGGGGGGTCTAGAGGAAAGAGAGTGTCAGATCATGTGTCACCCTGTCTCTTAGAGCTTGCTCCACGATCTGGCTGGTGATCATGCGATAAGCTAAGCGGATGTTACTAGTTAATTTAAATATTTATGACGGGTTTTCAAATCCTCTCTTAGCGCGCGGGAGTGTTGACACTCGATAAATCATGGAACTTTGCAGGTGAAAGAGCCATTAGCCTCCAGTGGGAGCTTTTCCTTTCCTCCCACGGAGGGCTGGCAGTGGGAGGTCGCATGCGCTTTTCAGGCCAAACTGATGGAGTCTTGCTTTTCCCCAGCTGACTTGTAGCCAGATGAGCACCCCACCAACTGAACTTCGCCCCCAGAAACTCAGAATAGGACAACCACCTCACAGAGCAAGACTTTGAGTGGGACAGAAGGCAAGTTAGTCCCAGTGAGGATACACTCCTGGAAGAACACACCGAGTGTCCGGCGGGCTTATGTCCTGGTGAGCCCACAGTCTTACTGCCATACTGTTTTCAGAGCTCTGCGTACAGCTGTGCTGAAGGTGCTTGGTGGGTGCAGAGGTCAAGGGCATGGGCTTTGGAATCAGAAGGACCTTGGTTCAAGTCTCAACTCCACCCCTTCCTTGTGCCCTCGGGCTACTTGTTGAATCTCCCTGTGCCTCAGTTTCCTCATAGGAAAAATGAGAAAATGGACTCATAATAGCCGCCTCACAGAGTAGTTGTGAGGATTACTGGGGACAAAAGAAGGAGCACACTTAGCCTGTGTCTTGGCAGATAGGAAGCATTAAGTAAATGTGGTGGTCTGGAAAGGTGAAATTGAGGTGATCTTTTATTCTATTTCCTTATCCTTTTTGACACTAAGCAGGAATTACTTTTAGGACGAGAAGAAAATAGAATAGAAGGGGAAAAAACATCCTTGCAAAAAATCTTTTTCAAAAAGATTCTAGAAGGTTCTGCCGTGAGGCCTTGCAGGTGTTCTCCCTACTGTCAGAGGACAGACAGATGCTGCCGGGTCACAGGGCAGAGGAACGAGGCCAAGCTTAGAGACAGGTGCCAGGACTGTGGTCTTAACTTGCGCCCTGGGGCCAGCAGTGGTACCTCCCTTTGTGTTGCCTGTGGCTCTAAGAGGTACATGGCATCTTCTGGCAGCCAGGCCACCCAAAGCCAAACCAACTCATAATTCCCATGAGACTTTAATAGAAATAAAAACACCCAGGTAGGGTGAAGCACTGAAATGTACACTCTTTTATGATGAAGGAGTGAAGTTTGAGTTTCCTATTTCTGAGCTGAATGAAAAAATAACGCCGGGAGAGGAGTGGGTATAACTCAGTGCTAGAGCACGTGCTTAGCATGCACCAGGTCCTGGGTTCAATTCCCAGGACCTCCATAAATAAGTAAATAAATAACCTGATTGCCCCCCTCAAAAAAAAAACCCAGAAAAATAAATCAATTTTTTAAAAAGTCAGGTTCTCTTTTCTTCCCAAGCATAGCCAAGAAGAGCGGCATTTTCAAAGGGAACTTTACAGGGAACTAAGAGGAACCCAATGCGAAAGAAGCAAACAAGGTCCACCCCCCTCCCCCAGGGTTCAAATAGCTGATCACTTACCAAACTGATGGGGAATTCACGGTGATTTATATCAATGACTGTTTCCAGGGCCACTGGCTTCATTCTATTTGGCCTTCCTGCTACCTGATCAAATGGCATTAGGAGAAGTACTGTATCTGGAAAAAGGGAGGCAGGGTGTGTTCCACGTGTTCCGAGAATGAACAAAACCATAGGAGGTCTGAACCAGGACCAAGGGGCGAGCCAACCACGTCAGCTGCCCGCTCAAGGCTGCCGGGAGGGAGCCAACACTCAGCACAGCAGATGGAAAACAACTGTCAGGCGACAGCAAATGGCATTCGTGTGGCTTTCTTTGTTCCTTGGTGTTGCTAAGAAGGGCATCCTGCCTCCTCTCTGGAGGCTACATGTTTATTTCTTTCCCAAAAGGAAGGGAAAAATGAGTTTCAGTGACTGCCACCCACAACACTGCAGCTAATGGGACAGTGTATCTTTAGGCAAAATATGCCAAGGCACTTCCAGAGTGGGCAGCCTTCACAGAAACGGCTCATCTGGGACTTTTACATTCCTTTGTTTATTTTGGCCTTCAGGTCATGACAGTCCTCAGTTCACGGCATCACCATCATCACCAGTGTGTGAGGTCCCTCCCAGGCTGGATCAATCCATCTACCCAACCAGTCCTTGTAATTTCCTGTTTTCCACTCCTGTTGCCCTCCCTTTGGCAGCCAACCCTTGAGTATGTACTCTGGCAAATGTGTAGGGTAGTGTGTGTTTGTGTGTGTGTGTGTTTTCAATAAACACAAGTGATATTGTCCTGGAGAACCTTCCCCGTACCTTTCCACTCAGCTATGTATGTTACCACTCCCCACTGCTGTGTGTTTCTGAGTTGATTCCTTGTAACTAAGCAGTTGCTTCTCCTTTTCCCCAGTGGTGAACACCTAGGTTGCCTCTGATCCTCTGTTAGCACAAGCAAAGCACGATGAACTCTTTCCTTGTGTGGGTCCCTGTAGCAGGATACATAATGGCCCCCAAGGATATCAAGTCCCAATCCCTGGAACCCACGCATGTGACCTTATAAGGAAAAAGGGACTTTGCAGAAAAGATTAAATCAAGGATTCGGATTGAGAGATGATTCTGGATTATCAGGGTGGGTCTGAAGTGCAATTGCACACTCTGGGGGGCTTAAAACAATAGGCATTTACTCTTCCATAGTTCAGGAGTCCAGGTGTCCGAAATCAAGCTGTCAGCAGGACAGACTCCCTCCAAGGTTCTAGGGAAGGATCTTTCCTGTCTCTTCCAGCTTCTGGTGGTCCCAGGTGTTGGTTCCTGGGTTTGTGGCCGCATCCCTCCCATTTCTGTCTCCATCTTCACATGGCCTCCTTGTGTCTCCATGCATCCTTTCCTCCTTTTGTAAGGACACCAGTCGTTGGATGAAGGGTCCCTCAATCCAGTGTGACTTCACTTTAACTAATTACATCTGCAAAGACCCTATTTCCTAAGAAAGTCACTTTTTGAGGTTCCGGGGAAACATGAATTTTGAGGAGGCACTATTCAACCAGTACACATGTATTCTGTTTTTTAATTGTTATTTTTTATTGAAGTGTAGTTGATTTACAATGTTAGTTTCAGGTGTACAGCAAAACCATTCAGCCTCTCTCTCTCTCTCTCTCTCTGTATATACACACACACACACACACACACACACACACACACACACACACACATATATATAATTTTGTTTCTTTTCCATTATTGCTCATTACAAGAAACTGAACATAGTCCCCTGTGCTATACAGTAGGTCCTTGCTGTTTCTCTATTTTATGCATAGTAGTGTATATCTGTTAATCCCAAACTCCTAATTTATCCCTATGTTACCGAGTCCGAACTCATTCTGCTCCCCGAACAACAGGCCAATAAATCAGGAGACGAGGTGTTGGGGCAAGGAAAAACGACTTTATTCAGAAAGCTAGCTGACCAAGAAGATGGCAGAGCAATAATGTACTGGAGAATCATCTTCCCCAAGTCAGAATTCAGGCTCCTTTTGCACTAAAATGCGGAGAGGGTGTGCTTGATTGTTGCAAACTTCTTGGTGTAGGAATTCTGTATTCTTAGAGTCCTTTGTTCTTGCAGCTGTCCACGTCAGTCAGATCATGGTGTCCCTTTAAACCTCCAACAAAACAAATGTTATTTTCTATTTTGCAACTTATCTTTGTATGAGTAGAAAAGTGATAATATTCTTAAAGGTCAAAGCCTTGAGAACAAGCTGTCTTACACATTTCAGGCTCTAGGCAACATTCTTCTACAAAAAGTGCAGAGCCAGCAAGACTAAGCCTAGGAAACAGCCCAGGGTTAAGGTCAAAGGAACAGGTCTAGTATGGGGTCAGATTGGTTCTTTTCTGTTACACCTCCACCCCTCCTTTCCCCCCTGGTAAGCACAGTTTGTTTTCTATGTCCTACACACGTATTCTTGTAAAAAGGAGGCCAGGTGGATTTCACACACACACACACACCCCCAAGGGGGCAATGTGAAGACAGAACAGAAAGAGGTGGAAAGATGCTGATCTTGAAGACTGAAGTACTGTGGCCATAAGCCAAGGAATGCCTGCAGCCACCAGAAGCTGGAAGAGGTAGGAAGGATTCTCTCCTAGAGCTTTGGCAGGGAGTATGATCTTGCTGACAGCTTGATATCAGCCCAGTGATACTGGTTTTGGACTTCTGGCCTTCAGAACTGGAAACTTTTGTTGTTTGAAGCCACGAAGTTTAGGATAATTTATTACAGCAGCCATGGGAAATTCATAGCCCCTTTGTGGGCCGGCAGGAGAATTTCTCAAGGTTGTACCAGAAGACAGATCACTAGGTTAGTGTGGACATGGACACTTGACCTGACTAGATGTTTCCACGTGGCTTTCCAAAGCAGCTGCGCCAGTCTAGCTGGACTCCCACCCGTAGCACACACTGGTTCCCCTTTCTCTTTCTCCCAGCCAACACTTGGCATCATATAGCTGCTTTTTGCCAACCTGACATGTGTGTATCCTATTTCATTGTTGTAATTTGCATTTCTCTGATTACTAATGAATCTGAGCATCTCTTCACATACTGACTTGCTAGCCTTTTGGGTTTCTCCTTCTGGGAATTGCCTATTCATGTGCTTTGCTCATTTTCCTGTTGGGTCTTCTCCTTGTGGGTTTGCAGAATTTTCTTGTATATGTTATCCATTAATCCCTTGTCAGCTTTAAACAGCAAATATCTTCTCCCCATCTGTCGTCTGCCTGTTAACTATCTGTGGTGTCCTTCATGGAAAGAAATCCTGAATTTTGCTGTCATCAAATCTATCTAAAGCAAGGCTGCCAACAGGGGAAGGGACAACCAGAGTGCGTGTGTGCGCACGCACGCACATAAGTGTGCAACACAGGCCGTGCACGAGCAGGCATCTCTGACTGAATGTCAACCCCCAGGGCTCAGTGCCTTGCCTGTCTTTGGGATGAACTGCTTTCCTGTTCCTTCTGCAAAGACCAACAGTCCAGCACCATGGTTCTCAGACTCGAGTGTGTATTAGTCTCACCCAAGGGCTGGCTAAAACCCAGATTCCTGGGCCCACCCCCAGAGTTTCTGAGTCAGTGAGTCCAGGGTAGGTCGTAAGGATTTGCATTTCTGATCAGTTCCCAGGTGATCCTGCTGCTGCCAGCCCAGGGACTACACTTGGACAGCCTGTGGGGTCAGAGGCCACACCACCTTGCTCTTGGCCAACCAGCAACAGAAAGTCTGAACAGGATGGGACAGTGGCCGATAATCAGCTGAGTGCCAGTGCTCAAAGGAATCCCAGGGGCTTCCTAGGCCAAAAGATTTCACATGGGAGAAAAATGAGACCCAAAGGGTCAGCAACTTGACCATGGGCACGCTGGTGGCAAAGTGCAGACTGCCTGCTCAGCACTCTCCTCATTTCCGCACACACTCACCTCAAAGGGATTGTCTTAGGATCCACACGTGCCCCTCCACAGTCTGGGGACTTGCTTGTGAGTGGGCAAGGGGTCTCTGGGAAGCCACTCTGTAGTGCGTCCCACCAGTACCACTGTCATAAAGGAATGTCCAGCAGAAAGAAGTCAAGAAGTACTTGGAAAGCATCCACAGGGCACAGCAGCCCTGCCTTCACCCATTGCTTCCCTTCTCGGGCACTCTGAGCAGCACCGAGCAGCACCTGGGCCACCGGGTGCGTGGGAGGGGGGCACGGGGGTGGTGGACGGGGAGGTTTAGACAGGGCTCCACCCGGTGGTTCCACCACCCCGCTCACCCCTCCCACCCCACAGCCCACACCAGGGTCCCCCCTTTCTCCCTCTCCACCCCTCACCCAAGGAAGCCATGGAGATTCGAGTCCAGCCTTCTGCTCCACCTGGCAAGGGAGAGAGATGGCACATTCCCCGGGCTGGCAGCAAAGACTGGAAGGAGAGCAGGAAAGGCTGAAGGCAGGTAAGGCCACCCCTGCACTCCATCAGGCTCAGCTAGGGTAGGGGGTGGGGAGGGCGGGAGAGAGTCCTGGGGAGGGAAGAAACTAGAGAGGGAGGGGCGAGGAGAGGAAAGGGAAATAGAAGAGGGACAGGGGAGGTGGGAAAGGAGAAGAAAAGAGAAGGGGATGGAGGAGAGGTTAGGGAAGGAAACTGAAGGCAAGGGAGGGGGAGGGGGAAGAGGAGGGAAATAAGGAGGGGGGCAAGGATAGGGAAGGGAGAAAGATGAAGGGGCATGGACAAGGGAACAGTCTTGGTAAGGGAATGGCCAGAGGTTGCTTATCCCAGCAGGATGCCTTCAGGATGGCTGCTGGGTTAGGGGGATGGAGGGCTCCTGGTGTCCCCACCACAACAGGCACTAGGAGGCTGGCTCAGCCTCGGGAGTGAGGGGGAAAGGCTTTGGAAAGACTGACGTGCTTTCTGGAAAAGAAGCAGCACACCAGGATGGGCCCGACACCCTCGCCACCCCTCACTTTGCCCTCTCCCCAAACCCGCTCCCTCCCCTGTCCTTGCTCCCCTCCCCACCTTGTCTGCCCTTCTTACCCTCAGTTCCAGAAGCGCAGCCTTCCTAGGGGCTAGGGAAAAGCTGACCAGGCTGGGGAGATTGGCAGGCTGCTCAGAGACCCCCGGGCCCTGGGATCCTCCCACGGTGCCAGTCCAACCTCCCACTGCTCGTCGGGCACGCCGGGCCCCGCCTGCACCAGGCCCCACTGAATGAGGTCAGGCATGGGCCCTGCCAAGTGGGCTCGGGACTGGGTGCCGGGCCGCGGCCAAAGGGCTGCTACAGGACTTTACCCTCACCTCAGGCCCTGCCATCGAGTGGTGGGGAGCAAGCCAAGGAGAAGGGGGCAGGAGGACGCGGCCTGGCGTGACCCTGAGATGGCTTGGCCTGCCAGCCTCTTGTGTCCTGAGGCCCCTGGCTACCCAAGGCCCCAGCAGCTGCCACCACCACCTGCCCCTGAGCCTTGCCACCCCAGGATCCTCACAGGTTCTCATGCAAATGGACTCCTGGAAACCTGTCTCTCTGTGTCCCTCGGTCTGTCTGTCTGTCTGTCTCTCTTTTCATTCATCCAAACACACGTGTTGACTTCCACCATTTCCCAGACCCTGAGCTGGGCGCTGGGGCTTTCTCCCCGTGGAGAGGGGGGCCTGTCATTTCAGTGGCGGGGATGGTTGCAGCACTGCTCCAGCCTTCCAGGGTTCCCCAGACCCCATCCTCCCTGGCCCCCCAGCCCCCGCTGGCTTCGGCCAGGTTTCCTGGCTGCCGGCTCCCGTTGATCTCTCTTCCAACAAGCTGTCAAGCCAGCCGGGCTTCTGGGCCTCCAGCGCGGGCTCCAGCAATGATGGAGGGCACTGCCAGCCCGGAGCCAGGTCGTGCAAGTCCCGCAGCCCTGACACAAGCCCACCCCTGAACCCCACCCCACCTATGGCACTGCACTGACCACGCCCTCCCAGCCCAACCGGTGTTTATACACACTTTCCACTTTCTCACCTCCCTACCATATCTCAAGCCCCTGCCCCAGCTTGGCCCTGAAATAGCCCTCTAACCAGTCCTCCGCAGCCAGGGGGCACTGTCAGCATCCTGCTAGCAGAACCATCCCTGTCTTGGGAAACTTAGCTTCCTGGGCTTCCAGGATGGTGCGCTCCGCTCCCTGCTCCCCCTGCTACATCTTCATCCCTTCCTAGCTGCTCCTCCTCCTCTCCTCCAGGTTCCTCCTCTTTAATCTGTCCCTTACAGTCAACATCCAAATAACAAGCGCTGGGGAGGATGTGGAGAAATTGGACCCCTCATCCACTGCTGGTGGGAATGGAAAATGATACAGTGACTTTGGAAACAGCCTGTTAGTTCCTCAGTAAGTTAACCAGAGCACTACTATAGGACCCAGCAATTTCACCACTAGGTGTAGACCCCAAAGAACTAAAACAAGGACCAGGATTGCCCACCCGAACAGGGATTATGAGTTAATGTTCATAGCAGTATTATTCATCGTAGCCAAAAAGTAGAAGTAACTCAAATGTCCATCAATGATGAATGATAAACAAATTGTGGTCTCTGTGTGCAATAGAATATTTTTCAGCCATACCAAGGCACAGCTCCAGCAAGGATGAACCCTGGAAACATTACGCTGAGTGAAAGAAGCCAAACACAAAAGACCACATATTGTATGATGCCATTTATAGAAAGTGTCCGGAGTCGGCAAATCCATAGAGACAGAAAGCAGATTAGTGTTTACCAGGGGCAGGGGGAGGGGTGGATGGGAGTGACCCCGCAGTGGGAATGGGATTTCCTTTTGGTGTGATTAAAACGTTCTGGAATTTGATACAGGTAGTGGTTGCACAACCTTGTGAATGAATTAAATGTCCCTGAATAGTACACTTTAAAATGGTGCATCTTCTGTTTTGTGTATTTTGCCACTGGGGAAAAAAATGTCAGCACCCAGCTCCTTCTCTCCTTGGCCCTTTTCTGGCTCCACACACTTACTCTGCCTTCAACGTTCAGCTCAGGTGTTGGATCCTTGTGATGCTGTGCAAACTTGCCTCCCGCTCCCACTGTGATAACACTCTCTTTCCTCTCCGCTCCCCCAGCATCCTCTGCTCCCAGTGCCTGGAATCCAGTCCAAGCTCAATGCATGTTTGGCCAATGAATAAATGAACCAATGGATCTGGTCCCATCCCCTCATTTACAGATGCGGAAAGCAAGGACCAATGAGGGGAGGTGATTGGCCTAAGGTCCCAGGACTCATCAGTGAGAGTCAAAATTAAAAACCTTGGCTCCAGCTCCTTAGGTGGCTGCCTCTTTTATCCTAGTCCCTTCCCTCCCATTTCTCAGCATCTTTTCTGGCCCACCTGCCCTCATTTGTTCCTATTTCTCATCCCTGGCTGCTCCTGGGGCCTTGAGTCAGATGGCTTTGGGGGTCTTTGCATCCCAGAGGCTCTGAAATTGTTGCTCCCTCCCTCACACTCCCCCAACCTGCTACTACTGGTTGCACACAAAGGAAGCCTGCAGGACCCAAAGGTCACGAAATGAATGGCCCCCGGCACCATGATAGCCAAGCCACGCCCGAGGCAGTGCTTCCTGGATGGGAAATCCGCTGTGCACTGGTGGGACAGGAAACCCAAGGGTGTCTGCGACAGCCTTTAAGGACTCAATCACTTCTCTTTGCCCAATGCATTGAGCAGAGCGTGTGCTGACCCGGAGTGCTGTGTCCTGTCCCTTCTGGAAGAGGAACCCTGCCCAGAGTCTGTGAAGTTCGCACAGCACAAATGCCTACCGCAACTGCGCACTTCTCCCCTAGTTTGCAGAAGAGGCCCAGATACTAGGACTCACGGAGAGGCCCCAGGAGCAAAAAAGTACCTGAAAACTTCACTGCAGCATTTCTTCCTCTCCAGGGCCTAGTCCACACAAGTGTCCTCAGCCCTCAAGGAAGGCACACAAGCCTGGGAGCTGGGTACCTGGGCTCTTGGGGCAGCCCCTCCCCATCTCTGTACCACAAGGGAGTAATGTGGCTTTCTGAGCTTCAGCTCACACACTGGGGGAAGCAGAGGGAAGGCCAACAACAGATCAGAACTCGCGGCGGCCTTCCACTCCAGCCCGGTACCCAGGGTGGCTGAATAGTATCAAGCGTAGCTAGAGGAGGCCAAAGGGTTTTAAAGTCTCCTACAGTCCTCCCACAGACCTAAATTCCACCATTAGGGATGCTATCCTTTGAGTGGAACATTGCCCTCTTCCCTCTATAACAATATTTAAAACTCTATAACAATATTTCTAACAATGCTTGACATTCATATAACATAAGACATCCCTACTTCACAGTCATTACAATAATACCTGGAGGCAGGCAAGGTGGGACAGGAGCTATAAATCTGATTTTATCACTGCAGAAACCAAGTCCCAGAGAGGGCAATCAACTTACTCTAAGGAGCCCAGCTAGCTAGGACTCATCTGTCTCTAGTCCCTACAGTCCACAATGGACTGTAACAGCTTCCTTCCCCTATACAGGGACAAGTAAACAATTAACTCCAAAACAAACCTTTGCTGGGGGCCCAGAATCCACATGAAAGCCACTGGGTTTAGAGTTTAGGGTTCAAACTGCAATTCATTCAGCCACCCCACAAAGCATGTTCATGAACAACGCCTGTGAGCTCCAGGGGCGTGGGAGGTTAAATAACGCCCCCAAAGAAATGCAGGTCTAGTCCCTGGGACCCATTCATGCCACTTGATATACAGCAAGTGGGATTCTGCATATGTGATGAGGTTAGGCATGTAGAGCTGGGGACCTCGGCCTGGGTCATCCAGGTGGGCTCTAAACGCCATCACCTGCAGCCTTATGAGAGGGAGATTTTATGACACACACACAGAAGAGGAGGCTGTGTGAAGACAGAGGCAGAGACTGGAGTGTGTGGCCACAAGCCAAGGAGTCTGGCAGGCACCAGAAGCTGGCAGAGGCAAGGAACAGCTTCTCCCATAGAACCTCCAGAGGGAGTCTGACTCCGTAGCACCTTGATTTCGGCTCAGCGAGACCCATTTTGGACTCCTGGCCTCCAGAACTGAGAGAGAATACATTTCTGTAATTTTACACCACTAACTTTGTGATAATTTATTATGACAGCTACCAGAACAAGACCCAAGATCTGCCTTTGAGACACACCTAGAGGGTTAAACTGATAAATTCTGCAACAGGGGGTAAGTGCCCAGACGCAGTCACCTATGCCACAATCTTAGAATGCTGTCCTGGGGCCAGAGGGATTCTGGGAGGTCATCATCTACCTTTAACACATAATAAACCTAAAGGTGACCATTTCCCCTTGCTGGGTCCCAGGTTGAGATCTGGATTTCCTGTAACATCTTCCTGGCCCTCCCCCCTGCATCTCCCACTTGGGTTTCAAGATCACTTCACCTCTGTAAGGTTGGTTCTTCAGCCATAAAACTGGAGTCCCACTGGATCTCCTATATGGGGCTGCAGGGAAGATTCAAGGTGGCAGGTGTGAAACCGTTAACGCCATGAATTCAGTGTCTGCCCTGTAGTAGGTGCTCTGTCAGGGTTAGCTGCATTACTCTTCGGTTCTAACCTCCGTTGCTGTAGTTGGCTGAATGATGGCCCCCCAGATATGTCCATGCCCTAATCCTCATAAATATGTGATCTTACAAGGCCAGAGGGACTTTGCTGAAGTGATTCAAATAAGGATTTTGAAATGGGGAGCATGGCCTGGAGTATCCAGGTGGGCCCAATCTAATCACAAGAGTCATATCGGGAAGAGGGAGGCAAGAGGGTCAGAGAGAAGATATGGCAACCCAAGCAAAGATTGGAGTGATACGGTCATGACCCAAGGAACACAAGTGGCCTCTAGAAGCTGGAAAAGGTGAGGAATGGATCCTCCCCTACAGCCTCCAGAAGGAACACAGCTTCTGACACCTTGATCTTAGCCCAGTGAGATCCCTGTCAGCATTGTAGTATCCAGAATTATAAGGTAATATCTCTGTATTATTTAAAGCCACTCAGTTTGTGGTGATTTATTCTAATAGAACATAGTTGTCTTATACAAAGACCAAAAAAAAGTATGAGGCTTTCCTGGCTGAAGCCATTGCTCCTCTAAGCCAGGTGTGCCCCTTCCCCTCCCCACAGAGACTTCCGTGCTGGGGCCTGTCAGCTTGTTGAGCTGGTGCAGTGGTTCTCCAGTGTGATCCCCAGACCAGGAACCTCAGCATCACCGGGGTACACATAAGAAATGTTCAACTATTATATACAGAACAGATCAACAACAAGGTCCTACTGTACAGCACAGGGAACTATATTCAGTATCTTGTGGTAACCTATAATGAAAAAGAATATGAAAACAAATATATGTATGTATATGTATGTCTGAAACATAATGCTGCACACCAGAAATTGACACAACACTGTAAACTGACTAGACTTCAATCAAAATTTAAAAAAAGAATTATACTGTATAGCACAGGGAAATATACACAAGATCTTATGGTAGCTCACAGAGAAAAAATGTGACAATGAATATATGTATGTTCACGTATAACTGAAAAATTGTGCTCTACACTGGAATTTGACACAACATTGAAAATGATTATAAATTAATAAAAAATGTTAAAAAAAAATGTTTCCTGACTCAGAAACCCAGCAATCTGCGTTATAACAAACCGTCCAGGAGATGCTGATGTGCCCTCAAGTTGGCCAATCACAGAGCTTGTTTATTTCCATGTCTGCCATCTTCCCCCCACCATAGAGCAAGCAGGTGCTTCTGTGACCTGTAACCCTGGTCAGGGGAGGGACCTTGCCTTGATGCACCCACAGAACCATGTCCCAGCAGCCCTTGGGCCACACTGCCATCCTCTGGCTTATATCTCTTTCTGTGAGTTCTACCAGTCAAGGGCGATGTCTTCTTGTTCAAGGGTGTATGGATTCTTGACATCTGGGTTCTATTTAGGAGTACCTGATGGACAGTCAGACTGACTGAATGTGCTCCCTTCTGCTGACAAGATAT
This sequence comes from Camelus bactrianus, assembly GCF_048773025.1. NCBI lineage: Eukaryota > Metazoa > Chordata > Mammalia > Artiodactyla > Camelidae > Camelus > Camelus bactrianus. The sequence continues at coordinate 114,667,647 of NC_133575.1, read as the reverse complement.
GTGTGCCCAGCCCCTGTGTTTTCTGCCACTTGGCAGTGAGGTCTTGAATATGTGTATGAGCGTGGGACCCTGTATGAATTGTGGGGGCACGTGTGTGTGTTGCTATGGGAGGCCGTGTGTTGGACATGTGCGGTGTGGGAGTGTGTGTAGGTTTTAAGGGGGAGGTGCAGAAGGGAGGGAGCCACCAGTCCCAGGCAGAGTGCCCCGGGCACAGGGCACCGTGGCTTGTGGGCTTTGGGCCCCCGGGGCATGTGCCCCGCTGGCCCCGGGCAGAGCGGAGCAGAGTGAGGTCAGCCACCGGGGCGGCATCCTCCCTGGGTATTCCCGCAGCACTTGCCCTGAGCCTCTCCCTCTGGTAGCGGGTGGCCAGGAACCGTGGCTTGAATGGGATTGATGCTAATTACGACTGGCTCAGGGCAGAAGCAATGAGAATCAGCCTGTCAGCTTCTCTCCCCAGGCCTGCGATCACCCTGAGCTCCATGCCTCTGGATCAATGAATCGACTGCCCCAAGTCACTAAGTGGGATATGACTCGGCTTTCGTAGTCAGCAACAAATAATCACCGACTGCTGACAGTCTATAAAGCACATGCCTGTGTAGAGGCCAGATTCATGCAAGAAGACCTCAGGTGGCTCGTGGCGTACAGGAAGCCGCCTGCAAGGCTGGCCTGGAAGCTCTGTTGAGGTGGGCCCCTTGCTGCCGGCCAGGGAAGGCCCACCACCTGCTTGCTGCAGGACGTGCTGCGGGGCTCCTGATCAGCGACGGAGAGCAGCTCCGCAGGCAGGTAGCAGCAGGAGGAGCAGGCTCTGGCGGCTGCACCCTCTACTCATGCAGCTCCATCTGCTGTGAGCCCCCCGGGAAAAAGGCCTCTAAGAGAGTTTTGGACCTTTCCAGGAGAGTGGAGGCAGGGGAGGAGTAAGGAGTGGGCTCCCGGCTTCAGACAAGGCGCGGAATGGGTGGGAAGAGTAGTCTTGTTGCTGTTTTCTCCCCAACAAAGAGACAGGAGATAAAGTAAAGCAGAAGCAGGGAGCACCCCTGGGGCCGATCAAGTGATGCTGAAGGAGGATAACCCCTCTGAAACCATCTGTAGAGAAAATAAGTTTTGAGACTGGATTTACACGTTACTCTTCAGGAATGTCTGAATCCTCAGATCCTCTTGCAAATCATGGTCACCTGCGTGGAGGAGAAGGCGTTTAAAGACTGTTCACCCTGAATCCTTCAGGGTGGGAGAGGGCAGGGATCTTTGTGCTGGATGATCTCCCAGGGGCTTGGAAGTTTCACTAAATTTAAAAGGACAAGAACCACTCCAGAGCTGAAGGAGGGCTCAGACAGGCTCCTCCCTCAGGGATGCGGGGGTCAAGGCTCCAACAGGACAGCTGGCTCAGCTGGGGTGAGTCGCTGTTCAGGGAGTGCTGTGCTCTCTCCTGTCCCTCCTTCTCCCCTCCCCTGGCTCTTCTTTGTCTGCTTCATGCTTACCAGCCCAACTGCCCCAGAATGCAGATCTTGGCCTTGGGCCCCACCCTCTCTAGCCCTTAAAGAACTCACCCCTTCCCCTGGCCCTCATGAGTTATCCTCTGTAGATGCCTCTTCTGCAGTCTGTATCTTCATCTGCCTGGTACAGAGGCTTTGATTGGAGGTCCCACTGTCACCTCCAAATCAAATCACTTCCTTGTGCCTCCCTCTGTCATCCCCCCCCGCACCCATCCCTCCCCATCTCCCAGTCTCTGCCTGAGGCCTCATCATTCAGGGTGGACTCTACGTGCCACAGAAAGGAGAGAGGGTCCCCAGACTTGGCCATCCCTGCTGTTGACTCCTCTTCTGCCTCTACCTTAGCTTCTACTTACATTCCCTCTCCCCGGCCTCTTACAGCAGGCTTCTCACTGGTCTCGGCCTTCAGGCTTGTCCCTCCCTCCCACCTGCTCACCCCTTCCTTCCCCTCTCTGCTCACAGTGTAACTGAGCAGGACCCTGTGGGGCCTTCCAGGGTCAGACCCCTCCTCCATATCCTCTGCTGTAGCTCGTCTCTGAACACAGATAATAGTATTTCATGTATATTTCCTGAGTCTTTCATATGCTTAAAACTACCACCAAAGGGAAGAAATAACTACATGATGATCGAGATGTATTGCCTCCAGACCTTCTGGTACCTGGGGGTTGATGGTGTTGACCGCCCTGTTACCTCTACATCAACCAATCAGAAGATTGTGCACGAGCTGATCGCATACCCTGCGACCCCCTCTCCCTTACCTGCCTTTAAATATGTTTTGCTGAAACCCTTTGGGGAATTCAGGGTTTTCCTGGGCATGAGACACCCTGTCCTCCTTGCTGTGCCCTGCAATAAACCTTTCTCTGCTCCAAACTTCGATGTTTCAGTTTGTTTGGCCTTATGGCGTGGTGGGCACACAAACTTGCCTTCGGTAACAACAGGACTGCTGGAGCCTTTAAAGACCATGCAAATTTGATCTGCTTACTCCAGCTCACAGTTTTCTGTGCTCCACATAGGCCACAGGACCCAGTCCCCATGTGAGCGCCTTACCTTTCTGGAGCTGTCCAGCCCTCCCTGCAATCAGAAGCCACCCTTGGGGCTCTGTGAGCCCCAGTTTGAGAAGCACCGACTCACATCTCTCATGCCCCAGTCTTTCCTTCAGCTCCGGCCCCGCACGTTGCTTAGAAGAGGCACGGACTTATACCTGCCACTCCCATTGTCAGGTGAGACGAAGGGAGTGAAGGGAGGGGGCCAAAGTTCCACGGCAGGCTGGCGTCAAGTTCAGCAGCATCTGGCAGTGCCAGGCAGGCTGCATTAGCAGGAGCAGCAGGCAGGCCCAGTGGAGCCACAGCTGAGATGGCCTTCGTGACCAGGAGATTAGTGTCATATGTTGAGGATAATAAGGACCAGGTTTCTCGTTATCAGAAAAGGAAAGTGCCAACATGGGAAAGTGGCGTGCAAGAATGAACTCTGCGTTGTTGGAGTCGAAAGGCAGGGATCAGTGTGAATTCTTGGTTTTAGATATAGAGCTACAGATGTAGATGTGTGTATGTGTGTGTGGTTATAGACACGTGTGTTTCCTAGCTCTGTTGGCCCTGAGGTTCTAGAGGTAATAACATCCCAGTAGCAATGAACACACCTAGACCCCAGATCTTGGTTTCTAAATAATTTTAAATGAACGAGGGTTAGAGAAATGGTTGATTCCCTTGGGCAGTAAAGTTGCCAGATGAAACCAAAACATTGCATTGCCAAGAGTAAGGATGGGCTCAAGGAATAAAGAATACTTGTTACAAGGATGCAAAAGCCAGTTTGAAGGAGTGCCCACTGACCAAGTCTGGGACAATATGAGTAACAAAAAAAAAGATAGTAATGAATGATATATAATCCATTGAATAAAATAGGAATTCATGAGCCTATACTAATATATACTAATATAAACAAACAAACAAAGTGGGAGAGGAAGCCTTTTCTATAGCAGAATGCCAATGTAGAAAAACATGATAGAATTAGAAAATCATCATTTGGCAACCATCATAATAAGTGATCCAGGCGAGAACTATGAATGGATGCTAAAACCGTGGATGAAAGTTTAATGAGGAAGAGATATTGATATAATCTCAAATGATCTCCCCCCATATTTATTAATTACTTATAAATTAATAAATATAAAGCCCTTGCTAACTCAGCCTACCATGGAAAACCCTGACAAACAACACTTTAATCAAGCGATCAAAGTTAACGTTTTCAGTAATGAGACAAACCAAGATCCTGTACCTCCTCACATGTCCTGAGGACACGTCACTCCTCAGACGTTCCTGAGGAGACATCAGCCAAACCCAAATGAAGAGACGATCTACAAACTAACCAGCCTGTGTTCTTCAAAAGTGTCAGGGTCGGGGGGAGGCTATAGCTCAGTGGTAGAGTGCATGCCTAGCATGCACAGGGTTCTGGGTTCAATCGCCAGTACCTCCATTAAAAATAAATAAATAACCTAATTACCGACCCCCAAATAAATAAATTAAATTAAATTTAAAAAAAAAAGCTCAAAAAAGAAATTGTTTTAAAAGATTGAATTTATTTTTTAAAAAGTGTCAAGGTTATAAAAAAACAAGGAAAGACTGAGAAAGGATTCCAGCTTGAAGGAGACTAACGACATACGGCAAGTAAGTGCAACATGTGGTCAAGGATTGGATCTTGGATGAGAAAGGAAAGGGGAAGAAAAGAACAGTTTTTTTGTTGGGGCTTGTTATTGTTATTGTTGGTGGCAAAGGTTGTTTTTATGTGTTGGTTTGTTGTGTTGCTACAAAGAACATTAATTATTGGACCATCAGAGAAATCTAAATGGGGTCTATGGATTAAGTAGTAGTGTTAAACGTTAACTTCCTGATTCTGATGTGTATACTGAGGTTATATAGGAAAGTGTCCTGGATTTTAGAAAATACACGCTGAAGTGTTTAGGGGTAATGGAGCATGATGTCAGCAACTTACTTTCCAATGGTTTGGAAAAAAATAACAAAGACTGTGTGTGTGTGTGTGTGTGTGTGTGTGTGTGTGTCTGCACACACAAGGCCTGGTCTCCCTATCTGGAGCATTGTCACCTGGCCTACTTGGGTGGCACCTGGAGGGGCTGCTCAACTGAGGGTGGACAGAATAACGACTCTCAAAGATGTCCACGTACTCATTCTGGGAACCTTTGGAGATCATACCTTATACAGCAGAAGAAACTTAGCAGATATGATTAAGTTAAGGACCTCAAGATAGGAAAATTATCCTGAATTATGTGGGTGAGCCCAATGTCCCAAGTGGGAGGCTGGAGTGTGAGAGTCAGGGAGGGAGATATGACAACAGAAGCAGAGGTCAGAGCAATGCGGTCCCAAGACACAAAAGGTGGGTGGTCTCTAGAAACTGGAAAAGGCAAGGAGTCAGACTCTCCCCTAGAGCCTCCAGAAGGAACACACCCCTGCTACTACCTTGACTTTACTCCAGTGACACCCATTTCGGACTCAGACCTAAGAACCGTAAGATAATAGATGTGTTGTCTTAAGACACTGAATTGTGACACTTGGTTATGCCAGCAGTAGGAGAGCATGGGGATGTCGAAGGCCTGAACTGTCTTGCTCATTCATGTCTGCATCCCTTCTGGGAGCCCCTCACCTGAACCCTGACCCCCCGGAGGCATTCAGGAAATGTTTCTTTGAATTCACGCAGCCAGGGGAGGCAGTGAGGGCCAGAGAGGCATGGCCATGGTGAATATGGAAGGCCTCCTGGGGTCCTTCCTGTAGGAATCAGGGGTCTCGTGGATGCCTACACTCTGTTCTGTTTGCCCAAGATTGGTGACACTGCCAGCTGCGGGGATGATACGTGTGCCTGCGGAGGGTGGAGCTACTTTACTGCCTGGGGAAGAAGTCCCACATCCAAGTGCTCTGCCCAGGAAGATCCTGGAGTCTTCCATGCCCCTGCTCTCACCTGTGCAGGTGCCAGCTGGGCCCAGGTGAGAGGCTCTAGACCTGCAGGGTCCTGAGCTCCCTCCTGACCGGGCAGAGATACTCACACAGTGCCGGAGCTGGAAGGCCCTCCGAGGAACAGCGGAGTCCCCTCCCCAGTACCATCTCCACCACTTTCCAGGAGGGGAAACTAGGCCTGCAGAAGGGGACAGCTTATCCATGGTCCCACAACCGCTCAGTGTCAGAGCTGGACTGAGGACCCAGGTGGCTCGCCCCCAGGCCACTGAGATTTCACTCCTGAGAGCCAGAGAGGGAAAAAAGGGGGACATTTTGCACCTCTGGGTGTATCAGAATATGGGGGCAATGAAGAGTTTAAAAGGCATGTCCAGTGAGGGAAATGTTCTCCAAAGTGATTGTGGTGATGGTTGTACCACTATACACATTTCCTAAAAATCACTGAATTGTGCACCTAAATTTATGGTGTCTACATTAAACCTCAATAAATTTTTTTTAAACCCAAACACATTATAACACTTCTTGGGAAAACCCATAAAGAAACCTATTATTTTCCCAGCACAGACTATGGGAAGTAAGGGCTTTTTGCATTGATACTTTTGTCTAGTGAGGTGTGGGTTTAAACAACTGGGGCCCCTCAGCAGCCCTTCGAGGCCTCCCTGGGGCAGATGCTATGGTGAAGCGGCACAAGCTATCGTTTGTCTACAGCTGCCCCTCCCCTCCCATCCCGGCTGGTAGGAATCCGTGTTGCCTAGGGGAACAGACCAGGTACAGGGACTCCAGAGTGGGAGTCCAGTGAGCCAGAGGTCCAGGACTCAGGCACCGGTCCCCAGCCCCGAGCTAGCACGGAGTGGGCCAGCCGCCCATTGGCCCCCTCCAGCTCGCTGCCTTGGGAGCTGGGCGGCTGGACCTCCCCTGCCGCCTTTCCTCTCTCCCTCCTTCAACTCAATCCATTACCTTCTGTTTACAGCCTCTTCAGACAGTTTTTCTTGGCTTCATGCCAAGCCAATTTGAATTAATTTTCCAAGCATGACCCTGTGAGTCACTATATTAAATGTCTTCCAGATAGTTCTCGTCGCTGCATACACACGGTGCATTTGGCCAGCCATCTGCAATCACAAGGAGGTGCCGAGCCCGACAGCACGGCACCCAGTGCCGGCAATGACAGGCCCGAGGACGAGGCCACCAGCGCGGGCCGGGCCCACACGGACCCGCGGCATGAGTCCTCTGCGGTTTCTTGGAAATTTAAAGGGAGACAGGTCAGCTCACGAAGCGCTACCCCATGATTGGCTTTCTTAAAAAAAAAACACAAAAACAAACAAACAAAAGCAGCTTTATTGACATATAAGTCACATACCACACAATTCATCCATTCAAGGTGGACAATTCAGTGATTTTTAGTATATTCACAGGTATTGTAACCATCATCAGACTCAATTTTGGAACACTGCCATCACCCCCAAAAGAAACACGTATCCCTCAGCTCTCGCCCCCCCACCTCTCCGTCCCGCCAGCGCCTGGCAGCCCCAAGCCCCTTCCTGAGTCTACAGACTTCTCTAGTCTGGACTTTGATATGAATAGATATGTGGATTTTAATGGTCAGCTTTCCAAAAGGAAAAATTTCCAGGGATGGAAAAGTAGGTTTTGGCGAGTGGAGGGTGGGTTCCTCAGTATTGGAGGGAGAACCCAACTCTGTCACTGGAGGAGCATTCAGAGGCGGGCATGAAAGCCATCCCCTTTCACTTGGCGTGGACCACCCCACTCGGCCTCGCCTAGCCCCCTGGGGGGGTCCCTGTCCCACAGAGACCTACCCTTCCTGTGTCTTCACTGACTCCCCACCCCTAGGCTGGCCTTCCGGCGGCTGCTGTCCCAAAAGGAGAGGAGGAGGAGAAGGGTTACCTGTTTCATTCTCAGGAGGAGGCTGGAGGGAGCCCTGTTTGGTTTGCACCCCAGGAGGGGAGGCGCTGGAGAGCCACTCCTCCACCTCCTTACAGAGTCCATTTCCTTAGCGGGGCCGCCACCCCTGTTCATTTACTGTCGTCGGCCTCCTCCCTTCTCCTTGCCAGACAGAACTGGCCTCCCCCAAGTCCGCGAGAGCGCCGTGGTGGCCGCCGGCAGCATTGCAGATGGTACAGCCCCTCCTAGCCAGGCCTGCTTGACTGAAGCCAGCCGGGAGATGGATTATTGCACGGTGGCTGAGCTGCACACATTTCCTCACCCATTCCCAGCCAGGGAAGGGGGTCCATCGAGCCTACGGGCCAGTCTTGAGTATTCAGGCCCTGGAGATGGCTGCTCCTTATCCCAGTGTTCCGGCTAGCAGAAAGAAGAGAAACACAGTAGATCCTGAATGGAAGGAACAGTCAGCTTTGCCTCAAAGCAGGCAGATATTGCCAAGGCTGTTTGGAAGGTATTGTGGGTTGAATCATACCCCCGCCAAAAAAAGGTATCTTGGAGTCCTAATCCCTGGTACCTGGGAATGCGATCTTATTTGGAAACAGGATCTTTGAAGATGTAAGTACGTTAAGATGAGTTCATGCTGGGTTAGGGTGAGGCCCAGACCTAGTGACCGGTGCCCTTGTAAGACGGCCACGTGGAGGCAGAAGTGGCGACTGGAGGGATGCATCTACAAGCCAAAGAACACCAAGGATGGATGGCAGCACCAGAACCTGGGAGAGGCGCCTGGCCCAGAGCCCGCAGAGGGAGCGTGGCCTTTGGTGAATGAATAGACAAAGTTCAGATTGTAACCCAAGCAAAGTCGGAAGCACAGAGTAGAAACTCATAAAAGCCACATGGTTACTAGACAAGCCAAGAGCTACTTAGGGGAAAGCCACCGGACCAGGAATTCTTTTTCTACCCTGCAGAATATGTTTGTTAAGACAATGAAAGGATAATACTCTTTTTGACCATATTCTACCCACAGCCCCAGGAGAGGGGAGCAGGATGCTGTACACAGGGAAGCTTGTCTGCTAGGACTGAGGATGCCTCCCATTACCATGCCTCCCATTATTCCATGGACTATTCCAGCAAGTTCTAGAGTAGCCAGGGTAATGTACATAAAGGAACTCAGTCAGGCCAGTGTAGACTGTCCTTGGCAAGGAGAAAATGGACACCAAAGGCCCTACCCCCGAGCCCAAATTTCTGTGACACAGTACCTTGGCGAAGCATAGCGCATCAGGGGAGTTGTGTTCACTTCCTTCGGCCGCAATAACAAATTACCACCACCTCAGTGGCTTCAAACAATATCCATTTATTCTGTTAAATTTCCGAGAGTCAGAAGTCCAAAATCAGTTTGACTGGGCCAAAACCAATGTGTTGGCTGCGCCACTCTCCCTCCGGAGGCTTGAGAGGAGAATCTGTTTGCTTGCCTTTTCTGACGTCTAGAGCTGCACTCCTTGTAGTTCTGGCCATGTGGGCCCTGCCTCCATCTTCAAAGCCAACAGCGGAGCATCTTGCTTCAGTGGTTACACTGCCTCTGTGAGCCATGTCCCTCTGCCTCTCTTAGGAGGACCCTTGTGATGATATTTAGAGCCCAGCTGGAGAATCCAGGATCATCTCCCCACCTCAGGATCCTTAACTAAGTCACATCAGCAAACTTTCCTTTGCCCTATAAGGTAGCTTTCCTGGAGTCTCAGAATTAGGATTCAGATGTCATTGTGGGCCATTGTTCAGCCTCCCACAAGAATGGAGGCAAAAATGTCTGCCTATGGGTGTAGGGTCTACACTGACCAACCCAAACCTTCTCACCTAAATGGCAACGAGAGAGACTCCAGGATCCCTCAAAAGGTTCCCTTTCTGCTGGTCTGACTTACAACGACACCAATTCCCATGCTCCCAGGCGGAGACAGAGCAGCCAGCTGGTGGATTTAGTGTTGACTCTAAGTGGGAGGAGAAAGCTCAGTGGCAGAGTGTGTGCCTAGTGTGCACGAGGTCCTGGGTTCAAATCCCCAGTACCTCCATTAAAACTAAATAAACCTAATTGCCACCCTCCACACCCTGCAAAGGAAAAGAGAAAGTGATAACAACTTTGACTATAGAGCCACCCCACTCCTGGGGCCAGCGGTGGCCACCAGTCCCAGGCTTTGTGGGTCTGTGAACAGTGAGTCACCCCATGTCCCCTAATTCTTGTCTGTTGGCCAGTGCTTCTCATCAGTAGGCCATCTGCTTTTCTTTGCTGCTGTATCGGTGTGCTTTCCAGCCTTCATATATGTAACTGAGCCTGTTACAGACACAGCAGAAGTGGGCACTTCTATTCCTCCCAAGGAAAGTCCTACTCTCAACACCGAAACTTCTTGCAAGGGCATAATGGTACACCAGCCGGCTAATCCGTCTCTCTGATGAACACCCTGCCCCCTCACTGCCCTAGGGCGAACTTCCTAATGCCCACGTCTCCCCACACCATGCCTGGTAAGTCCTTCAGTGGCCCCCCCCCATCACTGACAGCAAGATCAAATTCGATGGTCTCTGTTTGGCTTCAAGGCATTCCATGATGAAGTCCTCTAGATGGCTTAGCCCCGTGTCCACCAACACCTCCCTTTACTACCTACCGCCTTTACGCCTACCTCCCTAGACTACTTTTGTCTCCCATCAGGATGCAATGTTTTTTATTGAGATAAAAGTCACATGGTAGAACTTTTGACGCATGCTACAACATGGATGAACCTTGAAAACGTTATGCTCAGTGAAAGCCAGACACAAAAGGACAAATTGCCTATGATTCCATTTATATGAGGAAACTAAAACAGTGAAAGCCAAATAGAGACAGAAAGTGGAATGGAGACGACCAGGGTCTGGAGGGGGAGGGTAACAGTGAGTTATTGTTTAATCGGTATGGAGCTTCCGTTTGGGATGACAAAAAAGTTCTCGAGGTGGGTAGTGGTAAAGGCTGCAAACCAATGTGAATGTACTTAATACCACTGAACTGCACACTTAATAATGGCTAAATTTTATATTGTGTGAATTTTGCCACAATAAAATGAATTTTCAGAGACAAAATTTCCCACTTTAACCATTGTAGAGTGTACTATCATTGGTTTTCAGTACATTTACGGAGTTGTGAAACCATCATCATAACCAATTTTAGAAAATTTTCATCACTCCAGGAAGAAACCACACCCTTATTATGCACTCCTTCCTCACCCCTCCCCTTTCCCCTACTTTCCATCTCTGTGAATTTGCCCATTTTGGACATTTCATATAAACAGTTTCATACCATACATGACCTTCTGTGTCTGACTTATTTCATTCAGCATAATGTTTCCAAGGTTCATCCATGTATGTTCTGTGTATCAGTGCTTCATTCTTTTTTACGGCTGAATACTATTCTATTGTATGGATAGAGCACATTTCGTTTATCTATTCTTCAATTAATGGACATTTGGGCTGTTTCCACTTTGGCTATTATGAATAATGCTGCTATGAACATTCGTGTACAAGTCTTTGTGTGGACAGATGTTCTCATTTCTCCTGAGTAGATATCTAGGAATGGAATTGCTGGGTCATATGGTAGCTATAGGTTTATCAAGATGCAACTTGCAGCAGAATCCAGTGCATCAACTCCGGATTTCTGTGCTGATGGAGGATACAAACAACCTAGAAAACAAAACCAAAGGCCATTGAAAGATTTTCCTTTTCAGCTCATATTTCCCTGTCCTCTCCGCAACCTGCTGCTGGGGCTGTTACTGTGTTACTGAATTGACTAGTTTAGAGTTTCAGCTCCTCTCCTGAGCTGTGAAATGACCCCCAGTGCAGATTTCAGGGGTGTAGGGGTGGGGGAGGGTCACCGACTGATAAATTTGGAGTTGACTTTGGCTATTATCTCTATAAATCATCACTTTAACTGGAAAACCTTTGCCTTCAAACCTCCAAGGCCAAAATCTAAAATCACCCTATGAAAGTGCTGCCGCACAGACTCCTTGTGTGGTAAGAATGTGTCCACATTGAAAGCACAAAGAACTATTTTGCTATTGACTGTTCTGCAAACTTGATCCATTCAAGTGAATCTCTTTGAAGACATGCCACCTACAGGTCAGGGTAGTTCAACATCAGTTCAACTCTTTCCAAGTATAACCTGTAACAATTTCTTCATGTTTGTAACATTTACCCTTTGAAACAGGTCTTGAACTTGTGCATTGAAAGGGGAGAGTGGGATTTAGAGAATGTCTAACAAGCTAGATGGTTTGGGTTGGTTCATTCTGTTCAGTGCCCATGAATAGCACTTGATTCATAGACCGTAAGTGGAAGGCTGCTCGTGATGGGCTCGTCCTGGGGCACAGCAGAATTAGACTCGGCATAATCTCCATTCTGCTCTCTCTGACTAGATGGGAAGCCAAATCCCAAATAAGCACAAATCCTCTGATAAAGGTACTGTCGTTTACACTTCCAAACAGCCCACAAGAAACAGCACTAAGAGAGGCAGCATCGCTTATAAATTACATGTAAATTACAAGTATTCACTTACTAACTGAAATCAATGATGATGATCACTCTTCAAATGCTGGGCTCCACTGGAGAGAGTCAAGTTGTTCCTCTGTTGGGTCAGTGGCTGTTAACTCCTGTGGTTTATCTACAAGTGAAAACCCTGCTGCTGGTTAGAAACCATTCTGCTTGATTTAAACTCAGAAGAGCCTGGTACAAATGAAATCCTTAGAGCTGGGAGAACAGGGAGGCAGGTGTGGCCCCCAGGGTGCCGCTGAGCCCGGGAAGCCACACCACCCCCAACTCCACGTGAAGGTGGGAGGCCTCGTTTACATTGCCGATGCCTCACTGTGTGACGCTGGACAAGTTGCTGCCCCTCTCCAGGCCTCAGCCTCTTCATCTATGAATGAGGGGCTGCTGAACCAACCAGATAACACTGAAGGAAGGTGCGTTCTGTGCTATTGGGCTGTGTTTGGAAAGCCTCTCATGTGTCTTTCAACACTGATCTGAGTGAGGACAGGAATCACATTTAAATGCCAGGATTTCATTTTCAAGAGAAGGAGCACATTGAGAAATGCATTTTAGAATTGAGTTCTCTGGAAAGGATGGGCTGGGCCCCAGCTCAGCAGCTAGACCCTGGCCTTGATCTAGATAGAATCCTAGGAATTGTTTCAGTATGTATGCTTTCCCCATTCACCCACTCATCCTGTTTCTAAAAACAAGATGACAACTAAAGCTCTTGGCAGAAGCTCTCTCACAGCCTCACTCTCTCAGGATCACAGGGAAAGAGTGGAAGGCGGGGGAAGAAAACCCAGCGTACGTTCAGCTTGGCCACAGGCAGCACGTGGCGGAGCCTCAAAGGGGTGTCTCAAATTTGGGCTTAGACTAAACTAAGGGCCAAACCCTCTCTTTGCTTTGCTCTAGCAGTTCTGGAAACCAGCCTTTCACTTTTGTCCTGGCCCAAACCTGGTGGGGGAGGTGAGTGATTCACACAAAGGGTCTCCAGGTTGGAAGAGACATCCATAGGAGACTAGAGAACCAGCATCCCCCAGCGGCCAGCCAGCTCTTCCATCCTGAGGTTGTTCTGCATGTTAGAAAGTCCCAGAATCCATCACCCCGGAACTTGTCCCTTTTATCCTTTGTTTCCAAGTTGAGGCCACACAGAAGAGATCAAATCCCTCATGAGCTCCCCCCAAGATTCTCCCTCATCACTCTTCTCCCTCTAACCCTTTAAAGTCATCTTTCTTCCTGCCTATAACACTCCCCAAGATTATTCCCTGGGTGAACATTCTGAATTCCCTTTGACCTCCTGATCACTGGTTCCTGGGCTAAATTCAGCTTGTTAATGTCTCTCAGAGAGGTTGCTGGTAGCCAGAACAGGACAGGTGGCCAGGCACTGTGTGTTCACCAGGAGACAGTAGGACTGTCACCTGCCTTTTTCTAGATCAGAATGGGGCCCCTTGAGAGGATATGTGGGGAAAAAATGTCAAACTATCTTTGTTGTGATTCAGGAAGCATCTATAACCCAGCTGTTTCTCTGACTGTGTCTCCTTCTCTTCCCATTTGGACACGTTCGTTAAAATAATAGTTAAACAAGACAAAACAAAAGCTACCACTGTTGGTAGCTTACTGTGTGCTGGGCACTGTTCCATGTGCTGTCCACGCGCGTTAATGTTTCCTTTCTGTTTTATGTGTCCTGACACTGGGGTCCAGAAAGGCAATGTGACTTGCTCCAGGTCACACAGTAAGTGCTAGTAAATGGCAGAGTCACATTTGGAAGGCAGAGTTGGCTGGCTTGAGTCACACTTTCTATCTTTACCTCTACGGCTGAATGTCATCCTCTATACACTGAGTAACCCCACACCTTTAGTCTCCTACTAGCATAAGCAATGCCAGGCCCCAATACTGGCTTTAGGAGCCCCCTTCCTTATACTTCTGGTGCATGATGCAAGGTCCAGCACCTACAGAGGCTGAGGCCCGGCCCTTGGCGTCAGGAAAGCTGAAGGCTGGAGATACTTACCCTGGCTCTCTCCTGGCCCTCCAGAACAGGTCCCCTGGGATGACAAGTACCCCTGACTTGGTCTACCGGCCCAAATTTCAAGGCTGAGGCTGGATGGAGGGCAGCAGAAGAGCATCCTGTAAAGCTACTCTGGGTGAAGGCAGAAGACCCCTTCCCACGGACCCAGCCTTTGTAAACAGGATCTAGGGGGCTCATTCTGCCAGGACTCCCTGGCAGAAGCAGCTTTTAGGGGTTGGGGGCCCCTTGAACCCCTCTTCTGGAGTGCTGATGAGGAACCAATTCTTCCTTTTCTGACCATGAACCCTATAGCACATATTCGTCCACCTGAGAGGCAGTCCAGTACAGGAGTCTGGAAGCCAGGCCGCCTAGGTTCACATTCTGGTGCTGCCACCTACGGGCTGAGTGACACTGAGTGACACTGGGCTGGATACTTTACCTCAGTTTCTTCAGCTGAAAAATGGATATAAATATAGTACCTGTGTGTCTTAGCTTGAGCTGCTACAACAAAATACCACAGACTGGGTGGCTTCAATAACACATTTATTTCTCACAGCTCCGGAGGCTGCGAAGTCCAAGATCAAGATTCCAGCACAGTTCACTTCCTGGCGAGAGCTCTCTTTCTGGCTTGTGGATGGTCGGCTTATGGCTGTGTCCTCACATGGAAGAGAGAGGGAGAGGGAAGAGCCATGTCTCTTCTGAAAAGGGCACTAGTCCCATCTTAGGGGGGGTCCACCCTCATGGCCTCATCTAAATCTAATGACTTCAAAAGGTCCCAACTCCTAATACCATCACATTGGAGTTTAGGACTTCAACATACGAATTTATCAGGGATTCAAACATTTCAGTCCATAGCAGCATCTCATAGGAGGCTGATGAGAATTAGGGAGTTAATGCCTGAAAGCTACTTGCTCAGTGCTGGGTATAGAGTGGCTGCTCAATACACACTTGCCAAGTGGTTTCTTTCTTTTTAAAACTATTTTATGGAGATATAATACACATACTATATAATTTACTCCTTCAAAGTGTACAATTGAGTGATTTTTAGCATATGCACAAAATTTTGCAACCATCACCACTATCTCATTCCACAACATTCTCATCACACCACAAAGAAACTCTGCCCCTCCTTCCATCACCCCCTCCCCTGCCCCAGCCCATGATAACCACTAATCTCCTTTCTGTCTCTATGGATTTGCCTATTCTGGACATTTCATATATATGGAATCATACAATACGTGGTCTTTTTTTGTCTGGCTTTTTTCACTTAGCATAATATTTTTAAGGCTCATCAAAGTTAAAGCATGTATCCATACTTCTTTCCTTTTTATTGCCTAATGGTATTCCATTGTAAACTATACTACATTTTGTTTGTCTATTTATCAATTGATGGACACTTGAGCTGTTTCCACTTTGGCTACTATGAATAATGCTGCTATGAACACTTATGTACAAGTTTTGCACTGATGTATGTTTTAATTTTGGGGGGGATATACCTAGGAGTGGAATTGCCAGGTCCTATAGAACTCTGTGTTGAACTTGATGGGGACCTCCCAAATAGTTTTCCTTAGAGGCAGCAACATTTTATATTTACTATAGACTGAATGTTGGGGTCCTCGCCAAATTCATATGTTGAACTCCTAACCCCCAATATGATGATATTTGGAGGTGGGGGGGCCTTTGGAGGTGAATAAGTCATGTGGGCAGAATCCTCATGAATGGGATTAGTGTCCTTATAAAAGAGACCTCAGAAGCTCCTTTGTCCCTTCTGCCATGTGAGGACACAGTAAGAAGACAGCCCTCTATGAACCAGGCTCTCACCAGACACCAAATCTACTGGTGCCTTGATCTTGGACTTCCCACCTCCAGAACTGTGAAAAATAAATTTCTGTTTTTATAAGCTTCCCAGTGTATGGTATTCTGTTAGGGCAGCCAGAACTAAGACAGTTCCCAGCTGCAGCATATAAGGGTTCCAATTTCTCCATACCCTAAGCAACACTTGTCATTATCTGCCTTTTGATTATAGTCTCCCTAGTGGGTGTGAAGCGGGATTTCATTGTGGGCTAATTGCTTTCTTCAGCAAGTATTTATTGGCTTCATACTGTGAGCCCAAAAGTGGGAGGAGAGCTCAGGAAACAGGGTTTGGAGAGGAGGTGGGTCTTTCAGAACTTGTCTCAAATGGTCAGACATTCCAGGAGGGGAAACTTGCCTGGACTGAGTCCTGGAGGCATCAATGTTCCCCTTTCATTTGGGAAACCAACAAATTGTGCCATAAGTGAAGTATCAGAATCATAAGAGTTACAACAGGGACCGAGACTTGGGGGTCAGACGGTCAAGGTCCCTGGAACCCCAGTCTCAGGATCTTTTTTTTTTTCCCTTGGAGACAAATTGTCATTCATCAGCTGGGGAGTAAAAGGGAGAAATCTGTTTCAGGACAGCCACCCTGACTGCCATGTGGAGCATGGGTTCACGGGGGCAGCCCTGGAGGCAGAAGGACCAGGATGCAGCTGCTCCAATAATTCTGATGTAAGACGGTGACAGCTGGCACTAGGGCAGAGATAGCAGTGGCAGTGAGGAAGATGCGGTTCCAGAAGACACAGTGAGATCTCTGAGTGGGGGAACTTTCACTCAGTTCTTTCACTATTTTTCGCCAAAGAAAGATAGCCTTGGAAAAATTCAAAGGTCAGTTTCTAAAGGAAAATTCCCACCCATGACAGGAAGGGCTACTGAACTCCCTATACCCTTGAGCCCAGGGCTGAGCCCCCTGTCGGAGTCTGATGGGAAGTGTGAAAGTGGCACAGGAGGTGGGACCCACGTGCCTAGATGCATCCTCCTCGTCACCAAGCCATCATGGATGATGCTCATTTTGTGTCACTTACATGTGCGGCTCTGGGAGAGAAACCCAAAGTAAGAAGTGTCCTTGGCTTCGAGAGGTTTCTCTCTACATAAAATCAACATCAGGGTGTAGTTGAAAAATAGTAAAAGATGCAAATGCCCACCCAAAGCAGTAATGAGTCATTCCTTATGAAACAGGTAATATTTGACCTCCAAAGGCTTTCAAGAAAGAAGTGCCCATTGCCCTTGGGCTTCAGGGGCATTAGCATTTGGATACCAGGATAGAGGAGCTAAGGGAAGACACGATGAGCAACGGAAACTTCATAAGAAAAGCCAAGGAGAAAGGGAGGCACGAAGCCAGTTGAGGGCACAGTGAGGTCACCTGGTGAACCAGATGCACTCAGGCAGGACAGGCTTGGAACTGAATGCCAGGCCAAGGCATGTGGCCTGGTCATCTAAGTAATGAGGAGACACAGGGGAATATTACATCCAAAGGAGGAGATGCTTGGGGTGGTGGATGCTCTTAAAGACAAGCTACCACTCAGAAGCCAGAGTGCATGGAGAAGCAAGATGGCAAAGTCACTCCTAGGGCTCTGTTAAATGGGGGCCAAAAAGAAGTGACCAGAAGCAGGGATCTGTGATCATAAATGGGTGTAGAGGACGATAAAGAGTGATGAGAATAAAAAAAGGGAGATACAAGGTCCATGAAAACCTCTTTCTCTTAGGACTCTGCCTAAGCAGAAAAAAGGGGTGAAACCCCAGGGAAAGAACGAGCTTCAAGGAGCTTTCATGGGAGACAAGGCGAGGCGGCAGGGTCTGTGCCCAGCTGGTGGTCCTGCAATCGGGGAGCCTTCTGTTTTCTTTTCCAAAATGCTTTCCTTGAAGCTCACATGGTTTGTTTGCTTTTTAAACAGCTTTTTTTGTGTGTGAGTGGTAAAATATAGTACATAATATTTATCATTTTAACCATCTGTGAGTGCACAATTCACTGGCATTACATTCACAATGTTGTGTAACTATCACCACTATTTATATCCAAAACTTTTCATCATCTCCAACATAAACTTTAGCCATTAAATAATAAATTCCCTTTTCCCCCAACCCCCAACTCATGGTAACCACTAGTCCATGTTCTGCCTCTATAAATTAGCCTATTCTAGCTAGATACTTCCTATAAGTGGAATCATACAATATTTGTCTTTCTGTGTCTGACTTATTTCACTAAGCATAATGTCTCCAAGGTCCATCCATGTTATAGCATAGGTCAGAATTTTGTTCCTTTTCATGGCTGAATAATATTCCATTGTGAGTATAGATCACAGTTTGTTTATCCATTCATATGTCAATAGACACTGGAGTTTTTTCCCACCTCTTGGCTATTGTGAATAATGCTGCTCTGATCATGGGTGCGTGACTAACTGAGTCTCAGCTTTCACTTCTTTGGAGCATATATATATATATGGAATTGCTGGATCACATGGTAATTCTATGTTTAATTTCTTTGAGTAACTGCCAAACTGTTCTGTATAATGGCTGCACCATTTTGCATTCCCACCACTGTGCTACACAGTAGGACCTTATTGTTTATCAATTTTATATGTAGTAGTTTGTATCTGCTAATTCCAAACTCCTAATTTATCCCTCCATCCCCTTTCCCCTTTGGCAATCATAAGTTTGTTTTCCATGTCTGTCTGTTTCTGTCTTGTAAATAAGTTCATTTATATCATTTTTTTAGATTATATATATAAGTGATATCATATGATATTTGTCTTTCTCTGTCCCACAAGGGATAATTTTAAAAGCCTCCTGGGGAGGGTAATAGCTCAGTGGTAGAGTCCACGCTTAACATGCAAAAGGCCCCAGGCTCAATCCCAGCACCTCTATTAAAACAAACAAACAAACAAACAAACCTAATTACCCCGCCCCCAAATAAAATTTTTTAAACATAAAACAAACAAACAAAAAAGCTTCACTGATACCCAGCAATTCAAGTATAGACCCAAGAGACATGAAAACATACAGCCACACAAAAACTTCTACATCCATGTTCATGGCAGCGTCACTCACAATAGCCCCAAACTGGAAACATCCATCTACTGATATCCATCTACTGATGAGTAGATAAACAAAATGGGGTGTATTCATACAATGGAATATTATTCAGCCATGAAAAGGAATGAGGTTCGAGTACATGCTGCAGCATGGATGAGCCTGGAAAACACCGTGTGAAGTAGAAGTCAGACACAAAACATCACATATCATAGGATTTATTTGTATGAAATGTCCAGAACAGGCAAATCCATAGAGACAGAAAGGAGATCAATGGTTGCTAGGGGCTGGGGGGCAGGAAAATAGAGAATGACTGCTAACAGGTTTGGGGTTTCCTTTTGGAGATGACGGAAATATTCTGGAAGTAGATAGAGGTGATTGCAAAGCAACTTTGTGAGTGTGTTAAATGCCACTAAGTAGTATACTTCAAAAGTGTGAAATTGACCTCAATTTAAAAAGAAAGAAAGCTCTCTGATGAGTCTAGCATGTCACCAGGGTTGAGAACCAGGGGAACAGTGGAAAGAGACAGCAAATTTCAAAGCAGTGGACCCAGCGCTAAGGTAGAGAGCAGCACAGAGGCCATGGGAGTAGAAAGGATGGGCCCCTAACCTTTCCTGGGCTGGGAGAGACAGGATGTTCTAGCAAGGCATGAGGGATAAAGCGGAGCCGGCCAGGTGGAGAAGGGCAGGAAGGTCACTGCTGACAATGACAACGTGTAGGAGAATCTGGAGGCATGAAGCAGTATGGTGGGCTAAGGCCGGCTCATGTAGGGCTTTGTAGGCCGTGGACAGGAACTTGGATTTGCTCAGATTGAGACGGAGAGCCTTTAGCCATGAGATTGATGGATTTTAAGCAAGGGCAACACATGGTTACATTTACCTTTGAAGAGGCTCCCTCTGGCTGCCGGGTGGAGAACGGGCTGGAGGCAGCTATGCAGTTTCAGGACACACATGGGTACACACATCCAAACCTGTTTAGAAGGCAGAGTTCGCTGGACTTGGTAATGGAGTGGGTGAGGCTAGGAGAGGGGTCAAGGGTGCTTCTTAGGTTTGGGGCCCCAGCACGTGGGAGATCGGCGGTGCCACTTCCTGAGATGAGGACCATGTTGGGGAGTGGGAGGGTGATTTTGGGGACCAGGCTGGACAGTTGTTTTGGACATTGCAGTTCCTCTGAAAAGCCATTAGACAAGGCAGAACAGACATCTGAATGGATGCATCTGGGTTCATAAGAGAAGCTGGTGGGTGTGATCAGCCTGTAGGTGTGGATGAGACAGCCTAGGGAGAGAGGACAGAGCGAGAGGAAGAGAGGGTGTGGTAGAAGGTGCCAGCAGGAGGGGGAGTGTGAGTAAAAGCACAGAGGCAGGGAGGAACACGGAGATTTAGAAAGCAGGGAATGTTCTGGTAAGGCTGGAACCTGGGGCCAGGAGTGGTGGGAGGGAGTCCATTGGGAGGGATCATCTGGGGTCAGGTCTTGCAGGGCCTTTAATACTGAGCTCAGGAGCTTAGACTCATCCCAGGAACAACGGGAAGAAGGCACTGCGGGGCGCGAGCTGGGGAGGGCTGAGATCCACTCTTCCTGTAGTGAGGAGTGCAGAGGAGAGCAGGGAAAGGAGAAGGAAGGACCCCAGTGAAGATGCCCTGTTTTCACAGGTGGTCATTTGTGTCGGGGTGTCCTTAATGGGGTGGAGAGGAGAGTGTGCTTTGAGAAGTCTTGAAGAGGTAGAATTGCCAGGTCCTCAGTGGATACATGTTAATCATTTTTTGTTCAAATTCACATAGCAGTTAGAGGTAGATCCATGCTGCTCTAATTTTTATTTGCCTTAGTTTACCCAGGCCAGGTCACAAAAGTCTGCAATCAAACAGAGCTTTGATGTTTGCAAAGGAGTTAATGAAATCAAAAGGTCTTATTGGAGGCAATAGAAATAAAAGCAAAAACAAATAAATGGGACCTAATCAAACTTATGAGCTTTTGCACAGCAAAGGAAGCCATAAACAAAATGAAAAGACAACCTATGGACTGGGAGAAAATATGTGCAAACAATGCAACCGACAAGGGATCAATTTCCAAAATATACAAACAACTGAATATAAAAAAAAAACCAAACAACCCAATCAAAAAATGGGAAGACCTAAACAGACATTTCTCCAAAGAAGACATAAGATGGCCAAAAGGCACATGAAAAGATGCTTAACATTGCTAATTATTAGAGAAATGCAAATCAAAACTACAATGAGGTATCACCTCACACCAGCCAGAATGGCCACCATTAAAAAGTCTACAAAAAGAAAAAGTCTACAAATAAATGCTAGAGAGGATGTGGAGAAAAGGGAACCCTCCTACACTATTAGTGAAAATGTAAGTTGGTGCAGCCACTATGGAAAACCGTATGGAGATTCCTTAAAAATCTAAAAATAGAGTTACCATATGATCCAGCAATCCCACTCCTGGGCAAATATCCAGAGAAAACTGTAATTCGAAAAGACACATGTGCTCCAATGTTCATAGCAGCACAATTTACAATAGCCAAGACATGGAAGCGACCTAAATGTCCATCACAGATGACTGGATAAAGAAGTTGTGATCGATCGATAGATCTATGTATCTATGTATCTATGTATCTATCTATCTATCTATCTATCACAACCATAAAAGAGAATGAAATAATGCCATTTGCAACAACTTGAATGGACCCAGAGATTATCATAGTAAGTGAAGTAAGTCAGACAGAGAAAGATAAATATCATATAATGTCACTTATATGTGGAATCTAAAAAAAAAAGATACAAATGAACTTATTTACAAAACAGAAATAAACTCACAGACATAGAAAACGAACTTATGGTTACCAAAGGGGAAAGGTGTGGAGGGATAAATTTGGAGTTTGGGATTAATAGATACATACTACAATATATAAAATAGATAAACAACAAGGTCCTACTATATAGCACAGGGAACTATATTCAATATCTTATAATAAGCTATAATGGAAAAGAATATGAAAAAGAATATATAAATATGTATAACTGAATCACTTTGCTGTACACCTGAAACTAACATGCTGTACACCTGAAACTAACACAACATTATAAATCAACCATACTTCACTTTAAAAAAAAGGTGGTGTTGAATGGGCTGGGTTTGGGCTCCTGTAATATCCAAATTCACATACACTAGTGCCCTGTGTCTGTGTGTGTGTGCATGTGTGTGTCTGAGTGTGTAAGGAGTGTTTGATGTATTGGTGCTCCAGAGGGGAGGCAATCCCTATTGAAAACCAACAAGAGGTATTTGTGAACACAATGTTACTACTATTCACTGGATGCTGTTTTCCACATTTGTGCTCTGTAACTTTTTCTGGGAGGTTTCTTGGGCAGCTTCGATTACATGAAAAGACATAAAGAGGCCAAATGTTGGTTTCTGTGGTTTGAGTCTCCCAAGTGCTTCAGGGAGACTTCACCCAGTGAGTTAAATAAGGTCCACATTTGCGAGGCAAATGTTAAGTCCTGCTCCTGCAGAGGTCAGGATTCAGAGTGGAAAATGCTGCCTTGGAAATATTACAGAGACGTAAGTTATTTTTTGCCAAGTGCTTATGCAAATTCCATATTAACTTGACTGAGCACTAGAGAGAAATTTACAGAACGGTCTCTTGCATTAGGAAAACATGCAGGTATAAGGTTTTGCCCTGCTTGACTTGGCACGCAGGCTTCTAGAAGATGGGTGGGTGTTCTGCATTTAGATTTCCAGGGCAGAGGACTCCTCATGATAATGAGCCTTCAAACTAAGTAGTGACCCACAGGCCTTTTGCACCAGTCTTCTTTTCCTTCTGTATGTTGTCACCGTGGCCACCATTGTCATGATCGTCACTGTTGTATGGTCCTTGATTTGTTAAGAAAACACCTGAAACCCCAAATGGGAATTCTACCAGGGGTCCAAAAGGGTGAGATGAGTCATGTCTCCTGAGGATCTGTTGCACTGGATTACAAAATGCTCAGGTCAAAGAGTTCCTTCTAGGGGTGAGAAACTCTGTTGCATGCAGTTGCCACAGGAGTGGAGCAGGGAGTGGGGTTCTGCAGAAACACGGGATAGAAGTCTTCTGGTTGTTGCTGTCAGTGGAGTGGGGGCTCCTGACAAGCCACACTGCCTCGGCTCCCGGTGACAGAGCTGGAGAATCGAATCCCAGCTTGACCACGCTCCTGAGCCCAGCTTAAGCCCTGCGGGGACTCCTGCACCAGCCTCCTGGCTCTTCTCCCTGCCTCCCCGCCCCATCCCAATCTCGTCTCCACTTTCCCCAGCTTTTTACTATTCATTGGCTTTGTAACCGAGAGCAGCATTTTCAGAGGCAGAGGCTGGGTTCTGGACAGCAGAGTCCTGAGTCTCCTCAAAGAAAGGGAACCATGAAATGCTAGTCTGATCTCGTCACCTGGCAGCCTTACCCTAGCCCCATGTAAACCTCTTAGGGGTTCCCAGTTAGGTTTGGATAGAGTCCAAACTTCACCTGCTCTAGGAGCCCTGCATGACCTGGTTCCAGCAACTCAAATTCAAAGGCTCATTTCTGGATCTTTGCTTCAGCGGTTCTCTTGGAGGATGTCCCCCCACCCCTAATATACCCATCTGTATGGTGAACTATTACTTCTCCTTTAAGTCAGCTCACCCTGACCTTCCAACTGCTTGCTCTTTAGTGCTCCCACAGTGCCCTGCGCTCCCCTCTCTAACTGCCTACATCACCTGGAGTTATTCCTGCCTGTCATCTGCCTCTTCCCCACAGGGCACCCTGGACTTCCTTTGCTCCTTGGCCCTGAGAACAGAGCCAGAATCACACACCCATCCCCTCCTTTCTATGGCCACTGCTGCCTCCACCATACACAGACCCTGAACCCAAACCCTCCTCTTCAGCCCCAGGCTCCCACCTTCTGCTAGATGATGCCAGTAGACACTCCGTGGACCTTTTTCCCTACCTCTCATATTCCCTGACTTCCTGCTGCTTAATGCTTAAAACCCTTCAGTGGCTTCCCTTTGTTCTCAGGATCAAAGCTTTGCTCATTAGCATGGCATTCAAGGCTCCGCCTGACCTTGCCTTACTGGAAAATCCAAGAGAGGACAGAAGCACATTGTGAGGAGGAGGAGGAGGAGGAAGGGGAAGAGGAGGAGGAGGAGGAGGGATAATTTGTTTACAACTCCCAAAATATGAGAGGGAACATTGTTGTAGAATCCATTTTCAGGGCTTCTGTTTACATACAGGGTGTGTTCCCCCAAATCCTTACGTTATCAGGGCCCTGGGTGGGCTACGCATTGCTGGTAGAGCCAAGGGTTCCCAGAGTTGTGAATTTCACCAGTGAGTAGATTTCTTTATTTGAAATGTGGGGATGGGCAGGGTTTCCAACTTTTTATTTGCAAAGTAAGCACATTAAACAAAACATTGCCATGTTTTCATGAAATAAAGGACTTTTGTATACCCCCAGAAGTCCATGATTTCAGAATAAAGGTCAGTACTCTAGCTTTATGGGGGAGAACTTGCCACAACGACTTCATTTTCTTCTTTCGCCTGGGACCGGTTAAGAGTCACCCCAGCTGTCAGGTATCTGGGGAAGTGTCACAGCTCCTGGTGTACCCCCTCCCCAATAGCTAGCGGTCTGCACTCCCAGTGACATGCAGGGTGGCTTTGTCTCTTAATTGGCCCGTGCACAGGGTGAGGAGGTGGGGATTAAGGCCCAAGGCTGGGGGAGGAGAGGAAGCGGATGGAAGGGGAAGGGCTGCTGAAGCCATGAGCACAAGCTGAGCTGCCTTGGGTCCTAGGGCCAAAGGGTGACCCTGAGTTGGGGCAACACCTTTGTCCCTGCCCCTGCCCTCACATGGACTCCCTCTCCACTCCAGTGCCCCTGACATGGACAGTGGTGCTCTGGAGATTGGCACCTTCATCAGTGATGGGGCTGATAGCCAGGCCATGCCAGAGTGCTGGTAGGCAGATGCTGCCAGGTGGGCCTAATTTTGGCCACAGATGAGAGCAGTTCCCTTGGGGGACTTTGCAAGGAGGTATTTGTGGCACTTGGGAGCAGGAACGGGAATTCTGCAATGATGATAGTGAGGTAATAGCTATTTTGGAATTGAGAACGCGTCATTCTCGGGGGCAGAAGATTGGAGAGTGGTGGAATACCAGGTTAGCCCTCAGAAGCCTACTTAACACAGACTAGTGTCAGCCCTTGCAGCTCCATCTGTACCTCTCCCGTACTCCCAGACTAGCCTAGTCGTCATTTGGCCATGCCACACTTCTCTGCCTGAGTCAGCACTAAGGAAAGGTAGGCATTTTAGGAGAAGAGCTCGTCAGGTTGAATGGTTTTCTACTTGGTGACAATTTTCAGGATATGAGAAGTTCAGGAAGGGGTGAAGAGTAGCAAGAGGGTGATGACTAGGGGGTATGGGGGTAGTGTGGGGACAAGGCGGGCTTGGCCAGGAGCCGATCCCAGCGCCCAAGTGCAATGGCCGTGGGGGAGTGTATGTGTGTGTGGGGGGGTGGGGAGCACAGAATCATGGTTTCTAAGTGTAGAATTTCCTGTATGTAAATCAGCTCCACTATCAATTGCAATTCAGCACGGTAGCAGCTACATGACTGAGATGCTCGCCAGGTTCCAGGTAGGTCCTTAGCTCCTGCAGACTCACACAAACCTAACTTGTAAGACTGAGAGAAGAACCAGGCCCCAGATGAGTCATTTTACATAGGGAGAGTTATCTGGTGGATAATCGACCTGAGACGTTTGCATTATTTTGACTAAAGGTTTTGCTGCTGGGATTTAGGTATCTCTACTACACATTTACCAGTTGGAGCTCCAGCTGGGTGTGACTGTGTGCACTTCGTATTGTTGACTGAGATGCCTCCACTTACAGGCTGCATTTTCTTCACTTCCTTGTGCCTCGTCAGTGTAGACAAGTGTGTAGGTGCTAGGGTTCACCCGTCAAAGCCTGAAGGGCTCCAAAATACCATGATGCCTAGAGCCCTCCTGGTACAGATGGGACCCCTGAAGCCAGAGGGCAAGGGAATGGCCGAGGGTAGCCAGAGTTAGTGGGAGAGTTGGGAGCATACTCACATCCTGGAATACACAGCAACTACCCAACCTCACAGTAGCCAGTATTTCTTTAGCTGTTACAAGGCTAACAAGTAACGCTTCCCTGCTCACTGTGTCCCAGGCCACCCACTTTCCCACATCTCATTCAATCCTTGGTACAATCTTATTGTGTCCAGTCAGGATTGCCACCCTGCCTGGCTCTAGAGCACATGATTTTAGCCATTCACCTTCTGGAGTTTCTAGTGATCCCCCTGCCCCTTTTGACACTATGGGACTAGAGCTAGTTAACTCCCTTTCTCTCATTAATTATTGAGGTGATACATGAAATTGTTGTGGGAATAAAAAATAAGAATAAAATGCCCAGCATATGCCATGTATAGAATGAATGCTTAATAACTCCGAGCGATTTCTGTTAATTATCCAGCTAGTTAGTGTCAATGAACAGGCACTGCCCTGGTAATGAGAATATCCACTCATCCCTTACATGTTTTGTTTCTGCAGCCCCAAGATTCAGAGCAATGGATGGAAGTCACCCAGGGATAGATTTTGGCTCCATCTCAGGGAGACTCCCCTCCTCTATGGCTCAGAGGCTGGTGGAAGCCACTGTTGGCGGGGGGAGGGGGTTCTGGAGATGCGGGCTCGGTGAGGGGACACAGGAAGCCTACTGAAGGGACACTGGGGGGAGGTGGTAGTAGCCACCCTCTAAGGAGGATGTGGCCCAGGGCAGCCTGTGCAGCATGATGGCAGGGACAGGCTTGACGACGCCGTTCAAACACTCCGAGGAGCAGTGGGGCTTATCCCTTTGTCCTCGAAGGCTGGCTGCCGCTGGAGCCCTTCTGCAGAGCGTTCACGTCAAAGGCTTCACCGGGCATCTTGCTGTTCCGGGCAGTGTCGGAATCTGATTTCGTCGGGTCCTGGAGATGGACTCGGTTTGAGGGGGTTCACGGGAAAGGGCTGCAGCGCGTGTGTCGATCACTGAGCACAATTACAGATCAACTCTGCAGATGTGAACTTGCACTTTCAGCGCATTCATCAAAGCCTCGGGGGAGCTGACCTTGTCCCACCCGCCTCGTCCCCCGGGCCCCCGACGCTCCGGCTCCAGGCCGCCGCCCCCTCCCTCTTGCCTGCCCCCGCGTCCCCAGCGTTTCCTCGAGACGTGCTGCTGTTTGCCAACAGCCGCCAGCCACGAAAACAGCACTTTTCTTTAATCTCTGGACAGGGTTCCACTACAGCTTCCTGCAGGGATCGGCTAAATGGGAGGGAAGCCAGCGGTTGTGACAAGCAAGCTCGGCCACTGCGACGGGGGCAAAAGGGCGGGTGCTCCGTCCTGGAGCCGCAGGCTGAAGGACCCCCTAGGGAACAAGCTTTTACTGAGGGGACACTAAGGCCAGAAGGGGAAGAGCCCTGTCCAAGGTCACCTGGCTGGAGAGCGCACCAGGGACGTGCGACGCCTCGGGTCCTGCTCCGGGCCCGGGAGGAGTCTGGCGCGCCAGGTGGAAACCACCGCATATCCTCGCTGCCGGCGCCTCCGGCTCCCCAGCCCCTGCGAACTCCCTGCTCGGGGCCCGCAGGGCCCACCTCTGAGACTTCTTTCTCAAGGGCGTGGTTGTGAAGCGGCCCGCGGGCCGCGTGCCAGACCGCGCAACCTGCAGGGTGCCCGCGGGCCCCGCCCCTTGGGCGTCAGCCCCGCCCCCAAGCTGAGGTCCCGCCTTCCGCGCAGC
Source organism: Camelus bactrianus (assembly GCF_048773025.1). Lineage (NCBI taxonomy): Eukaryota > Metazoa > Chordata > Mammalia > Artiodactyla > Camelidae > Camelus > Camelus bactrianus. The sequence goes on along the minus strand of NC_133575.1, from coordinate 114,640,113 downwards.
GACCCCCGCCCCCGAGAGTGCAGGCTCGCCCCGCCCCTCGCGCCACATTCGCGGCGCCGCCCCACCTCATCCCCGCAGGGCACACCCCGGCGCCGGCGCTCGTGCGCGCCCCTCCTCCACCCTCCCGGCCGCGTCGCGCGCGCGCGCGCGCGCCGGTTCTGGTCAGACCCTGCAGTGGTGGCCGGGCTCCTCCCCCTGCGGCTCCGCCTCCTCCTTCCCCGCTCCTCGCCGACCTCCCCTCCGGGCGCTCTCGCGGTGTGCTCCTGTGGGTCCCGTCCGCCAGCTCCTAGCCATGGTGGCCTGGCGCTCGGCGTTCCTCATCTGCCTCATTTTCTCCTTGGCCACTCTGGTCCAGAGAGGTAAGGCGGGCGAGGGGCGCGCGGGGACCCCGCCCTGTGGACCCACGGGGCGGGGGCTCTGCGCTGGGGAGGCCGGGTGGTGCGCATGAGCGGCCCGGCCCCCGCCCCGAGGGCCTGCTGCAGAGGCGGCCGGCGGGCGGGCGTGGCCGCGCGCTGGGCGGGGGGCGGGGGGCGGAGGTGCGCGCCCCGGGCCCGCGGAGGCTGACCCCGCCGCGATCCTTGTGGCCAATGGGAGGGACTGGGAGCCTTCTGGGTGCTGGGTAGAAACAGCAAGAGTCATCTCTTGAAATCCTGAACAGGGTGTCACCACCGGTGACAACAGCTGTCTCCAGGCGATTGCCTTTGGGAAAACCTGGAAGAGAGCACCCGTTCCCATGAGCAGGGCTTCTCAAAATGTGTTTCAAGGCCACCTGCAGAAACAGCACCTGGGGAGCTTCCTGTACGCACTCCTACTTTGTCAGGATCTCGGCGGCGGGGATGGGGGGGTGGTGGACGGGGGACAGCGATGTGTAGTTCTGACCAGCTCCCCAGGTGCTTCTGGCTCCTGCCCCAGTGTTCGAGCCATTGGTGATATTTTGCCAAGGAGAAGAGAGACATTCTACCAAATTAAAGGAGCATGTTTCTTAGACCATCGCTACTCAAAGTGTGGTCCAGGCCCGCATGGGCATCACCTAGGACTTGCTAGTAATGCAGCATCTCAGGCCCCGCCCCTGACCTACTGATCGTCTTAGAATAAATGCAGTCTGTAGTTAAAAATAGAGTCTCCCAGAAGTACCAGCGGAATCTTCTTACACTTATATCACATCTCCACATCAGAAAAAGGGGTTGAGGAAAACACAGAAGTTGAGCACAGAATTGTGCTCATTACACAAAGGCAGATTCAGCTAGTGAAAAATATATGAGCTCACAAAAACTGTGTCCTAATACTGAGTCCTCATGAGGTTGGTGTTATATATAAGGAACTCAGGAAAACAGTAGACAGTCCAAGGAAGTTTTGCAAGAGATGCAGAAATGTTTCTCATGTGGGCAACCCTCAGGGAGTCTGTACAAGAAGAACCATTCACCATTCTACAAAGGAGCCGGGCTCTATTCTAGATACTGATACTACAGCAGTAAACAAACCTCAGACGCTATGCTGGTGGAGCTGACGTCCTGGTGGGGGAGAAAAATGAGCGCAAACACATCCCAATCCCTATGCTACATTGTTAGTGTCATGAAGAAAAATAAAGCAAGTTACAGGGTTGTTGAACTTTGTTTCATTTTTCCCTTTGGGGTGACGATTTCTATTTTGTGTATGATGCATTTGTGGGAAAAACTGTTAATCATTTGATTGACTTGCATCTTAATGATATGGGAAATCTGAAAATGGAAGCACAGAAAGGTTAGAAAAATACTCCCTTCAAGGCTATCTTCTGAAAGTCTTCAACATGGTATGCACATTGAGGAGGGGAAGAACATAAATGATCAGGTCTCAGATTTTCACCATCATGCGTTACACTACGTGAACTGAGAGGTGGGGGGGATACTGCGAATGAGTGCAGCCATTTTCCAGATGAGGAAACAGAGGCACAGAGAGGGGAAATGACTTGCCTCAGGTGACAAAGCTAAGACTTGAAGGCAGGCTTGTCTGATTCTACAGTCCTTGCTTTTAAGCACTAGGCATAATGCCTTTACACCTGGAGGCTGCCCTCCTTCTATGCCTTACTGGCCACGTGGCCTTGGGACAGTGTTCTGAACCTGGCCCGGTTTGCTCTTTCGTATGATGCCTAATAACCCACAGAAGTGTCTTGAGAGGACCAGGTGTGTGTCACCCTCAGATTTGCAGCCCTGCTAGCAGCTACCATTTCCTGAGTGCTTGCTGTGTACCACTTCACATCTATATTTTTTAAATTGCCCCAACAGTTTTGCTGGTTAGGTATTATCCTCACCTTGCAGATGAGGGACTTGGAATTATGGAGCCAGGATCTCACACAGATAAGACTGGTACCCAGTGATCTTTTTTATTTTAATTAAGAACACTGAACCAGGAGAAGCTTTTGCTTCAAGGCAGGGACCCGGTTTCTTGGATCTTTTGTTCAGAACAAGATGACAGATACGGATTTTGCATTGGTGGTCCCTTCTGGGGATCCAGGCAGTTAGTTTCAGAGCTGCCGTGTTAAAATGAACAAACACTAAACACGGGTGCCCATGTAGGTACCCACTGGCTGTCCGGGAGCCCCAAAGTGGAGGATCAGGTGGGTCTGCCCAAGAGCCACTTTATTCTGGGTCCTAGTCCTTAGTAAGGAGGTGTGACAGAGAAATCCTGGCAGGCCTCAGAAGGCACATGGAACCTCGAAGCATGGTTTGTGAAACCCCTCCAGATGGGGAAAGTTGAGACAGACTTGGGGTTCCCAGGAGTTTAAAAGGGTGGTTACCGAGTCGTTCCTGTTCTAATTACAGGTGGGTTTTTAGTCCACTGAGTATTTTACTAGTTCTGAAGAACTGCCTGAGGACGGGTATGTCACCTGTCTGCACCTCCAGAAATGGGAAGCTGTTCTTTTGAGGTTCAGGGAGAACCTCAGGGGTCCGGCTGGGTGGTAATTTTACGAGGGCTCTATTTCCCCAGTGTTTTCCATGCGCCAGGCCCTCCGTGTCTCACACACTTTGCACCTCTTAGCTACCCTGAAAGGTTGGCACTGTCACCCATGTCGTCTCCTCATGTCCATACAAGCAGCTTGCATACAGCCTTGAAAAGTAACTGAGTGGTAACTCAGATGAAAAACACGTGGTCCAGCAAGGTTTTGGACTTGAACTCAAGTTTATCTGAATAACCAAAGGAGGGGTCGTGAAGGCCAATCTGTCCAGGAATGGGGCAGGTCATAGAAATGTGAGAAGTGGCCGAGAGTAAGTGTGATCAGCGTGTTGGCAAACCTCCAAGTGCCTGCTCCCTTAAAGAGAGGTGGCCCAGTGGGGTGGGTACAGCTCAGCGGTAGAGCATGTGTTTAGCATGCACGAGGTCCTGGGTTCAATCCCCAGTGCCTCCATTAAAAAAGAAAAAGAGGTATCTAGCACTACCACCACACAGGACAAGTCACTTAACTGCTGCATGCCTCGGTTTCCTCATCTGTAAAATGGGGATAATACCACCATCCGCCGTGAGGGGTGGTTACTAGGATTAAATGGGTACAAATGAATAAAACACTTAGCACAACACCTGGCTCCGACTGAGCTCCGTTAATAACACTTACTCCAAGCCGCATTTTAAAAATCTACAGTGCAAACCTTATGCTAAGTGAAAGAACCTAAACACAAAGCCCCACATACTGCATGATTTAGTTCATATGTAATGTCCAGAGTTGGCAAATCCCTAGACACAGCAAGTAGATTAGTGGTTGCCAGAGTCTCAGGGGAACGAGCAGTGACTGCTTACTAGGTACAGGGTTTCCTTTTGGGGTGATGGAAATGTTCTGGAATTGGAGACAGGTGATGGATATATAACCTTGTGAATGTACCAAGAACCACTGAATTGTATACTTGCAAAGGGTGAGTTGTATGGTGTGTGAATTATATCCATTTAAAATAAATTCAGTGGTGTCCAAGCAGAACACCTGAAGGGGGCAGCAGCATGTGACTCCTGGCTTGGGGGTGCTCTTCAGGGCCTTTGAGCTTGGTCGGGCTAGGGAGAGGGTGGGAGCCCAGTGGGCTCCACATGCCGGTGGCACTGAGATCCAGGCAGAAGCCCTGTGGTCTGACTTGGGCTGGGTATGAGCCAGACAGGCCACAGGGGCTCCTGCAGGATTGGCCCAGAGCTGCTTCACCCTGCTTGCCCGAGCGCAGGAGTGGTCCCTGCAGAGGCGCATCCTGGGGATGCGATGCAGGGGCCCTTCCTTGTCTGGGATGGCTCAAGTTCGCCCTTACGCATCCCAGTCATCGCACTGGCCTGGCTGGGTCTGGGGACTTGTTTGCCTTTTAGTCTCACCAGTTTCGGTTGGTTTTCAGCCCCTTCCTCACCCCCGTCCCCTCCATCATTTTGGAACCAGGTAACACCAATGTGTGTGCTTGTTAAGCACACAAAGTCAAAAATCACCCAGGAGTCAGTGTCAGCAGGCACTGAGGAGGGGGCCTGAAGGTGCCTGCAGCAGGGATGACAGCAGCAAGGATGAGGATGACCAGGCTGTCTGGCTGCTCAGAGGGGAGGGTGGGGAGCAGCTGGTTTGGGTTCTGTGAGTTAAGGAAAGATAGTTTCCAGGTGCACAGACTTTTTCATTTGGGGTTCTTCCCCACGTGCTGTTGGTGCTTTTCATGCCATGTGTCCTCTCCTACCCTTTGCACTTAGCACGTGCATGGGGAGGCCTGGCTGCAGGGGTTCCTGGTCCCCAACCCAGACTTGGCCTCCCTGAGGCTTGCTCACAGGTCCACTGACCAGCCAGTCTTGGTTTGTATATAAAAGCTTAAAGTCAACCTAAACACATAATAGAAATGGGTGAGAAAATCTCTCATGCGGGTTGGTGTTCCAAATGGAGGTGGGTGGGAAGCTATAGTAGGCAGGGTAATAATAAGAATGCCCCCCAAAGGTGTCCACACCCTAATCCCTGGAACCTGTGACTGTGAGGTCACACAGTAAGGGGAATTAAGGCAGCAAATAGAATTAGGTTGCTAATCAGTTGGCCTTAAAATAAGATTCTCCTGGGTTATCCTGGCCGATTAAAGGACAAGGGTCCTTTAAATACAGAAGAGGGCGGTTGAGGAGTTAGAATCAGAGTGATGCCATGTGAGGAAGATTCAACTGATCACTGCTGGCTCTGAAGATGGAAGGTGCCCGGAGCTAAGGACTGCACACACAGCCTCGAGCAGCTGGAAAAAGGGCAAGGGAACTGGCTCTCCCATAGAGCTTCCAGAAGGAATGCAGCCCTGCTGATACCTTGATTTTAGCCCAGGGAGACTGTGTTGGACTTCTGACCTCCTAAACTGTAAGATAAAAGTGTGTGTTGGTTTAAGGCACTAAATTTGTTATCATTTACTAAGAGAAGCTAAGGGATGGGTATTAACGTCCTCTTCATTCTTTGAAAAAAAAAACTAGCTTGTGATGTCTCATTGCTTCAACTTTGCCAACTTAAATCAATCCTCAGTCTGCTCTGAGTTCAGGATTTTAAAGTAAATGCGCCAAAAATTGGACCGCAGTGATGTTCTTGGCGCAGCAGTGAGTGTTTTGAAGCACCTCTGAGGGCTCTGGAAGGCAGCTAGATGTCTTTTGCTGGGGTTTGATTTTTAAACTACTTCACGAGGAGGTTGGAGAGTGTGCCCCATGCCATGGGCCACCTGCAGTGGGGGCTACCAGCTATGTCCCAAGAGGCCTTTTCCATGCCCCCAACTCCCCCCACCCCAATCCTGACGGCTGCTTTTGAAGCAGGGTGCAGTCTGGGGCCAGCAGACAGACTCTCTTCTCTTTGTCCGGGCAGAGCCTTCCCCTTTGCTGAGGAGGGGGTGGGGAGTGTGCGGTCAGGCTCACCTTTGTCCCCAGGTGGGTTTCGGGGGAGGAACAGAGCAGAAATGGGTGGGCCTGGGCCGCCACTCCAGCTTCAGCTAATCCTGAGCTCTGTTTCTATTAGTTTTCTACTTGAGGCTGCTCATAAGATGTCAGAGGGCTCTGCAGCTTTAAAGCTTGAAAACATCTGTTTGAAGGAGAGGCTAGAGACAACATCTGGCTGGCCTTGCAAGGTGGTTCTGTTTGGGATTGTTTTCCAAATTAGAGGCAATACCCTGAGCAGGAAGCATTGTTGCAGAGCGGAATTCATTACAGGCGCTATGGCCAAAATAGAGCCAAGGCACCAAGCCGCTCATCTCGACATTCTTTTTATTTTTATTGCTGCTTCAGCTAGCCCCGGATGATGGAATTAACACGGGGCCGGCATTCCAGTGTGGCCCCACCATTTGCTGGCGACAGTTCCCTTATCTACACCAAGAGGCTGCTGACCTCTGCTTTGTTGGCCTCGCAGAATTGTTGGAGCAGCCAATTAATTGCTAATGCAAACAGGCTGTGTTGTCAAGATATTAGCAAAGTTAGGCTCCGGGGAGGGGAGGAGAATGGGAAAGGGGCCACCTGCCTTCCTCCCTCGCTTGCATTGGTTCTAATGAGAATTCAGGGGCTTTCGTTTACAAAAGCCTTTATTGACCAGAAGCAAAGTGCCCACCAAATTAGTGAGCTGGGCTCAAGAGTCCCAGTGAGCTGGGAGGAAGACCTGGAATTGAGTTGCTTTTCATATCCCTTTGGCTTCCTGCAGAATTCTGGGCTGTCTTGCAGGAGCGATCCTTTTTACTTTCTCACTATTCATTTGTTTGGCTCTGTCATCTAGCTTTAAAAAAAGGGGGGGGGTGCAAAAAAATCAAAGTAGTGCCTAACAAGAAACAAACAAGAATGGTATTTTAATCTTTCATTCATGAAAATGCAACATACCATGTGGAGTTGTAGTTCGGCACTCTCATTAACTTCCTCCCAGCACTTTACTTCCCACCCCTCCCCCAAAGCTGTTTCTGGCCAAGGTCAGTGATGACTTCCATGTGGCTAAATCTGAGGGTCATCTGACACTGCTGATCGCACCCTCCCCTGGAAGCGTTTTCTCCCCTTGGCTTCTGAAAAGCCAGGCTAGTCATTCCTTGCCTTTTCCCCTCACCTCTCTGATCTCACGGCTTGTGGGGATGCCCTGGGCTTTGTCCTTGGTCACCTGCTCTACCTGCACTCACTTCCCAGGTTCTTTCACGAGCCTCATGGCTTAAATGAAATCTCATCTGCATGCTTTTGACTTCAGTTTCTATCCCCAGTCCTGATCTCTCTTGACCTCCAGGCTCTTGCATTCAACATCCCCACGTGGTCATCCAATGGCCTTGCTGGCATTAAGTTATTGAAATCCTTCCTGGTTCAGCCGTTCTCCCCACTCACCAACTGACTCTGCCCTTCCTTCAGGATTCCTGGACCTCCCCATGATCCAGGAACCAAAGGGTTCGTGCCCTGTGCAGCCATATTATTGTGACTGTTAACCCTGCTTATACGCATCTTTAAAGGCCCTGTTCAAACCTTCTCTTCCCACCTGAGTAATTGGCAACGCCATCCTGCTAGTGGCTTTGGAACATCCCACACCTGATCTGTCAGCAGTCTGTAGCAGTGACCACTCTCAGAATCATCCAGACTCCCACCTCTTTTCACCTCCTCTTGGGCCACCTCCCTTGGCTGGGCCACCGTCCCCTCTCATTGGAGCCCTGGCAGTGACCTCGCAACAATTGTCTGAGTCTGCTCCTGTCCCCTACAGTTCAACTTCCACGCAGCAGCCAGACTATCTCTAGAGACCTCAGTCACTGGCATTGCATCCTTGCTCAGAACTCTTCCTGTTGTGATGAAAATAACATCTAAACCCTGACCGTGGCCTACAAGTCCCAACAGACCCGGGCCTGTGTGTACTCTCACCCATTCCCCTGGCTGACTTGCTGGTCCTGCAATATGCTAAGCACTCCATCACCTTGGGGCCTTCATGTTTGCCGTCCCCTCTGGCTAGAAGCTCCTCCCCTGGACAGATGTGCGTCCTCTCCTTCACTTCCCAAGTGCCCCCACCTTGGAGAGGCCACCCCTGACCACCCTCCCTGAAACTATGCCTCAAATACCCATCTACTCTCAGCCTGCTTGAGTTTTCTTAAAAGCCATTTCTCCCTTGATGCTATCTGTCTACCTGCTTCTTTGTTTACTGTCCCACTAGACTGTGGGCTCCATGACGGCGGGGACTTTGTTTTTTGCCTGCTTCCTCATGGTGTCTAGAACCACCCGTGGCGCAGTCAGGGACTCTGGCAGGAAATGGATGGAACGCTGGAACCAGGTCACTGCACATTCACTCAGAGGGTTGTTTACAAGGTAGGGGCAGGGTTAGGGGAGACCAGCAAGGGTTGGGAAGCCCCTTGGGTGGTGAAGTGCCATGAGGGGAGTGCTTACCGCCCTGGGCTTCAAGTGGCAAGGGGAGGAAGGAGTCCTGGAATCCAGTGTAGCTCGGGCTGCAGGGGGGTACCAGGCCACCTGTGCAGGGCACTGCCGCAGCCTGGAGGGTGGGAGCCAGAGGAATAAACACTGCGAGTGTTCCCACCTTCCAGTCTTTTGCTCCTGCCTCCCAATGGCTGCACCTGTGGGTCCTAAACTGTGCACCTAGGTGCCCTGGGGCACTGCAGGAACTCAGTGGCAGCGAACTCATGGAGGTACCATGGATATTTTTAATTTGGGGGGAAATGTAGCCACGTCTATTAATTGGTTGGAACCATCTACTTATAAATGGAGTGGTTAGGTATTTCTTTTGGTGGAAAGGTGTTACTAACCAGGGTTCTTGGACTCCTTAATCAATAGCAATTGATAAGAGGCCAGAGGAGAAATGCAGGCGAGGCTTTCTTGGGACTCATGCTGCAGCGTGGGGGTGCGAAACAAGGAACAGGTGCCCTTACTCACTCCCTGGCGGCCGCAGTGGCGGTGGTGGGGTGGGGATGAGCTGGTCCCTTAATCGGTTGGGGGCGGGTCCAGGGATCGGGCTGAGGGGTGTCTTAGGTGGCCTGCTCACCCCTTGGTGCTGCTGTGTGCAGGGATCATGCGCAGGACCCTGCTTCTGCTCCCAGCACCTCAGAAGTGGCAGTTGGATTTTTGATCTTTTTTTATCTTACTGTTCACAACTTGCCCCAACTGCGCATGTACACAGTTATTTTTAATTCCTTATAGTTTCTTTGTATTCTGTTGCTCAGTCCCAGGTGGCAGCCTGTCTCAGAGGTGTGGTGAAAAAGCCACTGAGACATGGAGGGAACCTGTGGGCTGAACCCAATCAGGAGTCAGAGGGCATGGAAGCCATTGATGTCGCCCTTGGTAGTGGATCTGCTGATGCCCGAGTGAGTGGCTACAGAGCCAGGATCAGCGTGGGGCACTGAGGGCAAAAACAGCAGAATAAAGCATGGATCTGCCCTTAAGAAGTTTATAGTCCAGACAGACCTGGAGGCAGCTACATGTAATAACTGTCACATGTGTCATCAGGGAGGCACCTGGGTTATACTGTTGCTGCAGTGCTGTCTGCCTAGAAGACCCTTGCCCCGATCATCCCCATGTTGAAGGCTGTTCCTGTCATCCTCTGTAATTAACCACTGCAAACTTAGCAGCTGGTAACTACTGAATTTGGCTGTAGATTCTGGAGAAGAATTTAGAAGAACACAGCAGGGATGGCTATCTCTGCTCCAAGGGGTCTAGCATCTCAGCTAGAAGACGCAAATGACTAGGGGCTAGAATCATCTGAAGGCTTTTCCCTGACATTTCATGAGAGATTGGCTCAGCTGGCCTGTTGCTACCTGGCCTCTGCCCGTGGTTTGGGTTTTCTTACAGCATGGTCATTGAACTTCCACTTAGGGCTCTAAGCATGGGTGTTCCAGGGGACAACGTGGGAATTTCACACATTCTCATTACCCCCCAAGGAAACGCCATGCCCTGTAAATGGTCACGCCCTGTTCTCTCCTCCCCCAGTCCCTGGCAAGCACTAATCTGCTTCGTGTCTCTGGATTTGCCAGTTCTAGACATTTCATATAAGTGAAATCACACAAGAGATGGTCTTTTGTGTCTGGATTCTTTCACTCAGCATAATGTTTTCAAGGTTCATCCAGGTTGTAGCATGAATCAATACTTCATTCCTTTTTAAAGCTGAATAATCCATTTTATGGACATACAGCACACTTTGCTTGCCTATTTATCAACTGATGGACATGAGCTGTTTCTACCCTTTGGCTATTGAACGCAGTGTTGCTCTGAACATGCACATACAATTCCTCTGCGCATCTGTGTTCAGTTCTTTGGGCTCTGCTCCTCGGAAGTCACGCAGCAGCACATTCACTGCATTCTGTAGGCTGAGTCATCTAAGGATAGTCCAGATTCAAGCTGAGAACATATATCCTACCTCTCAATGGAAGAGCATCAAAGAATTTTTTAGCCACAGTTTTAAACTGCCACGCAAATCTGCTGAGATTTCAAGGTCCAGACGAAATGCTGCATCTCCTGCAGAAGTAGTAACTGCTATAGCTCTACCAGGATGCATACTTCTCTGTGTCTTTATGAAACAATCACCGTGGTGCCTATTTGTTGTTGTACTGGTTACTAGCTCAGCTCTATTCCCCATCTTCCCTTGATGCCACATGCTGTCTTCAGCTGTCAGGTTCTTTCACTAATGAGGGGGATAGGCTGGCTGGCTCTGACGGTCCTTTAGCACTGATTCTCTGTGAGCTTGACCTGCCCTTATTTGCAGAAGCTTTCTCCGGGGCGGGGGGCGGTCTTCGCTGGAGAGCACAGTGACTAACATGCAGCTCCCTTGGAGGGGCTTGTAGAGCGTGGGTCTCAAGAGCCTTGGATGACCCCCATCGAGGTGAGACCGCCCAGGGACTTGCCTTTCTCCACCTATGACCATTTCTACTTGGAGAGGGTTTCTGGAGGGTTGAGCCCTTTTTTTTTCCCCTGGAGAGAGGCTATTGAGCAGTTTCTCAGCCATGGCACTACTGATGCTTGGGGTGGATTAATTCCTCAGGAGGGGCTATCCTGTGCATTGAAGGATATTTAGCAGCATCCTTGGCTTCTATCCACTAGATGCCGGCAGCAACCCCCTCCCAAGTCTGCCAACTCTAAGTGAGTCCAGACTTAGCCTAGTGTCGCCTGGGGGCAGAACAGCCCGGGGTTGAGACCCACTGCTGTAGAGACAGACATATCCTTTGTATTTCCACTCTCCATTTTCAGTATTCCTCATGAGTCACTGAAGTTTTCTGTCATCGTCGCATTGCCTCAGGATGGACACGTTAGAGTAAATCAGATCACAGAATCTTTCTGGATGGGTAGCAGCCAGCTGACTCTCGGAAAACACCCCAGGCTGCTTGGCGAGCTTTGAGCTCATCCTAGTCAGATCAGGTGCATCGTCCGTCTCTTTAGGAAGTTATCTTCTGCACAGACTCCCACAGATGGCTCAGCCCATCTATTTTGGGTTGATCCTCATTAGTTTCAATTTTAGCGGCCGACCTTGTCTTTTTTTCTAATACATTTTATGACTTTCTGAGAAACAGTGAAAAGGAATAAACAGAAAAATGAGCCAAAGACTTGACTAAGCAATTCATAAGAGAAGAAATCAAATTGGACAACAAACATATGAATAGATGCTCAACCTCATTTAGTAATTGGAGAGATGCAAATTAAACTCTAATAAGAAAAAATTACATACCCTCCAGTAGGCTACAAATTATAATGAAGTCTGACAATACCAGGTGTTTACATGGCTACAAGACTAATATGTGCTCTTTGTAGTAAACTTGCAAAATGTAGAAAAGTGTCGAGAAAATGCAAACCCCATTACCCAGGGTTAACCACCATTAACATATCAGAATACGGTATTTCAATGTATTGTTCTCTGTAGAAATATATATTTCACATTATTGGTATGGAGATTTCCCCTTTATTGTGAAATATGGCATAGATATTGAAACGTATGCAAGGCCTTTAACAAATAATTGTAAAGTGAAAATCTGTCATTGCCAGTCAAGCTGACAAATAGAACGTTGACAGCACCCGGGTGGACCTCTGTGAGTCCGTCTGTGATCACAGCCCTGCCCTCCCCACAGAGGCGACACTAGTCTGCTTTTTGTGCAGTTGTTTTGTTTGCTTTATACGTCTACCAGCTCTGCTTGTGGCCCTGAATAATATAGTTGAGTTTGGCCTGTCTTGTAGCCTGGTAGAAATGCAATCACACTGTATGTAGGTTTTTGTGTTTTGCCTCTTTCCCCCCACATTGCTAATATGTGTGCTTGTGGCTGATGCATTTTCATTGCCAAGTATTTTTTCCAGTGTTTGAGTATATACCACGAGGATTTGAATATCCCACGAGGTTTTTTTTTTTAATTCATCCTCTTATTGATGGACGTTTGGGTGGTTTCCAGTTTTTGATTGTTTCAAGGAGTGCTGCTGTGAGCATTCTGATGCAGATATGTACAAACTTCTCTAGGGTACTGGTTCTTTTTATTTGAAGTATACTTGATTTACAGTGTTGTGTTTCTGGTGTACAGCATAGTGATTCAGTTGTACATATATATATATATTTCATGTTCTTTTCCATTATAGTTTATTGTGAGATATTGACTATAGTTCCCTGTGCTATACAGTAGGACCCTGTTGTTTATCTAGGGTACTGGTTCTTAAACATTGGTCTTGGTACCCTTGGAGGGCCCCCAAGGCCTTTGCAGGAGTCCACAAGGTCCAACTATTTTCATAATAACACTAAGATGTTAAATGCCTTTTACATTACTTCCTCATGAGCGTACAGTGTTTTCCAGAGCTGACGTGACATATAACATCATTACCCTGGCTAATGGAATGTGTGCTTGTGTCTTCTTGTGTTTTACATTTTTCTCAGTTTTAACTTCTAATATCACAGATATGAATTGGATATAACCCACATAGACAAAAGGTTTTTGAGAGTCTCAATTTTTGAGTGTATAGAGTCCTAAGGGCCAAAAAGTTTGACCATTGCTGTCCTCAGATTCTACGTAAGAGTGGAGTTTCTGGGTTATGTAGTATTTGTAGCTTCACTCTTTCAGGTGATGCCACACTGTGTCCCAAAGTGGTTGTACCACTTTACATTCCTATCAGCAAAATGTATGAATGTTTCTGTTGTGCAACAGCTTCATCAACACTTGCTACTGTCAGACTTGAGTATAATTTTAGCTACTAGTGGGTGTGTCATATTTTTATGGTTTCATTCGCTTTTCTCTGGTTACTCATGAAGTTGGGCATCTTTCCATATGTTTATTGTCCAATTTGATTCCTTTATGAATCACCTGGTCAAGTCTTGGCTCATTTATCTATTCTTTTTCTATGCTTTTCAATCATGATGCTTTATTTCCCCATGTGCTTGGTTATTTTTGGCTGTCTATTACTCATTGCCCTTGAAATATATATGTGGGGGCTCTTTGAAGTCTAAGATAAATGTACCTTCTTCTAGAGAAGACTGTATTTGATTTTGTCAGGTGCCTTAGGACATTACTAGCCTGGAAGCACCTAAAATGAGTGCCCAACCTTTTCCCCTTGTTTTCCCAGCACCAAGGCAACCTTCCTTGCAGTCCTCCGGAGCTGAGTTGGGAAGGGGCAAGTTTGTTTCTGAGTCACCCTTCCCCCAAGGGTGTAGTCCTCTGGGGCCCCAGTTTAATCGGGGAAGAATTTTCTATTAGATGCCTTAACTTAGGTGCTCATGGGCCTGAACTACAGTCCCCTTTGCCTGTCTTGGAATATTGCCAAAGTCAAAGGCAGGGTTTGTCCAGGCTGGCAGATAGCTGTGGGGCAGACAGCTGGGTGTGCACAGATGGGCTCCTACCTCTCTGGATTTCCTGCTGTCTCTTAGGTATTGTCATTTTTTTTTAACCATCCTGTCAGTCCTTCAGTGCTTTTAAGGGGATGTTTTAAAAATCAACCATTTAAATTGTTTTTAATTGGAAGGTTTGTCCAAATAATCCATCTTGCCATTACTGGAAATACAAATTGATGTATCTTTATCCTGTTTGTGTATGTAACCTTATATTGTGTGTATTTTCTTACATAATTAAAATTGTTTTGAGTATATGACTTTTGATGGATATTGAGGTGGACTCCAGGTCTTTGCTATTATAAATTGCATTTCAGTAAATCTTTGTACATATTATTTGGCTGAGGATAATGGTACCTAATTACCAGTTGGCTGGCAGAAGTGGGTGAGATAAGGTATGAACCTTAGTCAGTGCTCAGTTGCTGTCAGCCTTTGTGACTGTTCTTCTTGCAGACGCACATGAGGTGGCCGAGGGGGCATGTGGAGCCTGCCTGCCTGTGGAGGAGGAGACAGTCTTGTGCTGAGAGTGTGGGGATCCAGCTAGACAGTGAAGATTGGAAGGAGGAATATCAGGCGACAGGGGGACCAGTGAAGGAATGTGGGTTGCCCAGGTACCCCGAGGGCCTGGCTTGAGTCACCAGCCCTGAACTGGTGGCTGTGCTCATGCCTGTCAGCACAGGGATGGGAGACTTGCCACTGCAGGGTGGCATCACCCCAGAAGGCAGAAAGGCTGGCGGCAGGATCAGGATCGCTCCTCCAAGTGTCAGTCTCCTCTGGGAGGGGTTAATGAAGTGCCATCTGGCACCCTGCTCTGTGCAGAGCCAACGGGGATGAGTCAGGCGTTGGCCTTGCTATACAAAGCTCCCAGAGTAGTAAGGACAGAGAGCGGGTTCCCCTCTCAAAGCTGGGGATGGGTAGGGCGAGAGCAGAGCGCTGTAACCGGGATTGCTGATGCTGGCTCCAGTCTCCGCCTGGACGATGTGCGAGGAGGGTGGGGAAGCAGCCGAAAGCCGGGAGGAGAACAGGAAGGACTGGCCGTGGGCTGCTTGGCAGGCTCTGCGAGGTCTGGCCAGGACTGGGAAGACAGGGCCAAGACTGGAGAGTGGCATTTCCAAGGCGGCGCAGTCTCTTGTGCAGAGTGGGGATGGAACTGCCTTTAGCAAAGCGAGGCGAGTGAAGGCTGTTGGAGATGAGGAAGGAGGCGAAGGGGCCGAGAGCAGGATCTGGAGGACCCCCAGGCCACAGGTGTTCACATTCTAGGTTGACTTGGGGTAGAGAAAGAACCCAGCCAGTGCTGGACAGCTCCACTGGCTCCCTGATGAAGAGGGAAGATGCTGGAAGACAGGAGAGGGTGGCCTTGAGGAAAGGGGCAGCCACAAGGTGGCTGCAGCCTCAGAAGAGGAGGGAGGGCTAACTGAGGGCGAGGGTGGGTTTCTTGGAGTGTCTGATCTATCTAGAGGATGAAACATGCAAAAAGCCATAAAGGTGCTTGCCTGTGGTTGCAGAGGGGACCTTTATAACCACTGAACGGCAGAGGCCTTTGTGTAGCAGGTTGATTTCCCTTCCCCTCCCACCACTTGAAATAGTTCCATTTTTCACATACCATGACATTCACCCACTTAAAGGATACAGTTCAGTGGGTTTTAGTATATTCAGAGTTGGGCCACCATCACATCACATTTTGGGACATTTTTATGACCCCCTAAGCTGCCCCATACCCTTTAGCAACCCTTTTCCAGTTCCCCCCTTCCACCCTGGCAGCCACCAGTCTGCTTTGTTCCTGTGTATTTGTCTGTTTTAGACACTTCATATATGTGGAATCATACAATGTGTGGCCTTTTTTATTGACGTATAGTTTATTTGCAATGTTGTGTTAGTTTCAAGTGTACAGCAAAGTGATTCGGTTATACATATACATATATATTTTTTCATATTCTTTTCCATTATAGGCTATTACAAGATATTGAATATAGTTCTCTGTGTTTTACAGTAGGTCCTTGTTTTTTTAATCTACTTTATGTATATTAGTATGTATATCTTGAACCCAAACTCCTAATTTATCCCTCCCTCCCTCCCCTTTCTCTTTTGGTAACCATAGTCAGTTTTCTATGTCTGTGAATCTATTTCTTGTTTGTAAATAAGTTCATTTGTATCATTTCTTTTTAGATTTGGTGTGCATCTGGTTTCTTTCAGTGTCAGCACAATGTTGTCAAGATTTATCCATATTGAAACAGGTGTCCATACTTCATGCCTTTTTTTAATCCAAATTCTGTTTTGACTGCATATACACATTATATTGCATGTAAATACATATATACAGTATGCTGCACATTTTTTTAGTTTACATATATGTACTAATTATTGTTTCTAAGAACAGATCTTTAGCTTTTTAAACTTACATAGTTATCAAAAGATTAAAGCCAGCTACAAAATAAAAATCAACAGAATGCAGTAATCCAGTCATAAAGGACAGTCAAATGTGCTTACACATATTCAAGAAATAAAAATAATTAGTTCATTTGTGTCCTTATTGTTATTTTTTAGATTCCTCAAATAAATGATGTCATATGGCATTTTTCTTTCTCTTTCTGGCCCACTTCACTTAGAATGATAGTCTTCAGGTCCATCCATATTTGCTGCAAATGGCATTATTTTATTCTTTTCATGGCTGAATAGTATTCCATTGTATATATATACTACATCTTTATCCAGTCATCTGTTGGTGGACATTTGGGTTGTTTCCATGTCTTGGCTATCGTGAAAACTGCTGCTATGAACATTGGGCTGCATGTGTCTTTTTGAATTTTATTTTTCTCTGGATATGTGGCCAGGAGTGGGATGGCTGGATCACATGGTAAGTCTATTTTCCATTTTTTAAGGAACCTCCATACAGTCCTCCATAGTGGCTGCACCAATCTACACTCTCACCAACAATGTAGAAGGGTTCTCTTTTCTTCACACCCTCTCCAGCATCTATCATTTGTAGGCTTCTCAATGATTGCCATTCTGGCTGGTGTAAGGTGATATCTCATTGTAGTTTTGATCTGCATTTCTGTGACAATTAGCAATGCTGAGCATCTTTTCCTGTGTCTATTGGCTATTTGTGTGTCTTCATTGGAGAATTGCTGTAAAAGCCTGAAATTAGAACATTATCTAACACCATGTACAAAAAAATAAACTCAAAATGGATTAAAGACCTAAATGTAAGACCAGATACTGTGAAACTCCTAGAGGAAAACACAGGCACAACACTCATGGACATCCATTACAGCAATATGTTTTTTGAACCAGCTCCTGGAGTATTGGAAATAAAAGCAAAAATAAACAAATGAGCTCTATTTAAGCTTAAAAGCTTTTGCACAGCTAAGGATACCAACAACCAAATGAAAAGACAACTTAGAGAATGGGAGAAAATATTTGTAAATGATGTGACTGACAAGGGACTAATTTCCAAAATATACAAATAGCTCATACACCTTCATATCAAAGAAACAAGCAACTCAGTCCAAAAATGGGCAGAAGACCTAAACTTCATGCCTTTTATGGCTAAATAGCATTGCATTGTATGGGTATAAGACATTTTATTATATCAGTTTATCAGATGATGGACATTTGGGTGGTTTTTGCTCTTTGGCTCCTATGAATACTGCTGTAAACATTCACACATGGACTTTTGTGTGAACCTAAGTTCTCAATGATCTTGGGTAGAATTGCTAGGTCATATGGTAAACACTGTGTTCTACTTCTTAAGGAACTGTCAGGCTTTCTTACAAAGCTGCTATGTCATTTTACAATCCCACCTGCAGCATATGAGGGTTCCAGTTTCTCTACATTCTCACCAATGCTTATTTTCTGGGGTTTTTTTGTTTTGTTTTGTTTTTTGAGAAAAAATACATCCTAATGATGTAGCATCTCATTGTGGTTTTGATCTGCATTTCCCTAGTGACTAATGAAGTCGAGCATCCTTTTCTGTGCTTATTAGGTCATGTTCTTGAGTGGAAGTCTGTCTAATGCAAAGGCCGCTACACTGGGAACCAGGAGGTCTGGAGCTCACCCTAGCCATGCTCTGGCCCACAGCGGGCGCTTCATGTTGCTTGTTAGATTGGTATATCCCCAGGGACTTTATGGTATATTGTTCTTGTCTTAAATGTATCTAACCATCCCCATCCCTACCTGAGAGCAGGGACCTTACTAATGAAATCCATCACTTACTGTCTATGTTTTCATTTGTCACCCTCTCCCTTTCCTTGGTTCCTTTCACCCACCTAAAAACGTGCTTAAGTTTTCCTTCATCCTGCGATCTCTCTCCTTCCCTTGCCTCCCTTTTAAGCTAGTGCTCCATCTCCCTGCCCCTCCACATCTCCACTCCCCACCCTTCCTCTTCATCTCCCTTTATTTTCTCAGTCACACTGGAGTGTGGCTTCTGTCATTTGCCCCACTGGTCTGCTGAAAGGTTTCACAGAGGCCATCAGGGCAAATGTATATGTTAAGTACATTCTGAAGTCACAGGTCCCAAATGATTGACACTGGTGACCTCACCAGGGTGTGGAATTGGAAGGAAGAGGGTAATTCTCCCTCCTTCCTGTAGGGTTATGTGGGAAGATGCACACAGAGAGCTGCTTGAATTAGTTTAGGAGCAAGCAGACAATGGAAGTAGCAGGGCAGAGAACTGATAACTTAAAATTGGTGGCAGGAAATGTCTAAGGCCAGTGATGTTTGTATGGTGGGCCCCAGAGGCCTTTGAATTGACATTGGGGTCAAGTGTTGTCTGTCAACACAATCAGTGATGCAGCTGGGCCATTCAGGTACTGTGGTATGAAAAATGTATTGAGATATTGCTCTGATTAAACAAATTGCAGAAATTTTAGAATCTGATGGGGCAGGCCCTTCTTAAATGACTCTGAAATTTCATATTTCCCTATGCATACTGTAGGGTCAAATTTTCAAGTTAAAAAAAAGACCATTGGGATTTTGATTGGAATTGTATTGACTAGGTTGATTTTTAGGAAAGCTGACTTAAAAAAAAAACCCAGTAGTAAATTTTCCCTTCCAACACTGGTTTCTCTATTTAGTTCTATGTTCCTTTTTTTTTTTTTCCATTTTATAACTTTCTTCATGTTCTACCTCACATTTCTTGTTAGGCTTATTACCGAGGATTTTATATTCCTGTTATAAGTGGAATTTTTTTCTCATTAAATTTTCTAAGTGATGATTGTTGGTTTCTGAGAAAGCTATATATATATATATTTTATTACCAACCACCTTACTAAACAATCTTTACTTCTCTTAATTTAATTTTTTTATAGAAGAAACTTCTTTTTCCTTTTTAATCTATTTTTATACATAGTGGCTAACATTTGTAAATCTCAAATTCCCAAACTTATCCCTTCCCACTCCCTTTCCCCGGCAACCATACAATTGTTTACTATGTCTGGCACATCTTTTTCTGTTTTGTAGATGAGTTCATAGTGTCCTGTACTTTTTTTTTTTTTTTTTAAGATTCCATATATGAGTGATATCACATGGTATTTTTCCTTCCTCTTAGTTTTTCACTTGATTCTCTTGGTGTTTCATATCACGTGCAGATAGCAATGGCACTGCCTCTTTTCCAGTATTTCTCTTTTTCTCCCCCCTTGGTAATCTCTTCTCTGGTTCTACTGGCTGGTACACCCTGGACTGTGTTAAATAATACTGATGCTAAGGGGCCTCTTTGCTTGTTTGTGACTTTGATTTGTGATATATTGTTTTGTCTTATTAAGGATAAATCCTCACTCCTATTTTACTAAGGATTTGAATTTTTAAAAAATCAGATTTAGACATTGAATTGTTATCTAGTGGTGATTTGGTATCTCAAGATCTGTGTGTTCCCCTTTAACTCACTGAGATAGTAAATCATATCACTAGACCCCTCCTAGTGAGCATCCTTGGCAAGCCCACCGTGGGCTTTGGATGTATTCCTTCTGAATACACAATTGGGTTCTAGTGGTGCATATTTTTTTTCTATCAGTATTCAAAAGTGAGGTTGGTCTGTAGTGTACTTTTTTCTGTGCTCCTTTTTCCAGGTGTTATTAAAAGATGGGAAGTTTTTCTCATTTCTGTGCTCTAGAAAATTCGAACAGTAGAGACATCTTCTGTCTTTTGAGGATAGAAATAATTCTCCTGCAGATTGAGCCTGGTTGATTCAGGGGTAGTTCATATACAGCTTTCCCATTTTTCCTCATGATGCTCTATTTAGGTTTTCTCTATTATATTCTATCTATATGTTAGGTTTTGTCTTTCATGTTGACTAATTTTTGAATATTTATGTAGCTCTAGAATAATAGCCATTTAATCCAGTTGACTATAAGCTCCATAAAGGCAGGATGTTTTTGTCCTTCCTGTTTACTGGTGTATCCCCAGGACCTTGAACAAGGTAGGGCACGTAGTAGATGCTTATAAATATTTGCATAATTGTTTGATTTCCTTTGTGTTAGTAGTTAAACTTCTCCTTTCTCAGTCCTAATATGTGTATCCATTCTTTTCTCACTTTTTCTTGATTAGGTTAGTGCGTGACTTATCCCTTTGGTGGTGATTGTTTTAAAGAAACCTAGGGCAGAAGGAGCACCTATTAGAGGAAAATAAGTCCAGTTCGCATCACCCTGCTTCATGACAGTATTTGATGCGAGAAGATGTCGGGACAATACCTCTGCACAGCTTTGAGAGAATAAGTGTGTGATCCAAGTCGTTATTCTCGTAAAGAGGCAACAGAAAGGCATTCTGGAAAATTCAAGGCTTCATGTACCCAAATGTTGATAGGCTTATTTGTAATTGCCAAGCACTGGAATCAGTTCCATTGCCATTTGATGGGTGACAGGATAAACTGTGATACCTCTACCCTGTGGAATACTACCTAGCACTTAAAGAGAACAGACTGTTGATATGCACAGCCACCTGGATGAGTCTCAGATGCCCTATTCTGTGTGAAAGAAGCCAGTCTCAAAAGAATACATACTGCAATATTCCATTTCTATGACATTCTTGAAATAACATTTAGAGAGATGGAGAAAAGATTAGTGGTGGTCAGGGGTCAAGGGCAGGTGAGGGGAAAGGGGAAAGGTGGGAAAGAGATGGATACTGTTATAAAAAGGCAGCATAAGGGATGCCTGTGCCAATGGAATTGTTCTTTATCTTGGTTGTTGCAAACTTCTTGGTGTCAGAATCCTTTGTTCCTGTGCACATTGGTCAGGTCATGGTGTCCCTGCAAACCTCCAACAAAACAAATGTAATTTTCTATTCTGCAACTTTTAATCTCTATATGAATGGAAAAGTGTTACAACCTTAAAGGTCAGAGCCTTGAGACTATCCTGTATATTTCAGGCTCTAGGCAACCTTCTTTTACAAAAAGTGCAGAACCAGCAAGATTAAGCCCAGGAAACAGCACAGGGTTTAAAAGTCAAAGGAACAGATCCAACATGGAGTCAGATTTGTTTTTTTCTATTACAAGCTGAAATCATAGAAACGGGTGGCATCAGGCTGGGAGAGTGGGTGAACATGTACGGCAGCTATCTGGGGAACACTAAAATTGAAGGGGTAGACAGAGTAGGACCAGCAAAGGACAATGCGCAGCAGGAGAGGACAAGAGCTGGAGAAAGAAAATGTCGTGGACTTTTAGGACATGGGGTTTCAAGGAAGGTTGCTCAGTGGTGTCAGATCGGTGGAGGGTCAGAAAGAGGAGTCTTCAAGTCTGCCATGTGTGAACCTGGATATGGCATTTCTTCCCCTAGCTGATGTCACCTCCTGTGCTCCCCAGATGGGTGGATGGTGTCACTGTTCCAGCCTATATGCCAAGGGACACATGTAGGCAGCTTATCCTTCCATTCCTGTCACCCCTGAAGCCCCTCAACTAGCTCTACCTTCCTCATGTGCCCTCCTTGTCCTTTGCCCGCTACATACTCAGTTCCAACCCTCCCATTTTATCCCTGCTCTCTGACAATGACAGGCTCCTGCGCCCCTGGGGCTTGACTCAGGAAGTTTCCTCTGCTCCCAGAGAATGTCTGCTCGCCCTTCCGAACTGGGCTCAGCTGCCCCTTACTCCTTAAAGCTGTGACTGTATAGCACCTGACATGCGCAGCTGCTGCGACCTCTGTTCAAGTATCTCCACCACTGGACTGAGGTTAAGAACTCTGTTCTCTTCTTTCTCTTTCACCCAGCCCCTGATACCTGGTGGGTGTTCAATGTTTGGTGACTAAATAGTTCTGTGTGAACTTTTTTGTTCTATGATCCTATGAAAAGCATTCCCTGAAGATATCCTTAAAATGAGAACTACTTAAGACATTGAAAATATGGTTGGATTTACAGAACTCTGAAGCACAAGCATCAGGGCCGGAACACTTCTGTTGTGTCCAAGCAGGTCGTATCAGCCCTTGGAAGTACACCCTGTTTCGTGTTGGGGCGGTCAGGCTGAGAGCCTGGTTAGGGGCCAGGTGTATTTATAGAGAGCATCCGCAGGCTGGCTCTGGTTTTAGATGCAAGTGGGGGCCCGGCCAGCCAGACTCCAGCCCGGTTTCCTGTACTCTCTGACCCAAATCCTCTTCCCACTGGCTCCCCTGTGAATGTCCTCTTGAAATGCAGTTTTCTTTTTTTAGGGCTTAAAAAATTGATGTATAATTCACAGACCATAAAATTAATCCCTCTAAAGTAGAAAACTCAGTGGCATATAGGACATTCACAAAGTCGTGTGACCATCACCTCTGTCTAGTTCCAACACATTTTCATCACCCAAAGAGGAAAACTCACACCCATTAAGCAGTCTGCATTCTCCCCTGCCCCAGCCCCTGGCAACCACTAATCAACTTTCTGTCTCTCTGTATTTACCTATTCTGGATGTTTCATATCAATGGAATCAGGCAGTAGGTGGCCTTTTGTGACTGGCTTCTTTCACGTAGCAGAAGCTTTTCAGGGCCCATCCAGGTTGTAGCAGGTGTCAGTGCTTCATTCCTTTTTTATTTAATAGAGGGACTGGGGATTGAACTCAGGACCTCATGCGTGCTAAGCACACGCTCTAGCACTGAGCTGTACCCACCCACCCCAGTTCCTTTCTTTTTTTATCCCTGAGTGATGTTCCACTGCATGGATAGTCCACTGGAAGTAGACTCCAGCTCTGTGAGGCCACCCCTTGTACCTGCCTTGTTTGTGGGCATTCCCCAGGGCTGAGACCAGAGCTGCGCACCTCGTCGTCGTCCTGCTCATCAGTGGCTCTCTGTTGGATGAGTGAATGGAGGTGCCTGTTGGGTGATTCTTGGCATCCGCTTGCATTCTGCAGAAGAGAGCCAGCCAGGAATTTTTCTTCCTGGGCTTGGAGGCAGGCTGCAGTCTGGGAGGGTGGGACCTCACAGTGTGGAGAGGGGAAGGCTGTGTATTGGGGCTGTAGATGGTAAGTGAGCCAGTGAGCAGGCTGGGGCAAGCCTGGGCAGGATCCTCTTCCAGGAGGTCTCTTTAGAGGGGAGATGTCCAGCCTCTCTGGAGTGAGGCGCTGCTCCAGAGCCGAGGGGAGCAGCAGGTCCGCACAGGGTTCCTAGTCTCCTCCCCTCCTGTCCCTCCGTGTCCTCCTCCCCAACACTGACTTGAGGGGGAAGGGGGTCTTCCATCCGGCCTCCACACCTCCTTCTGAGCTTGGCTCCTTCCCACATTTGTTGTCATTACCATTTTTATTGGAAACATGTCATATTTTGAAATTAGGGAGAATTGGCATCTTTATGATATGGCATCTTCCTATCTACAAACTACTTTGTCTTTTCATTTGTTCAAGTCCTCTTTGGTTTTTTAATACACTTGACCCTTGAATGATGCCGGTTTGAACTGCACAGCTCCACTTATACATGGATATTTTTCAGTAGTAAATACTACAGTAGCACACAGTCTGTGGTTGGTTGAATTCGTGGATGCAGAGGAACAGTGGATACAGAGGGCTGACTGTAAGTTACACGCGGATTAACCCCCATATTATTTGAAGATCAATTGTACTGTTTTAATTTTTTTCTTCACTTAGTTCTAGTATAGTTCCTAAGTATCTTTTAAGATTGAGGTATAATTTACATACAAGAAAATGCTCATGTTAAGATTTTCAGTAATGTTCTTCAGTAGTGTTTTAAATATTTTTGTGCACTCGGTTCTGGTAAGGTTGTTAAGTTTTCTTTTTCTTTTTGAGGTATGATCTACCTATAGTTAAATTCTAAGGTATTAAGATCCTTAAGTTCAATCCATTTTGGCGAACGCATATCCAGACAGAACATTTTCATCACCCTGGAGAGTTCTGTTACATTATTTCCCAGCCTCTCTCCCACAGACAACCACTGATTTGATTTTACCCCATAGGTTAGTTTTGTCTCTTCTAGAGTGTCATAGAAACAAACCATATTGACCCTTTTGTGTCGGGCTTTTTTTTTCCATGCAGCATAATGTTTTCAAGGTTCATCCATGTGATAATACATGTCAGCTGTTCCTTTTCTCGCTGAGCAGTTTTCCATTGTCTGGATGTACCACGGTTGATCCATTCCCCTGTCCACAGACATCCAAGTGGTTTCCAGCTTAGCACTGTTACAGATCAAGCTGCTGTGAACAGTTGTGTCCAAGGCTTTTTGTAGATGTAGGCTTCATTTCTCTGGGATGGAGACCAAAGAGTAGAATTGCTGACTCATAGGTGACGACTATGTTTAACTTTTTAAGAACCTGGTAGAGTTTTCCAAAGTGTTAGCATTTTCCCCTCCCACCAGCAGTGTATGAGCGTTCCAGTTCCCCCATGTCTCCTCCCATATCTGGTGCTCCTCAGTTTCTCTGACTTTGGTTTTTCTGTGGTTCAGATCTCCTCCACCTTCATTCTTCTGAAGGTTCATCTTCATCTTGGATTGCCCGTCTTCTCTCCACCCCTTGCTCCTAGTACTTTTCTGAATGTACACACTTGTATGTTGCTTTCCCAGGAGTTTTGAGAGCCAGGGGATATACGTGTGCTTGGTTGGTCCACCGTCTGGATCAGGAAGTCAGGGTGGATTTCTCGTTATCTGAGCAGACTCTAGAGTGGCATCCTCTCTTGAAGGTTCCTATGAAAAAGGACCAACTACTCTCCTGTTTTGTAGTCTTCCTCTTTTCTGCATTTGTTTTCAAAGCCACAAAGAACAAAAACGACTTGTTTCCTCCAAGCCTTCCGATAAAGGAATATTAACCTTTCAGCCTAATGTGTGCTGCAGGTCCAAGAATAACTTATTTAGGAAGAAATGGTACTGTTGACATTTTACATGACTTTAAATGTTAAAGATCTTTTCTTGGGTAGGATGGGGTGGAAAACCTCCACATGAGACAGAGGTGGAAGGCGAGGGTGGGGATTGTTTCGCTAGGCTTCCGGGAGTCCTCGGCCCCAGCCTGCTTGTCGGATGCGCAGCTGGCACCATCTCCTGGCTCTTCTCCCCTTTCTTAGGAGTAGATGGGTGCTGGGTCCTGCTTGTCATGTCTTCAGGAAAATAACTGCTTGGTGCTTTTCCCTCCCTCCCAGAGCAACACAAGCTCTCCCCGGAGGGTTAGGGGCTCTAGGGCTGGTAGGAAGTGGGTGCAGTGGGGTGTGGCAATGGCTCTGGCTGGCATAGCCCCTGTTGGAGGGTTATAGGAGGTGGGGCATTTCTTGCGACAGCAATGCCTGGGCCTCGGCTGGGGGGAGCACGTGAGAAGGAAATCCATCATCCATCGTGACCAGGCATAAAAATATCTCATAAACCACACTGTAACTTTGGGGGACTGATGTATCGTTTAGGTTGTTACGGTTTCCAGAATAGAGTATGATGCTTCTGGAGAGCAGGATGAACAAGTTGGCACCGTACTAAACTGCCAGAAAGCAGTTTCATTAGCTAGAAGGCGTGGCTACTTTTTGCTCCCGCCTCTGAAAGTAACGGCTCAGAAATCTCTGCACTGTCCGCCTGTCTTTGGCTGGCTGTTAGTCCATCAGGAATGCGTCGTAGAAATACGAACACACTCTTGGAAAGGAGTATTCCAGCCCCGGAGGGCAGCCCAGGCTGCCAACTTTAAACACCTCCTTTCAACAGAACTTCTTGCCACCAGAGAGGCTGTGGGTGGGGGTGGGGAGAGGAGGGAAGAAACCTAATTATGCAAATTTTGATCTTAAAGCTTTATTCATGTGTTTCCTGGCAGGCTGTTCTTTAATCTCAAGAGCAAGATTGCTCAGAATTACCATATATTCCAGTTAATTGCATTAAAATTATGGCAAAGGTTGTTTTTGCTATAATCAAGAGTGATTTTGATTAATACTTGTGAAATCAAATACCTCACCAGCGGCAGGATGAGAACAACCTTCTCTGTCCGCAGGCCCTTCTCTTCCTCCCGCCTGTCTCTGCAGAGGCCACAGATGCAAGCAGATGTGGAAGGCTTTTCTCTTTTAAACCTACTTGTTTATATCGATATTCATTTTTAGAGACAATTTCTCAAAGAGGGATTCTGGTTATTTGCTTCTGTCTTTAGTGCAAAGGTTATAATATAGACCTTTATGGAGGAAGGGAAAGGGAGGGCACTAGAAGAGGTCTCAGCTGGTGACAGTGACAAGAGCATCTGCCATCTCCTGGCGGGCCATCAATGACCTGGCAGAGATTGGGTGCTCTAAAGGGCGCCTTCTGTTGGATCAGTAGAGCGCCTTGGGGAGATGGAGAAGCCTGCTGGAGAAGACATGACCACGCAGGTGGACAAGTCGTTAGAATTACATCCAGATGAGACACACAAAGTGAAAATAAACTATAGCACAAAGTAGATACAGAGTGCTTGCTTAGAGGACCAAGGTGGTGACGATGTGAAAGACATGGCTGGATTCAAGAGAGATTTTTTTTTCAGTTGAACTGACTGGCATCATTGCTGGGTTGGATGTGGGTGGTGAGGGGAAGGAAAGAGTCAAGGGTAACAAAATGTCCGCATTTTCCAGCCTGAGCAGCTGTGACTGGTTCCCGTTTCTCAGTGGGTGATAATTTGGGGAGGCTGGTCTGGGGAAGGAAAGGAGAATGTTTGCTTTTAGCCTCACATAGAGGCAGCCTGGCGAACCAGTGGGGGATCCTGGAGTTGCAGCCTCACAGCCCCGGGGTGAAATGCTTATTCCCCGGTAAGGGTTGGGATCAGACCCACTTGGCAGAGGTAGTCACGAGAGCATTCTGGGACATGATGGATGAGGTAGAACATCTAGCACAGTGCCTGGTATGGATGAGGCCCTCAAAATGTGTGAGAAGACTCTTCCAGAACCTTCCAGCTGCAGTAACAACCCCCAGAGGGAAGATTGCCTGTCTCCTCCATCAGAAGAATGGTTAGGAGTTCAACTTGGCAGGAGGCCCAGGAAGTGTTAGGCCAACATTGATGGAACGGTGCCCTCTGAGATGCCCTGTGTTTCAGAGCCCTTTTACCTTCCAAGTACATTAGCTTATGTTGTTTGATTTTTGTACCTAGGGCTGCTGTCCTAGGTACCATGTCCTTGAGACACAGAGAACTCGAAGGAGAGAGAACTTGAGGGACCGCAGAGGCTCATACAGCACAGGAGGTCAGAGCTTTGGAGTAAACACCTACTGTGTGCCTGGCACTGGGCCACAATGGCAGCTCTGGGCTGATCATTTTCAGTGTCTTGATGAGGAAACCAAGTGTCAGGAGTGGCTGGGTTCACAGGAGAGGTGATGGTGGCCTGGGCTCAGGCTGAAGACAGGAGTTGGGAGGTCTCAATGTGAGCTGAAAACGAAGTCATGGGCCTGGACCACATGGCCCAGGTTGTGGGTCGAGAAGGAAGGATGGACAGGGTGACAGTGCAGTTTAAGGCTGAGGAAGTGTTGCCAGTCAGGAGCCAGGGAAGGGATAGCTGGAGAGCGGGAAGGAAAATCGGAAGAAAGAGAAGCCATGTCTCGGTCTCAGGTTCCAGCTCATGTTCCTGAGTACGGTTTCTGGGAGTGGTGGATGAAGCCAGCTTGCACTGGGTGACAGACCAAGGCCAGCCTGGGGAAGTAGGCCCAGAGTCCCTGCTTCTCCTGCCGGTGAGGGGAGGGGTGGACAGGGCAGGAGGGGCTGGGAGACTTGCCACCTTTCACAGGCTGCAGAGGAGGAGCTGGAGGAGGTGGAGTTTGGGGGAGGAAAACATCACTGGACTGAGGGGGTGAGGGGTGGGGGGAGGTCTGAGGCCTGCATGCCAGGCACACTCACATCCATGTATGCAGTCTCTTTTGGTCTTCCTAGTAGCCTCAGGGGAGTACACTGATCAGCCTCATAAAGGAGGAAACAGAGGTTCTGAGAGAGCTAGGAAGGCTGTCCAAGGTCACATCACTAGGGAGTGGCAGAGCTGGGGTTGGAATGCACTTGGCCCAGCAGTTTGCCTTTGACCAGGATGCCAGCAGGCCCTTGGACAGCGCCCCCGTCTGGGCTGTTCCCGGCTCTTCGTGCAGTGCTGCTGCAGTGGGCCTCCTGTGGAGATCTCCCTGTGCCCGTTCTCAGAGTGGATGCTGACATGTAGACTTGCACGATGTCAGGATTTGGGTTTCAGATTTTAATAGAGGCTGCCCTGTGGTAGCAGTGTGCCGAACACTGCCAAGACAGTTTCTCTCCTGGAGCTGATGTTTTCATTAACTGCTCTTCGGATTTTCCCTGTATGTTTCTCCTGTTTTGACTTAACTTCTGAGGGCAGGGCAGGATCTCCCTTCTCTCTGAGCAAAATCAGAGCCGCTGGAGACCAGAACCGAGGTTGGAGATGAGTCTGGGTGCATTATCTGTGTAGGGAAGGCAGGGTCTAAAATGTCTTCAAGAGCTGAGACCCTGTTTGAGCCAAACAGAAGAATATTTCAACAAGGTTCCTTTGACGGTTCTTAAGCTGAACATGGAACCTGATTGAAGCACTTTGGCCTGTGCTCCTTGTGATGAGAGAAGCAGACTGCTTGGGCCGGCCTCCTCAAGGACCCAAGGAGAAGCATGGGGACCATCAGGACCCACATCAGGACAAGCTCATTCCCGGAAACATGCAACTGATCATCCAGGAACGTCCCATTTATTTGCCTTGACCATGAGAGAACCTATAGAAGAACAGAGGATCTGGCAGACTACAAAGACGATCATGGAAGTCTGATCACGTATTGATTCAGTTTTTAATTTTTTTTAAATGGAGGTACTGGGCAGTTGAACCCAGGACCTCGTGCATGCTAAGCATGTGCTCTACCACTGAGCTAGACCCTCCCCCTCCCAGCCATGGTTCAGTTTTAATTATCTTCTGCCATGATGCCTTTGCTCATTGGCTTCCATGGGCTCTAGTCAAAGGAAGGAAGTCTTCGTAGGAAGCCACCTACTTCCTTGAGCTTCTGTCCTCTTTTAAACTCAGGCTGAGAAGTGGGATGGAGTAAATCTAGGGCCCTGCTTGGCCTTTTTTTTAAATAAACTTTTCAGACCAGTTTAGATTTTACAGAAAAACTTCAAAGATAGTGCAGAGAGTTCCCATCTGTCCCCCCCTGCCCAGTTTCTCCTGCTGTCGACATCCTACATTAATATGGTACATTTGCCACAATTAATGAGCCAGCCTTGATACATCGTTACTAAAGCCCAAGCTGTTCTTCAGATTTCCTTCATTTTCCCCTAATGTTTCTTTTTTGTTTGAGGATTTTTTTGTTGTTGTCCCCAACTGGCATTTTGCATATGAGAGTTACTGGGTCAGCTAGTCAAGAATTCTAGGACTGGATTTCTCCATGCCTTTGGGTTCTCCATCGCCTGAATAGTTGATGGTTTTCTAAATTGGGCTTTTAAAAACGCGACTACAAAACGCGACTACCCAAACTTCAGTGTAGGTTTCGTCTTCCTTTTACTGTTGCTGTTACACCCCGTGGAGTTCAGGGTTACTCAGTGATTCTGCTTCCAGGTATGCCTGAGGAAAAGCGTGGTACTGCGGGGGAGGGGAGAGGTGCCAGTCTCCTACGGACCTCCTGTGCACCAGTCGCCAAGATGGGCCGAGGTCGTCTTTGCCTCATTGGTCTTTCTCAGCTCTGCTGCGGAGGATGGAGTTCATCTCACTCCGGGGTCCTGGCCCACTGTATCCATGGGGGCCTTGTGAGGCCCCTCTTTCATTTTTATATAAGTTTCTATTCCCCTTCACCCCCGCATCCCCACTTTCCTTCCCCTCCGCTCATTAAGCCCTTGTTCTTGATATATATGTCATTAAATATGCACATGTCCTGTGAAATATGTAGAGTGTGTGTGATTTGCATAACTTGTACTGTGCCTTTCTGCTTCCTGTTTGCACTCAGTGCGGTGTTGTCCTTATCTCTTATTGCTCCATTGAGTTTGTTGCCCCCAACTGCCCTAGGGTCTGGGTATTTCTCTGTGAGCATTGCCATGTGGTCCCTCAGTGCTCTGCCAGTTGCGGGCACCACCCAAGTTGTCTACAGTGTCCCACGCTGTACTGGGCACTGCACTGAGCATCCTCCTCTGTGTTTGCGGGTCCTGTGCACCAGACCTGCCTAGGCTCTGTGCCCCAGGGTGGGGCTGAGAGTCATGGGGGTCACACATGTGAATTCACCCCAGTACTGCCAGCTTCTTTCTACGATGACCATGCTGGTTCCTGTGCCCACCAGCAGGGCCCATGGGTTCCCATGTTCCCACCTTCTCTCCAAATCTTAGCTTTGTCCATTGTTCTTATGATTGCCTTCACCATAGGTATAAAGTGGGATCTCCCTGTGCTGAGCAGCTCTGATGAAGGCTTCACCCCTAGTGCCTCATGCTTGCATGTGCAGATCCTAGTTATCTCCTGGCTGGGGAGGGATTCTGTATTCTGCTCCAATATCCTTTGTCCCCTGTCCTCCTCCCCAAGCTGTGTTCTTCCTACTTTTAGAAGCTTTTCATAAGGTTATAGCTTCCAGGAAGTTTTACCAGATGAACCCTGCCTTCTCTACTCCCAACTGAGTTATTCTGCATGTGCTTGCACTGCTTTCCTAGGTCTGCTGTAACAGAGTCCCACAAAGTGCATGACTTAAACCAGCAATTTATTTTCTCACTATACTGAAGGTCGGAATCAAGGTGCTGGCAAGGCCAAACTCCTTTGCTCCACCTTAGACTCTGGGTAGAACCCTGTCTTCCTAGCTTCTCTTGGTGGCTGGCAACACTTGCAGTTCCTTGGCTTGCAGCTCTCCCACTCCAGTCTCTGCCTCCATCTGCGTACATCTTCCCTGTGTCTCTGTCCAAATTTCTCTTTTTTACAAGAATCCCAGTCATTGGATTAGGGGCCAATCTAATCTAGGATGGCCTCCCTTTAATTTGATTACATCTGCAAAGACCCTCTTTGCAAACAAGGTCACATGAATTTTGGAGAGACACTGTTCAAGCCAGTACAGTGTAATAGGCAGATTTCATTACAGCAAATAGAAGTACAGTTGACCTGTGAACAACACGGGGGCTCAGGGCACCAACCTCTCTAGCAGTTGAATATCAGGGTATGACTTCTGGCCAGCCCTCAGTGTCTGTGGTTCCTCTGCACCCATGGATTGTGTAGTGCTCTAGAGTTTACTATTGAAAAATAGCCACATATAAGTGGACCCACACTGTCCAAGCCTGGGTTTTTCAAGGGTCAGCTACATACAAAAAAACACCAAAAGATGGTAGTTTGTGTTCTGATGACAAGGACTGTTCTTTTTGAGGCTTCATGTGGCTGTTCTTCTTGAGCTAATGCTGCAAGTTCCACATACAAGTGACACAGGGACCCATTGAATTCTCACTGCTTAACTTGCTGCCTTTGACCAATTTATGCTTTGCTCTTCTCACCTGAAAATAGGAAGACCATCAGCCTACCTTTACATAATTCACACGATTTGCAAATCAAGTTCCTGGTGGATAGTTGATCCCCACTGGAAGCGCCCCTCTGTGCCTTGGGTTAGAGTGACCGAAAGATGTTTTTCTCAGGTAAATGAAAGGCTCTGGGAGTCGGACCATCCACTGTTTGTCACCTGGCCTTGCACTAACAGCCTGCAAGTACAATAATTGGAGGAAGCTGCAACAATGACAGGACATTGGTGTAATGTTCACAGATGCCAACTTGTAGCAAAGGTCTAATAAGATACGAGGTGGGAATTATGGACCATAATTAAGGCCTTTGTCAGTCATTTTACCCAATTAGAATATATGTAAGTGTAGGTAGGACTCTTTTTCTTTAAATAATAATTGCTTGTTGAAATATGACATTACGGGCTTGGCAGAATAGGATCTGGAAAGACTGCATGCCTGCTAAGAACAAAGGTGGACACTTGGCCTCTTTCAAACAGATACCGTCTGTTCTGGTGGCTTCCCTGGGCAGGTAGTATACTGTCCTCGCTATTCCCCAGGCCTAGGCTGATGTGTGACACCAAGCAGAAGCTCAGCAAAGGTGTGCTGACCAACAGCTGGGCATGTACTTAGAAGAAAGGAAGGGAGTATCGGTCTCCTATGGCTGCTGTAACAACTTACCACCAGCTGGAGACTTAAAGCAACACAAATACATTCTCTTACATTCTGCTGGTTGGAAGACTGACTTGGGTCTCACTGGGCTGAAATGAGTGTATCAACATGGCCGTGTTCTTTCTGGGGGCACTAGGGGAGGATGTTTCTTCACCTTTTCCAGCATCTGGAGGCCACCTGCGTTCCTTCTCTCATAGCCTCCTTCCTCCCATCACATTGAGTTTGACCCTCCTTCACCCCTCTTTTACTTATTAAGGACCCATGTGATTACCTTGGGCCCACCCAGATACTCCAGGATAATCTCCCCATCTCAGTATCCTTAATCATATCTGCCAAGTCCCTTTTGCCACGTAAGGCACAATATAGTCACAGGCCCCAGGGGCTAGGATGTGGACATCCTTGAGGGATCCTGTCTACCACAAGGGGTATTGGTTGTTACACAACCGACAATGCATTATATTACATTGTTTTTTTTTTAATAGTTTTCTTAGCATAGAATTCTCAGAAAATAGGCATCACCTGTGAATAGTGATGATTACCATCTTGGTATATATTATTTCAGACTTAAGACAAACGAAAAAATCTAGAAACCGTTTGTGAGGCCGTGGGTAGATTCCATAGGCCTACAGAAGCTTATTGCAAAGAGTTAGGCACATACTTTCCTCTTCACCAGGCGTGTCTGTCTCATTGTTTTTTAACAGCTTTATTGAGGTGTATTGGCCGACAACACACATTTAAAATGTTCAGTTTCATCAGTTCTGGCGTATGCATACACCTGTGAAACCATCACTGCAGTCACAATCATGACCGTCTGCATCAGCTCCAGAAGTTTCCTTGTGCCCCTAGTAATCCCCCCTGGCCCTTATCTCCATCCACGGGCAACCACTGATCTGCTTTCTGTCACCACAGGTTTCCATTTCCCAGCATCTTCTAGAACTGGCGTCATACAGCATGCACTCTTTCTTTTTGGCCTGGCTTCTGTCACTCAACATAATGATCTGGAGACTTATTCACGTTGGTGTGTATATCAGTCACTCCTTTTCCTCTCTCAAGTGAGGAAAGTCTCCTTTTTGAACGTTTTGGTGGTTCTTAAAAAAAAAAAAATACCAGGCTAGGTGACTTCATGTGAAAAGTGTTCTGAGTGCATGGTGGACTCAGGCCATGCCATCTTGCTTCAGGTGCCACAGAAGAGAAAGGGGCATGAGACCCAGCCTCAGACCTCCCAGACCCCCTTTTGGTGGGGAAGATAGCTGCGAGCAAAGTTAGAATTCAACTTGCCGAATCTGTTCTTCTGTTTGACAAAGGTACCAAGACAGTTAAACCAGCAGCGCTGTGTTGCAACAGTGCTTGCCACGTGGATGGCTGCTGGCTGCTGGCTGCTGGCTGCTGGCAAGTACTACTTGGGGAGGCCAAATATTTCTTTATAAAAAATTTTTTTAAAAAAATTGAAAGAGTTGATTTATAATGTTGTGTTGCTTTCTGGTGTACGACATAGTGATTCAGTCATATAGTCTTCTTCATGAAAGGTTATTACAAGCTGTTGAATATAGTTCCCTGTGTGGGGGACCCACGTCAGGTACAGTTGGGGAATAAACACAGTCTAACTTGTGAAGGTTCTTAATGCTGAGCATGCTCCAACCTGAACCTGGCTTGGTTCACGTTTTAAGGGACGCATTTGGCCTGGCAAGAACTTTAGAAAGTAGGTGAGTTGGGTTCTGCTCCGTGGCACATCTGTATCCCTTTTACCCCACACCACCAGCTCGTGCGCAGTCACAAGCTCAGAGTGGTAAAAAGGGGAAATGTCAGCTGAACAGCTGTGATTTGGTTTTGGTGGGGGTAGATAATTTATTTTTTTAGAGGAGGTACTGGGGATTGAACCCAGGACCTTGTGCATGCTAAGCATGTGCTCTACCACTTGAGCTATACCCTCCTCTCGTGATTTTTTTTGCATAGTATTAACTCACTTATTTGATTTATATTCCCCCCATGGAACTGGCTGACTGAGGGATTTAGTTGACCCAGTCAAGCAGACACAGACTTGAATGTGTTCCTTGAAATCTCCGTAGAGCCCAAGACACCAGTCTCCCCTTTTCCACAGATGTGAAAACCGGGGGGTGGGGGCTCTCTCCTTCTGAGGATTTATGTTGGAGGATGAGCCAGACTGATTGCCTGCTTGAGTGATAAGCTAGCCCCAGAAGGAGGTTGTGGAGCAGGATGTATTTATACCCACAGGCTGGCTCTGTTTTTTGACACCACTCCTCAGATTGCTTTGTCAGTGTTTATGGAGCGCCACACAAGTGCCAAGGGCTGTCAGAGCTGGGTCTGCTAATTGTAGATACGAGCACTGAACTTGAGCATGGCTGTTGATAGAAGCAATAATCTGCCATTGGTTATATCAGGGAAGGAATTAGAGCAGACCATTTCCTACAAATAGGACAGATGTGGACAGGTTCCTGGAGCACAGTCATACAAGTCAAGGGAAGGAAGGTGTTGAGGAAGTGAGGGGTGTGGCAGAAAGGCTGACCTAGTGCTGGTGGCCCTCACCACAGGATTCAGATGTCTGAAAGGATGGTCATGGGCAACAGGGGACAGGCCAACTCTTGGTAATGCCAGGGGATCAGGGCCAGTTTTGAGGTCAACACAGAAAGTTTCTAACAACCTGACTCTTCCAATGAATGACTTTCAGAAGTCCTGGCCTGGTCCCTCAACCCAGATTCTGGGAGGGAAGAGGTTCCTAAGCTTACCGAGCCTGTCCATCCTGGCTGAGAACCTCTGAGTTCTACATGGAGATGAGATCCCTGCATTCTAAGTAATATAGTTGATTAGATGACATTTCAGAATCTGCCCAAAGTTAATAAGCCCTAAGGTGGTTGGCTTTGTGAAGTTTGTTTTTAAGAAACCACCACTTGCTGTTATTTTTGAAAATTTTAATTGTGATTTAAAAAACATAACCTAAAGTTACCACATCTTAATCATTTCTGAGGGTGCAGTTCAGTAGTGTTAATTAAGCATGTTCACGTTGTTGTACAACCAATCTTAAAACTTTTTCATCTTGCAAAACCAACTCTTCCCATTAAACAACTCCCCATCCTCACCCCACCCCGCCCCATCCCCTAGCAACCACCATTTACTTTCTGTCTTTATGAATTTGACTGCTCTAAGTTCCTCATATAAATGGAATCATACAGTATTTTTGTCCTTTTGTGATTGGCTTCTTTCACTTAGCATAATGTCCTGAAGATTCATCTATGTTATAATCATTTGCTGATATTTTATTTCTTTTCCACATTTTCTAAGATTTCCAGAGTGGACCTACCTTACTTGCAAACAAACAACAAAGAGTACCTAACAGTGAGAAGCATAGTACAAGAGGGACCTACAGAGAGACGTAGACAGGGGCCAGGTCAGGCTGGGCCTTGCAGGCCATAGTTAGCCGTGTGGAGTTTATTCACTGTAGTGAGGAGGTCTTTGAAAGTTTTGAACCAGGAAATGATGTACTATGATATTTAAAGAAATAAAAATAAAAAAGAGTGTCTCCCTGGCTGCTGTGTGGAGAATAGGTTGAGATGGGGAGCAGACCTGGAAGGACCAGGCAGATGTCTCTTGTGGTTGTCCAGGTAAGAGATGATGGCTGTAGTGAAGATGTGGAGAAGTGAATGTGGATGGCTGAGGTCATGTGGTTGAATTGAAAGTTCTCAATGGTGTGGCTGTGGAGCACAAGAGAGACTCTGTCCAGGATCATGGGCAGGTTTCTGGCTTGGACAGTGGGGTAGGTGGCTGTGTCATTCTGTGAAACAGATGAACCCAAAAAAGGGTCTAGGTTGGAGGGGCAGGTGCAGGCATTTGGTTTTGGACATGCTGAGTGTGAGGTGGCTGTGAGACATCAAGGAGTGATTGGAAGGGGAAGGAGTTGGAGGCATCAAGTATAGACAGCCATTTTATAAGTTTGGTTATGAACAAGAGGAGAGAGAAGGCAGTGTTGGGATGAGGGTGTAAAGTCAAAAGAGCGATTGGAGCATGTTTTTAAACAGATGAAATAATACTTCCTAAATTGATTTACAGATTCAGGGCAATCCCAGTCAAAATCCCAGCTGCTGCTTTTGCAGAAATTGACAAACAGATCCTAAAATTCATATGGAAATTCTTGAGACCCAGAATAGCCAGTCTTGACAAACAAGAATGAAGTTGGACTCACACTTACTTGCTTCAATACTTATTACAACAAAGCAGAATTCAAGACTGGGTGATACTGGCACAAGGATAACCATATAGATCAATGGAATAGAATTGAGAGTTGGGATATAAATCCTCAGATTTTTGATCAGTAGAATTTTGACAAAGTTGCCAATACAATTCAGTGGGGGAAAGAATCTTTTCAATAAATGTTTCAGGGACAACTGGAATTCTACATGCAAAAAAAAAAAAAAAAAAGTTGGACGTCTACTTCACCCCATACAGAAAATTAACTTAAAATTTCTCTTGTATTTTCTTCTAAGAGTTTTATAGCTTTAGTTGTTACATATAGACCTGTGAATGTTAGGCAAAATCTTTTTAGATGTGGCACCAAAAGCACACAGAGTAAAAGAAAAATAATAAATTGGACTTCAAAATAAAAAAAAATGTTGGTGCTCCAACAGAAACCATCCAGAAAATGAAACAACAGACCACACAATGGGAGAGAACTTTTGCAAATCATGTATTTGATGAGACTTGTATCCAGATTATATAAAGAATTCTTACAACTTAACAATAAAAAACCAAATAACCCAATTGAAAAATGAGCAAATAATCTAGACCTTTCTCTTCAGTTACTAAGGAAGCACTTCATGAGGTTGGAGGCCTCTAGATTCCTTGTGTTTCTAACTTACTGGCACTCGCTTATTATAAAGTTAGTTCTCAAAACTTCGGTGCTTAGAGGAGAAACTGGATGGGTTTTACTTGGCAGAAAAGCTGTCTGTTCACTAGTTGAAAGAATAAATTGTAAGTGTTGGTTCCCTGGACATAGATGGTGTTGGGTTTCCAATCTGAGCATCTGTTAGAAGAGTAGTAGTTAATTTAGGGCAATGAACTGAGAGCTCTTACAAGACAGAGCCTTGTGGTATGCTCCTCTCTTCAAAGAGTTTACAGTCAACTGTGAGGGTGACAGGCTCAGAGGTATCTGATACAGTTAGAGTGAAAGATGGATGACCCCAGTGACGAGTTTTACTTGGCAAGGGGGCCAGGCATCAGCAGGCTCCATGGAGGAAGCACTGCTGAGGATGCTGACAGCCTGACTAGGAAGAGAAGGGGGTTTGGGTGTGCAGGTAGAAAAGTGCCGAGAATGACTGGGTTTTGAATGATACGTAAGAATTTTGGTCTTGATTCTTTAGGCGATGGGGAGAAATTGGTCATTTTTGAGTAACAAGGCTGACCCACCTAGACCTTTGATGTATCACATTTTTCGGGCAACAAAATGCAAGACTTGAGTTAAAGAGGGCAATTAGAGGGCTGTTGTGATCCTGGAGACAAGAAGCTAAGGGAGTGATTACAGAAGTGGAGGTGATGGAATGGATCTGAGAAATATTTTGGTAAAATAGGTAAAACTTGGTCATGGGTGAATCAGAAATGAGGAAGGAGGAGTCAAGGATAATGGCTATGCTTCTGACTTGGGTGCCTGAGTTAGAAGCATAGACTGTAAATCAGCTGTACTTCAATTTAAAAAAAAATTAAAACCAGTAGGTTGATCTAGATGATCTCTGAGGTCTTATTTCGCTCTTCCTGGCTCTGATTTGGAAATTTCCATCTATGCATGATCAAGCAGAGACAGCTTCCCACCTCACTTAAGGAATTGTACAGAACTTTTTAAAAAATTATGCAGATACCCACTTGTGTGTGTTTGGCTAAAGGGGAAAGAAATGCCATGTGCATTGATTGTTAGAATGTGACTTTGTTCTCTCTGCATCTATTAAGCTTTTGAAGGTTTTAATACTCTCCTGTAAGCTCTTTACTCATGCGTCTTTGTTGAGGGCCTGCTTGTAGATCTACTAGTACATTGTGCTTTACTTAATACCAAATATAAT
Organism: Camelus bactrianus; assembly: GCF_048773025.1. Lineage (NCBI taxonomy): Eukaryota > Metazoa > Chordata > Mammalia > Artiodactyla > Camelidae > Camelus > Camelus bactrianus. Next base: position 114,601,872 of record NC_133575.1, on the reverse strand, counting down.
AATAGCTGATAATTGAGAGATTCCTGTGTGACAGATAGTGTGCTAGTCACTTTATAGATAAGCACCAATTTAATCCTCACATCAACCCACTGCCATAGAGCCTCCCGTCATCTCCATTTTACAGATGAGGAAACTGAGGCACAGAGCTGTCAGTCTCTTGGCCAAGGTGTCTCTGCTGGTGAGAGGCAGAGAGAGACCTGCACCCAGACTATCTGACTGCAAAGCTGGTCACCAGTCCTGAGAGCTTCATATGTTGTCCTGAAACAGCCTTGGAACAGAGTTAGGAAGTCTCAGGCTGCAGTTTTTGATGTGACACCAGCAGTGTCGCCTTTGGCAAGGTACTTAGTATCTTGCGTTGCTTCTTAGAAACTGTGGCCCCAAGAGCGGTGTGCCTCTTGTCATATCTAAGCCTCTTGACACCTCATGTGTTCATGGTGGCTTTGTTTCTGTCATATCATCTACCTTATTCCATTGGGGGTTGAGCAACTGGATATGATGCCTTCAGTTTGCATGTAAGCGCATCACTCCTGTGAGGCCAAGTAAATACTCCAGGACCCCCAGTCAGTGAGTGGCCAGACTGTGATGAGATGTCGTATCTTTTGGCTTCAGAGCTATTTCTATTTCTGCTACCACATGATTAACTCCTGTGGCCCTCAGGTTCCCATCTGATCAGGCATCTGATCTCTGAGGTCCCCTGATACCCCCTTACAGAGCTGAATGCTGGGGATGGTACTGGGTGACAGCTACTGCATTTTTAAATTGAGATATAATTCACATAACAAAATTCACCAAGTTAAAGTGTACAATTCAGTGGTCCTTCATTTAGTCACTGGATTGTGCAACCATCAGTATTGTCTACCTCTGGAATATTTCCATCACCCCTAAAAGAAAATCCATACTTACTAGCAGTCAGTCCTCATTTCCCCCAGCCTCTGTACCCACTCCAGTTTTCTCTGGCAGGGGAGTCCCCTAGCTGTCAGCTCTGACTTCTGTGGAAAAGGTTATCCTTGCAGACTTTCCAAGCACCATTGGAACTTCCTCTGAACAGCCATCATAGGCATTTACCTTTCTTTGTGGAAAGGAAGAAACGGTCGTTCTTTTTTCTTAAATATTTTTTGAAACTATCTTTTCATTAGCAAAGTGATTTATGCAATTTGTAAAACAGAAACAAAAATCCTCCCCACTTTTAAAATCAAGCTACTTGCCATGTAGCTAGGACGCTTAGATGCTTCCCGGAAATATGTAAAAAGGCTTTTAGAATGTCACCTGCATCTAAATCCTTCCCTTGTTTACCAAGTCCCATTTACATAGCAGGTACCTGGCATGAGGTGTGCCCTTGAACACCAGGAATAACTGCCTAGGTTGGGCACTGCAGATGTACTGATGGTGGTGGCTGTTTGGGACTGAAACGCTGATCCCTGCCTTCGTGTGGTTATTGTCCTCTCTAGGAGTGCTTTAAATTTATTCATGAAACTAGTGGGAGCTCAGGTGGCAACAGCTAAATCCGTTTAGTAATCAGAATCAGAGGAAAGCCATTTTCATGTTCTCTTGCAGGGCTGCAGTGCCTAGCTGACCCAGAGGATATTAATTACTCTGCATGTTTCGAGGTGTAAAAGCATAAATTTATCAAAGCACATGTGTTTAAATCTTGATGGAGGCAAATGGACTTAAAATGGTGCAAAAATTTAGGGAAATCAGGGACTAGCGTAACTTAGCATTTTTGGTTTTCTCCCACCCTCTTCTAGCGCAAGGCAGGAGGCTGAGCCCTACTTGTCTACGCTGAGAAAGGGTTTTCACCAGAGACATTTATAAAATTGACCACGTGTGCCAGTGATTTTGTCACAAGAGATTCACACAGGCAGTTTCAGGAGTGTCTCCGTAGTCGGCAGGGAGCCCCTGCCGAGGGGTGTGGGGTAGAAAGTTGTGTTTCTGACCTGCGGGTTTCCCTTTTATTACTCCCAGCCCAGTAGCCCCTGCCAGAGGGCCTGGGAAACGTGTGGCTTTCCGAGCAGCCGCATCAGCTGAGGTCTTTATCATATTAAAGTGGAACATCCTTATTCCATGGCTCACTTCAAGTTAAATCAAACTGTGCCCCCCAACCCCTGTCAGCAGGTTCAGTCTTCTGGGGCTGACTTTAGTCTTGTTCCCTCGACTTACATGATCAAGAGGCTTGTGCTGTGGTCGTATTCACTGGGTTATGATTTGACCCCTTCAACCCGGATTTCATTCTGGCCCATCTTCTAATGGGGTCTTCCCTGCATTTGTTCACAGCCTCACTGTTGATTGAGTCGGTTTCCTCTTTGATAAATAGCTCCATTTCTTTGCAGTTGTGGCATAGACACAGGCACTAGCCCCACGGCTAGGCAGGTGGCTGTTGTCCTGACTTTCTTGGACAAACTTAAGCAGAGTTTTAGTCTTTATGGAAACTCCACTCAGACAAGTGGAAAATCCCAAGATGATGTATTTACAGTTTACCGGCCCCTTGTGTTGTTATTCAGAGGTCCTTTGTGTTGTTATTCACTCACAGAAAGGGACAAGATTTAAAAATTTGAAAACCAAAGCAGATTAGGTGAGTGTTCATTCATTTCGGATTTGTATTGGACCCATTTCCAAAAAATTGAAAGCTGCTTATATGTACAAAGGAAAAAGGTGGAAGAGAAACCATCCTCACTTAGAGAGCAGGGGGATGGATGTAAGTGGGCACTTGAGAGACACCCATCTCCCTGGCTGAGTTGTGACTTCGCCTCTGAAATCTTCAGTAAGCAGAGATCCTGGCTGCCTCTGCTTTTCTTAATCCAGCTGCAGGGAATAGACACGTTCCTCTGCAGAGATGAATTTGCTCTTGGCATGAAACCGAAATGGACTGGTTGCAAACTAGTATCAGGTGCAGTCTACTGCTGGCGCTCTCACAGCACAGAGCCAGAGTTCAGATAATCACAGTGAGCGCACCTTTAGGGAGCGCCTCCTTGCTGCCAGGCCTGTGCTCAGCATTGGCGTGGAGGTGACCAAGTCCTAGTCGTGCTTCAAGAGCAGCAGTGATGGAAATGTTCTCTGTTGGCACTGTCCAACACAGTCACCACCAGCCGCACGTGACTACTGAGCACCTGGAGTTTGGCCAGTGTGACTAAGGAGCTCAATTTAAAATTTTTTATTGAATTTTAATTAATTAAACAGCAACATGTGGCTAGGAGGCACCACGTTGGAAAGGGCAGGTCTAGAGAGAGAAGAAAAACACCTAACAGGATGGGCTCAGTGGAAGGGCGCGAGGACAGCAGAGGAGTGAGTAATCAAATCCATGTGAAAGGCTGCTTAAGGGGCACATCAGGTGGGCTCTCTCATGGCTCAGGCTTTTCAGTCAACGCTTTGGCAGCTGCTGGATCTCAGCCACTTCACGGCAGAAATCTGTGCCAGGTCTTACAGCCCTCATTAAGTGCACCCTTAGCTTTAGACACCGGTCAGCCAGGCACGGCGGGTCAGGTTGCAATATGAGGTCAAGTTTGTGTTCCCTCCCCGAGGGAGAAAGTCCACTTCAGGACAGACACCGGCTGCTGGGGTGTCTGTGGGTAGAACCAGCACTTTCCTTATTAAATGTGTCTTCTCAAGGACACACACAAGCCCATGGGTAACATTTCCAAAGTTCTGCTTTATGTGAAAGGACATTTTCAGATAGGTGTAACCAGCTCACTACATGCTTTTTCCATTAAAAGAAATTTGTGGCTCTCAGTGGTGGAATGAGGTAACTTTTCTGCCAAATGCTGGAACACTGGCCTCCCAGATACAGTGATTTGGGCTTTGTGGATTGAGCCTCCGATGAATCTGCTGATTTCTAATGTGTGCCTGTGCCAGAGGGTGAGTCAGTGTCCTTAACATGGAGGACGCCTGTCTGCCTACATCCAAACTGAGTCGTTTAGTTATAGACTACATAGAAGAGGTATAGAATACAACCCTATTTTATTTATTTTTTCTGATACAGTGCTATCTCCCTGGTACGGTTTTATTTTGTTACTGAGATTTAACTTGACTTACAACTCTTAGTTCCAGGTACACAACATAGCAATTCCATATTTCTGTACATTAAAAAATGATCAGCATGATACGACCCTATTTTAGACCACTTGAGGTGTGGTATCCCCCATGAGAATATTTGCTCCCATCTTGATTTCAGCGGCTGTACTTGGTTGTAGGCTCTACAGTTGTAATAGCTTAGAATGTAGATTGAGATTTTTCAGTGGTTTTGTCCACAGATGGTTTGGGTCCATTGAATTCAAGGTCACTGAGAGATGAATAAATACTGCAAAATTGTGTGTTATTGCTCATTTATTGAAGTATATTTGATGTACAATATTATATAAGTTTCAGGTGAACAACATCGTAACTTATAACTTGTAAATGTTACACTCCGTTTATAGGTATTAGGAAATATTGGCTATATTCCCTACGTTGGACGATGTATCCTTGTAGCTTATATGTTTTATACATAGTAGTTTGTACCTCATCCCCTACCTCTATCTTGCCCCTCCCTGATTGCCTCTCCCCACTGGTGACCACTGGTTTGTTCTCTATATCTGTGAGTCGGTTTTGTTATATTCACTAGTTGTCTTTTTTAGATTCCACATATAAGTGGTATCATATAGTATTTGTCTTTCTCTGTCTGACCTACTTCACTTGGCATAATGCCCTCCACGTCCACCAGTGGTACATTAGTTATAATTGATTAACCTATATTGGCACATTATTATCACTCAAAGTCCATAATTGACATTAGGGCTCACTGTTGGTGTTATACATTCTAATTGTCTAAACCCATTTCCCTCACCTACCCAACCCCTGGCAACCACCGTTCTACTCTGCTTCTATGTGTTTGGCTTTTTTTTTTAATACTTCACATGCAGGTGAGATCATACGCTATTTGTCTTTTCTCTGACTTATTTCACCTAGTATAATATCTTCTAGATCTATCCATGTTGTTGAAAAGGCAGAATTTCCTTCTATTTTATGGCAGGTTAGATTCTGTTGTGTGTATGTGTATACCACATTTTCTTTTTTTAATATATATTTTTATTGAAGTATAGTCAGTTTACAATGTTTTGTCAGTTTCTGGTGTAGAGCACAATGCGTCAGTCATATAGGAACATACATATATTTGTTTTCATATTTTTTCACTATAAGTTACTACAAGATACTGAATATAGTTCCTTGTGCTATACAGTATGAACTTGCTGTTTATCTATTTTATGTATATTAGTTAGTATCTGCAAATCTAGAACTCCCAATTTATCCCTTCCCACCCCCTTACCCCCGGTAACCATAAGTTTATTTCCTATGTCTGCGAGTCTGTTTCTGTTTTGTAAATAAATTCGTTTGTCTTTTTTTCTTTTTAGATTCCACATGTGAGTGACATCATTGTCTTTTTCTTTTCTTTTTTTGGCTTATTTCGCCTAGAATGACAGTCTCCAGTTCCATCCATGTTGCTGCAAATGGCATTATTTTATTCTTTTTTATGGCTGAGTAGTATTCCATTGTATAAATATACCACAGTCCTCTACTTTGTTAAATTTCCAGCACGTTTCACTGTATGAAATGATCTTAAGTGTCTGTGGAGTCTCTTTCTCACTGGAATGTATTACATTTTCTGTCTTACGCATTATTCTGCATGTAGTAGCATTTTATAATAAATATCTATTGAATTTTATACAAATAGAAGAATCTAAACGTATAAAACTAAGTAAATAACAATTTAAACATATTTTATGTGAGTTAGGAGCATATTTTATCCCTTGGACTGTCAAATTAGTTTTAATTCTCTGAAGTCACACATGGTAGATAAAATATACCACATTTTCTTCATCCATTCATCCATCAGTGGACACTTACTGGTTTCCATGTCTTGGCTATTGCATATGATACTGCAGTGAACATGGGTTGGGGGGTGCAGATATCTCTTTGAGATAGAGATTTAATTTCCTTTGGCAGTGTACCGAGAAGTGGGGTTTACTAGATCATAATTCTATTTTTCATTTTTGAGGACCCTCCATATTGTTTTGAGTGTCTGAACCAATTTACTTCCCCACCAACAGTGCAGAAGGGTTCCCTTTTTTCCACATCCTCACTAACACTTATCTCATGCCTTTTTGAGTCTAGCCATTCCAACAGGTATGAGGTGATAATTTCGTTGTGGTTTTGATTTGCATTTCCCTGATGATTAGTGTTGTTGAGCATCATTTCATGTACCTGTTGGCCATTTGTATATCTTCTTTGGAAAAGGAACTATTCAGGTCCACATGAGTAGGCCTGTATCCTAGGTCTGCAGGAGATGACTAAGTCACCAGCGACCAGTGGGATGTGGCCCATTTTTTAATGGGTCTGTTTGTTACTGTTGAGTTTTAAATGTTCTTTGTATATTTTGGATAACAGTCCTTTATTAGATGTGCCTTTTGTGAATGTTTTCTCCCAGTCTGTGGCTTGTCACTCTTATGACAATGTCTTTTGCAAAGCAGAACTTTTTAATTTAGATGAAGTCTAGCTTAACAATTTTTTCTTTCATGGATCATGCCTTTGGTCGTATCTAACAAGTCATTGCCTAACCCAAGTCATCTGTTCCTGCTGTGTTATCTTCTAGGAGTTTTATCATTTTGTGTTTTACATTTAGGCCTATGACCCATTTTGAATTAATGTTTGTGAAACATTATAAGGCCTGTGTCTATATCTTTTCTCCATTGTATTGCCTTTGCTCCTTTGTGAACGATCAGTTGACTATATTTATGTGAGTCTATTTCTGGGTTCTCTGCTCTGTTCCATTCATCTGTTTGTCTCTTCTTTTGCTAATACCACTCTATATTGATTACTGTAACTTTATAGAAAGTCTTGAAGTTGGGTAGTTGTCAGTCCTCCAGCATTGTTTTCTTGTTGTTGTTCAATGTTGTACTGGGTTTTCTGGGTGTTTTTCCTCTCCAAATAAAGTTAAGAATCAGTTTTTCAATATAAACTTAAGGATCAGTTTGTCAATCACAAAATCATTTGCTGACATTTTGATTGTGATTACATTGAATCCATAAATCAAGTTGAAGAACTGACATCTTGACAGTACCGAGTCTATCCATGAATAGGGACTCCATTTATTTAGTTGTCTTGATTTCTTTCATCAGAGTTTTATAGTTTTCTGTATATAGATCTTGTGTGTATTTTGTTAGATTTATATCAGATATTTATTTGGGGGGCCGCTAATATAATTGGTATTGTGTTTTTTAATTTCAAATTCCATTTGTTCATTGCTGATATGTAGGAAATCGATTGACTTGACTTTTGTATTAACCTTTTATCCTGCAACTTTGCTATTGTTACTTATTAGTTCCAGGAGTTTTTTCTGGTTTTTTTTGGGGGGGGTGGAGGATTCTTTGGAATATTTACATGGATGGTCATTTCCTCTGTGAACAAAGACAGTTTTATTTCTTCCTTCTCAATCATTATACCTTTTTTCCTTGTTTTATTGAAGTAGCTGGGATTCAGTATGATGTTGAAAAGCAGTGGTGAGAGGATATCATTACCTGTTCTTCCTGATCTTGTAAATCTTTAGGTTCTCACCCTTAAGTATGTTAGCTGTAGGTTTTTTGTAGACATTCTTTATCAAGTTGAGGGAGTCCCCCTTCTAGTCTCAGTTTACTGAGAGTATCCCATTCTTTTACACAGTTATAGAACATTTCATTGTATTGAAGAACCATAATTCATTTTATTCTTCTTTGTTGAACACTTGTTGGTTTCTATTTCTTTTTGCTATTGTAAGCAGTACTGCTGTGAACATCCTTGTACATATCTCTTTGGGTACATGTCTAAGTATTTTTCTGTAACAGGTACCTAGAAGTACATTTGTTGGATTGATAAATATGCACATTTAAATTGTTAATTCTTTAAATGTTGAAATAGTTATAAACCTATAGGAAACTTTCACATATAGTACAAAGAACTTCTTTTTTTCCCTAATAAGTTGAGAATAAGTTATTTACCATGCCCTATTATCCCTCCTCCCACAACATAGTTGGATTTACTACAAACAAGAACATCCTTTTATATATCCTCAATGTAACCATCTGAATCAGGAAATTAACGTTGATCCATTTAATACTCCCTAATCCTCAGGTTCCAGGTTTCACCAGTTGTTCCAACAATGTCTAATACAAGGAATTCCTATTCACCTAGATTTCCCAGTTTTACCACGTTTGCTCTGGTGTGTGTATGTATCTCCAAATACTTTTTTCTGAATCATTTCAGAATCAGTTGCAAACATGATGCCCATTACCTCTTGATACTTCAGTGTGTATTTCCTAAAAACAAGGATACCCTTCTCCACGACCACAGTACATCCATCAAGATCGGGAAGTTGACAGTGATCCAATATTACCATCTGGTCCACAGACCTCATTCAGATTTCACTGATTGACCCAATGATGATTTTTATAGGTTCAGGATTCAGTCCAGGAACACTTGTTGCATTTAGTGGTCATGATTTCCCTGATCTCAGGGACCACAGTCTCAGTGCCTGTTGTTCAATGCTGAAAGCTGTTGCCTCATGCTGTGTCCGGTTTATGGTTGTTTATGATGAGAAGGCTAATCTGATACCAGTTACTCCATCATAGCAAGAAGCAAAAGTCTACTTTAGAATTTTAGAAGCTAGGTTATTAAGTGTATGACTTTTATTTTCTTGGTGGATTATATGCTTTATTCCCAAAAAGTGTTACTCTGTTCCTGTTTAGAGGTTTGGGTCTTGAATTTTATCTTGTCTTATATTAATACTGCCACATCTGTTTCCTTCCTGTTAGCATTTACGTGGTATATATTTCTCTATTTTATATATATATATATATATATATATATATATATATATATATATATATATATAATTTTCAGTGTATATTTTGTCAACAGCATAACGTAATTTTTATCCCATTTATCTTTTGATAGATTTACTCTGTTTACACTCACTTTTTACTAATATGATTGTATACATTCTTATATTAAAGTCCATGTTTTCTATTTAACATGTTTTTGTTTCTTTTTCTGTTTAGTGACTTTTGTTGAATTGAATTTTATTTGTTGGTGTTGACCTTTTTTTTTCCCTTGGATGAGTTAGACTTTATATATCCTATAACCCTTCTTTTAGTGGTTACCCTTTTTTTGCTATAGGAAATGGATTTTTAAAAATAAACTTAGAACAGTTTTAGATTTACAATGCAAAGCTAACACAAAGAGTTCTCATATGCTCTACACCCAGTTTCCCTTGTTATTAACATTTTATATTAGCATGGTATATATGTCACAATTAATGAACCAACATTGATACACTATTATTAACTGAAGTCCGAACTCTATTTAGATTTCCTTAGTTTTTAGCTAAAGTTCATTTTCTGTTCCAGGATCCAATCCAGGGTACCACATGACTTTCCATCATTACATCTCCTTAGGCCCTTCAGGCTGTGCCAGTTTCTCAAACTTTGTTGTTGATGACCTTGACAGTTCTGAGGAGTACTATTCAGGTATTTTGTAGGATGCACCTCATTTGGAATTTGTCTGATGTTTTCCTCATAATTAGACTGGGGTTATGGAGTTGTATTTCCTTGAGAGGAAGACCACACAGGTGAAGTGCCCTTCTCATCATATCGTATCAAGGGTACATACTGTCAACATCACTCATCACTGTTAATGTTAACCTTGATCACCTGGCTGATGTAGTATTCGTCAGGTTTCTCCAAAGTTACTTTCTCTTCACACCCCCTCCACCTTCTCATAGTATAATCTTGGGAGGAAGTTAACACTTACGGAGTGGGACTTATGGGTCACCTCCTTGAAGGAGAAATATCTACATAAATTAATTCAAATTCTTCTATTCTCTCCCTTTTATGTTTCTGTTCAATTGTTTATGTCAGCATGGACTCATGGATATTTTATACTTCAGGTTGTAGTGCAATACTGTATTTTGTTGCTTAAATTGTTAACAGCTTTAGCTATTGTGAACTCTTCCAGTTGGTCCAGTGCCCCTTTGACATTTACCCACCAATATCAATACTTTTTTTATTGAACTATAATCAATTTACAATGTTGTGTTAATTTCTGCTATGTAGCATAGTGATTCAGTTATACATACATATATATATACACACACACATATATATTCCTTTTCATATTCTTTTTCATTATAGGCCATTACAAGATACTGGATATAGTTCCCTATGCTGTGTAGTAGAGCCTTGTTGTTTACCTATTTTGTATATAGTTGTTAGTATCTACAAATCCCAAACTCCCAATTTATCCCTCCCCACTTCCTTCTCCCCCTGGTAACCATAAGGTTGTTTTCTTTTCTTTTTTTTATTTTTTACTTTTTTATTTTTTGGTGGAGGGGAGGTGATTAGGTTTATTTATTTACATTTTAAAGGAGGTACTGGGATCTGAACCCAGGACTTCATGAACCCAGGACCTCATGCATGCTACACATGTGCTCTACCACTTTGAGTTATACCCTCCCCCCACAAGTTTGTTTTCTATGTCTGAGAATCTGTTTCTGTTTTTATAAATAAGTTTATTTGTCTCATTTTTTTAGATTCCACGTATAAGTGATATCATATCTCTTTCTGACATGCTTCACTTAGTATGATAATTTCTAGGTCCGTCCATGTTGTTGCAAATGGCATTGTTTCATTCGTTTTTATGGCTGAGTAGTATTCCAGTGTGTGTGTGTGTGTGTGTGTGTGTGTATATGTGTGTATCACAACTTATTTATTCAATCATCTGTCAGTGGGCATTTAGGTTGCTTCCATGATCAATACTTTTTTTTTTTGAACTTTTTTTATTGAGTTAGTCATTTTACAATATTGTTTCAAATTGCAGGTTGGGCACAATTTTTCACTTATACATGAACATACATATATTCATTGTCACATTTTTTTTCGCTGTGAGCTACCGCAAGATTTGTATATATTTCCCTGTGCTATACAGTATAATCTTGTTTATCTATTCTACATATGCCTGTCAGTATCTACAAATTTTGACCTCCCAGTCTATCCCTTCACATCCACCTCCCCCTTGGCAACCACAAGTTTGTATTCTATGTCTACGAGTCTGTTTCTGTTTTGTATTTATGTTCTTTTTTTTTAGATTCCACATATGAGCAATCTTATATAGTATTTACTTTCTCTTTCTGGCTTACTTCACTTAGAATGACATTCTCCAGGGACATCCATGTTGCTGCAAATGGCATTATGTTGTCATTTTTATGGCTGAATAGTATTCCATTGTATAAATATACCACCACTTCTTTATCCAGTCATCTGTTGATGGACATTTAGGCTGTTTCCATGTCTTGGCTATTGTAAATAGTGCTGCTGTGAACACTGGGGTGCAGGTATCTTTTGGAAGTAGGGTTCCTTCTGGATATATGCCCAGGAGTGGGATTCCTGGGTCATATGGTAAGAGTATTCCTAGTCTTTTGAAGAATCTCCATACTGTTTTCCACAGTGACTGCACCAAACTGCATTCCCACCAGCAGTGTAGGAGGGTTCCCTTTTCTCCACAGCCTCTCCAGCACTTGTCATTTGTGGATTTTTGAATGATGGCCATTCTGACTGGTGTGAGGTGATACCTCATTGTAGTTTTGATTTGCATTTCTCTGATAATTAGTGATATTGAGCATTTTTTCACATGCCTATTGATCATTTGTATTTCTTCATGGGAGAATTGCTTCTTCAGGTCTTCTGCCCATTTTTGGATTGGGTTGTTTGTTTTTTTCTTAAGTTGTATGAGCTGCTTATATATTCTGGAGATCGAGCCTTTGTTGGTTTCACCGTTTGCAAAAATTTTTTCCCATTCTGTAGGTTATCGTTTTGTTTTACTTATGGTTTCCTTTGCTGTGCAAAAGCTTGTTAAGTTTCATTAGGTCCCATTTGTTTATTCTTGCTTCTATTTCTATTGCTTGGGTAGACTGCCCTGGGAGAACATTTTTGAGATGTATATCAGATAATGTTCTGCCTATGTTTTCTTCTAGGAGATTTATTGTATCTTACCTTATGTTTAAGTCTTTGATCCATTTTGAGTTTATTTTTGTGTGTGGTATAAGGGAGTGTTCTAGCTTCATTGATTTACATGCTGCTGTCCAGTTTTCCCAACACCATTTGCTGAAGAGACTGTCTTTATTCCATTGCATATTCTTGCCTCCTTTGTTGAAGATTAGTTGACCAAAAGTTTGTGGGTTCATTTCTGGGCTCTGTATTCTGTACCATTGGTATATATGTCTGTTTTTATACCAATGCCATGCTGTCTTGATGACTGTAGCTCTGTAGTATTGTCTGAAGTCTGGGAGAGTTATTCCTCCAGCCTCTTTCTTTCTCTTCAGTAATGCTTTGGCAATTCTAGGTCTTTTGTGGTTCCATATAAATTTTATTGTGATTTGCTCTAGTTCTGTGAAATATATCCTGGGTAATTTGATAGGGATTGCATTAAATCTGTAGATTGCCTTGGGCAGGATGACCATTTCAACAATATTGATTCTTCCAATTCAGGAGCATGGGATATCTTTCCATTTTTTGAAGTCTTCTTTGATTTCCTTAATCAATGTTTTATACTTTTCCATGTCTAAGTCTTTCTCCTCCTTGGTTAGATTTATTGCTAGGTATTTTATTACTTTGGGTGCTATTTTAAAGAGGATTGTTTCTTTATTTTCTTTTTCTGTTGATTCATCATTAGTGTAAAGAAATGCAACTGATTTTTGAACATTAATCTTGTAACCTGCTACCTTGCTGAATTCTTCGATTATTTCTAGTAGTTTTTGTGTGGACCTTTTAGGGTTTTCTATATATAGTGACATGTCGTCAGCATATAGTGACACTTTTACCTCTTCTTTTCCAATTTGGATCCCTTTTATTTCTCTCTCTTGCCTGACTGCTGTGGCTAGGACTTCCAAGACTATGTTGAATAGGAGTGGTGAGAGTGGGCATCCTTGTCTTGTCCCAGATTTTAGTGGGAAGCTTTTGAGTTTTTCACCATTGAGTACCATGCTGGCTGTAGGTTTGTCATATATAGCTTTTATTATGTTGAGATATGTTCCCTCTATACCCACTTTGGTGAGAGTTTTTATCATAAATGGGTGTTGAATTTTATCAAAAGCTTTTTCTGCATCTATTGAGATGATCATGTGGTTTTTGTCCTTTCTCTTGTTGATGTGATGTATTACATTTATTGATTTGCGTATGTTGAACCACGCTTGTGTCCCTGGGATGAACCCCACTTGGTCATGATGTATAATCTTTTTTATGTGCTGTTGGATTCTATTTGCTAATATTTTGGTAAGGATTTTTACGTCTATGTTCATCAGTGATACTGGTCTGTAATTCTCTTTTTTGATAGTGTCTTTGCCTGGTTTTGGTATCAGGGTGATGGTGGCTTCATAGAATGAGTTTGGGAGTATTCCCACCTTTTCAATCTTCTGGAAGAGTTTGAGAAGGACTGGCATGAGTTCTTCTTTGTATGTTTGTTAGAATTCCCTGGTGAAGCCGTCCAGTCCTGGACTTTTATTTGTAGGGAGGTTTCTTATTGCTAATTCGATTTCATTTCTAGTGATCAGTTTGTTCAAGTGGTCAGTTTCTTCTTGGTTCAGTCTTGGTGGACTGTATATTTCCAGAAACTTGTCCATCTCCTCTAGGTTATCCATTTTGGTTCCATATAGTTTTTCATAATATTCTCGTATGATATTCTGTATTTCTATGTTATTTGTTGTAATTTCTCCATTTTCCTTTCTTATTTTGCTATTTGTGCTCTCTCGTTTTTCTTCCTTGTGAGTTTGGCCAGAGGTTTGTCGATTTTATTTACTTTTTCAAAAAACAAGCTTTTGGTTTGACTGATTTTTTTTTCTTTTTTTTTAAATCTCTATTTTATTTATTTCCTCCCTGATCTTCATTATTTCCTTCCTTCTGCTGACTTTTGGGTTTTTTTGCTCTTCTTTTTCTAATTCTTTTAGCTGGTGGGTTAGATTGTTTATTTGAGATTGTTCTTTTTTGAGGAAGGCCTGTATTGCTATAAACTTCCCTGTTAGCAGTGCCTTTGCTGCGTCCCATAAATTTTGTGTGGTTGTGTTTTCATTTGTCTCAAGGTATTTTTTAATTTCAGCTTTGATTTCTTTATTGACCCATTGGTTTTTTTTAATAGCATGTTGTTTAATCTCCATGCTTTCCTTTTTTTCTCCTTTGTTTCTCTGTAGTTGATTTCTAGTTTCATGGCATTGTAGTCAGTAAAGATGCTTGAGATAATTTCTATCTTCTTAAAATTGCTGAGGCTTCTTTTGTGCCCAAGTACATGATCAATCCTGGAAAATGTTCCATGTGCACTTGAAAAGAATGTATATCCTATTTTGGGGGGATGTAATGCTCTGAAAATATCCACCAAATCTAATTTTTCTATTGTATCATTTAATTTCTCTGTTGCCTTATTTATTTTCTGTCTGGAAGATCTGTCTAGTGATGTTAATGTGGTGTTAAAATCTCCAACAATGATTGTATTCCCATCAATTTCCCCCTTTATCTCTGTTAGTAATTGTTTTATGTACTTAGGTGCTCCTATATTGGGTGCATATATATTAATGAGTGTAATATCCTCATCTTGTATTACTCCTTTAATCATTATAAAATGCCCTTCTTTGTCTTTCTTTATGGCCTTTGTTTTAAAGTCTATTTTGTCTGAAATCAGTACTGCTACACCTGCTTTTTTGGCTTTTCCATTTGCATGGAATATCCTTTTCCATCCTTTCAGTCTCAATCTATATGTGCCCTTCTCCCTAAAGTGGGTCTCTTGTATGCAGCATATTGCAGGTTCTTGCTTTATTATCCAGTCTGCCACTCTGTGTCTTTTGACTGGAGCATTTAGTCCATTAACATTTACAGTAATTAATGATAGATGTGTGTTTATTGCCATTTTGAACTAATTTTTGCAGTTGATTTGGTATTTCCTTTTTGTTCCTTTCTCCTTCCTTTTGTGGTTTGGTAATTTTTCTTTATTATCATGGATTTTATTTAGTTTTTGTGACTCCCTTGTAAGTTTTTGGCTTGTGGTTGCCCTTTTTTATAAGTCTATTAGCCCATTACTATAACTGTTTTTATTAAACTGATAGTAACATGATCTCAAACCTATCCTACCAAGAACAAAAAATTTTAAAAAGAAAGAAAAAAAATACTGTATATTTTCTTGCTTCCCTCTCCCACTCTTAATGATTTAGATGTCTTCTTTTACAATTTCATGTTTCTTCTATTTGTAATTCATGGTAGTTATCACCCTTTGTGGCATTACCTTCATGACACTGTCTAGAGGGAAGTTACCATTACAAGAGTATTTCAGTATTATTACATTTCATGCAAAGATACTTAGATTTTAAAAGCTTTTTTTTTTTTAATTTGTAGGATCCGGAGACTCTGATGATTTCAGTCTGAAGGATGCAGTGAAAGCAACTTCCTCAGTAAAGCGTGAGTAGTAAATCAAAGTATTAAAAGCAAGTAATAGTGCTTAATATGCACTACCCACTCAGAATACCCATTCAAAGAAAGAAGTAGGTGGCCTGTATTTTCACTTGATTAGATATAATATGGTTATTATAAAATGCATTATTGAAAAGAAAATCTGAATGTTTAAACTCCTTTGTTTCCTTTGTGGAGAATACCAAATATGTGTAATAACTGGAACGGGATTTTCTCCAGTTTAAGTCATAGCCCTTACTGCTGTGACACACCAGCAGTGGCCTCCAAGGACTATCTTTTTCTAGCTCATAAAAAGGTACTTTGAAGCAAATAAGGGATTTGTTTCTCTTTTTAGATCTTTTTATAATGGCTGTTCTTAAAATGGTGTCTATGTGTAATCTCTCAAATGCCGAGCTTTGTCATCTTGAAATGTTTTTGAGAGAAAAGTTTTAAACCATTATTTAAAAATATGCATTAATGCTTAGAAAGTAAAGCTGAGATTTCTTTTGATCCCTCCCCATCCTACAACTGCTTAATTCATTTTGGGCTATTCTGGTTCCAATTTGTTTTCTCTGCTGTTATGTACATCTGTACACATAGATTGTTTGGTGTTTTTTTGTTTTTCATAACATGTGTAGGGCTTCTTCATTTAGTTATGTCTGTTATTTCACAACTTAAAAAAAATTTAATGTGTATTGAATACCTGAGTGAATATATCTTGTCTATGTTAGCTTCCTTTGTATGGGCTGCTGTAACAAAGTACCACAAACTGGATGGCTTAAAACTATAGAAATTTATTCACTCACAGTTCTGGAGGCCAGAAGTCCAAAATCAAGGTGTTGGCAGGACCATGCTCCTACTTGAAGACTGTAGGGGAAGAATGCTTCCTTGCCTAAGCTAGCTTCTGGTGGCTCCAGATGTTCCTCAGCCTGCAGCTACATCACTCCAACGTCTGCCTCCATCTTCACATGGCCATCTCCTTCATCTGTGTGTCTTCTCTTCTTTGGTCTCTAATAAGGACACTTTGTTGGATTTAGGACCCACCTGGATAATCCTGAATAATTTCATCTCAAGATCTTTACTTCATTACATCTGCAAAGACCCTTTTTCCAAATAAGGTCACATTTCCCACATTCTGGATTTTAGGATTTGGCTATTTATTTGGGGGGGCCACCATTCAACCTACTACATTTAATATCTATATCTCATACACAAACCTGTGCTTCATAGAGCTGGCATTCCAGTGAAGTGGCTTTGGCCATGACCAGCGATGCAGCTTCTTACTGACAGACATGTGGTTTGATTCTCTTTTGCACAGTTGTAAGTGGGGGTCCAGTGAACACTCTTGTCTGTATCCTTTGTGCCCAAGTACAGTGAAGCTGTCAGGCCAAGGGGAATATGTAGTCTATATTTTAACAGATTCTGGCAAATTGTTTCCAAAATCAATGTGCAACATATACTCCCACTCATACTGTTATAAGAGTACCTTTTTCCTGACCTGCACCATCACCAGATTTTACCAAAAACTTTTTACCAATATGATGGGAAAAAATCATCTATTTTTTGGCCATTTGCTTTCTCTTTGGTGAATTATCTGTTCATATCATTTCCCCATTTTATGCCAAGTTGCTTGTCTTTTTTATTTTAATTTAAAAACATTTTTGGAAATGTAACTGATTTACAATGTTGTGTTAGTTCCTGGTGTACAGCATAGTGATTCCATTTTATCTAGTTATCTATCTATCTATATAAACTATATATAACTGTATATATAGTTATATATTTTTTCTTTTTTATATTCTTTTCCATTATAGGTTATCACAAGATATTGAATATAGTTCTCTGTGCTATACAGTAGGACCTTATTGTTTATCTATTTTATATATATAGTAGTTTGTATCTACTAATCCCAAACTCCTAATTTATCTCTACCCACCTTCCCCTTTGGTAACCAGAAGTTTTTTTTCTGTGACTATAAGTCTGTTTCTGTTTTTTACATAAGTTTATTTGTGTCATCTTTTAAGATTCCACATATAAATGATATCATATGGTATTTGTCTTTCTCTTTCTGGTTTATTTTACTTAGTAGGATAATCTCTAGGTCCATCCATGTTGCTGCAAATGGCATTATTTTATTCCTTTTCATGGCTGAGTAGTATTCCATTGTATAAATATGCCACATCTTCTTTATCCAGTCATCTGTCCATGGACATTTAGGCTGCCTCCATGTTTGATTGTTGTAAGTAGTGCTGCTATGAACATTGGGGTGCATGTGTCTTTTCAAATTAGTTTCCTTCAGGTATATGCCCAGGAGTGGGATTGCTGGATCAGATGGTAAGTCTATTTTAACTTTTTTTAAGGAACCTCCACACTGTCCTCCATAGTGGCTGCACCAAATTATAATTACATTACCACCAACAGTATAGGAAGGCTCCCTTTTCTCCACACCCTCTTTACCATTTATTATTTGTAGACTTTTTAATGATGGCATTCTGACTAGTGTGAGGTCACACTTCATTGTAGTTTTGATTTGCATTTCTCTAATAATTAGTAATGTTTAGCATCTTTTCATGTACCTGTTGGCCATCTGCATGTCTTCTTTGGAGAAATGTCCATTTAGGTCTTCTACCCATTTTTTCATTGGTTTTTTTTTTTTTAATATTGACTTGTATGAGCTGTTTGTATATTTTGGAAATTAATCCCTTATTGGTCGCATTGGTTGCAAATACCTTTTCTCAGTCCATAGGTTGTCTTTTTATTTTGTTTATGGTTTCCTTTGCTGTGAAAAAGCTTATAAATTTAATTAGGTCCCATTTGTTTATTTTTGGTTTTATTTCTGTTGCCTTGGGAGACTGACCTAGGAGAACATTGCTACAATTGATGTCAGAAAATGTTTTGCCTGTGTTCTCTTGTAGGAGATTTATGGTGTCCCGTCTTATGTTTCAGCTTTTAAGCCATTTTGAATTTATTTTTGTGTATGGTGTGAGGGAATTTTCTACCTTCATTAATTTATGTGTGGCTGTCGAGTTTTCCCAACATTGTATATTCTTGCCTCATTCATCAAAGATTAATTGACTTTAGGTGTGTGGGCTTATTTCTAGGTTCTCTATTCTGTTCCATTGATCCTTATGTCTGCTTTTGTGTCAGTACCACACTGTTTTGGTTACTGTAGCTTTGTCGTATTGTCTGAAGTCTGAGAGGGTTATTCCTCCAGGTTGGTTCTTTTTTTTCAGTATTGCTTTGGCAATTCTGGGTCTTTTGTGATTCCATATACATTTTAGGATTATCTGTTCTAGTTCTGGGAAAAACATCCTGGGTAATTTGATAGAGATTGTGTTAAATCTATAGATTGGTATCAATAGTATGGCTATTTTAATATTAATTCTTCCAATCCAAGTTATTTGTCTTTTTAAAATGAATTTGTGAGATCTCTTTGATACTCAGAATTAAGAAAGGCAGGGGCTCTGGAGTTAGACTTCCTGTGTCTGAACTCTGTCTCTGCCCTTATTAACTGTCACCTTGGGCAAGTTAATTGAGTTCTTTGCACCTCAGTTTCCTCATCTGTTACATGAGGTTAATGATAACCTCCTAGGTTTATTATAGCGGTTAGATGAGGTGGCCCCTGTGAAGCATTTAGCAGAAAGTTTGGTACAAAATGAGTGCTTAGTAAGTGTCAGCCATTATTATTGTTCTTTGACTGATTTGATTGGAAAGACTTACTGTGGCTGGGTCTCTGAGGTAAGATGATTGCCTGATAGAGGCCTTTTTGATATTTATATCCCATTCTCAGTTGTGTGCCAGCCCATTTAATCTTTGTTAGCATCCATCAGCCAGTGTGTCTGGGACCCATAAGACCACCAGCGCATGGTGTCTTCGGTTGAGTGACATCTCTCAAGACCACATCACTCTGCCATCCTTTTTCTCTATCTTAGCTTGCATTTAATGCAGCTGAGGTTTCGAAGAGATAGGCCCATCCATCTCTCTTTGGCTCAGCTGTTTTTCTGGGGAAGAATATTCTCCTTTGTATATTGTACGTTTCTTGTTTCAAGTATCCCTGACACCTTGGTCAGGGTATTTGTACATGGCCTTTATTCTTCCATTCAACAATGTTTACTGAATGCTTGCTTGTTGCCAGGCACTAGTCCAGGTTCTGGGCATACCATGTGGACTAGGTCATTGCCCTCATGGAGCTATTTTCTCCACAAGGACGCAGATAGTACATAATATAATTCTGGATATTATTGAGTCCTCTGGAGCAAATACAATAGGGTGATGGGGCAGGGAGGGCCCAAAAAAGGAATGGCTATTTTAGATAAAGCAAGTAAAGGCCTCTCTAAGGGAAGGTGACATGCAAGAACAGGGAAAGAGCCTTCAAGGCCAAGGGCTTAGATGTAAGAGCCCTGAGGCAGAAAAGAACTGGGTTGACTCTGGGGCCTGGAAGGTGGCCTGTGTGGCTAGAGTGTGGAGAATGCTGGAGAAAAGAACAGTTGGCCGGGGCTGGATCATATGGAGTCTTATAGGGCACAGTGACCGCTTTATTCTAAGGACAAGGGGGACTCCTGGAACATTTTTTTAAAAGCTTTATTTAGAAAAAATTCACATACCATCCAACTCAGCTATTTAAAATATACAATTTGGTGGTTTTTAGCATATTCACACAGTTGTGCAAGCATCACTACAGTCAATTTTAGAACATTTCCATCATCTCCAAAAGAAATCCTGTGCCCTTCATTTATTAGTCTCTGATCCCCTGACTCTTCCCCTCCCCCCCAGCCCCTGGCAACCGATCTCTTTTCCAACCCTCTGGATTTCCCTATTCCAGACATGTAAATGGAGTCATAGAACACTTGGACGTAATGTTTGGCTGCTTTCACTTAGCATAACGTTTCCAAGGTTCATCATGTTGCTTTCAGAATTTTGTCCCTCCCTCTCCTCTTTCTTCACTCTCCCCTTCCCTCCATCTCTCCTCTTCTCTATCTCTTTTTTTCTTCCCCTCCAAACTCTCATCTCTCCCTTTTCCTATGTATAATCATCTCACAGGGGAACCTAGCTCTGCATTTGCCAACTAAAGCTTCTCATGAATGCCGTGGCACCATCATTGAGCCACACCTAGGGGATGCTGACCAGCTTCATTGACCATTTGGTTGTGGCACACATTCCAAAGATGCACTCCTGGCAGCGGTGCAGTGTTGCTGGCAGCATTTGCTGGGCATCAAAGAATTCTTTCTAAATTTGTCATTTGGAGAAAGGCTTCACAGAAACTGAAGCCTTTATTTTAGGAGCTCCCTGCTTTGATGAAGTTGACCTACTGTGCTAATTCCTTGATAAGTAGCTTGGCTTTTCTCATCTCAACTATGGATGATAATAAATCCCATTTAAAGGCTCATGACAAGAAAATCTGTAGTTAATAGTATCTTTAAAAGTCCACAGATCCAAGCTCATGTTCTACATCACGGCAGGCTCAGGCTCTGACGGAGCAACTGGTTCAGTAGACACATAAGGAGCATGCTGTCCTGAACTGGAACCTGCCGAACTTCAGAGAAACCCTAACCCTAACCCTCCATGAGGCTTCTCCAGAAACTGTGACTAGTAGGGCCAGACCCCACAAAGCTAGAATGATCGAGAAGGTGTGGTAGTGCCGTAAGGATAGACATGTAGATCAATAGAACGGAAATGAGGATCCAAAATAAACCCTTAACATCTATGTTGATTTTTTTTAAGCTGGAAAAACAAATATTTTTACACAAGAGCTGTATGAGTCATACGGATTTTAAGCTAATATTCCATAAGTGGCAATTGCTTTTCTGAAAGTTGCTCAAATAGTGGTTTCAGTAATGTAATTCCTCTTTCCTGCCTGTACAGATCACCATAATATAAGCTATACATAAAGAGCCTCATTTAGACAGGTAAGCTATACTTCTTCATTTTACAGATGTAGAGTCAAACGGAAATTATAGATACAAAATTATCTCTAGATTAAAAAAAAACATAATGATAGCAGGTTATCGCTTGTGGTTCTCTTGCCATAAAATGTGTCCATAGGTGTGGCCTTCACATTGTAATGTGCATTAGTGTCCCCAAAGCCTTCCCAAGGAGGGAAGAAGTATGATCGTTTTTAAGAAGAGGACTTTCCATATTCTCAACTTCTATGTGTCCTTTTACTAAAACTGAATTGTGGCAGCAGTTGTAGTGATGCTCTCTCCCTCTTTGTAAATAATTTATTGAAGTAAAATTCACAAAATATAAAATGAGCCATTTTAAAGTGAACAACTCAGTAACATTTAAGACATTCACAATCTTGTGCTACCACCACCTTTATCCAGTTCTAGAACATTTCCATTACTCCAGAGTAAAATCCCTCACCCATCAAGCAATTTCTCTTCATTTTCCTCTCCCCCCTAGCCCCAGACAGTCACCAATCTAATTTCCTTATCACTTGATTGATCTCTCCTAGATATTTCATATAAATAATGTCATATAATATGGGACCTTTTGTCTCTGGCTTCTTTCACATAGCATAATGTTTTGGAGGTACATCTACCTTATAGCATGTATCGTTGTTTCATACCTTTTTATGCCTGAGTAATATTCCATTGTACAGATAGGCCACATTTTATCTAATCATCAGTTGATGGACATTTGACTGTTTCCACCTTTTGGCTATTATGAATAATGCTGCTATGAACATGCATGTACATGTTCTTGTTTAAATACTTGTTTTTAATTCATTAGGGCACACACACACACACACACACACACACATATACATACCTGAGAGTGGATTCACAAGGTTATATGGTCATTCTATATTTAACTTCTGGAGGAACTGCCAAACTATTTTCCACAGTGGCTGTACCATTTTACATTCCCACCAGCAATGTATGAGGATTTGAATTTCTCTACATCCTCGCCAAATTATTTTCCTTTTTTCTTTGCCCCCAAAGTTTTGTACCCTTGACTAACACCTCCACTGTTTCCCTCTCCCCTAAACCCTTAGTAACCATCATTCTACTCTCTATGAATTTAATTATTTTAGATTTCACATAAAAGTGGGATCATGTAGTATATGTCTTTTTGTGTCTTCCTTATTTCATTTAGCATAATGTCCTCCAAGTCCATCCATGTTGTCCCAAAGGGAAGGATTTTCTTTAGGGCTTGCATGTATATACCACATTTTCATTATTCATTCATCCATCAGTGGACACTTGGGTTGTTGCCATATTGTGACTATTGAGAATAATCCTGCAATGAACTTGGACATGTAGATACCTGTTTGAGTTCCTGATTTCATTTCATTTGGAGATATACCCAGAAGTAGGATTGTTAGATTAAATACTTCTATTGTTCTTTTGGGGGGGGAACCTCCATACTGTTTTCCATAGTGACTGCACCATTTTACATTCCCACTGACAATGTGCAAGGGATCCCTTTCTCCACATCCTCACCAGCACATTTGTTTTTTTTTGATAGTAGGCATCCTAACAGGTGTGAGATGATGCCTAATTGTGGTTTTGATTTGCATTTCCCTGATGATGAGTGATGTTGAGGATGTTGTTGTGTACTTGTTGGTCGTATTCGTTTTCTTTGGAAAAATGTTTAGGTCCTTTGCCCATTTTTAAAATTGAAGTATAGTTGATGTACAATATTATGTAAGTTACAGGTGTACAATATACTGATTCACAATTTTTAAAGGTTATATTTAAATTTATAGTTATTATAGAATATTGGCTGCAGTCCCTTTGCAGTACAATACATCCTTGTAGCTTATTTTGTACATAGTAGTTTGCACCTCTTAATCCCCTACTCCTATATTGCCCCTGCCCCCTTGCCTCTCCCCACTGGTAACTACTAGTTTGTTCTCTATAAGTCTGGTTTTTTTTTAATATTCATTAGTTTCTTGTATTTTTTAGATACCAAATGTAAGTGATTTCATACAGTATTTGTCTTTCTCTGACTTAATTCACTTAGCGTAATACTCTCCAAGTCCATTCATGTTGTTGCAAATGGCAAAATTCATTCTATTTTACGGCTGAGTAGTATTCCATTGTGTGTGTGTGTGTGTGTATGTGTATGTATATGTATGTGTGTGTATATATATATATCCCCCACATCTTCCTTATCCATTCATCTGTTGATGGTCACTTGGATTGCTTCCATGTTTTGGCAATTGTAAATAATGCTGCTATGAACATTGGGGTGCATGTGTCTTTGCAAATTAGTGTTTTTGTTTTTTCAGATATATACCCAGGAGTGGAATTGTTGGCTCATATGGTAGTTCTATTTTTAGCTTTTTAAGAAGCCTCCATTACTGTCTTCCCCAGTACGTGTACCAATTTACATTCCCACCAACGGTGTACTAGGGTTCCCTTTTCTCTACATCCTTGCGAACATTTGTTATTTTTGTTCTTTTTGATGATAGCCATTTGGACAGATGTGAGGTGATATCTCATTGTGGTTTTGATGAGCATTTTCTTGATGATTAGTGATGTTCAGCATCTTTTCATGTACCTGTTGGCCATCTGCATTCCTCTTTGGAAAAATGTCTGTTCAGTTCTTCTGCCCATTTTTTAAATTAGGTTGTTTGTTTTTTTGATGTTGAGTTGTATGAGCTGTTCATATATGTTGGATAATAATCCCTTATCACTCATATATTTTTTCCCATTCAGTAGGTTGTATTTTCATTTTGTTGATGGTTTCCTTTACTACAACATAAGTTTTCATATGTTATGTTTTTATTTCCATTCATCTCAATATATTTTATAATTTCCCTTCTGATTTCTTCTTTGACCCATTGGTTATTGGGAGTGTGTTGTTTAATTTTCATATAATTGGGAATTTTCCAGGTGCCCTTCTGTTAATGATCTCTGTTTTCATTCCATTGTGGTTGGAGAACACAATTTGTATGATTTCAAGCTTTTAATATATATTGAGATATTTTTTGTAGCCTAGCATGTGGTCTATCTTGGAGAATGTTCCATGTGCAGTTGAGTAGAATGTGTTTCCTGTTTTGAGGGGATACATTCTATAGATGTCTGGTAGATCTAGTTGGTTTATAGTGTTGAAATCTTATATTCCCTTTTTGTTTTTCTAACTGTTCTATCTATGTTTGAAAGGATCATATTGAGATCTCAAACTATTATTGTTGAATTGTCTGTCTTTCCCTTCAATTTTGTCATGTTTTCCTTCATGTATTTTGGACCTCTGTTTTTAGGGGCACATATGTTTAAAACGTTATATCTTCCTTTTGGGTTTATCCTTTCATCATTATGTCAGTCTTTGACTATTGTAACAATTTTTGTCTTAAAGTCTATTTCAGTAGTATAGCTCTTCCAGCTCTCTTATGGTTGCTATTCTCATAGTATACCTTTATCCATCCTTTTACTTTCAACCAATTTCTGTTTTTGCTCTTTTTTTCTGATTAATTATTGAGTGATTGCTGCATATAAAGTTAGACCTGTTTCATCTCTGCCTTTCCCATTACTTAAATTTTGTCTCCTTCTACTAGCTCCAATTGTAGGAACAGTTACAGCATAACCTTTTTCTGGCTTCATTATTTTTATTTTTATTTTTTTAACAGCATAGTCTTGATGGAAAAGTCATGCATGGCATGGCATGTAATTGATGTGCTAGAATTCCAGAATTTTAAAGGAATATGGTTGAACCCATAGACCTAATATTACAGCAGTAACTACATTTATATAACATATTTTGTTGGTATTGTAACCACTTTTACTTTATAAGACACTTCCATATTCTACTGGGAACATACATCAGGTCATCCCTGGGCGATAGTATCTGTGATTATGGCGCCAGGTTGAGAGTGGTGGAAACCAAAGCGCAGAGCTTTCAGGGGTTGTGGAACTTTCAGGGGTTGTGCTCAAGCTCTGGAGCTCCCTTAACCGTGGTCATCTGAAGATCTGGGCTCAAGTCCCAGCTCCACTCATCACCAGGTCAAAGGTGGGGTCACATCCACTTCACCATCCATCCTCTGAAGAAACGTGAGCAGAACTCGACTCATCTAAACCTTCTTGTATATCTTTGTCATCCTCAGAGTGGTTCTTCAGAGGCCTTAAAAGAGGTCTCAAGGACCAAGACAGGGGTGCTCTACTTGTGCTGTGACTTCCCTGAGCCCTGCAGTGGCTGCTATATTTTGTTACTAAATGTGCCCCCTTCCCCCTTTTAGAGCGATGGGACCATGTCACCACCACAACCAAAAGACCGGGAGTGACCAGAGCTCCAGCGAAGCCTGCAGGTAACACGGCTGTTTTGAGGAGGGCACTAGGGAAGGATCCTGTGGAGCTCCCTCTGAGGTAGCATCTAGTTGAACTACCCATAGTGTTAAGCCCTGTGTGTGCATTACCAACTGAGACCTTCATCTCAACATGGGGCTTCAGTTAATAGAGCATATACCTGGCCAATTGGTATAATTTCTGTGTTTTTTAATTAAGTGTCCCACTTAGGAAAATTTCAAGATTAAAATACATTTGGATTTCCTCCCCTTTTCAACTAATTCACAATCTAAAATAGGGGAAGACAGAACTGTTTAAGTTGTCTGAAGCCCATCACATACTTCCTTTAGGCAGATGGAGCGTTTTGGAGTGGCATTTGTTTTACAGTGTCATCTTTCAGTAAAGGATTTTGAAACTTGTTGCTTCTTTGGGACTCTTTCCTGGAGCTGTTTTAACCTTTCTCCAGATGGGCCATTTTAGTGTTCAGATGTCATCACTGCTGTAAAGAGAAAGCTAGTGTTGGGGTGGGGGACGCAGTCATTGCTCCCATCTGGCAACTTGTTACTGGTACTTAAGGTGCATGCTACCATGTTCCTTGAAGTAGATGGCTACCTTTCTTCTGAAGAGACAGTCGTGACCCAAGAGTTAATGCTGCTTTATGATTTGTCCCGTGTCTTCACATTTGCAGCCTCTAAGTCGTGCGTTGTGATCACACAACCTCCCTCTTGATTGTCCAGTTTATGGACTCTATGCAGCTGGTTTTGAATCTTGGGTTAACACCTATAATTGGTGTGTATACTGTTAAAGCCATCTGACCGCTGGCTGAAGCAAAGCATGTATGGGAGTATAAATTAGTTGAGTGCGGGAGGAGGAGGTAAGTTAGAGGAGGAGGTTGAGTGCACAGGCCAGAACTGTAGCTCCTGGTTAGGGCGTAGCTCATTAACTCCCACAGCCCACAGAGCCACTCCTGGCCTGCCAGAGTTTGGGGCACGTCGAGGCCCAGGAGAAACCTGCTACAGTGGTTCTCAAACTTTTGGTGTCAGAACTCCTCAAATTATTGAGGATCCTCTATTGAGATGTGTCACATCCATCAATATTTATCATCCTTGAACTTAAAACTGAAAAAACTTTAAATATTTTTATTTATTCATTTAAAATGAACAATTATAAAACCACATCAGTTAACATAAATAGCATATTTTTGTGATAAGTAACTGTGTTTCATAAGACCAAACAGAATTTAGTGGGAAGATTTTTTTGTGTGTATTTTTGAAAATTTCTATGATCTCTGTCTTAGTGGAAGAGTTGGCCTCTCATGTCTGCTTCTAGATTCAATTCTTGTGATGTATTGTTACGGTTGAAGTATCTGAAGGAAATCTGGCCTCACATAGATATGCAGCTCAAAAAGGGAGGACTATACCAATAGACATTTCATGTAATTGTGGACATTCTTCTTTGACAGGACACCAAAAGCTCAACCAGGGGTTGTTCCGTACAGGTGAAATGCAGTGTGGAACCGTATTAATGAACTTTCCATCCTCGACCCCACTGAACCCCCAGGGACTCTCTTATCCTTTGAGTGGATCTTTTACTCAGTGATGGTCTGGGGGCATCATGCACTGGTCACTGGGAACATGTCGGTGCCCTGACTTCCGTATATGCCTTTCTGTGTTGATACATTTCATTCTACATCAAAACATCTCATTTGTTACTATCACCAACCATCTCATTGGAAAAAGTCTTGGATGACTGGGAAGCTGTCAAGTTCACAGTAGTGGTTTTTCACAATTCTTGATGTTGCTTGAAATCTTATATTTTATCATTGGCAACAACAAAAAATACTGTCGGTTGTTTTCCTCGAAGTGCTGGGCTCCCTTCGTTCATTTACAAGGAAATGTCTGCCAGATTCAAGTCAGCATAACCAGAGTTAGTCTGTCATTCAGTCTTTCAAGGAAGAACCTTGTGTGAGAAAAGGTCAGGGATCCCACTGTCTAGCAGCTAGCGCTGCTTACAACTGACACACAGTCACACAAGTGCTTTTCCGTGTGTCAGCCTCTGTATTTTGATGGGACACTGAAGTACTTTAAACGTACTTGCTGTTTTATCAGACTATTTAAAGGCCAAAGTTGAAAAAAATTAATAATTTTTGGCTTGTTTTAGTTGTCCAGTGCTGCCTGACATTACCACAACCTTGGTGGTTTAAAACAATTTTCAATGATTTTCTATGTTTCCCTATGCTGCTGCAGTCTAGGCATTGAGATGTCAAACCGTTTTTGACAAAATGACCTTGATTCTCAAGTTTCTCTTTGCCTAACTTTTAAAAATTTAATCTTTTATTTTAACTCATGACAGATTTACGTGTAGTTGTAAGAAATACTACAGAAAGATTCCTTATCCCCGCCACCCAGTTTTCCCCCATGGTAACATGTTGCGGGTTATACTACAATATCACAGACATTTGTTTTTGTTTTTTTTTTTAAATAAAAAAACTTCATATGTACTTTTTAAAATGTTTTTATTGAGGCAACATTGGTTTCTAACATTATATGTTTCATGTGTATAATCTTGTATTTCTACTTCTGTGTACACAACATCGTGCTCACCACCAGAAACTGAATTTCCACCCATCACCCTACAGTAGATCCTTTACCCATTTCACCCTCCCCCCCTCGCCTCTGGGAACTACTACTCTGTTCTCTGTATCTATGTGTTTGTTTTTATTTGTCACAGCCATTTTATTCATATTTCCAAGTTCTGTTTGTACTCATTTCTGTGTGTGTGTTTAGTTTTATGCAATTTTATCCCACATGCACGTTTGTGTAATTGCCATGACAGTCAGGCACAGAAAAGTTCCATCACCATAAATATTGTTGTTCGGTGGGATATTTACATGTCACTTAGAACCTGATGGTTGGTTGTGTTTGCCAGTTATACATTGTTCCAAGGTGTCAAATGTCAAATACATGAGCCTTAGTTGTTCATAGCATTTCCCTATTGTTCTTTTAATAGGTGCAGAATCTATAATGATAGCCCCTGTTCCATTCCTTATATTCATGTTTTGTCCTTTCTCCAATTATATTCGTTAGTAAGGCTAGATACAGATGTGTCTATTTTATTGACTTTTTCAAAGAACAAGCTTTGTTTTTGTTGATCTATATTTCTTATTTTCAATTTCATTGATTTCTGCTCTATATTATTTCCTTCTGTCCACTTGCTTTGGGTTTATTTTTGTTTTCTAGTATCTTGAGTTAGGAACTTGGATTATTGATTTGAGACCGTTGTCTCTAACTTAAACATAGTTTTAGTGCTATAAACTTCCCTTTCAGCACTACTTTAGCTGCATCTCACATATTTTGATATGTTGTATTTTCATTTTCATTAGTGCTATTTATTCTTAAAATTTCCTTTTGAGACTTTCTCATTGACCCTTGTTTTATCTAGCAGTGTTTTGTTTATTTCCAAGTGTTTAGAGATTTTCTTGTTTTCTCTTGTTTGTTTCTAGTTAGATTCCATTATGGTCAGAGATAACACTTTATAATTTCAATACTTTAAAATTTGTTGAGGTTTATTTTCTGATTCAGGATGTGATCTATTGGTGAATATTCCATGGATGCTTAAACAATTATTGTGCTGTGATTTGGTAGTATCATGCCAATCACATCCTGTTAGTTGATTGTGTTGTTCAGTTCTTCTGTATCCTTGCTGGTTTTCATTCTAGTAGTTCTGTCAGTTGCTGAGAGTAGAGTATTGAAGTCCCCAACTATAAATTGTGGATTTGTTTATTTCTTCTTTTATCTTAATGTGTTTTGAGACTCTGTTGCTTGGTACATACACATTTAGGATTGTTCTGTGTTCTTGGTGAATTGATCCTTTATCGTTATGTGACATCTCCCTTTATTGCTAGTGAGAACTATCAGGTCATGTCTTACTATGTTTTTTTACACTTTCCGAAAGATTCACACTTATAATTCTTTAATCTATAGACAACCCCAAGGCTCTATCCAAAAAAGATAGGTAATGTATTGTAAATTACCTGGGTAGTTTAAAGATTACATTATTGGTCTGTAAAACTCATTGAGGCTTTTTCCCCAGAAACATTGCTGTTTCTATTCTAAGTGTTTGCTGTGTACAGCACTGTCTATGCCTTTTCCTCCCTTAAATTTCCTTTCCTTCTGCTACCTCCAAATGGAGGAAGAATTATGGCAGT
Organism: Camelus bactrianus; assembly: GCF_048773025.1. NCBI lineage: Eukaryota > Metazoa > Chordata > Mammalia > Artiodactyla > Camelidae > Camelus > Camelus bactrianus. Next base: position 114,571,954 of record NC_133575.1, on the reverse strand, counting down.
CTCGAAGGTCAAGAAAAATTGTTGGAAAACTCATGCATGGCATGGTCCCTGCAGTGGCTGCTATATTTTGTTACTAAATGTGCCCCCCTTCCCGCTTTTAGAGAGATGGGACCATATCACCACCACAACCAAAAGACTGGGAGCGACCAGAGCTCCAGCGAAGACTGCAGATAAAATGGCTTCTCTGAGAAGGGGCACTAAAGGAAAGGCCATGTGGAGCTCTCTGGGGGGCAGTGTCCACATGAACTTACCTGTAATTTAACCAATTGACTTTCTCTTTTATATTTTGGGGTCCCCTGAAGCAGATGATTTTAACTTGGCTGATGCCTTGGATGATCGAAATGACCAAGATGGTGGCCACAGGAAACCGAGTGCGGGAGGAGGAGGTAAGTCGGAGCTGGTTGAGCACAGTCATTAACTCCCACAGCCCACAGAGCTACTCCTGGCCTGGCAGCGCTGGGGACACTTTAAGGCCCAGGAGGAACTCACGACGGTGGTTCTCAAACTGTTTGGTTTCAGGACTCCCCAGATTATTGAGAATCCTCTATTTAGATGTGTCACATCCATCAATATTTATCATCTTTGAACTTAAAACTAAAAAAAATTAATTTAAAATGAACAACAGTAAACTCATACATGTTAACATAAATAGCACATTTTATGGGAAATAACTATGGCAAGATAAAAAGAAATTCAGTGAAAAAAGTAGCATTGTTGTGCATTTTTGCAAATTTCTGTTACATCTGTCTTAGTGAAAGAGCAAAACTTTCACGTCTGCTTCTGACATGTTACAACTGATGCATATGAAGGAAATCTGGCCTCATACAGATATGCAGTTGAAAAGGGGAAGAAAATGTAAATAGACTTTTCATAGCATTGATTCATACCATTTTTCTTTGCTAAGACACCCAAACTCGACCAGTGGTTGTTTCTTATAGATTAAATGCAGTGTAGAATGTGAAATCACATCAGTGAATTTTTCATACTTGATTTCATTAAACCCCACAGGGACTCTCTTATACTTTTGATGGGACTTTTGCCCATTCATAGTTTTGTACATTGGTAATTGGGAAAATATTGAGGTTCTGAGGCCTTTTGAAATTCCAGATAATGCTGTGTTTCAGTACACAGTACCCAAAAGTCACCACCCATCTCATTAGAAGAAGTTTTTAAGTATTGGGAAGCTGTTATGTAGTACTTGTTGCCAATCATAATATTTGAAACAAAAATGTTTGGAAAAATCTATATCTACCACTGTGAGCTTAACAGCTCCCCAATACTTAAAAGACAGTTTCTAATGAGAAAACATCTGCCAAATATTCAAGCCACCAAAACCATAGTTTGCCCATCATTATTTCTTTCTAGTAAGAGTGACCTTCCATGACAGAAAGCAGCTAATACAACTCAGAGCTGAAACAGTCACACAAGTGCTTTTGTTCTGGTTTGTGTGTGTGTGTGTGTGTGTGTGTGTGTGTGTGTGTTTTGGTGGGGGGAGGTAATTAGGTTTCTTTCTTTCTTTATTTTAATGGAGGTACCAGGGATTGAACCCAGGGACCTCATGCATGCTAAGCACTCACTCTACCACTGAGCTACACCCTCCCCCCTTTACACACGCTTTTTTCAGTCAACTATAATACCTCGGAGTGGAACAGAAATGCTTCCCATTTCATCACACAGAGTGTTAGAAGATTTGGCCTCGGTGGTAGAGCTATAATAAAATTAATTTTTCTGTTTACTTGTGTCAGTTTTCAATTGCTATGTAACATTATCACAAACGTAGTGAGTGAAGACAACACACATTTGTTACCTCCCAGTCTCCTTTGGTGAGGAGTTGAGGAACAGCTAAGCTTAGTTTTCTCTTCAGGGCCGCATCCAGCTGCAGTCAAGGTGTCACCCAGGTCCGGAGTCTCATCTGAGGTTGGGTTGTCCTCCAGGCTCATGCGGTGGTTGGCAGAATACCATCTCCTTGCAGTTGGAGAACTAATGGCTTCTTGCTTCTTTAAGGCCAGCAGGAGAAAAACAGAAGTGGAGGGGAGGGGGAGAAGAAGGTTAACTGTTTTTTCTAGAGTTTGAGCTCAGGAAGGCCTCAACCCTTGATTAAGTTCAGGGCCACCCAGGAAAATCTCCCTTGTGATTAATGCCAAGTCAAAGTTGGCATTACATCTGCAAAGCCCCTTCCCCTTGGCATATAGTGTGACTTACTCACAGGGTGATAGCCATCCTCTTCATGGTCCCACTCACACTCAAAGTGATGGGATGTTAGAGTGTGTACGCTGGTGGACGGGAATCTTGGGAGCCCCTTGAGAGTTTTGCCTACTGCATCCATCAAGGACACTCCTAAGCGGCAGTCGTTTTCTGGGGATGTTGGACAACATTAACAAATCTCTTGTCACTGAGAAATGTTTTTTGGTACTGAGATGTGTGTTTTGTTTTCTCCAGGTTTTTCAGACAAGGACCTTGAAGACATATTAGGGGGTGGTGAATACAAACCTGACAAGGGTAAAGGTAGGAGCACTGATTTGTTCAAACACCTTTTTCTTGTTAAAGACATGATTACACAGCTCCCAGGTTGATTGAGCTGTTCTTACTCAGCCTCTGGGAAATAACAGATAGTTCCTAGACACCCCTGCTTGCACTTTGGGGCTCACTTGGAATGATGTGGTCTGTGCAGCTTAAGCAGGGGGGTTTATAAGCCAACGTGGAAGAGCCACCCATTTCCCTTAATGTTCCCTAAGCCAGGGTTGGGGAATGTGTCCATACAAGGAGAGGCTGGTGAGGCAGTCCCAGTTACAGTAACTGAAGGTCAGGAGACTCATTGGGAACAGCCTACCCAACCTGGGAAGCCTGTTGCTCTCAGAATAGGGGGAGCAAAATTCATCAGGACAAGTCAGATATCTTTAAAAATATCATTTTATTTTGAAGTTTGTTAAAAAAAATTGTTCAGGAGAATTCCTGTGTGCCCTTCATCCAGCTTCCCCTGATGTCTTAACATAACTACAGTTACATTGTGAAAACCAGGAAACTGACACTGGTACATTATTGTTACTAATTAATGTGCAGACCTTATGCAGATTTCATCAGATGTTGTGTATACTTTGTGTGTGTGTGTGTGTGTGTGTGTGTATACACATGCACACATGGGTTGATGAAATTTTATCACATGTGTAGATTTGAGTAACCACAACCCCATTTGGGATGCAGAATGCACAACAGTCCCATCACCACAGAGAAACACCCTCATGTTAACCCTTCATAGTCACCCCCTCCCCCGAGGCCAGATAGTCTTAGTACCCCCCAAACAACCAAAGATTTAAATCTATTTTATTTTCATATGTTCTCAAGATCTGATCCTGGTATGGAGACGACATTAGCCAGACTTGATATGGCAAAATGAGCTAGGGTTGTGATTTGTGATCACTACTTATGGTTGCAACCTGTTCTGATGGTATGTTGTGATTATAACTTAGAGTTCCAGTAATAAGTTTTTATAGGTAAATATTGTGATGATAACCTGTTGTGATGCTGAGTTGTGAGGGTAGCATTTTGTGGCAATACCCTATTGTGGTTATGCCTTGTGGTTGTGAGTGTAACAATTTAGGAGTGTAACATGTCATGGGTGTATCTGGTGGAACCCTGCTACACTCCCCACATTCTAGACTGTGGCACTAGTGTTTGCTCCTTTCTTGTGTGAACTGTGTGCCTTTCTCATGGAAACAGTGTTGTCTCCTGATTAAAGGATCCTGTAGTCAAATTTGTCCTTCACAACACCTTTCCAAACAGTGTCATTTTGAGTAAAAAGCTCTAAAAACCTCTAACTGAAACTCACAGGTGTCAGGAGAACATGGAACATTTAAAGGGCAAACCCAGCAAATTAGCCAATTACTCCAGGATGACAAATTGTATCTCCAGATGGTGAGATGAGAGCGGTAGTAGGGTGTGTAAGCACGCACACGAGTGAACATCTCAGTGACATGTCGAGGGGTTTCCTTATTAAAAGTACCTGTTTTAACAAGGAAGGAGTGTTAGGAAATTCTTTAATTAGGCTCATATTTGAACTTCTTTTGTAAGGAATAATCAATTGTTACCTTAAGTTATACCGTCTGTCATGACAAGTGTCAGGAAAAGAAAATAGAGTCTCGGCCAAAAATACAAGTAGGGCTATACTTCAGTTAAAAAAAAAACTGAAACATGGTTAGGATAAGCACGTGATGAAATTCTCAGACACTGTCCTCTATGCAAACATGCTAATGCCATGTATGAAGTTAAAACATCACCTTTAAATGAATGATGATCTTTAGCATAAAAACCATCCTAATTAATGCATTGGCTAATCTTGGGTGTTAGGCACATAGACTCAGTTCTAGTTTTGGAGTCTATTTCTGAAATAATATGTTATCTATTGTATATTTTTTCCAAGAAAACATTTCTAATGGTGCCGTAGGTGCCCCATGTTTTGTCTATAGGTAGCAGCGACAATCTCTCATCAACAGGTCCAATCAGCCCCAGTCCCTTCAGCCTCCTCTATTCCCTTCAGCCTCCTCCATTCCCTAGCATTTTCACTGACTGAGAAGCTTGAGGCCAGTCAGTTTCACTTCCTCATTGTCTCCTGTGCAGTCTACATCCTGGTGTGTACGCAAGGCTCTCCTCGCATTCCCCTAGAGTTGCTCTTTGGTTCCCAGTGACTTCTTGGTAATCACAGCCCTCTGTCTTGTGTGAGCTCTGCAGCATTTTACTTTGATGATCACTCTTGCCTGCTGGGTCAGTTTCCTTGGGTGTCCGATTCAGTATGTCATTCTCCTCCCCCACTGGAATGGAAGGGTGTTAGAAACTAAGATCTCAGCGTTGAGTATATTCATTAGTGGGATGTCGCTACTTCTATACCCTTGAAATGGGAAGAAGTAGGAAATGGGAAGTATATGGATGCCTTTTAGACCATGTATCCATATGGATCTATAATTATTTCTGTATCTATCCATCAGCAGCCATATTAACCTAAACATGAGTTCATACTTCTATCTTTTGGCAGTAGATTATAGTTGGAGACATATTTTAGTATTTTTTTCTTGCTCATCTGTAATTTCCCCCTCTAAGAATGAGACACCTACCATCCATCAACTGTTTGCTTACTTGCTCAACTCTGGTACCATGCGTGTATAACACAATCAGAACCGTTAACCCATAACCCTGCGAGAAACAATTTTACCAATTACATTCCAGTGTTTTTCTTCTTTTGTTTTTACCTTACAGTTTTCGTCAAAGTACCATTTTTTGTGTGTATGATGAGAACTGTTAGGATTTACTCTGTTTAAGATTTTCATATATAACGTACAGCAGTGTAATGATATTTATCATGTTGCAAAGTACCATTTTTTAAGGTTATTTGGGTAGCTCCTTCATTTGCCCTCCATTCAGTGCAGTTACAACATACATTTATATTGCAGATAGTCATTTGTCACAGTCTGCATTTCATCCTGGGATCCCCCACCAACCTAGTTGATGTTTTGTTTTGTTCTTTTGCTTGCATACGTTAAAGATCACTCTTTGTGATATACAGTTGTTTGGGGTTTTACAGACGTATATATAGTCATGTGTCCTCCACCTTAAGTACCATACAGAACAGTTCTGTCACCAAAAAGTTCTTCTATACACCCCTTTGGTACTCAGCCACTCTCTTTCCTCAACTGTAATCATTCTCCATTAGTGCAAACACTAATCAGGGTTTTTTTTGGTAGGGGGAGGTGATTAGGTTTATTCATTTATTTATTCATTTTCAGTAGAGGTACTGGGTATTGAACCCAGGACCTCATACACGTTAAGCATGTCCTCTACCACTAAGCTATTCCCTCCCCCACTAATCTGTTTATTATCTCTATAGTTTTACCTTTTCTAGAATGTCACATAGTTGGAATCATACAGTATGTAGCCTTTCCAGACTGGCTTCTTTCACTTAGCAATATGCATCAAGGGTTCCTACATGTCTTTTCATGTATACCTCTTTTGAATCGTAAATACTATTCTGTTGCCTGGATATACCACTGTTTGTCCATTCACCTGGTGAAGGACATCTTGGTTATATTCAGTTTTTTTGGTGATTATGAATAAAGCTGCTATAAACACTTATATTCAGGGTTTTATGCAGACATAAGTTTTCATTCCACATGGGTACATACCTAGGTATATGATTGTTGGGTCATATAGTAAATCTATCTTTAACTTTACAATAAACTTCCCAGCTGTCTTGTACAATGGCTGTACCATTATACTTTCCCATGAGCAATGAATGAGAGTTCCTGTTGCTCCATATCCTCATCAGCAATTGACAATGTCATGTTTCTTTAAAAAAAAATTTAGACATTCTAATAGTTGTATAGGGGTATCTAATTGTTTTTTCATTTGTATTTCCCTAATGGGAAGTGATGTTGAGCATCTCTTTATTTTACATTGTTCTTTAAAGTCTGTTCAGAGTTTTTGCACATATCAAAAATTAAGTTTGCTTTTATCAGCTGTTTTTTAACCTAGATGCAAGTCCTTTATCGGGTATGTGATTTTGAAAATATTTTCTCCCAGTCTGCAGCTTGTCTTTTCCCTTTCTTAATAGTATTGTTTATCCAGTAAAAATATTTGTTTTTCATAAAGTTTGATTTATCAAATTTTTTTCTTTTATGGATCATGCTTCGGTGTTTAAGAGCAACCAAGTTCATGATTTTTTCTTATGTCCTCTTCTAAGAGTTGTATAGTTTTAGCTTTTACATTTAGGCCTTTGTTCCGTCTTTTAGTTAATCCGTATATGGTATGAAATAAGGGTCTGACTTTATTCTTTTTGCATGTGGATATCCACTTGTCCTGGTGCCACTTGTTGACAAGATTATCCTTTCCCCACTGAAATGTCTTCACTCCTTTGGTGACAATCAATTGACCATAAATGTAAGAGTTTGTTTCTAGACTCTCAATTCTGCTCCTTTGATGTCCGTGGCTGGCCTTCAGCCAATACCAGCCTGTCTCTGCTGGGCATGTGCTCAGCTTTGGGGCATCCAAGGCTTATGTAGAGAGTGTATCAAGCCCCCTGTGGTTGTGTCACCTCTCTGTTAAATCCCTGGCTAGTTGACTGGTTGGCTTGCTCAGCCTAAAGAAACTGCTGGTTCTCCCTGTTCACTTGCCACTGAGATTGCTGCCACAATGCTCCAAGTCACGCGGGTCCCGTTTGGCAGCTGCAATGCAATTGCTGGTTTTCATGGCCTGTCCACCTCTCCCCAGTTGATCAAGCTGCTGAAAGACCTGGAGGAAGGGGAAATATGAGTAGGAGTCCAGCTGTTCTCACTGAAACTAAATGTATTTCCTGAAGTAGCTGTCTTGGGTTGTCCAGGGTTATAGTTGCTTTTTGAGAAGAGTAGTGATTGACCTCCTCAGTCCCTCTTGCCAGAAGTCCTCTCCCCTAGTATCTTTTGAATCTGGAATATTCTTTCTCTTTGCCTCCCTCAAGCCCAGGCCCATATCACCTCCCCTTGGGGCCATTACCTTAATCTCTTAACTGATCTCCTGGCTCCAGTTTGTCCTCCATGCAGCTGCCAGAGAGAACCATCAGGAACACGATCTTGTCAGTCCTCTGTTTAAAACTACTGTGTAATAGTGAAAAGACAAACAGCCCAATTTAAAAACGAGCACAAGAGACACTTCAAAAAGGAAGTTCTGTGAAGGTGCTCAAAATCATTATTTGGGAAATGCAAATTAAAATCATGATGAGCTGTCACAGCACAGCCACCAGAAAGGCTTGAAGCAGAAAGACTGACAATACCAAATGTTAGCGTGGCAGCGGAGCAACTGGAACTCCCAGACGTTGTTGGTGGGAATGTCAAGTTTCTTATAAAGCTGAACATAGGCCTCCCCTGTAACTCAAGAGTTTCACTCCTTTTTAAGATAAATGAGAGTTTATGTTCAAAAGAGCCTTATAGCAGAATGTTCGTCACAGCTTTATTTATGATAGCAGGACAGTAACAAAAGAAACTGTAAACAGCCAGATTATCAACAGGAGAATGGATAGACAAATTGTGACCCATATTCATACAATGGAATGAATTACTGATACACATAAGAACAAGGATAAATGTCAAAGATATGGTGCTGAGTGAAAGAAGCCAATGAAAAAAGAGTACATACTGTATGAGCCCCATCACATGAAATTGTAATAGTCGGAAAACTGATGTCTAATGTTATAAATAAGATCCACAGCTGCCAGGGATGGGGGTGTGGACAGGGATTAATTGGGCAGGGACAGGAGAGAAGTTTCTGGGGTGTTGGTAACATTCTGTATCTTGGCGTGGGTATGGGTTCCACAGGTGTACGTGTCTGCCAAAACTTACAAAATGGCACATGTGAGATGTGTATTTTATTATATGTAAATTGTACCTTAAAAAAGGAATCACTTGCAACTGTGGAACTTTAGGTTATAATGTGTTTTGAGGGGACCTGTACTGATGTCTGAGACGTACTGTGAAATGCATCATCAAAGTAAGATCGGAGGGCTAGAGGGACAGATGAACATGTGATAAAGCAAAGAATGTAAAATGTTCATTTACAGAATCCAGATGATGGGTATGTACGTGTTCACCGTACAATGTTTTCAACTTTTTTGAACGTTTGAAGTTGGTTTTGTGTTGGGAAAAACTTTTTAAAGGAGATAAAAACAACAAAGAGTATCTTTAATGCCCCCCCCACTGCCTACAAGATAAGTTCAAGCCCCTCATGCTGCTGGCATAGCTTTCTGCCCTAGACCACAGGTTCCTTTCATCTCCAGCCATGCAGACAAGATGGTCTCTGCCAATCTTTGTGCCTTCACGTGCTGTTCCCCTGCCTAAAATGCCTTTCTTCCACTGGGTGAATTCCTACTCATCCTTCAGTAAGTGTGAAGCTACTGATCCATTAGGAGAGACCTCAAAGATGATTACCTGCTCTCTGGAGCTTCCTCCCCTCTGTGGTCCTGGGGCCCGGCACCCATCTCTTGCCTGTGGGTCCTCCTAGAGCGTCCATCATCCAGACGGCACAGCGTGCGCCCATCAGCTGGCGTCACAGATAGCTGCTTTCACTCCTGCTGGACTGGGCTTCCTGAAGGCAGCCACCTTTTCCCTTGTGCATCCCTGGCGCCCCCCAATAAAAGTGTGCTGAGGTGAGGGGGTCTAGGCTATCGACACTCTGGGCCACATTAGTGTTGGGATCAGGGCATGAAGTGCTTTCTCCTGTACCCTGAAGAGGGTGATGAGGGAGCCCACGCCCCCCCATGTAACTGGCTGGAGAAGTGGGCACTCTTATGGGAGGTGAACTCTGTAACTCTGATCTGTAAACTCAGCTTTCCCCCAGGGGATTTTGGAAGCCAGGGGAGAGAAGTCCACAGGAGCCCATTCATAAAGCAAATGCCTTATCTGACCATCCTCTGATTCCTGGCGTTTGTCCTCGGTGGGTGAAGAACCTGCAGGGGAGGAGGGATGTCATGAGCACCCCCAATCACTGTTACTGCTGTGTCAGTCAGCAGAACTCTTGATAAGCTGAGCCAAGGGATTAAATGGGGATGAGAGAGGGCTGGGCTTGGGGGAGGGAGAGGGAGTGGCTCAGGGAGAGCCTCAGGGGCCAGTCCCTTTGCTGCTGTTCTCCCTTCTCCATCCTCAGGGAGAGCCCTCCTCCTGCCCGCATTCCAGGACAGCAGCCATTCATTGCTCCAGCTGGATGTTTTACCCATTGCTTGTTCTCTCTGAACCTCCCCTGAGCTTCTGGGTCTGCTCACTAGCACTTGGGTGACCAGCTCGTTCAAGGTTCAAGTGGCAGTCCCAGAGCCTTGGGTGGTAGAGGGCAGGTGTCTGCAGGGAGGGCCTTATCTTCTGCATGAAGTGCAAGCCCTCCCTGCGTCTCCGAGAACACCACGAAGAAAGGGGCCCTGCTGGAACTTGTCCTGGGAGGTCTAGAGACGATGCTCACTTTGCAGCCCTGGGCGCTTCACTGTGGGGATGTAGGAACACGTCACCTTGAGTTCCCAGGGTTAAATGAGAAGCTGTTATTGGCTCAGTTCAGTTAGTTGGCTGTAGCTTCAAGTGCTGTCTCCCTCCACACGCAGCCCCAGGATGAAGTGCGGGAGCCTTGATCTTTGATTTCCTTCAGGGCTTTGCAGACAGCTTCCTCTGCATCCCCGCCTTGCACTCCTGGTGTCTGTCCTCAGACTGCTTCCTGACTTTGAATTTTCAATTGTTTGTTTCTTCTGTAGTACCGCACGTGGGGAGCCTGGCTGAGGCCTCTGTGCTTGCTCCCTGCCCGGAACCTCCACCTTCTAGAATCTTCCAGGGCCCCAGGGTTCACTAATGAGTTTTTTTATTGTGACAAGACAGACATAATGTTTACCATTTTAACCATCCTAAGTGTACCGTTCAGTGGCATGAGGGACATTCACAGTACTGTACAATTGTCACCATCATCCATCTTCACAACCTTCTCAAGTGGAAACTCTGTCCCCACTAAGCAGCTAGGCCCCATTCTCCTGTCCCCATAGTCCCTAATAACTACTATGCTACCTTCTGTCTCCGTGAAGTTGACAACTTTAGGTGCCTCATTAGGTGGAATCATCCAGTATTTGCCTTTTTGTGTCTGGCTCATTTACTTAACAGGTTTTCAGGGTTCAGGACTTCATTTCTTCTTATGGCTGAGTAATATTCCATCATAGAGGTACACCATGTTTGGTTCATCTGCTCTCCCTACTGGGCCTTTAGAGAAATCATTCCTCTTCCATTTTTACTGTATTTACAATCACACTCTCGAAGTATCTGGGATGTCTCATGGTCCCTTACAAGCCATTAAGTGAATCTCAAGCAACAGGGAATTGGGCCTCAGTGGGAACATAGTCATGGCAGAAGAGCTTAAGTGGAAGGGCTTACCCTAGAAATAGTGGCTAAAACCCATCAGACCTCCACTGACTAGTCGGTGACCACCACATCCCTGGGGTGGCCTGCCCCGCTGTGGCACAGTGAGCCAAGTGAGGAACCTTCTGTCGGGAACTGAAAAGTTCGGGATCTGCCCCCAGACGGTGCTGGGTCCCTGCGGACAGCCCGTTCTCCATCTCTCCTCTACAGCTCTCTCTGACTTCTTTGGACCCATTTCTTTTTTTTTCTTCAGCTTTTATAACATGAAGAAATAAGATGTTTCAGATGTGAGGAATGGCTGTCTGGTTCTGGTGTTCTAGAATGGGAAGAGACCCACTTGCTCCCTCAGAGCCCCTGGCCCTGCCCCACACATGAAGGTACACACACACACACACACACACACAAGTGTGGCGTGAACGCGGGGCTGTTCTCCGAGATAACGTCGTTGGTGTCTTGGGAGCTTGCCATAGGTGGGCAGGTGTAGGGCTCTGTGTCAGATTGGGGCAGGGCACCTGTCATGTTATCTATAAATCATTTTTTTGGTGAGGGAGGTAGTTAGGTTTTAATTAATTATTTTAACAGAAGTACCGGGGATTGAACCCATGACCTTGTACATGCTAAACACCCGCCCTACCACTGAGCTCTACCCTCCCCCATCACGTTAGCTAGAGGGCGAGGTGAGCATGCTCTTCCCCAAGGAGGGAGATGGAGGGGACCCAGGCCTTGGAGACGTTCTGCGGCCGTGGAGAAGGCCGTCCCCAGTGCTTAGCCTTGGCAGCCATGTTCGGGCTGATTGCTTCAGTTCAGTCTGACTTTGTAACCATGAGTCATTTGAAGCAAGTGTTTTTCCCTCTGTTTATTATTTTTTCAATTTTGAAAAAAATTTTACTTTGCATTTCTGCTGCCGTATTTTAAAAATGTAGTAAATATTTTGCCCTTTTGTGTCTGGCTCTTTAATGAGTGTAAATAAATTAAATACATTTAAAAATAAATTTATTTTCTAAATTAAAATACCTTTTAAAAAAACCCAGAAGCCCTGGGGGAGGGCATACCTCAGTGGTAGAGTGCATGCCTAGCATGCACAAGGTCCTCGGTTCAATCCCCAGTGCCGCCATGAAAAATAAATAAATAAATAAACCTAATTACCTCCCCCCTAAAACAAACAAAAAAACCCCCCTAAAATCCAAAAGCCCTAGCTGTGGCTGCTGGAAGTCGGGAACACTTACAGAAGTCCTTAAAGCCTTGCACGGCCCCTGCCAGCAGTTCTAGATGGTACCTCCCCACTGGTACCCGTGCCCGTGGCAAATCAGAGGTGCCAGGCGCTTGCCGCGAGCCTGGGGTCTTGCTGTTGTCAGTGAAGGACCAGTCCGTGCATTGCATCCCTGCCTCCCGGGCGCGTGGCCGTGGAGGACTCCAGGGTGACATGTCTGTCTGTCTGTGTGTGTTGCTGCCTTTTGTATTTGAGGAGGCGGAGGTTGTACCATTTCTGTTGACAGCAGGGCTTATTTGCGACTTCCTCCCTGAGGCAGTGCCTACCGTTTACAGTGTTCTGCAGCTACAGTGGGCACTGTCGCTATAGGAGGAGCCCGTACAGTCGAGGTGGGCACATAGCTGTGGCGCCCCGTAGAGCTGCAGAGCTTGCTCTAGCTGCCGACTCACTCTCGCCGTCTGTGTGCGCAGGTTTCTGTGCTCAAAGCCAACTGCAGTCTGAGATACGCTGTACCGGGGAGTTTCTAATATGGTAGAAGGCGACTGTAGACTCATATGTAATCATGATCTATAATTGTGAACTCAGAACGCAGGTAGGGGTACAAAACGCATTGTCCTTGATAATGAAGATCCTGTGAACTAGCCTCTTTGAACCGTTTCTCCAGTTGTGGGAAAGTAGACGGGGCTAGATTGGCATGAGGCTGGCATATTTGAAACATATTTTATAAATTCCATGAAAAATGCGTGTTTATTGTTTCACCATCTAGGAATAATCAGCAGTAACCAGTAATACTTCAGAGTATCTGCTTGCAATACATTTTCTGTGCATACAGTATGCATTTGTAAACGTTTGTGTTTATTTTTATAAAAATAGGATCATGCTACCTTTTTTTAATGAGTTCTTTTTCTTTTTTCTACTTTCACCCCTTGACGGAGGCACTGCGGACAGAGCCCAGGACCTCGTGCGCACCAGGCACGCGCTCTGCCACTGAGCTGCACCCCCAGCCCTGATACGCTACCTTTCTGAAGCCAGGATATTTACTGAGTGATACCCTGAGTGTCTTTTTGTGTCAACCACTGCGTAATCTCAGGCTTTACTGTAACTTATTTAAGCAGGACCTAGTTTTATGCAGAGAAGTTTTTTCCTCCAGCTTTTTACTACTGTACACAGTGCTGTGATGAATGTCCTCATCGCCAAATGTACATTGTCGGTCAGATAAATTCCTAGAAGTTGTATGGTGGGGTCACAGGAAGTGCAGATTTTCTACGATGCAGCTCTTCGTGGACTGCCAGATGGTATCCCATTACCTCTCGGCCGCCTTCCGTTTCCACCACTAGGAAGCGAGCAGGTGCCCGTTGGCTGAGATACCCCCTTCGCTGGGTAGGTGAGTTTTGTTATCTTTGCACATTCGAGCAGCACAAAATGCTATCCTGTTGAACTTTTCCATTTCTTTGAACCCCAGAGGTGAAACACCTTTCACCTGGACGTCTCATTGAGACACTCTTAATGTGCTGTGGGAGTTGCCTTTCCGTGCCTGTTTCCCGGTTTCCCCCAGCGTCGGCGCCTATCCTCATTTACGTGGAAGGGCTCCTGTTACATTAGGGGTTAGTAAGCCCTTTTCAGACATTCCAGAAACACTTTCTTTTACGCACTCGTCAGCTGCTGAACCTGTGTGTTGCCTCCACATTCGGGCTTTTATGACTCACGCTGCAGTGAAGTCAGTGTACCAGTTTGTGCCGGTTTGTGTGTGGCCCTGTGTTGTCGGTTGTCTTGGGGATGGAATCTGGACGTGGAATTGTTCAGCCATATGGTAACTCAGTGTGTTCGCCTTTGGGAGGATCCATTAACCTGTACCATTTTCCATTCGCATCAGCCACGTCTGAAAGATCGAATTTCTCCACACCCTCAGTGGCACTTACTTTCCTCTTTTGGACCCTGGCCTTCCTTGTGCGTGTGCAGGGCTATCTCATTGTCGGTTCCATCTGCAGTTCCCTGACGCCTCATGACGCTGAGGGTCTTTTCATGTACTTATTGGCCATTTGTCTGTCTCAGGCTCGAGATGTCTTCCCATCCTTTGCCCACTTAAAAATTAAATTAGTTGCCTTTTCTCAAACCATCTTTTTCAAAAAAATTTTTTGTATTTTCTTACTTTGGGGGGGGGGGAAGGTACTTAGGTTTACTTATTTATTTTTAGACAAGGCACTGGGGACTGAACCCAGGACCCTGCGCATGCTAAGCGTGCGCTCTGCCACTTGAGCCACAGCCTCCGCCCTGAATTTCTTGCCTTCTGATTGAGTGGTAGCAGTTCTTGGTTCTCAGCACTGGCCCCTTATCAGACACAGGATTTACAGGTGTTTCTCTCGTTCTAGGGGGTTTCTTCCCACTTTCTTGATTATGTCCTTTGAAGCAAAAAGGTTTTCTTTTCATCTTTTCATTTTTCAGGTTTACTGAGGTATAATTGACAAAAGTTTACAAATGGAAGGTGCACAAGACGATGGTTCAGTGTCGGTGCGCATTGCAAAATGACCGCCACAGCCAAGCTAACGAGTGTTCATCACCTCACTTAGTTAGCTTTCTTTTTTCACAAAGGTTTTTAATTTTTACATTGTCCAGTGGATCCATTTTTTCCCTTTCGTTTCTTGTGCTTTTAGTACTGAAGTTTTTGCTTGTGATATGATCTTTTCCATTTCAAGCTTCTGGCTTTAGGGTCAGATTTAGAAAGCCGTTCCTTCCCTTAGGAAAATATAAATGTGGTCCTACATTTCCTTGTAGTGCTTTTATGACTTCATCCACTTTACATTGATATCGAACTTCCCTCCATGGGTGGTATTGGTCTAGACAAGTATACGCTATGCCAGAGGGACATCAGTTGTCCCGGTACCTTCTTTGCCTGGCAGGCATTTTGTAAAGGAACTGGATTCAACCTGTGCTCAGAGGAAGTGACTGGAGTTCAGTAGCCACACAGGGATCAAGTCCATGACATTGGCTTGGCTGACTTCCCTTCAGGTTCATGCAACCAGAAGGGATGCAAGGCTCTAGAATGACTGGGCTTTTCTTTTCTAATTGTTCCTTAGCCTCACAGGTTGTTCAGCTCACGTGCCCATGTGAACAGTGAGTCACACACAGGATGTGATCACATTTTTGTTGTAGGGAATAACATGTTTGTCATCTTCTTAGGATAATGCTTTCATACAATGACAGATGGTGAGATAGTCAGGAATTCCTCGAGACAGAAGCATCAAACTTTTCAGTCTTTCGGACAGCCGAGGGGAGCCAGACCCTCTCTCCGTGTGCCCCTGGAGCCGCGGTAGACGAGGAGTCGTCGTATTCACATTTCATGGAACACCTTTGTAGCTCATGCTCATCCTGATTGAGAGGTTCAAGTTGTTGTGAATCCCCATGATCAAGTATTAATAAGGAGAGACTTGAGGACACTCAGCTTCATTCCACCTCGAGGTGAAAGAAAGTATGGGTTGAGTTGCTCAGACCTATCTGGAAATCTAGCGACGTGAACACGTCAGCAGACGATGCTGGTGAGGGGGCTCACCGCTACCCTTGGCAACGGCCATCCCCAGCAGAGCGGAAGGGCCCAGTGCTGGGCTGGTGCAGCAGGACGCCATGTCCTCAGAGGTGACCTTGCTGCCGACATGTTAACGCACTGGTGACTCACGTCCTCCTTTCTGCTCTGCTTTCTCTAGCAGTGGTGATTGTGTTTTTGAAAATGCCAGTGTTCCTTGTTTTATAAATAACCATTCATTTCCAATCAGGGCTGTCTATAAAATGCATTTAACTCAAGGATTCAGCCCCAGGTGGGAACATAGCAAACCTCATTTTCTCCCCCAAGACTCTTTTCTTTTTAAAATAGACTTTATTTTTTAGAGCAATTTTAGGTTTGCAGCAAAATTGCGCACATCATAAGAGAGTTCTCATATACCCCCTGCGCCCACACATCCACAGCCTATCCCTGTTAGCAGCAGCCCCTACATCTCCACCAGACTCTTTGATTGTGAAGGAGATGTCAGAGGTCATTGCCTCCCGCATCCGAGAGCGGCTTCTCCGAAGATCCCTGGGCTCTGGGAACAGAGCCTCTCTCCATTAATGAACATTATGTCCTGAGAAGAAGGGAGTGTTCCAGGCTAATTAATGTCCTTAAACGGCACCAGTAGCTTGTCATGGAGCTGCTGTCTGGGCAGCGTGTGTGTGTGAGAGTGTGTTTAGTTCTATGAAATTTTACCACGTGTGTAGGTTCATGTGACCCCTACCACTGTCAAGAAAAAACCCCCAGTTCTATCACCATAAAGATCCTTCCTGTTTTCCCTTTTTAATCACAGACAAATTCCCCTCCTTCACACTCCCTAACCCCTGTCAACCGCTAATCTGTTCTCCATCTCTGATATTTCAGGCCCTTTTGAATTTCAAAAGAACTAGATAAGAGATTGTCAGCCTGCATTGGTTTATGTTCCAAGAACAACTCAAACTAGACGCCAAGCTGGAAGTGGAAGGCCTTAGCAAATACTTGATGATCACTTAATCCTGTAGCGTCTCGGAAGGGCACTATCTGTGTACCAGAGTGACATGAACAGAAGCATCTGGATTTGCAGAAAAGCACGTGAAGGGCCAGGCACAGGACTAAAGGCAATTGAAATATGAACTGTAAATCTCTACGGGTGGTGGGATGATGAACTATTTTTATGCTAGTCTTTCATCCTTTTTATTAAATGAAGCCTTATATAACCACGTTTCTGTCATCAGATAAACAATACACTTCTTACAGGAGGCAGTAGATACATGGGACACACAGCGTTATCACTCTGAGTCGGCTGGCCTGGGGGCTGGGCTCAGCTCCGCCACCTGCCGGCCAGTCCCTCACCTGCACGCCTAGATGGGGGATGCTTTGCACCTGCCCCAGGGGATTGCGGAGATTCGACGGAGGGCCACGCGTGAAAACCAAGGATATAACACATTCTCGGTGCAGAGCCACTGTCCTTTCAGGAATAAAAAGTTCCACCTGGCAGCCAGGGTTTGGTGGGTGACGGGCGTAAGGAAGCAGGTCTTGCTACAGGCAGGGAGAGCCCGCAGGGGGCGTGCTGGCTGGAGCCTGTGGCAGAAGTGGAATCAGCGTCGGGAAGGAGCTGTCCGTCCTGACCCTGAGCTGGTGGTCACAGCGGAGACTCAGTGCTTTTGTCCTTTCTGCAGGTGATGGCCGGTATGACAGCGATGACAGCTCTGATTCCGGTGAGTTTGAGTCCCGAGGGTTCTGCTGGAAACCACTAGGGGACAGTGCCAGCCTTCCCAACCCTTCCCTGTGTGTTTCTGGTAGAGAACCGTGAGGCCAACAGCAGACAAATGCTGCCACTTGAAGGAATTAAGCGTGAATCTCTGGATCCCGGGGAGGTGGCCTCACAGGAAGCCCACTGGCCTGTTTGGGTCCCACATAGGGAGGGGCTGCACCCCTTCCACGGCCACCTTTCCAGGTATTCGAAATGGAAATGCTTATGGAAAATGAGAAGCACTTGGCAAATCCCAGAGAGCACCATGTCCTCTTACTACCTTAGATATAAGTGGCATCAGCCTCTTACATTGGTTTGGGGGTCACAGGTATTTGGACAAGTTCAGCTCGGTGGCTGGGGGAGAACCAGGTGTCTGAGCTGATCCTCGGGGTGCCATCAGCTTGACCTCACCTCTGCATTGCCCCCCCCCCCCGCTTCCGCCCAGGAAAGTCGGCTGAGACGGGCACCATTGCTGGCGTTGCCAGCGCTCTGGCCATGGCCCTGATCGGCGCCGTCTCCAGCTACATCTCGTACCAGCAGAAGAAGTTCTGCTTCAGCATTCAGCGTAAGTGGATCTGCCCTGCAGCTGCTTGTGGCCGTGCCCACGGTGGTTTCATCCCCTGACTCCTGGATGTGGACCAAGGGGCAAGGGCTTTAGACGGAAAGGGGCAGAACCCAAGCAGGTTAAGATTCAGGTCCCTTCCACAGCCTGCCCGAGCCCCCTCCCTGGCAGACTTGCCAGGATGAGGCGGAGGTGGAGCTGCACTTTTCAAAACCCTTGGGGACAGATGTGGGCAGAACTGAAGTGTCAACCAGCCTGGAAGAGAGGATGGGGCTGGACCCAATGACCTGGATCTTCCAAGGGTTCCAGCTTCCAGCAGCCCAGGTGACCTCTGGGCTTCTCCCTGGGTTTCCATGTGGCTTTGGATCTCGCCCAAGGGAACCCTCTCCTGCTACCAGTGTCCTGGGGAGTGGAAGGCAGGAAACTCCGGGATCTCTGAGACCCGGCAGGCAGCACTCTCATCCCCCTCAGATCCCAGGGAGTCACTGCCCGAGCCAGAGAACCTTAAAATATGTGGGATCATGAATTGTTTCAAATGAGCAGGAATGCCTCACCCCCCGCCCACTGCCTTTCCACGCTAGCTTTGTAACAGGTCGCTTTCACTGGATGCTGTAGTGGTGAGTCTATATGTGGTGTGTAAATTGAGTAATTACAGATGGAATCTGTCTTAGGAGTCTGTGGTGGACGCCCCGTGTCAGGGAAGCCCCATGGGGATGCTGTTGAGGGTGAACAAGGCCATACTCGGTGTTTTATAAGCGCAGCACTGGTGTTGCTGTTTGTTGAGTGTCTTGAGTTGAAAACGGGCGGATTTTTTTAGTTCAGGTGAGAGAGCCTGACCTGGCCATAGTTTTCCTCTTTCCTGCACCTCAGTGCCATCCTCTATGAGGCTTCCTGTGCCCTCACTGGTTCTGGCTTCTGCCCTTAATTCTAGCCCAGAGCTGAGCTTCCCAGGAAACTGATTTGGGTCCCAGAATGCTTTGCATGTGGCTACTGCTGAAGTCTCCAGCTAGTTTATCAGCAGGCCATCACGTTTGCTGGTTTTACTCTTGGACAGTATTTGTGACCAGGGCTGCCACGTGCAGCTCCTTAGGCTGTGCTCCAGGGATACCATTATACATCTCGGTGCACAACCTGCACAACTGTTCATGGCTGCCTGGCCTGAGGTCCTGTCCGCCCACTGTGCATCCAAAAGCTTGGCTGTCGAATGGTGCAGGCAGGCAGAGTCAGGAGTGCAGAGCTGCAGGCTGGATCGTCCTTAGAGCGCTCACTTGCCCCAGCTCAAAGCAAGGAAACCGAGTGGCTTAAGACAACAAATTTGTTCTCTCGCAGTTCTGGAGGCCTGGAAGTCCAAGAGCAGGGTGTTCGCAGCACTGCTTCCTTCTGGAGGCTCTAGGGGAGGATCCTTCCCGGCCCCCTTCAGCTTTTGCTGGCCCCAAGCATCCCTTGGATTATGGCCACATCACTCCAGTTTCTGCCTGTATCTTCACATGGCCTTTTCCTCTGTGTCATTTTCTGTCTCTTCAAAGGGCACCTGTCTTTGGATTTAGGGTCCACCCTAGTCTGGGATGATCTCGTCTTGAGATCCTTAACTTAGTCACATCTGCAAAGACCCTTTTCCCAAATAAGGTCACATCCACAGGTTCCAAAGATGAGGATGAGGACACATCCTTTGAGGGCTGCCATTCACCCCAGTTCAGCACTGATACCTGAACAGTGAGACAAGTGCAAGCCACGGTCGTCAAATCCCTGCCCACTGCACCGCTGCCCAACACTGCCCAGCGCGGAATGCGCCGCCCCGCCCCGAGCACCCCCACAGCCCTGGGCTGCAGCCACGATGGGCACCGTCAGTTAATGGATGAGGAAGCCGAGGCAGAGGGGATTGTTGAAGGAACTGGCTCCACATGGGAAGCGATGAATCCAGGAAGGGTGCCAGGAAGTAGGAGTGGGGAGGGGAAAAGAGGTGGATTTCCAAGGGAAAGAAGGAGACGTCTGGGTCGGATCTGTTTGTCTCTGTGGCGGGGTTGGGGGGGGAGGCAGGAAGGTGAAATGAAAGTACATTATTTTCACACTTGTTTCCTAAAACAAACAGGTGTGAGGTTTTGCAAATTGGATTAGCAGGCCAAGCCCAATAAAGTATGAGAACATGAAGGCCTGGGTAGAAATTGTTGAGCAATTTAAATGCTGTTTGGGAGAGAGTAAACCAAAAAGGAGGGGCGTTGCCAACAGCTGGAAGGCTGGAGGGTGTGGAAGTGACCTCTTCCTCTGGGGGCGGCCTCAAGGTGAGGGTGTTGCTGGGCCGGCGGTGGGGCTGCGGGCCGGGAGGGCCAGCGTGCTGGCAGGGCTGACGAGTGCTCCCACAGCCTCTCCCGGTCCTCCGCTCCATCCGAGGGTGGGCTTCCCAGGCCTTTCCCTTCGGTCTGTCAGTGATGTCACTGTCACTGCTGAACCCACACTGTCTTGAGTCCCTCACCAGAACACTCGGCAAGAACTGTCATCACCCCCAGTTCACTTAGATGGGAACCAAAGTGTGGCATATCCCCCACATTTGAAAAAGATCCCCCTTTCTTCTGTATCCTCCCCCTGTGCTACCAGCATTTTCTTCCAAATTTGTAAGTTGTGTCTGCTCCTGCGTCTGTGGCCTGTTCTCACCAATTCCGCCAGCCCTCCTGGGTCCTCCCAGCCCCTACCTCATGTCAGTGGGGTCCCCACACCTGGGGGACGTGGGTAGCTCTGCTCTAGGGCCATGCTCTCCATCACCAGTGCCCTGATCCTGCCTGTCTAGGGCCAGGTCTTCTTGCCCCTCCGCCTAGACTGTTCCATCAGCCTCCTGCCTGCCTCAGTCTCCCCCATGGTTCTCCCTGCTCTGAGCAGCCAGAGGGGCCCACTTAAAATACACAGGGATGGCTCTGCGTGGCCCTCCCAGGCTCCCCACTGCTCTCCAGGTTGTGGTCTGGACCCTGAGCTTGATGTCCAAAGCCCTTCATGGTTTGGCTCCAACCATATCCCTTCTCCTCCCCACCTGTGGTCTCCTGGTCCCTGCCCATCCCCAGAAGCCTTTCTCCACAGCCACTCACTTCCCTGAGCATGCTCTGCTCTCCCCATCATCCTCTCTGCTGTCCTCTCCCCTCACCGAGCTGCCCTCATCCTTTGGGCCTGGGGCACCACCCTCCCAGCCTGGGGGCCGCCCGGTGCAGAGCCCATCTGGGGCCGATCGGGCTTGTTGGTTTCCGTGTCTGTGACTGCCACCCCGTCCCCCGTCTCTGGACTGTCAGCTCCTGGGGAACTGTGTGTCCTTCATCCACTGATGTGTCCCAGGCACCTAGGTCGGGCTGGAATCAGGAGGAGCACTGTGATGTTTGTGCGGTGGCTAAGCCCCAGAGAAGCTGGGAGTTGGGACTTCCCATCCTCACCCTTTCTGCCAAGCCACCCCCATGGGAAGTCAGGGAAGGTAGAGCAGAAACGGCTTCTGCACCCGGCACACAGGGAGGGCCTGGGGGACGGCACGTGGCTGCTGGGAGGGCTGACCCCGCCGTGGTGCTCAGGGGCTTCTGGTCTCTGCTGCCACCAAAGGGGTCCTGGCCTTGGGGACCCTCTGCTTCCCCTGTTTCTGCCCTCAGTGCCAAGGGTCAGCAGCATGTCGTGCGGAAAGCCCACGCGGTTTGCTGTTGGGGGCTGTGTTCTTGCTCCAGGCTCCTAAGCTTTGTGTCTTGCCTTCAGATGCAGCAGAAGGTCAAGGTAACGACGTGCTTTGACTTACTCATTTTCCTCTTCTGCTTTGGCCTCTACACTTCATTGTCCACCCCTCCTCTCCCCTCCGCTCTTGTTCCTTCTCGCCACTCTCCACCCCATCCCCTTCCCAGGCACTCACCAACTTGGCTGCGACCCCAACCATCTTTAGTTCTCCCTGACACGTGTGGGAGGCTGGGTGCAGCTGCGTTTCAGGGATGCTGGGGCAGGGGTGGAGATCCTGACCGGAACTCAGATGCCTGTTGGCGGTCATCCCTGAGGAGCAACCAGAGGGCGGCCCGCGGGCATTAGATAGTCCAGCACATGGCAGCTGGGCAGTGATCAGAAGGCTCAGGGCACATCTCCTGGTCCCTGCCCATCACCAGGGAGCATCTTCCACCAACTCCTTCGCCCTTCCTGCCCTGCCAATGAGAAATACCTGCATTTTTCCTGGGCCCATCTGGTATCCATTTTGAGCCCTGCAAGCACTAGGGCAGGCAGGCGTCCTTTTCTGTGCAAGGAGCCTGAATGCGACCGGGGGTGGCAGGGTGACATATGCTGGTACCTGCTCCATCATTTGGCTTGTTAGAACCATGGCTCAATTCTCCCCGCCAAGGACCTGGGCTCTGATGGGGTTTCTAGTCTCTGGCTTCTCTGAGGATAAGATGTGGACTCGACTGTCCCTAAGCAGCAGCAGGGGCAGGGTCCACTCTGAGCTGTGAGCGCTGGCCTTGGTGTCCAGCATGGTACCAGTCAGGGGCCTGAGTGCTGGCAGATAGAGGATGCTTGTAAAGTCCCCGGTCCCTCTCACACGTTGGTGGGGAGAAAGCCCAAGTAACTAAGTGGACTAGAGCAGCTAGCAGCGGGCCCTGGGCCCTCCACACTGCGCAGGGACGGCGCCACCTCCCGTGCCTGGAGGGGCCGGCCGGCCTCTGTGCCGGGGGGGGGGGTCGCTGGCATCTCTGCAGGGAGCCCACCCAGCCGTCCGCCCCGCCTCCATCAGTCATTCACATGGTGCTTGGCCCCCTCTCCACCTCCCTGGCCCCTGGGCCATCACGTGGACCCATGGGTTGTGTTAAGCCCTGTCGTCAGGTGTCCCCTCTGCTGGGCAAAGCTGCTGGGTGGCCCACAGTCTCCCACATGGTGGCACCCTCCCAATGGGGATGGGACGTCAGGGGCCTTTGCCTCCCAGCATTTCTGAGGACGATGATGAGAACTCCTGGGCCAGGCAGGCCATTCCCAGCCGCCCTTCACCCAGATGAGGGGATGAGGACATTTAGGGGGCCCAGGGTGCAGGGGTCTGAGGTCGTTAAGGGAGTTGGACTTTTTCAGCGTCATGGAGGCTTGGTCAGGAGTTCTCCATCATGCCCAGGGACCCTCTGGTTCTGTGTCAGCCACTAACTCCGCCCTTTGCCTTCTGCAGAGGGTCTGAACGCGGACTATGTGAAGGGGGAGCACCTGGAAGCCGTCGTGTGTGAGGAGCCCCAAGGTGAGGACTGGCCTTGGCTGAAGCCTCCTAGCCCGTGGGCCCAGCCCTGAGCAGCAGGGAAGTGCAGAGGTGCCTGTTCCTAGAATTTCCAGCCAGGGGTCCCTGTACTCTGCCCGGACCAGCCAGACTCCAGCTTCATGATACCAGGGATGCAGCGGCCCCAGTCAGGGCCATCTGCCCTTGGGTCCCTGAGCCTGAGCCCCTCTGCTCCCTGTCAGCGGAAAGAGACGCACCTCAGACAGGTGCTGACGGAGCTGTGGGAAATCTTTACAACTAGACCTGGGACCTTGCGATTAGAAAATTGCCAGAGGCAATAGGGAAGTTGGCTAAAACACGGACCCTATTATGGGAGCCCCTAGCCCCGCCTCCCCTGGCCTCCCCGCCCTCTTCTGTGGTGATGGAGCACTGTCTGCCTAGGGTCAGGTTGCCAGCCTGGAGTGCCCAACCTCTCAAGGCAGGCAGAGCGTGTGGCCCCAGTGAGGCGGTCAGGAAAGGCTTCCTGTGGAGAAGGGGAGCCAGCTGGCTTTCATCAGTCGAGGCTGGGGAGGGTGCGGCCAGGGCGACGGTGCCCTGGTCTGCTTGGAGCTACAGGCAGCAGCAGGAGGCACAGGCCTGTCGGCAGGCAGCGTGCGATGGGGGGGGGGGGGGTTTGCGCGCGCTCACTCAGGGCCGTATGGCATGCGGGAGCGCCGCCCTGGATGTAAAACATGAGGAAATCGACTCTATAGGAACATTCATAATTTTTTTTATTAAAAATAAACTTTAAAATTTTTAAATAAAAAAACTTTAAAAGTTTTTAAAACTCTTGGCCACCTTTGTGTGAGCGTCTCCCACAGGCTAGGTACTGTGTTGAGTTGCTTTATTGAAAATCCTCCTCCCAGCAACTCCGCCAGGAGCATTCCCGCTTCACAGATGAGGAACTGGAGGCTGAGCTCGTTCCAGGGTCTGTCCGCCTTGTCCTCATCTCCAGGGTGTGGAGCGGGCGCCAGAGGCGAGTTGTCCAGGACAAACAGCCAGGGAGCCAGGTTTCTGTTCCCGGAGGGCCTCAGCTATCTGCGTTATCCCCGGTGCGGGCTGGGGATGATCCCCTGCTAACGGGCATCTCCTCTTCCTAGTGACATACTCGGCGCTGCAGACGCAGTCCGCGGAGCCGCCGCCGCCCGAGCCGCCCCGGATCTGAGGGCGCACGCTGCGCCCTGCTTCTGGCTTCATTTGGACCCCCAGCTGCCACACTGCTCCTTTGATGTCATTGGCTTCTTGTCGTTCTCAGTTTTCCAGATGAGCTCTGGTGTTTGTGAGTTTGGTTCCTGTGCCCCTGCCAGCTTCAGGAGCCGCAGAGTCGCTGACTCCCCAAAGCCACCCCGTCCCCAGGTCTCAGTGAGCTGGGGAGGGCGGGGGCCCAGAGGACGCTTCTGCTGCAGGACAGGAGTTTGAGCCCAGGGCGGTGTGAGCTCCTCTACACCGCACTGACTCACTGGGCAGGTTTCTGCCCAGAGGCAGTCCTGGCCGAGAGCAAAGAGCTGTCGGCAGGGGCCCAGCTGGTGCCTGAGTCACCTGGAGCCCCTGCGAGGAGCCAGCCACTGCACAGCAGGTACCACCACGCACACATCACACCTGGGCGTGTCTTTATTTCCATCCTTCTCTCCAGCTCCAGCCCTTATGCACCTGGGCTTCTACAGAGCTGGCCCGTGTGGTGGCTTGTCATTTATTTAAGTACAAACATGCATGTCACGGTACCCTGCCCTGAGAGTTCAGGAATCTTCTGGACATGTAGAGAGCTGTGGCTCTCAGGCCTAATTCCCATCTGATTCCAGGGGACTAGGCGTGGTCTCCAGGCTGACATGATGAGTTTCGAGGACTCATTCGTGACGTGGAGATGACTCTTATACTGCGGAGGGGCGTACCCCACCCCATGCGTGTTCTTGTTTTGATAGCAAAAGTGCCCGATACCACTTTGGGCGAGCATCAAAGCCTGAAGCATGCCCGTTGTTTACTTAGAGATGTATGCAGCGGGGAGAGGGAAAAGGGACGTTCGCTTGGTTTGGGAAATACACCTGACTTAGGAAGTCTCCAGTGACCTGTCCTCTGATGAAGAGCGCGTGGGAGCCTGTGGGCACTGGAACTGGCCTGGAGCTGCCTGGTTTGGGCTGGAGCTGAGCTGCCTTCTGGAAACACTTGTCCAGCCCACATGTGGTCCTGATCCTGGGGGCTCTGCTGTCAGGGTCTGAGGTGGAGTCTGGAGCCCCCGTCTACTGATAACCAGTCAGCAAGAAGGCGGGGTCCTGTTTACACCGCTTCACGTGCGGCACAGACAGCCCTACACGTTCCATGGAGCTGGGATGAGGCACTTCCGACTTCCTAGGGAAACGGCTGAAGTCTGAACAGACCCCGCAGGGTGCGTAGTGCCTGCCTCGTGTGTCTGTGTTATGTAGAGCGTGTCTGTGGGCCCTGCCAGACAGGCTGGGTAGCATGTGGCCAGGGGTGCGGAGCACCAAGGAGACACCTCTGCACGGTGCCCTGGAGGAAGGAAATCGTGCCCCACCGCATCCCGTGCCCCAGGAAAGGACCAGCGGGGACATTGTGAGGTTTGCCTGTTTCCGGTATGCCCCCGCCCTCGTAGGCCAGGCTGGTCTCTCTCAAGGATGGCGAGGGCCAATACCCCCACCCTTGCAGCCTGCTGTCACCTAAGGGGGAGCTCAGGGCCCAGGGAGGGCCCGTGTCCTGAGTAACGGAGTCGGGAGGAAGCCGGGCAGCGCGCAGGAGGTCGGCACGTCAGGAGGGCTGCTCAGAGCCGTCCCGAGGCATGTGAGAGGAAGCGAGGCAGCACTTAGGTGAGCAGTGAGATACTTCTCTAACTGCCACCGCGAGGCTGGCTGATGGCGAAGCCCCTGAAATCCTAGCTGTCAATCCATGTTCTCAGCGGCGCTGACTCTGGTTGAGAGACCCATTTTGCTCTTCCCTGTCTATCTCTGTGCCTAGTGAAGGGACAGGCCTCGGAGATCACTCAGCCACCCACTTGCAGAGCTCTGGGCCTAGGGGTGGGGCGCTGACACGGGCAGATGCCATGGGGCTCTCGTAACTGTGTCAACCCGAACGCTGCACTGGCCGGCTTGGGCCTTCCCAGGTGTTCGCAGAGACAGGGCGCTAGAAAGGCCGAATGCAGTGTCCATCGCCACTAGCCTAACTGGCTGGGGTTGGGGGGGTGGGGCTCAGCGTTGACAATAACTGAGCCAGTGGAGGAAGGAGGCAGGGCAGCTTAGCGGGTGGGATGCCCTCCCACCGTGGCACCCAGAGTGGGGCCAGGCCCACTGCCTTGGCCACTGGGTTGGGGGTACCAGGTAGTTCTGTGAGTTAGGGGAGATGGGAGGCTGATCTCAGAATCCCCTGTACTTTTTATGTGCTTGTGTTTAAGTATGAATTGTAAGCTGTCTCACGTTTGCATTAAACAAAATGGAACCTACCAGATCCCTGTATTCTGACCGTGTGAAGGCACTCACTTTGTCAAGGGATGCTGTTTTTTCTGAATTCTACGGAGCCGACCTCATTCCCCTCCTCCCAGCCAAAGGCATTTCTCAAGGTCAGGGTTCTCCAAGTCCCCTCTTGACCAGCGGCTTAGTGTCAGGCTTCTTGGCGCCCTGCCGACAACGATGTCGCAGGGGCAGGGCGGGCAGAGGCAAGTTCCCACTCACGACTCCTAAGCCCACTGCTCTGTCTTCTTCAAAGAAAGCCCGTGTCCAGGTCAACTCTGGTGACGTGCAGTCATCTCAGGCCAAGGAAGCTGAGCCGGGCACTCAAGGCCGTGCGTGCAGGGGGCCCGCTGAGGCTCAAGTGGGCTGTGCGCCAGGCCAGCTGAAAAGACAGCATGAGGGCAGGGCCACTGGGAGGGCTGTGCCACTCCAGCCTTGTGGTAAAATGGCACCACGTGAGTCTCCCAGCCTTGCCACCAGGGTGTTGCTGCGGGGCCCTCAGCTGCAGTGACTGCTGTGTGAGGACAGGGACGCCAGGCCTTAGAAGACAGGTGACACCAGGGGGGTGGCGTGGTCTCACCCCGGCCTTTACAGCCCCTGTGGAGGCCAGCACACCCTCTGCAGACTCCAGGTGGGGACCCCATGGCTTCTCAGATATCTGTCCCATTTAAGCTCTAGGATGCATGGCCTGGAAAGCCAGCCCTGCCACCTCAGGGTGGCCTCTGACTCTCAGGGGTGTCCAGCCTTTCCTTGAGTCTTCAGCATTTTCTCAAGGTTAAGGTCCGGGGCATTTCAGATTTTTAAAATCAGAGTAGCTACCCATTTCAGACACAGCACTCAAGTCTTATGATAAGCTACATTTACGACTTAGTAAATGAGTTAAATCATGGAAAGGCACTTTATGTACACTAACTGTGTCATATAACATGTATTGAATGTTTACTAACTTTCCCCAAGGGAAAAATCACCAAAATGCTTAAGACAACAAAAAAATGAGACCACAGGGCAAACATTTTAATTACAGATTGAAATACAGTGCATCAGATGAGGCAAATATGATACTGTACCAGTCTTTAAAAATCTGACCTGTAAAGGTTTTACATTCTAGTACACTTAAATAAAACTGAAAAAAAAAACTGCTTAGGTAACAAAACTATACTTTAAGTTGTTTTAGAAACAGTTCTGTGCTAGGAACAATGGAAAGTGATCTGTTGTGCTGCTCTCAAATGGAATGGGGGTTTTGGGGTCCTCCTAGGGCCCAATACATGGGGGAGGGGAGGTAGGACAGCCCAGTCCCAGGCTAGTTGACCTTGGAAAGAATAAGCCCGAGTCTGCTTCTCTGGTTCTGTGAAAAGCAGTCTTCAGGCCACAGCAAGTTTAAGAGTCAGTGCAGCTGAGAGATTATGTGCTATCCCTGGGGAGAAAGTGAGAACCGTCCCCATCTAAAAACTCAGTAATCAATGACTAATCCAGTTTATCCATTGATAAACAAGGTTTCGGCTATGTTGGAAGCCTAAATCAAAAGCTAACATCAATTAAACCACGCCTTAGAAACAAATCCCCCAGATGATAAAAATGAATTCATTTTCGGTTATTAAATTACCTTGAATAAATATTTGATACCTAACGGATACCAGATAATTTTCTGTAAGAATCAGAAGGTTCCAAGTTGAAAAAACATCTATTCTGTTAAGTATTTGAGTGTAAAAAACCTTTAAGAATGTTTTCAAAAATAAGGTCAACATGTAGGACTTTGGGTAGCATCCAGTAATTTGAAACCAACCACGTGTTACAATGTAGTTGTGAGCCCCATGAGCTTCTGCCTGCCCCCACTCTAAAGGCAAGGTTAACTCCCACCGCAGTGGAGGTCCCAGGGGCTGGCTGAAGTGGGCGTGGCCCAAGGAGGGCGGGGCCTGCTGGAGCGGGGAGCAAATGTGCGAGATTCTGCAGCAGCTCAGAGCCCCAGCGCTAGTGGATGGGCCAGTTGATGGTAAATTAATTCCTGCCCAGACTGATGGTCCCAGGGCCCAAAGTCAGTGAGTGAAGGTGCAACACGGGGAGGAGAGGCCTGAGCCGTGAGATGAGAAAACCGAGGGAAGCAAGGGCTCTGCTTTTGGCATCTGAAGCCACGGCGCAGTAGTTGCTTTAAAATATCGACATGCAATCACAGGAATAATCTGAGTTGAAGGGATCTTGATAAAAGGAGAACTAGTATTTCAGACAGGCAGAGAGCAGGCTGGCTTTGATACAGCTGTCAGCGGGGGGAGTGGCAGGCTGCAGGGTCAGGCAGCTCAGGAGTGATGGGGCCCCGGGGAGGCTGTGCCCAGCCTCCACTGTGCCAGCCCCGGGGACACTGCAGCACTACCAGGAACACCCGTGCCGCCTCAGGAGGCAGGGGAGGGCAGAACATGTGGCCTTAAATGACTAGATTCAAATCGTGCTTCAAATGTACCACATAACAGCGTGAGCTCTGTTTGAAAATTCCTCACCCAGTCCAGTGCAGCAGATACCAGCTTGGGTGACTAGTCTGAACATAAAAAAGGACATAGGAAAATAAAGGCATGTTTCTCTTCTTTAAAAATACCTTATATGTACACAACAGTAATTGGTACAGGAGGACCCCTGGCGTGAAGAGCACTGTAGGAAAGATGGCAACGGTCTGTCTTCCCCACCAGTGCATTTTGAAACACTTCTAGTTAGCTAAGAGCCGAAAGGAGCCACGTGGCTGGCAACGTGGTCTTTAAGGGAATGGGGTGGGTTTTTCACGAGGATGTACCACCTTGAACCTCAGCACTGCGTACCGCTCACCTGAGTGTCTCCCACGCGCTGGGACCGTGGACCGTCGGGTCACAGGGTCAACGGGACAGACAGCTGCCCCGAGAAAGCGCTGACAGGAGGGAAGTGGGGTGTTTACAACACAGCAGCACTGCTGACCATGGGCGCTGTCACCTAGCACACAAATGGTCGCGGGGCCTAATCGGAAAAGACAGGCTCACAGGTCCAGCCGCTGCAGTCCCCGCCTGGGCCAGGGCCCGCGGCCGTCAGACCGAGGTGTGCACAGGCGTGGCTGAGTGCGAAGGCGAGGAGCCCCGCTCCGATGAGGACGAGGCGCGCGTGGCCACCTCCCGCTGCAGGTCCTCCACCCTCTTCTGCAGCTCCGCCCGGACAGCCAGCAGCTCCTTGAGGTTCTGGTGGATGGGCATCTGCAGGGACAGAGAGAGCGGCGTCAGTGTGCTGGTCCTTCCCCAAACAGCCTCGGCATCTAGATGCTTCGGTTCACCCCGAGCTCACAGTCAGGACGCCTGTGCACCCAAAGGCTCCTCAGTCTCTGACCGAACTACAGCCAGGTGCACCAGGCCCCTCCCCACGAGCCAGGGCCTTCAGCTGCCACCATGGGGTGGCCTCCCTGGTTCTGCTTGCCTTCCCTGCTGGGCCAGGTCCCCAGAGGGGACAAGGAGGCCTGGGTGAACCTGCCACCTGAGCATCAGCCGAGGCTACCCATGCAGACTTGGAAAGGAGCCAGGACTGTGGGAAATGAGAGCAGTGCTTCCCTGCCACCGAGCAGCATTTACAGGGAAAGCCCCCCACCTCCATCACCCCTGTGTTTCTGCATTTTTATAAACAGCACTGCGGACTGAAAATATGTCTGTTGCCTCAACACTTTCTAGCACTTGAACTAGCGTTCGTTTTCATCAACCAGATCAGGAGGGGATAGAAGCCCCTGGAGAGGGCCGTGCTGGAAGAGGGGGAGCCCCCGGGCACTGCACCTCCCCACTTCACGAAGCATCCGCCGACAACGCCTCACCCCAATTCCTAAGCCGACCAATGGGGGTGAGCCAGAAGCAAATGAGAAGGGTTTTCCTGGGGCACAGGGGCCACCTCCCTAGTCTGACTGTTCTGGTCATGGCACCCACATCTGCACTTAGCAAACAAGCTGTTCTCCACACCTGCAGGGGCCCAGAGATCCCAGACCTGGTGTTTCCCTCATGGCTCGAGGCAGACCAGGGAGGGAAGTCGCCAGCTGAGGGGCAAAGGCGGCACGGGCGGTGGGTCTGCGGAGCGCCTCCTGCTTCCCTCTGACCCCAGTCCAGGCAGCATACAGCGGCCGCAGGCCTGGTTCCTGAGCCTCGGCCGGGCCATGGGATGCTCACCAAACACCCTCCGGTGGCTTCTTCCTGCTGCCCTCAAGGTGAGATCCTGACCTTGGCCTCGAGGCCCTGTATGGTCTGACCTCAGCCTGCTTCTCCTGCTCACTTCTCACCAGATCCTGCCTCTACTCCCCTCCTGCATTCTAGAACCTTCCATATTTTAGAAGATGCCATGCATCCTCTGTCCCTTCTGCCGGAGACACTCTCCCCCCCCCCTTTCACTCACGTGCTGGACTTCATCCTACAGGGACCGGCTGGAAGAGGACTTGCAATGGGTGTGGGGCCTTTCGGCACCTCTCCACTCCCGCCAGGCCTGTGTGTTTCATCATTACCTCCCCTGAAGACTGGGAGTCATCCCACCCGGTGCCAGCGGTGACCAGCCCCAGTGGAGGGAAGAGGGAAGGTGGGAGACAGATAGGAGAGAGATGAGAGCCTAGAGTGAACGACCAGAGATGAGGAGGGGACAGGGTCGGACGGGCGGACAGCTGGGTGTCTCCACACACTAGGGGGCTCGATAACCAGCACCACGGAGGCTGACAGGACACGAACAGTTGGGTCCTGCCCGTGGTTAGTGGGGCTTGGGGGCTGTTATTGTGTAACTGTGTCCCCCACACCCCAAATGCATCGGTTGAAGTCCTCAGCCCCAGCACCACAGAAGGTGACCTTTCTCGGAAGTAGGGGCTTTACAGAGGTGCTGAAGTTAAAGTGAGGTCCTCAGGGTGGGCCCTAATCCGGTCTGACTGGTGTCCTTATGAAAAGGGGGAAACTGGACACACACACACACAGAGGGAAGACGAGGTGATGCAGGGACAAGACGGTGTCTACCGGCCCAGGAGAGAGGCCCGGACCAGACCCTGCCCTCTCGGCCCTCAGAAGGAGCCCGCCCTGCCCACATCTTGACCCTGGACCTCTGGTCTCCAGGCTGGGCAGCAGTGCGTTTCTGTTGTTGCAGCCCCCTGTCTGGGGGACTTCGTTACAGAAGCCTGAGCAGACGGAGACAGACGAACCCTGCCTGGGGAGACTGTGGAGGCCCCGAGTGAGGGGAAGGACTGAGGGGGAGAAGGGCGGAGGGGAAAGGCAGCACTGCACATCTGCAGCCGACAGAAGTGATGAGGTCAAACGAGGCCTGGGTAACATGCCCTTAAATCCTGAGAATATTCAACTGAAAAGGGAAGGGGAGGGGAGGGGAGGGGGAGGGGAGGGGAGGGGAGAAAAGAAACCTCAGCAGAAAGCCATCTGGCCTCAGAGGTGAGGGCTGCCTCCATGGTTCTCCCCACCGACTCTGACCACACCCTGGCCACCTGTGTGGAAGAGCTTGGGGACTAGGGCAGAACCAGGGACAGCAGAGGGTTCGGGGAGTACCTCACCTCGGTGGGACCTGAACTCAGCCACTGGACACCCAGGGTGACTATAACTTGGCTCTGGCCCAGCCATGCACTGTTCTGTACTATTTTTTCAATCTCAGAAAATGTTACAGTGAAAAGGGGTGGCAGGGATAGGGAAACCTGAACCCCTCTTCAAGGGGGTGCCTGCTCTGTGACTCGGCACGCACCCTCTCTCTATTGTGCTATCAGAGTCTATAAACTGTCACAGAGTCATCGGAAGGACGAAGAATCAAATGCAGTAACTTCTAACACTTTGTCATCTGTCTACCTTCAGCAGCAGAAGACAGAGGTGCTAAGATCTGTAACTCTAACCCAGCAAACAGCACCTGGCTTGGTGCTGGAAGGCACCTGCTGGAACACGAACGCAAAGGACCGAGCCCTGAGAGGCGAGGGCAGAGGGCCTTCAGTATATGTTCATATGTAGGATGCACACATTTCTACAACACCATCGTCACCTGGACAGAAAGATACGCTCTTTTGAGAAGACAAACAAAAAGATACCTGAGGCCTCATTCGTGGATTCCATCGCACATAATAGTTTACCCATAATTCCAAGTGACTCAGACTAGCAACAGGATACAGGACGTGGTTTTCATAATTCACAAAGAAGGGATTAGAAAATTCATCAAGCTGGCTATTGATGTAAGACCACAAAGATATAGTCTTCGTATATACATCCTGAAAAGCAAGCAAACAATGCACTGAATTAAATTCAAGTCTCTTGCCACCCCCAAGAATTTGTATCACATATTGAAAAGGACCTGAATAATTAACTGAGTTCAAATGATAAAAATTCAGGAACCTTGACAGAGCCCCACCCCATCCCTCTGCACGCATGGCCTCGTGCTGGGGAAGACCCGAAAACACACTGGTTACTGGCCTGGAAAAACATATTGCTGAGTTAGGTAATATCTGGTGACGGTGTCTGTGTGAAGGCAGAATGAGAACTTTCTAACAATCCCAGGATGATGGGGCCCGTATGTAAGAAATACATTTTTTATTCTTGTTTGCAGGTTGCTTGTGTGACCCTTAATATTAGGCACTATAGGAAGAATTTACAGATAAGATTCCTTTCACTTGAAAGTCATGGCTATCTGGGGGGAAAGTGTGCTGTGGCAGGCTGGAGAAGCCTTAAATAGAGAATATGTCATTAAATCCTAGAGCCTCACCTCCCAATTTTATAGGACACAATTTAGAAACACTAACTATTTGCGCTGCTCATTGGAATGAAAATACCCAAGCCCACAGGCACGATGGGGCAGATAAACATTAAACATGGATCAAGTACGGTGACAAAGTCAAAATGAGGAAATGGTGAGGCCAGAAGTGTTTCTACCATTCTGCTGCTCCCGAGCCAGCTGGCTTCCTCACAAGTTATCTAGACACAGGAAATTCAATTAGCACTTTTTCGTAGTTTATATTTTGTATTCATAGAGAAACACCAGCAATAATTTAAGGAACCCCAAATAGCCAAAAGAATCTTGGAGAAAAGAACAAATCTGGAAGTCTCACACTTCCCAGTTTCCAAACTTACTACAAAGCAATAATCAGTGCAGGTGGTACTGGCATAGGATGGACCGGCACGTCCATCAGTGGAACAGAGACCACAAAAATGAACCTCCACGTTTATAGTCAACTGATTTTCAACAAGGATGCCAAGAAAATTCAGTGGGGGAAAGAGTCTTTTCAACACACTGCTGAGACAACTAGATAACCGCCTGCAAAAAAATGAAGTTGAACCCTTACCTTGCTATATAGAAAAAGTCACTCAAAATGGTTCATAGGCCTAAATGTAAGAGCTAAAACTGTAAAACTATTAGAAGAAAACACTGGCTTAAATCGTCATGACCCTGGGTTAGGCAGTGGTTTCTTAGCTATGACACCAAAAGCACAAACAACAACAACAAAACAGGTAAGTTGGATTCATCAAAATTAAAGACTTGTGTGTTTCAAATGACACCATCCAAAAAGAAAAAAGAAGAAATTATCCAATTCACATAACTTTACAAGATTACTGGAATAAAATTTTCCATAATTTTTTTTTAAAAAAATGAAAAGACAATGCACAGAATGGGAGAAAATTTTTGCAAATCACGTCTAATAAGAGACTTATACACATAAAGAATACATAAGGAACTCTTACAAGCTCAATAATACAAAGACAGATAACCCAAATAAAAATGGGCAAAGGATGTGAAGGAACATTTGTCCACAGACACATACAGATGGCCAGACAAGCACATGGAAAGATGTTCAACATCATTAGTCATCAGGGAAAAACGCACATCAGAATCACAATGAGACACGACCTCACATCCACAGGGATGGCTAGAATCAAAAAGACACCAAGTGTCTACAAAGGTGTGAAGAAAATGAGACCCTCAGACACTGCTGATGAAAATGTAAAATGTAACTGCTTTGGAAAATAGTCTGGTGGTTCCTCAAAGGTTATACATAGAGCTACCATATGACCCAGCAATTCTATTTCTAGGTATCTACGCAAGAGAAATGAAAGCACAGAAAATCCTGTATGTGAATGTTCACAGTTGAGGTATTCTTAGAGCCAAAAGTGGAAACCACCTGAAAGTCCATCAGCTGATGAGTGGATAAGCAAAATGTGGTCTCTCCATACAATGGACTGTTACTCAGCCATAAAAACTGAAGTACTGGTGCATGCTAAACATGGGTGAGCCTGGAAAACATTCTGCTGCGTGCAATATGCCCTTCGCAGGAAGACAAGTGCATTCATATGCATTGTCCAGAACAGGTGAAGCCCCGGGGAAGGAAAGGAGACTAGCAGCTGCCAGGGGCTGGGGTAGAGGACGGGGAGGGACTGCTGATGGGCATGGGTTTTCTTTTGGGGTGATGAACATTTTATGAAATTAGATGGTGGTGATGGTTGCACACTCTGAATATACTAAAAAACAGTAAACTTTCCAATTTAAAGGGGTTAATTGTAGTTTGTAAATTTTATCTCAAGGGAGCTTATTTTTTAGAGTACATTTTGATTAAAAAAAAAATAAGACCATAAAGATTTAAACTCAACATATGAACTTCACTCTTCTGTGGCTGATTAAAAAAAAAACTTTACTGAGATAAGTCACATACCATAAAATTCACTCTTTTAAATTTTTTCTTTTTAAGGGTTTAACAGGGCCTGTCACACTGGGCCCACGGGAAGGTGGTCTTTATCCTGATCACAGTGGGAAGCTACGGGGAGGTTTTAAACCGAAGAGAGGCCCATGATGAGACTGCAGTTCAGGAACGCCACCCTGGTTGCTACACTTAGAGTGGATGGCTGGAGGTCAGAAATGCAGGGAGCGAACAAAGCTCGTTTCTGGGCAGCTGCCTTAGTCCAGGTGTGAGACTAGTGGTGGGGCGGCTTCAACAAGGCTTGGAGCAGCAAGACGTGGCCAGGCTAACAATCTACCCTGGGGACAGGGCTAGCAGTACGCACTGATGGGCTGAACGGGGCAGCTGGGGTGAGGGCAAAGGAGTAATCAAGATGGCCCCTCTGTATGACCTTAGCATCCTGCTGGGCAGAGGTGCCATCTAGTGAAATGCAAAAGAGCAGGGAAGGAACAGAAGGATGGCATGTAGATCCAAGACAGACGAAATCACCTACAGAGAGAACAGAGTTTGGGGCAAGAAGAGGACACAGGACTGGGCCCAGTCAACTCCAAGTTTAGAGGAGTTCAAGGGAAGTTACTGAGCAGGGAAGGCCAGCGAGGCGGGGAGGGCACGGAATGAGGGCGTGGTCCGCGGAGGGGAGGCAGCCAGGAGGGAGGGAGCTGCGCTGGGGGCTGCAGTTTTCTCCCTCCTGTCCTAGCTCCCTTCGCTTCGCCTGCAGGCAGAAGTCCTTTTCTATGAACCGGATGACATTCTTTAAGCTGTCTTCTCCCAGTGCTTCCTCACTTTTGATCATTTCTGTCTTTTATCCCAAAGTGAGGAGAAAAGGAAGAGGTAAATATAACTCTGAGAAGCTTGGTAGCTGCAGCTTTACCAGTCTGATGGAAAAGGAACTTTAGCTTGGAACCCAGAGAGAGCTGGGGCTCATCTGAAAGCATCATTTTCCAAGGTCTCCTAGTACCATCTCCCCGTCAGCACAGAGAGTGACTGCAGAACCGGGTCATTTGGGGGTTGAGGGGTCTGGCCTCTAGCAGTGAGCCTAGAGGCCTCAGGGAGCTGTAGGCTGGCGGCGCCCCAGCACCCAGAAAGCCAGGGGCTTTCCTCAAATCGCCTGAAGATTAGACACGTGCTGGGGCTGGCGGCCCCTGGGAGGGCATTTAGTGCCACCACTCCAAGTACAGACAGCAGCGGGGCGAGACCCAAGGCCGCTCTCCATCAGTCTTGCTTCCACCATGCCACTTTGTGGAAAGGCACCTGAGCAATGGGGCAAGCGGGAGACACTTACCTCTTTGAGTCGCTGCTGCTCACAGTTGCACAAGAAAGTCCCAAAGAGACAGCTATAAAGGTGATCCAAAATTGTAATCAAGAATAGTTCATTAAACTCGAATGCTGAAGGAAACTTAAATGGAGAAAGAAAGAAGGTTTAATTTTAAGGTTAAATTTCCAAAACAAACTAGTACTAATTTGTGTATGTGTGTGTATATGAAAGACAGCTAAACTACAACTTGGAATATAGTTAAAAGATTAAAAGGAAAATTGAGTCCACATAGAACTTTATTATCGATAGTTTCCAATCCAAGCTTATAGATCTGGCTGAGAAACAACCTGAAACAACCAGAACTGTTGAACTTTTTATGCCTAAGAAAGCTTACAGAGCTTCCGCTCCTCGCCATGATGGTGGAACAGAGCCTACATTCACCCTTCGGCCTGAAACATACACAAAATGTATGAAACAGCTGTTTTCAGACATTGGCAACAGGCAGTGGCACAGGACCATGATGCCGCGCCTGCCCCAGAAGGGAAACAAATGGGACAAGTCCTACTATTGGCCCAACTTTCGACTCGGAGGCCCTGGAGGCACATTCTGCATCATGGAGGAGGGAGGGGGTTCCTAGGTACAGCCCATGCATATAGTGACTCAAGAAGAAATAAAAAGTCTTTATCTATTAAAGAAATAACTCAAAATTAAAAACCTCTCCACAGAGACAACTCCATGAATATACATTCCCCAAATTCTTACCAATATATAAGCACATTGAACCTGGCAATATGTAAGAGGGGCAACACCACATGACCAAGCGGGGCTTGTCTCAGGAATACAAGGCTGGTTTAAGATTTGATCTTCACAAAAAAAAAGTCTATTACTGTAATTCACTATATTAACAGAATAAGGAAGAAAACCGCATGATCTTCTCAAATGCTGTTTTAGGTAATTTTTTGTTTTTTAAAAGTCATTTTATTTTATTTATTTTCCTATCAATAATTTGATCATTGTTTTAGCTTTATTTATTTTTAGTTCCTTTTTTGGGGGGTAATTAGGTTTGTTTCTTTATTTTAATGGAGGTACTGGGGATTGAACACAGGACCTTGTACATGCCAAGCATGCACTCTACCATTCAGCTAGACCCTCCCACCTGTCTTAGGTAATTCTTAACGGAGTTTAGCAGAATTCGAGTGAAGAACTGCCATTGCCAGGAGGTTTCACCGGGTAGCTGCCATTTAGTAACCATGAGGAGACAATCTGGAAATGATAATAACAATCCCAGTGGCAGGCATGTACTGGGAGCCTACCATGCACCAGAATTCTAACTGAAAACATAGTGAAATGTTCATTACCTACTCAATTAAGCCAAGCCAATTAGAACAAAACCAAAAGAACTATCCAGCACATCTTTATTTGACAGCTTAAAGACCTATTCCTAATCAGAGATGCTTGCACACTATCACAGCTAATCCTGTCTCTCTAGAATGACGAATCATGTATAGAAAGTTTATTTTGTAAGTTTACCTTTATCACTTTACTAGACCAGAGACTAGCTTCTCAGCTAGAAACAATGGTCAATGCAGGGCTGTCCAACCCCCCCCCCGCCCCCCACAGTTGTTCCTCTCCTCCCCAGGCTATTAGACTAGGCCATGTCAGGAACTCTGCTCAGCTGCCCAAGGTGAAGACTTGCCGCTCTTTATGCCTTAAGGATCGCTCTCAGAGAAACACACAGCTTTCGTCCAAGGAGCCCCATGGGAATACCACTTCTCCAGAAACCCCTGGAAACTAGCTGCGGTGGTGGGTCTCACTAACGTCCTTGTTCTTAGAGGAACTAAATCAATGATGAATTAAATCAACTAAATCTGGCTGAAATGCTAAAGCTAGCTACTGGTTAATCCTCTCTCAGAGCCTTTAAGATTGCCCCTTGCAATTCTGACCATGGCCCCATGTTCCAAATGGCTATCTTTTAAAAGTTCAAGTATATTATATCCTTTTTTTCCCAATATTTTTCTATGCAGCTTAGTTATGCTCTATTTATAAATCACTGGCACCATGAAACTTGTGAACTCTAAGCAAAAATACAAAATTTATGTATACTGAAACTTTATTAAATCAAGGCTAGAAATGGAAGGTCTACATTTTATATTCAAACATTTAAAAATACACATTTACTAACAGGACAGCAAAGCTTCTATTATTAATACATTTTTGAAGCCATATGAGTCTCTATCCCTAACCCTGAGCCTGCATTCGGCATCTGGAAGCTTGGTTGGAGGTTCTATTGCCTCTGACTACAAGCCTTATTCTCGCCAAGTCGGCAGCAGGTATGGGAGGTCGGGGGAGGGGCGGGCTCAGCCCAAGCCCATCAGCACCCACACCACCAGAACACAAGGGCTCCATCCGCTCATGCCAGGTCAGGATGCTGTTCACATCCACAGGGCACGGTGGCATTAAACTCAACTCAGGCAACATTTCATCACAGGAAGTAGCAACCACTAGAGTAATACAAATAAAAGATTAAGTCTCTGATTCACAGTTTATTTTGGCCTCTTCTCCTGGAAACTATACCATATACTTCAAAAATATGGTGTCAAAAACCCCACAGAAATCCATAATGAAAGTCTGCACCTCTTGAGGGACAAAAATATCAACAAATATTAAACCTATCTGAAAGGGCAAAAAGTCTGTTAAACTGGAGTTATTGTAGAGTGTCTTTGAGACTCTTCTCTAGTCACTCAATTACTTTTCCCCTTAGTTCCTTTTATATCATTTTCTGCACAGACTAGTTCATTTCATTGTGAGATTTCTAACAACTTTGCACTGATGTAGCTGACTTCATTTAGCAGTAGGCAACCTAAAAATAAGTTAATCCGGTCACATGAACGCATCTTTTCTAACAAGCTACATATCTCATTCACTTGTGACTTAATTGATAGACTGCTCTTCAGAGTGTCTCCTTTAAATGCATTAACAATGTTATTTTAAAAGAAATTAATTATACACATTTCATAGGCAGTCTTAAAGCTGTAAGAGGCATCTGAAATATTCTAACCTAAACCCCTCACTTTATTAAAATTCAATAAACATAAGAAGAATTATATAGATTAGACATAGAAATAGGCACTAAGCAATATGAAGAATGAAGTCAGCTTGAAGGTGTTACACACACACACAATTTATCTAGACATTTGGGAGGAATAAGCTACAAAAATGGTGTTTATCCCTTCAGAAGCATCAGAATTATTTTCTGTGTTCAACCTTCTTATGCAATTTTTCTAAAATGTATTTCGTACTTTCCTGTCTTAACCTGAATGTAACCATCATTTAATTTTGTTACTGGCTTGGCATCAATACAATCAGCAAGTACATGGCACTATGAAGCAGTAAGACTTCGGGCCAGCCTCCATGCCTTTTGAGTATGTGTATGCTGTTACCCGTTACCTGTTACTCATACCATCGGGAGCCTACCTCTGAGACCACCCCTCTTCCCACTCCCCACCCTTCTAATTGACTGCTTTGAGTCAGCTGGGACCTGGCACTCAGAAAACAGAGCCCACCTAGCTTGGGGAAGCTGGGTCTAAAAGTCCAAGTAAGTTCTAAGGGAGGGCCTGAGGACTCTGGAAAATCTGCTTTGGCCACTTAGAACCCCGCCCACCTCCCTTTGTTTTCTTATTTCTGAAAGTATGTCTAGTCTCTCGAGATCCCCACTACTCCAGTGTGATCCGTGGACCAGCAGCATGACCTGGGAGCTTGTTAGAAATGTGGGCTCTCAGGCTCTGCCCCAGACCCCTGAATCAGAACCTGCATTTGGATAAGATGCCCAGGGGAACTGTGTGCTCATTAGAGTCTGAGCAGCGCAGAAGCTGGCAGAGCAGGCTCCCTGGAGGGCTCCTGACTGAGGGCTGCCCAAAGCCCCGCAGCGTCAGCGTCGGGGGCAGCCAGAGAATCTGCATCTCTCAGCTGGGGATGGGGAGAGGCAGAGGCTACTGGCCCCAGGACTATGCTTGGCACCACTGTCTGGATCACTGGTCCTCTACCTCATTCTCACATCAGAACCACCTGGGGAACGTTGATGAACTACACACACTTGGACCTTCCCCCAGGCCCGCAGGAAGAAGGGCCTCCAGGGCCGGGGCCCAAGCAGGCACAGCTTTACAAGTTTCCAGGCCCCGCCCTGGCACCCACAAGCTGAGGTGGAGACGTGGCGAGGGGCGCTGTGGGCAGTGCCGTGGGTCTCAACCCCTTTCCTGTCCCAACACACTCACATCAGCACCCAGTGGCGAGGACTGGGATTTCAGACTCTCCGAGGTGGGGAGGCGGAAGGCCTTTAAAAGGCTCCAGGGGAATTGCAATAAGGTGGCCAGGCGGCTCAATCAGGGGTCACTACAAGTCGCCAGCAGTCTTGCCAGCTGGTCCCCTTCCTGTGACTAAGGCAGCCATGGCCAGACCTCCGGGTCAGCAGGAAGGAGCGCGCCCAGGCCGTGCTTTCCTAGCCTCTCTTCCCCCAGCCCCTCCCCCCCCACCCCCCCACCCCCCCGGGAAGCTAGACTGGGCAGCAGGCGCCCTGGAAAGGGCTGTCTGTGGTTTGCCCTTTCTCCCTCCCGGCCCCTCCCCACCATGGCCCTTTCACTGCCTCTATTTCTGTTGTCCCTTCTCTCTCTGTCCCTTGGTCTCTCTCCACTGGCTTTGAATCCAGGTCCATTTCTCTGGCACTGCATCCAACTAAGGATAAGACCCCAGACTCGGGTTTCAGGTGGGAGAGGTGGGAAATAAAAGAGCACGTGCCTTCTGGCCTGCCGACCATCGGCCCGTACACGGAGCTCAGCAGCTTCCCCTCTGCTGTCCTAGGCCACCCTATCCTGGGACACTCATTTCCCTCCTCACCTCGGGGTGGGAGGATTCCTGGAGTCCCTGGTCTCATCCCCTTTGTTCAGACACATCCCCATTTCCAACACCTGGTGACTCTTCCCGGACCTGCCCAGCAGGGGTCTGTGTGTGCCCTCCCAGACACAGACAGACAGACGGACAGAGCACACGGGAGGCCGGACTGAGAGGCAGCATTTGCACAGCTGCTGGACCGCATGACGGACAAAAACCATTCACACAAGAAAAGTACCTTTTGGTGTGAAGTTGGTTGTTTCCAACTTTCTGCTTATATTTCCAAGTGAATTAGAATCAAACTGAGTTAAATAACAGAAGGGGTCATATTTAACACACACACATATCACTTTGAATGAACATAAAATTAAAGTTTCTCTTTACCTTTAAGACATATTTGAATCAGACTATAAAGGTCAGAAACATACTTGAACCCTCTCACCTGTCTCGTCATTTGCCAAACACAATCAATAAACTGCAGGAATATAGGGGACCGGTCAGCATCTGCGTGGTTGTCATTGCCATGGCCCACTCGCTGAAAAGAATCAAGAGGTTAAACATTTTAATGTAGGTCCTCTCGAAAGTCACTTTAAATTGCCTAGTGGCAAGAATCATGTCTCATTTATATGTCCCAAGGCCTAACGATTCCTGGCACATAAAAGGCACTCAAAAATGTTCATTGAATTGAACTGAGTTCCATTACTCTTAGGAAACAAAATTTCAGTGTACTATATTTTTACATGTTGATTGTTTTATAATTTCACTTTAATACCGAGATCAAGAAGTTATAAGCAAATGGCCAGTAAACTTTTCAGTCCAAATGATGGGGTTGGCCGCAGCCACCACACCAAGTGCACAATGTCAGCATGGGACCAGCAATTAGCAGCTCATAAAGCACATTATGACTGTCATTTTCTCCACAAGAGTAGCTTTTTTTCCATTTTTCAGAAATGTCAGGAAGTCTGAGAATCAAAATAACAATTAATAATCTGCGAGTTTTAGCCAATTCCACATGACTCAGAGAACCTCAAAAAATCTCACTCCTGAAATGGTAACGGGGAGCCCTTCAGTATGGTATTTCTGGGTTTTTTTACAGTTTTGAGATATAATTGACACCAGTAGTGTATGTCATACCTTTTGCTATTTTAGAAGATGCTAAGAGATTCATACTAAAAGGTAAAAGATAGTTTCAAACACATAAACAGGACTGAAAAAAATATTGAAAGTGTCAAGTTAAAAAACGGCTCAGGAGTGAGCATTCTAACAGAAGCTTCACATAATCTGATGACTAAGCAAAAGGATGAGAAAAGTTATGAAGATACAAGGTGGTCATGACATAGGAAGAGTGAGAAATACTAGATCTATGAGATTTCCACCAGGAAAGACATAAGAAAGAAATGACCAAGTCAACATGAACACTTCAGAATAACACTGTACTGCCTTTTTAAAAAAATGTTAATTGTAGCAAAATATACATACCAAATTTACTATCGTAACCATTTTAAGTGTATAGGTCAGTGGCACTAAGTACATTCACGTTGTTGTGCAACCATCAGCACCATCCATCTCCAGAACTTTCTCATCTTCCCATGTGGAAACAGTGTCCCCATTGAACAGTTAACTCCCTGCTCCCCTCCCGCAGTCCATGGCACCCACCACCCTTTGTCTGTATAGGTCTGACTGCTCTAGATACCTCATATACGTGGAATCATACAATTTATCTGTCCTTTTGCAACTGGCTTCTTTCACTTGGCATAATGTCCTCATAGTTCATCCATGTTGTAGCAGGTGTAAGAACTGTCTTCCCTTCTAAAGCTGAATAATAGCCCATTGTATGGATAGACCACATTCTGTTTGTCCGTTCATCTGTTGAGGGACACTGGGTTGATTCCACCTTTGGGCTACTGTGAATCATGCTGCTATGAACATGGATGTGCAAAGAAGTGTTTGAGTCTCAGTTTTCACTTTTTTTATGTCTATAAGCAGAAGCAGACGTACCGGGTCGTATGGTAGGTCTATTTGTAATTGTTTGAGGACCTACCCTACTGTTCTGCATGGCGGCTGCATGCACTGTCCTAGATCTGTACTCCTCCTTTATAAAATAACTTGTGGAATCTGCTTCTCCGTATTTCAGGCACCAGGGGAAGTTTTGTACCGACATTTCGCAGTTTAGGATTCACTCCTTCTTTTAATAGACATACACTGGACTCGTACAGTGTGCACAAGGCACCCCGCCTGGCCCGCAGGGCTTCAGGCAGCTTCACGGTGTCCAATAGAGGCCAGGCCCTTGGCTAGGCACCTGGGGCACCAGGACAAACGGTCTGGTTGTGGGAGAAAGACCTGCAAATCACAAAGGCAATAAAGCGTGCAAGGGCTTCCTGGCTGGAGATGGGTATGGTGGGGCACAGAGGAATAAGTGGCCACCCTGGGATGGGCAGGAGGAGGGAACCGGGAGGGAAAGTCACAAGTTACAGTCATGGAGGAGGTCTCATTTGAAATAAATCTTTTTTTTTTCCATTTAACAGAGGCACTGGGGATTGAACCCAGGACCGTGTCCACACCAAGCATGCACTCTACCACTGAGCTCTACTCCCCAGCCCTGGAATAAATCTTGAAAGACTAGGAGGAACCTGCTTCCTGGCTGGCCAAAGACGGACTGAATTAGAAGCAGTGAAGGCGGTGGGGGACACCAGGGGTGCTGCAAGTAGCTGGGCATGGCTGAGCCCGGGGAGGGTGGGGAGGCGAGGCTGGAAAAGCAGCTTAGGGCCGGATCACCAGCAGCCTCAAATGTGGTGCCGTGGAGTCGGCCCACAAGCTAGCAAGCCGGGGAAGGCTCGGAGGGATCCATGCGGGGGAGCAGCGGCAGCAGATCTGCTATGGGGATGGGGGGACAGTGGATTGGAAGGGGATGAGTGACAGAGAGGCTACTTAGGAGACTGCTATAATAGTCCCACGGGAGATGGCCAGGCGTGAACCAAGCTGGCGTCAGAGGCAGTGGGGAAGAGATGATAGAGTTGCAATCTATGTATTTAAAGTCATAGGATGGGCTGGGATCAGCAAGGGATTAAACACAGAGAAAGATGATCCAAGGACTGAGCCCTGGGGCACCCCAACATTAAGAAGTTGGGGACAGAGGAGGCCAGAGGTAGGAGGAAATTCAAAAGGTTGTGAATATCCAAGGGAAGAAAGTGCTTCTACAAGAAGGGGACAATCAACAGTTTCAGATGCTCAGGCCAAACGAGAGGA
Source organism: Camelus bactrianus (assembly GCF_048773025.1). NCBI lineage: Eukaryota > Metazoa > Chordata > Mammalia > Artiodactyla > Camelidae > Camelus > Camelus bactrianus. The sequence goes on along the minus strand of NC_133575.1, from coordinate 114,527,285 downwards.
GGACGTGACAGAGTGGCAGTCACTGGTGGCTGTGACAAGAGCAGTCTCAGGGCGGAGCAAGGTTGTGAGGAGGACACTTGACTGAACTGGGTTCAAGAGAAACAGTGAGAGTGAGTAGAGACTAGTTTTGCGGAGCTTTGCTGAAAAGGGGAGAAGGTATTTGGGGTGACAGCTGGACAGGGGAGTGTGGTGAAGAGGGCGGGAGAAGTCACAGCATGTTTCCATACCGACGGGAATGATCTAGGGCAGAGGGGAATGGGGGCAGGAACAGCTGGACAGCAGTCCGTGAGAAGGTCCGAGAGGCGGATGATGGGACAGGTGGGCAAGGACAGAAACCGGCTTCAGGTAGGAGCTCAGACTGCTCATCCACAGAAACCTGAGGGCCAGCAGAGCAGAAGGACCAGTAGGTGGGTGGCTGCAGGCTGGAAAACACTGTTTGAATGTTGACTCCACCCTAAACAGCTGGGAAAGTAAAGGGCCCCTGCCAGCTGTCTGTCGCCCAGGACAGAGTTTGGGGAGGAAAGGTGGAAGAGAATGGACTGTGGGTCTTCAGGGATAGCCAGGTAGGTGCAAGCCTGGGAAAGACGCCACAGCCTCTCCCAGCCTTCGCTGAGGGGGAAGCAACACGGGAGCTCATGATACTGTTTAAATTAACAGCAGGAGCTAACATTTATCCAGGACTTGGCGCAGGCCGGGCCCTGTCCTAAGCACCTGACACACAGAAGCTCATCCTCCCTCCTCTGCAGCACTCTGTTTCAGAGAAGGGAAACCAAGGCACAGGGAGGGAAGGGATGTGTCTGAGGGTAGGACCACAGCTCCCAAAGGGCACACGGCTCAGCAACGGGGGCACTGCCCCGCCTCCCCGTCATAGCACGCACCTGGTGCCCCCCAGTGGGTGCTGCTGGAGCCCTCTCACTGCCCATCCAGGCTTTCCACGGGCGAGTCCAAGCGGGGCTTCAGAGTATTCCAGCTCAGTGCACAGTTCACATGAATCCCCAGCGGCTCAAAGGCCTGGACAGGGATTCAAGACCACTTGAACTAGGACACAAACAGCAGCCCAAGAATGCCCTACCAGATGCCCCAGCAATTCCACCTCTAGGTATACACCCAAGTGTGAAAGCAGGCTGTTCTGGGCTGAACTGTGCCTCCCCCAATACATATGTTGAAGTCCTAACCCGCAGTCTGACTGGTATTTCATAGGAAAAGGAAATTTGGACTCACAGAGATAGCAGGGATGTGCGTGCACAGAGGAGAGGCCATGTGGGGACACAGCAAGAAGGCAGCCATTTGTAAGCCAAGGAGAGGGGCCTCAGGAGACACCAACCCTGCCAGAACCTTGATCTTGGACCTCCGGCCTCCAGAACAATGAGATGATAAACTTCTGTTGTTTAAGCCACCCAGTCTTACAGTATTTTGTATGGCAAAATCTTGTACACCAATGTTCACAGCAGTATTATTCACCACCACTAACAGGTGGAAATAACCCAAGTGTCCATCAACAGGTAAATGGATAAATAAAATGCAGGATAGCCATACAATGGAAATTATGTCCACACAATGGAATACTATTCAGCCACGAAAAAGAATTACAATTTGATAGATGCTATATGGATAAACCTTGAAAACACTGTACTTAGTGAAATAAGCCAGTCACAGAAAGACAAATACTGTATGACTCCACTTACACAAGGTTCCTGGAACAGGCAAATCCAGGGGGATAGAAAGCAGATTAGCAGTGGTCAGGGGCTGGGTGGAGGAGAAAACGAGGAGTGACTACTTAATGTGCATGGGGTTTTCTTCTGGGGGTGATGAAAATGTTTTGGAACTAGAGAGAGGTGGTGGCTGCACAACACTGCAGATGCACTCAATGCCACTGAACTATAGACTTTAAGAAGGTTAATTCTAGGTTATAAGAGTTTTTACATCATTTGTTTTGTTTTTAAAAAAGGCACACCTACACACATACAGAATAGAATGTCCTACCAGGAACATATGATGCTGAGGTCCATGGCATTCTATTATGGCAATTCAGGTCTCATACAGGGCACAAAGCCTTTGTGTGTGTGTGTGTGATGCGTGATACACATATGCCAGAGCAAAACAGTCTAGCATGCACCTCTCCGTCTCAACTTACCAGTGCAAACCTATGTCCAAAGCTGATCCACTCCTTTTCTATGAGAGCCTCGAATCCTTTAATGGTACGGTAATAACTGTCCAGCATCAGCATGGCCAGGGACGTCAGCTGGGCCGTTCGGTCCCAACCGTCACTGCAGTGCACCACCACCGAGGTTTTCCCAGATTCTATTTTATCAGCAATTCTCACTGCCCCAGCAAGAAGCATCTTCAGAAAAGAAGGCACATTAAACTAGGCTCCATTTAATTTCTACTACAGCAAAAAGAATTCTGTTCAGGTCAATAAACCAAACAAGAATGCAATCAATTTGAGAATCACTAGGAAACATCAGTATTGTGGGGGAAGAGAAAAAGAAAAAAGAAAAACTTCCAGTAAGAAAAATGACAGTAGTAAATAAGGTCCTTTGTCAAAAGGCCACAAAGTACTTTAAAACCGTGATCTGAGGCAACCATTAGTCCTTTGTATTCTGTCACAAAAGCCCCCAACAAAGACCACAGTTTGGATGCTGCCCTTGGAAACTATGAAAGCTCAGGAAGCTCAAGTACCCAGCAAAGATGTGCCTCTTTGCAATGTTGAGAAACCCCTGGATAGACAGCTGCGTAGCTTTACGGCCCAAATGCAGAGAAACCTTAACCAGAAGGCATGTAAAGGACGGGCCCTCTGCGTACCCTTATGTACTCCAGCCAGTGCGTCCCGTCCACGTTGGACAGCCACCGCGCCTCGTCAATGGACGGGTACACGATCTCTTTCAGTTTCCGCAGAGACTCTCTCATCACGTGAATGTTGTGGATCTCCAAGAACACGAGTTCTGCATTCGGGTAAGCACTTTCACTTTCATAGCCCCCGCCCTTTGCCTGTGAGAAACAAAAGATAGACATCACTTCACCTGAGTTCACTTTTTGTTTTTCTTTATTGTTTAAACAAATTTTTAATTATCTTTTGTGGGAAAATGGAGATTACATGTGTTATTAGGTGATTCCTTTCTTCTTCTTCTTCTTCTTCTTCTTCTTCTTCTTCTTCTTCTTCTTCTTTTAAGCACAATTGAGTTAACTTTTCTATCCTTTCTACTGTTACCAGACAGGGACCATTAAAAAAGCAACAAGCTCATCTGTTTATAATAAACCTCCTACATCCTTGCATGAGTGTCCCAGGGCTGCTGAGACAAAGTACCGCAATCTGAGAAACTCGTCCTCTCAGTTCTGGAGGCTGGAAGCCCAGCATCGAGGTGCTGGCAAGGCCGTGCTCCCTCAGAGCCCTCTTGGGGAGGATCCTTCTTTGCCTCTTCCAGTTTCCGGCAGCCTTTGGTGTTCCTGGTTTACAGACACATTCATCTCTGTCTGCCCCATTTCACAAGACCCTCTCCTTGTATCTCTGTCCCTTCTCTTAAGGACACCAGCCAGACTGGAATAAGGTCCCTTCTAATTCAATATGACTTCATCTTAACTTGATTACATGTACGAAGACTACTTCAAATCAGGGCCACAAAGGTACCAGGAGTTAGGACTCCAGCATTTTTTCAATGGAAACACAATCCAACTCATAACAGTCCTCCATTACCCATCATCAGTTAGTAAAACGATTAACAACTGGATCTTACACAAGACGAATTAGATTTTCAACAAGATGAATTGGATTTTCAAAGGTTCTGTCTGTTAGTACTATTTATCTGAATAAAAAAGTTGTACCACTGCAAAACTTCTGTATAAAACCATTTGTTTCTGTATTCTGTATAAAACCGTCCCAAACAAGGAGATTCATTTAAATAATTTAAGTAAAATAAAATACAAATGCAACAAAACAGGGGGCTATGGCTCACCCCTTGGTACTCTCGTAACAAATGCTGGTCTATAATTAGCTTATATGTGGTAGAGGTCAACACGCAAAACACATCCGTTATAAGAATATGGAGTAAGTGAAGCCCTAATAAATTACTGGTAGAAATGAAAATTGTGCAGTCTCTGTGGAAAAAGGTTTCATGGCTCTGCAAAATGTTAAACAGAACTACCAGATGACCCAGCAATTCCAACTCCCACAGAAATGAAAACTTTCATGTGAAAACTTGTACACGACAAATCACAGCAGCAGCATCTGCAACAGCTGAAGTGTGGCGGCGACCCCAGTGTCCATCAGTGACTGAGCGGTGAACAAAATGTGGTCTCTCCATACACTGGAATATTCTTCCACTACACAAAGGGATGGAGTGCTGACTCAGCTACACAAGGAGGAACCTGAAAAACATTCCACTAAGTGACAGAGGGCACATAAGACCACAGGTCGTGTGATTCCATTTATGTGAAATGTCCAGACGCGGAAATCTACGTAGAAAGTAAATTAGTGGCTGGCAGGGGGTGCGGGGAGGGGAGGGAGGGCAGCGGCTGCCAGTGGGCACAGGGTTTCCATCCTGACCACCATCGTACAACATTGGGAATAGACTGGAAGTCACAAAATTGTAAACTCTGGAATAGTTTTTGGAGAAGGAACAGAGCGTTCGGCTTCGAGTACAGGGAGCATATAATGCTCGTGAGAACTGAAGTGGAGATGTCGCCAGGCCGCAGGATACGCATTCTCGGGCTCAGAGGAGAGGCTGGGCTATGACTAGCAGGTGTAGCGTCGAGCGCTCGAGGGCAGCGCACACCTTGAGGAGAGCAGCCAAGGCTTAGAGGATAAAGAGAAAAGGGAAAGGAGTCTTCTGAAAAGGAGAAGGTACTCAGTGGTGTCCACAGCTCATGAGGTCACGATGAGAAGGGGCTTGGCCTTGCCGTGAACAGTCTGGGCAGAGAGAGGGATGGGAGCCGGTTTCGCATGGCCCAAGGGGTATCAAAGAGACACCTCCTCCAAGAAGCCATCCGAGAAGGGCAGGAGAGCCGCGGTGCCAGCTGGAAGGGAACACTGATGGGAAAGACTTGGTGGGAAGGAGTCAGCAGAGGGGAAAGGGAGGGCTGAGCAGGCAGGCGGCTGGGGGCAGGCTGCGGGGCACAGACGGGAAGGGAGCGCCTGTCTGAGGGTTGCTTTGTTCTCTGGGAAGAAGGAAGCAGACCCCGGGAAGCCTGAGGCCCCAGGTGAGGCAGGAGCATCCCGGCGTGAATGTGGAGTGACTCCAGCCTGCCCGCTGAGCCCGTGGTTCTCCTGGATGCTCAGCAGCCCAGGCTGTGGGCATGGAGGCGGGCAGGGGTGCTGCAGGGCTGGCGAGCCCAGGTGCGGGCCGCAGGAGCCCGGGGCCGAGAGGATGGGAGTCTGCACCCGAGCAGGCAGAGGGCACAGTCCCAGGAAGGCCAGAGCCCACGGGAGGCCGAAAGCCCCGTCCCCCGGGTGGAGGAGCAGGTGCTGAGTATCTGATAAAGCTTGCAAACACGACTGAGAGGAAAAGAAGAGAACTGTGTGTGTCTGGACGCCAGTTTGTACTCCAGGGCATTCCACAGAATTCCCTGAGACACTTTCAATTCAACACAGCACTCTCGGAACACCCACACACCAGCGCTGGACAGGGTGCTCTAGAGCACGGCCCTGCCTCCCTGCTGTAGCTCTCTGCTCCTCGGGAGAAACACCCACAGCAGCCGCTGAAGACACTGCTGACCGAGGCAGCAGCAGCCTGTGAAGTGGCTGAAGGCACTTTGGCGGCAGGGAGAGGGGGTCTGTGATCCCAGCTTGGCCACCCAAGTAGCTACGGGACGCTCACCTTCTCTTGTACCTCAGCTCTCTCGCCGTAAAAGCTGCAGAGGGTCACTGGGGGGATTAAATGCTAATTAAGTAGATTCTCTTAACGAAAGCTAATCCGTACCAAGTCTGCTGCCCCCCCTCACCCCACACTCGAGCACTGGTTTCTTATCCCCTCACCCAGCACCTACCGTGCACAAAGCCACGAGATGGCGGGTAAATCAGCCCCGGTCCCGCCGCTGGGAACCCGGAGGGGATCCGGAGAAGAGGTCCCTGGAGGGGTGCTCGGCCCTCACACCAAGCAAGCACTTTAGCTCAGAGGGAGCACGTGTTAACCAGCAGAATGTAGTTAAAGCCAATCTGTTGCCTGGAAACTGATTACTAAAGATCCAAATAAGACAAATGACCACCAGAACACCGGGCGATGGAAGCAACTGAGCATGCGTGCCTACCACATGCCAGGACGGAGAGCAGGCACCTGGAGGTCTCGCGACAAGGGGAAGGAAGGTGCGGGGGGCCCCACCTCTACTCCAGCAGGAACAGGGCAAGGGGGCTGGGAGAGTTCTGGAAGACATGAGCTTGCTGGCCAGACCTCTCTCGGTGGGGCCAAGGAGGGTTCCAGAGAGAAGCCAGTGGTGTTGGGACACCGCTCCTCACTGGCCCCCAAGTCCCTGCGAAGAAGCGGATGGCAGCGGCGACAGGGCCAACCTAACCCTCGGGGAACAGAAAGCCGACCCGCCGGGAGGCAGCAGCTGCAGGATGGACGCAGCTGCCCTGATTTCAGGCGGGCTGGCCAGAAGCCTGCCGCGCTCTCGGTCCACTGGGTGCCAACCCTCAGCAGCCAGGAGGGCTCCCAGGTGAGAACGCTGAAGCCTCCGAGAGGGCAGGCTACTCCCAAAGGCACGAAGTGGCAGGGCAGGATTCCCGTACCCTCAGACCCCAAAGTCCCCACACCTCCCCCGTTGCAGACTAAGTGTGTCCCCTCAAATTCACATGTTGAAACCCTAACCCCCAATGTGCAGGTGTTAGAGGGTGTGGCCTTTGGCAGAGGATAAGGGGATGGAGGTGGAGCCTGCAAAGAGCTCGCCCCTTTCTGCTCTCTGCAATGTGAGGACACGGCAAGAAGGGAAGCAGGCTCCCACCAACACAGAACCCACTGGCATCTTGATCTTGGACTTCTCAGCTTCCATTGCTCTGAGAAACACATTTGTTGTTTATTGGTTACCCAACCTCTAATATTTTGTTTTAGCAGCCTGAGCTCGCCCAGTTAGTTCTCCCCCAGGACACCCCTCCTCTCCTGGTATCTAGGACCTCCCCCTCCCTCCTTGGGGTCTCCTCCCACTACTTGGAGCATCCTTTCCTTCACCGAGTTCCTCTCTTGCCCTCCACAGACAGCATTTCGGGGGGGGGAGGTGCTTGGCCCCTGCTCACGTGGTGGAGACTCCCTCCGTAGCCTCACCCTCTCTGCCTGAAGACTGCAACCACCACCCAACACACCACTGGGGCCCTGGTCTCAACCTCCAGAGATTTCCCTTCCCCACAGGTCAAAACTCAATTCCTTCCATCCACGTTCACTTTCTCAAGAAGAAATGTGACATACATGCCTTTGGTGCTGTCACACTGCCTCCCCATAGTGGAGTCTGGATTTTGAAGTTAACATCCAATGCCACTTGCTGTCAGGTCCTCTAAATAGTGGCCATCCATTGAGAGACGACCCCAACCCACCAGCCAGCCAGCCAGCCCTGTGTCCCACAGTCGTGGGGCAGCCCCTGCTACTGTGGAGCCGATGGCCCAGCGGCTGGACACAGGCTGAATGAGGAACTGGCCACGTGCTGAGGGGTACGGAGAGCAAAGTGCAGAGCACCACGGGCAGGGAGACCTCCGCACAGCTGGAGACACGCCCTGAGGAAGTGACCTTTAAAGTGTCATCTGAAGGATGGGGGAGCAGTTAGCTTCAGGGGAGGGAGTTGGAGATGACACTGGGATATGCTCAAGGAACTGAAAGAAGCTTCTCACAGCTGCGACGTGGACTCAGGAGGTATTGTGAGGCAGGAAGGAAAGAGTCTGTGGGTGCAGGGCTTCAGAGACCCTGTTCAGGAACTGGCTGTCACCACCTCGAGGCATGGAAGGCACGCACAGAGTGTATGTGTAGATCATCCTGGCCACAATGTGGAGACTGGATTGAAGGGAACCTCTCCAAAACACTAGCAAACTGAGTCCAGCAGCAGAGTAAGGAAATTTTACATCATGACCAAGTGGGACGTATCCCAGGAATGGAAGGGGGTTGTACAGGCTCACGGGGGCTGCCATAACAAAGTACCACAAACCAGGTGGCTAAAAACAACACAGATCCATTTCCTTACAGCTCTGGGGACTAGAAGTCCAAGATCAAGTTGTTGGCAGGGGTCATTCCTTCTGGTGGCTCTGAAGGAGAATCTGCTCCAGGCCTCGCTCCCAGCCTCAGGGGGTGGCCGGCCATCCTTGGGGCTGCTTGGCATGTAGCTGCGCCCCTTCAGTCTCTGCCTTCGTCATCACAGGGCCACCTTCCCTGTGTGTGTCTCTGCATCTCTGCACTGCCTTCTTCTGAGGAAGGACATGAATCACTGGATTTCAGGGCTACTCTAGTTTGAACTCAACTAACTACATCTACAAAGACCCTATTTCCAAATAAGGTCATATTCTAAGGTTCCAGATGGACATGAAGCTTTGGGAGCTGCTGGTCAACCTACTACAGTATCAAAATACAAAAACCAGTCACTGCAATACACCATGTTAACAGAATGAAGGGGAAAAACACATGATCGTCTCAGCTGACACAAAAAAGGCCTTTGAAAATCCAATACCCTTTCATGATGAAACCATTCGACAAACAAAGAATAGAAGGGAATTTCCTTAACCTGATAAGGGCGTGTATGAAAAACCCACAGCTAGTTTACGCAGTGGCGAAAGACTGAAAGCTTTCCCCTTAAGCTTAGGGACAAAACCAGGATGCCTGCTTTCACCACTTCTATTCAGCCTGGCATTCAAGAGGAAGTCCCCTTCTGGTTGCTAGAGGGGATTCTGCCAGATTCATGAATTGCCTAATAAAGCCAATTAGATCTTAAAAGAAAAAGCAAAATATGGTACTCGAGGTTCTTGCCAGGGAATCAGGCAAGAAGAAGAAATAAAACACATCCAGGTTGGAAAGGAAGAAGTAAAACTCTCTACCTGCAGATGACATGACATATAGAGAGGAGCTAATGTGGACCTGGACAGATAAACATCCGTGTCTGCTTCCTAGACACATACACCACTGCAGTTAAAATCACTCTAGACGTGCAATTTGGTGTCCTGCTCCTGTCTTTTCTGTGTGGGATAAAACAATGGGCTGCCCTTGCTCTGCTGGATGTTTAGAGATCGCCTCTGTGAATATAGCTTTTCTCATATTTGTTTTTTTTAATTTCCCTGGGCTAGTACTACAGTGGTGACAGGAAGTCTGCAGAGACGCGGAAAGACTGACGGGGTTACTGATCCACCAGACGTGGGGAGCAAGGGGAACTGATTAATGGAGGATGACTACGCTGAAAAATGCTGCCGCCCCTCTCCCACAAAGACATCCACATCAATCCCTGGCAAGTGTAAATGGGACATTTTTGGAAAGAGGGACTTTGCAGATGTGATTAGGATCTTGAGATAAAGAGAGAATCCGGGGTCATATTGGGCCCTCAATGCCATCACAAGTGTCCTTAGAAGAGAGAAAAGCACAGACACAGATGCAAAGGGGAGGAGGCCGTGTGGTGACAGGGCGGGGACAAGAGTGCTGTGGCCATGGGCGCAGAGAAGCCACTAGAAGCCCGGAGAGGTAAGGAACACATTTTCCCCTGAAGCCCTGAGAAGCAGCACTGCACCACCAGATTCCAACTTCTCGCCTCCGGAACTGTGAGAGAATAAATTTGTGTTGTTTTCAGCCACCAAGCTTGTGGTGATTAGAACAGCCACCTCAGAAACTCAACCGCTGCCCGTCCTCCTCCCAGCCCCGTTCCTCCCCGAGCCATCCCCCTACTCAGCAGCCTATGCCCCCATTCGTTGCCAGGCCAGACTCCGGGGTGGGGGTGGGGGAGTGAGCCCCTTGGCATCCTGTACCGAGGCCCCCGGGACTGTGCTGAGTCCATGACGTGCATTCTTCTCACCCTGCTTCAATTCTCTCACAGCCCTCAGCATGAGACAGTTACCTCCCATTTTACAGAAAACAAGCCTGAGGCTGCTAGAGAGGTTAAATAACTTGCTCAGGGTTCCACAGAACACCAGGGGGTTAGAACCTGGAGGAAACCTCAGATGTGACTGACTGCCCAGCCAAGGGCTCTTACTACCCTGCCTCTCAGGCTGCTTCGGATACGCTGAGGTTTTGTGACCTGGGAGACAGCCAAGAGGGGATGCCAACAAGAGAGCGGGATGGAAATTCCATTTGGACGTCTGGAGGGATCAGGGCAGGATAGAAACTTGGGTGGCAAACTCAACACAGAGAGCGTGTTGAAAGTCATGGCACTGGAGGGGATGGCCCAGAAAGATTGTGCCGAGGAGAAAAGAGGACCCCAGACAGTTCGAGGAGCGCCACTATCTGACAGCTGGGAAGAGGGAGAGGAACCAGTGAAGGCAGCTGAGCTGGCCAGGCTGCAGAGGGGGAGAGAGTGGTCCAGGGCCCAAGATGTCGTGAGAGCCAAGAGAATGTAGCCATCCACTCTGAGGTCAATAATGATGACAGCAAACATGACCAGAGTGCTTTCTCAGGGACAGGCAATGTCATAAGCCCTTTACGGTATTGCCTCATTCAACCTTCACATCCACCCCAGAGAGGAGGTGTCCGTCCCTCCCCGTTTACAGAGGAGGCCATCGTGCTCTAGAGAGACGTGGTAACTGCCCATGGTCATGTACAGATAACCACGTGGCCCCCACGCTCTCCCACAGCCCGCTTTACGTTCCTCCAAGCCGCAAGCTGGAGAAGTGCTGGGCAGTCTGTGCGACTGCTTGTTCAGTAGGAGTGTCCCCTCCTTCAGAGAGCAGACAAGCCATCAGTCGCGCACACACGGGGAGAAGGGCGTGCCTGCTAGCATGTCTGCTCTCTGAAGTAGAAGGGAACAGCTCCTCTCATAGTGAGATGGGGAGGTAGGAGGTTGGTCAACAATGGAATAATCACTGAGGAAAGAAGAGGCACAAGCTGCTGAGAGAAACAACCCCCCTCAAGCAGTGCTGAGGGGGCAGAGCAGGGGAGCCCTGAGACGGCCTCCTTGCCATTCATGTGAATGATGTGCTCTGGCACAGTGCTGTCTAGAATGCCCACCCACCTCCTCCTGCTCATCATCCAAAGCCAGCTCAAAGGCCACCTCCTCTGCGGAGCCTTGCCCAGCGTCACAAGCTCCCCCAGAACACAGAGCTGACAGCTCCCATAGACAGCACTGTCTGACTTGGTGTTTCCCCTGGCACCTTGTCCCTAGTAGGTGCTCATTTCATGCTCATTACCCAGGGGTACCAGTAGGCATGAGATGGTAAGGGCTGTCGCCACCGTCCCGATACCTAAAATTACTTGTGAAGAGGGCCAAGTCCTCTGCCTGCCAGGTGCCTGCCTGCAGGACTATGCTGTCGGAAAGCCATTTCATGGTGTTACAGCAGGCAGGTAGCTAGAAATGAGCAGAGAAAGGGGGACACAGGCCAAATGGCAGGAACTGAGCAAAAAGGAGGGGCATGGGCCAAATGTGGTAAGCCATACAGCATGTAAGCACCAGGGGTCCTTGGGCAGAGAAAAGCAGGAAACTCTCGGCTGATTAAGTGGTCACAACTTTTGGGGTGATGAATGGCCTGGAGACCGACAAAGAAAGGTGGGAAAAGGCAGGAATCTCGGGTGTCCGAATGTAACCTCTTGTTCATTATGCCCTCATTACAATAAAATTAGCTTTGCAGACTAGAAGGACCCATCATGCACCAAGGCCATGACACTTCCATCCAGACTAAATAAGGACACAAATCCCTCTTCCCCCTAGAAAGGTAGATCTGGGATGGAAATCCCGGAATATGACCCCAAACCCCTCCCTCCCCAATGAATATTCTGCCCACTTATTTTTACACCCTGTGTAACCAACTTGCCAAAGAAACTCCAGGCAGCTGCTCACCTGAGCCTGCCTGCTCTCCCCTTGAGAGTGGACTATCCATCCCTTAATAAGTCCCCACTTTACCTTCCTAACCTCTGTGTCTTGTCTCTGAATTCTTTCTGGGACGAGACAGGAACCTAACACCAGCAACAGTGGAAAATAGAAGCGACTCAGTTCAGAGCCGTTCCTGTTGGAAAGCAGGTACTGGAGGCTTGACCTCACAGCTGTCGCTAGGTACGAAGGATCTTGTCCCCTTCAGCTGGTGGGACTCAGACAGGAGCTGTGTGTGGATGTCGCTGCTCCATGTGACTTACAGAAACTTTGTCTATCTGCCTTGTTTCACAAAGTTGACTCCATTCTAACAGAGCTTCAGACTGGATGTGAATTAATCAAGTGATCACCATATTTCACAAGTTCAAGGGACTTCCAAGGGCCTCAAGACCCTTTCATTAAAATACTTACTTGATTCTTTAGGTACTAATTCTCTTTCTGGGTCTTCGCTTAGTTCCGCAGACAGGACTGTGCAGGGGCAATGAGAGACAAGATTCCAACCCGCACGAGACACTGCACACAGCCTGAGGGCTACAGACCCAGGCAGGATGGCTGTGGGCCACTCCCGGGGGGGAAGGATTCCACGGGCTCTCTGAGCAGCACGGCTGAGTCATAAAGAGTACGGAAGAAAAGATTCTGCAGCGGTATCGATAAGGTACCTTGTTGGTGTCGGCGACACTGTTTTGCCGGGCATCAAAGATGATAAGTTTGTGAGCTTGCGCATTTGCATCCATTATAGTTTGCAAGTACTTCTCATCCTCCTTGCAGCGTTTATCATTGGGACCCACAAGTGGCTGGCTGCAGCGGGTAATCGTCGCCTGACTCTCTGGATGAATCCATGACAACACCTAGTGTTTGGAAGCAATAAACACTTAGTACAGTTCCTAAAACAGTATGTGCTCTAAGGATTGGGTAGTAAAAACAAGTTCTCTTCTCAAACACATTTGCTTGTGCAGACCCTCCTCAGAGGGGAAAGGCCCGCCCAGAGACAGCAGGGCAGCGGCCAGGGGACTCAGTGTCTGGGTCAGGGAGAAGGAAGTCTGACTATATGAGCTCTACAAATCCCCTCTACCTTTGAAATTCTGTAATTCTAAGAAACCCAGAAACTAAGTCAAACCATCACTAACATCAAGCCCCATTTCTGTTTGACTGGCTAGGCTTAGTTTATCTCCTAATCTAAAAAGACCTCTGAATCTCAGCAACGATGCATGGGGCAAGACGAGCACAAGCAGATACACAGTCTCTTATAAAGTTTAAAGCTGTGTCCCCGAACCTCTCATTTCCCTCCAGCGACCAGGAGACTCAGGCTTATACCAGGCTGCAAACTCAAGGATCAAAAACGCTCACTCCCTCTGTGACTGTGGTGATAATATCAGGGCTGCGTACATATGTCCAAACTCAGCAAATTGTGTCCATTAGACGTGCAGTTTCCTTGTATTTCAACAAAACTGTTTAGAAAAATGCACCCCTTGCTGGCTGCTCTGTTTATTTCTGTTATGGTCCCCCTCCCACGCAGCTACAGCATCCCACTCAGCATCTAGACAGAATGTACCTTCTCGAGGATGACTCGGTGAAACCAGTGATAGGAACTGCTAATGTAACAGCAGGCTAACTCCTTCCTCATTCTCTACTACATTTTGAGAGAGTAGGTGAAGTTACCCTCCCTTATACTTAGTAATGCGAAGTCATACAAGGTGGGGTCGTAGCAAACAGAATGTTTATATAATTAGATGGTTCTTGAGAATCAAAGACACGTTCAGGTTTAGACTTACATTTGTACTTTCCATTTTGTTCACTACACTTTTTTCTGTCTTGTTTTCTTCCATATTAGATCTAACACAGTATATGTTTATATGTAAATGACAGTGTTTCTTACTTACTGGGACTCTACCTTTGGCTCGGAAGGCTGCCACTTTGGAAAGGTCATCATCTTTTACACTAGTTGGCACGACAATGACGGCAGGGTACGTGTCACAGAGCTCATAATTACTATTGACTTTGGATATTTTCCAGCTCTCATTTGGCAAGCCCTGCAGGGGTTGAGAGAGGAGAGAGGGAGGGGGAAGCACACTTTTACACTTTCAAAAAGTACTAAGCATGAACCACATCCATTTCTTACTTTCTACTAAAATCTATTTATAATTTGTTGTTCACTGCTACTTAAAAGTTTATATATACATTTATTTAATAGAACCCATTTCCTACCCAACCCATTTAAAAAAATCTAATGAAGCATAATTTTCAAACACACTAAAACATGAGGATTATATACTAGAATCCCAATCCTATACATTTCTTTCTATAAAGAGCATAGTGTTTTTGATACCGACGGAAGTTCTTTAGAGAAGCAGAAACTTCTTACAAATGTCTAAAGTAATATAAAACCACCATAACAAATATAGGGTGGAGACAAAGATTAATGTCATGAAAATAATATCTTATTGGAATATCTTCAAACTAACAATGAACTGAACAGCTTCCAGGTATAGGAGCACCTGTCAGACTGATGCAGTCATGCCATATACTTCAAATCTAATATAAGCCATTGCTTTTGATACTTAGTCATCAATTTGCTACCAGAATATCTAATAAAAACCATCTGGCTGATCAGCTTTATAAACCCCCACCCTTGTACTCCACATGCCCTCTAGAGAAAGGACGAACAGTGGCAGAGCCAAGGGTTTGGCACAGGGAGAATGGGGCATCCTGGAGAAGGGGAACCTACCAGCTGGGTAACTCATGCCTACAGACAACTTCTTTCAAAAGGGTTTTCTTCTCCACCTCATCTCTACCCTTTTAGAAAAGAAAAAGATGCTCAACCTAATATTTTCCAGTTGATGGGCAACATACTTTACCTGTCTCTTATATTCAGATACTGGATCATAAACTTTCCATCCATTAACTGGAAATTTTTCTTTATAGCTGAATGCAAAGAGTGTCTGGATACAAAAAAAAAAAAGCCCCATAAAACACATGTTAGTATTTCTTTGCTACGTCATATGCCCAATATTAAAGCTTTTTCTCATGAGCTGAATGTATTAAGATTCCTACTTTAATCTGTAAATTTTGAAGCAACAACTCGACAGTTTTCTTTATCATTACACAGAACTGACAGATTTTAAATATTCTAATACTAGTTACCAACAGAGAGAAAAGAAAAAGGAAACCTCAGGAAGAAGGAATAATTAAACATGAAATCCGCAGACCCCATCAAGGCATTTAGACCTGCAGGAAAAGAGGTTTAGTTTGGTGTGCTTACCTGCCCGTTGGAAAGAGGAAATGCATGTTTGCTGAGGTTTTCAAATATCCCTAGTTTACTCTGTTCTTCCTGTTTATAAGCAAGTCGCAAGTTCCTCATATCCTGTTAAACAATTAGCAAAACTCATTTAACATGTACTGAGTACCTGTGAGGTAGACACCATACTGTGAAGAGATAAATAAAATGTTTTCATTCATATTGCATGTTGCACAGTTGGCCCTCCATATCTGCAGGTTCAACATCTGTAGATTCAACCAAGCATGGATTGAAAATATTGGGGGGAAAAGTTCCAGAAAATTCCAGAACACAAAACTTGAATTCACAGAGTGCCAGTGACTATTTACATAGCACTGATACTGTATTAGGTATTTTAAGGAATCTAGAGAGGATTTCAAGGATCTGCATAGGTTGTATACACATACTGTGGCATTTTATATACAGAGACTTGAGCATCACAGATTTTGGTATCTGTTGGGGGCAGGCGGGGAAGCTGGAACCAATCCCCAGTGGATACCAAGGGATGACTGAACTCTATCTTACTCTAACAAAAGGCAATTGAGGGGAGGGTAATAGCTCAGTGGTAGAGCACATGCTTAGCATGCACAAGGTTCTGGGTTCAATCCCCAGTACCTCCATTTAAAAAATAAAATAAAAACTAATTATTAAAAAAAATTAATTATTTTTGAAAAGGCAATTAACAAAACACCTCCAACAAAATAATAAAAAAATCAAGTGAAGAAATTAGAATAAAGGGGATGTGTTGGGGAAAAACTCAGCAGATGGAACCAAGAATAAGGTTAGTACATAAATGACATGCCATCAAGCCCTGTGCACTTACTTGCTAAAGGTGTGCCACAGAATCAGTTGTGAGCTTTAAGCTACTAAGAGTCAATTACAGAATTCACATCATCCATAAACTAGAAATGCAACAGGGATCTCCCTGAACTCATAGCAAGGACTCCGTGTCACATAGAGACTGCGGCCCTCAGTGACTTCCTTACAGAAATTATAATGCTGTTTCTCAAGATTGGTTTCAAAACACCCTGCCGTGCAAGCCACCGGTCCAAAGCCCAAATGGAAGTTGGCAGGAGCAATGCCAGAAAAGGTGTCTCTGATGGTGCAATTTCTTCTCAGGGCTGGTTTGAGCATTACCCTTGGCCTTTCTAAACCTATGCCGTTAGCTAGACACAAAAGTCTCATTCTCCTCTAACCTTACATGAAAGTTGAAAATAAATATGACCACAAACAAATTAAAGCAAGAGCAGTTGGGCAAGTGATGAAGTTACAGTTGTGATATTATTTATAACAGTGAAAGAATGGAAGTAACCTCAATGTCCATCACTAGGGGCTGGCTAAATGAACTACAGTACCACCAACAGAATACTAAAGAGCTGCTAGAAACAAGAAGCAGCTTGTTATGTACTGCTATCAAGGAGTTGCAAGGCACATTGTCCAGGGGAAAAAGAAAGGGGCAGAACAGTGTACATAACATACAACCATTCACATTTTCAAAGACTGCACGTCCACACTTGCGTGCATAGGCCATCGGTGGAAACTGGTAACAGTGGGTGCCTGCGGGGAGTGGATCCGGCTGGCTGCGTGTTGTCAAACTTAGTTCTTCCTACACACAGTTTTTACACTTTTTGAATTGTGTATCGCTTGTTTAAAAAACAAAACAAAACAACAACCCTACACCTTGCAAGGCTCTCAGGCAGAAGCTGAGATGACTGGGAGCATGGGCCGTGGGATTCTAGGCTAGAAAATGTTTCAAAGCAGCTATTAGCAAAAGCTCACCCCAGCCACAAAAAAATATCCTAGTAAAACAGCCACAGGACACCTGCCTATGTGACATAGCTTCCTGGTGTGCCCTCCCCCAAGATACTCTGGCTGCACACATGCCACCTGGTCGCTGATGGAGCTGACTTGCCAGTTAGGTCGGCTGGGAGGGAAAAGTACTCCAAGCAAAGGGAAGAGTGTGTGAGAAGTACCAGGAGGGGGTGGGGTGCGGGTATGCGGCAAGTGTGAGCAATTCTAGGCACTGGGACGGCAAGATGAGCAGAGGGTAGATGGAGAGGAAGCTGCAGAGAAGAGGAGGTCAGGCTCACACCGCAGGGTGTCTGTCAGTTTCCCCTCCAGCCTAAGGATGATGGGAAGCTCCCGAAGAGTCCCGAGCAGGGCAATGACCTGTCCCACAATTGCAGAATCAATCAAATCCGCCCTCCGCTTTAAGTTCTTCAATGGCCTGGCACTGCTCTGCATGCAGAACTCTGGACTGAGAAGGGCAACCCCAGTTTCTCCAAGGAGAGGACTGGCGTGTGGTGCCCAAAGGGAGTCTGGTAAGCCAACGGATTCCACGCCCGGCAGAGTACAGGGTTACTTGAAAAAGCGCATTCAACTGCAGTCTAGGGCCAAACAGAGGGAGCTCTCCCCAGAGATTTGATCAAAGCAAACAGGAATCCAACCCCCAAGTTTGGAAGGGAACTTGTCAGTGCGCAGGCAGGATCTCTGTCCTGGTATTTTCGGTAGAGCTGTTAATAAGCTGTGCTCCATGAGGTCAAGTTACTGGGAATGAAACATCAGTGAGGCTGTTCTTAAATGACTAGTCATCATTAAAGTCATCACATACGTTCTGCTTAACCCCTTGGAGGAAGAAAAACAGCTCGGTGCAGGTGAAAATTCCAACACAGCCGAGAAGCTTAACTGTGTATTTAATTACAGAATTCATGAATATTGTTGTCCGTTTGGGAAGTCTTTGACCATCCACTGTTCTAAAGATTAGTCTTAAGACAACAAACTGGAAAAAATACTGAGCTCTGCTTTCCACTGGATTTCTCTGAAATATAATAATGTCACTACCGAGGTTAGCGGGCCATGTTAATTAGAACACTTCAATAGAAAAGAAGAGGTTTACTTCAGTGGCTTATATAATGGTCTGAATTGGTTGACAAAAGGTTGACAAGGTTTGTGTCCTGAAAACATTTGAGTTACTAACAATACAAATTACTCTTACTGTCCAAAGGCCGTGAAGAAGTTCCAAGCTGCACCCCCCCATCAGTGTCACTTGTGTCTGGACCGTACCTTGCACACGATCTCGATGCCACAGGAGTTGTCCCCATGGCTCTGCGCTCCAATCTTCTCAACTCTGCTGATCACTCCCAGGGGGACATCAAGGATGAAATGCGGGTCCTGGGTTTACAAATTAACATGAACACTTGTCAATATCAGTCACAGAGTTTTCATACACTAAGTCTTAGAACATGTTTGCTTATTTTGCATTTCCTCTTGGACCTGGCTGATTTATAACATGCTTTATGAAGTAGATGTTGAGATGACAATCACACTTCCCCTCCAAGTGGAAGTGCTACTTTAACAGTCTTTTTTTTTTCCAAGACACAAAATCCACTTGCAAAAGTGCACATCTTAAAACTCACCCTCTGTTTCTCTCAGGGTGATGGGATTTCAGGATACTTTTTGACTTCTTCTTTATTGTTTACTTTCTTCTGCAGTGTTCTTAAAAATAAAACACACTTTTAAATACTCACCCTCTCTACATTTTTGAAGTACATCTTAAAGTCAGTCACTGTCAGGGTTCCACTCACTGCTCCCACAAATGGGCAGATATACATGACATCCTTCACTGAAAGAAAAAAACCAAAAGACCATCCACTGCCATTGACTTGTTTCAATAAATCTTAACATGAGTTTCCAAATATTCCTACTTATGATCCCAGTTTTCTCAGAACTTAAACATTTTCATTACTTTAAATGAAGACATAGATGGATAGCCTTCTAATAAAATTCCATTTTTTTAAAACAAAATTCCGATTTGCTGCTTAATGAGGTTTTAAGTAAGGGGCCTCATCATAAGTTACATTTTGTCATTTTTTTCCAAGTGGTTAACGTTTTCCCTGAGTGATAAATTAATCACATTCAAAAACACATTAATTAAACTCTGAAGACCCTGAGCTACCATTTCATAAATTACTGCTAATGAAAACTGACTAAAGCTAAACACTGTCCCCTGCTGCACCTCCAAATGAAACTGCTTTAGAGGTAGCAAAAATGAAAACCACATCAATGAAGTGGGGAAAGACTTTGCTTCAAATTCTTCATCAGTTCCATATCAGTTTTTTCACTTATTGTTAATATCCATAT
This sequence comes from Camelus bactrianus, assembly GCF_048773025.1. NCBI lineage: Eukaryota > Metazoa > Chordata > Mammalia > Artiodactyla > Camelidae > Camelus > Camelus bactrianus. The sequence continues at coordinate 114,507,910 of NC_133575.1, read as the reverse complement.
CAACACATTTATCAAGACCAACCACATGTACGAGGCCAGGGAGTGTGAAGAAGCTCACACCTATCACAAGGAGACCACATCTTCCCAATCTTCCCAAAGCGCCATTCCATCAAAACGGCAGGAATGGACACAGCAGCCGATGAGTCCTAGCGTGATAATTAAAGGTACTAAGGTTGCCGGTCAGCCAAATCCCCACAACACTTCCATTAAACCCTTCTCTAACTCATGTCCCGAGCAGCTTCTATTGCTGGGGTTCTAGGTCTGAGTGGACATGGTTCCTGCCCACCAGCAGTGACCTGTGAAAAACACGATGCAGAAAATCACCATTATACCACAGCCTGATAAATGCTATCAGAACCACGAGGACATGATGTGGTAAGAGATCAGAGGAGAACAGACTTAACTCAGCAGGGAAGTGGGGGGGGAGGGAGTAGAGGGAGAGGAAGGGAGAAAGGAGAGCTCAGTGAGTTGCCGGTGGTTAGTGGGGCTGGGTCAAAGGGTGCATGAGGACGAGGGCCACGAGGCCAGAGAAAACTTGCTCATGAATGCTCACAACAGTTTTATTTGTAATAGCCAAACAGCAGAAACAACCCAAATACCCATCAATAGATGAATGCATAAAAAAACTGGTGGATCCATACAATGGAATACTACTCAGCAATGAAAAGGAGTGCCTGCTGACCCACGGCACTCACGGTACAGATGAATATCACAATAATTATGTGGAATGGAATAAGTAGACAAAAGAACATACTAAATGACTACATTTCTACAAGACTCTAGAAAATACAAACTAGCCTCTAGTGCCTGGAGAAGGGGAGTAAGGCACAGGAGAGAGGGATTATAAAGGGGCCTAAGGAAACTTCTGGGGGGTGATAGATACGTTCATTTATCTTGACTGTGATGATGGTTTCCCAGGTGGATAGATGTGTCAGAACTCCTCACGTTCACTTTACAGCTGTGTGGTCTGTTGTCTGGGGAAGCAGAAGTCTGACATAACCAGCTCTGCATTTTGGTCCAATCATTCCCAAAGCAGTGGGAGTGGGGCTAGAAACACTCCCAGAGAAGGAACAGCCAGAGAAGCCAGAGGACCACCAGGAGTGAAGGAAGTTCCAGAAGCCAAAGAAGGAAAGTTTCAAAATTCAGGTCGGGGGTGGGGGGAGGGCATAGCTCAGTGCTAGAGTGCATGCCTAGCATGCAGGAGGTCCTGGGTTCAGTCCCCAGTGCCTCCATTAAAAAACACTAATAATAAATAAATAGACCTAATGAAACCCTGCCCAAAAAATTCAGGCTGGGATGAATGGAGGCCGGAGCCACAGACTAGGATCGTCAGTGGGAACAGGTGTTTCCAGGTACTGGTAGGAGAGCCCGGCTACGCAAATGTTCTGGACACAAGATGACTGGACTCTGAGAGCGAACACACCCCTTTGGGAGGGAGCCGTGAGGGAAGAAGGCAACACTGGGCCTAGCAAACCAGACTGTCCAACTGGACCCTGGCAACTGGGAGGTGAAAATATCATACCCAGCTGCCCTCCCATCCACCTGCTGAAACGCCTGGGCGCCTCAAGCCATCACCCTTACAATCCAGGGTGGCAACACACGCCCTCTTATTGCACTAAAACTGTACTTTCTGGACTCTTATAAGCCACTAAAATCTCTTTGCCAAGTTCTCAAAACTTATTAAAAATAGGATGGGGGAAGGGTATGGCTCAGTGGTAGAGCGAGTGCTTAGCATGCACGAGGTCCTGGGTTCAATCCCCAGTGCCTCCATTAAATAAATAAACAAACAAACCTAATTACCTCCCCCACCAAAAAAAAGAATTTTTAAAAAATATATGATATGGATCTTCTATCGAGACATTTTCCTTAGAGTGAGGGGCTCCAACAAAGGCAGTGAACTGACATTACAGTGAGCATCTCATCAGCCTTCCGTTCATCAGGAAAAGCTGGATCTGCCACCCAACACTCAGAGCTTAAAGTCATCCTCTACAGTCTTTTCTCTCTTGAGGTCATGACGACATAAATAAGAATGAAGAGGTCTAGTCCGTTGATCCCCTAATTAAATTGGTCTGGCTGGTCTCTAGCATAGACACCACCTGTGCTTGCAAGTAACATGTCATTTCATTTTATGGAGCTCCGTCAGCGAAGTCTACTCATTACACTTACCAATAGCCTTGATTGATTCTCCGGGAAAAAGTGGTGCTTCTTCCATCTGTGCCAGCTTATTTCCATCCCGTAGAGCCTGGCAAGAAACCAATCAGGAGTAACTCTCACTTTCCACCTGTACACCTGCGAAGAACTCTGGTGGTCTGTGCTCTTGCTACAAGGCTACAGAAGCGTGCAAAATGTATGCCCCCGTCCCCTTACAAGACAGTTTCAAAGCTCAGCATCACAGGACACCATGCTGCATGTTCTAGCAAATTGTTACACATATTTCAAGTTCACAGTTAGAAAGCATTAATATAGAAATGGCTTGACATGACAGATAGATACTGTAATCACTACACAAACAGCTATCATAAGGTGCGTTCAGAATTTGGAAATAAGGTTAAAAGGGTTACCTCTGAGCATGAAACTAATACAAATAAAATTAACACTGGACGTAGATGCTTAGCCAGCTGTAGAAATGGTCCAGCTATGAGATCGTCTTGGAAACCTCAAAGTCTAATTAAAGAAACCAGAGAGGGGATCTCTTACTAAGGAAAGCCCTAGGCTTTTGTACTGCAGCCCAGCAACCTGTGTTTGCACAGAGTGTAGGAGGGGGGACAGGGCAAGTGGGCTAGTCACTGGGTATCCCACCCAGTTCACAAGAGGGCGCCCTCATCTGGCAGACAGGAGTATTTCAAGCACTCCTGTGGAGCAGGGTGTGGTCACCAGGCTTCTCCCAAGTAAATTCATTCTGTTGATTCCATGCTCACCAAGCAAATTGCTAATGAGGTATCAGGATTCCTGCTACAATGACACTAGGAAAAGGATGGCTGGAGAGATACATGTCCACATGTCTAAATGTCCAGGTCAGCACTGCAGCCCAGTAGCCAGTCTCTTGTGAGCTTGGTTGGATGGTGCAGGATGACTCAGGGGAGCTGAGAAAATAGTGTTCTTGAACTACAAAGCTGAGGACCAAAGCCTGAAGTCAGTGCCTATTCCGAGCTACTGCCACCCTGTGAGATACTGCCAAGGAAACAGGTCACTTTCTCCTGGGCATCTCTGATATAACGTGTCATTAATAAGAATAAGGTACTTAACCCCAGCAATTCCCAAGCTGTGTTTTAGAGAGCATTAAATTCCCAAGATATGTGAATAGGGCTTTTTTTTTTATTTTGTTAAAGTTTGGGAAATTCTGGGTTAAAGAAAACAAGTTAAGCTGGGTTTTTTGTTTGCTTTTAAGTGAGAAGAGTCTTTGGCCTGTTAGTCTACGCCGAATCAGCAAGGGGGCGCTAGAGCACGCTGCATTTCCCCTACCTCGTCCATCCGGCTGCATGATACCTGGTAACATCGGGAGGCCACTAGTGTTCAGCGTAGAACAGGTTGGACGATACTAAGTTTTCAGCATAATTTCGTGAGGCAAAATATTAAAAATTGGTATCTTTTATAATTCTAACCTAAATTATTGAAAATTCAAAAGAATTATTTTGCATAGTTTTAAGAATATTTCAATATATTTTATAAAGGGACTTAAAGGTCAATTTAAAAACACTATACATAGTAGTTTCATCCAATTTCACAAAATAAAGAAAGGAAAACGTCAAACTATAAAGAGCAAATTGGATGCTAAATGTTGGTCAAGATATGTCTGTTCAGGGAGGGCACAAAATGACATAGTCCATCGTCCTCCTTATCAAGATACATGATTAAAATAATACAGATTAGTGTTTGTTCATTCTTACCTCCAAGCAATTTTATTCAGTTTGAATTTTTAGCCCAGATTGGTTTTTAAGACACTTCTCAGTCAAAAATTTTAGAGACAGAGAACTGTTCGGGGGGACGTGGAGAAGCATTGGTGGACTCATTTATACTCACACCTGATTTGGAAATACATCTTTGACACAATAGAGCATAAACAATATTTATACTTTCAAAAGTTGAGTTTTAGAAACACTTAAAAAATCACCAATCTTAATAGAAGCCTGATTTTGAAAGTCAGCTTTCTTTAATTTGTTGTGTGATCTAATAATTAATTTTATACTATTACAGAATGAGGAAGCTATTTTAATCAATATTCAAGTTTTAAATGACTTCAAATGTTACATTGTTAAAGTTTATTTTAATGGCTAAATATTATTGTGCATCATATAGGCTTAAATTCCTTAACATATTTAAAAATAAATGAGAATAGGTTATTTTGAAATATGTTTACTAAAGCAAGCTGTTCTAATCAACTGAAGAGGTGGGGAGAAATCTGAGTTCCTTTAAGCTTTTTAGCAAGCCACATCAAACACTTTACCTAAAGTCCTCAACCCAGGACTAATAAAATGTTGTTGGGAGGCAGCAGTGATTGGGACCATTTTGAGAAAGTACAAGGCTCTCGAGATAGAGGTTGGAGACCAGTCGTTTCTCTTCTCTCCTGATGGTCACGTTAAATCTGGCTTGAAATACCTGTGCATTTAGATGAGGCATGAATGTGCTGGTGAGACAGTGAGACAAACCTCTCACTAATAATAATTAAATCTGGGACAAGCTTTGTAAGTGATGAAAAAGCAACTATCAGAAAAAAAAAATGATCTCACTGCTTCAGATTTCCCCATAGAAGGTTCACTTTGCACAGGAAAGACATTGAGCTTTAGCATAGAAATTCAAGAGAATGGTTCTTCAAGGTTCATTGTTTTGTGAGTACGGTAGATTCCGTCTAGAAAGCTGGTGTTAGGAGCTAGGACTCACACTTGTACTATATTAAGCTTTGACTGCAACTTCCAAGTTGCACAGGACATGATTTGACCCTTGATTTATCCAACCCATGTACAGCATCATCAAAGAAAGGAAAACGCTCACGGATAAAGTGTGTCTTGTGAACACGCCCAGTCCTCTGGGTGCCTTTTTGCTCCCGGTGTTGCCCCAGTGAGGAATTCTCTCTGAGGATCTCATTCCAACCCTGTTCTGGTGACTGGAAGGTCCCACTGAAGGCCCATCAACCTCCTGATCTCTCCACTACCTTCTCCTCCACCTGAACCCCAGCGAGCAGCAGGGTGGAGAGTTTCTCTAACAGCTGCATGCTGAAAGCAGGTTTTCAAATTGGGCTCTTCAAGGCGCTCCCAGGGTCACCGCGGGAGGGTGGGTGGGGCACAGGCACAGCTGAGCACAGGCAGTTTGCCACGCTTCCCTGGAGCTGCTCTTCCGGCAGTTTCATATGTTGAGTTTCTACATAATCTTTGGGGTAAATTCTGCGGCTTTAAAAGACTCCAGAGAGTCCAGAGGTACTAAACGAAGAGTAAGCACTCGAGAAAACTCAGTGAGTGATTTTCTTATTTTGATTAATAACTCTAAGATATATGGACTCATTTCCACAAATCCCTACAGGGTACCAGGCGCTGTGCTGGGTACAGACTTTGCAAAGTGGAATAAAGCAGAATCTGTACCCTCAAAGAGCACCCTTAGCGTATGCACCTGTCCCTCTAAGTCTTTGTGAAGGCACTTCAGAGCCCTGTTGTGACTGAGGCTCAGTAACCTCAGCAGTAAAGCCATCTGGGAAGGCTGAGAAGCAGAGATGACCAAACATCTGGTTGACAAAATGTTGGATAAACCAATTTTTGCAAATAATGTCAGAATGGAATCTACCAAACTCGGACAGGAGGGTACGACTGTAGTGGTAAAAAGCACTTGCTTGTTCTCTAGAAATCTAGTATGAAATGGCTTCTAAATACACGATCTGTAACTACAAACAGATGAACACGTAGAACTTGCCACCTGATCAGCTTCAGCTTCAGAAGGGTAGCCATTGTGTTCTTCCTGAAGCTCCTGCACAGCACCAGGTGCATGGACAAGAAAAGGCAAAGAGGGGAAAGAGAAACACGTGCAAACAGACAGGTGAAAGGACAGCAGTTCTTTTTTTAAAGAGACAGTAAGCATGTAAAAGTCGACACACCTTTCATGGCTTTTTGCAAGTCACAACCATTTTCCCCCTTGGAGTTAAGGAAATAACGTGTGGGCCATCTACAGCATCCTCAGCCTAAAATGGGGTATCTATTCTGGGTTTGTGTTGGGGTAGAAAAATGAAAAGCAGACAAACATCATGGATTTCAAAGAATGTATACTGTCTTTTTAAAATCAAGCATTACTGTAGCATACAGCAAAGAAACCAAACAACAGACACAGACATGCTCATAGCAAATGTATCATACCACGGAAACCGGGCAAACGGCACGATCAAGCCAAAATACAAAGGCAATTTATAGACATGTGTCTTAAACCCAGTAAGTATCCACATACTGTAAGGAACCATTATGGTATCTAGGGGTCAAGTCCACTGGTATTAACAGTTCCACACACATGCTCATGCACACACCACGTGCTGGAGTCAAACACAGATATATACAAACAGTCTGTTACTGCTAATTAAAGATTGTGATCTATGAATCAATACCGTATTAAATATTTATAATTACAGTATCAACGTGCTTCAAACAAACAGCTAAAATGTCACATATCTTTAACTCTTTCCAATCCTTTTACATGTATACTGTTTTTAATTTAATTTCTTTATAGGATCAGCTATTGAAACTTTAAGAGCTTGGACTTTTCATTTAGCAGGTGGTATAACTAGTATGAATACTGAAGATGACAAGATTGTAACCCTCTTTAAAAGTGGTCTCAAGTCTCTGAGGCTGAAAATATTGAAATTTAGCATCGATGTATTTTTCCTTCAAGAAACTTTGGTTCCAATGACCACATTTCTTTAAAAGGCAATCAGTGAAGTAGCAAAGCTTTTAAAGAGTTTACTATTTCCCACCTTTCATTTTTGTCAATAAAACAGCTACTTAATATTTTTTTACTTAATATGTTTTTTATCTTTTATCATCAGACTGAATTTAGTACACAGTTGGTACTGACACCCTTCAAAGCAGGACAATTATTTAAATGCAACCAGTTTTTTGAAATTTCCATTTTTTTTAAGTGTAAAGAAAATGGAATCATTCTTTGATAAAAATTTTACAAATGGAAGAATGAATGACTAAACAACAACCAACCCCCCCACAGCATTTCAAAGTCCATGCAGATATAAAGCCAAGCACTAACATTTAACAATGGGAATCAGTGAAAGAAAATGAGTCCCAGGGGCAAAAGGACACACGGTGGGAACAAAATTAAACAAAGGTAAACCAACTAGAATAACAAGAATCTGACTTAACCTGCTTAGTTCTGTACTACTTCATTGGCTTCAATAAGATTAAAACTTTAACACTGAAGTCATTAAATTATTCTGTCAAAATCCACATTGTTTTCATTTAATGGAAATAGGTTAATTTTCAACATCTGACACTCAGGTTTAAATACATGCACATTACCAATCTTTGTCTTGCTTTATGAATATTCTGAAATAAAGGGAAGGAAAATCATGAGGAAAATAAAAGCTATAAACCACTAGTTGTAACAGCTACCTCTGTATTTTAAGAAATACTAAATGGGGCTGATTTTGCTAAATTTATCTTCAAGACCTGCACTTCTGGTTTGGGGATTCATCATGCAAACACAAAGTCTTACTTGACCTTGTAATCAAGACTTGAAGTCTTAGATGTCTTACTTAGGATGGACAACAACTGACCACTTTGTTATTGTTGTTAAATTCTTCAGCATGAATTACATGAGGAACGAGGTTAAAAGAGGACTACGTAGGCCTACCCTTACAAGACCCTGCCATGAATATCCATCCGGTCAGAATTCATGTAACACAGCAAGTCAGTACTGCACACTGGTAACAATTTTAGCATCCTGCCCTCATACACGGTGGCTTTTATCGCACATAAAAACATTGTAACAAATAAAGCATTTCTAGTGAACACTTAAAGCTATGACAGAGCAGAGCAAATTGATCTGAGTGACTCATAAAACCAATGAGAAGGTAAAGAACACTAAATAGACCGAGTGTTCAATAAAGCACAGAGACACACAAGTAGGAGGCCCATCCGCTGAAAGCCAAAAATCCTTACCCTTATATCAGGCCTCCTGAAAACCTGTCAGTTAAAACACAGAACATCATCATCATGGACATGTCACTATTGACTTCAAAAGATGCCATTAAGTTCACCAGCCCACGCCCTAGGAAACATCATAATCCTCAAAATAAAACCAAGCAGATCGATCCTAACACATTTGCCCTCTAAGTTTCATTCGATATCCAATCAATCCTAACACATTTGTCCTGTAATTTTCAGGCAAGTCTATGATTTGGAGAAACTTACCGCCCTTAGGCTAAGACAAACTGCATTATTTTAAACACAAACCCCTTCTGTCAAGGGCTATTACAAGACAATGTGAACAGGCTGTGTTTGAAAAGTTCATTTGTGTGTCTGTTTGGAATACTGAATGCATTCTCCCCGTAGAAACAATGATATAAAAAGGCGGTTCGGCCCCCAAACCAGCCCACAGAAACAAAACAAAACCGAACCAAGAAACCACAAAAGCGCCCACAGCTGATGCAGAAGCTCAGATGGAGTGTTAATGGTTTCACAAAGCCTAGTTAACCACAAATCTTAACCTGGTTTCTGCAGGAATTCCATTTCCAACTGGCACTTGGGACTCCCAAATTAAACTCCCTGGTGTGGCCGCCCCACAGGGCCAAGGTGCCATCCCTCACGCCAGCCCCGCCCGCTGCGTGGGAAAGGGGTGGCCACGTGGGGAGTGGTGGGGAAGGGAGAGGAGGGCAAGGGAGGCCCCAGGCCAGGGGAAGCCAAGCTTTACTAAATTGGGACACTGATTTCAGCGAGGTTATTCCTATGCCCGTTGCCTGTGACTCCCACTTGAACGTGCAGCATAAGCATCTGGGCAGTTCTGGGCAAAGGAAACATCCCAGAGAAAGGATGGAACTTTTGAGCAGCCAATAGCGGTAACAGTCTGAGGAAGACGTGAATCATCTGTTCTCCATTCTACAGCCTGAAATCCTATGTTATTTACACAGCACACTGGATGTTCTGTGGAAAACAGGTTATTTAAAAAAAAAGTCACTGGAGGTTTTTATTATAGGTTTTACTCAGGATAGATAAGAAGATCACATGAATACGAGGATACAGACTTCAAAAAAAATCACTGTATCACCATTAAAAGAAAATACTCTTTGAAGTAAAAAAGGTATTCTGAATTAAGTGATGCTGTAGCTCAAGGGGAATTAAGGCCTAGAAGTTCCTAAATATAGACTATTTAGACTAAGAAGCTTAAACTTGGCTTTTTTGGTTTTGGTAGGGGTGGTGGTGATGGATTTGTTTCTCATCTTAATTGTGGTGATAGTTTCCTAAGTGTGTGCTTATCAAAACTTATCAATTTGTATACTTTAAATATGTGGTTTATCATTTGTTAATTATAAGAAAGTTAGTACAAAATAAATAAAATATATGTTTATGTTAATTTAAAAAACTCAAAACTGGACATATATGGTAATAAAAACTCTGGAGCTTCATTCCTCAGTGATAACCACGTTTAACTAGACTGATTTTTCACTGTCTCCATAACCATAAATATGGTTACACCCCTACTTCCTGATTTGTCAACTCTGAACAGTAGCTTTCCCAACTACCTCCCTCTTCCCAATCTGACAGAAATTTAAATTTTCAGTTCTCTTACTGTCATCCTTCTGCAGCAGCTGCATCATTAAAAAAAAAAAAAAGACCCATGAAATGATTTTTTAGGTGCCCTCTTCTGAGAACCTTGTATATATTAATTCATTTTACTCTCAGAACAACCGTGTGAGATAAAACCTATTATTGGCCACATTTTTGGATGACAAAACCAAGGCACAGTTAAGTACTACCTGGCCAAGTTCAAGGTGGCTGAGCAAGTACTTAAACCCAGATAACCTGCTCACTGCCTCAGCTGTGGTGCCACTCTAATTAACACACAGAAACTAAAGCCTTCAAATATACATCCAATCTCTTGTAACCTCCTTTGGGGTTGATGAAGAAACCGACATCACTGCCTCTTCCCTCGCTTCTCCTCTGCCTCCAAACCTCCGCTCCAGCATGTTCCTACTTTCACATTTGTTCTGTAACTACAATTAACTTTTGAATGCTTTGTCTATAAAGTGATAGCAACAACTGAAAATAAAAACGCAGTGGACCTGGGCCTTGTATGTAGGAGCTGCACCACTGCCAATAAGCCTTTGCTGTTGGAAGGAGGAACTAACCCAGAAGGAAAGGGGTAGGATGATAATCTGCTTTCACACTCACAGAGTTCACCTGTTCTAGTGGCGCTCGCGGTGTTCCTGGTGTGAGGCCAGGTGGGTCCACGGAGGCGCACCTGAAAGCCTCTGACTTGATACCCCTATGGCTCTCTCTGCTTTACAGGTCTCATCTCTCCGGAATTAAGCCGTTTCAGACACACAGAGAGGTTCATTTCCTTTTTCTTGAATCTGATTCTGATCGAGGCCAGAGAAGAGAGCAGTGGTTTGGAGTGGAGAGGCCGGGGCCAGCTCTCACCGGCAGATTGGAGCCTCCACATACCTGCACTTGGCCTCAGCTTCAACACATACAAAAGGAGAGCAGTCTAGGAATGACTGCAAGGTCCTGACCACAGAGGAGGTTCTCACATCCGAGGAGTCATTTTGGCTTCACTGGAAGACTTCAGAAAACATCTCCCCACCCTAGGCTAAGGGAGGCACGTCGGCATAGTGGTTGAAAGCATGGGCTCTGGAGTGGAACCCTGCCTCCATCACTTACCGCCTGGGAGACCTCAGCCAGCCACACAGGCAGCGGAGGGAGCCTTAGTCTCCCCCTCTCTAAATCAGCGATGCTGAGCGAACCTTCCTCATAAGCTGTTGCGAGGGTTAAATCAGGTAACGGCCGTCCCTGCGGTGGATAAATACTCAGGAAGCGGGGGCTGTTAGTATCGGTACTATTTAGGTAACCTGTAGGTGATGGCTCTCAGCCTCCCCAACTTGCACTGCAACTCCCTTGACCTGCCCTACACCCCCTGGCAACTCCTACACACGCCGAGATCCTATGAGAAGGTGCAAACAAGTTCATGATGATCTCAGTCTACTTTAACACAGCAAGCAGACTGCCCAAAAGTTAACTAAAAATGTACCTGCCTCTAAATGGCTTTCACTAAATCAAGAAAAAGCACTATAAAATGACCCCACTTCTGGACACAGCTCCTAATACCCTTGCAATTAGGGGTGCTTGGAGCATCTTTTGTTCTAATATTTGATCTTTGATCCCAGTTCCTGATGCAGGGCTCCTAAAACGCTTGGAATTATTTGGGTGATAGAAGTGTCTTCTGTTCTAAAGAGGTGACTTCTTGGTGGGCTCCTGGATGGGGGCTGATTATCAGAAAGATCAAGCCATGATTTGAAGCTTGGAACTTCCAGCTTCACTCCCCATCCTTTGGAGAGGGGAGAAGGGCTGGAAAATGAGGAGTTGATAATTGATCACGCCTATTTAGTGGCCTCCAAAAAGATCCCTAAGCCACAGCATTCAGAGAGCTTCTGAGCTGAACACATCTATGTGCTGGGAGGGTGGTGTACCCCAACTCCATGGGAACAGAAGTGCCTGTGCTTGGGACCCTCCCAGACCTCATCCTATGTATTTCTTCATCTGGCTGTTCATCTGGAGCCTTTTCGTATATCCTTTATTATATAATGAACTGGTAAACCTCAGTGTTTACCTGAGTTCTGTCAGTTATTCTAGCAAATGATGGAACTCAAGGAGGGAGTTGTGGGAACCCCCAATTTATAGCCAAGGCAGGCAGAAGTTGTGAGTAACCCGGGGATCGACTGCTTGCAATTGGCATCTGAAATGAGAACTGTTGGGGGACTGAGCCCTTAACCTGTGGGCTCTCCGCTAACTCTGGTTACTATCAGAATCAAACTGAATTGTTGTTGGAGAATTGGTCAGTGTGGGAAAAAACCCACACATCCGGTATCACAAGTATTCTAAGAGGGTGGGGATTCAAACCCAAGCCGGCTGGGTTTAGTGCTGGTGCTCTTAACCTCTATTCAGCCCCACCTAAACCTGTTCCCCTTCTGAGGAGGCTGCCAAGTGCCCTTAAGGCTGAATGCCCAGAATGCCCTGCTCTGCCCACCTTGTTCCTCCCACCGCACCTTGTTTCCTTATCTATTTCGACACTCACCATAGTCCAATTTGTACTGTATTTTTCAGTGTCTCTTTCTTCTACTGTGAATTCCATGCAGCCCAGCCCAGCCTCTTGCACATAATAGCTGCTCACATCACCTTTAGGGAAGTCGACTAGTGTTCAGCAATTACAATACACTCCTCTTATATTCTTTTTACATATCATGTACATTTTTGTAGAGTAATAGTATAAGGCAAATGAGCACTATATTCATTTCATACATTTGCTGCCCTTTTTAAAACAGTAAACCTCTGCTGTAACACCCATTATTACAGATGAGGACACTGAGGCTCAGCAAGGTGAAGTAATTTGTTGGGCAGCTAGTCAGTTACAGGGCTGGAACTCAAGGCAAAGTGCTCTGACTCCAAATTTTGTGATCTTTTTAATAAACCATATAAGATGGTTCCCAAATAAATAGCAGTTTTTTATGAATGAGTTATCATTGAGTTTATGCCTCCAAAAGGCTTCTTTCCAAGAAAAGATTGTAATATTGGAGTAAAAACACCCCTGTTTTCTGTCTTAGGTGTAAAGTCTATAAATAAAGTAATTTTGCTTTAGCAATCAGATCACTACAAGATGAGTTAAAGACTATGAACTCTTGGGTCTTGCTGCAGGCACCTCAATAACCAGCTTCGTGCTCCCCACTGCCTGGAGTCAGAGGCCATGGTCAGGCCAATAACAGTGTCAACCAGTCATCAAAATGCAACCCTAGTCTTTGCGAAACAAGCCATACCTGAACCTTGCCTGACTCCTTTGTCAAACCCTAGCCTGAAACAATCACTGTCCACTCTCTAAAGGCCTCCAGGAAATATGACAAATGAGCCGTTGGATGAAGCCTGCTAGCCCCAATTTCCAGCTACAAAAGGGGTGAGTATACTTGCAATTGAACTAGTACAAGGGTAACTGCTGATACCCTTTTTCACTAACTGGATTCTAACATCTTTATTCACATAACTATATGTTCCATTTAAGTAATACTGATATATCGAGTTATTATAAATATTCATCATAATTTATTATATATGCAACATAGAATCATTCAGCAGTCTGTAAAAATCTTGGCTCTTTAAAAATTAGATTTCTAATCATGAGATAATTGTAGAGTCACAAGTGGTTCTAAGAATACTGTAGAGAGATTCCATGTACCATGAACCATGTCACCAAATTTCCACGATGGTGGTGTATTACAAAACTATAGAATAACCCGAACCAGGACCATGACAGACAGTCAACATGCAGAACAGTTTCATCACCACCTAATGCGGCCCTTTTACAGCCCTGCCCGCTTCCCTCCCAGCCGCTCCCCTTCTTAGCCCTGGGCAGGCATGAATCTGTTCTCCATTTCTAAAATGTTGTCATTTGAAGACTGTTATACAGATGGAATCACACAGTATGTGACTCTTTGGGAGTGGCATTTTTTACTCTGTAATTCTTAAGATTCATCCAATTCTTTTCTCTGTCCTCTCTGTTCTGCTGTTGAACATATCCATGGAGTCTGGTTTGGTTTGGTTACTGTTAGTTTTTGGTTCTTATCTAGTATTTCCTTGCTGAAACTTTTCTATTTCTTGTCTCTCACTTTCTATGTTCACATTGGTTCAAGCATATTTGTAATTGTTTACTGAAGCAATTTTATGACGGCTTCTTTAAGATCTTTTTCACATAATTCTAACATCTCTGTCATCTCGGTTTTGGCATCTACTGATTCTCTTTTTTCATTCAGTTTCAGACCTTTCTGGTTCTGGTATGACTAGTGATTTTCAATGGAAATCTGGACGTTACGAGACTGTGGATCTTATTTAAAGCCCCTGTGTTAGGTGGCCTTCTCTGACGCTGCTCCAGCAGGACAAGGGTGGGTGGCACTGCCTCATGACAGCCAGGTAGGGGCAGAAGTCCAGGCTCCCCTCTCTGCCTCCGCTGACATCAGAGGATGGGAGAGTCCTAGTTATTTCTGGGTCGCGTGAGAGTTGCAGCTCCCAGTTAGGCTTCCACTGATCCTTCCCTGGCTGGGAGTGGCAGGGGCACCTCATGACTGCCCCCACATGGCCTCCACTGATACCACAGTGGAAGGGTAGCCTCCATGCCAATGGGCAGTGGTCAAAATCCCAGCTTTCCACTAGGCCTCCCGACGCCACCACTGCAGGGTTTGGTGAGACTCACTACAGCCTGGCAAGGTTGGAATCTAGGCTCTGCACTTGGCCGTGCTGGTGGGGTGGGTGTGGGGCCTCATCTTTTCCTGTGGTGTTTCACTGGAGTACAGTGGTTAGTGTTGAAAAGTTTTCTTTTTACTAGGCTGCCCCTTTCCTGGTCCTTTAGCTAGAGAGACTAGGCTTTCGTTGGCATTTCTCTGTAGCTGGCTTCTTCAGCAACAAATCTGGGACACATATGGCCAAAACAAAACCCAGGGACATCACCACCCTGTCTTGGGTCTTGAGGCCCCTAACCAGTCTGCCTTCTTCTCGCTACCTTTCGAGACATTCTCAGGTTTATTTGATTGATGGGTAATGTCCAGGGATTTTAGTTGTACTTAGTGTGAAAAATAAGAAACAGTACATCTCCTCCATCTCTGCAGCAGCAAAAGCCCAAATCTTGATATTTTTAAGAAATAATTCTACCCGACAAGTCACCCTGGGAGATAGGATAGTGCCCTGACATTACAGTAGTTACAAACTGGAGGCCTGTTGCTCAAACAGGCAGTAGCAGGGTTGGTTTTTTTATTTAGCTGTTTGTTTTTAGGGGGACATGCTGTAGTCTCCAGTCCTCCACAGCCCCCTCCCCTGTCTGTCTAGCTTGTTAACTATCCCATGTAGACATCTCAGTTTGCAAACTCTGATCATGAGGCCAAGTTACCAGCAGTGGATTACGGCCATGGACTCTGAAAGATTATGCTCATGCTTCCCTCCATACACTATTACTTTAAGAAATATAAAACCAGACCTAGCTCAAGCGAAATGAAGCCTTCCCCGTACACTGCCTCCCACTTCCCTCCAAAGCCCTTCTGAAAATTTCTGTTAAGGATACAGAATTTAATCACTGTACTAACCTGTTAAATGATTAAATTTAGTAAAGGACCCTTGCCATTTTCTCCTTTTTCTTCAGAATGTTTAAGAAAGAGCACTGTGTGAAGGGATGCAGAGAGGAGAAACGGGAGGAGAGGTACAGAGACGTGATGGTGATGATGATGGAGCCAGAGGAAAGAGAATGATCACATTAGAACTATAGTGTCCTAATTGCCTGAAGGCTGGCCAAAACCAAATCCTTTTGGACAAAACAAAATTGAAGAATGTTCTAGGAAGAAAGGAATTTAGAGACTTCAAATCTAATCCAAACTCTCTTATCCTTACAGAAAAAGAAACTGACACTCAGAGGTTACAGCAGGCCACAAAGCTGACCAGCACTGTTTGTGCTACTCCACCATGTTCCCTGTTCTCGGCCCAGCTCTACTTTCCAAGCAGTGGAAACTGATCAACTGTGTCACTTCTACTGATAGTTCCTAAAAATGTTTCATTACAATTTATAACTGCATAATTTCATCTAATCTTTGGAACATTACATTCAGATCTTAGTCTTAAATTTTTTGACAAATTCAGGAGAGATTTTTACTCTTTCTTAGCTCAGTAAAAATGGAAGCAACTGAGTGAGTAGTAGGGGAGGGGTGGACAAACAAAACACTTTTACATTGTATTTTATTACATTTCTTCTAGGAGTCTTAATCATCGGGTAAATATTCAGGGATGATTTGGTATTAAGGCATACATTTATTAACTTCATGCATTCACAGTTCACACATAGCTATCTATTTTCTCAGCTGGGACAATGCTTTCCAAACTTCTGGCGCCTCACACACTGCCTCTGCAAGTCTGGTTTGTTGTATCTACGTATCGCCTGTACTGCTATTACCCTTATACTGACTTTAAATCTACTCCTTTTCATACTTCCCCTGGCTTTAAGCAATAATATCCATTAAATCACAAGTCTGATGTGCTAGTTTCTAGAATACACATTAAAATCATCACATAACTGTTAAAGCATGTTCACGGCCATACCATCTAAACCCACCTCATGTGATACCAGTGATACTCTTGCCACAGCTTGGGTGGTCCGACCCGGGGCTGACTTTCAACTTATGATATGAGTAAATAATAAAACAATTCTTCTCCAAAGTCTAACATGAGTTGCTAATTATTCAGATTTGTGGGAATGCACCAGAAATGTATGGTCTTATCACCAATTTCAACAGATACAAAGCTAGGGAAGCCTAGCTTTTCATATTTTATTGTACATAAGAAATACATGAGACACACTGTTCCCCACCCTCAGAGATTGTGATTCACTGAGTGGGACGGGGACCACGGAAGCTGCATTTTTGCAGGCACCTCAAGAAGTGCTGATGCCGGAACACCCAAGGGCCACGTTTTGAAAAATAGTGAACAAGAGGGTGGGGGGAAATTTTTAAAATAACTCTAGCTTTTCGATAGGAGTGGCTTGGGTTCAAGTCTCAAGTCTAACTCTGTAATACTAATAAGCAAGTCACTTAACCTCCCTGAGCCTTGCTTTCTTCATCTATTAAATGACAATTATGATAAAAGCTACCTTACTGGGTTGGTTTAAGAATTAAATGGATGATATGTTAAAAAAAAAAAAAAAGTATTGCAAAACCACAGAGCCCTGCACATACTAGAGGGCTGATGAGGATGAAGCAGAACCAGTCTCAGCAGCCAACTGAGCACACAATCAGAATTTCAAATCAAGACGCAAGCACTCCGCTCCACATAAACATCTGCTCCCATTTCATTACTGACATTGAGTTTAACCTACAATAAATTAACCCCCAGATTGAGTGTGTATTTCAAGTAAGATATTTGCACAATATATAATTTCAAATACTATCAACTGATGACTGCAAATTTAATCTTCAAGGAATTGTGTCTGGACCTTCAGGGCCAACTCCATGTAGCAGGCTCCCAGGCCAGAGGTGTCCCAAAGGCCCATGTTGGTTACCCTGATTTTAAGAACTCCTTAATAAGTAGCATGCAAAATGATCTGTGGTTTAGAAACATTTTATGCTTTTATTATTTTAAAAAACTCTCTCCTTAAAGAAAGCCTAACAAATCCTGAATTATAAATTTAACACCAAATGTGCAGACTTGGCTACAGGGCATATCTAACAAAGACGGCTCTCTTACAAGAACTCATCTAAGGTTCTAGCTATGATCTGATGCAGGTACTTAAAATTCAATTTGCAAAATATGGAAAAGCCTTATTTTTTTTTCTGAATACCATCTGTTAAACCATTCCAGCACAAGCTAATTCTGCTATACAAAATTTGTAAATAGACTAACATTTTTTTTTAAAAAAGTCGTTGCTTTATGTTAAAGTATAGATTCAGTCTGATCTATTAATGCAAAGGTTAGACAGCTACACACACAGTCAGCATCCTTCTATGGAACCTGCACAGCACTAACAACTATTCAGCCATAATGAAAACATTACAGTTAACTCATAATTGTCTGTAAAGAAAAGCAATCCAAGATCTGAGAGTTATTCTCTGCTAATATGGGTCTGTGAGCCTCTCCACTCAGTGGGGCAGTTTCTCAGCTAAGGTGGGGGCAAAAGGGCACCTGTGACCAGTAGGGCCAGCAGCTGTTCAGTAGCCAGTCACTCAGGCATAGCTGATGCAGCAAATGCTTCTCCCACCTAGAAACTGCATATCTTCCCAGCTGGGTTTTAAGGAACAGGAGCCCCAGCTGCTCATACATGGGCAAAGACGAAAATCAGATAGCAGGGAAATCTATCAGGACTATACTCTCAGTCTCCTGGCTGGGCATGTTATCCAACTTCCATTAACCCACAGTCATGCTTGCCTTTGGTAGGCATCATCAACAGCATCCAGTGGCAAGGAGGAAGCAAGTCCAGCACCAGAGCCAGACCTCAATTACACAGCCTCTGGAGTCAGTTTCTGCACTTGCTACATTACAAGCTAGAGAGGAACTGAGGCTAGAGCCCTTAAACAAGGAGAGCTGTTAACAATGACAGGATGGTTATTGTAGCTCTCGAGTTTCTCTGTAAGATTTGATGCCTGGCAACAACCATGGTTTTGAGAGATGTTAGCCTAGGGTAGCACAAGCTATTAAATGTGATTTGCACATACTGGTGAAAATCAATTATTTCTTACTAACAGGTAAAAATGATTATAATAAACTGAAACCTCAATTCAAGCGGACTACTGCTGAAATGTACACATGGTTTCATTTAATGTACCAGTTAATAGTTTCTTGACATTAAAACAAAGTTAGTCTTTAGCCTTAACAAAGATGGAGCACGCAAGCGTTTTATTTGTTAATTGATTCAACAAGCATTTATTGAGCACCTGTGATGTTCCAGGATCGTGCTGGGGGAGCAGTGGTGAGAAAAAGAGCCCCAGCCTCTGCTGACAAGGAGCTTATCACTCTTAACTTTAGAATAAGCAGGGAATCCAACTTTTAAAATAAACAAGAAAAGATTTCTCAATTCAATAAGGACTACAACACGAGGCTGCCCATACAATACTCTTGAGATTTTGCAAGTTTCTTGCATTCTAGTATCACATGTTAATGCTGAAAACCCACAGGTAGTACATAAATACAGAAACAAATTGTGAAGTTAGGAAAAGACTACATATCAGACGTTTTCTGAAATTCAGAATACTAACAAAGAAAATAAGGCATTTATTATAATAAAACCTAAACATAGAATAAAATAATAAGATAGAACTGGATTTTTAAAAGAATGATCATAATCTAAAATCAGCTTTTCTCTCAATTATAAAACTATGATCACATATACTAGATCCTGGTGAAATTTCTCTTCTAAAGTTCAAATCTAACAACAGAGAACCTTTCACCCTTGTTCCCAAGCAAATGGTCGTTGAGCATCAAGGGGCCAAAGTCTCACTCGAATTAAAATTGCAAAGCTTCTTGGCTACTTAGTATATTGAAAATGAATTAAGGACTCAATGCTGCTTACCTTGTAATCTCTGGATACATTTTCTGATGTCACTGAACCTGAAATCTGACTAGAAATTGTAGCAGCTATAAGCTGTTTACACCATTCAACATGTGATCCTGTAGGACTAAAAGAAATAGTGTGATTAAAATATTTTAAGACACAGGCTGTCAGTGAGAAAAATGAGCACTAACTAGGGATATATGTACATTTATTTTTTTTAGGAAAGGAACTTTAATTAGACTATTTGGTTAGCCTTACATTTAATATAAGAACTGAAATACTGACTGACAGCTAGGAAGTAAGATCAGGTTCCAAGCTGATTTTAAATGACTCAACCAATTTATTTTAAGGTTAAGATTCTAAGCCTTAGACAGTTAAGCATGTTATCTTCTATCATTTAATAAAATATTACTTAATTACAATTATATAGCATGAATATTCTTAATGTAATGTAAGTAGAAAATTAATTCAAAAGTGAAATATTTATCTTACAGCATATGCTTTTCAAAAATGCAATCAATTTCATGGTGGTAGTTTTAAATCTAGAAAATAATGTAATTTCAAGTGAATCAAAGTGACTCTTAACGGAGCTCAGCTGACTGTGTGACTTTAAAAAGAACAGACTAGAAAAGTTATGTCATATGTATAGTAATGATTCTACCTAACATTTCTGTAAGTGCTTTGAAAAGTTACAAAAGGCATTTCTGGTCCATCATTATATCAGAGCCTCACTACCACAGCATGATGAGAAGGCAGAACAGGGATTAGCCAACATGGTTCTGAGATGAGAAAACTGAGGTGCAGAGGTCACATAAGCAAACTAGGCAGTGATGGAATTAAAAATTGCCCCCAGAGGCCAGGCTCCTCTCTCAATACATCAAAGCACTGAAGAAATCAAGTAAAAGGGCAAAAGATACTTGTGAAAGTTTACCTTGCAGGTAGCTTTCACTGCAAACAATATTCCAGCCATTTAAAAAAAATCTCATCACTAATTAAATCCACACTCCTATATTGGAAGGATAGAAAACCCTGGAATCCCTAAGGCAGTATGTAAAATAACCTAAAAAGTGAAATAAAGATACCTGGTGTCCTCTACTACAGATCTAAATTGCAGTCTCTGACCAAGTGGGCCCAGTAGTTATCTGTGGGGCTGAAAATGTAAGTGCAAACATTCACTGAACAGGCAGACATTCCTACCATATGTTAAGAATCTATTTACCACAATGAATAACTAAGACGAAGAAGGAGGGAAAAGAGAGGGATATTAGCTTCCTTTTAAAAGCTGTCATCCTCATTGCCCAAAGACATCATATTTTTCTTGCCATGTTGCCTTTTTCTCTGCCAGCATCTACCCCTGATCGCAAATCTAACAGTAGGAACCCGCCTGCTCACCCACCACGGGAGACCTTTTGTTACCATCTGCCCAGCATCTTTTCCCCTTTCTGCTGATAAGGACACTTCTCTCTGCTGTAGGGAACTGCCCCTCCCCACTTCGTAGGATTCTGTGGGGGCAGGGAAGAGGGGCTGACCCCTTGCTCCTCCTACCCCACTTGGAGGGGAGTAACCCAGGCCAGGCCAATCCCAGGCTTTCCTCTTGGATCCTGAGTTGCATAGGTGAACCCCCAGGGCTGCTAGAGGCCGCTCCCTACCTCCACCACCTCATGGAACCCACAGAGATAAAGAGTAAGACAAGAAAAAAAAAAAAATGAGATGGGGAGCCCCAACAACCCCGCAACTCTGGCTCTAAATGTGCATGTGGCCATCCTTTCCTGTCTGCAGCAGTGATGTGAGCCAAGACATTTCCTTTTTGGCTTGAGCTAGAACGATTTGTGTTTTTTTCTACCTGCAACCAGAAGCATCCTGACCAACAGAGTTATAAACAGTGTGGTATCGTGTGCTGGTAGACAGGAGGTCTGGATCCAGGCCCTGTTTCTGTCCCCAGCCAGCTCCATGACCTTGAGCAAGCCACATCCTCTCACAGGACCGTATCTTCATCAGCATTAAGAGAAGTACAACATTGAGAAGAGAGGGGAGGGCCCACAGTCCAGGGCGCATGGCGGAACCATGCCCGCAGAGCCACTCTTAAAAGAAGAACGTGAACCAGAGCTTGTCACGAGGACAGAACAGAGAAGGGAGGCCACATTTCCTGTACCCTGTCTCCTCTTTAGTCTGTGCGATTTCCCTCCACACTCTGGTGTCAACAACCACTTGCAGGCTGGGGACTCCCAGCTTCTTTCTCCAGCCTGGACTTTCCCAATCTGGAGGCCCATGATCCTATGAGACATCTCCACGAGTCGGTCCCAGAGACCCCACTGCCGGCTCAACTTGTCTAAACCAGCATTAGACGCCCAGCCTGCAACCCGACCCCTTCCCCACCCCTGTGCTCCCTAAATCAGAGAAAAGCATGCCTTACCCATGTACCTCAGGCCCTAACGCTGGGGTTTCCCCTGGAGCCCACACCCCACTTCACTCTCACATCAGAGTGCTCACTGAGTCGCGTCGCTCTCATCTACTACGTATCAGGAGAAGGCACCTTGCCCGTTCCTATTCCGGTTCCCTTTTCCAGGCACCCAGCGTTCTTCTGTTCTCCTGCCTTGTGAATTTAAGCCCCGTCTCTATGCCCGTAACGCCCAAATTCAGGTCTCCAGCCCAGACACCACTCTTGAACTGCAGGCTTATGTAAACCAACTGCCTCTCTGACCTCTGCTCTGGAACATCCATCTGACATCTCCTCACTGATACAACCAGGGCTGAGAGCATGCTAACTTCCTAACCCTGCTCCACTTAGAGGCTTCTCCACCTCAGCAACACTGTTTTCTGCAAGCCCCAAACACTGGGTTCGTCCTTGACTCCTCTCTCCTACCAACAGGCAATCTTCAGCAAGCCCCACAGGCTCTACGCTGCAAATTTTCTTCAAATCTTATCTCGGATCTGACCACTTCTCCCTTCCTCGACCCCACTGCTCCGGTCTAAGCCACCATCCTCTCTCGCTTTGATGACTGCAATAGCCTCCTACCTGCTAGACTCTGATTCAACTCTTTCCCCTTCCGGGCTGTTGTCTACACAGCAGCCATGGGGAGCTTACTGAAATCTACACCAGGTTTTGTCACTCCTCTGCTCCAACCCCCTGCCCTGTGGCTCCCCGTGACCTCCCTGATCCTGTCCCCTCCTGTTCTCCCCCTAGCTCCCTCCCTGCTACTGACATCAGTCTCCTTGCTGATCCTTGAACCCTTGGCTCACACTCCTAGAATGCTGACACCCCAGATATGTGCATGACTAGACCCCTCACCTCTTCAGGGGCGATGCCACCTTTCCCTGCAAGGCTTTCCCTGACCATCCTATATAAAATTCCAACCATTCCCTGAAGGGCACACCCCCAACACGTCCTATCCCCTCCCCAACTTCCTTCCTTGCCCTCGCACCTATCACCACGTAAAATAGAACATGCTTGCCTTGCTTTTTCTCTCTCTGTCCCACTAAACAGATGCTCCCCAAGGGCAGGGATTTGTGGGTGTCTGTTCCTTGCTCCATCCTCAGGCCCAACACAGTGCTGACACAGAGTAGGCACTCATATTTGCAGACCAACGACTGAGACATAAGCATTTCCAGAACCTACATAACCTAACTCAATGAGACTCCCCGCCTCTGGTCCATTCATGACACTACTACACAGCAACTATTCTCAAATGTCTACCCCATCCAGTAGCTCACCTGATGGAAATCCTTTTGTGCTCCCCATAGCTAGGGTGACCATATAATTTCTCATCCAAACCCAGACACTATTGTGAGTTGCAGAAGGATGCTATTAGTAACGACACTGGCCCAATCAGTAAACCAGTACCATTCTGGGCCAGAGACCACACAGCCCATCCTACTTGTAGCTCAGATGGTTGTTAAAAATGCAGAATTTCAGGCTCTCCCCCAGAGACGATGGATTAGAGTGGGACCCAAGAATCTGCATTAAAATCAAGCACTGGAGGCGATTCAGACTCTCGGTTACACAGAACCTTGCCGAGAAGCCTTGGCACAGAAGACAAAGGCACATTCCTTGGAAGGTACACAGGCCCCTTGAGGACCTCTAGCCCCACTTTCCCGCAGGTCTTCTCTCTTACCAGTTCCTCACATCCAGCATCCAGCATCCAGCCTGCAGGACTTCACATTCCACTCCTGCGGCCAAAAAGCCCTCCACCCCCACACCCCACTATGTCCACCATGCCCCAGTCCCCTGGCTAACTTCTCCTTCTTCACCATTCAGCTCAAATGTCAGCTTCCTCAGAAGGCCCTGGCTTCCTGCCCATACTCCCCAACCCCCTGCCACTAAAAAAACAAATCAAGTACCCCACCACCATGTATCACGATGCAGTGGATCACAACCGAGGCTGTGGAGCCTTTTTGAAAAATTCTAACTCCTGGGCCTCACCTGAACTTCCTGCATCAGAAGGCTCGGGAGTGGGGTCTGGCCACCTAGAGTTCTCCAAAAGCTTCTCAGATGAGTCCCATGCACACCACATCCAGAGCACTTTCAAGTGTACCTCCACCCTGGCCCTCATCACATTTGATTTCAATTGTTGGTTTGTCTGTATTCTCCACTAGATGGTAAGCCAAAGAGCAAAAGCCGTCTTGCATTATTCCCTGACTCTCCGAGCCCTCATATGCTGCAGAATGTCTGCAGGTAAGTAAAATCACAACCATTCCATGTACTGTCTCAGCTGTGATTAGTTTCCAGTGAAGCTGATTACTTGGGTAATTACTTTATTAAAATAATTGTAATTACACTGAGGTAGAACCCAAGGGATTGTTTCTTGTTGTTTCTAAGCTTCTGGAAACTCCCAAAAGTTCAGCTCACTGATATAACTAAGACAGGCAGGAACCAACATCTGAAACTGACCCAGAGGATCCACCAGTATCCCTTGCCTAACTGCACTCTAGCGCCAGTGAAACGGCCAAGATGTGGGAAAGCTGAACATTCCAGGCTATGGGATCACCCATCCCTTGTTCCCTGAGCTTTAGGGTGGCCTTCCCAGTTGAACATGGTGGGTTTATGCTTCTAATTGATCTTAGTTCTCCGACTGCCTAAGAAGCAGTAGGCTGCCGTGTTCGTGAAAATAAGCCGGTTCCTTTACAGCGTGATGAACTGAAAGTAAAGGATGGTGTGTTCTTGTATGGGGAGCAGTTTGGAAGTTTTCCATTCCAGTTTTTCAAATGAGGGTACCTTTGCCTCCATCTGCACCAGCTCCGACAGCCGCGGGGTTCCGCCCCGCACCTCGGCCCCCCCTCCCAACCCCACCATCAAAGACCTCAAGCAGCAGCGGTGGGATTTGGGTCTTCAAACCACACGAGGCAAGATCACCCTAAAAAAGGGGAGCCAGGGTGAAATTTCCTCCCAAACCCGAAGCAAGGGCCGCCAAAGCGTCTCCAAGATGCAGCGGGGGGGCGGCAAGGGACATGGTTTGACAGCTGCGACGCCCCTCGGGGTGCGGGGAGCTCCGCACGAGGCGGAAGTGAGCCAGGTGCTGGCCCAGGGAGGAGGCGGGCGTTCGCAGGGCTCCGGAGAGACCGGGGACGGGACCGGGGCGGGGGCACCCCAACTCGGCCTCAGCCCGGCGCGCGGGGAGGGGCAGCCGGGCCTCGCGCGAGGCCCTCGGGAGTCGGGGCGCGGGAGGCCGCGGCGGCCCGGGCCCCCGCTTACCTGTCCAGGGTCTCCACGCTGGGCTGCCGGGAGCCGGCGGTGGGGACCCCCGCGACCCGAGGGGGCCTCCTGCCGCCCGCCGGCCCCGGGCCCAGGCTCCCGCCGCCCTCGCCGCCCGCCGCCGCCGCCGCCGCCGCCGCCGCCGGCGGCCTGTCCATGGCGCACCGAGCCCGCCGCCGCGGGGAAGCCGCGGTCGCGAGGGGAGCGGCACCCCGAAGGTCCGGCCGCGCGCCTCTGGCGGCCCCGATCCGCCGCCCGCCCGGCTCAAGCGGCCGCCGCCATTAGCTGTCACCTGGCGGCCCCGCGTTACCCACAAGGCCCCGCGCGCGGGGGTCGGGGCGGGGGGCGGGGAGGCCGGCGCGCAGCCGGGAGCCGGGGCCCCGCGCCCCGCCCGAGCCCCACCTGGACGCCTGGCCCGCCGGCGGGGGATGTGGGGCCTCGGGCTGGGGCGACCCGGGCACGTCCCAGGCCCCTTGGGGTCGAAATGGACAAAGGGATTATGCAGAACGCGCTTTGCTCAGGAAACTACTAGATTGACTATAGAGACACACGGTTAAAAAAAAAAATTTAGGGAAATTCAAGGATTAAAAAAGATTTGTTTTCCTTCCCAGAAAAGTTTTGGGGTGGGAGAAGCCAAGGCCCCCTGGGGGTCCCTGATCTTGACACCTCCAACCCCAAGCAAGACCAATGCCATACATTTTAGCAATCCCTCCTCACTCCATTCTTCCTCTCCCCGCTCATCACCCCCCCACCCCCCGCAAAACCACCTCCCTGCCTTCTGTAGGGCAACCAAGTGTTCTGATGCCGCCCTCAGAACTTACGCCCTTGGTTTATATTAAGAGTAACATTTAACTTCTGTTGGCTAAATCACCACTGTGAAAATCAAGGCAATATCTGATGATAAAGGCATTTAGGACGTTTGATTCCTGGTCTATATTTATTTCCCTGCTCATTTTGTTAGGGTTTGCATATCCAACAGCTCATCCCCTCTCAGCTCAGCCCTGATTTAGTTAGGGGTGGAGATGACAATCATGACGAAGCCCCGTTGCCTGTGATTGCCCTGGGTATGGGCAGCAGACCTATGACCCAGGTCTGGCCAGTGAAATATAAAAGGAATCTTCTGCATCCTGATAAAAGGCAGACATGTAGGCAGGAAGTTACTAGTTCCCATCCCAAACCCATCTTTCAACTGAGCTTAATAACTTCCAACTGAATGGTGAGGATGTGATACCTGAAGCCTCAGCAGCCATCTTAACACCCAAGAGGGGGTAAGCCTGGGGTGAAAGGGTGACCGAGTGAGAAAGGGAAGATCTCCATGAGACAGGAGGGAAAGGGGCAGGACACAACCATTAAAAGAGTGGCACAGCAATTGAGGACAGGTTAACTGGTTAGAATCAACTAAGTCCAAGATGGTGGAAGACTTGACTTCCACTAGACTTTGAGCTTCCTTATACACTCATTGTAATACAATAGCATGGTAAATGGCACTCCCAGGGGTGCTGTAACAGTTCCAAGGCCGACCATAAAGTCAAAAAGTGCACAGTGGCCGAATTCCTGAAAAATCCCAGCCTCTCCCCCAAAATAGCTGTAATAATTCTCCTACTTGCTAGTATATGCATTTCCCGAGCCCATAAAAACTAACCCCACGCCTCACAGCGTCTCTCTCGCTTTCTGAGACAGCCCTCACTCTGTCTATGGAGTGTGCATCTCTCTGAATAAATCAACCTTCCCTCTACTATGGCTCGCTCTTGAATTCCTTCCCGTGCAAAGCCAAGGACCCTCACCTGGCGGGGCACATCCCAGGGACTTGCCTGAGACCTGGGACATGGCCATCGTCTCACAACCCATTTTCCTGCAACATCCACACACACTGGTTTTCCAAAACTATGAAATCAAATGTTTTACAGAAACAGACTTGCAGACATAGTAAACAATCTTATGGTTACCTGGGGAAAGCGGGTGGGAAGGGATAAATTGGGGAGTTCAAGATTTACAAATATTAACTACTGTATGTAAAAATAGATTTAAAAAAACAAATTTCTTATGTATAGCACAGGGAACTATATTCAATATCTTGTAATAACCTTTAATGAAAAAGAATATGAAAATGAATGTACGTGTATATATATGTATGACTGGAACATTATGCTGCACACCAGAAATTGACATACTGTAACTGATTATACTTCAATAAAAAAAATCAAATGTTTTACCCCCTATTATAGACTGAATGTGTCTCCCCCCACTCTCCACCCATTTATATGTTGAAGCACTCACCCTCAATTGATGATATTTGGAGATGAGGCCTTTGGAAGGTGATTAGGTCATAAGGCTAGGGCCCTGATGTGATGAAATTAGTGCCTTTACAAGGAGAGATACCAGAGAACTTGGTCTCATTCCACGAGTAGGCACTGAGGAAAGGCCAGGTGAGGACACAGCGAGAAGGCAGCTGTCTGCAAGCCAGGAAGAGGGCTCTCACAAGGAATCAAGCCATGCCAGAACCTTGATCTTGGACTTTCCAGCCTCCAGAACTGTAAGAGAATAAATGTCTGTTGTTTAAGCTGCCCAGTCTGTGGTATTTTGTTATGGCCGCCCGAGAAGACTGGGACGCCCACTTTTAGTCGAGTACTTTGTTTGGAGCTGCAGGCATCTGAGCTGCCCTGAGATTGGTCGGAAAGAAAATGG
The DNA here is from genome assembly GCF_048773025.1 of Camelus bactrianus. Lineage (NCBI taxonomy): Eukaryota > Metazoa > Chordata > Mammalia > Artiodactyla > Camelidae > Camelus > Camelus bactrianus. Next base: position 114,480,279 of record NC_133575.1, on the reverse strand, counting down.
TGAAATTTTAAACTTATTTGAAGTACCATTCTCTTCAGGGAGGATTAGGCCAAAGAAGAGTTCACTGTGACACTCTTAGACTTTCAATTTGGTTAGCAAACTTCGGACTTATGGAACAGAGATGGAATCTGACATATCCCTGCCTCAGAAGCTCACAGGCAAGTGAAGGAGACAGACAAATTAACAGTGACATAATGGTTGGTAAGTGCTGTGACGGGGGTAAGCACACCAGGCTGGGGGAAACACCTGAGCCAATCCATGGGAGAAGAGGGGTTAGGAAGACATCCTAGAAATGGTGACACAAAGCTGAATCTTAAAGGATGAGTAAGTCTTTGATCAGGCGAAGAAGTCAGGTTGTTCTTGGCAAAAGGAATAGTTTTGGACAAATCTGTGGCATCAAGTAAACAGTGTATTACATGCAGGAAACCCCAAGAAATTGAGTGTTGCTGGAGCATCGTCAGGCAAGTGAGGAGGTCAACCAGAGGCTAAGGCCCAAGACGTGAAGCACCTGGCTGCTGGACTAAGATGTTTAGACTTTGTTCTGGATTCTGATGTAGGCAGGGCTCTCTGCACTGGAAGAAATACTACTGTATGGCCCCCCTGTGGTAGACGGTGCCTCCAAAGATAGCTGCAATTATGTCTGCCACCCCACACACTCTTTGGCAATATGATCTTGCCACTCCCACATCAGCAGGTGCAGTCTGTGTCCCCTCTGTATGAATGTGGACTGACCCTGTAACGTCTTTTGACCAATAGAATGTGGGAGAAGGGATGCTGTGTAATTTCCTAGGCTGGGCCGTAAGGGATCTGCAACTTCCACCTGGGCTTCGGGGAGCACTCTTTCTTGGAACTCAGCTGCCATGCTGTGAGGAAGCCCAACCAGCCACATGGAAAGGCTCGCACCAAGGCTCCCAGCCACCAGCCCCAGCTGAGTTCCCCAGCCAGAAGACGGCACTGACAGCCATGTGAGTGAGGCCATTTCAGGACTTCTGGCCATTCCAGGGGCCCAGCCGACACCATGTGAAGCTGGAGATGTATCCTATTGACTGACAGGTTTTTGAGAAATAAATTGTTATTTTAAGCCACTAGGTTTTGGAGTGTGTGTGTGTGTGTGTGTGTGTGTGTGTGTGTGTGTGTGTGTGTGTTTGCATCAACAGAGCACCCAAACACTTCTCTTGATATCTGGCCCAGAGAAGGAATCCCCCTCTTCTCAGCACCCTTCCACACCCAGCTGGGAATCCATGCCCAAAGCACCCTGTAAGGAAGGTGCTTCACACTATGCGGCCTGCAGCTGTGAAGGAACAAAGGCAGTTTATTACTCACAGCAGAAGCAGCAGCCAGGGCAATGCCTTGGATCTGTCCCCCAAGTCCCCATCTCCACAGGGTGACATGCTCTTTGCAATGTGACCTTGCACTCCCACATTAAGCGGCGAGTCTATTCCCCTCCTGCCGAATGTGGCCTGGCCCTGTGACCTCTTTTGACCAATAGGGGGCAGGCTGGTAACTGCACATCCATTAGAAAAGAAACCTGTTCTTCACAACACTGGATTACTGTTTGCGTAAATAGTCGTAATACGCCGATTTTATTAAAGCTCAGCCTTTGCCTGTCATATGCCAAGAAAATGCCATGACAGATCTAGAAATCTGTGAGGTCTTCACTGTGAATGGTCTCTCTGTGATGTGACTCCCTTGTGCACTGCACAACCTGCACCATGATGCATGGTAGCCTTGGGAAGTGCCTTTGGATGATCCAAGTGGAGACGTCTAGTAGACTGTCGTCACAGGGGTCCAGAGCTCATGAGAGAGGTGGTAAAAAGCTGGTACATTTTCCTAAAACCTGAAAACTCCTTTTGAAATGTAATGTTCAGCTCCACAATGTGGGAACTCTTGATGAGGCCACCAGTTTTGTTTCTGGAAAAGAAATCAAGCCAATGGAGGTGGACCTGACCATTTCTTGTTAAATGGGTTTCTCAAAAACATCATCATTTTATGAAGATGTGAGATAGATAGATACACACACACACACACACACACACACACACACACACACACTGGAATACTACTTGGCCATAAAAATAATGAAATAATGCCATTTGCAGTAACATGGATGGACCTAGAGATTATCATATTAAGTGAAGCAAGTCAGAGACAAATATAACATGATATCACTTATATGCAGAATCAAAAAATGATACAAATCTTATTTACAAACCAAAAATAGACTCATGGACATAGAAAACAAACTATGGTTACCAAAGGGGAAAGGGCAGGGGAGGGACAAATTAAGAGTTATAGAACAGGTAAACAACAAGGACCTAATGTATAGCACAGGGAACTACATTTGATTTCTTGTAATAAGTTATCATGGAAAAGAATCTGAAAAAAATATATATGTATGTATAAGTATAACTGGATCGCTTTGCTTACACCTGAAACTAACACTGTAAATCAACTACACCTCAATAAAAAACAAAATTAAAACAACCACCAATGAGAAAACATCACTTTGTTAGGAACGAGCAAATCTAATCTTCTATGGAACTACATGTGAGGACCACTATAGAGCAATGGTCCCACAGTTGGAAGGGGTTGTATCGTCAACTCACAAGAGCAGGACTTCGATCCAGTCTTCACAGACGGCCGCGGAGGGCATCCACATCATCAAGCGAAATGTGGCCCTCTCTGTGGTTCCAGGTGGGGCAGTGTGTCCAGCTCATGGTGTTCATTTTTGTGTCTGTTATTGTGCTGTTTAAGCCCAAAGCAATTCCTGGCAAATGAGGCAACAGAGGGACTTCTGTGTGCTGTCTTGGATCCAGGTTCATAAGAGGTTCGGCATTAACCCTGTTCATCACAGAGGCACCATCTAGCCCTGTTTAAAAATGTTGACCTGTCTATGTGAAGGTTTCCAGACTTTTCTCAACACAATAATTAGTTATTTCATGATGGTGCACAGCATTGGGCACGGGGTTCATTTTCTACTGGTACTATAATAAATTACCACAAATTTAGCAGCTTAAGCCACACCCTTCCATTTTCTTGAAGTTTCTATAAGTCAGAAGTCCAGGTAGGTTCATTGGATCCTCTGCTTAGGGTCTCACAGGTTGAAGTCAAGGTGTGGGCAGGGCTGGGCTCTCTTCTGGAGGCTCTGGGGAGAACCCAGCTCTTTGGATCATTGACCAAATTCAGTTGCATGTGGTTGTATGACTGAGGTTCCCATTTCCTTTCTGGCTGTCAGCCAGCTGGCTGCTCTCGGATCCCAGAGGCGGCCCTCACTCTTTCTCGTGCTTTCCATGCGGCCTTCACTCCAGCAGTGGGTCAAGCATCTCTTACACTTTGATCTCTCTGACTTTCCCTCCTGAGGGATCTATTCTGCTTCTAGCCAGAGAAAGCTCTCTGCTTTTAAGGACCCGTATGATTAGATAGGGCCCACCTGGATGATCCAGGATGCTCTCCCTACCTTCAAGTCTGTAACCTTAATTAGATCTGCAAATTTCCCCCCTTTCCCCTGCAAATTCCCCCTCCCACTCCATAACATATTCAGATTCCAGGGTTTAGGGAATAGGCGTGTTAGGGGGATGAAAATGCCTACCAAAGGTATCAGGTAAGGGTTATTGAGAGAAGCCCAGCAAATAGTGTGTGTGTGTGTGTGTGTGTGTACAGAGAGATAGAGAAAGATCGAGGGGGATTTAGTTTAAGGAATTGGCTCATGACATTGTGGGAGCTGGCACATTTGAAATCTGCAGGCCAGGCCGGCAGGCTGGAAATTTCAGCAAGAGTTGATAGTGCAGTCTTGAGTCAGAAGTCAGAGTGTGGAGCAGAATTCCTTCCTTTTGGGGGAACCTCAGTGTTTGCTCTTAAGGCCTTCAACTGATGAGTTGAGGCCCACTCAGATTATTAAGGCAATCTGCTTTACTCAAAGGTCTCAAGTTTATGGAGGCTGAGAAGTCCCACATGCTGCTGTCTACAAGCTAGAGACGCAGGAAAGCCAGTGGTGTCATTCAAAGGCCTGAGGACTGGGAGCAGGGGAGGAGATGTTCCAGCTCAGCAGTCAAGCAGGGAGACTCTGTCCTTCCTCCACGTTTTTTCTTCTATTCAGGTCCTTGGTGGATTGGATGATGCCCATTTACCCTTTACTCAATCCACCAATTCAAATGCTAATCTCTTCCAGAGATACCTCCCAGACACACCCAGAAATCAGGTTTAAGCAGCTCTCTGATCATCCTGTGGCCTGAGTAAGTTGATACCTATAATTAACCATCACAGAGGTGAAGAAAGGGAGACCCTGAGTTCAAGCCAGTTAATCTGGGGACCAATAAAATGAAAACAAAACAAAACAAAACAAACACTCAAGGTTTTAATTTCCCCCCAGGGTAGTAACATGTGGTTGCCAAGTAGTGACATCAGCTTCCAGAGTAAATGTTTGAGCCTTCCATTGACCTGTTCATTGTGTTGACTTTGGAAGAATTCTTTTCTTTCTGATCAGTACCCCTTGGGGCTCAACCAAGTGGGGAGAAAAGCAGGTGATTTCTTTGCCATCCATGGCAGCTAGGTAGGTCTCAGGCAGCGGACCAAGGCCTTCAGTGGAGGGGTTTAACAATCTATTTTGAGAGTCTTGGATGTTTTGAATGCTACATATATCCACATTCAAGTATGTTAAAACAGCAGACATTGTATGGGGCGGTCCATGTCTCTTCCCAACTCAGAAATAGCATCATTGACTCAGTGTGATCAGGCGCTGAAATCCACAGACGGTAAACACTGAGGAGCAACGATATGCTTCTTTAGGGACAAGAAAGATCTTCTAACCTGCTTTACTTTGACAGGATTCTGAGTCTTCTGGCAAGGCAGCAGCGTGCACCAGAGCACAGGCTCCCAGCCACAGTGGTTTGGTTGGAAACTCGCTCTATTCCCTAGCACTGGGTAACTTTGGACAAGTGACTTCTCTGTGCTTAGCAAATAAAATAATAATAATAATAATAATAATAATAATAATAATAATAATAATAATAATAATAATAATAATAATACAGCTAATCATAGGCTTGTTGTGGCAATTAAAGGAATTTTAATATAGGTAAAACACTTAGCACAGTGCCTGGTACGTTGTAAGCATGATGCAAATATAAGCTATTATTATTTACTGGCAACTGTGAAAACTTGTCTCTCACTTGCCAGCATAGGGGAAGTAGTTTCAGTGTTGAGGGGGACAGTGTTGGGCCCCTAAACAGATCCACTTTGCTGGCTTTACCCCACCCCCCAGCTGCTGGGAGTGTTGACTGCTAAGGGTTCCCAGATGCCCTCTTCTCCCAGGGAGCGTCTTCAGGTACAGAAGCCATCTTTCCTAGAAGGTGACACATACCTGTCCCCTCCTACCCCCGGGACAGCTTGTAACCAATGACTGATTTGGGAGAACAAGTCTTGTCTCAAAATGAAGCACCTCTGAGATGCCCTTCTAGCTGCAGAGCGCCTCGGGGACTCAGGCTGAAGTAGACCCCAGCTGCCCCACTCTCTGTCCAGCTCCTGCCTCCACTCTCTCCAGCTCCCTCATTGCCCGTTCCTGGGAGCTCTTCCACAGTACATCATGTGCCCTCAAATCCCTGCTTATTCTCTGCTTCTAAGGAATCTGACCTAAGACAGTTATTAATGTATCAGTGGGGATGATACAGAAAAAAATGGGGTGTGAGAGGATGGCCATGTCCCAGGTCTCGGGCAAAACCCTGGGATGCGCCCCGCCAAGTAAGGGTCCTTGGCTTTGTGCAGGAAAGAATTCAAGAGTCAGCCATAACAGAGTGAAGGTAGATTTATTCAGAGAGATGCACACTCCATTGACAGAGTACAGCCGGGTCTCAGAAGGTGAGAGAAAGGCAGAGAGAAGAGAGGGGAGAGAGGGGAGCAGGGGAGAAGGGGAGAAGAGAGAGAGGGTTGGGGGGGAGAGAGAGAGAAAGAGAGAGAGAGAGAGAGAGAGAGAGAGAAAGATTGATTGACCTGGGACAAGGGATTGCTAGTTTTTATAGGCTAGGTAACTTCATATGCTAACAAGTGGGAGGATGATTCCAGCTGCTCTGGGGAAGGGGCTGGGATTCCCAGGAATTGGGCCACCACCCACCCTCTGACCTTTCATGGGCAGCCTTGAAACTGCCCTGGCACCCGTGGGAGTGCCATTTAGCAGCTATTGTATCTCAATGAGCCTATACTGAAGCTCAAGTTCTACTGGGAGTTGAAACTTCACTATCTTGGTGCTAATGGCCGACTCATTCTTTTCACGGTTGTGCCCTGCCCCCTTCCCTCCCGTCTCAGCTGCAACCTGCTTGGGAATTCCCAGTTAACTGGACTGTCTTCCCACTAGGCCAGACACTCCTTGAAGGAAGTCACCGTTTTACTCATTTTTGTTTCCCAACAAAGACCAGCTGACACAGATCTGGGTCACAGAAGACAGTATTTGTTGATAAATACTGTCTAAAAAAATACGTAAAAAAACCCAAACACTTCTGGCTCTTGAGCTTTAGGCCTCATCTATAAAATGACCAAAAACAAAACAAAAACCAACCCTATCAATGTTATAAGTTTGTGGGGAGGCCAAATAATACAGAATCCGGCACCTATGTCCCCAGTAAATAGCTCCCTTTCTTCCATTTAGGGACTGAAGGAGTTGGAAGTGTACGATCTGGGTTTGGATAGATGCAAGGATAGAAATCGGGAATAAAATCGGAGGCGACTCAAAGTCTAAAATTTTCCTGAGATGTAACAAAATGAATTAAGCTAGTTGTTTCACCCAGTGGTGACTGATTGTATCACTGGTAACAGGAGAGCTAACAGTGTCTGTCCTCTCACCTTGCAGACTCACCCGCCCTCTGATGCTCAACAAACATTACGGAAAATAATATGGAGATTCCTCAAAAAACTAAAAATAGACTTATTGTATGATCCAGCAATCCCACTCCTGGGCATATATCCAAAAGGAACTCTAATTCAAAAAGATACCTGCACCCCAATGTTCACAGCAGCACTATTTACAGTAGCCAAGACATGGAAACAACCTAAATGTGCATCGACAGATGACTGGATAAAGAAGCTGTAGTGTACACACACACACACACACACACACACACACACACACACACACACACACACACAGGAATACTACTCAGCCATAAAAAAGAAAATAAGGCCATTTGCAGCAACATGGATGGACCTAGAGATTATCATACTAACTGAAGTAAGTCACAGAAAGACAAATATCATATATCACTTATATATGGAATCTTTAAAAAAAAAGAAAGAAAAAAGAGGACACTAATGAACTCATCTATAAAACAGAAACAGACTCGCAGATATAGTAAACAAACTTATGGTTACCAGGGGGAAAAGGAGGTGGGGAGGGATAAATTGGGAGTTCAAGATTTGTAGATACTAACTGCTATATATAAAACAGAAAAACAACAATGTCCTAATGTATAGCACAGGGAACTATATTCAATATCTTGTAATAACCTTTAATGAAAAAGAATATGAAAATGAATATATGTATATACATGCATGACCAGGACATTATGCTGTACACCAGAAATTGACCCATTATAACTGACTATACTTCAATAAAAATAAATAAATAAAAAGAAAGTACTCTGACAAGATTTAGAAAAAACTGTTACATTGTCAAAAGTGTACATAATTGCAAATTACTTGAAGGGCTGTCCCAGGAAGAGATTATTCTGCTTCATGCCAGAAGTCAGTGCTGAGCTATTCAATGGGAATGCAATAGAGGTAGAATTCAGTTTGTTGTGATGCTCTGGGACTTTGGGATAATAGAACACCATGTGGCCACGAGGTCGCAGAGAAGGTTAAACGCAGGCATATCTGAGGAAGAACCTTGCGAGGCATCTCAAATACTTACAGTCAAGATATACTTGATCTTTTAATAGTCCTATTTAGATTTTTAAATGGTTCATTTTAGCTTACTATTGTAACTACTTAGCATTCTTGGGCTGCATGTAGGTAAATGACATAATTTCCAATTGGCAGTATTTGAAGAATTTTAATAATTCTTCCCTAAAGAGACATCAAGTGTGGCTTATTTCAACTAGGCTTTCACTCTCCCTTAATGTCAACTGCTGTGTTCCCCACCCAGAGTCTCGCGTGTGTGCACCCCAGTGCTTTCGTGAAAGCGACTCTTACTTTCATAGAGACAGCTGTGGCTTAAAACACACATTGTTCATGTACTTAAGCGTCCAACATTGTTGGGATTTGGGGAGAGCCATGTACAAGATTGCTAGTAAGATAAAGAGCATATGAAGTAGATCCAGGAAAAGAAAATAAGATAGGCAAACTGCATGTTTAAGACGCACACACAGTTACAGCCCTGGAACCAGAGCGCTATGTTTAGTTAATGTATTTATTACAGCAGGTCTTTAGTCATCATTGCCATGAAAATTTTTTCATGAAATTTCACAACACCCTTTAAGCTATTAGTATGAGCTTTTTTTTTCTTTTTGTGGAGTGACACTTTGTTAATTTATGAAATATTTACAGCGTTTACAAAAAGCAAGAGAGTGTCTAATAAAATTTCTTATACATACAAAATTTATACATTATGCTACTGCATTTGAGATGTCTTATTTGGTAGACCTTTAAGCTATGACATAAAATAATTTACAAAGATATACTTACTCTCTCTTAATTCATTGAAAACAAAACCATATTAGCTATAAATAGTCCTTTACAAATCACTGTAAAACACATTGTTTTAACTCTAGCCTTAACTTTTACAAATATACTTACTAAATGAATTAGTTCTGATATCAAATAGAACTGCATCTGAAATTTCAAAAAAAAAAAAAACCAAAAAACCAAAAAAACCTGAAAAAGCAAACCGCTGGGTACTTCAAGTAAAAATTTGTAAAACCAGTTTTTATGCACGCCTCGGGGGAGGGTATCCCACACCATTTTGAAATTCATAAACACAAGTTTCAAGAGTACGCTCAACAAATGTACATCTGCGGCTTTTATTTCAAAGGATGATGCTCTAGCAACAGTTCATGCATCCAATATGGTCAACCCTACACTTTGGCAGATAAGCTGGTTTGACTAGAGCAGCGTTTGCGAAAACATTCACTTAAGCAGCAAAATGCATCCGACATCTTTAAACAGTGCTGTCTAAGGGGTTTCCACCAACCTGAAAATGGGCCAGAATTTTCGGCAAGCTCATGAAAGAGTTTAGAAAACAGAACTGGCAATGTTTAAAAAAAATCAAATCATATTTAACTGGGCCCTATCAGGTTTTTTTTTAATATAAAAATATGCTTCTCTTGGAAATTAAGGGAAAATACTTCATATTCCAAATTTCAAAATAAGGGAAAACTCTTCTGCACAGCTATTTCTCCTTAAGTCACCACTCATGATGGTATAAAATTTGGCAATTATTTAAACACCTTGCTTTGGGATAATATCTCGGAAGGTGAGCTCAGGTTGCTTTTGGCAGTAACACACATCTTTCACGTTTCGCTTTGTTTTAGATAATCCAAAGCAAACATTATAAGCAGTTTGAGGAAAATCCATTTCATAAACATATACATTCTCCCCTTTAAAAGGTTAACAGTGTCATTGTTCCAATTAAGCCCACAAAATACATATTGAATACGTAGTATCTCTGAAGAGGTAAATCAGATTTAAATATTTATCTTTCAAAAACTGCTTTTGGAAGGTGTCAGGATTTTCCAAAACCCCATCTCAGCTCCTTTCTTCCGACTGCCATGCAGACACTGTCGTTTTCTTGCAATCTGTATTCTAGAAGGCACATATTCAAGAGTTTAAGATTTGGTTAGTTCAAGTTCTACATGGAAGCAGATAGTTTCACCTACTTTGTACAGAGGCCCCAAATGAAAGTCAACTATTTCCTTTATTCAGAACTCTAACTTGGGGCCAGGTGGCCTCTCAGAAGTGAGTTTGTACGTGGGGCATCATTTGTGAAGGACCAGAGGGGGAGGCTGAGGGATCGCACAGCTTGGCAGAGTTGGCGAGCTGCAGTTCCTCAAGTCGCTTTATGTATTCGTCACGCAGGGCCAAGAGTTCCATGTAACGCTGCTCCACAGGATTTGGCTGCTGGAAAGAAGCATAAATGTCAGTTACCGCTTTCCGCCACCGAGATGCGCCTGAGCCACACTTCTACGGCGGCGGCTGCTTTCTGAACAAATTCTCTTGTGGTGGGTAATGTACATCATTTCCTCCAACGCTGCAAAATTTACAATCCAGAAAAGCACAAAGATTAATCAAATACCCAGCTATCTGCCACCAAAAAACGACTCACGCACACACTTCCTCACACATGCGTCACCAGCTTTTTAAAATGCATCAGCCCAGGCAGAGCGCCAGTCCCCTGTGTCACCCATCCCCACCCATCCCCCCACTGCTCTCTTTTGCTCCCAGAGCCAACAGCTCTTCTCAGGTTAGCGTGCAGCCTTCCTTCCCGTGCAGCTTTGTGACACTTTGCCTCTAAGTGAATATCCAGAAACAAAATATATGCTTATTCTCTACTTTGTGAAAATTTCCATCAATGGTTGTATTTTGTATTTATCAATTGACATTTTGATCTGACACTGTGTTTCTGAATTTCGTTGCAGTTGAGCACTGTTGAATGAATAAAGCACAGCTGATCTATCCATTCCCACACCGACGGATAGCTCGTGATGTCCACTCTTCCCCACTGTTATACACGAAGCTGTACCATCTTTGGACACTTCTCTTCATGCATGTATGTGAATGTTTCTTGGAGGAATTTTCCTTGGGGTAGGGGGAGGAATTGCTGGAGAGGACAGTATGGTCTTTTCAACTTTACTCGATGCTGCCCGATTATTCTCTGAGATGGTGATGTGACCTGATGCTCCAACTAGTGTGTCTGGAAGTTCCTCTTCCTCCACATCCTTCCCACAACTTGGCAACATAAGAGGAATTAAAAATTTTTTTTTTTTGCGGATTTGATGAGTATAACATAGTATCTCATGGTGGTTTTAGTTTGCATTGCTCTGCCTTTGCACATCTTTTCATGTGCTATTGTCCATGTTTTTTTAATTGCAGTATAGTCAGTTACAATTTGTCAATTTCTGGTGTGCAGCATAATGTTTCAGTCATACATATACATACATATATTCATTTTCAAATTCTTTTTCATTATAGCTTACTACAAGATACTGAATAGAGTTCCCTGTGCTATACAGAAGAAATCCGTTTTTTGTTGTCCATATTAATGCATGGCTGAAAGCAGTGGCTCTGACACCCGCCTGCCTTGGTGTGAATCTCCAGTCTGCCGCTTAACAGCTGTGTGACAACTCTCTGGGTGCCTCCATTTCCCTATCTGTCAAATGGGAATAAAAGCAGCCCAGACCACAGGGTTGTTGTGACAGTGAAGTTACTCCATATAGTCTGTTTTGGTACAATACTCATTTCTTTGATTGATAAACGGGGGTGGGGGGAGGGGACACTGGAACAGAATGCGATTCTCCCCGGGATGCTAGTTGACCTGGAGATTGTCATACTAAGTAAAGTAAGCCAGAAAGAGAAAGAAAAATACCATTAGGGTATCACTCATGGAAATCTTAAAAAATGATACAAACGAACCTATTTACAAAACAGAAACAGACTCAGACATAGAAAATAAACTTATTGTTACCAGGTAAGAAAGGTGAAGAGAAGGAGAGATAAATTGGGAGTTTGGGATTTGTAGATACACACCACTATATATAAAATAGATAAACAGCAAGGTCCTACTGTAGAGCACAGGGAACTTACTCAATGTCTTAAAATAGCCTATAATGAAAAAGCGTATGAAAAGGAATATATATATATGTACAACTGAATCACTGTGCTGTACACCAGAAATTAACACATTGTAAACCCACTATACTTCAATTTAAAAAATTTAAAAACTGTTTAAACTTTTGCACTGAGATATAAATTACATACAAAAATGTGCAACATCTTTGAAACATGTTCAGCTCAATGAATCCTTGCATACATGCACACTAAGGTAATTACCACCCAGGTCAAGATACACAACAGAACAGACCCTAGACTCCCTCGTCAGCATGTTAAAGTTCTGAAGTGATCAAGGGCAAGCTTCTAGAAAGCTTGAGCAACATATGAAGACATTAAGAAAAAGGCCGAAAGTCTACAGAAGTGCCTTCCTTTAGTGCTAGTGGCTTCTAGAGCTGACCTGCTTTCCACTGCATTCAGCTATCTGTGGAAGCTGCAAGTACCAACAAGGAAGCTGGGAAGACACTACACTGATGAAGAAGGCTACCACCAGGATCTGATTTTTAATGCTCAGGAGAAGGGTCTGTATCAGAAGCAGAAGCCCTCTGGGGCCTGCATCTCAGAGGAGGGAGCACGAGCTCCAGGCTGGAAGCCTGTGTATTAGTTTCCTGTGGCTGCCATAAGAAACTGACCTCAACTTGATGGCTTAAAACAACAGAAATTTATTTTCTTCCAGTTTGCAGGGCAGATGCCCCAAATCAGGCTGCCAGCAGGGCCACGGTCCCTCTGCAGGCTCTGGGGTAAGAGCCTTCTTTGCTTCTTCCAGCTTCTGGTAGCTCTAGGCTTCCCTGGCTTGTGGCTGCATCAATTTCAATCATCCTCTGCTTTTACATGGTCTTCTCCTACCTATGGGTCTGTCTCTCAAATCTTCCCCTCTTTTCTCTTATAAGGACACCTGTCATTGGATTTAGGGCCTGCTCTAAATCCAGGAAGCCCTCATCTTGAGATCCTTAATTACATCTGTAAAGACCCTTTTTCCAAACAAGGTCACATTCAAAGGTTCCAAGTGGACATGTCTTTTGGGGACCACCATTCAATTTGGAGGCCAGATGCAGCAAATGCTGCAGAGATGTGACTGTCACAAAGGCATGCGGGTCTGGAGAGGTCTCTTCCTGACTCTTAACCCCATCCTTCCTGTAAGTCCCTGTTATTTTACTATATGACTTTGCAGAATATGAGTTTGTTTTTTTTTTCCCAAAATGCATCTTGGCATTCGAACAGGAATGTTTGGTAGAGTGCCTGACACTCAGTAAGAGTCAGGCACTGCCTGTGAATATCCTTTGCCCATTATTGTCTGCATGTACTCAACTGAGGGCCACTCACTGTTCTGGGAGCTCAGGACCCATCCATGAACAAAGGTGGCTCAGATTCCCATCTTTATGGTGCTGATCTTCCAGCAGGGGGAGACAGACAATGAAAACAAAAATCCTGTGAGTTCCAAAGGATGTGGAAGGTGATTGAGACTAGGAAAGAGTGGAGTGAGAGGGGCAGGGCCTGCTGGGGCGCCAGTGACACTTTAAACAGGGTGTTGCGGTGACTGTGCATGCTCAAGAGATGCCTCTTGGGGGAAGGCTTGAGGGTGGGGGGAGGGAACCAAGCAGACATTTGAGTGTCTTGAGGCTGAGCAAGGAGCTCAGTATGGCCGAAGCAGGGTGTAGGAGAAAGTTGTCAGTGAGGAGGCCAGGAGGTCAGAGAGGTCAGGCATGGGACGGGGGCCCCAGGCGTCAGAGGCCACTGTCCAGACTTGGGCTTTGACCCTGGTGAGGTGAGCAGCTCCCTGGACAGTGCTGAGTAGAGAAGTGATGGGATCTGGGGGGTACATTTTCCAAGAACCACTTTGGCTGCCGTGTTGAGAACAGACTGGAAGGAAGCAAGATTAGAATCAGGGAGTCCAGCTAGAAGGTCCTGCAGCGGCACCAGGGTGGCGGCGGGGGACTAGGGGGAAGTGCTCGGAGGCTGTACAGGTTTCTGAGGGCCAAGCCCCGCAGGCGCTCCCTGCCAGCCTTGGATGAGGGGTGTGACAGAGAAGGGAGGCAAGGGTGACTCCGTCTAGAAAATGGCAGCTCATCTATAGCGACCAGAGTGGGTCTGTGGTTCTCTGGAGGGATAACTGAGGCACACAGGCAGATGTTTGCTGGGGATGGATATGTTCACAAGACTGTGGGCCTAGTTTCATGGGTATAGACATGTGTCAAAACCTATCACACCGCACACTTGGAACACGTGCAGATGATTATGTGTCAATTATACTTCAAAAAAGCTATTTTTTAAAGTAGGGAGAAAAAGGATGAGTCTAAGGCTTCTGGCTAGAGTGTCTAGGATGGAGGTGCTGAGCACCGAGATGAGGAAGATGGTGGGGGGAGCGGGTCTGGGGAGCATGTAAGTTGCTGCGCCAGGACCACTTGCCATCAACAGTCCACTCCTCTCCCCTATGTCACCTTCTCACCCCACAAACTCCACAGTGACACATCTGTTTCTGGGCTCTATTCTGCTGCAAATAAGTCCTGACATAGAGCAGAACAACTTCTTCTTTGATGCTCTCTTCCAAAATTGTCTTGGCTATTTTTAACCCCCCCTTTTCCATATGACAATTAGAATTAGTTTGTCATTGTACTAGCGGATGCCCTTTAGACAAGAAAAAAGATATCAAAGGTAAGACAATCATTTTTGCAGATGACAAGGCTAGAGAGTTAGAAAACTATCAGACATAAAAAGAGAATTCAGTCTAGTAACGGGTATAAAATATGTAGAAGTAATTAAGACAGACAAAGCCAATGTAGATGGCAAGATAGAAGGAAACAGTCCATTTTGGCTAATCAAAGGACAGAAGAACAAGAGATGAAATTCGTAGTCAAGTGACTAGAAATACTACACCTCGACACCTGACTTGGGAAATGAGGTATGAAGTAAGGAGCGCACCTGCTCAGCACAGAACAGGAGATGGGCGGTCGGCTAGCCGTGCAAGTACTTTAGGCTTCCAACAATTCTTATATTCATATTGCTTTCTAACTTTTCTACCAGAAAAGACTTAAATCCGACACAGGTCACCCGGGGACTTTCTGGCTGTTCCCATTCTCACCCTGGAGTGACCACCAAGCAACACGCGAGCTGCCCGGGGCAACCCTGGTTAACAGCTCCGTGGAGCGCAGTGCATCTCAAAGTGTGAGATTCACCAGCAGCCGAAGGTCCCATTCAGGTTTCCGTGCCTTAATTATACTTTTGCTTTCAGCTTGAGCAATTTCCTTATATGACATCAAAGTACTCAATATGCTGATTCGTAGCTTGCCAAATGTAAGCACTGGTCTTTCTGTCAACTCTGAGCTTTTATGTCATAGCAAGGGCTGGTGGCTTCTGCTCTGAAAAAGCACACTAGCCCTGCCTTCTTCTAGGTGAGCAGCTCATCATGCTTTTGGATCTCTCAACACTCACAGTTTACCATAGTGTTGTGAATGCTAGAGAGACGCACCTGGTAATTGCCTGTATACCAACTGGGCCCACAACTGAATAACAGTTACAGTGAATAAGTAGATTCTTTTAGGTTCACATGATGTAACTGGAAAAGTCCTATGTGACTGGATTGTGATCTATCTCTGTATGAAATAATGTTCTGCATAAGGTCTTTCAGGAAACTTAATGCACTTAATTCGCACTTCCATTACCACGTTTCTCCCCAAGCACTGTAACCACTGGCTTCAGTTCCTGGGTTCCCCTGGTGGGCAGAGACCACCTCTTCTTCATCCCTGTGTCCCCCTCTCCCCCAGTGACTGACACACGGGAACGTTCAGTATTCGGCAGATATAAAAACACTAAGGGACATAAAGACATGTGTGGGACTCTTGACGTTCAGAAGCATCTGTATAGAAAGGGTAAGTTATTTTCTTTGAGTAAATTTCACAGATCATAATACCAACCAATTGCTATCTTAAAATAAAAACCTCAACCAAAGACTGTGTTCCCCGCCAGCCCAGTTCCATTCTGCTAAGGTCTGGGAGAAGCAGGGGGAGAGACACATCATGGTACGTTCTGCTGGTGATGTCCCTGCAAACTTGACTTGTCACACAATTATCATTCTCTTTGTATATCAGAAATGAATTGCTCTTCTAAATGCCTTGAATTTCAAGAATTTCTCCAAGTACAAATGGGTTAGAGGAGATTACAGAACCTGTACAGAAACTATCAACACTTTCTAATCATCAATGTTTTTTTTTAAAGCCATGATAAAGGTGGGTGGGTATAACTTAGTGGTAGAGCTTGTGCTTAACATGCATGAGGTCTTGGGTTCAATCCCCAGTATCTCCTTTGAAATAAATAAAAAATAAATAAATAAACCTAATTACCCTGCAAAGAAAAAAGCTTAAAGAAAAAAAAGAATGAAATAAACGTCAAAAAAAGAAAGCAAAAAAAGTCATAATAAATACTGAAAAGGCAAAATTTATAGGACAAACTACTGTCACCTATACAGCATTTTTTACTTAGAAAAGGTACGTGTCCTCTGCGACAGTAGTTAGAACCATACAAAAATTCCCATTTCCTCTTTACTTGATATTCCAAAAGGCTGGAGCTACCGCTAAATAAATTTCCTCCATGTGGGAAATTCTCAAATCCCAAAGGAAGCAAGTGACGGTTCTCAAACCCTGTAATCTGTCACTTTCCAGAAGATTACACATTTCAACCATTACTAAATTGTGAAAGGATTTCCTGCAAGCAGCAGAGACCTTGAAACGAACCAGAGTGCCAGCATGAGCCCGGCATTTCCCCAGCGGGAAGACAGAGCCCACGGGGGGCGCGCGGCCAGCTGCCGGAGTGGAATCAACAACCCGAGGGGCAGACCGCAGCCGCGGGGCCCTGCTGCCGCTGACTATTTGCAGCGGGATTAAAGCTGCTGCTTACGCAAGACTGGTCAGGGAGAACAGGTAGTCGCCCATCTTCACAAAGAGCAATCACAAATATTGAATATTTATGGCGCTGAGCACAAATCACTCAGTGGAGGTACTTCTGAGCCCCGACGAACAGGCTGTCCTTTTCTTCTGATCTTGGATGGAGCGAGGGTGGGAGAATGGAACGCCTGAGTGTGCTTTTCATCAAATGTGGAGTCTTCACTTCAAAAACCACTGTTTCCATTTTTGACTGATAAATGGCCAATTGACTGCACCATCCTTTGACAGATCAATTATCTTTATTTTAGAAGTAAAGACCTTCAGGAAAGAGCACTCTGATGTTAGCTGACCCAGTACATGCACCTGAAGCAGACAGTAGAAACTGTCTCTCTCTTCCTTGAAGGATCATCTAAGTCTTGTCACTGGAAAGAATTTTCTTACGATGCATAACGACTTCTAGTGATCCAAGGAAATCCCTGACTACCAAAATGCAGAAATTTCCCAGAGCTTTGAATTAGTTTACATTTCAGTTAAAAAAAAAATGTTACCATTCATGTTGGCAGAAAAATGTAAGTTTAACACCCATCAAAATAAAGGGTGTAGTAATTAAAAACAATTTTTAAGTAAGGTTGTGTTTAAAAGCAAGTGTACATTTTTAGTCTGATAGTTCTCCTTTTGTAGTATTTTTTAAAAGCCTATAAATGATATTATCGAAGTCTAGGAGTGATACTCAGTTGACGTCACTTACTTGTTGCTTGATTCTGGGGTTCCATCTAATGTAGTAGTTCACCCAAAGTTCCAGGTGACGCATACTGGCAACGGGATACAAGACTCGATTGATTTCTTTAGTATAGAAGGGATTTTTGAATTTGTCTTTATTACTGTTTATCAGCGACCATAAAGAAACTGTTCTTTCTGTGACTTTCTAGAGGAAAGACAAAGTGGAAAGCTTAAGTAAAAACAGACACCAAAACACAAACCATTTTGCAGTCTGTGGCAATACAGCCAGCATCAATGTGAATCACACATTTACGTGATCCCCATAATGGCTCAAAAAGCCTCGTGTGCCTGGGACTGCTGGGCACCGCTTCCTGATATTTGCATAGATAATGGCCTCGCTCAGAGCCACGATTTCTGACGGAAGATAGAGGGGGCAGGATGCTGTAACATTAAATGCAATCCACTGACCTAAGAAGACTGTTCCTGGTGAGGTAAAACATTTTTGAACAGATGGACAGTATGCTCTTTTTAATTCAGCAGAAAGAAAAATTATGAGATGATCTTGCTGACTTTTTCCACTTTTGTGTTTGTTAGGACTCCAGAATCTGAACCTGTGTCTACTTGACAGTAGTCGTCTAGATAAAAAGTTATTTTAATCATATATCCAGATGTTTAATACATCAGGCCAATATCCAGATATTTGAAACACCTGGATAAATGAATCACTGAATCTTCACTTCATACAGATATTCATACAGAATCTTCACAGGTATCCATCACTTCATACAGATATTCATGTTTTCATTGTTTCTTAATTATAGCCATTATTTTGTAATAACTTTAAATATATATCTATCTTTACATATATTTATTTTTTAATTATAGATTTTTACCAATTTTGACCATAAGCTAGAGGAAAATCAAAACCTGGGAAATAAAAATACAAGTATTAAAATTACTGAAGGCAGAATTTGAAACTCTTCCTAGTAATGACGTCAATAAGGACCAATAAGCTCAAACTAGAAGCTGAAAAGAACAGCTTGAAATTAGTGACTGAAGACATTTCATTACTGTGAACAGTAATAACACCAGCATATTTTTGCCTTCTTTGGAATCTACCTAAAACTTCATTTGTACCTTTCTGATGCCACAGTTATGCTGCAGTGTGTTTATTTGCATGCCTGTTTTTATTTTTATACATGCACAGAGTTTAAAAAGTCAAATAGCTCGACAAGGTTTGTTACGAAAATAGCAGTGTTTCCCCTCTCCCCTGAGAAGCAATTGTGTTTGATTTTTTAAATTGATTTGGTTATTTGGTACTTACCTTATCTCCATTTTCTTCCTGTCTATACGCTCTACTTGCTGGGGGATTTCAACCTTATCTTACTACTCTTCTGAATTTTACATTTCTGTTGATAGCATGTTTTTAATTTCAAGTTTTCTGATCTCTTTCTAAGTAATGTTCTTTCTAAGTAATATCCTGTTATTATTTCATGGTACCAATATTCTCCTATCTTTCTTGGGATGTTAAATGACCGCTGCTTGCTTAGGTGTCTCCCTCCCTACATGGTAACTATTTTCTCTAAGCAGTTTTATTTCCCTCTTGCTTGTTGCTGTTATGTGAGCTCTGAGGCCATGAGGCTTGACCACTTGAGCTTCCCCATGGGGAACCCTAGGTGTTGGTATCTTTAGGTCCTCCCTCTTGGGCCAGTCAGCTTCCCCAGAGAGCATTCTTTTTTTTTTTTAATTGAGGTGGAGTTCACATACCATAAACTTCACCATTTTAAAGTCTACAAATTCAGTGGCGTTTAGTACTTTCATAATGTTGTGCAACCAACACCTCTATCAATTTCCAAGACCTTTTCATCACCCCAAAAGGAAATCTTGTACCTGTTAACTACTCACTTCCCATTCACCCCTCCCTCTGGACCCTGTCAACCACTAATCTGCTTTCTGTCTCTACGGACTTGCTTTTCTGGACACTGCGTAGGACTGGACTCATACAATATGTGACTTTTTGAGTCTGCCTCCTACTTAGCATGATTTTTTTCAAGGTTCATCCATGTTGTAGCATATCTCAGAACTACATTTCTTTTCATTGCTAAATAATATTCCATCGAATGGCTAGACCACATTGAGTTTCTCTGTTCATCAGCGGATGGACACTGGGGTTGCTGCCACCCTTTAGCTACTGTGAGCAGTGAACATCTCTGCATCAGTTTTTGTTTCAGCCCCTGTTTTCATTCCTCTTGGGTACCTACCTGGGAGAGGAACTGCTGGGTCCTATAATAATTCTATATTTAGCTTTTTGAGGAACCACCAGACTATTTTACCCACCCCACCACCAGCAACGTACAAGGGTTCCATTTTCTCCCCATTCTCGCCAACAGAGAAGGTTCATTCACGTTCTCGCCTGAAAGATAAAAAGGCCTGCCTCCAGAATGCCAGCTCTTCACATTCCCCCACCCCATGGTGACACTCAGGTCCCCAGCCAGGAGAGCTCCTCTCACCCTCTCTCCAGAAGAAACCTCTGTCCTCAACTCCAGAGATGGGTGGAGGTGACCTGGGGAAGCTAACTGTTTCTTCTAAACAGACTTCAGGTTATCTTACACTTCTCCCTTCGCCCCAGACACTGGAACACCTTGGCCCCAGAACCCCTGAGTCATGTGGGTTCCTGTGATGCAAAGTGGGCTGGTTCTTGGTGTCCCCGCTGCTGGCTTTTGAGATTCAGTTTTCTCAAGGGAAGTTATTTCGCACTTACCCACTAGCTTTCCAGCTTCCAAAAGTTTGCTTCTGTCTCCTTTCTTATTTCCCTCTGTTCTCGTGGGTTTATGCCTTTTTAAAAAATTCCCCTTATTGACATTCTTATGGCGTTTTGGGAGGATGATCTTGTATACCTTCAAAGTCATTCCTACCCCATAGCCAAGACATGGAGACAACCTGAGTGTCCACTGACAGATGACTGGGTAAAGAAGATGTGAGATATCTATATATCTATATATATATATACACACACACACACACACACACAGAGACACACACACATATATATATATAATGGAATACTATTCAGCCATAAAAAAGAATGAAATAATGCCATTTGCAGCAACGTGGATGGACCTAGAGATTACCATACTAAGTGAAAGAAGTCAAAGACAAGTTTCATGTGATGCTACTTATATGTGGGATCTAAAAATTGAGACAAATAAAATGAACTTACTCACAAAACAGAAACAGACTCACAGATATAAAGATCCAACTAGTGATTACCAGAGGGGAGAGGAAAGGAGGAGGGGAGTGATAGGGGTAGGTAAGAGACACAAACTACTATGTATAAAATAGATAAGCAACAAGGATATATTGCACAGCACAGGGAACTATGGCCATTATTTTGTAATACCTTTAAATGAAGTATAATCTATAAAACTATTCAATCACTGTATTGTACATCTGAAAATAATATAATATTGTAAATCAGCTATACCTCAATTAAAAAAAAGTCATTCCTACTCCATGAGGGCAAAGGCAATGTATTACCCCTGAAGTAAACACTGCACCCTCAAGAACCCCTGGTTGAAGTGAAAACGCCCAAGCTTGGGGGACAAAGTGAGAAACTTTGCATTTACCACAGACCCAGCTATCAAATTCTTTCTATTTCAAGGCAGACTAGACACCTTTTGGTGAGCCTTTAACTAAAACTATGAACACTTTCACTCACCTGTCTCTCTCGCATGGATTCACAGTTATATAAGAAAGTACCAAACCGGCAACTATACAGATGATCCAAAATTGTAATCAAAAACCGTTCATTGAATTCAAAAGCTGTAGGGAACTGGATGGAAACAAACAAGCACAGAATGCATTTGTTGGTGCTTTGTACAGTGCTGAAGAGCTCAAGTAAGTGTCAAGTGATTCAACAAAGAGGAAAAGGAGGAAAACAAGCCCATTGTCTGGGCTCTCCTGACTATACAGGACGGTTGAATTATTTACTGTATTCTAAGGCAGCAGATGTGCCCATGTACAAACGCCAGCGAAGGATGAATGGAAAAGACGTCAATTCCACTGCCCCTCCATTAGCAGAGACAGTACAGTTAAATACTGAATTCTTAACACTTTGTTATGGAAAATCTCAGCCAATAGAAGTAGTAGTGAGAATAAAAAGTGAACCCCCTGGACCCATCGCCTGGCTTCAATAATTATTCACATGTGGCCAAACTTGTTGCCTTGTGGTATTTTGAGGCAATTTCCAGATATTATATTAAAATATTAAAACATTAAGTCAAATGTATTTTCATCCTATATATCCCTTACCTGTTTTGACATCTGCCACACACAGTCGATAAACTGGAGAAAAATAGGAGATCGGTCAGCGTCGGCGTGGTTTTTGTCACCATGACCTATTCTCTGAAATGAATTGATGAAGATGATTTGTTTTAATTTATGGGTATAAAAGTGAGAAAGTGGAAAAAAAAAGACACAATGAATTTATTTACAAAGTAGAAACAGACTCACAGTCATAGAAAAACCAACTTATGCTTACTGGGGAGCCAGGGGGTGGGAAGGGATAAATTGGGAGTTTGAGATTTGCAGATACTAACTACTATATATAAAATAGATAACAAGTTCACACTGTACAGCACAGGGAGCTATATTCAGGACCTTGTACTACCCTATAATGAAAAATAATATAGAAAGGATTATATATATGTATAAATGAATCACTAGGCTGTATACCAGAAATTAACACATTGTAAATCAACTATACTTCAATTAAAAAATAACAAAAAAGTTGACTATATATAAAATAGATAAACAACAAGGACCTACTGTATAGCACAAGGAACTATATAGTCAATTTCTTGTAATAACATATAATGGAAAAGAATCTGAAAAGAAAATACATATGTATGTATATGTATAACTGAATCGCTTTGCTGTACACCTGAAACTAACACTGTAAATCAACTACATTTCAATAAAAAATAAAATAAAAAATTAAAAAAAACAAAACAAAGGGTGCCTAGAAACAAGACCTGAAAATAGGAATTTTAATAAGTTCTCGTGATTTTCAAAATGTGTATCAGAGAATAATTAAAGCCTCAATGAAAAGTCTAGTATTTCTCTAAAATATTAGGCTCAAATAGCTATAATATTAGTTGAGAAACAAAGGAATATCTTCCTTCTTTTGCACAATTTCAATTTTAAAAAATTTTGTGCAGACCCTTTGTATTACTTTCAAGTGAAACTGCAAATAGTGCAGATGGATTAACATGTCTCCTCAAAAGACTCCAGCTCAGCCCAGGGGGCACGTATGTCCAACCCTGCAGAGTGATTTTATCACGCCCCTCAGATTTTTTTTTTTTAAAGGAAATACCTGGTTTAACAACTAGCTTTCTGATCCCCTATGGTGCTGATCTGACATTTTAAAAATGAGCTTCTTTGTTTACTTACAGATGCAAATTTATGTCCAAAACTTATCCATTCTTTCTGTACCAAAATTTCAAAGCCTTCAATGCTCCGGTAGAAGCTGTCCAACATCAGCATGGCCAGGGACGTCAGCTGGGCGGTCCTGTCCCATCCATCGCTGCAGTGCACCACCACCGAGCTCTTCCCTGAAGAAACTCTGTCGGCTACTTGGATGGCTCCTGTCAAAACAAGCTGGCAAAGGGGAACATGCGAGTCAGCAGGCAGCTGTCAGGTACTGCTTAAATCTGAACATACTGTCTTTTCCCCTAGAAAAAGTCCTGTTTTAAAATACTATTAATATCTAGGACAGAAAGATTTCTCAAATTGGAAGGCTAGGAGCTGTAGAATCTGTTCTTCTTCCTCCACAGAAACTGCCTTTGAATGCAACTAGGTATCAGAAATCCAAACAGACTGAAGGCCACACTGCATTTCAAGCTGACTTTCGCATACGTGACGGTGTGAGCTTGCTAGGGCTGCTGTGAGGCTGGGTGGCTGAAATGTCAGAAATGTATTGTCTCCCAGTTCTGGAGGCTGGAAGTCTGAGATCAAGGTGTCGGCTGTGTTATGTTCCCTCTGAAGGCTCTAGGGAAGGATGTGGCCCAGGCCTGTCTCAAAGCTTCTGGTAGTTCCTGGGCTTGTGGCAGCATCACTCCAATCTTCTGATGGCATTTTCCCTGAGCATGTGTCTGTGTCCAAATTCCCCGTTTTCATGACACCAGTCTTACTGGATTGGGGGCCTACCCAATTCCAGTGTGACGTCATCTTAAATAATCACATCTGCAATGACCCTGTTTCCAAATAAGTTCACATTCTGAGGTGCTGGGGGTTGAGTCCTCAACGTATAAACCTGGGCGGGGCGGGGGGACACAATTAAACCCACAACAGTGATCACATTGGAAAACTCCTGGCCTCAGAGATCTAGTCTAGACCTCACAGGCCCGATACAACCAAAACCAGCTTTTCACCTCTAAAGTGACAAAACGCGAGCTCTCACGTGGCTTGGCAATAGCAGAGTACTTACCTAAAGATAAAGTGATAGACCTCCAGTAAAAATTGGAGACTTAGAAATAACTAACTTAATGTATATAAAAAGTTGTTGCTATGATGCCATTTTTTGATGATTTAGGTACTTACAGAGGCATTCTCTACAAAGAGTAGCATTTACCCATCATAAATGTGCACTTCAGTAAGATGTAATAAGTTTATACAGGTGTGCTACTGTCACCACAACCCAGTTCTATTACCCCCAATAGCCCCGTGTGTTCTCTGAGGTCAATCCCTGTTCCCATCCTCAACCCCAGGCAACCACTGATTTGCTTTCTGTCTCTACAGTTTTGCCTTTACTAGAAATGTCATAGAAATGGAATTATACATTAGGTGGTCTTTTATGTCTGGCTTCTTTCACTCAGCATAATGTTTTCGAGGTTCATCCGTGTTGTAGTGTGTATCAGTACTTTGTTCCTTTCTACGGCCAAAAAGATTTCATTGTCTGGATAGACCACATTGCATTTATCCATTCATCAGCTGATAGACATTTGGTTGTTTCTAGCATTTGATGACTATGAATAATGCTGCTGTGAACTTTCATATACACATTTTTGAAGGGACGTAAGTTTCCATCTCTCTTGGGTTTATGCCTAGGAGTGAAACAGTTGGATCGTATGGTAAACTTATATTCATTTAACTTTTTAAGAAACTGTCAAACTGTTTTCAAAAGTGGTTGGACCATTTCACATTTCCACTCTCTGTGGACGTGGGTTCCATCTTTTCATGTGTGTATCAGCCACCTGCATACAGTATGTCCTTTTGGTGCTCCCAAAATTCTAACAGCCATGCAAGAGGTATATATTATGGTCATTTGAATGAATTCAAGAAAATTGAAATACTGAATTATTTTAACTAATTCTAGAAAAAAGCCTAGGTGAAAGATGTGATGGATAGATAATTTAAAAAGAAACATAATTTTATTACTTTGATAACTAAAGATAAATGGGCAAAAGAGTGTCAAGAACAGGTTAGGGGACCTGATGGCCCATCCATTATTTGTACAAAAATAATTGCTTTTAAGATGACTAGCGCAGGTCTACCTCTTTCAGCATTTTAAGTATCTCCAAAATCCTGTTTACAGTTTTAATTTGAGGTACTTCTGAAGAAAGCACTATTGAGAAGCAATGGTAATAGACTAGATCATTTGAGTCCAATTTAATGAAGTTGCTGTTCTAACATCTTTACAGAGGGCCGCTCTCACTCCAGATACTTCCCTTGTAATAAAAGGAGGATGCAATCTTGGCCAATTATCTTTAAAAAATATTAGCTGTGTTTCAATAAAGCATGAATTCCCACCATCACTTCTGACAAGAACAGATGTGATTATCTAATGAAACTAAATAGACATTCAAAAACACATCCCTGAAAACTCCTAAATGATCAGATGGACTTGTGACTGATGGGGAGAAATGATGCAGTACGCGGAGCGGTGGTTAAGAGCACCAGCTCAAAGGCCAAAAGCCTGGGTTTGAAACCTCATTCCACTGCTTTTAACATGTCTCACCTTGAGCCAATCACATAACTGTGGGTCCTTTCTCTCTAAAATGAGGGGTAAATGGTACCCCCACAAGTATATTCATCTTTTCAAACTTGTGTGGTTATTTCCTTTAGAAAGAACCCCACCTACGTGGGAAGGTATAGCTCAGTGGTAGAGTGTGTGCTTAGGCACGAGGTTCTGGGTTTAATCCCCAGTACCTCTGTTAAAAAAAATAAAAATATAAATAAGTAAAAATAAATAAACCTAATTACTCCCCCGAAATTAAAAAAAAAATTAAAAAGGGATAAAACAATATAACTTTCTTATTAAATAAAAACCCACCTAAAGTGTATCTTTTTCCTTTCTCTATAAAAACCCCTTCTCAAAATGCTGTGACCCTCAACCCTTCCCTTCCTTTAACTAGCTTTTCAAGAGTAGTCTAGTTTGTACTCACTACCTCTATTTTCTCCACTCTCCTCCACCACATCATTAGACACCCATGGAAGTCTGCCCTTCAAGGTAATCAAGGATGCCGTAATAAATAAATGTCTCTGAAATACCACTGACCCTTTCTTCTTAGACCCTTTCTTAGAAGTCCAATCTCCTCCTCCAAGCTCTTGATTTCTCCCCGATGAGCTCCACCTCTTACCCTCCATCCTCCCTGTACATCCTCTCTCGCAGCATCTGTATGGGACATGATGCTGTACACCAGAAACTGACACACTGCAACTGACTATACTTCAATTAAAAACAAAAAAAGGGCTCAGCCTGAGTTCACTGCCCTATAGCTGATACCTAGGCCTACCTCTTTGCATGGAAAAAACCCACCTGTTAGACACCAACGGGCAGATGGCTTGCCATTACCCTGAAGGCATGACATTTCTCTTGACCAAGGTCCAGGTCCGGACAACCCTTGATCTGCAAATGGTGGTATCATTTCCTCGGATAGCCAGGCTCACCGTTTTGGCACAGTCCTACATTCCTTTAGATTCTGCAGCTAGCTAATTGGCAACTACCACAGGCCCTTCCTTGGAAAATATCTAGTGTGGGTCCCTTTCGTGCTGTCTCCCTCCCCACCCCCGCAGCCCAGTGGCATTCTGACCTAGGTCGTTACTTCCCTGTCTCTGGACTCTTTAAATGGTTCTCCTTTCCCTGACTTCCCTTTCTTCCCTCTATGATCTATCATATGCAGCTGCCAGAACATTTTCCTCAAACACCTCCCTATGCTAACACCTCTGCAGCTCCCCACCTAACTTGATGGCCAAGGCCACTGGCCACCTGGCTCCTCCCAGATCTCTCTAGATTAACCTGCAACTACAGAAATCCTCACACTTCCTAGCCAGGCCTCACCCTGCTTTCTTCAAGGATCAGATCAAGTCCCACTGGATTCCCCCAAAGGGCCTGTTTCTTCCACTGCCTTTGCTATGAAGGCTCACTGGTATTAACACTCACACTGTGGAAAATTAAGTTTCTTTTTATACACACATATCATCTCTTCAACCACGAGAACCTCCTTAAAGACAGGAAGTCTGTCTTATCCCTTTATCCCATTCACACTAGCACAATGCTTTGTAGATAGTAAGAGTACAATTCTTTTATGAAATCAACTTTTTTATTTTAGAACAGTTTTAGATCTGTAGAAAAGTTGCAAAGAACCAAAGAGTCCCATAGACTCGACCCGATTTCTTTTATCCTTACCATAGTAGTATGGTATATTTGTCACAACCATCAACCAATATAGATACACTATTAAATTATTAATAAACTCATTTTTAATGAAGTCCCTACTTTAGTCAGATTTCCTTAATTTTTACCTAATGTCCTTTTATTCTAATCCAGGATCCCATCTGGGATACCACATCACATTTATTGGTCACAATTAATTTTTTTTGCAATTCATTTTTGAGGATGAGAAATGAAGAAAAAAATTAAAGTTAGAGATATTAAAGAAAAATACAACTCCTATCAGATTGGAAAATAAACTGGACTAGAAAACAATCTATCTTAATAATTAACTTATTTAAGTATGCTTTTTGTTTGTATAAAACTAAATGGCGTCTTCTAAAATTGTTAATTATCTCACATAGCTTCAACTATTTTTACTTTTAAAAGAATGAAGGTTTTTGATGCCCCCATCAAGATGAAGGGTTGAATGTAATAAAAACACAAAACTCAGTCTTTAAAATAAGTCAATTTGAGATTAGTTTCAATAAGCAACTTCTCTAGGTCCTTGAGGTTCAAACCCAGTAATAGTTAAATAATAAACTGTCTATTCCTGAATAAACCTGGGTGGAAGACTCACTACTTACCCGTGATGACATGGAAAGTGGTATCTCTACAAACTCTAAAAAATATTCTGGAGGTGATATTGTGAAATCTTTAATTCAGGTAAGCAAATTATAAAGAAACATAAAACTGTCAAATGTACAACCCTATACAACAAATATTTCATCTCTCATTGTTCATTTTTTTAATTTAAGGAATTTCAAAAAAATAAAACTTCCTTTTCCACTAAATGATTATTCTTTTTTACATACACATAAATCTTTTTTCCAAAAATATACTTGCCTTGATATGTTCCAACCAATGAGTGGATTCCAAACTGGACAACCAGTGAGATTCTTCCACATTAGGATAAACAATGTCTTTGACTTTTTTCAAAGATTCCCGCATAACATGAATGTTATGAATGTCTAAGAAGAAAAGTTCGGTGTTATGATATGCATCATCACTTTCATATCCTCCTCCTGTTGCCTAAGAAACAAGATACACAAAACAGTCAGTTGGGTTTTCTATTTCTCCAGTAACCTACACAAATAGTTCAAATGTTATTGGTCCTCCAAATCCTTGCAACTTAGATGCAATAACTGATGTGACTTGACGTCCTATCTGACACTAAGCCTCAACAACATTAGTCACATTTTGAACTAGAAAAACGATGGAAGGCTGGTAATTTCCTGGGGATCTGTTATTTGCGAGAAAAAAATCATTTTCAGAATGCTCTATAATTACTAGCTCTTCTTTCGGATCTGGCAAGGCAAGAGCAGGTTCTGAATGATCCTCGTCTTCCAACAGATTTTAACAGTACTCTTTGGGGGAGGCTCACATGGGACACGATGGGCTGGAGGAAAATGACAGGCTTTGGAGACAGGCCCAGGTTGATAGCTCCACTTCAGCCCCTCTTTGCTGTGTGATCTGGGGCAAGCAAGGCACTTAACCTCTCTTGAGCCTCAGTGTTGTCTCCTGTAGAACAGGGGATAAGACCACCTAGGACTCATAGGACTAAGAGGAGCCAGGCTCTCCAATAGCAAACACCAGCCACCATTCAATGAGCCCCTCTGACATCCCAGATCCTGTGATTCTTGTTTTACATAATTTTATCTTACAGCAACACTACCAGGCAGGTGTTACCACTCCCATTTCGCAAATGAAAAAAGATGCTATTTAACTATCCCCAAAGTCACAGAGGTAAGCAGTAGAATTTAAGACATCTTTTCTAGTGCCCTGTGTCTGTCTGTGTGCTATGCAAAGAACAGGGACAGTGCTGCACGTGGTGGGGCCCTCAAAGAACAAAAGGTTGAAAGAGGAGGCAAGTTGGCCACCCTCTGCCTTGACATCTACAAGTATTAACCTGCCAGGGCGGACATTGCCTCTTCTTCACAGCATCGTATACGTGCCCGTTTTCCATGAAGACAAAAAGAGATGCTATGACTTTGTTTAGGAACCTGGCTGCATTCTGCTTAATGTTTTATAATAGAAGGAATATAAACTTGTAGCTCAGGACAGAAGCACCAACACATACTATGGTTTTTGCCAGGGTTAGTCACAGAGGAAGTTTCCTGCAGTAGAAGTAAGGCTACCACTTGAATGTCAAACCTGGCTATGTACAAGCCAGAGGCCCTTGGTCTCCACAGACTCAAGGTGAGAAATTTTGTTTAGATAGAAATGTCTTTTTAAAGCTTTCTACAAAGAGCATAGGTAGTAAGTAGACAAAAAACATTCACTATGTTGTTTTCAACAAGTTATCGGCTAATGAATGCATACACAATGGGCCCTAGTCCCCTCTCCTCGGTTATCCAGGCCTCAGGGAATAACACCTGGCAGCTGCCATCACTTCTGTGAACCACAGGCACCAGGCCTGGCAGTCCACACTGAGCCCAGGCCGTGCTCGATCTGCAAGCCTCTAACGCAGCGACGCACGGCGCCGCCCCACAGGCAGATGCCATGCTTCTCTGCATATGTGCTCTGTCAACAGTTAGTGATTTTTAAAGGAATTCTCAACGCTGGAGTTGCTTTCATAAATAACTAAAGATGATATGCAAAAAAAATTAATTGTCATTGCCAAAGTTTCTGGCAAAACCAGACCTGAATGTAGTCTGACTTTAACTCATCACAGGGTGCTGGATCCCCTCTACCCCTGGGTTTCATGTGTGTGTGTTTAATTTGAAACGGTGCAATGTGGCTTGTTACAACTGGGGTTGTAAATTTCTAAATACCCGCAAGGGCAGAACAACTGGGTCCGAAGAGAAGTCAGAAGGGTAAAATCAATTAGTCAATCCTAGATTGAGTTCCCCGAAGTTCGAATTCTCCATCTCTGGTTAGTTTTGAAGTTTTCTTTTCAGTTTTCCCCTCTTCAATAAAAAGGAACAACTCAGGTTACCTAGTACAATGATGTACACAGCCTGTTGCTATGGATACAGATGATGGGGGGGAGACAGCTGAGGGAGGAGGGGAACCTAAGTGTGGTTTTGAAAGCATGATGCACAGATCTGTCAGGCCTAGGTTTTTTTCCCTTAATTTTTTCCTTCCCTTCATCCTTAAGTGGACTAGAAACACAGGCATATCTCCTGAGTGTTAAAAAGGCACTCAAAAATTCTACTGCTATAACAATGAGCTTTAGGGTTACTACAATAAAGTTATTCATTCCATATGTTTCATTTATTTAAACATTTCTTCTTCTTGTTTTATTTTTTGGGGGGGTAGGTAATTAGGTTTATTTATTTATTTGTTTATTTAATGGAGGTACTGGGGACTGAACCCAGGACCTTGTGCATGCTAGGCATGTGCTCTACCACTGAGCTGGACCCTACCCCCTTCCATACATTTTAATATTTTAAAATATTCTTTCTCAATACCTCATTTTAATGTTATATTGTATCTATTTCAGGCTAAATGTATACATGGGAGCACTGCATTACGTGTATTCAACTCTGGATTATACGTGAAGGACAGCAGGAGCAGAACTGTGTAAAGGTAAGGATAGTCCAACAAGATATTCACAGTCACATTTAATTTCCTAAGTGTTTTACTTATAATCCCTAATTTATTTCTCAATTTCACTTCCTGATTGCTTTATAGATAATTTCAAAATCATTTTTATTACCTAAACCAAAACCAGCTGTCGTAAAAAAGAGCTGATCCAAGAGCGTGCGAGGGGCAGAGGGAGCTCCCCAGGAGTGAATGTGTAAGATGCATGATCTGTGTGCAAATAATTATTAGAGGGGCCCCACATGCACGCCCGAGACACGTCATGGGTCCATTTAGGAAGCTACTGCATCTATGTGAGCTGCTCGAGGACTTGTTTTGCTTTCAGGTTCTTGTCTTGTGCTCTGAATAATTGAAGATGCCAGATTAATGACCTCGGGATAAGCAAAATAGTCAAGATGATGAAATTCAAGCCTACACTGGTGAGAAACAATAAAGCTGAAAGGTGGAGTGGGGCAGGCTCACTGTGAGCACTTGTAAGTGGCAGCCGGCAATGGGAGAAGGAAAAACAAAAAACAAAAAAACAAAAAGGTGAAATCAAATGTAAAAAGCATTTAGGAACCTGGGGCCATGCAAACGACACTACCTTGTCACTCAGCCTTATGGACACAGCATTCTTTGCTCGAGAAGGCCAAGAAGTGTCTTGAGACAGATTTCTATGAAAATATTACCACTGTCTGTGTGATTGTAAAATTTACATACATAGATCTACTCATTTCTTGGATTACCTGATATCAATGAGAATACACATATCTGAGTATTGTGAAGAGACTGCTTTGATAAAGCTACAAATTTAGGATTTGGACAATTGCAGCCTCCCACAACTTCTCACAGATGCCTCCCCAGTGTACACACTGAGAATGACTGTCAGCAGCCTCAAGAGCTCCAAAGAGTGCCTAACTTTTGCCTGAGATTCTAGCCAAAACCCAAGTTCATTACAGCTCTAGACTTGCCTAATTTACCTAACGCTTATTTTCATTCCATTTTGGTGTATTCAACTTTTAAGAAATGTTTTGTGATTACAACTACTTTCTACCTCAGTGACCTCGTTTTCTTATTTAAGCAAAGTTTAATTATGAATTTAAACCCACATGCTGACATGCTATGGTGACAATGTTCATGTAAAACGCTGCACGCTGTAGGAAACGTAAGCTGCTATCATGTCATTAAATAGACTTACCTTGTTAGCCACCGCATTTACACTGGGTCTCGCGTCATAGATGGTCAGTTTATTAATTTGTCTGTTTGTCTCCCTGATAACGTCGAGATATTTCTCATCATCTTTATTTCGTTTCCCACTCATACCAACAAGGGGCTGACTGCAACGCACAATCACCGTCTTGTTTTCCGGGTGAATCCACGACAGCACCTACAGTTGGTTCAGAAACCAAATCTCAAAACAATTCAAAAAATAAAAAAATATAGAGCACCAACAATCAAGATGAAGTGACGCTGATTTTGCTGAAACGGGATGCCTGTTCACCTGCAATCTCACCGAGCACCCAGAAATGCACAGCGATGACTATTCGGAACAATGAGGATAACCAATTGCTTTACTCATCTTTTCTAAATTCGTAACACAGCTAGGAAAGTTAAACACTTACCTAAACACAGTTACATCACTTAAAGAAAGCAGAAAGTTCCAGGTATTTGATTTCAGTCCTGCAGCTTGCACGGGATTTGTTATCACCCAGAAACAGCTTTAGCAAAAGGTGAGAGGTAAAGGCGATCACCTCTGGTGCTGTGTTTCTACAATACCAACTCACATAGATGGGTCATTTCCCCGACAGGCTCAATTCTAGATTCTAACACCCAAAGCAGGCAAAAGAGGTCTCAGGGCAGCTGAGCGAGCTGCCGGAGTCTCTACTGTGAAGCTCGCACAGCCGCCTCCTAGGAGAGCTCTCGGAGCCTTTACCCGGAGTCAGTCTTCTCTAATTTTACACGCAAGCCTAATGCTTGCTACTTGGTTTCTGGGCCCATAGTACATGAGAAACAAGGCCTGCAAAAAGAAGCTAATAATGTAATACAGCAAAAGCTAGAGAACTGTCCACTTTGAAGAGTCTGTCCTAAATGTAAAGGGCAAGGGTTTGGGGCTGTGAACCAGCAGCCTAGAAAGAGCTTATAGGTTTGGGTGAAGAGGGAGAAGACAATCTTTTTAAAAAAATTTTAATTTTAATTAAACATTTTTAAATTTTATTTAATGGAGGTACTGGGGATTGAACCCACGACCTCGTGCATGCTAAGCTCTACCACGGAGGTATATGCTCCTCCCAGAACTGTCCACTTTAAATGAGTGACTTGTTTGGCAGGGGAATTATATCTCAATAAAGCTGTTAAAAGGGGGAAGAAAAAAAACAGGATCCGGGAGGTGAGTGTGGTAGGTGGCAGCGTGGGCTCCAGGGCAGGTGCCCCACCATGGTGGCTCCGACCTGGGCACTGAGCTCACAGGCTCTGTCACTTCCTTTCCGTCTTTCATCAGATAGGGAGCCACAGGATAGCAGTGTGCTGCTGGGCGGACGAATGGCCAACACGTGTAAGTACCCAGCACAGGGCAGGACCCCGGCTTGAGTTGGCATCCAGAGGCAGGCTGGGTGGCCAGCAGAGTCAGATGGGAAAAACCATGAAAGGCAGGCGGAGACAAGACCACAGAAGCATGAGTGTTCGAGCTCACTTAATACAAGGCCAAGTACGCTGGTGTCTTTAAAGTTACCTCCTCACTATGGCAAAGGATAAGCACTGATGTTCATAAAAGTCGCTGGGTTTAATAATGACAGGTTATGTGTACAATAATGACAACAGGTTCGTGAAAAAAGATTATATAATACGAATGAATACTCATTCAATCGAGTTTCTGCGCCTTCCAGAGACCAGTCAAAACACCACTGTGGCCCCAACAGTCCAAAGGCTCAGGATCGCAGAGCCCGGGGACAAGGGCTGGCCTTCCTCAACCTCCATTTTCAAATCTACAACATAGAGAGGAGACCTGCCCCACTGACCTCCCATGGCTTTGCCTCAAGAGAGGGGAGATGAGATCACTTTTACGTATAAATGTACTTTTTTTTTTAGGTTTACTGAGATATAATTGACCTCTAACACTGTGTACATTTAAGGTATGCAACATGTTGATTTGATATCAGATCCCTTAAAGAAATCAAATCACTACACAGACAAGACGCTTATTATTTGATACCGACCCTTATCAAGTTTTCAATTTAAATCAGGTCATATGTAAGAAACTGCCCTGTTCCACCAGTGGCCCCCTCTCTTCTGCCCCTCTTTTCTCTGCTTGGGAGATTTTAGACTGGAATCACCAGACCATGTTAAGAAATGCTATTCTTATGAGCTGTTTTGCCTCCTACCTCCTTTTTTGTTTTGGGATCTCAACTACCTTTATAAAAAGGATGCTTGCTGTAGAACTGACCAGGTACAAATGATGCTAATTTCACAACATCACCTACCGTAAGTGTTTTCAAAGTATATGGTACTTATGTCAGGTTATTCTTATCGAAGTTAGGATGTAGAAGCCATAAATACTTAAGGATGTACACAAAGATTTAGCCACCAAAAGATGTTTATCACAGCATTGTTTATAATGGCAAAAGATGACAAAGAACTGAGATGTCTCACAATAGAAAACTGATTGAATTCATCAGGGCACAGCTACAGTCTGGCACGTGAGCAGAGAATCATCAGTGTGGAAAGCTCTTTCCATGCTAATGCTAGGTAGGAAAAGCAGATTGAGACACAAATCACAGAAAAATTCCACTTTTTCCAACAAAAATATGTATGCATAGCAGGAAGTCTGGCAGGCCGTCTCCCAAAACATGAACTGCAGTCCTCACTAGGTGGCAGGCTCCTTTTTGCTTTCCAGTATTTTTGAAAACATCTAAAATAAATATGTATTATTTATATGTTACAGGATTCTATAACATTAAGACTGACTGGTTTGAGAACAAAGGAATACGTATCCATTAATGGGAACATGAATGCATGTGGATTATTCTGATACTCAGTGATCTTTTACAACAGTATGTATTTTATTTTATGCACAACATAACAAGATTGCCTTCTCATCAATTCTTTTTTTTTCTTATCAATTTTTTTTGCATTTTTATATGGGTTTTTAAAAAGAGAACTGACTATCAAATATTAATGATTTCATATTAAAAGGAAATACTGGGTTATAGTCAAGACTCAGGTGGTCAGACAGTATTATAGCAGATAGCATACATTATCTACTATTAGATATGAGTAAGCATGGTAATCGATACCATTTCCTGTTCTTTTCTTTTAAATGGAGGGACTGGGGATTGAACCCAGGATCTCGTGCATGCTAAGCATAGGCTCTACCACTGAGCTATTTCCCTCTCCCCAAGCATGGTAATTGATAAAGACACAGAGGTGATGGACAGCTTAGCCTTAAGTTCTTTTAGGAAAAATAAATGCAAATTGGTAGCCATCACAAAGTAAGAAGGATCAATAAAATGGCTAAGTAGAAAGCTAAGCGTTCTATTTGTTCTACAAGTGGGCTCTCGTTCACTCAGAATGGTGGAAACGACTAGAGCAAGACGGCAGCCTGAGCACAGCGGACCTGGCACAATTGTTTCATTTCCTCTCCTGCCCCCATCCCCATGGAATCACATACACACGCCCACACATCTTTGACACAGTAGATGTTCAATAAATATGAATTGAATGAAGGAGGGAACAAAATCAATCCACACTACCCTAGCTCAGTTCTCCTGTGGGCAATGCATGTATTAGCAAGACAGCCGGCCAGGGCAGGGGTGGAGTCTGCACCGAAAAGTACGTCCAGACAGAGCACAAGACAAGTGAACTGGTAACTCCAGCTTTGTTAGCGTGGTGTTCCAGCAAAACGAGCTAAAGAACATACTTTCAAGTATAATGTATATCATGAAGATATGAACGGGCACTCGTGCTTAGAGAAGTAAGTGAGTTTTTAAAGTTACAATTCGTTGTGTGTTTACGGTACACAAAGGTTCCCCACACATATCCTTTTAAGGACAAAAATGTCTAGACTTGGAAGTTAAAGGCAAGGTGACATTAAATCTTAATTTCTTCAACCCTTGTTTTTCAAAACCAATACCAAAACAAAACCAAACAATGTACTTATTATGACATGCCCTGAAAATTAACAGACGGGAAAATTCTCCAAATTTTTAGTCAGTAAAATTTATGGACACAGAGGAGACAGTCTGACTCGTACATAACTATTTAAGAACCAAAGACAACTTTATGAACCAGGTTCAGTGATACCATAAATACACTTGGAATAGTCTGCACTTGACTCCAGCTTGCTGATGGTACTAAGGCAGCTTACAAACTTGAGTATAAACAAATCCTAATAAAGGTGATAAGGAAAAGCCTGTACTTATATGCTCCACAATATAGGATAGCGTGTTGTTTTCAGCACAAGTCAACTGACATTTACCGAGAGCCTAACATATGTCACTTATTGTGTTACCAAGACAAAAGCCACAAAGACTCTGTCCTTCCTTCTATCTTTCCACCCAACATTACTTGCACCCTCTCCTGTATAAGAAGTACTTGAGTTCATTCTCTGGCCTCGATTGCGAGCTCCTGGAAGGCAGGTGATGTCTTGCTTCTGTTTCCATTCAGCGTGCTGCCTTGCACTCAGAAGGCACTTGATAACTATTTGTTGGAATGAAATTCCAAAAGAGTGTTTCTCTGAATCACTTGACTACAGTTCTTATGGAATCAAAGGCACCCTGTAAGAAAAGCACTCACTATGGTACTCACCGGAATCCGATTTCGGGATCTGAAAGTTGCAACTCTCCTGAGATCATCATCAGAGGCACGATATGGAACCACGAGGAGAGCAGGGTAGGTGTCACAGAGTTCATAGCATTTATTAATAAAAGTTATCCTCCAGTGATGATTGGGCAAGCCCTGCGGGAAAAGAGGCCGTCCACATCAGCACCAAATGACTTCCTCTCGGGAACTGGCCTTGGTTGGGTCTCCCACCTTCTTCCTACCAGAATGTGCACATGCCTCTTTGACAACAGGCCAGTGACGGTCTACTGATTTATGGTAAGGGAGCCAAATCAATAATCAAGACAACTTAAGAACATAAGACCAAGCACTGGTGGTTTCCATAATTCTAAACTATTGTAGTTCAATACAGATCCTCCTGAATGTGAGAGCTTCCTTTATTTCATGTCAAACTTTTCCTTACTATTTATACAACAGTGATAAACCCAAGTTCATCCCTCACTGGCACACCCCCACACCCTACAGAAAAGTACACTGTGTAATCTTCACCTCCGTCTAACTGAGGGTAGAAAAGAGATCAGGCAACTTCCACTCCCTACTCAGTACAGAGTGAATGCTTCAGCCAGCTGCAAGGTAGAGTCTGTGCTTGTGAAAAAAGTCTCGGGAGGGTGTAAGGAAAACCCCTCTGGTGAGGCTCACTTCACTGCCTCCTAAGGGTTTTCAACCAAGTGCTCTGGAGTCAGTTACCACCCTAGAGGTTGTGCGCCAAATGCAGTCACATATATTCTAGGCAGGGAGACAAGGAAGACACTTCCCACCCTACTGTCTACCCACAAAATTGTATCCAGTGTTGACAAGGCCCAGAGGCGGTGCAATACTCTCTCCCCATACTCACAAATACACACACGAAAGCGAGCTATGGGAGTGCTTGCTTTGGGGACAGACTTTGTACCTATTCTCTAGGTCTGGCCCTAGAGAGCACGGACCAAACAGACGAGTCTGTTACTGACTCTGATTAGAGAGTTATTAAGTCCCACCAGAAAGGTGTAAGGAAAAAAAGATGGAATATAATGGCAGTCTAGAACAAAATACTTTCAAGAGTTCACATATGCATGGAATCTTAAAAACAGCAACTGTTTTGTTTCAAGCTAGAAGCTTTGACCTAAAAAATGAGTCTTAATATTGTCAATAATACTTCAAAAATGAGGTACAAATATTCTAATGCATAATGCTACAGAGGTCTTCAAAACATACCAAATGTTTTCATGGCCCTTCTTCGGCCGCCATTACTGACCCAGAACAGAAGTCACTAAAATGAGAGGGATACACGGCCTTTGATTCCTGGAAAGAACAGGACTTACCACCTCAGACATGTGCTCGGGAGAGAAGCTCCCACACCCACATTCCTGAGCATCGAATCTTCTTACGCGCACGCAAACCACTGGACAAGGCTAAATAGGGAAATCAACCCGGCTGCTTGGTAGTGGAGGTGGTGGCCAGAAGATTCTTCTCGAGTTTAGGGTTCTGAGATTTTACTTTACAATCATGGGCTTGATTTGACTCTCAAACCTCACTCAACAAAACTTCCCAATTATTTTAAGAGCTTTGTAGAATGAGAATTATGAAAAAATCTCATCACAAACCCCCCAGCTGTCCTATGATCTGGTTACACCAGAGGTCCAATTGTGGCTCTTATTCCGTAACACGAACAGGACCTTGTTAAAATGCCGCAAGAGACCTTCCCCTCTGAACAGCAACAATGTATGAAGACTCCTGCTTTATTAGAGCAAATAAACATGCATGTAGGTGAGGTTTACAGTAGAGAGCGGTAAAGGCAATTCTAATATAGGCTCCTCAAAGCCTTCCTGGAAAAGCCATCATTACAGGAAAACAGTCCTAATTCACCTGAATCTGTAAAACAGAATGAATATAATTGAAACCTAACTACTGCCAGTAATAGTTAAGCTACCCAATACATAAATACATAGTGACGTCAACTCCTGAGAAGTAAGGTGTAGAAGTTCGGCTTTTCTAGACTCTGAGTATTTGATTCATTTCATGAACAACATATAACTGATGTTCTTCATGGAGGGGAAGGCAACAGAACTTAGCCTTCAGTGAAACTTGAACATGGCCATGGAGTGAGCTCATAGGTTCCACAGTACTAGACAGACGGAATAAGCCCTATTATACCACTGTCATGAAAAATACATTTAGCAAGAGTGTTACTGATTCTCAAAGCACCTGACCGACAACATATCGTCACCACGCATGTCTGAGATTCACCACATGGTACAGTAATCTACTGACTCACCTGCCTTCTGTATTCTTCAACTGGATTATAAACCGTCCATCCATCCACGTTAAACTTTTCTTCATTTAAAAATGCAAATATTGGCTACAGAAGGCAAAAAGAAAAAAAAAAAAGGACTTCAAGTTCAGTGTAAAGGAACTAACAGTCTACTAATACCTCACCCTTTGATTTTTCACCAGATTTTCCTACTATGAAATCACAACCCAAACCAAGACTTTCAACCAAGAAATAACAGTGGAATATTCGGGTTAGACTTATGCTATATTCTATCTTGATTAATATTACTTTTGAGACCTCAATTTTCTATGGCTACAAACATCTCTTTAGGTGTTTTTTTTAAATGCTTTTGCACAAAAATCAGATGATTTCCAGACCCCAAAAAGCCTATCCATTTCAAGCAGTATTAGCAATTGATTGGGTAAGAAGATACTAAAAATGAAAATTCAGCAGTGATTATTACAGAGTACAACTGTCTCAAAAGGAAACAATGACATGTTAGCCTATTAAGAAAGAGATTGAACATTAGGAAAATTCTTCATTGTTCTCTGTGAATTCTGAATCAATGCCCTGGTCTCTGGGACGACAGGCCTCAGACCTCCCATCTCTTCTGTATGCTCATTCTCACAGTGATATTGATGAATTTCATGGTTTCAAATACCATCCACACCCTGGTGACTCACAAATACCCATCGCTCTCCAGCCCCCACTGTGACCTCCAGATATGGCAACGCAAGCGACCACTCCACAACTGCAGGTGGCCTCAGAGGCAGCTGGAGGATGGTGACGTCCACAACTCCTACCTACTCCTGCTCATCCCACAGCCTCCCCATCTCAGTAGATGACAGCCCCATCCTTCTCAGTGATTGAACCAAAAACCTTGGCATCACCCTCATCACCCCACTGCTACTACCCTGGTCTAAGGATCTACCAGCTCCACTTGGATTAGTATAAGACCTCCTAATTAATCCCCTGCTTTCATTTTTACCTCTAAAGTCAGAGTAATAGTGTCACAACCTAAGTCACATCAAATCCTTCCCCCGCCCCAAATCCTCCTGTGGCTTTCCATCTCCTTTTGGGTAAAAGTGGAAGTCCTTCCAGTGGCCACTGTGGCCGCCACCATCTGACCACATCCCCTGCCACGTCTCTGCTCTCCTCTTGCTCAACCCACTTCAGCCACGCTGGCCTTCAGTGCTGCTCCCTGACAGCACCAAGCACACGCTGATCTCAGGGCCTTTGAACCTGCTGCTCTAGCTGTCTGGAGTCCTTTTCCCTCAAGGTTTCCTCCCTTACTTCTTTCACATCTCTGCTCAAATGTAACCTTAATCAGTGAGGCTTTCTCTGACATCTGCATAAAAACAACAGGCTACCCCCACAACAGCACCCCGCTTCTCCTTCCTATTTTATTTCCATCACTTATGACCATTTGACATACTACAGATTTACTTGTTATTGTTGGACCCGTAACTGTCCCCTCCCTAGACCACAGGCTCCATGAAGGCAGTTGCTCTTTTCCCGTCCCGGAGCCCCAGTAACTGGAATAGCACAGGTAAGATATGTATTTGCTGACCAAATGAAGACGGGAAATCTTACACAGTCCCTGCACATCGCCTTCACTGGAGGGACCATGTCTAGGCACTTTCCTCTAGGTATCTTCCCTCCACCCGTTTGCCTATTATCAGCCTAGGACCTCGAATGTCCCTACATTGCAATTTCTGGAAAAGCATAATTTTGCAGCAACGGTTTTCTGTATTTAAATGGCAACAGGTTTAAGTGAAAACTGATCATGATTGTGCTCTCCAGACTGTCTTCTTGAACTTTCCAAAGCATGTGGCGCCCGCAGGAGGCCTCATCTCTGGGAGCAGTAGGCTCAAGTGCAGAGTGTTGGGTGGCCACACATTAACAGTGATGCTGATCTAGCAAAGCCATTCGTTGAGGCTTTCAGCTGGCACTGAAGCCACAGCAATACTTCATTATTCAGTACCGCCAGGGAAAGCGAGTGATTTCTGTTAACTGAAGTTTAACTCAAAAACAGAGGGACTTTTGGTGAAAATAGCACTGAAATGTATAGTGCGCTTTTTCACCCATACACAGCATCTACAGAACATGTCCAAACAGCCTCTTGGTGACATCTGAGCATGGGATACTGCACTGGTCAGCACCTGGCCCAGGAAAATACTCAGTATTGCTGAACACTGTGCTGGTGACATACTTGTAGACGACATCAGGCTGTACTGTCACTCACTGCAGAAGAAAACCTAGAATCTGCTTTCTTGAACTAAGCTCCTGATCTCAACATGGTTTTTGTGCAGTTTTTGGTTTTTAGTTATTTGCATCTTTCCTACGAAGCTCAAGCAAACATGGCAGCCCTTTGAAAGAAAGAATAAAACTGCTCACTCAAAAGCCAGATAAAGCTTTCTCTCCAGAAAAATCATGTGTATTAATGCCATCAGTATCCTCTAACTGGCCAGCAGCATTTTCAATGTAACATTATTTCTCCATAATGTTAATAATAAAGCAGCCCTTCTTTGCTTTAAATAGTCTCTTCTGTCTTATATTAAAATTACTGGTAGGTGTAATGTAAGTATACAAAATTGCTATTATTAGAAGATGAAGTTCTACAGCCCAAACCAAAATTATCTCCATAATGTCTCCCCTTTTTTTTCACTGCTGTCTTATACTCTTTCTTTCTTTCTTTCTTTTTATTAAAGTATAGTTGGTTTACAATACTGTGTTAATTTCTGGTGTACAGAAGAATGATTTGGTTATACATATAAATTCCTTTTCATGTTCTTTTCCATTATAGGCTATTACAAGGCATTGAATATAGCTCACTGTGCTATACAGTAGGACCTTGCTATTTATCTATTTCATATATGGTAGTCAGTATCCATAATTTCTTTAATGTCTGAATACAAGTAATATAAAAGATTGTTATTAATATGGGAATGATACAATGTTCTCAAGGTAGCGACCTATCAAGTGGCCTTTCTCATGAAATTCTTCTGGAATGGTACTTTGCATTCTGAGTGACACCCAGATACACAGAATGAGTCAATGACTGACATCCTTTAGCCCTGAAGCACGTCTATGAGAACTCTGTGACATAAGAAGCCCAGGTTACTCTTTAAAAATTTTTTTTATTTTTTAATCTATTTTTTTAATTAAAAAATTTTTTTTGATTATTTTATTTTTATGGAGGTCCTGGCTATTGAACACAGGACTTCATGCATGCTAGGCATGTGCTCTACCACTGAGTTCTACCCACCCCCTGACCCAAGTTACTGTTGATGCTAAGAGCCAGACTTGGACCTCAAATATTTCAGGAAAATTTGTGAATTACATAACAGCCAGATATTTCTTGTCGTGAAATACACAGCAACAAATCTAACACTGAAGTGGACCTTCAGGTGGAAAAGACCAGGCGCTCAAACCAATTATTTTAACCATCCAAATAAAGTAGCATACAATTACAGGAAAACATTTTCTTTTATAGAAGCACTACTTGTTAGTTTTTACAGGAAAACACAATGTGAACACTAAGCTGTCATTAACTACCTTGGCTCTACTGAAGCAAGTGCCCTACAAGAACCAACACTGACATTTTCTAAGGTTGAATGTACAGACCTTACATCCCAGATATTTTAAGTTTTTCTTTTTTCCCCTTAAAGATTCAGCAAAGAGAACAAAGCAAGAAATTTAAAACACAAGTTCTCAATAGAGTAACATAAAAGTGGATTATTACAAATAAAAACTACTAAGCATTGAAGCAAGGCCAATAAAACCCATTCATCTGTACCTCATTAGCAAAAAGTACAAAATTCCCTACAGGTGGGTGTTACAGGGCTAATTACAGCTCCCATCTGAAAACTGCTAAAACCTAAAGCTAGCAGGTTATGTGCCTTCAGGTTTATAGCTGTCATTTATCTTCTCCTACAGATATACAGTTTTGAAGGCTTTGAGTCCTTTAGAACTTACTCCGCAGGCTGACACCTTCCATAATCACTCCTGACTACACCCTCGGGTCAGTTGGACCCTGGGTTTGGGACACGCAGTCCCACAGGGAGGACTGGTTCTAGAGACTCTCGGTCCTGAGCATCAGTAGGCAGTCAGGTTTGCCAAGTGGGTGATGAAGTCCCTCGTTGAACCCATATCTGCACTGACTTCGCGTCAGGAACGGTGCAAAACCTGAGGATTCAGTCCCAGCTCAGCAGAGCCTCAGGCAGGGGAGGGGCTGGCTGAAGGTCAGCTTTCACTGACGCTTCTGGAAGCCCTCCACTGCTTTCTTCTGGGCCTGGTCCTTCCCCTAGGCTCTGCCTTAGGATCCAGGGGTAGAGGGTGCTTTCTCAACATGCTGGGCACTGTCTATGCCCCTGCTCAGCCTGCTGAACCAGACCCTCTAGGGGGTGATCACCCTGACCTTGAAGGACCATGGGGACCACACTTGCCTAAGGGTTC
Organism: Camelus bactrianus; assembly: GCF_048773025.1. Taxonomy (NCBI): domain Eukaryota; kingdom Metazoa; phylum Chordata; class Mammalia; order Artiodactyla; family Camelidae; genus Camelus; species Camelus bactrianus. The sequence goes on along the minus strand of NC_133575.1, from coordinate 114,437,099 downwards.
TGGGTGCTCAAGCTCCCTGGGGAGCTGCTTTAGTTTTTTTCTTTTTAAAAGTTATTTTGAAATAGTTATAGATTTACAATAAGTTGCAAAGAAATGTGCCAGGAGGGCCCAGGCACCCTTCACTCAGCCTCCCTCACGTGAGCATCTTGTATACGCAGAGTACAGTTTCCAAACTGACAGCAGAAAACATACACACTCAGGGGCTTACCCCTGGCTTCAAGTGAGCAGATCTTTATTTGGCTCTATATTAATATTTGGGCATTTCACCAACTCAGATTCCCGCTAGTCAAGAGATACCAGGCATGCAGACTTTAAAAAAAAAAAAAAGCAATCATGTGCATTTTTTCCAGGATTAAAAATAGCACAATGTAACATTTGAAAAATGTTAAAGGACAAAGTTGAGATGAAAATCTCCAATTTCACACTAGGGATAAAAACAGCTCTGACAAAGAGAATGTAGCTTGTCATTTTAATTTAGCTACATTTATCACCGTTGTGTCTTGTGGGAGCAAACATCTGAAATGACAACAGATTTTAGCTTTCACTTAATTAGCCATTATTTTTAAATGGCACTATATATAGAGAGATGTGCTGACTCGTTTTAAACATCTAGATTGCATTTATTCTCATTTAGTAGGATCTATAAATACTGAGTGATTCACGAGTTTTCCTCTTTGAGGAGGGAGAGCTGTCTGCCACTGAATCAGGATTCCTAGATCTCAGGAAGCTACCTCACAGATGTGAGCTACCTCACAACCAGCCTCTTCCTCCAAAGCTGGTTGTGTTTCAGAACTAGATGTTTAAGAGTCAGATTCATAAAAATTAAATATCATTCAAAGGGGAGGTGGTCACAGAAGAAAACAATTTTTGCAGTATTCAGGGAAATAAATTGATAAGCTATGCAGATGTAATAGTGTTTTTGGAGGGAGGGTATAGCTCAGTGGTAGAGCCCATGCTGGGTTCAATCCCCAGTACCTCCATTTAAATAAATAAATAAATAAATAAATAAATAAATAAATAAATAAATAGTGCTTGAGATTTACAAAATGTTAACCATTATATATATAAAATAGATTAAAAATAAATTTCTTCTGTATTAGCACAGGGAACTATATTCAGTATCTTATAATAACCTATAATGGAAAAGAATGTGAAAACATTTGTCTGTATATGCATGACTGGGACATTATGCTGTACACCAGAAACTGACACACTGTAATTGACTATACTTCAATTTAAAAAGTTAAAAAGATAAATAGTGCTTTCAAATGATGCTGTCACCATACAAAGGCACGGTCATCAGCGGACATGATTTTTAGAAGAGCAGATCTTTTAATAACGCAAACAAACTCCATCTTTGACGACTCAGCCTTAAAAATTTTGCAGTGTTTGAACAGGAATTTAAGTGAGCATTTTTTCTAATTTGATTTCTGAAATTGAAGATGTTCGTGGTTTTTGAAAGCTTTCACCTACAAGTTAAGGGTGCAGCAATGTAAAATTATCTCATTTTCATCTTTTAGATTACATTTAAGAAACAAGACCACCTTCATGTAAGAAAAAAAATGCTTTCATTTAAGTTAGGGGAAAAAAGTCTAAAATGTTAAGGAAGAGCCGTAGGAGGTATTGAAACTTGGCAAAGATTATAATTCTAAGTTAACATCTTCACGCTAGATAGTGATTTCAGCCTCTTTTCACACGACTTGACATAGTACGTTAATTCATACACCTGCATCAAAAGCAATTTCATCCCAAAATCTGACAAAAGTCTCAGAGGTCAAAAAGCAACTAGTTCATGAATTACCATCCCCACTTTTGTTTGCATAAATAATTCTCCTAGTCCTATTTCTACCACTCTCCCTGGAGAAAATGGCTTTAATATTCACTGTTACCTTCATATATAAAGTTACATATTCATTTATTCAGGAAAGGACTACAAAAGTACATCTAAAATGTCATTTGAAATCATTTTGGAAAAAGCATTCTTTACTACTTGTCCACAATCATAATCATTTAAGGCTGACATTTCTCAGGGTTTATCCGCTGCACCTCTTCTCTGTTAGTTCTCTCTCCTGGCAATTTTGGTCACGTCTATGAAAATGCCAATGATCACATCTAGATCTACCAAATAAACCTCTCCCCAGGGTAGCCATCCAGGTCTCGGCAGCCACCAGCCTACACGGTCATCCCACAGACACTTGCAACTCAGCATATTCAAAATGGAACTTGCCATCTCTTCCTCACTCCCCTCCTGTATTCCCTATCTCAACCCCTGTCCCCACCATCAACCTGTTTATACAGGCTGGAGTCTTCCTGCTCAATCATCCCATCCCCCCCATAAGTATAGTCGGTGAATAAACAAATTCTACTGATCTTCCAGATCTTTCTCAAAGCCATTGTCCCCTACCCCCTCCACTGCCCCATTTCAGGGACTACTCATTATCACTCACCTCGGTGACTAACAAACATCCCCAGAAATGGGCACCTGTCCCTCTCCGTCCACTCTGCATGCCACAGCCCAGGCCATCTTTTTGAAATAGAAATCTAATCTTGTCACTTTCCCTGCCTAAACCCCTTCAATGGCTCCCCTCCCCTTCAAACCAAAAATGAAACTTCTTGGTGGGGAACGTTAGGCTCTGCAAGCTTTGGCCCAGCTTCCCCCTCCAGTGCCATCCCTCGCTGCTACCCCCACACATACACCAACTCCCGGACTCCAACCGACGTGTGGGTCCAACCTGTGTCTGCACATACTTTCCTGGAGCTGGCCATGCCCGTCTCTGCCTGGCTAACACCGCTACTCATCTGTCAGGGCTGCTCCCTCTTAGCAAGCCTTCCTCAACACCAACCCCCTGACTTTCCCCTCTCCTGGTATCTATCCTATGCATCTGCATCTGTATTGTATGTGGTCACTTGTCCACATCACCTGGCAAACCTGTGCTCCTTAAGGACAGGGAGTGGCTATCAGCTCCAGTGCCCAGCACCCAGCCGTAACACAGGCATTCTGTAAATGCCTGTTGGACAAAACTAGGGAGGAAAGGAATGAAAAGGAGGAACAAGAGAGGCTCGCTCTACCAGACCTTACATCTTACACAGCTTCAACAGCTAAATGACTGTTACTGGTGCATGAAGAGGAATTGATGTCAGAAGCAAAACATTCAGAAGTAAAACCTGGTACAGAGAGGGATTTGGTGTGCGATAAAGGTGACATTTCAAACCAGGGACCAGTCATCAAATGGTGTTGCGACAAAAGGGGAAGAAAGAGTTGGATCCCTATCTTCACGACACCCTTGAAAAAATTCCAAATTTAACTATTTAACTTTTTAAAAAGAAATGAACATATTAGAGGAATATGGGATAACTCTTTTTAATAACGCTGTGTGGGGAAGACCTTCCACCTGGGATAAAAACCCAGAATCTATAAAAGAAAAGTGTGCAGACAAGAGTTACCCTAGCAGGTCTGAGATGGTTCTCCTTAGAAAGGCCTGCTGTGTCGTTCACCCTTGGCTGGCATCTGGGAACCTGGATTTTGGGAGGGTTCCCGCCATTCCCTAACTGATAAGAGTTCACAGTGCCGAAAATGTTTATATGAATAACGTGCTTTAAGCTGAACCCTTGCTTTCCTTCTGGGAGTCTAGAAGTTTGGTACATGCTAGCTAGAGGGTGCCTACGTGACCAGCCCATGATAAAAACCCTGGGTGCTAAGTCTCCGATGAGCCTCCCTGGTCAGTAACATTTCCCATGGGTTATCACAAGCTGTTGCTGTAGGAGTTAAGTGTGTCCTGAGTGACTCTGCTGCTTGAGAACTGTGGACCCTTGCACCTGGTTTCCCCTTGACATCACTCCATGCACCTTTCCCTTTTGCTGGTTTTGCTCTATATCCCTTGGCCGTATTAAATCATACTTGTGAGTATGACTATATGTTGAGTCCTGTGAATTCTCCAAGTGAATCACTGAACTTGGGAGTGGTCTCAGGGACCCCTGTCTCACACACACACAAAATTGATAAATTCTAACAAGTATTTAAAAAATTCTCCATAGTAAAAGCCACCATAAGGAAAATCAGAAGATAAATGGGCAAAATATTTGCAACTCATGAAGAGTTCCTACAACTAACAACAATAGAAAAGATCAAAATCCCAAAAGAAAATAGGCAGAAGCCACAGGGAATGAAGAAATAGAAATAGAAATACAAATAGCTCAAACCTAAAGATACTCCATTTCACTTGAATAGCATAAATACAAAATAGAACTATGACTCTACATGTTCACTTACTATATTAGCAAAGATCAAACAATCAGAAAGTGCACTGGACTGCTGTGGTAGGCAGAATAATGGTCCCTGAGAGATGTCCACGTCCTGGTCCCTGGGGCCTGTGTTATATTACCACACAGGGCAAAGAGGAACTAGGTTACAGACAAAATCAAGATTTCTAATTGGCTGACTTGAAGACAGGAAGAAGAACCCAGATTTCCCAGGTGTGCCTAATGTAATCGTAAGAGTCCCAAGAAGTGGAAGAAGGGAAAGTCAGAAACTGATGAGGAGATGTGATGATGGAAGCCAAGTCAGAGTGATTCAAAGGACTTGACCCACTGCAGCTGGCTCTGAAGATGAAGAGGCCACAAGCCAAGGAATGTGGTGGCCTCTGCAAGCTAAAAACACAAGGAATGGATTTTCCCCACTCTAGAGCCTCCAGGAGGAACACAGCTGACACCTTGATTTTAGCCTGCTGAGACCCATTTTGGATGTCCGACCTCCAGGACTGTCAGAGGACAGACTTGTTTTTTTAAGCCCTGAGTCTGTGGTAATTTCTTACAGCAGCTACAGGAAACTAGTACAGTTGGAGAGGATGTCTGGAAACAGGTGCTCTGCCTTGCTGTGTGTGGGAGTGAAAGCCACTTCCTCTTCCACAAGGGGAATTTGGCAATGTCAGTAATTCCACTTCTAAGAATTTATCCTACAATGTACATGGACACATACAAAATGATGTTTATCCTAGGTTATCCAGTACAGTAGTTTATATAATAGCAAATGACTGCAAGAGATGTTAATATTCATCAACAGAGGATCAAATACAGAAAGTATGGGACACTGAACAGAATACTATGCATTCATATACAGAGTGAAGAAGCCCATTTGGTAGGCAATTTGTATTGGTATATTTATAGACATAGTCAACAATCTTATGGTTACCAGGGGGAAAGGGGGTGGGAAGAGATAAATTGGGAGTTGGAGATTTGTGAATATTAACTAGTATATATATATAATAGATGAACAACAAGTTTCTTCTGTACAGCACAGGGAACTACACTAAGTATCTTACAGCAACTTATAATGAAAAAGAATATGAAAATGAACATATGTATGTACATGTATGACTGAAACATTATGCTGTACACCAGACATTGACACAACATTGTAAAGTGATCATACTTCAATTAGAAAAAAAACCAGTTCTCACAGTTCTGGAGGCTGAGAAGTCTGATATTAGGGGGCCAGTGTGGTCTGGTTCTGGTGAGATCCACTTCCTGGTTTATACAGGACAGCCTTCTTGCTGTACCTCACATGGTGGAGAGTGCGAGATCTGGTTGCTTCTTCTTCATAAAAGGGCACTAATCCCACCATGGGGCCCCACCCTCATGACCTCATTCAAAGCTAAAGCTATCCTCCCAAAGGCCCCAGCTCCAAATACCATCATACTGAGGGTTAGAGCCTCAACATATGATGGGGGGGGGCACAAACATTCAGTCTTTTTATACTTTCTGAATTTTCAATCATGGGCATCCATAAGACATTGAAAGAAATTTAAAGTAAATGCTTGTTGAACAAATGCCCTTTATAAACAGCAGAATTTTCTTATTGATTACTTGGTTGCTACTAGCTCCTATTAATTCACTCTGCTGACATTAGTATATTCACTCAACAAACATTTACTGAGGGCCCACTTATGAACAAGGTATTAAGTAGAGACAAAGATGGCTAAAACACAGACACTGTCTTTAAAGGGTTAGAAATCCTTCAAAGGAGAAAGATGAGGAGGATGCAACTACTGCTCATGTACAGAGGACAAGGGTAGGCGCCGGGGGAGGTACAGATAAAATACTCCAGCGCTCGTGAGGATGCCAGGGCTGCTTCTGGGCAGCTGGGCCTGGAGGGATCGTGATGTCCTCTGAGCTCCCCCAGAAGGATAAGATGACTTTGGACATGGTAACAAGGATGATGACAAAAAGTCACAAATGGTAGGCAAACTCGGAAGATACGAGGCCATCAGCAAACACCACAGTCTCACAGCCAGAACGGAGGCAGGTAGAAAAACAGAAGACTGTGGAGAGCCGTGGCCACACCGTGGAGGAGATAGGTCTGCGCTGACACTGACGGAGGGTGGATGGCTGAGGCTTTAGAGGCAAAGGAACGAGGGCATCAGAGCTGTACCCCTCGGAGAGCAAGCTGACAGAAGGCATGCGCAGGAGTGGCCGGGTCAGGAATGAAGTGGGAGAACCAGCCAACGCGCTGTCCCTGCGGTTTAGAAGAGATGAAAACCTCAACTAAGTCAGGCTGGGGAGGAAGAACCCCCTGGATTCAGCTAATGTTATGGAAAAGGGAACTCTCACAATGACCTTGATTTTGGAGGAGGAGGAAGAGGCAGAGAAGGAAGAGATACCAACAGAGAAATCAGGAGCACAGGGGAAGCTGGAGGGAAAGAGGAGAGATTAACCTTAAACAAATAGTTCAGGGGTCTGCTGAAGTTACGTAGCAGATAGAGGGAAACAGGAAGCTATGGATTTGGAAGCCACACTCGGAAAGGCAGTGCTGGCAGATGTGAGACTGGGAAAGATTACCGTGGGGATGGCATAGAGCAAGAAGGATGTGAAGGATGGACTTTTTCTAGAAAACCCACATTTAGACAGCAGAAGGGAGCCAAGGAACTAGAAAAGGCGGCCAGGAGATCAAGCTTTCAGAAGCCACAGGAAGAGGTGTCTGAAAGTGCAATGGTCTAGATGCCCTAACAGACTTCTGCTGAAAACGTCTAACACTGCTGGATAAATCAGAACCTCCCTTTTTTGGTGGGGGGAAGCATGAACACATTCCCCCACTACCACAAATTATGCAGTCGAGTTTCCCACATTTGGGGAAATCACAGGAGTCAGCACATCCAAAATACGACGGATGTCTTGCTTTGGGAAAACCACCTTTGTGCTCATAGTATCTCCCCTGCCAGGTAAGTACAGAAACCCTTTTTAAAATGCACTAATGAGCTGCCTAGGGAAGAATAAATACTCGGAAGCCCAAGGCAAACTGGGAATAGGAACGAAATTCATGGCCTCTCCAGTTACAGGAGATAGGGCCTAACGCCCCAGGCCTGCCCCCAAGATGCCAAGATGGGCGTCAAACTGGAAACCGCCTTCAATCACACTGCAGCCTCCAGGTAAGGACAAAGAGGAAATTCACCTGTCTAGACGACTGGTGCTGAGCAAAGGAATTCGCAGCACAAGGCAGCCTGTAAGTAGCTGGTGGCCAAAACTCATAAACCTCGCATGGTCCAAAAATATCAAGCAGAGAATTTAATCTGTGACTGTCCCAGGCTGGGAGTGCCCCCTAATGCCTGGCAGAAGGGAACATAAAACCTCCTTCACTCCCAGCCTCGGAGTCTTCCCACAGACAAAGGCCCGAGGAATATAAGTGCACAGGCACTCATCACAAAGCAGCCCAGGAAATGAGGCCCCACAAGCCAGCGACAAGGCCCAGCTGGAGAGAGAGGGGGTGAACGAAGTAGAAGACACAGCAGCCCAGAGACAAAGGGATGCTCCGCACATTTGATGGAGACTTTATCAACATTCTCCAGCAGCTACTCAGTATTTTAAAAAACATTTGAAAGGAGGGGTGGTTAGAGTCAAATGACAGTGCGGTGGAAGAGGCTGAGAATTTGGAGGGTCTGGAGCAACTTTTGAAAGAAGAGCTCCCCTGAGAAGGAGGGCAAAGCGTGGGCCAGCAAGTGATGGGGGCACGGCCGCTGAGGGAGAGGGCAGTGGAGAGAGACTGAAAGAGAACTGAGGGCCAAGTCTTAGAGGAGGCAGGAAGGGAGGAGATTTAAAAGCCTGATTAGACCTTCAATTAGGCAAGCTGGCTGTTTATTCAAGGAAAAAAAAAGTCCTGGCCAGAAAAGGAAATGGAGAACCAAGCCACACTTCAGTGTCAGGCCTCGTCCAGGCGGAGAAGCGAGTGTATGAGGGTGTGTGAGCTGCACTCAGTGTGGCTTCTCGTTCATTGACCAGCTGCAAAGGAGCTTTTTCGCTTTTACCTATTAATTCTGTCATCCAATCTGTAGAAAGTAAGAGTCTACTCCACTTCAGTCTGATGAAAAATCTCAAAGCCATTTATAAATATTTCCCCATCTCTGAATGGAAAAATGGAGGCACAGGGGAAAAAAGTGCCCTCTGTTGTTAATTCTCTATTCATCAGATCATTTATACCCTCATGCAAAAGATCAAAAAAGACAGACACACCCATAGCTCATTTTAACTATCTTTAAAGAATTGTTTTTGCAAGCCAGTCACGCGGGAGTAGAACCAGAGGGGACACGAGGTAGAAACAGCAGTGCTCAGAGCACACGGCAGGCCGTGATGGGGTTCAGCAAAGCCAGGCAAAGAGACCTGGGCAGCGCCCTGCAAAGGGAAGGGCCCGGCCCTGCTTGCACCATGCTGCTCTCACTAAGACCTCGCCTCTGTCCTTGGTGCACACTACCAAGTACTGGCCATCCATCCTCGGAGGCCACTGGTCTCCACAGAAAAGGCCTTGCAAACCCATTGCTTCTCTCCCGAAATGAGAGCCAGTGAGTCTTCTCTCCTGCGCCTATTTCCACTGCCCATAAATGGTCAAATTTACCCAAACAAATCCCAGAAAACGTTGCAATTCTCTGCCAATCGGTGCACAGAATAAGAAAAAGTAGGAAACACCACGATGCTGAAGAGCTGAATCCCAAACGGCAGAGAAAAGTGGAAAATGTAGGAACACAAGCCTGAATAAGCCATTGTACCCTGAAAGCCAGGTCACATATGGAAAGAAAAGAAAGGGAAAACAATTTCTGAAGAAGTCTGTTTATTACATAGCCCTGTTGCTCATATTCCCCATTTCTAGTTAAGATGCTTTCTGGATTTAATGCTCTGAAACTGGAGACTTCCACCTAATCCCTTAGCAAGGTACAACCCCTGGTTTCTTAATAAGAAAACTAACCGTTATCTGTAGAACATCTTTCTTTTAAAGGGCTTCGAATGTCGCACCTATTATCACAATTAGTTTATTAATACTCTTGGGAAGAGTATGTCAGGGTAATCATCCATATTCTCTGCACCTGATGGGAAAACGGGGCACTAGGACAGAAGAGCTGACATTTACTGGGCACTTACTGCGTGCCAGGCACTGTTGTAAGCACTCTACATTTAATCCTCCCCAAACCCCAGTGGAGTAGAGCTGTTATTATCTCCATCACAGATGAGAACACTGAAGCGCATAAATACTACATGATTTTCAAAGTCACCAAGCAGGTAAGTAAGTGATTGAGCTGGATTCAGACGCGGGCCGCTGGTCCCCTTGGCCCGTGCTGGCAAGCGCACAGGAGGGCCCCACAAATGCGTCTTCCTGCCCAGCCTCCCCGACCCGGGGCTGCCAGGCCTCAGGCTCCATTCCTTCTGTGAGTGTACAGCCCACGAGCTGAGTCATAAACACAAGCCCTTCACTTAAACAAAACTTAAGAAAACCCATGCCAGGCCTACAGCTGTAAAGATAGATTTCAGTGACTCTCTTAGCACCTAAATTAACTTCAAACGCATTTTAGTCCACATATTCGACCATTATGCAAAAGACTGTCTTCCAGACTTTCTGGGCCATACACTTTACACCGTCACACACACACACGCACGCACACGGATAACTGAAAGAAACATTTCACGATACCATACTTATATTACGTGTTAGGCTCTTAATATTTTCTCTTCTATTTCATTAAAAAATGCTGCTTGCACCCTAGTAAATTGATTTCATGACTCAATAATAGGTTGAGATTCAGAGTTTAAAAAAAAACCTCCCACCTAAAATTTATATTATCTCTGATTATCCCATCTGAGTAACAAATGAAATCAATGAAAGCTCAACTTTGGCATCGAACATACCAGTCCAACAATTCACCTCTTTATTTTGCTGTAGCGCTATCAGGCTCTGTTTATATGTATATAATTTTTGTTCCTGCCTTAAAAAAAGGTTACCATCAGATCAGAGGCGCTGCCACATTCCTTATCATAGAAGTGTATCATTTACCTAGAACTAGTACTGAGTTCCAATGCAGTTTGAGAAAATGGTACAATTTCTAGTGTCTGAAAAGCCAAGCAAAAACAAAACAAGAAAATAAATGCTTCGGATGAAATAGAAAATGCCATCGAAACAGTTTGCGAGGCTTAGTGGGTTGACATGATATAGAAACAAACAATGGTTTGGGAGTCGACGGTGTGTGGCTAAACCACTCAAGTTCAATTCGAAGTTTAAGTCCCAAGAGAACACACGGAGCGGTGAAAATACTAATGGGGAAGGAGGCAAGAGAGCCAGGGTTGGTGTGAAAGAAAAAAAATGCATCCATACAGTGCTTTCCCCTGGCTGAATTTGGAACCCAGCGCCCTTGGCCTGTGGACCCCATTTTGTGGACATAAGAGCAAGTTTACTTCTGACTTCCAGTGCCAAGCAAAATCACTGAGATAATCCGCAGCTGCTTTAACAGTTTCACTAATAATAACAAAGTGATATTTTTCAAGCAGGGGCCCTTTGTCTTGTTCAGTGCAATCAGGCTTAGATTACGCTTCCAGGAAATCCCTTTCTGCACTCTCGCATTCCCCACTGTGGCAGTTTGGAAACTTTTCTTCCCCTCCTGTCTCAGGAGAATAATGGTCCCTTCTCCTTTCCAAAACTGCCCTCCAAGCCGGGCTGAGCCCCAACCCCCTCTGCCAGCCCCAGGATCCCACTCAATAAAGGAGTCCTTCCGTCTCTTGCCCTGAAGACAGGCGAGACTCCTTCTCCCGCCCGTAAGCATATTCCTTCATCTTTTCCGGATTCTAAGGGAAACACTTCTTCCCTCAACCTGGCTGCTAAGGAGGTTTTATGTTCCCTTCTGCCAGGCATTAGGGGGCACTCCCAGCCATCTACTGTCTCTTTACACCCTGACCAGCTGGGGTCTGTCTCCTCCACTCAGACCATTTTCTGTGATTCAAAAGAGTTCAACGAATGTATGCTGGGCACTGTATCAGGCACTCGGGGTACACGCTAAGGAAGGAAGGTTCCAGCCTCAAGCAGTCCACAGTTAGGGGGTCCGGTCCCCAAGGAGCTCATCATCATCATGTCTAAAGGGCTTTTCCTGATCCTCTCCCCTCCTCGACCCTCCACAGCACCACACACCCACGACCACCTTCTGAAACCTCCCTGTGCCGTCGGCCCCCCGCAGACCCCACCCTGCAGGCTCTGCTCTCACCTCTAACCCTTTTTATCCACCTTGCTGGCTCCTGTCCCACCTTCACTCCACGCAAACTGGTTTGGGACCTCTCTATTACACACCCAGGTTCCTCAGCCTGGGACCCACAGGTGAGCTTCCAAGGGGCTGGGATTACCCTAAGATTGTACGTCAAGTTTTGTCCATTCGTGCCTCTTTCTGGAGACGAGGAACTCTAATCTACACCATATTATCAAAGGAATTCATGACTCCCAACAGATGAAGAACCACGATTCCAGACCTAAACCTCTGGGCTCTTTTCTGAGGAGCTGGCCTGCAAACACTCCTGCAAATTCTGCCAAAGGACGCCAACTACCCCGCGAGCACAATGGAGGTCACCGCTCCTCCCGCCTCGCCCTCTCTTCCACCTGCTTCCCCAGACGGAAGCCTTTTTGGACTTGCCTGCTCCTGTCATCACTCAGGCTGCAGACCTTAGAAGGAAGGATGATGCAGCCTTCCTCCCTGCTCTCTCGGATCAAACTATCACTCAAGTACGTGGTCTCCACAAGCACTACCAGTGTCCTGACTCAGGCACCGTGGGCAGCATCCCACCCGACCCTCCGACTCCCCTTCTGGCTCCAAGAGTTCTCTCCTCTCCTATCTGTTCTTTGTGATGTTGTATTCAGTCCCATCACTTTTTTCAAAACCTTCAGCAGGTGTCTGTTTCTTCCCAAACTGCAAGCTCCTTACCCTGGCAGAGCACTCCTCCCATGAGCCAGCTTCCCCCACCAACACCCTGTCCACGCTCCAGCTGAACATCCCTGCCCTCATAAGCGCCCTGCCATGCTTCCAGCTTTCCATCCGCTGTGCTGAGGGTCAGGGTCTGGGCTCTGCCTGAAATTCCACTTTCTCCACCATCCTTGCCTGCTGGGAATGATAACTATCCTTCAAAGCCCAACCCAATTCCATTCAAGCTTTTCCAACCTGGGCTGCATATGTTCCTTCTTCCTGTGAATCCCCCCAGCAGGCTTCCTCGGCATTTCTCCTACCGCACTGAACGTCGAGCATCCTGCAGCGCAGCCACACATTTGCCGTATCACTCCTGCCATATCCCCAAACGGGACTAGGTGTCATTCAGCCTACAACTACTTCTCCTCATCTGCCTTCACTGCTGCCCAACAAGGCACAACCCACTACTCGGAAATGAACTTGATTTATGAAATAGTTGCACAAGTTGAATGGAAAAGTGGGGCTAATATTCCAAAAGCCATGTCAATAGCTGATCAGTACCTTCTATGTTTTGGTGAGTAGCTTAGCTTTTTGGGTTTTTCTTAAGATGATTTTTAGTGGTTCAGACTTAGAGAATGTAATTTCCCCAAACACTGTGTGAGGTAACTCAGTTCACCGTTTTCCTCCAGCTTTTCACTTTAATGACTTCCTCCAGAAATAAGCAGGGATTCCCAGCACAGGTATGAAAAATAAGGCAAAGTACCACAGACTCGAGACATAAACCCCTTCGTGTGGACCACTCCAGTGACAGCAATCCAGAACCCTATGCTCTGGTACTAGATCCACAATATCCACAAATCCATCCCATCTGTTTCCATACAGTGGATTTTTCCTTCACTTTCTACTAAACCTGTGTTCAACAAAAAAGCTGCACCATACAACTCCCATGCAGAAGTCATTATGCTGATGTCAGAGAGAGAAATAAAGGCTGATCCTCACCTTGATAAGCTCACAGTATAGGAGTGGGACAGGCACTTACTACAGAATTATCACATAAGGCAGACTGAGTGAGATAAATGCTCTAATAGAAGGACCACAAAGTCTAACAAGTGAGAGGGAAGATGAACTCCCATCGTGGCAGGGAAAGGACCGAGGGCTGAGCAAGATGGTGGAGGATGGGCTTTAAAGAGATGAGGGGACTGCACGTAAAGGGGACAGGGAAGCATAAGAGTCTGAGATGAGAAAGTTCTATGTGCACTAGAGGGGCATGGGGCGGTCCTGTGTGGCTGGTGTCTAGGGTGTAAGCCATGGAATTTTTTGTATGTGGAGAGTGGGACATAGAGTGACATAATCATACTTTTAAAAAAAGATGAAAATCAGTGGCATTGCAGAGAAGTTGGAAGGGAAGGAAACTGGAGGAAGGGAAGCAAGTTGGGAAGCACAGGGAGAAATGGAAGAAATAGTTGAGAGTTACTAACGAGCAGAACCTACGGGACTTGGAACATCTGGCAACGGAACAAAGCTGACTTCCTAAATAAGACACAAGGATGTGATGTACAGCACAGGGAATACAACCAGTATTTTATAATAATAACTTTAAATGGAGTATCATCTCAAGGTTTTTTGATGTTGTTGTTGTTGGGGGTGGTAATTAGATTATTTATTTATTTATTTTATTTTTAGTGGAGGTTCTGAGGATTGAACCCAGGACCTCGTGCATGCTAAGCACACGCTCTACCACTGAGCTGTAACCTCGCACCTGGAGTACAATCTATAAAAATACTGAATCACGATGTTGCACACCTGAAACTAATGTAACACTAAATCAACCATACTTCAACAAAATAAATACATTTTTTCCCATCTCTTTGTTTTTTCCCCCCCATTTTTAAAAATTGAAGTATAGTCAGGTTACAAAAAATATGGACCATGTCACAAATCTGCATGTCATCCTTGCACAGGGACCCAATTTTAGTGCAGTGCTGCCGAAGCAAGCACAAACGTAAGTAAACTTTATGCCTGGTGTGGAGGAGTGACTTCAAGTTCTCAAACCTGAGCAAGTGAGGATCATCCAAATTGCGTGATATGGAGACTGAACAATGAGCCTAGTTAACAGCAAGGAGGTGAGGGAGACGGTGAGCTTGTGATTCTCACAGACTTCCAGAGGAAGGTGTTTGAGAGGCTCATTAGATTCACTCAGGGCTAGATGTAGAAATCACCCACAAGGCCATGACAGCTTAAGCTATGGATTAAATGAAACCATCAAGGCAAAGCGAGTAACATGAGAAAAGGGCTGAGAGAACCACCGACAAGATGTTGACATTTAAGGAAAAGACAGAGGCAGTGGAGACTGGGAAGGACAGACTAACACAGAAAGCAAGACTTCTAAGAAGAGGGTGGTCCAAAGTGTTGAATGCTGGGGGGAGATGCAACAGAATGACAACTGAAGTGAGTCACTACATTTGGCCAGTAAGAGGTCTGAGTTCCAAGAAGGTACTGCAAGAAAACTGGATACTAGAATGGGCTGGAGGAATGAATGAAGCAGAGATTCAGACAGACGACTCTTTCCAGAAGTCTGGATTCAAGTGAGAGATGGGACAGTAGTTTAGAGGAAAGCTGGTCCAAAACGTGACATCTTTTTAAAGGAGTAAACCCTAAAAGAGACAGGAGATACCAGAGAAAGGGGATGGGGTGACTGATGGAGCAAGACCGTGGAGGAGATGGACTGGGGCCTCAGTGCCTTCAAACCTGCTATGTGAGCCACTCTTTAATCTCTCATCATTTAAGGCCACACTTGCAAAACCCAAGACACGACCCATTCCCTAATTGAATTTTCGTGGATTAGACATACATTCTCACTTTCATAGTAATTTCAAAGATGTGTTCCCATAAAACTCTTTTTATTCTAATAGTTAACAAAATGTTAATACTGAAATACATTTTAAGTCATCTTTAACCAAGAACTGAGAAAAGGCTAAAAGTGTATTCAATGCTGTGATATCATTACATTTGCCTTAAGCATCCCATTTGACTCTATAATCAACACATGACTCATGATGAGAATCCCATATCCCTCTAGACCGCCACTTGCTGTGTTTGCATAATTGTCCTTTCCATCAACCGTGAATCTTCTCTGCCAGAAACAACTGCCGAGGAAATCTGGGTCGAGAGAAGCCTTGTCTCACTAGAAAAAAACTCAGGCCTTTATGGCCAAAACACAAAAATAAAAATAAAAAATAAAAACACAGGCCTAGGAGGAAGTACTACATTACAAAGCAGCTCTTCGATTTCATGATCTTTCGTCACCTTCAGTCTAGCGGGCAGCACTTCGGTCCTATGCTTAAAATAAAGGCATATATATACATATATGTGTACACACACACACACACACACACACACACACACACACACAGAGGAATTATTCCCCTGCTCTCCCCTTAGCAGATGTTTGCATCCAAGTGTGTTTAGAGTCAAGCAGAGGGGAAGGAGGGGGATACAAGGATGCAAGCCAGGCACTACAGAAAAAAGAAGGCAAGACCAATACAGAATATACAGAATGATGGTTTTAAGAGCAGGAGGCGTGGAGAGCTTTATTCCACCCTCGTGGTAAACAGAGTATGAGTACTCAGTCTGATGAACAGGAAGGAAAAGTTCTAGGTATACACATCCTGAATCCTGCTGTGGACGAAGTCATAGATCACAAGTACTTAAATGTGTAATAAGCTTGTCCTGCCAGATATCTAGCAAAACGCTATCAAATGACATTTAAAATGTTATTCCTTAAAAAATAAAGACATCAACCTGCCCTATTCAGTGACAGCCTGCAGTACACAGACCACAGATCGGGACTGTGATGTCATCGTGCTGCACTGCCACACCTGTGCTCACCTGGCCACCTCATGCCTTTGGGAGAGGGCTGGCCAGGGCGGAAGGCACGCTCAGAGGGAGGCCGCCTGGGCTCACCCACCCCACACAGACTAGCGGGGAAGAGGCCGACGCCCGCTGGGAACGGCTGGACCTTCAGAAATAAACACCCTTGCACACGTAGCATGCTGGGAAGCGCAGGGCAGCTTGTAAATGCGAGGAGACACCCAGGAACCCTCCGTGGACACTGAGGAGAACCTTGGAATTTACCAGACTGTGGGCCAGGGGAAAGGCGTATTTCGTGAGGATCTCAAACATGCCTCTTCGGCTGTGGCCTTCCTGCTTCAGCGCAAACCTCAGGTTTCTCATGTCCTAGGGGGCAGAGGAGAAACATGCCAGTTGAGTCTGCAAATTAAGTCACATTTGTTAGCAAAAACCCTTCTATACAACTAAGGGAGTAGAAGATGGACTTAACTTGAATGGGCACTAAATCTAGATTACTAGGGAATGGGCACTAAATCTAGATTACTAAGAAAATTACTTTGTTTTGCATGCTCTTTTGAAATACCTGGTTTAAGAACCCCTGAAGATAGTCCCATCGTGGTCAAGATTGCAAAGACAAGACAACTCATGTTAAAGAGAAGGCAGAGCTAAAATTCCCTTTATAAAAAGAAAAATCAAATGGTGCCTTGCTCATCACTTCTGGGCCTACCTACTCTAACTGGTTTCTGAGGTATTTTAATTATAAAAGAGTATTTTATTCATAGAACTTTTCAAATGTGTATCTGCCATAAAATATAATTTCCAAATTGTCAAACATGTCATTAAAATCCAGATGCTCTCTCCCTCTCCCCTCATGCTTTTAACTTTAAATCTCACGTATAAAAATGAGAAAATGATTGGCATTTTAAGCTCTCTGATAAGTAATGGAATATATTTTTATTATACAATTTTACTCTCACAGAGTTCTACGCAGACTGTGTTAAAGTGCTCCATATTAGGAGTGATTGCTTTTTGCAGCTAAGAATTAATGTTCAAAACCAGATTTTATTATTTTTTTAAATGGAGGTACAGGGAATTGAACCCAGGACCCCGTGCATGCTAAGCATGCACTCTACCACTGACCTATTTCCTGCCCCTCCAAATCAAAACTGGATTTTAAAGATAGTTTCCAACACATTCCCCTTTAATAAGCAAGAAAACCTCTGAAACAGAATCCAAACAAAATAAGCTCCCTTAAATATCAATTTATATTATATATCAAAAGATACAATGTTCTATCTTATTTTTATTTTTGAAGCTGGAGTTTTCTTTAGTCTGGCCCTCAAATCGACCATGGTGCTGGGACTGAGTGATGGCTGGTATCTTCTGCATGGCACTTTCAGTACTTCAGGAGTGAGACAGATCCAGTCCCTTGGATGTCACAATCTTCCTATTTCTCAAAGTCCTTTCTCATCTATTATCTCAAGAGCACTCCTGAAGCTTCCTAAGCCTTTGATGTGTAACGTCAGCGGAGACCTTGCTGTACACAAGGCACCCGAAGATGCAATCGGCAGCGAAGGGGGTGCAAGGGCCCAGGCTCTCAGGCCCCTAATCAGCGGCCTGGGACTCGTCACTCTGTACACGGATGGCATCTGCTGGGCCTTGCCAGCTCCAGGATCCTGTGCTTTCAGTTTTAAAAGCACATCACTTGATAAAATCCAAAAACTGACTCAGAACATATTCCAAGGAAATTGGGGTATCAGTTGTTGTCTCATGATGCAAAGCACTGGTCAAGCAGAAGGAAAGAAAGCATCTCAATAAGATGATACGCTTTTAAAGGGTTTGCCACGAGCCACAAGTACAGTACTGGATAGAGGTCCCTCGGGGCTCAAAGCCTGTGGAGAATTTTCTTCCTAACAGCCTTGGTTCAGGTGACAACTCTGTACGATCATTCCCTTAACCACTCAACCAGAAACTAGCCCATTTTGAGATAAATATTCATTCTGATCTATCAGTGATTCAAACTAATTTCAGTGTGCCACAGTATAAATGATTCAAGCAACTTCATCGGACCATCTGATTCAGATGTAATTAAAGGACAGAAAGAATTACTACCTCATCTTGCCAACAAGAACACTGAAGTGGGAAAGGCAAATGACTCACAGGTGACAGAACACCAAATCTGTAACAGAAATATGAGCATACACTGAGTGGTAAGTTCCACCTGGTCTCCTTAGAGCCTGATCCATCAGGGAAGGACACCTGGGAAAGAGCCTTGTGGCAAGAGTCTCACGGTCAGACCCTCAGCCCACTTAGTAACTGGGCACACAGCGCTGCGCCAAGTCCCACGATAACAAAGAAGTAAACACACTCCCGTTGCAACAGCACTGAAGGGCTGATTTATCGAGGCATCATTTCTATAACACATTTCCAAAGAACACCTATCACTGCTGACTTCAAAACAGCACGCTGTGTTTAGACCAAGCAATCGGGGGTGAGGTATGGAAGGAGAGAGAAGGCTTTGCAGTAGTATGGTTTGGCTCTGCTTTTTCATTTGTTTGAAGCTCCAAGTTGTCAGCAGGGGCTGGTATGGGGCCTTGGGGGGTAAGAATTCACATATTCAGAGCTACCTTCTCCTCTGTGGCTAGACAACACCCACTGGGACTTATCCATCATGTGGAAGTTGCTACTGGCAAGCGGAAATCCCCTTGTGCGGACCTGGTGGAACCAAATTTCAGGGGTTCTAAGTACTTGTTTCGGTAATGAAATGCGGTTGTGTTACAGTTACTGACTGCAGATGAAAGAGGACCTTTGAGAGACCAGAGGTGGAGTCTTTGTCCCACGCAGCAGATTCCCTGTCTATCAATTTCAGGTCTGCTACTAAGAAAATGGAATTCAGCTCTCAGGACATCTGTGTTTCCAGGGAGATAACTGAGTTAAAAAATTGTGCTACAACATTGTTCAAGGACATTGTCTTTGGGCTCAACACTAATTCCAAGAAATATACATATGTAACATTTGAGAATTATGCCTGCCGAGTTGTCCTGAAGCCCTTTGTTCTTACAATAAACAGTCAAAGGGTAAGAAGGTGCTTTGTCCTATTAACTTGGGGAATTAATACTTAAATACAAGTTTTTCCTATTGGTAAGGCAACATACAGGATTTTTTCCAACTCTGTTAGAATGCAAGTCACTTTGAAATCATCAAAATAGCAACCTTATCTTTCCATGGATTCTTTTCTGCAAAATTAAAAAAAAACTGCCTTAAAAGTAAATCCCCAAATTTCTAGGCCCAAAAGGGTCAACAGTAGCTGGGATTATAGATGAGGCTTTAAGGGAGCTTGGATTCAAACAAAAACAACAAAAAGAAGCCAAAGTGGGGAGAGAGGGAGAATTTCAGTTCTCATAGTGACATAATCCTTTGGTTTCTGATACAGTGTACTTGTCTTGATTGTTTACAAACTTGGGACAAAAAAGTATGGCATTCATAATCCAAATAAAAGTACAGGAGATTGGCTTTAAGAAACCACAGTGGAGACTAGGCAAAGGAGACGTGGGTTGGAATTCTGGCTCTTCCATCACCTCCCTCCCCCGGCAACTGTAAGTAAGTAAGCCCACTGAGCAGATGCCTCATTTCCACCCATGGCATGATGGACTTGGACTTGGCCAGGGATCAGTGCACTTGAGCCCAGGTCACTCTTGGTGAGATCTTCAAGCTAAGAATTTTTTAAAAATATTTTAAAAGGGTTGAAAAAACAAAACACAGAGTAAAATGTACACACAGAGATCCTACTGGCCCACAAGCCTAAAATATTTGCTATCTGGCCTTTTACAGAAAAAGTCTGCTGACCCCTGCACTTGATTGATGGTCAGAGTCACCAGAGATACTTGAAAGAGTCCAAACCTTCCAGGACCCAGCCTTCAGAGATGACTTTACAGTAGGATTTGGGGAAGAACCCAAAGCTTTACATTCATAAACCCAAAAAGGGTTTCTCAGGGTACCCTCATGCACACCTAGCTGTAGGAACCACGGTGACAGGTGACCTCCAAAACCCTTCTAGCTCCTTCTAGGACTGGGCATTGCAGTCTTCTGAAATGCAATACCTGTAAAGTAAGTTTTCTTGCAAGAAGGTTTATTCCATCGTTTGCAAAATGATGATCTCACTGTATCTGGACCTGAAATTTTCCAGCTGTTGGGTAATCTTAGCTAAGTGACCAAACTCTTCTTATCCTCAGGTTTCTTGTCTATAAAATGGGGACAGCATTGTCCATCTCAGAGGGTTTCCCTGAGGATGTAATGCAAAGCACCTAGCATGTGTTTGGACCAACAGAGATGCTCAATAAATGGTTATATTATAACTGATTAAATTTTAGTATCACTAAGTCCCTGCTGTTCACCATGCTGAAACAAAACGGGAGCCCACTACCTCTGAAAACAATCTAAGCAGAAGTGAGAGAGGCTGTTTGAGGTAAGAACACATCTGGCTCGCCGAGGGCAAAATTTCTTATATTTCTCCTTCCTTTCAAGGTGTGAAGATGTCTAGCTGGTAACACATCACATGAAGGGACACCAAGAGATTGGGCAAACACTAAAAAGTGTGGAATTTTAATCAAGTTTTCATCCTACTCAGTCAAGCTATCAAAATGACTGGTTTGGGTCCTCACACTTGGTGACAACGGCAGGTCCCTTTCATAGGAACTCTTTCCACAGGAGGTTATGGGAAGCTTGATCATGAAGGACCATTCCAGGGCCTTCGATAAACAAAGGTCTTTGACTTTTTTCTTTAAACCCACATTCATCGTTTACTTATTGTTCAATGCTAATGTGCCATTTTTCACGGAAGAAAGCACTGAATCTCTTACTTTACAGGTAATATCTAGCCCATAGGAATTTTCTCCTCTACTTGTCGCGCCTCCCATTTTTTCGATTCTTGAGATCACACCCAGAGGGACATCAAGCAATAGTGCAGAATCCTGTAATGGACAAAAATGCAAAAGTCAGTATTTCTGTCAGTATAATTAAAACATCAAAAATTTTACAAAAATACGCTTGCAGGGCATTTTGATCTTGGCCCTCTTACCACCTTTTATGAACAAAAATATGATATAGATTGCACATGAAAAAGCAAGCTTCAATATAGTCAGTTATGCCACCAAAATGCATCCCCAGACACCTGCCCTTCTGCACTGCCTACAGAATAAAGACTAAACTCCTACGTGCACAATTCAAGGGCCCCATGATGTCGCTACCAGCCTGACTCCGCGGGCTTCTCTCCTACGACATTCTTCAGTCCGACTCAGTAAATGCTTTCACCGTTCTTCAAACCTTTTGTCTCCAATCAGACCTAGGTGCTTTGTGCATGGTGTCCCCTTGGCCGAGGATGATCTGTCTTTACCAACTGCCAACATCCTCCCCAAGGCTGCAGTCCTGGCTTGGCAAGTATCACCTGGAATGAAGTCCCGCTTCCCGTTCAATCAGACAGAATTGATCCCTCTCTCCTCTGAAGTTCTACAACACGAGATTCGGACTGCCGTGGCACCGCTTGCTTCAAGGTCCTGTGGCCATGAACTTCTGTGTCTGTATTCCCGCATTAGACAGCAAGCACCTGGAAGCAGTGCCCATCTTAGGCATGCGTGCATTTCCCACAGGAGAAGGGCCTGGATGCAGAGCGATGCTTCTCTGTCGTTCCTTATTCACGGCTGAACGCAAGGGGTCCAGAAGACTGCTGGCATGATGGAGGAACGTTCATGAAGTCGTACCACAATCATCACACCAAGATAACAGCAGCTGCCACATACGGAATATCTCATTTGTGCCAGGCACTGCAACGGGGGCTTTGCACACATCATCCCACTTTATCCTAACAACCATTCTGGACATAGGTCAAGTATTCCCATGTCCTGATGTCACAACCAAAGCTTTAAAAAGCCTCAGTAAGTTGCTTAGTAACTGTGGGGAATGGTTGAGATTCAAGCTAAGGTCTGGGAACACACATCCAAAGAGCCATAAAAATGGTCCTACCCTTTAACTCCCATAATTGCATCCCTAAGACCTTATCTTATGGCTGTGGTGCAATGGGGGGAGATGCTACATGCCTGAAGGTGCTCAATGGAGCCAGAGGTGGACATCAGGGTGAGGTAAATTACGGTCAGTCAACTTGATGGGCTAAACACGCAGCTACTAAAATAATTATGGTACATGGAAAAATTAGTTTAAGTGGAAAGAAGCAGCATACAAAATACACTATGAAATATACAATAATGTAAAATATATATTCATATGGACAGATAGAAAGGACTACACAAATTTTTTAATCCAATATTTTCTTTAATTCTGTGTTAGATGACTTTGATAATAAAAACTTTAAAAGCTGCTTACTGAATTTTTGTTCTTTAAAAGATGTCATTTGGGGGGATACAAATAAAGTTAATTTTTTTCTTTTACTTTAAAGCCTTCTCCTTAAAAGACAATACAACAAACTAAGCATTTCTTCATAAAGTATAAATACAGCTCATGGGTGTTCTAGAGATTCAACAAGTATAAGACTGTGCTGTATCCATGCCATGAAATACTGCTCAGCTACAAAAATGAATGAACTATGGATGCACGCAACAGCCTGGAAGAATCTTAAGGGCATCATGCTGAGTGGATAAAGGTTGTGTGCTGTATGATTCCATTTATATCATTCTTGAAATGACAAAATCCCAGAGCTAGAGAACCGAGAAGCAGTGGCCAGGGGCCAAGGGGAAGGAGGGCATGGCCATAAAGGCGCGGGATAAAGGGAGCATATAGCCTAGAAAGGGAGTTTTTCTGCAGTGACGGGAGAGTTGCATATCTTGATTGGTGGTGGCGGTCACATGAATTTGCACATGGCATCAAACGTCATCGAACTGTATGCAAAAACATGCCAAAAACTGAGCCCATGCCAAAACTGGCAAAACTCAAGTACAGTCAGTCTTAGTTAACTGTATTTTGCCAATCAATTTCCTGGTTTTGATAAAGCAGTATAGTTATTGGAGAAGCTGGGTGATGCATACATACGACCTCTCGTAGTAATTTTCTAAGTTCTTGAGAGTTCATAATTATTTAAAAATAAAGTTTAAAAAGTGTAAGAATGGGGGGGAGGATAGCTCATTGGTAGAGCGCATGCTTAGCATGCACGAGGTCCTGGATTCAATCCCCAGTACCTCCAGTGAAAATAAATCAATAAAACAAAAATAAATAAACCTAATTACCTCCCCATCACAAACAAAACAAAACAAAAAAGTGTAAGAGTACAATTCTTGTGGTATTGAAAAAAGAGCACAAACTCTTAAGTTGGACAAAACTGGCACAAATCCGAGTTGTGACATTTATTAGCAGGATGACTTTGGCAAGTTATTGTATCTCAGCCACATTTATCTGTAAAGTAGGGATGATTAGAGATAATGGACTTAAAGTACCTGGCATGGTGCCTGTCACATGGTAGCGAGGTAACAATGGAAGTTATTACTATTATTATAGCAAAGAGTATCTTCATATGTGTAAGACAGAAAAATACAGTGGATCAGTATGTTCTCACAAGCAGCGACATGACTTTCTGTTGGCACCTGTAAGGAGGCATTTTTTAGTTGTTTCCATGGGGTGAGACCACTCACTCCATGACTGAATTCCAAATGCTTAGAGAAAAAAGACACGACTCAGTAACCGTGTACACATGTAGCTGCTTATTACAATGTATTTACTTCTCAATATAATCTAGATATTAAAAACATACTATCAAGCAGTCCATTACTATTCTTAGATTATACTGAAATTTATGAGTGTCTGTTCATCTGTATACCTAAATCTCAAACTTATACCTAAAAATACATAGACTAGACACTAAATAAGTCTGATACTCTAATATCAAGATGGAAGCAAGAATGCTAATTTAAAAAGCAGAGAATTAGGAGTGAGACCTTGCAGCTCTCTGTCCCTGTACAGAGAAAGTTCTATAGCTCTGATTACCCTGACCCAACACAAAGCAGAAAATGGGACACTGAAGAGAACCAGCCAGCTCCTGAGCAAAGACACCAGAGTCTACTGAGGCTACCTGCCACGTTCTCCCCGAATGACAGGTTCAAGATCAGATAACCCAGGAGGCCAAACTGGACGATCGAGAAATAGGAAAACTAGCTTAACTCTCTAGAAACCTGAGTCATCACTTATCTAAATATCATTAAATATTTAAGAATTCTTAAAGGTCCATTCTTTTTTTTAATTAAAGTATAGTCGATTTATAATGTGTGCAGCAAATGGATTCATTTATGCAGATATATATATATCCCTTTTTGTATTTTTTCATTATAGGCCATTACACAGTATTGAATATAGTTCCCTGTGCTATACAGGAGTACCCTTGTTGTTTATCTTCACAGGTCCATTCTAACTCAACATTCTATGCCTCTATACTTCTAAGTATCTAAAATAGCTGAGATGTAAATATACCCAACAGTCTAAAAATATGCATTCATCTGCGCTCTCTCTCGAGTGTATACTGAGTAACAGAAACTGGACTGGATGCTGGGGACCATAGAGATAAATAAGATGTATGTGTTGCCCTCGCAGAGCTCAGGACTCAGGCTGGGAGATGAGACACATGTACCCAAAGAGCCACAATGCTAGGTTGTTAAGTGTTCAGAGTGATTAAAAAAAAAAAATCCAGGTAAAGTGGAATGAGAAGTCAGAGCAGGCAGGACGGTTTCTTACTGATTGGGTCACATGAAGTTTCTGTGGTGATGACGTTAAAGATTACCCTTAAAAGCTGGAATAATAGCAGGTGGAGATTGGCCTTCCAAAAGCAGGTAACAGTGACACCGGTTACACATGTAGGAAAGCATGGGGATTTTATTTAAAAAAACAAACAAAAAACCAAAACCCAAGTGGGCCAGGTTTCAGATAGGATAGCAGGGGAATTCTCCAGGGAGCACCCCAGGGCTTGGATCAGGGTGACTGGGATCCCTAAAATGCGTCTTGAGAAGAAGGCTACCAGGATGGAACACTGCTCTGTGCACATTCATCTAACAGCACCGAGCATACCGCACCAGCAATGGGAGGGTCTCCCCATTGCTTGCAATCCTGGAAGCTAATCTTTCAGGGCAAGTGAGAGGCTATGAGGATCTGAAAGTAGAGAGTGACTGGGGTGGAAAGCAAAAGGAGGAGGTGAGCCATGGGGAAGAATCACAGATGACTCAGTCAGGCCCAAGCGTCTGGGACAATACTGGTCCTACCAAGAGATGCGAAGAATGTCAGAGGGTTTTAGGGGCAAGATTAACATTGACAATTTTAGACACACTGGGTTTGACTGCTAATCAAGTACAGATAGCCAGGAGGCAGCTGGAAATGCAGAACTGGAAGAGATCCTAAAGGCCCCTTAAACTCAAAATGTCCAGAACTAAGCACGTGATACTTCTCTCTCCAAACTGCACCTTCCTGTCTTGGTGGCTGGCACACCATCTGCCCAGTGACCAAAGCTGGAAACCTAGACATCATTCTTGACCATCCCTTCTCCATTATCCCTCACTCAATCTCCATGTTTACTCCTTAAATCAGTCTAGAAACCTGTCCACCTCTCTCCAACTCTACCAGCAGAGGGGCCACTCTAATAGACACAGGCTGCTGTGCGGTGGGCAGATCATAAGGGAGCTCCTTTACAAGAGCACATCTGATGCTACCATTTTTCTGCTTAAACCACTTCTGAAGCTTCTCGGTGCTCAACTCTAAAAACCTAAATCATTAACAGGGTCTACAAGGCTAGGTCATCTGGCCACGACCCACCTCCCCTGCTCATCACTTGTTCTCCCCACCCCCAGCACAGGCACACCGTCATCTTTCCATGCTCCATTTGGTCTCGGGTCCTCTCATGTGCTGTTCTCTCAGCTTATTCTCTCCAATCCAGTCCCTGCCAAGCAGCCAGGGAACTCCTATTCATTCTTCAGACCATGGGGCTAGCATCGTTTTCTCAGGACAATTTCCCAGGCTCCTCCAACAACTGCACTCCCGTACCACTCCCACACACCACGTGCCACAGCCTGTTAGACCCTCGGGTTATGACCCGAGGGTCATTTGAATGATGACTAGAGAATGAAATAACGAATAATGAATAAAGAATGAAAGATCGGGTCTGGCACTAGAGAGCTGGAAAGCAACTGACAACTGAGAAAGAAGAGAGTGAGGACAACTCTGGCGGAAATGAACATTGAGAAGGTAGGAAGGAAACATGAACTGCAGTAAAGGCAAAAGGCAGAAGTGGGAGGAGAACCAAGAACACCTGGAGAAAGTGACAAAGGAGGCAGAGGTAATGAACAACGCCGATCACAGCAGAGCAGCGAGACCTTTGGAACTGAGCAGGGCAAGGGGAGCTTTAATACGGAGCACAAGACAGACCATGAGAAGTGAAGGAGTTAACAGTCAGCAAGCAGAAGCAGCGTGTGTGGACTAATTTTTTTTTAAAGTCTGGCAAAGAAGGGGGAGAGGAGGATAGTAGTATCAGGGCAGCAGGGATGCAAGAAGGTGTTTTAAAATAAAGAGGCTTGAGCAGGTCCACGGGTGTGGGAGCCAATAAAAACCATAAATGTAAGACAGAAGTGCTGGTGGTGTCCAAGGTTTACAGCTCCAGTTGCAGCCAATTATAGAGACTGTGGAAGCTCAGTGCTGCCACTCTTGTCAGATGCCCAGTTCTTGGGTGGCATGAAGCAAACACCTGCCCAGAGTTCATTTCAGAATCAGGTATTTGAGAGACAGGGTCTGATGGACATGAGGGCCATCCATCCATCTTGATTCTCCAGGTCCTGTTCCTGTACTGGTAAACCATCAAAACGCAAAGTCAACAGACCCTGTCATTCTAGTCCCTCACAAAGTTAACCTGGATTCTGTCTTTAAAGAGAGTTTTGAACAGTACTCAAGACTCTCGAGGTAATCCTCTGCTTGAAGAATGAAATCACTATGTTCCTATCTTTTAGAGGAAACCCCAACAGCAAATTTCCCCTTGAATTGAATCCAGGAAGAACGTACGGTTTCCAACTTATTGTCAGAAAATGCAAAGTGTATCCATGACACATTTCTCATCTTTCCAGCAGTCCTAAGACTAGAACAGATTATATCACCCAAGGGTTATCGTCTGCTCGGATGGAAGGCTTAAAAGCCTCTATTCCTTGAGATTCCCATATCATCTGAACTCCATCCTATTTCGAAAAAGGGGTGCGTGCAATGACCAATTTTTGGATGGTGACTCCCCAGTGTGAATGGGGAACAAGATTTCTTCGGCTTGGGGGTAGATCCACAGATGTTTATTTTATTCTTCATAAACTTTCTCTCTTAAATATTTCCAAATAATTTTTAAAAGTAGGGGTGAGAACAGCAGGGCTGGGTGAGGACGCCTATGTGTTCTCATGGAGGAAACAGCCTGAGGGAAATCCAGGGCAGAAAGCGTATGGCTGGTCTAGGGCACAGCGAGCAGGGTACCCAAGCCCGCACTGGGGGATGCCCTGCAGAGAGGTGGGGAGATGAGTTGGGGGGAGCTGCAGAGGACCATGGATACTACGGAATCCAAACGAGGGAGAAAAAGAGCCCCTGAGGGTTTCCGAGCAGGGGTGGTAAGAGTGTACGAATGTCTGAGGGAACCAGAAAGGAGCGGGGAGAGGCCCGGGAGATGGGTGCTGGTGATCACACCTTGGACCAAAAGCAAAAAGGACGGGGCAATGTGAAGAAGACTGCAGAGAAGGGAGGAGGCAGGAGGAGGGGACTCCAGAGTGGCTGGAAGAAAAGGAACACCATCGAGAGGAGCAAGAACACTAAAAGAAGGAAGTGGGAGGGAGGAAGAGCTGGAGACTTTCGGCTCGGCCATGTGCCCGGATGCCAGGTGGCCAGTCAAGGAATCTCCAGCAGGTAGTGAGAACTGAAAAGCTGGGGCCACAAGAAAAGTTGGTGCTAGAAAACCAGGAATGGAAGGACCAGGGAAGGGGCTGGGGTGGCGTCTGCTTTGCCTGGCGGTTGTCATCAGATGGGATGAGGGTGTGGGAGAGGGCTCGGTGAGCGCTAAGAGTTTTGTTAACACACAATGTTATCCCAAGAGAAGTGACTGAGGCCCCAGAGGAGGTGAAGCCTCAGGAGAAGAATGAATAGAGGGAAGTGTGCTGAGGCCTGGGAGTGGGAGAACCTTCCACTGGGGGAGCCGAAGGAGGAGAAAGACAGGGACCAGACGCCCGTCACAACCACCTCTGTCCTCCCCTGGCCCCCAGTGACGTCACGATGGCCACCAGCCAGGGCCTCTGTTCCTTCTTTATCTTACTGAACCTTGTAACGTTTCACTCCATGGTCCGCTCCTTTCCTTCTCGAGATTTCTCTCTTCTACCGACTTCCACCAAAGCCTTCTCTAGGGAGGTTGACTTCTGCTCTGACTGCCGCTTCTTTGGACAGATGTTTATGCCCCTGGGCTTCTCTCTGCAGCCTGCATCTCTTTTTAGGTCACGTGTTCTTCTAGAGGACTCTTGTGGATGCACACATTTGTTAGCATCACCAATATGCTCGGAACTTCAGAAGCTTCAGGCTCACATTTCCAACCGCCTCAGACATTTCCCCCTAGTCCTTGCATGGTTCTAAGTCTCCACGTTCAGACTGACTCCCCCAGGAGGCTGAGCTCCCACGTGTTCCTTCTCCTACAGTGTCTATTGCCACAAATGACAGCAGCTCCAAGTAGTCAAGAAAAAAAATGGAGGGATCATTCTCAATTTAAGTCTTTCCTTCAACGTGCAACTTAAAATGCTACCCAAATCCTCCTGAGCCTTGCGTGGCTGTCCCCTCTTTTCTACTGCAACGATGACTGGATGAGGCCCTTTGTGCTGACCTGGGAAACCAAAACAACTTCCTAGATGGCCTCCTTGCTTCCAGTCTCTCCCTCCCCTAATTGGTCACACACACAGAAATCTGGCTTCACTTCCTGAAACCCACATCGATGTGTCGTTCTCTGCGTGCTGTGCGCGCTGTTGCACTGTGACTTGTAAGACTTCAGAGCCTGGCTAGTCTTCCAGCTTCATCTCTTCCCAGGCCCTACTCCTCTCTCTACCCTTTATGGTCCAGGTCCAACAGATCACTCAGCCATTTCCATAGTATCTGGGGCTTTTCCAGATCATTCTATGTGCAATACAGAAAAGTACCGTATGGAGATGGAAGCTCTCTACCTGATTCGCTCCTCCCTCTCTCCCTCCTACCAGGAAATCATCACCATTCTTCAAGACATGATTCAAATATCACCTGCTCCATCAAGCATCCTGTGACTCATCAGTTGGTTCCCTGCCCTCTCCCTTGTAACCTAACAGCATCACACACCCACTGCAGGCTTTGCCATATTATACCACAATCTCATCTCCATGTCATGCGCCCAGCATGGTGTCAGAGTTCCCAGAGCGCTCAGTGAGTGGTTCTGGAATAGGATATGGATGCATAAAGGAACAAAGGGCTAATTTGTTTTTCTCATCCACAATATCGCCTGAACCAGGACTCCTGGAAGGGAAACTGGAAGCACTCTTGCCCATGGCAGTCCACAGGTGACAGCATATTACGTGCCTAAATAGCCCCTAAATGTGGTCACAAGATCAAACCAAAGCCAAATCTTGGAGCACCCTCAAGGTCAAGAGCTGGCTATGGGACTTCTCAACTCCAAAAGCCATGGTGGTGTTCACAATGCCATGATTTACTAGGCACAATGCTGTGGTCAAAGCGTGGTGATGAGACCTGTTCCCTCCCGGGTTCACTCCCTGAATACTTTTACTGAGCCCCTACTGTCAACTGGATACTATGGTAGCTAAGCACAGAGGGCCACAAGGATTCCCCATTAGTTGAAGCTACAGACAGAGGAACAAATAAATACGGTTAAATTCCTTCATTCTGCACAGCCTGACTGAGCACCTACAACGTGCCAGGTTCCGTACTAGGTTCTGAGAGCACATCGATGAACAGATATGAAGCGTCCTAGGTTCTGAGAGCACATCGATGAACAGATATGAAGCATACCCACCCTTAGACAGACAAGGTAAAGCAGTGAAATATATCAAAGAGGGGACAGTGGCAAGTGCCCAGGAGAAACACATACAGAGGAAAGGGGGGAGGCAGAGGCAGTGGAGGGAGGGTATTAAATGTTTAGGCCAGTGGCCAGGGAAGGTTTCCCAGCAATAAGTGTTAACACAGAGACATGAACAAAGGCTGTGGGGACACATAGAGGGAGTGATTCCTTTGACAGAAGTCGGACAAGGCTCCAGAGAGGACGTGACTTTTTGAAGTGGGTCCTAAAGGACGTACAATGACTTCCGAGAGGGCATCCGGGTAGAGAGAAGAGCAGAGAAGGCCCCCACGCGCTGGGAAGAGGGAAGGGGCTTTGCGTAGCTGGAGAACAGTACCGGGAGCAGTGGGGCGAGTCAGGGCGAGAGGTGTCGGAAGGGTTTGCACACTACACAAAGGAGAGCGGATTTTACTCCAACGAGGGTTTTCGGGTTGAGAAGTAGGCTGGTCAGCCTAGTCCTAAGGAGGCTCGGCCTGGAGGCGGGGTGCAGGGCAGAGTTGAGGGGAAGACCACGAAGGGGAACCGGGGAAGGACGGAAAGGAGTGACAATCCAAAGATCACTGTGCGTCCACTGCCCAAGAGATCGGGGGCTGGAAACCTGCCCCTGACACCTCACGACATGGGACAGGTGGCGCTCCCCCGGCAGTCTTTACCTACCTGAAACAAACAGGGGTCCACTCCAAAATGCCAGTGAGATGAGAGCTCTTCGTCAAACACACAAGAAACATTCACATTGTGCAGCAGAATCCACAATCAATGTTCTTATTTAGGACTTTAAGACACACTAGGATGACTGTGTTTTGAGATTTTCGCATAACCACCAAAATGGCTTTCTTTGTTTTCTGCCGTTAGCTGCTTGTTTTTATACTTGGACTAAATGGTGTGGCCAATCGGTCAAAACATTGACATAAAACTTAGTGGAAGAAGGCAAACATTAGTAGTCAGTGTCAACTGGGTATTTCATTCACCCGCTCCGTGCTAATCCCTATCCTCCAGAGTGCTGTCTGAAAACAAAACAAATAAAGCTGGCTAAGTGCTCCCCCAGCTACCAAAGTAATGCACGCTCACTCCAAGTAGGCGGAGGAAAACAAAGCATGCACAATTCCACCATCCAAATATCCCAAGGACTACAACTCTTGGTGTATTTCCATCTGGCCAATTCTCGACAAGACAGTTTTTGTTTGTTTTCTGCAGTCGAGATCACAGAATAGACCCAATCTTGTCATGGCACCGTGGTTGAAATAATTTCCCCAGTTCATCATCAGTGACAGCATAAAACGGAACCGGGCATGTGTGGCTGCTCAACCAACCAAGAGTCTCAGAGGTGAAAGACACTGTAACACTTGCTCTAATGCGAATTTTTGATAATTCTCGCATATAGTAGCATCAAATCTCTCAATCTGTCCCTATTTGATACTTGGGAGCTGTACAGAATGAATCTCACATTGGCTGGTTATATTATATTATATTATATTATATTATATTATATTATATTATATTATATTATATTATACTTTTGTTAACTCAGCCTATGGGTATGTTAACTTTTTAATCAATCCTATCCAACTACTGGATCAAATAAGCTTGAGCCCCTGTAAAGACAGACCTCTTCCATCCTTTATTGATACAACTGGTTTTTAATAAGTAAACATTATCTACAATGAATTTTAAAGTATTAGTTTCATTCTAATATCTTAGCCAATTAAGACTGCTTCAAACTCCTTCCCCTTTGCTTAAATTAGCATCAAGGTTCAGTGCCACTTACACAGTCTGTACCTCCACCTAACTGCACCTCTGCCATTCAGCCCGTGCTTCTTTGTCAGGGTCTGTCACATGCCTTGATTCCATCAAGACAATGTGTCAGTAACACTTCTGATGTTTTCTTTTTTTCCTAGGTACTTAATCATCTGTTCAAATGACTAATTCTACAGTTGTTGCCAATGATTGCCAAGGGCTGACATCCAGCTCATTGCTCTGTTAACTTCCAGAACCTTCTTTCCCATTCTGGAAAACTAGAACATTTGCTCATATCCAGTCTTGCTTAGAAGCCTGAACAGACTCACAGAAATAAAATGCCCAATCTCAGGACCATGTGAGCCTATGAACACTGCATAAGTGGGCTCCCACAGCTAAGGCAATAAGAGTAATAAACAGCAGCTTTCACAATTTGGACACAGAAATGAACATAATTTTTTAAAAATCAAGAGGCAAACTGATCTAGATTAGAGCTGTCCTGAAGAGACTGTGGGGTGAAAGCAGCAAAACGAAAGCTAGACCCCCCCCCCAGACACTCTCGACATCGCCTACACACAGGCTGCCACTGGGCTACTCTTCCATGTGCCCTGGACCGGTTTATCCCTCCCTTGGTCCATCCCATCAAAATATAGCCTCGCTTGCAGGTGTTCATTCATTCTTTCCCTCCTGGAGCTTCCCGTCTCCATCTCATTGTTTTATCAATGGAACACTGGTTGAAATGCTGTGGCAAACATTTTATGGCCTTGGAATGAAAACAGAGAGTGGCACTAAGCTACGCCCTAGTCATCCTAGTTCTGAGCTGCCAGCTGGCATTTTGTCATTGAACACTTGGAAAGTTCCAGAGCAGTGGGCCTTAACAACGGATTCACATCAGCATCCTCCTCTGCGACGTTTTAAAAAAATTACCACTGTGCCTGGACCAAGGGCCTGGACACTCAGATGCAATGCACCACAGGCTTCTGTAGTGGCTGTTAAGCTCCACAAGTAGCTCTCGTCGGTGCTTCTGGGAAAGAAACACCGCTCTACCCCTGACTTCTCCCAACTAGCAAATGGGTACAGTTACCAACGCCTTCTCAAGCTTATGAGAGACAAAGCTTACTTTAATTCACTCTATTCCTACACACACAGGTGTTAGTGTTAAATGAGCTTTGCATAAGCCAAAAATTAAGAGCTGAGAAGCAAATCTATCCCCCATGTTAATCTGATCTGCAGTCAATCTTGCAAGGTAGAAGAGAAACAGCTCAGCATTATCTTTAACAGTTAGGGTCATCTTTATGGTCTTAGATTCTACTTACCGTTTCCAAACTTCTTAAATAAAGACGATAATTTGTGATGTAAACTCTTCCCTTAATGGGGCCATTGAAAGGACATATGTAAATAACTTCTTTGTCTATTAAGATAAAAAAAGTACCCTAAAATAATGGAAATATATACCAAGATACACAACAAATGGCACTAATATCAACTATTTGCCTAAGAATAACTATAATAAAAAAGCACTGAAAAGGTCAAAAGCACAGGCAGTGTCTCCACATTACCGTGCTACGTTGAGTGGGGCCACATGTCACCTGCAGGCCCTAGCGGTGCTTCTCTGAGCGCACCCACCATGCTGCCACTACCCGGGGCAAGGTGATAACAGCTAGAAAGCGGAAGTGAATGAGGGTACTGACCCTCAGGTGGTTGTCAAGATTAACTACTGACTGCGGACTTCAACCAGAGGATGGCGATTCACATAGGACAGTCTCATGGACTAACCCCTAAATGGGGTTTGAGGTTTGCCAGCGTCTAGTCACACAAACATCACGATGTTTTTAATAAATGAGTGTCAGCAGTAGAAATGTTTCTATAGTCTCTTCTTGCTCTTTTAATAGTGCAGAGAAGAGCTGAGCGAGACTCATTTCCCACATTTAAGTGATACAGAACAGATGGCCAAGAGATCAGCACATCTTTGGTAGAATCAAACATAAGGAGAAACTAAATCAGGAGAGTTGACTTATCATAACAAAAATACATCTTTCTCCTATCTCTCAAGGATGTCCTTGAATGTGTTCATGGCATGCATTTATTTATTTGTTTGTTTGTTTGCTTGTTTATAGTAATTGGGAAATCCCTTTCTCCCCAGGTGCTAAATGAAAAATACCCAGTCATGCTAATTTAATCAGTCGCTGCCTCACTTAAGGTTCTGGTGCTAATACAGAGCACCAAAGCTTCATTATGTGAAGACCACCAAACGGGAGGTAGCCTCTCTATGCTTATCCACAAATTGGCATGGACACATGCCACTGGTTTCCTTTTCAAAACTAGGATCACATGTGCAAGTCAGTGGCCATGGCATAGTTTCTCAAGGTGCATGGCTAACTGATTCCCACAGGCACCCATATAGATGACCTTAATCTACTTAGCACCATGTTTTCAGCCATTTAAGCTGAACAACCCAGATCTTAGTAAACCGAAAGGTTCTCTGAAACAATGGTGACTGTATCGTCACCAAATGGGAATCTGAGAGGGGGATGTCGACTCTAATATAAAATGTGAATGCCCACAACATCAGCACTTCGCTTAGAAGCTGTCAGGTGCTTCTATATTCTTAAGCCGGAATGATCTAGACTTCCCAAAGTAGATATCTTCCTCTTCATATGAATTTATAATGAAAAAATAAGCCAACAACAATCAGAATGTTACATCAACATTACTAACTTCACCTACCTGGCAAAAGAAAGATGTTTTAAACCAATATGGTCTTTTATATTTCAAAGAAGAGAATACTTAGACTTTAAGTTGATCATATTAAGGCATACATCATAGACTGGAAAACCTTAATTCCATTTTGTTCATATAACCTCAAACCATAAGGGCTTATAGCTCCAATAAGAGACTTTCAAGAGAAAATCCACATTTCTTTCCAAAATAGTTCTGTCTTTGGTACAAAGCAAAAAATCTCACTGCCCCAGAGAGCATGAAGCTCTTGAGGGAACTCTTTGATCAAGAAACTCTAATAATAGAGTTCCCTCTATAGTAACACTTTTAAACAAAGCTAGCTTATTTGTCTAAATTTGACTTCTAAAGAGCCACCTGATCCTGCTGGATCTCTCATCAATTTATGCAAATCCAAACTTCCCAGGATCCTTACCAGTAATGCGAGTTTCTCCCGGAAGCTGAGGAACAGCCTCACCCATGTCCCGATTAAGTCCATCCCTAGAAGTCTGGAAACAACACAGTGCAATCAGCACTCATAGCATGACATTTGCGCTGGATTTTAAGAAACTAACCAAAAATACCGTTTTTTTTTTCTTTTAATTTTTTTAAACTTTTTTTGGAAGGGGGAGGTAATTAGGTTTACTTACTTAGTTACTTAATGGAGGTACTGGGGATTGAACCCAGGACTTCGTACGTGCTAGGCACACACCCCACCACTGAGGTATACCTTCCCCCACAGAAATATCGTTTTTAAAGAAAAAAAAAATAGAGAAATATCGACCAGTCTAGGAAACTGGCACAGAAGATTAAAAGAACTGTAAAATACAACTTAGCATCAACATTCATTAGCCGAGTTAACTTTTAGCCTGTAAATAACATTAGCCCACTTTTCAGTAATATTAAACACCCCTTCCAAGCACTTTACAGTTGTCAGTGCTCTGGAAAGTGATAAAAAGTAAATATTAAGTGTATTCTATAGATACACGTGTACTGTGGCAGCTTTTTTTTTTCATATTAAATATTCAGCCACCTTTTATTACGAGAAGGAATGAAAACTTCATTTCAGTGGGACTGTAACTGAGCAACAGTAATTACGGCATCTTCTCACAACGCCAGAAAAAAAGTTACTAAATGTTAATCGGGCTTTTATTTTACTAAGATCTTTCCTCACACAGGTAACTAGGTAAGAGGACAGGGCGGCCTGTCATTGAACTTTTGAGCCAAAAGGGGTCTTGGGAACGATCTACACACAAATTCTTCTCAAGACTTCACTATGGCTCGAGGTCTTCTGGCTTTAAAAGTTTTCCAGGGCATAAGCCTCATTCAATCATTGCAGCCGCTCCGTCAGGCAGGCAAAGTATTAGCCAATAAAGCCAAGGTGAGTTCTGAGAGTCGTGACTTGGATGCCTGGGAAAGGAGTCTTTCAATCTATTCAGCCACCCCAGCGGATCAGAGCCAATGGCAAGCTGCCTGGGTCCGCTGTCCTGGCCAGCATGTCACTAACATCTGTTTGGGCAAGAGGTTTTCTCACCACTGTTTTTCATTCATTGTTTTTACTAGTTGTTTTCCAAAGTCACACTGCAATCATTTCATGTGTGAAGTCAATAATCCTTTCTTTCCTCAAAGGAGTTTCCTGAATATTAAGTGAAACGAACTGCAGAAACACACTTTTGAGAATTACCAAGAGCTATGTGAATGTCAAGTGTTATGAAACAAGAGAAATGCACACTGTGTATTTAGGTAAGATGTGAGCTGTCAAAGAGGGGTGCTTGCTGGATTTTTAATGGTTTTATCTTTTTTATTCAGGTATAAATTGAAAATTCCTAGCCAATTTTTCAATATGTTTCAGTGCTTGCAAGCTAAGCATTTATAACTAGTAAATTCAATATTCATTCACCCTTTACATACCACAGTTCTGCGTCAGGAGAAGAAAGCATAATTCAATCACAAAATAAGGGAAACAAATGTGTCTGACTAACACAGGATAACATGGGATTAACATAAAATGTACTTTTATATTAGAGTAACATTACACAAGGACTTGCAATTGCCTTCTTGAAATTACTCTTTTATTTGGAACTGATCCTTGCACAATAGCAATACTAAAATACAATAAAAAAAAACTTACATAATTTGGGGATGAAAAAGGTCCTTATAACCATGACACCAAAAGCAGAAAATATAAAGAAAAAGATTGATAGATGTGGTTCCATAAAAAATTTAAACCTCTACATTTCAAAATCTAAACACCATAAATATAATTAAAAGGTCAACAATAAACTAGAAAAAAGACCTGTTATATACTTTATTATGACACATATAATGCACATATATAAAGAAATACATTATTATATTGTATGTATTATAAAGAAGTACACACACTATAAAGAGTTGAGTATCATAGTATGTACAGAGCACTTTAAAATCAACAGAAAAGAATTCCCCAAACACCCTGGAAGACAAATAGGCCAAAGACACAAACAGCCACTTGACAAAAGAATTACAAATGAACAAGAAAACGCATTTAAAAAAAAAAAAGTCACTTTTGTTAGTACTCAAGGAAATGCAAATTAAAAGACACTAGTTGGCTCCCTTGATTGCTGGGCATCCCTCCACACTGCTGGCGGAAGTGTAAATGAACCTTTCTGGTGGATAATCGGTAACATGCATCAAAAGCCTTAAAGGGCCATGAATAAAGCTTATTTAAAATCCATTCCTTCTTTTCAATATACGTTCCAATATCTCCTTCTAATTACACAATTTTCTCCTTGACACTTGGAACCACTTTCTGTTAATGTTGTATTTGTTTTGGTCTTAAAATTCTTTTATCATCATCATTAGAAAATAATGCCAGTATTTTGGAAGGTATAACAGCTTGCTAAGTGGCCATGGCCTTCCACTCTCTCCTTCAGGAAGCTTTCAGGGGCAAGAGATTGCCCAGTATCTTAAATGTAATGTCTGGCAGTAGTTCACAAGACAGAAGGTTCTCAAAAATGAAGTTACGGGAAAGGATTTGCAAACAAAACTCACTGAACACATATAAGGTAGTCCACCTTTCATGGAACAAGGTGGGATAATAAATAAAACCACAGGTATCAAAGGATTTACATTATGGGAATGAATAAGGAAATTAATAATTCAAGAAACCCCAAATGGGCACATAATATTCAAATACGAAAAGACAAATGCAGAGACAGAGGTACAGATAAATCTGAAAGCTCAACTTACCCTCTTAATAGACTCATTCTCCAAGGAGTGTGAATTATATTTAGGAGTCGGTGCAGAAGCCATACTGGAAACTCTACCGAGAGAGACAACATTCAGTATCAACTGAATTTGTATGCAATTTCAGACACACTGCAATTGAGAACAGGAGTACACTTGACAGGCCCTATTTCCCTTGTAGTCTCTAGAGGGAATGAGATGCATGAAGGACTAACCCCAGCGTAGCCCATGGGCAAGAGCTCCAATAAAGGTGCAGGGAACCACAGAGGAACAGAGAAGGGGGAGCTCAGAGGAAGACACCACACATGTTCCCTGAATTTTTATTCACAGCCTTCAAACTGTCACCGGAAAAAACCTTAATTGTGCAACAGGCTTCAAATTTCCCCACTTCTTAATTTTTAAAGACAACTTAGAGGCAGCCAAGCCGACTGATATAAAGGGTGGGCAGCTGAACTCACCTTTTTCCCTTTTAATCACTGTTTTCTCTAAATTAAGGCAAGTTAAAGTGGCATGGATTTGATGGAAATCAAATTAGCAAGGTTTGACTTAATCCATATTTTCTAGTGAAAGTATATACTTCATTTAAATAAGGCCTATCCATCACCATTCAGAGATAAATGAAACCATCGTGTTCAGAACACACACAATAGCATCCCAATGCAAGGGTTTCGTTAGACCTGCGAAGACTACAGCAACAACAGGAAGCTAAGTGATGCTGCTGCTGTTTTACTCAGCAAAGTTAACGACACAGAGAGATCCATACAAAGTCACTGGTAGTTAAACCACATCCAATTCAGCAAGGGGACTGGAGATGTTTATTGGATCTTTTGGCCAGGCTCATTAAAAGGGCAACCGCTCACCAACAAAACCCAGCATGGAGAATGTGACCATCCCTTGGTACAAAACCTAGAGATTTGATAGCTGTGCGTTGCTGGTCACTGTCCCTAAGGCCTGAGAGAAGTGACAAAGATGTAGATGAGGGTAACCACCAGGATGAAGAGGCGGCGAGATGGCCAGGTGAGAACAATCTTACAAGCTGCACACCTCCAAGGGCAAGGCTGGGGGGTCCACTTGGATCATGGCTGTATCCTGGCACAAGAGGACATTCCTATTTGGTGAACAAACGACTGATTACGCTCAAAACACACGCTGCTGTAAAACATCATGACGGTGTGAGTTTGTATATGGCTCACCAAATCCCAGAACACTGGAACAAGGAAACTCCTCCTGAGGCTTGAAAATGAACAATTAAGACAAAATAAGATACTTCTTTCTAGAAAGGGATACTAAGCTTTAAAAACCTGAAGCCATGAAGAGGCAGCA
Source organism: Camelus bactrianus (assembly GCF_048773025.1). Lineage (NCBI taxonomy): Eukaryota > Metazoa > Chordata > Mammalia > Artiodactyla > Camelidae > Camelus > Camelus bactrianus. The sequence continues at coordinate 114,397,985 of NC_133575.1, read as the reverse complement.
CAACCTCAAATTAGAAATAACTTTTTTAAAAGATAAATGGATAACTCAAAAATGAATTACATTCAGACAAAATAGTTGACAAAATAGCCTTGAAAAACCTAACCTTAAGTTCAAATCTAAGCAAAATAACCCATTATTTGCCGAGACAGCAGAATGGATGAGAAGGACTAGATAAAGCAAGTCAGATGTCTTTGCCCTAAAATTATTCTACTGACTAAACAAGATTATATACTTGTGGGATTTTCTTCAGGAAGAGAAAACGTAGTCATGGGATGTTGTAATATTTAAAACATTTTAATAAGGCAACATCTTCAAACACATGTTAAATGATTACTGTCATGTCAACAGAAGACATTTCAAATACAATCGACTCAGTCTTTACCTTTCTTCCTGTTTATAAACAATAAAAGAAAGATGTGTCTTCCTATTTTCTTCAATTCTCATTAAAAATACCCTCCATTTAAAATGAACTATAACAGAGCAAAGTCTTCCTTTCCCCCTCATTATAAACTATGGGATCGAGCTATAACTCACATACTATACAACACACCATTTTCAAGTGAGCAATTTTATGGTTTTTGTTACATCCACAGAGTTGTGCAACCCTCACCACAATCGATTTTAGAATATTTTCATCATCCCCCTCAAAAAAAAAACCCATACCCATTAGTAGTCACTTATCACTCTCCGCTCCCCCAGCCCCCGTCACGAATTTGCTTTGTATCTCTACAGATTGGCCCATTCTGGACATTTTATATAAACAGAATCATATAATATGCAGTCTTTACGCCTAAAGCCCTCATTTTCAGAGTTAGAAATGGCTACTATTAAAAGTTGGATCGAGTACAGATCAGAGAAATCCCAGGGTCCAAGTAACACGGGTTAGTTGCATAATGAGGTTTGCTTTCAAATCTCATCAGTGAACCTCTCTCTGTTGAATGATTCCAAAGGATCCCTGAAATGGACAGAAGTTGGAACAGCGTGACACCGGACATCATAGGCGCTGGACTGACTGTTCAAATCCCAACCCTGCAACTCACTATTTGACCTTGGGCAGGTGATTTCACTTCTCTGGGCTTCAGTTGCTTTTATCTCTATTTTACTGCAGCGTAGTTGGGCAAAATGAAGTAATGAAGAGCTTAAAACAGTGCCTGGTATATTCGCTAACAAGTTATCAGTATAATTTTCAATAATGAAAGGAGAATTACTGATTTGCTGATGCCATAACCGATTCTTCTACAAATTAGTCCTGACCCTATACACACTAGGAAGAAAGTTTACTACTACAGGGATAGCGCATGGCCGGTGGTGACCTGGCTATAAAGCTTCTCTCTAAAAAGTACACGAAGTTGGGGAGGGTACAGCTCAGTGGTAGAGCACATGCCTAGCAAGCACAACATCCTGGGTTCAATCCCCAGTATCTCCATTAAAAAAAAAGCAACCTAATTACCTCCCCACCCCTCAAAAGTATACAGTGCTGTGTGTCAATTAAACGTCAATAAAGCTGTCTTAAACTTATCAACCACGGAAAGTTCATCCATGTCTTCACCTGTGAAACACCTCCGTTGCTTTAAATGGAGTTCAATAATAATTAGGAGCTACAGTAAAGTTTACAAAAGTCATCTACCCTTTTGGTTATAGCGTATTTTGCCCCAAACCCCTAAAGATCAAGCTTTAATCCTTTTTATTTTAAAAAACATTGAATTGGGGCTATCTTGGCTTTAAAGTGAAAATTAAAACTTAATTCCCTATATATATGCTAATTTCCAGACTTTAACCAAAGGGAGATTTCTATCATTTTTGATCCTGAAAAAAACTTTCAGGATGTTATTTAAGCCCAATCCTCTCCCATTACAGAGAAGATGACAGGAAAGCCTAGAGGGGTTGTGATAAGGCCTTGGCCTGAGTCAGTGGCAGGACCAGCTCCAGCCGAGGCCTCCCGACTAACACAGCAGTGTCCTTCCCATCTAGAGAAAACTGCTTCCAAGTGATCTCCATTTTTAAAGAAACCAGGCTGGATGACACTGGTCCCAATCTCAGTAGAGGAGTTATAGACCAGGAAACATAGTTAAGAAAACTCATCTAGGCAAGCAATCTTTGGGGTCCCCAAACCTCTTCAAATAAAGCTACATAAAGGTCACATTATCTAAAACATCAAATTTTAAAGTCACAACATGGTGTCAACTCTGTCTCTCTTTAAATTCAAGACAATTAACCTCAGTGGTCTCATGGTGTCCCCCTCCCTGTGTCTCTTCATCTCTTGTCCCCTTCTCCATCTCCCTCCTCTCTTTCTCTCTCTGCCCCCTCTCTACATCTGTCTCCTCTCCCTACCACTTACCACCCTTCAGGTAACCTGTTGTTACTGTCCACCTCCCCCAACAAAATACAAGCCCCCACCAGAATACAAGTCCCCACCAGATGAGGATTCTGGTCTTTTATTTACTGCTGCATTCACAACACCTGTTACAGTGCCCAGCACCCGGCAGGTACTTAATAGGTATTTGTTTAATGAGGGAAGGAACTGGGCAATAAAGACCTGGCCAAAAAACGTAACTGTTGTTTGTCTAATATTTCCTTTACACCAGAAATTCAAGCAAACTTTAAAAAATGGTAGAACCAACTCTTGGCTAATCAAGGTGTTCAAGGTATGATGGCTCTGGGCAGCAGAATGTGGTGCTTTGAGGCACCACAAAGAACTTGCACCAAAAAGAACTTGCACGCTACCATCCTACGCTACAGACTTTATGATGAGACAGGTACTTCAATTAGGGTACAAAGACTTCTTCCACCACTCCCTTCTCCCAGACCAGGAAAGTGCTCCCCTCTCCGCTATACGTGAAAAACACCTGCAGCAGACATAATTATAAATACTTTCAAATCAATGCGGACCATTTTTACCCTGACTGTAAAGATCTAAAAGCAGTAGAATTAGAAAATAAATCTGACCTCCACCTCATTGGGCCTCGGCAAGCAAAATCTAAACTGTAAGGGGAGCTCAGCTGCCACGGTCACCAATTTGCCATCAATGGCCCTTGATTAGGGGGCTTTCCTGTGCTTTCTGGGTACAAACAGTGACAAAAAGGCACACAGGCCTTCTCTCTGGGTTTTACTCACTGTGCTCCTGCTGGGTGTTGATGTTCAAATGAAGTTTAAGGCCGATCTCTCTCTGGAAGCTCCCTTGAAAGCTGCGGAAACCTACCCAGTCTGCAAACTGACTTCGAAAGCCTGCCAGTGAGCAAGAAGCCGTGCCCAAGCAGCCTCTGAGCCCAGGAATCCAGGTCTTTCTAAGGGAGCTTTCTTTCCTTGCAAGTCTATTTTGAAAAAAAAATGCCAAATATTTAGGGCAGAGCTGCTCAACACTCCCAGACCCAATGCTCCCTTTGTTAAAAGACAAATTGCTATAAATTGGAAGTTCGGGGTTTGCAGATACGCACCGCTATATATAAGATGGGTAAATAGCAAGGTCCTACTGTCCAGCACAGGGAACTATATTCAATACCTTGTAATAGCTTATAATGAAAAAGAATCTGAAAAGGAACATATATAATGTATAACTGAATCACTATACTGTACACCAGAAATTAATAAGACGTTGTAAACCGACTATACTTCAATTTTTTTAAAAAAAAATTTCTGCAAAGCCCCCTTGGGTAGCCTGAAATAAGTCATGGATATTATCAACCTAGCCACAAATTTTAAAAATCATCAGTATAATAGCTGAACTTCAGGGTAAAGGAGAAATAAAAGGATACTGATTTATAATACTGTATTTTTCAATACAAATTACACTGAAAACAAAAACACCCCCCATTTCCAATTTGGCCTCTAGGGGGAGTTTTGCCCCCAATGAGAACCAGTCGCAACCAGAGTTCTGTTCTGCACCTGAATGCCCGGAAACACAGGATGTACAAAATTAACTTATTCTGACTTTCGCATTAGAGTTGCTCTGCCAGTAGGCCACCTAGGAGGCAAGAAAATGAAAAAGATGTGTTGAGGTATCCTTAACCAGAGCCATCTGCACCAAGAGAAAGGTTCACACCCCAGCCATTTTGAGACCAGGTACAATCAATTCAACCTCTACACTTGCTCAGCACACAAACCATCTGCAAGAGGAGTTTAGTCCATTTGTATCCATGTTTCTTTGAACAAGGGTTGCAAATTTTTTCTGCAAAAGGCCAGAGAGTAACTATTTTAGGCCTTGTGGGTCATACAGACTGGGTCATAGCTACTGAACTCTGCACTAAACCAGCATTAAACCAGCCACAGGCAATACGGAAATAAAGGGGTGTGGCTGTCTTCCAGTATGATTGTATTTACAAAAACTGGCTGCCACCCTCTGCCTTACTTTACGCTATTAAAAGAAAGTATTTTCAAACAAATTTTCTGCAGCCGCAGCAAATAACAATCTTGTCCTTTTAAACTAAATTATAAGCTATAAACCTCACCATTCATAGCTTATACCTTTTAAAAATGCACTTTAACCAGCTGCAAAATTGTGTGATATAGCTGAAAATGGGAGGGATTCTGTACTCAGACCAGTTTGGCGTTCAAATCTCAATTTTGTAACTTGATTACTAATAATAGTCATGCGACCTCAGACAAACCGCAGTTTTCTGCCTGTGAAATGGGCATGAAACCACCTACTTCATGGGGCCGTGATAGGGATCGTGTAAAATGCTGGCACAGCAGATGGCAAAACAGAGCCGCTCAAATTCCTGATCCCTTCCTCTTACAAGAGATGCTTTGAAGTCATTCCTCAAAGTGGCGCTAGCACACTTGGCTGGATTTTCATTAACATATACACTGTCTAACACTGATTAACCATTCTGCATACACATTCTCTAAGATAATCCATCCAATCTTGGCAAGGCTCTGAGCAGCCTTAAAGTTTATTCCTGAAGCAGGACCACTTCCATTAAAAAAAAGAAAACACTCAACTCCTTGCCCGGGGAAACTTTCTGCAGGACCCTAACATGCAGACCTGGCCTCTTACCTTTCCTTCTGGCTCAAGCACGTAGAAATACACTAGAGGTCTCAGAGTACATCTAACAGCAGTTGTTCCAAAACAGTACCTGCTGTTAACGTAAGTGGCTTTACTGTCCAAATAGACACATTCAGAACACGTGTGTTACCTCACTTTGTCTCCGCTGCATCATCTCAGGGCTAAAGGGACTTTGTGTTTTGTTTTTTTTTTTAAATTTTGTTTTTCATCGCAGTGCAGTCGATTTACAATGTTAGTTTCAGGTCTATAGCAAAGCAATTCAGTTATACATATAAATACATATATTTTTTCAGATACTTTTCCATTGTAGGTTATTATAAGAAATTGAATATAGTTCTTAAGGGACTTTGTTTTGATGATGCTTCTTTGGAAATTATAAAATGTTAAATACTAATTCATTTAGAAACTCACTCTTTGTATCATTTTGATATTTACTACTCATTTTAAAGATCACAATGTACCTACTTCCACTTCTTTAAATGCGCAAAGACCTTTTGGCTAAAAACTGTAATGCAATTCAGATCCAGTGAAGAATGCATTTTGAATCACATTTTCTAGTGGTTAGTGATGGATTTGAGCTGATCCATTCAGCCTATTACTTGGTCTCCTCATGACAAATAGCACATCTTCAAGGTAGCTGACTGGCTTCAGTGGCATGTGCTGTGGCTACAGGGCAGAATAACTTTAGCAACACTTCATAAACTGAAATTGATATGCGAAATAAACTACTAGAAAAGCCAACTACCATCAGGCTAAGTTTTTTTAATGTAAAAAGGCTACCTAGTAATGACATGACATACATTTAAACACATCATTAAATCCACCAATGGATTTCATAACCATCAAGTACCTGCCAGTAAATAAAGTTTTAAAATAGGAGCAAGATCAAGTTCCCCATCCACCGGCCAACTTCAAAACTCATGAACCCAGCTTATCTGCTCTATGACAAAACTGTATTTTGTGGAAATATTTTCCCCTGTGAGAAACTATTCCCCCAAAGTACATTTTAAATGTATTAGGGAAAAGTACCTTCTTAAGCAAAAGTTAAAAAGGTACTTGTTGAAGGTAAGAGTACACACACATAAAGAGGCACAACTATAATAGTAACAAAGGTGCTGGTTCAGATCATCTTCCTTCCCATCGCCCTTCTGCCTGGGCATTACTGACGATTCCTCCAACTGTAATCAGTGGTGGAGGGGGAGGGACAGAAAGGAACTGAAGGCAGATGTGCAGCTTCTAGAAAAACAAAGAGAAGAGAAAAGGCTGGAGATGATAACCTGCTATTTGGACCAACTCCTCCAGGCACTTTCACTGAGAGGAGAAGCAGGTGCTTTCTCGGCACTGGGTCCTTCATCACCTGTTTCAAGATAGAGGAAGCTTTCCCCCATGTACACACCTGTGTACACACACACCTCATTTCTCTGTATTTTGTACAAATTTCTTTTTTTTAATTGAAGTATAGTTGGTTTACAAATGTTGTGTTAATTTCTAGTGTACAGCATAGTGACTCAGTCGTACATATATATTCCTTTTCATATTCTTTTCCATTATAGGCTATTACATGATATTGAATATAGTTCCCTGTGCTGTACAGTAGGACCTTGCTGTTTATCTATTTTACATATAGTAGTGTGTATCTACAAATCCAGAACTCCTAATTTATCCCTCCCACCCTGCTATAAAAATTTCTAACGTATCATTTCTCATGCTGTACTGTGCTTACCTATCCCTTGACATTTTGTGTCTCTCCATTAGATCTGCGCTTCCTAAGGCCATGAGCTGGTTCCCGGTGCAGTACCGCACAGAACAGCTCGGGCCTTCAGTCAATGAGTAAGTGAATGCAGTTCCATCCTTGTAACCCTGCACAACTCTGAAGACGTCAGTCTTTAGGCATTAAAGGTGCTCCAGATAGATTGGCAGACACTAACTACTATTTATAAAACACATAAACAACAAGTTTCTTTCATATAGCACAGGGAACTATATTCAATATCTTGTAGTAACCTATAATGAAAAATATGAAAAGGAATATATGTATGTATATATATGACTGAAACATGATGCTGTCCACCAGAAATTGACACATTATAAACTGACTAGACTTCAATAAAAAAATTAAAACATACATAAATAAAATAAATAAGGCTCTCCACCCTGCCTCCTGAGGGCTGATCTTTGTGTTGATAACTCCTTTGCACATCCGTATAATTTTCTACATATGTATACTTCCCCAAATAATATGTTGATTTTGCATGGTTTTGAACTTCTATATGGAAGTAGAATCATTACACATTCTTATGGCCTCTTCTCTTCTCACACAGCACTGTTGTGAGAGCCATCAGTGTGGGTGTGTGGAGCTGTACTCTGTTCATTCCCCCTGCCGCATAGCAGCCCACTGCTCCACACTCGGTTTTCCACTCTTCTCAGTGGTCTCGTGAACAGGCTCCAGGTTTCACTACTACAATCAGTACTGCAAAGAATGGCTGCCCATTCCCTGAGATAGGTCTTCAAGAAGCTAGCAACTGAGTTAGGGAGATGAATAAATATATGACAAGTTAAGTAGTAATAAAGACAATAATACAGGTGATACTATACAATTAAAACAAAAGAGAACGTCTGCTCATGGATAAAGATCATGGCTTCCATTTACTGATTTTCTGCTGTGTGTCAAGCATCGTTCTAAGCACAGATGAACTCATTCAGTCCTGCTAACTTTATAAGGCAACTACTAGTACTCTCTTCAAATGAAAACACACAACCCTGAGGAACAGGAAGGTTAAACATATCTACTAAGAACTCTCAAAGTTACAGTTCAAACCCAGGCAGTCTGGCCCTCTTACACAGTATACCCACGAACAGGTATCTGTCACTCTAATTCTCTAATTGATGATCAAATTTTAAAAATGAAAACATTATGCCTCCTGCTTACACAGGTCAATAAAAAACTTTATTTTTGGAATTTCATCTGTATGTAATAAAATCTGATGGTCATTAAAAAATAACACTAGCCTTCAGTTTAAGGATGAGTAAAACATAGTGACTTCCCTCCCACCCCCCAAATCCATGTCTGTGAGGCACTGAGCCAATGTACTCCTTCTTGTTTGACTGCAATAGTACTTTGTGTCATAGAAGAGTCTTTTCAAACTATATTAAAAAGGACAAATTTTAATAAGGGTTAAAATGCCTATCAGAGCATATGTGGCTAGATGGCTTATTTTACAAAGTGTTCCGTGTTGATGGTGTGTGCTTATTCCAGCAACACTGTCACAATTCAAAGTATTCTTTCAACTCTTTTGAAACTGCTTTTAGAACATAAAGCTACGTAAGACATCATCTCATGAAGTTTACCATATCTCAATTCTTAAAGAACAATGCTTCCCACAGCATGAACATCCACTCTCTTTAATAGATGGGCCTCAAAATAATTTTGATCTAAAGCCAAATGGCAAGTTCTTACTCAGACAGTGGACTCTGTTGAGGATATTCTGTAAAAGGTGCCACGGTCTCTGAAGGGAATTCCAAAGAAGAGCTCAGAAAACGGGCTGCATAAGTATGATTTGGTGCTGCCCGTCCCTTCTCTACACGTGCTAGAAGCAAAAGCAGCAAGTGAGGTTTCTGAATGTTGCCAGGGCCTCCCAATTGTTCAAAATGCTGGGCTTGATACATCTTAATTAGTCCTAATTTACAAGAGCAGGGTGACCTTCAAGATTAACAGATCAGCAGCAAGACTAGTCGCCTGCCCAGGAGGTAGTTTGCCATGGTAGTTAATGGAGTATCCAAAGGTAATCTCCAAAGACTGGCTTCATTAGAAGCCTCGGAGTTTCAGAAAGAGCAAGACTTGCAGTGACCTGGTGTACGGACAACAGCTATCTTCCTACCTGGGGCAGTCACCTATTATTCCAGCCACAAATACAAGTGGCCAGCTATCCCTGCTACACATGTGTGTGCACACACGAACAGTTCTAGAACTTGACACTACCAGCAGGGAAGAAGTTTTCATAGATGTGGAAGAAATAATCTAAGAGAAAAGACAGAAATAAAAAAGGCAAGAAGATGAAGAGAAACCAAAACCAGTGTCAAAAGAATGGCAAAGAAAGAAGATGAAGAAATACCAGTACCATACCAATGACACGTATGAATCTGACACAGAATTGCCACGGCCTTTGAAGGAGCAATAGTCAACCTTCCTTATCCATGGATGCAGAATCCATGGATATGGAGGACTGACTACGGGACTTGAGCACCCACAGATTCTGGTAACCACAATGGGTCCTGGAACCAATCCCCTCTGTGGATACCAAGGGACAATTGTATATGCTGCTCCATAAAAAAATAAAAGGAATTCTCAACCTCCAGATGGAAATTCTGTTATCAACACTAGAAGGAAAAGCTTGGTACTGGTGGTTGATAATAGGTATGAATGTGGTGATATGTAGAGTCAACAGGGCTATTCATGAGGTATACTATCTTCCTGAAGATTATATCTGAGACATAGTTTATATAAACATAATTCAACATCTAATGATGATTTTTAAAAATCTCAGCAAACTAGGAATAGTTAAGGTCACCTATGAAAAACCTATAGCTAACATCTACTTAATGGTAAAAGATGCAGTGCTTTCCCACTGAAGTCTGAGAACAAAGCAAGGATGGTTTCTCTTATTGCTTGCCTTCAATATATTTTAGAGATCCTAGCAACTTTAATAAGATAAGAAAAAGAAAGAAAAGACATAACATAATGGAAGGAAGAATTAAAATTGTATTTACAGATGACATGATCATATATGTAAAATATCCTAAGAATATTACAGAAAAAAACTACTAGAACTAGTAAATAAATTTTGTAAGTTTGCATGATACACAAGGGCAACATAAAAAATTGTATTTGTATCATTAGCAATGTATAATGAACACTGAAGTATAAAAATATCTCCATAATATAAAAAAATTAAATATTTAGGGATACATTTAACAAAATGAGTACAAGATCCATGCACTGAAAAATATAAAACACTGCTGAGAAAAATTAAATAAGATGAGGTTAATTAATGTTCAAGGATTGGAAGTCTCAATATTGTTATGATGTCAATACTGATCCATAGATTTAATGCAATCTCTATCAAATCTCAGTGGGCTTTGTCATAGAAATTGACGAGATGATTATGAAATTTATATGGAAAAGCAAAGGACCAAGAATAGCCAAAATAATCTGGGGGTACAGATAAAAAAGAACAAAGTTGGAGTACTTCCACTACCCAATTTCCAAACTTACTGTAATGCCTCAGTCAATCAAGACTGTGTGGTTCTGGCATAAGATTAGACATAAAGATCAATGGAACAGAATGGAGTCCAGAATTAGGCTCATCTTTGGGAGGTCCTAGAAATGGTCGATTGATTTGGTACCAACAAAGGTACCAAAGTGATTCAATGGAAAAAGGATAGTCTTTTCCACAAATCATGCTGGAACAATCTGAAGTCCATATGGAAATAAGTGAATCTTGACCTTCACTTCATACAATATACAAAATTAACTTGAAATGAGGCACGTAAGTATTACTTTTATACTGTTGCATAATAAACTTAGTAGCTGTAAACAACACACATTAATTATCTCACAGTTTGTGTGGGTCCTGGGACAGGAGTCTGGGCATGTCTTAGCTGGATCCTCTGCTCAAGGTCTCAGAAGGCTGTAAACTCAAGGGAAGGGGATTACACAGGGTATGAAAATGGGGGGTGGGCAGAAATCGGGTGGGGGGGGCACCTTAGTGTCTGTATGCCAAAATAGGTCTAAACACTTACCATATGACCCAGGAATCCCGCTCCTGGGCATATATCCAGAAGGAACCCTACTTCAGGATGACACCTGCACCCCAATGTTCATAGCAGCATTATTTACAATAGCCAAGACATGGAAACAGCCTAAATGTCCTTCAACAGATGACTGGATAAAGAAGATGTGGTATATTTATACAATGGAATACTACTCAGCCATAAAAACTGACAACATAATGCCATTTGCAGCAACATGGATGCTCCTGGAGAATGTCATTCTAAGTGAAGTAAGCCAGAAGGAGAAAGAAAAATACCATATGAGATCGCTCATATGTGGAATCTAAAAAAAAAAACAGCAAACAAAGCATAAATACAAAACAGAAATAGACTCACAGACATAGAATATAAACTTGTGGTTGCCAAGGGGGCAGAGGGGTGGGAAGAGATAGACTGGGATTTCAAAATTGCAGAATAGATAAACAAGATTATACTGTATAACACAGGGAAATACATACAAGATCTTATGGTAGCTCAGAGAAAAAAAATGTGACAATGAATATACACATGTTCATGTATAACTGAAAAATTGTGCTCTACACTGGAATTTGACACATTGTAATATGATTATAAATCAATAAAAAATGTTTAAAAAATATGTCTAAACATAAGAGTTAAAACTGCAAAAGTCTAAAATGAGTTAAAACTGCAAAAGTCTAAAATGAGACACAGGGGGAAATCTTTGTGAACTCAGGTTAAGCAAAGGTTTCTTAGAATAAACTACAAGCATAAACTACAAGAGGCAAAAAAAAAAAAACCAATACACTGGACTTCATCAAAGTTAAATATCTTTGCTCTTTCAAAGGCACAGTTAAGAAAAATGAAAGGGTAAATCACAGTTTGGGAGAAAGGACTTGCAAATTGCCTAACAAAGGCCTTGTATCCAAAATATACAAAGAACTCTTAGAACTTAATAAGACAGGCATTCCAATAAGAAACAGGGAAAAGATTTGAGTGGATACTTCATCAAAGAAGATATACAAATGGCCAATAAGCACATGAAGACATATTCGGCCATCATTAGTCATTAGGAATATGCAAACGAAAACCACAGTGAGCTACTATTACACAGCCACTAGACAGGCTTCAATTTAACAAGACAGACAATAACAAGTGTTAGTGAGAACCTGGCCCAAGTAGAACTCTCATACTTTACTTTGTCAGTGGGATGGAAATGCAAAATGGCACAGGCACTTTGGAAAATAGTTTGACAGTTTCTTGTAAAGTTAAACATACACGAAGCAGCTGGCCCAGCAACGCCACACCTAAGTATTTACGCGAGACAAATAAGAACATGAGTTGACACAAAGACCTGTAAGCAATGTTCATAGCAGCTTCAGTCATAATGGCCAAAAAATAGAATTAACCCGAAGGATCATCAATTAGCAAAAACAAATTATGGTATAGCCATATTATCTATTAGTACTTAGCAACAGAAAGTCACCAACCGATGCTACATGATGAGTGAGGAAACATAGATGAATATAAAAAGCATTACGCTAAGTGAAAGAGGCCAACCACAAAATGCTATTTATATAAACCTACCCTCAACACATTTCAAAGAGCTGCTAGTATTCAGACGACATTCTGTAGCCATCATGCTATTAAGTCAGAAATCAGCTTGAAAGATACCTAGAAAATGTATTTGTGAATTAAAAATAAACTTCGAAACTCACAGATGAATGAAATAATCAAAATGGAAATGAGACTATATTAGCACTAAATAACAACAACTAAAAAACTAAATAATAATAAAAACATGTTTTGAAACATCCAAGCAGCAAAATAAATCCAAAGAAAGAAGGAAGGAGATAATGAAGAGAACAGTGATTTCTGGGGCATATTTTAAGTGAAAAAAAGCAAGAGGCTGGATAATGTATATAGTATGCTTTTTTGATATAAGAAAAGGGAGGAAATGCAACACACACACACACACACACGCACACTAGCTCAAATTTGCGGAAGAAGAAACACAGATGAACTGAAAACTAGTCATATTGATTGGAGTGGCTGGCGGAAACAGCACGCCTGGCAGGAGACAGGGTGAAAGCAAGGCTTTTCGGACTACACCTTGATACAAATTTGACTTTAAAATCATATAAAGTTTCATTAACATTAATCGAAAAGAAGCTTGAGAATATAATTATGCTCATTCATTTCCACATATTGACAAACCTCATACTGCATAACCACAATGGACAAATCTTTGGCAAGACAAATCAAGAAAAAAATGAGAGAAGGCACAAATAAACAACATGAAGATTTAAGGATGAAAAGACAGACATAACTACAGATACAGCAGAAATTAACTGGTAGTTCAAACTCTTCCCACAGCAAAAGCACCAGACCCTGGGGGGCTCTGGGGCAAGTTTTACTAAACATTCAAGGAACAGATAACTCCAATTTTATACAAACTTCCAGGAAAAGGGAATACTCTCACTCACTTTACAAGGCTAGCAAACGATACTAAACTAGAAAAGACAGTACAGGAAAAGAAAATTAAAGCCTAATCTCACTCACAAATATCCATGTAAAAATCCTGAAGACAATATTACCAAACAAATCCAGCAGTAAGAAATGCATTGACGCCAGCAGTGCAAACCTGGTTAATGCTACCAAGCTATATTAGCAAATCCCTTAAAACAGCCCATCGCGTTAACAAGCTTAAAGAGGGGGAAAAACATATTTTTGTAAAGGCAGAAAGGGGGCTGATAAAATTCAACATCCATTTGTGCACCAGAGGTGTGCCTACTCGGAACCTAAAGTCAACATAATACTTTGTGGTGGAGTATGGAAAACATCGCGCCTTCTCAAGATCAGATCCTGGGCCCCACCCTAAACCTACTGAATCAGGAACTCCAGGCTGGCTGCCAGCGAACTTGGAGTTTGGGGAAACGCCCTCAGGTGATTCTGGAGCACAGGCTCCTCCAGTCGGAGCGCGGCCACCACGCCAGCATCCACCAGCATCTGCGTCACCTGGGAGAGGAGGGCTCTCCACCCTGGCCGGCCCGGTCCCCCTGAGTCAGAATCTGTACTTCAGCCTTAATACTGGGTGGTTCGCGGTGCAGCAAAGCCAGGGACAGCTGCTCTGGGGCTGGGCGGCAGGCCAGAACCACCTGGAACACTTTTCAAAAATGCAGATGTCTGATCTCCCCCTGAGATCAAAGAAATTGGAATGTCTGGGTGGGGCCCAGGCAGCAGGTCGTTAAAGCTCCCCAGGTGATTCTAATGAGCAGCCAGCGTGGTAAACCACTCGCTGGTCTGCAAGGTCTGCAGCGCCAGGAAACCTCCATCCGGGCCTCCGGGTCCTTTCCGCTGAGCCAGAGGAGAGGCCTTCCCTGAGTCCTTTGAAGATGCCCCTAAGAAAGAAGCTGGCATTTCACACGTCTACCAATGGTGACTTCTTAATATGGCTTACCAAGCTAAAATCCAGAAAAGAACTCTCTGAAACAAAGTGAGGATGTTGTGAGGATTCACAGGAGAAGGATGGACTAGCCCTGGGCAAAGGGCTTGGCGTGGTCACACTGCACGTTAACGGAAGTTATTACCCGGGCAGCCTGTGGCACTAACTGCTCCTCCGGCATTGACAGCAAATCTGATGACATCATCAGCAAATCAAGGCCAAAACGCATCTCTCAAAGCTGCGCTGTCCAACACTGGAGCCACCGGTACATGGAGCCCCTGAACGCTTGAAATATGGCTAGTGCAAACTGAGGCGTGCTATAAACGTAAAATGCCTGCTGGATTTCGACCACTTAGTACAAAACAGGGAAGGGGGACAGCTCACTAATTATTACACTGATTACATGCTGAAATGATAAAATTTTGGCCATGTTGGGTTGAATAATATATTTTATAAAAATTGATTTCCTCTGTCTCTTTTTTATGTGGCTACCAGGAAAACGGTTGCACGTGTGGCTTGAATTATTATTCTAATGAACAGCGTGGTCCCAAAGGATTGGGAAGCGAGGACATAAAGGCTACTTACATTAACCTTCTCAAACTTTCACTTACATACAGATCACCTGGGGGTCTTGTGAGACTGCAGATTCTGGTTGTGTGGGTCTGGGGGGAGGGGAAGCTAAGATTCTGCATTTTGTCTAAGATCACAGGCAGGGGCACCAGGACAATTTTATCAACAAGGAAAAACTGTTTCGTAGCATGGAAGTGATGGGACACTCTGGAGAAAAGATCACGTCATTTCAGAGTTGATAATAGTGAAGAAAAGAACAGCCAGCAAGGTGATACTCAGCCTCAACCTAAAAAAAAAAATCAGTTACGTCTCACAGCAAGGGCTACAGAGAGGTGAGGGCCAACTCCGACTGCCCTCTGTCTAGGAGTGCGGCAGGGGCGCCCACTTTCTCTGCCAGCTCCGGAACCACTGATGTGTGCAAAGACATCTCAGGACCAGGAAGCTCCAAATGGAATCTTGACTGGGGTTTCTTATATCCCATCAGGGTCAACGGTAGTGCCCTCCAGGAGTCTCACTGGAACCAAGTGCAAACTTTTCTCACTGTGACGCACAGACAGAGCTGACCCGGCCTGGACCGGGTCACTGCTGCGCAGGTGCACCTCTGATTCCAGTTAAACAGCTGGGGCCGACTTCAGGCTGCTGGAATGAACCCTGACAGCCCAGTCCCCATTCTCCCAAGTCCCCACCTAAGTCATCTCAGGGCCATAAAGGAACTTGAGGGTCACGCAAGGGCATTTCAAGCTACATCACTTGATGCTAAGAATCCCGTTTATGAGCCACCTCTGCCTCAAGAGTTCCCATGGAGGAAGCGAGACACCCTGGGAAACAAACAGTGCTTCCTTCTCACAAAACGCTCAAGTACCAGATAGCAACACATAACAATTATCACGAGCTAACAAAAGGGCACCACGGTGTTGCTGAGGTCTGTAGGCCAGGGTAGGAGAGCTGAATGAGTTACCAACAAGTTACTTTTATTTTTACTTTCATTTATTGTCCTTCGACTTCCCTTAGCCCCGCCCACCCCCAAACACATCAACAAACAAAGCAACAATGAACCTAAACTCAAACTGCACGTGAGGACAGTCCAAAATTCCAGAAGCTGGGAAGAAAGGGGTGGGAAACCAACATGTGGGACCTCTCCCACCACTGGACTCAAAGAACTGCCTTATTAATTTGCTAATCGACCATGGAAAGACAGGCCAAGCATGAACTCTGATGCATCTTGTACTCGGAATATGGTCTCCGGACATAGAACAGAATGGTGAAATGAACATACCCAAACAATTCTAAGCTATGCCCCCTTGTCCAGTGCAAATCAAAGAACATTTCCTAAATGTCTATTGCGTGGAGAGGGCCCTGTGAGGTTTCACCTGCCCGGAAACACATCTCCAACCTCAGCCCTCTTTATCACAAGCTTGGAAGATGAAAAAAAAAGAATGCTGAGAGACCCAGGTGTTACATATCACGACAAAGAGTCAGGGAACAGTGACACTAAACTAACATTAGTACATGAAATTTCAAAGAGCTACTTATTGCATCTGTTGCAGGATATTGAGAAACAAATTCAAGTAGAAAGAGCACTTGGCACCCATCCTGTTTGAACAAGGAAGGCCAGATGGACCTGGAGAGCTATCAGGTCCCTGGATTTCTGCTCATCCTAAACCCAGGGGTGGAGGAACTCAGCAGGGCCTCAAGCTGCATGGAGGAGCCAACGTAAGGTGTTCACCTGAAAAAGGAAAGACTTCCATTCTGAGACACTGCAGAAAAGGCAGGCACTATTCCCTGATGCAGTAACCGTCTTGCTGTCACCCTGTGCTTGTTGGTTATCCAGTACCATCATTTCAGCAATAAACAAAATGGAAGCTCGTAGGTGTACCAGTGGCTTCAGGTCCATTTGAGAGAGGCAATAAAACACTGGCATATTTCACTGCTGACAGAAGAGGGAGGGAGGGGCAGAGAGGCCATGCCTACAGCTATGGAGGAGAGGAGCCAAGAACAGGAAGGATGCTGCCCTCTCACACCAGCTCTCCAAATAGCGACGACTTATATAACACACAGGTGCAATAATAATAATAATAATAATAATAATACATATTTGATCCCTGAAGAGCTCTGGGAGCCTGGTCGCGCAGGTTGTCTTCGCTCTAGCTTACAAACAGAAGAGCCATCAGCAGAGGTGCAATGACTTGTCCAGTATCAGGGAGTGAAGAAGGGACTTTCTACCACCTCCCACAGACACGAGGGTCCTTGACCACTCCTTGCTCCTTGGACAGAAATAGAAAGCACTAGTGCCCGATGCCAATTTTCTAAAGAGATGCCTGCCACATTCTTAAAAAGTAAAGGATGAGACTGTCCTGGTGGTCCTGTGGAAAAATACACTGTAGACATTCAACACCAGAAGCCACCCTCCGACTATAAGTAACTTCTGACTCCAAACAGTAAAGACAACTTAGCTCTACAAGAACTGTGCACAGGGCCACCAGTGTCACCTGAAACTAAAAGCTGGAGTCAACAATGAAATGCAGAGAAATGGCTAGAACATCATGCTTACTGGATTTCCAAAAGTTTATTAGGACATGGCTAGAATCACTTTTTTTCTTTAAGAGAGTTCAAAAAAAGAAAGAAAGAAAGAAAGAGTTCCAGATAGCTCAAGTCAATAAGTTAACATTTCTTGACTGCCTATTATGCACAAGATGCTACTGTAAGCACTTATGTCAGTCCTGCCGACAACCCTTGGATGAAGGTAATATTAATAACTTCATTTTACAGATAAAGAAGCTGAGGCTCGGAGGTAAGGAACTTGCCCAAAGTTACACAGGTAATATTAAAGCCAGGATTCAAACCCTGAGTCAACACCTTATTGGCAAAAGACAGCCCCTGTCCCCTCATCTGCCAAATAGGAATAATGAACTGAGAAACTAGAAAACTAAGAAAGCAGAACTTGAAAGAGGTCAGAAACAGGGAAGGGAAATTACTAGTGAGTAATGAAAACAACCTCTTATTCTTTTATAAAATTGAAAAAACTTTAGAAATAACGAGAAACTCTGCGCTTTTGAAATCCTTGGCCACCAGTTCAAAATGTCGCCTAAGCCTTGAAGAGGCTCCACTTTTCTCCTTATTTTTGGAGCCCTCAGTAAGAGCAAGAACCACATGTTCTTTCCGTGGTTTTTAAAGTAACTACATTTTGTTAATCCTCCTTTCATTTTGGAACAAAGAACACTGGAGTATTTTTTCTAACTTCAATGATTTTTCAGAACCGGGAAAAATGAAAAAGAAAATTGCTTGGAAGCCACTGAACACCCAGAATAGGAAAGAAACTGAAAAGCTAGTAAGTAGATGAATTTTATAGGAAGCTATCACTAACGCATTTTATTGGTACTCTTGCTCTTGGGAACTTGGGTGCTTCTTTACTCTAGAGCTAATTCCAAACTGAACTAGTTTCTTTACAAACCACACAACACAAGTATTGAGGATCCCCTAGGATGGCAGGTTCCCAGCATGCAGGAAGAGAACTCCTTGGGTCAGGTAGCCCACAGACAGGAGACACTGGCATGAAATCTACACCCAACCCTGACCTCAGTCCGCAGGGCCTTCTGTAGCTGGAGTGAGGCAGCGACTGAGACAGCAAGGGATTCAGAGACCACCCCTCTAGGTGTTTGGAAGCATGTAGGGGGGTGGGGAATGCAAGTAAAAATGAGGCTGTGACGAACTTATCCTCCAAGAGGCGATCGCCGGAGAAGTGATGATGCCATAGAATCTCCTTGATTCAGACAGATTTCCTTTTGGATTTGGTTATTTGCTTTCACGGAGCAGCAGCTGACTGCCTAACACTAGCAACTCAAAGTAATACCCAACTCCCTCTCAATCATGCCGGCCTGTTAGCTGGTCATCGCTAAGCTTCAGAGCTCTATTCTTCCAGTGATCATCTCTACTGGCAAACATATCATTGTTTACTTTTTTATTGTCTGCTTCCCCACACAGAAGCTCTGTAAGGCAGGGGCCTCATCAGTGGTGCTGTCTGCTGTCTTCCCCATGCTCAGGACGCTGCTGGCACACTATGGGCCTTCTGAGTTCAATGAATGAAGCCACTGACAGCTTGATAAATACAAGTTAGAACTTTAAGGTGAGGAGACCAATCATTTAATAATCATTCTAGAATCTAAAAGCCCCTATGAATAAGTGGTCTCCGCTTTCAATTACCCCAGGAAGCTGGTACACACTGGTAGTACCTCTGGTTTGAACCTACTCCATGCTGTGGCATCTCTCAAGGGTCAGTTTGGTTTTGTGAAACAGCCAAAAGTTCAGAGTCAAAGTTGGTGAATAGGTGATCGTGCCCAGTATATATGCTGGGTGAAAGGAAAACATGTCTATAAATTAAGAAGCCTGATGGTCTTATTTGGCTGGTAAATGGTTCTGAAGGTAATTCAAAATGGTTTGAACTACAGCAAAATCGCTGGCTCAGTCTCTAGACTCTTGGGTGGATACTTTACCAGGAACATAACTGAGCTGTGATTTTAAAAACTACCCAGGCTAGACAGATGCTGAGATGCCCCCAGAAACCTGACTTGTGATAACGGCTTTGCCATTGAGTTGTCACTTTAGTTAACCTCTTAGGGCCTTAGCTTCCCTATCGGGGAAACAAGTGAACTATATAAACTTAAAGGTCCCGTCAATTCTAACATGCCATGATTCCATCTTTGTGAAGGTCTAGTTTGTCTCTGTAACAACCAGTCACAATCCACTTCACTTCACAGTTTGCATGCGTCTATAAGGCCCATAATATAATTTTTGCATCAGATTCATTTCATATTTGCTTAGGCAAAAACTAAAATTAGTTTTCACTTCCTGAGCGCAGCAAGACAGTTAAGGGAGGCAACCCGGCAAAGGGCGCTTGCTCGTGCCTGTGCAGACTTCCGACTGCGTATCAGGGAACTAACCGTTCCCTCCTCAGACCTTCCCTCAACTGTTGCAAAAGCAGATAAACCTCCCTGCGTGACAAAGAAACACTGGCCCAGAGCGCCGATGGGGTCTTCGCCGCAGGACCCACGAGGGATGCGGCAGGCACTCACCCCGCCCGGAGGGCCAGGGCAAGGACTAGCTGCGGCGCGTCGCCGGGGAGGCAGGGCGGCCGCCCGGCCCGCTCGCCGCCCCGGGACGGGGAAGCAAAGTCCGGGCAGCGGCCGCGACGCCCCTACTCCCTCACTCCCCGGCCCGCCGGCCCTATTCCTGTCCCGACCTTCGCCCGCCGCCGGCCCGGGACCTTGGGCGAGGAGAACGGGGGAAGCCGGAGGCACCTGCCTGCTGCTCCGCGGCCCCAGCCCTGGCCGGCGGGGACAGCGAAGGCACTCGGGCTAACCCCCCCGGCCCACTCCCGCGGGTGCTGCGAGGCCTCGCGGGACCTGCCAGCCAGGGGGGGGTCCCAACTTCCTCCTCCCGGCCCCACCACCACGGGTCCCCGAAGCGCCAGGCTCGGAGCCAGGCCAGCCGCGAGCGCGAACCCACCTCGGGGTCCGGGCGCCACCGCCGTTGCCAGGCTGCTCGGCTCCGGGGCCCCGCTCCGCCCCCTCCAGGGCCCGCCCCCTGCGGCCTCCCCGCCCCTGGCCACCGCCCGCCGCCCTCCTCCGCGCGCCGGCTGGTGGCGGCGCATCACGTGCCAGGGGCGGGGCGCCGGCCGAGCCTGGGGAGCCGCTCCGAGGGGTGGGGCTCTTCGCCCGGGAGGCTTCTGGGAAGCCCTCCTTGCCGGGTCCGGCGCGTGGAGGCAGCTGGGAGTTGTAGGTCTGAGTACGGTGCCGGGAATGGGCAGGACCTAGATGCTAGCGGCCACCACTGTTAAGGGAAGTTGGAGTAGGTGCCGAGCGGAGGCCGCTGGGAAGTGTAGTCCCAGAATTTTCTGCGTCTCACTGTTTTTCTCCAATAAAGGGGAAATCCAGAGGGAAAACTTCTCTAGATAAAACTTTAGCGGCTGTTACGAAATTGAGCTATTTTGGAGTTCACAGGGTTGGCTGCGTGAAGTTGAGATACTATAAGGGAATAAGAAATTTCACTGACTGTGGTGTCCTTCATGCTGTGCCAGCACCTTTCCAAGAACTCTCCTGAGACTTAGTGAAAGGAAACATTTCAGGACAAAGTTCCTTCTACTTTTTTGAGGTTTCGGGCATGCGATCATTAACTCAGTAAAAAGAGAGGAAAAGAAAAAATAGACAACTTCAGAAAGAGAATTCAATGTGTAATAAAAAATACTCATAGACTATCTGTAATATTCCTTGTGCTGCATTAAAATTATACATGAGCAATTCAGTTAATGATGGTAAACAGAATTACGTTAACATGAACTTTTTTCCTCTTATATTTGTTATTACTCCAGCATCTAAAAACAGCTGTTTACATGATACTAGTATATGTATGTGTGTAAATAATTGTATATCATATATACACACACACATATTAACCCTATTGAAGAGTCAAGACTTCTCATCTGAGTCACAAGGCCCTTGAGACCCCAACCTCGCCTACTTTTCAGCCACTTCTCCCAAAGTGCCTCTTCTCTCCACTCCAAATTCTGGTCTAGTCACAGGGAACATCTTTCTATTCTCTGGATGCACCAGGTTCTTTCCTCCCTCCAGCCCCTTACACGAGTTGATCCTTTCTCCTGGATTAGCCAGACTCCTAGAAAGCCAGCAGAATAGCACTTGCTCCAGGCTAGGCAGAATTAGAAGCTTCCCCTCTCTCCTAGAGCCCTTCTCAGAGCACTGATGTCATCATTTGCTTACGTCTGCCCTATCAACTCCCTTCCCCAGACTGTGAACTTCTTTGAATCATATTCACTTTTGTACCGAATTTCAAAGAGTGCTCAGTAAATGCTTCTTGATTGTATGCATGGTGTGCCACTGAGGCTCCCTGGTGGGCCACTGAAAAACTAGATTCCTGAATCTGTGAGTCTTAGAGCAGAGGAAGAGAGGGACCTGTGGTTGGACAGAGGGAGGGCAGTGGCTGGATGGGAGACCTTGGATACAGTAGGCACTGTGTTCAAGGATGAGGCTGTAAATGGGGGCAGGGGGGGGGTGACAGGGTACAGAACAGGGACACTCGTCATCCTAAGGAGGTAGTTACTGAAGGTTTCTCCACCACCTCCAACCTAGGTCCAGCCCTGGCCCGGCCCCAGCTCCAGAAGGAGGCAACCCAAGCAGGAAAGGCCTGTAGGGAAGACCAGTCTCTGGTCTGTGACATGGAGACAGAGACTTCTGCCCTGCCTGCCTCGCAGCGTAGGTATGGGATCCAGCAGGGAAGAGAGATGAAAGCACTTTGAAAACTGTAAAGGCTGAACCCTACAGAAGACTTCCCACCCTGCCCTTAGCGAGGTGGCGGTGTTCTTGATCAAGTCATGCCCTCCCTCAGGCTGGGGCTGCCATTCATGGTTCAAAGTATATGTGTGAGTGTCTGTTGGGGGTTCTTCAGGCTTCCTTGTGTCTTACACACACACACACACACACACAAATGAGGGCTCCTGCACAAGAGGGAGGAGGCAGCAGGAGACGTGACATAAGGCTGCTTCTCCGATAACCTTTCTGGGTGGGACATCCTGCCCCCATCCCCATCACAGTCCGCCTGCTTTTGCTAAGGCAGACAGAAGGTGCCTATTTTCTGGGGCTCCATCCGGTTCTCCCAAGTTGCAGGGAGTAAAGCAGGCAGAACCAGGAGGGGCCTATACCCTTGGCCTGGCTAGGTGTCCCCTCAGCCCCACCCCCAGCCTCCTGGGGCAGAAGCAGCCCTGAGAAAGGAAGTGGCCCGGACCCTACTTCTCTCCCTTAGTACTCACTACAAGGGCCCTGGCGCTGGTGCTCTGACCCCTGGTCCACGCCCCTGCCTCGGCTTGATGCAGGCTGGAGACTGCCACCACCTGGTCGCGCCAGGTTCGCTCTGTTAAACCTGGAGTGGAGGAAGGTGGACAAAAGGGAAGAGCATCCTTCTAAAGGAGAAAGCTGAAGACAGAAGTGGTTGGAAATGAAAACTTAAAAAAAATGTTTTTTTGTATTTTTTAATGGAGGTACTGGGGATTGAACCCAGGACCTCGTGCATGTTACGCATGTGCTCTACCACTGAGCTCTACTCTCCCCCCAAAACTTTTCAATGTAGCTGCAGGGCACTGGGCAGAAAGTGCCTGGAGTCAGGAAACCAGGACTCCAGTTCCAGCAATTCTATAGACAAGCCGTTAGCCTTGGGAAGGTCACTTCACGTCTCTGGTTATTAGCTGCTTCCTGTGAAAAAAGGAGTCAAGTGCTGCTTCCCAGGGTCATTGTGTCCTAATACAGCAAAGAGAGAGGCAAGTGCGGTGTATAGTGTGTCAAGGGAGCAGTGCTCCCGAGCTGCCAGGTGGGCTGATGGGAAGAGAGGTGGGAGAGGGCGGGGATAAGCCCCTGAGCATTGGCACGAAGCCACTGGGCTCAAATTCTAGCTCTTCCATTTGTTAGGTGTGTGACTTGGGGCAAGAATATCTCTTTGAACCTGGATTTCCTCATCTATGAAATGGGGATATTAATACCTGCTTCATAAGCTTGTTTTGCAAAATAAACACATGAGTGCCCAAGACTAACTTCTGCTTCTAAAAGAACCCCCAAGTCCTTTTGCCTCCCTCCTCCCCACCCGGGCCCTTTGTTTAAAATGTAGCCTCAGCAGATTGGTACATCCACTTTGGTCTGGCAGCGATTTATAAAGTTAAATGTGCACACAACCAAGCAATACCACGCCTAGGTATTTATCCAAGACACATACAAACTCATGTTTATAAAAGCCTTGTATTCAAATATTCATAGTAGCCTTTTAAAAATAACAGTCAAAAAGATAAGAAATCTCAAATTCCCATCAACCGGTGAATGGTTAAACAGTGATATGTCCATATGATGGAATACTACTCAGAAATAAAAAGGAAGAACCACTGATATGTGGTACAACATGAATGACTGTCAAAAATATTATGCTAAATAGAATAAATAATATGCAGAATGTTATATACTGTATGATTATATTACATTTGGGTAAAGGAAAAACTTTAGTGACAGAAAGCAGATTTATGGTGACTGGGGCCAGAGGTGTGGGAAGGGGACTGACTGCCAGGGAGCAAAGAAGGAAGTTTTGGGGGTGATGGAAATGTTCTCTGTTTTGACTGTGATGGTGATTATGTGACTGTATACAATTCCCCAAACTCATTAAACTCTAAGCACGAACTAGGTGAATTTCATTATAGAGAAATCATACTTCAATAAAGTTGAGGTTAAAGGGGGTGGGGGAGTGGCTTCAGCTCTGGGCCCTGAGGCTGCCCACAATTGCTCATCTCTCTGCTTGGTTGGTTGGTTGGTTGCTTTTAAGAGGCCCAGGGTCCTGAAGGGGAGAGGGCGGTGAAGTTTGCCCTACACATACCAAGGGTGTGCTACAAGACAAAAACTTGGGTGGGGCCAGGAAAGAGCCCTCCCTGGGAGAAGATGGTGGCCCAGCTCCATCAGGGTGGGGCCAGGAGTGCTTACCTGGATGGAGGAGGCTTGGGAGCTGAGTCTGGACAGAAAGAGCATGACACGGGCCCCAGGGACAAGAAATTTCCCCCACCTTCTTTCTGGGAATTGCCAGTGACCTGTGGCACACACAGAAGGACTCCAGAATCCTGTGGGGGTCAACCTGGATCCTGAGCTCACATGCAGACAGGGGTGCTCTTTCTGATGTTTTCCTTCCAGTTTCTTGTGGAACTCAGTGTTGAGTGGGGGCCTCCTTGGAGAGGCCCTGTGGGTCAGCAGGGTCTATTTTCCCAGGTGCTAGGTGGAAGTTTGAGCCAAGGAATGGGACATGAAAACACTTAACACACAGAGAGAAACCCAGATTTTTTTGTCCCAGGGCCTCTTGGACACCAAGGCCAGAAACGCAGGGATTATTGTTATGACATCACAAAGTTTCCAAGGGCCAGCCCTGTTTGTCTCCTTCATCCTTAGGCAAATAGAGGGTGTTCAGGATGGCTTTGAGGTTTCGTCCACAAGCATCCTGGTGAGAAAATTGCCCCAGGCCCCAGTCAGATCCCACATCAAAACAAAGCCCCTTGGAGGAAAGGCCAACTTCCAAGATACCCTCCCTCTGCCCCCAATGATGAGTTTTATTTCAAAATCTCAGTGTCGTACGCTAAAAATTTTTTGAGGAAGTAAGCCCCATGAGGAACTATTTTATGATACATTCAAGTGCGTTTTATTCAAAACAGATTTTTAAAAAGCACTTTATCTTTTCATTTGAAAGGGCTGGCCTGATTCATGCT
Source organism: Camelus bactrianus (assembly GCF_048773025.1). Classification (NCBI taxonomy): domain Eukaryota; kingdom Metazoa; phylum Chordata; class Mammalia; order Artiodactyla; family Camelidae; genus Camelus; species Camelus bactrianus. Next base: position 114,372,893 of record NC_133575.1, on the reverse strand, counting down.
GAGGTGAATAGCATGCTACTTTCCAAACACTGAAGGGTTTGGAGACCCAAGATTAAAATTGAATGAGAATATATGAGGAAGGGAGAAATGAAAGAGGGAAAACATGAATGTCAGCAAATATTTCCTGAACCCGAATGAAATTCTGTTATTTACGATGAACTCATGGAGAAGAATAAAATACTTAGGAATAGACTTAACCAAGGAAGTGAGAGACTTGTACACTGAAAACTATAAAATGTTGCTGAAAAAATTAAGGACACACATAAATGGGAAGACATCTGTGTTCATGGATTCAAAGATTTAATATGGTTAAGTTATCAGCAGCAATCTACAGATTTAATGCACTGTCTATCAAAATCCCAATGGCATTGTTTGCAGAAATAGAAAAATCAGTTCTAAAATTCATATGTAATTTCAAGGGACCTCTGAACAATCTTGAAAAAGTTGAACAAAGTTGGAGGTCTCATACCGCTTGGCTCAAAAAATATACTACAAAGCCACAGTAGTCAAAACACTGTGGTACTGGCAAGGGCTGGAATAGAAAGCCCAGAAATAAATCTTCACATATAGGATCAAATGATTATTAACAAGGGTGTCAAGACCGTTCAGTGGGGGAAAGGATAATCTTTTCAATAAATAGTGCAGGGGAAACTGGATCAAAGGCCTAAATGTTAGAGTGAAAACTATAAAACTCCTAGAAGAAAGCAGGGGGAAATCTTGACATTGGGTTTAGCAATGATTTCTTAGACAGGAAACCAAAAGCACAGGCAAAAGTGAAAATAGATAAATTAGACTACATCAAACTTTAAAACGTCTGTGAATCAAAGGACACAATTAACAGAGTGAAAGGCAACCTGTGGAATGGGAGAGAGTATTTGCAAATTGCATATCTGGTGAAGGATTAATATCCTGAGTGTATAAAGGATTCCTACCACTCAACAACAACTCAACAAGAGAAAAATCAAATAACCCAATGAAAAAATTTGCAAAGGACTTGAACTGACATTGCTCCAAGAAGACATAAAACGGCCAATAAGCAAAGGGAAAAAATGTACAACATCACTAATCATGAAGGAAATGCAAGTCAAAACCTCAGTGAGGTACCACGTCACACCCTCTAGGCTGTCTACTATCAAAAACGAACAAACAAACAAAACCCCAGACAATAACTAGTGCTGGCGAGGATGCAGAGAAGTGGAACCCTTGTGCACTGTCCATGAGAATGTAAAGTGGTGTATGGAAAAGTGTATGATGGCTCCTCAAAATAATTAAACATAGAATTGCCATATGATCCAGCAATTCCACTTCTGGGTACCTACCCAAAAGAATTGAAAGAAGAGTTACAGAGATTTTTATACATCCATGTGATAGCAACATTATTCACAATAGCCAGAAGGTGGAAGCAACTCAAGTGCCCATCCATGGATGAATGGACAAACAAAATGTGGTCTACATCCACAATGGAATATTATTCAGCCTTAAAAAGGAAGGAAATTCTGACACTTGCTACAACATGGATGACCCTTGAGAACATTATGCTAAGTGAAATAGGTCAGGCACAGAAGGAGAAGTATTGTATGATTCCGTTTATGTGAGATCTCTAGTCCAGTTCATAAACACAGAGCCCAGTAGTGATCACCAGGAGCTGGGAGGAAGGGGACAGGGAGTTATTGCTTAACAGGGACAGAGTTTCAGTTTCTCAGGATGACAAGAGTTCTGGAGACTGGTTGCACAGCAATGTGAATGCACTTAACATCACTAAACTGTATACTTACCAATGGTTAAAATGGTAAATTTGATGCTTATGTATGTTATGCCATGATTTTTAAAAGAAGATTCATTAAGTCTCCACAGGATCCTGAGCTAAGGGGACCAAAAACCTAGACTGGCGGATAAGGCCCTCCGTGGTCCATCTCAGATGTGATTGTACACTGCCAGTGTCAGCTGCCACCCAGGACAGGAGGGCCTGTGACCTGCTTTAGAAACAAAGCTTCCCACAGGAAGCCAGAATTAACCAAGCGCCCCTGTCCCAGGCGACGGGAAGGATGAGGGGAGCAAGAACACAGGTCCTTCCCAAAATAAACACTGCCACCTCTTTGTGTCACTGCCAAAAACTCATGCGAGCTGTGAAGGGAGATCCTTTCCCAGAGTGTCTTCCTAGACCCTTCCAATCCAATCAGGATCAAAAACACCACCGGGAAGGCTGGGGTGTGTAGGGGAGCAAGATGCGATGGGCTTGCCTAGAAGCCACCTCCTAAGGATCACACCCATCAGGGGTGGGGAGCTGGGGGAGGTTCTTTGGAAAGTGCCCCAGAGACAGTCCCAGGAAGGCGCTCCTTCTCCAGTCATAGCTTCCGGGGATCACTTTAAAGAGGTCATTGACCAATGTGGGGGCATGTGCACTGCCCAAAGGAACCTGTTAACCCTATTATTATTCAAGTGGGGGGCCTCCAGGGGCAGCTATTTCTGAGCAGGATGGAGCCTCCACCATCTCAGCCCCACCCCTTCCCCGCTCGGACCCCTAGAGGGTAAAATACGTGGTGTTTCTAGTGGCAGTGTTTCTAGGGACAGCTGCAGACCACCCGCCTGCCCTTCCTCACACCATGGGGCTCAGTGGGAACAGAGCCGAACTGCTGGGGCAGGACAGCGCTGGCAACGTCTCAGACTGCTAGCAGAGCCTCAGGAAAGCCCCGGCCTCAGTGCTGCGCGTGGGAACCTGCTCGGGCTAAGCTCCTCCTCCCAAATCCTGGCGCTGCCCCAACACAGAACTTTGCGCATGCGTGCTGTCTTTGACCCTTTGTTAGGATAGGCTTTATACACAATAAAATTCACCCAAGTAAAATGTACAATCCAATGGTTTTTAGTATGGTCGCCAAGCTGTCCAACCACCACCATGATCCATACATTCATATAGTCCAGAATATTTCATCAGCCCCCAAAGAATCCCCATACCCATAAGCAGTCACCCCCATTTCTCCCTCCCCACTGTCCCCTGAAAACTACCAATTTTCTTTCTCTATAAATTTGCCTGTTCTAGACATTTCATATAAATGAAATCATACAATATGTGACCTTTTGTGTCCATCTTCTTTCACCTAGTATAATGTTTTTAAGATTCATCCGTGTTGTAACATACATCTGTACTTCATTACTTCTTTTTAATTGAGGCATAGTTGATTTACAATAATATATTAGTTTCAGGTATGTACTTCATTTCTTTTTATGGCTAAATAATATTCCATTGCATGTATATACTTCCCACATTTTGTTTATCCATTCATCCATCTGTGGACATTTGGCTTGTTTCCACCTTTTGGCTCTTATGAATAATTCACTGCTATGAATATGCAGGTACAATATTTTGCATGGACCTGTTTTCATTTCTATTGGATATGCACCTATGATTGGAATTGTTGGGTCATATGGTAACTCTGTTAACATTTAGAAAAACTCCCAGAATGTTTCCCAAAGTGGCTGCACCATTTTACATCCTCACCAGCAATTCATCAGCGTTCCAACGTCTCCAAATCCTCACCAACCCTTGTTACCATCCATCCTTTTTATTCTACCCAGCCATAAGGTATTCCTTTCAGGAGGGAAGTATATACAATATCTTTTTTGACTTATGGAATTGTTTAGCCATTGAGTTACATTCTTAAATTCAACACTATCACAATAAACAGGCATTGAGCACTTGGATGTTCTAGACACAGTAGCAGGTGCTAAAGGGGAGAGAGGATTAAGACACAGCCGAGATCGGCAAGAGGTGACAGCTTGAGCAGGAGGTCAAGAACTTAAACAATCACCTCTGATGTTTCTTCATTCAAATTGCGGGCCAGGACACAGATGTGGTCCCTGCCACCACCGGTTAGGAACGAGTAATGGGTTACCGTAACAGATAATACTTCCCCTAATAGCTCATTACAGGCCAGGCTACAGGCCATGAACGGAGGGGAGTCCATGGTGTGATGGAAGCAATGGCCAGGCTCTGGGCCAGTCAGAACTTCGGCGGGGGGCATCCCTGAGAAGCGCTTATTTGAGCTGACATGATGTAGTGACAAGCACTGTGGGCTGGAAATGTATAAACTGTTGAGAACTTGGCTGACACTGGGCATGTTTCACAGAAATAGTGATGTTCCAGATGGGCTTTGACCAACGCATAGAAGTTTACCAGGTAGAAAAGGAGAAGGGGCTTACTGGAAGGTGGAGCTAGCCCAGACACATCTAGCCAATATAGAGTCCAAATCAGGACACCTTTGAGAGGGGACTACTCATTATTAAGCCGTGACAACAAGCACAAGATGGGATGTCCCTGGGAACTCAGATGTGTCATTCCTCCAAGCCAAAGCACATGACGGCAATGGTGTGTGTGCTCTGGGTGGGGGAGAACTGAGCAGTTAGAGTCCGGGACTGAGGGTGGGGAAGGCGAGTGCAGTAGCTAGCTAGGCCTGCCGGACCAAAGTACAACGAACTGGGTGGCTTAAGCAGCAGAAATGCATCGTCTCAGATCCGGAGGCCAGAAGCCTGAGATCAAGCTGTTGGCAGGGCCATGCTCCCTTTGAAGGTGAAGGGAAGGATGTGGTCCAGGCCTCTCAGCTTCCGGTGGTCCCTTGGCTAGTTTGTGGCAGCATCACTGGGATCTTCACACGGTGTTCTCCCCATGGGCATCTGCCTCTATGTTCAAATGTCCCCTTTTTTATGAGGACACCAGTCACACTGGATGAGAGCCCACTCTAAACACATCTTCATTTGTTATCTCTGTAAAGATCCTATTTCCAAAGGAGATCACATTCACAGGTACTGGGGGTTAAGACTTCAACAGCTTTTGAGGGGGGGACACAATTCAGTCCTTAACAGTGAGGCAGAAGATGGTGGCAGCTGTGAAAGAATGCCACGCCAAAGAGTCTAGACTATCCTGAAGGTCACAGGGAATTACCACCAGTTGGTAAGCTGGCGTGTAGCACAATCTGTTGCAAAACAGTCACCCTGGCAGCCTGGCCCTTCAATTTAGTTCAATTAGAGATGGACAATGCTTGTTTGGCTTTTTCCCACCCCACGCCCCCGGTCTCATTTACAAAAATATCTTTTTTCACATTGCACTTCCCTTTTGGGAATCAAGGAAAGCAAAATATGCATCCTGAAAATAATGGGACCCTTTTAATAGAAAGAGCAGTTCCTCACTCAGACCGTTTTCACCACCTGGCTTGGGGCCAGCAATGGCTCTGTCTGCTGAAGGAAGCCATGTAAGGCTGACTCAGTAAATGCCTGGGGGTAGCATAAAAAGTCGTGGCCTTTTAGGAAGTGAACTTTAGGGGTGGTTGTCAATGCCTTGGTGCGATGTGTGATGTAGCAACCAGTGCTCAAAAATTTCATTTGCATGAGACTCCTGACTCCCAACCAGAATTTTCACGTGGCTCCTGCGTTCCCCAGAAGTAGCCTGGGGACTACCCAGAGGGCGGGCAGGGCAGACCGGAGGGGCTCGGCTTGGACTGCTTTTAACTTGTCAGATTTGTTTAAAAAGTGCCTTGGGCTCTTTCGTTAAAAGCTAGGAAACTAGGACTTTGTGCCCATGACCAGCTTCTCTCAGCCGAAGGGCAAGTCCTTAAATGGACTGGCCATTAAATGGATTTCATTACATGTATTCAACTGGCAAATATTTATTGAACACCTACTGTGTACCTGGTACTGTTCTGGGGATGGACGCACACCAGTGATCAGAGTGTCTTTCGTTAGTCACACCTTTAGAGGGGACTTGGGTGATAATGGCAGCCACTTTGAAGCATGTTTTCATCAATTAACAATAATTTCATAAATAATATCTAATACAGATGAATTCTGAAATGCTCACTTTGGCATAGATTAAAGTTAGGGGTGTCTAGTGGGTTAAAAAGTATCCACCCACTCCAAATTTATGTCTACCCAGAACCTCAAAATGGGACCTTATTTGGAAATAGGGTCTTTGCAGATGTAATTAGTTAAGGATCTCAAGATACAATTATCCTGGATTTGTGTGGGCCCTACATCCAAGGACCAGCGTTCTCAGACGAAGAGGAGAGGACACGGATGCAGAAAAGAAGGCCTTGTGTAGATGGAGGCAGAGACTGCAGTGAAACGGCCACAAGCCGAGAACAGCTGAGGCTACCAGAAGCTGGAAGAGACAGTGAGGATCACCATCTGGAACCTTCAGAGACAGCATGACCCTGCTGTCACCTTGATTTCGGACTTCTAGCCTCTAGAACTGAGACAATAAACGCCTGTTATTTCGAGCCACCCACTTTGTGGTACTTTGTTCCAGCAGTTCTAGAAAGGCCTGACAAGGCTCCTCTCAAAACAGGGGGGCCAGACCACAGCGGTTTCCACACCCCCCATGACACTGTAGCACCAGCCCAGCTGGAGGAGAGAAACGGGCTGCTTCTCGCTTCCTGGGTTCTCCTCACCTGATCACTCAGTGCGTGTGTGCCGGGGGACCTTGAGCTCCAGAAGGCCACTGGGAGAAGTCTAGATGATGAGGGGTCAGTCTGGATCATTTCCGCTCCCCCTACCTCCTTTCAGAAGGCAAACAGGTCTTGCACACGGCGATTTCAGCAGCAGCTCTGGCCCCTCTGCACACTTCAGCCTAGCCAACCCAGGCTGGCCAGCGCGACCTTGGTGGATAAACATTAACCCAAGCAGCCCCACTCCCCTCGTCCCCCACTGAGCCATCCGTTCTGCAACCTCGATCTCAGGGCATCCAGTAGGCCAACAGGAAGTAGGGGGCAGTCAAGCCCTCGCCAGATGGGTCTGGGGTGTTCTAACTAGGGGAGCTGTTGGTGGGAAACACTCTTTGAGAAGTCCATCTCAGTGAAATGTGAAGAGGGAAGAGTGGTAAATGTGTGATCGAAATGCCCCTAGCCTAACGCCCACACCTTTCTGTCTGAGGGCCACTAGTTCGCTCTGATTCTGACAAGAGTGCCCATTTCTTGAGCCCTGAACTTATCTTCCTTAAATCCTCCTAACTGCCCTGCAAAGTCAGGATGATTGTTGGAACATGTTAGAGATGAGAAAACAGAAGTTCAGAGCAGTTCGGGAACCATCCTAAGGTCACCCGGCTCTTAAGTGGCACACAAAGCGATCTGAAGCCAGGCCGATCCCCTCCACAGTTCACGTGTGCAGCCCGCCCCGATGTGGCCTCACCGGCAGATGTGCTTTGGAGAGGGCGAGGGTCACCAGCCCCATCACCCCAACCTGCACTGAGTGACTGCCTCATCTGTTTGTTCCTGGCTGTTGAGAACATTCACCCCTAAGACCGACGGGCTATTTCCCAAGGCCTCCAAGTCCTATAGTAAATTAATGGGAGTGAAAAAGGCCTCGCTTCAACCATCTTCAGGGGGTGCGTGTTTCGGGAAGGCTCTATAACTTTAAAATAACGTACCCCTCTAAAATGCTTCTAGCCTATGAAAAAGCAAACAAAAGCATTGCTACTTTGCCATTTCTTCCCGTTCGCAGTAGCTAGCATACTTATTCCAGGCCAAATTAAGTTCTGGTTTTACGTGGGCCATGTACACTTTGTGTGTCCTGGGCCCCGTGTAACCTGTGTCCAGAGAACATCGGTGCCCCCTGACTGGCCCCGATACTCCCCTTTTCTCCAATTCTAGTAATTCTCAGGGTTTAGAGCGTTGCTGGGCCAGGTATGTGGCAGTCATAGCTCTCTCTGGTCTATCCGATGTCAGACTCTCAGTCAAGAAGCCCCAGTATGGGAAAAGCGCAGGCAGCTGTCTCTGCGAAGCAGAGTCCCAGTTTGCACTGAAATCGGCAAGAGGACAGCTTGGAGGACTTTTAAAGCAGGACAGGTTCTCCGCGGGCAGTCTGGGAGAAAAGGGACCAGAAGACACGGGGACCAAGAGTAGGATGTAAGGGCAAGGGTTTAGGGTGTCAAGAAGGACAGCCTCTGACAGTCTCTGCAGGCACTGTGTCAGGTCCTGGGGGCCCCAAGTTGCTGTCAAGATGAAGCAGGTCACATTTCCCTTCCCTACTCGACCACAAGCCCTGCCACAGTCTCTCTGCCACAGTCTTCTCAGGGCACCGAGCCTGGCGTGGAGGTCTGGAACATCTTTTAGAAATCATCTTCAGGAAGTCTCAGCCTTCAGGCCTTTATTCCTTGGGTGGGACTCATCCTACTTCCTCTAGTCCTCCCCTCCCCTGCTGGAGTGGCCCTTCTTTTATCATGTAGGGTCCAGGGAACATCAGTCAGGAACCACCTCTGCTCTTTCCAGACAAGGTCCCTTTGGGCCATTCCCACACCTCAACCCCCCCCCCCCAAAGTTCCCAGATTTTGAAAATAAAAATACATTACATTTGAAGTTCATGTAAACAAGGATTATTTTTAGTACAAGTACAGCCCATGCAAAATTTGGGATATACTTATACCAAAAGTGATTCCCTCCCCCCACCCCAGTTTGTTTGTTTGCTTATCTGTAATTCAAAGGTACCTGGGCGTCCTGTATTTAACCCGACACCTCCCGCCTCAAAGCTAAGTGATTCACACCCCTCACTGGTGTTTGAACAGAGCGGCAAGTCCGGCTTCCAGCCAGCTCTGGAGAATGAATGACTGTGCTGTCAGTAAACGGGTTGGAGCTTTCCCAGCCTTCTCAGTAAATGGCGCTGCTCTCGCTCTCTGCAGAGGGCCCAGGCCTGCTCATACGGCGTCTTCTGTGCCTGCCGAGTCATGCCTCCGGCACAGCACTTACTGACTTCCAGTATAATTAGGGGTTTCCTCATCTTACTCTCCACTGGGCTTTGAGAGCTTCCTGAGGGCTGGGGCTCATTAACCTTGACTCTTGGCCTCATTCTCTCCACTCACCCCACCATAAGGTGCCCAGCAGAATTCGGGACCCAGGTGGGGAGAGCTCAAAGGAAGACCTGCCTAGAGACTCTGATGGCATCTAACTACAAAGGGCTGACTTGTGAAAGGAAAGCCCTGGTGTGCTTTATGTACTAGAATGGCAGGACCCTAAGGGCAGGAATCGTACGTGTTTCCATCCCTACTCCATCTCCGCCCCACCCCCAGGCACCCAGCAGGTGACCAAACTCAGTAAACACACGTGTCTTGAATCGTGTCTCCTACCCACTTCCAATAACATTTCAGAGCTGTCTGGTCCCCCACTCCCATGCAGGACCTGAGTTGAGGTGACAGTCACCTCCTGTAAGGGAGTGAGTGGCAGACAAGTCCAGGGCCCGGAGGACAGCGGGAGGGAGGCTGAGGGAAGACGGAGGGGCGCACGGAGGAGGGACGAACAGCGAGCCGTTGAGCGGAGGGAGGTCAGGGCCTGAGGTACAGGAAAGGGTCGGCTGCGCGCGGAGGCTTTGCAGGAACCCGGGTCGGCCGCCGCGCTGCGGCCGGCTGGGCGGGGCGGCCGAACACGTGACCCGGTCGGCCAATAGGGAGGCTACGAGGCCCGCGGTCAAGGGCGCGGAGAGCCTCGCGCGCCGCGGGGGACTGCCCGTGGCCGGAGGAAGGGCTGTGGGGGCGGCGCGGCCCAGCACCAGGCCTGGGACGGCCCGCGCCTTCCGGGGCGCTGCGTAGGCGGGTGGGAGCGGGCACGGAATGGACTGCCAGGAGCCCGGCCGGCTCCGCAGGGAACAGGACACCACCTGCGCGGCCCGAGGGGAAGGAGGCCTGCCCAGAAGCACTGCCCTGCCTGCCCTCCCCCTGGGCAGCCACCCGCTACTGTGCCAGGGGACAGCTTCCAAGGCCCCTCCTACGTGTCCCACATACCTGGAGCCTGAAAGAGTGGCAGAGAGAGACCTAGACCCTAGGGGATGGTTAGTGAGGGAACCCCACTATCGCACACTACCGGCAAGACGGGGCTGGATCACTCACCCCACGCCTCACACCTCACACCTAGTAGGTGCTTCCCAAGTGTTTATTGCTGAAGACACAAGTGAATGTGTGAATGAATGAATGAATGAATGAGGCCTGGTGATTGTTGCTGAGGCTGAGGACTGGCTTCTTGGGGAATGCCTCCTGATCACTGATCATCGTGGGTGTCTCCATCTGAGGGGCTGTGACCGTTCTCCAGCGCAGTGTGGCTTTTAACACAGGGCCGTGGGAGAGGAAGCTGCTATTCTCCTGTTACCAAAAGGGGTGACCTCAAGCCACATATCCACAGTGCCCCCTTTGGGGGCACATCGTAAGTCTGAACAATGTGATAAATACAAACCTTCTTGTCCCAGTGTCCACTCCTTCCAGCACTGCTGTCCTCAGGCAGGGACCCTCATTGGGTCCCTCCCTCCACACCTCCACACCTTAGGGGCCCTCCAGTTCCACAAAGCCTGCTGCTAGAGCTTCCTTCTTCCGCCAGAGGCAAGGACCCCTTCCCTCCAGGACTTCCTGTACTTTGTATTGTAGTTCCACCCTCTGAGCATGTCCTGTCTCCTGGAGTCTGAGAAATCTGGGTTGAAATCCTGGCATCCCCACTTTCTAACTTCTGTCTTTGAGCCTCTTTATCTGCATTTGTAAAACAGAGTGGTCGTAAGAGCACTAGGATTATTGTGAGGCCTGAATGCAATTGACTCCTATAAAATGTCCAGCACAGACATGGACCTCGGGAAATGGCAGTCTTCAGGTTCCTGGAGGGCAGGGGCTGTATCTTCTTTGCTCACCACCCCATCCAGCTCTGAAGACTTGCAGACAGCTTGGTGTGAATCCGAAAAGTCACTCCCGGAAAAGGTGCTGAGTGAACATGGCCTTGCCTGGCCAGGAGTGGTTCCCAAACTGGGCAGGGCTGAACTTTGCAGGCTGCTGCTGGGGCTAGGAGAGGGAGGGAAGCTGACCAGTCTCAGGTAGGAGTTCCAAAAGTACCCACCACCAAGACCAACTGCTTGTAGAGCTAGGTGCGGAGAACTCCCCTCCTGGGAGCTGAACCCACCAACAGGAACCAGGGTGATTGGCGGTCTCTCTAGGTCAGTGCTGCCCACAAAATGGCTGATTCCAGAGGGCTGGGCAGCCAGGGGTTGGGGCTCAGGCAGGCTTGAAACCCCACTGCAATTTGCCTAGTGACCCAGATTTGTGGCCAGGCGCCAGTCTTACTCCCAGCCGGTTCGGCTGGAGCCAGAGTTTCCAGTTTTAGCACATAAAAATACAAGATACCCAGTTAAATTGAAATGTCGGATAAACAACGGATTGTTCTGTAGTATAAGTATGTTTCCTGCAATCTTTGGGACATACTTACACTTGGAAATGATTTGTTCTTCATCTGCAAATCTCATGGAACTGGACTCCTTGCATTTTCCCTGGCAAACCTGGCTGGAGCTGGTCCAGCAGCCGGCGATTGGAAGGGACTCAACCTTGGGGGTTGGAGTGGGAGAGAACTGCTCCCACCGAAGGCACTTTGAATTGATGTCAGAACAATGGCATGGGTTGTTCTGTTTTTCTTTGCATGGAAAAAGAGCATTCCATGTCACTCAAAAGAAAACAGAGCAGTGAATTTCAGCTCTTGGCCTTGCTCGACTGATGTTGACCTGGAACATGCCTAGATTCTGAAAGGGATATTGACTGTTAGACAAGTGGCTCTTTCATGTTTCTCTGCAACATGCCTTCTAACGGTTGGTGCCCACTACGCTGTGTCCCATGGAGAATATGACTTGGGCTAGGATGTGCAGTGGCCATTTGCCTCTCCAGATGTCCCTGTTCTGCTGGGCTCTTTAGATGCTCCAAGTACGAAGGCCGTTGAGTCAAGTGGCCCAAGAGGCAGACTGAGGAACAGATATTATAACCTAAGGAAGGGTTGTTCGATTTCCTGAGCACCTCTGAAGACTTGAGCCCTTTAAGTCTCACAACCTCTGATTTTCACAACTCCAAGAGTGCATGCTATTATTCCCATTTTACAGATGGGGAAACTGAGGCCCAGAAGGGAAAAGCCTCATGTGGGGTCATACTGCAAGCAAGTGGTGAGGCTGTGATTCAGACTCTGTTTTCTCTGAATCCAGTGTCTAAACTCTTCCCCAGCCATCACCCTGCCCTGTGATCTCTGCCCAGTCCCCGCTCCAGACCTGAGTTTCCCTCATTTGTTTAATGGGGGTTCAATAAAGTGATCCCTGAGGTCTCTGCAATGATCCTTGTTTCACTCGCCGTTTTCAGGCATTTGCTTGTAGGATCAAGACTTCTGAGGATATTGTTCTTTGCCTCAGAGCAAAAAGACTGAACAACATTGGTATTGCAAAACTTGGCCAGAAACTCCCTGTCCCCCAGAGCCTGGGCCTCGTGGCTGTATAAACACAACGAAGGTCAAGGGCTCACAGTACTGTGTATGCAGACTGCAGGCCACTGTGTAGACCCCTTGGTCTCCAGGCCTGGGTTGGAATGGGTGGTAGGATTAGCTATGTGCGTAACCTGCTTATTGGTGGTGAAGCATGGACTTGGCCTCTTCATCTGCACTCCACGCTCCCCTTGACCTCATGAAACACAGGAAAGAGCAAGTCTGAAAAGACACACTCTGCCCTCCCCTCCCAGACCTGCTCTGACCCAGCATGTGGCCAGGAGACTCCTCACAGATGCTGCCAACACCTGCCCATTAGCAACTCTGCAGTCGATGGGGCGCTGGCTGGGGCTGGGGTCGGGGACCAGGAGGTGATGCTCTTTCTCAGTGGGGGCTGTGGTCTCAGGAGTTCATAGCCTCCCCCTCCTTCTTGCCTTGGCTAACTCTTGCCCCACTCTTCAAGGCCCAGCTCAAGAATCGTCTCCTTCCCTGCCCTCACCTGTCGCCCAGAGTCTGTGCCCTCCAGTGTGTCCCCATGATACTCTGTGCCTGTCGGCCAGCTCGGAGTGCTGATTTCCCTGTCACTCGGGATATGTCTTCCCCCTCTGGGGATGATGGAATCCAAGTCTTTTTCATCTTGTTAACCTGGAGTGGTCTTCTCCCAGCTCTTAGCATGACAGGCTCATCACTTTTAAGAAGTCTTAGCTTAAATGTCATATCCTCAGAGAGGCCATTATCAATGTCTCTGGCTAACACCCACCCCACCACACCCTAATTGTTCTCTTTCAATGTCCACATAGCACTCATCACTGCTGAAATCAAGTCAGGTATTTGTTTTTCATTGTGGTGAAATTCACATGACCATCTTAACCTGGATGGTTCAGTGGCATTTAGTATATTCACCATCCTATCCAAGCATCACCTCACTCTAGTTCCCAAATATTCGCATCACCCCCAAAAGAAACCCCACACCCATTAGCAGTCCCTCCACATTCCCCCTCCCCCAGCCCCTGGCAACCGCTGTCTGCTGTCTCTCTGTGAATTTGCCTGTTCTGGATATTACACATACGTGGCATCATACTATGTGTGGTCTTATGTGTCAGGTTTCTTTCACTTAGTATGTTTTCAAGGTTTATCCCTGTTGCAGTGTGAATTAGTACTTCATTCCTTTTCATGGCTGAATTCTATTCCATCGGAGGTATATAGCACATTTTGCTTTTCCAGGCACCAGCACATGGACTTTTGGGTTGTTTTCACCTCTTGGCTATTGTGAAGAATGCTGCTCTGAACCTTGGTGCACAAGGTTTTGTGTGAACATCTGTTTTCAATCATTTTAGGTCTGTAGCTAGGAGTGGAATTGTGGGGTCAAAAGATGACTCAATGTTTAACTTTTTGAACAACTGCCAAACTGCTTTCCAAAGCAGCTGCCCCCTTTCACATTCCCCCCACCCCCCGAAAATGCACTAGGGCTGCAATTTCTCCACATCCTTGCTCACAATCATTATTATTTGTCGTTTTGATTACAGACATCCTGGTGGGTGTGAAGTGCTATCTCACTGCAGTCTTCTAAAATTTCTTCTTGTCCTTCCCTCCCAAATGTGGGCTTCCTGAGGCCAGGGGGTCTCGTCTGGCCTGTCCTTTGCTATATTCCTGGCACATGGAAGGTTCTCAAGGTTGGCACGTGGCCGTCAAGTCAGTGCATGAGTAAAATTGTTCTCATGGCCTCCTGAGCTCACAGCCCAAGGCCTGGCACAGAGGGAGCCAGTAGTGGCTGTGTGTTGCATATCCTGACCCAGTGGCCCTGGGATGTGGCCTGTCCCCCAGGGGAAGAGGCTCTCCAGGACCATCCAAAGGAAAAGACCCAAGCCATGTGAGTTGGGGCACAGAACAGTGGTTCTGCTTCTGTGGGCCCTGGAGTAACAAAACAGGAACCAGAGCAGGGGCTCAGCCCATGACAAGGATCCCTGTTCCAAGTAGGGGTTTGCAAGGAGGTGAGCAATACCAGCCCACAGGCTGACGGCTCCTTGGGAGTCCTTTGGACCTCTTCCTGTAGCAGCCCCCTGGGGAGGTCCTTCCAGCCTAGCCTCCCCATCTCATGCTGCCCCTTTGGGAGTTGGAGACCAGGTTCTGGGCTAACAGCCTAGGGGACTGAACCTCTTTAGATGCCGCTCCTGGTAATTGTCTCTCCATTGGAACCACAGGGATGGGGGGGGGGCTCCTCCTACTGCCTGGTGGGAGAGGGAGATGCTTGACTGAAGCTGGTGATGCTGGGCTTCTAGTCTGCCTGGCTGGACTCTCCCCCTACTCCAGGATGGAGGGCATGATGGAGGCTGCATCGCTCGGGCCTCACATGACCCAGAGATGAGAGGGCTCTGCTCCACGAGGACAGCGACCGACACTGGCATTCTTTGGGCTTTTCCAAAGGCAGGGAAACACATGTGGTTTCTCCACAAGTTACGCACATAGAGGGACCATTGGACTCGGAAATTCCACTCCTAGGTCTGTACCCAAAAGAACTGAAGACAGATGTTCGAGCAAAACCTTGTGAACGAATGTTCATAGCACCGTTATTCACAGTAGCCACAAGGCAGAAACAACCCAAATGTCCATCAATGTATGAATGTATAAAATGGGGTACTGCCATGCAATGGATTATGATTCAACTATTAAAAAAATGAAGCATCAAATCAGCATGTTGTACACCTGAAATGAATATAATGTTATATGTTGATTATAGATTTTACAGAAGGAATAAAGTATTGATCCATGCTACAACGTGGGTGAACCGTGAACGTATTATGCTAAGAGAAAGAAATCAGATATAGGAGGCCAAGGATTGTATGATTCCATTTAAATGAAATGTCCAGAATAGGCAAATACAGAGAGACAGAAAGTAGATTAGTGGCTGCCAAGGGCTAGGGATGTGATGGGGACTAACAGCTTAGTGGGCACAGGGTTTCCTTTGGGGTGATGGAAATGTTTTGAAAATAGGTGGGGGGGCAGGTATAGCTCAGTGGTAGAGCACGTGCTTAGCATGCACGAGGTCCCAGTTTCAATCCCCAGTACCGCCATTAAAAATAAATAAATAAAATTATATGTTTTTTAAAAAAAGAAAATAGGTAGAAATGTTGGTTGCACAACATTGCGAATGCCACTGGATCGTTCACTTTAAGTGGTTAATGTTATGTTCTATGAATTTCACCTCTTTTTTTTAAAAAGCACTCTTCTCTACCTAATGCCCCTTTAGCCTCAGGATTGCAGGTTTTCATCAGGGCTCAGTTCCAGGCAAAGGCAAGAAAATGGTAGGCAGCTGCATGCCAGGAATCATTGGACTTTGGCTTAAGAGCCCACTCGGGCCCATGGAGCCTCCCTGACAATGGCTTCCTGACCTCTGTCCATCGTCTCAACTTGCAATGTCATTAACGCCACTTTGAAGAATTTCAACAATAAGGAAAGTTATTAACTCATAACAGGAAGTTCAAAGATAGGGAAGGCCCCACAATTGGGTCAAGCACTCAGATTTTTCTGCCCCTCTTTGCCGTCAGCCATGGCATGCCTCCAGGGGTCGGCTCCCCCTGTGTCCCTAATAAGGCAGCAGACAGCAATTCCACGGACGCAAAGAGCCAGTAAAGGTTTTGATGGGCCTGCTGAGTTCACAGGCTCTCCCCTGGGTCAGTGACTATCACGGAAGGAAATGCCACGTGCCTTTTGGCTTAAACCTAGGTTCCTGCTCTTCCCCCTGAACTTCGAAACTGCAAGTGTGGCCAGGCCCCACGGCCAGTCCTGGCCCCCTCCCCCCATGCCTCCTTATCACAGCACTGCTGCCCCTGTGTGCTTATGGAGGGCTTTTTCTTTTTTAACTGTCAGCTCTGGGAAGATGGAGGCAGGGGGATGCTGTCTTGGATGCACTGTGGCCCCAGGGACTGTCCCAGAAGAGGTGTTTGCATTATTTGTTAAGTGAAGGAGAGACTGTGTGAGTGGGTGGCTGGGTAGAATGCCTGAGTGGCGTGGGCACGGGACAGGGATAGGATGGAGCGGGGGTGAGGGCAGGCCATTGCTCTGGGCAGGTCCTGGTGTGCAGAGGCCGGAGTTGAAGCGGGGTGTGCCGATGTGTGAGCACTTGGAGCAGCTTAAAGTCCCCAGCACTCTCCTCCCATCTGGAAGCCCTGAGCCGTAGCCATGGGGAGCCCTGGTTGGCTCCTTTAAGCAGCTGGGCCCGCACCAGGTCTGACCCATCCTCCCTCCCTCCTACTGGCCTTTCCTGGCCACTTACCTCACCCCTCCTTCGCCTGCCTGTCCTCGTCTCACCCTCTGGATTTGACACCCACTGGTGTCCTCTGTCTGGTTATTAATAATACTCAAGGCTCATGCTAACACTGCCTGTTCCCGGAGCACACTTTCTCCGCACCAGGCCCTGCGCTAGGGGCTGCACCAGCCGCTAGATCTCCTCCTAGACACGTAGTGACATGGGACTCATCACCCTGATTCCCAGAGGGCACTGGGTTGGGGGTGCAGGCAGGGGGATACTGCCTGAGGGGTTTTGATTCTGTTGCTGAGCTAGGAGGGTACAAAGCTCAGTTGAGGCCAAAGTCAGGGTGCAGTGCAGTGCAGAAGCTGCAGAGCACTCTTTCAAGGGAAACCTCAGGCGAGTCCCTGTAGAAAGATGGATGACAACAGCGCTGCTGCAGCTGGGACTTGGGGACAGGATCCCTGCCTTCTCAGCTCCCCATCTCCTGCTCTGTGGACCCAGAGGCTCAGCCTTTGCTCAAATCTCATCTCTGCCACTCAGTACCTTGGTGCCCTAGCAGGTGGCCTTAGCTCTCTAAGTCTCCAGTGTACCACCTGTAACGGAGTAGGGCTGGGTGGAGAGCAGTGAGAGTCTTACCCTCAAAGGATTCTATTCACCCCACCTTCATGACCATAATTCTAATTACTTCCCACAGGCCCCTCTTCCTAATACCATCGCCCTGGAGGGAAGGGCTCTGACATACAAATTTTGGGAGGACACAAATATTCAGTCCATAGCAGCCCCTTTCCCCTGCCATGGCCATGGGCATGGGGAGTTAGGGGGACGCCCCTCCAATGAAGCAGCCACCCCCTCCCTTTTCCCCATGGATCCCTGAACCCAGGCCAGTGGGGCCCTGCTGTGGCAAGCTGGGATGCCAGCTGGGCACGCAAGCTGCTGATGGGCTGAAAGGTGCTAATCCTCGGAGGCCAGGCCCACCAGCCTGGGGAGCATAGCACACATGTGGAGGTGCTTGGAGATCCTTAGCTGAACAGGGTGGTCAGTTCTCCTATTATTCAGAGGTCAGCACCCTGGCAGGATCACACGCTATTGGCTTCACCTGGAACACTCTTCGCTCCTCAGACCATTAGGGATCTTTTGTGCCTCATCAGATACATCACTTCCTCCAGGAGTGATCCCTCCCCCTGCACCTCTGCCCCTGGCCAGGCCTGGCCTCCTCTCTGGTGCTTTCCCTGAACTTGCCTTGGCCAAGACACCTACCAACCTACCATCCTACACTATCACGTCTTTCTTCCTCCATGACCCTGTGATGACTTCCCGTTGTCACTTAGACCCCCAGCTCCTGGCCAAGGATCTGGCATACAGTAAATGGTCCAGAGGTGAAGGAGTGAGCATTTTGCCGTTGAGAATATCTTCAAGGGCAGGAAAGATGAGCCATACAGATCCCACGAAATGCCTCTGATCGCAGAGGAACAGCCCTGGCATCTCAAGTGGTGGGAGGCAGGGCTCAGGGCCAGGCCCAGGGGGATGTAGGGGGTCTGGGCTGCTGCCTGGCTGAGCTATGCAGGGCCTTGAGCCCTCACAGGGGCAGGGAGCATGGACAGCCTGCCAGGGATGTTGTGGGGCCACCTGGAGGAACAGGAGCCAGTGCTGGGAGGGGGAGTGAGCAAGACGAGGAGGGCTGGGGCGAGCCGTGATCCCCTTGGCTTGCACCCTGAGGGTGGTGTGCAAGGTGGCACGTCACGCTCCGGAGGGGAAGGGGGAAGTGGGGCGCCCTGGTTAGTGCCGATCAGCAGCCTTGTGCAACGCCAGGTTGCTCCAGCTGGGATCCCTACAGCATATGACTCATCTTCCTGGAGGGTAAATTTTACTACAAAATGGGGGAGGGAATAGTTACTTTTGTAAGTAATGTAAAGATTCATTTTTTGTACTTAAATAGACATGGATGTAGTATGACTTTGAATGCAAACTCCCTATCAATTTTTGAGCTCTAACATAAGGTAACAAAATGGCAGCTTTGGGCTACGCCCCCCAGACCACCCTCTGGGACTGCATCTCATCCCGCTCAGTTGTTAGAGACCCAGCTGAAACCCACCAGGGGTGCCGGCGTGTTGCCGGGCGGGGGCCTCTGGCATCAGATGGGCTTGAATTTCCATCCCACTTCCCTCCATAGCTTGGCCTCCCCATTGATGAGATCACTGGGACCTTGAGCTGGCAATTTTTTTTAACTTTTATTTTTCTTATTCATTTTTTCCTACATATATATTTTTTTTCTTTTTAAATCGCAGTATTTTATCCTCGAGGCTTTTTGGGGGAGAAGGGAGGTAATTAGGTTTGTTTATTTATTTATTTATTATCAGTATTTTTTAATGGAGGTACTAGGGATTGAACCCAGGATCTGGTGCGTGCTAAGCACACACTCTACCACTGAGCTACACCCTCCCCCTGAGCAGGCAATTCTAATACTTGGGAATGATGACGCCTACCTGCAAGACTGGTCCAGGACTAGAGACTAAGGAAGGCCAGCTGACCCTGCACTGACCCTGCCTGGGGCCATGAACCCAACAAACTCCCCGCTTGGGCATCCCCGCTGCAGGTGCCTGCTGTTCTGGTTGGCTGGCCTTGCCTTGGCTGCTTCTCCTGTGGCCTGGCTGGGGGCGGAGCATGGAGCATGTTCTTGAACGTATGAGCTTATGCACTGGGCTGAGCATTTACCTCCATGGTGTCCCGCCATCTTCCTCCCAGCTACCGGAGAAGTTCGGGAGCCTCTGGGGCTTTGGGGAGGAGAGGAGACAGGGACTTGACGGCCAAGGAAGGCTCTAGTTTGGACACTGAGGGCTGATTTGCTGCTTCCACCCTTCGAGAAGTGCCCTCCCTGCCTCCTCCAAAGCCACTTCAGCTTCTGGGTCAGCCTTCCCTGGTCTGGCTACTACATGACACTGAGAGGCAGACTGACTCAGCCTGACTGCACATTCTGCTCACTTGGCCACACGGACTCCCAGGCCTCTGGATGGGGAGGTTGGTTCACGGGCCCAGGCAGGGCTCTGTCAGGCCTTGCTGACCTTCCCTGGTCTCTCATCCTCATGCCAGCCTTTGAGGCAGGTGGCATCATCCCCAAGTATTAACATCACCTGAGCAAGGTTCCCATGATCTTCTCAGGAGTGAAGTCAAGCTATGGAGAGAGGCTGTATTAGTTTTCTGGGGCTACCATAACCGAGTGCCACAAACTATGAACAAGAGAAATGTATTGTCTTCCAGTGTCCAGGCTGGAAGTCTGAGATTCAGATGTGGGCAGGGTGACTTCCTTCTGAGGGCTGAGAGGAAGAATCTGTTCCTGGCCCCTCTCCTAGAATCTGGTATTTTGCTGGCTATCTTTGATGTTCCTTGGCTTATAGGATCATCCCCCCAGTCTCTGCCCTCATCTTCACGTGGCTGTCTTCTCCCTGTGTGCTTGTCTGTGTCCAAATTCCCCCTTCTTTTAAGTACCTCAGCTGTATTGGATAAGGGGCCCACCCTACTCCACTAGGACCTCATCTTAACTTATCCAGTTATATCTACAGTGACCCTATTTCCAAAGAAGGTCACATTCTGAGGTCCGTGGGGGTTAGAACTTCGACTTCTGGATTTTTTTTTTTTTTGGAAGGGGAACATAAATGAGATGGAAAGTCAAGTTCATCTGATGCCAAAGGCCTATTTTATCCCAATATGCTGATGCTTCTCAAATTTTGCCACTGAGTCTCCCTAACAGCCAATGAGAAGGAGATGCACTAACTGGACATCCACTGGAGGACTTGGAGTGGCCAACCCCAGTACCACCCTCCCAGGGTGCTTTGGCTCACGGCCACCTACTGCTGCTTCGCATGTCTTGGTCTCCTATTTCCCACCCCACCCCCACCCCAGGCCAAGTCCAGGGTAACTTTAAGCTCCCCAATTTGTTCTAGAGTCCTAATTTTGGTATTCAAACCTTTTTTTTTTTTTTTCCAGAAGAGGGGCCTGGGAGCCCCCATGCAGAGAGGATTCTGGTTGGTCTACTCCCCAGAGCCCCAGAGCATCCTTAGCATTACCCAGGTTAGGTTTCTACAGGCACCCTTCCTGCATTTCATTGTCCCACCCGTCTCTGGCTTTCCCTAGACTGGGACAGAGGTCATTCTGGCCCAGGCTTTTGGGTTTGTAGGAAGCTTCCAGATTGCATCTCGAAGAGCAATTGCTGGGAGGAGGGGGCATGTGAAGCCCTTCCCTGGAAACGTGCCTCCTTGTCTGCGCGATCTGTGTCAGTCAGAGCCGAAGGTTTCTATTATTGCCTTTTCTGCATGCTAACCGCGGGTTTATTTTAGACTCCTCTCGGGAAAGCATGCTCCGATTTAATTCCTTTCAGCCACACAGTTATGCTGCTCTCCCTTATTTATATTGAACAGTTTGAGCACTGAAGTGCCTTGATTAGAATAATCAATTCTGTATCAAGAAACAGCCTCCCCGGGAACGCAGAATCCAGCCAAGTGCCCAGATGCTGAGCAAACAGTCCTCTTTCCAGCCACATCCCCCAGACCTCAGGAGAGCCGTGCATGGTGGGCTCCCCAACCCCCAGGTCCTGCCACTGTGCAAAATGAAATCCATTTTGATTGGATCCTTCTCAAAGGATTTACGAAGGGAGGTTGCCCCTCCTGCCTGGCAGCTTCAGGCTTTAAGTTTGTCAGCATTTTCCGTGATCCCTTTGGTGGTAGGGGCATTTAAGGACACTCAAGAGTGTGTGATAAAAGATGCTAATAGCTAACACTCCTCGAGCACTGGGCCAGCTGCTTTCCCTGTACTTGATCCTTGCAACCACTCTCCAGGGCAGGTCTCATTATGAAGCCCGTTTTCCTGATGAGTAGACTGGGGCTTCGTCTCTAGGTGAGAAGACTGATGCCCAGGGAGGGAAAGGAACCTGCCCAAGTTCATAGAGCAAGTGTGATTTCACAAATCATCATGATGGTGGGGGTGGGGGATGAGTTAAAAGGCATTGGTAGCTTGTTTAGTGAGAGACTCTAGCCCCTTGGTGAGGTCCATCCTGCCCATGGATGGGTTCATCTGGCCTGTGGCAGTGAGGGAGGCCCTCATTGCTGCCAGAGATGGTGGGCAGTGGCAGCAGCAGAGCAGAGGGGAACAGGAAGAATCTGGCCTGCAGAAGAGGTCAGCTGCTGGCCAGTCCTGGTGGGTGGTGACTTCCCACCGGCAGCAGAGAACCTTCCTGCCATGAGCAGATCTTTGTTCTCCCCCAAATCCTCTTGGGTATCATTTGTAACCAGAGCCTGGGTTCCTGATGCCCACAGGAGTTTTTCACCATCCTGGGGGCCTGTCTGAAGGACAACAGACACTGGCCCCTCTCCTCAAACCTCAGAAAGCCTGAACTAGGCACCTGGAGAAGCCTCTTGAAGTCTTCACGCTGGGAGCCATCACAGGGACCACGCAAGACTCACTGAGCGTCTCATCTGCAGAACCTCGGCCTCAGGAAGTACTTAACAGATGATTTGCGCTCCCGAACTCCCCCGAATCCTCTCTTCAGCTCCTCTGCCAAGAGGCCATCTCCCGTCTTTTTTCATTATTGTGGAAAAATCCACTTAAGATAGAATTTACAATCTTAACCATTTTGGAGTGGCATTTAGGACACTGACAACATTGTGCAACTGTCAACACTATCTAATTCCAGAATCTTTCCATCACCCCAAAAGAAGACTCCCATACCCATTAAGCACTTATGCCCCATAGCCTCCCTCACCCAGCCCTTAGCAACTGCTGATCTATTTTCTGTTTCTATGGATTTGCCGAGTCCTGATATTTCATCTGAGTTGAGTCATATGATGTACCTTCTTTTGTGCCTGGCCTCTTTTACTTAGCATATAATGTTTTCAAGACTCATCCACGGTGTCCTGTGTATCAGTACTTCATTCGCTTTTATGGCTGAATGATATTCCATTGTATGGATATAGCACATTTTGTTCTTCCACTTAACTATTGATGGACCTTTGGGTTGTTTCCAAATTTTGGCTCCTGTGAATAATGCTGTTCTGAACATTAATGTACAAGTTTTTGTTTAAATACCTATTTTCAATTCTTTTGGGTTGGGTCATGTGGCAATTCTGTGCTTAACTTACTGAGGAGCTGGCAATCTATTTTCCACGGTGGCTGCACCATTGTACACTCCCATCAACAATTTATGAGGGCTCCAATTTCTCCACATCCTCACCAACACTTGTTACTTTCAAATTTTTTTTTGTTAGCCATCCTGTTGGGTGTGAACTGATATCTCCTTGTGGTTTTTTTTTTCAGTTTCTCTCTTTTTCTCCCTCCCTCCCTCCTTCCCTCCCTCCCTCTCTCTCTCTTTCTTTCTTTCTTTCTTTTATTGAAATGTAGTTGATTTTCTCCTTGTGGTTCTGATGTACATTTCCCTGATGGCTAATGATGTTGAGCATCTTTTTCATGTCCTTGTTGGCCATTTGTACCTCCTCTTTGGAGCAACGTCTATTCAGGTCCTTTGTCTACTGGTTAATTGGGTTGTTCATTTTTGCTATTGTTGTTGCTGAGTTCTCCCATCTCTTTTGAGCTCCCTTTTGGGGGCAGAGCAGGGGGGTGCCACTTTCAGGCAGCTCAAATTGTTAGGGACAAACTAGCCTCCATTATTCCTAATTCTGGCTCTTGGGGCCACATAAAGCCTGTATCTTCTGCCCCAGGAGAGCCCCTCATACTCATCTCTAATCATATCCAAGTCTTTTAAATCATTCCTCAAATATCTTGGTTTCTTTGAAAGGGGAAAATCCCAGAAAATTAATCCCACACTTATTCTGGCACGAAAGTCATACCTAATCTTTACACTTGTGCATTTGTTCACTCCTCTAAATATTTACTGTGCACCAAATATGTCCTAGGCACTGTTCTCTGTGCCAAGGAAAAATCAGTGAACAAGACAGCACAAACTCTGACCCCCATGGAGTTCATGTAATAGTGGGAAGGCAAATGATATGCGGGATTTTAAAAAGTCTCAAATGGAGAATGAACATGGTGTAATGTGGTTGAGAATGAGAATAAGTAGATTGGGTTGTCAGGAATGTGTTGAAATGTTGCAGCAAATTGTGTTACAGCTCAGTGTTATAGCTCAGTTGTGACAGCAGCCTGGATCCGGGTGAGAGACCAAGCAGCACTCGGAGGGTTGGAGAACTCAGGTTTATTACGCCAGCGCCAGCAGGCCCAGAGGAGTTAACACTCCAAGCTCTGGACCCTGTCTGTATGTTTACACAGGCTTTTATAGGCTACCAGTCTAGACTTGGCAACAATTTGCAACATCATATGCAAATAAGGTATAACAAAGGTGACTAATTAGGAACAAGCTTTGTAGAAATGGACCAATCAGGAGTGAGAGAAATGGACCAATCAGGAGTTAGCTCTGGGAACCAATAGAATCTTAGGGGTAAGTTCCGCTTTCCTAGAAGTAAGCCATTTCAGAATTTAAAAAGGGAAATAATGCTGCTGGGCCAGGGAACTGAATGGTGCTGGCAGGAGGGTAGTGGCCCTGCCTGGGGGTCCTGCCATTTTTTTCATGGAGCTTCCCACCTCACAATGAGGTGCTATTTAAATTGAGATCTGAATGCTGACATGAAGCCAGCGATGCGAGGATATAGAAGAGCATCCAGGTAGAGGGACCTCTAGGTGCGAAAGTCCTATGTGGGAAAGAGCTTGGTGTGTTGAGGCTCACAGTCATCATTTTGAAATGTATAGAAATATCAAATCGCGATGTTGTGTACCAGGAACCAACATAGTGTTGTAGGTCAATTATATTTCAAAAACAAAGAAACAAACAAACTCATAGGAAGCGAGATCAGATTTGTGGTGACCAGAGGAGGGGAGCAGGGGGATGAGGAATTGGGTGGAACTGGATGAAGATGGTCCACAGGTACAAACTCCTAGTTATAAGAAAAATAAATAAGAGGTATGTAATGTACAATATGATAAACACAATGAATACTGCAGTCTGTTATATATGAAAGCTGTTAAGAGAGTAAATCCTAAAAGTTCTCATCACAAGGAAAAATATTTTTTTCCTATTTCTTTAATTTCATATCAATGTGAGATGATAGATGTTCACTGAACTTACTGTGGGAATCACTTCAGGATGGATGTAAATCACATCATTATATGGTCCACCTTAAACTTACATGGTGCTGCATGTCAACTTTAAAACTGGAAGAGGAAACAAGGAAGTCAGCATGGCCAGACACGAGGGATGTGGGGCAGCATGGTAGGCGACGTGAGAGAACTGGGCAGGGACGGGGCCTGTAAACCAGGAAAGAGGTCACTCTGACTGCTGTGGGGAAGGGACTGGTGGGGAGGCCAGGGTGGGAGCAGGGAGACGAGTTTGGAGGCTGTAGTGAGTTGAATGCCCCTCCCCACCCCGCCAAGCAGGTCCATCTGGAACCGGTGAATGTTACCTCATTTGGGAAAAAAATCTTTGCAGATGTAATTAAGTCAAGAATCTCACGATGAAAACCATCCCAGATTACCCAGGTGGGCCTGAATCCAATGACAATTGTCTTTACAAGTAAAGAAAAGAGAAGTTCACGTGAAGATGGAGGTAAGCAGATACTGGAGTCATGCTGCCACAAATCAAGGAACACCTGAGAGCCACCAGGAGGGGCAAAGAGGATTCTCCTCTAGAATCTTCAGAGGGAACATGGCCCTGCTGACACCTTGATTTTGGACTTCTGGCCTCCAAACTATGGGAGAAGAAATTTCCGCTATTTTTAGCTACTCAATTCGAGGTAATTTCTTATTGTGGCCCCAGGAAGCTTACCCCGCCGCTATTGCAATAGTCCAGGTAGAGGTGGTGTAATAGAAGGGAACAGATCTGACTCCACACTGGATCTGCTCCTTTAGTTTTGACCACTGTGCCCTGCTTTCCAGGCTCAGCCTTGCCAGCTCTGCACCTTTTGGGAAACAATGTTGCCTTTAGCCTGAAATACACAGGAGAGCCTGTTCTTGGGGCGCTGACCTTTCAGGATGTCAGCACTTCTGCACTTATGTGGAGATGGCAAGTTGCAAAATAGAGAATAACCTTTGTTTTGTTGGAGGTTTAAAAGGACACCATGGCCTGACCCACATAGATGGCTGCAAGAACAAGGAATGCCTGCAGCAAGAAGTTTGCAAAAACCAACCATACCCCATCCCCTGGTTTTTTTTGTATAAAAGGAGCCTGCATTCTGACTGGAGTAAGATGGTTCTCCAAGACATTAGTCCACCATCTCGGTCTGCCAGATTTCTGGATAAAGTCACTATTCCTTGCCTGAACACCTCGTCTCTCAATTTATTGGCCTGTCGTGCGGCGAGCAGAATGAGTTTGGACTTGGTAACAGTGATGGTGGTTTGGACCAGGGTGGTAGTCATGGAGCGGTGTGGACGGGCTTGGGGTCTGTTTTGAAGGTAAAACTGATAGGACTTGCTGATGGATTGGATGGTGGAATGAGGGGAAGGAGGCGATTCCTAGTTACAAATCTTAAATGGGCACTCCACACTGCCAAGATGCTCTGCTTGAGTAATTGGAAGAATAGCAGTGTGATGCACTGAAATGAAGCAGACTGGGAGAAGCCGATCCAGCAGTGCGTTTGGCCAGGTTAGCTTTGAGGTGCCTGTTAGACATCCAGGTGAGGCTGAGGTGGCAGCCAGACAGGTGAGTGTGAAATTCAGGAGAGGACCCTGATGGCAATGAGGATGCATAGATTTAGGGAGTTGTCAGCAGAGATGATATGGGTTTATTTTTTTGAATTTTTTTTGAATTTTTTTATTGTGGTAAAATCCACATAACAAAATTTACCATTTTAACCACTTCAAAGTGTACAGGTCAGTGGTATTAAATACATTCATAATGTTGTGCAATCATCACCACCATCCATCTCTACAACTCTTTTCATCTTGTAAAACGGAAACCCTATACCCATTCAATGCTGACTCCCCATTCTTCCTTCCGCCCCCAGCCCTAGTGACAAACGTTCTGCTTTCTGTATCTATGAATTTGACTATTTTAGATACCTCATATAAGTGGAAATATGACAGTATTTGTCCTTTGTCACTACTTGGCAATGTGGTGTGGTGGCTAAGAGCACTGGCTCTGAATGTTTGCTTCTTGCATTGGTCCTTCCTCGCTGGAGAGCCTTGACTGAGTCACTTGAGTTACCCAAGGTCACATAGCCAGAAAGTGACTGAGCTATGATTCAAAGCCAGAGCCTCCAGCCTTCCTCCCATGCCATGTGGCCTCTATTTACCAGAGAAAATGTAAAATATCGAGAAATAGTCAGCATGCTTCTGCCGTTAGGATATTGTTTGGGAAGAGGTGACTTTGGGAGCCCTGCAGTTTGCCTCATGTTCCTTTCTGGTTAGTCCAGCCTGGGTGTCAGAGACTAAGGAATGCTCTCTGGGCTGGGATGCCCCTGCCAGATTCCCAGGCTCTGCTTCCCTCCTGTACCCAAGCCTTGGGCAGCTTGTCCCTGGTACCTCTAAGCCCCTGGCTTGGGGCTTGGAGCCCAGCCCAGCCCAGGTCAGCTCTGTGCATCAAGAGTTTTAAAGAGAGGTGGCCTTTCGTCAGCCTCCGAGGGACCCATCCCTCATTTCCCCAGAACTATGGAGGTGATACTTGGGACTCCCTGATGAACAAAACAAACCAAAACAAAACAGCTCCTAGGATCCTGAAGACACTGGCAGATGGGGCAAGGTTTTCCAGTTCTGCCTCAACAGGCAAACCATTAAAACCACCCAATGCTGGCGTTCACGGAGAAAACACAGCAAGCACTATGATCAGTGTTAAAAGGAGCTTTAGAGGCAAAGATAATTTTAAGCCAAAGACAAACTCTCTTATCAGAATTTGGGGGGGAATCTTCCATTTTAAAAAACATTGGCGATGAACTCAAATCAGAAACATGAGGTCCAGTGGCCTGGGCTCCTGTCTGTGTCATAGCTGCATCCCAGCCAAACATGAATCTCCTTTGGTGGACTGGAGAATATGACCACCATGTATTTAAGGTGTCCAGAATCACAGAAGGGTCCAGTTGACTTCATGGGTGAATTGAAGCTCTGCCTCCTCGAGGAACGTTTTTGGAGACTGCCTGGAGTCTTTTTTGGTGTTCTAGTGCTGCCTGCCTTTTGGGGCTTGTTGCAGGCCATTTTGGTGACAGAATTATGCTGACTTTTATGAGCATGTCCCCCACACCACACTGCGGCTGTGTGGGTGCATGCCAGGCACTGTCAGATTTGCCTGCTAGAGGAATCAAAGAACCGTCAACACTGGCTGTGCATATGGGCATTGTTTCCATCCAACTGGGACACCCTTCAGCAAAGGCATTTAACAAAACAGAACAAGTTGCCCACTGGCACTTGACAAATTCCCCCATGCTTTGCCTTCTACCTGGGCAGTCTCCAACTGGCACGCCGACAACCTGGGGCTATCCCAATGGTAGGTCACAGTTACAGAGGGGCTATTGTGGACTGAATGTTTCTGTCCCCCACTCCCAAATTTATATGTTGAATCCCTAATCCCCGATGTGACTGTATATATGGAGATAGGGCCTCTGAGGCGGTGATAAAGGTTAAATGAGGTTATGAAGGTGGGACCTAATCTGATAAAGATGGAGCCTTTATAAGGGAGGAAGATGCGTCAGCTCCTTCTCCCTACAATGTGAGGACACAGCAAGATGGCGGCTGACTGCAAACCAGGAAGTGGGTTCTCTCCACGAACCAAATCTGCAAGCACCTCGATCCTGGGCTTCCCAGACTCCAGAACTGTGAGGAAAAAAGTGTCTCTAGTTTAAGCCACCCAGTCTATGGGAGTTTGTTATGGCGGCTGCAGCTGACTGAGACAAGGGCCTTCCCCACAGCTCACCTTCAGCTGAGCTGGTGCCCCCACTCTCGAGATTCCAGCATCGGAAACACTGAAGGTCCTGGTCTGGTTATGCCACTCATTCATCTCAGGGTGGCGCAGGGCAAAGACTGCCCCCGTCTTGGGCCGGCTGGACCTTGGCACACATGACGGACAGGCTCTCTGCCCAACCCCGCCCAGGTCCCGAGCAGACGCTGGCACAGAGGTTTCACTTCCTTGGAGGTCATCCGCTTGCGGTGGCTCGGGGCAGTGGACCATGGAAAGTAAGAGCAACTCCCTGGCCCCAGCCGAGGTATTGAATTTTCACTCTGCAGCTTCTTAACTGTTAGAGGAGGGAGTGGTGGTCACCATTCTGACTGTCACTCTTCTGCCTCTAGAACAACACTCGAAGGTGAACATCTGCACAGGAGAGAGCAGGTGGGGGCTGGATGGTGACCATGGCTGTTCCATAGCTGTGCTACCTGGTGGCCAAAAGTAGGGGGACGAAAGTGCGCGCCACTTTTATCGGCTACATGACCTTGGGCAAGTCACGCTATGTCTCTCAGCGCCAGCTTCCTCTAGTGTGACAAGGTCCTCACAGTACCAGCTCCTGAGTGTCAGTATGAGCCATGAAGACTCTGAGCTTGGTGTCTTGGACATGCCAAGTGCCTAAGTGGCTTGGAAATTTACACCCATGAAATTCACATGTGCAAAGGAAAAGGTTGCTTTGTCAGGTGACATCATGACTCTATTCTTGCTCTTGAACCTCCACCCTGAGGAGGGAAGCTAAGCTTTAGTTTTGCTCATTGATGGTACTGTGGTCTTGTCAGGCTTGAAGTCTCCTTTTTAAAGTCACACCTGGAGGTAAAGGCACCCCTCTCCTCCACTGCTTTCCAAGGTGGCATTCCAGGTCCCCCCCAACCCCCGGCCTCGGTCCCTCACCTCCAGGCTGGCTTTTGCATTTCCCCTGCCCTGGGCTCCTCCCAGGCTCTCAGACGGCGAGTGGGACAGGTCTTTTAGTTTTCAGCTTCCCTAAAGCAACTTCCAATGTGCCCCTAGCCTCCACCTAGCGCTCCCAGGACTCTAGTGCCAAGGGGGCAGGTGAGACCCGCATGTCTACTTCTTCTCCTTCTTTCTTTCCTTGTCTCATCATCCCTTGTCCTGAAATGGAATGAGACGGGGAGGGGAAGGGGAGCATTTGCCACCTCTTTATCATCTTATCTGGAGTCCCTACATCCTAGCATATAATAAAATGCGCTGGGTTCTTGATGTGATGACGGTGGGAACCGCATCCGCCAGAAACAGAACCAGTAGGAGGGTGTGTGTGTGTGTATGTGTGTGTGTGTGTGTTATAAGGAACTGGTTTATGTGACTGTGGGAGCTGGCTAAGCAACCCAAAATTTACAGTGCATGTCTGCAGGCTGGAACTCAGCAGGAATCTATGTCACAGCCTTGAGGCAGAATTTCCTCTTTCTCAGGGAAATCTTAGTCTCAGGCAAATCTTGCTCTTAAAGCTTTTCAACTGATTGGAGGAAGCCCACCCAGATGATGGAGGCTGATCTCCTTTACTTAAAGTCAACTACATCTACACAGTTAACTGCATCTACACAATATCATCGCGACAACGCGACAACTAAATTAGTGTTTGATTAAATAACTGGGCACTACAGCGTAGCCAAAGTGACCCACAAAGCTGACCATCACAGGAGCCAAAGGAATTTTGAAGAAAAAAATCTTTTCTCTGTTGATCAAGTCTGGCTATCAAAACTATTATCTGGTCACGGTCACAAATACCCTGTTCTGGATATCAAAAGCTGACTTTATCTTTCTTGTTGCATTTTTTGTTATATTCTTCCTGTGATTGGAATATTATGTGTGGACTATCTCCCACAAGGAAATGTGAATGAAGAAGACACATTAATACATTTTCAGTGTGACATTTTGCCCAAGGAAGGACATTTTGTCTTTACAATTACAAATCATCTCATTGGAGGATAAAAAGAAGCTACTAATGAAACCAGTGAGCTCCGGTTTGAAAAGAGCATGTATCAGTGTGGGTAGCGGGGGTGTCCCTGGGCACGGTGGGCACAGACTGTTGGAAAGGTGCCAAGAGAGCCAAAGCTGAGAAGGAGACGACGGGTGCGGAAGATGCCAAGGGCAGAGCTGGGGTCGGGTTTTGAGCCCTGCTTGGCACTTGGTGACCCCAGAGGGGATGGGCCAGTTGCTTAAGGAGGCAGGTTTAATATTAGCTGCTGCTAAAGGTCTGAAGAACAACCTGATCCCCTATTCTCAGAGACAGTCCCACACTGCAAAGGATCCAGCTAACGTCAGCATGTGGGAACGGCCACAGGGTTGGGTGGCAGCCCCCAGCTCCCCTTATGGACTTGTCTCCTGGCTTCGCCCGACCCGGGCTCATGATCTCATGCTCCTGGGAGACTTGAAGGGGAAGCAGGAGGGAAAGAGGTCAAGGCAGTCACCTGTGCCCGGTAAATTCGTTTTCCATCTCTGCCAAGGCAAAGACAGGCTTCCCAACTGGATGCTCAATTGAGCCTCCCTGGACCCACACTACCCTCTCCTCTTTCAGGGGCCTCTGCCCTCAAACCAGAGGCCCCCCACCCCCCACCCCCAGGTCAAGGAGTCTGATGGATGGATAAGCAAAATGTGGGCTCTCCATATAGTGGAATAATATTCAGCTTTAAAAAGGAATTAAATTCTGATTCATGCTCCAACTTGGACGAACCCTGAAAACATTATGTTAAGTGAAAGAAGCCGGTCACAGGAGGTCACATATTGTATATAATTTGCCATCCCCAGTCTGATGCCTTGATCTTGCGGCCCAGCCAGTGCCAGGCTGTGCCCAAAGGAGGGGATCCAAGTGCTTGGACTCTGTGTTCAAATCCCCTCCTGGGGCGGCGGGGAGGATCACAGGAGAGGAAGGCGCCTGGTACTGAGTCCTGTTCTCCAGGCTTCACGTGTATTGCTTCCTTCTTTTAAAAATTTAATGTGATGGGAAAGGACAGGGTTTTGTTTTGTTTTGTGTTCCTAACTGTTTAAATAACATAACACTTTTGGGTTTTTTTTAAAACAGTTTTGTTGAGATAAAATTCACATAACATGCATTTGACCCTCTCAAAGCACACAATTCAAGGCTTCGGGGGAGTTTCACAAATGCACGCAGCCGTCGCCACCGTCTGCTTTAGAGCATTTTCATCACCACGAAAAGAAACCTGTTTTAGTTGTCACTCTCCTACCCCTCTGGGGCCCCCCAGCCCCTGGCAACCACGCATTTACTTTCTGTCTCCTTGAATGGTACCTCTTCTGGACTTTCAAATGAATAAATTACATATGTGACCTCCTGTGACCGGCTTCTTCCACTTAACATAATGTTTTCAAGGTTCGTCCAAATTGGAGCATGAATCAGAATTTAATTCCTTTTTAAGGCTGAGCAATATTCCACTGTGTGGCGAGCCCACATTTTGCTTATTCATCCAGTGATGAACGTTTGGGTTGTTTCTGCTTTGGGGCCCCCAGGAATCATGCTGCCATGAACATTTGTGTACAAGCTTTTGCGTGGACATTGCTTTCCGTTTCTCTTAGGCTGTGGCCCAGGCGTGTCACGTGGTATAACTCTGAGTGTAATTGTTTGAGGCAGGTACTGGTTCTTACTCCTCTCAACAGCCCTCTGATGTGGAGCTACTATTTTAATTAAATCAATCAATTAATTAACTAAATGGAGGCACTGGGGGTTGAACCCAGGACCTCGTGCATGCTAAGCACATGCTCTACCACTGAGTTATATCTCCCCCATCCATAGCTACTATTATTGTCTTCATTTAGCAGATGGGGAAACTGAGGCACAGGAAGCTGAAGTGGTTTGCTGACCTGCCCAAGGCCTCACAGCTAACAAGCCATGATTGGAACCGAGAGGCTCTGGCGCCAGAGTTCCAGGGCTGAGCGGCTGCCCTGCGCTGCCCTTTGGCTCACAGACTCTGTCCAAGTCCCATGAGGCCCTGGGGCCGCTGCGTCTTTGCCTTTGGCTGGAGTCCATGCTGGCCGAGTCCTCCCACTTCTGCTTGCAGGCCAGAGTGGTCAGCGTGCCAAGTCTGTTCCTTTTGTCCCCAGAGGAGCTTTGCAGCCATGGCTGCTCAGAAGGGGGCAGGGCTCTGGTGGGCAGGCCGGCAGGGCAGCCAGGGCTTGGCATGATGTCTCCTCATTTGTTGCTAACTGTTGGCTATGTTATTGAATGTGAGCAGATTGATTTATCAAATCCAAAGGCAAAGTGACCCAGAGAATGGGAATGAGGATGCTGCATTTCCATGAAGGCTCCATGTGCCTTGCATCTTCAATGACCAGAAGATTCTATTTATGGAGAACCAGCAGATGCTGTGGTGGCCATGGTGAGGCTCCAGATCTTCTAATGGGGAAGCCTCCATAGGGGGAGGCACTACATACAGAGGGAGGGGATAGGAAAGAGAAGGAGGAAAATCCACATTAGAAGAAAAGAAATGGAGCTGGCTGGTGCCATGGAGGTGGCCTGGGGGCTGGAGCCGAGGTTGGGCACATGGGCCAGGGCGAAGAGCCTTCTGCAGTTGGATCTGGAACACCTTGTGCTGAAATCAACAGCCCCAGAGCCATCTCAGCTTCGTGAAGGCCCAGCCTGAAACCTTTCAAGGGTGGGCCAGCTAACTCTGGGATGAATGAAACCTGCTGGGGGGCAGAGCTCCACATTTTGGAAACCACAACAGTAGGATTCCCCCT
This sequence comes from Camelus bactrianus, assembly GCF_048773025.1. Classification (NCBI taxonomy): domain Eukaryota; kingdom Metazoa; phylum Chordata; class Mammalia; order Artiodactyla; family Camelidae; genus Camelus; species Camelus bactrianus. The sequence continues at coordinate 114,339,781 of NC_133575.1, read as the reverse complement.
TGCTCCCACCCCAGGGATAACCTTCGGCAACTGCTTTGGCACCTTCTTCCTGATGAGCAGACCAAGTTGCTGCAGGTGGCAAGAACTCTTATGGAAATTTCACTCTGTGTATGCACATGTGCGTGTGTATATGTGGGTGTGCTCGTGCGTGTGCATGTGTATGTGTGTGTTTCTCCTTACAGCTCCCCGATGTCAATTTCAAGTAGGGAGCCTGGCCTGGCTTCATCAGCATCCGTGCCTCAAGGAGGTTAGAGGAGAAGCAATAGTGCCTTGAAGCCCACTTCCCTTCCTACCATTTGAAAAGCGGGTTGAAGTGATGAAACAGGGTCCTGGGTGGGCAGGGCAGGGAGGGCAGGGAGGAGCACTGCGGGAGGAGAGGTCTTGCACTGCGGGGGCTCAGGTCTGTGCGTGGGGTGGGAGACTCCTGCCACACACTTTCTTTTTTAAGCCAAACTTAGTTTTAATGGTAGATTCCTTTAAACACATTTATTTGGTACTGAAAATGGAAAGACCATGGGTACAGAGCAGAAAAACACTCACTTTAATGTGATCATGTTTACCTGAACAATACAACGTGAAATCTCCAATGTCTATTTCCACATCTCTTTGCTCCCAACAGTCTTTTGATTTTAACCCTTAATACTGGGTCTACTTTTATCGTAGACTTCAGAATCTGAAGACACACGTGATGTGCCGAAGAAAGGCAAATCAATACAATGGGACTAAACACATTAAAATCTGAAAGGCTTTCAAACTATATAGATAACTTTAAATTGTAAATAATATGGAAGGGAGAAAGATCTGAGAAGGAAAAAAGACAAGTGCCATTGCAGAAATCAACTAACTTGCCCATCGTGATCCTAAGGTTACTAGTGGAAGTTTTGGGTACTGGCCCTGATATTCAATCAAACCTGCTGCTCAGAAAATAAAATTCAGGGTTGGGGGTATAGCTCAGTGGTAGAGTGCATGCTTGGCAGGCACGAGGTCCTGGGCTCAATTCCCAATGCCTCCATTAAGGAGAAATAAATAAATAAATAATTTAAAAAAGAAATAAGATTCTTTGGCAAAATTCTGCATCTTGTTGCTATTCACCCATTCCTCAATACTTTCAATTCCCAGAAAGCATCTTTGCAAGGCAACATGGACATTCACACCTGTATCCAATCTGAGCTCCATCCTATGAGTAAGACAAGTCTTTAAACACAAATTGTAGGTGCCTTGGAGTCTCTCTTTCACGGAGAAATGCCAAGTCCTATTTCTGGTTGGATCTTTTCTTCTTTGTCCTGCAGTCCTGCAACTGGAACAACTCTTCTAATAGGTAGTACTAGGACTGTGGTTAGGTTACTGAGGCCTGAACTGGCACCCTTGAGGAAGAAAGATGCAAGGATCTTAACAAGAAGGTGATGCCTGAGGCTTTCAAAATGGTACAAGTTAGCCTGGAAAGGATTTCAGCCTATTTTGGACAGTGGAAACCAGACTTGCAACAAATGAGAAGTCCCACGTGCTTTATTTCATTTTATTTATTTTTTTGGGAGGGAGGTAATTAGGTTTTTATTTATTTATTTATTTAATGGAGGTACTGGGGATTGGACCCAGGACCTCATGCATGCTAAGCAGCAGCTCTACCGTGAGCTATACCCTCCCCCACATGCTTTTTAACAGCTACATAATACTCCATTGACTGGTCCTTTTTTAAATTTATTTTTTATTAAAATGTAGTTGATTTACAATGTTAGTTTCATGTGTACAGCAAAGCAATTCAGTTATACATATACATATAAATATACATATGTATATGTATATTTAGATTCTTTTACATTATGTTATTACAAGAAATTGAATATAGTTCCCTGTGCTATACAGCAGGTCCTTGTCATTTATCTATTTTATATATAGTAATGTGTGTCTGTTAATCCCCAACCCCTAATTTATCCCTCCCCCACCCTTTCCCCTTTGATAACCATAGTTTGTTTTCTATGTTCTTGAGTCTATTTTTGGTTTGTAAATAGAATTTGTATCATTTTTTTAGATTGCACATGTAAGTGATATCATATGATATTTTTTCTTTCTCTGTTTGACTTACTTTACTTAATATGATAATCTCTAGGTCCATCCATGTTGCTGCAAATGGCATTATTTCATTCCTTTTTATGGCTGAGTAGTATTCCATTGTCTGTATATACCACAACTTCTTTATCCAGTCATCTGTCGATGGGCATTTAGGCTGTTTCCATGGCTTGGCTATTGTAAATAGTGCTGCTGTGAACATTGGGGTGCAGGTGTCATTTTGAATTATAATTTTCTTGACTGGCCCTTATTTTGGACACTTGGGTTGTTTCTAATGTAGGGCTAGGTCAAGCAACACTGTCATCAGCAATACTGTGCACATCTCTTTGAACGCCTGTATGAATTTTCTCTGTAACAGATTCCTGTCATGTTGAAAGCCAAGCCATTTATCCTCAATCATGGAGGTTGGAAGACAGATTCCTGGGCCCGACTCTAGCCCCTCTAAATGATATTCTTTGAGGTTAGGGCCCTGGCAGGTGTAGCTTTCAAAAGCTCCACAGGTGGTTCTGATGCATGGCCAAAGTTGAAATTCTCCCACTAATTGCCAAACTGTGCTCATAAAAGTTGCATGTGTTTGCCTTCATCCCAGGAGTGAAGGAGAGAGAGCACATGTGAGTGCATGCTCCAGCTACCCCGGCTGTTCTAAGTTGTTAAATTTGAGGCCAGTCGGTTAGAAAGGATGCTATTGGCATTCTTTTCATTATGGGGCAGGTTTAGCATCCTCTCTGCGTTCCCTGGTAATTTGCATCTCTTCTGTACCTGATTCTTTGTGTCCTTTGCTCATTTCCTCCTCCTTGAGTAGTTAGTTTTTTCCCTAGTGATTTGAAAGAGCTCTATTTTTACTTTTTATGTAGTACATATAAAAGGATCAATGTTTATCAAGATAAATAATTTAACTAAGAAGATAAAAATAAAAACATTTACAAAGAACAATTTAAAAATATTGAGACTATAGAGGCAATTCAGGTGAGCAAAACAGGTGAACAGCATCATGCATCTTTTAAAAAATATGTTTCAAAGTAAGTTACAGACATGAGTACACTTCACCCCAAGCACTCCAGCAGATCATTAACTAGAGTTCAATATTTGTTTAAGACTTTCCTATTTTAGGCAACATTTACTTAACAACTAGATGTCCAGATCTTCAGTGAACCATTATCTGAGTTTTGGCAATGCATACAGTGATGTAACCCATATCCCCAGCAAGACAGAGAATTTACCATTAGTCTGGAAATTTCCCTTGGGCCCCTTTTCAGTCAACCCCTATACCTGCCCTGAGGGTTCCACTGTTCTGATTCTTTTTCTCCATAGGTTACTTTTGTCTATTCGAGCACTTTATGTAAATGGACTCACACAGCCCCTGTGTTTTTGTGCGTGGTTTCTTTCGGACAGCACCGTGCGTTTGACACGCTGTAGCTGTACCAGGAGTTGATTCTTTTTTGTGGCCTAGGAGTATGCCCTGTGTTGATGCTAGCATTGCTTTGCACCGACACACTGGAATTGATCTATCCATTTGGCTACTGATAGACACCCAGGCTGTCTGCAGTTTTTGGTTACTGTGAATAAAATTGTCATGGACTTCTTGTACTTGGTTTTTTTATGTGTGTGGACCATCTACTGCTTTTATTTGTAAGTGTTAAGTAAATCACTCTTTGTCTGTCATGTGTTCCAAATATTTTTTCTCTAAATTTGTCATTTATCTTCTGCCTTTCATGGTATGTTTTTCTGTATGCAAGTTTTCAAATTTTACATGGATAATTTCATCAGGTTTTTCCTTTATCGCTTCTGGATTTCGTATCATGATAGGAGAAGCTTGACCCACTCTTGTTTTCTTTTTTTAATTTTTTAAATTGAAGTACAGTTTATTTACAATGTTATGTTAGCTTCTGGTGTACAGCATAGTGATTCAGTTATATATGTACAAATTTCTTTTCATGTTCTTTTTCATTATAGGCTATTACAAGGTATTGAATATAGTTCCCTGTGCTGTACAGTAGGACCTTGTTGTTTATCTACTTTTTACATAGTAGTGTGTATCTGCAAATCCTGAACTCCCAATTTATCCCTCCACCCCCTCTTTCTTATGGTGCTTTTATGGGTTCTTTTTTCTATTTTAATCTTCAAATCATCTGAGTTTATCTTGATGTCAGGAATGAGGTAGAGGACCCAGATTATTCTACAGATGGCCAGTTTATCCAGCCCTGTGTATTGAGTCTCCCTCACTGATGTGAAATGCCACCTCTCTCATTGTCTTAATTCCCATATATGCTTTTATCTATTTCCTTTCCACTGACTCAGCTGTCTTTTCCTGTGTCAGGACCACGTTGTTTTAAATACAGTAGCTTCAGTCTGTCCCTTCCCACCCCCCTCCCCACTGGCAACCACAAGTTTGTATTCTATGTCTATGAGTCTGTTTATGTTTTGTATTTATGTTTTGTTTTGTTTTGTTTAGATTCCACATATGAGCGATCTCATATGGTATTTTTCTTTCTCTTTCTGGCTTACTTCACTTAGAATGACATTCTCCAGGGACATCCATGTTTCTGCAAATGGCGTTATGCTGTCATTTTTTATGGCTGAATAGTATTCCATTGTGTGCTCTACACTGGAAATTGACACAACATTGTAAACTGACTATAACTCAATAAAAAATGTTGAAAAAAAAGAAAATAAAAAAATAAATACAGTAGCTTCATGATACATTTTAATATCTAGTAGTGCTTAGAACTCTTTCCTGATTCTTCTCTTTTAGAAATGTCCTGGCTATTCTTGTTTCATTGTCCCACTAGATGAATCACTTTGAATCATTTTGTCATGTTCCAGAAAGGAATCCTACTGGGAGTTTTATTGTGAGCATGGAGATTTTGCAGATGGATGTGGAAGGGAAATCTCAGCTTTCCAGGATACAAAAGGGATGAGAGAAAAACAAACATGGAAGATAACTCCCAGGTCTGGACCTGGAGACCAAGTGGATTGGGGGCCCTTAGGAGTGGGACAGTGGGATGTAATGACTGCCTTCCTCCCTGAGCAGGAGGATGCCAAGGCTTGGAGGAGTGATGAGGAGTTCAGCTTAGACCTCCAGAATGGAGATGTCCAGGGAGAAGCCCTGGAGGTGGAGGCCTTCTGTACCAGCCTCCCTCATTCTTTCTGGAGTCCATCCTCCACACGGGTGCCAAAGTGACCCAAGGCTTCCCTCATGGAATCAAGACAGCCTCCAGGGCCCTGCGTGGTCTGGTTCTGCCCTCCCCTACACCCACCTCTCCTGCCTCCCCTCCTCATGCTCATTGGGCCCCACCCACCAGCCTCTCTTCCATTCCTCCCTGCATTGGTACTTGCTGTTTCCTCTGCCTGGAACATCCTTGCCCATCGCTCCATCCCGTTCTTTAATCTCAGCTCAAATTTCACTCCCAAGAGATGTCTAGCTGAGTGGGCCGCTCCCCACTCCCCACCAGCCCCATCACACTGGGATCCCTCACTCTCTGCCCTCCTTTTGTGCTTCCTTTGTAGACCTGAATGCAACTTATTACTCTTTCGTTAATGTGTTTCTCATCTGTCCCCGTCACACGGATAGGCTATATTGGCCATTTATTTAATCAAACAGTGATCTGCCGCCATGAAGGTATTCCATTATATGCAGTTGACATCTGCAGTCAGATGACCTGAAGTAGAGTAGCCTGAACCATCTGCGTGGGCCTCATCCAATCAGTTGAAAGGCCTTAAGGGCAAAACTGAGGTTTCCCCGAGGAAGAGGAAATTCTGTCTGTGGTTTGCAGTGTCAGCTTCTGCCTGGGTTTCCAGCCTGCTTGCTCTTCCTGACGGCCTGTGCTGTGGACTTCAGACCTCAGACTGGGCTTTACAACATTGGCTCTCCTGGTTCTCAGGCCTTCAGAATGATACCACTGGCTCTCCTGGATCCCCAGCTAGCAGAGGGCAGATCGTGGGACTTCTCAGCCTCCGTAATTGTGTGCACTGATTCCTCACAGTAAATCAATCTCCATCTCAGTCTCTCCCTCTCTTTCTCTTCCATATATACATACACACATGCATACCTACACACATGCATACACACATACATACATATGTGTGTGTGTGTATATATATTTATATAATCTCCTATTGGTTCTTTGGAGAATACACAAGCACACACACACACACGTATGTGTCCCGTGGCTCTGTTTGCCTGCATGACCTTGGTTTCCTCCATGACCCTTGGTTCACTCCATGAGGCTGGGGACCCCGTTTGTCTACTTTCTGCAGAAGTCAACAGCATGTGCTTCTCTGGAATCCCACATCCACTGCCAGATCCTCTGACTTTCTAGGATGAAGGGGGACAGATGATAAACAGACCTTGGCCCTGGGGCCTCCAGGGCCCTGCACCTGTTCTCAGGGAGGACGGAGGTCCTGGGGGGGGGGTCTCACATACCTCCCTGGGGAATTCTGGCCTATCCCCTGGGGTGGGCCTCAGAGCTGGGGAGCGGGTGATGGGATGGATGTGACTGTGGTTCGTGGAGCACCCTCAAGGGGAGGCCTTCGGGCAGCCACTGGCAAGCTCCTCTGGAGTGTCGGCAGCTGAGCGCCTCCAGCCTCCCAGGCCTCCCAGGGAAGGACCCATGCAGGCTGGGGGCCTGGGAGGGACTCCGGTCAAGGCTGTTGTCTGAAGCAGGCTGAGGGTGAGCCCTCTCTGTCGGGGGCATCCAGCAACCTCCAAACTCTTTCACTCTTTCAACAAGGGGCCTAGAAGGCTTAAACCCAACGTGCAGACTGGTCCAGCAGCATTCCCCTGGGGCCTGAAACTTAGGGCCCCAAAGCTTAAGGCCCTGCTCAGACACACCATGCTCTTTGTGACTGGGCTGTCAAGATGCTGAGATGCTGGATGCCGGGATGCAGCCTCATGAACCCACATATCTCCCCGGGGAAGAAACTGGAAGCGAGGGAAAGGGGGAGGGGGAAGAAGTCCTAGTCGAGTGAGAAGAAGCAATGGAAGGAGCAACGCCTCCTGGGAGAGGACAGGAGAGAATGGACCTCAGAGGGGAGGGGAGTCCCAGGGGACTGGGGCTCCCAGGAGCCAAGGGGCAGTGCTGTTCCGGAAGAGGGGAGAGTCCAGTGCTACTGAAGGGGCAAGTCCACTCAGGACTGAGAAACCTCCATTGAGTTTATGGCCGGGAGGGAGTTAGTACTTTGGCCAGCGTACTTGGGAAGGAGCGGGGTGGGAGCCAGGTGGCTCTGGGCTGAGGAGTGAGTGGGGGAAGGGGCGGCAGGGTGTCAGAGCTGGGGCTGGATGGGCTGAGGTGGTGAGGATCTGTTTTACGTGGCCCAGTTGAACGCCACTGGGAAGAATCCAGCCGAGGAGAGGCTGACGGGGCAGGGGTGCAGGAGAGAGGGGAGCTGAGCGATGGCTGGATGGTGGGAGCTAGCATCTCTGGGAAGGAGGGACGTTGAGGGAAAGGCTTGCGGGAGGGCAGTGAGGCCAGACTGGGGTTGGGTGGCAGGAAGTGCTGGGGGGGGGGGCGCTGTCCACACTTCTGCCCACACTGGTTCAGCCTAGAGGTCACCACATGTTTGGGGTGGGAAGTGAACCCTCTGGGGGTGGAAGATGGAACCAGCTCAGTAGGCCAAGCTCAGCTTTTATTTTGGGACTCTGGAGGCCAGCAGGGCTGAGTGCAGTCCCCTTAAGTGACCCCTAAATCTCTCTGGCTGGCTTAGGAGGCCCCACTGGGAGGGCTGGGTTTCAGTGCCCTAACTGGCTGGCTGTGAGCAACAGTTTCTGAGCAGGTGGGCCAGCCTCTGCTGCCCCTGGGCCCACTGGGGAAGCCGGGGCCTGCCTGGGCCTGGCACCACTGGAACACTTGAGTCGACACTTCAATCACAGCAGTGATGGCTCCTGGCGAGGCATCGCCTGCCTGCAAGGGGCAGGGGGACAGAGGCAAAGCCAGCGGCACGGAGTCGTGACTAGAGTTGAGGGAAACCTGAGGCATGTATCCCTTCCCCAGACCTACAAGGAAGGCTCTGCAGGAAGCAGGAGGGGGCTGTGTGAACAGGTAAACCGAAGCCTGGGCTTTTGGATGATGACTGTTTCCACCACCCCTCTGGCCCACGGACAGGGGAGGCCTGTTTCACCCCCGGCGATCTTTGCCCTCAGTCACAGTCATTGAGAGTGGTGGGTGCGAGCATCTTCTTAGAGCATTTTAGGCTCTGCTGAACAGGACAGGCCTGCCTTAGGTACCTGCCTCCCTCAGCCCCCACAGTGTGTGCTGTTGTGTTGGAACATTGTGTACCTTGAGGATGAGGATATAAACTCTCACTGCCAGTTACGGGGATAAATGTGTGTATTCAATTTGACCACATCAGATCCCAGCTGGTGCTTCAGCTGCGCTCTTACAGCACATGGTTTGTGTGTGTGTGTGTGTGTGTGTGTGTGTGTGTGTGTGTTTGTGTGTGTGTGTGTGTGTGTGTGTGTGTCCCCAAGTGGCTTCCTCGCCATTTTTGGGGAGATGTGGTCTATCTGCAACCCCTGCCACCAACACACCACCTGGCCACCTCGTGGGAGAGGCACAGGTCTCAGCCATCTCTTTAGTGTCCCCTTCAGAGTGAGGCCACGTTTAGATGAAGCTCTGTGGAAGCCACTTTCTTGCTTGGGGGGGTGGCCCTAGGGTAAGGAGACAGGAGTCCCCGTTGTTTTCCTGCACTTTAAATTGGAAACAACCTGCAGCCAAGACATTAGCGGCAACTAACAGCTGACGTGGAGGGCGGGGAGAGGAGGCCCCCCCGGCGGGGATTGGACAGCGAGTCAGGATTGACGGCCCGGAGGCGGCTCCAGAGGCGGGGCCCCAGGGGCGGGGGAGGAGCTCGACGGGGCGGGGCAGCGGGGTCCGCCTCTCTCCTCCGGCCTCTAGCGCTGGGGACGAACAGGGCTGGCTGTAGCTTAGGCTTTGGGGGAAGGAAGGGGGGATGGGGAGGCGGGAAGACCCTTCTCTCCCGGGCGGCAGTCCTGAATCAGCCCTCCCCCCAGCCCCCATCCCATTCGCCCTATGTGGGTATCCATTACATGGGAGGAGCTGGATCTTTAATTGGATCTGCCATCCTTTCAGTGGAAAGAGGACGGTGGTAGGAGAGTCTAGATTCTCAGCGCAGGCCTCCCCCTGTCCTCAGCATTCCAGTGCAGAGTCACCTTAGTGGCCTCCCCTATTTCTTCCTCTGTAAAATGAGGGGCTCAAAAATGACGTGCTTCTATGCTGTGATGCTAAAGGATCGCAGCACGTGCTGCCCAAACTTCTTATCCCTCTCCCTTCGGTGCCCAAGAATCCCAAGACACGGACTGGTCTTGGAAAGGACCAAAGCCACTGGGAGGCTTAGCTGACAGGACTCTGTAGGTCCTGAATGCTCCCTGGAAAAATGAAAACATAGAGGCACTTTTCTCCTGGCTGTTTATTACAGAACGAAGGAAAAACGCACTGGCTTGAAACAGACGCCAGATTTCAAATGTAGAGGCGAAAATACGAGATGGCGATTAAAATGTGATTACACAGAGTCTGGACACTGAGAAAAGTTTACAGGACAGTGGGTGTGGGTTTTCTATAACAGACACTTAAATATACATGACGATAATTGCAGAGAGAAACCATCAAAGACAAACCCCAAATCAACTATTAATGTTTACAGACTCATTTTCCCCCAAACCACAGAGCCTCACAATCAAAACATACTGAAAGGCTTGAAACCAGGAACATCTCACCTCCACCCTGCAAGGTGCTGCTGGAGTAGTGCAAACCGTCTGAGGGATGAAGAGGGGATACTCAACATCCTCAAGGTGGACAGCTCAGACAGTGCTCAGCCCACAGGCTAGCTCTTCGCTTCTCCCAAATCTACAGAACTCTCCAGCCTCCTGGCAAATAATTCCTTGACAGGGCACTTACGATAAAACGGCTTCTGCTATAACATGCTCATCAGGAAAGAGCTAGCAGAGACTGAAAGGTTTGCAAAAGAGATTAAGAATCACACAGGGTGATGGAAGTTTTAGTGGAAATGGAAATAAACGGCCAAGTGGCTTTCTAGTTGGCATTTGTCAGTTTATACACCGCCTCTTGGTCACCTTCACATTTCTTAAAGCATCAAAACTATACTTGACTTGGCCACCTGGCTTATAAGGTATGGCGGGCAGGTGTGGGCGACAGTCTGCATATTTGCAACAATGTGTAATAAACACAAACAATGCATAATAAACACAACTCTACTGAAACAAAAGCCGTCACTTTATTTACAAAGTCACAAAATGAAGTATAAATACTTCTGTCATTAATGTTTAGGAAAACCATTTACAAAATTTTCAGGTATGTACAGGTAGCTTGAAAAATCACCAGCTTTTCCATTTTCTCACAGGCAGACAGAGGGATGGGCGCGGGCTGACACCCCTCAAATTGTAATGAGGAAACAACCGTGTGGCCGTGTGGGGCCAGCTGTGAGTTTGCTATGGGTTCACGCCACTCCCTGGAGTGATGTCACCACGGGGGTTCCTACGGGCATTTAAAGCTCACCGGCACTCGGGGCGATGTGGCCAGTGCTCCGGGCTGCGGCGTTTCGAGCCGCAGCATGCTGCTCTAGAATGTCATCGATCAACCGCAGGTTACACACCCAGTCTTCCTCTGGGCTCCCTCTAGGGCCTTTCGAGCCAGCTTCGGTGAAATCCACCTCGCTGCAGTCAGGCGGCGAAATCAGATCGTTTAGTGGGGGCTGGGACCAAATGCCGCAGGGGGGCAGCCCAGGGGGGCTGCCCATTCTGTCAACGGGACCAGGGCACTGGCTGGTAGCAATGGTGGAGGCTGTGGCAGCAGTGGCGGCAGCGGCCATATAGATTGGCAGCTTGATGCCCCGGATGGGACTCATGGGACCAAAGCTGGCCATGCTTTCGTGGAGGGACTTGGTGGTGTTCAGCATGGGCACAGGACCCCACACTGGGCTCTGTCTGAGGTTCTGGGTGCCCAGCAGGCTGAAGCTGGGCTTGGCTGGGGCAGCACTCACCTTCGGGCCAGGCCTGCCTCCTGGGGCCACCTGACTGGGGGGCACACCTGCCTGATGCGATGGAAATGCTGGGGCTCCCAGGGGGGCTCTCATGGGGGCCTTGGCAAAGATGGAGTTGTTATCAAAATGCTGATGGATGCCATTAGCTGCTTGGCTTGGGGGTGGTGCCCTCAAGACTGCTGGGGTGGCAGCTGCTGCCGCTGCCACCCAGGCAGCATTGTTGAACACAGTGGGCATTCTTGGCACAGAGGGCTGTCTGAGCTGGTGGGGACTCAGGGGCTGGCTGCCCAGGGGGCTGGGACAGAACCCCGGCACGGCCTCAGGAATCTGCCTATGCTGGCAGATGGAGCCGAGGCTGCCCAGGGGGGTGTGGCCCGAGGGGGAGGGTATGGGAAACGGGGGGCTAGAGTTGAAAATTCCTTGCTGCTTGCCCAGAGTGGGTGAGATCATGCCCACGCTCTCATGGCTCTGGTGCCTGGTGGGCGGGATCATTTCTGGACTCGGATGGTTCTGAAGGAGCCCAGCTCTGGGTGGCATCAGGTACTGGCTGGAGGGGGAGCTTGCCTTGGTCCGGCTACACTTGGAGGTGACTTGATCTTGGACGGCTACAGAAAGAGACAAGTGGGGGTCAGTTCCAAAGGTGTCTTCACCTTGGGCTCCAGCTGCTGGTGGGGAGCCACTGGCCCACCACTGACCTCTCATCTTCTGCCCCCGGCTCCTACTGAACATCCCCCGCTCCCTCTGTTCCTCCATCCTCAGCCTGGACCGCGGTTCTTGTGGGAAGCCTGCCTAGACGCGCTGGGTCTGTAGTCTCAGCTCCCCCTCCATCCGAGAGCAGACCACGTTGGACTGAAAATGCCAGCTTATCTGTCTGTCTTTTCAAGTAGATTGTAAACTCCATGAGGCCAGGGTCTAGGGCTGCTTTTGTACTCAGCCTCTGTCACTGCTCATACCCTTGACACTGGCTTTCCTGGAACTTGTCTGCCCTGCCCCTAAAGCCTGCCTGACATGCTGCTCCGGCCTGGATGGCTGGACATTCAGCTGGTACCAGGCCCAAAGGAACAGGGGTTTTTGCAAGAGAAAGGAGGACCAATAGTATGATGGCGGCACTGGGCTCAAATGAAGATGCCACACATCTCCTGGCGGGGAAGCAGCCTCCCCTGAGCCCCAGGCAAGAATGCCCTTGGCCTGGCCCAGTGTCCTCACTGGCTGGTGACGACTGCTTTACATGTGTCTCCCCAGCTAGTCTGGAAGCTCCTTGAAGGAGAGACCATGTCTGGTTTTCTGCTAACAGCTATATCCCCAGCCCATAAATCTTGATTACAGTCCTAGCTGCCATGGTTGAATCAATCTCTTGAATAAGGCAGTGATTTCAGAGCCGTGAAGACTGGGACTTCGACTGAGATCCTACTTAAGTTTTCAATGGGACAGATCCAACCTGGGTGCTATGGAATCACCCTGCGGACCTCCTCTCTTTCCCACAATGCTTTCACAGACATCTCAGTAGCTGTTTATTCCAGGGTGAATTCTCCCCTAACCTCACATACACACCCCCAGCCCACCCCTTTGAGAACATTGACCATAACTGCTTACCTTGAAATTGACTCATCTGTTGAGCGACATATGCACTCTGCTGTTCAGGGGTCATTGCCATAAGACCTGATCTCTGCTTCTCTTGCTAAACAGAAGATGAAAAAGAAGGGTTAGATGAGAGCTACCGAGAAATACCAGCCTTGGGATCGCTGCGTGAGGACTCAGGACTTGGCTTTGGTGTAGCAGATAGCATGAGTGAACACACCGACACACACTCACATGCATGCCCCACCCTCCCAAGCAAAACTTCACAGGTAAATAAAAGTAAGATTCTGCACCTGGGTTAAAAAACCAATTGCGGCAGCATAGGATGGGGCAGGAGACACAGAGCTTAACAGCAAGAGCACGTAGAGAAAAGGCTGAGGCATTTTTGGATGTCCTTCTGCTCAGGATGGGTCAGCAGTGAGATGTGGTCACCAAAAGAGCAAATGTAACATTAGGCTGCATTAATAGAAGCAGAGTAGAGAAGGAGGGAGGTGACAGTCCTACACTGCTCTGCCTTGGCCAGACCCTGTCTGCAGTCCTGACAGCAGTGTGGGCATCCCAGTCTCAGGGAGACCCAGACAAACTGGCCGCATTCAGAGGACAATGGAGGTAGGGCTTGGACTCTGAACCACGCAGGCAAACAACAGCTGAGCCAACCAGGGGTGTCAGGGCTGGGGCACAGCAGACTCTGGACAATGCTGTGGTGGGGTGCCCAGCCTCTCCAGGGCTGTCATGGAGGACGGGCTAAGGCTTGTTCTGGGTGGTCCTGGCATGAAGGGCAGGATGATCTCAGGGTCAGGTGGACGCACTGTATGACACCTGAACTAGTCACTCACTGCCAGCTTCCCTTCATTGTCCTGACTGGCTGCATCAAGGACAACTAGGATGAGCTCCCCAGACTCCATCTCCAAGCTGGGTGGGCAGGGGGCGGGGCTGAGCTTCCGGGCTGCAGTCCCAGCACTGAGTCTGGGAGCAGCTCAAGGGGACGCTGGGAGAGAACCAGCTGAGGGCTTGGAGAAGGCGCGACTTGCCCCCAAACCCTCAGCACTTTGTGCCAGGTTGTGACTGGGAACCAGGTCTGACTCCCAGTCCAGTGCTCACCCGCTGCCATCTCGCTCCCTTTCTCAAGAAGTCTGTTCCCTAATGAGCCGACCACTACCGGCATCTCTGCCAGGGAGCACACCTCTCTGAGGCCACTTGGGAAACTGCATCCCCTCCAGAGGCCAGGAGACTTGACCCTACAACACAGGCTGCCTGGTGTTGGTGTGGGAAGGGGGCGGGGCAGGGCAGAGGGCTGGCGTTTGGAAGAGTGCCCGGCTCCCAGGCCTGGTGGCAGTTCCTGGCCTGGGTTCCTGCCAAGGCAGAGAGGACCAACACATGGCAGTGGGCGCACTACATCACAAGCGATTTCTCCAGCCCGCCCTTAGCCTGCTTCCTGTCAGGGCTCTTGTCCCCACTCCCCCTCCCCTGGGGCTGCTGGGATGTGGGTGGTGGGGATGCTGTTCTCCAGCCCTGGAGCTGCCCTCTTCCTGCTGAAGTGTGGGGTTGGGGGATAGGACCTGAAGAGCACAGGGGTCACGTGACCATCCAAAGCCGTGCCATCAGGAAGTGAGGGAGCTGTAGGATCTGCCTGAGACACTCAGGGTGGGCTCGTATTTCTGAAGGCAGCTTTCTCTCTTCTGTTCTTCCCTTCGACCCTTCCACCAGCCCTAGGAGGTCTGTGCAGATCCATGGTTCCCCGCTTCCCGATGTGACAACTGAGGCTCACAGAAGGGAAACGACTCGCTGAAAGCCACCTGGCTGGGAAGTGCAGGCTCTCCTAACTGCAGACCCAGTGCTTCTGCCTCTCCAGCCCGCTGCTTCTGGGGACTGGCTCCTGTGCCCTGCTGTCTCCACCGACCCTAACTCCATCCCCACCGGCTGCTCCATTCATTTCATCAAATAACATAGTTGTACAGAGTAGGGGGGTGGGCTAAAGAGTGCCACCAAAGAAAAAGCAGGGGCAGTGGGGCAGAAGAATCCAAAAGGAAGGAGGTGGAGAGGAGAGCTGCCGCCGGGGCATGGGAAACACAAGGGAAGGGTGAAGGCTGGGCTGGGGCAGGAGTCAGGTTGGAGGAAGTGGGCAGGGTCTGGCAGATGAAAGAGAACGCTTCTCAAACGGTCCTTGGTTACAGGGACAACTGGATGGTGGTGAGTGTTTATCCAAGGAAGCACCCAATCCAGAGCATCCAGAGTTTAAGGGAAGGTCTGGGCAGCGGCACGGCTACAGAAACTCCCCCGTCCAAACAGCACAGCTGCCGCCGGCCTGGGGGACAGGTCTCTGACATCCTGGGGTGCTACCATCAAGTGCGGTCTCTTCATGCCGCTGGGGCCTTGGGGAAGGGACCTCCAGCCTTCTGCTCTAGGCCTGGTCCTGTTGTTCCTGGCCCAGCAGCCAGAGCATTCTCTCTGGGCCTCCCGAGGAGGCGGCTTCCTTTGTTTTGCAGATGGAGGCCCCCATCCTTTGTTCTGAATCTCAAAATGTGCTCCAGAGATAAGCCCCAAGAAAACGGTTGTTGCCTTTTGACATCGACAATTAGAAATTGTTGGAAAATGGAGAAAACAGGAAATGACAAATGTTTTCAGTGACCAGGAGGAAGCGGTGGCTGAAAGTTGCTGCTTGGTGACAGGACACGCTGAAGGATGGCCCAGGACACGCTGAAGGATGGCCCAGGCCACCTGTGGCTTTTTGCAATCGCGGACTATGGAGTTCACCCAAGGGCTGCTTTACCCGGGGCTGCGGTTGTCATGGCGCTCGGTACTACTGTACCAGGTGACACCGATGGGCCACGTCAGGTGGGCCCTGTGTGAGCTCGGTGTACTTCCCCATGCTGGTCCCTGGAAGTCTCCTTGAGAACCATGGCCCTGGCTCTTCCCTGTCACGCCTCCTCCCACTGAGCCAAGACCACCCTGACAGACAGACCTGCGCTCGGGTGGCGATCCAGAAAGTCCTGAGGCTGCCTTCCTAGAAGCTTCACGCTGATGCCCAAGAAGCTGCAAGGCCCCCCCCTCCCCGTCCCTGGGGACTCACACCAGGGCTAGCGCTTCATCTGTGTGCGCTAGGCAGGAGAGAGAGGCAAAAGGCTGGCCTGAACCCCACCACTGTCCCCCCAAGCCCAAAACAGGACCCACCGGGAGGCCAGGCCAGGCCGCCCTGTCAGTGTCACCCTTCAGCCGCCACTGGCGGATGTCTCCTGGGAGCCCGGGTATGATCACCTGGTGTGCGTGACCTCTCACCGCTGCAGGCGAAGAACAGTCCCATGAGTGATTCCACCACTTACTGAGGCTCAGGGACCCTCTAACTGGATGGGGCTGGGGCAGAGGCAGAGGGCAGAAGAGAATCAAGACTCTCACACAGGGCGGCCACACATGGTTCCTGGGTCTCAGGAGGAGAGCATTCTGACTGGGAAGGGGATTCCAAAGGAATGGCTCTGGGGGAATGAAGGCGATGGACCCGAAGCCTTATTTTCTACAGCACGTTGTGGTCGGGATGTGGAGAGAGAAGCGGAGAACAGAGAAGGGAGAGAGTGAGGGAGACAGGGAAGAAGGGGCTGGAGGGAGGGGGGGAGTAGGAGGAGGGACAAAAGGAGAGGAGGCGGCAGAGATGTCTTTTCCCACCATTAGGAAGCTCCTGCCTCCTTTCCCAGCAGACAGCCCCCCACTCCAGTGAGTGCCCTCACAGAGCCAGCCTACCTGCACCAGAAGGCACCCGGCTCTGTGTCATAGGTTCAAAGGTTAATGAGTCCTAGCGTGTGGGTTTGTTTCTTTGTTTATTACTCCACTAGGAAAAGCACCTTTTTCTGGTGATTTTTGGAAGCCATATTTGGAAACAGCTCACCCACTCTTCTGACTTTTCCTTTGAAATGACAGGAAGACAGTGTTCAGCATGGAGACCATCAAATCAAGACCTGAGTTCTGGGGTCTCCCACGCCTGTATGGACGCCCACTCCTCAGACCTGTGAGCTCGGGCTCCCCTTGGCCCATGGACGGAGGCCACGAAGACACTGGCACCAGAAGCCTTCTTTGAGGGGGTATGGATGCTCTTAGGCTAAAATTCTCCTTAGGTGTCCTTCAGTTAGCTGACAAACATCTCTTGTAGGGCTACTCCAGGCCAGGCTCTGTCCCGGGCATGGGGGTAGCATGGTGTGTCTCTACTCTTGTGAGGCTTACAATGGTGGGCGACTGACCAGGACACAAGTCATCGATCAAAGAAACATTTCCGATGGTGCCACACCTTCTACAGACAACACAAGTGAGTGAAGGAGAGGGCAGGCAGGGCAAAAGCCTTGGCTCAGGGCATGGGGTCTTTCTTCGCCTCCTGTGGCCCCTGGAGCAGGAGCCAGAGCCTCCCCCACGGTGGTGGTGCCGCCCTTGGGTTTGAACCGGTCTGAAGCTGCCACTGGGGGCTTCACAAAATCAATGCCGTTGAAAGGGATGGCAGACAGCTGTAGGTCAACTTTTTTACTCTTCATTTCCTGTCTTTCCAGTCGACCTCCAACTCCATGAAGTCTATCCTGACTCCTCCTCCATCTCAGTGGTTTCAGGGCTGCTTGGTCCTGGAAGGGCTTGGTCTACATGCTGGGACTGATCTGGTGGCAGAGGAAGCAAACGTCTTTGCAGCTCGCCTTTCTTCTTCCCCTGTCCTCCGTCTCACACCGAGCCTGGCCTTCCTGAGTCACGGTGGAGCTGGCAAGGGCCTGTCTCTTAAGTGGGTCCCACTTCCAAAGCTTCGTAGGGAAGATCTGAGGGTCAAGCAGCTGCCCCGCCCTCCACTGCTGGATGGAAGGCCTGGTTTAGCTTCAAAGAGAGATAATAAGGTGAGGATAGGAGTCCGCCAGGCAAGCTAGCTGGAACCCCTCATTTTTTGCCTTCTGAGGACAGGGAAGGGCAGGGATACCAGGGTGGCACACAAAAACATCCAGAGTGCATGATGTCTCCATCTCTTTGCTAATTCTGTTTCCCTGGCAGCTTGGTGCTGGACGACGTTTCCTGGGTTCCGGTTGCACAGCGAACAGCTGGAGAGCATGGTGGCTCTGAGGGTACACGGAGAAAAGGGGCAAAAAAGAGAGAGAAACACTGACAGCTCTTGAATGGAAAACACTGCTTGTTCGTCCAGGCGGTCCTTTCAGCTAGATGAGCATCTTCTGGTCACTATCACTCAGCAAATGCTCACTTCTCTGGTTTTCTCTGCAGATCAGGCTGACATCCCGTGCACACTGATATTTCATGCACAAGAACAACCCCACCATCCAAAGGAAATTCTCCACAAAGGCTGACTCTGGCTGGAATCCACCATCTCGTGCTCATGCCCACTCACGTGACTCTTCAGGGCAAGTCGAGCCATTCCCTCTAGAATCTGGAGGGTGATGCAGACTCTCAGCCACCTTGGACAGGCTTGGCTTGGCTTCCTTCGGCTTGCCCTCTCCGGGCTGCCAGTCTCCAGCGGGATGATCCAACTCCCCACTTCTGGGGTGCACGAGTCCTGGGTGGAGGGGGTTGAAGGGGTTGAGGAACAGCGGGGATGCGGAGTCCACAAAGGTCGCTGGAGGGAGAGGCAGTTCCAGAGCACCCACTAGGTACGGAGCAGGCAGGCACTGGAGGGGATTTTGAAGTGCAGAAGCGCAGCCCCTGTCCCCCTTGGGCTCACAGTCTGGCCGCGGGGACAGACAGGCAGGGGGGGAACTGGGGTGCTGGAAGGCGTACAGCAGGGGAGGGGCAACTGCCCCGGGGCAATCCCCACTCAGTTCCCCGGAGGTGAAGCTGAGGTGCCTGGAACGTTCTGCTTGCTCGGGCAGTCTCTCTGCCAAAGACTGGCTGGGCCACAGTAGTGAAAGCACTAGAAATCTGTCACCTCCTGTGTTCCTCCCAACAACCCTGTGCGGCAGGCGGGCAGGCTGAGCAGGGGACTGCGCCCCAGCTGACAGATGAGGAAAGCGAGGCTCAGGGGAAGTGACTTACCTACAGCGTCGCAGCTAGGCAGTAGTGGAGCGGGCACCTGCCTCCAGGCCTTCGGATCCCAGCCGCCCCAGGGCGCTGCCTCTGAGGTGCCATACGAGGAGGTGACTCGGGCCAGCTCCTGAGCAAAGGAGCTGCCGGGCAGGAAGGACTCACTCCCCACGGCCTGGCAGGATGGGGGCTGTCGCCCGAGGCTGACCTGGGGGGGCCTGGCTTCCCCAAGCTTGCAGGCTTTGTCTACATGAGTCTACAACAACCGATTGAACAGTCCATCAGCTGCTTGGCCACCACATGCTTCTGACTGCTCTCGTCACTCGCCCTGACCGCCTAGCGGGGCCGTTTGGGTGTTGTGGTTAAGACACACCAACTGGTCTGGGCCAACCAAACCCGACAGCCTTGCGGTCTTAACTGTCTTGGGTCACAGACTCCTTGGAGACTCAGTTAAAAGCTATGGTCTCTTTCCACAGAAACAGCACTTAACGGTGGTGTCTCCCCCTTCCCAGTCCACCAACATTTTACATATAATTTCAGGGATTTTCGGGACCACATACTATCCATCGGTGGAGCTCAGTTAAGGAGCCTCTGCCTTGATCAGTCACTGTCTTGTTAGAAATGGGAGTCGAGCTGGGTCAGACAGCTGGTTCATCAGCAATGACCTTGACCCATCCCACCCCTCCCCATGCCTCTACTCCCCGCCCCCGGGCCACAGAGCACACCATTCTAAACTGGATTGTGGGTATGTGTGTGGAGACACACTGAGGAATCTGCAAAACCAAGCAGTCAAGTGTAAATCTCACGACAGCCAAGCCCTGAACTGTGGCCCTCACTGCACTTGGCCTGGCCAGGACCCCCAAGGTTTCAGGACTTGAGTGATGGTGGGAACCTCCCCTTTCCATCATGTTTTAGAAGACAGGGTTGCACCAGAGTTGAACATCTGACCTGATTCTTTCAGCCAAAGGCAATGAAAAAAAACCTCACACTTGATATCCATGTCAGAGAAAGCCCCAAGACTCAAAGGAACTGCTGATAGAGCCCTGACGTCCTGCCGAGTGGCGTCCAAGAGGACCAGGGGGAGCCTGCCTTGATGAGAAGTTCCTTTTTCTACGTGAAATAGCCTCTTCACTCTTGGGCTTTTAACACCTGAGCTTCAAGGGATCCTCTGCGCCGATCAGACATTCCAGGAGAAAGGGAAATATTTATCCCCTCCAATCTAAGCTAAACAGTTGGAGTCAATTCAATTCCTTGCAATAAACACGACTTATTGCCTTCTGTGGGCGAGTCTCTGCAATGGATGATGGGCCAGTGGGGGTCTGGATACCTTATTTGAAATAAAATAACAGTAAAAACGGCCACCCCTGCATGTACCGAGCACTTGCTATGCACCAGGCACTGACTGAAGTGCGTTCAATATTCAGTCTTACTTAATCTGAAACAGCCGGATACGAGGCAGGAACTATTATTGTCCTTAATTTACAGAAGAGTACACTGAGGCCCTGAGAGGTTAATGAAGTTGCCCAAAGTCACACAGCTAATTAGTTACAGAGGAAGATGCAAATCCATGTGTGTGTGTGGGTGTGAGTCTAGCCTGTCATACGGAAAACAAGTTTGAAATGTAGAAACTATTAAAACGTGCCATTTAGAAAAAAACAGGCGAGATTTTATGGGTGGGGGGTCCAGACAAAATTTTAAGGACAACTTATAAACACTTAAAGATGGGACTAGGAAGATAATCTAACTACCTGGAGAGTTTCAGAGATGACACCCCTCTCCCCAAACAAAAACAAAACCAAAAAACCACGGGAAATATGCTTAGAAAGTGAACTGAATGCACTTGGGAAAGAAAATCTCTTTGCAGCTCAGATGGTATGCCAGCTGTGGAGGGTCCGGCACCCTGCCCCTTGGGGTCACCTGTGGCTTCATTTCATCAAGCTCCAATCTGTCCTTGGATCCAGGTCATCTGGGACAGGAGCAGAAACATCGCTCTCTACAATGGACCATTCTTTATGTCTGCATGCCTAGCTCCTTGATAACGTCAAGCACTATTTTATAGCCACACAGTTTTTACTGTTCCAATATGCACATATTACTAGCCTTCTGATTTCTTGCCCAGTCTAGGATGACACATCTTAAAAGCAATGAATGGGACTTACTGGTAGGGAACCGAAGCATTTTAAGCTTTCACTCAGGAATCCCTGGTAGCTTCATGTAACTTCTACGATATTAGTGATGGGTCAAGAAGCAGGACCTCCCTCCCCTCCACCATCAGCATCAACATACGCTTCCAGGATGCCCCGACAGTGTGGGCAGTTCTGTTTCAGCAGAATGGGAGCAGGCACTTGGCAGACTAATGTAATCCCCGATTAAAAACCGTAATAAATACAAGAGATGAGATTCAATCTTGACTCTGATTGACAAGGACCTTTACAGCTAATGCTCATGCATCTTCTTCGGTTCATTTAATTTGGAGAAGAAACTGCTATTACACACCTTCTGAACGTGAGGCCAAGCTTCCAAGAAAAAGGTTGTGGGGGACTCTTCAACTCCTAGAGGCTTCCAAACATACGGTCAACCCATCTCTCTTTGGAATCCCTGAAAAGCTGGTATTACTTACACCGTGTGATATTTATTGTTCATGCCCTGTGTGCCGGGCACTAACTCTGTACACACACACATTTGAGACTGTCTCTAGTTTACAAGACAAAGCAAGTGGAGGTTGGTCTCCCCAGGATGCACAGCGGCAAGGTGGGGTACAGACCTGGATCTGATTTACAGAGTGACTAAACCCCAAACAACTGCTGGGTTTGGAAGAACAGAGCGCCTTCTCTGCACACGAAGAGAAGCAGCTGGGTGTCCTTTAGCCACGCTGGGGAAACTTCACATTGTTGGCTATTCTGTGCCCTCGCTGCAGTGCAAGTGGGCTCTCAGTGCAAGGAGCTCAGATTGTGAACAACCCCCACAGATGCTCAGATGCTTTGCAAGAAGCAGATGACTGCTCTGACTTTATAAATTATTAAATGGATTAGATATTGGTCCAACCTCCACAATGGAGCTTCAGAAGGAGATATATGTGCATCCACAAGGTTATGGTTGGATATCATAATTTTACTGGCTTCTGGGGGCTTGTAGATTTCTAAAGTTACTCATCCTGAAAATTCAGGCAGCGAATCCTAAACACCTTCCTTTCTTTCTCTGGTCTTTACTAACAATGTGCCAAGCCCTGTCCTATGAATTTTACATGGGTTAGCCTTGAGTTGACATGCTGCTCTAGGTGTGATCTGCCCAACATAGCTCAACGGAGCTATCGTTTCTCCTATCTTTTGGTAAAATAGACTAATAACAATGATAAACGTTGCTGGTGATATACTAGAAACATTTATTGAGAACTTGATCTAAGGTTCAGCCCTGTCTTGGAGTCATTTCAATTAATTAATTCTTAGAACAATCCTATGACGGAGGCACTCTTACGATCCTGTTGTAAAGATGAGGAAACAGAGGCATGAAGAGGTTAAACAACTCGGTCGACGGCGGTCACTCATTTGTGAGTGCCAGAGCCTGGACCAGAACCCAGACACTGTCTGACTACAAAGCCCATGCCCTGAGTTTCGCCGGACCAAATCGCCCAGCTGAAACCTTTGCTAATGCTATGTACAAACAGACCAGGAGCAAGAAGGTTCTCTGTGAGCCAGGTGTTCTTTCCCTTACGTAACAACGCGACCCTAAAATGAAGGGTTTCCCAAGCTGAGGGATCTCTGTTCTGCCACCCGTGGTACAGGGCGTGGGACTTTCACTAGATAAGGTTTGCTCGGTCGCTGGCTCTCCTCTATAAATGTGCATTTTGTCAAAGTTTCCTTTGAGCTTTTCCTCTATAAATGTATAGAATTGAATTTTACTATTTCAAAGTTTAAATGACTAATATTGCCGGGTCCCAAATTAAGTTCACTTAATCAATCAAGCACTCAGACTTGAAATTTAACCACGGAAGTTAAGTTCAACTGGTCAAGTTCTACTTTGCCTAAGGGAAAAAAACCCTCAAGAACACAAAAAGGTAGAAGTCAATAATGTTCAAACCAAACAAGGAATGAAGGAATAAATATCTTTTCTCCCTGCAAGGCTGATGCCAATGAATAATCCAGTGGCCTGTTATCCCCCCGGGGTAGAGGCTGTGGACGCACCTCTGTGTCTCCCAGAGTGCTAGGCACAGAGCAGGTCTGCAGTGCAGTCTGCCGTTCAGGCCGGCTGCTTTCCGTGGGGCAGGTCTGCAACGTGGCAGGGCTGCTCCTGCCGTCAGTCATGCTGGGTAATGGAGTAGGCAGAGTGTGGGTTTGGTCTGGCCAAGTGGGCCATGGGAATCATCCGAGGAGCAAGGTGCGGTCAAGAGCAGTGCTATGAGGGAACATCAGGGACTAGGTCATAGCTCTCTGGAGTCCAGACCTGCTGTAGCCGGCCTTTTGGAAGATTTCTATTGTCTCATGATGATGCGGGTGATGATGATAACAGCTACCATGTACTGAACACATACAGCGTGCCAGGCACTGAGTGAAACCCTGCACAGCTTTTATCTCACTTAATCCCTGAAGCAAGCCAGAAAGATGGGTACCATTATCACCTTCATTTTATAGAAGAAGAAAATAAGGTTCAGAGAAACAAAGTAACTTGCTCAAAGTCAAAGTAAGTGCCAGAGCTGGGAGCTGAACCCGGGTCTGACTTGCTCCAAAATATGGGCTCTTAATCACAAATATGAAAAAATGCAATGTCCAAAGCATAACCCTTACGCTTATGTGACTGACATCATTCCCCCAGCGCCTCCCAGCTGGGTATAGTCAGCACTGCTGACAGGCCCTGGGGTCCAAAGAAGCCATCCAACTAACCATCACACTCAGGCAAACGAGGAAGGGAGCGGCAGGGTTTCCTTTGGAGACTTCCGGATTTAGACAGATCCAACGCATGTATCTAAATTCACTCCCTCCCAAAGCCCCACTAAAAGTACCGCGAGGGTTCGCTTTGGCTTTTAAAGACACACTCCTGCTCGGGTAAGGAGAATGCTCCAGGAGACAACAGCATCATAATTTCCCAAGCTCAGAAGGAGCTAGACCAGGGCTGCTGACTCCATGGCACCAAGGAAGCGGAATCACAGGAGGGGAGAAGGGAAAGTGGGAAAGCAGCTCGGTCTAGATGGCAGAATCCTCGGCAGGCTCCGAAACAGCAGCCCCAGGTTGTCTCTGGCATCAGGAGGTGAGGCGGAGGGGGTGGCCAACATGAGGCAGATCCCTGGGTGGCTTCCCCGACTCCACGTCCCTGGGGATCTGCCTCTCCTCCACGCTGGCAGAGATCTGGCTTGACCACTTGCTGCTGAATTTCCTGTTCTGCCTTCCATGTCCTGCTGCCTGGTTTAGCTGAGGACACTCACTTCACCCCACAGAGGTGTTCTCTCGTGACCTACACCTGGAAGCTAGAGGTCCAGGAGGCAGACTGTGGCGAGGAAAACAAACACAAGAGAGCAGCCCAGTCCCTCAGGCTGTGTTTCTCCTGCCCGTCCTGCACCAGGCCCGCGGTTCTGCCACGAGTCCTGACGGTGGGGTCGCTACGCATTCCCGGAGCCTTCGTGCCTTGAGTCACTGCCCTCCCTAAGAGGGGAGCCGGGGCAGCTTCTCTTCTGGAAGCCTTCATCCAATAGTGGCACTATGACCCTTTGCTGCTGACACACCTAGATTGTGCTTGCCCCTTAGTTTATTCAAAACTAAAAACAGACTTACCCTATGATCCAACAATCCCACTCCTGGGCATATATCTGGAAGAAACTCTAATTCAAAAAGACATGTGCACCCCAATGTTCATAGCAGCACTGTTTACAATAGCCAAGACATGGAGACAACCTAAATGTCCATTGACAGATGACTGGATAAAGAAGATGTGGTGTATTTATACAATGGAATACTCCTCAGCCATAAAAGATAAAACTATGCCATTTGCAGCAACGTGGATGGACCTGGAGATTGTCATACTAAGTGAAGTACGTCAGACAGAGAAAGATGAATATCATGATATCGCTTATATGTGGAATGTAAAAAAAAGAGACAAATGAACTTATTTACAAAACAGAAGCAGACTCACTGACATGGAAAACAAACTTATGGTTACTAGAGGGGAAAGAGGGGCTGGAGGGCTAAATTGGGAGTTCAGGATTTGCAGATACACACTACTATATATAAAATACATAAACAACAAGGTCCTACTGTACAGCACAGGGAACTGTATTCAATATCTTACAATAGCCTATAATGAAAATGAATATGAAAAGGAACATATATGTATAACTGGATCATTATGCTGTAACCAGAAATTAACACAACATTGTAAACCAACTATCCTGCAATTAAAACAACAACAACAACAAACCAATTGCTTGTTGAAGAGGTCACTGATAAGTAGTGAAACTGCACAGAAAAGCAAGAGAGCGTCGGAATCAAGATGGTGGTTACCTCTCTCAGAAGGGGCACAGGGGGGTCGACTCGGGGGCTGACAGTGTTCCCTTTCTCAACCTAACCAGAGGTGACAAGAGTTTCACTTTACTTCTTTAAATATACACATAGGCCTTGCACACTTTTTTTGTATCTGTTATATTTCACAATGAAAGGAAAAGTCTATATACGCAGCTTGATGCCAGTAATGTGAAATATATATTTCCACATCAAAAAAGCTAATGAAGTACTGCATTTCAGCATGTTAACAGTGGTTATCCCTGACTTATTTATATACTGTAAATTTATATATTTTATTATCTCATGGGGTTTGTGTTTTCACTACACTTTCCTGCATTTTCCAAGTTTACTACAAAAAGCAATCAGATTATAGAAGACCACAAAACATACTGAAAAAACACAAGGTCCCCATCTAAGATCGAAACTAATGAGGATCAACCCAAAATAGACGGGCTGAGCCATCTGTGGGAGTCTGTGCAGAAGGTAACTTCCTAAAGAGACGGACGATGCGCCTGATCTGACTAGGATGAGCTCAGAGCTCGCCAAGCAGCCGGGGCGGATTCTTAGAGTGAGTACTTGGAAGCCAGGACAGTTGCTATCTCTGGGAAGAGGGAGAGTTTCCAAGATATTTCGAATGTGCTATGTCTTAATCTGCCTGTCCTGAAGAGTACACGGGTGTTGCTTTTATTATTGTATGTTTTATATGCTATTCTGTATTTATCATATGGATTAAAAAACACCCCAGGATTCATTGTCAAAGGAACAACTCAAGTTCATACAAAATCATCATCACCATTTAGAGGTTAAAAAAGTTGCTTTGGTACCTCCATTTAAACAAACAAACAAACAAACAAACGTAATCCCCCCCCCCAATTTTTTTAAAAAAGTCACTTTGGAATTTTGATCTTCTTTTCTTTTCTGCTACCAATTCCACTTCTTTCTGGAGATGCTCCAGTCACCAGGGATGAGGATGGGGTCAAGGCTGCAAGGACCTAGCTCAGCACACTCTTCATGAGTTTTATGGGTGGTCTGGTGTTGGCTCTCAGTTCTTTTCAGGAATGCTGACCATTCCAGAGCTTTGGATTTGGAGTCTGCCTTTCCCCCCCAAAGATTTTGTCCATGTAGATGCACTAGAAGGTATTCTGACCACAAATGAACCTGTGCCTCCTGCTACTCTTCTCTCTCACAGCAAACTATCTGGTTTTCTTCCTTCCTTACTGGTATGGGAGGCGGGCATCATTCTCTGCTTTTCTTTTACTGAAGCCCTCACCTTCTGTCTTCTTCTGATTTGTTCTGTCTCCCTGGGGCTAACTCCTCTTCTTACGACCCTAATATTTTTTTGTATTAACTTGAGGAGAAATGAGAGATCACTTACTAAAGTCATCATTCTCAGTAGAGGAAGGAGAGGTCCAATGATTTGCTCAAGATTGCCAAGCAATGGATAAGCCTCACCTTGGGAAAACCATCTTCCTGATCCTTTTATCTCCCCTGCCAGGTAAGTATTGGTGGCTGCCAGGGGTGAGGGGACTGGGTCATGGGGAGTTCGTTTAATGGGGACAGAGTTTCAGTTGTGCACGATGACAAGAGATCTGGAGATGGATGGTGGTGATGGTTGCACAACAGTGTGAATGTACTTAATGCCGCTGAACTGTACTTTTAAAAATGGTTAAGATGGTAAATTTGATGTCATATGGATTTTACCACAATAAAAAAAAATGGGGGAAGAAAAAGATCGCCAAGCAAGTTAAAGACAGAGAATCCGGGAGTCGGAGAGATGTACAGTGAGCATCTACCTACACTGTTCTGCAGGGACTCAGTCTCTGAAAGTGGAGCCCTGCAGTGCCACCCTCTGAGAAACACTGCTTGCCACCAACTCCCACCTTGGTAAGTGTGAACCCTGAGGCTCATGGTAGGGAAGATCCTGGCCCCAAATCAGAGCAAACTGGAACTCATCACTCCCAATTCCCAGTCCAAGGTGCCTTCTAAGAGTCCTGGCCCAACTGCATCGCTCTCTCTGACTCTCTGAAATGTCTGCCTTCTGTTTCCTGTGTCATCAGGAAGGAAGAGTTCTCACTGGGACAGACTCTGCCAGAGGTCAGGCCAGCCTGGTCCTCAGTTTGTCCAGGAGCAAAAGACAGCCTCGTTCCTCTTTCCTCTGCACTGGCCTCCACCTTCTAACCATTTGGCCTCTGGTTTCCCCAGTGCCGCTTGCTTCTTTATAGTTCTTCCATCCTTGTAAAGATGTTTGAGTCATTAACATATATAAATAGCCACTCAGCCCAGTTACAGAGGTAGGTCAACAGCTTGGGTTCTAAGCATCATGACACACTGGCATAGGAGAGGGGGCTCTTTCCCGAGAATTCTTCCTCCAACAAAAAGCCCATCTACTTGACTTGGCAGTGGTGAGCTGAGAACTGATGGAACCAGGTTCATCCGGTGGGACTGATCAATGAGGAGAGCAGTGAAGGGCAAGGGACGTGCCAAAGTGGGAGACAGGAGACCTGAGATCTAGGCTTAGCCCCTCCATGTGCTTGACAGCTGGATGGCTTCAGGTTAAGTTGCCTGACCTCTCAGCTTCCTTATGCAGTAAGTA
The DNA here is from genome assembly GCF_048773025.1 of Camelus bactrianus. Taxonomy (NCBI): domain Eukaryota; kingdom Metazoa; phylum Chordata; class Mammalia; order Artiodactyla; family Camelidae; genus Camelus; species Camelus bactrianus. The sequence goes on along the minus strand of NC_133575.1, from coordinate 114,312,055 downwards.
GGGATAACAGTGACCACTGCCAGGGGCTGTTGTCAAGACAGGATGACAGGACAAGGGGGAAGTCTTCATTATGGGGCTCAGTGCAGTGTACGCACTTGCAAGGGCTAGCTCCACCCTCCATCCTTACCCCCACTACTATTAAGAGCAGTGGCCTGGACGTCAGGGGACCTGAGTTTCGTCTGGGCTTTGCCATTCATTTTATGAGCTTAAGAAAGTCCCTTTCCCTTCGGTGCCTGTTGAGATCATCATGTGTTTTTTACATCCTTTGTTCTGTTAATATTGTTTATCACATTGATTGATGGTTATAGGTTGAACCGGCCTTGCATTCCTGGGATGAATCCCACTCGGTTATGGTGCACAATCCTTGTTGTATGTCACTGGATTCGGTTTGTTAGGGTGTTGTTGAGAATTTTTGCATCTCTGTTCATAGAAGATATTTGTCTATCTTCTCCTTTTAGGGCCTCAGTGTCCCCATCTGTAGAGTGATGTAAGAATTCTTCTTTAGCCTGGCTGAACCTTTCCTGGAGCTGCTGTCTGAGACTTTTCTTACCCAACCTTCCTGTGTCCCCCAATCTTCACAGGCCTGCATTGTGGTCTGAAGCTCTCCCCAATTTCTCTTGCTCCCTCTTCCTTTAACCTTCACAGGCTCCCTTCCCTCCAATACATTTCAATACATTTCTTGCATGTCTAAGGTCATACTGGTATCTGCCTTTTGGTAGATCCAAACAGATACAAAGGAACACTTGGCTACTTAGTTCTTTTTTCTGCCAAACATATAGAGTAAACTGTCCCCCGCACTCCCCAACATTGCCCCAGTGAGCAGTGAGCAACACGAGAAGTGTTTGCCGGCCTCCTTCCTCAAGCACCTGGCTCACAGCTCAGAGAGTTCACTTCTGTCTGAGCTTCCTTATAGTTTCTGGAGATTTCTTGGGCTAGATCTTTTTTTGGTTACTTTCCTTCTTCATCCCAGTTATGAATTGGTTGTTTTGAAAAAGACAATGTAAGTCATGGGGAAATTCCGGACAAGTCTACTTTCCAGGGTTCCTGGCTAAGCTAACTTTAGTTGGGCCCTCTTGACTGTCTCCACGTGCCCAAGTCCAGCAGCCCTCAGTAAACATGGCACACTTTCCTGTGAAGAAGGTTCTGGTCTTCACCATACTGCTGTCTCTCCCTCATTAGGGACTTGCAAGCTAGTAAATGGATGGATCATGGGACCGTTTTGAAGGAAGAAGGGCTAGCTCTGGGAAGCAAAAAAGCAAGCACCAGCATGACCTACTACTGGGCCTGGGCAGACGGATGTCCTTTTTGATGGGTGACCATCTGATGAGAATGGATTCAGCAGTGACATTAAATATGGGCACAATCTTCAAAGTCAACATCTGTAGGGTATACTTTCTCAAAATAAAGTATTTTAGGGTTTGGTTTAATTTCATTATACAATTATATTGAATAGCAGATAATTACAGCAATGGTGTACGAAGTTCACATCTCATTGGAAGCCACCTGCTCACTGTAAGATACAGAATTTGTGAGCCTGGCATCTGAGCCAGGGGTCAGGAGACTTGGGCTGTTCCTCAGGGCCAGTCATTTCACGGCCTTGCTAGATTGGCACTGTGCCAGTGGGAAAATGCAGGCTTCACTCAGATCAGTTCTCTAGGCCCTGCTGGTTGGAGCCTGCTGTGAGCTGCAGGGGCCTCCACTGCCCTCATCCAAGAGCCTATCTCCAAACTGGGTGTGGGAGAGCAGGGAGCTGGGTGCTCAGGGGGCTGCTGTCTGGAGAGAGGAGGCCCAGGGTGCCTGGTAGGGAGACACCTAGTTCTGGGGCACCCAGGTTCTCCAAGAGAAGGCAGGAGGGATATGAGAGAGTTGGCTGCAGTTGCCAACCTGAGGTTCGGCACCAGTGTGTTGGTTTTTCTGAGGCCTGTCTGTTTCGTCCCTTTGGCACGCGCACCACCGTACACTGTAGGATGTACAGCATAGATTGCTCAATAGCTCTTGGCTGGAATCTGCTCAGTCTGCCTTTTACAGCATCTGTACAACACATGTTTACTGAGCACCTCCCATGATCCAGGCCCTGTGTGTGATAACTTGGGTGGACAAGGTGGAGATGGTCCTGGCCCTTTTAGAGCTGGCACACTCATATAATGGAGAAGCACTTAAACGGGATTTGTAATGAAGGTGCTAAGTGCTCTACCGGAACAATGCCGCTGCGCGCTGGAGAACAAACAGCATGGGGACCCAGCCTGGCCGGGGTGAGGGTTTGATTAGAGGAAGCTTCTTGGGGGAACTGAGCTTTAACGTGACCTGAAGGCCAAAGAGATGTTGGCCAAGTGAGGAGTCCTGGGCAGAAAACCGGCAAAGTTCTCAAATCCATGTTATCTCCATCACATGTTCACCCAGTGCCACTCCTATTCTAAGACTTGATGGATACCCAGATTATGTAAGGAGAATGCTTGCAAAGTGAGGCCTGAGGGTCTGGGTTCTCCCTGGAAAAATGGCTCTTTCTGAAGTCACACAGAGTCCACCCCAAGAGCACTGTGCTGCAGTGGATGGGGGCAGGGAAGATGGATGAAGAATCTTCCTATTTCTAATCCTAACTGAATAATTTCAAGAAAGGTGTTAGTCTTCCAGAAGCTGTAAGCCCGCTTGCTGAAAATCTGACGGCAAACCAAAGCTGCGGCTCCAGCATGTTTTCAGCCGTCCACATGGTACAGCAGCGTGGGTCCCATTTACAGAACAATCTGTTGTAAATCCATGTAGAGCAGAAACGGTGGCTAAGAAAAGTCTGAGTCCTATTGTGAGAATCAGAAGGGCCTGTGGGACTCAGCTACACCAGAGGTTCTCAAAGTGGGGTTCCTTAGGCCAACAGCAACCTGTTAGAAGTGGAAATTTCTGGTCTCCACCCAGACCTACTGAATCAGAAACCCTGGAGGTAGAAGCCAGCCATCGGTACTTAACAAACCTTCCAGGGCACACTCAAGAGAGAACTACTGGTTTAATCCAACCTCTTCATTATCCAGAAGAGAAGACTGAGGCCCAGAGAAGCAAGGAACCCCTGACCCCAGGTCAAGCTTCGCTGTCCCTGTCCAGCAAGGCGTGATGTGCATGCTGGATGCTGGGCCAGTAATCACGGTGTGCTGCTGTCCAACTCTCCCTTTCCAGATGGGAGCTGTTTTTTTTTTTTTTTTTTTTTCTTTCCTGTACTTGTGCTCTGTCCCTGCCAAGGTGAGCCCAATGGCCAGAGGTGCCTGGAACATGAGGAGCTAGGCACTGACCAAACTGAGAGGACGGCACATTACCCAGAGTTCCTAGACTGGAGCTGAACCCCTTTGGGGAGAGCGTACATAGGCTTCCGGGAGGAGTGAGCATTTCGGGAGGCATATGTATGGGAAGGAGGAAGTGTATAAGTGCGGATGGCTGAAGAGGTCAATTACAGCGAATATAGTTGATTGCTCAGCAGCATCTCATCTTCCGGCTCTTGGCACCTTCTGCAGTTTCCATTCAGGCGGCCCCCTGGGCCCCATGTTGCCTGTATGCTTTGGGGAAACCGGCCTCCATCCAGGGTCGGAGAGGCGGGGCACTGAGCTCCACTTACATGAAGCAGCATAGTAGGCATATGCTCAATTCTGGCCACTCTGCCGAAAATTCCAGGGGCTTTCTGGGAAAGATGCTTCCTTGCTCTTATGACAAGACTTCTAGAATCGACTCTTTTTTCTGCTCCCCTGGATGAGGGCAGGGGGAAGCTTGTAGCCCCTGGAGGTGGGGACGGCGATCGTGTGCCCACCAGGGGGAGCCGGCCCCAGGATGACGCTGATGCTATGCGAGGTCCAATAGACAGCAGGGAAGAAACAGGGTCTTTGGGACACCAGTGAGTTGTGGATGTAAACTGCCCCTGAAGTCTGCCCAAGTGCTGGACTTCCACTGACAGGGCTCAGTAAGCTCCCTTTATTGTTTCAGCCAGTGTAAACTGGCTTTTCTGCTACTTGGGACTCAATATATCCTAACTCATAAAGAATCTACCCTGACCACTTAGCCCTTCACACGGTCTGCATCACACCTCAAGACTCATGCTGGAGAACAACCTATCTTTAATGATGAAACCCGGGGCCTGCTGAACCCTGCTCAGCTTTGAGTCATGTTCCTTTAGCCATAGACCAGTTCATTTAAAGAGAATTCTGACACACCTAAACCATCTGTAAAACATGCTCCAGGAAACACATCTAGTGCGGATCCAATCCTGACATCTTGGGCTCCTCATTCAGATCTCAAGTGTGGCACTCAAGCTCTTAAATACTCTATTTTGCATTGGTTGAATGCGATGCACATTTTAGAAGCAGTACTCTAGCTTAACAACATTAAGGATTCCTGGATCACATTCAATTCTGATGCAAACTCGAATATGTACTTTGTGGGTTTCTGTGAAGAAAATAATTGACAATCCAAACTGGAATTCATCTATAGAAACAGGCAGTGCGAGCTCCTAAAAGCAATTATGGGCACCAAGCTTCTAAATTTTTAAATCCCCTGATAAGTCTAAGAACATACCAGAAAGTTGAGATTTGATTTCAGAGGTCATAAAGCAAAAAAAGCAAAAAAAAATTAAAAACCTGTAAGAGGTGCTGCTGAGTAGGACACTGATGGCTTTAGAAACAATCATGCGGGTTCATTCTCCTCCATCCCTAGTTCAATATTATATCAGAACTTTATCTCCCAGGAGATTTGGTGATACACACAAATCAAGTGCAGGGTTACAGAGAAATACTCAGCCTCCAGGAACCTCTGTTGGGAAGGGAGAGTTACAAGTTGGAGTTGCCTAGACAATGAACTCAGGCAGGGCAGATGGGGGCCGTGGCCACCACCAACGAAAGTGAGATGGAGGGGCAGGAACCAAGCAGTATTGTTGGGAACAAGGGGAGTGAACCTCTCACCCTCCTCTGTGCAGGGCTGATGCACCTGGAGCATTCTGGTCGTCCAGTAAAGACCTACCTATTCGGAGGCCTTCACTCCAATGCCCTGTGCTTCGCTCAGAGGCAAGCAGCCAGCCTAGGGGCAAAGGATGTGGGATGGGAGGAAAGACTCAGCAGGAATGTCACAGTTGTCTTCGAATCTCTGAAGGGCTCTGAAGTCTTGGAGAGTACACTGGACTGCAACGTTGATAAATCTCAAGATTTTTTTAAATTGTTTCAAAAATGGGGCCTGGAGAAGAATTCTAAACTTGAAACTGGATGTCAATCTAGCTCTGACAAGTCACAAGAGTCACAGGCAGATTTCCTGCTTGCTGCAGAGACTTGGCAGATTCTGGTAAGTTCCTGAGGCCACATCATCATTCTGAAATCTGACTGACATAGTTTTATCAAAGGATGGGTCTTCTGTTGCAACCCTGCATTTTGCAGTGTGGGGTGGGGTAACTATAGAGCTTAGAAGAGTGGTACTGCCCACCAGCTGCTGAGGAAAGAGCCAGGCAGAACATATCTATGTGATGCTCGATCTATAGGAGTTCAGAGGGAATCGACAAGGTCCAGGTCATTGCTGGAGGCCACCCTTTCCAATCCCATTCCACTTTTTTCATCTGTATCAATCTTGAGCTACAACAGTTAAACAGCAGTAGGGGAAATCAGGAGATCTTTCTGGAGGGTGACAGGAAGGAATCTCTTTGTGATGTAATTATTCTGCTAAAGAAGACACTTCTAAATGAAAAGTGAATAGAGCAAATAAAAGAAGCTAACAATATAGCTGTCAAAATGACAAAAACAAACAAAACAAAACAAAATCCCCAAAAGATCATTTCTACTAAGGATATAAAAATCTGTGCTCATGAACTAGTAAAATAAACCTTTTAATTTTTTCTTAAACCAATGGTGGCAGCTTATTGAAATGCAACCAAGTGTTCTTAATAAGTTACATTTTAAGGCTGACAGGAGAGGAACATATGCTGAGCAGCCTTCAAAGTGTGCTCACTAGATACCGTGCTAGTCAAAAAGAAAGAGTGGAGTTATAAATACCCTGTGTGCAAGTGGAGACCACTCATTGCTCTCAGGACTGATTGAAAGCGATTGGGTTATGTTAAGAATATTAGAGCTGCCCCAGAGTGGTGTAAACGAATTTTAATTGGGTTGAAAAAAGCAATCGAATGAGTGGCCTGAATTTCTTGACATGAGAGAAAAAGGCTGGCTTTTTTCAGTCTTGTCTTATATCATGTGCTACTGTCACTGTGGTATGTAAAACGCCAGCCAGAGGTATTGTTTTGCCCTTCTAAAATGCGTGAAACAATCGCTACCACCACGACTGAACAACCAGCACAAATTACCACTGCAGGTGCAAAACTGTGATATTTGTCACAGGTTGCAGAAATTTCATGAATTCAGATAGCGCACTGATAGGATTGTAGGTAGGGTCTGCCCTACTGCCGTAGGCAGACAAGAGCCCCAGATGGACCCGAAAAAGCCTAACGGTCACAGTCAGGGGGTGGGGGCCCTATTTGCAGTGGCAGAGTTCTCCCTTCAGCACAACACAAGAAGCTGAGTCCATCAGTCTCCTAGGCCTTGCAGATCAGGGCTTTCTAGCAATAATTACTCCAAAACACTCAAAACAGTTTCAAGAGCTTAGTTCTCAGAGGCTGGCAGGTACAGTTCATTTCTCGGCTCATTCCTTCTTGCATTCAAAGCTTCCTTGAGCTCACTTTTACAGAGCTGGATTAAACATATTCCTATGCCTGAGACGCCTGCTATCAAGAAGGGGCACAGGCAAGATGCAAATGACTCTGATTAAAAAATGGACATCACCAGACCCTGAATGGCAGAAGCCAAGGGTCTTGAGAGCTGGGATGTGAGTGGGGATACAGTGACCAGGGTGTTGACTTCCCAAAATTGGTCATTTGGACCAACGGTTGGAGGCCCTTGCTTCCTACTTTGTGTGCCAGTGTTGAGGCTGGTTCTCATTTTTGCTGAGATCCTCAACCTTTTCCAGAACTCTACCCCAGGGCCTAGCAGTAGTCACAGTGGGAGGCTTTGCACAGAAAGCAAGTCCCTAGCATCGCTTTGTTGGCTCCTGCATTCATCAGCAAACTGTGAGCCATCCTGGTGTTTCCAAGCTTGCAGACGCACTAGGGAACCAATGAAGCCAGCGAGTGGGGTTTCTTACCCCATTCTGGAGCAGAGATAATGTCCCTTCCTGTCTACACTCACTCCTTTCTTCCCCCACCCACATGGTGACATTTCTTCAAAATGCCCAGAAAAGGAGAGAAATTATGATCGATTTATCAGGAAAGTTATTTCTATGCCCAGGAACCTTGCGCCGTGCGTGCTTGCATGTCCCTAGGACATCCAGGGAGCGCAGCCGGCCCACGCAGAACGAGGAAGACGGGCAGCTCAGCTTGCTGCTACCTTGACATCACACATTATTATTATTGAAAAGAAAATACTGCTTTTGACTAGGAGAGGATTAGCAAATGTTTTAAACTTTCATTTTTCTCCTCTTTTTTTTAATTGCGGTTAAACTGACCACTTTAAGTGCATAGTGCAGAGGCATTAAGTGCATTCTCAGTGTTGTGCAACCATCCCCACCATCCATCTCCAGGACTTTTTCATCTTCCCAAACTGAAACGCTGTCCCTGTTAGACATTAACTTCCCCTCCCCCTCCCCCGGCCCCAGGCAAGCACCAGTACGCCTTCTGTCTCTAGGAATCTGACTCCTCTCAGTCTCTCATCCGTAATCTGTCCTTCTGTGACTGGCTTACTTCAGTCAGCACCATGTCTTCAAGGTTCATCTATACTGCAACACGTGTTAGAATTTCCTCCCCCCACCCCCGTTTTTTTTTGTTTGTTTGTTTGTTTGTTTTGGCTTTTAAGAAACCCACTTCATTTAGTTAATATAAATAGTTGCTTAAATTGAATTTCCTTCCTTTTTAAGGCTGAATGATATTCCATCGTGTGGCTAGACCGCATTTTGATTATCCATTGTTCTCTCTATGGACACAAGGGTTACTTCCACATTTTGGCCATTGTGAATAACGCTGCTATGAATATTGGTGAAGAGATACCTGTTCAAGACCCTGCTTTCAATTCTTCTGGGTATATACCCAGGAATGGAATTGCTGGGTCACATGGTAATACCACATTTAATTTTTTGAGGACTCACCATACTGTTTTTCCACAGTGGCTGTACCATTTTACGTTCCTACTAACAGTGCATATGGTTTCCAATTTGTCCATGTCTCACCAACATTTGGTATTTTCTGTTTTATTTTTAATAATAGCCATCTTAATGGGTGTCAAGATTTTGTTTTTTGAGGACATGAAACTAGAAAGCCATATCTGAGGGCTTTGTCCGTTTACCTTTCCCAGGGCTCATCTTTGAAAGCGTTGCCTGATGGCGGGAAGGAGTCACGGAATCGTTCCTACTCATTCCCACTCCAGGGAGGTCAGGGGGGCCGCCCACACCTTTCAAAGCTTTGCCACACAGAAATAAATTAGCATTAATCAAAATTGCGAATAACAAAAGAATACCATATATCGCTCATACATGGAATCAAAAAAAAAAAAAGAGGACACTAATGAACTCATCTACGAAACAGAAACAGACTCGCACACATAATAAACAATCTTATGGTTACCAGGGGAAAGGGGGTGGGAAGGGATAAATTTGGGAGTTGGAGATTTGCAAAAGTTCACCACGATATATAAAAATAGATTTAAAAACCCCCAAATCTCTTCAGTATAGCCCAGGGAACTATATTCAGTATCTTGTAATAACCTTTAATGAAAAAGAATATGAAAAGGAATATATGTGTGTATGTGCATGACTGGGACATTGTGCTGTACACCAGAAACAGGCACACTACAACTGACTATACTTCCATTAAAAAAATTTGGGAATGAGGAGTCCGCTTTCATCTACAGGACCACTGAATCAGCTGGCTTTCGTAAATTCTCTTCACATGCCACCCAGACACGGGCCTGAAAAAAAAATCTGGGCCTCCCCACAACTATGCTCACTTCCACTGCTCAAAAATGGAAGCTGGCTGAACCTGGTGGCATGCTACAGGGGGCAGGGGCAGGGACAGTCAGGTAGAATCTGAGCATTTAGCTTCAAATCCAAAGCTCTCCAAAGCAAAGTAAGAGTTGGAATGGTTTCTGGTGAAGTAGGGCTCTGCCTCTTTCAGGCCTTCAAGGTCACATTTAGGCCAGGACTTCGAGACAATTTGTTGAATTGCCTACCTCCCCTTTCCCAAGCACCTAGCTTCAGTCTCTGAATCAGGATCTGTGGGCTCCATGCCATTCCATGCTGTACGTTCTCTAATCTAACACGCAAATCGGTTAACGTGGGGAGAAGGACCAGAGGAGGGGAGAGATGGAGAAATGCTGCCCCTTTCTTCCACTGTCTTAGAAGCTGTTACTCCACTGGGAGTCAGGAGCCAGGGAAGGCTCCGCTCGGGGCACTGCGTGGGCTCTCAGGACTGCCACGCACGTGGGCCTGCAGTGGAGATGTGATAACTTTGGACCTTTACATGGCTTTTCGCTTTCAACCACCTCATTGCTTTGGATGGGAGAGGCTAACACGATAAGCCCTCATCTCACCACAACAAAACACAATCTAACAAACAAAGCAGCTCCTGTCTTTGTGGGCAAGATGCACAAGCTCAAATAAAAACGGAACCCTTTTCAACTCCTTAGGAAGAAGCAGAAACTCTTTCTCTAGGGGGTAGGGGTGGGGTGCTCTCACTGTAGGCGTCCACTGCCCCCTTCAAGCTCCCAGGCAGCCAGGCCAGAGCACACGCACACTATTGCTCTACGCTGTGGGCCCAGGTCGTGGGAGTTGACAACCCCCAAGGGACAGAAGAGGCTAAAAGTACAAATGGGCTCAGGAGAGGTTTCCATAAATCTGTGCTATGGGTCCATTAATGGATTTAAGAGAGGAAAGCTGGGGAGGGTGCAGGAAGGAGGGGCAGGGATGCAGTCAAGGCCTCTTAGTGCAGATCCCTTGCTGGCCTGGTGGGTCACATCTCTGACCCACATCGCCGCTCTGGCGCCATCCTGCACTCAGCGACAGTGCTAGCTGTAGGCGTTTGGGCCACAGCTGAATGGAGCAGATCCACTGTGACTTTCTATCTGCCCTAGACATTTTTTACATTTTACTAACTTTTCACTTGGGGTCACAACAACTTCACTTTCAAATCTGATGTATGTCTGGAACTGGCCTGTCTCTCCATGCGGTGTTTGACATTTTGGGTTTGTAGATATTCATAAGGAGTTACAGTTTAAAGGAACACTACACAATGATTTATTTCTGTCCTCTTCGACTCTTTGAAAACTGAAATCACATTTCTTCCCTTGCCTTACAGTGACAAATAAGCAGGTTGTTTCCATGAACTTAGCATAAAAGAATGTATACACTTGGTCTTTAAAATATCTCATTTTGGGTACCCCAACTTCAGCAAAGCTCACTGTTTCTCCAAGGATTTACTATATAGCACAGGGAACTATATTCAACTTCTTGTAATAACACATAATGGAAAAGAATCTGAAAAGAAAATATATATGTGTATATGTGTAACTGAATCGCTTTGCTGTACACATGAAACTAACATTGTAAATCAACTGCATTTCAATAAAAAAAAGTTCATTGTTTCTATTCAGGTATGTTAAGACAAAAGGAACAAACAAAAACATCAAGCAAGGAGTGGAGGGTGTAGCTCAGTGGTGGAGTGCATGCTTAACATGCAAGAGGTCCTGAGTTCAATCCCTGGTACCTCCATTTAAAAAATAAGTAATTAATTAATTAAAATAAAAAACCTAATTACCTCCCTCTTTCCTCAAAAAAATTTTTTAAAAAGTCAAGCAGATTTCTGAAAATAGTTGCCTTTCCAGCTTTCATAAGTCAAATTGTTAAGCAATTATATTCAATATTTTACAATAACCTATCACAAAAAAATGAAAAAAAAATGTATAACTGAATCGGTATGCTGTATACCAGAAACTAACACAACATTGTAAATCAACTCTACTTCAATAAAAAAATATAAAGTCTTCTGATCTCTATTATTGAAGCATCTGAATTTTGGGGGGCTTTTTGCATCCGTGTAAATGTTGGTGTTGACCTCATTGAGTGATGGACGATTACTCGGTAAAAAACAATGCTGCCTCATTGCAACGCGACATCTCACCCATTCTTCAGCTTGTGACAGAGACAAAGGTTGGCATTTAAAAGGTTAGCCTTTGATAGGCAGCTCATTCAAAATTTCCATTTTTTGAGAAAGGAACATAGCGTTGAGCCAGAAGATCATTAATGGTACTTAAAAACCAAACAATGACAATGAAAAAAAAATCGGATTCTTGGTAACCTTAGTACCAAGTTCTGAGCCTATGTTTCCCAAATTCACCAGCCTATGGGGTTTCATTTCCTGGCAATTCAGAATGGTTAAAATAAAACTCGTTTTATTTTAAAAATATGGAGATGTTGGTCCCTAAATTATCAAAATGTATGTTACACTGTATTATAACTGTATTATAATTATACATATGTATTCTAATAATTATACATATGTATACTAATTATGTTTCCTCCCAAAACAGCTAAAAAGTGCTTCCCCAAACTAAATAGCTCTTTGCTGCCCAATTTAGAAAGAAAGGAAAAACTAAGCTTGTATGTCCTTCGTCCTTAAATACAAACTAAAGATGCTTATTCAGGAACATGTGGTCCATTCTGTCTGGTAGAGAAGATGCCTGCGGGGCGCAGACCCATAGGCTCTTTGAAACTTGACTCATCTGCCTCATCCTCCCTTAGTGCAGCCCGGAGCTGCCCCCAGAGGCCCCCACTCTTGCATCTCAGCTAGACTAACCTTTGAAATGAAATCTCTGACGCTTCCCACCAGAACTAGGAAAAGACAAACGCAAAGAAACTTCTCTCAGAACACGGGGGAGCGGTGCTGCTCGGCCCAGACACTTACCCTCGAAACAGCAGAAGAATTAAGGGAGGCAGATGAGAGGAGTTGGAAGTCCAAGGTCACAGGCCCTTCCTTGGCAGTTTGTGGTACATCTGGTTCCAAGGGGGTCAAGTATTTTGGCAAGATAACGGTTCTCCCGACTCTTCCTCCAATGGACAATGGAGCCCAAGTAACTTGGACAAGAACAAAGAATTCTCTCTTCCTAACTAACTCGTTTGTATCATTTTTGTTTTCAATGGGAGATCACGGTGTGAAGGGAAAGATTTTAATTTGCAGTGCTAATTGAGACAGCAGTAATGAAACATTCTGCCCTACTGGGCAGCCGAGTCCAGCCTGGGAAATCCAAACCAAAAGGAATCTTGAGTTTAGGCAGAGGTGGTTTTTGGAGGCTCTGGGGGTGGGAGTGAGTAGTGGGGAGGAGGGGGAGGAGAGAGGAGATGGCATCCGTGAAGGGTCAGTGCAGGTGCTCTGCGTGCTATGGCATCCATCTGGGGTCCAGTCTGAGCAAGGTTCCAAAAAAAACCATACAGACAGGAACGCCAATCCCCTAGTGCCAGTGACCTAGCCGAGCCAGCGTCCCTGGCGGCACAAGCGCTGGGCGGCCGGCAAGGCTGGCCCTCACTCTCTTGCTCTCCCTCAGGTTCGTTCTCTCCACCTGTCAGCAGCAGGCCCTCTGGATCTAGAAACCGCAGGCAGCCTTCAGCCGGCTGCAGGCGGCGGGGTTGGGGTTCAGCTGGCTGCAGACAGAATTGGGCTGCTCCCTCTGCCCTCCTCTGCCCACTTGAAGTTGTCCTGGGGCCCGTTTTCTACTCAGCATTCTCGCGGGGATGGTGCAGCCCCCACGTAGCTCCTGGCACGTCTGCTCTTTGTGCTTGCAGAACAGTCAGAGTTCTCCCCTCCCCACTGGCCAGGGCGCTCAGGAAGCTGCAGCCTGGTTCACCTGCTCTGGTCCTTTCTGGGATCACCAATTGGGGTCCACCACTTGCCCTCTCCTCGGCCACCTGGCAGAGGTCCTCCCTGACACCTCGCCTGTGGAGGGTACTCCCTGACCCTTCTCTGCAAGCCACAACCACTGCTGGGAGCTGGAGAGGAGCCTGGACACCGAGGTAGTCTCCACTGAGTGACTGGTGTTCCGAGTTTTAAGAGTCTTCCAGGAACAGTGGTAGCATTCTTGTGTGCCAGGCCCTATGCCAAGCACTTTTACCTCATCTCGTTGAAGCCTCCCAGCAACCCCATTCGATAGGTATATTAGTATCTCCACTTTATAGACGGGGAGACTGAGGCCCAGAGAGGGGAAATACCGTGCCAAAGGAAAAGGTGGCAGAGCTGGGATTTAAACTCAAGTAATCCAAAGCCTGGGTTCTCTCTCTCTCCTTTTTAATTGACATATAATCAGTCTGCAATGTTGTGTCAATTTCTGGTGTACAGCATCATGTTTCAGTCATACATGTACATACACATATTCCTTTTTATTTTCCTTTTCACTATATGTTACTACAAGATATTGAATATAGTTCCCTGTGCTATACAGTATAAATTTGTTGTTTATCTGTTTTATATATAGTAGTATCTACAAATCTCAAAATTCCAATTTATAACTCCCCACCCTCTTCCCACTTCCCCTCCATAACCATAAGGTTGTTTTCTATGTCTGTGAGTCTGTTTCAGTTTTATAAATAAATTCATTTGTTTTTGGTTTTTTTTCTCTCTAAGTCTGCATATGAGTGATAGCATGTGGTATTTTTCTTTCTCTTTCTGGCTTACTTCACTTAGAATGACATTCTCCAGGGACATCCACGTTGCTGCAAATGGCATTATTTTATTCTTTTTTTATGGCTGAAAAGTATTCCATTGCATAAATAGATCACAGCTTCTTTATCAAGTCATCTGTCAATGGACATTTAGGTTGTTTCCATGTGTTGGCTATTGTAAACAGTGCTGCTATGAACATTGAGGTGCATGAATCTTTTTGAATTAGAGTTCCTTTTGGATATATACCCAGGAGTGGGATTACTGGATCATATGGTAAGTCTATTCTCAGTTTTTGAGGACTCTCCATACTGTGTTACATAATGGCTACACTAAAGTACATTCTAAAGCCTGAGCTCTCTTGAACTGAGCCTCCAGCCCAGCCCTGGGGCCCTCAGCCTACTAAGGCCCAAGGCCCAAGGGCCAAGGCCTCAGTGTCCCTTGGGTCTTGGGAATGCTGTACTTGGGAGGGTTCAGTCCCCAGGAACAAGACAAACCCGAGGGCGAAGGTGACAAGAGTGATTCCCCAAGGTCCCATTTCAGATTGAGGTGCCCAGACTCCCTGTACAGGCCCAGCCCCTCCAGGAAGGCAGATGGCAAGTGCTCCTGATTAGCCCCCGGCCTCCACAGTTGCTGGGTGTCCACCGAGGCCTAAGCAAAGGAGGCAGGAGGCTTAGCGTTAAAGGCAGAAAGCATAGCAAACCCAGGAGAGGCCTATTCCAGCCTTCCCCAAGGCAGGTTCCAGTCTCTTCTCTTGCCCCTCTCAAAATCTGTCCAAACAGTATCACAGCCCTCTTTGGTCTTATTTCTCTGCAGCTGCTCTCCTCCCCCAGCACTTGCCTCAAGGATCAACTTTCAGGCTTTTTTGTTTTTATTCCAACTGGCCATCATCCACACGTCCCTCCTCCCTAGGATGCTGCCCTCCCAGCTCTGCAACCGCACATGCGCCAAGGATGCTCTTGCTGCCTCTTGCCACCCCTACTCTTCCAGGGTACCACTCCTATCTCCTTGATGGAACCATTTTTGTCTTTGAGCAAATGTTAGTTCCATCAGCCAGGGACTGCTGGCAAAATTGAAGTCTTAACCCTGATTTGCACAATACCCTAAGGTATCTTCAACAGTCTTCCGGGAGAAGGGGCATTAAATTCTGGAAACAAAATTCATTTTGCCTCACTTTGATTAAAAACAAAGAGCAGTCACTCAGCGTTGGGAGTAGGATGGGGAATACAGTAAGGAGATTTGGGACTGCTGAAATTCAACACACCAGGGCTGGTGTCATGACTCCAGAAAGAGTCCCATAATAATTTGAGGTCCACATCCTTTATCTGTAATTTTAAGGCCAAAAAGCTCTGAAAGCCTATATATGTGCATATGTATATTTATAAATTTGGTGCCAAGATTTATTGGAGGGGCAAAACTTGACCTGGGTTTAAATATTCAGATTTCTCTGCAAAAATAATAAAAGACTGCCCCAGATGCCACTGGAGAGTTGTGTGGTGTTTGGTATACGCACCATATTACCTTTCAAAAGTCCCCAAAGTTCTGAATTTGGAAACACATCTGACCCCAGCGGTTTCAGATCCAAGGCCGGGATCCCACACTAGCCCTGGCTGAGTGTGTGGAGGGCAGGGCTCTGAGTGGTATCAGTTTAGCATCTCCTGTCTTCCAGTCCCCTAAGAGATGGGGTCCGCAGGCTCAGCTGAGGCTCAGGGAGGTTAAGTGACATTTCTCCTGGTACACTGCCTGGTCAGTGTTGGTGTCCAGACTTGAACCCTACTCTGGCTGCCTCCTGAACGGCTGACAGACTGAACGGCTGCCCTGGCACCAGATGGCATTTTATTTACCTTTGACCTTCAGTGTAAGCAAGCAGTCCACTGAAACCAGATCGTTCACTTAACGAGGAACGTGAAATTCCCCAAACTGAGACAGACTAGTCTGCAAACAAGAACTAGCTCCTATAGACAGCTGGACTGGACAGTTCTGCTCACCCAAGAGTTGGTTTCTCATGTTATATTTAGAAATTCCCCTTTAGGAAAACTAAGATCTGGATTAAAATGAATGCCCAGTCCTTCTGCGGTAACCACCACCAACCATGGAGGTGCAACGAGACAGTCCACGCCAAATAGGAGGTACTAGTGTTTTCTGAGGTTCAGCTTGGCCATCAGTAAAACTTGACAAGTTCACCCTGTTAGAAGCAAGAATCATGGACTTCATCACCACGGGGACTGCTGTCTGTCCTTCCACGGGTGACCTGACTCTTGCCTCAAACACTTACCTCTTCCTTTCTCTGGTACTCTCCTGTACAAGTGACCAGAGCTGAGTTCTTAGGCCTTAAAGTGAATGTGGAGAGGCCATGAGAAGGGCAGCGGAGCTGCTGCTGAGCCCGTGTGGAGGCCTGCTTGGTGCACTTCAGCTAGAAGAACTCCGTGCACAGAGCAGGCTGCTGGGCGGTGGGGTGGGGCCAGGGTGCAAGCACGAGGTGGGTGTCCCAGCCATCTGGCTGGGCCAAGACGGCTCTGACCCCTTTCCCACCAGGCCCGGGGATGTCTAGGCGGGACAGGTCCTAGAACAAGAAAAGCCCACAAGGCCCCACGACTCTTGTCCATCTCCCAGCAGGCATGGGGTCTGCAGAAAATGCTGCTCATACTCTGTCCCAACACTGCACTAGTTTTGAGGGCCACCTCTTAGCCCCCAGAAAACAGATCTGGAGGCTCAGGGCCAGGAGGTAGTCACAGTGATCACAAACTTGCATTGGCAAGTTTTGTGCCCTGTTTGAAGTGCTTTAGTGGCACTGGTGCATTTAATCCTCAAACAACCTAGCATCACCCCCAGTTCGGAGACAAGGCAATAGTTAGGAGGTTATGAATGTGGGCTCTGTAGCCAGACTCCCTGCCCTGGCCCTGACTTGCTGTGTGACCTTGGGCAACTCTGGTGACTTCTCTGTGCCTCAGTCTTCTCGGCTTTAAAGAGAATGATAACAGCCCCTACCTCTGAGGATTAAGATGAGAAAAGGCAGGTGAAATACTGAATTGCCCACTCAGGCCGTGGGCACCAGCCAGTGCTGGCTGGGAAGGCAGTTCTTGGCAGCAACAGCATCCCATTTGGGGAGCCTGGCCTTTTGCCTCTGTCAGCGGAGGTCACCCGAGCCTTTTCTCTCCTAGCCTCACAGAGCTTGGCTGCTTGCTCCTTCTCCTGAACATTTCCTCCATCCCCACCTTGGGAATCGGTCGCGTGTGATTTTCACGACCCCAGTTATTAAGGATTCTCCCTGTGAGTCAGGCTACGCATGTTCCCCACTGAAGACAAAAGAAACCAAAAAGGCTCACAATGTTAGATGCTGACACGTCTCCAGGCTGAGGATCTTGCCTGCTAGGGTAAGAGTTCCAGGGCTGATGCTGGCGCTCCCCCGAGCCAGCCGCAGAAGTCCACGAAAACAGATGGCAACAAGCCTATAACAAAATCAAACCAAAGTGCTCCTGAACTGTGGACAAGGGCCTGCCGCACACCCTGGCCCCTCCCCACAGGAGCTCTGCTTGCTGTGTGCGTCCATCGAAGGACCAGTCCTTGGTGCGGAGCCCTCAGCTTGGCTATGCTGCATGAAACCTGGATGAAAAAGATATGGCCTCTCTCCTCTGGGGACTGCCACAGTCATGGTCATCCAGGGCCCTCAAAAGAGACGTGCTCCCTGTGGGCTACGTCCCCAGCCAAGCACTTGATGGAGGCAGAGCGGGAGCCAGAAGTACCGAGGATGGTTAGGGGAAAGCTTCCTGGGAGGAAGCGTGCCTAAGCCTTGGGAACTGTAAGAGTGGGACAGGGGAGGAAAGGAGGGCAGGGAAGGCCAGACACAGGCAACAGCGGGAGTCAAGGCCGAGAGCGCAGGGTGGGCCGGGAGCTGCAAGCACTTCAGGGCCCAGAGAAGAGTGCGTCTAAGGAGGTAGATGGAGCCAGCTTACGGGCCTCCAGAAACTTCTGAGCAAGTGTGAACATGATCAGGTTTGTGTTACAGAAAAGTAATGCTTAGGAGTAATGGGTGGTTTGCTGGGGAAACTAGTTTGAGTCAACTGTATGAGTTCAGATGAAGAATCAGGAGGACCTGAACTTGGGCAGACCCTGCTTCCTGGTATTCTCCTGGAGTCCCTTTCATGCGTTTGTCTAATGAACAGACTATACAGCACAGGTGACGCGATGTCACTTTCAAGACTAGGTTATAAAGACAGTGAATTCTGAGTTGCTGGCACATTCTCTCTTGCTCGCTCTGTTGAAGCCAGCTGTCATCTTGTGAGATGCTCTAAGAGGCCCACATGGCAAGGAACCAAGGGAGGCCTCTGGCCAACAGCTCATGAGGAACTGAGGCTTCAGTCCAGTAACCTGCAAGGAACTGCTTCCTGCCAACAACTACAGGAGTGAGTTTGGAAGCAAATCTTTGTGAGAGACTTGGGGCCAGAAGACACAGCTAAGTTGTGCTGGGATTCCCAACCCACAGAAACTGTGAAGTAATATATGTGTGTTGTTTTAAGCAGATGTTTTGGGGTAATTTGTTACGCAGCAACAGACAACGAATACAGGCAGGGATCTGAGCAATGAAAAGTGGGAACTGTGCTAGACACCACCCGGGGAGAAGTCACTGAACTGAGTGAATGATGAAACTGTAGGAGATGAGGGACAGGGAGAAGTCACAGGGATCCTGAGAACACGGTCTCTGGAGCAACACCTCCCGCCTTCAAGCTCCTGCTCCACCTCCTGCTAACTGTGTGACCCTGGGCAAGTCATTTCAACTCTCTGAGCCTCAGTTTCTTTGTATGTGAAATGGAGGTGGTAAGAGTCACCACCTGACACGTCTCTGTCCTTTTCATTTTGGACCTGCCTCAGCACCCAGGGCAGTGATGCCCTGCACGCTCGAGCTGCCCAGCAGACGTTCGCGGTGGCATTTCTAGAAGGCTCAGTGTGCTGCCTCACGCCAGCAGGGACAAGACTGAAGTACTTCGGTGCAATTTCCTTGCATCCTGTGAAGCCTTCACTAGTCCTGGGTGAGGGAAGAGTGCCTCGCCGCCCAGTGCAGGGGAAGGCAGTACTGGGCCTTCTGCTTTGTCTGCCCTGGTTCCTTGCCTTGGACAGCACTTTCCTCCCAGGGAAGTTAAGTGACCTGTGTGCGAACTAAGCCATCCCCTTGGCCTCACGAATACTGCTCTTCCACCATGCAGTATCAGCTGGCTTAAATCGACTTTTCTGGAGCCCAGTCCCTTCTCAGAGAGGACTCCAGCCTGGATTTGCCTCCAGAGCCAGCTGTCAGTAGCACAAGGCACGGTGCTTATTTCCAAAACAAAGGGGCGCAACTAGAGATGAAATGGGCTTACCTGTCTGGGCAGAGAAGGCATGGCCTCCGAGGCCACCGACCGCGGAAAGCGCTGCGGCTGCTGCATCATCTGCTGCAGAAGGAACGAAGACTGGTCAGGCTGCTGCGGCAGCCGCAAGGTGGCCGTGGCCGTGGATGAGGCCGTGGCTGAAGAGGCCTGGGTCAGCGTCGGCTGCTGCAGGTAGTGGAGCAGGGACGGCTGCCGGGACGCGGCAGGCACGGAGGGTGTCTTCTGGGGGCCCGGCTCAGAGAGGAAGTGGGACAAGGGCTTGGTGTCGCCAAAAGTAAATGGCTCCGGGGCTCCCGGGCCGGGGCTGGTCAGCCCCTGCTGCATGATCATGCTCAGGGTTTTGGGCGAGTGGGTGGCCATGGGCTTGAAGATGCTGTTGGCTTGCTGCTGCTGCGGCGGCGGCAGTGGCGGCGGCTGGCTGAGCGGATTGCTGGTGGGCGTGAGGCTGCGGATCAGGGAGCACTGCGGCGAGAAAGACTGCTGGGGCAGGCCTGGGCTGGACAGCTTCTCCGGCCGGTAGGGGGTGGCGGGCCCCGGGGTGCTGGTGGGCAGAGCAGACATCAGGTGCCCTTGAGGGTTTTTGATGGTGGATGACACCAGGTTGGCGAGAATGGAGCTCTGCGGGCTGAACTGCGGCCGCTGATGGAGAGCGGGGCTGGGGAGCTTCTCGGGAGCGTAGGGCAGGGTGGGCCCGAGGGCAGTGCTGCTGCTGGGCGCCACACTGGAGAGTAAGGCATTGGGAGAGCCTTGGAGGGCGCTCCCCGGCAGGCTGCTAGACGACATGCAGGACACCATGAGGCTTGGGGAGCTGAAGGGCTGCGGCGGGTGTGGCGATGGCACAGGACGGTAAGGTGGGGAGAGGCCTGGAGGTGGCAGGCCAGGCCAGCTGGTGGTGGGGCCCGGCTGCTTTGTAGTGGATCCCTGCTTGCTGGCGGCCAGCGCCTTCAGCTGGTGGGCGTGATGCCACTGAGGCACTGGGAGCGGGGGCAGAGCAGCAGGGAGCATGGCCTGGGCCTGCTTCTTGGCCTGGGTGCCCAAAGAACTGGGTGAGACCATCTGCTTACCAGTGGCGGGAATCACATAGCTGATCCCTGCCGAGGAGGGCGGGATCTGAAGCGACACACTGGTGACCTGGCTGCAACTAGAGGCAAACTCCTTGCTGGAACCGAGGCTCTCCAAGGGTGGCATCTGAACTGAAGGCGGCTTGGGTGTCATGCCAAGGGTTGCTGGGGGGTGATCTAAGATCAGTGGTTCTTCCGGCTTGCTCCCCAGGATTTTCTCCAGATCGAGCTCACTCGGAGAAGGTTCTTGAATTCTGGTTAGCTCCTCCAGCAGATCTTGAAGCTCCTGGTCCACAGCCGGCATGCTGTTGGTTTTGTCATAGTAAGGAAGAGGGGGTCCTTTCAGGCTCATTTCTGCTGTCGGTGGCACCACAAATGGTGAACCCATGACGCTGCCGTTCATGGGATTATTTTCCAGAAGTAACGAATGGCCAGCTGCTCCCATAGCTGCAGGGCTAGGGTTCATGGCTAGCGCAGGAACCTGCAGCTCTGCACAGGAGGTGCTGGGATGGGCACCTGAGCCCATAGAAAGTGTGACATCTTCAAGGCAAGGTCTTTTGATTTTATTAGGGTAACCCCCGTCAGCCATGCCTGAAAGCTGGAAATTATCTCCTTCCTGTCTCCTCTTAATGGTTCCCTGTGGCTGGAATAGAAAAGAGAAGAGGGAAGGAGAACCAGAGAGAGAGAGAGAGAAAGAGAGAGAGAAACGTTTATAAAGGCTTGGCACTTTAAAGCTACTGAACAGTAAACTTGCAAGATAAAACAGATCTCTCAGTTTTAAGATTTACAGTTGTCACAACTATACAATACAGCCTATCTTTAGAACCATGATGCTTGTTTCTTTGTTGCTGTGCTTCATTTTCACTGTCTTGTTCCATTCCAAATAAAGCATGATGCTGTCTGTATACCAAACACTACAGAAAGTCACGCAAACGATCTTCTCTGCCCACTTGAAGGAGCGTTCAGTACAGTTCTGCACAAGGCATGGAATGAACTGTGCTGCTCCAGGCAGACACTGGAAAGCAAAGTAGAAGCAGCTAAGAGAGTTTCAATCCCCACTGTCTACAGAGATCCTGCTTTTTTAAAAAAAAGCAAAAGCAGAACATAGACTTTTAGGCTGCCTCCCTGTCTTGGTTAAAGGCTGCAGTGAGAAAATGGGATACAGCAGAGACTGCCAGGGAAAGAAGTAGACCTGGGTGTGTACTTTTGGGCAGCTGTCTGAGAGACACTGTTTAGAGGATAACACAAGTTGCAAAACACTCATTGTAGCATGCTGCCATTTATCTGGACAGACAGACACACACACACACACACACACACACACTGTGAGCATACAAAAACACCTTGGAAGAACCTAGATGCAACTGTTTGGAGTAGTCCTCTCCTGGGGATGACTGCCAACTCCCTTTCTATTCTCTACATTTTTGTATTGCTTGTTTGTTTTGAATGAGAAGGACTTGTAATCCAAAAAAAAATGTATAAAGCTATCTAAGAAATTCCTCTGTGCAGATGCATCCTCAGCTGGGGGAGACAGGAAAAAACAGGAAAAGGTCCCAATCTGTGATCTGCACTTAGGGGAGTGGCCCACCATGTATAAAAGAGTAGCCTTCAGGAACAGAGTAAAGAAGTTAGGACGGCAGTATTTCCTACTCTTTCAAGGCTTTAGGCTGTCACCTGTGGCTGTCGTGTTAGTGACCATGACCTGCAAGTAAAGGGAAAAGGGAGTGGAGTGGAGGGATGCGTGTGGGAAGAGAGGAGCACGGATACATTTCTCTTGAAATGCTTTTTCATGTAAGAAACCTCTTTCTAGCTTTGGAAGTCTTACTGGGACATCCAGTGCTGATCTTCCAATGTCCCCTGATGTTTGGCTCGCTGGAGGGTCGGCGCGTGCATGGGGGCCACCTGCTAGCATGACAGTGGTCATGACTGATTTGCAATAGACAGCCAGGTTGAGAACTGCTGGCCCAGAGCATGGGTGGGGGCAGGGTGGCTTAGGGCCCTGGTTCCGAGGCAGATGCAAGTAGGTCTTGGTCTTGACACATCATCTCTCTGAGTCCCAGTTTCTTCACTTGTAAAATGAGCATAATTTTACTTCTCATCTCAGGATGCTGCTCAGACCATGAAGTGAAACGGGGCAGATTCCCTGACACCTAGTAGATCCTCATTAACTGGTAGCCGGCATTACAAAGGGTGGATCTGGAAGTGCTCTGGAGTCCAACTTCGTCCTTGAAAGACAGGGACCCTGAGACCCAGGGATGGGCAGGGCCTGGCCTGAGTGGCTCAGCCAGAGGGCCCCAGGGCCCAGGCAGATGCGGGGCCCACCATCACCACTCAGCTGCCTCCTGAGCCACAGCCTTCACCTGCCCTGGCGGCAGCCCACTGACTGCCCCGTCCGGGCAGGACGGGCTCCCCCACTCTAAGTTGGGGGGGCTTGGCCTACTCTGCCTTTTCTTTTGTGATGTCTGCCAACTAGGTAATGGCACTGCGAGGACCAGCTCTGCCAGCAAACTCATCTGAGGCCTGATGACCAAGTAGGGGGCAGGAATGGGTTGAGGGGGTACAGCAGGCATCGGAAGAGTCCTCTCCAGTCTCCTGCTCCACCCTCGCACCCAGGAGTGCTTGCTATGTAGTTGGCCCACAGCGGGTGCTCAGTAAACAGCAGCCGAAGGAATCAATGGACCAACGAACACAAGCGACCCAGTACACAGCAAGCTCCGCCATGTGTTTTCCCGGCAGTTCACTCCATCAATGGCGGGCCACAGACAAGTCCCAATGAGTTTGAAGAAATACAATATACTGAAAATAGGAATGTCTACAATAGATCAGTAAGGAATGACTGAGAGTAGGCTTTACGTAGGATCCCCAGCAGGGAGTCTGAGTTGGCGATGGCAGGGCCGGCTGCGCTGTTCGTGATGTCTTGGACTCAGAGCAGGTTTAATGCCAGTGAAGACTGTGTAGGACCAGCCGAGGGGGAGGATGGGGTTGTGGGGAGGGAAGGAAGGAAGAGAGGAAGGGAGGGCAGGGGCTGTGAGTTGCAATGGCTCGGAATCCCTCACAGATTTTGGGGGTTCCCAGGGCTTTCATTTAATTGTTGGTCTGCCATTAACCTGTTAGGACTAAGGTGGAAGAAGGTGAACCTGGGATGCTAAAGTTAATACTGGGAACCACTGGCAAAGGAAAGGGGTCTCCAGCTCTCTGAAACGAGAGTATGTGCACACATGACTTTTCAGGCACCCACTGAGTACCGCCAAGCCAATGTTCCCCACTCAGTTCCAATTCTGGAACCCAACTGGGCCCTCAACACCAGTGTGGACCCCGGGATGCCCTTGTGAGGTGTTGAGGTTCCGTCCCACACTCGTGGATCGGATCTTCAGGAGTGGGGGCTGCCCAGCCTGTCCGTGGACGCCATTGGTGCTCGCTTCTGACAGCTTTGGGAGGATGCTTAATCAGGGGGCCCGGCTGGCCTTGCTGTCCCTGGGGGTGGGCTGCAGTCCCAGCAGCAGGACAGGCAGGAGCCTCTTCCTAGCTTTCGTTTTCCAACAGACCTACATGAGACTCTGCTTCACTGGAGGCCACGGCTCGACATTTCAGGTTTTACGGTGAGAATTTCCAACAGTTCACCTAAAGCACCCTGGCCGAATGGCCAGAGCCCCAGCCAAGCCTAAATGAGCTGAGGGAAGGCGGCTGTGTTTACACGGAAGTACTCAGCCTTGCTACAACAGCACCTGCTGCCAGCGGGCATCCGCGAGGTGTGGAGATCTCCTAGCTGGCTAATTTCGCCCCTGGATCCAGGCTCCGCTCAGCACCTCCTCCTGTGCAGTTCCCTGACTTATGACTCATCACAATTGTGAGAAGCCAGCCAGGGGCTTTCCCCGATGCTGGTACCACACTGGCGTCCCCGCCGGGTCACCTGGGCCTGTGGATGCTGCTGCTGAGGTCGGCCTGGGGGCATGGCGTGTTTGACTGAACCTGTGGCCACCATTCTAGATCAACTGCAGCAGAGAGCTTGCTACTCTGGAATGACGTCCCCTCTCAACATCATGTTGGGGACAGTAGGTCCTCACCAAACTTCTAGAACCTTCTAAACATTTCTACCTAGGTGCCATTTTCCAGTCTCTGTGGACTCTGTGACAGCAAGCTATTGGTCCCAGTCACCAGCCAGCCCCTACTTCCTCCAGGCCTTGTATTACACAGGCCCCTGCCCATTCACTGTGAGAACATTTTTTTTTTTAACAATAAGTGAATCAGTAGACACTAGCAGGATTTCTAGAGAATACATCCCAACCATCCCTGTTCACAGAAAAAAGAATGGGTTGTGATGTCATTACACAGCTAGTTAGGGGCTAACAGCAACACTAGACCCCGGGAGGCCCAGTTCCTGGCCTGAGCCTTCACAGGTCCGACCTTTGGTGGTGGGGGGGGGAGGAGAAGTGAGGGACGGTGCCCTGGCGTCTTTTAGACAGGAATGACTTTATCTCCATCCACCAGTGCCTGCCGAGTCCCATTTCATAATTGGGCAGACAAAGCCACCAATGTGATCCCCACGACCTTATAAACATTCATTAAAATGCATGTCAAAGCATGTGATGCCTTCCCCACCCCCTAAATAATAAGAAAACAAAGGCAACCCTTCTGATAGGGGCCAAGTTCAGCTCTGAAGTCAACATTATTTCTGGTTCTGTCTGAACAGTGACAGATAGCAATTCTTCCCTTTCTACATTTTTTAGTTCAGAATGGCAAAAAGGGCAAAGATTTCTTGGAAAAGGTCTAGATTGTAAGAGTCCGGGCTCATAAAGTGGGCATAATGAATATAAAGAATGCAACATACATATATGTTATATAGTTATATATATACTCTTTCCAATGAAGTCTGGAAGGCTGCTCTAAACACTTAATTTTGGACACTCCAGCTGGAGGGTTAACACGGACACCTGTAAAAGACCAGCAAGAATAGGCACACGTCCCACTGGGTAAGACTGTGGGAGGCTGACAGTAGCCGGGAGAGATCAGCTCAGGGAGTTTCAGCTTCCCTCCAGAGGCCCCTGGGCAAACATTGTCAAAAAGCTGGAAATGGCCTGGGGTATAGTCCATCTCCCCCTTCCTCCTCCACTAGCGCCCCCTCTGGCCCAGATCGGGCCAGTCGGCTTGCTGATCCTCCCATTGCCTTTCTCACAAGTACATCCACACTCTGGCAACACGTCGGTCCTGTTAAATGTGCTCCCTATGAGTTTCTAAGAACCTCGTGCTGGCCAACTAGCTTGAATTTCAAGCCCTCTGAGACAGGAGTGTTTCCCAGTAGACTTGCTCAGGAGAAAGGGGGGAAGACTTCGTGGGGCCTGGTGGAGGGAGCCCCAGAACAGATGAGACATGACATATCAGGAAGAGAGACAAGGAGGGAAGGAGGGAGAGAGAGAATATGCCTGCATAGATACATGGCACCAGAGGAGCATCCGCAGCTACAGTATAAATACCCGTGTCTGGCCAGAGGTCTACTTGCATGTTTGTTTTGCAGAAGGATGTCCCAACAAACTGAAACTGACCTTTCCACAGAACAAACAGGATTTCCAGCATTTCTCGAATGGTAAGACCCGAGGCTCTGGAGGATCCCTGGGTGCTTGGGAATGCCAGGGAATCCTGAACACTGACTGGCTTCAAGAGGAGTCAGTTTGTCTTAGGAATGAATCTCTGCCAATTGGTGGTTTGGAGCAAGAATCTCACCCTACAGTAGGGGACGAATTGGTGTCCCGGGCTTGCCCTGAGCCGGTAGAGACTGCACGCTCAGCCCCTTATACAGGCAGAAGTGGGCTGGAGTGGAGGAAGGAGACCTGGAGGAGCCACCAAAAGACCTGATTTAAGTCCTAGCTCCTCCATTTGCTGTGTGACTATGGGCAAGTCACTCCCCCTCTCTGAGCCTCAGTCTCTCCTTCTGTGAAATGAGTGCTCGGCCTGCCCTGGGTGCTCACAGCATTGTTGAGGCGTGCCCATCAGGGGCAGTCACTGTCACTGGTGTCATTCTCCAGGTCCTGGGTCCTCAGGCTGCCCCAACGCCCTCCAGGGTGGGCCTCGCCTGGCTCTCTGGCAAATAAGGACACATCCACTAGAATTGGGGCATGGGGAGGGAGCAGAGGGAGGCGAGTAGCCTGGTACTGATGGCATTGACCTGACAGCCAGCAGTGCTGTCTTTAAAATTCCACCTCACCAGCACCCCCATCCCCCAGGTTCCACCACACTCTTGGTGAACTTCAGCCATCCCAACCAGTGGGCTGTGGCTTCAACAAGCTTTAGCCAGAGCCATCTGAGCAGCAGCACCAACAAATGCAGAAACGAGCAGGCCTCGGTGGGGGATTTTCTAGAACTGGGTTCTTCCTTTCCGTAGTATAGACACACCAGTTGGAACAACTGGCAATTCTAAGACTGACCCCAAACCAACAGATGTATATGGATTTACTGGGCTCATAATTCATACTGTCCCACCTCCGAGAAGCCCCCCAATATTCTGTCACTGAGCAAGCGTTTCTTGAGTGCTGGCTTAGCACTCCTAGGCTGTCAGAACTGCCAGGCCCTTAGTGACAGGCTGGTCCCCCCCATTCACGTTAGGGCTCATGAGGCACAGAGCCACGAAAAGATGTGCCTGTGGGCCAGCTCCTCTGACTCCCAGGTTGGCCTCTTTTCACTGAAAGAAACCCTGACCCAGTTTCCTCCAAACACCTGCCCACGTAGCATCACTAGTGGGATGAAGATGACTATTTGGGGGAGAAGAGAAGGATGGAGTTGGTGTGAAATACTTGGATGGATTTGGCGAGGTTGGCCTAGAGATCAGGCAGGTACTGCCTGTGGGGCTGGAATAGAAGCTGAAGGTCAAAGGCAAGGGTGCTGTCCCAGGCCAGATGACTCTGCAGGACTCAGGTTATCAAGCGTCATCTGCATTTCACCTGAATTAGACTGATGAGCCCGGAAACACGCAGGACAGGGGAAAACGGGAGGCAGAGCTGAGGTTGGCAGCCACCAGGGCCACTGGGCAGACCTGGGTTTCTATAGAGGGCAGAAGGACCATTGGAGTTCATTTAAGCCCAAACTTCTCACTGCTCCCTGGGGGCTGCTTCTACGTATCTTGTGGTGCAACCTCTCATATGTTCCGATCCCACTCTGAGCCCCAGTGTCCCCATCCATAAAGTGAATGGTCCCAGCTTTGGTAAGCTGATGCTATGACTTTCTTCCTGGACTGCTCCTGCAGAGAAAGGAGGAATTCTCTTCTTCCTCACCTAAGAGGGCCTCTCTCCCTGGGGGGCAGGTAGGCGGAGGAGACCCTAATGTCTCACGAGTATCCCTGCCACGGGCAGGGTCTGTATTATTACTTCCAATCCCAGATCCTCTTCAAGGAAGCACAACTTGCCCCAGCAGATTTGGGGGCCAAATTATGGTCCTCCCCAAATCTCTATCCCTTTCTAACAAGGAATGATTTGAACATAGTGCGTGTGTGTGTGTATGTGTGTGTGTGTGCGCATGTGTGCGTGTGTATATGTGTGTGTGTGTGTGTGTGTGTGTGTGTGTGTGTGTGTGTGTTTAGACTAGCAGTGTTGATTCTGAGTATAGCAGGTCTGGGCTAGTTGTTGACTCAAGAATGGCGGCTCAGTGGGAAAAAAACATGGCGGCCTGCGATTTCGGTGAAATGAGCTGTGACACATTCTATTCGAGTCCTACCAGATCGCCAGTTACCAGGAAGGCTGTTACCTCTCCAACCACCTCTGAGTTTAAACCACCCAGTAGTTTAAAAGGGGTGAAGAGGAAATCACTTGTGGATGGATGGGTACCATCCCCACTGCACCCAGATGCAGATTTCTGCTTTGTGGGGACTGAGGTTTCTCCAGCGTGGGGAGCACTCTTCATGAAAGAGAGTATAATGTTAAAGAACAAAAGTAGGTCCCAGGCTTTCCAAGGTTCAAAGTCCAGTCTTGAAGCTTAAGCACAAGAAGACTTGGCCCCTGCCTGTGCCCCAACAGTGGGAGGAATAAAATGGCAACAGGCTTTCGACTGATGTAGGAATTTCCCTGCCTGAGAAATCCAACAGCTGCGTAGGTGGGAGAAGAATCCAGAGACACCTGGTTAGTCCAGTGTGTTCTGGGGGTCACGGGCTTACTGAATAAGTACATTTTAGCAGCTGAGTGCCAACTTCTGGCTCTAAAATGTATCAACTGCCTGCAGATGTCCGCACCCAAGTTAGTAGATTTTAGAGCCAGGCTGTTTGAGCTCTGAGGCCATAGAAGCAGAGACTGGGAGGGGACATGGGATAAGGAGCATCGGGTCAGTCCACAGACCCTCCCCATGGTCTAGGTCCTCTATGTTTTCCAGCTTTATTGAGGTATGATCAACAAATAATAATGATATGTACTGAGGTTGTACAATGTGGTTTTTTAGGATGAGTACAATGTGATGATTTAGTATCTGTAAACGTTGTGAGATGACGTAGGTCCTCTTTTTTCTAAATTGAGGCCAAATTCGCAGAGTATGAAATTAAGCTTTTTAAGTGTACAATTCAGTGGCCTTTGTTCACAATGCTGTGCAATCAAAAGCAGGAGAGCGAGGCCACTTCCTAAATCTGTTATAGGAACCCCATGAGCCTAGAGGTGCCAAGTATGCACGCACCCAGCATGGGGTACCTACCAAATAAATATTCTCTCCCTTTCCACTCTTGAAAATGCAAGCACATTCTTGGTGGTCCTAAAGTGGTTTGTAACATAGTTACCCAGCAGCATCTACCATTCAAGGCAGCTCTGCCTTTACTCACTGGCTGCCCTCCTGAACAGCTGTGTGCGAGGCGAACTTTTGTAACTCAATCATAATAAAATGCAACAAGAATTTGCCATTGAAAGCAAACCCTCAGTAAATCCCTTTTATGAAGTGGAAGATCCCTCTTCCAAACTTACTTTTTATAAAGGTGTAGTGTTTGGAGCTATTAGCCTTTCTTGTAATGAATCCTAATTTAATTTTGACCATAAATACATGCTGATGTTCCAGAGCCCCAAAGCCCACAGTGACAAGAGTAGGTATCCTATTGAAAATAATGTCAACCTAAAAAGGTTTCTTTCTTTCACTCTGTATGCAGAGTGTCTGTGAGTGCATCATGGAACATGTCATATCGCCTGACAACCTTCCCCTGCCTCCGTGTGTGTGATGGTGGTGGTAGTTCTGGAACAGATGATGGTGATAATCATGGTGGTGGTAGAGGTGGAGGTGACACTGATGGTGATGGTGGTGATGGTGATGACGGAAGTCAGGGGGATGGTGGTCATGGGGGTGGTGGTGCTGGTGGCGGTCTAGGTGGAGGTGGAGATGGTGGTGGGGGTGGTGGAGGTGGTGATGGTGGCAGTGGATGAAGTTGCAGAGGTGGAAGAGATGATGGTGGAGATGGTGGCAGTGAGGAGGTGGTAGTGGTGATGGTGTTGGTGGTGGTGAGGTGATGGTGGAGCAGGCAGTGAAGGTGGTGCTGATGGTTGGGGTGTTCCTCCAGAGTACCTCCTTCCCACTCTCCCTCTCTGTAAGAAGCTCCATTGCCTGGGCCAGAGGAAGAAGACTCACTCCTAATGTGTTATTAACAGAAACCCAAAACTGTCTCCTTGTCATCATTCATAATTACCTTTTTCTCACTTAGAAAATTGAAGCTGAATTACCAGCAAAAACACAGGAGATTTTTGTTTGTTAAAATGCTGCCAATAAAGTAATTTTATGTCAGATTTAACTACAGGAAAGGGCAAGGCATTTCTAAGTTCCTTAGCTGTCATGTGACTTAAAAAAATCGGATGGACAGCAGTTAGCTACTGTACACCGAGCTCTTTGAAGCCATATACTCAGAAAGCAGATGTTAGATGCTGGTGTTTGGGCGACTGGCTTCCTGGAGGTATTTTATATCGGCCAAGTTCATTGTTCTAAACCCCAAAGGCTTCTAACTGTACAAAGCAGGGCTGTCTAGGGCGCCCAGAACAGAAATCCCCTAGGAATGAGCGCACGCCAGGGAGAGAAGTGGGGAACTACACCGGAAAGGAGCTGGGATTCTAGTGGGACAGACGGCAAGCAAACAGCAGAACGGAGCGTGAGCCGCACCCCTCAGAGGACTGAGGGGCAGCGATGTGGCAGAGTGGCCAGGTGGCTCCCAGAAGGAGAAGACATCTAAGTGGCCAACTAAATGCAGGCCAGGAGAAGGATCAGGAGCAGAACGCTCTAGATTGTAGCGCAGAAGGGAGAGGCCCTGGGGGCAAGCTCCTCACGAGGTCCAGGCACGGGCAGGTGGCCAGGGTGCTGGGTGCACAGCCATGGCTCTCCAAGGGCCTTGCAGGCCCTGGGAAAGGGGTAGATGTAAGGTGTTTGCAGTGGGAAGTCTTTTGCAGGGGGTTTTATACAGAGGACAGATTGGCTCGAGCTATTTGTATAACATCTGTCCGGATGTCGCTGGGAGAGAGAAATAGGTGTTGCCAGAAGAACAAGGAACAGTTACAGAGGCAAGGCCTCTGGAGAAGAGATAGGTCAGAGTGAGGGCATCTGGCCAGCTTTGGCAGAGCAGCAAAGCAGAACACTTGGAAAGACACAAGGATCTGTGATGGTTCCTCAAGTGGCAGAGAAGGGAGTACCCACCTCTTAGAGGAAACTCCAGCCTTGGGGAAAAAATGAACCAAAAGCCCAGCAACCTAGATCAGGGGAGGGGCAACTTTCTGGAAAGGCCCAAAGAGTAACTATCCTGGGCTTTGCAGCCCTGTGGTCCCTGTTGCGATGTTACAGTAGACAGGATGGTCATGCCTGGTGGTGGGGGGCTTGTGCTAATACAACTTTATTTACAAAAACAAGCTCTGGGCCAGATTTAGCCCAGCCCTGACCTACCGCACAGGTTGAGCATCTTCCCCTAGGGACGTGGGTTGTTTCCAAATTGTCCTCCTCACACTGCAGGGGGCCACTTAGGTCTAGTATTCACGACAGTGGCAGGCAACATCTTTGGGGCTGAAAAGCTTCAAGCTTTCCATCATTGTACAAGTTAGG
The DNA here is from genome assembly GCF_048773025.1 of Camelus bactrianus. NCBI lineage: Eukaryota > Metazoa > Chordata > Mammalia > Artiodactyla > Camelidae > Camelus > Camelus bactrianus. The sequence continues at coordinate 114,280,916 of NC_133575.1, read as the reverse complement.
TGACCACTTCTGAACTGGGCAAGGCAGGTGGCAGCCCCCAGTGCCACGGGTAACCTTCACTAATGACAGTTATTATTATTGCAGGTTCCAGGAGAGAGAACACCGCCTTGTCCCGAAGGCCCATCTGCCTGGCTATTCCAGCCTCTGTATCCTCCTTCAACTATTCACATCTTGTCCAGGAGACAAAAGCACACCCTCCTCCCTCGCCTTCCACTCCCAGCCTGCAGGCTTTGGCCCAGCTCAAGGCTGCGCCCTGTTAGGCCTGTGAGGTTCCCATCTCCTCAGAGCAGCTCCCTGAAGTCCGGGGCTGCTTCCTCCTAATCTCTGGACCCCCAGAGCGCCTAGTCTCGTGACCAGGCTCAGCTGGCATCTGCAGATTTGAATCAGCACCAGAGCAAAAGGTTTCCTGCCAATTATCCTGTTCTCTCCTATTTCCAGCACACAACCAAGAGGCAACCACTTTTCAAAAACTGGGATGAATTCGCTAACTGGCCCAAGGACCTTGGACATCCCTTCCCCTTTGTGTGTCATTGGCCTCTTGTGTTCAACAAAGGGGGTGACCTGGACAATTCTGAAGGGAACTTCTGGCCGAGAGGAAGAGCGGCCACTGCTTACTGAGCATTTACTATGTGCCGGGTACTGAGCCAGGAGGTCTCAGGGTCCCGGGAGCGCCTGTGCCAGCTGACAGCCTTGGGGAGCAGCCGACCTGGAGAAGCAGCTTGGGACAGGGAGCCAGGAGAGGGACAGAGGCAAGTTTGTGTGCACGGGTGCAGGCGGGGGGTCAGGCAGGAGGGAGGGCGTGGCACTGCCGCCATGCTGGAGTCTTGGGTCTGGACCCCTCAGTGGTCAAGTCTGGCAGCCAGAGGCTCCTGCCTGCCTTTCTAACTTTGGTACTTTGGGGTTGGGGATTTGCTGAGAGGGGAGGAGGAAGAGGATGAAGAGAAAGGAAAGGCAAAGGAGGAGGAGGCAGGGTTCTGATAAATTCATCCATGTCGACTGCAGAAATCAAAATCTGTAGCCCAAACCTCAGAAGTGCATGGTTCTGAACGAGGCACCCCAGGGGCAGCTTAGGACCTGACGATCTGTCTGCCATGAGAGCCACACTGCGTTCTCAAGCTGAGGGTTTTCAACAAAAGCAGGAGGGCTTCACCAGCACAGGCCAGCCCAGAGTTTGGGGAGCCCCAGGACCGCATCCCCAGAGCTGCCCCACTACGGTGGTGGTGCCTGAGCATTGGCTCAGCAGGCTCTCCTGCCACCTCGACCCGGGGTCCCAGTGCCCACCCTCCTCTGCAGGGAGCTCAAGCTTCAGATACCTGTCACCTTGGGCCTAATGTCAAGGAAGCTGGCGGCAGGAGCCGGGCAGGAACGCAGGCAAGGACAGCGTGGGCTCCTGAAAGTTCAGAAAGAGGCAGGGCCTAGCTCCCAGATGCCAATGGAAGCCAGCTGCCAATCAGAACTTCCCCGCCCAGAATCCTCCCCTTCAAACAGACTGAGATTTTCAGGTCACTGCTTTGCCACATTGTGGCAGGACCCGGATGCAGAGCCCAGTGGTGTCCTGCAGGCTGGGCAGCGTGCAGCCCCTGTAGAAGAGCCTGGCTGAAGGCGAGGCCTCTGCCTGGCGGGGTGTCTGGAACAGGGAAGGGCTCTCACTGCGGGAGGAGGAGGAGGGAGGAACGGGAGCGAACAGCTGCGTGCTCCATGGGGAGGATCCCCAAATAGAACGGCGTAGATGCACTGCAGGCCTTGACCCAGAAGGCTCAGAGCTCCACCATCAATCCAGTGCTCCCCGGGCGGCGGGGCTGTTGATGGGACTGAGATATCCTCAGGGGCCCTGTGTTTCTACCTGAGCTCCAAGGACACACGTCTCCCATCGCCCTTCTGAGCCAATGCCAATCTCTGATCATTTTTAAAAAAGTGTTAACAGTGGTAACACCCTGGGTGGTTTCCACCATGTTCATGTTCCCTGAACCACACCTTGTTCAGTGTCTTTCCAGAAGCCCTGACATGGGCAGAGGGGAGTCTCATGCAGGATCCCAGTATATGTCGGGGACAGCTGCCTCCCTGAGGAGCTGGTTTCTAGAAGCAGGGCTAGACACGTCGCTCCCCTCCCCTGGGGCCAGACCCGCACCTGCACCAGGCCCACAGCCTGCGTGAAGCAGGGGACACTGGGCTGCCTCTCCAAGGCTTCCAAGAGAGCTGATTAGACAACTCAGCGCAGGTCCTGTCCGGTGGTCCCTACCTCCCTGCAGGGTTCTGATTATCCTGGCTCTCGGCTCCCAGGCTGGGCAGTGGACAATGCTGGTCAGTAGGTTCTAGGGAGCCACAAGGAGGAAGCAAAGATGCCTCCACTCTTTCTCTGTGGATGGGCTGTCTGCTCTCGGAGTGAAATGTCCAGGCAATCTGGGGCTCTGTTTCGTTCGCTGCTTTAGCGCGAGCCACTGAGCCGTGCCGGCCTGTAGAAGGCTCTGAGCTCCCAACCTGGGGATGGGACACAGCAAAGGAGGAGGGGCTTTGGGGCCCCGGCACCTGGGTTTGAGATCTGAATTTCCAACCTACTGAGGGTGTAACCCTGGCAAAGTCCCTCAGTCTCCGCAGTGGTGAAGTGGAAATACTAATCCTTGTGTCTCAGGCATAGATGAGTGAATGTCTACAAAGGAGCCTGCAGCAGAGAGCCACTCTGCCATTCTCTCCTCATGGTTTCCGCGGAGGACGAGCAGAACTAGAATAGGATGCATCTGTTCCCAGGGGAGGAAGACTGGGCATAGTTTTTTCCTTGACTGGGAACTGCCGTAGCCCAGGGTGTAGCACGGGGCTAGGCACACCAGAGGGACCCTGGAAATGAGGCAGGAGGCCGGAGATAGGTCCTCTGACCTCAAGAGAGAAGGAGTTTGCTTACGGTCTCCCAAAGTGCTACTTACAGCTCTGGGATCACATTGGAGGACTCCTTATTGAGTTCTGTGCTTTTTTTGCGAGGAAACACATGTGCTTCCAAGGATGCTGGGTACAAATCCTAAACCTGGTCCCACACCACAGCAACAGGTGAACGGACCTCCTCCTACTGGGTATATCTAAGGTCGCCAGTCTAAAGAAGAGGGACAGAGAGAATGGGGACGGTATTTCTGTAGCTTTCCAAATCATCCCTTGTTACAGTCAGGGCTCCTTCTCCCCCTTCCTCAGCCCCATCTGCATTTAGAGGTGAGAAGAAGAGGGGAGGGGGTGGTTTAGGTGGTGCCATGGATTAAAAGCAGGCTGCACTTGGGACCATCCAAACGGGGACCCTTGATATAGCTCCCCACCTTCTCGATGAGCCTATTTGTGCAAGTCACTGGATTGCTCAGCTCTCAGTGCCCTCATCCTTAAAGAGGGAGAATGGCTGAGAAGCTCAGAAGGAAGACTGGGCAGGCCAACTCATTGTAACCTATACAGTCGGTCATTTACTATCATTCAATGATGAAACACAGAAAATGGGCAGTGAGCTCAGAGTCTCCGTCCTCGTTTGACTGTACGTCTAATGCCCATAACGCCTCCATTTTGTCTGGAGCTGCCTTATGAATGAACTAGGTGGCTGCTCTGAGATGGAGAATCTTTGCAACTTGTAGTGGGAATGTAGACAGAGATAGAGATGACATGTGACATGTAGACTGAGTTCCAATTCCCCGCAGGTTCCAAAGCGCTCCCATCTGGAGCGCACTGGTAAATGATCGACACAGCTGGGGGAAGAATGGCCATCTTAATTTCAAAAAGAGGAATCAGATGTTCTGCCTCCTGTTAAAGCTCCATACACTAACTGCAGAGACTGGATGCCTTATGAACCTGGGCTGGATGCTGGGAGGGCACTGAGCTTTCTCATGATGACCCCTCCTGCCTGATACGTGCTTGGAGCTTCATAGGTTTCAACATGCTTCAGATCTAAGAGGCAGCAGAGCACAGTGGTGAAGAAAGCAGACTCTGAGCTCTGCCACGTCTTACCGCTGTGTCTTTGTCAAATTGCTTAGCCTCTCTGATAACGTGCCCCAAATGCTTAGCAAGTGCCTGGCATCTAGTCAAGGTGCTAGTCATACTCCTGGTTCATTTCACATTTGTCCTCAGGGTGGGCAAAGGATGGACAAAGCCCCCTAGCTACTTAAGAGCAAAAGCAAGACTAGGGTCTCAGGCCAAGAGCAATCATCCCATCAGATGCATATTTTCCTGCAAGGGGACTCTCAATTATTCCCATGGAAATCCCAGGACTCTTTAAAAGAACTCTCCTCTGGGATTGATACAATTTGATTAATAGATCTTGACTTGAAATTCGTTTTTGTTGTTGTTGTTGGTCTGTTTCTTGGGAAAGGGCAAGAGAACCAGGTAAACTGAATGTCTGAGTCAGATCTCCATGTTGAGGATGCTTGCAGGAGGAGGGAGAGTGGTACAAGGGAAGTGTTTCCAGAGGTACACAGTTTCCTGGGACTGGGGTGCAGGGTGTCGTCCCTGGATGTCACAAAGCATCTGAGGGACAGCAAGCACTGGGGACAGCCGAGGTCCAGTTCAGGCCCCACCTGGAAGTGCCAGCCCAGCAGCCACACAGGACCTCCTTCTGCTGCTCCCATTCCAAGTCCTGCCATAACTGGTTCTACAGCGTACCTGACAGGTGTGCCAAAGGAATGGGCTCCCTCAGCAGCACGGCCTTCAGAGACCAGGTGCCTCTTCCAAGAAGCCAGATGTGGTTTTTACCGCAAAGAGAACTCATCTGAGACACTTGCCTTCGGAACCTGAGGCATAGTTGTCAGATTGCCTCGACTGAGGAAAATCTTTGGTCTTCTAGGACAGCTTGGAATTTCGGAAACAGCTTGTTCAGAGCCATGGGTGGAGAACAATGTGTGCCACGGAGGGGGGAGAGGGGCTGATTTTGATCAAGTCCAAGGTGTGACTCTAAAGCAGTGAATGTGAATTTTTGGCAAGGCTTATGAAGGGCTCTGAAGGCCACCTGCCAAGAGAAGCCACTCCTGGAAATGGCATAATCGAGGGCAGCTTCTCTAGTGTGAGGGCATGGACGCGCGCTCCAAGGACCTGTTCTAGGAAAAACCCTTCTAGCATTGAGATCTATACTGATCAAAACCAAAGCAATTACTACCTAGTCACACATTTTACAAGGGTGTTGGTGGGGCACATGGGCAGAAGGGGAAGAGATTCCCTGCACTTACAACCCAGCCCTCTTTTCTCCTAGGAATGGAAACAAGTGTGAAAACAATGGGCAAACTGAAAACCATACTGAAACTGACCATGGACTCTGGAGGCACTGCCAAGAGGTTTCCCTTCACTGACTCAGTTGTTGACCGCTGAGAGGCAAGAACTACAAAGGGTAATTAGGATGGAGGGTAGAGATCGCCTTTGAGAGATGACTGATGGAAGGGCTGGCAATTTAGAGGACAGGCTGTTGGCCAACTAATTTCTCCCACTCTGCCATCCCATCTGACCGCTGTCTCTGTGCAAGCTGGAACTTCAGTAAACAAAGTTTTGTAAATGTCTACATACTCAACTAGATCCCACATTCTCAATACATTGTTGGTGGTAGACAATCAAGGGAAAAAACAGAAACAAGATTTCAACAAATCCCCCCCATCACCTGGGCAGGTATCAAGATTCTCAACTCAACAGAAAGCTGACTTACTGAAAGCGGATTGCCCGTGGAATGGGAGAAGCCAAGCCCTCTAGTTGTGTGAAATGACATCACCTCAGAGCCCCAAGCTCCTAGTTCTCTGAACAGGAAGGAAGCAGACCCACGGCTCTATAAGAGCTATTTCCTCTCTGCTCTCTTAATTTCAGAGATTAAGCCAGCCACTCCTCTGTGGACCTAATACACCGAGATAACAGCCATTGTGTTTGCTGCAACTCCTACTAACGGAGCTAATCTTAGCAGATTGGCGATGTTGGAGGCGTTCACTGTCAGATTCATCCAACCAATGGCTCTCATGGCCCCTTCTAGCATCCTGGCTCCTAGACTCCCACTGGAATCCCTAACTCTGAGTTTCTGACACATAGATGATCTCTAGGTTCCAAGGGAGGACAGGAGAAATTTGTCAGATGAGTTTTTAAAGGGACATGAGGACTAGAGAGTCAAATGGGAATCTCTTGCTGTGCCTTATTCACTGGCTTCCTGTTCTCAGTGGTACTGGGAAGCTAACACAATACATCTAGTGCCTGTCATTCCCACATTCCTGTGGTTTCTATTAAGAAAAAAAAGAGGCTTCCCCCCCCCCTTTCATCTTTCCTCTCTAGTTGAAGGGGTGCAGTGCAGAGATAGCCGGACTGGAAACCCAGATGGAGCCTTGGATGCTATCTCCTGCTATTCCAGAAACTCATCAAGGGCCAAGGTCAGCTCATCGCCTAGATCTTTTCTAGGTCAGATTACAGTTCCTTACATTTTGGGTTGGTTCCTTGCCATCAAGTTTGCACAGAGAATTTCAATAACACTTTGTGAATGAAAAATGTTGCTCGCCATATCAGTAAACAAAGGAGGTTGCAGCCATCAAGCCACTACACAGCCATCTCTGACAGTGAGCCCTGAGGGGACTCAGGTTGGCAAAGGACAGGACACTGGCCCTAGAGAGCTAAGGTGCATGTGAAAGGAGTGATTTCAATGAGCCCGCCCATTAAATTTGCACATTCCCAAACATAGAAAAGTGCTAAATTCCTTGACTTGAGATATCTGGTTTTCTTTAATTAACAGTCATCTTTTGATGGTCTAACTACCTGGTCTTTGTTGCCAAAACTCCTATATGTCCTGGCTTCTCCCTTACCTCTTCGGAGCAGTCCCTCAAAGCGATCTGAGAGGCTGTCTCCCGAGCTTGAAGTCCTCAGAAAGTCCGCAGAATAACACATCATTCTCAACTTTTAGGCTGTGCATTTTTTTTTTCAGTCGACAACATTTTACGTTCAAGTTTAAGATAAGAAGCATTCAAACCCCCCCCCTCCCCCATCGCCCATTGTCTGACCGATTCCTGGAGCTTTCTGGGCTCCTGACGATCTCCCACCATGGTGAAATGGGGAAGCATGCTCTTGACTACAAGCCGACTTTTCCAGTCGTCCATGGTTTGACCTGCAATTTTATTCTTGACTCTCCAAGGCGCTTCCCAAACGACCTAGACACAGGGCTTTGGGAGACAAAAAGTACACTGTCTTTCAGATACGAAGATGAGACCATTGACCCCATGAATCATCGACTTTCACTCTGAGGACAGGTTTGGGTGGAGTGAGCCACATCCCATTTCCTGTCTCTCTCTCCATCCCACCACCCTCATCGAGCCCCTCCCATCTCCAGGGATGACTTCTATGAGGCAGTTGGCTGGGATGAGACAGCAGTCCTTGGCCATGGGGCAGAGCAAAGTTCAATGGAGAGCTGAGGGATGGGTGGAGAAGCAGTCTGATGTAACTAAAATAACAGTGGGCTTAAAAGCAGGGAATGTGGGTCCGAAGTCTGGCTTTGCTTTTGTGTGGTATGCAGTGAGATCTGGGGAAAGGCTCTTCTGTTCTCTGACACAGGGTTTTTTATATGAACATCATGGTGGTTGGATCTGGTGATGGCTGACTGCCCCTTCAGCTCTGCTGAAGCCGTATGGCCCAGAGAAGTAGCAGCTCCCAACTCTGCCCCTGTTAGCACCCAGCCAAGTCAGCTAACAGTTCATGACCTGTCAGTGGAAGAAAGCGATGCATGTTGGAAGGGGCTCATGGAGCTCCGGTGCACTGATTTATAAAAAAACGACCCAAGCAGGTTGTGATCGTGGCTGCCCCAATTCACGCCCTCCATGACAGATAAGCAGATTTTTTAAAATTTTGCTTTATTTCATTTCTTTTTGTTGTTCACGATGCACACATGAAATAATAGCTCTTCTAAGGCCTTCATACGTGAGTGAAGCTCTCCTTCCCATAGATCGCCTTGGAAGGACAAAAAAAGGTCTACAATTTCAATGTCCAGATGCCTACCTCTGGAAAAACGGAGGGGCACTTTTCTCATTCTCCCATTGAGTACAACTAAGACCTCTGGACATTATATATTAAACAACCATAAGAAGACCCTGAAAGGTGGAGAGAAGAAAGCAGACTGGATAGGGACCTTGGGACCTAAAGAACGATGCGGTGGTGAGCTCCCAGTTTTTTTTTCCTCATAGATCCTAGATCCTGCATCTGAAGAAGCTGGCGACCCCAAATGCCAATGAATACAGACAAAAAGGCCCCCAAAAGCCTGTTCTCTTTAGCCAAAGGACCAGGAAAGGGGCAACCTACCAAGACAGAAAACTTTTGTGTAAGAACCATTCTAATTCCACTAAACACAACAGCAAAAGTGTGGTTCCATCACCCCATCAGCAAAGGCCAAGTGAGGACCTAGACTCCATTCCCAACTAGCAATCAGCGGTCATTTCTCCCTGTCCCTGCTAGGGTGGTGGTAGAGGGAGCCTCACAGAGAGCCAGGACCTTTGCCCCTGCACAGTGGTAATCAGTCCGCATCCCATCCTTCCCAATGTCAGTGGATAACACATGAAGAACAGTAATGAGGCACTCCTACCCAGCCCAACCAGGGTGGTATTAGCGGAAGCCCAGAGGGGAGCTGGAACTACTACCACTGCCTAGCAGTAACGAGAAGCCCCGACCTCCCTGGTGGCAATGAAGGCTTACAGGGGAACCTAGGTTTCCATGCCCATGTGGCAGAAATGAGACAGTGCCCCCCTTCTCAACCAGAGCATTGTCAGAGGATGCCAGCTAAAACAGAAGAACTAAATGAGTGCTGAAAAATATGTTTCAGGTAGGGGAAGGGGAATCAAAGCATCTTCAGATGAAAGAAAACTAAAAGACTTTTTTATATCAGACCTCTCCTACAAGAATGGCTAAAGGAAGTTCTCTAAACAGAAAAGAAATGATAAAAGAAGAAATTTTGGACATCACCAAGGAAGAAAGAACAATGAAATGAGAAAACAATATGGGTTAATGTAATAGAGTTTTGTTTTTCCTTTCAAGTGTTCTAGATTATGTTTGGTGGTTGAAGCACCAGTTATAGTATTGCATGCTGTGGTTCCAAATGTGTGTGGAAGAAATATTTAACCCAATTACATTATAAACAGAGGATGGTGGTAAAGGGGTGGAAAGAGAGGAAGGTTTCTATACTTCACTTGAACTGGTAAAATGTTGAGATCAGTAGGCCCTTATAAGTTATGTATATATGATGTAATACCTAAAGCAACCATGAAAAGTGGGCTAGGAAAAGATACATGCAAGAAATATCACATGATACCACTAAAAATACCATATGATATCATTTATATGTGGAATCTTAAAAAGATGACACAAATGAACTTATTTACAAAACAGAAACAAACTCATAGACTTAGAAAACAAACCTATGGTTACCAGGGGGAAAGGGGAGGGTGGAGAGACAAACTGGGAGTTCGAGATTTGCAGATACTAACCACTATATATAAAATTGATAAGGGGGAGGGTATAGCTCAGTGGTGGAGAGCATGCCTAGCATGCACAAGGTCCTGGGTTCAATTCCCAGTACCTCTGTTTAAAAAAAAAAAAACCTAAAATTAGCTTCCCCCCTTAAGAAAAAAAGAATTTTAAAAAAGTAAAATAAAATAGGTAAACAAGATCTTGCTATATAGCACAGAGAACTATATTCAATACCTTGTAATAGCCTATAATGAAAAAGAATATGAAAAGGAATATATATATATATTCTGATATATAACTGAATCACTATTCTGTACATCAGAAATCAACACAACATTGTGAACTGACTATACTTTAATATAAGAAAAGATACATGCAAAGACACTATACATGAATCATCAAATGGAATTCTAAAAAATATTCAAGTCACCCACAGGAAGTCAGGAAAAACAAAAGAGAGACACAAAAATAGGGAACAAGCAGAAAACAAAAATAAATTGGCAGAATTAATCACTAACTTATCAATAGGTTCATTAAGTGAAACTGATCTAAATACACCAATTAAAAGACAGAAATTGGTAGAGTTGATTTAAAAAACATAACCCAACTATATGCTCTCTACAAGATGCTTACCTCAAATATAATGATATGGGCAGGTTGAAAGTAAAATGATGAAAATATTAATTTAAAGAAAAATGAGCAGCAGTGGCTCTAGTAATATCAGATAAAGTAACTTCAGAACAAAGAACATTAGCAGGCAAAGACAGGGGCATTGTATTATGGGAAAAGGGTCAATCTGCCAAGAACACAAAGTAATCCTAAATGTGTATGCACCAAACAACAGAGCTCCATGGTTTATGAAGCAAAAATTAAAATAAATGAAAGGAAAAACAGAAAAATTTATATTTGCAGTGGAGACTTCAACATCCTTTCTCAACAACTGAGAGAACAATTAGACAGAAAATCAGCAAGATATAGATGAATTCAACAACACCACCATCGAATAGGATCTAATTGACATTTATAGAACATTCCCCCAAAACCCAGCAAAATTTACATTCTTTTCAAGCACCCAAGAAATATATACCAAGATAGACATATTCTGGACTATAAAGCAATCCACAAAAATTTAAGAGTTGGAGTAATACACTGTGTTTTCTGACTACAATGGAATCAAATTAGGAAACAAAACCAGAAAGACAATAGGAAAATTTCCAAACACTTAGAAAATAAGCAACACACTTTTAAAAAAGTTTATGAGTCAAAGAGAAAATCAAGAGAAATTTTTAAAATTCATTGAACTAAATGAAAATAAAAATATAATATACCAAAACTTATGGGACACAGGTAATGCTGTCTTGAGAGGGAAATTTGTAGCACTAAAATGCTTATAAAATAGATGAGAAAAATTCTAAAATCAATAATATAAGTTTCCACCTAAGAAGCCAAGATAAAGAAGAATAAAATAAACCCAAATCAAACAGAAGTAAGAGAATATAAAGAATATATATTAATATTGAAATGAAATTAAAAACAACAACAAAAAATAGTGAAAACCCAATCAGAAAAAGGTAGTTCTTGGACAAAATAATAAAACTGACAAGCCTATGGCAAGACACAGATTACCAATATTGGTATGAAAAAGGGGACATTACTACTGACCCTGTAGACACGTAAAGGATAATAAAGGATTAATACAAGCAACTCTACACACATAAATCTGGAAATTAGATAAAATGGACCAATTATTCTAAAAGGTCAAACTACCAAAACTTGCTCAATATGAAATAATCTGACTAGCCTTATAATTATTAAAGAAATTAAATTCATAATTAAAAAAAACCTCAGAGACCGATAACTCCAGGCTCAGATGACTTCACTAAAGAATTATACCAAGTGTTTAAAGAAGAATTAGCACCAAATCTACATAACTTCTTTATAAAATAGAAGAGGAGGAAACACTTTCCAACTCACTGTGCTTCTCTTGACAGCAAAGGCAAAGACTATACAAAAAAAGAAAAAAAAAGAGAACTACAGACTAATATTTCTCATTCATATAGACACAAAAATGTTTAACAAAGTCTTAGAAATTTGTGAGAAGAATTGTATGCTATCATTTAGTTGATTTTATTCTAGAGATGCAAGGCTGGCTCAATATTCAAAAGTCAATCCATATTATCCAACATCTTAACAGGTAAAATAATAAAAATCACACGATCACCTCAAAACAATGTTGAAAGAGAAGAACAAAGTTGAATTAACACTTTCCAATTTAAATCTTACTACAAAGCTACAGTAATCAAAACAGTGTGGCACTGGCATAAGGACAGATATATAGGCCAATGGAATAGACTTTAGAATCCAGAAATAAACCCATAAATCTATGGCTAACTGATTTTTGAAAAAGGCGTCAAGATCATTTAATGGAGGAAAGAATAGTCTCTTTAACAAATGGTGCTGGGACAATTGGATAGCCCCAGGCAAAAAAATGAAGTGGGATTCCCCACCTCACACCACATACAAAAATCAACTCAAAATGAATCAATCGTCTAAACATAGGAGCTAAAACTATAAAATGTGTAGAAGAAAACATAAGGAAAAATCTTCATGACATTGGATTTGGCATTGGGTTCTTAGATATGACAGCAAAAGCACAAGCAACAAAAGAAAAAAAATAGATAAATTAGACTCCATCAAAGCTTAAAACTTTTGTACATTAAAGGGCATTATTAAAAAAGTGAAAAGACATCCCACAGAACGGGAGAAAACATTTGCAAAGCATATGTCAGGCAAGGATCTAGTATCCAGAATGTATAAAGAACTCTTACAACTTAACAGTAAAAAGATAAATGATACAATAAATAAAACGGGCAAAGGACTTAAATAGACATTTCTCCAAAGAGGATATGCTTATGTCCGTTGAGCACAGGTAAAGATGCTGAGTATTATTAGGTGTTAGAGAAATGCAAATGAAAACAATGACATATCACTTCCTACCTACTAGGATGACATAATAAAAAAGGAAAATAATAAGAGTTGGCAAGAATGTGGAGAAATTGGAACATTCATACATTGCTGGTGGGAATTTAAATGTTACGGCTGCTGGGGAAAATAGTTTGGCAATTCCTCAAAAAATTAAAACGTAAAATTACCATCAGACCCTGCAATCCCACTCCTATGCATATACCCCCAAAGAATTGAAAATAGGTATTCAAATATTTCTACACAAATGTTCACAGTAGCACTATTCATAATAACCAAAAGATGGAAACAACCCAAATGTCCATCCATGGATAGAGAAACAAATTTTGGTATATCCATACCAATAACTGTTATTCAGCCTTTCAAAGGAATGAAGCACTGACACCTGCTACAACCTGGATGAACTTTAAAAGCATTATGCTAAGTGAAAGAAGCCAGTCACAAAAGGTCACATATATGATTCCATTTATATGGAATATCCAGAAGAGGTAAGTCCATAGAGACAGATTGGTGGTTGCCAGGGAATGGGGGGTAAGGGAGAATGGGGAATAACTGCTTACCAAGTATGAGGTTTTACTTTGGGGTGATTTAAATGTTTAGAAACTAGATAGCGATGATGGTTTAACACATTGTGAATGTACTAAATGCCACTGAATTGTTACACGAATTTCATCTGTATTAAAAAAATATCAACAACACGAAATTCTGGCAACAGTGGAAGAAATTGGATTACTCATACATTGTTGGAGGGAATAAAAAATGGTACAGCCACTCTGAAACACTGTTTGGCAGTTTCTTAAAAACTGAACATGCAACTACTGTATGACCCAGCCATTGAACTCCTGGGTATTTCCCTCAGAGGGATGAAGACTTGTATTCATACAAAAATCTGCAAACAAGTGCTTATAGTAGCTTTATTCAAAATAGCCCCAAACTGGAAACTACCCAGACATCTTTCAATGGATGAATGGTTAAACAAACTGGTACATGTATACCATGACATATTACTCAGCGACAAAAAGACACGCTTGTTGACATATACAGTGACCTGGGTGAATGAGCAGAAAATTATGCCGAGTGGAAAAAGAAAAAAATACGCCAATCCCCAAAACTTACTTACTGTGTGATTCCATTTATATAACATTCTTAAAATGACAAAACTATAGAAATGGACTCATTAGACGTTGTCAAGGTGCAAGGAGAGGGTTGGCGTGGGAAGGAACTGGATATGTCCATAAATAGGCAAAATAAGGGATGTATGTGGAGATGGAAAAGTTCTGTACCTTGACTGTAGCAATGTCAGCACCCCAGTTGTGATATTGTACTATAGTTTTGCAAGATGTTATCATTAGGCGAAGCTGGCTAAAGGATACGTGGGACCTATTTGCAGTATTTCTTACAGCTACATGTGAATCTACAATTATCTCAAAACAAAAAATCCAATTAAAATCATATGATTGTGCTCTTTGATGCAGAAAAATCACTTCACAAAATTTGACACCCATTCATGGAAACAGCGATAAATTTGACCTTATCAAAAGTAGAATTTCTTCCTCTGTGGAAGACTTTGTGAATAGGATGAAAAACAAGACTGGGAGAAAATATTTGTAAACCTTCTATCTGATAAAGGACTAGTATCTAGAATATATAAAGAATCTCAAAACCTCAACGGTAGGAAAACCAAGTATCCAATTAGAAAACGGGCAAAAGGCATGAAAAGACATTCCACTGAAGAGTTTCTACAGACGGCAAGGAAACACGTACAAAGATCTTCAATAGCATTAACCCTTAGAAAATTGCAAATTAAAAGCACAATGAGATTCCACTACCTACGTATCAGAATCACAACGCCAAAAGCTGCTGAGAACGTGGAGAGACTGGATGACTCAGGCATTGCTGGTAGGAATGTGAAAATGACCATGCAACTGTCGTATGACCCAACAGTCGTACTCTAGGGCCTTCGTTCCAGAGAAGCGGAAATTTACGTCCACACAAAAACCTGCAGCGACATCAGGTTCCTGGTTTTGATACTGTACAACTGTTATATAAGACGTAACCCGCGGGGGCCTCTCTGCACGCTGTTTGCAGCTTCCGCTGAATCTATCCTTATTTCAACGTGAGAAGCTAACTGCTATTCAAAAAAGATTTCAGTGGCCAGATCCAGGGGGACAATGGTTCTTCTTCTTGCTTCTGGGACATGTCCTAAGCAGCATTCTTTTTTTCCAGCAACCTACAGAAGCTGATAGAGACCTTTTTATTCTTTAAAGAACAATTCTCACCCAAACCTTCCTCAGGAGTTTCAGGGACCAAGCCCAAGGCCTCAGCTGTGACCTCACTCAAGTACTAGTGTTTAGAGACACCCCAGCGAGGACACTCCAATTAAAATGGACAAGAAGAGACCTTACCGCTGAAGCCACCCCTAACTCCCTGCCCAGTATCTCAAGCCTGCATGGGGGATGGAGGCCCAGATCTCATTTCAGGGCTGGCAACACAAAACCTATTGATAACAGACGAGCTACCCATTCATTCAGCTCTAAAGAAAGAAGGCAAAATTTAAAAAAACATGAAAAAGCTGCTTTAGCTTTTAAAGACCCCACTCTACTTTTTACCCTGCCCCTTTGCGGCTCCTGTAGCCGTGGGAAGAGTCACCTCCTGGCGTCTGTGTTGCTGGCCCGTCATAAAGATTAGCTCCAATAATTATTACTATGGAAGGAAGGAAGAGGAAGCAATGGGAAGGAGTCGCCGCCAGTGAAGAGTCATGTGACTTGATGGCTGGGAAGCTAAAGGCCACTCCTACCATCCGGAGCTCCAGCCTGGGCGCTGGGAAGAAGAGCGAGGCTGTGGACAAGGCAGAGAGCCGAGCGGCGTTAGGAAAAGATCCATCAGCCCACTGCCATCAACCACGGCCACTTTGGGCTCTCATTGCTCAGATGACCCTGCTCTAAAAGGGACTGGCTGTCACTAATTACTACCTGCCACTAGTAATCTTGGTGTTAAGGTGTAACTAGTCAGGTGAGAGGCCCAGCTTCCACAGGAGCCAGTCCCAGGAGAGGCAGGCAGAGCCCAGGCTGGAGACAGGCAGGTCAAGGGTTAAGAAGGCAGGGCTTCTGGATGTTACTAGAGTCAGGGCTTCAGAGCCCAATGACAGACCCTCCCGCAGGATGGCTGGCTTCTCAGTCCTGAGTTAGGGGTCCCTGGGAAGGCGGTTGAGGCTTAAAGATGCAGTTTCCTCACATGGAAAATGCAAAGTTCTGTACAGACATCAAACAGCCAGAATTGGATGTCAGCTAAGAGCCAGGCATCAGGCTTGCCAATTTACAGAGAATGTTTTTCTGGCTCTCGGCAGCATTCCTATTAGGTCCATATGAACAGCATCCTTTGTGTTTCCATTGCCCTCAGCCGGAAGTACTTGTCCAGCATTTGGCTCTTCTCTAGACTGTAAGCTCCACGAGGGAAGGGAGCACGTACGCCTTACATGTGGTTGCAGCTCCACAGTGTTTCGAGCACACGGCAGGAGTCGGGAACTATCTGCTGAACAGATCTGCGGAGTGGATTCAAGCTTGGGTGGAGGCTGGACGAGAATCCTCTGTAGGAGTCCCTGAGCCTAGAGCCTTGATGACTCATTGCGCTGGAGCCCACGTGACCTTAGGAATGCCTACACGTTGTTCAGAATTTCCGCGTGTTTGAAAGAACGGCTTTGACAGTACACAAGAGCTACAAGGCCTGTCATTATAGCCTTGTGTTAATAAATATCTCAGTATTCTAAAACACCACGTTTCCTTTTTAAAAGTTGACTTTTAATAAGCCCAAAGTGATGTGGAGAAATTGGAACCCTCACATGTTGCTGGTGGGAATGTAAACGGGTGCAGACGCTCTGGAAAACAGTTTGGCAGTTGCGGAGTAAGTTAAACAGAGAGGAGCTCACAAGCCTGCAGTTCCAGTCTTGGGTATCCATCCAAGTGAATGGAAAACACGTCTCCACAAAAGCTTGTACAGGAACGTTCACAGCAACACTACTCACAGTAGCCAAGAGGTGGAAACAACCCAAACACCCATCAACTGGTGAGTGGAGAAGCAAAATGTACTCTCTGTACAATGGAATATTATTCAGCCATTAAAAGGCATGAAACACTGGTAGAGGTTACAACACGGACGAACCTTGAAAACATTATACCAAGTGAAAGATGCCAGGCACCAAAGACCACACAATGTATGATTCCATTTACATAAAATGACCAGAATAGACAAGTCCACAGAGACAGAAAGGAGACTTGTGGTTGCTTAGGACTCGGGGCAGGGGGAGGGAGGGGGAAGTGGAATCTCTACTAATGGATAGAGGGTTTCTTTTGAGGGTGATGAAAATGTTCTAGAATTAATTGTGGTGATGGTGGCACATCTCTATGAACACAGTAAAACACAATGAATTGTATACTTTCAAAGAGTGAATTACATGGTCTGTAAATGATATCCTAATTAAGCTTTTCTTATAAAGCCCAAATTATTATCACTCCTTCATCTAACTTGGGGTTTTAGAAAGTTGTTCCATTTAAAGAAAGGATGAGGCAACATCTTTTAAGTTTTTGGAGAAAAAGATAATTTCTATTGTCCACTCTTAGCCAGACTAGCTCCTTAATGACACAGTGTGGCTGGTGACCTTCCCCTGGCGACCCACATAATCAACCACTTACAAAGTGGGTTTGGAAACAGTATCTCAAGATCCAGTTGATCCTAATTTTAACGCCGTTGCTGCTGCTGGGGAACTCCTCAGTCTCCCTGCTTTTGGATTTGGGATATCACAGCACTGACGTTACCAATGCCTGTCCTCCGCACACACACACACACCTGAGCGTCACATGCCACTCACTGATACATCAGTTTGGGGCCAGGGCTTCCTGGCAAGTACAAATGTCTGCTGTCCCCACATGGTGGGCTTAGATGGCAGAATCCGCTTCAAGGAGCCAAGACTTGTACAAACCAACCAGTCAGCTGAGATCACTGTGTCTCTCGCTGGCCCTGCTCTGAAACAGATTTGACCCTAAGATCGAGCGACACACAGTATCCATCCATTACAGCAAGCAGTTTTTGGGAACTTGGGACACCCAGAAATGAGGGCAGACCAAGACGGTCTTAGAGCAGGGATAACAATGCTGCTCTTGTCACGTGATGGACTGCAGAACCACCCTGCAAGGTGGCATGAGGCCAAGTTTTGTCAAGACCTCATTTCTTACTGGACCTGTTCAGCACCATCTTTTTCTGTTCCACAGACATCATGCGTTTTAACAATGGAAAGAGCCCTGGGATTTAAAGTGGTAGTGCAGACAGAGGCTGGGCCCTCTACCTGCTGACTGTCTCTGAATGCCCACAAGGTGAGTCCCTTAAGCTTTCCCACAGCTGATCACTGTGGTTGTGGTTGTGCTGAGGGATGCCAGGAAATTGTCAAACCCAGGCAGGGCCAAACCCTCTATTCATATGTTGGTACACGCACCGACACAGGTACACAGTCACACACACACAGAGCGACACACAGACACACACCTATATGCACACAGTCACACATGCACACACAAACACACATACAAATACGCACACAGATGCACACAGGCACACATACACAGACATGCAAAGACATGCACAGACACACAGGCATACTGACACACACAGACACACACATACACAGGTACACACAGACAGACACAGACTTCTCTCTTTATCTCTCTCTCTCTCTGTCCTGGAAAGTACTCTGGGGAAAAGGCCCCCTTCTAAGCGGAAGTGTCCCCATCAGTACCAGTGGGCGCCTGGCCCCCCTCCCTTGCGGGAAGAGGACAGCAGCTGCTGGGCTCCTTTCCGGCCCTGATCACCACTCAGCTGTGGCCCTGAAGGCAGACATGCAAGCAAGATTCTTTTCTCCTGGAAATGATTTTTTAAACATTCTGTCCCTAGACTTATGGTACAGCAGTAACCAGAGATGCTGGGCTAGGGAGGAGGACGACATCGTAAGGGGTTGGGCTGCGTAGCAATTTCCGCAGGCAATAGCTTCGGTGTGTAGAAACAGCTTGTAAACATGTGCCCCGTGGGCCCAGATGCCAGCTGTAACAGCAGGCCGAAGCAGGCAAGGAAAAGTTTGCCAAGTGCTTTTAGCTGGCGGTCTAGGAGAAATCAGGGGCGGAACATGGGAGTCAGGAGACCGGGGTTCCACTTCAATCTCAAACCAGTCACTTGACCTCTTGGAGCCTCAGATTCCTCATCTGCAAAGTGGAGCGGATGCTCTTCGCCTTTCACATGGACCGTGTGAGTGTCAGATGAGAACTTGAACCTGAGAGTCCCTAGGACAGAGGTGCAGGGGGAAAGCAGTCCCTTTCTGCATCACAGAAAATGGAGCCAGCAACTGAGCTGAAAAGAAGCCCTTTTGGTCCTCCCCTCCTTTATAGTAACGCTTGGAGAGAGTCTTAGAATGTTAGTATTCGGAGGAAAACTAGTGGTTAGAAGGTAACCTCCTTCTGGAACAGATAGGGAAATCAAGGCAGAGGCTTGTCCGGCGTCGCAAGGAACAATGTGCAGGGAAGAGCTGACACTAGAAGTCAAGTTCACGGGCTCCCAAGTCAGGGCACGACTGCAGTGGGCTGCGCTGGAGACAGATGCTCCATCCAACGTTTCCTCGGGTCCACACACTGGAAGGTACTGGGTCAAGAGGCCTCATAAATCCCGAGGCAGCCTCCCACGCTGTCCAGTGACCCTGCCTCTCTTCAAAGAAGCGACAACATTGAGGTTTCAGCCTCTCCCTGCCAAGGTTGACAAGTGTGTCGTTTCACCTCTCCGGGTTTCACTTTCTTTCAATACACGACAGTTTGGCCGGGAGGACCCTATGAGCCTTGCCAGCTGGCGCCACCTCAACACTCATCCACCTACTGTGACTCCCCAGCCAGAGTGTCCAGACCTCTTTTCAGTGGCTGCTGGAAAGAACCTAGATTTGCTCCAGATTCCTAGCGGGGCTGGGCAGAGTTTGAGGTCTCATCTTTTCACATTAAACTCCAAACTCATGATCCCTGAGATTCTAAACAAGGTAAACCGGGGATCAGAACCCTGGGTCATGAATTAGGACAATGCTCGAGAACTCATCAACCTCAGAGTCCACAGTGGGAGGAAAAGATGGCCTCGGCTAACAGACAGATGTGGCAACTGTTACTGGGCATCACAAGGAGGTGTCCCCCCCGTATGCCTGCATCCATAGGCCGGCCTTCTGTCTCCACCTAGACAGCTGTGGGTCCAACTGAGAAAACTAGAAGGTGTCTCAGGGAGGGAAGGGTACTTAAAAAGTGGCCAACAGTGAATTAAGAGAAGAAAAGAGTCATTAAAAAAAATAAAGATTATTAGACTAGAAAAGATTTGCGAAGAGCACATGTTTCAATTGTCTTCCTTAATAAATTCCACTCTTCAGATGGATTTAGAATAATAAGAAAAACCCTAGTGTCACATTGAGAGACTTCATATGAAATCTCATTTGATGGGAGGAAATATGCTTTCAGTCCTTCTTAGGATGCAATAAATTCTCTCCATTCTTGGAAATGCTTCTTGGCAAGTATTTTAGATATTATTTCACAAATGAGAGAAAACAGTCAAGGCTGCTACCATCAGCTTTTGAGGAAACCATCTAATTTTCAAGATATTTATCTATCGCAAGTTGGCAGCAATGGCTCTGGTTACCCAGGAAAGTGGGAAAATTGCTGTGCATTTCAGACATGGTTCCCAGACACCTCCCTGTGAGAACACAGCCCACAAAATGCACACAGGCAGGCATTAACGACGAATGCAGTTTAACAGGCAGCCCATTCGGCTGCATGGCGTGATAAATAGGCAAGAGTAATGTTGCACAGACAGCATGCTTCTGGCTTCTAGAAGAGCTGGAAGGGAAAACTGACATGAATACTCTCGGTAGGGACTCAGGGTGATAGCAAGAGCAGGTTTCCACAGTTGAAACTATACAAGTTGACTTCTGTGGCCGGCCCTGTGCCAAGTCAGCCTATTTATCAAGCATGGAGCTCCAAGGCTGTGGTCCACCACGAGCAAAGGAGAACCTGCCCAAGCAGATCTGAGATGCAAGTCACTCGACCCATGGCTCAAAACTACTCCAACCCATAAGCCAAAGGTGGATAAGGCATCTCTTCTTGATGTCTGCCCTGATCCAGGAAAACACAATGCTGTTGGCTGGAGCTTAAAATTGTGGGGGTCATATGTGCAGTGTGCTGGTTTACCAGGAGGAGGAAAGTTCAGGGGAATGACTCAAGTCCTACTTCAGGCTTATTCTAATGTGCTCAGAGGCCCTGGCCAGCTCTGTTCACCTGCGGAAGCAGCCAGGAAGCATGAGGTTTGAGTTTCCCCAGAGCTGGATTTTATCCACTGTATTTCTTCTCGACTGATTTCTTTGAAATCTAAATCAGTAGCACCCCCACAACTTCAGTCGTCCTTCCTGCTCTAACTCCTTCAAGGATAAATATCTAACTCCATTTTGTGTCAAAATACAAATGTGTATTTCTGTGGTTTAAGGATTCAAACAGCTAAAGCTTGAAAGACATTTTACTACAACACATTCCAGACCCACAGAGAGGCAGACTCCTCAGTGGAGTGTCATCCTTTCCCATTCCTCAACTGTGCACAGAGTGAGTTCAGAAACACTCCAAATAAACACTTCGGTGCCAAGACTTTGCAGTTCATTCATCCAATCAGCCATCCGCTTATTCATCTGATCAAGCTGCCAGTGTCATACTGATCATCCTTTCCTCTTTTTTTTTTTTTTAATACAAAGCAAGTATGAGAGAGTTACAGAGAAGGAATAAGAAGAGACACACTTTTCATCTTGCATGGCGCCCAAACTGAGGTTCGGTAAAGTCCCGTTAGCAATATAACCTTGGTGTATCCAAAAGGTACTGCTTTAATAATTCTTATTTTCTTTTCCCAATGGTTAAGAAGCCTCTGGTAGTTCATGAAATTCATTTCATATTCATATAAGAAATTGCTTTTTATGAGAGATATCTCTGCTGAGTTTCTCTTGGGCATTGGCAGTTAGAGGGCATTGGCAGTTATCCACATCTCTAAGACTGATAGGGTCTCTGCTTTCCATTAAAATGTTTTCCAACTCTCAAAGCATTTGTCAATATGCTCAGAGGAATCAGAATAAAACGAGTCCAAGGTTTGCAGCAGACTGTTATAGTTCCTGCAGGGTCGTGCCAAGGGACTCACTAAAACGCTCTGAAGCTGGACTCGGGGCCCTGAGTTCAAGCCCCAGCTCGGGGAGGTCACTGGCTACACTGTAATTTGGAGCCTGCTCTATCTTTCACCAGCCTGACAACCTCTGCTTGTCCGTACTGCTTGATGTGGACTACACACCTGCACCTTCACGCCCAATGGGCCACCGCTGATGCTGCAGCCTGAGGCCACGGCCACCCTGCCAGCAGGCCCAGCTCACTGCTGAATCACCCTGAGATCACGGTCAACAAGAAGCTCCCAGTTTTTCCTCCAACTATGGTTCCCCTCTCCTATTCTTGGGCAGATGGGCTCAGGACTCAAACATCAGACCCTGCCATTTGTCCCTGTTAAATTTCCCATGAGTCTTGAGCTGTCAAGATCTCTTTGACTTCTACTTCTGTGCTACAGAGAACTCATCACCCTGTGGCACTATGTCGGGGCGAATCTGGTAACAGTGACTTCGCTACTGTCATCCAGATCATTGAGAAAAAGCAAGGCAGGCCAGAAGGAAACTCTGGGGCTTGCCTCAAGGCTTCCCTCTCTAAGGGAGGACATTAATCCATTATCCATGGCCTTTGGAGTCAGTTCTTTAATTGATTACACAATCCCATAACTGGGCTGTAAACGAAGATTTCACAACTGCCACTGCAAATCCTTTGCTGAGGTCCCAAAATACTTGCTTTTCTCTGCCCTACCTGGCTAGTGAGCTCCTGCAACAGAAAAGGAGACTCTTCTAACCCAATGAGCTGCTCCTGATGAGCGCGGGGCGGCTCTGAGGGAGACCTGGTCCTTCTGCTTTGGCTTCAGACCACCTGTTTACTGCTTCCTTCTCTATAATAAAGGTAGAATGTTCTACAGTTTTCCCAGGGAGCCACATCAACCTAACTATAATGACACAAGATGTCCAGCTGTAGGAATTTCTTTTCTGGAAGTGTGGAAGTAGCTGCCCATCTGGGGGCTTATGGTTCTTTTTGGCACTTCTGCGTGATTCCATAACGCTCTGTGACAGAGGTTCATGGTCATTGTTAGCAAGTGCTCCCCATCCCTCTGTCCCCTGGACTGTCGCTCACCCTGGCCATCAGGGATCAGGTGGCCCTCCACAGCCCTGTCATCCATCATGGTCTCCTATTCTAGCTGAGCAGTCTCACCAGCCGATTGATCACTGGCAGGTTGAAGGCCATTCTCTCCAACAAAGAAGCCTGAACTTTTTCTCCAAAGAGCCTGCTTTCGCCTTCTGTGGGATGAGTCTCCTCACTATCCAGGGACTCCCTGGGTGTGGTGTCCCTTTACCTTCTTCTCTCTTTCGGGTCACGTCCCCCCAGCACTCCACCTGTGACTCAGAGGCACCTTAGCTGCTTCCATCAGATGCTGCAAACTCTCCAGATGGTCTGGAATCTTTGAGTTTTATACTTTTAACTTTTAACAGGGGAAGGAGAAAGCCACACTGCTATAAGAAACTCAAAAATGTCCAGGGTAGGCTTATTATGAATTGCTCCAGGCTCAAAGCCTTCTAGTGAGTGTCAGTCACTGCATTTTCTAAACTGGAAGCAGGCAATGCTTCCCCACAAGGGAGGGATCCTAGAAACACTGTGCAAGAGAAGCCAAGCGGGAGCCAGGGAACAAAAAGACATCTCAGATGATTTCTGAAGATCTCTGAATAAGCAGGAGAGGTGATCTGATCATCCACAATAACTAGAAAGATAAGGACCAGCAAGCAGAAGCCTCAAAAATTCCAAAGTCTCATTTTGATGCCTTAGGGAGCAAAAGGAGTGTTGCCATTGGAATAAAATTAACCAGTATTCACTTAAATCAAAAACAAACTTTTCAGGCTATTTCCGAGAGAGGGAGAGAGAATGGAAAGTGGCGGTGACATCAAATGAGTCGGGGAGGTTGTCACAGCTCCATAGGCTTGAGGCAAAGTCCATCAGTCCATGGAATCCACCGTTTGGGCTTTAGCTGCTGACTGCCGAGAAGGACAGTCCACCTTGAGGGGCACAGGACGGGAAGAGCCTGAGGCTGGAGCCGGAGCGGTGGTCCTGCGAGCTGGTGGGCAGCTTTTTCTCGGGGGGGGGGGGGGGCGGGAGGATAGTTGAGAGCAGAAGCCTGGAAGGGGAGGGGCACCCAGTGAGGGCACAGTGCAAAGGATGGGGGAGAGCTTCCCACGCTGTTCCCCAGTTAACAACGGGGTTTTCCTTCACACTGAGGACTGTTTGGAGGCCTTCTCATGTCCAGTCATCAGCCTCAGGGTCTCCACATGATTGCAGCTGAAAGTACAAACAGAATCCCAGCGCTGTGGATTTGCTGATTCGCTGATTCCTCCTCTTAATGACTGATTATGTTTCCTTCTATGAAAACCTACATGGCCACACTAATACCATATTTAGAACATTCTGTGCGGCTGTTTTAAATCCTTGACTTTTAATATTATTCTAGATCAGATGGTTTTAATTGCCAAATTTTGATTCCCTAAATTTGACTGAAAATAATGTGACTTGAAGAGCAAACAGGCCAGTGAAATAAAGTGGGTTCAATTCACTGGTGGCCTGCCTATTTCTCCAGTCAGTAAGTGCAGTTTCTGCTCCTGGGGCTCTGACAGCTGGCTTGCCAGGACCCAGGAAAGAAGGGAATGGGCTAGAAAAAGCCACCTTAGCAGCAGAGGGTCCACTGGGCAGGTTTGTAGGGTAATCTTGAGATCAGGGCAGTGTGGGATGTGGTGACAATGTCCCAGACACAGTGACAAACAGCCTCGAGGCAGCCACTGGTCCAACCTGTTGTACACGTCTCTTTCGCTCCTCCCAGCGGCCTTGGCTAGAGCTTCCCCACCTGGTTTGGAGGCCAAATCTAGGAGGCACTGTGCATGCCAAAGGCTGAAATGGCCTTGCAGCTGGCAAGACTGCTCTGAAGTACAGGCAGCGGTGGCAACCATCTGACTCAGCATGGTCACAATTCCCTCATTCTCTGCAAAACCTGGTGTCCCAGCTTGGAACTCAGAGTGGGAGCTGTCTCTGCTGATAAACTTTTTTGGGGGAGAAGAGGGGAGCTGGTCTGATCAGAGTTGCCTCCTCAGAGCCTCATAATCATTCTGTGAAGCAAATAGGGCTGGGGGGTCCCATCCCAAGGGAGGGTGTTCAGGCTGGAGAAAGGGGAATGAACAGGGCACTGGCCAGGCCTGGTGAGACCCAGCTAATCCACAGATGCCTTGGAGTTCCTTCCAGGGTGAAGGTGCTCACCCTTAGTAGGGAAGACCTAGGGCTGGACCCTGGCCTGGGCCTTCCTTGAACTTGGTGGGGTCTAGATTCTGCCACATCCTGAGAGGCAGTGTAGTAGCCAAGCAGTTAAAGCATGGACTCTGATACCCAGGGGCCTGGATTTGAATCTTAGCTCTGCCACTCATTAGCTGTGTGGCTTGGGGGAAGTTACTCAACCTCTCTGTGCATTGGTTTCCTTATCTGTAAAAGAGAGATGATACTAATAGCATCTGCTCCCTTGGGTTGTGGTGAAGATAAAAGGCATGATACCTGCAATGTGCTTAAAGCAGTCACTGATGTGTGCTAAGCCCCACGAGACGTTAGCTAGTGCTACTGTCTTCCTCTCAGCCCCTGTCCAGGTCCTGGCAAAGGGGAACCTGGGAACAGCCACTGGGTGGGGTGAAACGTTGTCATGACGTAGAGAACAACACTGACTTTTTCTGTCCAGTCTCTCGACGCTAGAACACGAGCCCCATGCTGCCTGCTGGTCCCTCGAAGAGAGCCTGGCACGGGGCAGGTGCTCTGTGACAAATGAACAAGCAGGTGCAAGGCTTTTCCCTTGCGCGGGATGACCCTGAAAAGGGTCTCAACAGTCACAAATTACTAACTCGGCTTCAAACACAGTTGGGCGACAGAGAGTAAGAGACCAAAGCAGGCTTCAGATATTCTACTGGGACAGAGTTAAGAGCTTGCCTAGGAGTCTGGACGCTGGGCTTTGAGAGGTTTTGCTGCTCCCTCACTGTGGGGCCTCAGCAATCCCTGCCCCTTTCTGGGCCTCAGTGTCCTCACTGGATGACAAACAATGTAAGGTGGGACCGTGCTCTGCAGCCTCCAGGAAGTTCCTTTCCCATCAAGGCCCAGAACACACGAGGCACTAGTAAAACAAGAAGGCAAGGGACACACCCAGTTCTGAGGCTCAGGCTCCCTACCGTCAAAGTCAGGGTCAGGCTCAATTTCTGACAAGAATCTCCATAGATCATTTCCATGTCAACTCTGGGAGCCATTTTCTTTGGTTTTCCTTTAGAAAATGTTCATTTCTCCTCCCCTCAATTCCTAAATGTGAAACTTACATTAAAAAAAGACATCCTGGAAAACAGGTACGTTTTTGACGGGGACAATCTGAAATTGCCACAGGTATAAACCCACGCTGCTGTTTGGTTTACTTCTGAGAGTTACGTACTTTGCGGAGAGGCAGCTCAGCTGGCAATTTATCTGAAGTGCACTGACCAAGCCAGACGAGCCTGGACTAGTCAAGCAGCTCGAATTATTTTAGGTTTTGTTAACTTTACCACTTTTGCTTCCAGAAACCAGATTCCATCTTGGAAGACAATGGTCCCCATCCCTATCTCTTTGTCATCTTTGGGTAATCACAATATTAATGGCCAGTCTGGAGGGTGGGGTGGGCTTATCTACCTGCTGCCAAGCAGCCAGCCAGAGGTATTATCCAATTGAATGGAGTTTTATTAAGAGCTGAAAAGTCAGAGACACGAAGTGATGTATGGACCACGTAAGGCTGACTACCCACAAGGGAAGGAGCGGCATGCCCTGCAGCATCAAACTGCTGGTACTCACGTTCCAGGAGAACGGATGCGATTTGAGAGAAACTACATCCCGGAGGGGCAAGTGTCAGACCAGTAGCTCAGCAGGCTACCCAAAGTCTCTGTGGAACTCCTCCAGGTCAGAAGGAGTTTAGCTGCACACTTTCCCTTTTGGGGCACCCCACAACATCCCCACAGAAGAGGGTGTCCAGTCTCTGCCAGGATGGGAGGGAGCTCATGACTCTATAGCCTTCCTTCTCTGCCAGATTCCACGTCTCCATAGTTTTAAGTTCTCCTGCTTGCCACTGCCACCCTATTTCCTTTCTCCATCATGTGTTAGCACACTTCATAGGTGGAGAGCAGCACATACAAGTGGCTTATAGACTGTGGCGAGCTAGCAGAGAAGCATTTGAAAACAGCTCATGCAACCAAAATGCCAATGTTTGAGTAAACCACCACCCAAGGACTGACTCCCCCGCCTTGGCCCTGTGAGTCTAGCTACTCAGTGCTTCCATTCGCAGACATAAACATCCACTTATGAGTTCTGAAAACACCATCTAGGCCAACATTTGGACTCGAGTAATGCTAACAGGGCTGCATCATCAGTCGACTCACTTTCCTGCTGTGTGCCTTTGCAAAATTCTCTGGGAAGGATGCACTGGAATCTTCCAGATAAAAGTTGACATGGAAATAAGCTACTAGTACACAGAAATATTGGACCTGAAGTAAAAAAAAAACAAAAAAAAAAAACAAAAAAAAACTATTGCACTCTGCAGATAAAGAAACCAGAGATTTTTTTTTCCCCCTGTCTGAGAACAGATCCTTTGGCGGAATTGCTAAAATGGAAGTAATTATCAAGAACTGAGAACATTAATCAAGAAAAGCCTGTTCTCTCCTTGATCTAAAACTGTGTAGATGGAAGAACCAATAGACTGAAAGTGAAATTAACTTGGACCACAAGGAACATTTCGTTCCCACCCCCCAAACCCACCTGATGTTTCACATCTCCCCCAGATACAGTGTAGGCTGTCCCGCCACCACCGCGGTAAGCGCAGGCCCCCAGCCCCCCCGCCCCCCCTCACAGTGCTGTGCTAGAAACATTCCGCAAGCAGCTTTCCAGGGGAAAAACGCTCTGATTAAAAACTCGGCTGCAGCACTTGATGATTTCTGTTGAAAATGTCCTCTCTGTGGCTGACTGCGAGCTACCAACACAATATCAACTGGCTGGCAAAATTCCTGAAAACAATCAGCTTTTGGGAGCCAGTATGAGGCAGCTCTGGCACAGCACTGCCCCCTCCCCTGGCTGTGTGTGTCCTATGCCTTCTGCTCTAGGATCATAGAGATGATAAAGAGATAAATCACCAAAGAATAAGGCAGGTTGCTATAATGGTCCACACGTGCTGCTTTGGGTTTCTAAATTCTTTCCATAATAATAATTATTGGAGCTAATCTTTATGAAGGGCCAACAACACAGTGCCAAGATGTTTCACAAGCATCATCTCATTTAATCCCCATGTCAACACGAGGAGGTAGGTACTATTACCATCCTTGTTTCCCAGAGGAGACAACTGATGTTCAGAGAGGCTTAGCAATTCACCCAAAGTCACACAGCTCATGAGTGGGAGAGCTAGGACCAAAACCTAACTTCCCTGCTTGTGCTCTGGCAGTAAGAGGAAAGTACAGTATAAGAAGAAGCTATAAGGTCAACAGTTTGACTTAGCTGAGGAATCATGGGAAAAAATCCCACCCAAATAAATAGGTTTCAGGGTTGCCTTAGCAAGGGGCTCTTAACTTGGGGCTCATGAATAGAATCCAGAGAGCCTGTAAACTCAAATGGGGAAAAAATTACATTTGTATTTTCACTAACCTCGAACAGAAATTTAGCATTTCCTTCAATTATGAATGTTGGCAACAAACCACAGTAATATTTACAGAACTTGTGACTATGTCGCCAAGAGAAATCAGATACTTTTATTTCATATTATGGTCATAGCAGGAATCTCCAAATATCACTACCTTGAAATTACAGTGGTTACGAGAGACCTACTGCTAGCTCTTATTTCATGTGTTAAGAAACCCACCTACATAAATATATCACACATTTGTTTTGTTAATATGATAACTGTTTTGATCTAATTGGAATCCTTTGTGATACCATAGTTTTACTTGGTGCATTTGAAAGCCTGCCTTTCTTTTCTTTTTTTTTTTTTTTTTGAGAAAGGTCCATAAGTTTCACCAGAAAGCCAAGGACATCCATAGCACAAGAAGGATTAGGAATCCCAGCCTTTGAGAGTCATTTCACCAGCACCCAGCACCCAGTACTGAGCCTATTCCTTTCCAAGCCTGAGACCCGCTCGGCCCGAGGGAGCTCAGAAATCACCCATCACAATTGCCGTAAGGATCTTACGAACTACAGCCCCCCTGCCCCGTGCCCAGGTATAATGAGCCTTTTGATGGTTAGTTAGAGAGGTTCTCCTGAAAACTCTAGGACTGGTACCCAGAAACAGGCTTGCTTGTTTATTTAGAATGGCTGGGCCCATTTGGACAGAGGCCGTGCCTGGGGCCTGTGATCATTGCTGGGCCTCCAACATTTTTCCCCAGTGAGACAGCTTGGGATCGTGAGTCAGTCCTCCCTGGGAAATGGCTGAGAAGCAGCTTTCAGAGATGAAAACGAGTGGAGAGGGTGACCACGGGGGAGGGGCAGGGGAGAGGCTGAGTCAGACCCCTGACCTCTCTCTTAGGCTATCCTGAAAGCCCTGTTTCATGGAAAAGGGGCACTGTCCTGCCCTCTTGGGGCTAAATCACCTCAGGGTGGCTCTGCTCCTCTGCCTGCATCACCTTGGTGGGGTCCCAAACCCGGCCGATGTCTGCCACAGAGAAATTCTAGAAGGAGTGTGTTTCTATCTTGGTGGGAAAATAAGAACAGGGTGGGTCATCCAGGGAATAGGGAACCTACCTCTTCTTGGCTGAGCATCAAGGGATCCCAGAGGCACCCATAGGGTCCCAGGGCACCTGTATTTTAACAAACTAAGGAAGCAAAGCTGCAGTTTGGGATTCGGAGCAGTTCAGTCTGGGCGGCGCTTGTTTTTGCTCATTTCTCCCCAGGCTCTGCGAGGCGATGGAGGTCTGAGGGCAGTGCGCCTTTCCTTCCTGACTTGCATGTTTAGATTTCATCTTGCTGGAAAAGGAGGTCCTTACACGCATTCTTTCTCTTCTTAACAGCTCTGCCACTCCCTGGCTATGTGACAGGGAGCGAGGACTTGACCCTTTCCATGCCTAAGTGCCCTCCTTTGTAAAACGGAGGCAATAATAATAGAATCTACCAATCAGATGCTCTTTTTGAGCCACCAAATGTAAAGTCCTGAGGACAAGGTCTGCTCTGGAGGGAACACTTGACAAGGATCAGCTGCTGTCACTGCTCTTTTCAACATGGTGTGAAAGGCACACGGCATACATGCTCGGCTAAGAGTACAGGTCCAATACATGTGCAGACCATCCTCTTCCTCCTCATCCCATCACTTTAAATTCAAGGATGGCCAGGGAAAACTGTACTGCACCAGGGTAGAAAAGACTCCATTAAGTGCCGTTAGTGTAAATTTCAGAGATGCAGAGATGACAGGTCTGATATAAAATGTCTGCAACATAAGTTTGTTTTCTATGCCTGTGAGTCTGTTTCTGTTTTATAAATAAATAAATTCATTTGTGTCCTTTTTTAAGATTCTGCATATAAGTGATATCATATGGTATTTTTCTTTCTCTTTCTGGATTATTTCACTTAGAATGATGATCTCCAGGTCCATTCATGTTGCTGCAAATGGCATTATTTCATTCGTTTTATGGCTGAGTAGTACTCCATTGTATAAATAGACCACAACTTCTTTATCCAGTCATCTGTTGGTGGACATTTACGTTGCTTCTACGCCTTGGCTGTACACCAGAAATTAACACATTGTAAACAGACTATACTCCTATCTATCTGTCTATATATATATATAGATACTTTTGCAACAAACTCTCTTTTGCAATTCAAGGACTAGGAGGAGGTCCTGGAGCTGGGCTCAAGTCGAATCCTTGGAGGCTAGTCCTGGAAGGACCATCAGATCCCACCTAGCCTTACCCACATCCTGTACACGGAGAAACTGAAGTTCGAGGAATGCCTGGCACTAAGGCATCTGTCCGGCAAGGGACTTTGAGAAGGCATAGTATCACCCAAGCCCCCTCCCCATCTTGCCTGTCTCTCATCAGCCTTTAAAGAGACAATACAGGCACACATCACTAATTATAAAGTAGATAAACAACAAGGACCTACTGTATACACAGGGAGCTATAGTCAATTCCTTGTAATAAAATACAATGGAAAAGGATTTGAAAAGAAAATATCTATGTGTGTATATGTATAACTGAATCACTTTGCCGTACACCTGAAACTAATAATCTAAATCAACTGCACTGCAATAAAAAATTAAAAAAAGAAAGATAATAGGAAAAAGAAGTGCTTATGAAACAGTTGATGTTCCAAGGGTGGCGAATGGGGAATGGCACAACTGCCCTCTCTTCCTGACTCACCCTAAGTTAGAGGCCAAGTGTCTGCCACTCCACCCCGTTGCAATGGCTTCCTAGACCCAGGCAATGACATGGCCACACAGGTGGGCTCCAGCCCTAGAAGGGGGTGCCGAGAAAAACTGCCCACTCACGCTCCAGAAACTTTGTTTCTTCGGCTGGCAGCCAGAGAAAGGCTCTGAACTCTTGGCTGTCCCCTCCCTTCCCTCTGCCACCCGCAGCTCTCAGTCTCCCCTTCAAAGGGGCCAATCTGACTCCTGTTGATGTTCCCTGTTCCCAAGCCCCTGACTCCCTCGTCCAGTTTTCCCTTCATCATTTGCCCCTCCTTCCCATCTTGTTTCATAATACGGACCAAAGGTTATTTCTGGATCCGGCCCAATGTCTGATTTGCTGCAGAACGTGTGAACAGCCTGGACCTCTGCCAACCCCATAGAAAGCCATGGATTAAAAAAAAAATCACACCAGCATGGAATGTAATATTGTACAACTCCTTTGAAAAAAAAAGCAGTTTGGGAATTTCTTAAAAAGTTAAGAAATACACCTTATAACCCAAGCATCCTACTGCTGGGTATTTACCTAGAGAAAGGAAAGAGTCTATTCATGAAAACCCTTGTTTGTTTACTTTGACAGCAAGTGTATTTATGGTTGCTCCAAGCTGGAAAAAACCCAAATACCCATCAACAGGTGAATGGAGAAATAAATTGTGGCATAATCCATACAACAGAATAATCTCAGTGATTAAAAAAAGAATGAACAATTGACACACAGGACATGAGTTGGAGCTCAGTCATTAAGCTGAATGAATGAAGCCAGACCAAAAAAAAAAAAAAAAAAAAAAAAAAAACTCCCTATTCTATGATTCCATTTATACAAAACTCGAGAAAATGCAAGCTACTCAGGATTGACAGAAAACAGATCAGTGGTTGCCCAGAGATGGTGAAGAGGGGCAGGAGGGAGAGATGCCCAAGGAGCCTAAGGAAACTTTGGGAGGTGGTGAGTATCCTCATTATCCTGGCTGTGGTGATGGTGTATACATGTGGCCAAACCGATCAAACTGTGCTTTAAATCTGTACAGTTTATTGTATGTCAATTACACCTCTACCAAGTGGTAAAAGCATCCCATCAGCAGCTCAGGTTCCAGCTTTGGGTGATATCCCAGGGCCTCGGAGTCCAGGAGTCCAGGAGTGTGGGCGATGTTCAACATTTCACATGACGGATCGATGCATTTTGCTCAGCGTTCTAGTGGGCCTGTGCTTTCTCAGCTTTCCGGGTGAGGCTTTCTGGTATAATTTCACTTGGACTTTCTGGATGGCACCCAGGAAGCGATCAAGCAAATGTAGTGGCCCTGGCCTCTTCCCACTTCCACTTTATCCCGTCCACACTGGGGGGCACTGGATCCACCCGGAAGTCAGAGGAGGGGAATGAGACTCCAGGGAGGGCTGGGCTACCTGGCCTCTCGTCCCACGTGGACAAATGAGAGCCAGTGTCTGCTAACTCGGGCTCTCTGGGCTGCCTGCTGCTGAGCTGAAGATGGCTAGCCTGCCCTGCCCTGCCCTCCTCAGATCCACAGATAGGATTACTGATGTCCAAATTCTCAGAAAACAAGTCATAAAATATGGTTTCAAGCCCACAATGGCTTTGTTTATCAAGGTAAAAATCACATAACAAAGCTAGCCATTGGAAAGTGTACAGTTCAGTGGCATTTAGTATATTTACAAAGCTGTGCAATCACAGACTCTATCTAGTCCCCAAATATTGTCTTCACTCCAAAAGGAAACCTTGTAGCCAGTAGCAGTCACTTCTCATCCCTCACTTCCCACCCCAACCCTTGGCAACCATGAATTTGCTTTCTGGTGCTATGGATTTACCGATTCTGAACATTTCCTATAAATGGGATCGTACAATATGTGGTCATCTGTGTCTGGCTTCTGGTCCTTAGCATCACATTGCGGAGGTCCACCCATGTTGTAGCATGGCTCAGTATTTCATTCCTTGTCTTGGCTGAATTATATTCCAGGGTATGAATGGCAATGACTTTTGCCTTTTCTCTACTTTCTGAATCAAAATCCTCCGGCTCGGATACATACTAGTGGAAGTCTCCATTAATACATGGGGCAAGGGTGTGGAGATAGAGCAGGAAGAACACTTGCCTGAGAGGTCTCCGTTCTAACCTCCTTGTGGAACTTTCCAGTCTCTACCCAGGAGGTACCCACTTAAGCCCCAGGGTGGAAGGAATCCGTAGATGTCTTAGGCTACTATCTTGTTTCTCTGACAATAGCATGTGACCACTTCTGAGTAACACCCAGTATTTTTTTTTTCTAACCAGCCTCTCTTTAGAGAGCAATGTGGCAAGCTGGGTCAGAAATATAAGATCTTTTTCCAAGCCACCAAGACAGCCACTGCCAGATTTTCACACCATGTACATCCCCTCCTAAAGCCCCTTAAGAGTCCCTGAGCATCACTCAGTGGTTCTTTCATGCCATCTGCACTCATTTTCTGGGGCTGTCCTAACAAATTGCCACAAACCAAGTGGCTTGAAATAACAGAAATGGACTCTCTCCCACTTTGGGAAGCCGGAAGTCTGAAATCCAGGTGTGGTTCCTTCTGGAGGCCATGAGGGAGAATCTGTTCCAGGACTCTCTTCCAGCTTCTGATGCTGCCGGCAGCCTTCGATGTTCCTTGGCTTGTAGATACATCACTGTATCCCTGTCTCTGTCTTCACCTGGCCTTCTCCTCTCTGTGTGTCTCTGTCAAACTTTCCTTCTTCTTACAAGGACCCTAGTCATATTGGGTTAGGGCTCATTCTAATGACCTTAACTTGATTACATCTGCTTACTTGCTTCCCAGTAAAGTCACATGCATATGCTGTGGGGATTCAGACTTCATAACATACAGTTGGAGGGGACACAATTCAACCCACAACACCATTCAACTCTCTGAGTTGGACACCTTCCATGATTGTTGACAGCAGTGTCTCCATCACAGATTCTAGCCCACATCTCCGTTCGGGTGACACATCAGTCAGGCCTGTCTTGGGAGTAACAGCCATCTGTTGATTCTGCCTCTCAGCCGTCTGTCAGGTCTGTCTCCTTCCACTGCTCTGCTTTATCCTCATCATCTTTCCCCTGGAATCCCACCACAGCCTAGTCCCAGGGGACCACTCCTGCCTCCAGTCTCTGTCTTCTAATTTGTCCTCTACACTGCAGTCAGAGCAATCTTTCCAAGATGCTGACCTGACCATCTTCCCTGCTCAAAAATACGGGTGGCTCCATGCTCCCTCTGGGGAATGTTCCAAAGCATGGCCTGTGGAATCCTCCACATTTGCCAGCTCATCGCTGTCCTGCCTTCAGTCCTCTGGACCCCCTGCTGCTCCCAAACTGGCCACCTTGGAGCCCAAGCCAAGGCTAAGCTGCTTGGGTGATGCCTTCTGCCTGTCTGACCTCTGAGCCATATATCCCCCTCTTCTCCCTGAATACGAATATCACTTGGTTTGAGCCTTTCTGGCATCTAGCCGTCTACCCTCCAGAGAGCTTACTCTGGGCTGGGCATTGGGCCCAGTGGGAGAGGATGACCTATGACACACATCAGTTGGCTCTGGGCACCAATACAGGAGGGCTTGAGGGTGACACAGCCTGACTTGACTGTCAGCTCCTGCAGGGCAGAAAGCACCCCTCACCATTTCAGATCCAGTGCTTACTTAGCATGGTACCGGGCGCAGAGCAGGTGCTCTGGAAACGCTTGCAGAATGAATTCAGACTCAGGAGACCACAGAAGGCTTCCCAGAAGAAGTGACATATGAGAGGGACCCTAACAAGTGAATGAGATTCTGACAGGGAAAGAAGACAGTGGAAGATACAGAGATGGCTCCAAGATAGTCCCTGCCCTAAATTTAGGAACTGACGTCCTAGAAATAAAGTTAATAAATAATGATACTACAAGGCTGCAAGTAACCAATAGCTTCAGAAAAGAGAAATACCTTATTGGAGTTCACAGAGGAGGCAGCATTTTAGAGTTCATATTTATGGTCATTGATGTTATATTTATTTATTGGCTTGTCTCCTCCACGAGCATGGAAGTTTCCTGATGGCAACATATATATGTGTCAAAAAGGTAGGGAATGGCTAATGAACATCCATTACTGAGTCCACATCCAAAATGCCCCAGTGCAATTATCCCTGACAGCCTTCCTACTAAAGCTGCCAGTGCTGCCAGATCTCTTTACCTCTGCTAATAGGGTGACAAAGAAGGAAGATTCCCAACTAGTGTCGATAAGGGCCCTTGGAAAGCTAGTTCTTTTCTCCATCCTTCCTCCTCCCCATGTCCTCCTCTTCCTCCTTCTTTTCCTCTCCCTCTCCCTTCCCCCATCTCAGAATAGTTGGAGATGATGTGGGAGAGGAAGGCTGGGGTCAGCTCAGAGAATGCTCGTGATGCAAGCCAAAGAAATGTGTCCTTGAGTCTGTGGTCCTGGGACCTGGCAGAGCCACAGCCAGAGCTGTGATGTAGGAGATCCCCATCAGAAGTTCACAGAGAGATGGGAAAGAACCATGACAGGCTGGAGCAGCAGTCCAGGCAGAGGCCATGGGTGTAGGCTGGGTGCTAAACAAGTACAGGGTGGTGATTTTAGAAAGAAGGTGATAAATTTGAAATGTATAGTACATATAGTCAGAAATGGCCAGAAAGAAAATGGATTGCCACATAAGGGAGTAAGTTTCCTGCCCCTGGAAATGTATGTTCAAGCATACGCCGGGAAACCACTCCATGGAGATGCTAAATAGAGAATCTAAGCAACAGAAGTGTAGCTGGACCAGGTAATGTTATGATTGTGTCTAACGTGGAGATTTTAGAATCACAGCTTTGAAAATGCCAGAGAATCAGAACTGAGTGACCAATTAGTTGTGAGGGGGTGGAAAAGGATGAGTTGGAAATAACGTCATAGTTTGAATGTTACTATTATTGGAGTAAGGGTTGGGGTGAGTGGGAATGAAGAGAAGTTAATCCTTGCACACAGTGAGTTGAAGTTGTCAGAGGGCTGCCCAGGTAAGCAGGTGGAAGGCATTGTGACAAATCTGGGTCTTGAGGTCAAGTGACAGGCTGGAGACCCAGATTTGAGAGTCATTGGTTTGCTTCCTATACCCAACTAACTGGGGAGGAAACATGCACAATAGGAAAGAAAAGTTCATTTACAAAAACAACAATGAAAATGTCATCCTTAGGAAGAAACATAACAAGCATGTACAAAACTCTATGAAGGAAATGCTAAAACACCCTGGAAAGACTTGGCAGTAGACCCAAACAAATGGAAGACACTTTTTGCTGTTGAATAGGATGACCCAACGTGATAAAGATGTCAGTTCTCTCTTGCTAAATTTATAAATATCAAATGCAATCCCAATAAAAATACCAACAAGCTTTTTAATGCTGCTAGACAAACTGATACTAAATTTCATACAAAAAAAATAAACATACAAGAATAGCCAAGAAAACATACTTTCGGACTCTTCTGGTTCCGACCATGATGGAGTTGCCCCATTCCTCCCAGAAGCTCCCTCTTGTAGTTAAAAAAACAAAACAAAGCAATACAAACCCCCCTGCACATTGCCCAGCAATGGGCATATACTTAACAATATTGAACTATATACTTACAGACGGTTAAAGATAATAAATTTCACCTTATGTGTATTTTATGACATTTAGAAATGTTTTAAAAAGCAAACTGCAGAAACAAACAAGTAAAACTTGGAAATACTATAACAGTATAAGAGAGCTCTAGAAGGTAGAAACAAAAGGCAGTCAGTCGAGAAACCTAGAGACTTGAGGAACAAACAGTACAGCAGTGAGTTTCCTGGGTTTCCTTATTGACTCTCATATATCCTGGACAGGATGCAGCAGAAGCCTCCAACCTGGAACCACCCACAGGTACAGGCACATGCACACAAACACGAAAACCCTCTAATAAAAAGCCTTTCCCCCTTGTCAAAGGGCTGTGAAGAAGGTAGCCTAAATGAGAGAAAACTGTCTTGAAAATCCTCACTCTACTCTAGCCAACACCAACAGAAAAGCCATCCACATCCTGTGGTTTCAGCCAGGCAAAATGGGTTCCACCTCACCCTGGAACTATCAACTCCAAATTATGTATCTGGCAAAAAATATCCTTCAGGAATGAAGGGGAAATCAAGACATTCTCAGATGAAGGAAAAATAAGAGATGTTGTTGCTAATAATCCCACCATTAAAGAATGAATAAAGAAAGTTCTCTAGGCAGAAAGGAAATGATAACAGAAAAAGACTTGAAACTTTATAAAGGAAAAAAAGAAATTCAGAATAGGTAAAAATAGTGATAAGTATAGTAAACTATTCTCATGAGTTTCTTAAAATCACATTTGCTTGATAAAGCAGAAATTATAACACCATCTCATCTGACACTCAAATGTACCAAAGAAATGGTTAACACAATTATATTTAAAAAGTGGGGAAGTTAAAGGGAATTACGATTTATATACTTACAGTGATAAAATGTAGACTGTACACTGTGATAAATTATTTATGTACACTGTTATTAGAATAACCACTAAGAAAAGTATGCAATGTGATATACTCAAAAACACTAAATATAAATGAAGATGGAATCCTAAAATATGTCTAAGTAACCCACAGGAATGCAAGAAAAGAGAAACAGAGGAACAAGAACCAGAGGAATCAAACAGAAAAACAATAAAATAGCACACTGAAGCTGGAACATATCAACAATCACCTTACATTTATATGGTATAAACATGCCAATTAAAAGACAGAGATTGGCAAAGTAGATTTTTTTAAATGATCTTATTCTACAATAAGATACTCCAAATATAATAGCACATGTAGGTTGAAAGTAAAAAAGATGGAAAAAAAGATATACTATACAAACATTACTTTTTAAAAACAGCAGTAGTGGCTATATTAATATCAGAAAAGGACTTCAGAACAAAGTAAATTATTGGAAACAGACATTATATAATGATAAAAGAATCAATCCACTGAGTAAGACATAATGATCCTAAATGTGTATGCACCAAACAACAGAGTCTCAAAACACATGAAGCAAAAACTGAGAGAGCTAACAGGAGACACAGACAAATCCACATTATAGATGGTGACTTCAACACCCCATTCTCAGCAATAGATACAGCCACAGTAGTTGGCACCAACAAAGATGAACTCAAGAATACTTCATTTATAAAACACTCCACCCAACAACAGCAGATTACACATTTGCCTCAAGAGCCCATAGAACTTACCAAGATAAACCATATCCTGGGCTCTACAACACACCTCAACAAATTTAAAAGAACTGAAATCACACAGAGTATGTTCTTTAATCACAATGGAATCAAACTAGAAATCAGTAACAGAAAGAAATCAGGAAAATCTTCAAACAACTGAAAATTAAAAAACACACTTCCAAGTAATCCATGGGTCAAAGAGAATGTTTCAAAGGAAATAAAAATACCTTGAACTGAATGAAAATGAAATACAACCTATAAAAAGATGTGGGACATTTGCAGCAACATGGATGCCCCTGGAGAATGTCATTCTAAGTGAAGTAAGCCAGAAACAGAAAGAAAAATACCATATGAGATCGCTTATATGCGGAATCTGAAAAAAAAAAAAAAAACAAACAAACAACCCCCCCCAACATAAATACAAAACAGAAACAGACTCATAGACATAGAATACAAACTTGTGGTTGCCAAGGGGGCGGGGGGTGGGAAGGGACAGACTGGGATTTCAAAATGTAGAATAGATAAACAAGATTATACTGTATAGCACAGGGAAATATATACAAGATATTGTGGTAGCTCACAGCGAAAAAAAAATGTGACAATGAATATATATATGTTCACGTATAACTGAAAAATTGGGCTGTACACTGGAATTTGACACAACATTGTAAAATGACTATAACTCAATAGAAACGTTAAAAAAAAAAGATGTGGGATGCAGTTAAAGCAGTGCTGAGAGGGAAATGTATAGAACTAAGTGCATACATGAGAAAAAAGGAACAGTCTCAAATCAGTATCAGTATCAATCAAAGCTAAATCTATAATCTAAGCTTATACCTCAAAAGCCTGGGAAAAGAAGTGCAAAATAAACCCAAAGCAGCAGAAGGTAAGAAATAATTAAGATATGATAAGACATCAATGAAACTGAAAACAGAAAAGCAACAGAGGAAAATCAATGTACAAAATGCTGGTTCTTTGTGAGGATCAGTAAACTTGACCTCTAGCAAGAGTGAAAAGAAATAAAGAAGAACTTAACCAATATCAGAAATGAAGCAGGGGACATTTACAGAAATGGCAAACATCAAAAGGATTATGAGGGAATATTATGAAAAACTCTACATACATAAATTTGACAACTTAGATGAACTGGATTAATACTCTGCACATCACAAACTACCATAATAGATTATCTGAATAGCCCTATCACTGTTAAGAAAAATGAATTTGTAGTTGAAAAAACTTCCCCCCAAAAAACACCAGACCCAGATGGTTTCATTAGTGAACTCTACCAAACATTAAAGGACAATTAATACTAATTCTACAATTCTCTTCCAGAAAATACAAGACTTTCCAACTCATTTTATGAGGTTAGTAGTACCTTGATATAAAAACCAGATTAAGATAGTATATAAAAGAAAACCAAAGACGAAAGCCCAACATGAACATAGATGCAAAAATACTCAAGAAATTATTAGCAAACTTCCACAACTCACACAATGTGAATTACAGAACCCAATTGACTACAATATGAGTTATAGTCACCCTATAACTATTAAGGAGATGAATTTGTAATTTAAAAACTCTCAAAAAAGAAATCTCTAAACTTAGGTGGTTCCATGGAGAATTTTACTAGATTTTTAAAGAACTGGTACAATATTTTTCAGAAAATAGAAAAGGCAGGAAAACTCTCCAATTCATTTTATGACTTTGATACCAAACTAGTTAAGCACAGTACAGAAAACGAAAATTACAAGCCAATTTATTAAAAAAAAAGTTTCTTCTGTATAGCACAGGGAACTATATATTCAATAACTTG
Source organism: Camelus bactrianus (assembly GCF_048773025.1). Classification (NCBI taxonomy): domain Eukaryota; kingdom Metazoa; phylum Chordata; class Mammalia; order Artiodactyla; family Camelidae; genus Camelus; species Camelus bactrianus. The sequence continues at coordinate 114,240,851 of NC_133575.1, read as the reverse complement.
TAATAACCCTTAATGAAAAAGAATATGAAAACAAATATATATATATGTATATGCATGCCTGGAACATTGTGCTATGCACCAGAAATTGACGCATTGTAACAGTAAAGCCTGTACTAATGAAAATACTTAAAAAAATAATACTCTGATAAGAATTAAAAAATTAGCAAATCAAATCCATGTAAAGAACATGTAAAAAGAATAATACAATGACTAAGTGAGGTTTATCCCAGGATTGTAAAGCTGTAGCACTTCAAAAAAAATTAATCCAGAGAAAGACAAATATTATATATCACTTATATGTGGAATCTAAAAAATGATATAAATGAACTTATTTACAAAATAGAAACAGACTCACAGACATAGAAAACAAACATGGTTACAAGGTGGGAAAAAGGGGGAGGGATAAATTAAGAGTGTGGGATTAACAGATATACACACAGATAAGCAACAGTACAGGGAACTATATTCAATATCTTGTAAAAAACTGTAATGGAAAAGAATATGAAGAATATATACATATAACTGAATCACACTTTGCTATACACCTGAAACTAACACAATATTGTATACTACTTATATTTCAATAAAAAACAGAGCAACATAAGAAAAAATTAATCCATGTTATCTACAATATCAACAGGCTAAAAAAGAAAAAACACATGATTTTATCAATTGATGCAGAAAATGTGTTTGACAAATTCAACACCTGGTCACTATTTAAAAAAAAGAAAAAGAACTCTTATAAAACTAAGACTAAAGGAGAACCTTCCTCAGCTTAATATAGAGCATCTACAAACTCTACAGCTAACATTATACTTAATGATGGAAGACTGAATGTTTTCCCTCTAAGACTGGAAACAGGCAAGGATGTCTGCTCTCACTACTGCTACTCAACAAAGTACTTGTAGTTCCAGCTAGTGAAATAAGGCAATAAAATAAAGTAAAAGAGGAACTACATCTGTCCCTATCTGCAGATGACATGACTATCTAAATGAAAAATTCTAAAGACTTGAAAAAATAACTCCGAGGACTAATAAGTGAGTTCAGCAACGTTGCAGGATATAAGACCCATATACAAAAACCAATCACATTTTTATGTACTAACAACAAACATTTTGAAACGTTTGTTTCCATGTTAAAACTTTTAAAATTGAAAACACAATACTATACATACTGGCATAAAGATAGATGTATATAGATCAATGACATAAGAATGAGGGTCATGACCTAAACAAACATAAGCTTTTGCGCAGCAAAGGAAACCATAAACCAAACAAAAAGACTACCTACGGACTGGGAGAAAATATTTGCAAACGATGCAACCGACAAGGGGTTGGTTTCCAAAATATACAGATAGCTCATATAACTCAAAAAAAAAAAACCCAAAAAAACCTCAATCAAAAACTGGGCAGATGACCTAAACAGACATTGCTTCAAAGAAGACATACAGATGGCCAGCAGGCACATGAAAAAATGCTCAGTATCACTAATTATCAGAGAAATGCAAATCAAAACTACAGTGAGGTATCACCTCATACCGATCAGAATGGCCATCATAAAAAAGTCTACAAATAATAAATGCTGGAGAGGATGTGGAGAAAAGGGAACCTTCCTACACTGTTGGTGGGAATGTAAATTGGTGTAGCCACTATGGTGCAGTATGGAGGTTCCTTTAAAAACTAAAAACAGAGTTACTATATGATCCACCAATCTCACTCCTGGATATATATCAGGAAAAGATGAAAACTCTAATTTGAAAAGACACATAGACCCCAATGTTCATAGCAGCCCTATTCACAATACACAATAATATACACAAGACATAGACGCAACCTAAATGTCCATCAAAAGATGACTGGAAAATGATAAGATGATATGTATACACACAGACACAACGGAATATTACTCAGCCATTAAAAAGAATGAAATATTGTCATTTGCAAAAACATGGATGGACCTAGAGGTTATCATAATGAATGAAGTAAGTCAGGCAGAGAAAGACAAATATTATATATCACTTATACACAGAATCTAAAAAAGTAGTACCAGTCAACTTATTTATAAAACAGACTCACAGACATAGAAAACAAACTTATGATTACCCAAGGGGAGAGGGGAAGGAGAGGGATAAATTAAGAGTATGGGATTAACAGATACACACTATTATATATAAAATAAACAACAAGGATTTACTGTATAGCACAGGGAACTATATTCATTATCTTGTAATAACATAATGGAAAAGAATCTGAAGCTGTATATTGTAAATCAACTAGTTAAATTTTTAAAAATTAATAAATAAAAGGAAAAAGAAATTAAGGTCAAGAAAGAATTCTTACATTTATGTTCAACTGATTTTTGATAAGAGTGCCAATATAAAATAATAGTCTTTTCAATAAATGATGCTGTGGCAACACGATATCCACATGAAAAAGAATGATGTTAGACCCCTTTTTCATTCTACACAAAAATTAACTCAAAATGGAAGACAGACTGAAATGTAAGAACTAAAACTATCAAACTCATAAAGAAATATAGGAGTAAGTCTTTGGGACCTTGAATTGGACAATGGATTTTTTGGATAGGCATCAAAAGCACAAGTGATAAAAGAAAAACTAGATAAATTAGACTTCATTAAAATTAAAACTTTTGTGCTAAATAGTAGCATCAAGAAAGTGGAGGGGGGAGGGTCTAGCTCAGTGGTAGAGCACATGTTTAGCACACACAAGGTCTTAGGTTCATTCCCCAGTCCCTGCATTAAAATAAATAAATAAATAAATAAATAAATAAATAAATAAATAAATAAATAAAAGAAAGTAGGAAAATGACTCAGAGAACGGAAGAAAAAATTTGCAGTTTATATATCGTGTAAGGGTCTAGTATCCAGAGTACATAAAGAACCCTTACAATTCAACAACAGAAAGACAAACGACCCGATTTAAAAATGGGCAAAGGATATGAATAAACGTTTCTCCAAAGACACACAATTGGTCAATAAACACACGAAGGAATGCTTAACATCACTGACTATAATGAAAAGGACAGAAAACTACAAGTGTTGGTGAGGATGCAGAAAAGTTGAAGCCCTTATACATTGTTTGTGAGATTGTAAAACTACTTTGAAAAACCACCTGGCAGTTCCTCAAAATGTTAAACGTAGAGTTTACCATATGATCCAGAAATTCCACTCCTAGGGATCCATGCAAGAGACATGGAAGCTATATCTACACAAAAATTTGTACATGGATGGTCACAGCAGCTTTATTTATAATGGTCAAAAATTGGTGACAACTCACATTTCAGTCAACTGGTGAACACAGCATATTGATACAATGAAATATTATTTGGCACTAATCCATGCTAAAACGTGGCTGAAACTTGAAAATATCATCCTAAGGGAAAGAGGCCAGTCACAAAAGACTGCCTGTTGTATGGCTCCACTTATAGAAATGTACAGCATAGGCAGCTCCATAGAGACCTAAACCAGATTAATGGTTGCTAGGGGCACGGGTAAGAAGGAATGGGGAATGGCTGCTAATGGGTATGTGCTTTCCTTTGGGGGTAACTAAAATGTTCTGAAATTAGATATCGCTGATGGTTGCAGAACCCTGTAAATATACTAAAAAACACTGAATCAAACACTTTAAATGAATTTTGTGGCATGTGAATTGTATCAATAAAGCTGTGTTTAAAAAACACAATACCATTTACAGTTGCTCCAAAGAAAATGCAAAGTAAATCTAAGAAAATGTGCATAGAATCTGTATCCAGAATACTACAAGGTGCTTATGAAAGAAATAAAGATCTAAATAAATGAAGAGACCCACTGTGTTTATTGATTAGAAGACTCAACATAGTAAATGTTTCAATTGTCCTCAAATTGATCTACGATTTTAGTGCAATCCCCATCAAAATCCCAGCAAGATTTTTTTGTAGACAAGGCAAGCTTATTCTAAAATTTACATGGAAAGTTTCAGGCCCCAGAATAAAACAATTTTGAAAAACAAGAATATAATGTACCTGATGTCAGTGTTTATTATATAACTTTATATTATTACATAACAAAATTATTCAGGACTGTGTGATATTGGCTGAGGGGTAAGCACATAGATCAATGGAACAGAAACAGATTTACACAAATGTGCCCCACTAATTTTTGATAAAGATGCTAAAGCAATTCAATGGAGGAGGGATAGCCTTTTCAACAAATAGCGCTGAAATAATTGGACATCCCTGGTCCAAAAAAAAAAAAAAAGGAACCTCGATCTAAGCCTCACATCTTATACAAGAATTAACTCAAAAGAGATCACAATCTTAAGTGCCAAATGTACACCTATAAAACTTTTAAAAAAGGAGAAAATCTTCAGGACGTAGGGCTTGATGAAGAATTCTTAGACTCAACAACAAAAGCATGGTCCATAAAAAAATCTTTCTGCAGACAAAGTTATGCAGACGAAAGGACAAGCTACAGACTGGAAGGAAATATTTTCAAATTACATATGGGACAATGGACAAGTATATAAAATAAAGAACTTGCAAAACTCAACTCTCTCAAAACTCAACTCAATATGCATCTAGAAATAGACTCAAGTATATGTGGAAATTGCATTTATGATAAAGGTGACCCTATGTTTTAAAAAATAGGGTTGTGATAACTCAGTAGCCATTTGAAAATAGGCAAAGATCCATACCGTGTAACCATCCACACACACACACAAAACCCAAAAAACCTCCCAGAGGATTAGGAATCCAAATGTAAAACCTAAAATTCTACAAATACTGGAAGAAAATTAGGTGAATTTTTCTTTAAGCTGGGTATGAGGAAAGTCTTTTGTGTCTCAAAATCCAGATGCAATAAAACAAAATATTGATATTTGACTAGATAAGAAAAATACTTTACATGGCACAGAAAAGCAAACATCAAAAAAACAATAAAAATTGAGAGAAATAACTTGCAACATGTATCACAGATTTAAAAACTAATATCCTTAATGTATAAAAACTGCTAAAATTGAGGTTTATCTTTGGTCTTTTATAGACCAAAAACCCAATAGAAAAAGGTAGAAAGACATGAACAGATAACACACACACACACACACACACAAACACACACAAAAGGCTCTAAAGCATATAAAAAGATGCTCCAAGTCACTCGTAATTAGAAAAATGCTAATTAAAATTACTGAGATACCATTTCTCACCTATCAGATTCACAAAAATTCAAAAGTATAGCAAACATTTTGTTGGTGAGGCTTTAGGGAAAAAGGCACTCTCACACATTGCTGATGGGAATACAAATTGGCACAACCTTTTGGGAGGGGAATTTGACACTACTTAACAAGACTACATATGTGTTTACTTTTTGACAGCGATTTCACTTCTAGGAATCAACCCTGAAGATACACCTTCAACGAAATGAAAATACATATATACTAGGTTGTCCATTGCAGCACTGCTTGTAACAGCAAAAATACTGGAAACAACGTACATGCTCAAATATAGAAAGGTGGCTGAATTACCTGCAGTCCATCCACACACTGTAATAAAAGAATGAAGAAGATCTCTAGGAGCTGATAACGGAGTGATTGCTAGGACGTACTGTTATATAAAGAAAGCAAAGCCCAGAAGAGTTTCTGTAGTATGCTACCTTCATGTAAGAATGAAAGGGGTAGAGGAAAATACAGGCACCTGCTCATTTACGCAAAAAGAAACACAGGACAAAGAATGAGGGTGGTTACTTACAGGGCACAAATGGAACACGGTAGAAAGGATAGAAGTACTGAGAGATGTCATTTTCTGCACAGTCCTAACTGTTGGAATTACATAACGTCACATGCTAAAAACTTAAGATGGGGAAACAAAAAACCCAAAAGGAATCTAAACAGACACAAGTGAACTGAACCATATTCAAATGACCACAAGGGGACAAGGGGGATGAAAAACTAGCCCGGGTGATTTTGTTAATACAATCTTTGGGTGATGTACCCTTAAGGTAAGCACAAAAAGAATTCTAAACAAATATTGTACTCTAATGAGTAGGCTTCTTTTCACAGAGTTCCGGATTAGCAACTCTGAAATGACTTTCTGTGTATTCTAGACTCCAGTAAGTCAGTAAATATATTGTGGCTAATAGCTGAGCTATTTCTCACTGGCATAGAAGCTATTTACAAACATGGAAAGGGGAAAGACAGAATGAATTTTTGTGCTGATTGGAATTTCGAGGTATCAGTGTGAACTCATGGTTTATACATAGGTAGGTAGGTAGGGAGATTACCACAATAATAAAAATTAATAAAATAATAGAATAGAATGACATTGATTGAGTGAATTAATTTCCAAGCCTGCTGACTGAGAGGCTATGAGCAGTAGATTCTCTCTAGTCTCTACTAGACTGAGGATCAACCAGCAGCAGCACTCCTGTAGAAGTGGGCATGTGTCTAGTACCCACATCTTGGTTTCTAGATACTATTCTCCACCAAAAAGAAACTAGGGCTCCTTGAAAAAGTAGCTGATTTTTAGGGCTGCGGCAGAAAATGTACAGGAGTATCTTGGAGTATCTTGTTGTGCCAGAAATGAAGGCCACGCTCAGAGAGTGATTAGGGACAGAGTGATTAGGGACATGTCAAAAAGACAGAGGAATCAACACAAAGGGGGTTCCCACTGACCAAACATGGGACACTTTGAGTATCAACATAACAATAGTCAAGGATTATAACTCATGGAATGAAATAATAATCCCTGAGTTCACCTGATATAAAGACATAAGTAAATAAATGGTGAGGGAAGGAACACTCTCACAGTAGAAAGCCAGATCATAAATATAGAAGGGATGATGGAACTAGAAATTCAATATTTGGCAAACAGACTCGTAAACTTGCCCCAGGCGAGGATCATCAATAGATGCTAAACTAGTAAGTGAAAGTTTGCACAGTAACAATTTATAAACATATCTTCAAAATATATTCCCATAAGATCCTTATTAATTACAAAGGAAAAAATAATAACTTAACCGTGGAGAAACATGGCAGACACCCACATTAACCAAGTGCAGAAACCGAATCTAATCATCAGGAAACATCAGACAAACACAAAATAAGGGACATTCTGCAAAATAATTGGCCTGTACGCTTCATAAATATCAATGCTACAAAACACAAACTGAGGAATTGTTCCAGATCCAGAGACTAAAGAGATATAACGACCGAATGCACCGTATGATCCTGAATTTTCTTTTGCTACAAAAGGACATTGGGACAATCAGTAAAATCTGAAGTCTTTAGATTAAGACCTTTAGATTAGATTAGTACCAATGTTAGATTCCTGATTTTGATCAACATCCTATGCTTATGCAAACGATGTCTTTATTTTTAGGAAATATACATTCAAGTTTGTAGAGATAAAGGCGCAGTGCATCTGCAATGTATTCTCACAATTTAGAAAAAGAAATGTGTGTGTGCCCGTGCGTATGTAGGGGGGGGAGTAGATAAAACAATGAAAATTTGGTAAGAAATTAATATTTGGGGAATTGAGCAGAAGCATATTCTGAAATTATTTGTATTATTCTTGCAGCTTTTCTTGAAGTCTGAATTTATGTCAAGCCAAAATATTAAATTTAAAAAGCTTAGAATTGGTCAATTAACCTGCCAGGGAGAGGTGTAGAGGGCTGAGGACTATCCGTCAGAAAATGTTCACAATTGCTCGTGGGTTTCCAACTGGACAGGAGTCTCAGGCACACGCAGGCATTCGGGGAATGCTAACTGCCGTTTTAATAAATTCCAAGTCAAAACTGGAGCCTTCCTCCCAACAAACAACCTGTTGCCAATGCCCCTCAAAGCCCCACTCAGTGTGGCAGCCACCAGCTGGTCCACTGAACTCCCTCCAAATCCGCACTCAGAACCCAGCCCACAAAGCAGAAAAACAGAATCAAAGGGCTCCTTTCAGGTAAAGCCATTTCGGAGAATGGATGCATGGACGGACGGACGGACGGATGGCTGGATGGATGAATGTACAGTAGACATATGAGAGTTAAAATATAAAAGGCTACTAAATACTCATGGTGAAAAAACTTATGTAAACTGATGATGATTAGCAATATTAGTTATTTTAAATAATTTCAGCCCAATCAGCCAAGAAAGCACCCTATAAAGTACAGGTCATCCGAGACCTGCTAAAATGAGGACATTTAACTCGAAGAGTCTGGTTATGTGCTTTCCAATATGGTAGCCACTAACCACATGTGGCTACTGAGCACTTGCAACGCTGTTAGTCGGACTTGAGATGTGCTGTAAGTGCAAACTATACACTGGACTGTGAAGGCCTGGCATCATAAAACAAAACCAGTGCACAATACCTCAAACCTTTTTCATATTGATTACATGTTGAAATCATAATTTTAGATAGATTGGGTTCACTAAGATCTATTATTCAAATTCATTTCACCTGTTTCTTTTTTACTTTTTTAGTGTGGCTACTAGAAAATTTCAAATTATATGTGTGGCTTGCATTTTATTTCCAATGGACAGAACAGGACTAGCTGATAGATGGTTTTGCAAGTTTTTGCTCAAATCTTTTCTTCTCAGCAAAATCCTTGCTGGCCACCCTATTGTACCCTTGTCCTTGTCCGGCCCTCCCCAACTCCCTTTCTTGATTTATTTTGTTTCAAGACACTTATCACCCCGGACACACTGGAGTTTTTACTTATCAATCTTGTCTATTGTTGGCCTCCCGGACTAAACTATCAGCTGTTGAGCTTTTTTTCTGTTTTGTTCGCCCTTGTATCCCTGACACATCATTCATTTGCATAAGATCTCTCATCTTGGGTATTTAGTAGCCTTTTACATCTTAACTCTCATCTATCTGCCTATTCTTCCTTCCATCCACCTGTCCATCTATCCCCATCCACCCATTTTCCAACAGTGCCTGGTACATAGCAGACACACACAAAAATATTTGCTGAATCAATTTTTCAAAATGACTTTTGACCAGTTCCTGAATTGACCAGCATCCAAGTTCCGGTTTGGAATTACTTTGAGCTCCAGCTTCATACTGACCCCACCTTTCCTGCTGTTCAAGTGGGAGAGGAGAGGCAGCCCCATGTGCCCCATCACCTGAGGAGGACAGCAGAGAGAAGGGTCTTGGGCACTGCCCTCCTTTCCCGCCTCCCTTTTTGCTTTAGTTTCATGGCCCAAACTCTTCAATCTGAGTGAGGGGGAGGGAATAGATACACTTTTCTCAAAAGGCAGACAGCCATCAGGAAGTATGTGGGCAGAGAAGCACATATACTGAGAAGTGCTAGTGTTTCATTTTTGTTTTGGACTTCTTGTCTATCCTCCTCTTTCAGGCTATCACTGAATTTTACCATTAGAAAAGACGTGAAGGTCATATCCGCTACTGGTCAAATCACATCCTCCAAATATAACAATCCAACCCAAGAGGAGAATCTCAGAGAGCGCCCCACTCCTCTAGGCCAGCCCCCTCAGTGTAGCCAGAGAACCCCAAGGCCTAGAGAGGGGAAGGGGCTTGCCCAAAGCCACATGGTGAGGCAGTAGAGCTGAGCCTGTCACCCAGTCTGCCTCCCTCCCTGCCTCTGCACCCTTACTCTGGTCCTGTTTCAGGCCAGAGGAGGTGGTGGCTGGGCACAGGTAAGAGGTGGTAGGGCTGGAACCAAGAGAAACAGCCTCAGAACTGGTGGCTAGGTGCGGATGAGCCAGGTAGACTTTGTAAGAACCCCATGAGTTGTGGGTGGTCAACATATTTATGTGATTTGAAAACAAACTAACAAATAAGCAAACTTGCTGAGTACTATGGGTGTGAACAGTAGAGAAACCAAAAGCTTCTTCTAGATAAGACAAACTGTTACTTGTTACAGAAATCGAGGTGGGGTGGCTTTTTTTTTTTTTCATAACGAAAATTAGCAAATATGAAGTCAAACCTAAAATACCCTTTATGTTTAAATCAAAATCATTTTAATAATAAGCCCCCAAGGACCACCACTTTTGTTATTAAAAAATCTGATTTATTTAAAATTAAGCCAACCAAATCATTTACTTTAGTTCAGAACAGCTCTTGGATGTTGGAGGCAGAGATGGGGACAAAAGAATTCCTTTTTGATATGCTACTCCTTCAGAGCTAGAAGTCAAAATCTTTCAGTCCTACATTCTGCAGACTGCCGGCCCATTCTAAGCTGGAAGCCTGGATGCTCCTTCTGTCAGGGTCGGTGATCTGCGGAGTGGGGCAGAGACCCAAAGCGGGCAGAGAGCAGGAATGCCTGAGTCCTGGAGCAGCTCAGCTGCTAGTGGCTCTCTGGGAGATCCAGCCCCAGCATCCTCATGTGTAAGACCAGGGGTCTCTAAGGGAACTGCTGCGTCCCCCTTCTCTGGCCTACATAAATCCATATGCACTTTTTGTCTTTACCCAAACTTCTGGAAGTGCTCTCGTCTATATAACAGTTAGAGCCTTTACCTACCAAACTAAAATGGATCCCCCTCACCTTCAAGTCTAGGTCATCTCCATAAGAACAAGTTACGGTTTATGCTTTTCAAATGTTTAAATTAACTTAGAATTTAATTTGCAACTCATGGATGAATCGTGGAGGAGCCCTTCAGATTCCCCTAGTCTATTCATTGCACAGATGGGGAAACTGAGGCTCCCAGCTACACCTGGAGTGCCTATCAGCCAACCCCCAGCTTGGCATGAGGGACCCTTCCAGACTCAGAAATTTGGGTCCAAACAGGGACTCTTCCAAAGGGCAAGTGCCAACTGCCACCTTTTCCAATTTACAAACTAGTATTGTTTCAGCTGATTGCAGGACGATGCCTGAAATCGCTGAGTGGCATCTGCTTTCCAGTGACCTGCACAATTCCTCTCCCTCCAGACTGACAATGAAGCTAAGGCCGAGATGCTCCAGCAAAGGGTGGAAATGGACACCGCTCCCTTCACATAATGAGCTCGTACCGAACACCCATTTTCGACATCATCTCCACCAAACCAGTCCTGGCAAATCTGGCTGGTTTAACAAAAGAAAGTGGGGGACACCTCAGTCTGTTTGCAAGCCAGTTCAAAGCCAACCAGCACTGCTCTTTGTAACGGAGAGGGAAAGGCCAAGCTTCTAGCAACAGGCTCTCTTCCAAAAGGTTCCTAACTCAGGGCTGGGGGAAGGGGATAAACAACTCTATAGATGTGTGACTCTGAAATGGCGTGGCCAGGATCATCCTCTGAGGGTTCAAAGGGCTTTCCAAACCTGCTGTTTACTCTCTAGCGCTGACTCTGAGGACTTGAACATGCATTAGAGCCTGGTGAACCTGAAGACAGTGTTGTACTTTTCAGACGTTAAAGACACTACCATAAGGAGCTAGAGAGTCGGGGAGGGGTTGGTTGGGGGCTGGGGGGGAACATAGGCCCAACAAGAACCAGGACCTGTCTTCGCACTCATCTGTGTTCTTGCACAGCTCCTGACTTGTCATCTGACCTTGGACAAGCACTGGCCCCTCTCAGGGCCTCAGTTTCCCCATCTGTGATTCACCAGCCCTCCTGGCCTTGCCATGAGAAGTCTGTCCATATTGCCAGGGTTGGACATGGGCAGTGGAGGTGGGCTGTTTGAACAGAATCTAGCCGGTTCTTCTTCCCTCTGGGGCAGGCCCCCACCCCCAGCAGAGCGCTGGCAGACTCCTGCTGGGCCTTCTATCCAAAGAGAACAGGCTGCTCCTCTCTCTCAGGACAGGGGCAAGATCCTGGGGCAAGTCCAGAAACCGGTTTTCACCAAGAGCTGGCCAGACCTCTTCAGGGATTTGAAATGTGGAAAACTAAACCTGACCACGTGTCTTCTCAGATCCCGTTTGCTAACTTCCATGGCAGGCAGGCGGGAAACCTCGTCCAAGGCACTGGGACACATACACACCCTGGCCCCACTCTGAAGCCCAGGAGGGCTGGGAGGGCAGGATCCTCAACTAGAGAAAGCCTCAGGAACTCCCTAGATCCCAAGACACACATGCCCCTGGAGGTCCCTCCCAAGCCAGAGAGTCTTTTATGCTAGTCTGCCTAGGTGTAATTTCCACAATGTCAAAGGACATTGAACAAAAGGACTTTTCGTGTCAAAAGAGACCTGCTTTTCTTTTGTTTAATTTCTCAGGCCAAATGAGAAGGCAAAACGGAGAGGAATCACTGAGCAGCTCGAGAGTGTGCTCGAGCCTGAGGTCTGCAAGACTGTTTCACCAGGACCATCTTGTTGGAATCTCCCATCTGACAAGTGAGGACACTGAGGGCGGGTTCGTGGACTTGCATAAAACCCCACAGCTAGTCAATGGTCTGCACCGAAGGCAAAGCTCACTGTTCTTCCCACCACAGCACAGTGTGTCTATGCCCACATGGTAACTGGAGGATGACCCTGCAATCTGGCACAGCCCAAGGTGTCATATTGAGGCATTTTTTAACCTGTCTCAAAGGATCTCTGAGGGAACTATGGATGGGCTTCCCGAAGGGTATATGAGCCTCTGAGATGAGACACAACATTGCATGTTATCCTCAAAGAAGTCCATGACCCACAAAAGGCAAAAGCCCCTGCTCCAGAGAGACAGGAATCATTTTTGTTATGATCTGGGCCTCAGGAGACCAGCTGGGGTTGGCAGCCAGGTGGTCCTGGCTGTTCTCCAATTTTATGAAGCGAAACAGTTTTACGTGGGCCTGATACCACTGGGCCCCTAGGATCCGCCTGACCCTTGAACACCTCCTACCTGCGCCCTAAAGAGCAGATGCCCTCCAAAGCATGGCAACCCTTACATCCTGTGACTCATGTCAGAGGTTCCAGATTCCCCTAAGTAAGGGGTTCACATGAAGGCATGGAGGGCTGAGGATGGTGCTTCTCAGGGAAGGGCGAGGGGGCAGAGCTAGGGTTCAGGAGGGGAAAAATGCGGGGACTGAACCCCAACTAGTTTGCTCAGAATTTTGCAAAGGACCAACCCAAAGGCATGACTGAAAAGGCCATGTGGGGAGCAAGGGCTTCCGACCTAGCCCTCCTAGCTGGGTCTTGCCTTCCAGAAAGGACGCGGTGTGGGGGACACTGAGGATAAGGGAGACAATGTCAACCTCTAGTTCTCAACTCCTGGGGCAAAGTGTGCTCTAAAAGGCGAAGTGCCTCTCCCTCCTCGGAGGAGATGAAGGGCGATCACGCTTCTCAGCTACCGAGACAGAGGTGTGTGTGAGAGTGTAAACGTCTGGCTCTGAACAACTGCCTGGGCACAAGGCGAGGCCCCACAACCAGCTCTCCTGCTCATCACCCTCATCCTAGAAGTCTACTTCCATGCACTTGCAAACAGTAAGCGCAGGATGCTGCAAAGGACTGCTGCCGCGGGTCTGAGAAGGCAGACTTCCTGGCCACCCCAGAGTGGGGAACAGGCTTTTGGCTCCCATAGCTGCTGCTGCTCTTTGGGGGAGGTAGGGATAAAGAGATCTGTAGGGCTGCCAAGGGGCTGTTGTTGAGGGGGGGTGGGGGCGGGGGGCACAGGGAGGAGGAGGGAGAGCAGCCTGCTTGGAGAATCCCTGTAGGTTAATCTTGTGATTGTACTGTCTGAATGGGTTCTGCCTCGGGAGCAGGCCCTTGGGAGGCTCCAATTTGATAATGGCCTCACCTCGACTGAGGGACGAGACCTTGCCACCTGCCCTATTAGCGGACAGGAAGTGCTCCCAGGCTGCCTCCTGCGCGGGGCATTAGTCACGCTCCAAAGGCAACACACGGGCCATGTGTCGGGAGCGCTGGCTGCCCCAGTGGGATCCGTGCGGTGAGACTCCTCCAGATTTTCAGGGCTCATTTTGAGGGCTGCGGCGGCGAGTAAGACCATCATAATAAACAATAATAACATGTAACAATGATGCTCTTTACCCCATCGCTGGGGGATTGCTAGAAACGACCTGATTGTTGGCTTTCATTCGAACGTCAGCACAATTATTTTAACACTCCGTGTGTCAGATTTGACTCCGTCTCCCCCAAATTAATTTTAGAGTGGCGGCGAAACGAAATGGCATACTTCTTTGAGCTTTTGTTACAACATGTTCGTGCAGCGAACTGTGAAGAAAATGCAGTAATTAGAGGTTAAATTAATCCTTGACAGACGAGCGGCTTAGAAACGCTGTGCCCTCCTCCCCAAACCTAGCTGAACGCACGCCAGTCTTTCAGAATTAGACATGCAAAGCATGTGACGTTGGCAACGGCACCAAAACTACTGTCCCACTTAAAATTCCGAGATCAGTGCTGGAACTTCCAGAGGCCCATCTGAACACTGAGATCTCATTAAGAACAAAACCCAAACAACTCCAGCCAACTGCCAACAGAGCCCACCCAGCCGAGCCCTCCGAGGGGCTGGCGGCCCAACTCTCTGACGGCAACCTGAAAACAGGACATGACACGCCTTTCGGAGGCACACATGCCTGGGCCCCTGTCTGATCCTTAACTCACGACCTCGGATTTCAGCAGGTTCGAAGCTTTGGTTTCTGTTATCAGTATGCCCCTTGCTGTCCTAACAATGCTAAGCAAAGCACACACTGGCACAGAGCAAATCACATTACCCTGAAATTGTGGGCATCCTGGACCCATGTACTTGATCTACAGCATGGGGCCCAGGTTCTACCTCCTCAGGGCTCCCTTCACTGTGCCTCCTCAGGAAAGTCAAGCACCCTCTCTGGGCCTCATTTTCTCTTCTGTAAAGTCACAGGGCTTTACTCTTCCAGCTGGAAAATGCTCTGTCTTTCAGCATCTGAGTTTGTAGGTGAGTTGGTTCATTTATGCCAACTACGTGCAGGAACCGTGGTCAACAGGCTCATGGGGCCACAAAAAGGAAAGCTGGATCCTGTCCCCCTCGCCCTCCATGTCACCAAGCCCCTAAAAGAAGCTATGGGTGGGGGTCTCAGGTTCAAACGCTGGGCAAAATATAAAAGCACTGTTAGAGTGGGTGGAGGGCTCTCAGAATAATTGCACAGAGGACTTGGGATTGCCCAAAGCATTCAGGGTGACTTTACTTGGTTTTTGTCCTGCCTTTAGTTCCCAAAGGCCCACACTTCTCCTCCAAGGATGGAAGGCATGAGCTGGGGTGACCAGGCCCTTCCTACCCAGATGTTATCCACTAGCTCAGGCCTCCAGTGGCCTCTTCTAGAATTAACAAAAATGTGTCCCTGTGGCCTAGTGTTCAGGTACTCTCACAGGTGGAAGAAAGGGGGAGACACATGACGGAATCTCATGGTCGGCCCCCATCCTCCTCTGGGCCACATGGACCAATTCTCAGCCTTAAGAAAACAGCATTTCCCAAAGCCCATTTAACGGTTATTTACTGGGCAGAGTAAGCGGCAGGGCACAACAGGAGGGGAAGGTAGCTAGGACCCCACTGCAAGGCTGGGACTGGGCTCTGCAGAAAAGTGCCCTGTCTGTGCTGGGGTCAGAGGGCAGCCAGGGAAGGGCTTAAGCCCTGTCTCTGGAAGCCTTCACTCTGGGGAGCCCATAGTCAGCGAAGCCCCTCGCTATGCCTCACCCCAGGGGAGCTTTTTGGGCTGTGACAAATCTGATTGCTTTGGAAATTATGAAGAGGTCAAACTTCAGGGGGAGGGGGGAATTTGTGGCCCTGAGGAAATCAGGGAGGTTCTGTGAATGGGGAGAAAAAAGAAAGCAATGGGGTGGGGGAGGGAGGGAACCCAACTCTTTTGCTTCCATCCCCTTCCCCTGCAGGAAATGCTCCTGGGGCTTCAGCTGCCCAGGCTGGTCATTTGTAAGCAGGACCTCACTGGGATGGCGCATCCAAATCCTCGCAGGTAAACAGTGTAACACAAGCCACGTTCGTCATCTCCACAGGATCCCCTGACTAACTACGCACCGGCTCCGCACCGGCTCCGCGGGGCTGGCCTGCTCTTACTTTGCTACATTTGCAGACGAAGCGACGACGCAGTGATGACAAAAACAAGTAATAAGTATTGCCATAAAACCCCGTCAGGTTCATACAGATTTATGAAGTTTCTCTCCTCAAAGTCTGGAAGATGTTTCAGGACCCAATGTCTGAAAAATCAGACTGCCTCCAACGGAGCTTCGAGAAGCTGCTCCCGCCGCCCGTACAGTTGACTGCTGCTGCCTAGGTTACCTCGGTGGCTGGCGTTGTGAGCGGTGGATGATGGGAACTGGTTTATTGCGCTGATCCATTGTAACTGACTCCTGTTCCCCCATCATTTATCTGCCTCCCCAGCCACATCTGGGTTGCTCTATTCACACTCTCAGCATTCTCTCTGCTCCAACAAACACTCAGCCTTTTCTGCTTGGATAAGGAGATTTTTTAGTTACATCCATTATATGTGTATCAACATTTATGGCAGCAAGATAATTGCCAGAGAGCTCAGGGGATAAAAGGTCCCCCTTCATAATGTCTCCCCCCACACTCGTTTAAAAAAAAATCAATATTACCATCAAGCAGGATGGTGGCAGATCCTTGCCTGGCTGCTGCGTCCTCAAAGTTGGAAATGTGCTTTTTACAACACATGCAGCCGGACCAAGAAGAAAAGAAAAGAAAAGAAAAGAAAAGGTTCAGCAGTGAGTTCAGAGCCCATGCTCCAGTGGGGCACATGTGTGGAGAGGGAAGGCCTTTTTGTCCTTGAAACCTTTGCTAAATAACTGCAAAGCAGCAAATCTGTTCTATATTAGATGAGTGCTTTGGAAACATGCCAGGCTCATTTCAAAGAGTTTGGATCCTATAATCTGTAAACCAACCCAATGATGAGAAGGTCTGCCGTCAGTGGGTCCTGAGACCACTGGATTAGGGGTACTGGACAAGAAGCCCTTGGGGTTACGCCCAGCCTCCACCACCTATGTCTCTGGGTTAGACGTTCACGAGGGTAAAAGGCACAGAGAGAGGGAACACTTTCCACTTTTGTTTGGATTGGCCTTCTGTCACTTTCTACTCATCCATCTTCTCATTGCCCCTCAAAATCTCAGTGCCATTACTTTGTATATCTAGCTGTTTTCCCCCGTAGTATTTCAATTTTCCAGAAAAATGACTATGTCATTCACAAATCATAGTCTGTGAGAGCTGGAAGGGACTCAGACTCCTCCTAGGTCATAGAGGGGAGGGAAGACAAAGAGGGAGGATCCACTTGTCCATGATTACCATGCTAATTAGTGAGGAGAGTGTTCTAGGACACAGGATTCTCAGGTCCTAGGCTAATTATCTCTCCAATGCATCGCTGCAGAAAAAAGAAATCAGAATCTTAAAAATAAGTTTATCGCATGGAGGAAACCCCTTTAAAGAAGGAAAGTAGCCCAGCTATTGTCAGAAGAACCACTTGTCTAAGATCAGTTTCCGCCCATTTCATAAGCCGAAACAGCAATTGAGTTTCCTAGGCATAATCTATTAACAGGTGCATTTTAAGCCTTTAGGTGATCGGCTTAAAGGGGGAAAAATGATACTAAATGTGCTGGCCAAGCTTGACAAAATCCCTTCCCTTAGTGAAAAAGCATCAACAGTAAATCTCCTACCTTAAGATGCAGTGAATGTATAGCCCCCACCCCCACCCCCACTCCAGCAACAGGCTATTTCCTGGTTGACTTTAAAAATTCAATGACGTTCCTGTTTCAACCCACACATCTGTGTCACTGTCAGCGTCAGTGGCAGGAAAACAGACGAAGTCACCCTTTGCTAATGATTTCCTAACATGGAATTTCCTCGTATCTCCTCAAGCCTTTCTTCTTCCAATGCCAAACTGTTTTTTTCCCCCTCTCAAACACATTGTACTTAAGGAAAACTGAAAATGTTCACGGCCAGAAGAGGATGATTTTTAGGGAGATCTTATAAGGAAGAGCTGCAGCTCTTTGTGATATTTTTAAGGGGTAGGGAGAGAACTATTAGTTTTCCTAAAACCAGTACCAACAAAACACAAATCTCCTCCTGGGCATCTGGGAATCTCTCAGTCCTACTCTCTTTCCCCTTTTCTTGCCTTTTCCCCAAGTTCCACTTTGAGCAACATTCGTCCATCAGTGTTAAATGAAACACACTCAAACACTGGAGGCACGTGTTGCGGGAGGCCAAGGCAGCCCTTAGGGGCAGGGGACCAGCTTTGGGGACCAACTACCAAAGCACAAAGCAGTATAGGAGCCCATCACGTTTTTCCTCTGGAGAATATCCCATGTAATATGCAAACTGGTCATCAAGAGAAAAGAGGGCTGTTACTTTAAGGGGAAGACGCTGATTAGCTGCTCTGGCTGGCAGCAAACAGCTGGTCTGTCCGGCAGGTTCAAGGCCATTTCAGCTTCTGTCTTATGGAGGCACCATATGTTCCATCTCGCACATCAGCAGCTTTATTTTCCAATGATCTCGTTCCAGAAGGGAAGCACAAAGAGGGAGGAGAAGGTAGAGCCCGTGGTTTACCCTTTGAGTACTTTCTGGTGGTTTTAGATGCACTTGGGATGTGTGTGTTTGGAGGGTGGGGGGAGTTCCCGATTCTCCTTCTGTTCCAAAGAACAGAGAACAAATGTTCGACCAACACTTCCGAAAAACCTCCAGAGATCGGAGGAGGCTAGAGCAGGGGAAAGGTATGCAAAAAGGCGCACATACTATGTCGCCATGAAAGAGGGGGTGGAGGCAGGGAGAGATCGGGACGAATCTGACTTCGCTCTGGTGACCTACCAGTCGAGTTTGGGCCCCGCCCACTTCTCCTTATTTATCAATTTTTCTTGTCAGTATTCCCTTTCCGAACAAACTTTACAAGAACAGAGGCAGACTGCTCTGGGGGGCGGGGGCGGGGCCGACAGGATGGCTAAAGTTTACTTCAAACACTGTGTTTAACATTCCTCAGCGCAAGTCCGAGTTCCCACAAGTTTTTTTGGGGGGGCAGGGCAGGTGTAAGGGAAAGGGGCCGGCGGAATCCGCACTCCGACTAACGCCGCGAACCCATGCGTCCTGGACACCTGCAAGTGCCTGGCCTTAGATCAGTGCAGAGGCGGCAGGCTGACGCACTCTCCGGAGGTGCATCCTCGTCCCCACTGCTCGCCCAGGCTGCACGAACCTCGGAGGTGGCAGTTTCGACTCCCTCCCTCCTTCCAAACAAAGGGGCCCTGCCAAGCGTTTGAGCTTCGGTGGCGGAGGCTGGGGGCGGCAGGAGGGCGCGGGAAGGAGTGAGGAGTGTAGCCGCGGAGTGGCGGAAAGCCTCAGAGTCGCCGCCGTCGTCTCAGCCGTCGTCTCAGCCACCGGCGGGCGCGACAGCGGCCCAGAGTCCGGGCGGCCAGGGGCACGGGATGCAAAGCGAAACCGATGAAAGGGCGCCCCCTATGCCCGCGCCCGGCGAGCGCAGCGGCGAGAGCGTCTGCCCACCCCGCCGAGCGTGCGCCGCCTCTGGCCTCCAAGCCGGCCCGCTAGCCGAGCCGCCCGCCCAGCCGTCCGGGCCGCAGGGGCCTCGGGTGTCCACCGCCGGCCGGCTTGGCGTGCGACCGGCGCCAGGAGCCCGGGGCTCCCCACGCCTTCCGGGGTTCCAGCCGAGGGGCTTCGAAACACAACCCCCTCCCCCACCGCCTACACTTGCCCTCCTGTCCCGAGCGGCTCGAAGCCACTGGGAGGCAGCCGCCCCCGCCCCCTGCCTCTGCGTCCCTTTCCCCTTCCCTCTCTCCAGCCTCCAGGGAAACAAAGGGGCTTTTTATAAAGCGGATTGTTGGCGGCAGCGGCGGCGGGGGTGGGAGGGAGGGGGGATCTATAAAGACAAGAAGAGGTGGGGTGGGGGAAGAAGCTGCGCGGCCTCCGGGAGCCCGGAGAGGCGGCGGCGGCCGGGAAGCCCGGGCGGGAGCGCGGCCGACCCCACCCGGCCCGTGGGCACTCGGGCAGCGGCCCGCGCCTGCGGAGGGCTGGGCTGCCCCGCGGCGATGCTGCCCGCCGGCTCGCCGCAGCCCGGGAACAGGATCGCACCGGCCGCAGGGCCCGAGCCGGGGGTGGGGGGGAGCGGGGCACGATCCCTGCGAGGGTCTCCCCCGGGAGACCCGGGCCCTCTTCCTAGCCAACTCTTTCGAAATTGCTCAAGCTCGGGGAGACTTTGCGTCTTTGTTCCAGAGCGGCCACCTCTTGTACGCTCAGCTCGTTCGCCCTCACAATGTCCCGGAGCTGGCCTCGGTCGGCTACCCGCAAACGGCACGTTCGCCGTGAGGACGGTGCCCTGGGGGGAGGGATTCCTTCTGCTACCAAACAACGACAGGCCACCTCAGCAAGTGGAATTGCTTCTCTCCACGTCCCCAAGCCATCCCGGGCTCCCGCCCGCGCACACTCTCACACCCACACTCGGGGTGCCCCACTCGGCCGCACCCTGCTGCAAGAGCGCGGCAGGGCGAAGCCCCCGGCCCGAGATGCGTCTGTTCGCTTAGGTTCCGACGACTTCAGGGCAGTTTTCTGCAGACTAATCCTATTAGTGTCTCCTCAGTTCGCATTTAATCACGGATCAAAATCAGACGGTATGGCCAGCTTTCCAAGCGGCTTCGGACACACTGCATCGGGACGGAGCCTGGCGGAGCCAACTGGCCGCGAAAAGTATTTGGCGGCGCTCCGGGGGGCTTCCCGCCCGCCCTTGCTGGCGCCGGGCGCCGCGCGCTGCCGCCGCTCCGAGGCCTGGGAGCTCGGGGCGCGGGAGCGCCTGGAGCTCCGGGCAGAAGCTCAGTCGGGGCTGCCTCAAGCCGCCAGCTCTGCTCGGGGCTGCTCTCCAGAGGAGAATTTGGCAGGGGAGGGAGCATTAAGGCAGCGGGCTCGGCGCGCGCACACTCCACACTCCAGCTCGGCGGCGGCAACCTGGGTAGGGATGGGGTGGGGGGAATCCTGCGCCCACTGCCGACTGGCCTGGGCTCGGGGAGCTGGTATGCGAAGGCAGCGTCGCCGGCGGCATCGGGCTGCGAGCGGCCCGGGTTGCGCCGGGACGGAATGGGAATCTCCCCGTAGCCCGGCGCGGCCGGGGGAGCCCGCTTGGCTCGCGCCCCTCTGCCTTCCCTCCTCGGTACTTGACTCCCCCTGCCTGATTCTAGACGCCCGGCGGGCGCCGAGGTGCAGGCAGAGGCCACAGTCCCAGCGATGCAAGCTGCGCTCAGCTCGGCCCGGCCAGTCCGAGAAGGGGGCGACCGCGCGCAGCGCCAGGTGGGCTGTGTGCTCGGAGCAAACTTTGGGGTCCCCGGGCTCTCAGTACCCCCAAGCCCCCGCTCCTCCGCGACGGGGACAAGAAGCGGGGGCCACAAGTGCACCCTAGAGCCCCCAAACCAGTCGGACCTCCCACGCCCGCCCTCAGCCTTACCGTGCTGCGGAGCTCCCGCGGCGGCGGCGGGGGCAGTGCCCGAGGGGCGGGCGGCCGCCGGCGCGGGCAGCCTGGCCTCCGGCGTCCGCCGAGCGGCCCGGCCCGGTTGCAGATCACCCCCCTGGCTAGCGGCCGGTGCCCCCGCGCCCGCCCGCCGCCGGCCGCTTCAGCTCGCGGCCAAGTTCATGCCGGCGGCGCTGCAGCGGCGGCCTCAATCTGCTCGCTCCATTCCCACCGCCCGGCTCCGCGCCGCGCGCCCGGAAGGTGGAGTTTCGGGGGGTTTAAGTTACTGATAGGCATTTCTCACTGCTGTGTCACTCAGGGAGGAGGAGACACGCACGCCGCACACTCACACACCCTCACACTCGCGGCGACGAGCGGCTCCGGCCTTAAAGGGGAAGCCGCGCTGCCCCGCCCGCGACCCCGCTGGCCCTGAGCCCCCGAAACGCCGAGTTTCCAGGCCCGGATGGAGCCGGGGGCAGCGGAAGCGCGGCGGCCGCCCGAGGGGCCTATCAGGCCCTCTGACCACTCTTGGGAAGGGAAAGCGACCGCAGGCTGGCTTCGCTGTGGTCGCCTGGTTCCTTCAGTCAACTAGAGCCGGGGCAGCCGGGGCAGCCAGGGAGGAGCGCGGGGGAAGGAAGGGGCGCGGGTGCACTCACCTTGGTGGCTCCGCACGCAGCGGGAGGTGGTCGGTGCCCAAGGCGGCAGGTGGCCCGCCTAGACGGTGAGCTGATGCCGAGAGGCGACAGCGGGGTGACCGAGCGCCCCCGGGCACGAGCGGATGGAGCTCGCCCGAGGGCGTCAGGCGGAGCCCTGCGCGCTTGGGAAACCCGCTCGCGGCAGGTAGACTTCCCGCTTCTGGGCCGAGTGAGCTAGTGAGCTGTGCGCGCCCCTGACGGCCGGAGAGCGAGCAGGGGGAGCGGGAGAGCCAGCACTCACCAGCGACAGGGCGAGAGAGCGCGCCAGACTGAGAGACCGAGGGAGAGGAGAGAGAGAGGGAGAGACAGAAGCCGAGAGAGGCACTGACGGAGACGGAGACCGGGGGGTAGAGAGACACCCGCGACGGGGGGGGGGGGGGCGGAGGAGAGAGAAGTGGCAGCTCCTTGAAGGAGCCCTGGTCGTCACCCAGACAGGAGTCTCATCGTAAAGTCGCCTTTTCAATCCCCCCTCCCCCTTTCCCGTTCACAGCAGAAGCCAACCCGAGAGCAGCGACCGGGCCCTCCTCCCCCTCGCCCTGGGAGGGCGCTCACCTTGGGCGGGTGGCTGCCGGGAGTTGGGGGCAGCGCCGGTCTCACGGCCGACGCGTCTGCTCTCTGGCTCCCGCCCAGACGGCCAAGGCGACCTGCTGTGACGGCAGTGGGGACCAGGGCTCTCAGGTGCCGAGTACGGAACTGCACCCGCCCCCCTCCTGGCGTAGCGTCTCCCCTACCGGGCCCCCTCCCCCCGCCCTGCCCCGCTCCCCTCCTCCTCTGTCCACCGCCCCCGCCCCCGCCCCCGCCCGGCCTCGGTGCCGACCCTGTCTGTGCCGCCCGCCGGCGTGCTCAGCAAGGAGCCCGGGCGCGCCAGCCAGTCTCCCGCCTCTCTGGCCCCGCGCCGGCGAAGCCCCTGCGGGAGCTGGGCTGGACCGGCTTCTCGCAGCGCGGGGTTATCCCGGGGCAGACACCTGCGGCTTCTGCAGGAACACGAGTTCCTTGGGAACTGCCCGGCGAGCCAGAGCGCGCTGTCCGCTCGCTGCCCGGGCGCGGAGGCCGGGGGCTCCCCTCCCCGTATCCCTGGGGTCTGGCCCAAGCCCCCGTCTCCAGGGTCCCCGCCCGGGGTGCGTTTCCTAACCTGGACTTCCAGGGCGGCGGCGGGGGCTGAGTTCACCCCGCAGACGCTGCGTCCGGTCCGACAGCAGCAGCGCCGGGAGCAGCCCCAGAACGGACTCACAGCTCCAGACTGCACCTCTGAAAAGCGACCTGTCACCAGCACATCTGGTCATACTCGGCCGAGCTGCGGGCCAGGAATAAAGGGGTGGACCCGCCGCCCACTCAGCCCCTCCTTCCCTTCACGCCCACGCCCTCGGGCCCACGGGAAGCGCTGGGGCCCCCTCCCAGAACCGAGCGAAGTCCTTTTCGTGGGCTGCGTAGGCGCAACGGAGCTGAGGGCTTGCCTCGAAGCGGTTCCCGAAGTTTCCTGACTGAGGAGCGGCCCCACCGCGGGGCACAGGTGTCGGGCTCCCGCTCCGAAGCCCTAGTACCACGGCAAACGCGGCCCAACGCGGCACGGTGGCGGTGCACCGCTCAGCTGGGCTCTTGGGAAGTGATCCACCTGGGCCGGGCCCAGCCTGGGCGGCTCTGGAGAGGGCCAGCGGCCAGGAGAGGTTATTGCTCTCTGGTTACTGAACTGGTCGCAGTCCTTACCCTCACTCCAGACCATGCCGCGGTAGAGTCCCCCGGCCTTGGCCCGTCGGGGTCCTACAGAGATGGGGGGTCATCCTAGAGCCAGCCTGTCCCCCTAGAGCGAAAGAGAGCTCGTGAGTGTCTTGAAGGGAATCGGGATAAACAAAGCAGAACCGGGGATAACTGTGTATTACCAAGCTTGCAGGGTGTTTAGGATTTGATTCTCAACTGTCTCAAAGTGCACCAGTCACGGAAGTGGAAAATGGGGTTCTGTTCCCAGACACCTTCGCTCCACCCTCATGTCACTTTCCTTCTGCTTCCCCAGTGGGTGGGTGATGCCCACTCCCCCGCGTGTACTGGGAGCCTGTGAGATCACAGCTGCACCTATGTCAGAGCATCTCGGTTGGCCTGCTTGGCACCAGTACCCTGATGGCCTCCAGAGAGCTCAAGCTCCACGCGCCCTGAGCTGAGCTCCTGGTCATCCCCTGAACCTGCTCCTCCCATAGTCTGCCACCTCAGTTCTTGGTGGCTGGCTCCATCCTGCAAACTGCCGAGGCTGAATTCTCTACAGTCTTCCCGGATTCTCCTCTTTTGCTCACACCCTGCATCCAAAGAAGTGGAATATTCTGTTGTCTTTTCAAAATGCACCTACAATCCCAGCCTTCTTTCCTCCTCCACAGCTACACTCTGGGCCCAGCCACCAGCATCTCCCACCTGAGTGGTTCCAGCAGCCAATTAATAGGTTGCTCTGTCTCCTACCTCCCTCGTCCCCCCTCCCCCACCCCAGTATCTCAGTCTTTCCATTCTCCATGCAACGGTGGTGGCTCCCCATTTCACTCAGTAAAAGCGCTCAGTAGTGCTTCTGGTGGCCTAGCAGACCTGCATGCCATACCCTCCCCTGCTACTCTGCTCCAGGCCTCCTGACTTTTTTTCAGCACACCAGGCATGTTCCTCCTTAGGGCCTTTGCACTGGTTGTTCCCTCGGTTGGAATGCACTTTCCCAGATATCCACTGGGCTGGCTCCCTCATTTCCTTTCATCTTGACACAAATGTCACCTGGCCACCCTATGTAACATTTCAAAGCCCCACGCCCATCTCTGGCACTTCCTCTCCCCTTCCCTGCTTTGTTGTCTCTTCAGTAGTACCACTAGCTGACCTCCTCTAGAGGTTACACCCCCAGCCGGCTGTGATCAGTGCCTGTTTTGCTCACTGCTGTATTCCTAGCTCCTGGCACGGTACCTGGCAGGGAGGATCTGCTCAATGAATGTTAGCAGGATTCTATTTTCCTGGAACTTTTCAAGAAACTCTGGGGGCCACTAGATTGTACACTCACACTGGGGAAGGGGCCCATAGCTGTCATTACATTTTCAGGAGGGTCATGACCTCCTTAAGAAGGCTGGAGGTCAGGCAAAGAGCTTTGTGTTAGCTTCGTGAAACCAGTCTCAGGTCAGATTACCAAGGCGTGCCATGGCCCAGATTGTTGCGGTTCTTTCAGTGACTGTTGGAAACAGAGGTTCCCTTGTGGTTGTCACCTTGGGTACTCCAAGGCTGATGGAGAAATGGGAGAAAAGGCTGGAGACAGTGAAGGTGAGGGTTTTCTCCTCATTGAGTAGACTGGCTATGAGACCCTTTTGTGACCCCAAATGTGGACCAAGTCTGGAGCTAACAGCTCCCTCCATTTATTGAGGTGTATGTACCATGTGCTTATCTGCAGGAGTCCAAGTACCCGATGAGGCATGAGTCATTGTCATCTCTGTGCTCTAGATGAGGAGATGGGAGGCTTGGAGAGGTGAAAGGACTTACCCAGGGTCACACGGCCATGTGGCTACTCACGTTTAGCGTGTGCAGTCCTGGCCAGTGGGTCCAGGCAAGGAAAGGAACCCACAGGTTCTCCAGGGGCTGCTCTTCTCCAGGGGGACTCTCCTGGCCCTGTTGCTGAGAAGCTACCAAGCAATGGGTCAGGCTTTTAGGCTGTGGGGGTCCAGGGACATCATGTCCAGGCCAGTGTGGGCCCTGCCTTTGGTCTGATCCAAACTTGGAGCTCAAGAGATATGAAAACCATCAGCAGCCATCTGTCATTCATAGTCTTGTGAACATACACTTTTCCCCACGTTCACGTGACGGATGTTACCTAGGCAGCCTCTGGAATTCTGCGTGTGGCCTGCACAAGTAGGAGTCCATGAAGAACGGGCATGCTGACTGCAGGCAAGAGACACACATCCAGTGGCTCTGTTCACTGTTACTCCCTTGCTCCAAAGCCTCCTGTGGCTCCCTACTGCCAACGGCACTAGATCCCAACTGTTCAGCCTGGCGTTCCACAGGTAAGCCCCAGCCGCCAGGTCCAGATACACCTTCTGGTGTTTTCACACGTGCTTCTGGGCTTCCTGCCTGACTGGACTGTTACTTGGACACCAAACAATTCCTGGTTCTTCCCACCTCTGTACTTTTGCTCATGCATGTCCCCTGCCTAGCATGCCAGCTGCCTGTCAAAATCCCACCTGACCTGCAGGGCTCATCTCAAAAAGGCTGCTCCTCCGTGGAGCCTGGCCTGAGTCACATCACAGCACAGCACAATGCCCTCTGTATCTCTCTGGCTCTGGAAGCCTTGGCCCTCAGCTATTCCTGTTCCACTATTTTATCAGAGACCTTTAGGGGTACCCCAAACCTCCCTGATGAGATCATGGCTGACCCATGTCTTGGGCAAAGGGAGGTTCAGGGTGACCTCCAAATGTCAGAATCCAGATCCAGAGGGAAGAAATTGGGTGATGTATGTGGCAAGGCTCAGCACAGGGTCTGATGTTTCCCCCTAGTTCCCCCGACCTGCTGCACGTGTACAGAGGCTGCTGGCTGTGCCCACCTGGAGATCACCCCCTCCCTCTGCTCCCCCTACCTCTCCCCTGGCTCCTGGCTCCCTGCAGCCCTGCCCCACCTATGCAGAAGTCACACCCTACAGCCCAGGCTCTCAGCTCTAGGTTCCCGGAGCATTCGCTCAGGGCTTGTTAACTCCTCCTCTGCACATAGTCCTAACCCTGATGAACCGTGTTTTTTGATCACAGCAGACTCGGGCCACAACCAGGACAGACGAATGCCTGTGGGGAGACCCAGGGTGGTGACTGCCTCATATAGAGTGAGTGTGACTTGCCCTGGGAGACTAGAGGCCCTGCTGCAGATCCAGGTTCTGCCCTTTTAGCCGTATAAGCTCCTGAGCCTCGGGTGTCTCCTTTGGAAAATGGGGTCATAGTAGTACCTACCTTACTGGGCAGAGTTGCATCCCTCTATTCATAGGACCACCGTTGGCAGGGTGCCTGGCTGGTACATCCCAAGACAGGAAGCAGGTATTGAATCTAAGATGTTGAATTTAAGATGAAACATACTAGGAGGAAAGCCTGGTCCCACACGGAGGTCCAAACCCCGTGTGATATTGAGCAAACGGTGAGCATTTTGCTATGTCTGGAAAAGGTGAGTCTGTGCTGAGTAAGGAGCCAGACTAGGACACATGTGGAGGACACGTGGTATTTGGCCCTGGTGGGGTGGAGGAGAGCCACTGGGAAATCATTTTTGAGTTGAATTCTTTCTCTTCACCGTGTTGTTCTTAAACATTTTTCATTTTCTCTGGGAAGGTGGTGGTGGTCATAAGCATTTTTAAGACTCACAATGGAAACAAATGGGAAATTGTTAAAATATTGATTGTAATTTCCTGGCAACTTCACTGATTTAAAGAAATAGGAACCTTTAAGGAAAAAGCCCTCATTAGCAAGCGAGCAGTTAATTAACAGGCTGCAGAGCGGCTTGCATCGATTTCACCAGGAAACCACAAAGCTGTGGCTACAAGTCAATTTTCCCCCTGCAACTCCTTGCTTACCACAAATGCCACTTCCAGAATGCCATAGGTCGTACCGTGAAAGCATAGATAAAGATGGGAAAGAGTGATTGACACAGAGATGGATAAATAATTTAGGGAATTAATGTAAATCCAGATGGTTGCCCGGTTTCCTCTTGCACCATACATGCAACTGAAAGACATTGTCAAAGCTTTTCTATAGAAAAAAGTATGCAGATGGCTTGCTAATTATTACTCTTTATGCAATGACATTTTTTTTTCCAACAGCACAGGCACGACTCAGGCCCCACGTGGGAAGAGGCTCCATCTACTATTCTAGGACCCTTCTGACCATTTGCAATTTTGTGATTAAAACACACACACGCGCACGCACACACTCACGCAACAAAATCCTGGCCTGTGGCTGTCCTAGCAACCAGCTAAGCTGCTGCTGCACCATCACTACAACTGTTCGGAAGGTTAATACGACCTAACACCAGGGAACCAGCCCAGAGCCCAGCATCTAGCAGGCACACTGTCCAGGTAGACGTTGGGAGCAAAACCGGACAACGTGCCCCGCCGTTCTGGGTTTGGAAAACACAATCATATTAACAATAAAAGCAGATAAGACTCTGGACACACCTACTCTGCTCCAGGCACTAGGCTTCACATTGTGAGCTCAATGAAGTCTCATCAAAACTAATTTCCGAGCTGAGCAAACTGAGGCTCAGAGAGGTTCGGCAATTTGCCTGACATCACACAGTTTCTCACTGATGAAACCAAGATTTGAATCTCCTAGGCAGTCAGGGACCTGGCAACCTCCACAAAATCCCATTACGACAAAGTTCAGCAGGGAGATGGGAAGTAACGCACACTAACACGCACTCTGCCCTGAGCTTTGCCACTTGGCTGGCTGGCACCAACTCATAAGAAAGAACTGGGACACATTCAGAAATTTTGTGAACCTGTTGATGGCTCTTTGGTGGCTTGGAACTGGCCATGGCAGGAGTAGCTACACCACAGAAATGGGCAAATGCTGCAAAGCAGGGTTTGCTGTTAAACATTTACCAACGTACCACGGCACGCCGGTGTTAGAGCCAGACAGGCTGGTTCCCGTCCTGGGCCCACCTCTTACCGTGTGGCCTGGGCCAAGTTTCCTAGTCTGCAAAATGGACATAATAGTGCCTGCCTGCCTCCTCAACTTCTTGCAAGCATTAAATATAATAATCTATGTAAAGCTCCTAGCATGGTAGACGTCATGGGGCTAGTGTTGGTAGCAGAAATAAGTATACTGCGACCCCCACTAATTACCGTTGCTACGGCTACGGCTATTACCACCATTGTTGCGATGTTAGGCACTCACCGCCTTCATCTAGAGTACAGCAACATGTCCTAAGTTAGCCTCCCCACCTCCGGTCTTGTCCCCTCTGATGGATCCCCCTCACAGATGCTAGGGTAAATTTCTAGAATCCAGATCTCACCTCATTCCTCCCTTGCTCAAAATGTTTCTCTGGCTCCCTATTACCCTCAGGGAAAAGTTGCTGCTCCAAAATACCAAAATCTCTTCATCTGCTTGAGCTGTCATAACAAAGCACCACAGACTGGGGGCTTCAGCACCAGAACTGCGCTGTCCCGGGGCTGGGGGCTGGAGGTCTGAACTCAACGTGCTGGCGCCATCTGAGGGCTGTGAGGGAAGGAGGGGTTCCAGGCTTCTCTCCTTGGCTTGCAGATGGCCATCACCCCCTGTGTCTCATCACATTGCCTTCCTTCAGTGCACACCCTGAGTCCAAATTTCCTCCTTTTTATGAGGACACCAGTGGTATTGGATTAGGGTCCCACCCTACACCAGTATCACCTCACCTTAACTTTAATTAATGATCTCTGCAGTGATCCAGTTTCAGATAAGGTCACATTCTGAAGGACTGGCAGTTAGAACTTCAACATATGAATTTTCACGGGACATAATTCAACACATCACAGTCCACCCTCTGGCCCCTCAAAGTTCACATGTCCTTCTTGCATGAAAAATACATTCAACATCCTATCCCAACATCCCCAAAAGTCTTAACCCAATTCAGCATCAACTTGCAGTCCAAAATCTCACCCAGATGTCATCTGAATCAGGTATGGGTGACACTCGGAGTATCACTTATCCTGGGCCAAAATTCCTCTCCATTTGGAACTTGTGAAACCAAGCAACAAGTTATCTGCTTCCGAGAGGGGTGCAATGGTTATGTTTATGTGTTAACTTGACTGGGCTATGGGAGGTGCAGAGAGCTGATAAAGCCTTATTTCTGGTTGTGTCTGTGAGGCTGTTTGTGGGAGATATTTGCATTTGGATCAGTAGACTGAGTAAAGAGCTGCACCCGCGCCCATGAGGGTGGGCGCCATGCACTCCCTTGAGGGCCCAAATGGAACAGGTGAAGGAAGGGCAAATTCCCTCTCTCATCTTGGGCTGGGATGACCAACTCTTCCTGCCCTAGAACTTCAGAGCTCCTGGTTCTCCTACCTCCAGACTCTGGGACTTACCCCAGTGGCTCCCTGGTTCTCAGGCCTCTGAACTTGGACTGAATTCTACCACCGGCTGTCTTGGGTCTCCAACTTGCGGATGGCAGATGGTGGGACTTCTTGGCCTTCAAACCATGGGAGCCAATTTCTATCATGAATCTCCTCTTCTCTCTCTTTCTCTCTCTTGCCTCCTGTTGGTTCTGTTTCTCTGGAGAACCCTGCCTAATACAGTGGGACAGGCAGATAGCCGTTCCCTTTGCAAAAGGGAGAGATCGGAAGGAAAATTGGAATCACGGGTCCCAGGAAAGTCTGAAACCCAGCAGGGCAAATTTCATTTGATTTTAAGGCTTGAGAATCATCCTATGGCTCAATGGTCTGCCCTCTGGATTTGTCCCTCAGCCCCCAACAAAGACACCTCATGCGGTGGACACAGCAGACAACTGGTTGTTCCAAAACACATTGTTCTTTCCCACGTCCATGCTGGGCGTTCCGTATTGCCTCTGGGCTGCAGAGGGCCCTTCTTTTCCTGCTCCCTTGGGGCCCTCCTCTCTGCCATCAGGCCTCAGCTGAAGCCTCAGTTCTTGCCAGTGTGGCCTTCATTGATCGCCCCCCACCCCAGCCCTTGAGGCCAGGAGAAGGAGCTGCCTCTTTATGGAAAGCACCGGCGTGCGAGCTGACGCTGTGAGGTCTTCACCACCCGGGCCTGTAACTGCGGGTCCACCTGCCTCCCTGCTAGCCTGGGTGCAGCCCGATCTCAGGCACCAGCTCTTGTGTCTCCTGTCTTTTCAGCTTGGGGCTGGGTGCAGGGCTGCTGTGCGATGGAGGAATGCCTGTGTGTCTGAGAGATGAGCTGCACAGAGGAGGCCTTTTCTGAACACAGACCCCTGGACTTGGACTGGACACTCTTAGGAGGGCCAGGGCGAACCGACTCCCATTCATCATTAGGGACGACAGATGTACGGCACATCAGGGCTGGAGGGGCCCTTGACAGCAGGGCTGACACCTGACACACATTAACTCATCAGATCCTCACACCGACCCTGCGACAGATCACACAGCACAGTGGAAAAGCAGGCAACCGGGATCCAGCCTGCTTGCCCTCCAGGCTTTGCCACTTACCCGCTGT
Organism: Camelus bactrianus; assembly: GCF_048773025.1. Lineage (NCBI taxonomy): Eukaryota > Metazoa > Chordata > Mammalia > Artiodactyla > Camelidae > Camelus > Camelus bactrianus. Next base: position 114,209,743 of record NC_133575.1, on the reverse strand, counting down.
GTGACTTCAGGCAGCTTGCTCCCCCTCTCTGTCCCTCTGTTTCCTCCTCTCTAAAATGGGGCTCTTTGGGGTACCTACCTTGCAGCGTTGGAGTGAAGATTCAGTGAGTTCCTATCTGCCAGGTGTCAGCAGTCATTCAGCTTCAGCTGGTTTCTCACTGCTGCTGCCGCCGATGCTTGCTGAGGACAAAGTGTGCTCATCCACCTGGTGACAGGGCTGGGTAATGCGGTCCCCAGGGCCCCTCCAGCTCCCAAGCACAGTACATCTGTCCTGTACATGAAATGACGTTAGTGCACCAACAGTCAATGTGGACAAAGAGATGGGGGGACAGTGACACCGGATGTTGGTGATGGCAGCTCCATCAACTGATAAGAGGTCTGACCTGGGAGGCAAGACTCTGGCTTCTCTGCTCAATCCTGGGACTGCCCCAGCATGGGACCTGGGGCAAGCGCCCTTCCCTCTCTGGGCTTTACTTCTGGCTCTCCGCAGGCTTGGACCTCCCATGGGCAGCCTTTTCCAGAAAGGCCTGCCACCTGCCCTGGTGATCAAGAGACCAGTCCTGGGCTGCACGCAGCCACCAATTGTGTTGGAGCTGGACCTATGCCTCCACTATCCTGCCTCCCGGGCCCACACCGAGTCAGCCAACAGGGAAGTGCTGCTGCCTTGAGGAATGGGTGCAAATCCACCTTTTGCAATTTGAGTAATGAAACCAAAGGGCAAGGCAGCGGCTTGTCACTCTTTCCTGCGACCTGGGACATTTGTCTCCTCAGCCCTTTCTCTTGAGCACACAGCCAAGAAGATGTTTCGCTACCCAAGTGCATTCTCTCTGGGCACCTCTTCACTGCCCCAGTGCCTTTGGACCTATGACGTGGAGCAGTCTTTTTTTTTTTTTTTTTTTTGCCCCAGAGATGCTGCTGGAGGCTCTTCAGAGGTGGCACTATATGGGGAATTACGGTACTGGGCATTTGCCAGGAGGAAGAGAGTGTGTGCTTTAACATGGGACTGAAATGTCCCTGCTGTTCAGAGAAAGGAGATTCAGAGAAGAAGACAAACTCGGTGCCTTTTGCAGCAGCCAAATTTCCATCTCATTGCTGTGTGCTGGCAACGTGATGCCCAGAGTCAGATCACGCAGGCTGGTGTCACGTTGCATCTGCGGTAAAATAAACAGCTTTAGGAATCAAGCCCCCTGAATGGGGTGGCAGACGCCTGGCTGACTAGAAGGATGGTGGTGATCACTTTAGAGCTGTGGACTTCTAAGCAAGCTAGATATGGGTCACACTGAGCCTGGAGCAGGGCTCAACCTCTTCCCCGCCCTGCCCCTGTCCCTAGCTCTGTCCCACAGAAGCCCTCCTTCCCAGGACGCATCATTGTCCATTCCAGAGTCCTGGCCCTGTCTGTGAAGCCACAGACACACATTGGCTCTTCAATCCTGAAGAGCAGACATGGCAGCGTGCCACTTCATGGGCACCACCCCACCATGCCACTCCGTGGGCTCAGTGAGGCTGCGCGAATCAGGGCTGAAGACTCAAGAAAGTTCTTTCATGAGGGATTGCACTTCCCTCTAGTAAGCTGACTGGCAAGCGAATGTTTCCTACCCCTGATGGAGGCAAGAACCAGCTGTCCCCTGCCCGATTCCATGCCAAGTCCTGCTCTCTGCTCGGGTCTTGTTCTTGCTAATGAAATGGCCGTTTTGCCTGGGGTCACATTACTTAGTGATGGATTTGTGATTGTTGATTTTCAGTTGTGGTTTCCTGGGACTGTGGGATGAAGCAAATCGAAGGCGTCCTGCCTGTTGATCTCCATCCATTTGCTTGAGGCCACGAGCTCGGATATAGCAGCTCCTCCACTGCCGAAAGTCCTGCTTCCAGCCACTCAGTACCCTTCCACTCACTGTCTCCTGAAGAACCTCCGTTCCACTTCCTCCGAAGCCTCAGCTATAGGCGGGAGTGGACAGGACTTTAAGTGGCTGCCCTGGTGATTTTCTTTTTTTATGGCTCTGCTTGGATCCTGTTCACACCTCTCAGGACGCACTCTGCCCCCTTTTCCCCCAGAGGCTTCCCTCTTTCTTCATTTAAAAATAATTTTTTGGGTGGGAGGTAATTATGTTTATTTATTTACATAATTTTTAATGGAGGTACTAGAGTTTGAACCCAGAACCTTGTGTACGCTAAACACACGCTCTACCACTGAGCTATACACTCCCTTCTCCTTTATTCCCTCTTAAAGGGTCCTACTTTGTTTGAATGGTCCATTGTCCCTCAGCTTGGAAAGTGGTGGCCTCCGTCCCCTGGCAAGAAGGAAGCAGAAGCCTCTGGGCCAGTAGTCCGTATTTCCTGTGGTCTTGGTCCTTCCTATCACCAGGCTCCTGGGCCTGGAAAGAATCCTAAGTCAGAGGGTTTGACTCCTTTCCCAACCCTGTCCTGCAACATGACTCCTAGCTCCAGCATCCAGCCCGAAAAGGAGCAGGCATCATACACTAGCTCCTGAGTGTCTCCTAAGCACCTTGCTCTATTTATTTATTTATTTGATTGACATATAGTCAGTTTACAATGTTGTGTTAATTTCTGGTGTACAGCAGAGTGATTCAGTTATACATATATGTCTGTCTCTATATATATTCATTTTCATATGCTTTTTTGTTATAGCTATTACAAGGTATTGCATATAGTTCCCTGTGCTATGCAGTAGGTCCTTGCTGTTTATCTATTTTATATATAGTAGTGTGTATCTGCTAATCCTGAACTCCCAAGTCATCTCTCCCCCACTTCCCCTCTGGTAACCATGTTTGTTTTCTATGTCTGCTGAGCACCTTGCTCTAGCACCACCACACCAGTCATGAAAGAAAGATCTGTTAAAAAAAAAAAAAAAAGGAGGGCTGCTGACACCTCTTATACTCCATATCAAGTCTGCTTAGCCTCACATGTCTCTTACTCCAGCCACCTCTGAAGAAACCGGTTCTTTCTGGGTGGGGTCCAACCAACTTTATGCAGGTACAGCTTGCTAGCATCACCACTCGCTTACACCACAGGCCTCTATTCTGGGCTTTTCCCTTGATGCTGTGGTGTGGAGTACCAGGAGAGCTTGCTTGGTATGAGCACATGCCACATGCAGGGGAGTCAGTTTCCCATTGAGGTAGACTGGCCAATGGGGAAGGGAGATGGGAGATAACTGCTCTTCCTTCCGCCCCCTAGTTTTGAGACATATTTCATTTGGCTTCTCAGAGGGTTATGAGGCATCATCAGACAAGTAGTCACACACCACAGTGCATAATTAGACATCACATCTTTGTCTTGGTTCTTCCTCCTTCCCTGTTTTGTCCCCCAGTCCAACCCCATCCCCCACCCCTGCATCTCTCACTCTTGCTCACTGGGATTCCATTTCCCAATAAGATACTTGCATATAACCCTTTGTCTTCTGCCCTGCTTTTCTGGGAAGCCAGATAGTTGGTACTATGAAGGGCCGGGGAAATCTTGAGAATGGGATTGTGGAGTGGGGTCTCTAACCAGTCAGATGGTAATAAGGACCCTCCTTTCTGGTGGGAAAAGGGGTGGTGATAATCTCTGACACGCAGTGGCATCACAGACATTCAGATTCTCCCCTGTGAAGTGCGCAGATCGTAAGGATTTAGGGGCTGTTTGGCTTTGGTTACTTTGAGAAACTTGCAGTAAAGAAAACGACAGGCTGGAATTAGCCCACCATCAGTTCAAAACACCCTGTGGAAACTGGACAGAAGCATTTGAAGGGCTCCTCATCTCCTCCAGCAGTAGGGCAGACCGTGATGAAAATCAGACCGAACGTCAGATTTTAAGAGTAGAATGTTGCAAAGAAGATTAAATACAGCCTCAGTGGCTTTCTATATCAAGGTTTTGATGGGAAACCAGTGGGACCTGAGACCTGGAACATGGACATTTGAGTGGATAAGCCTGAGAATCTTGAACCCCCATATTCTCCAGAACTCTCCCTGCTGGCAGCCTCTTTTCTTTTGTCCAATGAGAGCAGCCTGCCCCTGCATGGAGACCCTGCAATGACCTCACCTGACATCAGTGCCTTGCAGGCTGGTCTTCTACCTCCACTACCTCCCATTGCCTTCAAGGCGCTAACCAGTGTCAGATCTCAGGATAGCCCAAGCTTTGAAGTACAATTCTTGTTCTGAAAGAAAAGAGACTGGTTAAAATATGATAGCAAGATTTGGAACAATGCTTATGGGAGTTGGCTATTGAAGGTGTTGGACCCAGGAAATAGATAGGGGAGGATTTATTGACATAGTGACACTGGTTTGTACCCAGGGTTTCAGTGTTCAAACAAAGACATTAGGAGAGGGTCCTAATACTCTTCTGGGTTGCTCTTTGAAACTTGGACATGACAATAGCCTATAATGAGTGAGATGGAGTTGCCGTGGCTTTCTTGGTACGGTAGCATAATGTTCAGAGAAGCATTAGAATGGATATATTATGTGATATCAGAAAACCTACCATTTGACTGTGTTCCTCTGGGTGAGGAGAAGAACACTTCTATTAGCAAGGCAATATATGAGAGCGGCACTAGTATATTTGAGAATCTTGGTAGGTAACTGTCCTCTCCAGGTTGAGTATTACTGTAGGAGTTACCACCATGGAACTGGGTTCCCTGGTAACTGTGGAGATGAGGTTGACTGTAGAATGGCAGAGGCCGGGTGGCAACACTTAGCCTTTACTATAATGGGAAGCAAGGTCAGAGTAGCACCTGGGGTGCCGTACATGCAAGGATCTGTCCAACGACCAACAGGCATTGTGTGCCTAGGACAGATCAGTGAAGAGATAACTAGAGTGTCATTTGGTTAATACAAGTTTGAAAAAAAATCTAAAGTTTATGAGCAGAAGATGGATGTCAGAGACAACAATGGAAAACTCAGTTTCTTTCTTTTAAATTTTTTTAAAACATTTTTATTGATTTATAATCATTTTACAATGTTGTATCAAATTCCAGTGTAGAGCACAGTTTTTCAGTTATACATGAACATATATATATATATATATATATATATATATATATTCATTGTCACATAATTGAAGTATAGTCGATTTACAATGTTGTGTTAGTTTCTGGTGTACAACATGGTAGCACAGGGAACTATATTCAGCTTCTTTTTTGTAAATTGAAGTATATTGCTGTACAATATTATATAAGTTACATCTATACAATATGATGATTCACAATTTTTAAAGATTATATTCCATTTATAGTTATTATAAAATATCAGCTATGTTTCCTGTGTTGTACAATGTATCCCGTGGCTTACTTTAAATTTTTATTATTTTTTTGAGGGGAGAAAGTAATTAGGTTTATTTATTTATTCTTGGGGGAGGTACTGGGCATTGAACCCAGAATCTCATGCATGCTAAGCATGCTCTCTACTACTTGACCTATACCCGCCCCATCTTGTAGCTTATTTCATACCTAATAGTTTATGCCTTTTAATCCCCTACTCTACCTTGCCCCTCCCCCTTCTGTTTCTCCACTGGTAACTACTAGTTTGTTCTCTATATCTGTGTGTCTGCTTCTTTTTTGTTACATTCACTAGTTTGTTGTATTTTGTAGATTCCACATATAAGTGATGTCATACAATATTTGTCTTTCTCTGCCTGGTCTATTTGACTTAGCATAATGCCCTCCAAGTCCATCCATGTTGTTACAAATAGCAGAATTCCATTCTTTTTTATGGTTGAGTAGTATCCCATTGTGTGGAGCTATAGCCACACAAAGAGGTATACATATATTTCACTTTGTCTTTATCCTTTCTTCTGTTGATGGACACTTAGGTTGCATCCATACCTTGGCAATTGTGAATAGTGCTGCTATGAACATTGGGGTGTATATATCTTTTTGAATTAGAGTTTTTGTTTCTTTTGGCCATGTACTCAGAAGTGGAACTGTTGAATCATACGGTAGTTCTATTTTTAGTTTTTTGAGAAACCTCCATACTGTTTTCCACAGTGGCTGCACCAATTTGCATTCCCACCAACAGTGTACGAGGGTTCCCCTTTCTCCACATACTTGTCAGCATTTGTTATTTGTGGTCTTTTTGATGATGGCCATTCTGACAGGTGTGAGGTGATAGCTCATTGTGGTTTTGATTTGCATTTCCCTGATGATTAGCGATGTTGAACATCTTTTCAAGTGCCTGTTGGTCATCTGTATGTCTTCTTTGGAAAAATGTTTAATCAGTTCTTCGTCCATTTTTCAATTGGGTTGTTTGGGTTTTTTTAAAATAATATTGAGTTGTATAAGTTTTTATATATTTTGGATATTAACCCCTTATCTAACATATTATTCACAAATATTTTCTCCCATTCAGTAGATTGTCTTTTCGTTTTGTCAGTGCTGTGCAAAAGCTTTTAAGTTTAATTAGGTCCCATTTGTTTATTTTTGCTTTTATTTCCTTTACTTTAGGTGATGGATTCCCCCTCGCCCCCCCAAAAAAATTACTGTGATTTATGTCAAAGAGTGTTCTGCCTATGTTTTCCTTTAGGACTGAAAAACTAAGTTTCTTATTCAGCTTCCAGATCTACATCACTTCCCAAACCGAGAGCCCAGACTGAAGGAGAGACTGGTCTCCTTGTGGAAGAACCCTACAGTGGCACAATAGCTACATGTGACAAATATGCTCCCAGTCCTTCCCCAAAGGGCCCTGAGGACACTTGTGAAGGTAATTGTGCTAGGGAAAGGGAAGTACTTACACTTTTTGAGAACTATTGGATACAGGGTATGAACTTACACTAGCATCAGGAAACCTAAAATGCTATCATGGTTTTCTTGTTAGAGTGGGGACTTACTGAAGTCAGATAACAAATGGAATTCTGGCCCAGTGGTCTAATGAGTCTGTGGACCCATCCTGTAGTCATTTACCCTGCTCCCAAGTATATAATTGGCATGGACACTTTTAGCAGCTATAAGAACCCTGACGTTTGTACCCTGACTAGGATTTGCTGGGATTACTGTGTATCCAGTCCCTTGTAGCAGCAGGTGTAGTAGAACAGCCTGTTAAAAGCTTATCCAAGATGCCAGCTCGAGCACAGCATGCTGTTGCGGTGCTGTCCTGCAAGATACAGTAAGTACACGGATCCGGTGGCTGCTGTATGGTCCGCAGTAGCTAGAACGCACAGATCTGGAAACCAAAGCCTGGATGTAGGAGCGGACTTTTTCACCATCACTCCCAGTGACCCATGTGCTGAATTTCTGCTTCCTGTCCCTCATGCCTTAGTCTCCAGCACATTAGAGGTTCTGGTTTGATGGGACGGAATGTTTCCACCAGGGGTCATAGTAAGGATTCCATGGAACTTGAAGCTGCAATGATCATCTGGTCAGTTTGGGTTTCTCATGCCAGCAAAGAAGCAGGAAAAAAAGGAGGGGTTAAAGCTGCTGTCATACAATGGTGGCAGGGAGGAATGTGTCTAAGGCCCAGGGAATTCAGTGGGGATGTGCTCTTGGCGCTTCTGTGTCTAGTAGTAAAGGTGAACGGGCAATTGCAGGAGCCATGGCTCACTAAGGGCAAGGCAGCTAAGGGCTTAGGGTCCTTGGGGATACGTGCCTGAGTCGCCTCTCCAGGCAAGCAACAGAGAGCAGCCAAAGTAATGGAGTGAGGAGGAGAATGATGGTGACTAGCGATTATGGCCCAGGCCCACCAACTCTCTTGCGCTAAGTCTTTGCAGAGATTGCAGCCGGTCACCACCCTGAAGGGGCCTCTGGGTAGAGTGGTCTTGGACTTTGAACGTCTTTAGGAACAAGTGAGAGCATTTTATTTTCTCAAAAATGGAGGCCTCTTATGGTAATGTGAAAACTGGGTACAGTGGAGGATACCAGGCAATCTGAGGGGTCCAAGGAGTAGGCTGTATTAGACAGCTTTTGCGCCCCACTTCAGATTCTCTTGGCCATGCCCATCTCTTATTCCAGCCACTGCTGTGGAGACCAGCTCCGGGAAACTCTGAGCACCTTCATGCTGGTGCAACCTGCCTTGTGGCGCCTGTGATGCCTGCCTCTCCCCTCCCTCCTTGGGCTTCTCTAATGCTGGAGGATGGGTCATCGTGGGAACCCAGCACCCACGCATGGGCACCCTGGTGTGTGGGGAGTTAACACCCCGTGAAATAACTGCTTCCCTTTTTATTCTGATGTAGATGATCTCGAGATGCATTTGATACGATTCTTAGACGACTCTGTAAGTTCGAGAAGCTAGTTGCCTTTCATGGCGGCCAACTTCATCAACACACTCTTGTATCGACTCTCCTTCCTTCCCTGTGTTGCTCCCCTGCCTTTCACTTCTGTTCCCTGAGGGTCATTCTCCCCTCAACAATACTCACACGTAAGCCTTTGTCTCAGTGTCGACTTTCTTGGGAGGGCAGGCTGAGAGTATGCAAGTGCCTGCCCTCACTGTGTTTCCAGACTGGTCGGGGCAGCAAACACAGGGCATTTGTATACCTGGGGTCACGTGTCCCATGCAGGGGCACTGCCCAGTACAGCAGGAGTGTGGGTGTTCACAGGAAACTTCAGCAATCTGAGGGGAGGCTTAGCAGGATATCCCTAAATTGTGATACGTGGAGCACGAGTAGAAGGTTTGCCAGAAGAAAGGGATGTGGGCTGGTGCTTTTGTGGGGAAAGTGTTTTTCAGGGGTCAGAGGAGTTGGGACTGCATCAGAGGTTGCTGGATGTTTCAGCCTTAGAAGCTGGGGGCAGGGGTTTGTGGGGATGTTGGGGGAGTGAGGGCAGCTGGAACAGAGCACTCTTTCTGGAAAAAGTGAAGCCCCGGAGGAGATGTGACAGGCAGGGGAATGGGTCACCATCCACAGCGGAAAGAGCAGCCCTTTTCCCTCCGAGGTTGAACAGAAAGAAGGAAGGGGCGGGGGGAGGGTGCGGTTATTTTGAAGAGGATCGGAAGATGGCAGCCTCAAGTTGGCTGACTTGGGTCTTCTCTGCAAAGCCCTAGCCGAGCCTCCCGAAAGCAGAGTCAGGGTGGGGCCAGGCCTGGAGGACGCTGGAGGCGAAGGCTCAGGACAGCTGCTGTGGGGAATTCCAGAGGGACTGCGTGGACAGAGGGAGAGCCCGGCCCTACCTGCCCACCAGGCGGAACAGGGCTTGGCACAGAGGGAGGCCGTGGGATGTTTGCTGCCTGTCACGGGGGTCGCCGTTTGCGGCCCGAGTTGCTCTGAGTTCACGCTGACCCTCGTCCACTTGAGCCATGTGTTGTTTTCCTTCTTACTGCTGCTCCCACTCTCAAATCCTCCCTCCTTTCCCCTCACCACACCCCCCACCGAGCCTTTCCCTGAGTTGTTCCTTGTGCAAGCAACAACTGGTCTCCGATCCCCCCCAAGCCACAACCCACATTCTTCAAATCGCAGCTGAAAGCCCCACCTCTAAGAAGCTATCTTTGTGATTAATGCCGACCATTCTCGATCCCCTCAGCAGGAGCCCTGGACCGGCCCTCTTGTCCAACGCACTCCTCTAATTCCTGGTGCTTTCCAGATTTAGCCAGGGCCCGGACACCATGAGTGCCTATCTCTGGGCCCATGTTAGAATGTCAGCTCTGAAGGGCAGGGGCTTCTCCAGTCTTCCTTGGGGCAAAAGAGGTCAAAGTTTTTTTGCAATTGAGCCCCATCCAGGAGGCCAAGATTATTCCAGGGGTTCTTAAGCCAACTCCAGACACCCCTAGGAAGTCCAAGGAGGGCTTTGGGCCATTCATGAGATCCTCGGATTTGGATGCAGACTATTTTGTGTGTATGTGTGTGTGCTCCCATGTGCTTTTCTGGGGAGATGTTTCCTAACTTTTTTTCAGCTCTTCAAAAAGATCTACAACTCCTGAACAGCCCAAGATCATTGCTGCAAACCTTTCTTGGAGGATGTAACCTGCAGTGGGCCTACACCTCACCGCACAACTCATCTGCTGTCAGAAGGTCGAGTCCAGACAGTCAAATATTTGCTGCTCCCAAGTCCCCAGGCCACTGCCAAGGCTGTTGTAGCCACAGTGATTTGTACTCAGCCAGGAGCCAATCTGTGACTCATAATATCCCCCAGTATCCCAATGAATGGATGACAACTGATAGCGACCCAAGCAGGTTTACGAATCTTATAGAAATTTAAAGAATATTAACTTGATGGAGATGGAAGGCCATTTAAAGGCCACCACATTCAATATTTTTAGAAATGTGCTCTATGGAACACATGTTTTACCAGATGTGACTAGAAGAGCTGTTCTAAGAGAAAAGGATTCTGGGATGAAAAAAGTTTAGGAGATCCTGGCTTAAACAATGTTAAATGGCTCTCTTTCCAGTACGACTTCTCAGAGTCTCCATTAGGTAGCGGAGGCTGTGAATTGCAGGTGGGAGGATGAGTGTTTCCCATCTACACAGTGCTCTGAAATCCCTTTGCAGAATATCTGTAACAGTCTTCTGTCGACCAGGTTCGTGTCGGAAACCATTCCCCGAGATTCGGGAAGTTCGTTCAGGCCCTCCTTAATTGGAGAACTCTGCTGGGCACACGAGCTTCCTTGGAGATGAGTCGGGGGGTTGGGGCAGATGCGGGCCTTCGGGCACCGTGCTCTGTCACTCTTCACCCCCTGCCCCTGGCCCAAGCTGCCAGTATTTATTTAACCATCCCTTGTGTAGGGCTTACTTCTTTCCCGATGCCGTTCTAAGCGTTTTACAATTACTCACTGTGTTCGGCAAGGTTCTCTGGAGAAACTGAGCCAGTAGGCTCTAAATATATAAGGACTATATTAAGGAATTGGCTCATGCAATTCTGGGGGCTGGCAAGCCCAAAATTTGCAGGACAGGCCAGCAGGCTTGAAATGCAGGCGAGGTTGATGCTGCAGGCTTGAAATGCAGGCGAGGTTGATGCTGCAGTCTTGAGGCAGAATTTCAACTGATTTGGGCCGGCGGCTAGCCAGTGACAAAGGCAGGCTAGCCAACTTCATGTGGCACAGTGACCACTCAGAGCAGCCTGTCGACCGACAGTAACAGGTCTCAGGACAGGAGCCCTGTGGCTCTCAGCGCAGGCTTTGGGAGCAAGGCTCAAGACCAGCCACAGCCTCAGGCTGAGGGGGCTGTTATGCACCCCCTCCCCAAGATTTTTCCACTGACAGAAGATGCTCCTATAAAGGCAGCAGAAACTTGGCACCTGTCTGAGCCTGTCCTACAGGGCTTTATTTGCCTGTGTGTTTGTTTGGATGTGTCTCTGGGTTGTGTTTCCCGGGCATGTGTACTCAGGCCTGTGGAGTGGGGACCCCAGACCTGCTGCCTGCTTGGCCTGCAGAGCTTCAATATCCCCCTGCTTCCAGCACTGCTCGGGAACCATCCCCAAGTCCTTGAGCTTGAACCTCAAGCCAAGACTATAGGCTACAAATAGCCCAAATGGGCACACTTCAGGGAAATGCCCCGAGGTGCCTCCCGTGCTGGCCCTTGGGCTATACTGCAGACCCTGTGCTCTGCTGAGGATCTGAGCTCAGCTAAGGCTGGGGCTGAGGGCTGATGAAGGACTGTACCTTGGGCTGGGCCTGTCATGGCAACCTCAGAAGACGCCTACCCCGCCCCCTCCTGCCTCCGTGATCACATGTCCGTGATCCCCAGTATGAGAGGGAGGGAAGACGAGAATGATCCTCACGGCGCTCTCCATTTTAAAACTGGTCTTCAATGGCAGATTTTGAAGCCTTCCTTGCTGGGTATAGATGGAGGCTTTCCAGAGGGCTCTATTGAGGATTCTTTTTCTGGAGTTGGGTCTCAGGAGCTGGCTATAGATGGCTAATGGCTAGGCGTGGCTTGTTTGCACACTTGCAGAAAACAAACAAACCCCCAAAGTAGGGCCCCCCATTCTAGGGGCAAGGGGTGGCAGCGTGAAGACACATCAGACTGGGGAGGATGAAGAACTCTGGGAGATGCCACCTCTAAGATGCCTCCCTCGCCTCCTCCTCCCTCCCTCCCTCCCTCCTTCTGTCGTCTGACCCCAGGCACAGGTCAACTGGAACAGCTGCACAGGGACAGCAGGCATGTTCCTTGGGATTGTCTGGGGAGGGGGTTGCACAGTAGACTTCTTCTCCGCCTCCTCTTCTCGTTGACTGCACACTCCTCCATTATTTTGGAAGGAAAAAGGGCCAGGATTCCAGGAAGAAGTACAAATGTGTTTTGACCTTGGAGCCCCAGAGCCATGGTCGCAGCCCGTCCTCCAAGCAAACTACAGTGGGGTGTGCTGCAGAGTTCGGCCACTCTTTCCTTCTGGGTCCGGGGGTGGTGGATCCTTGGGCCTCAACTCTGGTCACAGGGAATGCAGGAGACGCCTTGGAAGGCAGCCCTGATCAACACCAAATTTCGAAGGGAGGGCTGGCCCAGCCAAGGCACTCCAGGGAGGCCTCCTCTGCTGGGCTGTCTCAGGAAGAAGCACCTAGAAGCCTGAGTTCTTGTTTCTGCCTTTGGCCCACTGGGCTTCCATAAGTGGACTCCCTCAGGCCTGCACAGTTCTTTACAGATTACCAGACACGTTCTTGTCCATTCCATTCATCCATTCATCTGTGCATTCTTTTTTTCCTGATTGAAAAATAACATTGTTTTGTTGTTCCTTGAAACAGTGTGGAAGTGAGCTGAACTCTAAGCCCGCCAGTACATCTGTTTGTCCTTAACGTCCGCTACATACTTAGCAAGTGCCGGTGGTGCACTGGGCCTCGGAGGTGGAGTGACGATGAGATCCACCTCATCACTGCCCTCCTGATGCTTCCCATCCTGCAGGAACAAGGAATTCTAAGAGGGGTACATGTTTCAGAGGCTATGAAAGGCTACTGTAGCTCTGAAAGGGGGTGGGGACCACCATGCTTAAGACTGTGTGGTTAGAACCAAGCAGGGTGAAGCATTTGACCCCACGTGTCCTACCTCATTCATCCAATGAGCTTAGCCAGTGATGAGGTCCTGCACTGACTTCCTCTTCTCAAATCAGGTGACAAAGCTGAGACCCTTGGCAAGGTAGAGAGAAGGCCAAGGCGTAGGCAACTAAGACCGCTTATCAACCGTCCTTAGCATCTGTCCTCTCTGGCAGGGCCAGGCTCAGCCCTCAGGCTCCTGGCACTTGGAAGTCAGACAGGGTTCGAGGGACCTGAAGGGGCACCTGTTGGGCTGGGGCTGGGGAGAGGCGACCTGCCTTGGTGGTGGGTGCTACGGATGTGGCTGTGTTTAGCATGCAGACAGAACCAACCAACTCTGGGCCCCTCCTGTGTGCAGTAAGTCTGCATTTTATAGATAAGGAAGCTGAGACTTAGAATGGGGAGGGATGTGACCTGCCCAACGTCACTTGGCTCGGAAGTGACCCAGCTGGGAGCAGACCCCACTTAACCGGACCCCACCGTCTATTTTACCTGCAGCAAGCCGCACTGCTTCAGGGGGTTTGAAGGGAAGAGGATGTGCTGTTGCCTGTCCTCAGCAGAAGGGAGTCTGGAGGGCATCAGAGTGCCAGAAAGTAGGGGGACAGCAAAGCTGTTGAGGCGGCAGGGCGGTCTTCCAGCCCTGGCTCAGGCCGCTCTGCCCAGGGCGCTTGCCTGAGGGGCCCTCCAGGGGCGGGCGCCGGCGCTGCTTGTGCCTGTGGGCATCAAGGCCTGCGTCCTCTTCTGCTGCTTCGCATTCGCCAGATTGTCTGAGGTCATCCTGATGACCACCCAGCCCAGTTGGTGGTCCCATCTGGCAGTGGAGACCCAGGTGGCACAGGGTGGAAGTGACATCCTCGAGGCCCCCTGTTGAGGTGTCTGTGCCTGCGCCTTTCTGCAGAGTGGGGGCTTGGCTCACATCAGGTGAGCCACCTTCCCCAGAATTTCACAGAAAAATCTGGAACTCTGTGACAGCCTCCCCGCACCCAACTAAAACAGTGGTTCCCTTTGCTGCCGCACGGGTTCCAGTCTCCCGGCAGCTTGCCCTGCTGTCCACGGACCACCACGGGTGGGAAGCCCAGTCCCCAGCCCTCTGACCAGATCCAACAGCCTTCCTCCCCTCTTAGGTCCCTAGACCCCTGGCACTCAGGCCTACCTTTGCTGTGCTAAACTTGAAGGTTTTGGGCCAGGCAGCCAGCCCCTCCTGGAAGATGACCATTGCCATTACCCAGACAATCTCGGCGGCTCCGTCATGAGGGGTCCAGCCCATTCCAGGGCTAAATTTGGCAGGGGAGGAATCCGAGGAATTCTTTAGGCTCTCAGATTCCACCTTTTTATTTTAGGGCTGAGGAAAGAGGGGGTGGAAACTATGAAATGGTATCCTCAGCCCCAACTTCACGGCCAAAGGGAGAGGGAGGGCTGGTGAGCCTGCATTTGGACCTCCTGAGGGAGTGGCGGCCCCCTCACTCACCCTCACCCCCTCCCTTGTCACCATGGCCACCAGGTCCCCACAGCAGTTTCTGGTTCAATCGATCCCCTCCCCCGGATCCCTAGGGCCCTGTGCTGGCCCTTTGGGTCCCTCCGTTGTCCCGGGCAGGGGCTTCTCTGGGGGCCCCAGCTGCCTGACCCGAGGGACCCAGGCCCCTTGCTGGGCTAACCCCTTTCTGCCCTCGTGCCTTCATCCTCAGGCTCATCCTGTGGGCGTCTCACTCCCCCAAGCCTGTCCTCTGCCCTGTGGCTCCTGCTCCCCGCTGGCCTCCACGGACATCAGGTGACAGCCCCGTGGGAGAGACCGGCACCCACCGCAGGCCGTGTCGGTGCGCTGTGTTCTGCCTGGTGGGGGACAGTGGGGGACAGGAGCCAAGCCTTCTCTGTGCTGTGGGGCAGGGTGCTGCCGCCGGAGCCCTGGCTACATCCAGAGCCTCCCTCGTGGGCACCTCCGCCAGATGGGCCGTCTGCGGGCCGGGCACCGAGATTCCTGCTGTCCTTCGCAGAGACGCCCAGCACCAGGGAGGCTGAGAAAGCCACCAGCCTGCACGTGCCAGTGCCCTCCTGCTGGCCGGGGGCCGCTCTACAAGGACTGCGGGAGACAGACAGACAGACATCCAGGCAGGAAGCAAAGGGGACCCGGAAATGAGGCCCTGCCCCGCATCCCTCTGACAGCCTGGGGAGGAAGGGGACGGAACGGGGCTCCCCTGGCCTCCCTGGGCACCTGTTGGAAAGCCCGTCAGCGGGCACCAGGGTCCACACAGGGCCAGGGCAGCTGCTTCTGAGATGCATCCTGTGCTCTTAGGGACTGTGTGCTCGGTAGATGCCACCTTCAGCAGGTGGCCAGAGTCGCCCAGACCTGGCCAGCAGCTCACCTGGGTCACCACTGCCTGGAATTGGCACTGAGGCCCTGGGAGGCAATTTCTTGCTGTTGCCACTGCACAAATGAGGAAACAGTGACCCAAGGTCACCCAGTGCCCAGCAAGGGTGGCACCAGGAGCCAGTATTCCAATTCAGGCTTGACTGACCCCAGCGCCTTAAACGGCTGCCTCCTGGCTGTGCTCTAAGATCCTTGGGAGCTGAGACCCTGTCTGGATGCCTGCACCACCCCCTCCAACAGTGCCTAGCATGGTACCGAGCGCAAAGCAGACATCCAGCTGGTACTTCTTGATGGATCGTCTCGCCAGAGGAGACACCAGCCAGCGAGATCGGGAGCGTTACTCTGCCCAGGCCTGTCCTGACCCGCGCGGCCTGCGGCAGGGAGGCCTGTTTCTGCAAAGGGACTGTCTCTCGCCATCCCAGGCAGCAGGGGCTGGTCTGCAGAGCACCTGGTACCCTCTGTTGTAGCGGAGTGAGGAAGTTGGCTCTGTGCTGGCCTCTAGCTCCCTGAGTGAAGGGAGAAGACAAAGTGGGGTCCCAGCACCAGTCCAAGCACATGTTAGTTCCCAAGGGCTGCACTCCCTCCCTGAGGAAGCCCAGAACCCACTGAGCCACATCGAAAACCTCAACCTCCACACCCACACTGCTGACTACGTTGTGGCGGGAGGGGCCGGGCGGGGCGGGGAGGGAGGGGTAGAGGTGGCCGTCTTTAGTGTCTCCCAAGGAATTACACTTCTAGAAATAAGCATAAGTAACAATCAATTTCTAGATAATACATGCCTTGAAAGACACATTGGTGGCTTGCCTGTTCATTGTACCCAAA
Source organism: Camelus bactrianus (assembly GCF_048773025.1). NCBI lineage: Eukaryota > Metazoa > Chordata > Mammalia > Artiodactyla > Camelidae > Camelus > Camelus bactrianus. The sequence goes on along the minus strand of NC_133575.1, from coordinate 114,193,688 downwards.
CTTTAATTAAACCCTTTAAAACGAAAACCTGCCCGGCATTATTCTGCTAATTGACCCGACCCGGTGAAAGAAGGCCCTGTCTGGGACTGCAGTGATTGTGTGTTAATACAATTTATTTCTGCGGTCTCGCCCAGCTCCCTATTATGTATTCAAGAAATGTGTGGGCTCGGAGCCAGTCATCACAAAGCAAAAAGTAATAAAACCTCCCAAGACTCCTTCCCCCGCCACCTCCGCCTTGCCATTTCTGCTCACCCTCTGTCTTGGTTCCCCAGGCCGAGGGTTCAGGCGGGACCGTTCGGGGTTCTTCCCCTGTCCAGCACTGGGGATTTAGAAGTCCCTGTGTCCACTGGAATGAGCGGTTTAAAGGCTCACCCACTTCCCAGGGAACGTGGCCAGTGATGGAGAGGAAGGCTACTGCCCAGTGTGCACAATATGGAATGTGGCTCATTCTCAATGATTGCATTCAGAGAAACCAGCCCTTGTGGCCAGTCCAGCCCCTTAGCCTCATCTCCTCGTTGGGCTGTGGTGCCCTGAGCTGTGGGACCCTTTCCAGAACCTCAGACCTGGCTGCCCTGTCCGTTGGGTGCCCACGTGTCTGGCAGGAAAGGAAGTGCCTGGAGCCTCGGCTCCCTAGCTGTAGACGGGGCTTGTGGTCCGGCCTTTCTCATGCCACATGGGATGTGGGTTAACCCTGAATCTGAGAGACTCTGGTCAGGTGCCATCCCTCTGGGCCTTGGTGTCCCCATCAGTCCAGGGATGAGCCATGGTCTTCAGCCCTGTGATCACTCCAATGCTTAAGATGTTGCAGGCCTCCTGGCTGGGGTGGGGAGGGGCTCTCTCTGGGAGGACAGGGACAGCACCCACCCTCAGCCTCAGCACAGGCTGCCTCCTGACCCTGTGCTGCCCGTGGGGCAGGCTGGCTTTGATGGAGAGACCACAGCACCACGTGTCCTCATCAGCCCTGCCTCCCATGACTCTGTCTCCTCAGGGGTTTGTAACTGTGTCCCCCGGGGGTATGGCCCTTGGGTCTCCAGGGGACGATAGTAAGCACTCTCTCAGTCAACAAATGCGTGCTGAGCGTGACAAAGCAAATCAGTGCCAGGCCTTGCCTTGGTAGCTGTGGAGACAGAAATATCTAAAGTACCACTTGGCAAGTGCTCTAAGAGTGATGCTTGCAAAGCACTGTGGGGACACAGGCAAGGGAGTGACTAAGCCTTCTGGGTACGAGCTGCCAGACGAGCCAGGCTTCCCAGGAGGGCGCATGGAACTGGGCTTTAAAGGAGAAATAGGGATTTGCCAGGAGGAGAGACAGAGAGGGTGATGAGCGAGGAGACTGAAAGGGCGTGGAAGCCCCCTAGGGGCTCTGGGTGCCTTTGGCCTTGCCTGTATTTCCCATCCCTCCACCCACAAAACAGGGTGACTACAGGGTTGAGATGGAGAAGGCAGGAGGCTATCTCACTCAGGAGGTCTGCAAGGGGGCAGCGGTGACAGCAGCCTGGCGGAGCTGCCAGCTGTCTGGCACACATACACACATGCACACGTGTGCACACACGGAGACACACGTGTACATGAGCATCAGGCTGACATACATGTGCACAGCACACAGGCACTGCTGTGGACTGAATGCATTCCCCAAATTCCTATGTTGAAGCCTTAGACCCCAGTATGATGGCATTAAGCGTGGCTTTTGGGAGGAGAGGAGGTTTAAATGAGGCCATGGTTAGCTTCCCTGATGGGATTAGTGTCTTTACAAGAAAAAGAGAGACCAGCGTACTCTCTCTCCACCACGTGAGGACACAGTGAGAAGGCGTCTATGCATGAGCCACGAAGAGAGATGACGACCAGGAGCCAAAGCTGCCAGCGCCTTGATCTTGGACTTCCAGCCTCTGGAACTGTGAGAAAGAAATGTCTGTTGTTTAAGTCCCCATCTATGGTATTTGTTTGGAGCAGCCCAAGCTGGGTGACACAGGCACACATGCAGACACATACACACAAGAGCACATGCGCACACACACACATACACACACACTGCACACGGCTTACAGATGGGCACGTGCTCGCGTGCATGTGCACACCCAGAAAAGCATTTCCGTGTCCACACACAGACGCACCCGCACCCCGGAGCAGGCTCAAGGCCCGCCCACACACGAGTGCCCACGCGCACAGAGGCAGACACACCGCATGTGCACATCGAGCCCCCTTTCCTCTCGGGTACCCCAGACCTTTCTGCTCTTGGGCATCCAGTCAAAAGGCTCCACTCTGTGAACGGAAGCCAAGTCTGGAACAGACCCTTAGTGTCCCATTCATTAGCTGCGACTCTGAGTGGCCCTTTCAGAGAGGCATGGAAAATCCTGTCCCGGGACTTCGAGATGGGACGGCGTTCCCAACGGGAATGCATCAACATCCATCCTTTCATCGCTGCTTGCTCTTCCCCACCCCCACTGCCACCACCCTGGGGCGCCAGAGAAGGGGCATGGGGTGGGGGCAGAGCAGGCAGCGACTGCAGTTCTGGGGTAAGGGGAGGGCAGGCAGCCCACAGGAGAGGCACGTGGCCTTGTGTGTGCGTGTGTGCATGTGTGTGAGAGGATGTGTACACTACCGTGTGTGTGCATGTGTGTCGTGTGCACATGTGTGAGAGCGTGAACCACAGGCAGCAGCCCTTGCTGAGCCCCCATGGAAATGCTGAGTCACTGAAACCTGCTCCCTGGGCTCAGGCTAACAGGAGCATGATGGGATGGATGTGAGCAGCCCCGGGGGAGTAATGAACGTGTCCTGGGACCTCAGGACCCGTTAGAGGGGCTGGGGGTCAGGGTGGGGGGGCGGGTGTCCCTGCCGCAGGAGGGCAGGTGACTACATGCTCCTCCTTCTCTATTACCCTTTCTTCCAGGAGCTGAGGCTCAGAGTGCTGAGAGGTGGAGGGGGCTCTCTGGCCCTGAGCCCTTTTTCCCAAGGGGCAGGGCCTTCTCAAGGGAAGTTTCCAAGTCCCCTTGGTCAGTTCCCAGACCTGCTCCTCAGAGCCCAGTGGGAGCCACGACTTGACCTGCGATGCCACTTGCCCAGGTTCAACACTAGCTCCATCCCTGTGTGGCTCTGGGCTAGTCCATTCCCTTCTCTGGGCCTGAGTCAACCCGTCTCAGGGACTTACTAAAAAGAAACAAGTAGAACAGCTGCTCCCTTGGTTAAAGGGGGAGAATGGAATTTGGGGACCAGTAGGCATCTCTGTAGTATCTACCAGCTCATCCCACAACGTGCCACCGACACCGATGTACCAAGGGCCAGCTCTGCAGAGGCTCCGTGCCTGGGCAAGGACCGTGTTTGGGGTCATGTTTGGCAATGAACGTGACCAGGGGCTGACGTTCTAGCCAGGGAGCTGGAATAGATACAGCTGGATGCAATGGGTGGTTTCTAAGGGCCCTCCTGGCTCTAAGACCCCTGAATTGGCTCCTCACTGGCCTGGCCAGGAATGGGAGTCCCACTGTAATTCTGAGGGCCCTGGATGGAGGATGAGAAGATGTGATCAGCAGAATAATGGCCCCTCAAAGATGTCAGCACCCTTACTCCCAGAACATGGGAATACGTTACTCTCCACAGCAAAAGGGACCTTGCAGATGGAATTAAATCAAGGATCTTCAGATGAGGAGATTTCCTGGATTATCTGGGTGGACCCTGAATATAATCATAAGGGTCCTATAAGAGGTTCAGAGTAAGCAGTAGGACATGTGACAAGGAAAGCAAGAGGTTGGAGTGACATGAGGAAGAGTCATGAGTCAAGCAATGTGGTGGCGTCTAGAAACCGGAAGAGGCAAGAAACAGACTCTCTCCTAGAGGCTCCAAAAGGAACACAGCCTGCTGATGCCCTGATTTTAGCCCTGTGACACCCATTTCAGACTTCTGGCCTCTGGAACAGTAAGAGCATAAATGTGAACGTGTGTGTGTGTGTTTTACTGAAGTATAACTGATTTACAGGGTTGCGTTAGTTTCTGGTGTACAGCATAACGATTCAGTTATACATATATATTCCTTTTCATAGGCTATTACAAGGTGTTGAATGTAGTTCCCTGTGCTGTACAGTAGGACCTTGTTGTTTATGTATTTTATATATAGTGGTGTGTATCTGCTAATCCTGAACTCCCAATTTAGCCCTTCCCACTCCTTTCCCCCTGGTAACCATGAGTTTGTTTTCTATGTCTGTGAGTCTGTTTCTATTTTGTAAATAAGTTCATTTGTGCCATTTTTTTCAACTTCACATATAAGCAACATCATACGATATTTGTCTTTGTCTGACTTACTTCACTTAATAGGATAATCTCTAGGTCCATCCATGTTGCTGCAAATGGCATTCTTTCATTCTTTTTTATGGCTGAGCAATATTCCATTGTGTGTGTGTGTGTGTGTGTGTGTGTGTGTGTGTATAGATAGATAGATAGATACGTCACAACTTTATCCAGTCATCTGTTGATGGACATTTAGGTTGCCTCCATGTCTTGGCTATTGTAAACAGTGCTGCTACAAACATTGGGGTGTGTGTATCAAATGTGTGTTGTTTTAAGCCACCAAGTTGGTGGTCATTTGTTGCCACAGCCACAGGAAACTCACACAGAAAAGAATTGGCTCTTCAAGCCTTACTACGTGCCAGGCACTGTGCACGGAGATTCCTACCCGTTGTCTCCTTTGACTCGTAGAACAGTCCCTGTTGGGTATAGGGGACACTTACCCTAATACCTATGTGAGGGATGGGGCTCACGGGGGATGACCATGTTCACCCAGCAAAGATAGGGTAGCATGAGGACTGGCCCTGGTTCCACTTGGCTCTGGGCCCTCTGCTCTCTGAGCTGCAGGGGGAGGGGACCATCAGGACTGGAGGGTGGATTCACAGCGGTCATTCCAGCACCGGGTAAGGAAGGCGCTACCCTAGATCTGGCTGGACTTGACTTCCATCACTGACTCCCTCAGAAGCCTGGGGCTGGCCAGGCATCAGGGTCCTCCGGTAGCCCCCTGCCCCCACAGTGGTGCCCTCCCTCACACTCACGTCTGGGCGTTGACCTCAAGCTTCGGCCAGAATGTCGCCAGTGGCAATGGGCTCAGGGAACTGGGAGGCAGCCAGTGCAATGGCTGGGCAGCCTTGTTCTGCCTCGACCAAGGGGGTCTTGAGCACCTGTGCTCTGAGGTCTGACAGACTGAACCACGAGCTTCAGAGAGGGACAGGGCCTTTGCCAAAGTTCACCCGATTGGGTCAATGTCAGATTGCCGCAGAGCCTGAGGCGCCTGGCTGCCAGTAGCTCACTCTGTTGGCTGAGATCGTCGGCCCTGATTTATGGGCGAAAGAGCCCTGATTCAACAGCAGGCGCGAGCAACATCCAACGAGCCCGCTAGCGTAGCAGTCAGAGAGCAAAGTGAATTTCTTCACTGGCCCTTGCAAGACCTGCTTGAATAACACAAGAAGGTATTAGCATCGATCTGGGAGGCCTCACTTCCCAGCTGCTTGGATTAGCCCTGATGATTGTCCAACCTGTGACAAGGGCAGTGGCTGAGAGGCAGTCTGGCTCACTGAGATCCTGACCGTGTCATCTTTACCTTCGTGTGATACCCTTAAGGGGAAAACCGTCAGAGCAGAGGAGGCTGCAGCAGGCTGCCATCTCGCCAGACTCCCAGACTCGAGTCTTGGGGGGAGTAGGGGGAGCAGGCCAGGGAGCGGGGTGGGGGACAGAGACTCCTGTATCTGTGTCCTGCACTTTTCTCTTGCCACCGGGACGCTCCTTTTGGTCAATGCCAGAGATAGACTTGTAGCACCACTTGGGGCAGTAAAACAAGAAGATGGGAGCGGTCCCCCTTTCCAGGCTTTGGGCCCCTAGGGACCCCCGTCTCTGCTGCAGCCTGTAACTGGCTTTGTAAAAAGTGGCTCTGCACCTGGGGGCCCTGCCTCCTTTCCAGGTTCCTAGCTCCATCCTCAGGAGCCCCTGAGCAACTCCAGGTCAGCAGGTAGCCTCCTCCCTCAGCAGTGATGCCCTCTCTAGTGGCCATGTCTGGGAGTTGACCTCAAGCTTCAGCCAGAATGTCTCCTCCAGGGTCAGCGAGTTCAGGGGACTGGGAGAACCCGAAGGTCAGGGTAGAGGTCCTGCTCCCAGGCAGAACTCACAATCCAGTGGTGGAGAAAAAACTGGGCGCTGAGGTCCCTCCAGGGCACGTGTCCCCAAGAATAATCAGTTAGGGTCTCAAGGCCTTCAAGCATCACCCAAAACTCTGTGAGACGGATCTTGTTACCCCATCTCACAAATGATGAAAGTTGGACTGAAACTGGTTAAGCAGCTTACCCACTGGTGTCAGTCGGAAAGAAGCTGACCAGAGATGGGAACCCACAGAGAGCATATCAAGACCGGTGCTGAGCCACGTGCTGGGCTGACCACGAGCCTCCGGGGCGCCCATTGTCCCTGAACCACAGGTTGGGATTTCTCACTGACTTGCATCCTCATTTGGGAACTGCTGTATCTTCATTTCTGATTGATCTTTGATATGTTTTCTCTCTTCCAAAGTGGCTCATGGTCTGCAAACACATACTTAAATGCACCTGGGGCTATTTAGTCAGTGCAATCTTTTTTATTATTCTAGTACGGTAGTTCTCACAGTGTGGCTTTGCAAACCAGTAGTCATAGTATCACCTAGAGTGCCTCAGAAATGCAAATTCTCGGGCCCTGCCCAAGCCCCAAGCCAACTGAAGCAGAGATTCTGGGGTTGGGCCCAGCCAGGGCTGGCTACATGATTGGTGAGGCTCAGTGCGAAATGCAGATGCCAGATCTCTTCTTCAAAGATTTGTAAGAATTTCAGGAAGGCGATAGCAGAGCATTAAACCAATCACAGGTGGCCCGCCCATCAAGCTGCCTTCGGCCCGTTGTGCTTTCCCAGACCCTTCAAGTCTTTCTGGTGCCTGCTCATGAGTGAGGATTGCTGCTGTAAAACTTTTTTTCATTTTGAAAGTAATACCTGTAAGGTAAAGAAAATTGAAGAAATACAGAAAGATGCAAAGAAGAAAATTTAAAAGTAAGAACCAGAAGTGCTCTTATTCCCGAGAGACAATCAACTGTTAACTTTTCATCATATTTCCTTCCTGTCTTTTTCCTAAGCACAGGTTTTGGATTTTTACAGACACCTGTGACCCTGCCGAACATTCAAGGGCATGCCCTTTCCTCTTCATTAGCATGCTCTCGGGAGTGCTTCCCGTGCACTCAGGCCTCTGCGGGAGGTATCATGTATGACGGCCACGTGCCTGTGTCAGCCGTCTTCTATCCTCGAATCCTCCCCTCCCACCTTTTGGCTCTACCGTGGTGGCATGCCTTCCCCTCGGCTGCACGAGACATCCCCTACTGTCTGCCCCCGAGCTATTTTACTATAGCAGTCTGCGTAACCATTCCCAGCATGTGTGCAAACCTGGAAAAGTGAGTCAACACTCATTGGGGCACTCTTTGATGAACAGATAAATATTCTTCTCTTCCATGTCTTGGGCAGACAAGTCGAGACATATTCTCTTGGGTCTTCGGAATGTCCCCAGTTGGTCTGAGCCCCGGCTGTCCACTGCAGTGACCAACTCAATACCATGCCTTGTTCTACTCTGTCTAGTCCCTTCCTCCTCCTCCCTGGGGTCACTTCTCAGAAGAGACCTGTAGCAGACTCTCCTTTTGGGGGGAGTGCAAGCTAAGATAATACTCTTCCAATCAAGTGGCGGGAGCTTAGCTGTCTCACCCCCTTTCATTTGTAGGCGCTCGTTTGCTTCCTGGTTTTTCTCGGATCTCTCTGGGTGTGAAACTTTCCTGTCTTCAAGTGAACTTCCCAGGACAGAACCCAAGGGCCAAAACGTTGAGCATTTTTCAGGCTCTCAATCCTGCACTGTGGAAAGGAGAATAACTCAGCCTTTGGCCGGTCGGGCCAGCTGCACTTAGCCAAACTCTTCTGGCCTGAAGGTGTGGGAAGTATGGCCTGGACGTAGTTCTCACACCATGGCCTGAGCAGAAGTGGCAGGATCAAGTCAGAGGCAGGGGTTGGGAACACAGGTGTGTTAGTTGCCTGTGGCTGCCATAACAAAGTGCCACAGGCTCTGGCATAAACAGCGGAAGTGTATTGCCGTGCACCTCTTGAAGCTGGAAGTCTGAGATCAAGATGTTGGCAGGGTTGATGCCTTCTGCAGGCTGTGAGGGAGCATCTGTTCCTTGCTTTCCTCCTAGCTTCTCATGATTTGCTAGCAATCTTGGGCATTCCTTGGCTTGCAGAAACATCACCCCAATGTCTGCCTTCATGTTCACATGACATTGTTCTGTGTGTGTGTGTGTGTGTGTGTGTGTGGTGTCCCCAAATTTCCCCTTTATGTGAGAATACTATCATATTGTACTATAGTCCTACCCTACTCCAATATGACCTCAACTTAACCAAGTATGTCTGCATGGTTCCTGTCTGGAAGTGGATGTGGAGTGGAGCTCGTCCCAAACCACATACAGTGCCCTGAGCTTAGGTCCCACGGTCACCAGGCCAGCACAGGTCCTCTCTAATACATGACCGCCAGCAAGATCAGAGGGACCACAGATTAGCGCCCGGCCAGCTCATCCCTCATTGTTCAGAGAGGAAGCTGAGGCCCAGGCAGAGAGGACATAGGGCTTGCCCAGGATCACAGAACAAGGAAGTGGCAGTCAGGCCTGGGACCCTGTACTCTGGACTCCCATGCTCACTCCATAGCCGGCTATCTCCTTTTGACTCTAGCTGAGGCTCAGAGCTGTGAGCTCCAGCAGAGGCTGAGACAGGAGAGGGACTGGCTCAAGGCCACCCAGCAAGTGAGCCATGGGGCCAGGACTGGACTCAAGGTCTCTCGACTCCTAGCTCAGTGCTCCTTCTGGTGTCCTCCTGTTTCCCACGTCACACTCAATGAATACCTCGTTAATAGGGGTGTCCCACCCAAATGTTCCAACTCAGATACGTTTGAGATATGCTACCTTCTTCAAAGGTAAACTGCAGCACGTCTCAGGATCTTTCCTGTGCTCTGTGCGTTGAGGTTCTCCAAGACGGGGATATAAGACATGCAGGGTTTTCCAACTGCTGGGACCTCAGAACTCCTTTAACTGTAACTCTTGTTGACTTTTCCCTACACCCGGGGGATGGGTCTCTGAAGGCCATGGGAGCCTTGGGGTCTCTCTGTAAGGCAGCAAACAGAACAGTGTGGGTCTGAAGGGTGCGGCGGTTTTTAGGCCCAGATCTACATTCTGTGGATTCAGGAACTGACACCATCTTTGGCCTCCGTAAGAATTATTCAAACCTCACCTTGACAGCACCCCTTGATGAACCTCTAGTTTCTTCTGTGCTGAGGATTCACAGACATACTGACCCCTCTACAGAAACGTGTCGTCTTCTTGCTGTTCTCATCCACGCCTACCCTAGCACCTAGCAGTCCCCTGCATCCCTTGCCTGAAGCTGAGGGAAGTTCAGCCCCCACCTCACATCAATTCCCATCCTCACGGCGGAGCTCAGTGTTTCCGGAGGGAGCCCGAGACTTTCCAGCAGCAAGGAAGGGGGATCTGGGCTGGAGCTGTGGATGCCCTGTCCCGTGGGGAGGTGGCTGTGGTGGCCTCCGTGTCAGCTCCTCCAGGAAGAGATGCCACACCTACAACCCGCTCCACCCGGCCAGAGTTGGCCTGAGTGCTGGGATGGCCAATCTTTGGTGCTGGATCCTTTGTAAAGAGGGGCTGGTGGTCTGGAAAGGGAAAGGGTCTCTCCAGCACTTCACTGAAAGGGCTCTACTCTGTGATTGAAGTTCAAGGATTTCAGAGTAAATAAAGCAAATGCATGAAGATGAATTGTCCCTTCTGACATAACTTGCTTCCCAAGCTGAGGGAGAATGTTCGGCAAAGGACTTTTGCTGGAGCCCAAACTTGGCAGACCCAGATGGACGTGGGCAATGACCCCCAGCGTCCCAGGGCAGAGACACGCAGCAAGGTAAGAATCCCAGTGAGGGCTGGCCTTAGCACACAAGAGTGCTCACATCCCAGCGCTGGGTTTACAGGAGGTTGAACGAAGCACTATGGTGCATTACATTTTGGAGCCAAAAGATGCGGACTGGGGTCCGTGTGCCCAGGGGATCTCACTGTAATCCCCCAGGAGCCTGCGAGCTCGGTGTTTCCTCCTTTTTACAGACAGCAGACGGGGGTCAAGAGGACTGAAGGCTTTTGTCTCCTGCCACGCCACTGACTCGCGGCAGAGCCTCCCCACGCTTCCAGAGACCTTGCTTGTCAGAGGGCGGCGGAGGCTGTGTTGGGCACCCTGGCTGGCAGCAGAGGCGAGGAGCCCGCCAGGCGCTGCTCGCATCACCGGTCAGCCAAGCTCAGCTCCCTGCTCGGCGCCCTAGGAGAAGGCTGGGAGCCAAGGGGGCGGGAAGGCCCAGTTATCAGCCTTCAGGTTGCCTGTCATCGAAGGAAGTGTGTTCTCTGCCCTCTCTTCAGGGGAATTCAGGACCCGTGAAGCCGGTGGGTTAGTGCAGGGACTTCCTGCTCCCACTGGGTCAGGGCTGGTGGATGACTGATCTCAGGGGGTCGGGGAGAGAATGGAAGGTGTGTTCTGAATTTGGCAGAATATCCTGTTTTATTCATGAAGCACCAACCCAAAATAGAGAGTGAGAGAACGTACATGTGGCAGTCCCGGCCAGTTTGAAAAGTAAGAAACAAAAATACCTCAGCCACAACATTTTCTATCTCCGCATCGGGTGGGAGAGTTATGTAATTGTCACTTAGTCATACTATTCAGTATACAAATTGCCAGGCTGATAACGGGGTGGAGGAGGCTGGGGGAGGATTGGCTGGGGTGAGAGCCCCATCTCCCAGCACCTCAGGATTTGGGTCTCTGGAAGCAGCCATGGCCCCTCTGGGACTGAGGAGCTGGAAGCTGGAAGACAAGAGGAACCAGCGCCCCATATCGTCGTCCAGCCTCGTGCACCTCTGACAATGGCTGGAAACAGGAAGCCCTGCCTAGATCCCCGAGATGACTGCTTTGGCCACAAGGTGGGGAAGATTGATGGTCAGGGAAGCCGGTTTTCCTGAAGCCGATTGGAGGAGCCAGCTCAGGGCTGCCCTGGGAGGGGGCTGGGCTTCAGGCTTGGGAAGCCCCAAGCTCCCAAGGGATCTCTTAGGAGCAAACCCGTGATGGTCAGAGCTGCCCTCTCCGAGGAGCTTCCCCAATGTCACCACCACCAACAGTCTCACCCTGGCTTCTCGGCCAGAATCTTGTTTGTGGTGAAGGATTAGTCAGGGGTGACCACACTTGAAACCTCAGCGCCTCAAGAAAAATGGCATTAATTATGCTGTACCGCCCTGAACCTGATTTAGTTGTTGATCTAAAGAGAGAGACAGCACGAGAAAGAGAGCTCTTCTACTGAGAAAAAATACAAAACTTCGGGGCAGGGGCCAGGATAAAAGCTCCCCAGAGCATTTCTGGCTATTAAGAGAGCAGTGATGAAGCCAGCCCTGAGCACACAGAGGGCAGCCTCGTGCCCAGGGGAGCAGCCTGGATGCCAGTCCCTGTTCTGCCACTTGTTAGCTCTGTGACTTCAGGCTAGTCACTAGCTCTCTCTGAGACTCAGTGGCTTTAATTCTAAAATGGGAACAATAAACATTCTCACCCCATAGTGCCTTTTCAAGGGTCAAATTAGCAGATGGTGGTGGAAATGCTATGAAAAGCATTGTGAGTGGAGAGGGGAGTGTGGCTCAGGGCGATGTGAGAAATGCGGGTTCCGCAGGCACACCCTCCCTGACTGCCGCCCCCTTTTCCTACCCTTCCTCTGCCTAGTGAACTCTGCTGTTTCACATCTTGGGTTCAAAGTTGGGTTCTCAGGGGAGACGTCTCTGACCCCCAGGCTGGGCCGCGCCCGTGTTTGGCATCCCACACTCCTCCTGCAGACCACGTGCCTCGGTTGCGTGAAGATGTTCTGTTCCCCCACCCCCACCCCTAGACGTTAAGCCACATGGCCTGGGCTCTTCCTTTTGTGCTGCTGAGCGCCCTGCATCGAGTCTGGGGTCTGACCAGCATTGGTGCTCAGTGAATGCTGAATAAATGAATTAAAGAATGAAGGAAAGGCTCGGCTCTCCTCAGTGAGTCTCACCTTCCCTGAGTTGTACTTTCTTTGTGAGAATGATGACGGTGCTGTTGATGGTTCTAGTGGTGACGACGGCAGCTCGTTTAGAGCTGTCTGTGTGGATGATCTCAGGGAGCCCTCACAATAATCTTATTATTACCCCCCAATTGACAAATTGGGAAACAGATGCTCAGCGAGTTCAAGTAAATCTGGTCCAGGTCACACAGCCTACAAGGGGTAGCTCTCATAATTGAACCTAGATCAGTCTTACAGTAGAAGTCATGGCCCCACACTACCATCACGTTGCCAGTGGTGGCACAATAATGAGCTCGGAACACTTGCTAGAGTCTTATAGACAGTGGTAGAAGAAATTGGAGGGCAGATCAAAGGTGGTGGTGAGAGAGGCGGTGATGCTGGTGGTAGTGTTGGGGGAGGCAGGGGAGGTAGATGTGATGGTGGAGGTGATAGTGGAGATGGTAGTGGAAGTGGAGGTGGAGGTTGAGGTGGTGGAGGTGACAATGGAGGTGATGGTGGAGGTGATGGAAGAGGAGGTGGTAAAGGAGGCTCCTGCTCAGTCTCTGAGTCATCTTTGTGCCCCAGGTCTCTTGGCGAGGCTGCCGAGGTTACTCAGGGGGAGAGGGCAGGAGGAAGGGGAAGCTTACAGGGAAGAAAGGAGAGTGGGAGAGAGATTGGATTTTGTGACACGCTGTGTAGATTTTGGGTCGGAGGTGGTAGCATTTGGCACTGGTGATCACCCTGGGCTGGAGGGCACGTGCCAGCCTGAGAGTTCAGGCTGACCCATGGTTTTCCTCCAAGCTGTTAATCCTCAAAGTCCTGTTTCTCCTCAAAGTCCACCCTGGACAGACAGACCAAGCCAGGGCAGCGAAGGGCTACAGCCTGGCCCCCGCCGTGAGCCCAGCCGATGGGAGCGTCACCACGGAAATTCCCATGCTGTGTTAGCGGTGATCCTTCAAGAAGCAGAGGCCAAGATGGAATTCGTATGGGAGGAAACGCTGGTGAGAGAGAAAGCGGGGAGGGGGCTGGAGGAGTCTGAAGCGCCGTCAGACCACAGCGCAAGCCTGAGCCCGAGTGGAGGAGACTGGGAAGGAGGGTTGTGTGGAAACGCTGAGGCTGCCGTGCAGTCTGAGGGAGGCTGGGCAGGGCCACCAGGGAGGCCTCAAGCAAAAGTCGCCGCCAGAGGGGCCTGTGTCTCCCAGGAACGAGCCCAACTCAGCACCGCTGCCAGCTCCGTCCTGGGCCGGGAGCAGTGCCATGACAGCACGCGCCCCTGAAAGGGGAAGGGGCGGCTTACTGCTGCCCCTGCGGCCTCCGGGACACGGCGGGTGGAGGTCTCCCTAGTGCTGGGGGTGGGGGCTGAGACCCCAGGCCCTGCCTGGCCGCCTCTCGCGGGGCAGAAGCTCGGGCTTTTGGCTCAGCCCCGGGGGCCGCGGCGGGGTGGGGGCGGATGCTGCTCTGTGCTGTTGGGTTGGAGCAGAGCAGCTATTTACTACAAGCTTTGTGTCTGTTTATGCTTTCCCTTTCCTGCTCCGTGGCCAGAGAGAGCAGGCTTTTGTTGGGGCTTTTTTTTTTTTTTTTTTTTTTTTAATGTGCTCCAGTTGCTGTTTTGGGGTGGCTGGCTTCTTCAGCTCCAACTCTGGGACATATGAGGGGAAAAAACCCCCAACCATCACCACTACCAGCAGCAAGACCCGGGGCACTCCCCGCCGTTTTCTCAGGTCCTCCGGCCCCTAGCTGGTCTACTTCTTCCCTTTACCTCTCAGTGTCTTCTAGGATCTATTTTATATATGACGTCCAGGGGTTGCTGCCGTATTTAGTGAGAGTAAAAGGGAGACATATCCATCTTGTCCCAGCTAGAATTTCTCTCTTTTGACCCTCATAACAATCTTGGAAGGCAGGTATTAATGTTATCTCCATTTTACAGATGAGGTCACTGAGACCCAAGGAGGTCGCCCAAGTACCAAGTGCTGGAGCCAGGTCAGAACGCAGGGCTCCTAACTCCTGGGGCAGGGTGTGTTCTACAACACGAGGCACATCTCCACTTGCTCCGTGTCTTCTTGACACCCAGTAAAACTCCGGCCTCACATAGCAAGAGGGCTTCAGCTTGTCAGCAGGTAACTCGAGGACTTGGTATCAGAGAACGGGCCCAGGGTGGGCAGCAGGTGTAGAGTTTCAAATCAGAAGAGGTTTGTCCCAGACATGGTGGCTTCTGGTGCCAATTTGGAGTCAGCCATGGCCTTGCTTTCCAGCCCCTCTCAGGGTAGGCAGTGGGAACCTGTCCCGTGTCCACCTTCATGGACAGATTTCTTCGTGGACGGATTTCTCAGCACAAGCCAAAGGACTGGGGGCAGGATGGGGGAGGAGGCCATGGAAGCATCAGCTTGGGAACACGTGGGGGTCCTGCAGGTGTTTCTGGGGACCAGGTGTGTGGCAGCTTCCTGGGCCCTTCTCTTGCTCCTCCGACACTGGTGGGCATGGTGGCAAATAGGCAGGGCTCACCCGTAACACTCGCTGCCTCTTTAGGTACTTGGAAGCGCTTGCCTGTGTCTTATCTCATTGGAAACTCAACTTCCGTTACTTTTATTGACCCCAGTTTCCGCGTGAGGACGCTGAGGCCCAGGAGGGTAAAGAGATTTGCTGAAAGTTCTGCAGCTTTTGAAGGCTTGTGCACCTGGCTCCCCTTTGAATAAGAGGACCCTTGGGTGGGGAGGACTCTACCTGCTTCAGGCAGGTCACCAGCATGGAGCCCAGCGCCTGGCCCGGAAGTGAAGGAGGGTTTTCTGTTTCCCTCCTGCTCTGGCTCAGTTGCGGATGGGGCCCAGGTCGGGGCGGGCACCTGCCAGATGATCCCAACTCTCACTCAAGTTCAAAAAGCCAGGCCTGGATGTGGGTAGAGGGCAGAAATGAAGGGTGAAAAAGCCAGGCCATCTGGCCTTGGGGCCTATTGACACATGGCTCCCATCGCAGAGGGACCAGGTGAAGGATGGCCCGAGGCTTGGTATTAGCCAAAAGGGGGCTGGTGGCCTAGCAGTGGGGTCCGTGGGCAATGCAGGGCTCTTTTGCTGCCTTCCCTGCAGTGCTGAGGAGATGTTTCTGTGACGGGGCCATCTGCAGCCCCTCCTTCACGCCCCATCTGGGGTCCTTCAAGTCGGACCAAGCTGGTGACTTCATGCTGATTACCAGGCTTTAGTTACTGGGCCCCAGACAGTGGCTAAGCAGACGTATCTCATGTTACATCTTTTTGGACCAAGCGGAGCTTATCTGTGTGCTGCTGAATAGAAATATCACTGTCGGATAAGACTCATATTAAACTGCTGCTTGATCTGGACGGGGAGTGGCTCAGGAGCCCACAGGAAGGGGATTCATCTGGCTCCTCCACAGTGAGGCGTAGCATCTAATAACTGCAGCAATTTGTTGTGCGTGGACACACACACACACACACACACACACACACACACACACGAAGTGACTGCTGTGGTTTTTCTCCCTGATCAGCACCCACACCAAAGCCCCCCGGAGCCCGTCACCCCGTCACCCTGAGCAGCCACTGAGGCTTATCCTGAGCAGGGCAGGCTCCGGCAGGCTTCCTCCCACCAGTCAAAGCCTGTGGCCCTGGCCTGAAGCCCCAGGGCGGATAAAGCCCTTGTTCTTTCTTTGAGCTCCAGCTACTGGGGCTGGGGCTCTAGAAACAGGGCCCCAGAAGTGCCGGGCGCCGGGGGCTGGCCAGGCTGGCAGGGCAGCACGGGAGATGGAGACAATCCCCAGGTCACCCTGACCTCCGGGCTTGCTACCAGGCAGGTTGGGATAAACCAGCCAGGACTACAGGCTTGTGGGTTCAGGGGGCCCATTGCTCTGGGAGCCCGTGGAGTGGGAAGCCTAGGGGTGGAGGAGCTGGCCCTGTGAGGCCAACAGGGCCCTAGGGACTCAGGTCGGCCTCACCTCCATGTTCACTGTTTCTCTTTCCAATAAAGCCTCACGGTGTCCTGGGAGGGGCCTCCCCAAAGACACTATATGTGAGCCAAATCCAGAACTGTTACCTACGGAACCCTGAGACATTTTTAGGTTTGGTGCCAAAGGTCTGCTTAGAAAGAACGTCTTCTACTTATGAATCAAGTCAACTTCATGTTTGTTAATTCTCCTCAGAGATAATGAATGTGTGTATCTCACCAGGCCTGTAGAGGCTGGAGATTTGCAATTCTTTTTTTTTTTAATTGAAGTATACTTGGTTTACAGTATTGTGTTAATTTCTGGCGTATAGCATACTGATTCAGTTATACATGCATGTAGTTTTTTCATGTTCTTTTTCATTTTAGGCTATTACAAGGTGTTGAATATAGTTACCTGTGCTATATAGTAGAACCTTGTTGTTTATCTTTAAAAATATATATTTACATTTAAAAAATTATTGTTTATCTATTTTTAATGTATTTACTTTTTTGAATTATTGAAGTATAGTCAGTTTACAGTGTGCCAATTTCTGGTGCACAGCATCATGCTTCAATCATACATGTACACACACAGATTCCTTTTCATATTCCTTGTCATTATAGGTTACTACAAGATAGTGAATATAGTTCCCTGTGCTGTACAGTAGGACCTTGCTGTTTGTCTATTTTATATATATATAGTTAATATCTGCAAATCCCAAACTCCCAATTTATCGTTTCCCACCATTCCTCTGGTAATCACAAGTTTGTTTTCTATGTCTGTGAATCTGTTTCTGTTTTATAAATAATTCCATTTCTATCATTCTTTTTAGATTCCACATATAAGTGATATCATATGATAGTTGTTTTTCTCTGTCTGATGCTTTACTTAATATACTAATCTCTAGGTCCATCCATGTTGCTGTAAATGGCATAGTTTTATTTTTTATGGCTGAGTAGTATTCCATTGTATAAATATACCACAACTTCTCTATCCAGTCATCTGTCAATGGACATTTAGGTTGCTTCCATGTCTTGGCTATTGTACATAGTGCTGCTGTGAACATTGGGGTGCATGTGACATTTGTAATTCTTGACTGGACTTTTCATACGCAACCCCCCGGCCTGGCACTTCCTGTTCATGCTCAGCGAAGTCCTCATTCTCTGAGCGCACACCATGTGACAGAGCCTGCATGTCAATATAGGCCCTTCTTGAATCTTGACAACCCACCTACCAGGGTATATTAATTTCCAGTGACAAATTACCACAAACGTGATGACTTAAAACAACAGAAATTTATTTTTTCAGAGTCTGAGTTCGGAAGTCCAAAGTCAGTATCACTGGGGCTAAATCAAGGTGTCAGCAGGGTCACTCTCCCTCTGGAAGCTCTGGGGGAGAAATTCGTTCCTCACCCCTTCCAGCTTCTGGTGGCTCCAGGCGTTTCCTGGCTCACCCCCGCCTCTGCCTCAATGGATGTCTCATCTTATCTTCTGTGTGTGTCAAATTTCCATCTTATAAGGACCCTTGGGGTTACATTTATGGCATGTCTGAATAATCCAGGATCATTTTCCCATCTCAAGATCCTAAAATCAATTGCTTTTTTTTTTTTTTTTTTTTGCCGTACAAAGGAATGTTCACAGATTCTGGGGATTAGAGTCTGATATCTTGATATGTTTCCCCACCTGCCACACAGGGGCTGGTGTCGCCAGTTCTCCAGGGAGATGAGGTGGGGAATGGCCTCCAGGCAGAGGCATGATGGAGCTGTGAGTACTTACAAATTGCTTGAGTGGAGGGGGCCGGTTCAGGACGAAGGTGCAGGAGAGAGGGAGTCCACGACAGATTCCTCCATGCCTTCCACCGAAGAGCCCAGCCCAGGGCCGGCCCCAGAATCAGCGTTCAGACAGGCATGGGGGGAGGCATAGAACAGAGGATGGATGGAAGGTGGGTGGATAGATGGACAAATGAAGGGACAACGGGACCACAACCACGCCTTGAGCCCCTCATCCCGCCTGCATTTCCCCATAATCAGGATTGCTGCATGCCTCCCTGGAGTGGGTTTTCTCCCCTGGTCAAGGTCACTCTTCCCCTCCATCCAATGTTTCTCATTTGCTCTGCTTGTTGATTCTGATTCAAAGCTGAAATGCCTTTGGAAGCATAATCAGCGGTCTCTTTGGTGATGCTCATCAGCCCAGCAAGGATGGAGATTGGATGCCAGCTGTGTGGCCGCCCTCCTCTCTCCATGCAACACCAGGACCTGCTTCACGTGCCCTCCTCTCCCTTCCCCAACAAGGCCACTGAGCTCTTTCCTGCAGGGAAGTCTGGAGTCCCGGCAGGGAGGCCTCTCCGAGTCTCTCTTGAATTTCCCTCTAGCATGGCCGCTCTCCTGGCTGGAGCTGAATTCAGGCTTGTCTTCCCCCAAAGAGTATGTCCCAGGCTCCACAGAGCTCCCCCCACCTCTATTGAAATCCAAGCTCAATGACAACACTGTCATTGGGAGAAAGTCTCTCTCTTTCTCGGATGCTCCATTCTATTTAGACTCCTCCCCAGCTTGGTCAAATGAGCAGTGGTAATTTGTCACTCTTGCTGGCAGAATCCACTCCTGAAGTGATTTCTGTGTTTCAAGAGCCTCAAGCTCCCGACAGCCACGTCCTTCAGCTACATGTAGGTGACCACTGCTGGTCAGTTACACCCCTTGCGTCTGAGCCTGAGCCCTGGGTGACTTTGGAAGGCAGAGCAGGTGTCTGGAGCAGCCCCTCTATGAGTCTGAACCTAATTTTGAAGCTGAATCTACAAAGAAGAGCAATCTTAGGGGGTGGATTTAGTAGAAAGAACATGGGCTCTTGAGTCAGACAGGCGCTCGGCTCTCAGCTGCCTCTGCGCTAGCTGTGTGACTTTAGGCAAGCCGTGTAACCCTTCTGAGCCCCCATATTCCTCACTGGAAAATGGGGGTGCAATGGTCTTTACCTTCGAAGGTTATAGTGAGACTTGAGTGAGTCAATGACCATCAGGGGATGCAGGGCCTTCCTCGGTCCTGCTCTGTGGGAGGTGATGTGGGTGTGGCTAGAACTTGGACTCCAGCTCCTCAGAATGAGCTGGGAGGGTGAGCTCCCCAGGGCTGGGCCCACCAGGGAGAGCTTGAGAGCTGGCTGTGGAGGACATGTGCTAACATGCATGTGAGTATGCTTGCGGAGGGGGGCTTGGAAAGAGGGACATATGTGTTCACGCTGGGTCTGGGAGCAGATGGGCTGCTTGGAGGGCTGAGAGGGAGAAGGGTCCTGAGGACACCTCCCTTCCCTACAGGGTGGGCTGGGGAGGTTGGGTCCAGGGCTCGCTCACTCCCTCCTCAGAACTCAGAAGCCATCTGAGGCCACATAAGCCTTGCATTAGTCAGGATTATCCAAAGGAACAGACCCCAGAAGAGATTATCACAAGTCTGAGTTTGTAGGACAGGCCAACAGGCTGGGCACTCAGGTCAGAGTTGATGTTTCAGTTTTGTGGCTAAAGGCTGGAAACTCAGGCAGGGTTTCTACACTGCATCCTGAAGGCTGAATTCCTTTCTCTTCATGAAACTTCAGTCTTCTGACCATCAACTGATTGGGTGAGGCCCACCCACATTATGGCAGATAATCTGCTCTACTCAAAATCTGTTGATTTAAATGTGAATCAGTCTACAAAATGTCTTCACATCAACATCCGGTTGGGGGTCTGACCAAGTGTTTGGGCACTGTGGCCTAGCCACGTCACCACATATAATGAAACCATCACACACATCCTGACTTTGGCCACTGGACAACTTGTCCCCAGCTGCCCTCAGCCTTGGTCGGGGCCAGCTCGATGATCAGACAAGCCACTTCCCAGAGCCTGGGTGCTGCTTTTCAGAGAGGAGATTGTGACAGCATCTTTGGTGGCCTTCAAGTCACATCATCACAAGGTCAACAGAAGCTGCAGGCTGAATTCCTGTTCACACTTTAAACTTCATCTTCCTGAGCATGTTTCCCCTAAATGATGGGAGACAGGAGATAGGGCACAGGATGAGTGGGCAAGGGAGTTGGGTTCTTGGACCCTCCATATTTCCCCCTCTGGCAAACCCCTCTGTCCTTCAACCTGTAGGCACTTTCCAACATCTCTCAGTTTTCTGCCCTTGGTAATACATGTTGGACTCATCCACTCCCTTCAGTGTAGCTTTTTTAAAAAGCTTTTTTTTTTGTTATTTTATTATTTTTTATGAAGGTACTGAAGATAGAACCCAGGACCTCGCTCACGCTAAGCACACGCTCTACCACTGAGCTGCACCCTCACCACTTTAGCTGTTAGCCTTTCAGCCACATGCAGTGGCCTCGCTCAGCTTCAAAATCCAGACCTCGGATGTGAAGGGCTCCTTGCAGGTCAAGAGGCCCATTGACATCCAGAAAATCAGGGTTTTCAAAACTTTTTCTGCGGGCCACTGTCCCCTATCCAGCCCAGATGCACGAGCGCACACACACACGCACACACACACATACGAAGCCTTGCCAAATGCCATTAAGAATGTTTTGAGGCCTTCAGAGTGTTTGGGCTTAGGTTCCGTGACAGGTGCAGCTGGGTTCCAGCTGAAGGCTCCAGTCCACTGGGTGAGGTCTGAAGTGGTCCCTGGGGGACTTTGGTCTTAATCTACCAGGATGTGGCTATGTTAGATACAAAGAAGGTGCTCTAAGTGTTTTTCCAGTGACTTTTGACAACTGAGAACAAGTGAATCCAGTGAAAAGATCTGAGCCAACACGAGAAGGCTGTAGTAGAAATCACCAAGAAAAGCCCAAATGGTAGCATGGTAGGCTGAAAAATGTCCCCCCGAAGATATCCGAGTTGTAATGCCTTAAAACTGTGAGTGTTACCTTATATGGCAAAAAAAAAAAAAAAAAAGCCTTTGCAGATAAGATTAAGAATCATGAGATGAGAGATTAATCTGAATTATCTGGGTGGGCCCTAAAGGCAGTCACAAATATCCTTAGAAGAGAGAGGCAGAGAGAGATGTGTCACAGACACACAGAGGGGACTGCGGAGTGAAGATGGAGGTAGAGATCGGGGTGATGTGGTCATGATCCAGCAGCCACCAGAGGCTCGAAGAGGCAAGACCCCGAATCTACCCTGGAGCCTCTGGAGGGACTGTGACCTTTCCGATACCTCGATTTCAGCCCAGTGACACTGAGCTTGGACCTTTAGCTTCCAGAACCATACAAGAATAAATTTCTATTGTTTTCAGCTCCCCGGTTGATGGTACTTTGTTATGGCAGCCCTGTGAAACTAACACAGGCGGGCTGCTGCCAGTGCCCTTCTCTGGGAAAATGAGGGAAGATTATGAACTGACCATGCTGGAATGTTCTGGAGCAATCACCTAGATCAGGCTGCTTGATGATGAGGAAACTGAGACCCGGAGAGGGAAAGGGTCTTGGTGAAGGTCCACAGTTAGGTGGAGGCCGGCTGAGACCAACCCCAGTCTCCAGCTTCCCTGGCTGGGGGGGTGTGGCCCGCCCACTTGCTCTTCTCCTGGGAACCTCCCTCTGCCTGTGGCTTCCCCACCATTGGTCTGTTTATAGTTGTGGTCCTCCTGAGTCTCAGGTCCCCAGGCTCTCCTGGCCTCTCGTTTCGGCCTCTAGCTCCCCGTGGGCCGGGCTTGGCCTCGGCTCAGACTCCCGCCCAGCACTCCCCAGCCCCAGACGATGTGTTTTCTAATTGGCTGTTGCTTCCTCACAGGCAATCTCTCAGTTGCCACAAGAACACACAAACAACATCAACAGTCACGAGAAATGTACAAAAGACGGTTCCTGCCCGCACCTTCGAGGTGGGTGTGCTCCTAAGCCGGCCTGTGCTGAGGCCACGCCCCCATTTTGCAGGTTGTCGTCTTTCTAGGACTGCCCAGCCCAAAAGCCGAAAGCCGACTGGCAGGCAGGCTGCCTGACGCTCTCTGTCCCCTCACCACGTGGCAGCCTACCTAGCTCACATGCCATGGGGTGGGCATTCAGCAGACAGTGGCCCCTGGGCATCCCAGGCTGGATCCCGAGAGCCCGCTGCCTCACCTGCACCACCGGGCTCCAGGCCGCCTGGTCCTGAGCAGGGCTCCCATGGCAGCCACTGTGCCAGCACTGTGGCAGCCAGCTTTTCTATAATTATCCCCAAGAAGAGATGGAAAGGGTACTGCTGCTCACTTAAAAATAAATGCCATTTCCTAAGAAAGATCACAACTGTCCTGTTAAGGATGAGCATCCTGTCTCTCTGGATGTTAATGAGTAAATCCCTAGGAAATAAAACCCAGACTCTGAATTGTGAAGGTGACCTTCACCTTGTCCTCATCACCAAACTAACTCTTGCCAACCAAATTTGAAATCTTCAGACGAGGCTCCTAAAGTTTCCAAACACATATTGTTGCCTCACACTCCGTCTCCTTAAGGAGGCCTCTGTTGGGGACAGAGCAGCTGTTGGGAGGGACCCACTCACTGCTCCAGAGAGGTGATGTTGGTCTCCTGAGGTGTTGCTGATTAAACACCATGCTTAACTTGGCCTTGAAAATGACTCACAAGATGGCAGAACCTTTCACCTTTTGGGAGTTCTGCTGCCATCAAGGGCCTCCTTGTGGAGAATGCTGAGCTGCTTCTGGAAGCTTCCACAGCAGTTCTGGTCCCTGAGGTCTCAGGGCTCAGTTCCAGGCCAGCCAATCTGCAGAGCTGAGGACATCACTCACAGCCCCCATGCCTGCCTCGGATGCCGTGGGCCCATGTCCCCTTCCCATCTGGGGCCTGTCCTCCCAGAACACTACTTTTTTGTCACCAGGCCTCTTACAGCCTGGGACCCAGAGTGAGCTGAGCCATCTAGGGACAGACAGAGGGCAGCAGGACATTTGCCTGCAGCTCCTGCAGCAGAGTACCAAACGGAGTGCCTTTGAACAACAGAAATGTATTCTCTCACAGTTCTGGAGGCCAGCCATCTGAAATCAAGGTGACTGCGTTCCTTCCGGAGGCCCTCGGGAGCAAATGCTTCCTGCCTCTTCCAGCTTCCGGTGGCCCCTGCGTTTCTCGGCTTGTGGCCGCAGCACTTCAGTCTGCCTTCGTCGTCACATGGCTGTCTTTCCTCCTGTGTCTACTTTGTAAGGATACAGGTGATTATATTGAGGGCCTGCCCAGATCATCCAGGATAATCTCTTCATCTCAAAATCCTTAACTAAATCACTTCCTCTACATAAGGCAATATTAACAAGTTCTAGTGATTAGTACACGGATATATCTTGGGGGCAACCATTCACACCACTGCGGACATCTAGTGTCCTGCAGTAGCCCCAGATCCTGGCCACCGTGCTGGGAAGGCCCTGATTCCAGTTTCCTTGTTCACAGCTTCTAGAATAGGCCTGCCCACCACCTCCCCATCTGCTTTACAAACTGAGGCTATAGGGTGACATTGCCATAGGCAGGTTGGCATCTCCTGGGCTGCCAGGTGTAAAGAGTAGAGGAGATGTGGGGTAGGTCCCCTGCAGTCCACGGGAAGATGCCTGTCTGAGGAAGGCGTGCATTAGCGACTGTCCATCTTTAAATGACAACCGACCCAGGGCTGGAAAACAACATGGATTTATTAATGGACATGTAAACCCTGAAAGCAAGAGAGAATGTCCCATGAGACTGAAAAGTCATACAGTAGCAGAAAGACAATGCATCCTGCATGCTGCTCCCAAAGCGTCAAACCCCAGAACCGGAGGCCATGATAACAGTCCACACGGCGCATGAAGTTATCCAACTCTTCAGATATAGATGGCACTGAACTTGGCCCACAGTGGGTTGCTTCCTATTGGACTCTCTCAACATGCAGACATGGAAAGAAGACTGTGGTTTTGTCTTTCCCTCTCTTTCCAAGCCAGCTACTTTGAACCTTCACTCAGACTGCTCATCCTGGATCAGTAGAAAACCCTTCTGTCAGGCTTTCTGATCCCTCCCCACTGCCAGCACACTAAGGAAAATGTAGCCTATTTCTTTGCTGTGAAAAGTGGTCCTTCCCATCCTCTTCCACCTTGTGGATCACCTAGAAAGTGATCATAGCTGTCCAGCAGATGAGGCTACTCAAACCCGGAGGAGTGGCCTGACCCATCCATCAAACTGCTGGCAAGGCTGTGCAGGTAGACCAGTTGGCCACCAGCTCTGCCTGCAGCCACTCAGGACACCACTGGCAAGGCACTTAGTGAAGAATGAAGTCCCAAATCCTCACAGGGGACCTGCAAGTCTTGCCTGCCTCAGCTAATCAGATTCATCAACACCCCAGTCTTTCACACTGGCCAGACTGGCAGTTTGAAGTCTTTTCAACAACATGCATGCCCCAGCCCTGCGCCTTGCTGCCTCTTGTCCTCTCACAGGTTGCCTTCTGCTTTGCCAAGTCAAATCTTTGCCCACGTTTTCTGAGAGCTGCCTCGTCCAGGAAGCCTTTCCTGATTGCTTTAGAACCTGTATGAATTCATTTTGCCCCTCCCACGGTTATTTAGTTATTGTGCATGTGTTCCTGTTGATTCTCCAGCAAGCCTGAAGGGCAGATACCACGTCTCCTCGTCCTCACTGCATCCCCCTCGAGCCAGCTTAGGGCCTAGAATGCGGCAGGTATTCAATAAGTGATGGCAAAATGGACTTGACTGAGGGATAGAGTGACCTTTCTCAAATCTAATCATGCCCAAAGTAGACACAGCTGTAGCTCTCTTGGAATGAGAATGAGGCTTGGGGGTCAGGCTCTGCCTGGCTTCCAGCCCCTGCTTCCCTCCTCTCCCCACTTCTGGGGCAGCTTGCCCCCAACCTTCAGGCTCAGCCCTGGAAATCTGAGAGTTCCCATGGGGCCTGGAGCCATCCTTAGAGCTCAACCCAGTTCATTCCATCTCAGCCCAGGCATGGGAGCCCTGCCTGCTGCTGACTGAACTCCACATCCTGGTGTGTGTCCTGCTTATGGAGCTGCTGGTCTCAGTATACCTGCCGGCTGCAATGGGCTCAGCCTTTGCTCCTACCCTGCTGGGCCTCCCTGGGGCTGCTTCTGGCTTGCTTCAGGGCTGTTATGGACTGAATTCTGCCTCATAAAATTCATATGTTGAAGCCCTAACTCTCAATGTGATGGTATTTGAAGATGAGGCCTTTGGGACACCATGCGGTCATGAGGGTGGGGCCCTCATGATAGGATTAGTGTTCTTATAAGAAGACACACCAGGAAGCTTACTCTTGCTCTCTCTCTGCCCTGTGAGGACATGGGGAGAAGTTGGCTGTCTGCACTAGGAGGAGGGCTCTCACCAGAACCCGACTGTGCTTGCACCTTGATCTCAGACTTCCAGCCTCCAGAACTGCGGGAATAAAGTTCTGTTATTTCAACCACCTGGTCTCAGGTGTTTGATCACAGTAGCCCAAGGAGACTACGACCGGACCTTACCCGTTCTACGGCCCCAGCCTCTCCCGGCCTATGGCGGGTTGAAATGTACCTTTCTCCCCAAGAGATGTCCATGTCCTAATCTCTGCAATCTGTGAGTGCTACCTAATATGGCAAAAGGGACTCTGCAGATGTGATTAAGTTAAGGATCCTGACGTGAGAACATTCTCCTAAATTAACTGAGTGGACTCAATAGTCACAAGGGTCCTTATGAATGAAAGAGGGAGGTAGGAAAGGATGGAAGATTTGAAGACACTATGGTGCTGGCTTTGAAGGTGAAGGAAGGGGCCATGAGCCAAGGAATGTGGGAAGCTTCTAGAAGCTGAAAAAGACAAAGAAACAGATTGTCCCTTCAGAGCCTCCAAGAGGACTCAGCCCTGCTGACACCTTGATTTTAGACTTCTGACCTCCAGAGCTGGAAGGGGACAACTTTGCATTATTTTAAGCCACTAAGGTTGGGGTCCTTTATTATACCAGCCACAGGAAACTGATTCGCAGCCCCAGGGCTGTCCTGCCCTCTGGCACTGGCCTGACTTGCCCCTTCCTCCTGAGACTGTCACGACCTGTTGCCCGCCCAGCACCTGCCTCAGCTTTGCCCCCAGCTCTCCACAGCTGGTGTAGGGAAGTCTTCCAGCCCCACCTGCCTCCACCCTGCGACTCTGACCTTCCTCTGCCCCTAAGGCCGGGAGGGGGACTGCAGCCACCAACCCCTACACCCAACTCTGCTGACAAGCCAAGATCCTAGGAGGAGAAAAGCAGCGTCCCAAGGAGGGGCGCAGGGCCTAGGGGAAGAAGAGAGCAGCACATCCGTAGGGGGATCTCTAGAAACTAGATGAGGACTGATGCTGGTCAGTGCCAGTGGTCCCCGAGGGAGGGCGAGCCGAGGTCCCCCAGCTCTCCCCGCCTCAGAGGCTGCGGGGAGCTAGCGCTCAGCCAGCCCGTGGCCATCAGCGCTCACCAAGGGGCTGGAGGCCAGGGTGGCTTGGCTGGCTTCCTGGCCTGGCTGGGGCAACACAGGGTACCGGGGCATTGCCCGTTGAGGACCAGCCAATTGGGGGAGAGGTGCCCAGGGCAGCCTGTCAGTTGGAGTCCTTGGCACAGAGCAGCTCTTGGTCGTGCCTTCCTTATGGGGATGCTCCCCCAGGCCGCCTGGGGCCGGGGCCAGAGAGGAGGGGCTCCGATTCCCTCAGGGGTAGCATTGAGTGAGCTTCTTGGGACCAACCCTCCCATGGAGGACAACGACAGACTCTGGACAAAGCCCAGCCAGAGCCATACAGCTGAGGGCCCTGGAGCGCTCCCCACAGCTGGCAGACTGGGAGGGAGTCCACACTGGGAAGGAAGGAACAGCTCTGGGTGAGTCTCCTGTTCGCATGACTTTCAGACTGGCGCTGCCCCACTCTGCACTTGCCGGGCTGCGTACCTCTGAGGGAAAGCCCACCGCCCTCCTGGTCTGAACAACAGGAGCACCGAAGCCAGGGTTCTCACAGCTGCTGCAGAGTAACGGGGACTCCCACACGGAGAGCAGCGGCCGTGGCGGGGGGGGGGGGGGTCCCAGCCCCTGTGGGTAAACACCACCCAAATCTCTGGCTGAGCCCGGAACCACGTGTGCATGGGGACCTCGGTGTGGGGTATCCAGAAGGTGTTCTTTCCAGGACACCCGAGCTTCTCCTGATGTCCAGTGAGCACCTGCCACATGTCAGGCTGTGTGCTGGGCGCCAGAGCGCCTCATTCTGCACTTCCTGGAAGCAGAGTGATCCCAGCCACGGGGAGGGAAGGAACGGAGGAGGGCCCGCATGAGATGCGGAACTGAGCTAGTGGTTGCTGTTTGTGTCTGACCACTAGAACCTGCATGTCTCGGAGGAGAAAGGGGAAGAATGTATCTTCAGCGCCCCCACCCTGGCATTGGCCAAGGGCTCACCCCACAGAGCCTTTCATCCTCCCTCATTTCTGGGCTGCACATGAGTGGATGCTAAGCAAGGACCCACAGCATCCCAGGCCTCTGGGCCAGCAGGGAACCGTGGGTGGGAGGTGCGAGCCTCAGTGTGGGCTGGAGGTGAGACCTCTTACTTGCTGTGGGACTGTTATGGGCTGAATGTATCACTCCACTCCCTACCCCCAGATTCACATGTTGAATCTTGCCCCTCAGTGGGATGGCATTGGAGATGGGTCCTTTGGGAGGTGATGAGCTCATGAGGGTGGAGCCCCCATGAATGGGATTAGTGCCCCAATAAAAGAGATCTGAGAGCTTGCTCCTGTCTGCTCTCCACCATGCGAGGACACAGCAAGAAGACAGTCGTCTACAAGCCTGGAAGCGGGCTCTCACCAGAACCCAACCCTGCTGGCACCCTGTTCTCAGTCTTCCAGCCTCTCAAACTGTGGGAAATAAAGGTCTGCTGTTTAGGCCACCTGGTCTATGGTATTTTGTGACAGCAGCCCAAGCTGACTGACAGTGACCTTGGACAAGCAACTTCATCTCTTTGGCCTTGTTCTTTCATCTCTGAGAAGCAGGTGAGCAGTGCTTGTCCGGCCTACTTCCTGGGCCTCATGCAGGTTTACAGTGATGGCAGCCAGCACTCATTGAGTGTTTCCTTGGCATCAGGCCCAGGACTAAGCACTAAAGATGGTGCGGTTGGGTTCTCCCAAGGACCTGTAAAGAGGTACTATCGACCTGAGACTCTGGGCCAGCGACATGGCCCAGGCTGGCAGCTCAGAAGAAGCAGACCTTGTCTGCCTGGGGTTGCTCAGAGTCTAGCGGGGAGACAGACCCAGGCCCTGCCACCCACAGCCCATCTGAGTGTGTCTTATGTTAGCCTTGGTTCTGATGTTTTTGGAGCCGGGAGGATGATGCTAATTGACCTGTGGGGGCTTCAAAGGAGGGCCGGGTGGAGTTGGGCCGTGAAGGAAAAACAGCATGTTCAGACACATGTGTCACTGCCAGCAGAGGGATCAGCTTCAGCAAAGGCCCGGAGGCATGTTGGAGCCGAAGTGCTTGCAGAACCTTGGGTGGCTGAGGGCCGCGGCCTGCAGGCTGGGGCTGGGAGCCATGGGAGAGGACACTGGAGAAACAAGTTGAGCTTTGCTGGCTGCTATTCAGAGCTTGACTTGATCTTGAGGGCAGTGGGGGAGCCATGCAAGGGACAGAAGCCGGGGCTGGCCTGGGTCAGATGCAAAGGGTTCAGAGGCCCGCTGCAGCTCTCGGAGGGGGGAGCTCATCGGAAGGAGTAAGCAGGGAACCAGGAAGCGGGCAGGGAGCCATGGCCACCGTCTGGGCAAGCCGTGGTGAAGACTTGGCCAGGAGCCACGACGTGGGGACAGAGCCAAGGGGCCAGTGGAAGGGCTTCAGGTTGGCACATGTGGTTGTGTTCCAAGTCGTGGCTGCCCCAAAGCGCTTGTGTCCCGAGCTCAGGAGCTGGGGAGCTGGAGATTGCTCTCATGAAAGATCCCCCTCAAGAGAGCGTGGGGGCCCAGGGCTCCAATCCCACTTCTCCTGTTAAGCCTGGGTTAGCACTTGACTTAGACGCCTTGCTTCACCGGGATTTCTAGCTTTTCCACGTCACGTGATTCGATGGCGGCCCTACTTACAACACTTTGGTTTGGTGGCAAGCACCTTCTGAAAACAAACTCTAGAAAATTGTGGCTAAATTCCATATGCTCACCTGCATTAAAATCTGCATAAAAGAGGATCTCAACTTTTTTTTTACCTAAGAAATTTTGGATTTTCAAAAGGATAATTGGGCCACGATTCATACCTAAAGTGGCCTGTTTCCTTTGAGAGTTTAAAAAGTCTAGGTCCGAAACTCTGCATCTGCTTTGGACTCAGTTTGGCCCGAACAAAGCAATGAGCCCCGCCTGGACACATGCACTGCATTTTCCCCAGAGACTTGCCGCCAGCAGTCAGAGGCGGTGTCAGGCACACCTCCACTGTCCGTTGGCCAATCTGCACCAGGCCAGGGACTTTTTGCAACCCTCAAGATCATTGTTCTGCAGAATGTGAGCTAGAACTGGCCTCAGAGACGATCTAGGCCAGGTGCCCTAACAGTATGATGGGCACATGGAGGCCCAGAGCGGATACAGACTTGGCCACAGCGCCTGCTCTGCAACCTTGTCGGCCCCTGCCTCATTCCCCAGGGGCCATGTTTGCCTGGTAGGGAGGCACTGATGGATTCCCCCAGAAGACTTTCTAGAATAATCAGGATCCAAGGCACATAGCCCACAGCTGCCTCAGCTCAAGCCCTGCCTGGCTGCAACGGCTGAATGAAAAGGCCCCATGCAAGGCTGGGACCAGGGCGAGGCCAGTGAGGTGGGAAGGGTGCAAAATGTCTTGAGGCACCCACTTTTGAGTGCAACTCTGAAAGGAGGCCTCCTTAGATGTCTCACTGACATCACCCTAGTCCTCATCCCAGACAAATTTCAGTTGCTTCCATATTGCTCCTGAGGGGTCCTCCATCAGACCTGGGGCCTCTGGCTCCCACAGATGCCTCTGGGTGCCTGGGCTGCCCTCTCAAGGGCAGAGCATTGAAAATTGACAAAGCACATCGACATCCATGATGCAGTGGGGTCCTACAGCCTTCCTTTAATGGAGGCAAGACAGGGAATCCTAGCAACTTGTCCTGGATTGCTCAGCTGGGGCTCAGAGAGGGTGAGCAGCTTGTCCAAGGCCACATAGTACAGCCTACAGGTGGCAGAGCTGCAAAGTGAGCCTAGCCCCCCACTCTGTCCTCTGTCCTCCTCTGTCCCTTTCCTCCCTGGATCTGCTGTGTTCCTACATCGCCCACAGCCACCAAGTGAAGCCTCCTGAGCGTGGGCCTTCAGGTAGACTCGGGCCACCGTTCCTCCCGTCCCGTAGGACCCACACCAGTGCCAGATATTTTTAGGCAAACAAAAAAGGTTATCAGACTGAAATAATTGCCCTCATTTTGAATCTCAGAGTCTTTTCAGATAACATAATCTTGTGTGGCCCCAAAGAGGCTCCTGCCTGCTCTGCCGGCTGGGATGGAGCAAGCCCAGGTAATTGCTTCTTCTGTGTAAAGACCAATTTGTCCAGGGAAATGAGCATGGTGGAGGTAATCAATTAAAACGCTGAAAGCAGTGCAGAATATACAGGAAATGGAAAAGAAATTGGAGCCCTCTGCCCCGCCTCACTTTCCCAAAGCCGGAGTCGTGCTGACGAGGTGACGATTTCTTTCCTCTTTGGGTCTGACTCCAATTTATCTTAAAAAGGCTGAACTGACAGGATTCCTGAGGGCACGGAGCCCCGACTCCCCAGCCAGCCTGGGCTCCTTGGCTGGATTTGGCCGAGCCACGGAGGCAAGGGCCACTCTGGACCAGGAGCCTCGAGGAATGTGGGGCTTCTCCCGGGCCCAGCCCTCGGTTCGGGACAGGCTCACCCTGGGGCATAGGCCATGGACCTGCTCGGGGTCTCTTCACAGCTGGGCCCTCCGGTCAGGAGTGGGTGCTTGTGGGGACACAGGGACCAGAACCGACGAGAAGCCACCCCCAACGAAACCTGTGGGGTCTGAGCTAGCTCCCAGGCTCTGTCTAGCCTTTGGACCCCCATATGCCAGCCCTGTGCTCTCTCCAGCTGCATCCCTGGCTCCTGAGGTAGGATGGCAGGGGCCACTTGAGTGGTCCAGCTGACCAGCATGCTTATGCCCCTTGGCGTTGGTTCGACTCACTGGTTTGCAGCTTCCTATTTCTGGCCTGGTGCCTGCAGCTGTGACACAGGCCAGACTGCCTGGTCCCCAGGGTCCCCTCTTGCTGGAGCCCACTGTCTGTGGGGAGGCAGGCATGTTCACGGCCTGGCAGGAAGCAAAGCTGAATAGGCTCAATGCACCTCTGGGTGCCTGTCTTCAGGGCGGTCTGGGGAGTGGAGAGGCTGAGGTGATGGAGAATGTAAGAAGCAGCTACACTCTTTCATTTCTAGCCCCAGTGCCCCAGCTGGGAGCCCTCTTTCATCCTTGTCAAGTAGATCCTTGCACGTCTATCAGAAGAGGACCAGCTAGCACCCGGCCAGGCAGGAATGCAACATGGGGCTTAGGGAGAAGAGTTGTCAAGATTCAAGAAGGTCCTATATTGACATGCAGGCTCTTTCATGTGGTGTGTGCTTAGAGAGTGAGGACTTCACTGAGCATGGACAGGAAGTGCCAGGCCAGGGGGTTACATATGAAAAGTCCAGTCAAGAATTGCAAATGTCACATCCATCCAAATGTTCACAGCAGTACTGTTACAATAGCCAAGACATGGAAACAACCTAAATGTCCATTGACAGATGACTGGATAAAGAAGTTGTGGTACATTTATACAATGGAATACTACTCAGCCATGAAAAATAAAAGTATGCCATTTGCAGCAACATGGTTGGACCTGGAGATTACTATACTAAGTAAAGCATTAGACAGAGAAAAACCACACCAGCCTGGGGGAATTGCTGGTGATCCTCTTGGGGCCAGAAAGTGACATGGAGAAGGCTTGCCCATATTCTTGGCAAGGAATGATATACAGAGATTAACAAGGTTGGCCAGGGGCAGATGGCCCCATGACTCTGTTAGGGGTGATGGGGCCCTTGAAGCCACCTGAGAGTTGGGGCTTTTCATCTGGGAGGCTTACTTCTTAGCTTCTTGAGGGTGTGGGGCTGGTCTGATCCCTAGCTTGGGTCTTGGAGACTGTTCTATCATGCCAGCTCACCCAGATTTGTGGGTTCAGCGCCAATGATGCCCAGGAGACTGAGATGGTAGAGGATTCCATTCTTATTTGACTATGGCCTTGATCTGGCTCTGGTGTGGCTCACCCTTGCAGGGGTGTGAAGCAGGTAAACCATGCGGCAGACACCTACAGCCCCCACATGCTTTGGAGGCACTCTGCCTGCTGACAGGAGTGGGTCTGGAAAAAGGATAGCACACGAGTCTCTCCTTCTGCTCCAACATTCACAGACTGGAAGTGGCCAAGTCCAGGCTCAGTGGGATGAACATCATGATTGAGTGATGATGCCTGCCGGGCCAGCAGGAAGAAGGTGATGGTATGTGTTTAGGGTTCTTGCCATCCTTGGTCAAGCAGGCTCCCAGGGATGTGCAGAGCCTGTCAAGGCTTTCTAAGGCCAAGTCACTTTGGCCCCTGGTGCCACTTCCTAAGTTATATTCATTCTGTGGTGGAGGCAAGGGGGAGACAGGTGTTTACCAGCAATCTTTTTGTTTCCAAAAATGCCAGATGGATCTGTGTTTTCATTGCCATGGTAGCAGTGGCTCTGGGCCCCAAAGGTGCAGTGGCACCAGACAAGAGGGCTGGCATTTTTCTGCAGGGAAGCACACCGAGGTATCACAACATGACGCCCCTCCCGTATGCCCTTGTGGCCTCTGTCTTCTGTAGCAACTGAGGGCAAAGTTATTTCTTAGAACTGAAAGAGAATCAATACCCTTTAAGAGAAATCATTGTTTCTCCTCATCGAAAACCTCTCTGTGGCTGCCACTGCTGGTCCCCAGCCTGGCGATTCTGCTGTGATCGGTCAGCTTTGCGGCCTAGAAGGCCCCGAAGGCCCTGAACGCCTCTCATTCACCAAATTGGCCTGAATGTGCTGCATTCAACCTAGAGGGGATGCTGGCCTGGAAGGCGGTCCCTGTGGGGTCAGGAGCAGTTGTGAGGATCACAGTTCCCCCCTTTCCAGGCACACTCTTGGCCTCAGGCGTCTCTTGAGGATTGTGGGTTAAACACAGTGGATTGAATGCCCAGGTTTATCTCAGCTCCCACCCTAAACCCCACTTGGATGATGATGGTAAAGAAATCAAGAAAAGTCTCTACCTACAAAAAAGGGGGCAAAAAAAGGGGAAAGGTAGCAACTACAAGCAAGAGATGCACCTGGAAAATGAATGGAAGGAGCGAAGCAAACTGGAAGACAGCAACCGGGCAGACACAAGAAGTGGGGGCATCAGGGTCTTAAAAGTGGGGTGGAACAGGGCTGCGGACAAGAGCCCGGGTTCAGAACAAGAGTAGTTAGCCGGTGGCAGGTGGAGCAGGGAGGGTGTGGCTCAGTGGTAGAGCCTGTGCTTAGCATGCATGAGGTCTGGGGTTCAATCCCCAGCACCTCCATTAAAATTTTTTAAATAAATAAATAAACCTAATTACCTCCCCCCTATTAAAAATTTTTAAAAGAGTAATTAGCCCGCTAATCTCCTCCGTGAACCAGGGTACAACCACCTTGATGGAAGACAGGAGGTTGACTTGCTGGAGAAAAGCCAGTTGAGCACAAGGTTGGAATAGCTTACTGAAAACTGAGATGACTTGGAGGCTTCATGACTGATGGTGAGGAGACCCGCAGCCTTCCCCTCTCCTCTGCCTGGACTCCAGAATGCCATCAGCCAGGTTTGTACCCTTCCAGGCAAAAGATGGGCGGACAGCTCTGTAGGAGAACTGGCCAGCCCAATAATGGAAACAGTGAATCCCGATTTCAGTAAAGACAGTGATATGGTTATACTGGGAGTTTGGGGTATGGAAATGGTAGAATATCTAGGGATGATCCGAGAGAGATAAATCCTTATTTTCCATCGTAAGAAGTCAAGAAATTTTCTGAAATGGTAAAATCAGGAAACTGCAGTCTAAACATGCTATATAGAAATACGAAGTACATACTAGGCGCTTAAGAGCTGCAAGAGTTGAAAGGGGCTGCCTTTATGAGCAGGAACTGGGGAGGAAGGGGAGCGGGGAAATGGATGCCACGTTTTATGTGTGTCTTGTGATCTACTGGAATTTTAAAACTATTTACAAGTATTACTTCGATAAAAATAAAAAAATAAGTAATCTTTACAAGAATTCCTGGAGCCAGATGAGCAGCTCCAGCGCACAGACTGAGCTGACACTTCAATGTCTTTTCTTCTGACAAGATGGCAGAGTAACAAAATAAGTCATATGGACGGGTGTCGGCCCTGCACAGAGCAGTTTGTTTTCCATAGTATTGAGTCACCCAGTCCCCTTGTGTTCCTGTTACAGAGAAAGAATCTATGGGCCAGAGAGGAAGGGCCTTGTCTATCCATGGTCCCCTCATGAGTAAGCTGGGCCAGGATGGAATCCGCTCCACTGCCTTTCTCTAGCCTTTGCTCTCAACCCACCCTTTCTGTGACCACAGCCTCATCCCCATCTCTCAGCGCTGATGGAAGAAGCCATATCCTCCATATCCCACAGCAGCTCCATGGCCACTCCTCTGAGGTGGATCCTAGCAATATCCCCATTTTGCAGATATGGCTACTGAGGCATGGGGGGACTACGTAGGGAGTGAAGGTGGGGCAAGCCTTCATGGATAAGACTTGTGAAAGAGACAACACAGGAAATAAGTTTTTTTAATTAAACTTTATTTTGAGATTTATTTTTATTGTGTAGATTCACGTAGAACTGTAAGAGAGCTCCTGTGTACTCTTCACCCAGCTTGCTGTAGTGGTGACATCTTACAAAGCAACAGTGCAGTATCATCACCAGGACATCAGCACTGATACAGGCAAGACCCAGAGCAGTTCCGTCACCACGAGGAGCCTCTTGTCTCCCTTATATAATGACACTTACTCCCCTGTCCCCCTCCTCCTATCCTTAACCCCCCACAACCACTAGTCTGTTCTCCATTTCTATAATTCTATAAGAATATTACATAAATGGAATCATACAGCAGGTAACACTTAAAGATGGTCTGTTTTCACTCAGCATAATTTTCTGGAAATCCATACAAGTCGTGAGTATCAAAAGTTTGTTCCTTTGTATCACTGAGTAGCATTCCATGGGGTGGCTATATCACAATTTATATCCACTCACCACTGACCAGCTGTATGAATGGCTTAGTCCCCCAGTGCTTCTGCCCCCTCCTCTGTATGTCTAGATAATAACCGTGCTTATGTCACAGGATTATTGGGAGGATTCAATGACTTCATAGTTGGAAAGGTCTAGAACAGTACTGGCCACACACCAAATGCTACATAAGTGTTGGTTAATTAAAATATAGCTGCATGGGTTGGAGATTCTACCTTGGATTTGCAGAAGAAGGAGCAAAAATATATGCTTTCCTGATCAGCAGACAGATCACCTGAGTTTGGTCTGAAAATCAGAAAGCTATGTAAACCCTTTCAGAGAGAGTGTGTTGTCTCTTTAGGCAACTGGAAAGACACTTGTAAACTGTCCCTGTTTTTCAGCCTTTCTTTGATTTCGAAGTGGGAATGTTGTTGCCAGCTCTTTTCTTGCCTCCTAAATGGGGTCCCTCTCCATCCTCTTTGGCCCAAAGTGACTCCTAGCAGTGCAGCGCTGGAAGTCCTCTGCTACGCCTCTGACATTTCAGGCCCTAGTCAAAACATCAACCTTGCTCATATCGGGCTTTACCAAATGCCTGAAGCAAATGCTTACCTCAAGGGAAGCTGGTGAACTTCTTGCTGAGCTATGCGGCAGCTCAGACTTTGGGGCCCTAGTCTCTTGGTAAGAACCCCATCTCTTATCAAGATGCTGAAGGTGAAAATCTTGGCTAACTTGACTCCATGGTGTGAGGTGAAATGCAAGACTTGCTCAATGCAACACCTGCAAATTCCAAACCCAACGTGACAATGCGCAAATCCCACGGAAGACCAAGCAGCCCAGGTGGTCTCAGGAGGGCGGCATTTAAACTCACTCTTGCCAAGCAACGACCAAGTAGAGGGGGGCCAGTTCGCGGAGAGCCCCCTTCCCTGCTCTTGCCCCAGCCCTTCCCTCAAACTGGAATTTAAACTGGGAATTGGCAAACCAAGTTGCACGGGAGAAAAACTGGGACCAAATCTGGGCCAAAAGGGTTCGTAGTGCAAATTACATTTCTCTGCTAATTGTAATCTGTTAACTACATCCGAGAAAGAGGTAGGGAGAGGAGAGGCGCCCCACCCCCACAATCTGAAGAAACCCGATGCTCTGTGTGTGCGCTGGCTCAGCCAGGCGTACACAATTTCAAGACGCAAAGGCACACATTGAAACATGTCGCTATATTTAGAGATAATGGAGTTTTTCTTTCTTAAGGCTTGATATAAACTTTGATTACATAGCATTTCTTTAATTTGTTGCTATTCAAGAAAACCCTGGGAACACCATGGCGAGCAATGCCTAGTTTTTTCATTTGCATTTTTCATTTGCATGTTTTAATTTCCCTGACTACAGCTCCACAACTCATGGGCAGTCCCTATGGGAGGAAAAAGAATACTTTTCAGGATAAATAATCCTTTTTGGGGGAGGGATCACAGTTGAATTTACTAAATCAAGGCATTGGAGGTAGCATGTGGATCCTGGAACTTAGGGATGTCTTATCCTCATACCAGGCTTCCTCAGCCATGCCCAGCTAAAGAGACTTGCTGACAGACTCCCAGCCAGCCTTCAACCTCTCCCACTTGTAGTCTTCAATGGCGAGCGGGTCATCACAGAGCCTTTCAGCTGACCAGATCTTGAAGGAAGGGAAGGCCCTGAAACAACCTCATTCTCCTTCTGTGGGGCATAAGTGGGACCACTGAGCCAGGGGCAGGCCCGAACCCCAGGGCTCCTGGCATCTGATCCTTCAGTCTTCCCAAGGGACTGGACCATGCTCCTTCTACCCCTGGAATAGAATCAGAACCTTGGATCCATGCTCCGACTTGGGGAAATCTGTTTATGGCTCCTTCCTTTAGTATGTGAAACAAACAAAATTAATCTAAAATCCATACAACCAGAAAATCAAGACAGTCTTAATTCCATATCCCCATGTAATGCTGTGTATCAATGTGGAAACCATGTGGGGCAAACTTTAGCCATCTCTGGACTATATTCTCTATAGAAACAACCAGAACATTTTTTTTTGAAAGATGATTATGTTTTAGCCATACGGTCACTGTGATAAGCATCATCTGTGGGCCCATGTGGCAAATTCTGGAATGTCAGATTTACCACCTGAAGTCCAGATTTCCTTAGGGACCGCTGGGGGATCTCTTGAGAGAAATGTCAAGAACGACCGTTGGGTTCCTGCTACACTGGCATTTAGAAGCTTCGAGAACCTGGCTGACAGTTGGGAGGATTAAGTAGAGTGGGCTGAAATGCTCCCTCAGCCGTGAGAGGGCTGAGGGCCCTGTGCCTTTTCTTGATGATGGTAAGGAGGCCAAAGGTGGTGTCACTGAGATGATCCCTCCTCCAAACCCTGGGGCGTTCATGCCAACTTTCTTCACTGAGCACTTCCCCATGAGCCAGGCTCTATGCTGACAGCCCGGTAGGAGAGACTGGTGGAGAGTGAGCAAGAAATGATAATAAACCCAAAGAACCAGACTTCAGGACAGGGCCGTGGCTCTTACCACAAAGAAGCCAAACGCCTAAACACTGACTTTGGAGCCAAGTAAATCTTTCATATTCTTATAAAACAACTTTAAATAAATAAAAAGCAGTCCCTGAATGCCAAAAGTAAAATGAAAAACAAAAATCAAAAGTAACAGGAAACTGGGTAGAAGAACTACCCCAAGTGACTTTAAAACATAGTGATTTGAGTGAGCATCCCTAAATGGATTTATCCTAAAGGAAAAAAGAATGGCAAAAAAAAAAAAAACAAAAACAAACAAAAAAAACCCCAAAAAACCTTAAACTGCGTTCTGAAATCCTATTGGTGGTGGCAGTGTTAGTGCTGTTATTCTGAGACTGTCGTTGCGTGTGTTGTGGGATAAATCTACCAAGTGTGCTGGTTTCATTGGATGGACGAAGTTTAATAGAAACCCTATAGTCTTGAACCTGAATTGGAAGTATTCATCTGGATTTATAACTTATTTTATCATATAAATATTTTCTACATGTTTTTGAGACAGCCTAGAAACAAATGGCAAACCTCTGGCAATCTTACCTCGGACGCCCAGATCTTGATTTCCAGATACCACTTGCAACTAAGAGGAGCCAGAACTTCTTGGAGAAATAACTGATTCCAGGTCTGGGGCAGGAAATGTACCAGACCATCTCAGAACATCTTTAGTCCCAGAAAGCAAGGAAGCTGTCAAGGACTACTTAGGGTTATGGCAAAGGGACCCAGGAACCAATCTGTATAAGGTCCCACTGGCCAAAGGTAGGACTATTTGCACATCAACAAGGAACACATCACATTATGTTTAAATCTATGAGATCCTAATGATACCAAAAAGTTTCTTTTTAAAAGACACTGATTTCTTCGGAAGATGCTGGGGTACTTATTTTTTAAACTGGGAAATAATGGGAAAGAATGAAACATTTTTCCTGCTTTTCCCGTAGAAACTGTACTTCAAGATAACCAAGTCATTGGTGAGGGGAAGTTTCTTTTGATGGAAATAGTCCAGCTAATAAATGAAGGAATGGGAGAAGTGGAGTATCACCATTTAGCTACCCCCCAATGAGACGATGAACACCGAGACAAGCCAGAGATCATATTCCTATTTCCTCAGTTTCACGTGTATTCATTTGTGAGTACATATGTGTAATTATTTCTATACAGTTCAAATTTATCACATGTGTAGGTTGATATTTCCACCACCACAGTCAAGATACTGAACAATTCTACCTTCACAAGGATTCCTCATGTAAGTACTCCCACTTCCCCACC
Organism: Camelus bactrianus; assembly: GCF_048773025.1. Classification (NCBI taxonomy): domain Eukaryota; kingdom Metazoa; phylum Chordata; class Mammalia; order Artiodactyla; family Camelidae; genus Camelus; species Camelus bactrianus. Next base: position 114,154,680 of record NC_133575.1, on the reverse strand, counting down.
CACACCCATCCTTAACCTCTGGCAACCACCAATCTATACTCAATTTCCAAAATTTTGTCTTTTCAAAAATGCTATACAAGTCAATCATACAGTAGGTAACCTTTAGAGATTAACTTTTACACTCAGCATAATTTCCAGAGGTGCATCCAAATGGTTGGAGCAAGTGTTTGTTTCTTATTGCCTAGTCTCTGATGTGGATGGATGTACCACGGCTTGTTTGACCATTCCCATCAAACGATGCTCCGGTTTGGGGCTATTCCAAAGAAAGAGGCTATGAACATTCATGAACATCAGTTTTCATTCCTCTAGGATAAATGCCCCAGCGTGTAATCGTTCCATTGTATGATGCTTGCATACGTAAACTATGCGTGCTTTCTACAACATCTTCATCAGTTAGAGTTGCATACTGAATCTAGATCTGCTGACTCCCCGTCTAGTGCTCTTTCCCCATCTGCTGCCTCTCAGCCCACAGCAGCCCAACAGAACATCTGTGAGTCTGCCTGAAGCTCAAAGGGGTGGGGGTAGGGGTAAGTCTTTAGCCACAACGGCCCACAGGAAACTGCCTGTGCCATCCAGCATATCAACTGGCTTTGCAAGCACCCGGCCCAGATGTGTCAGGCCTATAGACACAGACCCCCTTTATTAGGCTTGCTCAATGGCTGTCTGTGAGCCCAGGGTTGCCCAGCCGCCTCCTGGCCAGGGGCATGCTGGGTAACTGCCAAGCCAATGACAGAGTTCACACTCTCCGGCCTTTGCTCCCCCTTCACGTTGACTGGAAAGTCTCCATCTTCCACAGCGTAAGCAGGGACACTGCAAGCATAGTTGCCCGCTGGCAGGGCTTGGGCCACTCTTTATTGTATGCAAGCCGTGGGCGCTGGCTCCTCATTCTGCAAACATTTACTGAGAAGCCACTAGGTGCCCGGGAGCTCACCAGCTCAGGAGATGGGGCCGAGGGAAGTATGGCTGTGGAGGAAGCTCAGGGGAGGTACAGAGCCCAGCCAGATGTAGGGGGAGGCGAGAAGAGCTGGCGGGGGTGGGCAGGCTAGAGGCAGCAGGGTGCAGGTACACGCAGAGCGTGGCGGGAGTGCGGAAAGCCATTTGGGGCAAGGGGACAGCCAGGCAAAGGCCAGGAGGGCTACGTTGTGAGAGGGAAGTGGTTGCTTTTGTCCAGAGTAGAGTGTAGGCATGTAAGGAGGGGAGTCACGGCAGATGGAGGGAGGGAGGCTGGAGCCTCAGTGGGGAAGACCTGCAAGGCTGGGTGAAGGGCTCTTGAGGGAAAAGTGGCATTTTCGAGCAAAAGTAGGGTGGGGAGAGCCACATCACCAGAGTAATCAAACAGTGGGACTACTTTCTACTGCCGACCATCCTTCATGAAAACACTTCGATAACATCTGTTATCACTGCGTTTCCAGACAAGTAATTTGAAACCCCGCCATGATTAATGGGCCCAACAGAGTCGTGGGGCACAGATTCCAAGGCAGCTTGTGAAAGGAGATCTTTCATCCTAGCTTGTGCCCATATCTCAGAGTATGCTGAGGCTCCCTGCTACACAGCTTCTCATTCATGGACAGGGGGACCAGGCCATAGGAGCAACGTCTACCTGCCAGGAGAGCTGTCTTGGGCAGTGCCTGGCGTCCAGGTGCCTGCTGGATATGCCACAGGGCAGGGCGTGGGCTATGGTGTGGGGGACAGCACGCAACACTAAATGATACACACTCAACACTTAGAGTGTTTTTTGTCTGGTGACAAGAAGTGGTCGAGTCATCCAATCTCTTTCACACCAAGACAAATGAGTGACAAGTCACAATAAGTCAGGCTGTCATCAGGTAGCTCATTTCATTTGAGCATTCATTAGGGCCAGACCCTAAGCCTAGTACTTTCATATCCTTTGGGGTCTCCCCCTAAATCCTGTGGAGTGGGCCCTATTATCAGTCACATTTTACAAAGCAGGAAGTCAAGGCTCTGAGAAATCAGGTAACTTGCTCAGGTTCACACCTGACTAGTTAGAAGTCGAGACAGACTTCAATCTCAGGACTTGCTAACTTCAAAGCCCTTTAGAGTGCCACCTCCCACTGTAGTGCACCTTGGAGCTTACTTTTTTCTTTTTAAGTTGAATTTTGAAATTACTATAGACTTGCAGGAAGTTGCAAAGATACTACAGAGAGATCCTGTGTACCCTTCACCCAGTTTCCCCCAATTGTTACATCTCATGTAACTACAGCACAATAACAAAATCAGGAAACTGACACTGGTACAGCTTGTGTATAGTTCTGTGTCACTTTATCACACGTGTAAACTCCTGTAACAGCCACTACAATTCAGATGCAGAACTGTTTTACCCTACAGAGACCTTCCTTTTGCTACACTTTCTCTCTCTCCCTGCTATTGCCTCTGTCTCTCTCTCTCCCTCCTTCCCTCCCTCCCTCTTTCCCTCCCTCCCACCATCCCTAACCCTTGGCAACAACTAATCTCTTCATCTCCATAATTTTTTTCATTTTGAGAATGCTATGTAAATAGCTTTCTCCACTCAGAATAATGCCCTTGAGGTCCATCCAAGTCATTGCACGTATCATTAGTTCATTTCTGGTTATTGCTGAGCAGTATTCTGTTGTGTGGATGGACCACAGTTTGTTTATCTATTCCACCACCCCCTGAAGAATAGCTGGGTTGTTTCCAGTTTGGGGCTATTACAAATAAGTCTGCTATGAATATTTGCATATAGGGGCTTTTGTGTGTGTGTGAAAATAAGTTTTCATTTTTCTGGGATAAATGCCCCAAAGAGCAATTGCAGGGTTATGTATTAGTTACATGTTTAGTCTTATAAGAAACTGTGACACTGTTTTTCAGAGGGGCGATACCATTTTATATTCTCACCAGTACTGTATGAGTGATCCAGTTTCTCAACATTCTCTCCAGCATTTGGGGTTGTCACTGGGTTTTTTTGTTTGTTTGTTTGTTTTTCGTTTTAGCCATTTTAATAGGTTCGCAATGATATCCTATTTTGGTTTTAATTTGCATTCCCTGCTGGCTAATGATGTTGAGCATCTTTTCATTTATCATCATATCTTTTGACTATTCTAATGAGAGTGTTATGTCCCCACTGTTTGTATTTGAGAGCTCTTTCTATATTCTAGATACATGTCCTTTGTTAGATGTTTGGTTTGTAAATATTTTATCTCCGTCTGTAACTTGTCTTTTCATCCTCTTAACAGGGTCTTTCACAAAGTGTTTAGTTTTGATGCAATTCAATTTATCTGTTTTTTCTTTTATTGACTGTGGTTTCTGTATCAAGACTAAGAATTCTTCACCAAGCTCTAGGTCATGAGGATTTTCGCTCATGTGCTCTTCTGAAAGTTTTTTAGCTGTATGTTTTACATTTAAGTCCAGTTGAGTTCATTTTTGTACAAGGTATGGAGATTGGGGCTAGATTTCTTTTCTTGTTGTTGCCGTCGTTGTTGGTTGCCTGTGGATGTTCCAGCACCATTTTTTGAAAAGACTACCCTTCCCCCATTGAACTGATTTTGCAACTTTGTCAAAAATCTGTTGGGTGTATTTGTGTGGGTCTATTTCTAGGTTCCCTGTTCTTTCCCAGTGATCTATGTGTCTATCCCTTTGCCCAGGCCACACTGTCCAGATTACCGTGGTTACATGATAGGTTTAATATTGAGCAGAGTAATTACTCCTAGTTTATTTTTCTTTTCCAAAATTGTTTTAATTATTCTAGTTCCTTTGTTTTTCCATGTAAATTTAGGGATAATATTGTCTATATTTACAAAAAAATTACTGCCAGGATCTTGATAGAAGTTGCATTTAACCTGTGAATGATTTTGGGAAGAATTGACATCTTTACCATGTAGAGTCTTTCAACCTCTGAACATGGTGTGTCTCTCCATGTATTTAGATCTTCTTTGGTTTCTGTCATCAGCATGATGTAGGTTTCAACATAAAAGCACTGTTTTTGTGTTGTTAGATTTATAGCCAAGTGTTTCTTTTCTTTTTTTGGAGTGATTGTAAAGGTTATTGTGTGTGTGTGTTTAATTATGGTCTCCACATGCTTGTTGTGAGTATATAAAGATAGGATTGATTTTTATGTGTTGGTCTTGTATCCTGCAGCATTGTTTAACTTACTCATTACCCATTTTGTAGATGCCTTCAGATGTTTTTACATGGACAATCATGCTATGTGCAAAGAGGGAGCTTTATTTCTTCCTTTCCAATATGTATTCCTGGTACCTCCTTTTCTCAGCTTATTGAGCCGGCTAGAACTTCAGGGCTATGTTGAATGAGAGTTGATGAGTTCCTTAGAGGTAAAATATTCATCCTTTCACCATTAAGTATAATATTAGCTGTTGGGTTTTCTGTAGATGTTCTTTGTCAGGTTAAGGAAGTTCCCCCTCTGTCTTAATCTGCTTGGACTGCTCGAACAGAATACCACAGACTTGGTGGCTTTAACAACAGAAATTTATTTCTCACAGTCTGGAGGCCGGAAGTCCAAGGCTGAGGTGAGATGCCCCCTTCCTGCTGTGTCCGCATGTAGACTTTCTTCCGGGCAGTGCAGGGGAGACACACACACACATACGAACCTCTGGTGTCTCTCTTTTTTAAGGGCATCAGTTCTGTTGGATTGGGGTCCCACCCTCATGACCTCATTTAACCTTCCTTATCTCCTTAGAGGCTGTATTTCCAAATACAGTCACATTGCGGGTTAGGGCTTCAATATATAAATTTTGGGGAGATTTAATTCAGTCCATAGCACCCTCTATTCCTAAATTACTGAGCTTGTTTAAAAACCAGGAATGGCTGTTGAATTTTGCCACATGCTTTTCTGCATTGATCAATGTGATTTTTCTTGTTTAAACTGTTGATATAATGAATTACATCAATTGCAAATATTGAACCAGCTTCGCAACCTGGAATAAACCCCACTTAGTCATGGTGTATAAGTATGTTCATGTGTTATTGAATTCTATTACTAATATATTTTCAAAGACTGTTTATATCTATATTTACGAGGGGTACTGTTTTCTTTTTTTGTACTATTTTTGTCTAGCTTTAGTATCAGGGTAAGAGTGGCCTCATAAAATGAGTTTAGAGTCTCTTTCCTTTTCTGTTTTCTGGAAGAGACTGCAAAATTGGTGTTAATTCTTCTTTATACCCTTGGTAGAATGTGCCAATTAAACCATCGGGGTCTGGAGAGTTCTTTCTCAGGAGGTTTTTTTTCCTAAACTATGGGTTCAATTTCTTTAATGGTCATTTGGATATTCATATCTTTTTCATATTGGGTAACTTTTGGTAATTTGTACTTTTCAAAGACTTGGTCCTTTATACCTAAGTTGTCAAAGTTATGTGTGTACAGTTGTTCATAGTATTCCCTTGTTATTCTTTTGACAACTATGGGGTCTGTAGCAACATCCCCTGTTTCACTCGTGATATTGGTAATCGTGTCTTCACTTTTTCTTTAGCAATGTTGCTAGACATTTGTTAACCTTAGTAATCTCTTCAGAAAACTAGCTTTTTGTTTCATTGCTTTTTGTCTTGTTTTCTGTTCTCAATTGCACTGATTTCTGTTATTTATTATTTTTCCTTGCTGCTTCTTTAGGTTTATTTTGCTCTTCTTTTTTAGGTTCTTAAAGTAGGAACTCAGACTACTTATTTGAGACACTCCCTTTTCTATGTGCATTTAGTGCCATAAACTTCCTTATGTGCACTGCTTTAGCTGTGTCTCACAAACGTTGGTGTATTGTATTTTGATTTCTACTTTGACGCCACTGTGGTCCCAGGACACATAATGTATATTTTCAATTCTTTTACATTTGTGGGTATTTGTTTTACAGCCCAGAATGTGGTCTCTCTTGGTGAACATTCTGTAAGCACTTGGAAAGAATTCTGCTGTTGTTGGGTAAAGTGTTCTAAAACTGTCAGTTAGATGCTGTTGGATGATGGTGTTGTTGGGTTCTTCTCCACCCTTACTGATTTTCTGTCTAGTTGTTCTATCAACAACTATCCCCAACTATAACTGTGGATGTACCTATTTCTCTTCTCAGTTCTATCCGTTTTGCTTCACATATTTTGCAGTACTATTGTTTGGTGTGTATACATTTAGGATTGCAATGTTTTTTTTGGTGGGTTGACCTTTTTATTATTATATAATCTTCCTCTCTGTCTCTGGTAATTTTCTTTGCTCTGAAGTCTACTTTATCTGATATTAACTCCTGCTTTCCTTTGATAAATGTTTGTATGATACTGTTTTTCCATCCTTTTCTTTTCAACCTGCCTATATTGTTATACTGAAACAAGTTTCTTATAGACACCATATAATTGGGCTATGAGTTTCAATCCTTAATGTCTTTTTGAATTCCATTTCAATTTTTCTATAGTGTTTTTGAGAGTATCTACTTGTATAGTTTTCTTAGTGGCTGTCAACATAGGGTGTCAACAATTTAATAATTTGAGTAAAATGTAGAAACCCTACCTCCATTTATGTCCCTTTGCTTTCCCTCACTTTATGGCATAATTGTGTTAAATGTTTTCCCTATATGTGTTTAGAGTCCCATCAGACAGCGTCATAACTTTTGATTCAATCATCTAACTTGATTTAGAAGACTGAAGAGGAGAATAGATTATTATTATGACCTGTATTGTTATTCTTTCTGATGTTCTGCATTCCTGATGGTCCAGGCTTTCTGATTTTATCATTTACTTCTTGTTTTGAGAGCATCCTTTAGCCATTTGTTTTTTAGGGTGAGTGTGTTGGTTTCCTCTTGTCTGAGGATTTGCTCATCTCGCCTTCATTCCTGAGGGCTGTCTTCTCTGAGTATGGAATTCTAGGTTGATATTTTTTTCCTTTCAGTATTTGACACATGTTATGCCACCCTCTTCTCACCTCTGTGATTTCTGAGAGAAATACATTGTCGTTCAGATCACTGTACCTTGCTATGGACTGAACGTTTGTGTGCTACATCCCCCCAAATTCACATGTTGAAATCCTAGTCCCCAGTGTGATGTTATTTGGAGGTGGGAACTCTGGGAGGTAATTAGGTTATGAATGGGATTAGTGCCCTTGTAGGAAGAGACAAGAGAGAGATCATGTTTCTCTTTGCCATGTGAGGTCGCAGCAAGAAGACAGCCATCTGCAAACCAGGAAGAGGGCTCTTACCAGAACCCAACCACGCTGGCACCCTGATCTCAGACTTCCCAGCCTCCAGAACTGTGGGAAATAAATTTCAGACATTTAAGCCATCCAGTCTATGGTATTCTGTTATTGCAGCCCGAGCAGAGAGAACCTGCGAGGAATGGGACTACTCTATCTTGGCCAGACCTGCAAGTTCCTATATTTTATTCAAGTAATGACAACAGTAGGAACAACAAACCCATATTAGATGCTTACCGTGGACCAGGTACTCTGTTTTCTAAGAGTTTCTTGTACATCATCTCATTCTATCTGTCCCACAATGCCATGAAGGAGGTATTGGCATTCCTATTTGATAGATGAGAAAGCCATGTCTCAGGATTGAAATGACTTGTCTAAAGTCACACCTTAGTAGTTGACTCCGAGCTATCTGACTCTTGAGCCCGGTCATTAACCTCAAGGATGAAAGGATTCTTAGATTTAAGAACAAACAAATTGCAGCAGGAACAGAGAGGAAGGTGAGATGAATAATTCCTCAGGGAAGAGCAGGAGTCAGCAAAGGGAGTGGGCACAAACAGTTCTTGAGCGTCTACTTTCACTCAAGCACCAGATTAATCATACACATGTCATGCCATCAAGGAAGGCTTCCCAGAGGAGTTGGCACTCTATGGGGCCTTAAGAGGTCAGTGGGATTCCCACAGGCAGAAAAAGAAGTGGAAGAAATTATATTAGATGCAACAGCATGAGCCAAGTCAGAGAGGCTGGAAAGCACAGGGAGGACTCAGGGAATAGAGCCCACCTTAGAGCCGCTGAAACATGGAGAGATGGGAGACATGTAGCTAGAGAAGTGGGCAGGGTCAAGCCCCAGAGGGCCTTGAGTGCAAGACGTAGGTGCTTGGTCTGAGTGCACCCGGACAATGGGAAGCAAGGACAGTGTGTCCCAGTCATATACAAGGTCCAGATGGTCCTGTGTGAGGCCGCATGCCTCTCTTCTTGCCTCTGGCTTCTGAGAAGTGCAATTTTGTTGAAGCTGAAGAATTTAGTTCCTGAATGCATAATATTAAAGCTCTGACCAGATCTGATAATTTCAGATTAATGGAAGAGCAGGTTTAAACTTTGGGAAAGGCATAGTTTCCAGGAGGGAGGAGTGGCAAAAGTGACGGCAAAGCCATATGGGGGGCTGGACATCCAGGTTACTCAGCTTGGAGCCCACCCAAGAGAGAGCCTGGCCTCAGCACCACCTCCGCCCCAACCCACCACGTGCTGTCACTCCAGGGTAGAGGGCAAAGGGGCTTGTTTTCAATCCAGAAAGAGTGACAGAGCTGCTCTTACCTCTGCCTAGAATCTCCTACCTCTCTGACCATGGGGCAAATCTTCTCTTGCAGAGAGAATGAAGGTTGGTGAGAGCTAGATGTGTCCAGTCTCCCCGAAGCCCAGCCTAGTGTGTGTAGCAGGGGCTCAAAATAGACCCATTGGGTGACTGACTGGCTAATTGCCCTTCAGATTGGTAGCATGCATTTCCATGGACACCAGACTTCTCCATAATTTGAATCCTCCCCACAGCCTGCCAGGCAGGGTTTCTAGTCCCACTGTACAGGCGTGGAAGCTCAAGTGCTCAGCAGGAAGGAGCTGGACTGGATGCAGCTGAGCGTCTGGCTTTTGGCTTACATGCCTGCCCAGTAGCACCTCCCGTCCATCTCTGACTGGCTCTCCATTGGGCACCACGCCTCACCTGCCCACAAGATCCCAGGCTTTGCTCTTCTCTCCTCCAAACCTTCGTGGAAGAGATAACCAGTTTCCATCAGTGCCTTCCCTGGTGAACTTACAACCTCTGGGCTTCTGCGCACCCAGCATCCCCACTGCCCCTGAGCTGTTGGGTGCCATACTTGCTGGTCTCCTGGGTGATTCCTGTCTTTGGTCCTTGAGGGAAACTCATCTGCAAACATATCCTGGCATGTATGTTGTGTCACAGGGGCTCAGGTGTGGTATGGTGGGACAAGTCCTGGTTTTGGTACCAGACAGATCTGCGTGTGAATCCCAGCTTGGCATCTTACTCGCTCTGGGTCCCTGGTTGGTCACTATACCCTTGTCCCTCTGCATGTGACTCTCAGAGAGGACCACAAACTGCAAGGCATCAACATCCCTCCACTCTGAACTCCATGCCTCGATGGGGCCATTTGATTGAGGGAGTAGATGATGGAACAGGCAGCTGTGGCCAGAGAGGCCTTGTTCCACCTCCATCTCCAAGAATCAGCTGAGAGTTTGGCCAGCGGGACACTCCAATGTGAGGGGCACTAGGAATTGGGTTTGATCAAAGGCTCAGACAGTAGCATTCGTCATGCCCATCCACCTCCCGCTTCAGGCACCATGGATGGTGTGCCCAGCAGGGATCCAAATTGTCTCTCAGATACCCCGGGGCAGAGGCACTAAGACACTATGCCAAGCCAGTGGGGCTTGCTAGGGGCAGGTGGGGCGGGGGGCAAGGCTGCGGCCAGGGACGTCCTGGCTGGGAAGCAGAGCAAACTGGGAAGGAAGGTGGAAGGCAGGAGAGGCTGCAACATCTCAGAGATGAGGCCTGCTGCGGCCCCAGACCTGGAGGGCCAGGTGAGTCCTGCCACAGCCCCTCACCACCCCCCAGCACAGAGCCTCACCGGACTCCTCTGTAAGAAGAACCATCTTCTCCCAGAGTCGAACAGGAAGAAAACCCATCATTCTAAAAAAAAAAAAAAAATCAGAAATTTCCTGAAAGAGCAGAAATGAAGTCTGGAAGGGAAAGAGATTTTTAGCAGATCTGATATGGGCTTTTTAATCTGCTAGCTGATATCTCTAAACTAATTTCTAAACAAAGAGAACAAAGAACCAGCTGGGCCTCCGGGGACATTCATATTTTCTAACTGAAAAGTGCATCAGGTTGGATGAGAGTAAACAGACCCACACCCACAGCATCGCCCTCCATGAGCGAGGCGTGAGAGGGGTGGGCGGGCGGGTGCGGGGAGCAAGGGGGCGGGGGACAAGGAGGGAGGCCATTGTCAGTCATAGGCATGCCTCGCTCCGAGCCTTTAAGAACCGTTTGTTTTCTAAATATCTTCTAAAAAATTCCTTCCCAGCTTTTCTGGGTTCACTTGCACAGGCATGGGCAAGAAGGAAGGGGCAGGGCAAAGTGGCCCAGAGACCCGGCTGGGGTGGCTGAGGACCCGGAAGTGGACCCTGGCCCAGCCATCCCTGTCCCCGGTCCTATCTTGTGACATGGGTCAGGTCCTTGGCTTCTGCTCTGAACTCTGGCCAGCTAAATTCCCAGGGCTTTGATAAGGAGAGGAGGGACACGGGCTGGTGACACATTGGCTGTACCCATGGGATGCAGGAGTCTCATGGCCGTTTCCAGCTGCCCCAGGGCAACAGCCAAGTGCAGCTTAAGTCCACATGAGGAGGTGCCATCCCATCTTCTCCTACCTTTGAAACAACAGGGTGACCACGCCCCCTGCAGCAGCTCATGGTCCACTCCGGCACTTCCTCTTCTTCGGGAAGGCTTGCGCCTGCAGCTTCTCCTGCACACTGCAGCCAAGGCGTGCCCGTGCCCTTCCTGACCGTGGCCCTTCTCTGCTCCGAGCCTTTCCATGGGTTCCCGTGGTCCTCAGGATAAATTCCAAGTCCCCTAGAATGGCCTGCAAGGCCCTGCACGATCTGGCCCTGCAACAACTTGGCCCTCATGGGCCACCAAGCTCCCCTTGTCACCTGTCTCCCCCAGTAGACTGAAGACTGATGGCAGTGACTGGCCTCATTTACGCCCGGACCCCTCTTTGCCTGGCACAGAAATGGAGTAGGCACTCAGAATGGCTCTGCGGAATGGATCTCAGGGACCACGTTTCTGTGTGGACACAGGTTGAGCGACACAGGAAAAGAACCCATTACAAGCCCACGTCACCAAGAACCTGCTGTTCCCTTCACCTCCCGAACCAATGGGCTCGGGACCTCAATGAGACACATGAAATTCAGACCGCTGGAGCCCGGACTTCCGTGAGCGTCTCGTGTAAGAGGCGTTCAGGGTGGAAGCAGCACAAGGGAGGCTGTGTGGACACCCAGTTGCTGTCCACACGGGAGTGGAAGCCTCTGCCGAGTCCTTACTCACCGACAGGCTGGGTGGAGCACTGTGTGCTGTGGGTGCTTCTGCCAGCCTTTGCTTTCCCATTTGACTTTGGTCAGCATTGGGAAGAGAGAAGCAGGACCTTCCCCCAAGAGGGCTAGCACCTCTGGGGCACCATGTGGCAGCTGCCTGGGAGCAGTCTTCTCTTTCTCCTTGAGCACGGCCCCTTGAGTCCTGATCCCACGTCTCCTACCCCTCAGCCCACAGGACCTAGCTGGGCGCTGACCCCTTTAAATGCTTGGTGAAAAACCGGGCTTAGAAGCAAACTTATGAATGTCTTCTGAATTTGTTTCAAACCTCTTGACTAGTGTTCCACTCAGTATCTTAATTCTAAATCCCAGGTGTTGTTTTTTTTTAATGCTTTTCTTTCCGAGTTTGGGGATGTTGGTGAAAAAACATGTCTCTTCGAAGATAAAAATATGTTTTCTTTTTTCCTGCTGATGAAAATTCTGCAATTTTCCATTTTTTTTCTTTCTTTCTTTTAGATTATGGCTGCCAGTAAGGCCCTGGCTAAATTTTACGTTTAGTTCCCAAATTATGTTAATCCTTGGAATTATCAAGTTTCTCTCCCTTTGCCTCTGATTCTTAACTTTTTCTCAGTATACCCATTTTATTAATGCAGGCCGATGCTCACCCTACCGCTAATCCTTTATAGTCAGGGCAGGGATATACTAACAGTACTTTCAGAAAAGTCTTTCTACAACAATAATCATAACTCAACTGTGTATTCAGGGAATGAGCTTCCATGGGCTCCCTTAGAAAAGGTGGCTGACTGACCGAGCCACCATACAAGTCAGAAGCATTGGTCAAGGGACCAAGATTCTCCCTCTTCCTCTCTCCAGCATGGCTGGGAAAACTGAGCCCAAGAGAAGGGAAAAAACTTGCCCAAGGTCATGGCCCAAGGTGGTGTCAGAATTGGAATGAATCTCTCCTGACTCAGTTACTGCTCCATCTCACCGCGGCCCTCCTGCTCTCCAGTTTTACTAATGGGGAAACTGAGGCCCAGAGAAAAACAAGTAGCTGGTAACTCCCCTTGACCATAGGATCCCTGAGACCACAAAAGATGCTCAAGTTCATGATCTAACCCCATTACGGCACCGATGTGTGTCGTGAAGGGGAGGAGAGGATATGTTGTGTTCTCTAGTGAACCCTGCACTGGGCCTCACTGTGTAAGTGGGAACATGGTTGAAGCTACAACATCGCCACATCTGTGGTCTAGCGAAGGGTTTCTAGCAGCCAATACAAGCAGGGGATTGCGGGAAAGCAACAGCGACAGACTGAGGGTCCTCAGTGTCAATCTCTTGGGAGCCGCTGTGTGAGTCAGCCCTTCCAACCACTTCTGAGTCCGCAGCACCCCATGCTTATCTAATCAGCTGTCCATGCACCCCTACCAATGGCACCCTGAGCCGTCAGCCGTGCCAACACCGTCTATCCCAGTGTTGGGCGACCAGCCTCAGCAGCATAGTCTAAACACTTTCCAGGGTTCTAGGCTGGGGCTCTGGCCAGTGGCTCTGATCCCCTCCCCCCATCGTCCTTGTCCTAAGACTCACTGGAGAGTATTTATAGCTCACAGAGGAGCCCGAGCAGAGGGAAAGATACCACCAAAACTGGGAGTGGACTCTGCCATCGGAAAATGGAGACTCTGTAATTTACTCCATTATAATTCAAGAAATAAAATGTATTTCCGGTGATTAACTGGATCTATTTATAGGCTATGAGGCCTGAACTGTGATATTTATAGAATGTCATCACATTTAGCAGTAATAGCACAATTACATGTTTATGAAGTAATGGTTTTGCAATTTTTCCTAGAATTCTCTGACATTTAGATCTGGAAATTTTACATTTTCACAAGCAAGAACAGCAGCTATTTATTTAAGGGTGAACAGCAGAAGCTGTCTTCTCTGTAACTCCTTTCACTCCAACAGCCTGCAAACCTCCCAATTCATTGTGCTTTTACATACGAAATAAGATGATGGCTGGCCAATAATCTACCTATTTTTTGTGGAGCTCTGATTTCTTTCTTAAATGGTGCCGTTCATTGCTGGGAATTCTCACATCCCTGAATCTTCCTCCTTGGGATTGATCACTGAAGTGTTTCTCCTTTTCGGTGATGATCCAAGCCAGGCTAAAAGGCCAAGACAGATGTGTTCGGGATCCAAAATAATACAGTGAAAGTGAAATGAGACCCCATGTCACACAGTCCCCCTTTGCTCTAACTCATAATTTAAGACTTGGTGTGACAAGTGGTGGAAGTGGAAATTCTCTAGGTTATTGATCTCAGCAGTAAATCAGCATAACCAGTTGGGTATCTCTGGGGCAGGTGCCATAAACACTTTTTTTGAAGGCTCAGGACTTAGTGCTGACCCCCAAGTCCCTTTAACATCAAATTCTGAGGTAGACATTCTTTACATGCAGCTATCAAACCATAAATCACAGCCCCCTGGCAACGGGCTTAGCTTTAGGTTCTGGAAGATGAGTCTGCAGTGACCTGGGACCAGTGATTGCTCCTGGCGTTTGTTGATTTCCACTCACATCATGGCTGATTCAACGTGATGATGACTGTCAGCTGGCTCCAGAATTTCTGAAAATTGAATGATCATCTTTGAGAACCAGCACAGACCAGCTCCAGCACACCACTCAACTGTGGCCAAATGATGAAATGGAACCTGCATCAGACTGGGAGGCAGGAGTTCTGGGTCCAGGACTAGTTCTATTGGAACTTGACTCACTCGGTAATCCTTGGGAACTCACAATCCCAACTTTGGGCCTCAATTTACCCAGCTGTCAAATGGTGAGAATAGTTCTTGCTCTGTCTGCCTCAGAGGCATTGGGATGTCAAGAGCCAATGGCCAAGGAAGTGCTTAGAAAGCATGAGGTGCTCTGGACATGGGAGAGCCTTCTTCCCTTCCCCCGCCTCCATGTTGGGGGACACCTCCTTATATCCTTTCTTAAACCTGCCCACTTTTGCAGCTGGCAAACCGTGTCACTTTCTTGCTTGCCAAACTCCTTTGTGGCTTTTGCTGGGTGCCCCAATATTTAAGACGTGGATCTGGGAAGCATCCACAAGCCGCCTGGCCCTGGAGGCCTCAGAACCCACTGGCAGCCCAGAACAGTTAACCCACTGGCAGCCAGGAACAGTTGTGTCTGATCACAGTGGATGCCTCTGGATGGGGCACAGGACTCAGGCATCCGCCTCCTGGTCCTCCTTGCACGTCACCTAAAGTGGAGCACTATGTACCTCACGCCCTCACTTTTGGTAACTGACTCACCAATCACTTGGCCTTTTCCCAGGAACTGATGTGGAAATCTCAGCAAATTGCCACCTCCTCATCAGGAGAACTGGGGTTTCAAGATGGCAAAGCCTTCTGGATCACTGGAGGGGTCCTCTGACCCACGGACTGATGCTGGCAACACCTGCCATGGGCAGGCCTCTCTCCTTATGATAGCTTATTGATTGGTCCCCAGGTGAGGACTGACACTGATATTGTGAGCGGCCCTCTACCTTCCATTTCCCTCCTCTCCTGAGCACTGGTTGTTGACTACCGACATTTGTTCCAGGAGGTCTCAAAGGACCCTCCCACTTAACAATGTCCCCTGAGACCTGCTCTTCCTCCAGTGCTCATGTCTCAGTAAATGGCCCCTCCTCTGCCCTATCATCCAAGGTGGAAACCAGGGGCCACCCTTGCCTTCTCCCTTTCCCTGCCCAGCCACCAAGTCCTGTCCATTCTACTCCTCCAAGTCTGGGAGCTGTCTCTTCCTTCCCAGGCCCACTGCCACCACCACCTCTGGCCCACAAGAGACTCCTGACTTGTCCCCTGCCTCTGGTCTCCCTCCCTCCTATTTACCCTCCTCATTTCCTGACATGACTTTCTAAACTGCACATGTACTCCTGTTCCTCCCTGGCCTGAAACTCTTCTGGGGCTCCCTGTTGCTCTCGTTCTCCCTGAGCAACTTCATCCAGTCCCATGATTTCAATTTACACTTCTCTGCTCACTGATAGCCCCGACATCTTTATCTCCAGCTCTCTGCTTCAGCATCTATAGAACCAATGGTCCCCTAGACATCTTCCTTGCATGTGCTACAGACTCTTCAAACCAACTTGCCCCAAAGGGAACTCGTCTCCTTTCCCCCTCTTCAAACCCGCCTCTTCCCCAGTGCTCCCCATCTCGGCATGTGATGCCATCACACTACGAGCCCTTCAGTGGCCCAAGTCCGAAAGATCAGTTGTTGTTGACGTCTGTCCCTCCTTCATCTGGTCTTTTCCATTCTGTAGCCTAAAATGCGCCAAACGCACCAGTTGTCTCCATCTCCACTACTCCTACCTTGGTCCAAGCCATCACCATTTTTGCCTGGATTATTCCAAATCCCCACTCCAAACCCCGCTCATTGTAACCTCTTTGTAGAAATTCACATGCTCTTAAAAGACAGATCTCACGCTATTTGTGCTTTAAAAAAATGTTCAAGAGTATTCTGTCACCTACAGGATAAAGTAATTTGCATGTATTATCTTCATTCTTTATAACAGCGCATGAAAGTGGCTATCATCCCAGGAAACAGATCCTCGGGGAGGAAGCGTGGCGAAGTCAGGGTCTGCTTGGCTCTAAAGCCCATGCTCTTTCCCTAGACCACATGGATTGGGAGGCAGTGACATGTGAGGTTTGCAAAAGCTCTTTCCTAAATTGCATTCAATCCACCTCATCTCCCAGCAGCCTCGACACGCAGGGAAATGAGGAGGAGAAATGGGCTTAGATGAGGGCTCCAGGGGTGCTCCCAGCCTGGACAGTCACAAACCCCAAGATTTGGGAGGCCATTTGTCTGGTGATTTGTCCTCCTTGAGGCCTGTTTTCAGCTCCCCTAATATGGAGGCATCAATTCATAGTGAAACGTAGGTGCACATACGGAAGGCACAGAGCCTAGGAGGTACCTTCTCTTGCCTTCTGCTTCCTCCTGAATGAAATGAGAAGATGACACCCTGCTCCATCCCCTCCCCCCCGGTTGTTGGCTCAGTGAAGGAAAAAGTGGACATGAACATGTTTTGCAAACCATAAAGTGCGTCATAGATCTGTGGCTTTCTTAGCTTCTTAGGCAGAACCCTCTCACTTTCCTATTAGTGCTGAGTAGACAAAAAGTAGCTCCCTAGAGCCGGAGAGCTGCAGATCCCGGGGCGGTGCAAGGCTCTGGCTGTGTGAGGGTGTCCCCTGTGGTCTGACGTTAGCTTCGATAGGCTATGGGCCTGGTGGGCTAATTCTTGACTTGCTTTCTGCCCTAGGCCTCAGACCCCCAGTGTAGGGAGGTGCCACTTCCAGGGGAGCCCTGCAGCCTGACCGCTCCCAGGCAGACACCCCTCCGGAGCCCAAGATGGGGACCACACTGACTTGAGTTTTCATCCCAGCTCCGTCTCTTACTGGCTGTGCAGCCGGGACTAGTTAGCCACTCAGAGCCTCAGCCTCGTCCATGAAATAGACACTAATTATTTTTGGCCCAGAGTGAATTTTAGCTTCAGATTAAATCACTCAAGTTATTTCAACATATAATGACTAGGAACCCACTCTGCTAGTCACCGAGCTAGGTAATCAGCATCACTGGCATTGGTTGGGTGCCAGGCGCTATGTGTCCTCACCAGTGCTGGGATGGAGGCGCCACTATTGGCCCATGTCATATTTGGAAAAGGATAACAAGGTTCCCAGAGGTGAGGGGACTTGCCCAAAGTCACACCATGAATGGTTGCAGGGCGGGACCAGAACCTCCACATCACAGAATCTCAGTCTCTGCTTCTGTGCAGTTCCATGGGGCTGGCAGAGGTGCCAACTGGCGACGGGTCACAGCCAGCGTGGCTGCCCTGCCAGCTTAGGGCGGAGGCTGGCATGGGTGGCATCTCCATCACAAGCCCATCTGTAGCCCAAAGGACCAAACTGTGTAATCTTTCTCAACCCCCTTGAGGACTGTGGGCAAAGGGAAAGACAGGTCCCAGGATGGTTCCTGGTCACCCTCTTCCCTGTGGCACCATCTTTAGGGTGCCGGGTGGTGACCACCTCATTCATAGCTACCGACTGTCCAGCCCTTCCCCAGCCTTCTCCTGGCCGCTGCCTGGCAGAGCCGATGTCCAACTCAGCGTTAATGATTAACGCGCAGCGGTGGGATCACAGAGTTGCCGAGAGTCCTGTGTCCAAGAATGAACCGCATTGCTAAATCAGCGAAGACAGTTGCCAAGGTAACCCCCATGTAATCTATTTAACTGGCTCCCCAAACACCAATCAAGGTCAGATAACGCACTCGAGCACCATATGAACACACTCAGACGGCATCAAGCTTTGTAGCAAGACAGCGGGAAAGGAAGAAACCTCATTAGGAAGAAAGGGGGGAAAAGCCCCCTAAATTTCATTTTGAAAAGTGTTAATTGGGAATTCAGTAAGCTTGGGCATGGGCTGAGTCCACCACGCGGGGCATGTCCTGGCCCCAGAGGAAGCCGCTGGGGGCCATTTGGTAAGAGCTGCCACCGTCTTCCCACTTCGGATCAAAACAGAAGGCTCGGCTGGACTAAATTATTCATTTCATTGAGTGTTTTATTAATGGAAAAGCTTGTATTTACAGTTTAACCTAACAGGGTGGTTTTTACTCCTTTTAGGGCTTCCCCTATTTGCCTCTGAACCACGAGCCCTCTCCCCAGCTCTTTTCCATAGTTTTTAAAATTTTCTTAAAAGACTCTGAGGGGCCACTGAAATTGCATTTCTTCTTCCTTCGCCCCATCGGCCTCACCGGAGAGTGGCCAGGGGAAAAAAGCCCACTTGGGAGACTTGCTGTCAAAGGCCATCTCCTTTCAAGCTCCTATAGGAAAGGTCCTGGGCGAGAGGTGGGGACAGAAAAGGTGAGGTCATGGTCACACCACCCATCCTCGTCCTGGGCTGGCACTGGGCCAGGAAGAATAAAAGTGGTTGGTGTCAAAGGTCAAGCCTGAATCCAATCTCCAGGGCTCCTGTGCCCTGTCACCTTTGAGCTGACTGGGGCCCTCTCCAGAGTCCCTGGCCTGTTACAGTGCTGCAGTGTCTGCCCCACTCGCTCACCTTCAGTCTATTTCCCCACATACCTTCACCCAAGTCATCATGGCGACCTTGTCTCCCCCGATTCCATCATGGCGCTGGGCCCCCAGGAGGATCTTGGGAAAGGCTACTGAGTTCAGTGGCCCACTCCTTATGGAGCATACTCTGAGACCTGGCTGCCTGCTCTCTGGCCCTTAGTGCATCTCCCCTGCTCGTTCCCCTCTGGAGGCGACCGAGACATCTGACCCACTAGCCATGGAGCCGTTGATGGGCGTGTCCCTCAAACACTTTCTGTGCAGAAGAGAAGCATTTTGCTTTTATGACCCGGAGGCCCAGCTCAGCCTCAATGGGTCGAATTTGTGTCTTGAACCCTCTTTTTCAAGCGTGATTAACTTGAAGAACCCCACGTGGTGGGAGTGGTGTCTGAGAGCTGAGAGAGCTCTCTACACTGCTGGTTTCATCAGAAGATTGGCAGCTTGTGATTTGGGCCCACCGGGCAGCATGCTCATGTCGCTCACAGGCCATGATGGAATGTCTTCTCAGGTGAACTGAAATACCCCAAGGGGAAGAAGTCGTGCTCTGTGAAACATGGGCTGGAGCTCCGACTTGCTGAGCCACCCCTGCTCCATCTGTCTCATGTACGGATAAGGGGGCCATGGAACACAGGACAGACCTACTGAAGACATATTCCTTTAGTTCAGGAATTATCCGAAAATGCTTCAGAAAACCCATCAATTGTGGATGTGGATGTGGGGGTCAGAGTGTTGTGCTGGAGAGGGACAGGGGTACAAGCAGGGAGGGGAGGTTTTGCAACTCCACAAATATGTGGACATTCAAGATCCTGGACATAACTGTCTATTTCAGATTTGGCCAGCGGGCTCCTTTCAGAGTCCATTGCAAATCGTGTTGTGGCTGTGGTGTATTCAACACTCACTAACCTGGGGACCGTGGTTCTCATGTTTTTAGCCTCAGCATCAGTCCGGCAGATGCTAAGCATTAAAGACTTTTGTAGACAGATACAGACAGAAGCCTTCCTGTCCTACAAGTTGGTCTCTGATTGGCAGGCAGGCCACTCTCCTGGAAGCTTCCAGATCAAAGGTTGAAGGGTGGGTGTTGGTGGTATCACTTCTAGCACAGGAACCTTCTTTCATTCAGTAAGGGTCCTCGAGGGAGGCTCACCTCAGTAACTGCTCCCTGGCTGGGGAGAGATGAGAGAGGGCTCCTCGCCTCTGAGCACCGAATGCTTCTCTCCCAAGGGCTCCTTTGCTTTTCTGCCTCCTCAGCTGGAGCCAAGCTTTGCAAGGGGACTAGGAGGCAGGGGAAGAGGGACGAGCCCTGTGGTAGGCTGACACCCTATTTCCTGCCCTTTCCCTTGCTGATGCCTGTCCCTCTCTCCTCCCACCAATGGACTCCTTATATAAAAATGACCTGCTTGAGAAACAGCCCAAATGTCCATTGATGGATGAATGGATAAACAAAGTATGCTCCATTCATACAGTGCAATATTATTCGACCTTAAAAAGGAAGGAAATTCTGACACCTGCCATGACATGGATGGACCTTGAAGACATTAGGTTAAGTGAGTCAGTCGCAAAAAGACAAATGCTGTATCATCTCACTTACAGGAGGTTCCTAGAGTCATGAAATGCATAGAGACAGAAGGCAGAGTGGGCTGGGGGAAGGGAAAGGAGGAGTTAGTGTTGAACGGGGACAGTTTTGTTGTGCAAGATGACAAGAGTTCTGGAAATGGATGTTGGTGATGGAGGACCATGTGAATGTACTTGATGCCACTGAACTGGATGCTTAAAAGTGGTTAAAATGTGAAATTTTATGTTATGTAAGTTTATCACAATGAAAACCTTTAAAGCCAGAGCCCCACTTGGACCTGTTTGTAGGTAAGAAGGAGGGCCTCACAAATGCAACCATATTTAGGTCAACCACCCCCTCCCAGCTCCATCCATGCTCATCTCAGCCAGGGATCACATTTTTCTGAAAGCACTTTGAACAGGGCCAAAAAGCACTCTTTGATGGTGGTGTAGAGGTTTCAGTGCTTCGGGAGTTGGGTGAACTGGTGAGTGCACCTATGAGAGCGGTACAAGTGGGCTCCTCCTCACGGACTGGGATCAAAACAAACAAGCCTGGCCCCCAAGAAGCCAGGGGAGGTGAGGAGGAAGGCATGGGGGCCGTGCCAGAGCGGGGTTACTGAAGTCTGGGCTGGGAGGCCCAAGACACCATCCAACCTAGGCTCCTCTTTGGTCGGATGGGAAAGCTCAGACCACACCCCAAACCACAGGGTCGGTGGCAGTCGGGACTGGTACCCAGGTCTACACCACAGGACGGCAGCCTGGCTTGCGTAGAGTGCCCTTTCTTTGGCATGTGGGCCATGCCACGTTCCACTGGAACAGGAGGTACTAGAACAGAGGGTAGATGCTGGCCCAGGAAGTACCATTTCAAGGCATGTGGAACCAAGTTCTCTGAAACAGAAACCCCCTCACCCCAAACCTGACAGACACTTTTTCCTCATTGAAAAGGCCCCAGAGGCAGACGGATACAGGCAGAGAAACACGATGAGGTTATCTACCTTCACAGGCGATGAAACTGAGGATCAGTGAGGGGAGGTGATTGCCCAAGGTCATAGCTAGTAAGGGACAGAAAGAGGACCAGAACCCCTGAAATCAAGGGCTCTGGTTTCCTGCCCACTGTGGTACCCTCCCCCGAACTCAGTTACCTGAAGGCGACTATTTATTAAGTACCAATCATATATCAGGCACTGTGTGAAGCTTTTTCTATGTATTTAATCCTCACAATACTGGGAAGGTGGGTGCTGGGATTACCCTGATTTTATACAAGAGGAAGTAGTGGATCAGAGAGGTTAAGTGACCTGCCCAAGTCACACAGCCACAATGTGAGATGCTGGAATTCCAGCCACAGACTGTTCAGCTCCAAAACACATATTCTTAACCATGAAGGTAGGCAGCTTTAGAAGCTGGAAAAGAACAGATGCCAAAAGGTACAGATCCCAGATCTCCCCAAAGTTAATACCAAATGTGCATGTCTTTGATAGGCACTGAGGAGCCCTAATTGTGATTTTGTTTACTTTGTTTATTGCATTTAAAAAATTGAGACATAATTCACATACCATAAAATTCACCTTTTGAAACTGTACACTTTTTAGTATACTCTCAAGGTGATGCAATCATCACCACTAATTTCAGAATATATTTGTCACCCTAAAAAGAGACTCTATCCCCATTTGCAGATAGAGTTGGCCCCCACTTGGTTCCGTGGGTTTTCAGTTCTTTTGGGTCTACACCTAGCAGTGGGGTGACTAGCTCACGTGGTAACTCTACGTTTAATTTTTTGAGGAACTGCCAGACTATTTTCCAGTGTGGCTGCCCCATTTTCCATTCCCACTAGCAGTGTACGAAGGATCTATTTCTCCACATCCTCATACTACTTATTTTCCTTTTTAAAAAATTACAGCCTTCCTAGTGGGTGTGAAGTCGTCTCTCATTGTGATTTTGATTTGCATTTGCATTTTCCCAATGGCTAATGATGTGGAACACGTTTTCATGTGCTTGCTGGCCATGTGTATCTCATCTTTAGAGAAATGTCTATTCAGATCTTTTGCCCATTTTTAATTGGGCCATTTGCCCTTTCATTGTTGAGTTCTTTGTATGCTCTATTCTATCAAATATATGATTTGCAAACATTTTTCTCCCACTAACTGATCTGTGGTTCAGACAGTTCAGAAACATCGGGGCTGGGAGGATCCTGTGGGGTCACTTGGTCTTCTTGATCCTGCTGTACCTGAATGTGCCTTCAAGAATCCCAGCTGCTGTTACAGCAACCAGGTGGAAGCAAGGGGATAGACTGATGGCAAAAATAGGTTGTTCTTTAAAAGAAAATTGTAAAATTAAAAAAAAGTAACTTCTTCCCAATCTGCTGAGGAAAATAGATTAAAACAAACCAAAGGAAAAACTAAAAAATTTTAAAAAACCCCAAATGAACCATCCAGAGACAGCCACCTTCAACAAACAAACCACTTACCCAAGTCTGTAACACTCAAAGCAGCAATTCCATTCCTCAAACAGGATAAGAATCACCTCGTTTATCTCCTTACTTTGGAAAGCCTTACCCCTAAGACATTCAAATGAGGTTTAAATTTAAATTAAATCTCATTCAAATCACGGCAAAGCCCCAACAAATTAGCTTAGTCCTTTTAAACAGAGAGTCGGCCCCAGCTGGGTGGGTATCTACTCTTGAGTTCCTTCCAATAGGCCAAGTGTTAGTGAACTGCCTCCTGAGGGTGACTTGGTTGCTTGTTAGAAAAATGGCCAGGCTGTGATGGAGCCTGCTGGAAAATAGAAGCCCCAGCATTGGAAGTGAGTTACCAGACAAGTCCCTGAGTTGAGAGCCCACAGTGGTACGCCAAGGATAACTGCAAGATCCCACTCAGCTGTGCCCAAAGCCCAGACTCTGGTTACTGTCAAGATTGGCTAGCAAACGGTACTAGATATGGGGAGAATGGGCACATGTCTCAGTCTTGTGCTGCAGTCCATAAAGCGCCCGGCGTGCCTGGGAAATCCCCGTCCACCTCGGTCGCTGCTGCTTTTGCCCACACTTGCCTTTAGCCAGATGTCCCTGGCTAATGATAAGGTTTTGAAGCCAGTGATCAGATCAGTCAGGCACTTGGACTCTTTTCCCCCACAGGCCCTGTTGTGGCCTTGGTCAGCCTCTGGAGTGGGCCCACTGTGTGTTTGTGGTCTGAGATGTTGTCGGGCCACCCCATCTCAGCCAGCTGTGAAGGCATGCTAAAGCTGGTGTGGCGCCAAAGATGCCCCGTAGATCTGTCTTCAGGAGCCGTATCCTTGCCACCGAGAGGCTACACTTGCTGGTCTGGTTTTGAGTTGCTATGGAGGAGACTTGTGCATCCTATGCCACACCAAATGGCCAGAAGTGGTCAAGAGTGAAAAGCACAGAGCAAGTTCGGCCCCATTCTCTGCGAGGACGGGGAGAGCTTCCTCATGAGTCTCTCTCCCCGTGGGAAACACAGCAAAAACATGAGAAACGTGACAGTGAGAGCTGAGCTGTTACTGAGGCTGGCTAGCTTCTTTTTATACCTTCGTGACAAATTTTTCTCTTCCCGCGCTTTCACCTTTGATGATTTGCTTAATTTATAGTTTTGATTGTGAATCCTATTATCCTGAATCCTCTTTAGTTATGGCTGTTTAATGAGGTTTTGTCCTTCCTGCCTATGGGACTGTGTATGTAAAGGAGACACGCATAGTGGATGGCTGCCGCTGCAGCTGCACGACGGCTTTACTCCTGCCACGGTTGCTGTTCTTGGTGAAAAACTTGCAGTTCCTGGAAAATCTGTGCGTTCAAAAGTGGGATAGTGTTAAAGGAACTGACCTGGGAAGAGAAAGTAGATCCACCAAGTTAGAGATTTATTTACAGTAGAAACCTATATATATGCTTTTTAAAAATTGAAGTGTGGGCAATTTACAATGTTGTGTCAATTTCTGGTGTACAGTATAATGATTCAGTTATTCATATATATATACATATATTCCTTTTCATAGTCTTTTTAATCGTACGCTATTACAAGGTATACAGTGTAGTTCCCTGTGCTACACAGTAGGACTATGTTGTTTATCTACTTTATATATAGTAGTGTGTATCTGTAAATCCTGAACTCCCAATTTATCCCTCCCCACTCCCCTTTCCCCCCTGGTAACCATAAGTTTGTTTCCTATGTCTGTGAATCTGCCTCTGTTTTATAAATAAGTTCATTTGGGTCTTTTTTTTTTTTTTTAAGATTCCAAGAGGCTGGCTATCTTCTGAACTTAGATCAAATTCTTCCCAACAAAGGGATCTCAGCACTGTTACCAGTTGAGGGAAAAAACAAAGCATCATCATCTCAACCACAATAGAATGATTTGGAAGAATCATTTTCAATTTATTTTCACATTTGTTTACAGTAAACCAAAAGCATATTTCACTGTTGCTACCTCTGTAGTTTGGGTTGTATCATATAGGCATAATGATCTAGCAACACTATAAACTTAACTCCAGAGAGCTCAAGTCCCAAAAAGAAAACCATTTTCTCTAAGGTAGTAGGGCTAATTGTGCCTGGACCTGTTTCAGAGAGCATGTGTTTCCTGGTTTCTCTGATCACTGGGAGGCTATGGACAATGATTTCTCTACTGGGAAAACAGACTAGATATTTAGGGTGCCTAAAAGGGGGAACAGCCTTGCCGTGGGAACCCTCCTCAGCTGTTTCCCAACAGTCAGACACCACACTGAGCAGGTCACTCAGCCCTGCCATTTCTCACTCACGCCAAATCCACCCACCTTGGCCACAGAGCACAGGAAGGTCAACAAGCTGTTCGGAGCTTTCCTTCAAATGTGTGCAAAGCATTTTAATCTGAAAGGGTCACATGTAAACTCTCTTTCTAGTCTCACCTTGGGAAATGTGGTGTGATGGGAAATGTGGTGTGATGAAAAATAGTGGCATATCCAATTTAAATTTTCCGCAATTTCCACGTTTGCACCAATACCCCCATCTTTCTCCTGGTCCCAGTCTCCACAGACTGACTTCCTGCCCTTTGTCCTCATTCAGAGCGATCTTGGGGCTCCAGGAAGACACAGAAGTCCCCACCATCTGAAGCATCAGCCCCTTGTTGAGCTTGTGTACTTTGCTCAGAGCCACCTCCCAAGCCTCCTCTCGGGCCTAGAGGGCAGTAATGTCCTTCCCTTTTCTGGAGTGACCGCTCAGATTGACAGCACAGACACTGAGGGCAGGAAGACTCCATCCAGGCTAAGGATGCCCAGGCTCTGAACCCCACTGTTATGGGCTTAATTGTTCCCTTCCTTTCCCCCAAAATAGATCTGTGGGAGTCCTCAGTACCTCAGAATGTGATCTTACTTAGAGATAGTGTCCTTACAGAGGTAATGAACTTAAAATGAGGTCATTCAGGTGGGCCTAAGCCAATATGATTGGTGTGCTTATGAGACGAGGAGAATAAGACACAGACACACACCGAGGGAAGAGCATGTGAAGGCACGGGGAGAAGACGGCCACCCACACGCCATGGACGGAGACCTGGAATTGACCCTACCCTTTCAGTCCATAGAAGGAACCAACCCTGCTAACACCTTGATTTTGGACTTTTGGCCTCTAGAGCTGTAAGACAATACATTTCAGTTCTTCTAAGCCTCCCAGCCTGTGGGACTTTGCTACGGCAGCCCTGGCAAACCAATACAGCCGCCTTGCTGTAATAGCCAGCTGATGGGTATGAAACAGCCAAAGAATTCTTCTGGAATAAACGTCAAAATGTCTCTCAAATACATAATATAGTACAACCACTTCTCCTCCTATATTCTCTTTCAAAAGACACATGAAAACATTTGTTGCTTTTTTCAAAAAAGAAATAGAGGCATGAGAGCTGTGTACCCCTCAAAGTCCATGGCAAGCCAGGCTGAAGGCCAAGGCAGGCAAGGAATGGAGGGAAGCCCCTCTGTAGGTGCCACGCCTGACGCTAGCCCTCCTGGTGAGGGCCCCGCTGGCTCCGAGGGGATGGGGCTGAGGCTTAGCGGAAACGAGCGCAGGAACCTGAGAACAAAACAAAAACTCAGGATAGAGGCTCAGCCAGTCTGGGCAAAGCCAGTCTTCTCAGGTGGCTGCTGTGGTTGGCCTGGGGCTTTGTGGTCTTGGTGGGCATCCCAGACTCCCCTGAAAGCCCTCTGAGGGCCCTCAGTATGTGGATGGGAGCCAGTTAAGCACCCACTAGAATGGGACTTCGCTTCTCACTGCACCTTGCAAAAATGGTCTCAAGTTTGGGAAGTCAGGAGGTCTATCTGAGCCAAGTCAGGGTGCCAGGCAATCCAGTCAAATCAGCTAATGGCCCAGGACCAGTTACCTCTCCAACCGAAAATGTGCCCTGTCAGTACCAGGACAGCGGGAGGGTTATCCTGATGGATTGCAGCAGGCCAGACCCCAAACACACTGAGCATTATGATGAGCAATTACAACAGCCAAAACCTAGGTGTGATTCACAGTTCACAGCACTCTTGCACCTGGAGTCTGTGGCTCAGCCCTCCAGGAGACTTGAAGGTGGTCACCACCTGTTTATTGGTTTGCCTAAGAGCAAACAATATGCGGCAGAATCAGAACTCAAACAGTCCTCTTCGGGACGCTCAAGCCTCCGGTGGCATTTTCCCCAAAGCTCCAGAAAAGTGGAGGATGTTGCTGTGAGGTTGGGGGGGAATAAAAAAGCTCGAACAAATTAATCAAAACAAAACCAGAAAACCCAAGCCCGTGTAGGTTTCACGAAGATGGCTGTGGGAGAAATGTTTGGCTTGGAAACTGAAATGTTTTTCCAAGCTCCAAAAAGGAAAAGACCAAGAGTCGGGGGTTCAAATGGGCATGTGGACTACGTTTCCAAGAGTGACACAATGGTTCAGGAATGGCTGAATTGTTCCTCTTTTTGGCTTCCCTTGGTAGGCAACAGTGAGCAGGAAGCAGCCACCATTTCCAGCCGTTTGCATGGGCAGAAAGCAACCAGGCTGGGTGTGCAGCCTGAGCCTTCCCTGAAGCAACCCCCAGGGCCCAAGCTCCAAGGTGGCATTAAATGATGAAATGACAGGGCCAAGTGGCCAGCGAGGCTGTGGAATAATATCAGACCAACCAAACAAATATCTGCCCCGAGGAGCCCCACTGGATGGCAGAAGTAGAACGATACAAATGATCAAAGAGAAAGCAGAGCAAATCAACTTCAAGGCCAAGAGGCAAAGGAGGTCATCACATCTGTCTCGCCTGCATATTGGAGGGCTGCAGAGGAGGCTGGTGGGCTGGAGGGAGAGGAGCAGCAGCTGCCAGCCCATGGGGACCAGAGACGCAGAGATGAGGCTGTGTTCATGAGCATGTGTGGGTCCATATGCACGTGTAAACACCTGCCTGCGTGAAAGTGCATGGGTGTGAGAGTGTGCACATGTGAACGTGCGTGTGAGAATGCATGCACGCTGGCATGGATGTGAGCGTGTGTGTGGATCATCATATGTATTCCACCAGTGAAGGCTTCTCTGGGATCCCTGGTTCCCTCTTTCCAATGCTGCACCCTCCCTCCCCCATTAAGCTAGCAGCTTCCACCTGACCTGGCTTGGCACCCCTGGACCACAGGAGGTAATAGAAGGCAGCGGGGTGCTCCTGGGGAGGACAGAGCAAGTGGGCAGCAAGGAGGCAGGATTCAAGACAAGAATGGCAATGGTCCGTAGTCCAGGGTTCCAGCAGCAATTCACCTTGAGCCTGGCTTTGGAAGATTCCACCAAGCAAGCTGGGTCTGTCTCACCAGTTCAGTGTCTTCTAGACAAGTCCCTACCAATGGTGCCAGAGGACCCAGAGAAGGAAGGAAGTGAGCCATATTCACACAGGTGTCTGCATCATCCCAGGAGACCTCACTTTCCTCATGGAGCAGGCCATCAGGTACATCCTGAAGATATGACCTTCCATAGTGGCCCAGAAGTTGCTGGGTCGCGAGAGAGAGCCAGTTCTCCTGCCAAGGGACTGTAGTGAATGCTGAAGGGTCCAGAGCAGAGTGCGCTGAATGAAAAGGATTTGCAATGAAACAAGATCTGACTACATGCACAGGCAGTAGCTGAATTAACAAAGATGTAGTATAAAGTGAATGAAAAAAAATCCCTGCGCCTCAATGCCTATTCACCCCATCGGTCCAGGAAGAGACGGCAAAAGCCCTGCAGGTAAGCAGTGTTACTATATTCCGATTTCACAGCTGAAGAAACAGAAGCACAGAGAAGGGAATTACTTGACCAGTGTTGCTCCCTACTGTGACCCCCTGGAGTTACTTGCAGAATGGGGACTAGAACCCAGGACTTCTGACTTCGACACCACGGTTCTTTTTTCTATACTCACTGCTTCAGGACTGTCACACACTTCTAAACAAAATTGCAATGGCAGGTAGAGGGGATATTCTGCAAGAGCTGAGAACGACCATCCAGCTTTGCTCCTGGACTCAGGTCCCTTCCCTGGAGAGCAGGATGGAGGAATGGTCCCAGTGCCCCTGTGGGATGCACAGTGACAGGTGGTGATCATTCTGCCAGCCCAGGGAGTGGCTGTGGCCAAGGCACCTACAAGACCCACCTCTGCTGCAATTAACACAGGTAAGTAGGGAGGTGTGGCCAGACTGGGTCAGGGAGGACCGTTTTCTGGAGGTTTAGCCTTTATTCCAACACAGTGGGATGCACCAGAAGGGTTCTGGGTGGGGAAATAACACAGGCAGATGTGGGCTCAAGGAGCCTTGCTCTCTGAGTGCCAGTCTGGACCCACAGAGACCAGCGAGGAGGCTGGAACAGTGGAAGAGACAAGAGCTAGTGGGGGGCTGGCCGCAGAAGGTGCAGGGAGAATCTAGCCTCCAACCTCTACGAGAAACCCTGTGCTCACAAAGCCAAATGCCACCTTGAAAACAGCAGTGATTATATTGTTTTATAACTGGCTTTTCCAGCAACTTACATATGACAGTCCCCCCACAGAACAGGTGTCAAAAATACAGCAAACTCTATTGTGCTGAAAAAGTCCCTTTGACAGGTCTAATTCACTGAGATTGAGTCATGTGAAAGCAAAACCAAATCTTTCTTGTCAAAGTTTATATTGAAAGTGGAGAAAATGGATTTTAAAATTAAGCACAGTAATACGGTGAAAGGCATTCTTATTTCCTTTGGAAAAGTCTAGCACCATGCACATATGTGTAGACCCCTCAACGCCCAAACCTGTCTCCTCAACAGAATGCACCATTTGGATGCCAAGATATATGAGTGGTTCCAGAGGGGACGTCACTCTGGTTCCCAGCCACGAGTTTCCCATGCAAATCAGCTCCACGACTTCCACCAACGTAACGTGAGAAATCTTCGGGGGCCTTGGGGACAAGCATTCAAAGGAAAGCATGGATTCTTCAGACAGAATAAAGCACTCTACTTCTTGATTACACTTGCTAGTTTCTCACATGTTTTATAATCCTTTTGGCATTGTAAGATAGAAGGAAAAACCAAAAGGAAATCCCAGAGTCCATGTCTCCTTTGCCACATGGAAGAATAATCAGCTGGGCCACTCTACTTCTTCACCTTAGACTCCTTCTGCAGCAGCCATTTCTCTCCTTCTTCCAATGCTCCCAATGCCCCTGGTACCTAAGGATGGTGGGCTGCTCCTCTTGGCTTTCTCTGTTGTGTTGAAGGCCCATCTTTGGTCCTCCTGGTTGGCTCTGGCATCTGGGCATGTGTAGTGGGCTCTGGCAGTCTGATGCCAGCTCCAATTTGTGTTGGCCCTGATGTCTCTGCCTCCACCTTTCTGGGAATCCCACAGCAAAGAGCACCCCTAAGTCTTCCTACCTTGCCTGGACACTCACGGACACCCCGAGGGAAAGCTTTGTTGAAGTCCAATTTGAGGTTAAAAATCAGGAAGGTCCATGAGCCACCACCCTACTTCATCTCCCCACCTCGCCCGCAATGAGGTGGATGCCCAAGGCACCTGCCGTCACCATTTATCCCAGGGAAATAATGATCATTAATTTGCTACATGAGGCAACTTGAGGACAAGCAAAAGGGGCAACAACTGGGTTTTGTATAAGTGACTTCGCTGACCTTCAGAAAGTGAAAGGTATTTGGCATTGCACCAGTTCATGAGGCTCAGGCCTTCAGCTTCCCGGCTTCTGGCCTGGTCAGCTCCGTGTCCACTGTGGAGACATCAAAGGGGATGTGTGTGAATCAGAGGTGGCTGAAGTACATGGAATTATCACCAGGCACCCCTGAACTGCAGACCAACCCAGCTGGCCTCTAGAATTAACCCCTTATTTGCAGCAACCCAGAAATAAGGAAGCAGGAGATTCCAATCACAGAATCAATACACATCCATAAATTAACCTTCACCACTTTACAATAGTTTCTCCTCTGTTAATTAAAGTCAAGGGCGGCACAAAAGACCCAGAAATGCCAAAGCAATACCGAGGGAAAAGAACAAAGCTGGAGCAATCAGCTTGCCTCCCAGATGTTAGACAGCACTGCAGAGCTACAGTCATTAAAACAGCATAGCGCTGGCACAGAGCTGGCTCTGCGGGGCAGCGGGACAGAACAGAGAGCCCAGAAACAAGCCCACACACCGATGGTCAACTCATCTTCAACAAAGGAGGCAAGAATATAGAATGGAGAAAAGACAGTCTCTTCAGCAAGTGCTGTTGAGAAAACTGGACAGCAGCATATAAATCACTGAAGTTGAAATACTCCCTCACACCATACACAAAAATCAACTCAAAATGGCCTAAAGACTTAAACATAAGACAAGATATCATAAATCTCCTAGAAGAAAACATAGGCAAAACATTCTCTGACATAAATCATAGCAATGTTCTCCTAGGGCAACCTACCCAGGCAATAGAAATAAGAGCAAAAATAAACACACGGGACATAATCAAACTTGTAAGCTTATGCACAGCAAGGGAAACCATAAACAAAATGAAAAGACAACCTACAGAATGGGAGAAAATATTTGCAAATGATGAGACCGACAAGGATTTAATTTCCAGAATATACAAACATCTCATACAACTCAATAACAAAAAACAAACAACCCAATCAAAAACGGGCAGAAGACAGAAATAGACATTTCTCCAAAAAAAAAAAAGAAATACAAATGGCCAACAAGCACATGAAAAGACGCTCAATATCACTAATTACCAGAGAAATACAAATCAAAACTACAATGAGGTATCACCTCACACAGGTCACAATGGCCATCATTCAAAAGTCCATAAATGATAAATGCTGGAGAGGCTGTGGAAGAAAAGGGAACCCTCCTACACTGTTTGGAGGGATATAGTTTGGTGCAGCCATTATGGAAAACAGTATGGAGATTCCTCAGAAAACTTATGATCCAGCAATCTCACTCCTGGGCAAATATCCAGAGGGAACTCTAAT
This sequence comes from Camelus bactrianus, assembly GCF_048773025.1. NCBI lineage: Eukaryota > Metazoa > Chordata > Mammalia > Artiodactyla > Camelidae > Camelus > Camelus bactrianus. Next base: position 114,123,386 of record NC_133575.1, on the reverse strand, counting down.
TCGAAAAGATACATCCACTCCAATGTTCATAGCAGCACAATTTACAATAGCCAAGACATGGAAATAATCTAAATGTCCATCGACAGAGGACTGGATAAAGAAGATATGGTATACACAAACACACACAGTAGAATACTACTCATTCATAAAAAAGAATGAAGTAATGCCATTTGCAGCAACATGGATGGACCTGGAGATCATCATTCTAAGTGAAGTAAGCCAGAAAGAGAAAGAAAAATATCATATGATATCACTTACTTGTGGAATCTAAAAAAAACACACAAGTGAATTTATTTACAAAACAGAAACAGACTTAGACATAGAAAACAAACTTTTGGTAACCGGGGGAAAGAGGGCGGGAAGGGATAAATTGGAAGTTTGAGATTTGCAGATACTAACTACTATATATATAAAATAGATGAACAACAAGTTTCTACTGAATAGCACAGGAAACTATATTCAATTATCTTGTAACTGATAATGAAAAAGAATATGAAAAAAAGAAAAACGAGTATGAAAAGGAATATATGTATGTATACTGACTATATATGAACATATGTATGTATGTATGACTGAAACATTATGTTGTAAACTAAAAATTGATACAATGTTGTAAACTGACTATATTTCAATACAAAAATAAAATTAAATTGAAAAAGAAAGAAATATTTGCAATACAAATAAAATGAGTGGCTGGAAAGCCAGACTGCCCTAACACCTGACAGGAGATGAGAACTTCATTTTGGTCAAGGTTTTGCACCGAGCACAGAGGAAGAGCCAAGGAAGCGGGGGATGAGAAAGAGGAGACGGGTCCGTGGATGGCCTGGGCTCTCACATCGAAGCTCTCGGTGCTCCTAATTTTCCCTCTACCCTTCTCATTCGTTGGCTGAGGTCACCTGTAACAGAAGTTTAACAACATGTACATTTCCCATATACACGGGAGGGACCCAGGAGAACTGAGTAACTCCCCAAGTGGCCCAGTGGCCACTTTAAATAATCTCTCCAGCTAAAGACAAAAGAAAAGGTGGGGGGGGGGGAAGGGGAGGGAGCCAGTTTAGGGAGGTTATCAGGAAAAGCTCAGTAACCAAGGGTATGGTTGTTATGCAGATTTCGGTCTTGGATTAAATCCATTGCTAAGAGTTTTTAAAGATTTGGTCTTCCTCCCCTTCCCTGCAAGTTGGAGGACACACCCTTACAAATGGAGATTTCTCTTATAAATGTAAATGTCTCTTACAAAAGGATAACCTCCCTTTTATTTTCAGTTTCTCCTAGGTCTGTTTAAGATGATAATCCTTATGCCAAAGGCATATTCTGGGCTGGCAAATTCTGCTGCTCAGTGAATGCGCTGTGCACCCCTAGGCTATAGGGGCTGGGCATCCCTGGGGAGGGGGAAAGGCGCCTCCTGCAGGAAGTGCTGCCGTCCTGGAGCACCCCTGTCTCGGCACGGCGGTCACTGGGGCACTGCTGCTGGACATGCCCCTGCCAGGGGATCGTACCTCAAACACCCGAAACCAGACTGGCCTCCACCACGTATCTGGTGGGTGACAGTGGGTTCGGGAGTGGTGAGTAGGCGCGCTTGTCTCTGTGTAGGGTGTGCTGGCCGGCGGAGGGCACCCAGAATTACTTCGCCCTCTGCGCGGCAGAGTCTGAAGCAGGATCTAGCCTCTATTCTTAAAGAACTCAAGAACTCATCCAAAACGAATTCATCATTCCCAAAGGAGCAGGGTCATGGACAAAGCTAGGACTAGGAATACCTGAAGTTCAGAGCATCTTGCTTAAGGTCACAGCACTAGGAGAAGGAGGAGCCAGACTCACACCCCAGCTTTCTGTCTCTCAAGAATATAGTCTTTCCTCCTCTGCCCAGTATGTGGCCCAGTGATGCTGGGCTCCAAACTGGACCTAGCTCTGGAGTTCCACGAATAAAATGCAGTCCAGGAGGTCACATAACATCATTATTCCCCAGAAGAAGTGAGGAAGCAACTAGAGAGCTAATTCTGATGAGCCCTAGGAAGGAGTGGGGGCTAGATTCCCTCAGAAGTTTCCACCCATCTCACCGCGCCCGCCTCCCTAGGCATTGCCAAGCACGTTGCCTATTTGTCTGGCACTTGCTGGGTCCTTCTAGGGCTCTGGCTGCCCCGGGGAATTGAAAGGAAGTGGCACCTACTTCCATGTAGAGAGGTAAACATACCAGATTCCCCTGCAGGCAGCCACTGAACGCAGTGTCGGGGCTGGCCTCCAGATGCGGGCTCCAGGTGTTTTCCAGAGATGGAAAGCCCAGCCAGCGCGCGTGCCTCGTCCACACCTGGGGCAAGCTAGCAGGGCAGGCGGGGGCAGACAGAAGTAGAGGCACAACAGAGGGCCCGCGGCAGCAAAGCACTGGGGGGAGGGAGGCGGAGGGAGACCCTGGGGGCTGGGGTGGGCGGGGACTCAGGTGTTTCACAGGGAGGAGGGGGACACGGAGGCAGGAGGTCACTGCCATACACACTCACAAAACTCAAGCTCCTCTTCTTGTCCTTCAGACTCATGGATGATGAAGCCAGCTTTCCTATTTGTTTCTGCCACAGTCTGAATTCCCCCCCCTCCCAGCATGCTGTGCAGCCCCCCCACCCCCAGCAGCTTGGGAATGCCTAGCTCACTGCCTTCCCCTGGGCCTGGCCCGTCAAGCCCCCAGTCAGAGGAAGGCCTCAGGGGGAAGAGCAGGGGCAGCCCACACAGCCTGGGGGACAAACCTGGAGCTGCACCCTCAGAACACAGGCCAGTTCCTGGGCCAAAACCTGCACCCACGAGAAAAGTCGAATCTTTTCTTTCCCTAGAAATCCCGCCACTCAGACAGAAGGAGGGGAGTGCCCACGTCCAGGTCAGTCCTGCCGGTGCCCCTTCCACACGGATGATGCCGAGAGGAGCTGGGCTCCTGGCTCACTCTGTGCTCTCCACGCGGCATGAAGAGATCAGGTCAAGGGGCAGGTGCCCGGCGCCTTCGCACACTAGGGCAAGAGTTCAGGCCAGCAAAAAGCCACATTCTTCTCACTGCCATTTGCACTCTGTGTCCCAGTGTGGCCCCAACTCCTCTTTGACTTAACCCTGCATCTTTGAAGCAGCTAATGTGGGTTTCCCTGGGGGTGTTAACGGCCTGCAGGTTTAGGATCCATGAGGGCAGAACAGGGACCACAAGTAACAGAATGGGCTTGGGGGAGGAGAAGGCCAATGGATATTTGAACCACTTTGGAGAGTCCAACCCTCCAGTCAGTTCTCACATCCTCTCTGAGAGGGGGTTATTATTAACCCCTCTTCCCAAATGGGATATCTGAAACTCATGAAGTTCAGCAACTTGCCCATAGTCACAGCGCTGGTAAGTGGCCATTGGCTGGATTCTAATGGAGACCATCTAACTTCAAAGGCTCATAATCTTCCCATTGCTCTGCCCAGTCCCCCTGGGTGGATAATTCAGATCCTCCCCACCAAACTTCCTCTAGGGAACTGCACCCGCTTAACACATTTAATTCAAGCTTCATTTCCTGAGCCGCTGCACCGTACAGCAGGAGTCCAGGGGCGCAACATTAGACGAGGGTTTGCTCATTGTGATCTTCCTCCACCAGAGTATAAGCCCACGGCAGCAGGGATCTTTGCCTGTTTTGTTCATTTTTTACTCTCTAGCATCTAAACTTGTGCTGCCCGATCCAGTCGCTCCTAGTCACATAGCTGTTAGGATCTAAATTCATTGAAATTAAACAAAATTAAGAATTTAGTCCCTCAGTTGTGCCAGCCCATTTCTAATATTGAAGAGCCACATGGTAGCTACTGCCCTGGACAGTGGAGATATAGGACATCTCCGTAATAGCAGAAGGTTCTACTGGCTAGCACAGCTCTAGAACAATGCCTGGTGCATCACAGGCCCTCAGTGGGTCTCTTCTGCATGTGGAATTGAAAGCACTTCTTTTGCCCCTTTCCTGTTTGCCTATTCCTGTAACCCCCAGCCTTAAAAGAACCTAATTATAGGAGTGAGATCACTAAGCAATTGAAACTAACTCCTGACTTATGCTCCCCTGAATGCATACTATGCCTTGTCTAACCTGTTGATTCTTTTCCTAGATAAAAAGTAGTAGGCAGGAAAAATCAGGCAGTTAGAGAATGATTAGCTCTCTAACTCCAACAGTCTTCTTGGCAATCCTGCAGGCAGATCATGCTGACAAGACATCTGAAGAGAGAGTCAGCCATTCTGCAGGCAATGGAGAATGATGCAGAATCTAACTCGCTGCCTGATGATTCACTGAGATTCATCCCCAATTTTTCCCTTTAAAAACTGTCACGGCTGAGCAGAATCTTTGGAGTTGATCTCTGGACATGAGTCTACCTTCTTCCCAGATTGCCTCCTTTTCTGATGAAAGAACTTTCCTTTCTATTGACACTTGCTTCTTGGTTATTGGCTTTTGAATAGCAAGCAGTCAAACCTGAGTTCAATAACAGGATGAATAAAAGGATTTTCAGGCTTATGACTTTGATAAGTAGTAAATGGAGGAAGCATCATTCCAGGTCAAAGGAGCAGCATATCAAAACTTTGTTGGTTTCTATTTCTAATAATGGTGGACTAGGTAATTTGGATCTTTCTTCTCAATGAAAACATCTAGAAAAGTTGGATAAAAGGGTAAATTTATGGGCAAATCCAAATGAACAGAGGCTGTATAGAACAATAAGAATGATATTTTATGGGGGCTTTAGAGGATACACAGAATTAAAATACACTAGTACAATAGCATATGAATTGGAAGAGGAGAAATAGAATTAAAGTATTTTAAGATCCTTGCATTGTCTTGAGAGGAAAGGTACAAATTCACATTAGACTTTGATAAGTCAAGGATGAGTGTCACAATCTCTAGGGCAATGGTTCTCATAATGTAGTCTGTTTTGTAAATAAATTCATTTGTCTCTTTTTTTAGATTCCACATATAAGTGATATCGTGTGATATTTGTCTTTCTCTGTCAGAGTTACTTCACTTAGTAGAATAATATCTAGGTCCAAATTACTATATACAAAATAGATAAACAAGGTCCTACTGTATAGCATAGGGAACTATATTCAATATCTTGTAATAACCTATAATGAAAAAGAATATATATACATATATATGTATGTATAACTGAATCACTGTGCTGTACATCAGAAAGTAACACAACATTGTAAACCAACTATACTTCAATAAAATATTTTTTAATGTAGTCTGGGGACCCCTGGAGTCTGCAAGAATCTTTCAGTGGGTCTGAAAGATTAAAACTATTTTCATAATGATACTAAGATGTTAGTTGCCTTTTCCACAGTCCTCCCTCACATGTAGGCTGCGTGATGTATGATATCACAACAGACTGAATGCGGAAGCAGATATGAGAGTCCAGCTTTCTACTATCAAGCCATTTATTTCATTTTGGGGATGGCAAGTTACGCTCAGATTCACTGTGGGAATTGTAATTTCATAAGCCGACAGCATACAGGATAATGTCTCTTAATAAGCAAAAAATAATAATAACATGCTCTGATCCAATAATAGATCAATTACACCGTTGTTCCAGGCAAGGGGAGGTGAAAGGAATAAAGTCAAAATTTGGTTGAGAGGAGTTTTGGTTTCCTGGGAGAGATGACTTTGCCAGCAGAGAGCTGATATCCAGCTGCCAGAGCAAAAATAAAAGTCCCTCTTTGCTAGAGCACGTTGCTAGGGAACAAGAGTGCGCTGTTGACCAGTGGGCTGATCTCTTTTCAGGGGCGCTGCTTGGTTTGTAATCATTGAGGGTGAAGGAGCCGCCTTTACCAGGGCAGGAGCTAATGCTTCAAGGTCTTTGGAAAGCTAGATTAGCAACGGGTAGCTTTGCCCGTACCGAAGCTCTGGCTTGTCCCCACAAACTCTCCGTATTTATAGTCTAAATGTCCCCTTGCCTAGCTGCCTCTTCATCTGTTCTTACTGCTAAGCCCCCAGCGGGGCCCCTCGGCAGCTGGGCTCCTGAGTGCTTATCAACAGCAACAGACGACGTGATGACATCCTGACACTACTTGCTTCATTCTGATATCAAAACAACTTTACTTCTAAAAACAACTTCTGTTTTTTGGTTTTTGTCATAAACAAGTGAATTAAAACCACTTCGCTTAGGTTGCTTCCATATCTTGGTTATTGCCAAGTACTGCTATGAACACTGGGGTGTGTGTCTTTTTGAATCAGTGTTTTCATTTTTTTCAGATATATGCCCGGGAGTGGGACTGCTGGATCATATAGCAACTCTATTTTTAGTTTTTTAAGGAACCTCCATACTGTTCTCCATAGTGGCTGCACCAATTTACATTCCCACCAGCAGTGTAGGAGGGTTTCCTTTCCTCCACACCCTCTCCAGCATTTGTTATTTGTAGACTTTTTGGTGATAGCCATTCTGACAGGTGTGAGGTGATATCTCACTGTGGTTTTGATTAGCATTTCTATAATAATTAGTGACGTTGAACAGCTTTTCATGTGTCTGTTGCTCATACAACAGCCAAAACTCAGAAGCAACTCAAGTTCCCATCAACAGATGATTGGATCAAGAAGATGGAATATTATTCAACCACAAAAAGAATGAAATATTGTCATTTGCAGCAACATGGATGGACCTAGAGAATAATATGCTTAGTGAAATAAGTCAGACAGAGAAAGACAAATACCATATGATACCATTTATATGAATCTAAAAAATCATACACATGAATGTATATGCAAATAGAAACAGATTCACAGACATAGAAAACAAACTTGTGGTTATCAAAAGGGAGAGGGAAGGGAGGAGGGACAAATTAGGCATAAAACAGGTGTTATTAGAGTTGACATATAGTGGTATATTAGGGTTCACCAGAGAAACAGAACCAGTAGGGTATCTGTACTGTAAGGAATTGGCTCATGTGGTCATACAGTTATGGAGGCTAACAAGTGCCAAGATCCGCAGGGAGCGTTGGCAAAGTGGAGACCCAGGTGTAGATCCAGTCTGAGTCTGAAAGCCCCCAGATAAAGCCCCAGCCCCTTCCCATGGCTAGTGAGGCCTGCCCTGCTGGGGCCCTGCCCACCTCTACAGCCATCACACCTGCCCCAGGAATCCCTCAGTCCTCCCTCCCTCTCCCTCAAGCCCCTATCCAACCCATGACCAAGTCTGGCCAGACTCTCAGGCCGCTCACACATTCCCTACCACCCTGACTCTGGCCTAAGCTCCCTCCATCTCTGCCTGGAGGGCTGTGCCAGCTTCCACGCAGCCTCCCCACGGCCAAGCTGCCTGCCTCTGACCCTTCTCTATGGGGCACCAGAGGGATTCTCCACAAACAAATCCCACCACGTTCCTCACCTGCTGTGAACACATGGGAGGCACCGAGTGCCAAGGCCCGTGCCCTGGGGAGGCCGCAGAGTGTGATCTGACTGCGGCTCTGTCCTCCTCCCCGGCATGGTTTTCTGATCTCCTGCCATGCGCTGCCATTGACCTAGGCGAGCTCCCCGGGCCCCTGCAATGGCTGTGCGGGTTCTTCCAAGAGAGCCGCAGGTGTGCTGGGGTGGCAGGCGGGCTGGGGAGCCAAGGAGCCAATCATCACACTGCTTTCTCAGGAGAGGACTGGGAGGGCCCTAGCCAGCTCGCTGGCCCGGCCAGGCCATGACCAAGGTATCTAGGACTGAGGTGGGCAGGGCGTATGCTAGTTACACCTGGTGTCTCAGGACTGCCCTTCAGCCATGGATTCTAGAAAGTACTCCCTGTGCTGGGCATTAATAGACAGCCTGTGGATCTTATTTTTTGTTTGTTTGTTTTGTTTTTGCAGGGGAAGTGATTAGGTTTTTAATTCATTTTTTAATGGAGGCACTGGGGATCGAACCCAGGACCTCATGCATGCTAAGCAAGCACTCTACCAACTGAGCTGTACCCTCCCCTTACAGACAGCCTGTGGGAGTGAATGGGTCCGAGTGTGTATATACTCATGAGTATGTAGTGTTCATTATCCACGTGTGTCCAGCTGGGTGAGTGTGACTACAGGTGCATAATGTTTGGATATGTACATCCATGTATGTATGTTTGTTGCATGTTCATGTATGTGTATATATGTAGGTGTACAGTGTATGTGTATGTGTATATGTTTATCTTTGAGGGCATTGACACGTATGTGTGTACACACTGTATGTGCATGTATATGTGTCTTTGTTTATGTATGTGTGTGTTGTCACGTCTGGGCACAGATGTATGTGTATATATGGTGTATATCCATGGGTGCGTGTGTGTATATGTGTGTGTGCACATTCATGTGTGTACAGGTGTGTGCATCTGTATGTCTATGGATGCGTGTGGGCTGGTGTGTATATTGTGGCTGTCTATGGGTGTGTGTCTGTGACTGAGTTTATCTGTACAGGTGTGTGTATGTGTGTCTGTGTTTAGGTGTGTGTTTGGGGGTGCAGATGGATATGGTCGAATAGGGATGTGTCCGTATCTGGGTATATCTGTGCAGACGTGAGTGAGTGTGTGTGTGTGTGTGTCTGTATATAAGAGTTGAGGGTGGATGTGCGTGTCTGTGCAGATGTGTGGACCCCTCTCTGGGTGTATCTGCAGGTGTGGATGTGTGGAGTAGATGTGTCCCTGTGTCTGGGTGTGGGTGTGTGACGTGGATGTATACAGGCATATAAATGTGCATCAATACCAGGTGTGTCTTCATGGAGGTGGGGGTGGGGTGCTCATCTTGTGTGCGTCGGATGCAGATATGTACATATCTACGTATCTGCACAGGACTTGATGTTTGTGTACTTATATGTGTGGGGGTTGTGACTGGGGGTGGCTGTGTACGGGTATGTCTGTGACTTGGTGTATCCGCCCAAGTGTGGATTTGGGGAGGACGTGGGGGTGTGTGGGAGAGTGTGAATAGATAGGGGTGTGTGAGTGTGTGCTGGTATCCGGGTCTATATGTACAGGTATCTGTGTGTATCTTTGACTAGGTGGATGTGTTTGTGTTCATGTATGTGTGCATATGTGTTGAGAGTGTAGTTAAATGTATAGATGTCTCCAAATCCAGCTGTATCTGCACATGTATGTTTGTGTGAGTGTGTATGTATCAATATATGTGTGTGCACACATGTGTGTTGGGAGTATAGTTGAGTGTGTAGATGTGTGTCTGTATCTGAGTGTATTTGCACAGGGATGCGTGTGTGTGTGTGTGTGTAGGAGGTGTGTTTGCATCCCACAGCCCTCTGGGCCAGTCATTATCCCCCTCTCTTTTTCTGAAGTTTCCACATGTATAAAATGGGAACAGCAGCAGTTTCCATCTCGCGAGTTGGCTTTGAGCGTTAAATCGTCTTCCCGAACATCAGATCTCTCCTGAGGGACCCAAGGCAGTGGGCTCAAACAGAGTCCTGCCTCCAACTCAGAATCGTGAGGACTCTGACTTCTTATAGGCTGCCTGGAAAATGCTGCAGGCAAAGGCAGTGAGAGGCCGCAGTCCTCGGCCCCCTTTTCTGGGTACCCTGGCCCCATATCCTTTCAGCCTGTCTGCCCAGCACCCCTAAACTGGCTTCATCCCATCAGGACGGTGACAGGTCCTCAGCCACCGACTTCTACACTTCAGCATGTTGGATGAGGCTGAGGAAAGCAACACAAAATTTAATAAAGCCCAGGAACTGGGAGAGCTCTCCAACCCAAATCAATCCTCGATGTGATTTTAATTAAGTTATAGCCCTGGTGATTAAAGAGTGTGAATTTCATTACTGTGACCATTTATCAAAGAGCGTACCTGCTGAACCTTTCCAATGGGCAGGGAAGAGGGCTTTTTATTTTCATCAACACCAAGTGCCCTGCTTGTATCTCGTTTGACTCATCAGGGAGAACTGTCACTCCTCCCAAGCTGGCCACCCACACTATAATGACAAAACCACGCCCACCCCCGCATTGCCCATCAGCAGGCCAACGCAGGTGAGTATGAATCCTCTGATTTGGTTCCAGTGTCCCTCCCAACCCCCAGCCAGCCGGGGGCCCTGCTGCCAGAGCCCAGCCCAGGCCTCAGCAGTCAGGGCACACGGAGCAGGGAGCCTGAGGATTTGTATGTGTTGGGCTGGCCTGCCTTGAACCATGGTCTGCTTCAAACGTGGGTCTGGTCCTGGCTCATGGGGCTGCATGAATGAGTGAGGACCGGAGAGGGGAAGGCAGGAGAGGAGCCCCACATTGGACGTTAGCCGCTGCTACTTTGTGGATGTAGTGTGTGTGTGTACATGTGTCCTTTATGTTTTTGAACATTGTTTTATTGAGTACCACATCCAGAAAAGTGCCCAGATCATGTGTACAACGAGATACACTTCACAATGTGAACGCACTCGTGTAACCAGAACCCAGGTCAAGAAACAGAACATTAGGGCTCCCCCCAGACCAGCCTCCGGCCTCCGATGCTCGCTCATCCCCTGGCTGGCGGTAACCGCTATCCTGAGTTCTCCCGGTTGTTTGCTTACTTATATACTTTGCTTACATGGAATCACACAGAAGTTGTTCTTTTGTGTCTGGTTTCTTTTTTTTTCTTTTACTCCACATTATGTTCGTAAGGTTTGCATGTGAATATGCCATGATTCATTTACCCATTCTACACTCGATGAATATTTGGGTTGTTTCCAGTTTGGACAATATGAACGCTGCTGTGATGACCATTTATGTCCGTGTCTACTGGTGAACACGTACACGTGTTTCTGTTGGTTAGAACATTTAGTAGTGGAATAGCTGGGTTGTGTGCGTTTTTAGCCGGAGTAGATACTGCCGTGCTGCCACGCCATTCTCCAAGGTGCCCTTTACATATGAGCAGTTTGGCCGGTCTCTGTATATGAGAGTTCTGGTTGGTTCACATTCTCATCAACACACAGTATTGCTGTCTTTTTCATTTTAGCCATTCCGGTGGGTGTGCAGTTGTCCCAGGTTGGTTTCCTTGGGAAGCAGACTCTAAGATAAACACTAGTGTACAGGAAGTATTGAGGCTTGCTCTCAGGAGCAGTATCTTCAAGGGAGTGGAGCAAAGAGGATTAGGCAGGAGGAGAGATTGGATTGAGATGCAGTCACACTAAAGACCCCAGTCAATCCCATGGAGAACGCTGGAGCTGGAATGACCCTTCAGAATTGTTCCAAATTAGGGCTGGGGACTGAGTTTTGCACCTCAGATCAATCAGTTATTGAATGCAGGCTTCTCCTGGGGAGAGGAAGTGGCTTTTTTGAGCTCAGGGCCATCACCAGGAAGAGGAACTCAGCTGAGAGCTGTCAGCTGTCAACATTCAGCAGTGGGGGAGATGGATGCTTCAGTCCTGAAGGAGGGATCTGGGAAACACATGACACAGTCTACTACAGTGCTGCTATTGCATGGTAGCTTTAATTTGCATTTTTATGATGACTCCTGAGGTTGGACATCCTTTGGCCATTTGGATAGCCACTTTTGTGAAATGTTTCTTCAGGTCCTTTGCCAAACTTTTTATTGGGATGTCTGTCTTTTTCTTGTTGATTTGTAGGAATTCTCCATATATTCTAGATAGCTCTTTGGGTATATATTCTAGACATACATCTCAAAGAACTATCCAGAATATATAACACATAAAGAATTCCTACAAATCATTATGAAAAAGAAAGACACATCAATAGAAAATGTGGCAAAGGACCTGTATATATGTATCGCAAATATCTTCTCCCTTCTCTGAGGATGGCCTTTTTATTGACTTCCGTTTTTCTGGTAAACAAAAGTTGTTAGTTTTAATGTAGTCTAATTATACTTTTAATATGGTTTGTGCATTGAGTGTCCCATTTAAGCAATCTTTGCCTGCTCTAAAGTCATGAAGATGCTCTCCTATATTCCTCTAAAATACTTATTATTATTATTATTTATCTTTTAAACTTTGCCAAGAATTGGTTTGGGTGTATGACATGACATAGTAGTCACAGTGTATTTTTTTCCATATGATATTCAATTGACCTAAAGTAATTTATTGAAAAGACAATCTTTGTCATAAATCAGTTAATGATATATGTGTGGCTTTTTTTTCTGGAATTTTTATACTGTGCACCAGTATCACATTGTATTATTTATTATAGCATTTTTGATACCCAGCAGTGTAAAAAAAAGTTTCTTAAAGCCTGCTTGGATTTTTATTGGGATTGCAATGAATCTATGGATTAAAGTAAGAAAAATTGATATATTTATGGTATTTAGTCTTTCAATCTATTAACAATGGCATATCCTTCTTTTATTTAGATCTTCTTAATTTCTCTTCAGTGTAGAAGTTTTACACATCTTTCATTTGTTTCTAAGATTTATTTCTAGGTAGTTGATTTTTTCTTGATATTGTAAATGATAAATTCTTCAATTTTATTTTCTATTTGTTGCTGATATATAAAAATGTAACTGATTCTTGTATCCTGCTACTTTATGAATTCTAATAATTTGTAGATTCTATTGGATTTAGCATGTACCCAATCATGTGGTTTGTGAATAATGGATTTATTTATTTTCTATTGAACTAGATTGGACCTCTGGTATAATGTGGAACAGAAGTGGTGATAGTGGGCAACTTTTTCTCATTTCCAATCTCTGGGGAAAGATTCTAATATTTTATTGTTGATTATGATGGTTGTCATAGTTTTTTTTTAATAGCTTTCCTTTATCGAAGTGGAAAGTTACCTTCTATCCCCAGTTTGCTGAGAGATTTTTGTTTATTTGTTTGATCATGGGTGGCTGTTGACTGTTGTCAAATGCTGTTCTGCATCTATTTAAATAATTGTATAATTTTCTCCTTTTTCTCTACTGATATGATTAATCGCATTGATTGATTTTCTAATATTAAACCACCCTTGCACGCCCAGAGTAAACCTCAGTTAGTTGTTGAATTAGATAGTGTTTCCCCAAAAGCAGATCCTGGGTCAAGAATTGGAGTACAAGGAGTTGATTCCTGAAAACACTAAAGGAAATATGAATGTGAAGTGCTCTCTCTTTTTTCTCTCTTTCTAAATGCACACACACACGCACGCACACACATACACATGCATACTCACACACATACACACGTATACTCACACATACACATATACACATACATACACACATATACGCACACACACATATACACAAACACACACATATATAGGCGTGGGCATATGTGTGACTGGGATTTGAGCAGGGACATATCACTACATATTTATATATGATGCCTATATGAATATATATATAAAAAAACATTATATATATGACTTGATTGGCTAATTTTTGTCAAGGATTTGTGAATTTATGATCATGAGAGAAATTGGTTTACAAGGTTCCTTTCTTGTAATAATCTTGTTAGGTTTTGGAACCAAGGTCATGGTGGCCTCCTCAAAAAGAAAGGTGTTCCCACTGTTTCTGCTCTCTGCACGAGCTTACATAAGGTCAATGTTATTTCTTCCTTGAACGTTTCAAAGGATTCACAAATGAATCAATCTGGGTCTTGGGGTTCTTTGTGGGATGGTTTTTAACTAATATTCGATATCTTTGATGGATATTGGACTACTCAAGTTTTCTGTTTCTTCTTCTGTCAGCTCTGGAAGCTGCATCTATTTCAATTTTTAAATATGAGAAAAAGAGACCTCTGAGTGCAGGAGATAAATGACCTGGGAGGCCAGTTTCCCTGCCTGTCCCAGGGGTGCAAAAGGTCAAGTTTATTTGTGATAGGAATGGACTCGTCAAGTCAGAGCCTAAGAAGAACTGGAGATAAATGCTAGTGCATTGACTCTAAGGCATTTCCGTGTTATCAACAGCCCTCTGTGATTATGTAAATTGGAAATAAATGATTGGCATTCACAAATGTGCCTCCGAGCACATATGGATAATTAGCACAACACTGAGCAAGCCAATTGGAGAAGGCAATTGTGACAAATCCACAGAAATAATGATTCTTGATTAATAGTTAATGATACACGTCAGGGGCAGTCGAGATACTGGGTCCCTACTCCTCCAGAGTGTGCTCTCCCTTCTCCCTTCTAAGCAATCCTCCCGGCAATGCTGAGCTCTACCTGACCTACGGCCAAGACTGGAAAGCTGAAAACTCCAGGCCAGGATGCCACAGAAGTCTATCGCAAAGCAAGATTCAACAGCTCCTTTCTCAACCTGCAAATGGGCTGGAAGAGCACCAGCAAGAATGCTCGAATGTCAAGCGTGTTTAAAAGCCACGGTGTTTAATGAGTACGTGGCTGGGGTCTCATCGCTAACATGAACCATCAGTGATATCCAAGTCACAGTCCCTCCTCTCTCATCTTTTGGTAACAATTCACAGAGAAAGTGCATGTCAGTTCTGCAGCTCAGACAGTCTGATGTCTGGAATAACACAAGGACACCAGTGCTATTAAAATCAAATGAGATTTGATTGGAGGACCCACAGAGCAGAGACAGTACTTCTGAACAATCCATGCACATAGGTTACATGGTGGTGGTGTGGAAATTGATGAAAGAACAAAAGTGTTTAAGGGAACTGCCTGGTGTGTACAGATTTCGGACACTCTCAGCACCATGAGATAATCCATGTGGGTGCAGGTCTTTGATAAACTTCCACTCCTAGGATGCAGGAGCACTTCAGAGCAGGGAGGTAGGATGGGACAGAAATGAGGACAGAGTTGGGGGAAAGGGTAGATGTCAGGGCACTCAGCCTTCTCAAGAGTCTGCAGAGTTTAATGACAAGCCTTGGCCAGTTTAATACTTTTTTTGTTGACCCATGGAAGTTCTTTTTCCTGGCCAGAGTCCCCAGTACAACCACTGATGGGGTTTGGAAGCCCAGATCCTGGTTCTTTTTACAAAAATACTCTGGAAATCAAAGCTTGGGCACTCAGAAGACCTGGGTTGAAGCCCTGTTTCTGCCAGTAAATCACTGGGTGACCTTGGGCAATTTCTTGCCCCACATAGTGTCCCCAAACGTCCTCTGGGAGGGTCCCCTGATTCTTGGATAGCAATTTTCAGCCTTTTTAGTCTCCGGGTCCCTTTACACTCTTAATGAATTATCTAGGACCCCAAAGAGCTCTTGGTTACAGAGGTGTCCTCTGTCTATTGCTATTTACAGTTTCAGGAATTTAAACTGAGAAAACTTTAAAACATTTATTTTAATAAATATAAATGAGTAAATAAATAAATAAATAAATACTCATTTTACAATAACAAGAATAAACCCATTGCACGTGAACAGAAAGAAGTATGTTTTCCAAAACAAAAATGATCGGTGAGAAGAGTGACATTGTTTTACATTTCTGCAAATCTCTTGAATGCCAGGCTTAGAAGACAGCTGGAGTCTTCTATCTACTTTGACGCTCAGTCTGTTGCGGTGTCCCATGTCATGTTGTCTCTAGAAACGTCAGTGTGCGGTTGTGAGAGCAGGATAGTAAGACGGCAAACACATCTTGATATTATGGTTGATATTACTGTGAAAAAAGTTTTGATCTTAAGTGATCTTTTTGTTGTTTGTTTGTTTCTGGCCTGTACCTCCAACCTATAAACTCAGGAGATTCAGGCTACTTTTTCTTTTTTTTTTTTTTTTTTTTAGTGTTTTTTATGGGGGGGAGAACAAATGGGTGCTTACAGAGTTTGCTATATTAACCTTCTTATTTACTGTATCTGGTTCTTTTTACTTTTGCTATGGGTTCGAATCACCACCTGATGTCATTTTCTTATTCCAATACGGTTTTGATTCCTCTTAAAAAGGTTTTGATCTTTGGGCCCCAGAAAGGGTCTCAGGGGCCCTCAGGGATCCCTGGACCACACTGTGTGAAGCAGTGCTCTAGAGTAACCAGGATTGTGTGCCCACATTATGTATTACTGAAGACCACACCCCCCCTCACACACATTACAGATCAAGTCCGGGGCCAGATGTCCTGTTGTCCAGAAGGTATCTACACATTGATGCTCGGGCTTTTATCAGAAAGGGGCAACATCCTCATTTTCCCAAATCTTGAGAGAAGTAAGTCCTATTGTTTCCAGAATCCTTACCTGCATTGGGGCCTGGTGACAGAGATGACTGTCCACCTGTTCACTCGAGGGCAGTGACCGGTGCCAAGTTGCCTTACACAGTTCACAACACACACAAACCCCAAACTAACAAGAAACAAGCAAACACGTATGCAGAAGTCTATTCCGTTTCCTGTGAGAGAACCGGCATGACTCATTCACACACCGCGTGGCGCGGGCAGGGATGCTCCTGACCGGTAATGAGCATGGCGGGAACCCGCACTCAAATGCACAAGCAGAACAAGCCGCTACGGTTCAGCCATCGCTGCTGCGCGGCTCCTGTGCTCAGACACCTAGCAGAGGGCTTCACTGGGTGCCCGACTATCACTCCTTAAAGACTTGGCTTTGAGCAGTGGGGAGTCTGCCACCACTTCTACATGTGTGTGATTTGGGTGAGTTAATTCCTCCTGGCTCCTCCCCTCGATCTGTGAAATGGAAAGAGTGTCACTGCCCTGCATCCTTTCGGGGCTAGGGCAGCCCAGCAGGGACATGTCTGCAGAAGGCCCTGGGGACCGGTGGTATATATTTTGTGACCTTAAAGGCCAAAGACAATCCAAAATTCACTATCCTCTTCTGACCCAAACAAAAAATTTCCCACAACTTATGTAAATACAATAAACATTTATTGAAGAAAGTTTCATCCTGGAGTTTTGAAATTTCCTGACAGTGTCAGAGCCCTGGGGAAGAGGCCGCCGGCCAGGATTGGGAAGGGAGGCACCCGGAGTGAAAGCTGCCAGCCTAGCAGTCTTGGGGAATAACAGCCAAGTTCTCCCCATCAATTTTCCTGCCCCTCCCACCACCGGCTCCAGGTGGATCCCGTCTCCACACTGGCACGATGAGGGGTGGGAAGGCCATGTTGAGAGAGGGTCTTTGTGTTTTCAGTTTCTCACCAGCTTAGCTGACACCCCACCCCCAAGGCGGTAGCAGATGTGACTTGCCCGGGCTTAGGGTAGAGAGCCAACTGTCTCCCTTTGAAAGCTTGCTGGTGATCTCTATGTTCTCTGCCAGGCCCGGGAGCCAGCTGTGCCCGTGCACTCAGGAGCACTTGTCCGTCTCTCAGCTTGGGGCTACTGGACAAACTGTCACCTGTCCTCAAGCAGGCTGGCCAGCTGAGGTTGACATTAGGGCCGGATCCCCCAGAGTGACTGTGACCAGCAACTGGCAGAGGGCGAGGATGGTGCCTGTGCCAAGGCGCACACGCTCTTGCTGCTGTGGCTGCCGGCCGTGATCGCAGCTCTCTCGCAGAGGAAGTAAAGGATGGGTCCAGAGGCATCAAAGGGCTGACAAGCTGTATCTGCTTTAACTGCTACTCAGAGAACAATCTCTGTGTGCCATTTTCTCCATGCCAAGTGGTGTGCTGAGGGCTTTATACTTATGATCCCATTTATACACCTGTTGGTCTCTGTGGAAACAGCACAAAGCAGAGTGGGAAGGGAAATTTTGCTCCATTGCAATGATCACTTGCCAGTGTGTGGGATCAAATCCAAAATACCTGCCATCCACCCAAGAACCTTCCACCCTCCACTGTCACTCATTGGGACAGGATGGCAGGAGCCAGTCAACTTAGGGACAAGTTCAGCTTAGAGAGCATTTATCAAGACATTCTGAGAGAAGGCTGTGGATGCAGAGCTCCTGGGCTGTGGGTGACTAAATAGAGGGGACCTCAGCTTCATAGGAAGGGCAAGGAGAAGCAGCCTAAGCACCCACGCCAGTTTTCACTCGACAGTTGACAAAAGGCCATGACATCTACCATCTCCCTGGGATCTCCCATTAGGGCCAAGAGATGAGTAGGGCAGGAGCCTCTTCTCTTTTGTACAAATAAGGAAATTAAGGTTCAGAGAAGTGAGGTGACTTAGTTGCCCACATGATGCAGGAAAAGTGGGGCATGAGAGAATGGCCATGTCCCAGTTGAGTCCCTGGGACACGTCCAACCAAGTGAGGGTCTTTGGCTTCACACAGGAGAGAATTCAAGAGCAAGCCATAGTAGAGTGCAGGTAGACTTATTCCGAGAGCTACGTGCTCCATAGAGCGCAGGCCATCTCAGAAGGCAAGAGAGAGTGACCACGAGGTGTGCAGGTTGTTAGTTTTTATGGACTCAGTAACTTCATATGCTAACGAGTGGGATTCCCAAGAATTGGATCATTACCCACTTTTTGACCTTTTATGGTTAGCCTTAAAACTGTCATGGTGCCTGTGGGAGTGCCATTTACCACGCTAATATATTACAATGAGCGTATAATGAGGCTCAAGGTCTACTGGGAGTTGAATCTTCCACCATCTTGGTGCTAATTGCTGTGTCATTCTTTTAAAGGTTGTGCCTGGCCCTCTTCCCTCCTGTCTCACAGAGACCTATACCTGGTGTGGGAAGCTGAATACTGGCCCTAAAGATATTCACATAGTAGTCCCTGAACCTGTGAAAAGGGACTTTGCAGATGTGATTAAATTAAAGATCTTGAGGAGAGATTATCCTGGATTTTCTGGATGGGCCCTAAATACAATCACAAGTGTCCTTATAAGAGAGAGGCAGAGGGAGCCTTGACACAGACGGAGGAAGAGGAAGCAATGCAATGTCAGAAGCAGAGATTGGAGTGATGTACCTTGAAGATGGAGGAAGGGGTCACAGACCAAGGAAAGCAGGTGACCACGAGAAGCTGGAAATGGCCAGGAAAGAGATTCTCCCCTCAGAGCTTCCAAAAGCAACCAACCCTGCTGACACCTTGACTTTAGCCAGGTGAAGTGACCTTGGGCTTCTGCTCTGCACAACGATAAGAGAATAAATTTACAGACTGAACTCTAAGAGAGTTGTTTTAAGCCATTAAGTTGGCGGTAATTTGTTACAGTACCCACAGAAAACATACAGTTGACTTAGTGGCAAAACTGGGATGGATGCCAGTCCTCTCATCACCCAGACAGAGGCAGAAGTCTTCCTAGGGCCTGTGTGGGTGAGGGGTGGAAGATGGGAGGACTGCAGGAAAAGAAGATGATGATTCAGGAGCAGGAAGCTGCTGGGAGCCACCAGCTCGAAGTCCCTTACTTGAGGCTTGTTGTCATGTGACCTATCCGATGGTTTCAAGGAAGGGTCTAGAAGCATGGAGGCTTCGGCCCACCCTTGGCCTGAGCTGCTGGCACAGTCGGTCCTTTGCTGACTGGTCGAGGATCCTGCTGACTGAGACTGGACCAGTGACTTCCGGATTCTGTCACTGAATCCTAGGTACCCCTGCGAACCCGAGGCAGCCTTGTCTTGCCTCCAGAATCCTGTGGCACTGAGGTGAGTACGATGCAGGAGGGGAGTTTGGGGCAGCACTGACCCTCTGGTGGGGATGAAAATCGGCCATTCCCCTCAGAGGAAGGAGACCCTTGGCAACTTTCAGGGGCTCTTCTGTACTTTGTGTCCAAACAGCAGCCGGCAGATCTGGCTGGGGTGGGAGGGAGTGAGTTCCACAGGCTTCCCTCCTTGAGGTCCCTCCCTGTGGTCACAGTAGGTGGGATAATGGTTGACTGCTGCGTGGTGCTTTGTGATGTGAAAATTAAACTCACCAGGAAATGTTGGCATTCATTCTCTTCTCTCCCCTCCCATCTCTCCCTCTCTCCCTCCCTCTCTCTCTCTTCTTGCTCTTTCCTCTGTTGCCTTTTGTCCTGGCTTATTTTAAGCCCCTCAAACTTCTTAGCTCTGATAACAATTCTCTGGTTGGAGCTTGGATTTCAGAACTTCTAAAAACCACTTTGAATCCTTAATGTGTCTACAAACTGTTTCTCAATTTGAGCAATGGCAGGGGTGGAGATGGGGGCAAAGATTGGGGCTCCCAACTCCCAGCACCCGGAAGTTACAGAGAGACTGCTTGCACCCCGCCTCCCTTCCTTCCACAGACCCTGGGCAAGTTCGAAAAATTAGTTTTAATTTCAAAACGCTACTTCTAATGAGCATTTCCAAATCATGTATATGAGCTCCTACTACATCGCAAACTTCAGTCCAGTTAAGTTCTGTGAAACTCAGACTTTGCATTTTGGGAATCTACTTTTTTCTAAATTTCACAGCGTAGAGGAAACAGTTTACTTGCAATTGAGCATTAATTGGAATGGAGACATCACAGAGTTTGCCCAGCTCATCCCTGGAATAACTCCACAGGAGGCACACATGCTCCCACTGAGCTGGTTTCAGAGCACCTGCGCCCTCAGGTGATGAGGCAGGTGACTTTTAAAACGCTCTTTTTACAGGGACACAGACCACCGCCACTCCCTCTGCATCTCCAGCATCTGTAAATGGCACAATTTCTGAAGTACTCTCATAAACATATTTCATTTTTACCATCGCCATTATTGTGGGCATTATCCAGGACAGTGTCCCTATCCCACTTTCTAGGTCAAGGGCATTGCCAGGGCCCCCAGCCAGCCCAGGGATGGAGCTCCTGGAATGGTGAAGCCAGAAGTGCCTTTGGAGATTACTGTCTCAAGCCTCCCTTGCTCTATACACGTGGACACTAAGGCCCCAAAGAGGAAACAGGCTCTGCAACCTGCTGGCGGCCCAGCAGGACCGGGACTCCGGTCTTGCCCGCCCCACTCCCCCAACATCCCTCCCTTCCTGGGCCTGGGCACTTGGCCGCTGTGTTCACCAACAAAGCCGGGTGCCAGCCTGGAAAGGGGCCAGATCTTCTGTTTTTGAGAAATTGCCAGGACACAGCAAAGTGTGCGCGCGCACGTGTGTGCGCGCGCGCGCTTGTGCGCATGCGCGCGCACGCGCACAAGCTTGTATAAGGATGGCTTATGTCTTCTGGGATACCACGAATCTGTGGGCTGGGAGGCTGGTGCAAAGTTCCGATGCCCTGGTTTTAAGTGACGGAGTGTGCAGCAGAAGAACTGTGGGCGATTCACTGTTTTGTAAATTGAATCCTTAACCCCCCTGGGGCACCGTCTATAGCAGCCCCTGGAGAACTCCTTTTATGAAGCCAAGGGTCTTCTTGTAATGCAAATCATCACCCCCTAATTGGCTGCTTCATAACTTATGTGCCTTTAATTGCTTAAAGGGGCTAAGTCCCTTTGTCACCAATAGTGTGCTTTTATTTTGTTTCGCACAAAGCAGGGAAGGGGCCAAGGTCAACTCCGACCTTGCTGCTGCTGCTGCCTCTGACCCGACCGGAGGAGACCCACCTGGGCCCCGCCGCCTCCCCTCCCCTCTCCTCCCCACCGTGCCTCGCGGAGCTCGGTGCGGAGCAGTTAATCGGAAAGCGGGAGTGCAGGTGGCACCGCGCACCACCTGGAGCCGCCTCCGAGAGAGTGCCTGCATCCGCCGAGGCTGGCAAGGAATACCAATTGCACAGTTACTGGGCCGCTTCAGGAGCCCACAAGAGGAAATTAAAAGGCATACACACGCCTGGAATAAAGGGCTCTCTTCTTGCAGCTAATCACCGAAATTGGTCACTGGGTTGTCCCCTCCCCACTTTGGGGAAAGGCATGGTATTTCTCTTGTTCTGTCCCATCACTGCATTCTTAAAAATGTGCGAGGGGGGCTGAGCTCTGCACAAGCAACCCCCTCCACCTGCCCCCACCCCCCACACCCCGCCCTCGCTTCCTCCCCAGTCCTTGCTTTTCCCAGCGTGGGGGCATCAGTGTGTCCCGTCTACAGCCGGAGACAGACCAGCCTGCCCCCAGGCCACACAGGGGGGAGGGGTGGCCGGCATCTCTGCTGAGGCCTCCTGCGGGCCCTTTGCAGGTTGCAGAACGCTTTTACTCCCTTCGCTGTGTTTGCTTCACAACTTGATCAGGCTCACTGCTGCTCCCATTTCACCTCTTAGAAGTGGTCTGAAGTGACAGACAGGGTCGTTAAGGCCCAAACCCAGGACTTTAGTGGCGGGGCCCACTGCCTCCAGCTGGTAAGCCTCTCTCGTCCTTAGGGTGATGGGATCCCCTCTACCTCCCCCTAGCAAAGTCTGGGCCCCACCTGGAGCTTTACTTAGCACTGTCCCAGCAGCAAGCACTGGCCCAGACACACAGAAGATGCCCTCGCAATGCCTGCTGGAAGTAAGCAGGAGGGGGGCCTCGGGGAAGAGCCTGCTCTGCTCCAGAAAGGCCTCCTCTGGGACATCCCTTTCCCCTGCCAGGCTGGTGACAGATTGGGTCACTTGATCTCCAGGGCCACTTTCCACATGAGTTCTGGAGAGTTGATACAAACTGTGGTCCTTCTGTTGTGGTTCTAGGCAGTTAGCTCTGTGAGTGTCCTCTGGGGGCCCAACCCAGGGAAAATGCAGGTGATGTGGCCTGTGATCTTGGGGTTGATGGGAAATCCTAACATTCAGACTGTAGTGTGTTGAAGGGTGGACCCCCCCAAAAGATACACCCACTCGGAACCTCTGAATGTGGCCTTATTTGAAAAAGGGTCTTTGCAGATATTAATGAAGTTAAGGCTCTCGAGATGAGATGTTCTGGATTATCTGGGTGGGCCCTACATCCAGTAACAGGTGTTCTTAGAAGATAGAGGTAGAAGGAGATTTGAGACACACAGGGAAGCCAAGATGGGAATGATGTGGCCACAGGAACACCTGGGACCAGCGGGAGCCAGGAGAGGCAGCTAACACATTGATTTCAGGCTCTGGCCTGCGGAACTGTGAGAGAAGAAATACATCACATATATACATCAATTGTTTTGTATGGATGAATACGTTTCTGTTGTTTTAAGCCACCAAGCTTGTGGTAATTTGTTACGGCAGCCCCCGGAAGCCAACAGGCACACCATAGTAACAATGCCAGGGAGAGGGAGGAGCAGCGGGGAGGAGGACGGGCACGGAACCCCCGCCAGCAGCAAAGCTAAAACTTGCGGAGCATCTTCCGGGGACCAGGTGGGCATCGGCCCAGATGCTGGCTGGCAGAGCCTGGTCCATTTTATTGCTACCGCAACCTTACAAAGCAGGCACTTCCTTTGGCGCCAGTACACAAGGACCAGAGGAACTGGGATGGGAGCCCCAGCGATGCCCCTGGGTAGACCAGCACAGGTGCGAGGGGTTGGTGGGGCACTTGCAGGGCTGCTGATGGCCCGGTCAGCAGCCTGCATGAACTGCACGCTACGGATCAGATCATGAATGTCGTGATAACAGTTTTAATAGGGCACAAAGAGCACACCATCTCCGAGGCTTCAGGGGCCAGAGGATGCATTTCCGACCTAGGGGAAGTGGCCCGGGAGCTGGCCCTTCAGAGATGGGACATAGCCGGCTTAACTCAGCTTCTCTGAGACGCCACGGTCCCTCCCCAGACACAGCAGAGCTGGCCTAACTGGAAAGCTGCAGGCAGGGGGGACCTTCTGATGGGTCCAGCCCTAGGGTTGCCCTTCCTGACACTGGTTTTTCACTCTTGGGACCCACGTCTCAGTATAATTGCCAGAAATCTGGGCACACCCCATGACTCCCCCGTCTCCTCTTCTCTCCACAGCCTGTCGACCACCAGTCTTGTCTATTTACTTCCTAAATATTTCTCTCTTGCCATGGCTTCCCTGTGCACGTCTGCTACCACTGCGGTCCAAGCCTAGGACTCCGCCTGCTGTGACTCCCGTGGGACAGAAAAGTGGTACTAGAATCTGCAGCTTGCTCTTGTGATGACATGATCAGGACTAGGGCTCTGGGGGTAAGGGGAGGGCGTGCCGCCTGTGGCTGACGGGTGAGGCCGGCTGTGCTGCCAGCCTGGCTGGCTGTGCCGCTGGCCCCGGGCGGCCGGGAGTGGGCCGTGAAGACGGTCTCCTGTTAATGCGGCCACGCTTGTTACTCTCCGCGGGCAGCTCAGTGTGGTTTTGCTGCTTCTTTCTATTTCCTGAAAAACTATTATGAAATTATTTGCATCTTATCAATCACACCATCCTAAAATTGCCCGGTATTTGGGTGTTTGAAAAACTCGACTTTGGCTTTCTGTGCCGTTCAGGTTGGGCTCTGTGGTGTTCACGTCTGTTCTGTCCATTTGGAGCAGCTCATTATCTTAGCTTGTAATAGCCAAATACACCCACAGCAATTTAAAAAACATCTTTCTTATTGACATTCTTGCAAGAAAAAGATTTTTATGGCAAGTCCAGAATTCTCTAGTCCCCAGCCCTTTGCTTTGTTTTTGTAATAGAGAGCAGGGAATTGTTAGGTGCTCTGTAGTCACTTCAGAGCACAGAACGGGACCCCAACGATACAACCTTGGTCTCCTATTACGATTATTTACCTGGTAGTGCCTCATGAAACCAGGATGGAGAGCTCCTTGAGGGCAGGGATTCTGTCTTTTTCACCACTGCACCCCAATGGCTAGCACATAGTAGGCCTGGCACCCAGTAGGTGCTCAATAAAGTTTTTTTTTTTTCTTTTTTTACTGAGTAGGTGAATGAATGAGTTTCTGGGAACTGAGGCCCAGAGCAGGTCACAAACAAGTAAAAGGCTGATCTGGGAAGCAAACCCAGGGCTGACATCAGAGTTCATGCTCTGTCCTCTTCCCACTCTATAGTGATGGCAGAATGGAGTCCTTGAGCTGAAGTTCCCAAGGGAGCAAGTGGGTGTGTAGAGCTGGAGGGTCTGAGAAGAAGCTATAACACTGACGGCAGGTCCCTGAGTGGGCAGGGCACCAGGGAGTGTGACTCAGGAGGGCTTCCCAGGAGCTGTGCATCTTGAGAAGGGGGACGAAGTCAGAGACATTCTGGGCACAGACTCCAGGGGTGCTGTTTAGTTGGGGTTTGAGTACAACATCTAGCTGTGGGCTTGGTGGCCTTTCCCAAAAGCCAGAGATGCTGCAAGGAAGAGGTGTGAATCCCTTCCCTCTCAGCTGGCTTTCTTACATTTTTCCTTCTTGCAATTGGTTAATTTCCTTACCAACTAAAAAGCGGAGGAAGCAGTAAGATGCATACATCACCTTTAATTCCATTCAACAAAAATCCACTGCATAGCTTACCAGCTGCAGGGTATCAGGGACCCAAGGGCAGGTTCAGCTCCATCCCCGAGAGGGAGAGAGAGATGCCTGGTTAGGTGAGTGAGCCACAGGGCCAACCATCAGCTTGATATGAACCCTCGAGAAGGGGCAGGAAGGGCCTAGAGTGGAGGGAGGGAGTCATTTTCAGCTCTGGGAGGATAAGAGCTGACAACTCTGGTGGCTAAGTGGCGGAATATATATATTCCCTTTATGTGGGACATTTTTCTTTTCTTTCTCTCTCTATTTTACTTTTGCCCTCCCCCCTAGGGAAGCTCTGTGCTTGAGAGAGAGAAATAACCAACTCAGAGGAAATGCAGATTCCAGTATCTAACACACTAGGATTCAGGTGACAAAGAGTTGCCAGCTACATACCAGCCCTGCCACAGGAAGGCCTGGTCAAACACTGGGAAGACTTAGCACCGGAAACTGCCTTGAAGGCCATGTGTGCATCCCAATACAACTGAGGTCCATACTATAGGGCATGGAACTGTGTCACCCAAAGACGTGTCCACCTGGAGCCCAAGAACGTGACCTTATTTGGAACCAGGGTCTTGGCTGATGTCATCAAGGATTTCAAGATCAGATCATCCCAATTCATCTGAGTGGGCCTTAAATCCAATGACAAGTGTCTGAAGAAGAGGAGAAATACAGAGAAGACCATGTGAAGATGGACGCAGAGATTGGAGTGATGCAGCCAACAGCCAAGCAACAGCTGGAGCCACTGGAAGCTGGAGGCCAGGGAAGAGCCACCCCTAGAGCCTTCAGAGGATGCACGACCCCGTGTGTGCACCAAGCACCGTCTCTGGATGGATACGCCTTCCTCATTCATAAGACTGCTTGTCCTTTTGTGTTCCTCCATAGATGGATACTGCAAGTATTGCCAGGCTGTCATGTGGACTCTGCCAAAGGTTTTGATGCTGAAGAGGTGAGAATGGTGGATGAGGAACTGAAGCCCAGCACTGTTTCTTCCTTTCCATCAAAGCCTTTTCTAAGCCAAACTGGAAACGTACCAAGACTTCAAGTTCAGCACAGCTTGGAATCAATCTGGACTCTGAATGGCCACTCTTAGCTAAAGGTGGCACACTGGGCCAGCAGTGGTGATGGTGGTGACAAGGAGGGGCCCAGCCAGCCAGGGAGTATCTGGGGAGCCTCCAGTCCCATCCGATCACTTTCTCACCCTCAGTCCCCTGGTGTCAAGGCTGGTTTATAATCTGTCTGCTGGGAAGTGTCTAGTCAAACAAGCCTGTTCCCCAGACCTTTCCCCACAGCCTATCTGGAGGCATCTTTGCGTTCTGCCCATGAGAATAATTTGTAATTTGCATGTCACTTCCTCCTTACAGGTACCCGTTCCAGGAGGGATTCTGAAGACAGGCTTCTGAGCACTAGTGTCCCTGTCCCTTGCAGGGCCCTAGGCCCCTTTGCTGACGGAGGAGAAACAGCTTAGACCAGTGACTCTCCTTTCTTTATTCATTAGGGATATTTGTACCTAAATAACCTCTTTGTTTCTTGGGATTTGGGTCCCTGGCTGAGGCAGGAAGTGGGGACTGACAGAGCTGGGGCTCAGGAGGGAGTGCGGGCGTTTGCCAAACTGAGATGTGCCTGCAAACCCCAGAGATGTGCCTAGACGGGCAACTGGCTGTGCTGGTGCGCGCTGGTATTCCACAGCTTTCCTCTGCCTCAAGCGCCCTCTCAGAGCTGCGTCAAGGATTTTTAAGCCCAAGACTGAGGTTGGAGGGGCTTTTCCTCTGGCCACAGAAGTCAAAAGCTGAGGATCTAGAGTCAGGCACCTCTCAGAATAGCTCCTGGCTTCTTCAGGGGCCAACTGAGGGGCCGCACACAAGCCCTGTTTGACTCAGCAGTCTGTGAAGGCGGGGATGTTAAGGAGAAAGGCAGCCTCACAAGGCAGTCGGCAGGACCCTCCAGCAAGAAGGGAGGCTTGGGGTAGGAGGGTGCTGGTTCTGCAGCACCTGGGACCTGGGACCGGTGCTGCTGGGCCCTCACCCAACTATGCTGGGCTGAAGGGCTCCCCTCAGGCAATCGCTTTCTGAAATTAAGGCTGCAGGAAGAAAGGGGCCCTCCTTGGCACTGTGTTAATTGAACTTCTTTCTTGGCATATGAACATTTTCCTAGGGCAGTAAAGCTCTTTGATAGGAATTTCATTCATTTTCTGGTTTCACATGCTTCCAGTTCTCACCATGTATTTGCTGATGTAACAAGACAAGACAAAAAAAGAAGGAAAGAAAAAAGCTTTTATACGAAGTAGCTACATTTTCATTTAGTTTGTTTTATGAGCAGGAAAGGTTTAAACATAAAGTATCCAGATTACATGGATTAATTAGATGTTTTACGTTTAAGAAAAACGAGAGAAGCTAAGTTGTAGAGTATGGGGCAAAACTGAGCAAGCTTTGATTTTCTGCCATGAAGCTAGTTAAAAAAAAAAAGACGTGAACATTAAACTAAGTCTAAGCATAAATTAGAGCTATCAGAGGCAAATGTTTGCTTTCAGATTATGATGTATGTAGATTTAGCCATAAACTGGGGGCTTGAAATGTTAATTGAGCTAACGTGAGAGCTCAGTGTTTGGGGCCAGGGCAGGATAGGGGCGTGGGCAGCCCAGGGCTGGGGTGGCAGCTGGGGGGGGGGGGGTCCTGTCACCTCTCAGTGCCCTTGTGGAGTAGGTGGAGCGCCTGACGTCATATGCATAGCAAAGGAGACCGTCAGAGTTGTCAGACGCCGCAGACACTGACACTCCCGCCCCTCCACTCTGGCCAGGGATTGAAATTCACTTTGCGGGCTCCCGTTAGTAAGGCAGAGAGACCGCCTGGGCGGAGCGCCAGAGTTACCAGACCTGGGTTACTTTTCTCTGGTTAAGTTCTAAGATGTCTGCAAGCCAGACTTGCTCCGGGAAGAACTCAGTTATGTCTACACAGGTCCGTAAACTGTCTCCTGTGAGTAAGCTGTAGTGAAAACCCACAAACAGCCTTGGCAAATTGTTAAAATGCTTATTGATAAGCGTCTCCAAACATCGCCATTACAGCAGACTAAATACAAGGGCATCTGAGATGCCAACAGCTCGCAGTGGAAATATCTTAATATTCGCAAGTTTCTCAGTTTGCTTCAAAAAGCTAGGTTAAGATGTTTGATGGCAGCCCTGGGCCTGGGTTGGGCTGGAGGCAGCAGTCTGCTATCCCCCTCCCCAACCCTACCATCCGCCCTGAGCCTGAGCCCCTTGGGGCCTCACTCCCACCTCAGCCCCTCTGGCAGGGTAGTGGTAGAATCAGGGTGGATCAGAGCTGGACAGGGCTCCCTCCAAGAGAGGGCCTTGCAACTCCTCTACCCATGCCAACCCCACGGGGGCCTCTGAAGCCCCAAGGCCCAGCCAGCCTTGGCCAGGCAGTGAGGTGTATTGCTGCCTTTGGAGGCTTACAGGGCTGGGGCAAGGGGCGAGGGGCAAGGGGCGAGGGGGCTTGCAAATCCTGGGCATGCCGCCTTCCTGAATAAAGGGAAGGAAGCCTGGGGCCTCTGGCACCTTCCCCAGCTGTCAGGGTGGAGGCAGGAGCAGGGTGGGGGAAGAGTCTCCATTCTCCTAGGTGTGAAACCCTTTTACGACTGCCTGCCACATTTCCCCCAGGCTTTTCCTGTCCTTTGCTTATGTTGATCCTCACCACCGACAGCCCAAATTCAAGTCTGAGAACACAGACCCTGCAAACTGATGGAGGTGGGGGCGGTGGTGCCCGCTGTCCCTGGCAGCTACTTCCAGAGTATCTCTGGGCTGCATCCCCGCAGCCTCCCACCCCTGGCAGTCTTGGTGAGGTGTGTGACTACTGATTATTTCTTACTTCCAAGGCTGGAAATACAGCAACTCTTTTTTAGCCAGAGAACCATGGCTGTCCTCAGAGGGTTAAAATAGAAATAGCAGATTCCAAGCACACTAATAAGTTGACGAAGCTAAGCAAACAATTTCTCAGCTGGCCTCCCAGCCCCTCGGTGGACCAGTCTGGCCGCCCACCTCACTAATGTGCCCAGCACTTTCCCTGGACACGCTCTCCTTCTGGCCAGGAGAGAGGCTGGCAAAGTGGGCTAAAAATAAAATGATAAAGCAAGCGGCCACCACCCAAGCAAAAGACCCTGTCCAGGGACCAACCCTCAGCCCCAGGGGCCCACATGGGGTGGTCTGGGAGGGCCTTGGTCTCCAGGGCTCTCTGAGGTGTGCCCAGACTAGTGCTGCCTAGGGGAGGGGGTGGAGAAGCTGGGGATAGTCCTCTTGATCGCCCCATGGTGGGAGGGAGCACCTTGTCCTTCCACTGTGATGGGATGGGGTAGAGAGGCACAGAGGGGCCCTGGGCTGGTGTGGCCTCCTGTCCTGGGGCAGCTGACAGCCAGAGCTGACCCAGGGTGGCCAAGAGGGCCGGCCCTGGCACACCTGGAGCCCTGAGCCAGTCCATAGGTCCTAGTCCCTTGAGGCCTATGGGAGGGGCAAGCATGGCCCTTCAGGTCAGCCAGCACCCCAACCCCTCACCCAAGCTGCTGATAAGTGGGAAGACAGGGCCCACAGGGACCAGGGCTGTGCCCAAGGTCACATGCAAGTCAGGGTCACCCTGGGGGCCCAGGGCTTTCAGCAGGGACTTCCCAAGTGCCTGTAGACTCTGGAAGATTCAGCAGCCACATCCAAGATCACCAGGGGTAGCTTGTCTAGTTCTGGGGCCTGGTGGGAGATTTTCTCCTTGGAGACTCTGTTGGCCAGGTCTGGGCAACTCTGGCCACCTGCTGAAGGTGGCATCTACCGAGCACACAGTCCCTAAGAGCACAGGATGCATCTCAGAAGCAGCTGCCCTGGCCCTGTGTGGACCCTGGTGCCCGCTGACGGGCTTTCCAACAGGTGCCCAGGGAGGCCAGGGGAGCCCCGTTCCGTCCCCTTCCTCCCCAGGCTGTCAGAGGGATGCGGGGCAGGGCCTCATTTCCGGGTCCCCTTTGCTTCCTGCCTGGATGTCTGTCTGTCTGTCTCCCGCAGTCCTTGTAGAGCGGCCCCCGGCCAGCAGGAGGGCACTGGCACGTGCAGGCTGGTGGCTTTCTCAGCCTCCCTGGTGCTGGGCGTCTCTGCGAAGGACAGCAGGAATCTCGGTGCCCGGCCCGCAGACGGCCCATCTGGCGGAGGTGCCCACGAGGGAGGCTCTGGATGTAGCCAGGGCTCCGGCGGCAGCACCCTGCCCCACAGCACAGAGAAGGCTTGGCTCCTGTCCCCCACTGTCCCCCACCAGGCAGAACACAGCGCACCGACACGGCCTGCGGTGGGTGCCGGTCTCTCCCACGGGGCTGTCACCTGATGTCCGTGGAGGCCAGCGGGGAGCAGGAGCCACAGGGCAGAGGACAGGCTTGGGGGAGTGAGACGCCCACAGGATGAGCCTGAGGATGAAGGCACGAGGGCAGAAAGGGGTTAGCCCAGCAAGGGGCCTGGGTCCCTCGGGTCAGGCAGCTGGGGCCCCCAGAGAAGCCCCTGCCCGGGACAACGGAGGGACCCAAAGGGCCAGCACAGGGCCCTAGGGATCCGGGGGAGGGGATCGATTGAACCAGAAACTGCTGTGGGGACCTGGTGGCCATGGTGACAAGGGAGGGGGTGAGGGTGAGTGAGGGGGCCGCCACTCCCTCAGGAGGTCCAAATGCAGGCTCACCAGCCCTCCCTCTCTGTTCGGCCCTGGAGTTGTATATCCAGATCTTGCTGGACAGGTTCCCCCTAGACATTCCTTAAGCTCCTCCAACTGACTGTGGCCAAACCTGGACTTCAGTGTCCCCATCACCATGCCTCTCCCACCCCACCATGGAGACCACTGAGGAGATGCCTGAAGGGAGTTCTCCAGTCTCCGTCTGGATTCCCCACTCCCTCCCTGCCCCTCCCCCAGGATGACCCGTGGGCTCCTTGATCTTACCTGGCTCCAGCAGGAGCTTTCACCTTCCATCCCGGACCCCACCTCTGCTCCTCATCTAGCAATGATGCCAGCGGCACCTGACGCCAAGGCTGCACCCCTCTTGGGCACTGGCCTCCTCACCCACTCACCCTATCCCTCTGCGCTGATGGGAGGCCTTTGCTTTTCAAACTGGAATACATTGAATGAGTTTGCTGGGCCTCCCTGGGGTTGGGGTCCAGCTCAGACCAGGCTACACTCACACTTTTCAAACAGTGGAATTCAGTCAAACCACAGAAGTAGTCAATTAGAGCTTATTCGGGGTGTGTGTTTCTTCTGTTGTCATGACTGCTTTTGGTGTCTGTGTAGTAACCAGTTGTTTGACCGGTCAGAGTTCTTTTCCCCAAGCTGGTTTCCTCGTGCAGGCATAGTTTCTGTGTCAGGAATGGCGTCAATACTGCTGGCCTCCCATGGGCTCCACTTGCCTAGACCCTAGAAGGGTGGCCCTGCTGAGCCTTTTGGAATGGGGGCTTCCCTCTCAGCTGCTTGTGGGATGGACTTCCATGAAAAATGACACTTGTTTATGGTAAGAGTGGCCCTGTGGTCCATTGGACTCCAGCTCTACCTACCTTAGTTGCTTTTTTGGAAGCAAGGTTTGCAAGGAACTTGGTCTTTGATTTCTTCTTGGCCTAGAGGACCCGTCCTCCTCCCAAAGCAAAAAGGAACGATCAGGAAGCACCCCCCCAGACCCTGGCCTCTGCAGAGGCTGCTGTTCTGCCTAAAAGACCTGCTGGCGTTCTGAAGCAAAAAGGCTGCCGAGAGACCAGGAGGATGATGCAGGCTCTCCAGGTTTCCATCCCATTCCTTTCTAGCCACCTCAGGGCTGGCAGAACTCCCAGCCCCGGGAGGTGAAGTGGAGCCCAAGGACATCCCCAGCCATCTGGGGTGAAGCGTTCACTTCTATAATTAGGGTGTCTGGCTGTCACGGCTTCAGGGGCCCTTGGGATCGGCTGGCCTGTCCCCATCACGGGACTGACAGCCAGGACGGGAGGTCCAGCTTGAGGCATACCCCCTCCCTCCCTTCTGGCCAGAGTCCTTCCTTCTCCACTTTCTGCTGGTAATTCCTTCCACGGTGTCAGTCTTTTTTTTTTTTTTTAATGTATTCTGATTTCTGAATTTTTGTTGTTGTTGTTGGGGGGTAGGTAATTAGATTTATTTGTTTATTTTTAGAGGAGTTACTGGGGATTGAACCCAAGAACTCATGCACGCTAAGCATGTGCTCTACCACTGAGCTATATACCCTTCTCCCACCATAGTGTCAGTCTTTTTTTTTTAATGTATCCTAATTTTTTAATTTTTAATTTTTTTTGTTAGGAGGAGGTAATTAGATTTATTTGTTTGTTTTTAGAGGAGGTACTGAAGCCAGTACCTCATGTGTACTGAGCATGCGCTCTACCACTTGATCTATCCGCCTGCCCCCCACAGTGTTAGTCTTTTCTGACAGACATAGTAGGTGCTTACTAGGTCCTTGGTAAAGGAGATCAGAGCTCTACTGCCATCTCCCAGGATGCAAGCCTCCCATTCCCCAGGCTGTCAGCCTTTTCACTCAATGCATGTCCAGTTTCTTTCTTGAGAGACCCCAACACCTGTAGGAGAAACACGGCACCTCCACCTGGCTTTAACTGCTCTCAGTGATCTGGTCCCACCTTATCTGTCACCATTCTCACCTGGTGTCTTATATTCCTCTCTGCTGGACCACACTGTTCCTTGAACACACCATGCAATTTCCCAGCCCTGGGCCATCACTCCAGTTGTTCCCTCAGACCAAGAGGCTGTTCAATTCTGGCTGTCCTCCAAGACCCTTCTCTTTTGGCAAAGCCCATCTCCAGGATTCTCTCTTCTGTGAAGCCCTTCCAAAGAGAGCCCCATCAACTTTCTCCTTCATTCTCTCAGGATTCATGCATTTATTCCATAGATATTTTAACGGGCACCCACCACGTGCCAGGCACTGTGCCAGGCACAGGGGATACAGCAGTGAATGGCACAGAGAAAACCCTCTGCCCTCATGGAATCGACATTCTACTGGGGAAGAGGCAAAAAAACTAGACAAGGAAATGATGGAGAATTTTAAAGGTAGAACTTTATTGGTACTCCCTGGATCTTCTCTCCTCCCCATTGTTCTTATTTCCCCCTGCCCTGTGGTGTGGTTACTTTGTTGGTACGTCTGTTTCTCATTAGGAGGTGAGCTCCTTGAGAGCTGGGACCAAGGCCTGGCCTGCTCTGCAGCCCCCTCAGCACCAGGCATACAGCAGACACTCAAGAAATACTTGTGAACCAACAGTGAAATATCAGAAAAGGAAAGTAAAGAAACAATCCCTTTTTAAAATTGCATCCGAAAAAATAAAATAGTTAGCAATAAACCTGGCCAAGGAAGCGAAAGACTTATACGTGGAGAACTACAAAACATTGATTAAGGAAATTAAAGATGACTTAAAGAAATGGAAAGATCTCCCAGGGTTTTGGATTGGAAGAATTAATGTTTTTAAAATGGCCATACTACCCAAAGCAATCTACAGATTTAATGTGGACCCTATCAAATGACTCAGGACGTTTTTCACAGAACCAAAACAAATAATCCTAAATTCATATGGAATCACAAAAGACCTAGAATTGCCAAAACAATACTGAAGAAAAAGAAGGAAGCTGGAGAAATAACCCTCTTAGACTTTGTACAATACTACAGAGCTACAGTCATCAAAACGACATGGTATTGGCACAGAAACAGACATATAGATCAATGGAACAGGAGAGCCTAGAAATAAATCCACACATTTATGGTCAATTAATCTTCAACAAAAGAGGCAAGAATATACAGTGGAGAAAAGATGGTCTCTTCAGCAGGTGGTGTTGGGAAAACTGGACAGCTACATGGAGATCAATGAAGCTAGAACACTCCCTCACACCATACACAAAAATAAACTCAAAATGGCTTAAAGACTTAAACACAAGACAAGACACTATTAACCTCCTAGAAGAAAACATAGGCAAAACATTCTCTGACATAAATCTTAGCAATATTCTCCCAGGGCAGTCTACCGAGGTGACAGAAATAAAAGCAAAACGAAACGAATGGGACCTAATTAAACTTATAAGTTTATGCACAGCAAAGGAAACCATAAACAAAACAAGAAGACAACCTACAAAATGGGAGAAAATATTTGCAAATGATTGATTGACAAAGGCTTAATTTCCAGAATATGCAAACAGCTCATACAACTTAATAACAACAACAACAAAAACCAAACAACCCAATCCAAAAATCCAAAAATGGACAGAAGACCTAAACAAGCAATTCTTCAGTGAACACATACAAATGGCCAATAAGCACATGAAAAAATGCTCAGTATCACTAATTATCAGAGAAATGCTAATCAAAACTACAATGAGGTATCATCTCACACCGGTCAGAATGGCCATCATTCAAAAGTCCACAAATGATAAATGCTGGAGGAGGCTGTGGAGAAAAGGGAACCCTTCTACACTGTTCATGGGAATGTAGTTTGGTGCAACCTTCATGGAAAACAGTATGAAGCTTTTATTAAAAACTAAAAATAAACTTACCCTATGATCTAGCAATCCCACTCCTGGGCGTTTATCCAGAGGGAACTCTAATTCGAAAAGATACATTCACCACAATGTTTATAGCAGCACTATTTACGATAGCCAAGACGTGGAAACAACCTAAATGTCCATCGACAGGTGACTGAATAAAGAAGTTGTGGTATATTTATACAATGGAATACTATTCAGTCATGAAAGAGAATAAATAATGCCATTTGCAGCAACATGGATGGACCTGGAGATCATCATTCTAAGTGAAGTAAGCCAGAAAGACAAAGAAAAATACCATATGATATAACTGACACAAATGAACTTATTTACAAAACAGAAACAGACTCACAGAGATAGTAAACAAACTTATGGTTACCAGGGGGAAGAGAGGGTGGGAAGGGATAAATGAGGAGTTCAAGGTTTGCAGATACTAACTACTATACAAAAAATTGGTAAACAACACAAGGTCCTACTGTACAGCACAGGGAACTATATTCAATATCCTGTAGTAACCTATAATGAGAAGGAATATGAAAAGGAGTATGTGTATGTATATGTATGACTGAAACATGCTGTACCCCAGAAATTGATACAACATTGCAAACTGACTAAAAGAAAATGCTTGTGAAGCAAGTGAGAAAATAAATGAGTGAGTGGATGGATGAGTGAATGAATGAATGAATGAGTGACAGGGATGCGTATCCAGGCTGAGAACACTTGTAGGTTTTGGCTTTTCTGAAGCAGGACTTCTACCTTGAAGGCTGAGTGGCCTGAGCATAGGATTCCTGAGACCCAGGAGAAGAGTCAGCACTGGCTCTCATGCTGCAGAACAAACGAGAAATGGCTACAGAGAGTCAGGATACCAAGTTCAGGGCCCGGGGCCACATTTCAGCCTCCTCTGACTGTGGGCTCTGGCTGTCTTTCAGGGGAAGACACCTCCAGGGGTCTAGCCTTCCTGACTGGGTCCCTCTCGCCCAGGGCAGGCACTCACAGCACCTTTGATTCCTTGTGCAAACAACATTAGTAGTACTGCAAATGAGAGGCTTTTGTATTTTCTGATAGCCAAAAAAAAGCAATCACCACCTCCTCCCATAATCCATTCTTTATTTAACATGTGCTGGAATTAGCTGGTTATGATGTTGCCAAATCCCTTTTAATTATTTGCCGAAGATTTTCGTATCATTTCTAACCAAGTGAATCATATCTTAAATCTTAATTTTATTTGATGTTTAAGGGATTAAGGGAATGATTCGAAGCCCTAAAACGTGAATGGCCTCTTTTTAAAATTCCAACTGATGGTGTTATTGAGTTGCGAACACTGTTTCACTCTTTTCACAGCATAATCTGCTCTGGGACTTTATTTTCTCAAGAGATTTGATTTATCTGCTCTTTATACACATTCAGTCTCTGTAAATATGCTTTTGGCTTTTCAGTAATAATATTAGACCTGACTACTTTGGCGCCTATCGGCAGGGGAAGGAGATTGAGAGTCAGGTTGCTCCATGCAGTTAAACGTACTAGGCCAACAGAAAAGAGAACATCGACAAGTATTGACAAGAATTCAACGTGCTTTTTACATATGTTTTATAGTCTTCGATGAACAAGCCTAGAGCTACCTGTTGTTTTTTTTTTTAAGTTAGTTTTCCCTTTAGCTTTGGTCTCTATTTTTGTTGCTGCTGGTGTTTTAGGCTGGGGGACTTTTGCCATTGGAGTTATCAAATTGTGTGCTTTAGGATATCCTTATGATCAAACTGGATTTAGAATGCAAAGCGGATCCAATCAGCAATGCCCAAGGGGTCCTGAATACGACACAGAATCCCACCTCAACTCCCCAAAGTCCAAAGCCATGGGCGACATGTCACTGCTCAACAGACTGGATGAGCGAATCTGTGTACAGTCAAGACTCTTCTGATTGATTGTCTGGAATACGAACTGAACTTTCAGGACCGAGTGGTGGAAAATGCACTCCCCCGACTACTTTAGTGGGTCTCTTTCATCAAACCAGAAGCATCTCTCAGTTTCTGGGCTGGAAAGCTTGGCATCATTTTTCAGTCCCCAACTCCCTCCCTCTTCCACTGACTCATAACAAAGTGGCATCATTTCAAATTTCTCTTCTAAATGTCTCTTGGGCGCATCCCTTCCTTTCTGTTTCCACAGCCACCTCCTTCATCCAGGCCCCTGTGGTCTCAGCCTTGAAAACTCCACTAGCCTCCGCATTGTTTGCTCGGCTTCTTGCTTCCATGCTGAGACTCAACTCCCAGATTTATCTTCCTAAGATGCTTATTCAGAATCTCTCTCTTATGTTCCCTGACATGTTGGGGAGCTCCTTTGCTCCCTGGGTCAAGACCAGGACTGCCCAGTTGATTTTCAAGATCCTTACTAATCCGGCTATACCTAACTTTTAGCTTTCTAATCCTTAATGAGCACAGCCTGGGTCAGTAGCTGTTGGGAGACATCTGCCTGCTGTGGTTTTGGGATAAGGCTGGGCAAATAGACTGACGAAGAGAATGAAAAAGCAAACCACAAACTGGGAAAAGGTATCTGGAACATATCACACTGACACAGGGCTTATAGCCAGTCAGGATATTTTTTTTCACAAGTCTTACAAGTTATTAAGAAATAGACAGATGACCCAATAGAAAAATTGGCAAAAGACTGAACAAGTAATTTACAAACCAGGAAATCCAAATGGCTAATACATGTGTGAAACGGGGCTTGACAGCCTAGTGACAAAGGGAATGCAAATGAAACCCACAATGAGACGCACTGCTTACCCACCAGAATGGCTCAGATTCACCAGTGTTTGTGCTGATGTGGAGCCCCTGGAATGCTCATGCACTTCTGGGGGTGTGTGCAACGGGACAGGCACTTTGAAGAAGTTTGTATTATCTAGTAAAGTTGGACATAGCCATACCTAATGCCCCAGCAATTCCAGTCCTGGTTATTTACACAAGGGAAATGAGTACACATGTGCATCAGGAGACACAGATGACAGTGTTCACAGTATCTAACCCCTGGAACCACCATTGCAGTGGAATGGGTAAGTAGAGGGTGGTCCATTCATATGAAAAGAATACCATGAGAATGAATATTGAGGAATCTCAAAAACATCATGCTAAGCAACAGAGGCCAGATGAAAAAGCATGTGTACAGGTCATAGAAGTATACACACATACACACAAATGAGTGGAGAAATCTGAAAAAGTTCAGCGGGCTGTACCCATGTCAATGTTCTGTGCTGTGCTATGGAGGACGGTACCACCGGAAACAGGTAAAAGGTGCTTAGGCTCTGCCTGTACTATTTTTGCAACCTACTGTGGATTTATAAGTCATTTCAAAATAGAAGTTTTAAAAATATGAATTAAAAATATGTGTGGTATTATTCCATTTCTATACACCTCGAAACAGGCAAAAGTAATTCATGGTGTTCCCCAATGCACCCTTAGGGAGTCAAGTATAAAGCAGAGCAAGGAAAAGATGATCACAGAAGTCAGGGACATGAACGGGGGTTGGGACTGTGACTGGAAGGGCACGTGGGAGGGCTTCTAGGGAGCTGGGACAGTTATATGTTTTGATCTGGGTGATGGTTCCACAAGGGATGACAACAATTTGTTAAGCTGTACATTTATGTGTTAAGCATTTTTCTTTGTGTGCTGTATTACACAATAAAAGGGGTTTAATTAAAGCCGCCTATGTGAAGGCTCCTTGGGGATAGTTTTGAATAGTTAAAAGTTACCCCCATCAAAGGAAAGGATAGTACTTCCAATAAATGGTGTTGGGAACACTGGATATCCACGTGAAAACCCATGAGACTGACCCCTATCTTACATCATACACGAAAATCAACTCAAAATGGATTAAAGACTTCAGTGCAAGACATGTCACCATAACATTCTGAAAGAAAACATAGGGGATGAGCTCCTTGACATCCGCCTGGGCGATGAGCTTTTGGACTTGACACCAAAAGCAAAGGCAACAAAAGCAAAAGTAAAGAAGTGGAATGACGTAAAACTGAAAAGCTTCTGCACAGCTGAGAAAACCATTAACAAAATGAAAAGGCAAGAGGGACATCCTGCCATTTGGGACGATATGGATGAAGCTGGAGGGCATTATGCTAAGTGAAATAAGCCAGACAGAGAAACACAAATACTGCATGATCTCACGTACATGTGGAACCTGAAAAAAAAAAAGTCAAACTCATTGAAACAGAGTAGAATGATGGTTCCACAGGTTCATAGTTGGAGAATTTTGTCTCAGGGTGAATTGTAATTTGAGTCTTCCATATCTGATTTAGATTAAGACGATATTTACCTGAGACTTTGCACTCTTTAGAGTTAATGCTGCAATGAGTTAAGACTTTGTGGGCAATAGGGTGGAATAAATGTATTTTGCATGTGAGAAGGACATGAACTTTCAGGGTCCAGGGACAGAATTCCATAGACTAAATGTTTGTGTTCCACCCCCCACTTCATATGTTGAAATCTGATGCCCAAGGTGATGGTATTAGGAGATGGGGCCTTTGAGAGGTCATAAGGTCATGAGGCTGGAGCTCTCATGAGTAGAAGCAGTGCCCTTATAAAGAGACCCCACAGAGCTCCCTCAGCCTTTACTCTGCATGAGGACACAGCTAGCACATGGCCATCTGGGAACTAGGAGGACATCTGTGGACCTCAGCAGACGCCAGCTCTGGTGGTGCCTTGATCTTGGATTTCCTAGCTTCCAGAACTGTGAGATATTTGTTGTTTAAGCCACCCAGTCTATGGCATTTTTGTTACAATAGTCCAAGAGGACTAAGACAATGCACTTGGATGTTTTGTATTATCTTCTTTTTATTCTTTTCCATGTTTCCAAATATCTGCTGGTTGAGATTTGCTAACTTGATTTTAGGACAACCACTTACGGGTTACAAGTTGCAGTTTGAACAGTTCTACATCCTTTCCGGGCATTTAGCCAGGTCACCACCGGGGTTTTAGGGACTTGTGCTGGTAGCCTGCCTCAAAGTGGTGTCTTGTGAGTGTGGACCCCTGAAGGGGCTGTGTCTTTTCCCTATTTTTCACTCTGACCCAGCTAAAGGGCCAGACACTGAGCTCTGGGGTTCAAGGTGCTTCCTAGCTGAGAACCTGACTTAGACCTTCCTGGTCAGGGAGGCAGGAGGGTAATTATAGAGGATTCAAGTGGCCAAATAAATTAGCAAGGCCTGATCTTGGCCAATGTGGCAGAGGCTCTGGTCCCCAGTAATTCAAACAAACACTAATCTGGACGTTGCTATGAAGGTATTGTGTAGTTGTAGTTAACATCGATCATCAGTTGACTCCAAATAAAGAAGACTATTAACCCTGAATAATGTGAATGAGTTGCATCCAATCAGTTGAGGGCCTTAAGAGCAAAGATTGAGGTTTCCCAAAGAAGAAGAAATTCTATCTCCAGATTACATTATCAACCACTGCGGGAGTTTCTGGCCTGCTGGCCTGCCCTACTGATTTTGGACTTGCCAGGGCCCACAATTGAGTGAGTCAGTTCCTTAAAAATGAACCAATCTATCTATGTATCTACCTATATCTATCCATCCATCATCATCTCTCTCTCTCTATCCATCTATTTATTATCTATCTACCTGTCACTATCTATCATCTATGTATTGATGAGTCTATCCATTTATCTCTCCATCTCATCTCCTATTGGTTCTATACTCTGTGGGCATTCCTAGGGGGCTGATTATTACCCCTTGACCACAGTCTCACAGCTTTATAGAGGTGCTCGCAACCACGGTCCTGACAAGAAATAGTGGTTAACATTTACTTGTGCTGCTCTGACCCTGCAGCTCTCTTCCCAGGGGCCTGGAAGGAGCTGGGGAAGCCGCCAGGTGAGCCTTGGGGGCTGGTGGAGGGGCTTTCCTCTTAGGAGTAAGGGCTCCTCGGCTTGAGGTTTCCCTCGCAGGAAAGGACCCTGAAACGGCAACGAAGGGCAGCAGAAAGTTCAGGACTGGATGACATCAGCCAAGTCACTTCTTATTTCCAAACCTCAGCCTCTTGGTGTGGAAAACGGGGCAAAATGCACCTTCCTGGCTACCTTCTGCACTCGTGGTAGTGATCCGAATCGGACAAGAGATGACAAGTGGGAAAGGGCCTTGGGAAAGGGCAGAACACACAGCCATATGAGGCATCTTCCTGCAGGGGCGCCCAGGGCTGCATTGTGACCTCCTGGACCCTGGGCACATTTGCCTTCATGGGCCCCTCCCTTACTAAAATATAAATAGCAATTATACTTTATCATTATGTTGCTATCAAGATGAATAGACTAATTCATATGAATCTATATTCATTCACATTCATAGTATATATTAAAATATTTTCTTCAATCTAAAAGTTCATTTTTTTCCTTCTGATTTTAAAAGAAATGAAAATATTTTCACGAATTCCTAAAAATGTCACGGCCCTGGTGCCTAGTGCACCCAGTGGGCAAGTTGGCCCTGTGGGGGGGCTAGGGCTTCCTTGCCCACAGCCCTGAGACCCGTGCCAGGCCTAG
This sequence comes from Camelus bactrianus, assembly GCF_048773025.1. Taxonomy (NCBI): domain Eukaryota; kingdom Metazoa; phylum Chordata; class Mammalia; order Artiodactyla; family Camelidae; genus Camelus; species Camelus bactrianus. The sequence goes on along the minus strand of NC_133575.1, from coordinate 114,082,430 downwards.
ACATTGTCTGGGTAACAGAGGAGCGACCTTCTCCCCTGCAACAGTTGTCCCTGCAAGGAGTAGGGAGGCCAGGCTGCTTTTTGTCTTTGTTATTCAAAACAAGCATTGAGTGGTGGGGCAAACATGCAGTCTTACACTGTGGATAACCAGTCACGTGGCAGACGACACGTCTGGGAGAAAAATCAGTACTGCTTGTGTGCCATTTAAAAGCATGATAATTGGGGGAGGAGGGTATAGCTCAGCAGTGGAGTGCATGCCTAGCATGCACAAGGCCTCAGGTTCAATCCCCAGTAACTCCAGTAAATAAATAAATAAATAATCCTAATTACTCCCTCCTCAAAATTTTAATCACCAGAGCTAACTTTATTGAGCATTTATCCGAAGCCATACATTGGCTAAACTGCACTCTGTTCATATTCACATGAAGCCCATTTCAGAGACCCAAAGGTTGAGGCTCCAGGCTGTTGGGGGTCAGGGATTAGAGGGAGTGAAGAGCAGAAAGCAGAAAGGGCCAGTGGGGGGAAGGGGTCAAGGAACTCCTTTAGGGGTTCCCTGTGTCCTCATGATTTTCCCTTCCAGACCATCTTTTATGAGAGTCTAATAAGCTTGGGATAAGAGCACAGAACCCAATGCAAGTTAATATCTTCGTGAACAATTTTCAGGAGGAGAGCCTGTACTTGCCTCTGATTTTCCTCTCAGTGACTTCCCAGGTCAACAATAGAAGCCAGCAAATAAGAACATATTTCCATATGGAGATTCCTTAGAAAACTAAAAACAGAGTTATATGATCCAGCAATCCCACTCCTGTGCATATATATATGGAGAAAATTCTAATTTGAAAAGAGACGTGCATTCCAATGTTCATAGCAGCACAGTTTACAATAGCCAAGACATGGAAGCAACATAAATGTCCATCAACAGATGACTAAGTAAAGAAGCTGTGGTATACTTATACAATGGAATACTATTCAGCCATATAAAAGAATAAAATAATGCCATTTACAGCAACATGGATGGACCTAGAGATGATCATACTAAGTGAAGTAAGTCAGACAGAGAAAGACAAATATATGATATTGCTTATTTGTGGACTCTTAAAAAAAATGACACAAATGAACTCATTTATAAAACAGAAACAGACTCACAGACATAGAAAACAAACTTATGGTTACCAAAGGGGAAAGGAGTGGGAGGGATAAATTGGGAGTTTGGGATTAGCAGATACAAACTACTATATACAGAATAGATAAAAAGGTCCTATTGTATAGAATGGGGAACTATATTCAATACCTTGTAATAACCTACAATGAAAAAGAATATATATACATATGTGTATAAATCACTATGCTGTACACCAGAAACTAACACAATATTGTACATCAATTATACTTCAATGAAAAAAAGAACATATTTGCATGTTTCCTGCTGTTGAATTGAAGGATGATGACCCATTTGGGAGTCCCTGGAAGGCCTAGGAATGAGCCCCTCCCACCTTCCCAAATGAGCAAGCTGGAACAGGGCTCAGTGCTCTGAGAGCAAGCCGATTTCTGGCTCCAGGTGGAGAGGCCCCAGGGGCTGGTGGCTCTGTCTGGTGGGCTTGGTGGTGCAGAGGGACCAGAAGGAAGGCCAGACTGCGGCTGTCAAATGCATTTGATGCATAAGGAAATGGCCACGTGGCTAAGTCACCAAGGCTGGCAGTGTGACTCCGGAGAGTCCTGACTTGGTCAGTTCTTGGCAGTGTGGCTGTGAGCAGATCACACCTCACCCCTCAGAGCCGCCACTTCCTTGCATGCTGCCCCTCCTTGGAAGGGAGCTGGCACTGGCTGCACACCTACTATGTGCCGGGGCTCCCCACATACCATCTTCTTGAAGCCCAGTGATGGGACAAAGCCATTCCAGGTCCACAGCACAGAGGAGGCAGCAGGCTCTGGGGGCCCAGAAGGGCCGGGAAGGAGAGAGGTACAGACAGTGTCATCAGTGTGTGTGTATGTGTGTGTGTGTGTGTGTGTGTGTGTGTGATGAAATTTGCCATTTAACACTTACGTGTACAATTCAGTGGCATTAATTATATGAATGAAGTTTTGCAACAATCACCATTGTCTACTTTTAGAATATTTTCATCATTCCCCCAATAAACCCTGTATCATCAACCAGTCCTTCCCCATTTTTCCCTTCCCTCAGCCCCTAGTAACCACTAATCTGCTTTCTGTCTCTGTGGATTTGCCTGTTCTGAACATTTCACATCTATGAGTCATACAGTATGTAGCCTTCTTCCACTTAGCGTGATGTTTTCACAGTTCATCCACATTGTCGTGTGTATCTGTACTTCACTCTTTTTATGGCTGAATAATATTCCTTTATATAGACATTCTGCATTTTATTTATCCATTCATCAGTTGATGGACATTTGGGTTGTTTCCACTTTTTGGCTATTATGAATAAGGCTGCTATGAACTTTCGTTGTCTGAACACCTGTTTTCAGTTTTCCTGCCTATGTACCCAGGAGTGGAATTGCTGGATCATATGGTAATTCTCTGTTTAACTTTTTGAAGAACCACTAAACTGTTTTCCACAGTGGCTGCACCATTTTACATTCCCACCAGCAACGTACAAAGTTTCCAATTTCCCCACTTCCTTGCTAACACTTATTATTTTCTGCATTTTTTTTCAATCTCAATGGGTATGAGGTGGTAACTCATTGCATTTCTCTAATGACTAGTGATGTTGTGCATTTTTGCATGTTTGTCCGTCCTTCCTATTGTTCTTAAAATAAAATAAAACATCCCTACCAGAGTCTCAAAGGCCCTGCCCCTCTCCCGTCTTGTGCCCCTATCCATGCCCCCCTGCACAGCCTTCTGGTCCTCAACTCTGGGTGCCAGCCACGCCCGTCTCCCTCTTCCTCACATGCCTCAGAGCCTGGACATGGACAGCGCCCTCCGCCTGCAATGGCCCTCCTCCCCCTGGCCCCCGCCCCCACAGGTTACCTCCTCATCCTCCTCCATCTGCCTGCCCTGCACAGCAGACCAGGCCCACCCTCATCTGGGTCAGAAGTAGTGGACAGAAGGCTGGACTGGACGACATGCAGGCTTCTTGCCAACAGACAGGCACTCCCGCCCAAGGGCACAGCCGGCTGTTGTCACCCCCAGCACCCAGTATTAGGGCAGCGACATGGGTGAGGGGCCCTGAACATCTCCCGTTGACAACTTTGGAGTTGCCCATCGTCAGCTGCGATCTGTTACTCATGCCCTTGAAGCAGGGTGGCTGTTGTCAGCAAATGACTCACGGATGTAGCTCCTCAGCCTTGGCAGCCGGCTGGGCCTGATGACATGGGGTAGAGAGCCCCACGGTGGGAGGCGAGAGCCAGAGTTCCGGTCTGTGATGACTCGCCACGTGAGCAGGGTCCTGGCCTCCCAAGGCTATAAATACACCATAACCACCTGTAGCGCCCTTTGGAAAATGCAGCTGGCTCTCTCCCTCTGCCCCCAGCCACACAGAGGTTCTGGTTTAGTTGCTTTGGCCCAGGGCCTGGGAAACATGCATTTTCATCAGTAGATTCTGTGCCCACGATGCTCTACCTGGCTTGGAGGCTCCGCAAGAGCTGCTCTGAGGGCCCACTCTCTTGGTTCTAGGACTCTAGAACGTCTTTCCATCACAAGTTCCAAGAAGTTCCTTGAAGGAAGGGCGGGCTTACTTTCTTTTTCTTGAGCATCTCCTCCAGGCCAGGCCCTGGCGGGGGCGGGGGGTACCCAGCCGTGGGGGCATGCCGACCCAGGCCTAGTTGATTGCTCCCCTAGATGCTCCGCCACCTGCAACTGTTCCGCTCTAAGCTACACACACTATGTGACAAGGGCTGGGATAGCGAGGTGCACACCCAGGGGCCTGGGCAGGCAGGGGACATGGCAAAATCCCTCCTGATGGGCACATCAGGGAAGCCGGGGCGGGGGTGCTGCTGGCTTAGAGCGATACACTGGGAAATGTACTGGGGAGAAGGTGGCAGCCTACGGCCCTGCACTGGGGAAGGGTGGGGCGGGAGGAGCAGGTCGGAGTAGTGCTGTGGAGAGCAAAGGAAGATTCGCAAATATGAGGTGGGAAAGGTGGTCATGGCCATATCCTGGTGGACCTTGACTATTGGGGGGGGGTTGTTGTAAGGGTTGGGGTGGGGGATGGATCCTGCCCTAGACCCTGTCATCCCTGGGGAGCCATGACAGGTCCAGGAGCATGGGCTCCCAGGAGCAGAGCTCTGGGGACTTGAGGCTACAGCACTGGGGAGGCTCTGTGGTCCCTCTGAGTACCCCCCCACCCCGAGTCCCTTCTCCTTGGGTTGCCCCCATCCAGCTGTATGTACCCAAAGACATCGCCTCCCCATCTGGGACGGTTTAATGGCTTGAGGCCTGAGCTGGGGCTTCCAGCGAGCCTGCTTCCCCGTCAGCTGGGTTTCTGTTCAGAGCAGGGACGAGCCCCAGCCTTTCTAGGGCTCTGTGCCCAGAGCGGGGTCTGGTGAGCACAACCCTGAGGCAGTCAGTGGCAGCACTCTGGATTCCCAGCCTATCTGCACCCCCTGCACCACCTTGGGCCAGCCACTCACCCTCTCTAAAGCTCAGTCTGCTCCCCTGAGAAATGGGGATATGATGGGTACCTGCCTGAGGAGTTCCATGACCTTAAATGAGGGTTGCACAGAAAGCCTGGGTGCCGGGACCTCTCCTAGGGAAACTCTAGCCCTCCTCTCGTCCTTCACGGTGGAAGAGAGAGCCCCTAGACCTGCTGACCTGCTGCCTAAGCTGAACTGCTGAGCCCCAACCTTCCCCCGGGGGAGAGAACTCAGCCTGGAGAGAACACGCCTTCCCAGGTGCAGGCCCGAGGCCGCCGAGCAGCAGGAGGAAGCAGCAGCTTGCAGAGAACCACCCACAGCTGGTGCCCCGGGGGCACACGGGAGACCGGAGAACACCAAAGAGAGTTCAGCGATTGGGACAGAAGACAGGTGCGCACCCAGGAGGGGATCCCTGGGGGTTGACAGTGGGTGGGGGCTGGGAGGCATTTGATCAAATCTGAATGCCCCCTGCTGAGTAACCTGCAGCTGCCTGGCTCCAGCCTGCTCTCCCCTCTCAGTGCAAGGTTGGGGTGTGAGCTGGAATCCAAGGGTGTGGCCACTCTGGACTGGGCATGGAGATGCCAGGATGGGTATCCCCAGGGAAGAAGGCAGAGTTAGGCCAAGCCCTGAGCCAGGCCCAGGCTCCAACAGAGATTTTGTCTACACCTAGCTCGCCTCCTGGGGGCTGTGCTCTGGGCAGAGGCCAGCACGTTAGGCCCAGGGCAGCCGCAGGAGGTGGGGAGATGGGGAAGCAGCTGCCAGAAAGCCTCAAGCTGCCCAGACCATGGTCAAGGCCATCTCCCTTCCCCTCACCAGCAGGTCACCACCCAGTAGCACATTTGGTTCTTTTCAGTCTCTGATTTACGACCTACACCAAGGGCCTCTGGTGGCTCTAGGCCCTTGTGTGCAGGCCCCCGGACGTCCTCCAGCGACTCCCTCCAAACTAAGTGCGGGCCAAGTCATGTCCTGTCAAGATCGTCCATGGCCTCCTGGCCCCAGAAGGAGTCTTGGTCCCTTGGGCAGCTCTAAAATTCAGGTTTAGAGCCCCTCACCCTGGCACCGTCCTGAGAACCGGCTAGCAGCACTCCCAACAGGCCCTGTCCCCTAAACACGGGGCATTTGCTTCTTCTTCCCCTCAGGGTCCCCAGCCTCTTGCTGAGCCTCACAGTCCCCTGGGCTGCAGCCCCTACCGGCTGACCTTCTGCCCCTCAGCCCTCCCTGCACCGCCACCCTCTCCTCCTATCCTGGCCCTGGCTTACAGTCCACTGGGCCAAAGCTGACTTCGTGCAGAGGGGACTGTGGATGTGGTGATGAATTCTATGTGTCAGCTTGGCTAGGTCATGGCTGCCCAGTTGTTTGGCTGAACACCAGTCTAGATGTTGCTGTGAAAGGATTTCTGAGATATGATTCGCATTTATAATCAGTAGACTTGGAGGAAAGCAGACTATCCTCCATAACCCCAGGTGGGCTTCATCCAATCAGTTGAAGGCTTTAACAGCAAAGAGCAAGGTTCCCCCAAGGAGGAATTCTGCCCCAGACTGCAACGTAGAAACCCTGCTTGACTTTCCAGCCTCCAGGCTCAAGACTGCAACATGAATGCCTGTTGGGGTCTGCAGCCTACTAGCTGCCCTGCGGATCTGGGACTTGCCAGCACCCCATAAGAGCATGAGCCAATTCCTTAAAGGGAATCTCCCTCTGTCCCTCTCTGTCCCCATCTCTGTCTTCCCCTGACTCATACAGGGGACAAGGGAGTGAAGTATGTTGGCCAGACTGGCAGGTGGCAGCCACCACCATGTGTGGGAAATGTGAATACCCCTGGGGAGCCCAGCAGGCACCCAGTCCCTCCTCACTCCGCATGGACTCCAGCCTGTTCCACACACAGCTGGCCCAGGCCACACAGGTACGATCTAGAGAGGCACCTGGCCTCTGGTGCGGAGGGCTGGGTTCCAGCCCAGCTCTACAGCAGCTGTGTGACCTGGGGCAAGGTCCTTTCCCTACCTGGGCCACAGTGTTCCTGTGTCTCAGTGGAGCCAGAGGAGAGTAGCTGCTTGCAAATGTTTTAAGCATCAGATTGCTCTGTGCCAAAGGGAGTCTCATACAGGGTCTCAACCTTTCAAGCCGTCCAAATAGGGATTCCTTGGTTTCTGTGGAGTTGAGGGAGCTGCAGAGAGCTGTCCTGCCCCTGCCCCCCTGACTCCGGCCTTCACCTCGGACCTTGACCCCCACTGTCTTGCCGCCCCGGCCTGCTGGACACCTGCAGACTGTGCTCACCACGCTTTTGGGTGGAACCCACTTTCCCTGGAGCCTTGCCTCAGTTGATGTGCCTCTGGGCTGGTGGAGGGGAACTCATTAAGGCTTGTGACTCATAAAAAGTCTAAAACCAGCAGACAAAAGGGCCTTTCAGAGCTCCCTTTGAACCCCAGGGTCTCGTTACACAACAAAGATATTTACAGGACGGAGACAAGAGCGCTCACATGGAAGGCAGGAAAATGCAGCCTTGTCTTCCAGGGGAAGTGGCGGCCCGGGCCCCTGTCTGAGTCCTCACACTCAGGCCCCGCTCTTTAGTAAGTGGCCTGGGAAGGGTGGCCCTGCTCTAGGGCAGCACGCCACTGCCCCACAGGCCCCATCAAAGGCTGGGAGCCCAGATCCCCAGCCGCTTTAAGATGACTTTCCACCCCTGGGGAGTGATGTGGTTCCGAAGCTCGACACTGTTCAGTCTATAGACAGCTGGTCAGTCCTCCTGGGGACTGGAGCATGTCAGTGCTGAGACCCCCCAGAAGGCCGGAGACAGCTGACCTGAGGCTTCAGAGAGGTGGCTTTGGCCTCCTTTTTCCTCCACCCTCGACTCGATGAAGATACTTCCCAGCATGTGCCTAGACAACACAAAGGAACTGGTAAACCTACTGTAAACATGCTTTTTCCCTGGGCCTCACTGGAGGTGATCCTTTGCTGGTTGTTATTCCTCTAACACAGAGAATAACTTCCCTGCAGGGACCTTTCTGTCACCTCTGCCTCTGGGAGCCTCTGAAGGCTCGGGAATAAAGAGCAAATGAAGAGCTGTCAAGAAAACGATCAGAATTGCAAAAGTATACGGAAGAGCTGTTAAGAGCTCACTCTGAAGGTCAAGAGGAACCCCTGCGGTGTCTCCTTCCCTGACCGCCTGGGTACACCACCAAATGCCAGTGGATTTTGTTGTGGGTGGGCTCTAAAATGGAAGCCCAGGGATCAGAGCTGCCATTTTCAGAGCCCAGCTGGTACGGAGGCATCCCAAGAGCACCTGGCTCTTTGGAACCTCTGGCTTGCCATCCGCTGCCTGTGGTCTGGACCTCCCTGGCTTTCTAACCACCTCCCTGCCCCTGCAGGGGACACTCAGGACATCAGTGGCCCATGGACACCACGGCAATGGGTGTGGCTCTTGCCGCCCCAGCCTGGTTCTTGCTGCTGCACCTTGGCTACCTGGCCTCAGGCGGAGGACACCAGCGGGCCAGGCAAGGATGCCTAGACAGCATCTCTCTGCTAGCACTACACCTTGGGTTAGAACTGGGGCAAAGCCAAGCAGAAGCCAGGAGGTGGAGGTTCAAGGCCCAAGGGATGGGCTGCCACCAGCCATCATCAATGTTGCATCCTGCTGCCTTGCCAAATTCTTCCATCAGCTCTGTAGGTTTTGTGTGGAGCCTGTAGGGCTTTCTACATATAGTATCATGTCATCTGCATATAGTGACAATTTTATCTCTTCTCTTACAATTTGGATTCCTTTTATTTCTTTCTCTTGTCTGATTGCTATAGCTAGGATTTTCAATACTATATTGAATGGAAGTGAGAGTGGACATCCTTGTCTGGTTCCAGATTTTAGCAGGAACAGCCATTGTCAATGAGCTGGTGTGGTACCCGACTAGCTTTTGTCTTTCTGGAAACTGCCACTGCCACCAATGGCTTCCTGGGGAGTGGCCTGTGATCCAGGGATTCTGCACCCAAATCAAAATTCCCTGGATGACTGGAATGTCCTCTCTCAGAGGAGAGTCTCTTTGCTCCTAAAGGCCCAGGAGAGGGGTCATCCTTCTTCTGTCTCTACCTCTTTGACACCCCTCCCTCCAGAGCATTCTGGCTTAGAGAACGCCTACCCAGTGTGTGTGCTAGAACTCCAACTATCCTGGAGAAAGGTTACCATCCCATTTGAAGAGGAGAAAGCTGAGGCCCAGAGAGGAGAAGGGCCACTTGAAGAATCCAAGATCATAGACAACAGCCTTGTGAACCCCAGCCCCACCCCTACCTTACCAGCGCAGGCCTGCAGGACATTCAAGGTTGAGTAGCCCCAAGCAGGGGCTAGTCCCAGGCCAGGTTGCTTTCTGCTCCTGGGGACCCCGAATGGCTACACAGTGATGTCAATGCCTCCTTTTCAGACTTGGCTGGGCCAGTCCCTCAGTCCACTGGGGCTGCCATGCTGGCTTAAACAACAGACACTTATTTCTCACAGTTCTGGAAGCTGGAAGTCCAAGATCAAGGTGCCAGCAGTCCAAGAGCAAGCCTTCCTGGCTTGTAACAGCCACCTTCTGGTGGTGTCCTCGCATGGCCTTTCCTTGGAGAATGTGCCTTGAGAGAGAAGCGACTCTAGTGTCTCTTCTTATAAGGACTATAACCCCATCATGGGGAAGCTGCTGTCATGATCTCATCTAACCCTAATCACCTCCTAAAGGCTCCGCCTCTGACGCCATCCCATTGGGAGGTGAAGGTAGGCTTTAACATGTGAATTTGAGGGGGACACAAACATTCAACCCTCATCAGTCAAGAAGAGTGAAGATGAGGGTAAATTACTAACCCTAACTCTGGTGAATTTCCTCTTCTTGAACACATGTTACCCCAAGGCCCTGGTCCAGCAGCAGGGGAGGCAGCAGCCCAGGAAGAGACACAGAGCTCCACGTCCCATGTGCTTTTCTCTGCGGGCTCTGGTGCCAGGCAGCTTTGTTTTTATTAATCATATTATTGTCTCTTCACAGGTTCATATGCTGACCTCACCTTCCAAAGCAATTAAGTAGGAAGTCAAGAGCTCACAGGCGTCAATTGGGCCTGACAGGGACCAGAGGCAGTCATGCTTCTCAGCCTTGAGGGAAAGGCAAGGAGGCTGCACCCAGCCGGGCACCGGTCAGCCTCTGGGAGCTTCCAGGTGCCACCTGGCACGGCCTCGAACACTCTACAGGCTCAAGGCCTCTTGAGTAGCTTGGCCCCCTAATGAATCTCCTGGGGCTGCTGTTCTAACAAGTTCTCACAAACTGTGTGACTTAGAAGAGCAGAAATTCATTGTCTCCGAGTTCTGCAGGCTGGAAGTCGGAAATATAGGTGTTGGTAGGGTGGGGCTCTCTTTGAAAGTTCTAGAGAATGATTTTTCCTTGCCTCTTCCAGTTTTCAGCAGTTATGGGCATCCTTAGCATCCCTTGGCTTGTGGCTGCATCACTTCAATCTTTTCCTCCTTCTTCACGTGGCCTTCTCTTCTGCTTTCTGCCTTTCTCTTCTGTCTCTTAGAAGGACATTTGTCGCTGGATTTAGGGTCTGCTGGGATAATCCAGGAGCATCTCATCTCAAGACCCTTAGCTTCATTACATCTGAAAAGACCTCTTTCCCAAAGATGGCCACGTTCACAGGATCTAGAGGTTAGAGCTTGGCTATATCTTTTGAGGGGGTCACCATTCACCCCACTACATCCCTCACTGCCAATGGATCACAGGTCCCTGGCTTCATAGAAGTTTGGCTGTCAGGGCAGAGGGGCTACTGACAAGACCAACTGTCACCTTCTCCTTTCAGAACTGAAGTAGCTGAGGCCTCAAGGGAGGCGCCTACCCGGCCTCAAGGTCCCCTGGTAAGTGAGGGACAGGTAGTAAAGGGACTTGCCACCCAGCCCCTAGGCTCCTATTGCCTGGATAAGCCTGCTGCGGTATGGGCCAGGCCCAACTCTGACATGGCAGAGACATTTGCAAGGGGGACAAGCCCGCAAGGTCCCTGTGCACAAGGCAGGCTTTGGAGCTGGTGACCCCAGTCTTACGTCTCTGTGTAGCACTGGGAAGCCAATACTAGTGCGACTGACTTCTTGAGAAGTCTCTCTTCTCTGGAAGCTGCATCTCAGTCACTTCTGCCACCCCTGTCCCAGTCCTCAAGGAGCCTACCGGCCACATCAGGAGATGCCCTGTCTCCCACTGTGCAAATGGCCATTCTCCTTCCCACCCCCAGCCTCCCCTCCTCCAGATACGCTCTAGTTTGTCAGGGTCCTTCTGAGTGTGGGTCCCAGAACTGGCCAGGCTATCTGGTTGGTGTCTGGTCAGAGCAGCGCAGAGCAGAGGCAAGCTGTACACGCCAGACATGGCCAAACATTTGACATCTAGTGTCTCGCTGAACCTTCTTAACAGCACTTTTAAGTAGTTTCTACCCCATGGGAAAGATGAAAAACACCAACTGAATCTCAGAGGGGTTAAGTGATTTGCCCAGAGGCACAGAGACAGTAAGTGGTAGAATCAAAAGTCTAATCAGAGAATCGGGTTCCAGAGCCCATGCCTTACACACTAGACCGCAGAAGGGAGCAGAACACTCACCTCCCTTGCTCTGAATACTTGGCCTCTGTTGATACAGCCCAAGGCCCTGATTGCTTATCTGGCCACACCATTGTGGCACCAACTCATAAGGGCAGTTGAGTATTCTCCTTGCCCATCTCTTGAGAGGGAGAAATCCCCCTGGTCCCAGGCTCTGCTAAAAGTGTTATGTCTCTTCCCCCCATTTTTCAGATGACACAGTCCATGCCCCGGCAGGAAGGGTCTTGCCCTCTGTGTTCTCTGGGTCCTGGTTCAGAGTTCCCGGGTCTCCACTGCCTAGGTCCCCTCTTCCAACTGAGCCATGCTCCAGCCTGTGCAGGTCCCGCCTCTTCCCCGATCCACGCCCCTGCCAGCCAAAGTGATCACTGAGTAAAGTTAGAGCACAGCAGGCGGGAAAGGGTTGGTGCACAGAGCTGTGAGCTGGCAACTGCTAAATTGAGAACAATTCCTGGAAATCAGGAAACAACTATTGAGGCCAAAGGCATCAGAATTAAATCGGCCTTTGAAACAAACAAGTGCATCTCCACAGGCAATCAGCTATGATTCTGCAAGGTTCCAAGATGAGCCCTAAATGAGATGAAGTTTTCCAGCCCAGGTTGGACTGGGTACGTGGGCGCAGAGGGTGGGGTGATCTACGGAAGCCATTAGCATGATCTCGTTTGAATTGCAAGCCATTGAGGGAAACTGGGGGTGGAAGGAGCATCAGGGCCTCAGGAAGGAATCTTCCTTCAGGGGCACAGACTGTGTCATCTGAAAAACGATGGGGGTTGGGGTACAAGAGACAGAGCACTTTTAGCGGAGCCTGGGGCCAGGAGGCTTTCTCCCTCTCAAGAATTCTAGCCCTAGGAGCTGAGATTCCTGGGGTCAGAGTGGTTCAGAAGCGTTACTCCTTTTCCTTATCCCTGAAATAAGATCATTTTTCAAAAGCATGGACAAATAGCAATACCCACAGTGACATTCCTTGGGGACTCGGAAAAAAGTCAGGACAGGCTTCATGGGCTTTAAGCAGGCACAGCTGAAGCCACGTGGTGTTTTCCAGTTTGATACTGTGGACACTGGAGCTGGCCTGGCAATCCAGTGCGAGTCAACCAGCATCCCCCATCGCGGTGATGAACAAGGCTGCACTGTGGGGAACTGGAGAGGGAAGACTCGGTGCCTGCCTTTGGGGAGCTCACAGGCAAGGAAACGCCTCCTTCTAGTATAATATCCAGCCTGCTAAGTGCTTAAGAAGATGTTCTGAGAGCAGGGTTAGGAAACTCAGAGGAAAACATGATGGTTTTCACTTGAAAACCTGGGAAGTCTTCCTGGAAGAGGCAGTAGTTGACCTAGACCTTGGAGAATAAATAGAATTCCAATGGTCTGAGATGGTGATGAGGGAATTCTCGAGGGGAGAGCATGGGCAAAGGCACAGAAGGATGTCCTTGGAAAATGGCAAGTGACTCTTTCCGCTCGAACTCTCTGCCCTGGGCTGCCAGCATGGGCCAAAGTCAGGCCTGATTCTTCAGACAACAGGAAACCATCCAAGGTCCTGATTAAGTGAGGTGGCACGAGCAGACGTGTGCACAGCCTCATGAAGCTGTTCTCAGAGTGAGATCTGTGGAGCCCTGGGGGTCCCTAACATGCTTTTAGGGGATCCATGACGTCAAAACTATTTCCACAGTAACACTAAAATTTCCTTCGACCAAAAAGCCAGCTTCACATAAATGTTGTTAGCCAGGTAGTCATAATTAACTTTCTTAAATATTGACCCTTGAGTACACATATTTTAAAAGTTCTAGGTGACAAAATGGGAAGGATGCTGAAAGTTCTTCTGCTGGAAACCCAAGTGTAATGGTTGAGTCAAGGCAGAGCACTCCTGCGATTGTTGTGAGTTGTGAGCTGAACTGACTGATTTTTCACAGAACATCGTATTTACTTGAAAGAATGACTTATGTTATTCAGATTTGGCTCTCTGGCAGATATTTCCTTGTAAATGAACGAAGGGAGCCCATCACTTCAAGAAAAACAACTGACAGTATTTTTTGTTGTTGCCAATGATAAAATTTAAGATTTCAAGCAACATTAAGAATTTTGAAAAACCACTGCTGTGAACTTGACAGCTTCCCAATTGTCCAAGACTTTTTCCAACGGGACGGGTGGTGATAGTAACAAATGTGATGTTTTTGATGTAGAATGAAATGTATCAGCATGGAAGGGCATATGCGGAAGTCAGGGCAATGACACGTTCCCAGCGACCAGTGCATGATGCCCCCAGGCCATCACTGAGTAAAAGATCCGCTCAAAGGATAAGAGAGTCCCTGGGGGTTCAATGGGGTCGAGGATGGAAAGTTCATTAATACGGTTCCACATTCCACACTGCACTTCACGTGTAAGGAACAACCCCTGGTTGAGGTTTTGGTGTCCTGTCAAAGAAGAATGTCCACAATTACATGCTGTGGAAGTTCCCAAGATACCTTGGTAAGGCCCCAGGGGCTCAAACCTGAGATGTCCTCTGGTTGCTCCCCATGGCCACCTCCACACAACCACTTCTCTAGCAAAGGAAAGAAACATGCTCTTCTGTTGGAGTCCATTTGGATGGTGCAGGGCTCCCTGGGGTAAATCTGTGTCTGCTGCTGTTGCCATGGGCATCCAGGCCTGTCGGACCTGCAGCGGTTGGGTCTGAGCCTCACAGTTATAGGCTGACGCCCATGAAGCTAGAGATGGCCCCAGTCAGCTCCCTTCACAGCCACGTTCACCTCAGTAACTTGGCTGTGAACCCAAGTTCTTGTCAAGGTTATTCGGAGAGTAGTAAGTGGAGGGAGGCTGGCCCTCTCGGCCACATCCCCAAAGGGCAGGTAGGATGGAGGTAGAGAGAAGTCAAGACTGGGAGTCAGGAGACTTGGATTCAACCTTGCTGAGGACTGGAGACATGGCCTCCCTGGGCCTCAGTGTCCCCACTTGAAGAATGAGAAGGTTGGACGAGCTCTTGGTTCTTGGATTTTAGTCAGGGAGCAGTGATCATTGAATATGTACTTTCTTGAGGCCTGGAAGGCATGCTCCCTGATTCACTTTGCCCTAGAGAGGCTTGCTCTGGTCCTGAGGACCTGAACGAAACAGGCAAGGGCCAGTTCTGCACTGGGTGGTAACATCAGTGATCACATATCACAGAGAGAGCTGGCCAGCCCCGAGGTTCACCCAAACGGGGATAGAGTAACTTCCTGCTCTGTGCACAGACAAAGCACCCCTGGGAGCAGTGAGCCAAGGGTAGACTGGTATATCTGTTGAGGGGGGATGGCAGCAGATGAGTGTGGAGTGGACAACTAGGAACTTACTCAGTCAAGATCATGGGCCAGTTTATTGGGTGGGCCTAGGGACCTCTGGAAACTTAGCCTGGGGATAATGCAGACTGAATCCTCAACATACTGAAGGCTCCATGTCCCATGGGCTCTGAATGCCTGTAGGTTTCAGCCCCCTGGCACCCTATCTGATGATCCTCACTGATGTACTTCAATGATGCCGAAGCCGTGTGCTCTCCAGGGTGGTGTCTGAGCAGGGAGTGCAGAGGCCAGCCTGGGAGAGAGGAAAGATGGAGCCAGGAGCCAGGGTAGAGTGAAGAAAGTTAAGGGCACTGGACTTGGGGTGGGAAAGGCAGGTCTTTTATGTCATCATTGGAGCATCAGGGCGATGCTGGAGAAAGATGGGATAGAGGTCCTGGACGACCTACCCAGAGGAGGGAAGGCTTTTAGATCTGCTTTTGATTGGGTGAAGGAAGAAGCCCCAGGGATGCCTCGGAGTAGAGTGCCAACAGACGAGAGGCCTCGGTGCTCAGACTGGCGTGCTCGTCCTTGGGGTGCAAGACAGCGCTGAGTGTGTCATTTCTCTTTCTACTCTCCCCTAGACACCACGTAGACAAAACGTTCGTTCAGGACTCAGATTTATTCCTCCCAAACCAAACTCACTAATCTTCCCAAGGAATTTAGCCTTTTCTTAATTTCTACCTACCATCCTCACCGCACTGGGGAGGTAGAGGTGGGAAAGGATGTAGAAATTGTCTGGGGCCCTAAAGCTGGCTCCAAGGAAACCTTAGGCTACCAAGCAAACATGTGCAAATTCTCTCCTGTAGTTGTCACATCAATATTAAATTATCTACTTTATTCATTTACAAGGCTCAGTCTTGTAAGTGAGCAGCAAGTTCTTTGCCACCAGGCCCCAGGTCTGGGAAGCTGAGAGGCACACACCTCACTGTCGGCCTGTCTTGATGGCTCCCAGGGGCCTGATTCCTCCTATAGGGCCTGCTCAGGCTTCAGGCCAGTGCACCGTTACTGCTCAGGAGTACGTGCCCGGATGGCCATCAGTGTTCACCCCATGTGGGCCACGCTTCTGCAGGTGGAGACAGGCCATGCACACTTGGCCTCTGCCCTGTGAGGTGGGCAGCAAAGATATCAACAGTCCTAGTTCAAAGACAAAGAAACTGAGGCCCAGAGAGGTAAAGTGATGCATCACCCCCAGGTAACAGTGGGTCAAAACTCAGCTTTCCTGACTGTAAGCTCAGCCACCTTGCCATTCTGCCTGCTGCCTCCCAAGCTGGCAATTAACTCTGTTTTAAGAGGTCATCTTAGGACAAGGGCACAAGCTGGGGAATCTGTTTCCACAATTCCCTATTCACTTGGCATATGTGAATATGAGTTTATATTCAGTATATATCAGTTAATACATCACATTCACAGGCAGTTGGGAAACTGACCCTCAGAACTACAGCAGAGAATGAGACTTCGGGATTTACGAATTCAGGAATCAAAAGGTCAGATCTCTACGGCGGGTCTGGACATGGTTTTAGCTTTCCTCTGCTCCACAGTACCTCTCCAGGATGCTTTCCTTTCTCCCATCTGTAGCCCAAGTAGCTTCTCCATACTCTCCTTAATAAAGAGATTGGCGGGTATTTAAAGAAGAGTTATAGTCATGGGAATACACTGCTGTGAGACTTGAGTGGTAACAGAAACTACTGTTGTAGGCTGAACAATGGCTCCCAGTGTGGAACCCGTAAATGTGACCTTATATGGAAAGAGCATCTTTACAGATGTGATTAAGTTAAGGATCTTGAGATGAGAAGCTTATCCTATACTATCTGGATCGACCCTAATGCAATCACACGTATCCTTTTAAGAGGGAGGCAGGATATTTGACAGACACACAGAGAAGGCAGTGTGACCACGGAAGCAGAGACTGATGTGGCCACAAGCCAAGGACTGCTGCAAGCCTTAGAAACTGGGAGAGGCAAAGAGCAGATTCTCCCATGGAGCCCTTGCAGGGAGTGCAGCGTTGATGACACTTTGATTTTGGCCTAGGGACAGGAATTTTGGACTTCTGGCCTCCAGAACTATGATAGAATAAATTTCTGTCATTTTAAGCCATCCAGTTTGTGATCATTTATTACAGCAACCATAGGAAATATGAATCCAAAGCCCTATTAGGGGGCATAAAGAAATACATGGTAAATGGAGGAACATGGCCTTGTTGTTAGATACGAAGATTCAATATTAAAAATACATCAATTGTCAATCAAATCCTAAAAATTCTAAAAGGATTTTTGGAACTGGATAAAACTACTCAAGAGATCATCTAGAATACTGAGCACATGGCAAGAATATTCAGAAAGAAGAGCAGTGAGGACAAACTCTCCCCACTGGCTAGAGAAGCATATTGTACGGTTCTTGCACAGGAAAAAAACCCAACAGGTCAACTAATTCAAGCACAAGGGCCCCAAATATACCCACGTATATGTGCAAATTTAGTATATGATTAAGTTGATGTTTCAAATCAGTGAGGCTGCGGTATTCCATAAATGATGACGGCTATTTCAGACGGTTATTTAGAAAACAATAAAGTCAGACATCCACTCCAGGCCTTACACTAAAATAAAGTCCTTACATGTCAAAGATTTAACTGTTAAATATGAAACCATAAAAGTACAAAAATAAACATATGGTACTCCTCTCATTGTATAAGTTATAATTTTGGATTTAGGAAGGTTTTTTGAAACATGACTTAAAACCTTGAAGTCATACAGAAAAAAGTTATCAATTTGACTGCATATAAATGAAAACTTTTTAGGTGGAAAATGCCATAAACAACATATAATATATTATGCATTATATTTTACAAAATATATATCATGTATTATGTAAAGTAGTTATAATTCAGAATATTTATTATAAATGGTATATATTATATAAAACATAAATATATAATATATATATAATATAGTGCATATTATATTTTAAATATATCTCAGTTCTATATATTATATAGAACATTACATACATTGAATATATATCATATCTCAGTGTGAGAAAAATACTTCTAACCGATATGACACAGGCTTTATAGCCCTCTCTACAAGGAACTCTTACAAATCCATAAGGAAAAGAGCAAACATCCCAATAGAAAAGTAGGCAAAGGCTCTGAGTAGATCATTCTCCAAGAGTAAGTACAGCTGGCCACTAACTATGTGGAGAGATACGATCACCAATAAACAGAGCAATGCCAAGAAAAGATCTTATTTTTCACTGATCAAATTGCCAAAGTTTTAAAAGATTGACTAAACTGGTGAATTTCCTGCACTTTTGGCAGTGTAAATTAATGTATTTTTGAGGGCTGCTTAGCAATGTGTAGCAGCGTGTACAATGTGCACAGCCTTTGATCCAGCAAGCCCATTTTGACGAATCTACAACTATTAACGTCGGAAGATCCTCAACGTAGAGTGGAGATAAAGTGCTTTATAGGACAATACATTTATGATGCATAGACCGCAGTCTGGAGTACGTACACCAAATGTTAACAATAGTTATTCTTGGAAAATGAGATTTGAGTGTGATTTTTATTTCCTTTGTACTTTCAGGATTGTTTGCTGTTTAAAAATGGGTGTGCATCTTTTTTTCTGCAAAAACAATAAAGCTTTCAGAAAAAGAAATATAGAAGATGAAACATTAACATAGAGCTTTGTAACAAAAGCGGTTGGTTGCTTAGGAACAGATATGGAGGGGGAAAGTATAGCCACAAGAATAGGAGCTTCCCCGAGGGCCACCATGTCCTAGTTGGGTTGTTTTGGTAACTGAAAGGATAGGAATGGAAGGTGCCCCCTTAAGAGTCCCTGCAAAAGTTAAGTGTGAAAATATATGGCAGATAGTAAGCACTCAAAAGGAGTTGGCTTAGTGTCTTCATCATTATTTATTCATGAAAACATAAGAATCTTTCTCATATGTGGTTGGTTAAATAATGGCCCCTCAATGATGTCCACGTCCTAATCCTCAGAACCTGTGAATATGTTACGTGGCCTGGCAAAAAGACTTTGCAAATGTGATTGACTTAATGATCTTGAGATGGACAGATCATCCTGGATTGGCTCTAAATCACACTAGGGTCCTTATAAGAGGGATGCAGGAGGGTCAGAGAAAGAGATGTGATGGAAGAAGCAGAGGTTGGAATGATGTGGGGCCATGAGTCAAGAATGTGGGCAGCCTCTAGAAGCTGGAAAAGGCAAATTAACTGGATTCTCCCTTAGAGCCTCCAAAAGGAACACAGGCCTGCCAACCCATTTCAGCCTTTTTCCCTCCAGAAATATAGGATAATAAATTTGTGTTGTTTTAAGCCACTAAGTTTGTGGTAATTTATTACAGCAGCCACAGGAAACGAATACATCATATAAGGAGGAAGAAGTCAATTTCCTTTGCGTTATGTTCTTGTCTTAGCTGTTGAGGGATGCGGCTGTATTTGGTTCATCTTATATATGCCAGAGCCCAGCATGCAACTTGGTCCTGTCAGGAACCCTCTAATCCATTCTCTTCATTCTATGCTGGGGTCAATGACCCTGCTCAGACCCATGTTGGCTTTCTCCAGGACCATTCAATCAGCCTCCTCATGGGCCTCCTGGCCTCACTGCCTCCATTTCAGGGCCATTGTCTACACAGTCCTCAACATGATCTCTCTAACACATCAAGTCTTCCATGTCACCCCTCTGCTCTTTAATATTTAGTGACTCCCCATCACCTCTAAGATGAAACCCAGTGCCACAACCTATTCCGACCCCATCTACCTCTTCTGCCTTTTCTCTTGCTACTCACTGACACCTGCTTTAATACATCAGCCATTCCAAACCTCTTGCTCTTCCCTTTCACCTCTCCATATCATCACATGAGCTGTTCCCTCTGCTTGGCAAACTCTTGCATCCTTTCTGACTGGCCATGCTCAGCCATCCCTCAAACATCATCTTTCATGTAAAAGCCTTCCCCTAGCTCTTCCAGCAGAAACTAGGAGCCCCCACAACTCACTCTTGGAGTGTGTGTCTCGATTGTACCACAGGCCCTGGTTTGGTGTCTGCTCCCATGTAACCATGAGCTATTGGTGGGACGGGACCGTGGATAATTAATTTCTGCATCCTCAGAGCAGGAGCTCAGCAAGTGCTTCTGCATTGGCCAATTGCTGAACTAATGTTTGTCAAGAGGAATTACTTAGCATGGATTGAATCCTGACACAATTCAACTTCACTTGGCGTTAGCAAATATATCACACCCTCTCTGTCTCTTCCATTGCCTCTCCACCACCAGGCTTCAGGGGCTGATGGGTTTGTCTCAGAAGATTCCCAGGCCCTACATAACCCTGTTTATTGATCTCAGTCAGGCTACAATCATTACATCTGTTACCCAGGTCTGGACAAGTGCCATTAACAGTCCTTTTTCTTTGCTCGCATTCTTTGCTTTAGCCCTGTTGGCCACATAAATGTTGCTCTTTTCTTCTCTTTGCTTAGCTCATGCTATACTGATCATTTGTTCACCATTTTGGGAGCCCCTGAATCTCCTACCTGGCCCCATGGAGGCTTTCGGAAAAACTGAAAAGCTATAACACCAAGAGGGAATACGCCCAGCATCTACCACAGTGCCTGGCGCATTGTAAGTAAGCATTTACTACACAAATACCTATGAGGGCAGTTCTCAAATGTGAGCATGTACAATCATCCAAGGGCTTGTTAAAACACAAACTGCTGGGTGCCACCCCCAGAGATTCTGATTCAGTAAGTCTAGGGTGGGGGCTAAGAATTTGCATCTTAAACAAGTTTCTAGGTGATGGTGATGCTGGTGGTCCAGGGACCACATATTGAGAACCACTGGTCTTTGGAAAGAGTGTGAATGAGAATAGAGAAGGGAACTTGGGAAATTAGAGTCACTGTACCATGGGGACTGTAGAACTTTTACTAGTTGGCAAGGAATGCACACGGATGCTGGAAGTGGGAGGTAGCTCACATGGTGGAGAATGGGATTTTCAGGAATGCACACAGGACAGGGAGTTTGAGGGGGGATGCATAGAGAAGGAAGGGTGGGCTAAGGGACAATACACTGGGTGTCCAGTTGTGTGTGAATAAATTGGCATTCTATATCCAATGTATCCATTGATGTATGGCCAAGTCTTATATATTAGCTGCTTGTTTACCTGTTCCTTAATCCAGTTCTAGCCACAAATTAAGGAGTCTGCAGAGCAGAGGTGGGCCTAGGCAAGAAAAAGATAAATGCTAGTAAGAAAAGTGACATAGGGTTGTTGGATTAGGTGGATCTAGCATCCTAGAGATCTGATAATGTTGGGAGGAGCAAATATAAGCAGAAATTTCCATACTATCTAAATGGTTCTTTTTCATGTCTACTTGTTCTTGTTTCATTTATGCCTGGTTTGGTACAGGATTTCTTAGGTTTTTTTTTTCTTTAATAGATGTTATTTCTTCATATCTTTGAGGATAATAAACATTTCCATACTATCTAAATGGTTCTTTTTCATGTCTACTTGTTCTTGTTTCATTTATGCCTGGTTTGGTACAGGATTTCTTAGGTTTTTTTTCTTTAATAGATGTTATTTCTTCATATCTTTGAGGATAATAAACATTTCCATACTATCTAAATGGTTCTTTTTCATGTCTACTTGTTCTTGTTTCATTTATGCCTGGTTTGGTACAGGATTTCTTAGGTTTTTTTTCTTTAATAGATGTTATTTCTTCATATCTTTGAGGATAATAAACATATCTTTTATTAAGTCATCTTCAGATTGCACTATTATTTTCATTTTATCAGGAGTGAATTCACTTCCTTGGTGTCGATTTTTTTAACTGACACTCCTAGTATTAGTTTTCATGATGTTTTGAAATTTTGGCTCATCTCACATAGTAGTGAATATTTTTCTTTTCTCTGCCCATAGCACTTCCTGTTTAGCAGTCTTGCTAATGTCTCCATTTAGCACCCCAGGGCCCCCAATCAAGAATCAGGTCGGAAGTTAGTGGCTCAAGGCCATCATTCTGTGATCTGGGAAATGGCACCAGGTTTACAGGCAGCTTGAGCCAGGTCCTGGCTGCCAGGTTGTATTTGTTTCATCCTACATCATTAGGTTTGCAGCTCGATGTAAACCATAGCCCCAGTCAGGGGGGTGGTTGTAATATTTTTAAACCCTTTCATGAATGGGGAAGCCCCACACTAGGATCTGATTTCAAGCAATAAAATCCAGTCCCATCTCATTACCCTAGAGGAGTAGAACACCTGGCTGTCTCAGTCTGCATCTAGATCCAGACCTCAGTTGGTCTGTGGCTTTATCCTTGCTCAGCAGGTCTGTTTATGTTCCATTTTTGGTCCACTGAGATATTTATTTTATATTTTTAGTGCTGCTATGTCTTTTGAATTGTCTCTATAGTATATACTTGCCAGGTTTTGGTGCGAGTAACTTAAAGTATAAACTTAAAAGCCATATTAACTAGTGGTCCAGATTGGTTAAGCTCTCAGGAGTCCTTTACTAGTGTTGTCTGGACCCTGCACTTTGAAGACTCTAGAGAAGGATCTTTTCTTGCTTCCTCCTTCTTAGATAGATTCCAGTTATTGGAGTAAGGCCCAGCCTAATCCAGTATGATATCATCTTAATTTAAGTAATTATATTTGCAAAGCCCCTATTTCCAAATAAGGCCCCATTCACAGGTTTAGGGCAGGCATGAATTTTGGGGGATGAGCACTTTTCAACTGAGTACACTAAGCTATGGGTCTAGTGGCAAGCCATGTTCCAGATGGAGGCTCACCTCCTGATTCCCAGCTCTGGCTGAGACCATTTGTGCCCCCCCCCCCCCATTAAATGCTGTTTTCAAAAGTAGGACTGGATTAAGGAATGTGAAGCACTCACCCAACCTTGCTTCAGTCAGAACCCCGGAGTTCATTGTCCTTCTAACAGTAGATCAGTATTGTAATCTCTATGTATAAAGGATGGCAAATGATTTCTTCCTCTTGTACCTTAATACTCTTGAGCCTTGAGCAAAGTGCTCAGGCCCAGAAGGAACCTGGGAATTGTTGGTTGGCAAAGGAAATCCAGTAACATCTCATTTATCCAGCATTGCTGGATTCTTTGTTCCTATAATAAATGATCCCAAGTGGCTGAACCTCTTCATTTAAACCTGCTTTGTACAGTATTGCTGCCTCCTGCCCCTCACTGGCGGTGGCCATTTCTGATGTCTGTCAGTCTCATTTCCAGTAGCTGTGGTCTTCTCTTTCTAATTTGCTGCTTCTCTGTGCTACAGGCTGGGAGACTTGGCAGCACAGCTTGTTAGACATGTGGGTTTAAGAGCCACAGACCGTGTGCAAAACCTGCAGAGCTCGCTGGTGAGGGAAGGGCAGGAAACTTGGGGGGGCTTCAGGTCTTCAGAGGCTGTTCTGAGGTTGATGACTTTTTGATTCTGGTAGATCACCAGCTAAGTGATCTTGGAATAACTGAAGCGTCACTGCACTTTGTTGACCCTAATCCTTGAAATCTGCAGGATTTGGACTTCAAGTTTGGACCTGGGCACCCATTTGTGCTACTAGGGGCCTGGAAAGTTAGAGCAGTGAGGTTGAGGCCAGCCTATAGCTTGGGTGTTTCCTGCTGCTCTGCCTTCCTTCTTCCTGTCTCACTCAGTGGTTTCCTCCCAGATGCCTAGAGCAGAGCCAGGGCTCCAGGCACCAGAGCCCAGGCATTAAAGCGAGGAAATTCTGGGGGACACCACACGCAGTATGACACGGTGGAACAAATGACCTGAAGCCAGACACACCTAGGTTCTAATCCTCACTCTGGCCCCTTATGTGCTTTATGATGGGAGAAATTACTTAATCTCTCTGGTCTTGATTTAAATATATGTAACATAATGATGATACTGCCCACCTGGCAGGGCTGCATTGTGGGTATTAATTAAGGCAAAATGGTAAAAGCATTTATCATGCCATAGGCTACTCAATAGTAGCCTAGCATTCGTATTACTGGATATTAGCTCTTTCAACTTTTAAAAAAATTTTTACTTTATTGTGGTAAGAGCACTCATATAATGAGATCTACCCTCTTCACATTTTTTAAAGTGTACATTACTGTTGACTGTAGGTGTATATAGTGTTGGACAGCAGATCTCTAGAGCTTATTCATCTTGCTTAACTGAAACTTTCTGCCCCTTAATTAGTAACTCCTCACTTCCCCCTCCCCCCAGCCTTGGCAATCACCATTCCATTCTTTGATTCTATGAATTTAGCTATTTTAGGTAACTTTGTGAATGTTTAAGTTGTTTCCAACAGTTTGGCTATTGTGAATAGTGCTGTAATGAACATGGGAGTGCTAATATCCCTTCAAGATCTTGACTTCAATTTTTTTGGATAAACATCCAGAAGTGGGGTTGCTGGATCATACGGTAGTTCTGTTTTTAATTTATCGAGAATCCTCCATACTATTTTCCATAGCAGCTGCATCATTTTTCATTCCTACCATAGTGTACAAGGATTCCAATTTCCCCATATCCTTACCAACAATTTTTGCCCTCAGTTTTCTTACTAAAAGCCTTCTTAACAGGTGTGAAGGTATATCTCATTGTGGTTTCAATTTGCATTTTCCTGATGATTAGTCATGTTGAGCATTTTTCATATATTTATCGGCCATTTGTATGTCTTCTTTGGAAAAAGATCTGTTCAAGTCCTTAGCCCATTTTTAAATCAAGTTATTAGGGTCTTTTTTGCTATTGAGTTGTAAGAGTGCCTTATATATTTTGGAGATTAACCCCCTATCAGATATATGGCTTGAAAATAATTTCTCCCATTGCCTAGCTTGTTTTTCATTCTGTTGATTCCTTTGCTGTGCAGAAGTATTTTTGTATGATGTAGTACCATTTGTTTATTTTTGGTTTTGTTGCCTGTGCTTTGGGTATTGGATCCATGAAATCTTTGCCAAGACTACTGAATGTTTTCCCTTATGGTATTTTCTAGAAGTTTTATAGTTTCAGTTTAAGTATTTAATTCACTTTGAGTTGATTTTTGTGTATGGTGTTGAAGACAGTCATCAGTTTCATTCTTTTTTTTATGTGGCTATCCAATTTTCTCAACACAATTTGTTGAAGAGACTATCCTTTCCTCATAGTGTATTCTTGGCACCCTTGTTGAAAATCAGTTGAATGTGCATGTGTGGATTTATTTCTGAGCTCTGTATTCTATTCTATTTGTCTATGTGCCTGTCTTTATAACAGTACTGTACTGTTTTTTTTTTAATTACTTTAGCTTTGTAATACATTTTGAAATCAGAAAGTGTGATACCTCTAGCTTTGTTCTTTCTCAGGATTTATTTGGCTATTTGTGGTCTTTTGTGGCTCCATTTAAACTGTAGAATTGTTTTTCTCCCTGTTTTTATAAAAAAAAAATGCCATCAAGATTTGGTTAGGGATTGCACTGAATGTGTAGATTGTTTTGTGTAGTGTGGCCATGTTAACAATATTAAGTTTTCTGACACATGAACAGGGATGTCTTCCCACTTACTTGTGTCTTTTTAAATTTCTTTCAATGTATTATAGTTTTCAGTATACAAGTCTTTCACTTCTTTAGTTAAGCTTATTCATAAGTATTTTATTCTTTTTGTTGTTATTGTAAATGCGATTGTTTTTCAAATTTTCCTTTTGGATACTTTGTTATTAGTGCATAGAAAATGCAGGGTTTTTTTTCTACAAGAAATGCACTTTTTTCTTTTAAATTGAAGCATAGTCAGTTATATGTTGATTTTCTATCCTGAAACTTTAATGAATTTATTTATTATTTATAACAGTTTTCTATGCAGTCTTCTGGGTTTTCTACATATAAGATCATGTTATCTACAAACAGGAACAATTTTACTTCTTCCTTTCCTGTTTGAAAGCCTTTCATGTTTTTTCTTGTCTAATTATTCTATCTAAGACTTCCAGTGCTGTGTTGAATAGAAGTGACAAGAGTCAGTATCTTTGTCTTATTCCTCATCTTAGAGGAAAAGCTTTCAGTTTTTCATCTTTGAGTATGGTGTTAGCTGTGGGCTTTTCATATATAAACTTTATTACTGTGTTGAGGTAGTTTCCTTCCATTCCTAGTTTGTTGAGAGTTTTTAATCATGAATTTTTTGTTGGATGTTGCCAAATGCATTTCTGCATCTGAGATGATCATGTGATTTTTATCATTTATTCTGTTAATGTGATGTATCATGTTAATTGATTTGCATATGTTGAACCATCCTTGAATTCTAGAGATAAATCCCACTTGGTCACAGTATATCATCCTTTTAATGTGCTGTTGAATTTGATTTGCTAGTATTTTGTTGAGAATTTTTGCATCTCTATTCATCAGACATATTGGCCTGTAGTTTTCCTTTTTTATGATGTCTTTGGCTTTGGATAATGCTGCCCTTATAAAATGAGTTTGGAAATGTTCCTTCCTTTTCAATTTCTTGGAAGAGTTTAAGAAGAATTGGCATTAATTATCTAAGTGTTTGGTAGAATTCACCAGTGAAGCCATCTGGTCCTGGGTTTTTCTTTGTTGAGAGGTTTTTGATTACTGATTCAATCTCCATGCTAGTTATAGGTCTGTTTAGACATTCTGTTTCTTCATGATTTAGTCTTGATAGGTTGCCTGTTTCTAGGAATTTATTCATTTCTTCTAGGTTATACTGTTTGTTAGCATATAAAAGTTCATAGTAGTCTCTTATGACCTTTTCATTTCTGTGACGTCAGTTGTAATGTTTCTTCTTACTTTCTGATTGTATTTATTTGAGTCTTCTTTTTCTCTTATTCTAGCTAAAAGTTTGTCAATTTTGTGTATCTTTTCCCACCCAAAAAAGCTCTTAGTTTTGTTAACTTTTTTTGCATCTATTGATTTGATCATATAATTTTTCTTTGATAGCCTGTTGATATGATGGATTACATTAATTAATTTTCAAAGTGTGAACCAGCATTTCATATGTAGGATAAATCCCACATAATCATGGTGTAGGATTCTTTTGATACATTGGATTTCATAAGCTAATATACTGTTAAGGATTTCTGCATCTATGTTCATGACATAGTGATCTACAGTTTTCTTTTCTTGTAATGTCTTTGGTTTTGATAGTAGGGAATACCTCTTCATGTGATTTTTGTTATCCATATATATTCATTGATTAGGTGTCTGTTCAAATTTTCTGTCAATTTTTATTGGTTTTTAAATAATGGATTGTGAGAATTCTTGATATAAGTTCTTTATTGGATACATGATATGCATATCTTTTTTCCTAGGCTGTGGCTTGGTTTCATTCTCTTAACTATGTCATAAAAGAATAGCAAAAAACTTCTTTATTTTTATGAAGTCCAATTTATCAATTTTTTCTTTTATGCACCATGCTTTTGATGATAAATCTAAGAATTGTGGACAAATCCAAGGCCAAATATTTTTCTCATATTTTCTTCTGGAAAGTTGATAGTTTTAAGAAGATTAATTTTTAAATATTATTTCTCAATTTTCTATTTCATTCATTTCTGCTCTAATTTTCATTATTTCCTTCCTTCTGCTAAGGAATCAGAAGGCTGCTTTTAGCAAGCCTAAACTTTAGACTTAGTTTGTTCTTCTTTTTCTAGCTCCTTGAGGTGAAAAGTTAAGTTGGTTATTTGAGATCTTTCTTCTTTTTTAATGTAGGCATTTATCACTGTGAAATTCTCTCTTAGCACTGATTTTGTTGCATCTCATAAGTTTTGTTTTCATTTGTCTCAAGGCAATTTCTACAATTCCTTTTTAAAAATTTCTTCTTTGACTCAATCTTTGTTCAAGAGTGTAATGTTTAATTTCCAGTTATTTGTAAATATTTCAGTTGTCTTTCTGCTATTGGTTTCTAGTTTCATTCTACTGTGCTCAGAAGAGATATTTGGTATAATTTCAATCTCTTAAATTTGTTAAAACTTGTTTTGTGTCCTAACATGTCCTCCTATCCTGGAGAAAGATCTGTGTGTGCTTGAGAAGAATGTTTATTTTGCTGCTTTGGAGTGAAATGTTCTGTAAATGTCTGTTAGGTTCATTTGGTATGTAGTGTTGCTCAAGTTCTCTGTTTCCTTTCTTACCTTCTGTCTAAATGTTTTATCTATCCTTGAAATTGGGGTACTGAAGTCTCTTACTACTCTTGTAATGCTGTCTATTTTCCTTCAGTTATGCCACTGCTTGCTTTCTATATTTAGGTGTTCTGATGTTGGGTGCATATGTATTTATAATTGTTATATCTTCCTGTCAGATTGACCTTTTTATTATTATATAATGCCTTTCTTTGTCTCTTGTGATGGTTTTTGATTTAAAGTCTATCTTGTCTGATATAGGTATAGACATCCCTGCTCTCTTTTTGTTACTCTTTTCATGGAATATCTTTTCCCATCCCTTCACTTTCAACCTATGTATATATTTAAATCTAAAGTGAATTTCTTGTAGTTCACATATAGTTGGGTCTAATTGTTGTTGTTTAATCCATTTAGCCACTCTCTGTCTTTTCGTTGTGGAGTTTAATCCTTTTACATTTAATGTAATGTAATTATTGACAGAAAAGGATTCACTATTGCCATTGTGTTCATTGTCTTCTATTAGTCTTATAGCCCTTATGTCTGCCTTTTCCTCTCTTGCTGACTTCCTTTTTAGTTTGTTGATTGTTTTGCATTGATATGCTTTGATTCATTTCTTGTTACTTTTGTGTAATTTCTATAGGTATTTTTGTGCATGTGGTTGCCTTCCGACTTACATAAAATATAGTTATAATAGTATATTTTAAACTGATAATTTTAATTGCATACAAAAACACTACATTTCAATTTCTCCCTACCCACACTTTATATTATTGTTATCATAATTTACATCTATTCATATGGTGTATCCTTAAACACATTTTTAGTTATAGTTATATGTAATATTTTTGTCTTTTAACTTTTATACTAGAACTGAAAGTGATTTATCTACCACCATTGCAGTAATACAGTATTCTGTATTTGTCTATATATTCAACTTTACCTACAAGTTTCATATGTTCTTATGCTACTGTGTTGCTGTTTAGTATCCTTCATTTTAACTTGAAGAACTCTAGCATTTCTTGTAAAGGGAGGCCTAGTGGTGATGAACCCTCTCAGCTTTTGTTTGTTTGAGAAAATATTTCTCTATCTATTTTCAAAGGACAGTTTTGCCTGGTATAGTATTCTTGATTGTAAGTTTTTTCTTTCAGCATTTTGAATATATCATCACAACTCCCTTTTAACTTGTAATATTTCTGCTAAAAAAATGTGTTCATAGTCTTATGAGAGTTTCCTTGTATGTGAGAAGTTGCTTTTCTCTTGCTGTTTTCAAAATTTTGTCTTTGACTTTTGACACGTTGATTATAACATGTCTTACTGTGGATTTCTTTGGGCTTATCTTATTTAGATCTTGGATCTGCATGCTCATTTCCTCCCCCAGATTTGGGGTGTTTTCAGCCATTATTTTTGGTATAAGTTTTCTGGTCTTTTCTCTTTTCTCCTTCTTGAGCCCTCATAATATGTATGTTGGTCTGCTTGTTGGTGCCCCGTATGTCCTTCAAATTTTCATCATTGTTTCTCATTCTTTTTTTATTATTTCTCCTCTGACTGAATTATTTTCAATGACTTATGTTTGAGTTTGCTAATTCTTTCTTTTGCTTGATCTAGTCTAATGTTGAACCCCTCTAGTGTATTTCTCAGCTATTGGGTTCTAAAGCTCCACGATTTATGTTTGGTACTTTTTAATATTTTCTATTCCTTTGTTGAAATTCTCACTTTGTTCATGCATTGTTCCTCTTGATATCAGTGCACAACTTTATGATAATTATTTTGAATTCCCTGTCAGATAAATCATGTAACTCCATTTCATTAGGGTCAGTTTCTGGAAATTTATCATGATCCTTTTTTGGAACATCTTTATCTGATTCTTTATTTTCTTTAACTCTCTGTGTTGGTTTCTACATGTTAGACAAAGCAAACGCCTCTATGAGTTTCCACAGACTGGCCTTGTACAGGAGAAGACATCCCTCCCACCACCAATCAGCCCAGGCAGAGATTCTGGGAGCCTCTACCAACTTTTTCCTTCCCAGGGAGAAAAAAGCCACTGTGCTTTTCTTTTTATACTGGCTCTGTGCTGAGCCAGAGGGTTCGGAGCTATGGCATCTAACCAGTCTAAACCAATGTCTCCATTCTCCTCTATGTGGCTAAACTGCACTGGACCCATCAGAAATCCATGACTGGCAAGACAGAAGCAAGTCCTCTGGGAAGTTACTTTAGAAAAGTTGGGGTGCATGAATTAACCCCCCTTTTCCTTTGGGAGAATATGGGAACTAGGGGATCTCTTCCTGATCATATGGCACTGCACTGGGGACAGGGACTCTGGCAAAATGGTATCCCAGATTTCCCTACTGGCCTTGGTGAGTCTTGTATCATGTTCACCTGGAGTGCAGGAGTATTTTAATTGGTTTCTGGATTTCTCACAAAGGAACTTTTTCCATGAATTTTTGCTGAATTGGTGTGTTTGTGAGGGGAAGGAGGGTTCAGGGCTTCCAACTCCATCATCTTACTGATGTTACTCTGGCTATTAGCCTTCTGCTCATCCATTTACTCAGCATCAGAAAATGCTTGCAGTTTCCTGTCTTTACCCCCACTTTTCAGACACAGTAGCATAAGAGACAAACATGTCTTCTGTTCCTGCTGAGCGATTGCTAATAAGCACTAGTTCTTAGCTCCATGGGATGTAGAATGAGTCAGTAATACAGCTGCAGTGCTTATGACAGTAGGCAGATGTGACCAGCCCTTCTTCACCCTGCCTCTGGCCCCCTTTATTCAACTTCTCAGTCTTTCAAGGCTGTTGGCAGCTTGCAAGCCCAAATTGGTGGCTCACTCTTCAGTAGACCCTGGTAGCAAGAAGTCCCCAAGCTTAGCATCTCACAAGTATTGGGAAGAGTTGGGAACAATTCTGTATTCTCTACCCTTTGAAGAGCTCCTTAAAGATCTTCAGAAGAAGAAGGGTGGTCTCATTCCGTTCCCTCCTGCCTTTCCACATCTTCCCCTTGCCCTGCCGCCAACTCAGTCAGGATCTGAGCAAACAGACGGATAAGCAGCTACTGCTACAAGGGCAATCATGAGGGTTCTGATATTGGGACCATGTTGTTGTTTAGAACTTGGCAGACATTTTCACAGCACTTTTGATGTTTTCAAAGTCATTTCCTGACTTTTTAAAAAAGCTGATCCCCTTTTTAAAGATGAAGAAACTAAGGCAGTGACTGAGGCAGAGAAAGAAGAGGGTTCTTGAGTGCGTCAGCAGCTGAAGTGGGGCCAGAGCCCTGGTTTCTTGCTTCTTTGAGTTCTTTCCATACCAGGTGGGCCTCATAAATTGGGAATGAAATATCCAGAAGATGGTAACAAGCATGTCCACTACCCCTTAAGTAGCCAGCCTAAGTGTCCTTGGAGACTCTAGGAACATGGGGCTTCACTCTAAGCAAAGGACTTACCAGGATTCTGGGGGACCAATATTTTCATCATGGTTTTGTCACTCAAACTCTAGACCTTCAGAGAGTGTACTTCCTGGGACCAGTTCATTGGCCATGTGTGGAGAGCAGGCCTGGAGAGGTAGCCAGGGGCAGAAATGGGGTGAGAAGCCAAACTCTCTCTCTCTCTGTGTCACTCAAAGAGCACTTACATATTTTGCCTTGCTATGGTTGCATTTCTGAGCTTCACTTTCCTCATCTGTAAAGTGGACATAACATCCCATCAGCCACACTACAGAGGATGTTAGAAAGCTCAGAGATGATCAGATATAAGTGAGTGATCTGTAATCTATGAGGCAGCATCTGCATCTGACTTCACTACTCAGTCCTATTCATGGAGCTGCTACTGGAAGACAGGTGCCAAGTTAGGCATAGTATGTGAATCATCCCCAACTAGGCTGCAAAGAACAAGAGACTTATCCAATAATACACAGCTGTTCAGTGACAGAAATGAGATGAGAGTCTTTTCTGATCAGTCCCAGAGGCCTGAGTCTGAGTTGGAGATCATATTGCTATGTGCATAAGGTTGATAAGAGTTAACAAAAAACAGACTCTAGTTAAATTTGAATTTTAGATAAATAATGAACAATTTTTAATATAAATATATATACACTGATACACAGTTATACCAAAATATTATTTGTTTTTTATTTAAAATTCAAATCTAACTGGGCATCCTGTATTTTATTTGGGAACCATATGTGTATATAGAGTTGGCATTGCAGGGGCAGCAGGTGGGCAGGCTGTTTGTTTCTATATTCATTTTGAAGTGAAGGAGTCAGCAGGCCATATGCCAGGAGAGAAATAATCTTCCCACTGAAGCAAGTCACCACTGCTGTTCTCAACCTGGGGGCCACCAAGAACATATACAAGCCTGATGCTTTGTCCTGATGATAAACACTCATCTAAAATTAGGGGCCTTTCCTTCCTCTTCGTGGATGTTTCTAAGACCCTATTTTCTCCCATTCATCTGGGCTCCTTTGGAGTATTTAAAAATATTTTATCGAGAATAAAAAGGGTATTTAAAAAATGGATAAAGGTTTAAATTTCAAGTCCATCTAAAGATGAGGCCCAGGATTTTTTTTTAAAGTGTTGTGGTTTTTGGCTTCTGGCCAAAATGGAGTAACAGGGAATGAATTTACCCTCCTTCCTGAAACAATCAACAGACAATATATTCTTTAAAAAAAAACCCAATATTTTGCAAGATGCTGGACAATTGGTAATGAAAGACAGAGATGGGAAACAAATGAGGTGAGTGGTATGGTGCCCCAACTTGTTGCCTAGAGAGAGACTCCAGACTATAGAACAGAGAGGGAAAATCCAGGCAATAGTTCAGGGTTTTCCTTGAATTGAGGAAACAGAGTGGGAAATCCAGGAAGTCCAAGGAAGCTTAATGTCAAAGGACAGAGTATGGGAGATCTTAACAGAGAAAGTACTCCAGAAATCTGCTGTATTGGAAGTATTCAACAGAGTATTGATCAATGCATGCATGTGAGGGAACTACTTGAGGGCTAGAAAAGAAACATCCAAAACAATTAGAAGAAACACTGGGTTCATTTCTGGGCTCTCTATTCTGTTCCATTGGTCTATATGTCTGTTTTTATATCAGTACCATGCTGTCTTGATGACTGTAGCTCTATAGTATTGTCTGAAGTCTGGGAGAGTTATTCCTCCAGCCTCTTTCTTTCTCTTTAGTAATGCTTTGGCAATTCTAGTTCTTTGATGGTTCCATATAAATTTTATCATGCTTTGTTCTAGTTCTGTGAAATATGTCCTGGGTAATTTGATAGGGATTGCATTAAATCTGTAGATTGCCTTGGGCAGTGTGACCATTTTAGCAATATTGATTCTTCCAATCTAAGAGCATGGGATATCTTTCCATTTTTTAAAGTCTTCTTTAATTTCCTTCATCCACGGTTTATAGTTTTCTGTGTATAATTCTTTTACCTCCTTGGTTAGATTTATTCCTAGGTATTTTATTACTTTGGGTGCTATTTTAAAGGGGATTGTTTCTTTACTTTCTTTTTCTGGTCAACTAAACTTTGACAAAGGAGGCAAGAATACACAATGGAATAAAGATAGTCTCTTCAGCAAATGGTGTTGGGAAAACTGGACAGCAGCATGTAAAGCAATGAAGCTAGAACACTCCCTTACACCATACACAAAAATCAACTCAAAATGGATCAAAGACTTAAACATAAGACAAGATACAATAAACCTCCTTGAAGAAAATATAGGCAAAACATTATCTGACATACATCTCAAAAATATTCTCCTAGAACAGTCTACTCAAGCAATAGAAATAAAAGCAAGAATAAACAAATGTGACCTAATGAAACTTACAAGCTTCTGCACAGCAAAGGAAACCATAAGTAAAACAAAAAGACAACCTATGGAATGGGAGAAAATTTTTGCAAATGAAACCGACAAAGGCTTGATCTCCAGAATATATAAGCAGCTCATACAACTTAATAAGAAAGACACAAACAACCCAATCCAAAAATGGGCAAAAGACCTAAACAAGTAATTTTCCAAGGATGACATACAAATGATCAATAGGCACATGAAAAATGCTCAATATCACTAATTATCAGAGAAATGCAAATCAAAACTACGATGAGGTATCACCTCACACCAGTCAGAATGGCCGTCATTCAAAAATCCACAAATGACAAATGCTGGAGAGGCTGTGGAGAAAAGGGAACCCTCCTACTCTGCTGGTGGGAATGCAGTTTGGTATAGCCACTGTGGAAAACAGTATGGAGATTCCTCAAAAGACTAGGAATAAACTTACCATATGACCCAGGAATCCCACTCCTGGGCATATATCAAGAAGGAACTCTACTTCAAAATGACACCTGTACCCCAGTGTTCATAGCAGCACTATTTACAATAGCCAAGACATGGAAACAGCTTAAATGTCCATCAACAGATGACTGGATAAAGAAGAGGTGGTATATTTATACAATGGAATACTACTCAGCCATAAAGACCGACAACATAACGCCATTTGCAGCAACATGGTTGCTCCTGGAGAATGTCATTCTAAGTGAAGTAAGCCAGAAAGAGAAAGACAAATACCATATGAGATCGCTCATATGTGGACTCTAAAAAACAAAAACAAACAAACAAACAAAAACAAAAACAAACAAACAAAGCATAAATACAAAACAGAAACAGACTCATAGACATAGAATACAAACTTGTGGTTGCCAAGGTGGCGGAGGGTGGGAAGGGATAGATGGGATTTCAAAATTGTAGAATAAATAAACAAGATTATACTGTGTGGCGCAGGGAAATATACACAAGATCTTATGGTAGCTCACAGAGAAGGGAATGTGACAATGAATATATATACATTCATGTATAAGTGAAAAATTGTGCTCTACAGTGGAATTTGACACAACAGTGTAAAATGATTATAAATCAATAAAAAATGTTAAAAAAAAAAGAAAAGAAAAGAAACAGTGCCTGGCACTTACACAACTCTGGGGATTATGCCTGTTTCCACCTGCCAGTCTGAAAAATCTCAGATTCATAGGGCATTGGGTAGAACATACAAGTGGTTCTTATCTCAGTATTGGGGGTATAATTAGCCCTAAGGTGATAACTGCTCCAGTCCTCCCTAATAAATCATGAAAGGAAACCTGAAGTGTTCAAACTCTTTTCAAGTAATTTAACTATGTCCCATAAGAAAATTTAAGAATATTTATAAGAATATAAAAATATCTAGCATCTAATAAAGTAAAATTCACAATGTTTGGCATCCAGTAGAAAATTACCAAGCATGCAAAAAAACAGAAAACTATGACCCATAATGAGGACATAAAGAAATCAATTGAAACCAATCCAGAATTGAAACAGGTGTTAGAATTAATACACTAAAATACACTAGAACAGTTGTTATAACTGTAATCCATATGTTTAAAAGTTGAGACATGTGAGACATAAAAAAGACCTAAATTAATTGCTTCTAGTGATGAAAACTATAATATCTGAGATGAAAAATACACTAGATGGGAATAATGGAAGATTAGACATTGTAGCATAAGAGATTAGAGAATTTGAAGACATAGTAATAGAAACCATCCAAATGTAACTCAGAGAGAAAAGAGTATATAAAAAAGAACAAAATATTACTGAACTGTGGGACATCTTCAAACAGTTAATATAAGTGTAATTGGAGTCCCTGAGGAACAGTAAAGGGCAGAAAATACATTTAAAGAAGTAATGGATTAAAAAAAAGAAGTAGTGGATAAAACTTTTCCATATTTGATGAATATTATAAATCCATAGATTCAAGAATTTCAATGAACCCCAAGCACAAGAAACATGAAGGAACTATATACCAAGGTATGTTATAATCAAATTGCTTAAAAGTAGTGGTAATTAGGAAAATCTTTAAGACAACTAGAGGAAAAAGATACGTACTGAGAAACAAAGACAAGGATCCAAGCAGATTGCTTGTCAGAAACAATGCAAATAAGAATATGGTGAATCAACATCTTCAAAGTGCTAGATCAAAAAACAAACAAAACACCTTTTGACCTCATATTCTATACTCAGTGACACTATCTTTCAAAAATGAAGGTGAAATGAATACTTTTTCAGACATATCAAAGCTAAAACAATTCATTAGCAGCAGACTTGCACTACAAGAAATTTTAATGAAAGTCATTTAGACAGAAGAAAATTATATCAGATGGAAATACAGATCTACACAAAAGAAAGGAGACCATTGGAAATGGTAACTACACTGGTAAATATATAAGATTTTCCTCATTATTTAGATTTCTTTAAA
Organism: Camelus bactrianus; assembly: GCF_048773025.1. Lineage (NCBI taxonomy): Eukaryota > Metazoa > Chordata > Mammalia > Artiodactyla > Camelidae > Camelus > Camelus bactrianus. Next base: position 114,046,627 of record NC_133575.1, on the reverse strand, counting down.
AGATAATAGCCAATTTAAACAAAAATAATAACAATTGAGTGTAAGGTTTAGAACATAATTAAATTATGTGATAATAGTACACATGACAGGAGGGGATACATGGAAGTATACTGCAATGATATTCTTAGATTATATATGAAATGATATAATATTACCTAATATTATTAAGTAATAATATTACTTAAAGGAAGGTTTGATAAGTTAATGATGTACACTATAAATCCTAAATCAACCACTAAAATAACAAAACAAGGAGTGATAGCCAAAAAATCAACAAAAGAAATAAAATGGAATCTAGGAAATATTCAATAACCCCAAAGAAGATTAAAGAAAGAGGAAAGGGTACATGCATAATGTATGAGACAAATAAAAGGCAAATAGCAAGTTAATAGACTTAAATCTAATAATATCAATAATCATATTAAATATAAATAGTCTAAACACCACAGCAAAAAGGCAGAGATCATCAGATAGGGTTTAAAAAAAAAACCCCTACTGTTTACTCCCTACAAGAAATGCGGTTCAAATCTAATGGCACAAACAGATTAAAAGTAAAAGGATGAAAAACATGATGCCAACCCTAATCAAAAGAACTCTGGAGTGGCTATTTAATATCAAAGTAGATTTCAGAATAAAGAATGTTACCAGGAATAAAGAAGGCCATTCCATAATGATAAAGGTGTCAATTTGTCAAGAATATATTACTTTATAACCCTAATAAGAGAGCTTCACATTATATGAAGGAAAAACTGGCACAACACAAGGATTAACAGACAAACACATAATTAAAATTGGAGATTTCAATACCCTTCTCTCAATAATAGATAGAACAATTATACAGAAAATCATTAAAGATCTAGAAGATCTGAACAACACTATAAACAAAATTGATCTATTTGACCTTTATAGAATATTCTACTCTATCAGGGCAGGATGCACATTCGTTTTTAAATCTACACAGAACATTTGCCAAGATAAATGGTATTTTGGGCCCTAAAATAAGTTTCAATAGAATTAAAGGGATTCAAATCATACCAGATATGTTCTCTGACAACAATGGAGTTATATTAAAAATCTGTAGTAGAAAGATCTCTGGAAAATTCCCAAGTATTTGGAAACTAAATAACAGAATTCTAAATAATCCACACTTGAAGCAGGAAAAAATGAAATTAGAAAGTATTTTGAATTGAATGGAAATGAAGACACAACATATAAAAATTTGGTGGATGTGCTACTAAAGTAGTACTCAGGGAAATTTTTATAGGACTAAATGCCTATACTAGAAAAGGAGAAACATCTCAAATCAATGACCTCAGCTTCTACCTTAAGTAATGAGAAAAAAAGAAGCAAATTAAACTCAAAGTAAATGGAATAAAGGAAATAATAAAGACAAGAGAAGAAATCAATGGAATAGAAAATAAAGACAATAGAAAAAAGTCATTGCAACCAAAAGATAAATAAGATTGATAAACCTCTAGCCATGCTGATCAGGAAAAAAAGAGATAAGAAACAAGTTACTAATACTGGAAACTGAGAGGTGACATCACTAAAGATTCTATAGGTATTAAAAGGATAAGAATATCATAAACAATTTTATGATGATACATTTGATGACAGATGAAGTGGACTCATTTCTTAAAAGACACAAACCACCAAAGCTAATTCCTGAAGAAATAGATAACCTGAATAGCTCTGTATCTACTAAAGAAACTGATTTTTTAGTTAGAAACTTTCCCATACAGAAAACACCAGGACCAGATGGCTTCACCGGTGAATTCAATCAAACATTTAAGGATTAAATAAAAATAACTCTACAAAAAAAAAAAAAAAAAAAAAAACCCACCAAAACTCTAATGGAAAATGAAAGAGGTGGGGATGCTTTCCAAGTCATTCTATTAAGCCAACATTATCCTGATACCAAAGCCAGAATATAACATCATAAGAAAAGAAAATTACAGACCAATATCCTTCATAAATGTTAATGCAGAAATTCTGAACAAAATTTTACTAAATCAAATCCAACAGTACATAAAATAGATAATACCTCATGACCAAGTAGAATTTATCTCAAGAATTCAAGGTTGGTCTAATGTCTGAAAATCAATCAATTTAATTTACCATATTTAAAAAAGGAAAATCACATTACCATCACAATGGATGTCAAAAAAGTGTTTGACAAAAACTGATATACTAAGTACAATTCTCAGACTTTGATTAGAATGGAACTTTTTCAACCTGATGAAAGTCAGCTACAAAAAGTCTACAGCTAACATAAAATTTAATGGCAAAAAAAAAAAAAAAAAAAGAAACTTCCTCCCTAAAATTGGGCACACTGCAAGGATGTCCACTCTCACCACTTCCACCCAATACTGTACTGGAGGTTCTAGCTAGGGCAATCATAAAAGAAAGGAAGAAAAGAAAGCAAGGAAGGAAAAAGGAGAGGGAGAGAAGGAGAGAAGGAGAGAGAGAAGGTAACAGAGATTGAACAGGAAGAAGTAAAACTGGCTACATTCCCAACCAATATGACTGTCTATTCACAACCAATAAATTGTCTATGTAGAAAATCCGATGGAATCTACAAAAAGCTAATAAAACTGATAAGTGAGTTTAGCAAGGTTACAGGATACAAATGAATATACAAAAGCAGTTTTATTCCTATTTACTACCAATGAACAATTGGAGATTGAAATGAAAAATTACTTTTAAAATGTATAAAAGATATGAAATACTTAGGGATAAACCTATGAAAATATGTGAGAAAACTACGAGTAAAAACCATGAGACACTACTAAGAGAAAATAAAAATACCTAAATAAACAGAGAGGTCTACCATGTTCATGGGGAGCAGAAGATTTCATATTATTAAAATGCCAATTCTCCCCAAGTTAACCTATAGATTCAATTCAATATCAATCAAAATTCCATGAAGTTTTGACATAGAAATTAACAAACTGATTCTAAAATTCATATGGAAAAGCAAAGGACCTAGCATAGCTAAATCAACTTTGAAAAAAGAATAGTGGTGAAAACCTTGCACTACTTGATTATAACACTTATTATAAAGGTATAATAAGAGAGTGGTTTTGGTGCCAAGATAGATAAATAGATCAATGGAATAGAATAGAGCTTAGAAATAGACCCACACATATATGGAAAACTGATTTTTGACAAAGGTGTAAATGCAATTCAGTGGGGAAATGACAGTTTTTTTCAATAAATTATGCTGGAATTATTGGTTATCCATGTGCCAAAAGAAGAATTTTCATCTGTACTGCATGATATATATAAAAATTAACTCAAAACGTATCATAAACCTAAATATAAAACCTAAAACTGTAAAACATTCAGAAGGAAAAATTGGAGTAAACCTTTGCAACCTTGGTTAGGTAAAGATTTCTTAGCCACCAAAAGCATAATCTATAAAGGAAAAAGTTGATAAATGGACTTCATCTAAATTTTTAAATCTCTACTTTTCAGAAGATAGTGTTAAGGGTGAAAAGACCATGAGAAGACATTTGTAAGTCATACACCTGCAAGAGACAAACTAGTGTACATAAAGAACTCATACAACTCACCAATAAAAAGACAAATAACACAATTTTTAAAAGGACAAAAGATTTGAATAATTATTTCTTCAAAGAGGATATACTAATGACCAATAAGCACATGAAAGGCGCTCAGCATCATTAACTACCAGGGAAATGCAAATCAAAACCACACTGAGGTAACAATGGCTCCAATCAAAGTGATGGACAATAACAAGCATTGGCAAGGAGATGGAGAAATCAGAACCCTCATACGTTGCTGGTGGGAATGTGCAATGGTGAAACCCCTTTGGAAACCAGTCTGACAGTTTCTCAAAAGGTTAAATGTTACCAGATGACCTAGCAATTCCACTCCTAGGCATATGCCCAAGAGAAATGAAAACATATGTTCACACAAAAACTTGTATGTGAATATTCATAGCACTATTATTCATCATAAGCAAAAGATGGAAACAACCCAGATATTTATGAACTGATAGATGGATAAATAAAATGTGGTATATCCATACACTGCAATAACATCCAGCCATACAAAGGCATGGAGTACTGGTACATGCTATAAAATATTTTCTAGCCCCTCACCCCTGCCTGTGTTAGGAAAGAATTAAGAAAAGGACCCAGTCTTAGAGTCAGGGCATTTGGGTTCCTGCCTTGGTGCCACCCCCTCACTCCAAACCCCGGGCAAGTCTGGGCCTGCCCCTCCCTGGAGCTCAGCTGCCCATCTGCAGAGCAAGAAGGTGAATCAAAGAGCTTCAGCAATCCTAGAAACTGATGGTCATCATGGAACCTGTGATTGCAGATGAAGAAACAGGCTCAGAGAGGTTGAGGGACCAAGCCAAGATGACTCAGAGTCTGGGTGGTTGAATGGGACCTGGGTTCTGGGCTCTGCCTTGACTGCCATTTTGGCCACGCCAGGCTTCACTTCCTCTAAGGCCCCTTCCAGCTGGAAACCCTGAAGATGCCATTGTGTGGCTACTGCCTGCCCTGCTCTCTGTGGGGTCCTGCCTCCAGCTGACTTGCACAGGGCTGCTTTTTAGACGGGATCTACTCCTCAGGAACAACTGTCCAGGGTTGCCTTAAATCCATTCTGGAAGTAGTTAGGCTGGGACATCCGAGTCATACATGGAACTCTCCAGGCTGCCTTCTGACCAGGGCTGGATCCCATCAGGGAGTCACAGAGGATTTCACACCTCCTTTCTCATTGCAGAATCACACCCTCTTCAGACAAGGCATGATGTACTCTGGCTCCCCTGGCTGGCTGGTGCCAACTAAAAATTGTCACTCGCCACCTGCCTCTACAAGGATGAAGTCATGAGCCACTGCAGTCACTGACCTTCAACACACTCTGAAAGGAGTTCAGAGCTGAGACCAGGAATGAGGCGCTCTGTGCTCTGGGAAAAACTGGCAGAGCAGGCGTTCAGATAGATATTTTTAGGAGAAGATTTTATGAGCCTAAATTCTTGCATCTTCTCATATCTAGAAAAGCACTAAAATCTTTAACAGAGACACCTGCTCCTAGTGACTAGCAGCAGCCTTCACGCGACTGGCAGCAAGCCTCTGACAAAATGTGTGCTTGACTGAACGTACCCCCTTCACTAAAACCATATGTGACACTGACCTTCCCCTCTTCCTCTTTGGAGTTCCTCAGACCTCTCTGAGAGGCTGGCTGCCGGGCTATAGTCCTCATTTTGTCACAAATGAAACTGAACTCACAACTCTCACGTTGTGCGTTTTTCTTCAGGCAACACCGGCCAGCTCCTCCTCTCAGTGGCCTGTTCTGCTCCCAGGGCTCCTAGGGCTCTGTCTCCTCTGTCTCCACCTGGCCTTCCCCCACCCCCTCACCTGCCGCTTCTCTCAGTGCTTCCTGGCCCCGTCAGCTGCCCACTCGGCCCTGGCACACTTGGCAAACCTTTGAGGCTCTGCGGATCCCAGCGTCTCCTGCCTAGTCACACAGAGTGGAGCAGAGGTAGGCAAGCAGGCTGTACTGCCGCCAGCCTGGGCCCCAAGGGGGCAGAGGCCCCAAGCAGGGACGTGGGCTGCCCCAAGCACTGGGCTGAGCCCACAGCTGCCTGAGCAGATGTTGAAGCAAAGAGAGTTGCCTGACGGGGTGGAGCCTGAGCTGTAGGGACCAGGCTGCCTGAGCCACCTGCGGCAGCAGGCAATGCCATCGGCTGGAAGCAGCCTAGATCCGCAGGTAGCCCAGCTCTACAAGGCTGCGTCTACACAGACTGAACCTCCTTGCGGGGATGAGGGCTGGATCTACATGATACAAGGCTCTGCCAGGGGACACAGGCCGCATCTGCGTGGAGCTGGGCCCTCTAAGCGGATGCAGCTGGTATCCATGCAGAAGGAGACTCCCCAAGGAAATGAGGGCTGCATCCCCAAAGGACAAGGCTCTGTAAGAGATGCAAGCTGTGTCTACATGGAACCCAGCTCAGCAGGAAGAGGCAGGCTGTATCTACACTGAGCCCACATTTGCCAGAAGAGACAGATAGAACAAATGGAGATCAGCACTTGCCCCAGAGACACAGGCAGAACCGACACCGGGGATGTGGCTCTCCCAGGCAACGCAGATGGCCACTGCATGGACCACAGCCCTGCAGAGAACTGATGACTGATCCATCTGGGAACGAGGCACGCGTGGAGGTTGTGTTACCTGTGACTGCAGCTCTTCAGGACCCCTCAGGGCTCTCCATAGTGCCCAGCTCTGCATGGTGGCGCTGGCTGAGTTAGCACTCAGCGGAGCCTCAGAAGGAGACATAGGCGTGTGCGTGCAAGGATGCTCAGTGGAGAGATGCAGATGACACACATGCAAGACGATTCAAGGCAGGCTGAGGCAGGTCACAGCCACAAAGGAGGTGGGCTCTATCCTCAGGCATGAACTGTGTCTACAAGGAACTCAAGCTACATCTGTACAGGACAAGACTCCACAAGAAGATGTCGGCTGTGCGGACAGCTACTCTGCAAGTGGACAGAAACTGTGTCTCCCTAAGCCCAAGCTCTGGGTGGAGACACAGGCTGGGTCTGTGCAAAACAGACTACGGCTGCCCGGGACACAGAGGTGCATCCCCAGAGGAGGCTGCATCTACCTGGATGAGACTATCTACCCGGATGAATTTGCATCCATATCCATTCTGCATCAGGGCATGTCTGCAGAGAACGAGGCTATGGCTGTTGAGAATGAGGTGACATCCACAGAGAACCAGGCCGTGTCTATCTACACAGACGTAGACGCAACTTCCACAGAAAACGAGGCCTCTCAAGGAACTGCAGCCTGTACCGCACAGCCAAGCCCTCACCTGCCTAAACGCACCAGGCTCTCCTGTGGAGATGCAGCCTACATCGACAGGGTGCTTGGCCCCACCGGGCACTGCCACTTGGATCTGCACCTAATAACAGCCAGTATGTGGCTGAGCCAGGGCTGCTGGAGGATCTGCAACCTATGCCCAGGCAGCATGTGGCTCCAAGCTGGATCAGCAGGGAGCAAGCCTTTGCAGCTGTCATCAACGAACCCGGGCTCTACCTGCCAGCGTTGCCTGTCTCTACAGCCAGCACTTGGATAAACTCAGAACCATCTACTGCGAGGGAAAGCTAGATGCACTGAACTCAGCTGGGCATCTTTGAGGAGACTCGGCCTGGGTCTATGTCCAGTGCTCCTCGAGGAACTGCAGCTCTAACGAGGGGAGCTGCAAAGGGTGGCTGGCTGCGTCCCCCTGACCCCGGGAGCGCAGCCCTCCAGGAAGGACAGCCTGGGTTGGCGGAGCAGAGCGCGGTGCTGCAAGCGGCCACTGGCTGGTTCCACCTGAACAAGGGCAGCAGCAGGAGGCTGAGCCCAGGTCCACACCCAGCCCGGCTCGGCAAGGAGCTGAATGCGGGCTCACTGAGGCCTCTACTCGGTAGTGCAGGCTGCATCGTGATGGAGCAGAGGGCCATGTGTAGGACCAGCCTGCCTCCATGCCCACCGTGGCGCTGCTGAGAAGCACAACCTGGATCCATGCTGCTGAACAAGCCTCACCAGAGCTGAGCTCCAGGCACCTGTGGGGAATGCACTTACACAGTGCAGCTGGGCCGTCCTCCAGCCCCGGCCCCTCCTACCCACCGCTGGAGGCAGCTGGAAGGGTGATGCCAGTGGGTGCAGCCTTCCCAGGGCTGGATCCAGCCCGCCCAGTCCGCATTTGCTTCCCTACCGCTGCCTGCAGGACTCTCCGCCAGCACCATGTCATCCCCTCCCCTTCTCTGTCTCTCTCTCTCAGCCTCATGCTTGTCCCCAAGGCCACTGGGCATGTCCTCTCTGCTGGGTTCCAGAAGCCTGGTGTCCCGGGATTTGGACAGAGTCCCACACCATAGACCAAGGTCAACTGATTCCCTTGTGCAAATCCTTCTGCAGGTCTTAATATGTAAAAAGGCTTCCTAATAAATCAGAGAACCCACCAGTGCCTGGCTCTGTTTCTCTCTGGTTTGGAGAGTCTGGATTCAGAGCTGCGTGGGGCCACAGACCCTGGGCAGCACTTGGACAGCGGGCAGGGCTGGGTGGCAGTAGGCGTGTTCCCAGCAGAAGGCATTTCATGAAGAAAGGCCTGAGGGTAGGAAAGCATGGACTATTTGAGGAAACAGCAAGCCATGCATATTTCCTGGAATGTGGTTTGTCGCTGTCTCTTGGGCTCCCTGAGCATTTTGTAGAGCTCTCCATCAACACTGGTCCCCCAGGTCCCTGTCGCAGTCCCCTCCTCTGCTGTCCTGCCCTCAAAGGTCAGGCTCCTCACAGGGCTGCCCCACCCTCCTCCCTTTTCCTCTCCTTCCACTCTCCCGGCAATCCCAGCAAACTCCAGGGTTCCGCTTGCTGTCTACAGCGGTGCTGTCCAATCGAACTGAACTTTGTGTGATGGCAGGAGTGATCCCCAGCTGCACTGTCCAACACAGTAGCCGTAAGTCACACGCGCGCTTGAGCTCCTGGGTGTACAGCCCCTGTGAGCGCAGACCTGAATTTTAAATCACAATTAATCTTCTTTCTGTTCTATTTTCAAGTTGTAGTAAAATATTTCCAATCTAAATTTTGCTATTTTACTCATTGTCTGTGTACATTTCAATGCCATTAATTACTTTCACAGTTTTGTGCAACCATCACCACTATCTAGTCCCCAAACTTTTTCTTCATTCCAAATGGAAACTCTATACTCTGTTTTACAATTAAAATGAGTTTACATTTAAATAAATAGTTTAAAAAGTCCTATGTGGCTAGTAGCCATCGTCTCGGACAGCACAAGTCTAGACACCAATGACCTCCAAATCCACATCTCCTGCCTAGCCCCCTCTGCCCAGAGCCCCAGTCCTGGATACCCAGCTGCCCAATGGGCACCTTTTACTGGCACCTTGAACTCTACAAAATTTCCAAAATTGAACTCATCATCTCCATCTTCACCTCTCAGTACTGCTCTTCCCAGGTTCCCTTATAAAATGGTGCCACCAGCCACCCCATGGCCTGAGTCAGAAACCCATGAGTCATCTCAGATATTTCCCATTTACTTTGCTTACACAGCCAATTCTTTCTGAGCACCGTAGATTCTGCTTCCTTAAATTATCTCATCTGAGCCCCATCTTCTCCCTCCCCATTGCCATTCCTAGGGGCTGGCTCCCTCCTCCACCCTGTCCGACCCTGATCTCTCCTGCCTCCTCCCGTCCCTTTGCCACCACACCCCTGGCCCACCCCATTCTCCCAGCTCCTACTGCCAGAGACTAGCCAAGCTCCCAACCCCTGCCCCTCAGCACTGGAGGCTCGGCAGAGCTGCAAACTCTCACTATTCAGATGCTGCCCAGCCCCCACCCCATCCCAAGTGCGGGGAGCCCAAGACCCCAGCAAGTGTGGGAAAATCAGAACAAGGAATAGGAATAGGCTACCCAGGCCTTCGGGACAGCCCCCCAGGCTAGCCAAGAGGTGGTGGGAGCAGACTTCCTATGTGGGAAGCCCCACAGATTGGGGCTTGAACCCTGGCTCTGCCTCTGAACAACTGCCTCAGTTTCTTGCCCGTAGGACGGAGATGATTGTCTTCTGGGAGGATTAACTGAAGCAACGTGGGGGAAGGGGCCTGCCACGTCACATCGTAGGTGACAGACAGAGGTTACCGTCCTGCTCACAGGAGACACAGGCCGATGGGGAGTGCTGTGGCAGCATCTTGGAGATGATTCCAAAAGACTACCCATTTGTCACCTAGAGTTCAGAGAGGGGTCAACGCCCTCCAGGAAGAGTGGCCAACTGAGGTCACATACGACGCCACTTCCAGAAATGCCTCACCAAGCCCTGGGTGCTTCCTGGGGAACTGTCAGCTTGGCTAATGGGCAAGCCCTCCCAGCGGGGAGGTTTCTGTCTCTGGGCCTTTGTCCCTCTTGATCCTGGGAAGCTGAAAGGGAGAATGTGTGCCTGCTGACTGCGTGCTGCCCGCTCGGCCCTGGGTGAGCCCCACACGCTGGGTCCTGAGGGGCTGCTCCCTCCTCCCAGAGCCCGGAGGCCATCAAGGCATTAGAAAGGAGTGACACTTTCACTTGGAAAGGACTAAAGAAACTCTGTGTTTGAGAAAGTGAGTCATCAGCACTAAATGTCTAGCTGAACCTTCTGGTGGAAAAGACAGCTTTTTTTTTCCCCCCTGTAGGTTCATTCTGCAGGCAGGCAGCCCACAGAGCATCGCTTCTGCCTCCTTTAGTGAAAATGCAGGTATTCCCAGGCCCGGCACCTCGGGGGCTCCCCTCTTCCGTGACCTCTGGGCAGGACACACAATAGGCCCCCAGAGGGCGGTACCAGGCCCTCCTTACTGGAGAAGGGGAGGCAGGCCAAGCTACAAGGACCTCTGTTTGGAAGATACCTGCTCTGGGCTAAACTGAGCAGGGGTGGGAAGCCAAGCCTCTGGCCCAGGCTCCCGCTTTGCTTTCAGCTCCCCAGGCCACAGGTTAGGACTCTCCCCCCGAGGAGGCCTGGGGCCTGGCCAGGTATTTCTGGAAACGAGTTGTTTGTGGCCTCATTTGGTCACTTCCCGGGGGCGGGGGCGGGGGGGCGTGCAGCCAGAGGGCAGGGGGCAGATAGCTAAGGAGCAAGCCCTCAGTATGGATTCCCAGATCAGCCTGGCTGTGGGGCCGTAGACATTACTCTGCGTCTTGGATCTTGCAGCTGGGGAAACTGAGGCTTTGAGGACAGAAGCAACTTGCCGAGTGTCTGCACACCAAAGCACCTGCTGCGTTTCCCACCCTGAGCAGGAATCCCTTCCTCCAAGGCTAAAGAGGGCTGTCCTCCAAGCCAGCATCTAATTCCCTCATCCTGAAAATCTCATCTTGACGTCACTCCACACACGCCGCGTGGCCTTACACCTGCGTCCTACAGTTGCGGCGATCCTGCGCCCCGTCTGGCGATGGGGACATGCACACATGCAGACACAAACTTACACACACATACACATGTACACACACATACACACATGTATACACACATGCACACACACACACACACACACACACGTAAGCTGAATGCCTAATCCTGCACAGAACTCTGGATCTTTCCAACCACCCACCCATCCTTCCTTTGGGGGTTATGAGGCCCACAGAGCTCCCCTGTGACTTTCCGCAGAAATCCTCAGACATAAAAATAAACTGCTCAGGCATTTGGATGCAGGGTTCTCACTCTCCTTCTAAATTGAGGAGGTCATTCTCATGTAGTGTGAGCTGCGCGGTGGTGAAAAGAGAACACACGGGAGGAGCGGAGCAGGAGACGGGAAGCCTGGCTCCTCTGTCAGCAGTGACTTCGAGGACTGGGCCCTGGGGCCTTGGGCCCGGCAGCTGGATGGCTACTTACCTGACCCATCAAAAGGCACACCCAGGTAAGGGCAGACCCTTGGAAACATGGCTCTAGTCATGGACCATCAAAGTATTGGAAACCATCACACCCAACCATCCACCCAACCCCTATTTTACAAATGGGCCTACTGAAGCTGGGTTTCCACAGATTTCTGCAAGTCCTCTTGTCCCAGGGCTCCCTGTGGGCGCGGTGGCTGTAGCTGATCCGGTCTAGAGTTGGGGGTGGCAGGCCCCTTCTCAGGCCCCCAGGGAAGGTGGTCTAGGCCTACTTTAGAACATGCAGTTAAGGACCAGAACAGGCTCCGAAGGGCTCCATAAGCCTGGGGCACCCTTGGGGTTCCTAGGCACAGTGGAGGCTTGGGCGCCAGGGCCTTGCAGTTGTCAGATTGGTCTGGAACCCTTGCCCCACTAGGGACGTGCTGATGACAACATGGGAGAGCTGATGGCCTGGTGGATTTGCTTAAACTATAGGAGTGGCCACCCTTGGAGTTCCACTCATCTACATGTACCACCTCTCCAGCTGTGGTTCCCACTGTCCTCCCCACCTGGGGGTACCATCTGCCACAGTGGAGATCCTCTTTCTTGCTGGCTTTCTCACTTCCAGTTAACAACCATATTGTGGCTCCAGTTTCTCTTCACAAAGGACTTATGGCATTAGTAGCCTCGAGGTAAATTTCTTCTCTTACCAGACTGTGCTACCAAGGGTTCCAATGCGCCTCACTGGCCAGCCCGGATTAAGTATGAGAGGCCTTATTCCTCTGACATCCTCCTCCTTGACCTTGAGTTCATGTTTGGCTCAGGTGGGCTGAATAATGACCCTCTCCCCCCAAAGATGTCCCCGTCCTCGTCCCTAGAACCTGTGCCTGGCAAAGGCCGTTTGCGGATGTGAGTAAGTTAAGAATTTTAAAAGATGGAAAGTGATCTTGGATGATCTGGGTGAGCTCAGTGCAATCACAAGGATCCTCAAAAGATGAAAGAGGGAGGCAGAGGTGTTAGAGAAGCAGATGTGGTGGTGGAAGCAGATGTCACAGTGATGCCTTGCTGGCTTGGAAGACGGAGGAAGGGGCACAAGCCAGTGAATGCAGCGGTCTCTGGAAGCTGGGAAAGGGGGAGGGATCGCTGCTCACCTCGGGCCTCGAGCACAAGCAACTCATTTTGGACTTCTGACCTCAGAAACTATAAGATAATAAATGTATGTTATTTTAAAGCACTGACTAAGTGGTAATTTGCTACAGGAGCAAAAGGAAACGATACAGTGGCCAATGGTATTCAAACACCAACCAGACACAAAACCACCAATGGTCACCAATGAAGCAATGTGCTATAGTGGACAGGGTGGGCAGGCAACCCTGAGTTCAAATCCCAACTCCTCCACTTCCTGGGAGTGGGGCCTTGGGTAAAGTCACTTCACTTCTCTGAGTCTCTGTTTCTTCATCTGTAAAATGGCAAGATAAAATCACAATTTTCAGGTATGTAGTTCAGTTAATAATATCGTACCAACCTTTATTATTTGCTTTTGCTAATTGTACCAGGGTTAGCTAAGATGTTAACACTGGGGCAGCTGGGCAAAGGGTATACGTGAACTCTCTGCGTTACTTTTGCAACTTCTCTAAAACTTTGTCCAATTTAAATATGTTTACTTATTTGATCCGGAGAAAACTCCAATTTGAAAAGATACATGTGTCCCAATGTTCACAGAGGCACTACTTACAATAGCCAAGACATGGAAGCAACCTAAATGTCCATCAACGGATGACTGGATATAGAAATTGTGGTATCTACAGACGATGGAATACCACTCAGCCATAAAACAGTGCAATAATACCTGTTGCAGCAACATGGATGGACCTAGAGATGATCATATTAAGTGAAGTAAGTCAGACAGAGAAAAACAGATATCACATAATATCACTTATATATGGAATCTAAAAAAAAAATGAGACAAATGAATTTATTTACAAAACAGAAACAGACTCACAGACATAGAAAATAAATTTACCAAATGGGAAGAGGGGAGGGATAAAACAGGAGTTTAGGATTAGAAGATACAAACTTCTATGTACAGAATAGATAAACAACAAGGTCCTACTGTACAGCACAGGGAACTATATTCAATGGCTTGTAATAACCTGTAATAAAAAGAATAAGAAAAGGAATATATATATATATATATCTGTATAACTGAATCACTATGCTGCACACCAGAAACTGACACAACATTGTAACTAAACTATACTTCAATTAATATGTATTTACTTATTTGATTTTAAATTCTTTTAAAAACTCTAAAATCACAGTCCTTAGGGATAGTGTCAGGACTGTGGCTGAAATCTTTGAAGGTGCCCCATGAACAAACAGTACCAGTTGTGGCTAGTGCCTGCCATTGCTATTAGGTGACACGCTACCTTCAGAAACATTACAGAGAAAGGCCTGGAGATGCACTTTCTTCACAGGTGAGCCCCTCAAAAAAACCCAGATTAGCAGGGAAGAAAGGACATGGTACTGTATGAGATCCTTGCCAGGACTGGGTTATCTGAAATAGTTGATGTCAGACAGAGCTCAGGTGAAGAGAGAGGGGTGCTCAGGGGGCATTCCTTCCTGGGGGGCCCTGTTGGGAGCAGTCTGGCCTGCTCTCTACGTGGGCCGGCCTCGGGTAGGGCTAGTCAGCCGTCCCTGTAGTGTGGTGGCATAGCCCTTTCTTCCAGCCACTTGTCCCTTGCAAGCTGCGTCTTGGCAAGAGATGACCCTGCAGGTTTCTTTGAACATCCATAGTCAACAGACTCTTGTTGTCCTTTTCTTTCTTCACATAAGCAGTTTATCATGCAGCTCCCAGGACCTGGAGGGATATTTGCTCCTTAACCGAGATTCTTTGCTTTTAAAAGCCCCATTGTGGATTTGGGGCCCTTAAACTAGGAACAGACTGCCTCCATCTAGACTCGCGTCTCCAGATCTGGAAAGAGCCCCATGGACCCGAAGGTGTTCGGCAGCCTCCCAGGCAGCTCCAGCCTTTTCGGCACAGTGCCTGGATACCAGGGGTTACCAGTGTTCAGAAAGCACAGGCCTAAGGCAGGTCTCCCCCACTCATTCCTTCAGTGTTGCCATTTATGTCATTCTAGAGATGACATGGACTGAGCGCCCAGAGGAGGGCCAGGGGTCAGGTCCCCAGTGCGGCTGGCAAGGCCCTGTCCGAGCCGGCCCTGCCCTGTCACCCCACCAAGCCTCGGTTCCAAGCCCACCCAGCTGACCATTTTCCATTGTCCCAGTCACATCACAATCCCCCGCCCCATCCTTCCCAAATGGGCACACGTGGCCTTCCCATCTGGCAACATGTCACTCCCTCGGGGCACCCTCCGATGCCACCTTCCTCAGGCTGGGTGAGCTAGCCCTGCCTACGGACCCCTGTTCCAGCCCAGCACCCAGCACGCTAGACTAAGGTTATTACAAGGCCTGCCTCCCATGGGTGGGGGGCTCCCTGAGGACAGAGCCCAAGCCTCTCCTCCAGTTCCTGGCAGGGACTGAGGGACAGGAAATGGTGGTGAAATGGGTGAGCGAGGGAGCGAGGGAGGGAACCGTGGGCTGAGGGAGTGCTGAGCCCCGACCACCACAGAAACCCAGCTTGGGAGGTCTCTCCAGGGCCACCGTTCATTTGTCACATTAATAGGCGAGGATTCAGGAGTGAAATGAGACAGATTTCTATCCACGGCATGACTAATGCAGGGGCTTTTTAACTGTCGATTACAAAAATAGCCCGAATGTGTGGAGGCCCCCTAGGGGCGGATGACGTCATGCTAGCCTCTGCAAAGTCTGCTGCTTTTGGGGGGAAGTTACATCGTCACTAGGTATTTGGACTGTGTGGGGGAAAGGGTCCTTGGTGAAGGGGCAGCCTGCTTCTTCCCACCTGCCCAGGTCCCCGAGGCTGCAAGCTCCCCTGGCAAGCAGTGAGCACCCAGCCCCCTGCCTTCCGCCTTGGCGCTCCTGGTACCGAGGGGCTTCCCATCCATCTGCTCTCAGGGGAGAAGGGAAGATGCTCCCCTCGGGGGCCTTCTGAGCAGCCTGGCACTCAAGTCTGTTCACAAAGGCATCTCCTAGCCGCTCTGAAGGGTGCTACAGAGACGAGGCAGGCCACGACCGTCTCAGAGAGCCTCGCCAAATGCCAGCTCCAGCTCCGCTGCAAAATCAAGAGTCACACAGTGAGGTCTCTGCTTTAAAAGAAACTTGGTTGTGAGAGGGGACGTGAGGCTGTTCTATTTTTCCTCCCTCAACAGAAGGGCTTAAAATGCACCCACTCTGCCCCTTCCAATAGACCTGGCCAGCTTGAATGTCTTTTCCCAGGTAAATAAATCCCCAGCAGCCATCACTTGCAAGCTGAACAAGAGGCGCCAGGCTCAACAGCCTTTGCGGGAGAGACAGGAAAGGGAGCTTGCCACCCTGGGACCTCTGGCAACACACACACACACACACACACACACACACACACACACAGTGGGACCAGGGATGAAGCCCCAGCCCCCAGTGTGGCAAGTTTCTGGTGGCCAAGCGACAGCCCTGGTGCCCGCCTTTTAGCGTCTCTGCCCTGCTCACTTCCCAGCTTTCTGGGCTGCCTTGTGTCACCAAGGATGAGGCAGGAGCTAAGTCCCAGGAGAAAAACACCTGTATCATGACTGCCCCCAACCCGGGCCGGTTGGACGGGACTTCACTCCGGAGCAGAGATCCTGGACTTGGGGCAGTGGGGCCTGACTTCCAGACTCAGCCCCTGCGCCAACAGGCTGGGTAACCCCGGGCAGTCCTGCTGACTTTTCTGGCCTCTTCTTCCCTGCTGTCAAGTGGACACACAGCCCGCGGTCAGACCACCCCACGTCGTCCAGGGTCTTCCTGGGTTCTCACTGGCCCGGTGTTCCAGCATGGCAAACCTGGAAGGGTCCACAGAGACCGGCTACTCCATCACTCCCATTTTACAAAGAATGAAACTGAAGCCCAGAGAAGGAAGGGCTTGGTCTGAGGTCCCTCAGCCAGGAAACGACTTCTGTTCATCTCTCTTTTTTTTAAATGAAGCTTTTTATTTTCATGTAAAGGTAGATTCACACATTGTTGTAAGAACTAATTCAGAGAGATGGCATGTCCTCCTTACCCTCAGTGAGACTGAGCTCAGTTTTGAAAGTGAGTCTAAGTCGAGGGTGAAGTGTGTATCTGTGCTAGTGCAGGGCTGGAGGGAACAGGGGAGACAGAAAAGGCTATCGTTCATTCAAAGCCAGGTCTGATATGCTTGGTCCCAAGCTGTAACTGCGAAAAGAATCTCATTTTGCAGCATCCAAGACTATTGAGAAAGTGAGTTCTGAGTAGCCTGTTTTGCCCATTTACCCGGTTGATTCCTCCCAGCCCTTCTCCCATGCCACCCCCTGTTCCTGCCCCCGCTGCCCTGCCTTGAAAGAATGGGAGGCCCCATAAAATGGAAACTGCTGGACAGCTCAGCATCCTCCCCGCATTGGAGACCTCCCAGCAGCCCCTGTGCAGGCAGCCGTTCGCCCCAGCATCCAGAGAGGTCCACCTGGCTGAAACGTGTGCATCGTGAATCACCAGCTTTCGGCGGAAACATCGCTTCTCTCCTGTACCCCTGCTCTCTCCCAAGTCCCCGCAGACAGCCTGATTTCCAGTGCCTGTCATTTATCAAGAAGACCAGCTCTCAACTGTCAGGCTGCAAGGGTCAAATCTCATCTTTATTTCCTCTCAAATTCCTAAATACCCGCAAGTGATTCGAGTTCATCTTGACAGACAACAGGCTTAAGAAACATTTTTGGCTAAAAAAATATATGGCTGTGGCTCTATGTTCCTTGGGCTGGACAAATGGAGTCGCTTTGACAGCCTCTCAAGTACTGATGTAGAGTCAGTTTACAATGCCGTGTTCATTTCTGGTGTACAACATAGCGATTCAGTTATATATATATATGATATATACATATATCATATATACATATATATATATGATTCAGTTATATATATATATATATATATATATTCATTTTTCATATTCTTTTTCATTATAGGCTGTTACAAGATATTGAATATAGCTCCCTATGCAGTTTTCAGAGTTGTAGGCAGCTCTGTCCACCCAGCTTTTGTGTAATCACCGTCAGAAGCGAGCCCCAAAAGGGGTTCTAATGAGTTCACCTAGCTTGTGTAAATGATCTTCTAGTAAATTTTTTTGCTTCCTAGCTACAGGGAACACTGAAAGTGAGCTCCAGGGCAAAGCGAGGTGGGCAGGAAGACCAGGGCCCTGGAGTGGGTGGGACAGATGGTGCTGAGAGAGGAGGGGACAGGTGGGGAGGGTGTGGGGGGTGTATCTAGAGTAGAAGGCCAGCCCCATTCACTCCTCCTGGCCTTGACAGTCCAGGACGGTGCCATCCAATGGCATGTACTGCGATAATGGAAACGTTCTAGATTTGTGCTGCCCAATATGATAGGCACCAGCCAACGCGTCTAGGCTCATGCAACTGAGGAACTGGATTTTTAATTATATTTAACTTTAAATCAAAATAGGCATATGTAGCTAGTGGGTACTGCAGTGAGAGAGTGCAGATCTAAAGTTTGTACAAGCCCAGAACAAACCGCTCAGAATACCTCCCCCCCCGCCGCCCCTAGCCCATGCCACCCCAGCCCCTGCAAGGGGAGCTTCCTTTCCGTAAACATTGGTTTTTCTTGCCAAGGATTTGGTCAGACCCTAAACACAGCTCCATTTTTATAGGCTGAGCAAAGGCACAGCCCAGCCTTGCCAAGCATCTCTTTCTGGGCACGGGGAAGCCACCCGAGCCTGGTGCACACTAGTGGCTGACTCGCCAGCTGCAGCGGGTATGCAGGGCCCAGCCCCAGGGTCAGAGAGCGTAGCTTTACTCAGATTCAGGCTTTGCAGACCTTTAACTACCATCCATGTGGCCTCTCCCGGGGTGGCTAGCGGAGCTTCACTCATCACCTAGGAAGGGCGAAGTGTGTATAGAGGTGAGGGGAAGGCGCAGAAGAGGGGGAGAGGCTTTAGGCTCCCTGGTACCCCAGCCCTGGGTCCCAAGGAGAAGGCTGCTCATTCTACCTCCCTTGGGCACAGCTGATGGAGATGCAGGCACTTCTGCCCTCGCTCAGGAAGGCCGGGACTCCCCTTTTCACCCCGTGGCTCTGACACCCCACACCAGCCAAGGCAGACTCCTAGCTCCTACCAAGGCACCCAGCTTTGGCCTGGACCATGCAAAGCCTGGGCTGGGTGCCGGGGTGGGGGGGGGAAGAGTGAGGGAAAAAGAGAGACCAGGAGCACCGGCATCCAAGGACTCTGACCCAGTGCGGTGGGGAGAAGGGGAAAAGGGAGGCGGAACAGCGGTCCCAGAGGGCAGCTTGCAGGTGGGCTCCAGCGAGCGAAAGTGGACGGGGGTGAGAAAGGGGATGGGAGTCAGACGGATCTGAGCATAGATCTCAGCTGGGCCCTGTGGTAGCTGTGCGTGTGCAGCTAACCCTTTTGTGCCTCAGTTTCCTCATCTGCAAAACAAGTATAATAACTGTCCCTGTGTTTTAGGACTGGCATGGGGGGTTGGCCAAAGAAAAAGTGATGTATAAAGTACCTAGTCCATACCTGGGTAGACTAGGGCCTTACTACAGAGTAGAGCCTCTTAGAAGCATAAAAGAAGGGTGGGCTGCTTCCCACCTGGGCTGAGAAGGGCAGTTTGGACCAGAGCAGTTCAGAGAGAAGTCGAGGTTGTCACTAGGGCGTCTCAAGCAGCCCAAGGGGAGCAGATGACGTCGTGAGAGAGGAGGCTGTGCGCGCAGGCTGAACACAGATCACAGAGGGCTTCGGAAGTTGCATCTGGCTTTGGACTATGGCCTCCGGGCAGTGGGGGCTGTGGGACCATTTGAGCAAGTGGGTAAAACAGCGCGAGCTGGGCTGGAACAATACAGACAGCGGAAAATCAGGAAGGGATTTGAATGGCTCATTCTGCGGGGCTGCTTGGGGAGAAGCCCTGGGAATTCAGAGCCCTGCAAGACTCCCAGGGAAGAGGAGCCAAGCGGAGCCTGCCTTTGTGGCTGCGTGGTCAGCTGAGGAGGACGCTGGCACCGCTGAGCATCTGTTGGCAGAGAAGTGACACCAGGGAGTGGCTGGTCCAGCAGCCGCCAGCACCTTCTGTGCACAGCAGAGAAGGGGCCTGAGCTCTCACTCCTACTGCAGGGCTTCTCTCTTGAAATTCAGGGCCTGCCAAAGTCTTTGCACACAGCCGTCGCCCACAGGGACCTCAGGGACCTGGCTCCGCACCTGAGTTGGGCTGCTACTCCTGCGGCAAGCTGAATGGTCTCTGTAGCCCGAACTCCTCTGGAAACTAGAGAGAATCCGCTTTGGGAGGAGATACTGTAGGGACCCGTTCCTCGGAGGCACGGGGGAGGTAGAGGCAGAGGTGGGATGCCACTGGAGGGAGACTTGGTGGCAGGATCCAGTGTCAGGCATGCAGGGAAGCAGGGGGCGTGGAGCAAATTCAAACATTGGGTCTCAGTCTGGGTCGCTGCCTCCCTTCCCACCGCCTCCATGAGAGCCTCTGCTATTGCTTAGCTCCAACACCTCTGCCTCCTGGGTGCCCACTTCCTGAGCGGCAGGCTGATGGTCGGCCCCAGGGCCTTGGGACTGGGAGTCCCATGTGACCACATGCTCAGTCCTGTGTGCATGTGACTTAGGAGTGAACAGCCTGGGCACGTGCTTGGGGAGCCGCCTGTAGGTGGCGCTGAAGAGGCCTCAGCTGATGTGGTGGGGAGGACTGGGGGCCAGGGAGCCTGGCAGGGGTTGGGGCTCTAGAAAATACCAAGGATGAACCCAGAGGGACTTTGACCTCATTCCCTTCCCTAAAAAGGCCAGTTTTGGGAAAATGAGCATTCCCATTGAGAAGCTAAGATGGGCCCTTCTGGGGAATTGACTTCCCCTGCACACTCCTACGTGGGGAGAGGGTCTTTGCAGGCCAGCACGGGCCCCTGGGACCAAGCCAGCAGGAGCTGGTATCCTCAAGAGGCCCGGCAAGATGCCAAGATGGCATAAGCTCTCATTCTCTGGTAGCAACACACTCGTTTATGGGCTGAGAGAGCCAAGACTTTTGATAGGTCGCTGGGGAATGGGCCTTGCACAGATCTAGAATGTTCTGGTTGATGCCAAGTTATTTTTTGATTTTTGTCTCATGATCAAATCATGCAGCCAAAAATACAAACAGCGTTCCAACTTCTAACATGAGTATCACTTTACCCTGGTAACAGATATGATCATTTAAGAAGTAGGATAAAGAACACTTTTGTGTAACTTTTTTTTTGCATATTCCACAAGACATGCAAAACTGAGAGCTGATCAGAGACGGAGAGACCTACAGGACCCTGAGGCCGACTTCTATACTTTTGAGATGGGGAATATTTGTCTCAGAATAAAGGAAAATACAGGCAGCAGCATCCTTTGAATTTGGGTGGTACCTTAACATCTACAAAACTTTCCACCACCTCTTGAACTTTCATTGACACTGCGAGAGGCAGGCGGCGCAGGGGATAAGAGTAGGTAATTTGGAGCCAGACCCCTAGAGTTGGAAACATACTCATTGTGTGAGCTGGGACAAGTCTCAATCTCTCTGAGCCTCATGGGATGATAATAGAAACTATTTCTTAGGGTTGCCGTCAGAGTTCAGTGAAACAATACATATAACGTGTTGAGAACAGTGCCTGGCGCACACTATGGACTATAAAAGTGTTGGCTACTGCTTTTTAAAAAAAAATCTTATCAGGATCCACAAAAGCCTCTGGAAGTGGGAAGAGCAAGATTATTATCCCATTTGACAGATCATAAAATTGAGGTTCGGTTTGCTTCATTTTATAGAGCTAGTCAGTGCTCAAGCCAGGAATCGATCCTAGATCTTTAGACTATACCTGGGGCCCTTCCCACCAGACTGGCCACATCCTGTGATGACCCCTCCATCTTGCTCACCCACCTCACTTATAAGTAAGGTCAAGGAAATACGTTTTTTTCTCACTCAAGTTGCAGTAAGAAAAATACCACTGTTATAATACTTGCCTAAAGATCCGAGGTGGCTTGCAATGAAGACACAGATTAAAGAGGGCAGTGGGACTAAACCTTTGAGAAGGAGTCGGGAACATTCAAGAGAAAGGAGAGGAGTCATTTTGCTGAGACCCGGGGGTGAGATCATTGGGACCAAAATGCACTTGGCTCTGAGCTTCTTGGCACCCAGAGCACAGGAATGATGGGGCCAGATTCTGACCAGCATCGTCAATAGGGAGAGTTTCTGGATTAAGAAGTGACCAGGGATGGCAGGGGCTGGGAGGGCATCATTGCTAAGCCTGCCCCACAGCTGGGTTGCGCAGACGGAGGAAAGGGAGGCCCAAGCGTGCCCCAAGACTCCTGTCCAGAGATGCCACAGGCTTGCCGATCCAGGCCTGCCCTGGGGCCACCTGTGCTGGAGACCCCAGAGGCAGCTTGGTCACATGAGCTGTCTCCAGCAGGAGCACATTTTAGGGAAGGTATGTGACAGGCCAGTTCCGGCAATACTGCAGATGTCAAGGAGCTGAAAAGTGCTCTTTTTGGAGATGGTCAGGCTGCAGCAGCACAGAGACAGGGGCTATCGGCATCAGCAGTGAACGGAATAGAGTTAGTTCAAAGGGTGTTGGGTGCCCTGTCCTGGTCCAGGCAGGTAGGTGTGCAGGGCTATAAGGAGCGACAGTTCTCTGCCCCTCCACATGCCTCTTCCCTCACCCACCTGGGCCCTGGATGGAGCCCAAGCCTCCTCTCATCTGTGCCAGGGCTGGGGCACTGGGGATGAAAAAACGTTAAAGAGTTGGGAGAGTGGAGAGGCCCCAATGGCTTGGAACTCAGGTATCCTTGCAAGACAGCGCTCATCAAAACACATACATACTGTTAGGGACTGAATTGTATCCCCTCAAATTCATGTTGAAGCCCTGACCTCCAGGACCTCAGAATGTGACCTTCTTTGGAAATAGGGTCATGACAGGTGTAGTTAGGTAAGTTAAGATGAGGTCATACTGGAGTAGGGTGGGCCCCTCATCGAATGTCCTGGTGTCCTTCTACAAGGGGGAAATTTGAACACAGAGACACACAGGAGAACGCTAAGTAAAGATGAAGACAGAGACTGAGGTGATGCTTGTAGAAGTCAAGGAACAGCACAGATTGCCAGGAAACCACCAGAAGGCAGGAGGGAGGCTGGGAACAGATTCTCCCTACAGCCCTCGGAAGGAACCAACTGTGCCCACATCTGGACCTTGAACTCCAGCCCCGAGAACTGGGAGATAGTACACTTCTGTTGTTTAAGCCTCCCAGTTCGTGGTTACTTTATTACAGCAGCCCAAGCAAACTAATACACACGTGCGTGCGTACACACACACACACACACACCCCACCGCCTCCATATAGGTATTAATTCCCTTTTCAGGCCTGCAACACAGAGAGACACATTTCCTGGAGAAGCAGGGCACAGCAGGGGCTGTGTGTGTGCAAAACATTAGCTGGGGTTAAGTCGACTTCCCATTTCTATTTCACGTTGACACAGATGCAACATGAAAACAAACCCCGCCTTTGCATGAAGCTCCATAGACGCCGGGACACTTCTACATTCACAATACTGCTTAAGCCCCTATCAGCACAGAGTCGGGGGCGCTACCATCCCAAGTTTCCGGACCAAGACAAGGTGAACCTGACAGATGGGAGGCTATGTGACTACGAAGGGCGAGGCCGCCTAATGTGTGAATATTCCTGCACCGGGTGTGGGTGCAGAGGTAGCGGGCACCTACTGGGGAGGGCAAGGCTGGGTTTTTAAGAAAAAAGCCCACTTGACTTCTTAGCACTTCTCCTTGAGTGTCCTTCTGGCCGGCATGACATGATGACGCTCTGCCTGCTTCATCTGTGATCAGCATCGCCACCCGGGCTCATTGTGACTGCCTTTTCCTTTCCCCTGGGACGGTCTTCTCTCCTGCTGGGACAGCAGTCGACAGGAATCAAAGCCTCTTTCATGTTCTTTATCTCATGTTAACTCACCGAGCTCTAAGGAGGAAGGCCGGGCATGTACCAATGAGGCAAAGAAAGGGGGAGTGGCTTGTCCATCATCACTGAGGTAGCTGGGGCTCAAATTTCGGTCTTCGCATTCAGCGTTATGTTGATAACAATGAGTTTCAATTGCTAAGCACCTACTAGGAGCCAAGCACTGCCCTGGGTACTTGGTGGACGCTCTCATCGAACCCTTCCATTTCCCAGAGTGGGAGCTAAGGCTGAGAGAAGGGAGGCAACCTGCCTAAAATCAGAAGGTAGGTTGGTGGGAAGGCCGGGAGGCACCTGCAGTTCTGGTTGACTCTGTCACCTGGCTGGACCTGATCACCCAACACTGTCCCCTCTGGGTGACCACCAGAGATGAAGACTTGAACAAGTGGCCAGGCTGACAACTTGTTCCCAGTCCCCCCAGTAGATGCCTGAGAGGAACGTCCCCAAATGCCCATCACCCAGCTGGTAGACCAGTAATCCATGCAGTAAGTCCCCCTGGCTCGGGGCCCAGCTCCTGAGGGCTATTTAGAGACAGCCTCATTCCCTCCTAGTAACTCCCGAAACTTGAGGGCTGGCTCTCTTGGGGGCTTGTGAAGAGCAACCACCCAGGAATGCTCCAGTGACACCTTCCCTCTTGCTCAGAGCTGGCCTGGAGCCCAGCTGGCATAAACCATTGCCCAGTGCAGGTGACAGGAACCCTGGCAAATGAGTCATCCTTGGAACCTTTCCGGGCTTGACAAAAAAGGGTTCGTGGAAGCAGCTGTCACTCTGGCCTAGGACACTTCCCTCTGCTGAGGGGAGGAGGTACCCAGTGGCCCCACCTGCTGGAGTTGTCGGTGCAGCTCATCCGCCTGTGACATGAGAAGTTAGCCCTAGAGGATAGTCAAGGGGACAGAGGAAATTCTTCCTAGAGAGAAACACATCATTTCCTCTAAGAATTGTAAGCTCTGGAGATTTGCAAGGGAACAGCACGGATGCTAAATTAACATGCTGGGGAAGAAGGCAGGTGCCAGGCTAAACAAAGAAATGTGAGTACGTACATAGAGAACACGCTTCTTTATTTCCACAGGGAGACACAGATGTATATGAACAAGGATGTTGAATGCCAAGAAATCAAATAATGACATAAACATCACAGTAAACACCAAAGCCCCAGAATTGGCTGCAATCATTTGCTATGGAAGGAACAGAGGACTCTGATTTCTTCAGCCCCCGAAACCTTCATGAAAGACAGCTGCTTTGGGACATGACACTCTAGATGAGAAGCTCTGGACACTGGAAAGAAGCCCTAGGAAGGCATTATAAGTGCTAAAGGCACAAGATCAAGGATAGGAGCTGGGGCTCATATTCTGGGCAAGGAGCTCTGTATTAAGTCTTCAGGCAAGTTGGCTTCTTAACTCCAAGGGGCACACATACCTTCAGAAGTGGTAGTAGACCTGGTGGGGAGACGGGGGCCTAAAGAGGACAGCCTCATCATGTGATCCCCCCACACAAGAGGAAAGGTCCTTAGTGTATGGCATGGGAGGACATAGATGTGAGTGGCTGCGCCCATCCAGGCTTTTGCCCAGCTTCTGCCTGCTGGCCAGATAGGCACAGATGGGCCAGTTGCAGCAATGCCACAATCCTGATTCGGGCCTGTGGTAGATATCTATCTCTTTTTGGCTTCCCAGCATCTGAACTCCACTCCCAGGTTTGAGAAACCTGAAGGCATCAGTTACTCACTGCCCCAACTTCCTTTTGAAGCTAGTGCATAGTGTATGACTGAGGCTTAAGCCATTAGATTTGTAGGGGCGGGGTGGTTGATGCTAATGCTGAAGAGAAGCAGGGCCAGCAGAGAATCTGCCACGGCATCCCGTTTCCTGGAGCAGCTGTACCAGTGATGCCAGAGGCCATCAATGGTGATGTTAGTGGACAAACTACAAGGACTACTACTCAGTGTGCCAATGGAGGTGTCCTAACCAGACTAATTCTGTACCATGATTTTGTCTGTGGATCTGGCCACATGGCCAACAAGCCTCCTTCTCTAATCCTCCCAGAAATTCTGTGAGCTACCCAATATCCTTCCTATAAATTTCTTTATCTAAAGTCCCCACATGTTACACTCATTTTTCTGATTCTGTGTTCTTTCGGATATTACCCCCATGGTCCATATTATCTTATTAGATCTTTAATATTTTAGAGAGACTTGATTTTTAATGTTTTAACTAGAATTTCAATTTCTCTTTAGTGGAAGGGCTAATCTTCCCCTATCAAAAGTGGAAGCCTCAACTTTTCAACTCTAAGTTCCACATCAAGGTCAGGCAGCCATGAGCCAGGGATTCACCAAGCATCTAGTACAGCCCTCATCACATTTCTTTTTCATTGTCCATTTATCATTTTAATGGGGACCCTTTGAGTAAATGAACAGGGTCCAATTTATTCTACATCCTCAGCACTCAGCACAGTACCTGTCTCAAAACAAATACTCAGGAAATGCTGCTAGAATTAATGGAGTACTTAGGCTGTGCTTCTTAGAAGAGAGATTTGTGTTGGACCTCAAAGGGTGCCTGGGTTGTGGAGCGAATAGGGAAGGATATAGTCCAGGTTCTCAACAAGGATTTATTGGTCCTCTATCAATCAAGGTTCTTAGTTGTAAGCAACAGAAACTAACTCTGGATGATTTTCTAAAGAAAGAATTAATGAACTGGAAAATAAGTTAGAAGAAAATAGACAGAATATGCACAGAGAAACAGCTGAACAGAAAGAGATATAGAGGATAGAATAGATCTAACTTATGTGTAATTGGTATCCAAGGAAGAAAAAGGAAAGAAAAGAGAAAATGGGAGTAGAAGAAATATTTGAAGAGCTAGTGGTTAAAGTCTTTCCAAAATTGATAAAAGGCATCAAACCACAGATTCAACAAGGATGAATTCAGAGAAAACCACACTAAGGCATATTACAGTAAAATTGTTGAGATAAAAGACAAACAGAAAATATCAAACACAGCCACAATTAAATTATGTGATGTTTGGGATTTACTTTGAAATGATGCAATGTTACTGAAAGAAGTTGGTGGGGTTATAGATGAAAATATATGGGGAGTTTTCACTTCCAAAAGTGCTGAGATAATTGGTAGCAGAGGAGCCCTCCTACAGTAAACAATCATAAAACTGGAAAAATATATGAGGCAATTGCTTTCAGGCATTATAAATTTGACTTTAGGCAACAGATAACACAAGACTTCAATCCCTGAGAGCAAAGGATGAGCTCCACAATTGCTCCAGTTCTCTGCATGGGGAAAATTCCCCAGTTGCAGGTAAGCAAACTAGAATCGAAGTAGGATATGGTGGTCCTACTGAGGTGAGGACACAGAGATCAGAGTTAGAGGAAGCTAAAATGGTTGTGATCTTTGGGATAGGGTACTAGAGGCGAGAGAGCTACAAGTGGGAGTAAGCAGCAAAAGTCCATGCATCAGTTCTCTAGACTTGTCATAATAAACTACCACAAACTGGGTGGCTTAAACAAATATATCTTTTCACAATTCTGGAGGCTGGAAGTCCAGTCCCAAGGTGTGGGCAGGGTTGGTTCCTTCTGAGGGCTGTGAGGGAAGGATCTGTTCCAGGCCTCTCTCCTTGGCTTGTAGATGGCCATCTTATCCTTATATCTCTTCACATCACCTTCCATCGATAGGTATCTCTGTGCCCAAATTTCGTCTTCTTGTAAGGACACCAGTCATATCAGATTCGGGCTCATCTTAATGACCTCACTTTAATTTGATGACTTCTCTAAAGAACTTATCTCCAAATAAGGTCACCCTTGGAGGTGCTAGTGGTTAGGACTTCATCAAGTGAATTTGGAGGGAAAACAATTCAACATATAAAAGTCCATATGGGATGCCCTGAAAGTCTTTGGCTGAGTCTGGGATATAAATAGGCAGGGCAAGATATCATCTGTGATGTCACGTATACAATAAAAAATTACTAAACATACAAGGAACCATGAAATTGTGATGAGCAGTCAATTGAAATCAACCTTGAGATGGTCCAGTTGTTGGATTTAGCAAAGACTTTAAAGCAACTATGAAAGAATATATTCTAAGAATAAAAGGCAAATATGGTATTGATGAGTGAAATAAACAGAGAATTTAACCAGAGAAATTGAAACTATCCAAAATAACCAAGTGAAACTCTAGAACTGAAAAAGGACAATAACTGGACTGAATAATTCTCTGGATGGGATTAATAGCAGTTTGAAAAAGACAGAAGACAGACTCAGTAACTTTGAAGACAAATTAACAGAATTAATCCAACGTGAAGAACAAAGAATAAAACTGAAAAAAATGAACAGAACCTCAGGAACCCTGAGAAATCCAATAGTATATTATGCATTCAAATTATAGTCTCATAAGGAGAAGAGAGTGAGAATGAGGTAGAAAAATATGTTAAGAAAATAGTGGACAAAATTTTCCAAAAGTTTGATGAAAATTATGACTTACAGAACCAAAGAGCTCAGTGAACCTCCAGCAGAATAGATAGAAAGAAAACTATGCCTAGCCATATGATAGTCAAACCATTGGAAACCAAAGGTAACAGAAAGTCTCAAAAGAAGTCAGGAGAAAAATATATACATTATCTACAAGGGAACAATGATACACACAGTTTTGGAGCAATTGTATATCCATAGGCAAAAAAAAAAAAAAAAAAAAAAATTCACCACACAGTTCTCTCATGCTGCCCTTTCATAGCCACATCTACTTCCTTCCTTCCTCTACCCATCTTTCACCCCAGCAATCTGTTCTCCATTTCTATAATTTTGTCATTTCAAGACTGTTGTATAAATGGAATCACATATATAAAAAAGTCAGTCATATATGGGATTGGCAGTTTTGATTTAGCATAATGCTCTGGAAATTCATTCAGGTTGTGGCATACATTGATAGTTCTTTCCTAGTATTGCTGAGTGGTATAGATGTATCACATGGTATAGATGTATCACAATTTGTTTAACCATCAACTTTTTGAAGGACATCTGAATCATTTTCAATTTTAGGCTATTATGAATAAAGCTGCCATAACATTTGTGTACAGGTTTTGTATGGACACAAGTTTTTATTTCTGTGGGATAAATGCCAAGAGTGCAATTGCTAGATTGCATAGTAGTTGCATGTTTAGCTTTTTAGGAAATTGCCAAACTATTTTCCAGAATTTCTGTACTATTTTATGTTCTAACCAACAACATGAGTCATTCAGTTTCTCTGCACTCTCCCCAGCATTGGTGTTGTCACCATTTTTCACTTTAGCTATTCTGACAGGCTTGTAGCAATATATCATTGTGGTTTTAACTTGCATTTCCTAGATGGCTAAAGATATTGAACATCAATTTTGATTCACCTATATGTCTGAACATATATTTTTGTATAGATTTCTTAGTGGTTACTCTAGGTATTACATTATATATTATATTATTAATTATATATATAAAATGTAACATGGTGTAATATAAATGTATAAATTATATATGTTATTTATCAGTCTACAGGTGCCAATATTTACCAGTTTGAGTGAAGTGTAGAAACTTTACTTCCTCTTACAGCTGTTTACTCTCCCCCATTTATAATATCTTAAAATATTTCCTCCACATACAATTAGAAGTACTTGAAACTCTTAATGATTGCTTTAAATATAAAACTTAATTTAGAAAACTCAAGAGAAGGAAAGTGCATTATATTTATCCATACTTTTGCTCTTTCCATTTTGCTTTCTTCCTCACTGATGTCTAAGATTACTTCTTTTATCATTTCTCCTCTGTTTGGAAAATTTCCTTTAGTCATTCTTTTAAGATAGGTCTATTGGTGACAAAAATCTCTCAGTTTCCTTCATCTAAGAACGTTTTGATTTCCCCCTTCATTCCTGAAGGAGAATTTTACTGGATATAAGATTTTGGGTTGGCAGAGCTTTTTTTTCCCCCCAGCACTTAAAAAATGTGCAACTTCCTTCTAGCCTCCATAGCTTCTTATGAGAAATCTGCTCTCTTTCAAACTGTGCTTCCATATAGTCATCATTTCTCTCACAGATTTCCAGATGCTTTCTTTGTCTATAGTTTTCAGAAGTTTAGTTATAATATCTTGGCATGGACTTCTTTGGGTTTATACTGTTTGGAATTTGTAGCTTCTTGGTAGGTTTATGCCTTTTGTCAGATTTGAGGTATTTTCAGCCATTATTTCTTTGAGTGCTTTTTCAGCCCACCCCCTTTCTCTCTCCTTCTGGCACTCATACAACACAAATGTTAGATCTTTTGTTTTAGTCCTACAGGTCTCTAAGGCTCAGCTAATTTTTTTCTGTCTATTTTTTCTCTATTGCTCAGATTAGAAAATTCTTATTGTATCTTCAAGTTCACTGATTCTTTCTTCTGTTCTCTCCATTTTCCTGTTGGACCCATTCATCAAGCTCTTTATTTTGGTGACTATATTTTTAAGTTCTAAAATACCCATTTTGTTTTTCTTGATGTCTTCTAGTGTTGGCATCAGTTGATTGTCTTTTTCATTCAGTTTGAGATCTTCCTTGTTAATATGATGAGTGATTTTGAATTAAAACCTGGATATTTTAGGTAGTAAGTTATGAGACTCTGGTTCTTATTTACACATTGTTTCATCTGGCTTATTCTGACACCAGTGCAGCGCGGAAAGAGGGGAGAAAGTGCCACTTCTTTACTAACAAATGGGGTAAAAGTCCAGGTTTCCTATTCAGTCTCTGTTGCTATTGAAGGTAGGGGGCTCCTTGTTATTGTTGGGCAGGGGTGGGAACTCCAGCTCCCCACCATACTTCGTCTAATACCACCATGGTTGGAATATGTAATAGTGCTTTGTGACTGCTCCCCATATGGCCTCCACTACCACCACAGAGGAGTGGCCTTGTTACTATTAGGTGGGAGTGAATTTCCTGAATCCCCACTAGGCCACAGCAGGGAGCCTCTGGGGTGCCTCATTACTCCCTCATAGGGTTGGAAGTTCAGGTGCCCGACATGGTCTCCACTGACACTATAGTGGGAGGAGGTGTCTTGCTACTGGGTGCAGTGAATGAAAGTCTGAGCTCCCCACTCAGCCATCTCTGAATCTCATTAGAGTCAGCCAGGGGTGGAAAATCTAGGCTTGCCATTCAGCCTTTGATGGTGTGGGTGTGCATGGGGCCACAGTTTTTTTCCTTTGTTATTTGGCTCAAGTAGATTAGTCATTGTCTAAAAGTTTTCTGTCTTACTAGGCTGCCCCTAGATTGAGTTGTTCTGTATTTTTATTGTAATGGCAGTTACTCCAATCTATCTTTGTGTAAAATTCACAGAAATATATACAAAAATGTCAATTTACAAATAAAAATTTTAAAATGAAGAGCAAAATTGTAGGAGTTACATTGCAGACATAAAGACTCACTAAATAAATAAATAAAGACTGAATAATCAGAAATGTGTGATATTGGTGTAAGGATAAATAAATGAATGGAAAAGAATAGAAAGTCCAGAAATACCCTCACACACATTTGGCCAATTGATTTTCAACAAAGTTGCCAAGGTAATTCAATGGGTGATAGCATAGACTTTTAAAAAATGATGTGATTACAACTGAATATTCATATGGGGAAAAATGAACCTCAACCCTCATCATATACCACATGCAAAAATTAACTTGTAATGGATCATAAATCTAACCATAAAAGCTAAAACTATAAAAAAAATTCAGAAGAAAACAGGGAAATATTTGCAAATTTGGGACAGGCAAACATTTTCTTGTTAGAACACGGAAAGGATGAACCATATTTTAAAAAATGATATATTGGATCTCATCAAATTTTGCTCTGTGAAAGAACCACTAAGAAAATTGAATAATAAATGTGCAAACCATAAATCTGCAAAAGGACTTACATTCAGAATATACAAATTACACTTGCAACTTAATAATGAGACAAGGAAGCCAATTTAAAAATGGGCAAACAATTTAAATAGACACTTCACAAAAGAAGACATATGAGTGGCCAATAAGCACATGAGAATATACTCGCCATTGTTTGTTATCAGGGTAATACATATTAAAGCACAATGAGATACCACTTCACACCCACTTGAATAGCTAAAATGGAAAACCTGACAATAACAAGTGTTGATAAGGATGTGGAGCAACTGGATCTCTTAAGCTTTGCATTGTGTGAATGCAAAATGGCATGATCACTTTGGAAAATCTTTTGGCAGTTTCTTGTAAAGTTTAACATATACAAATCATACAGCTTGGAAATTTCATTACTAAATATTAGCCAAAAGAATTGAAAACATATGTTCACTTAGGCATTTATAAACAAATGTTCATAGCAGCTTCATTTGTAATAGTAAAAAACTGGAAATAACCCCAATGTTGCCAATAAGTGAATGGATAAACCAGTTGTAGTAGATACACAATATGGAATACCACACAGCATTGGAAAAAACCAAACTTCTGATACAAGCAACAACATGAATGAGCTGAAAAAATTGTGATGCGCAAAAGAAACATGGGACAAAAAGAGCACCTGCTGTGTTGTTCCATTTATATGAAATTGTACAAAAGGCAAGGCTAATCTATACTGACAGATCAATTCTTGCTTGGGGCTGAGGTGGGAGGGGTTCAGCAGCAAAAGGGCACAAGGGATCTTCTTGAGGTAATGGAAATGTTCTATATCAACAACATGGATCAATCTTGCAAACAATAGAAAATGCATATTGCATGATTTCATTTATGTTAAGTTAAAAAAAAAATAGACACATCTAAAGTATACTGCTTAAGGAGCCATACTTTAGTGGTAAAAGTAAGAAGATAAGCAAGGAATTGACTACTGGAGAAACTGGGCTAATGGTTTCCTATAGTAGGGAATGGGGATGCAATGCTTGGAAAGGGACATGTATGCCATGTCTGAGATGCTAGCAATGCTATCTTTCTGATCTGGATGGTGGATACATGAGTGTTTACAGCAATTTGTTCATCTGTAATGCTTTGGCTATGTACTTTTTTGTTTGTGTATTATATTTTACAATGAAAGACATTAAACTAAAAACAAGAACAAAAATGGTAATGGAAAGAAAGGCAAGGTGAGGGAGGCTGGTACAGGGGATGAGGTCGGGAGAGCTGAGAGCTGCACGGAGCAAGCAGCAAGGGCTGTGGGACTGGGCCTGTGAAGTAGTTCTAGGGCAACCTTTGAACTTGCTGGGGGCAGATGGCCAATGCATCTTAACTGCTGTCCCATTGCATAGCCAGCATGGGGATGGGCATACAGTATACTCACCTGAGGCTTGTGCATACATTGGTGGTATTAGGGTGTACCATTAAGACATGCCTAAATCAGAGCATACTTCCAGGGGCCTCCTACCAAAAAGCATCAGACTTGAAGGCTAGGGACCTGGGCCAAGGCATCAGCAATGTTGTTTCTAGCTACATGATCTTGGACAGGTCATTTCGCCTCTCAGTATTAGTTTCCTTATTACTAGCCCTGGCTATGAGGGGCAGCGGGAGACAGAATGGATATATCCATACATCTATATCCTTCTGCATCCAAACCCAGCCTTTACGAATGGCCAATGCAGTAAAGTCTTGAAGTAGGAACATCAAAGTTCTCAACTTAAGGCAGTCAGTTGGTTCCCCTACATCTGGTCATCCCTGGGTTTAGATGCCCCTGGGTGTGAATCAGCTTGGCGATGTGAGGGACTGTGTGCCAGCTCTTCCAAGCTGAATATCTGAAAAGCTGCTAATTATGAAGGAGTAGCAGGAAAGAAGTGGGAAGGTATGAAAGTCAAATGCTTTGAGCCTCTGCTAACTTCACTGCACACAGTCCCAAGGTATAAATTACCCATGTGTCAGGCTTGAAG
Source organism: Camelus bactrianus (assembly GCF_048773025.1). NCBI lineage: Eukaryota > Metazoa > Chordata > Mammalia > Artiodactyla > Camelidae > Camelus > Camelus bactrianus. The sequence continues at coordinate 114,013,333 of NC_133575.1, read as the reverse complement.
GTGGGGGGAAGTGCCAGGCCAAACAGAACCTCAGCACCAAAGGAGGGTGCATGAGATGGGGATCACCACAGCTGCCTCCAATCACGTACTCTGCTACCTCTGGACTCAAGGGGGCGCTGTCTGGTGGTGGGGGTTAGGGAGCTTTCTGCCTCCAGGTGCCCTGACAAGACCAATGGACATTCCAGCTATGAACTTGGGACAAGCTTCCTTATCCTGTTTGGGGAAAGATGCCCACTTCCTTTGGTTCATCTGAGAGAAAAGTTCTGGATTCACCTCGGTTCATCGATAGGCTAGAACCATTTGCAAACTGAAGACTTAAGATGAGGGCTGGCAATATAGGAATGGCAACAATGGACCAGATGCTACAGCCTTATCCATTTCAAAGGTTCAGGAATAGCCAGCTGTACCATGGAAGGATCCAGGCTTGTTTTTAATAACATGTCATAGTCCTGATCAGGCATCAAATAGTACCAGCACCTGTTTTCTTCTTGTCCCTGTTCCTCATATATATATACTTTTATTCTCAAGTAGATGCAGGAGTCCCCTGCAAATAGTATTAGCTTTGGGGAGAAATTATTTGCTTATTCCCCCAACACACACACACACACACACACACACACACACACACACTCACACACACTATTCCATTTGGAGATGTGGAAATGTGAAAACAATAAAACTATGATCAAGACATTTTTAGAACAGAGAGAGCAAGAGGGAAAGGGAGAAAAGTGAGAATCCAGAGTGCAGGTATATTCAGGTCCTTTGAAAAGCAGAATACATAGAAGAGGTCAATGACAAAATTAAAAAGATAGTAGTAAGAATTTATAGAACTTGGTATCTGATAACATAGAAGGAAAAATTAAAGATAAATTTGTGGTTTAAAAAAAGACATTTTTAAAGAAAGAAATCACTCAAATCCCATCACCCTTATATTTGAGCATTCACTGTGCAGAAAGTGTTTGTAAGTTGCAAGATCACAACTGCATAATGGCACGTACGATGGCGCCTTTCCCTTTACCAAGCCTTCTGTTCCATGTATTCTTCAGCCTGCTGCAGGTTTCAGAATGAGCATATTAAATGGCCTCATAATATGCAATGGAATGGATATGCCATAGTTTAATTGACCACCCCTTATTGTTGGGCAACTCATTTGTGCCCAGCATTCTATTATGACAGCCAGTCTCGTAATGAACATCTTCCTGCATGTATCTTCTCAATTCTGTTGAAATGCTTCCTGAGAAATAAAATCTCAGGAGGGAGAATTATTGGGTTCAGGGGTAGGAACAGTCCCAGAGCTCTTGCTTCAGTTGACCAGGCTGCCTTCCACAGGGGTGGACCCCTTTCTGAAATGCACGTCCCCTCCACAGTAGCCAGCCTTCCCCATCAGACCCCCAAAGCCATCCCCCGCACTTTTGGGGCCTTAGTTACTGCCTGTTTTGTGGGGATCAACTTCTATTTGCTCTCTGGGTGCCCTGCACCATGGTTTCAAAACAATGCAAACTTGTTTTGGGAAACAGACTGAGCCGATGTGGAATATGCTCTGAGCTCCAACAGCTGAGAGTCCACAATAATTATCTTTGGGAGATGCCAGGCTTGGGAAGTAAGGAGCAGATGCGTTGGTTTCTCCGAACCTGCATGGCAGAGAACTTTCCCCCACACCCTGACGAGAGAACCACAGGACTACCAGGCTCCCTTCAAGCACTCACTAGGTGCCGGGTCCTGCCATGAACCGGAAAGGCCCTTGCCCTCAAACAGCCTACCCCCCTGGTAGAGCCAAATGAGTAAACAACTAAAAAGGATTCAATGTGGGGTCATGGCCGAGAGCAGGTGCCTTGGAAACCCAGCCAATGGGGTTGGGAGCCCAGCTTTGCCACCTCCTTGTTGCGTGGCCTTGAGAAAGTTGATCAATATCCTATTTTTTTTTTTTTTGGCCTTGGTTTCTCCATCTACAAAATAGGGATAATATCAAGACTGAGCCCTGCTGGGTTGAGGTGAGGGGTCAGGGAGTCAGTGCGTGGAAAGCACGCAGCGCAGCGCCTGACCTGGAGGAAAGGAAGTCTTCACTAAATCTCAGCTACTCGTAGTGGCGTGCTGTTACTAAAACAAGGCAGAAAGTGAACCATTTCAGACAAAACCCCAATCTTCCTGCCCGGGGGTATCAGGAAATACTTTTTACCCTCCCCTCCAGCCCCGGCAGTGACAGGAGCTGGGAGACACCAGCAGACAAGAGCATCCAGTCTCTCCCACCAGCCTCAGGACAGGAAAGCCTGTTGGTGAACTCCAGTGAGCAGCCTTGAAGTGGCTGGAGATGAGATGGCCTCAGTGACTTGGGGCTGCCTGAAAATCCATTCCCAGAAGCTTCCACTGTCTCTGCCTATGTTATTTCTACCAGGAGGCAAAAGTAATGTGGCCCAGCTGACTAGTCTTTCCCAAGTGCTAAATTGGCCTAGTTGATTAGAAAAACACAGCCCTGGGCTGACAGCCTTGCCAGCCATCAGTGCTAATGCGAGGCCCAGCCAAGGAATACAGGAGGCCAGGCCCCACGCCCAGTGCCACGAAGCCTTCTGCCTCGTCCAGTACATGATCCAGAGATATCAAAGAACTGATTTAAAAGCAGAGCTACTTAGAGTCGACATTTACAAGTGCCAGCGATGCCTTATATGTGATGAAAGGAATATGAGTGGGGCAGCTTCTCTTCCTGCCACCCTCGAGTCCCAGGGTAAACTTTCCCAGAGGAACTGTCAGTTGAGAATGGCCTTGAACTGACATGGCCGGCAGAACAGGCACACAGGCCATGGAAGTACCCATTGTTACCGTGGTTAGCATCCTCTCCCCATCAAGGCTTATACTCATTTCTTTCTAAGAACAATCCACTCTCCTCTTGTAGCTGGGAATCTATTGTCTGCATTCCAACTAGCCTCTTTCAATTCAATGTTCCCAGTTCTTATTTCACCCCCTGTTTAATGCCCATTATCTGAGCACCTACTGTGGCAGATGCAGACCTGAGACAGATTCATCCTCGTTCCCCAAACAGTAACTGCAGCAGAATCACCACCTACCAAAGCAGTAAAGGCCCCAGATAATCATCCACTCCAGCATTTCCCAAAGATGCACCACACATAGTGGTCCCATAGATGCTCAGTGGTCTCATAGATGCTCAGCTCCAAAAGGGTTGTGTGTTGACAAAAGTTTAAGTAAAGCTGAGTGGAGGAAAGTCAGCAAGCTTTCTTGATTGTCTGACTTCCCAGAGCCTGTGACCTGCCAAGATGCACTGTGACGTTCCCATAGGGGCTGGAAAACGCAGCATTGCCCAAACATATTGTACTCCAGACCCATGTGGAAAAAGCATTACATGAGATTAGCAGTCCAGAAAACACCTGTTGGGATACACAGAACTATTCCATTCCCTTATTTTTCAGATGAAGAGGCTAAGGCCCAAATTAAAAAAGGGACTTAGTTCACCCGGAGAGTCTGTGGCTAGGTCACGCTAATTCAGCTTGTAGCATTTTCAAAAGGGCGGTCTCTAAAATGCCCCATTTTTCAGATTGGGGAGCCACTAGAGGGTTTTAAACATGGGGCTGATATGGTTGAATGAGCATTTTAGGTAAGTCATTCCGGCTGATGTGTAGAGGAGCATGTAAAGGTAGCCAGTGAGAGGACAACTATACATGAGAAATGAAGAAGACCTAAATTCAAGCAGTGGTGGGAGTGCTTTCAGGGAGGAGATAAATCCAGGAACAGTTAGAAAGTAAGATGGCAGGACTTAGTGGCTGATGGAGTGGGAGAGAGGGAGGAGTTAAGGGTGATGCTGAGAAGTCTTGCCTGGGTAACCAGGTAGATGCTGGTGCCACATGATGGAGAAAGAGCTGGGGTTAGATGGTATTTAGGATTTCCATTCCAGTGGAAATGCTCAGTGTAGATTTCCAACAAGCATTTGGCTTTATGGGGAGAGGTTCAGGCTAGAGACCAAGATCAGGGAGATAACTGCATATGGATGGAAATTAAAGCACAAGAATGAAAGAAATGGCCCAGGGAGAACCTGTAGAGTGACTAAAAGCAATGGGCTGGGGCCTCCAAAGAGTCTCCAAAGAAGTCATCATCTAAACCTTACACTTCTTTGAGGTTCCTCTCAAATAGCACCTCCTCCAGGCAAGGAATGAAGCCAGAAGAACACAAGGTGCCGAGTGGATTTAGAGGACAAACAATTCACCAAACACATGATTAAAAGAATAATAATAAAAAAAAAAGCCACAGATTCTGCTTCCACCAATGAACAAGTAAATTCTTATCAATCTTACTGCAGATAAAACTAAAACCTCAGAGAATACACAAACAAAACAAAATAAAAACATACTACCTGAATATAGTAGGGAGAGAGTGAAAGCAGCAGATACCAGAGGGGAGTAAACACATGGAAGAAGATGACACTGGGTCACTTTCCCGTTTTTTATGGTGTTTAGCTTTGAGGACAGGACCCACTCTGCACCATGCAGGGCAGCTAGCTAAAACGCCAATGGAAAACATGCAGCCTTTCTAGATTGAAAACCTGAGCATAGAGTTCAGAGCAACCACAGTTAGCTGAATAGTAAGCAGGAAGTCCCCCAGAGGAGAAAGCCAGAAAGAAAGACTAAATCTTATGTATAAACTATACCCAACTCTCTGCTGATCTCAAACCATGCATGTGTGGGACAAACTTCAAGAAGTCAAGTGTATGGATTTTTTTTTCCTGACACCAAATACTGTGTCATTCCTAAACAACAACCAATTCTCCAGTTCTCTAACACCACTTGGGTGCTCTACAATTCAATTCAATTCAATTCAATTCTGACACTAACTACCAGAGTGAGTGTCCAATTCTACAAGGTTAAGGGCTTCATTCCCTAAGCCTGCCCTCACTTCGAATATTAACCACAAATGAGGTGCTCAGATAACTCACACATCTGCCCAGATAATTACAAATTTGGGGGTTCCCATGACACCCCTTCAGTTATGATAATTCACTGGAATGACTCACATAATTCAGGAAAGTGCTTCACTTACAATTACCAGTTTATTATGAATATATAACTTAGGAACAGCCAAATGAAAGAGATGCCCAGGGCAAGGTATAGGGAAGGGGAAGAATGGACACAGAGATTCCATACCCTCTTCAAACACATCACCGTCACAGTACATCCAGGTGTTTACCAACCTAGAAGTGCTCTGAATCTCATTGTTGAAGAGTTTTTTTTTTTTTTATCAAAGATTCTTTACTTAGACACGAATGATTGAATCATTGGCTGTTGGTGATTACATTCAATCTCCAGCCTCTCTCCCCATCCCTGGAGGTTGAGGGGTGGAGCTGAAACTCTCAACACTCTAATAAAGTGGCTGGTCTTTCTGGTGACCAGCCCTCATTCTGAGTCATCTCATTAGCATAAATTCAGGTAGGATTGAAAGGAACTCATTCTGAATAACAAGCGACATTCCTATCACTCAGGGAATTCCAAGGCTTGTGGGTGCACCATACCAAGAATCAGGGGCAAAGACCAAATATTTATTTTTATTATACCATATTAAGCTAAGACTGAAAGAACTGAACTACAATTTAAGCTGCTGTCCAGCACAGGGGAGAAATAGCTTGCAGTCTGAGTCTAGCCAATCTAATTGCCTGCTAACACAGATGAAACAAACAAACAAACAAAAAATCAACATTCATCATAGGAACAGAACAGAAGCAGGATCCCCTCACACAAGAAGAACCAGAAAAATGTGAGAAAAACTCAAGAGAAAAGGTACTCAACTGAGATGACCCAGATGTTGGAATTAGCAAACATTTTAAAAGCAGCTATTATAGTTATGCTGAAGGACATAAAGGAATATGCTTGTAATGAGTGAAAAGAGAAAATGTCAGCAAAGAAATAAAAATTATAATAAATGAATATGCTTGTAATGAGTTAAAAGACAGAAAATGTCAGCAAAGAAATAATAATTATAATAAAGAACTAAATGGGAATTTTAGAACTGAAGCATACAATATCTGAAATAAAAAATACTGAGTAGACCTAACAGCATAATAGAAATGACAGAAGAGTCAGAAGACATGAAGTTAGATTAATAGAAATTATTTTTCTGAAGAACAGAGAGAAAATATTAAAGAAAAACCTCCAGAGCCTCAGGGATCTATGGGAAATTGTAAAAATATTATATATATATAAATATTATATATATATATAGTGTCCCAGAAGGAGATGAGAGAGAATGAACCAGAAAAAGTATTTATTTGAAAATACAATGGAAGTAAACTTCCCAAATATTGTGAAGGACATAAAATCACAGATTTAAGAAGCTCAATGAATCCCAAGCAAGATAAACACAAAGAATATCACACCTACCACATCATAGCCAAATTGCTAAAAATCAAAAATAAAGATAAAATCTTAAAGCAGCTAGAGGAATATGACATACAGAGGAACCACAATTCAAATAATGAAGAAAGTTCTTCAGGCTGAAGAGAAATGATACCAGATGGAAAGTCGGATGTACAGATCACATAAAGAGCATTGGAAATGGTAAATATATGGGTAAATCTAAAAGATGACTTTTTCTCTTGATTTCTTAAGAATACGTATGATTGTTTAAAGCAAAAATTATAGCATTGTATTGTGGAGTGTATAATGTCAGTAAGATATAATACATAAGACAATCAATCATAGCATAAAAATTAGGAGAGGGTAGACATATATACAGTTAACCCTTGAACAACATGGATTTGAACTGTGTGGGCCAACTTATACACAGATTTCTTTTTCAATAAATATACAAAAATATATGTGCAAGACGTGTATTGAAGTGGATAGCCCATCCTTATATAGTCATAAGGTGAGTGATACTTAATATAAAATAATGTATTCGGTTTTTTACTGTTTTATAATGTGCTTTCAAAGAATTTCATTACAGTAAAGCATGCCTTCTCTCCTGTAATTGGAGAAACTGTGTATCAGCCTATCAACACAGATAAGTGGCTTTTTAAGAAATGTAACAATGTTTCTAATACTGTATTATGAATATGATTGTAACACTGTATGCCATAAAATTTTATAATGGTTCATTAATTAGTATATAGGCTAGGCTACTGTGAAGCAATATTGTCAGTTACACTAGGCTACCATAGAGCAATTATATTGCTGCTTCTTTGTTACCAATGCATGAATTGTTATACCTGTAAAAAATGAATTTATTTTCCACATTATCTTTTCATTATTGATGTCTAGTGTTAGTAATACATGTAATATCTACAGTGTTTTGTATAAGACAATATTGACATAGGTACTGATTGACAATTCATCTTGTGAACAGATGATGTAAACTTATAGTATCGATACAGTACAGAACTATAGATGTTTTTTCACTTCCATGTGATTTTTTAAAGCTCCAATGAGAATTAATTTGAAAATGAAATTTAGTTAGTTCTTTGATATACAACATTTTAAGATAATAACTAGAATTACAAGTTATATCATTTTATCAGGACATATGAGATTTCCAGGAATTTCACACAATTCCTGGAACACTTAGAACATATACCTATACTAATACAATATACAGAATGCTTAATATTACTTCTAATTTGATAGTGCTTCCCATGTGATTTAACATATCAAATGACCCTAACTAGTTTAACATATCCCTTTAAATAAGGAGAGGGAACAAATCTTTTGAGCTGTTCCAGGTACCCTCTGGAAATCCCAAAGTAAGCTCCAGGTCAAAAAAGACTTCGTTTAGAATTTCATTTGGGGAAGTTTGTCAAAAGCATCAAAAGATTTTTAAACACTGGGTCAAATAGGATCATAGCTCACTGTGAAAAAATATTTAGTCATCATTTCAACACAAACTCTTTCCATTTCTTTGTAACATCTTCAATTTCATTTATCAGTGTTTTCTGGTTTTCAGAATATAGTTCTTTTTATCTCTTTGGTTAAGTTTATTCCCAGGTATTTTATTCTTTTTAATGTGATTTTAAATGGGATTTTTAAAACTTTCTCTTTTGGATAGTTCATCATTAGTGTATAGAAAAACAACAGATTTCAGTATATTAGTCTTGTATCCTGCAACTTTGCTGAATTAATTTATTCGTTCTAATACTTTTTAGGTGGAGACTTAAGGGTTTTCTATATAAAGTATCGTGTCATTTGCAGATAATGACAGTTTTACTTCTTAGCTTCCAATTTGGATGCCTTTTATTTCTCTATCTTGTCTGTTTGCTGTGGTTAGGACTTCTAGTACTATGTTAAATAGAAGTGGCAAGGGTGGGCATCCTTGGCTTATTCCTGAATTTAGAGGAAAAGCTTTCAGCTTTTCACTGTTGAGTATGATATTAGCTGTGAATTTGTATAAATGGCCTTTATTATAATAAGTTCCTTCTACACTCACTTTGGTGAGTGTTTTTTTTAATCATGAATGGATGCTGAATTTTGCCAAATGCTCTGTCTATTGAGATGATCATGTAGTTTTAACCTTTCTTTTGCTAATATAGTGTATCACATTGATTGATTTGCAAATGTTGAACCATCTTTGTGTCCTTAGAATAAATTCAACTTGATCATGATGAATGATACTTTTAATATATTGTTGGATTCAATTTGCTAATTTTTTTGAGGATTTTTGCGTCTATATTCATCAAAGATATTGGCTTGTAATTTTTTGTTTGTAGTGCCTTTGTCTGGTTTTGGTATCAGGGTAATGGCCTCATACAATGAATTTGGGAGTGTTCTGTCTTCTTCAGTTTTTTGGAATAGTTTGAGAAGGATAAGTATTACCTCTTCTTTCTATAGTTGGTAGAATCCCCCTGTGAAACATTCCAGTCTTGGACCTTTGTGTCCTGGGAGCTTTTTAAATCACAAATTCAATTTCACCATAGTGATCAGTCTGTTCAAATTGTCTTTTTCTTCTTGATTCAGTCTTGGCAAGCTGTATGTTTCTAGGATAGACAAATTGGGGTAATTCATACAATGGAATACGACTCTACAGTAAAAAGGAAACTAAAATATATGCAATAACATCTTTGAATTTAAAAATCATTCTGTTGAATGAAAGAAGACATTAAATGCATATCATATAAATCCATATGAAATTCTAGAACAGTTCATCTAGTCTATGATGGAAAAAAATCAGAACATTGGTTGTCTATGGAAGATGGAAGCAGGAACTGACTGGGAAAGAGCATGAGGGAACCTGTCAGGATTATGGTAATGTTCTAATCCTCATCAGAGTTTTGATTACACAGGTGTATGTATTTTTCCAAACTTGTCAAATGTATAATATGTATAACTTGTACACTTCATTATATGCAAATTTCATCTCAGAATAAAAAATATAAATATTAATGTAAACAAATATTAATGGTATTCATACTGAATGCAACTTTAAAATGCATCAAAAATAAGATGGGCTGATGGATAGATAGGATGATTGATAAATGATAAAACCCATTGAGTAAAATGTTGGTTGAGGAATCTACCAACATTCACACAACATATATGTGTGTTGACCATAAAAGTTGTTCAGCTTTTCTGTATATTTGAAGATTGTCATGACAAAATTTTCAAAAATAAAAGCCAAACCAGAGTATGGGAGAACTCATAAAAGGAACAAAGGAGTAGTATCCTGGAATATATAAAGACTCCTATCAATCAATAAGAAAAAGGCAAACAACTCGATATAAAAAGTGGCAAAATGACTTAGGCATATTACAAAAGAGGATTTTCAAAAGACCAATAAACACATTAAAAGATGCTATGGTGGATGCTGTGATGTATTGGGCAGACTTCTTCAGGAGTTTTTCTTGCAGCTGCCTGGACTTAAATGCAAATTCAAATGCTACTGAGGGCTCCAGAGCAGTGCTTCAGATACCACCCCCTCGCCTCACTTCCAACCAAGTACATGACCTTGGATAAGTCACTTAAATTCCCTACAGCTCTACTTCTTCATCTGGAAAGCAATGAGAAATAGAATTGTCCTTGTCCTGCCTTCTTCCCCAAACTGTTGACAGAGTAAAAATCATGTTGAAAGCTCTAACTGGTCTGGAGAGTTCTAGCCACACATAAGTCACGTTCAGTAACAAGAGCAACAAATGACACATTACAGCATGATTTACAATAGCCAAGATATGGAATCAACCTAAGTGTCCAGTGATAGATGAATGGTTAAAGAAGATGTGGCATATACACACACACACACACACACACACACACACACACACACACACACACACAATGGAGTATTACTCAGCCATGAAGAAGAATGAAACCTTGCCATTTGTGACAACGTGGATGGATCTATAGGGCATTCTGCTGAGATAAGTCAGACAGAGAAAGACAAATACCCCATGATATCACTTATATATGGAAGCTAAAAATCAAAACCAACAAACAAAACAAAATAAAACCAGACTCATAGATACAGAGGACAAACAGGTGGTTGCCAGAAGGGAAGGGGTAGGGGTGGGTGAAATAGGTGAAGGGTATTTAGAGGAACAAACTACCAGTCATAAAAGAAGTGACTCACAGGGATGTAATGTATAGCACAGGGAATATGGTCAATAATATTGTAATAACTTCATATGGGGACAGACGGTTACTAGCTTTATCACAGTGATCATTTCAAAATGTATACAAATGCCAAGAGATTATGTAGTACATGTGAAACTAACATAATATTGTACATCAACTATATTTCAATCAAAGAAAACTTTTTCAAACTGCCCTTCTAGCTGAGCACCCAGGAATTGGCCACATTTCATCACTGGCACTCAAAGATCTCACCTTCATTCTTCTGCTGTGATTGATACTCGTGTTATAGCCAGACAATGTGAAATGTAGTGAAAAATAAAAGCCGATGATGACAGAACTGGGACTCAAACCCAAGACTAACACCTGCCCTAGCACCACTGCCCTCGGAGTGGATCCTCTGATTTATCTTCCAGTGGCTGCTAAAATGGGATGCCACCTACTTAGAGAAGCTGTTGTGATGGTCAAACCAAAAGTCAGTTACTCTGCTTTCTCAACAAGGAAAATTATATCATCCACAAAAAACTGTTACGATATCCTCCCACCCCCAGATAACAATGCACCGTCATGTACACAGAGTGAAAAGTTGTAGCTACTGAGGGATCGGTAAGCTGGAAGCCCTCAGATGGGTTTATCAATGTGGGATTCTAGAATGGCTTGATATACACATATACAGATGACTTGACAGACACAAAGGTCATGACCATATGAAGGAGCTTCTATCACCCCGCAAGTTGGTGGATGAGCTCCCCCAATTGTGGAATTCTGTTCTGTGACCAGAGTTAAGAGAGCCTTCCTTGAAGACACTTCCTTGTGCTTGTGACATTCATTAACCTGATCATAACAACAGCTGGCACAGAGGCACTAGTACCATTTCTGTGTGTGGGACATGTTACCATCATTGGACTGAGCCAACATATCACCTCTGGCCTCATCCAGGACTGTGCTGGGCTACGTAGATCTCATACTTCTGAGTAAATCCTCAAACACAGCCTCAAGAGGTAGGTCTTCTTTTCACTCATAAAATGAGGAAATGGAGGCTTGGTGAGGCAAAGGGAGTTGCCCAAGTTCCAGAGCTGGCCAGGATCAGGGCCAGGACTTGACCTTGCCTGCCTATCTTGGTCTCTCGAGTGTACAGCCGGTGCTCCTTCACCACGCAGCAGACATGAATACACTCTGGGGAAGGCGAAACCAGAGGAGCCTGGACTCATGGCTTGTGACCCACTGCTACTCACTCACTGACCCCATCTTTAGAGAAACATCAGAAGCACAGTGTTCTTCTGCCCTTTCCAGGGCCACCAGAAGGTAGCATGGAAAGGATGCTTCTCCAGAACCTTTCCCCAGCCCCTGCTCATGTCTAGCCATTTGATTAGTTGTTTGTGGAAGCTGCGTTCATGTGAATGGAAGAGGCTGGCAAATCACAAGCCCATGTTGCATTCGTTAACAGGATCTCAACTTGGGAGTTCTTGCCTCATGCCAGGAAATGCAACGAAAGCTGTTCTAAAGCCACCTGCTTGGGACAATGGCCTGGGAGCCGGTGCCCAGACATGCTGGGTGTGAGGTCGAGGAAGCAACGTGGGAGCACATCAGAGGGCTCTTTTCTTTATTATAAACCCCATCCCCACTCCACACAAGCCGAAACCACAGGACCCTCAAACTGATTACAGCTTTTGAGAATTGCTAATGCAGAGCACAGAAGAAAAGTCCAGTGGGGGTCTCCTAGCTAAGTACTGGCAGGATGGGAGTGGGCAAAGTTTAACCCCTTTACTTCCCTCTTCTGCCTTCCTAGTTGCTCCCCCTGCCTGTTGTTCTCTCCGCCAATGGAACCTTCCCCTGAGGGAACAAGGCAGTAACCAGGGCTAGGGATTGGCTCAAGATTCAGATCAAGGCCAAGTCCAGGTTTGCTAGATTCAGAGCAGCTCCCTGATACCCTTTAACCCAGTGTACCTCGATCCCTTCCAAACACAGACAGGCACACCCAACTCATACAGTCATCACATTAACACCAACTATGAAGTAGCCAGTGTGCTGGGCACTGGGGACAAATGGGTGGGCAAGACAGCCGCCGTCCCTGCTCTCTGAGAACAGACATTCTAGATGGGGAAGAGAGAAAAAGAAGTCAATGAATACATAATGATTTCATAATAAATGTTGGGAGTAATAATTTTGTAATAAGTGTTCTGAAGAGAAGATACAGGGTAACGTGCTGGTGACCATGGGGGTTTGAGGACTAGCAATCCCAGTTAGGAGGTTCGGGAAAGGAAACACAGCATTAACACTCACACATCCCCAGCACACAGGTAACCTACAAACATGCCAGAACAAATCACAGTCTCTCCCCCCTTAAACACATACACATACACACAATCACGTGATGTTAGGGATGAAGAGGCCCTTGGAGGTCATCCAGTCCAATGGCTTTCAATCTTCTAAAGAATCTTCTTTGGAGAAGCCATATCCTTGGCCTCATCCTTGTTCCCCCAAGGTACTACCCTGGGAAAGCCAGAGAATATGCTTTGGGTGCCACTGCTCCTGTCCCAGCCCCTTGGTTTACACAGGCACACACTCCAAGGCCCAGGATAGAGAATGGTCTTGCCCAAGGTCAGGCCATGAGTTGGTGACAGAGCTGGTGCTGAGGGCCAGGCCCTTTACTCCTCCCCTCCATGCCCTGCAGAGGCTTCTCCCAACTCTCACCTGTGGCTGTCTGACAAATGCCGTGGCTGGGCCTGGGACAGTCAGTGATGTCCCTATGGAATGAGGGAGTCCACAGGCCTCAGGTACCACCAAGGACAGAAAGGAAGGAGCCAGATGGAAACTGGTACATCAATCCTAAGCCAGCCACCTCCGCTGCAGGTAGAGCACTGCAGCTAATAATCATTTCACTCTCTGCCAAGGACAGAAGGTAGGGAGCAGGTGGGGTGTGTGTGTGCAAGCATGCATGAGTGTGCACGTGCACACAAGCAGGGGAAGTCCATCCTACCCAGAAGCCTGGCGCTAGCTTTGAGGTGGACATAGATCAAGGGCCTTCAGAGGCAAGGGCTGGCAAAGACAAGCTTCTCTGGGGAACTGCTCACGACCCACATATACTGGTGCAAATTAATGAGACTGGCAAATCTTCAATTTCAATGAGAGATTTTTTGATTTCAGAAACAGCCAAAAGTAACGCAGAGTCAAGCGGTGTGAAGAAAAGCTCATGGGGTTGGAAACCGGTCCGGCTTGGGTGAGGATCCGAGTTCTGCCATTAAGTGCCTTTGTGATCTTAGACAAGTAACTGCAAACCTCACTGGGCCTCTGTTGTCTTGTCTGTAAAATGGAGCTACTAAGCACTATTACCCGTGGAGCGTCTGCTTTAGGAGGCTCCAGGCATGTAAAGAAATTCTCATTCCTGCCCTGCAAGAGCTTTGCAAGGTATCTTGCTTCAATGTGGCTTCTCACTCCAGCCTCACAGCCTGAGAGTTTCCAGCAGGAATGACATTCATGCGCCTCCCTCCTTACCCTGTCTCCTCGTGGTGCTTCTCTGCTCCACTCCCGATGGGTGGACAGGCCATTTCGGCACTCAGACCAGGAACGTCCTGATCCCGGGCACTCTGGAGAAATGACCATCAGGGCCCAGGGTGCACATGCAGCTTCTTGATGCTTCTTTTCCAGGCCAGTTGTCTCTGACCAACTGGGAGACCCTAAGACAGGGCAGGGTTGGCCTTGTCACTGGAGCCTCAGTGCCCAGCCCAGTGCCGGCACAGGGACCACCTCAGTAAGCGGATGTGGACTCACTAATGATGTACTCTTGTGCTGTCACAGATAACTTCCTTGGTGGCTCAAGAAAGTTAAGATTGTCCCAGGTCCCTGACAGAGGCAAGGACAGAGATCTTAGAATTTTAGATGTCAACTATAGAGAGGCCCAAGGAGATGGCCCAGGTATTGGACAGATAGAGGCCCAGTGCCTGGGAGGGATGACCCAAAGTCACCCAACAAGCTAGGAACAGAGCCTGACTCAACCTCATATCTCTTGACCTTGGGTGATCCTGCACCCAGTCCAGTCCTCCAACCTCCTTCAGTCCAGCCTAGCTGACTCCAGTGCCAACGAGTGCCCCAGCGTACAGCACTGAAGGCCCCTCTGGCAGTTCTGTGCTGGGGGTGGGGCTGGAAGACGGGCAGAGCTGCTCCCCAGTGAGGCCCTGGCTTCTGCCATGGCTTCAGGCCCTCCCCCGACCTGGCAGGCACCTCCGGAAATCCCATACCGGCCATTATCTGCTTCCGCCCAGCATCCGGGCCCCTCTGCTCTGACAGGCTTGCTGCCAGCCCATCCCCTAGCTGCTCTACCCTTGAGCCAAAGTTCAGGCTCAGGGTCCCCAGTGTCCTGGCCAGCGACCAGCAGTGCTTCCCAGATTCCTTCCCAGAGTTCTGAGGAGATAGCCAGGGTCACCACTGCCCTGTAGTAGCCAATTCCTCGTCTGCAGGGACCATGCCTATGGCTCGTCAACTTCTGAGGCAGGGACTAGGGAAACTGAGGATTTTGGAGCCTGGAGGGCCAGGCTCTAAACTGTGCCCACCAGCCCCTTACCAGCTGTGTGACTTCAGGAGTCTGTGAGAGGCCTGCTTCCCATGGGACTAAGAGGGTTCAATGAGACAACATATTTGAGAGGCCCTGGTAATATGGCTGGTACCCACAGGGGGCTCTGTAATGTCAGCTTTCCTTCCACGGGGATTACTGCTTAACCAGGGCTCCCAGACAGACTCCAAGGATGCTAGGAACCCCCATAGATTACCTATGTGTGTGTGCATGAGTGTTTTCCTGGGGAGAAGTTCCCATGGCTTTCATCAGAGCCTCAGAGAGGTTCCATGACACACAAAATGTTAAGAAACTCTGATCTAGAGGGTTCCCTCTTGGGTGGGGAGAGCATGGAGCTTAGTTGAGAATCAGCTACCTCCTCTCAGGTGGGACCTGCACTGAGTCAGCCCAGCAGGTCACGGGGCTCTGAGATGTAAGAACCTGAACATTCAGGGGCCCCTGAGCTGAGCGGCAGAGATCCAGACATGGGAGCAGCCCACACTGCAGTCCAGAATGACCCAATGGTCCACTGACTGTGGATGAGAGGAGAGAACAGTGGGGGTGAGGATGTGGTGAGGGCAGGAGATAGTCAAGGCATCGTTGACTGTACTTGAAAGAAAACCTGGTTCCCCAAAGTACAAAAGCACAGAGGACATCGGACAGAACAGCAGAGGATATTTAGAGAGACGGTGTAACACAGTGGTGAAACTGTGGGCTCTGAGGCTAAACGCCCATGTTGGAACCCTGGCTCTGCTCGCTGCTAAGTTGCCATGGACCTGGGTAAGTCCCTGCAGCGCTCCAAACCTG
Organism: Camelus bactrianus; assembly: GCF_048773025.1. Classification (NCBI taxonomy): domain Eukaryota; kingdom Metazoa; phylum Chordata; class Mammalia; order Artiodactyla; family Camelidae; genus Camelus; species Camelus bactrianus. The sequence continues at coordinate 113,997,427 of NC_133575.1, read as the reverse complement.
TTTCCTCATTTGTAAAGTGTAGATAGTCAGAGTACCTATGTCTCGGGTTGTCGTGAGGTTTAAATGAGTTAATATAGGAAAAGCCTCCAGAACAGGGCCTGGAACTTGGCGAGCCCTCTGTCTCTGCTGTTACTCTGTCAGTTGAGTGAGACCAGAGGGCAGGGCTCAGGGCTAAGTACGGCGAGAGGTGAAGCAGGACCAGCAAGCTGGGCTGAGATGGGCTGGGCTGAGGAGACTGTGGTTGAATCTGGATATTCAGGGGCACCACTGACTGTTTCAGAAGAGAGAATTGACATGCACTGATGGATGCTGTATGACAGTCCTATGAATATGGTGGATGTAGTGCAAGTCATTAATTCACTAAATTCTTATTCGTTCCAGGCCCATAATGGACCTAAAAGAAGAGTGTCTGGGAATTAGATGCTTCAGATACCACCTGCGGGGCTGTTTTTGTGCTGTGGAGTTGCTCACACTCCCCCCTCCCCCTCAACAGTGCAGCACCCCTCTTGCTGGGGAGGCTGGGACCCGGGTGGGCACAGTGGGGTGGGAGCCATAGATGAATCTATCCAGTCAACAAACCTCATCCTGATGATGCCATGGCTTTGCAAGCAGGAGTCTGTGGTAACAGAATAATGACCCCCTCAAAGTTGTCCACGCCCCAACCCCTGGAACCGGCAAATATGTTACCTTTCACGGAAAAATGTACTTTGCTGATGAGATCTTGGGATGGGGAGATTTTTCTGGGTGTATTCAATGGAATCACAAGGGTCCTAGAAGAGTGAGTCAGAACAGTGGGTCAGAGTAAGATGCCACGATGGAAGCAGAATCAGGGAGAGAGGGGTGGGAGAGGTTGAAATCTGAAGATGCTCTGTTGCCTGCCTTGAAGATGGAGGAAGGGGCCATGAGCCAAGGAATGGGGGAGCCCTCTAGAAGCTGGAAAAGGCCAGGAGGCCAACTCTCCCCTAAAGCCTTCTGAAGGAACACAGCCCTGCCTACAGCTGGATTTTAACCACGTGAGACCCAGTTTGGACTCCTGGACTTCAAAACTGTAAGATAATCAATATGTCTTGTTTAAAGCCACTAAGTTTGTGGTCCTTTGTTATAGCAGTAAGCGGAAAGTAATACAGCGTCTGAGGGAGAAAAGGAAAAGGAAAGCCATGGATGAACCCTGGTTTAGAAATAGGACCAGACAAGGTGAAAGAGAACCTCAGGGAAATTAAGGTTTATTTAGCAAGTGCTCTGGGGGAGCCTGGATGCGAACTTGAAGGGAAATCCGCTTAAATCTTTACCTTTCCTTTAATGATCCAGTTTATTCCAGATCAGTTACATAATTAGCTATATGGAAAGAAACTAGAAGAAAACAGAAGGGAGAACTGTCCAGTGAAGGGTTCTGAAATCATGATGTAAGAGGGATGAACGATAAGCCTGGAGAAGAGATGAGAGTCCACGGCTGTCGTTCCCACCTGTGTCCACAGCTGTCATGGCAGGAAGCAGGGAAAGCACGTGCTTAGAGGTATCACAATAGAAACCCAATTCGGGAGAGGGGCCTCCTGCACCGCCCCGGGCAGAGGGCTTGGGAACTGATGGGCCCCTCCCTGAGTCTAGATTGCGTCGGAGACCCTCTGCGGCTTTGTGAAGATCGGGTCAGTCAATGCTCTTCTCTGTCTGGACTTGATATAGGGAAAGAAAGTAGTGTCAGTTCAGGGACCAAGTCCTCTCGGCTCCCTGATGCATGCAGTGTCAGAGAGAAGATGCAGAATCCGTGAAGCCTGAAGTCCGTCTACGCATCTCACCCCCAAACAATTCCTTGGCACTCATGGGAATTAAAAGTAAAGGCTAACAGATTTGCCTTACAGGCTGTGGCACCATGACAAATGGATTCATCTCGGCAGCACTGCATTCTGGGAGTGCTGGCAAGCAACAGGGGCAGAGGGGCCTTCCTGCGGCCAGGATGGAGGACAAGGGAACTTCCATGTTGGTGTGCCAGTGGGACAAGGCAGATGCCTGCCCTGCTCTGGCTTCCCCCTCATCTCAACATATTTGGGTCACCAATCAAGGTCACCTCCTGCTCCCAAATTAACCTCATGGCTGAGAAGGCCATGCTGAGGCCAGGGCCTTCCCTGTGTTCCTACACCTCTGTGGAGTCGCCAAAATCCACCTCCCTGAGAACCACAGGCACTCGATTTAGACTCCTGCACAGATGAGGAAACTGAGGCAGGAAGGTTAGGGAACATGCCAAAGTCAGGAGGCAGACACTAGGTTGCTCAGACTGTGACTGGACTCGGCTTATTAAACAGCCCACAAAATCATGTCCAGTGAGAGAGGAAGGGGCCTGGGAGGAGCCAGCCCTTCCCCTCTGTTTGCTCAGAAGGAGGCTAAGTCTCTCTCACTGAGCTGCCGCCATGGCTTCCCTCCTGCTTGGCCTCTCCTCTCCCTGACTTTCAACCTGCCCTGATTTATGTCCTTAAAAGAACCCCACCTTGAATACCAGACAAAGCCTGGCGTGCGTGTGGAAGGCGCTTGCATAGCCTCACTGAGATCTGGGAGCCACAAAAGCCCGATTCCCCTTGCCCAAGGGCTCGTGCCTCCCCTCCCTTCTCTAGACCCCCTCCTGAGCTCTTCTCGCCTAGCAAATGCCTCCGAAGCCCCTTCCCCAGGAAGGCCAGCATGAGGAGGGAGCACGAGGAGCCAGCTGCTGGGCTGGTTTAAGTCAGTCTGACATCGAAGGTCTGCAAGGTATGTTTTTCCTTTCTTTTTCCCCGTCTTCAAGCCAATGGAATTTACAGTCCCGGCCATGACATCTTACTGGCTGACGGGCCACATAGTTCACTGACAGCCTGCAGAGCGTCCCTTCTCAGAAAACCTTCCCTCAGGCCCCAGGGAGAGTGCAGATGAGCTGAATAGCAGCCCGGCCCGGCCTGTCTTCAGTCCTGCTCTTCTCAATGGCCTGGAAGAGGCAGGAGTGAGTGAGGGAGTGTTAGAGACTTGGCTTCCGTGGCCTCTGTGACTTCACTGGACCCTGAGCAAGTCCCCTTGGGTCTCAGAGCCTGCTTCCTCAAGGATCCGAGGCGGGCAGCGATACCGCCCACCACCTAGGAAGCTCTCAGTAAGAGTCATTGTCAGCACCCTGTGGTAACAACCCCACCATCTACCGCTGTCCCCACCACGGGACTCGGAGGAGACGCCTGTCACGGACCGGGGTCTTTGCCAAGTATGCACAGATGAAACTCCTGTGTGGCAGGATACTGCTGCCTCCACTTTATAGAAGAGGGAGCCGAGGCTCACAGATACGGAGTAACCTGCCCAGGACGTCTTGGCTGAAGAATGTGGGCGGCCCAGGGCCCGTCGTCCTCATGGCTTCCGCTGCACTGCTGGCTCACAAACGGCATGCTGGCTGTGGACCTGCTTTACCAAAGACCGTGGTTGTGCAGAAACCCAGGTGTGAGGCCCTGTGCATGGCCCCCATGGGCCCTGCCCCACGGGGGCTTTCTGGATGGGGGCCTCTCTCCTGCTTGCCCTACCCGAGAGAGGCCTTTTCATGAGGTAAGCTGCCCTTCCATGGTCACGGCCTCCCCCTGCACTGAGGCCACACTGAGGGCTCTCCCTGATCCAGCCTGCCACACCCAGGGCTGCCAGGCCTGGAGCCCAGGTCGACCCTGGGCCCTGCTCACCCTGCACTCACTAGAGCCGGCCAAGCACACACATCCCTGAAGCCAGCTAGGTAGCACACATGGGGCTCATGCCACTCAGTGAACTTGGCTTTTCAAATATGGTAGAAGGGTGCCTTAACCACGCAATGCCAGAGCAAGGAAGAAACAAGAAAAGAAGGTTAGCAGTTAATTTTATGGATTCGCGTAAGAAGTTTGAAATGATACAAGATGCATTTCAGAATGTGCATAGCATCATGGCTCTGTCCAGCAGCAAAGGAGAAGGAGAGAAAAACAGAGATACAACATTAGGTTACTGTTTCTCCTTCAAATCTTTGGGGGTTAGCCACCGCTGAGGAGTGAGCATGCAAGGATTTGTCTGCAGTTTCTTCTCTGCTCAAATCTGAAATGCTAATGTAATTCCATATAAAAATGAGTCCATTCGAATTCACTCTTAGCATGTACTTTAGTACAAAAGACTTTTTCCTGTTCTCATATCCATTTTCATTCATTCATTCAAGAAACAGGCGCTGAGCTCCTATTCCATGCCAGGCCCTGGCTGGGCCCTTGAAGAAGCAGGGAGGATACAGACACACATCAGGTTCAGGATCTGACCTTGAATCTTGGGGTCTAGCAGAAGAGATAAGTCAGGGACCTAAATAATGAAGCAGAACGTGGTCACAGTGCCCCCAGGAACAGCAGGGCACTAGGCTGGAGGATCTGGGGAAGGACAGAGGACTTGGAACTAAGAACAAAATTTAGGAGGCCTGCCCCACCCCGGCTTCTCATGATGACCAGGAAGTGGGTCTGAGCCTACCTGGCAACATGGGCTGGAAAGAGCCTGCTTCCCAGTCCTGGCCTGGCAGTGACCACAGTATGCAGCCTGGGGTGAATCCCTGCTTCCCTGTGGGCCAGCTTTCTCAGGTGTGACCTAAGAGCTCTGGACCACTCACTCCCTATAGGTGCACCCAGGGTGAGGAGCCTGAGCCGAGCCCCAGATGTCTGGGCTTCGATCCCAGAACCATCAGCCATCTGTTTTGTTATTTCCAACCGCCCAGCAGCTCCCATCAGCTCAGTCTTTGAGTGGGAACCACGGGGCCTGAGAAGGATGGCTGAACTTAGTAGGCAGCCACACACTTCCTGTTACTCTTTGATCTTGAGAACATCAGTCAAAGAACCTTGTTCCCAAAATGTCCCCAGGCAAGGGCGATACCAATGCCAATAATGTCAAAATGTCCAGCAAACAAATCTACTCCTCTTCTGTCCTCGCTCCCCGCCCACCCCCTTTACCAGGTACAAAACAAAATACACCAGAAGGGATGAAATACAGCTCAAGCGAGCTGAGAGGGAAATTAACTGGCATGCAGGAGCCCTCTTGAGGGCCATTATGACTGGCCACTCTCAGGGTTTCCTGGATACCGCTGGGAACCAAGGCCTCTCTTGAGCAACTCAGCAGGCAGATGGTTCCGCCACTCATTATGGCCTCTGACCATTGGGCTGGAAGCTCCTGAGTGGAGAGGGCTGTGGACCCGGAAGGAGCCGATTTCACCCTCTACCACACTCCTGGACACTTCCAAAGGGTTGGTAGTCTTGAAACCAACTCTCACACTGACCTTGACCTTCGGATGCCTTTGAGGAGCAACGGTGCATCAAGACCTCTCCTGTATTCGTTTCCTAAGGCTGTCATACAAATTGCTACAAACTAGGTGCCTTAAAGCAACAGAAATGTATTCTCTCACATTGCAGAGACCAAAAGTCCAAAATCAAGGTGTCAGCAGGGCCACATTCCTTCCAAAGGCTCTGTGGGGGAAACCTGTCCCCTGTCACTCCTAGCTTTTGGCAGCTGTCAGCAGTCCTTGGAGTTCCTTGATTTGTAGCCACATTGCTCCATTTCTGCCTCCATTTTCACATGACCCTCTCCTCTGTGTGTCTCTCCTCTTCTGTGTATCATAAGGACACTTGTCATTGGATGGAGGCCCCACCCTAAATCCAGGATGATCTCATGTTGAGAACCTTAAATTAATGACATCTGCAAAGACATTTTTTCCAAATACGATCATGTTCACAGGTTCTGGGTGGACACATCTTTGGAGACAAGGGACACCACTCAAAGCACCATACCCTCCTCTGAGCTGCTGTGGTTTTGGGAGCTGAGTGGCAGCACTCAGACAAAGAGAGATCCTGGCCTGGGCAATCGGTGCTCTCATCAGTTCTGTTGGATAAGAGTATTCTGGAAGACTCAACTCACAAAACCCCTTCCAACGGAGTAAAGCATGAACTCTGGAGGCAGTCTTCCTGATTTTGCATCCTAACTCTTCCTAGCTGCTGTGTGACCCTCAGCAAATCAGGTGACCTCTCTGGCCCCTTAGTTACCTCATCTATAAAATGGGGATGATAACAATACCTACTTCGTGGGAAGAGTAAGGTTCTATAATTGCTTGTTATGATTCCCTGTATCCTGCTGTGATCGCTCCTGAGGCAAGCTCATATCATGCTCAGATCCCCAGAAGCAGAATTGTAACGGGAACACATAACCAGAAGCAACCCTACAGACTATTGACTCTCCCACAGCCTCAGTCAATTGAAAAATGGAGGCTTACAGTGTGCAACTGACTAGACATTTACATGGATGCTCTTTTATACTGGAAGTCATGATAATGAGAATGTTCTTAAGCAAAAGAACCAGGATTTACACCATCAAGGAAATATCGCCCTTCAAAGTTGTCCCCTTGAGAGGCTTTCCACATTTTCTCACAGGGGTACTTTTGAGCTGTCCTACAAATAACAGCACTGGGTCAGGAATAAGGCGACACTCAGAGTCCTCCCAGCCAAGTAAATAGGCCTGGATGGGTTGCTAGCAGAAGATGCTAGAGAGCAGATGGCTGTAGAGGTGTGCATGTGATTCCTGAGGCTGGACCAAGGCTGCTCCTCACAATGGCTTTATGAAACTGGAACAAAATGAGAGAGGGAGGGAGGCAAGGGGGAGGGGGACAAGTGCATTTTTCTTATTCTATGTAGAAAAATAGGACATTTTAGGATGGAAAGAGGCCAGAAAGCCCACTGAGAGCTGCTTCCTCTTTTCTGAGCCCTGAGTTCTGGCACAGTATAATTTCCTTCCCAATACTTGTCGAACCATTTTTAAAAGCAAAAACAGCCATTCCCATTAGTGACTTCTATTACTGCCTTTGGTGAATTTTCCTGTCTGTTGCCATCATCTCCGGGAGGAGATGGCGGTGCATTTCCCCAGGTGCTGAGCTGCCCTAGTGATGCTGTTCCCTAGCCGGGCCTGAGCTGCAGGGCTGCAGGGCCGCAGGGCGGCACTGTCCACTCCTGAATTTCTGGGGGCCTGAGCTTCTCACTCCCCGGCAAGTCCCACTTGCCATTCTCCATCCCATTTCAGAATAAAATCCTAGTCTCTGGATCATTAGAAGGGAAATCTATTCTCCCAGGAGGACCTACGGCCTTCGTGTATCCTTCTCTGCAGGAAAACTCGCCCCATACCAAAGGGAGAAACGTACCTAAGCCTCCCCTGGGAGTTTCGTTTTCCCGTGAGGGTTTACTGCCAACCTGGAGAAAAATCCTGGGCCCCAAATGAAGTCAGCTGTTTCTGCCTTTTCTTCCCCTCTCCAAGGCTCTAGTGTCAGCTGTGAGAATCAAATCAAACCAGTCCTGGTGAGGAGTCTAGAATTTCTGACTCTTTGCCTTGATGTTCCCCCACCCTAACTCAGGTGTTTGAGAAGACTGTGCCTGTTGAAGGAGGTGGAAAGGAGAAGAGGTAGGGACGGACTTTGCTATTGCATCAGGGCAGAAGTGGGCTAACAATCTGTCCCTGGCCCCTGGGAAGCTGCCTCTCCCAGGTCTGGCGCCCTCTGCTGGACTCCAGTGATGCCCAGCGCCGACTCACCATCACCCTTGCCACGCTGCGCTGATGGTCCGTCTACTCATCTTGCCCACCGCAGTAGACAGAGGGAGGTCTTTGGGGAGAGAGCCAAGGTCTTGGTATCACTACTCTGCTCAGAAAATAGGAAAGGGCCTGACTGGAGCAGGTGCCCAGTAAATAAATAGTGGTTAAATGATTGAGAAAAAATGTAGCCAAGGAACATTTACTATGGTGCCGTAGTGAAAATAAAGCGCTGAGAGAGAATCGGGTCAGCTGGTCTCTCAGTCTCTGCTGGCACCTGGCCCTCACAGCCAGGCTCTGGGCCTCTCCCACAGTCCCAGCCTTGACCTTACCCCAGCCCCAGCAGGGCCCAATCAACAACGTCTATCTTGCTGCCCCAGAGCAGGCAGTCAGTGGGGCTGGGGAGCCTACAGAGCCAAGCCTTCCCCATCCCCAGCCACACTGAGCAAGCGCACATACACAAGCTTCTGCCTCGGTCTCTCTGCTGAGTGCTTCACCCCTTGCCGCACCTGGAGCTCCGCACTAAGCCCCAGAGTGTTTGGATCAGGTCAGGTCCTGTCTCCCTTTCCTGGATTTTGTCTGGTCCCATCACCGAGGCGACAGACAGCCCCCCTCTCCCCACCAGCAGCTGACAGACTTTCACTACAAATGGTTCAGCGTCTGGAAATATACCTCCAAGCCCCAGACTTCCGGGGTCCCCAGGGTCCCACTACCATGCTGACCCACAAGATGAGCCCCACCTCAGGTGCCCATACCTGCACAAACTGCACCCGCATTTCCTCATCTGTTTTGACAAGGTCTAGCCATTCTCAGCAGCTGCTTTCTTGGTTTTTGTTTTTTTAAAGTATAGTTCGTCTACAATGCTGTGGTAATTTCTGGTGTACAGCATAATCATTCAGTTATACCCACATATATTCTTTTTCAGATTTTTTTTCATCTCAGCAGCTTTCAAAGGGATCTGTCTCTACAGCTCCACCTGTCTCCTTGTCCCCACCCATCCAACTTGTAAGGACGTGCCCCAGCCCACCACCGAGCCCATGCTGGAAACTGCCAAGGGACTGGAAAGTGGTTACCCAGACCCGCAGAGGACAAAGCACTCAGTGTTAAACGGGGGCTCTGCCAAGTTCATTCCTATGTCACTTGTAATGGGGGCATTGCCTCCCATCACCACTTGATCACATTGGTCAAAAGCAGCTGTTCCTGTAAGAGACACACTTTTCCTTACATACCAATGAGATCCCAGTGGACTGCTTTCACCAGAGCACTACATGAGATCATCACAAACTCAACACAGCCTTAGTAATAGCCACTATTTCTAGCAACTGGGGCCTCTCTCAACTGCTCTCCTCAGGGCCCACGTCACAAGGTAGCCTCATGGGCAAGCCTTCATTGTGAAAAAAGGCCTTTGGCACTTCAAGATATAAGTTCCCTTCAGTGGGACCCAAAATAAGCCCATCTATACTGTAGTGCTTTCTATGGCAGGAGGACAGATACCAGTAGCCCAATAATGACCCTTTACTGAGTGCCGACTGTGGTTCTCACCCTGTACCTGGCCCTTCCCATTTACTCCTCAGAAACACTTTACAGAAGGGTGAAGTGATTTGCCCAAGGTCACACAGATAGTAGACGGGAGAGAATCAATGTTATGACCCAGGTCTCTCTGACTCCAAAGTCTTAGTTCTCATTGACACATAGATGATCTCCCTGTCCTTGGGGCTGGATTGACATGTCTAAATCAGAAGCTTCAAAGCAACACAGGAAGATGAGGTCCTTGATGATGGGGACAGGACACCCCTCACCGCTACTGGTTTTCCCAAACAGAGTACCTGTCTGTCTGTCGGTAGGCGAGCATGACACAGCTACTTAGGATCCAAACTTAGATACGCTGCTAGCAGAGGCCCAGTTTCTCTGGTTCCTCAACAGGCTGAGCTCCTTGAAGGAAGGTACTGGGTTTGATTCAGGATCCACTGTAGCACCAAATACAAGGTTTGAAACAGAGCGGCAGTTTTGGCAGGACCCATGCTAAACACCTCAAGAGGGCTGAAGGGCTATAGGGACTCAGAAGGAAAATGATCATATCAGACTCAGGGTCCAGATGGACTTTCTCTGAGCTGGGTCTTGAAGTAGAGGTTTGATTTTTGACACATGAATATACTGGAGAAGATGTTCCAGGTAAAGGGATGAGCATAAGCTAAGTCCCTGAAGTCAAAGCAAAGGCTCAGAGAGTCTTAGGGGAATAGCAAAGACTAAATCTGGCTGGAGCACAGGGTGTGCAGAGAGGATAAGATGAAAAGTTAGAGGTAAAGTCGGGGCCAAATTGTGCATCATGGAAGTACGGTGTTCACAGCCACTGACAACTGAGCAACCACGATGTATCAAGTGCTGGGCCAGATGCTCTGTATTTACTGTTATATCTTCAATCCTCGCAAGAGCTCCATGAGGCATTATCATCACCCTTTGACAGATGAAAAAACAGGCTCAGAAACAAAAGTACAGTAATGGTCCAAGGTTATCCATAAGATAGAGCTGGCATTCAAACTCAGATCTGCTTCCATCTAAAGCCTGGCATCCTCTCCACTGTTCTCCATTGAACAGATCAATTCAGGAAGGTTTCAAATGTCAGGTGGAGGAGGTCCTGCTCCTGGGAGGTGATGGAAGGCAGGGCAGTAGGTTGAAAGAGTGAAATCTGAGAATGGGAACACCCCTAGCTCTTTGCAGTGGCAACTATTCTAACTGCTCTATCAAAATGGCTTCAACGGGGCAGCATCTTGGATGACAAAACTCAGGTTTTGTGAGTATAAAGGAGATGGGAGGAAGCCTTCTGTGAAGCCAAACCCCACAGCAAAGCGAATAGGAGTCCCAAGGTGAAGTCTCTGTAGAACTGACTGTTTTTGTCATGGTCTAGTAGCAGCCAAATGGAGAAAAAAACATAAGCCTTCAATAAATGGTTTGCAATGATCAACAATGAGTTTCCTGTGTGTTTAAGTCAGGCCCATTGGAAATATGTCAATTTTCATCTAAATACCTGGATCCTTCTTATTGGGAAGTTCTTTGTAAAACTGTCCTGAGTCTTTGGCCCTCTGTTTATCTCAGGGCTGGTTGGACCAGGGAGAGTGCTCCTAGAATTGTCTCAGGCAAAGGTCCCCAGTGATGGCATTTGTTTGTGACTCCCAGGGTCAAGATGGCCGAGGCCTAGAGGACTGTTGCATAGGATCCCGTGGCTCTCCAGATCACATGCTATTAGTTATTTATTTGTTTGTTTTGAAGTTTGGTTGATTTACAATGTTGTGTTAGTTTCTGGTATACAGCATAGTGATTCAGAATATATATAAAAAATATATAAAAGAATATATATTCTTTTTCATTATATGTTATTACAAGATATTGAATGTAGTTCCCTGTGCTATAAGTAGGACGTTGTTTGTCTCTTTTATATGTAGTAGTTTGTACCTGCTAATCCCAAACTCCTAATATATCCTTCCTTGCTGGTAACCATAGTTTGTTTTCTAGATCTCATATTTGACCACAGCACTGGCCTATTCTCCAGCAAATGCTAAGCTCAAGCAAACCAGAGCTGCAAATGGGCTTGCTGTCCAAAAGGCTGGGCCTACAGAAATAAAGAAGTTCTTACCTACAAAGGCCCAGTGCAACATGAAATCTCTGGAAAGCGTGTCTAAGCCAACCAACACGGTACAGATGGAGAAAGTGAGAAGATCCAGGCTATCATCAAAAAGTCTACAAATAGTAAATGCTAGCGAGGGTGTGGAGAAAAGGGAACCCTCCAACACTGTGGGTGGGAATGTAATTTGGTGCAGCCACTACGGAAAACAATATGGAGATTCCTTAAAAAACTAAAAATAGAGTTACTATATGATCCAGCAAACCCACTCCTGGGCATATATCCAGAGAAAACTCTAATTCAAAAAGATACATGCACCCCAATGTTCATGGCGGCACTATTTAAAATAGTCAAGAGGTGGAATTAACCTAAATGTCCATTGACAGATGAATGGTAAGAGAAGATACGGTATATATATACACGATGGAATACTACAAATAATGCCATTTGTAGCAACATGGAGATTGTCATACTAAGTGAAGTAAGCCAGAAAGAGAAAGAAAAATACCATATGATATCACTTATATGTGGAATCTGAAAAAAAAAAGACACAGGTGTAATTATTTACAAAACAGAAACAGACTCACAGACATAGAAAACAAACATGTTTACCAGGGGTGAAAGGAGGTGGGAAGGGATAAATTGAAAGTTCAAGATTTCCAGATACTAACTACTACACATAAAATAGATAAACAACAAGGCCCTACTGGATAGCACAGGGAACTATATTCAATACCTTGTAATAGCCTGTAATGAAAAAGAATATGAAAAGGAATATACATCTGAATCACTATGCTGTATACCAGAAATTAATACAACATTGTAAACCAACTATACTTCAATTAAAAAAAAGTATTTGCATGTGACCTTGTCCCCTCAGCCACCTGGGACCCAGCACGACCACTCTACAACCCAGCTAATGCCTCACTTCACTCCAAGATCACCTGGGGACTGGAGCTGGCTCTTCCACCCCTACTGCTATGGAAGAAAAGACTGACATGCAAATAAAGTGGGACACTTGTATTTGCATCAGGGGAGATGCAGCCAAATCAAACATGATGACCACATTAACTAAATATTACAGGCATTTCCTTTCCAGTTTCCCTGCCTGTCACCCATTCAATCTGGTGTAGAATGGCCATGCAAGAATGTGATAAATAGTTGTTCCTTCCTAAACTGGGATTTAGCATGAAGGGAGATGGATTGGAGTGAGAGAGTTAACTGTTAAAATATTTGCTTTCATTGGACAAAGGATCTGTGGGAAAGAGTTAGGGGCATTCAGGATCGTGTTATCACTGGGGGGGATATCTAGGGGTGATTCAGATTTTTAAGGCAGGCTTGGTCCAATATCCATGGCTGGGATTTTGAACCCCACATATCATCTTTGCTGGGCTTCAGGCTATTCAGAAGCAGATGGGACAAGAGGTGGAAACTGTTTGTAAAGAAATAGATTTATGCCTAGTTGCTGCCGGGCTGCTTCAAAGTGTGATACTTTTTCCACCTGGAATTTGACTCTCAGGACCATGAATGGGCGTCTGTTTATGAAACAATTGACCAGGAATAGACAGAAGGCAGGCAAAGGCAAGACGCACATGAAACAACCCTCAATTGGGCTGGCAGGAGACCCGTTCCTCCCCTGACCAGAAGGCCTTTCAGCTCCCTGATCACCGAGCCTGAGTGATAGGCCTGGATGCAGGGAGGTTTTGAGTGAGAAGGGAGGGACATCTTTCCCCCTTCAGCCCTGGGTGGAAAAGGAGCACCCAGACCCTCCTTCTGAATTGATGGGCACAGGCAGCAGAGGACTTGTAGTGGAAGAACTCCACCCCCTTGCACATTTCTTCAGTCACTCACACACCATCCAGTCAACTGTCAAGTGAATGTGGTTCCAGGTGAGCCCTGATGCCAGACTCTGCTGGACAAAGAGATTAAGACCTTCCCAGCTTGGCTGGCTCCACAACTTTTCCCTGGATGTTCTCATTCTTGTTCTGGTCCTGCCTGCCAAGAGTTATCACCCTGTTTTCTGGAAGAAGGAACTGAAAGGCTCATGGAAGCTATGATTTGTTGGTCCATACTCACAAAGTTAGTAAGGAGCCCAGCTGGGATTTGAATTCAGGTCTCTCTGTGTTTTAAGCCTATGTTCCTCTGACTCTTCAGGCTGGAAATGGAAGGAGAGAGACAGAAAGAGGCTTATGAGATCTCTTCCTCTCCTACAGGGGATCTGAGCCAGATCAGAGGAAGCAAGGGGCACAGGTTTCCCAACTGGAAGACTCTGTGGCTGAGCTGACAAAGAACCACATGGAACCACATGATTGTGAGTTTAAATCCATGACCACCTCTGACTTGTGGTCTGTTCAATTAAAGGTAGGCTTTGGTAGTAGTAGTTCTGACTGGCGATGGGCAGTGTGGTCAAGAGAGCATGGGCCAATGTGCACTCCTGCTCTGTGCTTCAATACCATTCTGTGCAGAACCTCCATCCCCTTATGGTCCTTATTATCCTCAGCTTCCATTACCCATTGTTATGGACTGAAATGTGTTCCCAAAATTCATATGTTGAAGTCAAATACCTCAGAATGGGACTGTATTTGGAGATTGGGTCTTTAAAAGGGTAATTAGGTTAAATGAAGTAATTAGGGTGAGCCCTAATCCAATATGACTAGTGTCCTTATAAAAAGAAGAGATTAAGAACTAGACAAGCACAGAGGTAAGATTATATGAAGACATGGGGAAAAGATGGCCATCTCCATGCCCAGGAAATAGAGCTAGATCAGATCCTTTCCTGACAGCCCTTAGAAGGAACCAACCCTGCAAACACTATGATTTTGGACTTCTAACCTCCAGAAGTAGGAGACATAAATTTCTGATGTTCAAGCCACCAGGCCACCATGGCAATCTTAGCAAATGAATGTACCTATTTCCAGAGGTCTGTCCTCCCTGCCAGACCATGAGCTCCTTGAGGGTAGGAGCCCAACACCAATCCAGTGCCTGCTGCCCAGTGGATGGTCAATCAAAAACTGCTGAAGGTAGCCTTGACTCGGGTGGGCAGGGGAGGATATTAGCCTGGGAGGCTGGCATCCCCATTCTTCTCAGGACAGGTCTGAGGGGCCTGCCTGCTGGCCTCTCCCTCCTTAGATTTCCTGCGAGTCAAAGAGGACATCTTTCTTCATGGAGGAGGGTATGAGCAGCTGCAGCCAGCTGCTGAACAAGTAGCCAGCAAGGAGCCTGGGAGCCTGTGTTCGTGGAGACTCCAGGTCACTCTGGGGAATACTCCGTACCTGTTCTCTTCACAAACAGCATGGGGGGAAGGCCTTGAGAATCAGGTTCTGGTCCCTGAGCATCCCACATACCTTTAAGTCTGAGATGGCTGAAGCATGACAATTTTGGGAAAGGGGTGGCCAAGATCTTGGAGAGTTAAGTAGGAGGTAGAATACTGGGGTGAGGAAGGGCCCTGAACATCAGGCCTCAGTTGGGACTTCATGATGATGCCAGTGGAGATCCAGGCCTTCTGAGTGGGAGGCATGAATTCACAATGGGAAGAATGTCCTATAAACTGGGGGCAGTATAGGGGACCACCTGGAGCAAGGGAGATAAGTGAGGGGTTTTTTACCAGCACCCATATGAGATGTAAGTAGTCTGAATGGTGAGTAGTCTGAATGGTGAGTGGTGGCTGAAGGATTGAGGAGTTCCTAACTGGGGCAGCTGGGAATATGATAGGCGTCCTGGCCAAGACATAAAACTGTCCAGCCCTGTGTGCTCCCCAGTGTCAGAGTAACTCCCATTCTCTCCACAGAGCCCACTGCCAAGCTCAGCCCAAGGGCCCAGCATAGAGTAAACAGTCTCTCAGGAAAGGTTTGTAGACCAAATTAGTTTGTAGAAGGAACAAATGCGAAGCTTCTGTAGAAAGACCTTCTGCCCCCAAAAAGACAAAGGGAATGCAAAGTGGGAAGACCTCATTGTGCAAAGCAGCTAATATTCAAATCCAAAACTTCAGACACACTCATGGAAGTCAGTTCCTGAGAGTAAAGAGGAGTTAAACTTAGGAAGTGCAACAGCTCTGAATGATTTACATGGACACGCAGAAGAGGAGGAGAGTTCATCTAAAGTGAACCAGCTCCATCTAGCAGCATTAATCATCGGTGGCTTTGCATCTATTTTGGTCTAGTAATACAGGAAGAAAAGGCCTTTTCAGGGCCCAGGAAAATGCTGCTTTCAGTGTTGCCCTTTGCTTAACTCCCCAGCCTCCGGGATGTGTATGTACCATGAGCCCCTTTCTGTGAAAGTTCTGCCAAGCCCTCAGGGGCATGCATCATGAGCCCCATGCCCTAGCAAGAAGTCGAATCTCAGCAAGGTGCCTATAGAACAAAGGGTGCATCTGCGAGTCCTTGGTCCTGCTGCCCCAGTATATATGCTCTGGCATATAAATGACATTCCATCCCACAGGTGAGAGGGCTGATCAGTAAGAGAGGACTTGCAGCTCTTCTGGAATTTGTGCTCAGGAAAGCCAGCAAGACCTTCAGAGACTCGGGTCCACAGAGGGGAGTAGATAACACAAGTTGGTCATAGAGCTGTGAGTACAACCCAGAGCTCTTGACTCCAGGGCCCAGCCTCCTCTCACTGGACCGTACTGCCTATATCTCAGGCTAGAACCACAGATCCTACCAGTCAAACCATCTTGATAGAACTGTCTGGTTAAGTCAATGACCACTAATTTGGCTAGTTTCTTTTCTTACCATGATGATCAGCTGTTTGCATTGGCCAGGAAATGAGTTTAAATGGACTGACTGGTTGTTCGAATAGGTTCTTGACTATGGTTGGGCATAGAGGGCTTTGTGATTTAGAATTCGGGGTTGTCTGTCACAGTTAAGTGCTACATCAAAGAGCAATAGATTAAGAATAGGCCTAAGTGGTACATCCAGACAGTGGACTACTATTCAGCAATAAAAAGAAATGAGCTATCAAGTCATGAAAAGACATGAAGGAATCTTAAACACATATTGTTAAGTGAAAGAAGTCAGTCTGAAAAGGCTACATATTGTATGGTTCAATAAATATGACATTCTGGAAAAGGTAAAACTATGAAGACAAAAAAAACATCTGGTTTGTCACCAGGAGTCTGAGGGGAAGGGAGGAGTGATGAAGGGGTGGAGCATAGCGGATATTTAAGACAGTGAAACTTTTTCATGTGGTACTATAGTGGTGGATGCCTGACATTATGCATTTGCCAAAAAACATAAAATTGTGCAACACAAAGGGTGAACCCGAATGTAAACTATGAACTTGAGTTAATGATAAGGTATCAATATTGGTTCATCAATCATAGCAAAGGCACCACATCAATGCAAGATGTTAATAATAGGGGAAACTGAGGGAGTATATGGGAACCCTCTGTACTTTCTGATCCATTTCTCTGTAAACCTAAAACTGCTTTAAGAAAGGTTATAAACAAACAAACAAATAAATAAGTAAATAAATAGGTCTAAGTGTCCAGATATGGAAGTAAATAGTACAGGGCTGGAAAGCTTCTGTTCCGTAGCAGACAAAAGGACAAATGCCCAATAGCCTCTGAAACTCTGGCTAAAAGTCTGCACCAACACATGGAGATAAACACTGGACAATTTGGTCCTGCATCTAAATACTTGGGATTATCCATATATAGGCTTTATTTAGTCATGGTCTTTGGTGATATGCTACATGTGTCTGAACAGCAGGCCCAGAACATATAAAAATGGAAAAAGCAAAACAACCTAGAAATCCACAGGATAGTTGTCACTCTATATATCAAAACACTTCAAAATGCTCCCTTTCAATCTAGACCAACTGCGTTAATTCCTATGATCTTCCCACTGAAGGCAGAGGATGTGGGTATATGTTCTTCTCCAGCATAGGTTTTATGCTAACTCCTGGAGTGCCTAGGACCTGGAGCAAACAGACACCACAGGGTTGACCTTAAATGCACAATTGACAATTATGGAACATAGCACTTAGAGTAAATTCCACACGCAGTTCAAGGTACTTCAGTGTAAGTATCATTAGCTCTGGTTTTTGTTGAGTTTGATTGCTGGAGGTGGGACCACTTTCAGGTAGCTCCAAGAGATCCCTCTAAAAAACATTTTTTTTTTCATGAGAGAGAAGACGTAGTATTACAGAGATTGCAATTCTTCCAAAATTAATCCATAAATTCATTTCCATTTCAGTAAAAGTCCTAACATATTTTTTTTATCAAACTTGACCAGCTGACCACAAAATCTACATGGAAGAACAAAGGGGCAAGGACAGTCAAACAGTCATGAAGAAGAAGAAAAGAATGAGCAGAGTATCATGCTACCAGAGAGTAATATTTATTATAAGCCAATAGTAATAAAACTATGTAGTATGAGCATAGGGGTAAAGCAGACCAGTGACACAAAACAGAAAGCTCAGAAAGTGACCTACGGATGTCGTGAAACTTGTTATATGACAAAGGTAGAACAGCAGAGAGGTAGGGAAAAGACAGACGATTTAATAAATGGTGCTTAGATAATTGGATAGCCATGTGAAAAAAAAAAAAAAAAAGGAAATCCCCTGAATAAGAAAAAAGTTCCAGGTGAATCATAAAGAAATATATAAATGTAAAACATTAAAAGAAAATAGAGGAGACTATATTTATGATAAGGTAGGATTCCTTAAGAGAAAAAACACAAGCCATACCATAAAATATTAATAAATTTGACTTCTTTTAATCAATACATTTATTACAACAAAGGCAACATGAAGTTCAAAGATACCTATAGATGGGGAGAAGATATTTTCAACAGATATAACTGGCAAATACTCACATTTATAACATCTTAAAACTTTCTCAGATCAAAAAGTAAAACACAATACAATTAAAATGGAAAAAAAAAAAAAAAACCCATCAACAGGCACTACATAGAGGACAAGACCTGAGAGATTATTCAAGATACGAAAAGGTAGTCAAATCCCCATTAATCTGGGAAATACAAACTAAAGCAAGAAGACACATTTCATGCTCAGCTATCTGGCAAAATATTAAGTCTAACAATATCAGGAATGTTGATGATGTGAAAACACACTGTTGCTGGAATGACAAACTTGGCGTAACTGCACTGGAGACAACTCTGACAATGCCTAGTAGACAGTTGCTTAAACAACTGCTTAAAATGAAACTTTATTTTTTTAACATTTTTTATTGATTTATAATCATTTTACAGTGTTGTGTCAAATTCCAGTGTAGAGCACAATTTTTCAATTATACATGAACATATATATGTATTCATTGTCACATTCCTTTCTCTGTGAGCTACTATAAGATCTTGTATATATTTCCCTGCGCTATACAGTATAATCTTGTTTATCTATTCTACATTTTGAAATCCCAGTCTATCTCTTCCCACCCCCACCCCCTTGGCAACCAGTCTGTATTCTATGTCTATGAGTCTGTTTCTGTATTTATGCTTTGTTTGTTTTTGTTTGTTTGTTTTTTAGATTCCACATATGAGTGATCTCATACGGTATTTTTCTTTCTCTTTCTGGCTTTACTTCACTTAGAATGACATTCTTCAGGACCATCCATGTTGCTGCAAATGGCATTATGTTGTCGGTTTTTATGGCTGAATAGTATTCCATTGTATAAATATACCACTTCTTTATCCAGGCATCTGTTGATGGACATTTAGGCTGTTTCCATGTCTTGGCTGTTGTAAATAATTCTGCTATGAACATTGGGGTGCAGGTGTAATCCTGAAGTAGGGTTCCTTCTGGATATAAGCCCAGGAGTGGGATTCCTGGGTCATACAGTAAGTCTATTCCTAGTCTTTTGAGGAATCTCCATACTGTTTTCCACAGTGGCTGTACCAAGCTGCATTCCCACCAGCAGAGTAGGAGGGTTCCCTTTTCTCCACAGCCTCTCCAGCATTTGTCATTTGTGGACTTTTGAATGATGGACATTCTGACTAGTGTGAGGTGACACCTCATGGTAGTTTTGATTTGCATTTTTCTGATAATTAGTGATATTGAGCATTTTTTCATGTGCCTATTGATCATTTGTATGTCATCCTTGGAAAATTACTTGTTTAGGCCTTCTGCCCATTTTTGCATTGGGTTGTTTATTTTCTTCTTATTGAGTCGTATGAGCTGCTTATATATTCTGGAGATCAAGCCTTTGTTGGTTTCATTTGCAAAACTTTTCTCCCATTCCGTAGGCTGTCTTTTTGTTTTACTTATGGTTTCCTTAGCTGTGCAGAAGCTTGTAAGTTTCATTAGGTCCCATTTGTTTATTCTTGCTTTTATTTCTTCTAGGAGAAAATATTTGAGATGTATATCAGATAATGTTTTGCCTATATTTTCCTCTAGGAGGTTTATTGGATCTTGTCTTATGTTTAAGTTTTTGATCCATTTTGAGTTGATTTTTGTGTATGGTGTAAGGGAGTGTTCTAGCTTCATTGCTTTACATGCTGCTGTCCAGTTTTCCCAACACCATTTGCTGAAGAGACTGTCTTTATTCCATTGTATATTCCTGCCTCCTTTGTCGAAGATTAGTTGACCAAAAGTTTGTGGGTTCATTTCTGGGCTCTCTATTCTGTTCCATTGGTCTATAAGTCTGTTTTTGTACCAATATCATGCTGTCTTGATGACTGTAGCTTTATAGTATTGTCTGAAGTCTGGGAGAGTTATTCCTCCAGCCTGTTTCTTTCTCTTCAGTAATGCTTTGGCAATTCTAGGTCTTTGATGGTTCCATATAAATTTTATTATGATTTGTTCTAGTTCTGTGAAATATGTCCTGGGTAATTTGATAGGGATTGCATTAAATCTGTAGATTGCCTTGGGCAGTGTGACCATTTTAACAATATTGATTCTTCCAATCCAAGAGCATGGGATATCTTTCCATTTTTTAAAGTCTTCTTTAATGTCCTTCATCAATGGTTTATAGTTTTCTGTGTATAATTCTTTCACCCCTTGGTTAGATTTATTCCCAGATATTTTATTACTTTGGGTGCTATTTTAAAGGGGGTTGTTTCTTTACTTTCTTTTTCTGTTGATTCATCATTAGTGTAAAGAAATGCAACTGATTTTTGAACGTTAATCTTGTAACCTGCTACCTTGCTGAATTCTTCAATCAGCTCTAGTAGTTTTTGTGTGGACCTTTTAGGGTTTTCGATATATAGTAACATGTTGTTGGCATATAGTGACACTTTTACCTCTTCTTTTCCAATTTGGATCCCTCTTATTTCTCTCTCTTGACTGATTGCTGTGGCTAGGACTTCCAGGACTATGTTGAATAGGAGTGGTGATAGTGGGCATCCTTGTCTTGTCCCAGATTTTAGTGGGAAGCTTTTGAGTTTTTCACCATTGAGTACTATGCTGGCTGTAGGCTTGTCATATATAGCTTTTATTATGTTGAGATATGTTCCTTCTATACCCAGTTTGGTGAGAGTTTTTATCATAAATGGGTGTTGAATTTTATCAAATGCTTTTTCTGTGTCTGTTGAGATGATCATGTGGTTTTTGTCCTTTCTCTTGTTGATGTGATGTATTACACTGATTGATTTGCGTATGTTGAACCACCCTTGTGTCCCTGGGATGAACCCCACTTGGTCATGATGTATAACCTATTTTATGTGTTGTTGGATTCTATTTGCTAATATTTTGGTGAGGATTTTAGCGTCTATGTTCATCAGTGATACTGGCCTATAATTCTCTTTTTTGGCAGTGTCATTGCCTGGTTTTTGTATCAGGGTGATGGTAGCTTCATAGAATGAGTTTGGGAGTATTCCCTCCTTTTCAATCTTCTGGAAGAGTTTGAGAAGGACTGGTATGAGTTCTTCTTTGTATGTTTGGTAGAATTCCCCGGTGAAGCCATCCAGTCCTGGACTTATATTTGTAGGGAGGTTTTTAATTGCTATTTCTATTTCATTTCTAGTGATTGGTTTGTTCAAGTGGTCAGTTTCTTCTTGATTCAGTCTTGGTGGACAGTATGTTTCCAGAAACTTGTCCATCTCCTCTAGGTTATCCATTTTGGTTCCATATAGTTTTTCATAATATTCTTGTATGATATTCTGTATTTCTGTTATTTGTTGTAATTTCTCCATTTTCCTTTCTTATTTTGCTAATTTGTGCTCTCTCTTTTTTCTTCTTTGTGAGTTTTGCCAGAGGTTTGTCGATTTTATTTACTTTTTCAAAAAAACAGCTTTTGGTTTGGTTGATTTTTTCTTTGGTCTTGTTAATCTCTATTGTATTTATTTCCTCCCTAATCTTTATAATTTCCTTCCTTTTGCTGCCTTTTGGGGCTTTTTGTTCTTCTTTTTCTAATTCATTCAGCTGGTGGGTTAAATTGTTTATTTGAGATTGTACTTTTCTGAGGAAGGCCTGTATCACTATAAACTTCCCTCTGAGCACTGCCTTTGCTGTGTCCCATAGATTTTGAGTGGTTGTGCTTTTAAAGCGAAACTTTAGATAGTTCACTTGAGACCTTTGCTTTTTTCTAAATTGTGTATTGAATGCTAAACATTTCTCTACAAGCACTGTTTTGGCTGCAACCCACAAATTTTGTAATGTTGTATTTTCATTTCCATTTAGTTCAAAACATTTTCTAGTGTATGGGTTATTGAGAAATGTGTTGTTTAATATCCATATATTGATATAATCAAGAAAGTGAGATGACCCATACAATGAGAGAATATATTTGCAAATCATATACCTGATAAGGAACTTGTATCTAGATATATAAAGAACTCTTACAACTCAACAATGAAAAGACAAATAACCAGATTAAAAATGGGCAAAGGATTTGAACAGATAATTGCTCCAAAGAAGATATACAAATGGCCAATAGTACATGAAATGATGTTCAATATCATTATTTATCAAGAAAACATAAATCAAAACCAAATGAGGTATCACTTCACATCCATTAGGATGGCTAGAATCAAAAATCAGGCAACAACATGTGTTAGAGAGTATGTGGAGAGAAATCAGAACCCTCATACACTGTTGGTGGGAATGTAAAATGGTGCAGCTGTTTTGGAAAAACAACTTGGCAGCTCCTCAAACAATAAACAAAGAATTATATAATTAGGCGCAGATAACTCTACTTCTATGTACATACTCAATAAAAATTAGAATATGTGTCCACACAGAAACTTGTACATGAGTGATTATAGCAGCATTATTCATTATACCCAAAAGGTAAAAACAGTTCAAATAACCATCAATGATGAATGGCTAAACAAAATATGGTATATCTATATGATGAACATTGTTTGGTCATAAAAAAGGAATAAAGCATTGATACATGCTACAATATGAATGAACCCTGAAAACATTATGATAAGTGAAAGAAACCAGTTACAAAAGACTATGTACTATATAATTCTATTTATATGAAAGTCCAGAATAGAGAAAACTACAGAAACAGAAATTAGATTTGTGCTTGCTTAGGCCTGTGTTGGGTGGGGAGATAGAGGTGTGATACCTAAAGGATACAGAGATTTTTCTTGAGGTGATGAAAGTGTTCTATAATTGTGGCAATGATTGCACATATCTGTGAATATATTAAAACCCATCAAATTGTACACTTCAAATGGGTGAATTGTATGTTATGTAAAAAGCTGTTAAAAAAAAAACCTCATAGACAGATGACCCACAAACAACGTGGGGGCTAATCCACGTATAACTTACAGTCAGTCCTCTGTGTATACACAGTTCCTCCACTTCCATGGATTCAACCAACCACAGACCATGTAGTACTTTAGTACTTACTATTGAAAAATATCCAAGTATATGTAGACCCATGCAGTTCAAACCTACTGTTGTTCAACGATCAATTGTATTGGGAATTTTCCAGCCATCTGTTTGTATTCCTTCCTTGTTTGATTTTTTGGCAATTAGAGAACATCCTTTGCATGATTTAAATTCTCTTAAATTTATGGAGACATTTTGATGGCCCAGAATAGGATCTTTCTTTGTAAATATTCTGTGTATACTTAAAAATGATGTATGTTCTGCTCTCCTTGTATAGAATGTTCCATAAAAGGCAATTAGATCAATTTGGTTGTTACTATAATTCAAGTTTTCTCTATCCTTACTGATTTTCTTTCTATTTTTCAGACAAAATAGGCTTTAAGTCAAAAACTGTCACAAGAAACAAAGAAGGTCATATAATAAAGCAGTCAATTCATCAAGAGGATATAATAATTAAATATATAGTTGACCCTTGAACAACATGAGTTTGAACTGAGCAGGTCCACTTATACATGGATTTTTTTTCATTAAATACTACAGTACTACATGATCTGCAGTTGGTTGAATCTGTGGATGCAGATCTATGGACACAGAGGGCCAACAATGAAGTTATATGTGGATTTTTGACTGTGCAGGGGGTTGGTACCCTTAAACTTCATGCTGTTCAAAGGTCAACTGTATATGAACCCAACATCAAAGTACCTAATTATATAAAGCAAATATTAACTGAACTGAATGGAGAAATAGGCATCAACACATAATAGTAGAGGATTCACTACTCTACTTTCAATAATCGATAGATAATCCAGACAGAAAATCAAGAAACAGTTGACTTGATTAACACTAGAGACCATATGCACTTAATAGACATATACAGAACATTCTGTCCAACAGCAGCAGAATATACATTCCTCTTAAGCTCATGCAGAACATTCTCCAGAACACATTATACGTTAGACTACAAAAAAGTCTTAACAAATTTAAGAAGACTAGAATCATATCAAATATCGTTTCTAATCACAATGGTATGAAACTGGAAATCAATAATAAGAGAAAAAATGGAAAATTCACAAATATGTGGGAATTAAGCAACATTCTCCTGAACATCCAATAGGTCAAAGAAGAAATCAAAAGGGAAATCTAAAAATATCTTGTGATCAATGAAAATGGAAACACAACATACCAAAACTTATGTGATGCAGCAAAGGCAGTTCTAAGAGGGAAGTTCATACCGACAAATGCCTACAGTAAGAAAAAAGAAAGACCTCAAACAGCGTAATTTTATACCTCAAGGAACTAGAAAGAAAAAGAAAAAAAACAAAGTAAGCCCAAAATTATCAGAACAAAGGAAATAATAAAGATTGGAGCAGAAATTAATGAAATAAAGACTAGAAAAACAATTGTAAAGATCATCTTCATTTTGAAAGGTATTCCCACTGGGTTTCAATTTCTAGGATGATTTTTTCCTCAATACATTTAAGATGCCTCTTCACTGTCTTCTAGCTTGCATAGTTTCTGAAAAGAAGTCCAATATAATTCTTATCTTAGTTCCTCATGTAATAGGAACAGATAGTCTCCTTTCCTCTAGCTGCTTTTAACATTTCTCTTTTTTCAGTGTTTTTCAGCAATTTGATTCTGATGTGTCATGATGTAGTTTTCTTTACATTTATTTTGTTGAAGTTTGCTGAGATTCTTGGATCACTGAATGCTGAGTATTTATAAAGTTTAAAAATTGTCCAGTCTTATTTTTGAAATATATTTCTGCCCTTGCTTCTTCTGGACACTCCAATTTGCATGTATTTGATCACTTTATGTTATCCACAGGTCACTGATTGTATGTTCCTCCTCCTCTTCCCCAGTCTTTTCTCTGTATACTTCATGTTGAATAATTTCTATTGCTGTGATTTCAAGTTATCTAATCAACTGCAATTTATATTCTGTTAATCCCATCCAGTCCATTTTTCAGTTCATATATTTTTAATCTTTTTCACTTTGATTTGAGCCTTCTTTATATTTCTCATCTCTCTTTTCATCATGTCCATGTTCTTCTCCACCTTTATAATCATATAGAGCATATTTATAACAGTTATTTTAACATTCTTGTCTGCTAAGTCCAAAATCTCTGTCATTTCTAAGATTCTGTTTCTTCTGATTGGTATTTATCCTGGTTATGAATCTTATTTTTCTGCTTCTTTGTATGGTCGACACTATTTGATTAGATACTGAATATTGTGTATTTTACATTGTTGGGTGCTGGATTTTGTTGTATTCCTTTAAGTATTTTTGGGTTTTGTTGTTTAATGAAGTCAGGTTACTTGGAATCAGTTTGATTCTTTCAAGTTTTGCTTTAAAGCTTTAATAGGGCAGGTCCACAATAACCTTTAGTCCAGGGATAATTTAAGCCTACTACTAAGACAATATATGAAGACTCTACCTTATATCCCAGGTATTACAGGTCTTTCCACAATTGGGAATATGAATTGTTCCCAGTCCTGTGTGAGCTCTGATAATTGTTCAGTCTACTGTTTCCTGATGATCCTTTCGCTGATCAAGGGTATTTTTCCCCTTCAGGCATGTGCAGATTAGAATTCAAAGATTCAAGGGGACCTTCTACATATCTCTGAAGCTCAGTCTCTCTGTGTGTGTAGATCCTGCTTCACTAGTATTGTTCTCTGCAATTGCCGGCCTTCTTGGCTTCCATAAACTCTTATCTTTGTCTCTCTTATTGAGCAAGATCTCTAGGATTGTTTTGGGTTCCCCCTTTCTCTGCTGAAACCCAAAAAATGACCCCCAGGCAATAAGCTATAATGCTTATAGGGCCCCCCTTACTTGTTTTCCCTCTGTCGGGAATTACCATTTTGCACTTTTGTACTGCCTGTTGTCCAATGTCTGAAAGCCATTATTTCATATATTCTGTCTGGTTTCCTAGTTAAGATGGAAGTTAATCAGCCTCTATTATTTCATCATGGCTGGAGGAGGAAGTACCCTGTCATATTATTTTTTATATTTTTATAAGCACATAATGTTTCATGATTTTAAAAATGTATTTTAAGAAAACCAATCCTTTGTCCCTGACAGTATTTATTTTTGGTACCATGTATCTGGCCATCAAGAAAAGAATAATCCAGACCAGTTTACCAACCTCAAAACTATTGACATTTTTAACTGGAAAATTCTTGGATCTGGAGAGCTGTAACGTGCACTGTAGAATGTTTGGCAGTTGTGACAACCAAACATATCCTCAGTAATTGTCAAATGTCCCCAGGGATGGGAGGTGAGGGAAGCAAAATGCTCCTGGTTGAGAACCAAACTCGGAATATTATAGAAACCCAGAGATCATCCCCTTTTATTTAAAAGTTGGGAACCTCCCCCCCCCCCAAAAAAACAACAGGGCGTATTGAAAGGGCACAGAAATCAATCTGAAAGAGTTCCCAATGGCCAAAGTTGAAGCTACTTGAGCAGTGAGCAAAAAAAATCCCCAAAGCATAAAATGAAATGCATGAATTCATACTGATATAAATAAATAAATGTGGCAGAAGATACATGCTTCCTAATAGAAAAATTCCAATTAACAGATGTAGAAGGAATGAGGGAAACAGAAAATCGCCATCAGAGTACCACAGTGATAAATGCTGCAGGATCCACCAATAGATGCTGATTGGGCAGGAGAGTTTAAGCAGAAACAATATGTCTCCATTATCTCAAAGTATTTCACCCAAAATATTTAGTAATTACAGGGGTGAGGGAAGGAAATGATGGCTTTATGGTGGAGAATGCTGGCAGAAATACTTTAGCAAAGTGATCAAGATTAGCATCTCTAGTAATATGTATCTATACCATGTATCCCAATACATGGACTGATATTATAGACTGAAACGGGTACATCACCTCTGTGGTAGCCTTTCACAAAATGCAAAAATTAAATCTTCTTATGAGAAAAATTCAGTCAAAACTAAATTGAGGGGCATTCTACACAATAACTGATTGGTACTCTTCAAAATGTCAAGGTCATAAAAGAAAAAGACTAATGAACTTACATAGATTGGAGTAGACTAAGATATAATGATTAAATGCAATGTGGTATCCAAGACTGGATTCTCAAACCAAAAAAAAATTAGTAGGGAAAACTGGTAAAAATCTAAGTAAAGTCTGTAGATTATGTCATAGTAATGTACCAAGTTTAATTTTTCTTAGTTTTGAGGACTGTACAATCGTTATATAATGTGTTAACATAGGGGGAGGCTGGCTGAAGGGTGTGAGGCAGTTCTCTGTGGCATTTCTGTAACTTTTCTGTAAATCTAAAATTATCTCAAAATAAAAAGGTTTTAAAAATTGGAACATCTGGATATATGCCCAGGAGCGGGATTCCTGGGTCATACGGTAAGTCTATTCCTAGTCTTTTGAGGAATCTCCACACTGTTTTCCACAGTGGCTGCACCAAACTGCATTCCCACCAGCAGTGTAGGAGGGTTCCCTTTTCTCCATAGCCTCTCCAGCATCATGGATGCTCCTGGAGAATGTCATTCTAAGTGAAGTAAGCCAGAAAGAGAAAGAAAAATACCATATGCGATCGCTCATATGTGGAATCTAAAAAACAAACAAACAAACAAACAAATAAAGCATAAATACAAAACAGAAGTAGACTCACAGACATAGAATACAAACTTGTGGTTGCCAAGGGGGCGGGGGGTGGGAAGGGATAGACTGGGATTTCAAAATTATAGAATAGATAAACAAGATGATACTGTATACCACAGGGAAATATATACAAGATCTTATGGTACCTCACAGAGAAAAAAAATGTGACAATGAATATATATATGTTCATGTATAACTGAAAAATTGTGCTCTACACTGGAATTTGACACAGCATTGTAAAATTATTATAAATCAATAAAAAATGTTAAAAAATTGGAACATCACATAGATATATATTTGTGTATTATTTTAAAATATTAGACTAAACATTGGAAGCACAGGATCTCAGAGTTTGAAGGGTTCCTGTAAGATCACCTTGTTCATTTCTTTCATTTTACCTTTTGGAAAAACTTGGGCCAGGGAAGGAATGGGATTTGCCCAAGTTGATGCAAATAGTGGCAGGATGGAGACTAGAACCTCCTTTTCCTGCTTCCAGGTGCAAACTCTTACTATGTGTTCCTCATTGCCTTTGCTCTTACCTCTAAACACCCTGAGATGTTTTGGGTGCATGTTATGCTGGACATCTGTTCTCTAGAGCAAGGGTCAGCAAACATTTTTTGTTAAGGGCCATATTATAAATATTTTCGTTTTTGTGAGATATTCCGTTTCTGTGACAACTACTCAACTCTGCTGTTATAGCACAAAAACAGTAACAGACAATATGAAAACAAGTGGGTGTGGCTATGTGCCAATAAAACTTTACAAAACCAGGCAGTGGGCGGGGTTTGACCTGTGGGCCATAGTTTGCCAATCTCTTCTCTAGATCTTTGTTAGAAAAGGGGATCTTTGTCAGCTTAGGGACTTGCATCCAAGATGCATCTCATGTAGTACAGTGAGTAGAAGATATGTGCATGTTCTCACCTGGGCAGCAGTATTGGAGAGGAGGTTGTGATGGTGAGACCTTCTAAAATGAAGAAAGAACAGTGATAGTGAGAAGGTCTCTTTGTCTCTTTGTGTTAGGTTGGCCCAAGCAGAGGATGATCAAGTAGCATAAAGAATGTCAAAGACAATAGCCCATAAATGGAAAGATGAACAGTCATCCCTCTGACATCTCATTATGTCCTTCTGGCAAACTCAGCGAGGGGGAGGTTTCTATAGAAATACCCGGGCCTGTGGAGCTTTCAGGTTTCAAAGACAATGAACTAAATGTAATTTCAAAATAGTTGGTCTTTATGCTAAAACATACACACACGTAGAGGAGCAAAGTATTGTAATCTAAAACAGTCAGAAAAAATGACAGAATAAAAAGAATAATTCTGTTAAGAGAGCATGACTTATTAAAACTGTTTAGTGTCAACAGAAAGCAGGCATGAGTGATCAGCCTCAAAGCAAGAGAGTGTTTTAAAAATACAATGTTTAATGCTATTCCTAAAGAAATTGTTTCCTAACTGAACTCTCCTCTCAGAAACATTTGTTCCATTTAATAATGGTTATTACTTATTTTAAAGATGCCCTGTAATGAAAATACTCTTTTGAGATGAGGTAAAAACCTCAGGAGTTTATTTTCTTCTTATTTTTTCTCATTCATCTACAATCCTTAACCACAAAGTAAAACAAGCAAGAAAAATACTAAATGTACTGAGCACATGTTTAAATAATTTCTACTCCTGACAGTTACTTGGCATTGGCATAATGCTTCCACGGGTCTGATTAGCTCAGATTAAATATTTCATACCCAAATTTTGTTTCCTTCTCTATTTGACCACAACCTTACATGGACACAGCTTTTTACTCCATCATCAGTCCTGAAATACTGTGGCTTGGTTAGTTAGAGCAATGTGGACTGCAAGTGCAGTCTGTACAGGGCTTGGCTAGCAGCCCCACCATACTGTACCTGTGAGTCCCAGGGGTCACCTCACCATTCCTGGGAGGCCACTGGAGTAAATGACTAGAGAACAGGAAGGAGTCAGTGGGGACTCAAAGCCATGTTAACCAAGAATACAAGATTTCTGCAACAGGGCCACTTTCAGTAGTTGGCTTCATTGACCAGGCCCTAAATACATTTGTTCGTATCATATTATGGTCTAGAATTTTAACTTCAGTGCTAGGAGACTTCAGATACAACCTGAAGAGATGGGACAGGGAGAGAGTAAATGGTGAGAAAACTGTGTGAGGCTTCCAGAACCTCCTTATTGGTCACCTTCCTTATTTGGTATCCCTGCTCTCCCCTGCCTACTTCCCATCAGGGTCTGATTGGTAGTGAAGTCCCTAAAGTGAAAGAAAAGTGACCTAGGAAGTGCAACCTGGGGTAAGAGTAGCCAGGGCAAAGCAGGGGAAGACAGGCATCTGTGACACGTCATTGAGTCTCTCTGACCCTTCAATTCCTCGTCTATCAAATGTGCATCTAATACTCACCCTGCCACACTGGATATGAGGATTTAATGTCAGAATGCATGGAAAGATCCCCTAAAGCTCTGGCACAGAGTAAGCCCTTTTATTTATTGAGTTTACCCCGGGGCTTATGGGAAAAGGGATCCTGGGTAGCCAGCCTAAGATGGGAAGTACCTCCAGAGCTTAGCTCTCAGGAAACACAAGTGGGCTTCCAGCCATTTCAGCCACCTGCCTCCACCCCACCATGGGACAAACAGCTTGGAGAATGGGCCCTACAGGTAGGTGGTCAAACAGCTTTCCCTAGTTGAAAGTCAGCATCTTACGAGTGCAAAGTGCCATGTGATGACCTATTCACTGGGTATTTTGGGGGAAGCAGCCACCAGGCAAAAGACTTGTCCAGCGAGCTCTCTCAAAATCCCAATTCACTCTAGAATAGATGCTAAGCTGAGACCACTGTAAGATACTGCTTAATTGGGGTGAATCTTTTCTTCACTACTTTTTCCACCTTCATCCAGTATCTTTTGGTTAATTGTCAAAAGGTTGTACTCTTTGCAGCAGCTGCTGCTCCTCCAGCTGACAGGGGTGGGACATGGAGGCTACCTGACAATTTCTTAATTCTGATCCTAAGCTGAGGACAGAGCCATAGTGACACATGAGTGGTACAATATCTAGGGTAAAGATCTCATCCCAAGTTGACTTGTGTGGCTTGTTCAGTACATTTTGGATTCATTACCCTCTTTAGCTGCCATGACCTCGAGGAAAAGCCATTTTATCAGTAGTGCAAGTAAAGCTAATTTAAGAAGGGGGGTCTGCTCTACATGTATTAAATAATGTCTTTCAAACTGAAATGAGTGACTTTGGAGTGACTTATGGCCTTGGATTACCCTTTTGAATTATCCATACTTCTCTTCTTTCTTTAACACAACTGAATGCTGGCATCACCATCACACCTCATTCTGGGCAGTGGGGCAGAGATGGCTAGAAGGAATTTTTATTAATATCTGTGAATGGGTACTCTAAAAAATAGAGTAAAATGCTTTTTAAAAAACAATTGCATTGAAACAATGTTTACTTTCACAGAGTAACACGTGTTGGCATCATCGATTTGTGGTTATCTATCCTTAAAGTCAATTTGTAAGTATGTATTGAGTATCTGCCATACATGAAAGAGAACATTCCACACTTTAAACATAGAAACCTAAGTAATCATAGAAGATGTGATGTTGTCACTTCAGTAAGAAAAGAACAGGAAATGGAGAAGGAACTTGAATTTCTGTGAACCTACTATGTGCCAAGCTCTATGCCAGGTTTTCTCTCTTTCTCTCTCTCTTTATATATTCATACACACATACACACATATTTATAGTTACATAGATATAACTTTAATTTTCTTAAGAACCATAGAAGATAGGTGTTATTAGCTCCTTTTAATAATGAAGAAAGTTGAAGTAGGTTCTAACTCAAAAGACTGTGTTCTTTTTACTGGACTATGCTGATATCTAAAAATGTGATTCTTTAGATCTGAGGCAGGAAATGTACATGATGACCCTGGATTATCTTATCATACTTAGCAAGGAAATTTTCAAAGATGACTAGAGTCACATAAAAAGGACTTAAGGAGCCAATTTAAAGAGGCTCTCAATGGCCAATGCAAGCCTCAATATGAATAAGAACAACAAATTAAAACACATCAAATATGTCTAAATCCATGAATTCATCGTTACACTTTAAAAAACACTCACTCACTCATTGACTTTATCTGCAGATGCTGGCAAAATAGTTCAGTATTTTGAATCAGGCATTTTTCTTGCCTTCTTGTATAAGCTGTGCCCTTGGATAACCAAGTAGTAGATGTACAGATACATTCCAGCTAACAAATAAAGAAGGAATAATAAAAAGAATGTCACAATTTTGCAACTCTTAGTGAATGAATGAATCTAGTCTTGATCATCAGTGGCTGACATAAAAACAGACACAACCAGATAATGTGTGTTTCTTAATGAAGAGCACAAAACCATGTATGAAGTAGTCTCACCAAAAACTAAACAAAAAGCAGAAAAACACAAAACCTTAAACCTGAATCTGATTAAGTCTCTGAAATCAACTACTAATTTAGAGAAAACACAGCAGTCTTGAGGATATTTAGAGTATCTAAATGTTAAACTGAACAATGGAAATGTAATCAGCAAAATCCAGAGTGTGGGAAATTCTACAGGGAAAAATAATCCATTTTCTTCAAAAAAATAAATTGCAAGAAGAAAAAAGATCCAGGGTAACCTGTAGATTAAAGGAGACTAAAAGGTTACATCAGTCAATTATAGTATCTAGTCCTTATTTAGAGCTTTCGTCAAACAAATAAGAATCCATTTATCCCAACTGAAAAATAATTGGAAACTGAAACACCGACTGGATATTTGTCGATTTTAATGAAGTTTTGTTCATTTTGAGTTGTGATAATTGCCTTCTTTAAGAGTCCTAATGCTTTAGAATACATACTGAACTATTGACAGATGAAATGTGATGAGGTTTGTATTTTGCTTCAAGATATTACAGAAAGAGGGAAAGTGAATGTGGCATGGATGAAAGAGTGGCCATGGGTTGATCATTTTTGAGGTTTGGTGATGGAAATAGGGGTCACCTTGTATAATTCTACCTGCTTTTGTATATGTTTGAAATTTTTCATAATAAAAAGATATAAAACATATATCTGACTTGAAGATACATGCATACATATATATGTGCCCAAATTTCACTTCTTGGAATTGATCGAACAGATATATAGTGGAATCACACCATATGCATGTGTGAGTCATACAGATTCAAAAGTAGGCACTCAGAATACAGAGAGGGAGGGGGAGAAAGGTAAGAGAGAGACAGAGAAAGAGGAGAGAAAGTTGAGAGAGACAGAAGATAACTGAAATGGTGTAGCAAGTCGAGCCTACCATTTTTCTCAATGACCCTGCTCTGCCCTAGAAAGAATGTAAGGTGGAAACTGTGGTTCCGTTATTCCTTCAGTAAGACTCAATCCCCATGTGCCTCTCATAAGAGAGAGCAACTCATTGTGATTCTGGTATTTTAACATGCATATATGTCATTAAACATGGCTCATAACCACAAGGTCATCTCCTCATCAGGGATCTACTTCAATACTGGAGGACAAACAGGCAAACAGACTTTGCTGGAATGATGAAGATATGGTATGTCAGCCTTCCTAAGGGAATTTTAAGGGTGGCTTTGAGTATATGGGACTTTCACTGTATGTCGTAGTTAAATAATCTAATAAAAGATGCAAAAGTCCACTGTATTCCATACATGTGTGCAAGGATATGTATAAAAATATTTGTAATATTTAATGTATCATTGTAATATTTTTAAAACTGGAGAAATTCTAAATGTTCACTAACAGAGGATTGGTTAAACACAGTGCATCTGCACAATGGAATACTTTATGGAGTCTTTACAAAGAAGAAGGTAGATAGTCCCCATGCACTGATAGGAAAAGATGTCCAAGACGGAGTTTTCCATGAATAAAAGCATGTGGCAGGACAATGTATAATGTGCTTCTATTTTTGTAAATAACAAAAGGAATAAAGATATAACTATGGAGACATACACACCACTGTGCTTTTATTATAGGATA
The DNA here is from genome assembly GCF_048773025.1 of Camelus bactrianus. Taxonomy (NCBI): domain Eukaryota; kingdom Metazoa; phylum Chordata; class Mammalia; order Artiodactyla; family Camelidae; genus Camelus; species Camelus bactrianus. The sequence goes on along the minus strand of NC_133575.1, from coordinate 113,963,855 downwards.
TTTCTAAAAGAATACACAAGAAACTGGCAATAGTGATAGACTCTGATGAGAGGGAATGGGAATTTAGAGTGGGAGGGCCACTTCCTTTGCATTATACACTCTTTTGTATAGTTTGAAATTTTATCATGTGCATGTATTAATATTTAAACTTTTGCTGAAGTTTACACGTTTCTATACATGAACACATGTATAGAAAATCACATAGATCATACCTGTACAGCTCAATAAATTAGCATAAAGTGAACACACCCAAGTAGCCACCATCCAGGGCCCAAAATAGAACATTACTAGTCTCCAGAAGCCCCCTGAGGTCCATCATTTTCTTCTTCTTCCCCCTGAAAGTTAACTACTATACTGATTTTTAATACAATAGTTTGATTTTGTTTCTTTTCCAATTTTATAGAAATTGAATCAGACAGCATGTATTCTTTAGGGTCTGACTTACTTTGATCAACATGATGTTTGTAAGAGTTTCCTATGTTCTGGCATGTAGCATATACTCTAATTTGTATAGTATTCCACTGTATAAATGCACCATAATTTATTTATATATCCACTGTTGATGGACATTGGGAATATTTCCGTTATTTCACTGGTACTAAATAATGCTTCAATGAACATTTTTGTGTATGTTGTTTGGTGAATACATGCAGTGGAATTGCTGGGTATATTGTTGGGTCATAGACTAGATGTCTAGCTTTAGTAGATACTGCCAAACAGCTTTCCAAAGTGGTTGTATAAGTTTACCCTTCAGCTAGCAGTGTATGAAGTTGAATTAACATTTCAAACAACAACAGGAACAAAAACAAACCCCAATTCAATTCATATAAGCAGCGTTGATTTGATTGGTATTTCTGTATTACATTCTGTGTTTAACTTGTAAAAATCAAAGTTAAAGACATGGGTCACTATGTTACCTAATGTGTTTATACAAGGTTCTTGTGACAAATTCTCATTTGAGTTTCATGTCAGGGAGAAGATGATCTTAAAGAGGAATATATATGCTTTCTGGATCTTAGATAACATATACCACTGTAACCCTTAACCTTGACGGTCAAAAAAAAAAAAAATCCAGAGTCAAAGTCAGTCCTCAACAACCATAGCATTCCACTTATCCAAGGTACTTGGGAATATCTACTCCTTCTTCTTGAAATAGACAATTCTGTCCCATGTCTTAATTTGCATTGTGTTTATTTATAAGCTTCTGCAAATCCTTTTGGAAATAAAGGGGAAAGGATAAATTGTAAATAAACAAACCGAAAATAGTTCTAGTCCCAGATGGTGAAGTTTTAAAATGAAATTTAGGAAACGAAGGCTAAAGCAACCCCAGCAACAAAAGTACAGAAAAGAAGCAGTATGAAATGCAGTGTTCTGTAATTTGTGATTAGCCCATCACCCTGTCACATGATTGGCAGCCAAGATAATGTCAGGCTTGTATGAGTCCTAGGTTCTCACCAAACAAAGTGCCATGTTTTATCTTGATGGGGAAAAGGTGGAAAAAGCAGTGCTCTTCTAAGATTTGAGGCCTTTTGACTGAATACCCATTGCGCAAGATCCTGCCCCAAGATAAAAGTCCAATTTCTTCTCCCTGAACTGGAATTAAATCCACATTTGAAAGGGACACACAGTCTACTACTATATCTCTCAGTCAATTTTTGCCACCTTGGAACATCTTCTGAGCTCTGCTTCCAGGCACATAGAAGCCCACATCCTTCTTGGCTACTGTCAGAAAGAATCCTGACTGATCCAAAGTTCCATTTTCCTCACCTTTGGGTGTTATTCTGTTATTCAATTAATGCTTGATGAATGTATCAATGAATTTCTTAGATCTCACAGACCAGATGGTCTCAGTAAGATCTTTCCATTTGGCTAGGGCCTAAGTCTATGCTCAGTTTCAAATGGATCTCACAAAGAATAGGAGCTCAAGGGAGAGGGGGAGCCTGGGCTGAGGTTCCAGAAGGGTTTCCAAAGATCTGGAATTTGAGAGGAACTTTGAAGAATAGATCAGGTATAAAGGTAATAATTAACTTGATATTTGGGAACTCACATATGCAGAGCAATGTATCTACAGACCAACGCAGAGGGAATGAATATCAGAAAAGAAGATGTGGGTCATCTCACAGAGGCCCTTCAATGCCAAACTTAAGGAATTTGGATTTTATGCAATTATTGAAGATTTTTGAGTAGGCTGAGAAGAGATTATGATGAAAGAATTATTTCAGGAGATGAATCTGGCCGTGGTGTGCAGCATATACTGGATTGGGGAGGAAAATAAGTAGAGATTCTACTGTTCTTGCTATAATCCAGGCAAAGACAACTAGTGTCTGAAATTGAGAGAGAACAACAGAGACAGAAAGGCAGAAACAAGAAGAGTACAAAGGAAGAATCATCAGGGTTCAGGAGTGATTAGGTGTGCAAAAAGGAGGCAGAAAGGAGAGTTGAGAATGCCACTGAGGCTTGGAGCCAGGAGAACCATGAGATGGACACCTCTACCACCTTCTGGTGGCATTCTCTGTAATCACAAAAGACAAGAACCAATCCAAATGCCTGCCAATAATGGATTGACTGGTTGAACAAACTATAGTTCCTCTTCAGGATGGCATACTATACAGTAATAAAAAAGGAGCAAGGAAGGTCTCTGTACATCGACATGGAACAATCTCTAGAACATGTTAGGTGGAAAAACGGGGAACAGAGCAATGCTTGTAGTACATGCTCTGTAGTACATATTTGTGTAAGAAATGGGGGGGGGGGAGACAACCACCTATTCTCATTTAATATTGAAACACACAATGGATGCATAAACCATAACCTAATAAACACAATTGTTATAGAGGGAAGGAGGATTAAAAAAACGGAGGCAGTAGGGAAGCAAGGATTTTAGAATATCTCTTGTTATATGGTTTTGACTTTGGAACTATGTAAGTGTTTTATATAAATTAAATTTAAAAGGGGAAAGAAAAACAATCCCTAAAATTCAGAAAAAAAGATAAAACAAATGAATCTGTGAATCAACTTGGTAACATAACCACCCAGGGAAAAATTACTTCAAGTGACTTTGAAACACAATACTTTGACTACCTCCCTAGCAGGATTTATTCTAAGGGCAAAAGGAAGAACAAAGAAATCTTAAACTGCTATAAGTAAATGCTATACTCTTAAATTCAACATTGAACTATCAGCAGGAACTCATCATTTTCCCTTTTTTAAAAATATGTATTTTCTAACTCTTCACTAAAAAGAAAAGCTCTGAAAACCTAGTAGCAGTGAAGAAATCCAGCCTTCAGACTGTGCTCTCTTAATACCATCTTTCATCAAGAGGAACTAGAGCTCCTTGGAGAAATGGATGACTCCAGGACTGGGTTCGGAATTGTACAAGATGAACCTGAAACATCTTGTCAAACCAAAAATCAAGAAATCTATCATAACAAAAGGAAACAGATGTCAACTTGAAAGGATCCCCAATGGCCTAAGATGAGACAATTTTAGCAACAAACTGAATGACTGAAATGGAGCGAAACACATTAAATATATAAAAATCCATTAGCTCATAACAATACTTAAAAGATTGGATTGGTCACCACTGGAGGTTGCTAGGATACCAACTCATTCTGAAAATTGATGTTTTTAAAAGGAAGGTACCAAACATTTACCCTCCCCTTTTTTTTTGTATACACTGTAATTCAAGGTAAATAAATGGCTGATAAATAAAATTATTCTTTATAGAAAAATCCCAACTAATGAATGTAGAAGGAATAAGAATTAGGAAAATGCCATTTTGCAACTCAGTGAAAGAATGGACCTAAGCAGTAATCATCATGTTTGTTAAAACCATTAGGGGAACGGTTGATGGGGGTTTTTATCATGGAAGATTCCAGGTGATACCATTTGAACCTACTGATCAATCTTAGTATCACTAAAAATGGGGCAATCAGACATTATGTCTCAGGAAATAATGTGACAGAGGGTACTGGCTGTGAAGTATTCTTCCCCCCAAATTTCAACCTGAATCTAATCAAAGCCTCTAGACAGAACTACCAGTTTATAGGGGATAGAGAAACAAGTTCAAGGACAATATGAGAAAACAATCAAGCAAATTAAGAATGTGAGATATTCTTCAGGGCAGATGACCTGGTTTCTCCAACAACTCAAAAGCAATAAAAGACAGAAGAGACATAGCCAAGTGCAATGTGTGGTCCTTGTTTGGATTCTAATCCCAACAAAATAACTATAAAATGATATCCTTGGAAAAATCAAGGAAATTTGAATATAGATTGGGTGTTAAATGATATTAATGAATTACTATTAATTCTGAAGATGTAATAATGTCATAGTAGTTATAATATATTACATCTATTGTAATTGTATATAATCTATATGGTGATCTATTACAACTACTATGCCATATATATATATATATGAGCTAAAACAAAATGAAAGGCACTACTGCTAATGAGAAAAGAGAAGATGGAGGAAAGAAGTTATTTTTGGGAAAAAAAGGATGAGAATTTTTAGACATGAAGTTCAGGAAGACAGCCAAAGAATCAGGTATAGATGTGCAGCATGAACTTAAAGATTCAGACTTGGAACTCAGAGGAAGTGTCAGAGCTGGAGAGAGATTGGGACTCATTCATACAGATGCCTCTAAGGAGTAAAACCTTGGGATTCGATTAATTTCATTGAGAAAGAAGTAAGAGTCAGGTCCAAACCCTAGAGAATATTTCCATCACAGTGAGGCATTGGTAGTGGAGGTGGAAGAGGTGGCAGTGAGGAAGCAAGAGAAAAAGGAAGACTCAACAATGAAAGGAAACAAGGAACAAGGAAGGGGTCAGGAAAGCACGAGAAAACCCAAAATAGTTCGGTCTCACAGAGACTAAAGCAGGAAAGAATTTCAAGGAGAGGGTGGTCAACAGTGTTAAATCCTTGAACAAGATTGAGGAGGGTCAGGTCCTGGAAAGGGGAACCATCCGTTACCTCACATTCCTACTATATATCCATATTAATTCCAAGTTGGCAATGACCTTGCTAATAATGGTGAGCCTGTAAAAACTTTTTTTTAAATGGAGGTACTGAAGATTGAACCCAGGACCTCACACATGAGCTATACCCACCCCCAGAAACTGTCTTAATCACCAGTATCCATCTGTTCCTTCATTCATTCCTTCCCTCACTCATCCACTCGTCCAGCCACTCATTGAATCAGCATTTCTGAGCCTCTGCTCCAAGCCAAATCCCTGCTACGTTCTGCAGAAACTGAAAGAAATACAATATGTGCCTTCCAGCTGAACGAGGAAGATAGACCCATAAAAATAATTATGACCTAGTGTTAACATTTCAGCATCGACTTATTGAACGTATATTCTGGGCCAGGCACTATGGGAGGCACTGGAGATACAAACACAAACAAGTGGTTTCTGCCGCCGGAGCTCAGAAAAACAGCTTGGAAGGCAGACAGAATTTGAGTATATTGCAATTCGGACTAGAAATACAAGGAATGTAAAAATTATAGAAGAGCACAGAGCAGGAAAGGCAGCTTGTAAGGACGTTTGTGAAATAGGGACTGTTCCTATGACCATTTTACACATGAGGAAACTGAGGTACAGGAAGGAGAGGTGACTTGCCCAAAGTCATACAGCTGTGAGTGGCAGAGCCAGGGTCCCAGTGTGGATCTAGGAGACTCAGGAGTTCCAGCTTACCCACTCTCTGTCATACTGCCTGAATGCCTCTGTCAAGACCCCCACTCTCTTTCCACTGTACCATGCTGATTGCACCTCCAAGGGCACAGAGCAGGTGCTCAATTAGTGTTTGCTGAATGAATAAATGAACAATGTAAACTCACTGTTGTTGGAAAGGTTCACTGAGCTAAGTACTAGGCTCATGAGAGGTCATGGTGTAGAGTCACAGCATATGGTGGCAGGTGAGGACATAAAGACTCCACACCCAGAGGACCTCTGCCGTGTGGGCCGCTATTACCAAAAAGAGAAGGCATATCTAACCAGTGTGTCCGGATAGCTAGTGACTGGCATCAGGGAGCTCTGAGACCAGGGATCAGGACCTCAAGCTCAGGGACTGGGAGGGGAAGTGGCACCGGCTAGGCAAAGTCACAACCCTGGAGGGCTCATGCTCTGAATGCAAGGGCTCAGGGACCCAGATCTAGTTACTCGAACTAGGCCACCAGCACAGAGCAGTGACAGCCAGCCAGGCTGACCAGGTCCCGAGCCCACCAAGCCACTAGTCTGAGGCTCTAGAAAGCCCTCTGATGATGGAGGGGGAGGAAAAATAGGGGAGATAGAAGAGGGAGCAGGAGGAGGATGAAGAAGAGGAGGGGAAAGGAGAATAGTGGCAGCTAATATTTCCCAAATGCTGATGGTGGGTCAGGAGCTAGGTTGAGTGCTTTACAGGCAGTCAGGTAACCCTTCCAATCATCATGGGAGGCAGATGCTAACACTAAAGTCCATGTGTTATAGATGGTCCCCAGAGACATTAAGTAATTTACTTGATGTTACAAAGCCAGGATTTGAACTCTGGCAGCCTGACCACCCCTGCCAGGCAGGGTTCTAATCCACTGTCCTTCACTGGGTCTCAGGTTCTTACTAACATGGTCTAAGCTTGCTAGGAGCAGGGCATCTGCCCTCCTCTTTTTGCAACAATCTGAGCCCTGTCGGCAGGTAGCAGCGGCCCTGGGTGATGATGTACGGAAAGACTAGCAAGCACAGCAGAGAATTAAGAATCTGCTCCAAATATTTCTTTTGGGTTGCAGAGAGCAGGTGCTGGGCGGGGAGTGGAACAGTTTCAATCTCCTCCTGTGAACTTCTGAGGTTGCCAATCCCTTGATCTGTAACAATGAAGATGTTAACAAGACCTTGCACCAGGGTCTTGCCTTATAGGTTACAAAGCCTTTCACATACATTACTTAACATTGTCACTTTGGGGAAAACAATTAAAAAAAAAAAAAAGCTAGTTCTTGATCCTGGAGATTTTCCCCAGAAGATTGAGTATTTCTCTCCACTTCAATCCATATATATTTCCCAGATGTCTCTGGTCTTCCTGGAATTTCTATTAAGAATTTCAACTATCCCAAGAAGAATGTTCAGACATCACAGTTTCTACTAACATATGGAGCCTGGATCTCCTGGTGTCAAATTAATTTCACTTTCTACCACCGCTGGGGCCGGTGCTTTCAAAGGAATAGTAGAGGGAAAACAGGCTCCACAGGAGCTGAGATGTCATTCCTAGGTTCTGTTCCACTAGCCCCCGATTCAATTCCCCTACCCTCCTCAGATCCCCACAGCTAGACCCACTTATCCTTACACTTAGAAGCTGAAGCCCAACCCAGTTCCTAGACCAACTCATCCATAGGCATGGGGTCAATGCCCGGTCTCAGCCCTGCAGCTGGGGGATTAGGAATAGGTTGCTTTCCTGGATTTGGTACCCCTAGAACAGCCACCTGAGAGGCTGTGATGCTCCCAGACCAGCACTCTTCCCAAGCCCACCTCTTACCCTGACTCAGTCTTAATAGCTACCCTTCTGCCTTGATTCCTACCCAGAAGTCCTGTGTGTTATCCTACCAACTATCTCAGCCCCCTTTAGAACTAGAGCCCTGGCTGAATGAGATGGCATCTTACTTGTCTCTTCCCCCAACACCTGGCCCAGAGGATGGTCCTCCATGCATGGCTGCTGGGTAGATGAGCCCTTCTGCCCTGTCTTGGTCTCAATCTTTTCTCTCTGGAGCTGGCACCATGGCCCAGTGATGAGTCTGGCCACTATGGAGAAGTGTTCTTCATGATGTGAGGATCAAATGAGTGAAGCTCTGTTAAGTGCTTAGTACAGCGTCCATGTAAGTGTCTGCTCCTGCAATTGCTACTTTTATTGAGTTAGTTATTCTGGACTCTTCAGTGGTGACCATTTCCCAGAATGTCCTTGCAGCACCTGGGCCTGCTTGGAGAACTTTCTCCTCACCCGCTTGCCTGCCTCTAACTATAACAAAGCCACTTCCACAAGCATATGTCCTGGCCCAGTGACTGTATCCGACACCTGGGCTAAATTCCCTCTCCCCCGCTGCTGGGCCTGCTTCTGCCATCGAGCCCATCATTCCAGGTGCACAAGTCCTACCCAGGTGAACACCATCCTTCTAACAACTGAAGTTTGAGTAAGCGGACTGTTCTCTCTGGGGCTGGGCTGGCCCCAGGGTGAGCACAGGTGGGAGACAGCACCAGTGTGGTATGGAGAAGCAGCAGGCTTAGAGGAGTAAAGGAGCACCACAAAAAGGTGGGCATGTCCCTGAGAACTAGGTGTGGTTGGACAGCCTTCTGAGCACTGGAAAGACCACTTCCCCCAATGGTAGAGCCACCCTGGGAAGAGTTTGCCAAAAAAGCAGGAAGGCAACTGGACTGTATGCTTTGTGGGGGGAAAGGGTCCTGCCAAGCCAGCTCCTGATATAATCAAAACAGAATTTTAGCATAGCACAGGGAACTCTATTCAATATCTTATAGTAACCTGTAATGAAAAAGCATATGAAAATGAATATATATGTGTATGTATGACTGAAACATTATGCTGCACACCAGAAATTGACACAACATTGTAAACTGACTAGACTTCAATAACAATAACAATAATAATAATAAAACCCCAGAATCCTAGCATGAGACTTGGTGTCACATTCTAAGAGAGGACAATGGCCTGGCAAGATCACTTTTCTGCTACTCAGAGCCCTGGAGGAGTCCAGTTCTGCAGACCTGCTGACTTGGGGAGTGTCTGACACAGAGGTGCCCTCAGGGTTCATTTATCCCATTGCCTTTCTTCTATAGGTAAGGAAACTGAGGGTTTACTTTGCCCTTTGCCTGGCTCTTTAGATTAAGTTGGCCTATTCACATATCATCCCATAAGCAGCCCTTCAAAACTAGCCTCAAAGAACACCTAGTCTTAGCAACTAGACCCAAGAATTTCTTCCTGGCCTATGACCCACAAGGCATGTTCTCATCTTCACTGCTGCATTCCACATCTCCCCCATCTACTGCCTTAACGCCTGGTCCATTTGGCCCCTCAGTCTGAGCAATGCACTTGGACTTCCTTGAGCTTATGGACTTGGGCTGCCCCCTCGGGTATTTTCACTGTGCTGCTTTAGGCAATATCTGCAAAGAGAACCTGTCCTTCAGCCTCAGCCAGGCCATTTTCCTCCTCTGCCTGCCCCCAACATGCACACAGCTTCTGGGTCATGGGATTTGGGCACTATGGCCCAGAAAAGGAATAATAATAGCAACACAAGCTCCTTGGCAGCAGGTGAGATGTTTTTAACTTTTAAAATAAAAAACAGAATCCTTGTAGAAATCTCAGCTTCAGCTCTGCCTAGCTACATGATTCTGGGCAAGTTATTCAACCTCTTTGAATGTTGGTTTCTTCACCCATAAAATGGAGACTATATGGGAAATTGTCCCTAAGTGCCTGGCAAGAGGAAGAGCTCACTAAATTCTAACTAATATTAGGAGTAGTAACAGATAATAAAGCATCCTTTACATCTTTGCCCTCTATCAAGCTGGTGCCCCAGAGCAGTTGCTCAGTGAGCGGTGAGTGAAGAAGATGTTTCTTCACCTGATCACCACAACCACCAGATGCGGCAGGGAAAGAAGACCCTGGTCTCCCCAGAGGCAGAGATCTGAGGCTGGTGGCTAAGTGATTTGTCCATAGTCAGAGTGAGTGAGTAGCAGAGCCTGGACTGGGAACTTCTGTTTCCAGACTCCCAAATTTGGTGTTTACTATTTTATGTCACCTGATCAAACTGAGGGCCAGAAAGGAGCTTAGAGATTATCTAGCATAATCCCATCACTTGAAAATTTGAAAACTAAGGCCAGAGAGACCCAGGAAATTTCACAAGGCCAAAGAGCTAGTCAGTGAGGGAGGAGAGCCCAGGTCTCCTGACTCCCAGCTTGGTCAACTATCAACAACACAACAGCTTACCTTACAAAAATCACCTCACTGTTCCTAGTTCAGCAAATATGATCACGCTAGGCTCCAAGCTACTGCAGCTTCCTAAGAAAACACCCAAGTGGTAAGTACAGAGTCCCCTTACAATGACAGGCTCCCCCTCAGAGTACCAGATTCATTCTTCACAGAGGGTGCACCTCCCATGTGATTTGAAAGAACATGTCAACATGAAGCTCAGTGACGATCAAGAGCATGCCAACAGTCACAAGCTTGGTGGTGTGGAGTACCATCTTTGAAGTGGACCCTACAGTATTTCTGGAATGTCAAGCACGAGCTCTGAGGAACACCCTACTTGGCAGTTCCTTCTAAAGCAACAAAGACAGTTAAATGAAGCCCAAGTAGGACAGGATATTATTGTTTACATGTGATCGTTATCCCATGGCAGTGAGAAATGGAGCCAAATTCCACAACTCTTCTCTTGCAAGAAACTTCACAGAACAGAGAAGGCCTGCATTGCTTCTTGGTTTGCTGTTCTTTCTTGAAGTCAGCTTCATTTGAAAATAAAAAATGATGTCCTCAGAATTTTAGCTCCAACCCTGGGGAGATGTATTAGTTTGTTCCACTTGGAGTTACTCTGAAGAGGCAGAAGTTAAATAACCATCACAGTTGCCTCAAATAAAGAACATATGAGGAGGGGGCAGAGGTGAAAAACTCATTCATCAATGTAACTAAAAAGAGATATCCACTATTTCTTATTTAAAAGGTTTGAAAATTCGAAGAGTTTCTGCTGAAACATGAGGGGACATTTTCTATGGAAGAAACTCAACACCTTGGATTGTAACAGAACTCTTTTCCACTGAAAATATCTCCAAACACATTTGTTATCCATTGCTGTGTTGTTGGTCAACAGTGACTACAGAAGCATGTGATTGATGGAAGAGGCCTGGCTCAGTGCTCATGGCATGCCCTGGCCAAGCACACAAATCAGGAGTACTTTGCCCTACATCCTGAAGCACAAGCAAGCTAATGCAGGCATCCATGGGCTCAATACATGCCATGCTTCTTGGTTCCCTCTGCTCCTGAAATAAACAGCCACAGCAAATTTTAGACAAGGGGTTTGTCTTAGCATGCCTCCTTGGATCTTGGCAGTAAAGGAAAAAGGCCTTTTGAAAGCATCATCTTTGTGGACAGTCCCCCTAAATGACAACATTTCACTGTTGGTTTTACTCTTACTGTGTTCATCTAACATTTACTGCAGGCAAGGTTCTGGGCTAGGTTTTAGGGTACAAGAGAAGAATAAAGGAAGGAACAACCAATTTTGTTTTATAGAGGAGGGATTGGGCTCAGTACTATTTGAGCTCGTCCTGGAGGACATGAACAGTGCTTCAACAGGTGTGGGGGAGGGGATGGAGTACTAATGAGAGAAGATGTAAGAAGGAAAGAAGTTGGCTAATGGCTCATGCACTCATTTACTTAAACAGTTGGAATCACTGGATTGTAAATGGTTGGGGCTGTTTTCTCAATGTGAATGACTATATTCATGGAATACACACTTGTTATTAAAATGACACAATGCTTTTTTGCAAAAGACTGCTTGGAGGAGAAAGCTATGGACTCCCATAACTATGCTGACACTCATTTATAAGACTTCTGAAGCTTATAATAAACAGGAATTTGGTCTGTGTCTAATTGGGTTTTAATAGCTTAGACAAAATTAAGAGCTAGAGGAATTTGATATGGCTTGTTTTTTATTCAAACTTTCTTTCATCCTCATCTGTCTAGAAGCTATGAATTATAACTTACCCTCATCAGATTATAAACAAAGCTGATAACCAAAGGAAAATATAATTAATCAGATATTGTTAGTTTTATTAGATTACAAATATAGCAACCACAGCCCTATGTCTGGTCAATAATGGTAAGGAAAAGTCATTCATTACTTTCTAGCCTATTGATGAGACATATTATGAAAATAAAAATTGTCTCTTGTACTGTTAGAACATACATCTGTAAAGGTATATTTTACATATATACCCTGGATGGTGATATAATGTCTATGTCTTTAACTGGGGAAGCACCCAATGCTGATGATCAACTAGTCGTCATTGTTTGATATTCCTGAAGGTATTCTAGGGTTCAGAAGAAACCTCTCATTGTTAAGTCCCAATGTCCTGAAATATATACCTAAATAATTTTAGGTATTATCATTTTTTTAATAAAAGAAGTAGTTATTCTAGTTCTTATTAAACTTGCAAAATTACAAACTGGCCCTCTCTCTAGAACCCAACCCTGGACATGTCACAGAATCCAGAGATGGATGGTTCTGTAAAAATAGCATAAAAACAGCGAGGAAACCTCTAGGAAAACAAAAGATGGATGGGTCAGGGAGCTAAGCAGGGTAGGACTAGGGGAAAAGGGAGCTTAAAAAGAAGGACAAGAACAATGGACAGAGGTTAAGGTGGGAAATTTTTTAAAAAATGTGCTCCTTTTTCTCTCCTTAGCATTGCCTGGAGAAGACCATTTTCTGTCCTTTTCCAACCAGGAGGCATAAAAGCAGTAGACCAGTGCCCAGCAGGAGTGGCAGGGTAACTTTGAGGTGGAACTCAGGGCTGGCTGGAATGATGGGTCCTAGGTAACAGGTGCATAGAGATTGGATGGCTTTTAAGAGTTTTTCCCTACCTCCATCCACACGACAGTACCCTGAAAGCTCGAGGACTACAACTGGGAGAGAATTCTCTGAAACAAAGGAATGCTGGGGCCAAGTTACCATTTATAACACTAGAGGTTTTCTCCCTAGAGGCATATATTCCCTATTAAATTCATTGAGGGGCACCAGCCAAGGCTTAAGGTTTAAGCCTCACACCGCATCCCCACCCCCACCCCCGCAGAGTTACAAATTACAACCAAGACAGTTAATAACCCTAGTGGACTAGGATCTCACTAGGAAAAACAGCCAATAGGTATTCACTGGAAAGCATGGTGGGAAAATTGAGAATAGCAGCTGAAACTGGGAGGGGTTGTACATTCTCTAATACCAAGTGAGCACAAGGGGCCTGTGGCCAAAAGGACTGAAGGGGCTAAAGGAATCTAGCCCCTATGAACTCTGAAAGCTGACCTGCCAAGTCTCCCTTCTGAGACAGAATCCCATGTTAAGGACAAATTGGTGAGAGTGAAATCCAAATTGAGTAGTATAGTTCTTTTCTCCAGATATGGCTAAGTAAACTCCTTTTGATTCTGATCTTCCTGTAACTATATACTCTGGAAAAATATAAAGAAACCACAATATGAAGAGACTGGAGAGTGAACAGAAGCAGGTATATTCTGAAGGGGAGTTGACACAATGTGAGTTACCCATTTTTACAGCTTTTAGACTGAAGGCAAACTAAAATTGCCAAAAGACTAAGACATGAAGAATAAGACACCAATAGTAAACTCACAGTCTTTCTGGTAAGAACTAGAGGACAGAACTCAGGACAACTACAGCCTTTGGAAAGTTGGGGAGAATCCTGGAAAGAAGAGCCAGACAGAGGGAACCCAAATTTCTGCCTATAGGCCCTCCCAAACTCAGCTGACTCCTGAACCACACATATGTGGGAAAGACTTTAGGTAAAGATCAAAAGCTTGAACTAAGATTTCAATGACCACCCAAGAGGCAAAGTTTAGTTTTAGTCCAACCACATTAACTGTCCACTGAAACAATAAAATCAGTATTTTCAAATGAATAAATCAGAATCCAGAGTATCCATAAGACAACATTCAAAATATCCAGGACACAATCCAAAGTTATTTAACTTATAAAGAACCAGGAAATTGTGATCCATTTGTAAGAGCTTAAACAATCAACAGAAGACAAACCTGAGATGACTTAGATGCTGGAATTAGCATACAAGAATGTTAAAGTAATTATTACAACTATGCTCAAGGGAATAAAAGAAAGTATGCTCACAATGAATGAAAAAATGGAAAATCACAGCAGAGAAATAGAAACCATTAAAAAAAAAAAAAAGAACGAAATGAAAATTCCAGAATTTGAAAGTTAAATAACTGTAATTTTTTTTTTTTTAAAAACCACAGGACAGGTTCAACAGCAGAATGGAAATGAAAGAGTCAAAGTTTTAGCAATCTTAAGATAAAACAATGAAAATAACCAATGTGATGAACAGAGAGAAAAATATTTTAGGAAACAAAAACATGAACAGAGCCTCCAGCACATATGGAACAATATCCAAAGGTCTAACATACATGAAATTAGAGGTCTAGAGGGAGAGTTTGGGGAGAATGAAGTAGGGAAAAATGAATGTGTAATGGTTTAACTTTCCCCCAATTTAGAGAAAGACATAAATTTAAAGATTTAAGAAGCTCAGCAAACCCCATCAGGATAGAAAAGAAAACTCTGGGAATATCACAGTCAAACCACTGAAGACCAAGTATAATTAGAAAATCATAAAAGCAGCCAGAGAAAAACAATAATTATATACAAAAAGGGGAGAATTTCAAATATGGATGACATTAGAAACAATGGAGGCCAGAAGAGAAAAGATCAACATCTTTAAAGTGATGAAAAAAACCCAGAATTCTATACTCAGCAAATATATTCTTCAAGAATAAAGGGAAAGCAAGGACATTTTCAGATAAAACCAAAGTGAAAAAAAATTCTTTGCTAGCAGACCTGAATTATAAGAAATGCTAAAGGTGTAGGAGAACAGCACCACACAGTGCCCCAGCGACCTTTTTTGGTCTCCATGTGGATCACTTAGTCAAGGCTTGACCACAATCTGACCTGGGTCTTGGGAGAATACCCTGCTGTTCCTCCTGGAGCAAGGGGAATAAGCAGCCTGGTGAGGATCTATCACAGGGCTGTTTTTACCCATCTCCCTAATGTCAGTTGACCACAGGACTTTCCACCTACCCCCCACTTAGGGTACAGCTGCATGCTATAAAAAAATATGCTGTGGGATACAAGATTAACTTAACAAAAATCTATTGCATTTCTTTACACTAACAATGAAATATCAGAAAAGGAAAAAAAATCCATTTTAAAATCACATCAAAAAAATAAAATAAAATACTTAGGAATAAACCTGACTAAGGAGGTAAAAGACTTATATGCTGATAACTATAAAACACTGATAAAGGAAATTAAATATGACTTAACGAAATGGAAAGATATCCTATGTTCTTGGATTAGAAGAATTAATATTATTAAAATGGCCATATTACTCAAAGCAATCTATAGACTTAATGTGATCTCTTTCAAATTAGCCAGGACATTTTTCAAAGAACTAGAACAAATAACCCTAAAATTTATATAGAATCACAAAAGACCCAGAATTGCCAAAGCAATACTTAAGAAAAGAGTAAAGCTGGAGGCAAAATCCTCCCACACTTCAGACAATACTACACAGCTACAGTAATCAAAACAGTGTGATATTGGCACAAAAACAGACATATGGATCAATGGAACAGAATAGAGAGCCCAGAAATAAACCCACACACCTACAGTCAATTAATCTTTGACAAAGGAAGCAAGACTATACAATGGAGAAAAGATAGTCTCTTTGGCAAGTGGTGTTGGGAAAGCTGGACAGATGCATGTAAATCAATGAAGTTAGAACACTCCCTCACATCATACACAAAAATAAACTCAAAATGGCTTAAAGACTTAGATATAACAAATGACATCATAAAACTCACAGAAGAGAACATAGGCAAAACATTCTCTGGCATAAATTGTAGCTGTGTTCTCTTAAGTCAGTCTCCCAAGGCAATAGAAATAAAAGTAAAATTATACAAATGGGACCTAATATAACTTATATGCTTTTACACAACAAAGGAAACCATAAACAAGGTGAGAAGACAACCTACAGACTGGGAGAAAATATTTGCCAACAATGTGACTGACAAGAGCTTAATTTCCAGAATGTACAAACAGCTCATACAACTCAATAACAAACAAACAAATAAACAAACAAACAAACTCAATCAAAGAATGGGCAGAAGACCTACAGAGACATTTCTCCAAAGAAGACATCCAGATGGCCAATAGGCACATGAAAAGATACTTGATATTGCTAACTATCATAGAAATGCAAATCAAAACTACAATGAGATGTCACCTCATCTCACACCAGTCAGGATGGACATCATTAAAAAGTCTACATACAATAAATGCTGGAGAAGGTGTGGAGAAAGAAGAATCCTCCTACACTGTTGGTGAGAATTTAATTTGGTACAGCCACTATGGAAAAAAGTATGGAGAGCCCTTAAAAAACTAAAAATAGAGTTACAAAATGATCCAACAATCCCACTCCTGGGCATATATTCAGAGAAAACTCCAATTCGAAAAAATAGATGCTTATCTTTGTTTATAGCGGCACTATTTACAATAGGCAAGACATGGAAGCAATCTAAGTGTCCATCAACAGATGACTGGATAAAGAAGAAGTGGTATATATACACAATGGAATACTACTCAGCCATAAAAAAAGAATGAAATAATGACATTTGCAGCAATATGGATGGACCTACAGATTATCATACTAAGTGAAGTAAGTCAGACACAGAAGGACAAATATCATATGATATCACTTATATGAGGAATCTAAAAAAATGATACAAATGAACTTATTTACAAGACAGAAAGAGACTCACAGACATAGAAAACAAACTTATGGTTACCAGGGTGGGAAAGGGTGGTGGAGGGGTAAATTGGGAGTTCAGGGTTTTCAGATACAAACTACTATATATAAGTTGGGTAAACAACAAGGCCCTACTAGATAGCATAGGGAACTATATTCAGTACCTTATAATAACCTATAATTAAAAAGAATATGAAAAAGAATATATATATGTATAACTGAATCACTATGCTGTACACCACAAACTAACACAATGTTATAAATCAACTATACTTCAATTTAAAAAATACCTGCTGTATTTAAAAGTTGACTCCTCAATGACAGAGCAAACCATTGTCCGTGCCATCTGTCACCTGGCCCCTCTTGTTCAGTGTCATCCTGTGGGACTAGAAATATGGGATGCTAATGCCACGCTGATCTTGCTCTTGCTGCCTAAGTAATAAGCTGAATCCATTTGGTCTTATTGTCTCTTTACAGCTGAATGTATGTAAGTGTGACAAGCCGACCGAGCAGCTGCAGTAGTGATCCTATTGGCTTCATTAGGCACAGCACTGCTACCTAGATACTACTTGACCTCTTGACAAAAGGAAGTTCTTTATCAGGCAGAAGGGAAATTAACCAGATGGAGATCAAATACTCTTTTTAAAAGTAAAAGCAGAAATGGTAAATATCTTGGTAAATCTAAAAAACTAACTTTGTTCCTCTTAATTTCTTAAAATACATAGGACTACTTAAAGCAAAAATGATGATGTCTTGTAGGCTTTACATGTAGATGTAATAAGTACATATGACAACTACAGAATAAAGGACAGAGATGGGTTAAATTGACCTCTAATGTTGCAAGGTTTCTCTATTTTACATAAAATGTTATAATATTACCTTTACTTAGACAGTGAAAAGTTAGAGATATATGTAGTAATCCTTAGAGCACACTCTATAAACTTCTATAAAAAGGAATGTTTAAAAAGCTAGTAACTCTTATGTCATTCAGATAATTTGGAGTAAAATGCTTAAAAATAAAGTAACTTTGTTTGCCCTAAACTTGAAATAGGCTAACAAAATTGTCCTATTTTGGTTGATAAAAGTGATAAATGACAAACATTTTTTAAAGGCAATAAATAAGTGAACATGGGAAGACTTTATAGTGTAAAGGTGTCAGTGACTCCTAAATTAATGTGTAATTCAATGCTATTCCAATTAAAACTCTAGCATTGCTTTAAATTTTTTTTTCTTTTGTAATAATTATAGACTTGCAGGAGGTTCGTAGAGTCCATTGACTGCTTCCCCCAACAGTGATACCTTATCTGATTATAGTAAAATAGTTAACTAGACAACAGAGCTTGTTCAGTTGTCACCAGTTTTTACATCCACTCACATGTGTGTGAGAGGTTCTATGCAATTTTATTACATGTGTAGATTCATGCAATCATAATCATAATTAAAAGACTGTTGCATCACCACAGAGGCACTCACTGATGGAGTCCCTTATATCCTTCACCCTTGAACCTGTCCCTTGGCAACCACTAATCCTTATCTATCAAGGATTTTGTGTGTATCAGTAATTCACTGTATTTATTGCTGAGGAGTATTCAATGGTCGTATGTACCAGGGTTTGTCTATTCATCACCCACTGAAGGTCATTTGGGTTATTTCCAGTTTGGGGTTATTATGAATAAAGCTACTACAAACATTTGTGTACACATTTTTACAATGAGCACGAGTTTTCATTTATCTGGGATAAATAACCAAGAGTACAATTGCTAGGTTATATAGAAATTGTGTATTTAGTTTTATATGAAATTATCATATTTTTTTCTAGAGTGACTATCATTTTACATTCCCACAAGCAAGGTATAAGAGTTCTAGTTTCTCTATATTCTCACTAGCATTTGGTGTTATCACTATTTTTTATTGTAGCCATTCTGATAGGTAGGTAGTGATATCTCATTATGGTTTTAATTTGCATTCCCTGATACTGAATGATGTTGAATGTCTTTTCATGTGCTTATTTGCCATCTGTGGATCCTCTTCAGTGAAATGTTTCTTCATATATTTTGCCCATTTTCTAATTGGATTATTTCCTTTTTTTCCTGTTCAGTTTTGAGAATTCTTTTTATTTCTTAGATGCTAGTCCTTTGTTGAATATGTAGTTTGCAAATATTTTCTTCCAGCCTGTAGCTTCTTTTTCGCTCTTTTAGCATGATCTTTCACAGAAGAAGTTTTAAATTTTGTTTAATTTTAGTTTTTTTAAGCATAATTTTGATGAGTTACAGTTTATAAATATTTTCTTTTATGGATCATGCTTTTGATATCAAGTCTAAGAATTTTTCACCAAGCCATCCCTGAATAATAATCAAATCTACCTCTTAAAACACCATAACAAAGCAATCAACCAAACCTAGAGTGTGGGGAAATCTACAGAATAAATTGCTTGAATTTTTACTAATTTAACTAGCTAAAAATAAAACTTCCATTACTTTTGCAATTTTGCATTCTTTGGTTACTAGTGAGACTGAATTTAAAGGGGGAGGATCTAAATGTAAATAATGAAACCATACAAGTACTAGAAGAAAACATGTATGAATTCCTCTTTATCTATGATGCAGGGAAAGGCTTTATACATATGACTAAAATTCCAGTGAAAACAAAAGACTGACAAATTGGACAACATAACAGCAAATAATCTCTGCACAATAGAAATTACTAAAAAGAAAGTCAAAGGAAAATTGATAAACTGGGAGAAAATATTTGTAGCATATATCACAAAGGGCTAGTTTCTTAAAATATGAAGAATACTCAACAACTGAAGGACAAAGGACCAAGCATCTGACAGTAGAAGGGGGATGTGGCATGAACAGATAATTCACAAATATATATCCCTTAATACATGAAAAGATGATCCAACTCATTCAAAAATTAGAGAAAAGCAAATGAAAACATCATTGCACCATTTCTCACCTATAATACTGATGAAAATTTAAAAGTATGAGAACACATTTTATTTGTGAAACTGCAGAGAAACAGGCACTATTAAACATTGTTGATGGGAATGCACATTGGTACAATTCTCATGGAGGAGAACTTGCCAATAGCTAACGAAACTAATATGCACTTACCTTTTGACCCAACAATCCTACTTCTAAGAATTAACAATGAAGATACACCTGACAATACAAAAATACATACGTATCAGGTTTTTTACTGCAGCATTATTTGTTACTTCAAAATGTTGGAAAAACCCTCATATGCATACATAGGAGAATCTTTGAGAAAGCTATGCTATATCCACACAATGGAGTTCTAATGCAGCTGTAATAAAAGAATAAGAAGGATTTCTATGAACTGAAATGGAGTGATTTCCAGAATATACTGTTTGTTAGGTGAGAAAAAACAAATCATAAAAGAGTTTCTATAGTATGTTATCCTTCATGTAGGAATGTGTGGGATATAAGATTTACATGTATCTGATCATTTGCACAAAAAGAAATACAGAAATAATATACTAGAAGTGAATGAGCTTCCTTACCTACAGGGGGTGGGCAGGAACAGGGTGAAAAGAAGGGAGGTGAGAACACTGTATATAGGTTTGATCAAATATATGAATATATTTTTGATAATGAGCTTTCTCACTGTTGGAGAGATGAGTTAAAAATAGGGAAAGGAGGGAGGATAGAATGAGTTCTGTGCTGTTAGATTGGAATTAGAGGTATCAGCATGAACTCATAGTGTTTAAGATAGATGGAGAGACGCAAAAATTAGCTGGCAAGAGTATAATGATAAATAGGATATTTGCATAGTCTCGAAGTATCTCTACACAAGATTCTTACTAATTACAAAGGGAAAAATAGTAACTTAAGGGTGGAAAAACCTGGCAGACACCCCTTTAGCCAAATGATCAAAGTTAATATCACCAATAATGAGACACATAGATATCATGAACCTCCAGATATGATGCAGAGTAGAGCACACATACTTTTGTGGTATTCTTGCTAGAAAAGCATAAACTCAGTATAATCATAAGATAATATCATACAAACCCAAATTGAAGTACAATCCACAGAATAACTGATGAGTACTTTTCAAAAGTGTCAAGGGCATGAAAGACAAAGAAAAAATGAGGAACTCTTTCCAGATTACAGTGGGATTATGGATTATCCCCAAATAGAAAAAGGACATTAGTAGGACAACTGGTAAAATTTGAATAACAACTTTAATTTAATTAAAATATTTTATTAATGTTATTTCCTGGTTTTGAAGTTTTGCTATGATTATATAAGGTGTTAACATTTTGTGAAGCTGGATGAAGTGAACTCTATGTACTATTTTGTAACTTTTTGGAAGTCTAAAATTATTTCAAAATAAAATCTTTTAAAAATTTTCTGCCTGAACTAGCACCAAATTCATTAAAGTCTCCTCAGATTATCTTTCATGTGGAAGGTCAAAAATTGGATTGCACTTTGGAAGGTCTAAAGACCCCAAGACCTTGCTCCTTTAGAGTCCCAAATCAAGGTTGGTAAAAGAAGTAGTTAGTTACTAAGTGAGGGCAGGAGGCCCTTCGTTTCTGGATGAGACTGAAAGGGAAGATTATATCCATAGGCAATTAATGAGTCCTCTTTTTATGGCTGAGGAGAAGTTACATAAAATACCCAAACTAATCTTAAGAGTTAATACAAAATATAACAGGGGCTTCAGGTATCCAAGATAACACAATAGGAACTGAAATGTAAGGCATCCAATTTTCCAGTTAGACAAAGAAGTTCAGATTCTGACCTTCCTTTCTCAGAGGTAAGACTATGTGCAGTGGCAAAAATTGGGGCAGAACAAACAGGACCAAAAAAAAAAAAAAAAAAAAGGGGGAGGGGGTGAATTCTACACAAGACCCCTAAGAAGAACAGAGAGGTTTGTTTCTTGCTTATCCTGTTCTCCTCCCCAGAAGGAAAAGAACAAGTGAGGAAAGAAGTTAGGTTTTGAAGCTGTTCATTGGTCTCTAATCTGCTGATCCCTTACATCTCTTACTGACAATTCATTTCTTGTTACAGAAAAATCCTTTCCCTTTAACTTTACAATCTGTCACCTCAAGTTCAGGATCCTTCATTTAACATCTAAAGCCCTCCATAGCATTGTCCTAACCTTTCTCTCAAGTCATAGGTTTATTTCTGAGGTATACAGCTTAGTTGGTCAAGTAAAGGATGTTAACTAAGCTAAACTTATTAGCAAAATATACCTATATCAAATGATTATATTGTACACCTTAACTTAATACAATGTTATCTATCAATTATATCTCAATAAAATTGGAAAAAGAAAGGAAAGAAGGAAAAAATAACTTAGACTTTGGAGCCCAACAGACCTGTTTTGAATTCCTTTTCTGCCATCTCTTAGCTGGTGAGCAAGTTACTTAATTGCTGTGAGCCTAAGTCTCCTGATTTGTACAGCAGGGGTGACACTGCCAATAACTAATGTGATTGTTGTGAGTGGCAATTAAACAAGGGAATGCATGCAAAGCACTTGACACGATGCACGGCCCAAAATAATGACTCAGTGCATGGAGACAACTACTAGCCCTAACTGAATCATGATTTCTCACTGTGTTACTTTTACTTAAACTATTCTTGCCTCCAGGAATGCCTCTGCCTGTAGAAATGCTATCCGTTGTTTAAGGGCAGTCCCGAAAGCCACCTTCTCAGGAAGTACTTCCTTTTGTTCCACCAGGACATATTCTATCCCTGTTTTGAATGTCCAGTTCCTTTGTACTCCTCCCCGGGCATCTCCTTCATACTGATAAGCGTAACCGGGCACAGCCCAGGCCTGAGCCTGTACTGAGCAGGTGCTCCATGACTATTTACTGAATTAAATCCATGTAATGCCCATATGTTACATGATTTTCTCGAATTTTTAGTAAGAATTTTAAGTACCTGAGCAATAACTCAATTAATTCCAGGTGCCAAGTTTCTGCTAAAAACTTCAACTCAACATGACCAAGAACTGAATCAGGGGTGAGAAAGCACAGAGTAGAGGATGGTGGGGAGGAACTCTGCTGACATTTGCTGCCAATGACAGTGTTGGCCATCAAGATGTGCATGTTTCTTATATGTGTTTGGGGGTTCAACTACTGTCATGTTCTGTCTTTCTAGATCCTTTTCTTTGGTATTTGCAACAATATGGTAATTATGGAAAAGTCGAAAAATAGTTCACAAGCAAATTTATGTAAATGCTTTTTAGATAGGTGGAAAAGATGACATTTGCCTATGGGAAGGGTATAAAGGAATAACTCTGATGCCCCTCAGCCCTGGTGTCTCTTGCTCTGCCTGCCGCCAAATACTAACAAATAATGCCAAGGTGAGGGGGAGGGTAAAAAACACTACCCACCCACCGAACTCTTCCCTAAAAGGTAAAAGTGTCTGAGTCCATGCTGAGTTCTTAGGGTTTGGATGCCGACAGGTGTGCATTACCCATACTGTCTCAGTGGGCACTCATCATACAGTCACAGATGAGTAAAAGAACTGCCTCCCTGAAAGGGTAAGAAGAGAGATTTTCACCAGCTCTGTGGAGATGCATTGACAAATTCCAGACAAAACAAAAGCTATGTGGATTACTTTCACTTCTTATTTCTGACTTGGAAATGTTTACTATCTTCCAAGTATATCACTTTCCATCAGTAATAACTCAGACGGAGTTTGAGGGTCATGGAAAAATAAGTAAATGATCAATTCAAATGGAGTCAACATAAGTAGGTTGCTTTTAATATTTTGGTAGTGAAATGAATAATGCTTAATTATCTTCGAGTCATTCATATCAGACTTAACGTAGGAAACACGGCTCACTGCAGTGCAATAATATTGACACATTAGGATGTCACAAAAATGGGAGAGGACAGCTATTCTCTTGAATAGAAACAATCCTAGCTTCATGTTTCAGCCTCAAAATTGTCTCCTTCCCTTTCTCCCTTCCCTCCTGGCATAGACATTTAGTGAATATCTACTATGTACAGCACCCTGTAATGGATACTACTGGAAATACAAGAATGAATAATATTGTATCCTTAGGTAGTCTGTTAAGTTTAACAGGGAAGATAAGGCTGTAGAAAAAGCAGAAACAAGCCACTTGAGGTTCCTACAAAAGATACAAACTCCAGACACTGACTCTCTCCAAATTACTCAATCCTGGATTTACAACCAAAGAGGAGTGTTGATGGATTTGAGAAATTAAAGGAACATTTGTGAGAGGCTTCTGGGAAAGTCTGCCCATTTATATTTACTGTAAGTACAATTTTATTGGACTTATTTCAAAGAGAGTCTTTGTAGAGTAAACTTTCTGAGGACTTGAATGCCTGAGAATGTTTTATTCTTACATATAAATGATATTTAGCTGGGTATAAAATTCTAGGTTCCAAGTTTTTTCACCTCAGTGCTTTGAAAATTTACACTCTGCTGTCTTCTTGTATTTTGAGTACTGAGACATCAGTATGATTATGCTCTTTTGTAGGTGATCTTTTTCTTTCTAGGAACTCTTCTATTTGTCTTTGAGATTTAAAAAAGTTTACTACTATGTGTCTAGATACAGGTTTATCTTATATATCCTAGTTAGCAAACTGTGAATCTTTTCAAACTGAAGTAATCCATATTCCACTAAGACTGGGGAATTCTTGGTCTTTATTTCTTCACTTAACTCTCCTCTTCTTACTTTCTTTCCTCTCATTCTCAGACTCTTATTATATTGATTTGACACTTTTCCTTTCATCTTCTATGTTTCTGAAGTTTTTTGTCATATTTTCCAATTATTTATCCCTTTCTTATGCCTTCTGAGAAAGTTACTCAACCTGCTTCTTCAGTTCATTAATGCATTCTTCATTTGTATCCATCTTGTTATTAACCTCTCCCCACCATCAAGTTCTTTATTTCAACTCACATTTTTCATAGCTGATATTTCTAAATGATTCATCTTTGTAACTATTTATTCTTGCTTCATGTTACCAATATATTCCCTTAGTCCTTCAATGATATTCTAGTTTGTTTCAATTATTATTTTGACTAGTTCATTAAGTTTGTTTTTTTCTGGTAAGGTCTGTTAAATTTGTTGTCTTTCTTTGGAATAGTTGTGCTCCTCATGAGTTATGCTATTTAAGAGGACCAGTGCTAAGTAACTCCTAAGGTTACCACAGCAGTTTTTTGTTTGAGCAGACCACATTGGTTATAACTTTCAGTCAGATTTCTCAGACTAATGTTAGTGACTCCACTCTCACTCTATTAGTTTTAGGTTGAACAATCATCCTTCCAGGGGTTTATTCACCCATTCAAAAAGACAAACTTGCAATTAAGATAAGATTTCACAAATGGTAGTGACTGCAATGTTTGCACAGCTTAAAGTATAAATATCAGTTCTGTGTGGTTACTTGAAACAGACAACAGAACTATGTATTGCCAGATATTGTTGTTCAAACTTGATAATATGTGTTAAGGACTGCTAAACAAACAGAGAAACACCAGCACATTTAAGGATGACACAGAGAGAAAAAAGATTTAATAAAATAAATGCCAAAGGAAGTACATCTTGGTATTCTGTTTTTCATTGTAACTTTTCCACATCATGCTTAATATGTTAAGGTTTCTGAGAAAATTCTGCAGAGTCAGTCTGATTCATCTGAGGAAGTCTGCTTTTCACCTGTGATAGACACTGACGGTCACTAGTGGTAATATAGGGATAGAACTTTGGACTCTCTTTGGGAATGGTTGCACTAAATAAAAAAGGTGTGGGGTGAAAATAGCACTTTCTTGGGAATTGGAAGGCCTAAGCTCTAACCACAACTCTGTCACATAACAGCTGTGATCTTGGACACATCACCTAACTTTCCAGGCTTCAATTTCTTCATTTGTAAAATTAGAGTTGAACTACATGATCACTAAGGTCCTTTCAAGCTGTACAAGTTTATCATTCAGTTTCACAAGGACATACCATTCCAAAGAAACATCAATATTTTAGATAGAGGAATCTATTGTTTTAGAACAAAGAAACAAAAGTAAATAAATAGATTTACTTTTTAAAGGCAACCAAAAAGCAGTTATTTTTATTCCAAATTATTGATCCAACACTCTCCACTCCCCTTGTGCCCTTGAGTCTTTATTTGGAAATGTTTGAATCATGTAAATATGAGAATTAGAATTATAATAATCAGTTTAAAAATTTTAACCTTTTATATAATTTTAAAGGTTACACTCCATTTAGTTATCACAAAAATTGACTATATTTCCCATGCTGAACAATACATCTTTGTAGCCTATCTTACACCCAATAGTTTGTACCTCTTACCTTCTATTGGTCCTCCCCTCCCCACTGGTAATCACCAATTTGTTCTCTATATGTGAGTCTGCTGCTTTTTTGTTACATTCACTAGTTTGTGTATTTTTTAGATTCCACATATAAGTGATATGTGGAATACAGTATTTGTCTTTCTCTGACTTATTTCACTTAGCGTAATGCACTCTAAGTCCATCCATGTTATTGCAAATGGCAAAATTTCATTCTTATGGCTGAGCAGTACTTCATTGTGTATATACCGCATCTTCTTTATCCATTCATCCATTGATGGACACTTAGGTTGCTCCCATATCTTGGCAGTTGTAAATAATGCTGCTGTATGCAGATGGCAAACAGGCACATGAAAAGATGCTCAACATCTCTAATCATCAGATAAATGCAAATCAAAACCACAATGAACTATCACATCACATCTGTCAGAATGACCATCATCAAAAAGAACACAAATAACAAATGCTGGCAAGGTTGAGAAGAAAAGGGAACCCTCATACACTGTTGATGAGAATATAAATTGATGCAGTCACTGTGGAAAACAGTGTGAGGTTTCTCAAAAAACTAAAAAGAGAACTACCATATGACCCATATAAAAATATAACTACCAGCAATTCCACTCCTAGGTATATATGGGGAAAAAACGACACTAATTTGAAAAGATACATGCACCCCAATAAATTTACTTTTATGTGTAAACCATGCAAACTCTTACAGAACAGTCAAGAAAAGAAGAAAGTCTATATGCAAAGAGTCCAATTTGCAACTTACTCTGCAATAAAGCTGTTTCTAACATTTCCTTTGTTAATCTTAATCCTAATGATAGGCTGCCTCAGGGCATTTTCATAACTTTCACCAATCTGTCCCCATTTAGTTTTAGCTGTTAAGTCTATAGACTCTAAGTGCTAAATACTAGATTAATAGGTTCTTACTAAGAGTTGCAATAGCTCAGCTAGGTCTTGTGCTCCCAGCTTAATCTTCTTTCTTGTCTTGCCCAGTAATGAGCCTTTGCATAGTTCCCAAGTCTCAGCCCCTTTCTCCAATTCCCATTATTTTTCTCTCCTTCTTGAATCAGAGTTTGTGAGCAGCTTTTTATGCTAGAGGCATATGATGTCATTGTGTCTACCCCCAACTGTTCTTAATTTTCTCTCAGATCAGCTCTCTTGAAGGACTCTCAGCAGGCCCAAAGACACAAGCCCTCCCTTCTAGGGTGCAGATGAAAAGCTGGGGTGGAGTGGGGAAAAGGGCAGTTCACCATCACATAATGACTAATCCTAGCAAAATAAAGGGCAGGGCCCTTTTAATAAATAGAGCACTCCAGGAGAGGGTGGAGCCAACTGAATAAGCCCCACATTCTGATGAGACAAGTGTGTTCCTGGAAGCTCTCAGAGCAACCGGAGTTTGCTGTCCAAGAGGTCAACCATCTCTACCTAAAGCAGTTTCTCTAAGACCTGAGAATCATGCTCTGAGGCCATCCTTGCTTCTCACTCCCTTAAAGCACCTGGCTCTAACCACCTACAGTGCCAATCTCCTGCCTCCAAACAAGGACTGGCCTTCTCTGTTTAGACAGAGTTAAAATGAATTGTGGGGAACTCTAGACACATTTAGCTCTCTCCTCCACAGATGCCTAGTGTTTTGTGGTGTTGCAGAAAAAGCCCTAATATACTCATTCAAATGACTCATAATTCTTATTGAATCCATGTTCCAACATCCATAAGTACTGCCTGAAAAATGATGATGTAATGATGCTTTACACAAAGGAATGAATTTCTGAGGTGGAAATTCTTACTATATAATGGCACCTGGCTAGAGCAGATAGGATAGCACCCATACTACTAAATTTGAAATGAGTTTCTCACTGGGATAGTGGTAGAAATTTTTTTCTCTCATCCTATTTAGGCCAGCAGCCAGTTGAGAATAAACTTCCTCCAGAACAAGTCAATTTTGATGGTGGAAGGGCAGGCTAGAGAGTAGGAGAATACAGTGGAAACCCATGAGGCAGGACATAATGGTTGGGATAGCAGCAGTTCTCAGCCTTAGTTACACATTAGAATCTCCTGGAGTTGGGGTAGAGGTGGGGATTCGTTTTTAAGTTAAGTTTGAAATAATTTAAAAATTTCAGAAAAGTTGTAAAAACAGCACAGACAACTGCCACACACACTACATTCAGCATTTCCCATACCAAAATTCTACATAACCATGGCACAGTTATCAAAACTAAGAAATTAAACTTGGTACAATACTATTAACTAAAGTAGATTTTATTTGAATTAAACTAGTTTTTCCACTAATGCTCATTTTCTGTTCCCATTTAGTTGTCATATCTCCTTAGTTTCCTCCAATCTATGACAGTTTATCAGTACTTTCATGATCTTGACACTTGGAATAGCACTGAGCAGTTATTTTGTATAATGTGTCTCACACACTCTTCCACTAATGTCCCTTTTCTGTTCCCAGACTGAATCCAGAATACTATGCTGCATTTATTCATCCTATCTTCCTAGTTACTTCCAATTTATGGCATTTTCTCAATGTTTCCTTGTTTTTCATGACCTTGACAATTCTAAAGATTATCACTACTCTGTAGAATGTCCCCCAGTTTGGGTTTATCTGATGTCTTCTCATGATTAAATTGGGATTATCTATTTTAGGGAAGCATAGCACAGAGGTAAGGTAATTTTCTCATCACATTGTATCAGGAGGTACATGATATCAGTATGACATACTGCTGATGTCAGCTTTGATGACTTGCTTAAGGAGATTTCTTCCAGGTTTCTCCACTGTAAAGCTATTTTTTTTAAACTATTATGTTGATATAATTGTAGATTTACATGAAGTTGCAAATGTAATACAGAGAAGTTCTGTGTACCTTTTACCTAGTTTTCCCCAATGGTACATGTTTATATTCTCATAAGCATCACCACAATCACAACAGAAACAGAGCAATTCTATTACTGCAAAGATCTTCCTTATGCTACCTCTTTGTCATCACAACCCTCCTCACAACACACCTAACCCCTAAATACCACCAATTTGTTCTCCAGTTCTTTACTTTTATCATTTTGGGGAATATTATATAAATGGAATCAATCAGTATGTGCCCTTTTGAGACTGACTTTTTTTCACTCAGCATAACACCTATGATATCCATCTAAGTTGTTGTATGTATCTGAAGTTTACTCTTCTTATTGCTTAGTAGTATTCTATGGTATGGAAGTGCCATAATTTGTTTAATCACTCATCTATTGACGGACATTTGGGTTATTTTCACTTTCTCATTATTGCAAACAGCTCTGCTATGGACATTCATGTACAGGTTTTTATATGGATGGAAGTTTTCATTTCTCTGGGATATATGCCTAGGAGTGTAATTGCTGAGTTGTATGGTAAGTTTATGCTTAGTTTTGTAAGAAACCACTAAACTATTTTCCAGAGTGGCTGTATTATTATACCTTTCTACCAGCAATATATAAGAGATCCAGTTTCTTCATATTCTCTTTGGCATTTGGTATTATCACTATTTGTATTTCAGCTGTTTGAATAGACATACAGTGATACCACATCATGGTTTTAATTTGCATTTCTGTAACGGCTAGTGATGTTAAACATCTTTTTATGTGCCTATCTATCATCTACATATCCTCTTCAGTGAAATGTCTGTTGCTGGTTTTTGCTTATTTTCTAATTGGACTATTTTTATTCTATTTAGTTTTTAGAGTTCTTTATTCTTTGTCGAATATGTGGCTTGCAAATATTTTGTCCCAGTCTATAGCTTGTATTTTCATACTCTTCAACAGGGTCTTTCACAAAGCAAAAGCTTTTAGCTTTGGTGAGTTCCAATTTATCATTTTCTTTTCCTTTTATGGATCATGCTTTTGGTGTCATGTCTAAAAATTCTTTGCCTAGCTCTAGAGCCAAAAGACTTTCTCCTATGTCTATTTTCTGAAAGATTTATAGTTTTACATTTTGCAAACTTACATGATTCATTTTTGGATAGTGTCTGCATAAGGTATGAGGTTTAGATCAAGGTTCTTTTTCTTCTTCTTCTTTTTTTTTTTTTTTTTTTTGCTTATGATGTTCAATTGCTCCCATACCATAAAAAAGGCTGCCCTTTGTCCACTGAACTGCTTTTGCAACTTTTTCAAAAATCAGTTGAACATATTTGTGTGGGTCTATTTCTGGGTTCTCTATTTTGTTCCATTGATCTGTGTGTCTAGCCCTCTGCCAAACCACATTGTCTTTGTTAATGTAATGATATAATGAGTCTTGAAACCAGGTACACTGATTCCTTCCACTTTCTTCTTCTTTTTCAGAATTGTTTAGCTATTCCAGGACTTGTGCATTTTCATACAAATTTTGAAATAGTCTGATTTCAGCTCTGATAACAATTTGGAAGTGGTCACTTCCATCCCTTCAAGAAAACTGGACAATTTGAAAAGACAATGGCTTTTCTTGGACCCACCAGAGAAGTGAGGTTGTAAGCCAAACCACCACCCCAAAATCTGAAGATTCAGGAACATCCAGAGAGACACCGTTGCAATTTACTAACCTGGAGAAGGAGACTGGAATCATAAACTGATAGGAACACCAAAAATGGTAATTTTGACAAACTGCTGGAGGATGAGTGTGGACTACTGTGAGAGTAAGGAACTTCTAAGGACTGAAGGCATAGGGTACCCCTCCCCACCAAATTTCAGGAAATCCACAAAATTCTCAGAGTAAAGATCTGAATAAGATCCTTTTAACTAACACAACATTGTAAATCAACTACACTTCAATTTTAAAAAATCCTCTTGTGAATCTGGCAGGGGGAGGGAAGGAAGAAATCACTGTGAAATCTGCCTAGAACCTTCTCCATTACTCTACAAGGGAAAAGACTGCCAGCACCTTATCCCAACTGGAGAGGGGCACTGTTCCCACTCCACCACCCTGTCTGCCCACCCCTCCCCCCACCACCCGGGGCCAACTTTAGAAAACCAACTACAAAGAAAACATCTTCAAGGAAGATAGAGTGGGGGGGGGGCAACACTTTACAAAGGAACAAGCATAAGAATTATACCAGACTTCTTGTCAGAAATCATGCAAACAAAAAGAGAGTGGAGTGAAATATTTAGTGTTGAAAGAAGAAAAACCCTAATCTAGATTCTATATCCAGCAAAATTATCTTTCAGAGTGAAAGAGAAACAGAGTGTTTCTCAGAAAAACAAAAATGGAGGGAAGTAAAAACAGACTTGTCCTGCACAAAATGTTAAAAGAAGTTCTTCACGGGGAAGGAAAATGATAGAGGTCAGAAATTTGGATCTACATAAAAAAAGGAAGCATGTCAGAGAAGGAATAAATGTTAAAATCTTTTATTTTTCTAATTCTCAATTGATTTAAAGATAACTAAAGTAATAATAGTAACAATATATTGGTTGATTATAGAATATGGATAAGTGAAATAAATTACAACGTCACAAGGGATGGAAAGGAAGATTTAATAATGCTCTGTTACAAGGTACCTGCACTACGTGTAAGGTGGTATAGTGCTATTTGAAGATGGACTAGTTAAAAATGAGTATTGCAAACTCTAAGGCAACCACTAAAATTTTTAAAAGAAGTATAATTGATATTCTAAGAGAGAAGATAAAGTTGAATTACAGAAAATCTCAGTTAAAACCAGAGAAGGCAAGAAAAAGAGCCAGGGAGTAATTTTCTTTGCTCTAAAGTCTACTTTATCTGATAGTAATATAGCTACTTCCCACTTTCCTTTGAATAATATTTGCATAGCATATTTTTTCTACTTTTACTTTCAACTTATTTATATATTAACTAGAAGACATAAATTGTAAATAGTAAAACCACTATCTGTCTCTTTCCATACTTTAGGAGAACTGAATTACTAAGTTCAGCCCACACTCAATGTAAGGGAATTTATCTACCTCCTGTGAGGAGGAATATCAAAGAATTTGTGGACACATGTTGAAATGACCATAGCAATTAATAAATATTTGGGGGGTGGGTGACACTTAGAAGCTATACAAATATCTTGTCCTCCAAAATTATTACTAGGTCTAGTTCCTTTTATTTGAGAGTGGTATTTAGAAAACAAGATGTGGTTCCAGGTAAGCTCAATTCTACACAAAAGTTGTTGCTTCCAGGCTGTGTCAGTAGACAGAGCTAGGAAAGACATGCACGTAAAATAATCCATGTATACATACATATCAATATTAATTTCTGCATCTACTTATCTTTACATGTATATATTCAGGTTGATATAGCTACTTTATATATATGTGTTTATATATAATAAATATGTGTGTGTGTGTGTATATATATATATATATTTTTTTTTTCATGTGGATATTTCTGACTCTAACCCAGTACCACAGAGTGTATTCTAGCTTTCCCTCCTTGCTTATTTGTAATTTCTTTCTATGACAGATTCTCTGAGGTACCTTTAAAAATACAAATGCTGGAGACCTATCCAATATCAATTAAGTTGGATGCATCTATATGTTTTAAATATAAACTCAGGCAAGACTAAATACATAACTTGCAGAGCCCAGTGCAAAATGAAAGCATGGAGCTCCTTGTTCAAAAAACAGGGTAAGTGTCATTAAAATTACTAAAATATGAATATTTTTCTTTCTTCTGTCTTTCATTCAACTTGTGATGTTTTCTATTTGCTATCAAATGTCATTCTAAGTCAAGAAAAAATGAAAATTTCAATTATTAACATGTATTTTACTGCTCATCTTTATCTTGTGCAATGCTAGTTTAAAATAAAAATACTGGAGCACTTAACTCACATGCAGAATCACCGAAACTGCACAATTTGTATTTCATGCCCCATCCTTGGAAGATGCCTTGAACTGGCAAAAAGAGATGAACATAAAGCCAGACTCAAGAAAGTTATAAGGAGGAAGAGAGGGTCACCTAGATATGGAGCAGGCCCAAAGTACACTGTCTAGGGCATGGGGAGGCACTGATGAGGCAAGTGTAGACCTTTACAGGCACCTGGGAACTCCTACCCTGTGTCTTGTGTCACATGTATGTGCTGGGGTTGTCTCCTTCTACTAGCTGCTGTACTGACGTGCCATGCCTTGTCAGAAGATATAGGGTGGTAGTATATAGTATATAGTGGCATCTTGAAAATATAGGGTGGTAGTGGGACGTGGAACCATATTAGAATTGAAGTTCTAAGCCCCAAGTGCATTCTCTATTGTCCCATTGGACTTTACTTATAAAACGCAGGTTCAAAGACAAACTTATTAAGAATTTCAAGGCAAATGGCAACCACAGAGCATTAAACCTCCAGCATGAGGCCCCCTTCTGAGTATGGGACCCTGTGTAGTTGCACTGATCACATGAGTATGAAGATATCCGTGCCCCCTCTCCCCCTCCCCACTGCTATGATCCTAATGTTCAGCCACGGTTGAGAACTGCTGAGCTAAAAACTGCAAGAGTTGGTGCTCAAGGTGTTCTTGTCAAACCAGCTCCCAGGCTACCAGAGCCCCCTCAGAAAACCATGGATGAAGACACTGACCCAACAGTAGCTGAGAGGAGGAGACCAGACTGTGTGTCACTGCCTGAGGCTGTTATAGAGATCACAGTAAGAAAGTAGGGAGGTCAAACACTCAATTTTAAAGACAGTGTCTCATTCCTCTCTCTCTTGGAGCTCACAACCCTACCTCAGTACCTGCTAGCTGCATGTTGGCCTGCCTTGCCCAATGTGAGAGGTTTTAAGATACAGGTTATACACATCTAAGCAAAGTGGAGGTGCCAGCAAAGTCATGGAAGCCAATTTTCTCAGCAACTTCTATTTTTACCTATTTTATCCACCAGCAGGTTAGGCTCTTAGCAAGGACCTCTGAGGCTGTTCCAGGCAGCCATCTGAGCCTGGGTCCACTGCTTA
Source organism: Camelus bactrianus (assembly GCF_048773025.1). Classification (NCBI taxonomy): domain Eukaryota; kingdom Metazoa; phylum Chordata; class Mammalia; order Artiodactyla; family Camelidae; genus Camelus; species Camelus bactrianus. The sequence goes on along the minus strand of NC_133575.1, from coordinate 113,930,090 downwards.
TCAGTGTCCTTGAGGACAAAGCTCCTCAAAGGATTTCTTTCCTTTTTATTCAACCTTGACTCTTTTTAGAACACTTTAGCCTTTGTCAACTTCTGTAGCTGGAGTAGCAAGGACTCACGTAATATTTTTAGCCTAATTTGCTTGCTCTTGCCCTGATCATAGTCTAGTTCTTAGAGCCTTTCCCTTAAGTTCCATTGCCTTTCTTGGTTTCTCACTCAGGCAAAACTCCTTCCACCTCCTAGCAGTCTCTTTTTAACCTTTCTCCAGTACTTTGGCACTTTATGATACCAAAGAATCTGTATTTACATTGAAGGGCAAAGAGAAATAAAATGAGAACAGAAACATGTTGGGGGACTTATCATAGGCCCTTTCTGACACTTTGGCCCTGAAAGCCAGTGCCCTGGGGAAGATGCACAAGTGCATTGTCAAGAACTGGAGCTCTTGAATTTCAGTCCTAAGTCAGCTTCTTACCAAGTCTGTCGTGTGATCTTGGACAAGTTACTTAACATCTTCGTCCTCTGTGTTCACTCTCTGACCTGCTTTCCTCCCCAGGAAACTAGTATGGATTATATCAATAGGTTTGGCTGGCCTCTGGCTTCTGGTTGGATTTGGCCAGAAAGGAACTCTGGCCAGTGATCAAAGATTGGGAGAAGAGCATAGTTTCCTCTCAGCTTCCTCTCTGTGGAGTCACCTGTGGGGAGTTAGCTATGACCAAATTCCACTGCTCATCTGAAGGCTACCTGCTCTAGAGTTCTCTCCTTCCAGATACTCTCTTTCTAGACTTTCCTTTTCTTCATCCCTTTGGGCCTGGATGGTAGTGGTGGGGTAATTGCCCCACTATACTAGCCCCAAGGTATTTCACTAGCCCTTGTGGTTTCCCTACACCACTGCAGTAAAGCAAATATCACCTTGTAAATGGTGCCTTTACTAAACCCTCTTCAAACTATCCGAACTTAAGTGTGCCATATTTCCTGTTAGGATCCTTACTTCCCTTAACTGTAAACTGGAGATAGCAACATCTATATCACAGGATTGCTGTCAGAATTTAAACAAGACAAGTTAAATGAAAGCACCCAGCAGTATCTGGCACAAAATAGATGTTGAATTAGCTCCCTTCTCATTTTTTTCTTTCTTCTCCAAAAGCTATTTTGTTTTTGGGTTTGAGTCCTTGCATTGCCACTTGTGAGCTAAATAATTTTCAACAAGTTGTTTCACTGCTCTGAACATTAATTCCAATATTTGTAAAACGGAGTTCATTTAACAAATTTATCCTACCAAAATTAATTAGGCTTCTACTACATACTAGAAACTATTCTGAGCAGTGAGTTAAGACTACCTGTCTTGCCTACTTCACAGAATTATCGTAAAGATCAAAAAGGCAATAAGTACTTAAATACCACAAGCTACCGAAACTCACCCAAAATGAAATAAACTACACAGTCTTATTATCATTAAAGAAATTGAATTTGTAGTTGAAACCTTCTGGAAAAGGAGGAGATTTTTCTCAACTTATTTAATGAGGCAAATCTAATACTGATACCAAAATCAGACAGAAACAGCTGTAAAAAAAAAAAAAAGCAATCTACAGACCAGTATCCCTTATGCATATAGACATAGAAATCTTCAACAAATATTATCATATTAAACCCAGCAATATATGAAGAAATTATACACCACAATCAAGTGGGGTTTATCACGGAATTACAAAGTTGATTCAGTACTAGAAAAATTGATCAGTGTAATCCACCATATTAAGTCTAAAGAAGAAAAACTACATGATTAGAGGCATACCTTGGAGATACTGTAGGTTTGGTTCCAGACCACTGAAATAAAGCAAATATCACAATAAAGCAAATATCACAATAAAGCAAGTCACATGATTTTAGGGGGTTTCCCAGTGCATATAAAAGTTATGTTTACACTATACTGTGGTCTATTGATGTGCAATAGCATTATATCTAAAAAATGTACATACCTTAATTTAAAAATCCGTATTGCTAAAAAATACTAATCATCATCTGAATCTTCAGTGAGTTGTAATCTTTTTGTAATAATAACACCAATCATTGATCACAGATCATCATAGCAAATATAACAATCAAGAAAAAGTTTGAAATATTGCAAACATTAGCAAAATGTGACACAGAGACACAAAGTGTCTCAAATGCTGTTGGAAAAATGGATAGATATGCATGATGCAGGATTATTACAAACCTTCAATTTGTTAAAAACACAATATATGTAAAGCACAATAAAGCAAATAGCAATAAAATGAGGTATGTCTGTATATCAGTCAATGAAGAAAAAGCACTGGGAAAAAAGTCAACATATATTAGTAATATAAAATCTCAGCAAATAGAAATAAAAGGAAACTTCCTCAACCTAATAAATAGTCTCAAAAAAAACCAACAGATAACATCATACTTAATAGCAATTGAATGCTTTCTCCCTAAGACTGGGAACAATGCAAAACATCCTCTGTCACCACCAATTCAACATCACACTGGAAGTCTTAGCCAATGCAATAAGATGAGAAAAAAATGAAAGTTATAAGTATTGGAAATAAACAAATAAAATTCTATTTGCAGGCAACATAACTGTCTAGACAGAAAATCCCAAGCAACTGACCAAAAAATAATTCCTAGAAATAAGTGAGTTTACTAAAGTGGCAGGATATAAGGTCAACAAACCAAAAAAGCAATCATATTTCTATATACTCCCAATGTACCATTGAAAACTAAAATTTAAATAGACACTCACACACACACTCCATTTATAGTAGCTCAAACAAAAGGAAATTCTTACATGTAAATCTAACAAAATATATACAGACTCTGTATGCTAAAAATCATAATATCACAGTGATAGAAATTTTTAAAAGATTTAAATATACAGATAGATATACTGTGTTCATGGTTTGAAAGAAATAACACAGTATAAATGTCAATTCTTCCCAAATTCATCTACAAATTTAATGCAATTCCAATCAATATCTCAACAGAACTTTCTATTTTCTATTTTTAGGTAACTGGGTTATAAAATTTATTTGAAAAGCAAAGGAACTAAAAGAGCTAAAACAATTTTGAAAAAGAAGAATAAATTGGAAGAATAACACTATCTGATTTCAAGACTTACTGTAAATCCACACTAATCAAGACAGTGTGGTATTGGCAAAGGGAAGGAGCCATGGATCAATGGAATAGAACAGAGAGTCCAGAAATAGACTCACATAAATATGGCCAATTGATTTTTGACAAAGATGCCAAAGCGATTGAATGGGAAAAAAGATAGTATTTTCAACAAATGGTGCTGAAACAATTTTATACCCATATGCAAAAAATATAAACTTGACCTAAACTTCACACCTTATACAAAAATTAACTCAAGTGGGTAATTGATCCAAATGTAAAACATAAAACTATAAAACTTTTAGGAAAAAAGAACACAGAAGAAAATCTTCATAACCTTGGGTTAGGTAAAGAGTTCTTAAAATATGATATAAATAACATGACCTATAAAAAAGAAGTTGATAACTGAACTTCAAAATTTACAAGTTTTGCTCTGTGAAAGACACTGTTAAGAGAATGAAAAGACAAGCTACAGTCTGGGAGGAAATATTTTCCAACCACATACCTGATAAAGGACTTACATCTAATATATAAACAACTCTCAAAAATCAACTCTTTATCCTCCTAACCATAATATCATCTGGATTCAATCTGCCCTCACTGAGCATGTACTCTGGGCCAAACCTAGTGCAGGACACTTTCACATCAAATGTCTCACAGATTCCTTATACTAACTGCAACTTAGGTAGTGATTATTATTGCCATTTTAGGGTGAGAAAACTGAGGCATCAGTGACAAACAGAGAACAAATAATGAGCTTGATGGGAAACTGGAGAGGAAGGCATTTCAATCTTAACCCCAGATTACACCTTTTTGATTTCCCATAATGAGGCCATGTTATGATTCACGGAGTGAGTAAGGGTTTTTAGAAAGAAGCAGAATTTTCACTGAGATAAGTAGCACTCTAGGTAGGAGAAACCTGGTCATCTGAATTGAGCCCAAATTTCCCCAAGTTGTTAGCTTTAATGCCTGCAAGATACAGTAGGAGAGACATCAGGTGATTAAAGGAAAGACTTCCTGGCTGACCAGGGGTCTCCATGTTCCAATATATGGAATGGGGAGCTCACGGAATCTTTGTCCTCAAAAGAAGAGATATTTTCAAGAGTTCCTTTCAGATTAAGAGGTGAAAAGAATGGGGGAAAGTAAAACAGAGAAGTGGAGAAAAGAAAATATATCTAAAATGCCATTTCTTCTGCTTTAGCAAAGTCAGTTCAACAGGTTATCATGCTCTCCCTCTTGCTTCCTTTCTAATTTCATTCTCTAGATCACAGATAAAGTATTTAGCTTCATTGTTTTCATTAAGACACAATCATTAGCGTGAATCACAGGGTCAAAAAGCCCAGGTACCTTTTGGGAAATCCAACTTGACTGGGTTTTTTCTTTCTCAGCCTCATAATATGAACAGTGATGTGGTGATGGATAATTTGTCTATCCAGGATTATCAACCTCATTGCACCTTTTAAACACCTATCAAAACTGGTATTGATGAATAAAAATACTGTTTTCAATTTTAAACAGACTTTATGGCATCGATAATCCAACATTAGACATCATTCTAGTAAGCAGAGGCCAAGCCAAATGGGCTACACAAGTATAAAGGTGGACCCTGTGTAAGGGAAAGTTTGAATCACATCTCATTTTATGAAGGCTTTCCATTTGACAGAAGTAGATTTAACACAGTTCATTCAAAACAGGCTCATTGCAATTCACTGGGGGCTTTAAGAAAGGTGAAAAACTTTAAACAGGTATACTTTATTCTAAAAACCCTTAGTTGGACACCTGTACACATTCAAAGACAACAATCAATAGCAAGAATAAAGGTTTTATCTCATTTCCACAGTACATTTTCTTTAATATGCCTCCACTCAGCAGTGCTCTACCTCTGGAATTCCAAGCTCAACTTGCATCTAAGCACTGTCAAATGAGAAGGAGATAATAAAATTACTAGTGTGTTGCAAGGTGATTAAATTTACATAATGGCTCTGGATTTGATTAAATGCCAGATCCCCCCCTCCAAAAAAATTACCTGTAGAGGCATTAAATCTTACAGCCACACACACTTCAGTGCGTTTACGTTTTATCCACAGAAGCTCTGGTTTATCTTAGCCAAGATTACTGCCATCCCTCCACAGGAACACAGCATGGAGGTAATGCCTGGAAGCTTATTCAGGAGAGTGGCAGGGGTCTGTGCAGCTGATTTACAGAATAAATATCAGAAAACTGTGAGAGAGACAGTCACTGTATTCATCCATAGAAAAGACTGTAGCACAGACTCAAAGGCAGATTTTTCTACTCTACTAAAAATGGAAGGGCTTCTTAAAATGCTATCTAAATACTTTCTCCCCAAACCCAAGGCTTTCTTCCCACTAACAAACTCTAAGGAGCTCACCATGGGCTTGCCCTTCGAGGAGCACATTGGCAAGGAGTGAGGCCATGGTGTGCCAGATTTGAAATCCATTCCTAACAAATTGGTAAATAACGTATGCATGTTCTCTCATCCTAAATATTATCCCACACTGGGATTGCATGGTAGGATATTTTCTCATTGCTCAGTTGCTGTATGGCCATGGATGGCAGCCTTTGAAATAAAAACAGTCACAGAAAGAAGTAAAAAAAAAACAACTATGCATTATAGTTTTAACAGGCACCAACGCATAAGGCACTATAATACAGATTTCAGAATACCTGTCATACCTACTGAAAAAGATTACACAATAAAAATGCTCTTAAACATCACTTGCCTCTAGACCAAGCCATTGGAAAGGGGCCGGTATTGGCTAAGAAAAGAAATGTGCCTTATCACTTTTCAGTGGAACTTTAAGAAAAGGGACTATAGCATTAGCACGCTGTTCATTTACTGGGTCCAAACTGCTTCAGTCAGAGAAAATCAATTACTTCTCTACCATGACTGATGTAAACTAGTTGTTCTACACATTCTTAGCTTCAGTAGTTAACAGAGTCTTGGCTGGGTAATTATAGAAATCTAAACTCTACCAAAGCTCTTGGTGTTGTTCAATGTTCTACACATCCATCCCTTTCAGGGGATCCTGTTTGCTATCTGTTTGTTAACACATGTGCATCAATCCCTTGCTAGTCATCCACTAAGATTTAGAGGTAGCTATGGCCCACCTACAGCCTTCCTACAGTGCACCTACACTGCATTCAGTGAAGGTAAGACTCAGGTCTCAAGTCAGTGCATTATCATTAAGTTGTAAATAGTTAACCACAATTGTGGCAGGCAGGTTGCCTCAGTAATCTGAAACAGTACTTTAGCATATGTATGACCGACAGTACTTACAAAATAACCTTTTTAAAAGTGCCATTATTGGGCTATTTTTCAAGTGTGTAACAATTTGAATATAAAAAGACCAAATTTCCAATTGCCAGCACAAAGTAAGGTCTATAAACTAGTGGATTAACATTTTCTAGGCATCTGTTATAGCCCTTAAAAATATGTGTGAGCACAATAATAAATAGTTTTAAAGGACACAGGATGTCTTTTAGTATTTCCAAGAAATCTTATTATTTGTTAGTTTTTATAATAATCATTTAGAAGGCTAAAACTAAAATTTATTTTCTTGCAAAATGTTTTCTTTATCACATCGTTTTATTATGGAAGAATTGCTGTGAGTCATGAAACTGCCTTGTTTCATTTTTCTTAAAAAAAATCCCCAGGGAACTCAGGGAATTAAACTCATAAATTTAATTTCAATATCTGGTAAGCTGTGAGGGCAATTATTAAGGCAGTCATTTATGAGTACCTAGGGGAAACACAAATGATAAATAGTAGTCAATATGGGTTCTTCAAACACAAATCATACCAAACAAAGCTAATTCCTGTTCATGATAGGATGACAAGCTGAATGGTGAAAGAGGATGGAGCAAAGTTAACATGTCTTTGAGAGAGAAGCATCTGATATAATTTAATCTGACATTCTTATAGGAATACCAGAGAAAGACAATAAATATTGAGCTAGTAAAACAGGAACCTGATGGAACAGCTAGAAGTAGTTTGGTATAAACTCAAAGTGAGTGGAACCAATGACAGAGTAGGATAAATTTCAAACGCAATACCACCCAGATCATGAACAACCACTCTTGGGTTATATAAACATGGATTATAATTTAGTCAATATAACCAAAGTACATGTAGTTACATACACTATTGGGGAGAGAAATAAATTAACTGCATTATTGATATGTTGGAGCTTTTTAAATCAATCCCACGTGGTGTGTTTTTTAAAGTCAAGTACTTCCCCATACCGAGAATCTTCATCAAATGAATACAAGTGTAACTAGGAGGTATCTATCTATACAAAGAGGCCTCTGAGAACTAACCACAGGCTGTGATGACAGGAAAGGTGTTAATCCAGGACTTCTTTAGTCTACAGAGCAAGTCCAAGCCCTTAGCCTAGTATCAAGGCTCTTCATAAACTGGGTTAGACTCATCTCTCCAGTTATATTTTCAGACCAATTGTCATTCCCTAGGCTTTCACACCTGTAGTGTGTGTGGTTCCTCAGTCTAAACTATATTTTAAAAAGTGTCATTAAAATGTCCTCCTGTAATAGTCTCATCAACCCTTTAAGACCAAGCTCAAAATCTTTCAAACATAATTATTTCCAGATTCCCTAATTAAATTTAATTTTTCACTCCTCAAATACTCCCATAGCACCTTCTTTAAGCTATGGTATATACCTTTATTATTGTCTCCCTTATATAAGAATTAACAATGTACATGTTGATTTCCCTGTTAGACTGAAATCCTGGAGGGTATGTGCCGTGTCTTAGTCATTCTTTATCTTTTTCACAGCAGGCATTCAACAAGTATTTGTTGAATTGAATTGTATTGGAATTGGAATAAACACACCATCTAGACATTTATTACTGAAAAAGTCCCACAATTCCAGGACAATTGCTATTGGTTTGAACTTTCCCTTTCCAGATTTTAAGGTTTATTTTCCCATGCTTGGAATAAAATAAAACAGACTAAGACTAACAACCTGAAAATAAGTAAGTAAATAAGTAAACAAACACTCTTCTAACCACTCAGTTTCTACCAGACAGCTAAGAAATAAAAGGAATTTACTTGACATCTGGAATGACCTTTCTTTTGGACTCCAAGGGACTTAGAAATTCCCAATTCAGTGACAAGGATATGACCACATCCAGATTCTGAATCCCCAAAGCATGAAGGCAAGGCAGTTGGAGTATCAGGGCTAGAGATCACCAAAAAAAAAAAAAAAAAAAAAGAATAGAAATTATCTCCTAGTTACTATGTACTTTATTTTGGATGCCTCATTCAGATAAATCTGAATTCAAAGAGGCAACACCCAGGGCAGGCAGCATTGACAGGGAGAGTGGAGAACTCGGATCTGGAAAATAAAAGACCACTTCCCTCTTTTATATTGGTGTTTTGGGTCAAAGTAGGGGTTGCAAGCCTGTATCTTTATCTGAGGCAGAGCATGAAGAGATTTAACAAAAATGCCCAATAGCTGTTGTTCCTGCCTGAGTTCTTATAACAGTATTACACAGGAAGGACTGTGGTGCTTCATAATGTGGGAATCTCTTTTCAGCTTGAATTATAAGCAGGAAGTGCTTCCTTCCATCCAAGATCCTTCCCATGGTTTAGCTCATAAGAAAATGCTATTCCAGCATGAGAGAATTCAGCGCCACCCTCTTGCACAGAGCCTGGTATGCAGCCTATACTCAGGAAGTGGATGTTGTGGCCCGCCCTTACAGAATCACAGGCTCACAGAAAATCTAGGGTTGCTCTGTATGATTGGCTAACCAAGAAGTATTTGCTGATGTAAGGGAGGCAGTACATGTGCTGCTTAAAGAATAGATAAACAAGATTATACTGTATAGCACAGGGAAATATACACAAAATGTTATGGTAGCTCACAGAGAAAAAAATGTGACAATGAGTGTGTATATGTCCATGTATGACTGAAAAATTGTGCTGAACACTGGAATTTGACACAACATTGTAAAATGATTATAAATCAATAAAAAATGTTAAAAAAAATAAATCCTTACATTCTGTGGAAATAAAACTCCAAAGGAAAAAAAAAAGCACAGCTTCTAGGGTCAGATATACCTGGGTTCAAACACCAGTCCTTCCACCTACTAGCTGTATGACCTTGGACAATGTCCTTAACCTTTCTGTGCGTCCGCTGTTATTTGGGAATAATTACTGCACATCTCTCATGAGTTTATTGTGAGGACTAAAGGAAATGAGACATACAAGTCTGATGTACAATAAATGATCAAATAAGGGTGGGTTAGAATTAGCAGTTTTTTGAGGGAGGACTCAAACTGCACATGGGCAAAGGAAAACTAGTGAGGGCAGAACATGTCCAAATAAGCAAGAACTTTATAGTCAATGAGGCCAGACCAGAAAATATAGGCTGAAGCTGAAGTAGAAACTCTCATGAAAAGGAGGAAATAAACTGTCATCAAATATTAGGGCAAGCCCTGGGGACTGGTTTGCCAGCTACCTTGAGAGTGGTCCAAGGCCAGGGTAGATAAATGATGTATGGGGAGGGAAACTGATCAAGCTAATTTTGATTTCCCAAAAGCATTTGCAAGCCATTGGAATCCTTCAAGTGTCAGAATGCATAACTAGGTAACATCTCCAATATAGAGAAAAAGTCAAAGAAACCTGAGGACAGTGAGTGAAAACTGAGTTTATCCACTAAAAATTGGCCACCTCTAATGCTCTCTGTAGAAAACTCATCAAAAACCTCAGGGCTTCTCAAAATCACGTTTCAACCACATGCCCTTAAAGAGAATCAGCAGGACTGCATGTGCTGACATGGAAGGCATGCCAAGATATATATATATATATATAGAAGTGAATTTACAGAACTGTTTTTAGCTCCAGTTGGTGTTTCCTGAAAAAGCATGTACGTGCATATATGTACCTATATGTATATGGATGCATAAATGTATACATACATATACTTTCATATGCAGAGAAAAGTTCTGGAAGGATACAAAAGAAATTGTTACTGATGATTATGCTTAAGGAGTGAGACTAGGGGCTTGAAGGGGCTCTTCCTTTCATTTATATCCTTTTGTACCATTTGCATTTTTACCATGAATATGTGTTACTTTTATACCTTAAGAAAGAACAACAAGACCAGAAAAGAATAACTAAAAACTCAGACTATTGTATGGTGCTTTGCATGAAGTAGAATCCAGTAAATGCTTGAATGAATGGATGAAAGTCACTCAATTGTCCCATCAGTTGGTATATAAAAAGGGAGAAAAGGATATAAAAAGAAAAGAAATAAAAGGGGGAGAATATAGAGATCACAGAAGCAACCTGGAGCAGTTCTCACTACCTCAAAAGAAGAAGAGAAGGAAAGCTACAAAAGAAAAAAAAAAAAAGTTGTGAGTACCTTCTCCATCCCATTGGTGCCCGTTGGCCAATAGGCTTTGTAAATACTGTCTACAGATCTATGAGAGGGTGTAAACAGAAGGCTCTTTAAGGAGCTGATCAAAGCTGTGCTATGCTGCAAACAGGGAAGGAGCAGATCAGAGGTTACCGTCCTCCTACTGGCCATGAAAGATGCTTTGCCATGAGGATACATCTCAGAAAGGAGCCCAGGAACTCCATGGAAAGTGCAGTAAAATATATGTCATCTGTAGAACACTACTTTCCAAAATATAATCGTTTATTATAAAATGCCCTCCCACAAAGGACAGTACAAATTAAAGGTAGAAAAGCCTACTAGGTCATCCACTTTCTCCTCAAGGCCTCATGCAGACTATATTCTGCCACATAAATCCTAATGCTTTCAATGATGTGTAAGGGGGATTTACAGTAACAAATCCTAAATGGAAAACACAGGCACAAAGCAGCAATACTAAATGCAAAGAAAAGTGAGCCATCTTTACTGATTCACCCTGAATTGCCAGCATGTTTTTTAATTTATATTTTTAAAAGAAATACAACTTCATTGTGGGTTTAATGGATGGAGCTATTGGAGTCAAGTTAAAACAAATGAACACATATGCCATTTCCATTGATCAATTCAATTTAGTATGCTCATGGGAGTTAATCAAATTCCCCAGCAACTATGGGGAGAAAGGGAGATCTGGTGTTACAGCAATTAGAGTGTATCTTTATCTTAAGGGCAAATATTCTTTGGTCAAGGTGGTAAGGTGGTTGAACAGTGTAGTGACTTTCTTGCCATTACAGAAGTCCACAGGAAAGCTAATTTGCTCTTCAGTGAAACTCATTTGTACTGATCATCTTTAGTTGTGTGATTTAGCAGTGAAGACCATTATAAATATGCTTTTCTGTTTTATCTTACTTTACTTTTCAGACTTTTCTATTTTCCTTCCTTTCTATCCAGCTGTGAAAATAGGATGCTTCCTAACTTTGGGACAATTACTCAACAGATGATCCATAGAAAAAGCACCACGGGGATCCAGACTTCTCTATCCTTCTTCTTCCTTTTCTTCTTTACTTACTGTCTGGTGTTCTGAAGGCTTGGCCTGGCTGCACCACCAACTTGCTGTGCGGCCTGGAGAAGTGGCTTCTCCTCTCTAGGTCTCACGCTCCTCATCTGTACAGTGAGGAACTGGAGCAAATGGGTGATAAACTTTGATGGCATCAACTCTATTAAGTCTGAGTGAAAGACCCTCAGAAGTCCTTCTTGATGCTGTTATCAACCTGAAAGAGCTGGAGACCCTCTCTAGTCAGATCATCAGCTCCTGGTGGAGGATGGCCAGCCTTCAGTGTTCTCTTCAGGGGAGTAAAACTTCCCTGACATAAAAGTGAGAGACTTCAACTCAGGCTCTGGGTTGACCTCTCCATGATTTGAGTCAATAGAGGTTGTGCTAAGCAACTTCTATGGCACAATAGATACTCATTTAGTAGACGTAGCAGAGACTCAATTAATACTTTGTGACTGACTGGCAACTTCGGCAAAAGAACTCACAATGACAACTCACTTAAATCTCTCAAGGATCCTGCAATTGTCTCTGCTCTAAGCTACGCTGCCATCTTTATGGTGTCTGTTTCAGTCAGGGTTCTCCAGAGAAACAGACCAATAGGATAGACAGATATAGATATAGATGTATATATACACATGCCTATAATACATAAATATATACATATAAATACATATATACACATACACATGTATACATAGACATCATATATATATATGGAGAAGGAGGGGGGTATTTTAAGGAATTGGCTCATGTAGTTGTTGGGGCTAACATGCTTGAAATTCATAATGCAGGCCGATGGGCTAGAAATTCATGTATGAATGATATTGCAATCTTGAGTTCAAAATCTGTGGGGCAGGCCAGGCAGTTTGGAAACTCAGAAGGGTTTCTATGTTATAGTCTTGAAAACAAATTCCTTCTTCTTTGGGAAACCTCAGTCTTTCATCTTAAGGCTTTCACCTCATTGGATGAGGCCCACCCACATCACAGAGGGCAATTTACTTTACTTAGAGTCAGCTGATTTAAATGTTAATCACATTTAAAAAAAAAAAAAACTTTCACAGCAACATCCAGACTAGTGTTTACCAAACAACTGGGCACCATAGCCTAGCTAAGCTGACGCAAAATTAATCATCAGTGTCCAAATACGGCCTACATTTGCTGCTCACCTAGGCCACTTACCACTCTCCTTTGAACTGGGTTTACCTTGGGCTAGCTGATACTGGCCTTGGACCCTTTCCCTAGTCCCCAAATCTTGCCAGATCTTATAAGAGTAGTTGCTCACATTTGGTCTGCTCTTCTTTTACCCTATTAACTGCTTCCAAGATAGCTTCAGTCTGAGCAGCTAGACCAGCAACGGCAAGGACCAAACAAAAAGAAGTCAGTAGTCCCTGTACTCTAGCTCAGGAAATTCCTCTCCACACAGGAAATTCCTCTCCTTCAAATTTCCCCATGCATCGGCTCTGCTGGCTCCCCAAAGCACTTGGCTTTGTATATTGTCTTCCGAGTCTCATCTGGCTCCATGTCAGGCCACTTGCCTTATTTCTGAGCTGCCATTCCCTTAAGACACTGATCCCAGTCTTTGCTGTCCACCAACACTGGGCAAGAGGTTCCATGTCCACGGCCCCCACCCAAGTGCGAAAGAAGACCAAATAATCTGTATGATGCATGACAGTTCTTAAAACACTTTAATTTCCACTGTCCACTAACTGGTATTCTTGACACCACCCTGAGAGCAAAGATATTATCTCCACAGAGCCTCATTTGGCAGATAAAGAAATTGAGGTTCAGAAAGAGTAAGTCCTCAGCACAAGGGCATGTAGCTAGCTAGTACCCAAGCCCCTGCTATGGGAGTTGGGATTCTGTGTTGTTTCATCAAGCCAGATGAACCTTTGCAAGGAGTTGAATACCATTAGGCTGGCTACTAATAACAATAACAATCTCACCTTAGATTCACATGCAACTTTGCTTCCTGAAAGATCACAAGGACATTTTTCACCTTTCACCTAATTATCTCTTGCTGGTTCAAAAATGTCTAACAGCATCTCTTCTTCCTACTGTAGGCTGCAGAGATACAGAAATTCTCCCTCATTGTCCATCTCATAATTTTAACTTGAATTTATCCTACAAAGTAATTGACTGCAAAGTTTTATAAGGCTTTTAACTCGCACATAGTGGGTGAGTCTGGACACGTAGTTTCCATGCTGAGGGATGGGCCCAGGTAGGAAAACCTGGCCCAGGAAATGCCCATATAGACTTTATAGGCTATAAATGGAAACTGCCTGGGGTTGGGATAGACCAACCTGGGGATATCCAGAACCTAGAGACCAGAGATCCAAACCTAGGAAGGCTTTGAGGGTAAGGTCTCCAATGAGACATGAGAAGTAGAGGCTAATAGTATCAGGAAGGCCCAGAAGTAACAGGGCAATGTCCCCACAAAGCAGATGGAGACACTCATAATAAGCCATAGACAGAAGTCCAAGCAAGGCAGGTGGCAGCTTCAATGAGGGCCAGTAGCAAGGAACAAGGGGCTGTGCTGGACAGTAGGTATGAGGTATTGTGGAGTCTCAGACACAAGCTATAGGTAGAAAAAGATTTCTGCAGGCAGATGGGCGAATCCAGAGAGTTCTGGCAGTGGCCAAGCTCAGATCTGAAGACTGAAAAAAGCAACAGAATGCCAGTGTTCAGAGGATAAGGATACTAGGTATGAAGCTACGGCAGGGACCTGGGCTCTCTGGTAAGAGTGGTAACTGACAAGGAATGAACTCCTGGATGTGGAGAAGGCAAGGGTTGGTCACAGGAAGACATCAAGAATCCATTTTTAAGGACCAAGGCACAGAATCTGTGAAGAACTTACAGCTATACTGCCTCAGTGACCCTGGATCCTTTACATCTCCCTTGAATATGGACAGGATGGGGCTAAGAGCCTTGCTAAGTATAGTGATGTCCCAAATATGGAGGCCACAGAGGCCCAGCTGTATGTAAAGGAGGACTGAGTGAGCATGAAGCCAATAACCAATCTCCCTATAGGGTTTACAAAGTGGAGACAGCACTTCCCTAACCAGAGGAAAGCCTATAAGGACAACCCCAGTTATACATGTCACCACCTCTCTGATCCAGGGATCCTGGGATGTGTATCTCTCTTTCTCATTCCACAGGTTGTCAGTAAGTACGCTCTAGAGCCAAAGCAGGGAGAAACATAGCCCTAAATATTCCAGGAGCCTAGAATGGGAGAGCTGGAACATTTCAGCCTCCAGCACTAAAAATAGGGGGAATCTGAGACCCAGAATCCCTTAGAGACCTGCTCAAGATCACATAATGATTTAATAAGAGGCAGGGACTCAGGTCTCCTAACTCTCAGCCTGAGGCTATTTCCATTAAACCACAAAGATGAGTATCCTAACACCCGTGCGAATCTGAGGATAGCTTTACAAGAGCCCAATTTCCATCTGTGCCTTGGACAATCAAGCTGATTTATCTCATTTGGTTTCAAAATACACATTTATAGATGTAGATCAAGGGAGTAGGGGGACTTTAGCAGCCATTATATTTAATAATCTTTTCTTCCATAGCCTGACTTACTTTGTCATTTGAAAAATATAGGAAATATCTACAATATGCACCTCACCACAAAGTGTGCTATATTTAGTAAATTTCAGTAGCATGTTAATCTCAAAATTCCAATATTTCCCTGTTGCTATAGTTATGGCATCTGGATAAATCAGAGTTCAGCAGCTATGGGCAATGCTAACACTGATCCTAGCCAACTTTGTGCTTTGTTTCTAACGTACTGCAAGGAAAATGGGCAGCAAAACAGTTACTTTCTCTCCTACCCCTTCCCAGGAGCAATGCTAGTTAGCTAGTCTGGGTTAAATGACACACTGACTCCCCAGCTAGCACCCTTACAACTGGAGCCCATGAGTCCCAAGCAAGCGGATCCAGGTCTATAACTGGGAGTTGCTGTGCTCAGGATGTACTACTATGCCAAAGCTGTAATCTGCTCAACCAGAGAATTTTGATGCCTAGTATATACAATTGTCCCCCAGTATCCGTGGGAGATTGGTTCTAGGACCACCTCCCCACCCGAAGATCCTGAAATCCAAGGATACACAAGTCCTTTATGTAAAATGGTGGTGTACAGCTGGCCACTTATATCCCCAGGTTCCACATCCTCCACAGATATAGAGGGCTGACTGTACGGTTCTGACTGTAGAATTGAGTGTCAGTTCCTTTTAGAAACATATCATTTGAGGATCTTTGGATAGGACAAAATGTGGGATTTCAAATAGCGTCCTCACTTTGGGCTACACAGCCTTCCATTTTTGAATTTTCATTTTGAACTTCTATTATATGGGGGCTTCTTTTACTTGCTTTTCAAGAGAAGTTGTCTTAGGCAGGTTTCATATGGTCTAAACACTGGGTTCATTAATGGACTCTAACCTCTCTACATAGACCTCTATTTCCCTGACTCTGAGTAGTGACTTGGTCTCCAAATGTTATTCTGAACATTTCTGGGCCATCATAAGTACACATGACAGAGTATTTTCAAAGTTATGACAATAAAATCAATATCATATGGCATGGATTTGTAATAGCAGGCTATCTTATAGCATTGGACAATAGAGTTACGCCCTTTTTTTAAAGGGCATTTAGTGGGGTGTTTTATAATCCTTTTCTCTCAAAAGTTAATTTTCTCTTCAAATTAGGTATGTTTTATGAGTACGTTTTCTGGAAAATATAATGTATATCTGAGTTTAAATGGACTTTGCAAAAAATCATACAAACCTACTGAGATTATTCTACTAATGTCTAAACAAATTGGTGATGGATACTTCCTTCTGAAGAAGTTCTGATAGCAGACTATAGCACATCCCTGACAGGAGCATGTTCTCAAAACGGTCCCACTTTGTCTGACCATCTTGGAGTGTGGCACCCTCCTGATGGACCAACATGCACTAGTTTCTGGTAAAATGACTATGGAGCATATACACTGTGCTACATTCATCTTCTCTGGGCTGGCAGACACAACTATGATAAACAATTCTGCCTTTAAGATTTAAGACTATCCTCTGGTCATGCTGCCAAGTCCTCACAAGGCTCTACAAGTTCTTCACAGAGACAGAACCAGGTGCAGGACATCTTCACACAAGACCAGTGGCTCAGGTCAGTTACTGCAGTTTCCACCTGGAAGCCCTCAGCTTGAGAGGGACCTAGATTCATGGGAGGTCTGCTACTGTGACCTTTGGAGGACTACATAAATATGAAATCTGAAGACTGGCACTCTTTATTTTTTTTCAAATAAAAAATATCCATGCCTTCAGAGAGTATGCCATGTCTCTGATACCCCAGAACCTTAGCAATAGCTCCCCATTTTCAACACTTGAAAATTCACATACACCTCTCACGTCAGGAGGAATTCTACATTTTGAATTTCCATTTATACTGATGTTGCAACTATGATTACATGACATCAGTGGTTTCATCACAATAATATGCATTATTGGCCAATATTTTAATTCCTATTTCTAAATGCCTTATCAACATTCTCATGTTATTAAAATATTGTGTACAAATTCTTGCAATAATGGGACTTACCATCACTGATGTTCACGTCAATTGAAAATTCGATATGACATGAACTTCTAACTCTTTGGTGAATGTGGCATGGGTGCTTTGGAGAGCAATTCAAGAATCCTAGAATCTTTCTCATATAATTCTATACCATTTGAAATATATTTCAGACTGAAATATAATTTGGTGACAGTGATTAGAGAGAAGGTAGTAAAAGCTGGCTTTTGCTTGTGTCCCAAGTTAAGGAAACACATGGTATGGGAGAAAAGCACTGAATTGGGAATCAGAAGTCCCAGGTTAGTCTCTTCTCTGCCACTTACAAGCTGTGGGACACTGGGCATGTCTCTTGCCTCTTCAAACCTCAGTCTTCTCATCTGTAAAACGATGGACTTGGAACATCTCATCTCCAAAGGCCTTTCCTACCCCAGAGTCTGTGGTTTCCTAATATTTTCATTCTTCAAATCATGGTGAGAGTCATCTCCAGTTTTCTGATATCCATGTTAATGGTATCATTACCAGCCCTAATTGATTCAAATCTTAAGCTTCTGAAATTGTGTTACCAGACTGGCCTTTATTACCTCTTTCTCAAATACTTCCATATGATTCCTTTCCAAGTTGCTTTTAATTTGAAGTTCCTTTCATTGAGTTTATCTGGACCAATAAAAAAAATCACAATGGAAGAAAGGTACACACTTTATTCCATAGGAAGCCTTTTGTAACTTTACAGATGATAGGTAGAGAACAATGTCATTTGATGACCAGCTGAAGGAACTTTAAATATTTACTCTAGAAAAGAAAAGACACAGCAGTATATGAGAGCTACTTTTAAGTATGTGAAGAGCTTTCACACTGGCAAAGAATTTGCCTTGAGCTGTGTGGCCCCAAGGAGTTTAATCTAGGACTAAGTAGTAGAAGATACCAGTTGATGGATTTGGGTGCAGCCTAAAGAACTTTCTAATTGAGCAACACGTAGATGAAGTAAGCTGCCTTGATATGTAATGGGCACTCTGTCACTGGAGGTATTCAAAGAAGAGCCAGACTATCACTTGTAGGGATGAAACCAAAGGTACTTAGTTAGCCTTAGATAACTGATTTTTGTGCGCCTTCCAACTGAAGTTCTATGGGCTCATTTCCACCTTCACTCCCCCTCCTCCATCCTCTCATTTCCCCCACTTGCCCTCTCCACCCGCCTCAAGTAGTCATCAGTCAAACAGGTCATCTAAATGTACCCCTCTTCTCTATCCCCACTGTCCCTGCCCTAGTTCAAGCCCCCATGCTTTCTCACTTGGGACTAACAAAAGAAATAGCTGGTAACTGGTACCCCAGCTTCCAGTTCCTCTCCCTCCATTGAATATCCACACTGCTGCCATAATAATCTAAAATTTTTAAAACTGGTAATATCACTTCCATACTTAAAACTCTCCAGTGCCCTCCTATTACTTTATAGGAAAAAAATTTCAAATTTCTTAGCATGAAATGTAAGTATTTCAAAGCCTGTCTTTTGCTTATTTCTCTAGCCACATACTCCATGCTTTAGTCAAAATGGACTCTTCACCTTTGTCAGAATACCCTAGGGCACTTTTGTAATTCGGCACTCTTCTCATATTTTCCCCTTTGCTTTGAATGCCCTTCCCCCTCTTATCCATCTGAGAAACTCCCATTCAACTTTCAAAGTCTAGTCCAGTATTATGTAGGTATTTATCACCTCCCCAGATAGAATTAGTTGCTCCTTTATCTGTGTAATGCTACCATTTTCTGAATACCTCAACACATCATACTCTGTGAAGATGCATTTGGCAAACTGGGTATGTGGCCACGTCTAGAAACACAGAATGCAAATGAGTCCTAAATGAATCCCCAATGTACTGGATTTAATCTTCAATGTGGCATTACTGAGTTTGTAAACTATTTAGCTTCTTCAATAATACTTCTCTATGCTTTGGTTTCAATTCAATTTTTATATGCTTAGGATGGAAATGTTTTATTATTATGACTTTTTCTGAGAATTTTAAAACATTAGTTGCCAGAGCATCCTGAAGAGAAAGATGTTGTTGTGAAGAAAAATGCAAATGGCTTGCTCATGGAATACAGTGAGTCAGTAGCAGATGAACAGGCGTAATTTAATTTTGCAGGGTTAGACAACATAGAGTTGAAATAGTAAACTAGAAATGCTTTTGTCTTTCTAAACAATTAATTCTACTTCTTCCCATTCCAGATTTAGGGTCTTACTAGGTCAGGGCAGCAGGTTTAGAGCAGGTGAGAAGTAGAGAATAATGAAGCCACAATAGGGTAGCAGAGAAAGTTGGTTCCAGAGGAATGAATGGAAAGCAAAAGGACACAGACCAGTGGGCAGAGTCAGATGATAAGCCCCAAGACCATGCAGATATCTACATTTGTGTTTATGTGTATACAGACTAACTCTGAAGGGAACCACAAGAAGGTGGCTTAGCAGTTGCCTCTGGAGGAGGGAACTAGGGGACATAGGATTACCTAAGAGAAGGGGACTTATATTTCACTGAATATGTTAATTTTATTTGCATTTTATCATGTAGGTTTTATTTTACAACAAAAAAGAGCATATATAAAAGAGACAAATCAGAAACTGTGAACAGTGAAAATGTTGAAGGAACAGCACAAGGTACTCAAAGGCCAGAAAACCAGCAAAGTTGTCCTATCCAAGCAAACAAGGCAGGCCAGAGAACAAGTCAAGTTCTCTGCCCTTGACCCTGACCCTGTGAGCAGTGCTGCCCAAACTGCAGGTACCTGTAGTTATTCCCTTATACCTTGTTGCAAATTAGTTCCGAGCAAGGTTTATCTAGATGCCGACAGATTTAGCAGGAAATACATGGATGGACAGAAGGCAAGGCAAGGAGCAAATGGGATTTTCACCCAGTGTGATGGTGAATTTTATGTGTCAGATTGACTAGGCTATCAGATGACCAGATATCTGATTAAACATGATTTCTGGGTATACTTGTGAGGGTGTTTGTGGAAGAGATTAACATTTGAATAGGTAGACTGAGTAAAGATGTCCCTCCTCAATGTAGGTGGGCATCATCCAAGCCAATAAGGGCCTGAATAGAACAAAAAGTCAGAGGAAGGTTGAATTCAATCTCTGCCTGACTGTTTGAGCTGGGATATCAATCTTCTCCTGCCTTTGGTTCTCCTGGTTCTCAAGCCTTCAGACTCGGACTGAAATCTACACCATTGGCTTTCTGGTTTTCATGCTTTCAAACTACACCTCCAGCTTTATCCAAATCACCAGCTTAAAGATGTCAGATCACGGAACTTCTCCTATTGGTTTTGTTTCTCTGGAGAACTATACTACAGACTGCTCTGATAATTGAGTTCTTAGTGTACATTACATAACGCCATTTGCAGCAACATGGATGCTCCTGGAGAATGTCATTCTAAGTGAAGTAAGCCAGAAGGCAAAAGAAAAATACCATATGAGATCACTCATATGTGGAATCTAAAAAACAAAAACAAAAACAAACAAACAAAGAAACAAAAAAAACAAAGCATAAATACAGGACAGAAATAGAGTCATAGACATAGAATACAGACTTGTGGTTGCCAGGGGGGCGGAGGGTGGGAAGGGATAGACTGGGATTTCAAAATTGTAGAATAGATAAACAAGATTATACTGTATAGCACAGGGAATCACAGAGGAAAAAATGTTATAATGAGTGTATATGTCCCTGTATGACTGAAAAATTGTGCTGAACACTAGAATTTGACACAACATTGTAAAATGATTATAAATCGATAAAAAATGTTAAAAAAAATGTTCTTGCATATGCTCTTGTAAAAGGTCTGATAAAATTTTCTAAAAATCTATTGCAACAATGGTCGCTTAAATAGTGATGGCTACTTATGCCCTATATGTTGACTCAATCCCATCTTAGTGCCAGATACAATACATGCCATATGACCAGAGTCCAGAAGTTCTGGTAATGGTGTGATCAAGGCAAATCATCATCACCATTTAGGAAAACATCCTAAAAGAAAATGACACACTGAAGGGAAAGGCATCAATACTGTCTGCCTTGAATACAAAACTCAATACACCATTATGGAACATGGGAGGGAAATACCATTTTCTCAGCAATTACATAGCAGATACTACACTTAACTCTACAAGTTGTGATTATTATCCTCATTTTTATAGCTTAAAAAATTGGACTCAGAGGGATAAAACTAGTAAGTAGAAGAATCCCATCAAAGCCAATTACATCTGATTCCAAAGACTATGCCTTTTTTTATTCTAAGAACCTAGGATCTAGAAATCACATTCTGTGCAGGAAAAGCCACTACTGGAAGGAGAGTCTACCAGAAAGGATAAATATAGCTGTCAGCTAGGTCCACCAGAAACTGGTAGAGAGCAAGGTGTGTCTGCTCAGGACAGGTCTAGGTTATATGGTCCCCAGTCAAGGGCTGCCCAAAGTTATTCCAAAGAACAGGAAATGGCAGCAGGATACTGAGGTTCATCTATCAACAGGGTCATGATAGCTGAAGTCAAAGGTTAACATGGAAGAAGACTAAACCATGATGTGAGAGGTACCATCTTGCAGCCCCAGATGCCAGACTGACCCAGGGATGATCAGAGGCAAGCATAATCTTACTGGCAAGAAAGAGGTTGGACTGTGCCCAGATGCTGGCTCTGCCTCCATTGTTCCTCAAGGAACAGAATCATGGTCCAGCTTGGTAAATTCTTAGGGGAGGGGCTCTAGTAATAAGAAAAATGACATTCTGCTGACATAACTTTATCCACATGTTCAACTAATACACCACAAACATTCATTCATGTACTTAATAAGTATTTATTAAGGTACTATTATATGCCAGGCACTGTGGCAAAAACAGGGACAATAGCACAGTCCCTATCACTACCCATGTGGCTTGAAGTTGGGCATTTTTTTGAACAATGCATTTGTCATGATTCTTTTAATATCTGCCTTCACCTGGGAGATCCGTGTATGTAGGGAAAAACTGTGTCAGTCTGAATCACTCCAGTATTTGTAGCTCCCTCAGAGAAGACCTGGTATATAGCTGACATTTCCATTCCAGACACGTCTATTGCATTAATAATACATCTCAGGGAGTGTGGAGGCAGTTGGAAAGTCAACTATATCAAAGATTATAGTAAAATATGATAAGTATAATAATGATGGAGATAAGTCAGGAGTGAGGTGGCTAAGGGAGTTCAGAGGATGGCATCTAAATCCAGTGGGGTAAGGATGGGCAAGAACAGTTTTCCAAGAAGAAGGGGTTCCTTACACTGAATTCTAAAGAATAAGTAGAAATTAGCAAAATAAAGAAGAGGGAGAACTGTCCCAGTGGATGGAACAGCAATGCCAATATTCTGACTGAACAAGCCTAAATAATTAGTAATCACTTAGCAAACCCTCAGTTGAATCAAACAATTGGACTTTAACCAATCAGAGGCAGCTGTGGTGGACACAAGGCTGTGCACCGTGTCCTGTGGGTATGTGTTACCCAGCAGAGTTGGTGGTTTTCCAGTGTGATATGAAACATGGAGCAAGGGGTAGGGGGAGTCATGGGAACTCTCCAGGAGAGCACAAGGGAACAACCTCAAGCCCCCTGCTGCTTAGTCATGAAAGAGTATTCACTATGCAACTCTATAGGCTTTCTAGTCATTTCTTCAAGGTGGCCTGGATTGTTTGTTAACCAGTCTGCTTCCTGCTCCAGTGGCACCTAATCTCAAGGAGAGAAGCTTTGTCTATCTGTGGTGTTAAAGATATTTGCCAAGACATTGCTATTTCTTTCATTGAGAAGTGGAATCTAATAACCCTCCCCTTCAATCTGAGTTGGCCCTTAGTGTCTTGCTTGTCCAAGAGAATGCAGTGGAAGTGAAATTCTGGGACATCAGAGGCTGGGTCATAAAAGGCCATGTGTCTTCCCCCTGGATCATTAGAACACTAGCTCTTAGAGCCCTGAGCTGCCACATAAGAATACTCATCACACTGAGACCACCATGCTGGTAAGGCCACATCTAGTTGCTCTGGTTGACAGGGCCAGCTGAGCCTAGCCTTCCAGCCATCCCTGCCAAGGCACCAAACATAAGAGTAAAGCTGCGGTGGGCTCACCAGATCAGCTCACCCTCCTGCTAAATACTACTGAGTGATCCCTTGATGGCAAGAATTACCCAGCTGAGCCCTGCCTGAATTCCTGAATTGTGGAATATTGTAAAATGGTTGTTGGATGAAGCCACTAAGTTCTCAGGGTGGTTTATTGCAGACCAATACCTAAGAGGAACACTATCTTAGCCACCATTATACCCATGGTGCTGGCACTGTGTCGGGCACATAGTTGATCTCTAGTCCTTGAGTACCTGTTCATTGTCCAAAGGAATGAGAGCTAGAGAGACGGACAGGAGAAAGGGCTAATAGAAAAAAAAAAATAAAGATGACTTACAAGTAACAGCTGTTATACATTTGGAGAACTTCAGATAAATGAGCATACTTTTCTAAATAATGTAGTACCTACTCTGGAAAGCTAAGCAGAGTAGACACTTAAATTCTCTGTTGCAAGGATGGGGGGAGGTGGATCAGAAAGTTAACAATAGAGCCTTTACCTCATGTTCCCTCCCATAAAGTCCAGCTGTCCAATGGCTTTCCCTTTATCCCAAGATCTCAGGTTTTTCCAGCTCTCCTGATATAAACCTGATCCAGTTACAATTAATAGGCTTTTCCTTCTCTTTGCTTGTAAGACTTTCACACTTTCCTGGAGGTGATTAACTTCAAAAAGACAAGTTAGAAATTTGGGGCAAGAGAATAATTACCAAAGTGAATTCACTTCCAAGTTTGGCTTCAGAACTAGACCCACCTTGCAAAGTATACACACACACTATGCCTCCCAATGGAGATATATGGACTTTGATTCTAAATGTAACTAGGTTTTACTTCCCTTACTCCTAATTGCCCGAAATTCAATCAGTAGACTATTGTTTTCTGCTTCCTGGGAAGCAAGTCACAGCTGAAAAGACTGCTGGGGAAGAATTGGGTGGGGTTAGAAATCTGAATCTTGGCATGACTTTTATGAATTTTCTTTCCCATTTTACTCACCTCCTTCTGGCTCTGATGTTATCAGTAATTTCCCAAGACAGAGAAAACCCAGACTTCCTCACAGAGTTCAACTACCTGCCTCAGCAAAATCCAAAACAGGGGGAGACTAGCTGTTCCACAGAAACTCTCCTCCTGTGTTTGTGTTTAAGGAATGGCACACAAAGGAAACACACTGGCAGGTCGCTTTCTTTTCTGCCTTTCTCCAGTCGGCTAAGAAGCAAAGCCTGTAGTGAATATGGGCAGCCCATCCAAAAGCCAGAATGGACAGGACACTTTTGTAGCCAATGAATACACATCAAAGGAGAGAAAACATCAAGCCACTTCTGATGTGTTCAAAGGCATGAGCTAACCAGCACCAACAAAACAGATGATGAGCTGCACAAAAGGCCGGGTAGAAAGCAGCCATCTTTTAATTTTCTCATCAAATTTTGGTTGCTCAGTGTTAGTTTTCAAATGGCACAAATGTTAAAGGACCAAATCTGGCTTTTTCTACCTAGCAGTGAACTTAGAATCAAGAATTAACTGGGCTCTAGTCCTGCCTATGCTACTGACTGACTCTTTTATAGACCAGCCCCTACTCCTCTCTGGGCTTAAGTTCCCTCATCTGCAAAAAAAAAAAAAAAAAAAAAAAAAAAAAAAAAAGAGCACGGACAGACAGTGTTTAAGGACTCAGAATGACAAATGCAGTCAAATATTCATTATCCAAGGCCAGATCCTCATGAGTGTAGCTTCTCTGTGGGTTGCTTTGCCTTCAACCTTACAGATAGCACCATTTCTGATTAGTACCTTCCCTTCTTAATTAAGGCTTTGCTGGGGAGAGAGAAGCAAGATGGCGGAGTAGAAGGATGCTGGTGGCTCACCCTCTCCCACAAATACACCAAAACTCATATCTACGGACCCACTCAGCCAACCAGAGCACCTGCCAAACTCCAAAAGAACATCACCCTCTTCGAAAGACAAAGATGCCAAAAACCTGGTAGGAGAAAAGGAAAAAAGAAAGAAGAAAAAGCAAAACAGTGCAGGACGGGTCCCGCGGGGCGGGAGCGGCAAAGGAGGACTAGCGCTCGCTCTCTGGGGCTCCCCTCCAACAGAGAGGCCAGCGGGATGGAGGGGGAGCCTCCGAGGCTCGGATCTGTACAGAGCAGACCTTGACCGACAGAACTAAGTTAAACGGGCACAGAGGGTCCCCGTGACACCCAGCCCGAGACGCGAGCCGGCAGCTGGGGGCCGGGCCAGGCCGCCCGAGCCGGGCAGGGGACGCGGGCGGCTGCACCGAGGCGGCCCGGGGGGACTGCAGGGGCTGCGTGCCGTGGCTGGGAGGGGATACGGAGCAGAACAATCTCGATCCCCCATAAATTGTGGAAAAAAGCAAAGCAACATGGCTGGTGTGCCCTGGGGGAAGGGGCGCCGTAGCCTTTGTGTCCCCAGACCTGCGCCACCATTACTGGCGCATCTCCTGAGAAGAGAGGCAGGTGCGGCCACAGCCGCCACGTCCTCCTGCTCGCAGCGCCCGGGCGGGGGCGGGGCCGAGCCCTGAATCCGCACCCGGGGCTCCGCAGCTCCTAGGCAGGACTGAGACTTGTTTACAGCCCAAGGCAGATAGGATCTTTCTGCCCTGGCACCTCAGAGAACTCGCACCGCCAAGACAAACAAGGAGCTGAGATTTGGCACAGAGCAGGGGCAGGGCCGTTCCACGGTCTTCCCCAAGCTCGCCTTCCGAGCGCCGACCGGAAGCGGAGCGCACAGCGGCACAGAGCAGCGGAGCAACCGGCGCCGGGGGAGGGCGGGCAGCCCCCCATCTTTCCAGCAGGAACGCAGCCCCTGACCATGGTGCTGGGAGGGGGCGCGATCCGCCCGCCTACCTTGCCCAAGCACAGCATCTGACTGCGGCATCAGGACCGGGAGTGACCCGTCTGCCCACAGTGAAGGAGAGCAGCACCTGACCCAGTGTTGGGAGGGGGCGCGATCTGCTTGCCGACAGACACTGGGAGCAGCACAGACGAGGGCGCCAACGGAGGTCCTCTGGAAACAGCAAGCTGAGATCGCAAAACAGGGCGAAGACAGAAAGACTTCTCATTAAGAGCACACAGTCTCCAGTGGAACACCCCCCTCTTTTTTTAATCTGTTTTTACCTGTTCTATTTTTTATTTCCTTTTTAATTTTTACTTTTTAAACAATTATATATGCTCCCTGTTTTAATCCCTTTAAATTTTTTCTTTTAAAATTTTTTTTATTATTATTATTTTTAAAAATCCACATCATTTCATTTTTATTTCTCTTGGTTTTGATCTCCTGTTATTGACTATACACAAGTTTCAAATATATTTTTCCCTCTTTTCTCCTTTTTTAAAGGTTTTTCAGAGACGTCTCAACACAATTGCTATTCTGCTTCAACTTGCTCTTCTATTATTCATTATACACTGTTTCAAACCTTTTTTTCTCCCTCCTTTTAAAATTCCCTCTTTATTATATCTTTTTTTATCTGTTCTATTTTCTATTACCTTTTTAATTTCTACTTTCTAAACAATTGTACATGCTTCTATTTTTAATTCCTTTAAAATTTTTCTTTTAAAGTAGTTATATTATTATTATTATTTTAAAAAATCCACCTGATTTCATTTTCATTTCTTTTTGTTTTGATCTCCTGTTATTGATTATACACAGGTTTCATTTTGTTGTTGTTGTTCTTTTCTCCTTTTTTAAAGGTTTTTAAAAGATATCTTAACTCGATTGTTATTCTGCTTCAGCTTGTTCTTCTGCTATTGATTATACACTGTTTTCAAAGCTTTTTTTTCTCCCTTCTTTTAAAATTCTTTCTCTTTTTCTTCCTTAAGTTTTATTCCTGCATAGGCATTAGATAGATAAATAAATAAACTCCTTAAGGACCACAATAGATAACTGATACTCCATAAGCCACAGTGCCAGAGAGATATGAGAAAGATGAAGAAGCAGAGGAACCATTCCCAATTAAGAGAACAAGAGATATCCCCTGAAAGAACGATCAATGAAATAGACATTGATGGCCTACTAGATCAAGATTTCAAAAAAGGAGTGATCAAAGTACTGAAGGAACTAAAAGAGATGGTGTTTAGAGATATAAAATATGTCAAAAATGAAACTGAAGCTATAAAGAAGAGCCAAGTAGAATTGGTAAACTCATTGGCTGAGATGAGAGCTGACCTAAAGGCTGTACAAAGCAGACTAGATAATGCAGAGGAACGAATAAGTGACCTAGAAGACAGGACAACAGAGAGCACCCAGTCAGAACAGCTGAGGGAAAAATAAATAAAAACCAATGAAAACAATATAAGGGACCTATGGGATAATATAAAGCGTGCCAATCTACGCATGATAGGGGTTCCAGAAGGGGAAGAAAGAACAAAGGGGATTAAAAAGGTCTTTGAAGAAATCATGACTGAAGACTTCTCAAACCTAAAGGAATCAGATATCCAAGTACAGGAGGCTCAGAGGGTCCCAAACAGGAAGAACCCAAACAGACTCACACCAAGACATATCATAATCAAGATGGCCAGAGTCAAGGATCAAGAAATGATTCTAAAGGCAGCAAGAGAAAAGCAAAGAATAAGTTACAAGGGAACCCCCATAAGGCTCTCAGCTGATTTCTCTACACGAACACTACAGGCCAGAAGTGAGTGGCAAGATAGATTCAAAGTCCTGAATGAAAAAAGATGTAGCCTAGGATACTTTATCCAGCAAGGCTATCCTTTAGGATAGAAGGAGAGATAAAGAATTTCACAGACAAGAAAAAGCTGCAGGAGTTTAGCAACACTAAACCCATGCTAAAAGAAATATTGAAAGGTCTACTCTAAACAGAAAAGAAGCCGGATGCTACAAGAATAAGAAACTCACAACTGGAAAGGTGATAACTCATGGATTACAAATAAAATAAACACGAAATTGTAAAAGAAGACATTTAAATAACTAAGAGTGGGAGAGGGAAGCAAGAAAATATACAGTATTTTTTTCTTTCTTTTTTAATTTTTTTGTTCTCAGTAGGATGGGCTTGAGATTATTTTACTATCAGTTTAATAAAAACAGTTATAGTAATAGGCTAATAGACTTACAAAAAAGGGTAACTACAACCCAAAAACTTACAAGGGAGTCACAAAAACTAAATAAAATCCACAATAATACAAAGGAAAATTACCAAACCACAAAAGGAAGAAGAAAGGAACAAAGAGAAAATACCAAGTCAATGGCAGAAATAAGTTCAAAAAGGCAATAAACACACATCTATCATTAATTACTGTAAATGTTAATGGACTTAAGGCTCCAATCAAAAGACATAGAGTGGCAGGCTGGATAATAAAGCAAGAACCTTCAATATGCTGCATACAAGAGACCCACTTTAGGGAGAAGGACACATATAGATAGAAAGTGAAAGGATGGAAAAGGATATTCCATGCAAATGGAAAAGCCAATAAAGCAGGTGTAGCAGTACTGATTTCAGACAAAATAGACTTTAAAGCAAAGGCCATAAAGAAAGATAAAGAAGGACATTTTACAATGATTAAAGGAGTAATACAAGATATGATATTACACTCATTAATATATATGCACCCAATATAGGCTCACCTAAATACATGAAACAATTACTAACAGAGATAAAGGGGGATATTGATGGGAATACAATCATAGTCGGAGATTTTAACACCACATTAACATCACTAGACAGATCTTCCAGACAGAAAATAAATAAGGCAACAGAGAAATTAAATAATACAATAGAAAAATTAGATTTGGTGGATATTTTCAGAGCATTACACCCCACAAAATAGGATACACATTCTTTTCAAGTGCACATGGAACATTTTCTAGGTTTGATCAAGTACTTGGGCACAAAAGAAGCCTCAACAATTTTAAGAAGATAGAAATTATCTCAAGCATCTTTACTGACCACAAAGCCAAGAAACTAGAAATCAACTACAGAGAAACACAGGAGAAAAAAAGTAAAGCATGGAGATTAAACAACATGCTATTAAAAACCCAATGGGTCAATGAGGAAATCAAAGTTGAAATTAAAAATACCTTGAGACGAATGAAAATGAAAACACAACCACACAAAATTTATGGGACACAGCAAAGGCAGTGCTAAGAGGGAAGTTTATAGCGATACAGGCCTTCCTCAAGAAAGAGGAAGAATCTCAAATAAACACTCTAACCCACCAGCTATAAGAATTAGAGAACAAAGAGCAAAAAACCCCAAAAGACAGCAGAAGGAAGGAAATAATAAAGATCAGGGAGGAAAGAAACAAAGTAGAGATTAAAAAAAATAGAAAAAATCAATCAAACAAAAAGCTGGTTTTTAAAAAAAGTAAATAAAATCAACAAACCTCTGACCACAATCACAAAGAAAGAAAAGAGCACAAATAAGCAAAATAAGAAAGGAAAATGGAGAAATTACAACAAATAACACAGAAATACAGAATAGCATATGAGAATATTATGAAAAACTATATGGAACCAAAATGGATAACCTAGAGGAGATGGACAAGTTTCTGGAAACATACAGTCCACCAAGACTGAATCAAGAAGAAACTGACCACTTGAACAAACCAATCACTAGAAATGAAATCGAATTAGCAATAAAAAACCTCCCTACAAATAAAAGTCCAGGATCAGATGGCTTCACCGGGGAATTCTACCAAACATACAAAGAACTCATACCAGTCCTTCTCAAACTCTTCCAGAAGATTGAAAATGAGGCAATACTCCCAAACTCATTCTATGAAGCTACCATCACCCTGATACAAAAACCAGGCAAAGACACTACCAAAAAAGAGAATTATAGGCCAATATCACTGATGAACATAGATGCAAAAATTCTCACCAAAATATTAGCAAATAGAATCCAACAGCACATAAAACAGATTATACATCATGATCAAGTGGGGTTCATCCCAAGGACACAAGGGTGGTTCAACATATGCAAAGCAATCAATGTAACACATCACATCAACAAGACAAAGGACAAAAAACACATGATCATCTCAATAGATGCAGAAAAAGCTTTTGATAAAATTCAACACCCATTTATGATAAAAACTCTCACCAAACTGGGTATAGAAGGAACATATCTCAACATAATAAAAGCTATATATGACAAACTTATAGCCAGCATAGTACTCAATAGTGAAAAACTCAAAAGCTTCCCACTAAAATCTGGGACAAGACAAGGCTGCCCACTATTACCACTCCTATTCAACATAGTCTTGGAAGTCCTAGCCACAGCAATCAGTCAAGAGAGAGAAATAAGAGGGATCCAGATTGGAAAAGAAGAGGTAAAAGTGTCACTGTATGCCAACAACATGTTACTATATATTGAAAACCCCAAAAGGTCCACACAAAAACTACTAAAAATAATAGAAGAATTCAGCAAGGTAGCAGGTTACAAGATTAACGTACAAAAATCAGTTGCATTTCTTTACACTAACGATGAATCAACAGAAAAAGAAAGTAAAGAAACAACCCCCTTTAAAATAGCACCCAAAGTAATAAAATACCTAGCAATAAATCTAACCAAGGAGGTGAAATAATTATACACAGAAAACTATAAACCATTGATGGAGGAAATTAAAGAAGACTTTAAAAAGTGGAAAGATATCCCATGATACTGGATTGGAAGAATCAATATTGTTAAAATGGTCACACTGCCCAAGGCAATCTACAGATTTAATGCAAACCCTATCAAATTACCCAGGACATATTTCACAGAACTAGAACAAATCATAATAAAATTTATATGGAACCATCAAAGACCTAGAATTGCCAAAGCATTACTGAAGAGAAAGAAAGAGGCTGGAGGAATAACTCTCCCAGACTTCAGACAATACTATAGAGTTACAGTCATCAAGACAGCATGGCATTGGTACAAAAACAGACATATAGACCAATAGAACAGAATAGAGAGCCCAGAAATGAACCCACAAACTTTTGGTCAACTAATCTTCGACAAAGGAGGCAGGAATATACAATGGAATAAAGACAGTCTCTTCAGCAAATGGTGTTGGGAAAACTGGACAGGAGCATGTAAATCAATGAAGCTAGAACACTCCCTTACACCATACACAAAAATCAACTCAAAATGGATCAAAGACTTAAACATAAGACAAGATACAATAAACCTCCTTGAAGAAAATATAGGCAAAACATTATTTGACATACACTTCAAAAATGTTCTCCTAGAACAGTCTACCCAAGCAATAGAAATAAAAGCAAGAATAAACAAATGGGACCTAATGAAACTTACAAGCTTCTGCACAGCAAAAGAAACCATAAGTAAAACAAAAAGACAACCTACGGAATGGGAGAAAATTTTTGCAAATGAAATCGACAAAGGCTTGATATCCAGAATATATAAGCAGCTCATACGACTTAATAAGAAAGACACAAACAACCCAATCCATAAGTGGGAAAAAGACCTAAACAAGCAATTCTCCAAGGAAGACATACAAATGATCAATAGGCACATGAAAAAATGCTCAATATCACTAATTATCAGAGAAATGCAAATCAAAACTACAATGAGGTATCACCTCACACCAGTCAGAATGGCCATCATTCAAATATCCACAAATGACAAATGCTGGAGAGGCTGTGGAGAAAAGGGAACCCTCCTACACTGCTGGTGGGAATGCAGTTTGGTACAGCCACTGTGGAAAACAGTATGGAGATTCCTCAAAAGACTAGGAATAGACTTACCAGATGACCCAGGAATCCTGCCCCTGGGCTTATATCCAGAAGGAACCCTTCTTCCAAAAGACACTTGCACCCCAATGTTCATAGCAGCACTACTTACAACAGCCAAGACATGGAAACAGCCTAAATGTCCATCAACAGATGACTAGATAAAGAAGTGGTATATTTATACAATGGAATACTATTCAGGCATAAAACCCGACAACATAACGCCATTTGCAGCAACATGGATGTCCCTGGAGAATGTCATTCTAAGTGAAGTAAGCCAGAAAGAGAAAGAAAAATACCATATGAGATCGTTCATATGTGGAATCTAAAACAAACAAACAAACAAACAAAACATAAATACAAAACAGAAGCAGACTCATAGACATAGAATAGAAACTTGTGGTTGCCAAGGGGGCAGGGGATGGGAAGGGAAAGACTGGGATTTCAAAATGTAGAACAGATAAACAAGATTATACTGTATGGCACAGGGAAATATATACAAGATCTTGTGGTAGCTCACAGCAAAAAACAAAAAAATGTGACAATGAATATGTGTATGTCCATGTTTAACTGAAAAATTGTGCTCTACACTGGAATTTGAGAGAACATTGTAAAATGATTATAAATCAATAAAAAATGTTAAAAAAAAAAACTCCACTGGTTTAACATTACAACAGTTTACTTCTCACTAATGCTACATGTTTACTGCAAGTTTATGAGGTCTATGATCTGTATAGGGACCTCTGCTTAGGGACTCTGACTGATGGAGGCTCTACCATGAGAACTGTTGCTAGCTGCCACAGCAGGGAGAAGAGAACACATGGACATTGCACATGTTCCCTCCTCTGCTTCAGTTCCAGGAGTGATACAGTTAATTTTCCCTCACAGCTCCTTGGCCAGATCTAATCATACAGCCCCACCCAACTACAAGAGGGTTTGGAAATTGGTCTTGATGCTCCCAGGAGAGAAGCAGATGTTAGTAAACGCTAATAGTGTCCAACACAAGCTGCAAGTATCAAAACACCCAACTAGAAGTTCCATTCCATACCTTATGAGAATCAGCATTCTTTTAACAGAGAAGAAAATGGCTATTGGATAGGCAACTAACAGTGCTCATCATATACCCTCATCTTACAAGAAGTATCTGAGACTTAGAGAGGTTTAGCAATGCACCTAGGTCATTCAGTAAGAAAGTAAAAGAGCCTGAATTTGAACCCTAGTCTGACTCCAAAGTCTGTATTCTTTTTACTCCAGCAAACTGCCTCACAAAGGAAGAAGGAAAATGTTTTGTGATCATCCATCACTCAGGATTATCCACAGTGGTCCACGAAGTCAGAAGGAGAGAACTAGAGCTAGAGCTGGCTATTGACCACTGCTGCATCATACACAAATGCAGATGTCAGAACTAGAAGGGGCTCTCAGACAAGAGACCAGACCACCCTTTGCCACCTCAACACTTTTTCAGAGACAGAAACTGTGGCCCATCAAGTGAAGTACTTTGTCCAAAAGTACATGGATGATGATGAGATAGCTCTACTCTAGCTAGGGCAAGAAACAGAGAGCACATTCAAAAGGTGTAACTAAAGATGTGGGCAAGGTGAAGGGGACCAAGGGATTGTACAGCAGGCCCAAACCAGCAGCAGGGAGAAGCTGTTATTATCCTTAAGCCTGAAATGGGAGGGAGAAAAAACTCTGGTAAAAAGCTGAGGCTGTTGGAAAGGGACAATCTAACAGAAGGTGTGGCACAAAATAGAGGAATACCATCATTGTCAAATGTGACCTGGCAGAGAAGGAGCTGCACAAATAAATATCCAGACCTCTCTTTCCTCCCAAGTCTCTGACCCTCATCCTTCCTGCACTGATACTTCCCACTGGCCAAAACCACTGGAAGCCAGAGGACAAAGGAGCCTGGGTGATGTAGTCTGTACAAGTCCATTTCCAGGGGCCCAGAGCAGGGGAAATAAGGGTAAAAATGAAACCTAAAGTGTTAAACTGAGAATACACATTATAGCATCTTTCCTTTTTATTCCTAGATTCATTCATTTATTCATTTACCATGTTCAGTGTCAGAAAGTGTTATATACATTTTAATTTCCATCAGCATTCAAGTTTGTCTTTGAAATTTGGTAGTGAAAGCATGTCACCTATTCAAGTATAATGCTATTTTTATTTAGAAGATCCATGGTATATTTTAAGGCCATATTTAGTTCAACATGAGGTAAAGAAAATTATATTTTACCTACATTTTAACCACAGCTTGATTTCTGGTTAAACATGGCAGATTGACCACATGTGATTCTCTCTCCTGAAGTCCCATTAAAACAACAGTAATGGAATTAAAATAAAACAAGTAAAAACTATGAGAGAGAGAGAGAGACAAAAGAGAAGAGAGAGAGGTATAAGTCCACACAAACTAAGAAAATAGGAAAGAAGACCTTAGTGAATGAGAATCGTAACACATTTTTTTGAAGATGGGAAGTAAATGAAGGAATGTGTAACAATTTAGAAGAGTGAAGGAGATGCCAAAGAAAAGTGAGCCAATTAGCCCCAAGAGAATTCTGGGAAGGCTTAGGACTTAAAAATACCAAGTACCACAGGTGTTAGGGGTAAGCTATAGGAAAATAGAAATTGAAAGTATGTATGTGGAGGTGAGTTTCCCACATTTCCTTCATCCTATGCAACTAGCCAGGCAACTGCTCCATCCACCCTTTTTGTCCCCAGGAAACAAGAGATGTAGTCTCTAAAGATACTGGATCACACACACCCAGGGCTTTAAGAATATCCAGCATAGTAGAGGGTGGGGGTGAGGCACATGACAGAAAGTGAAGGGATTAAGTGAAAGTCTATATATGGAATGGTAGGGATCCAGCCATCTGACTTCAAACCCCAAAATACCTGCAGGCAGGCTGAAGGATTCTATCCTTGAATAAGTAAAGGTCACTAGAGGAGACTCCCCTGAATACTGGCATTTGGATGTCCTCTCACAAAAAGTCAGTTGATGCCCAATCACTACACTGACGCTCACTAGTTGGCAAGCTCTGCCTTTCCATCCAACACCTCCAATCAGCTTTTGAGGGCTCCACTCTTAAATATGAATTGACAGCCAAGGATCATAAAATATTTGAGAAGAATCTCTAATATGGGAGAATAGAAGAAAACTTTATATGTATTTTATTTCATACACATAAACACACACAAAGCATAAAGGACACTATGAGAAAGAAGAGACAGAAAACAAGGACATGAATGGATACTGAAAATATGATAATCAAGATGTAACAAATGGGAGTAAGAATATTAAAATAGGGAAATCTCTCTAAAAGTAGTACCCAAAGAATAAAAGAGAAAAGATAAGAAAAGTAGAGGAACAATCAAGGAGGTCTAACATTCAAATAATTGAAATTTCAGAAAGAAAAAAGAGAGGAGAAAAGTATTAAAGTAATAATATAAGAAAATTTCTCAGAAACTAATGGCATGAATTTCCACATTGAAAAGGCACATGGAAGGACCAGAAAAAGTGATTGCATAAAGATCTACACCAACTCACATCATCATAAAATTTCTGAATAATAGGAGTTAAAAAAATCCTAAAAGCTTCTAGAGTGGTATAAGAAAAAAAAGTCTTAAATGGAAGATTAGGAGGCAGATTGGCAGCAGACTTTTAAATAACAACATCAAAAACAAGGAGACAATGGATCAATGCCTTCAAAATTCTGGGGAAAAATTCAACCTATAATTTTATTTGCAGCTGAACTATCTACTTCATATGATGAATTATATAATTTTGCCCTTAGAAGAATTATACTTCCATGCCCATCGACATCAGGCTTGACCATAAGATTTGCTTTGGCCAATGAAATGTGAACAGAAGTGACATGTTCTGATTCCGAGAAGCAGCATTGAGAGTTATCACTGGTTCTGTCAGTGTTCTTTTTCCTCTGCTGTGAGAATTGCTTTTCCCAGAAAGGGGCTTCTTCCTCAGACTGGGTCTGAGAATGAAAAATACATAGGTAGAACTGCAGGTGACCCATGAAGAACATAGGACATGAGTAAGAAAGAAACTCTGTTGTGTAAGTCACTAAGGTTTTAGAATAATTACCACCACAGCATAACCTACTAAAAAGCTGACTAATACACTTCCCATATTCCTTTACCTGGGAATCTATTAGAACATGTGCTTCAACAAAACAAGTGAGTAAACCAAGAAAGAGGGAGACATTGGACCCAGAAAATTAGGACTCTGACACAGGAAACTGGCAACAGTTTCTAGTCCCAGGATAAAACCTGTGCAGCAAGTCTAGAAAGCAACTAGCCTAGACTGAAGTAGGAAGCTGGAAAAAAGAAAAGAAAAGAAATATCTCAGGAAAAAAATAAAATTGATATATTACCTGATAGTTTTTAGTATTTAGAAAATAATACTGAGAACTGTTTGACAAATCTGATGGATGTTGTGGAGAAAACAAGGAATAAATACAAAGGAAAATAAGCAAATAAAAATTAGGCAATTACTGACCCTGGGGAAAATAAAATATTATTGTAAAAAGGACATGTAAGCATAATGTGTTGGCTTACCAGTGGACGATATTTACAAAGCTATAATAATCTAAACACTAAATACCAATTTTGGGGAAAAATACAATGCACATATATTAGGGCATTAGAGGAGGAAAAATGGAGGGTTTCTGTGCCAGTCATTAGGGCTGATCACAAATATTCCAGGGCATCTCCTGGGAACATGGTAGGAATGCACTTTCTGACCTTTCTTCAAATTAACAGTGACCCTATGATTGGCTTTGATTAATAAAACATGAGTGAAACTGACTTGTGACATAACCAGACAGAAGCTGTGACAGCCAGTATGTAATCACTCTATCATTTGCCCCTATTGCAGGGATCATGGAATCAGATGTGATGGAACCTACATCAGCCTAGGGGACCAACATGAGTCAGAGGTTCCCTAACCATCTAGGGTGAACATGTAGCAGGAGCAAGAAATAAACTTTTGTTGTATAAAATCATTGGTAATTAGGAGTGGTTAGTTTGCAACATAAACTAGCCAAACCTGACTAATAATAGGCTCTGAGAGAGCTAGATTCTCATCTACCATCACAGGAAGTCAACAATGTCTAAAATAATGAATCAAGTAATAGCAGTAAAAAGTTATAAAATATGAAAGTAAATACCAAAGGCAATAGCTAAAACAGTTAAAAAGTGGTTGTTCCAGAGGAGTAGACTTGAGAGGGAGTAGTGCTGGCCTGATTGTTTTTGTTGTCTGTGTTGTTATAAGCCTGATATTTTATAAAATTATTTGTACTATTACATTGATAAACATAATTTTAAACCATTCTATATATGCATATTCTAGTGGGGATCCAGTATAAGGAACAAGATACTGGTAGCAGCAGGGTTATAGTATGAATTTTCTCTCCAGTACTTAGAATTCCTAATGAAGAAAACAGGGTCTAACCTAATATTGTTTTTAATAGAGAAACTCAGTTACCATGGGACCCTTAAGATAGGTTCCTCTTTTAATCTAGAGGATTAATCACTAACCACTGATGTAGATATTTTGTAGGACTTTTACCTCTAGGGTCATAATTCCAAAAGAAGTGATGATAAAAAAAAACAGTAGATAATGAACGAATAAGGAGAATTTTGATTCTAAGTGATCATGGATACTTAGAACAAGTTGTCAGAAGGAGTTGGAGATTGTATTATAAAACCATCATGAAAGTTCACATTTCTCCAAGGGCTGAGAAGAAAAGAGCTCCTTAGGAGCAGCTCTGTCACAATAGGACACCTGCCCAAATAGACATTGATACCTCCCTCCAGAGATTTTTCTTCCTTATAGAGTTTCTCTGCTCATGTTTAGAGAAATTTGTACTGTGCTTCTTTAAAGGAGCATTTATCTCCTACACCCTAATGATGAATGAGGAAGAGCAGCCTAGGAAAGATCTGTACATCTCAGAGCAAAGTAACCTAGAGATGTAGCAACATGAATGATGGCTCATGGTAAAGTCCATTTCATCAAGAAGAGCCAGGAGACTCATCCAAAACATCAGGAGAGAAAACCTCTAGTGAAAGCTGTGTTTCCATGTGTACAACCATATCAATCCAACCATACTCCCTGTTATAACATGGCACCTATTTGGAAGATTGTGTGTTGGGAATAAGGATAGTGCTTGTACCTTTGGACTAGAGGGTAAACTACATATGCCTGGATCAGGGTGTACTGTGAACAACAGCTCCTGACTATCATGCTCAGCATATTCCTAAATGCCTCCATCTTTGGCTGCTCTTGCAAGCCTAATCATTTGATCATGGCTGCTTATGAAGTGGAGCCACATTAATGAATCAAATTGGTCTTTTATATCTGAATTGGGTGTGAGTTGTTCACACTTACTCTTTTATAAATTGAGGTAGAGTTGATTAACAATGTTGTCTTCATTTCTGGTGTACAGCATAGTGATTCAGTTATACATACATATACTCATTTTCATATTCTTTTTCATTATATGTTATTATAAGATATTGAATATAGTTCCCTGTGCTATGCAATAAGACCTTGTTGTTTATCTATTTTATATACAGTAGTTTGTATCTGCTAATCCCAAACTCCCAATTTATCCCTCCCCCACTCCCTTTCCTCTTTGGTAACCATAAGTTTGTTTTTCATGTCTATGGCTCTGTTTCTGTTTTGTAAATGAGTTCATTTGTATTATATTTTAGATAGAGTTGCAGTATGATCTAGCAGTCCCACTCTTGGGCATATATCTGGAGAAAACTCTAATTTGAAAAGATACATGCACCCCAATATTCATAGCAGCACTATTTACAATAGGCAAGGCATGGAAGCAACCTAAATGTCCATTGACAGATGAATATATCAGGAAGATGCAGTGTGTGTGTGTGTGTGTGTGTGTGTGTGTGATGGAATACTACTTAGACATTAAAAAGAATGAAATAATGCCATTTGCAGCAACATGAATGGACCCAGAGATTATCATACTAAGTGAAATCAGTCAGACAGAGAAAGACAAATACTATATGATATCACTTATATGTGGAATCTAAAATATGATACATGCTTACTTTTAAATATAGGCTTCCATATGTTGTGGGACATGACAATATTTCAAGATAATAATGAAATCAAACTATAAATTTCTGACTGGGGAGTAGGTGCAAAAGTATCCAGCTCTATTATCCTTCCTTCCCAACCCTTCCTCCAAAACCAAATCTTCTGTCCCTTCCCTAATCTAGAGATACATGACATACATCTCAGACTGTCACAGAGCCATAGCTCCAAGCCATACTGGATGCTCTAACTCTGACTGAGATGATCCCTAGGGCTTAGGAACACTGTTTCAGCTTGAATAGCATTCTCTTCCACCTCTTGCAAAACCAAACAAAAGTTATAAGAATGTCAACAGAATTGTTACTTTGGATCCAGCATCTTGAGTTCAAGGGATACTAAAATATTCTGAAAGCTAAAAATCTCAACTCTTCAAAATTTGACCCAAACCTACCTTACCTTCCGGTCTTTTCTCCAGTAGCTTCCTGCCAACATCCATATCACACTCCACTATACTACATTACTTGTGATTCCACGAACAAATCGTGTATTTCCCTGCTGTCAACTTTTGCTCATGCCAGTGTCTTGACCAGGAATTTTGTACCCAACTCTTACAGTGTTACAGTTATTTGTTAATGTGTCTCTCTCGTTGTCCCGCTATACTATGAGACAACCTGAGAGCAGGGATTGTGCCTTTGTCATCTTTGCATTCCTGGCACCCAGCACAGCACCTAGCCCATAAGAGGTACTCAATAAATGTGTGTTAAATAAATCTTAAAAGGACCATAAACCATTCACTGATTTCTCAAAGTAACAAATGGACCAACTGAAGCAAACTACATCACATGATGCTTCAAAACAGCCAATATCAAGGCTTACATAACCCATATATGAGCTAAAGAGCCTGAACAAACAGATGATCTCAGATCTCATCTTAAGGGGAATAAAAGTAAAACCTGACTTCTCAAAATACTACTTAAGTGTGACCAGAAGGCATGAGGAGCTCATGAAAGTCTTTCAACTTCAAAAAAAGGTGCAATGTATGTCCCTGGGACCTCCCTGTGTTCTGGGCTTGTAGCAAATGGCTACTCCAGGTAGGATTCTGTTTCTCACCTGGGCATTAAGAAATCAGAAATGTGGCAAGAGAATATGGCCATAATACTTAATAGACCTGTGATGTTTATTGTGTTGAGAGAAATGCAGAACAAGAGGAAACAACACATACCCTCTCCCCTCAACATAAAAGGTGGCCCAGTAGTCCAAGTGGTCCATGACAACACCAAAGGATGGTCCAGGAGTCAACTAAAAGACCAAACATCAACATTTACTACACTCATGTGACAGAAATGCTATAACAGTTCCACCTTACCACCATGAATTGGTTTCAGGGCTTAAGAACAATACATGTTATTAAGAACTTTAAAATTAGATACACTGTGGATAATCTACATATGATGGAGAGCTGGTTACTGTATAGATCAAATACCACTTGACTTTAGATGTCACCAAAAAGTTTTCTGACATGTACTTTTAGATGTAATTTTTACCCCAAAACCCAAACTGAAAGAAAAATGACACCTCCAAACCTACATGGAAAGCAGTGGGATGTAGGGGTCGAAAAATAAGCGTAGGCGAGAGGGACAGCATGTTGGCAGTGGTCAACAATGATTTGTGTAATTGGACTTGTCTGGCCTTCCTAAAGACCTTGAAGTAAACCTAGGCACCAGCTGATAGAAGCAGTAGCAATTCAAATCCATTTACCAGAAGGGCACAGACAAATTATATGGGTAAAGAAAGAGACATCACCTTTGGTCTCTAAAGAGGGACCGGGGCACAGTGACTATTATGAAAACAAAAGGGAGAAAACTATTTTTAAAAAGATACATGACAGTGCCTCTTTAATAATCACAATATCCTGTGAGGAAGGTGAAAGGTATTTGGAAAATAATCAGTAACCTTCCCTAACAGTTTTTGGGGGACAATGGTGGTAATCCTTTTGTTGGCTTCGCTTCAGCCACGTACCAGTGACATACGGCAGCTTCAAATTCCTCCTGATGACAATTCACCCTGGAGAGTCTATTTCATGCTGGACTACAGAGGAAAGAGAAAATTGTCAAAAAGATGGGGCAGCCAGATTTTGCTAATAAATCTGGACAGTTAGCTGTTTGGTATTGCATAGCATTTTATTTCACAGGAGGCTGGCAAATCCCCTTGTGGCTTCTTTGGTTAATGCCTGGAGAGAGGAGGCAGGAACTGTGGGTGGGTTCAAAGCCAAGTGAACTATGAGATGTACAGAGCATCCCACGAATGTATAACCGGACTATGGAATGAAGTAGACTATTTCCCTTATTTTGCAGCAAAACTTTTATAGCTATAGTGGGGACTCCAATGACTTCAATGTCAGGCGAGCAGGAAAAGAATGAGCACAGGTCAATCAGGGACAGTACTTGGAGAGCCATAGAGTTGTCCCCAAGGGGGCTGACCAGCCCTCCAATTTACAGAGACAAAAAAATGCTGGTTATTTCAGATAGCAATCTGGTTAGGAAAGGCTGAGCAGTGGCAATGCTAATTATCAGGCAGGTAGAAGCACTGTGTTCCGCAAGATTTTATTTGAATAGGACCCTAGCTGGCAGCCGGGTAGAGAGACAGAGCCCAGCATCACAGGGAGAGACCCAGCAAAGCCTAGGCTGGATATCAGAGCCCCAGCCAAGGAGGAGAACCTTCGGTGGGTTCCTGGAGCACATCCTAGCTTCACCCACATCATAATGTAAAAAGGAAGGCTGTAGAGTAATTAGCACCCATGGGCCTCAGGGGCTCTTCCCAGGGGCACTTAATATTTGAGGTATCAGACTAATTCCAGATGCTATCTACTGGGCAGTGGCAGGAGTAGGGGGACTTCTACTATCCTGCCAAGCTTAATTCTTAATGCTTCAGGTACTGGAAATCACTGCGTCTTCTGGCTGCTGACCTTTAGTACCTACCCATGGTCAGGGCTGGGGCAACCAGAGTCTGACAGTCAGATGGTAGGCCTGGAATGCAGGATTGGTTTTACCACTGTGCTCTGCCAAGGTCATCAATCCACTGTGCAGGGCATCCAGTGCCATGTAAGGACATGGAATTCAGCCTTTGATTCAGCAACCCAGGGCATTAGCTCACATTATATCAATATCAAAATGATACCAGTAGATAAAAATCTAGCATTAACATTTCAGTGTCAGTGGCCTCAGAGAGAGCGTCAACAAATGTACCAGATGGATTCACTCTTTCAGATGTAGTTCCCTTCTCTCAGCAAACTCCTGCAACACCAGAGGAATAATTACTGCTCAGTGGAATATTGTACGTTAGCCAAAAAATAAAGTCACATCAATTTAAACCAGTAAATATAAAATTTTTGTAAGAGAAAAGAATTCTCTTTCCAGAGGCAATTATTTGTCTTTTCAGAAATGTTTGCCAATACAAAATCCCCCTCTCCCGCCTGTGAAACTCAAAACACAAGAACCACAGCAGTGTATATTTAGTGCTGGAAGAGGCTGGAAGGCATTGGGCAGAGGGGCAGAGATGGCTTTGCATGGAGCCTTGTGCATTGCTAAGGGGAGGACAACTTAAATCTGAAACTCATGTGCAACAGAAGGCACACTCACAGAGGAAAGACAGCAAATGGTAGGATGATCATCATATCTTCATGTGTACTCCACTTGACAGATGAAAAATCACTTTTGTATTCATTATCTCACTAGGGCCACCCAACGTCTCTCCAAGGCAGGCAGAGCAAGGGCTGTTAGATCCATTTTACAGATGAAGAAGCTGAGGAATGATAGCAACTTTACTTCAGACCTGCTTCTGGCCCACAACCATCGCATCATCCAACTGGCAGTGGATACAAAACGGCATACTCATCCCTCCACTGGCCACCTCACCCCAACCACACCAGCCACTATTCTTAATTCACTGAGAAAACTGCCTGTTATCCGAGGTGTGGAGGCAGCTATGCAAAGCCCATCACATCCACATGCAACTGTCTCCTGCTGGAGGCCAAAAGCTGGTCTAAGTGAATTGTCATTAGGCACTAAAGGAGGCATCTTCACTGTATGCCTTCTGTAGAGAAGTCAACAAGTTTGTCTCCCTAGCTACTGAAGAGTGTGCTTAGAAAAGTTCACTTTGATTCTCTCTTAAAGCAGTAATGGCCCCCCCACTACTACTTCCCCACACCACAAAGAGCCACCAAAGCACTAGCAACCGCTTAGTACCTCAAGGACGCATGAATGACCCCTACCCTACCCCCACCCACATGGACATTTAGGAAACCTTCAACAGTATCACCCTTAGACTGGCCCAGCAAGGTCTCTGCCCCTAGGCCTCAAACTTTACCTTGTTTTGACCCCACTCCAGGCACATCACTCCCCATAGAGCAAGGAATCTATGGGGCCAAGGGGACTTGCCCACCCAAAGTCTATGCTTCCCTCTTCTATACTACTCTCAGCAAACCCAAGACCTTGAAATTCCCTGCCCATGTGCCCCAAGCTTGTGTTCATGGCCTGCCAATCCTCTTCTCTAATTTTGCCTTCCTAAGGATGGACCAAACCACGGGTGGACACAACCCTGTTCCTGAGTGGTGAATGAGGGGTGGCCATGGGGCAGCTGTTACCTTTCTACCCAGTGATGATGCAGCTTGACCATGTGGGCTACAAAGGTACCTCTGAAACTTTAATCTGCTTGTGAATCACTTGGGATATTATTAAAGTCCAGGCCTCAGGTACTGTCTGAGGCCCTGACAGTCTGCCGTTCTACCAAGTGCTCAGATAAGGTTGATGCTGTAGACTGGGGTCCACACTTTGAGATGCAAGGCTGGTGTCTATAGGCCTGTGTGGAAAGCCCCTCTGGGTAAGGGACAGAGCCAAGAGGTTGGAGAGAAGGGGGAGTTTGCAGTGAGCCTGCATTTTGTGCCCTTGCCCCGGGCCCACCAAAGTTAGGGGTGGCCTTGCCTTTCATCATGTTGAGAAGTATCAAGTGTATGTCAACATCTCTGAGCACCAAAGGGAAACAGTTAAGTGAGACACACCATTTGTCCCTCTTTCAAAGCCCCTACATCCCTCCCAGCATCACTTCTTATGTCAGAAACTGGAAGGCCACCCCCAGAACCCTTCACAAGGATACATGTCATCAATTTTCAATATCAACTGCCCCCTTCCAAGGATGATCACACAGTGTTTTACTATACCTCTATAAAGTGTGGCTCTCACAAATCATACATTCCAACTTACCACTGGTAAATGTCAAAGACTGAAGATATGGAATTCAAGTTAGCTAGAAAAGAGATACTAGATTCTTAATGACAACACACCTTCCATCATGCAGTCCCATGTATTCCCTGGCCTGAGAGGGAGGGAAGGACCCTTTATGGAGACCTGACCCATCCATACCAACACATAGCCAAGAAGCCTTAAAACCCCAGCCTCAGGCACTGGTCCACTAACTAGTTATAGACAATCTATATTCAACTGACCACACCCACATGAGCAAGCCTGGAGTTTTTCCTGTCTTTTATCATTGTAAAGAGATAGGTAAAAACAAAAAATAAACACAAAACCACAGCTTTCAAAACTTTTTCAACATGAAATCACTTAAATCCAATGGTAGTGGTAGCCCATATAAAACAGATGAAAACAAACTTCCTATGGAATATGAAATGGGGTTGACAGTACAGAGCCCTCTTTACTTGGGGCCCCATTGACTGATACACACAGAGGCCCCAGGGCAGCTCCAAG
Organism: Camelus bactrianus; assembly: GCF_048773025.1. Lineage (NCBI taxonomy): Eukaryota > Metazoa > Chordata > Mammalia > Artiodactyla > Camelidae > Camelus > Camelus bactrianus. Next base: position 113,885,292 of record NC_133575.1, on the reverse strand, counting down.
AAACCCCTAGTGCTCCAAAGTTCCCCCTTTGGAAATAACCACTGAAGCATAAGCCATTTTATTAAGATAAGACTTTTTTCTTTACTAATGTCACTTTTTAGATGACTCAGGCACAAGTGGAAGAAGGAGGAAGGGGGAAGGAGGAGGAGGAAGAAGAGGAGGAAGAGGAAGAAGAGTCAGATGAAAGAAGTCATGGTGTCATGCACAGTGGTATGGGAAGTAGATCACAGAGCTGACAAATGTTTTAATAATACATCCAAATGAAACCTCATGATCACTTGAGGAATATGGAGTTGGGCCCGAGTCCTAATTCTGCAGTTAACTCAGTTTGTGACCTTAAATAAGGCCCTTCTCATCTCTGAGACTCAGACATAGGATCCAGATGGCCATTGTCCAGCACTGACGCTCTGCTCTGGGATTTTGTATTTCAGGATTCCATATTTAAGTGAAGATTCACAGTCAATCATCCATCACGGATAGATACTAGCCAAAATAAAGGAAACCTTTATGTTGTTCTGCTGGCACAGTTCTGTGCTTTCATTCAGAAGCTCGAAGCATGTTAATAGCTTATTCTGTTGGATCCATAGCAGAAAGACAAAAAGGAAATTAATCTTGAAGAAATTATATATCTGCAATCCTTGACTATCTCTTACTCAGTAAGGTTAGAACTACTTCTGCATGTTGCCACTCTGGATAGAGAGAGAGAAGATAGTGTTGACTTTCTGCAGGGAGAGAGGTAGTCTTTAGGGTATAAGACCAGGCAGGCAGCAAGACCATCAGGAAGCATTTGCAGCAGTCTAAATAAGAGACAGTGAAGACCTGAACCAAAGTCATACCAGTGGCAGTGGAAAGGACAAGAGAGATCCAGGTGGCATTCAGAAGAACACACTCTCAGGACTGGGTGCTGCAGTTGAGGAGAGATGGGGAGAGTGAATGCCAGGTATTTTACTTGGGTGATGACATGCAGGACAGTGCCATTATCCAAGCTATGACTCTGAGAAAGAAAAAGAGATTTGAGAGGTAAGCTGATAAATTTAAGGTTGGAATGTTGACTGTGAGATGCCTGTGGATCACCAGGTGGAAATGTCCAGTAAGCATGTGAGTGTAAAGTCCTCCAGGTCTCAGCAGGATAAAAAACAACCATGAAATTGTTTTGGAAGTCCTCAGCATATAGGATCCCTGCCTCCTTGTAATTTTGCTACATTGTCTCGTTAATTCATTAAAATGTTTAGAGTCCCCCCTAAATATTTAGAGTCCCTACTTTGCTAGATGAGGGGATACATGGGTGAATAAAAATAGACATGGTCTTTGCCCTTGTATAGGTTATAGTCTAGCAGGAGAGACAACTAACAAGAAACAATATGTAGTTATCATTTTGAGTTGTGATAAATATTATGAAGGAAACAAATGGGTAGAGTGATCAGGAATACCAGAGGGAAGAGGGGGTACCTCTCAAAAAGGCCTTTAAATCAAGACTTGAATGACATTCTTGGACAAGGTAACAGAATATGCCAAGACCCAGAAACAGGAAGAATTTAGTCCCAAAGCTAGGACACCCACTACCCTGGGTTCTGTAGTATGCATAGAATATTTGCTGATGCTGTTACTGATATTTAAATGATAGTAATAAAGTAGTACAATAAGGCATGATCATAAAACTATACCAAAGGCAAAGCACTTGATGTCTATGACATGGTGTTTAACAATTTTCTGTGTCACTGATAGGACTGGATGCCGGTGGTTACATTAGTCAGATGGAATATTAACTTAAACAAAACTTTAAATAAAACTGCTACAGAGCCCTGCATTCCATTACTAACAGCTCTGATTGCCTCAAATCATGCCAGCATATGGAAGTTGCACTCTGGGCAAAGTCACTATTCTGTAGGATTTCAGTCAAACACTGCTATGGAGTAAGCAATACTTAAAATAGCATTTCTTTTAATGATTAAATAGAGGGTTAGCACAAACTGCAGAACAGATTGAAAAAAAAAAAGAGAGAGAGATTCTATGTAGCCACTGGGAAAGAATAAGTAGGTTGTGTTTTGCGATTCTTTCCTGGTGGGTTTACAATTATTACCCAGCATGACAGCTAAAATGCCTAAGAAATCACTTACCTGACTCTCAATAATAATTAGTTTTCTATCCTTTGTATGTTCACCATGAGTTCTGTTGACCTCGCCACATGGAAAGGCTGAGTTTACCCATTTACAGTTCTGAGTATTTATTCCTTGCAGGCAAACAAAAGTGTGCTGGGGGTTGAACAGTTCCTGGCCAGCAGTGAGTACCTGAACTAAGATGTTTAAGATGCATCAATTGAGTAATTAATGTATAAATCTTAGCTGGCTGGGTAACAAAGTGAAAAGAAGCTTTATTGGCTATAGACATAGACTTAGCTATATTAAGGTCTTTCTGCTTTAAAGATGAGGACTCTATGTTAAAAAAAAAAGGCAAAAGCTAGAAAGTCTTTTCTTTAGAGTGTAATTAAAAAGGAAATGAACAAATTGGGTTAATTTGTTTTGCTTGTGATTTGGCTGGAAATCGTGGTGCTGTGGTATCACAGCTGAGGTGTAGGGCAGCACGCAGCTGAGGCACTCACTAGCACTTACCAACTATTCACTTCTTCCCTTGTTTGTGAAACTTCAAAAATGTGTGGTCTGCTGGTGGTAAGCTACAACTAAAGCTATTTTTTTTTTATAATTAAGGGCTATTTTTAAATTAACATTTTAAAGTTCACTGGCAGCCCTTATGTCTTTGTCTCACACTGGCGGGACCAACAGGGTGGGCTGTTCAGAACAGGCACTCAATCTTACCACAGCCCTCAGCGAAGGAGTCATGTGTGATTTTGGCAAAGGACTAAAGGTATCCTCCTTGCTTGTGGTGTTTGCATCACTAGGGGGCTATCAGCTCCATCAGAGTCCCTGGAACACAGTGGACCTCTGCTTTCCTATGGTATGTAAGCTATTGCATCTGCAGAGGCCGAGAAGCACGAGTGCTCAGTGCTGTTCAGCTTGCTTTGTGCTATTTCCACAAATGCTAAATAGCCCAACAGAATACAAACTTGATCTTCAGCACCTCTGGCTTTGGCAAACAAGCTGGGGAAAGGATTTGACTATTTAGAGTTTGATTCGGACTTTTGGGGTTTCCATAGGTTCAGCTCAGAAGTAGTGGTGAGGGTGTATTTCTCAGTCAAATAAGCCAAATGCTGAAGGCCAGAGTTCTTTTCCATGCTTTAAAACTCACAACTAGGGATAGAGTATACCGGTAGAGTGCATGCTTAGCATGCACATGGTCCTGGGTTCAATCCCCAGTACTCCCATTAAAAACAAAAGAAACAATAAAAATAAATAAATAAACCTAATAATCTCCCTTTCCCCCCAAAAATGAATAAAATAAAATAAATAAAAATTAATAAAATAAAAAAAACCTCAGAACCAATGGCTGAACTGGACAGCCTTACCTCCTCCATCCTCATTTTATATAAATAGGGAAACTGAGGCTCTGAAAGATAACATGACTCACCTAAGGTTTCCTGGCCAATTAGTGGCAGAGCACTGCCTAAAACCCAAGAGTTTTGTCTCCTCCCAGCAGGGCTTTTTCCAATACAGTCTATCACCCCCTAAACCAGCCTGCTAGAAAATGTCCAAGCAGGGTGTTGTATGGAATAATTTACTGGTAGAAAGAGGAACCCATGAGGTTGTAAATGAAGATAAACACCAAGGTTCTTACAGAACAGCCTGGTTACTGAGCTGCTCAGCCTCTATCTGCAGTCAGAGATCATAGCTTAACAACTTGCAGGGACACCACAGCTCAAGCAGGGTTTCAGTGGCTTAGATTTGAACTATGCCCCATTGTTCCTTGTATCTGTTACCTCTAACTCTGACCCATCTTTCTGTGTTTTGGCTTGTGACCTCACACTCCTTGGCTCCCCACTTTGGCTCATTCATAGATTTTCTCTTTCTCCTTTCCTCCTAACTTCCATCCCACCAAACTCCCTGTTCTTGAATCTTCCACCTCTACCACTGCTCCTCCTGGCCCTATCATCTCAAGATTTGAAGTCTAGGCCATGACAGACAGAGTACTCCCTCTCTCTCCAGTCCCTGTGGATGAGGACCAGGGGTAGGGAATGAGGTGGGAGAGGCAAGGGTACTTAAATACTCGCTTTTTCAAAATATCAACTAGAAGCATCTCTCAACTACCCCCTTGGCATAGCTACAGTGCAATGAAAAAGGAGAATCCAAAGCTGACCCAGGACCTTGCAAAGATCATGAAGGGCTTGCTGAATGAAAATATGAAATTGGGTTCTACCCACAATTAGGACTGAATGCATTTTCTTATATTCTTGGCTTTTCATCTCTAAATGATTTATAGTAACTTTTTTTCCCAGCTAGAATACTTGCTAGCTATGAAATTACTACTATTTGGGACAACTGTTTTGGTGATGTTTTTAAAACAGCCAGGAAGTCACCTAAACTATCAGGAAAAGAATTCCTCATCAAATGACATAGATGGAGATCTTTTATTTCAAGAAATAATCTCTGTATAGAGAAAGTTAACAAGAAAATTAGGCCTCATTTAGCAAATGTGTGTTACACTAGTGATTGGCAATAAAATAAATACATAAAAATATAATTCAATTCAAACTATTGCTAAATTTGTGATAATTCAATCATGGCTTGACATATTTTACCTTCCGTCTATCTATTTAAAAATAGCAACAACAAGTTTCTGAGTAAATTAAGAGTTTAAACATGAGCTCTTAGGGGATGTTTAACCCAGTTCAGAGAAAAACCTGTTTCTAAGCTCTCTGACAACATTCATTTGCGTATAAATAATTAGTGTGCTGATTTCAAATGATGTTTACCTACTCATTGGAGTCTACTTCATCAAGACCTCTGCTTAGCAATATTTTGTTAGCTGTTTATAATATCATTTCTGCTTGAAAATAATAAAAATCAATCATTTAAATCAATCATTTAAAATAATAAAAATCAATCCATTTTGAAGGAACCTATAATTCAGATTTATCGTGACGTCAGAATGCCCATCCCACCCCTCTTCCCACCCCGGTCTGTGTTACAGAGGCCTAACTACACTACACAGATACATTTTAGCATACACTGAATCCTCATTAAAGAGCATTAGAATTAAAATGTCTATAAATGCCCCATGCACTAAGACCTGAAGCAGTTTACCTGGTTATCAGGGGTATATAAACAAGACTCCACTTAGGAACCAAAATACCCAGGGCTTTAAGAAATTTTAAAGAAAAAGAAACAACCATGCACTTCTGTTGCTTTTACAATTAAAAAAAAATCTAAGTGGTATAAAAGTTTTCAGAGAAAAGGTAAAGAAATGTCCTAGTAACTCACTATCTGAGCCATGAAAGAGCTCAGAGGTCATCCAGGGCAGCAGCACCCCTGGCAACAAAACTCTCAGCAGAAGCCCCAGAAACCCAGCTTCTGTTTAAAGAAAGATCTCCAGAGCCTCAGAGCTTCCCCTCCCTCAAAGCTCTTCATATCATCGAACAGCTCAAGGCATTAGACAGCCTTTCCTTACACTGGGGCAAAATCTGCCTCCCTATAATTCCTACATATTGGTCCAAGTTTCAGGGCGGGGGGGCTAATGTTTTTATGGTTCTTTACATGGCATTTTTCACATGCATGTTCTCACTGGACTTTCTGAATAACCCTGTGAGGCAGATACTCCTACTATTCTTGTCTTCTAGATGAAGACTTAGAGGCTGAGAGAAGCTGAGTGACTGCACAGGGTTGCAGAGTGGTGAAGTGGCAGAGGCAGGGCTTCAATTCAGCTTCCCTAAATCCACCTTTCAGCCATTTTCATTATTTTGCCTTGTCTTGCTGAAGTATTTCGGAAAAAAAAAAAAAAAAAAAAAAAGCTCCTGCTTCACCATGAAAACAACTCTTGAAGGCAGAAAGGGGTAGAAAAATTGAAGGTGCACTCTCTCCACAGTCTACTTGAGAGATCTCTACTACCTACATGACTTTAAATCCCCCATAGAGAGGGGCCCAGATCTGTGTTTCCAGAGCCCTGAGTTCCAAAATAACATACCCATCCTCCCATCTGGATGTCCCACAGTGCCTCAAATTCAGCAGGTTCCACGCTGAATTGATCAATTGTTCTCCATTCTCTTTCCACCCTCCATTCCTGATCTTGGTCAAAAATACCACACTCCGGGGAAAAGGGTATAGCTCAGTGGTAGAGTGTTTGCCTAGCATACACAAGGTCCTGGGTTCAATCCCCAGTGCCTCAACTAAAATACATACATACATACGTACATACATACATACATACATACATACATACATCTAAATACTCCCTCCCCCCAAAAAAGAAATACAACATTCTACCCAGGCAGCCATGCCAGAAACCTGGAGGCTTATACTTGACACTTCTCTCTTCCTCACCACCATGCCTCAACTGTGGGGGCTGTGGGGCCATGGTGAGAGATCATAGACAGGAAAACAAGATTGAAGATCATTGAAATCATCTAAATGAGAGATAAAAGCTTGAACAAAGAAGTAGCATGTCGAGGTTTTCAGATACTAATGATTATATATAAAATAGATAAACAACAATGTCCTACTGTAAAGCACAGGGAACTATATTCAATATCCTGTAGTAACCTACAATGAAAAAGAACATGGAAAGGATTATATGTGTATGGGTGACTAAAACATTATGCTGTACACCAGAAATTGATGCAACATTGTAAACTGACTATACTTCAAAAAAAGAAGTAGCATGAAGATATAGCAGATTAACGATTAATTTTATGATAGAACAGATTTGGTGAATGTTTGGCTTTGGGGGAGAGGGAGAGAAAAGGAATGATGACCAGATTTCTGTCCTAAGTACCTCAGATGAATGGTGTTGCCATCAACTGGGAATATGAGAAGTGGAGCAAATTTAGGGGCAGTTGGGATGGGAAGAATTCAGTTTAAACATACAGTTGGGTCTGGATCCACAGGTTCCACATCCACAGATTCAACCAACTGTGGATTGGCAATATTTGAAAAAAAAAAAAAAGATTCCAGACAGTTCCCAAAAGCAAAATTTGAATTTGCTGTGCTCTGGAATTATTTATATGGCATTTACATTGTATTTACAGCTATTTACATTTACATTGTATTCAGTATTATAAGTAATCTAGATATGATTTAAAGCATACAAGAGGATGTGTGTAGGTTATATGCAAATACTGTCATTTTATGTAAGGCACTTACACATCCTTGGATTTTGGTATCTATGGGAGTCCTGGAACCAATCCCCTGCAGATACCAAGGGATGACTGTATTGATTTTGAGAAGTCTGTGAACTAGAGATGTCCTACAGATAGTTGGATATATGTGTCTGAAGTTCTCCAGATATTTCAGGACTATAAATATATATTTAGGAGTTATAAATGTGTAAATGATAGTTCACATCTTGGGATTTCATAAAAATAACCAAGGCAGACTTACAATGATCACAGAAGATGGGGCAGGTCCTTTAAGGGGCAAGTAACAAAAAAAACTTGGGGTAAAACAATCAGATAAGAGAACCAGGAGAATAAGGGATTAAGAAAGTCAAAAGTGGTTAGAGATCAAGAAGGAGAGAGTAGCAGGGGGAGGGTATAGCTCAATGGTAGAGCACATGCTTAGTATGGACAAGGTCCTGGGTTCAATCCTGGTACTTCCATAAAAAATAATAAAAATAAGTAATATTTTAAAGAAGGAGATGGTAAAGAGAAAACAGATACAAAATATTATGAAAGTAACATAGAACTTGGTAATGAATCGACTCTTCTTTATCCCATTTCTCTTACATCCAGATACGTTGCCAAGTTTTAAGTTTGGGTGATTAGAAGAGTAATGGTATAATTAACAGAATTAGGAACACAGAAAGATGATGAGTCAGTTGGGATATACTAATTCTGAGACGCAATCAGGACATTAATCTCTAGAAGGCAGATGAAAATCTGAGACAATCTCATGAGGAAGGTCAGACATGAAAGTTAATATTTGAAAATCATCTATATTAAGGTATTAGTGGAATTGGTAAAATTCCCATAGAAGAGAATATCAAAAGTGAAGAGGAAAAGAAGGTATGCAAATGGCCAAAAAGCACATGAAAATATGCTCAACATCAAGTCATTAGGGAAATGCAAATCAAAACACAAAGGGATACTACTTCATATCCACTACAAAAAGACAGATAATAACAAGTGTTGGTGAGGATACGGAGAAAATAGAACCCTCCTACATTGCTAGTGGGAATGTAAAATGGTGCAGTCGCTTTGGAAAAGTCAAGCAGTTTCCATGGAAAACAGTTTGGCAGTTCCTCAAAAAGTTAAACATAGAGTAGCCATACGATCCAGCAATTACACTCCTAGGTATATATACACCCAAAGGAAATGAAAATATATGTCCAAACAAAATCTTGTACACAAATATTTATAACAGCATTACTCATAATAGCCAAAAGGGAACAACTGAAGTGCCCATCAACCAGTTGAATGTATAAACAAAATGTGGTATATACATAAAATTGAATATTACTTAGCCATAAAAAGGAATTATACTTTATTTTTAAAAAATTATGCTCTGTGAGGGACATTGTTAAAAAAGTCTCACAGACTAGGAGAAATATTTGCAAAATATATATCAGATAAAGGACGTATACCTAAAATATACACAGAATCCTTAAAACTCAACAATAAGAAAACAAAAAATCCGATTTAAAAATGGGCAAAGGATCTGGACATTTCACCAAAGAAGACATACAGATAGCAAATAAGCATATGAAAAGATGCTCCATATCATTATATAATAATGGAATTACAAATTAAAACAATAATGAAATAGTACAAATGATTACTTCTTGTTAGTAGGAACATAGGTGATTGTTACTTTTGTGGGTGTGATTTTCTATTTTTTTGTTTCCCCAAAATTAAAAATAAAATAAATAAAACCAAGTGAGAGAGCTCTAGATATTCCCACTTATTGGTTCTGGAACAGTGGGGACACATTTGATCTTCTGTCTCTGAGACTATGAGGGAACCCAGTCGGTTCTGGGAGGGGAGGAAGCATTTATGGCCATTGCTTTCCTCCTCTGGCCTCCAGGGCAGAACACAGGGCACTACCAGTGAACTAACACAATGATGCTACTCTCTCCATTCCCTTGCATGCCAGGGAGCCCTCACCCTATGCCAATAGCCACACAAATCAGTCTTGGACCTCTAGGCCTTCAGTACCTCTAGTCATGCAGAGCCTCCAGTCAGAAGCATCCCCTCCCCTGCCACAGCCCCAGCCCCATTCTCCAGCTTGTCTGCAATCTGCCCCCTGCTGCTAGATGTGAGCTCCCAGAGGGCCAGCACCATAGTTTAGCTCAAATCCTGTCCCTGCGCCTACCACAGCACTAATTAACACTTATGAGAATTTGAAAAGGTGGGCAGGTATGAAGCAGCATCTTGGTGCCCAATTTGGGAGTAGTGGGACAAGGATATCAGCAACCCAAAAGCGTTTCATCCTCAGAGAAAAGCACAACCCAGCCTGCTACTTGGCCACTTGTAATGTGTGTGACTGTGGTAGTTTCATGGGTAAGAATGCCACCTAGTGGAATGGGGGTAGATGTGGGCAGTGATGAAAGCAGATCAAAACATAAATAAAATTATTCAGATTCTCTTAGAAATAAAAATACACAAATCATCACAATAACTGGAACAGTGGGGCCCAGAAGAACTGTCAGTGCAAGGATATGGCAACAACAAAGTCAACATGGCATCAATATACAAGCTTACCTGTGACACAACGGGTTTCCTTGGCTTCACAGTGAAGAAACACATCCTATCGCACTGCCAAGGACTTGCAAATTACCCATAAGGGTCAAGGTTCATGGTACTTACCCAAGGTTCCTGTGGATGCTAAAGTGCTCCCATAACTTTAGAATTATTCTACCATTTTCAGCATTGTTTCTCTTACTTAGTGGGGAAATGATGGAATGTATCTATCATAAGAAGTATGTAAAGGGAAAAATCTCTTTTGCCAAAAGTTCATATAAAGAAAAGTACAGAAAAATAACTTTTTTATTGAAACAAATTAATCCTTTAAATAGTTATTTGCTGGATATCCCAACCCACTGATTAGTGTTCTTAGAAAAAAGCTTTTAGGTACACAAAAACTCAAGTCAAAATTGTATTACCCTTATATTTACCTCTTTAAATATAAGCCAAATAGTGGCAAACACTACAGGGAAATACTCTATTTCCTCTAACATTAGAATGGAAGGAGGCCCCATTGTTCAAGCTCACACATAGCACATCTGAAAGCATGTGTGGGTTAAATTGCTGAGTTGGTCTGTATGATGCCAGTGACGCCCTCGCTTTCAATTCAATAAACTGGAGATAGTCAAACTTGACGTGGAGCTTCATGTAACTACACAGACTTCATGATGGCAAGAGTACTGTACACAGTTTGAGAAGCACATTCTTAACAAATACCTTTGAACCGTTCTGAAAGGCAAAGTAAACTTATTTTTCAGTTGAGCCAGGCAAAATCCTAGCCAGCATAACAAGAAAGCCTGTGGAATTCAAGAGGTAACACTGTTATGTGCTTTCAAACACCAGCACAATGACACAGCTCACGATATAGTTGGACAACCTCCATAACATCTTCCATCCAGACTGTGGCAAGTTTCTGACTGATCACTCTGTCCTCATTTGTCCCAATTGTCCAAACCTACACATTCTAGCCATGTTAATATTCTTGGAGTCTAACTCTGCCCATTTCTTATGCCCATTTCTCCTCCAACCACTGTTCAAAAGCCTTCACTGCTTCCAAACTGCCTATTCAAAAACAACTGAGATACCTCAGTGTAGTATTCAAGGTCCTTAAACATGTGACCCCAACCAACCTTTTCAAACATAACTGAAGTATTTCTCTCACAATGAGCCTGTGCTCCAGGCTCACTGTTCAAGTGTACATATACTTTCTCACCTCTCTAGCTGTGAAAAAAATCAAGTCACCACAAAAGGCCATTAGGATTATTCCCAAGTGCTGTAAAAAGCCTGCCCAGAAGAGAAGCATCCTCAGATGTGCCATCACATAACATTGTCTTTGGAAATACAGATCCATGGAGGATGAGGCAAGAGTTTACACATCTCAGTACCTGACCTGAATTATTTTAATGCTTGTCCTGGTACTGACTAGTCCACTGCTTCCCAAATGTTTTTGTAGTTTTGACATTTCATTGGTCCTACTTTTTTAAGAAATTGATAAAAACTCAGTGACCCTAACCTTAAAATGCTAGAACTTCAAAAAAAAAAAAAATAAAGCCAATTGAGAGGAATTTTGCTTTGAGAATTTTAGAGCAATTTTGTAAGATCCCATGAGACACCCTGGAATGCCCCCAAAATGGAGTTGAGAATCACTGTCTTGGCAGATATGTTTGCCTCTCCATGCTTTATTATTTCCACCTACAGAATGAGAACTAATGATGCTCCTGCTCTCTCCTAAGTCTCTCAGGCTGTATATTATGAGATACATGCTATATACAAAGAACTTTGTTTTCCCCAGAATGAAGGAGTCAAAAATAACCCAGATAAAACAATTTAGCCATAACCCCAAAATCCCCTTAGAAGAGTAAACATTCTAAATGTTGCCAACAAAATATGAGACACCATCGCATTATTTGACTAAACAAAAAGTTTCTTCAGGCTGCAGAAAGACATTTATGTTACTGAACTTTACATTTGGAGACCACAAAGCTTAGGAAGGTGCGCATCCAACATCCAAGCAGAATTGCCCCTGAGAAGGAAGTGGACTTCAGGCTGGATTTAGCTTGTGAACAGAGGAGTTCCTTCTGAGGTAGGGGTGAGAATGCAGGACTTTGAGAAGATAACTTGTCCCAATTTCAACTTGGTTCCCTGTTGAAATGTTTCTTTCTGCAGAGAGATTAGAAGTGAAGCGCTAGGAGGAGAAGCTGGAAAACAAGCATAAGGTTCCCTTGTCAGGAGTACATTTTGTCCCCACAAAGCTATTTTGTTTGCAGCCACAATTCAGCAAATTATTTTTGATAGAATTCTTTCATTGCAACTGTCTCTAAGAGGTTGAATTTCTCCAAGCAGCAGTCTGTGGATAATTCCAATATTAGACTGTAACTGTGACTACAAATAAGAGCTCTACAAGTCACCAGAGTCTCAGACCAAAGGGAAGGTGACAGACCATGCATGCTACTGCCCTGCCTCCAGACTGTACAAGAAGCCCATCCCAGGTAGACTGGGAAAGAGCCCAAGTTATTCCAAAAGGATTACAGGAAGGAATCCAAGAAGTGTAGACCTATCTTAGAGCCAGAAAAGACCTCTAGAGATCATTTGCAATAGCACTTTTGCAGAGGACAAAGGTCTGTGCTAATTTTAGGTAGGCCTAATGTTAAGACATCACTTGTTAAACTCAGATGAAAACAACTAATGTGAAATAAATAATACATGTGTACAATCCCAATAAGATTAAATAACTTTTTAGGATTCTATGACTAATTTTTACACATAAAAAAGGTTAGCATAATTAGTCAGTTAGCTAACCTGATAGTGCTAAATAGTCCCTCCTGCTTCTTAAGTATTTCTTCTTCCCTATCCTCTTGAGTGACTGCTTAGATGACTAGATGCCTCCAGCTCTTACCAGAATCGCAAGTAATTTTGACCTTTCAGAGGAAGAACCATGCCAAAGACCCAAAGAAGCCCTGGAGGGGTGGATCAACACTTGGTTTTCCTTAGGAAATTCCATGTGTTTAGAGGAGAGGGTCTAGATTAAACCAAACCTATTTTCAGAGCTGACAAGATATCCCAACAGGAAGCTGCAAGTTTCCCATATCAGAAGCTGGGCAAGACTAAACACACAGCATAGCTCTAGACTTCTGAAGACTTCATTGCTCTTCCCTCCTCAGCCATAGGAGATCAGAAGTTCTGGGTATCCCAGGACTCAGTGTATCGGCTGGCAGACAAGCATAAGGGAAAGCTATCCATCTCTGAAAGAGCTCTAAGTGCAAAAGCTAAAAGGCCATCTGTCTTGGACACTGAAAAGATTACTGTATTAGATGAAATGTGGGATTAGATCTCTCCCAGCCCTGGGACTCCAGAAAGAGTAAAGGAGGATGAAATGATCGAGGTCACACCAATTTCCAGTATGCTGCACTTTGAAATTTACAAATGACTTTCTCTCCCATTATTACAGTTGATCTTCACAACAGCCTTATGAAGCCAATGTTGTTAGGATGATGTTAGAGATGAGGAAATTTATGCAGAGAGGTGAGGCAGTGGCCCAAGGTCATGCAGCTGGTGAATAGTAGAGCTAAGATCCAAACACTCCTTTTATGGAAATGCAGGGCCTGTGAACAGAAGATAGCTTTCTGTTTTTCTGCAGCCCTATCACCCTTCCTGGAGAGCCTCCAGGATGAAGACCTTGCAGAAGACACAATCTGATTTTCTCTTGCAACTTTCTGCACAGCTGTGGAACATACAGTTAAGGGTGTCTGTGGCACTGTGGCAGAAAGCATGATAATTAGAAGAGTAAATTGTATTCTTGAGGGAGTTCCTCTTCCCTGGTAGATTCCTCAGCATGGAGCTCTCTATCTCCAAAGAAGGACATGGCTCCTGTGATTTATTTTGAGTGCATATGTCTGAGTCTTTGAGAAGTAAATGAAGGATTATTTGTGTTTTACTAGAACAATTAACATAACAAGGGGAAATAATTTTGAGTAGCATCACTACTGTGGGCTTCTAACGACCAGAAAGTAGCAATACCTCATTCATTCAGACCCCCAAAGTACAGAAGTTAGGATTGATCTCTGTCTTTGCAGTATCTATGAAAAACTAGTTTTCTAACCTAATTAATCTGGTACTAACTTAAATAATTCCTTATCTTGTCTACCATAAAACAGACATCAGGGAAATGATGCAATAATGTAACAGTCTCCCTCAGTTTCAGTCATATTTGTTCACCTTTAAGAGTTTTTCTTCTTGAAGAGCAGTTACAAGTCTATCTGAAAAGGAATCTTCTAAAACATCTCCCTTCAGCAATTACTTCAGTTCATGAAGAAGAGATTGTCTGCAAATACTTAGGGTAAAGGTGGACTTCTGATTATGAATGTGATGGAGTGGCTTGTAGTAGACTAATGCTGCCACTGAGAATAATGAGAAAAGCCAGATAAAAATTTTAAAACGTCTGTTTGAGGTCACTAGAGCGTGATGAGACAACAAGGACTTCAGAAAAGAGAGGCAATGACAGTCTGCAGCCATTTTTTTTCCTCAGAATGTTTGCTGATTCTGGGTATGAGATAAATGGGCGAGGATATAAGCAAGAGCATGGATTGAGGGCCTCTACTAAGAGGAGAGAAATGAGCAGAGCATTGAGTAGTCTCTTGGAGATGGAGAAAAAAATATTAGAGGCTTAAAAAGCCAGGATTCTGGTGAAAGAAAGAGGGGGAACTGAGCCCGATATTCTGCCAGTTTTTTACTCAAGATATTTACTGAACTCTGAAACGGCATTAACCAAAGAACTTCTTTTTTAAAAAGTTGACTGCCAAACTAGAATTTTATACCCAGCAAAAATATCCTTCAAAAAAGGAAGGCAACATTTTAGGCAGCAGTACCATCATAGTTTTGAATCTCCCTAAATTTGAATCCCCCACTTTAAACAGATAAAGTGCTAGAATAATAGAACAAACACACATAAACAACATCTACAGCAAAAGTAGGTAAAAAGGTATCGTAATGAAACCCAAAACATGACCAGGTAGAGATAATCCAGTAATAGCTACAAAACAGTATAGTGTCAACATCTGCTAAGAGGAAGTGGAAGGAATAAATAAAAGCATGTGAAATACCAGAAAATAGGAATATCCCAAAATAGTCAACATGTACTTACTACAGAACACAGCAGAACATTTTAGGAACAACAGTCACAAGAAGGAAGCATTCCGCACACTCCAGTGTATGAGTAACTACAAAGGTTTTGAGGGGCTGAGCAGTCTGAGCTTAAGGAAATCCAATTCATCAGCTAAGACATAGCCTCCACTCTGGGATACAGTAAGATGGAAGAAACATCATTCCCATAGTTAAGACAAAAACAAGCCAGACTAACTTCAAATGCATAAATGTTTTTACTGCATTGGAGAGCAGAGTTTACAGAGCAGCAAACTTGCCCAAAATATGATGAGATACAGTCCCTAAAGGAGGAGAGGAGCTATGAGTAATCACTTACCTGGGGTAAGCTTACCAAAAAACACTAAGAGTTCAGCTAGAAACACTGATGAATTGGTGGAGGCAGATCGTGTACTGGCAGGACAGTCTGAAGCCTCTGAGGGCCTCAGAGACTGGGGGAGTTTGCACTCTATTGCAGATTTTTTCTCCAGGAATTCTACTGGGTTCTTTCTGAAAAGATTAGAAACAGCCCTAAGAATGGACCATTGAGATGCAGATCTTGGAGAGAGAAACATTAGCCATGCAGGAGGGATAAGAATCTCTACCCCATGCATTTCCCCTATCTCCCCTAGAGTGGGGAAAAGACTTTCTCTGTGGAGAAAGGACACCAACTCCATTACCTCTAGGGCAATTGTAGAGATTCACTGCAGCTGGGAGAAGGTAAAATGAAAAAAACTACTCCTGGGGGAAAGGCAGAAATATGCACTGGGCCCAGAATCACACAAGAGGGAAGACTTGAGGCCATATCATGGACTTGGCACCTAAGACTAATAAGAAGAACAATAGAAAATGCCCCCCTCCCAATTCCCCACTTCACTAAGCAAACAAATTCAAGTAACTAGTAACAACAGAATAGTACCAGGAAAATAACAGAAGAGGAAGAAGAGCAGGCAAAAAACCATCAGAGGCACAGTATCAAGGGAAGACCTAAAGCTCAGTGTGGAAGACACTGCTCTGGAAAACCAACTCTAACGCTAAGCACAAGGAATCACTACAGGAATTCGAAGCCTGAGTGTAGACAGAGCAACAGCCTCAAACCCAATTCAACTCCTAACAAGGTTAACTCAAAACTCTGCTCTAAAGACCCAGCAGAAAGAAATATATACCCATTTCCAGGCATAAAAACTTTTCACCTCAGTCTCTATTATCCTACACAAGATGTCTGGCTTCAAACAAACAAATGAGAAGTAAAAACGCACAAAAAGGCAAGAAAAGTCACACTCCCAAGAAACAAAGTGATCATCTGAGCCAGAATCTGATATGACACAGACACTGGAGCTACCTGACAAGGAATTTTGAATAATTATGGTTAACATGTTAAAGGCTCAAATGGAAATGGTGGATATTATGCTAGACAAGCAGGTAACTGCAGTAGAAAAATGCAAAGTAAGAAACAACAAAATAGAAATGCTTGAAGTAGAAAGCACAGTAGCAGAGATAAATAATACCTTCAATGGGCTCACCAGTAATCCCAACACAGCCAGTGAAAGAATCTGTGAACCTGAAAATCAGTCAACAGAAATTACCCAAATTGAAACAGAAAGAAAATTTAGAAGAATATCTAAGATAATATAAAACAGAGGGATTGGAGATTGTTTCATTTTTATTTTTTATTTTATGACAACATAATGGGTGAGAATTTCCCAAAATTAAATGAAAGTACCAAATCACAAATACAAGAAGTTCAAAGCCCCCAATAAACCTCCCATTGGCATATCAGACTACTGAAAACAAAAGATAAGAGGAAATCTTGAGAGCAGCCAGAGAGAAAAAGAAACTTTATATAGAGGGAAAAAATTAAAAATTACATCAGATATCTCATCAGAAACCATGCAACTCAGAAGTCTATACCCAGAAGATATCTAAAAATTTTTAAGGTGCCATTGCTGGTGCCAGTGTAAACTGGTGCAGCTACTTTGGAAAACACTTTGGTAGTTAGTTCCTTAAAATGTAAAACACAGTGCACTCTAGTTCTGATGTAAAAGGTATAGTAACCTGATGACATGGGAGCAGTTTCACATTTTAAAAAAAGCATCACCTTGAACAAAATAGAGAATGAATAGTATTATACAAATACTGTATCTTAAATAGTCTATTCAACCTCTTCTAAAATAGTTTAAAGAAACATTTTTTTAAATGTTAAATATAAGTTTACCATGTGAACTAGAAATTTCACTTCTAGGTTATAAGTAAAATGAAAACATGTCCACGCAAAGACTTATAAGCAAATGTTCATAAAAGCATTATCCATAACAGCCAAAAAGTGACAACTATTCAAGTGCTCATCAACAAGGAAACAGATAAACAAAACATGGTACATCCATGCCATAGAATGCTATTCAGCAATATAAAGGGACAAAATACTGATACATGCTACAACATGGATGAACCTCAAAAACATTATTTTAAATGAAAGAAGCCAGATACAAAACACTCTATATTGTATATGAAATTCCAAAGAAGGCAAATCTATAGGCATAGAAAGTAGATTAGTGGTTGCCTGGGGTTGAGGGTGGGAAGGTGATTGACTTATGGTATGAGAGATCTTTGGGGTGAAGACAGCATTCTAAAAGCAGATTTGAGTGATGGTTGCACAACTCTGTAAATTTACTAAAAATCACTCAACTGCACCCTTAAAAAGGTGAATTTTACAGCATGTAAATTATATCTCCATAAGGCTAACTTTTTAAATGAAAGAGAAATAAAGACTTTCTCAGGAAAATAGAATGATAGAAATCATAGCCAATAGTCATATTCTACAAGAAAATTAAAGTTTTTCAGGCTGAAGAAATATATTAGGATGAAACATGGATCTTCACAAACAAATCAAGAATGCTAAAAAGAAATAAATGAAGGTAAAATAACATTGATTTTTCTTACATTTAATTGACCTAAAAGATAACTGGCTGTCTAAAGCAAAAACAGTAGCAAAATATTGTGCCAGAGTAGCTATAGTAACACCAGACAAAAACTTCAGAATAAAGAGGAAAATTATACAATAAAGCGGTCAACTCTCCAATAAGTTATATAACAGAGCTTAAAAATACATCTTGTAGTAACCTTTAATGAAAAAGAATATGAAAATGAATATATATGTATATATATGCATGATTGGGACATTATGCTGTACATCAGAAATTGACACATTGAAACTGACTATACTTTAATAAAAAATAATACTGACAATAAAACAAACAAAATAACAAAAAACAAAATAAAGAATCAAAAAAAAATCAGACAAAAATGGGTACTACTGA
Source organism: Camelus bactrianus (assembly GCF_048773025.1). Lineage (NCBI taxonomy): Eukaryota > Metazoa > Chordata > Mammalia > Artiodactyla > Camelidae > Camelus > Camelus bactrianus. Next base: position 113,867,055 of record NC_133575.1, on the reverse strand, counting down.
AAGGAGAAAAAGAGAAATACACAGTTACAATCAGAGAATTCAACACTCTTCTCTCAGTAACTGATAGAACATATAGGCAGAAAATTAGTAAAGTTGTAGTTTACTTGAACAGCACTATCAACCAATCTGACCTAATTCACATGTACGTGTGTGTGTGCATGCACATGTGTGTGTGTATAAACTCCACTCAACACATTATTCTCAATTGCATGTGGAACATTCATAATGATCAAACATGTTGTGGGCCATTAAAAGAAAAAAACTCCAATGAATTTTAAAGAATAGTGATCATTAAAAGTATGTTTTCAGACCATACTGGAAATCGATAAAAGAAAGATATCTATAAAGGACAATGTTAAGAGGATGAAAAGACTAATCACAGACCAGGGGAAAAAATTCTCTGTAAATCACATTTCTGAAGAAGGACTTGTATTCAAAATATATAAATAACTCTCCAAATTCAACAACACAATAATCAAGACAGTGTGGTACTGGAAGAGGTAGAGACACACAGATTAACAGAATAGAGAACATAGAAACAGATTCATACAAAGATGTTCGATTGATTTAAAGCATCACCCAAAAAAAGTAAAAACTGATAAATTGTACCTCATCAAATCTTAAAAAATTTGCTTTGTAGACCCTGTAAAGTAGATGAAAAGACAAGTTATAGACTGGGAAAAAATTTTGCAAATTATATATCCCACAAAAGACCTGTATCTAGAATATATAAAGAACTCTCAAAACTCAACATCTAAAAAACAAAATCCCATTAGCACATGGCAAAAGATATGAAGAGACATTTAACCAAAGAGGATATATAAATGACAAATAAGCACATGAAAAGATATTCAACATTGTTAGCCATACAGGAAATACAAATGAAAACCACAATGAGATATTACTACAAGTCAATCAAAGTGGCTAAAATAAAGAATTGTGACAACACCAAATGCCAGTGAGGACGCCAAGAAAATGGATCACTTATATACACTGATGGTTAAAATATAAAATGGCACAGCCACTCTGGAAAATTGTTTGGCAGTTTCTTTAAAAGCTAAAAATTAACTTACAAGATGTCCCAGAAATTGCACTTTGGGGCATTTATTGCAAAGAAACGAAAACTTATGTCAGTGCAGAAACTTGAATGTTCATAGCCACTTTATTTGTAATAGTCAAAAGCTGGAAGCTACCAAAAGGTGCGAATGGCTAAATTGTGCTACATCCATACTATGAAATACTATCTAGCTGTAAAAAGAAACAAACTATTGATACAGGCAACAACTTGAATAAACTTCCAGGAAATTACGCTGAGTAAAAAAAACAAAATCCAAATCCGGTATCAAAAAGTTACATACTATATGTATAACTGAATCACTTTGCTGTACACCTGAAACTAACATTGTAAATCAACTACACTTCCATAAAAATTTTTTAAAGTTACATACTATAGTATGAGTCCATGTATACAACATTCTTAGACTAACAGAATTACAGAGATGAAGAACAAAATAGTGGATTCCAAAGGTAAGGGATGTGGGGTAGGAAGCGGGGAGGCTATATACAGTATAAAAGGGTACCAGTGAGGTGTGATGATCATGTAGTGATGGTACAATTCTGAACTTTGATTGTGGTGGAAGTTACACAAAGTTACACATGTGATAAAATTTCATAGAACCACACACACACACACACACACACACACACACACACAAAATCAAGCATGTGTAACTGGTGAAATATGAATAAGCTCTGTGAATTGTACCAATGTCAGCTTCCTGGTCTAACATCCTACTTTAGTTATGCAAGCTGTTCACACTGGGGGAGGCTGAGTGAAGGATGCATGCAACCTTTTCATAGATTTCTTTGCAACTTCCACTGAATCTATAATTATTTTAAAATAAAGTTTAAAAATTTAACAATAAGAAAATAAGGACTTCAAAGTAACACAACACTGTAAATCAACTATACTTCAAAAAAGTTGTAATTAAAAGAAGAAAAAAAGCACCTTTAGACTCGAGTTTGAGAAGTACAAAGTTTTATTGGAACACAGACATGCCCATTCATGGTTGCTTAAGAAGAGAAAAAAGAAGAGAAAAGAAACACAACTATTTTTCAAATGGCAAAAGATCTGAACAGAAAATTCACCAAAGAAGTTATATGGATGGCAAATAAGTACATGGAAAGATGCCCAACATAATTAATCATCAGAGAAATGCAAATTAAAACCACAATGAGATGCCACTATACACCTCAGAATGGCTAAAAAAAACCAAAAAATAAAAATAAAATTTAAAAACCTAGCAACACCAACTGCTAGCAAGGCTGTGGAACAACTGGAACTCTCACACAGTGCTGGTGGCAATGCAAATGGTGCAACCACTCTGCAGAAGTTTGGCAGGTTCTTATAAAGGTAAACATTCACTTACCAGGTAACCCAGCAATCCTGCTCCTGGATATCTACTCATGAGAAATGAAAAATTATTTCACACAAAAACCTGTATATAAATATGTATAACAACTTCATTCATAATAGACAAAAACTGGAAACAAGCCAAATGTCTCTCAACTGGTGAACGGATAAACAAAATGTGTACATCTATACAATAGGACTCCTACCCAGCAACAGAAAGGAGTGACCTGCTGATACACACAACCACATGAATGAATCTCAAAGGCATTTTGCTAAGTGAGAGATGCCAGACCCAAAACACTACACACCATACGATTTCATTTACTTGACAATCTGGAAAAGGTAAAACTACAGGGATAGCAATCAGAACAGTGGCTGCCAGGGTTTAGGAATAGGCGAGGGGAAGAATACAAAGAGGCAGCACCAGGCAATTTGGGAGGTGATGGAATTCTTCTGTATCTTGATTGTAGTAATGGATACACAACTCTGTGCTTAGCCCAACGTCATGAAATTGTACACCATAGCAGTTTTCTCTATATAAGTAAATAAACAAACCAAAATAAGATCTCCCTGCACACCCGCCTAAGTGACAGCATGTGCTACCAAGGATGGAGAGCAACTGGAACTCACACATTGCTGGTAGTAGTGTAAATTACTACAGCCACTATGGAAGGCTACTTGGAAATATCTGCTAAAACCAAACATATGTACATCCTATAAATCATCAATTCCACCTCTAGACATACATGCAGCAGAAACATATATTTACCAAAGAAACAAAATACAAGGATATTCATAGCAGCTTTATTTGTAATAGCAAGAACCTGGAAACTATGCCAATGTCTGCCAACAGTGGAATGGATAAATCAATCAAAGCACAGTCATAACATGGAATGTTGTGTGGTGATGAGAATAAAGGAAATACTGCTCACATGACAAGATGGATGAATCTCACAAACAATATGAAGTATAAGAACCCAGACAATAATAAGAGTACATATTGCAGGATTCTGTTTATGTAAAGTAATCAAAGATGTTATGTCAGAATAGTGGTTACCCTTGGGCAGAAGTTGTAACTTGGAAGGGATCACAAGGGAGTTCTAGTAATGTTCTATTACTTAATATAAATGCTGGTTACCGGTGTGTTAACTTTGTGAATAGCCATTAATCTGTTCACTTAATATTTGTGAATTTTTCCTGTTTGCAAAGTATACTTCCATTTAAAAAGTTCTAAAGTTTTTTTAAAATTTAGGTTTGCTGATCAAAGATTCTTTGATTCCTAAGGAAAGGAGTTAGAATCATACATGAAAACTTGTCATTGATTTGACATATCTGACTCAATGACTAGACTTTCCCACAGACTAGTTTCTAGCTCCACATACTGTGAACCTTGGTTCTCCTCCAGTGTCAACATACTTCTGGTACCTAGTGCTGTAAAGCACAGTGACACCACAGTGTACCCTCCAGCCTCAAGCCTCTTGTCCTGATGCTGTGTACGTTGGCACAGGAAGCAGTAGTATTCCTGGAAGCCAGTACTAGGGATGACAATTTCCAGATAGTGCCTTTGGACAGCTGTGCGACACAGCAGGCCCTTAATCTCCCCTCTCACTCAGACTCTCCTTACACTGGATGGAGCACCGGCCGCAGGCGAGGGAACAGAGCTGACTCTGGTTGCCATCATAAAGTATACCCTGTGAAATGGATACTCTTGATTCTAGTGCGACAGTACCCCCTGTAATCTGAAGGAAGATGTGGACCTGCTCACAGACAAACAACACAATTCAGAACTCCTGAGTCACACTTCACTGGCGCTGGAAGGGGCCAAAATGGTCAAAGCAACGAGGCTGAGCCCCTTGCCCTGTGGACAGGGGACAAGACACGTAGCAAAGAGACTTGGCCAAGAGCACGCGCAGGGCCCAGGTCCAGCCCTGCATCTCAGGAGCATAACTCAGGGCAGCAGGCCCACAGCCTGAGCACCAGGGTGCCAGTCCTGAGTTCCCACTCTGCTTGGTGACCATGCCAACTCTGGGTTGGCTGAACCTCTGTTCAAATTCCAGCTCTCCCCTAGCCAACTCAAAGAGGTCAGCCAAGTCCCTCAGCCTCTGTGCCCTCGGTGTCCTCATCTGTCCAGTGGCTATAACAGCCCCTGCTTACCAGGTTGATTCAAGGACCAAAAGAGAGATGTGGGCAGCACCTTCGCTCCACCTCCTCTGCCTGGACTATTCTTCCTCATCACCACTGACCTTCTGTCCTTCAACCGAAAGCTGGCTTCTTGAGAGTGGACTCCTGTATCACCACCTTCTAAACCCCGCCCACTCTTCAGTGCACAGCTCAGAGCCTGCCGGCCAACCTCCAGAGCCTCCCTGATATCCCAGAGAGACGCATCCCGGACCCTCCTGAGGACTCACAGCACTTCAGACAGCTCTTTCTGCGGAGAGTGTCTGGTCCTGCCTCAAATGAGATGACTGACATACACGTCTTGCTTACCCGTCCAGCACACGCTGACTCCACGGCAGGGCCTGTCTCATCCATCTGCCAAGTCCAGACTGGCAGACAGCCGACGAATGCGAGATGAACTGGACAGTTTATCGCCATCAGCAGTCAGCATCTAGTCAGTGTCTCCTCCGGCAGAGGCAGGCTCTGGGGACAGCACAAAGGTGACCAGGGTCGTTACCCTCAGAGGGATTCCAGTCTAGCTGGGGTAACAAGGCACACACGTATTTACACACAACAAAAACTGCCCAAGGTGACCTTGCACAGAAAGAGTACTATAGACAGGGTTCTGGAAGGTTGTCAGGAAGAAGGGCTTGGGGGTAGAAGGTGTGGCCACAACCAAGGAGGCCAGGGAGGGCTGCCTTGAGGAAGGCTGTGTGAGGATTACAGCCTCATGAGGCATACAGAGTGATGGCTGAGCCCGGGCCCATTCAGTGCTCACAGTCATAAAAGCAGTGGGTTGAGGACCGTTTTCATTGTCCTTGTTTGACTGATGGGGAAACTGAGGCCAGAGAGGTTCAGGCACTTGAATGCCAACCTTTGGGAGCCGGGGGCTGCCCTGGGCAAAGCTGTGTTTTAGGAAGAGTGGTTATGCTACAGGGAAGGCCCAAGGGGGCCGGAGAGGGGTTAGAAATCTGCTTGTGTCCTGTGAGCAAAGGTCCCAGCTTTAAGAGAGCCCAGGAAACACCAGAAGAAAGGGATAGTCTTCCAGAAACTTCTCCTTAAAGAGTCTATCTGTGGCTCTACTTCTCGCTGCTGATTTGGTACCAGGGGTTGGGGAGGGGAACTGAGTGGGAGGGGGTGGCTGGGAAAAGAGATTCTTGTGCTTTGTAACAGGTATCCGAGGAAGGCTCATACACAGACCCTCTAGATGCACCTGTGGGGAACTGAACGTTCTGGGGAAGTGATGGGAAGGCAGTGCATTCTTTTTCAGGCCTCCTCAAACACTGGGCTCCAGCCTCACCATCTCTAGCCAGAAGCTATGCCTCCCTTCTTGGAGATTCCAGAACTTAGGCGCTGTGCCTTTCTTGAGGCCCCTTGCACTTTCCACCTGTCTGTGAGTCTGTGAGCAAGTTGCCTGTCTTCTCCATCTTTGTAGACCCAGTGCCTGGTACAAGAGAGTGAAGGGATCAAGGAATGAAAGAAGGAATGAGGGCCACCAATAGCCACTGACAGTTATTGAAAGACCAGTCACCAGACTGTCAGCTTTCAGAGGAGGGGAACATTGGGCACACTCCTTCTGTGTTTCCCACATGCCTGATGCTAAAGAAGCCCATTGACGAGCCCTTGGAACACACATCTACTAGACTGTTCTCATCAATTGAGCACAAAAGGAACACTTCTGTGTTCTGAACCAGCCTACCTGGCATTCAGTCTTTCCTCGCTTTCACAGATGCACATGCCACCTCTGCCTCCATGGGAAAACTTTCATCCTTCTTAATGATGGGCTGGGCAAAGCCACAAAGGACCTGCCACTCTTCTGCCATATTCCACGTAGGACACATGACACTTAAACACACTGGCTACTCTAGCAACTGAGTTCTTTGTCTCCTTGCTAGAATGGGCCCCCCACCTTAGCCATGAAATTCCTGAACAGAAACAGAAAAAGACTGACAAGCAAAGCCCTATAGTCTGTCAAAGCAGTTGGTCTTCTGAGACACATCCCAGCAAAGAGTGCAGAAGGGAGAGCACTCTACCAACAATGAACTTGGGACACTCAACCCAAAGTTGGATAGAAAGGATGGAGGCCATTTACATGAAGGCTTCTTTCTAGCTACCACATCATTAAGATTATCAAGAAAGCACACCGATCCCAGACACACTGACAGTTGTCCACAATTCTAAACTCTCACTTAGAACGTGGTGGAGACAGGCCTTGGCCAGGGTTTGAAAGCAGGTCACTTGTTTCTGCCAGAAGTTCCCTTAGAAAAGTGTCCACTAACTCTCAAAATTAGACCTCCTTATGATTCAGACTGCAGCCGAACCAAAGTGGAACCCCCCTTAATTGCATGGATAATTCAATAGCTTCTTAACCCAAATTGTGCTCTTTACAAAATATTTTACAGATGCCAGATACTCAGAGTTGGAACAAATACTTGCTGTCTCCTTCATATCCCAGAAGGTCAGTTTCCACATGTGCAGAATTGAGGATTTTGCCCTCAGTAGAAACGTTCATTTTACACAAATGTTCAATGTATGATATAATCACAGTATCAGTAAGTAAAGAACTCAAAATTAAAGGATGAGAAAGTTAAAAGGCATTCTGTGATCAGACCCTTGCTCTTCAAAAGGCTATCCATGGACCAGTCACTTAGGCATCAACTGGGATCTGGTTAGAAGTACAGAATCTCAGGTCCACCCTGAAACTTCTGAATCAGGAGCTGCATTTGACAAGATCACTGAGGGATTTGAATGCACCTTAAGGTTGGAGACCTAGATCCCTGGTTTTCAAACTATGTCTTGTGGCAGGCTTCATGAGCCTCTATGAGGAATGGGCAAGGAAGAGATTGGGAAGAAGGAGGGGAGTGGGGACCGGGTTTTACTTTAGGCGGGCAGCCTGCCTCTGATCTGCTTGGGAGGTTGAAACTCCAGCCAGACCAAGATATTCCATGGCCACAAAGGTTTGAGAAGCACTATTCTAGACCACTTATCTAATTGTGTACATGACACAACTGAGATCTTTCAAAGAGCATAAGGGAATTTTACCAAGATTGCCTCAAAATCCCTTGATCTCGGTTACAGAACTCTGAAATTTACAAAGCCTGGGAATCAAGAAAAAGCTTCCTAGTCAGTGCTGATTGGATAGCTTCCAACCTGCAAAAGTAGAAGCAAAGACTGAGAGCCTGGGCCCCACCAGGAGAGGATAGGATGTGCAAAGCTGAGCCCTGGCAAAGCCCTGGGAGGTGAGCAGCATTTTGTGCCACCTGGTTTTCGGGAGAGGACAGACAACACACACATAATAAATGCCAAGGCCACACAGGAGGAGAAGAGCTGACTCCAAACCCACATCCTGGGTCCCAAAGTCCAGGCTCTAGACCCCCTCATTCCACCCCTTCTTGAGCACACAGCCCACAGCCCCTCTGTGTGCCATATACATTGACCCAGCCTGTGAGCTAACTGGACACACAGCCACTCAAGAAAGGGAACACATTCACCCTCGCAGATCCATGGAACACAAACACTGAGCTCCCATGCCAGTGCCTAGGGATAAGCCCTATGCGTGGAAAATGCAAACTCGGTTGCTATAACCTTGTGGTAGTGAGCATTAGGAATCTATCTTAATATCCATTGTTATGTATCTGACATCTCTCTGACTTGGGAAAGTTAGAAAGATCAAGAAGGCAGGGATGGTCAGAGGAGGAAAAGAAGAAATACTCTACAATATATCGACATATTAGTTTTATGGCCTCATTTTTACACTCATAGTGCATGGAGCTTTCTGCCATGGGTGCTCTCATCACCGATCACCTTTAATTAAAAGTGTATATATATATATATATATATATATATATATATATATATTATGGAAAACTACTCAGCCATAAAAAAGAATAAAATAATGCCATTTGCAGCAACATGGATAGAACTAGAGATGATCATACTAAGTAAGACAAAGACAAATAATATATGATATCACTTATATGTGGAATCTAAAAAAATGAGACAGCTGAACTTGTTTACAAAACAAAAATATACTCACAGACATAGAAAACAAACTTATGATTGCCAAAGGGGAACGGGGAAAGGGATAAATTAGGAGTTTGGGATTACAAGATACAAACTACTATATATAAAGTAGATAAACAAGGTCCTATTTTACAGCACAGGGAACTACATTCAGTATCTTGTAATAATTCATAACAAAAAAGAATACGAGAAAGATTTTACATATATAATATATTTATTATATATATAATATATACACGTATAACTTTATCACTATGCTGTATATAAGAAACTAACACATCATTGTAAATTAACTATACCTTAATTTAAAAAAAGGTGAAGTTGGATGAATTGGCCAGCAGATGGCACAATGAGCAAGCAGCATCAAATTAGCATCAAACCCTAGCTAGTGTCATTTCAGGCACGAAGCTGGCCCCTTTCCTAAAGCCCTCTCCAAGTATCTTGGGAACACTCAAGCTGGGCGATACAACATGCCAAGGCCACCTTCCAGCATTGTCTTTCTTCACTGCCTACCCGCCTCCTTCAAAGGCAGCAGCTCCAGAGGCAGTAGGCGAGGGAAACCACACTGCTAAACCCCTCCTGGTCCTGGAGGCTGTCACAGCTCCGGCCATCGGGGAGTTGGTCTGGGCAAATCCGCACCATGTCTTCCTTCCCTGGGTTGTCAATAGCAGCCACTCTGCTCAATCTGGTCCACTCAGGGTGCCACAGGGGGCAAATCTATGTTCTGGTGGGAGCCAGCCCTCACCCTCACCCCCACCCCAGCAGTAATCCTCAAAAGATAAAGACCTAACGTCATCTCTCCAAAATTCCGTCTAAAGTCAGGAAGGAGAATTGGAAACCTCATCACAAGCCAGGAGAATGAGGCGGCCTCCAGAGTGGGACGCATATGCGCAGCTCAGCAAGGACAAGGAAGGCAGTTTCTGGGACACACAGGGCTACATCTGACTCACCCATGCACCCCTCTGGTCTACCTGCTGCCTGGCCAGTGGTAGGTACACTCAGGATTGTCAAATCACTAACCAAATGAGTGAATCATCGAATTCTTCTCAGGGAAGAGAAGTTTGCCTCTATAGAGTGGTCTCTGAGTTGGACCCAATCTAGTTTCCCAGCCACATCTCCCATGGGCATGTTCCACAAACATCTTGTCTCAGTTCCCTGAGTGTGTCTGGTCCTTCTCCCATCTCCCAGCTAAGGAGACACTTTTTACTTCAAAACCCGCTCAAACGGCCCTCATCTCTGAGGCCTTCCGCAGCCCCTTGCTCTGTCAGCAGTTCCCCACTCTTCACGTTCACCAAACCTTATTCGGTCTCGTTTCAGACTGTGGTTTACAGGTCTCCTGGAAGGTGGCCCCACACCCCCTAGCCCTGAGCGATGCAGAGGTAAGTGAACACCTGTGAACTGCACCATCAAGAAGCCTCTTACAGGACCGGCATCCGCGGACTTCAGTGTGCTTTGCATTATGAAGTTTGGTGCCCAGATCTGCCCTCTCCCATCAGGCTGCATTCACACCCACGCTCACAGATGGCTGGCAGCAAAAGCCCTTCCCAACCCAGCGGTTGTCTGATGCCCCAGAGGCCAGAGCACCTCCCTCCAGGCAGGCCGCAGGGCAGAGCGCCGTTGCGCCCGGCAGAGGTGGCTAGAGCCCTGTGCGCTCCGCTTAGCACGCAGCCACGCCTCGGGCACCGACTCTGGGTGTTGGTTCTCCCGGTCGGTCCGTCTGCATCGCAAGGCCTCGGGCACTGCGAGGGCCTGACCACTGGGCCCACTGCGGGGGCCTCTAATGCCCACCCGTGCTCTGCAGCTCCCGCACGGGCTGACAGGAAATGTCAGGTGGACACCGCAGGCTGAAGGGACACCCTGCCCACCCTGCCCCCTCAGTGGATGCAGGTCCCCAGCGAGCCGCTGGCATCCTAACTCCCTCCGAGGACCAGCTTCCCGAAGGGCCCAGCCTGAGATGCTTGGTTCTGGAGGGGTCCAAAGAACAGGTGGGGAGATGGGGTCTTGGTGAGGGACTGTCACCCCCACCCCACTGGTCATGAGGACCCCCATCCTGGGGGGAGGCGGTGTGCAGAGAGGCCTGGGCACAAGGTCACAGCCCAGCTGCTAGAACTTCCACGTCAGAACACTTGCTGGGCTGGCAGGTGGAGAGGAATGTCCCGGCAGGTGAGAAGGCCCAGATGTGGGGAATGTGCCGGGAACAGACAGCGACATCTCTGCTGTGCCGATCGCAGAGGGACGAGCAGCTGAGGGGCAAGGATACGGCGGGAACCAAGGGTGCCCCAGAGTCTCCTCCATAGCTTACAGAGCAGCCCCGTCTCAGGCAGCAGCCACAAGTCCAACCCAGGATTGACAGAAGGGGCCGAACCTCAAAGACGGCTGAACGCTCGACCAAGGCAGGACCGTCAGGCCAGCAGCAGAAGCTGCCTGGGAAAGCCTGCACCCCTGACACAAGGGACAGGGAGCCTAGGAGAAGGTCCCGGAAGACCTGACTCCCCAGTGTCTCTGAAACTCCTGCGCCAGAAGTAGCAGTCCACCCCCACGGAGCTCGTGCACCCACCTCACCCCCAAGGGAGCAAAACAGGACCCGCGTCTTCCCCCACAGGGGCCCTGCGTCCCAGGAGACGGGGTGACCAGCTGCCCCGGTTTGCTGCGGGCCCTGCAGCGCTACATCCAGGAGAGACCAGGAAGACCGGGAACAGGTGGTCACCCGCCTGCCAGGCCTCCACCGCACAGCACAGGTGGGGGTGCTGGCCCGGGTCAGGGAGGAAAGGGATGGCCCCTGCCCCGCAGGAACTGCAGCAGGGGTCTCCAGGTGACACTGAGCGGCCAGAAGCCAGGGGCTATGATGATGGACACCAGTGACCAGGAGACCTGACCCACAGAGCAGGGGAGGTGGCCAGGACAACACGGCCTCCTGGGGGCTCGAGGGAGGAGCAACCAACCAAGGCACAGCCCAGAACAGATACTCAAAAGAGCAAGAACGGACAGTGGGAGGCTGAGGGCAGTCACCCCAATAAATGAATTGTGATCCCTTGCCCAGGCTCTGCCCCTGAGCCAGTTTTCAGACCTGGAACCGACTAGGGAGGTGGCCGGGTCCATGGGGGAAGGACATTACAGTACTGTGGCAGGAGACACAGGAATGACCCCCCAGCCCTTCCCAAAGGGACCTCGGGCTCTGCACCGGGCGACCCAACACTGGGAAATGGGACAACCAGATAGTTCGAGGCCGTTGGACACAGGGCCCAACTCAACACAGGTATGGGAGACTCAATCAACTCTGTCTCTGCAGCCACCCCAGGACCCGTGCTGGAGGTTCTGAGCAGCGGGTGTCACTTGTCTGAGGGACGCTGGGCCATTCCCGAGGATGTGTCACGTGGTCTTGAGCAAGAGAGCCTGGAATCCAACATCCTCCAGAATGAAGTGTGGGGTTAGTCAGATGTCTTCTGAGGAACCTTTCAGAACTTGGGATAACAGTTGATGCCAAGTGAAAAAACGTAAGAGAGAACGTTAACACTGCATGAACTCAAGTGAGTAAAGGGAAAATGCCGAGAAAAAGAACGGGGAAATATGCCCCAACTGTGAACGCTTCTGCCTCCGGGCGATGCCTTATGAGCGTCTTTGGTCCTGACTCTTCACATCCTTTCTGCACTTTGCAAAGTCCCCATGGCGAGTACACAGATACACTCAAGAGGTGGCTGAACGGGTCCTCTGCCCAGAGCACATCAGTCTGCTCGTGCAAGCCCTGCAACCACGGTTAGGGGACGGCAACTCGTGCTCCAGACCCCCACCCCAACTGAATCTAGCAAACAAGTAAGCTGGGCCCGTTTGCTTGGCCGCAGCATGGTGTCAGGAAGCCCCTCGTCCGGCTGTGGAGGGCCTGGCACCCGGGTTGGGGCTTCTCTGCTCAGAGACCGAGGACGGTAAGGAGCACGAAGTCAGGAGAGCTTAGGAGTGATGGAGACACAGAAAGAGCATCTCCCGCCTCCGTGGGAGGTGGCAGAATGGTCTGTAACATGAGTGCGGGCGGGGCAGCGCCAGAAGTGCCCAGACACGCCTCTGGCTCCCACTCTGTGTGCCAGGGTCCGTGTGCAGGCACCACGGGACCAGCAGCGGCAACGTCTCCGCCCACATCGGCAGGTCCCCTGTGGTGCAGCTTCTCCCCGAGGCCTTGGAGAGTCATGAAGACAAAAATCAGAAATACGTACAGATCTCAGGCTGGACCACACAATCTGGGCCGTGTGAAGAGGGCCTTGGCCAACCGGAGCTTGGAGCTGCCAGGGGACACAGCGGAAGCCGGGGACAGGGCCTGCAGATTAGAGACGGGCCAGAGGGGCGGGAGGTAAACCAGGAGAGTTGGGGCAGAAGAAACAAGGCTTGCTGTCTTCCCACAGCTGCACGGCTGCCCCGGGCTTCTCCCGCGTGAGTCCAGGGCATGGAACTGAAGCCAGGCGGTAACCGACTGACTTACACAGACAGGAAGGAGCCCTTTCTCACGGGCAGAGCCCTGGACACCGGGGCACCTCCCCCTCAGGGATCCTCACCCCAGGTGGCGGGCCTGGGGGTGGGTGGCGGCCTGGGGGGGGGGGCGGGACACTCCCTGACCTTTGGGGTCACATACAGTTTGGAGCCTCTAGGCCAATACTGAGTCCAAAGCTGGCCTACGAAGACAGGAGGAAACCAGCCTCCGAGGGGCAGGAGGAGGCATCTGAAACACAAACAACCAGGGCGGGATGAGCACCCAGGTTGCAAAAAGACCCCCCACAACTCAGCACAAAAAGGACAAGCAGCAAAGTAGACAGACAGGCAAAAGGCATTTCACAGAGGAAACCAGCCCTGCCGGGAAGGAGGGAAACGGAGAATTTGGGCCCAGCCAGCCCCAGGCCTGTGGTGCCCCGAAACCTGCCACAGGAACAAACTGGAACCCGCTCAGGCCTGCGAGAGGCGCGTGCGGTGGGGCGGCACTTACCGCGGCGTGGTCTGCGCCTGGTTTGCGCCTCTCAGCGAAAAAGGGGGGCGTGTGCCCGGCACAGAGAAGGGGCGGGGGTCTGGGAAGTCACAGGGGGCAGAAAGGACGGCTGGGAGGACCTCTGGGGCAAACAGAGGGATGGCGGAGCCAGGGAGAGGAGCAGGACAGAACAGCGGTGGCGAGTTCCCAGGGGTGGCTTGAGCCGGGGGCAGGATGGACCAAGGTCACTGGGGATGAGAAGGAGGGGAAACTGCAAAGGCAGGTGCTCAGAAGGGCCCCCGAGACACCGAGCTCTACAGGTGCCCTGGGGAGGAGGGACCAGAAAGGGAAGGTGACTCTGAACAGGTGCCCTGAGCTCCAGAGAACAGGCAATGTCCCGGGGCCACTGTCACCCCCAAAGGGCAATGGCAAAAACAGCAAGGACGTCCAACAGGGAAGACTGGGTGCATCTGGGGAAGAAGCAGAGCTTGAGGAGGGGACTCGCTCCTGTCCCGTGGGGTGCGGTCCAGGGGCAGTGGCAGGGAGGGAGCAGGATCCGCAAGCAGGGGGAGGCCGGGAGGCCCAGTCTGGGAGGGAAGGCTGACTCACCCTGATGACCAGAGAGGGAGGGGGAGGAGGCCCGCTCTTCCAGGACTTCATTTGTGGAGGACACGGGAAGGAGCAGGTGAAGAAACTCACCGGGAAGTCAGACATCAGATTGTAGTAAGGATCGGCGCCCACTGACTTGTACGGAAAATCAAAACTGAGTTGCAGTCGGGTGCCTTTCACAGGGACAGCCGAATACTAGCCCACGCCCACCTGCGACAGGGCCAGGCCACTCTTCCTGGGCCCACACACCCGGCAGAGAACCGGCCCGGCAGCCACTACCGTTGCAACTGTCCCCACATCAGACCACACTCCTCCCTTTCCTGTTCCCCTCCTCGGGGACCTGGGGCACCCTGCTTCTCAGCATAGAGGGGAGGGCCAGAAAAGGGGGTCCTTACGCAGCACCATCACAGCTGTTCCCCACCAGCAGCCACATATCAAACGTCTCCGGCTCACTGGGCAAGTTCTCTTGCTTCAAGCAAGATTCGGGAGGAGCTCCAGCAGCAGCCCAGCGTTCCGGGAACCGTCCCTCATGATTTGAAACCGCTAGGAGGAGGTTCTGGGGTGTCAGGACACAGCTGGTAACCATTCTATGGGCGCAAGAAGCCGAGGAGGGGATGCCGGCATGGGCTGAGTTGGATCTGGTGACTGTTAAGGTCCCCCGCAGCCCGGAGGCCTAAATCCCATGAAGGCAACCCTCCGCCCCCTCACCTCAGGGCCAGCATCCCTGCTTCCTCGGGCTTCTGCAAGGAGAGAGCAGGTGCAGCTCGCTGGAAGACAAAGCAGTCCTCTGCGGACCCAAAGTTTCCTAAGCACCCACCCCACCGTGTCGGAGCACCCAGCTTAGGGAAATGAGTAAGACACTGTCCTCGCCGTCAAGGGACCCAGCGCCGCTGAGCGGGCCACGGACTCTTGGAGAGCAGCTACAACCCAGGAGGAAAAGCCCAGGGAAGGATGGCAGCAGCAAGGCGCAGCATTACCAGAACTCCCAGACAAGAGTGCCTGGCGCCCGGGGGGCGGGCGGAGATGGGGAGCTTCCAGTTGCGCCCGGAAGGAGGACAGGCGTTTGTCAGGACAAGAGGAGCCAGCCTTCCAGGTGTGGAACCGCGCGTGCCAAAGCCTCCAGTCGGGGTAGGGCAAGTGCGCTCACTGTGCAGGGACAGCCCAGTGACCTAGACTGTTGGGTGGCCAGGAGGGAGAGCTGGGGCCACTGGAAGGCCCTACCTGGGCCCCGAGGTGTTGGAGCTTAAACAAGAGAGGACTTGGCAGGGTTTTCAGTCTGGGGCTGACAAGGACACATGTGCAGTTAGACACGTGTGGAGCAGCCCCTGGAGGAGGAGAGACAGGAGGCGTCCAGGCCGGTGGGGGGCTCAGGTAATAGCACAGGCCCCGGCCATGAGGCCTGAACTCCGGAAGGGGCAGTGGGGACAGGAAGAGAAGCATTTATTCTGATCGGTCACTTGGGAGGCAGGGACACAGGACTTGGTCATCAAAGAAACAGGGAGGGAGGGCGACGGTAAGGGAACCAAAGGAGCAGAGCCAGGCGGGTGGCATCGAGTGGCTTGAGCCCCCAGGGGAGAGGAAGAGGACAGAAAAGGGCTCTGACAGGGAAGCTGGCTTTGTGTGGGACCCCAGGTCCGCGGAGCAGCAGGAAACAGTGTGGGGATTTTCCTTCTCACCTGCAGAAAGGCCAGACCAAGACTGTACCTCAGGACTTGGCCAGCAGTCCCAGGGCGGCCTGGAGGAGGGGAACTGGCCTGAGCATTCAGCCCTGAGATGCAGGACTCAGCCCAGAGGCTCCGCCCTCTCTCCGCCTCCCTGTCGTCTGAGGTCCATTCCGACGGTCCGATGAGGTCGCTGACAACGCTGGGGGCTGCCACTGCGACTCTGGCCGACTGCTGCGGCCTGGACTGGACGCCTATGTCAAGAGACTCAAAAGGGCACTGCCTGTCCCCGCCCACCCTCCATGGGTTCCCAAGACCCACAGCTCCATCCCTGTCAGCTCCGCTCCACTCCTCCCCAGCTCCACTCGGCTCCGCCCTCAGCTGCTCCTCCCCCTGAAAGCTCCGCCCTGCTCCTCCCCGGCTCTGCCGCCTCTTCCAGGAGCGCCTCCTCACACAGTTCTTTCCCACGTCTCAGTCCCAGAAACTGCTCCCCCAGCTCCTCCCAGCTCCAGCCCACTGCGTCCCAGCGTTTCCTCAGCTCCGCCCCACTCCTCCGCAGCTCCACCCTTCTCCTCCCTCAGCTGCTCCTCCTCCTGGAAGCCCCGCCCTGCTCCTCCCCGGCTCTGCCTGCCTCTTCACCCAGCTCTCCTCAAACACCTGCCCCACAGGCGCCTCCCTTAACTCCTCCAACCCAAGTTCCTTCCCCGCAGCTCCGCCTCCTTCCTCGCAGCTCCGCCCTGCTTCTCCCCATCTCCTCCCACAGCTCCTCCTCGCCAAGCTTCCTCACAGCTCCGCCCCGGCTTCTCCCTTGTCGCTTTCTCGAGGCTCCGCCTCCCCCTCCCGCAACTCCTCCTCCCCAGCTCTTTACCACAGGTCGGCCCCTGATACTCCTCCCCCAGCTCCTCCCAGCCCCGCCTCCTCCCCGCAGCTCCGCCCCTCGGCTCGCCCCTCCTCGCCCCTTCTCCGCCCCGCCCACCTCCTTGACCTCCTCCGGTGCCGCTCCCGGCCTTGGATTGCGAACCTCCTTCAGGCCTGGTCGTCCCGCGGGCCACAGGGCCTGGCGGCTCCAACAGCGCCTCCTAGCGGCGGGGCCTACGTGGGAACGAGTCCTTGTTCCTAAGCGCGTGTTACGTAACTGCGTACCTGCGTGCTGCGTGCGTACGTGGTACGTGCTTCCGTACACCCGGAAATAAGGGGCGTCAGCGAGTCTGCGAACGGAGCGCGGTTAGGGCCAGCTGGCGCTGTCCCCTGTCAGTACTTCGGAGTCCCCTGTCAGTACTTCGGAGTCCCCAGGACGGGGAAGACCGTCCAGCCGCGTGGCCGCCGCCGGGCCGTCCCAGAGTCCCCGCGACTCGCGCCGCCCTCACGGAGCCAGGACCCATCCCGCCCAGCCCCGGAGGGAGCCGAGACTCGCCGTGTCCTCCGATGGTACCTCCTCGGGGCACTGGTTTCCGGGCTGTGGGGCTGGGAGCGGCATGGCAGCCGAGGCCGCCCTTTCCCATCCCCTCCCGGTGGAAAGGCACACCCGGGATTCCATGGAGGGGAACGTGTTGTGGGGCCCCCAAATCCTTCAGGTGTCGACTTCTCCTGTTGGATCTAGGGTCTGCTGGGCGGTGAGAACATGATCTACTTAGGTGAAGTGATTTTCTCTGCTGCGGGCTTGAGGCATCGTGGGGACCCTGACCCAGCGGGGGGACGAGAGACCCACTGCCCTGAAGAGCAGAAGCAGCCCCGAGTGAGATGCCATGTGTGTTTCTCCTCAGTCGGGCCCTTCTGGGTCCCGGTGGTCTCCAGTCCCTGCTGAGGAGAAGACACTGTGGTTCATGTTGCTGTCTTCTAGCTGATGACCTTCTCTCCTTATCTCTCTCGTCCCCTGCAGGTGAGGAAGCTGAGCCAAGTGGAAGAGCATTTCCTCCTGAGGCGGCCAAGCAGGTACCCTCTGCATCAACAGGAGGGCACTCCGCCCCCTTCTTCCCTTTACAGTTACCCACCCTCGGTGTCCATTGTCCTGGGCAGTCGTGTCAGAGGCCCACCGTCTGGGTGGCTTACACAGCAAAAATGCCTCCCCTCTCAGTTCCGGAGGCTAGAAGCCTGAGATCAAGGTGGCGGCCGATTTTTGGCCCTCCTGAGGGCTGTGGGAGGATCTGTCCCGTGCCTCCCGCACTTCCGGGGGTTGGCTGGCAGTCGCTGGCCTCCCTTGGCTTGTAGAGCCCCGCCTCGTCTTCACGTGGAGTTCTCCTGTGTGTGTGCCTGCCTCTAAATTTCTCCTTTTTATAAGGACACCAGGCCTATGAGATGAGGGTCTACCCTGAGGAAGTCATTTTAACATGATGACCTTTGTAAAGCCCTTTCTGTTATCTGTAAGGTCATGCTCTGGGGTACCTGACATTGGGACGTCAACACATGAATTTGCGGGGAACGCAGTGTACCCCATAATAACCCACCAAGTCACTGAGTAGGAACACACTAGGAATGTTCCAGGCCTGGAAGGGAGGCCCTCATGGCTGCAGGGGGTAAATAAAGGGGAGAGGAGAGCAGGCAGCCAGGGAAGGAGCCAGAGCATGTGGGGCCTCGTGGGCCCCTGTTCCGCTTGGAGAAGCAAAGCCCTAGAAGGGACTGGGCTGGGTGCCTTTGGGGCCATGTGCCCCGTCCTCACAGCCACGTGGAAACTGGGGCTCCGCCAGGTGCCGAGACCCAGCTGAGGTTCGGGCCTGGGGCCCTGCTCCTCCTGCCGCACAGCTGTGTCCTCAGGGAGGCGGAGCCATCCTCCCCTCCAGGTACAAGGAGGCGAGGACGCGGTGCATGCGGTCAGGCCCTCTGGAGTCACGTGCCATCTCTTTCTACCTCGGCGCCTCCTTCTCAGCTGTGGAGTGGGGTGACGGTAGCACTGCCCCCTCCTGGGATATTGGAGGATCGATATCTCTGATTCCTGGATGTGGATGGTGGTCGTGCCAGGGCCCGGCATGGAGACGGAGCTTACACCAGTGCCGGTGGTTCCTGCTCTCATTTGTCGGTTCTCTGGGCTCCAGGCGGGGGCATCTGTGGACAGTGGAGGGCAGGGGTGCCGGAAGGGGTGAAGGAGGTGGCACCCAGAGGCGTGTGGAGGAGACACCTGAGATCCAGGGCGTCCCAGGGCTGGGCTGAGGTTGGTAGCAAGGATTTGCGCTCCGCAGCCCAGGGGTAAGGGTGGTAATGGGGCATCTGCAGGGCACTGGGAATGCTGGGGCCGGGGAGCTGCGGGGGGTGGGCGGGGGTGGGGAGAGAAGCAAAGCCCAGGACTGTCCCTGTCTGTGCTGGGAGAGGACCAGAGCCTGGCCACACGGCTGTGAAGCCGAGGGGCCCTCTCTACCTGCTCTGTGCTCCCCGGGCTCGGGGACCTCTGTTGTAGAACTGACCACACGCCTTTCTCTCCCTGTGCCCACCCTCCTTTGTGAGCCCCCGCAGACTCCATCTGATGGACAGATCCTCCGAGTGACCAAGCTCCTCCTTTGGGCCTGTGAGCTGACTGCGTGAACACAGGGAAGGAGCCAGCGCCCTCTGATCCCCCACCGTCCAGGTCAGTGGAGGGTCAGGGCACCGGGGCACATTGTGGGGAGGTCAGGTCCACGGGCCGTGAGCTCAGAGGGCCGGCGCCTCTGGCTTACTGACACTTGCTTCTGTGTTTCCCCAGCAACGTGAGGTCAGGGGAGCTGCAGGAGATGAAGTTCAGCTGCCTCTCCTTCCGGCAGCCTTATGCAGGTTTCGTCCTGAACGGGGTCAAGACCCTGGAGACGCGTTGGCGTCCCCTGCTGAGCGGCCACCGGCACCGGACCCTGGCCGTGCACATCGCACACAGGGACTGGGAGGACACTGCCTGGAGGGAACTGCTGGTGGAGAGGCTGGGGATGACCCCTGCCCAGATCCAGGCCTTGCTTCAGGATGGGGAGAAGTTTGGCCGCGGAGTCATAGCTGGCAAGTGGTGGTGTGCCCAGCCCTGCTCCGGAGCCTCCGAGGGCGGCCCCCAGGCTCTCCCGCAGGGCCTCTGTGACTTGTTTTCTTTCAAATACCTTGGTGTGTGGGCTGCGGTTTCTTGGAGCAAGACACCTTCAGAGGGGCAGCCAGAGTCCACGGGCTGGCGGTTGGCGGGCCGAAGTTCCCTCACCGCTGCTCGGGGCCTCAGTTCCCATTGGGCTCTAAGAGGCAGAGGAGGGTCCAGGACTGCGTGTGCCATTTCCATGTGTGTGTGTGTGAGCGTGAGCGTGCCAGTGCACATGTGTGGGCGCACCGCAGAGACTGTGATGAACAGCGCAGCACCCAGAGCAGGTCAGGGGTCTGTGGACTCAGGCTGCCCTCCAGGCTTCCTACGCCTGGCCCACCCCTGCTGCCCGCGGCCTCCTGCGCCAGTCCCCTAACGCTGCAGCCACCTGAGCCAGTCCCCTAAACCCTCATGGGTTGTGGTCCTGCATCAGCACCTGTCACCTGGCGGATTGCCTGGGGACCTGATTGCCCATAGGGTCCCCTTCTGATCGTGACTTGCGGCCTTCAGCACTGACGTGGGTGGGGTCACTCCCTCGGCCTCGCCCCAAGTGCCCTGAAGAGGGACGTCGGTTCCTCGGAAGTGCTCAGCCAGCGCGACCCAGTTGACCCTGGGTCCACGTGCTGATATCGCCTCCGTCTCTAGTGGTTGTGACCTTGAATAACCATGTTCTCTTAGGGGCAGGCCTGGTTTATGGAAGGGAAGACATCTGTGTGCTTCTCTCTTTGTGCACAGGGCTCGTTGACGTTGGGGACACTTTGCTGTGCCCAGAAAACTTAGGTCCCGAGGAGGTTGTGGAACTGGAGAATCGAGCCGTCCTGACCAACCTGCAGCAGAAGTACCTGACCACGCTCTCCAACCCCCGGTGGTTACTGGAGCCCGTGCCCAGGAGAGGCGGGAAGGGCATCTTCCAGGTAGACGTCCCCAAGCACCTGGTCCCCTTTGGGCAAGAGGCCTGAGCAGCGTGGGCTCTTGAGAGGAGGTGACCGAGAGACCAAGCTAAACCGTGGCACGGTCAGCTCGCCGTCACGCCCTGGACGTGCTCCCCTGGTTCGCTCTGAATCGGCGCCGCCCTGGAGGGCGCTCCCCACTCTGTGCTGTTCCCGGAAACAGATGTGTCCACCGGGACGCGGGGACGGGGGAGCGGGACCCCTGCAGGGAGATGCCTCCCTGGGCTCGGTGACAGAGTCTCAAGGACTTTGGACCTCTAGGACAAGGGGAAGCGGCCTTGCAGGCCGCTGCTCATTCTGGCCCTGCTGATTCTGGATTGTGTAGAGAAATGTGTTTTGAGAGAGCTGGTGAGTGTTCTCCCCGCCTTTGTTCTGGTCAAAACCCCTAGAGGGTCTGAAGAGCATCCAGGAGACGATGTGGGACGGCTGGAGCGGGCGCTGAGTGCTTGCCAGGGAGTCACCAGCCAGCGACGGCCTGACTCCCGGGCAAGAGGACGTCGGACTCAGAAAGAGCACCGTCTGCCTCGCAGATGACTCTCGCCCTGTTGTAAAGTGTCCCTTGGCTCACGGAGCCGGTGTGTTAGACGTGCCGCACGGCCGCTTCACGTCCCAAGAAAGGGTCCTAACTACAGCCCTGATGGAAGTGAGCAGTGCTGGTGTTCGCTGGGTGGGAGATCTTTTATACATTTGTTGGGGGGGGGGGGTTGGTCACTTGAGAGTAGGGTTTCCAGTGGTTGCTACCTTCGAGGGTGACGGGCCTCCCCCCAGGCGTTTGACTGCAACCCCCCGTCTCTTCGGAGCCAGGCTGCAGTGCTCTCAGCCCTTGGTGGAGGGGGTGGCCCTACTTTTCGGCGGGCCTCCGTGGGGGGCCCCTGGATCGTGAGCTGGAGACGCTGAGCTGCTGATCAGAAACTTCTGGCATCCTTGGGGGACCCAGGAGGAAGACCCTCCTGCTCCGCGATGCATGAGTAATGGGGGGGAGACACCCCCGAGGTCAGAAGCCAGGCTGTCTGTCCCCTGACGGGCAGGCCCGGCCCAGCGGACCAGACCTTCCTGGGCTCGCCTCAGTGCTCGCTCCCCACCTCCTTGGGCGGGTGTCCGAGATGCCACAGCTTCAGATGCAAGAGGCCGATGGGGACCAAAGCCTGCCCCCGGCCGGGGTCTCCAGCCTCCGCGGGCTTATCTGGTGAGAGGTGTGCGGAATCGAACGCGAGAAAGAACACGGACCCGCGGGTCTCGCAGATTGTTTATTTAGTCCCGGGGAGTTTTGCTTTTCTTTATTAAAGCCCAAAATGTTCATGGTTACAGGACGGTGCTCTTCGTGTGTCTCTAGTGGTCTGTGAGCTCAGCGCTTTGGGTTGTTCTGGAACTGTTCGCAGAGAGCACACTTGTAATCTGAAGAGCCCTCGGGCTCTTCATCGGCCTCGGGCCTCCTGGTTGGGGGCCATGAGCAGAAGGGCCGCGAGCAGCATGCAGTAACCCGTGTTGCACGTGGACACCACCGAGCTGGGATCGGGGCAAACGGGGGGGCTTCTGGGCAGCTCCCCTGCACCGTCCCTTCCGGCAGTAGCCGGGGGCACTAGCGTGACATTCCTGGAGGTGCCCTCCCCACTCGGGCCGCCCTGCTCGCTGGAGGGACGCTGCACTACCACCAACCTGGCCACCCGGCCGGCAGACAAGACGCCAGGGAGCACGAAGGCCCGGAAGCCGCTGGGCACCTGAGCACGGGGGGCTTCCCTCTGGGTCTTCCTGTCGGCATCATTGGTGGAGTCATTCTGATGGAAAAATTGGGTGCATCTCATAGGTGGGACGGCTTGCTTCTTTCTCTTTGGGGTGGTTGTGCTGGAAGCGGGCCGAGCAGTTGCTCTCGGGTCACCTTTTCTCCGCATGTTCTCGATCAGCAGGGGCTTCTCTCTCTGAAAGTTGCAGTTGTGGTAGATCTGAAAGGACAAGAATCATTCTCGTCATTTCGGGGGAAATATTCACTCCTCCCCGCCCACCTCCGTCATAAAGGTCTTGTTTGACTGTGGAGAAAAGGTCTTTTTAAATTCCTGGCAAGTTTTGTTTCGCCCTGGAGTGTGCGCTCACTAAAGCTACGTGGTGCCTGGGCTGAGGTGTCACTCTAGCTCCCTGACGTGAAGTGGCCCCTGGGTCTTCGGTCACACCCGCAGGGCATCTCTAAGGGGCGAGCCTTCCATGACACGCCGGACTGCCTCAGCCTTCATTCAGTACTGGCTCACAGGAAAAAAGTCCCCCTCGGGAATGAACCCCGCCCAGCACATCACTCATCCGCTCAGGACTAGGAAGCTGTTCCAGGAACAGAGAACTCGGGAGACGGAAGGGCTGTCTACGTTACCATCAGCCTTTTCTTCCCCGGAGAGCGACCCAGAGTGCCGGGCAGGTGTATTTTCCTGAACCCATAGAGGTTCAGTTGGCGGATGAAGCTCTTCAAGCTGTCTGTTTCAAAGATCCTGTCTGCGCCGCGCCGGCGAAGAACCTCCCGCTGGAAAAGGTCTTCCTCGATGATCAGCATGTCTCCCTTGTCGTTCCAGCGCACGGACGTGAAGGCCTCGTCCTCCACTATCATCCAGAGCTTTCTCGGGAAGGAGAGCCCAAGAACACCATGGGTTCCGTCCACGTTGGCGGGACCTGGGTTTGGGTCCTGTGGTGGCTGGTTGTCTTGGGAGCCTGGATCTTGGCTCTCGGCCTGGTCGCCGGGCCTCTCCAAAATCCCCCTCGAATCCACCTTTGGATCCGGGGATGAACCCGATGGGGCCCCCGCTGGGGGCTCTCCATCAGCTGCGGGGGCCGCCGTGGCCGTATATTCCTCGTCGGGGCTCTGACTCGCCATGCAGCTAGTCTAGACCAGGCACACGCTCTCCCTGAGACCAGATCACTGAGCTCTCAGGGCAGAAGTGCCTTCAATCTGAGCAGGGACGCCCAGTAAATAGTGTCCGCAGAATTCTAGAATCTCGGTAGCAGGGCAACCAGCGACTTTGGTCATCGTCCTCTTTATGTGTCACGTGAGGTCACAGAGTTGGTCTGGACAGGGAGCCCTGGCCGAGGGGAGGGGAGGGGAGGGGAGGGGAGGCGAGGGGTACAGAGCCCCCAGCTTCTCTGTTTTCTAAAAGTGTAGGAAGGTATGTTCAAGTTCCCGGGAGAAGGCTCCCATCTGCTGCCAGGCACCTTTTTCCCAGGGGCCAGGCCCTGAGTGGGCGGACAGACATGATCCTGTTTCCATCCCCAAAGGTTGGGGAGGCCTGTTGCCAGCCTCCGATTTGTTCAAGGGCCAGGCCCTGGCTGGCCCTGGCTTGGCTACCACCAAGGCGGCAGGGGTGAGATGGGCCCCGGGCGACTGCACCTCCCGGAAGTGGTGGTCCGAGTGGGCTGGTTGGCCCGGGCTGGCTGGCAGCGCCCCCTCCCCCCACCCCGCCACCAGCTCCTGCCTTGGTCTCTTCCAGCTGTTCCTGCTGGCTGGTCGGTCCAGCTCTGATGGGCCGTAAGGAAGTGTTCCGTTCTCCTGCCCCTGGGTCGAGCTGTCCCCAGAGTGGGGCTGTGTGTGGGAGCATGTGGGGGCACTCCCCACGTCCCACTTCAGTGTCACCAAAGCACCTGGCACATAGGGTTCCCCCCGTGCCGCGTGAGTGGATGGCCGCATCCTCCCCTGTGCTTTGGAGCCTCCTTTTGAGCTCCGCTGTCCGCAGCCCCACCCCTCTCCAGAGCACATGGGATCCTCTTTAGTGTCCATTTCTTGCCATAGAAACTCCTCGTGGCCCGAGAGCACTCACTTTCAGAACACCGGCCTCAGTCCGCGCCAGAGCACCTCCCTCAGACCTCGGATTCAGCCTCCCCTGAGGCTGCTCTAAGGCCCTCTTCCCTCTGTCACTGGGGGGGGTTAGGCTCCTGCCCTGCCAGATTGCTGGCCTTCCGCTTCCAACTCGGCTCTGCCCTGCTTCTTCCCCTTTGCAGTCCTTGATCTGGGGGTTCAGCATGTATTCTGATGTGTTGAGAGCAAGCATTTCCCTGGTCTGCTCCCAGGCCTGCCCTGCTGGCCTTCCCCGAGCCAGCCCCACCCCCAGCCCTGGGTCCCCGTCCCGCCGTCACCTCGGTGGCAGGTACACTGAATAATTTTGCCTGCTCTGGGTGCGGTACTTCTCAAGGGGCCTACTCTACAGACTCACTCCCAAGGACAATTCCTACTTGTTGAGCTGGACGTGACCAACGGAAAGCCCGTCCACGTGTGACTGAAAATAGATGAGGCTCTGGGTGTGGGATGGGACAAATCCCGCCCGAGAGCCGTCTTCACCACGGATGGCAGGACAGACAGGACAGTGGTCTGGGGGGACACGTGTTCTGTAGCCGCTGTGGTGGCTGTTCTTCCTAGTCACTGCACAGGGAGAGACAATGGGACCTGGAAAGGCCCGTCTGCCAGGCTCCTAGGTCCTCATCCCAGCTCTGCCGCTAAGGAGAGGCGTCTGTCCTCTCTGAGGGCCACTCCCTGTTCCAGAAGGGGAGGGCAAGGGGTTCGAAAGAGATTCTCCCAAGGGGCCCTCGAGTCTGAGGACTGTCAGCCTTCGTGGAGCTCCTAGGCCGAGACTAGAGCTTGGGCTCAGGTCTTTGTGCCTCTAAACAGGTTTACAGAGCACTTGTTCGGGTCACTCCCTCCTGCAGGGACGTGTCCTTAGAGTTCGAACTTCAGTGGAGGCCATGGGGGCGTCTCAGAAGGGGGCCCAAAGGCTGGGACATCGGTGGGCCGATCCCAGCCCTGTGGCCTCGCCTGCCGCCCGCTCCTTCCAGCCCTCCCTCACACCCTGGGTCTGGTGGGCCTGCCCCCTCACAGGTCGGCCTCCCTCCCTCCCACGCACCCCTGCCCCCCCCCAGTGGGGGGGCCGGCTGGGCCGTGGCTACGTGTAGCGCCCCAGGGGTCGCTCTCAGCCACGGCTCAGGACACTTGTTACTCGATACCAGCCCTCACGACGTCCAAGGCCTGCCTTTCCCAGCCTGGCCCGCCGGCCGCTGCACCTGCCTTAGCCCCTGGTGTCCGCCAGCCCAGAGGACCACCCAAGCGCTCTCCGTCACCATCCATGGGCCCTGGGCCAGACCCGCACCCAGTCCCCAGCTGCTCTGGGACCCGCCAAGAACTCCCCTGTCTGGGCGTGTCCTCAAGCTGCCTCGTCGGGTGGCGATGCCCGTCTCTATCCAGAGGCCGCTCTGCATGTTGGGGCCCGGCTTCAAGGCCGGCCCGGCTTCCAGGCCACCTCGGCAGTCAGGGCTTCCTCCGGTCCCAGGCTCCCTCCCAAGGCTCCCACAGCCCGCCTTGCATGTCCAGTCCCAAGATGGGGTGCTCCTGTCTCCCTGAGACCTTGGGTGTATCTGCCTCCCCCTCCAGACCAGGAAAGAGGTCCTTGAGGACAGCAGACTAGGATGTGAACGGGGTCCCCAGCCTATCTTGGAACGAACAAATTTGTATGTCCCCCAGGAGCTGGCTTTAGTGTCCTTGAAAGCAGCTGTGCACGGTCACTGCGACAGCTCGAGCAGGTGGGAGGGCGCCTGCATTCCCTTGGCGGTGCTGAGCGCTCTGCGGTGCAGCGCCGTGGACTCTTCCCGTCTGACCCGGGGCAGGTGGCAGGGAAGGCCCGGGCCGGGCCGGGGAAGGTGGAGTCGTGGGCCTAGGATCCGCCCGACGGAGAAGTAGAGCCGGCCTGTGGTCCACTGCGGACGCCCGAGCCCACGGCCTCAGCCCAGACTGGGGGCCTTGTGTCTGCCCGGAAGCCACCTGCACCCCGCAGGGACAGCAGCAAAGGGGAGTCTTCCTTGTCCAGTGATGACTCATTTCGTAGTTGTCCAAGGCCAAGGAGACCCGGGAAAGCCATCCTTAGAAGCTCAAATGGCACAGGGGCCGTCGGGTGCAATGCACTTTCCAAAGGAGCCCCAGGCAAGCTCTGTTACAGCCGCTCCCCTCCCCGACTGGGGACGGGGAGACGGTGTCAGGATGTTCCCTAGTGTTACCTTTTCTCCAGCTTCTGAAAAGTCTACGTTAGGGATGTTATCCCATAAGGAATGTGGCCTTCCAGACGCAGTCAACCACAATCCCAATCCCAGTCTCAAGCCCAGTCTCGCGCTCTGGCTCTCGCTCTGTCCCTGTGTCTGTCTCCGTGACTGTCTCTCTGTCTCTGTCTCTGTCTGTCTCCGTCTCTCTGTGTCTCTCTCTCTCTCTGTCTCTGTCTCTCCCTCTCTCTCTCTCCACACCCCCACCCCCCGTGATGACCAAGTCAGCAGGTCAGGTTCGAGTTGGCCAGGAGGGCCCCGAGGAAGGAGGAGACCAGGGCAGGGTGCTGTCGTGGGGGATAAGGGCTGGGACTGGACAGCAGTGCCACCACCTGGCAGGGTCAGCTCTCAAGAAACCGCAGACAGTGCTCACCCTGGCTTTGATTGTCACAGTCACCTTCCTTTCTTGGTCCAGCTTTTACTACCTGGGCCTCAGGATCCTACTTTCTGTCACCCGACAGACTCCATGAGGACACTGAGGAGACAAGTGGACTCTGGGTCAGGAGGCGGGCCGCAGGCTGCGATGGGTGGGCGCAGCGTGGGCTCTAGATGAATTCAGACCAGGGGTCTCGGCCCCACCCCGTCACTTACTAGCACGTGATCCTGGGAAGGTTCCCGAGCCCCACGACCCCAGGGTCTTCATCTGTGCAGTGGGCGGGTGTGAGGAGGCCCGGCCCGCAGGACTGCAGGGGTGCGTGCGATGTGCGCCAAGCACCTCGCGCGGGGCGCGCTGCCTGTTGGAACCGCGATGATTGGCAGTTGCTTCTGATTTTCTTTGGCCCCAGACCCTTCCACTCCCTCCTCTGGGACTTGGCTGGTTGGTTTGTTATCCAGGTCATGTTAGAGAACACGCAGCTCAGTAGGATGTGGAAGAGCTAATCAGCCAAAAAGCATGCCTCGTAAATGGAACTAAGTAAATTCTCCCGATTAGAGGCTAGGTTACACTGAGGGGTGGGGGAGCGTTCCCAGCTGGACTCAACACCGAGCTCCTAGGAAGGGAGTCAAGGAACAACCTTTGCCCCCTCCCAGCCGCCCTTCCATCCGAACTGTGGCTTCTGAAACCCAAAACACGCCTTCTTCAAGTCTGGCCGCCGCCACCACCCAGCTTCATTACCGTCACCTCCCACAGAAGGAAGCCCAGCTTCCCAAAGCCCCCACCTGCCCTGGCTCTGCGCACTTGCACTTGGGTGCTCTCTCCCGGACCCCCTCCGCCTCGCCGCTTCTTTCCCTTGTTCTGTGGGACTTCAGGGACATGTCACCATCTTCCTGATGTGACTGGGCTCCTAGCCTGTCCTTCTAGGTGTGGGGTGTGTCTTGCTTTTCCTAGTGTCCCCACTAACACAGAGCCCTCCGGAGAGCAGAGGCTCGGTGAATGTGTGCGGATGAAGTGAGACGGTGAGCGGGGATCCTGTTGATTCAGACTGATTTTCTCCTACTTTCTTAAATAACCCGTGGAAATCCAATTAAACATAGGGATATTACACGTATAAAATGACAAACAAGAAGGGATAAGAAGCGAGTTAATATTTTTACTTTTATTGTTCTAAATCTTCCCTCATCTATATTATTGCTAATTACTCTCACATTTCCCGAACAATTCTAATTGCAATTCCATATTATGTCATCCAGGATGACAGGAAAAAAAAAAAAAAAAAAAGAGAGAGATTTCAGTCTCCTTTACAGAAGAGGAAAACTGTTGTGTTTGAACTGGATAAGCACACACACGTTGTGATCAATGTCATTCACAAAGTTAGATACTGAAGCTTATTAAATCTTCTATTAATAGGAACAGCACTGAAAAACACCTACAGGAAACAAAGATCAATTTCCACGTCACCATAAAGGACAGGAGGAGCCCAGAGATGCTGTACGCCGTGCCCCCCGAGCTGGCCCGGGCCCTCACTCCTTCCAAGGCTGACCGCTCGCTCTGCAAACACAGAGTGAAGGATGGACTCCCTTCCTGCCCGGCAGGAGAAGCTGCTGGACAGGGGCCTGGAAGGAGCGCGGCTGCAAGTCTGGCTCAGGCCCCCTCTTCCTCATTGCTCACGGCCTCCTCAGACAGGGACGGGAAGGAAATGGGACCCTTACTGTTGAGTCTAAACAAATGCTCCAGGACTTGCAACTTGCTGGTCTCCGCGTGGGCCCGGGGCCCCCACAGGAACTCGTGGCGAGCGGGATCGCTGTCGGCCACCTGCCGGTACTCCAGGTACCCCTCCTGCACCCACGCTTTGGTGATGAGCTCCCTGGGCTCCCCATAGATGAAGTGCTCCCTCCCAGGATGCACCCCCATGACACCGAGTGCTCCCCACACCTCTTCCTCAGGCGCCCCCTCTCCCCCCAGGACGATGACACCCAGAAGTATCACCAGGAGGCCGTTCTTGGGCATGCTCCGCTCATCACCCTGCATCCCATCACAGGTGAGGCCCAGGGTGGGGACCAGGATGTACAAGTGCTCCTTGGGGTCCACCTCCTTCACATCCACCCCAAAGACCAGCTGCATGCACTCAGAGGCCTGGCTGAAGACCACAGGGAAGTGGTGCTGGTATGCTCTGAGGATACTCAGCATTTCTGCCCTGGTGGTCGGCTGCTTCCTGCGATACTTGAGGAGCAGGAAGCTCACCAGGTCAGCCATCATTGAAAGCTCTGCCCCTTGGCGCAGGGACTCGGCACCGGCAGAGTAGGAAGAGGAGACTGAGGAGGAGGAGGAGGAGGAGGACGAGGAGGACCGGGGGGATGCGGCCCCCTCCTGCTCAGCCTCCAGCCGCTGCACATCCACCAGGCCCTGGGCGTCTCTTGGGTCCTGAAGGTCTTCCACAGCCTGGCGGAGCTCACTCATCTGAACCAGGGACATAATGACAGGTGTTGGCAGCTGACAGGAGTCTGGGCCGGGGTGACAGGTGGGGACCCAGTGGCCTTGTGGGAGGACAAGCTTATCGACCTTCCCAGGGTTTCTAGGGCTGAACGAGGTTTCCTTTGGTGTCCCATCTTTGTTGTGGGCGTGCGGGTCCCCTCACCCTTCCCTCGGGCCCTCACCTTGACTCCTGGGAGGACCCGGGACTCTTCTCTCTGTTGCCAAGGCGTGGTTCCTTCAGATGATCTGACCCGTCCTCTCACACCAAGGTCCTCACCTCCCTGAAAGGCGGGAGAGAAAGGAGAGGAGGCCCCTTTCCTGCTGTGATTCAGGACAAGGATACCTCTGGTCATTGACTTTGGTTTCTGGGCACAGTTCCTTGTTCACAGCTCCCAAAGCCCTTGGGATGTCCTCAGTGTTGAGAGTGATGAATGTGCTTTTTTTGTTTTTTATGTGAATGAGATGTGTTTGCAAAGCACCTAAAATGGGGCTGGTTGCCAGAAGAGCCAATCATGTGATTAAAAGTTTGGATCTTTTGGCCCCTCCCCAGCACCACCAGGGAGGGGAGAAAGGCTGGAGATTTGAGTTCAGTTGCCAGTGGCCAATGATTTAACCAATCGTGCTTATGTAATGAAGCCTCCGTCAAACCCCAAAAGGATGGGTTTGGAGAGCTTCTGGGTTGGCGAGCAGGTAGAGAGCTGGGGCAAGTGGCGCTGTCTGAGAGAGCGGGGAAGTCGGCCCCGCTCCCGCACACCTTGGCCCTAGCACCTCTTCCATCTGGCTCTTCGTGACTCATGCCCTTTATGTTCAGCTGGTGATCTAGGAAGTAGTATGTTTGTCAGAGACCTGTGAGCCACTCTAGCAAATCAACCAAACCTGAGGAGGAGGGCGTGGCAACCTCTGAAGGTCTTTCAGAAGGACAGGTCTTTCAGAAGGACACGTAACAGCCTCGACTTGTCACCAGCGTTGGAAACCCAAGGAGGAGGGAGTTGGAATCCCCAACCTACAGCTGGCCATTTAGCAGCACAGGCAAGAACCTTGCCTTGCGGTGGGCTTCTGAAGTGGTGGGGGGAGGGCAGTCTTGGAGGACTGAGCCTGAACCAGAGGGTCCGATGCCATCTCTGGCTAGACAGTGTCAGAACGCGGTTGAATTCCTGAACACTCTGCTGCTGTCTGAGAACTGTCGTTGGTCTGGGGAACCTCTCCCCTACGTGGAAATTGGTCCCAGGATCCATTTACACAACATCCACCCCCAGCTCCCCCCGAAAAACCCAGAAGCACTGGCAGCGGGGATCGGCCCCTCTGCCCTGGGCGGAGGTGCCCTCAGTGCCTGGAGGCCATGCATCTTTACTCCCGCCAGGGCCTGCTCTTCCCCCCTGCCCCCACCTGGGATGATGAGTTGACATCTGCCCTTCAGACCCAGACCTCAACTCCCTGAAGACTCCCACCTTCCCACCCAGGATGGAAGTGAGCACGGCACTTAGGGCCACCACTGACTGTTCCTTCCAGGGCTGGGAACAGGGGTCAGCTGGAGCCGGTGGGGTCCTTCCTCTCCTGAGATGGCGGGGTACATTTGGTCCTCATGAAGAGTCCTTGCCTTGACACGTGGGATATCCTAGGACTCCTCCCTCTGCTGGCCTGATGTTTCCCCTCAGACCAAGGTCCTCACACCCTGAGATACCCCACCCCCAACCACGTGACGGAAGTGATGGCAGGCCCCATCCGGCCAGACCTGACCGGGGACTCCTAGGGCTGAAACAGCTCAAGCCGGACACTGTAAGTTCCCATCTCTTTTGGGGTGAGGGTCTCCTCACGCCCTGCATCCACCCAAAGGGTCCTTCTCCTGAGTCCTGGCACATCCTGTGAGTCCTTCTGCTGCTGACCGGTTGTGGCTCCTTCTGCCAACCTCAGAACTAGGTCTGAATTCCCTGAGAGCCTGGGGCAGAGGTGAGGGGGCAGCACCACTGGCCACTCCTGCCCAGGGACTTCAGGGATGACAGGGGGCAGGGCCGGATTCTGTGGGCTCACTCTCTACTCTCAGTATCAAGATATTCACATTTACTCCCAGCAAGTCCTGGGACCCTCCCCTCAGCTAACATGAGGTTGTCCCCTGCAGGCCGACACCACCATCGCACTGAGTTTGAGGATAAAGTGGGGAGGTGATGCCTCCTGACTCACACCCGGGCCTCCCAGGAAGGAGCAGAGGAGCAAGTTTCTGTTGAGGCCCCCTCTACCTGGGGAGGGGGTCTGCCCAGTCCTACTGGGGGTTCCGGGGAGACCACCCTCTGCACATCTGAGCCACACTCCTCAGACCAGGGACTTCACCTCCCAAGGACCTCTGAGTTAAGAGGTCAGAAAGCATCTCACCTGGTCACCCTGCTCTGGGGCCTCCAAGACCCAGCACAAGGGCAAAGGCTCCCTCACGGTCCTCACATTGCCTCCTGGTAATTTAGGATTCTGTCCTCTGCCCATCTGACGCCCCGCCCCCTCATACCAGGATCCCTGTCCCCTCTGAGACCGCGATGTCAGGAAATGCTGCCTTTGGCCATCCTGCCCTATAGCCCCCCATGGCCGACTCTGTTCCGGGGTGCAGGGTCTCTTAGTCCTCCCTCAGGGTCCTCACCTTGACTACCGGGGGGACCGGGGATACCCTCCTCTGCATACCTGAGGTCCCCCTCCTTATATTAAGGCCCCAGTCTCTCTGAGACCCGGATGGGGAAGTCGAGACACCAACGTGTGCTCATCTCGCCCTGGGGCCTCCCAGGGAGAAAAGCAGGGGCAGGATCGGTTCGGCGGGTCCCCACTGATCTGGGGTCTCTGGTCCCCTCAGTCCTCCCTCAGGATCCTCACCGTGGCGCCAGGCAGGAACGGGGATTCCCACCTCAGCCCATCTGAGGCCCCGCCCCTCAAACCCGGTCCCCAGTCCCTCTGAGACGCGGATGTCAGGAAATGTGCCTGTGGTCATGCCACCCTATGATCTCCCAGGACCGACTCTGTACTGGGGTCCAGGGTCCCGCAGTCCTCCCTCACAGTCCTTGCTTACTGTCCTGACAGGCCCTCAGCCCCGCGTTTCCCAACCTGAGGCTTCGCTCCCCACACCAGCGCCCCAGTCCCTCCGAGGCCCGGACGCGGAAGTCCCGGCACGCTGCCATGGGCTCGTCCGGCCTGAGGCCTCCGAGGGCTGCCTGCCGGGGTAGATATCTTGGGGTCCCCTCGATTCTGGAGTCCAGGGTGTCCCCAGTCCTTCCTCAGGGCCCTCGCCTTGACGCCCGGCAGGAACCGGGATTCTCTCCTCAGCGCACCCGAGGCCCCGCCCCTCAAACCCGGTCCCCAGTCCCTCTGAGACGCGGATGTCAGGAAATGCTGCCTGAGGTGATGCCGCCCCATGACCTCCCGGGACCCACTGTGTTCTGGGGTCTCTGGCCCCCTCAGTCCTCCCCCAGGGTCCTCACCTTGACGCCCGGCAGGACCTGGGATTCTCTCCTCAGCCCACCCGAGGCCCCGCCCCTCAAACCAGGACCCCAGTCCCTCCGAGACCCGGATGTCAGGAAATGCTGCCTGAGGTGATGCCGCCCTATCACGTCCCAGGACCGACTGTGTTTTCGGGTCCAGGGTCCCTCACTGCTGGCTCGCGGTCGTCACCTTCACTCCCAGTGGGACCTGGGATTCTCTCCTCTGCAGATCTGAGGGTTTCCCCCCACCCCCATCACACACTAAGTGCCAGGTCTCTCTGAGACCAGGATGCCGCGGTCATGACACGACACGTGGGCCTGTCCTGCCCTCGGGCCTCCGGACAGCAGCTAGCAAGGGCCCCTTTGTGTTGGATGACCACTTTTCCGAGTTCGGGGTCCCCTCAGTTCTCCCTCAGGGTCGTCACTTAGGCGTCATGTCGTCTAGCCTCTGGCCACCCGAGGACCCACCCCTCATCCCAGGACCCCAGTCCCTCAGAGACCCGGATGTCAGGAAATGCCGCCAGTGGTCACCTTGCCCTATGGTCTCCAAGGTGCAACGCTGTCCCGGGTGCAGGATCCCTCCGTTCTCCCTCGGGGTCCTCACCTTGACTCAGGCGGCATGTGGTCTCCCCTCTGGCCACCCGAGGCCCCGCCCCTCATCCCAGGACCCCAGTCCCTCCGAGACCCGGATGTCAGGAAGTCAGGACCCCACGAGTGCTCATCCCACCCAGGCCCTCCCAGGGCTGGCAGCAGGGGCGGGGATCTGTGGGGCCCCTTCGGTCCTCCCTCAGCGTCCTCAGCTTGAGCCCCGGCAGGTCCTGGGACGCCCCCTTGTTGACCCGAGCCCACACCCTCACACCAAGGCCCTTACTGCCCTGAGACCCCCAGGGGAGCCTCTGGACTCACATCAGGCCACCAGGCCCAGGGCTTCCCAGGACTGTGGACGCCAGGGGCTGAGATGGATTCCATGGGTTCCCTCAGCCCTCCCTCTGCTCCTCACCTGGGCTCCCGGCTGGGCCTGGGTGCCTCCCTCTGCCCACCTGAGCTTGGTCCCCTTGGACTCGGACCCTCCAGAGCCAGGACACCAGAGAGGGAAGCGGGGATGAGGGGGTGGGGATCTGATCCTTGCATCCCTGCCTTGGGTCTCCCAGGGGTGACCGCAGAACCGACCTGGATGCCTGCAAACCGAGTCCCCACACACGGTTCTACCTTGACTCCTGGCAACGCTGGGCTCCTTCCCTGTGCAAACCTGAAGCCGGCCTCCCTCACCCAGGCCCTCACCTCTCTCACCTCCCAAGGGTGGGGCATCAGTGCCCGTCACATCTGGACCCTGAGCCCAGGGGTTTCCGAGGGCTGTCGGGGGGGGCCGGAGGTGGATTCCCTGCGGGCCTCAGTCTCCTGTGTCCTCACCTTGACTCCTGACAGGACTTGGGATTCGCCCTCTGCCCTCCTGAGAGTGTGTCTCTCACACCCAGCCTCTGACTCCCCGAGTTCGCTGAGGAAGTGGGGGCCGGGGACTGCTCAGCCTGACAGCCCCGTCCGGGGGCCCCCAGGATTCCCGCACGGGGCCGATTTGCATTCTTAGGGTCCCTGTGTTGTCGGGTGGTTGGACCCCTCTGTCCTTACCCTGGAGGGCCCTCACCCACCCTCGCACACAAAGGCTGCAGTCCCAGCAAAGATGCTGGAGGGGACCTGCCTCCTGGTGACCGTGAAGGGGCAGAGAGCAACACACCTTCCCTCGGCGACTCGCTGACAACCAGCCTGACCTCGGGGACGGTCTGTTCCAAAGACTTACCTTTTCCTGAAGAGGCTGAGCAGTGGCAGGGGAGCTGCGGATCCCTTGCGTTGATGACTAGATAATAGTATCTGTTCCAGAGCCGTGACTTTCACTTGTCAATTCTCATCCATAGTAAGAACTACAATTCTCATCTGCACCTACTGTGCGTGTATCTGTATCACATGTCTAGACTGTATGTGCTTATGTACACGTACATCCACACACCACACACATGGACCAAACATGCCACGTGTGCCGCATGTGGAAACCTGGGCCGTCCCCAGACACAGGTGCCTGCCCAGGGCCCTGAGGCGCGGATCCCCGCCCCCTTGCGGGAGCCCTGAGAGCCCACCGGACCCAAGGGCACCATGCTTTGAACTACAGGCCTGCCGCCTGCCTGACACCCCATCTGCCCAGGGCAGTGAGCCTGCAGGAGAACGTGGGCCCCCCAGTCAGCTGGGAGAGAAGCCGAGCAGAGTGGGCAGGAGGAAGTGGGAGCAGGGCCCCAGCCCGAACAGAAAAGCAGACTTCAGAGGGCCGAGCCTTTACCCCCACATCCAGGAGCCTTCTCCATCCTCACACCCTCTCTCCTAGACCCAGACCCGCCTCCTGGG
Organism: Camelus bactrianus; assembly: GCF_048773025.1. Classification (NCBI taxonomy): domain Eukaryota; kingdom Metazoa; phylum Chordata; class Mammalia; order Artiodactyla; family Camelidae; genus Camelus; species Camelus bactrianus. The sequence continues at coordinate 113,831,540 of NC_133575.1, read as the reverse complement.
GCCCCGTCTCCATTTCAGGATGGATGGTGATCCCGCGGGGCTGGGACAGGCCACGTGGGCAGAATCCGGTGTCAGGCTCTCCTGAGCACCGATGCCTGGCTTCCCTGTGTTCTCAGCTACGTGGCATGAGGCACCAGGTGGTAGGACAGCGTGCAGGACAGCCGGGGCCCCCGTGAGTGTTGGCGAGTCGGCTCAGACCAGTGGGGCACAGGGCTTTCGACCCACACAAAGCTCAGACTGAATGTGTGTCCTGCGGCCGCTAAGCTGAGCCAGTCATGGAAACCGTCTGTGCCTCGATTTCTGCCCGTCAAATGGGCATAGTAGTCGTACCCGTTGAAAGCACCGGTGCGAGTTTATACACGATGCGACCTGTCTCTACAATGTCTGGGCCAAGGACGTGGACAGTAGATGCAGCTGTTGTCACTGTGCGTGTACGATGTGCCTTCCCCACGCTGTGGGGCTTCTGAACCAGTGTGTATCTCCCGGTCCACTGACTCAGGTGGGTTTCCTCTTCTCACCGGCACTCTGTTATTGGGGATGGGACCCCTCGCGTGCCAGAAGTTCTTAGACATGACATAGCTTGTTCTAGACCCAGCATGGGTGACGCTCAGGGGCCCTGGACCAGCGCAGGGGAATGGACTGTGCTGAGGGGCTTGGCCCTGGGGAGGAGGCATCAGGACCTCTGCACGTGCTCCGTCCTGATCCACACAGCCCACCACAGAGCTCTGTGAGCGAGGGTGTTCTGGGACTCTCTGAGTGTGAGGGAAAGTTTCTGCCGTGGGCCTTTCCCCTGGCCCCCCGAGGAAACGTTTCCTCACCCAGAGCCACATTCCAAGTTCTCCCGGTCACAGCTCGGACTTGGAGGATGTGCCCGCCACGTGGTTGCTTCAGAAGCGTTTGGGCTCACACACGGTCTCTGAAGGTGGGAACCAATCTGAGTTACCTAGAGCCATCCTAAAGTTCTTTTCCTCTGAACTTTCCAGTTTCCTCTTCTGCTTTTCCTCCTAGAAAGAGGACTAGGAATGATGTCCAGAGGACAAAATCTTGCGCACACACAGCGTGACTGAAGCTGCCTCCTGATGCTTTGGGCAGGATTCTCCAAATCTTTAGCTTGACTGTGCCTTTCCCAGCTTGATACCTAGTGATCAACAGGTGTGAGGAGTCACTTGATGATCACACACACACACACACACACACACACACACATCGTAACTAGACACGTATTGCAATTGGGAAAATCTGGTACAGTGACAACACCAAATGCTGGGGAGGATTTGGAGCAGCAGGAACTCCCATTCATTGCTGGTGGGAATACAAGATGGTACAGTTACATTGGAACAGCTTGGCAGGATCTTATAAAAGTAAACAAACTCTTACTGTATGATCCAGAAACCATATGGGTATTTACCCAAAGAAGTTGAAAACTTGTGTCCGCACAGAAACCTACACGTGGATGTTTATAGCAGCTTTACTTAGAATTGCCAAACTATAGATGCAAACAAGAGGTCCTTAAGTCGGTGAATAAATACACTTTGGTATGTGCAGGAAATGGAGTATCACCCAGTGCAAAAAAGAAATGAGTTATCAAGCAAGGAATAGACATGAAGAACCTTCGATGCAATTACAAACTGAGTGATTCTGAAAAGGCAACATACGGTATTATTTCAACTATGTGACATTCTGTGAAGGCAAAATGATGGAGACGCTAAGAAGATGAGTGTCTGCAGGCGCTGTGGGGAGAGGAATGAATAAGCGCTGTACAGCAGAGGGTGGTTAGTGACGTGAAATAGTCTGCATGATACCCCAGTGATGAGGGCATGTCATACACGTTTGCCCAAACCCAGGGAAGGTGCAGCACCAAGAGTGAACCCCAAGGGAAACTCTAATTTCTAGGTGACAGCGTAGGTCCATCAATTCTGACACATGGACGACTCTGGTGGGTTGCTGATAAGGAGGCAGGCTACGTAGGTGTGGGGGCGGGAAGTAAATGGGAAATCTCTGTACCTTCTCTTTGTTGTTCTGTGCACCTAAAGGTGCTATAAAAATAAAGACTTTAAAATAACACACGGTATGAACAACGCTAGGTGAACAACAAAACGTGAGGACACCCGAGGGGAAGACTGCTGACTGGGGAGCTGACTCGTCCGTTGCGGGGTGGGGGTGGGGGGCAGCAGGGAGTGGGGGAGGGGCTGTGGGCCGCACAGACGCAGAGGGCAGGACAGGTAGGAGAGAAGATCTCCCGCTTCTGAGCGGTTTCGTGCCTACAGCTGGGGCAGGGCCCCGGACACACATGCCTCAGCCCTGGGGCTCTACCAGGACAGCAAGAAAGATGGGTCAGCTGAGGCATTTCCCTCCTGAGTCTCTGCTAATACCCACCTGACATCAAACCTGCGTGAGGACTGGCCTGTGCAAAACACATCACTTAAACAGAACGTAAGGGAGAGACGGACAATAAGGTGGCGGTACCAGAGCACCTCACACGTGGTTATAGCAGGCACACTTTTGCGCCTTGGGTATGTATACCGTCTGCACGTACATACGAGCCCTCGTAAAATATAAACACGCACCCAGATACACGCGCTAGTACGTACACAGGTGGTGCGTGGATGTACGTGTACATAAGCACACACAGCCTGCACACGTGTCATACATACACGCACAGTAGGTGCAGATGAGAAATGTAGTTCTTACTATGCATGAGAATTAACAAGTGAAAGTCACGGCTCTGGAACAGGTACTATTACCTAGTCATCAACGCAAGGGATCCGCAACTCCCCTGCCACTGCTCAGCCTCTTCAGGAAAAGGTAAGTCTTTCGAACAGACCGTCTCCGAAGTCAGGCTGGCTGGCGAGGAGCCCCCGAGGGAAGGTGTGTTGCTCTCTGCCCCTTCACGGTCACCAGGAGGCAGGTCCCCCCCAGCATCTTTGCTGGGACTGCAGCCTTTGTGTGCGAGGGTGGCTGAGGACCTTCCTGGATGAGGACAAAGGGGTCCAACCACCCCGCAACAGAGGGACCCTAAGAACGCAAATCGGCCCCGCGCGGGAATCCTGGGGGCCCCCGGACGGGGCTGTCAGGCTGAGCAGTCCCCGGCCCCCACCTCCTCAGCGAACTCGGGGAGTCAGAGGCTGGGTCTGAGAGACGCAGTCTCAGGAGGGCAGAGGGTGGCTCCCAGATCCTGTCAGGAGTCCAGGTGAGGACACAGGAGCCTGAGGACCCCAGGGAATCCACCTCCGGCACCCCCACCCGCCCCCGACAGCCCTGGGAGACTCCAGGGCACTGGGTCCGGATGTCACGTGCACTGATGCCCCACCCTTGCGAGGTGAGAGAGGTGAGCGCCTGGGTGAGGGAGGCCGGCTTCAGGTCTGCACTGGGAAGGAGCCCAGCGCTGCCAGGAGTCAAGGTAAAACCGTGTGAGGGGACTTGGGGGGCGGGGGCAGGCATCCAGGTCGGTTTTGCGGTCACCCCTGGGAGACCCCAGGCAGGGTTGCGAGGATCAGATCCCCACCCCCTCATCCCCACTCCCCTCTCGGGGGTCCTGCCTGGGGAGGGTCTGAGTACAATGGGATCAAACTCAGGTGGGCAGAGGGAGGGGCCCAGGCCCAGCCTGGAGCCCAGGTGGGGAGCAGAGGGAGGGCTGCGGGATCCCCGGGGAATCCATCTCAGCCCCTGGCGTCCACAGTCCTGGGAAGCCCTGGGCCTGTTGGCCTGATGTGCGTCCACAGACTCCCCTGGGGGTGTCAGGGCAGTGAGGGCCTTGGTGTGAGGGTGTGGGCTCGGGTCAACAAGGGGGCGTCCCAGGACCCGCCAGGGCTGAAGCTGAGGACGCTGAGGGAGGACAGAAGGAGCCCCACAGATCCCCGCCCCTGCTGTCAGCCCTGGGAGGGCCTGGGTGGGATGAGCACTCGTGGGGCCCTGACTTCCTGACATCCGGGTCTCACAGGGTCTGGGGTCCTGGGATGAGGGGCGGGGCCTCGGGTGGTCCAAGGGGAGGCCAGTGCTGCCTGAGTGAAAGTGAGGACCCTGAGGGAGAACAGGGGATCCCGCACCCCGGGACAGTGTTGGTCCTTGGAGACCTTAGGGCAGGGTGACCAGCGGCGGCATTTCCTGACATCCGGGTCTCACAGGGTCTGGGGTCCTGGGATGAGGGGTGGGGCTTCGAGGGTTCCAAGGGGAGGCTACATACCGCCTGAGTCAAAGTGAGGACCCCGAGGGAGAACGGATGGATCCTGCACCCCGGGACAGTGTTGGACCTTGGAGGCCTTGGGGCAGGGTGACCACCGGTGGCATTTCCTGACATCCGGGTCTCAGAGGGACTAGGGTCCTGATATGACGGGCGGGGCCTCGGGTTGCCAGAAGGTAGACCACATGCTGCCTGAGTCAAAGTGAGGACCCTGAGGGAGGAAGGAAGGGCCGCGGAACCCAGAAAACAGACCATCCACAGACAGGGAACCTTACTATCAGCTGCCCGGAGGCCCGAGGGCAGGACAGGCCCACGTGTCGTGTCATGACTGCGGCACCCTGGTCTCAGAGAGACCGGGGACTTTGTGTGAGATGGGGGGACCCTCAGATATTCAGAGGAGAGAATCCGATGTCCCACTGGGAGTGAAGGTGACGACTGCGAGCGAGCAGTGAGGGACCCTGGACCCTAAAACATAATGAGTCCTGGGAAGCCATAGGTCGGAATAACCAGAGGCGGCATTTCCTGACATCCGGGTCTCACAGGGACTGGGGTCCTGGGATGAGGGGCGGGGCCACGGGTGGGCAGAGGGGAGACGACATGCCGCCTGAGTGACGACGCTGAGGGAGAACTGAGGGGACCCGGGATCCAGAAGATAGGCCACCCCACAGAAAGGCGCCCTTGCTATCAGCTGTCCGGAGGCCCGAGGGGAGGACAGGCCCACGAGGTTTGTCCTGACTTCCGCATCCGGGTCTCAGAGAGACTGGGGACATAGAGAAAGGGAGGCGGGGGGCTCAGGTCTGCGGAGGAGAGAATCTCAGGGCCGCCTGGGAGTGAAGGTGACGACCGCGAGTTAGCACTCAGGGACCCTGCACCCCAGAAGAGAGTCAGTCCTGGGAGGCCATAGGGCGGGAGGACCTCAGGCAGCAGTTCCTGAAATGCGGGTCTCAGAGGGACTGGCGTCCTGGTATGACGGGCGGGGCCTCAGGTGGGCTGAGAGGGGAATCCCAGGTCCTGCCAGCAGTCAAGGTGAGGACCCCGAGGGAGGAGTGAGGGGACCCGAGACCCCAGAACAGGGGGACGCAACCGATCCTGCCCCTGCTGGCAGCCCTGGGAGGCCCCCAGGCAGGATGAGCACACGTGGTGCGTCCTGACTTCCGCATCCAGGTCTCAGAGAGACCTCGGACTGATTATAAGGAGGGCCCCTCAGGTGGTTGGAGAGCCGAATCCCAGGTCCCGCTTGGAGTCACGGTGAGGACCCTGAGCTAGCGCGGAGAGGACCTCCCACCCTAGAAGAGTGGGAACCTGCCAGAGCCCAGGCCTCCTGCCACCACGCGGGTCCAGGGCTGTGCCACAGTGTAGACCCGAGGTCTCCCCTCCTTTCTCTTCCAGGGTCTCCAGACACCGGGAGGTGAAAGCCTAGGTCTGAGACACGTGTCCTCGGGTCACAGAGCACAGGAGGCCGGCAGTGCCGGGTGAGGTGTGGGCCCTGAGTGTGTACCCGGGGGCTCCCGGAACAGACGGGAACCCACAAGGCCAACGTCCACTCCACACACCCCCTGTCGCCCCCAGAACCTCGGGCTGGTGCCGGCAGCACCCTGAGGAGTTGCCTCACTTCCCCCGTCAGGTTCACAGACGACCGTCCACCAGGAGGAGAGCCCCTGTGAGGCCGAGGGCACCCCTGAAGAGGAGACCTGTAAGTCGCCTTTGTCAGAGCCCCTCAGGGTGGGTTTCTCAGCCCAGCCTGCTGACACACCCTCTCTCCCCCAGGCCCTTGGGTCTCCATTTGTCACCCCTTCCCTCGCTCCTCTCGGCTGCCCGACACCACTCATCGTGCCCCCCGTTGAGATGAGTGAGCTCCGCAAGGCTGCGGAAGACCTTCAGGACCCCAGAGACTCCCGGGGCCTCATGGATGTTCAGCAGATGGAGGCTGAGCAGGAGGGGGGCGCATCCCCCTGGTCCTCCTCCTCCTCAGTCTCCTCTTCCTACTCTGCCTGTGCCGTGTCCCTGCTCCATGATGCACAGCCTTCGATGGTGACTGACCTGGTGGGCTTCCTGCTCCTCAAGTATCACAGGAAGCAGCCGACCACCAGGGCAGAAATGCTGAGTATCTTCCTCAGAGAATACCAGCACCACTTCCCTGCGGTCTTCAGCCAGGCCTCTGAGTACATGCAGCTGGTCTTTGGGGTGGATGTGAAGGAGGTGGATCCCGGGGGCCACTGGTATGTCCTGGTCCCCACCCTGGGCCTCACCTGTGATGGGATGCTGGGCGATGGGCAGAGCATGCCCAAGAACGGCCTCCTGGTGATGCTCCTTTGCATGATCCACCTGGAGGGAGAGCGCCTCCCTGAGGAGGAGGTGTGGGGAGCACTGAGCAAGCTGGGGCTGCGTGCTGGGAGGGAGCACTTCATCTACGGGGAGCCCAGGGAGCTCATCACCAAAGCGTGGGTGCAGGAGGGGTACCTGGAGTACCGGCAGGTGGCCAACAGCGATCCCGCTCGCTTCGAGTTCCTGTGGGGCCCCCGGGCCCACGCGGAGATCAGCAAGTTGCAAGTCCTGGAGCATGTACACAGGGCCAGTAGACGGGGTCCCAGTTCCTTCCCATCCCTGTCAGATGAGGCTGCTAGCGATGAGGAAGAGGAGGCCTGAGCCAGACTTGCAGCCGGGCTCCTCCAGGCCCCTGTCCAGCAGCTTCTCCTGCCGGGCAGGAAGGGAGTCCATCCTTCACTCTGTGTTTGCAGAGCGAGCGGTCAGCCTTGGAAGGAGTGAGGGCCCGGGCCAGCTCGGGGGGCACGGCGTACAGCATCTCTGGGCTCCTCCCGTCCTTTATGGTGACGTGGAAATTGATCTTTGTTTCCTGTAGGTGTTTTTCAGTGCTGTTCCTATTAATAGAAGATTTAATAAGCTTCAGTATCTAACTTTGTGAATGACATTGATCACAACGTGTGTGTGCTTATCCAGTTCAAACACAACAGTTTTCCTCTTCTGTAAAGGAGACTGAAATCTGTCTCTTTTTTTTTTTTTTCCTGTCATCCTGGATGACATAATATGGAATTGCAATTAGAATTGTTCGGGAAATGTGAGAGTAATTAGCAATAATATAGATGAGGGAAGATTTAGAACAATAAAAGTAAAAATATTAACTCGCTTCTTATCCCTTCTTGTTTGTCATTTTATACGTGTAATATCCCTATGTTTAATTGGATTTCCACGGGTTATTTAAGAAAGAAGGAGAAAATCAGTCTGAATCAATAGGATCCCCGCTCACCGTCTCACTTCATCCGCACACATTCACCGAGCCTCTGCTCTTCTCTTTGGGAAGCTGGGGTTGGGGGCGGGGGTCCTTCTGTGGGAGGTGATGGTAATGAAGCTGGGTGGTGGCGGCAGGCAGACGTGCAGACGGCACTTTTAGTGGTGAGAGGAACGTGTCAGGTGGGAGGTTGCTGTGAGCAGTCCCTCTGGGATCGTGGATACATCTCCTGGGCGAGAGGGGAAGATGCACTTTGTTCAGGGATGCTTAGAGACCTGGTTATCCTGCCTGAGCTGCTAGGACACTCAGAATGCTCCGACTGCAGGGAGGAGTGGCGTTTGATGTGGCTCCCAGTGTACTCCGTCCTGGCGTATATAGTTGAAGAGCTTTGGTAACCGCCCCAAACGCGGGGTAGGATTTACTGGGGTGTGTTCTTGGAAACGGTCTGCTGGACACTTACACTGATGGCTCAGCTCCCCTCGATGGTCAGACTCCAAAGCCATAGGTGCGGAATGGTCCTGGAATTCGCAGGGAGGGAACGCCCGCCGAGGCTGAATACAAAACAGCTCAGAATCCTCCTTGGAGATGAAAGATGGTTCTTGGTGGGTATTCTAGCCTGATTTGTAAAGAGAAACTAGTTAACCATCCTTCCTCTGTGTCTAGTCTGCTGCCTGCCGCACAGGAAGGTCCTGGCTTTCAGGGTCCCTGATGCCACCTGAGCAGGTGCTCGGGCACTTCCGGTCCCGTGGAGGGCTGCTGAGTTTCCGAGGCTGAGCCTGTGTCCTGGCTTCAGGGCCAGAGAGCACATTGCCAGCCCGCCGGCCTTGTGGGCGTTACTGCAGAGGGCAGGGCAGGAACGTGCTGTGGATCGAGCGGGGTGAACCCTCCCTGCGGACAGGTACTAGGTCCTGCGAGAGCACATCGAATGTTGTATTTGAAAGGACGTGTCACAGGCAAGTGATTAGAGAACGTTGGAGGATTTCGAGGCACATGTGGCTTCTCAGAAGCTCCTCCAGCGGATGAAGGGAACTGCTTTCATCCCCAATTACACTAGCTGCTTTTCGTCGAGCACCTAGTACCCAGCGCTGTTCCGGAGAGACCTTGAGTGTGGCCCATGTCTTGTCTTCCTCTCCTTCCTGGACGCTGAGTGGAGGGAATATGAGATTCTTCGTGTAAACCTACAAATATTTTGTAGTAAAAAGGTGTTAAAGATCACTTTAGTAAATCCGAAGACGGAAAATAAAGTCCGTTTAAGAATCAATAGCACATTGGCCGGCAAAAAGATACCACGTGCCCTGGCTGCTGGGTTATGTGGAAAGGTATTTGGGGTCCAGGCGGTCCTTACTCCAGGGGCTGAGCTCCCAAAGAAGCAGGAAATGCTCCTGAGAGACTGTTTGATGCAACCTCGGACCAGGCAAAGTCCCTTCAGGGCCAAGGGGAGGAGCCAGACAGCTCCTCCCAATGGCACAGTCGCAAGGTGTGTGTGTCTCCTTGGACTGCTGTCTTCCTAGAGCCTTCCAGGACAGCTGTGATGTAGAGACGGGGGAGGAGGGAGGAGCATTTTGGACTGTGGGCACTGCAGAAGCTGTCTTGGGGGTGGTACGGCAGAGGGACCAGGGAGGGGCCAAGACCCCTGGGAGCAGGAGGCAGGGACACAGCACAGGAGTCTGTAGCTGAGCTGAAAGGCAAGAACTGCACGAGGACGGTGCACTCCTCTCCCCACTGCCCTCCTCCCGGGATCCACCCCTCTCTCCCTGTTCCCTTACCCACGGGGCAGGTCAGGCCTGGCCAGGAGGAGGGGATTGACGCGGATGGGGGTCCGGTGCCTGATCTGCTGGGGATGGTGAGAAGAACCTGGATCCAGGAAGCTGTGTGAGGCAGCAGCCCCAATGGCTCTGTAGAGATTGGAGTGCCCTGTGCCTGGGGTTCAACCCAGGGCTTCCCTGACCCCTGTGGTATATAGCACCTTGGCCCCACCCTCTCGAACTTGGCCTCACTCTGCCCAGCTTGGGGTTTTATCCTTCCTGTCCATTTACCGACAAGCGCTCAGCCCACGATGGGACCCAGTGGTGAAGGTTGTCTGCAATCATCTGTAAGTGAAAGTCCCCGGATAGGAATCTTCTTTCACAATCACAAATGATTCAGGTAAGTTGACAGGAGTCGATGTAGCCTGTTGGTGTCCCAGTGGCTGGTTAATAAGAACCCTTCGCTATGTGAGTAAGTGACAAAATGCTACAATTATCAATCATTCTTCAGATGATTCCCCATGTGATTCCCAAACTTTGATGAAACTGGTCACCTTGGCTGGGTAACGATGAGAGTTCCTTTCTGAGATTTTTCCTGAAAAGTGGTGCAGGGTTGACCCTTCAGCCACCCATCAAGCCAGCTAGGCCTTAGTGTCCTCAAACAGGCAGTTGGAGCAAACAAAAGGTGGGAGCAGATGGCAGGAATGGTCACCAGGGTGCCCCCCAGACCCCAGACATCCTTGGACTCAGACGAGGATGGAATGAGCTGCCTTCATCCCTTGGAGCATTTTATGCCTGTGCAGGTCACAGGCACTTCCTCACTGAGCCTTGAAGTCACCCAGCTGTTTTGACTGCAGGGTGCAGTGCCTGTGCGTGACCACACGGACTTACTGTGGGATGCGGAAACTTTGTTCTCCTCATACTAACGGTACCTGCTTACCAGTACTGTCCCATTTATTCACGGGGTCGAGGAGATGATCTCATTTGCTAAAGCAAGAGACAGGATACAGTTGCCTTGAGATTCTGGCTTTTGATAGAGTTCCATTCATACACCTGGGGAACATCACTCCTGGAATTTCTGACAGATGGCAGCGATTGCCCCTGTCCACGTCTTACGCCTCCGATAGCTGAGTTTCCGTGTCTGACTTGCGCTTGACTCTTTCGTTCGCTTCTGCTGCCATTTCAGAGCCCAGTGGTCTTAGTAATTTTTGGAAAACAGACATCCCCTGGTACCCCTGCAGAGACAAGCCTAATCAAAGCAGCAGTGTCAGGCCTCTTTATCCTCCCCTTTGATCCCATGACTAGTCTTTCAAAGGAGCTGACCCTGGGGAGGCAGGTCCCTTCGACAGAGGGCCATTCTGGAGAAGCTCTTCACTGTGGGTCATCATCCACCATCACCCGTAGCAGCTGGGCGAACGAGTGCCTTAGTCATGACGAGGAGATCTGGGCGGTAGCACCCCATCCGTTGTAATCCGTCCCTGGCAACACTCATCTGGCAAGTTCACCTCATTTGAGGATGGCTCCTTGAGGATTCTGGTTGGTCTCTTCCTAAAGAATCATAGACGACAAGGATCGTGGACAAATAATGGGCCCTCTGTGGCAGCAGGCTGCTAAGCCACAACTGCTGGTCACTCTCTTCTGCCTCCTGTCCATTCTAGAGTCCCCGTAGTCTCGGCCAGGACCTCTGCTGTCTTCGGTGGCCCTTACTTGGTGAGGTAATGCAGACTTCTGTCCCTGAGGGCTCTGAGCCCCTGGTCCGATGCCCTTCTCAGGCTGTTGCTCTTGCACTTGAGCATTTACAGAGAAAGTAAGCAGGGACACCAAGACACATTCAAGTGCGCCACCTGGGCATTCGGCATGTCACTCTCTGTTCCCGTTGTGCCCGAGTAACCCTGCCCCCTCCTTGTGATCAGGGTCAACTATCCCCGGCAGGATGGCGACTCCTCTGTGCGCCTGCTGGTCCCCAAGTAGGAGGAGCCCAGTGTGCCCTGGGAGGACCCATGGCTTCTAGGTCAATAGGATTCTTATCTTGCCTCCTGGTGGAAACATTCTCACTTTTTGAACAATATGTCTAGCCAGCACTGACCAGTATCCACATGAGGCTGAGTATGAGTACTGAAATGTGCCTAGTGTGTCCGATGGCCTAAACGTTTAACTTAAGATAATACAGTGAAATGTACATAGGTACATGTGGCTAAAGGCTAGACAGCACAGGAGTGGACCTACAGAACCTAAACTTGGGGGACACGAAGCACAGATTCCCATGAAGGTCACAGGGAGTGATGGCAAGTGGGGGCACTCAACCCTCTGGTTCATGGATCATGTATTTGATCTCTTGCTGGGAAATGATGATGATATATTTAGAGTGTGTCCAGTAACCTGGAGGATGACACCCCATCCTCCGGGGCTGTCGTCTCCCACTTGGCACCTCGTTTGTGCTTGGAAGAGGCCATTTCACTGCTCCAGAAGACCAGCAGCTTCTGGAAGGTGCGGGCTGAGGTAGCAGCTTTGGATCTCATGGCCTCCCTCTGAGCACCTCGTTCGCTGTAAGAGAGTCTCTTGGTCCCAGGTGGTCAAAGGAGACATCCTGTTAGTCAATTGGGCATTCTGTGAGCCCTCAGTTAGTAGCACCAGACAAGGCACTACAAGTAGGAAAGTCAAAGCCATACCTAGAATGTGTATAAATTTCAGTAAACTTGAACTTCTCCCCCTTCAAGGATGGAAGTGAGATGTTGTCAACAAGTAGCCATATTGGCTCATTGGTCTACTTGAGCAGTGGTGCAACACTGGAGATTAGGCATTAGCGTCTGTACTGGCAGGGTCAACATGTGGCAGCAGCAGTAGCTAATCTGCCTTGGGTGGGTGGGTATGCTGTTGAACGCATACCTAGCATCTGCCCCCGCCACCATGGCTACTCCGTGTATCAGAACATTGTGCAGCAACGATGTGGCCACTTACAGAGGCTGGCTGCTGTCAATTAGTCAGGCCATTCTGTCTTCTTCACCGTTTAGTGCCTCCACTGTGGTGGATGCTTCTGTGAGCATTAAGGTGTCATATACATATCTTCACGTCCAGTGCCCCTTGCAATAAGTCCGTTGATATAGCCCTTCTCCGAACCTACTTGTTGCAATCTCCAAATAGTTCTCATTCTAGGTCCCTGACCAACTGGCCAATCCCTTTCCCGTCGTCTTTAAGTCCATGTATATTCTTAGCTTGGGCCACTTCTTTTATCCATACAACGTGGATCACTAGATGCACCATGTGAGGCTCTGCCCACTGGGAGAATGCTTCTGCTCACCACTGCCTTTCAAGGTCACTCTTGATTAAGGCAGTATTGCAGCAGGAGTCCATTTTCACCTTGTACCTGAAATTCAAGCAACCCGCTGATCAACTATGCTCAGCATTTCTACCCCTCCTGTAGCTGGTCATGAAAGAAGTTCCTGGTCCGTTAAGCTACAGGAATGAGCTGAGGGGCAGGTGCTGGTGCAACATCTACAGGTGCTGTTGGGTCTAGGTCACCTTCTTGTAATCCATGGCCCTGCTTGTGTCTGGTCCCAGACACACCACTTCCATTTGATGGTGGATGACTGTTGCAATCACCTCACTTTGTGGTTCTGGCAGAACCGACCTCATGAGGACCGATGGCTGCATGTCAGATGCCAAGGCTGTTCTGATCTGTTCTAGCAAAGATAACAAATCTGGTAAAGCAGTAGCCATTGAGTATGCGGTAGTCTGTAGTCCTCCTTTAGCATCCATCCGGTTTCAGTAGGGTCCAGACTGCTGAGGAGGTATGATGGGGACCACCAGCCCTGCATCCTGTTGGTCTTAAGGGTGTCATTAATATTTGGCATCTCCCCACATGAAATCTTGGTTTCTGTTTACTCTCATGGTCAAGGTACCAGGAGTACACTCAGCCTTCCCCACTCTAATAGCTCTTATAATAACGGCCCCAGACCCAGGCGGGACTTGTGCCCATCATCAAGCCAGTCCATTTTAATTACACATTTGGAGACTGCAGGCACAAGTGCTCTGGGTCAGACCTAGGGCAAAACGCCACATACTCCTGGTCTACACATGCTTCCACTCTACCAGGGGGCCTTGATGAAGCTAAAGGTACAGAGTATCAGGGCCAAAGCACATCCTGTTTCCAGGAGTTCTCACAGCGTTTCGATATTGCCTCTTTCCCCAGTGTTCGGTTGCCAAGGTGAATGGACGTGGGTCTCTTTGTGCGATAGACTTGGGGAACCATTACTATAGAAATTTGCCACGATGTTTTGGGGTCTTTCCTCAGAGGGGCCCCTCCTACCCTTCAGTCAATGGATTCTGCCTCTGACAGTTGGCTCAGGTCTGGAAACCAGGGAGGAGATCTCGACTTTGGTTGGAGCGGTTTACCCCAGCCTCTTGCTGACACACCCTTGATTTCTTTTGTTTATACAAGTTAAGCAACATACTTGTTGGCTGTCCATCTGTCTTGACAATAAAAATACTGTGTCCTGTTGACAATCTCTATACCTCTCTGCAGGTCAGAGCCCCAGATGCTGTCAACTTTGTTGCTTATCACAATCATTGTGACCACTTTTTGTTTGAACATTTTTTTATTGAGTTACAGTCATTTTACAATGTTGTGTCAATTTCCAGTGTAGATGGCAATTTTTCAGTTATACATGAACATACATATATTCATTGTCACATTCTTTTTCACTGTGAGCTAACACAAGATCTTGTATATATTCCCCTGTGCTGTACAGTACAATCTTGTTTATCTATTCTGCATATGCCTGTCAGTATCTACAGATTTCGAACTCCCAGTCTGTCCCTTCTCACCCCACTCCCGCTTGGCAACCACAAGTTTGTATTCTATGTCTATGAGTCTGTTTATGTTTTGTATTTATGTTCATTTTTGTTTGTTTTAGATTCCACATATGAGCGACCTCATATGGTATTTTTCTTTCTCTTTCCGGCTTACTTCACTCCAAATGACATTCTCCAGGGACATCCATGTTGCTGCAAATGGCGTTATGTTGTCGGTTTTTATGGCTGAATAGTATTCCATTGTATAATATACCACCATTTCTTTATCCAGTCATCTGTCGATGGACATTTAGGCTGTTTCCGTGTCTTGGCTACTGTAAATCGTGCTGCTATGAACATTGAGGTGCAGGAGTGTTTTTGAAGTAGGGTTCCTTCTGGATATTTCCCAGGAGCAGGATTACTGGGTCATAGGGTAAGTGTATTGCTATTCTTTTGGTGGAAACTCTATACTGTTTTCCGCGGTGGCTGCACCAAACTGCATTCCCACCAGCAGTGTAGGAGGGTTCCCTTTACTCCACAGCCTCTCCAGCATTTGTCATTTGTGGACTTTTGAATGATGGCCATTCTGACTGGTGTGAGGTGATACCTCATTGTAGCTGTGATTTGCATTTCTCTGATGAATAGTGATATTGAGCATTTTTTCATGTGCCTATTGATCATTTGTATTTCTTCCTTGGAGAATTGCTTGTTTAGGTCTTCTGCCCATGTTTGGATTGGGTTGTTTGTGTCTTTCTTATTAAGTCGTATGAGCTGCTTATATATTCTGGAGATCAAGCCTTTGTTGGTTTCATTGTTTGCAAACATTTTCTCGCATTTCGTAGGTTGTCATTTTGTTTTGCTTATGGTTTCCTTTGCCGTGCAGAAGCATGTAAGTTTCATTAGGTCCCATTGGTTTATTCTTGCTTTTATTTCTATTGCTTGGGTAGACTGCCCTAGGAGCACATTTCTGAAATATATGTCAGATAATGTTTTGCCTATGTTTTCTTCTAGCAAGTTTATTGTATCTTGTCTTATGTTTAAGTCCTTGATCCATTTTGAGCTTATTTTTGTGTATGGTGTAAGGGAGTGTTCTAGCTTCATTGATTTACATGCTCCTGTCCAGTTTTCCCAAAACTATTTGCTGAAGAGACTGTCTTTATTCCGTTGCATATTCTTGCCTCCTTTCTCGAAGATGAGTTAACCAAAAGTTTGTGGGTTCATTTCTGGGCTCTATGTTCTGTTCCATTGGTCTATATGTGTGTTTTTGTACTAATACCATGCTGTCTTGATGACTGTAGCTCTGTAGTATTGTCTGAAGTCTGGGAGAGTTATTCCTCCAGCCTCTTTCTTTCTCTTCAGTAATGCTTTGGCAATTCTAGGTCTTTTGTGGTTCCATATAAATTTTATTATGATTTTTTCTAGTTCTGTGAAATATATCCTGGGTAATTTGATAGGGATTGCATTAAATCTGTAGATTGCCTTGGGCAGTGTGACCATTTTAACAATATTGATTCTTCCAATCCAGGAGCATGGGATATCTTTCCATTTTTTAAAGTCTTCTTTAATTTCCTTAATCAGTGTTTTACAGTTCTCCTTGTATAAGTCTTTCACCTCCTTGGTTAGATTTATTCCTAGGTATTTTTTTACTTTGGGTGCTATTTTAAAGGGGATTGTTTCTTTATTTTCTTTTCCTGTTGATTCATCGTTAGCATAAAGAAATGCAACTGATTTTTGAACTTCAATCTTGTAACCTGCTACCTTGCTGAAGTCTTCGCTCAGCTCTAGTAGTTTTTGTGTGGACCTTTTAGGGTTTTCTGTATATAGAATCATGTCATGTGCATCGAGTGACACTTTTACCTCGTCTTTTCCAATTTGGATCCCTCTTATTTCTCTCTCTTGCCTGATTGCTATGGCTAAGACTTCCAAGACTACGTTGAATAGGACTGGTGATAGTTGGCAGCCTTGTCTTGTCCCAGATTTTAGTGGGAAGCTTTTGAGTTTTTCACCGTTGAGTACTATGCTGGCTGTAGTTTTGTCATATATAGCTTTTACTATGTTGAGATATGTTCCCTCTATACCCACTTTGGTGAGAGTTTCTATCGTAAATGGGTGTTGAATTTTATCAAATGCTTTTTCTGTGTCTGTTGAGATGATCATGTGGTTTTTGTCCTTTGTCTTGTTGATGTGATGTATTACATTGATTGATTTGCATATGTTGAACCACCCTTGTGTCCCTGGGAGGAACCCCACCTGGTCATGATGTATAATCTGTTTTATGTGCTGTTGGATTCTATTTGCTAAGAATGTGGTAAGGATTTTTGCATCTTTCTTCATCAGGGATATTGGTCTGTAATTCTCTTTTTTGCTAGTGTCTTTGCCTGGTTTTGGTATCAGGGTGATGGTGGTTTCATAGAATGAATTTGGGAGTATTTCCTCCTTTTCAATCTTCTGGAAGACTTTGAGAAGGACTGGTATGAGTTCTTCTTTGTATGTTTGATAAAATTCCCTGGTGAAGCCGTGTGGTCGTGGACTTTTATTTGTAGGGAGGTTTTTTTATTTGCTAAATTGGTTTCATTTCTAGTGATCGGTTTGTTCAAGTGGTCGGTTTCTTCTTGGTTCAGTCGTGGTGGACTGTATGTTTCCAGTAACTTGTCCATCTCCTCTAGGTTATCCATTTTGGTTCCATATAGTTTTTCATAATATTCTCATATGATATTCTGTATTTCTATGTTATTTGTTGTAATTTCTCCATTTTCCTTTCTTATTTTGCTTATTTGTGCTCTCTTTTTTTTCTTCTTTGTGAGTTTGGCCAGAGGTTTGTCGATCTTATTTACTTTTTCAAAAAACCAGCTTATGGTTTGATTGATTTTTTTCTATTGTTTTTTTAGTCTCTATTTTGTTTCTTTCCTCCCTGATCTTTCTTATTTCCTTCCTTCTGCTGCCTTTTGGGGGGTTTTTTGCTCTTCTTTTTCTAATTCTTTTAGTTGGTGGGTTAGATTGTTTATTTGAGATTGTGCTTCTTTTTTGAGGAAAGCCTGTATCGCTATAAACTTCCCTTGTAACACTGCCTTTGCTGCATCCCATAAATTTTGTGTGATTGTGTTTTCATTTTCATTCGTCTCAAGGTATTTTTTAATTTCAACTTTGATTTCATCATTGACCCATTGGTTTTTTAATAGCATGCTGTTTAATCTCCATCTTCCAAACAGAAAATAAATGAGGCAACAGAGAAATTAAATGATACAATATAAAAATTAGATTTGGTGGATATTTTGAGAGCATTACACCCCCCAAAAATAGAATATACATTCTTTTCAAGTGCACATGGAACATTTTCTAGGTTTGCTTATGTACTTGGACACAAAAGAAGCCTCAACAATTTTAAGAAGATAGAAATTATCTCAAGCATCTTTACTGACCACAATGCCGTGAAACTTGAAATCAACTACAGTGACCACTTTCTTTTGAAATTTAAGACGCACCTCCTGAACTGAAGGGCCACATGATCAAAAACTTCTACTTCTTTTTTTTTTTAATGACATTGCAAGAAATGGGGACTCTGAAGTCAGCACCTGCACATCACTAACACCAGAATGCACTGACCACAGGTGCTGCTGTGGGCACCACCCTCCTGTGTCTTCCCACGATCTGAACCAGGGGAGTATGAATACATTGGATTCAGGCACTACTCGTGAGCACACAGGAGGCAGCTCCAGGAATTCTACAAAATCACCTGGTCATGATTTTCAGAGGTTAGAGATGCCATATCAGGCGAGTGTGAGTGCAACTGGTGAAGTTTAAATTGTTACCGTTAACACAATTCCTAAGGAAAAGGGAGAACTGATTATCATTTGTAGTCAATATGATCTTGTATATAGAAAATTCTAGTGAACACCCCCCCCCAAAGAAAAACCTATAGAAACTATTAAACGAGTTCATCAAGGATGTAGAACACAAGATCAATGTTTCAGAAAATGAATTGCATTTCCATGTACTAGCAGTGTATAATCCCAAGGTGAAATTCTGAAAACCAGTCCTTTCACAATAGCATCAAAGAAGAGATATTTGGAAGAAGACAATAAATCACATGAATTATTCACTAAATACTGCAAAACATTGCTGAAAGGAGTTTTTCACAACAACAACAAAAACAACCTAAAAGAGAGAGATGAACTCTGCTCATGAGTCAGGAGATGCAATGTTGTTAAATGCCAGGTTGCTCCAAATCGATGTATGGATTCTACACCGTCCCTATCCAAATTCCAGCAGAGTTTTGTGTAGAAATTGATGAGCTGATGTGAAATTCATCTTATGATGCAAAATGCCCAGCATAGCCACAAAATGTTTGAAAAAAAAAGCTAGAGGACTTCCTTGCACTTGGTGATATCAAAACCTAAAGTAATGATATAGGAACCATGACAATACAATTGTGTTGTAAGGTTAGGCGTATAGACCAACAGAACAGAATGGAGGTTTCCTAGATAAACTCATTTACCTGTGGTTAATGGATTTTTAAAAGGTGCTTATATGGTAAATACACAGGGATAGGATCATCGTTTCAACAATTGGTGCTGGGAAAAGTCGGTATCCACCTGCAAGAATGTAAATTTATAGCATTTCCTCAGATCACACTCAAAAATTCTTCAAGTACAGCTGAAATCTTCAACCCCATTACCGCCTGCAAGGGTGGTTTCTGCATCTGCGCTTCTGCTCTGTAAGCTGCCATTGTCTCTATCTGCCTGTCTGTCTCTTCCACTTGGGGGAGCAGTGGTTTTGCCTGCCACCTCCATTCTCTCATGGATCTGAGAAGAGTCACTGATTTTCAATGTGCTCACCTGTTTTCTCTCTGTGAGGATGGGTTGTGCTGACTTCCAAGCTCCTCACATGCCTGACCAGAAACCACAAGTCTCCAGTAAATGTTTGGTTCTTGAAAGGTGGTATTAAGACCCCTTGTATGCCAGCAGGAGTGATCAGGTCGAGAGCAAGGGTTAAATGATGCAAGAAAAAAAGGGGCAGAATTTAAAGAGAAAAGTGCTTGGGAAAGAGTGGGCTTCTGGTCTTAAATAGGTGCCTGGAAGTTTGTAACCCTTTAAGGGATCGGGGCAGAGAATGCAGGCATCTGGGTGGGGTCATGAGAAGAGGGAGAAAACAGGTGGCAACGTGACCAGGTACAGAAGTAGACCCGCACACATATGCAGGCACGGACAACCGCTCATCAGTAACACGACAAAACTCCGAGGTGAAAACGTAATCTTATCAACAATTAGGTCTGGAACAACCGGATAGCCACGTGCCAGAAATAAAGCTTAATCTGTACCTTGCTCCATATAACAAATAACACAAAATGGATGGTAGAAGTCCATGTCAAAAGTAAAAGTGTGATGCTTCCTGGAGAACACCTCGGAGACGATCTTTGTCACCTTTGGTGAGTGTGGTAAGTTTGAAGATATCGAGGTTGATCAAGGAAGAGCCCGGGCCAGGAGAGGCAGGAACACACAAGCATCGTGGAGCAGCACTTGGATGCGGTTGCCTGAGAGGAGAGTCCCTCCCAGGAAGGACCTTCGAGAGGCAGAGGCACCAGGCCACCTCCCAGAAGGGGCATAACGCCAGGGACCTCCCAGGAGAGAAGGGGAATCGGACGGGGGCTTCACACATCTGGAAGGTGCTGCTCGGCAGCAAGGTGGCAGTCTCTGGGCTAGAGAGCTCCAGGGGGCGCTGGCAGTCACAGACCTTTACCGCTGCAGGGTTTGTCTTCTGGAGGGTTAGTGACGGTGGGACGGCGGGTGCCGTTTGCGGCGCCTGCGAAGTGGGGAGGTTCTAAGTAGCTGCGTAGCACAGGACTGGATTTCAACTTTCAAAGAAATGTCTTCCTCGACCTCCCATTGTCCTTGTGTTTCGTGGCTCACTCCAGAACTTAGTAAAATTCTTTGCAGAACTGTCCAGGTGTTGGGCTCCAAATGCTACCTTCGTCAGCTCCCATCAGACAACTCCCCCCACAGCTGCATGGGAGCAGCTCCTCTCAAGGTCACCAGTTACCTACATTTTCACCAACTAACAGTAAATTCTCACCGGCACTCAGCAGAGCTGACCACGTGCTCCCAGAGACTGTTCCACACTTGCATTTCCTTCACTCTCACTGACTCTTCCTTCCCAGCTCCTTTCCCTGAAGACCTAGCCAAATGGCTCCAAGTGGCTCACAGCCTTGAACTTGGTCTTGGTCGCCGTCTCTCTCACCTGGTGATCATGTCCAGTCCCGTGGCTTCACATGCCATCTGTCCCCTGGGAACTCTCAGTTTCTACCAATAGCGAACTCTTTCCTGAGTTCCAGACTCCTCTATACATCCTCTGGGTTGCCTAGCAAATTCACAGACAGAGCTCGGGTTCATTAGAGCTCTTTCCGTCCTCCCGCCCCTCCCCAGTCTGGTTCCACTTGCATCTTCGGAACGTCCATCCATGGAAACTCTGGTTTCCAGGTGTTCGAGCCCAAATTGCCATAGTCTTTCTGGGCCACCTGCTTTCCCTCGCATTCAGCATCCAAACAGCCAGTGAGGCCTGGATGGCTCTCACTCCAATTGCTTCAGGACCGCAAAGGAGGCAGGGATCACTGGGAAGCATCGTGGAGACTGCTCCTCTAGGCAGGGACTCTGTTGTTCACGGCTGCTTTGCTGGTGCCAAGCACAGTGCCTGGAACACAGAAGAGTAGCCCTTAGTGCCTGCTGACCTCCTGATGGTTCACATCTCCTAGGAGCCTTCTGTTCTGAAGAATAGAGGTTGTGAAACACCAGCTGAAACATGTTCGTCTCCACTGCTTGGAACAGAGTTCTTCAGAACAAGTCTTCTTTTTTGTTCCAAAGGGTATTCGTACAACCTTGCACAGTGTCTGGCATGTGGTAGGTGCTCAGTACAGGAAGAGATGCATAAAGGAATAATGAATCCTTGACTGAGTGATTATACACATGGAACCAAATCTATGGGTACAACAGAATCATTTTTAAGGCTTTATTGACATATCATTTAAATACCATAAAATTTTCCCATTTAAAGTGGTCAGTTAAATATGGGTATTAAATGTCCTGAGTTGTACAGCCATCATCAAAGGCAAAGGCTCGAAAATGTCCGCCACCTTCGTAAGATCCCTCGTGCCACCTGTAGGTAAACCCTGCTCTCGCCCTCCACCGCAGGCAAACGCTGCTCCACTGTCTGTCTCTAAGGGTGTGATTGTCTCCGAGCTTGTTATGAACGGGCTCCTGTCTCACGGCTTACTGGGCCCATCCTGGTTAGCACATGCAGCGGGGGTTGTTTTGGCTTCCTTGTATTCACTTTATCTTCGAATACTATGTCATTACATCGCACGGACTGATCACATGTTGCTTATTCACTCACCAGTTGAGGGACATTTGGGTTGCTTCCCTTTGCAGTTACCCTGACTATCGTCCTAGTCACAGTCACGTGGCAGTCTTAAGACGAGCACGTATTTCCTTTTTCCTCAGGTAGTGGAATTGCTGGTCATAGGGTAATTTTATGGTGAAAACTTTCAGTATTGGATTGTCTTTATTTTTGAGTTGCAGAGGGCTTTTTTGGTTTGTTCTGTTTCATTGGCTAATCTGGAAATGAGTCCCTCATCAGGGTCAGGGACATGATTTGCATATATTTTCTCCTCGACTGTGGTTTTCATTTTCTTAGTTGTGCCTTTTACTATGAAAAAGTATTTATTAATTTTTTTTCATTCAGGGATGGTGGTTTTGGTGTCTTACTTAAGAATTCTTTACTAAATCCAAGGTTGTGAAGATTTTTTCCTATGACGGATCCCTTCCCGTGGGCCAGCACAGACCCCAGGACTGGCCGCACACCCCCCTGTGGGCGAGCACCAGCCGGGACTCCCTGGGCTCCGCCCCGCCCCCCTACCAGCAGGTCAACAGCAACACCGGAAGCCCTAGAGCCCTGAAGCCAGCACCCCAGGGACCCAGCTGCCTACTGGGCGGCCCGCACCTGCAGGAAGCAGAGATGGATGGAGGGGCCCACGGGGGAAGACCAGGCAAGGGCACCTGGGCAACGTCAGCTCTCAAGGACCCGGGGACTCGGGCAGGAGGACCCTAGATTCATAAAGCCCACAGACAGTCCCCAAATTCTGTCTGATGTGCCTTGTCACTTTCTGTCGTTAAGCCTGCTTTTGTATTTTGGAAATAGAGTCCTGCCGTTTGTTCCTTTAGCACATCATGAAGTCGTGAGAATAGAAATGAATGAAGTCACGGAAGTTTGGTCTCAGCTAGAAAGAGGGGAACAGGGCAGCGTGGACACATTCAGAGCAGCCTGATCTTTACTAAAAGGCTCTACAATCGTGGGACCAGTACCAAGCACCACGTAGGGTTCTACATCTGTAACATGGGTTTCACAACCTGCACTTTGTGATGCTGTTGGAATGGAGGCCATGTAGTAAAACACCTGGCTCAATGCCTGGTGTGTATTGGATCTTTAGTGGCTGGTACATATTTCTAGTATTATTTTCACCCCAGAACCTACCACTCCCTCTCTGGAAATGATTTTGCTCCCATGACATCTCTGAGAACTTCTAACTCAGTAGGAAACAGAAAGGAAATTCAGCCGAATGGCCACTCTACATATTTCCCTCCTGGAGGATACATTATACAATTTGGCTGTGTGTGAGCTGAGGTCTTCCCCGGCTGGGAGTAACGAGCTCAAAGCTCCAGAATTTCAGTTAAAAACCAGCTCCTTCCCTGTTTTGCAGCTTCTCTTCCATCCAAACCATTATTTTCACTCATTTCATCCCCACAAAAATCTAGATCTTGCTTAAAATTGGCTAAATGGCACTCAAGGTAACAAAGATTTTCTCAGCTCAGTGGAATCGATCCTGGCTTTCTGAGACCGGGAAGAAGACTTCCTGCCCAGTGGGTTCTGGGCCTCACTTCAGGGAAGTTTCACTCTGGTCCTAAGGAAACCCTTGGGAGATGATGGATTATAAAACACCTAGCTCGTAAGTGCATTCGAGTGCAATGTGACAGGACCCCAGAATGACTTCCTTCTTTCCCCAAGAGGAGCGCTCTCTTTGCTTTCTTCAGGATCCAGAAGGATCCTCTCAGTGCCTCATGTCCGATTGTCCTCTCAGCCTTAACACATGCTCTTTGATTCTAGCCGCCGCCACGCCGCCACCACCCAGCTACTTTACCAACACCTCCCACAGAAGGACCCCCAGCTTCCCAAGGCCCCCAACTGCCCAGGCTCCTGGCACCTATACTTGAGTGCTCATTCCCAGACTCCCACCGCCTCACCCCATTTTTACTTGCTCTATGGGACTTAAGGGACATCTCACCATCTTCCTGATGTGACTGCGGCTCCGAGACTATCATTGTAGGTGTGGGGCGTCCTGCTTTTCCTAGTGTCCCCACTACTAACACAGGGTCCACCAGAGAGCAGAGGCTCAGTGAATGTCTGTGGAATAAATAAGATGGGGAGCAGGGATCCTACTGATTCAGATTGATTTTCTCCACGTTCTTCAATAGCCCATGCAAATCCAACTCAACATGGATATCTTAGTTTTACAGAATGACAGACACAATGGGATAAGAAGCTAGAAATTGATGGGGAATGCTTAACCCCATCAAATTTATTCTTACATTTTCTTCTCATTGCTCCCCCAAATTCTAATTCCATGTTATCTTGTTCAGGATGACACAATAAGATGGGAGATTTACAACTTGTTTTACAAAACAGCAAAACTCTTGTGTTTGAACTGGATAAGGATACAGACATTGTGATTAATGTCATTGACAAAGTTAGATAGTGAAGCTTATTAAATCTTCTGATACAAGGAACACCACTGAAAAATTTCTACAGGAAACAAAGATCAATTTCCATGTCATCATAAGGGATGGGAGGAGCCCAGAGATGCTGTACACCGTGTCCCCCCAACTGGCCCAGGCTGTCACCCCTTAGGAGGCTGCCTGCTCGCTCTCCAAACACACAGTGAAGGATGGACTCACTTCCGGCCCGACAGGAGAAGCTGCCGGACAGGGGCCTGGAAGGAGCCCGGCTGCAAGTCTGGCTCAGGGCCACTCTTCCTCATCACTCAACACCTCTTCAGACAGGGACAGAAAGGAACTGAGATTCCTTGTATTGACCCTGAGCAAATGCTCCAGGACTTGCAGCTTGCTGGTCTCCGCGTGGGCCCGGGGCCCCCACAGGAGCTCGTAGCGAGGGGGATCGCTGTTGGGCACCTGCAGGTACTCCACGTACTCCTCCCGCACCCACACGTTGGTGATGAGCTCCCTGGGCTCCCCGTAGATGCAGTGCTCCCTCCCGGGATACACCCCCATGACACTCAGTGCTTCCCACATCTTCTCCTCAGTGGCGCACTCTCCCTCCAGGAGGATCACACCCAGGAGCATCACCAGGAGGCCGTTCTTGGGCATGCTCTGCCCATCGCCCAGCATCCCGTCACAGGTGAGGCCCAGGGTGGGGACCAGGACATACGAGTGCTCCCTGGGGTCCACCTCCTTCACATCCACCCCAAAGACCAGCTGCAGACACTCAGAGGCTTGGCTCAAGATCACAGGGAAGTGGTGCTGGTCATCTCTGAGGACCGCATTCAGCATGTCTTCCTTTGTGGTCGGCTCCTTTGTGCGGTACTTGAGGAGCAGGAAGCTCACCAGATCAGCCACCTTCAAATGGAGTGGGTCTGGGTGTGAGGACTCGGCATCTGCGGGGTCCTGGCCGGTGCTGGGCCTCTCCTCATCTTGGCTGCTGGAGGTGCTGTCTTCCGACTGGCTCCATGGAGGGGCGGCGTCGTCAGCAGCGGGGAAGAAGCAGACACCCCGAGGGCTCTGCGGGGCACTGGGTGTCCCAGAATCATCCACCTCCTCCAGGGTGTCAAGGAACAGGACGGAGGAGGAGGGGGAGGGGGAGGAGGAGGAAGAGGATGAGGGAGACATGGGGGATGCATCCGCCACCTCCTCAGCCCCAATCTCCTGCGCAACCACCACATCCTCAGCCTCTCTTGGGTCCTGAAAGTCGGCTTCAATCTGGTGGAGGTCACTCATCTGAACCCCAGGCATGACGAATGGTGTCCGCGCCGACAGGAGTGGAGGCAGGGATGACAGATGGGGACCCACGGGCCTGGGGAAGAAAGGGAATGCCAGTGGCTCGGGCTGAGAAACCCACCCTGAGGGGCTCTGACAAAGGCGACTTACAGGTCTCCTCTTCAGGGGTGCCCTCGGCCTCACAGGGGCTCTCCTCCTGGTGGACGGTTGCCTGTGAACCTGACGGGGGAAGTGAGGCAACTCCTCAGGGTGCAGCCGGCACAGCCTGAGGTTCTGGGGGCGACAGGGGGTGTGTGGAGTGGATGTTGGCCTTGTAGGGTCCCCTCTGTTCCGGGAGCCCCCGGGTACACACTCAGGGCCCACACCTCACCCGGCACTGTCGGCCTCCTGTGCTCTGTGACCCGAGGACACGTGTCTCAGACCTAGGCCTTCACCTCCCGGTGTCTGGAGCCCCTGGAAGAGAAAGGAGGGGAGACCTCGGGTCTTCACGGTGGCACAGCACTGGACCCGCGTGGTGGCAGGAGGCCTGGGCTCTGGCAGGTTCCCACTCTTCTAGGGTGGGAGGTCCTGTCCCTGCTAACTCAGGGTCCTCACCGGGACTCCAAGCGGGACCTGGGATTCTGCTCTCCAACCATCTGAGGGCCCCATCCTGATAGTAGGTCCCGGGTCTCTCTGAGCCCTGGATGCCGAAGTCAGGACACACCACGTGTGCTCATCCCGCATTGAGGCCTCCCAGGGCTGACAGCAGGCGCAGGATCGGTTGCGTCCCCTCTGTTCTGGGATCTCGGGTCCCTCACTCCTCCCTCGGGGTCACCTTGACTCCTGGCAGGACCTGGGATTCCCCTCTCAGCCCACCTGAGGCCCCGCCCGTCATACCAGGACGCCAGTCCCTCTGTGACCCGCATTTCAGGAACTGCTGCCTGAGGTCATCCCGCCCTATGGCCTCCCAGGACTGACTCTGTTCTGGGGTCCAGGGTCCCTCAGTGCTCCCTCGCGGTCGTCTCCTTCACTCCCACTGGCACCTCAGATTCTCTTTTCCACAGACCTAGGACCTCCCCCACCCCCCCTTACACTATGTCCCGAGTCTCTCTGACCGAGTTGCAGAAGTCAGGACACTCCGATTGGGCTCATCCCTCCCTGGGCCCTCAAGACGGCTGACAGCAGGGGCACATTTATGTGGAATGGCCTCTTTTCTGGGGTCCAGGGTCCCGAGTCCTCCCTCCGCGACCTCACCTTGACTCTCGGCAGGAACTGGGATTCCCCCCTCAGCTCACCTGAGGCCCCGCCCCTGAAATCTGGTCCAGTTTCTCTGAAGCCTGGATGTCAAGAAATGCTGCCAAAGGTGATCCCGACCTATGACGTCCCAGGACCGACTCTGTTCTAGGGTCCAAGGTTACCGCAGTCCTCCCTCACAGTCCTCGCGTTCTGTCCTGACAGGTCCTCAGCTTCGCATTTCCGACCTGAGGCTTCGCTCCTCATACCAGCGCCCCAGTCCCCAGTCCCCAGTCCCTCTGAGGCCCAGTTGTGGAAGTCAGGGCACGCTGCCATGTGCTCGTCCGCCCGGGGCCTCCAAGGGCTGACTGCTGGGGTAGATATCTTGGGGTCCCCTCTCTTCTGGAGTCCTGGGCCTCAGTCCTCCCTCAGGGTCCTCACTGTGACTCCCGCCAGGAACCGGGATTCCCCGCTCAGCCCACTTGAGGCCCCGCCCCTCATACCAGGTCCCCAGTCTCTCTGAGTACGGGATGTTCAGGGAAATGCGACTGTGGTCATTCCACCCTACTGCCTCCCAGGACAGACTCCGTTGTGGGGTCTAGGGTCACCTCAGTCCTCCCTCGGGGTCCTCACCTTGACTGCCGGCGGCCCTGGGATTTTCCCCTCGGCCGACCTGAGGCCCCGCCCCTCCAACAAGGACCCCAGTCCCTCTGAGTCTCGGACCCGGATGTCAGGAAATGCCGCCTGTGGGCATCCCGCCATATGGCCTCCCAGGACTGACTCTGTTCTGGGGTCCAGGGTCCCTCAGTGCTCCCTCGCTGTCGTCACCTTCACACCCAGCGGGACCTGAGATTCTCTCCTCCGCAGACCTGAGCCCCCCTCTTCCCTTACACCCGGTCCCCAGTCTCTCTGAGACCGGGTAGCGGAAGTCAGGACCCTCTAAGCAGGCTCATTCTGCCCTGGGGTCTCAGGACGGCTGAAAGTAGGGGCGCATTTATGTGGGATGGCCTCTTTTCTGGGGCCCTGAGTCCCCTCTGTTTTCCCTCAGGGTCCTCACCTTGACTCAGGCGGCATGTGGTCTCCCCTCTGCCCACCTGAGGCCCCGCGCCTCATCCCAGGACCCCCGTCTCTCCGAGACGAGACCGTGATGTCAGGAAATGCGGCCTGGGGTGATCCCGCCCTATGACCTTCCAGGACCGACTCTGTTCTGGGGTCCAGGGTCCCGCAGTCCTCCCTCACAGTCCTTGCTTACTGTCCTGACAGGCCCTCAGCTCCGCATTCCCGACCTGAGGCTTCGCCCCCCATACCAGCGCCCCAGTCCCTCCGAGGCCCGGATGCGGAAGTCCAGGCACGCTGCCATGTGCTCGTCCACCCGGGGCCTGCCGAGGTAGAAATCGTGGGGTCCCCTCTCTTCCGGTGTCCAGGGTCTCGGCAGTCCTCCCTGAGGTTCCTCATTGTGACTCCCGCCAGGAACTGGGTTTCTGCCCTCAGCGCACCCGAGGCCCCGCCCCTCATACCAGGTCCCCGCTCGCTCTGAGACGCGACCCGGATGTGAGGAAACGCTGCCCGAGGTGATCCCGCTCTACGACCTCCCGGGACCGACTCTGTTCTGGGGTCCAGGGTCACCGCAGTCCTCCCTTTGGGTCCTCACTTTGACTCCGGTGGCTTGTAGTCTCTCCTCTGCCCACCTGAGGCCCCGCCCCTCATACCAGGTCCCCAGTGCCTCTGAGAGCCCGGACGTCAGGAAATGTGCCTGTGGTCATTCCACCCTATGGCCTCCCAGGACAGACTCTGTTCTGGGGTCCAGGGTCACCGCAGTCCTCCCTCAGAGTGCTCACCTTGACTCCTGGCAGGACTTGCGAGTCTCCGCTCTGCCCCCTTGAGGTCCCCCTCTCTAAATTAAGTCCCCCCTCCCTCTGAGACCCGGATGCGGAAGTCAGGGCTCGCTGCCATGTGCCTCCTAGGGCTTTCAGCAGGGCAGGTTTCTCTGGGTCACCCCACCCCACGCCCTCATTTCTCCATCCGCATGCTCACCTTGGGTCCTATCAGGCCCTGGGCCCTCCCTCTGCCCACTTGAATTGCCTTCCCTGAGAACCAGGCCCTCCTCCTCCTAGTCCCCCGAGAAGCCTGGCCAGGATCCCCTAGGGCGGAGACGGATCCTGTGGGGCCTTCGTCCTCCCTCAGGCCCCTACCTTGACTCCCTGTAGGGCTGGGCTTCCTCTGTGCCAGTCTGGAGCCTCCTCCCAGACCCAGGCCCGTACCTTTCTCAGACCTCCCAGGCAGAAGTCAGGGCACATCACATCCAGACGCCATGCCTCGGGGTCTCCCAGGGCTGAAATCAGGTCCAGGCTGGATTCCTCGGACCCCCTGGGGAAGATGCCCCTCCCCATTACTCGCTCCTGAAGTTCCTAACTTGGCTCCTGGGTCCTTGATGAAATGCTGGTTGGGCCGGCTCCCTCCCTGTCAGCTCTGAGCTTGTGTCTCAGATGCACCCCTTGCAGAAAATGACTCTGAGTCCTAGACTCCATGCTGGGTGGGGAGCTGCAGCGCCCCTGACCGCCGCGGAGGGTCAGAGAAGAAGCACCAGCCAGCCAGACTTCGGAAACGTTTCCCTCTAAAAGGCAGCGGCTGAGCAGCCGGACTTGGGGACGTCCTGCTCTTTCGAGGTTATCTAACATTTCATAGTTCAGAGCACTGATTTTCATTCTCTGAAGCCTCATTCAGAGTCAGAAATACATTTTACATCTCACCAAGTTTCCGGAAAGCATAGCCACTCTTAGGCTGCCTGATTCACTCCGATGCTCCATACTCTTGTTTCTTGTCCAGACTTCCTCTGCTATTTAAATGGTCAATTTTGAAAAGGACAGGCCTCATCCACTAAGGTGATTTCAGGTGGTTATTAGCACAAATTCCGCTGCCCTTAATCATCCCATCCTTCACACTGCCCTGATATTTCCCCATGGCTTCTGGCCTCTGTGGCCAGAGATGCTGAGCTCTCTCCCAATTTTCACAGTGAAACAAGGGTAGAAGTTTAAACTTTTCCTCTTACCCATCCTGCCATCTGCTTTTATCCAACACACACAGACACACACACACACACACACACACACACACTTAATTTCATTCTCCCGTGTAATTTTTTCCGGGGTTGATTTTGGAAACGGAAGACAAAATCTCAAGATTGACTGTCATCTTGGCAGATAAACTTATAGCACTAAATCTGTGGGGGGAAAAAGACAGAAAGAAGAAAAGAAAGAGAGAAAGAGAAAGAAAAGAAAAAGGGGAATTGATACGGTCACAACAGTTTATTCCCCATCAGTGGATATGGCATACTGCTCTTTTGGGGAGCTCTTCAGCCTGAATCTACCAGGAAACTTGTATAACGCCTCCGTCAAGACCTTGTATACATATTTGTTAGGCTTCTTTTTAGCTAACATTTAACTTTTATTGCAGTTATAAATTGAGGTATTTTTCTGTTACATGTTCTAAATAGTCATTGCTTTTGTATGGCAAGGCTCTTGGTTTTGCTGTGGTGATCTTCCATCCACTATTCCTCTGAAACCTCATATTCATTTGACTCTTCCATGGGCCCATTCCTTTGAATCTGCTTAGATACGTCATCATGTTGCGACGAGGAACATTCATTCTTTCTTTTCAATATATGTATTTCTTATTTATTTTGATATCCATAGCTCTGGCTTTCCGTTTCAGGGCAGCTTCAGAAATCGGAGGTGATCACATCTTTTTAGGACCTGTTCATGACAAGAATGCTTCTAACATTTCACATTTCTGTATGCTTGCTGCCAACTGTAGGAAAGGAAATTTACCTTCCAATCTTACCTTGCTAAAGTTCCTACCATGAACTTGTGCTGAATATCTTTCAAAGGCTTTTCTGTCTCCGTTGACCTGATCAAAACTTTTTTTCTCTGCGGATTTGTTAACACAGGGATTTACACATGGAAGTATTTTTATAATGTTCAGTGTTCACGTCTTGAACACAGCCTGTGCTCTGGTCTGTCTTATGTCCCTCTGAATTCATATGCTAAAATTCTAACGCCTGATGTGATCGTACTAGGATGTGTGACCTTTGAGCTTTGAGAAGTATTAATTTCACAAAGGAAGAACCCTCCTGAAAGGGATTAGTGCCTTATCAAAGGGACTCAGAGAGGTCCCTCACCCTTTCTGTCACGGGAGATACCAGGAAAAGTCTATTACCCTGAAGAGGGACCTCACCCAACCATGCTGGCACCCTGAACTTGGACTTCCAGCCCGAGGACGGTGAGAAAGAAATTCCTATCTTTTATAAGGTCTGCAGTCTATGATAATTTGTCACAGCAGCCCAAACAGACTAAGACAGACTGTCTGTTTATTTCACTGCTATGTTGACTATGTTTTTCATTTGATTTGGGTCTTTTTCTGTGTGAGTGACTTTGGCCTGGATGTTTATACAGCTTTCACGCCTTGATTCAAATACCAAAACAAACACACAAACAACGAATCCTACAGCTAACCTCATACTTAATAGTAAAAGCCTGAATGACTTCCTTCTAAGACTTACAAAAGCCCAGGGTGTACATTCTTAAGCAAATTCTTTCGAGGCATAGAAGACATGGAAGTCTAGACCAATGTAATGAAGCAGGTATAAGAAAAAAAAAGATAAACAGATAGGAGAAGGAAAAACAAAACAGTCCCTATTAGAAAATGACATCAACATCTGCCTAGAAAATTCCTAAGTGCGTTTAGCAAGGTCACTGGACATGAGAACAATACAGAAATATTAATTATATATTTTTGTACACTATCATTGTTCTTAAAATTGAAAATTGGAAAAAAAGATCAATGTCACTTATAACTAAGAACTGAGAAACGTGGAACGAAATCCTTAGTATAAGTCCAACAAAATATGTGTGAGATATGTATGCTGAACACCACAAAACACTGATGAAAGTCATCAAGAAAGAGATAAATAGAGAGATGTGTGGTTTTCATGAATCATGAGTCAATATTGTCACGATGTTAATTATCCTCATGTTGTTCTATAGAATCATCACGATCACAAGGAAAATCCCAGCAGGAAGAAAACAGTTTGGTAGTTCTTCAAAAGCTAAACGTAGAAATGAACATATGACCCCTTAATTCCATTCTTAGGTATCTACCAAAAAGGCTTGAAACTAGATACTCAAACAAGTACGTGTACACGCATGCTCATTGCAACTCTTCACAAGAGCCAAGAAGTGGAAACAGCCCAAAAGTCCATCAGTGGAGGAATGAATAAACAAATTGTGTCATGTATCTATATCTATAGCTATAGCTATATATCTATCTATATGTATGTATGTATGTATATGTATGTGTATATAGATACATACGTACCGTGGAATCATATCCAGCCATAAAAAGGAATGAAGTCTGGTATATGCTATGATATGGTCATATCCTCAAAAACATGATACCAAGTGAAATAAAGCAGACACAAAAGGTCATATATTGTATGATTCCATGTGTAAGAAATATTGAAACTAGAGAAATCCATGGAGACAGAAGTTAGATTACTAGTTGCCAGGGGCTTGGGACAGGGAGAAGCTGCTTAATGGGCAAGAATTTTCCATTTGGGGTGATGGGAATGTTTTGGAAATGGGTAGATGTCTTGGTTGCACAACTAAATGCCACTGAAGTGTTCACTTTAAATGGGTTAATTTTGTATGAATTTTACCACAGTATATTTTTTAAATTCCAGCAGGATTTTTTCCTAAATATAAATGTCTGATTCCCAAATGTATTATGAGTAACGTCTTTATGTAAAGTCAAAGAACTAGAATAGTCTAAACAACTATGAAAAGAGAGTATCAGTATCAAAGGTCCCACACAATTTAATGTGAAGACTTTACTACATAACAGGGGATGCAATCTTTTCATGTGGTTTTGGTAGATTTTGTGTGTCATATAGCTTCTGTTGCAACTATTCAACTCTGCTGTTGTAGTGCAGAAACAGGCATAGGTAACGTGTAAATGAAGAGGCATTGCTGTGTTCCAATATGAACTTTGCTTACAGAAATAGGTGGCAGAAGGAGTTTGGACTATTAGCCATACTTGGCCAGTCCCTAGTGTTATTAGCAAAGGGCCAGTCAAATGGGCCAAATGAACATAACAGAAAGTCCAGAATAGAACTAACAAAAGTTGCAAAGCAATCCAATTATGCTAGAATAATTGGACATGTATGTGTGTCTGTGTGTGTGTGTGTGAGATGTGTGTGTACGTATGTGCGTGTGTGTGTGTGTGTGTGTGTGTGTGTAAAACACTGAGAAACAAAAACCAGAGATCTCAACCCACACCTCAAAAATGAAGATAGGCTTAACTGTATGGATGAAAACTAGAATGCTTATAGAAGAAACCATAAGAGAAAATCTTTGTGATTTTGGTTCTCTAAGATTTTTGTAAAATTTATAGAGTCAAATCGGAATGATGAAAATGTTCTGGAATTAGATAGCAGTGATGGATACAAAAATGTGTGCAGTTCCTAAAAGCCGCTCTGAACTGTACACTTTAGAAGGGTGATGGTGAGGTATGTCAATTATTTCTCAGTAAGACAAAAGTGCCCCAGACTCTAACGATTTCTGACAATCTATGTCTTGCCCAGTATACACCAGAGATGTCTATCAGAGAATAGAAAAAAGTCACTCAAAGGTTCGAAATCTTTGACTCTCCACACTGCAAGTTACAGCAGATGGCAACTTCATTAACCCATCTACCTTAGAAGTGCATTGTTATGAACATGCTTGCAAAAGCTGCGTCTGCTCTTACAGTCCCATAGATTTTGGATGGTTGTGTTTTCATTTTCATTTACCTCCAGGTATTTTTGATTTCCTCTCTGATTTCTTCAGTGACCCACTGGCTGTTCAATAGCATATTGTTTAGCCTCCACCAGTCTGTGGGTTTTGCAGGGGTTTATTTGTATATGACTTCTAGTCTCAAAGAACTGTGATGGGAAAAGTTGCTTGATGTGATTTCAATCTTCTTAAGTTTGCTGAGACTTTTTTTGTGATCTAGCTTGTAATGTATCCTGGGAATGTTCCATGCACACTTTGAAAGAATATCTATTCTGCTGCTTTGGGATGAAGTGTGTGTGTGTGTGTGTGTGTGTGTGTGTGTCTGTGTGTGTGTGTCTGTGTGTGTGTGTGTGTGTGTAAATACACATACAGTTATTTATAACATAGATATATAAAGTCCATCAGGTCTGAAGTGTCATTAAGGCCAGTGTTTCCACATGGATTTTTTTGTCTGGATGATCGATTCATTCATAGAAGTGGGGTGTTCCAGTCTCCTACCATTATTGTGTTACTGCCGATTTTTCTCTTCATGTCTGTTAATAATTGCTTTCTGTATTTAGGTGCTCCTGTGTTGGGTGCACATATACTTATAATGTTATATCTTCTTTTTGGATGGATCCCTTCATCACTTTGTAATTCTTTGTGTCTTGTTACAGTCTTTGTTTTAAATTCTGTTTTGTCTGATACAAGTATTGCTACCCTGGCTTAGTTTTTATTTCCATTTGCATGGAATAACATTTTCAATCCCCTCACTTTTAATCTATGTATGTCTTTAGATCTCAGTTGAGCCTCTTGTAGGCAGCATATATACATGAGCCTTCTTTTGTAGCCATTCAGCCAGTCTATGTCTATGATTGGAGTATTTAGTTCTTGCACAATTAAAGAGGTTATCAATCAGTAGATTCTTATTGTCCTTTTGTTAATTGTTTGGGAATTTTTCCATATTTTTTATTGAGTTCTAGTCATTTTACAATATTGTGTCAAATTCCAGTGTAGAGCACAATTTTTCAGTTATACATGAACACACATATATTCATTGTCACATTTTTTTTCGCTGTGAGCTGCCACAAGATCTTGCATATATTTCCCTGCGCTATACAGTATAATCTTGTTTATCTATGCTATATATGCCTGTCAAGATCTACAAATTTTGAAATCCCAGTCTGTCCCTTCCCACCCCCCGCCCCCTTGGCAACCACAAGTATGTATTCTATGTCTATGAGTCTGTTTCTGTTTTGAATTTATGTTCTTTTTTTAGATTCCATATACGAGCAACCTCATATGGTATTTTTCTTTCTCTTTCTGGCTTACTCCACAGCACGTTCCTGCCCTGCCCTCTGCAGTAACGCCCACAAGGCCGGCGGGCTGGCAACGTGCTCTCTGGCCCTGAAGCCAGGACACAGGCTCAGCCTCGGAAACTCAGCAGCCCTCCACGGGACCGGAAGTGCCCGAGCACCTGCTCAGGTGGCATCAGGGACCCTGAAAGCCAGGACCTTCCTGTGCGGCAGGCAGCAGACTAGACACAGAGGAAGGATGGTTAACTAGTTTCTCTTTACAAATCAGGCTAGAATACCCACCAAGAACCATCTTTCATCTCCAAGGAGGATTCTGAGCTGTTTTGTATTCAGCCTCGGCGGGCGTTCCCTCCCTGCGAATTCCAGGACCATTCCGCACCTATGGCTTTGGAGTCTGACCATCGAGGGGAGCTGAGCCATCAGTGTAAGTGTCCAGCAGACCGTTTCCAAGAACACACCCCAGTAAATCCTACCCCGCGTTTGGGGCGGTTACCAAAGCTCTTCAACTATATACGCCAGGACGGAGTACACTGGGAGCCACATCAAACGCCACTCCTCCCTGCAGTCGGAGCATTCTGAGTGTCCTAGCAGCTCAGGCAGGATAACCAGGTCTCTAAGCATCCCTGAACAAAGTGCATCTTCCCCTCTCGCCCAGGAGATGTATCCACGATCCCAGAGGGACTGCTCACAGCAACCTCCCACCTGACACGTTCCTCTCACCACTAAAAGTGCCGTCTGCACGTCTGCCTGCCGCCACCACCCAGCTTCATTACCATCACCTCCCACAGAAGGACCCCCGCCCCCAACCCCAGCTTCCCAAAGAGAAGAGCAGAGGCTCGGTGAATGTGTGCGGATGAAGTGAGACGGTGAGCGGGGATCCTATTGATTCAGACTGATTTTCTCCTACTTTCTTAAATAACCCGTGGAAATCCAATTAAACATAGGGATATTACACGTATAAAATGACAAACAAGAAGGGATAAGAAGCGAGTTAATATTTTTACTTTTATTGTTCTAAATCTTCCCTCATCTATATTATTGCTAATTACTCTCACATTTCCCGAACAATTCTAATTGCAATTCCATATTATGTCATCCAGGATGACAGGAAAAAAAAAAAAAAAAAAAGAGAGAGATTTCAGTCTCCTTTACAGAAGAGGAAAACTGTTGTGTTTGAACTGGATAAGCACACACACGTTGTGATCAATGTCATTCACAAAGTTAGATACTGAAGCTTATTAAATCTTCTATTAATAGGAACAGCACTGAAAAACACCTACAGGAAACAAAGATCAATTTCCACGTCACCATAAAGGACGGGAGGAGCCCAGAGATGCTGTACGCCGTGCCCCCCGAGCTGGCCCGGGCCCTCACTCCTTCCAAGGCTGACCGCTCGCTCTGCAAACACAGAGTGAAGGATGGACTCCCTTCCTGCCCGGCAGGAGAAGCTGCTGGACAGGGGCCTGGAGGAGCCCGGCTGCAAGTCTGGCTCAGGCCTCCTCTTCCTCATCGCTAGCAGCCTCATCTGACAGGGATGGGAAGGAACTGGGACCCCGTCTACTGGCCCTGTGTACATGCTCCAGGACTTGCAACTTGCTGATCTCCGCGTGGGCCCGGGGGCCCCACAGGAACTCGAAGCGAGCGGGATCGCTGTTGGCCACCTGCCGGTACTCCAGGTACCCCTCCTGCACCCACGCTTTGGTGATGAGCTCCCTGGGCTCCCCGTAGATGAAGTGCTCCCTCCCAGCACGCAGCCCCAGCTTGCTCAGTGCTCCCCACACCTCCTCCTCAGGGAGGCGCTCTCCCTCCAGGTGGATCATGCAAAGGAGCATCACCAGGAGGCCGTTCTTGGGCATGCTCTGCCCATCGCCCAGCATCCCATCACAGGTGAGGCCCAGGGTGGGGACCAGGACATACCAGTGGCCCCCGGGATCCACCTCCTTCACATCCACCCCAAAGACCAGCTGCATGTACTCAGAGGCCTGGCTGAAGACCGCAGGGAAATGGTGCTGGTATTCTCTGAGGAAGATACTCAGCATTTCTGCCCTGGTGGTCGGCTGCTTCCTGTGATACTTGAGGAGCAGGAAGCCCACCAGGTCAGTCACCATCGAAGGCTGTGCATCATGGAGCAGGGACACGGCACAGGCAGAGTAGGAAGAGGAGACTGAGGAGGAGGAGGACCAGGGGGATGCGCCCCCCTCCTGCTCAGCCTCCATCTGCTGAACATCCATGAGGCCCCGGGAGTCTCTGGGGTCCTGAAGGTCTTCCGCAGCCTTGCGGAGCTCACTCATCTCAACGGGGGGCACGATGAGTGGTGTCGGGCAGCCGAGAGGAGCGAGGGAAGGGGTGACAAATGGAGACCCAAGGGCCTGGGGGAGAGAGGGTGTGTCAGCAGGCTGGGCTGAGAAACCCACCCTGAGGGGCTCTGACAAAGGCGACTTACAGGTCTCCTCTTCAGGGGTGCCCTCGGCCTCACAGGGGCTCTCCTCCTGGTGGACGGTCGTCTGTGAACCTGACGGGGGAAGTGAGGCAACTCCTCAGGGTGCTGCCGGCACCAGCCCGAGGTTCTGGGGGCGACAGGGGGTGTGTGGAGTGGACGTTGGCCTTGTGGGTTCCCGTCTGTTCCGGGAGCCCCCGGGTACACACTCAGGGCCCACACCTCACCCGGCACTGCCGGCCTCCTGTGCTCTGTGACCCGAGGACACGTGTCTCAGACCTAGGCTTTCACATCCCGGTGTCTGGAGACCCTGGAAGAGAAAGGAGGGGAGACCTCGGGTCTACACTGTGGCACAGCCCTGGACCCGCGTGGTGGCAGGAGGCCTGGGCTCTGGCAGGTTCCCACTCTTCTAGCACGGGAGGCCCTCTCCGCGCTAGCTCAGGGTCCTCACCGTGACTCCAAGCGGGACCTGGGATTCGGCTCTCCAACCACCTGAGGGGCCCTCCTTATAATCAGTCCGAGGTCTCTCTGAGACCTGGATGCGGAAGTCAGGACGCACCACGTGTGCTCATCCTGCCTGGGGGCCTCCCAGGGCTGCCAGCAGGGGCAGGATCGGTTGCGTCCCCCTGTTCTGGGGTCTCGGGTCCCCTCACTCCTCCCTCGGGGTCCTCACCTTGACTGCTGGCAGGACCTGGGATTCCCCTCTCAGCCCACCTGAGGCCCCGCCCGTCATACCAGGACGCCAGTCCCTCTGAGACCCGCATTTCAGGAACTGCTGCCTGAGGTCCTCCCGCCCTATGGCCTCCCAGGACTGACTCTCTTCTGGGGTGCAGGGTCCCTGAGTGCTAACTCGCGGTCGTCACCTTCACTCCCAGGCGGCCCTGAGATTCTCTCCTCCGCAGACCTGAGCCCCCCGCCTCCCTTTCTCTATGTCCCCAGTCTCTCTGAGACCCGGATGCGGAAGTCAGGACAAACCTCGTGGGCCTGTCCTCCCCTCGGGCCTCCGGGCAGCTGATAGCAAGGGCGCCTTTCTGTGGGGTGGCCTATCTTCTGGATCCCGGGTCCCCTCAGTTCTCCCTCAGCGTCGTCACTCAGGCGGCATGTCGTCTCCCCTCTGCCCACCCGTGGCCCCGCCCCTCATCCCAGGACCCCAGTCCCTGTGAGACCCGGATGTCAGGAAATGCCGCCTCTGGTTATTCCGACCTATGGCTTCCCAGGACTCATTATGTTTTAGGGTCCAGGGTCCCTCACTGCTCGCTCGCAGTCGTCGCCTTCACTCCCAGTGGGACATCGGATTCTCTCCTCTGAATATCTGAGGGTCCCCCCATCTCACACAAAGTCCCCGGTCTCTCTGAGACCAGGGTGCCGCAGTCATGACACGACACGTGGGCCTGTCCTGCCCTCGGGCCTCCGGGCAGCTGATAGTAAGGTTCCCTGTCTGTGGATGGTCTGTTTTCTGGGTTCCGGGGCCCTTCCTTCCTCCCTCAGGGTCCTCACTTTGACTCAGGCAGCATGTGGTCTACCTTCTGGCAACCCGAGGCCCCGCCCGTCATATCAGGACCCTAGTCCCTCTGAGACCCGGATGTCAGGAAATGCCACCGGTGGTCACCCTGCCCCAAGGCCTCCAAGGTCCAACGCTGTCCCGGGGTGCAGGATCCATCCGTTCTCCCTCGGGGTCCTCACTTTGACTCAGGCGGTATGTAGCCTCCCCTTGGAACCCTCGAAGCCCCACCCCTCATCCCAGGACCCCAGACCCTGTGAGACCCGGATGTCAGGAAATGCCGCCGCTGGTCACCCTGCCCTAAGGTCTCCAAGGACCAACACTGTCCCGGGGTGCGGGATCCCCTGTTCTCCCTCAGGGTCCTCACTTTCACTCAGGCAGCACTGGCCTCCCCTTGGACCACCCGAGGCCCCGCCCCTCATCCCAGGACCCCAGTCCCTCCGAGACCCGGATGTCAGGAAGTCAGGACCCCACGAGTGCTCATCCCACCCAGGCCCTCCCAGGGCTGACAGCAGGGGCGGGGATCTGTGGGGCTCCTTCTGTCCTCCCTCAGCGTCCTCAGCTTCAGCCCTGGAGGGTCCTGGGACGCCCCCTTGTTGACCCGAGCCCACACCCTCACACCAAGGCCCTCACTGCCCTGACACCCCCAGGGGAGTCTGTGGACGCACATCAGGCCAACAGGCCCAGGGCTTCCCAGGACTGTGGACGCCAGGGGCTGAGATGGATTCCCCGGGGATCCCGCAGCCCTCCCTCTGCTCCCCACCTGGGCTCCAGGCTGGGCCTGGGCCCCTCCCTCTGCCCACCTGAGTTTGATCCCATTGTACTCAGACCCTCCCCAGGCAGGACCCCCGAGAAGGGAGTGGGGATGAGGGGGTGGGGATCTGATCCTCGCAACCCTGCCTGGGGTCTCCCAGGGGTGACCGCAAAACCGACCTGTATGCCTGCCCCCGCCCCCCAAGTCCCCTCACACGGTTTTACCTTGACTCCTGGCAGCGCTGGGCTCCTTCCCAGTGCAGACCTGAAGCCGGCCTCCCTCACCCAGGCGCTCACCTCTCTCACCTCGCAAGGGTGGGGCATCAGTGCACGTGACATCCGGACCCAGTGCCCTGGAGTCTCCCAGGGCTGTCGGGGGCGGGTGGGGGTGCCGGAGGTGGATTCCCTGGGGTCCTCAGGCTCCTGTGTCCTCACCTGGACTCCTGACAGGATCTGGGAGCCACCCTCTGCCCTCCTGAGACTGCGTCTCTCAGACCCAGCCTCTGACTCCCCGAGTTCGCTGAGGAGGTGGGGGCCGGGGACTGCTCAGCCTGACAGCCCCGTCCGGGGGCCCCCAGGATTCCCGCGCGGGGCCGATTTGCGTTCTTAGGGTCCCTCTGTTGCGGGGTGGTTGGACCCCTTTGTCCTCATCCAGGAAGGTCCTCAGCCACCCTCGCACACAAAGGCTGCAGTCCCAGCAAAGATGCTGGGGGGGACCTGCCTCCTGGTGACCGTGAAGGGGCAGAGAGCAACACACCTTCCCTCGGGGGCTCCTCGCCAGCCAGCCTGACTTCGGAGACGGTCTGTTCGAAAGACTTACCTTTTCCTGAAGAGGCTGAGCAGTGGCAGGGGAGTTGCGGATCCCTTGCGTTGATGACTAGGTAATAGTACCTGTTCCAGAGCCGTGACTTTCACTTGTTAATTCTCATGCATAGTAAGAACTACATTTCTCATCTGCACCTACTGTGCGTGTATGTATGACACGTGTGCAGGCTGTGTGTGCTTATGTACACGTACATCCACGCACCACCTGTGTACGTACTAGCGCGTGTATCTGGGTGCGTGTTTATATTTTACGAGGGCTCGTATGTACGTGCAGACGGTATACATACCCAAGGCGCAAAAGTGTGCCTGCTATAACCACGTGTGAGGTGCTCTGGTACCGCCACCTTATTGTCCGTCTCTCCCTTACGTTCTGTTTAAGTGATGTGTTTTGCACAGGCCAGTCCTCACGCAGGTTTGATGTCAGGTGGGTATTAGCAGAGACTCAGGAGGGAAATGCCTCAGCTGACCCATCTTTCTTGCTGTCCTGGTAGAGCCCCAGGGCTGAGGCATGTGTGTCCGGGGCCCTGCCCCAGCTGTAGGCACGAAACCGCTCAGAAGCGGGAGATCTTCTCTCCTACCTGTCCTGCCCTCTGCGTCTGTGCGGCCCACAGCCCCTCCCCCACTCCCTGCTGCCCCCCACCCCCACCCCGCAACGGACGAGTCAGCTCCCCAGTCAGCAGTCTTCCCCTCGGGTGTCCTCACGTTTTGTTGTTCACCTAGCGTTGTTCATACCGTGTGTTATTTTAAAGTCTTTATTTTTATAGCACCTTTAGGTGCACAGAACAACAAAGAGAAGGTACAGAGATTTCCCATTTACTTCCCGCCCCCACACCTACGTAGCCTGCCTCCTTATCAGCAACCCACCGGAGTCGTCCATGTGTCAGAATTGATGGACCTACGCTGTCACCTAGAAATTAGAGTTTCCCTTGGGGTTCACTCTTGGTGCTGCACCTTCCCTGGGTTTGGGCAAACGTGTATGACATGCCCTCATCACTGGGGTATCATGCAGACTATTTCACGTCACTAACCACCCTCTGCTGTACAGCGCCTATTCATTCCTCTCCCCACAGCGCCTGCAGACACTCATCTTCTTAGCGTCTCCATCATTTTGCCTTCACAGAATGTCACATAGTTGAAATAATACCGTATGTTGCCTTTTCAGAATCACTCAGTTTGTAATTGCATCGAAGGTTCTTCATGTCTATTCCTTGCTTGATAACTCATTTCTTTTTTGCACTGGGTGATACTCCATTTCCTGCACATACCAAAGTGTATTTATTCACCGACTTAAGGACCTCTTGTTTGCATCTATAGTTTGGCAATTCTAAGTAAAGCTGCTATAAACATCCACGTGTAGGTTTCTGTGCGGACACAAGTTTTCAACTTCTTTGGGTAAATACCCATATGGTTTCTGGATCATACAGTAAGAGTTTGTTTACTTTTATAAGATCCTGCCAAGCTGTTCCAATGTAACTGTACCATCTTGTATTCCCACCAGCAATGAATGGGAGTTCCTGCTGCTCCAAATCCTCCCCAGCATTTGGTGTTGTCACTGTACCAGATTTTCCCAATTGCAATACGTGTCTAGTTACGATGTGTGTGTGTGTGTGTGTGTGTGTGTGTGTGATCATCAAGTGACTCCTCACACCTGTTGATCACTAGGTATCAAGCTGGGAAAGGCACAGTCAAGCTAAAGATTTGGAGAATCCTGCCCAAAGCATCAGGAGGCAGCTTCAGTCACGCTGTGTGTGCGCAAGATTTTGTCCTCTGGACATCATTCCTAGTCCTCTTTCTAGGAGGAAAAGCAGAAGAGGAAACTGGAAAGTTCAGAGGAAAAGAACTTTAGGATGGCTCTAGGTAACTCAGATTGGTTCCCACCTTCAGAGACCGTGTGTGAGCCCAAACGCTTCTGAAGCAACCACGTGGCGGGCACATCCTCCAAGTCCGAGCTGTGACCGGGAGAACTTGGAATGTGGCTCTGGGTGAGGAAACGTTTCCTCGGGGGGCCAGGGGAAAGGCCCACGGCAGAAACTTTCCCTCACACTCAGAGAGTCCCAGAACACCCTCGCTCACAGAGCTCTGTGGTGGGCTGTGTGGATCAGGACGGAGCACGTGCAGAGGTCCTGATGCCTCCTCCCCAGGGCCAAGCCCCTCAGCACAGTCCATTCCCCTGCGCTGGTCCAGGGCCCCTGAGCGTCACCCATGCTGGGTCTAGAACAAGCTATGTCATGTCTAAGCACTTCTGGCACGCGAGGGGTCCCATCCCCAATAACAGAGTGCCGGTGAGAAGAGGAAACCCACCTGAGTCAGTGGACCGGGAGATACACACTGGTTCAGAAGCCCCACAGTGTGGGGAAGGCACATCGTACACGCACAGTGACAACAGCTGCATCTACTGTCCACGTCCTTGGCCCAGACATTGTAGAGACAGGTCGCATCGTGTATAAACTCGCACCGGTGCTTTCAACGGGTACGACTACTATGCCCATTTGACGGGCAGAAATCGAGGCACAGACGGTTTCCATGACTGGCTCAGCTTAGCGGCCGCAGGACACACATTCAGTCTGAGCTTTGTGTGGGTCGAAAGCCCTGTGCCCCACTGGTCTGAGCCGACTCGCCAACACTCACGGGGGCCCCGGCTGTCCTGCACGCTGTCCTACCACCTGGTGCCTCATGCCACGTAGCTGAGAACACAGGGAAGCCAGGCATCGGTGCTCAGGAGAGCCTGACACCGGATTCTGCCCACGTGGCCTGTCCCAGCCCCGCGGGATCACCATCCATCCTGAAATGGAGACGGGGCCCCAGGAGGCGGGTCTGGGTCTAGGAGAGAGGGTGTGAGGATGGAGAAGGCTCCTGGATGTGGGGGTAAAGGCTCGGCCCTCTGAAGTCTGCTCTTCTGTTCGGGCTGGGGCCCTGCTCCCACTTCCTCCTGCCCACTCTGCTCGGCTTCTCTCCCAGCTGACTGGGGGGCCCACGTTCTCCTGCAGGCTCACTGCCCTGGGCAGATGGGGTGTCAGGCAGGCGGCAGGCCTGTAGTTCAAAGCATGGTGCCCTTGGGTCCGGTGGGCTCTCAGGGCTCCCGCAAGGGGGCGGGGATCCGCGCCTCAGGGCCCTGGGCAGGCACCTGTGTCTGGGGACGGCCCAGGTTTCCACATGCGGCACACGTGGCATGTTTGGTCCATGTGTGTGGTGTGTGGATGTACGTGTACATAAGCACATACAGTCTAGACATGTGATACAGATACACGCACAGTAGGTGCAGATGAGAATTGTGGTTCTTACTATGGATGAGAATTGACAAGTGAAAGTCACGGCTCTGGAACAGGTACTATTATCTAGTCATCAACGCAAGGGATCCGCAGCTCCCCTGCCACTGCTCAGCCTCTTCAGGAAAAGGTAAGTCTTTCAAACAGACCGTCCCCGAGGTCAGGCTGGTTGTCAGCGAGTCGCCGAGGGAAGGTGTGTTGCTCTCTGCCCCTTCACGGTCACCAGGAGGCAGGTCCCCTCCAGCATCTTTGCTGGGACTGCAGCCTTTGTGTGCGAGGGTGGGTGAGGGCCCTCCAGGGTAAGGACAGAGGGGTCCAACCACCCGACAACACAGGGACCCTAAGAATGCAAATCGGCCCCGTGCGGGAATCCTGGGGGCCCCCGGACGGGGCTGTCAGGCTGAGCAGTCCCCGGCCCCCACTTCCTCAGCGAACTCGGGGAGTCAGAGGCTGGGTGTGAGAGACACACTCTCAGGAGGGCAGAGGGCGAATCCCAAGTCCTGTCAGGAGTCAAGGTGAGGACACAGGAGACTGAGGCCC
Organism: Camelus bactrianus; assembly: GCF_048773025.1. NCBI lineage: Eukaryota > Metazoa > Chordata > Mammalia > Artiodactyla > Camelidae > Camelus > Camelus bactrianus. Next base: position 113,787,867 of record NC_133575.1, on the reverse strand, counting down.
GCAGGGAATCCACCTCCGGCCCCCCCCGACAGCCCTCGGAAACCCCTGGGCTCAGGGTCCAGATGTGACGGGCACTGATGCCCCACCCTTGGGAGGTGAGAGAGGTGAGGGCCTGGGTGAGGGAGGCCGGCTTCAGGTTTGCAGAGGGAAGGAGCCCAGCGTTGCCAAGAGTCAAGGTAGAACCGTGTGTGGGGACTCGGTTTGCAGGCATCCAGGTCGGTTCTGCGGTCACCCCTGGGAGACCCAAGGCAGGGATGCAAGGATCAGATCCCCACCCCCTCATCCCCGCTTCCCTCTCTGGTGTCCTGGCTCTGGAGGGTCCGAGTCCAAGGGGACCAAGCTCAGGTGGGCAGAGGGAGGCACCCAGGCCCAGCCGGGAGCCCAGGTGAGGAGCAGAGGGAGGGCTGAGGGAACCCATGGAATCCATCTCAGCCCCTGGCGTCCACAGTCCTGGGAAGCCCTGGGCCTGGTGGCCTGATGTGAGTCCAGAGGCTCCCCTGGGGGTCTCAGGGCAGTAAGGGCCTTGGTGTGAGGGTGTGGGCTCGGGTCAACAAGGGGGCGTCCCAGGACCTGCCGGGGCTCAAGCTGAGGACGCTGAGGGAGGACCGAAGGGGCCCCACAGATCCCCGCCCCTGCTGCCAGCCCTGGGAGGGCCTGGGTGGGATGAGCACTCGTGGGGCCCTGACTTCCTGACATCCGGGTCTCGGAGGGACTGGGGTCCTGGGATGAGGGGCGGGGCCTCGGGTGGCCAGAGGGGAGACCACATGCCGCCTGAGTCAAGGTGAGGACCCCGAGGGAGAACGGAGGGATCCTGCACCCGGGACAGCGTTGCACCTTGGAGACCATAGGGCAAGGTGACCACTGGCGGCATTTCCTGACATCCGGGTCTCTGAGGGACTGGGGTCCTGGGATGAGGGGTGGGTCCTCGGGTGGCCAGAGGCTAGACGACATGACGCCTAAGTGACGACCCTGAGGGAGAACTGAGGGGACCCCGAACTCGGAAAAGTGGTCATCCAACACAAAGGGGCCCTTGCTAGCTGCTGTCCGGAGGCCCGAGGGCAGGACAGGCCCACGTGTCGTGTCATGACCGCGGCATCCTGGTCTCAGAGAGACCTGGCACTTAGTGTGTGATGGGGGTGGGGGGAAACCCTCAGATCTGCAGAGGAGAGAATCCCAGGTCCCACTGGGAGTGAAGGTGACGACCGCGAGCCAGCAGTGAGGGACCCTGGACCCGAAAACACAGTCGGTCCTGGGACGTGATAGGGCGGCATCACCTCAGGCAGCATTTCCTGACATCCGGGTCTCGGAGGGACTGGGGTCCTGGTTTGAGGGGCGGGGCCTCGGGTGGGCTGAGGAGAGAATCCCAGTTCCTGCCGGGCGTCAAGGTGAGGACCCTGGGGGAGGACTGAGGGGGTCAGAGACCCCAGAACACAGTGGGTCCCGGGAGGTCATGGGGCGGCATCACCTCAGGCAGCATTTCCTGACATCCGCGTCTCAGAGGGACTGGGGACCGGGTTTGAGGGGCGGGGCCTCAGATGGGCTGAGGTGGGAATCCCCGTTCCTGCCTGGCGCCACGGTGAGGATCCTGAGGGAGGACTGAGGGGACCAGAGACCCCAGATCAGTGGGGACCCGCCGAACCGATCCTGCCCCTGCTTTTCTCCCTGGGAGGCCCCAGGGCGAGATGAGCACACGTTGGTGTCTCGACTTCCCCATCCGGGTCTCAGAGAGACTGGGGCCTTAATATAAGGAGGGGGACCTCAGGTATGCAGAGGAGGGTATCCCCGGTCCCCCCGGTAGTCAAGGTGAGGACCCTGAGGGAGGACTAAGAGACCCTGCACCCCGGAACAGAGTCGGCCATGGGGGGCTATAGGGCAGGATGGCCAAAGGCAGCATTTCCTGACATCGCGGTCTCAGAGGGGACAGGGATCCTGGTATGAGGGGGCGGGGCGTCAGATGGGCAGAGGACAGAATCCTAAATTACCAGGAGGCAATGTGAGGACCGTGAGGGAGCCTTTGCCCTTGTGCTGGGTCTTGGAGGCCCCAGAGCAGGGTGACCAGGTGAGATGCTTTCTGACCTCTTAACTCAGAGGTCCTTGGGAGGTGAAGTCCCTGGTCTGAGGAGTGTGGCTCAGATGTGCAGAGGGTGGTCTCCCCGGAACCCCCAGTAGGACTGGGCAGACCCCCTCCCCAGGTAGAGGGGGCCTCAACAGAAACTTGCTCCTCTGCTCCTTCCTGGGAGGCCCGGGTGTGAGTCAGGAGGCATCACCTCCCCACTTTATCCTCAAACTCAGTGCGATGGTGGTGTCGGCCTGCAGGGGACAACCTCATGTTAGCTGAGGGGAGGGTCCCAGGACTTGCTGGGAGTAAATGTGAATATCTTGATACTGAGAGTAGAGAGTGAGCCCACAGAATCCGGCCCTGCCCCCTGTCATCCCTGAAGTCCCTGGGCAGGAGTGGCCAGTGGTGCTGCCCCCTCACCTCTGCCCCAGGCTCTCAGGGAATTCAGACCTAGTTCTGAGGTTGGCAGAAGGAGCCACAACCGGTCAGCAGCAGAAGGACTCACAGGATGTGCCAGGACTCAGGAGAAGGACCCTTTGGGTGGATGCAGGGCGTGAGGAGACCCTCACCCCAAAAGAGATGGGAACTTACAGTGTCCGGCTTGAGCTGTTTCAGCCCTAGGAGTCCCCGGTCAGGTCTGGCCGGATGGGGCCTGCCATCACTTCCGTCACGTGGTTGGGGGTGGGGTATCTCAGGGTGTGAGGACCTTGGTCTGAGGGGAAACATCAGGCCAGCAGAGGGAGGAGTCCTAGGATATCCCACGTGTCAAGGCAAGGACTCTTCATGAGGACCAAATGTACCCCGCCATCTCAGGAGAGGAAGGACCCCACCGGCTCCAGCTGACCCCTGTTCCCAGCCCTGGAAGGAACAGTCAGTGGTGGCCCTAAGTGCCGTGCTCACTTCCATCCTGGGTGGGAAGGTGGGAGTCTTCAGGGAGTTGAGGTCTGGGTCTGAAGGGCAGATGTCAACTCATCATCCCAGGTGGGGGCAGGGGGGAAGAGCAGGCCCTGGCGGGAGTAAAGATGCATGGCCTCCAGGCACTGAGGGCACCTCCGCCCAGGGCAGAGGGGCCGATCCCCGCTGCCAGTGCTTCTGGGTTTTTCGGGGGGAGCTGGGGGTGGATGTTGTGTAAATGGATCCTGGGACCAATTTCCACGTAGGGGAGAGGTTCCCCAGACCAACGACAGTTCTCAGACAGCAGCAGAGTGTTCAGGAATTCAACTGCGTTCTGACACTGTCTAGCCAGAGATGGCATCGGACCCTCTGGTTCAGGCCCAGTCCTCCAAGACTGCCCTCCCCCCACCACTTCAGAAGCCCACCGCAAGGCAAGGTTCTTGCCTGTGCTGCTAAATGGCCAGCTGTAGGTTGGGGATTCCAACTCCCTCCTCCTTGGGTTTCCAACGCTGGTGACAAGTCGAGGCTGTTACGTGTCCTTCTGAAAGACCTGTCCTTCTGAAAGACCTTCAGGGGTTGCCACGCCCTCCTCCTCAGGTTTGGTTGATTTGCTAGAGTGGCTCACAGGTCTCTGACAAACATACTACTTCCTAGATCACCAGCTGAACATAAAGGGCATGAGTCACGAAGAGCCAGATGGAAGAGGTGCTAGGGCCAAGGTGTGCGGGAGCGGGGCCGACTTCCCCGCTCTCTCAGACAGCGCCACTTGCCCCAGCTCTCTACCTGCTCGCCAACCCAGAAGCTCTCCAAACCCATCCTTTTGGGGTTTGACGGAGGCTTCATTACATAAGCACGATTGGTTAAATCATTGGCCACTGGCAACTGAACTCAAATCTCCAGCCTTTCTCCCCTCCCTGGTGGTGCTGGGGAGGGGCCAAAAGATCCAAACTTTTAATCACATGATTGGCTCTTCTGGCAACCAGCCCCATTTTAGGTGCTTTGCAAACACATCTCATTCACATAAAAAACAAAAAAAGCACATTCATCACTCTCAACACTGAGGACATCCCAAGGGCTTTGGGAGCTGTGAACAAGGAACTGTGCCCAGAAACCAAAGTCAATGACCAGAGGTATCCTTGTCCTGAATCACAGCAGGAAAGGGGCCTCCTCTCCTTTCTCTCCCGCCTTTCAGGGAGGTGAGGACCTTGGTGTGAGAGGACGGGTCAGATCATCTGAAGGAACCACGCCTTGGCAACAGAGAGAAGAGTCCCGGGTCCTCCCAGGAGTCAAGGTGAGGGCCCGAGGGAAGGGTGAGGGGACCCGCACGCCCACAACAAAGATGGGACACCAAAGGAAACCTCGTTCAGCCCTAGAAACCCTGGGAAGGTCGATAAGCTTGTCCTCCCACAAGGCCACTGGGTCCCCACCTGTCACCCCGGCCCAGACTCCTGTCAGCTGCCAACACCTGTCATTATGTCCCTGGTTCAGATGAGTGAGCTCCGCCAGGCTGTGGAAGACCTTCAGGACCCAAGAGACGCCCAGGGCCTGGTGGATGTGCAGCGGCTGGAGGCTGAGCAGGAGGGGGCCGCATCCCCCCGGTCCTCCTCGTCCTCCTCCTCCTCCTCCTCCTCAGTCTCCTCTTCCTACTCTGCCGGTGCCGAGTCCCTGCGCCAAGGGGCAGAGCTTTCAATGATGGCTGACCTGGTGAGCTTCCTGCTCCTCAAGTATCGCAGGAAGCAGCCGACCACCAGGGCAGAAATGCTGAGTATCCTCAGAGCATACCAGCACCACTTCCCTGTGGTCTTCAGCCAGGCCTCTGAGTGCATGCAGCTGGTCTTTGGGGTGGATGTGAAGGAGGTGGACCCCAAGGAGCACTTGTACATCCTGGTCCCCACCCTGGGCCTCACCTGTGATGGGATGCAGGGTGATGAGCGGAGCATGCCCAAGAACGGCCTCCTGGTGATACTTCTGGGTGTCATCGTCCTGGGGGGAGAGGGGGCGCCTGAGGAAGAGGTGTGGGGAGCACTCGGTGTCATGGGGGTGCATCCTGGGAGGGAGCACTTCATCTATGGGGAGCCCAGGGAGCTCATCACCAAAGCGTGGGTGCAGGAGGGGTACCTGGAGTACCGGCAGGTGGCCGACAGCGATCCCGCTCGCCACGAGTTCCTGTGGGGGCCCCGGGCCCACGCGGAGACCAGCAAGTTGCAAGTCCTGGAGCATTTGTTTAGACTCAACAGTAAGGGTCCCATTTCCTTCCCGTCCCTGTCTGAGGAGGCCGTGAGCAATGAGGAAGAGGGGGCCTGAGCCAGACTTGCAGCCGCGCTCCTTCCAGGCCCCTGTCCAGCAGCTTCTCCTGCCGGGCAGGAAGGGAGTCCATCCTTCACTCTGTGTTTGCAGAGCGAGCGGTCAGCCTTGGAAGGAGTGAGGGCCCGGGCCAGCTCGGGGGGCACGGCGTACAGCATCTCTGGGCTCCTCCTGTCCTTTATGGTGACGTGGAAATTGATCTTTGTTTCCTGTAGGTGTTTTTCAGTGCTGTTCCTATTAATAGAAGATTTAATAAGCTTCAGTATCTAACTTTGTGAATGACATTGATCACAACGTGTGTGTGCTTATCCAGTTCAAACACAACAGTTTTCCTCTTCTGTAAAGGAGACTGAAATCTCTCTCTTTTTTTTTTTTTTTTTTCCTGTCATCCTGGATGACATAATATGGAATTGCAATTAGAATTGTTCGGGAAATGTGAGAGTAATTAGCAATAATATAGATGAGGGAAGATTTAGAACAATAAAAGTAAAAATATTAACTCGCTTCTTATCCCTTCTTGTTTGTCATTTTATACGTGTAATATCCCTATGTTTAATTGGATTTCCACGGGTTATTTAAGAAAGTAGGAGAAAATCAGTCTGAATCAACAGGATCCCCGCTCACCGTCTCACTTCATCCGCACACATTCACCGAGCCTCTGCTCTCCGGAGGGCTCTGTGTTAGTGGGGACACTAGGAAAAGCAAGACACACCCCACACCTAGAAGGACAGGCTAGGAGCCCAGTCACATCAGGAAGATGGTGACATGTCCCTGAAGTCCCACAGAACAAGGGAAAGAAGCGGCGAGGCGGAGGGGGTCCGGGAGAGAGCACCCAAGTGCAAGTGCGCAGAGCCAGGGCAGGTGGGGGCTTTGGGAAGCTGGGCTTCCTTCTGTGGGAGGTGACGGTAATGAAGCTGGGTGGTGGCGGCGGCCAGACTTGAAGAAGGCGTGTTTTGGGTTTCAGAAGCCACAGTTCGGATGGAAGGGCGGCTGGGAGGGGGCAAAGGTTGTTCCTTGACTCCCTTCCTAGGAGCTCGGTGTTGAGTCCAGCTGGGAACGCTCCCCCACCCCTCAGTGTAACCTAGCCTCTAATCGGGAGAATTTACTTAGTTCCATTTACGAGGCATGCTTTTTGGCTGATTAGCTCTTCCACATCCTACTGAGCTGCGTGTTCTCTAACATGACCTGGATAACAAACCAACCAGCCAAGTCCCAGAGGAGGGAGTGGAAGGGTCTGGGGCCAAAGAAAATCAGAAGCAACTGCCAATCATCGCGGTTCCAACAGGCAGCGCGCCCCGCGCGAGGTGCTTGGCGCACATCGCACGCACCCCTGCAGTCCTGCGGGCCGGGCCTCCTCACACCCGCCCACTGCACAGATGAAGACCCTGGGGTCGTGGGGCTCGGGAACCTTCCCAGGATCACGTGCTAGTAAGTGACGGGGTGGGGCCGAGACCCCTGGTCTGAATTCATCTAGAGCCCACGCTGCGCCCACCCATCGCAGCCTGCGGCCCGCCTCCTGACCCAGAGTCCACTTGTCTCCTCAGTGTCCTCATGGAGTCTGTCGGGTGACAGAAAGTAGGATCCTGAGGCCCAGGTAGTAAAAGCTGGACCAAGAAAGGAAGGTGACTGTGACAATCAAAGCCAGGGTGAGCACTGTCTGCGGTTTCTTGAGAGCTGACCCTGCCAGGTGGTGGCACTGCTGTCCAGTCCCAGCCCTTATCCCCCACGACAGCACCCTGCCCTGGTCTCCTCCTTCCTCGGGGCCCTCCTGGCCAACTCGAACCTGACCTGCTGACTTGGTCATCACGGGGGGTGGGGGTGTGGAGAGAGAGAGAGGGAGAGACAGAGACAGAGAGAGAGAGAGACACAGAGAGACGGAGACAGACAGAGACAGAGACAGAGAGACAGTCACGGAGACAGACACAGGGACAGAGCGAGAGCCAGAGCGCGAGACTGGGCTTGAGACTGGGATTGGGATTGTGGTTGACTGCGTCTGGAAGGCCACATTCCTTATGGGATAACATCCCTAACGTAGACTTTTCAGAAGCTGGAGAAAAGGTAACACTAGGGAACATCCTGACACCGTCTCCCCGTCCCCAGTCGGGGAGGGGAGCGGCTGTAACAGAGCTTGCCTGGGGCTCCTTTGGAAAGTGCATTGCACCCGACGGCCCCTGTGCCATTTGAGCTTCTAAGGATGGCTTTCCCGGGTCTCCTTGGCCTTGGACAACTACGAAATGAGTCATCACTGGACAAGGAAGACTCCCCTTTGCTGCTGTCCCTGCGGGGTGCAGGTGGCTTCCGGGCAGACACAAGGCCCCCAGTCTGGGCTGAGGCCGTGGGCTCGGGCGTCCGCAGTGGACCACAGGCCGGCTCTACTTCTCCGTCGGGCGGATCCTAGGCCCACGACTCCACCTTCCCCGGCCCGGCCCGGGCCTTCCCTGCCACCTGCCCCGGGTCAGACGGGAAGAGTCCACGGCGCTGCACCGCAGAGCGCTCAGCACCGCCAAGGGAATGCAGGCGCCCTCCCACCTGCTCGAGCTGTCGCAGTGACCGTGCACAGCTGCTTTCAAGGACACTAAAGCCAGCTCCTGGGGGACATACAAATTTGTTCGTTCCAAGATAGGCTGGGGACCCCGTTCACATCCTAGTCTGCTGTCCTCAAGGACCTCTTTCCTGGTCTGGAGGGGGAGGCAGATACACCCAAGGTCTCAGGGAGACAGGAGCACCCCATCTTGGGACTGGACATGCAAGGCGGGCTGTGGGAGCCTTGGGAGGGAGCCTGGGACCGGAGGAAGCCCTGACTGCCGAGGTGGCCTGGAAGCCGGGCCGGCCTTGAAGCCGGGCCCCAACATGCAGAGCGGCCTCTGGATAGAGACGGGCATCGCCACCCGACGAGGCAGCTTGAGGACACGCCCAGACAGGGGAGTTCTTGGCGGGTCCCAGAGCAGCTGGGGACTGGGTGCGGGTCTGGCCCAGGGCCCATGGATGGTGACGGAGAGCGCTTGGGTGGTCCTCTGGGCTGGCGGACACCAGGGGCTAAGGCAGGTGCAGCGGCCGGCGGGCCAGGCTGGGAAAGGCAGGCCTTGGACGTCGTGAGGGCTGGTATCGAGTAACAAGTGTCCTGAGCCGTGGCTGAGAGCGACCCCTGGGGCGCTACACGTAGCCACGGCCCAGCCGGCCCCCCCACTGGGGGGGGGCAGGGGTGCGTGGGAGGGAGGGAGGCCGACCTGTGAGGGGGCAGGCCCACCAGACCCAGGGTGTGAGGGAGGGCTGGAAGGAGCGGGCGGCAGGCGAGGCCACAGGGCTGGGATCGGCCCACCGATGTCCCAGCCTTTGGGCCCCCTTCTGAGACGCCCCCATGGCCTCCACTGAAGTTCGAACTCTAAGGACACGTCCCTGCAGGAGGGAGTGACCCGAACAAGTGCTCTGTAAACCTGTTTAGAGGCACAAAGACCTGAGCCCAAGCTCTAGTCTCGGCCTAGGAGCTCCACGAAGGCTGACAGTCCTCAGACTCGAGGGCCCCTTGGGAGAATCTCTTTCGAACCCCTTGCCCTCCCCTTCTGGAACAGGGAGTGGCCCTCAGAGAGGACAGACGCCTCTCCTTAGCGGCAGAGCTGGGATGAGGACCTAGGAGCCTGGCAGACGGGCCTTTCCAGGTCCCATTGTCTCTCCCTGTGCAGTGACTAGGAAGAACAGCCACCACAGCGGCTACAGAACACGTGTCCCCCCAGACCACTGTCCTGTCTGTCCTGCCATCCGTGGTGAAGACGGCTCTCGGGCGGGATTTGTCCCATCCCACACCCAGAGCCTCATCTATTTTCAGTCACACGTGGACGGGCTTTCCGTTGGTCACGTCCAGCTCAACAAGTAGGAATTGTCCTTGGGAGTGAGTCTGTAGAGTAGGCCCCTTGAGAAGTACCGCACCCAGAGCAGGCAAAATTATTCAGTGTACCTGCCACCGAGGTGACGGCGGGACGGGGACCCAGGGCTGGGGGTGGGGCTGGCTCGGGGAAGGCCAGCAGGGCAGGCCTGGGAGCAGACCAGGGAAATGCTTGCTCTCAACACATCAGAATACATGCTGAACCCCCAGATCAAGGACTGCAAAGGGGAAGAAGCAGGGCAGAGCCGAGTTGGAAGCGGAAGGCCAGCAATCTGGCAGGGCAGGAGCCTAACCCCCCCCAGTGACAGAGGGAAGAGGGCCTTAGAGCAGCCTCAGGGGAGGCTGAATCCGAGGTCTGAGGGAGGTGCTCTGGCGCGGACTGAGGCCGGTGTTCTGAAAGTGAGTGCTCTCGGGCCACGAGGAGTTTCTATGGCAAGAAATGGACACTAAAGAGGATCCCATGTGCTCTGGAGAGGGGTGGGGCTGCGGACAGCGGAGCTCAAAAGGAGGCTCCAAAGCACAGGGGAGGATGCGGCCATCCACTCACGCGGCACGGGGGGAACCCTATGTGCCAGGTGCTTTGGTGACACTGAAGTGGGACGTGGGGAGTGCCCCCACATGCTCCCACACACAGCCCCACTCTGGGGACAGCTCGACCCAGGGGCAGGAGAACGGAACACTTCCTTACGGCCCATCAGAGCTGGACCGACCAGCCAGCAGGAACAGCTGGAAGAGACCAAGGCAGGAGCTGGTGGCGGGGTGGGGGGAGGGGGCGCTGCCAGCCAGCCCGGGCCAACCAGCCCACTCGGACCACCACTTCCGGGAGGTGCAGTCGCCCGGGGCCCATCTCACCCCTGCCGCCTTGGTGGTAGCCAAGCCAGGGCCAGCCAGGGCCTGGCCCTTGAACAAATCGGAGGCTGGCAACAGGCCTCCCCAACCTTTGGGGATGGAAACAGGATCATGTCTGTCCGCCCACTCAGGGCCTGGCCCCTGGGAAAAAGGTGCCTGGCAGCAGATGGGAGCCTTCTCCCGGGAACTTGAACATACCTTCCTACACTTTTAGAAAACAGAGAAGCTGGGGGCTCTGTACCCCTCGCCTCCCCTCCCCTCCCCTCCCCTCCCCTCGGCCAGGGCTCCCTGTCCAGACCAACTCTGTGACCTCACGTGACACATAAAGAGGACGATGACCAAAGTCGCTGGTTGCCCTGCTACCGAGATTCTAGAATTCTGCGGACACTATTTACTGGGCGTCCCTGCTCAGATTGAAGGCACTTCTGCCCTGAGAGCTCAGTGATCTGGTCTCAGGGAGAGCGTGTGCCTGGTCTAGACTAGCTGCATGGCGAGTCAGAGCCCCGACGAGGAATATACGGCCACGGCGGCCCCCGCAGCTGATGGAGAGCCCCCAGCGGGGGCCCCATCGGGTTCATCCCCGGATCCAAAGGTGGATTCGAGGGGGATTTTGGAGAGGCCCGGCGACCAGGCCGAGAGCCAAGATCCAGGCTCCCAAGACAACCAGCCACCACAGGACCCAAACCCAGGTCCCGCCAACGTGGACGGAACCCATGGTGTTCTTGGGCTCTCCTTCCCGAGAAAGCTCTGGATGATAGTGGAGGACGAGGCCTTCACGTCCGTGCGCTGGAACGACAAGGGAGACATGCTGATCATCGAGGAAGACCTTTTCCAGCGGGAGGTTCTTCGCCGGCGCGGCGCAGACAGGATCTTTGAAACAGACAGCTTGAAGAGCTTCATCCGCCAACTGAACCTCTATGGGTTCAGGAAAATACACCTGCCCGGCACTCTGGGTCGCTCTCCGGGGAAGAAAAGGCTGATGGTAACGTAGACAGCCCTTCCGTCTCCCGAGTTCTCTGTTCCTGGAACAGCTTCCTAGTCCTGAGCGGATGAGTGATGTGCTGGGCGGGGTTCATTCCCGAGGGGGACTTTTTTCCTGTGAGCCAGTACTGAATGAAGGCTGAGGCAGTCCGGCGTGTCATGGAAGGCTCGCCCCTTAGAGATGCCCTGCGGGTGTGACCGAAGACCCAGGGGCCACTTCACGTCAGGGAGCTAGAGTGACACCTCAGCCCAGGCACCACGTAGCTTTAGTGAGCGCACACTCCAGGGCGAAACAAAACTTGCCAGGAATTTAAAAAGACCTTTTCTCCACAGTCAAACAAGACCTTTATGACGGAGGTGGGCGGGGAGGAGTGAATATTTCCCCCGAAATGACGAGAATGATTCTTGTCCTTTCAGATCTACCACAACTGCAACTTTCAGAGAGAGAAGCCCCTGCTGATCGAGAACATGCGGAGAAAAGGTGACCCGAGAGCAACTGCTCGGCCCGCTTCCAGCACAACCACCCCAAAGAGAAAGAAGCAAGCCGTCCCACCTATGAGATGCACCCAATTTTTCCATCAGAATGACTCCACCAATGATGCCGACAGGAAGACCCAGAGGGAAGCCCCCCGTGCTCAGGTGCCCAGCGGCTTCCGGGCCTTCGTGCTCCCTGGCGTCTTGTCTGCCGGCCGGGTGGCCAGGTTGGTGGTAGTGCAGCGTCCCTCCAGCGAGCAGGGCGGCCCGAGTGGGGAGGGCACCTCCAGGAATGTCACGCTAGTGCCCCCGGCTACTGCCGGAAGGGACGGTGCAGGGGAGCTGCCCAGAAGCCCCCCCGTTTGCCCCGATCCCAGCTCGGTGGTGTCCACGTGCAACACGGGTTACTGCATGCTGCTCGCGGCCCTTCTGCTCATGGCCCCCAACCAGGAGGCCCGAGGCCGATGAAGAGCCCGAGGGCTCTTCAGATTACAAGTGTGCTCTCTGCGAACAGTTCCAGAACAACCCAAAGCGCTGAGCTCACAGACCACTAGAGACACACGAAGAGCACCGTCCTGTAACCATGAACATTTTGGGCTTTAATAAAGAAAAGCAAAACTCCCCGGGACTAAATAAACAATCTGCGAGACCCGCGGGTCCGTGTTCTTTCTCGCGTTCGATTCCGCACACCTCTCACCAGATAAGCCCGCGGAGGCTGGAGACCCCGGCCGGGGGCAGGCTTTGGTCCCCATCGGCCTCTTGCATCTGAAGCTGTGGCATCTCGGACACCCGCCCAAGGAGGTGGGGAGCGAGCACTGAGGCGAGCCCAGGAAGGTCTGGTCCGCTGGGCCGGGCCTGCCCGTCAGGGGACAGACAGCCTGGCTTCTGACCTCGGGGGTGTCTCCCCCCCATTACTCATGCATCGCGGAGCAGGAGGGTCTTCCTCCTGGGTCCCCCAAGGATGCCAGAAGTTTCTGATCAGCAGCTCAGCGTCTCCAGCTCACGATCCAGGGGCCCCCCACGGAGGCCCGCCGAAAAGTAGGGCCACCCCCTCCACCAAGGGCTGAGAGCACTGCAGCCTGGCTCCGAAGAGACGGGGGGTTGCAGTCAAACGCCTGGGGGGAGGCCCGTCACCCTCGAAGGTAGCAACCACTGGAAACCCTACTCTCAATTGACCAACCCCTCCCCCCCCAACAAATGTATAAAAGATCTCCCACCCAGCGAACACCAGCACTGCTCACTTCCATCAGGGCTGTAGTTAGGACCCTTTCTTGGGACGTGAAGCGGCCGTGCGGCACGTCTAACACACCGGCTCCGTGAGCCAAGGGACACTTTACAACAGGGCGAGAGTCATCTGCGAGGCAGACGGTGCTCTTTCTGAGTCCGACGTCCTCTTGCCCGGGAGTCAGGCCGTCGCTGGCTGGTGACTCCCTGGCAAGCACTCAGCGCCCGCTCCAGCCGTCCCACATCGTCTCCTGGATGCTCTTCAGACCCTCTAGGGGTTTTGACCAGAACAAAGGCGGGGAGAACACTCACCAGCTCTCTCAAAACACATTTCTCTACACAATCCAGAATCAGCAGGGCCAGAATGAGCAGCGGCCTGCAAGGCCGCTTCCCCTTGTCCTAGAGGTCCAAAGTCCTTGAGACTCTGTCACCGAGCCCAGGGAGGCATCTCCCTGCAGGGGTCCCGCTCCCCCGTCCCCGCGTCCCGGTGGACACATCTGTTTCCGGGAACAGCACAGAGTGGGGAGCGCCCTCCAGGGCGGCGCCGATTCAGAGCGAACCAGGGGAGCACGTCCAGGGCGTGACGGCGAGCTGACCGTGCCACGGTTTAGCTTGGTCTCTCGGTCACCTCCTCTCAAGAGCCCACGCTGCTCAGGCCTCTTGCCCAAAGGGGACCAGGTGCTTGGGGACGTCTACCTGGAAGATGCCCTTCCCGCCTCTCCTGGGCACGGGCTCCAGTAACCACCGGGGGTTGGAGAGCGTGGTCAGGTACTTCTGCTGCAGGTTGGTCAGGACGGCTCGATTCTCCAGTTCCACAACCTCCTCGGGACCTAAGTTTTCTGGGCACAGCAAAGTGTCCCCAACGTCAACGAGCCCTGTGCACAAAGAGAGAAGCACACAGATGTCTTCCCTTCCATAAACCAGGCCTGCCCCTAAGAGAACATGGTTATTCAAGGTCACAACCACTAGAGACGGAGGCGATATCAGCACGTGGACCCAGAGTCAACTGGGTCGCGCTGGCTGAGCACTTCCGAGGAACCGACGTCCCTCTTCAGGGCACTTGGGGCGAGGCCCAGGGAGGGAGACATTTTCTTCTCATTGCTCCCCCAAATTCTAATTCCATGTTATCTTGTTCAGGATGACACAATAAGATTGGAGATTTATAACTTGTTTTACAAAAGAGCAAATCTCTTGTGTTTGAACTCGATAAGGATACAGACATTGTGATTAATGTCATTGACAAAGTTACATAGTGAAGCTTATTAAATCTTCTGATACAAGGAACACCACTGAAAAATTCCTACAGGAAACAAAGATCAATTTCCATGTCATCATAAGGGACGGGAGGAGCCCAGAGATGCTGTACACCGTGTACCCCCAACTGGCCCGGGCTGTCACCCCTTAGGAGGCTGCCTGCTCGCTCTCCAAACACACAGTGAAGGATGGACTCACTTCCGGCCCGACAGGAGAAGCTGCCGGACAGGGGCCTGGAAGGAGCCCGGCTGCAAGTCTGGCTCAGGGCCACTCTTTCTCATCACTCAACACCTCTTCAGACAGGGACAGGAAGGAACTGAGATTCCTTGTATTGACCCTGAGCAAATGCTCCAGGACTTGCAGCTTGCTGGTCTCCGCGTGGTCCCGGGGCCCCCACAGGAGCTCGTAGCAAGGGGGATCGCTGTTGGGCACCTGCAGGTACTCCACATACCCCTCCCGCACCCACACGTTGGTGATGAGCTCCCTGGGCTCCCCGTAGATGCAGTGCTCCCTCCCGGGATACACCCCCATGACACTCAGTGCTTCCCACATCTTCTCCTCAGTGGCGCACTCTCCCTCCAGGAGGATCACACCCAGGAGCATCACCAGGAGGCCGTTCTTGGGCATGCTCTGCCCATCGCCCAGCATCCCGTCACAGGTGAGGCCCAGGGTGGGGACCAGGACATACGAGTGCTCCCTGGGGTCCACCTCCTTCACATCCACCCCAAAGACCAGCTGCAGACACTCAGAGGCTTGGCTCAAGACCACAGGGAAGTGGTCCTGGTCATCTCTGAGGACCGCATTCAGCATGTCTTCCTTTGTGGTCGGCTCCTTTGAGTGGTACTTCAGGAGCAGGAAGCTCACCAGTTCAGCCACCTTCAAATGGAGTGGGTCTGGGTGTGAGGACTCGGCATCTGCGGGGTCCTGGCCGGTGCTGGGCCTCTCCTCATCTTGGCTGCTGGAGGTGCTGTCTTCCGACTGGCTCCATGGAGGGGCTGCCATGGCTGTGGGGGAGGGGCAGACAGCCTGAGGGCTCTGCGCGGGACTGGGTGTCCCAGAATCATCCACCTCCTCCAGGGTGTCCAGCAAGAGGACTGAGTAGGAAGACGATGAGGAGAAGGAGGAAGAGGAGGAGGAAGAGGAGGAGGAGGAGGGAGACAACGGGGATGCGCCCTCCTCCTCCTCAACCCAAATGTCCTGCTCATCCACGGAATCCTCAGCCTCTCTTGGGTCCTGAAAGTCGGCTTCAGTGTGGTGGAGGTCACGCATTTGAACGGGAGGCACGGTGAGTGGTGTCGGGCAGCTGAGAGCAGCGAGGGCAGGGGTGACAGATGGTGACCCAAGGGCCTGGGGGAGAAAGGGTGTGTCAGTGGCCCGGGCTGAGAAACCCACCCTGAGGGGCTCTGACAAAGGCCACTTACTGGTCTCCTCTTCAGGGGTGCCCTCGGCCTCACAGGGGCTCTCCTCCTGGTGGACGGTTGTCTGTGAATCTGACGGGGGAAGTGAGGCGGCTCCTCAGGGTGCAGCCGGCACAGCCCGAGGTTCTGAGGACGCCAGAGGGTGTGTGGAGTGGACGTAGGCCTTGTGGGGTCCCCTCTGTTCCCAGAGCCCCCGGGTACACACTCAGGGCCCACACCTCACCTTCAGTCCTGGCACTGCCGGCCTCCTGTGCTCTGTGACCCGAGGACACGTGTCTCAGACCTAGGCCTTCCCGGTGTCTGGAGCCCCTGGGAGAGAAAGGAGGGGAGACCTCGGATCTACACTGTGGCACAG
The DNA here is from genome assembly GCF_048773025.1 of Camelus bactrianus. Taxonomy (NCBI): domain Eukaryota; kingdom Metazoa; phylum Chordata; class Mammalia; order Artiodactyla; family Camelidae; genus Camelus; species Camelus bactrianus. The sequence goes on along the minus strand of NC_133575.1, from coordinate 113,772,175 downwards.
CCCTGGACCCGCGTGTTGGCAGGAGGCCTGGGCTCTGGCAGGTTCCCACTCTTCTAGGGTAGGAGGTCCTGTCCGCGCTAACTCAGGGTCCTCACCGGGACTCCAAGCGGGACCTGGGATTCTGCTCTCCAACCACCTGAGGGCCCCATCCTGATAGTAGGTCCCCGGTCTCTCTGAGCCCTGGATGCCGAAGTCAGGACACACCACGTGTGCTCATCCCGCATTGAGGCCTCCCAGGGCTGACAGCAGGGGCAGGATCGGTTGTGTCCCCTCTGTTCTAGGGTCTCGGGTCCCCTCACTCCTCCCTTAGGGTCCTCACCTTGACTCCTGGCAGGACCTGGGATTCCCCTCTCAGCCCACCTGAGGCCCCGCCCGTCATACCAGGACGCCAGTCCCTCTGTGACCCGCATTTCAGGAACTGCTGCCTGAGGTCATCCCACCCTATGGCCTCCCAGGACTGACTCTGTTCTGGGGTCCAGGGTCCCTCAGTGCTCCCTCGCGGTCGTCTCCTTCACTCCCACTGGCACCTCAGATTCTCTTTTCCACAGACCTAGGACCTCCCCCACCCCCCCTTACACTATGTCCCGAGTCTCTCTGACCGAGTTGCGGAAGTCAGGACACTCCGATTGGGCTCATCCCGCCCTGGGCCCTCAAGACGGCTGACAGCAGGGGCACATTTATGTGGAATGGCCTCTTTTCTGGGATCTTGGGTCCCCTCCCTCTTCCCTCAGGGACCTCAATTTGAGTCAGGCGGCATGTAGTCTCCCCTCTGCCCGCTGCAGGCCCCGCCCCTCATACCAGGACCCTACTCTCTAAGAGACTGGGATGTCAGGAAATGTCACCTGTGGTCATCCTGCCCTATGACCTCCCAGGACTGACTCTTTTCTGGGGTCCAGGGTCCCCTGAGTCCTCCCTCCGCGACCTCACCTTGACTCTCGGCAGGAACTGGGATTCCCCCCTCAGCTCACCTGAGGCCCCGCCCCTGAAATCTGGTCCAGTTTCTCTGAAGCCTGGATGTCAAGAAATGCTGCCAAAGGTGATCCCGACCTATGACGTCCCAGGACCGACTCTGTTCTAGGGTCCAAGGTTACCGCAGTCCTCCCTCACAGTCCTCGCGTTCTGTCCTGACAGGTCCTCAGCTTCGCATTTCCGACCTGAGGCTTCGCTCCTCATACCAGCGCCCCAGTCCCCAGTCCCCAGTCCCTCTGAGGCCCAGTTGTGGAAGTCAGGGCACGCTGCCATGTGCTCGTCCGCCCGGGGCCTCCAAGGGCTGACTGCTGGGGTAGATATCTTGGGGTCCCCTCTCTTCTGGAGTCCTGGGCCTCAGTCCTCCCTCAGGGTCCTCACTGTGACTCCCGCCAGGAACCGGGATTCCCCGCTCAGCCCACTTGAGGCCCCGCCCCTCATACCAGGTCCCCAGTCTCTCTGAGTACGGGATGTTCAGGGAAATGCGACTGTGGTCATTCCACCCTACTGCCTCCCAGGACAGACTCCGTTGTGGGGTCTAGGGTCACCTCAGTCCTCCCTCGGGGTCCTCACCTTGACTGCCGGCGGCCCTGGGATTTTCCCCTCGGCCGACCTGAGGCCCCGCCCCTCCAACAAGGACCCCAGTCCCTCTGAGTCTCGGACCCGGATGTCAGGAAATGCCGCCTGTGGGCATCCCGCCATATGGCCTCCCAGGACTGACTCTGTTCTGGGGTCCAGGGTCCCTCAGTGCTCCCTCGCTGTCGTCACCTTCACACCCAGCGGGACCTGAGATTCTCTCCTCCGCAGACCTGAGCCCCCCTCTTCCCTTACACCCGGTCCCCAGTCTCTCTGAGACCGGGTAGCGGAAGTCAGGACCCTCTAAGCAGGCTCATTCTGCCCTGGGGTCTCAGGACGGCTGAAAGTAGGGGCGCATTTATGTGGGATGGCCTCTTTTCTGGGGCCCTGAGTCCCCTCTGTTTTCCCTCAGGGTCCTCACCTTGACTCAGGCGGCATGTGGTCTCCCCTCTGCCCACCTGAGGCCCCGCGCCTCATCCCAGGACCCCCGTCTCTCCGAGACGAGACCGTGATGTCAGGAAATGCGGCCTGGGGTGATCCCGCCCTATGACCTTCCAGGACCGACTCTGTTCTGGGGTCCAGGGTCCCGCAGTCCTCCCTCACAGTCCTTGCTTACTGTCCTGACAGGCCCTCAGCTCCGCATTCCCGACCTGAGGCTTCGCCCCCCATACCAGCGCCCCAGTCCCTCCGAGGCCCGGATGCGGAAGTCCAGGCACGCTGCCATGTGCTCGTCCACCCGGGGCCTGCCGAGGTAGAAATCGTGGGGTCCCCTCTCTTCCGGTGTCCAGGGTCTCGGCAGTCCTCCCTGAGGTTCCTCATTGTGACTCCCGCCAGGAACTGGGTTTCTGCCCTCAGCGCACCCGAGGCCCCGCCCCTCATACCAGGTCCCCGCTCGCTCTGAGACGCGACCCGGATGTGAGGAAACGCTGCCCGAGGTGATCCCGCTCTACGACCTCCCGGGACCGACTCTGTTCTGGGGTCCAGGGTCACCGCAGTCCTCCCTTTGGGTCCTCACTTTGACTCCGGTGGCTTGTAGTCTCTCCTCTGCCCACCTGAGGCCCCGCCCCTCATACCAGGTCCCCAGTGCCTCTGAGAGCCCGGACGTCAGGAAATGTGCCTGTGGTCATTCCACCCTATGGCCTCCCAGGACAGACTCTGTTCTGGGGTCCAGGGTCACCGCAGTCCTCCCTCAGAGTGCTCACCTTGACTCCTGGCAGGACTTGCGAGTCTCCGCTCTGCCCCCTTGAGGTCCCCCTCTCTAAATTAAGTCCCCCCTCCCTCTGAGACCCGGATGCGGAAGTCAGGGCTCGCTGCCATGTGCCTCCTAGGGCTTTCAGCAGGGCAGGTTTCTCTGGGTCACCCCACCCCACGCCCTCATTTCTCCATCCGCATGCTCACCTTGGGTCCTATCAGGCCCTGGGCCCTCCCTCTGCCCACTTGAATTGCCTTCCCTGAGAACCAGGCCCTCCTCCTCCTAGTCCCCCGAGAAGCCTGGCCAGGATCCCCTAGGGCGGAGACGGATCCTGTGGGGCCTTCGTCCTCCCTCAGGCCCCTACCTTGACTCCCTGTAGGGCTGGGCTTCCTCTGTGCCAGTCTGGAGCCTCCTCCCAGACCCAGGCCCGTACCTTTCTCAGACCTCCCAGGCAGAAGTCAGGGCACATCACATCCAGACGCCATGCCTCGGGGTCTCCCAGGGCTGAAATCAGGTCCAGGCTGGATTCCTCGGACCCCCTGGGGAAGATGCCCCTCCCCATTACTCGCTCCTGAAGTTCCTAACTTGGCTCCTGGGTCCTTGATGAAATGCTGGTTGGGCCGGCTCCCTCCCTGTCAGCTCTGAGCTTGTGTCTCAGATGCACCCCTTGCAGAAAATGACTCTGAGTCCTAGACTCCATGCTGGGTGGGGAGCTGCAGCGCCCCTGACCGCCGCGGAGGGTCAGAGAAGAAGCACCAGCCAGCCAGACTTCGGAAACGTTTCCCTCTAAAAGGCAGCGGCTGAGCAGCCGGACTTGGGGACGTCCTGCTCTTTCGAGGTTATCTAACATTTCATAGTTCAGAGCACTGATTTTCATTCTCTGAAGCCTCATTCAGAGTCAGAAATACATTTTACATCTCACCAAGTTTCCGGAAAGCATAGCCACTCTTAGGCTGCCTGATTCACTCCGATGCTCCATACTCTTGTTTCTTGTCCAGACTTCCTCTGCTATTTAAATGGTCAATTTTGAAAAGGACAGGCCTCATCCACTAAGGTGATTTCAGGTGGTTATTAGCACAAATTCCGCTGCCCTTAATCATCCCATCCTTCACACTGCCCTGATATTTCCCCATGGCTTCTGGCCTCTGTGGCCAGAGATGCTGAGCTCTCTCCCAATTTTCACAGTGAAACAAGGGTAGAAGTTTAAACTTTTCCTCTTACCCATCCTGCCATCTGCTTTTATCCAACACACACAGACACACACACACACACACACACACACACACTTAATTTCATTCTCCCGTGTAATTTTTTCCGGGGTTGATTTTGGAAACGGAAGACAAAATCTCAAGATTGACTGTCATCTTGGCAGATAAACTTATAGCACTAAATCTGTGGGGGGAAAAAGACAGAAAGAAGAAAAGAAAGAGAGAAAGAGAAAGAAAAGAAAAAGGGGAATTGATACGGTCACAACAGTTTATTCCCCATCAGTGGATATGGCATACTGCTCTTTTGGGGAGCTCTTCAGCCTGAATCTACCAGGAAACTTGTATAACGCCTCCGTCAAGACCTTGTATACATATTTGTTAGGCTTCTTTTTAGCTAACATTTAACTTTTATTGCAGTTATAAATTGAGGTATTTTTCTGTTACATGTTCTAAATAGTCATTGCTTTTGTATGGCAAGGCTCTTGGTTTTGCTGTGGTGATCTTCCATCCACTATTCCTCTGAAACCTCATATTCATTTGACTCTTCCATGGGCCCATTCCTTTGAATCTGCTTAGATACGTCATCATGTTGCGACGAGGAACATTCATTCTTTCTTTTCAATATATGTATTTCTTATTTATTTTGATATCCATAGCTCTGGCTTTCCGTTTCAGGGCAGCTTCAGAAATCGGAGGTGATCACATCTTTTTAGGACCTGTTCATGACAAGAATGCTTCTAACATTTCACATTTCTGTATGCTTGCTGCCAACTGTAGGAAAGGAAATTTACCTTCCAATCTTACCTTGCTAAAGTTCCTACCATGAACTTGTGCTGAATATCTTTCAAAGGCTTTTCTGTCTCCGTTGACCTGATCAAAACTTTTTTTCTCTGCGGATTTGTTAACACAGGGATTTACACATGGAAGTATTTTTATAATGTTCAGTGTTCACGTCTTGAACACAGCCTGTGCTCTGGTCTGTCTTATGTCCCTCTGAATTCATATGCTAAAATTCTAACGCCTGATGTGATCGTACTAGGATGTGTGACCTTTGAGCTTTGAGAAGTATTAATTTCACAAAGGAAGAACCCTCCTGAAAGGGATTAGTGCCTTATCAAAGGGACTCAGAGAGGTCCCTCACCCTTTCTGTCACGGGAGATACCAGGAAAAGTCTATTACCCTGAAGAGGGACCTCACCCAACCATGCTGGCACCCTGAACTTGGACTTCCAGCCCGAGGACGGTGAGAAAGAAATTCCTATCTTTTATAAGGTCTGCAGTCTATGATAATTTGTCACAGCAGCCCAAACAGACTAAGACAGACTGTCTGTTTATTTCACTGCTATGTTGACTATGTTTTTCATTTGATTTGGGTCTTTTTCTGTGTGAGTGACTTTGGCCTGGATGTTTATACAGCTTTCACGCCTTGATTCAAATACCAAAACAAACACACAAACAACGAATCCTACAGCTAACCTCATACTTAATAGTAAAAGCCTGAATGACTTCCTTCTAAGACTTACAAAAGCCCAGGGTGTACATTCTTAAGCAAATTCTTTCGAGGCATAGAAGACATGGAAGTCTAGACCAATGTAATGAAGCAGGTATAAGAAAAAAAAAGATAAACAGATAGGAGAAGGAAAAACAAAACAGTCCCTATTAGAAAATGACATCAACATCTGCCTAGAAAATTCCTAAGTGCGTTTAGCAAGGTCACTGGACATGAGAACAATACAGAAATATTAATTATATATTTTTGTACACTATCATTGTTCTTAAAATTGAAAATTGGAAAAAAAGATCAATGTCACTTATAACTAAGAACTGAGAAACGTGGAACGAAATCCTTAGTATAAGTCCAACAAAATATGTGTGAGATATGTATGCTGAACACCACAAAACACTGATGAAAGTCATCAAGAAAGAGATAAATAGAGAGATGTGTGGTTTTCATGAATCATGAGTCAATATTGTCACGATGTTAATTATCCTCATGTTGTTCTATAGAATCATCACGATCACAAGGAAAATCCCAGCAGGAAGAAAACAGTTTGGTAGTTCTTCAAAAGCTAAACGTAGAAATGAACATATGACCCCTTAATTCCATTCTTAGGTATCTACCAAAAAGGCTTGAAACTAGATACTCAAACAAGTACGTGTACACGCATGCTCATTGCAACTCTTCACAAGAGCCAAGAAGTGGAAACAGCCCAAAAGTCCATCAGTGGAGGAATGAATAAACAAATTGTGTCATGTATCTATATCTATAGCTATAGCTATATATCTATCTATATGTATGTATGTATGTATATGTATGTGTATATAGATACATACGTACCGTGGAATCATATCCAGCCATAAAAAGGAATGAAGTCTGGTATATGCTATGATATGGTCATATCCTCAAAAACATGATACCAAGTGAAATAAAGCAGACACAAAAGGTCATATATTGTATGATTCCATGTGTAAGAAATATTGAAACTAGAGAAATCCATGGAGACAGAAGTTAGATTACTAGTTGCCAGGGGCTTGGGACAGGGAGAAGCTGCTTAATGGGCAAGAATTTTCCATTTGGGGTGATGGGAATGTTTTGGAAATGGGTAGATGTCTTGGTTGCACAACTAAATGCCACTGAAGTGTTCACTTTAAATGGGTTAATTTTGTATGAATTTTACCACAGTATATTTTTTAAATTCCAGCAGGATTTTTTCCTAAATATAAATGTCTGATTCCCAAATGTATTATGAGTAACGTCTTTATGTAAAGTCAAAGAACTAGAATAGTCTAAACAACTATGAAAAGAGAGTATCAGTATCAAAGGTCCCACACAATTTAATGTGAAGACTTTACTACATAACAGGGGATGCAATCTTTTCATGTGGTTTTGGTAGATTTTGTGTGTCATATAGCTTCTGTTGCAACTATTCAACTCTGCTGTTGTAGTGCAGAAACAGGCATAGGTAACGTGTAAATGAAGAGGCATTGCTGTGTTCCAATATGAACTTTGCTTACAGAAATAGGTGGCAGAAGGAGTTTGGACTATTAGCCATACTTGGCCAGTCCCTAGTGTTATTAGCAAAGGGCCAGTCAAATGGGCCAAATGAACATAACAGAAAGTCCAGAATAGAACTAACAAAAGTTGCAAAGCAATCCAATTATGCTAGAATAATTGGACATGTATGTGTGTCTGTGTGTGTGTGTGTGAGATGTGTGTGTACGTATGTGCGTGTGTGTGTGTGTGTGTGTGTGTGTGTAAAACACTGAGAAACAAAAACCAGAGATCTCAACCCACACCTCAAAAATGAAGATAGGCTTAACTGTATGGATGAAAACTAGAATGCTTATAGAAGAAACCATAAGAGAAAATCTTTGTGATTTTGGTTCTCTAAGATTTTTGTAAAATTTATAGAGTCAAATCGGAATGATGAAAATGTTCTGGAATTAGATAGCAGTGATGGATACAAAAATGTGTGCAGTTCCTAAAAGCCGCTCTGAACTGTACACTTTAGAAGGGTGATGGTGAGGTATGTCAATTATTTCTCAGTAAGACAAAAGTGCCCCAGACTCTAACGATTTCTGACAATCTATGTCTTGCCCAGTATACACCAGAGATGTCTATCAGAGAATAGAAAAAAGTCACTCAAAGGTTCGAAATCTTTGACTCTCCACACTGCAAGTTACAGCAGATGGCAACTTCATTAACCCATCTACCTTAGAAGTGCATTGTTATGAACATGCTTGCAAAAGCTGCGTCTGCTCTTACAGTCCCATAGATTTTGGATGGTTGTGTTTTCATTTTCATTTACCTCCAGGTATTTTTGATTTCCTCTCTGATTTCTTCAGTGACCCACTGGCTGTTCAATAGCATATTGTTTAGCCTCCACCAGTCTGTGGGTTTTGCAGGGGTTTATTTGTATATGACTTCTAGTCTCAAAGAACTGTGATGGGAAAAGTTGCTTGATGTGATTTCAATCTTCTTAAGTTTGCTGAGACTTTTTTTGTGATCTAGCTTGTAATGTATCCTGGGAATGTTCCATGCACACTTTGAAAGAATATCTATTCTGCTGCTTTGGGATGAAGTGTGTGTGTGTGTGTGTGTGTGTGTGTGTGTCTGTGTGTGTGTGTCTGTGTGTGTGTGTGTGTGTGTAAATACACATACAGTTATTTATAACATAGATATATAAAGTCCATCAGGTCTGAAGTGTCATTAAGGCCAGTGTTTCCACATGGATTTTTTTGTCTGGATGATCGATTCATTCATAGAAGTGGGGTGTTCCAGTCTCCTACCATTATTGTGTTACTGCCGATTTTTCTCTTCATGTCTGTTAATAATTGCTTTCTGTATTTAGGTGCTCCTGTGTTGGGTGCACATATACTTATAATGTTATATCTTCTTTTTGGATGGATCCCTTCATCACTTTGTAATTCTTTGTGTCTTGTTACAGTCTTTGTTTTAAATTCTGTTTTGTCTGATACAAGTATTGCTACCCTGGCTTAGTTTTTATTTCCATTTGCATGGAATAACATTTTCAATCCCCTCACTTTTAATCTATGTATGTCTTTAGATCTCAGTTGAGCCTCTTGTAGGCAGCATATATACATGAGCCTTCTTTTGTAGCCATTCAGCCAGTCTATGTCTATGATTGGAGTATTTAGTTCTTGCACAATTAAAGAGGTTATCAATCAGTAGATTCTTATTGTCCTTTTGTTAATTGTTTGGGAATTTTTCCATATTTTTTATTGAGTTCTAGTCATTTTACAATATTGTGTCAAATTCCAGTGTAGAGCACAATTTTTCAGTTATACATGAACACACATATATTCATTGTCACATTTTTTTTCGCTGTGAGCTGCCACAAGATCTTGCATATATTTCCCTGCGCTATACAGTATAATCTTGTTTATCTATGCTATATATGCCTGTCAAGATCTACAAATTTTGAAATCCCAGTCTGTCCCTTCCCACCCCCCGCCCCCTTGGCAACCACAAGTATGTATTCTATGTCTATGAGTCTGTTTCTGTTTTGAATTTATGTTCTTTTTTTAGATTCCATATACGAGCAACCTCATATGGTATTTTTCTTTCTCTTTCTGGCTTACTCCACAGCACGTTCCTGCCCTGCCCTCTGCAGTAACGCCCACAAGGCCGGCGGGCTGGCAACGTGCTCTCTGGCCCTGAAGCCAGGACACAGGCTCAGCCTCGGAAACTCAGCAGCCCTCCACGGGACCGGAAGTGCCCGAGCACCTGCTCAGGTGGCATCAGGGACCCTGAAAGCCAGGACCTTCCTGTGCGGCAGGCAGCAGACTAGACACAGAGGAAGGATGGTTAACTAGTTTCTCTTTACAAATCAGGCTAGAATACCCACCAAGAACCATCTTTCATCTCCAAGGAGGATTCTGAGCTGTTTTGTATTCAGCCTCGGCGGGCGTTCCCTCCCTGCGAATTCCAGGACCATTCCGCACCTATGGCTTTGGAGTCTGACCATCGAGGGGAGCTGAGCCATCAGTGTAAGTGTCCAGCAGACCGTTTCCAAGAACACACCCCAGTAAATCCTACCCCGCGTTTGGGGCGGTTACCAAAGCTCTTCAACTATATACGCCAGGACGGAGTACACTGGGAGCCACATCAAACGCCACTCCTCCCTGCAGTCGGAGCATTCTGAGTGTCCTAGCAGCTCAGGCAGGATAACCAGGTCTCTAAGCATCCCTGAACAAAGTGCATCTTCCCCTCTCGCCCAGGAGATGTATCCACGATCCCAGAGGGACTGCTCACAGCAACCTCCCACCTGACACGTTCCTCTCACCACTAAAAGTGCCGTCTGCACGTCTGCCTGCCGCCACCACCCAGCTTCATTACCATCACCTCCCACAGAAGGACCCCCGCCCCCAACCCCAGCTTCCCAAAGAGAAGAGCAGAGGCTCGGTGAATGTGTGCGGATGAAGTGAGACGGTGAGCGGGGATCCTATTGATTCAGACTGATTTTCTCCTACTTTCTTAAATAACCCGTGGAAATCCAATTAAACATAGGGATATTACACGTATAAAATGACAAACAAGAAGGGATAAGAAGCGAGTTAATATTTTTACTTTTATTGTTCTAAATCTTCCCTCATCTATATTATTGCTAATTACTCTCACATTTCCCGAACAATTCTAATTGCAATTCCATATTATGTCATCCAGGATGACAGGAAAAAAAAAAAAAAAAAAAGAGAGAGATTTCAGTCTCCTTTACAGAAGAGGAAAACTGTTGTGTTTGAACTGGATAAGCACACACACGTTGTGATCAATGTCATTCACAAAGTTAGATACTGAAGCTTATTAAATCTTCTATTAATAGGAACAGCACTGAAAAACACCTACAGGAAACAAAGATCAATTTCCACGTCACCATAAAGGACGGGAGGAGCCCAGAGATGCTGTACGCCGTGCCCCCCGAGCTGGCCCGGGCCCTCACTCCTTCCAAGGCTGACCGCTCGCTCTGCAAACACAGAGTGAAGGATGGACTCCCTTCCTGCCCGGCAGGAGAAGCTGCTGGACAGGGGCCTGGAGGAGCCCGGCTGCAAGTCTGGCTCAGGCCTCCTCTTCCTCATCGCTAGCAGCCTCATCTGACAGGGATGGGAAGGAACTGGGACCCCGTCTACTGGCCCTGTGTACATGCTCCAGGACTTGCAACTTGCTGATCTCCGCGTGGGCCCGGGGGCCCCACAGGAACTCGAAGCGAGCGGGATCGCTGTTGGCCACCTGCCGGTACTCCAGGTACCCCTCCTGCACCCACGCTTTGGTGATGAGCTCCCTGGGCTCCCCGTAGATGAAGTGCTCCCTCCCAGCACGCAGCCCCAGCTTGCTCAGTGCTCCCCACACCTCCTCCTCAGGGAGGCGCTCTCCCTCCAGGTGGATCATGCAAAGGAGCATCACCAGGAGGCCGTTCTTGGGCATGCTCTGCCCATCGCCCAGCATCCCATCACAGGTGAGGCCCAGGGTGGGGACCAGGACATACCAGTGGCCCCCGGGATCCACCTCCTTCACATCCACCCCAAAGACCAGCTGCATGTACTCAGAGGCCTGGCTGAAGACCGCAGGGAAGTGGTGCTGGTATTCTCTGAGGAAGATACTCAGCATTTCTGCCCTGGTGGTCGGCTGCTTCCTGTGATACTTGAGGAGCAGGAAGCCCACCAGGTCAGTCACCATCGAAGGCTGTGCATCATGGAGCAGGGACACGGCACAGGCAGAGTAGGAAGAGGAGACTGAGGAGGAGGAGGACCAGGGGGATGCGCCCCCCTCCTGCTCAGCCTCCATCTGCTGAACATCCATGAGGCCCCGGGAGTCTCTGGGGTCCTGAAGGTCTTCCGCAGCCTTGCGGAGCTCACTCATCTCAACGGGGGGCACGATGAGTGGTGTCGGGCAGCCGAGAGGAGCGAGGGAAGGGGTGACAAATGGAGACCCAAGGGCCTGGGGGAGAGAGGGTGTGTCAGCAGGCTGGGCTGAGAAACCCACCCTGAGGGGCTCTGACAAAGGCGACTTACAGGTCTCCTCTTCAGGGGTGCCCTCGGCCTCACAGGGGCTCTCCTCCTGGTGGACGGTCGTCTGTGAACCTGACGGGGGAAGTGAGGCAACTCCTCAGGGTGCTGCCGGCACCAGCCCGAGGTTCTGGGGGCGACAGGGGGTGTGTGGAGTGGACGTTGGCCTTGTGGGTTCCCGTCTGTTCCGGGAGCCCCCGGGTACACACTCAGGGCCCACACCTCACCCGGCACTGCCGGCCTCCTGTGCTCTGTGACCCGAGGACACGTGTCTCAGACCTAGGCTTTCACATCCCGGTGTCTGGAGACCCTGGAAGAGAAAGGAGGGGAGACCTCGGGTCTACACTGTGGCACAGCCCTGGACCCGCGTGGTGGCAGGAGGCCTGGGCTCTGGCAGGTTCCCACTCTTCTAGCACGGGAGGCCCTCTCCGCGCTAGCTCAGGGTCCTCACCGTGACTCCAAGCGGGACCTGGGATTCGGCTCTCCAACCACCTGAGGGGCCCTCCTTATAATCAGTCCGAGGTCTCTCTGAGACCTGGATGCGGAAGTCAGGACGCACCACGTGTGCTCATCCTGCCTGGGGGCCTCCCAGGGCTGCCAGCAGGGGCAGGATCGGTTGCGTCCCCCTGTTCTGGGGTCTCGGGTCCCCTCACTCCTCCCTCGGGGTCCTCACCTTGACTCTTGGCAGGAGTTGAGATTCCCCTCTCAGCCCACCTGAGGCCCCGCCCGTCATACCAGGACGCCAGTCCCTCTGAGACCCGCATTTCAGGAACTGCTGCCTGAGGTCCTCCCGCCCTATGGCCTCCCAGGACTGACTCTCTTCTGGGGTGCAGGGTCCCTGAGTGCTAACTCGCGGTCGTCACCTTCACTCCCAGGCGGCCCTGAGATTCTCTCCTCCGCAGACCTGAGCCCCCCGCCTCCCTTTCTCTATGTCCCCAGTCTCTCTGAGACCCGGATGCGGAAGTCAGGACAAACCTCGTGGGCCTGTCCTCCCCTCGGGCCTCCGGGCAGCTGATAGCAAGGGCGCCTTTCTGTGGGGTGGCCTATCTTCTGGATCCCGGGTCCCCTCAGTTCTCCCTCAGCGTCGTCACTCAGGCGGCATGTCGTCTCCCCTCTGCCCACCCGTGGCCCCGCCCCTCATCCCAGGACCCCAGTCCCTGTGAGACCCGGATGTCAGGAAATGCCGCCTCTGGTTATTCCGACCTATGGCTTCCCAGGACTCATTATGTTTTAGGGTCCAGGGTCCCTCACTGCTCGCTCGCAGTCGTCGCCTTCACTCCCAGTGGGACATCGGATTCTCTCCTCTGAATATCTGAGGGTCCCCCCATCTCACACAAAGTCCCCGGTCTCTCTGAGACCAGGGTGCCGCAGTCATGACACGACACGTGGGCCTGTCCTGCCCTCGGGCCTCCGGGCAGCTGATAGTAAGGTTCCCTGTCTGTGGATGGTCTGTTTTCTGGGTTCCGGGGCCCTTCCTTCCTCCCTCAGGGTCCTCACTTTGACTCAGGCAGCATGTGGTCTACCTTCTGGCAACCCGAGGCCCCGCCCGTCATATCAGGACCCTAGTCCCTCTGAGACCCGGATGTCAGGAAATGCCACCGGTGGTCACCCTGCCCCAAGGCCTCCAAGGTCCAACGCTGTCCCGGGGTGCAGGATCCATCCGTTCTCCCTCGGGGTCCTCACTTTGACTCAGGCGGTATGTAGCCTCCCCTTGGAACCCTCGAAGCCCCACCCCTCATCCCAGGACCCCAGACCCTGTGAGACCCGGATGTCAGGAAATGCCGCCGCTGGTCACCCTGCCCTAAGGTCTCCAAGGACCAACACTGTCCCGGGGTGCGGGATCCCCTGTTCTCCCTCAGGGTCCTCACTTTCACTCAGGCAGCACTGGCCTCCCCTTGGACCACCCGAGGCCCCGCCCCTCATCCCAGGACCCCAGTCCCTCCGAGACCCGGATGTCAGGAAGTCAGGACCCCACGAGTGCTCATCCCACCCAGGCCCTCCCAGGGCTGACAGCAGGGGCGGGGATCTGTGGGGCTCCTTCTGTCCTCCCTCAGCGTCCTCAGCTTCAGCCCTGGAGGGTCCTGGGACGCCCCCTTGTTGACCCGAGCCCACACCCTCACACCAAGGCCCTCACTGCCCTGACACCCCCAGGGGAGTCTGTGGACGCACATCAGGCCAACAGGCCCAGGGCTTCCCAGGACTGTGGACGCCAGGGGCTGAGATGGATTCCCCGGGGATCCCGCAGCCCTCCCTCTGCTCCCCACCTGGGCTCCAGGCTGGGCCTGGGCCCCTCCCTCTGCCCACCTGAGTTTGATCCCATTGTACTCAGACCCTCCCCAGGCAGGACCCCCGAGAAGGGAGTGGGGATGAGGGGGTGGGGATCTGATCCTCGCAACCCTGCCTGGGGTCTCCCAGGGGTGACCGCAAAACCGACCTGTATGCCTGCCCCCGCCCCCCAAGTCCCCTCACACGGTTTTACCTTGACTCCTGGCAGCGCTGGGCTCCTTCCCAGTGCAGACCTGAAGCCGGCCTCCCTCACCCAGGCGCTCACCTCTCTCACCTCGCAAGGGTGGGGCATCAGTGCACGTGACATCCGGACCCAGTGCCCTGGAGTCTCCCAGGGCTGTCGGGGGCGGGTGGGGGTGCCGGAGGTGGATTCCCTGGGGTCCTCAGGCTCCTGTGTCCTCACCTGGACTCCTGACAGGATCTGGGAGCCACCCTCTGCCCTCCTGAGACTGCGTCTCTCAGACCCAGCCTCTGACTCCCCGAGTTCGCTGAGGAGGTGGGGGCCGGGGACTGCTCAGCCTGACAGCCCCGTCCGGGGGCCCCCAGGATTCCCGCGCGGGGCCGATTTGCGTTCTTAGGGTCCCTCTGTTGCGGGGTGGTTGGACCCCTTTGTCCTCATCCAGGAAGGTCCTCAGCCACCCTCGCACACAAAGGCTGCAGTCCCAGCAAAGATGCTGGGGGGGACCTGCCTCCTGGTGACCGTGAAGGGGCAGAGAGCAACACACCTTCCCTCGGGGGCTCCTCGCCAGCCAGCCTGACTTCGGAGACGGTCTGTTCGAAAGACTTACCTTTTCCTGAAGAGGCTGAGCAGTGGCAGGGGAGTTGCGGATCCCTTGCGTTGATGACTAGGTAATAGTACCTGTTCCAGAGCCGTGACTTTCACTTGTTAATTCTCATGCATAGTAAGAACTACATTTCTCATCTGCACCTACTGTGCGTGTATGTATGACACGTGTGCAGGCTGTGTGTGCTTATGTACACGTACATCCACGCACCACCTGTGTACGTACTAGCGCGTGTATCTGGGTGCGTGTTTATATTTTACGAGGGCTCGTATGTACGTGCAGACGGTATACATACCCAAGGCGCAAAAGTGTGCCTGCTATAACCACGTGTGAGGTGCTCTGGTACCGCCACCTTATTGTCCGTCTCTCCCTTACGTTCTGTTTAAGTGATGTGTTTTGCACAGGCCAGTCCTCACGCAGGTTTGATGTCAGGTGGGTATTAGCAGAGACTCAGGAGGGAAATGCCTCAGCTGACCCATCTTTCTTGCTGTCCTGGTAGAGCCCCAGGGCTGAGGCATGTGTGTCCGGGGCCCTGCCCCAGCTGTAGGCACGAAACCGCTCAGAAGCGGGAGATCTTCTCTCCTACCTGTCCTGCCCTCTGCGTCTGTGCGGCCCACAGCCCCTCCCCCACTCCCTGCTGCCCCCCACCCCCACCCCGCAACGGACGAGTCAGCTCCCCAGTCAGCAGTCTTCCCCTCGGGTGTCCTCACGTTTTGTTGTTCACCTAGCGTTGTTCATACCGTGTGTTATTTTAAAGTCTTTATTTTTATAGCACCTTTAGGTGCACAGAACAACAAAGAGAAGGTACAGAGATTTCCCATTTACTTCCCGCCCCCACACCTACGTAGCCTGCCTCCTTATCAGCAACCCACCGGAGTCGTCCATGTGTCAGAATTGATGGACCTACGCTGTCACCTAGAAATTAGAGTTTCCCTTGGGGTTCACTCTTGGTGCTGCACCTTCCCTGGGTTTGGGCAAACGTGTATGACATGCCCTCATCACTGGGGTATCATGCAGACTATTTCACGTCACTAACCACCCTCTGCTGTACAGCGCCTATTCATTCCTCTCCCCACAGCGCCTGCAGACACTCATCTTCTTAGCGTCTCCATCATTTTGCCTTCACAGAATGTCACATAGTTGAAATAATACCGTATGTTGCCTTTTCAGAATCACTCAGTTTGTAATTGCATCGAAGGTTCTTCATGTCTATTCCTTGCTTGATAACTCATTTCTTTTTTGCACTGGGTGATACTCCATTTCCTGCACATACCAAAGTGTATTTATTCACCGACTTAAGGACCTCTTGTTTGCATCTATAGTTTGGCAATTCTAAGTAAAGCTGCTATAAACATCCACGTGTAGGTTTCTGTGCGGACACATGTTTTCAACTTCTTTGGGTAAATACCCATATGGTTTCTGGATCATACAGTAAGAGTTTGTTTACTTTTATAAGATCCTGCCAAGCTGTTCCAATGTAACTGTACCATCTTGTATTCCCACCAGCAATGAATGGGAGTTCCTGCTGCTCCAAATCCTCCCCAGCATTTGGTGTTGTCACTGTACCAGATTTTCCCAATTGCAATACGTGTCTAGTTACGATGTGTGTGTGTGTGTGTGTGTGTGTGTGTGTGTGATCATCAAGTGACTCCTCACACCTGTTGATCACTAGGTATCAAGCTGGGAAAGGCACAGTCAAGCTAAAGATTTGGAGAATCCTGCCCAAAGCATCAGGAGGCAGCTTCAGTCACGCTGTGTGTGCGCAAGATTTTGTCCTCTGGACATCATTCCTAGTCCTCTTTCTAGGAGGAAAAGCAGAAGAGGAAACTGGAAAGTTCAGAGGAAAAGAACTTTAGGATGGCTCTAGGTAACTCAGATTGGTTCCCACCTTCAGAGACCGTGTGTGAGCCCAAACGCTTCTGAAGCAACCACGTGGCGGGCACATCCTCCAAGTCCGAGCTGTGACCGGGAGAACTTGGAATGTGGCTCTGGGTGAGGAAACGTTTCCTCGGGGGGCCAGGGGAAAGGCCCACGGCAGAAACTTTCCCTCACACTCAGAGAGTCCCAGAACACCCTCGCTCACAGAGCTCTGTGGTGGGCTGTGTGGATCAGGACGGAGCACGTGCAGAGGTCCTGATGCCTCCTCCCCAGGGCCAAGCCCCTCAGCACAGTCCATTCCCCTGCGCTGGTCCAGGGCCCCTGAGCGTCACCCATGCTGGGTCTAGAACAAGCTATGTCATGTCTAAGAACTTCTGGCACGCGAGGGGTCCCATCCCCAATAACAGAGTGCCGGTGAGAAGAGGAAACCCACCTGAGTCAGTGGACCGGGAGATACACACTGGTTCAGAAGCCCCACAGCGTGGGGAAGGCACATCGTACACGCACAGTGACAACAGCTGCATCTACTGTCCACGTCCTTGGCCCAGACATTGTAGAGACAGGTCGCATCGTGTATAAACTCGCACCGGTGCTTTCAACGGGTACGACTACTATGCCCATTTGACGGGCAGAAATCGAGGCACAGACGGTTTCCATGACTGGCTCAGCTTAGCGGCCGCAGGACACACATTCAGTCTGAGCTTTGTGTGGGTCGAAAGCCCTGTGCCCCACTGGTCTGAGCCGACTCGCCAACACTCACGGGGGCCCCGGCTGTCCTGCACGCTGTCCTACCACCTGGTGCCTCATGCCACGTAGCTGAGAACACAGGGAAGCCAGGCATCGGTGCTCAGGAGAGCCTGACACCGGATTCTGCCCACGTGGCCTGTCCCAGCCCCGCGGGATCACCATCCATCCTGAAATGGAGACGGGGCCCCAGGAGGCGGGTCTGGGTCTAGGAGAGAGGGTGTGAGGATGGAGAAGGCTCCTGGATGTGGGGGTAAAGGCTCGGCCCTCTGAAGTCTGCTCTTCTGTTCGGGCTGGGGCCCTGCTCCCACTTCCTCCTGCCCACTCTGCTCGGCTTCTCTCCCAGCTGACTGGGGGGCCCACGTTCTCCTGCAGGCTCACTGCCCTGGGCAGATGGGGTGTCAGGCAGGCGGCAGGCCTGTAGTTCAAAGCATGGTGCCCTTGGGTCCGGTGGGCTCTCAGGGCTCCCGCAAGGGGGCGGGGATCCGCGCCTCAGGGCCCTGGGCAGGCACCTGTGTCTGGGGACGGCCCAGGTTTCCACATGCGGCACACGTGGCATGTTTGGTCCATGTGTGTGGTGTGTGGATGTACGTGTACATAAGCACATACAGTCTAGACATGTGATACAGATACACGCACAGTAGGTGCAGATGAGAATTGTGGTTCTTACTATGGATGAGAATTGACAAGTGAAAGTCACGGCTCTGGAACAGGTACTATTATCTAGTCATCAACGCAAGGGATCCGCAGCTCCCCTGCCACTGCTCAGCCTCTTCAGGAAAAGGTAAGTCTTTCAAACAGACCGTCCCCGAGGTCAGGCTGGTTGTCAGCGAGTCGCCGAGGGAAGGTGTGTTGCTCTCTGCCCCTTCACGGTCACCAGGAGGCAGGTCC
This sequence comes from Camelus bactrianus, assembly GCF_048773025.1. Lineage (NCBI taxonomy): Eukaryota > Metazoa > Chordata > Mammalia > Artiodactyla > Camelidae > Camelus > Camelus bactrianus. The sequence goes on along the minus strand of NC_133575.1, from coordinate 113,754,126 downwards.
CCTCCAGCATCTTTGCTGGGACTGCAGCCTTTGTGTGCGAGGGTGGGTGAGGGCCCTCCAGGGTAAGGACAGAGGGGTCCAACCACCCGACAACACAGGGACCCTAAGAATGCAAATCGGCCCCGTGCGGGAATCCTGGGGGCCCCCGGACGGGGCTGTCAGGCTGAGCAGTCCCCGGCCCCCACTTCCTCAGCGAACTCGGGGAGTCAGAGGCTGGGTGTGAGAGACACACTCTCAGGAGGGCAGAGGGCGAATCCCAAGTCCTGTCAGGAGTCAAGGTGAGGACACAGGAGACTGAGGCCCGCAGGGAATCCACCTCCGGCCCCCCCCGACAGCCCTCGGAAACCCCTGGGCTCAGGGTCCAGATGTGACGGGCACTGATGCCCCACCCTTGGGAGGTGAGAGAGGTGAGGGCCTGGGTGAGGGAGGCCGGCTTCAGGTTTGCAGAGGGAAGGAGCCCAGCGTTGCCAAGAGTCAAGGTAGAACCGTGTGTGGGGACTCGGTTTGCAGGCATCCAGGTCGGTTCTGCGGTCACCCCTGGGAGACCCAAGGCAGGGATGCAAGGATCAGATCCCCACCCCCTCATCCCCGCTTCCCTCTCTGGTGTCCTGGCTCTGGAGGGTCCGAGTCCAAGGGGACCAAGCTCAGGTGGGCAGAGGGAGGCACCCAGGCCCAGCCGGGAGCCCAGGTGAGGAGCAGAGGGAGGGCTGAGGGAACCCATGGAATCCATCTCAGCCCCTGGCGTCCACAGTCCTGGGAAGCCCTGGGCCTGGTGGCCTGATGTGAGTCCAGAGGCTCCCCTGGGGGTCTCAGGGCAGTAAGGGCCTTGGTGTGAGGGTGTGGGCTCGGGTCAACAAGGGGGCGTCCCAGGACCTGCCGGGGCTCAAGCTGAGGACGCTGAGGGAGGACCGAAGGGGCCCCACAGATCCCCGCCCCTGCTGCCAGCCCTGGGAGGGCCTGGGTGGGATGAGCACTCGTGGGGCCCTGACTTCCTGACATCCGGGTCTCGGAGGGACTGGGGTCCTGGGATGAGGGGCGGGGCCTCGGGTGGCCAGAGGGGAGACCACATGCCGCCTGAGTCAAGGTGAGGACCCCGAGGGAGAACGGAGGGATCCTGCACCCGGGACAGCGTTGCACCTTGGAGACCATAGGGCAAGGTGACCACTGGCGGCATTTCCTGACATCCGGGTCTCTGAGGGACTGGGGTCCTGGGATGAGGGGTGGGTCCTCGGGTGGCCAGAGGCTAGACGACATGACGCCTAAGTGACGACCCTGAGGGAGAACTGAGGGGACCCCGAACTCGGAAAAGTGGTCATCCAACACAAAGGGGCCCTTGCTAGCTGCTGTCCGGAGGCCCGAGGGCAGGACAGGCCCACGTGTCGTGTCATGACCGCGGCATCCTGGTCTCAGAGAGACCTGGCACTTAGTGTGTGATGGGGGTGGGGGGAAACCCTCAGATCTGCAGAGGAGAGAATCCCAGGTCCCACTGGGAGTGAAGGTGACGACCGCGAGCCAGCAGTGAGGGACCCTGGACCCGAAAACACAGTCGGTCCTGGGACGTGATAGGGCGGCATCACCTCAGGCAGCATTTCCTGACATCCGGGTCTCGGAGGGACTGGGGTCCTGGTTTGAGGGGCGGGGCCTCGGGTGGGCTGAGGAGAGAATCCCAGTTCCTGCCGGGCGTCAAGGTGAGGACCCTGGGGGAGGACTGAGGGGGTCAGAGACCCCAGAACACAGTGGGTCCCGGGAGGTCATGGGGCGGCATCACCTCAGGCAGCATTTCCTGACATCCGCGTCTCAGAGGGACTGGGGACCGGGTTTGAGGGGCGGGGCCTCGGGTGCGCTGAGGAGAGAATCCCGGTTCCTGCCGGGCGTCAAGGCGAGGGCCCTGAGGAAGGACTGGGGACACCCTGGACTCCAGAATCGAGGGGACCCCAAGATATCTACCCCGGCAGGCAGCCCTCGGAGGCCTCAGGCCGGACGAGCCCATGGCAGCGTGCCGGGACTTCCGCGTCCGGGCCTCGGAGGGACTGGGGCGCTGGTGTGGGGAGCGAAGCCTCAGGTTGGGAAACGCGGGGCTGAGGGCCTGTCAGGACAGTAAGCAAGGACTGTGAGGGAGGACTGCGGGACCCTGGACCCCAGTACAGAGTCGGTCCTGGGAGATCATAGGGTGGCATGACCACAGGCACATTTCCTGACATCCGCGTCTCAGAGGGACTGGGGACCGGGTTTGAGGGGCGGGGCCTCAGATGGGCTGAGGTGGGAATCCCCGTTCCTGCCTGGCGCCACGGTGAGGATCCTGAGGGAGGACTGAGGGGACCAGAGACCCCAGATCAGTGGGGACCCGCCGAACCGATCCTGCCCCTGCTTTTCTCCCTGGGAGGCCCCAGGGCGAGATGAGCACACGTTGGTGTCTCGACTTCCCCATCCGGGTCTCAGAGAGACTGGGGCCTTAATATAAGGAGGGGGACCTCAGGTATGCAGAGGAGGGTATCCCCGGTCCCCCCGGTAGTCAAGGTGAGGACCCTGAGGGAGGACTAAGAGACCCTGCACCCCGGAACAGAGTCGGCCATGGGGGGCTAGAGGGCAGGATGGCCAAAGGCAGCATTTCCTGACATCGCGGTCTCAGAGGGGACAGGGATCCTGGTATGAGGGGGCGGGGCGTCAGATGGGCAGAGGACAGAATCCTAAATTACCAGGAGGCAATGTGAGGACCGTGAGGGAGCCTTTGCCCTTGTGCTGGGTCTTGGAGGCCCCAGAGCAGGGTGACCAGGTGAGATGCTTTCTGACCTCTTAACTCAGAGGTCCTTGGGAGGTGAAGTCCCTGGTCTGAGGAGTGTGGCTCAGATGTGCAGAGGGTGGTCTCCCCGGAACCCCCAGTAGGACTGGGCAGACCCCCTCCCCAGGTAGAGGGGGCCTCAACAGAAACTTGCTCCTCTGCTCCTTCCTGGGAGGCCCGGGTGTGAGTCAGGAGGCATCACCTCCCCACTTTATCCTCAAACTCAGTGCGATGGTGGTGTCGGCCTGCAGGGGACAACCTCATGTTAGCTGAGGGGAGGGTCCCAGGACTTGCTGGGAGTAAATGTGAATATCTTGATACTGAGAGTAGAGAGTGAGCCCACAGAATCCGGCCCTGCCCCCTGTCATCCCTGAAGTCCCTGGGCAGGAGTGGCCAGTGGTGCTGCCCCCTCACCTCTGCCCCAGGCTCTCAGGGAATTCAGACCTAGTTCTGAGGTTGGCAGAAGGAGCCACAACCGGTCAGCAGCAGAAGGACTCACAGGATGTGCCAGGACTCAGGAGAAGGACCCTTTGGGTGGATGCAGGGCGTGAGGAGACCCTCACCCCAAAAGAGATGGGAACTTACAGTGTCCGGCTTGAGCTGTTTCAGCCCTAGGAGTCCCCGGTCAGGTCTGGCCGGATGGGGCCTGCCATCACTTCCGTCACGTGGTTGGGGGTGGGGTATCTCAGGGTGTGAGGACCTTGGTCTGAGGGGAAACATCAGGCCAGCAGAGGGAGGAGTCCTAGGATATCCCACGTGTCAAGGCAAGGACTCTTCATGAGGACCAAATGTACCCCGCCATCTCAGGAGAGGAAGGACCCCACCGGCTCCAGCTGACCCCTGTTCCCAGCCCTGGAAGGAACAGTCAGTGGTGGCCCTAAGTGCCGTGCTCACTTCCATCCTGGGTGGGAAGGTGGGAGTCTTCAGGGAGTTGAGGTCTGGGTCTGAAGGGCAGATGTCAACTCATCATCCCAGGTGGGGGCAGGGGGGAAGAGCAGGCCCTGGCGGGAGTAAAGATGCATGGCCTCCAGGCACTGAGGGCACCTCCGCCCAGGGCAGAGGGGCCGATCCCCGCTGCCAGTGCTTCTGGGTTTTTCGGGGGGAGCTGGGGGTGGATGTTGTGTAAATGGATCCTGGGACCAATTTCCACGTAGGGGAGAGGTTCCCCAGACCAACGACAGTTCTCAGACAGCAGCAGAGTGTTCAGGAATTCAACTGCGTTCTGACACTGTCTAGCCAGAGATGGCATCGGACCCTCTGGTTCAGGCCCAGTCCTCCAAGACTGCCCTCCCCCCACCACTTCAGAAGCCCACCGCAAGGCAAGGTTCTTGCCTGTGCTGCTAAATGGCCAGCTGTAGGTTGGGGATTCCAACTCCCTCCTCCTTGGGTTTCCAACGCTGGTGACAAGTCGAGGCTGTTACGTGTCCTTCTGAAAGACCTGTCCTTCTGAAAGACCTTCAGGGGTTGCCACGCCCTCCTCCTCAGGTTTGGTTGATTTGCTAGAGTGGCTCACAGGTCTCTGACAAACATACTACTTCCTAGATCACCAGCTGAACATAAAGGGCATGAGTCACGAAGAGCCAGATGGAAGAGGTGCTAGGGCCAAGGTGTGCGGGAGCGGGGCCGACTTCCCCGCTCTCTCAGACAGCGCCACTTGCCCCAGCTCTCTACCTGCTCGCCAACCCAGAAGCTCTCCAAACCCATCCTTTTGGGGTTTGACGGAGGCTTCATTACATAAGCACGATTGGTTAAATCATTGGCCACTGGCAACTGAACTCAAATCTCCAGCCTTTCTCCCCTCCCTGGTGGTGCTGGGGAGGGGCCAAAAGATCCAAACTTTTAATCACATGATTGGCTCTTCTGGCAACCAGCCCCATTTTAGGTGCTTTGCAAACACATCTCATTCACATAAAAAACAAAAAAAGCACATTCATCACTCTCAACACTGAGGACATCCCAAGGGCTTTGGGAGCTGTGAACAAGGAACTGTGCCCAGAAACCAAAGTCAATGACCAGAGGTATCCTTGTCCTGAATCACAGCAGGAAAGGGGCCTCCTCTCCTTTCTCTCCCGCCTTTCAGGGAGGTGAGGACCTTGGTGTGAGAGGACGGGTCAGATCATCTGAAGGAACCACGCCTTGGCAACAGAGAGAAGAGTCCCGGGTCCTCCCAGGAGTCAAGGTGAGGGCCCGAGGGAAGGGTGAGGGGACCCGCACGCCCACAACAAAGATGGGACACCAAAGGAAACCTCGTTCAGCCCTAGAAACCCTGGGAAGGTCGATAAGCTTGTCCTCCCACAAGGCCACTGGGTCCCCACCTGTCACCCCGGCCCAGACTCCTGTCAGCTGCCAACACCTGTCATTATGTCCCTGGTTCAGATGAGTGAGCTCCGCCAGGCTGTGGAAGACCTTCAGGACCCAAGAGACGCCCAGGGCCTGGTGGATGTGCAGCGGCTGGAGGCTGAGCAGGAGGGGGCCGCATCCCCCCGGTCCTCCTCGTCCTCCTCCTCCTCCTCCTCCTCAGTCTCCTCTTCCTACTCTGCCGGTGCCGAGTCCCTGCGCCAAGGGGCAGAGCTTTCAATGATGGCTGACCTGGTGAGCTTCCTGCTCCTCAAGTATCGCAGGAAGCAGCCGACCACCAGGGCAGAAATGCTGAGTATCCTCAGAGCATACCAGCACCACTTCCCTGTGGTCTTCAGCCAGGCCTCTGAGTGCATGCAGCTGGTCTTTGGGGTGGATGTGAAGGAGGTGGACCCCAAGGAGCACTTGTACATCCTGGTCCCCACCCTGGGCCTCACCTGTGATGGGATGCAGGGTGATGAGCGGAGCATGCCCAAGAACGGCCTCCTGGTGATACTTCTGGGTGTCATCGTCCTGGGGGGAGAGGGGGCGCCTGAGGAAGAGGTGTGGGGAGCACTCGGTGTCATGGGGGTGCATCCTGGGAGGGAGCACTTCATCTATGGGGAGCCCAGGGAGCTCATCACCAAAGCGTGGGTGCAGGAGGGGTACCTGGAGTACCGGCAGGTGGCCGACAGCGATCCCGCTCGCCACGAGTTCCTGTGGGGGCCCCGGGCCCACGCGGAGACCAGCAAGTTGCAAGTCCTGGAGCATTTGTTTAGACTCAACAGTAAGGGTCCCATTTCCTTCCCGTCCCTGTCTGAGGAGGCCGTGAGCAATGAGGAAGAGGGGGCCTGAGCCAGACTTGCAGCCGCGCTCCTTCCAGGCCCCTGTCCAGCAGCTTCTCCTGCCGGGCAGGAAGGGAGTCCATCCTTCACTCTGTGTTTGCAGAGCGAGCGGTCAGCCTTGGAAGGAGTGAGGGCCCGGGCCAGCTCGGGGGGCACGGCGTACAGCATCTCTGGGCTCCTCCTGTCCTTTATGGTGACGTGGAAATTGATCTTTGTTTCCTGTAGGTGTTTTTCAGTGCTGTTCCTATTAATAGAAGATTTAATAAGCTTCAGTATCTAACTTTGTGAATGACATTGATCACAACGTGTGTGTGCTTATCCAGTTCAAACACAACAGTTTTCCTCTTCTGTAAAGGAGACTGAAATCTCTCTCTTTTTTTTTTTTTTTTTTCCTGTCATCCTGGATGACATAATATGGAATTGCAATTAGAATTGTTCGGGAAATGTGAGAGTAATTAGCAATAATATAGATGAGGGAAGATTTAGAACAATAAAAGTAAAAATATTAACTCGCTTCTTATCCCTTCTTGTTTGTCATTTTATACGTGTAATATCCCTATGTTTAATTGGATTTCCACGGGTTATTTAAGAAAGTAGGAGAAAATCAGTCTGAATCAACAGGATCCCCGCTCACCGTCTCACTTCATCCGCACACATTCACCGAGCCTCTGCTCTCCGGAGGGCTCTGTGTTAGTGGGGACACTAGGAAAAGCAAGACACACCCCACACCTAGAAGGACAGGCTAGGAGCCCAGTCACATCAGGAAGATGGTGACATGTCCCTGAAGTCCCACAGAACAAGGGAAAGAAGCGGCGAGGCGGAGGGGGTCCGGGAGAGAGCACCCAAGTGCAAGTGCGCAGAGCCAGGGCAGGTGGGGGCTTTGGGAAGCTGGGCTTCCTTCTGTGGGAGGTGACGGTAATGAAGCTGGGTGGTGGCGGCGGCCAGACTTGAAGAAGGCGTGTTTTGGGTTTCAGAAGCCACAGTTCGGATGGAAGGGCGGCTGGGAGGGGGCAAAGGTTGTTCCTTGACTCCCTTCCTAGGAGCTCGGTGTTGAGTCCAGCTGGGAACGCTCCCCCACCCCTCAGTGTAACCTAGCCTCTAATCGGGAGAATTTACTTAGTTCCATTTACGAGGCATGCTTTTTGGCTGATTAGCTCTTCCACATCCTACTGAGCTGCGTGTTCTCTAACATGACCTGGATAACAAACCAACCAGCCAAGTCCCAGAGGAGGGAGTGGAAGGGTCTGGGGCCAAAGAAAATCAGAAGCAACTGCCAATCATCGCGGTTCCAACAGGCAGCGCGCCCCGCGCGAGGTGCTTGGCGCACATCGCACGCACCCCTGCAGTCCTGCGGGCCGGGCCTCCTCACACCCGCCCACTGCACAGATGAAGACCCTGGGGTCGTGGGGCTCGGGAACCTTCCCAGGATCACGTGCTAGTAAGTGACGGGGTGGGGCCGAGACCCCTGGTCTGAATTCATCTAGAGCCCACGCTGCGCCCACCCATCGCAGCCTGCGGCCCGCCTCCTGACCCAGAGTCCACTTGTCTCCTCAGTGTCCTCATGGAGTCTGTCGGGTGACAGAAAGTAGGATCCTGAGGCCCAGGTAGTAAAAGCTGGACCAAGAAAGGAAGGTGACTGTGACAATCAAAGCCAGGGTGAGCACTGTCTGCGGTTTCTTGAGAGCTGACCCTGCCAGGTGGTGGCACTGCTGTCCAGTCCCAGCCCTTATCCCCCACGACAGCACCCTGCCCTGGTCTCCTCCTTCCTCGGGGCCCTCCTGGCCAACTCGAACCTGACCTGCTGACTTGGTCATCACGGGGGGTGGGGGTGTGGAGAGAGAGAGAGGGAGAGACAGAGACAGAGAGAGAGAGAGACACAGAGAGACGGAGACAGACAGAGACAGAGACAGAGAGACAGTCACGGAGACAGACACAGGGACAGAGCGAGAGCCAGAGCGCGAGACTGGGCTTGAGACTGGGATTGGGATTGTGGTTGACTGCGTCTGGAAGGCCACATTCCTTATGGGATAACATCCCTAACGTAGACTTTTCAGAAGCTGGAGAAAAGGTAACACTAGGGAACATCCTGACACCGTCTCCCCGTCCCCAGTCGGGGAGGGGAGCGGCTGTAACAGAGCTTGCCTGGGGCTCCTTTGGAAAGTGCATTGCACCCGACGGCCCCTGTGCCATTTGAGCTTCTAAGGATGGCTTTCCCGGGTCTCCTTGGCCTTGGACAACTACGAAATGAGTCATCACTGGACAAGGAAGACTCCCCTTTGCTGCTGTCCCTGCGGGGTGCAGGTGGCTTCCGGGCAGACACAAGGCCCCCAGTCTGGGCTGAGGCCGTGGGCTCGGGCGTCCGCAGTGGACCACAGGCCGGCTCTACTTCTCCGTCGGGCGGATCCTAGGCCCACGACTCCACCTTCCCCGGCCCGGCCCGGGCCTTCCCTGCCACCTGCCCCGGGTCAGACGGGAAGAGTCCACGGCGCTGCACCGCAGAGCGCTCAGCACCGCCAAGGGAATGCAGGCGCCCTCCCACCTGCTCGAGCTGTCGCAGTGACCGTGCACAGCTGCTTTCAAGGACACTAAAGCCAGCTCCTGGGGGACATACAAATTTGTTCGTTCCAAGATAGGCTGGGGACCCCGTTCACATCCTAGTCTGCTGTCCTCAAGGACCTCTTTCCTGGTCTGGAGGGGGAGGCAGATACACCCAAGGTCTCAGGGAGACAGGAGCACCCCATCTTGGGACTGGACATGCAAGGCGGGCTGTGGGAGCCTTGGGAGGGAGCCTGGGACCGGAGGAAGCCCTGACTGCCGAGGTGGCCTGGAAGCCGGGCCGGCCTTGAAGCCGGGCCCCAACATGCAGAGCGGCCTCTGGATAGAGACGGGCATCGCCACCCGACGAGGCAGCTTGAGGACACGCCCAGACAGGGGAGTTCTTGGCGGGTCCCAGAGCAGCTGGGGACTGGGTGCGGGTCTGGCCCAGGGCCCATGGATGGTGACGGAGAGCGCTTGGGTGGTCCTCTGGGCTGGCGGACACCAGGGGCTAAGGCAGGTGCAGCGGCCGGCGGGCCAGGCTGGGAAAGGCAGGCCTTGGACGTCGTGAGGGCTGGTATCGAGTAACAAGTGTCCTGAGCCGTGGCTGAGAGCGACCCCTGGGGCGCTACACGTAGCCACGGCCCAGCCGGCCCCCCCACTGGGGGGGGGCAGGGGTGCGTGGGAGGGAGGGAGGCCGACCTGTGAGGGGGCAGGCCCACCAGACCCAGGGTGTGAGGGAGGGCTGGAAGGAGCGGGCGGCAGGCGAGGCCACAGGGCTGGGATCGGCCCACCGATGTCCCAGCCTTTGGGCCCCCTTCTGAGACGCCCCCATGGCCTCCACTGAAGTTCGAACTCTAAGGACACGTCCCTGCAGGAGGGAGTGACCCGAACAAGTGCTCTGTAAACCTGTTTAGAGGCACAAAGACCTGAGCCCAAGCTCTAGTCTCGGCCTAGGAGCTCCACGAAGGCTGACAGTCCTCAGACTCGAGGGCCCCTTGGGAGAATCTCTTTCGAACCCCTTGCCCTCCCCTTCTGGAACAGGGAGTGGCCCTCAGAGAGGACAGACGCCTCTCCTTAGCGGCAGAGCTGGGATGAGGACCTAGGAGCCTGGCAGACGGGCCTTTCCAGGTCCCATTGTCTCTCCCTGTGCAGTGACTAGGAAGAACAGCCACCACAGCGGCTACAGAACACGTGTCCCCCCAGACCACTGTCCTGTCTGTCCTGCCATCCGTGGTGAAGACGGCTCTCGGGCGGGATTTGTCCCATCCCACACCCAGAGCCTCATCTATTTTCAGTCACACGTGGACGGGCTTTCCGTTGGTCACGTCCAGCTCAACAAGTAGGAATTGTCCTTGGGAGTGAGTCTGTAGAGTAGGCCCCTTGAGAAGTACCGCACCCAGAGCAGGCAAAATTATTCAGTGTACCTGCCACCGAGGTGACGGCGGGACGGGGACCCAGGGCTGGGGGTGGGGCTGGCTCGGGGAAGGCCAGCAGGGCAGGCCTGGGAGCAGACCAGGGAAATGCTTGCTCTCAACACATCAGAATACATGCTGAACCCCCAGATCAAGGACTGCAAAGGGGAAGAAGCAGGGCAGAGCCGAGTTGGAAGCGGAAGGCCAGCAATCTGGCAGGGCAGGAGCCTAACCCCCCCCAGTGACAGAGGGAAGAGGGCCTTAGAGCAGCCTCAGGGGAGGCTGAATCCGAGGTCTGAGGGAGGTGCTCTGGCGCGGACTGAGGCCGGTGTTCTGAAAGTGAGTGCTCTCGGGCCACGAGGAGTTTCTATGGCAAGAAATGGACACTAAAGAGGATCCCATGTGCTCTGGAGAGGGGTGGGGCTGCGGACAGCGGAGCTCAAAAGGAGGCTCCAAAGCACAGGGGAGGATGCGGCCATCCACTCACGCGGCACGGGGGGAACCCTATGTGCCAGGTGCTTTGGTGACACTGAAGTGGGACGTGGGGAGTGCCCCCACATGCTCCCACACACAGCCCCACTCTGGGGACAGCTCGACCCAGGGGCAGGAGAACGGAACACTTCCTTACGGCCCATCAGAGCTGGACCGACCAGCCAGCAGGAACAGCTGGAAGAGACCAAGGCAGGAGCTGGTGGCGGGGTGGGGGGAGGGGGCGCTGCCAGCCAGCCCGGGCCAACCAGCCCACTCGGACCACCACTTCCGGGAGGTGCAGTCGCCCGGGGCCCATCTCACCCCTGCCGCCTTGGTGGTAGCCAAGCCAGGGCCAGCCAGGGCCTGGCCCTTGAACAAATCGGAGGCTGGCAACAGGCCTCCCCAACCTTTGGGGATGGAAACAGGATCATGTCTGTCCGCCCACTCAGGGCCTGGCCCCTGGGAAAAAGGTGCCTGGCAGCAGATGGGAGCCTTCTCCCGGGAACTTGAACATACCTTCCTACACTTTTAGAAAACAGAGAAGCTGGGGGCTCTGTACCCCTCGCCTCCCCTCCCCTCCCCTCCCCTCCCCTCGGCCAGGGCTCCCTGTCCAGACCAACTCTGTGACCTCACGTGACACATAAAGAGGACGATGACCAAAGTCGCTGGTTGCCCTGCTACCGAGATTCTAGAATTCTGCGGACACTATTTACTGGGCGTCCCTGCTCAGATTGAAGGCACTTCTGCCCTGAGAGCTCAGTGATCTGGTCTCAGGGAGAGCGTGTGCCTGGTCTAGACTAGCTGCATGGCGAGTCAGAGCCCCGACGAGGAATATACGGCCACGGCGGCCCCCGCAGCTGATGGAGAGCCCCCAGCGGGGGCCCCATCGGGTTCATCCCCGGATCCAAAGGTGGATTCGAGGGGGATTTTGGAGAGGCCCGGCGACCAGGCCGAGAGCCAAGATCCAGGCTCCCAAGACAACCAGCCACCACAGGACCCAAACCCAGGTCCCGCCAACGTGGACGGAACCCATGGTGTTCTTGGGCTCTCCTTCCCGAGAAAGCTCTGGATGATAGTGGAGGACGAGGCCTTCACGTCCGTGCGCTGGAACGACAAGGGAGACATGCTGATCATCGAGGAAGACCTTTTCCAGCGGGAGGTTCTTCGCCGGCGCGGCGCAGACAGGATCTTTGAAACAGACAGCTTGAAGAGCTTCATCCGCCAACTGAACCTCTATGGGTTCAGGAAAATACACCTGCCCGGCACTCTGGGTCGCTCTCCGGGGAAGAAAAGGCTGATGGTAACGTAGACAGCCCTTCCGTCTCCCGAGTTCTCTGTTCCTGGAACAGCTTCCTAGTCCTGAGCGGATGAGTGATGTGCTGGGCGGGGTTCATTCCCGAGGGGGACTTTTTTCCTGTGAGCCAGTACTGAATGAAGGCTGAGGCAGTCCGGCGTGTCATGGAAGGCTCGCCCCTTAGAGATGCCCTGCGGGTGTGACCGAAGACCCAGGGGCCACTTCACGTCAGGGAGCTAGAGTGACACCTCAGCCCAGGCACCACGTAGCTTTAGTGAGCGCACACTCCAGGGCGAAACAAAACTTGCCAGGAATTTAAAAAGACCTTTTCTCCACAGTCAAACAAGACCTTTATGACGGAGGTGGGCGGGGAGGAGTGAATATTTCCCCCGAAATGACGAGAATGATTCTTGTCCTTTCAGATCTACCACAACTGCAACTTTCAGAGAGAGAAGCCCCTGCTGATCGAGAACATGCGGAGAAAAGGTGACCCGAGAGCAACTGCTCGGCCCGCTTCCAGCACAACCACCCCAAAGAGAAAGAAGCAAGCCGTCCCACCTATGAGATGCACCCAATTTTTCCATCAGAATGACTCCACCAATGATGCCGACAGGAAGACCCAGAGGGAAGCCCCCCGTGCTCAGGTGCCCAGCGGCTTCCGGGCCTTCGTGCTCCCTGGCGTCTTGTCTGCCGGCCGGGTGGCCAGGTTGGTGGTAGTGCAGCGTCCCTCCAGCGAGCAGGGCGGCCCGAGTGGGGAGGGCACCTCCAGGAATGTCACGCTAGTGCCCCCGGCTACTGCCGGAAGGGACGGTGCAGGGGAGCTGCCCAGAAGCCCCCCCGTTTGCCCCGATCCCAGCTCGGTGGTGTCCACGTGCAACACGGGTTACTGCATGCTGCTCGCGGCCCTTCTGCTCATGGCCCCCAACCAGGAGGCCCGAGGCCGATGAAGAGCCCGAGGGCTCTTCAGATTACAAGTGTGCTCTCTGCGAACAGTTCCAGAACAACCCAAAGCGCTGAGCTCACAGACCACTAGAGACACACGAAGAGCACCGTCCTGTAACCATGAACATTTTGGGCTTTAATAAAGAAAAGCAAAACTCCCCGGGACTAAATAAACAATCTGCGAGACCCGCGGGTCCGTGTTCTTTCTCGCGTTCGATTCCGCACACCTCTCACCAGATAAGCCCGCGGAGGCTGGAGACCCCGGCCGGGGGCAGGCTTTGGTCCCCATCGGCCTCTTGCATCTGAAGCTGTGGCATCTCGGACACCCGCCCAAGGAGGTGGGGAGCGAGCACTGAGGCGAGCCCAGGAAGGTCTGGTCCGCTGGGCCGGGCCTGCCCGTCAGGGGACAGACAGCCTGGCTTCTGACCTCGGGGGTGTCTCCCCCCCATTACTCATGCATCGCGGAGCAGGAGGGTCTTCCTCCTGGGTCCCCCAAGGATGCCAGAAGTTTCTGATCAGCAGCTCAGCGTCTCCAGCTCACGATCCAGGGGCCCCCCACGGAGGCCCGCCGAAAAGTAGGGCCACCCCCTCCACCAAGGGCTGAGAGCACTGCAGCCTGGCTCCGAAGAGACGGGGGGTTGCAGTCAAACGCCTGGGGGGAGGCCCGTCACCCTCGAAGGTAGCAACCACTGGAAACCCTACTCTCAATTGACCAACCCCTCCCCCCCCAACAAATGTATAAAAGATCTCCCACCCAGCGAACACCAGCACTGCTCACTTCCATCAGGGCTGTAGTTAGGACCCTTTCTTGGGACGTGAAGCGGCCGTGCGGCACGTCTAACACACCGGCTCCGTGAGCCAAGGGACACTTTACAACAGGGCGAGAGTCATCTGCGAGGCAGACGGTGCTCTTTCTGAGTCCGACGTCCTCTTGCCCGGGAGTCAGGCCGTCGCTGGCTGGTGACTCCCTGGCAAGCACTCAGCGCCCGCTCCAGCCGTCCCACATCGTCTCCTGGATGCTCTTCAGACCCTCTAGGGGTTTTGACCAGAACAAAGGCGGGGAGAACACTCACCAGCTCTCTCAAAACACATTTCTCTACACAATCCAGAATCAGCAGGGCCAGAATGAGCAGCGGCCTGCAAGGCCGCTTCCCCTTGTCCTAGAGGTCCAAAGTCCTTGAGACTCTGTCACCGAGCCCAGGGAGGCATCTCCCTGCAGGGGTCCCGCTCCCCCGTCCCCGCGTCCCGGTGGACACATCTGTTTCCGGGAACAGCACAGAGTGGGGAGCGCCCTCCAGGGCGGCGCCGATTCAGAGCGAACCAGGGGAGCACGTCCAGGGCGTGACGGCGAGCTGACCGTGCCACGGTTTAGCTTGGTCTCTCGGTCACCTCCTCTCAAGAGCCCACGCTGCTCAGGCCTCTTGCCCAAAGGGGACCAGGTGCTTGGGGACGTCTACCTGGAAGATGCCCTTCCCGCCTCTCCTGGGCACGGGCTCCAGTAACCACCGGGGGTTGGAGAGCGTGGTCAGGTACTTCTGCTGCAGGTTGGTCAGGACGGCTCGATTCTCCAGTTCCACAACCTCCTCGGGACCTAAGTTTTCTGGGCACAGCAAAGTGTCCCCAACGTCAACGAGCCCTGTGCACAAAGAGAGAAGCACACAGATGTCTTCCCTTCCATAAACCAGGCCTGCCCCTAAGAGAACATGGTTATTCAAGGTCACAACCACTAGAGACGGAGGCGATATCAGCACGTGGACCCAGAGTCAACTGGGTCGCGCTGGCTGAGCACTTCCGAGGAACCGACGTCCCTCTTCAGGGCACTTGGGGCGAGGCCCAGGGAGGGAGACATTTTCTTCTCATTGCTCCCCCAAATTCTAATTCCATGTTATCTTGTTCAGGATGACACAATAAGATTGGAGATTTATAACTTGTTTTACAAAAGAGCAAATCTCTTGTGTTTGAACTCGATAAGGATACAGACATTGTGATTAATGTCATTGACAAAGTTACATAGTGAAGCTTATTAAATCTTCTGATACAAGGAACACCACTGAAAAATTCCTACAGGAAACAAAGATCAATTTCCATGTCATCATAAGGGACGGGAGGAGCCCAGAGATGCTGTACACCGTGTACCCCCAACTGGCCCGGGCTGTCACCCCTTAGGAGGCTGCCTGCTCGCTCTCCAAACACACAGTGAAGGATGGACTCACTTCCGGCCCGACAGGAGAAGCTGCCGGACAGGGGCCTGGAAGGAGCCCGGCTGCAAGTCTGGCTCAGGCCCCCTCTTCCTCATCACTCAACACCTCTTCAGACAGGGACAGGAAGGAACTGAGATTCCTTGTATTGACCCTGAGCAAATGCTCCAGGACTTGCAGCTTGCTGGTCTCCGCGTGGTCCCGGGGCCCCCACAGGAGCTCGTAGCGAGGGGGATCGCTGTTGGGCACCTGCCGGTACTCCACGTGCCCCTCCCGCACCCACACGTTGGTGATGAGCTCCCTGGGCTCCCCGTAGATGCAGTGCTCCCTCCCGGGATACACCCCCATGACACTCAGTGCTTCCCACATCTTCTCCTCAGTGGCGCACTCTCCCTCCAGGAGGATCACACCCAGGAGCATCACCAGGTGGCCGTTCGTGGGCATGCTCTGCCCATCGCCCAGCATCGCGTCACAGGTGAGGCCCAGGGTGGAGACCAGGACATACGAGTGCTCCCTGGGGTCCACCTCCTTCACATCCACCCCAAAGACCAGCTGCACACACTCAGAGGCTTGGCTCAAGACCACAGGGAAGTGGTCCTGGTCATCTCTGAGGACCGCATTCAGCATGTCTTCCTTTGTGGTCGGCTCCTTTGAGTGGTACTTCAGGAGCAGGAAGCTCACCAGTTCAGCCACCTTCAAATGGAGTGGGTCTGGGTGTGAGGACTCGGCATCTGCGGGGTCCTGGCCGGTGCTGGGCCTCTCCTCATCTTGGCTGCTGGAGGTGCTGTCTTCCGACTGGCTCCATGGAGGGGCTGCCATGGCTGTGGGGGAGGGGCAGACAGCCTGAGGGCTCTGCGCGGGACTGGGTATCCCAGAATCATCCACCTCCTCCAGGGTGTCCAGCAACAGGACTGAGTAGGAAGACGAGGAGGAGAAGGAGGAGGACGAGGAAGAGGAGGAGGAGGAGGAGGGAGACAACGGGGATGCGCCCTCCTCCTCCTCAACCCAAATGTCCTGCTCATCCTCGGAATCCTCAGCCTCTCTTGGGTCCTGAAAGTCGGCTTCAGTGTGGTGGAGGTCACGCATCTGAACGGGAGGCACGGTGAGTGGTGTCGGGCAGCTGAGAGCAGCGAGGGCAGGGGTGACAGATGGGGACCCACGGGCCTGGGGGAGAGAGGGAGTGTCAGTGACCCGGGCTGAGAAACCCACCGTGGGGGACTCTGACAAAGGCGACTTACAGGTCTCCTCTTCAGGGGTGCCCTCGGCCTCACAGGGGCTCTCCTCCTGGTGGACGGTCGTCTGTGAATCTGACGGGGGAAGTGAGGCGGCTCCTCAGGGTGCAGCCGGCACAGCCCGAGGTTCTGAGGACGCCAGAGGGTGTGTGGAGTGGACGTAGGCCTTGTGGGGTCCCCTCTGTTCCCAGAGCCCCCGGGTACACACTCAGGGCCCACACCTCACCTTCAGTCCTGGCACTGCCGGCCTCCTGTGCTCTGTGACCCGAGGACACGTGTCTCAGACCTAGGCCTTCCCGGTGTCTGGAGCCCCTGGGAGAGAAAGGAGGGGAGATCTCGGATCTACACTGTGGCACAGCCCTGGACCCGCGTGCTGGCAGGAGGCCTGGGCTCTGGCAGGTTCCCACTCTTCTAGGGTAGGAGGTCCTGTCCGCGCTAACTCAGGGTCCTCACCGGGACTCCAAGCGGGACCTGGGATTCTGCTCTCCAACCACCTGAGGGCCCCATCCTGATAGTAGGTCCCCGGTCTCTCTGAGCCCTGGATGCCGAAGTCAGGACACACCACGTGTGCTCATCCCGCATTGAGGCCTCCCAGGGCTGACAGCAGGGGCAGGATCGGTTGTGTCCCCTCTGTTCTAGGGTCTCAGGTCCCCTCACTCCTCCCTTAGGGTCCTCACCTTGACTGCTGGCGGGACCTGGGATTCCCCTCTCAGCCCACCCGAGGCCCCGCCCATCATACCAGGACCCCAGAACCTCCGAGACCCGGATGTCAGGAAATGCCACCGGTGGTCACCCTGCCCCAAGGCCTCCAAGGTCCAACACTGTCCCGGGGTGCAGGATCCATCCGTTCTCCCTCGGGGTCCTCACTTTGACTCAGTTGGCATGTAGCCTCCCCTTGGAACCCCCGAAGCCCCACCCCTCATCCCAGGACCCCAGTCCCTCGGAGACCCGGATGTCAGGAAGTCAGGACCCCACGAGTGCTCATCCCACCCAGGCCCTCCCAGGGCTGACAGCAGGGGTGGGATGCTGTGAGGCACCTTCTGTCCTCCCTCAGCGTCCTCAGCTTGAGCCCCGGCAGGTCCTGGGACGCCCCCTTGTTGACCCGAGCCCACACCCTCACACCAAGGCCCTCACTGCCCTGAGACCCCCAGGGGAGCCTCTGGACTCACATCAGGCCACCAGGCCCAGGGCTTCCCAGGACTGTGGACGCCAGGGGCTGAGATGGATTCCATGGGTTCCCTCAGCCCTCTCTCTGCTCCTCACCTGGGCTCCCGGCTGGGCCTGGGCCTCTCCCTGTGCCCACCTGAGCTTGGTCCCCTTGGACTCAGACCCTCCACAGCAAGGACACCCATGATGGAACCGGAGGCGGAGGGGGGATGGTCGCTGATCCCCGCAGCCCTACCAGGGGTCTCCCAGGTCTGACAGCAGAACCAACCTGGATGCCTGCAAACCGACTCCCCGCACAAGGTTTTACCTGGACTCCTGGCAACGCTGGGCTCCTTCCCTGCGCAGACCTGAAGCCGGCCTCCCTCACCCAGGCCCTCACCTCTCTCACCTCCCAAGGGTGGGGCATCAGTGCCCGTCACATCTGGACCCTGAGCCCAGGGGTTTCCGAGGGCTGTCGGGGGGGCCGGAGGTGGATTCCCTGCGGGCCTCAGTCTCCTGTGTCCTCACCTTGACTCCTGACACGACTTGGGATTCGCCCTCTGCCCTCCTGAGAGTGTGTCTCTCACACCCAGCCTCTGACTCCCCGAGTTCACTGAGGAAGTGGGGGCCGGGGACTGCTCAGCCTGACAGCCCCGTCCGGGGGCCCCCAGGATTCCCGCACGGGGCCGATTTGCATTCTTAGGGTCCCTGTGTTGTCGGGTGGTTGGACCCCTCTGTCCTTACCCTGGAGGGCCCTCACCCACCCTCGCACACAAAGGCTGCAGTCCCAGCAAAGATGCTGGAGGGGACCTGCCTCCTGGTGACCGTGAAGGGGCAGAGAGCAACACACCTTCCCTCGGCGACTCGCTGACAACCAGCCTGACCTCGGGGACGGTCTGTTCGAAAGACTTACCTTTTCCTGAAGAGGCTGAGCAGTGGCAGGGGAGCTGCGGATCCCTTGCGTTGATGACTAGATAATAGTATCTGTTCCAGAGCCGTGACTTTCACTTGTCAATTCTCATCCATAGTAAGAACCACAATTCTCATCTGCACCTACTGTGCGTGTATCTGTATCACATGCCTAGAGTGTATGTGCTTATGTACACGTACATCCACACACCACACACATGGACCAAACATGCCACGTGTGCCGCATGTGGAAACCTGGGCCGTCCCCAGACACAGGTGCCTGCCCAGGGCCCTGAGGCGCGGATCCCCGCCCCCTTGCGGGAGCCCTGAGAGCCCACCGGACCCAAGGGCACCATGCTTTGAACTACAGGCCTGCCGCCTGCCTGACACCCCATCTGCCCAGGGCAGTGAGCCTGCAGGAGAACGTGGGCCCCCCAGTCAGCTGGGAGAGAAGCCGAGCAGAGTGGGCAGGAGGAAGTGGGAGCAGGGCCCCAGCCCGAACAGAAGAGCAGACTTCAGAGGGCCGAGCCTTTACCCCCACATCCAGGAGCCTTCTCCATCCTCACACCCTCTCTCCTAGACCCAGACCCGCCTCCTGGGGCCCCGTCTCCATTTCAGGATGGATGGTGATCCCGCGGGGCTGGGACAGGCCACGTGGGCAGAATCCGGTGTCAGGCTCTCCTGAGCACCGATGCCTGGCTTCCCTGTGTTCTCAGCTACGTGGCATGAGGCACCAGGTGGTAGGACAGCGTGCAGGACAGCCGGGGCCCCCGTGAGTGTTGGCGAGTCGGCTCAGACCAGTGGGGCACAGGGCTTTCGACCCACACAAAGCTCAGACTGAATGTGTGTCCTGCGGCCGCTAAGCTGAGCCAGTCATGGAAACCGTCTGTGCCTCGATTTCTGCCCGTCAAATGGGCATAGTAGTCGTACCCGTTGAAAGCACCGGTGCGAGTTTATACACGATGCGACCTGTCTCTACAATGTCTGGGCCAAGGACGTGGACAGTAGATGCAGCTGTTGTCACTGTGCGTGTACGATGTGCCTTCCCCACACTGTGGGGCTTCTGAACCAGTGTGTACCTCCCGGTCCACTGACTCAGGTGGGTTTCCTCTTCTCACCGGCACTCTGTTATTGGGGATGGGACCCCTCGCGTGCCAGAAGTTCTTAGACATGACATAGCTTGTTCTAGACCCAGCATGGGTGACGCTCAGGGGCCCTGGACCAGCGCAGGGGAATGGACTGTGCTGAGGGGCTTGGCCCCGGGGAGGAGGCATTAAGACCCCTCAGGCCCACCTTTGCTTCTCCAGTCCCCACACCCCGTCGCTCTGCTAGGGCAGGCTCTCCCAGCAGACACGCTGAATGCCCCAGGCCGTGGACTGACATTGACCTCCCCCCCGCCCCCGCCGCCAAACTGCATGTCTTTTGGCCTCCGAGGAGCTCCATTTCCAGTACGTGGTAGTAAAATGGGACTTGGCTTCGCGCAGATCACGCCTGTAGCTCCTACGCTTTGGAGGCCACGATCAGGGTTTTGGAGACGTGGGGGACCTAGGTTGAAGCATGGGAGGAGGGCAAATGCTTGCTCCAGGGGCCCGGGGTGGGTTCGACTCCCATGTTCATTTCCTGAGTGCGCCCTGAGCCCCTGCCTCCATATGCCTTCATCCCGCTGTGTCTCCGGGCCTCTGTCCTGCCTTCTACCGCAGTGCTGAACAGAAGTAAGCAGTAAGCACTTCGCCTCCCTTGTGCCCCTTACGCTCACATGGCAGGAAGGCAGACTTGGGGACCTGGGGCAGGTCGTCAGGAGGAAGGAGGCGGAGGTCAGGGCTTGACACACGTCTACGCCTCCATCAGCGGGAACCATACCGCGTGGCGGCGGCGGAGGCGGCGGCGGCGGCGGCGGCGAGCGCTCAGCGCCCTGTGACTCTCGCAGGCACTGGGAAGACGCGGGGCGGGTCTCCTGGGTGCTGTCTCCCCCAGAGGCCTGGAGAGACTACGTTCCTGGCCCTTCCTGTGCAGAGGGGCGTGGGCTGGTCTCGGGGTGCAAGGACATTGGGAGGGGCCCAGTTCTGAGTCCCCTTTGTCTGAGTCTCCCCGCCAGGAGGGAGAGACCCGGGAGGTGGCTAGTGGGGGCCGGCGCCGTCCGCAGGGGCTCCTTGGGAGGCCAGGGCCGAGCCTCCCCCAGTCCTAGCCCAACCCTTGCGGTGGCCCCGCCGCCCCCAGCTCCCCTCCCTGCACCCGAGTGCCAGCACGGATGCCGGACCTGCTGGAGACATGGGTGCTGCCTGAGCGCCCATGGGACGTCCCCAGGCCTGCTGGGTGGGGGAACGACAGGGGCTCATCCCTTAAGGCTTTGCACAGGCCCCAGGGGACACCTTGGCCCCGACCTCTGGGAGATCTGTCCCTGGTGATGTGGGGCCCCCTCCCTGCCCGGGTCTGAGGTTCTGTCCGGCCCGCCCATCTCTGGACCTTGTCGCCCAGCCAGTGGTCCAGCTTGCTGTGTCGGGGTGGGGACAACACTAGGGCCGTGGCCGCCAGCCCGCCTCACCTTGCAGAGCTTGACTCCTGTCAGGGCCGGCTGTCAGGAAGGGTCGCCCTGGGCCCACAGGACTTCCTCCCCCAGAGCGCTCGCTCCCCGAGGCCCCGCCAGCTCAGTCAGCAGGGGCTCAGCCCGGACCGGCCCAAACGCCCGACACCGTCTTACCGCAAACTCGCTCTTTAAGTTCTGCTGAGAATCTAAGAATTGAGGGTTTCAAGAGTTTAAGAAATTCAGCAAAGAACAAAGAAACGAATGTCTCCTTGCCGCCTGCAGTTTTGTGTTTCGTGACTCCTGATGGGCCTTGCAAACGTCTTGATACTGCCATCCTGCATTTAAGAGCCCAGATACCTGCCTGAAATAAAGTTCCCAACAGGGACGTGGATTCCGTCACCACGGTTACCTGAACTTACCACGTTGTCACCAGAACCGTCCTCACTTGATCCCAACATTTCCATCCTACTTCATGTTGGGGGAGGGGTGAGGAACTCTTTCCTCCCCGTCCTGCCTTGAAAGTTAAGGCCTCGGGAAAGGTACCTAGTGGACGAGGCTGAGGAAGCAGGCGGAGAGCTGAGGGCGTGGGGCCCTTGCACAGCGGCTCTGCAGGCTTTGTCCTTGGTTGGATGGAGGGGCTGGGGGGCTGTCCTGGGCACTGCAGGCTGTTAAGCCTGGTCCCTGGTTTCTGCCCACCCGTGTCAGTAGGCCCCCACTCCCCAGTTGGGACACAGAAATATCTCCAGACTTTGCCACGTGTCCCCAGGAGGGGCATCGCCCTGGTGTGAGGGGTCGCCCTGAGTGAGAACCAGTCTTCTTGGGGACTCATGCGGGGGTCCGTAAGGCTTTCGTGGGGAACAGGATTCCTGCTCTGGGTGCTTCTCTAAGAAAGCTCTCTCCTGACTCGCTGCTTTCTCCTCTGTCATATAACTACTGTCAGCCCGTACCCATCCTGGGGGTCATGACCCAGAGTACCTGGCTGGTCTCTATGGCATCGTGTGTCCCTGTCTCTCGTGGCGACGATGCCAGTGACGGTGAAGACAGCCATCCCCGAGCCCTACAGGGCCCCCAGGCAGGGAGGGGTGCACGTCCCCACGGCAGACAAGACAGGACAGGCGATGACAGTGCCTCTTTCCCGGGCCTGGTCTTTCGGCGGGTGAACGGTCCCACCCCTCCTCCCTCCCTCCACCCCGCCCGTCTGGTCATGGGCACCTTCTCAGGGTGACTCCCGTCCCAGCCTGCTCAGGGCATCATGCTTCAAAGGGTCAGAGAACGGGAACCTAGGGAGATGGGGGGCCCACTGAGGACCCGAGCTGGCCCCTGGGCTGAAGGAGGCTTGGGCAAAGCTTGTGGGAAGTCAGTCTGCCATCCACCGCCAAACTCCCGTGGTTCTGCCCCTCTAGGGAACCAATGTCACACTTACATCGTCTGGGGCACTTGGGAGGCAGCCCTGTGTGTGCCACCTTTTCTGCTTGAATCCATTGTCACTCTCCTAAACACTGTCACCTGGGACGCCCTGGAAGCAGAAGGAACATCCAGGGAGGGCTCTGGACCCACCTGGCCTCTCCTCGGGTGGCCCCAGCACGAGGGGTCCTCGAGACGCTGTTGTGCTGTCCCGGGCCAGCCCCAGAGGGCGGCCTTTCACACTCACTTCCCTCCTGGCTGGGCTTGGGACGCTGCCTCTGCCCCAGCCCAGGAGGACGCGAGGTCAGTCCTCAGATACCGGGCTCCAAACCCGGAAAGGGCTAAGTGGTAGGAGTGGAGCACGGAACCGGTTCCTTGCGGCCGTCAGGCGGCCTAGACTGTGCAAGTAAGACCGCGCCCTTTTTGAGAAGCAGACAACTTGATACTACGTTGCACACATCTGCCCCTTCTCTCTAGATTGACGCGTGAGCACGTTCCACCTGGGTTGAGGTTTATGGGAAAGCGGTTTTTAAACAGCAGCATCTCCGTGTGATTCACGAAAGGAGGCACCGGAAGTCCGAGACGCAGAGGGAAGAAACGTGCTACTTCAAAGTTAAGGCGCTGCCAAATCAAGGCCCCCTAGAAAAGGGACGTGAGTCCATCTGGGAGGTGGGTTTGCACACGAGCAGGCTGGGACGGGAGTCACCGCAGAGCGGCAGGACTGGGGTCCCCCGTGCTCCTGTCCTCCCCTGCGGGGTCCCCTTCTCGGGGCCTCCTCTACCTGCTGTCACGCTGAACATAAGGGGGAGCCGAGCCTTTTGGTTCTGCTGGATTGGCGTTTAGCCGTCTCCTCCCCGGATCTCGGCACTCTTATCTCTGCCGCAAGCCCGCCGAGGGCCATTTCCTATGCTCGTTAGGACAAACACTCCTTTTAAAGAGGCCCGTCCACAGGAACACGCACTATAAGCTGGACACCCCAGGGACCAGAGGGTGTTGAAACATGACACCTTGGAAGTGTTTAGCTCAAAAAGGAAAGGAAAAGAGAAACAAGAGAATGTCACCAGATCCAGGACCTGCAGGAAGAGCCAAATCTCAGTGTTGCTGTCCAGACCCCAGCCAGCACCTTCAGGGCCGCCACCTCCACACCTGCGTGTCTGAGGACAGAGAGGGCACGTTTTAGGCCTCTGACAAGGGGAGACCTGGCCTTTTCTCACCTGTCGAGTGGACAGCCTGCTAGAGCCAGGTGGCGGCACGACGGGAAGACGTGTCTGGAGGACTGGGAGAACTGTCCCTGTGATTGTGGGGCTGCCCTGGCCAGGTCGTTGTACCTGTCGAGCCCTTTAAGGGTCTGTTTTAATGAGCGGAGGCAGAACGTCTGAGGGGCTTCACCGCGTGTCTCCCAGGTGCCCACGCTGGGTCGCGGCTGGGTGTTACCTGCGATGATACCGACAAGCAAAGGCATGTGAGGGCAACTCCTGGGCTCAGACAGACCCAGGACAGAGGCGATGAGCACTTTTGCTCAGGACAGAATCGCTCATGTTCTGATTCTCTTTACTGCCCTGCACGTGTTCTGAGCAGGCGTCCGCCTCTGTTTGTCTAGTCGCTACCGTCCTGGTTGTCTGGGGGCCCGCCCGGAGGCGGCAGGGACTCCGGGAAACAGCGGCAGCCAGGGCGGCAGTGGAAAAGGGGCTCGGGGGATGAGGGGTCACGGTCAGGGCGGCGGCAGGGCCGGGAGTCAGGACGGGCGTCCAGGGGGCGCACAGAGGCAGCACGGCAGCCACCGGAAGGTGCGCGGGGGGCACGCAGAGGAACTGGGGGTGCCCGGCGGCCAGGCCCAGCACCGGCCTGTAAGAAGTCTTCTGGGTGGGGGGCCAGGTGAAGCAGTCCCAGGGGAGCTCGGCTGGCAGGGCCACCTCTGCCAGGACAGGCACGAGCGTAACGGGAGCCTGTGCGCCCTCGGGCTGCCCGGTGGCCGTCGGGTCTAGTGCGGCTTCGGGATACCTTCTTGGTTGGATGGGCTGCCGTTCCCTCAGGGGCCGGAGGGGGCGAGTCCCTCGCGGCTGGGCCGGTGGCACTGTCGAGCTCTCGGGTGCTCAGGGTCTCCTGGTTGTCCTCAGGACCGGGTGGCAGGTCGTCCTGCGGCTCGGCCGTGGTGGGGTCGGGTGGAAAGCCCGGGGCTGCCGGCCTGCCGTCCATCTGCCGGGATGCAGGTTTCACGCCCACTCTCCTCTTCATCCTCAGGGGGAGATGCGGGCAGTCTCTCTTAAACAAGGGACTGCAGTAGAACTGTAACTGAGGTTCACAGTTTAGAGAGAAATACAAGCTCTGCGTCACCCGGGAGTTGATCACAACCAGTAGAGACCGCCTGGCTCGGCCCCTGTGCGCCCTCCCCCCGCCATCCCCAGGCCCCTGTGGAGAAGGCAGGTCCCAGTCCCAACAGGACGCTCTGCACCAGCTTTTCCATCCTCCAGACTGGCCACTCACCGTCGCTTTCGCCCTTGGAAAAGGACTAAAATGGCCAATTAATTAGGACATGTACAAGGCCGAGGAAAGGGGACTTGGGGTCTGCAGACGGGAGCCAAGAAGGTTTGGTGGCTTTATAAGGAAGTGTCTGTCAGGTGGCGACAGACTCGGCCCCCGGCTGGGAGTCACTGCCTCTTGGCCGCCAGGGGCCCGCTGACCTGGGGAAGCACGCGGCTCGTGCCACCTGACTTTCCACAGGCTTGGAAAAGTGCTCTGGGGCCAGCACTCCCCATGACAAGACCGGGGACACTTCTGCTTCCAGGGCAAGGACCTGTCCCCCCACTGAAGTGCTGGCCTGGAGCCGAGGGAGTCACAGGTGCACACAAACCCCACCAGGGCCACGCGTCCCCGAGCAGGAGGGTATGAAGGAACAGCGATTCCACAGTGTCATCCTTTCCCAGTGTGACTGACATGCACGTGCGGGGCAGCCCTGTAGGCTTCGGGTGTTCGGGACGGCGACTTGACTTCCGTGTGTGGTGAAGTCTAGTTCCCATCCCTCACCTCAGACAGACGCAGGGAACGTTAAAAGGAAAGGAAAAGAGGTGACTTCCTTGTGATGGGAACTCTCAGGACCTCCTCCAAGGATCGTCTCCTGGTAACGAACCCCCCCCCCACTCACCTGGCGCAGCCCGGGGCTGCCCTGGAGGGACATCCCCCCGACCCCATCCCCGCAGAGCCCAGGGGCTCAGCCCCTCGAGAGGGTTGCCTCCCAGCCCGCCCCTTACTTTGCTGAGGACGTAGCCGGGTCTCTCCTCCGAGAAGACGTTGCTCAGGCAGACGGCCGTGTGCCTGTCCTGACGCATTCCGCCGAACCCACAGCGGTCAAGCTGGCGGACGGAACTCTTCATGCAGTCTGTCTGGAACACCTTCCCTGGGCCTTCCCGCTCCAGAATCTCCTGTTGAAACAGCTTCTCGTTGATGCCGACGCAACTCCCCCCTTCGTCCCACCAGACTGAGGAAACTGACTGCTGTGGACGGTTTTCCAGAGCTTCTTGAGGAAGGGGAGGCAGCCGAGGTGGCCCTCTTCCCCAGGCGGGCCATGACTGGAGGTGCGCGGCCTCTTGATCGAAGGCTCTTCCCTCGAAGCCGGGCAAGCGGTTCCTTCCAGCAGCAGCCCGAAGTCGGGGTGCCCGGCTGGCACGGGCTGGGTCGGGACGACGTCGGGGCCGGCCGGGGGAGGGCCGTCCTCTGAGCTGGTGGCCGGAGCCCCTGTTTCTGGAGGAAGCGGCACCATCCCGAAGCCGGGTGCCCGGTCCTCCTCGTCTGTAGCCATGTGGAGAGGTGGCGCGGCCTCGCTTCCTGTAAACGTCAGGCTGCAGCCCGGCCAGCAGCGCCCTGCCCTCTCAGTGCCGCTGGGCACATCACAAAGGGGGTCCGGCTGCTGGGGGGTGACATCACAGCACCGCCGGCAAGTGACCTAATAAAGGGCAAGCCCCACACGTGACCCCTAAGCGTGTCAGCATGTTGCTCCGCCCACGGTCATGACAGCAGGCCGGATGCCACGTTCACGGGTGGGGAGTGACAGGCCAAGCGCCGGGTGCAAATCGGGCACGGCCTCCTTGTCCCGGAGTCTCGGCCCTGGCAGACGTGCCTGGGCGGACGTGTGACCGAGGAGGTCAGAGCTCCCCCTCCGAGTGCACTGGCCTCGAGGGCCTGAGCGACACCGATGCTTTCATGTGCCAGGCAAAGTCTGGGACGGGGCTCCTCGGTCAAGGGCGCAGCCACAGTGTCCTTTCAGCACCGTCACGGGCCAGGGCAGCCAGTCCTCCTGGGAGACCCTCCTGCACGCCCTGGGTCGGTCCGCAGAAGTCACTGCTCAGGAGATGGCTTAGCTCCCGGGGACTGGGGAGGACAGGCCGCCGCCACTCGTCGGCCCACACGTGTCCACCCCCAGGCCCACCCGCTCTGCGTGCCGTGTCTCCCCAGGCGCGCCGGGCCCGGCTGGTCGTCCTCGGCCTCACACGCAGTGTGGCTCACTGTCCCCTGACCGACGTCCGCGGCGACCCCCGTCCCTGTTTGTGCCCAGGCTGTGAGCGCTGCCGTCCCGCTCTGGGGCCTGGTGCTGGGGAATCGGGAAGAGGCGGCCTCCGGGACGCTGTCCCCATGTGCGCAGCCACCTGCACCCACACCCGCCACTCCATTCTGGGCTTGGGGCTCAAGGATCTTCCAGACATTTCCTTGAAGCAGAAATGTCTCCAAACTTGCAGTATGGCCAGCCCAGGGCCCAGGTGCCCAATCCACTGGGTGAGGGTGAGGGCTCGGCCAGGAGATGGCGGCGCTGGTCCCTGAGCTCCACCTCCTCACGCAGATAATGTAGGAGTACCTGCATGAGGCGGTCCTGAGGACCCAGAGGGATGTAGGGCAGGTGGCAAGGTACCCGACACTTAACTCATAGCTACTGCGCTTATGGAGACAGGCGTTGCGTCTCACGGCGAGTCTGAAATCTAAGGGGCTTTCCCTCGGTGGCCCTCGGGCCCCTGCAGGAAATCATCACCAGCAGTAGGTGGGCCTCCTTGTCGACTGCTGCAAACCATGGGCTGAAATGCCCCCCGAGTTAAGTGTGTCTGGAGGCAACTAGGGCGAGCTAGACAGACACCGAACCCTGAGGGAGAAGATCTAGCTCAGTGGTAGAGTGGGTGTTTATCATGCCCGACCTCCTGGGTTCAGTTGCGGTACCTCTGTTAATTAATTGATCGACTGATTGGGTGATTAACCTAATTACTTCACCCTCCCTCCCCCCAAAAGAAATCACTTACTTTTACGTAGACATGAGCAGTAGTCAGCGCCGACATGACCAGGCAATGCCCCAGGACCCCTGAGCAGCTGAGACTGGTTTCAGACTGTCTGGGAACCCAACATCACTGTTGGGCGTCTCCTAAGCTGTAAGGATTGCATAGGGCGCCCCCAGCCCACAGAATCGCCCTGGCTCCTCCTCTTTCCCCGTCATGCCTCATGCCAGGCTGCACCAGAAGGCTCCTGGGAGATGCTCACCCACCCCCATGCCCGTTTCTGGTGGCAGCCAGAGTTCCTTTTTGTGCTGGCTGAGACAAATTCCAGTGTCCTGGACCGAATCTAAAACAAGACCTGCAGAGTGCACGTAGAAAATGAGGAAGCAGTTTATTGAGCAGCTAAAGGGAGCGAAAAGAGTGGGTTGAGTACACTTGTTACACACCAAGCAGGAAAGGCTACACCATTCCCAATGTCCCCTCCAGCCAGAACAGGCGTGCCACGGCGGGCCTCGGGTGGGGCCGTGCACGCGGTGCAGGGCCGTGGAGCCCAGTGTAGACAAGGTAGCGGCCGCCCACTTCCACCCTCCACTCCACTCTTGGATGACAGTGTCAGTGCCCCCTTTACCCTCTTTTACAAAACGGCCTACTTGTTCCCCGGCAGAAAGCCCTGATCCTCCAGGCTCTGCCTTCTTCCCCTCTGGCTCATGGCTGTACCACCAGCTCTTGGAGCGATGGTACCTCTAGTTAAAAGCGTGGAAGCATCCTTGCTAGGGGCAGACATAAGCCCCAGATCCCACTGTACACCCTCGGCTAGCTGCTCCCAGTCTCGGCCACTTTCTGCAGCATGCCAGCTTCCAGCCGTGCTTTAGTTTTCTGCAGCGAATATTCGCAGAATGTTAGAAAAGCACAAACCATTTCTTGCTTATTGTGGCGGTTCCAGCAGTCACTGCTACTACGTATGTGGAGAAGCTGAAGGGGAGATGGCAATGTCCCATTAAGGGGTGGTACCCCAATGGGCGGAACAGGGGTGTCACTGGCTTCTACTTCTGCAACAGAACGTGTATGTCTCCAGTACAAGCTTGTAAAAAAATACTTTAACAGAATATACTGTACAGAACTAGGATTTACCACGGTATATTACAATGCTAAAATATTTGTATAAATACTATACAGGCACGGAGTCACTCCATTAGAAAGGGCTCACCAATGGGATCATTAAAAACTGCTGTCGGCATGCCCAGTGAGAGACTACTTCCATGGCAGGAACACGGCGGGAAGGGGGGCGCGGGCACGCACGCGCTGTGGGAGGCGGGTTTACCGTTCCCACCGACTGCGCCACAACAGCAGCATCTGAGCCACGTGGCGAGGCCGGCCTGGCTTAAAAATACATTTTGGAATAACACTTTTGATGGGAATTGTCACACTTTGCAAACTAGCCATGTAGACCTTCCTTCTCCCAAGCCATCTCCTCAGGTACCTGCCCAGGGAAATCGCTTTCTCCCCAGCACACACACTCCCTCCACCACATCTGCATCCCGGACACCCTCCCCACACCGCCCTGCTTGTTCCAGTCACCTGCGCCCTGTGCATCCCGCCGCGCTGAGTCACTGGTAGGCATTGAGTGCAAACAAGGCATGAGATGGAAGTACCCGGAGACCCAGCTCCAGCTCCAGTTCTGGGTGGGGTGAACAGAGAGGCAGAGGCAGGTAGAAGACAGCGCAGGTCCAGGTCCACTTCCGTCTGTCCCAGGAAGTGGTATCTAATCTGGCATCTCAATATTTAATTTGGGAGGTGGGAGGACATACTTCCCAGGGCTCTGGGTGATAACCACTCTGGTCTTCTTTCGAAACATAGGTGCAATCTTAGGAGGTTCTGGAACTGGCGTCTCTTCAGTTTCCTCGTTATCTTCATGATGGAGGTCATAGGAAATGTTTCCGTATTCTCTCAAAAATGGGAAGATTTCAAGCAGAAACTGACAGAAATCCTTACGAATACCAAACCACCCTGAAAAAGAAGAAATGTACTTTCTCAAACAATAGCATCCACTGAATTTTGGGCTATTGTTCTTTCCTGAATGAGGAGTTTTACTTATAGAATGCAATGCTTTATCCTGATGTCTTAGGAATGGAGCCTGGCCCAGACCACCTGAATCAGAAACCATGGGTGGGGTGGGCAATCACTTGTACAGGCCCTCCTGGGGATTCTGATGGGTCCTCCAGTTTAGGAACTACCGTTCTGGGGAGTCTCAAATACCGGTGGCGCCTAGACCGTGCTGACATCCTCCAATCTTCCTCCCAGGAGAAACTCATGTATAACAAAGAATGGCATCCAAGAAAAGGATTTTCTCTCACCCTCTGGAATCCAGGAAGATAGCAGGCAGGTGTTGGTCCAAGCCAGGAGGCGGCCTGAGCTCAGGAGGCCACCTCAAAGCTACTTCTCTAAGGCCCACTCTTCCTGTCTGTGCAGCACTAAGCCATCAGCTCAGTGGTGGCTCTCCTGGGGCACCCCCCTGTTGCATTAGTTTCTTGAAGGGTGTGATCTGGGGCTACGTGCAAAGGAGCTAAAAGTCTAGTGAGGAAGGGACCCTCATCAGAGCACTTCAAAACTGGCTGTCACAGCATGCAGGCGGTGAGGAAGAGCGAGCGAGCCAGGCGCCACTGACAGACTCGGTGACGTCTGGAATGACACCGGGGAGAGCGAGGAGGAAATAGACCCCAGGAGGACTCCCGGGGTTTGGTCGGTGGGGTGTAGTTTCCTCTAATCCTCAGGGGGCCCTGGGAAGAAGGTATCTTGATTGCCATGGTGCAGCAGAGGGGACGGAGCTCAGCAAGGCTGCCTGCCACCATCTATCCTGCCTCAAGTTGCAGAGCGCACGGCTGGGGCAGCCATGGTGCAGCACAGCAACATCAAGGCTGACACAATGCCCTTCCCCTGGAAGATTCCAGACCCTCCTCAGCCCTCACTTGTCCATGCAGACTCCTCAACTGGGGCCCTTAGGCTCTCTTTTCGTAGAGTGGGGCCACCTATACACACATACACACACACACACACACACACACACACACACAGAGGCACACAGCCACACATGCGCGTACATGCACGCACACACACACAGTGTTCAAGGACTTCTGGAATGCTGAGTACATACAGTGGTTTCCGCCTTTCTGTCCAAATGTGGTCGCCATCAGAGTGATCAAAGAAAGCCAAAGGGGAACAAATATCGGGATACAGGAGAATGCATTGTGGCCGTCCAGTTTGTGGACCAGCAGGATCTAAAGAAAGAGAAACAGTCAAGGTTCTGTTGATGGAGCATCTGAAAGTAGACACTGTCTGCAGCCAGACCGCCCCTCCCTAGTCAGCTCTCCTAAGGGGGAAGCCAGCGCCACAGGAGACTGCAGAAAGCCCAGCCCTGGGGAGAGGACGGCATGAGCTTCCTTCTCTCTCCTCAGGAATAATAAAACCCATCCACCTAGAACATTTCCAACAGCAGGACTGTAATGGGAAACTCTTCTTGGTGATTTTTCTGAGGAGTCAACAGTGGCCGCGCCAGAATTCTCCACAGGACTTGAATACAAAAAGACAACATCCATCTCTCTCTCTCTCTCTCCCCACCCCACCTCTCTCTCTCACAGACAAATCCATACATTCAGATGCATCATGGCTAGAAAGGAATGCTTCTCACTGCCAGCCCCTAGGCCCCCAAAGAAAGGCCACTCTGACTGCCTTCTGGGCCAGTGGGCTGCCCTTACAGCTACGAATGGTGCTGTCGCAGGGCGGCGGGGGCTGCAGGGCCTGAAAAGTTCTGCCAAAAGCTTACCTCAAAAGTAAGGAGCGGCACAACGATAGTCATCCAGCTCAGCGCCATCGTTATGTGTGTCCTTCGCTGCTCTGCGATCACGTCCATGGAGCGCAGGAACAGGACGGACCACACGATGTAATAGAGGACCACCAGGCACAGAAAGGACATGAGAATCCACAGGGGTACACACACAACCTGAGGGAAGGAGAGAAAGGGCTTTAGAGTTTTTGCCCAGCAGCATCTGGGGAGGCAGAGCCAACTCCTCACTGGATCTCTGCAGTGAAGATGGTGCCAGGCACGAGTGAGGCCACGCGGGTAAGAGGACACAGTGTTCACTGTGGGACCTGCCACCCGCCTGGGAAGTGCTTGTCCTGGTTTGCTCTCGGGCTGAAGGGCCTTGCAGCTGCTCTTCCAAAGGTCTGAGCTCACTCAGCCTGCAGCAGGCTCTACCAGCCTCCCCTCCCTTCGCTACCCTGCGCACACACGCCCCAGATCACCTGGACATACGCTCCTCACTGATATTGCACCCTGCCAGGGGTATTTGGCCAAGGACTGGGGGACGTGCTCCCTACAAACTCAAGCTGCCTGGGGGGCCCGGGCCCTTGGCTAATGCACATGGATGCCAGGAGGGTTCCATGACTTGGTCCTGGCCGCTTTGCCTGGGCAGGTTCTGTGTCTGTTGCTGTCAGACCAGAAAGACTTTGTTTCACTCCAACACAAGCCCCCTTTCAGGATGAGTCCTGGAGGGCCTCACCAGGCCCCCCCATGTGATCTTTTCTCCTTCCTGCACAGCCTCTGGGATACATCTATTGTCCCTTGGTCTTGGGTTATGAGACAGTAAAACCGTTTTCTCTTGGTGTCCAGTTCTATGACTTTTCATGCATGCACACATAGATCTGCGAAGCCTCAGGCAGGAGCCGGGACAGCTCCTTCACCCTGCAAGACTCCCTTGTGTTCTGCATCACTGTGTCACTCTCTCACCCCACCTGTACCCCGTGGCCGCCACTGATCTGTCCTCTATCACTGCAAGACCCTGACGTACATGGACATACAGCATGTCACCTTCTGAGACAGCCTTCTTCTAATTAGTAGCATATCTTTGAGCTTCACCCAGGTTGTTCCACATATCAACAGGTCATTTCTTTTTCTTGCCAAGTGGTGATCCACTAGTGGATGCACCCTGGCCTCTTCATCCAGTCACCCTTGAAAGGAGATCTGGGTGCCTTCCCACTTTTGGCTACCACAAATAAAGTTGCTATAGACATTTGTGCCCAGCTTCTCGTGTGGCTGTATGCTTTCATTTCTCTGCGGGAAACAGCCAGGATTGGCACTGCTAAGTCATATGGTAAAACTCCATGTTTAACTTTATAAGAAATTGCCAAACCATTTTCCAGAGCCATCTGGCATTTCCACCAGTGATGGGCACGCATCCCAGTCCCTCACGTCCACCCCAGCACTTGGTATTGTGGTTTTCGTCTTTGCCATTTTGATGAGTGTGTTGTGGTACCTCATCCTGGTTTTTATTTGCTTTTCCTTAATGGGTAATGATTTCCTTTTCAAGTGCTTGTTCACCGTATGTTTATCTTCTTTGTAAAGAATCTTTTCAAGTCTTTTGTCAATTTTGAAACTAGGCTGTCTAGTTTTTAGTTTCAAGAGTTCTTTAGCTGTGTTGGATACATGTCCTTGGTCAGACATGTGCTTTGTGAACGTTTTCTCCTAGTCTGTGGCCTGTCTTTTCATTAATTTCATCTTAATTTTGAGCTTCTTTTACAGACTATGTTGTTGGTGTCACAAAGCACTCCTGTGATCAAACTCATTTAGCAGCACAGCCATGGTGGGTGGGATGTTAGTGCCCACACTGGCCTCGCGTGGTCCCTCTTGATCATTGCGGGAAACGTGCAGTCAGACTGCTTCATCTGTGGGGACCTGCACAGAACTGGGGCTGGAAAAATGTCTTGTATGCAAAAGTGCACATCAAGCCGGGGCTGGAATGGGCAAACCCTGGCACGACCTCACCTCCCAGAGGCACTGTGACTCTCCTACCTTCTTCTGTGCATTACTAGTAGAAACCACACAGCACCCTGTCATCTGCAGCCGGCTGCGTCTCTATCTGTACGTCTGTATCTCCATCCACGCTTCCACCTCTCTGTGCACAACCTATCTTAACCCAACACCCACTAACGGAAGCCAGAGGTCACTAGCATGACTCAGACTTCACCCATGGCAGGAGTGGAAACTGGCACAGCTTCTCTGAAAAGCAAGTTGGTGGTGTGGTTTGTATTTCAAAATCCCAAAAATTTACCACCCTCTGGCCTTGTAATACTGTTTCTGGAGTCTTTCCTAAGAAAACAATGGAAAAAAAGCAAAGATTTTTATGCAAAAAAAATATATGCTGCAGCATGATTTATAATTGTTTAAAACACTGGTACCAACTTCAATATTCAGAAATGAGGGTAAATGCATTTAAAGAATATTCTGTATCAAACTTTAAAGGTTATGTTTATAAAGACCTTTTACTGACATGGAAAAATGCTTATGATACATTAGAACAAAAAAGCAGGATATCAAATTATATATGCAGTATATCAATTATCTTTATGAAACAATAAACCCCAAACAAGGAAAACAAAACCACTATAACCATGTCACCTCCCAGTGGATTATGGGTCATTATTATTCTATTACCTACGCCTGTCTGTCTTTCCCAAGATTGCTACAATGAACATGGATAGCTTTTACAATAAAAAAAGAAAAGTTTATTTAAGGATTTAAAAGTTACATACAAGCCAGGGCCAGTGGATGATCTTGTCCAGTCTTAAGGCAATGAATATAAACTGGAGAATGTTGACAGAACACAGGATTTCTAACTAAAAATAAAGAGAACAATCAGTTAAACAAAGTAACAGCTATATTCAATACCACAATTATTTGGTTAACACGCTAAGAGGCAATGCAAATCATAATGCAGTGAACTTTTATTATGTTACACTTGGGACCTCCTGGTTTTCAGCAGCAGCAGAGCTATGCCAAGGGGAAACCTGCCCCAGCCTTCTGCCCCATCCCCTACGCACAGTGGCTCCCGGCCCTTGACACTCGCCCAGGCAATGACCTTGTTTCTAGGCTTGCCATGTGTATAGAGGCAATTTATGGGGGCCTCCCCAAGCTTCATTCCTGCCCCTACCCACAAACACCTCTGTTCCT
Organism: Camelus bactrianus; assembly: GCF_048773025.1. NCBI lineage: Eukaryota > Metazoa > Chordata > Mammalia > Artiodactyla > Camelidae > Camelus > Camelus bactrianus. The sequence goes on along the minus strand of NC_133575.1, from coordinate 113,719,843 downwards.
AATCATCCCTGTACTGCCTTCTTCTTGTACCTGGGACTCAGCCTTGCATCCCACCCCTTCCTTTCTGGCTCCTCGAGGACCCATCACATCAAGACACGCACTATGGATTCTTTACTGCACCTTTAACCCACCATTCCACTGATCCTGCCCAGAAGCACAAAAACTCAGGCCCTCCTCAATACCAACTCCATCCCTGGCAAAGCACTCCAACAGCCCCCTGAGTAGCCTCCCGGCCTCCAGTCCTGAGAGCCCTGTGCTCCCGAATGCCCCCAGGCTGTCTTCCTTCTGGCCCCAGTGCTCCCCACTCTTCAACGGCTTACCACTACCCACAGAGTGACAATCACAGGATGCCATCTGACCTGGCTCACAGCTGCCCCAAACTTCCCAGTTCACAGGGCATTTAGTGACTCAGCAATTCTTTCAGAGGACTTTGGGCCAAAAGAAATACCTCAGCATTCCATTGACTTAAGTAATTAAATCTAAACTTAGTATTTACATCCTCTGTAGCCATCAAAAAAAGTTAAAAATAAACTGAAAGAAAAATATTATGTGTATTTCATTCTTAAATGATGACAAGTAATTCTCGTGGGATGGGCATGCCTGTTGGGCACCGCACCCCTTCTCAAGACACTTCCACCCTCTTTCTCTGTTCTCCACATGGACTTTTGCACAGTACTACCTTCTCATCACAGCAGTTGCCAACAAGCTAGAGTCTTCCATGACACCACTGAAGAGAATGTAGCGTGACCTAATAATGAAACTGTAAACCGCTTGGAGCTAGTAGTTCATATTCATAGGGTGTCCCCACAGATGTCAGGGATCACTGCTTTCCCCTTGAAAATGTCCAGTATCCCATGGTGCCCTTGTGAGTTCAGCACGGTGCCCTGGGGCAGCTTGGCACATGCCTCGAGGACTGAGGATCTGGCCCTTACCCGGCCCGATCCCTCTGTGCAGCCCCGCTTCTCCCCTACTCCCGCCTTTGCCTCCTTTCCACTTTATGTCCCACACATATTTTTTATTGTGGAAAAATACACATATCGTAAAACTTACCATCTTAACCATCTTCAGGTGCACAGTTGAACGGTATTATGTACATTTATGTTGCCATCATATTACTACAGTGGTGAAACCATCACCACATTCCCATCTCTGGGACTCTCTGCATCTTTCAAAACTGTGCTCTGCTCATATCTGAGCCACTGGTCCCCTTAGCACAACAGACTTTCTTCTGCCTCTATGGCTTATGTGTTATTCCCTCTGCCCGAAAATAGACCATCCCCTTCCCTACCTCCACAGGACACCCTGGCAAGCCCTGACTCCTCCTTCCCGGCTCTGGCTGAGCCTATCCCTAGTCGCTCGCTAGCGAATGTAGGCACTCCTCTTCCTCCTGGGACACAAGAACCAAGAGGGAGCTCCACTCCTGGTGCGCTGTTTCTTCTCTTAGGCAGAATGCCAAAAGTGTGACCATATGAACGCCATCTTCCCCTAACTCAGCCCAGTATGGTCCTAGCCCTTCTATATGCTTTTACTTTCTAAGAAACAAAGTTTTCAATTTTTAGGTTTCTTAAACCTCCTCCTCAGCCCCTATCCAACAGTATTTACATAACTCTCTCAGTGCTTTTCGACCTGGGCAATGCTGCTCGCCTGGGGAGGATCTAGGAAACGTGTGGGGGCACTACTGCACGTCATGACGACTTGGGGGAGCACCTCCACTTGTGTTTAGTGGGCGGAGGTCAAGGATAAGTGTCCTGAAATGCATGGGACAGTCCTGTTCAACAAAACATTTCCTGTCCAAAAGGCCAATAGCATACCCCACCCCCCACTGAGAAATACAGACCCAAGTAGGTAGTATCAAGAATGTTTGATCTCAGTGGTTTTGTCTGATGTAAGTTTTTGCAAATGATTTTTAAAGCTTGGTTTTACTTCATTTGCTCAGATAATAGAAAAAAATGCAAAGCAACAGAGGCATAAAGTAGAAAGGTAAGAACGACTGGGTGGAAATGGTGCCTTTAACCAATCGAAGGAATACAGATTCGGGTAATGTTAGATGAGGAGTCTGGAGCTGGTGTAGAAACCCGAGTTTAGACATGAGAATTTAGCAAGTGAGAGCACACAAGTCGCAGCGGAGGCAGCATTGCTCAGGGAGGACAGAGAACACCCAAGATGCGCGCCTGACAAGACAGCCACTTGTGAGGGGTGGATGGAGGAAGGAGAACCCAGCCAAGGAGCTGAACGAAGGTGGAGGTGGCCAGGCTGGTCAAAGTAGCCAGCGGCCAGAAAAGATGAGGGCCGAAGAGGCCCCGCTGGATGAGGCCACAGGGCGTCAGTGCCAGGTCCTGGCGAGCATGCGGTCAGAGTGGCACCGCTGCCGGGAGCCTTTTCGTGAGCGGAAGGGACAGGCACAGCAGTCAAAGGCCTGAGAGGGGTTTGCCGCTATTGTTTTGTTTTCCCTTTCAAATGAGGGACCAAAGTTACCGGAGAGAGTGGGTCAGTTCAGGGGCAAGCACTTACAGGAAGCAGTGGAGAGGACAGGCCTGCCCCGGGAGGGAGGACAAGACAAGCAAAGGTCTCAAAGGACTGAGTCCCTGGGGAGCAGGGGGTGGGGAGCGCACTGTGCAGACGTGCACCGGGGCGAGGAGAGTCTAGCTCAGTGCTTTCAACCTTGCTCTCCTTACTGTCCCCCAAGGAGTCTTTTTAGACATCTTTTTCCCCTAATCACACAACTGCATGAAATTTTACCACCACCAGCAAGCAGCCAGAGGGGGTGGTGCAGAGACTGCTGAAGGCTCGGGCCAGCACAGGGAAGGTGAGAGTGGGCCCTCAGAGGTCCTCTCCCGCCACAGCCTCCCAGCACCAGGGCCCAGCAATCGCTTCCCTGTCCCAGGCGCAACCGCTCTGGGTGCTCGGGGCCCTGTTCCCATGGATGTCCACAGCGCCTTGCTCTACCACCCTCCCGCTGCAGACGCCTTCCTCTCATGGCTCACCCTGAGCTGCCACCTGCCAGCTCAGACGCTCCCTTCCAACCACCTGCTGTCTTCTTCCTCTGCCCATGATCCACGCGGCTCAACACAGAGCATCCACAGTGCCCAGTTCTCCTTCACCCTGCTCTGCATAGGGCTTCAGAGTTAGGCTGACTGCAACAGAATCCTGCCCCTGCACGAGCGGCCAGGAACAAATTACTCACCCTCTCTGGGAAGCAGGCATGTGACTGTACCTACTCTGCCAGCTTGTTCCGCATCGTTGATAAGATGCGACTACATGGGAAGTTCCCAGCCCGCACGCCTGGCACACAGCAAGTGGTCAATAAATGTTTTCTGCAATTATTGCCATTTCCTGTATTAGTGCTGCTAGGACTGCTTTTTCATTCACATGAGCGTCCTGTGTTTAAGGCAAAAAGGTCTTGGCATAGAGTAAATACTTTATAAACAATTTCTGAATTAATAAACAGACACACTGGCACATCAGCAGAAGCTAAGCTGAGAGCAGATGCAGTGCCAGGGCATGGGCTCTGAGGTGGTGTGCCGGTTAGTTCTACATGTCAACCTGGCTGGGCTAGAGCGCTCAGTGATTTCAGCAGACAGTAATCTAGGTATTGCTGTAAACGTACTGATTTTAAGTAAAGGAGATTTCCCTCGATAATATGTGTAGGTCTCATCCAATCAGCGAAAAGGCCTTCAGAGCCCAAACAGGTTTCCTGGAGAGGGAGAAATTCTGCCTCAAGACCACAGCATCAGCTCCTGCTGTCTCCAGCCCACCAGCCTGTCCTCTGGGTTTCAGACTGGCCAGCCCTCACATCATGTGAGCCAGCTCCTTAAACAAACCTCCTTGTAAGTACATCTATCTGCATGTCTGCATCTACATCTGCATCTGTACTAGTGCTTGTTTCTCAGGAGAAGCTGGACTGATCCAGGCAGACACGGAAAGACGTGACGCTGGAAGAAGCCTGCTGGCCTGGGTGAAAAACCAGTGTTCTATGTCAAGAAAGAGAAATATGACGATTGCCACCGCCTTTCATTTCCTGACGTACCAGGATCTAGAGTTAGTGATCAACTTCTTCCTAACAAAGGGCAAGAAGTCTACTATAGTAACTGACCAAAAGATGTGGCTTCTTAAAACATTCTTAAATATGTGAAATCTCACCTCCAACGACCTGTCATGTCGAAAGCCCCAAACACAAGCTGCAACAGACACCGGGGAAACGAAGAACAGCGGCATGAAGACCAGAAGCCAGAAATGGCTCCCTCTCTCGATCCTGTCGCAGACCAGCACCTCAAACATCAACAGCAGCAAGTGGATGCCCACGGCGATCAACATGGCTTTAAACTCCACACACGTTTCTCCTTCTGCTCTAAAAAGGGACAGAAGAAGAAGAGGAACACCCTCAGTTCAAAATCTCCATAACAAGTGGGCAGCCCAGGGCGATGCCAACTGATGTGGGCACTATGGACTGTACTTGTAAATTTGACAAAAAGGCGAAGGGAAATCAGGTAGAAAGCTAAATTAACCTTCATCCTTAATAGGCGATCTTTCGAACGTCAAAGAACTACTTCATAACAAGAAATGAACATTAACAACCACACCAGATGTAAAGTTTTAACTGTGTAAAGATATTCTCAGGAGTAACAGCCACAGTTACTATTTCCTCACCATGCACATAAACACTTTTGTTCATAACTTTAAATCCAACTACTTCCGAGGTTATTTAAGCTGATTGCTTCTACTGCTAAAAACTGACAAATATCCCTTAAATCTCATGATCTCATCTCTCAATTAAAAGCCATATAAACCACATTTCATGCAATATTATAAAAATAACCATAGCTTTACAAACAAGTGTGGGTTATATTTCAAGAAAATATAGTAACTGTTGTTAGGTGCTATTTTAAAATGCAAATAAAATTATGAATGCCTTTTTGTTTTCCTTTCTGTTCCATTAGGATGAATTAACACCTGCAGATGGTAAAGAAGAGCAGTTAAAACTGTTCTTAAAATCAGTTTAAGCCGTTGAAGGATAATGCATGGATTCAATAGCTTAGCAATTAAAAAATAATAAGGCCACTAATCAGGAAAATACTTAATAATGCGTTTGCAACACTGACAATGTTCCATTTAAAATACAGATGAACATTTATAATGTGTCATGTTGCTGATAAATACACTCAACTTTAGGACACAGAAAATGAGGTCAGTGGTTATTTCTATGGGACCCAACAATGTTCCAATGGACAATGTTGACACTAGAATGACCACATCTGTACATTCAGGACATTCAACTACACACATACGATTCCTCCTCTTAAAGGAATCTTGAAAGTACCCTTAAATGTAACAATACAGAAATGTTCAAATAGCTTCTAAATATCAACTAGTGGAACTGAAAATCTTTAGCTATTTAACTTTATATTCTTTAAGTAGCAAACATTAGATATCTGAGAACAGCTCATAAAAAAGAAAAGATTTGCAGCCACACAGGTAATCTTAAAAAGAAAATCTAAGAACTTCAAATATCTAAGCCACACATGAATGTCCCATCTGCCAAGGCTCTCTGTGTGGCTATTTTCAAGTCTTAGATATATATGTGGTAACATTTTACACGATCTAAATCTTCTTTTAAAAGTTCATAACCAAGATTTAAACAAGTTGAGATGGTCCTAATTTCTACACTTTTCTCACATGAGCAGCTGCACGTGTCCCCCTTTTCCCTCTCTACTTGCCTGCTGGGCATTCCTTCACTCCTCATCTTCCTGGTGATGGTTTAGAATAGCCCCCCCGCCTTCAAGTCCCCTTTCTCCTTTCTGAAGGTTCAGATTTTGCGAGGAAGGGCAGAGAGACTCTCGTGGGCCCCAGTAGCATCAGGCTGTACACTGGAGTGAGCCCACTCCAGAAACTTGAACCAGCCAAGGCATCCAAGAAGAAAGGTGTGGGGCAGGGTGAAGGTAAAGGGTACACCTCTGCCCGGCCCCTAAGGCTCTGCTCTCCTTCACAGCATCTGGGCCTCATCTTTTCCTGTCTCGGGACCTCACTATTTGCTGGCCAAGCTGCTCCCCCACACCATTAACAATCCCCAACCCCAGGAGTAGGAGACTGGGACAAGGGGAGACCCAGTTCCAGGGCTGAACTGGAGAAGGATATATCCCTGATGAACAAAGCTGGAACTGTGGTGTGTAGAACTGCTCCTACAAACAGGATTGCTTTATACATCCTTGTCTAGCACGGTGTAACAGTTCTGTATTTTGGATGCATTTTAGATTACATAAGCCTTTGTAGGCTGGCTAGGAACCTAAGCACCTAAAATAACAGTGCTTTTGTTTTAAAAAAAGGATTTCAACACTTAATCTTTAAAAACTTAGAATAGAACTCAACTTGCCTATATTACAGTTCTTATAAAGTCTCAGATAGGTAGAAAAGAAAACAGTCCTTACTTTATCAAAAGTGAAAAGCAAGATACTGCTCCCTCAGGATAGAGAGCAGATAGGTCTTATAAAGCAGCATTACCGATATTGGGGATTTCGTGCCCAGACTCCAGTTCCAACCGAGGCTCCAACAATGACCATTAACTTCCACAGCCATATTGGAGCAAAGACAGCCCAGTAACTCCACTGAATGATGCCATCTAGACGAAGGGCCAGCAGCACAGAGAACAGCAGCAGACAGGCATAGATGAGGAATTTACTAGGAGAAAAGGAAAATGATTAAAGAGGATTCACATTTATAAATATGTGATATTAAAATGAAAAGTAGTAACAGCATTATTTTTCAGCACATGAAAACAGTTCTAATTCAACAACCATTGATTGAAAAGATCTACATAGTAGTTCTTAGAGGATAAGAAAAACATAATGAAGACTAAAATAAGTTCCCTGCTTTCCAGGGCTTCCTGGTAGGAGGGAGTCCACACAGAAACATGTAATTACACTACAGCATGCCATGAGTCATAATGGTTCTATTGGTAGAGTGTGATGGGAGTCCAGGACAGGAAATGTGGATTCTGTCTGGGGTTACTGGGAAGCAGAGAAGTACTGACCCTGGAGCTGGTTCTGGAGGATACATGGAAAGCTGCCAGGCAGGAAAGGCTAGGAGATGAGGAAGTGTTCCAAGCAGAAGGAACTAGCTATACCAAGACATGGAGACTGGAAAAGGCAGACATGTCCAGGATATGGTCAAGTTCTATCACTGACTAATTATTTAATTCTATTTTAAAAAAGGCAGTCATCTGCCATGTTCCTATACAGTAATATTTTAGTACATGTGTTATCCTTTTTGTGACTGATTAAATTATAAACACATACATACATTCTCATATTTCACATAAAAGGGACTTCATGAAGAGGATGTTTTTAGTATTAATTAGAAATTACATTGTTGAGGACTTCTACTTCCAGTTTTGATATAATGAGAGGAATGGGGTTTTCCTTCCCACCTTAAACAAGAAAACTAGATAAAATATATGAAACAACAGTTTTCAGACACTGGACAACAGGTAGTGAAGGACTGTGATGGCAGAAAGAAAGAAAACGAGGTAAACTCTATTATTGCTCTATTATTGTCTGGTGGCAATTTCCAGACTGAAGTAAGAAGGCAGTTAAAACCCAATGGTATGGACAATTACATTAAATGTAAGTGGTCTAAATAGCAATTAAAACAGATTGTCAGATTGCATTTTAAAAAGCAAGACAACTATATGCTACCTATAAGAAACCTACTTTATCTGTCTACAAAGTAACAGACAGATTGAAAGGACAGAAAAAGTTATTCCAGGAAAACACTAACCAAAAGGAAGTCAGAGTGAGTATATTAATATTTGTTTTAGTCTTCTATTGTTGCTATAACAAATTACAACAAATTTAGCAGCTTAAAACAATAAAAATTTATTATCTCACAGTTGTGTATGTCAGAAGTCCAGACAGGCTTGGTTGGTTTCTCTGCTCAGAGTCTCATAACTGAAATCAAGATGTCAGTTGGCTGGGCTCTTCTCAGGAGACTCTGGGAAGAATCTGCTTCCAAGTTCATTCAGATTGTTGGCAATCTGGTTTCCTGTAGCTGTAGGACTGAGATCTCAGTTTCTTTGCTGGCTGTCAGCTAGGGGCTGCCCTTAGCTTCTAGAGTTCTCTCTCTGATCACTGCACATAGGCCTTTACATCTCAAAGCCAGCAACAGCATACTGAATCTTTCTCATACTTCTGACTTCTCCTTCTGCCACATTGCTTCTGCTTCCAGAGAAAGGTCTATGCTTTTAAGAGCTCATGTGATTTGACTGGGTCCACATGGATAATCCAGGACAATAAACTTCACAACTGTGATAGGCAGAATTCTAAAGATGTTCCCCAAGATTCCTCTCCTCAATTATTCAATCAAACACTAATCTGTACTATCATGAAAGGACTTTGCAGATGGAATTATGGTTACTAATCAGCTGACCTTAAAATAGGGAGATTATCCTGGATTACCCAGGTGTGTCCAGTGTAATCATATGAAAACAGAAGAGGAAGGCATACAAGCAAGTCAGAGAGATGTGGCAGAAGAGCAGAGATGAGGCAGAAGGGGAAGTCAGAGAGATTCCAAAAGTGAGAAGAACTCAACCTGCCTTTGCTGGCTTTGAAGACAGAGGAAGGGAGTCACAAGCCAAGGAATGCAAGCAGACTCTAGAAGTTGAGAATGACTCCTGGCTGACTGCCAGCATGGAAATGGGGTCATTAGCCCTACAATCACAAGGAACTAAATTCTGACAATAACCCAAATGAGTTTGGAAGAAGGTTAATCTCCAGAGCCTCAAGAAAGGGACACAGTCCTGCCAACACCTTGATTCCAGCCTTGTGAAACTCTAAGCAGAAGATCCAACTGAGCCATGCTGTACCTGTACTTCTGACCCACAGAACTATGAGATAATAAGTTTGTGTAGTTATAAGACACTAAGTCTGTGGTAATTTGCCATGGAAGCAAAAGAAACTAATATGGTAACTTTAAAAACATCTGCAAAATCCCCATTACCATGTAACATAACATATTTACAGGTTTCAGGGCTTAAGGACCTGGATATCTTTGGAGGAACCATCCTGCCTACTGCAACATAAGACAAGATATGTTTTTGAACAAGGAATATTACCAGGCACAAACAGGGGCATTCATAATGATAAAGAGGTATTTGTCACAGGAGGATCTGGCAACCATAAATATTTATGTACCTAATAACAAAGCTTCAAAATATGTATAGAAAATATCAATAATTAAAATATTAAGGAGAAACAGAAAAATCCATAATTATTATTGGAAATTAACACTTCTCTCTCAGCAACTGATAGAAAACATAGAAAATTACTAAGGATATACAAGCCCATAATAACAATATCAACCAACATGACCTAAATGAAATCGATAAAGCATTCCTCACAATACAGCAGAATACAAATTCAAGTGCAAATTCAAGTGCACATGGACCATTCACCAAGACAGAAAATTCTGGGCTATTAAACAAGCCTCAACAAGTGTGAAAGGGTCAAAATCATATAAAGTAAATCTCTAAGCATAATGAGGTTAAACTAAAAATCAACAACATAAAGATATTTGGAAAATTATCAAAATACTTGCAAATTAAACAATACTCTCCTAAATAATCCATAGGTAAAAGAAAAAAAAAAACACAAGGAAAAATTTTTTAAAAAATTCTGGACTTAATGGAAGTGAAAACACAAACATACCAAACTATGTGAGCTATAGCTAAAGCAATACATAAGGGGAATTTATAACATCACATGCTTAGTAGAAAAGATCTCAAGTCAATGACCTGTGATTCACTTTAAGACACTAGGAAGAGAAGGAACTTTTAAAAAAACAAATGGAAGGAAATAATAGATATACACACAAAAATCAATGAAAAGTAGTAGAAATATATTAGAGAAAAATCAATGAAGTGAAAAGCTGGTTCTTTGAAAAGATCAAGAAAACTGGTAAATTTATAGCTAGCGTGCTCAGGGAAAAAACAAGTAGACATAAATTATCAATATCAGGAATTAAAGCAGGGACATCACTACAAGTCCTAGAAACATTACAGGGATTAGAAGGGGATATTATGAACAACTTTATACAAGGAAATTTCTTGAAATAAAGACATTTATCAAAGTTCACATGAGAAGAAATACTTTCATATACCTTTATTTATTAAACAAACTGAAACTGTAGTTGGAATCCATCTTACAAAGAAAGTGTCAGGCCCAGACAAAACCTACCAAACACTTAAGGAAGAAATAGCACCAATTTTTCACAAACTCTTGGAGAAAATATGAGAGTGGAACATTTTCCAATTTATTTTGTGAAGCCAGCATTACCCTAATACCCAAACCTGACCAAGAAAGAAAACTACAAACCAATATCCTTCATGAAGACAGATATAAAGTCCCTAAAAATAGCAAATCAATTCCAACAACATATAAAAAGGATATCACATTATGACTAAGTGTGGTTTAGCCAGGATTGCACGTTTGGCTTTACATTTGAAATCAATTAATGTAATTCACTGTTTAACAGAATGAAAAAGAGAAGCCATATGATTATCTCAACAGATCCAGAAAAAAAAATCTGACATAATTCACTAATCATTCAAGATAAAAGCTCTAAACAAATTAGGAATAGAAGGGTATCTATATAAAAAACCTCGTTAAAAATGCTTAACGGTGAAAGACTAAATATTTTCCCCCTAAGATTTGAAACAAGGCAACTATGCCCACTTCAATACATCTATTCAACATTGTATGGAGGTCCTAGCCACAAAAATAACACAAGAAAAAGAAAGAAAATGGATCAAGATTTGAAAGGAAGAAGTAAATCTGATGTCTGCAGGCAAAATGACTGTCTATGTAGAAAATCCTAAGTATTCTACCAAAAAAGCTACTAAATCTAAAAAGTGAATTTAGCAAAGTTGCAGGATACAAGATAAATATATCAAAAAATTACTACATTTCTATATGCTAACGATGAGAAAATGGACACTGAATTTAAAAAAAACTATCATTTACTGCAACTTACCTAGATATCTAATAATATTTAAAATTAAAAGTTTATGGAAAAAATTACCATTTACAACAGTATCAAAACATGAAATACTTCAAGATAAATTTAATAAAATATGTGCAAGACTTATACTCTGAAACCTAACAAACACTACCAAAAACAAAAGAGATCTAAATAAGTGGAGAGATACCATTTTTATAGATGAGAAAATTCAATATTGTTAAACTTTACATTCTCTATTAGTTTCCTATGGTTGCTATAACAAATTACCATGAATTTGGTGGTTTAAAACATACACATTTATTCTCTTATGGTTCTGGAGGCCAGAGGTCCAAAATGGGGTTCACTAGGTAACTAAGTCTGGAGACTAGGGAAGAATCCATTGCTTGCCGTTCCCAGTTTCTAGAGCTACACTACTTGCACTCCTTGGGCCCCTTTCTCCATCACCAAAATAAGAAGTACAGCATCTTCAAATATCTTTGTCTGCTTCAATCACACTGCCTTCTCCTCTTAAAAATATCTCCTTCCCTCTCATATGCAAACCCATAAATGCATTTAGGGCCCCAGTTGGATAATCCAGGATAGTCTTCCCATCTGAAGATCTTTAACTTAATCACATCTTTTGCTATACAAGGTAATAGTCACCTTTTTTGCCATAGAAGGTAACACTCATAGGAAGTAGGTATCTTTGAGGAACATTACTTAGCCTACACTCATCAAATTATTCTAAAGATTCAATGCATGTAGTCCCTTCCATTTGTTTATTTTTGCTTGTTTCTCCTACTTGAAGGGGACATATCCAAAAAAATATTGCTAAGACTGATGTCAGGGTGCATACCACCTATGTTTTCTTCTAGGAGTTTTATGGTTTCAGGTCTTACATTTAAGTCTTTAATCCACAGTGAGTTCATTTGTGTATATGGTATGAGAAAGTAGTCCAGTTTGGTATCAGCTCACACGTGTCAGAGTGGCTATCATCAAAAAGACAAGAAATAACAAGGTTGGTGAGGATGTGGAGAAAAGAGAACCCTCACGCACTGTTGGCAGAAACGTAAATTGGTGCAGCGACTATGGAAAACAGTATGAAGGTTCCTCAAAAAATTAAAAATAGAACTAACATATGATTCAGCAATTCCACTCCTGGGGATTTATCCAAATAAAATGAAAACACTAATTTGAAAAGATATGTGCATACCACCTGACAGGGCCTGCCAGCCATATCTGGGCTACAATGTTGGCATTATTTGAGGTGGCAGGCAGGATGCCTACCTTCTGTTGTCTTTGGGTGAGTGTCTGAGCCAGCCAAGGAGAGGTTGGATGACTGAGAAACAAGGGATTCTTTTGGTTAAACTGAAAACTTCATTTGGGAACCAAAAATCTTAAATAATCTTTTGGACTTTGAGCCACATATTTCCCCTGAAGAGTAATGTGTTTTTTTCCAGCAAAATTTTGTTGACGGTTATGTTATTAAGGAATGAACTGAGATGAATATGTGGAAATGTTATTTAATGGCATATTGTCCTAAAAATCTGAAGACCTGCAGGAGATTTAAAAATCCCAACCCTTGTTACAACTTTTTAAAAGATTGTGAAATTATCAAAATGCACATGAATCAAGTTTTAATATACTGTATGATGGGTGGGTGAGGCTGTCCATTGTACCATTTCTTTCTTTGAATTCTCAGGCATGGTTTGGCAGTGCAAGAACTCTGTAACATTAACAAATTCAATAAAGTAAATATACAGAAAAAAAAAAGAAAAGATATATGCACCTCTATGTTCATTGCAGCCTTATTTACAATAGCCAAGGTATGCAAACAACCTAAGTGTCCAATAGATGACTGTTTAGACGATATGGGGTGGGTGGGTGGGTGTGTGTGTGTGTGTGTGTGTGTGTGTGTGTGTGTGTGTGTGTGTGTGTGATGGAGTATTACTCAGCCATAAAAAAGAATTAAATCTTGCCATTTGTGACAATATGGATGAACCTAGAGGGTATTAGGCTAAGTGAAATAAGTATGACAAAGAAAGCCAAATACTACATAACTTCACTTATATGTGGACTCTAAAAAACAAAACAAATGAACAAACATGACAAAACAGAAATAGTCATAGATACAGAGAACAACAGGTGGTTGCCAGAGGGGAGGCAGAGAGAGGAGACAAATAGGTGAGGGAGATTAAAAAGTATAACTTCCAGCTACAAAATGAGTCATGGGTATGAAATGTACAGTGTGGGGATATAATAAAAAATAATGTAATATTTTTGTATGGTGACAGATGGTAACTAGGCTTATTGTGGTGATCATTTAAAAATGTATAGAAATATTGAATCACTATGTTGTGCACCAGGAACATAGTGTTGTAGGTCAATTACACCTCAGAAACAAACTGATAGAAAAGATCAGATCTGTGGTTACCAGAGGGGGAGAGGGGAGGGGGAATTGGATGAAGGTAGGCAAAAGACAGAAACACCCTGTTATAATTACTAGAGATGTATTGTACAACACGATAAATATAACTAACACTGTCGTATGTTATATATGAAAGTTGTTAAGAGAATAAATTTTAAGAGCTCTCATCAAAAGGAAAAATATATTTTTTCTTTTTCTTTTATTTTGTATTTCTATAAGATGAATGTTCACTAAACTTACTGTGGTAATTATTTCATGATGTAGGTAAGTCAAATCATTATGCTATATACCCCAAATTTATACAGTGATGTCAACTATATCTCAATAAAACTGGAAGAAAAAAAAAACCCTTGCAATACCTGAAAAGCGCAATCAAGCAAAATGCAATAAAACAAGGTATGCCTATATGCATTTAAGGTTTCATCATGTGTTTTCATGGCTCAACAGTTCATTTCCTTTTAGTGTAAAACAATATTCCATTGAATGTACCGCAGTTCATTTATCCATTCACCCACTGAGGGACATCTTGGTTGCTTCCAAGTTTTGGCAATTATGAATAAAGCTGCTATAAATATATAGAGAAAAAAAAGATTCAATGCAATCTCGATGAAAATCTAAGCAGTCTCTTCCAGAGAAACTGACATACTGATTCTAAAAATTATATATGAAAATGCAAAGGACCTAGAATGGGCCTAGCAATTGTGAGAAAGAACAAAGTTGGAGAACCTACATGACATGCTTATACTACAGGATTTCATGGCTTACTGTAAGAGCTACAGTAATGAAGACAATGTAGTATTAGCATCAGGAGAGACACAGACAACAGAACAGAGTCCAAAACCATACCCATACACACGTGGTCAGTTAATTTTTAACAAAGGTGGCAAGGCCATTCAACAGAGAAAGAACTGTCACTTAAGCCTCACAGCAACTCTCTGAAAGAGGTACTTTCACTATTCCCATTTTACAGATGACAAATGAAGCTTAGATGTTAAAAAACTTGTCCAAGCAGCTAGCAGCAGCTCAGAGAGCTGGGATTCAAACTAAGACCTATTTGACTCCAAAGTCCTTTTAATTGAGTACTATATAATACTGACTTTATACTAATAATTCAACATTCTTGGAAAAGCATCTGGATAGACACTGAGGATTAACAGAGAGCTCCAGCAGGGAGGATTAAGGACAGTCTTTATACTCTTGTTTATGATTGCTGATTTTTCTGCAAGGTACATGTACTACTTCTGTATTATGAAAAACAAGAAAAGAAATTTCAATTGGAAAAAAAGGAGGAGTTTAAGATGAGACCCACAAAATCCAACTCAGAGGCAAACCTCCAAGAGTATAAACTATAGTGGGAGGACCATCAGATCTGGAGACGTTGCTAATTAGAGTATCTAGATAGCCTTTTTGTGTCGTAGTATTCTCCCCTATAAAATCAGGGTAATATGTACCCCATAAGGTGGTTGTGAATATAAGATAATGAATATGAAAAGTGCTTTGTGTAAAGCATTAAATAAGTGGTTCCCAAAATTTTTTGTATCAGGACTCCTTTATACTCTTAAAAATGATTGAGGACTCCAAAGAGCTTTGTTTACATGGGTTATACCTATTGCTATTTACTGTATCAGATTTTAAAACTGTTATTTAAAAATATCTATTACTTCATTAAAAATAACAATAATAAACACACTACATATTAATTTTAATGGAAAAAACCTATTTTCCATAATTGTCTTTAGAGTGTTGCAATTTTTTTTCAATGTCTGGCTTCGTAGCAGACACCTAGATTATAATATCTACATCTGCAATCATTCTGCACCAATAAGTTGTCTGGGTTCAAACATATGAAGAAAATCTGGCATCACAGAGATATGTATTCAGGAAAGAACTGAGTACTTTAGTTGCTCTCTCAGATAACGCTGGATATTTTTCTTCGATAGGACACCAAAACTCAACATGTGGTAGTTCCTTGAAGGTTAACTGTGATGTGGAATCTGAAACCCTATCAATGAACTTTTTGTAGTTGGCTACATTAAAATCCACTGGTCTCTCTTGCACTTTGAATGACTCTATTCCTGCATGATTATAATGCCATGTAAGTCGACCACAAGATATTTGTTCCCTGAGTAATGAAGTTCTTTCAAATGCCAACACATTTCACTATACAATAGCAACAAAAAATCAAGTTAGTTATTATCATAACTCACTTCATCAGAAATATTTTAAGCTTTGGGAGGCTGTCAAGCTCATGGTGGTGAATACAACTTTACAAAAATTCTGATTTTCCCTTGAGTGCACACATTTTACCATTTGCAAAAAACACCATCAGCTGTTTTCCTTGAAGTGACAGGTTCACTTGCATTTTTGAGCAAATGTCTGCCAAATACCCTACAACGATTAGCCACAGTCTTGTCTGTTAGTTGTCCTTCCAGGTAAAAATGGTGTTCCATGGAAAAAGCAGCTTGCAACTCAGGCACACAAGTGTTTTCCCTTGAGTTAACCACCGTACTTCAATATACAACAGTATACAGCAGACAGCCTGTATGCATTCTTCCTAAATCGTCACACAGAATATTAAAATAGCTGTGTACTTCAGGGTCAAGATTTAATGAGACTGGTATTTTTTTTCCGCTTTGTTCAGGACATTCTTAAATGAAGCTGACTTTTTTTTAACTGCAGGTATATTGTGTGTGAAGCAGCCAATGACTACCAGATCTGTACTCTGGGGCCAGGAGCTCACCCACCACTCCTGTGCACCATCAGTGCCAATACCAACCCAGAGAAAGAGGCAAAGAACGTCTCAGCATTATTATGAAAATAGTTCTGACCTCGCAGACCCCTGGAAAGGTTCTTAAGGCCCCAAGGGGGTCTGTGAAAAGAGGTTTCATAACTGCTGCACTACATACATGTTAGTTATGATTATTCACACTCAAAACCAGGGGGAGACTTTTACAAGCTGCTACAAAGAAAAAGAGAGCTACCACTGAAATATGCCAAGAGAAGAATGACTTTATTCCTAGACTTTGGAGAAGAAAAGGGCTTGAGGGGGATTCACAAACTAATAGTAATGGAGTGATCGCCACAGACAGAGAAAGTAACCACTTGAGAGGGGCATATCACAAAATGGAGAAAATCAGAACCAATCTGTCAACCAAAGCCCAGGCAACACGTATCAATGGGCTAGGAAACAGAAAGAATATTTAAAACAAGTAAGTGGATTGGAACATTAACAAATGCAAGGACAATGATAAACATAGGTTTCACAGGTAAATTAGATGTGTCAAGGCAAAATTTTTCTAAAGGAGGTTCAGACCATAAACAAAAAACATGAGGTGGGGGGCAGTAAGCCCTATAAGCTAAATTCATTATCTTCCCTAAAAGAGTTCTCTTATTTAACAGAAGAAAAGAGTAGTAGAAATAATGAAAATTAAAATGTTGGAAAAGTGAATATTTTATAAGTTTTGACATAATTTAAAGGGAAATTGAGTTCTGGGTCTATTACATAAAGAATGAAAAACAGAAAGGAAACAAGATGAACTTACAAAAAGGACAAATAATAGTACAAAGTACAACTCCTTCAAACACTGGTGTTGGAAAAATGTAAATAGGATGAAGTGCTCTGGTATTAGTATTCTATCACTGTCATACAAAATTATCATCAACTTACTGGCTTAAAAAGCACAAACATTATCTTTACAGTTCTGAATGTCGAAAGTCATTCAGGGACCCATTTCAGGGTCTCACTGGGCTAAAATCAAGTTGTCATCAGGGCTGTGATCCTTCTGGAGGCTCTAGGAGAGAAGGTTTCCCTGTCTTACCTGCTTCTAAAGGCTGCCTCATAGCCTTTGGTTCAAAACCCCTTGCTCTAGTTTCAAAGCTCCTCACACTCACTCTGACCTCCACTTCTGCCTCCCTCTTCCCTATGTAAACCCAGCCAAAGAATCCAGAATCCTCCCTATTTTCAGGTCAGCTGACTAGCAACCTTAATTCCAGCTGCTAGCTTAATTTCCCTTTACCACATAATGGAACACATTCCCAGGTTCCAAGGATTAGGGTTTCAGCATGGGGCGGGGTGGGGGGAGGTTATTATTCTGCCCACCACAGGCCTAAAATAAGAAAGATTACTTACTGGATGAAAACATAAAACCTAAATCTGTTGTAATTAAGAGTCACACTTGTAACCAATGTCAAAATTCAAAGCAACTACAAGAAAGGAAATGGCCCAGGTTTATCATGACTGAGTAAGGACAAGAGAAGAAGTTTACTAGTACAGTAATTTGATAATTAGATTTCAAAGCAAAAAGTATTAAAATGACTAATAAAGAAAATCTAAATAATGAAAACCTAACAACATAGCCACAGAATATGGAAGTAATCTGACAATTTTTCTTTTAAAAATATACAGAGATATTTTCACTGTGGGCTTCTAAATGCTACTATTAAATCATAACAGATAAAGTAGACAAAGTTCCTAAGGAAATGAACAGTAGAGTAGATAAAAATAGCAGGGTTCTATCGAGAGAATTAAGTAGCAGAACAAAAAAAAAAATGCTTTCTTTACATGCATTCAGATTTTTCAAGAGGGAAAAAAGGATCATGGGGTACCAATATACAATACATACAAATCTAACTTAAAATTTTAAAAGCTGAGTGCCTGCGATGTGTGGGATATATAAACAGTCTCTTCCCTGGAGATGCTCAAAGACTAACAGGAGCAAAGGGGAATTGTCCATAAAAAAGTAACTATATATCACAGTAAACTGGGACATGGAAGATTCATTCCCTGGGAGGGCTGGGAAGGGAGGTGGGGTTTTCGGAATAGGGAATTCCAGATAAAGGAGATAAGATTTTTTAAAGCATGAGACAGTCTTCCACATTCCAGGAGACTGGAACACACAAAGTACATTCTCTAAGTCTTGTGGGGTGGAATGCTGGGGAGACAGGAAAAAAGGCATCAGAGGAAATAAGGAAAAGCTAGAATGAGGTAAGAAGGTAGGGGAATTTGAATGTCAAAGTAAAGTCCTTGGAATTTATTAATAGGCAATAGAGATTTTCACCAAAGACTTTCTGAGCAAAAGAGTGAGAGAAGGTATAGAAGTCTGTGTAAGGTAGACTGTAATTGGTAGAGACTGGAGGCAGAAATTCTATACAAGTCGTAATAAACTGACAAAAATCAAATGAAACTTGCCTAACCATATGGAGCTTTTTCAATAGTCACAGGTTAAGCAGTGTAGTAGAGTTGAAGAGAGTATTTGTGCAACTTTATTTGAACCTCAGGTTCCTCGTGAGCAAAATGCAGATAATACTACCTCTACCAGGCAATGCTGAGGTAAGGATTAAATAACTTATCAGGAAGCACTCACTGCAGGGCTTGGGGCCAAGCAGGTAATATTCAATAAACATTAGCTTCCTTCCTTAGATAATGACTAAATCAAAGATGAAACAGAACACTATTACAGAATATTTAAAATACTACTAAAACACAACTGAAACATCAAAACACCTGGGCTGCTGCCAAAGCAAAGCTCAGAGAAAATGTATCCACTCCAAAACAGTAAATAAAAGCAAAAAAGAAAAGAAATAAAGAGACAAAAGGAAAACCAGTGAACCGAGTTTCTATCTGAGAAATTTAGGGGGGAAAAAAAAAAACCAAAGGAGTCAAAATATGGAAACAATAAAAGTAAAAGTAGAAATATAGATACAAAAATGAAATCAACAAGTAACATGAACAGCTGGCTCTTTGAAAAAAAAAATGAACTCTAGAGTCAATCAAATAAAACAAACTAATACAATCAGAAATTGTAAAAGGTGTAATTTATACACATTTTTAATTGAGGGAAGAATAGTCTCTCAACTATACCAATACATTTTAAAGCCAACTGAAAAAGATGACTACATATAAAATAGGAAATTCCAAACCTGACTGGCAAGAAGAGAGTATGATGCAGCAGCAACAATGATAAGAACATTTTTAAAAAATCACAGTCAAATCTTAAACTACTTTCAGTTACTTTTCAAGAAACATTCCGACCAGAGTCCAAGTATAAAAATAGACTTTGCTTAATTCTCCACAAACCAGCAAATGCAGGTTTCAATGAATATTCTGGCAACAAACCACTACTTGCTAAATTTCACTTTTCCAATCATATCTTTAAAATGGATTTACCCACCCTCATTTGAATCTGTAATGCCAGTACAAGGTCACTAAGTAGTGTCACATGGGTCAAACTACAAAGCTAGTGTTCTCTCTGGAATGTACATGGAGCTTTCTGCTTGAGGCTCAAATTCCCTCTCTCCACTTTGGGGGGAAATTGATCTAGGAAGGGAGGGAATAACCTAGCAAAGAGATGACACTGTGAGTGTAAAAGTTCCAGTATCTTGTTTTCTACAAGTCAAAAGAATGCAACTGGACTCTTTTTAGACCCAGTGAAGGCTGCTGGTTTTAACTGGAGCAGGCACATATGCACACACACATGCTCTGGGTGACACATCCCTGTGAGCACCTCTCTGTCTACAACTTCCGAGAATGGCTTCAATTGACAAACTGCTAACTGACACTCTCCTAACCCTTTAAAGGAACTGCACCTCTTATACTAAGCAGAACCTTATTGACAAAATTTAAAGTCATTTAGTGGCAATTTTAACTGGTTTTATTAAGATAAAATATGTTTAAGAGCATCTAATCAGTAAATATAAGAAAGCACAAAGGCCAAATAAAAACAAAGCACTGTCAAGGAGGACTGGAAAGATCCGAGGCCGGTGGAGACTGTGTATCAGCTGTGTGGTTGTGGGTGGGTCACTTTCTCCTTAAGCCTGTCTCCACACTGGACCATACATCAGTTCATTAAGGTAAGGGGATATGAAAGCCCTGTGTAAATTATGGTGTAAATGATCAATTTTACCTATTTTAGTTGCTACCAGTATTATAAACAAGCTGTAACAATCTCACTTAGCAATCATTTTTCTCACTATGAGGGCACAGCTGACAAAGTACGAGTCATCGGTTATAAAGAGCCTATCTCCAGGGTTCAGTTCAAGGCTTTCCTCTTCAATTCTAGTCTCCTCGCACAGGCACAGCCTATAATCAGGCAAGGCAGTTAGAAACCCCAAGCTCAATACTGGGAAGCTTAACTCCCAGAGTCCTAAGAACCCATCTAAAACTCCTCCAATCCGCTCTCTCTCCCCTACAACACAGAGTTCCTAATGGTTCATGTTTATCTGTCCTCAACATCCACTCATTCAGCACATTTATTAAACACTTCACTATCCTGGCCTTTGCAGAACTCACAGCAAAGAAAAATACGTGTGTAATTATCACGTAATGAGAATACCTTTTTGAAACCAGAAATTATGAATTCAAATGAGACTTGTCTCCTTTAAACAGTCCTCCTGGGAGGCAATGCACTAATTCCACTTCACTGCTCAAACCATCTTTGAAGCTTTCCTCCTGGAGTCGCCTTGAGAGCCTGCAGTCTGTTCTTTTGAATATCCTCAGTGGTGCCAAATCTTCACTGAGAGTGGATTTTTGGAAACGGCCAAAAGCCAGTTGGAGCCAAGTTTAGTGAACAGGATGTGTGATCAAACTAGGTGGCACTATTTTGGTTCAAAAATGATATATGATTATAAAGCAATGAGACAGATTTTCTTATATGATTGGCTTCAAAGGAAATTTCAGGTGAGTAACAAGGAATATGAGCAATGGAATAGGTATATATATTTATCTTCTCCTAAGTAACTGCTTTGAAACATAATACCCATTTGGATGTGTAGGCTTAGATACAAGGTGTGCTTTGTTTAATTGCAACTCATAAATAAAAGACTCCCTAGTATACTGGACCTACTGTGTCATGGGGAGGGGGTCACTAAATCAGAGAGGGGGCATGGCAGACGGGAACGAGCACAGGCTTCAGAAGGAGATCGACTTACCTTAGAGTACTGACTTGGACCTCCACCGCCTGTGTGACTTTGGGGAAGTCACAAGCTAAGACTCTGTAAAACAAGGCCGATGAACTCACAGGGTTGCGGCCAAGATTCAAGATAATAGATACAAAGCACCAACACTGCGCCTGGTATGTGCTGGGTGCCCCGTAAGTCACAGCTGTTATTAATAATAACCTAAGTGTAATCAAGAGGTTTCTCTTACCATAGGTAGTTTGAGATGGCAGAACAACAGAGAAATGGACATTTGGGTGGTGAACAGTCCACTAACAGTACCACATACACTCACTACCGATGGATCTGGCGCCTGCTTTTTTAAAAAAAAAAAAAACAGTAATATGGAAATAATATTTGCAGTAATTGTTAACACTGCATGTAGCATTTGTAAGTCACATGACAAGCGTGGCCTGCAGCGCTCCTACCACACTGCCCTTTCACCACTGTCTAACACACCAGGCTCTCCCATGGCCCTGTGCCTCTGCATACTCTGGCCCTCCCAAGACGCCTTTCCTGCCCTCTGGTCTGACAAGTCTACAATTATATCTTTTAAAATCAAGCTGCGCAACCTCCCTGTCTGCGCAAGACAGAATCAGTGGCTCTGCCCCTTGTTCTCCCACAGAATTTGGTACCTATCTCTGAAATGCCTCATCCTGTGCTGAATTCTAATTTGTTTCCATTTCTGCTTCTTCTTCTGGCCGTAAGCATGGAGAGGGATCATACCCCATTTACTCTCAGACTTAGAGCACCCAGCACCTCTCTTGGCACACAGTGGGGAGCAGGGAGATGTCTGGTGAATGAATGCTTTAAATATACTTTCCAAACAACTGTTAAAGGCCCGGTAGCTGCCTTTTGTTAACAATTACCAGCAATCATATTCATTTTCCTTAACTTCAAGAAAGAGACAAGATAACTTACACAGACTCCAGAAAGGCTTTGGAATTTACAGCATATAGAAGTTTCTAAAAGCGACTGACCTCGGCCCTCCATGCCCACATGACAGAGCAGTGTTCCTCAGCCTCTGTCCCAGTCCAGGACACCCACAGGATGTACCACACTCTGTCAGGAGCTCAGTGTGGCCGACTCAGAAGTCCTAGCAGAGTTTTCACAGCCTTACAGCCTTCGAGCACTGCCTGGCTACCAAGGCTGAAGGCCTTCTCTGAGCCGGCAACTCCACAAGGTAGCAGAAAACCCCAAGGCTCCGTGGTGGGGGCAGGGTGCTGGCTTAGTGCCACCTACTCCCAGATCCCTACCTCCCAGGAACACCGTGGAATCAGTCTGTCAATTCTGTATACTTCTGACAGCTTGCCTATTCAATATATAGGGCTCCCCAGCTGTTAGAAAGCCTTGGACATTCGGGGAAGGATTTGGTGGGTCCAGTGTGTCTGTTTCAGCAACCCTTAACCTATGTAATTAAAAAGAAGTTCATGATCAACCAGTTCTGTGCCAGAGGGTCAGCTGGCAGTCCAGTGCATCTGAGTGTTGACACTTGTGAATCATTCTATCACTGCAGTTTTCCAGAGCCTTGGCAATACTGTGGCAGATACAGACTCACCAAGATCAAAAGGTTGGAAAGGAGATCTGGAGCCATGGCTCATGCCTTAGGAGCCACCAAACCATGATAGTGACTATCCCTGTGACATACATAATCTGCAAAATAAAGGCAGCCACGTTCTGCCTTAGAGTCATGGTGTTTCTCATCTCTCCAAGATGACGGCTGCATTCTGAAGGAGGGAAGAGGGCAAGAGGAAAGACAACCAGGCTGCAGAGCACCAGGAAAGCAGTGACTGAAAGAAGCAGCTCTAGATTTCTTATAAGCTCCAGAGAGCCATTCATTCATTCATTCATTCCACAAATATTTTTTGAGCCAGGCACTATTAGTTCAGGAATGCAGGACACCATAATGAACAGAGTCATGGCCCTGCCCCTATGGAGCTTGTAGTTTAGTAGGGGAGACAGGCATTAATCACACAAGCACACAGACAAATATACGAGTACACATGAGTGTATGAGGGAGGAGGAGTAAGGCATACTACACAGAATGTACAAACAGGGATCAGTGGACCCAGTCGGGGAAGTCAGAAAAGCTTCGCTCAGCAAGTAACAAGTGAGCTGCGATCTCAAGGAGAAACAGGAGTTAACTAGGTGAGGAGGAAAGAGAGAGGGAAATATTCCTGGCAAAGAGAACAATATGTGCCAAGGTGCTGGGGTCAGAGGGAGGTGTTGAACTGGCTCTGGATTCGAGGCAGGGAGCAAGGCAGCAGCACCAAGGTTTGAGGCCCTGGCGCAAGGTGTCCTCCAGTCTATATTCCTCTGTTTGCTCCCTAGCTGTCTGGAAGGTTCTCCCCAGCACTGAACGAGACTAAAGAATAAAGAACAATGTCAAAAACTAGGTGTGCCCACCAGACGTGACACCCCAGCAGCTAAAAACTCGACCCTTCCAGTATTAGCTGGCCACTGTCTTAGCAGTCACCACCGTCAGGTAACCCTGCCCACTCCCACTGACCCACACTGCATCAGGAAAATGGCATCCTAGAAAACATGTTTAAACTTTTCAGAGAGATGTGCATTTCAATCCCAATCGAATTAATGTGGTGATAAATATGTCGATGTTTACTATAAACCTGTTTCAATACCTAATATTTAATTGTAATTTTCATGTACAAATTTTTTTCTGGGGGGAAGCTACAGGAAAAAATGGTTAAGGGTGTTATCTGTGCAGCACTATTTTGCTTTGGCAGCGCTGTTAGCCAGTTTGATCACTCCAGGCAGTTCTTTGTGGCTTCGAAATTATCTGTCACCTTGCAAAAGAGTCCTGGGACTTTCTATTTGTAAATCAATCATTAATTTGCCCTCCCTATCCTGCTGAGAGATTATACTCATTCTACAGATAAAGCAGACAGATAAGTGAGTGGCCCAAGGACACAAAATAATTCAGCTTTTACTTATCTTTCTTATCTCCATCACCAAACAATGGAGATACACAAGGCCCATCCAACTCCAGCAACAACCCTACTACCCTGAAGCCCAATACTAACCCCTAGGAGCAGCAGAGGAAGGGCTACAGTTAGTCCTCCGTTAACCTGCTCTCCACCAGCTCCTCTATGCAGAGTGCCTTCGAGGCCAACAATAATGACTGCACTGTGATTGGGACACTGGCACTCCACACTAGAATGTGAATTCGGCAGTGCTCAAAGAGGAATAAGAGCACCCAGGAAGTCACAGTGGCTTGTAGCCTAAAGTGCCACTGTCCCTAAGGAGACTGCACCCCCCAAACACACACACACACACACGCATTCTCCCTCTTCAGACTTTCATCCCCCACAAGCAGCCCAAACAGCTGGTCTCCACGGGGCCCCCACAGTACAATACTGCACGTTGCTGTAAGTCATCTATTTACCTGCCCTCTCTACCCAGACGCTGGGACCTCCCAGCATCTGAAGCACCCAGCATGGGACCTAGCACAGAAAGGGTTACTGAGTGCATGGCTTCCAGCAGCAAATAAGGGAGAGAGGCACCCCCTTCACAGAGCAGTGGACTTAAGAGATCAGCTAGGCCAACTCCTTATTTTTCAGATGAGCAGAGAATCACCCAGTTACATATGGCCTGGTCTCCGATCTAGGTCTTTTGGCTCAGTTTAGTCCCACCAACATTTTCTGAGTGCCTATTTTGTGTCAGACACAGTGGGAGCTGCTGGGAATAGAGATGTGAGCAGGAGTGGGTCTCTCCTCTAGGGAGCTCGCAGCCTGGGGAAGAGAACAGTTACAGAACACTTGGGCAAGTGCAAGGACAGACGCTTGATTCCTTAGCCAGAGTTCCTTCCACCCTGTCCACTGGATAGTCCTCATCTGGGAAAGAGGACAGCAATATCTGACTTCCTGCAAGGAAACTCAGAGTTAAGACTGAGGAGAAAACGCGTACGGAAAATTGTCAGGTTCACCCCCAAAAGGCGTTATGTAAGGTACTGCCATACCCTGACACCGACTCCAAGGATTCAACAATGTTTCAGATGCCCGTTCGACAAAAAAGCAAACAAGTGAGGGATGGGCAGACGTCCAAGGAAAACCTCAAGGGCTGAGAGGAACTGGAGGAAACAGCTGGGGCGGGGATAGGGGTGTCGGGTCAAGTGAACCGGCCCTGGCAGGGGGAACGGAGGCAGGCAGCAGCGGGGTGCCAGAAGATGGGACGGAGAGAGGGAAGTTGGGACAGCGACGAGGGAGGGCAAGCGGAGGGGCACGGGGGCCCGCGGGGCGGGGGGCTGCGGCCCGGAGGTTCTCGATGGCCCGGCGGGCCGGGGACTCCAGGCAGCGGGCGCGGGAGGGGGAAGCGGGCCGGCACCGAGGTCGATTGCTTTCCCGGAGAGCCGCTGGCACCCTCGGGGAGGCTCGGGCGGGCGCCCGGGGCCGCGGCCGCCCCAGCCGCCCGCTGCAGCATCCCGCCCGCCGCGCCTCCCCAGAGCTGGGCCGGCCGCGCCTCACCTCGGGTTGAAGTCCTGGAAGAGGCCCCTCAGGTTCATGGCGGAGAACTTCACCGCCGCGTCCTCCTCCGCCCCCGCCCCCCGCGCCGCGCAGCCTGCGCGTTACAGCGGGTTCATGGTGCCAGCGCGAGCCGCGTCCGCCGCCGCCGCCGCCGCCGCCGCCGCCGCCGCCGCCGCCGCCGCCGCCGCCGCCGCCGCCGCCGCCGCCGCCGCCGCCCCGAGAAACCTGAGCCGCGCCTCCCGCCCCTCCTTCCGGGCTTCCGTACGGCCGCCGCGCATGCGCCCCGAACCCCGCCCGGCCCCTGGAAGGGCCGCGGGCCGCGCGCGACGCCACCTTCCCGGCTCCCGGCGCCCGGAAGCCCCAGCCCTCGGCCTCGCGCCGGGCGGACGAGACGGTGGGGGCGGCGGAGGCCGGAGGGGCCGGAGAGCCGGGGGAGGGCTCGGAGAGCCGAGCGGCGACGCCGGGGCGGTGCAGGCCCTCGTGGAGGGAGCGCGCCGCCCGGAAGGCTCGCATGGAGGTCTTCGCGGACACCTGTCACCTTGGCCAGCGCTGCCAAGAGGTTTCTGGAGGTTTCCTCCAGCGAGAACTGAGCCTTGGAGGGGTAGTGGCCACGGGTGACACGTTGCGTTTTGGCGATGTCCGAGGCTTCACCTGTCAAATCTGTCAGTGACTCCAGAGTCTGTGTCTCAACTTCCCTTCCAAGGCCCAGGCCAGCGCGTGGAAACAGGCTTGCCGTTCAAACTCAGGTTACCCTGCACCAAAGTCATCTGCCCTCCCTACCGCCTTCCCCTGGGGTGCCTCTCTCAGTGGTCAGCAGATCTATTTAAGAGCGGGGAGGTGGGGATGCCCAAACTAGAAACCTGGAAGTCATCTTCTCTTTGCTAACCTACTTCAGACTCCGTGGCTCCTGCCTAGACTTTGTGGTCACCTGGCCCAGCTCTTCCTACACTATAAGCCATTCTGTTTATAACTGCCAGGTTCATCTTCCTTGGGCAAGGCAGTGTCTTTGAGCCTCATTATTTTCTCCAGTGCAAAATGGAGCTGATAAAACCTACTTCCTAAATTTGTAGAGAAGAGTCAGTGAGATAGCATGCGTCACACGCTGCCTGGTGCGCATTCGGTGCTCCAAGAATGCTGCTGCTATCTGGTGCTGCTTCAGGTGCCTACCTCTTCAAGGAGTCTGTTTACTTTTGGAATTAGAGAGCAGGTCTAGCTCACAGCAGGTGACCTCATCTGCCTTCTTCATTTCCGGCTGATAGAAGTTTTCCATGAGCACAGCAATACCTTAGATATTAGTCTAGTGTCATTATGGATAATAGTTGTACTTTGTTACAATAGCAGAGTTTCACAAATGGCAGTTTTATACAGGTTAGCCCTAGAGGCAGCTTGAGAAGATCACAATTATGATAGTCATACTTTGCCATGATGTATCACCTTTCTTCTGAGAACTGGAAAACATTTCACAAGTGGTAATCAGGCTTCGCAAAGCCACTGGGGAGTGGGTATTATTACATGAGCTGGTTTCAAGGATGAGTAACGTGAATCAAGTTTGTTAGCTGCTGGAGCACCAGAACTTGGTCCCAGAGTTTTGGTCTAGCTCCCTGCCCATCCTCCAAGTGGAGTCCAGTGTCTACCCCAGAGGAGGTTCCAAATGAACATTTAAATACAGAGAGAAAGCTGAGGCACAGAGAAGCTTGTATAATGTGCCCAGCTACTAAGGATGTAGGAGCAAAGATGCAACTTGGGGTCCCGCTGATCCTGCAGCCCACATTCTGCAAGAGAAAGAGGTACTTGCCAGTGGCTAGATTGGCCAGCAACACCTTAATTACCCACTGGCAGCTTCACCCCAAATAGGCTTTAAGAGTGAGATTGTTTGTCAGTTAAGACACTTGAGTAAGAGGCACTGTTGCCCTTTCAAGAGCTTTAGAGACAGAGACCAGGCAGACTGCTCAGAGTCCAGAGCCTCGAGGGCAGACACTACTTTGGTGAGGTCCCGGGGCGGGGGGGGGATCCCAGAGCTGAACCACTGCTCTGCAGGTCTGCAGTTCCCCCGGAGGTGAGCAGGCTGTGGTGGCTGCCTAGCCCAGGGAACAGGACACTAATACACAAACAACTGTCAACGTATTCTTTTGCTCTGATGAGCCAAGTTGCCAAGGGAGCATAGAGGCCTGCCCATGAGGACATGCAGGAAGAATTGGACTACCTCAAGGTCTCCTAGTCTCAGTCTTCAAGAAATGGATGTATTTGGATTGCCTCAACTTCACTGGAGGCCCCACCATGTACTCTACTGGAGCCCTCATGGAAATCAGAATCAGAACATGCAAATGTCCCTCTTGTCCTCTCTCCAACAAGTACAAAAGACCCTGCTGCCAATCTGCTGCCCACCTCAGACCCCTAGCCCAGTGTCCCATCCTGGGCAGTAGCCCACAGCTTCACTGGCCTGTGTGAACAGACCCATGAGTGACCCAAACATGGAGGAAAGATCCTGAACAATACACAGAATGACACTCTCATCATCGTCTCTGGCAAACTTTGGCCATCAAATGTCAGGGCCACCTTATTAGGGGCTCCCAACAATCTTCATACAAAGGCATGAAATGTCTCTGGATTAAAAAGGCATGACCCTCAAATGAGCCAGAAAGCACCACCAGGTGGGTTTATAGTGGACACATGTTATGGTGTTCCAGAAGCTTCCATGTATACCTGGACCATGGTTTTAAAGACTACCTTGGATTTGTGCCACCCTTCTGATAAGTCGGTGGCTTGTCCAATTCAACATCCATACTGACTCCAATGTGATGGGATGGAAGGCAGGCTTCTGAGGAGCAGGGCCCTGAGGGAGAGAGTCCTGGTGCCTTCAGGCATTTTGGTCCCAGAGGACCTGGGTTAGGGAAGGGAGTGGCTGTGGCTCAGCTCTCCACACTGCCAGGGCGTCTCCCTTGGGCTGTCGCAGCAGAGTGGAGAGGGCATGGATTATGTCAGACTCAGGCCAGCTTCACCACTGCTCCAGTGGAGGGAGGGACAGCAGGGAGCCAATCCTGTGCCAAGCCGCTGGGCCTACCACAGAGTTCCCCGGGGGGCCAGCTTGACAACTTCTTCACCCCAGAAACATGAGGTACCAGCTGCAGGCTGACCCTCTCTTGACCTGAAATTGTCCATTCTAAGTTCCTGAAGGGCCACCCCCTGAATGCCACCAATTAGAAAAATCACTGGAGTCCCCAGGACTTCACTTACAAGATGCACACCCCTGACCAGCTGCTTCCCAATGGGCCCTGTTTCAGGCTGCTGCAGCTGGACTTGGTGAATGCACGGTCTCTCTGTTTCCGAGAGCTCCCTGGGAGGTGGCTGGAGTCTGGGCTGGGCAGTGGTAGAACACAGGGCTGGAACTGGGGGCTCAAGGAGCTTATGGAGGAGGCTGGGGTGCAATGGAAGGGACTGAGGCCATAGTACCTTTGGGTCTGCTTGGATTTGCCACTGCCCCCAGTCTTCTTCCAGAGTCCAGAGGAACCACCTCACCAGTGAGGCTTCCCTCGGGACTTGCAAACTGCAGCCTGCTGAGACAAGAGGAAGAAAGGGGAGTCTCAAGGCCCCACTGGCCCTCTTGTCACTTGGCCCTGGGATCAGGTGGGTCAGTGTCCCTCCTGGAGCAAGCTTCCCATGGATGGGAGCAGGGGCCAGTTCCTGCTGGAAGGCAGAGTGGGGAGGCTGTGTCTGGGCCTCTGTTGCCACCAAGCTGTCCCTGTACTTCCTCTGTGGACCCTCTTGCTACCAGGGGCTCCAGGAAGGTCTCCCAGGTAGAGAGGGAGGTTCCTGAGCCCCTCCCTCCAGTGAGATGTGCCTGCAAAGCGCAGGTCCAGTGTGTATGAGCAGGCCGACGGGGCAGACAGGAAGGAACACACCCACCGCAGGTCACCAGCCAGCTGCCCACGCAAGGCCCCTCCCTCCTTGTCCCTATCCCGCCCTCACTTAGAGACTCCGCTCACTGCTTGCTCTTTGCCCTTTGTGCCTCCGCATTGGTTTTCTGTCACTTTCCTCTGGGACCCTCTGCCCTAACTAATCCAATGCCTCCTTCCTCCCCAGGCCTTCTCCTAGTGTACCCTTTCGGCTGGGGCAGCCTGTCACCTTCACTTCTTCGGTCACCTTCACCCAACATGTGTATTCTGAAACCTCTGCTTTGGACCAGGCACTATGGGAGGCACCAGGCACACACAGACATTAATAATCAAAATACAGTGTTATGCGTGAGAAGCTTCTGAGATCTGCTGAGCTAATCTGAAAGGACCCCTAAGAAGATTTCAGGCCAGGAAGAGAAGAAAGGAGATTCCAGGCAGAGGGAACAACACTTGCAAAGGGACAGAAGTCAGTGAGTAGAGGCAGGTGGAACTTTCGGGAGAAAAAGGTCATCTACATTAGTTCTCTGTGGGATCTCTGCAGCACACTCCTTTCAGGCAGGTGCTCCAGTCTGGGCTCTGGGAGCCCATTGTGATGCTGCTTCTCCGGATTTAGCCCTGGAAGAGAGCAGGCTCCGGCCTCGGCTGTGCTACAGTCGGTGCGAGCAGTACGCAGACCCAGGCGCTGTGCAGCAGCTCCTCAGTGAGGGGTTTGCACACGGGTAGACAGGGTCATAGCCTCCAGTCTACACTGGGACCCTACAGCCCCATGGACAGTGCTCTCACCCCGCCCTGGCCTCCCTGCCATCTGGGCTGCTCTCCTGGGCCTCTGTGTCCCGAGGCCTCAGCTCAGGAGGCCCGCGTGCTGCCTGCCACCGCCCTGCAGCCTTGCAGCCTGGTGTACAGCAGGGCGTGCTCAGGAAATGCATGCGGGAGATGAGCCTTCCCGGGGCCCCTGGAGCGAGGTGTTCACCCTCCTCCCACACCTTGCCCTGCGTCTCCCACCTCTCAGGAACCATGATTGTTGCCTACTAAGTTCTTAGTAGCTGCAGGCATGATCTGCGGGCAGCCACACCCCATTTTCCTACCACGTGCTCGCAGGACATGGACACGCTGGGACTTTATCAATCTTATTATAAAACAAGTTATACCACGTTTCATAGCTCTAGGATGTGAAATAGATGATCCATTGGATAACACATTCTCAAGAGAAAAAGAAAAATTCCATCAATCAATCTACATGTGGATCATAAGACGTATATACAGATTCAGAAATATTAACATGTGAGGGAAGGTATATCTTGGATACTCAGCAATAATAGCCCCTTCTCACTGACCACCTACTTTGGGCCAGGCACTAAAATCAGGTGGCACCTTGTATCATATCTGTTAGGGCTTGAATTATGCCCCCACCCAAAGAAATGCTGCAACCCCAATCTCCAGTATCTGGGATGGGAATTACTGGGAAACAAGGACTCTGCAGATGTAATCAAGTTAAGATGAGGTCATTACACTGGACCCTACTCCCGTATGACTGGTGTCTTTATGAGAAGACAAAAATTGGACACAGACATGTACAGAGGGAAGGCAGCCATGAATGAAAAAGAAGACTGGAGTAGTCCAGCCATAAACCAGGGAACACTTTGGGGACATCACAAGATGGAAGAGGCTAGAAAAATCCTCCTCCTGAGCTAGCAGAGGGAGCATGGCTCTGCCAACAACTTGATTTTAAATTTGAGCCTCCAGAAATATGAGAGAAGAAGTCATACCCCCTTCAACATGTGGGACCTTGACGGCAGATGTAGGAAACAAACACAATCATATACCAAAGTCCAGATGAGTACTATTATCTCCCCATTCTACACATGGGGAGATTAAGAGCCTGAAAATGTACCCTGCCCACGTTGACTCTTCCAAACTCCATCAGGACACCAACTCTCTCCTATTCAACATAGTCTTGGAAGTCCTAGCCACAGCAATCAGGCAAGAGAGAGAAATAAAAGGGATCCAAATTGGAAAAGAAGAGGTAAAAGTCTCACTATATGCAGATGACATGATACTATATACAGAAAACCTAAAAGGTCCACACAAAAACTACTAGAAATAATTGAAGAATTCAGCAAGTAGCAGGTTACAAGATTAACATTCAAAAATCAGTTGAATTTCTTTACATTAACGATGAATCAACAGAAAAAGAAAGTAAAGAAATAACACCCTTTAAAATAGCACCCAAAGTAATAAAATACCTGGGAATAAATCTAACCAAGGAGGTGAAAGAATTATACATGGAAAACTATAAAACACTGATTAAGGAAATTAAAGAAGACTTAAAAAATGGAAAGATATCCCATAATCCTGCATTGGAAGAATCAATAATGATAAAATGGTCATACTGCCCAAGGCAATCTACAGATTTAATGCAATCCCTATCAAATTAACCAGGACATATTTTACAGAACTAGAACAAATCATAATAAAATTTATATGGAACCACAAAAGACCTAGAATTGCCAAAGCATTACTGAAGAGAAAGAAAGAGTCTGGAGGAATGACTCTACCAGACTTCAGACAATACTATAGAGTTACAGTCATCAAAACAGTATGGTATTGGTACAAAAACAGACATGTGGACCAATGGAACAGAATAGAGAGCCCAGAAATGAACCCACAAACTTTTGGTCAACTCACCTTCAAGAAAGGAGTCAAGAATATACAACGGAATAAAGACAGTCTCTTCAGCAAATGCTTATGGGAAAACTGGACAGCAGGATGTAAGTCAGTGAAGCTAGAACACTCCCTTACACCATACACAAAAATCAACTCAAAATGGATCAAAGACTTAAACATAAGACAAGATACAATAAACTTCCTAGAAGAAAACATAGGCAAAACATTATCTGACATATGTTTCAGAAATGTGCTCCTAAGGCAGTCTACCCAAGCAATAGAAATAAAAGCAAGAATAAACCAATGGGACCTAATAAAACTTACATGCTTCTGCACAGCAAAGGAAACCATAAGTAAAACAGAAAGACAACCTATGGAATGGAAGAAAATGTTTGCAAACAATGAAACCAACAAAGGCTTTATCTCCAGAATATATAAGCAGCTCATATGACTTAATAAGAAAGACACAAACAACCCAATCCAAAAATGGGCAGAAGACCTAAACAAGCAAGTCTCCAAGGAAGAAATACAAATGATCAATAGGCACATGAAAAAAATGCACATTATCACTAATTATCTGAGAAATGCAAATCAAAACTACGATGAGGTATCACCTCACACCAGTCAGAATGGCCATCATTCAAAAGTCCACAAATGACAAATGCTGGAGAGGCTGTGGAGAAAAGGGAACCCTCCTACACTGCTGGTGGGAATGCAGTTTGGTGCAGCCACTGTGGAAAACAGTATGGAGATTCCTCAAAATACTATGGATATGACCCAGGGATCCTGCTCCTGAGCATATATCCAGAAGGAACCCTACTTCAAAATGACACCTGCACCCCAATGTTCATAGCAACGCTATTTACAATAGCCAAGACATGGAAACAGCCTAAATGTCTATCAACAGATGACTGGATAAAGAAGTGGTGGTATACTTATACAATGGAATACTATTCAGGCATAAAAACTGACAACATAATGCCATTTGCAGCAACATGGATGTCCCTGGAGAATGTCATTCTAAGTGAAGTAAGCCAGAAAGAGAAAGAAAAATACCATATGAGATCGCTCATATGTGGAATCTAAACAAAACAAAACAAAACAAAACATAAATACAAAACATAAACAGACTCATAGACATAGAATAAAAACTTGTGGTTGCCAAGGGGGTGGGGGGTGAGAAGGGACAGTCTGGGATTTCAAAACGTAGAAGAGATAAACAAGATTATACTGTATGGCACAGGGAAATATAAACAAGATCTTGTGGTAGCTCAAGTGAAAAAAATGTGACATTGCATATATGTATGTTCATATATAACTGAAAAATTGTGCTCTACACTGGAAATTGACACAATACTGTAAAATGACTATAACTCAATAAAAAATATTTAAAAAATAGTTATAAAGGCAACTGAAAAAAAAAAAAACAATACCGAAGACACCACCTCTCCTGAAAGGCAGCTGACACCCTGGAGGAGAGCTGGGATCTAGGATGGGGAGTATGAGGATGGACAAGGTTCCACCAGGACGTGGGGGTTCGAGGATTGGACCCCTGAAAGTGGCTCTTCTGTTCAGGCTCGGGCCCTGCTCTCTCATCCGACTGCCCACTCTGCTCCCCTCTCTCCCAGCTGACGGTGGCCCAGCGTTCTCCTGCAGGATCACTCCTCCAGCAGGCTGAACCTGAGGCAGCCGGCTGGCCAGTAGTTCAAAGCATAGCGACCACGGGGCTGTTGGGCTCTCACTGCATCCACACGAGGGCGAGGATCTGAGCCTCTGGGCCCTTTGGGTGCACCTCCTTCTGGGTGGCTCGAGCCATCAAGGTGGCTTTGCACCTTCATGCTGTCTTGTGAATATCGCTTGGCTTCACTCCCTGCATCACGACACCATCCCAGCCCTATCCTTGTGCCCGGCCCCAGCTCAGGGACCAGGCACAGGGAAACACTTGGGGCCCCTTATTTGCTCACCAAGGCCCCTAGAGCAGCTGCCAGCAAGACGTGCCACAGAGGAGGGTAGGCGAGAGCCAGGCAGGGGGTCTGCCCTTTGCCAAGGAGCCTGAAGTTCAGTGCAGAGTTTGGCTGGGGCGGGGGAACGGGGGCTTCTCAGGGAAGCAGGGCCACAGCTGAGAAAACTCACACCAGACCCCCAGGAGGCAGAATCAGGGCACGTGGAGAATGTCAGACCTTCTCACTGACGGGCAGGGGAGCCCCGGTGTGCTCTGCTCTGCCCTGCCCTGGTCAGGACTGGCTGGGGACCTGGGCGCTGTGGGCTCCTCCAGAGTCTGCTGGGGAGGGTGCTGCCCCCCTGGGAACGCCTCCCTGAGTGGCCCTGGGTGCTCTTGTCTCCCGGCTGCTGGTAGCCAGCCCGCCATAGCCTCCCTGGGCTGGCACTGCCCTCACCAGTCAGCTCACTTCATGAACGAGCACCAAGGGTCCCTCCTTCAACTTGGGTTCCGCACGGGGGTCTGGTCCTGGGACTTGCCCCAAGGGCACCCATTTCTTGATGTGTTCCAGGGCTGAAGCTCACCTCCAGCAGTATTTGCTCCCACATCCCTCCCCTGGCCAGGCAGGGGCAGTTCAGAGGGGATCTGGCAGGTGCTGCTCCTTCTTTGTCTCTGGGGTGGCTGAGCCCCTTCACAGCCTGCATCCCTGGTGCCCCCAAACCCTCTCCTGCCTGGCTCCTTTCCACATCCTCATTTGAATCTGTGAGTATCTGGGGACAGGGGGAGGCTCCTGGTGACCACCTCTGTCATCTGCTACAGCCTTTCCTCTGCTCAAACACCGTGACTGGGGACACCAAGGGTCTGAGCTGGCTCTGTGGGTGGCTGACAAGACAGCCCTCTACCTCTCACACTCAGGCTCAGAAAGCAAAACCTCATAGTCACATTCACAAGACCATCAGTTTAATCAAACATTTGGGCCTTACATGGGGAATTATTTGAAAGTAACTTGTAATCACAGCGATTCGTCCCACACTCACATGGCAATGGTTGTTGTTTACCAGGCACTAGGAGACTCACCCAGGGGCTACATCATGTCCCGTCAGCTCCACCTGAACTGCAGCATCTGTGAAAGGGATGCTCGTCCGGGACTTTCAAATAAAGGTGAATGCGTGAGCCCATCGGGACCAGGGCCTGAGCGGCTCTTACTGGAGGAACAGGCAGGGCAAAACCCCAGGCTGTACAGACTGAGGCCAGGTTCAGGAGAGAGTGGGCAGGGTAGGCAGCAGGGGTGATGGGGACTCGGGACTGGGCCCCACGAGAAGGACACCCCTAACCCCAACAGAGCCACTCGGCAGCTGGCTGCTGCCTTCCTAACAGGCTCATCACACCCTGTGGGGGCTGATGGGCAAAGCTCAGGGGCCTGAGGGTACAGGTGGCTGGAGGGAATTCCCGCAGCCACCTTCCCCTGGGGCAGCCTCTCTTTGGAACTCCTCCAACCCTGCCCAGTGTCTTCAAGGCACAGCGTCTGGCATCTCACATCTAAGGGTCAAAGGTGCAGGACTTAAGTCCCTGGGTGAGGAGACAAGAGTGGTCTGTGTCTGTGTTGTCACGGCCTGAGAGTTAATCCACGGCCCCGGTGCCTCTTCTATACAAATGGCCGTGACAACGACGCTTCTGCTCAAAGTTCAGTGGCAAAGGGCCATCACAGGACCCTTCCTAAGTAAAGAGGACCAGCAGTGCCGTGTCCCCACCTGTCCAGGGAGGAGAGGAAGCCAAGACGCAGACAAGCACCTGACGTCTCTCCAGTTCAACGTGGAGTAGGAGATGCTCAACAAAATGTACCGTTTATAACTTGTTAGGAAAAAAATCCCCTGCATTTCTGGGAGGAGTTTCTGAGCAGGTCAACTCTGCCTTGACATTCTCCATCTTTTTCAAGTGCCCGCCTACTTACTATGTGGCAGGTGCGCCCAATCCAGGATCACATCCAATTTCCACGTGGTTCTATGACTCTCAGCAGGGAAGGCTCGCCCACCCTCTTCATTCCCCAGCACCCGCCTGCACTTCCCATTGCAGTGACCTCGACAGTCTCCTTAGGCTGACAAGTTGCTCCTTCCTCTAGATGCAAGGTCACAGTCTTAACCTGAGAGCCTCTGCTTCTGGCTGCATTCCTCAACATGCCTGAAAACGGGGACACTGGCCAATATTGCATCTTTAGTGGCTGGTAGTTCTTTCTAGTATTATCCTGACCTCAGACCCTGTGCCTCTTGCCTCTGGAAATTGTTTTGTTTCCATGACATCTCAGAGAATTTGCAGCTCAGTAGGAAACTGAATAGAAAATCAGCCAAAATTGCTGTTCTGGGTATTTTCCTCCTAGAAGATATATTATTTAATTTGGGTGTGTGTGGGGGGGGAGGGGGTGACTTCCCCAGCTGGGAGCAGCTCACTCAAAGCTCCCAGAATTCCTTCCCACTTTTGCACCTTCCCTTCATTCAAACCACCTATTTTCATTCATTTCATCCCTCGGAAATCTAGACCTTGCTCACCATTGGCCAAAATAAACTCCAGATGGCTGAAATACATTGTCATATCTATATAGTTGGTACTGGCTTTCCCAGGGCAGGGAGCGGAGTGCAGACCAGTGAATCCTGGGCAGTACTTCAAACAGCAAGACCCTCACTTCTCCGGAAATCCTTGCAGATGACGGGTAGAAGACACCAAATTCTCCACTGTGCTCAACTGCGATGCCACAGAAACCCAGGACACCTTCTTTCCTGCTCCAGGAGGAATCTATCTCTGGTTTAGCCATGATCCAAAAGGATTTCTCAGAGCAATGCCCCAATTCAGACTTTCCTCTCAACCCAAAGACACATCGCCTGCATGTCTGCCTGCCGCCGCCACCACCACCCAGCTACTTTACCATCACCTCCCACAGAGGGACCCCCAGCTTCCCAAAGCCCCCAGCTGCCCTGGCTCCGGGCACTTACACCTGAGTGCTCGCTCCCGGACCCCCACCGCCTCACCCCATTTTCACTTGCTCCGTGGGACTTAGGGAACATCTCACCAACTTCCTGATGTGACTGCGGCTCCTAGACTATCATTCTAGGTGTGGGGTGTCCTGCTTTTCCGAGTGTCCCCACCACTAACACCGAGCCCTCCAGAGAGCAGAGGCTCAGTGAACGTCTGCGGAATAACTGAGATGGTGAGCAGGGATCCTACGGATTCAGATTGATTTTTCTCCTACTTTCTTAAATAGCCCGTGGAAATCAAACTAAACATAGATATTTTAGATTTATAGAAAGACAGAAAAGAAGGGGTAAGAAGCAAGAAAAGACTACTTTTACATTTATTTTTCTAATTCTTGCCCCAATCCATAATACTGCTAAGTACTTTCACATTTCCATAAACATTCTAATTCCAATTCCATGTTATTTTGCTCAGGATCACAAAACAAATGGGAGATTTCCTAATCTCTTTTACAAAATAGCAAAACTCTTGCTCTTAAACTGGATAAAAACACAAACATTGTGATCACCGTCATTCAAACTTAGACACTGAAGCTCGTTACGATTCTACGAAAAGGAACGACATTTGAAAATTTCTTACGGGAAACAACGATCAATTTCCATGTCATCATAAACGACAGGAGGAACCCAGAGATGCTGTACACCGTGTCCCTCAACAGGCCCGGGCTGTCACCACTTAGAAGGCTGACTGCTCGCTCTCCAAACACAGAGTGAAGGATGGACTCACTTCCTGCCCGGCAGGAGAAGCTGCTGGACAGGGGCCTGGAAGGAGCCCAGCCGCAAGCCTGGCTCAGGCCCCCTCTTCCTCATCACTAGCAGCCTCTTCTGACAGGGATGGGACCTGGACCAGGAAGGAACTGGGACCCCTTCGATTGACCCTGAGCAGATACTCCCGGACTTGCAACTTGCTGATCTCCGCGTGGGCCCGGGGGCCCCACAGGAACTCGTAGCGAGCGGGATCGCTGTTGGCCACCTGCTGGTACTCCAGGTACCCCACCCTCACCCACACTTTGGTGATGAGCTCCCTGGGCTCCCCATAGATGTAGTGCTCCCTCCCAGCACACAGCCCCATCTTGCTCAGTGCTCCCCACACCTCCTCCTCAGGGAGGCGCTCTCCCTCCAGGTGGATCATGCAAAGGAGCATCACCAGGAGGCCGTTCTTGGGCATGCTCTGCCCATCGCCCAGCATCCCATCACAGGTGAGGCCCAGGGTGGGGACCAGGACATACCAGTGCCCCCTTGGGTCCACCTCCTTCACATCCACCCCAAAGACCAGCTGCATGCACTCAGAGGCCTGGCTGAAGACCACAGGGAAGTGGTGCTGGTATGCTCTGAGGAAGATACTCAGCATTTCTGCCCTGGTGGTCAGCTGCTTCCTGCGATACTTGAGGAGCAGGAAGCCCACCAGGTCAGTCATCATCAAATGCCGTGCATCTTGGAGCAGGGACTCGGCACAGGCAGAGTAGGAAGAGGAGACTGAGGAGGAGGAGGACCGGGGGGATGCGGCCCCCTCCTCCATAGCCTCCAACAGCTGCGCATCCACCAGGCCCTGGGCGTCTCTTGGGTCCTGAAGGTCTTCCTCACTCTGGGAGAGCTCACTCATCTGAACCAGAGGCATGATGACTGGTGTCGGGCAGCAGACAGGAGTGTGGACAGGGGTGACAGATGGGGACCCACGGGCCTGGGGGAGAGAGGGAGTGTCAGTGACCCGGGCTGAGAAACCCACCCTGGGGGGCTCTGACAAAGGCCACTTACTGGTCTCCTCTTCAGGGGTGCCCTCGGCCTCACAGGGGCTCTCCTCCTGGTGGACGGTCGTCTGTGAACCTGTCGGGGGAAGTGAGGCGGCTCCTCAGGGTGCAGCCGGCACAGCCCGAGGTTCTGGGGGTGACAGGGGGTGTGTGGAGTGGACACTGGCCTTGTGGGGTCCCCTCTGTTTCGGAAGCCCCCGGGTACACACTCAGGGCCCACACCTCACCTGGCACTGCCGGCCTCCTGTGCTCTGTGACCCGAGGACACGTGTCTCAGACCTAGGCCTTCACCTCCCGGTGTCTGGAGCCCCTGGAAGAGAAAGGAGGGGAGACCTCGGGTCTACACGGTGGCACAGCCCTGGACCCGCGTGCTGGCAGGAGGCCTGGGCTCTGGCAGGTTCCCACTCTTCTAGGGTGGGAGGTCCTCTCCGCACTAGCTCAGGGTCCTCACCTTGACTCCAAGCGGGACCTGGGATTCTGCGCTCCAACGACCTGAAGGGCCCTCCTTACATTAAGTCCCCGGTCTCTCTGAGCCCCGGATGCGGAAGTCGGGACACACCACGTGTGCTCATCCCGCCTGGGGGCCTCCCAGGGCTGACAGCAGGGGCAGGATCGGTTTCGTCCCCTCTGTTCTGGGGTCTCGGGTCCCCTCACTCCTCCCTCGGGTCCTCACCTTGACTCCTGGCAGGACCTGGGATTCCCCTCTCAGCCCACCTGAGGCCCCGCCCGTCATACCAGGACACCAGTCCCCCCGAGACCCTCATTTCAGGAACTGCTGCCTGAGGTCCTCCCGCCCTATGGCCTCCCAGGACTGACTCTGTTCTGGGATGCAGGGTCCCTCAGTGCTTCTTCGGGGTCGTCACCTTCACTCCCAGCAGAACCTGAGATTCTCGCCTCCGCAGACCTGAGCCCCCCGCCCCCGCCCCCACCCCCACCCCCACCCCCACCCCGCCACTTGCACTAAGTCCCCGGTCTCTCTGAGACCCGGATGCAGAAGTCAGGACACACCTCGTGGGCTCATCCCGCCCTGGGGCCTCAGGACGGGTGAGAGCAGGGGCGCTTTTCTGTGGGATGGGATGGCCTCTTTTCTGGGGTCCCGGGTCCCCTCCGTCCTCCCTCACGGACCTCACTTTGACTCAGGCGGCATGTAGTCTCCCCTCTGCCCACCCGAGGCCCCGCCCCTCATCCCAGGACCCCAGTCCCTCTGAGAGCCCGGATGTCAGGAAATGCCGCCGGTGGTCACCCTGCCCTAAGGTCTCCAAGGTCCAACAGTGTCCCGGGGTGCAGGATCCCTCAGTTCTCCCTCAGGGTCCTCACTTTCACTCAGGCAGCACTGGCCTCCCCTTGGACCACCCGAGGCCCCGCCCCTCATCCCAGGACCCCAGTCCCTCCGAGACCCGGATGTCAGGAAATGCCGCCGGTGCTCATCCCGCCCCATGGCCTCCAAGGTCCGACTATATCCTGGGGTTCTGGAGCCCCTCTTTCCTCCTTCCGGGTCCTCCCTTGACACAGGCGGCATGTGGTCTCCCCGCTGGCCACCCGAGGCCCCACCCCTCATCCCAGGACCCCAGTCCCTCCGAGACCCGGATGTCAGGAAGTCAGGGCCCCACGAGTGCTCATCCCACCCAGGCCCTCCCAGGGCTGACAGCAGGGGCGGGGATCTGTGGGGCTCCTTCTGTCCTCCCTCAGCGTCCTCAGCTTCAGCCCTGGCGGGTCCTGGGACGCCCCCTTGTTGACCCGAGCCCACACCCTCACACCAAGGCCCTCACTGCCCTGACACCCCCAGGGGAGTCTGTGGACGCACATCAGGCCAACAGGCCCAGGGCTTCCCAGGACTGTGGACGCCAGGGGCTGAGATGGATTCCCCGGGGATCCCGCAGCCCTCCCTCTGCTCCCCACCTGGGCTCCAGGCTGGGCCTGGGCCCCTCCCTCTGCCCACCTGAGTTTGATCCCATTGTACTCAGACCCTCCCCAGGCAGGACCCCCGAGAGGGGAGTGGGGATGAGGGGGTGGGGATCTGATCCTCGCAACCCTGCCTGGGGTCTCCCAGGGGTGACCGCAAAACCGACCTGGATGCCTGCCCCCGCCCCCCAAGTCCCCTCACACGGTTTTACCTTGACTCCTGGCAGCGCTGGGCTCCTTCCCAGTGCAGACCTGAAGCCGGCCTCCCTCACCCAGGCGCTCACCTCTCTCACCTCGCAAGGGTGGGGCATCAGTGCACGTGACATCCGGACCCAGTGCCCTGGAGTCTCCCAGGGCTGTCGGGGGCGGGTGGGGGTGCCGGAGGTGGATTCCCTGGGGTCCTCAGGCTCCTGTGTCCTCACCTGGACTCCTGACAGGATCTGGGAGCCACCCTCTGCCCTCCTGAGACTGCGTCTCTCAGACCCAGCCTCTGACTCCCCGAGTTCGCTGAGGAGGTGGGGGCCGGGGACTGCTCAGCCTGACAGCCCCGTCCGGGGGCCCCCAGGATTCCCGCGCGGGGCCGATTTGCGTTCTTAGGGTCCCTCTGTTGCGGGGTGGTTGGACCCCTTTGTCCTCATCCAGGAAGGTCCTCAGCCACCCTCGCACACAAAGGCTGCAGTCCCAGCAAAGATGCTGGGGGGGACCTGCCTCCTGGTGACCGTGAAGGGGCAGAGAGCAACACACCTTCCCTCGGGGGCTCCTCGCCAGCCAGCCTGACTTCGGAGACGGTCTGTTCGAAAGACTTACCTTTTCCTGAAGAGGCTGAGCAGTGGCAGGGGAGTTGCGGATCCCTTGCGTTGATGACTAGGTAATAGTACCTGTTCCAGAGCCGTGACTTTCACTTGTTAATTCTCATGCATAGTAAGAACTACATTTCTCATCTGCACCTACTGTG
Organism: Camelus bactrianus; assembly: GCF_048773025.1. Classification (NCBI taxonomy): domain Eukaryota; kingdom Metazoa; phylum Chordata; class Mammalia; order Artiodactyla; family Camelidae; genus Camelus; species Camelus bactrianus. Next base: position 113,677,892 of record NC_133575.1, on the reverse strand, counting down.
CGTGTATGTATGACACGTGTGCAGGCTGTGTGTGCTTATGTACACGTACATCCACGCACCACCTGTGTACGTACTAGCGCGTGTATCTGGGTGCGTGTTTATATTTTACGAGGGCTCGTATGTACGTGCAGACGGTATACATACCCAAGGCGCAAAAGTGTGCCTGCTATAACCACGTGTGAGGTGCTCTGGTACCGCCACCTTATTGTCCGTCTCTCCCTTACGTTCTGTTTAAGTGATGTGTTTTGCACAGGCCAGTCCTCACGCAGGTTTGATGTCAGGTGGGTATTAGCAGAGACTCAGGAGGGAAATGCCTCAGCTGACCCATCTTTCTTGCTGTCCTGGTAGAGCCCCAGGGCTGAGGCATGTGTGTCCGGGGCCCTGCCCCAGCTGTAGGCACGAAACCGCTCAGAAGCGGGAGATCTTCTCTCCTACCTGTCCTGCCCTCTGCGTCTGTGCGGCCCACAGCCCCTCCCCCACTCCCTGCTGCCCCCCACCCCCACCCCGCAACGGACGAGTCAGCTCCCCAGTCAGCAGTCTTCCCCTCGGGTGTCCTCACGTTTTGTTGTTCACCTAGCGTTGTTCATACCGTGTGTTATTTTAAAGTCTTTATTTTTATAGCACCTTTAGGTGCACAGAACAACAAAGAGAAGGTACAGAGATTTCCCATTTACTTCCCGCCCCCACACCTACGTAGCCTGCCTCCTTATCAGCAACCCACCGGAGTCGTCCATGTGTCAGAATTGATGGACCTACGCTGTCACCTAGAAATTAGAGTTTCCCTTGGGGTTCACTCTTGGTGCTGCACCTTCCCTGGGTTTGGGCAAACGTGTATGACATGCCCTCATCACTGGGGTATCATGCAGACTATTTCACGTCACTAACCACCCTCTGCTGTACAGCGCTTATTCATTCCTCTCCCCACAGCGCCTGCAGACACTCATCTTCTTAGCGTCTCCATCATTTTGCCTTCACAGAATGTCACATAGTTGAAATAATACCGTATGTTGCCTTTTCAGAATCACTCAGTTTGTAATTGCATCGAAGGTTCTTCATGTCTATTCCTTGCTTGATAACTCATTTCTTTTTTGCACTGGGTGATACTCCATTTCCTGCACATACCAAAGTGTATTTATTCACCGACTTAAGGACCTCTTGTTTGCATCTATAGTTTGGCAATTCTAAGTAAAGCTGCTATAAACATCCACGTGTAGGTTTCTGTGCGGACACAAGTTTTCAACTTCTTTGGGTAAATACCCATATGGTTTCTGGATCATACAGTAAGAGTTTGTTTACTTTTATAAGATCCTGCCAAGCTGTTCCAATGTAACTGTACCATCTTGTATTCCCACCAGCAATGAATGGGAGTTCCTGCTGCTCCAAATCCTCCCCAGCATTTGGTGTTGTCACTGTACCAGATTTTCCCAATTGCAATACGTGTCTAGTTACGATGTGTGTGTGTGTGTGTGTGTGTGTGTGTGTGATCATCAAGTGACTCCTCACACCTGTTGATCACTAGGTATCAAGCTGGGAAAGGCACAGTCAAGCTAAAGATTTGGAGAATCCTGCCCAAAGCATCAGGAGGCAGCTTCAGTCACGCTGTGTGTGCGCAAGATTTTGTCCTCTGGACATCATTCCTAGTCCTCTTTCTAGGAGGAAAAGCAGAAGAGGAAACTGGAAAGTTCAGAGGAAAAGAACTTTAGGATGGCTCTAGGTAACTCAGATTGGTTCCCACCTTCAGAGACCGTGTGTGAGCCCAAACGCTTCTGAAGCAACCACGTGGCGGGCACATCCTCCAAGTCCGAGCTGTGACCGGGAGAACTTGGAATGTGGCTCTGGGTGAGGAAACGTTTCCTCGGGGGGCCAGGGGAAAGGCCCACGGCAGAAACTTTCCCTCACACTCAGAGAGTCCCAGAACACCCTCGCTCACAGAGCTCTGTGGTGGGCTGTGTGGATCAGGACGGAGCACGTGCAGAGGTCCTGATGCCTCCTCCCCAGGGCCAAGCCCCTCAGCACAGTCCATTCCCCTGCGCTGGTCCAGGGCCCCTGAGCGTCACCCATGCTGGGTCTAGAACAAGCTATGTCATGTCTAAGCACTTCTGGCACGCGAGGGGTCCCATCCCCAATAACAGAGTGCCGGTGAGAAGAGGAAACCCACCTGAGTCAGTGGACCGGGAGATACACACTGGTTCAGAAGCCCCACAGTGTGGGGAAGGCACATCGTACACGCACAGTGACAACAGCTGCATCTACTGTCCACGTCCTTGGCCCAGACATTGTAGAGACAGGTCGCATCGTGTATAAACTCGCACCGGTGCTTTCAACGGGTACGACTACTATGCCCATTTGACGGGCAGAAATCGAGGCACAGACGGTTTCCATGACTGGCTCAGCTTAGCGGCCGCAGGACACACATTCAGTCTGAGCTTTGTGTGGGTCGAAAGCCCTGTGCCCCACTGGTCTGAGCCGACTCGCCAACACTCACGGGGGCCCCGGCTGTCCTGCACGCTGTCCTACCACCTGGTGCCTCATGCCACGTAGCTGAGAACACAGGGAAGCCAGGCATCGGTGCTCAGGAGAGCCTGACACCGGATTCTGCCCACGTGGCCTGTCCCAGCCCCGCGGGATCACCATCCATCCTGAAATGGAGACGGGGCCCCAGGAGGCGGGTCTGGGTCTAGGAGAGAGGGTGTGAGGATGGAGAAGGCTCCTGGATGTGGGGGTAAAGGCTCGGCCCTCTGAAGTCTGCTCTTCTGTTCGGGCTGGGGCCCTGCTCCCACTTCCTCCTGCCCACTCTGCTCGGCTTCTCTCCCAGCTGACTGGGGGGCCCACGTTCTCCTGCAGGCTCACTGCCCTGGGCAGATGGGGTGTCAGGCAGGCGGCAGGCCTGTAGTTCAAAGCATGGTGCCCTTGGGTCCGGTGGGCTCTCAGGGCTCCCGCAAGGGGGCGGGGATCCGCGCCTCAGGGCCCTGGGCAGGCACCTGTGTCTGGGGACGGCCCAGGTTTCCACATGCGGCACACGTGGCATGTTTGGTCCATGTGTGTGGTGTGTGGATGTACGTGTACATAAGCACATACAGTCTAGACATGTGATACAGATACACGCACAGTAGGTGCAGATGAGAATTGTAGTTCTTACTATGGATGAGAATTGACAAGTGAAAGTCACGGCTCTGGAACAGATACTATTATCTAGTCATCAACGCAAGGGATCCGCAGCTCCCCTGCCACTGCTCAGCCTCTTCAGGAAAAGGTAAGTCTTTGGAACAGACCGTCCCCGAGGTCAGGCTGGTTGTCAGCGAGTCGCCGAGGGAAGGTGTGTTGCTCTCTGCCCCTTCACGGTCACCAGGAGGCAGGTCCCCTCCAGCATCTTTGCTGGGACTGCAGCCTTTGTGTGCGAGGGTGGGTGAGGGCCCTCCAGGGTAAGGACAGAGGGGTCCAACCACCCGACAACACAGGGACCCTAAGAATGCAAATCGGCCCCGTGCGGGAATCCTGGGGGCCCCCGGACGGGGCTGTCAGGCTGAGCAGTCCCCGGCCCCCACTTCCTCAGCGAACTCGGGGAGTCAGAGGCTGGGTGTGAGAGACACACTCTCAGGAGGGCAGAGGGCGAATCCCAAGTCCTGTCAGGAGTCAAGGTGAGGACACAGGAGACTGAGGCCCGCAGGGAATCCACCTCCGGCCCCCCCCGACAGCCCTCGGAAACCCCTGGGCTCAGGGTCCAGATGTGACGGGCACTGATGCCCCACCCTTGGGAGGTGAGAGAGGTGAGGGCCTGGGTGAGGGAGGCCGGCTTCAGGTTTGCACAGGGAAGGAGCCCAGCGTTGCCAGGAGTCAAGGTAGAACCGTGTGTGGGGACTCGGTTTGCAGGCATCCAGGTCGGTTCTGCGGTCACCCCTGGGAGACCCAAGGCAGGGATGCAAGGATCAGATCCCCACCCCCTCATCCCCGCTTCCCTCTCTGGTGTCCTGGCTCTGGAGGGTCCGAGTCCAAGGGGACCAAGCTCAGGTGGGCAGAGGGAGGCACCCAGGCCCAGCCGGGAGCCCAGGTGAGGAGCAGAGGGAGGGCTGAGGGAACCCATGGAATCCATCTCAGCCCCTGGCGTCCACAGTCCTGGGAAGCCCTGGGCCTGGTGGCCTGATGTGAGTCCAGAGGCTCCCCTGGGGGTCTCAGGGCAGTAAGGGCCTTGGTGTGAGGGTGTGGGCTCGGGTCAACAAGGGGGCGTCCCAGGACCTGCCGGGGCTCAAGCTGAGGACGCTGAGGGAGGACCGAAGGGGCCCCACAGATCCCCGCCCCTGCTGCCAGCCCTGGGAGGGCCTGGGTGGGATGAGCACTCGTGGGGTCCTGACTTCCTGACATCCGGGTCTCGGAGGGACTGGGGTCCTGGGATGAGGGGCGGGGCCTCGGGTGGCCAGAGGGGAGACCACATGCCGCCTGAGTCAAGGTGAGGACCCCGAGGGAGAACGGAGGGATCCTGCACCCGGGACAGCGTTGCACCTTGGAGACCATAGGGCAAGGTGACCACTGGCGGCATTTCCTGACATCCGGGTCTCTGAGGGACTGGGATCCTGGGATGAGGGGTGGGTCCTCGGGTGGCCAGAGGCTAGACGACATGACGCCTAAGTGACGACCCTGAGGGAGAACTGAGGGGACCCCGAACTCGGAAAAGTGGTCATCCAACACAAAGGGGCCCTTGCTAGCTGCTGTCCGGAGGCCCGAGGGCAGGACAGGCCCACGTGTCGTGTCATGACCGCGGCATCCTGGTCTCAGAGAGACCTGGCACTTAGTGTGTGATGGGGGTGGGGGGAAACCCTCAGATCTGCAGAGGAGAGAATCCCAGGTCCCACTGGGAGTGAAGGTGACGACCGCGAGCCAGCAGTGAGGGACCCTGGACCCGAAAACACAGTCGGTCCTGGGACGTGATAGGGCGGCATCACCTCAGGCAGCATTTCCTGACATCCGGGTCTCGGAGGGACTGGGGTCCTGGTTTGAGGGGCGGGGCCTCGGGTGGGCTGAGGAGAGAATCCCAGGTCCTGCCGGGCGTCAAGGTGAGGACCCTGGGGGAGGACTGAGGGGGCCAGAGACCCCAGAACACAGTGGGTCCCGGGAGGTCATGGGGCGGCATCACCTCAGGCAGCATTTCCTGACATCCGCGTCTCAGAGGGACTGGGGACCGGGTTTGAGGGGCGGGGCCTCGGGTGCGCTGAGGAGAGAATCCCGGTTCCTGCCGGGCGTCAAGGCGAGGGCCCTGAGGAAGGACTGGGGACACCCTGGACTCCAGAATCGAGGGGACCCCAAGATATCTACCCCGGCAGGCAGCCCTCGGAGGCCTCAGGCCGGACGAGCCCATGGCAGCGTGCCGGGACTTCCGCGTCCGGGCCTCGGAGGGACTGGGGCGCTGGTGTGGGGAGCGAAGCCTCAGGTTGGGAAACGCGGGGCTGAGGGCCTGTCAGGACAGTAAGCAAGGACTGTGAGGGAGGACTGCGGGTCCCTGGACCCCAGTACAGAGTCGGTCCTGGGAGATCATAGGGTGGCATGACCACAGGCACATTTCCTGACATCCGCGTCTCAGAGGGACTGGGGACCGGGTTTGAGGGGCGGGGCCTCAGATGGGCTGAGGTGGGAATCCCCGTTCCTGCCTGGCGCCACGGTGAGGATCCTGAGGGAGGACTGAGGGGACCAGAGACCCCAGATCAGTGGGGACCCGCCGAACCGATCCTGCCCCTGCTTTTCTCCCTGGGAGGCCCCAGGGCGAGATGAGCACACGTTGGTGTCTCGACTTCCCCATCCGGGTCTCAGAGAGACTGGGGCCTTAATATAAGGAGGGGGACCTCAGGTATGCAGAGGAGGGTATCCCCGGTCCCCCCGGTAGTCAAGGTGAGGACCCTGAGGGAGGACTAAGAGACCCTGCACCCCGGAACAGAGTCGGCCATGGGGGGCTAGAGGGCAGGATGGCCAAAGGCAGCATTTCCTGACATCGCGGTCTCAGAGGGGACAGGGATCCTGGTATGAGGGGGCGGGGCGTCAGATGGGCAGAGGACAGAATCCTAAATTACCAGGAGGCAATGTGAGGACCGTGAGGGAGCCTTTGCCCTTGTGCTGGGTCTTGGAGGCCCCAGAGCAGGGTGACCAGGTGAGATGCTTTCTGACCTCTTAACTCAGAGGTCCTTGGGAGGTGAAGTCCCTGGTCTGAGGAGTGTGGCTCAGATGTGCAGAGGGTGGTCTCCCCGGAACCCCCAGTAGGACTGGGCAGACCCCCTCCCCAGGTAGAGGGGGCCTCAACAGAAACTTGCTCCTCTGCTCCTTCCTGGGAGGCCCGGGTGTGAGTCAGGAGGCATCACCTCCCCACTTTATCCTCAAACTCAGTGCGATGGTGGTGTCGGCCTGCAGGGGACAACCTCATGTTAGCTGAGGGGAGGGTCCCAGGACTTGCTGGGAGTAAATGTGAATATCTTGATACTGAGAGTAGAGAGTGAGCCCACAGAATCCGGCCCTGCCCCCTGTCATCCCTGAAGTCCCTGGGCAGGAGTGGCCAGTGGTGCTGCCCCCTCACCTCTGCCCCAGGCTCTCAGGGAATTCAGACCTAGTTCTGAGGTTGGCAGAAGGAGCCACAACCGGTCAGCAGCAGAAGGACTCACAGGATGTGCCAGGACTCAGGAGAAGGACCCTTTGGGTGGATGCAGGGCGTGAGGAGACCCTCACCCCAAAAGAGATGGGAACTTACAGTGTCCGGCTTGAGCTGTTTCAGCCCTAGGAGTCCCCGGTCAGGTCTGGCCGGATGGGGCCTGCCATCACTTCCGTCACGTGGTTGGGGGTGGGGTATCTCAGGGTGTGAGGACCTTGGTCTGAGGGGAAACATCAGGCCAGCAGAGGGAGGAGTCCTAGGATATCCCACGTGTCAAGGCAAGGACTCTTCATGAGGACCAAATGTACCCCGCCATCTCAGGAGAGGAAGGACCCCACCGGCTCCAGCTGACCCCTGTTCCCAGCCCTGGAAGGAACAGTCAGTGGTGGCCCTAAGTGCCGTGCTCACTTCCATCCTGGGTGGGAAGGTGGGAGTCTTCAGGGAGTTGAGGTCTGGGTCTGAAGGGCAGATGTCAACTCATCATCCCAGGTGGGGGCAGGGGGGAAGAGCAGGCCCTGGCGGGAGTAAAGATGCATGGCCTCCAGGCACTGAGGGCACCTCCGCCCAGGGCAGAGGGGCCGATCCCCGCTGCCAGTGCTTCTGGGTTTTTCGGGGGGAGCTGGGGGTGGATGTTGTGTAAATGGATCCTGGGACCAATTTCCACGTAGGGGAGAGGTTCCCCAGACCAACGACAGTTCTCAGACAGCAGCAGAGTGTTCAGGAATTCAACTGCGTTCTGACACTGTCTAGCCAGAGATGGCATCGGACCCTCTGGTTCAGGCCCAGTCCTCCAAGACTGCCCTCCCCCCACCACTTCAGAAGCCCACCGCAAGGCAAGGTTCTTGCCTGTGCTGCTAAATGGCCAGCTGTAGGTTGGGGATTCCAACTCCCTCCTCCTTGGGTTTCCAACGCTGGTGACAAGTCCAGGCTGTTACGTGTCCTTCTGAAAGACCTGTCCTTCTGAAAGACCTTCAGGGGTTGCCACGCCCTCCTCCTCAGGTTTGGTTGATTTGCTAGAGTGGCTCACAGGTCTCTGACAAACATACTACTTCCTAGATCACCAGCTGAACATAAAGGGCATGAGTCACGAAGAGCCAGATGGAAGAGGTGCTAGGGCCAAGGTGTGCGGGAGCGGGGCCGACTTCCCCGCTCTCTCAGACAGCGCCACTTGCCCCAGCTCTCTACCTGCTCACCAACCCAGAAGCTCTCCAAAGCCATCCTTTTGGGGTTTGACGGAGGCTTCATTACATAAGCACGATTGGTTAAATCATTGGCCACTGGCAATTGAACTCAAATCTCCAGCCTTTCTCCCCTCCCTGGTGGTGCTGGGGAGGGGCCAAAAGATCCAAACTTTTAATCACATGATTGGCTCTTCTGGCAACCAGCCCCATTTTAGGTGCTTTGCAAACACATCTCATTCACATAAAAAACAAAAAAAGCACATTCATCACTCTCAACACTGAGGACATCCCAAGGGCTTTGGGAGCTGTGAACAAGGAACTGTGCCCAGAAACCAAAGTCAATGACCAGAGGTATCCTTGTCCTGAATCACAGCAGGAAAGGGGCCTCCTCTCCTTTCTCTCCCGCCTTTCAGGGAGGTGAGGACCTTGGTGTGAGAGGACGGGTCAGATCATCTGAAGGAACCACGCCTTGGCAACAGAGAGAAGAGTCCCGGGTCCTCCCAGGAGTCAAGGTGAGGGCCCGAGGGAAGGGTGAGGGGACCCGCACGCCCACAACAAAGATGGGACACCAAAGGAAACCTCGTTCAGCCCTAGAAACCCTGGGAAGGTCGATAAGCTTGTCCTCCCACAAGGCCACTGGGTCCCCACCTGTCACCCCGGCCCAGACTCCTGTCAGCTGCCAACACCTGTCATTATGTCCCTGGTTCAGATGAGTGAGCTCCGCCAGGCTGTGGAAGACCTTCAGGACCCAAGAGACGCCCAGGGCCTGGTGGATGTGCAGCGGCTGGAGGCTGAGCAGGAGGGGGCCGCATCCCCCCGGTCCTCCTCGTCCTCCTCCTCCTCCTCCTCCTCAGTCTCCTCTTCCTACTCTGCCGGTGCCGAGTCCCTGCGCCAAGGGGCAGAGCTTTCAATGATGGCTGACCTGGTGAGCTTCCTGCTCCTCAAGTATCGCAGGAAGCAGCCGACCACCAGGGCAGAAATGCTGAGTATCCTCAGAGCATACCAGCACCACTTCCCTGTGGTCTTCAGCCAGGCCTCTGAGTGCATGCAGCTGGTCTTTGGGGTGGATGTGAAGGAGGTGGACCCCAAGGAGCACTTGTACATCCTGGTCCCCACCCTGGGCCTCACCTGTGATGGGATGCAGGGTGATGAGCGGAGCATGCCCAAGAACGGCCTCCTGGTGATACTTCTGGGTGTCATCGTCCTGGGGGGAGAGGGGGCGCCTGAGGAAGAGGTGTGGGGAGCACTCGGTGTCATGGGGGTGCATCCTGGGAGGGAGCACTTCATCTATGGGGAGCCCAGGGAGCTCATCACCAAAGCGTGGGTGCAGGAGGGGTACCTGGAGTACCGGCAGGTGGCCGACAGCGATCCCGCTCGCCACGAGTTCCTGTGGGGGCCCCGGGCCCACGCGGAGACCAGCAAGTTGCAAGTCCTGGAGCATTTGTTTAGACTCAACAGTAAGGGTCCCATTTCCTTCCCGTCCCTGTCTGAGGAGGCCGTGAGCAATGAGGAAGAGGGGGCCTGAGCCAGACTTGCAGCCGCGCTCCTTCCAGGCCCCTGTCCAGCAGCTTCTCCTGCCGGGCAGGAAGGGAGTCCATCCTTCACTCTGTGTTTGCAGAGCGAGCGGTCAGCCTTGGAAGGAGTGAGGGCCCGGGCCAGCTCGGGGGGCACGGCGTACAGCATCTCTGGGCTCCTCCCGTCCTTTATGGTGACGTGGAAATTGATCTTTGTTTCCTGTAGGTGTTTTTCAGTGCTGTTCCTATTAATAGAAGATTTAATAAGCTTCAGTATCTAACTTTGTGAATGACATTGATCACAACGTGTGTGTGCTTATCCAGTTCAAACACAACAGTTTTCCTCTTCTGTAAAGGAGACTGAAATCTCTCTCTTTTTTTTTTTTTTCTGTTATCCTGGATGACATAATATGGAATTGCAATTAGAATTGTTCGGGAAATGTGAGAGTAATTAGCAATAATATAGATGAGGGAAGATTTAGAACAATAAAAGTAAAAATATTAACTCGCTTCTTATCCCTTCTTGTTTGTCATTTTATACGTGTAATATCCCTATGTTTAATTGGATTTCCACGGGTTATTTAAGAAAGTAGGAGAAAATCAGTCTGAATCAATAGGATCCCCGCTCACCGTCTCACTTCATCCGCACACATTCACCGAGCCTCTGCTCTTCTCTTTGGGAAGCTGGGGTTGGGGGCGGGGGTCCTTCTGTGGGAGGTGATGGTAATGAAGCTGGGTGGTGGCGGCAGGCAGACGTGCAGACGGCACTTTTAGTGGTGAGAGGAACGTGTCAGGTGGGAGGTTGCTGTGAGCAGTCCCTCTGGGATCGTGGATACATCTCCTGGGCGAGAGGGGAAGATGCACTTTGTTCAGGGATGCTTAGAGACCTGGTTATCCTGCCTGAGCTGCTAGGACACTCAGAATGCTCCGACTGCAGGGAGGAGTGGCGTTTGATGTGGCTCCCAGTGTACTCCGTCCTGGCGTATATAGTTGAAGAGCTTTGGTAACCGCCCCAAACGCGGGGTAGGATTTACTGGGGTGTGTTCTTGGAAACGGTCTGCTGGACACTTACACTGATGGCTCAGCTCCCCTCGATGGTCAGACTCCAAAGCCATAGGTGCGGAATGGTCCTGGAATTCGCAGGGAGGGAACGCCCGCCGAGGCTGAATACAAAACAGCTCAGAATCCTCCTTGGAGATGAAAGATGGTTCTTGGTGGGTATTCTAGCCTGATTTGTAAAGAGAAACTAGTTAACCATCCTTCCTCTGTGTCTAGTCTGCTGCCTGCCGCACAGGAAGGTCCTGGCTTTCAGGGTCCCTGATGCCACCTGAGCAGGTGCTCGGGCACTTCCGGTCCCGTGGAGGGCTGCTGAGTTTCCGAGGCTGAGCCTGTGTCCTGGCTTCAGGGCCAGAGAGCACGTTGCCAGCCCGCCGGCCTTGTGGGCGTTACTGCAGAGGGCAGGGCAGGAACGTGCTGTGGAGTAAGCCAGAAAGAGAAAGAAAAATACCATATGAGGTTGCTCGTATATGGAATCTAAAAAAAGAACATAAATTCAAAACAGAAACAGACTCATAGACATAGAATACATACTTGTGGTTGCCAAGGGGGCGGGGGGTGGGAAGGGACAGACTGGGATTTCAAAATTTGTAGATCTTGACAGGCATATATAGCATAGATAAACAAGATTATACTGTATAGCGCAGGGAAATATATGCAAGATCTTGTGGCAGCTCACAGCGAAAAAAAAATGTGACAATGAATATATGTATGTTCATGTATAACTGAAAAATTGTGCTCTACACTGGAATTTGACACAATATTGTAAAATGACTAGAACTCAATAAAAAATATGGAAAAATTCCCAAACAATTAACAAAAGGACAATAAGAATCTACTGATTGATAACCTCTTTAATTGTGCAAGAACTAAATACTCCAATCATAGACATAGACTGGCTGAATGGCTACAAAAGAAGGCTCATGTATATATGCTGCCTACAAGAGGCTCAACTGAGATCTAAAGACATACATAGATTAAAAGTGAGGGGATTGAAAATGTTATTCCATGCAAATGGAAATAAAAACTAAGCCAGGGTAGCAATACTTGTATCAGACAAAACAGAATTTAAAACAAAGACTGTAACAAGACACAAAGAATTACAAAGTGATGAAGGGATCCATCCAAAAAGAAGATATAACATTATAAGTATATGTGCACCCAACACAGGAGCACCTAAATACAGAAAGCAATTATTAACAGACATGAAGAGAAAAATCGGCAGTAACACAATAATGGTAGGAGACTGGAACACCCCACTTCTATGAATGAATCGATCATCCAGACAAAAAAATCCATGTGGAAACACTGGCCTTAATGACACTTCAGACCTGATGGACTTTATATATCTATGTTATAAATAACTGTATGTGTATTTACACACACACACACACACACACACACACAGAGACACACAGACACACACACACACACACACACACACACACACACACACTTCATCCCAAAGCAGCAGAATAGATATTCTTTCAAAGTGTGCATGGAACATTCCCAGGATACATTACAAGCTAGATCACAAAAAAAGTCTCAGCAAACTTAAGAAGATTGAAATCACATCAAGCAACTTTTCCCATCACAGTTCTTTGAGACTAGAAGTCATATACAAATAAACCCCTGCAAAACCCACAGACTGGTGGACGCTAAACAATATGCTATTGAAAAGCCAGTGGGTCACTGAAGAAATCAGAGAGGAAATCAAAAATACCTGGAGGTAAATGAAAATGAAAACACAACCATCCAAAATCTATGGGACTGTAAGAGCAGACGCAGCTTTTGCAAGCATGTTCATAACAATGCACTTCTAAGGTAGATGGGTTAATGAAGTTGCCATCTGCTGTAACTTGCAGTGTGGAGAGTGAAAGATTTCGAACCTTTGAGTGACTTTTTTCTATTCTCTGATAGACATCTCTGGTGTATACTGGGCAAGACATAGATTGTCAGAAATCGTTAGAGTCTGGGGCACTTTTGTCTTACTGAGAAATAATTGACATACCTTACCATCACCCTTCTAAAGTGTACAGTTCAGAGCGGCTTTTAGGAACTGCACACATTTTTGTATCCATCACTGCTATCTAATTCCAGAACATTTTCATCATTCCGATTTGACTCTATAAATTTTACAAAAATCTTAGAGAACCAAAATCACAAAGATTTTCTCTTATGGTTTCTTCTATAAGCATTCTAGTTTTCATCCATACAGTTAAGCCTATCTTCATTTTTGAGGTGTGGGTTGAGATCTCTGGTTTTTGTTTCTCAGTGTTTTACACACACACACACACACACACACACACACACACACACATACGTACACACACATCTCAGACACACACACACACAGACACACATACATGTCCAATTATTCTAGCATAATTGGATTGCTTTGCAACTTTTGTTAGGTCTATTCTGGACTTTCTGTTATGTTCATTTGGCCCATTTGACTGGCCCTTTGCTAATAACACTAGGGACTGGCCAAGTATGGCTAATAGTCCAAACTCCTTCTGCCACCTATTTCTGTAAGCAAAGTTCATATTGGAACACAGCAATGCCTCTTCATTTACACGTTACCTATGCCTGTTTCTGCACTACAACAGCAGAGTTGAATAGTTGCAACAGAAGCTATATGACACACAAAATCTACCAAAACCACATGAAAAGATTGCATCCCCTGTTATGTAGTAAAGTCTTCACATTAAATTGTGTGGGACCTTTGATACTGATACTCTCTTTTCATAGTTGTTTAGACTATTCTAGTTCTTTGACTTTACATAAAGACGTTACTCATAATACATTTGGGAATCAGACATTTATATTTAGGAAAAAATCCTGCTGGAATTTAAAAAATATACTGTGGTAAAATTCATACAAAATTAACCCATTTAAAGTGAACACTTCAGTGGCATTTAGTTGTGCAACCAAGACATCTACCCATTTCCAAAACATTCCCATCACCCCAAATGGAAAATTCTTGCCCATTAAGCAGCTTCTCCCTGTCCCAAGCCCCTGGCAACTAGTAATCTAACTTCTGTCTCCATGGATTTCTCTAGTTTCAATATTTCGTACACATGGAATCATACAATATATGACCTTTTGTGTCTGCTTTATTTCACTTGGTATCATGTTTTTGAGGATATGACCATATCATAGCATATACCAGACTTCATTCCTTTTTATGGCTGGATATGATTCCACGGTACGTATGTATGTATATACACATACATATACATACATACATACATACATACATACATACATATAGATAGATATATAGCTATAGCTATAGATATAGATACATGACACAATTTGTTTATTCATTCCTCCACTGATGGACTTTTGGGCTGTTTCCACTTCTTGGCTCTTGTGAAGAGTTGCAATGAGCATGCGTGTACACGTACTTGTTTGAGTATCTAGTTTCAAGCCTTTTTGGTAGATACCTAAGAATGGAATTAAGGGGTCATATGTTCATTTCTACGTTTAGCTTTTGAAGAACTACCAAACTGTTTTCTTCCTGCTGGGATTTTCCTTGTGATCGTGATGATTCTATAGAACAACATGAGGATAATTAACATCGTGACAATATTGACTCATGATTCATGAAAACCACACATCTCTGTATTTATCTCTTTCTTGATGACTTTCATCAGTGTTTTGTGGTGTTCAGCATACATATCTCACACATATTTTGTTGGACTTATACTAAGGATTTCGTTCCACGTTTCTCAGTTCTTAGTTATAAGTGACATTGATCTTTTTTTCCAATTTTCAATTTTAAGAACAATGATAGTGTACAAAAATATATAATTAACATTTCTGTATTGTTCTCATGTCCAGTGACCTTGCTAAACGCACTTAGGAATTTTCTAGGCAGATGTTGATGTCATTTTCTAATAGGGACTGTTTTGTTTTTCCTTCTCCTATCTGTTTATCTTTTTTTTTCTTATACCTGCTTCATTACATTGGTCTAGACTTCCATGTCTTCTACGCCTCGAAAGAATTTGCTTAAGAATGTACACCCTGGGCTTTTGTAAGTCTTAGAAGGAAGTCATTCAGGCTTTTACTATTAAGTATGAGGTTAGCTGTAGGATTCGTTGTTTGTGTGTTTGTTTTGGTATTTGAATCAAGGCGTGAAAGCTGTATAAACATCCAGGCCAAAGTCACTCACACAGAAAAAGACCCAAATCAAATGAAAAACATAGTCAACATAGCAGTGAAATAAACAGACAGTCTGTCTTAGTCTGTTTGGGCTGCTGTGACAAATTATCATAGACTGCAGACCTTATAAAAGATAGGAATTTCTTTCTCACCGTCCTCGGGCTGGAAGTCCAAGTTCAGGGTGCCAGCATGGTTGGGTGAGGTCCCTCTTCAGGGTAATAGACTTTTCCTGGTATCTCCCGTGACAGAAAGGGTGAGGGACCTCTCTGAGTCCCTTTGATAAGGCACTAATCCCTTTCAGGAGGGTTCTTCCTTTGTGAAATTAATACTTCTCAAAGCTCAAAGGTCACACATCCTAGTACGATCACATCAGGCGTTAGAATTTTAGCATATGAATTCAGAGGGACATAAGACAGACCAGAGCACAGGCTGTGTTCAAGACGTGAACACTGAACATTATAAAAATACTTCCATGTGTAAATCCCTGTGTTAACAAATCCGCAGAGAAAAAAAGTTTTGATCAGGTCAACGGAGACAGAAAAGCCTTTGAAAGATATTCAGCACAAGTTCATGGTAGGAACTTTAGCAAGGTAAGATTGGAAGGTAAATTTCCTTTCCTACAGTTGGCAGCAAGCATACAGAAATGTGAAATGTTAGAAGCATTCTTGTCATGAACAGGTCCTAAAAAGATGTGATCACCTCCGATTTCTGAAGCTGCCCTGAAACGGAAAGCCAGAGCTATGGATATCAAAATAAATAAGAAATACATATATTGAAAAGAAAGAATGAATGTTCCTCGTCGCAACATGATGACGTATCTAAGCAGATTCAAAGGAATGGGCCCATGGAAGAGTCAAATGAATATGAGGTTTCAGAGGAATAGTGGATGGAAGATCACCACAGCAAAACCAAGAGCCTTGCCATACAAAAGCAATGACTATTTAGAACATGTAACAGAAAAATACCTCAATTTATAACTGCAATAAAAGTTAAATGTTAGCTAAAAAGAAGCCTAACAAATATGTATACAAGGTCTTGACGGAGGCGTTATACAAGTTTCCTGGTAGATTCAGGCTGAAGAGCTCCCCAAAAGAGCAGTATGCCATATCCACTGATGGGGAATAAACTGTTGTGACCGTATCAATTCCCCTTTTTCTTTTCTTTCTCTTTCTCTCTTTCTTTTCTTCTTTCTGTCTTTTTCCCCCCACAGATTTAGTGCTATAAGTTTATCTGCCAAGATGACAGTCAATCTTGAGATTTTGTCTTCCGTTTCCAAAATCAACCCCGGAAAAAATTACACGGGAGAATGAAATTAAGTGTGTGTGTGTGTGTGTGTGTGTGTGTGTCTGTGTGTGTTGGATAAAAGCAGATGGCAGGATGGGTAAGAGGAAAAGTTTAAACTTCTACCCTTGTTTCACTGTGAAAATTGGGAGAGAGCTCAGCATCTCTGGCCACAGAGGCCAGAAGCCATGGGGAAATATCAGGGCAGTGTGAAGGATGGGATGATTAAGGGCAGCGGAATTTGTGCTAATAACCACCTGAAATCACCTTAGTGGATGAGGCCTGTCCTTTTCAAAATTGACCATTTAAATAGCAGAGGAAGTCTGGACAAGAAACAAGAGTATGGAGCATCGGAGTGAATCAGGCAGCCTAAGAGTGGCTATGCTTTCCGGAAACTTGGTGAGATGTAAAATGTATTTCTGACTCTGAATGAGGCTTCAGAGAATGAAAATCAGTGCTCTGAACTATGAAATGTTAGATAACCTCGAAAGAGCAGGACGTCCCCAAGTCCGGCTGCTCAGCCGCTGCCTTTTAGAGGGAAACGTTTCCGAAGTCTGGCTGGCTGGTGCTTCTTCTCTGACCCTCCGCGGCGGTCAGGGGCGCTGCAGCTCCCCACCCAGCATGGAGTCTAGGACTCAGAGTCATTTTCTGCAAGGGGTGCATCTGAGACACAAGCTCAGAGCTGACAGGGAGGGAGCCGGCCCAACCAGCATTTCATCAAGGACCCAGGAGCCAAGTTAGGAACTTCAGGAGCGAGTAATGGGGAGGGGCATCTTCCCCAGGGGGTCCGAGGAATCCAGCCTGGACCTGATTTCAGCCCTGGGAGACCCCGAGGCATGGCGTCTGGATGTGATGTGCCCTGACTTCTGCCTGGGAGGTCTGAGAAAGGTACGGGCCTGGGTCTGGGAGGAGGCTCCAGACTGGCACAGAGGAAGCCCAGCCCTACAGGGAGTCAAGGTAGGGGCCTGAGGGAGGACGAAGGCCCCACAGGATCCGTCTCCGCCCTAGGGGATCCTGGCCAGGCTTCTCGGGGGACTAGGAGGAGGAGGGCCTGGTTCTCAGGGAAGGCAATTCAAGTGGGCAGAGGGAGGGCCCAGGGCCTGATAGGACCCAAGGTGAGCATGCGGATGGAGAAATGAGGGCGTGGGGTGGGGTGACCCAGAGAAACCTGCCCTGCTGAAAGCCCTAGGAGGCACATGGCAGCGAGCCCTGACTTCCGCATCCGGGTCTCAGAGGGAGGGGGGACTTAATTTAGAGAGGGGGACCTCAAGGGGGCAGAGCGGAGACTCGCAAGTCCTGCCAGGAGTCAAGGTGAGCACTCTGAGGGAGGACTGCGGTGACCCTGGACCCCAGAACAGAGTCTGTCCTGGGAGGCCATAGGGTGGAATGACCACAGGCACATTTCCTGACGTCCGGGCTCTCAGAGGCACTGGGGACCTGGTATGAGGGGCGGGGCCTCAGGTGGGCAGAGGAGAGACTACAAGCCACCGGAGTCAAAGTGAGGACCCAAAGGGAGGACTGCGGTGACCCTGGACCCCAGAACAGAGTCGGTCCCGGGAGGTCGTAGAGCGGGATCACCTCGGGCAGCGTTTCCTCACATCCGGGTCGCGTCTCAGAGCGAGCGGGGACCTGGTATGAGGGGCGGGGCCTCGGGTGCGCTGAGGGCAGAAACCCAGTTCCTGGCGGGAGTCACAATGAGGAACCTCAGGGAGGACTGCCGAGACCCTGGACACCGGAAGAGAGGGGACCCCACGATTTCTACCTCGGCAGGCCCCGGGTGGACGAGCACATGGCAGCGTGCCTGGACTTCCGCATCCGGGCCTCGGAGGGACTGGGGCGCTGGTATGGGGGGCGAAGCCTCAGGTCGGGAATGCGGAGCTGAGGGCCTGTCAGGACAGTAAGCAAGGACTGTGAGGGAGGACTGCGGGACCCTGGACCCCAGAACAGAGTCGGTCCTGGAAGGTCATAGGGCGGGATCACCCCAGGCCGCATTTCCTGACATCACGGTCTCGTCTCGGAGAGACGGGGGTCCTGGGATGAGGCGCGGGGCCTCAGGTGGGCAGAGGGGAGACCACATGCCGCCTGAGTCAAGGTGAGGACCCTGAGGGAAAACAGAGGGGACTCAGGGCCCCAGAAAAGAGGCCATCCCACATAAATGCGCCCCTACTTTCAGCCGTCCTGAGACCCCAGGGCAGAATGAGCCTGCTTAGAGGGTCCTGACTTCCGCTACCCGGTCTCAGAGAGACTGGGGACCGGGTGTAAGGGAAGAGGGGGGCTCAGGTCTGCGGAGGAGAGAATCTCAGGTCCCGCTGGGTGTGAAGGTGACGACAGCGAGGGAGCACTGAGGGACCCTGGACCCCAGAACAGAGTCAGTCCTGGGAGGCCATATGGCGGGATGCCCACAGGCGGCATTTCCTGACATCCGGGTCCGAGACTCAGAGGGACTGGGGTCCTTGTTGGAGGGGCGGGGCCTCAGGTCGGCCGAGGGGAAAATCCCAGGGCCGCCGGCAGTCAAGGTGAGGACCCCGAGGGAGGACTGAGGTGACCCTAGACCCCACAACGGAGTCTGTCCTGGGAGGCAGTAGGGTGGAATGACCACAGTCGCATTTCCCTGAACATCCCGTACTCAGAGAGACTGGGGACCTGGTATGAGGGGCGGGGCCTCAAGTGGGCTGAGCGGGGAATCCCGGTTCCTGGCGGGAGTCACAGTGAGGACCCTGAGGGAGGACTGAGGCCCAGGACTCCAGAAGAGAGGGGACCCCAAGATATCTACCCCAGCAGTCAGCCCTTGGAGGCCCCGGGCGGACGAGCACATGGCAGCGTGCCCTGACTTCCACAACTGGGCCTCAGAGGGACTGGGGACTGGGGACTGGGGCGCTGGTATGAGGAGCGAAGCCTCAGGTCGGAAATGCGAAGCTGAGGACCTGTCAGGACAGAACGCGAGGACTGTGAGGGAGGACTGCGGTAACCTTGGACCCTAGAACAGAGTCGGTCCTGGGACGTCATAGGTCGGGATCACCTTTGGCAGCATTTCTTGACATCCAGGCTTCAGAGAAACTGGACCAGATTTCAGGGGCGGGGCCTCAGGTGAGCTGAGGGGGGAATCCCAGTTCCTGCCGAGAGTCAAGGTGAGGTCGCGGAGGGAGGACTCAGGGGACCCTGGACCCCAGAAAAGAGTCAGTCCTGGGAGGTCATAGGGCAGGATGACCACAGGTGACATTTCCTGACATCCCAGTCTCTTAGAGAGTAGGGTCCTGGTATGAGGGGCGGGGCCTGCAGCGGGCAGAGGGGAGACTACATGCCGCCTGACTCAAATTGAGGTCCCTGAGGGAAGAGGGAGGGGACCCAAGATCCCAGAAAAGAGGCCATTCCACATAAATGTGCCCCTGCTGTCAGCCGTCTTGAGGGCCCAGGGCGGGATGAGCCCAATCGGAGTGTCCTGACTTCCGCAACTCGGTCAGAGAGACTCGGGACATAGTGTAAGGGGGGGTGGGGGAGGTCCTAGGTCTGTGGAAAAGAGAATCTGAGGTGCCAGTGGGAGTGAAGGAGACGACCGCGAGGGAGCACTGAGGGACCCTGGACCCCAGAACAGAGTCAGTCCTGGGAGGCCATAGGGTGGGATGACCTCAGGCAGCAGTTCCTGAAATGCGGGTCACAGAGGGACTGGCGTCCTGGTATGACGGGCGGGGCCTCAGGTGGGCTGAGAGGGGAATCCCAGGTCCTGCCAGGAGTCAAGGTGAGGACCCTAAGGGAGGAGTGAGGGGACCCGAGACCCTAGAACAGAGGGGACACAACCGATCCTGCCCCTGCTGTCAGCCCTGGGAGGCCTCAATGCGGGATGAGCACACGTGGTGTGTCCTGACTTCGGCATCCAGGGCTCAGAGAGACCGGGGACCTACTATCAGGATGGGGCCCTCAGGTGGTTGGAGAGCAGAATCCCAGGTCCCGCTTGGAGTCCCGGTGAGGACCCTGAGTTAGCGCGGACAGGACCTCCTACCCTAGAAGAGTGGGAACCTGCCAGAGCCCAGGCCTCCTGCCAACACGCGGGTCCAGGGCTGTGCCACAGTGTAGATCCGAGGTCTCCCCTCCTTTCTCTCCCAGGGGCTCCAGACACCGGGAAGGCCTAGGTCTGAGACACGTGTCCTCGGGTCACAGAGCACAGGAGGCCGGCAGTGCCAGGACTGAAGGTGAGGTGTGGGCCCTGAGTGTGTACCCGGGGGCTCTGGGAACAGAGGGGACCCCACAAGGCCTACGTCCACTCCACACACCCTCTGGCGTCCTCAGAACCTCGGGCTGTGCCGGCTGCACCCTGAGGAGCCGCCTCACTTCCCCCGTCAGATTCACAGACAACCGTCCACCAGGAGGAGAGCCCCTGTGAGGCCGAGGGCACCCCTGAAGAGGAGACCAGTAAGTGGCCTTTGTCAGAGCCCCTCAGGGTGGGTTTCTCAGCCCGGGCCACTGACACACCCTTTCTCCCCCAGGCCCTTGGGTCACCATCTGTCACCCCTGCCCTCGCTGCTCTCAGCTGCCCGACACCACTCACCGTGCCTCCCGTTCAAATGCGTGACCTCCACCACACTGAAGCCGACTTTCAGGACCCAAGAGAGGCTGAGGATTCCGTGGATGAGCAGGACATTTGGGTTGAGGAGGAGGAGGGCGCATCCCCGTTGTCTCCCTCCTCCTCCTCCTCTTCCTCCTCCTCTTCCTCCTTCTCCTCATCGTCTTCCTACTCAGTCCTCTTGCTGGACACCCTGGAGGAGGTGGATGATTCTGGGACACCCAGTCCCGCGCAGAGCCCTCAGGCTGTCTGCCCCTCCCCCACAGCCATGGCAGCCCCTCCATGGAGCCAGTCGGAAGACAGCACCTCCAGCAGCCAAGATGAGGAGAGGCCCAGCACCGGCCAGGACCCCGCAGATGCCGAGTCCTCACACCCAGACCCACTCCATTTGAAGGTGGCTGAACTGGTGAGCTTCCTGCTCCTGAAGTACCACTCAAAGGAGCCGACCACAAAGGAAGACATGCTGAATGCGGTCCTCAGAGATGACCAGGACCACTTCCCTGTGGTCTTGAGCCAAGCCTCTGAGTGTCTGCAGCTGGTCTTTGGGGTGGATGTGAAGGAGGTGGACCCCAGGGAGCACTCGTATGTCCTGGTCCCCACCCTGGGCCTCACCTGTGACGGGATGCTGGGCGATGGGCAGAGCATGCCCAAGAACGGCCTCCTGGTGATGCTCCTGGGTGTGATCCTCCTGGAGGGAGAGTGCGCCACTGAGGAGAAGATGTGGGAAGCACTGAGTGTCATGGGGGTGTATCCCGGGAGGGAGCACTGCATCTACGGGGAGCCCAGGGAGCTCATCACCAACGTGTGGGTGCGGGAGGGGTATGTGGAGTACCTGCAGGTGCCCAACAGCGATCCCCCTTGCTACGAGCTCCTGTGGGGGCCCCGGGACCACGCGGAGACCAGCAAGCTGCAAGTCCTGGAGCATTTGCTCAGGGTCAATACAAGGAATCTCAGTTCCTTCCTGTCCCTGTCTGAAGAGGTGTTGAGTGATGAGAAAGAGTGGCCCTGAGCCAGACTTGCAGCCGGGCTCCTTCCAGGCCCCTGTCCGGCAGCTTCTCCTGTCGGGCCGGAAGTGAGTCCATCCTTCACTGTGTGTTTGGAGAGCGAGCAGGCAGCCTCCTAAGGGGTGACAGCCCGGGCCAGTTGGGGGTACACGGTGTACAGCATCTCTGGGCTCCTCCCGTCCCTTATGATGACATGGAAATTGATCTTTGTTTCCTGTAGGAATTTTTCAGTGGTGTTCCTTGTATCAGAAGATTTAATAAGCTTCACTATGTAACTTTGTCAATGACATTAATCACAATGTCTGTATCCTTATCGAGTTCAAACACAAGAGATTTGCTCTTTTGTAAAACAAGTTATAAATCTCCAATCTTATTGTGTCATCCTGAACAAGATAACATGGAATTAGAATTTGGGGGAGCAATGAGAAGAAAATGTCTCCCTCCCTGGGCCTCGCCCCAAGTGCCCTGAAGAGGGACGTCGGTTCCTCGGAAGTGCTCAGCCAGCGCGACCCAGTTGACTCTGGGTCCACGTGCTGATATCGCCTCCGTCTCTAGTGGTTGTGACCTTGAATAACCATGTTCTCTTAGGGGCAGGCCTGGTTTATGGAAGGGAAGACATCTGTGTGCTTCTCTCTTTGTGCACAGGGCTCGTTGACGTTGGGGACACTTTGCTGTGCCCAGAAAACTTAGGTCCCGAGGAGGTTGTGGAACTGGAGAATCGAGCCGTCCTGACCAACCTGCAGCAGAAGTACCTGACCACGCTCTCCAACCCCCGGTGGTTACTGGAGCCCGTGCCCAGGAGAGGCGGGAAGGGCATCTTCCAGGTAGACGTCCCCAAGCACCTGGTCCCCTTTGGGCAAGAGGCCTGAGCAGCGTGGGCTCTTGAGAGGAGGTGACCGAGAGACCAAGCTAAACCGTGGCACGGTCAGCTCGCCGTCACGCCCTGGACGTGCTCCCCTGGTTCGCTCTGAATCGGCGCCGCCCTGGAGGGCGCTCCCCACTCTGTGCTGTTCCCGGAAACAGATGTGTCCACCGGGACGCGGGGACGGGGGAGCGGGACCCCTGCAGGGAGATGCCTCCCTGGGCTCGGTGACAGAGTCTCAAGGACTTTGGACCTCTAGGACAAGGGGAAGCGGCCTTGCAGGCCGCTGCTCATTCTGGCCCTGCTGATTCTGGATTGTGTAGAGAAATGTGTTTTGAGAGAGCTGGTGAGTGTTCTCCCCGCCTTTGTTCTGGTCAAAACCCCTAGAGGGTCTGAAGAGCATCCAGGAGACGATGTGGGACGGCTGGAGCGGGCGCTGAGTGCTTGCCAGGGAGTCACCAGCCAGCGACGGCCTGACTCCCGGGCAAGAGGACGTCGGACTCAGAAAGAGCACCGTCTGCCTCGCAGATGACTCTCGCCCTGTTGTAAAGTGTCCCTTGGCTCACGGAGCCGGTGTGTTAGACGTGCCGCACGGCCGCTTCACGTCCCAAGAAAGGGTCCTAACTACAGCCCTGATGGAAGTGAGCAGTGCTGGTGTTCGCTGGGTGGGAGATCTTTTATACATTTGTTGGGGGGGGAGGGGTTGGTCAATTGAGAGTAGGGTTTCCAGTGGTTGCTACCTTCGAGGGTGACGGGCCTCCCCCCAGGCGTTTGACTGCAACCCCCCGTCTCTTCGGAGCCAGGCTGCAGTGCTCTCAGCCCTTGGTGGAGGGGGTGGCCCTACTTTTCGGCGGGCCTCCGTGGGGGGCCCCTGGATCGTGAGCTGGAGACGCTGAGCTGCTGATCAGAAACTTCTGGCATCCTTGGGGGACCCAGGAGGAAGACCCTCCTGCTCCGCGATGCATGAGTAATGGGGGGGAGACACCCCCGAGGTCAGAAGCCAGGCTGTCTGTCCCCTGACGGGCAGGCCCGGCCCAGCGGACCAGACCTTCCTGGGCTCGCCTCAGTGCTCGCTCCCCACCTCCTTGGGCGGGTGTCCGAGATGCCACAGCTTCAGATGCAAGAGGCCGATGGGGACCAAAGCCTGCCCCCGGCCGGGGTCTCCAGCCTCCGCGGGCTTATCTGGTGAGAGGTGTGCGGAATCGAACGCGAGAAAGAACACGGACCCGCGGGTCTCGCAGATTGTTTATTTAGTCCCGGGGAGTTTTGCTTTTCTTTATTAAAGCCCAAAATGTTCATGGTTACAGGACGGTGCTCTTCGTGTGTCTCTAGTGGTCTGTGAGCTCAGCGCTTTGGGTTGTTCTGGAACTGTTCGCAGAGAGCACACTTGTAATCTGAAGAGCCCTCGGGCTCTTCATCGGCCTCGGGCCTCCTGGTTGGGGGCCATGAGCAGAAGGGCCGCGAGCAGCATGCAGTAACCCGTGTTGCACGTGGACACCACCGAGCTGGGATCGGGGCAAACGGGGGGGCTTCTGGGCAGCTCCCCTGCACCGTCCCTTCCGGCAGTAGCCGGGGGCACTAGCGTGACATTCCTGGAGGTGCCCTCCCCACTCGGGCCGCCCTGCTCGCTGGAGGGACGCTGCACTACCACCAACCTGGCCACCCGGCCGGCAGACAAGACGCCAGGGAGCACGAAGGCCCGGAAGCCGCTGGGCACCTGAGCACGGGGGGCTTCCCTCTGGGTCTTCCTGTCGGCATCATTGGTGGAGTCATTCTGATGGAAAAATTGGGTGCATCTCATAGGTGGGACGGCTTGCTTCTTTCTCTTTGGGGTGGTTGTGCTGGAAGCGGGCCGAGCAGTTGCTCTCGGGTCACCTTTTCTCCGCATGTTCTCGATCAGCAGGGGCTTCTCTCTCTGAAAGTTGCAGTTGTGGTAGATCTGAAAGGACAAGAATCATTCTCGTCATTTCGGGGGAAATATTCACTCCTCCCCGCCCACCTCCGTCATAAAGGTCTTGTTTGACTGTGGAGAAAAGGTCTTTTTAAATTCCTGGCAAGTTTTGTTTCGCCCTGGAGTGTGCGCTCACTAAAGCTACGTGGTGCCTGGGCTGAGGTGTCACTCTAGCTCCCTGACGTGAAGTGGCCCCTGGGTCTTCGGTCACACCCGCAGGGCATCTCTAAGGGGCGAGCCTTCCATGACACGCCGGACTGCCTCAGCCTTCATTCAGTACTGGCTCACAGGAAAAAAGTCCCCCTCGGGAATGAACCCCGCCCAGCACATCACTCATCCGCTCAGGACTAGGAAGCTGTTCCAGGAACAGAGAACTCGGGAGACGGAAGGGCTGTCTACGTTACCATCAGCCTTTTCTTCCCCGGAGAGCGACCCAGAGTGCCGGGCAGGTGTATTTTCCTGAACCCATAGAGGTTCAGTTGGCGGATGAAGCTCTTCAAGCTGTCTGTTTCAAAGATCCTGTCTGCGCCGCGCCGGCGAAGAACCTCCCGCTGGAAAAGGTCTTCCTCGATGATCAGCATGTCTCCCTTGTCGTTCCAGCGCACGGACGTGAAGGCCTCGTCCTCCACTATCATCCAGAGCTTTCTCGGGAAGGAGAGCCCAAGAACACCATGGGTTCCGTCCACGTTGGCGGGACCTGGGTTTGGGTCCTGTGGTGGCTGGTTGTCTTGGGAGCCTGGATCTTGGCTCTCGGCCTGGTCGCCGGGCCTCTCCAAAATCCCCCTCGAATCCACCTTTGGATCCGGGGATGAACCCGATGGGGCCCCCGCTGGGGGCTCTCCATCAGCTGCGGGGGCCGCCGTGGCCGTATATTCCTCGTCGGGGCTCTGACTCGCCATGCAGCTAGTCTAGACCAGGCACACGCTCTCCCTGAGACCAGATCACTGAGCTCTCAGGGCAGAAGTGCCTTCAATCTGAGCAGGGACGCCCAGTAAATAGTGTCCGCAGAATTCTAGAATCTCGGTAGCAGGGCAACCAGCGACTTTGGTCATCGTCCTCTTTATGTGTCACGTGAGGTCACAGAGTTGGTCTGGACAGGGAGCCCTGGCCGAGGGGAGGGGAGGGGAGGGGAGGGGAGGCGAGGGGTACAGAGCCCCCAGCTTCTCTGTTTTCTAAAAGTGTAGGAAGGTATGTTCAAGTTCCCGGGAGAAGGCTCCCATCTGCTGCCAGGCACCTTTTTCCCAGGGGCCAGGCCCTGAGTGGGCGGACAGACATGATCCTGTTTCCATCCCCAAAGGTTGGGGAGGCCTGTTGCCAGCCTCCGATTTGTTCAAGGGCCAGGCCCTGGCTGGCCCTGGCTTGGCTACCACCAAGGCGGCAGGGGTGAGATGGGCCCCGGGCGACTGCACCTCCCGGAAGTGGTGGTCCGAGTGGGCTGGTTGGCCCGGGCTGGCTGGCAGCGCCCCCTCCCCCCACCCCGCCACCAGCTCCTGCCTTGGTCTCTTCCAGCTGTTCCTGCTGGCTGGTCGGTCCAGCTCTGATGGGCCGTAAGGAAGTGTTCCGTTCTCCTGCCCCTGGGTCGAGCTGTCCCCAGAGTGGGGCTGTGTGTGGGAGCATGTGGGGGCACTCCCCACGTCCCACTTCAGTGTCACCAAAGCACCTGGCACATAGGGTTCCCCCCGTGCCGCGTGAGTGGATGGCCGCATCCTCCCCTGTGCTTTGGAGCCTCCTTTTGAGCTCCGCTGTCCGCAGCCCCACCCCTCTCCAGAGCACATGGGATCCTCTTTAGTGTCCATTTCTTGCCATAGAAACTCCTCGTGGCCCGAGAGCACTCACTTTCAGAACACCGGCCTCAGTCCGCGCCAGAGCACCTCCCTCAGACCTCGGATTCAGCCTCCCCTGAGGCTGCTCTAAGGCCCTCTTCCCTCTGTCACTGGGGGGGGTTAGGCTCCTGCCCTGCCAGATTGCTGGCCTTCCGCTTCCAACTCGGCTCTGCCCTGCTTCTTCCCCTTTGCAGTCCTTGATCTGGGGGTTCAGCATGTATTCTGATGTGTTGAGAGCAAGCATTTCCCTGGTCTGCTCCCAGGCCTGCCCTGCTGGCCTTCCCCGAGCCAGCCCCACCCCCAGCCCTGGGTCCCCGTCCCGCCGTCACCTCGGTGGCAGGTACACTGAATAATTTTGCCTGCTCTGGGTGCGGTACTTCTCAAGGGGCCTACTCTACAGACTCACTCCCAAGGACAATTCCTACTTGTTGAGCTGGACGTGACCAACGGAAAGCCCGTCCACGTGTGACTGAAAATAGATGAGGCTCTGGGTGTGGGATGGGACAAATCCCGCCCGAGAGCCGTCTTCACCACGGATGGCAGGACAGACAGGACAGTGGTCTGGGGGGACACGTGTTCTGTAGCCGCTGTGGTGGCTGTTCTTCCTAGTCACTGCACAGGGAGAGACAATGGGACCTGGAAAGGCCCGTCTGCCAGGCTCCTAGGTCCTCATCCCAGCTCTGCCGCTAAGGAGAGGCGTCTGTCCTCTCTGAGGGCCACTCCCTGTTCCAGAAGGGGAGGGCAAGGGGTTCGAAAGAGATTCTCCCAAGGGGCCCTCGAGTCTGAGGACTGTCAGCCTTCGTGGAGCTCCTAGGCCGAGACTAGAGCTTGGGCTCAGGTCTTTGTGCCTCTAAACAGGTTTACAGAGCACTTGTTCGGGTCACTCCCTCCTGCAGGGACGTGTCCTTAGAGTTCGAACTTCAGTGGAGGCCATGGGGGCGTCTCAGAAGGGGGCCCAAAGGCTGGGACATCGGTGGGCCGATCCCAGCCCTGTGGCCTCGCCTGCCGCCCGCTCCTTCCAGCCCTCCCTCACACCCTGGGTCTGGTGGGCCTGCCCCCTCACAGGTCGGCCTCCCTCCCTCCCACGCACCCCTGCCCCCCCCCAGTGGGGGGGCCGGCTGGGCCGTGGCTACGTGTAGCGCCCCAGGGGTCGCTCTCAGCCACGGCTCAGGACACTTGTTACTCGATACCAGCCCTCACGACGTCCAAGGCCTGCCTTTCCCAGCCTGGCCCGCCGGCCGCTGCACCTGCCTTAGCCCCTGGTGTCCGCCAGCCCAGAGGACCACCCAAGCGCTCTCCGTCACCATCCATGGGCCCTGGGCCAGACCCGCACCCAGTCCCCAGCTGCTCTGGGACCCGCCAAGAACTCCCCTGTCTGGGCGTGTCCTCAAGCTGCCTCGTCGGGTGGCGATGCCCGTCTCTATCCAGAGGCCGCTCTGCATGTTGGGGCCCGGCTTCAAGGCCGGCCCGGCTTCCAGGCCACCTCGGCAGTCAGGGCTTCCTCCGGTCCCAGGCTCCCTCCCAAGGCTCCCACAGCCCGCCTTGCATGTCCAGTCCCAAGATGGGGTGCTCCTGTCTCCCTGAGACCTTGGGTGTATCTGCCTCCCCCTCCAGACCAGGAAAGAGGTCCTTGAGGACAGCAGACTAGGATGTGAACGGGGTCCCCAGCCTATCTTGGAACGAACAAATTTGTATGTCCCCCAGGAGCTGGCTTTAGTGTCCTTGAAAGCAGCTGTGCACGGTCACTGCGACAGCTCGAGCAGGTGGGAGGGCGCCTGCATTCCCTTGGCGGTGCTGAGCGCTCTGCGGTGCAGCGCCGTGGACTCTTCCCGTCTGACCCGGGGCAGGTGGCAGGGAAGGCCCGGGCCGGGCCGGGGAAGGTGGAGTCGTGGGCCTAGGATCCGCCCGACGGAGAAGTAGAGCCGGCCTGTGGTCCACTGCGGACGCCCGAGCCCACGGCCTCAGCCCAGACTGGGGGCCTTGTGTCTGCCCGGAAGCCACCTGCACCCCGCAGGGACAGCAGCAAAGGGGAGTCTTCCTTGTCCAGTGATGACTCATTTCGTAGTTGTCCAAGGCCAAGGAGACCCGGGAAAGCCATCCTTAGAAGCTCAAATGGCACAGGGGCCGTCGGGTGCAATGCACTTTCCAAAGGAGCCCCAGGCAAGCTCTGTTACAGCCGCTCCCCTCCCCGACTGGGGACGGGGAGACGGTGTCAGGATGTTCCCTA
Organism: Camelus bactrianus; assembly: GCF_048773025.1. Taxonomy (NCBI): domain Eukaryota; kingdom Metazoa; phylum Chordata; class Mammalia; order Artiodactyla; family Camelidae; genus Camelus; species Camelus bactrianus. The sequence continues at coordinate 113,649,643 of NC_133575.1, read as the reverse complement.
GTGTTACCTTTTCTCCAGCTTCTGAAAAGTCTACGTTAGGGATGTTATCCCATAAGGAATGTGGCCTTCCAGACGCAGTCAACCACAATCCCAATCCCAGTCTCAAGCCCAGTCTCGCGCTCTGGCTCTCGCTCTGTCCCTGTGTCTGTCTCCGTGACTGTCTCTCTGTCTCTGTCTCTGTCTGTCTCCGTCTCTCTGTGTCTCTCTCTCTCTCTGTCTCTGTCTCTCCCTCTCTCTCTCTCCACACCCCCACCCCCCGTGATGACCAAGTCAGCAGGTCAGGTTCGAGTTGGCCAGGAGGGCCCCGAGGAAGGAGGAGACCAGGGCAGGGTGCTGTCGTGGGGGATAAGGGCTGGGACTGGACAGCAGTGCCACCACCTGGCAGGGTCAGCTCTCAAGAAACCGCAGACAGTCCTCACCCTGGCTTTGATTGTCACAGTCACCTTCCTTTCTTGGTCCAGCTTTTACTACCTGGGCCTCAGGATCCTACTTTCTGTCACCCGACAGACTCCATGAGGACACTGAGGAGACAAGTGGACTCTGGGTCAGGAGGCGGGCCGCAGGCTGCGATGGGTGGGCGCAGCGTGGGCTCTAGATGAATTCAGACCAGGGGTCTCGGCCCCACCCCGTCACTTACTAGCACGTGATCCTGGGAAGGTTCCCGAGCCCCACGACCCCAGGGTCTTCATCTGTGCAGTGGGCGGGTGTGAGGAGGCCCGGCCCGCAGGACTGCAGGGGTGCGTGCGATGTGCGCCAAGCACCTCGCGCGGGGCGCGCTGCCTGTTGGAACCGCGATGATTGGCAGTTGCTTCTGATTTTCTTTGGCCCCAGACCCTTCCACTCCCTCCTCTGGGACTTGGCTGGTTGGTTTGTTATCCAGGTCATGTTAGAGAACACGCAGCTCAGTAGGATGTGGAAGAGCTAATCAGCCAAAAAGCATGCCTCGTAAATGGAACTAAGTAAATTCTCCCGATTAGAGGCTAGGTTACACTGAGGGGTGGGGGAGCGTTCCCAGCTGGACTCAACACCGAGCTCCTAGGAAGGGAGTCAAGGAACAACCTTTGCCCCCTCCCAGCCGCCCTTCCATCCGAACTGTGGCTTCTGAAACCCAAAACACGCCTTCTTCAAGTCTGGCCGCCGCCACCACCCAGCTTCATTACCGTCACCTCCCACAGAAGGAAGCCCAGCTTCCCAAAGCCCCCACCTGCCCTGGCTCTGCGCACTTGCACTTGGGTGCTCTCTCCCGGACCCCCTCCGCCTCGCCGCTTCTTTCCCTTGTTCTGTGGGACTTCAGGGACATGTCACCATCTTCCTGATGTGACTGGGCTCCTAGCCTGTCCTTCTAGGTGTGGGGTGTGTCTTGCTTTTCCTAGTGTCCCCACTAACACAGAGCCCTCCGGAGAGCAGAGGCTCGGTGAATGTGTGCGGATGAAGTGAGACGGTGAGCGGGGATCCTGTTGATTCAGACTGATTTTCTCCTACTTTCTTAAATAACCCGTGGAAATCCAATTAAACATAGGGATATTACACGTATAAAATGACAAACAAGAAGGGATAAGAAGCGAGTTAATATTTTTACTTTTATTGTTCTAAATCTTCCCTCATCTATATTATTGCTAATTACTCTCACATTTCCCGAACAATTCTAATTGCAATTCCATATTATGTCATCCAGGATGACAGGAAAAAAAAAAAAAAAAAAGAGAGAGATTTCAGTCTCCTTTACAGAAGAGGAAAACTGTTGTGTTTGAACTGGATAAGCACACACACGTTGTGATCAATGTCATTCACAAAGTTAGATACTGAAGCTTATTAAATCTTCTATTAATAGGAACAGCACTGAAAAACACCTACAGGAAACAAAGATCAATTTCCACGTCACCATAAAGGACAGGAGGAGCCCAGAGATGCTGTACGCCGTGCCCCCCGAGCTGGCCCGGGCCCTCACTCCTTCCAAGGCTGACCGCTCGCTCTGCAAACACAGAGTGAAGGATGGACTCCCTTCCTGCCCGGCAGGAGAAGCTGCTGGACAGGGGCCTGGAAGGAGCGCGGCTGCAAGTCTGGCTCAGGCCCCCTCTTCCTCATTGCTCACGGCCTCCTCAGACAGGGACGGGAAGGAAATGGGACCCTTACTGTTGAGTCTAAACAAATGCTCCAGGACTTGCAACTTGCTGGTCTCCGCGTGGGCCCGGGGCCCCCACAGGAACTCGTGGCGAGCGGGATCGCTGTCGGCCACCTGCCGGTACTCCAGGTACCCCTCCTGCACCCACGCTTTGGTGATGAGCTCCCTGGGCTCCCCATAGATGAAGTGCTCCCTCCCAGGATGCACCCCCATGACACCGAGTGCTCCCCACACCTCTTCCTCAGGCGCCCCCTCTCCCCCCAGGACGATGACACCCAGAAGTATCACCAGGAGGCCGTTCTTGGGCATGCTCCGCTCATCACCCTGCATCCCATCACAGGTGAGGCCCAGGGTGGGGACCAGGATGTACAAGTGCTCCTTGGGGTCCACCTCCTTCACATCCACCCCAAAGACCAGCTGCATGCACTCAGAGGCCTGGCTGAAGACCACAGGGAAGTGGTGCTGGTATGCTCTGAGGATACTCAGCATTTCTGCCCTGGTGGTCGGCTGCTTCCTGCGATACTTGAGGAGCAGGAAGCTCACCAGGTCAGCCATCATTGAAAGCTCTGCCCCTTGGCGCAGGGACTCGGCACCGGCAGAGTAGGAAGAGGAGACTGAGGAGGAGGAGGAGGAGGAGGACGAGGAGGACCGGGGGGATGCGGCCCCCTCCTGCTCAGCCTCCAGCCGCTGCACATCCACCAGGCCCTGGGCGTCTCTTGGGTCCTGAAGGTCTTCCACAGCCTGGCGGAGCTCACTCATCTGAACCAGGGACATAATGACAGGTGTTGGCAGCTGACAGGAGTCTGGGCCGGGGTGACAGGTGGGGACCCAGTGGCCTTGTGGGAGGACAAGCTTATCGACCTTCCCAGGGTTTCTAGGGCTGAACGAGGTTTCCTTTGGTGTCCCATCTTTGTTGTGGGCGTGCGGGTCCCCTCACCCTTCCCTCGGGCCCTCACCTTGACTCCTGGGAGGACCCGGGACTCTTCTCTCTGTTGCCAAGGCGTGGTTCCTTCAGATGATCTGACCCGTCCTCTCACACCAAGGTCCTCACCTCCCTGAAAGGCGGGAGAGAAAGGAGAGGAGGCCCCTTTCCTGCTGTGATTCAGGACAAGGATACCTCTGGTCATTGACTTTGGTTTCTGGGCACAGTTCCTTGTTCACAGCTCCCAAAGCCCTTGGGATGTCCTCAGTGTTGAGAGTGATGAATGTGCTTTTTTTGTTTTTTATGTGAATGAGATGTGTTTGCAAAGCACCTAAAATGGGGCTGGTTGCCAGAAGAGCCAATCATGTGATTAAAAGTTTGGATCTTTTGGCCCCTCCCCAGCACCACCAGGGAGGGGAGAAAGGCTGGAGATTTGAGTTCAGTTGCCAGTGGCCAATGATTTAACCAATCGTGCTTATGTAATGAAGCCTCCGTCAAACCCCAAAAGGATGGGTTTGGAGAGCTTCTGGGTTGGCGAGCAGGTAGAGAGCTGGGGCAAGTGGCGCTGTCTGAGAGAGCGGGGAAGTCGGCCCCGCTCCCGCACACCTTGGCCCTAGCACCTCTTCCATCTGGCTCTTCGTGACTCATGCCCTTTATGTTCAGCTGGTGATCTAGGAAGTAGTATGTTTGTCAGAGACCTGTGAGCCACTCTAGCAAATCAACCAAACCTGAGGAGGAGGGCGTGGCAACCCCTGAAGGTCTTTCAGAAGGACAGGTCTTTCAGAAGGACACGTAACAGCCTCGACTTGTCACCAGCGTTGGAAACCCAAGGAGGAGGGAGTTGGAATCCCCAACCTACAGCTGGCCATTTAGCAGCACAGGCAAGAACCTTGCCTTGCGGTGGGCTTCTGAAGTGGTGGGGGGAGGGCAGTCTTGGAGGACTGGGCCTGAACCAGAGGGTCCGATGCCATCTCTGGCTAGACAGTGTCAGAACGCAGTTGAATTCCTGAACACTCTGCTGCTGTCTGAGAACTGTCGTTGGTCTGGGGAACCTCTCCCCTACGTGGAAATTGGTCCCAGGATCCATTTACACAACATCCACCCCCAGCTCCCCCCGAAAAACCCAGAAGCACTGGCAGCGGGGATCGGCCCCTCTGCCCTGGGCGGAGGTGCCCTCAGTGCCTGGAGGCCATGCATCTTTACTCCCGCCAGGGCCTGCTCTTCCCCCCTGCCCCCACCTGGGATGATGAGTTGACATCTGCCCTTCAGACCCAGACCTCAACTCCCTGAAGACTCCCACCTTCCCACCCAGGATGGAAGTGAGCACGGCACTTAGGGCCACCACTGACTGTTCCTTCCAGGGCTGGGAACAGGGGTCAGCTGGAGCCGGTGGGGTCCTTCCTCTCCTGAGATGGCGGGGTACATTTGGTCCTCATGAAGAGTCCTTGCCTTGACACGTGGGATATCCTAGGACTCCTCCCTCTGCTGGCCTGATGTTTCCCCTCAGACCAAGGTCCTCACACCCTGAGATACCCCACCCCCAACCACGTGACGGAAGTGATGGCAGGCCCCATCCGGCCAGACCTGACCGGGGACTCCTAGGGCTGAAACAGCTCAAGCCGGACACTGTAAGTTCCCATCTCTTTTGGGGTGAGGGTCTCCTCACGCCCTGCATCCACCCAAAGGGTCCTTCTCCTGAGTCCTGGCACATCCTGTGAGTCCTTCTGCTGCTGACCGGTTGTGGCTCCTTCTGCCAACCTCAGAACTAGGTCTGAATTCCCTGAGAGCCTGGGGCAGAGGTGAGGGGGCAGCACCACTGGCCACTCCTGCCCAGGGACTTCAGGGATGACAGGGGGCAGGGCCGGATTCTGTGGGCTCACTCTCTACTCTCAGTATCAAGATATTCACATTTACTCCCAGCAAGTCCTGGGACCCTCCCCTCAGCTAACATGAGGTTGTCCCCTGCAGGCCGACACCACCATCGCACTGAGTTTGAGGATAAAGTGGGGAGGTGATGCCTCCTGACTCACACCCGGGCCTCCCAGGAAGGAGCAGAGGAGCAAGTTTCTGTTGAGGCCCCCTCTACCTGGGGAGGGGGTCTGCCCAGTCCTACTGGGGGTTCCGGGGAGACCACCCTCTGCACATCTGAGCCACACTCCTCAGACCAGGGACTTCACCTCCCAAGGACCTCTGAGTTAAGAGGTCAGAAAGCATCTCACCTGGTCACCCTGCTCTGGGGCCTCCAAGACCCAGCACAAGGGCAAAGGCTCCCTCACGGTCCTCACATTGCCTCCTGGTAATTTAGGATTCTGTCCTCTGCCCATCTGACGCCCCGCCCCCTCATACCAGGATCCCTGTCCCCTCTGAGACCGCGATGTCAGGAAATGCTGCCTTTGGCCATCCTGCCCTCTAGCCCCCCATGGCCGACTCTGTTCCGGGGTGCAGGGTCTCTTAGTCCTCCCTCAGGGTCCTCACCTTGACTACCGGGGGGACCGGGGATACCCTCCTCTGCATACCTGAGGTCCCCCTCCTTATATTAAGGCCCCAGTCTCTCTGAGACCCGGATGGGGAAGTCGAGACACCAACGTGTGCTCATCTCGCCCTGGGGCCTCCCAGGGAGAAAAGCAGGGGCAGGATCGGTTCGGCGGGTCCCCACTGATCTGGGGTCTCTGGTCCCCTCAGTCCTCCCTCAGGATCCTCACCGTGGCGCCAGGCAGGAACGGGGATTCCCACCTCAGCCCATCTGAGGCCCCGCCCCTCAAACCCGGTCCCCAGTCCCTCTGAGACGCGGATGTCAGGAAATGTGCCTGTGGTCATGCCACCCTATGATCTCCCAGGACCGACTCTGTACTGGGGTCCAGGGTCCCGCAGTCCTCCCTCACAGTCCTTGCTTACTGTCCTGACAGGCCCTCAGCCCCGCGTTTCCCAACCTGAGGCTTCGCTCCCCACACCAGCGCCCCAGTCCCTCCGAGGCCCGGACGCGGAAGTCCCGGCACGCTGCCATGGGCTCGTCCGGCCTGAGGCCTCCGAGGGCTGCCTGCCGGGGTAGATATCTTGGGGTCCCCTCGATTCTGGAGTCCAGGGTGTCCCCAGTCCTTCCTCAGGGCCCTCGCCTTGACGCCCGGCAGGAACCGGGATTCTCTCCTCAGCGCACCCGAGGCCCCGCCCCTCAAACCCGGTCCCCAGTCCCTCTGAGACCCGGATGTCAGGAAATGCTGCCTGAGGTGATGCCGCCCCATGACCTCCCGGGACCCACTGTGTTCTGGGGTCTCTGGCCCCCTCAGTCCTCCCCCAGGGTCCTCACCTTGACGCCCGGCAGGACCTGGGATTCTCTCCTCAGCCCACCCGAGGCCCCGCCCCTCAAACCAGGACCCCAGTCCCTCCGAGACCCGGATGTCAGGAAATGCTGCCTGAGGTGATGCCGCCCTATCACGTCCCAGGACCGACTGTGTTTTCGGGTCCAGGGTCCCTCACTGCTGGCTCGCGGTCGTCACCTTCACTCCCAGTGGGACCTGGGATTCTCTCCTCTGCAGATCTGAGGGTTTCCCCCCACCCCCATCACACACTAAGTGCCAGGTCTCTCTGAGACCAGGATGCCGCGGTCATGACACGACACGTGGGCCTGTCCTGCCCTCGGGCCTCCGGACAGCAGCTAGCAAGGGCCCCTTTGTGTTGGATGACCACTTTTCCGAGTTCGGGGTCCCCTCAGTTCTCCCTCAGGGTCGTCACTTAGGCGTCATGTCGTCTAGCCTCTGGCCACCCGAGGACCCACCCCTCATCCCAGGATCCCAGTCCCTCAGAGACCCGGATGTCAGGAAATGCCGCCAGTGGTCACCTTGCCCTATGGTCTCCAAGGTGCAACGCTGTCCCGGGTGCAGGATCCCTCCGTTCTCCCTCGGGGTCCTCACCTTGACTCAGGCGGCATGTGGTCTCCCCTCTGGCCACCCGAGGCCCCGCCCCTCATCCCAGGACCCCAGTCCCTCCGAGACCCGGATGTCAGGAAGTCAGGACCCCACGAGTGCTCATCCCACCCAGGCCCTCCCAGGGCTGGCAGCAGGGGCGGGGATCTGTGGGGCCCCTTCGGTCCTCCCTCAGCGTCCTCAGCTTGAGCCCCGGCAGGTCCTGGGACGCCCCCTTGTTGACCCGAGCCCACACCCTCACACCAAGGCCCTTACTGCCCTGAGACCCCCAGGGGAGCCTCTGGACTCACATCAGGCCACCAGGCCCAGGGCTTCCCAGGACTGTGGACGCCAGGGGCTGAGATGGATTCCATGGGTTCCCTCAGCCCTCCCTCTGCTCCTCACCTGGGCTCCCGGCTGGGCCTGGGTGCCTCCCTCTGCCCACCTGAGCTTGGTCCCCTTGGACTCGGACCCTCCAGAGCCAGGACACCAGAGAGGGAAGCGGGGATGAGGGGGTGGGGATCTGATCCTTGCATCCCTGCCTTGGGTCTCCCAGGGGTGACCGCAGAACCGACCTGGATGCCTGCAAACCGAGTCCCCACACACGGTTCTACCTTGACTCCTGGCAACGCTGGGCTCCTTCCCTGTGCAAACCTGAAGCCGGCCTCCCTCACCCAGGCCCTCACCTCTCTCACCTCCCAAGGGTGGGGCATCAGTGCCCGTCACATCTGGACCCTGAGCCCAGGGGTTTCCGAGGGCTGTCGGGGGGGGCCGGAGGTGGATTCCCTGCGGGCCTCAGTCTCCTGTGTCCTCACCTTGACTCCTGACAGGACTTGGGATTCGCCCTCTGCCCTCCTGAGAGTGTGTCTCTCACACCCAGCCTCTGACTCCCCGAGTTCGCTGAGGAAGTGGGGGCCGGGGACTGCTCAGCCTGACAGCCCCGTCCGGGGGCCCCCAGGATTCCCGCACGGGGCCGATTTGCATTCTTAGGGTCCCTGTGTTGTCGGGTGGTTGGACCCCTCTGTCCTTACCCTGGAGGGCCCTCACCCACCCTCGCACACAAAGGCTGCAGTCCCAGCAAAGATGCTGGAGGGGACCTGCCTCCTGGTGACCGTGAAGGGGCAGAGAGCAACACACCTTCCCTCGGCGACTCGCTGACAACCAGCCTGACCTCGGGGACGGTCTGTTCCAAAGACTTACCTTTTCCTGAAGAGGCTGAGCAGTGGCAGGGGAGCTGCGGATCCCTTGCGTTGATGACTAGATAATAGTATCTGTTCCAGAGCCGTGACTTTCACTTGTCAATTCTCATCCATAGTAAGAACTACAATTCTCATCTGCACCTACTGTGCGTGTATCTGTATCACATGTCTAGACTGTATGTGCTTATGTACACGTACATCCACACACCACACACATGGACCAAACATGCCACGTGTGCCGCATGTGGAAACCTGGGCCGTCCCCAGACACAGGTGCCTGCCCAGGGCCCTGAGGCGCGGATCCCCGCCCCCTTGCGGGAGCCCTGAGAGCCCACCGGACCCAAGGGCACCATGCTTTGAACTACAGGCCTGCCGCCTGCCTGACACCCCATCTGCCCAGGGCAGTGAGCCTGCAGGAGAACGTGGGCCCCCCAGTCAGCTGGGAGAGAAGCCGAGCAGAGTGGGCAGGAGGAAGTGGGAGCAGGGCCCCAGCCCGAACAGAAGAGCAGACTTCAGAGGGCCGAGCCTTTACCCCCACATCCAGGAGCCTTCTCCATCCTCACACCCTCTCTCCTAGACCCAGACCCGCCTCCTGGGGCCCCGTCTCCATTTCAGGATGGATGGTGATCCCGCGGGGCTGGGACAGGCCACGTGGGCAGAATCCGGTGTCAGGCTCTCCTGAGCACCGATGCCTGGCTTCCCTGTGTTCTCAGCTACGTGGCATGAGGCACCAGGTGGTAGGACAGCGTGCAGGACAGCCGGGGCCCCCGTGAGTGTTGGCGAGTCGGCTCAGACCAGTGGGGCACAGGGCTTTCGACCCACACAAAGCTCAGACTGAATGTGTGTCCTGCGGCCGCTAAGCTGAGCCAGTCATGGAAACCGTCTGTGCCTCGATTTCTGCCCGTCAAATGGGCATAGTAGTCGTACCCGTTGAAAGCACCGGTGCGAGTTTATACACGATGCGACCTGTCTCTACAATGTCTGGGCCAAGGACGTGGACAGTAGATGCAGCTGTTGTCACTGTGCGTGTACGATGTGCCTTCCCCACACTGTGGGGCTTCTGAACCAGTGTGTATCTCCCGGTCCACTGACTCAGGTGGGTTTCCTCTTCTCACCGGCACTCTGTTATTGGGGATGGGACCCCTCGCGTGCCAGAAGTGCTTAGACATGACATAGCTTGTTCTAGACCCAGCATGGGTGACGCTCAGGGGCCCTGGACCAGCGCAGGGGAATGGACTGTGCTGAGGGGCTTGGCCCTGGGGAGGAGGCATCAGGACCTCTGCACGTGCTCCGTCCTGATCCACACAGCCCACCACAGAGCTCTGTGAGCGAGGGTGTTCTGGGACTCTCTGAGTGTGAGGGAAAGTTTCTGCCGTGGGCCTTTCCCCTGGCCCCCCGAGGAAACGTTTCCTCACCCAGAGCCACATTCCAAGTTCTCCCGGTCACAGCTCGGACTTGGAGGATGTGCCCGCCACGTGGTTGCTTCAGAAGCGTTTGGGCTCACACACGGTCTCTGAAGGTGGGAACCAATCTGAGTTACCTAGAGCCATCCTAAAGTTCTTTTCCTCTGAACTTTCCAGTTTCCTCTTCTGCTTTTCCTCCTAGAAAGAGGACTAGGAATGATGTCCAGAGGACAAAATCTTGCGCACACACAGCGTGACTGAAGCTGCCTCCTGATGCTTTGGGCAGGATTCTCCAAATCTTTAGCTTGACTGTGCCTTTCCCAGCTTGATACCTAGTGATCAACAGGTGTGAGGAGTCACTTGATGATCACACACACACACACACACATCGTAACTAGACACGTATTGCAATTGGGAAAATCTGGTACAGTGACAACACCAAATGCTGGGGAGGATTTGGAGCAGCAGGAACTCCCATTCATTGCTGGTGGGAATACAAGATGGTACAGTTACATTGGAACAGCTTGGCAGGATCTTATAAAAGTAAACAAACTCTTACTGTATGATCCAGAAACCATATGGGTATTTACCCAAAGAAGTTGAAAACTTGTGTCCGCACAGAAACCTACACGTGGATGTTTATAGCAGCTTTACTTAGAATTGCCAAACTATAGATGCAAACAAGAGGTCCTTAAGTCGGTGAATAAATACACTTTGGTATGTGCAGGAAATGGAGTATCACCCAGTGCAAAAAAGAAATGAGTTATCAAGCAAGGAATAGACATGAAGAACCTTCGATGCAATTACAAACTGAGTGATTCTGAAAAGGCAACATACGGTATTATTTCAACTATGTGACATTCTGTGAAGGCAAAATGATGGAGACGCTAAGAAGATGAGTGTCTGCAGGCGCTGTGGGGAGAGGAATGAATAAGCGCTGTACAGCAGAGGGTGGTTAGTGACGTGAAATAGTCTGCATGATACCCCAGTGATGAGGGCATGTCATACACGTTTGCCCAAACCCAGGGAAGGTGCAGCACCAAGAGTGAACCCCAAGGGAAACTCTAATTTCTAGGTGACAGCGTAGGTCCATCAATTCTGACACATGGACGACTCCGGTGGGTTGCTGATAAGGAGGCAGGCTACGTAGGTGTGGGGGCGGGAAGTAAATGGGAAATCTCTGTACCTTCTCTTTGTTGCTCTGTGCACCTAAAGGTGCTATAAAAATAAAGACTTTAAAATAACACACGGTATGAACAACGCTAGGTGAACAACAAAACGTGAGGACACCCGAGGGGAAGACTGCTGACTGGGGAGCTGACTCGTCCGTTGCGGGGTGGGGGTGGGGGGCAGCAGGGAGTGGGGGAGGGGCTGTGGGCCGCACAGACGCAGAGGGCAGGACAGGTAGGAGAGAAGATCTCCCGCTTCTGAGCGGTTTCGTGCCTACAGCTGGGGCAGGGCCCCGGACACACATGCCTCAGCCCTGGGGCTCTACCAGGACAGCAAGAAAGATGGGTCAGCTGAGGCATTTCCCTCCTGAGTCTCTGCTAATACCCACCTGACATCAAACCTGCGTGAGGACTGGCCTGTGCAAAACACATCACTTAAACAGAACGTAAGGGAGAGACGGACAATAAGGTGGCGGTACCAGAGCACCTCACACGTGGTTATAGCAGGCACACTTTTGCGCCTTGGGTATGTATACCGTCTGCACGTACATACGAGCCCTCGTAAAATATAAACACGCACCCAGATACACGCGCTAGTACGTACACAGGTGGTGCGTGGATGTACGTGTACATAAGCACACACAGCCTGCACACGTGTCATACATACACGCACAGTAGGTGCAGATGAGAAATGTAGTTCTTACTATGCATGAGAATTAACAAGTGAAAGTCACGGCTCTGGAACAGGTACTATTACCTAGTCATCAACGCAAGGGATCCGCAACTCCCCTGCCACTGCTCAGCCTCTTCAGGAAAAGGTAAGTCTTTCGAACAGACCGTCTCTGAAGTCAGGCTGGCTGGCGAGGAGCCCCCGAGGGAAGGTGTGTTGCTCTCTGCCCCTTCACGGTCACCAGGAGGCAGGTCCCCCCCAGCATCTTTGCTGGGACTGCAGCCTTTGTGTGCGAGGGTGGCTGAGGACCTTCCTGGATGAGGACAAAGGGGTCCAACCACCCCGCAACAGAGGGACCCTAAGAACGCAAATTGGCCCCGCGCGGGAATCCTGGGGGCCCCCGGACGGGGCTGTCAGGCTGAGCAGTCCCCGGCCCCCACCTCCTCAGCGAACTCGGGGAGTCAGAGGCTGGGTCTGAGAGACGCAGTCTCAGGAGGGCAGAGGGTGGCTCCCAGATCCTGTCAGGAGTCCAGGTGAGGACACAGGAGCCTGAGGACCCCAGGGAATCCACCTCCGGCACCCCCACCCGCCCCCGACAGCCCTGGGAGACTCCAGGGCACTGGGTCCGGATGTCACGTGCACTGATGCCCCACCCTTGCGAGGTGAGAGAGGTGAGCGCCTGGGTGAGGGAGGCCGGCTTCAGGTCTGCACTGGGAAGGAGCCCAGCGCTGCCAGGAGTCAAGGTAAAACCGTGTGAGGGGACTTGGGGGGCGGGGGCAGGCATCCAGGTCGGTTTTGCGGTCACCCCTGGGAGACCCCAGGCAGGGTTGCGAGGATCAGATCCCCACCCCCTCATCCCCACTCCCCTCTCGGGGGTCCTGCCTGGGGAGGGTCTGAGTACAATGGGATCAAACTCAGGTGGGCAGAGGGAGGGGCCCAGGCCCAGCCTGGAGCCCAGGTGGGGAGCAGAGGGAGGGCTGCGGGATCCCCGGGGAATCCATCTCAGCCCCTGGCGTCCACAGTCCTGGGAAGCCCTGGGCCTGTTGGCCTGATGTGCGTCCACAGACTCCCCTGGGGGTGTCAGGGCAGTGAGGGCCTTGGTGTGAGGGTGTGGGCTCGGGTCAACAAGGGGGCGTCCCAGGACCCGCCAGGGCTGAAGCTGAGGACGCTGAGGGAGGACAGAAGGAGCCCCACAGATCCCCGCCCCTGCTGTCAGCCCTGGGAGGGCCTGGGTGGGATGAGCACTCGTGGGGCCCTGACTTCCTGACATCCGGGTCTCGGAGGGACTGGGGTCCTGGGATGAGGGGTGGGGCCTCGGGTGGCCAGCGGGGAGACCACATGCCGCCTGTGTCAAGGGAGGACCCGGAAGGAGGAAAGAGGGGCTCCAGAACCCCAGGATATAGTCGGACCTTGGAGGCCATGGGGCGGGATGAGCACCGGCGGCATTTCCTGACATCCGGGTCTCGGAGGGACTGGGGTCCTGGGATGAGGGGCGGGGCCTCGGGTGGTCCAAGGGGAGGCCAGTGCTGCCTGAGTGAAAGTGAGGACCCTGAGGGAGAACTGAGGGATCCTGCACCCCGGGACACTGTTGGACCTTGGAGACCTTAGGGCAGGGTGACCACCGGCGGCATTTCCTGACATCCGGGCTCTCAGAGGGACTGGGGTCCTGGGATGAGGGGCGGGGCCTCGGGTGGGCAGAGGGGAGACTACATGCCGCCTGAGTCAAAGTGAGGTCCGTGAGGGAGGACGGAGGGGACCCGGGACCCCAGAAAAGAGGCCATCCCATCCCACAGAAAAGCGCCCCTGCTCTCACCCGTCCTGAGGCCCCAGGGCGGGATGAGCCCACGAGGTGTGTCCTGACTTCTGCATCCGGGTCTCAGAGAGACCGGGGACTTAGTGCAAGTGGCGGGGTGGGGGTGGGGGTGGGGGTGGGGGCGGGGGCGGGGGGCTCAGGTCTGCGGAGGCGAGAATCTCAGGTTCTGCTGGGAGTGAAGGTGACGACCCCGAAGAAGCACTGAGGGACCCTGCATCCCAGAACAGAGTCAGTCCTGGGAGGCCATAGGGCGGGAGGACCTCAGGCAGCAGTTCCTGAAATGAGGGTCTCGGGGGGACTGGTGTCCTGGTATGACGGGCGGGGCCTCAGGTGGGCTGAGAGGGGAATCCCAGGTCCTGCCAGGAGTCAAGGTGAGGACCCGAGGGAGGAGTGAGGGGACCCGAGACCCCAGAACAGAGGGGACGAAACCGATCCTGCCCCTGCTGTCAGCCCTGGGAGGCCCCCAGGCGGGATGAGCACACGTGGTGTGTCCCGACTTCCGCATCCGGGGCTCAGAGAGACCGGGGACTTAATGTAAGGAGGGCCCTTCAGGTCGTTGGAGCGCAGAATCCCAGGTCCCGCTTGGAGTCAAGGTGAGGACCCTGAGCTAGTGCGGAGAGGACCTCCCACCCTAGAAGAGTGGGAACCTGCCAGAGCCCAGGCCTCCTGCCAGCACGCGGGTCCAGGGCTGTGCCACCGTGTAGACCCGAGGTCTCCCCTCCTTTCTCTTCCAGGGGCTCCAGACACCGGGAGGTGAAGGCCTAGGTCTGAGACACGTGTCCTCGGGTCACAGAGCACAGGAGGCCGGCAGTGCCAGGTGAGGTGTGGGCCCTGAGTGTGTACCCGGGGGCTTCCGAAACAGAGGGGACCCCACAAGGCCAGTGTCCACTCCACACACCCCCTGTCACCCCCAGAACCTCGGGCTGTGCCGGCTGCACCCTGAGGAGCCGCCTCACTTCCCCCGACAGGTTCACAGACGACCGTCCACCAGGAGGAGAGCCCCTGTGAGGCCGAGGGCACCCCTGAAGAGGAGACCAGTAAGTGGCCTTTGTCAGAGCCCCCCAGGGTGGGTTTCTCAGCCCGGGTCACTGACACTCCCTCTCTCCCCCAGGCCCGTGGGTCCCCATCTGTCACCCCTGTCCACACTCCTGTCTGCTGCCCGACACCAGTCATCATGCCTCTGGTTCAGATGAGTGAGCTCTCCCAGAGTGAGGAAGACCTTCAGGACCCAAGAGACGCCCAGGGCCTGGTGGATGCGCAGCTGTTGGAGGCTATGGAGGAGGGGGCCGCATCCCCCCGGTCCTCCTCCTCCTCAGTCTCCTCTTCCTACTCTGCCTGTGCCGAGTCCCTGCTCCAAGATGCACGGCATTTGATGATGACTGACCTGGTGGGCTTCCTGCTCCTCAAGTATCGCAGGAAGCAGCTGACCACCAGGGCAGAAATGCTGAGTATCTTCCTCAGAGCATACCAGCACCACTTCCCTGTGGTCTTCAGCCAGGCCTCTGAGTGCATGCAGCTGGTCTTTGGGGTGGATGTGAAGGAGGTGGACCCAAGGGGGCACTGGTATGTCCTGGTCCCCACCCTGGGCCTCACCTGTGATGGGATGCTGGGCGATGGGCAGAGCATGCCCAAGAACGGCCTCCTGGTGATGCTCCTTTGCATGATCCACCTGGAGGGAGAGCGCCTCCCTGAGGAGGAGGTGTGGGGAGCACTGAGCAAGATGGGGCTGTGTGCTGGGAGGGAGCACTACATCTATGGGGAGCCCAGGGAGCTCATCACCAAAGTGTGGGTGAGGGTGGGGTACCTGGAGTACCAGCAGGTGGCCAACAGCGATCCCGCTCGCTACGAGTTCCTGTGGGGCCCCCGGGCCCACGCGGAGATCAGCAAGTTGCAAGTCCGGGAGTATCTGCTCAGGGTCAATCGAAGGGGTCCCAGTTCCTTCCTGGTCCAGGTCCCATCCCTGTCAGAAGAGGCTGCTAGTGATGAGGAAGAGGGGGCCTGAGCCAGGCTTGCGGCTGGGCTCCTTCCAGGCCCCTGTCCAGCAGCTTCTCCTGCCGGGCAGGAAGTGAGTCCATCCTTCACTCTGTGTTTGGAGAGCGAGCAGTCAGCCTTCTAAGTGGTGACAGCCCGGGCCTGTTGAGGGACACGGTGTACAGCATCTCTGGGTTCCTCCTGTCGTTTATGATGACATGGAAATTGATCGTTGTTTCCCGTAAGAAATTTTCAAATGTCGTTCCTTTTCGTAGAATCGTAACGAGCTTCAGTGTCTAAGTTTGAATGACGGTGATCACAATGTTTGTGTTTTTATCCAGTTTAAGAGCAAGAGTTTTGCTATTTTGTAAAAGAGATTAGGAAATCTCCCATTTGTTTTGTGATCCTGAGCAAAATAACATGGAATTGGAATTAGAATGTTTATGGAAATGTGAAAGTACTTAGCAGTATTATGGATTGGGGCAAGAATTAGAAAAATAAATGTAAAAGTAGTCTTTTCTTGCTTCTTACCCCTTCTTTTCTGTCTTTCTATAAATCTAAAATATCTATGTTTAGTTTGATTTCCACGGGCTATTTAAGAAAGTAGGAGAAAAATCAATCTGAATCCGTAGGATCCCTGCTCACCATCTCAGTTATTCCGCAGACGTTCACTGAGCCTCTGCTCTCTGGAGGGCTCGGTGTTAGTGGTGGGGACACTCGGAAAAGCAGGACACCCCACACCTAGAATGATAGTCTAGGAGCCGCAGTCACATCAGGAAGTTGGTGAGATGTTCCCTAAGTCCCACGGAGCAAGTGAAAATGGGGTGAGGCGGTGGGGGTCCGGGAGCGAGCACTCAGGTGTAAGTGCCCGGAGCCAGGGCAGCTGGGGGCTTTGGGAAGCTGGGGGTCCCTCTGTGGGAGGTGATGGTAAAGTAGCTGGGTGGTGGTGGCGGCGGCAGGCAGACATGCAGGCGATGTGTCTTTGGGTTGAGAGGAAAGTCTGAATTGGGGCATTGCTCTGAGAAATCCTTTTGGATCATGGCTAAACCAGAGATAGATTCCTCCTGGAGCAGGAAAGAAGGTGTCCTGGGTTTCTGTGGCATCGCAGTTGAGCACAGTGGAGAATTTGGTGTCTTCTACCCGTCATCTGCAAGGATTTCCGGAGAAGTGAGGGTCTTGCTGTTTGAAGTACTGCCCAGGATTCACTGGTCTGCACTCCGCTCCCTGCCCTGGGAAAGCCAGTACCAACTATATAGATATGACAATGTATTTCAGCCATCTGGAGTTTATTTTGGCCAATGGTGAGCAAGGTCTAGATTTCCGAGGGATGAAATGAATGAAAATAGGTGGTTTGAATGAAGGGAAGGTGCAAAAGTGGGAAGGAATTCTGGGAGCTTTGAGTGAGCTGCTCCCAGCTGGGGAAGTCACCCCCTCCCCCCCCACACACACCCAAATTAAATAATATATCTTCTAGGAGGAAAATACCCAGAACAGCAATTTTGGCTGATTTTCTATTCAGTTTCCTACTGAGCTGCAAATTCTCTGAGATGTCATGGAAACAAAACAATTTCCAGAGGCAAGAGGCACAGGGTCTGAGGTCAGGATAATACTAGAAAGAACTACCAGCCACTAAAGATGCAATATTGGCCAGTGTCCCCGTTTTCAGGCATGTTGAGGAATGCAGCCAGAAGCAGAGGCTCTCAGGTTAAGACTGTGACCTTGCATCTAGAGGAAGGAGCAACTTGTCAGCCTAAGGAGACTGTCGAGGTCACTGCAATGGGAAGTGCAGGCGGGTGCTGGGGAATGAAGAGGGTGGGCGAGCCTTCCCTGCTGAGAGTCATAGAACCACGTGGAAATTGGATGTGATCCTGGATTGGGCGCACCTGCCACATAGTAAGTAGGCGGGCACTTGAAAAAGATGGAGAATGTCAAGGCAGAGTTGACCTGCTCAGAAACTCCTCCCAGAAATGCAGGGGATTTTTTTCCTAACAAGTTATAAACGGTACATTTTGTTGAGCATCTCCTACTCCACGTTGAACTGGAGAGACGTCAGGTGCTTGTCTGCGTCTTGGCTTCCTCTCCTCCCTGGACAGGTGGGGACACGGCACTGCTGGTCCTCTTTACTTAGGAAGGGTCCTGTGATGGCCCTTTGCCACTGAACTTTGAGCAGAAGCGTCGTTGTCACGGCCATTTGTATAGAAGAGGCACCGGGGCCGTGGATTAACTCTCAGGCCGTGACAACACAGACACAGACCACTCTTGTCTCCTCACCCAGGGACTTAAGTCCTGCACCTTTGACCCTTAGATGTGAGATGCCAGACGCTGTGCCTTGAAGACACTGGGCAGGGTTGGAGGAGTTCCAAAGAGAGGCTGCCCCAGGGGAAGGTGGCTGCGGGAATTCCCTCCAGCCACCTGTACCCTCAGGCCCCTGAGCTTTGCCCATCAGCCCCCACAGGGTGTGATGAGCCTGTTAGGAAGGCAGCAGCCAGCTGCCGAGTGGCTCTGTTGGGGTTAGGGGTGTCCTTCTCGTGGGGCCCAGTCCCGAGTCCCCATCACCCCTGCTGCCTACCCTGCCCACTCTCTCCTGAACCTGGCCTCAGTCTGTACAGCCTGGGGTTTTGCCCTGCCTGTTCCTCCAGTAAGAGCCGCTCAGGCCCTGGTCCCGATGGGCTCACGCATTCACCTTTATTTGAAAGTCCCGGACGAGCATCCCTTTCACAGATGCTGCAGTTCAGGTGGAGCTGACGGGACATGATGTAGCCCCTGGGTGAGTCTCCTAGTGCCTGGTAAACAACAACCATTGCCATGTGAGTGTGGGACGAATCGCTGTGATTACAAGTTACTTTCAAATAATTCCCCATGTAAGGCCCAAATGTTTGATTAAACTGATGGTCTTGTGAATGTGACTATGAGGTTTTGCTTTCTGAGCCTGAGTGTGAGAGGTAGAGGGCTGTCTTGTCAGCCACCCACAGAGCCAGCTCAGACCCTTGGTGTCCCCAGTCACGGTGTTTGAGCAGAGGAAAGGCTGTAGCAGATGACAGAGGTGGTCACCAGGAGCCTCCCCCTGTCCCCAGATACTCACAGATTCAAATGAGGATGTGGAAAGGAGCCAGGCAGGAGAGGGTTTGGGGGCACCAGGGATGCAGGCTGTGAAGGGGCTCAGCCACCCCAGAGACAAAGAAGGAGCAGCACCTGCCAGATCCCCTCTGAACTGCCCCTGCCTGGCCAGGGGAGGGATGTGGGAGCAAATACTGCTGGAGGTGAGCTTCAGCCCTGGAACACATCAAGAAATGGGTGCCCTTGGGGCAAGTCCCAGGACCAGACCCCCGTGCGGAACCCAAGTTGAAGGAGGGACCCTTGGTGCTCGTTCATGAAGTGAGCTGACTGGTGAGGGCAGTGCCAGCCCAGGGAGGCTATGGCGGGCTGGCTACCAGCAGCCGGGAGACAAGAGCACCCAGGGCCACTCAGGGAGGCGTTCCCAGGGGGGCAGCACCCTCCCCAGCAGACTCTGGAGGAGCCCACAGCGCCCAGGTCCCCAGCCAGTCCTGACCAGGGCAGGGCAGAGCAGAGCACACCGGGGCTCCCCTGCCCGTCAGTGAGAAGGTCTGACATTCTCCACGTGCCCTGATTCTGCCTCCTGGGGGTCTGGTGTGAGTTTTCTCAGCTGTGGCCCTGCTTCCCTGAGAAGCCCCCGTTCCCCCGCCCCAGCCAAACTCTGCACTGAACTTCAGGCTCCTTGGCAAAGGGCAGACCCCCTGCCTGGCTCTCGCCTACCCTCCTCTGTGGCACGTCTTGCTGGCAGCTGCTCTAGGGGCCTTGGTGAGCAAATAAGGGGCCCCAAGTGTTTCCCTGTGCCTGGTCCCTGAGCTGGGGCCGGGCACAAGGATAGGGCTGGGATGGTGTCGTGATGCAGGGAGTGAAGCCAAGCGATATTCACAAGACAGCATGAAGGTGCAAAGCCACCTTGATGGCTCGAGCCACCCAGAAGGAGGTGCACCCAAAGGGCCCAGAGGCTCAGATCCTCGCCCTCGTGTGGATGCAGTGAGAGCCCAACAGCCCCGTGGTCGCTATGCTTTGAACTACTGGCCAGCCGGCTGCCTCAGGTTCAGCCTGCTGGAGGAGTGATCCTGCAGGAGAACGCTGGGCCACCGTCAGCTGGGAGAGAGGGGAGCAGAGTGGGCAGTCGGATGAGAGAGCAGGGCCCGAGCCTGAACAGAAGAGCCACTTTCAGGGGTCCAATCCTCGAACCCCCACGTCCTGGTGGAACCTTGTCCATCCTCATACTCCCCATCCTAGATCCCAGCTCTCCTCCAGGGTGTCAGCTGCCTTTCAGGAGAGGTGGTGTCTTAGTGGGGTTTGGAAGAGTCAATGTGGGCAAGTTTCAGTGTCTCTCCAAATACCATCACACTGTGGGATAGGTTTTCAACATAGGAATTTGAAGTGGACAGTTTAGTCCATATCAGACACCGATACAAAAATGGCAGAAAAAAGTAAATTGGATTTCATTAAAATAAAAATTGTTTGTGTTTCAAAGGGCATCATCAAGAAAATTGAAAGACTACCCCCAGATTGGCAGTAAATACTTTCCAATCATATATGTGATAAATGTGTAGTATCCTGAATATATAAAGAATTATTACAACTCAACTGAGAAAAGATAAATAATTGGGGAAAAGATTTGAATAGACATTTCTCCGAGCAGGCTATATAAGTAGCCAATAAGCACATGAGGAGATGCTCAACAGATTGTTAGGGAAATGCAACTCAAAACCGCAGTGAGATAGGACCTCAGATTCACTTCCTGAAAGAAAAAGATAGAAAATACCAAGTATTGGTAATGATAGGGAGAAACTGGAATCCTCATATATTGCCAGTGGGAACAGAAAACCAGTGTGTAAAGCAGTCAGCTATTTCTCCAAAAGTTAAATATAGAGTGCAACTATATGATCGATCTATTCCACTCCCATGTATATATCCAAGAAAATGTAAATACATGTCCATGCAAAAACCTATACAGAAATGTTCATAGCAGCAGTACTTAATCATACTAACCAAAATTAGGAAGCAACCCAAATGTCCATGAACAGATGAATGCATAAAAATAAGGTCTTTTCATGCAATGTAATATTATTTGCCAGTAAAAGTAAATGAATTACATGGACGAATCTTGAATACCATACATTTAGGGAGGGCAACCAAATACAAAAGACCACAATTTTATTGTTGAATTCATATGAAATATCCAAAATAGACAAGTCAACAGAGATGCATAGTAGATTAATGCTTGCTTAATGCTACAGAAAGGGGGAATGAGAAGTCACTGCTAATGGGTGAGTGGCTTCTTTTTGGGGTAATGAAAATGTCCTGGAACTAGATAATGGTAATGGTTGCACAACCTATGAATATACTAATAACCATTGAATTGTACACTTGAAAATGGTAAATTTTATGACACATGAATAAGAAATACATGCCATTTGCAGCAACATGGATGTCCCTGGAGAATGTCGTTCTAAGTGAAGTAAGCCAGAAAGAGAAAGAAAAATATATAACTGAAAAATTGTGCTCTACACTGGAATTTGACACAACAATGTAAAATGATTACAAATCAATAAAGAATGTTAAAAAAAAAGAGAAAGAAAAATACCATATGAGATCGCTCATTTGTGGAATCTAGAAAGAAAGAAAGAAAGAAAGAAAGAAAGAAAGAAAGAAAGAAAGAAAGAAAGAAAGAAAGAAAGAAAAAGAACATAAGTACAAAACAGAAACAGACTCATAGACATAGAATACAAAGTTGTGTTTTCCAAGGGGGTGGGGGGTGGGAAGGGACATACTGGGATTTCAAAATTTGTAGATCCTGACAGGCATATATAGAATAGATAAACAAGATTATACTGTACAGCACAGGTAAATATATACAAGATCTTGTAGTAGCTCACAGCGAAGAAAAAAAAATGTGACAATGAATTTATGTATGTTCATGTATAACTGAAAAATTGTGCTCTACACTGGTATTTAACACAACATTGTAAAATGACTATAACTCAATAAAAAGTTAAAAAAAAAAGAAATTCAATAAAGAATAAGAAAATGAAAAGACACCCCACAGAATGGAAGTGATGGGGGCAAGAGCACAGACAGAGAAGCCCTGCATGGCCCAGGCCTGGTGAGACTGCTGAAGACTAAGAGGAGCAGAGACTCTGAGGAGAAAAGCCTGGTGCCATAAGCCACACAGGCAGCACAGATACATGCAGCTCACCACTGGAAGATTTCGAAGCTGGTAGCAACAACAAAACCCAAACCTAGCTCAACCACTGACTAAACTTACTACTTCCTGCATCCTAGCAACGTAGCAGAGAAGAGGCGTGTCAATTTCCAGGTATAAATGCTACTTACCTCAGTCTCTGCTGCTCTTCTACAGATGATGTCTGGCTGGAATTCAATAGAAATATTACAACAAACAGCACTCCAACATCAAGAACAGTCAACCCATTGCCAACAGAAAAAGCAATGAATAGAACTGTATTCCAAGTTGACCTATATGCTAGCTATATTAGGAAGACACTTTATTATGTTAATCTGATTAACATATTAAATAATCTAGAGGAAAAAGTGAATAATGCGCATAAAGAAATAGGTAATTTCAACACAGAAATTTAAACAATATGATAGAATTCAATGAAAATACTAGAATTAAAAAATAGTACCTGCTAGAAGGATTATAAACGGACTGAACACAGTAAAGGTAGAGTAAACTTGAGATAAGTGGTTAGAAATTATTCGATAAAATACAAAGAGAAGAAAAGGAGAAAAACAGCATAGGGCATCCAAGAGTGGTGGGACAATATCAAATGACTTAGCCTGTATGTTATTGGAATTCTAGAATAAGACAGAGAGAGAGAGAAAAAGACCAGAGTAGATGATATATTTAAAAAGATGATGGACAAGAATTTTGTAAAATTAGCAAAAGACAAAATACACAAACATACACACACAGATTCAATTAGTTCATGGAACACTAAGCAGGATAAAAAGAAAGACACATAATACCCAAACTGCTGAAAAACAAAGATAAAGAGAAATTTACAAGAAGAAAACAAGAAGGGCAACAAGAAGAAAAATGAAAATCATATACAAAGAAGCAAAGAATTACAGCAGAGTCTCAGAAGACAAAAGAGTGATCTTTAAAGTGTTAAAAGAAAAACAAAAAGCCCTCTGAACCCAGAATTCTATATCTAGTGAAAATATTGTTCAGAAATGAATGGGAAATAAAGAATTTTACAGAAAAACAAGAGCTGAGAAAATTCATTGCCAGCAATGTACTGTAAGGAATTTTAAAGAAAGTTCTTCATGCAGATGGAGTATACTAATACGTGTAAATGTGGATATATAAACGGTAAAAATTAGAGTAATTATAAAAGATATTTTTTTCTTATATTTAGACACCCTAATAAATAATTGACTGTCTAAAGTAAAGTTTGGCAAACGACTGCCTGTACACCAAATCTGGATTGTGGCATGTTTGTGTTCAGTCTTTGAAATAAGAATGGTTTTAAAGACATATATTTTATGGACTGTATAGTCCACAAAGCCTACAATATTTACTACGTGGCCTTTTGTGGGAAAAGTGTGCTGGCTTCTGGTGCAAAGAGAAAACAGCAGCAATATATTGAAGGTTTATAAAATACATGCAAGTAAAACTTGTAATAACAATAATCCAAAAGGTGAGAGGGAGAAAATGGAGGTTTCCTCTTTTAAGGATATTACATTCTACTTGAGTTGGTCCAATATTATTTGAAAATAATCTGTGATAAGTAAAACTTAATACTGAAAACATTAGAGCAACCACAAAAAACACAAAAGATACATAACTACCAACCAGTAGTATGCATAAAATGTAATCATAAAAATTCTCAGCTTATTAGAAGAATATTGGAAAAGGAAAAACAGATTGACAAATAGAAAACAGTGAGCAAATAGTATATTTAAACCAACTATTTCAATAATTACATTAAATGTAAATGGTCTAGGTCCAAGGTGGATTAAGCATACTCTTCCTTGTTCCTCCCACTTAAAGCAACTGTAAACCTTAGGGGAAAAAGCATGAAGCAGTTACCTGAGAACTATGAAAAATAAGTGGAATATACACACATGTATTTCCTTGCTCTGTCAGCTGAGAGGGCCTAGAAGCAAGGACACGGCAGCAGCAATGGACATACCTGGCATTGTTTTCTAATCTGATTTCCCAATGGAGCCCAAGGAAACCAGGGATCCTTAGAGAAATGGACAATTCTAGGACTGGGGCAGGAAATACAGAAGATAAGCCTGGGACATCTTATTGTTCCATAAAGCAAGGACATGCTCAAAAACAAACAAAACAATGTAAGGTATGTCGAAGGGCCACAAGAGTACATGGAAAGAGCTCCCAAGGTCAAATTTGGAACTATTTGAGCAACTAAATAAAATTGTACTGCATTATAACCTAAAACATAAAATAAATATCCATGAGTCCATAATAAGATTTTATAAGCACTGAATAAATACATAAATGGAGGGGAAGAGACAAATTTTTTGTGCTGAAGAGTTTCAAATCATTTGTGTAAATACTCCCCTACTCAAGGAAGTGGAACATAACCCTCACTCCTTAGCTGTGGTTTGCACATAATAGAGTATGAAAATGAGGCAGGGGAGAGTAACTACTCAGTGGAGAAGCCTGACCAACACTATCTCAGCCAGGTGATCAAGATCAACATCAGTAGTGCTGAGTGATGTTGATAGTATGTACCCTTGATATATATGATGTCATGAGAAGGACACTTCACCTCCCTGGTCTTCCTCCTGAAAACTCATAACAGTCTAATTATGAGAAAAATAAAAGACAATGTCCTTCGAATAGAGGGATATTTTACAATATTCTTAACCAGTACTCCTCAAAATTGCCAACATCATCAAAAAAAAAAAAAAAGGAAAGTTTGAGAAATTGTTGCTGCAAAGAAAAGCTTAAGGAAATATGACAGCTATATGAAATGTGGTATGCTGGATGTGATCTTATAATTTTAAAAGAACATTAAGTAAAAACTAAATATAAAAATAAAATATACATCAGAAATTAACACAACACTGTAAACCAACTACACTTCAATAAAAAAAAGAAGCGATACAGGTCACTTGAACAACTGGAAAGGACAAAATTAAAAATCATTTAAAACTAGAAAAAGATACAATATAAATTAATTAATATTAGAAATATTAAATAATTAAGTTGAACAATTAACTGATAAATTATAAATGTTAAATATAAATACATTAAACAAAATTATTATGATTATAATATAAAAATAAAATATAAAATTTATCTATCTCAGAGAAAATATGGCCTACAAAGCCAAAAATATTTCCAATTTAGCCATTTATGGGAAAAGTTTGTTGACCACTGGTGTAAACCAAAATAGCATGAATACACTGAGGAATTTATAACATAGTTAGGAGCCAAAGCCACAGGCCTGAATCTATAAGCCTGCAGTGGGAGCCCCAGCAAGAGCACGGCAGACACCTGAAACTTTGACGGAGGGTAATACTTCACTCTGTAAAGAAAAACTTCTGTCTGAAAAGTAAGTGGTAACTGCTTTGCTATTTTTCTATTATCCCACCACTTGGCCATCTAGGCAAGTCCATTCAAGGGAAGTATGCAAAAGACGGGGGGGAGACTAAAGGCCCCACTCCTAGTTAGAGGACCAAAAGGGGAGTCTCCTGGTAACCAGAGAATGAAGGGAGACAGTGGAGAGGAGCAAATATAAACAAGGGATTCCAACAAGTTGTAGGAAGTCCTGGGTTCAACCTGAGATGTGTATGCAAGAATCTCACCATAAACAGGATACCAGAAATTTGGCGAACTGAAGCATTGCCCAGGGTCAGAATTGTCCCTGAGTGATTCACAAACAGTATAGATCGAAATATCACTACACCAACCACAGCAAAATGCATATTTATTTCAAGCTCATGTGGAACATTCACCAAGATAGACTATTTCCTGTGTCATGAGAACAAATTTAAAACAATTTAAATGATGCAGAGTATGTTATCTGACAATAAAGGAATCAAACTAGAAATGAAACAATAATGAAAGGACAAGAAAAAACTTAAAACACTTGGAAATTAAACAACACACTCTAAAACCATCCATAGGTCAAAGAGAGTCTCAAGGAAATAGAAACTGCACTAGACTGAATTAAAATGAAAGTGCAACATATTAAAATTTATGAGGTGCTGCTAAATCAGTGTTAAGAGGGAAAATTAGAACATTTAATGCTTAGATTAAGAAAGAAGAAATACCTCAAATCAATAATCTATGTTTCCACCTTAACTTAGATAGAAAAGGAAGAAAAAACTTAACCCAAAACAATCAGAAAACAAACACACACAAATAAACAAACAAACAAAACAGAGAAAAAAATTAAAATCAGAAAATAGAATAGAGAAAATCATGGAAACCAAAACTGGTTCATTGAAAAGATCAATAAAATTGATAAAGCTCTAGCCAGAGTTAAAAAAAAAGAGAAGATATAAATTACCAATATCAGAAATGAAACAGTGAACATCATTATAAGTCTATAAGCCCTACACAAAAGACATTAAAAGGATAAAAAGGAAACACTAAGAACTAATCTATGTATGTAAATTCAAGAACTTCAATGGAATTGTACAGCTTCTCAAAATTCAGAAATTATCCAGCTCACCCTAGATGAAATTCATAACCTGAATAGTAGTACAACTATTCAAGAATGGATATCATACTTTAAAATTTTCTAAAAAGGAAAGCTTTAGGGGCACAGAAAGATCAAAAAATCAAGCAGGAACTGTCAGAACCAACTTTGTCAGAACTCTGGAAAACTGTCAAAGGTTTGCAGCAACCAAGCCACCAAGACTGTGAGCTCCTCCATGGGGGTAAGGGTCACATGTCATGCTCTATGGTCCTGGTGCCCACCATGGGCTTTGACATTCAGTAGGAGACCCTAAAATGTTTGTTAAATAACATTAGACGATCTCGTTGGATCAAGTTTATTTGCCCTCCAATACATGTAACATGTCAACACGGCCATAAACACAAACAGGAGCAGTAACACAAGTGCACCTCTCCAAGCGTCTGTAGGTGAGATGCTTAAACTCACACAGCCAACATAGAACCATTTTAGCCCATGAGTAACTTTAAAAAGTCACATTTTTCATGAAAATCAGGTCAATGCTGTGGAAGAACAAAATAATGGCAAGAGAGAGCTCCTCACAGAATGAGCAGGCTGAGCCAGTGCCCTCCAAGTGCTGGGGGGACAGTGGTAGCATTTAGGAAGAAGTGACCAACCAGGCACAATAGGAAGGCAATTTAGGTTTGGCCGGCGGGGGTGGGGGTACAATATTCTGAAGGGTTCCAGAAGTATAAAACCAAGACCTCTGGCACATTCAAAAGACAGAGACCTTTAACTGTCTTCCTAACGGGATAAACATTCTGGCCCCTCCCAACTAGTGTGCATGTTAAATGTCAGTACTCAGGAAACAAGGGCCTCCACAGTCCCAGTTCCGAACCTTCCATTCTGATCACTAGTACAGAGAAGGGAGTGTGCAAAACAATATTTAGTAGTTTAGTTTCACTTTTGCTTAAGTCAAAAGGACCTAAGACTTTGTGTTTGGTTAGCAACTCCACTGTTCTAGCGACAGAGAGGTCAAGACAGTAAGGAGATATCCAAGCAAAAAAAAAAAAAAAAAAGCCTACAATCAAAATTCAGATGGAAATATAATTGTGTACATGACCATGGGCTAGAAAATTCATAATACACAATGAGGAAGCTCAGCTGGTGCTTTTAGCTCCTCATCAAGACTTCATGCTTTCCTGGGTTTGGGGCCATTATGTGGAGCAGCCACCGGATGGAGCTTGACCTGAAACAATAAAGTGAACACGTGGATTGAATGTGTTTCTTATCAAAACACCTTGATCTCAAAGTGAGCAAAGTATTATTCTCAGATGGGAATTTAAATGACACCCTTATTTTGAGGTATTCATGAGTACATCTCAAACCGAAGTTTTTTAACCCTTTCTAACACCCAGTAAAGGAGGTGGGTGGAGAGGCAGTATATGAGAAAATAGATCCAACCCTCACTCCCAAAAGGAACTGAGAAGGATGAGAAGAGCCCAGATGTGATGACGTCACTTTATTGCATAATTCTCCACCACCCATAAAATAAAGTCTGCACCCCTTACTCTGACACTCAGGGCCCCTCTTAGTTGGACTCCCAACTAAGAGGGACTCTTCTCTATACACACCATGATCCCAATTGCTGTTTTCCACGCTGAAAGACTTCTGTTACACTGCAGGAAGTAGGGCTGAATTTTTTTGTTAGGTTTTAATCTGTGTGACAAGTTAGCCATAGTTAGGATTGATTCCTGGGCTAGTTATTTAGAAAATGATCCAAGTGCCAGATTCCTCTCTTCCCTCCCTTCCTTACCTCTGCATCTGAGATCAAGAGAGGAAGAAGTCTGACAAACACGACCTCAGCTGGGTGATCAAGGTCAATATCAACAGTGCTAAATCATGTTGATAACATGTGCCCTTGATATGATGTGATAAGAATGCTGCTTTATCTCTTTGATCTTCCTCCCCCAAATCCACAATCCCAGTTGAATACTTTGGATTAACACATTTTTTTATGATGAATGGATGTTGATTTTCATTAGATAATTTTCTGTATCAATTTACATCTGATTTTTCTCAATCTGTTAATGTAATAAAGCAATTCTGGGCCTACTCAACCCCAGATCTGTGCCTCATTCCTCCCTGCTCTGCTCTAAATTATACAAGGGTTGACCCTTGCAGGCTGCAACTAGCCAATGTAGCCAAGGGCTGCCATTTTGATCCAGCTACCTAGAAACACCAGCAAGAGATTAGAACCCTGGAAGACAGAAAAGTCAGAGATTTTCTCCTTCTTCCTCTGCATCAAGTGGCTTCTCCTTCAATGGTAACATGTTCTCCATGACTCCAGCCACCATCAGATTGACCCATCATTTTTACAAGGTAAAAACTTTTAGAAAATTAAGATTAGAAGGGAACTTCCATTTCCTAACATCTACAGCAAACATCCTTAATTGTGAAATGTTAGATGCATTCCCATTAAAGACAAGGACAAGACATAGATGTATGCTCTCCCCTCTACAATTAAAAAGTGCACTGAAACAGAGTCAGGACTATGCATATCAAAATAAATAAGTGTGAAAACTGAAAAAGAGATACTACTGTGTGACAGTATGGTCATCTATGTAGAGAATTCAAATAACTAGGTATATGGAGTATTCAAATTAATAAGAGACCAGAAAAATAGTGTACAGAAGATCACTACAGCAAAATCAAGAGCCTAGTCACACACACACACACACACACACACACACACACACACACACACACACACACACAAAGCAATAACTATTTAGAAGATATAATAGAAAATACCTCAGTCACAACAGCAACAAAATCCAAAAATTACCTAACAAAAATATACAAAATCTTAATGGAGGCTACTATGCAAATTTACTGATAGATTTAGGTTAAAAAAAAAAAGTTCCAAATAAATCGAGTAGTATACCATAGTCAATTATGGGGAACAAAATGTAAAGATGTTGATTCTGCTTAAATTATTTATAGATTTAGTGCCTTACCTATAGCTGCTAAGATGACAGTGAAGTGTAGGCTGCTGTCTTCTGCTCCCAAAGTCAACCCTGAAAAACTAGAGAAGGGAAAATGAAACTCATTTTAAAACACACACGATATCAACAGCAAAAGCTAAACAGCAAAGTATGAGAGACCTCTGCGGGAGACTAAAGACTACGTTGAATAGGACAATAAAAGCAAAATCCCAGAGGGAGAGCAGAAGGGTCTGGGGCCAAAGAAAATCAGAAGCAACTGCCAATCATCGCGGTTCCAACAGGCAGCGCGCCCCGCGCGAGGTGCTTGGCGCACATCGCACGCACCCCTGCAGTCCTGCGGGCCGGGCCTCCTCACACCCGCCCACTGCACAGATGAAGACCCTGGGGTCGTGGGGCTCGGGAACCTTCCCAGGATCACGTGCTAGTAAGTGACGGGGTGGGGCCGAGACCCCTGGTCTGAATTCATCTAGAGCCCACGCTGCGCCCACCCATCGCAGCCTGCGGCCCGCCTCCTGACCCAGAGTCCACTTGTCTCCTCAGTGTCCTCATGGAGTCTGTCGGGTGACAGAAAGTAGGATCCTGAGGCCCAGGTAGTAAAAGCTGGACCAAGAAAGGAAGGTGACTGTGACAATCAAAGCCAGGGTGAGGACTGTCTGCGGTTTCTTGAGAGCTGACCCTGCCAGGTGGTGGCACTGCTGTCCAGTCCCAGCCCTTATCCCCCACGACAGCACCCTGCCCTGGTCTCCTCCTTCCTCGGGGCCCTCCTGGCCAACTCGAACCTGACCTGCTGACTTGGTCATCACTGCTGCCCCTTCTGAAGGCTGCACAAGATCTCCTGTCCTTTCCTTGACACACAGCATTTCTTCTCCCTGCATAAGTCCTCTGACTGTCCCATCTGTCACTCTGGAACTCTGATACTTGCAGCCCCTTTGACTGGATAGTAACCTTTAGACACCTGGTAATCTGGGCAACTTCAACACATTCTCAAAATGTTTTCCAATTGGCGTTTGTGAGTAGCTTGATTTGCCACATAATTTTTGTTTTGTTTTGTTTTGTTTTTTTTTGGGGGGGGTAACTAGGCTTATTTATTTTTAAAAAAATTTTAATGGAGTTACTGGGGATTGAACCCAGAACCTCATGCATGCTAAGCATGTGCTCCACCACTAGCTATACCCTTCCCCCCATGATTTGCCAGATAATTGACTGGTTCTTTGGATAGAACCCTGAAATTAGAGAGAGGGTTTCTGAAACCTCTCTGACATTTGCAGTAGGATTTTAATGGGTGTATGTTATTTGAAACTGACCACTGAACACATGTACAGATGAACAAGCTTACCTACGAGGTCAAAACCCAGAGTCTCCCTCATAAGTAGTAGATGAGGAAGGACCATGGAAATCACTGTGGAGCTAACATCTACTGAGGTTGAACTCTTGAAAATGCTGTGATCCTCCTAGGAGGTGAAAAATAGTTCTTTGGTGGACATGTTAGCTCAGATTTTCAAAGAAAAAAATAATTAACCATCCTCCTACTGTCTCTTGTCTGTGCACCTGCCCCACAGGAAAGTCCTGGCTCTCAGTGTGCCTAAGGGCACCTGTGCAGGTCTTCAGACAGTCAGTTCAGGCAGTTCAGTTGTGTGGAGGGTAGCAGAGACTCACTGGTTAAGATTTTACCCATGCATCAAAAGGAAGGAGAACATTCTCAGCCGACTGACATTACAGTCAGTACTATAGACAGTATTGCAAAGGGAAGTGCAGGAAGGTGCTGTTGATGAAGTGCAAATCCACCCTGCTGACATTTACATGATCCTCTTAAAATTAGATGTGATATTTGTTTGAGAACATCTATCATATAGTAGGCACTTGAATTTTAGAGGATATCAAGTCAAATTTGACCTTCTCAGAAGCTCCTCTAAGAAATGAAGAAGGCTAATGTCATAAAAAATAATGGTCACTGTTAATTGAGCCCCTACTATGTAACAATGTATGGGAGAGACTAAAAATGCTTGTCCACATCTTGTCTTCCTTTCCCTCCCTCCTGGACACAGGGGACACAACATTGCCAGTCCACTCATAGTTGGGATGAGTCATGTGACTCGCCATTGCCACTGAGATATAAGCAGAAGCATTGTCACATCCAGAGCCAGTATGCCACTTCTCTGCTTTCTCTTTCACTCAGCAGCAAACATGGCAAATCCATGGTGGAGCTTGAAAATGGAAGTAGCCTGGAAACTTGGATCCTCTGAGAACAGAGAGCCCCTACCAAAACCCGTCAGAGGTTATATGCACAAACAAATAAACTTCTGTTGTATTAAGCTGTTCAAATTTCACACTTGCCTGTTGCGTCAATGAGCAGCTACTTTAGCTGACTAATACACAGCTACTATTTCTGTTAGTTCCACAAGAATTTTAATTACAGTGGTGATAGTGCATGTATCCTTCATGCAGAAAATTCTAAAACTTCAGGCAAATCATAATTCTCCCTTTACAAAGTTTCTTCAAAATTCAGCCCCATCTTCAGAAATGACCACAATTAACAATCTGGTATGTGTTATTTTAAAGCTGATTCTAGTCTTTCATACATAAATGTTGGTGAGTCTGAGGATTTAGGGGCTGATTACGACCATGACATCGCAGCCACATGCCACAAGCTTTATATGGGCAGCACTTTGACATGAGGGCAAGTGAAGGGAAGTCCCACACAGCAAGAGACCTTGCAGAGATAATGGCAAAGGCTCACTATCCAGAAGGGGAAGACACAAGGGAAGTCCCAGAGAATAGGGAAATTAGACAGTGAAGTCACTCATCAACACAGTGGGGAAATCTCTGGGTCAGAGAACTCCAAAAGATAGCAGTGGCTTGATGTCTTACAGCCCCAGGATTATCTTCTTTATGCCCCCACCCCCAGGTATTGGGTACACTTTTGCAAGGTATGCAAAGAAGGCAGGCTCTAATTTTAATATATGTGTATATGTGCTGCCGAAGTGAGCACAGAAGGTAGGCTCTAAATGGCAAAAATCAGCTTATTTGGATTACATTTAAAGCAATTGGATGTGTAAAAATTTGAGTTAAGAAAGGGCTCGGTCTCACACTTCTGTAACCATCAGAGTACTGTAGCATACTCCATCCCTCCACCCCAAGTTTAACTGCCTTCCTATTGTGCCTGGTTAGTAAATGCTACTGCTGTCCCCCCAGCACTTGGAGGACACTGGCTCAGCCTGCTCATTCTATGAGGAACTCTCTTGCCATTATTTTGTTCTTTCACAGCATTGACCTGATTTTCATGAAAAAAATGTGACTTTTTAAAGTCACCCATGGGCTAAAATGGTTCTATGTTGGCTGCGTGAGTTCAGGCACCTCTCCTACAGACGTTTGGAGAGGTTCACTTGTGTTACTGCTCCTGTTTGTGTTTATGGCCGTGTTGACATGTTACATGTATTGGAGGGCAAATAAAGTTGATCCAACGAGATTGTGTGAGTTAGATGTTATTTAACAAACATTTTTGGGTCTCCTACTGAGTGTCAAAGCCCATGGTGAGCACCAGGACCCCAGCGCATGACATGTGAACTCTACCTTGAGCAGCTCACGAGGAGGGTACGGGCACATAACAAAGTTCTTTCTCTATGGTTCTAGAAGAGCCAAGGTATATAAGGACAATACAAATTTATAATTACAAATGTCTTTGTTTTTGAGTGAGAACAGTTTATTTAGCCAGGCTTAGATTTAAAGAAGGCAGCAAAGTACATGGCTGAAAGCAGGGGCTCTGAACCCAGCCTTGATTTGAATCCTGACTCTGCCACTTCCTGGCTGTGTGATCTTGAGTAAGCTTCTGACCTCTCTGTGCCTCAGTTCCCTCATCTGTAAACTGTGGATAGCAATAGTATCTACTTCATGGGACAGGTATGAGGACAAAACAAGGTAATATCTGTAAAGCACATACAACAGTACCTGGCACATAGTAAATGCCAAGTGAATGCTTATTTTTTAATTTAACCTTTTTCTAGAATTGAAGTATATAGTCAGTTTACAATGTTTTGTCAGTTTCTGGTGTACAGCAAAATGTTTCTGTCATACATATACATACATATATTCCTTTTCATATTCTTCTTCATTATAGGTTACTACAAGAAATTGAATATAGTTCCCTGTGCTGTACAGAAGAAACTTTTTGTTTATTTTATATATATATGTATATATATACACACACACACACACATATATATACTAGTTAATATTTGCAAATCTTGAACTCTCAATTTATCCCTTCCCATCCTCTTTCCCCGTGGTAACCATAAGTTTGTTTACTATGTCTGTGAGTCTGTTTCTGTTTTGTAAATAAATTCATTAGTGTCTTCTTTTTACTTTTTTTATATTCCACATATGAGTGA
This sequence comes from Camelus bactrianus, assembly GCF_048773025.1. Classification (NCBI taxonomy): domain Eukaryota; kingdom Metazoa; phylum Chordata; class Mammalia; order Artiodactyla; family Camelidae; genus Camelus; species Camelus bactrianus. The sequence goes on along the minus strand of NC_133575.1, from coordinate 113,616,403 downwards.
TATCATATGGTATTTTTCTTTCATTTTGTGGCTTACTTCACTTAGAATGACGATCTCCAGGTCCATCCATGTTGCTGCGAATGGCATTAATTTATTTCTTTTTTATGGCTGAGTAGTATTCCATTGTGTATATATACCACAATTTCTTTATTTAATCATCTGTCAATGGACTTTTAGGTTGCTTCCATGTCTTGGCTATTGCAAATAGTGCTGCTATGAACATGGGTATGTATGTATCTTCTTGAATTAGAGTTTTTGTCTTTTCTGTGTATATGCTCAGGAGTGAGATTACTGGATCATATGGTAAGTCTATTTTTAGTTTTTTAAGGAAACTTCATACTGTCCTCTATAGTGGCTTCTCCAATTTACATTCCCACTGATAGTGTAGGAAGTTTCCTTTTTCTCCACACCCTCTCCAGCATTCATTATTTATAGACATTTTACTGATGGCCATTCTGACAGGTGTGAGGTGATACCTCACTCTGTAGTTTTGATTTGCATTTCTCTAATAATTAGCGATGTTGAACATCTTTTCATGTGCCTGTTGGCCATCTGGATGTCTTCTTTGGAGAGTTGTCTATTTAGGTCTTCTGCTCATTTTTTGATTGTGTTGCTTGGGGTTTTTTTGTTTGCTTTTGTTGTTGTTGTTGTTTACATTAAGCTGTATGAGCTGTTTGTATATTTTGGAAATTAGTCCCTTGTTGGTGGCATCATTTGCAAATATTTTTTCCCATTCTGTTGGTTGTCTTTTTGTTTTATTGATGGTACCCTTAGCTGTGAAAAAGGTTTTAAGTTTAATTAGGTCCCATTTGTTTATTTTTGCTTTTATTTCTATTGCTGTGATTTATGTCAAAGAGTGTTCTGCCTGTGTTTTCCTCTAGGAGCTTTATAGTACCTGGTCTTACATTTAAGTCTTTAATCCAATTTGAGTTCATTTTTGTATATGGTGTTAGAGAATTTCTAATTTCATTCTTTTATAGATAGCTGTCCAGCTTTCCCAGCATCACTTATTGAAGAGACTATCTTTTCTCCATTGTATATGCTTGCCTCCTTTGCCGTAGGTTAATTGACCATAAATGTGTGGCTTTATTTCTGGACTTTCTATCCTGTTCTGTTGATCTATGTATCTATTTTTGTGCCAGTATCATACTGTTTTCATTACTATAGCTTTGTAGTATAGTCTGAAGTCAGGGAGCTTGATTCCTCCAGTTCCATTCTTCTTTCTCAAGATTGCTTTGGCTATTCAGAATCTTTTATGTTTCCATGCACAAAATTTTAAAATTTTCTGTTCCAGTTCTGTGGAAAATGTCATTGATAATTTGATAGGGATTGCATTAAATCTGTAGATTGCCTTGGGTAGCATGGCCATTTTAACAATCCCATCCAAGAACATGGTATATCTTTCCATCTGTTTGTGTAGTCTTCAATTTCTTTCATCAATGTCATAGTTTTTGGAAAACAGGTCCTTTGCTTCCTTCTGTAGGTTTATTCTAGGTATTTTATTCTCTTTGATGCGATGGTAAATGGGATTATTTCTTTAATTTGTTTTTCTGATATTTATTTATTAGTGTATAGGAATGCAACTGATTTCTGTATATTAATTTTGTATACTGCAACTTTATCAAATTCATTGATGAGCTCTAGTAGTTTTCTGGTAGTCTCTTTAGGATTTTCTATGTATAGTACCATGTCACCTGCAAACAATGATAGTTTTACTTCTTCCTTTCCAATATGGATTTTTTAAATGTCTTTTTCTTCTCTGATTGCTAGTGGCTAGGACTGCCAATACTATGTTGAATAAAAGTGGCAAGAGTGGGCATCCTTGCCTTGTTCCTGCTCTTAGAGGAAATGCTTTCAGCTTTTTACTATTGAGTATAATGTTAGCTGTGGGTTTGCCATATGTGGACTTTATTAGGTTGAGGCATGTTCCCACTATTCTCACTTTCTGGAGAGTTTTTACAATAAATAAATGTTGGATTTTGTCAAAAGCTCTTGCTGTATCTATTGAGATGATTGTGTGGTTTTTACTCTTCAGTTTTTTAAGAGGTGTATCACATTGATTTGTGGATATTGAAAAATCCTTGCATCCCTGGGATAAATCCCACTTGATCATGGTGTATGATCCTTTTAAGGTATTGTTGGATTTGGTTTGATAATACTTTTGAGGATTTTTGCATCTATGTTCATCAGTGATATTGACCTGTAATTTATTTTTTTGGTGATATCTTTGTCTGGTTTTGGTATCGGGGTGATGCTGGCCTCATAGAATGAGTTTGGATGTGTTCCTTCCTTTGCAATTTTTTGGAATAGTTTGAGAAGGATAGGTGTTAACTCTTCTCTGAATTTTTGGTAGAATTCACCTGTGAAGCCATCTAGTCCTGGACATTTGTTTGTTGGGAGTTTTAAAATTATTGATTCAATCTCATTAATGGTACTTTGTTCAAAATTTCTATTTCTTCTTGGTTCAGTCTTGGGAGATCGTACATTTCTAAGAATTTGTCTATTTCTTCTGGGTTGTCCATTTTATTGGCATACAGTTGTTTGTAGTAGTTTCTTATGATCCTTTGTATTTCTGTGGTGTCAGTTGTAACTTCTCCCCTTTTATTTCTGATTTTATTGATTTGCATCCTCTCCCTTTTTTTCTTGATGAGTCTGACTAAAGGTTTATCAATTTTGTTTATCTTTTCAAAGAACTAGCTTTTAGTTTCATTGATCTTTTCTATTGTTTTTGGTCTCTATTTTATTTCTGCTCTGATCTTTATGATTTCTTTCTTTCTACTAACTTAGGGTATTGTTTGCTCTTTCTCTAGTTGCTTTAGGTGTAAGGTTAGGTTGTTTGTTTGAGATTTTTCTTGTTTCCTGAGCTGTGCTTGTATCACTATAACCTTCCCTCTTAGAACTGCTTTTGCTTTGTTGCATAGGTTTTGAATCATTGTTTTTGTTTTCACTTGTCTCTATGTATTTTTTAATTTCTTCTTTGATTTCTCCAGTGATTCATTGGTTGTTTAGTAGCATATTGTTTAGCCTACACATTTGCATTTTTTTGCAGTTTTTTCTTTTTTTAACATTTTTTATTGATTTATAATCATTTTACAATGTTGTGTCAAATTCCAATGTTCAGCACAATTTTTCAGTCATACATGGACATATACACACTCATTGTCACATTTTTTTCTCTGTGAGCTACCATAACGTTTTGTGTATATTTCCCTGTGCTATACAGTATAATCTTGTTTATCTATTCTTAAATTTTGAAATCCCAGTCTATCCTTTCCCACCCTCCGCCCCTCTGGCAACCACCCCCATTCTAAGCGAAGTAAGCCAGAAAGAGAAAGAAAAATACCATATGAGATCACTCATATGTGGAATCTAAAAAACAAACAAACAAAAATAAAGCATAAATGCAGGACAGAAATAGACCCATAGACAGAGAATACAGACTTGTGGTTGCAGTTTTTTTCTTATAATTGATTTCTAGTCTCATAGTTTCATGGCTGGAAAAGATGCTTGATATGTTTTCAATTTTCTTAAATTCACTGAGGCTTGTTTTGTGACTTAGCATGTGGTCTATTCTGGAGAATGTTCCATGCCCACGTGAAAAGAATGTGTGTTCTGCTGCTTTTGGATAGAATGCTCTATAGGTAACAATTAAGTCCTTAAGATCTAATGTATCATTTAAGGCTTGTGTTTCCTTATTGATTTTATCTCTGAATGATCTGTCCATTGATGTAAGTGGGGTGTTAAGGTCCCCCACTATTATTATGTTACTATTGATTTCTCCCTTTATGTCTGTTAATAGTTGCCTTATATATTGAGCTGCTCCTATGTTGGGTGCATATATATTTACAATCATTACATCTTCTTCTTGGATCGATCCTCTGAGCATTATGTAGTGTCATTCCTTGTTTCTTGTAACAGTCTTTATTTTAAAGTCGGTTTTGTCTGATACAAGTGAGTGCTTATTAAAGCAACAAATCCTGACCTCGCCAGACACTGGTGTATGGCCTCAGGATTAAGTCAGTCAGCTTGCTAAACTGACTGAACTTAGAAAGTTGGTAAAAAGTAGTAAAACTTGTACTCCACAGGGCTGTGGTGGACTTGAAACACTTAGATCCCTGTAGTACATGGTGTATGGTTATCTTTATCCTTGAAGCTGGCTCTAAGGCCCTCAGATCCTCTGATGTGCCAGAGGGCATTATTGCATCTGTCAATTGTTCTTACTGTCTCTGCAACCACTCACTGGCCATTTCTGGTGAAGCCCCTTAACATGCTATACGGTTGCTGCCTTCATTGCACAGTGCATTTCATCCATGTGTGAGTCATAAGCATTTTTTTCAGTGGAGCTTTAAAGTAAACCAGGCATTTTGGTTTCAGAGTGCAGTGCCTGTGCATGACCACACTGGCTTACTGTGGGATGCACAAATATAGTTATCCTAATAATGGTAACTGCTTACCAGTACTGTCCAGTTTATACTATGGGTTACAGAGATAATCTCAATTGCTAAAACAAACAAGAGGGCACAATAGCCTTGAGATTCTAGCTTTTGACTGAGCCAAAGCAAAACACCTAAGGAGCTCTATTTCTGGAGTTTCTGACAGAACACATGGATGGCCTCCCTTCCCATGACTTAAGCCTCCAATAGCCAAATCACGAGGTATAACTTGCATTTCATTCTTCCATTCACTTCTGATACCATTTCAGATCACAGTGGTCACAGTAATCATTTGAAGCCAGATATTTACTATTCCTTAGCCTCTTCTCACTTAGATAAATAAGTAGATCAACATCCTGATATCTGCTGTTCATCCCCAAATACTCATTTACATCTTTTCACCACCCTCTCATGATGTATGAATCAGGCAGGACAGGGCATGTGTTTTTGCTGCCCATCAAACATCCCGCTGTTATTTGAGAGGTAATTAGGAGCCTTGGCCTGAGTGGGAAATTAATATCAATGGGGTACTAATATTTGCAACTAGCATCTAAATAGTTCTATCATTTCCCTGCCCTTCTGAGCCCAACCCTGGGTTTTCTCATACACCTGCTTCTCTGGTACTTGAGGATGCATGTTGCTTTCTGGCACTGTCTGTTAGTAACCCAAGATAGACAAAATAACCCAGCACCTGCAAAGGCAGTCCCCTACAGGGAAGGACTACCAGTGAGAAGAGCCAGACAGACAGCTTCCTGCGATGCAGTCAGAGAAACAGGTGTTGTAAGTAATGCCACTTCTGTTCTAGGGACCTCAAACCAGTTACTTTAAAATTATTTGTGAATAAATTAAAACTGCTATTATTCAAAATTGCCCAGCATCTTAATAAAACTTGCAAGCCTCACTATGAGGCTTAATTCCTGAATCATGTCAAAGTCTGACATACTGCTTGGCACATTGGAGATAACCAATAAACTGTGACCTAGTTTCCTGAGAGATGTCAGGCTGGTGGAAGGAGCTGAAGGAAACAAAAGGCATGCCAGTGAATTTGTCCACAACTTATGTTTTGTTTCACTTACAGCATAATGTAAACTGCTCCTTCCATCTTCCCTGACACCTTGGCTTTTAGATGTGTATGTTGGACCTGGAAGGGCCCTTAGAGACTGTACTAGTCAGGAAGGGCTAGGTTGTGCTGGTCTTCCATGACTGGCCCTCCATGACCTTTTGGATCTAATCTTCAGTTATTCGGCTGCTCACTCCTGCTACACACACACACACACACACACACCCAATGTATCAATTTATACCAATATAAGTTCAAATGTAAAACTGATGAATAAACAGAATGTTGTATTATTTATACAATGACATATTATTCAACCATTTAAAAGGATACATGAAAAACTTAGGAAAAAAAGAAGGAAGTATTGATACTTGTTCCAACATGGATCAACCTTTAAATATTTGAATGAAGGTATTTCCAGAGAATGGCTTTTCCATTTCTGGAGATAGATATGGTGAGTAAATTTTATTCACTGATTTTCTAGAGGGGAATTCAGATGCTGGATAGGGCTTGTGAGTATATATATATACATACTCTCACACACATGTACATGCTAGAGGTTCTCTGGTTGAACTCTTACTGATACAATACCTATAGAATGGAAATAACTTTTTAAAAGGACAACTTTTGGAGGGATATGAAGAAATTGGAACCCACATACATTACTGATCGGAATGTAAATGATGCAGCCACTTTGGAGAACACTTAGGATATCCTCAGAAAGTTAAATGTAAGGTTATTATATGACCTAGGAATTCCACTCTTATGTACATACCCAAGAGAATTGAAACATATGTTCACATAAAAATACGTACACGAATATTCATAGCAGCATTATTCATAATACCTTAAATGTGCAAAAAAAAACCCAAATGTGTAACAATTGATGAATAAACAAAATGTTGTATATCTATACAATGACATATTTTTCAACCATTAAAAATGACTGAACTAAAAACAAAAGAAATAAGGAAGTGCTGATACTTCCACCAACAGAAATCAATCTTTAAAACATTGTGCTAAGTTAAAGTATTCAAAGAGGCAAACCCACAGAAATAGAAAGTAGATTAGTCACTGTCAGGGGCTGTGGGTAAAAGAGAATGATTCCTAATGGGTACAGGGTTTCTTTCTGAAGTAATGAAAATATTCTGGAACTAGACAGTTGTGATAGTTGCACAACTGTGTGAATATATTAAAATTACAGAACTGCATGCTTTAAAGGGGTAAATTTTGTTATGTGAATTATATCTCAATAGAAAGATTATTAATAATAAATACAAGGCAGTTCTCCTAACTGCAGTCTGCCTAAGAATGAGACGGAGTACCCTAATCACAAACTTGAATTCCTGGTCCTAAAGTGGACCATTTCTGCCACTTAGGAGTGTTTGGATGGGCTCCTTTTGAGGTAGGGACAGCAATACTCTTACACACATCTCAATACTGCTAAGCTGTAGATTTCAAGACATCAAGGGTAATCCAGTCAGTGACTACAAAGCTCCCCCTTCAAGAAACTACTTGCTGCCTAGCTTCAAATATTATGGTTAACTGACAGCCTCTTTTGGCTCCTTTGGGGTATGCCTTTATTATTTAGCCAAAGTCACAATCTTCTAGTGGTGGCCACCAGTCAATAACTAAGCAATGCATTTGTAGCCAAGGCCACACACTTCTCAGAGAGGCCATCAGCCAGTGACTGAGCAATTTGGTGGTACAAAATTGACAAACCTATCTCTCAAGAAAAAAAGAAGTTTCAAATTATTAAAATCAAGAATGAAAGAGGAGACATTACTACTGACCTTACAGGGAAAAAAATTATATGGGAATACTAGGAACAACTGTATGCCAAGAAATTAGATAACATGAATAAAAAGTAGAAATACCTAGAAAGACACAAAGTACCAACACTGACCCAAAAAGAAACAGAAAGTCAGAATAGAACTATAACAAGTAAGAAATTGAGTTACTAAGCAAAAACCTTCCTACAAAGAAAAGTTCAGGACCAGATGGCTTCACTAGTGAATTCTACCAAACTTTAAAAATTCTTCCAGGGAATGCTTTGAGGATTAGCATGTAAAGCACTTAGCATAGTGCCTAGCACACAGTGGCTGCTTGTTTTCTATTTGCTGTAGTTATGAAAAGTCTGTTGATTAAATGGACGAACAAATGAATAGGGTCACAAGATTAGAGACAAAAGCCACTGTGAATATTTGTGTTGCTTATTTTTACAGGAGGCTGGGACATGAGGGTGCTGAGATCTCATCCAAATCCAAAGAACCAGGACATAAAAGGATGTAAGGCTGAGGTGACAAGATGAAGGGCAGGCGAACAGTAGGTTAGTCCTGGGGAAGGGCCTAGAAACCAGGAATCAGGATGGACCAGGGATCTGGGCCCAGAAAGCAGCCTTTGGGGGATGCAAGTTTGGTAACAAGAGGTGAAAGGCAGACATCCTCACAGAAATCCCAAGAGGCTGGGAATATCAACAGAATCATTTGGCTTTGTGAACTGAAGAACCATGAGTTTAGGTAATTGGACCAAAGCCCTGTAACAATTGGTGGAGACAATGATAATTAAATAAAATATACAGAAAACAAAGGTAATGACTACTCAAAACTCATAGTTTCTTAATTATTTTTTGCCATTTACTGTTATCTATTCTTATCAGGTTATTTACATATGCTGTATCTGGAAATAGTAAATGCAATGGACTGAGGAGCAAATAGGCAGCAGAAGCTAAGACCAAGCAGAAGAAACAAAATATGTATGGACTGAGGGAAAGAACATTTGATTGACTAAGAAAGTTGAACAGAAACAGAGAGAGGAAGATTCTAAATACAAGATCAAGAAATTTTTGCAGGGAGGTCTCCAGAGAGTTTGGAAGAGCTGTGAGCCAGAGCACAGGGGACCAGGATTAGCCTGGACAGGATAGTGGCAGCCTTCTCTGAGACAGGCAGGTAGGTTGGAAAGACAGGTGAGGATTGGGGGAAGTTTGGAGCTAAGATCTTGTGACCCACTAACTGAAGTTCCAAAGTTACCTCAGAAGAACCATTTACAGATCATCCATTTAACAATTAATAATACTGTGAGAAACTGCATTACTCAGTCCCAGAGAAGGAGCTAAGATCCCAGGATTTCAGAGCAAAACCAATAGAACTACCTACTTTTGGTCTTTCATGTGAGAGAGAAATTGCCTTCCATCTCGTGTGAGCTGTTGTTGTTTCCAGTCTACGTTAGTCATAGCCACACCTGTTCTTAACTGATACAGAAAACAACTATACCAGGACCTTATAATGTTCCCAGGGAACCTGAGGGGCCAGTCAGACTGTGTTGTTTCCAGTGTAGACAGAGGAAAACTGATCACATCTCAAAAGCCTTCCAGACACTTGAGAGTGAAAGGGGTAAACTAAATAATGAGGCTGGGAACTATTCACAATAGCCAAGGCATGGAAACAACCTGAATGTCCAGCAACAGATGACTGGATAAGATGTGGTACACATATACAATGGAATACTACTCAGCCATAAAAAAGAATAAAATAATGCCATTTGCAGCAACATGGACAGACTTGGAGATTATCATTCTAAGTGAAGTAAGCCAGAAAGAGAAAGAAAAATACCATATTATATCATTGACACAAATGAACTTATTTACAAAACAAAAAGAGACTCACAGACATAGGAAAGAAAGTTATGGTTCCCAGTGGGAGAAAGAGGGTGGGAAGGGATAAATTGGAAGTTTGAGATCTGAAGATACTATTATATGTAAAATAGATAAACAACAAGTTTTTTCTGTATAGCACAGGGAACTATATTCGATATCTGGTAACCTATAATGAAGAAGAATATAAAAATGAATATATTTATGTATATGTATAACTGAAACATGATGCTGTATACCAGAAATTGACACAACGTTATAAACTGACTATACATGAATTAAAAAAACTGTTATAAAAATAATAATGAGGCTGGGACATATGGCGTAAAGGGGATTCTATCCCAGAGAAATTGAAATGTCTACTCCCTTCGCCAGAGACCATGCTACACTCATTCAACCACCAGATGTTGAACCTTTGACCTCTGTCTGACCTCTGTTATTCCTCTTCTCTCATCTTGCCTCCTCTCCCCTTCCCTCCCTTCTCCTCCCCTCTCCTACCTCCCCTTCTCTCTCTCTCTCTCTTCCCTGACTTGCTAACAAAACTCTAAAGTCCTTCAACAGAAAGACTGGCTCTCATACTTTTCTATAGCCCAGTGCCTATGCTTTACCCCCAGCAAGCCCACCAACTACTAACAAAGGAAAAAAATGATGATGGTGTAGGACAGGGAAATTCCAGCCAGATATTTTACAGTGTCCTTTCAAAATATTCCTCCTTATGTTTAACTTAAACTCCCTTCTGCTTTAGTAGTTTGCTTGTCTCTGATAAAGCTTCAGCTCACTTAGGGTCTCCAGTTCATGACAGGGCAGCAGAATTCTCAGTAATATGGATTTTCCATATGAGGTTAATGCTTGCTGTTCAGGCTGAAGGGAGGTGACAAAAGGGCAGGTGTTCCAAAGGCCGGTGCAAGGCATCTGCTGAGTGGCAGTTGTGGTGTCAAGAGTAACATTGCCGCCCTGAACACGTGGGTTTCCCACCGCTCATCATGTTTGTTACCTTCCCTGTATGTGCGCCAAGACAGTGGGAGAGGCCAGCCTTGGATCGCCAATTTATGGCAAATAACAGCTGTACAGTAAAGTTGAAGTTCTGACCTGTTTTAGGGATTCAAATCTCACTGCTCAATACTGCAAGGCATGAGTTCATTCTTGAGGGGGAATTAGAAGAAAGAAAAACCACATAATCCATCTCAAACCCCAACTTGAACATGTGGTTATAACTTGTTCAGGTGCTGGTCTTTAAGCTGAGTTAGGAGCAGGGGAGAGGGAGGCAGATACGGCCTGGATGGTTAGGCAGGGCCCTGCTTATACAAGCTGATTTTCACACATGTTCTGCTCAATATGCCATGGACTTTGTGTAGACCCCACCAGTGGGCACAAATAACTTCAGTAAGTGAGAACAAAGCCAAGTAGCCCCTGCAGAAGCTAAAGCCACAAGTGAATCCTCATGAAATATAAATAAACTACCATTTTATGAGCTCTGTCTATGAGCCAGGTCCTTGGTGAGATATCTGCCCATGTTGGAGGATTGGGTGAACAGAAGGGAAAATCAAGGTGGCAATGTTATCAGGGGCCATACCAGGCAGAGCCTGGGATGCAAACCTAGGGGACCCATCTGTGTCCAGTGGGAGCCACTGGTATTTTAATGATGACACTAGCCTCTTACTCTCTTAGGCAAGACAGAACAGTATCAGCTTTGCTTCCCCTCTTCTCTCCCCGCCCCCACCCCAGTGCCTGCACCTCCGCATTCATCCAATCCCTGGGGTCCACCAATTCTAACTCAGAAATGTCTCTACCTTTCTTCTTCTCATGGTCACTGCGTAAATTCAGGCCCACATTCTTTCTTGTCTTCTAACTGGTCTCTACTCTCAGGCCCTCCCAACCCTTCCTCTAGACTGCTGATGAGGAACTTTCCAGACGCACTGACAGGACCACTGAGATAGGCTCTGGGCTTTGTGTAGGTAAGGGAGGGGAAAGTCTCTAGTTGAAACCCAGCCCGTATCAGCAGTGCTTCTGGGCAGGGACTCTGATGCTCCATCCAGCAGCTCAAGGGGCAGAACAACAGGGACCTTGCATGCTACTATCCTTGGAGGGAGTGGGCAGCCAAGAAATGAGCAAAGAAGAGAAGTGGGACACCTCAAAACATGGACCTTTTACCTCTTCTGACCCCTATGCAAATGCCCAGTGCTTTCTGTCTGACTCTTAAAAACAGTCTTTGCACTTCATGTAGCACCTTTCACCGGAAGATCTCACAAAAGAAGCTCAAAACAACTTACTTACACACCTGGTTCGCAGGCATCCCTTTCTCAGCAGTGTCTGAGGGCATGAGAAGAAGAGAGGAGAGCAGGGCTCTGGTGCTTCCTTGGGAGACTTTCATTCTGCTTCTGAATTCCCTCTTGGCCTGCTGAAATCTAAAGTAGAATCCCATTTAATATGAATAAAATAAACAAACAGCACTGTGTGTATGTGTGTGTGTGCGTGTGTGTGCGCGTGTGTGTGAATGAGAGAGAGAGAGAAAGAAGAGGAGAGGCAAGAAAAGGCAGGAAGCAGAAGAACGGAATGGTTAACAGTGGTCACCTTTGGGGGAGAATGGGGTGGTTAGTGGAATGATTGCTTTTTTCACTTCTGGACTGTATGTGTTTTTTTGCAAGAAAGTATAGTTATTTATTACTTTGGTAATATCAAAAACAATCTCTTTGTAATGTAAAGTATCATGAATATTGGTGGAAAAAGTAATGAAATATTGTGATGGGGCAGTACACCAGTACCATGCAAATCTCAAACCACTAAAATATTAAATAAGTAATGAATATTTATACTGAATATAAATACAAATGAATATTGCACTTGCTTCTTCAAAACAAGTTTTAGATGCTGTTTTTCTCAGGCTTAAATGCATTGAATGGAAAATATTTTTAATAATCGGTTATCAGTAGGAGACATACCTTGATTGTGATGGTAGTTATACAGCTTAACGTGTTTGTCAAAACTCAGAACTGTACACTAAAAAATGGTGAATTTTACTATATGTAAATCATGCATAAAAATAAGTAAAACAATAGGTTATCATTAGAAGATGGTTGGTTGTCCACTACCACTAATTGGACATTTACTGTGCATAAGGCTGTTTATCAGCTTAAATACAGTATTGCATGTAATTGTCTCAATGAGCTTGATACCTTCATTAATTCCATTTTTCAGATGGAATAACAGATGCTCAGAGATGCTACTTACTGAATCACATAGCTAGTAAGCAGCTGATATGGAATTTGAATCCAGATCTGTGTGGCCCCAGAACTCCAGCTTTTACATCCTACACCCACGCCACCCTATGAATGCCCACTGGTACGGTTCTTTCGAGATGGTGCACTCCTTCCCATGGGGCTGCTTCCCTTGATAGATACCCCTGGACTCTCCAGGGAGAGTCTGGGGGTGAACTCACTTCAGGTCTCTGCTCAACCATGTGCTCAGGGTCCACCTTCTTGTTTGAGTGATACCAAAGCCACCAAAGGCAGCAGCCCTGCACACCCTGGCCATGTTTCCACCTCCCTGTCCCAAAGCAGGCTTGTTGGATGATACTCCCAGTGTCCACTTGGTCAAGTTTTGACTAACCATCTGCCCATAAAAAGAGAAAATCTAGAAGCAGTTGGTGTAACTAACATGGTCCAGCCTCTGTTACTCCATGTCCACCAAAAGGCTCATCTAGGATGTACCCTTTAACCTCCAGGACAGTGCCAGACCCCAAGGCCAGGGATCTCTTTGTGGGACTGCACCTCATTCAGGGAAACTCAGGAAACAGGGGTGATGTGTCAAATTGTTACTTGCTTGTTGATTTAGGCTCCAGCCATGCAGACACCCTACTTGTGGGAGGGAAGAAAGCACCTCCATGACAGGAACAGATAAGGGCAGGGTAGGAAGCTGCAGCGGGGCAGGGCTGCAGGAGGCTCACTGGCCACCAGAAGTTTCCCCCACTGGCCTTCAGTCACCTGCTGCTTAGAGACAGAACCCTATGGCAGAGCTGGGGGCCGGTGAAGTGAGCCTGGGCACCAGCCAGGTGCTAGAAAGGGGAGCAGGTACTGGGGGACAGGCGTTGGTGGGGGCAGAATCCTGGGGGAGGGTGTGGGACCAGGGGAAGGGCATGAGCTTGGGAGACGGATAGGGGAGGGGGGTCTCTGGGCCTTGGGAGGGATATGGGACGGTGGGATGGTGGGGCGAGGGTTCTAGGAGAAAGGGCACTGTGTCTGGAGAAAGCTGCAGGGTTTGAGGTCGGACAGAAATGCGGAGTTGTGGTGGAGGGTAGGGAGAAATGAGCGGATTCCTAGGATTGACGGGAGATGGGGAGAGGGCCTCAGGGCCTCGGGAGGGGAGGGTGCTCCAAGGAGGAGAGCGGGGTCTAGGGAAAGGGAGAAGGATCTGGAGAGAGCCGCTTGGTCTTGGGAGGAGCACAGGGTCCTGGGGATTTGGAGAGGACTCCGAGGGTCCAGGGAAGGCAATGGGGTCCAGGAAAGGGATACGGAGTGTAACAGAAGGGCGCGGGGTCCTAGGAAGGGGCGCGGTGTTTGGGGTAAGAGTGCACGGGGTGAGAGGTGGGGCTTGAGATTGGGACGGGGGCACGGAACTGGGGACGGGTGCGGGGTCCAGGAAAGGAATTCAAAGTCCAAGGGAAGGGCATGGGGTCTCCGGAAAAAGCGCGGAGTCCGAGATGGGAGTATCTAGAGTGCAGGGAGGGATATGGAATTGGGAGAGAGGCTGGGGTCCAGGGAAGGAACACACACTCCATAGGAAGAGCGTGGGGTCCTGGAAAGGGACGCGGATTCCAAGGAGGCAACACAAGGTCGCGGGGGTGGGGACACGGGATGGGGCCTCAGCGGGCTGAGGCAGCGCCTTACCTGCTTCAGATGTAGTCGTTGTCCACGTCCCGGCAAATGTACCACAGGATCACATAGAGGATGAGCAGGATAGCGAAGAGGAACAGAGCCAAGAAGATGGCCTTGGTCACCGGGGATACCAGGGCCTGCATGGTCCCGCCGAGGGGGCGCCGCGGGGCCCAGCGGGATGGACAGCGGCAAGAGCGGCGCGGGCTGCCACCTGCACGCGTGGAGAGGTGCCCTGACAGGGAGGAAACTTCCACCGGCCAGCATTCCCGGCGGCGCCTGCGCACTGCCCAGCACGCCTTGAACCAAGGGCTTGCCGGGGTCTGGGGAAGACACCAGGTATCCTCGGCCCCCTAGCTCGCGACTTGTTCCGTGGGGTGTAGCCGGGAGGCTCTGCCCTTGGCGAGTCGGAATCAAAGAACTTAGGGCTGAGAGAGAACAGTCAGGCGCTGCGGGGCGCCTGCAGAGTGGACCCGGGGTCTGCTTGAGGACCCTAGACTGGGGAGAGGTGGGGGTCTCACCCACGTTCCCCAGGGCGTCCCTAAAAGACGACTCCAGTCATCTGTTTATCGCTTCGAGAAAGAACATATGGGGAAGGCCATAAGCTAGCCCCACCGCACTTCCACCCCCTGCCCAGCATTACACACTGACATTTTCCTGCACACAGTGACTGGTTCCAGTGCTGTCCCTATCCTTTGGTGAATCTTTAAGGAGGGGGGAGCCAAAAAAGTGGAAGGGACTGGGGCCAGGACTGCTTGATTAAATCCCGCATCTTCTCAAGGACCACCAGGGTGCACCCAGCATCTGCCTGGAGGGAGCCCAAGGCTGCTTTGTCTCCACTGCACACCCCGCCCTCCTCTGGAAGGACATAAAGTGGCTTCGTCTGGGGTCAGTTGTCACCAGTCTGACTTCTTTCCTCCACTCCATTGTCCACCAGTGGTTCTGGACCTGCAGCATCCGCATCACCTGGGGGCAGGTTAGGAACGCAGGAACCCAGGACCTCCCCCCCACCCCACCTCTCAGCCGGACAGAGGGAGAATCTGCATATCAACAAGATCCCCAGGTGAGGGGGCGAGGCAAGTTACCACGTGCTCATAGGCCCTGGTGGTGCTTTGCTCCTCTGCTTTCTGTAGTCTGTGACTTGCTGAATGCAGCAGGGTCCTTGTGTCTTCAACAGGCAAGAGTAATCAGGCCGGATTTGCTGAGTGGAGAATGAGTTACTGAGCACACCCCACAAGGCAAGAGCTGTTCTCCATTCCTTATTAACATAATGTTATTCACTCTTAGGGAGAAACTTTCATGACTGAATAGCAAGGATCTCGGAGGAAAATTGTTCTTACTAGTTTAAAGGAAAAAGGAAGTTAAAACTTCTATTCTGTCCCCAGCCCAGTCCCCAGAACTCTGTTCTTGGACTTCAGCTCTCCAGGGGGTTTCTCAGGTGGAGACAGGCAAATAAATAGTGATTTCACTGCTCTGCACATCAACCCTGTGGTCTAGCCTATTCTAGTGGGAGGAAGAAATGGTGTTTCACAAACAGGGATGTCAGAAAATGTGACTGCCAGATTTGAAGACATTGGTTGCCCAGACTAGATCATCTTTCGCTCCCACAGCTGCCAACATAAGATTTACCAGCAACTGTCAGGAAAGCACTATTGTTGGAAGGACTAAGGCCACCTCCAGTTTGACGGATGTCATACGTGATTTCTAAATTGTGAGGGTGAATATCTCTGAACAGGCTTAGCTCAGCTCAAGCAAGGAGTGTTTCTCCTCTGTCTCTGCTGCCAAGTTCCTTCATTTCTCTTTACTTTTCTGAGTTAGTTTACCGTGATTTTCTGTATTGAATCTTTCCCTATTGTGATAGCAACTTTCCTTCTTCAACATCAGGCCAGGCCACTGGAGCAATCCAATTTGTCAAATATTAAGCACATACTGTGTACAGGGTACCGAAGGGATATGTCAGGCAAGGCAGCAATCAGTGAGGCAGAACCCAGGATGAGAGTCCAGTGGAGTCCATAGAACAGTGTGCAAGCACGTAGGGCAGAAGCAGGTGTGGTGTTTTCCTACTCAGATCTGAACCAGGGGTTCAGATGAGAGATGAAAGAGGGGCATTAGCTATGAATGGCAGTATGGGAGAAGGCTTCATGGAAGAGGTAACAATAGGAGACAGAGGGGAAGGTCACCACATGTGGAGGAAATGTCAGAGCAAAAACATAAAAGTGAAGGGTGGTCCTGTCTGAGAAGTCCTGATAGGGTCATTCTGTGGCCAGAAGAGAAGGAGTGTAGCACAGGGTAGGGCAAAAGGATCACGCAAACACAGATGCTGGCAGGGACAAGGTGGGTGATAAAAATGAATGAAGCTGCACAGCTCCAGCAGAAACACTGACCCATTATATATAGGGGCCAAGTGTTGTCAGTACTTTCAATTTTTTAAAAAGATTAAGCCATAAGTCAAGATTTTGATGTGGCATCTCCCCATTTTAAATAATGGTGACCATTGTGGAAATGATAAAAGCATCCAATCCTTTTCATCTCCCATACTGGCATATCCCTTCCCTGTTTCCCCACATAGGACTCCCTCTTCTTTTCCTTGCTCCCCCCTCCAGGGGCCATGCAGCACCCGGCAGAGGTGGTACCTGTGGATAATAGACGGTGGATGGGAAGGGGTGAAAGGAGGACAAAGGAAGAGTGACTCCTCACCCCCTCCCATTTCTAAAGCTCTAGGAAAATAGATGCAGCCATTAAGCCTGGGAAAGAGAAAAACTCCAGGGTAATTGAA
Source organism: Camelus bactrianus (assembly GCF_048773025.1). NCBI lineage: Eukaryota > Metazoa > Chordata > Mammalia > Artiodactyla > Camelidae > Camelus > Camelus bactrianus. The sequence goes on along the minus strand of NC_133575.1, from coordinate 113,599,614 downwards.
CTACCAAGTACAGTTGCTCCCCAGACAAGCAAGGGATAAGTTCTCAGCAGCCGCTCTCTTCTCTACCAATCAGAAATACCACCCACAAGGCCAAGATGAACAATTGACTTAGCAATTTTATTGACATATATTTTACATATCAGAAAATTTGCTCTTCACTCATTTTAAGTGTATAATTCAATGCATCGTAGTATGAAGTGTGATGTTTTCTGTAAGTTTTTTATAGATGTCCTTATCAGGTTGAGGAAGTTTTCTTCTATTCCTAGTTCACTGAATTTTTTTTAGTCATAAAAGGGTGTTGGATTTCACCAAATGCTTTTTCTGTAGCTATTGAGGTAATCATGTGGTTTTTGTCCTTTATTCTATTAATATAATACATTACATTAATTGATTTTTCAGATGTTAAAACAACTGCATACCTGAGATAAATCCAACTTGGCCATGGTATATAATCCTTTTTATATGGTCCTAGATTCAGTTGCTTAGTATATTGTTGAGGATTTTTATATTTTGTCAAGAAGAATATTGATGTGTTGTCTTTCCTTGTGATGATTTTATTTGGTTTGGGTATGTAATACTGGTCTCATAGAATGGCCTGAGAAGTGTTCCCTGCTCTAGATTAATATTTGGAAGAGTTTGTGAGGATTGGTGCTAATTCTTATTTAAATGTGTGGTAGAATTCACCAGTAGAGCCATTTGAATGTGGGCTTTTCTTTGTGGAAAGTTTACTTGCTCATTCAAAATCTTTACTTTTAAAAGTTATATTTAGATTTTCTATTTCTTCTTTTTCATATAGTTTTAAATGTGTTTATTGATATATAATTCATATAGCATACAATTCATCAATTTAAAGTGTAAAATTCAATCAGTTTTAGTGTTATCTGGTGAATCATACAAGCATAACCACAATCAACTTTAGAAATTTTTCATCACACCAATAACAACCAGAGTGGATGAACATTAAGACACTCTCTATCCACCACCACCTCCCTCCACCCCACCCCAGCCTTAGGCAACTATTAATCTTCTTTCCTTTATTTATAGATTTCCCTATTCTGGACATTCCATATAAATGGAATCATATCTTTTGTGACTGACTTCCTTAGCATAATGCTTTTGAGGTTCACCCATATTTTTTGTCTTTTGTTGTTGTTCATGCATTTGTTGTCATATCTAAGAATCCACTTCTGAAATCCAAGATCATGAAAATGTACCTCTGTGTTTTCTTCTGAGAATTTTAATAGCTCAAGTCTTGAAATTGATCAAGGAACTGTGACTCTCCATTTCTATGATTCAGATTAGACTTTTGTTCACTTGACCTAGAACATTTCTGCTTATACAGATAAAATAAGAATTACTGGGCTTCCTGTATCTCTTTTACTTCTAGGAACATCATGAACAACTAGACAAAACCATAGATCTACACAAGTCAGACTATTCTGATTGGTGCTTTAATTCTGCTGTCCATTACTGTAACCAGGCCCACTTTACCTTTGGCGATTGTGTGCTGCCACTTGGCTCCTGCCAACCTGGGATCCTATTATTCCCACTGCATTTAGGTTTCCCAGTTCAGTGACTGTAGTTCCCACTTGAGTCCTGTCCTGCAGAGAAGAGCAATCACAGAGTTCTTCAAGGATGCTGGGGGTCCCCTCACAAGTCTATTTTTTGTAGTATTGGTGAAATGTATGTCTTCTGGACCCTCCCAGTATGGATGAACAGGTCTTAAACGACAAATCCACACTAACACTCAAATCTCCCTAAACCTCTGAATGCCTTCCACTATATTTAACCAAGGCAGGTCTGACATTTCCAACTCACTCACTGTGGGCCAACTTTTGGTCCATGTTTCTGCCAATCAACCAGCCAAACAACTAACAACCTTTTCTAACTCCCGAGCTGCAATATTAAATGCAGAATTTATGTTTAATGAGTAATTTTGGTCTGATCTAACTTCATGTGGGGAGACCGCTTTTTCTGGAAATTGGGAGGCTGCTTCCACTGAGGGTGGGGAGAATTCTTCCACTGGCAAAGATGACTCACCAGACTTTATGCGCTCAATGTCCCCAGCTTCATCAGGGTCTTCCCACACATCTCTATTCTAATTTACAGGATCCCATTGTTAGAGCAGGCAGATAGCTAGATATGAGCAGAGAAAGGGGGACACAGACCAAATGACAGGGATTGGGCAGAAAGGAGGGGCCCAGGCCAAATGCAGGAAACCACACATCATGTGAGCAGCAGGGATCCCTGGGCAGAGAAAGAAAAGCTGGAATCTTTGGGCTGATAAGGGGCCACACCTTTTGGCCTGGAGACCAACAAAGAAAGGTCAGAAAAGGCAGGAATTTCCAGTGTCCGAATGTACCTTTTACTCATTATGCCTTCATTTCAATAAAATTAGCCTTGCAAATCAGAAGTACCCGTCATGCACCAACGCCATGACACTCCGATCCAGACTAAATAAGGACAAAAATCCCTCCTCCCTTTGGGAAGGTGGAGTTGGGATGATAATCAGGGAATACGACCCCGAACCCTTCCCTCCCCAATGAATATTCTGCCCATTCATTTTTACACCTTATGTAACTAACTTGCCAAAGAAACTCAGGGCAGCCGCTCACCTGAGCCTGCCCGCTCTCCCCTGAGAGTGTACTATCCATCCTTTAATAAATCCTCACTTTACCTTTTTAACCTCTAAGTCTTGTCTCTGAATTCTTTCTGGGATGGGACAAGAACCTGGAACACCAGTTGCATCTATCGGCAACACCATTCTTTCCCAGTCAATGCCCTCACTCTAACAGTAAACATTCTGGAGACTGAGTTCAATTTCTATTGTAATTCAGCCATTTGTAGGATGAGCTTTTCCATTTGATTTTTAGCAATCTCAGCCCTGTATGCACAAGAAATAAGTGTTTCCTTAGGGGTACACATAGATTCCTTTAGATCTTTTATTTAAACTGTCGACTGAAATAAATGCGCAGCCTTAGTTGAAAGTTATGTTTTACTTGGCGGGAAGACATGAGCTGGGATGACAGCCTCTCAGATCGCTCTGAGGAACTGCACCAAAGAGGTAGGGGAAGAGCTAGGATATATAGGAGCTTTACAACAAAGACCAGATAGTTGGAGCAATAAGATTACTTCTTATCTAAAGAAAACCAGGCATCTCAAGTTAAAGAATTTAGTGCTTAGTGCTTTTCTATGTATGGGAGGAAGCAAACATTTTGGCTCATTGAATTCATTCCTTTGACAAGCATGTAGCTATCTAGGGCCAATATCTTGTCCTTTATTATTCTGAGTCTCCTCAGAGTGCACCACTGTGAGTGGCTGCAGAGGCCAAGCTGTGGGCTTGTCTTCACTGGGGGGGTGGCGGCAGTCACTGATGACTTGATGGTTTTAGCATACTTTGTTTACTGATATGGTTTGCAGTATTTTTCGTTCACAAAACTGAGATAATCCCTTTCTTTCACCACTCTTTCCAGCTACATTGGGAGCAACCAGAAATCTCATTATATTTATGTGTTCCAAAAATGTTCCAAAGTTTCATATACAGCCACTGAGCACCTTGCATCCAGCACCTGTAAGTGGTTGACTAGGAGTATTCGATGCAGGTATTTTGCATATCTCTGTTGCCATGGACTATCAGTGCTCTATTACAGTCATTAGCAGCTTTAAATCTAATCAGATTAGAGAGCTAATTCTAGAAATTCCAGAACCAATTCAGAAAACTCATTCTTAACTTTCTGTTGCTCCAGAAGCATTCTTGGTACCACGATTTGTAATAGTCATGGTTCTCCAGAGAAACAGAACTAATAAGATGCACATTTTTGATTGAAATAAATGTGCAGCCTTAGTTGAGAGTTATGTTTTACTTGGCAGGAGGACTTGAGCTGGGATGACAGCCTCTCAGATCTCTCTGAGGGACTGCTCCGAAGAGGTAGGGGAGGAGCTAGGATATATGGGAGCTTTACAACAAAGACCAGGTAGTTGGAACAATAAAAGATTACTTGTTATCTAAAGAAAACTGGATATCTCAAGTTAAAGAATTTAGTGCTTTTCTATGTATGGGAGGAAGCAAATATTTGGGCTCATTGAATTCATTCCTTCGACAAGCATCTAGCTATCTAGGGCCAGTGTCTTGTCCTTCATTATACTGAGTCCCCTCAGAGTGCACCATTGTGGCTGCAGAGCCTGGGCCGCTGATGACTTGATGGTTTCAGCATTCTTTGTTTACTGATATGGTTTGCAGTATTCTTCATTCACAACACACACACACACACACACACGATTTATTATAAAGTATTGGCTCACATGATTGTGGAAGCTGAGAAATCCTAGGATCTACAGTCAACCAGAGAACCAGGAGAGCCAATTGTGTAAATTTCAGTCTAAATGTGACTCCAAAGGCAGGAGAAGACCTATGTCAGAAGACAGGCATAGTGTCTCCCTTACTCTGCATTTTCATTCTACTCAGGCTTTCAATGAATTGGATAAGGCCCACCCACATGAGGAAGGACAATCTGCTTTATGCAGTCTACCAATTCAGATGTTAATCTTATGCAGAAACACCCTCAGAGACACACCTAGATAATGTCTAACCAGCTATTTGGGCACCCCAGTGGCCCAGCAAGTTGACAAATAAAATTAACCATCACATTTAGTAAGTTCAGTGGTTGTGCTTCCTCAGAAAGAGTTTCCATTAATTATTCTGTGAATGGGCCATACTCTCTTGTTTCTTTGCATGCCTTATAATATTTTGTTCAAAACTGTACATTTGAACATTAAAATATGATAATTCTGGAATTAAGATTCTTCCATACTCAGGTTTTTAATGTGTTTATTTGGTTTTTGTGAGCTATATCAGTTTATCTAGTGACTTTTCTAAGTTATTTTTGTATATTCTATATTCTTGTTATGTAAGTTCTCTGAAGTCTATTTCTTTAGCTTCTATTCAGCTAGTGTTTTGTGACAGACATTTCCTTCAAGGCCAGGAGCCAGATAAAAGAAAAGAAAAGAAAAGATAAATGAGAGCTAGAAAAGAGAACAAAAGGAAGGAAGGCAGGAAAGAAGGAAGGAAGAAGAAAGAAAAGAAAGAAAGGAAGAAGAAAGAAAGGAAGGAAGGAAGGAAGGAAGAAAGGAAAGGAAAGGAAAGAAAGAAAAAGGAAAGGAAAGGAAAGGAAAGATCTTCAAACATCTCTCTCCTTGTCTTCACATGTCCCTTTCCTCCTCTATTTGTCTCAAATATTCTTCTGGCAAAGATACATGTGATTGAACTTAGAGCCCACTTAGATAATCAAGGATAATCTTTTCATCTCAAGATTCATTAATATCTGCAAAGAATTTGATGTTATAAGACAGTATTCATAGGTTCCAGGGTTTAGGATATTGATACATTTGGGGAGACATTTTTCAGCATAACACAGCTTCTATTCTTAGTTTGTTGAGTGTTTTTATCAAAAAATGGTGTTAGATTTTGTCAAATGCTTTTTCTGTGTCTTTTGAGATGACCATGTGTTATATTGATTGCTTTTACTATGTGGAAATAACCTTGAATTCCTGGGATAAATCTCATTTGATTATGGTGTATAATCCTTTTTATATACTACTAGATTCATCTTGAGAGTGTTTTATTGAGGATTTTTTCATTTATATTTATAAGAAGAAATGTGGATCTATACTTTCTTTTCCTGTGATATCTTTGGGTTAGTTATCAGGGTAGTATTGGCCTCATAGAATGAGTTACGAAGAGTTCCGTTTTCATCTATTTCTTTAAATATTTGGAGGAAATCACTAGCGAAGTCACATGGTTTGAGGCTTTTCTTTGGTGAAAGTGTTTGATTACTAATGCAATCTCTTTACATGTTATAATTTTACTCAGATTTTCTTTTTTAAAGTCAGTTTTCCTTGTTTGTATCTTTCTAAGAATTTGTCCATTTCACCCATCTCATCTAATTTGTTGGCATGTTGTTCATAGAACTCTCTTATAATCCTTTTTTTCCTGTAAGGTTATTTGTAATGTCAGTGGCTCTGACAATGTCCCTCTTTCATTCCTGATTCTGATGGTTTTGAAGTTTTCTCAGTGCTTTTGTGGAAGAGAGATATTAGGAGATTCTTACTATAACATTGCTGCTGATGTCACTCCTTGAGCAGAGTTTTAGTGCATCTGTAAGTCCTGCCTTCATCGTTGGTAGTTCTCATTGTAAGACTTTCTGAAATGATTTCTGGTGAATGATCTGGTTCATCTCACAAGTTATTAAGTTAGAATTTGCTTGACTTTGAAATACCAATTTTTAAAAATATGGTAATGTTCAAAATATGTATCATTTCTCAGGAATTGAAATGAACATAACTTTGAAAGCTCACTGCTGCAAATATATCCAAATAGACATAGACTGTTCTGTGACATGGAACTGACCTTTCCAACAGACAGCAACTGTACAGATGAGGATCCAGTGAGGTTTTATCAATATATTCATAAGCAAAATTATACTCTTACCTCAAAAGGGTTTTGTGACAAGGGATATTGCCAAAAGTTGAACTGTCTTTATATGACTGGGGTTGGGAAACCAGACAGACCTTCCAGGGCAGAGAAAGGGACAAAGGGGCAAACAGATGAATGTCTCCTTCAGGGTTGGCAGATGACCCGGTAACTGGGAAGCACTCAGTGATGGGAAAGTAAGTTGGCAGTCATGATTCTGGAATTTGGTAGTCAACTCCAAGTGTTTTAAGGTAAGGACTGAAAATGAGAAAGATGTGGGTATAGGAAGATTGAACAGAGACTCTGGTCTTAGAGTCGGGGCAGGTGGCAGGGCCTTACACCCAAAGAAGAACTTGGGAAGGTGTCTTGTTACCGAGGACATTAGTCAGCAAAGGGGAAATGGGAGGTGGGCTCAATTTTCTCTGAAGTTCTGAGCTAGAAGTTCCAGGTTCCTTAACATGGGTCTGCCTCTAACCTGTTGGTGTCACAGAGCTGATGAAGGGTAATATGTCCCCAGCTGGGAAGGCTTCAGGGTTCTAAGGCAGGGAGCAAGACTGCGTGCACTGATGGAGGCAGATCAGAACTGGGTGACATGCTCTGAGTTAGATTATGCTAAGGATTTAGAAGGATGTACTCTCTCTTCTCTCCCATAGGTGTTTCTTTCCACCAAAGGGAACTCTAGCTGCCACCAGAAACGGGCATGGGGGTGGGTGAGCATCTCCCAGGAGCCTTCTGGTGCAGCCTGGCATGAGGCATGACGGGGAAAGAGGAGGAGCCAGGGCGATTCTGTGGGCTGGGGGCGCCCTATGCAATCCTTACAGCTTAGGAGACGCCCAACAGTGATGTTGGGTTCCCAGACAGTCTGAAACCAGTCTCAGCTGCTCAGGGGTCCTGGGGCATTGCCTGGTCATGTCGGCGCTGACTACTGCTCATGTCTACGTAAAAGTAAGTGATTTCTTTTTGGGGGAGGGAGGGTGAAGTAATTAGGTTAATCACCCAATCAGTCGATCAATTAATTAACAGAGGTACCGCAACTGAACCCAGGAGGTCGGGCATGATAAACACCCACTCTACCACTGAGCTAGATCTTCTCCCTCAGGGTTCGGTGTCTGTCTAGCTCGCCCTAGTTGCCTCCAGACACACTTAACTCGGGGGGCATTTCAGCCCATGGTTTGCAGCAGTCGACAAGGAGGCCCACCTACTGCTGGTGATGATTTCCTGCAGGGGCCCGAGGGCCACCGAGGGAAAGCCCCTTAGATTTCAGACTCGCCGTGAGACGCAACGCCTGTCTCCATAAGCGCAGTAGCTATGAGTTAAGTGTCGGGTACCTTGCCACCTGCCCTACATCCCTCTGGGTCCTCAGGACCGCCTCATGCAGGTACTCCTACATTATCTGCGTGAGGAGGTGGAGCTCAGGGACCAGCGCCGCCATCTCCTGGCCGAGCCCTCACCCTCACCCAGTGGATTGGGCACCTGGGCCCTGGGCTGGCCATACTGCAAGTTTGGAGACATTTCTGCTTCAAGGAAATGTCTGGAAGATCCTTGAGCCCCAAGCCCAGAATGGAGTGGCGGGTGTGGGTGCAGGTGGCTGCGCACATGGGGACAGCGTCCCGGAGGCCGCCTCTTCCCGATTCCCCAGCACCAGGCCCCAGAGCGGGACGGCAGCGCTCACAGCCTGGGCACAAACAGGGACGGGGGTCGCCGCGGACGTCGGTCAGGGGACAGTGAGCCACACTGCGTGTGAGGCCGAGGACGACCAGCCGGGCCCGGCGCGCCTGGGGAGACACGGCACGCAGAGCGGGTGGGCCTGGGGGTGGACACGTGTGGGCCGACGAGTGGCGGCGGCCTGTCCTCCCCAGTCCCCGGGAGCTAAGCCATCTCCTGAGCAGTGACTTCTGCGGACCGACCCAGGGCGTGCAGGAGGGTCTCCCAGGAGGACTGGCTGCCCTGGCCCGTGACGGTGCTGAAAGGACACTGTGGCTGCGCCCTTGACCGAGGAGCCCCGTCCCAGACTTTGCCTGGCACATGAAAGCATCGGTGTCGCTCAGGCCCTCGAGGCCAGTGCACTCGGAGGGGGAGCTCTGACCTCCTCGGTCACACGTCCGCCCAGGCACGTCTGCCTGGGCCGAGACTCCGGGACAAGGAGGCCGTGCCCGATTTGCACCCGGCGCTTGGCCTGTCACTCCCCACCCGTGAACGTGGCATCCGGCCTGCTGTCATGACCGTGGGCGGAGCAACATGCTGACACGCTTAGGGGTCACGTGTGGGGCTTGCCCTTTATTAGGTCACTTGCCGGCGGTGCTGTGATGTCACCCCCCAGCAGCCGGACCCCCTTTGTGATGTGCCCAGCGGCACTGAGAGGGCAGGGCGCTGCTGGCCGGGCTGCAGCCTGACGTTTACAGGAAGCGAGGCCGCGCCACCTCTCCACATGGCTACAGACGAGGAGGACCGGGCACCCGGCTTCGGGATGGTGCCGCTTCCTCCAGAAACAGGGGCTCCGGCCACCAGCTCAGAGGACGGCCCTCCCCCGGCCGGCCCCGACGTCGTCCCGACCCAGCCCGTGCCAGCCGGGCACCCCGACTTCAGGCTGCTGCTGGAAGGAACCGCTTGCCCGGCTTCGAGGGAAGAGCCTTCGATCAAGAGGCCGCACACCTCCAGTCATGGCCCGCCTGGGGAAGAGGGCCACCTCGGCTGCCTCCCCTTCCTCAAGAAGCTCTGGAAAACCGTCCACAGCAGTCAGTTTCCTCAGTCTGGTGGGACGAAGGGGGGAGTTGCGTCGGCATCAACGAGAAGCTGTTTCAACAGGAGATTCTGGAGCGGGAAGGCCCAGGGAAGGTGTTCCAGACAGACTGCATGAAGAGTTCCGTCCGCCAGCTTGACCGCTGTGGGTTCGGCGGAATGCGTCAGGACAGGCACACGGCCGTCTGCCTGAGCAACGTCTTCTCGGAGGAGAGACCCGGCTACGTCCTCAGCAAAGTAAGGGGCGGGCTGGGAGGCAACCCTCTCGAGGGGCTGAGCCCCTGGGCTCTGCGGGGATGGGGTCGGGGGGATGTCCCTCCAGGGCAGCCCCGGGCTGCGCCAGGTGAGTGGAGGGGGGGTTCGTTACCAGGAGACGATCCTTGGAGGAGGTCCTGAGAGTTCCCATCACAAGGAAGTCACCTCTTTTCCTTTCCTTTTAACGTTCCCTGCGTCTGTCTGAGGTGAGGGATGGGAACTAGACTTCACCACACACGGAAGTCAAGTCGCCGTCCCGAACACCCGAAGCCTACAGGGCTGCCCCGCACGTGCATGTCAGTCACACTGGGAAAGGATGACACTGTGGAATCGCTGTTCCTTCATACCCTCCTGCTCGGGGACGCGTGGCCCTGGTGGGGTTTGTGTGCACCTGTGACTCCCTCGGCTCCAGGCCAGCACTTCAGTGGGGGGACAGGTCCTTGCCCTGGAAGCAGAAGTGTCCCCGGTCTTGTCATGGGGAGTGCTGGCCCCAGAGCACTTTTCCAAGCCTGTGGAAAGTCAGGTGGCACGAGCCGCGTGCTTCCCCAGGTCAGCGGGCCCCTGGCGGCCAAGAGGCAGTGACTCCCAGCCGGGGGCCGAGTCTGTCGCCACCTGACAGACACTTCCTTATAAAGCCACCAAACCTTCTTGGCTCCCGTCTGCAGACCCCAAGTCCCCTTTCCTCGGCCTTGTACATGTCCTAATTAATTGGCCATTTTAGTCCTTTTCCAAGGGCGAAAGCGACGGTGAGTGGCCAGTCTGGAGGATGGAAAAGCTGGTGCAGAGCGTCCTGTTGGGACTGGGACCTGCCTTCTCCACAGGGGCCTGGGGATGGCGGGGGGAGGGCGCACAGGGGCCGAGCCAGGCGGTCTCTACTGGTTGTGATCAACTCCCGGGTGACGCAGAGCTTGTATTTCTCTCTAAACTGTGAACCTCAGTTACAGTTCTACTGCAGTCCCTTGTTTAAGAGAGACTGCCCGCATCTCCCCCTGAGGATGAAGAGGAGAGTGGGCGTGAAACCTGCATCCCGGCAGATGGACGGCAGGCCGGCAGCCCCGGGCTTTCCACCCGACCCCACCACGGCCGAGCCGCAGGACGACCTGCCACCCGGTCCTGAGGACAACCAGGAGACCCTGAGCACCCGAGAGCTCGACAGTGCCACCGGCCCAGCCGCGAGGGACTCGCCCCCTCCGGCCCCTGAGGGAACGGCAGCCCATCCAACCAAGAAGGTATCCCGAAGCCGCACTAGACCCGACGGCCACCGGGCAGCCCGAGGGCGCACAGGCTCCCGTTACGCTCGTGCCTGTCCTGGCAGAGGTGGCCCTGCCAGCCGAGCTCCCCTGGGGCTGCTTCACCTGGCCCCCCACCCAGAAGACTTCTTACAGGCCGGTGCTGGGCCTGGCCGCCGGGCACCCCCAGTTCCTCTGCGTGCCCCCCGCGCACCTTCCGGTGGCTGCCGTGCTGCCTCTGTGCGCCCCCTGGACGCCCGTCCTGACTCCCGGCCCTGCCGCCGCCCTGACCGTGACCCCTCATCCCCCGAGCCCCTTTTCCACTGCCGCCCTGGCTGCCGCTGTTTCCCGGAGTCCCTGCCGCCTCTGGGCGGGCCCCCAGACAACCAGGACGGTAGCGACTAGACAAACAGAGGCGGACGCCTGCTCAGAACACGTGCAGGGCAGTAAAGAGAATCAGAACATGAGCGATTCTGTCCTGAGCAAAAGTGCTCATCGCCTCTGTCCTGGGTCTGTCTGAGCCCAGGAGTTGCCCTCACATGCCTTTGCTTGTCGGTATCATCGCAGGTAACACCCAGCCGCGACCCAGCGTGGGCACCTGGGAGACACGCGGTGAAGCCCCTCAGACGTTCTGCCTCCGCTCATTAAAACAGACCCTTAAAGGGCTCGACAGGTACAACGACCTGGCCAGGGCAGCCCCACAACCACAGGGACAGTTCTCCCAGTCCTCCAGACACGTCTTCCCGTCGTGCCGCCACCTGGCTCTAGCAGGCTGTCCACTCGACAGGTGAGAAAAGGCCAGGTCTCCCCTTGTCAGAGGCCTAAAACGTGCCCTCTCTGTCCTCAGACACGCAGGTGTGGAGGTGGCGGCCCTGAAGGTGCTGGCTGGGGTCTGGACAGCAACACTGAGATTTGGCTCTTCCTGCAGGTCCTGGATCTGGTGACATTCTCTTGTTTCTCTTTTCCTTTCCTTTTTGAGCTAAACACTTCCAAGGTGTCATGTTTCAACACCCTCTGGTCCCTGGGGTGTCCAGCTTATAGTGCGTGTTCCTGTGGACGGGCCTCTTTAAAAGGAGTGTTTGTCCTAACGAGCATAGGAAATGGCCCTCGGCGGGCTTGCGGCAGAGATAAGAGTGCCGAGATCCGGGGAGGAGACGGCTAAACGCCAATCCAGCAGAACCAAAAGGCTCGGCTCCCCCTTATGTTCAGCGTGACAGCAGGTAGAGGAGGCCCCGAGAAGGGGACCCCGCAGGGGAGGACAGGAGCACGGGGGACCCCAGTCCTGCCGCTCTGCGGTGACTCCCGTCCCAGCCTGCTCGTGTGCAAACCCACCTCCCAGATGGACTCACGTCCCTTTTCTAGGGGGCCTTGATTTGGCAGCGCCTTAACTTTGAAGTAGCACGTTTCTTCCCTCTGCGTCTCGGACTTCCGGTGCCTCCTTTCGTGAATCACACGGAGATGCTGCTGTTTAAAAACCGCTTTCCCATAAACCTCAACCCAGGTGGAACGTGCTCACGCGTCAATCTAGAGAGAAGGGGCAGATGTGTGCAACGTAGTATCAAGTTGTCTGCTTCTCAAAAAGGGCGCGGTCTTACTTGCACAGTCTAGGCCGCCTGACGGCCGCAAGGAACCGGTTCCGTGCTCCACTCCTACCACTTAGCCCTTTCCGGGTTTGGAGCCCGGTATCTGAGGACTGACCTCGCGTCCTCCTGGGCTGGGGCAGAGGCAGCGTCCCAAGCCCAGCCAGGAGGGAAGTGAGTGTGAAAGGCCGCCCTCTGGGGCTGGCCCGGGACAGCACAACAGCGTCTCGAGGACCCCTCGTGCTGGGGCCACCCGAGGAGAGGCCAGGTGGGTCCAGAGCCCTCCCTGGATGTTCCTTCTGCTTCCAGGGCGTCCCAGGTGACAGTGTTTAGGAGAGTGACAATGGATTCAAGCAGAAAAGGTGGCACACACAGGGCTGCCTCCCAAGTGCCCCAGACGATGTAAGTGTGACATTGGTTCCCTAGAGGGGCAGAACCACGGGAGTTTGGCGGTGGATGGCAGACTGACTTCCCACAAGCTTTGCCCAAGCCTCCTTCAGCCCAGGGGCCAGCTCGGGTCCTCAGTGGGCCCCCCATCTCCCTAGGTTCCCGTTCTCTGACCCTTTGAAGCATGATGCCCTGAGCAGGCTGGGACGGGAGTCACCCTGAGAAGGTGCCCATGACCAGACGGGCGGGGTGGAGGGAGGGAGGAGGGGTGGGACCGTTCACCCGCCGAAAGACCAGGCCCGGGAAAGAGGCACTGTCATCGCCTGTCCTGTCTTGTCTGCCGTGGGGACGTGCACCCCTCCCTGCCTGGGGGCCCTGTAGGGCTCGAGGATGGCTGTCTTCACCGTCACTGGCATCGTCGCCACGAGAGACAGGGACACACGATGCCATAGAGACCAGCCAGGTACTCTGGGTCATGACCCCCAGGATGGGTACGGGCTGACAGTAGTTATATGACAGAGGAGAAAGCAGCGAGTCAGGAGAGAGCTTTCTTAGAGAAGCACCCAGAGCAGGAATCCTGTTCCCCACGAAAGCCTTACGGACCCCCGCATGAGTCCCCAAGAAGACTGGTTCTCACTCAGGGCGACCCCTCACACCAGGGCGATGCCCCTCCTGGGGACACGTGGCAAAGTCTGGAGATATTTCTGTGTCCCAACTGGGGAGTGGGGGCCTACTGACACGGGTGGGCAGAAACCAGGGACCAGGCTTAACAGCCTGCAGTGCCCAGGACAGCCCCCCAGCCCCTCCATCCAACCAAGGACAAAGCCTGCAGAGCCGCTGTGCAAGGGCCCCACGCCCTCAGCTCTCCGCCTGCTTCCTCAGCCTCGTCCACTAGGTACCTTTCCCGAGGCCTTAACTTTCAAGGCAGGACGGGGAGGAAAGAGTTCCTCACCCCTCCCCCAACATGAAGTAGGATGGAAATGTTGGGATCAAGTGAGGACGGTTCTGGTGACAACGTGGTAAGTTCAGGTAACCGTGGTGACGGAATCCACGTCCCTGTTGGGAACTTTATTTCAGGCAGGTATCTGGGCTCTTAAATGCAGGATGGCAGTATCAAGACGTTTGCAAGGCCCATCAGGAGTCACGAAACACAAAACTGCAGGCGGCAAGGAGACATTCGTTTCTTTGTTCTTTGCTGAATTTCTTAAACTCTTGAAACCCTCAATTCTTAGATTCTCAGCAGAACTTAAAGAGCGAGTTTGCGGTAAGACGGTGTCGGGCGTTTGGGCCGGTCCGGGCTGAGCCCCTGCTGACTGAGCTGGCGGGGCCTCGGGGAGCGAGCGCTCTGGGGGAGGAAGTCCTGTGGGCCCAGGGCGACCCTTCCTGACAGCCGGCCCTGACAGGAGTCAAGCTCTGCAAGGTGAGGCGGGCTGGCGGCCACGGCCCTAGTGTTGTCCCCACCCCGACACAGCAAGCTGGACCACTGGCTGGGCGACAAGGTCCAGAGATGGGCGGGCCGGACAGAACCTCAGACCCGGGCAGGGAGGGGGCCCCACATCACCAGGGACAGATCTCCCAGAGGTCGGGGCCAAGGTGTCCCCTGGGGCCTGTGCAAAGCCTTAAGGGATGAGCCCCTGTCGTTCCCCCACCCAGCAGGCCTGGGGACGTCCCATGGGCGCTCAGGCAGCACCCATGTCTCCAGCAGGTCCGGCATCCGTGCTGGCACTCGGGTGCAGGGAGGGGAGCTGGGGGCGGCGGGGCCACCGCAAGGGTTGGGCTAGGACTGGGGGAGGCTCGGCCCTGGCCTCCCAAGGAGCCCCTGCGGACGGCGCCGGCCCCCACTAGCCACCTCCCGGGTCTCTCCCTCCTGGCGGGGAGACTCAGACAAAGGGGACTCAGAACTGGGCCCCTCCCAATGTCCTTGCACCCCGAGACCAGCCCACGCCCCTCTGCACAGGAAGGGCCAGGAACGTAGTCTCTCCAGGCCTCTGGGGGAGACAGCACCCAGGAGACCCGCCCCGCGTCTTCCCAGTGCCTGCGAGAGTCACAGGGCGCTGAGCGCTCGCCGCCGCCGCCGCCTCCGCCGCCGCCACGCGGTATGGTTCCCGCTGATGGAGGCGTAGACGTGTGTCAAGCCCTGACCTCCGCCTCCTTCCTCCTGACGACCTGCCCCAGGTCCCCAAGTCTGCCTTCCTGCCATGTGAGCGTAAGGGGCACAAGGGAGGCGAAGTGCTTACTGCTTACTTCTGTTCAGCACTGCGGTAGAAGGCAGGACAGAGGCCCGGAGACACAGCGGGATGAAGGCATATGGAGGCAGGGGCTCAGGGCGCACTCAGGAAATGAACATGGGAGTCGAACCCACCCCGGGCCCCTGGAGCAAGCATTTGCCCTCCTCCCATGCTTCAACCTAGGTCCCCCACGTCTCCAAAACCCTGATCGTGGCCTCCAAAGCGTAGGAGCTACAGGCGTGATCTGCGCGAAGCCAAGTCCCATTTTACTACCACGTACTGGAAATGGAGCTCCTCGGAGGCCAAAAGACATGCAGTTTGGCGGCGGGGGCGGGTGGGAGGTCAATGTCAGTCCACGGCCTGGGGCATTCAGCGTGTCTGCTGGGAGAGCCTGCCCTAGCAGAGCGACGGGGTGTGGGGACTGGAGAAGCAAAGGTGGGCCTGAGGGGTCTTAATGCCTCCTCCCCGGGGCCAAGCCCCTCAGCACAGTCCATTCCCCTGCGCTGGTCCAGGGCCCCTGAGCGTCACCCATGCTGGGTCTAGAACAAGCTATGTCATGTCTAAGAACTTCTGGCACGCGAGGGGTCCCATCCCCAATAACAGAGTGCCGGTGAGAAGAGGAAACCCACCTGAGTCAGTGGACCGGGAGGTACACACTGGTTCAGAAGCCCCACAGTGTGGGGAAGGCACATCGTACACGCACAGTGACAACAGCTGCATCTACTGTCTACGTCCTTGGCCCAGACATTGTAGAGACACGTCGCATCGTGTATAAACTCGCACCGGTGCTTTCAACGGGTACGACTATTATGCCCATTTGACGGGCAGAAATCGAGGCACAGACGGTTTCCATGACTGGCTCAGCTTAGCGGCCGCAGGACACACATTCAGTCTGAGCTTTGTGTGGGTCGAAAGCCCTGTGCCCCACTGGTCTGAGCCGACTCGCCAACACTCACGGGGGCCCCGGCTGTCCTGCACGCTGTCCTACCACCTGGTGCCTCATGCCACGTAGCTGAGAACACAGGGAAGCCAGGCATCGGTGCTCAGGAGAGCCTGACACCGGATTCTGCCCACGTGGCCTGTCCCAGCCCCGCGGGATCACCATCCATCCTGAAATGGAGACGGGGCCCCAGGAGGCGGGTCTGGGTCTAGGAGAGAGGGTGTGAGGATGGAGAAGGCTCCTGGATGTGGGGGTAAAGGCTCGGCCCTCTGAAGTCTGCTCTTCTGTTCGGGCTGGGGCCCTGCTCCCACTTCCTCCTGCCCACTCTGCTCGGCTTCTCTCCCAGCTGACTGGGGGGCCCACGTTCTCCTGCAGGCTCACTGCCCTGGGCACATGGGGTGTCAGGCAGGCGGCAGGCCTGTAGTTTAAAGCATGGTGCCCTTGGGTCCGGTGGGCTCTCAGGGCTCCCGCAAGGGGGCGGGGATCCACGCCTCAGGGCCCTGGGCAGGCACCTGTGTCTGGGGACGGCCCAGGTTTCCACATGCAGCACACGTGGCATGTTTGGTCCATGTGTGTGGTGTGTGGATGTACGTGTACATAAGCACATACACTCTAGACATGTGATACAGATACACGCACAGTAGGTGCAGATGAGAATTGTGGTTCTTACTATGGATGAGAATTGACAAGTGAAAGTCACGGCTCTGGAACAGGTACTATTATCTAGTCATCAACGCAAGGGATCCGCAGCTCCCCTGCCACTGCTCAGCCTCTTCAGGAAAAGGTAAGTCTTTCGAACAGACCGTCCCCGAGGTCAGGCTGGTTGTCAGCGAGTCGCCGAGGGAAGGTGTGTTGCTCTCTGCCCCTTCACGGTCACCAGGAGGCAGGTCCCCTCCAGCATCTTTGCTGGGACTGCAGCCTTTGTGTGCGAGGGTGGGTGAGGGCCCTCCAGGGTAAGGACAGAGGGGTCCAACCACCCGACAACACAGGGACCCTAAGAATGCAAATCGGCCCCGTGCGGGAATCCTGGGGGCCCCCGGACGGGGCTGTCAGGCTGAGCAGTCCCCGGCCCCCACTTCCTCAGTGAACTCGGGGAGTCAGAGGCTGGGTGTGAGAGACACACTCTCAGGAGGGCAGAGGGCGAATCCCAAGTCCTGTCAGGAGTCAAGGTGAGGACACAGGAGACTGAGGCCCGCAGGGAATCCACCTCCGGCCCCCCCGACAGCCCTCGGAAACCCCTGGGCTCAGGGTCCAGATGTGACGGGCACTGATGCCCCACCCTTGGGAGGTGAGAGAGGTGAGGGCCTGGGTGAGGGAGGCCGGCTTCAGGTCTGCGCAGGGAAGGAGCCCAGCTTTGCCAGGAGTCCAGGTAAAACCTTGTGCGGGGAGTCGGTTTGCAGGCATCCAGGTTGGTTCTGCTGTCAGACCTGGGAGACCCCTGGTAGGGCTGCGGGGATCAGCGAACATCCCCCCTCCGCCTCCGGTTCCATCATGGGTGTCCTTGCTGTGGAGGGTCTGAGTCCAAGGGGACCAAGCTCAGGTGGGCACAGGGAGAGGCCCAGGCCCAGCCGGGAGCCCAGGTGAGGAGCAGAGGGAGGGCTGAGGGAACCCATGGAATCCATCTCAGCCCCTGGCGTGCACAGTCCTGGGAAGCCCTGGGCCTGGTGGCCTGATGTGAGTCCAGAGGCTCCCCTGGGGGTCTCAGGGCAGTGAGGGCCTTGGTGTGAGGGTGTGGGCTCGGGTCAACAAGGGGGCGTCCCAGGACCTGCCGGGGCTCAAGCTGAGGACGCTGAGGGAGGACAGAAGGGGCCCCACAGATCCCCGCCCCTGCTGTCAGCCCTGGGAGGGCCTGGGTGGGATGAGCACTCGTGGGGTCCTGACTTCCTGACATCCGGGTCTCCGAGGGACTGGGGTCCTGGGATGAGGGGTGGGGCTTCGGGGGTTCCAAGGGGAGGCTACATGCCGCCTGAGTCAAAGTGAGGACCCCGAGGGACAACGGAGGGATCCTGCACCCCGGGACAGTGTTGGACCTTGGAGGCCTTGGGGCAGGGTGACCACCGGTGGCATTTCCTGACATCCGGGTCTCAGAGGGCCTGGGGTCCTGGTATGATGGGCGGGGCCTCGGGTGGGCTGAGAGGGGAATCCCAGGTCCCGCCAGCAGTCAAGGTGAGGACCCTAAGGGAGGAGTGAGGGGACCTGAGACCCTAGAACAGAGGGGACACAACCGATCCTGCCCCTGCTGTCAGCCCTGGGAGGCCTCAATGCGGGATGAGCACACGTGGTGTGTCCTGACTTCGGCATCCAGGGCTCAGAGAGACCGGGGACCTACTATCAGGATGGGGCCCTCAGGTGGTTGGAGAGCAGAATCCCAGGTCCCGCTTGGAGTCCCGGTGAGGACCCTGAGTTAGCGCGGACAGGACCTCCTACCCTAGAAGAGTGGGAACCTGCCAGAGCCCAGGCCTCCTGCCAGCACGCGGGTCCAGGGCTGTGCCACAGTGTAGATCCGAGATCTCCCCTCCTTTCTCTCCCAGGGGCTCCAGACACCGGGAAGGCCTAGGTCTGACACACGTGTCCTCGGGTCACAGAGCACAGGAGGCCGGCAGTGCCAGGACTGAAGGTGAGGTGTGGGCCCTGAGTGTGTACCCGGGGGCTCTGGGAACAGAGGGGACCCCACAAGGCCTACGTCCACTCCACACACCCTCTGGCGTCCTCAGAACCTCGGGCTGTGCCGGCTGCACCCTGAGGAGCCGCCTCACTTCCCCCGTCAGATTCACAGACGACCGTCCACCAGGAGGAGAGCCCCTGTGAGGCCGAGGGCACCCCTGAAGAGGAGACCTGTAAGTCGCCTTTGTCAGAGCCCCCCACGGTGGGTTTCTCAGCCCGGGTCACTGACACTCCCTCTCTCCCCCAGGCCCGTGGGTCCCCATCTGTCACCCCTGCCCTCGCTGCTCTCAGCTGCCCGACACCACTCACCGTGCCTCCCGTTCAGATGCGTGACCTCCACCACACTGAAGCCGACTTTCAGGACCCAAGAGAGGCTGAGGATTCCGAGGATGAGCAGGACATTTGGGTTGAGGAGGAGGAGGGCGCATCCCCGTTGTCTCCCTCCTCCTCCTCCTCTTCCTCCTCCTCCTCCTCCTTCTCCTCCTCGTCTTCCTACTCAGTCCTCTTGCTGGACACCCTGGAGGAGGTGGATGATTCTGGGACACCCAGTCCCGCGCAGAGCCCTCAGGCTGTCTGCCCCTCCCCCACAGCCGTGGCAGCCCCTCCATGGAGCCAGTCGGAAGACAGCACCTCCAGCAGCCAAGATGAGGAGAGGCCCAGCACCGGCCAGGACCCCGCAGATGCCGAGTCCTCACACCCAGACCCACTCCATTTGAAGGTGGCTGAACTGGTGAGCTTCCTGCTCCTGAAGTACCACTCAAAGGAGCCGACCACAAAGGAAGACATGCTGAATGCGGTCCTCAGAGATGACCAGGACCACTTCCCTGTGGTCTTGAGCCAAGCCTCTGAGTGTGTGCAGCTGGTCTTTGGGGTGGATGTGAAGGAGGTGGACCCCAGGGAGCACTCGTATGTCCTGGTCCCCACCCTGGGCCTCACCTGTGACGGGATGCTGGGCGATGGGCAGAGCATGCCCACGAACGGCCACCTGGTGATGCTCCTGGGTGTGATCCTCCTGGAGGGAGAGTGCGCCACTGAGGAGAAGATGTGGGAAGCACTGAGTGTCATGGGGGTGTATCCCGGGAGGGAGCACTGCATCTACGGGGAGCCCAGGGAGCTCGTCACCAACGTGTGGGTGCGGGAGGGGCACGTGGAGTACCGGCAGGTGCCCAACAGCGATCCCCCTCGCTACGAGCTCCTGTGGGGGCTCCGGGCCCACGCGGAGACCAGCAAGCTGCAAGTCCTGGAACATTTGCTCAGGGTCAATACAAG
This sequence comes from Camelus bactrianus, assembly GCF_048773025.1. Taxonomy (NCBI): domain Eukaryota; kingdom Metazoa; phylum Chordata; class Mammalia; order Artiodactyla; family Camelidae; genus Camelus; species Camelus bactrianus. The sequence goes on along the minus strand of NC_133575.1, from coordinate 113,579,854 downwards.
GAATCTCAGTTCCTTCCTGTCCCTGTCTGAAGAGGTGTTGAGTGATGAGGAAGAGTGGCCCTGAGCCAGACTTGCAGCCGGGCTCCTTCCAGGCCCCTGTCCGGCAGCTTCTCCTGTCGGGCTGGAAGTGAGTCCATCTTTCACTGTGTGTTTGGAGAGCGAGCAGGCAGCCTCCTAAGGGGTGACAGCCCGGGCCAGTTGGGGGTACACGGTGTACAGCATCTCTGGGCTCCTCCCGTCCCTTATGATGACATGGAAATTGATCTTTGTTTCCTGTAGGAATTTTTCAGTGGTGTTCTTTGTATCAGAAGATTTAATAAGCTTCACTATCTAACTTTGTCAATGACATTAATCACAATGTCTGTATCCTTATCGATTTCAAACACAAGTGATTTGCTCTTTTGTAAAACAAGTTATAAATCTCCCATCTTATTGTGTCATCCTGAACAAGATAACATGGAATTAGAATTTGGGGGAGCAATGAGAAGAAAATGTCTCCCTCCCTGGGCCTCGCCCCAAGTGCCCTGAAGAGGGACGTCGGTTCCTCGGAAGTGGTCAGCCAGCGCGACCCAGTTGACCCTGGGTCCACGTGCTGATATCGCCTCCGTCTCTAGTGGTTGTGACCTTGAATAACCATGTTCTCTTAGGGGCAGGCCTGGTTTATGGAAGGGAAGACATCTGTGTGCTTCTCTCTTTGTGCACAGGGCTCGTTGACGTTGGGGACACTTTGCTGTGCCCAGAAAACTTAGGTCCCGAGGAGGTTGTGGAACTGGAGAATCGAGCCGTCCTGACCAACCTGCAGCAGAAGTACCTGACCACGCTCTCCAACCCCCGGTGGTTACTGGAGCCCGTGCCCAGGAGAGGCGGGAAGGGCATCTTCCAGGTAGACGTCCCCAAGCACCTGGTCCCCTTTGGGCAAGAGGCCTGAGCAGCGTGGGCTCTTGAGAGGAGGTGACCGAGAGACCAAGCTAAACCGTGGCACGGTCAGCTCGCCGTCACGCCCTGGACGTGCTCCCCTGGTTCGCTCTGAATCGGCGCCGCCCTGGAGGGCGCTCCCCACTCTGTGCTGTTCCCGGAAACAGATGTGTCCACCGGGACGCGGGGACGGGGGAGCGGGACCCCTGCAGGGAGATGCCTCCCTGGGCTCGGTGACAGAGTCTCAAGGACTTTGGACCTCTAGGACAAGGGGAAGCGGCCTTGCAGGCCGCTGCTCATTCTGGCCCTGCTGATTCTGGATTGTGTAGAGAAATGTGTTTTGAGAGAGCTGGTGAGTGTTCTCCCCGCCTTTGTTCTGGTCAAAACCCCTAGAGGGTCTGAAGAGCATCCAGGAGACGATGTGGGACGGCTGGAGCGGGCGCTGAGTGCTTGCCAGGGAGTCACCAGCCAGCGACGGCCTGACTCCCGGGCAAGAGGACGTCGGACTCAGAAAGAGCACCGTCTGCCTCGCAGATGACTCTCGCCCTGTTGTAAAGTGTCCCTTGGCTCACGGAGCCGGTGTGTTAGACGTGCCGCACGGCCGCTTCACGTCCCAAGAAAGGGTCCTAACTACAGCCCTGATGGAAGTGAGCAGTGCTGGTGTTCGCTGGGTGGGAGATCTTTTATACATTTGTTGGGGGGGGAGGGGTTGGTCAATTGAGAGTAGGGTTTCCAGTGGTTGCTACCTTCGAGGGTGACGGGCCTCCCCCCAGGCGTTTGACTGCAACCCCCCGTCTCTTCGGAGCCAGGCTGCAGTGCTCTCAGCCCTTGGTGGAGGGGGTGGCCCTACTTTTCGGCGGGCCTCCGTGGGGGGCCCCTGGATCGTGAGCTGGAGACGCTGAGCTGCTGATCAGAAACTTCTGGCATCCTTGGGGGACCCAGGAGGAAGACCCTCCTGCTCCGCGATGCATGAGTAATGGGGGGGAGACACCCCCGAGGTCAGAAGCCAGGCTGTCTGTCCCCTGACGGGCAGGCCCGGCCCAGCGGACCAGACCTTCCTGGGCTCGCCTCAGTGCTCGCTCCCCACCTCCTTGGGCGGGTGTCCGAGATGCCACAGCTTCAGATGCAAGAGGCCGATGGGGACCAAAGCCTGCCCCCGGCCGGGGTCTCCAGCCTCCGCGGGCTTATCTGGTGAGAGGTGTGCGGAATCGAACGCGAGAAAGAACACGGACCCGCGGGTCTCGCAGATTGTTTATTTAGTCCCGGGGAGTTTTGCTTTTCTTTATTAAAGCCCAAAATGTTCATGGTTACAGGACGGTGCTCTTCGTGTGTCTCTAGTGGTCTGTGAGCTCAGCGCTTTGGGTTGTTCTGGAACTGTTCGCAGAGAGCACACTTGTAATCTGAAGAGCCCTCGGGCTCTTCATCGGCCTCGGGCCTCCTGGTTGGGGGCCATGAGCAGAAGGGCCGCGAGCAGCATGCAGTAACCCGTGTTGCACGTGGACACCACCGAGCTGGGATCGGGGCAAACGGGGGGGCTTCTGGGCAGCTCCCCTGCACCGTCCCTTCCGGCAGTAGCCGGGGGCACTAGCGTGACATTCCTGGAGGTGCCCTCCCCACTCGGGCCGCCCTGCTCGCTGGAGGGACGCTGCACTACCACCAACCTGGCCACCCGGCCGGCAGACAAGACGCCAGGGAGCACGAAGGCCCGGAAGCCGCTGGGCACCTGAGCACGGGGGGCTTCCCTCTGGGTCTTCCTGTCGGCATCATTGGTGGAGTCATTCTGATGGAAAAATTGGGTGCATCTCATAGGTGGGACGGCTTGCTTCTTTCTCTTTGGGGTGGTTGTGCTGGAAGCGGGCCGAGCAGTTGCTCTCGGGTCACCTTTTCTCCGCATGTTCTCGATCAGCAGGGGCTTCTCTCTCTGAAAGTTGCAGTTGTGGTAGATCTGAAAGGACAAGAATCATTCTCGTCATTTCGGGGGAAATATTCACTCCTCCCCGCCCACCTCCGTCATAAAGGTCTTGTTTGACTGTGGAGAAAAGGTCTTTTTAAATTCCTGGCAAGTTTTGTTTCGCCCTGGAGTGTGCGCTCACTAAAGCTACGTGGTGCCTGGGCTGAGGTGTCACTCTAGCTCCCTGACGTGAAGTGGCCCCTGGGTCTTCGGTCACACCCGCAGGGCATCTCTAAGGGGCGAGCCTTCCATGACACGCCGGACTGCCTCAGCCTTCATTCAGTACTGGCTCACAGGAAAAAAGTCCCCCTCGGGAATGAACCCCGCCCAGCACATCACTCATCCGCTCAGGACTAGGAAGCTGTTCCAGGAACAGAGAACTCGGGAGACGGAAGGGCTGTCTACGTTACCATCAGCCTTTTCTTCCCCGGAGAGCGACCCAGAGTGCCGGGCAGGTGTATTTTCCTGAACCCATAGAGGTTCAGTTGGCGGATGAAGCTCTTCAAGCTGTCTGTTTCAAAGATCCTGTCTGCGCCGCGCCGGCGAAGAACCTCCCGCTGGAAAAGGTCTTCCTCGATGATCAGCATGTCTCCCTTGTCGTTCCAGCGCACGGACGTGAAGGCCTCGTCCTCCACTATCATCCAGAGCTTTCTCGGGAAGGAGAGCCCAAGAACACCATGGGTTCCGTCCACGTTGGCGGGACCTGGGTTTGGGTCCTGTGGTGGCTGGTTGTCTTGGGAGCCTGGATCTTGGCTCTCGGCCTGGTCGCCGGGCCTCTCCAAAATCTCCCTCGAATCCACCTTTGGATCCGGGGATGAACCCGATGGGGCCCCCGCTGGGGGCTCTCCATCAGCTGCGGGGGCCGCCGTGGCCGTATATTCCTCGTCGGGGCTCTGACTCGCCATGCAGCTAGTCTAGACCAGGCACACGCTCTCCCTGAGACCAGATCACTGAGCTCTCAGGGCAGAAGTGCCTTCAATCTGAGCAGGGACGCCCAGTAAATAGTGTCCGCAGAATTCTAGAATCTCGGTAGCAGGGCAACCAGCGACTTTGGTCATCGTCCTCTTTATGTGTCACGTGAGGTCACAGAGTTGGTCTGGACAGGGAGCCCTGGCCGAGGGGAGGGGAGGGGAGGGGAGGGGAGGGGAGGGGAGGCGAGGGGTACAGAGCCCCCAGCTTCTCTGTTTTCTAAAAGTGTAGGAAGGTATGTTCAAGTTCCCGGGAGAAGGCTCCCATCTGCTGCCAGGCACCTTTTTCCCAGGGGCCAGGCCCTGAGTGGGCGGACAGACATGATCCTGTTTCCATCCCCAAAGGTTGGGGAGGCCTGTTGCCAGCCTCCGATTTGTTCAAGGGCCAGGCCCTGGCTGGCCCTGGCTTGGCTACCACCAAGGCGGCAGGGGTGAGATGGGCCCCGGGCGACTGCACCTCCCGGAAGTGGTGGTCCGAGTGGGCTGGTTGGCCCGGGCTGGCTGGCAGCGCCCCCTACCCCCACCCCGCCACCAGCTCCTGCCTTGGTCTCTTCCAGCTGTTCCTGCTGGCTGGTCGGTCCAGCTCTGATGGGCCGTAAGGAAGTGTTCCGTTCTCCTGCCCCTGGGTCGAGCTGTCCCCAGAGTGGGGCTGTGTGTGGGAGCGTGTGGGGGCACTCCCCACGTCCCACTTCAGTGTCACCAAAGCACCTGGCACATAGGGTTCCCCCCGTGCCGCGTGAGTGGATGGCCGCATCCTCCCCTGTGCTTTGGAGCCTCCTTTTGAGCTCCGCTGTCCGCAGCCCCACCCCTCTCCAGAGCACATGGGATCCTCTTTAGTGTCCATTTCTTGCCATAGAAACTCCTCGTGGCCCGAGAGCACTCACTTTCAGAACACCGGCCTTAGTCCGCGCCAGAGCACCTCCCTCAGACCTCGGATTCAGCCTCCCCTGAGGCTGCTCTAAGGCCCTCTTCCCTCTGTCACTGGGGGGGGTTAGGCTCCTGCCCTGCCAGATTGCTGGCCTTCCGCTTCCAACTCGGCTCTGCCCTGCTTCTTCCCCTTTGCAGTCCTTGATCTGGGGGTTCAGCATGTATTCTGATGTGTTGAGAGCAAGCATTTCCCTGGTCTGCTCCCAGGCCTGCCCTGCTGGCCTTCCCCGAGCCAGCCCCACCCCCAGCCCTGGGTCCCCGTCCCGCCGTCACCTCGGTGGCAGGTACACTGAATAATTTTGCCTGCTCTGGGTGCGGTACTTCTCAAGGGGCCTACTCTACAGACTCACTCCCAAGGACAATTCCTACTTGTTGAGCTGGACGTGACCAACGGAAAGCCCGTCCACGTGTGACTGAAAATAGATGAGGCTCTGGGTGTGGGATGGGACAAATCCCGCCCGAGAGCCGTCTTCACCACGGATGGCAGGACAGACAGGACAGTGGTCTGGGGGGACACGTGTTCTGTAGCCGCTGTGGTGGCTGTTCTTCCTAGTCACTGCACAGGGAGAGACAATGGGACCTGGAAAGGCCCGTCTGCCAGGCTCCTAGGTCCTCATCCCAGCTCTGCCGCTAAGGAGAGGCGTCTGTCCTCTCTGAGGGCCACTCCCTGTTCCAGAAGGGGAGGGCAAGGGGTTCGAAAGAGATTCTCCCAAGGGGCCCTCGAGTCTGAGGACTGTCAGCCTTCGTGGAGCTCCTAGGCCGAGACTAGAGCTTGGGCTCAGGTCTTTGTGCCTCTAAACAGGTTTACAGAGCACTTGTTCGGGTCACTCCCTCCTGCAGGGACGTGTCCTTAGAGTTCGAACTTCAGTGGAGGCCATGGGGGCGTCTCAGAAGGGGGCCCAAAGGCTGGGACATCGGTGGGCCGATCCCAGCCCTGTGGCCTCGCCTGCCGCCCGCTCCTTCCAGCCCTCCCTCACACCCTGGGTCTGGTGGGCCTGCCCCCTCACAGGTCTGCCTCCCTCCCTCCCACGCACCCCTGCCCCCCCCCGGGGGGGGCCGGCTGGGCCGTGGCTACGTGTAGCGCCCCAGGGGTCGCTCTCAGCCACGGCTCAGGACACTTGTTACTCGATACCAGCCCTCACGACGTCCAAGGCCTGCCTTTCCCAGCCTGGCCCGCCGGCCGCTGCACCTGCCTTAGCCCCTGGTGTCCGCCAGCCCAGAGGACCACCCAAGCGCTCTCCGTCACCATCCATGGGCCCTGGGCCAGACCCGCACCCAGTCCCCAGCTGCTCTGGGACCCGCCAAGAACTCCCCTGTCTGGGCGTGTCCTCAAGCTGCCTCGTCGGGTGGCGATGCCCGTCTCTATCCAGAGGCCGCTCTGCATGTTGGGGCCCGGCTTCAAGGCCGGCCCGGCTTCCAGGCCACCTCGGCAGTCAGGGCTTCCTCCGGTCCCAGGCTCCCTCCCAAGGCTCCCACAGCCCGCCTTGCATGTCCAGTCCCAAGATGGGGTGCTCCTGTCTCCCTGAGACCTTGGGTGTATCTGCCTCCCCCTCCAGACCAGGAAAGAGGTCCTTGAGGACAGCAGACTAGGATGTGAACGGGGTCCCCAGCCTATCTTGGAACGAACAAATTTGTATGTCCCCCAGGAGCTGGCTTTAGTGTCCTTGAAAGCAGCTGTGCACGGTCACTGCGACAGCTCGAGCAGGTGGGAGGGCGCCTGCATTCCCTTGGCGGTGCTGAGCGCTCTGCGGTGCAGCGCCGTGGACTCTTCCCGTCTGACCCGGGGCAGGTGGCAGGGAAGGCCCGGGCCGGGCCGGGGAAGGTGGAGTCGTGGGCCTAGGATCCGCCCGACGGAGAAGTAGAGCCGGCCTGTGGTCCACTGCGGACGCCCGAGCCCACGGCCTCAGCCCAGACTGGGGGCCTTGTGTCTGCCCGGAAGCCACCTGCACCCCGCAGGGACAGCAGCAAAGGGGAGTCTTCCTTGTCCAGTGATGACTCATTTCGTAGTTGTCCAAGGCCAAGGAGACCCGGGAAAGCCATCCTTAGAAGCTCAAATGGCACAGGGGCCGTCGGGTGCAATGCACTTTCCAAAGGAGCCCCAGGCAAGCTCTGTTACAGCCGCACCCCTCCCCCACTGGGGTCGGGGAGACGGTGTCAGGATGTTCCCTAGTGTTACCTTTTCTCCAGCTTCTGAAAAGTCTACGTTAGGGATGTTATCCCATAAGGAATGTGGCCTTCCAGACGCAGTCAACCACAATCCCAATCCCAGTCTCAAGCCCAGTCTCGCGCTCTGGCTCTCGCTCTGTCCCTGTGTCTGTCTCCGTGACTGTCTCTCTGTCTCTGTCTCTGTCTGTCTCCGTCTCTCTGTGTCTCTCTCTCTCTCTGTCTCTGTCTCTCCCTCTCTCTCTCTCCACACCCCCACCCCCCGTGATGACCAAGTCAGCAGGTCAGGTTCGAGTTGGCCAGGAGGGCCCCGAGGAAGGAGGAGACCAGGGCAGGGTGCTGTCGTGTGGGATAAGGGCTGGGACTGGACAGCAGTGCCACCACCTGGCAGGGTCAGCTCTCAAGAAACCGCAGACAGTCCTCACCCTGGCTTTGATTGTCACAGTCACCTTCCTTTCTTGGTCCAGCTTTTACTACCTGGGCCTCAGGATCCTACTTTCTGTCACCCGACAGACTCCATGAGGACACTGAGGAGACAAGTGGACTCTGGGTCAGGAGGCGGGCCGCAGGCTGCGATGGGTGGGCGCAGCGTGGGCTCTAGATGAATTCAGACCAGGGGTCTCGGCCCCACCCCGTCACTTACTAGCACGTGATCCTGGGAAGGTTCCCGAGCCCCACGACCCCAGGGTCTTCATCTGTGCAGTGGGCGGGTGTGAGGAGGCCCGGCCCGCAGGACTGCAGGGGTGCGTGCGATGTGCGCCAAGCACCTCGCGCGGGGCGCGCTGCCTGTTGGAACCGCGATGATTGGCAGTTGCTTCTGATTTTCTTTGGCCCCAGACCCTTCCACTCCCTCCTCTGGGACTTGGCTGGTTGGTTTGTTATCCAGGTCATGTTAGAGAACACGCAGCTCAGTAGGATGTGGAAGAGCTAATCAGCCAAAAAGCATGCCTCGTAAATGGAACTAAGTAAATTCTCCCGATTAGAGGCTAGGTTACACTGAGGGGTGGGGGAGCGTTCCCAGCTGGACTCAACACCGAGCTCCTAGGAAGGGAGTCAAGGAACAACCTTTGCCCCCTCCCAGCCGCCCTTCCATCCGAACTGTGGCTTCTGAAACCCAAAACACGCCTTCTTCAAGTCTGGCCGCCGCCACCACCCAGCTTCATTACCGTCACCTCCCACGGAAGGAAGCCCAGCTTCCCAAAGCCCCCACCTGCCCTGGCTCTGCGCACTTGCACTTGGGTGCTCTCTCCCGGACCCCCTCCGCCTCGCCGCTTCTTTCCCTTGTTCTGTGGGACTTCAGGGACATGTCACCATCTTCCTGATGTGACTGGGCTCCTAGCCTGTCCTTCTAGGTGTGGGGTGTGTCTTGCTTTTCCTAGTGTCCCCACTAACACAGAGCCCTCCGGAGAGCAGAGGCTCGGTGAATGTGTGCGGATGAAGTGAGACGGTGAGCGGGGATCCTGTTGATTCAGACTGATTTTCTCCTACTTTCTTAAATAACCCATGGAAATCCAATTAAACATAGGGATATTACACGTATAAAATGACAAACAAGAAGGGATAAGAAGCGAGTTAATATTTTTACTTTTATTGTTCTAAATCTTCCCTCATCTATATTATTGCTAATTACTCTCACATTTCCCGAACAATTCTAATTGCAATTCCATATTATGTCATCCAGGATGACAGGAAAAAAAAAAAAAAAAAAAAAGAGAGAGAGATTTCAGTCTCCTTTACAGAAGAGGAAAACTGTTGTGTTTGAACTGGATAAGCACACACACGTTGTGATCAATGTCATTCACAAAGTTAGATACTGAAGCTTATTAAATCTTCTATTAATAGGAACAGCACTGAAAAACACCTACAGGAAACAAAGATCAATTTCCACGTCACCATAAAGGACAGGAGGAGCCCAGAGATGCTGTACGCCGTGCCCCCCGAGCTGGCCCGGGCCCTCACTCCTTCCAAGGCTGACCGCTCGCTCTGCAAACACAGAGTGAAGGATGGACTCCCTTCCTGCCCGGCAGGAGAAGCTGCTGGACAGGGGCCTGGAAGGAGCGCGGCTGCAAGTCTGGCTCAGGCCCCCTCTTCCTCATTGCTCACGGCCTCCTCAGACAGGGACGGGAAGGAAATGGGACCCTTACTGTTGAGTCTAAACAAATGCTCCAGGACTTGCAACTTGCTGGTCTCCGCGTGGGCCCGGGGCCCCCACAGGAACTCGTGGCGAGCGGGATCGCTGTCGGCCACCTGCCGGTACTCCAGGTACCCCTCCTGCACCCACGCTTTGGTGATGAGCTCCCTGGGCTCCCCATAGATGAAGTGCTCCCTCCCAGGATGCACCCCCATGACACCGAGTGCTCCCCACACCTCTTCCTCAGGCGCCCCCTCTCCCCCCAGGACGATGACACCCAGAAGTATCACCAGGAGGCCGTTCTTGGGCATGCTCCGCTCATCACCCTGCATCCCATCACAGGTGAGGCCCAGGGTGGGGACCAGGATGTACAAGTGCTCCTTGGGGTCCACCTCCTTCACATCCACCCCAAAGACCAGCTGCATGCACTCAGAGGCCTGGCTGAAGACCACAGGGAAGTGGTGCTGGTATGCTCTGAGGATACTCAGCATTTCTGCCCTGGTGGTCGGCTGCTTCCTGCGATACTTGAGGAGCAGGAAGCTCACCAGGTCAGCCATCATTGAAAGCTCTGCCCCTTGGCGCAGGGACTCGGCACCGGCAGAGTAGGAAGAGGAGACTGAGGAGGAGGAGGACGAGGAGGACGAGGAGGACCGGGGGGATGCGGCCCCCTCCTGCTCAGCCTCCAGCTGCTGCACATCCACCAGGCCCTGGGCGTCTCTTGGGTCCTGAAGGTCTTCCACAGCCTGGCGGAGCTCACTCATCTGAACCAGGGACATAATGACAGGTGTTGGCAGCTGACAGGAGTCTGGGCCGGGGTGACAGGTGGGGACCCAGTGGCCTTGTGGGAGGACAAGCTTATCGACCTTCCCAGGGTTTCTAGGGCTGAACGAGGTTTCCTTTGGTGTCCCATCTTTGTTGTGGGCGTGCGGGTCCCCTCACCCTTCCCTCGGGCCCTCACCTTGACTCCTGGGAGGACCCGGGACTCTTCTCTCTGTTGCCAAGGCGTGGTTCCTTCAGATGATCTGACCCGTCCTCTCACACCAAGGTCCTCACCTCCCTGAAAGGCGGGAGAGAAAGGAGAGGAGGCCCCTTTCCTGCTGTGATTCAGGACAAGGATACCTCTGGTCATTGACTTTGGTTTCTGGGCACAGTTCCTTGTTCACAGCTCCCAAAGCCCTTGGGATGTCCTCAGTGTTGAGAGTGATGAATGTGCTTTTTTTGTTTTTTATGTGAATGAGATGTGTTTGCAAAGCACCTAAAATGGGGCTGGTTGCCAGAAGAGCCAATCATGTGATTAAAAGTTTGGATCTTTTGGCCCCTCCCCAGCACCACCAGGGAGGGGAGAAAGGCTGGAGATTTGAGTTCAATTGCCAGTGGCCAATGATTTAACCAATCGTGCTTATGTAATGAAGCCTCCGTCAAACCCCAAAAGGATGGGTTTGGAGAGCTTCTGGGTTGGCGAGCAGGTAGAGAGCTGGGGCAAGTGGCGCTGTCTGAGAGAGCGGGGAAGTCGGCCCCGCTCCCGCACACCTTGGCCCTAGCACCTCTTCCATCTGGCTCTTCGTGACTCATGCCCTTTATGTTCAGCTGGTGATCTAGGAAGTAGTATGTTTGTCAGAGACCTGTGAGCCACTCTAGCAAATCAACCAAACCTGAGGAGGAGGGCGTGGCAACCTCTGAAGGTCTTTCAGAAGGACAGGTCTTTCAGAAGGACACGTAACAGCCTCGACTTGTCACCAGCGTTGGAAACCCAAGGAGGAGGGAGTTGGAATCCCCAACCTACAGCTGGCCATTTAGCAGCACAGGCAAGAACCTTGCCTTGCGGTGGGCTTCTGAAGTGGTGGGGGGAGGGCAGTCTTGGAGGACTGAGCCTGAACCAGAGGGTCCGATGCCATCTCTGGCTAGACAGTGTCAGAACGCGGTTGAATTCCTGAACACTCTGCTGCTGTCTGAGAACTGTCGTTGGTCTGGGGAACCTCTCCCCTACGTGGAAATTGGTCCCAGGATCCATTTACACAACATCCACCCCCAGCTCCCCCCGAAAAACCCAGAAGCACTGGCAGCGGGGATCGGCCCCTCTGCCCTGGGCGGAGGTGCCCTCAGTGCCTGGAGGCCATGCATCTTTACTCCCGCCAGGGCCTGCTCTTCCCCCCTGCCCCCACCTGGGATGATGAGTTGACATCTGCCCTTCAGACCCAGACCTCAACTCCCTGAAGACTCCCACCTTCCCACCCAGGATGGAAGTGAGCACGGCACTTAGGGCCACCACTGACTGTTCCTTCCAGGGCTGGGAACAGGGGTCAGCTGGAGCCGGTGGGGTCCTTCCTCTCCTGAGATGGCGGGGTACATTTGGTCCTCATGAAGAGTCCTTGCCTTGACACGTGGGATATCCTAGGACTCCTCCCTCTGCTGGCCTGATGTTTCCCCTCAGACCAAGGTCCTCACACCCTGAGATACCCCACCCCCAACCACGTGACGGAAGTGATGGCAGGCCCCATCCGGCCAGACCTGACCGGGGACTCCTAGGGCTGAAACAGCTCAAGCCGGACACTGTAAGTTCCCATCTCTTTTGGGGTGAGGGTCTCCTCACGCCCTGCATCCACCCAAAGGGTCCTTCTCCTGAGTCCTGGCACATCCTGTGAGTCCTTCTGCTGCTGACCGGTTGTGGCTCCTTCTGCCAACCTCAGAACTAGGTCTGAATTCCCTGAGAGCCTGGGGCAGAGGTGAGGGGGCAGCACCACTGGCCACTCCTGCCCAGGGACTTCAGGGATGACAGGGGGCAGGGCCGGATTCTGTGGGCTCACTCTCTACTCTCAGTATCAAGATATTCACATTTACTCCCAGCAAGTCCTGGAACCCTCCCCTCAGCTAACATGAGGTTGTCCCCTGCAGGCCGACACCACCATCGCACTGAGTTTGAGGATAAAGTGGGGAGGTGATGCCTCCTGACTCACACCCGGGCCTCCCAGGAAGGAGCAGAGGAGCAAGTTTCTGTTGAGGCCCCCTCTACCTGGGGAGGGGGTCTGCCCAGTCCTACTGGGGGTTCCGGGGAGACCACCCTCTGCACATCTGAGCCACACTCCTCAGACCAGGGACTTCACCTCCCAAGGACCTCTGAGTTAAGAGGTCAGAAAGCATCTCACCTGGTCACCCTGCTCTGGGGCCTCCAAGACCCAGCACAAGGGCAAAGGCTCCCTCACGGTCCTCACATTGCCTCCTGGTAATTTAGGATTCTGTCCTCTGCCCATCTGACGCCCCGCCCCCTCATACCAGGATCCCTGTCCCCTCTGAGACCGCGATGTCAGGAAATGCTGCCTTTGGCCATCCTGCCCTCTAGCCCCCCATGGCCGACTCTGTTCCGGGGTGCAGGGTCTCTTAGTCCTCCCTCAGGGTCCTCACCTTGACTACCGGGGGGACCGGGGATACCCTCCTCTGCATACCTGAGGTCCCCCTCCTTATATTAAGGCCCCAGTCTCTCTGAGACCCGGATGGGGAAGTCGAGACACCAACGTGTGCTCATCTCGCCCTGGGGCCTCCCAGGGAGAAAAGCAGGGGCAGGATCGGTTCGGCGGGTCCCCACTGATCTGGGGTCTCTGGTCCCCTCAGTCCTCCCTCAGGATCCTCACCGTGGCGCCAGGCAGGAACGGGGATTCCCACCTCAGCCCATCTGAGGCCCCGCCCCTCAAACCCGGTCCCCAGTCCCTCTGAGACGCGGATGTCAGGAAATGTGCCTGTGGTCATGCCACCCTATGATCTCCCAGGACCGACTCTGTACTGGGGTCCAGGGTCCCGCAGTCCTCCCTCACAGTCCTTGCTTACTGTCCTGACAGGCCCTCAGCCCCGCGTTTCCCAACCTGAGGCTTCGCTCCCCACACCAGCGCCCCAGTCCCTCCGAGGCCCGGACGCGGAAGTCCCGGCACGCTGCCATGGGCTCGTCCGGCCTGAGGCCTCCGAGGGCTGCCTGCCGGGGTAGATATCTTGGGGTCCCCTCGATTCTGGAGTCCAGGGTGTCCCCAGTCCTTCCTCAGGGCCCTCGCCTTGACGCCCGGCAGGAACCGGGATTCTCTCCTCAGCGCACCCGAGGCCCCGCCCCTCAAACCCGGTCCCCAGTCCCTCTGAGACCCGGATGTCAGGAAATGCTGCCTGAGGTGATGCCGCCCCATGACCTCCCGGGACCCACTGTGTTCTGGGGTCTCTGGCCCCCTCAGTCCTCCCCCAGGGTCCTCACCTTGACGCCCGGCAGGACCTGGGATTCTCTCCTCAGCCCACCCGAGGCCCCGCCCCTCAAACCAGGACCCCAGTCCCTCAGAGACCCGGATGTCAGGAAATGCTGCCTGAGGTGATGCCGCCCTATCACGTCCCAGGACCGACTGTGTTTTCGGGTCCAGGGTCCCTCACTGCTGGCTCGCGGTCGTCACCTTCACTCCCAGTGGGACCTGGGATTCTCTCCTCTGCAGATCTGAGGGTTCCCCCCCCCCATCACACACTAAGTGCCAGGTCTCTCTGAGACCAGGATGCCGCGGTCATGACACGACACGTGGGCCTGTCCTGCCCTCGGGCCTCCGGACAGCAGCTAGCAAGGGCCCCTTTGTGTTGGATGACCACTTTTCCGAGTTCAGGGTCCCCTCAGTTCTCCCTCAGGGTCGTCACTTAGGCGTCATGTCGTCTAGCCTCTGGCCACCCGAGGACCCACCCCTCATCCCAGGACCCCAGTCCCTCAGAGACCCGGATGTCAGGAAATGCCGCCAGTGGTCACCTTGCCCTATGGTCTCCAAGGTGCAACGCTGTCCCGGGTGCAGGATCCCTCCGTTCTCCCTCGGGGTCCTCACCTTGACTCAGGCGGCATGTGGTCTCCCCTCTGGCCACCCGAGGCCCCGCCCCTCATCCCAGGACCCCAGTCCCTCCGAGACCCGGATGTCAGGAAGTCAGGACCCCACGAGTGCTCATCCCACCCAGGCCCTCCCAGGGCTGGCAGCAGGGGCGGGGATCTGTGGGGCCCCTTCGGTCCTCCCTCAGCGTCCTCAGCTTGAGCCCCGGCAGGTCCTGGGACGCCCCCTTGTTGACCCGAGCCCACACCCTCACACCAAGGCCCTTACTGCCCTGAGACCCCCAGGGGAGCCTCTGGACTCACATCAGGCCACCAGGCCCAGGGCTTCCCAGGACTGTGCACGCCAGGGGCTGAGATGGATTCCATGGGTTCCCTCAGCCCTCCCTCTGCTCCTCACCTGGGCTCCCGGCTGGGCCTGGGTGCCTCCCTCTGCCCACCTGAGCTTGGTCCCCTTGGACTCGGACCCTCCAGAGCCAGGACACCAGAGAGGGAAGCGGGGATGAGGGGGTGGGGATCTGATCCTTGCAACCCTGCCTTGGGTCTCCCAGGGGTGACCGCAGAACCGACCTGGATGCCTGCAAACCGAGTCCCCACACACGGTTCTACCTTGACTCCTGGCAACGCTGGGCTCCTTCCCTCTGCAGACCTGAAGCCGGCCTCCCTCACCCAGGCCCTCACCTCTCTCACCTCCCAAGGGTGGGGCATCAGTGCCCGTCACATCTGGACCCTGAGCCCAGGGGTTTCCGAGGGCTGTCGGGGGGGGCCGGAGGTGGATTCCCTGCGGGCCTCAGTCTCCTGTGTCCTCACCTTGACTCCTGACAGGACTTGGGATTCGCCCTCTGCCCTCCTGAGAGTGTGTCTCTCACACCCAGCCTCTGACTCCCCGAGTTCGCTGAGGAAGTGGGGGCCGGGGACTGCTCAGCCTGACAGCCCCGTCCGGGGGCCCCCAGGATTCCCGCACGGGGCCGATTTGCATTCTTAGGGTCCCTGTGTTGTCGGGTGGTTGGACCCCTCTGTCCTTACCCTGGAGGGCCCTCACCCACCCTCGCACACAAAGGCTGCAGTCCCAGCAAAGATGCTGGAGGGGACCTGCCTCCTGGTGACCGTGAAGGGGCAGAGAGCAACACACCTTCCCTCGGCGACTCGCTGACAACCAGCCTGACCTCGGGGACGGTCTGTTCGAAAGACTTACCTTTTCCTGAAGAGGCTGAGCAGTGGCAGGGGAGCTGCGGATCCCTTGCGTTGATGACTAGATAATAGTATCTGTTCCAGAGCCGTGACTTTCACTTGTCAATTCTCATCCATAGTAAGAACCACAATTCTCATCTGCACCTACTGTGCGTGTATCTGTATCACATGTCTAGACTGTATGTGCTTAAGTACACGTACATCCACACACCGCACACATGGACCAAACATGCCACGTGTGCCGCATGTGGAAACCTGGGCCGTCCCCAGACACAGGTGCCTGCCCAGGGCCCTGAGGCGCGGATCCCCGCCCCCTTGCGGGAGCCCTGAGAGCCCACCGGACCCAAGGGCACCATGCTTTGAACTACAGGCCTGCCGCCTGCCTGACACCCCATGTGCCCAGGGCAGTGAGCCTGCAGGAGAACGTGGGCCCCCCAGTCAGCTGGGAGAGAAGCCGAGCAGAGTGGGCAGGAGGAAGTGGGAGCAGGGCCCCAGCCCGAACAGAAGAGCAGACTTCAGAGGGCCGAGCCTTTACCCCCACATCCAGGAGCCTTCTCCATCCTCACACCCTCTCTCCTAGACCCAGACCCGCCTCCTGGGGCCCCGTCTCCATTTCAGGATGGATGGTGATCCCGCGGGGCTGGGACAGGCCACGTGGGCAGAATCCGGTGTCAGGCTCTCCTGAGCACCGATGCCTGGCTTCCCTGTGTTCTCAGCTACGTGGCATGAGGCACCAGGTGGTAGGACAGCGTGCAGGACAGCCGGGGCCCCCGTGAGTGTTGGCGAGTCGGCTCAGACCAGTGGGGCACAGGGCTTTCGACCCACACAAAGCTCAGACTGAATGTGTGTCCTGCGGCCGCTAAGCTGAGCCAGTCATGGAAACCGTCTGTGCCTCGATTTCTGCCCGTCAAATGGGCATAGTAATCGTACCCGTTGAAAGCACCGGTGCGAGTTTATACACGATGTGACGTGTCTCTACAATGTCTGGGCCAAGGACGTGGACAGTAGATGCAGCTGTTGTCACTGTGCGTGTACGATGTGCCTTCCCCACACTGTGGGGCTTCTGAACCAGTGTGTACCTCCCGGTCCACTGACTCAGGTGGGTTTCCTCTTCTCACCGGCACTGTTATTGGGAATGGGACCCCTCGCGTGCCAGAAGTGCTTAGACATGACATAGCTTGTTCTAGACCCAGCATGGGTGACGCTCAGGGGCCCTGGACCAGCGCAGGGGAATGGACTGTGCTGAGGGGCTTGGCCCTGGGGAGGAGGCATCAGGACCTCTGCACGTGCTCCGTCCTGATCCACACAGCCCACCACAGAGCTCTGTGAGCGAGGGTGTTCTGGGACTCTCTGAGTGTGAGGGAAAGTTTCTGCCGTGGGCCTTTCCCCTGGCCCCCCGAGGAAACGTTTCCTCACCCAGAGCCACATTCCAAGTTCTCCCGGTCACAGCTCGGACTTGGAGGATGTGCCCGCCACGTGGTTGCTTCAGAAGCGTTTGGGCTCACACACGGTCTCTGAAGGTGGGAACCAATCTGAGTTACCTAGAGCCATCCTAAAGTTCTTTTCCTCTGAACTTTCCAGTTTCCTCTTCTGCTTTTCCTCCTAGAAAGAGGACTAGGAATGATGTCCAGAGGACAAAATCTTGCGCACACACAGCGTGACTGAAGCTGCCTCCTGATGCTTTGGGCAGGATTCTCCAAATCTTTAGCTTGACTGTGCCTTTCCCAGCTTGATACCTAGTGATCAACAGGTGTGAGGAGTCACTTGATGATCACACACACACACACACACACACACACACACATCGTAACTAGACACGTATTGCAATTGGGAAAATCTGGTACAGTGACAACACCAAATGCTGGGGAGGATTTGGAGCAGCAGGAACTCCCATTCATTGCTGGTGGGAATACAAGATGGTACAGTTACATTGGAACAGCTTGGCAGGATCTTATAAAAGTAAACAAACTCTTACTGTATGATCCAGAAACCATATGGGTATTTACCCAAAGAAGTTGAAAACTTGTGTCCGCACAGAAACCTACACGTGGATGTTTATAGCAGCTTTACTTAGAATTGCCAAACTATAGATGCAAACAAGAGGTCCTTAAGTCGGTGAATAAATACACTTTGGTATGTGCAGGAAATGGAGTATCACCCAGTGCAAAAAAGAAATGAGTTATCAAGCAAGGAATAGACATGAAGAACCTTCGATGCAATTACAAACTGAGTGATTCTGAAAAGGCAACATACGGTATTATTTCAACTATGTGACATTCTGTGAAGGCAAAATGATGGAGACGCTAAGAAGATGAGTGTCTGCAGGCGCTGTGGGGAGAGGAATGAATAAGCGCTGTACAGCAGAGGGTGGTTAGTGACGTGAAATAGTCTGCATGATACCCCAGTGATGAGGGCATGTCATACACGTTTGCCCAAACCCAGGGAAGGTGCAGCACCAAGAGTGAACCCCAAGGGAAACTCTAATTTCTAGGTGACAGCGTAGGTCCATCAATTCTGACACATGGACGACTCCGGTGGGTTGCTGATAAGGAGGCAGGCTACGTAGGTGTGGGGGCGGGAAGTAAATGGGAAATCTCTGTACCTTCTCTTTGTTGTTCTGTGCACCTAAAGGTGCTATAAAAATAAAGACTTTAAAATAACACACGGTATGAACAACGCTAGGTGAACAACAAAACGTGAGGACACCCGAGGGGAAGACTGCTGACTGGGGAGCTGACTCGTCCGTTGCGGGGTGGGGGTGGGGGGCAGCAGGGAGTGGGGGAGGGGCTGTGGGCCGCACAGACGCAGAGGGCAGGACAGGTAGGAGAGAAGATCTCCCGCTTCTGAGCGGTTTCGTGCCTACAGCTGGGGCAGGGCCCCGGACACACATGCCTCAGCCCTGGGGCTCTACCAGGACAGCAAGAAAGATGGGTCAGCTGAGGCATTTCCCTCCTGAGTCTCTGCTAATACCCACCTGACATCAAACCTGCGTGAGGACTGGCCTGTGCAAAACACATCACTTAAACAGAACGTAAGGGAGAGACGGACAATAAGGTGGCGGTACCAGAGCACCTCACACGTGGTTATAGCAGGCACACTTTTGCGCCTTGGGTATGTATACCGTCTGCACGTACATACGAGCCCTCGTAAAATATAAACACGCACCGAGATACACGCGCTAGTACGTACACAGGTGGTGCGTGGACGTACGTGTACATAAGCACACACAGCCTGCACACGTGTCATACATACACGCACAGTAGGTGCAGATGAGAAATGTAGTTCTTACTATGCATGAGAATTAACAAGTGAAAGTCACGGCTCTGGAACAGGTACTATTACCTAGTCATCAACGCAAGGGATCCGCAACTCCCCTGCCACTGCTCAGCCTCTTCAGGAAAAGGTAAGTCTTTCGAACAGACCGTCTCCGAAGTCAGGCTGGCTGGCGAGGAGCCCCCGAGGGAAGGTGTGTTGCTCTCTGCCCCTTCACGGTCACCAGGAGGCAGGTCCCCTCCAGCATCTTTGCTGGGACTGCAGCCTTTGTGTGCGAGGGTGGCTGAGGACCTTCCTGGATGAGGACAAAGGGGTCCAACCACCCCGCAACAGAGGGACCCTAAGAACGCAAATCGGCCCCGCGTGGGAATCCTGGGGGCCCCCGGACGGGGCTGTCAGGCTGAGCAGTCCCCGGCCCCCACCTCCTCAGCGAACTCGGGGAGTCAGAGGCTGGGTCTGAGAGACGCAGTCTCAGGAGGGCAGAGGGTGGCTCCCAGATCCTGTCAGGAGTCCAGGTGAGGACACAGGAGCCTGAGGACCCCAGGGAATCCACCTCCGGCACCCCCACCCGCCCCCGACAGCCCTGGGAGACTCCAGGGCACTGGGTCCGGATGTCACGTGCACTGATGCCCCACCCTTGCGAGGTGAGAGAGGTGAGCGCCTGGGTGAGGGAGGCCGGCTTCAGGTCTGCACTGGGAAGGAGCCCAGCGCTGCCAGGAGTCAAGGTAAAACCGTGTGAGGGGACTTGGGGGGCGGGGGCAGGCATCCAGGTCGGTTTTGCGGTCACCCCTGGGAGACCCCAGGCAGGGTTGCGAGGATCAGATCCCCACCCCCTCATCCCCACTCCCCTCTCGGGGGTCCTGCCTGGGGAGGGTCTGAGTACAATGGGATCAAACTCAGGTGGGCAGAGGGAGGGGCCCAGGCCCAGCCTGGAGCCCAGGTGGGGAGCAGAGGGAGGGCTGCGGGATCCCCGGGGAATCCATCTCAGCCCCTGGCGTCCACAGTCCTGGGAAGCCCTGGGCCTGTTGGCCTGATGTGCGTCCACAGACTCCCCTGGGGGTGTCAGGGCAGTGAGGGCCTTGGTGTGAGGGTGTGGGCTCGGGTCAACAAGGGGGCGTCCCAGGACCCGCCAGGGCTGAAGCTGAGGACGCTGAGGGAGGACAGAAGGGGCCCCACAGATCCCCGCCCCTGCTGTCAGCCCTGGGAGGGCCTGGGTGGGATGAGCACTCGTGGGGTCCTGACTTCCTGACATCCGGGTCTCGGAGGGACTGGGGTCCTGGGATGAGGGGCGGGGCCTCGGGTGGTCCAAGGGGAGGCCAGTGCTGCCTGAGTGAAAGTGAGGACCCTGAGGGAGAACAGGGGATCCCGCACCCCGGGACAGTGTTGGTCCTTGGAGACCTTAGGGCAGGGTGACCAGCGGCGGCATTTCCTGACATCCGGGTCTCACAGGGTCTGGGGTCCTGGGATGAGGGGTGGGGCTTCGAGGGTTCCAAGGGGAGGCTACATACCGCCTGAGTCAAAGTGAGGACCCCGAGGGAGAACGGATGGATCCTGCACCCCGGGACAGCGTTGGACCTTGGAGGCCTTGGGGCAGGGTGACCACCGGCGGCATTTCCTGACATCCGGGCTCTCAGAGGGACTGGGGTCCTGGGATGAGGGGCGGGGCCTCGGGTTGCCAGAAGGTAGACCACATGCTGCCTGAGTCAAAGTGAGGACCCTGAGGGAGGAAGGAAGGGCCCCGGAACCCAGAAAACAGACCATCCACAGACAGGGAACCTTACTATCAGCTGCCCGGAGGCCCGAGGGCAGGACAGGCCCACGTGTCGTGTCATGACTGCGGCACCCTGGTCTCAGAGAGACCGGGGACTTTGTGTGAGATGGGGGGACCCTCAGATATTCAGAGGAGAGAATCCGATGTCCCACTGGGAGTGAAGGTGACGACTGCGAGCGAGCAGTGAGGGACCCTGGACCCTAAAACATAATGAGTCCTGGGAAGCCATAGGTCGGAATAACCAGAGGCGGCATTTCCTGACATCCGGGTCTCACAGGGACTGGGGTCCTGGGATGAGGGGCGGGGCCACGGGTGGGCAGAGGGGAGACGACATGCCGCCTGAGTGACGACGCTGAGGGAGAACTGAGGGGACCCGGGATCCAGAAGATAGGCCACCCCACAGAAAGGCGCCCTTGCTATCAGCTGTCCGGAGGCCCGAGGGGAGGACAGGCCCACGAGGTTTGTCCTGACTTCCGCATCCGGGTCTCAGAGAGACTGGGGACATAGAGAAAGGGAGGCGGGGGGCTCAGGTCTGCGGAGGAGAGAATCTCAGGGCCGCCTGGGAGTGAAGGTGACGACCGCGAGTTAGCACTCAGGGACCCTGCACCCCAGAAGAGAGTCAGTCCTGGGAGGCCATAGGGCGGGAGGACCTCAGGCAGCAGTTCCTGAAATGCGGGTCTCAGAGGGACTGGCGTCCTGGTATGACGGGCGGGGCCTCAGGTGGGCTGAGAGGGGAATCTCAACTCCTGCCAAGAGTCAAGGTGAGGACCCCGAGGGAGGAGTGAGGGGACCCGAGACCCCAGAACAGGGGGACGCAACCGATCCTGCCCCTGCTGGCAGCCCTGGGAGGCCCCCAGGCAGGATGAGCACACGTGGTGCGTCCTGACTTCCGCATCCAGGTCTCAGAGAGACCTCGGACTGATTATAAGGAGGGCCCCTCAGGTGGTTGGAGAGCCGAATCCCAGGTCCCGCTTGGAGTCACGGTGAGGACCCTGAGCTAGCGCGGAGAGGGCCTCCCGTGCTAGAAGAGTGGGAACCTGCCAGAGCCCAGGCCTCCTGCCACCACGCGGGTCCAGGGCTGTACCACAGTGTAGACCCGAGGTCTCCCCTCCTTTCTCTTCCAGGGTCTCCAGACACCGGGATGTGAAAGCCTAGGTCTGAGACACGTGTCCTCGGGTCACAGAGCACAGGAGGCCGGCAGTGCCGGGTGAGGTGTGGGCCCTGAGTGTGTACCCGGGGGCTCCCGGAACAGACGGGAACCCACAAGGCCAACGTCCACTCCACACACCCCCTGTCGCCCCCAGAACCTCGGGCTGGTGCCGGCAGCACCCTGAGGAGTTGCCTCACTTCCCCCGTCAGGTTCACAGACGACCGTCCACCAGGAGGAGAGCCCCTGTGAGGCCGAGGGCACCCCTGAAGAGGAGACCTGTAAGTCGCCTTTGTCAGAGCCCCTCAGGGTGGGTTTCTCAGCCCAGCCTGCTGACACACCCTCTCTCCCCCAGGCCCTTGGGTCTCCATTTGTCACCCCTTCCCTCGCTCCTCTCGGCTGCCCGACACCACTCATCGTGCCCCCCGTTGAGATGAGTGAGCTCCGCAAGGCTGCGGAAGACCTTCAGGACCCCAGAGACTCCCGGGGCCTCATGGATGTTCAGCAGATGGAGGCTGAGCAGGAGGGGGGCGCATCCCCCTGGTCCTCCTCCTCCTCAGTCTCCTCTTCCTACTCTGCCTGTGCCGTGTCCCTGCTCCATGATGCACAGCCTTCGATGGTGACTGACCTGGTGGGCTTCCTGCTCCTCAAGTATCACAGGAAGCAGCCGACCACCAGGGCAGAAATGCTGAGTATCTTCCTCAGAGAATACCAGCACCACTTCCCTGCGGTCTTCAGCCAGGCCTCTGAGTACATGCAGCTGGTCTTTGGGGTGGATGTGAAGGAGGTGGATCCCGGGGGCCACTGGTATGTCCTGGTCCCCACCCTGGGCCTCACCTGTGATGGGATGCTGGGCGATGGGCAGAGCATGCCCAAGAACGGCCTCCTGGTGATGCTCCTTTGCATGATCCACCTGGAGGGAGAGCGCCTCCCTGAGGAGGAGGTGTGGGGAGCACTGAGCAAGCTGGGGCTGCGTGCTGGGAGGGAGCACTTCATCTACGGGGAGCCCAGGGAGCTCATCACCAAAGCGTGGGTGCAGGAGGGGTACCTGGAGTACCGGCAGGTGGCCAACAGCGATCCCGCTCGCTTCGAGTTCCTGTGGGGCCCCCGGGCCCACGCGGAGATCAGCAAGTTGCAAGTCCTGGAGCATGTACACAGGGCCAGTAGACGGGGTCCCAGTTCCTTCCCATCCCTGTCAGATGAGGCTGCTAGCGATGAGGAAGAGGAGGCCTGAGCCAGACTTGCAGCCGGGCTCCTCCAGGCCCCTGTCCAGCAGCTTCTCCTGCCGGGCAGGAAGGGAGTCCATCCTTCACTCTGTGTTTGCAGAGCGAGCAGTCAGCCTTGGAAGGAGTGAGGGCCCGGGCCAGCTCGGGGGGCACGGCGTACAGCATCTCTGGGCTCCTCCCGTCCTTTATGGTGACGTGGAAATTGATCTTTGTTTCCTGTAGGTGTTTTTCAGTGCTGTTCCTATTAATAGAAGATTTAATAAGCTTCAGTATCTAACTTTGTGAATGACATTGATCACAACGTGTGTGTGCTTATCCAGTTCAAACACAACAGTTTTCCTCTTCTGTAAAGGAGACTGAAATCTGTCTCTTTTTTTTTTTTTTCTGTCATCCTGGATGACATAATATGGAATTGCAATTCGAATTGTTCGGGAAATGTGAGAGTAATTAGCAATAATATAGATGAGGGAAGATTTAGAACAATAAAAGTAAAAATATTAACTCGCTTCTTATCCCTTCTTGTTTGTCATTTTATACGTGTAATATCCCTATGTTTAATTGGATTTCCACGGGTTATTTAAGAAAGTAGGAGAAAATCAGTTTGAATCAATAGGATCCCCGCTCACCGTCTCACTTCATCCGCACACATTCACCGAGCCTCTGCTCTTCTCTTTGGGAAGCTGGGGTTGGGGGCGGGGGTCCTTCTGTGGGAGGTGATGGTAATGAAGCTGGGTGGTGGCGGCAGGCAGACGTGCAGACGGCACTTTTAGTGGTGAGAGGAACGTGTCAGGTGGGAGGTTGCTGTGAGCAGTCCCTCTGGGATCGTGGATACATCTCCTGGGCGAGAGGGGAAGATGCACCTTGTTCAGGGATGCTTAGAGACCTGGTTATCCTGCCTGAGCTGCTAGGACACTCAGAATGCTCCAACTGCAGGGAGGAGTGGCGTTTGATGTGGCTCCCAGTGTACTCCGTCCTGGCGTATATAGTTGAAGAGCTTTGGTAACCGCCCCAAACGCGGGGTAGGATTTACTGGGGTGTGTTCTTGGAAACGGTCTGCTGGACACTTACACTGATGGCTCAGCTCCCCTCGATGGTCAGACTCCAAAGCCATAGGTGCGGAATGGTCCTGGAATTCGCAGGGAGGGAACGCCCGCCGAGGCTGAATACAAAACAGCTCAGAATCCTCCTCGGAGATGAAAGATGGTTCTTGGTGGGTATTCTAGCCTGATTTGTAAAGAGAAACTAGTTAACCATCCTTCCTCTGTGTCTAGTCTGCTGCCTGCCGCACAGGAAGGTCCTGGCTTTCAGGGTCCCTGATGCCACCTGAGCAGGTGCTCGGGCACTTCCGGTCCCGTGGAGGGCTGCTGAGTTTCCGAGGCTGAGCCTGTGTCCTGGCTTCAGGGCCAGAGAGCACGTTGCCAGCCCGCCGGCCTTGTGGGCGTTACTGCAGAGGGCAGGGCAGGAACGTGCTGTGGAGCCAGCGGGGTGAACCCTCCCTGCGGACAGGTACTAGGTCCTGCGAGAGCACATCGAATGTTGTATTTGAAAGGACGTGTCACAGGCAAGTGATTAGAGAACGTTGGAGGATTTCGAGGCACATGTGGCTTCTCAGAAGCTCCTCCAGCGGATGAAGGGAACTGCTTTCATCCCCAATTACACTAGCTGCTTTTCGTCGAGCACCTAGTACCCAGCGCTGTTCCGGAGAGACCTTGAGTGTGGCCCATGTCTTGTCTTCCTCTCCTTCCTGGACGCTGAGTGGAGGGAATATGAGATTCTTCGTGTAAACCTACAAATATTTTGTAGTAAAAAGGTGTTAAAGATCACTTTAGTAAATCCGAAGACGGAAAATAAAGTCCGTTTAAGAATCAATAGCACATTGGCCGGCAAAAAGATACCACGTGCCCTGGCTGCTGGGTTATGTGGAAAGGTATTTGGGGTCCAGGCGGTCCTTACTCCAGGGGCTGAGCTCCCAAAGAAGCAGGAAATGCTCCTGAGAGACTGTTTGATGCAACCTCGGACCAGGCAAAGTCCCTTCAGGGCCAAGGGGAGGAGCCAGACAGCTCCTCCCAATGGCACAGTCGCAAGGTGTGTGTGTCTCCTTGGACTGCTGTCTTCCTAGAGCCTTCCAGGACAGCTGTGATGTAGAGACGGGGGAGGAGGGAGGAGCATTTTGGACTGTGGGCACTGCAGAAGCTGTCTTGGGGGTGGTACGGCAGAGGGACCAGGGAGGGGCCAAGACCCCTGGGAGCAGGAGGCAGGGACACAGCACAGGAGTCTGTAGCTGAGCTGAAAGGCAAGAACTGCACGAGGACGGTGCACTCCTCTCCCCACTGCCCTCCTCCCGGGATCCACCCCTCTCTCCCTGTTCCCTTACCCACGGGGCAGGTCAGGCCTGGCCAGGAGGAGGGGATTGACGCGGATGGGGGTCCGGTGCCTGATCTGCTCGGGATGGTGAGAAGAACCTGGATCCAGGAAGCTGTGTGAGGCAGCAGCCCCAATGGCTCTGTAGAGATTGGAGTGCCCTGTGCCTGGGGTTCAACCCAGGGCTTCCCTGACCCCTGTGGTATATAGCACCTTGGCCCCACCCTCTCGAACTTGGCCTCACTCTGCCCAGCTTGGGGTTTTATCCTTCCTGTCCATTTACCGACAAGCGCTCAGCCCACGATGGGACCCAGTGGTGAAGGTTGTCTGCAATCATCTGTAAGTGAAAGTCCCCGGATAGGAATCTTCTTTCACAATCACAAATGATTCAGGTAAGTTGACAGGAGTCGATGTAGCCTGTTGGTGTCCCAGTGGCTGGTTAATAAGAACCCTTCGCTATGTGAGTAAGTGACAAAATGCTACAATTATCAATCATTCTTCAGATGATTCCCCATGTGATTCCCAAACTTTGATGAAACTGGTCACCTTGGCTGGGTAACGATGAGAGTTCCTTTCTGAGATTTTTCCTGAAAAGTGGTGCAGGGTTGACCCTTCAGCCACCCATCAAGCCAGCTAGGCCTTAGTGTCCTCAAACAGGCAGTTGGAGCAAACAAAAGGTGGGAGCAGATGGCAGGAATGGTCACCAGGGTGCCCCCCAGACCCCAGACATCCTTGGACTCAGACGAGGATGGAATGAGCTGCCTTCATCCCTTGGAGCATTTTATGCCTGTGCAGGTCACAGGCACTTCCTCACTGAGCCTTGAAGTCACCCAGCTGTTTTGACTGCAGGGTGCAGTGCCTGTGCGTGACCACACGGACTTACTGTGGGATGCGGAAACTTTGTTCTCCTCATACTAACGGTACCTGCTTACCAGTACTGTCCCATTTATTCACGGGGTCGAGGAGATGATCTCATTTGCTAAAGCAAGAGACAGGATACAGTTGCCTTGAGATTCTGGCTTTTGATAGAGTTCCATTCATACACCTGGGGAACATCACTCCTGGAATTTCTGACAGATGGCAGCGATTGCCCCTGTCCACGTCTTACGCCTCCGATAGCTGAGTTTCCGTGTCTGACTTGCGCTTGACTCTTTCGTTCGCTTCTGCTGCCATTTCAGAGCCCAGTGGTCTTAGTAATTTTTGGAAAACAGACATCCCCTGGTACCCCTGCAGAGACAAGCCTAATCAAAGCAGCAGTGTCAGGCCTCTTTATCCTCCCCTTTGATCCCATGACTAGTCTTTCAAAGGAGCTGACCCTGGGGAGGCAGGTCCCTTCGACAGAGGGCCATTCTGGAGAAGCTCTTCACTGTGGGTCATCATCCACCATCACCCGTAGCAGCTGGGCGAACGAGTGCCTTAGTCATGACGAGGAGATCTGGGCAGTAGCACCCCATCCGTTGTAATCCGTCCCTGGCAACACTCATCTGGCAAGTTCACCTCATTTGAGGATGGCTCCTTGAGGATTCTGGTTGGTCTCTTCCTAAAGAATCATAGACGACAAGGATCGTGGACAAATAATGGGCCCTCTGTGGCAGCAGGCTGCTAAGCCACAACTGCTGGTCACTCTCTTCTGCCTCCTGTCCATTCTAGAGTCCCCGTAGTCTCGGCCAGGACCTCTGCTGTCTTCGGTGGCCCTTACTTGGTGAGGTAATGCAGACTTCTGTCCCTGAGGGCTCTGAGCCCCTGGTCCGATGCCCTTCTCAGGCTGTTGCTCTTGCACTTGAGCATTTACAGAGAAAGTAAGCAGGGACACCAAGACACATTCAAGTGCGCCACCTGGGCATTCGGCATGTCACTCTCTGTTCCCGTTGTGCCCGAGTAACACTGCCCCCTCCTTGTGATCAGGGTCAACTATCCCCGGCAGGATGGCGACTCCTCTGTGCGCCTGCTGGTCCCCAAGTAGGAGGAGCCCAGTGTGCCCTGGGAGGACCCATGGCTTCTAGGTCAATAGGATTCTTATCTTGCCTCCTGGTGGAAACATTCTCACTTTTTGAACAATATGTCTAGCCAGCACTGACCAGTATCCACATGAGGCTGAGTATGAGTACTGAAATGTGCCTAGAGTGTCCGATGGCCTAAACGTTTAACTTAAGATAATACAGTGAAATGTACATAGGTACATGTGGCTAAAGGCTAGACAGCACAGGAGTGGACCTACAGAACCTAAACTTGGGGGACACGAAGCACAGATTCCCATGAAGGTCACAGGGAGTGATGGCAAGTGGGGGCACTCAACCCTCTGGTTCATGGATCATGTATTTGATCTCTTGCTGGGAAATGATGATGATATATTTAGAGTGTGTCCAGTAACCTGGAGGATGACACCCCATCCTCCGGGGCTGTCGTCTCCCACTTGGCACCTCGTTTGTGCTTGGAAGAGGCCATTTCACTGCTCCAGAAGACCAGCAGCTTCTGGAAGGTGCGGGCTGAGGTAGCAGCTTTGGATCTCATGGCCTCCCTCTGAGCACCTCGTTCGCTGTAAGAGAGTCTCTTGGTCCCAGGTGGTCAAAGGAGACATCCTGTTAGTCAATTGGGCATTCTGTGAGCCCTCAGTTAGTAGCACCAGACAAGGCACTACAAGTAGGAAAGTCAAAGCCATACCTAGAATGTGTATAAATTACAGTAAACTTGAACTTCTCCCCCTTCAAGGATGGAAGTGAGATGTTGTCAACAAGTAGCCATATTGGCTCATTGGTCTACTTGAGCAGTGGTGCAACACTGGAGATTAGGCATTAGCGTCTGTACTGGCAGGGTCAACATGTGGCAGCAGCAGTAGCTAATCTGCCTTGGGTGGGTGGGTATGCTGTTGAACGCATACCTAGCATCTGCCCCCGCCACCATGGCTACTCCGTGTATCAGAACATTGTGCAGCAACGATGTGGCCACTTACAGAGGCTGGCTGCTGTCAATTAGTCAGGCCATTCTGTCTTCTTCACCGTTTAGTGCCTCCACTGTGGTGGATGCTTCTGTGAGCATTAAGGTGTCATATACATATCTTCACGTCCAGTGCCCCTTGCAATAAGTCCGTTGATATAGCCCTTCTCCGAACCTACTTGCTGCAATCTCCAAATAGTTCTCATTCTAGGTCCCTGACCAACTGGCCAATCCCTTTCCCGTCGTCTTTAAGTCCATGTATATTCTTAGCTTGGGCCACTTCTTTTATCCATACAACGTGGATCACTAGATGCACCATGTGAGGCTCTGCCCACTGGGAGAATGCTTCTGCTCACCACTGCCTTTCAAGGTCACTCTTGATTAAGACAGTATTGCAGCAGGAGTCCATTTTCACCTTGTACCTGAAATTCAAGCAACCCGCTGATCAACTATGCTCAGCATTTCTACCCCTCCTGTAGCTGGTCATGAAAGAAGTTCCTGGTCCGTTAAGCTACAGGAATGAGCTGAGGGGCAGGTGCTGGTGCAACATCTACAGGTGCTGTTGGGTCTAGGTCACCTTCTTGTAATCCATGGCCCTGCTTGTGTCTGGTCCCAGACACACCACTTCCATTTGATGGTGGATGACTGTTGCAATCACCTCACTTTGTGGTTCTGGCAGAACCGACCTCATGAGGACCGATGGCTGCATGTCAGATGCCGAGGCTGTTCTGATCTGTTCTAGCAAAGATAACAAATCTGGTAAAGCAGTAGCCATTGAGTATGCGGTAGTCTGTAGTCCTCCTTTAGCATCCATCCGGTTTCAGTAGGGTCCAGACTGCTGAGGAGGTATGATGGGGACCACCAGCCCTGCATCCTGTTGGTCTTAAGGGTGTCATTAATATTTGGCATCTCCCCACATGAAATCTTGGTTTCTGTTTACTCTCATGGTCAAGGTACCAGGAGTACACTCAGCCTTCCCCACTCTAATAGCTCTTATAATAACGGCCCCAGACCCAGGCGGGACTTGTGCCCATCATCAAGCCAGTCCATTTTAATTACACATTTGGAGACTGCAGGCACAAGTGCTCTGGGTCAGACCTAGGGCAAAACGCCACATACTCCTGGTCTACACATGCTTCCACTCTACCAGGGGGCCTTGATGAAGCTAAAGGTACAGAGTATCAGGGCCAAAGCACATCCTGTTTCCAGGAGTTCTCACAGCGTTTCGATATTGCCTCTTTCCCCAGTGTTCGGTTGCCAAGGTGAATGGACGTGGGTCTCTTTGTGCGATAGACTTGGGGAACCATTACTATAGAAATTTGCCACGATGTTTTGGGGTCTTTCCTCAGAGGGGCCCCTCCTACCCTTCAGTCAATGGATTCTGCCTCTGACAGTTGGCTCAGGTCTGGAAACCAGGGAGGAGATCTCGACTTTGGTTGGAGCGGTTTACCCCAGCCTCTTGCTGACACACCCTTGATTTCTTTTGTTTATACAAGTTAAGCAACATACTTGTTGGCTGTCCATCTGTCTTGACAATAAAAATACTGTGTCCTGTTGACAATCTCTATACCTCTCTGCAGGTCAGAGCCCCAGATGCTGTCAACTTTGTTGCTTATCACAATCATTGTGACCACTTTTTGTTTGAACATTTTTTTATTGAGTTACAGTCATTTTACAATGTTGTGTCAATTTCCAGTGTAGATGGCAATTTTTCAGTTATACATGAACATACATATATTCATTGTCACATTCTTTTTCACTGTGAGCTAACACAAGATCTTGTATATATTCCCCTGTGCTGTACAGTACAATCTTGTTTATCTATTCTGCATATGCCTGTCAGTATCTACAGATTTCGAACTCCCAGTCTGTCCCTTCTCACCCCACTCCCGCTTGGCAACCACAAGTTTGTATTCTATGTCTATGAGTCTGTTTATGTTTTGTATTTATGTTCATTTTTGTTTGTTTTAGATTCCACATATGAGCGACCTCATATGGTATTTTTCTTTCTCTTTCCGGCTTACTTCACTCCAAATGACATCCTCCAGGGACATCCATGTTGCTGCAAATGGCGTTATGTTGTCGGTTTTTATGGCTGAATAGTATTCCATTGTATAATATACCACCATTTCTTTATCCAGTCATCTGTCGATGGACATTTAGGCTGTTTCCGTGTCTTGGCTACTGTAAATCGTGCTGCTATGAACATTGAGGTGCAGGAGTGTTTTTGAAGTAGGGTTCCTTCTGGATATTTCCCAGGAGCAGGATTACTGGGTCATAGGGTAAGTGTATTGCTATTCTTTTGGTGGAAACTCTATACTGTTTTCCGCGGTGGCTGCACCAAACTGCATTCCCACCAGCAGTGTAGGAGGGTTCCCTTTACTCCACAGCCTCTCCAGCATTTGTCATTTGTGGACTTTTGAATGATGGCCATTCTGACTGGTGTGAGGTGATACCTCATTGTAGCTGTGATTTGCATTTCTCTGATGAATAGTGATATTGAGCATTTTTTCATGTGCCTATTGATCATTTGTATTTCTTCCTTGGAGAATTGCTTGTTTAGGTCTTCTGCCCATGTTTGGATTGGGTTGTTTGTGTCTTTCTTATTAAGTCGTATGAGCTGCTTATATATTCTGGAGATCAAGCCTTTGTTGGTTTCATTGTTTGCAAACATTTTCTCGCATTTCGTAGGTTGTCATTTTGTTTTGCTTATGGTTTCCTTTGCCGTGCAGAAGCATGTAAGTTTCATTAGGTCCCATTGGTTTATTCTTGCTTTTATTTCTATTGCTTGGGTAGACTGCCCTAGGAGCACATTTCTGAAATATATGTCAGATAATGTTTTGCCTATGTTTTCTTCTAGGAAGTTTATTGTATCTTGTCTTATGTTTAAGTCCTTGATCCATTTTGAGCTTATTTTTGTGTATGGTGTAAGGGAGTGTTCTAGCTTCATTGATTTACATGCTCCTGTCCAGTTTTCCCAAAACTATTTGCTGAAGAGACTGTCTTTATTCCGTTGCATATTCTTGCCTCCTTTCTCGAAGATGAGTTAACCAAAAGTTTGTGGGTTCATTTCTGGGCTCTATGTTCTGTTCCATTGGTCTATATGTGTGTTTTTGTACTAATACCATGCTGTCTTGATGACTGTAGCTCTGTAGTATTGTCTGAAGTCCGGGAGAGTTATTCCTCCAGCCTCTTTCTTTCTCTTCAGTAATGCTTTGGCAATTCTAGGTCTTTTGTGGTTCCATATAAATTTTATTATGATTTTTTCTAGTTCTGTGAAATATATCCTGGGTAATTTGATAGGGATTGCATTAAATCTGTAGATTGCCTTGGGCAGTGTGACCATTTTAACAATATTGATTCTTCCAATCCAGGAGCATGGGATATCTTTCCATTTTTTAAAGTCTTCTTTAATTTCCTTAATCAGTGTTTTACAGTTCTCCTTGTATAAGTCTTTCACCTCCTTGGTTAGATTTATTCCTAGGTATTTTTTTACTTTGGGTGCTATTTTAAAGGGGATTGTTTCTTTATTTTCTTTTCCTGTTGATTCATCGTTAGCATAAAGAAATGCAACTGATTTTTGAACTTCAATCTTGTAACCTGCTACCTTGCTGAAGTCTTCGCTCAGCTCTAGTAGTTTTTGTGTGGACCTTTTAGGGTTTTCTGTATATAGAATCATGTCATGTGCATCGAGTGACACTTTTACCTCGTCTTTTCCAATTTGGATCCCTCTTATTTCTCTCTCTTGCCTGATTGCTATGGCTAAGACTTCCAAGACTACGTTGAATAGGACTGGTGATAGTTGGCAGCCTTGTCTTGTCCCAGATTTTAGTGGGAAGCTTTTGAGTTTTTCACCGTTGAGTACTATGCTGGCTGTAGTTTTGTCATATATAGCTTTTACTATGTTGAGATATGTTCCCTCTATACCCACTTTGGTGAGAGTTTCTATCGTAAATGGGTGTTGAATTTTATCAAATGCTTTTTCTGTGTCTGTTGAGATGATCATGTGGTTTTTGTCCTTTGTCTTGTTGATGTGATGTATTACATTGATTGATTTGCATATGTTGAACCACCCTTGTGTCCCTGGGAGGAACCCCACCTGGTCATGATGTATAATCTGTTTTATGTGCTGTTGGATTCTATTTGCTAAGAATGTGGTAAGGATTTTTGCATCTTTCTTCATCAGGGATATTGGTCTGTAATTCTCTTTTTTGCTAGTGTCTTTGCCTGGTTTTGGTATCAGGGTGATGGTGGTTTCATAGAATGAATTTGGGAGTATTTCCTCCTTTTCAATCTTCTGGAAGACTTTGAGAAGGACTGGTATGAGTTCTTCTTT
Source organism: Camelus bactrianus (assembly GCF_048773025.1). NCBI lineage: Eukaryota > Metazoa > Chordata > Mammalia > Artiodactyla > Camelidae > Camelus > Camelus bactrianus. The sequence continues at coordinate 113,547,735 of NC_133575.1, read as the reverse complement.
GTATGTTTGATAAAATTCCCTGGTGAAGCCGTGTGGTCGTGGACTTTTATTTGTAGGGAGGTTTTTTTATTTGCTAAATTGGTTTCATTTCTAGTGATCGGTTTGTTCAAGTGGTCGGTTTCTTCTTGGTTCAGTCGTGGTGGACTGTATGTTTCCAGTAACTTGTCCATCTCCTCTAGGTTATCCATTTTGGTTCCATATAGTTTTTCATAATATTCTCATATGATATTCTGTATTTCTATGTTATTTGTTGTAATTTCTCCATTTTCCTTTCTTATTTTGCTTATTTGTGCTCTCTTTTTTTTCTTCTTTGTGAGTTTGGCCAGAGGTTTGTCGATCTTATTTACTTTTTCAAAAAACCAGCTTATGGTTTGATTGATTTTTTTCTATTGTTTTTTTAGTCTCTATTTTGTTTCTTTCCTCCCTGATCTTTCTTATTTCCTTCCTTCTGCTGCCTTTTGGGGGGTTTTTTGCTCTTCTTTTTCTAATTCTTTTAGTTGGTGGGTTAGATTGTTTATTTGAGATTGTGCTTCTTTTTTGAGGAAAGCCTGTATCGCTATAAACTTCCCTTGTAACACTGCCTTTGCTGCATCCCATAAATTTTGTGTGATTGTGTTTTCATTTTCATTCGTCTCAAGGTATTTTTTAATTTCAACTTTGATTTCATCATTGACCCATTGGTTTTTTAATAGCATGCTGTTTAATCTCCATCTTCCAAACAGAAAATAAATGAGGCAACAGAGAAATTAAATGATACAATATAAAAATTAGATTTGGTGGATATTTTGAGAGCATTACACCCCCCAAAAATAGAATATACATTCTTTTCAAGTGCACATGGAACATTTTCTAGGTTTGCTTATGTACTTGGACACAAAAGAAGCCTCAACAATTTTAAGAAGATAGAAATTATCTCAAGCATCTTTACTGACCACAATGCCGTGAAACTTGAAATCAACTACAGTGACCACTTTCTTTTGAAATTTAAGACGCACCTCCTGAACTGAAGGGCCACATGATCAAAAACTTCTACTTCTTTTTTTTTTTAATGACATTGCAAGAAATGGGGACTCTGAAGTCAGCACCTGCACATCACTAACACCAGAATGCACTGACCACAGGTGCTGCTGTGGGCACCACCCTCCTGTGTCTTCCCACGATCTGAACCAGGGGAGTATGAATACATTGGATTCAGGCACTACTCGTGAGCACACAGGAGGCAGCTCCAGGAATTCTACAAAATCACCTGGTCATGATTTTCAGAGGTTAGAGATGCCATATCAGGCGAGTGTGAGTGCAACTGGTGAAGTTTAAATTGTTACCGTTAACACAATTCCTAAGGAAAAGGGAGAACTGATTATCATTTGTAGTCAATATGATCTTGTATATAGAAAATTCTAGTGAACACCCCCCCCCAAAGAAAAACCTATAGAAACTATTAAACGAGTTCATCAAGGATGTAGAACACAAGATCAATGTTTCAGAAAATGAATTGCATTTCCATGTACTAGCAGTGTATAATCCCAAGGTGAAATTCTGAAAACCAGTCCTTTCACAATAGCATCAAAGAAGAGATATTTGGAAGAAGACAATAAATCACATGAATTATTCACTAAATACTGCAAAACATTGCTGAAAGGAGTTTTTCACAACAACAACAAAAACAACCTAAAAGAGAGAGATGAACTCTGCTCATGAGTCAGGAGATGCAATGTTGTTAAATGCCAGGTTGCTCCAAATCGATGTATGGATTCTACACCGTCCCTATCCAAATTCCAGCAGAGTTTTGTGTAGAAATTGATGAGCTGATGTGAAATTCATCTTATGATGCAAAATGCCCAGCATAGCCACAAAATGTTTGAAAAAAAAAGCTAGAGGACTTCCTTGCACTTGGTGATATCAAAACCTAAAGTAATGATATAGGAACCATGACAATACAATTGTGTTGTAAGGTTAGGCGTATAGACCAACAGAACAGAATGGAGGTTTCCTAGATAAACTCATTTACCTGTGGTTAATGGATTTTTAAAAGGTGCTTATATGGTAAATACACAGGGATAGGATCATCGTTTCAACAATTGGTGCTGGGAAAAGTCGGTATCCACCTGCAAGAATGTAAATTTATAGCATTTCCTCAGATCACACTCAAAAATTCTTCAAGTACAGCTGAAATCTTCAACCCCATTACCGCCTGCAAGGGTGGTTTCTGCATCTGCGCTTCTGCTCTGTAAGCTGCCATTGTCTCTATCTGCCTGTCTGTCTCTTCCACTTGGGGGAGCAGTGGTTTTGCCTGCCACCTCCATTCTCTCATGGATCTGAGAAGAGTCACTGATTTTCAATGTGCTCACCTGTTTTCTCTCTGTGAGGATGGGTTGTGCTGACTTCCAAGCTCCTCACATGCCTGACCAGAAACCACAAGTCTCCAGTAAATGTTTGGTTCTTGAAAGGTGGTATTAAGACCCCTTGTATGCCAGCAGGAGTGATCAGGTCGAGAGCAAGGGTTAAATGATGCAAGAAAAAAAGGGGCAGAATTTAAAGAGAAAAGTGCTTGGGAAAGAGTGGGCTTCTGGTCTTAAATAGGTGCCTGGAAGTTTGTAACCCTTTAAGGGATCGGGGCAGAGAATGCAGGCATCTGGGTGGGGTCATGAGAAGAGGGAGAAAACAGGTGGCAACGTGACCAGGTACAGAAGTAGACCCGCACACATATGCAGGCACGGACAACCGCTCATCAGTAACACGACAAAACTCCGAGGTGAAAACGTAATCTTATCAACAATTAGGTCTGGAACAACCGGATAGCCACGTGCCAGAAATAAAGCTTAATCTGTACCTTGCTCCATATAACAAATAACACAAAATGGATGGTAGAAGTCCATGTCAAAAGTAAAAGTGTGATGCTTCCTGGAGAACACCTCGGAGACGATCTTTGTCACCTTTGGTGAGTGTGGTAAGTTTGAAGATATCGAGGTTGATCAAGGAAGAGCCCGGGCCAGGAGAGGCAGGAACACACAAGCATCGTGGAGCAGCACTTGGATGCGGTTGCCTGAGAGGAGAGTCCCTCCCAGGAAGGACCTTCGAGAGGCAGAGGCACCAGGCCACCTCCCAGAAGGGGCATAACGCCAGGGACCTCCCAGGAGAGAAGGGGAATCGGACGGGGGCTTCACACATCTGGAAGGTGCTGCTCGGCAGCAAGGTGGCAGTCTCTGGGCTAGAGAGCTCCAGGGGGCGCTGGCAGTCACAGACCTTTACCGCTGCAGGGTTTGTCTTCTGGAGGGTTAGTGACGGTGGGACGGCGGGTGCCGTTTGCGGCGCCTGCGAAGTGGGGAGGTTCTAAGTAGCTGCGTAGCACAGGACTGGATTTCAACTTTCAAAGAAATGTCTTCCTCGACCTCCCATTGTCCTTGTGTTTCGTGGCTCACTCCAGAACTTAGTAAAATTCTTTGCAGAACTGTCCAGGTGTTGGGCTCCAAATGCTACCTTCGTCAGCTCCCATCAGACAACTCCCCCCACAGCTGCATGGGAGCAGCTCCTCTCAAGGTCACCAGTTACCTACATTTTCACCAACTAACAGTAAATTCTCACCGGCACTCAGCAGAGCTGACCACGTGCTCCCAGAGACTGTTCCACACTTGCATTTCCTTCACTCTCACTGACTCTTCCTTCCCAGCTCCTTTCCCTGAAGACCTAGCCAAATGGCTCCAAGTGGCTCACAGCCTTGAACTTGGTCTTGGTCGCCGTCTCTCTCACCTGGTGATCATGTCCAGTCCCGTGGCTTCACATGCCATCTGTCCCCTGGGAACTCTCAGTTTCTACCAATAGCGAACTCTTTCCTGAGTTCCAGACTCCTCTATACATCCTCTGGGTTGCCTAGCAAATTCACAGACAGAGCTCGGGTTCATTAGAGCTCTTTCCGTCCTCCCGCCCCTCCCCAGTCTGGTTCCACTTGCATCTTCGGAACGTCCATCCATGGAAACTCTGGTTTCCAGGTGTTCGAGCCCAAATTGCCATAGTCTTTCTGGGCCACCTGCTTTCCCTCGCATTCAGCATCCAAACAGCCAGTGAGGCCTGGATGGCTCTCACTCCAATTGCTTCAGGACCGCAAAGGAGGCAGGGATCACTGGGAAGCATCGTGGAGACTGCTCCTCTAGGCAGGGACTCTGTTGTTCACGGCTGCTTTGCTGGTGCCAAGCACAGTGCCTGGAACACAGAAGAGTAGCCCTTAGTGCCTGCTGACCTCCCGATGGTTCACATCTCCTAGGAGCCTTCTGTTCTGAAGAATAGAGGTTGTGAAACACCAGCTGAAACATGTTCGTCTCCACTGCTTGGAACAGAGTTCTTCAGAACAAGTCTTCTTTTTTGTTCCAAAGGGTATTCGTACAACCTTGCACAGTGTCTGGCATGTGGTAGGTGCTCAGTACAGGAAGAGATGCATAAAGGAATAATGAATCCTTGACTGAGTGATTATACACATGGAACCAAATCTATGGGTACAACAGAATCATTTTTAAGGCTTTATTGACATATCATTTAAATACCATAAAATTTTCCCATTTAAAGTGGTCAGTTAAATATGGGTATTAAATGTCCTGAGTTGTACAGCCATCATCAAAGGCAAAGGCTCGAAAATGTCCGCCACCTTCGTAAGATCCCTCGTGCCACCTGTAGGTAAATCCTGCTCTCGCCCTCCACCGCAGGCAAACGCTGCTCCACTGTCTGTCTCTAAGGGTGTGATTGTCTCCGAGCTTGTTATGAACGGGCTCCTGTCTCACGGCTTACTGGGCCCATCCTGGTTAGCACATGCAGCGGGGGTTGTTTTGGCTTCCTTGTATTCACTTTATCTTCGAATACTATGTCATTACATCGCACGGACTGATCACATGTTGCTTATTCACTCACCAGTTGAGGGACATTTGGGTTGCTTCCCTTTGCAGTTACCCTGACTATCGTCCTAGTCACAGTCACGTGGCAGTCTTAAGACGAGCACGTATTTCCTTTTTCCTCAGGTAGTGGAATTGCTGGTCATAGGGTAATTTTATGGTGAAAACTTTCAGTATTGGATTGTCTTTATTTTTGAGTTGCAGAGGGCTTTTTTGGTTTGTTCTGTTTCATTGGCTAATCTGGAAATGAGTCCCTCATCAGGGTCAGGGACATGATTTGCATATATTTTCTCCTCGACTGTGGTTTTCATTTTCTTAGTTGTGCCTTTTACTATGAAAAAGTATTTATTAATTTTTTTTCATTCAGGGATGGTGGTTTTGGTGTCTTACTTAAGAATTCTTTACTAAATCCAAGGTTGTGAAGATTTTTTCCTATGACGGATCCCTTCCCGTGGGCCAGCACAGACCCCAGGACTGGCCGCACACCCCCCTGTGGGCGAGCACCAGCCGGGACTCCCTGGGCTCCGCCCCGCCCCCCTACCAGCAGGTCAACAGCAACACCGGAAGCCCTAGAGCCCTGAAGCCAGCACCCCAGGGACCCAGCTGCCTACTGGGCGGCCCGCACCTGCAGGAAGCAGAGATGGATGGAGGGGCCCACGGGGGAAGACCAGGCAAGGGCACCTGGGCAACGTCAGCTCTCAAGGACCCGGGGACTCGGGCAGGAGGACCCTAGATTCATAAAGCCCACAGACAGTCCCCAAATTCTGTCTGATGTGCCTTGTCACTTTCTGTCGTTAAGCCTGCTTTTGTATTTTGGAAATAGAGTCCTGCCGTTTGTTCCTTTAGCACATCATGAAGTCGTGAGAATAGAAATGAATGAAGTCACGGAAGTTTGGTCTCAGCTAGAAAGAGGGGAACAGGGCAGCGTGGACACATTCAGAGCAGCCTGATCTTTACTAAAAGGCTCTACAATCGTGGGACCAGTACCAAGCACCACGTAGGGTTCTACATCTGTAACATGGGTTTCACAACCTGCACTTTGTGATGCTGTTGGAATGGAGGCCATGTAGTAAAACACCTGGCTCAATGCCTGGTGTGTATTGGATCTTTAGTGGCTGGTACATATTTCTAGTATTATTTTCACCCCAGAACCTACCACTCCCTCTCTGGAAATGATTTTGCTCCCATGACATCTCTGAGAACTTCTAACTCAGTAGGAAACAGAAAGGAAATTCAGCCGAATGGCCACTCTACATATTTCCCTCCTGGAGGATACATTATACAATTTGGCTGTGTGTGAGCTGAGGTCTTCCCCGGCTGGGAGTAACGAGCTCAAAGCTCCAGAATTTCAGTTAAAAACCAGCTCCTTCCCTGTTTTGCAGCTTCTCTTCCATCCAAACCATTATTTTCACTCATTTCATCCCCACAAAAATCTAGATCTTGCTTAAAATTGGCTAAATGGCACTCAAGGTAACAAAGATTTTCTCAGCTCAGTGGAATCGATCCTGGCTTTCTGAGACCGGGAAGAAGACTTCCTGCCCAGTGGGTTCTGGGCCTCACTTCAGGGAAGTTTCACTCTGGTCCTAAGGAAACCCTTGGGAGATGATGGATTATAAAACACCTAGCTCGTAAGTGCATTCGAGTGCAATGTGACAGGACCCCAGAATGACTTCCTTCTTTCCCCAAGAGGAGCGCTCTCTTTGCTTTCTTCAGGATCCAGAAGGATCCTCTCAGTGCCTCATGTCCGATTGTCCTCTCAGCCTTAACACATGCTCTTTGATTCTAGCCGCCGCCACGCCGCCACCACCCAGCTACTTTACCAACACCTCCCACAGAAGGACCCCCAGCTTCCCAAGGCCCCCAACTGCCCAGGCTCCTGGCACCTATACTTGAGTGCTCATTCCCAGACTCCCACCGCCTCACCCCATTTTTACTTGCTCTATGGGACTTAAGGGACATCTCACCATCTTCCTGATGTGACTGCGGCTCCGAGACTATCATTGTAGGTGTGGGGCGTCCTGCTTTTCCTAGTGTCCCCACTACTAACACAGGGTCCACCAGAGAGCAGAGGCTCAGTGAATGTCTGTGGAATAAATAAGATGGGGAGCAGGGATCCTACTGATTCAGATTGATTTTCTCCACGTTCTTCAATAGCCCATGCAAATCCAACTCAACATGGATATCTTAGTTTTACAGAATGACAGACACAATGGGATAAGAAGCTAGAAATTGATGGGGAATGCTTAACCCCATCAAATTTATTCTTACATTTTCTTCTCATTGCTCCCCCAAATTCTAATTCCATGTTATCTTGTTCAGGATGACACAATAAGATGGGAGATTTATAACTTGTTTTACAAAACAGCAAAACTCTTGTGTTTGAACTGGATAAGGATACAGACATTGTGATTAATGTCATTGACAAAGTTAGATAGTGAAGCTTATTAAATCTTCTGATACAAGGAACACCACTGAAAAATTTCTACAGGAAACAAAGATCAATTTCCATGTCATCATAAGGGATGGGAGGAGCCCAGAGATGCTGTACACCGTGTCCCCCCAACTGGCCCGGGCTGTCACCCCTTAGGAGGCTGCCTGCTCGCTCTCCAAACACACAGTGAAGGATGGACTCACTTCCGGCCCGACAGGAGAAGCTGCCGGACAGGGGCCTGGAAGGAGCCCGGCTGCAAGTCTGGCTCAGGGCCACTCTTCCTCATCACTCAACACCTCTTCAGACAGGGACAGGAAGGAACTGAGATTCCTTGTATTGACCCTGAGCAAATGCTCCAGGACTTGCAGCTTGCTGGTCTCCGCGTGGGCCCGGGGCCCCCACAGGAGCTCGTAGCGAGGGGGATCGCTGTTGGGCACCTGCAGGTACTCCACGTACTCCTCCCGCACCCACACGTTGGTGATGAGCTCCCTGGGCTCCCCGTAGATGCAGTGCTCCCTCCCGGGATACACCCCCATGACACTCAGTGCTTCCCACATCTTCTCCTCAGTGGCGCACTCTCCCTCCAGGAGGATCACACCCAGGAGCATCACCAGGAGGCCGTTCTTGGGCATGCTCTGCCCATCGCCCAGCATCCCGTCACAGGTGAGGCCCAGGGTGGGGACCAGGACATACGAGTGCTCCCTGGGGTCCACCTCCTTCACATCCACCCCAAAGACCAGCTGCAGACACTCAGAGGCTTGGCTCAAGATCACAGGGAAGTGGTCCTGGTCATCTCTGAGGACCGCATTCAGCATGTCTTCCTTTGTGGTCGGCTCCTTTGAGCGGTACTTCAGGAGCAGGAAGCTCACCAGTTCAGCCACCTTCAAATGGAGTGGGTCTGGGTGTGAGGACTCGGCATCTGCGGGGTCCTGGCCGGTGCTGGGCCTCTCCTCATCTTGGCTGCTGGAGGTGCTGTCTTCCGACTGGCTCCATGGAGGGGCGGCGTCGTCAGCAGCGGGGAAGAAGCAGACACCCCGAGGGCTCTGCGGGGCACTGGGTGTCCCAGAATCATCCACCTCCTCCAGGGTGTCCAGGAACAGGACGGAGGAGGAGGGGGAGGGGGAGGAGGAGGAAGAGGATGAGGGAGACATGGGGGATGCATCCGCCACCTCCTCAGCCCCAATCTCCTGCGCAACCACCACATCCTCAGCCTCTCTTGGGTCCTGAAAGTCGGCTTCAGTCTGGTGGAGGTCACTCATCTGAACCCCAGGCATGACGACTGGTGTCCGCGCCGACAGGAGTGGAGGCAGGGATGACAGATGGGGACCCACGGGCCTGGGGAAGAAAGGGAATGCCAGTGGCTCGGGCTGAGAAACCCACCCTGAGGGGCTCTGACAAAGGCGACTTACAGGTCTCCTCTTCAGGGGTGCCCTCGGCCTCACAGGGGCTCTCCTGGTGGACGGTCGTCTGTGAACCTGACAGGGGAAGTGAGGCAACTCCTCAGGGTGCAGCCGGCACAGCCTGAGGTTCTGGGGGCGACAGGGGGTGTGTGGAGTGGATGTTGGCCTTGTAGGGTCCCCTCTGTTCCGGGAGCCCCCGGGTACACACTCAGGGCCCACACCTCACCCGGCACTGTCGGCCTCCTGTGCTCTGTGACCCGAGGACACGTGTCTCAGACCTAGGCTTTCACATCCCGGTGTCTGGAGACCCTGGAAGAGAAAGGAGGGGAGACCTCGGGTCTACACGGTGGCACAGCCCTGGATCCGCGTGCTGGCAGGAGGCCTGGGCTCTGGCAGGTTCCCACTCTTCTAGGGTGGGAGGTTCTGTCCGCGCTAGCTCAGGGTCCTCACCTTGACTCCAAGCGCGACCTGGGATTCTGCTCTCCAAGGACCTGAGGGCCCCTCCTTATAGCAAGTCCCCGGCCTCTCTCAGCCCTGGATGCGTAAGTCAGGACACACCACGTGTGCTCATCCTGCCTGGGGGCCTCCCAGGACTGACAGCAGGGGCAGGATCGGTTTTGTCCCCTCTGTTCTGGGGTCTCGGGTCCCCTTACTCCTCCCTCGGGTCCTCACCTTGACTCCTGGCAGGACCTGGGATTCCCCTCTCAGCCCACCTGAGGCCCCGCCCGTCATACCAGGACACCAGTCCCCCCGAGACCCTCATTTCAGGAACTGCTGCCTGAGGTCCTCCCGCCCTATGGCCTCCCAGGACTGACTCTGTTCTGGGATGCAGGGTCCCTCAGTGCTCCCTCGCGGTCGTCTCCTTCACTCCCACTGGCACCTCAGATTCTCTTTTCCACAGACCTAGGACCTCCCCCACCCCTCCTCACACTATGTCCCGAGTCTCTCTGACCGAGTTGCAGAAGTCAGGACACTCCGATTGGGCTCATCCCGCCCTGGGCCCTCAAGACGGCTGACAGCAGGGGCACATTTATGTGGAATGACCTCTTTTCTGGGGTCTTGGGTCCCCTCCCTCTTCCCTCAGGGACCTCAATTTGAGTCAGGCGGCATGTAGTCTCCCCTCTGCCCACTGCAGGCCCCGCCCCTCATACCAGGACCCTACTCTCTAAGAGACTGGGATGTCAGGAAATGTCACCTGTGGTCATCCTGCCCTATGACCTCCCAGGACTGACTCTTTTCTGGGGTCCAGGGTCCCCTGAGTCCTCCCTCTGCGACCTCACCTTGACTCTCGGCAGGAACTGGGATTCCCCCCTCAGCTCACCTGAGGCCCCGCCCCTGAAATCTGGTCCAGTTTCTCTGAAGCCTGGATGTCAAGAAATGCTGCCAAAGGTGATCCCGACCTATGACGTCCCAGGACCGACTCTGTTCTAGGGTCCAAGGTTACCGCAGTCCTCCCTCACAGTCCTCGCGTTCTGTCCTGACAGGTCCTCAGCTTCGCATTTCCGACCTGAGGCTTCGCTCCTCATACCAGCGCCCCAGTCCCCAGTCCCCAGTCCCTCTGAGGCCCAGTTGTGGAAGTCAGGGCACGCTGCCATGTGCTCGTCCGCCCGGGGCCTCCAAGGGCTGACTGCTGGGGTAGATATCTTGGGGTCCCCTCTCTTCTGGAGTCCTGGGCCTCAGTCCTCCCTCAGGGTCCTCACTGTGACTCCCGCCAGGAACCGGGATTCCCCGCTCAGCCCACTTGAGGCCCCGCCCCTCATACCAGGTCCCCAGTCTCTCTGAGTACGGGATGTTCAGGGAAATGCGACTGTGGTCATTCCACCCTACTGCCTCCCAGGACAGACTCCGTTGTGGGGTCTAGGGTCACCTCAGTCCTCCCTCGGGGTCCTCACCTTGACTGCCGGCGGCCCTGGGATTTTCCCCTCGGCCGACCTGAGGCCCCGCCCCTCCAACAAGGACCCCAGTCCCTCTGAGTCTCGGACCCGGATGTCAGGAAATGCCGCCTGTGGGCATCCCGCCATATGGCCTCCCAGGACTGACTCTGTTCTGGGGTCCAGGGTCCCTCAGTGCTCCCTCGCTGTCGTCACCTTCACACCCAGCGGGACCTGAGATTCTCTCCTCCGCAGACCTGAGCCCCCCTCTTCCCTTACACCCGGTCCCCAGTCTCTCTGAGACCGGGTAGCGGAAGTCAGGACCCTCTAAGCAGGCTCATTCTGCCCTGGGGTCTCTGGACGGCTGAAAGTAGGGGCGCATTTATGTGGGATGGCCTCTTTTCTGGGGCCCTGAGTCCCCTCTGTTTTCCCTCAGGGTCCTCACCTTGACTCAGGCGGCATGTGGTCTCCCCTCTGCCCACCTGAGGCCCCGCGCCTCATCCCAGGACCCCCGTCTCTCCGAGACGAGACCGTGATGTCAGGAAATGCGGCCTGGGGTGATCCCGCCCTATGACCTTCCAGGACCGATTCTCTTCTGGGGTCCAGGGTCCCCTCAGTCCTCCCTCCGGGTCCCCACTTTGATGCCTGGCAGGAACTGGGATTCTCACCTCGGCCCACCTGAGGCCCCGCCCCTCAAACCAGGACCCCAGTCTCTCCGAGACCCTGATGTCAGGAAATGCGGCCTGGGGTGATCCCGCCCTATGACCTTCCAGGACCGACTCTGTTCTGGGGTCCAGGGTCCCGCAGTCCTCCCTCACAGTCCTTGCTTACTGTCCTGACAGGCCCTCAGCTCCGCATTCCCGACCTGAGGCTTCGCCCCCCATACCAGCGCCCCAGTCCCTCCGAGGCCCGGATGCGGAAGTCCAGGCACGCTGCCATGTGCTCGTCCACCCGGGGCCTGCCGAGGTAGAAATCGTGGGGTCCCCTCTCTTCCGGTGTCCAGGGTCTCGGCAGTCCTCCCTGAGGTTCCTCATTGTGCCTCCCGCCAGGAACTGGGTTTCTGCCCTCAGCGCACCCGAGGCCCCGCCCCTCATACCAGGTCCCCGCTCGCTCTGAGACGCGACCCGGATGTGAGGAAACGCTGCCCGAGGTGATCCCGCTCTACGACCTCCCGGGACCGACTCTGTTCTGGGGTCCAGGGTCACCGCAGTCCTCCCTTTGGGTCCTCACTTTGACTCCGGTGGCTTGTAGTCTCTCCTCTGCCCACCTGAGGCCCCGCCCCTCATACCAGGTCCCCAGTGCCTCTGAGAGCCCGGACGTCAGGAAATGTGCCTGTGGTCATTCCACCCTATGGCCTCCCAGGACAGACTCTGTTCTGGGGTCCAGGGTCACCGCAGTCCTCCCTCAGAGTGCTCACCTTGACTCCTGGCAGGACTTGCGAGTCTCCGCTCTGCCCCCTTGAGGTCCCCCTCTCTAAATTAAGTCCCCCCTCCCTCTGAGACCCGGATGCGGAAGTCAGGGCTCGCTGCCATGTGCCTCCTAGGGCTTTCAGCAGGGCAGGTTTCTCTGGGTCACCCCACCCCACGCCCTCATTTCTCCATCCGCATGCTCACCTTGGGTCCTATCAGGCCCTGGGCCCTACCTCTGCCCACTTGAATTGCCTTCCCTGAGAACCAGGCCCTCCTCCTCCTAGTCCCCCGAGAAGCCTGGCCAGGATCCCCTAGGGCGGAGACGGATCCTGTGGGGCCTTCGTCCTCCCTCAGGCCCCTACCTTGACTCCCTGTAGGGCTGGGCTTCCTCTGTGCCAGTCTGGAGCCTCCTCCCAGACCCAGGCCCGTACCTTTCTCAGACCTCCCAGGCAGAAGTCAGGGCACATCACATCCAGACGCCATGCCTCGGGGTCTCCCAGGGCTGAAATCAGGTCCAGGCTGGATTCCTCGGACCCCCTGGGGAAGATGCCCCTCCTCATTACTTGCTCCTGAAGTTCCTAACTTGGCTCCTGGGTCCTTGATGAAATGCTGGTTGGGCCGGCTCCCTCCCTGTCAGCTCTGAGCTTGTGTCTCAGATGCACCCCTTGCAGAAAATGACTCTGAGTCCTAGACTCCATGCTGGGTGGGGAGCTGCAGCGCCCCTGACCGCCGCGGAGGGTCAGAGAAGAAGCACCAGCCAGCCAGACTTCGGAAACGTTTCCCTCTAAAAGGCAGCGGCTGAGCAGCCGGACTTGGGGACGTCCTGCTCTTTCGAGGTTATCTAACATTTCATAGTTCAGAGCACTGATTTTCATTCTCTGAAGCCTCATTCAGAGTCAGAAATACATTTTACATCTCACCAAGTTTCCGGAAAGCATAGCCACTCTTAGGCTGCCTGATTCACTCCGATGCTCCATACTCTTGTTTCTTGTCCAGACTTCCTCTGCTATTTAAATGGTCAATTTTGAAAAGGACAGGCCTCATCCACTAAGGTGATTTCAGGTGGTTATTAGCACAAATTCCGCTGCCCTTAATCATCCCATCCTTCACACTGCCCTGATATTTCCCCATGGCTTCTGGCCTCTGTGGCCAGAGATGCTGAGCTCTCTCCCAATTTTCACAGTGAAACAAGGGTAGAAGTTTAAACTTTTCCTCTTACCCATCCTGCCATCTGCTTTTATCCAACACACACAGACACACACACACACACACACACACACACACACACTTAATTTCATTCTCCCGTGTAATTTTTTCCGGGGTTGATTTTGGAAACGGAAGACAAAATCTCAAGATTGACTGTCATCTTGGCAGATAAACTTATAGCACTAAATCTGTGGGGGGAAAAAGACAGAAAAAAGAAAAGAAAGAGAGAAAGAGAAAGAAAAGAAAAAGGGGAATTGATACGGTCACAACAGTTTATTCCCCATCAGTGGATATGGCATACTGCTCTTTTGGGGAGCTCTTCAGCCTGAATCTACCAGGAAACTTGTATAACGCCTCCGTCAAGACCTTGTATACATATTTGTTAGGCTTCTTTTTAGCTAACATTTAACTTTTATTGCAGTTATAAATTGAGGTATTTTTCTGTTACATGTTCTAAATAGTCATTGCTTTTGTATGGCAAGGCTCTTGGTTTTGCTGTGGTGATCTTCCATCCACTATTCCTCTGAAACCTCATATTCATTTGACTCTTCCATGGGCCCATTCCTTTGAATCTGCTTAGATACGTCATCATGTTGCGACGAGGAACATTCATTCTTTCTTTTCAATATATGTATTTCTTATTTATTTTGATATCCATAGCTCTGGCTTTCCGTTTCAGGGCAGCTTCAGAAATCGGAGGTGATCACATCTTTTTAGGACCTGTTCATGACAAGAATGCTTCTAACATTTCACATTTCTGTATGCTTGCTGCCAACTGTAGGAAAGGAAATTTACCTTCCAATCTTACCTTGCTAAAGTTCCTACCATGAACTTGTGCTGAATATCTTTCAAAGGCTTTTCTGTCTCCGTTGACCTGATCAAAACTTTTTTTCTCTGCGGATTTGTTAACACAGGGATTTACACATGGAAGTATTTTTATAATGTTCAGTGTTCACGTCTTGAACACAGCCTGTGCTCTGGTCTGTCTTATGTCCCTCTGAATTCATATGCTAAAATTCTAACGCCTGATGTGATCGTACTAGGATGTGTGACCTTTGAGCTTTGAGAAGTATTAATTTCACAAAGGAAGAACCCTCCTGAAAGGGATTAGTGCCTTATCAAAGGGACTCAGAGAGGTCCCTCACCCTTTCTGTCACGGGAGATACCAGGAAAAGTCTATTACCCTGAAGAGGGACCTCACCCAACCATGCTGGCACCCTGAACTTGGACTTCCAGCCCGAGGACGGTGAGAAAGAAATTCCTATCTTTTATAAGGTCTGCAGTCTATGATAATTTGTCACAGCAGCCCAAACAGACTAAGACAGACTGTCTGTTTATTTCACTGCTATGTTGACTATGTTTTTCATTTGATTTGGGTCTTTTTCTGTGTGAGTGACTTTGGCCTGGATGTTTATACAGCTTTCACGCCTTGATTCAAATACCAAAACAAACACACAAACAACGAATCCTACAGCTAACCTCATACTTAATAGTAAAAGCCTGAATGACTTCCTTCTAAGACTTACAAAAGCCCAGGGTGTACATTCTTAAGCAAATTCTTTCGAGGCGTAGAAGACATGGAAGTCTAGACCAATGTAATGAAGCAGGTATAAGAAAAAAAAAGATAAACAGATAGGAGAAGGAAAAACAAAACAGTCCCTATTAGAAAATGACATCAACATCTGCCTAGAAAATTCCTAAGTGCGTTTAGCAAGGTCACTGGACATGAGAACAATACAGAAATGTTAATTATATATTTTTGTACACTATCATTGTTCTTAAAATTGAAAATTGGAAAAAAAGATCAATGTCACTTATAACTAAGAACTGAGAAACGTGGAACGAAATCCTTAGTATAAGTCCAACAAAATATGTGTGAGATATGTATGCTGAACACCACAAAACACTGATGAAAGTCATCAAGAAAGAGATAAATAGAGAGATGTGTGGTTTTCATGAATCATGAGTCAATATTGTCACGATGTTAATTATCCTCACGTTGTTCTATAGAATCATCACGATCACAAGGAAAATCCCAGCAGGAAGAAAACAGTTTGGTAGTTCTTCAAAAGCTAAACGTAGAAATGAACATATGACCCCTTAATTCCATTCTTAGGTATCTACCAAAAAGGCTTGAAACTAGATACTCAAACAAGTACGTGTACACGCATGCTCATTGCAACTCTTCACAAGAGCCAAGAAGTGGAAACAGCCCAAAAGTCCATCAGTGGAGGAATGAATAAACAAATTGTGTCATGTATCTATATCTATAGCTATAGCTATATATCTATCTATATGTATGTATGTATGTATGTATATGTATGTGTATATAGATACATATGTACCGTGGAATCATATCCAGCCATAAAAAGGAATGAAGTCTGGTATATGCTATGATATGGTCATATCCTCAAAAACATGATACCAAGTGAAATAAAGCAGACACAAAAGGTCATATATTGTATGATTCCATGTGTACGAAATATTGAAACTAGAGAAATCCATGGAGACAGAAGTTAGATTACTAGTTGCCAGGGGCTTGGGACAGGGAGAAGCTGCTTAATGGGCAAGAATTTTCCATTTGGGGTGATGGGAATGTTTTGGAAATGGGTAGATGTCTTGGTTGCACAACTAAATGCCACTGAAGTGTTCACTTTAAATGGGTTAATTTTGTATGAATTTTACCACAGTATATTTTTTAAATTCCAGCAGGATTTTTTCCTAAATATAAATGTCTGATTCCCAAATGTATTATGAGTAACGTCTTTATGTAAAGTCAAAGAACTAGAACAGTCTAAACAACTATGAAAAGAGAGTATCAGTATCAAAGGTCCCACACAATTTAATGTCAAGACTTTACTACATAACAGGGGGTGCAATCTTTTCATGTGGTTTTGGTAGATTTTGTGTGTCATATAGCTTCTGTTGCAACTATTCAACTCTGCTGTTGTAGTGCAGAAACAGGCATAGGTAACGTGTAAATGAAGAGGCATTGCTGTGTTCCAATATGAACTTTGCTTACAGAAATAGGTGGCAGAAGGAGTTTGGACTATTAGCCATACTTGGCCAGTCCCTAGTGTTATTAGCAAAGGGCCAGTCAAATGGGCCAAATGAACATAACAGAAAGTCCAGAATAGACCTAACAAAAGTTGCAAAGCAATCCAATTATGCTAGAATAATTGGACATGTATGTGTGTCTGTGTGTGTGTGTGTCTGAGATGTGTGTGTACGTATGTGTGTGTGTGTGTGTGTGTGTGTGTGTGTGTGTGTAAAACACTGAGAAACAAAAACCAGAGATCTCAACCCACACCTCAAAAATGAAGATAGGCTTAACTGTATGGATGAAAACTAGAATGCTTATAGAAGAAACCATAAGAGAAAATCTTTGTGATTTTGGTTCTCTAAGATTTTTGTAAAATTTATAGAGTCAAATCGGAATGATGAAAATGTTCTGGAATTAGATAGCAGTGATGGATACAAAAATGTGTGCAGTTCCTAAAAGCCGCTCTGAACTGTACACTTTAGAAGGGTGATGGTAAGGTATGTCAATTATTTCTCAGTAAGACAAAAGTGCCCCAGACTCTAACGATTTCTGACAATCTATGTCTTGCCCAGTATACACCAGAGATGTCTATCAGAGAATAGAAAAAAGTCACTCAAAGGTTCGAAATCTTTCACTCTCCACACTGCAAGTTACAGCAGATGGCAACTTCATTAACCCATCTACCTTAGAAGTGCATTGTTATGAACATGCTTGCAAAAGCTGCGTCTGCTCTTACAGTCCCATAGATTTTGGATGGTTGTGTTTTCATTTTCATTTACCTCCAGGTATTTTTGATTTCCTCTCTGATTTCTTCAGTGACCCACTGGCTGTTCAATAGCATATTGTTTAGCGTCCACCAGTCTGTGGGTTTTGCAGGGGTTTATTTGTATATGACTTCTAGTCTCAAAGAACTGTGATGGGAAAAGTTGCTTGATGTGATTTCAATCTTCTTAAGTTTGCTGAGACTTTTTTTGTGATCTAGCTTGTAATGTATCCTGGGAATGTTCCATGCACACTTTGAAAGAATATCTATTCTGCTGCTTTGGGATGAAGTGTGTGTGCGTGTGTGTGTCTGTGTGTGTGTGTGTGTGTGTAAATACACATACAGTTATTTATAACATAGATATATAAAGTCCATCAGGTCTGAAGTGTCATTAAGGCCAGTGTTTCCACATGGATTTTTTTGTCTGGATGATCGATTCATTCATAGAAGTGGGGTGTTCCAGTCTCCTACCATTATTGTGTTACTGCCGATTTTTCTCTTCATGTCTGTTAATAATTGCTTTCTGTATTTAGGTGCTCCTGTGTTGGGTGCACATATACTTATAATGTTATATCTTCTTTTTGGATGGATCCCTTCATCACTTTGTAATTCTTTGTGTCTTGTTACAGTCTTTGTTTTAAATTCTGTTTTGTCTGATACAAGTATTGCTACCCTGGCTTAGTTTTTATTTCCATTTGCATGGAATAACATTTTCAATCCCCTCACTTTTAATCTATGTATGTCTTTAGATCTCAGTTGAGCCTCTTGTAGGCAGCATATATACATGAGCCTTCTTTTGTAGCCATTCAGCCAGTCTATGTCTATGATTGGAGTATTTAGTTCTTGCACAATTAAAGAGGTTATCAATCAGTAGATTCTTATTGTCCTTTTGTTAATTGTTTGGGAATTTTTCCATATTTTTTATTGAGTTCTAGTCATTTTACAATATTGTGTCAAATTCCAGTGTAGAGCACAATTTTTCAGTTATACATGAACACACATATATTCATTGTCACATTTTTTTTTCGCTGTGAGCTGCCACAAGATCTTGCATATATTTCCCTGCGCTATACAGTATAATCTTGTTTATCTATGCTATATATGCCTGTCAAGATCTACAAATTTTGAAATCCCAGTCTGTCCCTTCCCACCCCCCGCCCCCTTGGCAACCACAAGTATGTATTCTATGTCTATGAGTCTGTTTCTGTTTTGAATTTATGTTCTTTTTTTAGATTCCATATACGAGCAACCTCATATGGTATTTTTCTTTCTCTTTCTGGCTTACTCCACAGCACGTTCCTGCCCTGCCCTCTGCAGTAACGCCCACAAGGCCGGCGGGCTGGCAACGTGCTCTCTGGCCCTGAAGCCAGGACACAGGCTCAGCCTCGGAAACTCAGCAGCCCTCCACGGGACCGGAAGTGCCCGAGCACCTGCTCAGGTGGCATCAGGGACCCTGAAAGCCAGGACCTTCCTGTGCGGCAGGCAGCAGACTAGACACAGAGGAAGGATGGTTAACTAGTTTCTCTTTACAAATCAGGCTAGAATACCCACCAAGAACCATCTTTCATCTCCGAGGAGGATTCTGAGCTGTTTTGTATTCAGCCTCGGCGGGCGTTCCCTCCCTGCGAATTCCAGGACCATTCCGCACCTATGGCTTTGGAGTCTGACCATCGAGGGGAGCTGAGCCATCAGTGTAAGTGTCCAGCAGACCGTTTCCAAGAACACACCCCAGTAAATCCTACCCCGCGTTTGGGGCGGTTACCAAAGCTCTTCAACTATATACGCCAGGACGGAGTACACTGGGAGCCACATCAAACGCCACTCCTCCCTGCAGTTGGAGCATTCTGAGTGTCCTAGCAGCTCAGGCAGGATAACCAGGTCTCTAAGCATCCCTGAACAAGGTGCATCTTCCCCTCTCGCCCAGGAGATGTATCCACGATCCCAGAGGGACTGCTCACAGCAACCTCCCACCTGACACGTTCCTCTCACCACTAAAAGTGCCGTCTGCACGTCTGCCTGCCGCCACCACCCAGCTTCATTACCATCACCTCCCACAGAAGGACCCCCGCCCCCAACCCCAGCTTCCCAAAGAGAAGAGCAGAGGCTCGGTGAATGTGTGCGGATGAAGTGAGACGGTGAGCGGGGATCCTATTGATTCAAACTGATTTTCTCCTACTTTCTTAAATAACCCGTGGAAATCCAATTAAACATAGGGATATTACACGTATAAAATGACAAACAAGAAGGGATAAGAAGCGAGTTAATATTTTTACTTTTATTGTTCTAAATCTTCCCTCATCTATATTATTGCTAATTACTCTCACATTTCCCGAACAATTCGAATTGCAATTCCATATTATGTCATCCAGGATGACAGAAAAAAAAAAAAGAGAGACAGATTTCAGTCTCCTTTACAGAAGAGGAAAACTGTTGTGTTTGAACTGGATAAGCACACACACGTTGTGATCAATGTCATTCACAAAGTTAGATACTGAAGCTTATTAAATCTTCTATTAATAGGAACAGCACTGAAAAACACCTACAGGAAACAAAGATCAATTTCCACGTCACCATAAAGGACGGGAGGAGCCCAGAGATGCTGTACGCCGTGCCCCCCGAGCTGGCCCGGGCCCTCACTCCTTCCAAGGCTGACTGCTCGCTCTGCAAACACAGAGTGAAGGATGGACTCCCTTCCTGCCCGGCAGGAGAAGCTGCTGGACAGGGGCCTGGAGGAGCCCGGCTGCAAGTCTGGCTCAGGCCTCCTCTTCCTCATCGCTAGCAGCCTCATCTGACAGGGATGGGAAGGAACTGGGACCCCGTCTACTGGCCCTGTGTACATGCTCCAGGACTTGCAACTTGCTGATCTCCGCGTGGGCCCGGGGGCCCCACAGGAACTCGAAGCGAGCGGGATCGCTGTTGGCCACCTGCCGGTACTCCAGGTACCCCTCCTGCACCCACGCTTTGGTGATGAGCTCCCTGGGCTCCCCGTAGATGAAGTGCTCCCTCCCAGCACGCAGCCCCAGCTTGCTCAGTGCTCCCCACACCTCCTCCTCAGGGAGGCGCTCTCCCTCCAGGTGGATCATGCAAAGGAGCATCACCAGGAGGCCGTTCTTGGGCATGCTCTGCCCATCGCCCAGCATCCCATCACAGGTGAGGCCCAGGGTGGGGACCAGGACATACCAGTGGCCCCCGGGATCCACCTCCTTCACATCCACCCCAAAGACCAGCTGCATGTACTCAGAGGCCTGGCTGAAGACCGCAGGGAAGTGGTGCTGGTATTCTCTGAGGAAGATACTCAGCATTTCTGCCCTGGTGGTCGGCTGCTTCCTGTGATACTTGAGGAGCAGGAAGCCCACCAGGTCAGTCACCATCGAAGGCTGTGCATCATGGAGCAGGGACACGGCACAGGCAGAGTAGGAAGAGGAGACTGAGGAGGAGGAGGACCAGGGGGATGCGCCCCCCTCCTGCTCAGCCTCCATCTGCTGAACATCCATGAGGCCCCGGGAGTCTCTGGGGTCCTGAAGGTCTTCCGCAGCCTTGCGGAGCTCACTCATCTCAACGGGGGGCACGATGAGTGGTGTCGGGCAGCCGAGAGGAGTGAGGGAAGGGGTGACAAATGGAGACCCAAGGGCCTGGGGGAGAGAGGGTGTGTCAGCAGGCTGGGCTGAGAAACCCACCCTGAGGGGCTCTGACAAAGGCGACTTACAGGTCTCCTCTTCAGGGGTGCCCTCGGCCTCACAGGGGCTCTCCTCCTGGTGGACGGTCGTCTGTGAACCTGACGGGGGAAGTGAGGCAACTCCTCAGGGTGCTGCCGGCACCAGCCCGAGGTTCTGGGGGCGACAGGGGGTGTGTGGAGTGGACGTTGGCCTTGTGGGTTCCCGTCTGTTCCGGGAGCCCCCGGGTACACACTCAGGGCCCACACCTCACCCGGCACTGCCGGCCTCCTGTGCTCTGTGACCCGAGGACACGTGTCTCAGACCTAGGCTTTCACATCCCGGTGTCTGGAGACCCTGGAAGAGAAAGGAGGGGAGACCTCGGGTCTACACTGTGGTACAGCCCTGGACCCGCGTGGTGGCAGGAGGCCTGGGCTCTGGCAGGTTCCCACTCTTCTAGCACGGGAGGCCCTCTCCGCGCTAGCTCAGGGTCCTCACCGTGACTCCAAGCGGGACCTGGGATTCGGCTCTCCAACCACCTGAGGGGCCCTCCTTATAATCAGTCCGAGGTCTCTCTGAGACCTGGATGCGGAAGTCAGGACGCACCACGTGTGCTCATCCTGCCTGGGGGCCTCCCAGGGCTGCCAGCAGGGGCAGGATCGGTTGCGTCCCCCTGTTCTGGGGTCTCGGGTCCCCTCACTCCTCCCTCGGGGTCCTCACCTTGACTCTTGGCAGGAGTTGAGATTCCCCTCTCAGCCCACCTGAGGCCCCGCCCGTCATACCAGGACGCCAGTCCCTCTGAGACCCGCATTTCAGGAACTGCTGCCTGAGGTCCTCCCGCCCTATGGCCTCCCAGGACTGACTCTCTTCTGGGGTGCAGGGTCCCTGAGTGCTAACTCGCGGTCGTCACCTTCACTCCCAGGCGGCCCTGAGATTCTCTCCTCCGCAGACCTGAGCCCCCCGCCTCCCTTTCTCTATGTCCCCAGTCTCTCTGAGACCCGGATGCGGAAGTCAGGACAAACCTCGTGGGCCTGTCCTCCCCTCGGGCCTCCGGACAGCTGATAGCAAGGGCGCCTTTCTGTGGGGTGGCCTATCGTCTGGATCCCGGGTCCCCTCAGTTCTCCCTCAGCGTCGTCACTCAGGCGGCATGTCGTCTCCCCTCTGCCCACCCGTGGCCCCGCCCCTCATCCCAGGACCCCAGTCCCTGTGAGACCCGGATGTCAGGAAATGCCGCCTCTGGTTATTCCGACCTATGGCTTCCCAGGACTCATTATGTTTTAGGGTCCAGGGTCCCTCACTGCTCGCTCGCAGTCGTCACCTTCACTCCCAGTGGGACATCGGATTCTCTCCTCTGAATATCTGAGGGTCCCCCCATCTCACACAAAGTCCCCGGTCTCTCTGAGACCAGGGTGCCGCAGTCATGACACGACACGTGGGCCTGTCCTGCCCTCGGGCCTCCGGGCAGCTGATAGTAAGGTTCCCTGTCTGTGGATGGTCTGTTTTCTGGGTTCCGGGGCCCTTCCTTCCTCCCTCAGGGTCCTCACTTTGACTCAGGCAGCATGTGGTCTACCTTCTGGCAACCCGAGGCCCCGCCCCTCATCCCAGGACCCCAGTCCCTCTGAGAGCCCGGATGTCAGGAAATGCCGCCGGTGGTCACCCTGCCCCAAGGCCTCCAAGGTCCAACGCTGTCCCGGGGTGCAGGATCCATCCGTTCTCCCTCGGGGTCCTCACTTTGACTCAGGCGGTATGTAGCCTCCCCTTGGAACCCTCGAAGCCCCACCCCTCATCCCAGGACCCCAGACCCTGTGAGACCCGGATGTCAGGAAATGCCGCCGCTGGTCACCCTGCCCTAAGGTCTCCAAGGACCAACACTGTCCCGGGGTGCGGGATCCCCTGTTCTCCCTCAGGGTCCTCACTTTCACTCAGGCAGCACTGGCCTCCCCTTGGACCACCCGAGGCCCCGCCCCTCATCCCAGGACCCCAGTCCCTCCGAGACCCGGATGTCAGGAAGTCAGGACCCCACGAGTGCTCATCCCACCCAGGCCCTCCCAGGGCTGACAGCAGGGGCGGGGATCTGTGGGGCCCCTTCTGTCCTCCCTCAGCGTCCTCAGCTTCAGCCCTGGCGGGTCCTGGGACGCCCCCTTGTTGACCCGAGCCCACACCCTCACACCAAGGCCCTCACTGCCCTGACACCCCCAGGGGAGTCTGTGGACGCACATCAGGCCAACAGGCCCAGGGCTTCCCAGGACTGTGGACGCCAGGGGCTGAGATGGATTCCCCGGGGATCCCGCAGCCCTCCCTCTGCTCCCCACCTGGGCTCCAGGCTGGGCCTGGGCCCCTCCCTCTGCCCACCTGAGTTTGATCCCATTGTACTCAGACCCTCCCCAGGCAGGACCCCCGAGAGGGGAGTGGGGATGAGGGGGTGGGGATCTGATCCTCGCAACCCTGCCTGGGGTCTCCCAGGGGTGACCGCAAAACCGACCTGGATGCCTGCCCCCGCCCCCCAAGTCCCCTCACACGGTTTTACCTTGACTCCTGGCAGCGCTGGGCTCCTTCCCAGTGCAGACCTGAAGCCGGCCTCCCTCACCCAGGCGCTCACCTCTCTCACCTCGCAAGGGTGGGGCATCAGTGCACGTGACATCCGGACCCACTGCCCTGGAGTCTCCCAGGGCTGTCGGGGGCGGGTGGGGGTGCCGGAGGTGGATTCCCTGGGGTCCTCAGGCTCCTGTGTCCTCACCTGGACTCCTGACAGGATCTGGGAGCCACCCTCTGCCCTCCTGAGACTGCGTCTCTCAGACCCAGCCTCTGACTCCCCGAGTTCGCTGAGGAGGTGGGGGCCGGGGACTGCTCAGCCTGACAGCCCCGTCCGGGGGCCCCCAGGATTCCCGCGCGGGGCCGATTTGCGTTCTTAGGGTCCCTCTGTTGCGGGGTGGTTGGACCCCTTTGTCCTCATCCAGGAAGGTCCTCAGCCACCCTCGCACACAAAGGCTGCAGTCCCAGCAAAGATGCTGGAGGGGACCTGCCTCCTGGTGACCGTGAAGGGGCAGAGAGCAACACACCTTCCCTCGGGGGCTCCTCGCCAGCCAGCCTGACTTCGGAGACGGTCTGTTCGAAAGACTTACCTTTTCCTGAAGAGGCTGAGCAGTGGCAGGGGAGTTGCGGATCCCTTGCGTTGATGACTAGGTAATAGTACCTGTTCCAGAGCCGTGACTTTCACTTGTTAATTCTCATGCATAGTAAGAACTACATTTCTCATCTGCACCTACTGTGCGTGTATGTATGACACGTGTGCAGGCTGTGTGTGCTTATGTACACGTACGTCCACGCACCACCTGTGTACGTACTAGCGCGTGTATCTCGGTGCGTGTTTATATTTTACGAGGGCTCGTATGTACGTGCAGACGGTATACATACCCAAGGCGCAAAAGTGTGCCTGCTATAACCACGTGTGAGGTGCTCTGGTACCGCCACCTTATTGTCCGTCTCTCCCTTACGTTCTGTTTAAGTGATGTGTTTTGCACAGGCCAGTCCTCACGCAGGTTTGATGTCAGGTGGGTATTAGCAGAGACTCAGGAGGGAAATGCCTCAGCTGACCCATCTTTCTTGCTGTCCTGGTAGAGCCCCAGGGCTGAGGCATGTGTGTCCGGGGCCCTGCCCCAGCTGTAGGCACGAAACCGCTCAGAAGCGGGAGATCTTCTCTCCTACCTGTCCTGCCCTCTGCGTCTGTGCGGCCCACAGCCCCTCCCCCACTCCCTGCTGCCCCCCACCCCCACCCCGCAACGGACGAGTCAGCTCCCCAGTCAGCAGTCTTCCCCTCGGGTGTCCTCACGTTTTGTTGTTCACCTAGCGTTGTTCATACCGTGTGTTATTTTAAAGTCTTTATTTTTATAGCACCTTTAGGTGCACAGAACAACAAAGAGAAGGTACAGAGATTTCCCATTTACTTCCCGCCCCCACACCTACGTAGCCTGCCTCCTTATCAGCAACCCACCGGAGTCGTCCATGTGTCAGAATTGATGGACCTACGCTGTCACCTAGAAATTAGAGTTTCCCTTGGGGTTCACTCTTGGTGCTGCACCTTCCCTGGGTTTGGGCAAACGTGTATGACATGCCCTCATCACTGGGGTATCATGCAGACTATTTCACGTCACTAACCACCCTCTGCTGTACAGCGCTTATTCATTCCTCTCCCCACAGCGCCTGCAGACACTCATCTTCTTAGCGTCTCCATCATTTTGCCTTCACAGAATGTCACATAGTTGAAATAATACCGTATGTTGCCTTTTCAGAATCACTCAGTTTGTAATTGCATCGAAGGTTCTTCATGTCTATTCCTTGCTTGATAACTCATTTCTTTTTTGCACTGGGTGATACTCCATTTCCTGCACATACCAAAGTGTATTTATTCACCGACTTAAGGACCTCTTGTTTGCATCTATAGTTTGGCAATTCTAAGTAAAGCTGCTATAAACATCCACGTGTAGGTTTCTGTGCGGACACAAGTTTTCAACTTCTTTGGGTAAATACCCATATGGTTTCTGGATCATACAGTAAGAGTTTGTTTACTTTTATAAGATCCTGCCAAGCTGTTCCAATGTAACTGTACCATCTTGTATTCCCACCAGCAATGAATGGGAGTTCCTGCTGCTCCAAATCCTCCCCAGCATTTGGTGTTGTCACTGTACCAGATTTTCCCAATTGCAATACGTGTCTAGTTACGATGTGTGTGTGTGTGTGTGTGTGTGTGTGTGTGATCATCAAGTGACTCCTCACACCTGTTGATCACTAGGTATCAAGCTGGGAAAGGCACAGTCAAGCTAAAGATTTGGAGAATCCTGCCCAAAGCATCAGGAGGCAGCTTCAGTCACGCTGTGTGTGCGCAAGATTTTGTCCTCTGGACATCATTCCTAGTCCTCTTTCTAGGAGGAAAAGCAGAAGAGGAAACTGGAAAGTTCAGAGGAAAAGAACTTTAGGATGGCTCTAGGTAACTCAGATTGGTTCCCACCTTCAGAGACCGTGTGTGAGCCCAAACGCTTCTGAAGCAACCACGTGGCGGGCACATCCTCCAAGTCCGAGCTGTGACCGGGAGAACTTGGAATGTGGCTCTGGGTGAGGAAACGTTTCCTCGGGGGGCCAGGGGAAAGGCCCACGGCAGAAACTTTCCCTCACACTCAGAGAGTCCCAGAACACCCTCGCTCACAGAGCTCTGTGGTGGGCTGTGTGGATCAGGACGGAGCACGTGCAGAGGTCCTGATGCCTCCTCCCCAGGGCCAAGCCCCTCAGCACAGTCCATTCCCCTGCGCTGGTCCAGGGCCCCTGAGCGTCACCCATGCTGGGTCTAGAACAAGCTATGTCATGTCTAAGCACTTCTGGCACGCGAGGGGTCCCATTCCCAATAACAGTGCCGGTGAGAAGAGGAAACCCACCTGAGTCAGTGGACCGGGAGGTACACACTGGTTCAGAAGCCCCACAGTGTGGGGAAGGCACATCGTACACGCACAGTGACAACAGCTGCATCTACTGTCCACGTCCTTGGCCCAGACATTGTAGAGACACGTCACATCGTGTATAAACTCGCACCGGTGCTTTCAACGGGTACGATTACTATGCCCATTTGACGGGCAGAAATCGAGGCACAGACGGTTTCCATGACTGGCTCAGCTTAGCGGCCGCAGGACACACATTCAGTCTGAGCTTTGTGTGGGTCGAAAGCCCTGTGCCCCACTGGTCTGAGCCGACTCGCCAACACTCACGGGGGCCCCGGCTGTCCTGCACGCTGTCCTACCACCTGGTGCCTCATGCCACGTAGCTGAGAACACAGGGAAGCCAGGCATCGGTGCTCAGGAGAGCCTGACACCGGATTCTGCCCACGTGGCCTGTCCCAGCCCCGCGGGATCACCATCCATCCTGAAATGGAGACGGGGCCCCAGGAGGCGGGTCTGGGTCTAGGAGAGAGGGTGTGAGGATGGAGAAGGCTCCTGGATGTGGGGGTAAAGGCTCGGCCCTCTGAAGTCTGCTCTTCTGTTCGGGCTGGGGCCCTGCTCCCACTTCCTCCTGCCCACTCTGCTCGGCTTCTCTCCCAGCTGACTGGGGGGCCCACGTTCTCCTGCAGGCTCACTGCCCTGGGCACATGGGGTGTCAGGCAGGCGGCAGGCCTGTAGTTCAAAGCATGGTGCCCTTGGGTCCGGTGGGCTCTCAGGGCTCCCGCAAGGGGGCGGGGATCCGCGCCTCAGGGCCCTGGGCAGGCACCTGTGTCTGGGGACGGCCCAGGTTTCCACATGCGGCACACGTGGCATGTTTGGTCCATGTGTGCGGTGTGTGGATGTACGTGTACTTAAGCACATACAGTCTAGACATGTGATACAGATACACGCACAGTAGGTGCAGATGAGAATTGTGGTTCTTACTATGGATGAGAATTGACAAGTGAAAGTCACGGCTCTGGAACAGATACTATTATCTAGTCATCAACGCAAGGGATCCGCAGCTCCCCTGCCACTGCTCAGCCTCTTCAGGAAAAGGTAAGTCTTTCGAACAGACCGTCCCCGAGGTCAGGCTGGTTGTCAGCGAGTCGCCGAGGGAAGGTGTGTTGCTCTCTGCCCCTTCACGGTCACCAGGAGGCAGGTCCCCTCCAGCATCTTTGCTGGGACTGCAGCCTTTGTGTGCGAGGGTGGGTGAGGGCCCTCCAGGGTAAGGACAGAGGGGTCCAACCACCCGACAACACAGGGACCCTAAGAATGCAAATCGGCCCCGTGCGGGAATCCTGGGGGCCCCCGGACGGGGCTGTCAGGCTGAGCAGTCCCCGGCCCCCACTTCCTCAGCGAACTCGGGGAGTCAGAGGCTGGGTGTGAGAGACACACTCTCAGGAGGGCAGAGGGCGAATCCCAAGTCCTGTCAGGAGTCAAGGTGAGGACACAGGAGACTGAGGCCCGCAGGGAATCCACCTCCGGCCCCCCCCGACAGCCCTCGGAAACCCCTGGGCTCAGGGTCCAGATGTGACGGGCACTGATGCCCCACCCTTGGGAGGTGAGAGAGGTGAGGGCCTGGGTGAGGGAGGCCGGCTTCAGGTCTGCAGAGGGAAGGAGCCCAGCGTTGCCAGGAGTCAAGGTAGAACCGTGTGTGGGGACTCGGTTTGCAGGCATCCAGGTCGGTTCTGCGGTCACCCCTGGGAGACCCAAGGCAGGGTTGCAAGGATCAGATCCCCACCCCCTCATCCCCGCTTCCCTCTCTGGTGTCCTGGCTCTGGAGGGTCCGAGTCCAAGGGGACCAAGCTCAGGTGGGCAGAGGGAGGCACCCAGGCCCAGCCGGGAGCCCAGGTGAGGAGCAGAGGGAGGGCTGAGGGAACCCATGGAATCCATCTCAGCCCCTGGCGTGCACAGTCCTGGGAAGCCCTGGGCCTGGTGGCCTGATGTGAGTCCAGAGGCTCCCCTGGGGGTCTCAGGGCAGTAAGGGCCTTGGTGTGAGGGTGTGGGCTCGGGTCAACAAGGGGGCGTCCCAGGACCTGCCGGGGCTCAAGCTGAGGACGCTGAGGGAGGACCGAAGGGGCCCCACAGATCCCCGCCCCTGCTGCCAGCCCTGGGAGGGCCTGGGTGGGATGAGCACTCGTGGGGTCCTGACTTCCTGACATCCGGGTCTCGGAGGGACTGGGGTCCTGGGATGAGGGGCGGGGCCTCGGGTGGCCAGAGGGGAGACCACATGCCGCCTGAGTCAAGGTGAGGACCCCGAGGGAGAACGGAGGGATCCTGCACCCGGGACAGCGTTGCACCTTGGAGACCATAGGGCAAGGTGACCACTGGCGGCATTTCCTGACATCCGGGTCTCTGAGGGACTGGGGTCCTGGGATGAGGGGTGGGTCCTCGGGTGGCCAGAGGCTAGACGACATGACGCCTAAGTGACGACCCTGAGGGAGAACTGAGGGGACCCTGAACTCGGAAAAGTGGTCATCCAACACAAAGGGGCCCTTGCTAGCTGCTGTCCGGAGGCCCGAGGGCAGGACAGGCCCACGTGTCGTGTCATGACCGCGGCATCCTGGTCTCAGAGAGACCTGGCACTTAGTGTGTGATGGGGGGGGGGAACCCTCAGATCTGCAGAGGAGAGAATCCCAGGTCCCACTGGGAGTGAAGGTGACGACCGCGAGCCAGCAGTGAGGGACCCTGGACCCGAAAACACAGTCGGTCCTGGGACGTGATAGGGCGGCATCACCTCAGGCAGCATTTCCTGACATCCGGGTCTCTGAGGGACTGGGGTCCTGGTTTGAGGGGCGGGGCCTCGGGTGGGCTGAGGAGAGAATCCCAGGTCCTGCCGGGCGTCAAGGTGAGGACCCTGGGGGAGGACTGAGGGGGCCAGAGACCCCAGAACACAGTGGGTCCCGGGAGGTCATGGGGCGGCATCACCTCAGGCAGCATTTCCTGACATCCGGGTCTCAGAGGGACTGGGGACCGGGTTTGAGGGGCGGGGCCTCGGGTGCGCTGAGGAGAGAATCCCGGTTCCTGCCGGGCGTCAAGGCGAGGGCCCTGAGGAAGGACTGGGGACACCCTGGACTCCAGAATCGAGGGGACCCCAAGATATCTACCCCGGCAGGCAGCCCTCGGAGGCCTCAGGCCGGACGAGCCCATGGCAGCGTGCCGGGACTTCCGCGTCCGGGCCTCGGAGGGACTGGGGCGCTGGTGTGGGGAGCGAAGCCTCAGGTTGGGAAACGCGGGGCTGAGGGCCTGTCAGGACAGTAAGCAAGGACTGTGAGGGAGGACTGCGGGACCCTGGACCCCAGTACAGAGTCGGTCCTGGGAGATCATAGGGTGGCATGACCACAGGCACATTTCCTGACATCCGCGTCTCAGAGGGACTGGGGACCGGGTTTGAGGGGCGGGGCCTCAGATGGGCTGAGGTGGGAATCCCCGTTCCTGCCTGGCGCCACGGTGAGGATCCTGAGGGAGGACTGAGGGGACCAGAGACCCCAGATCAGTGGGGACCCGCCGAACCGATCCTGCCCCTGCTTTTCTCCCTGGGAGGCCCCAGGGCGAGATGAGCACACGTTGGTGTCTCGACTTCCCCATCCGGGTCTCAGAGAGACTGGGGCCTTAATATAAGGAGGGGGACCTCAGGTATGCAGAGGAGGGTATCCCCGGTCCCCCCGGTAGTCAAGGTGAGGACCCTGAGGGAGGACTAAGAGACCCTGCACCCCGGAACAGAGTCGGCCATGGGGGGCTAGAGGGCAGGATGGCCAAAGGCAGCATTTCCTGACATCGCGGTCTCAGAGGGGACAGGGATCCTGGTATGAGGGGGCGGGGCGTCAGATGGGCAGAGGACAGAATCCTAAATTACCAGGAGGCAATGTGAGGACCGTGAGGGAGCCTTTGCCCTTGTGCTGGGTCTTGGAGGCCCCAGAGCAGGGTGACCAGGTGAGATGCTTTCTGACCTCTTAACTCAGAGGTCCTTGGGAGGTGAAGTCCCTGGTCTGAGGAGTGTGGCTCAGATGTGCAGAGGGTGGTCTCCCCGGAACCCCCAGTAGGACTGGGCAGACCCCCTCCCCAGGTAGAGGGGGCCTCAACAGAAACTTGCTCCTCTGCTCCTTCCTGGGAGGCCCGGGTGTGAGTCAGGAGGCATCACCTCCCCACTTTATCCTCAAACTCAGTGCGATGGTGGTGTCGGCCTGCAGGGGACAACCTCATGTTAGCTGAGGGGAGGGTTCCAGGACTTGCTGGGAGTAAATGTGAATATCTTGATACTGAGAGTAGAGAGTGAGCCCACAGAATCCGGCCCTGCCCCCTGTCATCCCTGAAGTCCCTGGGCAGGAGTGGCCAGTGGTGCTGCCCCCTCACCTCTGCCCCAGGCTCTCAGGGAATTCAGACCTAGTTCTGAGGTTGGCAGAAGGAGCCACAACCGGTCAGCAGCAGAAGGACTCACAGGATGTGCCAGGACTCAGGAGAAGGACCCTTTGGGTGGATGCAGGGCGTGAGGAGACCCTCACCCCAAAAGAGATGGGAACTTACAGTGTCCGGCTTGAGCTGTTTCAGCCCTAGGAGTCCCCGGTCAGGTCTGGCCGGATGGGGCCTGCCATCACTTCCGTCACGTGGTTGGGGGTGGGGTATCTCAGGGTGTGAGGACCTTGGTCTGAGGGGAAACATCAGGCCAGCAGAGGGAGGAGTCCTAGGATATCCCACGTGTCAAGGCAAGGACTCTTCATGAGGACCAAATGTACCCCGCCATCTCAGGAGAGGAAGGACCCCACCGGCTCCAGCTGACCCCTGTTCCCAGCCCTGGAAGGAACAGTCAGTGGTGGCCCTAAGTGCCGTGCTCACTTCCATCCTGGGTGGGAAGGTGGGAGTCTTCAGGGAGTTGAGGTCTGGGTCTGAAGGGCAGATGTCAACTCATCATCCCAGGTGGGGGCAGGGGGGAAGAGCAGGCCCTGGCGGGAGTAAAGATGCATGGCCTCCAGGCACTGAGGGCACCTCCGCCCAGGGCAGAGGGGCCGATCCCCGCTGCCAGTGCTTCTGGGTTTTTCGGGGGGAGCTGGGGGTGGATGTTGTGTAAATGGATCCTGGGACCAATTTCCACGTAGGGGAGAGGTTCCCCAGACCAACGACAGTTCTCAGACAGCAGCAGAGTGTTCAGGAATTCAACCGCGTTCTGACACTGTCTAGCCAGAGATGGCATCGGACCCTCTGGTTCAGGCTCAGTCCTCCAAGACTGCCCTCCCCCCACCACTTCAGAAGCCCACCGCAAGGCAAGGTTCTTGCCTGTGCTGCTAAATGGCCAGCTGTAGGTTGGGGATTCCAACTCCCTCCTCCTTGGGTTTCCAACGCTGGTGACAAGTCGAGGCTGTTACGTGTCCTTCTGAAAGACCTGTCCTTCTGAAAGACCTTCAGGGGTTGCCACGCCCTCCTCCTCAGGTTTGGTTGATTTGCTAGAGTGGCTCACAGGTCTCTGACAAACATACTACTTCCTAGATCACCAGCTGAACATAAAGGGCATGAGTCACGAAGAGCCAGATGGAAGAGGTGCTAGGGCCAAGGTGTGCGGGAGCGGGGCCGACTTCCCCGCTCTCTCAGACAGCGCCACTTGCCCCAGCTCTCTACCTGCTCGCCAACCCAGAAGCTCTCCAAACCCATCCTTTTGGGGTTTGACGGAGGCTTCATTACATAAGCACGATTGGTTAAATCATTGGCCATTGGCAACTGAACTCAAATCTCCAGCCTTTCTCCCCTCCCTGGTGGTGCTGGGGAGGGGCCAAAAGATCCAAACTTTTAATCACATGATTGGCTCTTCTGGCAACCAGCCCCATTTTAGGTGCTTTGCAAACACATCTCATTCACATAAAAAACAAAAAAAGCACATTCATCACTCTCAACACTGAGGACATCCCAAGGGCTTTGGGAGCTGTGAACAAGGAACTGTGCCCAGAAACCAAAGTCAATGACCAGAGGTATCCTTGTCCTGAATCACAGCAGGAAAGGGGCCTCCTCTCCTTTCTCTCCCGCCTTTCAGGGAGGTGAGGACCTTGGTGTGAGAGGACGGGTCAGATCATCTGAAGGAACCACGCCTTGGCAACAGAGAGAAGAGTCCCGGGTCCTCCCAGGAGTCAAGGTGAGGGCCCGAGGGAAGGGTGAGGGGACCCGCACGCCCACAACAAAGATGGGACACCAAAGGAAACCTCGTTCAGCCCTAGAAACCCTGGGAAGGTCGATAAGCTTGTCCTCCCACAAGGCCACTGGGTCCCCACCTGTCACCCCGGCCCAGACTCCTGTCAGCTGCCAACACCTGTCATTATGTCCCTGGTTCAGATGAGTGAGCTCCGCCAGGCTGTGGAAGACCTTCAGGACCCAAGAGACGCCCAGGGCCTGGTGGATGTGCAGCAGCTGGAGGCTGAGCAGGAGGGGGCCGCATCCCCCCGGTCCTCCTCGTCCTCCTCGTCCTCCTCCTCCTCAGTCTCCTCTTCCTACTCTGCCGGTGCCGAGTCCCTGCGCCAAGGGGCAGAGCTTTCAATGATGGCTGACCTGGTGAGCTTCCTGCTCCTCAAGTATCGCAGGAAGCAGCCGACCACCAGGGCAGAAATGCTGAGTATCCTCAGAGCATACCAGCACCACTTCCCTGTGGTCTTCAGCCAGGCCTCTGAGTGCATGCAGCTGGTCTTTGGGGTGGATGTGAAGGAGGTGGACCCCAAGGAGCACTTGTACATCCTGGTCCCCACCCTGGGCCTCACCTGTGATGGGATGCAGGGTGATGAGCGGAGCATGCCCAAGAACGGCCTCCTGGTGATACTTCTGGGTGTCATCGTCCTGGGGGGAGAGGGGGCGCCTGAGGAAGAGGTGTGGGGAGCACTCGGTGTCATGGGGGTGCATCCTGGGAGGGAGCACTTCATCTATGGGGAGCCCAGGGAGCTCATCACCAAAGCGTGGGTGCAGGAGGGGTACCTGGAGTACCGGCAGGTGGCCGACAGCGATCCCGCTCGCCACGAGTTCCTGTGGGGGCCCCGGGCCCACGCGGAGACCAGCAAGTTGCAAGTCCTGGAGCATTTGTTTAGACTCAACAGTAAGGGTCCCATTTCCTTCCCGTCCCTGTCTGAGGAGGCCGTGAGCAATGAGGAAGAGGGGGCCTGAGCCAGACTTGCAGCCGCGCTCCTTCCAGGCCCCTGTCCAGCAGCTTCTCCTGCCGGGCAGGAAGGGAGTCCATCCTTCACTCTGTGTTTGCAGAGCGAGCGGTCAGCCTTGGAAGGAGTGAGGGCCCGGGCCAGCTCGGGGGGCACGGCGTACAGCATCTCTGGGCTCCTCCCGTCCTTTATGGTGACGTGGAAATTGATCTTTGTTTCCTGTAGGTGTTTTTCAGTGCTGTTCCTATTAATAGAAGATTTAATAAGCTTCAGTATCTAACTTTGTGAATGACATTGATCACAACGTGTGTGTGCTTATCCAGTTCAAACACAACAGTTTTCCTCTTCTGTAAAGGAGACTGAAATCTCTCTCTTTTTTTTTTTTTTTTTTCCTGTCATCCTGGATGACATAATATGGAATTGCAATTAGAATTGTTCGGGAAATGTGAGAGTAATTAGCAATAATATAGATGAGGGAAGATTTAGAACAATAAAAGTAAAAATATTAACTCGCTTCTTATCCCTTCTTGTTTGTCATTTTATACGTGTAATATCCCTATGTTTAATTGGATTTCCACGGGTTATTTAAGAAAGTAGGAGAAAATCAGTCTGAATCAACAGGATCCCCGCTCACCGTCTCACTTCATCCGCACACATTCACCGAGCCTCTGCTCTCCGGAGGGCTCTGTGTTAGTGGGGACACTAGGAAAAGCAAGACACACCCCACACCTAGAAGGACAGGCTAGGAGCCCAGTCACATCAGGAAGATGGTGACATGTCCCTGAAGTCCCACAGAACAAGGGAAAGAAGCGGCGAGGCGGAGGGGGTCCGGGAGAGAGCACCCAAGTGCAAGTGCGCAGAGCCAGGGCAGGTGGGGGCTTTGGGAAGCTGGGCTTCCTTCTGTGGGAGGTGACGGTAATGAAGCTGGGTGGTGGCGGCGGCCAGACTTGAAGAAGGCGTGTTTTGGGTTTCAGAAGCCACAGTTCGGATGGAAGGGCGGCTGGGAGGGGGCAAAGGTTGTTCCTTGACTCCCTTCCTAGGAGCTCGGTGTTGAGTCCAGCTGGGAACGCTCCCCCACCCCTCAGTGTAACCTAGCCTCTAATCGGGAGAATTTACTTAGTTCCATTTACGAGGCATGCTTTTTGGCTGATTAGCTCTTCCACATCCTACTGAGCTGCGTGTTCTCTAACATGACCTGGATAACAAACCAACCAGCCAAGTCCCAGAGGAGGGAGTGGAAGGGTCTGGGGCCAAAGAAAATCAGAAGCAACTGCCAATCATCGCGGTTCCAACAGGCAGCGCGCCCCGCGCGAGGTGCTTGGCGCACATCGCACGCACCCCTGCAGTCCTGCGGGCCGGGCCTCCTCACACCCGCCCACTGCACAGATGAAGACCCTGGGGTCGTGGGGCTCGGGAACCTTCCCAGGATCACGTGCTAGTAAGTGACGGGGTGGGGCCGAGACCCCTGGTCTGAATTCATCTAGAGCCCACGCTGCGCCCACCCATCGCAGCCTGCGGCCCGCCTCCTGACCCAGAGTCCACTTGTCTCCTCAGTGTCCTCATGGAGTCTGTCGGGTGACAGAAAGTAGGATCCTGAGGCCCAGGTAGTAAAAGCTGGACCAAGAAAGGAAGGTGACTGTGACAATCAAAGCCAGGGTGAGGACTGTCTGCGGTTTCTTGAGAGCTGACCCTGCCAGGTGGTGGCACTGCTGTCCAGTCCCAGCCCTTATCCCACACGACAGCACCCTGCCCTGGTCTCCTCCTTCCTCGGGGCCCTCCTGGCCAACTCGAACCTGACCTGCTGACTTGGTCATCACGGGGGGTGGGGGTGTGGAGAGAGAGAGAGGGAGAGACAGAGACAGAGAGAGAGAGAGACACAGAGAGACGGAGACAGACAGAGACAGAGACAGAGAGACAGTCACGGAGACAGACACAGGGACAGAGCGAGAGCCAGAGCGCGAGACTGGGCTTGAGACTGGGATTGGGATTGTGGTTGACTGCGTCTGGAAGGCCACATTCCTTATGGGATAACATCCCTAACGTAGACTTTTCAGAAGCTGGAGAAAAGGTAACACTAGGGAACATCCTGACACCGTCTCCCCGACC
Organism: Camelus bactrianus; assembly: GCF_048773025.1. Taxonomy (NCBI): domain Eukaryota; kingdom Metazoa; phylum Chordata; class Mammalia; order Artiodactyla; family Camelidae; genus Camelus; species Camelus bactrianus. The sequence goes on along the minus strand of NC_133575.1, from coordinate 113,512,390 downwards.
CCAGTGGGGGAGGGGTGCGGCTGTAACAGAGCTTGCCTGGGGCTCCTTTGGAAAGTGCATTGCACCCGACGGCCCCTGTGCCATTTGAGCTTCTAAGGATGGCTTTCCCGGGTCTCCTTGGCCTTGGACAACTACGAAATGAGTCATCACTGGACAAGGAAGACTCCCCTTTGCTGCTGTCCCTGCGGGGTGCAGGTGGCTTCCGGGCAGACACAAGGCCCCCAGTCTGGGCTGAGGCCGTGGGCTCGGGCGTCCGCAGTGGACCACAGGCCGGCTCTACTTCTCCGTCGGGCGGATCCTAGGCCCACGACTCCACCTTCCCCGGCCCGGCCCGGGCCTTCCCTGCCACCTGCCCCGGGTCAGACGGGAAGAGTCCACGGCGCTGCACCGCAGAGCGCTCAGCACCGCCAAGGGAATGCAGGCGCCCTCCCACCTGCTCGAGCTGTCGCAGTGACCGTGCACAGCTGCTTTCAAGGACACTAAAGCCAGCTCCTGGGGGACATACAAATTTGTTCGTTCCAAGATAGGCTGGGGACCCCGTTCACATCCTAGTCTGCTGTCCTCAAGGACCTCTTTCCTGGTCTGGAGGGGGAGGCAGATACACCCAAGGTCTCAGGGAGACAGGAGCACCCCATCTTGGGACTGGACATGCAAGGCGGGCTGTGGGAGCCTTGGGAGGGAGCCTGGGACCGGAGGAAGCCCTGACTGCCGAGGTGGCCTGGAAGCCGGGCCGGCCTTGAAGCCGGGCCCCAACATGCAGAGCGGCCTCTGGATAGAGACGGGCATCGCCACCCGACGAGGCAGCTTGAGGACACGCCCAGACAGGGGAGTTCTTGGCGGGTCCCAGAGCAGCTGGGGACTGGGTGCGGGTCTGGCCCAGGGCCCATGGATGGTGACGGAGAGCGCTTGGGTGGTCCTCTGGGCTGGCGGACACCAGGGGCTAAGGCAGGTGCAGCGGCCGGCGGGCCAGGCTGGGAAAGGCAGGCCTTGGACGTCGTGAGGGCTGGTATCGAGTAACAAGTGTCCTGAGCCGTGGCTGAGAGCGACCCCTGGGGCGCTACACGTAGCCACGGCCCAGCCGGCCCCCCCCGGGGGGGGGCAGGGGTGCGTGGGAGGGAGGGAGGCAGACCTGTGAGGGGGCAGGCCCACCAGACCCAGGGTGTGAGGGAGGGCTGGAAGGAGCGGGCGGCAGGCGAGGCCACAGGGCTGGGATCGGCCCACCGATGTCCCAGCCTTTGGGCCCCCTTCTGAGACGCCCCCATGGCCTCCACTGAAGTTCGAACTCTAAGGACACGTCCCTGCAGGAGGGAGTGACCCGAACAAGTGCTCTGTAAACCTGTTTAGAGGCACAAAGACCTGAGCCCAAGCTCTAGTCTCGGCCTAGGAGCTCCACGAAGGCTGACAGTCCTCAGACTCGAGGGCCCCTTGGGAGAATCTCTTTCGAACCCCTTGCCCTCCCCTTCTGGAACAGGGAGTGGCCCTCAGAGAGGACAGACGCCTCTCCTTAGCGGCAGAGCTGGGATGAGGACCTAGGAGCCTGGCAGACGGGCCTTTCCAGGTCCCATTGTCTCTCCCTGTGCAGTGACTAGGAAGAACAGCCACCACAGCGGCTACAGAACACGTGTCCCCCCAGACCACTGTCCTGTCTGTCCTGCCATCCGTGGTGAAGACGGCTCTCGGGCGGGATTTGTCCCATCCCACACCCAGAGCCTCATCTATTTTCAGTCACACGTGGACGGGCTTTCCGTTGGTCACGTCCAGCTCAACAAGTAGGAATTGTCCTTGGGAGTGAGTCTGTAGAGTAGGCCCCTTGAGAAGTACCGCACCCAGAGCAGGCAAAATTATTCAGTGTACCTGCCACCGAGGTGACGGCGGGACGGGGACCCAGGGCTGGGGGTGGGGCTGGCTCGGGGAAGGCCAGCAGGGCAGGCCTGGGAGCAGACCAGGGAAATGCTTGCTCTCAACACATCAGAATACATGCTGAACCCCCAGATCAAGGACTGCAAAGGGGAAGAAGCAGGGCAGAGCCGAGTTGGAAGCAGAAGGCCAGCAATCTGGCAGGGCAGGAGCCTAACCCCCCCCAGTGACAGAGGGAAGAGGGCCTTAGAGCAGCCTCAGGGGAGGCTGAATCCGAGGTCTGAGGGAGGTGCTCTGGCGCGGACTAAGGCCGGTGTTCTGAAAGTGAGTGCTCTCGGGCCACGAGGAGTTTCTATGGCAAGAAATGGACACTAAAGAGGATCCCATGTGCTCTGGAGAGGGGTGGGGCTGCGGACAGCGGAGCTCAAAAGGAGGCTCCAAAGCACAGGGGAGGATGCGGCCATCCACTCACGCGGCACGGGGGGAACCCTATGTGCCAGGTGCTTTGGTGACACTGAAGTGGGACGTGGGGAGTGCCCCCACACGCTCCCACACACAGCCCCACTCTGGGGACAGCTCGACCCAGGGGCAGGAGAACGGAACACTTCCTTACGGCCCATCAGAGCTGGACCGACCAGCCAGCAGGAACAGCTGGAAGAGACCAAGGCAGGAGCTGGTGGCGGGGTGGGGGTAGGGGGCGCTGCCAGCCAGCCCGGGCCAACCAGCCCACTCGGACCACCACTTCCGGGAGGTGCAGTCGCCCGGGGCCCATCTCACCCCTGCCGCCTTGGTGGTAGCCAAGCCAGGGCCAGCCAGGGCCTGGCCCTTGAACAAATCGGAGGCTGGCAACAGGCCTCCCCAACCTTTGGGGATGGAAACAGGATCATGTCTGTCCGCCCACTCAGGGCCTGGCCCCTGGGAAAAAGGTGCCTGGCAGCAGATGGGAGCCTTCTCCCGGGAACTTGAACATACCTTCCTACACTTTTAGAAAACAGAGAAGCTGGGGGCTCTGTACCCCTCGCCTCCCCTCCCCTCCCCTCCCCTCCCCTCCCCTCGGCCAGGGCTCCCTGTCCAGACCAACTCTGTGACCTCACGTGACACATAAAGAGGACGATGACCAAAGTCGCTGGTTGCCCTGCTACCGAGATTCTAGAATTCTGCGGACACTATTTACTGGGCGTCCCTGCTCAGATTGAAGGCACTTCTGCCCTGAGAGCTCAGTGATCTGGTCTCAGGGAGAGCGTGTGCCTGGTCTAGACTAGCTGCATGGCGAGTCAGAGCCCCGACGAGGAATATACGGCCACGGCGGCCCCCGCAGCTGATGGAGAGCCCCCAGCGGGGGCCCCATCGGGTTCATCCCCGGATCCAAAGGTGGATTCGAGGGAGATTTTGGAGAGGCCCGGCGACCAGGCCGAGAGCCAAGATCCAGGCTCCCAAGACAACCAGCCACCACAGGACCCAAACCCAGGTCCCGCCAACGTGGACGGAACCCATGGTGTTCTTGGGCTCTCCTTCCCGAGAAAGCTCTGGATGATAGTGGAGGACGAGGCCTTCACGTCCGTGCGCTGGAACGACAAGGGAGACATGCTGATCATCGAGGAAGACCTTTTCCAGCGGGAGGTTCTTCGCCGGCGCGGCGCAGACAGGATCTTTGAAACAGACAGCTTGAAGAGCTTCATCCGCCAACTGAACCTCTATGGGTTCAGGAAAATACACCTGCCCGGCACTCTGGGTCGCTCTCCGGGGAAGAAAAGGCTGATGGTAACGTAGACAGCCCTTCCGTCTCCCGAGTTCTCTGTTCCTGGAACAGCTTCCTAGTCCTGAGCGGATGAGTGATGTGCTGGGCGGGGTTCATTCCCGAGGGGGACTTTTTTCCTGTGAGCCAGTACTGAATGAAGGCTGAGGCAGTCCGGCGTGTCATGGAAGGCTCGCCCCTTAGAGATGCCCTGCGGGTGTGACCGAAGACCCAGGGGCCACTTCACGTCAGGGAGCTAGAGTGACACCTCAGCCCAGGCACCACGTAGCTTTAGTGAGCGCACACTCCAGGGCGAAACAAAACTTGCCAGGAATTTAAAAAGACCTTTTCTCCACAGTCAAACAAGACCTTTATGACGGAGGTGGGCGGGGAGGAGTGAATATTTCCCCCGAAATGACGAGAATGATTCTTGTCCTTTCAGATCTACCACAACTGCAACTTTCAGAGAGAGAAGCCCCTGCTGATCGAGAACATGCGGAGAAAAGGTGACCCGAGAGCAACTGCTCGGCCCGCTTCCAGCACAACCACCCCAAAGAGAAAGAAGCAAGCCGTCCCACCTATGAGATGCACCCAATTTTTCCATCAGAATGACTCCACCAATGATGCCGACAGGAAGACCCAGAGGGAAGCCCCCCGTGCTCAGGTGCCCAGCGGCTTCCGGGCCTTCGTGCTCCCTGGCGTCTTGTCTGCCGGCCGGGTGGCCAGGTTGGTGGTAGTGCAGCGTCCCTCCAGCGAGCAGGGCGGCCCGAGTGGGGAGGGCACCTCCAGGAATGTCACGCTAGTGCCCCCGGCTACTGCCGGAAGGGACGGTGCAGGGGAGCTGCCCAGAAGCCCCCCCGTTTGCCCCGATCCCAGCTCGGTGGTGTCCACGTGCAACACGGGTTACTGCATGCTGCTCGCGGCCCTTCTGCTCATGGCCCCCAACCAGGAGGCCCGAGGCCGATGAAGAGCCCGAGGGCTCTTCAGATTACAAGTGTGCTCTCTGCGAACAGTTCCAGAACAACCCAAAGCGCTGAGCTCACAGACCACTAGAGACACACGAAGAGCACCGTCCTGTAACCATGAACATTTTGGGCTTTAATAAAGAAAAGCAAAACTCCCCGGGACTAAATAAACAATCTGCGAGACCCGCGGGTCCGTGTTCTTTCTCGCGTTCGATTCCGCACACCTCTCACCAGATAAGCCCGCGGAGGCTGGAGACCCCGGCCGGGGGCAGGCTTTGGTCCCCATCGGCCTCTTGCATCTGAAGCTGTGGCATCTCGGACACCCGCCCAAGGAGGTGGGGAGCGAGCACTGAGGCGAGCCCAGGAAGGTCTGGTCCGCTGGGCCGGGCCTGCCCGTCAGGGGACAGACAGCCTGGCTTCTGACCTCGGGGGTGTCTCCCCCCCATTACTCATGCATCGCGGAGCAGGAGGGTCTTCCTCCTGGGTCCCCCAAGGATGCCAGAAGTTTCTGATCAGCAGCTCAGCGTCTCCAGCTCACGATCCAGGGGCCCCCCACGGAGGCCCGCCGAAAAGTAGGGCCACCCCCTCCACCAAGGGCTGAGAGCACTGCAGCCTGGCTCCGAAGAGACGGGGGGTTGCAGTCAAACGCCTGGGGGGAGGCCCGTCACCCTCGAAGGTAGCAACCACTGGAAACCCTACTCTCAATTGACCAACCCCTCCCCCCCCAACAAATGTATAAAAGATCTCCCACCCAGCGAACACCAGCACTGCTCACTTCCATCAGGGCTGTAGTTAGGACCCTTTCTTGGGACGTGAAGCGGCCGTGCGGCACGTCTAACACACCGGCTCCGTGAGCCAAGGGACACTTTACAACAGGGCGAGAGTCATCTGCGAGGCAGACGGTGCTCTTTCTGAGTCCGACGTCCTCTTGCCCGGGAGTCAGGCCGTCGCTGGCTGGTGACTCCCTGGCAAGCACTCAGCGCCCGCTCCAGCCGTCCCACATCGTCTCCTGGATGCTCTTCAGACCCTCTAGGGGTTTTGACCAGAACAAAGGCGGGGAGAACACTCACCAGCTCTCTCAAAACACATTTCTCTACACAATCCAGAATCAGCAGGGCCAGAATGAGCAGCGGCCTGCAAGGCCGCTTCCCCTTGTCCTAGAGGTCCAAAGTCCTTGAGACTCTGTCACCGAGCCCAGGGAGGCATCTCCCTGCAGGGGTCCCGCTCCCCCGTCCCCGCGTCCCGGTGGACACATCTGTTTCCGGGAACAGCACAGAGTGGGGAGCGCCCTCCAGGGCGGCGCCGATTCAGAGCGAACCAGGGGAGCACGTCCAGGGCGTGACGGCGAGCTGACCGTGCCACGGTTTAGCTTGGTCTCTCGGTCACCTCCTCTCAAGAGCCCACGCTGCTCAGGCCTCTTGCCCAAAGGGGACCAGGTGCTTGGGGACGTCTACCTGGAAGATGCCCTTCCCGCCTCTCCTGGGCACGGGCTCCAGTAACCACCGGGGGTTGGAGAGCGTGGTCAGGTACTTCTGCTGCAGGTTGGTCAGGACGGCTCGATTCTCCAGTTCCACAACCTCCTCGGGACCTAAGTTTTCTGGGCACAGCAAAGTGTCCCCAACGTCAACGAGCCCTGTGCACAAAGAGAGAAGCACACAGATGTCTTCCCTTCCATAAACCAGGCCTGCCCCTAAGAGAACATGGTTATTCAAGGTCACAACCACTAGAGACGGAGGCGATATCAGCACGTGGACCCAGGGTCAACTGGGTCGCGCTGGCTGAGCACTTCCGAGGAACCGACGTCCCTCTTCAGGGCACTTGGGGCGAGGCCGAGGGAGTGACCCCACCCACGTCAGTGCTGAAGGCCGCAAGTCACGATCAGAAGGGGACCCTATGGGCAATCAGGTCCCCAGGCAATCCGCCAGGTGACAGGTGCTGATGCAGGACCACAACCCATGAGGGTTTAGGGGACTGGCTCAGGTGGCTGCAGCGTTAGGGGACTGGCGCAGGAGGCCGCGGGCAGCAGGGGTGGCCCAGGCGTAGGAAGCCTGGAGGGCAGCCTGAGTCCACAGACCCCTGACCTGCTCTGGGTGCTGCGCTGTTCATCACAGTCTCTGCGGTGCGCCCACACATGTGCACTGGCACGCTCACGCTCACACACACACACATGGAAATGGCACACGCAGTCCTGGACCCTCCTCTGCCTCTTAGAGCCCAATGGGAACTGAGGCCCCGAGCAGCGGTGAGGGAACTTCGGCCCGCCAACCGCCAGCCCGTGGACTCTGGCTGCCCCTCTGAAGGTGTCTTGCTCCAAGAAACCGCAGCCCACACACCAAGGTATTTGAAAGAAAACAAGTCACAGAGGCCCTGCGGGAGAGCCTGGGGGCCGCCCTCGGAGGCTCCGGAGCAGGGCTGGGCACACCACCACTTGCCAGCTATGACTCCGCGGCCAAACTTCTCCCCATCCTGAAGCAAGGCCTGGATCTGGGCAGGGGTCATCCCCAGCCTCTCCACCAGCAGTTCCCTCCAGGCAGTGTCCTCCCAGTCCCTGTGTGCGATGTGCATGGCCAGGGTCCGGTGCCGGTGGCCGCTCAGCAGGGGACGCCAACGCGTCTCCAGGGTCTTGACCCCGTTCAGGACGAAACCTGCATAAGGCTGCCGGAAGGAGAGGCAGCTGAACTTCATCTCCTGCAGCTCCCCTGACCTCACGTTGCTGGGGAAACACAGAAGCAAGTGTCAGTAAGCCAGAGGCGCCGGCCCTCTGAGCTCACGGCCCGTGGACCTGACCTCCCCACAATGTGCCCCGGTGCCCTGACCCTCCACTGACCTGGACGGTGGGGGATCAGAGGGCGCTGGCTCCTTCCCTGTGTTCACGCAGTCAGCTCACAGGCCCAAAGGAGGAGCTTGGTCACTCGGAGGATCTGTCCATCAGATGGAGTCTGCGGGGGCTCACAAAGGAGGGTGGGCACAGGGAGAGAAAGGCGTGTGGTCAGTTCTACAACAGAGGTCCCCGAGCCCGGGGAGCACAGAGCAGGTAGAGAGGGCCCCTCGGCTTCACAGCCGTGTGGCCAGGCTCTGGTCCTCTCCCAGCACAGACAGGGACAGTCCTGGGCTTTGCTTCTCTCCCCACCCCCGCCCACCCCCCGCAGCTCCCCGGCCCCAGCATTCCCAGTGCCCTGCAGATGCCCCATTACCACCCTTACCCCTGGGCTGCGGAGCGCAAATCCTTGCTACCAACCTCAGCCCAGCCCTGGGACGCCCTGGATCTCAGGTGTCTCCTCCACACGCCTCTGGGTGCCACCTCCTTCACCCCTTCCGGCACCCCTGCCCTCCACTGTCCACAGATGCCCCCGCCTGGAGCCCAGAGAACCGACAAATGAGAGCAGGAACCACCGGCACTGGTGTAAGCTCCGTCTCCATGCCGGGCCCTGGCACGACCACCATCCACATCCAGGAATCAGAGATATCGATCCTCCAATATCCCAGTTGGGGGCAGTGCTACCGTCACCCCACTCCACAGCTGAGAAGGAGGCGCCGAGGTAGAAAGAGATGGCACGTGACTCCAGAGGGCCTGACCGCATGCACCGCGTCCTCGCCTCCTTGTACCTGGAGGGGAGGATGGCTCCGCCTCCCTGAGGACACAGCTGTGCGGCAGGAGGAGCAGGGCCCCAGGCCCGAACCTCAGCTGGGTCTCGGCACCTGGCGGAGCCCCAGTTTCCACGTGGCTGTGAGGACGGGGCACATGGCCCCAAAGGCACCCAGCCCAGTCCCTTCTAGGGCTTTGCTTCTCCAAGCGGAACAGGGGCCCACGAGGCCCCACATGCTCTGGCTCCTTCCCTGGCTGCCTGCTCTCCTCTCCCCTTTATTTACCCCCTGCAGCCATGAGGGCCTCCCTTCCAGGCCTGGAACATTCCTAGTGTGTTCCTACTCAGTGACTTGGTGGGTTATTATGGGGTACACTGCGTTCCCCGCAAATTCATGTGTTGACGTCCCAATGTCAGGTACCCCAGAGCATGACCTTACAGATAACAGAAAGGGCTTTACAAAGGTCATCATGTTAAAATGACTTCCTCAGGGTAGACCCTCATCTCATAGGCCTGGTGTCCTTATAAAAAGGAGAAATTTAGAGGCAGGCACACACACAGGAGAACTCCACGTGAAGACGAGGCGGGGCTCTACAAGCCAAGGGAGGCCAGCGACTGCCAGCCAACCCCCGGAAGTGCGGGAGGCACGGGACAGATCCTCCCACAGCCCTCAGGAGGGCCAAAAATCGGCCGCCACCTTGATCTCAGGCTTCTAGCCTCCGGAACTGAGAGGGGAGGCATTTTTGCTGTGTAAGCCACCCAGACGGTGGGCCTCTGACACGACTGCCCAGGACAATGGACACCGAGGGTGGGTAACTGTAAAGGGAAGAAGGGGGCGGAGTGCCCTCCTGTTGATGCAGAGGGTACCTGCTTGGCCGCCTCAGGAGGAAATGCTCTTCCACTTGGCTCAGCTTCCTCACCTGCAGGGGACGAGAGAGATAAGGAGAGAAGGTCATCAGCTAGAAGACAGCAACATGAACCACAGTGTCTTCTCCTCAGCAGGGACTGGAGACCACCGGGACCCAGAAGGGCCCGACTGAGGAGAAACACACATGGCATCTCACTCGGGGCTGCTTCTGCTCTTCAGGGCAGTGGGTCTCTCGTCCCCCCGCTGGGTCAGGGTCCCCACGATGCCTCAAGCCCGCAGCAGAGAAAATCACTTCACCTAAGTAGATCATGTTCTCACCGCCCAGCAGACCCTAGATCCAACAGGAGAAGTCGACACCTGAAGGATTTGGGGGCCCCACAACACGTTCCCCTCCATGGAATCCCGGGTGTGCCTTTCCACCGGGAGGGGATGGGAAAGGGCGGCCTCGGCTGCCATGCCGCTCCCAGCCCCACAGCCCGGAAACCAGTGCCCCGAGGAGGTACCATCGGAGGACACGGCGAGTCTCGGCTCCCTCCGGGGCTGGGCGGGATGGGTCCTGGCTCCGTGAGGGCGGCGCGAGTCGCGGGGACTCTGGGACGGCCCGGCGGCGGCCACGCGGCTGGACGGTCTTCCCCGTCCTGGGGACTCCGAAGTACTGACAGGGGACTCCGAAGTACTGACAGGGGACAGCGCCAGCTGGCCCTAACCGCGCTCCGTTCGCAGACTCGCTGACGCCCCTTATTTCCGGGTGTACGGAAGCACGTACCACGTACGCACGCAGCACGCAGGTACGCAGTTACGTAACACGCGCTTAGGAACAAGGACTCGTTCCCACGTAGGCCCCGCCGCTAGGAGGCGCTGTTGGAGCCGCCAGGCCCTGTGGCCCGCGGGACGACCAGGCCTGAAGGAGGTTCGCAATCCAAGGCCGGGAGCGGCACCGGAGGAGGTCAAGGAGGTGGGCGGGGCGGAGAAGGGGCGAGGAGGGGCGAGCCGAGGGGCGGAGCTGCGGGGAGGAGGCGGGGCTGGGAGGAGCTGGGGGAGGAGTATCAGGGGCCGACCTGTGGTAAAGAGCTGGGGAGGAGGAGTTGCGGGAGGGGGAGGCGGAGCCTCGAGAAAGCGACAAGGGAGAAGCCGGGGCGGAGCTGTGAGGAAGCTTGGCGAGGAGGAGCTGTGGGAGGAGATGGGGAGAAGCAGGGCGGAGCTGCGAGGAAGGAGGCGGAGCTGCGGGGAAGGAACTTGGGTTGGAGGAGTTAAGGGAGGCGCCTGTGGGGCAGGTGTTTGAGGAGAGCTGGGTGAAGAGGCAGGCAGAGCCGGGGAGGAGCAGGGCGGGGCTTCCAGGAGGAGGAGCAGCTGAGGGAGGAGAAGGGTGGAGCTGCGGAGGAGTGGGGCGGAGCTGAGGAAACGCTGGGACGCAGTGGGCTGGAGCTGGGAGGAGCTGGGGGAGCAGTTTCTGGGACTGAGACGTGGGAAAGAACTGTGTGAGGAGGCGCTCCTGGAAGAGGCGGCAGAGCCGGGGAGGAGCAGGGCGGAGCTTTCAGGGGGAGGAGCAGCTGAGGGCGGAGCCGAGTGGAGCTGGGGAGGAGTGGAGCGGAGCTGACAGGGATGGAGCTGTGGGTCTTGGGAACCCATGGAGGGTGGGCGGGGACAGGCAGTGCCCTTTTGAGTCTCTTGACATAGGCGTCCAGTCCAGGCCGCAGCAGTCGGCCAGAGTCGCAGTGGCAGCCCCCAGCGTTGTCAGCGACCTCATCGGACCGTCGGAATGGACCTCAGACGACAGGGAGGCGGAGAGAGGGCGGAGCCTCTGGGCTGAGTCCTGCATCTCAGGGCTGAATGCTCAGGCCAGTTCCCCTCCTCCAGGCCGCCCTGGGACTGCTGGCCAAGTCCTGAGGTACAGTCTTGGTCTGGCCTTTCTGCAGGTGAGAAGGAAAATCCCCACACTGTTTCCTGCTGCTCCGCGGACCTGGGGTCCCACACAAAGCCAGCTTCCCTGTCAGAGCCCTTTTCTGTCCTCTTCCTCTCCCCTGGGGGCTCAAGCCACTCGATGCCACCCGCCTGGCTCTGCTCCTTTGGTTCCCTTACCGTCGCCCTCCCTCCCTGTTTCTTTGATGACCAAGTCCTGTGTCCCTGCCTCCCAAGTGACCGATCAGAATAAATGCTTCTCTTCCTGTCCCCACTGCCCCTTCCGGAGTTCAGGCCTCATGGCCGGGGCCTGTGCTATTACCTGAGCCCCCCACCGGCCTGGACGCCTCCTGTCTCTCCTCCTCCAGGGGCTGCTCCACACGTGTCTAACTGCACATGTGTCCTTGTCAGCCCCAGACTGAAAACCCTGCCAAGTCCTCTCTTGTTTAAGCTCCAACACCTCGGGGCCCAGGTAGGGCCTTCCAGTGGCCCCAGCTCTCCCTCCTGGCCACCCAACAGTCTAGGTCACTGGGCTGTCCCTGCACAGTGAGCGCACTTGCCCTACCCCGACTGGAGGCTTTGGCACGCGCGGTTCCACACCTGGAAGGCTGGCTCCTCTTGTCCTGACAAACGCCTGTCCTCCTTCCGGGCGCAACTGGAAGCTCCCCATCTCCGCCCGCCCCCCGGGCGCCAGGCACTCTTGTCTGGGAGTTCTGGTAATGCTGCGCCTTGCTGCTGCCATCCTTCCCTGGGCTTTTCCTCCTGGGTTGTAGCTGCTCTCCAAGAGTCCGTGGCCCGCTCAGCGGCGCTGGGTCCCTTGACGGCGAGGACAGTGTCTTACTCATTTCCCTAAGCTGGGTGCTCCGACACGGTGGGGTGGGTGCTTAGGAAACTTTGGGTCCGCAGAGGACTGCTTTGTCTTCCAGCGAGCTGCACCTGCTCTCTCCTTGCAGAAGCCCGAGGAAGCAGGGATGCTGGCCCTGAGGTGAGGGGGCGGAGGGTTGCCTTCATGGGATTTAGGCCTCCGGGCTGCGGGGGACCTTAACAGTCACCAGATCCAACTCAGCCCATGCCGGCATCCCCTCCTCGGCTTCTTGCGCCCATAGAATGGTTACCAGCTGTGTCCTGACACCCCAGAACCTCCTCCTAGCGGTTTCAAATCATGAGGGACGGTTCCCGGAACGCTGGGCTGCTGCTGGAGCTCCTCCCGAATCTTGCTTGAAGCAAGAGAACTTGCCCAGTGAGCCGGAGACGTTTGATATGTGGCTGCTGGTGGGGAACAGCTGTGATGGTGCTGCGTAAGGACCCCCTTTTCTGGCCCTCCCCTCTATGCTGAGAAGCAGGGTGCCCCAGGTCCCCGAGGAGGGGAACAGGAAAGGGAGGAGTGTGGTCTGATGTGGGGACAGTTGCAACGGTAGTGGCTGCCGGGCCGGTTCTCTGCCGGGTGTGTGGGCCCAGGAAGAGTGGCCTGGCCCTGTCGCAGGTGGGCGTGGGCTAGTATTCGGCTGTCCCTGTGAAAGGCACCCGACTGCAACTCAGTTTTGATTTTCCGTACAAGTCAGTGGGCGCCGATCCTTACTACAATCTGATGTCTGACTTCCCGGTGAGTTTCTTCACCTGCTCCTTCCCGTGTCCTCCACAAATGAAGTCCTGGAAGAGCGGGCCTCCTCCCCCTCCCTCTCTGGTCATCAGGGTGAGTCAGCCTTCCCTCCCAGACTGGGCCTCCCGGCCTCCCCCTGCTTGCGGATCCTGCTCCCTCCCTGCCACTGCCCCTGGACCGCACCCCACGGGACAGGAGCGAGTCCCCTCCTCAAGCTCTGCTTCTTCCCCAGATGCACCCAGTCTTCCCTGTTGGACGTCCTTGCTGTTTTTGCCATTGCCCTTTGGGGGTGACAGTGGCCCCGGGACATTGCCTGTTCTCTGGAGCTCAGGGCACCTGTTCAGAGTCACCTTCCCTTTCTGGTCCCTCCTCCCCAGGGCACCTGTAGAGCTCGGTGTCTCGGGGGCCCTTCTGAGCACCTGCCTTTGCAGTTTCCCCTCCTTCTCATCCCCAGTGACCTTGGTCCATCCTGCCCCCGGCTCAAGCCACCCCTGGGAACTCGCCACCGCTGTTCTGTCCTGCTCCTCTCCCTGGCTCCGCCATCCCTCTGTTTGCCCCAGAGGTCCTCCCAGCCGTCCTTTCTGCCCCCTGTGACTTCCCAGACCCCCGCCCCTTCTCTGTGCCGGGCACACGCCCCCCTTTTTCGCTGAGAGGCGCAAACCAGGCGCAGACCACGCCGCGGTAAGTGCCGCCCCACCGCACGCGCCTCTCGCAGGCCTGAGCGGGTTCCAGTTTGTTCCTGTGGCAGGTTTCGGGGCACCACAGGCCTGGGGCTGGCTGGGCCCAAATTCTCCGTTTCCCTCCTTCCCGGCAGGGCTGGTTTCCTCTGTGAAATGCCTTTTGCCTGTCTGTCTACTTTGCTGCTTGTCCTTTTTGTGCTGAGTTGTGGGGGGTCTTTTTGCAACCTGGGTGCTCATCCCGCCCTGGTTGTTTGTGTTTCAGATGCCTCCTCCTGCCCCTCGGAGGCTGGTTTCCTCCTGTCTTCGTAGGCCAGCTTTGGACTCAGTATTGGCCTAGAGGCTCCAAACTGTATGTGACCCCAAAGGTCAGGGAGTGTCCCGCCCCCCCCCCCCAAGGCCGCCACCCACCCCCAGGCCCGCCACCTGGGGTGAGGATCCCTGAGGGGGAGGTGCCCCGGTGTCCAGGGCTCTGCCCGTGAGAAAGGGCTCCTTCCTGTCTGTGTAAGTCAGTCGGTTACCGCCTGGCTTCAGTTCCATGCCCTGGACTCACGCGGGAGAAGCCCGGGGCAGCCGTGCAGCTGTGGGAAGACAGCAAGCCTTGTTTCTTCTGCCCCAACTCTCCTGGTTTACCTCCCGCCCCTCTGGCCCGTCTCTAATCTGCAGGCCCTGTCCCCGGCTTCCGCTGTGTCCCCTGGCAGCTCCAAGCTCCGGTTGGCCAAGGCCCTCTTCACACGGCCCAGATTGTGTGGTCCAGCCTGAGATCTGTACGTATTTCTGATTTTTGTCTTCATGACTCTCCAAGGCCTCGGGGAGAAGCTGCACCACAGGGGACCTGCCGATGTGGGCGGAGACGTTGCCGCTGCTGGTCCCGTGGTGCCTGCACACGGACCCTGGCACACAGAGTGGGAGCCAGAGGCGTGTCTGGGCACTTCTGGCGCTGCCCCGCCCGCACTCATGTTACAGACCATTCTGCCACCTCCCACGGAGGCGGGAGATGCTCTTTCTGTGTCTCCATCACTCCTAAGCTCTCCTGACTTCGTGCTCCTTACCGTCCTCGGTCTCTGAGCAGAGAAGCCCCAACCCGGGTGCCAGGCCCTCCACAGCCGGACGAGGGGCTTCCTGACACCATGCTGCGGCCAAGCAAACGGGCCCAGCTTACTTGTTTGCTAGATTCAGTTGGGGTGGGGGTCTGGAGCACGAGTTGCCGTCCCCTAACCGTGGTTGCAGGGCTTGCACGAGCAGACTGATGTGCTCTGGGCAGAGGACCCGTTCAGCCACCTCTTGAGTGTATCTGTGTACTCGCCATGGGGACTTTGCAAAGTGCAGAAAGGATGTGAAGAGTCAGGACCAAAGACGCTCATAAGGCATCGCCCGGAGGCAGAAGCGTTCACAGTTGGGGCATATTTCCCCGTTCTTTTTCTCGGCATTTTCCCTTTACTCACTTGAGTTCATGCAGTGTTAACGTTCTCTCTTACGTTTTTTCACTTGGCATCAACTGTTATCCCAAGTTCTGAAAGGTTCCTCAGAAGACATCTGACTAACCCCACACTTCATTCTGGAGGATGTTGGATTCCAGGCTCTCTTGCTCAAGACCACGTGACACATCCTCGGGAATGGCCCAGCGTCCCTCAGACAAGTGACACCCGCTGCTCAGAACCTCCAGCACGGGTCCTGGGGTGGCTGCAGAGACAGAGTTGATTGAGTCTCCCATACCTGTGTTGAGTTGGGCCCTGTGTCCAACGGCCTCGAACTATCTGGTTGTCCCATTTCCCAGTGTTGGGTCGCCCGGTGCAGAGCCCGAGGTCCCTTTGGGAAGGGCTGGGGGGTCATTCCTGTGTCTCCTGCCACAGTACTGTAATGTCCTTCCCCCGTGGACCCGGCCACCTCCCTAGTCGGTTCCAGGTCTGAAAACTGGCTCAGGGGCAGAGCCTGGGCAAGGGATCACAATTCATTTATTGGGGTGACTGCCCTCAGCCTCCCACTGTCCGTTCTTGCTCTTTTGAGTATCCGTTCTGGGCTGTGCCTTGGTTGGTTGCTCCTCCCTCGAGCCCCCAGGAGGCCGTGTTGTCCTGGCCACCTCCCCTGCTCTGTGGGTCAGGTCTCCTGGTCACTGGTGTCCATCATCATAGCCCCTGGCTTCTGGCCGCTCAGTGTCACCTGGAGACCCCTGCTGCAGTTCCTGCGGGGCAGGGGCCATCCCTTTCCTCCCTGACCCGGGCCAGCACCCCCACCTGTGCTGTGCGGTGGAGGCCTGGCATGCGGGTGACCACCTGTTCCCGGTCTTCCCGGTGTCTCCTGGATGTAGCGCTGCAGGGCCCGCAGCAAACCGGGGCAGCTGGTCACCCCGTCTCCTGGGACGCAGGGCCCCTGTGGGGGAAGACGCGGGTCCTGTTTTGCTCCCTTGGGGGTGAGGTGGGTGCACGAGCTCCGTGGGGGGTGGACTGCTACTTCCGGCGCAGGAGTTTCAGAGACACTGGGGAGTCAGGTCTTCCGGGACCTTCTCCTAGGCTCCCTGTCCCTTGTGTCAGGGGTGCAGGCTTTCCCAGGCAGCTTCTGCTGCTGGCCTGACGGTCCTGCCTTGGTCGAGCGTTCAGCCGTCTTTGAGGTTCGGCCCCTTCTGTCAATCGTGGGTTGGACATATGGCTGCTGCCTGAGACGGGGCTGCTCTGTAAGCTATGGAGGAGACTCTGGGGCACCCTTGGTTCCCGCCGTATCCTTGCCCCTCAGCTGCTCGTCCCTCTGCGATCGGCACAGCAGAGACGTCGCTGTCTGTTCCCGGCACATTCCCCACATCTGGGCCTTCTCACCTGCCGGGACATTCCTCTCCACCTGCCAGCCCAGCAAGTGTTCTGACGTGGAAGTTCTAGCAGCTGGGCTGTGACCTTGTGCCCAGGCCTCTCTGCACACCGCCTCCCCCCAGGATGGGGGTCCTCATGACCAGTGGGGCGGGGGTGACAGTCCCTCACCAAGACCCCATCTCCCCACCTGTTCTTTGGACCCCTCCAGAACCAAGCATCTCAGGCTGGGCCCTTCGGGAAGCTGGTCCTCGGAGGGAGTTAGGATGCCAGCGGCTCGCTGGGGACCTGCATCCACTGAGGGGGCAGGGTGGGCAGGGTGTCCCTTCAGCCTGCGGTGTCCACCTGACATTTCCTGTCAGCCCGTGCGGGAGCTGCAGAGCACGGGTGGGCATTAGAGGCCCCCGCAGTGGGCCCAGTGGTCAGGCCCTCGCAGTGCCCGAGGCCTTGCAATGCAGACGGACCAACCGGGAGAACTAACACCCAGAGTCGGTGCCCGAGGCGTGGCTGCGTGCTAAGCGGAGCGCACAGGGCTCTAGCCACCTCTGCCGGGCGCAACGGCGCTCTGCCCTGCGGCCTGCCTGGAGGGAGGTGCTCTGGCCTCTGGGGCATCAGACAACCGCTGGGTTGGGAAGGGCTTTTGCTGACCAGCCATCTGTGAGCGTGGGTGTGAATGCAGCCTGATGGGAGAGGGCAGATCTGGGCACCAAACTTCATAATGCAAAGCACACTGAAGTCCGCAGTCAGGGCTAGGGGGTGTGGGGCCACCTTCCAGGAGACCTGTAAACCACAGTCTGAAACGAGACCGAATAAGGTTTGGTGAACGTGAAGAGTGGGGAACTGCTGACAGAGCAAGGGGCTGCAGAAGGCCTCAGAGATGAGGGCCGTTTGAGTGGGTTTTGAAGTAAAAGGGGTCTCCCTAGCTGGGAGATAGGAGAAGAACCCCCTGGAAGGGCCAGACACATTCAAGGAACTGAGAAGATAATGTGGCTGGGGCAGTGGAGTTTGTGGCGGGCCCATAGCCTGACCCCATCAATTCAGGTCCACTGAGAGTGTCACCATAGGGATTTTAAAGGCTGATGTACTGCGAAGTTTAGCTCATTGCCTATAGAAGGAAGGTTTGTGTGTGTGTGTGTGTGTGTGTGTGTGAGAGAGAGTGTGTGAGATGGTGCGTGCAAAGCTGCCCAGGTGAGGCAGCGCAGACTTCTGTCCTCCACCAGGGAGCCTGCGAGGAAGGACAAGCTTTGTCCTACCCTGACAATCCTGGGATTCATCCCTGGCACCACCAGTGCTGGCGTGTGAGTCTAAATGAATCACTTTCCCTTTCTGAGCCTCAATTTCTTCATCTGAATGTTGGGCACAGTGTGAACATCTCCCCCTAAGGAGTAATCATAGTTTTTAGTCTATCTGATAGGAGAAAGGATGACATGGGATGGTTCATGTAAGAACAATCTGTGAACCAGAAAGCATCCACTACAAATAGTGGCTGAAGGGGCATCTGGTTTCCCAAGAAGGCTTTGCCAGGTAAGAGTATGGGTGTTTAGGCCTGTGCCTTGAAGCCTGTAGAGGAGAGAGAGGCAGACAGGGAAAAACTCCAGCTTTGAAAGGAGGAGGAAGAACAGTGACTCCGTTGGTTCCTAGTCCCAAAAGTCCTACAGGATGTGTCCTGGTTGGGGACTTGGGGGCCTTCGGGAGTTGGACCAAAGATGTATAGTAGCCCCTGGGGACAATAGGAGGCAGTTTGAGCTGCATCAGTCCAACAGGGTTTGAAAATTAGGGGCTGTATCCGTGCCAGGAATCCGTCAATCTGGGAGTCTCTTCCCTGATCTGTGTGGGAGTTAATGTCAGCCTGCTGCCTCAGGTAATACAGGTCCATAACTTGCTCTCCACGATTCCAACATCCAGAAATCTTTGGTAATCAAGAGGGTTTTCACCAGCTTGATAACCCTTTTGGTGGTAGAATCAAAAATGGATGGCACGAAGCTATTTATTTTATCCTGAATGTTCTTTATTTATTCCACTTGTGTTAGTAGTCTTGTGTTTCACTGCAGAGATGTCAGTGTGTTTGCTCAACACTGCCAGGGTGTTACTGACAAATGCTCTGTGCCCTCTGTCATCTTTCTGATTTCCGAAACTCACTTGGCCACAAGGCTTTTGGACAAAGCATTGTGCATATGTGACACTAACACCAGTGAGAGCCAACATTTTTTGAGGACTTACTTAGGCCCAGGGTCCTGGATGTGTGGCCTTCCTCCAGCCTTTAGCCAGCAGGGGTGCCCTTCCTAAGATAGGCAGGAGTGAGGCCCAGCCCCTGGTCAACTTGGATGGCTGGATACCCCACCTTCTGCCGAACTGCACCAGGATGTGGAATCTCATTTGATACCGACCACAGTTTTCTGTGGTCGAAATGGGATGAACCTAGTGCTAAAACTAGGAAGGGCCCTTGGCAAACGTGTGTACTCCAGTTGTTCATAGTTCTGAAAACCCAACCACCGTCTTGTTTCAGGAAATCCCAAGCCCTGTGCAGTCTCCCAGGGTAATCACACAGAGCCTGGGTTCACCCACAGAATTCTGAGATGTTGCGTGATTTAGGAGTCTCTGATTTAGAGATGCAGGCGATGACACAGGAAGCTTGGCAGCATCAGGCTCACCCGGTAGGGTTGCCCCTTTCATAGAGTGCTTTCACAAGTTCCCAGTGGGGAACGCAGCCAGAGGTGATGAACTGGAAGGGCGCCGCGCTGCAGCCTGGGCTGGTTGCTCTACTGTGTGGCTGCCTCTGTCCCTGAGAAGGCTGTCAGGTAAGTTTGGACCAGATGGAAAGATGCCTCCAGGGAGCGGTACTTGGGTCTCACTTGCTCCGTGCTTGGTAGCTGGTAATATCATTAGGATTAACCTGGACCCTAAATCATTTTCCCTGAGCAAAATTGGGGTTTTCTGCCAGCCCACGATCTGGAAGCTCTCTCTTGCCTGCCCACCCCTGCTTCTGTGCCTCAGTGACCCTCTCTGTACCCGGGTTGCTCATGAGGACATATGGGGATCACTCTCACAGCGCAGGGCTGAGCAGCCCTGACCAGTGCCCTGGGCTGTTTGTCTTTGGCAGTGTAGCATCATGGCTAAGAGGCCCAGGTTTAAGTTCCAGCTCTGCTGGTGGTGAGCTCTTGAGCCAGTGATGACCCTTCTCCAGCCTCAATTTACACATCTGTATGCTAGACATAACAGTGCATGGTCCCTGGGGCAGCAGTGAGGATTCCTTCCACACTTGTTCTTGTGGGGCATCAGCCAGGCCTGAGGGACCATCAGCCCCTCCCCTCACACAGGAAGCCCCCCAGTGTGAGAATCTTCCTTGATGCGTCATGATTTCCCTTCCCCGAGGCTCTTTGTAAAGATAGATCTGGGGGAGTAAGCAGAAAACATCCCTAGATGGAAGAGGAACAGGAAAACCCAGGAGGAAGGGGGTGACCAAATGTAACTAACTCATTCAGATGCATGTGATGCAAATGGAGAAAAAGTCATCTGTCACTCAGTGTGATACTTACAAGGTCTGATTAGGCATTTCTGTTCTGTTTTGTTTTAAGCTTATCGCATTTCATCTCTTATTTTAAGGAAATGAATCACCAATGAGGCAGTGCCAGCAAACACCAGCGCTTGGGCAGCCTCTGGTGGAGGCTTTTAGGAATTCCCTACTTTCCGGCTTTGACCGCACTAGGGTTGCCTGCTCCAAGCTCTAGAGGCCTGTCCGCCCACCTAGAGCTGAACTGGATGAATCAGTGAACGGCACGATGGAAAAGTCTGGGCTTGCAAAGAAAAGAAAGGAAGAACAGTGGAAAGAGAAGGGGAGGGGAGGGAAAGGAAAGATTGTTCCCAGGATGATGCAAGATACCGAGTCAAACGGGACTGGGACCAACCTCTTCTGTAATGAATCATCTCACCTTATAAAGTTCTTAGCACAGTGTATGACTTAGGGCAGGAGCTCAGCAAATGTCAAGGCTGCAGTGATGCCCATTCCCTCTTCTGCCCCTTCACGTTCCACAGGGCTTTACTTCTGTGTCAACAGAATCAGATTCTGGTTGGGATCCAATTGATTTTTACTGCCCCTAGGTCCCCAGCTAGAAAGTAAGCTCTTCCTGTCATATCATAAACCTCAGGGCAACCCAGACCCTGCTCCATCCACGTGGCGCCCCCAGGAAGTTAGAGAACCATCCAGCACCTCTTGAGACAGCCACCCTGGGAACAGGGTGCTTGGTGCCCCTCACATTCAGTGGCAACCACATCCCACATCAGGCCCCTTCTCAGATCCAGTTCACATGCTCACTGAGACCAGGACTCTGCCTGCCTTCTCATCCAAGTGATTCTGATCATGCTTCTCATCCCAGTGATCCCTTGAAATCCAACAAAGATGCTAGCCCTGTGGATACAGCAGTGAATAGAAGGGGCAGAGCCTGCCCTCAAGGAATACCATCTGAGGGTCCTGGATCCAGAATGAGAGCCAAGCCTTGGATTCTGCCCTGAATCCTTATCCTTCTGCTATGGCAGGGTGTTGTGGAATATTTACCAATAGACTGATGTGTTCTGCCCTCACTCCCTGATGTTGAAAGTGGGAGTACAATAGAAGTCCAAGGGAAAGGGAACTTACGCTCCCTGGCAGACGGTACCCTGGAAAGTACACAGTCCGAGGACTCCCCTCACATCAGCATGACCCAGTGTAGAGTTGCCTGGGGCAGCCCCCTGTGCTTCCTGTGGCACTAAAGTGGCATGGGAAAGCAGCTGAATTTACCTGTGCCCCCATGAAGAAGTGTGTGAGTGTGTGTGTGTGAGAAAGAAAGAGTCACCCTCCAAAGGATGTCACAGTGGAATGTGGTGTGGGCCATGCAGCTAGAAACTAGGTTAGGATGGCACCTCATTGGAAACCAGCATGAAGGGGTACTTTCTTTGAGGGCCAGAAGGGATGTACATTGCAGTGGATGCTGGCGTGTACAGTTGCCAATGACAAGGACTTGATGCTCTCTTGGTTTCTCCAGATGCCATGAACCTGAATAAGCCTCACAGAATTTGGTGATAGCCTGGTACCAAGGAGAAAATCCTGAATTGCTGAATAACAAGACTTAGTAATTAGTAAGAAAACTCTGAAGTAACTGGGAGACTATGGAATTAAGTTTTCTTTCATTTAGTGGAATTGAGGTTGAAAACATGGCTCATTTGTGGTAGGTAGAATTCTACATGGCCCCCAAGTTTCTTACCCCCATAGTACATATGTCCTTGTATAATCCCCTCCCCTTGTCCTTGTATGGGTATAATGGGCTACTTATGGACAATAGAATGTGGCAAAGGTGAAGGGATTTTGCAGATGTAATTAAGGTCCCTAATCTGTTGACTTTGAGTTAATCAAAAGAAGATTATCCTTGGTGGTTGTGACCTCATCAGGTGAGACTTTCTAAAAAGGGCCAGGCCTCCCCTTAAGTTAGAGAGATTCCCCTTCTGGCCTTGAAGGAGTAGACTACTATGTGAGAGCACCTGTGGGAGGGCCATCTGGCCAAGAACTGTAAGTGGTCTCTAGTCGCCGAGAGTGGCCCTTGGCTGGTCACCAGCAAGAAAATGGGCACCTCAGTCCTATACCCTTGAGGAAATGGGTTCTGCCAACAACCTGAATAGGTTGGAAGACAACCCAGGGCCTCAGATGAGAATACAGCCCTGGCAAGCACATTGATTGCAGCTTTGTGAAACCCTGAGCAGAAGACCCAGTTAAACTGCACCCAGACTTCTGACCCAAGGAAACTATGAGGTGATAAGTGGATGTTGTTTACAGCCACCAAGATTTGCTATGTAGCACTTAATGGTCCGTCTCCCTCATTCATTGAGGACTTGGACACCTGGGTCACAGGCTTCCTTGGCATCCTGAGTCCTGCCATCATCTGGGGTGATTTCAGTATCTACCTGGGCAGGCTATGCCACTCACAAATCCTTGACTTCTCCCTGACCTCTGACAATCTCTCTTCCTCCCCACCTCAGCCCCCCACCTTCAAGGCCAAATCCTAGACCTTTTCATCATCAGGAGCTGCTCCACCTCAGACATCTTACACTTCAGGTCCCACTCTCTAACTAAAACCAGTTCTTTCTCAAACTCTTAACCATTGTCACCCAAACTGCTCTCTCACTGGCCATCTCCATTTGCTCTCACTCTTGTCCTGCTGCTGCTAATGCCCAGTAAAATGACAACAACAGAATTGTACCACCGGTCCCCGCAATTTTCTATCTCAGCTTACCTTCTCCACAGCCCATCAATCTCATTACATTTTGAAATGTTTCAAGTTGTATTACTTTGCTAGGGCTGCTGTGACTAAGTACCACAAACTAGGTGGCTTAGAACAACACAAGTTTATTGTCTTATAATTCTGGTAGCAGGAAGTCTGAAATCAAGGTATTAGCAGAGCTATGGCCCCTCTGAAACTAGTAAAAGAAGGATCCTCCTGTGCCTCTCCCAGCTTCTGGTGGTTTACAGGCATTTTTTCCCATTCCTTAGCTTGTAGATGTGTCACTTCAATCCATCTGCATGTGGGCATCTTTCTTCTGTGTGTGCTTGTGTCTGTGGCCAAATTTCTCCTTTTGATAAGGACATCGGTCACATTAGATTAGGTAACACCTTAATGACCTGATTTTAACTTGATTACCTCTGTAAAGACCTCATTTCCAAATAAGGTCACATGCTGACATGCTGGGGATCAGGACTCCAACAGATCTTTTTTTTTTTTTTTTTTTTTTTTTGGAGAGGGGAGACACAGCTCAACCTGTAAGAATAGTCAAAGAGAACAGAAGGCTTATAATGCAAAGCAAAGATCCTGTGCTCTACCCCTCAGCACCCCATTCTCATTTTAAATGTTTCTAGTTTCAGTTCTTCTGGTAGTTTGCCTCTGTCTTTGTAAATACTATGCTTATATCTGTATCAACTTTTTTATGTTGTTGTCAACATTCTGCTGACTTCCTGCTATGCTAGATGAGACTATAGTTCACTCATCCTTTCCTCTTTTTAAGTGTATATTTTAAACTCTTGATTATAGTGACTGATCAAAAATATATGAAAGTCCAGAATATTGTATAATGAAACTCACGTGCTCATCACTGCATTTCATCAGTTATCAACTCATGACCAATTTCTTTTATCTCTCCCTACCATTTTCCCTTTTCCTCTTAATATATAGATATATCACTTTTCAGCTATTCTATTGGCTACTTTTGTATCTTTAAATAATATCCCCATACCTCTGTTTCTCTTTCTATCAACTAGGAACAAAAAACTATTGATTTTCCACTTTGTAATGATGATATTAATGTGCCTACACTTCTCTCCACTTCTCTTCCTCGCGTCCTCTTCCCAACTTTCTGTCAGTTGTTGTTGCAGGTTGGGTTCCCACAGAAGCAGACTCTAAGATGAGATTAATATGCAGGAGTTTCTTTGGGCGTTCTCTCAGGATCAATGTCTGTGGAAGGGAAGGAAGGGAAGAGAAATGAAGGGAAGGAATCAGCATTTGGTGGGTGGAGAAGGTGGATTGTGGTGCAGTCTCAAAAAAGGCTCCAGCCAACCCTACAGGGAACTCTGAAGCTGGGATGGTCTTTCAGAGATGTCCTAAGTTGGAGCAAGAGACTGCAGCTCTCTACCTCCAAGTTGAATCACTGAATGTGGGCTTACCGAATAGGAGTCTGACCTCGACTGAGGTGACTGTTTTTATTCAAGGCAATTTTTGAGGGGGGCTGACAGCACTCAAGCCAGCTATGAAAATAAGGATTTTGGTGTTAAGGGAGTCCTGAGCAGTACATGACAGCACCATCATAGCTGTATTTGTACTTTTCCATTATCCATTGTTCTTTAACCATAATTAAGTCTCCTGGGCTTTGTTACAGATTGATTCCCGAAGTTGAAGAACAAACAACTGTGTCTGCAGTATGATGACTATGGTAATGTTATTCATGACAGTAGGATGTAGGCTTAAGATTCATTTCCATTTCTGTCCTTACAGTCATTACCCACTGGCTGCGCAGATGAGAATGCTCAAATGTTCAAATGTTCTCCTTTTTTCATACCTTTAACTTTTTGTCACAAATCTTACCCAGGTTCTAGTTTGCTTTATATTAAACCATGACATTTTTTATAGTTTTTGTTTTTCATGGAGTTACTGATTGCATTTTTTGTAGACAGGAAGCTAGAGCTATGCCTTCTTATAGCCATACCCCTAATATCTTTTAGCTTCTTGTTCTATTTATGTCCTGGAATCCATCCCATTCTTATTGAAGGTACTGGCTTCTGTACCAATTTGAACTGGTTGCTTAATATTTGGTGAGACTATTTTTTAAATTTTATTTTATTGAGTTATAGTCAGTTTACAATGTTGTGTCAAATTCCAGTGTAGAGCACAATTTTCAGTTATACATGAACATACATATATTCATTGTCACTTTCTTTTTCCCCGTGAGCTACCACAAGATCTTGTATAGAAACTTTTAGAGACTTTTGTTTTCTTGTTGTGTTTTGGGCACTCTATGCTTTTAACATATACCTGAGTTCTTCTAGTATCTCAGTTGTACTACCTAGTGAATGAAATTCCCTTATTTCCTGGAGATCTTCCTCCCAGAGTCTCTAATCTTTTGTTGCAATCTGAACTGGTTATTCTCTAGGCCTGCTGCACAGTTGCCATGCTGGAGAATTTCCTAAATAAATGTAGAATTGCTAATTAAGTAATATATGTATTAACTTTATATTTAATATAATTAAATTTATTAAATATATGTATTAAATATGTATTTAATATAATATATAAATTAAATACTTTACCATAATGAATGTATATATCACTTCCTAATGATGTATGATATATTACATATTATATATATCCTTTATATATATAAGTTATGGTGATGGTAGTGATAGTGGCCTGCACTTCCATACACTTCCTTCAGTTGCTTGAGTACATCCTTAAGTAACCTCCTCAGAAAGGGTCGAGTAGGAGGTAAGGTTTTGAATTTTGGCATTTCTGAAAAAGTCTTTGTTCTGTTTTCATACTCGTTTGATAGTTTGGCTATGTATAAAACTTCACACTGAAATTTTATATACTTTTTTTAATCTCTGCAAGCTTTTAGAAACCTTTCCTATCCTTGGTGTTCTGAACCTTCACAAAACTATCCATAAGCTTGGGTATGTTTTCATTCATTGTGCTAGGTAGTCAGTAAACCTTTTCAGTATAAACTGTTTTTTCTTTAGCTCTAAAGTTACTTTTCTAATATATCTTTAATTTCCTCCCATGTTTTTTCTTTTCTATTTCTATAACTTAGTAAAATGTTGGTCTTCCTAGTTGTCTCATATCTTCTTTCATATTTCCTAGGTTTTGTTTTGCCTATGTTATTGAGGCGTAACTTACACTAAAGTGCACAAATCTCAGGTGTAGAGCTTAATTTTTTTCATATGTACTCACTCATGTAATTACTAATCAGATAAAATACCAGAACATTTCCAGCACCCCTGAAGACTTCCTCATGCCCCCCTGCTCTTCAATACTATTCTGACCTTATCACCACAGATTGGCTTTGCTGTTCTATAACTTCATATAAATGTCACTGCACACTAGGCATTCTTTGATGTCTGGATTTTTGTAACTGATGTTATATTTGGGGGATTGAACTATGTTGTTGCTTGTATCAGTAGTTTGTTCTTTTTACTGCTGCATTGTATTCCATTTTGTGATTATCTCACAGTTTTTCTATCCAAAAGATTAGATACAATGGAGGACATTTGGTTTGCTCCCAGTTTGGGGCTATTACGAATAATACTATGAACATTGTTGTTCATGCCTTTTGGTGTCCAGAAGTCTCACATCCGTCAGGGAGGCATATGCCTTTTGGTAGAGTTGCCAGTTCATGGGGTAGGCACGCATTTAACTTTAGCTTTGGTAAATACTGCCACAAAGTTTTCCAAAATGGCTATATCAATGAACACTCTTACAGGCAATGTGTGAGAGTCTGAATCGCTCCACCTTTTTGTCAGCACTTGGTGGTGTCCTTTCCTGATTTCTGTTCTGCATTTTAAAACTTTCTCTCAACTTGATTTTTCAGTCCTTTTATTGAATATTTAATTTTGCCACCATAGTTTTAATTTCCAGGTGATCTTTCACGTTCTTTTGTAATTTTTCCATGGCCATCTATTCTTGTTTAACATATTCAATAGCTTCTCAAATCTTTCTGATGATATTAATAAAAGATATTTTTATTTGTCCTTTTAAAATTATTCTGTTTTGTCCCCTAGTCGTCTGTTTCATCTAGGACCAGCTTTGCTATTTGTCTTTCTTGATATTTCTCTGTCACCTCGTACGAATGTTTGGCCTTTCTTTGTCGTCTGACTACGCTCAGCAATGAGGCCAACTGGCAGCTCTCTGTGCGGGTGGGAATTGCTGATTTGCAGGCTGTGTTTTAAGATGAAGAGGTGGTGTGCTGATGGTTTTGTTGGGGGTTCTCCAAAATGTCATAATATGGAGAGTTTTTTTTTTTTTTTTGGTGGTGGTGGTTTCAATACCCACTCCAGATTTCCCAGCCCTACCCCTAGACAATTTATTCAATTTCTTTAGAAGAGAACCCTTCATTTTTTCATTCGTGGGTTAAATACTAGCTTTGGGGCCTTCTTGGGAAGATTAATGTCCCTATGGAAACCTTCAGTTAACCTCTCTGGCTTAAGTCCCATGTCTTACTCTGCCCACTGTCATACCTGCTATCTCTGAGTTGGGAGACTGTCTAGGCTAAGTTTGTTCCCTCCTTAGCTGAAGTCCCTTTGTAGGTATTGTAGACTGTGGCTTCATCAGTCTCCACTGTGGCAAATTTGGTAGAATTTTTAAGCCATTGCAGGTCCCCTCCCATTTTTTTTTCACTTAAAAAATTGAGATAAAATTCATATAAAATTAACCATTTTAAAGTAAACAATTCAGTAGCATTTAGTGCATTCACAGTGTTGTACAGCCACCACCTCTATCTAGTTTCAAAACAATTTTACCATCCCCGAGGGAAGCCCTGTACATATTAAGCAGTTACTCCCCAGCCCCTCTCCTCCAACCCCTGGCAACCATCGATTTGTGTTCCATCTCTATAATCTACTCTGAATATTTTACATAAATGGAATCATACAATATGTGACCCTTTGTGTCTCAATTTTTTCAGTTAGTATAATGCTTTCAAAAGCCATCCACAGTGTGGCATGCATCAGCGCTTCATTCCGTGTGTATGGCTGCATGATACCCCACTGTATGTGTATACCGCAGTTCACTTATCCATTCTCCTGCTGATGGACATTTTGGCTTGTTCCACTTTTGCCTATTGTGATGTGCTGCTATGAACAAGCATGTACATATATTTGTTTGAGTACCAGTTTTCAGACCTTCTGGGTATATAACTGAGAGTAGAACTGCTCAGTCATATGGTCATTCTGCATTTAACTTTTTGAGGAACTGAAAACTGTTTTCCACAGTACCTGAATCATTTTACATTTCTAAGGGCAATGTATAAGTAGAGTTCCAATTTCTCAACATCCTCACCAACACTTGTTAGTTTTAGGGTTTTTTTTTTTATATGAATCAGCCTAGTGGGTGTGAACTGCTACTTTGCAGTGGTTTTGATGTACACTTCCCTTATAATGAGTGAATATGAGTATCCCCTCCCATCCTTTCTTGCTGGCAGGTTATATTGTCTTTGTTCCTTCATGATGATTTCAAAGGGCAGAAGAGAAATGGTGGACACAGAGATGTGGCACCTAAGACCCCTCCCAGTGGAGGTTTTGCCCCAGCTGCTGGGAGGGCAGCCTTTCAGGGCTGTCTTCCCCTTCAGGGCTTGCCTCAGCTGCAGACAGCTGCCTTGCCCAAGATCACAAACCTCCAAGGGTAGCCGTGTCCAGTGACTTCTCAGGATGATGTAGAAATACCTGGCCATCTCAGCCTAACTCTGGACAACTCTGAAGGGCTATCCTCACTCTAGACTGCCCTGTAGGGTTAGCCAAGACCTGTAGCACAGCTCGACTCTTCTTTCTGTTCACGTTAGCTCCCTTCCCACCCTTTCCAAGGGTATTTCTCACAAAGGCACTCCCTAGGAAACATCCTGCACACTTAACTCTGTTTTAGAGTCAGCTTTCTGAAGAACCCAACCCATTAGAGACAATATATGCATGTTTCTGGTTAATTAACTTGAGCTGGAAGTGGAACCAATCAGTATTTCTTCCATATTCCAGAAATGTATTTAATATTTGCTTTGTAGAAACTATTTTATATAGAAAGATTGGGACTGTGTGCTTTGGATGCCCCTATGAAATCTCATGTAGGCACTGAGCTACAAAGTGCCAATCGTGAGACACGTGAGGCCAGATGTTGTGATGCTTTCAGCTGAATCTTTTCGTTTTTTGTGTGTGAAATGAGGTTACTCCCTTAAAAACTCCTTGATGAGCTGAAGCCACCATGTGAAGGCAGCTGATATTGAGGAAAGTGTTTCACATTCTGGTCTGTTGGGGTGTTTAATAAATACTTTGAAATATCAGCTTTGAAATTTCAGTCTTGAGAGTCATTAAAGTTAAGGGTGTCTACAGCAATCAGGGCTGCTTTATGACCCTGAAATGGGACCACGTGTCCAATGAAGTCAGTCTTCAGCTTTTGCTTTTGTGTCTTCTCCACCATCATCTCCCTCTACTTCCCTATTTCATCTTTCCAGCCTCTCCAGTTGCCCTACAAGTTCAATCTCAGCTGTGCCTGTGACCTCCTGGCTTTTGTTGGAACGTTGAAGGAACATTGCCTCCCCTTTTCCCTCAGTCTTTTCTTTGATGATGGCCATAGCTAGATTGAGGACAGAGAAGCCATCTTTTCTGTCCAGAATTGCGTAGCCATCATACACCCTGTTGGAGCTGGTGGATTAGTCTTAGTGGGCGTGGTTCCTGTGGAACAATTCAAACCTGCTCCCATGGACTCTAATGGCATTAATACTTTCATAATCATAAGAAGCCACTTCGACATCTGCTTGAGTTTTGTTAGGATCACCCATGGAAGGGATCTGACCTTGGAGTCAAAGGTCTATTCGTTTCATGAATGAGTAATGTTGTTGTATTCATTTTGTATTGCTTCATAACAAGTTACCACAAATTTAGTGGCTTAAAACAACACACATTTATTAGTTCAGAGTTTTGGTGGGTCAGGAGTCCAGGCACAGCTTAGCTGAATCCTCTGCTCAGGGTCTCACAAGGCTGCCATGGAGGTGTTGGCCAGGCTGCATTCTCTAGGGGAGTACAGAGTCCTCTATCAAACTCACGTGGTTGTTGGCCCAATCCATTTCCTTGTGGTTCTAGGACCAAGTTATCTTGGCTTCTTACTGGCTGTTGGCTGGCGGCCACCCTCAGGTCCTAAAGGCCACCCACAGTTCCCTGCCATGTAGCTCTCTCTAGTGGCAGTTACAATATGGCTTTTCCAAGACCAGCAAGAAATCTCTAGTGTGTGTCAGCAAGATGGATTCCTGTGCACATCATAATGTGCTCACAGGTGCGACATCCCACCTCACCTTTGCCATATTCTATTGATTAGAAGCGCAGGCTCCACCGACACCCAATGGGAGGGGCTTATCCATGGGCATGACTCATTGGTGCTCATCCTAGGGTGTATCCACCACAGTTGTCAATGAATGCTACCAGTACACCTTTATTCAAATTTAAAGTCTTCCAGAAAGATGTCAATGAGACTGCATGCTCAAATGCTCATAGGCCTCATGTCTGGTCTCTCCTATCTGTCATCAGAGGCCTAACTGTGGTCCAGAACAGGCTCTCCAGTTGCCCCTTCTCCACATACTCCAACACCTCAGCAACAAGTCAGAGAATGCTTGAATCAGTGTCAGATTGGCTGAATTTTTTCACATCTGATTGCTTCCTCTGGAGAAACTCTCTTTTTGACAAATTGAAAGTCCACCTCTGTGACAGCGATCTGCTTGTGCTGCTGTCCCTCCTCCCCTCAGATCGTGTGTGCCGTCGTGGGGGGCGGGGGTGCGCGGTGGCAGGAAAGGACCAGTCTGTCTCCTTATTCCTCATGTACCCTTCTTGCCTCCCGCCCCTGGGTCTGGATGGGATGGTGCTCAGGGAACGTTTGCCAACTTGAACTGAGTCCACAAAAGAACTGCAGGCATTTTTCAAGGCAGGAACTGTGTGTGAATTTTGCCCCATTTCTTTCTTTGGTCTTTACTGAATTCTGTTTTATCGATGGCTTTTTGATAAGGCCAAGTATGATATCATTTAATCCTTAGTTCATAAGCTCACAGGAGGCACCTGTTGCTGTGAGAATGCATTCCAGATGCCAGGGAAAGAGGAAATAAGGATGAGAGAAATTTTCTAAGTAGACACTGGAGTACAGCTGACGCCAGGCTCAGAGTATCCTGAGACATCGAGGCCATACTTTGGGGAGGGAAAGGGCAGCTACCAATACAAGGAAAGTGTCAGGATGAGGAGGGACAGCTATCTGAAGCCTGGCAGCTTGGGCACTTGGCTGGGGCTGGCCCACCCTGAGGGACTCAGTGTGCTCTGGCCTGGGGAGTGCAGGCAGAGTCTGGCCCTTCCTCCGGGACGCCAGCCAGGCTGCAGCGTGAATAGCCACCAGGGCTGGGGCCCGAAGAAACAGCAAAGCTGGTGCAGCAGCAAGGGCAGCAGGCTGCATGCGATGCCTGTGCTCTGTCTACCAACTGAGGAGGCTCCCCCTCAAGGAAAGCCACCCTGTGCCTCCACATCCTGGCTAGGTGCCAGATCAAGTGATTTAGCCTCTTTGAGTTTTAATTTCTGGATCCGTAAAACAGGAATAATGGTAGCATTTAGCTCATGGTGTTGAGGTAAGGAGAAAATTTGTACATTGCCTGGGGTATAGGAAGCCCCCAGTAACAATACTAATATTTATGCATTCCTGTACTCAAAAAAAGAAAAAGTTTCCGATCTGCCTGGCATTGTGTTAGGTTATTTCAGTGGAGGCTGAGAAGAGTCAGAGACAGAGGATTGTGATGTCCTTCCAGCCTTCAGCCCCAGGCAGACAGTGGATGATTCTTGCCACCGAAAGAGTTATGACCTTCACTCCGCCCATCTCCTACCTGCTCCCCATCTGTTTCCCGGCCAGTGACACCAGCCTCTGGGCCTAACACTGTCAAGCATGCTCTCCACAACGGCTTCTCCCTCACCTCCTTCAAGCTTTTGTTCAAATGTCACTTTACTAGTGAGGCTTTGCCTGGCCACTCCGTAGAAAATAACATGAAACTCCCCACGCGCCCCACACCCCCATATTATTTTTCTCCAGACCGCACATGCCCACTGCCATTCAATGTTTATTTGGTCATTTACTGTCTGCAAGCTCCACCAAGGCAGGGACTTAGAACTCCCAAGCCACCAACAGTGCTTGGTATACATATCTGAGGGTACTTAAAAAGTATTTATTGAACAAGTGCATAGGAAAGGGGTCCTTTTAGATGGAGGAAGACGGGTTCTGAAAGGGTCTCATTGAAGCAGAATGGCATTTGGGCTGGTCTGAAAGGGAAAGGGTGGCTTTTATAGAGAGATGACGGAAGAGAAGGGCTTCCAGGTGAAAGGCACAGCACGAGCAAAGGCAAAGAGGCGGGAAACTGCTGGTTAAGGACAGCGGTTGCAACGCAAATCTTTGGAGACACCGGGAAAAACATCCTCCTACAGACTCACTTAGGGGCTGGAGGGAGGAGCCGCTGGGCGGAGCCGCTGGGCGGAGCCGGCGCTACTCTGGAGCCGCGGCCCCGCCCGCTGTGGCCCGGATCACGCGCAGGCGCACTCGCGCTCGGGCCGGCGCCCGGGCCCGAGGCTAGCGGCAGCCGCTTTGCGCATGTCTTCCTGGAGTCCGACGCTGAGCCCGCGGGGTTGGCGGCGGCTTGGCTCTGCCACCGAGACCTGTCACCGTCGTCCCGGAGCTGCGACGCCGAGGCAGAAATGCTGCCGCCCAGCCGGGGCCTGCTCTGGTTTGGCCTGGTGCTGGGTTCTGTCTGCGCCTCCCTGGAGTCCGCGGCGCCGGGCAACTCCGCCGCAGGTGCGTCCCGCGCCCTCGCCCACTTTGCAGGGCTCCCTCCCTCCTTCCTGCTTACATCCGGCCTTAACTCCCTCGCTACCTGCCTTCTGCTATTCCTTCTTCCTTCTGTCCTTCCTCTCATTCCTCTCCTCTCTCCCACCCACCGTCACTTCTTCCTCCCCTCCACCTTTCTCTCTTTCCCTAAGTTTTTCTTATTTTCCCTTCCCTTCCTCCGTCCCCTCTCTCTCACTCTTTCATCCAGGCTTGAGACCATGGTCGAAAACTAACCCTGCCGCCCAGGACCGGGACTTCTTCTGTGCACCCACTCCCACCCTCCCTGGCTTGGCTGGCTGGGCTGTCTAGGTGCCAGCCCTAGCACCTACCGCGGGTGGGGGCTCGTGTCAGTGCACGGGACCTCACTGAAGCCCCTCCCTCCTGTGCAGATGCTCTGAATGTCCTTCTAATCATCGTGGATGACCTGCGTCCCTCCCTGGGCTGTTACAGGGACAAACTCATAAGGTCCCCAAACATTGACCAACTGGCATCCCACAGCCTCCTCTTCCAGAATGCCTTTGCCCAGGTATGTCTGGGGACCTCTGGGTGTGGCTGTGTGCTTTGTGCACTGAGGGTTAGGGGATGGCACTCATCGTGCAGGGCATTTCTTTATTGTTATTGTTAGAGGGAAGCACAGTCTGGAAGATGGCAAGGAAGCTTGTGCCTTCAAGGGTGCTCCTCCTCCTTGGGTGGGCGGTGTGCCCCGGCCCTACAATGCCCAACTTTCTTCCCCAAATTGGGGATGGCCTGGTGCTGAGGAGGAGGGGATGCTGCCATGGTGGCCCTCCTCCCGGAGACCCCTCATGGGGCCGCCCTCAAGACCCTTGTCTGCTCTGGGCACGCATGAGTCACCATCACGCAGAAGGACACAGTCATCTTTTGAGGGGCTGAGGCCTTCCTCCCTCTCTCCGGGAAGACTTCTTTCCAGCGTCTGGGTGAGGCCCAAGTCCCGCTGGTTGGCTTTGAGATCTGCGTGACTCAGCCGCCAAGCTGTTTGAGGAGGACCTGGGAGGTTGCCTGGTTACCTTTTAGCTCCCAGACTCTGTTTTGCCCTGAGGACATTTCCCTCTGCTTCTGCCCCCTCCCAGCAAGCCGTGTGTGCCCCGAGCCGTGTGTCCTTCCTCACCGGGAGGAGACCAGACACCACCCGCCTGTACGACTTCAGCTCCTACTGGAGGGTGCACGCTGGGAACTTCTCCACCATCCCCCAGTACTTCAAGGAGAATGGCTACGTGACCTTGTCGGTGGGAAAAGTCTTTCACCCTGGTACTGCTTGCTGAACAAAGCCTGGGTTCTCTCCAGTGTTGTGGCCAAGGACTGGGACCCCCTCCTGGGGTTGGGGCTCTCTTGGCAGAGGCCTTCTCGGGCTTGGTGGGGACCTCATTAGTCACTGCTGTCTTTGTACAAAATATGACTTCTTAACTTGGCTTCGTGTTCTCACTGAAAGTGAAAAAGGGTAGAAGGGCTTTTTCTTCCTTTTGGAAAGTCGTCGTGGTGTTCTTTGGTTCCTTTGGTTCCTCAGGTGGAAGGAAGGGCACCGGCCGGGGATGTGGCAATGTTGGGTGCACCTGCCTCTCTGTACCCCAGGGTCCCTGTCAGTAAAGTGAGACCAGAGCAGCCTGCTGACTTGCCCAGTGAAGAGGCTATAATTTGGCAGGGGTTGCCTGCCCACTGCGAATTAGGTCAGAAAGGGCACTCAGGGTCTTTAGGGTACCAGGGGCCACCAGTCCGGACTTTCATCACTGCCTGGTAAACGAGCTCTCTTTAATGCCAATAGTGAGAATACTGAAACACAAACTTTCAAACTTTGTTTTTTACTTGAAGTAACTGATTATTTGAAAAAAAGTTGGAAAGAAAAGGAAAGGATCAACCAACAAATATAAGTTACTCGCACTAGAACCACACTGAGGAGAGCTGAAGTTTGACAGCCCGTGTTCTGGGCATATTATTTGTCTGATTTGAGATTCTCCTGTGTACACAATTTTATACTGTGAATGTCTTAATCATAAACGCTTTCCCATATGATTCTTCACGCAAGCCGTTAGTAGTGGCGGTACAGCAGTGTAACAGAGAGGTGCACCATAGTTTCATCCCACTCGTTGTCAGGTCTTCAGTGTCCCGCTTGCCGCTGGGCTGAGCCTCTCCAGAGGCAGAGCGAACTGCTGATGGGCAGTGGCACCGAGAATTCCGGCCTCTGGCTTCCAGCCCTGGCGCTGCCACTTCTTAGCTGTGCAGTGGACCTTGGGCAAATCATTCATCGCCTTCGAGCCTCCGATTACTTTTCTGGGAAGCTGGAGAGGCAGCTGCCTTGATTACCTTCTCAGGGGAGTGTCCCAGGGGAGCTCTGTACCGTGGAGCACTTATCATGAGGGGCTGTGTTGGGAGTAATTTCCAGAGCTTTCCTTCTGCTCTTTGGTTCCACTGGCAGCAGGCTCAACAGCCTCCTTCTGGTACCCAGCCGGCTAGTCCCGGTTGAGGGTAACATTCGACTGGGCTGAGTTGGGCCCAGTTTTGAAGGTGAATCTGTCAGGAATCGTATTGTGCAGCTGAAAGTCCAGCATCCGGAGACCTTCCTGCAGCTGGTGCTCACATCTGGACACCCATTGCCTGAGCACAGCTGGAGGGAAGAGACGAGTTTGCGGGAAGGAGGAGATACAGCAGGGGGAGGCCAGACAGGGCCTGGGGGTGTCACTTGATCTCCTTCCTCCTGGTAATTAGATTGTGGGATCAGGCTCTGAGGACCCTGTAGAGACTGCATGCTTTGCCTGTAGCCTTCATGGAAACACATTTTTCAACCGGGTCTTTTTTCTCAAGACCTTGTTCTGTCGGGGAGGACCTGTTTGAGGGTGACCGCAGCCACCATGGATTGAGTGCCAGGCACGTGCCAGTGACTGTGCTGGCCACTCCCTCATCCTCTCTTCAACAGCAAGCAAGGTGGGGTTTCATCATTGTCATCATTTCTGGAGGAGGAAGCTGAGGCTCTTGAAGGTCAGGTAGCTTGCCCAGGGTTGCACAGGTGCTGAGAGGCAGCACCAGCGTTTGAACCCAGGTCTGTCTGCGTCATTAGCTCTTCGCGCTGTGCTTGCCGTGTTGCTCGGCCCTCCTCCCACTGCCCCGTCTCCCTCCAGCCCTGCTTCAGCCAGTGCTCTCTGTCAGAGCCCCGAGTAGCCCTGTGCCGGTGATGCTCTCTCCGGCTTCTGCCTGCCTGCCCTCTCTGCCCCTCCTGGCTAGTTCCCATGGGCCATCCTTCCCTTTGGCTCCCTCGCGAGCCTCGCTGACTCCTGGAAGCCCTCGCTGCCAGCCCCACACCCCCCGCCCCACCCTGGTCACCTCTGTGTCTGGGGCTCCCCCGCTTACACAGCCGGCAGGCCTTCCCTGCTGCCACATGCTGTTATTCTGTCTTCCCAAGTAGACTGTGAACTCCCGAGCAGAGGGGTGGGTTTCTGCATCATGCGTGAGCACCTGGAGTCCTCAGGTGTGGCTTTGAGTCCTGGCTCACTCGTCTAGTATCTGGTTGGCACCCGGCAAGGCACTCACCATTGGCGAGCCTCCCCTTCCCCAGCCAGCCGTGGGTGTGCCAACACCTCTGCCGCGTCCTTCGTGGGGCTGGGACAGGTGCCAGCCAGGGCCTGCAGGGCTGCGTTGCTCTGACCCTGTTGGGTTCCTTCCTCGGAGCCTAGCATGGATCACCAGGGCTTCAGGGCGCGGGCCAGGCGCTCAGTGCGCAGAAGCCCAGAGTTGGCTTTTGTGGGGACTTCATCTGGCCTTGGCTCTTGATTTTATAGATGAGGAAACCGAGGCCAAAAGAGGGGAGATGGCCTTCCCTAATTGTTTACGAAGTGTCCATTTTGGGTGGGAAGGACATCTCCAAGCCTTATTTAATGACTTTCTTTTTTTCCCCCTCAAGGAATATCTTCCAATCATAGTGACGATTCTCCATATAGCTGGTCTCTTCCAGCCTATCACCCCTCCTCTGAAAAGTATGAAAACACCAAGGTAAGAATGTGGAAGTGGGAGTGTTCTGAACAAGAGCCTTTTTTCCCTGTCTAGCAAATGAAGGTTACCTGTTGTGTGCACTGCACGGCCTTTCAAGCTGGTTGTCCGGGGAGGTTCGTGGGCTTTGTTTGCGGTCGTGACGTGACAGAGACAAGTGTTGGGATCTTTCGCGTTAGGTCCAGTGGAGAGGTGGCTTTGCTTTAGAAGCTGGTGGGTACACCTTGTTGTAGAAGCTCATACTCTAGTGTATATGACTCGTTTAATGGCTCCTTCGCGTTCAGTCTGAGGAGGCTCTGTGCTGAGGGGTTACGGGAAACGCCGACACATGGAAGGGAGAGGAGAGCCCTCTGCTCCGGGCGCCTCAGCCTACGTTAGGAGAAAGGCTTACATCCGTCTCTCTCGGGCCTAACGCATGTGTTCAGGTTCTGCGACCTTTGAGAGGCTTTTAAAAATTTTAGAGCATCATGGGAAAAAAGGAATCTATAAGGAAGCTTAATCTTGGTTCAGAGGAGCCCCCAATGTATAAATGGAAGTAAAATCTACATTTAAACAATTCAGAAAACCAGCTGGAGCACTGAGACATGACATGCTTCTCGGAGGTTTTTAGAGACACTGTGTGGAGAAGGGTGCGGACTGGGGGAGGCGGGTAGGGTGGAGAAGAGTGTTCTAAATGCTTGACAGCCGTCTTCTCAGAGCACAGTGAAAGCTGGGGACTCTGGCCTTTGGCTTGTGGCTTGAATATTAACAGAATGAGATTGGAAGACCCCATCTCAATCCTTCCATTCCCCGAAGCCACCTTGCTGCTTTGTAGTGGCCTTGCAAACACCAGATCTCTGTCCCCATCCCCCACATTGTTCTCCAGGCTGTGGGTCTGACTGTCCCCAATCCCTGGGGTACTGCAGGTCACGTGAACCTGCAGAGGGTGAGTGGGGCCCGTGCAGCGGGTGCCGGCCGTCCTGCCCAGGCTGGGGTGGACACGGCAGGCCTGTGAAAGGACACTCCTCTGTGAGGTGGAGCAACAGCCACCGGTGCCCGGGTCTTTGCGAGCTAGAAATCATGGTCCAAACTGAAGTCGGCCTTGTGGCCAGCACGGCCACTTTGGGGAATGAAGCTGTTGGTTCCATCCTGTGTATGGTATAGTTGGGGATCTGGAAATTCCAGGGACTGTCACCTTACCCAGTCAACTGGGACCCTGTCACTTAGAAGCTTTAGTCTCTCTCTCAAATTGAAGACAGATTTATTTCCCTTTTGTTAAAATTTTTTTGAGATATAACTCATACCATAAAAAGTACCCTTTTGAAGTGTCCAATTCATTG
Source organism: Camelus bactrianus (assembly GCF_048773025.1). Taxonomy (NCBI): domain Eukaryota; kingdom Metazoa; phylum Chordata; class Mammalia; order Artiodactyla; family Camelidae; genus Camelus; species Camelus bactrianus. The sequence continues at coordinate 113,474,989 of NC_133575.1, read as the reverse complement.
ATTTTTAGTATGTTCAGAATTGTGCAACTGTCACAAAATTCAATTTAAGACCATTTTCATCCCCTCAAAAAGTCACCTGTATCCATGAACATTCACTCCCAATTTTCTCTCAACCCCCAACCTGTGGCAATAGCTGATCTGTTTTCTTTCTCTGCAGATTTGCCTGTTCTGGACATTTAGTACAGATAGAATTTTGCAAAATATGCTCTCTTGTGTCTGGCTTCTTGCACTGAGCATCACGTGTTTGAGGTTCATCCATGCTGTAGCCTGTGTCTGAACCTCATTACTTTTTGCAGTGAAATAGGATTCCATTCTATGGGTGTTACACTTTTTATTTGCCTTTTCGTCAGCTAGTGGATGTGTGAGTTGTTCCTACTTTTTGGCTGTTGTGAGTGGTGCTGCTCTGAGCATTCAGGTACAGGTTTTTGCATAGACTTAAAATTTCAGTTCTCCTGGGTAGAATCACTGGGCAAAGTGTTTGTATGGACCTAGTTTTGATTTTTCTTGGTATATACCTAGGAGTGGAGTTGCTGGGTCTTTTTAACTGTTTGAGGAACTGCCAGCATGTTTCCCAAAGCAGGTACTCCATTTTACATTTCCACCAGCAATGTATAAGGGTTCCAATTTCTCCACATCCTCAAGAATACTTGTTATTTCCCGTTTTAAAATTACAGCCATTGTCGTGGGTATGAAGTGGTATCTCATCAATTTGCATTTGCATTGTTTTGATTTGTTTTTCCCCAAGGACTAGCGATGTTGAGTATCTTTACATGTGCTTATTGGCCATTTGTAGATCTTCTTTGGAGAAATATCTGAGTCTTTTGCCCATTTTTTTATTGTTGAGTTGGAGACAGATTTTTTTTTTGGATCATGAGTTTACTTGGGTTTCCTTTAAGTAATTATAACCTAGAGTCAGAGGATGAACAGCAAGAAGCTAAGTGCTGGTGGTTTTCTGGTCCCTGCCAGGAAAAGAAGAAACGCTTCTCTGTTTCAGTTCTACTTCCTGTGTGCCTGTGCAGTCCGGGTGACTAATACTCACTGGGCTGGAGATAGGAATGTTCAGTCCTTTGTGTGTGGAACTTTTCATGACTTCTCTCTTTTGCATGTGAAAAGCTGACTTGATATGTTTTGTTTCGGAAGACGTGTAGGGGCCCAGATGGAGAACTCCATGCCAACCTGCTTTGCCCCGTGGATGTGGCAGATGTGCCTGAGGGCACCTTGCCTGACAAACAGAGCACCGAGCAAGCCATACGATTGTTGGAGAAGATGAAGACGTCGGCCAGTCCTTTCTTCCTGGCTGTGGGGTATCATAAGCCACACATCCCCTTCAGATACCCCAAGGTGAAGAACTGGCGGAGGGCTGCTCCAGCACAGCCGCAACAGCTGTGTCGCTTGTTGAAGGAGGGGTTTGTGTAGTGAAGGTGACCACATCCTGCTGTCCCTGGTTACCAGGGATGCCTGATGGCACCAGTGTACTCAGTGGTGTGAAGATGGGTTTCAGAGGTCGAGGCTAAGAAGTAGACTTAGGACATGTAAGAATCTTGTTGGAAACACTTGGCTTTCCACTTCCTCCCCTGGAGGGCTTTTTCCCCTAGGACTCTGAGTTGGATGGTGAGAGCATCATAGAGAAGGGAGCGAGGCCACCAAAGTCTGGGATAAGTGATGGTCCTTAGGACACAATTCCAGGGAATGTGAAGCCTCTTCAGTAACAGCTTTACCCCTGAGTCCTTAAGTGTGGGGCACTGTGTGACTTGTTGGAGCCTCAAATCCTGTGCTTGCCAGTATATCATTTAGAGCACGTTGTCTTTTCTTTTTTAGAATGTTTTTCACTTTTCCGTATCATGGTTTCCCTGGGCCTGAGCAGCACATTCTTTTGCAGCGCGTACCCCTCACTTGTGATGAGAGTAGAGGTCAGAAGCATGCTCTTTGATGCTGTAGGTTGTCTTGCTTTGATTGGCCCAGGGGATCTCACCTTCCTAGCAGGAGCCGTCAGCCCCCTTGATGGAGTGAGACTCACTGCTGTCTCTGGTGCAGAAAGAGTTAACCTAGAAGGAGAGGCCTCTGGGAGCCTGGATCTCGGGAGTGTTCCCACCATTCCCAGAACTGATGAGCGGCTCCCGGGGCCTAGACTGTTCATGGAAAGCCCCGCTTTCCTCCTTGGAGTCTGGGATTTTGTTCTGTGCGGGCAGAGGGTGCCTGGGTGACCAGCCCCAGGAAGGACCCTGGGTGCTGAGGTTTAATGAGCCTCAGCTTCCCTGGCGGCAGCATTTCACATGTGTCATCACACAGCTCATTGCTGGGGGAATTAAGCCTGTCCTGTGTGACCTCCCCGGGAGAGGACTGTGGCTCCCCGAGGCGTCCCCCAGGACTTTGCCCTTTGCTGATGCTGTTTGGTGTTATTTCACTGTCATCATTGCAGGTGTGAGTATGGCTGTGTGCTGAGTCCTGTGAGCGCTCCCAGTGAGTTGCTGAATGTGAGGTCGCTTTGGGGAACTGGCAGCACCTCTCCACACCTTTTTTTGTTGGAGGGGAGCTGGGGACAGGAATAGGAGGCCATCGACCTCTATGAGGGAAGAGAGCTGGTGCTGCTCGGTTTGTAGGAAATAAGCCGAGAAATGTCATTACCGTCGGCATCTCATGAGAGTGACCTAAGGCCTGACTTTCAGGTGCGGGCAGCACCTGGGAGTGGTAGTGAGCCCCTGTGTAAGTGCGTCGCAGGCTTACAGAAAAGGCGGTCTAAACACTGGGATAGAGGCCCAGCCTGGTGCCTGTGCCAAAAGAATGACAGCCTGGTGGCTTTGTGCGCTTCTCCCCCAAGGAGTTTCAGAAGTTGTACCCCTTGGAGAACATCACGCTGGCTCCTGACCCCCAGGTCCCTGCTGGCCTCCCTCCCGTGGCCTACAACCCCTGGATGGACATCAGGCAGCGGGAGGACGTCCAGGCCTTAAACCTCAGCATGCCCTACGGCCCGGTTCCCGCGGACTTTCAGGTATCAAGGACGCACCCGGGGGCGTATTGGGCGCTGACGGCATGCTGTCATTGGTGACGCCACTCTCCTCAGTGGGCACTCCCCCGTGCCTCGCGTCTCGCGGAGAACTTTCTGCGCAAGGCGTCTTGCAGCGTGCCGGGGCTGGGGTGGCCTGGAGGAGTTTAGAAGTGCTGGGTCGACAGAGCCTCCCCTGCAGTGTCTCCACTTCCAAAGAAGGGGGCACCTGAAGGTTTGGGGACTTGCTGGCTGCGGGCGCAGGATGGGGAAGAGGCCTGGGTGACATGCTCTAACTCATGGGGGGTGCCGATTAATCCAAGGGACGGTTTGTCAGTTCTAAGCTGCTTGGCGGCTCCTGTGCCTCACAGAACTCTTGTTTTGCTGGTCCTTGTGGGTCCCCTCTGTGGGAAGGAAAGCCTACATGGGCATCCATTCCTCTCAGGAGCTGGCTTGGTGAGCAGGGCCTGGGCACAGAGGGAGCAGGGGCGCCAACATGGCCGGAGCCTTCCAGCTGCAGTGTCTGGGTCCCTTGGCCACGGTGTGGGGGTGGGGCAGGCACAGAGTTGGAGTTCTCATGCTGACTCCTCAGTTACCCTCTGCCTGGATTGCAGAACACATGCTGACCAACTTTTTCCAGAATATTCCACATGCAGCCCTGCCCTTGTGTTACCACATGAACACTCCAACACGCAGTCTCCAGGAGAAGGAAGGGGACACTGTTTTCAACGCGTGCTTCCTGGGCCACCTGCATCAGACTCCCCACAAGGGCTTGTTAGAAGCACAGTGTCCTGGCCCCACTCAGGCTTCAGGGATTGGGAGCTGGGGGTGGGGCCTGGGAGCCTGGCGTTTCCAGAACAGCACACCTCGTGGTGCTGACTCACATGGAAAGTGGAGAGCCGCTGCTGCAGGCTGCAGTTCAAAACAAGACAAAACAAAACAAGCTGTGCAGGCGGCTCTCACTGTCTAGACCCATTTGGCCCCTGTGTTTGGAGAGCAGGCGTGTCGGTGGTGAGGGCCACTGTCCCTGCATTGCGGGTGGCCGTGGTGACAGCTTGGGAAGCAGTGGCCTGTCAGCCTGTTGGGTTCCTAATTCCCCTCACGGGGGTTCTGGGAGCGAGGTCTCTGGAATGGCAGCTCTGAGGCTGCACCTGGACATCTAGTTAGTGACGGTCACTTACGATGACCCTTTAGATTTTGAACTGTGCTCCAGGAAGGGTGCTCAGCTTTTTGTGTGCACTGTCCATTGGTCCTGTGGGAACCTAGTGGGTTGCCTGCTCCCTCTGTTGTCCAGGTGAGGAAAATAGAGGCAGAGAGGGGGGAAGGTGTGCCCCATATCACACAGTTAGTGTGGGGGGCGTCCCCCATGGAGCTGTGACGCCAGAGCCCCGGGGTTCAGTTTGTTGGTTCTGAACAGTGTGGGTTTGAATTCCCATCCTACCCCACACCAGCTGTGTGGTCGCTGACAAGTCCTCCTGCCACTCTGAGCCTCAATCTCCTCGTCTGTAAAATTGAAACAAGATGGGGGAAGGTTTTCCACGATGACACCTGCTGGGGGTTTTCCGTGGGGACCACAGGAGCGTGTGGGGCGCCTGGGGCGGTGGTGGTTGGGGGGCGTCGGCTTCTCCCTGGCTCTCTCTCCACTCCTCGTGCTGCGTCCGCCAGCGGTGTGGCTGCCCCACTGGACACAGAGTAGACGGTGTGACCTGGAGGACCTCCCTGGTGTGCTCACGTGCTTGCTCCTGCCCCACATGCACCCTGGACTCGGCCCTGCTCGTCATCCTCCTGCAGCTTTGGGTGTCTGTGCTCAAGCCCCGTCTCCCTCCACTCTTGAGCCTCTCGGTTCTGTGCCCTCTTCAGTGGGTCTCAGAAGAAGAGCAGCAGGGACTTGCCCCCCCCCCCCAACCCCCTTTCCTCTCCTTCCTGTCTGCTCCCACCAACTTCCCTCCAGCCTCCACATCGGCTCACATCCGTCCCATCTTCAGGGATACCACCTGTCTCACCTCTTCCTGTTTCTCCTCCCGTCCTGCTCCCTCGCCTGCCCTTCAGGGGAGAGTGAGTGAGGTGTCTGTTCTGGCTGCATCTTGGCTTCACCGTCCCTTCATTCTTCATCTACCTCTGTGCGGCCTTCTGCCTCCCCAGCCCACTAAGAGTTCTCTCACCTGCGTCAGCCCTGACCTGGTTGACAAATAAAATCTACCCTCATGGGTCCGGACCTTCCCCGACTCCCTGCTGCTCTCTCACTGTTGACCGGCACTACCCGTTCTGGAAATGTTCGCCTCCTGGGCTTCCTTGCCAACCCTCCTGGGCCCTCCTCCACTCCAGTCCCCCCGGCAGGGCCCTCTTTCTGTGTCTGCTACCTAGGAGGTGCTGCTCTCCAGGGTCAGCCCAGGGCCCCACTGTACCCTTTCTGCCCCTTGTCCTCAGCTGGGCTCTGCGGAGCCTGCGTGGATGACCCCTGGCTTCACTCCTGATTTTCGAGCATCTGTCCACTGGCTGTGAGAGGCCCCACGGGCCACAGCACCTCTCCTGCTCTTCCGGTTCTCCTTCCTCCTACTCCCCTCTTGGGGGCCCCCTCCCTGCCACTGAACAAGAAAGCTGGAGTCACCCTTGGAGTCCTCAGCTCCCCTCCCTGCCTGCTCCCCCCTGCCCCCGCTCCTGCTCGAGCCTCTCAGTCCCTCTCATGTCCGTGCTGTCCTCCTGCGCCTTCAGCACAGCCTTCTGGACCACTGCCGGGGGTCTGGGCTGACACGTCCCTTCAGCAAGTGACGGCGGAGGCCCTTGTGCCCAGCGCTGACCTAGCGCTGCTTCATCTCGGGCCGCTGCTGGAGGACCCTTACTCGCCTGCAGCCCGCTTGGCAGCTCTTCCCCCTGGACAGCCTCAGTGCCTTCCTTGGCCTCCAGCCCAGGACCTCCACTCTTTGGGTGGACCTCCAGGTCCATATCATCCGGCCCTGACCTGCCTTTTAGCGTCATCTCCCACCCCTTGGCCCTCCCATTGATCCTCCAGCTGCACCAGCCAGCTCATTGGCCCAAAACAGCCCTGCTGTATGGTGACACTACATGGGTCCACGTGTTGCAGCCCCTGCGTAGAGCATCTTACCCCCACTTGTCTGACTGCCAGCTCCTCTTCTCAAAAGCTGACTCCTCTGTGAAGCCTTCCTTGATTTCCCCAGTCTGACTTGAAGGCTCATTCTCCTGTGTTGTCCCTAGGCCCCGCCAGTAATGTGCCTTTTTGTGTCTCTGTGCCTGTCCTCACTGGAGGGGTGGCTCATTGAGGGTGTGGACCACGTTTGCTTCTCCTATCTCCAGGGGCCAGCCAGCCTAGGAAGGAGGGTGGGCCCTTGAATAGGACACAGCTGTCCTGACAGCCGTCTTTGGTCCCCAGGAGGACCAAGGTTCCCCCAGTTACAGACCGAAGACTTTATCTACCAGAAAATAGAAGTAGGCCAGGGTTCTGTATAATACTTCTAGCAGGTTAGATGGGTGTCTGTTGTCTTCGCTGCCTGGGGAGAGCAGGTCTGTCTCACAATTCTTCTCACCCTGGCAGCGGTGAGAAGAAGCTGGTGGGTCCAGCCGGGTGCACAGTGGAGGCAGGGGCCAGTCTGATCGGTCAGCAGCCCCTGTGCTGCTCCCCCGTGGTTGGGGTGGGGGGTTCACCTTTTTCTTCAACATCTGGGAACAAGGCTGGGGGAGAGTCAGCCCGGACGAGGCTGTGGCTCTTTCACGGAGCCTGTCTGGCCTGGGAGTCCGTCCACTGCTCTCCTGCCCGCCGGGATTTTGTTGAAAATGAGCCGCACGTGAGCACCCCAGTCTGCGAGGGTAAATGGCTGACACTGAGGTCCTGGGGTCAGAGGAGAGGCCCACTCATGGCCATTTAGGGGGTTGAATTGTGTCCCTCAGAAAGATCTGTTGAAGTCCTGCCCGCCAGGACCTCAGAATGTGACCTTATTTGGAAAACGGGTCATTGCAGGTGTAACTAGTTAAATGAGGTTGTACCGGTGTAGGGTGAGCCCCTGATCCAGTATGACTTGAGTCCCTGTGAGAAGGGGAAGGAGGGAGAGACAGGAAGAACTCCACGCAAGGATGGAGGCAGGGGGTGGAGTGCTGGGGCAGCGAGCCAAGGGGCACCAGGGGCTACGGATCCCCCCAGAAGCCCGGAGGAGGCAAGGAACGTTCCTCCCCAGAACCCACAGAGAGAGGATGGCCCTGACGACAGCTTGTTGGCCCCCAGAAGGGGGAGACAATAAGTTTCTGTTGTTTTAAGCCGCCGGGCTTGTCATTGTTCGTTAAAGCTGCCCAGGAAGTGAACCCAGCTATGTGACATCTTTGGCGGGACCCTCAGCAGAGTTTGGAAGGCCGAGGGATCAGTGTCTGTGTACCAGCTTGTCTCCTGGGACCCATAAGATGGTGTGAAGGAGACAGAAAGGAGTAGTAAGTGGCACACCCCTCCGCCGTGATCCGTGCCCTAAAGTGAAAACTGGTTTGCTTAGGAAAGAATCTTCCTTTCGGCCACGAGGATTTCGCTGTGGCTGTGCAGGCGAGGGGACACAGATGGGAGGGCAGCGAGGGTTATGTTTTGCCTGAGAAGATCCTCTAGGCGTCCTCGGAGGGCCAGGGCTCGGGAGGGCGCTTGGGCGAGCGCACGGCCCTCGGAAGCGCAGTCGCTGTCATTATTATTGTTTTTGTAATTTGCAGCGGAAAATCCGCCAGAGCTACTTCGCCTCTGTTTCGTATGTGGACACGCAGGTCGGCCAGCTTCTGAGCGCTCTGGATGAGCTTCAGCTGGCCAGCAGCACGGTCGTGGTGCTCACCTCGGATCACGGTGAGCGTTTGAAATGCCCTGCTCCAAGCATCTGACCTTCTCTGTGAAAACTTTCCTAGATTGCCTTATAGGTGTGTGTTCTCTTCTGTGACTCAGCAGTGCCTTGAACCTGGAGTCTTGGATGCTTTTCTACCTTGTTAGTCCTGGGACCTCTCCCCAGGGAGGCACAGCCTCTTTTGGGTCAAAGAAGTATCTTGGATGCTTGGGTGGGGCGGGCGGGCGGGTGGGTGGGTGGGGTGGACCTTGTAGCAATCTTTTGTTTCTTGGTGAACCAAGCGGTAACCATGTTTGTGTGGGGAGCCCTTTTAAGCCATTTGTAACCTAGATGGTTGGAGGATTTTCAGTCTGTCTTAGGAAGATCCAGAACAATTCTGGGAGAGCCCAACAAGGCCCTCAGACCCGGCTCACCCCTTCCGCCCCCCAGCCCCACTGTCTTCTCTGCCAGGAGCCTGGGGGGGGTCACAACTCTGTATATCTTCTAAGGGAGTTTCCCACTTTTTCCAAAAATGGAAACCTTTTTTAAAAAATTCTTTTTAATTTTTGCCAGGGTGTGTTTGTGTGTTTGGGGCCAATGAGCCACAGTGCCCACTTCCTGTACCACAGTTATCCACTCAGAGCAGTTTTGTCCATCTCATCCTCACCCACCCCTGAATTGTGTTGAAGCAAGTCTCAGGTGGTTCAGTTTTCTGAACACTATCTCCAATAAATTTGGCTCCTTTGAGGTTTAACCATACTACCATTACTACCATTGTCATACCTAGAACCAGAAAACGATTCTTTAACATCCTCAAATATGAAGTGGGACAATACTAGACCACAACATGTAGGACCCGCCTTTACCCCACCTGCCCAGAGCTGACTGGTGCTGGCGGTCAGGGGCCCGTCCGCCAGCCTTCGGGGGTGCACACACATTTGTCTGCCGTGAGCACGTCTGTACATAACGTATAGTCAGGGACCACGGCGGGCTTGATTGTGCTTGTGTACTGTTTTGTTCCCTGGTTTGTGTTTTCCACTTAATGTCACAGACAGTTCTCTGTGTCATTTTTCACAGGCCTCCCCTATGCCTTGTAAAGACCCATATCGTTTTGGCAGATACAGATGTGTCATAATTTTTCACTGTTTCCCTGGTGATCTGCCACCCAGTGCTGCCCCTCTCCTCTGGGCGCCGTCTCCTCCTCCAGTGCTGACACGGGCCTCTGCACCCCATGAGGGCGCATGAGGGCGCGGCCCACTTGAAGCTCTCTTTTGCTCGGAGGCAACTGCAGTCAGTGACAAATGGCCCTTCTCAGAGGGCTCCCCTGGGGCTTCCCCCAGCCAAACCACGAAAGACTTGTTGAACCCGTACATGGCAGCCTTTTGTGATTTTGGTTATTTTTTAATACAAAATACTCAATGTACAATCTCTTTTATGTTTTTTTATATCAAAAAGGACACCCAAACGTGAAGTGATTGGAAATTCCCAACTTGGAGTATTCAAGCCATCTTTGCAAGGGATGTTTTCAGCAAGGGTTAGGGGTTGTCTTTAATCAAGGTTAGGGATCTGGACTCAGAAGTTACATTTTTTTGGACTGTGGTATGTCTTAACTGAAAAAGATAACCTTGTCTTTTAAAAATATGAGCAGTTGTGCCACAGTTTCACAGCTCATTTCTTGGTGGTGCACACCCAAAAGTGAGAACCTGAGCTTGTGGGACTTGAGTCCAAGCTCGGGAGGCACAGGACAGAGAATGATGACACTGTGACTGTCGGGGTCTCCACTAGGTCAAGAAAGAGCCCACCTTAGCGGGGGAGGCGGGTCTGTGTGGGGGCCATTGTCCCTTGGAGCCCAGCCTGGGTGCAGATTGGTAGTTGCTTGCTAAATATTTCTTAGTTTGGGAATTCAGTATTTTTTCCCTCTTAAAGGTTTCCTCATTCAAAGCAAATGTCTAACTTCAGATAAAGCTGCGTTCAGGGGAAATTCACTGCTTCTTTGGTAATTCTAGAGGAATTTCTTTCTTCTAGGTGATGGGTCTTTGCCTCCTCTGGTTTTTACTGCCGGAAATGAAATGGTGTATGACTCAGATGAGCAAGCTGCAAGGCGATTATTCATTTTCTGTCATGCTGTGCTTCTTACGAACCAGGGTGGGCTCTGGGTGAGCACGGAGAATGGGCCAAGTACAGCAATTTTGACGTCACTACTCGCGTGCCCCTGATGTTCTATGTTCCGGGAAGGACGGCTCCACTTCCGGAGGCCGGAGAGAAGCTTTTCCCATACATCGACCCCTTTGATTCCGCCTCAGAACCGATGGAGCCAGGTATAAAAATGCTCGATGACGTGACTTGACAGCAGCGGCACCTGTAGTTGCCATGTAAGCTGCCTTATCAAATCCTCGGCGGCTTACCCAGGCCGCCTCCCTCCCAGCGCTGCCGTTCCTGCAGCCGCGGCCCGAGCACCTCCCAGGCTCTGGGTCGGGAGGAGGGCCAGGGCTCGTGCCCACGAGTATGGCCCCTGTCACAAGGGGCTGCAGAGAAGGCGGGGCCAAGGAGCAGATGGCACCCCCAGGATGAGGCGGGCTGTGCTGGAGGTGACACCAGTGTGCTCTGGAGCTCAGATGAGGTGAGCAGCAGACTCCACCGGGGCAGGGCAGCCCCCTGACAGATGAACAGAACCCCATGACCTGCGTGCTTCCGGCAGGGACTCAGCCCTTCATGAGGGAGACGTTTGCCATTTTGGCAGCTTGTCAATCTGGTGAAGCACTGGATCTGTAAAATCTGTCAGGTGGTTCTGCTTCTGCCCTCCCCAGCAGTGAAGGGCAGGTTTCCTTTGACTTCCACGTCCCAGTTCCTCCAAGCTGTTCTCTCCAGGTAGTGTCAGGCCCCTGTCTGTCCTGGTCCTCTGTCATTTGTCTGATTGCTTCCTCATGACTAGATTCAGGGCAGACATTTTGGACATGCGCATTAGAGGTGAGGCTGGGTGCTCCAGTCCTGTCGCGTTGGCGGCCTGTCCCATTGTTAGTGACGCCGAGCTTCACTGCCTGGTGGCAGTGGATGCGTCAGCCAGGCCTCGCCATTGTGAAGGTGTCTTTTTCAAAGAACTTTCTTTACCTTTATTCTTTTTATTTTACTTATAAAACAAATGTATCAGAAATAAAATTGAGCAGTATGACGCAAGCTCTTAAAGGTCCAGAAGGGCTAGAATGATGGCCCAAAGTCAAGATAAATTTTAACAGGAGTGAGTATAAAGCACATGATTTAGACTGTGAAGGTGAGTCAACCACAATGAGGTACCATTTCACACCCATTAGAATGGCTGGTATCAACAGCACTGGCGAGGATGTGGAGAAATTGGAGCCCTCAGACATTGCTAGTGGGAATGTAAAATGGTACAGCCGCTATGGAAAACAGTTTGGTGGTTTCTCAAAAACTTTAATATAGAATGATCCTGTGACCCGGCAGTTCCAGTCCTAGGTGTATATCACACAGAACTGAAAACAGGCGTCGAAAGAAAAACTTGTAGAAGAATGTTCATAACATTATTAACAGCTAGAAGGTGGCAGGAACTCAGGTGTCCATTGACAGATGAATGGGTAAGCCAATGTGGCACATACGTACAATGGAACATTATTCAGCCTTAGAAGGGAGGGAAACTCTGACACCTGCTACAACATGGGTGGACTTTGCAGACATTATCCTCAGTGAAAGAAGCCAGACACAGAGGGGCAAATACTGTGCAATTCCACTTCTGTGAGGTGCTTAGAGTAGTCAGATGCACACAGACAGAAAGTAGAAAGATAGGTGCTGGGGACTGGGGGAAGGAGAGTTGGGGAGTTGTGCAGGATGCAGAGAGTACTAGAGATGGCTAGTGGTGATGGCTGCACAACAGTGTGAATGTACTTACTGCCACTGACCTGGACACTTAAAAAATGCTGAAGATGGTACCTTTGATGTTGTTTGTGTTTTACAACAATAAAAGAGAGATGGGTCAAATGCAGACGTCTGGAGAGGAGCGATCTGCAGGGTGATACTGAGACTGGGATAGTTCCTCAACAGACTTGTACCCAGTGGTTTGGGCCTCCAGTGATGATCCTTGCCCAAACCAGTTATATACTGGTGGTTCCAAAATTCAAGTCGTTTTTAAGAGTGCCAACAGGCTGAGGACACCTTCGTTCTGCATCCTGGGTGAAGTGCCGAGTTGGCGTTGTTCCTCAAACTCTCATGCTTAAAATAAATTGCGGTGAAAGAACAAAAGACAGATCAGAGCCTGGGCAGGCTCTGTGCACCTGCTGCCGGCTGAGGCAGGTGCCTGTGACGGAGCCCCTCTGCTGACTTGCTTCCTCTTTCAGGCCGGCAAGCCGTGGACCTCGTGGAGCTTCTCTCGCTCTTCCCCACACTCGCAGGACTTGCCGGACTGCGCGTCCCTCCCCGCTGCCCCATCCCCTCATTTCATGTTCAGCTGTGCCGAGAAGGCCGGAACCTTCTGAAGCATTTTCAGTTCCGTGCCGTGGAAGGGGATCCGCCCGTCCACGCTAATCCCCGTGAGTTGGTTGCCTATAGCCAGTACCCCCGGCCTGCAGACTCTCCTCAGTGGAATTCTGACAAGCCCAGTTTAAAAGACATAAAAATCATGGGCTATTCCATACGCACGATAGACTATAGGTATACTGTGTGGGTTGGCTTCAATCCCCAGGAGTTTCTGGCTAACTTTTCAGACATCCATGCAGGGGAACTGTATTTTGTAGACTCTGACCCTTTGCAGGACCACAACGTGTATAATGACTCCCAGGGTGGAGCCCTTCCCTGGTCATTGATGCCTTGAGTTTTGCCAACGACGGAGGGCGTATTTAATGCTCTCCCTTCCGGGTGGTGAGAGAGGGAAGTAGAGCTGGGTGTTTTGTGGGTATTCATGATAACGGAAGCAACCTGGGGGTGGGCAGTCACAGCAGGCATCAGCAATTTGGTGGAGGAGGGTGTAGCTCAGTGGTAGAGCATGTGCTTAGCATACATGAGGTCCTGGGTTCAGTCCCAAGTACCTCCATTAAATAAGTAAATAAGTAAACCTGATTACCTCCCCCCAAAGCAAAATAAAACAAAAACAAAAGATGAAAAAAAAACAGTTTGGCCTGAGAATATGTGACAGACAAACTTACAGCTGGTAACTGCGCTGGGGCTGGGCTGAACCTTTTCTTCCCTTTTTTTTTTTGAACAGTCATAGCTTATTTATTGAATGAGTACATACAGAGTAAGCAAACTAAAATAATCATACCTTTAGCTATCAAGACCGTAATAACTGAACATTAACACTGTACTCAAGAAATACTGGAATTTAGTACATTTCAGAAAGTAACCACATATCAAATTAGGTTTGACACTAAGTTTTTGGTTCTTTTGTTTAACTTAATCATGTGTCTTATTTAGCCCAGTATATTCAAAATATATCAACATATAATCTAGGTTTCTTTTTAAAATGTGAAGTTAAATAATACTGCCAGATGCCAAAGCCTTAAAGTCTATCTTCAATTTTTCTTTCTTTTTTTTAAAAAAATTCTTTTTAATGGAGGTACTGGGGATTGGACCCAGGACCCCACATGTGCTAAACATATGCTCTACCACTGAGCTATACCCCCACCCCCCAATTTTTCTTTCTAAGATCGCAAATTTTCAAATCCAGATCTAAAGATAAAATATGCATAAAGTGATTTATGTGCAATTTCTTTATCAAGTAATAAATAATGCTCAGTAAACTAGAGGCATGAGATGTATGAGAAATTCAGTTAAAAATTTTCATAGACTTTCTGGCCCAAATAATTTGTTTGCAGATGACTCTTGAACACAAAGGCCATCTATTAAAAGGCATCTTTATTCACAGTGGAAAACAGTTAAAGGTGTAACTGTATCCATGAACTGAGCCATTCAAAACTGTTAGTTTCCTCCTTCTTTAGGGATGGTTGCTTGCAGACATCCATTTATCCTGGAGGCAGGAAATAGTCAACTTTTAATTGCTGATTAAAGACGTTATTAATTTTATTAAGTTCTAAGTTATTTTGAGAATTGTGGAAACTTTTCATTAGTATAATATTGTGATTTTTAATGCCCCAGAATGCGGTTCTGTATTCCCTAAATATGAATGTAACCAGAAATGCAGGTGGTAGGGATAAGCTTAGTCCCCATCATCTTACAGAGAATGGAATATTCCCAAGTCATATTTTCAACATGTTGAAGTTGATCAATTCTTAACAGCCATCAGAAGTCAAGCACTTTTTTAACAAACATCTAACATATTCCTGTATCGAAGTGAGTAGCTTTTAGTAATTCTTTCTTTATAAGTACTGCTTCAGTGTTTAAAGGTAAATGTTTGTGAAAAAACAAACTACAGCAGGTTAAATTGTTACTATACTGTATTAAATTGTAACCAGAAAGGCAAGATATATTAAAAGATTACTTCAAATCAGTAAAATTTCAAATACAGATTTTTTTTTTCACTAATTAGCCTACAGTGGAGGCATATAACACCACAGTCTTCTAAGTGATTAAATGACTTCATTCTGGCAACAACAGTTTTCACTGGAGTGAAGGGCCCTGTTCCTCTCTCCTGATCCTGCAGCTCATCTCTCTTCTGGAAGCCTCAGCTTTCGTAGATGGTTTCCCCCAGCCGTTTCTTTCTCCTTCTTCATCCCCTTTATTATGCTCATCACTTCCACTAAGAATTTTACAATCCAGTCTGAATTCCTCATGACATATTTCACTTTGTGTAGCTTTATCTCGTCTACAGTTAAAGACTATACGTTTCACACAGACTTTTATTTCACATCCATTTGTTGTTCCTAGTTGGCTATAATATATACACTGCATCCTCTTTTTTTTGCTTTATTTCTGGAAGCACAGTTTTAGTATCAAAAGCCTGCAAACTCTGTTCTTGCTGAAGCCATAAGCTGAACTGTGCCGTGATGTGCACGGTGGCTGTGCTGTTGCCCTTTTGGCAGTGACTTCCGTGCGTGACTGAAACCACATCCCGGTCTGGGTCTACTTTGGGGCATTTTGCATGTAGATCTGTCTCTGCCAGAAGTGCTTCTGTCTCATCTTCTCTATGCAAGGGTGCAGCCTCAGAAAGCTTCCACTCTCCTTAGGGTTTAGCTTGGCTTGGCCTCCCTTTGTAAATCTCCTTTTAGAAGCACAGGCTCCATTCATGTTTGATGGCATGCTCTTCTAAATCATCTTACAGGTTCTGGTTGCTTTTTGTGTTTTTGACACTGAACCCAATTTAGAACCACCATTGCACATCTCCAGCAGACATCAGGATGAGTGGGTGCTTTCTGGTTTTCAGACATCGAAGCTGACCACATTCCTTATCTTGACTCAACTTAGAGAAGCCACATCTTTGTTGCTTCCCGTAACTTTTCTCCAATCCTGCTGAGCTGGACATGTTTTATTAATGGCTCTGCAGCCACTATTTGTAGAAATCCCTATTTCTCTTGAGCCAGGGCTGCTTTTACGCAGTTTAGTTGAAACCCGAAGCAGCGAGCCTAGAAATTTTGAATGGCCCTTAATTCCGTGGCTCACAAACACGACGATGCATCAGAACCACCTGAAAGGCTGGTGCAGACCCAGCATGCTGGGCCCTGCCTGCACAGGTTCTGATTCAGTGTGTCTGGGGTGGGGCCTGAAAATTTGCACTTCTTAGAAATCACACAGCTCTTCGAAAGGCTGCACTTGAGAAGCCCTGCCCCTAGGTGTGTGCTGTCCAGTAGCCACTAGGCACATGAGACTGTTTAAATTTAAATTAACTAAAATGAAATAAACATTTCAAAAGTGGCATCTCAGTGGCACTGGCCATACTTCAAGTGCCCAACAGCCAGTGCGGTTAGTGGCTACCGTATCGGACAGCACACATCTAGATCCTTTCTGTTGTGGAAGAAAGTGGATTGAATGGAGCTGTCCTAGATTACCTCCGAATTTGAGCTGCATCCACTTGGCTGTTGGCGAGTTCCTCCTATGGGCTGATTGTCTACTCTGTGTTTGCCCACAGAGACTTGTCCGGGGGCGAGCAACGTACGTTTGGGTTAAGCCTAGTGTAGGGAGTTCACTCTGACCATCAGCCTCTTCCTCTCCACTCTCATCGCCATCACCCCAGCCCTTCAGACCTCCTTCCCAAGTAGTTTACCTCCGCCTCCTCTTTCCTCCCTTGCCTCCAAAGAATCCATGTGTCTTCCTGAAATCCCTCTTTGGTCCTGCTCTTCGAGAACACCGTCAGTGCCTACTACTGGGTCTACACAGACCTCTGCTGAGCAGTCAGTCTTCCCTGACTCCACAAAGCCCCTTTCCTCGGCTGACCAGTTTGCCTGCTGGTCCCTGACTCTCCCTTGCCAGGCCCTGCCTCCCTGTCTACCCTTAGGTTGTCCCCTCCTCCCTCACCATCCATCTACCTATTCACGATCGTTCTTCACAGCCCGCTCCCACGCCCCTACTTCCAACAGGCTGAGGGGTTTTGACTTTCTAGACCATAGTGTGGGATGAAATGAATGTTGTGAAAGAATTTTGTTGTCACTTTAGTTAAAAAATAAAGGTCTTTTTTCTGATTATAAAATTAATGTGTTAATTTTAGAAAAATTGGAAAACAAATGTAGTAAAAGATAAGAAAATGCATCTGTATTTTATGCAAATAGTCACTTAATATCTTGTCTTTTGGGGGTGTCAATTTTTTACATTCTTGTGATCATACCGTATGCTTTATCATGCAATTTTATATTCCTACTTTTTCACTATTATATATGGTTATCACAGATTTTTGCAAAGATACTTTATACTGGTGGTAATGTATTTTGTTGTGTAGTTTTGTCATAATTTACTTAACCTTTCAATTACTGGAAATTTATTTCCAGTTCATTTCCAAATTTTCAGTATTGTAAATAATGCTGGGATGAGCACCTTTGTGAATAAAGTTTTTTTCTGTATTTCACATTACTCTGTCAGCATAGTCTCTCAGTGCCAAATTGTCAAAAACATCACCGTTTCACTCCTCTCCTCACTCTCCTGCGACCTTAGGTAGTAAAACTAAAAATAAAGCAAACAAGCACACAATAATACAAACCCATAAAAGCCAACAAATAAGAAACCCAAGCCCCACGGTAATAGGTGAAGGTAGAATCCTGTTTTAGCTCTGCAGTCTTTGCTTAGCAGTGACCTTGATCATTGTTCTCTTTTTATGATTGTTGGGCATTTGTGTTTCCAGTTGGGTGAATTTGCCTTTAAATTTTGTTTATGGGTTTCACTTTTTTAAGTAATCAAACAAATTGCTCTTTCCCTATGTGATTTTTTTTTCCTGTTAAATGTGGAGGTCTTTCCCAGCCTGGAGATTTAATAAATACTCATTTTCTTTTGCTTTTTTGTGGTTTGTTTTGAATTCTTAATGTACCCTGTCTCTCCACCTCATCATCAGAGTAGTATATGCTCATCGAGTACAATTTGGAAGACACGGGAGACGGTAAGGATGAAGGGATGCTCAGCACACTCCCCAGCCTTTTTGCGCGATGAGAGATGACCCTGGGCTGGGCGTCGGGGTGTGTGCCGAGAGGTGAGCAGGGTGACTCCGGAGGAGCCTCACCCCAGCGCCAGAGGGCTGGATTTCTCTGGATGATGGCAAGGGGCTGGCCCTTCCCCCTCAGTTTTCCTTGCTCAAGTCCAACCTGCAGGTTACATCTCCGAGGAGTCTCGCAGCTTCTGGCCTGGGCTCTGGCATTGAGCTAGAACCCAGCTGCCCCCTTTGGCCTGTGTCTGTTGTCTCTTTGGGCCTCAGGTATAGCCCACTGTGACTGAACCTGCTGTCAGCCGAGCCCCCCCCCCCCAGCCTGATGCCCTCAGTGTTCCCTTGGCTCTCCTGGGCAGTCTTTCCCTTCTGTGCATGCGTCCTTGAAGCTGAGCGAGCTGGCACTGAATGGCGCCCTCGGCTCACCCTTAGTGTCGCTGTGATGGGTAAGAGCCCCCGCTGCTGTCGGGACTTGCCTTCGCGTGCCTCTGAGGCTCCTGCTGGCGTTCCTTCCGTTCACCCAGCTGCTGGGGCAGCCTCTGCCCTCCCCTCAAGTGTCAGCTAAACTACAGACAGTCTTATTGGGTGGGGAGCCCACCTTTTCTTTCACGCACAGTTTCCTGCCCAATCACTGGCAGCCAATGGTGCTGGTCACCGAAGGATGCCTGTGTTTGACTCTGGATTCTGGACGATAGTTCTAGGCCTCTGATGGGGGCCAGTCCAGGATGGGGAAAACACGTGGCTTGGGTTGGCTTTGGGTGAGGTGTCCGGGAGACCACTGGCAGTGCCCACACAGACCACGTGGCCCAGCCCAGGCGGGAGGAACCAAGCTCCGCTGCCCTCCGGGAACAAAGACACGAGGTCACGTGTACTTGGCCCCTGCCAGAAAGTAAGGGGCAAAGGCCACGGGTGACTGCTTCGGCTTTTTCCTGTCTGTGAGAGTCAGGGACCATGATTTATGCGGGTAAGATGGTTTGCAGCAGGACTGAAACTGACATTAATAAAACCCTACCCTCATTTATCGTCATTTCGAGCATGTTTTGGAAGGAACCTTTTGCAGGTGATTTATATGCAAACCGCATTATTTACTTAACAGGTTTTTATCAATTAATCTCCTTCACGCTATTGAAAAGGTAGCCTTGTATATGTGTTAAGTGCAGCATGAGTTATTGTATGAATAAATCATACACGTTTGTCGTTATCACAGTGCGTACAGTTCTTGCTGCTGTTCCAGGACTGCTCGATGCCGCCTGGAAATAAACGAGGGCTTTCAGCAGGTCCCAGTACCGCAGTTCAGGTGTGCGGCCGGCTGAGGGCGGCGCAGGTGTGCCTGGGGTGGGTGCAGGCGCTGGGGTGAGTTGTGCTGGAGTTTAGAAGCACCTTTCTGGGCGGTGATACTTCTCTCAGCTTGCCCTGCAGTTAGAAACTCCCCAGAAAGGAGGAAGTGGGGTGGCCAGTCTGTTTAGGGAAACTAGATATGCAATAGCAACCACTGAGAGGAGGGCTGACTTGTCTTCTTGAAGGAAATGGCTGGGTTCTTGGAGTCCCAGCTGGAAAAGGCATCACTTAGCACCTCGACTTAAAAGTGCCTTGATGAGCCTTGGCTTGTCTTTTTCCACCTTACCTTATGGATGGCTTTGAGTGAAGATTTGGAAGGTACTTGGGGAAGAAACTGAGGATACTGGAAGACACAGCGTCCATTTTCAAATGGCTCAACCCACTGGATGGATTGAGCCACTCTAAGCGGGTGAAGTATGCGCCATATATTTACTGGCTGGCTTATTCTACTGTGGCTAGGTAGTACCTGCGTGCAGTACAAAGTTGAAAAGGCACAGACATGATGCAATGAAGAGTCATTTTCTCTTCCATCCCATCCCCAGCCACCTTGCTGGCCTCTGAGATTTCTTGTGAAATGGTGATATCTAAGAAGGATAAATGTAAGCTTAACAGGGGAGCCCCAGATCCAGTGTTGTAACTCGAGGCAGAGACCCAAGAGAGTGTGTCACACATGCAAACTTTCAGCATTTTGGCCAGCAGCTCAGTTTGGGGACATGGTGTGATGTAGCTGGCAGGCTACATAAATGGGTATCCAGGAGGAGGGAGGTGGTCAGCTTCATGGACAGCCAGCACCTGGAGACTTGTGTTTCACTGAGGATCTGGAGCTGTCACAGAAATGTGGACAAACAGAAGACCCAAGCATCCTGGGAGGAGCAGTTGGAGGAGGAGTGTTCAAATTGGGAGAGAAAAGACTTGGGAGCAGGCAGAGGTGGGGAATGGGGAGCAGAGCATGGCGCCATCTTTAAATCTCTGCAGAAGTATAGAAAATAGAGATTGGACACTCTCTCTAATGACCTGAAGGGGAGAAGGGGCATCGATGCCGCAGGGAGACAGATGGTCGCTCAGTGGAAGGCTGACTGTCTTAACAGTGACTCTGGGTTTGAAGAGCCTGCCTAGGTGTAGTGAGCTCTCTGTCACCTGAGGTATGCAAGCAACACCTAGGCCAATGGTTCTCAACGAGGGTGATTTTGCCCTCAGGGAGTTTTGGCAATGTCTGGAGTCTCTTCTGGTTGGCACAACTGGTGGGAGGAGGTGCCGGCATTGAGCGGGGAGAAGCCAGGGGTGATAGGAAGTGCAGGATGGCCCACACAACAAAACCCAGCTGGCCCCAAGTGGCAGTGGTGCTAGGTCCAGAGACCCTGGCAGGCCATCATTTGCCAGAGCAGGACTAACTACTAAAACCCCTTCTGTGTCCCTGAGATTTGGGGACTGCACAGTCAGTTATTAAAATAACATGCTGATTATAAGAGGAGTGGCCCTTTGCATATAGCCTTGGAAAAAAAGTCTTTCAAGAGGGCCAGGAGCTTCAAATACAGATGAAGCTTTTCAAACAACACAAAAAGTTTCCAGAGTAGCAGCTGACTGGATTTCTCCTTTCTTCCTGTGCAGAGAGGTTTCCCCATCTCCGTTTCCTCTCTGGTAGAAGACGAGTTATATATACTAGGTAATTTCTTTTAAAAAATAGTATTGGATTCCTCCCTTATTGCAAAAGTATTGACATAGTCATCACAGAAAAGCTTAAAACATGGACAAAGCCAAGACAATCGGACCCGCTCTAACTTGGCCTTCCCCAGGCACAGTGTAGGAAATGATCGGACCCGGTTCTTCAGCCTGTTTCTCTGCATCCTATCTTCTGACCGGCTTTTCAGGCTGCATGGTTGCTAAAGGCTTCCCCGACTCCACCTGGTTTCTCTGACACGCAAATCCAGAGCACTTCCACGCGAGCACGTGGTGCTGTGTCCTGGCGGACAAATCCACAAACCTTGAAGTGTCCTTCCTCTCCCGTGACAGCTAATCAATGTGAATATTTCTACAAAGATTAACACCAAGACCACTGCTCTTCCCAGCTTTGACCTTCATGACTCTGCTGGCCATGGGGCCTGGCGAGCCCCGCACGTGCAAGGGGCGCAGACATCCACCAACAGACTGTGGATTTTACCTCTCAGTGTATCCTGAACCCACCCGGGTTCTCTCTCTGCCTATCCCACCCGCGCTACTGTCTCCTGTCATTTGGATGCACAACCACTCGCATGTTGTACATCCAAGTCACACTCACGCTGCACTGCAGTCCCACTCACCTGGTTCTAAGGAAGATCTTTGCAAAAGGCTAGTCAGATCAGGTCACTGTACCTCTCTCACCTCCAAATATTTCACTGGCTTTCCAGTGAATGAGCAAGAGCAGAAAACACTTGAACCTGGCTTTTGTGTTGACCCTTCATAGTTTGGCTCCTATACCTCCTTGTCCTGACTCCCCCCCTCCCCGTCTTCAGGGCCAGCTTGACACTCTGGTCCCAAGAGCATCCTTTCTTGCTGCCTTTGACTGGGTCAGGTTGCCTCATCCCCACACCACTCCTCGGCAGCCCTCAGCTCAGTTGTACTTTCACGCTCATTTCCGGAATGAGTTCACTTGTCTTTATTTTTCTGGGAAGCTTCGTGGGGCATACGCTGTCTGTTTTGGCGCCCTTATCTCTCAGTCCCTAGCACGGGGCAACACACATAATGAATGTTGGTGGAGTAAGCAAGGGCCTGTGTAAGTGTTAATGGAACTCTAAAGGATTAAATTGTAGAAATGAAATTTCCAGGTCAGAGGCACATGTAGCAGACATTTGTCACGATTTGGGCCGGCAGCAGCATAGCTGTAATCCTCTGCTGGGGAAACTGCCCGTGCTGTTATTTTGCAGGGGAGGCAGAACGCACTTGCCATTGTAGAGGCACGAAATGTCAGGTGCCCACATTCCCTGTGGCTCCCTTGTGGCCGGGGAGCGGGCATGTGACATTCAGTAAGCCAAGCAGATGCCGTTCCCCCTGATGTGCAGGGGGAAGCGGGGGTGGCATCGCGACCCAACACACAGGCTCTGCACTCACAATGGGAAGCGGTGGCCACCAGTGTCCCGCAGTGGCAATGGCAGTGTAATTACCAGACTGTTCTCATGGTGTGATTTTGGCTATGGTCACGGCAGCTGCTGGTCACCTACGTTGCTACCTGAGCCTGAGACTGCAGCCTTCCCTGGGACTCAGTGAATTACTCAGGAGCCATAAAAAGCAAAACAAAACAAAAACCCTTTTCTGCTTAATTTGACTAGAGTCAGTCAAGCAACTGGGGCTCCCGACTAATGTAGCAGGTGCATGTGACAATCTGGAAGCTGGTGCCAAACTGGGTTTATAGCTCTCCTCTTGGTACACCGTCTGTCACTTTGCAATGACCTTGTTCCCGGGAAGGAGGCATTCCCTATTCATTTCTCTATGCTAAGTCTCTAACCCAGTGCCTGGCACATTTGACGCACTTACGTGTTTGTGAAATGAATGAACAAAAAGAATTTTTTAAAAAAGAATTTGAGAAAGACCTAAGACGTGAGGGCAGAGACTGAGTTGGGAGGACGGCCAGGCAGCCCCTTACTCCACCAGGGGGCGCTGAGGCCCAGAGGCGAGAAGCCCCGTCCGCCAAGGACTCGCAGGGACCCGAGGAAGCAGGCCTCAGACCCAAGTCCACACGTCTTTCCTCTGGGCGCCTCCGATCCTGTTCTCCGTGGCCCCGCCGCAGGGGCTGCTGCATGGGCAACGCTCCTCTCCTGGGGTCTCCCCACCGGGGAGAGTAGATTTCAGCTGAAATGATGTGCAAATGAGCAAACTAAAAGCCGTGGAGCTGCCGGAATATCAACTTGTGAAAGAGGAAAAGCTGGTGACCACCCGTTTGGAAAATTGCCTTTGTATGTACCTGGAAGGCACGCACGTGTGCATGTGTGTGTATGTGTGTGCGCGCGCGTGTGTAGGGAATCAAGTGCCAGCCCCTCTCTGGCAGGATTTTTCATTTCCCTTTATTCTTTGTACTGCTTTCAAATCAAAGGAAAGCTGTGGCAGAGAACCTTTTGCCCCGAGCTGCATATATGAAAATGAACAAGGTTCTGGGAGTCGTGTGTTTTCAATAATGGATCTGCAGTGCCACCCTTTCTCGGAAATGAAGCGAGACTGTTGCTAGGTTGGAGGTAAGAGGCAAGGAGTGGGGATGGGAGTCCTAATTCCAGTGGTTTTACCTTTCCCCACCTCCCCAACTACCCATTTAAGCATCACCAACTGGTAGAATATGAATCAATTCCGGGCCCAACCTTTGTTCAGTCTATTTAAAGGATTTTTTTTTTAAAAAACATCTCCGTCACCACGGCTTGATAGTTAAAGAAAAATCTCCACAAAGCCGTTTTGAAGAGCACATCTGTAAAATTGGGTCAGCAGGTACGTTACACGTTGGCACGCAAGATGAAATAGAACCCTGGTCTGGTCGGAGCTTCACAGCAACAGGGAAGAGCTGTGTTTCCACGTGGCGCGCTTGGATTTGTGCCTTTCGGCTCCGATCCTCCCACACAACCCGGGTTCCAGGGCGGCGGGCGCCGGGCCTCCCGCAGCAGCCGGGGTCGGGCTCTGGCCGGCGGTGGAGACAGCGTGCGGTTCCTCGGGAGACCACTGGAGGCCGCTGTGGCACCAAGAACGCGCGGAGGGCGCCCAGCTGGCGGAGCGGGCGTCTCCTAGGAGTAATGACTGTCACACTCACATACCGACTGTTCTCGAATTCTAGTCCAGGATTTAAAAGACACTGTTATGAATTAGCGAGAATAAAAGACTCGGCAGATGAAGCGCGGGTCTCGGATTCCCTGGGGTTGTTTTCTAGCTGCTTTCTAACTCCTTTCCCCCGCTTTGGGACTGGGTCTTGTTTGTGTCCTGCGAGACGCGGGCTTTATACGTGGCGAAAACGTCCTCCAGAAATGACCCAAGAGGAGGAAACGCCGCGGCTGCAGCCTCTGGTGCTCATCCCCAAGTACTTTTGCAAAATAGCATGTTTTACTGTTTTCTCCATCAACTAGTTTTGGCGGCAGGTGCCAGCCACCAAGTGGGCTGCAGAAATAGGACTGCCTGATAAAATCCAGGAGATCTAGTTAAATATACATTTCAGATGAACAATGAATAAATTGCTTACTCTATGTACGTCCCAAATCTCGCATGGGTCACACTGAACTAAAACATGATTTGTTGTTTATTGGAAATTCCAATTTAACTGGGCGGCCGGGATTATGAGTTGCAAATTCTGGCCACCGTCCACAGACAGGGAGACACGGGTCGGGTAGCAGTGAGGGGCCCCAAGGGGGCCCAGAGATGGGGAGTGGTTAGGGCTGAAGCCAGGCACCCAGCGGTCAGGTGTCTCTGAGGAAGGGATTTGCGCAGTTAGAAGCCGCAACTGGAAGTAATGTTCTACTTTCTTCTTTTTGTTTACTGCCCTCGCTCTAACACCTACACAGGCACACCAGTTTCGGGGGACTGTATTCCGAGCTCCACTGAGTTCAACCATTGGTCATGATGCCCTGATGCAGGCCCTGCCCCTGATGTGGGCGCCCAGGACTGGCAGTGGTAGGACCAGCTGTAGATTTAACTCTGGGCAGCCCGAGAAGGAGGTGACACCAGCAGAGGGGCATTTGCCTGGTCTTATAGGTGGCACTCAGGCATTTTGAACGTGGGGCTCCTGAAGTCACTGAGGTCCCAACACATGAATGTTCACCTCTCCAGACTCTTCCCAAGGCTCTCCCATCTGGCTGGAGGTCTCCAGGACTCAGCGGGGATGTGCAGGCAGCCACGGAATTTCTATCTTCTGGTTTTGGCAAATAAACCAGATTTCCAAAGGAGCCCACCATCTCTGGTCCCCTCTTTCCGGTTGGCTGGGACCTTCAAGTGGCCAAGGAGAAATCCCGAGAGGATCCGGAAAAGCCCACCCAGACCCAGACTGATTCCATTCTGCTGCCCAAGGGCTGGATGACCTCGTGCAGGCCACGCCCCTTCTCACGCCTGGGCAGCAGGTGTGCCATACGTGTCTCCATGAGCTTGAGGGGCAGGTGGGAGGCTCTTGAAAGCGATGAATCTGCACACCCCAGGCCACCACTGCTGGAGTCAAAACATTTAAGAGGGAAGTGGGTCTCCGGTTAGGGGATGCTTCTGAAAAAAAGAAGCTAGTTGATAGAATAACTACTTTGTACGTATTAAGGTTGATGGCAATTATTTGGAACATTTCTTCATTGTTTGCCTGGTCTGGGAGCACCCGGAGTTTAGGGATTGTGTTCCCAGCTCTACCCTCGCAGTACTGAGATTCAAGCCCTGACCCTGGGTGACCTAGGACAGATTTCCTTCCTGGGCCTGGGTCTCCCAATCGAGGGCCAATCCTTCCCAGCTACTCAGGAGTCCTGATAAAGGCCAGCTCTTCTCCGCCTGGGACCTGTGTTCACTGTGATCAGCGACATAAATCTCATGGATTTATTTTCCTTCTTTCTTGATAAACCAGACTTGGATGCGCTTAAACTCAAACCAAACTCACATACACATTTCCTGAATTCCTGGGGCCAGTGGGGTCCCAGGCTGGTGTGGTACTGGGCCAGCCTGCAGCTTGAGGGTCACTTCAGCCTCGGGAAGCAGGCCTGGTTGGGGGACTTTCTGGTGGAGGAGGTGGGGCCATGGGGTTACCCTGCGGTCATCACCTCCAGAGGCCAGACCCTGACTTGGACAGCCTCGTTTCCCTCTTCCCCCACCCACCCAGTGTTTGGACCTGCCGCTGGAGATCTCTCTATTATTGGCTTTGTTTTTTGCGTAACACCCACTATCATCTGAACTTGAGTTCTGTTCCCATCAACGGGTCCTTGTACACTTCCTTCTCTAGAATATCGGATCCAGGGAACAGGGACCTTGTGATATCTTACTTACCACTGCCTCCTCAGCCCTCAGCACTCAGAATAGGGCTTCACGAGTGCTTGAAAAGTGTTGGTTGCCTCACTCTTTGATCCCTGTCCCAGAGCTGGCAAGAGAAACCGTGGCAGGTGGGAATGGGCCCTGATTTTGGAGTGTGAATTCTGACTCCACCCCTGACTAGCTGTGTGGCCTTAGGGAAGCGCATTCACCTCTCTGAGCCCTTAGTCTCCTCGTGTGTAAAATGGGATGATACATCTGCCTGTGTCACTGGGTTGTTTTCAGGATTAGCTCAGAGCCGGGAACTACAGACTGTCCAAACCCAAAGCCTCCGAGCGCTTCTGCTACCGCGTTACCCTGCATGTGGGCAGCCCTGGATCTCGAGTGTGTCACCTTGGGGGTCAGTGGTGATGCTGACACTAGCACCCTGGCCTCCTAATCTCTGGTCCAGATGGCTTTTGGGTCACTGTTCGTGGCCTCATCAGCATGACCTTGACAAACTACGTACCCACAGAGGAGAAAAGCTCGACCGTTTCCTGTTAGGAATTGGGAACCTCGGTTTTGCTAGTTTCCAGCATCCTCACCTCCCCAGCTCGTTCGTGCTGATCAAAGCAGGTCGAGGGCAGGGGTGAGAGCTCAAAGGCTGGGCCTCGTTTGCTAAAGCATTTCCTCTGTGGAAGGTTCCAGCTGTCTGAGTCATCGTGTCCCACTCAACCTGAAGGCCAGAGCCCTTTCATTTTCTTCCTTTTCTTTTGATGTGCTGCAGCTGTGAGTGCGGCGGACCCGCAGCCTGGATGGGGGAGGGGCCGGCTGTTTCCACGCCTCCATCTTCCAGGAGCTGCCCAGACCAAGGCGGGCAGCTTTGCCTCCGGAGCTAGTCGGAAGATTCCCGGCTGGGCCAGGGCTCCCTGCACCAGCTCCCTTTGCTGCTATTAACCCGCTCAGGTTTGCCAGCTCTGCTGAGTTTATCTTGTGAATCCACTTTCTCAAATCCATGGCCTTAGATTCCAATAACAGAGAAATTGCAGAATCTGTGAGCACTTTGGCAAATATTCCTAGGCTCATGTGTGAGGACTCGGGAATAACAGGGCCAGCTCTGTGACACTTCTTTGTTCTTAGCCAGCTCCCCTAAGGGCCACTGGAAGGAGAGACTTTGAAATAACTCACTGAGCCTAAATGGGGTCATTCATTCACGAGCTCCTTTTCTCAGTCCATCAACGTAGAGTAGCACCTGCTCTTGACCAGGCCATGCTAGACTCAGCTGTGGATGGACCATCTGGTCTGGGCCCTAGGAGTGACAATTTTCAGTTCAGTGCCTTGGGCATGGGTAGGGATGCTGTCGGAATTCGGCAGGTAACGGTGTGGTGGAGGCTGGCCCGGTGGGCTGGGGCTGGAAGGTACAACTGACTCCAGCTTCAAGGAGCTGATGAGGCACCAGAGGTGGGGAGAACTAGTCGGACACTGCCAGCCGCTTCCAAAGTCAGAAAGCATGGCGATGCAGTTTCAGAAAGTTTCAAACGGGTTCAGAAAGGATGCACACGGGTCTCTCCCTGCACACCAGGTCCTACTGACTGCAAAAGGCTGTCTGCAGTGTGGCTTGAGGAAGTTTTGGATGATGCAACTGGGCCCAGCCCAGAGGGAAAGATTGACTCACCATGTCTGCATGGGTACAGGAAGCAGGGGTGCTAGGCAAGTGTTGGCCAAATCTTCATAGATGGAAATGGTGCCAGTGAGGAGATAGGGCTTCAGGTCTGAGCTCTACATTGAAGAAGTTTTGTGGATTTAGCAAGTCACCTGGACCTTCAAGTGGCCAAGGAGAAATCCCAGGAGGATCCATAACAGTAAAATTAGAAAATAGAAATGAAAGTGTTGGAATTCTAGTCTTTAGAAATGAGGTATAATTAATTATTTAATGTAAAAGCTAGAACTTTTAATTAACCTAAATGCCCTATTCCTTGACTCTTCCATTTAACCAAGATTTTACTGACAGATGTCATGTCAGGCTAATTCCTATTCATCTTTCTGGTCTCAGAGAGAATGCCATATTTTCCAGGAGGCCTTCTCTGTCCCCTCTGCCCCTCTGGCAAGGTCAGATCCCATGTTATACACTCTCAAAGCACCCTGTTCTTTTCCTTCAAAACATTTCCCAGCTCCTTGAAGGAAGGAACCATACCTTTCTTTTTTACTATTGATACCCCAACACCTAGCAGAGTACCTGAAACAGAGGAGGTGCTCAGTAAATATTTGGCTCAAAAAATGAAGGGGATATAGCAGAAAACCTTTCTTGGAATCCATTAAAAATTGGCACATATTGTAAAATAAATTCATACAATGACTGAAACCAAGATCAAAAAGTATCTTCAAGAATCTGCTTTAATGAAGAGACAATAGTGACTTCTTGTCACTATAGCAATTGTTGATTAGTAAATGGATGCTCTTAAAGTACTTGAGGAAAATTACTTCCTTGAGTAGATTATCTGATCCCTGAAATTATATTTCTGATATAGTGTGTATCAGTCGGTATGAGTTGCGTTATGCTGTGGTAACAAACAATCCCACCCATCTTAGTGGTGTAATACAACAAAGTTCAATTTCTCATTCACATGGCATCTCCAGTGTTTTGCTCCTCATAGTCACTCAGGAATGCAGGCCTGTGAAGGCTCCTTTGTCAACATTTGCTTTCACCATCACCATGGCTGGGGTAAGGAATGTCAAGCATTATGCACGGACTCTTCAAGCTTCCACCAAAAAGTGACATGGTTATATGTCTGATAAGGGGTTAATATCTAAAATATAAGCAACTCACTCAACCCATAGCAGAGAAACAAACATCTTGATTAAAAACAGGGGAAAGACCTGAAAAGACATTTTACTAAAGACATACAAATGGCCAAAAGACACATGAAAAAATGCTCAACATCACTGATCGTCAGGGAAATGCAAATCACAATCACAATGAGATATCACTTCACACTTGTTAGAA
Organism: Camelus bactrianus; assembly: GCF_048773025.1. NCBI lineage: Eukaryota > Metazoa > Chordata > Mammalia > Artiodactyla > Camelidae > Camelus > Camelus bactrianus. The sequence goes on along the minus strand of NC_133575.1, from coordinate 113,446,430 downwards.
TGGCTATCGTCAAAAACTCAAAAGATAAATGTTGGCAAGGATGTGGAAAAAGGGGAATTTTTTATAATGTTGGTGAGCATGTAAATTGGTACAGCCATTATGGAAAGCAGCGTGAGGTTCCTCAAAAAACCAAAAATAGAACTACCATATGATTCGGCCATCCCACTTCTGAGTCTACATCTGAAGGAAGTGAAATCACCATCTCAAAGAGATACCTGCACCTCCCTGTTCATGGCAGCGTTATCCACAATAGCCAAGATATGGAAGCAACTTAAATGTTTGTTGACAAATGAATGGATAAAGAAGATGTGCTTTATATATAATAAAATATTATTCAGCCATAAAAGAAGGAAATCCTGCCATTTGTAATGACATGAATGACCTCTGTGCCATTATGCTAAGTGAAATAAGCCAGATACAGAAAGGCAAATATTGCATGATCATACTTATATATAGAATTAAAAAAAAAACTGAACTAATAATAATAGAGAGTAGAATGGTGGTTACCAGAAGCTAGGGTGTGGGGAAATAGGAGAGATTAATAAAAATAATAAAATAGAATGGTATTTTCCAGGAGCTGAGAAGAGGGGGTAATGGGAGGTTAGTGTTTAATGAGGACAGAGTTTCAGCTGTGCAAGATGAAGAGTTCTGGAGATATCTGATGGTGATGATTGCTTGATATGAATGTACTTAATATCACGCAACTGTACACTTAAAAATAGTTAAGAGAGTTACACCAGAAACTGACACATTGCAACTGACTATTATACCTCAATATAAAACTAGTTAAGAGAGTAAGTTTTATGTCATGTTTTGCCACGATAACAAATTGGAAAAATAAATAAAAAGATTTCCCAGGGAAAGATGTTTAATTTAAAATTGAAGAAAAGAAAATATTATGCTCCTTTTATTATGAAAATGGAACCAAGGTTGGTAAAAATAAGATGAGTTGCACAAAGATCCATATTTGAAAACTTGGTTCCGTTTAGAGCAGTAGATGCTGCATTGGGTTACCTTGCATGTAATATTAAAATGTTGGAAAACAGAAACAAAACCAAATTAAATCCTCTTGTTTTCATAAGTTAATGCCCAAAGACGTTAAGTTCCAAAATTGAAATCTCCTCTCCTTGAAAGTGAAATCCAAAGCTGAGAATTCTTAACTCCAAAGAAATTAAAGAATTTCAAAAATTATTCTAATTTCTTGTTTCGCACAGTCTCAGCCACAGGTATCCCCAGAGACTGGGTAGAGTAGGGCTTTCTTCAACAGCTGCTGCTGGGGCTGCCTTCCCCTGGAATGGATATTGTTCCTTGGAAGTTGAATTAGCCTCCCTTGGGCTCTGCTTTTGAGAGTCCCATGACTATGGCCATGCGGGTCTCCTCCTTTCCTCCAGCTCACACTAAGCGCATGTCTTTAACCTGCCCCACCGTGATAGGGAGTTGGTCTTCATCCCAAATGCAATGGATCCATTGAAATGTTTTAAGAAGGAGGCTGACATGATGAGCAGATGTGAATTCTATGTAAATCCTGTTGACTGCGGAGTGGAGCGTAATTGGAAGGGGGGTTGAGATCAGTGGAAAGAAGACCAGTTGTGAGAGTTGAAGAGGCCAGACTAGAGCTGATGACAAGGTGGTGGCACTGGTGACAGAGGGAAGTGGAGGAGTGGCTTTAAAGATGTTAGGAAGTAAAATCAGCAGTATTGATTTGATGTGGAGGCGGAGAGAAAGTTCTTTTTTTTTTCATGCGATGCCTATGTAGTGCTCTTCCTTTCTTTTCTTTTTTCTTTCTTTGTTTCTTTGTCTCTTCCTTTCTTTGTTTGTTTCTTTCTTTCATTGAAAAACATTTACTGAACACTGGCTACATCGATTCTATGTTTGAAGAACTGTGCTCTGTACAGAGGAGGATAACAAGAGGTAACTTCTCAGGAAACTCAGTCCCATTGGAGAAGCTGGATACAGTTTCAAACAGCTATGTGCTAATAACAACATCTACTGTGTGTTAATTCCTTGATGCTGTGCCTGGCGCTTTACGTATTCAGTAGTCCTTTGGCCTTGGGGTATGTATTTATTATATGTGGTTTCAGTGATTGTTCCCCAACATGTAGCCATTAGTAACTCTGACGGAGGTGCTGGGAGGTTGGCACATGGGAAGGCGTCTAGCCCAGCACCTGGCACCTGCAGATCCACGTGGTTCTGCCCTCTCTACCCATCACTGCCCACAGAAAGGCTCTAATTAAGGATTCAACAGGTTAAAGTCCTCTTTGAACCCCAATTCTAGGATTGTAAGTATTCTGGGAATCCTAGGTGTCCATCGTCACCTCCAACTTGCTACTCGTCCCAGGTGGGACACCAGGGTCCTGAGGAAACTCTTGTGCAGGGCGTGACTATGATTTACTGGGCAGGAAGAGAGGACCTCTTCCCCTTCTTCATCCCAAGAACATCCAGCAGATATTTCACCCCTTGAAAAAAAGAATGAGGCTTCTTTCCCACAAGCTCCTTGTGGATCTGAGACCATTGTTCTGGGCCCGTTGGCAATGACGGGTTCCTCCTTTAGGGTCTGGACCCCAGTTGGCCCAGCCGCCGAGAGTTCCGGTCAGCCCGTCTTTCCCCTAGCCTCTTCTCAGCACTACTTTCTCCCCTCATCTCTCAGTGCCCTGAAGCCTGGATATTTAGAAATGAAGTCTGAGTAATGAGGTTGAGTAACAACCAGCCTGAGGTGGAATCAACCCAGTGACCTCAAGGGGAAAGAATTTTTTTTCTAAATGACTTTTTTTCTTTTAGGTTTTCAAAGGAATGGGTACTGAACTTTTCATTTCACACATCACAAATTTACATCTTCAAACGCTGGAAACATCAACACCTCGGGGAAACAGAGTGTAAAGTCTGTGGACGTCTGCTCACCTGGAGCAGCAGTCATCTTGGAGAAAACTGTAGTCTCCTGAACCAGCCCGTCATGAGGCCTCGGTGCCTCCGACCTGACGGAGGGCCATCTTTGACCTGCTTGTAACGGAAAAGCCCAGGCAGCGTGTTCCCTGAACTAGGCTGCTAGAAAAACCAGAACTTCAGTTTCCCCAGAAAGTCAACAATGAAGCCATTGTGTCTCACCGGAGCGAGACAGGCTTGGAGGAGCTCAGTTTCTCGCTGTGGTGTAACACCTTCGATGGGGCCTTCCTCCGCGGCCCAGGCCCGCTGAGCTGGGAGGCAGCCTTCCACAGGTATTTCCTGACGGCCCCCTCCCACAGGTCCCTCTCAACGTGTGCATTCACTGCCAAGTCGTTTATCTGCCTGCCACCTTGGGCTGATGAAAATGTTACTTTGACTTATGGCTTGAGCACTTCCTCAGAAAGTTGGGGACCCCAAGTGAGTTCCACTCCTAACTTTCTTCATGGAGAGGTTTTCATTGTTTATAGTCTGTGACTTTTGGATGGCAGCCAATGCTAAAGCCAAGAGGAAGCCTTTCTCTGTGGGTTTTCGCCTGCGTCCACCACCATGATAAATATGTGGTGTGATTATCAGTATATTTGACTTTATATAAATGCTTTCTTGGTCTGAGAGGACATCTGTGTAGTTTGCAAGTTCATCCATTGTCCTCTGCTGTTAATGGGCAGTCATGTATTCATGTAATTATTATGAGATTGAGGCAGCCTCTTTCCAAACTCTCATACATCACATGATAAAGAAAACCCAGACATGTTTGGATTAAGAAAAAATAGCCTTCCACCAGACCTCTCTTATAATTCCTGGAAGATGAGTCAATTATACTGAGACTTAGCAGTACAGAAAAAGCAAGCTTACCTGAGGACTGGTAGCAAATCATAGAACTATTATTTCACTAGGAGGACAGTTTTTGTCTTGGATTATAACTGAGAGAAGTGGTAAAATCTGTTCTGACAATCTTCAGGCGTAATAGAAACGGTCATGCCTGGTTTGGTTAAGGCATTGCGTTGTTGCAATTTAGGGGGATGCCATGAGGCTGTCCAGAGACCTAGGTGCCATCTAGGGCTGATGGTTAGTGGTGTGCAGGGTTTATCAAGAGCAGCTTCTTGGTTGAGTCACCACATTCTAGAGAGGTGATTTTTTTTAGAACTTACTATTACTAGTTTATCAGAAAGCATACAACTCAGGAATAGCCGAATGAAAGAGATGCGTGGGCAAGTTATTGTGGGGGTGGGAGGTGGCATGGAGCTTCTCTGCCCTCTCTGAGCACACCACGCTCCTGGCACCTACATGTGTTCACCAATCAGGAAGCTAGAGAAGTAGTTCTTAATCTTTTTGGACTCATGGGCCACTTTGGGAATCTGAAAGAACCTATGGTTTGCTTCGCATCCCCACGTGCTCATAAGCACATGTGCACACATTTATACATAGAATTTAACAGAATTGCTGGAACTCCTAAAGACTTATCCTACAAGAATATGAAGCGCAGGTTAAGAACTCCAACTCTGCAGTCTGCTTCTCAGCCTCAAACTGTGTCACATTGCCAGAAGTGAGGATAGACTCATACTAACTGAAATACTAGCCAGTAACATATAAAGCAAGAAGTCAGTGACTCTGTAACAGGACTACCCTCTTGCCAGAAGCCAGAATGTTTTTGGGCCTCCTTCTCAGTATCCAGAGACCTGGGAAGCAGAATCATAAAGCCAGATATTGCTTGGAGAGGTGGGTGGTGTGGGGTGGTCTTTTTCACTCCAGCACTGAGGGACCTCGGTGATCTGTTCCTGTCCCAGAGCAAAGATCATTTCCTTAGTGACCCCAGATCCAGGATTTCTCTCCCTTGGATGGTGCTAGATATACATGACAACTTGTCTTTCTTTGAACTTGATTCTCCAGGTTGGTCAGTCCTCCTGATGGGCTCATTCTTTCTTTAGATTGTACCTGTTCCCCGGAGCTTTGGAGCCATGTCTGTGTCCTCCAATCCTAGGTCACCCGTAGTCTTAGCTTATAGCTCACAGGTATGGAGTGTTCACGAGAACAGGGGATGGACCCGGTCCCTGGGGTTTGCTACCTTTAGCTGTCCTAGGAGCTTACAAGAGAGCCGGAAGGAGCTCCTGGAAATTCGATGTGGTTTGTGGAAGTCATGTTTCCTTCATGTTTCCACCGGCCCTGCGATAGAGTTGTGCTTGAGACAGGAGAGGACAGCAGCCATGCGTAGTCAGGGAGGCTGCGAGCCACCGTCTTCCCCAAATGCCTGATTCAGAGAGTATCTATGCACATTTTAATGAAGTGTGTTTATACTGAAGACCATATTTCGAGCCACTTTGCCAAAACTCCATCTGCACGCTGTGCCCCCTTGGCTTCCATCTTTGAAGATCCAAGGTGGCCTGCGGAATGAAATCGTTACATGCCAACTTTGAGGGGCGGTTCCATGGCCTCTTGAAACACTGATGTTTGGGTATTCTCTGACATCCAAAAACATCTTTTTTTAAATTATTATTTTTATTATTTTTGGGGGGAGAGGTAGTTAGGTTTATTTGTTTATTTTTTTAATGGAGGTACTGGGGATTGAATCCAGGACCTCGTGCATGCTAAGCATGTGCTCTACCACCGAGCTATACCCTCCCCACCAAAAAACATCTTTATTGACTTAGGTTACATACCTAAGATGGTAAAAGAAAACCTTCCAAAGTAAACAGGAAGACTCGGTTGGCCTTTCCGGAACCCTAGTGGGGCAAGGTTGTTCTGGCCAGCCAAGGCCCCTGGGGGGAATTGGTGTAGTAGCCACGCCTGAGAAGGGAACCCCCAGACTCGGCTTTTAGTTACCGGTAGACGAGCTGGACATCTGGAAAGATGAACAGTATCTTCCAACAGTTATCACCTCCCTGTCAAAAGTTTGACAGTTGAGCTGAGGCCTAATATCTCAAACAATAAGGGCAAAATGTTGCAAACTAACGACTGGTCCTGGAGAGAAAGGGCTGTCCGTGGCACCGAGCGCTCGGCCTCGGGGCACTGCCTTGCATTTTCATTCTTTTGACCAGCCTTACACCTCATAAATCTGTCAGTCATTTCAAATAAAATTTCTATTTGTGTTGGGCAAGCCATTGCCAGCATTTTATAAGAACTCTCTGGCAAACTGGTGAGACAATGAAGACTGTATTCCATGTTGAAATAAGGAGAGAAAGGGAGTTTTTATCTTCACTGATCATTTCTTTGCTACCTCTAATTCTGCACACCTATTAAAAAGCTAGTGCCACATTTCCTTCAGTTTGGAGAATTTAAGTTGAATCTTCTCATTTGGGTTGCCATCTGGTGTGCTACTAACAGTCTCAGAGAGTAAGAGGCCATCTGTTAATACTTTTTCCAGGAAGCTTTTTATAGAGCAGTGAAGTGGCAACTCTCAAAAACACATTGTAATGACTTACAAGATCTTGGGTTTCTGGACAAGTTGAGGCCGATAATTTATTTCTACCAACAGTATTTTCTTCCATTCAGGAGAGACAGAGGAATCAATCAGTATGGCACATTTGCATACAAAAATTGCTTATCTCTGAAACGTGGGGAGCCATCAGATGAACAAGTTCTTGGTCTTAGGGTATTTCAAAAGGAAGATGGTAAATATCTACTGAGAAGTAATAAGGAGGATGATGATGTTGATAGTCACTTACTGAGCACTCACCGTCTTCTGCCCACTGTGCCAAGTGCTTTATACCCATTGTCTTATTCTCTGCTTACAATATAACCCTGAGAAAGAGCTGCCGTTACTGTGCAATTTACAGATGGAAAAGACTTGGTGCTCATTGAGGTTAATGACTAGCCCGTGGCACAGAAGAACTAGTCATAGCCAGGACTAGAACACGGTTTTCTTGTTTTATTTTTCAGACTCCAAAGCCTGTGCTATTAATTATGAGCTATTCTTTCTCACTGTCCTATGAAAGTTAAATATCATTTTTGTAACCAGCTGGATACCAGCAACTCAACTTTCTATTACTAGAAATAAAGGTTTAAATAAATTTGATCCAGCACATCTGATGGTTTGGATTAATAAGAGTATGGGTCAGCATGGGTCAGGCTTTGATGTAGTTATAATTAACCCCCAAACCCCAGTGGCTTAGCAGAAAAACATATTTATTGCCCAAGCTGCTTGCCTGACAGCTCATAGGAACTCTGCTCATTATGATTACTCACACTGTTGGAGCCTCCATCCCTGTACAGGCTTTGATGATCACAGTGGCACTGGTTCCTTCTCACTTCCTTGCACACTTCATCGGCTGAAGCAAGGAATTGCTCAACCCAAATTGGAAGATACAAGCTAAATTCTCCAAAGGTGTTGAGGAATTTCAAATCCTACTACATGTGTGCCCAGAAGGAGGATTTCTGACCCTCTGTTCACTGAGCATTTCTCAATTTGAGATTACAGTAAATGGTCCTAAAGGATACCTTTGCATTGGCTGGACTACAGTGTATTTCCATTTTTTTTTCCTAATGTCATTCATTGTTCTTTACAGAACACACCTTGTCTGAACCAACCTCCTTTCTCTTTTGCATCTCCATCCTATGAGCATCAGAGGATATCTCTATACATAAATCATCCCAGTATCTTTTTCATCCAATTGGAATTTACTTCAAAGATGAGTTCAAATCATATAATTTAATTTTTTGTTAATATCCCAGTATTTCAATTTCAACTACGTTTAGAAAGTTTTGCTCTTAGAAGTTTTCCTGTATATTCAAAATAGACTTTCTTTTTGCATTTGAGATAAGCCAATCGTGGAGATATCAATGTTGTGACAAAGTTTAAAAGATGACTTGAATAGCAGTTCGGACAAGGCTATTTCTCAGGTGTCCCTTCATGTTCATCGGGCCACAGGGGTGGGACGTACACAGGGATAATTTTTAGGCAAGTCAGTGCATCCTTGTTAGACAGTATGACTTTTGGAGGATTATCAAAGTAAACAATAATACTTACACATCTATTTTATTTTATTTTTGTTATGTTTTTCTTTTACATTTACTGTTTATGTCTTTAAAAAAACACTTTATTGGGGTCTGACTGACATACAAAAATCTGTATATATTTAATATAAACAACTTGATGAGCTTGGAGACAAGTATACACCCATGAAACCATCACCACAATCTATGTTATAAACATCCATTACCTCCAAAAGTTTTCTACCACCATCTTTATTATTTTTTTATGATAAGAACACTTAACAAAATATCTTTTTATCAGATTTTAAAGTGTACAATACAGTACTACTAGCCTCTGGAATTGTGAGAAATAAATGTTTATTGTATAAGCCATCCAGTTTATGGTACTTTTTCATAGCATCCCGAACTGACTAAGATAACCATTTTCTTTATCTATTCATCTGATAATGGACATTTAGGTTGCTTCCATGTCTTGGCTATTGTAAATAATGCTGCTATGAACATGGGAGTACAGATATCTCTTTGAGATCCTGATTTCAATTCCTTTGAATATATACCTAGAAGCGGGATAGCTGGATCATATGGTAGCTCTATTTAATTTATTGAGGAATCTCCAAACTGATTTTCTATAGTTGCCGCACCAAATTACATTCCCTCCAACAGTATGCAAAAGTTCCCTTTTTTCTGTATCCTTGAAAACACTTGCTATCTTTTTTTTTTTGATAATAGCCATCCTAACGGGTGTATGGTAGTGTTATGGTTTTGATGTCTTCTTTGGGAAAATGTCTATTTAAGTCCTTTGCTGAGTTTTTAATTAAATTATTTGTGGGTTTTTTTTCTGTTGAATTTTAAGAGTCCCTTATATATTTTGGATATTAACTCTTTATCAGATACATGGTTTGCAAAAATTTTCTCCCATTCTGTAGGTTGTCTTTTCATTTTATTGATTGTTTCCTTGTGCTATGCAAAGGTTTTTAGTTTGATTTAATCCTATTTGTTTATTTTTGCTTTTGTCTCATGGGCTTTTGGTGTCATGTCCAAGAAATCATTGTGGAGACCCTTAAATTGCGAGCTCAGGATTTGTACATACTAACTACTATATATAAAATGATAAACAGTAAATTTATACTGTATAGCATAGGGAACTATATTCAATACCTTGTAATGACCTACAAGGAAAAAGAAAATGAAAAGGAACATGTATATATGTATAAATGAATCACTATGCTGTATACCAGAAATTAACACATTTTTTTAATTCTTATTTTTTTTATTGACATGTAGTTGATTTACAATGTTAGTTTCAGGTGTACAGCAAAGCAATTCAATTATATATATACATATATATTTACGGATTCTTTTCTATTATAGCTCATTACAAGAAATTGAATGTAGTTCCCTGTGCTATACAGTAGGTCCTTATTGTTTATCTATTTTATATAAAGTAATGTGTATCGGTTAATCCCAAACTCCTAATCTATCTCTTCCCCCACCCTTTCCCCCCTGGTAACCACAGTTTGTTTTCTATGTCCGTTAACACAACATTTTAAATCAACTATACTTCAGTTAAAAAAAGAAGCTCTTTCCTTATGTTTTCTTCTAAGAATTTTACAGTTTAAGGTTTTACATTTAAGTCTTTAATCCTTTTTCAGTTTACTTCTGCATATGGTACAAGACAAGGATCTAATTTCATTCTTTGGCATGTAGATATCCAGATTTCCCAACATCATTTATTAAAGACACTCTCCTTTCCCCATTGTGTATTCTTGGCACCCTGAGGAAGATCAGCTGACTGTGTGTGGGTTATTTCTAGGCTCTTTATTCTGTTCCATTGGTTTATATATCTGTTTCTATGCCAGTATCATACTGTTTTGATTACTGTAGCTTGTAATATATAATGAAATCAAGAAGTGTGATGCCTCCAGCTTTGTTCTTCTTGCTCAGCATTGTTTTGGCTCTGTGGAGTCTTTTGTAGTTCCACATGAATTTTAGGATTGTTTTTTCTATCTCTGTAAAAAAATGCCATTGGGATTTTGATAGGGATTGCGTTGAATCTGTATATTGATTTGGGTTGTATGGACATATGGATATTTTAACAATATTGATTCTGCTAACCCATGAACATGAGATATCTTTCCATTTATTTGTGTCTGCTTTAATTTCTGTCATCAGTATTTTAGAGTTTTCAGTGTACAAGCCTTTCAGCTTCTTGGTTAAGTATACGTCTAAGTATTTTATTCTTTTCTGATTAAAAAAGTAATACATGTTCATTGCTGAAATTTAGGAAAATAAATCAAAAGTTATAGCAAGGAAAATCATTAAATAATTACCTATTAAAATAATAATCACTTTTAACATTTGGAAAACAACTTTTAGTTCTTTTTGTATGCTCTTTACCCCGCGTCCACCCTCCTAACAAATCAGTCCCCTTTATGTGCTGTGGTAGTAACCTGTAACTTTTCTTCAAGGCACTTACTGAAATCCACACTTACATATTTACTTGTGTATTTATACGTTGACTACATCTGCTGCACCAGAGTGTAAATGCCACAGGTCAGGCTGTGGTCTTGTTCATGATCGTATCCCTGGAACCTACTAGAGGGCTTGTTGCATAATCAGTACCTGAAAAGTACTTATTGATAATGAATTTTTATCCATATTTTAAATAATATTAAATAATATAATTAAATTTTATTGAAATATCACAGTATTTCAATTTCAATTATGTTTTAAAAGTTTTTACTCTTAGTGGGTTCTCTATATATTAAAAAAATAGACTTTCTTGTTATATTTGAAGTAAGCCAAATGGTGGAGGTATTTATGTATTTAGAATATATATATTTAAATTGATATTATACTTTAATACTATTTTATAGCATATTTTTATTACTTAACCCTATGTTGTATTTTACTTAACAATATGTTGTATTTCATAAGTATTTTTCTTATAATTTGACATTTTGTCAGATAATTTTTGATGTATACTACTTTATCTTATAGATAAATGGACCAGGATTTATTTAACCATTTATTTATTTACTTAACCATTTCCTTAGTGTTCCTATACTGTTCTCAATATTTTACTCCTGTGAATCCTGTTGTCTATTTTTCCACTTTACAAAAATTGAAGTACAGTTTATTTACAGTCTTGTGTTAGTTTCAGGGTACAGCACAGTGATTCAGTATTTCACAGAGTATATTCTATTACAGGTCATTAGTTGCTTATCTGTTTTATATTCAGTTGTGTGTATCTCTCCCATACCCCTAACTTGTCCCTCCCCTCTTCCCTCTCCCCTCTGGTAACCATAAGTTTGTTTTCTATGTCTGTGAGTTCATTTCTGTTTTGTATGTACATTTATTTGTTTTATATTTTGGATTCCACATATACGTGACATCATAGAGTATTTGTCTTTCTCTGTCTGGCTTATTTGACTAAACATAATATTTTCTAGGTCCATTCATGTTGTTGCAAATGACAGTACTTCATTCCTTTTTATGGCTGAGTAACATTCCATTACATATATATATATATATGTATATTTATGTGAAGTGTATATATATATATATATATGTGTATATATGTATATATACACATACTACATTTTCTTAATCCAGCTGTCTGTTGATGGGCACTTGGGTTGCTTTCATGTTTGGGCTATTGTAAATAGCGCTGCTATGAACATTGGGGTGCATGCACTTTTTTAAACTAGTGTTTTCGTTTTTTGTGGATATATACCCAAGTGTGGAATTGCTGGCTCATATAGTAGTTCTATTTTTAGCTTTTTAAGAAGCCTCCATACTGTTTTCCACAGTGACTGCACAATTTATATTCCCACCAACAGTGTACCAGGGTTCCCTTTTCTCCACATTCTTGCCAATGTTTGCTATTTGTAGACTTTTTGAAAATAGTCATTCTGACCAGTTTGAGGTGATAACTCATGGTGGGTTTAATAGGCATTTCTCTAATAATAGTGGTGTTGAGCATTTTTTCATGTGCCTATTGGCCATTTGTATGTCTTCGTTGGAGAATTGCTTGTTTAGGTCTTCTGTCCACTTTTGGATTGAATTGTTTGTTTTTTTGGTATTGAGTTGTATGAGCTGTTAGTATACTTTGAGTATTTACCCCTTGCCGACATATCATTTGCAAATATTTTCTCCCATTCTGTAGGTTGTCTTTTTGTTTTGTTGATGGTTTCCTTTGCTATGCAAAAGCTTTTAAGATTTTTTTTCTATTTAGCCATCCTCATATTCCTGTTTTTTTGAACTGAAGCATAGTTGCTGTACAATATTATATAAGTTACAGGTGTACAATATAGTGATTCACAATTTTTAAAGGTTGTACTTCATTTATAGTTATTATAAAATATTGGCTATATTCCCTGTGTTGTACAATATATCCTTGTAGCTTATTATACACCTGATGGTTTGTACCTCTTATTCCCCTCCCCCTCTATTGCCCTCCCCCTTTCCCTCGCCCCATGGTAACCACTAGTTTCTTCTCTATATCAGTAAATCAGCTTCCTTTTTGTTATATTAATTAGTTTGTTGGTTTTTTTAGAGTCCACATATATGTAATATCATGCAGTATTTGTCTTTCTCTGTCTGACTTATTTCACTTAGCATAATGCTTTCTAAATCATCCATGTTGCTGCAAATGGCAAAATTTTATTCTTTTTTATGGCTGAGTAGTATTCCATTGTATATGTGTGTGTATATATATATACACATGTATATATACATTCCCTCTCTCTCTCTCTCTCTCTCTCTCTCTCTCTCTCTATATATATATATATATATATATATATATATATATATATACACCAGTTCTTTTTCCATTCATTTGTTGATGGACACTTAGATTGTTTCCATATCTTGGCAATTGTAAATAATGCTGCTATGAACATTAGGATGCATGTATCTTTTCAAATTAGTGGGTTTTTTTTCAGATATATACTCAGTGGAATTGTTGGGTCATAGTGTAGTCCTAATTTTAGTTTTTTGAGAAACCTCCATACTGTTTTCCACAGTGGCTACACCAAATTACATTCCCACCAACAGTGTACAAGGGTTCCCCTTTCTCCACATCCTTGCCAACATTTGTTATTTGTGTTAAAAGCTTTTAAGTTTAATTAGGTCCTGTTTGTTTATTTTTGCTTTTATTTCTTTTGCTTGGGAGACAAATCCAAGAAAAGATTGCTACAATTTATGTCAAAGAGTGTTCTGCCTATGTTCTCTTCTAGTTTTATGGTTTCAGATCCTGTATTTAGGTCTTTAATCCACTTTGAGTTTATTTTTGTATATGGTGTGGGGAAATCTTCTAATCTCATTGTTTTATAGGCAGCTGTCCAGTTTTCCCAGCATCACTTATTGAAGAGGCTTTCTCCATTTTATATTCTTCCCTCTTTTGTCATAGCGCAAGTAGCCGTAGGTGCATGGGTTTATTTCTGGGCTCTCTAATCTGTTCCATTGATCTGTGTGTCTGTTTTTGTGCCAGATACCATGCTGCTTTGATTACTGTAGCTTTGTAGTAAAATCTGAAGTCTGGGAGGGTTATGCTTCCAGCTTTGTTTTTTCTCAGGATTGCTTTGGCAATTCAGGGTCTTTTGTAATTCCATATAAATTTTAGAATTATTCATTCTAGTTCCATGATAAATGTCATCAGTATTTTTATATAAAGAGATTGTATTCAATCTGTAGATTTCTTTGAGTAGTATGGCCATTTTAATAATATTGATTCTTCCAATCCAAGAGTGCAGGATATCTTTTCATTTCTTTGAATCATCTTCAATTTCTTTTATCAGTGTTTTATAGTTTTCAGTGTAAAAGTCTTTTGCCTCCTTGGTTAAGTTTATGCCTAGATATTTTGCTTTATTTTTTGATGCGATTTTAAGTGGGGTTGTTTGTTACTTTCTCTTTCTGATATTTCATTATTAGTGTATAGAAACACAACAGATTTCTGTATATTACCATTGTGTCCTGCAACCTTTGCTGAATATATTTATTAGTTCTAGTAGTTTTTGGGTGGAGACTTTAGGGTTCTCGATTTTTTTTTTCTGTTGGAGTCTCTTTTCTGCTTATTTGTAGGGGCTCTTTACATCTTAAGGGTAGTGACCCTTGTTTGTCACATGTATTACATTTTTTCCAAATTTGTTATTTCCCTTTTATTCTTATTTATGGTCTCTTTGAAGTAAATAAATTTAATGCTTTTATGAAGTCAAAACTAGCAGTCTTTTCCTTTATAGCTTCTACCTACTTATGCCTAAAGAATTATTCCTTCCTCTGAGATTAAATATTCACATTTAACTATTTATTTCATACGGTATTTATAATGGTGTAGAGAAGGAAAAAATAATTTTTCCTCTGCCCTTCCAGGTTCTTGGCTGAGACCCTCCTGTAATAAAAAACAGATTAACAGGAGAAAAACAAACGATTTTAATTACATGTGCACATATGTATGTACAGAAGCCCCACAAAGATATGAGCCTCAAAAAGGCAGCCAGGCAACTGAGGCTTATATACCACCCTACATTAAGGAAAGGGACAGGGGTCTGGGGCTTCAAAGGGGTAGAAGGCTACTCACAGGAAGGTGAGAAGGGGAAATATATGGTAAACAGAATTTGCCCTGTCATGTAGGTAAGTCTTTCAGATGAAAAAATTGATCTCTAGTAACAGCTCTTCCTGGTTCAGGCCCCTTTCTAATGTGAATGTCTCTTACAAAAGGGTAACTTCCACTGTTTTCAGAGTTTCTCCTGTGTCTGCAGTGTCTCAAAATAATCAGCTCAAAATAATCCTTAACAAAGAGTCATATTTGAGGATGGCATATCCTGCTACTCTTCAATGGAATGTAGTGCAAGATACTGATTCAGTTTATTTTTTCCCCTACATTTAACCGACTCTAACAGAGCCATCCAAATGCCTTACTAGCTTCGATTTCAAATCCTTCTTGCTAAAATCTTAGTTTATTCTGAGTATTCTAAGTTTAAAATTGTATTTTCCAACTTCTTATTGTTAGCATACAGAATACTCTAAATCCTGTACATTTATTTTGTAACTACCGAACTGAATTCTCTTAGTAGTTCTTATAGATGATTCTTTTGCATTTCTCAGTAGAAGTAGTGTGATAACAGTTACAAATATGATAATTTTTGTCCTCTACCTCTCTATATTACCTTTATTTTTCTTGATTTGCTATGCATATATCTATGAATAATAATACAAAATTGGGATCATATAGAACATAAAATTTACATATACGATATATTTCTGTTTAATATAGTGTTAGCATTTCCTCACTGGTACCTTATTACTTTAAGAAAATCCTACATTTAGTATTTGTGTAAAATTCCATTGTATGAAATACACTATAATTTGAAAAACTTTGGGGGGTTTCTTTAAATTTATTTAACTTTTGATTTTGAAATAATTTCAGAGTTACAAAAATTTACAAACTAGTACAAAGGATTCTCATATACGCTTCATCCAGTCTCCTCCAGTGTTAACATCCTATGTAATCATAGTACAAGTATCAAAACCAGAAAATTATCACTGATACAGTGTGATTAACCAACCTACAGACCTTATTCAGATTTTATCAATTGTTCCATTAATTTCTTTTCTTTTTTGGTCCCAGATCCAACCCAGGATCACACATGGCATGTAGTTGTCATGTCTCCCTTGTCTTCTATGATCTGGGTCAGTTATTTAGTCCTTACTTTTACTGATTCTGAAGTTTTGAAGAGAACTGCCCACTTACTTTGTCGAATGCTGTTCAATTGGGGTTTGTCTGAGATTAAATCCATATTTTGCATTTTGGGCAAGAATACCACAGAAGTGATGCCGTGCCTTTCTTAGGCCATCATATCAGAAGGTGCATGATACTCACATGTCCCAATGCTGATCATGTGAACTTTGATGATTGTTTGCCAGGTTTTGTTCACTGTAAGGTTACTATTTTTCCCTTAGTAATTATAAATATCTTGTGGTAAAATTTTGTGGGACTATGTACTTTCGCCCACTAGTTTTGACATCAACTACTGAGTTTTCCTTTAAACTATAATGTTTGCCAAATGGTGATTTTCTATGTCCTTTATTCTGCCTATATTTATGAGTTGAAAGAGCTTTTCTTTCTACCTCATTTATTCATTCAATCAAATATTTCTATATTAGAATGAACCCACAGATATTTATTTTACACTTTGGGTTACACTCGAATACTACTTTATTCTGTTGCTCAAATTGTTCCAAATTTGAGCACTGAGTGCTCTTTCAGGTTGGCTCCTAAATTCCTTTGGCACGTCCTCAGCCTTTGCATCTGTGAGCATCTTTCCGATTTTCTGCTACTACAAGGTGCTCCAGGCTCATCTTGTACATTTACTGCTCCAGTCCATTCCTCCAATGAGAATGGTATTAAGAAATTAAGATCTGGGCACTAGGTGTGGTCATTGCTACTCGGGTCATTGCTTCTAGGTCTTCTCAGTAGACAGAGCAAGGAAGTACATGTGTACACACACACACACACACACACACATATTCAGATGCATATTGTATGTCCTGCTAAGGAAATACCTTTCCAATCACATTTCATTAAGAATGATTATTAGGAACTCACGTGGATTTTAACTAATGGCCTCTTGACACCTATTACGATGGTAATATTATGGCTTTGATTTTGATGTGATGAATACTAATCATAGATTTTTCTAATAAACATCTAAAATAAAACCTGCCTAGTCCTAATAAACCAGTCTTACAAATGTATTATTTTTCAAGAATTGTTTTGCTGGTATTTTACTTAGAATTTATACTTCTGCTTTCACAAATTAGGTAGATTTTTTAGTTCTCATTTTTGGTGCTTTGTCAAGTTTGGATATAGAAGTGAAGGCGGTGGTATTAGTTTCCTGTGGCTGCTGTAACAAGTTATCACCGCCTGGGTGGCTGGAAACAACAGATATTCTCTCATAGTTCAGGAGGCCGGGAGTCTGAAATGAAGGTGTAGATGTGGTTGGTTCCTTCTAGAGCCTTGGAGAGGGTGGAACATGTGTTGCACGCCTCTCCCTCCTAGCTTTTAGTGTTGTTGGCAATCCTTGGCATTTCTTGACTAATAGATGCATCACTCCAATCTCTGCTTCTATCTTTATCTGGCTTTCCGTCTATGTGTTTCTCTGGGTCCTTTGGTTTTCTCATAAGGACACCAGCCATTGGATTTAGGACTCACCCTAAATCTAGAATGATTTCATCTTGAGATCTGTAACTAATTCTAACTGCAAAAACTCTATTTCCAAATAAGATCACAGTCTGAGGTTCCAGGTGTACATGAATGGGGCCAGGCTGGGGGACACTATTCAACCCACTACAGTGGCTCAGTAAAATTAAAGTGAGTAGAACTTTTATTTATTTATTTTTATTTTTTTGCAATTTGAAACTAGAGTCTCCTTTTTGTCATGGTAGCATAAAAGCTAAGTGTGAGGTCTTTATACACACATTTCTCACTTTAAATCACTGATATTTGCAGGTACCATATTCTAATCTTTGGTATTCCTTTACTGTTTAGGCTATTTAGTGCCTCCACCATCTTTATAGTTATTCCATTGATTAATTGTGTTTTCTCCTATACAAATCTATAAATCATATGTAATCATGTAATTCTGAAGTGTTCATATGTTAATCAATGCAGCAGGGAATGTGGATGATATAGATAGATAATATTATAAATATTGGCATCTGGCAATAAGCTGACATCTGGTGTGTAGTACCACTAGATACTTTTTATTAATTGATTTATGTTCATAATTGGCTTGTGCGTATGACATAAATATCACTCATTTTTATTTAAAAAATTAACCATACATTTGTGACAGCTTTAATAGGGATTAAACTACTCTAATCAGCTCACATCATGTTGAAGACCTACTATTTTCACCATATGCTGTAGAAAGGCAGCCTCAACTTTCAGTCCTGATACTGT
The DNA here is from genome assembly GCF_048773025.1 of Camelus bactrianus. Lineage (NCBI taxonomy): Eukaryota > Metazoa > Chordata > Mammalia > Artiodactyla > Camelidae > Camelus > Camelus bactrianus. The sequence continues at coordinate 113,428,600 of NC_133575.1, read as the reverse complement.
CCCCAGGGGAGCTATTCAAACTCATAAGATGAGTTGAATTTCAATGGGCGGATAACTCTTCTGCCAGACCTAGGGAATAACCTGAAGATGCCAAGAAGATCAAAGAGAGGGGGTCTGGCAAGCTCTCCAAGGAGCATGTGTGACAGATGGAGAAGTGGGAGGGATCGTCAGTGGATGGAGGCCAACCTGGGGCAGGCCATTCTGCGAAGGGTTTGCAGGAAGGGAGTGCAAGTCCCCACCTTCTCTGCAGAGACCACTTGAATGGACCAAATCTTTTCTGCCTTTGGTTTGGTTCATATCCAGCCTCATCAGCAATGCCAATGACCCCCCCTCTACCCCCACCAGAGGATCACATCCCAGTTTGTAGCCTGAGCTCTGAACTAGGGAATATAGGCGAGAAACCTGTCATGCCTGGAGGCTCAGCTGGCTAGAAGGGGTATTTAATCTCACCCAGACCACTTGGAACAGAAGAGAACCATTCCAGATTGAAAAACTGAGTCTTGTACTTTCTTTGAATGTTCCCCCTCCACCTTTTAAATGAATCCATGGTAGGTGCTCAATTCATGTTTAGTGAGTAATACTTCTTGGTTTCTTCTGTAATACCTAGCACAAAGCTGAGCACGCGGTAACAGCTGGCCACCATTTTCCTTAGCACCCTGCTGCCTACCAGTTGCCTGCCTGAATTATCTCACTTAATCCTCACAAGAAAAGCAGATGACACCAACCTCAGAAGCCCCTGTGAGGATTAAGTGATAGAATCCATGTAAACCACTTACCATAGTGAGTAGCTATTATGAAGCTGATTTTATAGATGAGGAAATGGAGGATGAGAAAAGTTAACAGTGTGCCCAAAGTCACACAGTTAGGAAATAATAGAATTGGGATTGTAGCCTGACTTTATTAGGCTCAAAGCTCAGGTCCCCACTGTCCTATGGTAGGACATAAGAATGGGTTACCAGTATAGAATAAACAGCCTCTTTAAAGGCTGTCTACCCCATGAGGACATTAAGCTGGTTATTTGGCTATACTATTTTGCCAGTTAATTTAGGACTTGCTTAAGACCAATAAAAATGATTATGGTAAAGTTTTAAAGTTTCCAGAGAAGTGATTATTTAATTTTGGCACAGTGGAACAAGTAGGGCAGAGGAAAAGGGAGGGAGAAGAAGGGTGGCAGAAGCCTTCATTGTATCGCCATGTGCCTGTTTTTCAAATTAGACATTCCAAAGTCTTCCATCAATGTGGTTTGGTGTGTCCATCTAGGCAGTTTTCCACTACTTAAAAAAGACACAAAAGCTTTTGTTCATCATGAAAGAATTTTCTCATTCCCACCTAGCATAACTGCCAAGAACAAGATCTGTTACAGTCATTGGAAAGAAGAATGATGGCCTTTCTCTGCCTAATGCCACATAGTAGAATTCAAGACCAAGTGGAGACACTGCAAAGGCAGAAGCCTCTTATGTAGGTCAGGGATGCTGATGCTATGGTTTATGAGAGTTTCCTTTTAGATCATTTCTCTCCAGGGAAGGTCTGGGGTGCTTCAGCCACTATAAAGAATTGTGTGCTTTTGGAAAGGGCCATCTGCCTCCCTTAGTTTTCAGATGCGAAATCTGAAACCCAGTCAGAAGAAGGGATTTGCTCCATGTCACGCAGCAAGAGTGGCCAAACCGGGACTTGAACCTGGGATCTTCTCCAACTTACTCCAACCTCACTGAGAAACGCTGAAGTATGCACCGAATCATACGTGCTAGATAAACTGTCAGGGGAAACGAGTGAAGAACTGTGAATAACGAACGTCAAAGTCAGTCTGGTGATTATGATAAGCAGAACAGCAGAGTAACTACTGTCAGGTAGCTACTGATGTAAATTGAGTATCTGCTGCTCACTAAAAGGAGGATGATGTATAACAACTGTAGCTTTAATTCCCCATAAATAGATCTGCAAATCCACTAGTTTGGAACTGCTTGCCAGCTCTCTGCATGCATTCAAGGTATTCGCTCTGTTCAACAGTTACAATCACTCTAGACTTAGGAATGGGTATGCGCCTTTGGGTCTTGACTTTTTTCTTTTCTTTTCCTCCAACACTTCCAGGCCAGCAAACTGCCCTGTAGATGGCCTTTCGCTTTTTGCCCATTTGCTGTTAAGGACCCAAGAGGTTTTTTTTTTTTTTTTTTTTCCTTTTTTTTCGGGTAATGAGGGAGTAGTCCTGTTGGAAGAAACAAAATCAAGCACATCTTGCCCCACTTCCCCAAGCTCTACTGTTCTCTCAGTCTAGTCATCTGTGAATTGGGAACAATATTGCTGTTTTATTTGGGCACCTGCCAGCCCCTGCTGGATACTGGACAGCCTGACCCCACACAAGAATATTTGGATTTTGGGACAAATGACATATGGGCACCAATGCATGTGGTGGTAGGCTGAAAATGGCTCTTTGAGACATCAGGTCCTAATCCCTGGGACCTGTAAATGTGGCCTTATTTAAAGAAAAGTTCTTTGTAGATGTGATGAAGTTAAGGATCATGACATGAGGACATTATCCTGGATTATCTGAGAGGGCCTTAAATGCAGTCACATGTATCCTTATAAGAGGTAGACAGAGGTGACACACACACACAGAGGAGGAGATATGAAGATGGAACAGAGAGATTTGAAGATTCTAGTTTTGAGGATGAGGCCACAAGTCAAGGAATGCTGGCAGCCACCAGAGGCTGAAAGAGACTGAGGGTGGATTTTCCCCTGGAGCGTCCAGAGGAAACATGGCCCTGCTAACACCTTAATTTCAGGCAAGTGAAACTGATTTCTGACTCCAGAACCATAAGAAAATAAATTTCTGTTGTTTTATGCCACCAAGTCTATGGTAGTCTGTTACAGCAGCCACAGGAAACTAATACCATCAATTACTCACATAGTAAACAGCACAAAGACTCCCCAAGGCAAAGGCTCAGGTTCAGTTTCAGGCAAACCAGCAGTGAGGTGGTGGTGGATGGCTTCAGGTTTTTATTGTGGTGAGGGGAGGAACTGGGATGGGAGTCTGTGCATGAGGACTGGGCCTTTCATGGTTTGAAATTCCCACTGGTGCCCAGAGACAGAGCACCCAGCTTGCTCAGATATGGGGCAAAAGGGAAAGGAGGAGGGATGGGGCCTGAGAGCTCTCAGCAGTCAAAATTCAAAATGCAGTCAAGGCGCTTTATTACAATGACCGAACTCACAGAGTCATTGTGAGGATTAAGTTAAAACAAGTAAAGCCTTTGGGGAGGAAGGGTATAGCTCAGCAGTAGAGCGCACGCTCAGCATGCACGAGGTTCTCGGTTCAATTCCCAGTGCCTCCATTAATAAACAAATAAACCTAATTACCCCCACACAATAAAAAAATAAAATAAATTGTAATAAAAAATAAAATAAGTGTTCTAAAAAAAAAGAAAACAAAGCAGATAAAGCCTTTAGAACGGGGTTGGAAAACAGGGCTCTGCGCAAATTAATTTTCTCATAAATATTATCTGTTATTATTTTGACCATTTTTAAAATCACTTTTTTTTTTCAGTTTCCTAAGCTAGTATTGGAGTACTCAAGAAGCTGATTCTGAGCTCTCTTTTCTCGCTCTAGACTTCCTCCCAGGGTGATGTCATTAATCCCTATGCCTTTCAGTGATACACAAATTTTCCCCCGCCATGGATCCAAGCCCCACAATACAACATCCAGTTCCCTATTCACCTTCTCTACATGGGCCTCTAACAGACATCTCAGACTCCGTAAGTCTCCTAAACTGAGCCCATGGTCTTCCTCAGCAAATACTGGTCCTTTATCCAGTCTTCCCTGCCTGGTTGAATCATACCACCATCCTTCCTGTTGTTCAGTCCAGGAACCTGGAAGTTACCCTTGACTCCCCCAACCACTCCAATCATTACCAGGCTCAGCTGATTCTATCTTCTCTCCATTGCCACCAGCTACTTCATCTCATTCCCTTAAAGCACACCAGGCTTGGAAACTCCATCAAAAGTTCCCAAGGAGACCTGCGCACCAACTCTGAATCTCTCTAGATCAGTGGTCTTCCATCTTGGCTATATTTTAGAATCACCTGTTTTTGTTTTTTCAATGAACAGTCCATACTTCAGATAAAGTAGGTCAGAATCTCTAGGGGTCTCAGACATCGCAAAATTTTAAATCCCCTCAGATGATTCCAAAATGCAACCAAGATAGAAGACCACTGTGTTGGAGTTTAGATAAGAAGCTGGACCCTGATACCAGAGCAAATAGACAGAAGAGATGGACTAGGGCTGGCTGTGTTAGTACCACGTGGCTTCCCAGCTGCCAGCTCTTCTGGCTGCTTGTGGCCCAACAGAAAATACTTCTTTTCTTTTCTTTTATCTTCTCTTCTCTTCTCTTTTCTTTTGACAGTGTTTTATTTTTTGTTGTGATTTAAAAACATGTAACATAAAATCTACCATCTTAACCGTTTTTAAGTGTATAGCTCAGTAGTGTTAAGACTATCACATTGCTGTACAACAGATTGTAGAATTTTTTATCTTGCAAAACTGAAACTCTATACCCATTGAACCTCTTTTCCCTCCCCCCACAAGGCCTGGCAACCACCATTCTACTTCCAGTCTCCATGACTTGGACTACTCTAGAAACCTCTGTAAGTGGAATCATGTTGTATTTGTCTTTTTGTGACCGGCTTATTTCATTTAGTATAATGTCCTCAAGGACCATCCATGTTGTAGCCTGCATCAGAATTTCCTTTCTTTATAAGGCTGAATAATATTCCATTGTAGGTATGCTGATCGCCAACCAGTTGTCCAAAGCAGTTGTAACGTGTTATACTCCCTCCAGCAGTAATGAGAGTCACAGTTGCAATGGATGTATTCTCTAAGGACTTAACCTCAGTGAGTTCTCTGTGGGAAGTATAAAATGTTCTGTTAGATTTTGATGAGTAAGTGTACTCTGGGTGACCTTGGGGACCACACATAAATGAACTGTGATACCTGGCTTCCGTGTCTGCTTTATCACTGGTATTGGTGATTGTGATAAATGGAAATGGCAGTGTTTCTCAGACTTGAGACCACAGGACATATTCTTAGGAATCCACAGATACATTCCTGAGGTCTTCATATAATCAGGTTTGGAAATCACCTTTAAGTTAATCCTTACAATCAACTTATAAGGTAGGTACTATTATTAACCCCATGTTACAGATGAGGAAACTGAGAGTCAGAAAGAGAAAATGATTCACCCAAGATCACACAGCTTGTGAGCAGTAGAATCAAGACTCAAGTCTAGGTCTTATTTCCAAGCACATTGTGATTATAAAGCACTAACTCATAAACTACCTTCATGACGATAATTCTTGTTCATCTATTTTTAAACAGCCTTATTGAGATATAATTCACTCATTTATAGTGTAGAATTCAATGATTTGATATATTCACAAAGTTCTGTAGCCTTCAGCTCAGTCAATTTTAGAATATTTTCATGACTCCGAAAAGAAACCCCAGACACCACAGTCATCACCCCCAATCTGCCTGTCCCTTCCCAGCCTTAAGCCACCACTAACATATTCTCTGCATTTATAGTTTTGCTTATTTTGGATATTTCATATAGATGGAATAATATAATATGCAGTCCTTTGTGCCTGGCTTCTTGCACTTAGCATAATGTTTTCAAAGCTCATGCATTATTATAACACGTATTAGAAGTGCATTTAATTTATGGTCAAATAATATTCTATTGCATTGTGTATTGGATGTACCACATATTTATCTATTCATCAGTTGATGAACATTTGGGTTTTTTCCACCTTTTGGCTATTGTGAATAATGCTGCTATGAACATTCATGTGCACGCTTTTGTGTGGACATAGTTTTCATCTTTCAAATATCTACCTAGGAGTGGAATTCCAGGATCACATGGTAACTATGTTCAGCTTTTTGGGGGATCTGCCAAACTGTTTTTCAAACAGTGACACCATTTTACATTCCCACAAACAGGGTATGAAAGTTCTAATTTTTTCACAACCTCGCCAATACATGTTATTATCTGACTTTTTAATTACTGCTATCCTAGTTGGTATGAAGTGATATTTTGGTTTTGATTTACATTTCACTGATCACTAATGATGCTGAGTATCTTTTTATGTGCCATTAACCATTTTGCATATCTGCTCAACGAACTGCAAGTATGATAATCTCAAAAATATTTATATCTAGACACAACATAATAAAATTCTGTCCAAAGACAAAGAGAGGATCTTGAAAGGAGCAGGAGAGAAGTGACTCTCCACTTGCAAGGGATGCTCAGTAAGATAAGTTGATTTCTCACCAGAAACCATGGAGGTCAGAAAGGAGTGAGATGACAGTTTCACAGTACTGAAAGGAAAAAAACAAGACAAAACAAGCTACTATCAATCAAGAATTCTGCATACTGAAAAACGTGTATCGTTCAAAAATGAAGGAGAAATTAAGACATTCCCAGATCAAAACAAAGATGGAGGGACTTCATCAAGAGCAAACCATCGTAATAAGAAATGATAAAGGAAGTCCTTCAGGCTGAAATGAAAGAAAACTAGATTATAACTTGGATCCACATGAAGAAATAAGGGACACAAGTAAAGGTAACTATGTAAATGCAAAAGACAGTAGAAATGAACTAAGACGGTATAAATGTACTTGTGTTTGTAGCTTCTTTTATAGTCTATATGATTTAACAGACAGCTGCCTAATGTGATCATTATAAATCCATGTTGAGGGTCACAAAATATATAAGATGTACTTTGTGGTGATAACAGTATATGGGGAAAAGAGCCATAAAGAAGTAGTCTTTGTACACTATTGAAATTAAGTTAATATTAATCTGAACTAGACATTTATGCATGAAGATGTTAATAGTAATCCCCAGGGCAATCACTAAGAAAATAACTCAAAAATATAGAATAAAATAAATAAGGATGAAAAAAATTGTTCACTTTAAATATATATTTAACTCAAAACAAGGCAGTAATGGAGGAATTGAGAAACAAAAATACATAAGAAATGTAGAAAAGGAAAAATGGCAGACATGAATCCCACCTTAGCAGTAGTTATATTAAATGTAAGTGGATTAACACAATTAAAAGGCAGACATTGGCATAATTGATTTAAAAACCACATTATCCAACTATAAGCTGTCTGCAAGAGACACACTATAGATTGCAAGATATTAACTAGTTGAAAGTAAAAGCATGTAAAAAGTTATGTCCAGAAATGGATAAGTTGATCCTAAAATTCACATGAAAGGCAAGGGATCAAGAAAAATAAAAACAATTTTGAAAGAGAACACATACGTCTGGATTTTCATACAACACTACAGTGATCGAGACGGTGTGGTACCGGCGTAAAGATAGACATATAAATCACGGCAATCGAATTGAGAGGCTGGAAATAAACCCATACGTCTATGGTCAGTATATGAGATTTTTCAGTGAATGGTGCTGGGACAGCTGAATAGCTACAGGCAAAGAAGGAATTCTGACCCGTCCCCCATACCATATGAAAAATAACTCTTGATTATAATCATTCTATGGAGTAACTGTGCTAGAACTTCTAGGAATCCGTAAAGAATAGAAATCAGAGCTGTGAATGGGACCTAGGCAGCCATTGTGTAGCATGCTGTGGTCCCTCTTCATTTTCACTCTCAGGGACAGGCCTCTGCTCTGTCTCTGTCTCTGTCATATCAATGCACCTAATAGGAAGTGCACTGAAGCCCTGGCAGCTATATATTTTTTTGTTCCTGAAAGCACCTGTCTACATTGCTGTGCATGGGCCAACTCCAATTCGCCCCCCTTCTTCAAAATCTTTCCAGTTTGTGCCAGTCTATACTGTCCTGCTGGGTGTCAGCATGCCCCCAAAATCTTGTTTGCCATCTCTCTGTTGGAGGCATCTGTCTTCTGGAAGCTTCTACCACTATACAGTTCTAGTGTCCATGGCAATCTTTGAAATGGTTACTTGGGCATGGCTCAGAGGCTCCTGCCCAGCTGAGAAAGGCAACACAAGAAGGTGTGTGACAGATGACGGATTGCAGCTGCTGAGCTGGTCCTGAGTCCTGAGCCAGCCGTTGGTGCCGAGTGGATGAGTATCATAAGTCTCACCTGCACCAAAGGAGCCGCAGCACACAAGCGCCCTCGCTCACGGCAGCCCGGGGCTGAATGCCTCCTGCGTCGCGCTGCCTTCCTCTCAGCAGCGCTCAGGCATGCGTAGACCGGGCTGTGGCTCTGCTCGAACCAGGCAGCTCACGGTGAAGGTGGGAACGTGCTGGGGCTCTGCGTTCTGGGAGGGACGTCGGGCCACCCACACACCCACCGAACAGCTACTAAGCACCGTCTTGATGTTCATCAACCATTTAAAGGGGCATTTTTTTTTCATTCTGTGTTTTATTACATTCACAACCTTTATTCATACACTGTTTTATTACATAATCGTGGCCTTGTTATGAATGTATATTTTTATTCTGCTTTTTTTATTGTTACATAGGCATTTTTTATTACACATAATTTGTAAATCTATCATTGTCCAGGCTGTATAAATATTCTATCCTGTATAGTGGTTTCAACTAGGGACAGTGTTATCCCCCAGGGGACATTTGGAAATGTCTGGAGACATGTTTTTAAATTGAGGTATAATTGACATATAACATATTAGTTTCAGGTGTACAACATAATGATTCAGTATTTGTATACATTGCAAAATGATCACCACATGTTGTTATGAAATTTTTTCTTTTCTTTTTTTCCCTTGTGATGAGGACTTTTAAGATTTAATCTCTTAGCAACTTTCAAATATGCAATACAGTATTAATAACTCTAGTCCCCATGCTGTACCTTACATCCTCATGACTTATTTATTTTATAACTGAAAGTTTGTACCTTTGAAATGAGTGAAGGGGGTCAAAAGGCACAAACTTCCAGATATAAAATAAAGGAGGGCATTGCCTTTGGATGCAACCAGTGAAGAGAACCTGGAGCCAAGAAATCCTTACTCCAGAATAGATTTCCCATTATCCTAGCAAAAGGGTCTTGGAGCCCCCATGGACAGTGCTGTTAAACCATTGGTCTGTGGATGAGACTCTTCGAATGCAGGTTGAAATCTGATTGGGGAAGAGAAGACAGGAAAGTAGAGGTAAATAGCAGCCCAGGTTTGCTAGGCCCAAACTGAATCACCCCCTCTGAGATTGCTTCCCCACTTTGCCCTGATGGAAATGGATTGATTTGGTCATCCTGTTGACACAAGTTACCCACTTCTATTTTCAGGATTGGATAGGAGCCCATGGAGGATCAAGACTTCCAGTCTCTGAGACTACTGGTCATCAGTCAGTTCCCCTCTGGCTTTTTCCCCCTGAGGATTTGGCAGGCTTAGTACCACACTTAGACCTGTGCGAAAAGAGCCCCACTCTGGTCCCTGTGCCTGAGATGGCCTCGCTTTGAGGAGGAGACAGAGGAATCAAGGACACATCCCCACACAGAATAGCTGGCCCCCTTCTAGAACACACAGTAGATACCTGGGAAACTGAAAGTCCTTCCCTAAATGGCCGCAAGCCCATTTCCAGTCTTCACAAGCTCCTTTCCTGTGTCTGTCGTCCTAGGGACACACATGCAGTCTGCGTGTGCACCCACATGCCTGAGCGCTGGCCAGGAGGCAGCGGTGTGCCTTTGCAGGGAGGAGACAGGATGTAGTAAAGCGCTTATAAACACACGTGAGGCGGCTCACAGTGAGGGGCGAGCCCAGAGCGAGAAGGGAGGGGGTGGGGAGTGGCTCGGGTGCTGGGGGCTGGCAGTCCGCATTTAGGTGTAGGACTTGGAGACGGAGAACTTGACACTGGAACCTGGCCTTCCAGGTTGTTCTGAAGACATATTTGATTAGGTGGAAGGATAGGACATTTTGTTAGCTGTAAGGCTTTTAGAAGAAAACATACGAGAAATTCTTTCTGACCTTGGAGTAGGCAATGATTACTTATATATGATTTTTAAAAAGCCCAATCAGTAAAAGAAAAAAAAACTATAAATTGGACTTTTTCAAAACTCAAAACTTAAGCTCTTCAAAAAACATTATTAAGAAAATGAAAATATAACTAAGAGAATTGGAGACACTATTTGCAGATATTATGTCTGATAAGGAACTTGAACCCAGAATATAAACAGAAATCTTACAATTCAATAATAATAAGATGACCCAATTGACTAAATTAAAAATTTCAACATAAAACATTTATGAATAAATAGTAAGCACATGAAAATGTATTCAACATCATTAGTCATTAGGGAAATGTAAATCAAAATTTGAGGGGTGGGCAAGTAGAGCTCAGTGGTAGAGCACGTGCTTGCTGTCCATGAGGTCTGGGGTTCAATCCCCAGTGCCTCTGTTAAAGGGAAAAAATTTGAAAAGATACATGCACCCCAATGTTCATAGCAGCATCATTTACAATTGCCAAGATATGGAAACAACTTAAGTGTCCAACAACAGATGACTGGATAAAGAAGATGTGGTGTGTACACACACACATACACATACACGCAATGGAATACTACTCAGCCATAAAAAAGAACAAAATGTTGCCATTTGCAGCAATCTGGATGGATTTGGAGGGCATTATGCTAAGTGAAATAAGTCAGACAGAGAAAGACAAATACTGCATGATAACACTTATCACTTACATGTGGAATCTAAAAAATATACCACCTAGTGAATATAACAAAAAGGCAGACTCACAGATATAGAGAACAAACTAGTGGTTACTAGTGGGAAAGAGGGGAGGACAATATAGGGCTGGGGGAGTGGGAGGTACAAACTATTGGGTATAAGACAGGCTCAAGGGTGTATTGTACAATATGGGAAGTATAGGTAATATTTTGTAATAATTGTAAATGAAAAGTAACCTCTAAAAATTGTATACAAAAAAGAAAAAACCATAATGATATACACTTCACACACACTAGGATGGCTATAATTTTTTTTTAACTGGGAAATAATGCATTGGTGAGGATGTGAAGAAATTTGGAACCTCCATACATTGCTGATGGGAACGGAAAATGGTGCAGCCACTTTGGAAAACAGTTTGGCAGTTCCTCAAAGAGTTAAACATAGAGTTACTATAGGACCCAGCAATTCCACTCCTAGGTATATACCCAAAAGAACTGAAAATATTTGTCCAAAAAAAACTTGTATACAAACACCCACAGCAGCACTATTCAAAACAGATAAAAAGTAAAAACAACCTAAATGTCCATCAACTGATGATGGGTAAACAAAGTGTTGTATAGCCACACAATTGGATATTATTCCTCCATAAAAAATAATGAAGTACCGATGCGTGCTCTGGCATGGATGACCCTTGAAAACATTATGCTGAGTGAAAGAAGCCAGTCACAAATTACTGCATATGGCATGATTCCATTTGTATGAAATATCCAGAACAGGCAAATTAATAGAGACTTCAGAAAATAAATCAGTGGTTACTTAAGTTTGTGGGGGAGGTTAGGGATCATAGGTAGTGATTGTGCAGGCGAGATCTCTTTGTGGTGAGGAAGTGTTCTAAAACTGGAGAGTGGTGGTGGTTGCACAAATAGAAATTTTCTAAAAATCATTGAATTGTGCATTTAAAATTGATGATTTTATAGCCAAGACATGGAAACAATCTAAATGTCCATTGACAGATGACTGGATAATGAAGTTGTGGTATATATACAATGGAATACTACTCAGCCATAAAAATAATGAAATAATACCGCTTGCAGCAACACGAATGGACCTAGAGATGATTATACTAAGTGAAGTAAGTCACTCAGAGAAAGACGAATATTTATATGTGGAATCTTAGAAAGTGATACAAATGAACTATTTACAAAACACAAATAGACTCACAGACATAGAAAACAAATTTATTGTTACCAGGGGGGAAAGGGAGTCGGGAGGGATAAATTGGGAGTTTGGAATTTGCAGATGCTAACTACTATATATAAAATAGGTAAACAACAAGGACCAACTGTATAGCACAAGGAACTATATTCAATATCTTGTAATAACTTGTAATAAAAAGAATCTGAAAAAAGAATACATATATATGTATAACTGAATCACTATGCTGTACACCAGAAATTAACACAACATTGTAAACCAACTCTACTTCAATTAAAAAATTAAATAAAATTGATGATTTATAGTATTTGCATCTCAGTGAAGCTGTTAAAAAAAAAAAAAAAAAAAAAAACCTAAAACCATAGGCCTGCCTAGGATGTAGCAAAATTGAGGAACAGAGGCCTTGCTGTCAAGCAGTTCACAATTTAGAATCTCTAATTCTAATGCTAATCTCAATTTTTTTCCCTCTGCTAATTGCTCATGATAATCTAGATTTCTCCCTGATCTATAAGAAATAAGCTTGGAACAGCCTCTGACTGCAGAAACTGTTACTTAAAAAAAAGATCCTTGCCCCACCTCTTTGCATCATTAAAACCATATAAAACCCTATTCCCATTAAAACCAGACAGCTAAACTTCCACCACAATGTGTAAGTGACAAGGTGTGTACCCCGGCATGGCAGCGGGATTTCTAAAATCTCGCCTTCGGTTTTTGCTTTCAGTATTTAGGATATGGAGCTGGCAATCGGGAGAGTTGTTATGCGATAAAGCTCAATCCATACTGCCCCTCCAGAATGTTTATTCCTTCCCATCACTCAGACAACCTAAGCAATCTATAGTATAATTGTATTCTGCCACCGGGCTCTCAGCATACAATAATGCAGACCTTCCAAATGCTTAATGTAGTCATTAGCTGTGCGGTATAGTAGAAATTCCCAGATGTGGTAGAGGGTTGGGGAGAAGCTATTTTTTAAACAGAGACAAATAACAGAACATCTGCAGCCCTCTGCCAGGAGATCCTATTTTCCTTTCTTCTTAGGAGTTTGAAATTCACTCCAGAGTGAGCAGTTCAAAAATTAGAGTTGGACTGAACCAAAATAGTCCAGAAAGGGGTGTCCGGGCTTGGAGGAAATGCTCTCCGCCAAGGGCACAATGGCTGCTTCCTGTGGCCAACAGCAGGCACTGCAGGTGGAGACCCAGGAAGGATGCCAAACCTTTCTGTTGCCAAGGTGGAGGGAGTACCTTAACACTTGTATTGCTGTTTGAAAGTAAAAATGCCCCCAGCAAATAGGAGACTCCAATTTATAGGAAGAAAAAAGTTAGAGAGAGAAAAAATTAGTCTAGATCCGAAAAAGATTAAGAGATCTTTCCTTAGGGACTTGACTGTGTTTTCATAGAGCAGCGCTATTCAATACAGTAGTCACTAGTCACCTGTGGCTGTTTAAATTTGCGTTAACTAAATTAAATTAAAATTTCACTTCTTCAGTCTTGCCACATTTCAAGTGCTCGATGGAACCCACATGTAGCTAGTGGCTACCATATTGGACAGTGTAGATATACAACATTTTCTTTTGAACAGCGCTATTTAATCTAGGATAATAAGAAAAGATATTTTGTCTGCTCCCACCTGTTCATCTTGTAAACAGGGAAAATTGATTATCTGTTGAGGAAGTATGATTCTGTGAGGTTAAATTTGGGCCAGTAGGCATTATGGATATGCATGTAGCTCCTGGCATTTGCCCAGATCAGGTTCTCACCCTCAGGCTCTCATCCTATGGTTCTCAAACCAGGCTGCACCTTAGAATCGCCTGGAGAGATTTCAAAACAACCAGTGCTTAGGCCATTAGGCTGACCAATTAAATCAGAATTTCTGGGGAGTTGGGTCAGGCATCAGGTTATTCCTTTGTAATCTTTACTTTAGGGTAATTTTAGTTTTACAGAAAAATTGCAAAGATAATGGAGTTCCCACATACCCCACTCCTAGTTTCCCATATTACTGGCATTTTACATTTGCATGGTACACCTGTCACAATTAATAAACCAATATCAATATGTTATTATTACTAAGATCCAGACTTCATTCAGATTTCCTAAGTTTTTACCTAATGTCTTTTTTGTGTTCTAGGACTACATCCAGGATAGCTATTGTAACGTTTAGCTGTCGTGTCTCCCGAGGCTCCCTGGCGTATGACAGTTTCTCAGACTTCCCTTGCTCTTGGTGACTTTGACAGTTTTGAGGAGTACTGGTCAGGTATTTTGCAGAGCGACTCTCAATTGTGATTCGTCTGATGTATTTCTCATGATTAGACTGAAGTTACGGGTTTTAGGAAGAAGATCACAGAGGGAAAGTGCCATTTTCATCACATCGTATTAGGAGTGGTTACATACCATCCTTATGACTCATCACTATTGAATTCATTGCGATAGTCTCTGTTAGGTTTGTCTGCTGTAAAGTTAGTCTGTTTCCTCCCTTCCCAACTGCACCATTTTGGAAGGAAGTCACTATGTCCAGCCCACATTTAAGTGGGGCCCTCCACTCCCTTTCCTTGAAGGGAGAGTGTCTACATACATTATTTGGAATTCTTCTATGAGGGAGATTTGTTTCTTCTCTTCCACTTATTTATCAATCATTTGATTATATAATATGGACTCATGTACATTTATTTTATACTTCCAGTTACATAATGCAATGAGTTATTTATTCTGTTGCTCAAATTGTTACACCTCTGACTATTGGAAACTCTTTCAGTTGACATGCGTATCCCTTTGACATAACCCTATCAATTTAGGGTTTTGTTTTATTTTGTTTCTTAGCACTTCCTTATTGTACTACAAGATACTGCAGGATCATCTTGTATATTTCCTGACCCGTTCCTGGAATCAGCCGTTTCTCCAATGAGCCTTGGTTCCTTTTATTAGTAAGACGACGAACTGGGCACTAAGTGTGCTTATTGCTTTTGGGGTGGCATTGCTTCTAGGACCTCAGCTGACACAGCAAAGAAATCTCTGTGCGCATACCAACCTAGGTATATGCGTACACATATCTATAAATATTTCTATATGTAACCATCTGTATCTCTACTAAGCTAAATACGAGTTCCTACTGTTGTCTTTGACTCAATTTTAGGACCATGGGGTTCACTCTAGCCTCCCTTCCATGCTTGTCTGTATCCTCTCCACTCCAACAGTGAGAAACCTGGCTCCCACCATATACCATCCATTTACTCGATTGTTGAGTTCCAGTCTGCATGAATACTGGTAACAGAATTACCGACCCTTACCCCTGTGGGAAACAAATGTATCAACTAGAGTACAGTGCCTGTGTACAGTTCCCACTGTCTTTAGTCTCGCAGACTCCATTCATTTCCAGAGTTCCTGAGGTCAGCACTTTTCTCCCCAACTCCTTTCAATAGGTTGTTTCATAACTTTGTAATACAGTTAGATTCTTTTGTCACTTATGCATTTCATCCTGAGATTTCTTGACATCATAAATGCTTTTTAAATTTTGCATAATTAAGGTACACTCTTTGTACTGTAAAATTTTATGGGCTTTGAAAATGAATAGAATCATGTATCCACCATTATAGTATCATTCAGAATAGTTTCACTGACATAAAAAAAAATACCCTGTATTCAACTCCCTCTGCCTCACTCCAAACGCCCGGTAACCATGCTTTCTTTGCCCTCCTTGCCTTTTCCAGAATGTCATATAGATAGAGTCATACAGTAGGTAGCCTTTTCAAACTGGCTTCTTTCACTTAGCAGTATGTATTTTTGTGCATGACTTTGCATGGTTTGACAGCTCATTGATTTTTTATTACTGAATAGTATTCCATTGTGTGGATATGGAATGTTTATCTATTCACCTGTATGATTGGCTGTTTCCAGTTTTTGGCAATTATGATGAAAACTGCTATATACATTCACATGCAGATTTTTGTGGGGGCATACATTTTCAATTCAGTTGGGTAAATACCTAGGAGCACGATTAATGGATTATATGGTAAGACCATGGTCACCTTTGTAAGAAACTGCCAAACTGTCTTCCAAAGTGGTTGTATCATTTTGCATTCCCTCCAGCAGAGAATGAGAACTCCTGTTACTCGGCATCTTTGCCAATAATTGGTATTGTCAGTTTTTGGATTTTGGCCATTCCAATACATATGATTTTAAAAAGTTATTCACACATATAGTTTACATATATTAAAATGGGTACATTTTATTTTATAGTTGGATGATATGCATCTGTGTAACCACAACCACAATCAAGATATAGAATATTTATATTACCCTAAAAGATTTCCCTGTGCTGCTTTCCAGTCCCCCACATTCCACTCCAATTGATCTGTCTTCCATCACTATAGAGTAGATATGTTTTTCCTAGGGCTTCATAAAAACGGAAACATGGTACATGTGCCCTTTTTGTGTTTAGCTTCTTCTGCTAACACGAATATTTTGGTGATTCATTCATGTTGTGTGGATCAGTAGTCCTTTTTTTTTTTTTAATTGTGTGATAGGATTCCATTGTAGAAATATACCACAATTATTTACTTATTCATATGTTTTAGAATACTGGGGTTGTTTTCAATTTTTGAGTATTATGAATAAATATGCTGGGAACATTTTGTATTTCATTCATTTGGGAAAATACTTAGCAGTGGGATTGCTGGGTCATAATTTAGATGTTCACTTAACATTTTAAGAAACTGTCAGTTTTCCAAATTGGTGGTATCATATTACATTCTCACCAGCAGTGAATGAGAGTTTTAGTCAATTCACATCCTTGCCAACACTTGGTATTAAAAATATTTTTCACATTAGCTATTAGAGATATTTTGTGTGGTTTTTAATTGCATTTTTCTGATGATTTGTGATGTGGAATATCTATTCATATGCTTGCTAACCACTTGTATATCATCTTTTATGACTAGTCTATTCAAATCTTTTGTCAGTTTTTTTAACTGGGTGGTT
Organism: Camelus bactrianus; assembly: GCF_048773025.1. NCBI lineage: Eukaryota > Metazoa > Chordata > Mammalia > Artiodactyla > Camelidae > Camelus > Camelus bactrianus. The sequence goes on along the minus strand of NC_133575.1, from coordinate 113,411,754 downwards.
AGCTTTCTTATTGCTGCGCTGTAAGATTTGTTTGCACATTCTATATACAATTCTTTTGTCAGATATATGTATTGCAAATATTTTCTCCCTTCCCTTGACTTGATTTTTCATTTTGCTAATGTTTTCTTTTGAAGACCAGACACTTTTAAATTATGAAGTCTAGTTTATCAGTTTTTCTTTGCTACATCATGCTATTTGCATCCAATTTAACAAATTTTTGCTTAATCCAAAGCCACAATGATTTTCTCCTATGATGCCTTACCAAAGTTTTACATTTTTAGCTTTTATTCTATAATCATTTTGTGAATTAATTTTTGTGTATGGTGTGAGGTAAGGGTCAAGGTTTGCTTTTTTCCATATGAATACCCAGTTATTCTAGCATTATTTGTTGAAAGACTGTGTCTTTCCCTATTGAATTACCTTGGCAACTGTTGAAGATCAATTGGTCATTAATACATGGATCTGTTTCTGGAGTCACTATTCTCGTCCATTGACCTGTGCATGTATCCTTATGCCAATACCACACTTTCTTGCTTACTGTGGCATTGCAATTAAGTAGTGTAAGTCCTCTAAACTTTTTATTTTTAAATATTCCTTTGGGTATTCTAGGTCCTTTCGTTTCCATATAACTTTTAGAATCAGTGTGCCAGTTATTACTAAAGCATTCCTGTTAGGGTTTGACCATAACCAGGTTGAATCTAATGATCAGTTTGGGGAGAACTAACGTCTTAACAATACTGAGCCTTCCTCCCACGAACATGACATATCTCTTTGTTTACTTGTGCCTTTAATTTTTCTCAAAAATGGTTTGGGGTTTTCAGTATACTTATTTGATTAATCCTATCTTGCATATTTCCTGGTTTTTAACAATCCTATAGTAAATTGTATTATTCTTTACGTTTCAATTTCCAATTGTTCGCTACTCGTGTTTAGGATTACAATTGGTTTATTACATATTAACCTTGTATCTTTTGACCTTGCTAAAATCACTTACTAAGTCTAGTAGATATATTGTAGGTTTCTTAAGATACTCTACGTGCATGATCATGTTGTTTGTGGGGGAAATGAATTTGTATATATATATTTATTTTCCCATATATTCTACTGCCTTATTGCAATAGTTAGGATCTCCAGTATGATGCTGACTAGAAGCGGTGAAAGTAGTCATCCTTGCTTGTTCCTGCTTTTAGTGGGAAAACAGTCATTCTTTCACTATTAAGTATGATGTTAATTTTAGGTTTTTTAACATGTCCTTTTTTTTAGATTCAGGAAGTTTCCTTCTATTCCCAGTTTGTTGACAGGCTCAACCATGAATGGATGTTAGGTTTTTTGAGGGCTTTTTCTCCTTCTGTTGAGATGGTCACAAGGTTTTCCTTCTTTATTCTGTTACAATGGTAAATTACATTAATGAATTGTTGAATGTTAAATATACTTTGCATTCCTGGGATAAACTCCATTTGGTCATGATGTACTCCCTTTTTTTCATGCTGTTGGATTTGATTTTGTAACATTTTCCTGGAAAGTTATAGCTATGTTCAGGGAGGATATCCACCTGTAGTTTTCTTTTCATTTAATGTCTTTAGCTGGTTTGGGTTTATGAGTAATACTGGCTTCATAGAACGAGTTGGAAAGTAGATCCTCCTAGTCAATTTTCTGGAGCTGTTTGAATATACATTTTAAAAACATATTTGCTGAAGTTTACCTCTGATGCTATCTGGGCTTGGGGTTTACTTTGTTGGAAGTTTTTAACAACTGTTCCATTTCTTCAATATGTTCAGCACTTTTCAGTTTACATATTTCTTCTTGAATTAGCCTTGGTAGTCTGTCTTTCAAGAAATTTGTCCATTTTATCTGAGTTGACATACTTATTGGCATAGAGTTATTCATAATATCTTTTTTATTTTTAAATTGAAGTAAAATATGCATAACATCCAATTTATCATTATAACCATTTTCAAGTGTCCAGTTCAGTGGCATTAAATACATTCACATTATTGTGCAACCAGCACCTCCATCCATTCCCAGAACTCTTTTCATCTTATACAACTAAAACTCTGTCCCCACTGAGTTAGTTTCCTTCTGTTTCTAGTTTATTGGGTGTTTTTATCATTAAATGGTATTGAATTCTGTCAGATGTTTTCTGTATCAATTGAGATGCTCGTGTGTTTTTTCCCTTTATTCCAATGTATTACGCTGATTGATTTTCGTATTTTGAAACATAATATCCTCTTGTTGGTCTTTAAGTATCTGCAGAATCTTTGGTGATGTTGCCTCACTCATTTATGACATTGATAACTTGTGTCTTTTCACTTTTTTTCTCTGATCATCATGGCTAGGTGTTTATCAGTTCTACAGACGGACTCAAGGAATCAGATTTAATTTCATTTATTTTCGCTATTGTTTTTGTTTTCTATTTCAATGATTCTGCTCTGATCTTTATTACTTCCATCTGTATGTTTAGTTTAGGTTCCATTTGCTCTTTTTTTTCTAGTTCTTTAATGTACAAGTTAAGGTCATTGATCTGAGACCTTTCTTCTTTTCTAACAGGTGTATAATGCTATAAATTTTCTTGTAAGTACTGCATCCCATAAATTTTGATATGTTGTGTTTTCATTTTCATTTAGTTTAACACATTTTAAAGTTTCCATTTTGATGTCTTCTTTGTTTTATAAGTTATTTATATATATTTTAGCTTACAAATATTGGAGGATTTTTCAGATATCTTTCTCTTATTGATTTCCCCTTTAATTCTATAGTGGTCAGAGAATATACTTTATATAACTTGAATCTTTTAAAATTTAGTTTGATTTGTGTTAAGACCCACAATATGGCCTTTCTTGGTAAATGTTCCATGTACATTTGAAGAAGAAAATGTGTATTCTGCTATATATGTCAGTTAGGTCCAATGGACCGATTTTATTGTTCAGGTCTTTTAAAGCATTGCTGATTTTGTGTCCCTACTTTCTATCAGTTATTGAGAGAGAAGTATTATAATCGCCAGTTTTAACAGTGGATTTTTCTAGGTAGTTTTTTAATTTTTTCTTTATATATTTAGAAACTCAGTTCTTAGGCTCTGAAATGCTTAGATTGCTATGCTGTGTTGATAAATTGACACATTTAACACTATAAAATGACCGTCTTTATCTCAAATAATACTCTTTTCTCCGAAATCTACTTTGATATTAATATAACAATTCCATCATTCTTTGGATTAGTGTCAGCATGAAATTTTAGCCTATTTGTGTCTTTATATTTAAAGTTGCTTTCTTGCAGGCAGCATACAGTTAGGTTTTGCTTTTTTATCCAATCTGATTATCTCCGCCTTTTGTGCATGTGGTGTTTAGACTGTTCACATGTAATCTGATTATTGATACTGTTGGGTTTAAATCTGTCACTTTCTATTTGTTTTCTATTTGTCACATCTGTTCTTTGTTCCTCTTTTTCTGCCATCTTTTGGATGAACTGTTTTTTACATTTCCATTTTATCTCCTTTGTTGGCTTATTAGCTATAACTCTCAGTTTTGTTATTCAGTGGTTCCCATAAGGTTTATACTGTACATTTTGTACTTATCACTATCTGTCTTCAAGTGACATTATACTTATGCTTCACATAAAATATGAGAACCATACAGAAATATACTTCAATCTCTCTCCTCCTGACCTTTGTGCTGTCATTTTCATACATTTTACCTCTACATATATAATAAATCCCCCAATACAATGTTATTCTTTTTCTCTTTAAAACAGTCTATTATCTTTTGAAACATCTTTATTAAGATTTATTCATATACCATATAATTCACTCATTTAAAGTGTACAATTCAGTGGCTTTTTACTGTGTGCAGAGATATATTCAGCCATCACCACAGTCAAGTTCAGATTATTTTTATCACCTAAGGAAAAAAAAACAACCCTGTATCTTTCAGCCATCACTCCCCTTCACCCTCTTCCCACTCTCCCCCCAGCACTAAGCAAGCACTGATATACTCTCTGTCTCTGTGGAGCCCTATTCTGGACTTCCATATGAATGGAATCATATAGCATGATTTCCAATGAGAAATCTGTTATCTTCATCTTTGTTCCTCTCTGCATGATATATCATTCTTGTTTCCTCTGGCTAGTTTTAAGATTTTCTTTTTATTATTGATTTCAAGCAATTTGATCGTGATATGTCCTTGTGTAGCTTTCTTCATATTTCTTGTCCTTGGGACTGTTGAGCTTCGTGGATCTGCTAGTTTACAGTTGTCATCAAATTTTGAAAGATTTTGGCCATTATTTCTTCAAACATTTTTTGTATTTCCTCTCCTCTCTCTTTTGGGGACTTCAGTTATGTGTGTGTGTGTGTGTGTGTGTAGTTGCTTGAAGTTGTATACATTTTACTGTTGCTCTGTTTATTTATTCATGCTTTTAGTTTGTTTTCACTCTGTGTTTCATTTTAGATGGTATGTATTGTTATGTCTTTATAATCTTTTCATCTGCAATGTGTAATCTGTCATTAATCCCATCCTAGTCTATTTTTCTTCTTAGCCTGTTTTAGTTTTCATGTCTAGAATTTGGTTTGGATCATTCCACATGTTCCATTTCTCTATGGAGTGTGTCCAGTCTTTCCTGTAGCTTCTTGAACATATGGAATACAGTTATAATAATTGTTTTAATGTCTTTGACTATTAATTTCACCTATCTATTTCATTTCTCTGTCAACTTCAGTAGACTTTTCTCCTCATTATGGGTTGCACTTTTCTTCTTCTTTGCCTGTCTGGTAAATTTTTTTATTGGGTGGTGGGCATTGTCAGTTTTACCTTATTAAATCAACTGAATATTTTTACATTCCTAAAAATATTCTTGAGCTTTGTTCTGGGATGCAGTTAAGTGGAAATAGTTTGATCCTTTCAGGTCTTGCATGAGCAAAATTTTGTTAGTTGGGGCAAGAACAGGATTTAGTCTAGGGTTTATTTTTCACCACTACTGAGGCAACATCCTTTTTATTACTTTAACCTGGGATTTCTCAACCTCAGTTCTAATGATATTTTGGGGCAGATAATTCCTTGTGGCGAGGGGCTGTCCTGTACACTGTAGGATGTTTAACAGTATCCCTGGCCCTTACAAACTGTGTGTTAGTAGTGTGCCTCCAGTTGTGACAACTACAAATGTCTCTCCAGACATTGCCAAATGTCCCCTAAGGGACAAAATTACCTTCAATTTGGGAAACACAGCTCTAACTGACGCTCACCTAATTATGAGATTTCTCACACTGACTGGAGACAGCGGGTACCGTTCCTGACTGGGTGTGATCTCTGGGCACTGTTCCTGATCATCTATTTTGATGGTTATTTTCCTGGTCTTGGGTAGTTTCCTCACTTGCACGCATTGATCAGTGCTTTTCGGAATATTTGAGGGAGACCCGTGAAGACCTCTGGATCTCACTTTCTCTGCAGCGCTCTCCTCTCTGGAATGCTGTCGTATGTGCTCTCATCGCCCCTATGTCCTCGGACTCCCATCTCTGTGTGCTCAATTCAGGGAGACTGCCTGGGCTCCCTCTCCCCTGCTGTACCCTGGAATCTTTCTCGAGCTAGCAATATGGAGCAACATTAGGACTCACCTCATTTGTTTTTCATATTTCAAGGATAACTCTTTTTCATTGCCTGATGTCCGATGCCTTGAATGACATGGTTTGCATATTTTGTGTAATTGTTTTCAGTTGTTTCAAGTGGGAGGGTAAATCCCTTCCATACTTTGTCCTGACTGGAAGTAAAAGTAACATTTAATAGCTTCTTTAAACTTCTAAATACTTGGGGCTTTTCCAGATATTTTTGTTATTTATTTCTAACTTAATTCCACTGTAGCTGTAGAAGTGTGTCTGTATGATTTCAATTATTTTAAATATATTGAGACATGTCTTATGGTTCAACATATGGTATATCTTGGTGAAATGTCCAATGTGAACTTGAAAAGAATGTGCCTTCTGCTGTCGGTGGACGGGATGGTTTATAAACGTCATTTAGGTAAGACTGGCTGACAGTGTTGCTCCGTTCTTCCATATCCTTGCTGATGTGGGGGTTATACTTGTACCAATTACTGAAGGCAGAATATTGAAGTGTCCCAATGTAATTGTGGATTTGCCTATTTTTCAGTTTGTTTCTGTCAATTTGTTGCTTCATGTATTTTGAAGCTCTGTCACTGATTTCATACATATTTAGAATTTTTATGTCTTCTTGATGAATTGATGCCTTTGTAATTATAAAATGTAAATGTCCCTCACTAGCCCACAGAACATTCCTGTTTCTGAAGTCTTCTTTGTCTGTTGTTAATATAGCTAATCCAATTTTCTTATGATTGGTACTTGCATGGTACATATTTTCCCATCCATTTAACCTATTTGTGTCTTCACATTTAAAGTGCAATTTTTGTATACAGCATTTACTTATTCTTGCAGTGTAATAACATCTGATAATAATTGAAATGTTTACACTATTTGCATTTAATGTGATTATCGATTTGTTTGGGTTTCAATCTAACATACTGCTATTTGTTTTCTGTTTTTCTCCCCCATAAACTTTTTGTTAATTTTTTTCTTCCTTTCCTGAATTTGTTGGTATTATTTGAGTATTTTGTTGGTATTCCATTTAGCACCCTCTCTTGGCTTATTAGCTCTGCCTCTTTTATCTTTTTAGTAGTTACCCTATTATTTGCAGTATGCATCTTTATCCTATCATGGTTTAGCTTTAAATGATATTACATTCCTTATTAAACTGTGAGAACCTTTCAACAATATTCTTTCATTTTCCTCTCCTATCCTTCATGATATTATTTTGATAGATTTTTCCTTCTACATATGTTGTTAACATCAAAATACATAGGTTTTATTTCTTTAAGCAGTCACTTAGCTTTTGATGACATTAAAAATAATGTGAAGTTGTTTAAATATTTACCCACATATTTAACCTTTCCAGTTCTCTTTATTTCTGTGTATAAGATCCACGTTTTCATCTGGTATCATTATCTTCCTGCTTGATTCCTTTAGCATTTCTTGTAGTGCAGGTCTGAAAACCATGAATCATGTCAGATTTTGTTTGTCTGGAAAATTCTTTATTTTGCTTTTGTTTCTGAAAGATATTTCCTCTGGGTATAAAATTCTAAATAGTTTCTTTCTTGAGCACTTAAAAGATGTTGTTCCATTGTCTTCTGGCTTACATAGTTTCAGATTAGAAGTTTGTTGTAATTCTTAGGTTGTTCTTCTGTATGTAATATGTCTCTTCTCTCTGTCCACTATTGTGATTTTTCTTCTTTATCATTTTTTTAGGAGTTTGATTATGATTCGTATTAGTGTGGTTTTTAAAAATGTTTATTCTGTTTGTAATATTATCTTTCTCCCTCTATTGGAATGAAAGACCCATGAGAATGAGGATGTTGTCCATTTTGTTTATCTCCGTAGCATGTAGAACTGTGCCTGGCACATGGTAGGTATTTGTAAATATGCGTTGGATTAGTGAATGAATTTCAGTGGTGATACATGCTTGGGTAAAGCTGCTGAGTGGTCCCAGGCCCTCTGGAGCTCCCTGGTTCCTGGCTGTTCTAAGCTCAGCTCTTTAGTTTTCCTATGATCTTATGAGCTTCTCTATAGTCTTCTAATACATTTACCCTTTTGCCCAAGTTACACAGAATCCTTTTTTTGTTGTTGCTTACAATCAAAAACCCCCAGCTGAAAACCCACCTGTAAGAATACCTCTCTCAAATATGGAGCATTATGTTGTCAATATCAGTGGAAAACCAAGGACACATGATCTGAGATGTGATCCCTGTGAGTTGTTGAAGTTGAAATTGCTCTGATTACTGACTCAATTCTGTCACTATTTGCTGAAATATTGGTATTTCTAGGACATTTGAAGAGCTTATGGGGATAATATCCAGCTAGGTATTTAATGTCAGGACAGTCCTGGAAAAAGGGAGGCAGATGCTTGCTTTATCTGCATCACTCATTTGGCGAAGACACTATCTCCTGACATACTTTTTCATGTACCTGGCTGCTGTCTGTCTGTAGGGTTATTGCACATTTAATAAAGGTAGTTGTTATCTTGTCTTGAAAGCAGAGACCCATGACTTGAGTTTTGGATGTGTAGTAGACCACAAAATTTAACATCAGAAGACCTCAGTGTAAATCTGTTCCTCTAGCTTATTGGGTGAATCTGTGTCAAGTCCATTCTTCAAGTAGTGATATGAAGGACAATACTTAGAACATTTACACAAGTCTCATACCCTCTCTGTATCTGCCTTACACTTTTCAGGACACCATTTCTGAAGAAGTCATAAAGTCCTTCATTCTTGGATCAATGTTATTTAATAAGCACCACCCATTTATTTTCTGTGCTTTCTTAAACAGCTGTAATGGGCCAAGTACAAGATACCTTATTTTATTGAGCTTTGCTTTACTGAGCTTCACAGATATTGACTTTTTTTCTTACAAACTGAAGATTTGTGGCAACCCTGCATTGAGCAAGTCTATAAGCATTATTTTTCGAACTGCATTTGCTCACTTCACGTCTCTGTGTCACATTTGGATAATTCTAGCAATATTTCAAACCCTCCACCAGCAAAAAGATTACTACTTACTGACGGCTGAGGTGATGGTTAGCAATTTTTAGCAATAAAATATTTTAATTAAGGTATGCACACTTTTTCTTAGATACAATGCTGTTGCACACTTAATAGGCTACAATATAGCGTAGACATAACTTTTATATGCACTAGGAAACCAAAAAATTCATGTGACTCACTTTATTGTTATATTCACTTTATTGCGGTGGTCTGGAACTGAACTCACAATATCTCTGAGGTATACCATGTACAGGGTCTAAGATAATTTGTAACTAGGTGAGCAGGCTGCTTCATCAAAGCCTCCTTAGTGAGAAAGTAGTTGCTAAAAATCTACAAGAAATGAATTCCTTCTTTCCATCTGGGAAAGAAATACCTATGCCCCAGTGAGTCTGTAAATCCCTCTTCATTATTATTATTCAGCTTAATCTGAAGCCATTTACTAGCTCCCCTTCCTTCAGATTATTGCCGTCTGGGCTGTTAGCATTTCCTCCAAAAGATTAGTAATCAATTAATGTGCAGAAAGAATTTATAAATATGCAAGAACTGTGTTTCCCTGGGTTAAGTGGGTGACATTATGTCCCTGTACCTCATCCTTTAGTGCTTCCAGAAGCATCATAATTTCCTGAAATAAAGCAAGAGAGTGCAAACTCAGTGAGCAAATAAGATCTTTCTTTGGCGGTTTTCTAGGACTGGTGTAGGAGGAAAACCCAGATTTCCCGGTAGATGAATTTGTGAGAGACGCTTTTGTAATGCCTTGAATGGAAGGCTTGAGGCCAAGTGTGTAATCGAGCAAGGCTCCCTCCAACACTACTGTATTAGTAAGAGCGCATAATCCCTTCTGAGTGAGTTTACAACTGCAAGGCTATTAGGCGGCCGTAGCTCCTCTAAGAACTAATTGTAATGGAACATGCCGGCCCGCATCTTAGCCACATTGAGGACAGTTATGCCAGGAACATTGCTCTCTACTCAACATCATATCGAACTATCTTCTTGGATAATGATGCTCATGTTAGCAAACAGCCTATTTGGAAGTTATTCTCGTGTGACTTGTTAGCTGCTGTTCTTTCAGCCAAATTGCTATCTCATGTGTGCACAGAGCACTTTAAAGGAGGAAGAGCCCAAGGCACTTGGGAGATTCAACTTGATTATCTTGCTGCCAGTCACTCCAAACCCAAACATTAGCTTGTGCCATCTCCAACTTGAGGTTGCTCAGATTCTTTTTGGCGGAATACAGAGGATGTTCCATTTCACACATTTAATGGGTCACTTGATATGATGCAGAGCCTGGGAGCAGGGTAAATCCAGACTGTGTCACAGACCCATAATTTTCTCAAGCCCTTCTTTTTCACCCAGAAACCCAATTTCTGCAGAGCTTGCCATCTGGAGTGGAGATCTTTGGAAGAGGCGAGGTGGTGGAGGCGGTGGATCCTGTGCACTGTCATCTGAGTGTTATGCGATGGGAGGAATCACTGGAGGAGCCCTGAGGAGATTTGGGCTGGTGCTCAGCAATGGGAGAGAAGAAACCTGCTCTGTGAAGGTATCAGGAAATTTGGAGTCAAGTTTCTTTTTGTTATAAATGACAGAAACCTTCCTTCCTAGTTGAAGCATATAAGATAATTTATTGGAAGGATACTGGGGCTAGCTCCCAGAATCAGTGGAAGAGCTGCAGGAACCAAGGCAGCTCAGGAGACTTCAAGATTGAAATTGGGGACTTGATAGCACCAGTGAATGTGTGCTTACATGCTAGTGAGGGCTGGCGCCCCCCCCCCCCCCACACACACATGCTCATCTCTCCTCATTTCTTCCTGGCTCCAAACTCTCCTGTTGCAGATGAGGTTTCTTTATCTGGTGGAGAACATGGCTTCTGGCATCCCTGGATTTACAAAATCCCAGCTCCGAGACCCCGGAGGAAAGGGAAAGCATCTTTGTTCTCTTGTCAGTATTTGAATATCCCTAAGGAAGGATTCTGAATTTGAACATAATCCCAGGACCTTCCTTGGCCACAACTTGGCATAATGTGATATGCAGCTGATGGAAATGTGACCACGATCAGAGCTGCATGGATACAAGCAGACCATCTAACTCAAAAGATGTGATGGATTCAAAGCATTCTCTATTTTTCTTTTTAAGAGGATGGTGATCGAGTTTATGAGCCATCTGAAGACCTGGAGAGCATGAATTATGAAGTCATTTTTAAGAAGCTGGAGATGATTCGTGCAGAGGATAGAAGGCTCGGGTAGGGTTTAGTTGGTGTAGGACATAAAAATTGTCTTCATATGATGAAAGAGAGGAACTAGATTTACTGGCTGCACTGGAAGGTGGAAGTAAGAGCAATGCAGGGGCAGAGGGTAGAGAGTATCATGTACTGGGAAGTTCATTGGTTTTAGAATCAGACCTAGACTTCAGTCTTGGTTTTCCCTCTGTCTGAATCTCCTCCTTATTAGGGGTGATTCGGCCGTGGTGTGGATTGGCTGTGCCATGACTTGGATGAGATTGCTGGGATTCGGGGTGGGAGTCAGTGAAGCCAAAGGTGTGGGCCAGGGCGGGAAGAAAGTCTAAGTGCTTTACAGAGAGGTGGAGACAAAATCCAACCCCAGTGTGAAGGTCCAGAGGCAGGCAAGCATCACAGGGGTATTAGAGCAGGAGCAGGTCAGGAGTAATTGGGGCCAGGTGGGTCTTGAGGAGTTGGTGAAGACATAAGTAGGTACTTGCTGATTGCGTCTAGCTGTCTGGGGAGCCCGATGGGCACCAGTTTAGAGGGCTAGGGCAAGCCATCATCTAGCCATGTGACCTTGGCTGGCTTTCCTCTGGGTCTCAGGCACCTTAGCAGGGAAGTAAGGCCCTAAAGTGATGACCACCAGGGTCCTCTTTAGCTCTGGTTTTATGAACTGCCGGAACAAAATCTTCAGTATTTTATTAGAACACAGAGTTTTCTACCAATTAGAACAGCCTATCTCTTCTAGAAAGAGTCAGAGTGTGTCTCGAAGGTACAGCCTTCCAGTGGCATCAGCCCCTTCGCGCTGGGCCGGTTCCCCCCAGTCAGGGAGCGATTGCACGGGTCGGATGTTCTGTATTTCACCACAGTAGGAAGTAATATAAACACTCTTCCGATTTTTGCTGGTAAGAGTATTTTTTTGTTGTTGTTTTTGTCTTCTCTTTGGAAAATCTCCACGGCCGCGCCATTTGGCTATTTGAAGCTTTTGCATGCATCACAAACACCATCTGTTCTAACCCGAGACACACATACTGCATGTAATTAGTAATCTAAGCCAGGGTTGCAGCTGTACGTGGCAAGGGAAACTGACAGAACCACAACTTCCTCTGTAGGATGGACATGGTGAACGGGGCATGTGTGGTTTGTCTGAGCTTTTGCGTTCATCCATGAAAGATCTCTGTTGGCTGCTGTGGAGATACTGCCTATTGGATTACAAAACTCACCCTGAAGAAAACGAGTAGCTGCCGCTTAGTGCTGTGGGAGGCACATTCAGGAGGAAGTCCCACCTGGGGGCTATTTCAAGAGGCCCAAGGAGAACTCCTTGGTCAAGAAGTCTAAGTCTAGGCGCAGAAGGTGTGACTCTTCCCATCTCTGTCTCCACCGTCAGCATTCCCAGAGGGGCCCCCGGGGCCACCGGGCTGACATACCCCTCATCTCCCCTGCTTGCCGTAATGAGCTCTTGGCCTCTCTACTGCAATCTTACCTTTCGTGCGCATGATCGCTGAAACATCCTAAGAAGTAGGGAAGACCCTGCTGTCTCCTACTAATCAGGAGACAACTGAAGCTCAGGGATGAGGTGCTCCTCCCTCACACACAACAGGGGCACAACAGGGACTGGAGCCCAGATTCTAGGCTCTTTCCCCCTGCCCTGCACATCTTTCCTTTATTCTTTTTTTCCTTATTTTTATCAATTGAAGCATAGTCAGTTACAAGGTGTCAGTTTCTGGTGTGCAGCATCATGTCTCAGTCATACATACACACACATATACTCCTCTTCATGTCCTTTTTCATTATAGGTTACTACAAGGTATTGAATGAAGTTCCCTGTGCTAGACAGATTTATGGTCAGTTAATCTTCAACAAAGGAGGCAAGACTATACAGTGGAGAAAAGACAAGTCTGTTTGGCAAGTGGTGTTGGGAAAGCTAGACAGTCTCATGGAGATCAATGAAGTTAGAACACTCCCTCACAGCATACACAAAAATAAACTCAAAATGGCTTAAAGACTTAAACATTAAGACAATATATGATAAACCTCTTAGAAGAAAACATAGACAAAACATTCTCTGACGTAAATCTCAGCAATGTTCTCCTAGGGGAGTCTACCCAGGCAATAGGATTAAAAGCAAAAGTACACAAACGGGACCTAATTAAACTTAAAAGCTTTCCTTTATCCTTGTCCTGCTGCGCCAGCCCTTTCAGTTTGGGGCTTATGGGATGCATCGCAAGGAAAGTGTTTTTGAGGGCTTTGTAAAGCAGACAAGGTCCACACAGCTGCCAAGAATGAGTGTGAAGGATAGGGGTGGTAGACTCAACCTTCGTGCTGGTGGCTGGCCATTGGTGAGCTCTGACTCCCGGCTGCCTCCCCAGCAGTACTGGCTGTTACTTTTCGTTCTTGCTCAGATGGCTGTATGGAGAGACAACCGTGGGAACTCCTGAAAGCAGAGATTGTGTGCTCCTTTGTTCCTATACCGTGGGCCCAGCTGCCAGTGAGGCCAAGAGGGCCCTGAGCCCCAAACAGGCCGTGAAGGGCAGGAGTGCCTACTCTCTGCCACGCCCTTTGCTAGCTGGGAACTAAGGATACAACTAAGCAAGACCGAGACACGCTTGGTCTCATCCCTCGTGGGGTGGACAGTCTAATTGGGGAGATGCACTAATAAATAAGTGAACAAAGCAAGACTTGAGTACAAGCTGTGATAAGTTCATGAATGTGAAGGAGGTAGCCATTCAAAACACTGGGGAAAAGCACTCCAGAGAAGGGAACAGCATGGGTGGGACCCCACTACTGTGCCCAGAAACCTTCTTGCTGAAGAGAGATGTGCCAAGGGGGTGTGACGATCTACCGTCGACTTCTGGGGAGAGGCTAGCCCCCAAGGTACAGGATTCGAATGCTTAGTAGCCCATGGGCACGGGTGATGTGGGCTTTGAGATTTGCAAATATCGGTTGTGCCTCATTGTGTGCTGCTTCATATACACATTGTCCTGTGGTTTGTGAGGTCCCAGCTCAAATGAGGCCAAACGCATTGATATGGGCAGGTGTTTCCCATTAGTAATCTGAACAGGATTGCACTTGGTGCTCCCCGAGGACCCTCCTCGCCCTAAAACCTTTAAAGACTTCAAGGGTCCCTTAGTCTTGCTCTGTCCTACAGCCATTGATGATATCTTCACCCTGATTCCCGGAGGGCAAAAATCATCCGGCCAATAAATTTGGCAATACATGCCAATAATCACAGGGATTTCACTTTGGGAAAATGTAAGGGAAAGAATTCTAACTGTTCATGTGCAGAGTGGTCCAAAAGGGAAATTTGGAAGCTAGCCAATGGCTAACAAGAAAATTTTGGATAAATTTTAGAAGATAGTAATAATAATATCAGCTCACATGTACTATGGAGTTACTGCCAGGACAGGACTGAGTGGTTTATGGTGTTACCTCATTAGCCTTAAATCAACCACGGTGATGGCTACTAGGCTACTGTCATCCCTAGTTTGTAGAGGAGGAGAGTGAAGTTCAGAGGTACAAGACCACAGACCAGTAAGTAGCAGAGGTTCAATTTGATCCCAGCCCCACCTGACCCCAAAGTCCATGCTCTCAAGACTACGTATGGTGCCTTTTTTCTCTATCACATCCACTTCGTGGACTAGTGTGTGGTTCTCAAAATTATGGTTGTAACATGTAGAGCTGCTTATGATTGTCTGTGAAGAAAGCAGGATGTGAAATTGTTGATATGATTGATTACAACCCTGTAAAACAAGCAACACTTGTTTATAACTGCAAAGGCAAAGGAACTATACCAATGGTATCGCTTGGTCATTAGGGGATGGAAACTCAGGTGTCCTTTTACACTTCTCTGGATTTTCCAAATGTTCTATAATAAGCATTGATTACTTATGATATAAATGAACATGTCTGCTATTGAACTTGTCATTGAACATGAGAAATCCCCTTCTTTTCCCACCAAAGAGGCCTCCATTCCCCTTTGGCCCACAGGCTGTAAATCTTGTTTGTTTACAGTAAGTGTGGGCAAAGAAGAGAAGTGAATGAAGTGCTTCAGTTGTTTGCCTTCAAGTCCTCGCAGGAGGAAGTGATCGCTTCTTCATGCATGCGTCTTGGAAGAAAAGAGTTTAGTGACAAAGACGATGGGGTTGCACAGTCAGATGGGAGAGATAGTGTTGTTCCCTTTGCTTGGCCTCCACTTCTTCCTTCCAATTAGCGTCTGAAGATTTGAGAGCTTAGGTTAAGATGTAGCATCATTTAGATTTGGCGGATTCAATCACGTGACTCTCAACTTCATCTGTGCAATGAATTACAGAACAGAAATGAAAGTCAAGTAGACAGATTTTTTTGTTTCTTTTGATGGTTCCTGTTTACACACCCAATACTCATTTCAGAGCTTTTACCACTCACTTTGTAGGTCACAATTGTCTCTCGTCTGCTGCAAATCCTAAATTAGCAGGCGTGTGGCTGACCAAGATTTGAGTGACCACGTTTACCGTGAGTGAATATTTGCCTTTCATGTTGGATTACTTATTAAATGGTGATTCAAAACCTCCGTTATATAATATCCCTATTTATAAGTTTTATAGTTTATTTTAAACATTTTCAATATTGGAACGTGGGTGTGAGTGTGAGTGTGTGTGTGTGTGTGTCTTAGTTAAGAGGACTCTGTGTGTGTCTAGGAAGTAACATCTTTCTGTCGTCTCAGTGAAGTGTTTTTTCCCCTTGTAAATTGTTATTTTCAGACAGTTTGACAAAGTGACTTTAAAGGTATGAGTGGTCCTGGTCCTGGGAAAAGCAAGACAACTTGTTTAGAGCAAAAAGAAGGCAAGTTTAAGGATATTGAGTCATCTAAGACCAGGCTGTCAAGACATGACTTGCTGGAGTGCCTGGAGTTTGGTATTTGAAAGCTTTTTGTTTGAAATACCATCTTACCAGCAGAAGGTGTCTCTGTGAAATGCATATTCTTGATGATGGCAGAAACAGCTTTTTCCTAATTATGGGATGCTGCCTGGCTGTCCGCGGGGTGACACAGTAGACCTGCATCAGCCAGGACATTCGCGTCAGGGGAGGCAGGGGGTGTCTTTGGGTCACTTGGATAATAAGCACTTTGCTCTGGACTAATCGAGTGGGCTCATCGAGTGTCTCTAAGGCCGGGGCTGGACTGAGATGCTTATGGTCATTGCAGGGCTACCGTGTCGCATCCTTGCGGGGGCCTCTGCTTGAAGCATGCGGCCCCAACTTCACTGGGCACAGGCAAGGATGGGGGCTTTTCTTGTGTTCCCATGGCCCCGAGCTTGCTTTAGCCGTGTCACGACCAGCCTGGAAGGTCCCTAGGAGCGCACCTGCTGCAGCCCCTCGATGGCGACACCGAAGGCAGAAACAGGCTGGACTGGCCCAAGAAAGAAGATGCTGGGTCTGTGGCAGAGCTGAGACTCAGCCTCCCAAACTTGTTTCCGTTCTAGATGTCTGTGCTACAGCTGATGTGAGAAAGGTGTGGGCGTGCATTTCGGGGCTGGGCAGGCAGCTCCCGCGGCCTGGGGCGTGCCAGTGCTCGTGGTCAGCACTGTGTTGCCTTCTGGGGGCCTGCCGCGTCTGGATGAGTGAGGACACTGAGTGGGGGGGCTTCCAGTGCCTGCCTTTTGTCCCAGCGGCAGGGCTTTGGAAGCCTTGTGAAGGGCAAAGAACTTGCAGCCCTTCCTGCCACCCCCACCCCCCCACGGCCGCCCGTGTCCTGGCAGGCCTCCTGCCCGCGCTGGCCTCGCCTCGCTCGGCGCCCTCAGCAACTTCACGTCCTCTCCAGCAGGGCGGGGTGCGCGGCTCGCGGGCGGGTCCTGCGCTCCTCTCTGCCTGCTTTATTCCAGCCTCCACTTCTGTTTTTGAGAACAGAGGCGGGGCCTCAAGAATGGCTTTAATCTCACAAAAATTGGCCCCTCCCTGTGTTCTCCTCCCTCAGCAGCAGATTTGACCCAAGTTCTTCTTTTTACTTTTTTACTATTTTTTTTGGTCACACTGTCTAATAAATCCAGAATTCTCTGGTAATAGGTAAAGGTAATTGCAGTAATCACACACTTAATCTGTGATTTAAATTTCTCAATTCAGGCTCTGCCTTTATTCTCTGTAAGCTGTTTTTCTTTCTTTCTTTCTTTCTTTCTTTCTTTCTTTCTTTTTTTTTTTTTTTTTTTGGTTCATTCAAGCCTGATCTTCTTATAGCCTCGACTTTTGTCAGCAGACATTTTGGATATGAAGGATTTCAAGTGGTTGTTTGGTTGAGAAGTGAACATGCAAAGCATTCAGTGATGCTGCCTGAGTCATGACTGACAGATTTTTCCCTTTCCTAATTTTAAAGCTGTGTTTTTAGATTGACAGTGTTAATATCCTTCTGTCTGCGGCCTTCTTGCCTTGTGTGAATTGGCTGGGAGTCTGTGTGATGTGTTGTCTGGGCTGGGGATTATGGGACCCAGGTTTTCATCTCTAATGCTTTCCTTATGTTTACAGACCTCAACAGTTTCTGTGTACAGTGGCACGTAGCACCGGTGAACGGAGAGTGACTGGCGTGAGCTTCTGTCTCCCAGGTGACTGGAGGAGGCAACTGAGCTGCAGAACGATTTAAAAAGTGAAGGAGAAACTCAAATGACTGTCACCTGATTAAAAAAATCTTCCATTCAAGTGAAGCTTCTGTCATTAGCTGGTCTAGCGGTGAAGGCAGTGCAGCTCCCGGGGGAATGAGCCCACAGAGTTCTGGAATGTCAGCCATGGAAGGAGCCACAGCCGATCATTCAGGCAACAAACATTTCTAGGCATCTCGTACGTGGCCAGGTGCTGCTCTGGAGGCTGGGGATGCAGTGAGAAACAACCATCCTCCAGTCCAATCCCTTCTCTTGGCAGATAGGCAGCTCAATTTCCCCAAAGGGAGGAGGAGGCTTGCTTAAGGTCACACGGCAAGCCCACAGGGGGCTAGGCTAGGAGGCAGGGCCCCTGGCATCCAGGCCACTGCCTTTTATGTCTTAACATTGCTGATTGTGCTACAGTCATGTTTAGACAGATTGTCCCAAGTGACCCCGTCCTCCCATCCTATAAAGTCCAGGTTCCATGCCAGACAGATAGATGGCTCTGGGTTTCAGTCCCCTGGAGGGCCTGCAATAGGTCTGCCCATGTGTGTCTGTGTGTGTGTGTGTGTGTGGGTGTATGTATTTAAGTTTATAGCTCTTCAAACGAGATGGGTCACATCTTAAAAGGAGAGAAAAGGCAAGGACCCTGCCAGGAGCAGCTCAGGGACAGTCAGCGAGGCTACTTTTCTGTGCTTTCATGGCCCGCAGCCCAGCTTAGTGGCCACGCCCCTTTGAGGCACCTGGCCTGTTAACCTCCAGAGTCCCCGGTAAGTTTGGGTAGAGTTGGGCTGATTGGTGAGAGGAGCGCGATAGAGGGAGACGATGGAATCACTGAGTGGAAAGGGGCTGGTTACTGAGCTTCCAGACCATGAACTTCCAACCGTCGGCAGGTGGCTTCTGTCATCTGGCTCCAGAAAGCTGTCGCTTGTCCCCTATTTCCCCTCCATTTGCCGAGTTGTCCCAAGCAGGGGTCTGCCCCGTCACATCAGACACTGAGCTGAGAGCTGAGCGTGCCAGTCACTGTGATGCGCAGCAAGACAGTGTTCGTTGTTAATTAATTATTAGTTGTCAACTCTGTGACTTTGTGGAACTAAGATGATTCAGGCAGGTTGGAGAATTCCTCCTGTAAAGATACCACAACAACATGGTTTACAGCAAATGAAACACTGTTCATTATCAAAGCCTGCTGAGAGCCTTTCATGCTGAGGATTCACACTGTGAAGCCCTTACCTTAGGGTTCGCTCCTGGCATGAAGGTGGCCTGAGAAAGGGAAGCGCCTCCTTGTCCATGCGCCTCTGAAACACTTGAAAGGTTATTATGTCTTCTAAAGAGAAAAGACCCACAAAGGGCTGACAGGGGCCTATTGTCAACTTCTGGTTTGGAGGGGTGACCTTGCGAAGTTCGGGACAAGCGTTTTCAAGAAGGCTCTGGTCCTCGCCTGTACACAGGCGAGCTAAGTCAACTTGGAAGGTTATGGTGAACACGCTTTTGAAACTGAGCACTCACCTGACCTGCTGCTACTTTTCCTATGCAACCCATTTAAGGAAGGCACATTTATAGCAAGTGAAGTGACTTCAACACACAGATAAATGGGCTTTGGTGACAAGAGGTGTAGCATCTCCGTGGAATTTAGTGTTGGGCGAATGTCTTTATGCCACAGAGCCCCAGAATTCCTCTGGTCTGTTGTCTGGGGCCATTTTAGCAGCCCGTGGGTGAAAGGAGCAGGCTAGCCAGGTGCTGGCTTTGCGGCTCCAAGGGTAGATTACTTGGGACTTCGCTCGTAGGCCTGCTTTGCCACAGAACAAAGATAAGAGATTTACTGGAAGGAGCTGGGAAGAAACATTGAATGGCCACACACGTGGGGACTTGCAGGCGATTTCTCTCCTGTTAACTTCTTTCCTCTGTTATTTCCTAGGAAGATTGGGAGAATCAGGCCTGTTTCTTGGCCATCATGGCTTTTGCTGAGTGAGCCCCCTGGCCAGTGGACCAGAGGAGGTCTACATGTAGAAGCTTTCAGGCTTCCAAGCTTGCAAAGCATAATTATAGGGTCTTTCCTCAGGGAAAGAGAAAATTTTTGAACCTTGCCACTCAAAGTGTGGTCAGGGGTTCGGAGAATCAGCATTCTCTGGGAGCTTGTCAGAAATGCAGAACCTCTGGCCCCATCCCAGACGTACTGAATCAGAATCCGCATTTTTAACAAGATACCGTAGACTAGTCCTGTTCTGGAGAACAGGACTCGGTTTAGCGATTGAGAATATGGGGCTTTGGCCTTGGACAAGCTTGGGTTCCAATTCTGGATCTACTGCTTACTTATTTAGTAATGTGACTTTGAGCATATTAATTACCTGCGATGAGCCTAACCAGTGGGATTGAACCAGGGGTAGTAATAGTACCTGCCTCGCGGGGCTTAGGTGGTGATTACCTGACTGACTACACATAAAGCCCTGGCCGTGGGGCCTGGTACAGTGTCAGCCCCCAGACAGGGGCTGGCATGGCCAGAATTGTGGCTGAAGGAGAATGAACTGGGGTGAGGCAGGAGATTGGTCCTTTCTCGAAGGATGTTTGGTTTTTAGGCCTGGACTCTGCCCTCAGGAACCCACGGTCTTTCCAGTCCAGGAGAAGGTAGTGGAACTTCTCTTTCGGTCAAGGGCAGATGAAGGAAGTTTTAAGGCCCCTGGCACAGCGGTGATGGAAAACACCTCCTGACTCCTCCACTGATGAGACACAGGCAGAGGGGAAAGTGGACAGTCGAAGACCACAGGCCGCAGCGGTCTTCGCCTCAGCGCAGAGGGAAGAGAAGCTGGGCAAAGAGCAAATGACAGCCTGGATTGTTTCTCTAGGGCTGGGCCCAGCGAGACCCTGAGCTTCCAGCCAAGCTGAGTGATGGCGCCCTGGCTTCAGATGTGGTAGATTTGAGATAATTCCTTCTCGAGGAGCAAGGTACCGCCTTTATTGGCCTAGATTCTTTCAAGTATCCCCCTGGGGGATGCAGCCAGCCCAGAGATCTGGGCTGCAGAGAGAGAAAGGCCCTGTGAAGCCACGTCCGCCGTGCTCAGTGGTGGTGTCCACACACAGAGCGCTCCCTGGGCCCCCGAGGTCGCTGCTGAGCCGTGCTTACTGCCTTGATGGTGCCGCCCTCTGTGTGTTTCCCTGTCTCTTGCCTTATGCCTGCTTGACCTCATTCTCCTCCTTTGTCTCTTGGACCAGCCAGCAGCCCTGCTTGGAAGCCTGACAGCCTTTGAATGGGCCTGCATGTACCTCTGGAAGCAGCCTCCACTCCCCTTTCTCGTCTTCCTCCCCTCCTCTCTATTTTATGTCAAATATTTGCTTGGTTTAAAGCTCATAAAATGTCATCTCGTTAAATCATGTTTTCATTTCAGTAAGATGACTGTCAGGCGGAAGTGATTTTATTGTGTTAGGAGTCAGAAAAATATAAAGACAAATCCACTTTGAGAATGAATAGCACAGCACAGTTTAGTCCAGTCTCCTTGGTGTTTCTCTGAACGGCATGGTAGATCTCCAAGTCAAATATTGATCCTGACAAGTCAAAACCAAGTGGGCGCCTTCGCACAGGACCTGGTGTTTGCTGAACTGGCCACTCCCTTCTAGTAACGCCTTTGAACTGTTGGCCCGATCTTGCTACTTTCTACTGGCTCCATCCAGCTGCCAGGTGTTCACAAGTCAATAGTTGACAGACTGATTCAATGCCCTTTACAGACTGGCTTCCAAGTGTTCTGGAAATACTGAAATCTTGGAGATGGGGTCCTGCCCTCTGAGAATCTGTGACCTGTCTGGGGATGACGGATGCTGGCCATCCATGGTAGAGATGTGAAGCACTAATGTGGGAGCGCGTTAGAGTTGCTGATTCTGCCCTGGCTGAGTACAGCTATACAGGTCATGAACTGCACAAGGATGTCAAATGGAAGTAGAAACCCTTCATTCTGTAGGCATCGAAAATGTGTATATTTCTTAGGACAGTTTTCTGGCCGGTTGAAGAACGTGTCTTGAGGAAAGGGCACATTTTTCTCATTTTCACTAAAGTGCTGGACAGCTTAGTTGGTGGCCCTGGGCTGGCATCTGATGTGATCGGAAGGGCTGTGGAGAGGAGGTGGCGTTCCATCAGGGCTGGACGGGGTCAGAGGGGTGGGCCAGGCAGGCAAAAAGCGTTCTAGGAAGAGGGAGCAAGTGCTGAGTCAGAGGCAGGAAATCACAGTGGTGTGCCTGGGAGGTGAGGCACACAGCTTTTCTGGGCTGTCACCCTTATGTGTGGCTGTAGGGGGTTTGAGTGCTACACCCTAGGGCTTCTATAGCTCCCAGATTTGGCTCTGGATGTGTCTAGTAGGGTGCCTGTCCCACCCCAGACCCAGCTTGAGGGGTGGTCCTCGGTTAGATGTGTTTAGTACACATGGCTGTTCCCCGCTGTAGCTGCTGGACTAGGGTGGGCATTTTTAAGAGCAGCTCATCTATAAACGGAGAGATAGGCTTCAAGAGCATCGCCTGTCTCATGTCCCTTTCCTGAGCCTCTCTCCGTTCACATGACTCCCCCCAGTGCTGTCATGTCCTGACCTTTTGGCCACTGTGGTTTGGTTCAGAGGTGTAGACATTATCCCAAGTTGGATGAACCCTCTTCTATAGTGTTTTTGAACTTGTCCTCAGAACAATCAGGTCTGAAGTTGTAAAGTTTGAAAGTTTTAGCACACGCATTAATGTTTTCACACACACACACACACACACACACAACCCATTGTAAAGTTTTCACACATGCACACACACACGGGGAGAGAGAGAATCCATAAGTGAGTGTGTATATGCTCATGGGTGATCTAACTGATGGCAATTGAATCCTTAGTTCCTGTTGTTTCTGAGGATTCATGCTCTTTCCAGGCCTTAGATTGTTTTTTAACCTAAAACGTGGGTTTTTTGGAGGAGGCTTAGGCTAGATTGACATTGGTTTCTGTCAGTTGCAACCAAAAGAATCTCGGCCAATGCAGGCGGCCAAGGATCTATTTTACAGCTTCTGGAAAAATATCAAAAGGATGAAGCATGTAGCTGAATAGCAGAAACTCCAAGGACAGCCGCTGTATCAGAATGCAGGGGACCCAGGCGAGCATCTTCATGATCATTCAGAGACGGTGTTAGATAAATAGGCAGTTATGTGCCAGTGGAACTCAGACCCCAGGAAACCCTAGGTGTCATGCAAGTCAAAAGGATAAGCTGTTTTTGGTTAAAAACAGACACATGGACATAGAAAACAAACTATAGTTACCAAAGGGGAAAGGGTGGGGAGGGATAAATTAAGGGTTGGGGGTTAACAGACACACATTACTATATATAAAATAGATAAACAACAAGCATCTACTATATAGCACAGGGAAGTAATATTCGATTTCTTGTAATAACATATAATGGAAAAGAATCTGAAAAGAAATGAATATGTATGTTTGTACGTGTATAACTGAATCACTTTGGGGTACACCTGAAATTAACATTGTGAATCAACTACATTTCAATAAAAATTTTTTAAAAAAGGATAAGCTGGATTTCCTACAGTGCCTCTTCATAGTATCCTCAGAAAGAGTGGAGGCATCATGACTGAACTCAGCTCTGCACTTCCTGGTCACGTGGGCCTCGGAAAGCCACTTCCTCCCTGAGCCTTGGTTTCCTCATCCGTCGAGTGGGAGCACTCTGCAGGTTAAATGAGGCAGTGCACATGAAAGCACCTAGCATTGTGCGCTCAGCTTCTGGAAACTCAATGAATATTGATTTTCTTCCATCCATTATTTCCCTGATTGAATGCCATCCAGGAAGCTGCACTGGCTCTTCTTAGAGTGTTTGATGGGGCTATCTATCTGTAGAGGTTAACTTCCAAATTTAATCGACAAATAGCTATCTTCTTGAGTGGGAGAGCCCTGCCTTCCTGTTTGTAATCATTTCCTCCTTTCCAGGTATTTTCCCTGCCCTTCGTCACAAAGAATAATTTCTGATCTTGTGTGGATCCCTTTTAGACTTGAAAAAAAGCCTGATGGATGGGGGAGTTATTTTTTTATGCTGCAGGCTTGCTTTTTCTGGCCAGAGCGATCTTAGAAAGACAGCCTTCACGGTGAAGACTTTGTGGATGAAAATCACCTGCTCTCAGGGCAGAGCTCTCTCACTCCGGTGTCTGCCCGGTGTTTCTCCTTCCTGGAGATGAAGGATAAAAAAAAAAGAACCAGATCATCAGGCATTTTTGTTTAACTATGTCATTGTAGTTTTATAGTAGGTTTATTACCTGCATGTATTTAGGTATGAGAATTCTGAGAAGGCTGTGAAATGTTCTAAAGCTTTGGGGGTAGGTAGGTGCATGCTCTGGGCTGTTACTTGGTGTGTTTGTCTCGGGAGAATTACCTGGCAGGCTGCAGATTCTGACAGAAGGCACTCTGCCTTTTATAGTCCTGCTCTTCGAAGGGGGAGGTGGAGGAGGAGAAGGCTCTGGAAAGTGTCTTGCAGAGGCCAACAGAGCCCTGTATTGCTTTCAAAAGGGGTTTCCAACTCCTTTTCTTGCTATGAAAACTACCTATAAGCCAAGCAGGTTGCATAAAATGAGGGAAAAGGAAATGCAGTCCGTTAATCTCCCAAGACAGACATTTATTATCCGAAAGCCAAGTGATACCTTTGAACTGGGGCCTCACATTCTGCGGAGGAAAAGGCTCACACCTGGGGAGCTGCAGGAACCCTGGAGCTTCTCTCTGATGGGGGACTTGCACTGGCCTCCTGAAAGAAGACTGGCCTCAGCCAAGTGTCATCCCCATGAATACCAGCCCCAAATTCTAGCTGCTGAAGTCTCTGTTGATTAAAGAAGCATGATCCACTGGAAATTAGCATAACATTGTAAATCGACTATATGTCAATTAAAAAATGGGGGAAAAAAGCATGACCAATGACACGGCTATGAGTAAGATCAGTGCCTTGACTTCTAAAGGGGCGGAATAGTTCTCAGAGATTTCTAAGATGCTCTTCCCAGGTTATAAGCCTCAAATTTGGCTCAAATAAAATTTTCCATTTCTTTCTTAGATCAACGGATTAACTTTTCATCGACAGGATGTTGGCGTCACTATGTGGAGGATGAGGAGTCATAGCAGGAAGAGCTGGGGAGAGGAAGCAGAGACTGTTGAATGGAGCCTAGTTGCAAAGCCTTGGCAGCAAAGTGGCAATGGCTGCATTGGTGGGAAGGCAGAAGACTGAGAAGTGAAAATGTTGTGAGCGGTGATGAGACAGGAAGTAAGGGGGCAGGGCACAACCATTAAAAGAAAGACATAACCATTGAGGATACAACATCAACTGGTTAGAATCAACTAGGCCCAAGATGGTGGAAGATTTGACTTCCTGTAGACTCATTATACACCCATTATAATACATTAGCATGCTAAATGACATACCCAAAGGCATCAAGACAGTTCCCAGGTTGACGATAAAAGGCCAGAAATTGAGTGGAGGCCCAATTCCTGGAAATCCCCTCCTCTTCCCCCAAACAGTTGGAATAATCCTCCCACTTGTGAGCTTATGAAGTAACCCAGCGCATAAAAGCCAGCCAGCCTGCACCCTGGGGCCACTTCCCCTTCTGAGATGGACCACATTCTGTCTTTAGAATGTGTATCTCTCTAAGTAAAGTTGCTTTCACTTGACTATGCCTTGCTTTTCAATTCTTTCCTGTGAGAGACAAGAACCTACTCTCCAGTAACAGCGAGCAGCTGCAGGTGGAGGGGCGGTCATGGGTTGGTACGCGAGTGACGAAGACTCAGGCTTGAATGTGTGCTTAGCACTCTTGTGTCTATTTCATTCACGTAGAGAAGAAGCAAGTTTTTCCAAAGGATAAGCCCCAGAGATGCTGGGGAACATCTAGGGGAGAGTTGGGACCTCCTTTTATGTCACTCTTCCAAGATTCAGTTCTCTTTGGCCAAACCCTGGTCCCGCAGGCATGTGCGCCTGCGTGCAAGGGCCTGGAAGGAGCTGTGCGGAGGGCAAATCTGGGAGAGGGGCAGGGTGGGGAGGCAGCTCAGTGAGGGGCCACTGGACTAAGCAACAGACAAGCAGGGTCTCCAGGTTTGGTGGGCAGCACGTTCATTAGGACCAGCGCACGGGGGGTTTGTGCTCCCAAGGCAAGGAAGAGGAGCTCAGATGGACACAGGACAGAGAGAGCAGGAGGAGGGCAATGCTGCGCTCTTTCTTGCCTGGTCAGGCCACTCTTGCGGTATTGAACCCAAATGTGAGTTCCGTACTCAGAGGGCTGGGTAACAGTATATTCTATGGGTTTGCATCCTCAATCTGCTACTTACTGTGTGATCTTAGAGAAACTACTTAACCTCTCTGTGTCTCAGTTTCCTCCTCTGTAGAATGAGTGTAGAATGGGGTTGTTGTGAAGACTAAGTGAAGTTATCCGTGGAACGTACCTAGCACAGAGTGGCGGGGCGCAGAGTCAGTGTTCAGTGAATCTCCTATTGTTATTCACATGATGCTCATGTGCCTAGTATGTGTCTCTGTGCTTGTCTCCCCAGCTAGACTCTAAGTTCTGCGAGGGCAGGGGTCACATCTGCTGTGCTCACTGCTCTAGGCCCAGCAACAACTCTGATGGCTGTCCCTCAGGGTAGGCACTCAGGAAGAAAAGAAGCAAGGAAAGAATAGAGGGACAGAGGGAGGGAAGGAGGCAGGAGAGCAGAATTTGGATGAAGGAGGGACTGGAAGTAATGCCAGATGAAGAATGAAGGAAACGGGGGTGCAGAACCGAGAGAGAAGACTCAAAGGGGCCAGGGGAGAAACTGTTGCTGAATGCAGGTTTATGTGCTGGAGGTGCAGTGAGGCCAAAAAAACCGAAATGTCAAAGTTTGGAGCAAAGAAAGGTTGACTGTAGGGCCAAGCAAGAACGGGTGGCTCGTGCCCCCAAAAGCTGAACTCTCTGATGGTTTTCGGGGAAGAATGTTTACAGGCAAAATTTGGGACGGGGGCTGCAGGGCGTGTGACTTTCTTCTGATTGATTGGTTGCCGGTGAGGTAACAGGGCGATGCTCCAGGAATCTTGTGCTCAGCCTGAAGTTTCCATCCTCCACCTGGGTGGGAGCCCTAGTTCCTGTAGGAGAACTCAAGGACATTGTTATGTGTAGTCCTTGAGGAGGAACCAGGACCCTGCTTTAATCGTTGCATGATTGTTTGGGTTTTTTGTTGTTGTTGTCATTATTACTATCATTTATTTTTTATTGAAGTGTAATTGATTTACAATGTTGTGTTAGTTTCTGGTGTACTGCATAGTGACTCAGTTATATATACATATTGTTTTCCATGAAAGGTTATTACAAGGTATTGAATATAGTTCCCTGTGCTGTACAGTAGGACCTTGTTGTTTATCTATTTTATATATAGTCTTTTGTATCTGATAATCCCAAACTCCTAATTTAACCCTCCCTTTCCCCTTTAGTAACCATAAGCTTGCTTTCTATGTCTGAGTCTGTTTCTGTTTTGTAAATAAGTTCATTTGTATTATTATTTAGATTCCACATATAAGTGATATTTGTCTTTCTCTGTCTGACTTACTTAGTATGATCATCTCTAGGTCCACCCATGTTGCTGCAAATGGCATTATTTCATTCTTTTTAATGGCTGAGTAATATTCCATCGCAAATATAAACTACCGTTAACCCAAAAGGTAAAGACCCCAGTTCCTGTCATACCCAAAAGACATATTTATAGTCAGGAGACAGTGTGTTGTATAGCGAAAGATTTTAAAAGATTTATTTAACAAAAGGAAAAGCACACAAACCCCAAGAGCAGGAGGCAGGCTGATCCAAGGCAGGAGAAGCGGCAGTTTTTGTCTCCCCTTTCTCTTATACCCTCGCCTAGAGGTGCTCTCTTGATTAACAGCTCTTGTCCCTGGAGCGCTTAGTCATGCTTGGCCCCTTGGCGCTTGTTCTTACCCATGGTATACACAGAAAAACCCATGGAGGGGTGGGCCTCAACTGCGATGCTAATTATAATGCAACGAGCATTAGGCTGTGTCCAGGTAAGTCCTTTCTGCTACCACGGAGTCGTGGCTGTCGGGTTCTAACCGGTTTCTTGTTGGCACTCATTTAGAAGAAGTAAAGCCCCTTTATGCTGGAGGCGGGCACAACGCCATCCTCCAGACCATCCTCCCTCTCCTCCACCTGTCTGCCCGATGCCCGCACTTATCTAACTACCTGACACTACAACTTCTTCATCCAGTTGGACATTTAGGCTGCTTCCACGTCTCGGCTACTGTAAATAGTGCTGCTGTGAACACTGGGGTGCAGGTGTCTTTTGAAGTTAGAGCTTTCTCCAGATACATGCCCAGGACTGGGATTGTCGGATCACGTGGCAAGCCTGTGTTCAGGTGTTGAAGGCATCTCCATACTGTTCTCCATAGTGGCTGCACTTCACTGTTTCTTCTTGACTGCTCCCCCTTTGTTTCTACATTCCCTCACTTCCCTAATGAGAAACTGTTTGAACCTGCCTTTTGGAACTCAGGGAAGTTCTAAGAGGCTGAAGCCTTTCTCTTATAAACAAAAAATGGGGGACACAGAAAGGCTTTTGTATCCAGGGGAACTCCACAGGGTTCTGCTCGATTTCAGAATCTCCAAATGGCCAAAGGATCTTCTCAGAGAAAGGTAAGATTTCTTTGCCATCAAAAATCAGGGAGGATAGAGAGGGCACGGGGAGGACCAATGAGCGAAAGCAATGAAGAACTTACTGAGTGGCCCAAAGAGCCAGCAGGCTGCCTTCGGGAGAAGTGAGTTTCCTGACATTGGAGGAATCTAAGCGGGGCCTGGACTAGCCCTTGATGACGATGTTGCAGAAGAAATTCAAACATCAGAGGGGACCAACCTGCCTGATTTGCAAAATGTCTCAATCCAACTGCCCCACCCCTTTGTCTAGGCTTCGACGTTGTTTCTCATCGGGTGGCTGGTGTTCTTGGGAGTGCAAATAATGTGTGAAGTAACTTCTGATCTTTTCTGGCACAGTGCAAAGTTGTGCAAGGCTTAAGGAAATACTTAGCTATACCGAGCAAGCCTTTCCCCAGCCAGTATTGGGGAAAAAAATAACTCCATTAGAAGTGCTAAATGAGGATCATAATGAGATATCCGAAGTCTTGCCAAGTGAATTTAATCGCTTTCTGATCCCAACAGCCACACAATTCAACTCTTTCTTAGCATAATTAAGCAAGTGACAATGAGGATACTATTCTAAGACATGGTAATGAGATGCTGAGGGGCCTGAATTCAGCTGGAGGGGAATTCCTATTAAATATTTATTAGATATGCAAGTTCTTTAATAGCTAGGAAAAATAGAAAAGGAAATTTAGTTAAGTGAGGTCCATTTCCTTTGAAATTAAACTGTTAAAAACAGAAGCTGCCAGGTCACTTCTTGCAGGCATCTTCATCTTTCTGGCCTGAGGGCTTGGCTGTACTCTGGCCGTAAAACTCCTTAGGTTAGCAGGAGCCACAGAAAACGAGACTAAAGTAGGAAATGATGGAGACTGTTGGCTGGGTACTAAAGAAGAAAGAAGAAAGTAAAAAAGGTAGTGGGGCAGGGTCGGAGTGTGGAGTCGTACTTATGTTTGAATTTGGGCTTGAAAACCACTGGGGTGTATGTGCGCACGTGCATGCGTCTGTGCGTCTGTGCGAGGCAGACAGACAGACAAGGGTGCGCAAGCTCAGATGAATTGCTTTACGTCTCTGAGCCGTCTCCTGCTCTGTAAAATGGGTTTATTCATGCCTACCTCACAAGGTTATTCAGAGGCTTAGGTGTGGTAATGATTGTGAAAGTGCCTTAGAAACTGGAAAGCGCTATACAGAGAAAAGGGGCTTGGGTCATTGACTCTTTGAATCTCTGCAAAAGAATTTCCTATGGTGCTAGCCAGCTCCTAGCAGAGTTCAAGCCCCTTTTCTGGTTGTAGCTCCAGGGGAAAAGCAGATCGAATTGGCTGGAAGATTGAAATTCGGCTCTACAGTGAATTTTTTTCTACTTACCAAGGGATTTCCTGCACATCCACAAGGATCAAAAATCCCACATTCCTCCAACTGATGTTAATCAGTATGCAAATAAGATGCAGGCTCCAGGCCCCACCGGCAGGAAGGGGAGTTCAACCTCCGCTTGTCTCTGGTGAGGATGTGGATGTTTTAGGCAATTATGAGCCTCACCTGTGCAAGCGGCAGATGGGGCGGGGCTTTGCTCAGGCCTCGGGCGAGCCCTTGGGGGGCCTGTGTGAGCATGCGCAGATGTGTCACGGTTTACTGGGGGAGGGGAAGACTCCCAGCAACCCTGTTTCGGTCCTCCAGAGGCTCACAGATTGCCTCTCTTTCTAGACTTTTCCTTGACTGACTTTACCACAGTGCAGAATGATGGCAAGAGTTCTTTTTGCTTCTTGAGTGCCTACTTGTGCTGGGTGCCATTTAACCCTGGCAACAACCTATTGGGTAAGTATCATTCACATTTTATTGGCGTTTTACAGAAAGGGGTACTCTAGCCCAGAGATGGGAAATGATTTGCCCAAGGTCACTAACCCAGGTTTCTCGGACTCCCAAGCCCCCATGGGTTTCCTGCTGCTTTTCCCAGGGACGTCCAAACTGAATGGTCTGGGAGGAACTATTCCTTTTTCCTGGAGGCACCCAGGCCGGCTTCCAAGGGCCTTGTTTTTTAGGCACTGCAGGGTGGGGGTTGCGTTGGTGAGCCCTGTGCCTGTTGCTAAGGGCACAGCGGTAGTGGGGAAATTATGCTTTCTGGGGGGCCCTTTTTGGTCTGGCATCTAGAGCTGATGGTCTCTCGCCAGGGCTGGCCCTGTATCTTATTTTTGGTAGTGGAAACTGGAGGGGTGTCCTGTGCCCCCTCACCCCGTTGGGACCTTTACTGTTTGGTCTGCAATGGGCTTGGATAATCGACAGGGCGGGGCGCTGAGTCAGGACCACAGGCGGAATGCCAGCCCTGGTGCTGTGTGCTTATGCAGTGTGTGATATGTGGGTGCGTATTGCTCACAGACACAGGCAGCCTCCTTACTCCTAAAACAATGGAGATAAACTTTTCTAAAAGAGCTTTTCCGCTTTTTGAAAGGGTAGAGAGTTCCGCCTAAGAAGATGATAAAAATTCAGTATGTCTTTATGAAGTCAATAACTCCTAATGTGGGTTTTTACATTACTGCATATTTTTTCACTTGTATAAATGAGCGTATATCTTTTATATATTTTGCACTTGACAGCTTAGACAGTATGTTCACATATTATTCAGTTTGATTCTCAAAACAATGGTTTCAATCAGGCTCATCATCTCCATGTTACAAATGAGGAAACACAGGCTCACGCTGGTTAAGATGCTCACCTGAGCTCACCTAGCCGGTAAGTCACACAATTTAAACTTAGGACTTCTAGTATCTGGTCCGAAGTTCTTTCCACAAAACTACCACTGCTGTCATCTCTCAGTGTGAGCTGTAACACATAACCAGGGTCAGGACGGTCTCTGCAAACTACAATGCTAAAGAAATGTGGCTGCAAGAACATCTGATTTTTAGAAGTGTGCTTTGTTCTTAACGCCTCAAGACAGAAGCATAATAAAACCATTCATTAAAATATTTAGATCAACTGATGAGCCACTATAATTAAAATCTCGCAGCAGCACGAAGCTGTGTTTCAGACTAGTCTTCTGAGCAGAGAGGCTCTTTTAGAAAAGTTTCTCTTCATTGTTTTAGGAAGAAGGGCTTCTGCTGAGAAGCTTTAGGTCGTGGAAGATGGGAGTCAGAGTGGCGGAAGGACACTGAAGGTTAATCCAGGCAGGGGTCGAATGTCCCTGAAAACCAAAGAGCATAAGCTCCCAGGCGGTGGATTTTTCTAGTGATGGCAGCTCCCTTGCTTACAGGAGTGTTCAGTCCTGAGAGGACCTCCATCTTCCTGCCTCCGTCTTTACCACTGAACTTCTGACAGCTTGGCATTGATTTTCAAAATGTGGAAAATTAAAAACATACAACCTAGAATAGTTTGATAAAATAGCATATACCTATTACCCAGCTTCGATAATTATCAACTCAGGGCCAGTTTTGTTGCACCTCTGGCTCCATCTACTTCATCCCTCCCATATTATTTTAAAGCCAATCCCAGACTTCATATCAGGTAATCCATAAATATTTCAGGGTGTATCTCTAAAAGACGTGAAATATTTTATAACACGATCACAATACTTTTATCAACTATAAATGGAGCAATGCTCTCTTAATATAATCAAATATCTTCATTGTTCAAATTTCCAATTATACACATACACACACTGCAGTTTATTTGAATCAGGATCCAAGTAAAATCCATATATTACAATTGATTAAAGTTAATATGTCTTTCAGAACTTTTTAAAATTGTATGGACCCTCTCCATATTTTCCCCCCTCTAT
This sequence comes from Camelus bactrianus, assembly GCF_048773025.1. Classification (NCBI taxonomy): domain Eukaryota; kingdom Metazoa; phylum Chordata; class Mammalia; order Artiodactyla; family Camelidae; genus Camelus; species Camelus bactrianus. Next base: position 113,379,931 of record NC_133575.1, on the reverse strand, counting down.
TTATTTTTTTAATTGAAGTCTAGTCAGTTTACATTGTTACATCAATTTCTGGTGTACAGCATCATGTTTCAGTCATACCTGTACATATATTCATTTTCAGATTCTTTTCCATTATAGGTTACTACAGGATATTGAATAGAGTTCCCTGTGCTGTACAGTAGAAACTTGTTGTTTATCTATTTTGTATATGGTAGTTAGTATCTGCAAATCTCGAACTCCCAATTTACCCCTTCCCACCCCCTTTCCTCCCTGGAAACCGTAAGTTTGTTCTCTATATCTGTGAGTCTGTTTCTGTTTTGTAAATAAATTCATTTGTCTCATATTTTTTAGATTACACTTGTAAGTGATATGATATTCGTTTTTCTCTGCCTGACTTACTTCACTTAGTATGATAATCTCTAGGTCATCCATGTTGCTGCAAATGGCATTATTTTATTCTTTTTGATGGCTGAGGAATATTCCATTGTGTATATATACCACATCTTCTTTATGCAGTCATCTGTCGATGGACATTTAGGTTGCTTCCATGTCTTGGCTATTGTATAATAGTGCTGCTATGAACACCGGGGTGCATGTGTGTCTTCAAATTAGAGTTTCCTCTGGATATATGCCCAGGAGTGAGATTGCTGGATCATATGGTAAGTCTATTTTTAGTTTTTAAGGAATCTCTATACTGTTTTCCATAATGGCTGCACCAGACTACATTCCCGCCAGAGTTCCCTTTTCTCCACAGCCTCTCCAGCATTTATCATTTGTGGACTTTTGAATGATGGCCATTCTGACTGGTGTGAGGTGATACCTCGTTGTAGTTTTGATTTGCATTTCTCTGGTAATTAACGATATTGAGCATTTTTTCATGTGTCTATTGGCCATTTGTATGTCTTCATTGGAGAAAAGCCTATTTAGGCTTTCTGCCCATTTTTGGGTTGGGTTTTTTTGTTGTTGTTATTAAGTTGTATGAGCTGTTTGTATATTCTAGAAGTTAAGCCCTTGTCACTGGCATCATTTGCAAATATTTTCTCCCATTCCGTAAGTTGTCTTTTTGTTTTGTTTTTTTATAGTTTCCTTTGCTTTGCAAAAGCTTGTAAGCTTAATTATGCCCCATTTGTTTATTTGTGCTTTTATTTCTATTGCCTGGGTAGGCTGCCCTGGGAGAACATTGTTAAGATTTATGTCAGATCATGTTTTGCTTATGTTCTTTTTTCTAGGAGGTTTATAGTATCTTAATATTTAAATCCTTAAGCCATTTTGAGTTTATTTTTGTGTATACTATGAGAGAGTGTTCTAACTTCACTGATTTATATGCAGCTGTTCAGCTTTCCCAACAACATTTGCTGAAGAGACTGTCTTTTCCCCGTTGTGTATTCTTGCCTCCTTCGTTGAAGATTAATTGACTATAAGTGTACGGGTTGATTTGTAGGCTCTCTTTTCTGTTCTATTGAGCCATATGTCTGTTTTTGTGCCAGTACCACGCTGTTTTGATGACTGTAGCTCTGTAGTATTGTCTGAAGTCTGGGAGGGTTATTCCTCCAACTTTTTTCTTTTTCTTCAGTATTGCTTTGACAATGCTGGGTCTTGTGTGGTACCATATAAATTTTAGGATTATTTGTTCTAGTTCTGTGAAAAATGTCCTGAGTGATTTGATAAAGATTGCATTAAATCTGTAGGTTGCTTTGGATAGTGTGGTCATTTTAACAATATTAATTCTTCCAATCCAAGAGCATGGGATATCATCCCATTTCTTTAAATTGTCTTTAGTTTCCTCAATCAGTGTTTTGTAGTTCTCCACGTGTAAGTCTTTCACCTCCTTGGTCAGGTTTATTCCTAAGTATTTTATTTTTTGATGCAATTTTAAAAGGGGTTGTTTTTTTACTTTCCTTTTCTGATATTTCATTATCAGTGTAAAGAAATGCAGTGGATTCCTCTGTATGTTCATCTGCTATTTTGCTGAATTCGTTTATTAGCTCTAGCAGTTTTTGTGTGGAGTCTTTAGGGTTTTCTATATATAGTATCATGTCATAGGAAGTGTATCTTTTGAAGTAAAATATATCATGAGTGCATACTGATACTTCCAATTCAAATTTAGGACTTCAGGGCGTCTATGTAACTACTTCTATCTTACATCTATATCTCTTTATTCCTACACAAGAATCCCAGTTTTCAAGGCCACTGAGGATAATAGAATTAAAATATTACACAATTACTTATTCAATTTGTCTCATCATACAAGCAAAACTGTCTCACAATAACAATACTAATGCTACCACCACAATATGATTACTGTAAATAATTTAAAATTTATTTGTCATTCTCCTTGTACTGAAAGCAAATCTCACTAGAGATATACTATTAGATTAGTGTGTTTGGAAGTCACGTGGAATAGTTTCTCTCTGCCACCAGCTACGTGCACAATTAGATTCATTTGTTTCATTTTGCTTTCAGTTTGGGGGAATTTCTGTTTTATACTCTTAGTAGTGTTCTTCTATGATTATGTCACATGGTTACATGGTTCCAAAGTCAAATTTCTAAGCCAATATATATTCAAATAAATCTAGATTCTATTCTTGCCCCCTTCACCCTGTTTCCTCCTCACCTTGGAAGCAACCATTTCAAAAATGTTCACTCCTCATCCTTCTATTTTTGAATGTTTCAACATGAGACTATCCATAGATGCATATCTTTGCGTCCCTCTTTTCTGGGGTAAAAGGTAGCACGGTACACACATTTCCCACACCTTGCTTGTTTTCCCACTTGGAAATACATCCTGGAAATCAGTTTATAGTAGTGTATTGAGAGCGTCCTCATTTGTTTACCAGGTGCATAGTACTCCATTGTGCGGGCACACCGTAGCTTGTTCAACCAGTCTCCTATAGAGGAACATCTGGGCTGTTGCCAGTCTTTGCTCTTACAAATGGTTCTGTGTCAGAAAGCTTTGTGCATATGTATTTTCATCCTTTTGCTAGTGTAGCTAGGGGATAAATTCCTTGAGGTATTGTCAGGTCAAAAGGTAAGCACACACACATTTTTCCTAAATGTTGCCAAATTTCGTCCATAGTTGGGGTACCATTTCACATCCCCACCAGCAAGGTAGATAGCATTTGCATTCTGTTTAGTGGCTATAATTTCACCTTCCATGCTTTTTCTGTTGGTGAAAAACCAGTCTCAAGTATTGGTAGAGAAAGGCAGTAGAGAGAGCGGTTAGGCACACGGACTCTGGGGCTGGACTGTCTATGTCCCGAGCCCGGGCTCTGCTACTCGCTAGCTGTGTGTTCTTTTTTTTTTTTTTTTAATTTTGTAACAATTTATGATGATGGATGTTAACTAGTCTTATTGTGGTGATCATTTTGCAATATATACAAATATTGAATCATTATGTTGTATACCGGAAACTAATATAATGTTATGTGCTAATTATATCTAATTATTTATTGAAGTATAGTCAATTGACAGTGTTGTGTTAATTTCTGGTGTACAGCATAGTGATTCAGTTATATATATATATATATATATATATAAAATCCTTTTCAGATTCTTTTTCATTGCAAGGTATTAAATCTAGTTCCCTGTGCTATACAGTTGGACCTTGTTGTTTATCTATTTTATATATAGTATTTTATATATATAGCTACAAATACCAAACTCCCAATTCATCCCTCCCCACCCCTTCCCCACTGGTAACCATAAGTTTGTTTTCTATGTCTGTGAGTCTGTCTCTGTTTTGTAGAGTAGCTGTGTGTCCTTGAGCAAATTATTCAACCCCTCTGTGCCTGAATTTTCTTATCTGTACAATGGGGAAACGAGAACAACTTCCTAAGAGGGTTCTTCTGGTACTTAAGTGTGAGAAGCAAACAAGTGAAACGCTTTGTGCTCTGCCTGGTACTTGGTATACGCTGAGTGAACGTTAGTTACAGCTAATATTATTTTAATAACTCCTCGTAAGAATGCTGTGAGGTGGGTGTTACCAGCACCTGCGTAGAGATGAGAAAACTCAGGCCTGGAGAGATGAAATAATCTGTTCTGTGTCACGCAGCTGGAAGAGTGGGGCTGAGGCTCAGGCCCATGTGCCTCCAAAGCCTGTGCTGTCAGGAGGGGTGTCGCACTCCAGGCTTCCTCTGAAGGGCCAGCCTGGGATGAGCTGGAGCACGGGTAGCCAGGGATAGTCCAGGCTCCAACCCCCTTCCAGCGACTGTCTTGGGTACCACACCACTCTCCTAGGCCTGCCCTGCTCCCTGTCCCTCTCTCTGAGGCCCAGTTGGCCACATTCCTGCAGTCCCTGCGGACCCAGTGGGGTCTTGTGAGCGGGCACCAAGGAAGAGTGAATACTGACCTTGATCCTCCTGGGCCCTCTTCCCTCTGTCTCCTGGACTGATGCCTTAACCCTTGCTCAGGGGAGAAGCTCCTCCCCTTAGGCCTTCGCCTGCCTGCTCTTCCAAAGTGTAGCAGAGCTCTCCAGATCTGATCTTGTCTCTTATGTCCTCTTACCACACAGCTAGCTCTCTCTTCTGGGTCCTTGTGCCTGGCTTCATCCCCAGGTGACTTGGAGTCTTGCATGCTCAATAAATATTTTTGCTTTGAATCCATATGCAAGAGGAAGCGGGGGGGGGGGGTGAAATTCCTTCTGTGTGTAATTGAAAAACAATGCTCTGAGTGATGGGACATTTGTTGCTCCCCACAGAGATGCTTATTTCCTCCTCGGTGCTGGGTCTTCAGGCTGAGGTCCTATCCTGCTCAACTGTGCGTGGTGGCTCATCAAGCCAGCCTTTCCCCAGGTGTGGGTAACTGAGACAAGACAGGAATTTAGCACATAACTCATTTTTTATTATTAAAAATGTTTTTTAGATTGCCTACACAAATCATGTATACATCTATAAATCTCTACGATCTTTCATCGCCTATCAGAAGCAGGTCCAGATTTGTGGGGCCTGAAGCTTACCAGATTTTCATGACTCTCCTGAAGAAAAGAAACCCAAAATCACATATTCAAAATTAGGTACAAAAGTCAATATTTCTGTAGAAAGGGAAAATAAATCACAGAAATCACAAATTTGGAAGGCTGACAAATACCACAGACATCATAAAATCCAGAAAAATAGCACAGTATTTTAATATTTAAGTAACTGCCTGACATATTCTTTAATCACTTCTGCATATGACAATTTTATAACATTTTCTGTGGTGAGAGTCGGAAGATCATTTTTCTCTTCTCTATCATTATTGGTTGAAATTTGTTTTATATTGTTGACAGTTTAGAAAACCTTTTTTTTCCCTCCCAACTTGACAACACTTTGTTGGTAATTCATCTAATTACCAATTGTTTATATTGTCAAATTTGGGAAAACCTCTTTCTCTCTCTCTTTAACTCTGTATATAAGATTTGAAAGAATTTTCCAAAGACTGCCTTCAGACTCAGTACCCTCAAGCCTGGTTTGGCTTCCACCGTCTGCCCACTTCGGTGCCGGCCGCTGCAGGGCACGTGCACCTTCACGTTCATGGCCCCGCGTGAGAGCCTAGTGGATGGTAAATGCATACCGGAAGTCATTCCTACAGCGAGATGCTTGGGGCTAATTTAACTAGCCATGGAAGTAACTGCAACCCCATAAGCATATCCTACTAAACTGAGAATTGCTGTATCCCAAGTTGGTTTCCCCTAGCCCAGTCCCCAAAATGCCTGAGGCCATTCCAGTGCCACCTGACACAAGGGGAAATGGGGTTGAAGGGCAAGTCAGGGTGGAAAGGAGCAGGCAGCTTAACCAAGTGTGATGCAAACATCCTGCTTTTGCAAATTTAATGAAACAGATGGCTTTGTGAATACATTGTTCGTGACCCCTGGCCACGTCCATCCCCTCTCCGCTCCATCCATCTCTGGGTCCCCAGATCCTTATCCTGGGTGTGTTGAATTGCTGAGTGAATATTTTCTTAGCCTGGCTTAAGCTGTTTCGTGGACCAAAGTTTAAAGAAATTAAAAAGTTCTCTTCTATCCATGCTTTTTCTAACTGGGACTTTTTTTGTTAGGGATAAACGTTAGCCTCGTGCTTCAGGGCCGGGACTAGAGTTTGGTAGGTAAGCACCTAGGGTGTACAATTCAAGGAGGCACTAGATGCCTCACTCCCCTCACCTCTAGTCCCAGCCTGGTCCCAGGCTTTGCCTCTTCTAGAAGGCTCCTCGGGCGAGTGAAAAAATTTAGTTAATATTGAAAATTGAGTGGGTCCTTACCAAGTAGCCAAATGGATACCTCTTCACGGAGAGAATCTACAGGAAGAGAGTGTTCTTTTTGGTCAAAGGGACATCATTCAGGATACAGGAACATGAATCTACAGCACGTAGAGTGAACACCATGAACAGCTAAGGTCCCAGACCCAGGCACCAGCCCAACAGCAGAGCCAAGAGCAAATTTAATCATCACAACACAAAGGCAAGAATGAGCTGCTCAGCCTCTGAGTTCAGAGTCCTACTAAACAGGTGAGGACAGGGCTGCACCCTACCTCCAACATGGTGGAAAGGGGGCGAGCAGGCAGAAGGAAGGAGGAGCAGGGAAGAAGGGAAGAAGGTGGCTGTACCACAACCCCCACTGGGATGGCCCCTCCGCCTCTCCTTCCTAGCTCCAGAGAAGTTGTGATCACCAAGGAGGAGTCAGTGCCAAGGCTCCTTCCGTAAACTCTCATGGTCATGTCACTAGAAAGAGGGAGACTTTATCTAACGGATTCTCACTTTTTCTGGGTTTCTGGGATTCCTCTTAAAATTCCAAATATCTAAGAACCAACCCCAAATGCATTTTAATTATTTTTTCTTACTAAAAAATAATATATACTCATTGTATAAAATGTGTTAAGTCAAGGTAAGTATGAAGAAGGAAGAAAAACTGCCCAGGATCTCATCACCCACAGATAACCGTCGTTAATACTACGGTGCATTTTCTTCCAGGATGCCTTGTGCACACTGACACGTGTGCACACATGGGCCCCAGCTGCTTTGTATACCACTTCTTTGACAAACTATGTTATGAGCATCTCCATGTATCGTGAGACACTCTTTAAAAATGTGCTTTTTAGTGGCAGTGGACTCGTCTTGTGTATGGGGGTATCATAGTTTAATCTTCTGTTGCTGAGGGTCTGGGCTTTTTTTTTCAAATTTTTAGAGAAATTGCCACGGTGGACTTCCTTGCACATGGATCTTTGTTTATCTAACAAGCTCCTTAGACTACATTCCTAGAAGTCAAATTATCCTCGGCAGTAAGTTGGTACTATTATTATTCCTGTTATACAGATGAGGAAAATAGGATCAGAGAGGTTTAATAACTCGTTGCAGGTCACACAGCTAGTGAATAGCAGAGCCAGGATTCAAATTGAAGCAGTGTGACACCGAGGTGGCTGCCACACTGTGGACAGGTGTCAGCTCTGTGTTAGTGGCTATAGATAGATATTTTCCTCCTCTGTCATTTGCATCTTAAATTTGGCTTGTGATCCTTTTATAGAGAGATTTTACATACATATCTGTAGTCAAATTTATCCGCATTTTTGTTTTATGCTTCTTCATTGTTTTCATGTTTAGAAAATCCTAAATATTTTCCTATGTTTTGATGTGCTGTTTGATAGCTTTACTTAAAAACTCTTTGAGGGTGGCAAAGTTTTCATTTATTAGTTACTTGACATTCTGCCACTGTCATCAAATCCTGAGTATAGAACGGAGATGATAGTGATCTCCACCGCACAGGGTCATCGTAAAGATGAAGTGAGATAAAAGAAAAACATCACACACACACACACACACACAAAGTAAAAAATTAAATACCCAACAGGAATTAATTCTCTTTCTCCAAATCAGTCTGCCCTGCTCAGGAGAGGTTTCTATGGCAATCGTGTATTTACATAACTCTCTTCTGCACTTGCTTCCTGGTCTCCAGGGAAAAGAAGAGTCCTCATGTACTTTTTGAGTCCTTAGAATTTTATGATTTCTCCTTGAAACATTTTGTGAACAGTTTAAAACCCTTTGAATAATGCTGACCACTGTGAAAGGTTATTCACTTCATAAGTGAGCAGGTACTTCTGCTGTTTTGTCTGCAGAATGGTATTTAAACAATTGATTCATTCATGATGATGGACTTGCCTACTGAATTAAGGAAATCAGTGTGTTCCAATTGGTCACTCTAATTATTTTGATGGAAAAAAGATTGATTTTTGTCTTTACTGATTTCTTCCCTTTCATGGATCTTCTACTGTGGAATGACCCCAATTGCAGTGGGTATGTGACTTTAATCATCGTAAACACAGTGGTCTCGGCATCCCCTCTCGCTCTCTCTCCTCACGTTCAACATCCGGAAGTTCTGTTGGCTCCACCTCCATAATAAAGCCTGCATCCATCTATTTCTCTCCAATCCCGTTGTTCCGACCCTAGTCAAGCTGCTATTCTCTGTCTTGGACCACAGCCACAGCCCTTGCTGGCCCCTGCTTCCTCCCTGCCCCTAATCAGTTTAGTCTCCATGTAGCAACCAGGGTGGGCCTCTTACATGTAAGCCATATCTAGTCATTCCTTTATTGAAAGCCTACCACTGGTCCTATAGACCAATGTTTAACCTGAGAAATATGGCCCTTGGACTACCTGCATAAGAATCACCTGAGTTTAAGATATGAATGCCTGGGCCCTGCCCAAGACCTACTAACTGAATCTCTGTGGGTGGAGCCCAGGAAACCATATTTTAAACAAGCATCCTGAGTCTGTTAGTTCCCTCTGGCATCTAAAGTCTTGCCAAGAACCCCCTGAGGCCAGCGACCTTGACTTCCTCATGTCTCCTCCCCACTGGATCTAAGACAGGGCCTGGCCCACAGCAGGTGCTTCTGCTCTGTAAGTTGAATGAGCAGAATGGATGGTCGAGATGTGTGCATATTTGAACTAAAGCTTGGAAGCAGGGGTCAGGCCAGGGAGGGCTTGGGGTTGCAGATGGAGGTGTTTGATTTGCTTCGAGGTCTGGGATCTTTCCAGCTCTGCCTCTCCTCATCCTCCTACCGACCATTACTCCTCCTGCCTGTCCCCCCTCCCACAGAGCCTGAGGTCTGCCTGGCCTGCCTGATTCTGGAATCCTGGTTTCCCGTGAGCCTTTTGTATTGGTTTTCTCTTACTGCATAACATACTTCTACAAACTGAGCAGCTTAAACTGGCACACCTTTATTGTGTCACAGTTCTGGGGGTCAGGAGTCTGGGCATGGCCTAGATCCTCTCGTCAGGGTCTCTCAAGGCTGAAATCAAGGTATCGGCTGGGGCTGAGCTTCCTTCTGGAGGCTTGACTGGGGAAGGATCTGCCTCTGAGCGTCAGGATGTTGGCAGGATTCGTTTCCTTATGTCTGTGTGGCTGAGAGCCTTAGCTTTTGACCGGCTGCAGGCCAGAGGCCCCCTGAAGTTCCTTCCCACGTGGACTTCTTTAACATGGCTGCTTAATTTATCAAGCCATCTAGGAGGCTCTCTCCTTCCAGTCTGGTAAGATGGAGTCTTACGTAATCAGATAATTGTAAGGATGACATCCAGCCGTCTTGGCCATATTCTCTATGTGAGAAACAAGCCGTAGGCGCCAGCCACACTCAGAGCGAGGAGAGTATGCAGAGACATGAATGCCAGGGGTGGGGTCGTCGGGGGTTACCCTAGAGTTTGTCTGCCACACCTTTGCCCTAGCAGTACCACTGGCCCAGGAACTGCTTCAGAGAAGGACCTCTCTCCTGGCCCCACCAGCAGCAGCAGCAGGCTCTTCAGCCATCCTGGCCTGAGCCACTGACTGTTTGCATCCTAAGACTTCTCCCAGGGTATGCGTATCCTATGGGCCCAGTACCTTAGGCATATCCGGGTCTAGTGAGGTGAGCTGGGGAGAGCACAGTGCTACCACCCTGCCTCCCTGGGGAATGTTACCGTGAGTGGCTTCGGTAGCCTCCCACGTGTATGGTTTGTGAGCAAGGTGATTGGGAGGAGTACGTGTGTAGGGGGCAGTTTTACATAAACACTTAACGTCTATCTGTGTCCACTCCTGGTTAAAGTAGTGCTGGGTTCAAGGGCTGCTGGCGGGGCTACTGAGATCTTGTGGTGGTCCAGCCGGAAGAGTTCCGGGAAGCTAAGGATTGCGGGGAAGCCTTGATTTTGGATTCACGGAGGAACACTGAGCTTATAAAAGCATTCAGTATGGAGAGCCAAGTGGAAAACCAAATCCAGAAAGCCAGAGAAGGTAGTCCCAAAGGCTGCCAGATGGAGGCCCCAAGGCAGACAGAGTTGGGGTACAGAGCCCAGCCGGGAATAGCACATGGGAAGCAATGGGGGGTGTCATAACATATAAAGCGTCTGCAGAATGATGGCCCTGTTACTCAGACATGCTGACTGACTCTTGAACATTAAATTTTACATTTGCATGGAAAATATTTGTTGACTAAATGAAGCTCCTTTATTTAGACACACAATGTACAGAGGAATTTGATGTTCTGTACAATCTGTGCTTGGGGTCAGGTCAGATTCTGTTCTTAACTCATCAATAAGTGTGGAAGAAAATAGCACGAAAAGCAAATGATCTTGCTTTCTGGAACAAGTGCCTCTTTGAAGGGCCATCCTGCTGTCGTTCTGTGCAGGCGAAGATTGTTCATCGTGTTCTCTCTCAGCAGATCATCTCACAGAGTGATTGGGCCATTGAAAACTGAGCTTTGCGCGGTCCATTTTTTGAAACCTCTTCTGCTCTCCCCTCCGTGGGCCTCCAGATGGGCTGGCAGTTAGCCAGATTTGTGACGGAGGGCAGATATTCTCAAATGCCTCTATTCACTTGAATGTTTCAGAGGCCTTTACAGAAGTCGTTGAACAGACTGGGAGGCTTAGGCGTGCACTGGGGCCCGTCAGTGGTGCCGCACTCTGCGTGCGCGATGAACTGAGCAGTGCTGGCCGTGGCTGGGAAACTTGGTGGTGAAATGACGAAAAGGCTGAACACGTTTGGGCTGCTTATTGGTGGTGACGGGGCTGCTTCTGCAGCACAATCAGCATCCTTTTGAAAGAAAAAGCTCTTGGTCTGTAACCGAGATGGGACTTGTCTGCCCGTGTTCTGCCATTTGAGCTTTCACTGACCAGTTCGGATGCCCTCCCGAGTGAGAATGACATTTCAGCTCGAAAACTGCTGCCAGTCGCCAGGCCACGGATGGAGTGCTCTCAGCGTTCAAGCTGAAATGAAAGGATTTCCTGCTGGAATAGAGAATACAGAGATGCCGGGCAGGCAGAATGTTCTCCTCCCTCTCCAAGCCCTGTCCCCTGCCTTCAGTACCTCAGTCCACAATCTGAGAGTCATCCTTGACACCTCCTTCTCCCTGATTTCCTGCAGCCCACCTACCACCCAGCCCCGGAGGTTCCAGCTACTAAATGACTTTCTCCTACACCCACCCTCCCATCTCCTCCCTACCAACCCAAGCCACCATCATCTTCTCTCACTAGGACAACTGTCCTGGGTTCCCAATCTGTCTCCCAGCTTGTTCTGATCACTTTCAATCTGTTCTCCACACAAGGGCTAACGTGACCTCTTACCAGGTCTCTCTCTCTTCGCCTAAAACCTTTAAGTGTCTTTCCATGATTCTTAGGCTAAATCCCTGAATCCTTAATACCACCTCCATGGTTCCTTTTGCCTATGGCAGCCTCATCGTGGGCCACTTTCCCCCTCACTCTCTGCCATCCGGTCACATGGGCTGCCTTCTGATTCCTCAGAAGATGCACATTCCTTTCTGCCTCTGGGCCTTTGCACTTGACCCTTCTGCCTCGAATACCCTTTTCTTCTGCTCTTTTTATCTAGTTAATTCTCACTGATCCTTAAAAGTGTTAACTCAGATGTCACTTTGTCAAGGGAGCCTCTGTGACCCTCCTCCGAGATAAGGTTAGTCCCCGCTGTGGTTGGTTCTTCAGGAACTGTGTGCTGTTCCTTCGGAGCGCTTATCGCCAGTGTAGCCGTGAGTAACTGGATTATTAACTGTTTAATGACAGTCTCCCCCTCTAGACCCTTGGCTCTAGAAGGACAGAGAAGATGCTGTCTTGTTCGCTGTGGTAAACCCAGCACCAGGCTGGCGTGTTGGAGCCCTGCGTTGGGTGGTTGTCAAATGAATGAACGTGTTGCAGGTACTTTCCTTCCAGGGACTAGCTCTGTGCTCTCAGGCAAGCGACTGAACCTCTCTGAGCGTCTTCACTTGCAAAATTGGCAGTTCTAAGAGCTCCATGCAAACACAGGTCAAATAATTAGCACCTGCTGGATATTCAATGAATAGTAGTATTTTCCTCCAAACAGAGAGAATTCTGGGAATTGGTCACTGGAAATTCTATCACTCCATTTCAGAATCCATCCTGCTGACAAAATGCAGCCTCCTTTGGACAGGCCGGTATCGTTTGGAGTATAGGATGAGGATGTCTCCATCTAGCCATGCAGGCCCCCAGAGCAAAACTGAGCCATGTGTGCATGCATCCGTCCATTTATTGAATGTGTGTTTAGGGAGCCCTGCTATGACCTGGGTGCTGGGACTCGCATAGTGACCAGTATTGTCTCTGACCTCTTGGCGCTTACGGTGAGCCTCCTTCAGTGATCTTGTTTTCACGTCACCAAATAAATGGCTTGACTCTTCTGGACTGGTCTTTAGACAGCCCCAGCTGTGGCTTGGGACATGGTGTGGAGGATGCCTTAGCTCTCTTTGTTCAAAGGCATTTTATTCTCTAGATAGACTTGCACTGGGATTGTAAAATCAGCATCCACAGAACTTCTTCATTTCATATCTTTATCTTGCGCTCTATACCTGCATCCTCTTCTGCACCACACCTGAAATTGCATTCTTTCTCATGACATGGAGGCAGATAGGGTGTCTGTTCTCATCCTTAAGAACAGCAGCTATTTGCGAAATGGTAGGAAGAAAAGGGATTGGGTGAGCGGGCAGTGTCCTCACGGTGTATTGAAAGCTGTTCAGTTTGTTTTCATTCTCTACCATGTGTCCAAGCGGGCAGCATGGCTGTGGTTCTCAAGTCTGTTTGCATTTCCCGGCGATTTCTGCTCTTTAAAGACATGTACCTATTGAAATCGAAGAGAAACCCATAACTCCAAGGCACCAGAGCCCTCTCTCCCACTGTGATGTTCAAGAACGCTGATTCATGACATTTTGGGTGGATAAGGATACCTCGACTGAGAAATGTGCATGCAGAAAACTGCTCTGCAGAACAGCTCAGACCATCGTGCCGGCCGAGACCTGTATGAGCCACCTGGGGTCCATCTCAGCAGGATGGGCAACCCCCCGAGAGCCAAGAGTCTCTTGAAATTGTGGAAGAGGAGGGCTTGCAAAATCTGTTATCCCTAAGTCACATGCAGGATCATCTGACCGGGGGAAAAGGAAGAAACTTGTCAGTACCCCGTTTATTTATTTTGGAAAGTGGTAACCAGGCACCCATGTGTGCGTCTGGGATTGAGCATGCTAGTTTTAAGGGGGGAAACCTATTATGAGAGGAAAGAGCCCCCTTCCTCCTCTTTTCAGAAATGCAGGGGCCTCTCATGTGACAGACTCAGTTCCGCCGCTTCGCCTTTAATGGAGTGAGCAGATTGCAGGGAGAATGCGATGCTGCTCAGTAAATTTAATGACTTTATGAAGATAAATGTTTCCCTTCCGAGGCTCCTTCTTGTCAGAATACATTTAATACCGCCATTCCTTTGAGAACTAAATTCCTGTAGCACTTTGTGGCATATTAACATGTTTTTCTCACCACATGAAATTGCACTTCAAGCAAGAAATAATAATGTTTCTGCCTCCCCTTGTACATTTTTATTACTGCCAATGAATAGGAGTAAATTAACTATTATGGCTACCATTATTCACGGGGACAAATTCCTAACTCATTTTACAGAGAATAATAAATAACGGAATGAATAAGATGCCTTTAATTTCACATGTGAATCATCAAAGATTCCTCCGAGTAGCAGAAGAGAGGCCGTCATGTTTATACACAAAATACAAACGTGCAGCCAGTGTTGGGCTTCGTGAACTGCGTCATCTAACAGTCGCCTGCCTTTGGTGACACGCAGCCATGCTGCCCCCGGTCCCTGAGCCAGTGGTGCCAAATTCCCTGGCATCGGTCCGTCATCCTCAGTTACGTAATGCGTGCTCGAATTCTACACTCAAAGAACACAATTTAGCTTTTAGAAAATCCAGTTACAATTTATCACTGTATTCCATAGGCAGCCTCAAGACTAGGAAGATCTGGTTCCTGTTAATGACATTGCAAGGCAAATTCCCCTCTCGTGGAAACTGCCGAAGTCCTGGCCAGCGGCTCTTTCATTTCGAATTGCCCTCAACAACCCACATTCCAGCGCAGTGACATAATTTGCGCACCTTCTTGTAGCCTCTTCTAGTGGGATTTTTTCTGTGCCATAAATTGTCAAGGCCCTGAAAGGTACAAGCAAGCAGGATAACAGGGAACAGAACAGCATGCACACCCTTCTGGAATATTATTCTACCTAATAACATTCCCAGATCTCTAGGGCTGCCCGGCCACATCTGTGCTCTCCTTGCCAGACATCTATTGAGCAGGGCCTGTGTTGCGGTGCAGGATACAAAGGTGAGCAGTCTCTAGCCTCTCGCATAGACTGCCTGGTATCTTTGGTTAGTGGCCCAGAGGGGCCATTGGCTGAATCTCGGCAGAGGGGCGCTAGACCTACCTCCAGGGAGAGAGGATCTGCCTGGTGGAGGGGGGCAGGGCAGGGAGTCCAGCCAGGCAGGTGCATGCGGGAAGCAGTTGTGCGCAGGTGGGAGCGTGAGGGAGAACTTGCACAGGGTGTGAGGAGGCGTCCCTTGCATTTGGTTAATGTCATCTTCATGAGGAACATTAATTCCCATATTCCCCTAAAAACGTGAACTAAAACTTGAACCTCAGTGCAGAATTCTGCACTGACTTGATTAAGCTGCTGCTTCCTAGTTTCACTTTAGCAGATCTTCTTTTCAAATAACTGTGTGCCCTTATACTCTTCAACATAGTTTGTTTCCTTCCCAATTTCATGAGATTTATAAGTTCCATCTGCAAGCCATCATTAGTGTCTGTATCCAAGTGTCTGCTGAAAATTGTGAAACTAGACAAGTTCAAGGTTCCCCCACTGGATAACATGATTGAATCATTCAAATTATGGGGCACGGGCAGTCATGCAATTGGTTATAAACCCACTAAACCACGCTGTAATGTGTAGAATTGGCCATCTCTTCTTTTGGGAAAATTGGAATAGCATGTTGCCTTTTATCCTCTTCCACTATCAGTCCTAGTCTTACGAGAGAAATTCCTCAAAGATTGAGAGACTACACCTCTTTCCTCTGTGTTTTGTCCAATTGCCAGGCCAGGAGATAAGAACTTACTTAGAACAACTTATAGCTGCCCTTTTTGGGAGAATATATGTATTTGCTTATTATAAAGTCACTGAATAAAATTTGGAAAATACAGAAAAATAAGAAAAATTTTAAGTCACCAGTAACCCTACCTCCCTGCGGTCCCTCTGTTAGTGTATTTTTCCGTGGCCTTTCACTTTTGCTCTCTGCACATGCAGACATGTACGTGGATACGTAAGTGGGTGCATTGTTCTGATCCCTGTAGGATAAGTTCTTAGAAGTGCTGAGTCAAACAATATAGATTTTTTTAAATTGAAATATACTTGATTTACAATGTTGTGTTAGTTTCTGGTGTACAGCATAGTGACTCAGTTATACATATACGTACTCTTTTTCCTGTTCTTTTCCCATATAGGTTATTACAAGATATTGAATATAGTTCCCTGTGCGATATGGTAGGACCTTGTTATTTAAAACAATATAGATTGTTAAGACTTTTTATGTAGTTTGCCAAATTGCCACACAGAAAAGTCTTACCAGTTGGTACTTTGACATTAGTGTCTCAGTACACATATCCCTGGCCTTTTGCCAATCGTGTATATCCTCTTGCTTAAAATCTTTGCCTATGCAGTAGGCAAAAAAATAAAGAAGTATAATTAATTGGTGTCTTATTTTCATTTTACATTTCTTTGATTAGCAGTCTTGTTGGGCATGTTAAAGTTCATTGAACATATATGATGTATATGGTGTAATTGTCTGTTTAGGTCTTTTGTCTCTTTTGTGTTGAGTTTTTTTTCTTACTGATTTCTGAGACCTTTTTATATATGAAGGATATAACACTTGTCATATTTGTTGGAATAGTTGTTTGGTTTCTCATTAGCTTCAGTTTCTCCTGCGAAATAGGGAAGATTCTCTTTGCTCTGCAAGGCTGGTTTGAAGGTGAGCCACCGTGAGTAAAGCCCCTAACCCAGTGACTGGCATGGCCAGTGCTCAGTGTAGGATCCCCATTACTCTTGTGGTCATTGATTAGACTTGTAATCCACACGGTATGGACTTGGCTGTTTGGGCTTGTCCCCCACAGCCCAGATCATTGTGCAGGAAGCCATAATACGAGAACTGCCTTTTTAGACCAGCACAGGACCCCATCACCTTCTTCCTGCAGTGCTATCCATCAGGCTGGCTGACCTTTCGAAGGATGACTTCAGCTAAAGGACACAGATCCCAGTGCCACCAAAAGGGTCTGAAGAAGTGGCACAGCCTGCCTAGGACTAAATGCTATCCCTGCTCCTACTAAGGGAATGACGGCAGAGAGGACATAAGGAACATGCTCAGGGTCACCCAGTAGCTGAGGAAAACCTCAGTGTGTGACGTCTCAGAAGCCAGCCATAGAAACTTGAACAAATTTGCTCTCTGGCTGGAGGATTTCTTACCCATCAAATGAAGAGGTTTTAGTAGGCGATCTGTGAGACCCTTGGAACTCCAGCAGTCTATATTTCTGCCAGAGGATCTGTAGGTCGAAGAATAGCCCTGATTCATTAGCCATGAAATTCCTAATATTGATTCACAATTGCCCAAGGGCATTTTGTATCCTTTGCAACTCTTGGTCCTATTGCTTATGTTGCCAGTGAGGAGGGGGTTGGGAGGTACAGGAGCCAGCCTCCTTGTATTCGGACATGATTCCTAATCAAAATCCCTTCTGTAATACGAAGTGCAGGGTATGGGGTACCGGCTTGCAGGCTCCTCTAACTCAGCGCGTCCAAACTGAATTCAGCTCGTCCTCTGGCCCTGGAGTTACTCCTCCTGGAAGAGCATCCTGGCTGCCCCTCCTTGCATTTCTCCTGGTTTGTGATTCTGCCTGTCTTAGTGAGGTTATCTGCTTGATGTCCGTCTCTTCTGGGATTTCTGCTCGTCAGGAGGTGAAATGTGGTCCTTCCGTGTAATTGTGCATTTTCACCTCGCCTCTCTCATGGAATGTTCCACACCATGTTACACTTCTTGGTTTAGTTATCTGTCTCTTGCTAAAGCCTGCAAGCTCCTTGAGGACAGGGCATGCCAGGGAATGAATGTTTGTGCCTCTCCTGCCTAAGTTCACTGAAGCCCTAGGCCCTCATCTGATGGTGTTTGGAGACAGACAGGGCGTTTGCGTGGGGACTAGGGTTGGATGAGGTTGTGAGTTGGGTCCCTTATGAGAAGAGACTCCAGGGAGCTGACACTCTCTGGAGGGCAGATCACGTGAGTGCACAGTGAGACGGGCCTGTCCTGAGCCAGGAAGGGGGACCTTATCAGAACGGGACCCTCCTGGCACCCTGATCTGGGACTTCCAGCTTCCAGAACTGTGAGCAAACCCATTTCTGTTGTGTAACCTGCCCAGTCTATGGTGCTGGGCTGCGGCAGCCTGAGCTGACGGAGACAGGGCACGTCTTTTCTTTGGCCCTCCTGTTCTCAGCACAAAAGAGCTGCTCGGTATTTTTTGAGCTGGCACAAAATAGGTGCTCAGTGAAAAGGAGATGCTGGAGGAAGGACTGTCTAGGTGAGAAGCACAGCTGTTCTTGGGGTTAGAGCCCACATCCTGATCCCCCTCCATGCCAGTGGAGCAGCCATGCTCCCCTCCTCTTGGCACATCTATCCTACAAGATGCCAAGGAAGCTGGACTCCAGACTGATGTCCCCTCCCCACGAGTGAGAACTGCTTCCCAGCGTGAAAGAGGCCAGAAACCAAAAGTGATAAAAATACCAAATGACATGAGGCCTCACCCAGGCCTACTGAAGATCTTCCTTTCCTGGGGGAAGAACCATCCGAGCCTCCCAGGACGAAGCCAAGAACTCTAGAGAAAGATACTCTCAGGAGAAGCAGTGTAACCACGGGTCCTTCTGGGCAATGACCTGGTTTGGGGTGCTCCCCCCCAAGTATGTCTAAGTCCCGCTTAATGTGCAGCTCAGGTGAGGAGGACGCAAAGCTCTTCTGTTAGTTTCTGGTGGCGCAGAGGGGCGGAGAGCCCTGGCTCTCCATTTGGCCGTCTAAGACCCATCTCTAGCGGGCGGCGTTCTAGGTCCCCTGTATTCCCCACTGCCACCACGTGGGGGTAGCCCTGTGTGCAAGTCAGGGTTCTCCAGAGGAAAGGAACCACCAGGACGTGCGGGTGTCTGCGAGGAGACTTACTGTGAGGAACTGGCTGACGTGCCCGAGGGGCTGACTAGCCCAGCCCCGCAGTGTGGGCCGGCGGCGGGGCCTCGGGGGCCCACAGTGCAGACCGAGTCCAAAGCCAGCGCCGCCCTTCCCGGGGACAGCTTTGGGAAAGTCCTCCCTGCCCTCCCCTCCTTTTGCCACCGCTCCTGGGAGCGAGCAAAGCCAGGTTCTTGCATGCCGAGGCCACTGCTGAGGGAAGTCGCAGGGCAGGCGTCTGTCCTGTGTCCCATCACACCCAGGTAGGAATATGAAACACGAGGAGCTCACGAAATGGAGGGTCGGGATGGTCTGTGACTCAGGCAAATGACAGTGAAGTGGCCCTCTTGTGGCAGTGCCATTTCACGTGAAATGCTCTTCAGGCTTTGTGAGGAAGGCACAAAATAAACTTTTTTTAATTTAAAATTTTTTATTAAATTTTTAAAATTTAGCATCAGTCATCACATCAGAAAGTTTTAGTGGAACTTACTTGGAGCCGAAATGCCTATTAAGAGTCTAAATATCATTCGGAGCCTGACAGACGTGACCTTCACCATCAGAGAACGCACGATGGTTCTTTGGTGTCTCCAGCCTCGCTTTTGCTGCCCTTGGTCTTGGTCCTGGCTCAGGGGTCTTCAGTCATTTTTTCAGAAGTCCCCAAGTGAGACCCACAAACAGAGCTGAGAAGCACTGGTTACAGGATCCACTCCAACCTCTTTAACGTGGCACAGGCGGGCCCTTGATGGTCCAGCCCTGGCCTCCCTCCCAGCACTCCTCTCTCACCTAACACTCCAGCCTGTACGAATCACTCCTCGTTCAAGAAATTGCGAAGCTCTGAGTCTTACCTCCTGTGACCTCTTCTGCCTGGAGCGTCCCTCCCTCCTCATGATGGTTGTCGACCAAGCAAACAGCAACCCCATCTGGGAACCGTCCCTGCTCCAGTAGAATGGACTCCCTTAGAATCGCATACACATTTTCCTCCCAGCTTTTCCTCCACTTTTGTTCTCCCAGGTCTCAGGATGCTCAGCCTTGGAGACTCTGACAGGAAAACAAAGGAATTACGAGGCGTATCACCACTGCGATGTCAGTCCGATTTTCTTGTGCTAAGTGTGATTTTCAGACCCTAAAGAGTCAACAGCTCAGTGTCGCTCGGATCAGCGGGATTGACCCACCAGGAACAAGACTGGTCGGTTTCCCTGTTTTTCGGAGAAGTCTTCTGGGGAGAGCGGCTTCAGGGACTTAGCCATTTCCCCAAGGGATCAATAGCTTGCCGATTTCATTCTGTAGAGCAGTGCCAAGCACTTTTAAACAGCTTCTGCTAGTGTTATTAGATCTTTCCAAGCCAGAGGTTGGCTTATGTTTTTGTTTTTGTCTTTTTTCAGTACTGCAGTTCATCCTCTTAACTTAAAAAGAAGCCTGACCTTTTCCTACTTTTTTGGTTCTTTCCTTTGCTTCCTGCATTAGTGTCAGACACGCTCTCCCTTTGGCCTGTACTCATCCGCACACTTTCTGTTCGCCAGGTCCTTTTCATCCCATTACTGTCACCTCTGGACCAGACAGGACTCCCTCAGATGGGTCTGGTTCAGAGTTTGGGAAGCGGCTTTCCCTCCTTCCCCCAGCTTTAGTGAGAGCTAGCTGACATCGAACATTGGGTGAATTTAAGGTGTATGATGGGTTGACTTGATACCCTTGGATGTTGTACAGTAATTACTACCGGCAGCTCAGGACCATCACATGCCATGTTACCATTTCTTTCTGTGGTGAGAACGTGTAAGATCTACCCACTTGGCAGCTGTCGTGGGTATGAGGCAGGGCTAGCTGATGTTCCATATCTTGAGCACACAGCCTCCTCTGTCTGGGAACACCTGCTTCTCCCCATTCACACAGCAAATGCCTTGTTCCTCAGGTTTCCACATTTTCATCATGTTTGCCCTAAAGCATCTCATCTCCTCATTCTGGCTTAACTGTTCTGTGTTTGCGCTCCCATATGCCACCCTTTTCTGGTACTGAACTCCTGTCTTTTTTTTTTTTTTTCATTGTGGTAAGAACCTTAAACATGAGATCTGCCCTCTTAACAAGATTTTCAGCACATGATGCAGTACTGTTAACTTCAGGCGCGACGTTGGACAGCAGATCCCCAAGTCTTGTTCACCTAGCGTAGCTGAAAGCTTATACCCCTTGAACAGATCTGCTGTCTTGAAAAATGCTGGTTGATTTGCCTGTCTCATCTTGGGTGCATGCTGAGCTTCCTGGGGACAGGGGCTGCTTTGCTCACCATCGTACCCTCAGTACCCAGCAGAGTCTGGTACTAGGTAGTTGCTATCCATCAGGATTCAAGCAGAGAAGCAGAAGCTACAGTAAGGTGTGTGTGTGTGTGTGTCTCATAACTACACTGTGCTACATGCACTAGTGTACCAGGAGTTGGCTTGTGTGATTGTGGGGCTCGTTAAGCCAGTCCAAAGTTTGCAGGGCAAGCAAGCAGTCAGGAAGGGGAAGTCACAGGGCTTGCTTTCCACAGTCATGCGGGACGGTCACAGGCCGGCTGAAACCCTGTGAACGGGAGCTGTCTAGAGTCTCGGCCTCAGGGAAGGCCTGAACCCTCCTCCACAGTGCTTGCCTGGTTAGGCCAGGCCCACCTAGGACCATCTCCCTTGAATTGCTTGAGGTCTATTCATTATGGAATTTCATCACCTCTGCAAAATGCCCTTCCCTGTAGCACCTGTCTCAATGTTTGATTGGATAACTGGCGACCATGGTTAAGCCTAACCAAACTGACGTATCAAAGAGCTGTCCGAGTGCTCAGTAGCTGGTTGTGGAAGGCAAGGAAGACTGGCTGAGTGGAAGAGCCGGGTTGTGGCAGACTGAGGCCAGGACCGGGAGACAGGACGGCTTTGCAGGCCATGCAGCCAGCAGGAGGCACTCGAGGCATGCGGAGTCATTGCTGACAAGCCGCGTGGTGTCCACAGCTCTGCATGCCGCATGGGGCCCAGGTGAGTGGGGCCCCGGCCCGCACCCGCACCCCTACCCCTGCAGCTTTGCTTCCGTCTGCTCGTCCTCTGTGCCTCCTGTCTCTGCCAACCCACATGCTCCCTTTCGGTCTTTCAAGACTTTCGTTTAGAACTGTCTAGACTTCTTCCCAATTAGACGAGACTGCCGTCCCCAAGAGAGCCCTGGCCCAGGGCGCCAGGCCCACAGCAGCGCCAGCCCCCAGGCTCTGTCTCGTGTTGATCCGAGGCCTTGTCTTCTCATCTGCATTGAACTGCGGGCTCGGGGCAGGCGGGCACCGTGCCCTCTCCTGCTCTGCATTCTCCCTGCGCAGGGCAGCTGCTCCACAAATCCTGGAAGCTCTGAATGAAAACAAAGAGTTTCAAATAAACCGTCCTTATTTCTTAAGCTCCTGGATTCTGTCTCCCATGTTCAAATGAAAAACAATTTGTCTTCTAATTAGGCTTTAATGAATTGGACTTGACCTTTGAGCACCGTTTTCAACCTTGAGAGCAGGCAGTGAATGTATAAATTCCAAGGCTTAATTTAATAATAAAAATCACTTCTGTTTGTCGAGTGCTTTACAGCCTCCGAGTGGCGTTGCCGTCACCCCTCTCTCAGGGTCGTCAGGGACTGGGGGTAGGTGGAGACTCACCCCAGCTCACAGATGAAGGAACTGAGGAGTGGAGTGGTCAGGGCCCCCACTCATGATCCCTCCGCTTGTAGGAGGCAAAGAAAGGACTCCAGGTGAGATCTCCTGCCTCCTGGTCCAGCATGACCTCCCCAAAGAGGATGGAGACCTCCCCAGCTGGGAAGGGAGCAGCGAGCGTGGACCCATAAAGGTAGTGGGGCTTTGGGTCACCGGCCTTTGTGTTGCCCCTGCCCCCTGCCCACCCCGCGCCCCACACCGTCCCGCGCGTCAGCAGGGCCTCTTAGGGGCATTTTCCAAGTGCTCGCTGGGATGTTGCAAGACATTCCCCGATATTTGCTAGAGTCACTCTGCATGAGTTTTCTTACAGCAGTGGCTCCAGTGTGCACGTGGCGACTTTCCTTCCAGCTCATGGCTCTTGCCATAAATTATTTGACATGTTTTCTTACAAAATAGTGAGACTGGGGGGTAGAAACTGGAGCAGTAAGAGACACAAGTGATGGCTGTGCTCACCAGCCTGCTGGCAGCGCTTCAGGGCGTGGTAGCCCCTTTTGACTGTTCATTTCCTTTTCCTCTCCTGACTCTGCAGTGACACTTGGGGCAAGTAAAGGGGAAAGGGCTGTTATTATCTTGGTCAGGGGGCAGGCTTGTGTCTCTGACCTTGTGAAATCCTTTCCAACCTTCCAGGCCACAGCGCGCCTTCTCTGGGGGACGTGCTCAGACTACTCCGGCCTTGCCGGGCCCACAGAGACACCCTTCCCTGGGTATAGCATTTCCTCACGGACGGAGCCCTCGGGAGACCGAATCTGCCCTGGGTCCGGCCCCAGCCCCGCGGGGCACGGGGGGCTGCCACTTTCACGCCCATTGTGCAGTCAAGAAGCCCCAAGCCAAAGGAGGCGACGTGATTGTGTTCAGGCTGCCACGATGGGGTAGGTGGTAGGATATGAATGATTCCTGTTGTCCGTAGCACTGTCCCCACGCCGATCACAGCCACGTCACGCCTCCCGTGACAGCCCTCACGAGCGTTCATTGCTGTGTCCCTGGTGCCGACCTCAGGCGCAGTGCCTCACATGGGGGTGTCTGCCTGCTGAGTCTTTGGTCACGGGCTGAGTATTTCCAGGCTCCTCTCTGAGAGCTCTCCCCGCATCACTCCTCCACAGTCGATAGATGGTCCCCAGAGAGCATGGCAGTCGGGCAGACTCAGGGCTGGCACGTCCTTCAGATCTTGAGTGCAGCCCCTTCCTGGACCTGGAAGCCAGCAGACCCAGAGTGGGAAGATGCATTCCCAAGGGTTACACAGGCAGACTGGGATGTGGACCCGGATTCTGGCACTTTCCTCAGTGCCACACGGCCTCATAGCAGAGATGGTCTCATCTTCTAATTGCTGTATGTGTGTGAGAGACGTAACAGTGACTAGACTGTACGCTTTCAAAAGACAGGCTCCACATTATAGTCCTCAGCCTGGAAGTTTACTAGGCACATAGATGGCATCTTAGTTACCCAGTGCCAGCCCGCAAGGGCCCACAGCTCAGTGGTTTAGTACAGCAGTGGCGCATTATTTCTCACAGCCCTGCAGGGTGGCTGTGCGATCCCTTGGCAGCTCTTCCTTGGGCTCCCTTGTGTGGCTGCATTTAACTGGCAGGCTGGCTGGGGGCTGGCCAGGATGCTGGGGCGAGCGGTTGTCTCTTCATGCGGTCCCTGGGCCTCTTCCCATGTTCTCTTGTTCCTCAGTCATTTAGACTGCGCTTCCTTGCACAGTAGTGACAGTGTTCTAAGAGTGAAAACAGATGTGCCCAGGGCCTCTTAAGGCCTAGGCCTGAAAGTCCTTCAGGATCACTTCTGCCACAATCTGTTGGTCAAAGCAAGTCACCAGCCTATTCCAGGCATGAGAAAGGGGCAAACAGGCTTGACCTGAGGATGGGAGGAGCGGCATGTGTTTACAGAAATGAGAGAAATTATTAGCAACCGTTTTCGCAGACAGTCTACCACAGAGGGTGTTCAGTTAGCACTAGTGATCCCTTGCGCCAGGGATTGGGGCGGGGGTCAGCAGACATGAGGACGAATGAATGAATTGCTGAGTGAAGCAGAGAGTGCTGTGACTTGGCACGTGGGAGAAGAGAAGAGTTGGGAGAGGCTGGTTGGGCCAGAGCTGGTGGGCCTAGTGGGTCCCACGTGAGACCTTAGGTTTCTGAAGACGGTAGAGGGTTGATGGAGGACGTCAAGCAGGGAATGGACATAATGAGGTGTGTGTTTTGTTTCTGAGACATTTGCGTCTTTGCAAGATTTCTCTGGTAGTTGGAAGGAGAGTGACAGGGCAGGGAGACCAGCGAGGAGGTTGCTATAGTGACCAGGAGAGACGTGGTGAGGGTTTGAACTATGGTGGTAGCAAAGGAGACACAGAGACGGCCAGCTTAGAGGGGATTAGGGAAGGAGTGCTACTTTAAAAATACCTTGTAACCTGACACTCGCCACAAAACCGGCGGGGAGAATCCAGGAGGGGCATCCCAGGAGGGGCTGTTAACCGGAAGGCAGGGAGTCTGGTCTCTTCACTTGACTCCTCTTTTGTCCATCTCACCTTTCAGTCCATCATTTCAGATCTCATCAGGGAGGAAGGCAGGGTTTGGCCACTTACCAGAGCGCCGTCCACTTCTGACCTTGCCCACATCTCAGGGTACTTTCTGCGCTGATGTTCCGAGAGCAAACATCCAGCCCCGAGGTCTGTAAAATGCTTTACTCCTTGTTTACCGTATTTCTTAATTGATTCTTTTTCAAGAAAAAAAGGGGGTTTGATAAGAACAGTGACCAAGAGTGACTCAGTGTTCATCCCTTCTTGAGTCTTCTGAGAACAGTTAAGCACAGTCCCACCAGCCAGACTTGTGTCCACACTGGGGCACGGGAGGGGTGATTGGAAGTCATCTTGTCTAAGCCGCTTATATTTGAGATTGGATAGATTGAAGAGGGGGTGGGCTGGGCAATTGCAGGAAGGGAGTTGTTGTATGGGCAGTTCGTGGAGGCCCCAGAGCCAGCCTTGGGTCATCCTGTGTCCCAGGGTTTCCCTTCCTGGGAGACGAAGGGAGGATCTGTGTTTTCCTAAGCAGTGAAAACGGGTCCCCTCTTCCCTCCGCTCCACTCCAAGCCTGGCACCAGGCCAGAGCATTTGGATATTTCTAGAACTGCAGTGGAAGTGCAGTCTTATGGGAGAAAATCCCCTCACCCAGGTGGACGGGCTCTCAGGTGACCTGCCCTGGGATGACTCTCACTTTCGAGAATGCCACCTTCACAGATTTCTGTGGAACAAGCTTCAATGACGGGTGGAAGGAAAGCAGGGAAGTAGGCAAGGAAGCTCTTTGCATCTGCTACATTTGTCACACAAATCATGGGGCCGTTGTGTCTAAAGGGAGATCAGAACCCTGTTTACAGAACACCTGTCAAGGAACAGAGTGATTTAAGCACGGAGGCATCTGGTTTATTTTATGTTTGGTGTTTCCCTGTAAGATTTGTAGTCGTTTGGAATGACGGGTGCGCCAAAGCCTGAGAAAGGAAGAGAAAGCCCCCAGATCTCCAGAGAATAGGGGAAGATGACAGCGCGGCGGCAATAAACAGGCTCCTTCTGGACAATGCTAACCCTCACTGCTGTCATGAGTGCCTACTGTGTGCCGGGCTCTGAGCTCAGCACTTCACACGAGTGAGCTCATTCCATTTCCTTTACAGCTCAGCGGAGTAATCATGTTAGGTTCCCCTTCTTGCAGATCAGGAAACTGAGGGAGGCAGAGGTGAGAGAATTCCTCCCAGGACCCATTAATTTCTGTAAAACAAAGAGCTGGGCTCTGAATTCCTGCAATGAAAGGGGCTGGTTGCATCTGTACTCCTGGACAAAGTTTCACTCACCCGACCCTCTTGGCAGTGTGAAGGAGTGGAGATCTGAGACCTGTTTCTGCTAAATAGAACCTGTGTGATGTTGGGCAGGTCGCTTCACCTCTCTGAGTCTCAGGCGCCTCACCTATAAACTGGAGTTAAAAACTCCTGCCCTCCCCCTTCACAGAATGAGCATCAGGCTACAATGAAGCAGATTAAAGGCATCTGGGATTGGCCAAGAACAAAATGCAGGACAAGCAGGAGCGTCACCTACAGGCTGAGCACTCTGTGAAATCCTCAAGAGGCGGGGCCAGGCAGGAGCCCCGGAACCTACACTCCCTACTGGGCAGGGCTGGTGTAGATCAGGGGCTGCCAAATGCGGGAGGGGTCCTTAGAGACCATGTGGTCTCAGCCCTCATTGTACAGGTAAGGCCAGCAGAGCCCAGGGAGAGAAAGGGCTTGGCTTAAGGTCACACAGCAGGCACGTTTCATTTACCTTGCTCCCATATGTAGTATTTCATTTCAGCGTGCCATCACACAGTTCCTGTCTCACCGAACTGTACGCTTGCATGATAATCAGTTCAGAAAATTATTCCAGTGCAAACTGAAAGATAAATGGTCGTGGCATTTGTTAATACTGTAAACACCATTTGTTGGCAAACGATAAGCTTTATTGATACCCCTAATGTATGTATTAGCAGGAACAATGCACCACAAAATGTTAACATCTGCCAACGCAGTGCAAACAATTATAAGTAACTTTCGTTTAATGCAGAAATTATGCAGTCACAAAAGGTATGGCTGCAAATTAATGTGACATGGAGCCAGGTTTATGCATTGAGAGGCATAAACAATAATTTTATACAGCAAGCAAGCAAAAGTTCTTTTAAGCATCTCTTTGTCAAAAATGACTCTCTGACACCAAATGCAGGGGGAAGTTGGGGAATTGAGATGGTTATTAAATCTGACCTTGATCAGA
This sequence comes from Camelus bactrianus, assembly GCF_048773025.1. Classification (NCBI taxonomy): domain Eukaryota; kingdom Metazoa; phylum Chordata; class Mammalia; order Artiodactyla; family Camelidae; genus Camelus; species Camelus bactrianus. The sequence goes on along the minus strand of NC_133575.1, from coordinate 113,352,966 downwards.
TTTTTATTATGTCAGAAAAAATGGTTCTTAAGAGAGAGAGTTGTCATGGGATTAGAGTCCATCTACAGCAAGACGTTTCCATGGCAACAAATCAAACACCATTTCCTCTAACTCCAGTCTCCTGCTTCAGAAGTATGAACTTAGCATTGAATAATTAGAGTGAGACGCAGCAATGTTGTGTAAAGACAAAAAAAGCAGAAGAATCAATCTGGAGGCAGTGAATGATTTTAAAATGGCAGTTAACCCCATCAACGTGACTGTCTGCAGCTCATGCTGGCCGTGACAGGTCCCACGTAGATACTGGGTTTTACAAATTGAAAGCATAATTTTTTTGTCACACACAACCTTTAGGGAAAAAAAAAGCTGAAGCCAAACCATAATTCTCCCCAAATTAATGAAGTCTGAAAGTTATGGATAAGGCCTTAATGGAAATTCAGAGCTGTGTCTGAGTCTGCAGTAGGTAGGAGCATCTGATACTCTAGCCGAATTCTCCTCATGTTTGAGGGATCTGAAAACATACTTGATACCGGTGCGTGGTTAGTGTCCCACAACCAATGAGCTATCTAAATTCATAGGCTCCAATGTCACACTCCTAAAATCTTGGTGGAAAGTTAAACCGGCGCACACAAAGCCACTTAGAACTTAGGGAGATACCCAAGCCTTTCAGTGTCTTGGTTGGCTTGCAGTATCATGATCTGCTTGCATTAAGGGCGCATTGTTCTTCCAGAGAAAATGTATCTCAGGAGCTAATCTGGTCGATGGCATCTGAGCTTCACTGCTGGGCTGCATTTTTCCCCAGATGTTTTCCATTTCTTCCGGAAATGTTTCCTACCCACAGGGAGAGAAGAGAATCCAAGATCTGCATTCGAGCCAGGAAAGCAGGTTGTCTCGCCCAAGTGGTAATGAGTGAACTCATCAACGCAGCACATCGATTCCAACCCAGTCTGTTTCTATAAAGGGTCTCAGGGCTGGGGGCTCGGGATGCTCAACACACTTTGATTCATTCCGAAAACTTTTTCACCCCATTTATAGGTCGCACCCAACTCCCCGTCAGGGATGCCCCCTGCTTCCTGCAGGGCTATGTCGTGCTGCTTCTTCACTGTGTGTAGGCTGGGGGGAGTTTCTGTAGATTCTTTGTATATCCAGAGGAAAGACTGTATGTACTCAGACATCTCAGAAACCACCAACTCTGAGAGAAATGGAAAAAGGCCTTGCTGGGAAATCGGGGGTCTTGATGCAAAGGCAAAACTCAGCTTGTCTTAACACAAAATGGCTTGCATTTTCCTTGTGTTTCTCTATTTCTAGGACTCCTGTGTCCTTACACCTGTATTGTATTGCTGGCTGTGGGCTAGGACGGATGGGAGAGCCCTGGAAACTTACTTGAAAGGGTAGGAAGCAAGGGGGAATCCAGAAGCTGGCTCATTTATTCTTTTTTTTTTTTCATTCTCTCATTTATTGATTTATTCAATGAATATATATTTGCTCTCAGATAGGAAGCACCCAAGGTGTTAACCCAGAGAAGATAATGAGTTGTGGAGCGAGGATGCCCAAGTAGGGCGTGTTAGCCCTCATTTAGAGGGTGATGCGGACTCATCCTCATAGATGAATATTCCTTCCCTCCATGTCTCCTTGGACGCAAGTGCCGGGCTGGCTTGTCCGTGAGATTAGAAGTGAGACGATATGGGAGAGGCATTTCCTAATTTATACAGCAATAAAGACTGGCCCCTCATCCTATACAGGGGAAAAGAGCCCCGGCCAAGTGAGTCCCCAGGGCGGTCTATGCAGGGCCAGATAGCTACTATGGGTAGATTACTGGACAGATAGTAGCACAAAAGAGCACAGACATTCGTTCAAATCCTGGCTTTATGTTTCACTATCTGTGTGATCTGGGGCAAGTTGCTTCCCTTCTCTGGACCTCAGTTGCCACAGTTGTAAAATGGTGTTAATATCTGCCTCACTGGGTTGTTGCCAAGAGCACAGGAGATAACATATTAATGTATCCAGTGCGGGACCTTGCAGCTCGACACGTGTTAATAGAATGCCAGCCAATGAATTGGTTGTCAACTCCCTTTTCTGGTTAGACATTAAAATAACAACGACCCTGAGGAATTTCTGATGAAGAATCCAGGAGAGGTATTAGTTAAAAGCCAGTGTAAGATGGGGAACTTGTAAAAAGGCACTGTGCTAGTACGACACCTTGGCTCTCTAGTACGTTTCGTGGCTTAGAATGTTAAGATAAACATGATTCCCGCATTCCCTTTTCGACTGATTTTATTGCATGAAATCTCTTACATGCAAATTGGTAGATACTTTAAAAAATGGAGAAGCCATTCACTTAGGTGCTTGACCTCATGCATTTTGAACGGCCTCATGATTTCTTTTATTCCAGGACAACTTAAAAGCCATCTCTATGTTAATGGTGCGATAGTGACTCTAGGTCTATTCTAATGTCTTTAATAATAGTTGGCAGTTAGAAAGGTGACAAATGCAAGTGTCCCCAGATGTATTGTGTGTCGCGGGTCTTGCCAAGGAAATGTTGACAACGGTTGCCTTTTCATCGAATGGCGCAGGGGTCAATGACTCCGTCAGGGAGGAGGGGCATGCTTCTGGAAAACACGCTGTCCTTTGGGACTATTCGTGAGCGCCAAGGGTCTGAGCGCCTCTTCTCCTGGGTGGCAAGCCACCCTGGTCCTCTGCCACGCCCCGCTCTCAGCACCTAAAGGGCTTGGACACTGCCCTTGACGGACCCTTCTTCCCTCACCTTTTAGGGTCCCAAACTCAGCTATGCTGCCACCTGCTCAGCATCCGGTCAAGAAGGAGAAAAAGGCAAACACCCACACTGCTGCTCCCCACCAGGCGGCTGGAGCAGTTCCAGCTGAGTCACTGCGCTGGGGCACACGGTCTCATTCAGGAGTTCGTCTTACAGCCTCGACGTTGTAGTCTGCACTTGATGTCTGTTTCCCGGTCTGCCTCCCAGCAGAGCAGAAGCACCCATGAGATGTGGCGTGACACGTTTCCAGAAGGGTAGGCTGCCACGGAGTAGGAAGGTGACAGCAGACAGGGTGGGTGGAGACTCATAACTCGCAGAAGCTCGTACTTCAGTACAACACAGGAAATAGCTCCCTCCACCCTCAGAAGCCGCTTCTTTGGAGTACGGTGACGTGGCTCGGAGGCCCCTGTAGAGAACACCTAGGGCCCGCATTTGGGAGGGGGGTACCTGCTACCACCTTCCCAGCAAGATCAGCAAGCTGCCACGGGGGCCAGAAGGGAGTGGGTAGAAGAACGTGGGGCTTGGCCACCCCCATGGACAGGGCGTTTTCATAAGATGCTGGAAACTGGGGAGTGAGTTCCAGATCTGTCTCTAACACACTATGTAACCACGGGTCAGTCCCTGCTCATGGACCACACGGTCTGTCAGAAAGCCTTTGTGGTTGGTAGGAGTCCACTGCTAATTGCTGCCCTCTGGCTATACTTGCTGTTACGGGTTGTATTGTGTTCCCCATCAATTCATATGTTGGAGTCCTAATGCCCAATATTTCGGACTATGACCTCATTTGGAAATAGAGTCTTTGTAGATGTGATCTAGTTTAGATGGAGTCATTCAGGAGGGCCCTAACCCAGGATGACTGGTGTCCCTACAAAAAGGGGACTTAGGAAACAGAGATAGGTTTGCAGATGGGAAGAATGCCATGTGAGGTGCAGATGAAGGCACAGGTCAGGATGCTCCCCATCGACACCTTGACCTTAGACTTCACGCATCCAGAACCGAGACAATACATCTCTGTTGTTTAAGCCACCTAATTTGTGGCGCTTTGTTATAACAGTCCCAAGAAATAAATCCTGCACAGCCTGCCGTATGGTCCAGATGATCTCCAGCGCTCGTGCCGCTTCTGGAAATCAGGCTCCCCTCCGAGGGCACGTGCTGCCCCCGTCTCCTGAGGGGCCCAGCACAGGGCCGTGTTCATTGGTCCAGCGGGTTGAATTCAGTTGTATCCCAGTCACTGCCCGGGGTTCTTGGGGTTGGCAGCTGTGTCTGCTGTGGCGATGCCCAGAGATGTCACACATTCTGGCAGCAGGGGTGATCCCAGGGCCGCCCGCTGTCACGGAGTCACCAGGAGCTGGGCGGTCTCGGATAGGGCTTGGGGCAGACCCCCGTTTGCTCTTCATGCTTCTCTGGCTCTCAGAGCTGTGGGCCCTGCCGAGAGGGAGCTGGGCCACAGGTGCTCACTAGGTGTTGGGGACCAGGGCTCGAGCAGCCCTCACAGCCTCGGGGCCTTTGAGCGAGTCCTCCGCGGCTGGGCAGGCAGGGACGGAACAAGGCCTATGTGCAGGCCTCGGCCCGCCATGGAGCGGCCCTCCCCGAGGAGGCTGGGCCAGGCCCCCCAATGGGGAGGCTGTGGGCCTTGGAGTTAGACGTCCCCAGGGTTGTCCATTTGTTCACTCACGGGACTCTGCCCTGGGGGCCTGGGCTGGGCTGGGCCCCTCGGCTCTGTGGATTCCGAGCGATGGAAAGCGCTGCCTGCTCTCAGCCAGCAAGTCCAGAAAGTGCCCAGTGGAGTGTCCTGAGCCGTTAGCTGTTCCCTGAAGGGCGTTTGCATGTGCCTGTGGGGGCGGGGTAGACCGCACACAAAGAGTGCTGCAGCTCCTGGCAGCAGGTGTCCAGTCTCCACTGCTTGTTACCCGTCTCCCCGCTCACCCCGCCGTGGGTCCTGAAGGCGTCGTCTCTGCACGGCGGGCATGCTCATCCAGGGTCCAGATGCTGCCTCAGGGCCTTTCTCCACACCGCACTCTGGGCTGGGCCTCCCGTCATTCAGAACTGGAGGGTGACACGAATCCCTCTTACTGTTCCCGAGGGGCTGGGTCACTAGGTCGCCCACTCGCCTAAACCAGTCATGGCTCCTGCTGGGTGATGTTCCAGGATATCAGGCCATGGACCCCTGGCTCTGGCTTAGCCACCAGAAACGCTTCCAACCTGCAGGGTTGGGGTTTGTGGGGCGTGGGCTGAAGAGGTGGCTGCGGAGAGTGTGATGAGGCCCGGCTGCTCCCCACTGCTCAGCCCCCAGCAGAAGAGTCAACCAGAAAGATGATCTCGTCGAATAAAAGAGAACTAGAGTCCCTGCGTTACTCAGACGGCTGTCTGTATGATTTGGGGTAATGAAAGCAGTAATGATTAGATTGCTCAAATAATAAAACCCGGGAAGCGTGGTGCATCTGGGTGGACCGGATGGGAGCATCAGGCCTGGCAGCAGGGACCCCGAGCAGAAAGCTGCGGCGTGGGGGGAGCTGCTGAGCCGGGTGGAGAGGCCTCCTCCTCCTGGGGGCTCACCCCGCTTCTGCCCTCTCTTGGGAGACCTCGCTGCTTCACTTATGTCTTCTTAAAGCACACAAAACAAGTCAGGGGCTCTTGGCAACCACGTCCTGATGGGCATCCGTCTTGGCACAACCTGAGGATGGCCTTCAGAGCTGTGAGGACACCGGGTAAGGGGCAGCTAAGGTCAGCAGCTGGCCTCGTTGCTGGGCTGAGCCTCAGACAGGCCCTATCTTGGTCTGTGCCTTTCCCAGCCACGGTGGCCTCCTGCCAAGCCAGAGAGCCCACTGCTGGTGGGGGGGCCCTTCTGCAGAGCCCGAGCTGGGATCCGACCACATTCTGCTATGGCTGCCTGCGCTTCCCTGCCTCCAGACCTTTCCTCACAGAGTGCTTTCTGACCGGACCGGACCGCCCTGGCCCTTCTTCCTGCTTTCCATCAGGATCTAACTGGTCTAAAATGTCGCCAGTGACACTTCTTCTGGAAGCCACTATCTCTCCCCAGCTCCCTGCCCTGTCTCATTGAATTTCTCCCTGCATTTTTGGAACTCTTTTTAAGAACTCAGCAAGTCTTTCTGAACATTTGTGACTCTGCCCTGGGCCCATCTCTTTCCCTAGACTGAGCTGCTTGGGGACAGACACCCTGCCTCCTTGTCTCTGGAATTCTCCAGGGGCAGGCGTGCCACTGAGAAAGTGTGCCAACTTGGACTTTTTGAGCTTGATAACCCCATCCCAGGCTCACTGCGGTGGGCAGGGTTGTGGGCCTTGCTGGTCTTGAAGCTCTTGGCAAGATGCCTATGCACTGGAGGTGGGTGTGCCTGGTCAAAGGGCTTGGCAATTTCTCCATTCCGCGTGTATAATTTTTAGAAAGCAATTTATCATGATTTGTAATTGATTAATGTAGAATGCCCTTTCAATCTGTGAAGCGAAATTGCTATAAATAATTCACTAGATTCTCCGTTTGACTGAGTATGTAAATTGTTAAAGCAGTGATTCCAGAGCAGAATGGCAAAAACCTCCTGGTTGAAATTCTCTGAATGAGAGTTGTCAGTGTTGATCAGAGTGTGGTCAGACTGGCCCACTGGAATGTTCCAGGGAGTGTGCGAATTGGAACAATTCCCCTCAGGGTTGCTTTGCGTGTCATTCGCTGACTGACAGGCTCCCTCTTTCCTATCTTCATTCATTTTTTTTTTCATCCACTATGTGTATGCCGAGCTCTGAGTCTAAGCCAGGCCACCCTGTCCTTTGAAATCCTGCTTCCGCTCAGTCAGGGTACGGAATGGGATTTGGTCACCCCAGTTCTTGAAACCATCCCTGGTAAAGACGAAGTTCTCTATTCGAAAGTGCAGCATTATCTGTAAAAGCAATAGATGGAAGCTACTTGAATAGGATTTCTGGCATCACTCAGGACCCATCACTGATGCGGCAATTAAAACAGCTGACTATGAAGACAACGTCGGAGCATGTAAAATGCTTATGATGGGTGGGGGAAAAATGCCTTCTACAAAGCAGGACTGTCTAGCCAACACTCTAGCCATGTAAAACGGAGTGCCTGTGAGCAGGGGCTGGAAAGGGGTTCCTCAAAATGAAAGTAATGGCTTTGTTGTGGGGGGAGTGGTGGTGAGTCCTTCTGTGTTCCTAACTCCATGTGATGTGGCTTGATTGATTTTATGCATTCACTTAAAGGGAAACAAAGCCCAGTGTCCGAAGTCAAGGCGATGTGCCGCAGTTTTGGTCGGCTGCCAGCAGGTGGAGATGGCCCGCTGTCTGTTCTCCGGCAGTCACGCAGTCAGCGGAGAAGGCTTGGTTTCAGCCTGAAGGTCCTGCAGATTCTCTGCATTTTTATTTGAATAGCTAACCATGACTGCTCCAGCACCCGATGAGCCCTGAAAGTTATTTCTGATCCTGTTATTTGGCTTCCAGGGAGCAGATCCAGGTTTTAGAGGGCCCGAAGCTTATATAATTTGAGGGACCTCTTTGAGATAAAGAATTCCAAATCACAAGTATAAGATCAGCGGCAGAGCATTGGAAGGGGGTCCCTGCAAATAAGGACCATTTCGCTGAATCTTAATTAGCTCTCCAGTCAGTCCACTGCAGATTGCTAGCTTGTCCCCAGTCCATCGGGCCTGAGGAGTGAGGGCACTGCCCATGGGGAGACCGCAAGCTCCTTGAGAGAGGGAGCCTGTCTTCAGCCCCATCGGGCGTTGGTAGAAGGTCACTGTCTTTCTTCTTAGTAGTATGGTGCTTAGTGTCTGATAGGCACTCAGGGACTGGAGGTTGTATGAAAAGAAGCAGAAACGGGGCCTAGGAGGAAGTCTGGAACTGAGAGCCAGTTTAGGGGAAAGGGAAACTTGAAAAGTCTTCTGTGGACATGAGCTGGCTGGATGGCAGTGGCCAGAGGGGCTGCTCTGGGGGCTGAGTCTTTTCCTTCCTACCCAGCAGCTACGTGGTGCAGCTCATGTCTGGGTCCCGGGAGGTCTGCATTATGCTCTCTTACTTAGGTATAGAGAGCTGAACAGCTGGAGGAGGCCTTCAGCATGAAATCAGTAGAGGCAGCATTTCCTTTAAATTCTCCTACAGGCAAATAGTTGTATCTGTGATTCACCTCCATTTCCCTGTCTCATTTCCTTCCTGCATTTTATATACAAGTAGGTCCCAGTCTTCCATAATTTATACAAGGATTCCAGTGGTTGGCTTCTGTTCTTCCTTTCCTGTCCATAACACTGGTCATCCCTTGTTGTAGCCGTGGCATCTTTCTCTGGCATCATATCACTGCTTGTTCTGCTCTATGATGAGTCAACCAGCATTGGTGTCTGCTTCTTTTAATTTTTATAACTCATCGCTAAGGATAGCTGGCTATACACTGAATAGGCTTCCCCACTGTCTTGCCTTCCCCACTATATTATTTTGATTAGGCTAGGCTGCAGTAACAAAGAAACCCACACGTCTAATGGCTGAACACCGCAGAAGTTTATTTCTTGCTTGTGTAACAATCCAGGATGGTCCCAGATAGGCAGGGAGCTCTGTTCCACATAGTCATTAAGGCTCCAGGCTGAAGGAGGCTCTGCCTTCTTTAGCATCTGGTTTTCAGTGTCACCGGGGTTATCTCCAACTTAATCAGGCAGAAGGAGGAAGGCACAGAAGAGTGCATGTTGGGGAGTTTTAATAGGCAAAGCTTACAATTGGTATACCTTGCTTCTGCTCAAATCCCACTGGCTAACTCTCAATCACATGGCCACATACAATTGCAAGAGAGGCTGGGAAATTAGTCTTCTTGTGTATTTATGAAGAAGAGGAAATAGATTCTGGTGAACAGGCAGCAGTCTCTGCCACACCACGTACAGACCCAGCAGATAAACACTGAGCAAGCTAGGTTCCTTCCAGACATTAATTTTAAGATACTGGAGTAAAGATGTCTTGAATTCTCTCAGAATCCCAATTGGAAAAAAAAATGAGAAACAAAGGTGAAAACCCAATTTTTGTTGGAATGGAAACACCTATAATCATGAGCCACAGATGTAAGATGGGATGTCACGTGCAGTGAACACTGGAATGAAGTGATCGGGGATGCCCGCAGAGGAGAAATGCCTTTCAGTAAATTCTCCAAAGCAGATAGTCTACTCTGAGGACAAATCCAATAGTCCTTTACTTGGAACAATAAGATCTGGGCACATGTTTGGTTGCAGGATGCTTCTGAGCCCTGTTGGGTACTTTAAAATGGCAGGGAAAGCAGGAGTGAGTGAGAAAACTCACAGATACTCCATCTTTTAAATGTGCAGCATGTGGAGGAAAACTTGTGGGTGTTCAGCAACTCTGTAGCAGCCATTTTTTTGGTGTGAACGAAAAAGAAATAATGGTTAAGCCACCTGTCAGTCACCCAGTCTTTTCACGTACACAGAAAAATGCACAACGCACCGCACCCCGCCAATCTTCTCCCACAAGATGGTGAATCATAAAGACTTTTACTGGGAACCGGCATTTTCTGCTGACCCAGAACATTGCCCGGGCCCCTCCTCCACACTATTCCTTTTAAATATCTGGTCTAAGAAAATTTCTGCTTATTCAAGGCTGACTAATAATGAAAAAGGAACCAGGAGATCTGTACAAGAGTATCACCAAATGGTGAGAAATTACAGGACAAAAAGGCAAACTACGCCTACACAATACGGGCATTTTGACGTGGAGCTGATGAAAATCATGAATAAATATTTGTCTAAGAATTCAAATAACAACAAAAAGTCCTTTATGAATTACAAGCTCAGTGCCGAGGCATAAGGAGTCAAGAAAGGCTGCAGAAGGAGATTAAAAGTGAGCTGGCCGTGTCTGTCACACAAAGTGGAAAGGAAAACCAAAATCATCACAGAAATGATGACTACCTTGCAAACAGGAGTAACTGATGACGCAGTGTCATCGTACCGTTAGCTAATGTAGTAGTAAACACTGATGGCGACAGAAATATGGATGACAGCTTTGAGACAATTGAGCAAAATGAAATAGATAAATTTTAAAGTGATTAGAGGAAAATTGTAGATGTGGAAGACAGGCAAAGGGGAGACCATGTAAGTGTAAATGTTTTCTTCTTGAAGAAAAAAGTTTGAAAAAATTAGAAAATATTCCAATATATACTTTTTAAATCTTTCCTGATATTAAAGAAGATTTGAGCCTAAAGAGTGACAGGACACAGTGTATCTTAAGGGGAAAAAAAAGTATTAGCATAGGACCATAGTCTAGTAAAATTTCCTGAATTAAAAGATAAAGGAAAAAAACCTGTGGGTACCCAAATGATCAAACTACCTATAACAATTAAAAAAAAAAAAAAACAACAACAAAGGTTGGCTTCAGACTTCCCCTATTGAACATTACAAGACAGTGAAGGAATGCTTATAAAGTCTTCAGGAAAAGACAATATGACCCAATAACTTTTACCTAGCTAAATTACCTTTGAATTATCCTGGCAACAGACAAATGTTTCCAAATATGCAAGAACTCAGGGAGTATTGTTCCCATGAACACTTTTTTTTTTGGTATCTTTTTTTTTTTTTTTACATTTTTTACCAGGGGGGTGGAGGGTGGGAAGGGATAGACTGGGATTTCAAAATTGTAGAATAGATAAACAAGATTACCATGAACACTTTTTTGAAGAAGCTACTAGAAGATGAAGTTGAACCCAAAAAATGAATGGGAAAACCTGCGGCAAAAATAAATGTAAAACTGTGGATAAAGGTTAAAACGATCATGGGAATTACCGTTAAAGACAAAATGTTATTACAGTCAAACATGAGAATGGAGAAACACTGCAATAACAGACGTTAGGGGGTGAACGGGGAGAGAAAGGGAGACTGCGCATGTAAGTTGACTTTCTTATTTTTCTTAGTAGAGATCAAAAAATGTTTTTAAGGGTGGCAGTTAAAGTTTAAAAGGTATAAACATATTTAAATGTATAAAGTTAATCACTAAAAGAACTAGAAGAATTAAGATGAATAGCATACCCTACAAAACTGAGATGGAGGGAAGGGGAAGTAGGGGTATATTCATTCAGTTTATTACTGTTCTTGAAGAGTCAATAGATACTAGCTAAATAGAGGATTACACATAATATGTAAAATGATTATTACAGAGACATTCATTAGGTGTAAAAAGAGACTACACCTTTGAACAGGAAACACAATACAAAGCAAAGCAGAAATTCAAAGTTTTAAAAGTTGTAACACTCATTCTAAGCATATATACCATTTTAATAGACAGAAAAAGTGACTCATTGAATTGACAGAGCAAAATACAATTAAGTACTAACTATATGATACTTACCTAAATGAAATGACTCAGAAAAATCAAAAGCAAAAGAATGGGCAAAGACATATAAGACAAATGGAAATACAAGGAAAGCAGACATCTGAAAGTTGCTATCAGACAAGGTTGAATTCAAGGAAAAATGAGACAAAGAAGGGCAGGGTACAATACATAATGTAAGTCTAAGAGCAGTGACTATCTATGCACCAAGTAACAGGACATCAGAAGTTACAAGACAAATGTAGAGGAATACACAGAGAAGCAGAAACACATGCAGAGTAGGAGTTTTAAATTTAGCTCCATTATTCCATGGTAAATAAAAAATAAGTAATTGTAGAGGACTTGACCAAATTAATAAGATAAATTATTAAACTCAGGTTTTAAATCTACCTTTTTATTAGCTAATCAGTAAGGTAGATTTGTTCTATATTCTTAAATTAGATAATATATCATTTTTTTCAAGGGCCCATGGACTAATCACAAAAACTGTTTATCTATTGAGAGTTCAGAGGAAGCATTGATACCAAAACTTTAAAAAGATGCTAGATTGTCTGCTGTCAACTTGGCATCACTCTCATCCCTTGAAGGAAAAAAAAAAAAGGAGCCCATTTCTCAGAATCAGCTGCCCTGTAAATGTTCTGGGGTGGAGTTGGCCAAGTGAGAGAAATTCTCATGAGATTTAGGGGAGAGAAGGGAAGCAGAGATCATTTGTCTCTCGATATAGTGCAATCAGACGTAGGGACAGATGGGAGGTTCGTGGCGGCTTCTTGTGGATGGCTTGTGGATGGCTTGAGAACCACTGCTTTGTTGCTGCAGTATGAAAGTTTTCTCAGAGGCTCTTGAGAATTTCAACAGTTTCCAAGTAAGAATTTGAGGATCCCTCACTCCCATGCATCACACTTCAACCTTTAGTGTCTGCTTCGTGGACCTTCCTATAGCAACTTTTACTGCTGACCTTCATCACCAGCTTTCCCCAAATTTAAATAAGCCCAGATTTCTGTTTTGATTCAAGTAATTTAAATTAATCATTAGTCAAATTTATCAATCTTTTGCATAATGGATAGTTGTTGTTGGCCTACCTAGAATTAATTTTTGCATCATCCTGTAATAGGCCCTAATTTTCACTTGGACCCCACCCTTACCCCCTTGCAGTATTATTGCAATAATAATTCATGTAATCCAAATAATTCAAAATTAAAACAAGCTCAGATCTCTAAAGTAACAATTCTAGGATACTTAAGTGGCTCTGTTTTTCTGTGTGAGCCCAGATTGATAAACACAAAAGAAAGTTAAAGCCAGTTTCTCATGTGAATATAGCTATAAAAATTATAAATAAAATATTAACAAGTAGAATTATTAATGTTGGCAGATGTTATACCTGGAATACCTAAGAAAAACATTGCAAAACTATTAAAAAGTAAAAACACATAGTAAGATAGCTGGGTATAAAATTAATAGACAAATATTGACAGCTTTTCTTTATTCAAAAAACAACCAGATTGAAAATATAGAAAATACAGCATGAAGGTCAGCAAACTTTCTTCTGTAAATGGCAGCTAATAAGTATTTTGGGCTTTGCAGGTCATATGGTCTGTTATAACTGCCATTTCTGCCACTGTAGCACCAAGGCAGCCATAGACAACATGCAAATGAATGGCTATTTAAACTTTACTATAAAACTATTTGCAAAAACAGCCAGTGGACTGGATTTAGCCTGCAGGCCATAGTTTGCCTGTCCCTGATACGGAACAAGGGTATAGAGGGCCACATTGAAAATAGTCCAAAAAAGGATGTTAAAAAAACAAGAATAAACTTAACAAGAAATATGCAGTATTTACATGAGGGAAACTGTCGAGGGACATGGCAGAAGATTGGAATATATGGAAAGACACATCCTGGTTTTGTATAGAATGACTCAATAATACAAAAATGTCAAATCATCCTACGTTAACAGATTCAATGCAACTTCTGATGCAGAAAATTGATTTAAATAAATAATACCTTTCATATTTAATAGGGTTTTAGAAAAAAACTAGACACAGGAAATCAGTGAGATAAACCTGTCCCTCTTCTGCTAAAAGCCCCCAGTCACTGTCCATCTTACTCAGAGCCAGAGTCCTCACAGTAACCTGCAAGGCTGCATGGTCTGCCGCCTGCCCCCACTCATCTCCTGCTCCCCTCCGCTTCCTCACTCTCCTCTCGCCACACTTGCCTCTTCATTCTCCTCCGGTAGCTCTCAGCTCAAGGCCTTGCTGTTCCCGCAGCCTGTAAAGCTTTTCTCCCAGATGTCTGTGTGGCTCACTCCTTCACCTCCTTTAAGCTTTCACTCAAATGTTACCTTCTTGGTAAAGCCTTCCATGTCCACTCTCTTTGAAATTGCCACCCTCCAGTCCCACAATCCCTACCTTTATTACCCTGATTTATTTCTCTCCTTGGCTCTTACCATCATCAGACTTGATGTGTTGCTAATTCTTTGTTTACTGTAGTCTGTTTCCTCCCGCTAGATAGCACTGCTCTGTCCTCAGTGCCTAGAACAGTGCTTGGCCCACAACAGGAACTCAGTGAATCTTTATAGAATGAAAGAATATGAACAGACAGTTCATAGTTCATAGGAATGCAAATGGATTTTACCTTTGAATGTGTATATAGAGCTGTTTCATGGTTTCTAATGGTGCCATGGATTTCCAGTGTGTAGATGTACTGGAGTTTATTTAACTGGTGCCCTACTGAGGAACACTTATGTTGTTTCCAGTAGTGTGCTGCGATAGATACTGCTGCATTTGTGGGAAAAGGATAATCTTTTCAACAAATGTTGGAACAACTGGGTATTTACATGCCAAAAACCTGAACCTTTACCACTACCTCACCATAATCAGAAATTAACTTGAAATGAACCACAGACCTAAGTTTCAATCCTAAAACTGTAAAACTTCTAGAAGAAAATACAGGAGGAAATATTTGTGATCTTGGCTTAGGAAAAAAAAAAATCAGACATGACACCAAAAGCACAAACCATAGAAGAACCGAATATAAGCTGGACTTTGTCAAAATTAAAGATTTCAGCTCTTCAGAAGACACTGTTAAAAGAAAGTATTTGCAAAGCACATATCTCACAAAGGCCTTATATCCAGAATACGTACAGCGCTCTCAAAAGTGTGTAGAAAGAAAGCAAACAACCCTCTCCAGGCAGCCTAGTACCTTAAGGGGTGGCAGCCTGTGTTCTCCCAGAGGCCTGCTGCAGTTGTGTCATTCATTCATGCAGCAAATGTTTGTTGAGTATCTATTCTGGGCCAGACTTTATTCAGACACGGGGGATACAGCAGTACACAGAACAGTCATGGAACACTCAGTCTTGTGGGAGGAGATGGGCAAAAACAAACGAACAGATTGATACAGCATAATTGTAATCTACCTAGACTTACGTCTTCCAGATAATTACACCAAGCAAAGCAAAATTCAAACACCTTGAATTTAGAGTACAACATATGAATCTAATGTGTTTAAAAAACGTATGTGTCAAATGGCCTATGCACATCCTTATTTTGCCAGATTTCTTCCACACCCTACAATCAGCGATGCATATCAGGTTATAGGATTTGGGGTTTAAAATCTAAATTTGGAACTCTTTAATATAACCTTACATGGTCTTGATGTTTGGCAATGCCATCTTCTAGATCACTCTCAAAAAGATCGAGGTCCGTTCAGTTCGAGCCTCTTTTACTCACCTTGAGCCCAACCTGTCTGTCATTTATGGAGTTGAAACATCTCATTATTTGTCCTATGACTCGTTGAGAGCCAGGAGATTGCCAAGAGAAATCTGCTACCCCAGGGGAAAAATAGATGGTAAGGACCTCTGTTTTTCTGTAGACACTGGCACATGGTACTTGGCTAGGAAAGCCACGTGAGTGTTTAAAGTCTGTAGTTCCAGTAGCACCCAGCTAGCACTTTAAAAAGGTGAAAATGTATTCCAGTCGCCCTGCCACTCCATGCAGGCCTGCTGAGTCTGGGTGCGCAAGAGCAGGAGGGTCTTCCTTCCTTCTGACTTTCATGCCCCCTTGGGGCATGCAGTCTACTGGACACACAGGTATTACGTGAGAAGGTGCTACACTTCAATTAAGACACATGGGCTGAACCCATGTAATCCCTGCAATGGATTATCTGGATAACAGCAAGAGACTGAGAATAAACATTGAGAGAGAAAAAAAATCACTCCAGGGAAGTGGGGAGGGTAGAGCTCAGTGGCAGAGTGTGTGCTTAGCATGCACGAGGTCCTGGGTTTAATTCCCAGTCCCTCCATTAAAAATAAACAAATAAACCTAATTACCTACCCCCTCCCCCTCCCAAAACAAACCCCTCAAAATTTAAAAATTTAAAAAAAGTCATCCAAGGGAAGACTGGGAGTGGACATGCAAAAAGATTTTGAAGACCTCTGGTCGTCAGTGAATACTTACCCCATCCATGGAGCCAGAGTCGCTGTATGATACACAGGGCCGCTTCATTGGACTTGTGCGTCTGTCTGAGTAGGGAACCCACACATCGGACCGGTATGTGGTGCAAGGGAACTGCTTGGTATTAAGATAGCATCTGCTCTCATCACTTCTGTCCCCTCATCCTCCTTTGTGTTTCTTTATAACGTGTCTTACTACCTGCTGTATTGTTGAAGTTTGATTGTTTGTTCATTTATTTATAAATGTCTCCCCTCACTAGGTACTCAGCTCCTTAGGAGCAGGGCCTTTCATTTACTCACTAATGTCCCTCCACTCTTCAGTGTCTAGCACATAGTAAATGCTCAGTAAATATTCTTGAAGGAAGAAAGGATGGATGGAAGGGAGAGAGAGAGAAGGAGGGAGGGAGAGAGTGAAGAAGGTAGGAAGGGATCCTTTTAACTATGAAAACTCTGCCGCCTGTGTACATGTGATGGCCCAGGCTTGGTGGACCAAAGGCCAGAATTTGGCCCACAGAGTTGCCCAGTCCCTGCTTGAGCCACATGCCTTGCCCTCTGCCTGAAGCTCCTCCCTCTGATGCCAGACAGCTACAAGACATGGGGCTCCATTGTGCAGATGAGGAAAACAGATGTCATATCATAAAAGAGGACCCCACTCCTTCTTGAGGTTGCTGTGAGTGACTCCCCAGTGGCTGTGAAGGCAAGAACACCCAACTTTCTAGAAAACTCCCTCTTCCCCATGCTGCATTTCTTCCCTGATTAACTCTCCAATGCTCTGAGTTGGGGCTGCCCCCACCACTGGAGCTCTCAGAAGATGTTGACTGACTAGGTAAATGATGCTATTGATGTGCTTAATTAATACTAATGACTTATCATGAGAATTACAGGTATGTACCCGTGTCTAGGAAGTGTCAGTGACAAGAGAATTAAGGTGTCAGTTCTCATAAAACATGAGCAAAAAACTCCTCAGGGTAATCGGAGACAGTTACCTTCTCTCCCAGCAAGAATGCCCTTGAATCATATTGGCACGTGCTTGTGAATCTTGACTCGCTAGCCTTAGGTTTGGAACGAGCATGGTAATATTAAAATTCCACATTCCGCACCACGATGCAGTTCTCAGTAAGAGGATGACAAGGAGGATGTGGATCCAGGCAAGTGGCCAGAGTGTGTTGAGCAGCTCTGTGAAATGACTGGCAGTGCAACCAGGCATCCGTGGGTAATGTATATCCAGGCGGATGGATGTATAGATTAGCATCCTAGGGTTAATTTCACTCTGCAGATAATTAACATGTCCTTATTTTGGAAATAAATGCTTCTGCAGTTAAAATAAATGTATTTAATTAGTAGAGACATTTAGTTGTGAAGAGGAAAGTTAATGTACGAATGGAATAAATGGTTGTATAAACATTTTCTCTTCCAAACCTAAGTCAGAGGCATCGCCTTCAAGCCATATTTCGGGAGGCAGATCATAAGTTGTGAGACCTCATGATTGTCAGGCTTCTCGGCACATGCCTTGTGCCAAGCTGGAGGCCAAGATGGCCCAATTTGTCTGAGCCTCTGTTCCCAGTCAGTGACCTCCTTCTGGCCTGATTGAAGGTTGAGTCATGTCATGCAGTCAAGGTCAGGTTGCTCTCTCCAGAGCTGCCCTATCTTCCCAATTGCCTGCTAGGCATTTGCACTCAGCTGGCTGCCAAGACCTCCAGTTCTAACTGGTTGGGACAGGCCTCTGCACTCCTGTTGCCCCCAAGCCCCTCCAACCACACAGGCACTCTACGGAGGCTCTTCTATGTTCACTGTTTCTGCTCCTGGCTCTTTAGAAAGCTTGAGTCGCCTCTGACTGGACTCCTGCTTCCCGCAGTCAAGCCTGCCTTCAAATCAAGCCCATCGCCCACAATTCGCCATCATGTCCTTGACATGCAGGCCCGCTCCCCACCCCCTTGCTACTGCCCCAGCTCTGCTCAGTCTGTCTCCTAAGCATCTCCTCAACCATCTGCTCATCCCCCCCCCCCACCGCCGTCCTTGACCATGGTCTCCTCTTTGTCTCTCCGCGCCTGAATCTTGCCTTCATCCGGTCCGTCCTCCACACCGCCCCCCGAGTGTCCTTTCCGATATGCCCCACCCTCGCCAAAACTCTCTCGTAGACTTCTCTCCCCTTCCCCTCTGGATGAAGCCCCCACCTTAGCGTTGAGCCTAATTTCTCCCCCTTGCCCTTCACATATCTCCAGACGAGCTGTGCTCCCCGCTGTAGCCTGCAGGAATTCCCATGCTCTTCAGGGTCAGTGCCTTTGTTCAGGCTATTGCTTCATCCTAGGATGATGAGTTCCTCAGGCTTCTAACCTTGATTTATGGGAGAGGCCACGGATCCGCAAAGGAATCGCTCTTCGCTTTCCTGTCCTTGCCCCACACGAGCAGCGGTCAGCCTGTGGGGCACGTCCTGTGAAGGGCGCTGTGAGTGCGGGCGGAGACCCCCTCCTGAAGCTTTCCTAGGGTTTGGCTTAATAGTTGGGCTTCTTTTCCTCTATACCTGCTCCCAGCCCCCAAGTTCCTAAGGGCACCTCAGGGTGAATATCCCTCAGTTAGGTTTGCTTTCTGAGTTTGCTCTGGGCTGATGGTTTCACTCCAGAGCTCAGGTTCTGGCCCGGTGGTGACAGGAGAATGAGGCAGCTCCGGCCTCCCCACCCCAGCAGCACAGGAACACTGGTTTCCTCGGCTGCTCCCAGGAGAGGCCCTGAGCTCTGCCTCCTCTTTTTCTGTGTGATAGAAATATCCTGAGCCTCCCTGCCGGGGATCCCGCATCACACTCACCCCAGCCATTTGCACACACACACCTGCACACGTGCATGGGGCCGCATGCACGCACAGCCACTCCTCGGCCCTGGTCTGAGCTGGGACCCACTGAGGCGCAGACCACAGAAAGGTCCCGGGGAGGAACAACCGTGCACCTTGCCATCACATCAGATGGGCAAGCAGAGGGCAGGGGCCTTTGACACCCAGCAGAGTCAGAGGCTTGGGCTTTTGAAAAGCATCTTCCTCCCGGTCAGGGGCCCAGCCAGGATGCCTGGATCCAGTGGAATTCATTGATTTTGTAACTATTTACTGAGCTCCAACTATGTACAGGGCACTAGTCAATCTGGGCAATGGCGGTGAGAGTATGAACAAGGCAGACATGATCTTCCATGTTGCTTATGTTCTTGTGGAAATAAGAAACACTCAAGCCCATTGCCAAGTCTTCCTCATAGTGCTCTGAAGTCCACCAACTCCGCTCCCTTCCACTGCTAGTCCATTGGTTCAGGCTCTCCTCATCCTTATTCATTCATTCGCTCATTCATTATGTCAACAGATACTTATTTGGGACCTCCAGGATGCCAGCAATGTGCAAAATGGACAACTTGTGTTTCCTGGAACTTGGAGTCTTGTCGTTCATGGGGGAAACAAAGGTCAGCACGTGACTTCACTAACAGTTTAGATGTTCTCAGTAAAAACTCTGTCCGGGGAACCCTGAGGACCAGGAGGAGGAGGAGAGCAAGATCGGTTCTCCTGGGTCAGTTGATGGCCAGGAAAGGCTTGCCAGGAGCTGAGTCTTGACAGATGAGATACGCTTTAGGTGGGCAGAACAGTGAACTTTCCAGGCTCAGGGAGCAGAGGGGCAAAGGCACAGAGACAGGACACAATCTGGGGTATTCAGGGAACTGCTAGAGCTTCAGTGTGGCTGAACCATAAGGCAGATAACAAGTGGGACCGCAACCATGGAAGAGACTGAGAACTTCCACTGGTTGCCCTGGAGGGGTTTCCGGGAAGGATTGCTGAGTGAGGAAAGCGAGGTGCAGAAAAGCATCCACAGCATGCTCTCGGTTTTGTAAAACAAGGACTGACCACCCCAAATGTATTTACTGGAGTGCGTGCGCGCATGTGTGTCTGTGCGTATGCACGTACATCTGAATGTGACTCTGTGAGCGTGTAGAAAAATATGGAAAACAGCAGTCCAGGATGTTGACATGTGTTATGGAAGATGAGACAGAAGTGAGTGGAGGTGAAA
This sequence comes from Camelus bactrianus, assembly GCF_048773025.1. Taxonomy (NCBI): domain Eukaryota; kingdom Metazoa; phylum Chordata; class Mammalia; order Artiodactyla; family Camelidae; genus Camelus; species Camelus bactrianus. The sequence goes on along the minus strand of NC_133575.1, from coordinate 113,333,391 downwards.
GCAGAAGGAGGAAGGTCATGTGAAAAGGGAAAGCAATTTGAAATGAGTGAACAATGCCATGGACTGACCTACAAATGAATGGACGGGCAGAGCATGGAGTGTAACGGCAGGAATTGCTATGGATCTGGCTTCCTGAGTTCAGTGAACATGGGTCCAGCCTGGGGTGGGAGCCAGCTGGTGCCAACAGCTTAACATGGAAGTGAAGGTCCTTGCCAGAGTCCAGGGACCTGGGGTTTGGGATAAGCTCAGGCTTCATCCAGAAGCCTGAGGACAGCTCAGGCCTATGAGCACTTACCGCTAACCAGCAGGGTCAGTATTGTGTGACAGCTCACATGTGTTTGCATTTGGATCATTTTGGGTTAGAATCCTAGCTTTGTCTGTTATCAGCTGGGTGACCTTGGGAAAGTTACTTAACGCCTCAGTGCATACTTCCATCTCTTCAACTGCGAAATGGAGCTGAAAATAGTACCTCCCTGGTGGGTTGCTGTGATGATTAAATGAGTAAATAAATATTTGTACATCATTTAGGATCGTGCCCAGCACATGGTAACCACTTCATAGACGTTAGCTACTAACAATGGCAGTAATAATCATTTCAGGGTACAAGAATAATTAAAGCTTTACTTCGTAATTAGAAGAAAGGAAAGAAAAATCGTGGTTACCCAATGCCTACCATGTGCCAGGTAGTAATGCTTTTCCTAGTAGAACCTTCAGGACAGTCTCTTGGTAGTCTGTCCACTACACAGTGTGGATGCTGAGGCTCAGTGAGGGGAGGTAACTGGGCTGAAGTCACACAGCCAGACAGTGGCGGTGCTGTGACTGAATCCCAGTGTATCTGCTTCCAAGGCCCTGTCTTGATGAGTTCTTTTTTTAGTGGGGGGGGGGCGGTGAGGGAGGTGATTAGGTTTGTTTGTTTGTTTGTTTATTTATTTATTTCTAGAGGAGGTGCTGGGGAACCAGGACCTCGTGCACGCTAAGCATGCGCTCTACCCCTTGAGCTATACCCTCCCCCTTCCAAGGCCCTGTCTTGATTGACTTTGTCCTTAGACCAATGGTGCCCATAATTCTTAAGCACGGCTCTTTTAAGTCAGGTGAGACCTTCACAGACATAAGGAAACTTGAGCTGGAGGTGAATGTCCAGTGGGGACAGGGTTCCTTCCTGAGGGATTTCTGATGTCCTCTTATACCCTCTTTGGGGTCTTGGACTGAAATTAAAGCTAGAGCTGCTTTCTCCAGCAAAATCCACCCAGGCACACACACACGAGATTGTGCGGACTGTTTCAGGGATCGGTAGCTCTCTTGAAGCCTGTCCATGGACCTGGTTAAAAAATTGCTCTTGCGCGAGGAGGGGAAAGCCTCGTGGCTTCAGAGGTCCCCCACCCCCTCCCCTTGCTGCTTTCTTCTTTCTATTCACCTGTCAGCAACTCAGGCTTTCAGAGCGGGAGACTTTGGTGACCCGATCCCCTTTGGTTTATGGGTATGGAAACTGAGGCCCAGGGAGGGGAAGTTCCTACTGGGGTGCCACAGTCGAATCCCACCGGAGAGGAGAGCGATGGGCACTGCTTGGCGCTCTACAGACTCTTTTACGTGCATGGGCTCGCTTCACCCTCACGAGACTCTGGCTTCCAATCTGGTTCTGCCAATTTGCTACCTATGTGGGTAAATTACTAAGTATTCCCAAGCCTTGTTTTTTTTTCCCTTCCACTGTAACCTGAGGATAATTCCCGGGGCCATTGTGAGGATGGAGGTGCTGTGCCTGTGCCTGGGGCAGGTGGCGGTCTAGAGATGTGACGTCCTGCTCTGTTCCCCTGTGCGTCATGGGATGCTGTGTGGCCACCGACAGAGTGAACATATCCTGGCTCACAGTGGAGGGGGCTCTGGGCATCTGATTTTTGTATGGCAACGGGGATACACACATGTCTGGACACCCACAATTTGCAGGACCTTGGGCAAGGTGTGTGCAGGACGAGGACCCCCTCTTCCAGAGCTATATTCTGACAGCGGAGCAGAAGGCAGTAGTCATCTAGGGGGCACAGAGGGTGCACGTTGTAGAAAGACTCAGGGGAAGAGCTGAGACCCCAACAGAGAGCTTTGGAAATCAGGTTTCAGCCCATCCCCACGTGGAACAGAATGCACGATGGGAAAATCCCAGCAGAATCAACAGTTGTGTGCTCCAGCCAGTAAAGCTGATGGCTAGCCTGACTGTCCTGGAGATGCTGCCTCCCACTGGCCCAGCCTTCCCTGAGCCACAGACTTCAGGTGCCCCACCATCTACTTTGTACTCAGTCCCAAGTCGCCTAATGGCTGATGAGCCCCCTGCCTCGCGGCCACGGGGAAGAGCACAGAACGAGCGGAGTGCGGGATTGTGGCCCAGCGGGATGAGTGTTGCTTGTGGCGGCCGCTGCCACACTAGAGGCCCCTGTGTGTCTCGAGGTGCCTGGAGGGACGCCTTGGTGGAGCAGGGGTGAGGGAGGCTCCGTCTTTCCGGGCTGGGCTACTGTAGGGGTAAGAACACCAACAGCTGAGGAGCTGCGATCAGCTCAGGATGGGGGGTACAGCCTCCCCGGCAACCAGTCCTGAGGCCGCGGGCACCCCCCTGCGCAGTCCTCTGCCCGGGCTCGCCGCGCTACCCTGCGGAGCTGCCGGGTCGGACTCCCTGGCCCTCCGCTCTCGCCTCCGGCCCTGAAGTGAAAGCTCTCCAGGAAAGTAAGCTCCCAGCTCGGGGAGGTCGTTTTAAAATAACCCGCAGAAGTTCTTTGAAGACATTGCTGTTGTGGCAGATAAAGGAAACTCGGGGGCTACTGTGTGCTTGGATTTTTAAAAAGCATCTGACAATGTTCAGCATCTGAGATGAATGGGCGACACGCAGGGTAATGGGAGACGCTGTTGGATGGTATGAGTGTTGAATTAAAAATAGCACTTGGCCCTTTTGTAAGCCTATCTTTGAAGGGTCTCTCCTGTGAAACGCCATCGACGACACCCAGTTTCTCTCAAGCCAGACTCCTCCATGAGCCCATTTATTTATTGCCAGCAGGCTCTCAGCCCCCTCAACCCAGCTGCAGGGCTGGCTCCATAACCCTCACCTTGGAAAGGGAATCCCCAGGCACAGTATTTTGGACTCACAGCTAGGATTCCCCCCGGTGCAGGGCTCCCGTTTCCGGCGGCCCTGTGCCGTCACTGTTGAATGCAATAGCCCTGAGAGCAACGCGATATGATGTCCAGCCCTGGCTTCCAATAAATTATTTCTTACCCAGCACCCTCGCAGGATCTCATTAACACATGGAAATAGATGCTCACGATGGCAGGAACTCCCAAGGGCCAGGATGGAATGGGGGGGGGCGTTGGAAAGACCCCCTCCTATGATTGCACTTTGTCCTCAGGTCTCCCCCATTTGGGAATTATTGCTGTAGCAGAGCAAGGGCTGAGCTGGCAGGCGGAGACCAGGGTTCGAGTTGTGCCCTTGAGCAAACCGCCTCCCTCCTGTAGCCCGTCTCCTGGTCTCTGGTTCCATACCAGGGTTTCTTTCTTCTGCTTCAGAACCAAACAGGTGGGGGCTGGGTGGAAACATGCAGTTCCCTGGGCCCCTCATCAGCCAACTAAAGCAGAATCCCAGGGGGTGGGGCTTGGGGACCCACGTGCCTATCAAACTGTCCAAGGGTTCGTGAGCGTTGTGGAATCTGGGGACCAGTTGGCCCTCGTATCAGTAATGAGGTGGTTTCAACCTTTTGGACAGTGACATCTTTTCAGCAAGAACAGGGGTGAAGACGTCCTCCTGGCGGGGTATGCTGCACCCCCTCGGCTAATGGATACGTGTGACCATAGCAGGATTTCTAGCTACCGGGTGTCCTGGTGCCCCATTGCCTACGAAGTGGCGCTTGGCCGCCCGGCTGGCTGTTGCGTGGGGACAGAGCGCCTACGCTGTGGGCCTCCCCCCACTTCCATCTTTAAAGGCCAACTGTGACCCTTGGTTTCCATGTTGACTTCTACCCATCCTGCACAGAGAAGGGGCTGGTGCTGGTGAGGAGGTTCTCGGAGAGCCATGGAGAGGAGCAGGAAAGGGAGGGAATCAGGAATGAAGGGCGAGGGCTCCACGGGGGGGGGGGGGGCTCTTCTCCTTCACCTCTTTCCCCCGGCGCCTTGCGTGGCACTTGGTGCAGGGTGGGCGCTCGCAGCTCCTGCTCAGTGAGTGACCGCAGACCCCTCGCAGCAAGCGTCGGCCTGGAGCGGACGGCGTCAGGTGCCTAAACGCTCAGGTGAGTTAGTGCACGGCGCAGAGTCTCTGTTAGCTCAGACAACAGAATTAACGAGAAGAGCCAGACAGCAGTTTCAGACGGGGGAGGTCCAGTGCCCCCCGGTGCCTGCGCCGTCTGGCCCCGCGGTCTGCTGCTCAGTGGCCTGGCTGGGTTGGAGTTGTCCGGAGACAACCTTGATTCCTGGACTTGCTGGGGGCAAGTTGTATGCAGACATCAGGCAATTGCAGGCCAGTGTCCTTGGCGGGAGGGACAACCAGGGGACAGAGCTCTCCTCGGAGCTCCCTCTGCACAGCCCCCCGCCTCTGACGGGGGCTGTGAGTACAGCACACAATCGCTCCCTCCGCCATGCATCCACGCACAGACGTACACGTGCACACTCCTCCACACCCTTCCGTATATGCTCCCCTTCTCCACGTATCCAAGCCCTTGCACGCGTGTCCACAGCACCCCTCATTCCTACACTGACATGTCCACACTCATGTGCACTCTCTCACACATTTATATACGACCGCCCCACCCGTGCACTGACACCCCCATATGCACATGCAGCTGCCAGACACAGTCCCGCGTGTTAACGCGGTCCTCACACCCCCACCTCCTGCTCACAGACACACACACAGAGTTCCTGCAGCCACGCATGACACACGTGTCCACAGAGTATCTGGTCGCTCCTGACTCACAGCCTCACACACGTACTCACAACAGCCTCACTCAGAACGCACAACACGTGTTTAAGTAGAGATCTCCTCGCCTACACACTCATGTGCTCACACACACGTGCTCTCCCTCACCTGCACGCACCCCTCCGCATGCACGTACACCCCTCCCCCTCCATTTGTACAGGGGTCCACGCCTGGACATTTCCAGTGCCTCCATCTGGAAACGACCTTTCATCCACACACATTCACACACACACATGCCTCGCCCCCATGCACGTGCATATGTAGACCCCTCACTCATGCACGTACACACACACCTGCACACGGACACACGTAGGTGCATATACACCTCCTCACCCAGTCTCTGTCTCTGTCACACATACACATACAGCACAAACACACAGTTACGTATACACCCGTCACCCATTCTGTCTCATGTAGATGAATCCCTACACACTGTTCACACACACAGGTACCCATGTACTCTCCTCATCCATCCTGTCTCACACGTACACGTGTATGTGTGCACCACTCTCACCCATCCTCTCACACACACACAAGTCCACGTATGCCGTCGTCTCTTTTCTCTCGCACACGTGGGTGCCTGTACACACACGCGCCCCCCTACACATTCTCTCTCCTCTACGCAGGGACCCCTGCGCCATCAGCGCCCAGACCACGCGCTGTCAGACGTTTGAGTTCTTACTGGGCATCAGCTGTTTCTGGGCCTTGTGAAAGCTGCCACATCCTTCTCGATGTTCGTGGGCTCCAGTGAAGCAGCCTGTCCGGGGGCGCCTGCCCGCCTTCCTCTTCCCGGCATTCCGGGTTGCTGGCGGCTACAGGCGCAGGGACGCAGCCTTTGCCGTGTTGGGGGTGGGGTGGTCTGTGGTCTTACCCTCCTCTCCCTGCACCCCACTTCTGCTTAGAGGTTGCAGAGGACCCCGAGTTTCCCCTTCTGCACCTCAGGATGCCAGGAGAGGATGGGTGACTTTTCCTGTTCTTCTATTTCTATTTTTAATTACAACTAACGGGGGACCAGAGTGAAACATTTTAGCAATTTAATCTGAGTGTAAAATCGTGTATTTTCACTTCATTAACTAAAAGGGAAATCAAACGGCTTATCAAAGGTTGAGCTTCACATTTGCATACGGGTCTGGGATTCACGAAGCAGGATTTGTAACAGCTATAAAAGCCCCTCGGCAGTCTCTGGGGGCCACCGGCCGTATCGTTCTGACTGCAGCGTTATAAAATGACATTTGGGCGTGAAGGCGGATGGGCGTGCTTGCCGTAGTCACCTTTGCCTGCTGGCTGGGCCCCCAAAGCCGGGGGCATCGCTTCTCTCTTGAGTCACAGAGAAGCAGGCAGAGGCTACAGCTGTGTATTAGGTATCTATTGCTGCATCACAAAATCACCCCACAACTTAGTGTTTGCTTAAACCAATAAACAATCATTATCTGACTGTCTCTCTGGGTCAGGAGTCTTGGGGGGAGATCTGGGAGCCTCTGGGTCGAGGTCTTTTAAGAAATTGTGGTCATGATGTCTGCAGTCATTTCAAGCTTAGACTAAGGGAGAGGGGACCCTTCCCAGCTCACCCACATGGGCCCCTCCAAATGGCTATGTCCTGGCATGGCAGCTGGCTTCCCCCAGGATGAGCCATCTGAGACCGAGGGAGTATAAATAGGTGAGAAACAGACACCAAGGTGGAAGCTGGAGTCTTCCAGTAATCTAATCTCGGAAGTGACATTCCAACACTTCTGCCAAGTTCTGTTTTGTTAGAAGTGAGTCACTAAGTCCGGCCCAAATTTAGGCCGGGGTTATTGCGCACGGGCATGAACACCAGGAGGTGGGGCCACTGGAAGACCGCCTTGGATAGCACTTACTGCGGTTTGCAAGGGGGCCTTGGAAAAGAAAGTGTCGTCAAAGATGGAGGAGCAGGTGACCCCCTCTTTAGACCTTCTTTCAAACTCTCTCCTTTTTTCTTTCCCTTTAGGACTTCTCTCTTCACCTCCAGAAGCCACTCACAGGGTATCTCATCAGTTTATGATGGGAACAAATGAATCGCTTTTAAAGTTTTGACCTCATTAGAAACTCAGTTGTGCGGGTAGTGTCTGGGGATGCAGTCATGGCAACCACAAGAAGGCTCAGTGGCTCCACATGAGGATGTGGGCAGCAATCCTGAAAAGTGAGCTAGAAGCCCAGGAGAAGGGAGGATTGTGGATGGGCGTGCCATCAAGGCCAGTGGAGAGCCGTTGTTTGGGTTTATGCAGGGAGGGGAGAGCGAACTGGGAGGGAAGTTACCACAAAGAGCGGGTTTGGGATGGAGAGGTGGAGAAGACTTGGGTTATTTTGGTGCAGGCCATAGTATATATTTTCCTCCTTGGCCCCCCTACCCTCTCCAACTTTCTCCAGGGTCACTTAGTAAAGTCCAGCCTTACTCCTCCCAGCATCCTGGAATTGGGGATGTGAGTCTTTTGCAGAAATACTAGGCTGAGATTGGCCTCCGAGTAACCCAGTTTCCTTCCAGTTACAGTTGCTCTGTTTGCATGGTGTGCCTTGAGAACAAGCCTGGATCTTAGTCATCACTCTACACCCATGGTTGGACCCAGTCTTGGCAGAGAGTAGGTATTTATAGAGTGGAGAATGTCTGTGTGGTCCAGCCATTCATTTATATCCAGATATTTCTATGGAACGTCTAGCCTATGCCAGAAACTGTGCTAAGCCATGTAGAGGGGAAACAAATCACACAAAATAGGTCTTGTCCCCTAGAGGTATAAGCTGGTGGAAGGAAGAGCTAAGACATGTGCCCAAATAACAAAAACACAGCACAGTGTAGCAGGTACAAAGGGTCCGGAGGTGCTGTGGAGGCTGAGCTAGGGGCAAGACCGCTTGTGGCCGGGGGAGTGGAGAGTGTGAGCGATTTCCTGGAGGCTGGACTTGGGGATGTCAAGGAAGTGGGATTCAAGGCCAGTGGAAAGACAGACACCAGCAGAAGTATGTGGGAAGCTGGGATCCTCTGTGTGGCTCAGGCTGTGGGTCCATACTCAACTGTGATGAGGGGCCTGGGAGCGGTGGCAGCGTCAGGTTGAACCTCGTTCCAGAAAGCTTTGAAGGCCACCCTTAGGAGCTCAGGGAGTCTTCAGAGGGATGGGACCTGGCAATTCAGGATGAGGGAGAATGCATGACTGGCAGGCTTCAAACCAGGGTTAGTGGGCAAAGGTGACCTTAGGCGAGTGTGGAGAGGACCAGAGCAGAGCTAATGGGAAGGCCAGGTGGCTGGCCAGCTTTTCGTTAGGATGCTGCTGAGGGTGGTACTGGCTGATCTAGCAAATACAGAACCAGCCCTAGAGGAGGTGGGTAAAGCTTCGTAGCACAGCGTGTGCTTAGCACACACGAGGTCCTGGGTTCGATCCTGGGTTCGAGCCCCAGAACCTCCATTTAAAAAAAAAAAGCAGATCTCCAGTGAAAGTTGAATTTCAGAGAAACAGTAAATAAATGTTGAGTACATGTAAGTAGATACCATGCAGTATTTGAAATAAGCGTAACTATGGGACAAATGTAGCCTAAAACTGTATCCTTTGTTCATCTGACATTCAAATTCAGCTGGGCCTGCTGCATGCTTTCCTGCAACCCTAGCTGAGTAACGCTGTCCCCGTGGGAGGCCGAGGTCCCCGCCTCCCCGATACCCCGACATGGAAGCCGTCATGCCTCTTTCTGTGCGGGCCCCGGTGTTAGACCAGCTGAGTTCAAACCCGGTTTCTCCTGCTTATTAGTTGTGTGACCTTGGGAGAGTGACTCAACCTCCCTGAAAACTCATCTAGGAAGTGGGGAGAATGGCTCCGGTCTTGACCACCTACCAGGGTGATGGTGGGGGCCAAATGAGGCAACAGCGTGTGGTAGCGCTTTGAAAGCCACGGGGCATCGTGCGGCTCCGTAACGATCCCTGTGTGGGTTGGATGTGGATTGGAGAAGTAGGCTGAAGAAGATGAATACATTGGCCTCATTAAGCAACCCGCTGGCTGGTATGGGATTTGGGGCTCTAATTAATTCTAAATCTCAAATACTGAGCCGCCGCTTTTCCTTTCTTCTTCCTGAAAGCTGGCGGAGGGCAGGAGCGGGAGCCGACCCGGCGCTGTGCACGCACTGCCGCCTCCGGGGTTGCATCACGTCCCACGGGGCAGCAGGCTCCGACGGCCTTGCCCTCCGCCTCCCTGCGGCCGTCTCAGCCGGGTGCCGCCGGCTAGCCGTGCAACTGTCCCACTGCCGCCCCCGCGCGCGTTGCTGTCCAGCGGCTGCGGGTCGCAGGCCGCGGGGGGGGGGGGGGCGGGGGGACGGGGGGGCGGAGCCCGGGTTCTGAGCACCTCTCTCCGAAGGCGCAGGGCCTCTTCTGCCGGCGGGGCTGTCGCAGAACACAGGCGCCAGGCGGGCGCCAGAGCCGATCCCTGCCCGGCGTTTGAATAGACTTCTACAGAAAGGGCATGTTTATCAGAAAACCGGTAGACGGATGCCAGGTATCGGCGCAGAGCGTGCGTGTATAACTGTGATTCTCCTCAAAAGCTTGACAGCGAAGCCAGGGCAACGTGAAAGACAGACCGAAGGCAAATTATTGCAATTCAAATCCCTTTTATTGCTTGAGATGTAGCCACAGCAGCCACAGCAAAACCAACTCCAAAAAAAAAAAAAAAGAAAGAAAGAAAGAAACACACACACACACACACACACACACACACACAAAACCCAATCCTGCCACAAGGAGCACAGAACTCCACAGCCTGTGGCAGATGCAAAGGTTCCCTGAATTGAAATGCTCGGAGTCTAAACCTGCCCCCACGTGGGTGGGTGGCTGTGTGTGTGGAGGGAGGGGCCGTTTGTTTCGTGCATTAAATTCCAGAAGGGGTTTTTCTTCTGTTGGCAGTATGGTGGCTGTCCCTGCTCTTTAAAGGAATGTCGGGGTCTGGTGTGGCCTGAATTGTGTCCCCCTCAAACTCATGCATTGGCGTTCTGATCCCCAGGACCTCAGATCATGACAGTATTTGGAGAACAGGGGTCTCTAACAGAGGTGATTACGATCGAGTGAGGTCACTAGGCGGGGCCCTCACCCAATCTGACTGGTGTCATTTTAAGAAGAGATTAGGATACATATACACACCAAGGTGTGACAGACACACGTGAGGACAGAGAGAGAAGGCAGCCCTGTGTAAGTTGAGGAGAGAGTCCCAAGGAGAAACCAAACCTGCCAGAACCTTGACCTTGGACTTCTAGCTTCCAGAACTGTGAGAAGATAGATGTCTCTTGTTTAAGCCCCCCAGTCTGCTGGACTTGGCTGCGGTGGCCCTAGCCGCCTAACACAGGGCCCCAGGGAGCCTGGGGCAGCCCCGCCGGGCTCTTTCTAGTAGAGTTAGATGGCCACACAGTGGTTCAGGCCTTGCAGGGCTTCGCTGCTCAAGCCTTTGCCCCTGTGCCAAGCAGCAGCAAAAACCACTGGACGAAGGCAAGGCATCTTCTTGGAACAAAAACCATAGTTAGAAATTCCAAGGGAAATAGTTTAAATTTAAACACCCTTGGGTGGATTTTGGAACAGAATGCCAAAATTTCACGGGAATATTTAAGATGTGGCAAGTTACCTTAAACAAAGTTGCCTCTTGCTTCCAGAAAGGTATTAAGACTGGAATCATGGAGCAAAGCTTGTAAGCCAAGGTTAGGTGATGGGGATCTAATGAAAGGTTTTATCATGGAATCCGGCCTGAGTTATGTTCTGCCTGACTTCAGTTATGTACCTGCTTCTTAGACAAGATTGAAGCAAGACACCAGTCATTTAAAATGCCCAACTCCTATCTGAGATCAGGAATGGCAGAGGTGGGTGTGAGGGCGGGAGAAGGGGTGGGCAGAATGTTCTGGGGCTCATTTGTTTGATTGGATTTCCTGTTGGTATCTGTGATGGCTAATTTTATACGTCAACCACGCTGGGCTAAAGGAGTCTCAGTGAGGGAGCAAAACATGATTTCTGGGTGTGTCCATGAGGGCGTCTCTGGAAGACATTAGCATTTGAATCAGTAGACAGAGGAAGAACAGCTCACCCTGAGCAATGCAGATGAGCACCATCCAGTCCACTGAGGGCCGGCACAAAGCAAAAAGGCAGGGGAAATGTGGGTTCATCCTGTCTGCTTGAGCTAGGACATCCACTGTTTCCTGCCATTGGATGGAGGTGATCCTGGTTCTCAGGCTTTTGGACTCAGACCATGACTTATTCCATCAGTCCCCTGATCCTCAGGCCCTTTGGACTCAGACTGAATTACACCACCAGCTTTCCTGGGTCTCCAGCTTGCAGATAGCAGATCGTGGGACTTCTTGGCCTCCGTGACCATTATATATTCTGTTTCTGCAGAGAACTCTGACTCATACAGTGCCCATGGTTGTAGAAGATGGTAAGTTACAGCAGAGAATGTGGCAAAGATGGACTGGCTCCTCATCAATCCTGCTTCCTCTCCCTGGCCACACAGGAGGATTACATTTCCCAGCCACCTTTGTGGTCACATTGGAGCATGTGACCACATTCTGGCTAATAGAATGTGGGCAGAAGCGACAGTGTGCCATTTCTAAGCCTGGCCATAAAATCTCCTGCACAACTGTCCATGCTCTCTCCCTTCCCCTTCTTGAGAGACCATGGAGTCTATATGTTGAAGGCTGCAGCATCGCTAGATGGAAGTAACCTGGATCCCTGGATCATCATCTGGAAAAGAGCCACCGATGAGAGCTGCCCCATCTGCATTAGCTCTTGATGTGAATGAGAAATAAATCTTTATTGTGTTAAGCAGCTGAGATTCAGGGCTTGTATGTCACAGCAGCTCGTGCTACCTGTCCTGACCAATACAGGAACAGAGACCTTGACGATTCATCAAATAATTATTGAACGTCCATGCTAGGTTCTCACGTACCATGCTAGGTTCTAGAAATGTAGGAATGAGCACATCAGACATGGTCAGTCCCTACACTCAGAACCTCCAGTTGCACGAATGCACAAATATAAGTAAAATTGCAACTGGTGGTAAGGGGTAAAAAAGAAAGGTGCATGGCATGGTGAGAATGTATAATAAGGGGGTCTGACCTATTCTCTGGGGGAGGGGATTACGGATGGCAGTGACAGCCGAGCTGTCTGAAGGCCGAGTAGGCATCAGCTAGGTAAGGAAGCGGGGAGAGCTTTCCAGGCAGAGAGAGCAAGCAGCCTGAGTGTTAAACTGAAAGGAGGCCAGAGGGGTTGATTCTCTGGTAATTTTTAGCTGTAGTAACCTGCTCATTAGTCAAAAACTTGCTCATTTGCTTCTTTTAATAGCATCCCTTCCTCATCATTAGGGCCAAGCTGCAGAAATGGCTTCACCCGCATTTGTTATTTACCAGAGATTCTAAGATAGGGAGAAACACAAATGTGGTGCGAGGGGACTTTCTGAAGGTGTCCCTTGGCATAATCAGGGTTCCATTTTAATGATAAACAGGAACTTCTCATTTGGAGCTATTGTAGTTTATCATATCAGAGCATACCCAAGGATTATTGACACTAAAATCCCCAACCATGTGTCACAGTCGGCTTGGGGACCCCTTAATCCGTGGGATATTGACAGCATCGACCATAACGACTTCTTTGGACGGGAAATAAAATAACTACATGATATTGCTGCAGCACAGTAAAAATGGAAGCTGTAAACCCGACAGTGCGAAATAGTTTATTTTCTTTTTTATACAACAGATGTTGTTTGACCTAGAAGAAGGAATAGTATTATAGAAATTGTTATCAGTCTGAAGGAAAAAAAGATGTCTAAAAGTAAAATACAAATAGCAGCTGCTTGAATTGTCTTCCTAATATATCAGAGTTTGACAGCTCTTACTTTTTCATTTGAGTTGGGATTCGCAAGGAGGCATTTGAATGAGAAGATTGTCTCAGGAGGGCATCCACGTGTATGGCATGTGGCCCTTTCTGGCACCAAGAGGCCTCATGGTCTCAAGACATATCTGAAGGTCTGGCATTAGACCCTGGGACCAAAAGAAATCCCGTATCTGTGGACTGGGGGCTCTCAAGAGCCCCCATCCTTTGCCATGAGATGCCCTGGCTTACTTTTGCCTCTCTTCCCTCCTGACCACTGATTTTGAGGATGCACTGACATGTAGTTTTCCATTTTTTGCACACGGCCTCTATTTTATACCACAACCTTATTTCTTCATCAATGGAGGATCTCAGTAAAAACTGTAACGAGGCAGAAAATGTAATGATAAAACCATTCAAAGAACTGAAAGCAGCATATGCCACTGGATTGGACAGTATTCATGAGTGGAGAGCCGCAATAGTTTGAGAACTACAGAGAAATCTTCCAATTCGTGCTTTTGTTCAATTGGACCTTGCCATTAGCTGTAGACAATTAACAGCTATTTGTTTACTCACACAACAATGAACTCGTCCCTTGCCCTTGTCTCCTCCAGCTGATCTACACACCAGCTCTGGGCTCTGTCTTCTCCCGTTCCTGAGATTATCTTGATTGCAACACACGATGGTGGAACAGCGTGATGTGATTTTGGGTCCTGTTCCTTAGCCCACAGGAGCTAGCTGTTCTTTGAGGATATGTTGGTTCTTGGCACTCTCAAGTCCTGCCAGCCAGGTCCCGCTCCACAGTGGGTACCCGGACCCCTTGGCACCTTGCTGCTATCCTTCACCTCCTTGGGCCCCTTGGTAGCAGCAATCTCTTGATCCACATCTGAATGTGCTTTTCCTTCTAAATACTTCCTCCAGTCTCTCGGTTCAGCCCTGTGGAATGGAGACACACAGCCCTGTTTCTTTTCCTTCACCCTGCTTGCCTTGCTTCTAAAATACTTCCTGAGTATTTCTTTTCCTCCAGTCCCTGACATCTCTACCTCAGTTCAGGCCGCCATTATCTCTTACTTGGACTATTTCAACAATCTTCCCATGTGGGTACAGCATTTCTTCCTTGAAACCATCCTCTGATCTTTCTGGAAGCCAGAGGGATCTTTCTAGAATGAAAATCTAAGCATCTGCTTCCTTGATTGAAACCTTTCAATAGCTTCCCATTACTGCAATGATCATTCAAACTTCTTAACATGGTTTCATGATCAGGCTCCTGCCTGTTTTCGGAGACTTGTCTCTTGTTTCTTCCCCATTGGCCAGACTAAACTTGGCTTTCTAACCAGACTAAGCTTCCTTAGGTTTCCATAGCATATCCTGTTCCTCCTTGTCTCCAGGCCTTTGACCATGAACTTCCCTCAGACTGCAAACTTCTTTCCCCCTCCCTCTCGCTGGTGCTGCTCCTTTCTCTGACCTCATCTTACATGCCACTTCCTCTGTCATCTGTCTCTCTTTTTTTAGTGGAAGCACTGGGGGTTGAACCCATGACCTCGTGCGTGCTGAGCCCGGACTCTATCACTGAGCTACACCCTCCCCCGCACCCATCATCTCTCGCAACTGAGTGCTTTCTCTTAGTGTTGGTGTAGTGCCTCGCCTCCGTCACCACACTGATCGTAATGAATTTTAATTAGGTTATATGTGTGCTCCCTGCTACCTTGTGATCTCTTTGAAGTCCAAGGCCACATCTTCTTTCACGCTGTATTCCTGGTTCTTCACAGCAAAAAACAATACGAGATCTCTGCCCACAAGGAGATCACAGAGTCGCCTGTCACTTAGGGTACAGCAAATGTTGGTAACGTAAATGGAGAAATGACAAATGAGGAACAAGTTCAAGGTGTGACAGCTGCATACCCCTCTCCTGTCCCTGTCCAGTGCCCTGGTGCTTCTGTTTCCTGTCTGTAGCTGATCAAGGTGGTCCTCCGGCCAGCCCTGCACCGCAGAAATTGGCAGATCCGGTCGCCTTGCTGTTGGTGAAAGACGTGGGAGGTTTATCCATCTAGTTCGTATTTCCCCTAGACAGTCTTGACAAGCAGCCTGTGCACTGAAGTAGTTGACATTGAAGAAGACCAGCAAGCCATTTTTTAGATGCCAGGGCGGCTGAAATTCAGTTTGCTGCAAAACAGATACCATCCATTTTGATTTTTATACAAATGCGCTAAACTCCATCCTTTTCTCTGGGCTGCCCTGTCACAGGGGGATTCATGATTTTCACTGGCCATTTGTTTGTCTCTGGCCTTGCTGTTCACAGAGGGAGGCACGTCCTTTGGATTGATGGCACAATTGCTGCAAAGGGTACTGTTTTCAAGTAATATCAGGAGGCTTTTGTACTCTGCGGCTCAGTTAAATCAGAGAGACACAGCTTTGGTCTGAGAGGGAAGGGAGTTTTGGTGATTGCTAAGCAAACCCCAGGCCATTCTGCAGCCTCCTGCTAGGATGGAGGCTTGGGATTGGAACAGAGCCAGAAGGTAGCTCCGTGGATTGGTTCCTGATCACCTTGATGCCACAGGTATTTCCTGAATATCTGTTACGTGTCATCATGTCCAGAGGTGATGTCTCAGGTGCACTCCTCATTCTCAGGAAGCCTCTTCAACCCATCTCTCTTTCTCCAAAAGGGAGGCTTATTTTATCTTCTCTCTGCATGAGAGCTGGAAACCAGAAGACTCTTCTGAGCACTCTACAATTTGGGACAATCACAATAGACCACCCAGGGAACCTTGAGAAGTTGATGGGAAGGTGGCACTGCCAGCTGCCTGGGGACCTCTTACAGGACTAGAAGCACCCTGACCCCTTCCATGGCTGCTGGAGGTCACGTGCTCCCTCTCTATGCCCACAGCCAGGGATCGTGGCTCCCGGTGGGGTTCACCTGAGGACTCTGCATGGGCTTCTTAGCAGAAGCTTCCAGCTGCCCTGGACCAGATACAAGTGCTGGCTGGCTGGTGCCTGTGTCTATGAGTGGGAGGGGTCCTGGAGATTCCACATTCAGGCAGAATTCCTTTTCCTAAAGAGTTGCCCCTCAAATTGGATAAGGTTTATGCAAAACCAAACCTGGAGCCACTCCTGGCAGAATGATTTGACTGTTTTCTTCTGTGTCCATTTGTACTAGAGTTTATCTTATTTACTTTTTACCAATGCTTTCTCTATTTTGACGTTTTACCCTCTTACGTGGTGATACAAGACTAGCCTGTATCAAAAAAGGAAGCTGAGTTTCCTGTTCATTCATTCCTGCCCTCATTCACTCACAGATATTTGTCTAACCCCTTCTATGTGTCAGGCACTGGTAAAGGTGAAGAGTCTCAAGGTCCATACCCTCTAGGTTATTGCATTTTTGTGGGGGAAATAGAGAATCAGTGGTCATACTAATACATGTGAAATTGCAATGATGAAGATGCTCCAAGTGAAAGGTCCATCGGCCCTCAACAGCCTATAAATAAGGGATTTGTTCCGGCCCAAGGATCAGGAAGGGCTCTCTGTGGAAGTGCTCTCTTAATCAAATCTTCTAGGCCCTCCAGGATCTTCCTCTAGGCAGCCAGTGATGCTAGGCTTGGCCTCAAGGACAAATGCATGGAGACAGGGGTCAGTTTTACAAACAACATCACTGCCCTTGGCAAGTCAGGGTAATGGCCACCTAGCAAGCGCATGGAGCACCTTACAGCACACATCAGCTGCGACTTATGTATACATTCTCCACCTGACATTCCATCTGATAACATCCTGAACCAAACCTTTGGGAGTAATCATTCCTTGTGAGAATGTGGACCCATCAATGGTGCTCACTTCTAGCCTCAGCTGGTATCAACTCTCTTAAATTTCCTAGATTCTAATTCAACTTGACCTCTCAATGGAGGCCACCTGACATAGTAGGAAGAAAATATTCTTTTGACTTAGGTCTGGATTCGTATTGTGGTTCTGCAGCTTCTTAGTGTGATCTTGAGCAAATTACTTAACTTCTCTGAGCCCCAGTTTCCTCATGTGTTTTTTTTAAAGTGTAAAATCCAGTGATTTTTAGTAAGTTTACTGTGTTGCACAACCATCACTGAAACTCAGTTTTAGAACATTTTCATCATACTTTCATCTATTAAAGGAGAATAATACCCATAGTAAAAGGTTTTTATAAGGATGAAGTGAGCTCTTTATAAAGATAGATATTTCTGTGTTTCCAACACAGAAAATGCTCAAAAATGGTATGAAAAGTGACTTTAGCAAAATGCCAGAATAAGGAAATCTAAAATTCTGCCCCTCCAGAGAAACAATGAAAAATGGCAAAAATTGTTATAATCAACATTTTTGGAACTTTGGAAGTTACATAAATGTTTTCATCAACCCAGGGGGTGGGCACTTATTTTTAAAAATACACAACTGAATCTCAGTAAGAACAGCATGCTTCATGGTGTTTTCATTTACCCTAGTCCCATCCCCCACTACCCATTTCGGGTGTAGCCTTGAAACTAACAGCCCACATTCCTGATTCTGGAGGGAGCAGAACAGATTTCAAGCAAAGAATTGTCATTATTGCATCTGTCTCGTGGTTTCCTGGAAGACCTCCTCAAAAATTCTCTATTTCAATTGACTCAGAAGTTACCCAATACTGAAGTTGCTACCCTGGGGCACAGGCAGATGTTTTAGTCTCTGCTGCTTGAGGCAATGAATAACAATTGGGACAAACACTAGACTAACCAAAAAGGTTTGGAGGAAAGGCTGGAGGATGAGATGTCCATAAGGGCTGTATAAAGCTCCAAAAATTAAGATCATCCAGTTTTAAGAAAAGGAAGAAAAAATGAATGAAGAAAAATGAACAGGGCTTCAGAGACCTGTGGGACACCATCAAGTCTACCAACATATGCATAATGGGAGTCCCAGAAGGGAGGAGAGACAAAGGAACAAAAAGAATATCTAAAGAAATAATGATTGAAAATTGTCCAATTTTTGGAAGAAACATTAATCTGTACATCCAAGAAGATCAGTGAACTCCGAGTAGGGTAAACTTAAAGAGATACACACCTGGACACTTCATAATCGAATTGTTGTAAGACAAAGACAAAGATAGTATCTTGAAAGCAACAAGGGAGAAGTGACTCACCATGTACAATGAATCCTCAATAAAATTCTTTTCTTTTTTTTAAAAATTCTTTTAACATTTTTTATTGATTTATAGTCATTTTACAATGTTGTGTCAAATTCCAGCGTAGAGCACAATTTTTCAGTTACACGTGAACATATACATATTCATTGTCACATTTTTTTCTCTGTGAGCTACCATAAGATCTTGTGTATATTTCACTGTGCTATACAGTATAATCTTGTTTATCTATTCTACAATTTTGAAATCCCATCTATCCCTTCTCACCTCTGCCCCCTTGGCAACCACAAGTTTGTTATTTCTGTTTTGCATTTATGCTTTGTTTTTTGTTTTTTGTTTTTTTTTTTTTAGATTCCACATATGAGCGATCTCATATGGTTTTTTTCTTTCTCTTTCTGGCTTACTTCTTAGAATGACATTCTCCAGGAGCATCCATGTTGCTGCAAATGGCGTTATGTTGCCAGTTTTTATGGCTGAGTAGTATTCCATTGTATAAATATACCACATCTCCTCAATAAAATTATAGCTGATTTCTCGCCAGAAACTATGTAGGGCAGAAGATAGTGGAATGAAATATTCCAAGGTGCAGAAAGCAAAAAATCTTTCAACCAAGAACTCTAGATCCAGCAAAACATTGTTGAAAGAAGTTTAAGACCAAAATAAATGAAAAGACAGCCCATGTTGATGGATTAGAAGACAATGTGGTTAAAATGGCAATGCTCCCCATATTCGCGTCCAGATTCAGTGCAACCCCTATTAAACTTGCAACTATTATAGAAATGGACAAGCTTATCCTGAAACTCGTATGGAAATGTAAGAAAACTTCAATAGCCAATCTTGTAGGAACAAAGGTGGAGGACTCACATTTCCTGATTTCAAAACTTACTACAAAGTGTCAGTAATCAAGACAGTGTGGTACTAGCATAAAGACAGACATAAAGATCAATGGAAGAAAATTGAGAGTCCAGAAATAAACCCTTATATTTATGGTCAATTGATATTTTACAAGAGTGACAAGAAAATTCAATGGTGAGAAATAGTCTTTAAAACAAATGGGACTGGATATCCAGTCGGGAAAAGAATGAATGTGTATCTGTATTTCATACCATAGACAAATATTAACTCAAATGGATCAGATACCTAAATGTGAAAGCAGTGTCTATATAACTAAGAAAAAAATGTGGACATAAGTGTGACCTTGCCTAGGCAATGTTTTCTTGGATATGACACCAAAGCACAAGCAACTAAATAAAAAATAGTTAAATTAGGCTTCATCAAAAACAAAACTTTGATGTATCAAAATACACTGTGAAGAAAGTGAAAAGATCACCCACAGGATGGAAGAAAATATTTGCCAACCATATATTTATAAGGGATTTGTAGCCAGAACAGAGTTTAGTAATAAAAAGACAAATAACCAAATTAATAAATGGGCACATGAATCTTAATAGACATTTCTTCAAAGGAGGTATAGAAATGACCGAGAAATGCATGAGAAGATGCTCAACATCATTAGGGAAATAGAAATCAAAACCACAATGAGATGCCACTTAACACTTACTAGGAAGGCTATAACTTTTTTAAAATAGGAAAAAGCAAGCATTGGCAAGGATGTGTAGGAATTGGAACCCTCCTACACTGCTGATGGCAATGTAAAATGGTGCAGCTGCTGTGGAAATCAGTTTGGCACTTCCTCAAAAAGTTAAACATAGAGTTACCATATGACCCAGCAATTCCATTCCTAGGCATATATCCAAGAAAAATGAAAACATATGTCTACACAAAACTTGTATGCAAATATTCATATTAGCATTATTCATAATAGCCAAAAAGTAGCAACTACTCAAATGTTCATACAATGGAATATTATTCAGCCGTAAAAAGCCTTAAGTACTGAAACATGCTACAACATAACTTAAAAAACATTATACTAAGTGATAGAAGCCAGTCACACAAGTCCGCATATTGTATGATTTCCATTTACATTAAATATCCACAGTAAGAAAAGCCATAGAGACTGAAGGTATATTAGTGCTTGTGAGGGATGGAAGTATGGGGAGGGAGAAAGATGTGACTGCTAACAGGTAAGGGGTTTTTTGAGGAGGGGTAATGGAAATGTTCTGGAATTAGAGAGTGGTGATGGTTGTACAACATTGTGAACCTACTAGAAAAACCGCTGAATTGTGCATTTTTAAATGGTGAATTTTGCTACATGAATTTTTATAGACTTTATTTTTTAGATAAATTTTAGGTTCATGGCAAAATTGAGCAAAGGTACAGAGATTTCCCAAATACTCCCTCCCCCCCGGCCCCCAGCACACAAAACCTCCTCCAGTAGCAACATCCTGTGCCAGCGTGGTACGACCGTTACAACTGATGAAGCTGCACTGACACATCATAATTACCCGGAGTCTGTAGTTTACATTAGGTTCGCTCTTGGTGTTGTACATTCTATTGGTTTTAACAAATGTGTAATGACATGTCCCCACCATTGAAGGATCATACAGAATAATTTCACCACCCTAAAAATCTGCTCTGCGGATTCATCCCTTCCTCTCTTCCCATCCCTGATAGTAACTGATCCTTTTACTGTCTCTGTAGTTTTGCCTTTTCCAGAATGTTATATAGTTGAAACCATACAGCACGTAGCCTTTTCAGATTGGCTTCTTCCATGTGAATTTTACCTCAATAAGAAGTTGCCCCAAAAGGGGTAGGAAAAATTATAGTAATATCATGGGGTTGGTCATAGTAGTTATTAATGAAACTCCTAGAAATAATTTTTTTTACCCAACATTTATTGACTGACTACAATAAGCATGTGATAACGCATGCAAATATAAATAAGGCAAGGTAGCTCATGGCACTTATAATTCAGTAGAGGAGACAGACACATAAACAGAAAATTAAAATGTCAGTTAGTCATTCAGCAAATATTTCTTGGATAGCTCCTAAGGGCCAAGCACGTACGTACAGTATGGCGGGTGAGGATGTCCATAGGGGTCATGAGAGCACAGTGTTGGGGGAGAAGCAGAGCACCCTGGTCGCATTCACCCAGTGGTGGGGTCAGCGCAAACATGACACTCTGGGAGGGTTAGGGACATACTGGAGCATGTCTGAAACAGCGTCCAGGATGGAGAGGGTGTGTGAGGTCATGAGTTAACAAAGAAGACTGAAGTATCTGAGGATATTTAACCCAGAAAAGAGAAGGCCCAGTGAGAACTAGTTGCTTTTCACTAATTATCCTATTCCCGGTGGGGAGGTTGAGCAGGGAGCAGTCCCAGGGGGTCAGGCCCACAGGGCCAAGGTGAGGTGCCAGGAATGGGTGTGATGTGTGGTCCTGGTGGGTGGAGCCAAAGGGTAAGGATCTAATGGGCTGTACTCAAAGGAGAGGGCCAAGGTCAAAGCAGAAAACAAGTCTAAAACCGGGCAACAGCTTTAGGGCGAAGACAGGAACAGAGATTGAAGTACAAAGCCAAACAGGGGTCAACCCCAGGGGAGGCGAGGAGGAGGATTTGTGAGTAGGGGAAGAACAGTGATTAAGCCTGCATGATCTGGAGACCAATTGCCTGCATGTGAATTTTGGCTCGGCCACTTGCTAGCTTAATGACCTTGGGCAAGTAAATTAACTCCTCTGCGCCTCAGTTTCTGCATCTGGGGATAGCAATAGTACCTACTATTGTATCATAAAGATTCAATAAATTAATATACATGAAGCAGTTAATACCTGGCAACAGGTGTTAGCTATTATTACAGCCAATGTTTTACGTGCTCCTCAGTTCCGTTTGTGTTAGTAAGCTGAGGCATTGAAAGAGACTGAGGCAAAATATCAGCTCCCTATTTGGCCTGGAGGGATAGTGGTCTTGTTCTGCGAGACTCCCCAAGGGCGCCACTTTGAGTATGTAGCCCGGAGGAGAGCTGGCATCCCCTGGCCTCCCTCATCACCAGGCACCGTGACCGGGGCCATAGTTGAGCACTGCCCAGACACTTGGAGTAAAAGAGCTGTGCCGAAGAGGGACACACAGCTGGGAGGACTGACCTCAAGGAGAGCCTGGGGGCTGACATTTGACCACAAATATCTTTCCTCCTCCCCTAACAGCCCCACCAATAAAGATTCCGTTGGAAGGCCAAGTTCCTCTCAGAATAGAAATCCATTTTCACAAAGTCCTTCTAGTAGCTGAGGGTCACAAATGAACTTAGAGTTGCAACAGGGCCACAGTGACTGTATAGGAGCATCTGAGGACTACTTCTTGTCCATGACTGCCCAATGGAAACACCTGGAGAGTTTGTACTGTATGAATACCCGGATCTCATCTCCAGAGATTCAGGATTAACTGTTGGTGTGGATTCTGGCCACGGGTAT
The DNA here is from genome assembly GCF_048773025.1 of Camelus bactrianus. Lineage (NCBI taxonomy): Eukaryota > Metazoa > Chordata > Mammalia > Artiodactyla > Camelidae > Camelus > Camelus bactrianus. The sequence continues at coordinate 113,311,139 of NC_133575.1, read as the reverse complement.
GTTTAAAAAGGTCCTCAGGTCACTCTCTTGTATAACCAGGGTTGAGGAGCACTGAGCTAAAGATAATGGCCAAGCCTGAGTGAGTGATTTAAACCAAGTTGACAACCTGGGAACTTCGATAGTCTCCGTTTCCTTCAATTCGCCACTCTTATCATATGGCATGCATGACACTGTCCCAGAGCAGTGACCCAACCAGCCTGACACCACCAAGCCTACACACATATGAGCCTTCGAGCATAGACTGGATGTGCAAGTGTGGCGTTTCCATGGGCAATATCTGCAACAGAGAGCAGGAGCCTTGCCAGGTACTTCCAGGAGGACAGTGGTTTGCAGGATTAGCTGTTTATGAGTAAATAATGAGTTTGTACTGTTAACTTGCAAAAGGATTTGCTTTGCTGAATTCACTTATTTTCAGTGATTTGCTTTAAGAATGTTTGAATGTGTTTACCACAGACAACACGACAACCCGAGCCTATTTTAGTTTATTAGGCATATAATGGTTTTGGGTGGTCAAGTGAAGTTTGATTGTCTGATAGAGCATAGTAGAGTCATAATCTGACTGCTGCAATCTCCACAAATGGTGATGTGATGTATGTGTGTAACCATCATCTACCAATCTTATAAACATGGACAATAGCAGACTTCTGGCCTCTGATCTACAAAAGCATAAAGCAGACCAACTTTCTAAGCCAAGAAAAAACACATGACTTGTCAAGATTCACAAAATTGACACTCTGTGCGGTCTATAAAATTATACTAAGGATTTGGCCTATAATCTTCAAAATCTGAGATGATGAGAAGGGCCATCTGAAAATTGCCACTGACAGCTCTTTAAAAAAAGTGTTTGCAATATGGCTGAGGGTGTTGCCAATTTACCACAAATTTCCCAGTCAAGGAGGCAGATGAACCAGTGAAAGTCCCCTCAACCATCTCAGTAAGGGCTCAGCTTGTCAAGATTCGGAATGGCTTAGGGTAGGCCACTTCTGTAATGGAATTATCCTTGAGCTTGAGCTTGGCTGTTGTGCACAGCAATTTTAATGTGGGGAGCTGACAGAATGCTTAATCTTCGAGAAGATGTGCTGGAATAATTGTTACTTCTGGGTATTGATAGCGGGGAGGTGCGGGTATGTAGGGCCATGACCTGGCTTCTGTATCTGAATCTGCCCACCTGTGTCTCCACATGTGAATTTGGAAGTCAGGCTTCTTCCATTCAGCAACCTTGAAGAGGTACCTACTATATGCAAGGAGTTTGAGGTTCAAAGGTGAATGTAATTTGGTCATTGCCCTTGAGAAGCTCATAGCCCAGCAGTAAGTGTAGGCACACAGATCAATGTAACAGAAGAGTCTAAAACTTGACACCCCCTTATGCTGCTCTTCACCATTAATGTTTTACCTTTTGGAGAATGTCTTATAAATGGATGATACTTTTAAAATTCATCCACAATGCCTTTAAGATTCATCCGAGTTAGCACCTGTATCAGCAGTTGATTCCTTTCTCTTGCTGTGTAGTATTCCACCATATGGATGTACCACAATTCATCTTTTCACCTGCTGAGAGATATTTGGATTGTTTCCAACTTGAGACTTATGACTAAAGCTGCTTTAAACATCAATATACATATTTTTGTATGGGCTTAAGTTTTAATCTCCTTGGGAAAAATGCCCTAGAGTGCTATAGGTGGGTCGTATGATTGGTGCATATTTGACTTTATTTTTAAAAAGCTTCCAAACTGTTTTCCAGAGTGGCTGTACCATTTTGAATTCCCTCTAACAATGTGGAAGAGATCCTGTTACTCAGTGTGCTCATCAATACTTCATTTGTCAGTATTTTTTCTTTTTGACATTCTTACAAGTATGTAGTGATAGCTCACTGTGGTTTTCACTTTCATCCCTGATGGCTAGTGATGCTGAACATCTTTCCGTGTACATATTACATATTTGTCATCCATATATCCTCTTTGGGGAAGTGTCTATTCAGGAATTTCACCCATTTTGTAATTGAGTTACTTGTTTTCTTATTGTTGAGTTTCTTCATATGTTCTCAGTAGAAGTCCTTTATCAGGTATGTGATTTGAAAAATATTTTCCCCAGTCTTTAGGTTGTCTTTTCATTTTCTTACAGTGTCTTTTGCATAGCAAAAGTTTTCATTTTTGATGAAGTCCAATTTATGAATTTTTCCTTTTATGGTGTCATGCCCATGAACTCACTACCTAACTTCAGGTTACAGAAAAATTTTCCCCGTGTTTTCTTCTAAATATTTTATAGTGTTATGTTTTACATTTAGATTGATGCTCCCTCCACTTAATCTTTTAAATAATGTGTGAGGCTAACGAGAGTGAGATTTCTAGACTTTATGGAGATGGGTGGGGGCGAGTTGTTGGTTTTGTTTTGCTTCCCTATACATGTCCAAATTTCCAATACCATTTGTTGAAATGACTATCTTTCCTCTGTCAAAAATCAATTGGACATATTTGTGAGGGTCATTTTCTGGACTCTCTGCAGGCCCATTGATCCCTGTGTCTATCCCTCTGCCAATACCACACTGTCTTGATTACTGTAGCTATAGAGTAAGTTGTAAAATTGGGTTAGTGTGAGTCTTCCAGCTTTATCCTTTCAAAATTGTTCTGGCTATTCTAGTTCCTTTTCCTTTTCACATATATTCTAGAATCAGCTTGTCTATATCTGCAAAAATTCTGCTGAGATTTTTTATTGGAATTGCATTAAATCTGGAAAATAATTTTGGGAGAATTGACGTTGTTAGTGTGCTGAGTCTTTCTGTCCACAAACAGTTTGTATTTCTGTCTATTTAGGTTGTCTTTTATTTTTTTCTATTGGTGTTTTATAATTTTCAGCATATAATCCTATACATGCTTTATCAGATTTATAACTAAGTGTTTCATTTTTAGCTATTATAAGTGGCGTATTTTAAAAACTTTGGTTCCTAAATATTCATTGCTAGTATGTAGAAATATGGTGGATTTTTGTGTGTTGACCTTGCATCCTGTGCCTTTGATGAACTCACAAGTTCTACGAGGCTTTTTGGTATGTTCCTCAGGATTTTCTAAACAAGCAATCATGTCTTCTGCAAATAGGGACAATTTTAATCTTTCTTTTTCAGTCTGCATGTACTTTTAGTTCCTTTTCTTTCTTTATTGCACTAAAGCTTTCAGTATTATGTTGGATAGGAGGAGTGAAAGCAGACATTCTTGCCTTATTCCCATTCTTAAGGGGAAAGCGTTCAGTCTGTCACAACTGTGTGATGTTAACTCTAAGTATTTTTGTATATGCCCTTTATCAGTTGGGGAAGTTTTTATCACAAATGTATATTGGAGTTTGTCAAATGGTTCCTTTGCACCTATTAAAAGGACTGTGTGGGTTTTTTTCTTCTTTAAGCTGTTAATATTGTGATTATATCCAGTGATTATTGAATATTGAACCAAGCTTGCAATTCCAAGATAAATCCCACTTGGTTGCAATATTATCATTTTTACATATTGCTGAATTTGATTTGCTAATATTTTGTCAAGAAACTGTGCAATTATGAAGAATATTGGTCTTTTCTTTTCTTGTAAATTACTTTATCTGATTTTATTATTATGGTAATGATAGCTTCATAAAATGAGTTGGGAAGCATTCCCATCTCTTCTAATTTTGGGAAGAGATTATATAAAATGGATTTTGTTCTTCTATAAATATTTGGTAGAATTCACTAATAAATTCATCTAGGAGTACTGATTTCTTTGGGGGAAGTTTTTAAATTACAGATTCAATTTCTTTCATAGATACAGAGATATTTTGATGACATATTTCATATTTGATGAGTTTTGGTAGATTGTATTTTTCAAGGAATTGGTCCCTCTCATCTAAGTTGTTGAATATGTATAAATAGAGTTGTTCATTCAATTCCCTTATTTTACTTTTATTGTTTACAGGTCTGTAAAGACAGCCACCATTTTATTCCTGATATTGATAATATGTCTTTTCGCTTTCATTGTATGTCTAATTGGGTGTTAATTTTACCGATCTTTTCAATAAACTTTGGGTTTTATTGACTTTCTGTATTGTTAGTTTCCAACTTCATTGATTTCTGTTCTTTACTATTTCCTTTCTTTTGTTTGATTTTTTTTTATTATCTTTAGGTGGAAGCTTAGATTATTGATTTGAGACTTTTCTTCTTTTCTATAATAAGTGGTTAGTGCTATAAATTTTCCTCTATGCACTCTTTTAGCCACATCCCACAGATTTTGATGTTATATTTTCATTCAGTTAAACATATGTTGTTACTCTACTGAAACTTCTTCTTTGACCCATATATTATTTAAAACTGTTATTTTCGAAAGTTTGAGGATTTTCCAGACATCTTTGTTATTAATCTCTCATTTAGTTCCCCATCCCTTAGAACCAAAGCTCTTCTGAGAGGAGAAGAAGGTTCATACCCATCTCAGGGTTTTAGGTACCTTTGGGCCCTGCTCCAGTGATTGTAATTTGCCATTTGGATTCAAACACAACACATAAATTGTTGGGTTGGGATTTGAAACCAGTCGTTTATGATTCCAGAACTTGAAATCATCCTTGACTCCTTTTGTTTTAATGTACCTCATAGCCAGTCAGCAAACCTGTGAGGTCTACTTTCAAGATATATCCAGAATCTGAACACTTTTCACCACCTTCATTGAGACCACTCTAGTCCAAGCTGCCATCATCTCTGCCTTGTCTTACTGCGGTGGCCTCCTGACTGGACTCCCTGCTTCCATTCTTACCGAAGTCCCCTTCAGACTAGTCTCAGTAGAGCAGGCAGAGTGAAATTTTTAAAACACATCATGTTTCTTCTATCATTGAAACTTTCCACTAGCTCTCCATCCCACTCGTACTAAAAGTTCAAGTCTTTACAAGGATCTGTAAGGCCCTCCGTGCTCTGGTCTCTTGTTGTCTATCTGACTTCATCTGCTCCCTCTCTCCTCACTCCCTCCTCTTTAGCTGGTCTCTGCTGTTCCTCAAAGGAGCCGTCCTTGTCCCTGCCTTGGGGCCTTAGCAAGTGCTATTTACTCTAACTAAAATGCTCCTTCTTCAGGTTTCTCCTCCCCGCCTTCATAGTCTTACTCAAATGTTACTTCCCTGGCCATCCTGTTTAAAATGATAATCTACCCCTCTCCCAAACTTACTTTCCTTCTCTGCATTACCCTTCCCAGTAGGACTTTTCACCAATTAACATACTATGTAATGACTTATTTGCTACATTTATTGTCTGCCCAAATCCTCACTGGAAAATAAGCTCCCATGAGGACAAGGATCATTTTGATCCTCACTCTATTCCTAGTGTCTATCAAAATGCCTGACATTTAATAGATGCTTGAAAAATATTTGTTGAATAATTAATGAATGAATGAATTCTTTTTACTACTCCTTGATGCCTCAGCAAAAAAAAATGTCACTAATAAAAGTGACTATTTATTGAGGGTCTGCCACTCAGGTGCCATATAAGCTTTATCTCATTTAATCATCCACATACCTGTGTAAGATAGGCTGTGCTACTTGCATTTTGCAGAGGAAGAAGAGTGCTGTTAGCGAGGAGACAAGGTGAGAAGGAGGGTAATCTCAGCCGCCAGTTTTGAACAGGTGCTACTGAGTAACAGCGCTTATACCACAAGCTTACCACGCCATCTCATTTAATCCTCCTAAAACTATCAAATAGGTGTCATTATTATCCTCATTTTGCCAATGAGATCACTGAACTGTATTGGTTTTGAATGACTTGCCAAGGTGGCACAAGTGCTTAAAAGTGGCTTTGGGGTTCAAACCTGGGCGATGGGCTTCAGGGCCCAGGCTCTTCTCCTCTATGCCCTAGTGTGGTCTCAAGAAATGGGAACCAAAGGTAACGACTCCTGGGTTTCTGGCTTGAGCAGCTGGGGTGATGTTGCTGCCATCTACTGAGGTGGACAAGGCTGGTGGAGGAGTAGATTTGGAGAAAGAAGAAAATCAAGTTCAGTTTTGCCCATGCAGACATTTGTTCATGAGATGTTTATGATGATGTTTATGAGCCATCCAAAGGGAGAGAGAGAGAGATAAAGAGAGACAAAGATTATGCAAGTCTGCAGCTCAGAGAAGAGGTCTAGGCTGGAGCTATCAATTTGGAAACCATATGCATGGAGTTGGTATTTAAAGCCATACAAAGGGATGTGATCACGGCCCCTTGTGTGTCTGTGGTATGCACAGATGTGTTGTAACTATAGCTGCCTGGGGAAAGAGAGAATCCATCCCAAATGTATGAATGAAGCTGCCCTTTGGATGAGCACAGGCCCAGCCTGGCTACCTCCGCGCTGAGTTGGGCCTGGATCCTCTTTCTGTCAACAATGAAGAGCATCTCCTCTTCTCTCCAGCCACCTCTGTTAAATTCCTTCTCTCCAGGACCTCTAGTTTGAATTATCTGTATTATAGTTCCTGTCAAAAACCCAGCGGAAGCCATTGATATTCCAGAGTGCCAGTTTTAGGGAATTCCTCCAAATTTTCAAAACTTTATCCCTATATCATACCAGAGCTCCAGGAAGCTACAGACCTGGTCTCTATCACTCTGTTCCCCAGTGGAATTGCCTTCACAGAATAGATAGCTTAACACTATACATTTGGATTTTCCTGAGGGGCCACATAATAGACACCATATGTGGAATATCAGTGTATTTCTTGGGTAAAATTCCTGTTAAATATACCATCCATTATATGGTGCAAGTTCCCTGAATCAAAGACCTAGGCAACAAATTTTTCTTAGAGCTCTGAAATAAGAAACAGGTTGTCTTTCTTGACAGACTAGTCTACTTGCTTTTTTTAGCAGCTGAGGATCCTCTCGGCCATCATCTGTCCACCTTTGCCTTATCTTCCAGGAACCTCAGAGTCAAATTGTTGCTCATTTTAAACAGCTTCTCTTCATCTAGGTCAGGAGTCACAAACTGGGGTCCAAATGTTGCCTATAGCTGAATTACATTCAGCTAGCTTTGTATGTAAAACCATCACATGGCTTTGGGGATGAATATATATCTATGTAGAATATATAGAGATTTAAGACATCTCTCGTTTGTCTTAAATCTGTCCTGATTCGCACATGTATGCTACCTGCCTGTAGAGTCTGCAACCTCTGACCCAGATCGTCCCATATAGTCATTTTTCCTCCCCGCAATCCCTTTCTGTGACTCGGCCCTTCTAGTTTTTACTCTTGTTTAAACAATTTTGGTTTCATTGTATTACCACTAAAATGTTGTATTTAGGCTGCCTAAAATCCTTCTGGAGAAGTAGGTGGGATATAAAGATATAAAAACATTGCTTATACCTCCACATGCGTTTATATTTCCAAGGCTAATTATTTAAGAGCATTGGCTTCCATCACATTACCAAATGAAATTGTGTCGGAATTCACCTCAAGTTTCAGCCAACAAGCACTGTTGGAGCTCACAGAGTTCAGGCTGGCCAGGGACTAGATGGAGATGTCAGGGCTCAATTCCTTGGGAGGATGATAGGAAGCCGAGGTGGAGGTAGTTCAGAGGAATCGGCACTTTTCTTAAGGACCCCACTGAGAGCATAGGGGGTGAAGATTACGATTTATTAGCTAGACTAAGACCCTGTGCCTTCTGGAAAATGATCAGTTGGTGACAATATTGATAGGTCCTATGTCACGGCGGGTGAGGCATCTTACTTTTCATCCGTGGATCTTTTGCAACTGTTTTCAGTGCTAAGCTGGGTATCCAGTTTGGACCATGTGTCCCTCTTTTCCTCTAAGGACATTTTTCTACCTTGTCTTAAAGGGCAAGAAAACAGGAGGCTGCTGTCAAATTAGTGGACTTTGTGAAGTGGGTAGTAAATAGCATGTGGATTAGGAGGCTAAAAGAAGGATTTAGAATGATCTGTGAGTCATTGATCTCTCCTCTTCCCAGTTACCGAGGATCAATCAGGGATTTATTTACAACATATGTCCCACCCACTTCACACGTGCTTTTCAGGTGGCCGGGTCCAACAGCTCCGTGTTGGGAGGGTCATGACAGGCTGTGTGGTCTAACTCACCTCTGATGTCTGAATACCTGGCAGTTTTCCTCCAGCTTCAGTTTGAATGTCTCCAATGATAGAGAAGTCACTGCCTCACGAAGCGTGGGTTCTGCCATTACACATCTCTAAATGTTTTTTTTGTTGTTGTTGTTGTTGTTGAAAAATACCACTTTTTAAAATATTTTATTTTAGTTCTATCATAAGAGAAAAAAAATCACTCCACCTAGTCTCCTGCCACCAAACACATCGTTCACATTTTATTGTATTTCTTTTTTGTTTGTTTGTTTGTTTTAACATTTTTTATTGAGTTATAGCCATTTCACAGTGTTGTGTCAATTTGCAATGTGGAGCACAATTTTTCAGTTATACACATATTCACTGTCGCATTCTTTTTCGCTGTGAGCTACCACAAGATCTTGTATGTATTTCCCTGTGCTGTTCAGTATAATCTCGTTTATCTATTCTGCATATGCCTGTCGGTGTCTACAAATTTCGAACTCCCAGTCTGGGATTTCACATCTCTAAATGTTGAGTGTTTCTTCTCTCAAACTGAGATCTATGTGATCTAATAGAAAGAGTATTGTTGGCTATGGTAGAGGACAGAATGGAAGTCAAGATTCAGCCTCCTCTCACTTGACTTGGCAAGTCCCTTTATCTCTCCAAGCCTCAGTTTTACTGATTTTAATAATCCCCTTTCCTTGTGACATCCCCGCTACAATAACTGAACACACTGATGGTGCCCATCTGGAACCATTGCCTCACTGGCCAAAACCGGGGCCATCCTTAAAGGCTCCCCCGTGCTGTAAGTTCCGAGCCTTCATTTCTCTGACTGACCCTCTCTGTACTTGCTGTACTTTGGTGGAGCCACCCTAAAAGCATGGGGCCCAGGCAGAAAAGCCTGCCCACTAGCCAGTGTCCCTCAGCTGCAGCCCCATCTCTGGCTTATGAGACAAGCCATCTAACAGAGCCCCTATCGCCTTGTTGAAAAGCTCTTCAGTCATCTTATGGCCTGATAGCAAAGAAGATGGCCTGGATCCTCAAGGGATAGACCACTTGCCAGCCTATCTTTAATTTTAATACTTCAATTATCCTCTAGTGCCTCTTTATGGTCGCCATCACTTTCTGCTAATTTCTTGATTATTCTGCCCAGGCAGTAGTAGAGCCAATCTGCTTCCGAGTTCCCAATTTTCATACCCTTCAACTGTAATTAGCCTTGATCAGACTCCAGATACTTCTCATCAGAATCCAGTCTTTAAATTGCAAACCTATTGGAAATGAGGGGCCATGCTTCTAAGCAGCCCAGACTTGGAGGCCCTGTGGAAATGGACTGTTTGCCAGTGGAAACCTGACTGATTTTGTGCCAGTCATGACTTAAAAAGGACATGAGGCTGGTGGAAAAATCTGAGACTAGTGGCTGGGCCATTTTCCTCTGTCCTTGGGTAACCTTGGGGGAAAAAACTGCTCCCTCTATGCAAGGGAAGATAACACCTGCCTTACCTGCCTTAAGATTTTCTATGAAGGCAAAAATGAATTCATTGATGAAGAAATGCTTTGAAGAGCACAAGTTCTCTATTTATGCCAGGCTTGCATTAACATTACCATTAATCATCACCATCCTAGCACTTGATGGGCTGGCTGTGTGACGAGAATCTTTGTGCATATATATGGGCCACTAGCCACGAGGCTAGGACTTCAGCTGGTCTGGATCTACCAGTGTTGCTGTGAGTCTAAGGGTCCCAGGCATGGATGCCTTGGCAAGAGCTCACTCACTCAGCCTTCACCTTACCAAGCCTGTCTCAGCAGTGTGTTTGCGATCTAATCCTTCCTATACGTGCTGCTGTTAACCTGCCACTGGCCCTTCCCAGGGCACAGCCCCTCCTACTGTATCCAGAGCCTGAGCTCCAGGGACCCCTCTCCCTCTGCTGGGACCCCATTTCTCTGTCTGCTCCAACAGCGGGCAGCACCTTCTCTCTGGTTTCCTCATGTCCTGGCTCATCCTGCATCTGACACACGTCTCCAGTTTTGTGACCCCCCCAGGCACACCCAGAAATAATGCTTAATCAGATATCTGGGTGCCCTGTGGCCTAGTTAAGTTGACAGTTAAAAATTAGCCATCACAAGTCCACCGCTTGCCAACTCGGCACCCAGACACATCTTGATCTCCAAATGAAGAAAACAGTGAGGTCCTAATCGTGTCTTACATGTCACGGTGATCCTGGTTCCCACTGGAAATGTGATGCGATTCCTAGTGCAGAGTCTGGTTCGGGGCAGATTATGGACCTGGGATGTCCATGCCTTGACTGACAGGACTGAGACTCGTGTCACGTTGCCGTGGCAGAGCCTTGAGCTCGCAGAGCCGGTAAACCAGGTCTGCAGTGCCAGTGCCTTTGCTGCGATCCAGAGATTTGTAAACCCCAGAGGAGTTTTCAGACCCCCAGGTAATTGTGAGCATTCTTGGATACTGAAAAGGAATGCACGTTACTTATTCTTCCCCGGAATCCATTATTTATGCAGAGTGCAATTCTTGGTGCAGCAGAGGGAATGTTACCATACAATGAGATTTTTCTGTGACCCTTTCATGGCTGGCAACAGAGAAAATTTCTCCTTGAGCCCAGATTTAAACTCAAACTTAATTCACACATTATTGAAAACATTACAAAGCATAAATCAGTTCAGTTTTTAAAGTTCCTGTCTGATATTTTGAGAGCAGCCAAATTCCCCTGCTTGTCTGGACTCTTTCCCGCCACCTGCCCCAGCTCGTGGCAAGCTAAATAACTGTGGAGAAAAAGCAGGTTTTCAGCTGCAGCTCAGATTACTCTGTCACCCTTCCTGCGTGGCAGACAGATCCCTGCTGACATGGAGAATGAAGACAAGAAAATTACTTCATTATAGTGTGTCCTGATCAATTACAAACATCTAGGAGTTGGGTCTGTCCATCTGCTGCTCTGATCTGGCCCCGAATGTAGCTCTGGGTTATGAAAACAAGGATTGTGTTGCCTTAGCCCCCAGGAATTAGCCAGTGAGAGGTTTTCAAATCCCCAGTCAGGGTTGTTCTTTTGCATTGTGTTCCCGTTGGAGTCCAGTGTTCAAGCTGGACAGCCTTTAGAAATCGAGTTTAGCCCTTCCTTACCAAAGTCCAGGGGGGGCAAGTGGCTTGCTCAAGGTCACAGCATACGTTGAGAGTGAAGTCAAGTCCAGATCCCAAAGAACATGTCAGGTCTCAAACATCATAGCCCCAAGTGATGGCAGTGATACTTAGTGTTACCAATAAAGGTTTCCCTTCACTCCCTTCCAGAATCCGGGTCACGAGAGCCTGTAGAGCTCGCCTCTTTGATAATGGCTCATAGCTCTTTGGGCAGAGGATCCTGGCTTCCTGGGGAGTCCAGGTTTATGCCAGCTGTCCTTAGGTCATTCTTCATAACATCAAGCGCCTTCTAGCACTTTATGTTTGTTTGCCCACTTAATTTTCATACCGACCATTATCTTCATCAGCGCTTAGAGAGATGAAATAACTTACCATAAGTCACATGGCTACTGGGTGACATAGACTGGATTAGGAACAGGCAGTCTGGTTTCAGAGCCCACTTTTCCTCTTTCTTTGTCTTTTTTTTTTTTTAATTTAAGTATAGTTGATTTACAATGGTGTGGTAGTTTCTGGTGTACAGCATAGTGATTCAGTTTTAAATATATATATATATATATTCTTTTTCATTATAGGTTATTAGAAGATATTGACTATAGTTCCCTGTGCTGTACAGTAGGACCTTGTTGTTTATCTATTTTATATACAGTAGTATGTATCTGTTAACTGAAAACTCCTAATTTATTCCTCCTGCCCCCCTTTCCCCTTTGGTAACCATAAGTTTATTTTTTATGTCTATGAGTCTATTTCTGTTTTGTAGTAAGTTCATTTATATCATTTTTTTAAGATTCCACATATAAGTGACATCATGTGATTCTTACCTTTCTCTGATTCATTTCACTTAGTATTGCGATCTCTAGGTCCATCCCAGAGCCCGCCTTTTGAACATGTCCACCATCCCTTACTTAGGGACCAGGTGTGGTTCAGAGATGTAAACACATCAAATTTTAGAAAGATAATACATTGCACTATATTGTGTATTACATAATACTAGGGCAGCACCCAATAGTCAAACAAATTATGTTTCTGCAGTGAAATATATGAATATTCACTTATGTAGGATAAATAGAGATTAGAAATCCCCCCTGCCTCAAGTTCAAGTCAGGTCTTGCCACAGTGAAGGAGAAGTGTTCTGTGCGCAGATCTATTTGAAACTGAACAATGCAGACAGGCCGCTGAGGACTTGGACTGCTGTTCTCAACACAGCTCTCATGTTATTCCTCTCCCATCTGTCCCTACAGCTGGCTGCTCGAGTCACGGCCACCATCACTACTCACCTGAGTGTTGCAATAGCCTGTCCTTGGACAACGAAGCTGACGACGAGGGAACTTCCAGAAGGTAAGAGTCTTGCTGGCATGACAGGGGGCTTTCTGGCCTTTGACTATGTTGAGTCGGTCCCTCATAGCCGGGTTTTCCCAGGTGCTATGCTTTTCCTTTAGAGACTCATCCTTCCTGTATTCCAGAGTGTCAGTTGCCAAGCATCTGTTTTGTCACTGGACAAAAAGATGATCAACTTAGCCACTATCTGATTCGGTTTGCACTTGAGCCATTGAATTGCATTCACCTGATTCAAGTGAGATGGGGCCGTACCACAAGTAGCTACAGGGCAAAGGCGGCTGGGTCATGTTCATCTGGCTTGGTGACTCATCAAAGACATTAAAAGCCTCTGGCTCTGTGCGAGAGAAACATTTGCAGAACGCAGCACTTGTGATCTGAGAGGGTTGTACGCCTCTCTGAATTGAACAGCATGGTGGTGTCTTCCTTGATGCTGCCATCTTTGGCCGACTGAAGTTGTAAGTGCGATTCCTTTTGCTGACAGTGTGCGTGGCATTGGTACAAATGATTGTTCACATGTGGACAGCACCATCCAGAGCACGAAGACTGTCCATTCATGGCTACATGTAATTTTCACACCAGCCCTGAGATGGACACAGGCCCGGGCAACCTCACCGCAGCCTGGCTGGACAGCTCTGCGGCGTGCTCTGTATTACTCCTGGAACAACAAAAAATTAAAGTGTTGAAAGTATAGTGGTAGAGCACATGCTTAGCATGCACAAGGTCATGAGTTCGATCCCCAGTACCTCCATTAAACAGAAAATAATAATGGTAAATAAATAAATAAACCTAATTACCCCCCGGAAAAAAACCCAAACAAACAAAAATTAAAGTGTCATAGCTAAATTCTTCTATTCTTCAGTGATTACACTAGTGGTTTGTTACTTACATTATTTCCTAAAGAAGATCTACTCAGTTGGGGAAATTCAATGTGTGGTTGAATAATGGTTATATGTTTTAATGGTAGATGAAATGATGTGGATATTCAGAGATTACAAATAGCTCAAAAATATTATTAGAGAGATGACAAAAAAAAATTTGTAAACTGGTGAAGTAGATATGTGTGCAAAAAATGCTTCTATTTTACACAAACCAGAGTGAAAACAAATGAAAAGCTAAATACAAAGGAGCCAACCGCAAAGCACAGAGCATCCCTGAGCAGGCTACACAGAAAGACATAGAAATCTACGACGAGGAAATGGTCACAGAAAGGCGACTCAACAGGTGAAGCAGATATACTGTAAACGCATTGCCACAGGCAAAGCAGTTTTATACATTCAAAAATAGAGTGTAGTTTATGGTATCTCAATTATACTCCATTTACAACACATGAAAAGAAAATTATAGCAATGTAACGATGGTCATCCAAAGAGACTCTCCGTGGACATTTGGGTAGAAGGGGACCATTGGAGTAGGAGCAGTTAACACATGACACTCCAGCCTTCAAGGCAGCCCAAGGAATCCTCATACGTGAGCCAGCCACCACTCATAAATGACATCCTCTGCAACCCGTGACATTTTTAGCTCTCAGGACATTTTTTTCTGAGGACGTAGTCATTCAAGGCTGAAATCGTTATTTTTACAAAGTTCACATCCGAGGTCTTACATGTGTTTGCAACGGAATAATAGCCAAGCTGGCCTTCTGTTTTCCCCCTACCTAAGAAGTCCTGTGAGTGCTGAAGTGACGTCACCAAAGTCACAAGGCCAGCCCACCTAGCACTTACACACACCCTGAAATTCCCCTCTAGCACCGGTCTCACGACTCCAACACCAGGACCATGTTAATTCTTTTACTGTTGTCAACACGCTCACATTCCTGTTAATTCTGCTTTTAACAGAGTAATGGCCCTGTGAGGTATAAGACAGGCATCATTATTCCCGTGCTAGAGATTAGGAGGTTGACGTCTGGAGGGGCAAAGACATTTGCTCAACATCTGACCAGTCAATCTCTAATATGAGTACTAGACTAAAGCCCTTTGTACTCTGCCATGTTGCTTCGATCTGCAGTTTAGGACGTGAGTCAGATCAGGACTAGGACAGGCTGGTAGGGGCATAAGCCTACCACAGTGTCTTCTGGGCATCCTGTGGGTACACAATAACCATTTTTCTTTTTTTTTTTTTTTTCTGGGGAGGAGAGTTGAAATGCTTCAATGCTTGCTTGTTTAAGCCATTCATCTTTTATTTCACCAAGTAACAAACCAACCTAACAAGATTGTATCTTTCTTACCTTTAGGGTTAGGCATGTAACCGGAACATTTTTTTAAATAATGTTTTTCCAGATCACTTTGCAGTACTGTCAGCCCTTCAGAGTGTCTTCACTGTCTCCTCAAGCAGATACCTCGAAATTTACCATTTATACCATCAAGCTGTCATTTGCTTTTGATGAAATGACTTGACTACAACATTTTTTAAATAAAAAAAATTGTTATACATTTTGATTGAAATTGAAGAAATGGGTTCCTTTAGTGAGCAGAAATCTCTTACTGATGCACTCATTCATTTGTACTCTTTACCTCAGGAGGTTCACTGGGGACCTCGAATTCCATGCGGATTTCCTCTACCTGTTAATGACTCGGTCTGGAAGTTTGAGCAGCTGAACCATAACAGAAAATACCACAGTCCAACCAGGGAGAGGAACAGCTATTTCCAGCTTTCCTGGGAGTCTCTTGCCATGGCCCCCTCCTTGCTCTCTCTCTGAGCTTCAGTGTAAAGCTGATTTGGGTTCAGATCCCTGCTCCTCTGCTTACAAACTGTGTGATCCGAAGTGAGTCGTAAATCTCTTCCAGTGTCAGTTTCCACATTGAGTATAATGGGGTTAATGCTGATATTGACTTTGTGGGATTAAATGAAGTAAACGTGCTTGGAGAACTTGGCCCAGTGCCTGCTGCTAATGGTGGGTGTTCTTATTCTTGGGATGAACAAGGTCATGTTGAATGTGTCTAGTCAGGCCCTACGGCCAATGGATAGGGCGGGACTGTGTAAGCCTCTGTGTGGGCAAGTTAATTTCCAGGAGTGTGAAATTGCTGGGCCAGAGGGTATGTGAATTTTAAATTGCCATAGATAGTGCCAAACCAATCCCTCGAAAGATAGTATTTACACGTTCACTAACACTGGATGAGAGGCTGGTTTCCCGTCGCCTGCACCAGCACCGGGTACATCACAGCCTTATGTTTTGCTGATGCGCTCAGCAGAAAATGGTATTGCACTGCGCTGATGTACGTTTCTGTACTTCTTAGTGAGACTGAACGTATTTTCTGGTGCCCCCTTTAAGAGAACCAGCCACTTGGGTACTCTGCTTGTTGTGCTGGGTTGCATGCAGATGATGCCCTACTGGGTTAAGTGTGGGGGATGCTAGACAAAGGTGGTCTTTGGATCGTTGCATCCCCCTGTGCGCAGGGACTTCACAGGCCTAAGAGAATTGTTTTCCACCTAGTTGGGCTGAGCGTCCTGCAATCCTGTCTCAGCCTGTGCCAGCTCTCCTGCTTCTGGTCTTGGGTGGAAGGAGGGGAAGCCAGGGAGAATTCTAAATTACTCAGCTGAGAAGTCACAGAAATGACCTGAATTCCCAACTCTGCCATTTACTGGCTGTGGGACTGTGGGCAAGTCACCCATGCTTTCTTAAGGAAGTCATATATTTCTTTTCTGGTGGGGGCAAGAAGAGGTTAGGACTTCTCATTTTGGCAGCCCATAGTGGGGTTTACAACTTAGGGTGGTCAGATAGAATATACGATGTCCGGTTTATTTCAAATAAACAATGAATTCTTTTGCATAAGTATGCCCCATGTAATATGCTTTTTTCCCCTAAATTTGGAAATCCTGGCTACAGTGCCATTTCTATGTATGCTTCTGGTATCCTTGTGTCTGTCTCTCGGGGACTCAGTGTTCTCTTCTGGAAAATGGGCCAAATAACATCGGCCCTGAAGCCCTCACAGGGCTGTTGTGAGGATCAGAAGGGATGATGGATATAACATTGTTTGGCACATAATAATGTGCTCTTCCAGTATTAGATGGTAGGACCAGTACTTATAGATACTGTACATAGAATGGGCATCATAGAGGGGCTCCTCCACGGAGAACCTCCCCTTCCTCTTCCTCACCAAAAAATATGTAGGGAGGTGGCTGGGAACGTGTGGATTGCATCTCATGGACTATGGTGCCACAGAATGTCACCATTATCCTCTCCAGTACAAACATAACCATGTTTCATATTTTGTACTAAATAAGCATTTGGGTTTAAATATCACTCTTTCTGTTAAATCGATATATTTTTTTAAATGCCTGCATGGGGTAATTATTTTCCCTAAAGAGCACGAAGAATACATTGCAGCCTCCTTCCTGCTTAACAGTGTATAGTAATAAAAGGTCTATCACCCTCAGAATGCTTATTACGGTGACAAATCACTAGGAGAAAGGGGAAATGATTTAGTACCTGCTCAATTCCATTTATTCAGATCCTGCACATTCCAAATCTGAGGCATGCAGCCCTGTTTGGAGGGCAAGCGGGAAGCAATGGTTTAGGGGAAAGGTACTGGGTCAGTTTTCCACCTGGATATCGTTTTCAAATTGTAGCCGAGCAATTAAATTTTTTATTACTGAAGTTCGATTGCCTCCCTCCCGCCACCAAGTCTCCCTAAATAGCAATTCTCTTGTCTTCTCATCGAAGGGAGCCGTGCTATAACTTTAAAAGCATGAAAGCGAATGTGGGGAGGAGGTCAGTGTGCAGGGCACTCAGCAGGTTTGATGTGTCAGTGGATAAATGATGAGATCACATCTGGAACAGTTTGCTGAATAAATAAAATGTGAAACCTCATATATCACTGCCCACCTTCCAATCTGTAAGGGAAAGAGCAAATAAATTCTCTAATGACCTTGTAAAGCACATAAAAAATACTGAATAAACTCTAGACATTTTGTGGCTAAAAGTGTCCCATATTAAATAACAAAGGTAAGAGTGGGGAGATGCTGGAGGTACAGGATGACACTTTCTCATAATGCGCCGTTTCATTCTACATGTTGTTTATTAGTCCACGCTTGTATAGCTGGGAATAATGTAATTCTGGTTTTAAGTCAGTGTCATAGAAACACTCTTCCTTTGGAGATGTTCCCAGAGGAGCTTTTATATTTACACCTAGCGAAGGTTGTTCTTAGTGTTTACGGCTTTGCCTGCCACGGGATTCTGCCGTCTATAATCACCATTCATTTATGCAGATTTCCAGTGCCATTAACTGGAGGAAATCTTTGGGCCAACACAGGTACCAGAAAATTCCAGCTGCCAAATACCAGAAGTGACATGTCTTGGCTCTGTCAAGGCTCCATCCTCCTTACCATTTACTGCAAGGGGTCATTTATGTGCATGAATATTAAACGGCAACTGGTGAGCAGGTGGGGTCCCAGCCCCTGCCCCAGGAAACCTGGATTCTAGTCTCAGTTCTGCCCCTAACTTTCTGTGTGACCTCAGACAAGCTTCTTCTCTACTTTCTCATCTGCAAAATAAATGAGGGTGGGCCTCCAAGCTTGCCAAAGGCCCTCCCAGCTCTGGCATTTCTCGAGTGTCTGATTTGTCAGATGGGGCAGCCAGCAGCTGTCTGACCAACAGCTAAGTATTATCACGGTGCTGAGAGACATAGGCCAGTGAAGCCCTTCTGCAGTTCCTTCGGTGACCGTAAAAGGAAAGAAGAGATCTTCTGAGCCAACTCATGGGCTGTGGCGTCACCGTTAAGCATCACGTGCTCTCAGGCAGCTCTGTGGGTGGATCTAGCAATTCAGAGCAGTGGCCACGTTTCGATCAGTGTGATGCCTCGGTAATGAAGGCGGAGCTGCTCTGGGGGGTCTGACCGAACTTTACACGTGTTGGACCGGTGTTATTGTCTCATGCCAGGTCTGAGGACATGGGGAGCCAGCTGCCCTCCCTTCTTCTTCCCCAGCCAAACCCTTTGGGCCACTTCTCTTGCAGAAAGTGTGCCTGGTTGAGACCGAATACCCCAGAAGCCTGGCTCCTTGAAGGAGAACATAGCTTGCTCTTTTTCTCTCTCATTCTGTTCCTCCCTGTCCCACTAGCATGGCCAGTCTGGGGGAAAGCTGCTGGCCTGTAGGTCTTCTCTTGGTTGTTGGAGAAGGATTTGTTAATGTGATAATGAGGCCCTTGGTCATGGCTCCAAGTGGCCTTCTCTTTTGCATGTATTGAACACATCTGCAAGTACTCAGTTAAGGATGCAATTAGGCAGTTGTTTCCCCAAGTGACAGATGGTCAGCTCACTCCCATAATTGCACCAGTGGGTGAGTATTTACAGGTGTATTCTGGACATCTCCCATCAGACTGCCGTGGGAACCACAGTTACATCCAGAGAGAAAGTTTGTCAGAGACCTTTAAGTGATCCATCCCTTCATTCCTCTGTTCCTCATTTTCTGTGCTTCCAAGTGGGAAATTCTTAGAATCCTGTCCAGCTGACTTTGCCCGTCGGAGATCCCACTGACTCTGTGTGCTAGAAATCTTGGAATGGGAAGACACACTCTGTTGCTGGTTGGCAGAGTTGTGTCCGAGGAGGAAAAGTTAGCTCTCTTCCTTCCAAAAGGATTTGCAGCTGGGGCAGGATCGCTCCTCGTCCCTCAGCCTTCATTGGCTCATTAGGATCCTCCATCTGTGTTCAATTTGAGAGAGGGAAAAGGGGTAAAGCTGACACCCAATAGCAGGAGGAACTGATTTCCAGGTCTCTCTCAGCATCTGGGGCTTTGGAAGAGAACGCCGTCCACTGGTAAGACAGGGCTATTGGTGCTGTCCTCTCACCAGCGCTGTCCTCTCACCAGCGCTGTCTTTTTTTTAAATTGAAGTATAGTTGCTTTACAATGTTGTGTAAATTTCTGGTGTACAGCATAGTGATTCAGTTATACAGATATAAATATATTCTTTTTCATTATAGGTTATTACAAGATATTGAATAGAGTCCCCTGTGCTATACAGTAGGTCCTTGTTGTTTATCTGTTTTATATATGGTACTTTCTATCTGTTAATCCCAAACTCACAAACTCTATTTACCCCTCCCCCTCTTTGCCCTTTGGTAACTGCAAGTTTGTTTTCTATGTCTGTGAGTCTGTTTCTGGTTTGTAAGTAAGTTCACATGTGTCATTTTTTTAGATTCCACATATAAGTGATATCATATGATATTTGTCTTTCTCTGACTAACTTCACTTTGTATGATAATCTCTAGGTCCATCCATGTTGCTGCAAATTGTATTATTTCAATCTTTTTTATGGTTGAGTAATATTCCAGTGTGAGTGTGTGTGTGTGTGTGTGTGTGTATCACATCTTTATCCAATCATCTGTCAATGGACATTTAGGTTGCTGTCCTCTCACCAGCACTATCTTAAGAGTACAAATAAACTGGAGCCATTGGGTGGCATGAAGAGCCATGGTGAGAGATCCAAGTCCAAGTGCTAGCTCTGCTTCTGGCTATCCGTGTGACCTTGGGCAAGGCATGTGACATTATCTCCTTGTCTACCTAAAGAGGACATAATGCTGCCTGCCAGATGGCATCATGGAGAGCTACTG
Organism: Camelus bactrianus; assembly: GCF_048773025.1. Classification (NCBI taxonomy): domain Eukaryota; kingdom Metazoa; phylum Chordata; class Mammalia; order Artiodactyla; family Camelidae; genus Camelus; species Camelus bactrianus. Next base: position 113,291,087 of record NC_133575.1, on the reverse strand, counting down.
GGGTGATGTTTGTGAGGTTCTGTGTAAAGGGTGAAGTACTGGTCCAGCACGTGACACATGGCCACTCCTTTACTTTATAGGGACTGTTGCTACATCCTCACTCTGTGGGAATTTCTCTCATATGAAAATTATAGTGTTTTCTGTCCAGATGAGGAAATTATGTATATAAATACAGATCCTGGTACCATAGGAATCCACGTGCTGATTTAATGTGTGAACAAAGCATTATTTCTTGGATTAAAAATAAACATTTGAAGAGGAAGGGAGATTAGGGAGAATACACATTTTTCAGTTTTAAGCTCACCCCAGGGCAACGCCCCCGTTCCCTCCCAGTGCGAGCGGCTGCAGTGGGCGCAGACTCAGCGAAGTGGAAGGGAGCGGGCAGTAAGGGGCAGAGCGACGGTGCAAGGGAGGAGGGCTCTTCGCGTATCCAGAGTTAGGTGCATTTCCCCCACCGACTCCCAGTGTCCAACATTGGTGGAAAGGTTTTACAGGGCATAGACTGATCTGTATTTGACAAGTTATTTTGATGTCATGCTCTTTGCACAATTTCAGGAAAAATCATTTCTTGCTATAATGTAACATCAGATATTTCCTTTTCCTGGCCCACTGAGGGACAGGACTCAAGTCTACATAGGGCAATGACACAGCCTAGGAGATCGTGTAGCAAACCCCCTGTGGGGTTACCAAGAAAGGACTGAACATTTTTTTATTGAAATATAGTTGATTTACAACATTCTATTAGTTTCTGGTGTACAGCATAATGTTTTAGTCATACATATACATACATATATTCATTTTCATATTCTTTTTCATTATAGGTTACTGCAGGATAGTGAATGTACTCCCCTGTACTATACAGTAGGTCCTTGTTGTTTATCTAATTTATACATAGTAGTGTGTATCTGTTAATCCTAAATCCCCCACTTATTCTTCATACCCTTTCCCCTTTGGTAACCATAAGTTTGTTTTCTATGTTTGTGAGTCTGTTTCTGTTTTGTAAATAAGTTCATTTGTATCATATTTTTAGATTCCACTCATAAGTGATGTCATATGATGTTTCTCCTCTGTCTGACTTACTTCATTTAGTATGATAATCTCTAGGTCCATCCATGTTGCTGCAAATGGCATTATTTTATTCTTTTTTATGGCCGAGTAATATTCCATTGTATACATATACAACAATTTCTTTATCCATTCATCTGTCGATGGATATTCAGGTTGCTTCCATGTCTTGGCTATTGTAAATAGTGCTGCTATGAACATTGAGGTGCGTGTATCTTTTCAAATTAAAGTTTTCTTTGAATATATGCTCAGGAGTGGGATTGCTGGATCATATGGTAAGTCTATTTTTAGTTTCTAAGGAATCTCCATGCTGTTCTCCACTGTGGCTGTACCAGTTTACATTCTTACCAACAGTGTAGGAGGGTTCCCTTTTCCCCACAGCCTCTAGAAGGGACTGAACATTTGTGTGAAGTTTGGTATTGACATATGATATGATTCCAGTTCCTTCAGCATTGATGCTTCTCCTTCCTTGAGCCAAGCCCACGAGTGGCCTGCTATTTCAGAATGGTTCTGAGTTGTACTGCTATGGTGATGAGTTTGTGCTGAACTGTTCACCCTTGGAGGTCAGCCTTGCTGAGACTAAGAGTGCCATTTATTGTGGGGCAGAAGATCTTAACCTGGCTGTGCCCTGGCCCCCTCAGTGGTCTGCTGCAGCCTATAGGCCTGTATCAGAAAGGCCTTTAAATGTATAAAATACATGACATTAGAAAGGGAATCAATAATACTGAACCATAGTTATAGAATGTTTTAACAAACACATTTGTGATACAGTAGCATATGTACTTCTTTATCAAGGCATTTTGAACAATGACTGTAATTCAAGAGTCATAAATGACATTTTGAGATACCTTCAACAACTCGAAAGTGATTTGCAAATATCTGTAATTTCTCTTGGCAACATGTGACAAGTACTGACTGTGACTAATACTACTGTGGCTTATTACCCACATTCATTCATTGGGGGAGATTCTAAATTCTACTTAGAAGTTGGTGAAACTAACAGTGTAACTTTCATCCAATCCAGGTTTCCAGTTTGCAGCTCAAGCACCCCCGCTAGAGGAGGACCAGCCTTGGCCCAGGTGGCAGGAGCCTAGACCATAATCTTCTGAGCAGTGAGGGCCTGGGGAGGAGGGGCGTTTTCCTAGAGAGGGTCCCTCCCCGGCTTGCATGCTCTGGGTCTTGTTCCAGCTCTCCCAGTCATTTTCTGTGTGTCCTGGGTCAAACCACTTATCAAATGTGGAACTTCAATGTTCTCATTCGTGAAGAGAGATGGAGGGCTTAGATCATCTCTTGAGACCCCTTCCAGTTGCGATACGTCTATGATTCAATGATGCCATTGAAAATTTCAGTCATACTAGTTCTGGGGAAAGTGGATTATAGGAAAGAACATGGAGTCTGACATCCACAGTCCTGGGTGGGTTAGAAGCACGCATTTTCTTATTACTAACTGTGTGATCTTGGGCAAATTAGTTAACCTGCTTCAGCCTTAGTTTCCTTAGTCATAAAATGGGAACGATCATAGTATCTCCTCCTCTAATGTATCTGTGTGAAGCATTAACCAGGGAATGTTTTTGTTTGTTTCTCAGCTAGTTACATAAAGGACTTGAGAGGGTGTGTAGGATGTCCCATTTGTTGCCTCAAATAGCTCCTTCGGAGCAGGTGAATGGATCAGGCTGCCCCTGGGTCAGGGCACCATACATCGGCTTTAATCATACCCCCACCCACCTGAATTAATATTCCCATTTTACAGTGAAACAACTGAGGCTCTGAGGCCCAAGGACTCACCTCTCCATCTCTGTCTCTGTCTGTGTCTCCCTCTCTCTCTTTGGGGCTCCAGCTAGAGTGGGCACTCTGACATTTTCCTTCACTTTCTTAACTTCATGAGAAAATGCTAAAGCTCGTTTTAGTCTCTTCATTTCTATTAAGAATATCACCAAGAATTAATCTATTTTGAAAAAAAAGGACAAAATGTGGGGTAACGGTCTCACTTTTAAATTTCCTTCACGCCCTGGAAGCAAACGGTGACATTTCAAGCTTCCGTAGGGCTTCCGTGTTGGGGTAAAGAGTGGAAATAGCTATCAAATGAGATGAGTGGTGATTTGATTTGTGAAGTTTTTATTGAAGGCGTGACAAGGGATCTAGTAATTCGTTTTTAAAAATTAAGAAGAATGCCCTCTAAGATCATAACAGTTAAGGGGCTGCCTCATTCCCAGATCCTGGCAACAGGGGTCCTCATTTGTTGTTTTTTTTAAAGCATACAAATAGAAGAAAATACAAACGCCTAATAAGGAACTTCCAGTTCAATTAGTCGATCAGCTATCGCAGTGCTGCCCTAAGGCCAGGAACCAAGGAAGCCAAAGACCTTTCGCCTTCATGCCTCGTTGGCTTTTAAAATTCTCCGGACGCACCTGTGATCTCAAGTGCTTCCCTTGCATCGCAGAGCAAGCTAGTTACGGGAGACCTACACCTGCTCCTGAACTCAAGGCTTTGAGAGTTCCAGGATGGATTCTACATTGCCTACATTTCCTGTTGGATCGCTAAGGCTCACAGTTGATAGATCCTCCCCTACCCCCTCAGCCCACGAGAAAGGCCCCTCTGGCCTTAATGTGACCACCTCCACCACCATCCGCATCCCCACCACCATCAGTGAACCGTCATGGAAGAGAAGCCACAGCTCCTCCCATCCTCAGGGCCGGACCATGCTAAGTCCTTCTTTCTCCTAGCAGCTCCTGGATTTACTGTTTGGCAGGAAAAAAAAAAAAAAAAAAGGCATCTTTGGCGGTTCCTGGATTGTCAACCCAAGAGGAGAGTGTTTGGTGCCCGCTCACATTTCTCACCGCAGCTGGGGAATGGAGAGAAATGTAAGCATCCAAAGCAAGTCTCTTTTGCCCTCTTCAAAAGCGTGGCTGGGGAAGGAGAAGGATTATGCTCCTGAGAATTGTCCCCGTTATGTTCTGTTACAGTAGAAACATTGTCCTGGTCAGGGGCCTGTTTCTAAAACATTCCCAGGACTTTAAATTTGGAAACCAAAAAAAAGTGAAAGAAAGTTTCCTGTTGAGTCAGCCAACGCAAACACATGGCCAGGCCCCCAGAAACTAGAAAGCATAGGGTCACGCAGACGTCTCACGGGGATCGCCACAGGCCCTAAGTGAAAAACGCTTGTTCATGCAGAATGTGAGAATATGGAAAGCAAATGTGGTGCCGTCCCCCAGGGCCTCCCGACCTGCTGGATTGGGATGATTTATTAAAGCGTCAGGCAGGAAAGGACTAAGTTGCCTTTAGAGAGCAGCTAATTTCGTGTTTTAGTTGCTGGTAAATAAGTCAGTCCCAGATAAATGTACCCATCGTGTGCTATGGAGATTTTATTTTTAGAGGAATAAACACCAGTTCTTCAAAATATTCAGGGGACTCCGGTGCCAAGTCCACTGTTGCTTGCTCGTTCCGGGCATCTGAGGTGTCTGAGGTGGTCTCCACAGAATAGGGCCTCTTTGGAATGGCCTTGAGAGGTCTGACCTGAGAGGACCTGGTCAAGTACTTGTCATCATCTGCAAAGGGGCCATGACAGAAAGGTATCCCTGTTGTATCTCGTGTGGCAACTGGGCCAGCCATCTGATCCACACGCCCTCCCTTCTCCAGCCCAAGTCCATATCCGACTGTAGTCTCTGGCTGGGGCCGCTCTGAAGCCTTGCTGGACCCACGAAGAGGAGGTGGCTGCAGGACTGCCGCCGCCTCTCTGTCGATGGGATGCATGCTGGTTCTTGCTTAAAGGCAGGCTCTTCTAATCTACTTTGCTCATCTCGAAAGCTGCATTCTTCCTCACTGGTCCTGGACCAGGAAGATATGCCTCACTGGGCCAGACTCATGGCCTTTCCAGCCCCTGATTTCTGACACAAGCACTATGTAGGTCCAGGGTTGCTGGGCAGTTGTGCAGATTGTATATTACACCACCCTAGGGGATGCCCTTCCCTCAGTGGATAACAAAGATCATATCTTTCTTAGAGAAGTTCTCCAACTTTTGTAAGTCAAATGTCTAGTGAAAGGGGTGCCTATTTTCTTATTTGCCCAAAGGCTAGCAGCAGCCTTGAGGTGGGCCCTCCCCCATAACTCAGCTGTTTACTCCAAGATGCCCATCAAACCATACACCATTTTTAGGATGAAAAGGACTTAGCAGGGGAGATGGGCCTACAGGGGAGAAGAGAGTTGCCCGAAGTCGCACAGCAGAGCTAAGCTGGAACCCTAATCCGTCTTCCTGTCCTCTACCCTTTCCACTGCACCCTTTCAGGGCCTCTCACCTGTGCCTGTGCTGCAGCCCTTCTGTGTGACCGCTCTGTGCCAGGGAGACGTGTATCATAGGTTTGACTCCAGACCGGCCCCTCTCACGTGAGTATTCCAGGGTGCAGCTGACATCCTTTCTACATCCTCTGTAATTTGATAAACAGTTATACAATTTTAGACTATAGACCATACGGTTTTCCTTAGGACATTTTCTCCCATCCTTGGTGCCTACAAACCAAAGATTCCCAACCAGGCAGGCTACTGTCCCAAGGCGGTCTGTCCATCAGTCAAAGCATAGCTATTCTTGTATCTCCTCGTTGACTGTGAGATAAAGTCTATTTTCTTTAGCTTGGAAAAGGTGGTCCTCAGTAATCTGGCTGCTGCCCGCTTTGTATCCTCACATCAAAGCAAAATTGGATATGTCTGACAGTGGCCACCCAGCCTGCTTGCTGTCCCCCGAACATTTTTCACTATTTCCTGGTAACATGACTTTGCTCTAGCTACTTGATCTGCCAGAAACATCCTTCCTCCTTCTGTCTGTTAAAGGATTGCTGGACTGCCAAGGCTAAGTTCCAGTCCTTTCCATGGAGCCTTCTGTCTTCCTTTTCAACATGCACCACTGTGCCCCCCAGCCAAGAGCACCCTGCACCCCTCCTGGAGCACCTATACCAGAATTCTTTTTTTTTTAAGTCTTAAATAATCCTATTTATTTATTTATTTATTTATTTATTTGAAGTATAGTTGATTTATAATGTGTTAGTTTCTGGTGTACAGCACAGTGATTCAGTTATACATATATATTCTTTTTTATCTTTTTCATTATAGGTTTATTACAAGATACTGAGTATAGTTCCCTGTGCTCTACAGTAGGTCCTTGTCGTTTATCTCTTTTATATGTAATAGTATGTATTGGCTAATCTCAAACTCCTAATTTATCCCTCCCCCTTCCCCTTTGGTAACCATTAGTTGTTTTTAATGTCTGTGAGTCTGCTCAGAATTCTTTCTGTACCTCTGTGTCCCCACTAGATAGGCAATGGACTCAAATGGGAACAGAGACCATGCCTGCCTTGCTCACCACTCTTAGAACAAAACTTGCCGCAGACCGTGAACTTGGTAAGTGGTAGCTACACTAAAAGGAATTGATCAATTTGCTTTCATCTACACTGCCTGGAGAAAGTGACATTTCAGTTAGATCTGAATGATGAGTAGGAATTAGCCCGGTGAGGAAGGTGGGAGGAGAGAGTCCTGAAAGCAGAAAGACCAGCATGTAAGAAGGCTTGAAAGTGAGAGAGAACACGACTTGCTCGAAGACGTGCTCTGAGCCAGCACTCTGGGTGAGGGGGAAGACACGAGGCTGGCAAGGTGGGCGAGGCCAGAACATTCAGGGCCTTTTAATCCACAGGGTGGAGTCAGACTTTCTCCTAAGAGCAGAGGGAACGCTTTGGAGGGTTTTACGCGGGGAGATGACCCTGTCAGGTTGGCCTGTGCCGCTTCTGCGCCTGTTCTCTCTTCCGTGCGGCACAGCGGAGGGGCCAGGCTGAGTCTGGGCTCTCCCTGGGTCTATTTGTTTCTTGGCACCTGCATCCTCTGGGCTTGCTTCCTGTTCCTGAAGCTGCCCGCCATCTGAGTTTCTTGCCGTTACCAGGAGAGGCCAATTCCCTCTGCTCAACTCGGTCTTCCCTAATGAGGCATCTTAGAAAGGGCCCTTCCCCTATGAATGGATTTTCATTCCTCTTGCTGAACCACACTGCCTCTGCTCTCCGAATCTTTCCTTCCCCTGAATGGTACTTGGCTCTGGCCTCCTTTCCTTGTCAGTGCTCCTCCGACTCTGGCCTGTCCCAGACCTGCCTCCTGGCAAAGGCTCTGACGGCGCCAAGTCCATCTTCGTGCTCCTTGTGACTTGTCAGCCTGGGCCATTTTGCTCTTTGTTCCCACATCCAATTAGAATGTTTTGAACTGTAGCCTCTGTGGACAAGGACTGAGGCTTTTGGTACTTGAAAGTTGTGTTTACATCTATTGCAATCTCTAAATTAGTTCTCCCAGCCACATGAACAGCAGTTCCCACAGTTACATTGAAAAATCGCTGCCCGGGCCCCTCTCTGTCTTTGTCTCCTGACTGTGCAGGGGCACAAAGCGCACTCGATGGATCCAGAGGCTCTGGTTCATGAAAGCCTTACTGGCAGCCTGACTTTGGCCAATTACGTTCTCAGAAGAACTTCTTTAGCTCTTACAGGCCTGTAAACTCTAGACTTTGAAGTTTGTGGTTGACGTTCAAAAAATATACAAACCATTGGAAGATTCTCATTGTTACCTATATAGCAAGGCTTCAGGGACAGACATACCACCCAGCAGTGGAGAGACGGCTTGATAGACTTGGGCACATCTACTTGAGGTAGCACACTACCTTAAAAAATGATGCTACTGATGATGTAGAAACGGGCAAGCAAGTCCACAGAGCAAGGGGCAAGCAATGAACTTGTGTGGATGACTAGCATAGCTGGGAAGGGTTATGTGCCTGGGGATGAGAGCTGGAAGATAATGTAAAAGACAAAAATAATTATAACCAAACTACCCAGTAAATTACAGTTATGAGGCCCTTTTGTGCATGTTATTTCATTTAATGACCACAACAACCCTGGAGGCATCAGTGCTGTTCTGCTCCTTCTGCAGATGAGCACAACCGAGGCTGCGTAAAGCTGAGCAGCTGCAGATCCCATTTCTAAGGAGCGGCAGATTCAGGACTCAAAACCTGATTGTCTTTTGGGTACGGCATCCTGTTTGATTTGTTTAGCTGGGGAAATCATGGGAGAATTATTTTGCTTTTGATTTCTGTGATGTTATTCGCATAACCATAGTAACGATAAATGATAAGTTTAAACAAATACCTGGAAAAGGAGATCAGGGACATCCTTCATCAGAGGAGTCGGTGAGTGTAACCTAGCAACCATGACTATAAGGATAGTTTGTGAACTTTGGGTTTTTCCCCCATGTTGGACATTTCTTGTACACTACCCCCAACAATATATTTCCTATAATGATGAGCAGGAAAGCCCTTACTTAGGAAGAAAGGAAGGAAGGAGGGACGTAGGAACTTGTAGTGATTCCTGTCTTTCTTCACATGCCCCCTTTCAGACTCACCAGTTTAGCAAGTTGGGATGAGCTCTTCCACTAGGCCTCTGGTTCCATCTCTCAAGTTTCTTGATGCTCTGTTCTTCCTTTCTCCCAGGACTTGTACTGCCCACGTAACTATGAGGACTCTGCCATCCCCTGTGCTCCCCAGTATAGCCATGAAAATACTTCAAGAGCTGGACCATCAAAGTCCTATGGGAGACTCTTTCCCAGCTTGAAATATGTATGTTTCTTTCCAGTCATGGCTTATGAAGTGCCAGGCCCTGTGCTATACTGTGCTGTGAGAGTTGCAGAGCTGAATCCTACATGGCCTCTGGCCTGTAAAGAAGCATTAGGGACGAAAAGCCATAGGTTTATATCCAGGCTTACTTCCTAGCCATGGGCCTTGCTCTAAGTTATATGTGGAGGTAGTGATGAAGCTGGGCTAGAAAGCACCTTTCAAACAAGTGATTTGAAAAAAAAAAACAAAACTAAAAACTATCCTTTTTCAAACTTTAAAAAAGAATATTTTATATATAAAATATACTTTTAATGTAAACCATTCAAAAAAGATCCGTCATGGGGATGTGATGAAGAGCATGGTGACTAGTTAACAATACTGTATTACATATTTGAAAGTTGCTAAGAGAGTAAATCTTAAAAGTTCTCATCACAAGAAAAAATATTATAACTATGCATGCTGATGGATGTTAACTAGCCTAATCATGTTGATTATTTTGCAATAGATACAAATATTGATTCAGTATAATTTATACCTGAAACTAATATAATGTTATGTCAATTATACCTCAATTTTAAAAAAGAGATTCGTTAGTCAGCAAATTTACGAATCCTTTCAGCAGCCTGGTACTGAATAACACATAATAAAATTGAATACACTTTAATAAAATGGAGACGTTCTAGATTTGCAATTGGAGGCTTGTTTAATTCCATTTTTTAAAAGCCTCCATATTAATTTGCCTAAGTAAACAAATTCCCATTAGGAAAGGAGACCTTTTCCTATTTGACTCAGTGTCACAGCCTTTTTTGCCTCTGCACTGAATGGCCTCATATTGCGTGATTCTTCTCCTTGACTGCCTGCTGCACTATGGGGTACAGATGCAAAGCACACAGACTGGGACTCAGACTACCCCTCATTCAGAATTCAGTTCTGCAACTTTCTCACTGTGTATTTTTGGGCAATTCATCTAATCTCTCTAAGCCTCAAACTTATCATCCCTTAAGAATTATGGTGATAGAGGAAGATGGTGGAATAGGAAGCCCCAGAACCTGTTCCCATACAAAGAAGCCAACCTAACAACAATATCTGATCCAAAAAGCCTTTATGAGAATTCTAGAAATCAGTAAAGAAATTGCAGTACCCTCAGGCAAGCACAAAGCAAGAACAGCCACATTGAAGTGGATGAGAAAATTCACTGCATTTTACTCATGATAGCCCTTTCCCAAGCTGACGCAACTCCTTCTGATCAAGAGAAAACATCCAACTCATAACTTTTCCCTTGGGAGGGAAAGAGAAGAGTGGAACACGCGTCCAGTGTTCCAGCTTCTAGGAGAGCTGCCTGAAGGACTGGTTTCTGTTTTGTCTGACTCAGAACAATGCTGGAGAACTGGCATACTTTGAATGTCTGACAGCTCCTAAGAACTAAAGCTCAGCAGCTTGTTGCAGCAACAGAGAACCTGCAATACTGCAGACAGACACCAGAGGCAGCAAGAGATTATAAGCTTCTAACAAAGAAACCTGCAAACCTCTCTAATTGGGAAGTTACATGCACATGCCTAGATAAGATGCAGCCCCAGGAAAGAGACCTATTGAATCTCTAGCCAGGCTGACTGGTGAAGTTCTTCCCCTGTATGAAGCCAGTCCATAAAGACTTGGAGAAGTGGCTGTTTTTTCAAACGTACAAATCCCAGCAAATAAATAAATAAATAACAAGGCATTTGAAGAGACAGGGAAACATGGCCCGACCAAAGGAACACAATAAGTCTCCAGAAACTGACTCTAAAGAGCTCTAGAAATAACCTGACAGGGTTGAAAATAATCATCTTAAGGAAACTCAGTGAACTATAAAAGAACACAAATAGACAAATGACATCAGGAAAATGATGCATGAACAAAATGAGAATATCAACAAAGAGATAGAAACTATATATAAAAAAAGGGCTAAACAGAAATTCTGGAGCTGAAGAACACCATAACTGAATTGAAAATTCACTAGAGGAATTTCACAAGACTTGATCAATCATAAGAAAGAATCAGCAAACTCAAAAAGAAGTCATTTGAAATGACTCAGTCTGAGGAACAAAATGAAAAAGGAATGAAGAAAAGTGAAAAAAAAATACAAAACATAAGGGACTTATGGGACACTATCAAATGGATCAATACACATTAAGGGAATCCAGGAGGAAAAGAGAAAGAGAAAGGAACAGAGAGTTTATTTGAAATAATGGCTGAACATTTCCCAAATCTGAAAAAGGAAATGCACATCTAAATTAAAAAATGTCAAAGGACTACAAAATAGGATAGACACAAAGAGGCCCATACCAAGACACATTCTAACTAAACTGTCAAAAATCACAGACAATGAGATAATCTTAAAAGCAGCAAGAGAAAAGTGATTGCATACAAAGGCGTTCCCATAAGATTGTTAGAGAATTTCTCAGCAGAAAAGTTACAGGCCAGAAGGGAGCGAATTGGTATTTTCAAAGTGCTGAAAGGGAAAAAAAAGATACCAGCCAAGAATATTATATCCATCCAGCAAAACTGTTCTTCAGAAACGAAGGAGAAATAAATACATCCGGCTTTCCCAGATAAAAGCGGAAAGAGTCCATCACAACTAGAACTGCCTTACAAGAAATGGTAAAGGGAGTCCTGCAAGTTGAAACAAAAGGATGCTAGAGAGCAGCACAAACCTGTACAAAAATATAAAGCTCTCTAAATATAAAGTAATAAAAGTAAAATTAAATATATAGACAGACACAGAATCCTGTAACAGAGTAATAATGGTGCATAAATCACTGTAATCTTGGTATAGAAGTTAAAATATAAAAGCATAAAAATAACTATAACTATAAATATATGTTAATGGGTACAAAATACAAAAAGATGTAATTTGTGACATCAATAGCAAAGTGGGGAGATGTAAAAAGTGGAAGTTTTATATGCAGTTGAAGTTAAATTGTTACCAATTTATTTTTTAATTTTTAAATTTTATTGAAGTACGGTCAACTACAATGTGTTAGTCTCTGGTGCATAATGTCCCAGTCATGCATATGCATACATATATTCATTTTCATATTTTTTTCCATTAAAGGTTATTACAAGATATTGAACATAGTTCCCCATGCTATACAAAGGAAACTTTTTTAAAATCTATTTTTATATATAGTGGCTAACATTTGTAAATCTGAAACTCCCAAATTTATCCCCTCCCATCCCCTTTCCCTGGTAACCATAAGATTGTTTACTAAGTCTGTGAGTGTGTTTCTGTTTTGTAGATAAGTTCGTACTGTCCTTTTTTTTTTTTTTTTTTTTTTTTTTAGATTCCACATATGAGTGATATCGTGTGGTATTTTTCTTTCTCTTTCTGGCCTACTTCACTTAGAATGACAATCTCCAGGTCCATCCATGTTGCTGCAAATAGCATTATGTTATTCCTTTTTATAGCAGAGTAGTATTCCATTGTGTAAGTATACCACAACTTCATTATCCAGTCATCTGTCAATGGACATTTAAGTTGCTTCTATATCTTGGCTATTGTATATAAAATTGTTATCAGTTTAGAACAGAGTTTTATAACCGTAAGGTGTTCTATTTAGTCTCCATGGTAACCACAAAGAAAAATACCTATAGGAGATCCACAAAAGAAATGAGAAAATTACCAACTAGTATGTATAAAATAAATATGCTACAGGGATACATTTTACAACACAGGGAATATAGCCAATATTTTATAACTGTAAATGGAATATAACCTTTAAAAATTGTGAATCTTTATGTTGTACACCTGAAACTTATATAATATTGTACATAAACTGTACTTTTATTTTTAAAAAAAAGTATGAGTAGAACCAAAAGTAAATTAAACATCAAAAAAAGGAATCAAACCATGTCACTATAAAAAAATCAACAAAACACAAAGGAAGGCAGCAAGAGAGGAAAAGAGGGTCAAAATAACTAAAAGACATATAAAATAATATTAACAAAAGGCAAAAGTAAGTCCTTCTCTATCAGCAGTTACTTTAAATGTAAATGGGCTGAACTCCCTGTTATGGAGTAAATTGTGCCGCTAACCTCATTCATATGTTGAAATCCTAACCCCAGTTGTGACTATATTTGGAGACAGGGCCTTTAGGAAGGTAATTAAGATTAAATGAGGTCATAAGAGTGGGGTCTTAATTCAGTAGGATTGATGTCCAGAAGAAAAGGAAGAGACAACAGAAATCTTTTTCTCTCTTGCCATATAAGCAAAGAGGAAAGGCCATATGAAGCCACAGAAAAAAGACAGCCATCTACAAGCTCAAAAGAGAGTCCTCACCAGAAACTAAATTTGTTGGTGCCTTGACCATAGACTTCTAGCCTCAGAATTGGAGAAAATGTTTTCTCCTTTAAAAAAAAAAGTCTATTGTTTAGGCCACACACTCTGTGGTATTTTGTTATGACAGCTTGAGCAGACTAACACACTCCTCAGTCAAAAGACATAGAGTGGCAGAATGGATCAAAGGGGAAAAGCAAGACCCAACTATGTGCTATCTATAAGAGACTCACTTTAGATTTGAAGACACACACAGGCTGAAGGTGAAAGAATGGAAAAAGATAGTCCATGCAAATGGTAACCAAAAGAGAGCAGGGGTGGCTGCACTTACACCAGACAAAATAGACTTTATGTCAAAAACTGTCACAGGAGACAAAGAAAGACACCATATAATGATAAAAGGGTAACCAAGAAGATATAACAATTATAAATACATGCACATCTAACAGCAGAGAACCCAAATATATTAAGCAAACATTAACAGAATTGAGGGGAGAAATAGACAGCAACACTGTAATAGTAGAAGATTTCAATGCCATAATGGAACAAGGCTAGAAATCAACAGCCAAAGGAAAACTGGAAAATTCACAAATATATAGAAATTAAACACAGTCTTGAACAACCAATCGATCAAAAAAAGAAATCACGAAGAAAATTAGAAAATACCTTGAGACAAATGAAAACAAAAATAAAACATGCCAAAACCTTAATGGGAGGCAGCAAAAGCAGTGCTAAGAAGGATGTTTATAGCAATAAGCTCCTACATTAAAAAAGAAGGAAGATCTCAAGTTAACAACCTAACTCTGTACCTCAAGGGACTAGAAAAAGAACAAACAAAACCCAAAATTAGCAGAAGGAAAGGAAGAATAAAAATTAGAACAGAAATAAATGAAACAGAGAATAGGAAAGCAATAGAAAAAATCTACAAAACTAAGAGCTGCTTTTTTGAAAATATTAAGAAAATTGACAAACCCTTAGCTAGATTAAGAAGAAAAGAGAGAAGACTCAAATAACAAAAATTAGAAATGAATGAGAGATTACAACCAATGCCACAGAAATAAAAAAAAATCATTAGAAGCTATGATGAACTATTATACACCAAGAAATTTGATAAACTAGAAAAAAAAATTCCTAGAAACATACAACCTATCAAGACTGAATCATAAAGAAAGAAAACATCTGAATAGACCTATAAATGGTAAAGACATTGAATCAGTAATCAAAAACCTCCCAACACAGAAAAGCCCAGGACCAGATGGCTTCACTGGTGAATTCTAACAAACATTTAAAAAAGAATGAATGCAAAACCTCCTTAAAGTTTGCCAACACTACCAAATTCATTTTATGAGGTCAGTATTATCCTGATACAAAAAATTCAAACAAAAATACAAGAAAGGAAAACCATAGACCAGTATCCCTGATGAATATTGATGCAAAAATTCTCAACAAAATACTAGTAAATTGAATTCAACAACATATTAAAATGATTATGCATCATGACCAAGTGGTAATTATTCCTGGAATGCAAGAATGGTTCAACATGTGAAAATCAATCAGTGTAATTCACCACGTTAAAAGAATGAAGGGCAAAAACCAATGATAATCTCATCATTGCAGAAAAAAGCATTTGAAAAAAATCAATACTTTTTCATGATAAAATAAAATTTTAATTCAACAAACTAGGAATAGAAAGAAATTACTTCAACATAGTAATGGACATATGTGAAAAGCCCACAACTAACATACTCAGTGGTGAAAAGCTGAAAGCTTTTCCTCTAAGATCAAGATAAAGGCAAGATGCCCATTATCACCATCTCTGTTCAGCACCGTCGTGGAAGCGCTAGCCAGAGCAGGCAGGCAAGGAAAAATAAATTTAAAAAAAAGCATCCAGGTCAGAAAGGGAAAAGTTAAAAACATCTCGGTCTTTAAATGACATGATTTTATATATAGAAAACTAAAGATTCCACATACAGAATGTTAGAACTAGTAAAGGTGTTCAGTAAATTTGCAGTACACAAAAGTAACAGAAAAATTCAGTTGTGTTTTTACACACTAACAATGAACAATCCAAAAAGGAAATTAAGAAAACAATCCCATTTACCGTCTATAACAGCATCAAAAATAATAAAAATATTTAGGAATGAGCTTAACAAAGGAGGGGAAAGACTTGTACACCAAAAACTACAAAATATTGATAAAAGAAATTAAAGACAGAAATAAATGAAAAGATGTTCCATGTTCTAGATTGGAAGATTTAATACTCTCAATGTTGAAACTCCCCAAAGCTGTCTACACATTTAATGTGATCCCTATCAAAGTCCCAATGGAATTCTTTATAGAAATGGAAAAAAATCCTAAAATTCATGTGGAATCTCAAAGGACCCTGAATAAAAAAAAACAATCTTAAGAAATAAAGACAAAGCTGCAAACCTCAAATTTCCCAATTTCAAAGCATATTACAAA
Organism: Camelus bactrianus; assembly: GCF_048773025.1. Taxonomy (NCBI): domain Eukaryota; kingdom Metazoa; phylum Chordata; class Mammalia; order Artiodactyla; family Camelidae; genus Camelus; species Camelus bactrianus. The sequence continues at coordinate 113,275,623 of NC_133575.1, read as the reverse complement.
TACATAGTAATCAGAACAGTGTGGTACTGGCATAAAGACAGACATATAGACAAATATAACAGAATGGAGAGCCCAGAAATAAATAAATCCTCATGCGTAAGGTCAAATGACCTTCTAAAAGAGTGGTAAGTCTACATGATAAAGGATAGTCTCTTCAACAAATGATGTTGAGAAAACTGGATAGCCACATGCAAAATAATAAAGTTGGACCCTTACCTTACACCATAAATAAGAATGAACTCAAAATGAATTAAACACCTAAATATAAGGCCTGAGGCTATAAAACTCCTAGAAGAAAACATAAGGGGCAAACAGGCAAGAAAAGAAGAAAACTGAGAAAACAGGCAACAGAAGCAAAATTAGACAAAAGGGACTATATTAAACTTAAAAACTGCACAGCAAAGGAAACAAAGAAAGAGTGGAAAAGCAGCCTATAAAATGGGAGACAATATTTGCAAACCATGTGTCTAATAAGGGATCAATATCTAGAATGTATAAAGAGCTATAACTCAACAACAACAACAAAACCCAAATGATCTGATTAAAAATAGGCAAAGGACTTAGACATTTCTCCAAAGAAGATATACAAATGGCCAACAGGTCTATGAAATGATGCTCAACATCACTAATCACCAGGGAGATGCAAATCCAAACCACAAAAAGGAATCCCCTATACCCATTAGGATAGCTATTATAAAACACCAACAATAACAAGAGATGACAAGTGTCGTGGGGGTGTGTGGAAAAATTGGAACTCTTGTGCACTGTTAGTTGGAAAGTAAAATGGTGCCACTGCTATGGAAAACAGGGTGAACATCACTCAGAAAATTAAAAATTGAACTACCATGTAATCCAGCAATCCTACTTCTGGGTATTTACCCAAAATATTTGAAATTAGGGTCTCAAAGAGAAATTTGTACACCCATGTTCATTACAATACCCAAGAGGTGGAATCAACCCAAGTGTTCATTTATGGATCAACGACTAAAGTACATGTGTTATATACATGAAATGGAATATTATTCAGCCTTAAAAAGGAAATCCAGTCACATGCTGCAACATGGATGAACCTTGAAGACATTTTGCTAATAAGCCAGTCACAGAATGATAAATACTGCGTGATTCCACTTATACGAGCTATCTAAGGTAGTCAAAGCTCTTAAAAGGAAAAAGTCAAACTCTTAAAAGCACAAAGTATAATGGTGGTTGCCAGGCCTTGGGGGCAGGGGAAGAGGTCCAATGGGTATTGAGTTTCAGTTTTGCAAAATGAAAAAGTTCTAGAGATCTGTGGCACACAGGTGTGCACATAGTTCACACAACTATACTGTACACTTAACATGGTTAAGATAATATATTTTATGTTATGTGCTTTATAACCAAAAACTTTTCTTAAAGTATGGAGAAATAATATTTGACACTGTATCACTTGATTGTGTGGGGATTAAATAAATCAGTGCTTGCAAAGTACTTATTATGGTTCCTGGCATTCTACAAATGGTAGGCATCCTTCTTGTATCATTAAATGCATCTGTTTGCATTTAAGAACTTCAAGCCTACAGACCCAAGTAGTCTGAGCAGAAGTAAGTGTTGAGAAAGAGAAAAGCAGCCCCTGACATCCAAAGCTGGCCTGGCATTCACATCTAGAACTCGGTGTTCTGTTGAACAGAAAAAATTTCACAGAGCATCAACATCAGACAAGACCATTCTGTGACTCTGATGGATGCAGATAGGATCAAGGCTATTTGTAATCAAGCCTGAGCACAGTCAGAAGTAAGAACGTTGTCCAAACCACTAAAGTGACCAAACATTCCACTATCTTGGTGAATATGAGTAAGCGCTACTTAAAAAAAAAAATTACAGCCTTAGCCTCATTCTGTTTTTCCCACCTTGTAGATAAATATTATTATTCCCAGTCAAAAAATTACCCAATTTCCTGATAGCATCCAATCCATAGCAGAGCCCACTTCCTTAAACCCTCCCCCAATCACCTAATGCAATCTGAAATCTTATAATAAGTGCTACCTGTCCCTCTCTTACTGTGACAACACACGGTTCCCTATGATATGTGATCACCTTATTGCAAAGAATCAGTAACCCTGAGTCCTTTAACCGTGGATGTGCTCCTGATGGTCTCTGCTAGTGGAAGTTAACAGTGTTAATCCTGCCAAGTGTCTCTGTAATGACAGTGTATTTCACTGAAACCCACTTCCTCCTCAGAGTCTTCTAGATTTGCCCAGTTGGAAACAGCCTCTGCCGGCCCTCCTGTAGCACTGTGGCAGTGCACCACATTATCAGTCTAGTCTCGTTCTCCCTGGATTATATTCTGGGAGACATCAGAGCTTAATTGGTGACAGCGTCAGTGTCAGAGTCCTGGGGCTCTGGGTTTGAATTTCAGAACTTCACTTCATGAGCTGTGTGACCTTGGGCAGGGCACTATATCTGTCAAACCTCAGTTGCTTCTGTTAGTAAGTGAAGAAAATGATAGTGCCTGACTTGTTGGTGTTGCGAGGATTAATGAGATAGTGTACATAAAACACTTAACTTAGTGCCCGCACACAGTAAATATGAAGTGCATTGAAGCTGCCATTATTATGTTTACATACACAAAATTCTTCATCCCTGAAGAATTTTAGACCTCATGGGGGAAAGACAGGGTAAGGGGACTGAAGTCGTGAACCATGTTCAGATTCTCTCCAGGTTGGTCTAAGGCTGTGGAGACTCCCACTGGTGGGTCCCTCCTCCCCTTGGACATCTATTTGCCCTACTCTTCACAGCAGTAGAGATTTTGTCCATGTCTCCTCTGTAATACAGAGCCTTGACTGGCCTTGGTTCTGTGTGGGATGATAGCAAGGCCAAGTCCACGGATCTTGGCCTTGCTTAACCCTTCCTTAGCTTCTCTCTTTTCCTTCCCAGGCGCTATTGTGGGACTCTGAATTCCTTTGCCTTTCTCTTTACCTCCCTTTTCTTAACGCTTCCTCTGGTTTCTTCTTTTTTTCCCCCAAATTATTGTCAGTAGGAATGACTTCTGATTCAGATGTGCTGTAACTAAAACTAGCATTGATGCTAAGAAAGCCAAAAGTGAATGTGTATTACCTAGAATGGTACAGGAAGTGTCAGATTTAGGAGAGAGCTATATGCAAAGTGAGATGAAACAAGTCCTCAAAAGTGGTTCAAGCACAGGGTCATGGGAACTCAAAGGAGGGAGAGTAGGATGTGGGAATCCATGGAGGCTACATAGAGAAGGCAGTCATTGGACAAGCTGCTGGTGGATGAACAGAAGAGGCCAGGAAGAGGGGACAGAGAGGCCTCCGGAAGGCTTTTGCAATAGTCAAGTCAAAAAGTATTGAGAGCCTTAGGAAAGTGAGTGCAGGTAGGAATGTAAAGGAGAGGATAGGGAAGAGAGGCATGAGCCCCAGAACCCACAGAACCTATTACGTATCATGATGGAGGGGCTCGAGTCTATGACTGAGTTCTGAGACCCAATGCTGCGAGATCTATACATCTCACAAGCTGGGTGCCTCTGGGCATGTCCCTTCCCCTCTTGTTCCTTGGTTTTCTTATCTGCAAAAGGGGGACAATAAGTATCTGCTTTATAAGATTGCTGTGAAAAGTAGATTTGATGAAATGCCATTCTGTTTTCTTATCTTTTGATGCCATAATTCTGTTAAAAGATTATTGATATTATTACCAGGACAGTGAAGTTAGTGGCAGTCAATGATGGCTGATTAGAGATCTTGGACCACTCCATCTTCACAGGATCACTCTGGGAAGTTCTCATGCAATGGCGGGGGGCCTTCCTGCCCCTGTGGGAGACCATCCTGGTGCATCTTTGCCCCAGGGCTGTGGAGGATGTTAAAGTTCTTGGGATAGAACTCCTGCCTCTGGCCAGACCCAGAGTGAGACCCAATGGTTAAGAAGGGATTCAGCCTACAAACAACCCTGTCCATGGAAATGAAAGGAGGTGACTTTTCTGCCAGTGATGTCTTATGAGGCAGCTCCCTCATCAACCTACCTCCTGAAATCCTCTAACTCTGAAAGGGAAACATTCACACATGTTGCGTTTAAAAATACCTTTATAGCTATTTGATAATAACCAAGCCTGGGCCTGCCTTACTTTGAGATTCTTTGGCTGCATGGCTCATTGGGACTTGAGGGAGTGCATGGGGCTGCACACCTGTGTCATCTGCTCCCCAGAGAACGTGTTCACTGTGTGTGAAGAACAGAAATATGGAAATCATCACAAGCCACTGCTTACTGTTCCCTTTCCCAAAATCAGGGCTAGCCCATCAACCTATGAAAGGATACGCCAAAAGGCATTAGTGTTGGTTTTTAAAAGGGACTAGCAAATAACTTGTTTTAAATTGTTATGACCTGGGGCTTTCCATCCCTTCAAAACACAAAAAGAATAAGAATTAATAACTAGAACTCATCACCCGCCTTAGGAAGTGGAACATTATCCATAACTTAGAAGCCCCTGGTGTGCCTTATCCCTCCATCCCCACCCCAACAGTAACCTTTCTCCTAAATTTTGTATTTCTCTTTCCTTTGCTATTCTTTATTTTTGATCTTACACATACGTCCCTAACCAGTGTATTTTTTTAATTTTAGATTTGTTTTTATTGCAGTAACACTGGTTTATAACATTATATAAGTTTCATGTATACAACATTTTATCTCTACTTCTATACATACCTTACAGTGCTCACTGCCATAAAATGAGTTTCCACCCATCACCCTACAGTTGATCCCTTTACCCATTTCACTCTCCCCCCTGCCTCTTCCCCTCCGGAAACCACTTCTATGTCCTCTGTATCTACATGTTAGGTTTTTTTGGATTGTTCATTTGCTATGGTTTTTTGTTTTTTATATTGTGCATATGAGTGAGATCGTATGGTGTTTGTCTTTCTGCATCTGACTTATATCACTTAGCATAATATCTTCAAGTTCCTTCCATCTTGTTATAAATCCTGACCAGTGTATTGTTTAGTTTTTTCCTGTTTTTGAACTTTAAATGAAATCCTACTCTACGGAATTTTCTGTTATTTGCTTCTTTTACTCACTTTGACATTTTTGAGATATTCCATGTCAGTGCATCTAACTGTGGTTTGTTCTTTGTCTGTGTGAGTGTCCCCTTCTCCAGAGTTCTGCTCTACACAGCCTATGAATCAAGATACAGCAGCTCAAGCTATAAAGTAACCGTTGTATGTGTAAACCACAATTCATTTACCCAGTCTACCGCAGACCAGTAATTGGACAGTTATCCAGTTTGGGGCTATTAGTATAATACTGCTGTCAACATTTTTGTACATGTATCAAGGTACAAGTTTTTCTAAGGCACATAATTAAGAGTAAAATTGTGGGATCGTAGGATATGCCATGTTCAACTTTACTAGATAATCTCAAGATACTTTCCAAAGTGGTTGTGTCCACTTGGGTCCACCAAGAAGCAGAATTACCAAGATGGAACTAGATGTGCAAAGGATCTATTGAGGGAATGCCCATGAAGGGGAAAGGGGAAAGAGCGGGTATAAGCAGAGGAAGCCTTCAGACCTCAGTGTTGGTCTGGACCCTGTGAAGGGAGAGAAAGAAGGAAGTAGAATTGAGCAGGAAGAGTCTCAGACCGCCACACAATCCTGAGGACGTCTCAGACAGGCTGATGGGGTGTTCCAGAGCCAAGTTCCGCTGTGAGAGGGGTCCTGCATCCTACAGGAATGGTCCACCCCTAGCACTCCTGCAGCACTCAGTCACTGGCTGAGAGCAACCTGGGGGGAATGTGGCTTTGGGGCAAACATCGTGGTAGATTCAGAAGGCTGGCGGCTGGGGCTGTCAGTCAGCCATGCTCTCTGCAGCAAGCTCTCCTGAAGGGAAGCTGAGTGGCACATTTCTATGGCTGTCACACTCATTGGTTGCACCAATTGACACTTCCACCAGCAGTGGATGAAAATTCCTGTTTCTCTAAATCCTTGGTGACACTTAGTATTGTCAGACTTTCTAATATTTACCAATGTTTTGTGTATGAAATGCTATATCATCGTGGTCTCAATTAGCATTTCTCTGACTACCAATGAGAATAACTTCTCTCCAAAAGTGTATGGGCCATTTATGTTTCATCTGCTGGGAAATGCCTATATAGTTCTTTTGCCCATTTTTGTTACCTGTTGGGTTATGTGTTTTTTTTCTGATTGGTTTGTAAGAGTCTTTTATGTATTTTGGATACAAAATACTTGTAGGTAATAGGGATTACAAGTATCTTTAGAGATTTATAAATATCTAAACAAGTATCTTTAGATATTTGTGGCTTGTTTTTCTACCCTCTTTATGGTGTCTTTTGATAAACCAAAGGTCTTAATTTTTATGTATTGATTGGTTCCTTTATAATTTGTGCCTTTTTTAACTCGTTTTAAAATTTCCCTACTCTGAAGTTATAAACATATCTACCAATGTTGTTTTCTAAAAGTTTAAATAGTTTTACAGTTTCCATTCAAGTCTATTTACTGCACTTGGAATTGAACTTGAGATAGGGATCCAATTTTGCAGTTTCTAAAATGTGAATAACCGCTTGTCTGTGTACCGTTTATTTAATGATGTTTTACCCAGTGGTCTGCAGTGCCACGCCTGCCAGGCATCATTTCAGTACATGTATGGGCTGGTGTCTGGGACATCTACTTTGTTGCACTAATATATTTGTTTGTCCTAGTGCCAATCCTACACTGTCTTATATAGTATAGCTTAAAATTATGTCTTGACATTAAGTAGGGTAAGTCTCCCTACCTTGTTCTTTAGGAGTGTATTGACTATTTTAAGATATTTGTTTTTTTCATATAAAGTTTAGAATCAATTTAACTTCCCCTGGGAAAAAATAAGAATTTTTATTGGGATCACTTTGAATCTATACCCATTTATTCAGAATTGCATTAAGTTCTTTGCAAATCTCTTTAATGTCTGGTTTAATAAACAGATGGTTGATTTGTCATAACTGCTTTTGTATTCAATCTGTTGCATTATATTGTTTCGGCTGAAGTATATAAAGGAAATCTGGCTTCATACAGATACATAGTTGGAAAAGTGCAGTATATTTTAAGAGCCTTTTTATATAATTATGGATATTCTCCTTTGATATTTCACCAAACTCAACCAGTGGTAGTTTCTGAAAATGTAAAACGTGTATTCTGATACCATATCAATGCATCTTTCCTACTCAGTTATATTAAAATCCATTGATCTCACCAAGAGTGCACAAGGGTTCCCTTTTCTCTTCATCCTCATCAATACTTGCTATTTGTTGTCTTTTTGACGACAGCCATTTTGACAGATGTGAAATGAGATCTCATTGTGATTTGAATTTCCCTGATGATTAGTGATGTTGAGCATCTTTTCATGTGCCTATTGTCATCTGTATGTCTTCTTCAGAGAAATGTCTATTCAGGTCCTCTGCCTGTTTTTTAATTGGATTGTTTGTTTTGTTGACATTGAGTTGTATGAGTTCTTTATATATTTTGAATATTGACCACTTATCAGACATGCTATTTGCAAATATCCTCTCCCATTCAGCTGGCTGCCTTTTTTGTTTTGTTGATGGTTTCCTTCACTGTGTACTGTTAATTGGAATGTAAACTGTTGCAGGTACTATGGAAAACAGTATAGGGTTTCCTCAAAAAATTAAAAGTAGAACTACCATATGATCCAGCAATTCCACTTCTGGGTATTTAACTGAAGAAAATGAGAACTCTAATTCGAAAAGATATATGCACCCCTATGTTCACTGCAGCACTATTTACAATAGCCAATATATGGAAGCAGCCTGAGCACCCATCTATAGATGAATGGATAAGTAAAATGTGGTATATATCACATGGAATACATGTGGAGTATGTAAATGGAATACAACAGAATATTACTCAGGCATAAAAAAGAATAAAATCCTGCTATTTGCAACAACATGGATGGACCCTAGGGAGTATCATGCTAAATGAAAGAAGTCAGATAGAGAAAGACAAATATCATATGATTTTACTTATATGTGGAATCTAAACCAACAAACATAACAAAATAGAAACAGACTCATAGATACAGAGAGCAAACTTGTGGTTGCCAGAGGGGTGGGGTGGGGAGATGAGTAAAATTAGGGAAGAACATGAAGAGGTACAAATTTCCCTTTGTAAAATAAATAAATCACAGTGATGTAATGTACAGTATGGGGAATATAGTTGATAATATTGTAGTAACTCTGTATAGTGACAGATGGTAACTAAACTTCATGCTGATCCTTTTGTAATGTATAAAAATATCAAATCACTATATTGTATACCTGAAACTAATATAATATTGTAAGTCAATTATACTTCAATTTAAAAAAGGAAAGAAAAGGAAAAAGAAAAGAAAATACATTGATCTCACATACACTTTGAGTGGATCCTTTGCCCATGCCTGTTTGTAGCATTGTACATTAGGGATATTTTTGTAAAATATTGGTTCACTGAATGATATAGATCTCCCAAATGTTGACATATTCCATTATGTAATATCAGAAATTCACATTCATTGATAGCACTGCCCAACTCATTGGAAAAAATGATAAACGCTTGGAAGCTGTTAAATTCAAGGCAGCAGATTGAAGTTTTCCAAAACTCTAATTTCCATTTTAAAGCTGGGATTTTATCATGGGAAAAAAATACTATCAGTTGTTTTTCTTGAAACGATAGGCTCACTTTGTTCATTTTTGAGGAAATGTCTCCTAAATACCCAAATGTGAATAACCATAGTTTCTCTCTGATTCGTTCTTTCCAGTAAAAGTGTTATCCCATAAGAAAAACAGTTCAGCTCACAACTCATAGTGGCATTTCACTGGGCTTTGGTATGCAGAAGGACTTTTATATTTTTGTATTTTATATTCTTATCTTGTCACACAGAATATTTTAAAAAGACAGAGATCAAGATTTAATACAATTAATAAATTTTTAGTGATTCATCAAGGACATTCTTATGTGAAATTGACCTTTTTTTTCCCTGCAAGTATGTGACAGTGAAGAATGCAATAGCTACCAGCCCGCTTTTGTGCTGCTGCCTTGATTCACTAAAACCACACTAATAAATTACTATAAAAAGTGCTATTTCAAAATTACAGTTTCAGACAAAGACATCCTCATGAATACAGTCAACACAAGAGTTTTTAGTCAGAAAATATGATCTGGGACAAAGTTGAACTGGGCGTTAAGTTTAAATGAACCCAAAACGTTTTGCTTGGTGAGGGACGAAGAGGTAGCTGCTGCTGCTCCCCTTCATTCTGTTAATCACGTGAGCTATTCCACATATTTCAACTTGGTCTAGTATTTTGTATTTAGTATTTATTTTCTTCTAAAGGTGCAGCATCGGTACAAGATGACCTTGAGACCTCCTCCCCTGTGCCAAACATTAAAAATTAGATGAAAAAATGATGTACAAAGCAAAAGAGAATGAGTGTAATAAACCTTTAACACTTTATGTTCAAACTACATTTATTTTCACATTGTTGTTTGTTACTTATGCATACTTGTCTTCATTGTACGATTATTCAATTTCATTGTTTAATATAGGTGATAATTGTTTGGATATCTTGGGTTGGGATTAATGCATAATACTTTTTCCCATTAAAATTCATGGAAAAAATCTTCATGTAACAGCTTTTCACTTAGCAGTAGGGTTTTAAGGAACAAATTAAAGCCATTAAGGAATAGATGTGTGTTATCCAATATTTTAGTTATATTCATCAAGAGCGTTGTTCAGAATATCTAATGTACAGTACTGCTGGAAATTGAAGTTCCCTAACTCTTCTTTAAACAAAAACAATCATCTGGTGCATCAATGTTGAGTATTGTTATTTCGCACCACAAAATCTCAGTCCCATTTAATAATCAATTCACACTGACATGTACGTGAATCTTTATTGATTTATATCCCTATACTTTCCAAAAAGGTTTGCAGCAGCTTGTAATGAAATAGTCTATTCAAAGTTCCTAGAACATTATCTGGAAAATAATATGAAATCAATAAATGTTGTTATTGTTGTTATAAAAAAGTACACATTGAAATCATTAGGATAAAACTGGAAAGTCAAATATATGCAAATGAGAAGAGGAAATAGGCCGCCATTGAGGCCTCTGAGTTACAGTCACTGGGCAGTAAACTTTACTGAGTTTCCAAGCAACTTGGGAAAAGGTGCTTTAGAGTTATTTTCTGACACAAGGAAGCCTATCAATTCTTCAAGGAAATCAAACTTTTTTCTTTTTAATTAAAAAAAAGTTTGGTGTGGTTTTCACACTGTCGACTCTGAAAAACATAATGGGCAATATCTTACATGATAGTTTTGCAATAAAAGCAGCAGCTAACCTATCCCTCCATCTTTCTATTCATTCATTTAATAAATATTTTGGCATTTTGCTTGTGTAGTGATCTTGTTAAGGCCAAGGACAAAACAGTAAAGCACAACTCAGTCATAGTATTTCTACAGCAAGATAAATGAGACCAAGCACAGAGCTTTCCAGAAATCTCAATTAATAAAGGTAGGAATTTACAATACCTAGAGGTGTATATAAATAGCATGTTTCATATGCTCCCTTCTTTAATTTTTATACTTCTTTGCTAGAGTTCTACTAGATCCATGGTATACAGTTCAAGATTATGGCTCTGTCTTTAATATCTCTGGTATTCTGTTTAGTTGATTAAGGTAAGAATGATATAATTTAACTTGCAGACAAGTTGGTAATGCTATTAAAGCTGACTTTACTGACCAGTATTTGTACCCAGATAAAAGTTCACCTGTTAGACAGAATTTTGCTCACAATACTGCTCATGCTATGAGATATGTACTATAACCCCCTTTATTTTACAGATTGGAAGACTGAGGCACAGATACCTTAAATAACTTACCTAAGTTAACACAGCTAGTAAGTAGCAGAGCCAAAAGTTGAACTCAGGCAATCTGGCTTTGGTGTCCATGCCTTAGCCATGATGCCTTCTGGACAGCTGCTTCACTGAGTTTCACCACCTAAGCTACAGCAGAAATGTATTGACCTAGAAGAGTTTCAAAGTGTATGTCACCGCCTTCAGCCATACAAAACACTCATTCATGTTCCTTGAATAAGTTCTGGGGATTTGATGTGCAGCATGGTGACTATAGTTAACAATACTGTATTGTGTACTTGAGAGTAGCTCTCAAATGTTCTCACCAAAAACAAAATGAAATAAAACACCATGGTAATTATGTGAGGTGATAGGGGTGCTAACTGATGTCATCGTGGTAATCATTTTGCAGTGTACACATGTATCAAGTCATCCATGTTGTACTCCTTACGTTTAACATTATATGTCAATTGTATTTCAGCAAAGCAAAGGGAAAAAAGGAGGGTGAGAGCGACTTGTGGAGAGGAATGATGACTGAAAAATTGTACTCTACACTGGAGTTTGACACAACATTGTAAAATGATTATAAATCAATAAAAATGTTAAAAAAAAAAGAAAAAAACAATGAGAATTTGAATTGTTTTCTCTAAGTTGCTCAGAGCCTTGGCAAAATTCTGAAAGAGAAATGGCATGAGAAGAGCTGGCCTTGTTTTCTTTGGTTTGAAGATATCTTCATCCAGGGCTTTTTGGTGATTTTCCAGGTCTTCTTGGTTTTAGAGCTAGTTGTCATCATCACTGTTACCTCCACGATACCACAAGCACTGTGAGGGCAGGGATTGTGCCAACTTCAACCTGTCACCCACACCCCAAGGGGGCTGCCAATGGATGTTTACTTCATGGAATAGAAACCGACTTTTGCTATGACAGTTTCTTTGGTGCCTCTGACATAGGACAACGCCTTTCCCTAGGCCCATAAGTTAAGGAAGAAGGCAGAATCTCCTAGAGTTATAAGTTATTTCATAACTAATGAAACTGAAGGAAGGCTCACAAAATTGCCTATAAAGCAGCAGCCTCATGAGTTGCAATTATAATAAAGAACAATGACTCAGCAGACCACAACCCACACCCACAAGCATAAAGGCCCTCTGGCAGGGTTCCTCAGAGGGCAGGCCTCTGGGCCCCACGGGGAAGATCCAAGTCTGCCTTAGGATAGTCTTTTGGTAGACTCTGGGTTGAACCCACTCCTGGTTCTGTACTATGCACAATGTCAGGGTATAGAAGACAGAGCAGACAAGCCCTCATTTTTCAAGTATGCCTGTTTCATAATGCCTTGCCAGCCAACCCAGGAAAATGTTGACCCTTTGTCACCCTGATTCTCAAAGTGTGGATGTGATTTATTACCGACAATACTATTGAAGTCTATCCTTTTTCAGGCCAACATGTTTGAAAGCTGCACTGAGTCACTGCCCTGGATCTGTTTCCCTGCAAACACCCTCTGGGATGAATGAAACATCGATGGACTCTAAGCTATGGACTTTTTGCTTCACTGTGCCAGTGTGATATTTCACAGATTGTGAGGTCAAATTCATTTATCAGCTGATATCTAATGAGTTTAGGAGACACTTGCACTACTAAGCATACGAAAACTCTGAACGATGATGTAATCAGGGGAGAAATTAGTGTTCCAAGAAAGTGAACTTCATACTTCTGCAAACTAAGGGCTTTCAGATTTTACTCATTTTGTGTTTGCTGTTAGAGATGTATTGACAAAAATTGTTTTGAATACACAGTAGAGACACAACACCATGATTCCTGCTCTTTGATAAGTTTTCAAGAATCAAAAGGCTAGGTTTGTGACATGGTGGTAACTTCCTCCCAAGTGCCAGCACGTTCCTCTCACAGGGGATTCAGAGACTCTCTCGGAAAAGACTGGGGATTGGAGCTTGAGTGTCAGTCGTTTCCACCTTTGTGGGAGGGGCTCAAAAGGAAGACACTACCAGTTATTGACCTCGCATTACATGCCAGGCACAAGCCTAGGCCCTTGACATGTATTATTCAGTTTACATTAGCACTTGCAAGGTAGATATTATTTTTCTTGTTTATTTACTGCTTTTAAAACAACAACTGAAAACCCATCACATCATCAGGCTAAAGGAAAAAAATTAGATTGATATAACATCAATGGTCATATCAGAAGATACAGAAAAATCATTTGACAGAATCCAAAACCCATTCATGATTTAAAAAACAAAAAAACCCTTAGCAAACTAGGACTAGAGGAAAACTCCTTAACTCGATAAAGAACATCTACAAAAACCTTACAACTAACATCATACTTAATAATGAGAAACTTGATGCCTTCTTGCAAAGATCAGGAACAAGGCAAAGATGTCCCCTCTTACCACTTCCTTTTAACATTGTACTAGAAGTCCTAGTTAATTCAATAAGGTAGGAAAAGGAAATAAAAAGTATACAGATTGGGAAGAGAGACTAAAACTATCTTTGTTTACAGATGACATGATCATCTACGTAGAAAATTTAAAAGAAATGACAAAAAATCCTGGAAATAATAGGGAATTATAACAGGGTTGAAGGATACAAGGTTAATATACAAAAGTCATTCACTTTCCTATATACCACTAATTAACAAGTCGAATTTGGAATTTAAAAATACATTGTCATTTACATTAGCACCTCCATAAATGGAATTCTTAAGATATTTCATTTCTGAATGGGCAGATATTCCATGTTAATGGATAAGAAGACTCAATATTGTCAAGACATCAGTTTTTTCTAACTTGATCTACAGATTCAACATAATACCAATCAAAACACCAAAAAGTTATTTTGTGAATATTGACACACTAATTCTAAAGCTTATGTGGAGATGCCGAAGACCCAGAATAATCAACTCAATATTGAAGGAGAAGAACAAAATTGAGGACTGACACTACTTGAATTCAAGTCTTATTATAAAGCTACATGATCAAGAGAGTGTGGTTTGGTTGAAAGAATAGACAACTGTATCAGTGGAATAGAATAGAGAGCCCAGAAATAGACTCCCCTTCAATAAATAAAGTCAGGTAATCCTTGACAAAGAATCAAGGGCAACACAATAGAGAAAAGATCGTCTTTTCACCAAATGTTGCTGGAACAACTGGACATCCACGTGCAAAGAAAAAAAATGAATCTAGATATAAATCTTATACATTTCACAAAAATTAACTCAAAATGGATCATAGGCCTCATCTAAAACACAAAAATGTAAAATTCCTAGAAGATAACATAAGAGAAAACCAAGATGACCTTGGGTATGGTGATGACTTTTTAGATACAACCAAAGACATAATCCATGAAAGAAATAATTGATAAGCTGGACTTCATTAAAATTTAAAACCTGTGCTCTATGAAAGACAATGTCAACAGAATGAGAAGACAAACCACAGACTGGGAGAAAACATTTGCAAAAGATACATATGATAAAGGACTGTTGCGTAAAAATATACAAAGAATTCTTAAAGCTCAGCAATAAGAGAATGAGCAATCTGATTAAAAAATGGTCCAAAGACCTTAACAGACATCTCACCAAATAAAATGCACAGATGGCAAATAAGCATATAAAAAAAATTCAACTTCATTTGTCATTAAGGAATTGCAAATCAAAACAACAATGAGATACCACTATACACCTATTAGAATGGCCAAAATCTAAAACATTGACAGTACCAAATGCTGACAAGGGTGTGAAGCAGCAGGAATTCTTATTTATTGCTGGTAGGAATGTAAAACGCAACTTTGGAAGACACTTGGGCAGTTTCTTATAAAACTAAGCATTATTGTTGCATACAATCCAGCAGTCATGCTCCTTGGGTATTGGTTGGACCCTTATGTTCACAAGAAAACCTACACAGGGATGTTTATAATAGCTTTATTCATACTCACCAAAACTTGGGAGCAACCAAGATGTCCTTCATTAAGTGAATGGATAAATAAACCGTGGTACATCCAGACAATGGGATATTGATCAGCACAAAAAAGTGAGCTATCAAGCCATGAAAAAACATGACGGAAACTTCAATGCATATTACTAAGCAAAATAAGCCAGTCAGAAAAGGCCACATACTGTATGATTCCAACTGTATGACATTCTGGAAAAGGCAAAACTATGGAGACAGTTATAAGATCAATGGTTGTCAAGGGTTAGGAGGGAGGGAGGAATGAATAGGAGGAGCACAGAAGCTCTATAGGGTAGCGAAACCCTTCTGTATGATACATACACCAGTGGATACATGTCATTATACATTTGTCAAAATGCGTAGAACATAAAATGCCAAGAGTGAACCCTAATGTAAACTATGGACTTGGGTGATAGTGATGTAACACTGACTGTAACAAATGTACCGTGTGGTGTAGGATTTTGCTAGTGCAGGGAGTTGAGAGTGTATGGGGGCAGGGAATATAAAAGAACCCTGTGCTTTCCATTTGATTTTGCTGTGAACCTAAAACTGCTCTAAAAATAAAGTAAATTCGAAAAAGATTATAATGAAACAATAAATGAGGGAACAGGGAAGGACATTTAAGAAGCCTCCCCATGATTACACAGTAAGTACTGTTTAGAAGTTAATCTAATGGTGAAGAGGATGAAACGGTCTTAATTCATGTAGGCTCTTGGCCTGTGTTCTGTGTTCTGGCTTCAGGCTCCTCATAATCAAGGCTGCACAAAAACTTGTATCAAGATGTATCTTCATTTTTCTGGAGAAAATCCGCCTAGCTTTCATGAAAATTCCCAAAATGCTAAGAATCACTTTGAACTCATGATATTGGAAATAGCTCCATGGATAAAGGCAGGAAGCCAACTTTGGAAACTATTTTGTATAATCAGTTTGAGAGTAATGGTTACAACATGCTCCCACCTGTCTAGGTTAGGACTGGTTAGAAAAGTAGAAGAAGCATATCGTTCCTATTTGTGACTAGGTCAGCACATCATATCATGGGAACTTCCTAAGGTTGATTTTCTGAAGGCAGATTATATTCTCTGAATATATAAGAGCCTCTTATGTGATCGTTGAAGTTGTTACTTTGAGAAATCCAAGTTAGAGATGTTAGAGAAGAAAAGGATCTTGAAATTCCACCTCTCTCAGTGTATAAACGATATTGATTCTGAGAGCAGAAGAAGAGCTTGCCCATGGTCATTCAGCAAGTTAGGAGCTGAGTCAGGAATGCACAAAGGTGTCTTGCCTTCCAAGCTAATATTCTTTCAGAGACGTAACTTCTCTTACTTTCTGACCTGTTATATTCAAATGCTTATTGGACATCTCCACTCAGATACTCCTCTCAGACTGTTCAAACACAGCACACCTAAAACCAATCTCATTATTACCCCTCTGTGCCTCTCAAAACACCCTCTTTTATTGTCCATCTCTACTCTCCCTTGTCCCCATAAGCCCTCAAGCTGCTGTCAAATTTCTCTGCTACCCTTCTGTTCTAGTTATGTATTACTGCATAACAAATACCTCCAAATAGTGACTTAACGTAACAACATTTATTTTGCTCATGACTATGCAGTTTGAGTAGGGCTCTGCTCTACTCCGCCTCAGCCAACTGTCTCAAACATTTGAGGCTGGAATCATCTGAAGCCTCACTCACTCCCTCACAGTCTTGTAGTTGCCCGCAAGTAGCCTTTCCAAGTGACCACATGGCTTCCTCGCATCATGGTGGCTGGGTTCCAAGGGCGAGTATCCCAAGAAAGGGATGGAGTGGGCAGGTAGAAGTCATATTGCCTTGTAGGATCTGGCCTCACAGTATTACTTCTGCTACATTCTGAAGGCAGTAACAAAAGCCTGACCAGGTTCAAAGGCAGGGGAAATACACTCCACCTTTTGATAGGAGAAAAGCAATGTCCTGCAAGAGCATATCATCCAGAAATATTGCAAAATCATCTTGAGACCATTCATTATGGCACCAGTCTCTGGGAGCTACTTCCTATTTGGGGATTTGGAAGCTACTTGCTTACTTTTCCAGAACTCTAAAAAAAAAAGGTATGTGGTATTAATATTACAGACCGGCAGGACTAATCTGATCTCCTCATTTTCCTCCATAAGTTCTAACAAGATACCCATCAGAACATCAAGGAGAGGGAACTTGACTACGTCTCTGCATAAGCAGAGTTACGTTCTCTAAGAAGCTGCGTGAAAATGTACTGTCGCTGCCCGTAGATTTTATACTATTATGGCATGTTCTGTAGACTCATAAGGTAATGTGCAAAGTAGTGTTTACAAATGTTTTGAATAAATTTATGACCTCCCACTATAAAGGAGACCTTATTCATTTGGCGCATTCACACACATGCACACACATATGAACACTCACATATATTCTGAATGATTTATTAAAAATCATGCTACTTCAATAGATTCTACAAAATATTCTATCAGATGTGTTCTTCTTAAATAGAGCATTGAGTGACTGCAACATGAAAATGGAAATGGAAACTTTATTATAGATATGGTTAATTTAACAGTATTGTGGCTAATAACTTGTTACCAAAGTGTTAATACCAAAAGATGAATGAAATCTTATGTGACATAAAGTAGAATTTTCAGAAATTCTGAAAAATATCAAAAAAGATATAAAGAGATGACCCCTGGTATGTATCTGCTATCAACTTTACCTGGAATGTTGTGTAACCATGGGCCCAGTGCATCATCAGGACAGTAAGGAGAAACATGACCATGCTCAGAGGATAGTTGTCAGAATGGGGAGGGGTCTCCTCATATGTTATATGAGGAATAGTTGAAGGAACTCAATTGTTGCTCCCAGTTCTTCACTCTGCAATATTGTAATATATCCACATCCTTGCCATAGTCTTGTGATGAGCAGAGTATACTTTCCTGTTCCTTGACTCTGATCTTGGCCAATATGGTAGTATGTGATGTAAACAGAGCTTAAAGTTTGGTTACTGCCTTGCACGCCTGCATTTCACCATGGGAACATGCTCGTGTAGCTGCTGACCCAAGGAGAATGAGACACCTGTAGAGCAAATCTTTATCCAGCCCAGAGCCAAGCCCAGCTGAGCCCAACCTAGATCAGCTGAACCCCAGCCAATCCATGGATGCATGAATGCAAACCAAATGCCTATTATTGCATTGTGCTGAGTTTGAGGAGGATTTGTTATGCAGCACTATTGTGGTAATAGCTACCTAATACAGACAGTGGTCACTTAGATGTTACATAGTACCAGTATCATATTATAATCATTAGTACCAGATGCAGTGGAGTAGAAGGAGGGTTTGATTATACAGCCATCCAAAGTCTCTTATAGCCCTGAGATTCTCCAATTTCTGAGATAAGCAAATGGCTTTTGGTCCATCAATTTTCACAATTCTAGTTCGATCAGAAAAACACTCCATTGAGTCAGATGAGTTAAAGTAGATAACAATCTCCCTTCAGCTCCTCAGAGTCTTTCAGATTTCTTACAGGTTGGAAAATAACTATCTAATGCTGTTGCTCTAGATCAACTTCATCAGCTCCAAAAGTTTGGTGGAGGTTCCCAAAGGCACTGGAGCTATGATTCAGTGAAAGTCAGGAGAATGAAGCTGAGCGAAGTGAACCAGTTGGCTCTCTAGGTCCCAGAGGTAAGCCATCCACTAGTCATGCCTTCCTCAACTTTAACACACGCCAGGGGGCTGCTTTTCCTTTAGCAGATTATATTCTACTCATGTAAATTCCCCACCCTATGAAATCCACAAGGGAGGAATGGTAGGTTGACAGTTATTTTGATCTCTATTTTTCATAAGGACTTTGGTCTTGGAATGTCAGTATATTAGTAGTACTGCTACAGATTTTAAAAACTCAAGGATCACTGGAATCTAGGTTGCATACATATCTTAAAGCATCTCTCCAAAACTCTGTAAATGTGGAGAAGAGCAAGAACTGGGTGGCAAAGTGACTGTAACCCACTATACCAGTGACTGGCTCAAGCTCATTTTCAGAGATATTAAAGTCTCTGTTAATAGGTTCTTTATTTAAATAGGAGTTGAATAGTATCCATTGTCTGCCTCCCTTGCTCTCAATCCCCCACCACGCCCCCAACCCCACCCCACACAGGGACACACACCCTTCTGCCTCAAGCCTTTGTGCTTCTGTAACCTCACACTGAAACTGATTGGCTGAGCCCTGCAAATGAATATACAAACCACACTAGGGCTTTCTTAAGTAAGGAAATAGTGTTTTTCAAAGTGCAGGCCTCAGACCACTAATGGATCCCTCGTGGTCTCCTTTAAGTGGTTCCAAAAAGAGTTTCATAGTTTTAGTGGAAAAGGTAATGAAATTAATTTATTCACATCTACTCCCAAGATTTGAAATGTAAGATCAATTAGGACTGTCACAGAAATTCCTACAGTCTTAAAGGATGGAATTGATCAGCTTGTCTCACCTAATAATTCAGCTACAAGATGGCTGTTTACTTTCACATTTTCATGTCCTTTGTATGTTATTTTTTGTGGGTGTTCTATTTTTGGTTGTTCTGATTGTTTATTGTGCTCGTATATCCTCAATTCAAAAAAATAGATCAATGACTCTAAATGGGCCAATGAGGTATGGACCTCAAGAAAATGGTAACATAAATACAACTGAAAGTCATGTAAACTTAGTGAGTAGGACTCAATTATGAGTATACACTGTGTACCTGTGTGTCCTATAACAAGTGAATGTGTGATTTTTATTTCATATAAGCAGCCAAAAAAAAAAAAAAAGAAGAAAAGTGTAAGTAGGAACTATACTGATGACTAACTGCTTAAAAATAAAACTTTGTAAAAAGTTCGCATAAAGGTATCACAGCTTTCATGTCCTTTCTAGCAAATGACACAACATTGAATATTTCCAGTGCAAGTACATGATAATGCTTTCCAGTAATAATTTAAACATTTTTTTCACTAAAACCAAAGAACATGCGAAACTACAGGTGCATTATTCAAAGATTTGCTCCTTGTAGCAAAATCAGATATAACAGAGGCTGCTAGACATCATTCAGATCCATGTTCCCCTCTTTTTGCAGAAAGAGAAACTGATATGTTGGGCACACGGATACTCAGACAAATACACAATTGCTCAGCTTCTTTGCAGCTATCTGTCATGTGACTGAATGTTAGCCAGTGGGATTCAAGGGAAAGTGATATGTGCAACTCTTGGAGTGTGTCTTTAAACGGACAGCCTCCATCTCCTGCCCGGGAGTGGATGTGGTGGCGAGCCTTCTTGGACCACACAGGTGAGGGCAACACTTGAGAAAAGGCAGGGTGATAAGCTCGAAGGAGCGTAGATCTCTGGATGACTTGCTGAAGCAGAGCCTCCATGCCAATCTTGAACCTTCTAATTCCAGACAGTTACATGAGATAGAAATCATCTGCTACTCTGTTGAAGCCTCTGTTAACTTTGGTCTCTATTTCACACAGATAAGCACTTACTCAGGCTTAATACCCAGATACAAGATTGCCAGGAAGGTTGTGATAGTAGCTGCAAATTTCTTGACAAATATTCTATTTAGAGAGAAAGAATAAAAAGGTGTTAAATGACACTGTTGGATGTTGCAAAACATCAATGACAGACAAAAGGAAGAGCAATTACTATCACGTGTATTTTGTGAGTGAGAATTTTAACTGGGGAAAGCAGTGCATCTCGGTTAGTACTGCCAGAGAATCAGCAATGTGGACAGCAAGGAAGGGTGTTGCAAAACAACAACAAAAGAAAATTAGAAGCTGTGCCTAAATGCCCAAGGAGATTTGTTCATGGAAAACAACTGATGGTCAACAGCCCGTCTCCTGATACGTCTCAGTTTTGAAAGGAATAGTGACAATCATGAATGTGATTAAAATATCACCTCTGATTTCACTTTTTTCCTGGGTCCTAGGAAAAGAACTAAGGAGTGAATCCAAGACTCTGCTCTCCTACAGTGTAGTGTGCTGGCTGTCAAGGGACAAGATTATATATGTGCTTTTGCAACAAAGGATGAAATCTTGAGATGCCAAAACAATGCCAGTAAAGACCATTCTGCCTTTGAGAGGCTTGCTCAAGTGGGGCATTTCAGTGATAGATTCTTTAACTAGAAGAGTCTGAATTGACCCCTTCAGAGTTAAGCTGGTGGGATGTTTGCTGTGAAGGCTAAGATACAGGGAGCTCTTATAAACAAACTGGTTCCAGCGGCTTGATCTCCTAGAGTTGGACTCTTTCCCACCACTCGCTGGTTATCTTCACTTGTGGAAGAAGGCAGTGATGACAGATCATTGGATGTGGTGGGATGTTACATGAGATAATGACATTTTACATATTTTCTGTCCTTGTAATCCCTTTATTTGCCACATCGCCCTTCCCCACTCAAACTAGACTTTGACCTCCACAGCCTCAGGGAAAGGAATGTTACACTTGAATTAGAGTTATGGTTTTTTGTTTGTTTAACTGGAGGTACTGGGGATTGAATGAATGCTAAGCATGTGCTCTACCACTGAGCTCTACTCAACCCGTATAGTTGAAACAAAATAAGTTCTTTTTTCACTTAAAAAACCTTTATTGAGGTATGATTGACCTACAAAAAGCCTTACATGTTTCATGTCTGTAACTTAATTAGTTTAGAGATAAGTACACAGCCATGAAACCACCTCCACAAGCTATGCCATAAATGTCTTAACGTCTGAGCTTCTAGCTCGTTTTACACTTATATGGGAGGAGACGGCGCATAAGCTTTCTGGGCAGAAAGAGGTGGGAGAGAGTCTAGAGAGGAAGCAGGAGGGTATGCTTTATGCAGGAGCACCATATGTACCCCATTACCTCTTCCACCGCGTGGAAGCCCAGGATAGGTATGACATAACCCCCTTCAAGTTTAGAGATCACATCTTTGAGTGCAAATGGAACAGGAGTCTAAGTGTGAGAATGCCAAGCTTAGTGCCTGTGACTCAGAATCACAGGGAAGGGAATTCGTAAGTTCTTGTAGCCATACTTACACCCCCAGAGAAGGCCCAAAGTGTAGATTAGTGAGAGATGCTTCATTAATTTTCTGCTTTCAGTCAGATCATTTGTATCAAGAAATATACCTGCTATGTTCAGCGTGTGAACACATCCCGTATTAGCAATCAATGCTTCTGCTATGGATTGAATGTTTGTGCTCACCTCACTCCCCCCCCCCATTTATATGTTGAAACCCTAATCCCTAAAGGCGATGGTATTAGTAGGCAGGGCTTTTGGGAGGGAATTAGGCCATGAGGGTGGCGGCCTCTTGAATGGGATTAGTGCCCTTATGACAGCGACCCCACAGAGCTCCCTTGCCCCTTCCGTCATGGGAGGGCACAGCCAGAGATCGACAGTCCGCAGCCCAGAAGAGGGCCCTCATCTGACCATGCTGTTCTCGGACTTCTAGAACTGTGGGAACTTGATGTTTGCTGTTTAGAAGTCGCCTAGCCTGTGCCATTTTGTTACAGCAGCCCAGAGGAGTAAGACCTTGTCTTCCTTGATGTCACATCCTGTCAGACTTCTGTCCCGTTTCTCCATTTCCCTTCATGCAAAACTCCTCCAAAGAGCTGTCTACTCTCCCTCTCTCCACTGATTCCTTCCTATTATTATCTCTTGCACACACTTCCTCGGCAGGCTTTGACCCCACTACTCCACCGAACTTGCTATTTTCAAGGTCACATATGACCTTCATATGACCATATCCAATGGTCGATCTCAGTCCTTATAATACTTGCAATCTTCCTTATCTCAATAAATGTCAGTTCCAATCTTCCCGTTGCTCTAGCCAAGAAATCTTAGAGTCCTCCCTGACTCCTGTCTGTTTCCTACATCTAGTCCATCAACAAATCCTATGGGCTCTACCTGCAAAATATGTCCATTAACTTACCACTCATCCCCACCTCCACTGCTGTACCCCAGTATAGGCTACCATCATCTTTCACCTGGATTGTTCCAAAGATCTTCTAAATGGGCCCATGCTTCTATATTTTCTGCCCTCTATGGTCTATTCTCCATATATAACACATATATACACATACATATATGGATACATGTGCATATGTATATATGTGATATATGTATATGTATGTGTTTGTTTATATGTATGTGTATGTTATATATATATATATGTAATAATGATGAATATGTTAAGACCATGACATGTTGGCATAGAAATAGATGTGTGGATGAATGGAACAGAATTTAAAAAAAAAAATATATATATATATATACACACACACACACAAATATAGTTAAGAATAAATATAATCATGTTACATGAAAAATCCCATTGAGATTTTGATGTGAACTGCATTAAGTGTATAGATTAATTTGAGAAAAATTTACATTTTTACAATGTTCACTTTTTCTCTCCTGGAATATGCTACATCTTTCTTTCAGTCACGCCTTATCTACCCTTCAGTTATTTTTGTGTACTTTTCTACGTATAAGCATTTCTGTTTATGCCCAGGCATTTTCTGTCTTGTTTTTATTATTTTGCTTAAACTTTTTGTTTGATTATTATTATTTGATGCCATAAAAGTAACCTTTTTGTTATTTACACATTCTAAATCTTGGTAGCTAATGTAAAACAAAGCTACTGATTTTTATTTATTGATATTTTGTCTGGCCAGTTTAATGAATACTCTGAGATTTTAGTACTTTTTTTTAGTTAAGAGTTTTATACAGAGAAAAATAGTATCTTCAAATTATTATACTTTTGTCTTTTTCTTACCAATATTTATACATCTTTACCTTTTCTTTTTATCACCTTCTTCACTTGGTTGCTATTTCTAACATAACTTGGGGGCCATCTTAGAATTCTGCTTATCACACTTCTGACAATCATTTCTTATGATACTTGTTATAGTTTATTTGGGGCATGTTTTGTCAAGTTAAAGAAAGTACCTATAATTCATAGCTTATTTTTTGCCAACAATGATATCAAGTTTTATCAGTGATATTTTAGCACCTATTCAGACAATCCTTATGTTTATTTCCTTTAATATGTTAATGCAATAGATTCCATTAATGCATTTCTTAATGTTAAACTAATATTTCATTCTTTAGATAAATTTTATATATCAATTAGAAACTACTTGTGGCTGCTAGGGATGAGTGTAAGAGTAGTTTGAATAAATTAGGGATTAATTCTCTCCCATAAAGGCAGTCCAGAGCTAATCTGGAGCTTTATGGAATTATCAAGGACCCAGACTCCCATCTTCTGCCCCTCTATCCTTAGCTTGCAGTTCCAGTCTCCAATTTGCCTCGGTATCTCAGAGGGCTGCATGCATTCCAGCTAACACATCTGTGTTCCAGGCAGGAGACAAGATAGGTGTATCAGTCAGAGTCGTGGCAAGAAACAGATGGAGTAACTGCAAATTTAATGACTGTATTCTTCACAAAGGTGTGGGTAGAATGAAGGGAAATGAACAAGGAATTATAAGGAACCTAGGAGTTAGCAAGAGCAGGGAGCCATTACCACTCCTAAGTGTGACGGGGTAAGGGCAGGGAATAGTTACAGGAATCCAGGGCGAGCTGCAGCTGTCGTGGTCAGAGAAGGCTGCCTGACCAGAGCTGTGGCCTTTGATGGAGGGAAGCAGCCACTGTCAAAGTGTGACCAAAGAGAAGGAGCCCAGAGGAAAAACATCTTGATATCTCTGCCCTTCCAGGCTCTGCCTCCTGCTAGAACCCAGAGGGCAAGGATACTTGCTGATGGTTCCATACAGGTCAGCCTCCTGGGCCCGGCGCAGAGTGGGAAAGGTAGAGAGTGGGTCTGGAGGAACAGATGCAGAATAGATAACAGAAGGGAGGGGGAAGGATGAAGGGGACTGGGCCACCTGCATGTCCCTGCTTGAAGGGCTTTTGTGACATCCCCACCCAGAAATCCCACTTAGACCTCATTTGCAGTACTGGGCTACACGGTCCCCTCCGTCTGTGGGTGAGACTGGGCAATGTAGTTGGGATTTTGTTTTAGTTTTTGGTTTTTAAACATTTTCAGCTGAGCACATTCCCTGCCAGCTAGAATCGAGATTCTATTACAAAGGAGGACCATGATATGGATGATGAGGAAGTGAGTGGCAGTCTTTCCCACAGCCTGCTCGATCTCCTGCTGCAGTGCAGGTAATGCTTTACTTAAAATGTTAGGGCTATTTTCTAGATGAGATTGGCTATAGTTGTTCCTTTCCTGCTAAACTTGTCTTTTATGGATATTAAGGTGATGTACCTTGTAGGACATGAAAGTAAACTGTTCATCTTATTATATGCTCGAAAACAGTTCACATCACGTGGGAACTTTTTTGATTTTCAAAATCATCGGAATAAACCTGTAGAGTCTCTTGTAACGTATGAAGTCTCCTCGGTAACTGTAGTTACACGTGATTTCTCACTCCTGATTCGTTTACATGTATCCTTTTCTTGATACAATTGCAAAGATTTGTCTCTTTTATTTCTGTTTTCAAAGAACCAGCTTTCTGTTTCATTGATCAAGCCTAACCTTCATATCTTATTAATGTGTGCTTTGACTTTATTAATTACTTATATCACTTTCTTTGAGATTATTTTGGCTGTGCTTTTCCTATCATCTTCTGAAAACCTTAGGCTATTTATTTTGAATATTTCATGTTTTCTAATGAGTGATATAAGACATTCATTTCCCTCTGAATTCTACACTGGATGCGTCTCACAGGTTTTGGTACATAGTGTTGTCATTATTATTTATTTCTAAACAGTTTATCAATTTTAGTCATCATTTTTTACCTTAATCCAACAATTATTTAGAAAAGCATTAAAATATTGTTGTCCTTCCTTTTGTGATCAATTTCAAATTTTATTGAACGAGGCTAAACAATACGACCTGGGCAGGCTGTTTTTGAGAATTTGTTGAGATTTGTGTGTGTGTGGCTTCATAGATGGCTAACTGTATTTTTATTCACTCAATCTGTTGATTTCTTAGGCAGCTAAGTTAAAGTCTCCCACTATGACTGTGGACTATGAATTTTCAGTTTGTCTTTCTATTTATTGTCATGTTTATACTATGTATTTCAAAACTGTGTTATGAAGTTCATGGGAAATCCATCTTTGTGTCTTTATTGAGCACCGTTCCTTTTGTCAGTACCAAATATCCACTTTCTCATTTTTTTTTGTTTTTCGTCTTGAATTCTAGCTTGTCTGATATTAACACTGTATTAACATATGTTTTCTTTTCGTGAACATTGCCATGGAGTATCTTTTCTATTTCTTCATTTTCTACTTTTGTGTGTTATTTTGTTTTAGGTGCATCTCTTAGAAACAGGTTGTAATTAAATTTTTTTGCACCCAATCTAGGCATTTCTGTCTTTAATAAAGGAATTTATTCACTATTATTATGGTTACTGATCCATGCTATCTTAATTTGTTTTCTATTTACACAAGAAATCGTTATTGTTGCTCTGGTTTCTCCCTCCAGTCTTTTGTTGCCTGTTTCACATTTTCCTAATTCTGTTTTCCTTTTTTTTCTCTAGTGGTTTGGAAGTTATACACCTCTGCTTCTCTTCCTAAATTATTTATTTATTTATTTATTTTACATTTATTTATTTATTTTAAATCGAAGTATAGCTGTCATGTTAACTCTTAAATTCTTTCCACATATTTCATCTTATATTTCTAAAGTCAACATCTAGAGTTAATACTACTAATGATTATTATAATAGCTAACACTTACTGAGTGCCAGACACTTTTCCAAGTGCTCTACAAATATTAGCAAAATTCAGCTTCACAGCAGTTCCATCACGTAGTTTTAATTATCAGCTCCATTTTACAGCTGGAAAAAATGTGAGGCAAAAAGAAGTAAGTGAATTTCCCAAAGTCATACAGTGAGCAAATAGCAGAGGTATTTCAGCCTTCGATTCTGCAGCCCAAGTTCTACACCGCCACCCCTATCCGGCCTCTCCATAGGGACAGAATCTGTACTGATGGCTTTTGGACCATAATAAGAACTTTAGCGTGTTGTTCACTGACTGCCCTTCCCCTCCTCCATTTTTAGGTCACTTGATATTTAATTTCTTACTGTTGTTCTCCTTTTTCTTTCTAAGAATATTACCCATGAACTATTCCTTGGACTCAACTATCATTTTCATGGATTTCTTTGTTCACTTCTCTTTCTTGCATCCCACATCATCTTGTGTTCTTGTATTTATTATTTTTTCCTGCTATTATTGTAGTCATATTTCTTTATTTATATTTTAAATCATAGTTGATGTACAATGTTATGCTAGTTTCAGGTGTACAATGTAGTAATTCAACATTTAGATGCATTACAAAAAGATCACCAGGTTAAATCCAGATGCCATCTGTCTCCATACAAATTATTATAGCATTATGGACCACATCACCTATGTGGTCTGATTTATTTTGCTGAACTACAACATCAAGAATTTTAAAAGTGACATGGATGCTAATCTTTCTGAGGCCAAGTATGCCTGAAAATTACTTTACCTTTCTGCGTGAAAGCTTCTTTAGCTAGGGATAGGATTCAAGATTCAAAATCATTTGCATTTTCGCTATCTCAGTATCCTCTAACATCCAGCGTTGTTGTTGAGAAGTCTGATGTGAATCTGATTCTTTTTCTTTTGTAAGTGCTCTCTGACAGCTTTTCGGGTTTTTCTTTTCTTTTTTTAATTGAAGTCTAGTCAGTTTACAACATGTGAATTTCTGGTGTACGGCATAATGCTTCAGTCATACATATACATACATACATTCATTTTCACATGATTTTCCATTCTGGGTTACTTAGGGTTTTTCTTTACCTTTGGAGTTCTGAGATCTCACCGGGACACATCCAAGTGAGTGTCTTTTTCATTCACTCCCCTTGCACCTCTAAAGTGTCATGTCTTTCTTTAGCTCTGGGAAAACTTCTATTATCTCTTTATTCTTTCCCCTTTCCCACCTCTCTCATCTCTTTTTCTAGAACTCTTATAAACAGTTCCCCAGTTAATTACCCCAAGAGTTATCCTGGACCCTCTCCAGCTACTCGCATCTATTGTCTGTGAGCTTGGAGCAATGTCTTGTGTGTATTGGCTTTAGTTTCTGTCCAATCTGTTTTCTGTCTTTCAGGGATTCCTGAACATTTCTGGTCTCTTGATAGCAATCTTTCTTGTTTATCAGCACGGCTTTACATTTATTGCTTTCCTATAAAACATATTTTTATGTATTTTCTAATGATGTTAGGCAGAAGGGGTTGAAGATGTATGTTCTTAATCTGCTATCTTGAGCCAAGCCTCCACTTTATTTTTGTTTTATTGTAGAGCATATGATTTATGTGGTCTCACGACCTTTGGAGAGCTAGGCAGGTTAAAAATAACAAATACATAAACATGAGTAAACATTGCTATCAAGCCAGTACCTGTTCGTTTTCATACAAGTATTTGCCGCAAGCCGCTGAAACTCTGAAAGCAGCCGGTCTAGTGTTATTTTGCAGACAGTCTGGGGGCTTGTGTCCTAAACCACAGGGGCTCCAGAGGACGAATGTGGCCATCTCTGCCTGGCAGAAGAGCATTTCAGATCCCTCGGGCCTACAAGTGGGAGAAACAGGTAGACTGTAAGACTCACCCATCAAGGGACCACACCTGTTTGTTTCACTGCTCTGTCATTTGTCCCTGACCATTTCTGTTGCTCAATCGGTGAATGGAAAAAAGTGCTTGTTGCCCAGCAAGAAGGTGTTAGGCCCTTGCCTCCCCCTGCCTGCTCTCATGTGGATGCCAGAATGAGATTTTGAGCAGTGGCTCCCTGTGGAGACAATCTTGGAAGCAGCCACGTGTGAATTCTTCTTCCAGCAGTGGTCCAGAATACCTCCCCTCTCCGGCGGCAAGACACAGGAGCTAACATACCCTGAGTGCTTACTGTGTGCTGCTCTTCTAAGTGCTTCATACGTGCGACCCCCTTTTGTGTTTACAACAACCCTCTGAGGTAGGCGCTCTGATGCTCGCCAGTTTACAGATGAGAAAACTGAAGTTCGGGGGCATTAAGTTGTCCACGGTCACATGGCTCATGGGAATAGAGCCAGGAGGTGAGCACACGCAGCTGGCTTCTAAGGCCAACGCGCAGAACCGCTATGACGCACTGCCTCCATCTCAGACTATTTTTGGGGTCCTTTCTCCGCCTTATCTTTTAAAATGTCTTGAAGCCTTTGTGTGGAGCACTGCACCTGGATTCCAGGGTCTCTTGGGACCATGGCTTGCAGGTGTCCACCCTGGTCTTCTGTTAGCCAGGTCTAAGTCAAAACACTGAGACCAAACTGAGCCAATGCACTCTGGCCCAATGCAATGTTTCCGCCGACGAAGATGACTTGCATGAAGCATTATGTAGATCTGGTTGTAAATTCTTGTCATAAAAACGTGGAATGATGGAAACAATTTCTGAAGTTAATGTTATTAGTAAGGAAAGAGCCATTGAATCAGTGTTGCGCCGTCCTTTAGAAATGATACAATACCTCCATCTATTGATTTATGGACCACACGTTTGTGCATAAAGGATTTTTTAACTCGGTCACACACCTCATAAAATGAGCAGGACCAATTTGCAAATGATGTAACAGTCTCTCTCCTCCTAGAGGAGCTTTCTCTGTCCTGTCTGACAGACTCAGTGCCTTCAATCCCGCAGCCCATTTCTTGGGCATTCATTCCTGGCTGTGGTCATTTTTTTCAGGGTGGTGCTCATGACTTTCAACCATATTTATAAGGAGTGAGGTATTACATTAAACCAATGAATTGATGCAGTATTTAGATTAAAACATTCCATTTTTGGCTCCATGTTGCCATGTTTCAGCCAAGTATACGTAGATTGATGGGATGCAATTTAGATTTTCCTTCCCTGCTTGCAGATTTTCTGCTAATTCATTTTCCCTTTACCTCGTGTAAGGTTCCCTTCTGTCTGGACATTTTTAACTCTCGAGAACTGGAGTAATACAGGCTGTGAGGGGCAGTGAATAACCCCACAGCCGAGGCAGGTGGTCACATTCAAGGACAGCAATCCGTTAGGGGTTAGCACAGTAGGTGTGGTGGGAGCGGGGGAGGGGGGTGAGTTCTGTAGACAAGGACACCATCTCGGCCAATATGTGACAGAGCAGCCACTAACTTTATGCTTTAATGATCTGGAAAGGGCCACTCCTGTGCACCCGTTACATTTAGAGATTGGAAACTAGGGAGGGAAATACGTCTTGCCTGGAAAAAGTTAAAATAGATTTGTAACCAAAGAGATGTGTCAAAGGGGGATTTTTTTTTCCTTTGAGACTGAAATAAACTAAAAAAGCTGCCCTTCACTTAGATGGATTGAGTCCAGGTTTTCCCTTTTTAAAAAAGAATTGAAATTGGAGACCCCCACCTCGCATAGCAAAGGTCTCTTACACGGAGCCCTGTGTATGTGGGATCAGGTTTCCCTTGCAAACAGGATTGGATTGGAAACCAGCCTGAACTCATCTCCCATCCCCACCTCACCCCACCCCCAAACCTGGAAATGAACCCAAGGAATCGTTTCAAAGTCTCAATTCCTAAGCGTAACTAAAGTACAATAACCCTTCCTCCACCAAAAAAAAAAAAAAAAAAAAAAAATTGGGCTATTTCTAATACTCTTAAAAACTGAGCTAGCTCCCGCTGCCTGGGACGCCACATTTGTTAGACCTAAATACACGGAAAATAACATCAGTTACAATTCAAAGGAAAATGTTACACGTGGGCTCCTCAGGTATATGGCTTTCATCTGTATTGATCTGACTAAAAACAATCCACATTGTAAAAGAAGTAGCCAATTTTACTCAGCAGGATGGGAGAAGGGCAGACCTGCTCTAAATGGAACCTTCAAATCCTTTGTGTGTGTGTGTGCGTGTGTGTGTTAGGGAGTGATGCGTGCAGGGGGCGGATAGTGAGATTTGTGTTAAATCTCTTGCAATCCTGTTCAAGTTGACAATAAGATAACATATCACTGAAGAGCCTTTAATTTCAGCAGAAGCTGATTATACCGTGGATTGGCTGGGACCACTCTGTCTTATCATCTGCTCTCTGCAAACTCTGCATTTTAAAACCCTTCCAACCAACACAAAGACTATATCACTGCCACGCAAAAGCCACTCCAGTGAGGAATTTCCCGAGGGACACCCTCTGCTACCTCCTGCGCCCACGAACTCCCCCCCACCACACACAACAGGCGTCATGGTTACCGCCTCATGTTGTCAGCATCTGGAAGGCACATGAACGTTTTCCAAGATGAAGCAAGCCCTTAGGGTTTTGGTGCGATAAGCAAATTGTTAAGTGACTTTGCCTGTTCAATTCAAGTGAATAAGATGTAGATGCAATAAATACAGTCACACTCTGGTCTCTGATACCCACTCCTCATTGTGACTTCAGGGTAGCTATGTGTTCTTAAGAACAGAAATCTGTTCTTGCTTCTGATTTTTATTAATCTGCATTCAAAAGCTTGAATTTCTTATTCAGGGCCTAGAAGTCTTAGTAAAAGAAGTACAAAAGGCAGTGGAAATAAGAATGCATGTTTCCACTACACAGAACAAAAGGATTCAGGTTGAAAATGAGCAAAAACGGAATCACATTCAAAAGTAGAATTTGCAACACTAGGTACCAGCTGCCTTTGACTGTCTGTGGGGAATTTATTTTTTTCCAAGTTACAAATTAAAAGGGGTTCTTTGGATAAAGAAAGATTTGAGGGAAAACAAACTCAAACTGCCATAAATCTGAGACAAAAATATTCCGAGTGGTAATGAGAGACATTTGGAAGTAATAGCATTGTACGCCTCCTGAGTGATTGCTTGATTTTTAAGGAAGCAATCTTTTCTTTTTTTTTTTTTCTTCAAACAAAACCTTTTGAACTTTCAGAACTCCGTTCATTTGTGTTGATCCAATTTCTCAAGGCTAAAAAGGCCGTCTGGGTGAAACTGGCCCTCGTTTCTAGGCATACATTACATGTCATCACCAGATTACTGGTTTCCTGAGCCCGCTCCACTGTTTCTTCCTCACCGATGAGTCATTACGTTGTGGGTTGCCACCTCAGGTCACCCGAGAAGGTCTCCATACATCATCATGGCTGGAATCTGTCACTTTTGACTGGCCCTTGTTTTGAAGCTTGCGATCTGGTGTTAAGGAAGTCAGTGCCCGTTGATCTTTCTGGCATAACTCCTGGCATAGGCTGCTTGTTTAGTTTTTAGAGCCTTTAAGGTTGATTAGACAGAGTGATTAAATCTCCCGGATATGTTCACTTACATTTAATGTTCTTGGACGTTAATTTTAATGCTCTCTAAATGACTTGGCTTGATAAGGTGTTAAGCGACCTAAATGGATAGAAAACAGTTCAGGATCCTCAAACAGGCTTTCCCCTCAACTTGGGCAGGGGAGTTTCTGAACCAGAGACCTTGTGGGGAGAAGTCATCGGTACATTCTCCAGCTCGTCTTACTGGCAGGAGGCTCCCGCTGACTTGGCTTACGGAAAGGTTGGGAGTGAGTGGTGGCATAATGCGAAAGGGCAAAGTGATTACCGAATGTGCAAGCTTCAATCACAGGGCATCCCTCCGAAATTATCCAGAGAAACATTTCATTTCTGAAGATAAATCTGGCTTAACTGCTAAGAAACAAAGCAATTCTCCCAAAACAAAGTAATCCCACACGTGGCTATTTCTCTTCATGACGAACCCCAAAGAATGCAACAGACAATTTTTAATCTCCAAAAATGACATGATTTCTGTGACTTGCCTTTCAGAATCAAGTATTTCACATTCAGCTCGCATCTCTGGGCTGTACCTGAAAATCACATCTCAAGATGAAAATGTCAATTGACCCTTAATAATTGGCATTAGGGAAAAAATGATTTCTAATCTGTGGTAACTCTGCTGCCTGTGGTCCTCATTAAGTGCCATCAATACATATTAAAATGCATGTTAAAATCAAGATCATCAGAAAAATTTTTTAATTCTTATTTAATGACAGTTGAGTCATTGTCATATATGATCAAGTAATGAGGGCTGTGTGATTCAGCTAACGACATCTTTACTAATTGGAAAACTTACAAAAGAATTCCCAGCCGATTATGATGGACCTACTTTCTCTTGATAAGTAAAACTGTCTTCAGAAAAAGTTAAGAGACAAAGCCTATTTTAAAGTTACAACCTGTTGATTTCATCTAAGTGCATCTTAATTTTCCTAAAATCTATGTTAAAGAAAATGACATTTGGAGGACAAATTATGGGTCTTTTTGGTTTAACAGGCATTCACTGGGTGCCCACTTGAGACTGGTACTAGAGATACCAACAGGGAGCAGAGAATTAATGAAGGCTCGTGCAGGTAGCAGGCGAGTACACAAATAGTAATGCTGCAAGGTACGAAAGACACACATACTCGGGGACGTACAGACAGAGCGTTGTAGGCACACAGAGAAGGAGGCAGCTCAGTCCAGGTGGAGGTACCGTTAGAGGTTGGTATGAACCTGAATAAGATGGCAGGGAGTCAAAAGGGCAGGGAAGGAAGATACAGGAGTGACCAGTTTGAACAAAAGTATGAAGGCATGAAAACAGATGATACATGTAATGAAGGGAGCTCTGTTATATGAAGCTGGATAAGTAGTCTGGGGGCTAGTTAGAGGGCAACATTAAATGCCCAGCTAAGGTGGGAGTAGAATGTTATGTTCCAGCCCTGCAAACATACACTCACACAGTCAAATCTAAAGTCAAAGACTGTGATGGGCCTAGAAGACTAGGCTCTAGCTTGCCCACTGGGAGAGCTGGGAGGGAAGGGGGAAGTAATGTTGGTAAGAGAGGAGAGAGGCTGGCAGGAGGGCTACTGGAAGTGTGTCTTGGTTTGGATTTTCAGGTTAATTTTTAATCTAAGTAGATGAATCAGTTAAACACACTTCTACTTTAGGTTGAATGTAGGAGAAATTGAAATGATTATGATGACTTTTGTGAGACAAATTAGACAAAAGAAGCAGGCAACTGACATTTTTTTATGGTGTATGGTCAGCACAGAGACTCATTCATTCATCAGTCTAGGGGCTGACCGTGTGCCTCATATGTGCCAGGCACTTGGCTCCAAACTAAAGAAGTGGAGGAGAACAATAAAAACTGTGCCCTGATACAAACAGCTCACACAGCTTAATAACAACAACAACAACAACAAAATAAACCCAGTCCAAAAATGGGCAGGAGACCTAAATAAGCAATTCTCCAATGAAGACATACACATGGCCAGTAAGCACATGAAAAAGTGCTCAATTTCACTAATTATCAGAGAAATGCAAATCAAAACTACAATGAGGTATCACCTCACACCAGTCAGAATGGCCATCATTCAAAAGTCTACAAATGACAAATGCTGGAGAGGCTGTGGAGAAAGGGAACCCTCCTACACTGCTGGTGGGAATGCAGTTTGGTGCAGCCACTGTGGAAAATAGCATGGAGACTCCTCAAAAGACTAGGAATAGACTTAACATATGACCCAGCAATCCCACTCCTGGGCATGTATCCAGAGGGAACTCAAATTTGAAAAGATGCACGCACCCCAATGTTCATAGCAGCACTGTTTACAGTAGCCAAGACATGGAAACAACCTAAATGTCCATCGACAGATGACTGGATAAAGAAGAGGTGGTATATTTATACAATGGAATACTACTCAGCCATAAAAAGAATGAAATAATGCCTTTTGCAGCAACATGGGTGGACCTAGAGATTACCATACTAAGTGAAGCCAGTCAGACAGAGATAGACAAATATCATATCACTTACATGTGGAATCTAAAAAAATGACACAAATGAACTTATTTACAAAACAGAAACAGACTCAGACATAAAAAGTAATCTTATTGTTACCAAAGAGGAAAGGGGGAAGGGATAACTTAGGAGTTTGGGATTAACAGGTATGCAGTACTATATAGGAAATACATAGACAATGAGGACCTACTGTATAGCACAGGGAACTCTATTCAATAGCTTGTAGTAAGCTATAATGAAAAAGAATATGAGAAGGAATATATGTATGTGCATGTATGACTGAAACATTTTGCTGTACACCAGAAATTGATGAATTGTAAACTGACTATACTTCAATAAAAATTTTAAAATTAAGAAAACAAAATCTGTGCCTTGATCCTTTAGGGGGTCACGAGTATGAGACCAAGACATGAACAATCCATTCCCACGTGAAGGGGACAGTGCTGGGCTCCAGGTCGTGTAAAGGTGGCAGCAAGGAGAGGAAGGATCAAGTGTTCCCGCAGAAGCCCAGGAAAGCTTCCGAAGGGGGCAGAAGCATGAGCTGAATCTTGTCTCTGTAGAAGGCAAAGGTTTGCCAGGGATATCAGAGTTTACGAAGAGAAGCCTCCAAGCTGCCCTGGCTGCAAAGCCCAGCACATCTGGCTCTGCAGAGTCAGGACCACAGGTCGTAGGAAGAGGACGGGGGCTGCTGCCCACAGGAGCCTCGAGGTAGGATGGGCCCAAAGAGGAGACGGAATTGGATGGTGGGGAAATGCTGGGCATTGTAAAAAGGAAGCCAGAAAGTAAAGAACATATCTTTGGTTTCTTTTAAGGGCAAGAAGCACCCTACCAGATATTCCCCAGTGCTTTTTGGAAGGCTTGGAGCAAAGGATCATGGAGGCCTTGGTTATTCAAAAAAATTTTTTTTTGGATTGTGGTAAAATCCACATAACATAAAATTTACCATTTTGACCATTTCTTAGTGTACAGTTCAGTGGTATTAAGTTCACTCACACTGTTGTGCAACCATCACCACCATCCGTCCCTGTTAACTCCTTTCATCTTGTAAAACTGGAAGTCCACAATGGTTAAAATGACAATTCCCAATTCTCCCCTATGCCCAGCTGCTGGCAACCACCGTGTTTTATGATTTTGACTACTCTCTGTAGCTCAGATAGGTGGGAACAGTATTTGTCTCTTGTGACTGACATTTCGTGTAGCATGCTGTCCTCAAGATTCATCCGTGTTGTACTAAATGTAAGAATTTCCTTCCTTTTTAAGGCTAAATAATATTCCACTGTGTGGACAGACTACATTTGCTTATCCACCTGTTGGTCAATGGACACAGGTTACTTCCATGTTGTAGCTACTCTGAATAATGCCTCTATGAACCTAGTTGTACAAATATCTTCAAGACTGTTTTCGATTCTTTTGAGTATATATCCAAAAGTGGAATTGCTGGATCATATGGTAATTCTATTTTAAATATTTTGAGGAATCACCAAACTGTTTTCCACAGCATCTGTACCATTTTACATTCCCACCAACAGTGCACAAAGTTCTAATTTCTCTACATTCTCATCAACACTTGTTGTTTTCTGCTTTCTTGATAGTAGCCATCCTGATGAGAGTGAGCTTGTATCTCACTGTAGTTCTGATCCGCACTTCCCTGAAGATTAGTGATGCTGAGCAGCTTTTCGTGCTATCGGCTATGTGTATGTCTTCTTTGGAGAAATGTTTATTCCAGTCCTTTGACCATTTTTGAATCAGGTTGTTTTGTTTTTTTGTTGTTGACTTTTAGGAGTTCTCTACATACCTGGATATTAGTCTCTTATCATATATTTGATTTGCAAATATTCTCTCCTATTCTGTGGGTTGCCTTTTTATTCTGTGGATAGTGTTTTTTGATGAACAAAAATTTTAAATTTTCATGAAGTCCAATTCGTCTATTTTTGTTGTTGTCGTTACCTGTGCGTTTGGTATCATATCCAGGAAATCATTGCCGAACCCAATGCTGTGGAGCTTTTGTCCTGTTTTCTTCAAAGAATTTTGTTGTTGTAGATCTTATATTTAGGCCCTTGATCCATTTCGAGTTAATTTTTGTATATGTTTTAGGTAAGGGTCCAACTTCATTCTTTTGCGTGTGGATGGTCAGTTTCCCCAGCATCATTTGTTGAAAAAGGAGGCCATGATTATTGACATGAATTTTTTAAGTGGATTTGAACTGATCACCACCCCCACCTGCTGCTGTGTTCTTTAGAAGAACAGATTAGGTAACATGCTTCTGAAGCCAACATAATACATATGATTAAAAAGAGATGGCAGAACAACATCTGAGCAACTCACAAAAATGGTTTGAGGAAGACATTCTGAATATGACCCCCTACTTTTTTCAGTTTACCCATCACAGCCCTTGGACCCTCTGTGTTCTCCAATTTCCCCAACACTCCTGCAGGACTCCGGCAGCCCTCCCCGTGGGGAACAGCCATCCGTCTCTGCTCAATGTTTGTCTGCAGTCCGAACTAATTGCAAGTGGCAGAGCTGAGATTGGGCCTTGATTGCCCAGAAACATGTCGGTTATTTGATGAAGCAGGTCGAATGAACTCTTGGGCATCTGTAGCCCGGTTCTCAGGGACGTGTGTAGGAACCGGCCTTGAGTCTGTCGGTGAGCGCAGCCACAAGGCTTCACCTCCTGCGGCCCCTGTTATTGACACAGATTAGAGCTGGGGCGGCAATTAAAGCTCTAGTGAAGGGGACCGTCAAGCGCTGGAGCCGAAGCCTGCTGAAATAAAGGGAGGTAATCTCCGAGATGTCAAACAAGCCAAGTGTGTAGAAGGGTCACTGTGTTGTTTTTACAGGTGTCACCCTGAAGACATGGTCCTCAAATAACAATGTTTGTAAAATAGAATGAAACCTTTTTTTCTTGGCAATTAATAAGGATAATTGCTTGCTAAATAAAATATACAAACCAGTTGTTATAGTGCAGCCCCAACTTCCGAACTGAACGAGGCACTCTCCACTCAAAACACTTGATATGGTTTAAATAAACAGCAAAGAAATAGGTTGCTCAAATAACATGCTCTTTGTAGTGGCTGAAGGTCACCAGCACCGACCCCTTCAGCAGCACACGTGCCTTGGGTCCGGGATTCCGCTGCATCACCTGGACTCCCCGAAGATGATGATGGCAAAATGACAGCTCCTACTCATTGAGCACCTACTAGGTTTATGTAGGAAAACATAAATGCGTGATTTCACGTAATGATCACAACAGCCTTTCAAGGTCGACATGATTGTTTTCCTTCTCCCAGTGGGGAAAATTGAGAAAAGGGCGGTAACTTGTCTGCAGTCACACTGCCGATGTGTCCAGTTCTCAGCCCACTCCCGCGGGCCGCCACTGTACTTGTGCTCTGGTCACTGTGTGCCAAGAAAGAGACCAGCCTCGCCGTTCAGAACCGTATGCTCACTTCCTACTCACTGCTCTGTCTCTTGCCTTCTACACTGATGGCCTTCTAGGTGTTTCTCCCCTTCTTAATCTTCCCTGGGGAACAGAGTGGTGATTAGAAGGGGACATGAGGTAATGTTCTATTTCTTGACGTGGGTGGAGTTCCGTGGGTGTGTTCACTTTGATAATTCAGTGGTTTTTATACTTCTGTATGTATACTGTACTTTAAAGCCATCCTAAGATATATATATGTGTAACTGTAAAACATATTCATATACATATATGCTAACATACATTCATATAAATACATACATGTATATTTGTCTACATCTACTTTACACAGTTACATATATGTGTGTGTGTGTGTGTATCACATACATGTATGTTCTTGAATCACTTTGCTGCACACCAGAAACTAACACAGCATTGTAAATCAACAGCTCTTCAATAAAATTTCTTAAAAAACAATAAATTTTAAAAAATCCTACCCTGTTTTCCCCTGATCGCTGTCTCTGTTATTTGTTCCTGCTTTACATTAATCATTTGGTGTCCTGGGAACTGGCGAGGTCAAAGAGCCTAGGACAAAGTAGGAGGAGACTGGAGGGGATTAAGAGGAGAGCGTGCTACGCGGCCAAGCAGCCCATGTCCTGCTGAGCACTGTGCTCTTTAGATGATTGAGATAAATTAGCAAGTCCCCACAACGTGGCCCTATCACAGACTAGTCTTTTGCATCAAATCCAAATGACTGGCTCCTAGCCCTGGGTGTGCTCTGGTCAGACCTATGAGCAAAGACTTACCATTTGCATGAAGTTGCTTCTGAAAAAGAAGATTGGCTCTTCAGGACACTTCTGAGCACATCTCACTTAGAAAAGGTCAGAAAACAATCTGCTCCATTGATTTACTCTAGCACAGAAGTCAGGTAAAAGTTGGTGGCGGGGTAAGGGGGTTTATCTCCTCACTCCCCATATCCCAAAGGGGATGGAACATTGCAATGAAGTCCTCTGACCCCCAGGAACTCCCAGGGCACATAAACAAAAAGGTGGTGGTGACTGGTCCTCTGATGTTTGTTGAATACTGCATCTGTGCTTAGCAAATATATGCTCCTTTTGGTCCTGGCTAAGTGAGCACAATTATGTCCATTTCACAGATTACGAAAGTGAAGACCAGAGCAGGAACAAATTTTGCCAAGAACCCACAGTTTAAAACTGAGCCTATGGTATTATACACCCAAATCACTTAGAGGGAGGAGACAGGTACTTGAATTGAATCAAACAACTAATTAGCATCCAAATTAAAAAGTCTCTCTTATCAAAAAGAAACTTGGACTGTATTTTTCTTCTTTCATACCAACAAAAAGGAGTTAGAAAGACTTAAAGTTGGAGGAGTAAACCTGGATTCGACTCCTGACTCTGCCGGACTGAGGAAACTTGAATAAGTCATTTTATTATTTTAAGCCTCAGTTTCTTTATCTGTAAAATAGGGCTAGGATAGCCTACCTATGTCACAGAGTTGTTAAGGTCGTGTGAATTAAGCTATATTGTGGAGTGCACTGACATCTGGCAGATTCCTGCTCCAAGGCCCCTCAGGCACCCAGTTGCTGCCCTTTAAAGATAGCAAAGAACATTCCTTCCCTAATACATCCCTGCCTTAGCTGAACTAACTACCCTAGATAATAATCAACACCCAGAAGCCAGACCCCCGGCACCAGGCACAGCCGCCACCAGAGTCCTGTAGCCCTACCCTTCCATAACTCCCTCCCTTCCCTACTATCTCAGTGTCAACCAGTCAGAGACTTGTGCACGAGCTGATCATGCACCTTGTGACCCCTTGGTACCTGCCGTAACTCTCCCTAATAAAAGACCCCGACAACCGCCCCTCGGTGCTCACACAGGCACCGCTCATCTGTGCGGTCCACCATTGTCTGTGGCAGGGTATCTAATAAATTCTTTTCCTGTTGTCATTCTTTGTCTTTGGTAAATTCTTTTACTGCCCGCTCACTGGCCTGCTGAATCCCACAGCATATATGACAATTTTTGAAGATTAAAAAAAATGCTGTTGCATATGTAAGTAGGAATTACTTGAATACAGGCTAAACAGCGACAAGGCAAGGAGCAAGTATTCTTGGGGAGGGGGGCGGCGATCAGAAGAAGGAGCAATCACCCCTGGCTGTGGGTGACAGAAGGCTTCTTGGGGGAACTGAACTTTGAATTGAGTCTTGAAGGAGGACTGGGAGGTGGATATGCAGGCATGGGGCGGGCAGGATGTGAAGGAGGGAAGGAATGGCTTAAGCAATGAGCCAAGGCTTGGAAACCCTGTTGTGTGTATGGGGAACAGCAAGCAGCTTAGTTTGGATGAAGAGACGATACACAAAGGGGAGTAGAAGTGAAATGCCGGTGTGAAGCCGAGGCACTGGTGGGCCGTCTGGAGGATGACTCTGAATGCCAGCGCAAGGCAGTAGTGCTTTCTTACTGCAAACTAATTGAAGCCTTCCAGCGTTTTGCCATGGAAGCGGTGAGTAAGGACGCCTGTAATCTGGGCTGTGTCTCAGGGTAGGCACCCCACCATGATGTGGTGGGTGGACGGCACAGCTGCACTCACTGGTAGAACAGCAGGGGTGTGTAGACCCTCAGAGGGATCGTGATAGTGTCCAACAAGTGGGTGGAGTAGCCACAGAGGATGGAGCAGACAGAAGGGTCTATAAGACATAGGAACAACAGGACATGGCAATTGATGAAAAGCAGAGGGCAAGGAATAGGAAGGAGCCAAAGATGGCTCAAAGCCTAGGGCCAGAGGACCAGGCAGGGCGGGGATGGGGCACTCTTTAGTACACAAGAGACTTCAGGCTCACTGCTCGTGTCGGGAGCGCTGAGCCTCCCAGTCTGCGCACCCAGGCAAAACTGCTTCTGTTGTCAGCAAGATAGTTCTTGTCTCATCCTAGAAAGAATTCAGAAATGAGACACGGAGGCCAAGAAAGCAAAGCAAGGATTTACTAAGGGATAGACAGAACGCTTTCAAGGAAAGAGCGGGCAGACCCAGGTGGGCAGCTGCCCCGAGTGTCTCTGGCAAGCTGGTTATATGGGTGTAAAAATGAATGGGCAGAATATTCATTGGCGGGGAGGGGTTTGGGGTCATCTTTTCTGATCTTCATCCCAGCTCCACCTTCCCAGGTGGGGAGGAGGGAGGTTTTTTCGTCCTTATTTAGTCTTGATCAGGAAGTCAGATGAGGTCATAAT
Organism: Camelus bactrianus; assembly: GCF_048773025.1. Lineage (NCBI taxonomy): Eukaryota > Metazoa > Chordata > Mammalia > Artiodactyla > Camelidae > Camelus > Camelus bactrianus. The sequence continues at coordinate 113,234,353 of NC_133575.1, read as the reverse complement.
GAACAAAAGGTTGCATCCAGATGGAGGTCATGGTGAGCAAAAGGCTACATTCGGATGGTGCAGATTCCTGTCTTGTCCCCCTTTCTTTGCCTCCGGGACACTCTTCACCCCAGAATGTGTGGTTACTTATCAGTCCGGAGGTTCCTGTTTTTCTTGGTCTGTCCAAGGACCCCTGTTGTTCACAAGATGTATGGTTTCCTGCCATTTGGCCTGTGTTCCCCTTCTCTGCTCATGTCTAGCTACAGCGCTCTAACACCTCCGCTACTGCGTGGGGACCAAGAGGCCAAAGGTCACTCAAGCTTGGGTTGAATAAAACCTCTATAAGCATGGCTTTTCCATTTTATTGTTGCTAATGGCATAGTCACAACTACATCTATAGAAACAGTTCCAATAATACATTGACTACTCTGCAAATCCCAAGTTCCAGCACCCGTAAAATTGCAGCGTGCACACAGCCCGCTGCTCTCTGAGGGTAAATACGCTGTGAACACGTTTGTGCATCTTGAAACGAACAGAACGCCTTATTCAGACCTCCGGCCTTGTCTCAGTCCCACTGTTAATATGATAGACCCGGCCAAAGGCTATCAGGGAAGTATGATTTATACATGAAAGATATCGTCAGAAATGGTTGGGGAGAAATGCATGAAGGAAAGGGACATTTCATTTGTCTTCATGTAACTCTTTAAAACCAGCGAGAGTAGCACGATGACCGTGTTCTTCAATAAGCCTTTGATACGGCATTAGGAAGCTGACATGGTAGCTCTTGATGGGCCATTACTACCTGCTTTGGATGCCAAGGACTTTCATCCACTGCAGAGGTATCTTAATGAGGCAGGAAAGGTGTATCTGGGAAATAAAATCATCACCTAAGCACGGCTTTTCTTCTTTGTGAATCATGCCCTCTTTCTGGTCTCTCCTTTCCATTTCAAAAGTTGGTCTGGGCAGAGAGAAGCCTGCTGGAGTTTTAGGAAAAAGAAGCCCACGCTGTTGGCTCCCCCTGGACTTCCTGATTTTTTCCAGCCCAGGCAGGGAGCTGGCAGTCTGGTGTTTGCTGTGGGGCGGCCTCTCCCGGGTGCTTTCCTCCCTCCAGCTTTCTCCTTTGTGCTGGGCTTCAAAGGGGTAAAATGCGGAGTCGGTGGGCACATTTAGCAGTTGAAATAGAAACAATGGCTTTTCAAAAGGGTGCCACCGAGACAGAGGTTTGGAAAGTGGCTAGAGGGGCATTTCTGGGACCACGGAGAGTTCAGCAGTGCGTGGCGAGTTGCTGCCTTCAACAGAGCTTTGCCAGCATTCAGGAGACTTTCAACTCCAAGCTTCTGCATTTATTTAATTTTAAAGGGGGCAAGAAAAGAAATCGGGCGCATTCTTCAGACGCAAGTCACCAGGAGCCCTGCCTGTCTTCTGCACGGAAGCCTGTGTTAATCCGTAAAAAATTGATTTATGTCACTGCCAGTTATGTGCTCGTGCGGAGACCAGAGCAGGCCCCATCGAGATGAAGGGCTGCTCCTCCTGCCGCATTGGTGTGAAGAACTTAGCAACAGAATCGCCCCAGTCTTCTCCTCCTGCCCCCCCTCCCCACACCTTTCTTCTGGGAAAGACAGATTTCGGGTGTATTAAAGGAATAGTGTTTGCTTAATGATGCCCTTAATGAAAGTCCTTGATCAGTGATAATTTGTGGGCTTCTCATAGGGGAGGCTTGAAAAGCACCATCATTTAGCTAGTAACTGTTTTCTCAAGCAAAAGGGGGAAAATCGATGCTCAGGTCTAGCAATCTGCAAGAATATGACAGAAAGATCTGGATGGATAAATGCTAGATAAACAAAAGCGGCGGATTAGGCGGGGGGAGGGGGTGGCAACCAAATGATAATTGGCGAAGCGGAGATGAAAAACGGTGAGGGTGAACAAGCGGGTTAAATAAAGAGGGGGTCGGGTAGCAAGGGCACACTCGCTGAGATCGACAAGTTGGGAGACCAAAAAAGGAAAAGAAGCACAATATGGAGATCAAAACTCAAATTAAATTGTCTGTAAAGGATGACAGTGAAACAAGGTGAACGGTCGTTAGGTAATCAGGCAGTAATTCAGTCAGGAATTCAATGCAGAGAGGAATGGGATCCATCCCCCACTCCCCCCATGTGACAAGCAGGAACCTGGAGGAAGGAGGAGGGGTGTCACCCCCCGCTACAACCCACCAGGGGCTCCATGGGGGTAATGGGATGGCCAAAAGGTCTGCAGCCAAGCGGAGTATCACCACTTCTTCAAACCCCGGACTCTTTCTATGTGTGTCTGTTTCCAGTTTGTAAATAAGTTAGTTTGTATCAAACCTATAATGGAAAAGAATCTGAAAAAGAATATATATATATATGCATATACATATGTGTGTATATATATATATATGTATATATGTATAACTGAATCACTTTGCTGTACACCCAAAGCTAACCCAACATTGTAAATCAACTATACTTCAGTTAAAAAAAACAAACCAGGACTCTTTAGGTCAACAGATAGTTTGCTATTCCTGCAACCCTCCCACCCTATATCAACTCTAAAATTGCATATATGTTCTCATCAGTCCAGAAGACTCCATTAACTTTGCATTCTGCAGTTTGCAATATAAAATCAATAGGTTTCTCTCCTTTTTGAAATATTCAGTTATAATATTTAGAGTGCCTTTTCGAATTCCACAACTCTGAGAATCTGACACCCCCCCACCTTGGAGGATGTAGCCCCCACTCCCCACTGAGAGTCACTGACCTAGTGTATCTTTGAATAGCTCCTAAGAGCCAATTAACATGAATCTTTAAAGACAGATTCTTAGTGTTATCAATACCCTTTGTCCAACACTTCTCTTTAAAGTTAGAGAAACTGAGGCTCGGAGAAAGCAACGGAGTTGTCTAAAGGCATAAAGGCTGAGTCAGATTTAGTACATAATATCCCTTGAGCCCCAATCTGTGACTATTTCTGCCTCCTTTCATTAGTTTCCAATGCAACTTGGGCTAGGCTGAAATATAACTGGGCTTGATCTGGAAATAAAAAGTCAGTTAAGCCAAAAAATTTTGTTGCTCAGATTCTAAAAGGAGGTGTCTTATCTGTCTGCTTCAGGAGTCTGGGAGCGACACAGGAGCGGGGTCTACCACCTAGCACAGAAACGAGTACATTCTAAGAGTACAGAGGATATCTGGTGAAAAACTAAATGTATGAATCAATTAAAAAGCAATCATGGGAGAGCTGCCTGGTTTAGCACACAGTTCATGGTGCTCTCTTTCTGGGGTGAGCCTCAGTTTCCAAACTGGTTCAAGAGGAGCAGTGATGCTGTTGCCTGTCTCAAGCAGTCCTGGTGAGGATCGGATGCGTATCGAAGTGATTTGTCAACGGGGAAATGTGAGTATTGTACAGAAGAGCCCAGTGAATTTGTTTGATAAGAAGCCCGGGGAACAGAGATAAAGTCCCCTTCCAGATGGAATTATACAAATCCTTTCCCCACTGTGAGCTCCCCTGAAGCGAAATTCTACTGTACGCAGCTTTATCTCGGTACACTTAAGGAGAAACGCATCTCTGTGAGAGGAGATACCAGTCTTTTCTGATGGAGGTGACGAGTTGAGGGAGAGTGGAGGTGATCAAACAGGAGTGGAGCCTTTGGGTTAGGGAAATGAAACGAGAGTAGAAGGCAAATCTGCAACATGACTCTTACAAGTACAGCAAACATCTCGACACTGTGAAGCCAAATTTTAAAGACAAATATTTAAAAATCTGAGCACCTCACATCTTGATTACACCCTGTGTAGCATGACATGTACATGGTCATTTTTTAAAGTGTCGGTCCTCTTTAAAATAGAAAGCAGAAATGGGAGAAAAGAGCCTTTGAGAAATTAGGCAAAGTAAGGAGGACAGGCACAATTACCTGTAAACAAACTCGAGTAAGGTTTGAATGGGTTATTTTTCTTCCTTTAGTTTAGACATATTTATTTAATTACACATACCGATATTAAAACACTAGTGTGTGGCATTTACAATTCAAGCATACAGTAATTATGGCTCAGTTCTCTACAAAACAGGTGATGGGTTTGCACACAGAAAAACAAGGAGCATTGGTTTGATGAGGAAGCGAACAGGAGTTAACCTGTGCTTTGAGGTGGGTGTCTGGGAGCTTTGGAGAGACCCAGGAGGTGGGAGTTAACCATATGACTGTCATATAGGAAAGTTCTTGAATGGAGAACCAGACATATAAAAATAAAATTGTCTTCTTCTCTGTATCACGTGTCACAAAGCAAAACAAATGTAGAAAACTCTCCTTGGCAATGCTGGAAGAATGACATCCAGGGAACATTCTAGTTAGTAAAGGTTAGTATGTGTCAATGAATTGGGCAGTTTTCTTGTCTCTCATTTGTGAGGTATAAACTCTCGTTGAGACCTTTAGTAATCTGTCTCACCTGCTTTATTACCATGAAAGTAGAAAGTATTGTTAAGGGTTTTTCATTGCTACTCTGGCCCCGCAAGACTATTTTTGTCAGCCATCAACCTCAGAAACAGTCATATGTGTAATCTAAAAAAAAAAAAAGACACAAATGAACTTATTTAGAAAACAGAAACAGACTCACAGACATAGAAAACCAACTTATGGTTACCAGGGGGGAAAGGAGGTGGGAAGGGACAAATTGGGAGATCAAGATTTGCAGATACTAACTACCATATATGAAATAGATAAACAAGTTTCTACTGTCTAGCACAGGGAACGATAATCAATACCTTACAGTAACCTATAATGAAAAAGCATATGAAAATGAATATATGTATATATATATATGCATGACTGAAACATTTTGCTGTATACCAGAAATTGACATAACATTGTAAACTGACTATACTTCAATAAATTTTTTTTGAAAAAGAAAAAAAATTTTAAACCACCACCATAATAATCTATTGATCAAGCAAAGTCTGGTTTAAGGTAGACAAATCAGTGCTGCAGCTGGGGCCTGATTAAGATTAGACATAGTTTGTGATATATTAATAGTTTGGAATTGGTGAGAACAGTGAGGTGAGGGTTTTGAAGCAAGCCTTGAAGAATAACAATCATTTCATGTAAAAAGCCCATTGAATGACCTGTCATTTTGAGAAAGGAATCATTACTTTCATGAGGATTGAGTCTTCTTTTGTTGACATCAATGAATTTTCAGGAAGTCTCTGAAACAATCACAAAGTTATATTCAATCTCATCTTCCTGGATAAGAATTTCATAGAATAGTAAGATCACACTCTCAATCCAATGAAGCTGTGTGCCTATAGGTGGTTTCAGTTCTCAAGTGGCAGATGGAGGCTGAGGGTTCTGGTTGCAGGTAAGATGGATTAATCACACTCTACCCTGTATCTCCTATTGATCATAGCTACAAAATTTAGACAGACTACATGGAGCAGTTATTTGAAGGCTTTGTAAAGTAAATAGTAGAAGGTAGATTAAAGAGGAAGACCAGAATTTTAAGTACCACCAAAGTGATGCTGAGCTTTTTCCTCCTGGACTTCCAGTCCTGGGCCCAAGGTAGCCTGGAACCCACAGAGGGCTCCGGGAGATGACTTCCAGGTCTGGTTCAAGAAGCAGGAACGTGGATCACTCAGAGGCAGCAGGAAAAACCCCCACTTTTACCTTTTATCTTCCTAATGTTTTTTTTTTTAACATTTTTATTGAGTTATAATCATTTTACAATGTTGTGTCAATTTCCAGTGTAGAGCACAATTTTTCAGTTATACATGAACATACATATATTCATTGTCACATTCTTTTTCACTGTGAGCTAACACAAGATATTGTATATATTTCCCTATGCTATACAGTATAATCTTGTTTATCTATTCTGCATATGCCTGTCAGTATCTACAAATTTTGAAATCCCAGTCTGTCCCTCCCCATCTCCCATCCCCTTGGCAACCACAAGTTTGTATTCTATGTCTATGAGTCTGCTTCTATTCTGTATTTATGTTCTTTTTTTTTTCAGATTCCACATATGAGTGATCTCGTTTGGTATTTTTTCTTTCTCTTTCTGGCTTACTTCACTTAGAATGACATTCTCCAGGGACATCCATGTTGCTGCAAATGGCATTATGCTGTCATTTTTATGGCTGAATAGTATTCCATCATATAAGTATACCACATCTTCTTTACTCAGTCATCTGTTGATGGACATTTAGGCTGTTTCCATGTCTTGGCTATTGTAAATAATGCTGCTATGAACATTGGGGTGCAGGTGTCATCCTGAAGTAGGGTTCCTTCTGGATATATGCCCAGGAGTGGGATTCCTGGGTCATACGGTAAGTCTATTCCTAGTCTTTTGAGGAATCTCCATACTGTTTGCCACAGTGGCTGCACCAAACTGCATTCCCACCAGCAGTGTAGGAGGGTTCCCTTTTCCCCACAGCCTCTCCAGTATTTGTCATTTGTGGACTTTTGAATGATGTTCTTTTTCATCTCAGTCCCCAGACAGACCCACAGTGGTAGTGGTGGTGGCAGTAACAACAAAGGGAGCAGGACTCCTAAGTGCCTAAAACTCTGAGAAAGGGAAACTTTCTTCTCTGATTGGAGGGTGTGAGGTCGTAGGAGTCCCACAGATGGAAGAGAAAGAATAAATTCCAGGTAAACTTTGAAGAAACAATGACCACCCCCCCCCCCCAGTTTGGCAAAAGACGTAAGCCTATAGATCTGAGAAGCTTAGTGAAATCTGAACAGGTTAATCCCAAAGAAATCCATGCCCAGACACATCATAATAAAACTACTAAAACTGAAGATAAAGTCTTGAAGGCAACCAGAAAAATAACAACACATTACTTATATTACACTGACTTGAATGACGATTTTTCATTGTGGAGGAACAGCACCATCATGGTGCTCTGGTCACCTTGCATGTATCCATGTAGACCACATAGGCAGGGCTAGACCATAATTTGACATAAGCCTTAGGGGGACCATCCTATGATTCTCCCAAAGCATGGTGCAAAGGCAACCTTGTGAGGAACTATCACTTGCCTCCTTAGCTTGCAAGAGGCTGCCATAAGCCAGGTCCTCATCTACCTCCCTGGACTGACCACTTTGCCTCCTCCCCTTAAGAAACAATTGCAGGCAATAAGACTGTTTAGCTACAGTCTAGTATTGACTCTTCCATGAGTGAGCCCTGCTCATGTTGTTAATCATTTGTCCCATCAAGTTCAGTGTCATTCTGCGGGACTAGGGATGCAGAGTGACGCCACGCTGATCTTGCTTATGCTAAGTAATAAACTGTCTTACTCCATTTGTGCTTGCTGTCCTCTGAGCCAGCTGCTTGGAAGTGCGATAAGCAAACCTAGCAGCTCCCCCCATGCTGCTGTTCAGAGAATGTCTGACACTCAGCAGAAATTATTTAGGCCAGAGAGAAAATGCAACACATTTTTAAAGTGCTGAAAGAAAAGAAACATCAGCCAAGAATTCTGGGTAGTAATATCCTTCAGGAAGGATGGTAATGTAAAGACATTCTCAGATGAAGGAAAACTAAGAGTATTTATTGCCAATACAATTTCTCTAAAGATTTGTTAAGGAAAGTTCTCCACTCTTTGGGGATATGATACTGATGCAGGAAAACGGACCTGGGGCATGAGAGCTGAGTCTCAGGTCTCAGCTGAGCCCCTGGGACGTGCCCGCCAGGTGTGGGTCCTTGGCTTCGCGCAGGAAAGAATTCAAATGCGAGCCACCGTTGAGTAAGGGTAGATTTATTTAGAGAGACACACACTGCATAGAGTGTAAGGCAAGAGAAAGGCAAGGAAAGAGGTGTGGGAATTGGGTGCTCAGGTTAAAGTAAAAGTAGGTACACACTCCACTGATAGAGTGCGGGCCTTCTCCAAAGAGGAGGGAGTGAAAAGGCGGCTAGGCGTGGTGTTGCCAGTTTTTATGGGCTCGGTAGCTTCACACGCCTGCAGGTGGGACCATTCCAACTGCCCTGGGGAAGGGGCTGAGATTCCCAGGAATTGGGCCACCGCCCTTTCTTTGGCCTTTTGCGGTTACCCTTGGGGCTGTCATGGCACCTGCGGGCATGTTATTTAACAGGCTGTTACAGTGAGCATATAATGAAGCTCAAGGTCTACTAGAAGTCAAACCTCTTAATCCTCAAGGCCAACTAGGAGGTGAATCTTCCACCATTTTGGTGTTAAATTGCTGTCATTCTTTGAGTGGCTGTGCCCTGCCCCCTCCCCTCCTGTCTCAATACCAGGAGGAACCCTGGAATATCAGGAATGAAAGAAGAGCAGCATAAATTGTAAATATCTGGGTAATTAATAGACTAGTCTTCCCATTTGAGTTCTTAAAATATATCTGAGACTTGAAATCACAAGTTATTACATTGTCTGACTGGGTGTCGATGTATAAAGATGTAATACTTAACACAATTACAACATAAAATGGGGGAGGGTAAAGGGACCAATATAGTGGTAAGATTTCTGAATTCCTTGGAAGTGGCAATATATTGATTCTAAGTGGACTGTAAAAACTTAAATACGTACTTTGTAATTGCTAGAGCGACAAATAGTTTAAAAAAGAACTAGTAAAAGATATATAATCAAAAATGTAGTAGATAAATTAACACATTACTAATGTTCAAATAGCCTAAAGAAAGCAGAAAAGTGGAAATATGGTTGAAAAATAGAGAAACAAACTGAAAACTAATAGTAAATGGTAGATTCAAATAGAGAACAGACCAGTGTCTGCCGGGGTCTAGGATGGGGGAAGCGTCACTACAAAGGGCTAGCAGGGGTGGGGAAGTTTTGTGGGGTGACTGTTCCGTATCCTGATTGTGGTGGTAGAGGAAGACCCTGTGGGGCCATCCAGGGTACAAATCCTTTCTCTTTCCCCCATTTCTTGTTTGTAGGAAATAGGCTTCATTCAGCCTCCTTGACCTTCCCTGAGTTCCAAGGGGCAGATTCAAACAGTTGCTATTCAACAAAGGGAGGGGATGCAGAGACAAAGGAGGAGCAGTCAGGAAACAATAGTGTAGCCTTGGGGCAGGGTCCTGGGTCCTCCTCAAGGCATATACGTAAACAATGTCCTTGAGCTCTTCTGCAGGAACTAGGGACCCCACCCAGGTGGAGGATGGTAACTTCAGGCTGAGCACAGGATTCCTGGAGCACCGCCCTGTTACCTCACCAGCAACCAATTACGAGGACTCTGACCCCCTCCCCAAATGATTCTCCTTTTAAAAACTTTCATGGTTGAGCAGAATCTTAGGAGTTGGTTTTTGAACACAAGTCTCCATTCTCTCCAGGCTGCCGACCTCCAAATAAAGCCACCTTTCCTTTCCAACCAACACTTGTCTCTGGCTTTTGAGTGGGGAGCAGCTGAACCTGTGTTTGGTAACATTAAAATTCACAGAACTATACACCCCCAAAAGTCAATTTTACTTTACATTAACTTAAAAAAGAAAATAAAAATCAAGTTTGTGATTCAACCTACAAAACAATTACTTTTATTTATTAGTAAGCAGTTTCCAAACTCGAAATTTTTAAATTAACAATAACCAAGACCACTGGGACATTTTCAATAAAGCTTGGAGAGATTCTGCAAAATGAAAAAAACAAAGTAATTGAATCTGAAGGAGGTTAGGTAACTTGCGCAGTTCCCACTTTCCTTCCCAGGCATTTGTTGCTATCACCTGTGCCACGACATCTCCCCAGTGGCTGTGAGGGTCACACACCAGTTGCCTGGGCAGGAACTCAGCCGACTGGTCACAGGGATGAAACTTCCCTGCAGACAGCGCCCTCGCCCACCCTCCCCCTTGAGATACTCGGTACCTTCCGCCTGCTGACGCCTGACTGAACGCATCCCTCTGAACTGTGTTTCCCCAGTAAACACACTTTTATACGTAGTGATTGCTTGCTGCTCAGAGGCAAAAAAAAAAAAAAGACTCTCTTAGAGCTAATTTTAGAGCAAATTAATAATATCAACAATAATAATTACAAATAGGCATTGCTATTCTTTTAAGTCAAATTATATGTTGCTATAAACCAGACCTAAAATATGACTTTCTCTAATAGTGAAAGTCTTAATTAAAATGATGCATTTTAATATACTTTGCTACGTGATATAAATTATGTCTCGGTACTTCCATTTTTGGATTCTTCCCTTTAATGATCTTTGCTGTGCAGCGTTAAGGAAGAAGAAGACTGGTGATTAATAAAGGCGTGAACAGGTGGCCACACTGCTTCTGAAAGATCAGCAGTGTCATAATCTCTTAATTATTATTATACTCCGTAAAGGGTTTTAAATACATGATGATGTATTTCCGTCTTCGACTCCTGGCACCCTCTAGCTCCTGGCATTACATTGCATTTCGAATAATAATTAATGAGAAGTGAGGCGGCTCCATACATTTTATTCCTCGGGTTTCAGCCTCTTAAGTAACCTTCCTGTCACATTTGCTATGCAAATGTGGCGCTGCCGCCTGTCACTTCGGCAACATGGGGGGCCCGCCTCTCAGAACGCGCCTTCAAGTACTCTTTTTTGGAATTAGCATTTTATTCCTGAAAGCAGAATTTTCCATATGCCTTTCAAAGAAGCAGATGAAAGCTGCATAATTGCTCTGTTTTCATCAAGGTGAATGAACCAATGAAACACTGAAAGTATCAGACAATGGAGGGAAAAAAATCAGCTTGTCTCTCCTCTGGCGGGCTGGTTGTCTGTGAAAGGGTCCTAAATGTACAATTAGCTACAGAGTACCTGCCATCTCCGTGTAATAACCACCCACTTAGTCGGATAAGCGTCCTGCCTGTCCGGATAAGGCCCGTGTTTGATTAGGGGGAAATCATTCAATGTAAATGCTGGCCCAGGCAGCCAATCAAAGGCAGAGTCAGCTTGTCTATTATAGATCTGTCAATCTTGTCTGTTTGCTTATTAAAGTTTCTGTGGCAGACCCAGGGGCCTCCCTTTGGTATGCTAAGTAGTCCTAAACGATGCTAACATCTTGGAGTGAAGTCACAGGCCTTTGAATGACTCTGGGAGAGTCTACAGTCTTCTCCAACTTACCAATGCATTTTGTTCCAAAAGTTTGTTTGTAAGTCAGTTGTTTGGAACTTGAGGCGCATTTTTCCCATGGAAACAATGTTACAAATGATGAGAAGGTTCCCAGGCCAGTCGACAAAAGCCTATTTAACTCAGAATATGGCTGGACTCTAGGGCCCGCAGCACCAGGGAGCCAGCCGCCATTAAGATCATTGTTGCTATGGGAAAATGGGCTCCCCAGGCTAATTGTGGATGCCGGGAGCAATTCTCCAGCCCTTTCTAGCCTCTGGCAGCTGGAGACTAGACTCCCCAGTCCGTCTTTCCTTCAAGCAGGAAGGTGGCAAGGTGGAAAGTCCTGGGGGAATCAAAGAGAAGGGGTGTGGGAGGTTCAGGGGCTTGGGCAGAAGGTTCTGCTAGGGATAAGGTGGCCAAATGAGCAAATAAAGATACTGGGTGTCTAGTTAAAGTTGACTTTCAGCTAAACAATGAATACTTTTTCATACATGTCCCGTGCAATACTGGGGACATTCTTAGACTTTAAAAAGGCTAGGTTGTGCATCTGAAATTTCAGTCTCTCCCGGGTCCTGTATTTTCTCTCACAACCTGAGATAGGGATCACAGCTTGGCGGGTTTCCATGGCAAGGGTTCTGGAACAGAAAGTCAGGGGTTTAAGAGGGAAGAATGGACTAGGTCAAGGAACGCCTCTTCAGGGAAGCAGCAGACTACCGCTTTCCATATAAGGGAGCATTTCAGATAACTCAAGTTTATAGCCTTCAGCTCAAGAATGCTTTTGATTTGAGCTCTCTCAGTTGGAAATCTTTCTAAAGCATAGCACATGCTTCCTTGCCTTCTGAAAAGAATGGATATAAATTCAGCTCGCTGATTTAAGAGTGATGTTATGACCTTGGGAAAATTGTTTACCCCTTCTGTGCCTCGATTTCCTCATCTGTGTATGGGGATAGTAATATTAACTTTCTCATTGTTTTATTGTGTGGGTTAAATCTGTTACCCTGCGTCAAGGCTTTAGGATGGTGTCTGGCTCCTAGTGTTTTGTAGGTGTGGTTTATCGTTATTTAATTGGCTTCTCTTGTACCTGTGCTCTCGGGAGCAGTGAGCTCCGTGGAACTTCTTGCCCCAACATTACATAACCTCACGTAACCTATCCTCTCGCTCTCTCGCTGTCTCGCTCTGTCTCTCATGAGCATGCTCTCTCTCTTCCATTGTATTGTGAACGAAAAATACTGCAAGCTGCATCAGCAAACAAAGAATGCTGAAGCCATCAAGTCATCAGCCACTGCCACTGCCCCCCAGTGAAGACAAGCAGGCAGCCTGGCCTCTGCAGCCACCCTGAGGGGACTCAGAATGTGGAAGGACAGGACACTGGCCCTAGACAGCTAGGTGCTTGTCAAAGGAATGGTTTCAATGAGCCCATACATTTGCTCCCTCCCATACATAGAAAAGCACTGCATTGTTTAACTTGAGATGCCTGGTTTCCTTTAACAGTAATCTTTAATGCTCCGACTGCCTGGTCTGTGTTGTAGAGCTCCTATATATATCCTGGCTCCTCCCCTACCTCTTCGGAGCTGTCCCTCAGAGCCATCTGAGAGGCTGTCATCCCGGGCTCCAAGGGGTTTGAGTCCTCAGAAATGTCTGCCGAATAAAACATAACTCTCAGCTTTTAGGCTGTGCATTTATTTCAGTCAACAGTATATTAACTGTTGCTTTTCTCCTTGTCTACAAGCCTCAGTGCTTCTAAGCTGGTGCCTTGTTTGTATAATTGATCACATTAAAGCCTGAAGTTCGCAATGGCTTCCCAGAGAATAGAACATAGATTTAGAGATACAGAGATATGTATCTATCTATATTTATAATGTAAATTTAAAATGTAAATGTTTATTTTACAGCAGGCCCCCTGTAGTAGGTGGCCTTCCAAGACGATCCCCGCCCTCCAGTGACCCCCGCATTCTGGCACTGAGGACTCTGTGTAGTCCCAAGGCAGGAGGGAAGGGGGCAGGGCACAGCCGTTATCGGAATGATACAGCAGGAAGCACCAAGGTGGTGGAAGACTCAACTCCCAGTAGACCTTGAGCTTCAGTACAGGCTCACTGTAATACAACAGCTGCTAAATGGCACTCCCACAGGTGCCAGGGCAGTTTCAAGGCTGCCCATAAAAGGTCAGAGGGTGGGTGGTGGCCCAGCTCCTGGGAATCCCAGCCCCTCCCCCAGAGCAGCTGGAGTAACCCTCCTACTTACATAACAACTGGCAACGCCACGCCTCCCGGCCTCCTGCTCCTTCACCTTCAGAGACGGCCCGCGCTCCGTCTATGGAGTGTGTGTCTACTTTTACTTTAAACTGAGCACCCAACTCCCGCATCTCTTGGCCTTCCTCTTGCCTTCTAAAACAGCCTGCACTCTGTCTATGGAGTAGGTAACTCTCTGAATAAATCTACCTTTACTCACCTGCGGCTTGCTCTTGAATTCTTTCCTGTATGAAACCCAGGACTTAAACTTGGTGGGGCGTGTCCCAGGGACTCAACCAAGACCTGGGACATGGCCATCCTCTTGCCCCACGTTCTCCTGTATCATCCAGTCTCCTCCCCTTGAGGGTGGACCAGACCTAATCACTTGCTTCTAATGAATAAAATACAGCTGCCATGATGGGGTATCGTTCCCAGTATTAGGTTGCTGAAGACTGTGACTTCTGTCTGGCTAGCATTCTCTCTTGCTTCATCACTGCATCACTCTGGGGGAAGCCAGCTGCCATTGTGGTGACCCGCCCTATGGAGAAGCCCATGTGACAAGAACCCAAGGGACGTCTCTGGCTATCAGTCTGCAAGAAATTGAATCCAATCAATGACCTCCCGAGTAAACTTGGTCCACCTCTAGTCAAGCTTTAAAATGGCTGCAGCGCTGATTGCAAGCTTGTGAGAGACTGAGCCAGTCTAAGCCCTGCCCACATTCCTGGTCCACAGAAACTTTGAAATAATAAATGCATGTTTCAGGGCACTAACTTCTGGAGTTATTTGTTATTCAGCAGTAGATATAATACACTCTCATATATCTGTATTCTACAGTTAATCTTTCATTGTGCTTGTCTTATCACTACACTTGCTGTATCCATCTATCTATCCATCCTTCTTTCTATTCATCCATCACCCCATCTTATTTGTTTTGTTGTTGTTGTTTTTATGACTACACATCTTTTTACACTTGTAGATTGATGGCTGTGTTCCAGCTGCCCGAGGATGTCAGAACACTGACCTTTGGATAATTAAAATAATACAGCGTTTGATCCTTCCTAAATTATGGGTCAAATACTAATAATCCCATAACCCAGGGACATTGTCCAATGATTTAACCTTGAAAATGAGGCTATTGCCTCTAAGCCATTCTTCCCACTCTGCCTTGTGAAGCTTTTTATAGGGTATTCATTTATTCGTCTTTCAACATTCCATATTAAGACGTTGCCACTTTTCAGGGCTTCAAGCAAAGTTTTCATTTTATCATTCTGTTTCAATTACTACTGCTGCCTAACAAACTACCCTAACTACCCCATGAAACAGCAACCATTCACTTCCTATGCTTATGGATTCTGTTGGTCAAGGATTTAGACAGGACACAGAGGGGATTGTCCCACATTTTCTGGGACCTCAGCTGGGAAGACTCGTACGACTCGGGTAACTTGAACAGTTGGTGACTAGAATTACCTGGAGGTTTCTTCACTCTTACATCTGACACCTGGGCTGTGATGTATTCAGAGGTAGGTTCAGCTGGGACAGGTGACCAGAGCACCTATACATGGTCTAGCAGTATGAATTGGTCCTCCATTTGGAAACCAGCAAAATATGAAAAAGTAATATGAAAAATCACCCAGAATTTCTCCCATCCAGGAAAAAAATCACTATTAATATTTTGGTGTATTTCTGTTATGCTTCTTATGCGCTGAAATGTGTTAAACTTTATAAAAATGTAAAGTATTATCTAGGCTATTTAATAAAAATCCAGCCCACATAGAAAAGTTTAGAATGGAAAAGGCAGATCTCTCTTCCTCTCCCAAGTTAAAATAAACTTTGACAGTTTCCATTTTTCAGTTATTTTGATAGTTACCACGACAAATGTTAAATCATGTATTTTGTCAATTTCTTTTTTGATTTATCAACTTAAAAAAAATCCCTGATGCTTCATCAGTGCTTTCTACTTTTACGCTTGACTTCCACTCATTTGTATTTTAACACTATATTTACAACTTTCAATATTTTGTGATTTACTAACTTCAGGCAGTGTCTAAGGAGATGTGACTTTGTAGATTTGGGGGCTATATTATTATATTTACCTTTTCAAGATTGATAACATTTATATTCCCTTATATAACTATAATTATTACTAAAACTTCGTGCTTTGTTTATAAGTTGAGACCAAAATTTAAAATTAATAAAACAGCCTTTATAATAAAAAAAAATATGAACTGGTCCTCTTTAATATGACAGCTGTTTTCTGAGAGGGAGCATCCTGAGCTGGAACTTTCAAAAAAAGCAAATATTTCAAGAGAGGTAGGCAGAATCTTACATGGACTTTCATGACCTAGTCTTGCAACACGTCACCTCTGTTGTACTCTCTAATTGTCAGAGAAGTCACAGGCCCACCCAGATTTAATTGGGGGGGGGGCATGGACTCCATATCTCAATGGGAGAAGTGTCAAAGAATTTACAGCCATCTTTTACAACTATTATCTTAATTTCTTTTAATTGTTCTCTGTGCCTACAGAAGAAGTAGAATATCTTGGAAAATGCTGCCAAAATTGTTCACACACCACTTTTAGACAGCCACAGGAAACAATAGTTGGCTCAGTAAACAACGTAATTTCCAAACTGCGGCTGTTATATGATGCTTGAGAAAAATTGACAGAAGTAACTGATGACTCATTTGCAAACTTGAGAATAAAAAGTTGTTGACATTACAGAGCATGTTGCCATCTCTCACTATCTCAACTGTCAAGAAAGCCACAGCTGAGACACAGAAAACTTCTCCCCATGGGACCTTAAAGTGTGTATGTATCTAAGAATCTCACTATGCACTTTTATGTTTCTCTTTTCAAGCCTAAATCTGCTCATTCAGTGGCTTGACCCACATCCACTTATTCAAATAGCCTCTTCAAAAACATCTGTTGAATGAATAATTGAATGGATGAGTAAACAGAAAAAAAATGACTGATCCCTTACACACCTGAAAAAAATATTCAGTGAAAGAAAATCCTTGGATTTGAGGTCTGGAAATGGAGATCTCTGACCAGAAATGAGGAGCAAATTCTGGATTAAGAAGATGACTATGTTATTAGTTTCATCATCCAACCACTCATCCATCGGTATTTAACATATATTTGGAACTTCAGTCCAATAGGACAGAAAGGAAGGGGACAAGTAAAATACGTGAGATATACAAGGAAAATATATACTAAATATGAAGGAAAAGTCAGGGTGTTCTAAGGGACCTACTTCAATTAGATGATCAAAGAAGACTTACCTGAGGAAGAGACACTGAAGCTGAGATCTGAAGGACTGGAATGAAAGAGTCAAGTGAAGAGTGGAAGAGACAGAGAAAACAATGTGTGTGAAGCCCCAGAGGCAGAAAAGGAGTTTGGAATATAGCTGGATTATAACTGACAGAGGACAGAGTGGTACTGAATGACGTATAGGCTAAGGTAATAAGTTTGTAAGGTTTTAAGCAAGGGAGTGATATGATCTGATTTATATTTTTCAGTGAAAACTCTACTGTATGCGTGATGGCGTGTAAAGGGTAAGGGTGAACATGTTGCTTGCCTTTTCAATATTTTAATGAGGTCTTTTAATAAAACTAAGTTATTTACTGTACTCCAATTTATTAATGCTTTGTTTAGTGCTTTTTGTATCCTCCTTTAAATTATTTTTGATCCTTGAGTTATGAAGATATACTCCTATGTTAATTTCTGAAAGTTTTATTATTTTGCCATTCACGTTTAGTTCTACAACACACTAACAATGGAGTTTTCTGTATAAATGAGGGACAGACCCAATTGCAATTTTATTTTCAAATATATATCCTATTGATCCAACACCATTTACTGGAAAAGCCATCTTTTCTTCAGTACTCTCCAGTGCCACCTTTTACATAAAACAAGTGTCCATATATATGGGTCTATTTCTGGACTTTCTATTCTGATCACTTTATTTCTCTATGTGTTCATGCCACACTGTTTTAATTACTGTAGTTTTATAAGTCTTGCTATACACTGTAACAAATCCTCCCATGTTGTTCTTTTCAATGCATATTCTTGGCTCTGTGTATTTTCATATACATTTTAGAGTCAGCATGTCAGTTTCTACATAAACACACACACACACACACACACACACACCCCCCTCTGTTGAGTAGAATTAGCAATGAATCTATAGATTGATTTGGAGAGAATTAATATATTTGTAATGTAGAGTCTTCCACTCAATGAACATGGAATATCTCCCCATTTATTTCCATATTCTTCAATTTCTTTCACTATTATTTTACAATTATCTGCACAGGTGACTTGCACGTTTTTGTCAGATTGTTCCTAGATTTTGTATAATTTTAACGCTATTTTAAAGGATATCTATTTAAAAGTTGTATTTATATAGAAATGGCAATTGATTTGTGACCATTGCTTTTGAATCTAGTTAAGCTGGTAACTCTTATTAATTCAAATAATGTACTTGTAAATAATTTCGGATTTTCAATGTATATAATTATATAATACGTAAAAGATAGCTTTGTTTTCTTTCTTTAAAATCCTTATACTTTTTTCCCCTTGCTTTGCTGTGCTGACTAGGAACTCCAGCACAATCCTGAATAGCAGTGGTGCTAGTGGACAGCCTTGTCTTCTTTTTTATCACAAAGTGAAAATTTGACTGTTTCACCATTATGTTTGCAGTAGGTTTTGTGAAACACACTTTATCAGACACACTTTATTTTTTTTAACCTTTCAGAAGAAACCCTTTAATTTTTTTCCAAAGGAAAAAAAAGCCATATAAATATTAGAGTATGAAACTTGCATAAGACACAGGAAAGAGAAAGTTCTCTTACACATAAGAGGTTTTGTTGTTTCATCATAAATATATGCTGAATTTTATCAAACATGATTTTCTCATCTATTGATAAAATTATATGATTTCTTTCCTCCATTAATTTAGTATTTTTTTACTCTATATTAATAATGACTTATATAAATTAATATTCTAATATTGAACCAACTTTGAGTTCTTGAGATAAACCCAACTTGATCATGATGTATTATATTTTTTCACGTACCACTGAGTTTGATATGCTAGTATTTAAGATTTTTACATTTGTGTCTATGAGTGAGATTGACATGTAATTTTTTGGTACTATTCTTAGGTTTTATATCATAGTTATGATAACTTCATAAAATAAACTTGGATGTGTATCCTATTTTGCTTTTCTCTTGAATAGTTTGTGTAACACTGGAATAATTTCTTGAAGGTAGAATTCTCCAGTGAAGTCATCTGGATGTGAAGGAAGCCAGCTCGTGCAGAGCGGCTCGGGCTGCAGTCACTTGATGGCTCACGGTCGGGCACTTCCTCTCTATCAGCGCTCAGTAGCACGTCAGGGACTGTTCTATAAAACACGTAAAATCCTCCACCATAGACGGCATGGCCTTGCTCTAGAACCCTAGTGGTGTTTGTTGTTGTTCTCTTATTTAGGCTTGCCATAAACCCAACTGACACTAGAGGTTTCCATTTGGCCTTCTCCACTATGGTACCTCTTATGTCACAGGCCAAGAAACTAATACTTGAGCCAACCACCAAGCGTGTCCATTCCAATTACTATATACTTAGAGACTGGAAGAATGATCATTGGGTGGGTCTATGGTTCCAGTGAACATATTATGAGCCAGATCTGAGCCAGGACAACATTTATTATCTAGTCCTCATATGACCCTACTCTACTCGGGGGATCAGGATGATACTTCAGGTAAGTGGGTATCAATGGAAACAGAGTCTGTGAAATGTTGGATAGTCCCCTTTCACCAGTAGATAGTCACCCAAGTCAGTGGCCATTTGTCCTTTTTGAGAAAACTCAGAAGCATCATTACCATATATGCTGGTGTGGTGGGACAGGATCCTCTCCACTAGAGACCTAGTCTCTCTTTCATTCAGTGGGTTTCGGGTCTGAAAAGTAGCTTAGGTCTGGAGACTAAGCAAGTGATTTTGATTTCACGGGGTGACTGCCCACATCCTCTTGCTCGCCCACCCTTGATTTCTTCTGATGGTGTAGACTGAGTACCACCCTTGCTGGCTGCCATCTGTCTTGTCTAGGGATCTTGTGTTTTGCTGTCCGCATTGCTCTCTACAGGTCAGGCCCTCCCTGCAACTCTGATCTTGCTGTTCGCTACGGTAATCGTATGCAAGTGGTTTCTGATAGTAAAATGTCACCGCCTGGGCTTTAGTGTCATCTCCATTGCTCTCAGTGAGCACAGCTCTATAGTCACATCCCCTGCCATCTACCCTGTCCTATAAGGGGCATCCACCACTGACCTTAGTGATGCTGGTGCCCCTCTCACGGGTGCTTTCCTGATAGCCTTGGAGAATAGCATCTCCTTCAGGCCCCCTGTAGAACAGAGTCATTTGGTAAGGACTCCAGCCTTCTATGGAATAGCTATTCGATCGTGTCCATTTCTTGGAGGCTTTAATCACTTTTTCTTCTGCCTGCCTCCACAATCGTAGCATCTCTACCTTGCTTGGTGTGGGTAATTGCTTTTTCCATATTTCATCATAAGCAGCATTTTCATGTGGTCTCCCAGGGTCCTTGCCAGGTTGTTCAATCTTGTATCTCTAGCAAGTGCTCCCCCATCAATATCATTTATCTAATTGTATACCCCACCTCCCCCCCGATCCAGCACACGCAGGATTCAGTCCCATGTATACACCCTACTGGCTCCTGCGGGGTCATGCCGACTAGGTCCAGCTGCCCCTTTGAGGTCGAGTGCCTTTCTTCCCTTAGCAGGCCCGGCACTTCCCCAGTCAGGTTATACTGTGACATAATCCCGGCTCTTGGCCCACTGGGCAGGAGAGGAGGCAAACGTAGATCCCGAGGGAGCACTCGTCACTTTCAGGGATGCAGCCTCTGTGTTACCCTTAAGAAAGGAGGGAGCAGTAATAGAAAAGTGGGCCACTCTGTACCCGCAAATGTTTCAGGGGACTCAAATATTCTCGATTTTCTGGTGCATCAACCCAGGTCCCCCATGCCAGGATGTGGGTCCCTATTCTTTCCCAACCAGGGCCTTGACCTTGGCCTAACACACCTGTGGTTGGCAGTTTAAGCCGTCTTTGGCTTTCTGTTACTCTGATGATTCATTTCTAGCTTTGTCTACTTTGGGTGCAAGGGGTGAGAAGTTTTTACCTTCTGCAAAGGAAGTCCTCTGATTTTCATACTTAGTTTTTTTGTTTTTTGGGGTTTTTTTGCTTTGCTTTCATTTGGTATGAATATATACTTGACATAATCATACTTATGTTTCAATGTAATGCTCTTGGAAACAGTGAGTGTTTCTAATGAAATGGAAACTGACTCTGTGTCGTGTTTTACCGTAGATTTTCATACTTAGCTTTTAATTGCTGATTAATCACTCACAGCCTTTTGTTATCTTTCTCCAAACATTATTCATGCTTAGCAAAGGCCACCCAGTTCCACTATTGCTAGTGAACTTCCTTCTACAAGTATCATTTTCCAGGTCCCATGGGTACAAGTGTCAATGATTGGATTGTCACCTTGGGCTGGAGCTATTCCCGGGCCACCATCTTCTGTGAAGGGGGCCTCAGTGCCAGCTCTCTGGCAGGTGGCTCAGCTGCAGAATGCTGTCTTCGTGTGAGCTTCCTTGGATTACTGGCACCAACTTCCGCAGTTTATCTTGGATTCTGAGAGGGAAATTCATGTTCCGGAATATTATGAAAGAGTGCTCTTGGGATCAAGGGCCCCTGTAGGATGGCAGGAGGCAGGAGGGCACAGAGGGAGACACTGGGCTGTGACCTATGCTCAGCCAAGACCAGTCACCCCCTTAGTGAGCACCGAGGCTGGCAAGGCCTTACTGAGTTTTCCCACACTGCAGTGGGTTGGCTGTGTCCTTCAAGACTGAGAAGGTGCAGTCTTTCCAGCCAAAGTCAAGTGCCATTAACAC
This sequence comes from Camelus bactrianus, assembly GCF_048773025.1. Classification (NCBI taxonomy): domain Eukaryota; kingdom Metazoa; phylum Chordata; class Mammalia; order Artiodactyla; family Camelidae; genus Camelus; species Camelus bactrianus. The sequence goes on along the minus strand of NC_133575.1, from coordinate 113,213,144 downwards.
TCCCAGCAGCTGAGGAAATAAGAATTTTAGTCCCCGAAGGGGGGTCTAGATGGCACATCACGGCATCCATGTGGGCATGTGTGTGTACAAAATTAGCTAGAAGGGGCAGGGAAGGCCTCTTGGGGGAGGTGATATTAGGGACGAGATCTGATTAGCAAGAAGGAGCCAGCCCTGCGCATCTCATCAGGACGAGTCTTCCCATGTTGATGTGCTAGGGCTCCGAGGCAGGAGCAGCTGGGTGTGTGTGATGTAAGGAAAGACCAGCGGCCGGAGCATGGGCAGTGGTGGGAGGGATGCCCTCAGATGCCAACGGGGAGACGAACAGAGGCCAGCCAGGCCGTGCTGGGCCTGGTGGGTCGTACAAGCCAGCAAAAGTTGGATTTTGTTCTAAATGCAGTAGCACCATCAGAGGGTTTTAAGCAACGGACAGATGCATGATTAGGCTTATTTTATCAGGCAGCTCTTGCTGCAGTGTTGAGAACAGGCCAACGATTCGCAAATGTTGCTGCACATTGGAATCACCTGGGGATTGTTTAAAAGCTGCTGCTGCCTGGCACCCACTTCCAGTCTTTCTGATTTAATTAGTTTGGAGTGACATGGGCATGGGGACATTTTAAAAGCTCCCCAAGTCATTCTAATTTGCAGCAAAGTGGGAACCAGCAGAATAGTTTGATGGGGAACCAAGAGAAGAAGTTGGAAGCCCAGATGAGGAGGCGATTACAGGAATCCAGGCAAGAGATGGTGGAGGCTTAGACCGAGATGGCAGCAACAGCGGCCGTTAGAAACGGCCACATCTTGGCTTCCTGACCTTCTTCTCTCTTCGGTGGCAGTGCTAGGGACTGAACCCAGGGCCTCACGCATGCTAAGCGTGGCTCTCCCGCTGAGCTCTACCCAACCCCCTTGGCCTCCTTTCCGCGCTCTTCTCCGCCCTCTCGCTGACCGCCCCATCCATGCTGCTCCCTGCGTGTCCTGACTCCCCGCTCACTTATGCCTCAAAGTCCAGGCACTTCCCCGGGCATCTGGCTGCGCTGCTTTCCCCAGACCTTCACAGGGCTTGCCTCCCTGCCGTATTCACCCTTCTGGTCCGAAGCCGTCTCTTCAGAGACACTTTCCTTGACCCCTCTATCTGAAAATGGCCCCTCTACCCCAGCCTCGCTTGCTGTGTCACCCCCAGATCCCTTGCTCTGATGAATTTTGTTTCATAGCATTTATCACCCCTTCACATTATATGGTGTGTTCATGTGTTTGTTACCTGTCTCCCGTATAGACTGCAAGCTCCTTGAGGGCAGAGTCTTTGCCCAACTTGTTGACGCCTGTATCCTCTGCACCGGGCTGGGGGTTGCAGAAGTAGCTTCTAGAAAGCTCACAGCACAGGCCGCCCCGGGGCCTGGTGCAGCGGGGATTTGCCATCGTGACTGCAGCGCTTTTGGTGCATGTGCTTGAATGTCATGTAAACCACAGGGTGACCTTACAAATGAGTGTTCTGTGCCTGGGGTTAATTGATGTTCCTGGTCTTCCTGCATCCGTCCTCCCATCCTTCATCCCAGCACTCAGAGTCCCACTCCTCCTCCCTTTGGCCTTGGGGCCCCAAGTGTTTATCTAAAGTGTACTGATATAGATGAGAGCTCCTTTAGGTGCCATATCCCTAACTAAATGTTGACACTCAGCCTGATTACAGTCTGAGCCATCGAGCATTTCTGGTCTAGGAAGTCTCCTACCAGTGCCTGTGTGCTAGATTCTTTCTCACAAAAGACAGTAGCAGCCCTGGCTAAGATCCACTTTATGGAATCGAATTTTTAATAACATCCCCAGCCTCTGCTTGAAGAGGGAAGGATGCCTTTCAGCTCTTGTGACTACCAGGGAACCATACATGGTTTCTCATATTTAGGAGATTCGGCAAATGATACAACTATTTTTCAATTGACATTTTGTGATTTGGAAAGAAAGCAGACATTTCTTCATCATCTTCTCTGTGCCCAGCGCTGTGCCAGATGATTTTACATGTCACTCGTCTAATTTTCAAAACAAACTGGGAGACAGAGGTCCATTTCCCAGGCAAGGAAATGAGATTTAGGCAGGTGAAGTCATTGGCTGCAAGTTTCCTCGCTAAGAGATCATGTCTCACCTCAGATCTAGTACAATTAGGTTCTAATAAATGTTTTTTGAATGACTGACAGAGGAGTGGCACTGGGATGAGAGTCTGGGACCAGCCAGTCCCTAGCCTCAGACTCTGTCCAGCTAGAGAAATGGCTGGAGAAACACCAGGGTCTTGGGGACAATGGCAGTAAGGAGGCCTGTGATCCTTGATTTTGTAGGTCCCAATAAATCACGATGCCCTCACTTGGCAGTAGTTATACTTTTGTGGCATTGGTTGATGGAGAAAATACAGAGTGACAATGAACTACTTTAGATTTGGTTTTATTTTTAAATCAATTTATATTTCATTTATTATAGTAGCATCTATAGACACTTGAAAACTTGTGACATGCATGTAATAATGGTCAAATATTAATACACTTCACATATGCTAACTCTGGGGTAAACATTATTTCTCCTTGTTACTCAGATGAGGAAAGAGGCATGGCAAAGTGAGGAACCCACCAGAATGTCAGAACAGGGGCTGGGCCCAGGGGATCCAGCTCCGAGGCTTGTGAGCACATACTAGAGTACCTTTATGGAGCACCTGTATGATTTATTTGGTCCAGGATTGATGCCTGCTTCCCATGCTGAACCCTCGGCACTAACACCCAAGCCCCTCAAAGATCCAATTTCCAGGTTGGGAAACAGTGGCCTAGAGTCCAGGCCAGTGGACCTACTTCTCTGGTGCACCTCTGGTCCCTCCCTCTCCACTTCCTCTGGGCCCAGCACAGCTCAGGCCCCCAGATGGTCTGCAAATGTGTTGGGGACAAATGAGTGAGTGAGTGCATGAGGGAACAGAGTCGTGAATGACAGATAGGAGCTCAGTCAACTATGCTGTTCTGGCTGGGAAATGTGGGACCCTCTGCAGCCACCACTAGCCATTCCAGCTAGAAGCTGTCCTGAGAACAACTGGCCCGTCTCGGCAGAAGGGATAGCATGGGAGACCCATGGGTGAAGTCCAAGGTCCGGGCCCCACACTTGGTTCCCAGTCTTCTCTCATGCCAGCCCCTCTCCTTAGGGCCTGCAGGAGGCCCATGTTGTGCTTGAGCTGGGTTTGAAGGCTTAGGTGATTCAAGTGGCCTTTCCTAATGATGCTGCATGTATACTCTTCTCTGTCTCATGTATGGGGAAGAGGAATAGATCCTATCAAAGAACAAAGAGTGGGTGAAGGTGGTGGGGGAGTGGGATCTGTGTCTAGAGTGGCTCTGGGTCCTCTCATCCCCTGACTGTTCTGGGTCAGGGGAACATCATCTGATATAACGTGAAATTTACCCTTTCGAAATTCTAAGTGTACAATATAACACTGTTAACCGCAGGCACAGTTTCAGGGAACAGAGCTCCAGAGCTTTTGCATCTTGCACAACTGAAACTCTATAATATCCATTGCACAATAATCCCCCATTTCCCACCCTCCAACCCCTGACGCCCGCCATTTTCCTTTCTGCTTCTGGGAGTTTGACTCCTTTAGATCCCGATGTAAATGGACTCGTGCAGTATTTGTCCTTCTGTGAGTGGCTCACTTCACTTAGCATAATGTGCTCCAAGTTCATCCATGTTATTACATATACATATTCCTTCTTTTTTAAGGCTGAATGAATAATATTCCAGTGTACATCTAATACCATTAAAAAATCTATTCTTCAGTTGATGGACATTTAGATTGTTTCCACCTCTTGGCTATGTGACTCATGCTACTTACCGTGAACATGGGAGCACAGATATCTCTTTGAGAGCCTGTCTTCAATTCTTTTAGGTATATACCCAGCAGTGGGTCCACTGGATCATACAGTATTTCTAGGTTTACTTTGGGGTGGGGACCTCTAGACTGTTTTCTATAATAGCTCTACCAATTTATGTTCTCAGCAAGCATGCACAAGGGTTCCAATTTCTCCACATCCCAGCCAATGCTTGTTATTTTCTGGGCTTTTGTGTTTGTTTTTGTTTTTAAATAATGACCATACTAAAAGGTGTGAGGTGTTTGTTTTTTTTTTTTTTTTTTTTTTTGCATGCTGCATTTTAGCATGTTGTAGGAGTGGGGCAAGATGCTTAGAGGCAAGGGAGACAAAGCTTCAGTGAGGACACCCCGTGATTTAGAGGCTTTCTTGTCTTTGAAAGGGATGTGTGCTCGCTTGTTTGCCTTCTCGGTTTGGAGCACATGTACTTGTAAGAGGATATGTTTACTTATTCCTGATGAGAATCTGTCGCCCTCCAGAGATCCATGTACTTGGGGGAAGCAGTCTCTCCAACGGGGGAAGCGGTCTCTCCAACGAGAAAAGCTGGGATGAGGGCTGGGAAGGCCTACTGGCCCAGCCCGCCTCAGGGATCGTTGTCTGATGGCAATATTTGGCCCTCTTTTCAGTTAAGTGACCTGCTCCTGTTGGTGAGAAGTGGCGACAACAGCGGTTCACGAACCAGGTAACTGACAAGGCACATTGCCGGGGCTCAAGAGTTAAGCGCCCGAAAACGAGCTCTTGCCTTTCACTCACGAGGCAGGGCAGCCAGCCCTCCATTAGCAAAATGTGCTTAGATCTTGGTCCCCTGTGAATCCGCCTCCCTGACTCCATGTCACAGATGAAGGACTAGGAAGGCCGGTTCACCCAGTGCTCCCAGGAGCGCTGTCACAGGTCAGAGTTGAAACGCCTGCCACAATACCCGCTGCCACCGCTGCCAAGCCCGCTGCCACGATGCTTCAGCTCTTGACGCTTGGAGGGGGACAAAATCCAAATTTTAGAAGTTCCTGCTCAACTCATTAAAAAAAAATGCTGAAATGTAAGCCGACATGGATACGCTCGAATGATTTGGAGCCGTTGTGCCAGAAGCCATATAGGAAGCAGAGCCTTCATCCTCATCCTTTAGAGAAGCTCAGCAGAGGACCCGGTGTGGGAGGAAACTGCTCCAGGGTAAATTCCTGGCAGGTGTGAACATTCGTTTCTGGAGTTGGGTCACTTCCCACTTGGAGCGACTATGAGACAAATAGATGATAGGGCATCTGATCTGCATGGCAGCTGACAGCTCTGATATGTCACTAGCAAGTTAGCAAAGGAGGGTATGAAAGGAGCAGCTTGTGGTGCCCCAAGTGTACCATCCTCCAGAGCGTGTGGCCATCAGAGTTGAAATCTGCTCTCTCCGATCTCCAAGGCTGTTGGACTAGATGGTGAGAAACGGAGTTTCCGAAAAGGACAAAGCACTTTGGTGTGAACTATACACAGGCGAGGCCAGCGAAGTGTCATCTGGGCTCCCCCACCTCCTGTGCTGCTTTTGGAGTCTGACCAGCATATTTTGCTAGTCACTTTTTCCGCGTGTTAAAATTGGTGAGCGCTGGAGGCAAAATTTCTTCCAGATGTTGCTGAATCCTTCGCCGGAATAAGAAGGTCAAAGGGCCTTTTGATGTCCTGACAATTTACAAAGCCTTTGCCAGCCCCTTTCTTCTGAGTCAGAAGCAGGAGACCCCACAAGGCTCCAGCAGGTCATGGCCTCATTTCAGAAGTTAGAAGCCAAGCGCATTCAATGATCTCAACTCCAGCAGGCCATCCACATTGCCCACTTGCAGGGCTGCCCTGGCTTTCGAGGTATGGGTTCGATTGGCAGGGGAGGGGACGCGTTCCAGATATGCTTTCCAGATGCAGCAGCAGGCCCTGGCAGCTGGTGTCCTGGTTTTGCATGCATCGCAGATTTGGGAGCCGCGGCCGGCCGGTGTGGGGACTGCTGGGAGATGAGTCCTGAGAAACAGGCACTTGTTTGCTGTCTATGGGCAGTGCATCTGTTTCTCTCTTGACGTCTTTCCCACGTGAAAGGGGGTGAGAGACAGAATTCTTTGCAGCTGGGAAGCCGTACAGCTACAGGACTCAAGCCCTTTCTCTTAGAATCAGGTGCTCACCACAGAAATTCCAATTCCCGAGGCCTGAGGGTGGGGACGAAACTGATCACAGAATTTGCAACACTGAGTGTGAAATGAAAACATGGGGCCTCGTTCAAAACCGATGGCAAATTTCAACAGTCCAACAGCAGAGCCTCAAGTACCTGGAGCCCCTCTAAATATGGGGTCCTGTGCAAATACAGGGGTCACACCCTCAGGAAGGTGGCTGTGGCCACCACAAGCTTCCAGCTTCTTGGAGGAGAGACTGTGGTCATGTCCTGTCCATACGGCTCCATACGCAGAGGGTCTCTCATTTGGATTAACGGCCCTGGGGGGAAGGGGGACGGGCTGCGGGCCTCAGCACAGACCTTATGTTCCTAATCAACTAGCAGGCTCAGCAGCCTGAGGCGCTCACCCGGGGCCACAGCCTTTTGGCTTAGTGGGGCTTTCTGGGTTTCCCATGAAGCACACTCGCTTCCTGGTGTCCACTGATCACTTGCCTACCCAGGCTGCGTCCAGCTACTTAACTTATTGAAAGGCAGAACAAAACACACTGTGGAAGAAATCAAAAGACAACGAACAAACTGGGAAAACATATTTGTAACTTGGATCTCCAACAGAGGGCTAATAGCTCTAATATTTAAGTACTAAAAAATTTTTGGATTAAGGACCCAATACCTGAAAGAAACATGTGAAAAAGACATGAGCAGACAGTTCACCAGAAAGATACAGAGCTAGCCCTTAACCAGATTAAAAGTGGTTTAAGCTCACTAGGATAAGAAACATGCTAACAACAACAACAACAACAACAACAACAACAACAACAACAACAACTATCCTGAGAAATGGAAGCTGGCCCAAAATAGAGACAGATTTGAGAATTAGCAGACAGCAACATTAAAATAGTTATTATAACTGAATTCTATATGGTCAAAAAGTTTGGTAGAGTCATTGAAGACAGAAAAAAGACCCAGGATGTCTTCACAGAGATGAAAGCCACAGTGCCTGTGATAACAAGTACATTTGATAGGATTAGCAGTAAATTAGACATAGCAGAAGGAAAGATTTGTGTACTTGAAGACCCAGCAGTAGAAGCCATCTAAAACGAAACACAGAGCGTCCATAAATGCATACAAAGGCTAATACACTGTGAGCTAGCGGAGTTTGTCCCAGGAATGCAGGGTTGGTTAAACATCTGAAAATCAACCAATACAATTCACATTATTAACAAACTAAAAATGAAATGAGTATGAGCATATCAGTAGTGCACAAAGAACAGCTGACATGATCCCACACACATTCCTTATAGAAACTCTTAAGAGACTAGGAATAGGAGGGAAAATCCTCAGCCTAAACAAAACGAAAAGCTTAAACCCTAGAGCTGAATTATAAAAGGTTTTAGGCAATAAAATATCTCCCAGCAGTAGCATAAATAGTGTATTCCACCCCGGAGAGGAATCATTTTGGATACTTCCTCCTCAATAGAACAAACTTCCAGTACCATTCATCAATTACAGAAAATAATCACGCCCAGAAAATGAATACAGTGTAAAGCTTATTGATCCTTTTATGTATAATTATGACTGTATAAAATACAAGGCAACTTTAAGAAAACAAAACATCTGCGAAAGATACAATTTAAGCAACTACAGTTAATGTCATTTTCTCTCCTTTCTTGATTCCATAGTCTTAAAATAGCTGTCAAGTAAAGATGAATGAGTTTCACTTTAAAGCATATTTTTCAAATTCAGCAAAAATATTTTATGTTCAAATACAAGAAAATGTTGTACTTCTCAAACAACAAAGTTTGCACCTCGTGGTTCGCGCTTTGTTTCACTGATTTAGATGTAAATAAAAACAAGTTAACACAGCGTCTTTACTTTGACAATCGTGCTATCACTGTGTATTTTGAATCTACCGTTTAAATGTGGGGGGTATGAATTACTACATTACTTCGGAGATTGCAGGATGTGCAGAGAGTGATCTCAAAGCATTCCAAATCACTGAGGACTTCCTATGGAAAGGAGCAGTAGTAACCGTGGCAGCCTGTGCTAGGGACAACTGTGTCACAGGGACTGATCCAAATGAACTCCCTCAAAGAAGATAGTGATTTTTTTTTCAAAGGATAAGTACCTAAAATGTGGTCATTTGAAATTATATATATATATATATATATATGTTTTGTCTGTACTTTTTGAATAACATATAGAATATGACAACTTGACATAAATAATAGCAGACTTTTAGAACAGAAACCAACAAAATCTGTTTTTGAGGATGAAGAATATGGAATTACTGACATTATTTTGGATTAGAGGTGTGAGTATGAAGGTGGTCATAAAAACAGGCCCAGCTCTTACTTGGTTTTATTCTTGTAATAAAACTCTTTGCAAACAATGCCCCGCCTTTATTGCCCGCACCGGGTGCAGGCCACTCCCACCGCCCTGCCCGCGGGCGGCCGCTGCCCCTCGCTCAACTTCTTAGCAAGAAAGTGGCCTGATCGGTGTTGGGTTTGTGATCTCCAGAAATACCATTCTTTTCTTTTCTTTTTCTTTCTTTCTCTTTCTTATGTTTTAAAAAAAATTTACAACTTTTGAAAAGGTTACTCTCCATTTGTAGTTATTATAAAATGTTGAGTATATTCCTTGTGTTGGACAATACATCCTTGTGCCCATTTCACACCCAATAGTTTGTACCTCCCACTGCCTGGCCCCTACATCGTCCCTCCCCTCCCCACTGGTAACCACTAGTTTGTTCTCTGTATCTGTGAGTCTAGTTTTTTTTGTTGTTGTTAAATTGACTGGTTTGTTGCATGTTTTAGATTCCACATAGAAGTGATATCGTACAGTATTTGTCTTTCTCTGACTTATTTCACTTAGTGTAATGCCCTCCAAGACCATCCATGTTGCTGCAAATGGCAAAAATTTGTCCTTTTTAATGGCTGAGTAGTATTCCATTGTGTGTGTGAGTGTGTGTGTGTGTGTGTGTGTGTGTGTGTGTGTGTGTGTGTATATATACACCACAGCTTCTTTATCCATCTGTAGATGGACATTTAGGTTGCTTCTATACCTCAGCTACTGTAAATAATGCTGCTGTGAACATTTGGGTGCATGTATTTTTTTGAATTACTGTTTTTGGGTTTTTTTGGACATACACCCAGGAGTGGAATTGCTGGATCATATGATAGTTCTATTTTTAGTTTTTTGAGAATCTTCCATGCTGAAAAACACCACTACTTTAGTCCTTTGGACTAACTTTTAATAAGGCAGGATGTTTGGGTTTCTTGAGGGCTGTTGGTTGCTGACATCACACGGTGACGTGTAACAAACACTAGTATGAGATAGGTGTCCTGCAGGCAACCACTTTGTATGCCTTTTTAGGAAATGGCATTGCTCCCCTCCCCCCGCCCATAACACGGCTCCCCAGCTAAGTTCACACCTCTGTGTGCACACACATGCACGCGCGCACACACGCACACACAAATACCTAGTCCTTTTTCTCTTCTTCTATGGGAAGTGTGTCTTCAGTGCTCAGTCCTGACGCAGTCGGTCCCTTTCCCCTCTGTCTGGCTAACTGGACCTTCTGGCCCAACCCCCAACCCCACAACAGCACCCATGTCCTTTCCTCTGCCACCCTTGCCCCTCCCTCCCCTCCGCACTCCCTGCTGCCAGAGAACTCTCAGAGACACACAGGTTTTCACAGCAGGCTGATTTTATTTTTCATTATCAATGTATTCCGTTGGTGTAATATTCATTGCCTATACAGTTGGCCGTTTCTCAATAGCTAGACCCCTGGAGGTTTCTCATCTTTCTGGGTCTGCGGCCCTGCTCCGAATTACTGGCTGCTGTCTTGTTCACTTGGGGTGGTGGTCTTCTCCTTGGTCTCTTGGACCTGCTCAGCTTCATTTTGATTCAGCTCTTCCTTTTTCTTATGGCAATGACTGCATATCATGGACCCTCTAGATTTCTTATTAAGTTTCCTTGATGAGGCCGGAATTTTCTGAGAGGCCTTTTTCTTCAGGCTCCTTTGACAACGTCTGTTTAACCTAATGGCTGCCTTGGCTACCTGGAAAGACAACAGAGTGAGCACAGAAGGGCACGGGCTTGGGGAAGGGGGTAGGGGACGGATGGGAGCAGGGGCTTCAAGAGGAGTGTGGGCTGGGGAGGGGGCATGTGCCAGGCGAGGACAGGGCAGGGGTCTTATGGGGGGTGTCAATGGGCAAGAGGAGCTGGGTGGGTTCAGCTCACCTTGATGCTGCCTCTGGGCCTCTGCTCATAGGGAGTCTTCCCTTTCTTCCCCTCTTTGGTGGTTGCAGTCGGTTGTCTCATAGCTGCACCAGGGCCTTGTGACTTCCTGCTCACCTTGGCCATTTCGAAGACTCCCAGTGGTCTGCCCTAGAGGCTCCGAGCGCCCCTATATATACCCCTCCCTCCCCAGGATGATGTGGCGGCCACACCCTTCAGGTTTATGAGGTCAGCAAGTCACTCCCCTAAGCCAGTGGTGGCCCTGGGCAGGGCTTGACATCACAAAGCCCCATCCTGACCCCTGGAGGGGAGGATTGGGAGCAACCCAGATGTTCTGGTAGGTAGGGGGAGGCATTTTAACTCCCCTAAAGAGCCCTTCAAACTGACATGCCACCGTCGGCATCTCCCCATGGCAGTTCTGGTGGGCCACGTGGCAAACCTTTCCCCACAGCCAGCTTCCTCAGGGGTTCATTCTGTTCTCCCCCATCCTTCACCATTACCTACTCTTTGTATGTCTTGCCTAAAACCCATCCATGGTAGTGTGGCCATATTTAAAACTGGAGATGTGACTCATCTAATTTCCCTCCTACAAATTCTGCTTCACACTTTGAAGATCATTCGCCTCTTGGCTACTACCAAGGAACTTTCTCATCCTACCTCCCTTTTCCAGTGTCCACATAACTGCCCTCAGTGTTCTGCTCTCCAGTCTGAAATCACGGCCTCCAGGCTAGCAAGACCTCAGTGAACACACTTGCTTTGCTGGGTTTCCTAGTTTTGTTTCAAATGCGTGTGTGTGGGGGGGTCTTGCTCATCTCAGGAGGCGTACTACCCAGGCTTAGGTTTTAACAGTGCACAGAGGGTACGAGGCAGATACACAGATGTCACAAGCTGTGCAGAGTGGCCACATACAGGAGAATACAGCCCAGAACTGATGAGTGTTCCCAGGGAGGAGCAGAGCTTAACCAGAGGTGTGCGAGCCCCATGGACAAAGGTCTTCTCAACACGTGTCCTCACAAACCAGAGACTTTTCTCATCTTGTTTTACTGCTGGCACCTCCCTTGGCGCTTACCTCACAGTGGAGACACTGGTCAAATTCATTTCTATGAACAGCTACAACAAGCTTCCGGCTTCTTGGAGGAGATCCTGTGTGATCAAATCCTGTCCATAGAGTTCCCTAGGTCTCTCATTCAGGTTGTGGGCCCTGGAGGAAAGGGTAACAGGTTATGGACTACACCCCAGGCCTTATGTTCCTAATCGACTAGCGGGCTCAGCCAGCCTGAGGCGCTCACCCGGGGCCACAGCCTTTTGGCTTAGTGGGGCTTCCTGGGCTTCCCATGAAGCCCACTCGCTGCCTGGTGTCCACTGGGTGCTTGTTCACCCAGCCTGCATCACGCTGCTTAAAATTATAAGAGGCAGAGCGAAGCACACCATAAACAAATTCAAAAGATGACTGCTTTTTAAAATCTTTAGAACAGAGAATCTAAAACCTGAGCGAACATGTGAAAAAGATATGAGCAGACAATTTATAAGATGTAACACTGGACTTTAACCTTATTAAAAGATGTTTAAAAGACACGAGCAGACAATTCACAAGAAAGATATAGAGCCAGCCCTTAACCATATTAAAAAGACATTTAACCTCACTAAGGTAAGAAGAATCAAATTATAACTCCCTTGAGAAATCAAACTGACCCAAAACTGGCACAGATTTTACAATTAGCAGACGTGGACATTAAAATAGTTATAATAATTGTATCCCATATGTTCAAAAATTAAGTAGAGACATGGAAATTATAAGAAAGATCCAAATTGATCTTATAGAGATGAAAACTATAGCATCAGATGACAAGCACAGTGGGCAGAATAAATGGCAGGTTACAAAGGGTAGAAGGAGAAGCTGGTGCACTTGAAGGCAGCAACAGAAACTATCCAGGATGAAGCAGAGTCCATCAAGATATAAAAAGTACAACGCATTTGTCCCCCAGGAATGCAGGATTTGTTAAGCATCTGAAAAATCAATCAATGTAATTCATGTTACTAACAAACTAAAAATGAAAAGCCAGATGGTCATCTCAATAAATGCAGAAAAAATAATTTGATAAACTCTAATATCTATTCTGTATAAAGACTCTTAGCAACCTAGAAATAGAAAGAAAACTTCCTCAAACTGATGAAGACAAAAGACTCTACAACTAACATCACACTTTGTGGTAGAAGACTGAATGCTTTACTTCTAAGATCAGGGTCAAGAAAAAGATGTCCATTCTCATTATACCGAATTTCTGCCCTTGAAATCAGATTAGAAAATGATATAAAACACATCCAGTTTAGAAAAGAAGAATAAAAATTTTTATTTGCAGATGGCGTCTACGTAGAATACCCAACGGAATCTATTTTTAGAAGACTACTGAAACGAGTAAGTGATTTTAGTAACATTGCAAGATACAAAGTCAATATATAAAATTCAATTAATTGATTTTCTATGTAGTAGGATAGACAACTGAAAATTGAAATAAAAAATTAATAGCATTTGCAATAGCATCAAAGTACGAAAAACTTAGGGATCTGACAAAATATATGAAAGCCCACAATGCAAAAAATGGACAAAAGATTTGAAGGAGAAATTTTCCAAAAAAAGATATACAGATAGCAACTAAGCACTGCACACCTAAATGATGGCAGTAATGAGGGAACAGACAAGCAAAAATGTGATGAGGGTGTGGAGAAATTGGAAATTTCATACATTGCTGGTGGGAACATAAAATGGTACAACCCCTATGGAAAACATTTTGGAAGTTGCTTAAAAAGTTAAACATTGGGTTACCATATGACCCAGCAATTCCACTTCTAGGTGTATACCAAAAAGAATGAAAAATATATGTTTACACAAAGACTTGCACATGAATTTTCAGAGCAGCATTATTTATAATAGCCAAAAAGTAGAATCAGCTCAAATGTCCATCAACTGGTGAATGAATAAACAAAACAGGCAATGGAATATTACTTGGCCATAAAAAGAATGACGTTCTGATACATGCTACAGCATGCTATAGCTCTGAAATGATTATGTGAATTGAAAGAAGCCAGGCACAAAAGGCTGTATATCACATTATTCCATTTCTATGAATAACTATGTGTCAGATTAGGCAATTCCCTAAAGACAGAGAGTAGATTAGTCCACACCAGGGGCCAGGTGAGGCAGGAGATGGAAAGTGCCTGCCAAATGGTACAGTATTTCCCATTGGAGTGATGAAAGTATTCTAGAATTAGATAGCAGTTGTGGTTGCACAACCTATGAATAAACTACAAATCACTGAATTGGACACTTTAAATGGTAAACTTATGGTATGTAAATGATATGTCAATAAATAAAAAAGTTTTTAAAAGGCCACCAACCTACACTTCTATGTCCAGAAAAATCATCTTTCTAAAATAAAGGAGAAATAAAGATATTCTCATACAAACAAAAACTCAGAGAATTTACTCTCAACAGATCTGGTCTATAAGAAATGTTAAAAAGAAACTCTTCATGCAGAAGAAAGTAATATTAAACAGAAACTATAAGCCAAATAAAGAAAAGGAGAGTGTCAAAAAATGAAGAAATGAAGGTAAAATAAAATGAAACTTTTATTTTTCTTATTCTTAATTGGTAAAAGATAAATGCTTATTTAAAACAATGATACTAACAATGTGTTGAATGTTTATAACAAATGAATAAGTTAAATGAATGACTGCAATGTCACAAGACATAGAATGAGGCAAATGAGAATACCCTGCTATTAGGTACCTGCATTTCATGTGACTTGATATAATGTTATTTGAGGGTGGACAAAAATTACTTAATAATGTATATTGTAAACCACAGTGCAACAATAAAAACATTTATAAATGAAATATAAATTTTATGTCAAGAAAGGAGATGAATTGGAATCATATAAAATGCTCAATTAAAATAGGAGAATACAGAAAGAGAGGGAGAAAAAGAAAGAAAGAAAACATTTAAAGGAATGGATAGAAAACAGTTACAAAGATGGTAGATCAATAATTAATCTACACGTGATTTATACTAGTCAAAGGCAGATGTTGTCAGGATGGATAAATAACAATAGCAACAACAACAGAACACAAGTACCAAAGTACATGGTGTGTACAAGAAACTCATTTTAACTATGAAGATTCAAATCAGTGAAAAGTAAAAAGAAAATTACATCATGCCAACACTAATCAAAAAGAAAGCTGGAGGGCCATATTAAATTTAGACGAAGCATACTTCAGAGTAAGGAAGAGTAACAAGGATAAAGAGGGACATTATATAATGATAAAGAAGTTACTTTTACAAAGACACATAGCACTCCTTAACATTTACGCACCTAACAACAGAGCATCAAAATACATGAGGCAAAATCTGATAGAACTGGAAGGAGAAATAGTCTACCATTACATCTGGAAACTCCAACCCCTGTATCATCAATTGATAGATCCAGCAAGCAGAAAATCAATAAAGATATAGATGACCTAAACAGCACTATCAGTCAACTTGACCTAAATGACATTTATAGCCTAATCCATCCAACAACAACAGAATACACATTCTTCTGAGGTTCACATGAAACATTCACCAAGACAGACCACATACTAGGTCATAAAACACACCTTAACAAATCTAAAAGAATAGAAATCATATAAAGTATGTTCTCTGACAAAAATGTAATTAAACTATAAATCAATAATAGAAAGAGGGCTGGAAAATTCCTACATGTTTGGAAATTAAACTACACAATTCTAAATAAACCATGGGTCAAAGAACAAGTCTCAAAAGAAAGTTAAAAATATATTTAACTAAATGAAAATGAAAATACAACATATCCAACTTTGTGATAGTGCACTAAGCACGACAAAATGAAATACTAAGGTATTAGTTTAATAAAATATGTGTGGGATCTGTGCACAGAAACTATAAAATACTGATAAAAGAAGTCAAAGTAGGTCTAAAGAAATTGAGAGAGAATCCATGTTATTGGATTAGAAGACTCAATATTCTAAAGATGCCAGTTCTTTTCAATTTGATCTGTAGATTCAACATAACCCTAATTAAACACCTAGCAAGCCTTTTTTGATAGATATTAGCAAGTTGATCTAAGACTTATGTGGCAAAAGAAGATGTACAGTAGCCAACACAATTACGAAAAAGAAGAACATAGTTGAAACAGTCACATCACCCCATTACAAGACTTCCAATAAACTGACTGTAATCAAGGCAATGTGGTATTGGTGAAAAATAGGCATATGGATGAAAGAAACAAAATAGACCAGCAGTAGACCCACATAATTAGAATCGACTGATTTTTTGACAAACGCACAAAGACAGTTTAATGGAGAAAGACTGTCTTTTCAACAAATGGAACTGGAGCAATTAGAGATACATCTGCAAAAAGCAAAACAGAAAACAAATGGACCTGGACCCAGACTTCACACCCTCAACAGAAAAGAACTCAAAATGGATCAAACAGCTCCATGTAAACCACAGACCTTTGTTTTTGACAAGGAGCTGGGCCCATAATACAAGACTTTTAAACTTCTAGAAGAAAACAGGATAAAATTTGCATGGTCTCAGATTTGGTGATGAGTTTTTGCATATGACACCACACACGTGATCTGTGAAATGAAGCATGGGTAAGTTGGACTTCGGTGACATTAAAACCCTTTGCTCTGTAAAAGACAGTCTTAAGAAAATCAGAAGATAAGCCCAGATTGATAAAAGAACGTATCCAAAATACACAGAGAACTCTTAAACCCCAACGATGAGAAAACAAACAACCTAATTTAAAATTGTGCAAAAGGTCTGAAGCAATACCTCACCGGAGAAGATGTGCAGACAGCAAAGAAATCTATGAAAAGAAGCCCAGCGTCACTGCTCATTAAGGAATTGTAGATCCAAACAAGCTACCACTACACACATAGTAGGATGGCTGAAATCCAAAAAACCCAACAATACCAGTGCTGGTAAGGATGCAGAGCAACAGAAACTCTCACTTACTGCTGGCAGGGGGCACACACAGTGGGAGAGCCACTTTCGTAGACAGTTTGGCAGTTCCTTACAAAGCGAAACAGTCTCAGCATACAATCCACAAATTGTGCTGCTCGGTATTTACCCAACTGATTCGAAAGCTTATTTTACACAAAAAACCTGTAGATGAAAGTTTATTCAAAGTCAGTTGAATAATGTTCATTTATGTAATGTATGAACGTGTATTCATAATCACGTGAAGAAAGCAGCTTTATTTATAATCACCCCAAAACTGGAAGCAACCAAGACTTCCTTCAGGAGGTCAATGGGTCAACAAACTGTGGTACATCCAGACAATAGAATACTAGTCAGTGATAAAATGAATGTGCTATGAAGGAAACCAGCCTGAAAAGGGTACACACTGTGTGATTCCATTTCTATGACATTCTGGAAAAGACAAAATAGAGACAGACAACAGATGAGTAGTGGCCAGAGGTGTGGGGAGGAAGTAGCAGTGAACAGGTAAAGCACAAGGGATTTCATAGTGGTGGATACACAGCAATGTACATTTGCCAAAACCCACAGAAATTTACAGCCCTGAGTATGAATCTTTTTAAAAAAACCAATTGGTAGATCACAAACCCCAACTGGCAGACCGTGACAAAACAGTCTAACTGTATTACAAATGTAGGACGCGACTTCACTGAAGGGGAGTGGAGGACAAAGTTGCTGACCTAAGTAACTTCGGAAGTGAGTGGAAATGTTACATCTAAAGACAAAAGGAACTGTACGTAGCGCTGTATTCTAGTTGGTGAAGTTTCCCACTGTGCGGGTTAACAATTCTGAACTCACCGTTTACGTACAATGGGCTTGAAAACAATAATAAATGGATGGCATGAGGTGGGAGCCAGGTTTCTCACTGTTGGAAGGAGAAGATACAGACAAACATGAAAGGGAGGCTGGAATGAACCCCGAGGTCCTGGACTAGAGTCAGAGACAACAGTACGAAGACGAACAAACAAGTCTCCCATACAGAAAAAGGCCAAATATTTTATATAGCTACTACCCTCTCAAGGAGGGAGAGCATAACTCCTGACCCCTTGACTGTACGCTGTGCAGAGTGACTTCCTTCCAAAGAGGACAATATGCCGAGGAGGAAAGAGTAGCTTTGCAGTATGGAAACCTGACGAACACAGTCTCAGCCGAGTGATCAGGCTCAACGTTAACAGTGAAAAGTCATGTTGATTGCACGTTCCCTTGATATGATGGAATGAAAATGGCACTTTGCCTCTGTGATCTTCCTCCCCAGAACCCAGAACCCCAGTCTAATCATGAGAAAAATGTCAGCCAAATCCCAGCTGAGTGTCATTTGACAAAATACCTGACCGGTACTCCATAAAACTGTCAATGCCATCAAGAACAAGGAAAGCCTGAGAAATGATTGCAGTGAAGACCAACCTAAGGAACCATGACAACTCAGTGTAATCCTATAGGGACTCTGGGACAGAAAAAGGTGAAAACTTAGGAAATCTGAATAAGATGTCGACTTCAGTAGTAATAATGTATCGATAACAGTTCACTCGTTGTGACAAATGTCTCATCCTAATGTAAGATGTTAACAATAGGAGAAAATTGATGTGCAATACTCAAGAACTCTTGGTACTATCTTTATAATTTTTCTGGAAATCTAAAACTATTCTAAAATTCAAAGTTTATTTTAAACACACCAAAGAGGCTAGTGTAACTGTGTTCCATGTGTTCCAAAGTGGCTGGGACACCTTTAATCCTCATCTCTATTTTAGAGGTGAGACAACCAAGGCTTTGAGAGGTAAACCAGGTAGCCCAACGTGATGGCGCTTTGTACACGAGGAATTAGGACTTGAAAGCGCACCGTGATTCCACAGCCCATGATTTTCCTCTCGCTCTCTGAATTAAAGGAAGCAGGTGGTAGAGCAATGCTACTGGTATTGTAAGCCCTGTTTGGTTTGCATGTTAGGATTGTGAAATTGATGATTCTGCTTCTGGTTGATTTTTTTTTCTTTCTGGGTTTCATGATCTGGAAGCTGTCTGACAGATAACACTGGAAGAGTTAATATTTTTTGCACAGGATGAAATGTGTAGCCTTCTTACTCTGCCCAGGGGAAGAGAACTGAATGGTGATGTGAGCAAATCTACAAACTGAGATCTCTTCCAGGCTGGCTCAGGGCCAAGAGGTAGGACCCAGAAGTTACCCTCTGAGACCCAGCTGAACCACTCTCCATCCAGAAGGCACCTCCAGCTCTAAAATCGTCTCCTTCCCACATCTCATCACTCAGTATAATCTTTTCAAAGGGAAAGGGGGTTCATGGCCCCAAAGTCTCTCTTCACTCCAAGTACTGAATATTTCCACTTATCACACATCTGTGACTCCTCCTCTCAGAAGAGAGGAAGGAATAAGAAAGGCAACATGGCTTCTCTCAGAACTTCTCTCCACTGTGTGTCCAACAAAGTCATATTCTTACCCGCCTCCTCTCCTCCAAGTCCTCAGCTGAGTTGAGGTGGAATGGAGGAAGAAGAAGTGGAGAAAAACTCAAGCAGAGATTTGTCAAAGCAGGTGCCTTGCCGGCGTCATTTTTCTCCTTCCCATGGGAGACTCAGCAGAGGCTGCGTTACCACACCCCCATCCTCCTCCTCATTCCCATTTGCTACAGCGCTTAATGTAGTGCACCTTCCAATCACCCCCATGTACAGATGAATAAGCTGAGGCTCAGAGATGTCAAATGACTTGTCCAAGGTCACACCACTAGTAAGCAGGATAGAATCCAGAATGCGCCTAGAAGATATGCTAGTAGATGGGCAGAGGGCAGACGGCTGAAGTAAAATATGCCTTTTGGTCTCGATTGCCTCAATGAAGTAGAAAACCGGGAGGCAGTGGCTGTTGTAATGAGGTTTGGGTGAGTGAGGGAGCCAGCATGTGGGAAGAGTCCACGTGTCCAGGAGCGTCCTTGTCAGCATCCTCCACAGCTCAGGTGTGCGTTCAGGTGAGGCAGAGCGCAGGTGCTGGCGCGGACCCTTCAGGCCCACGCACCTTCTGTCCCCAGTTCAAAAGACACAGGCGGAAGGCAGTCATTCAAACCAGTTGTGTGACTCAGCCACCAGCTGATGGCTGTTTTTCACGGTTCAGGTGATTCTCTCGGCCCGTGTATGGACAGCCTGAGGCCAGGCCCCCAGGCCTGCAATTTTACAGGCCACTAAGTCAGTGTTGTCCTTAATGCCACAGGAAAGGAAGGAGAGGGGATTATTTCCTTTTTCAGCCTGAATTATGCAGTGTGAACTGCTCACATTTGCCAGGCATGGCTGGTCCTCTGGCCTTGGCGGCCCGGGTTTGTCTCCACGAGTTGCAGGGCCGCTGTCAGCTCCCACACTCAACCTACCCAGGAGAGACTTCCGCCGCCTCCCCGCTAGCCAGTTTGCATTGTGACATATTTTATGACTGAAATGCCTGTTGGGGGGTCGAATACATTGCTTCCCTGTGCTGCACAACGCGATCGCTCTCTTGCACCGCACCGGCCGCCTACATTTGTTTTACCTGCCACGGACTCACGCGCCAATGGAAGCCTAGTAATTGGACTTAAAAGGTGATTGTGACATCTCAGCTGAGTTTTGCATTCCCTTCACGCTGGACAATTGCATTGCTGTTTAGTAGGTATTTAAATGGGAAAGGGTGTCTGTCAAGGGAAGGCAAAAACATGTTGTGTGCTAATCTGGCCAGAGAAAATGTGGATTTTATGTTAATGTACACATACTTTATATACCTGTGAACAAGAGACAACTTTAAAAATACAATTTTATGGAAGTTGAAACTGTCCATCCATGCAGAAACAATTTCTCATCTCAGGAAGGAAGAGCTATTAAGTAGCCAGGTTGTGCCATGGACCCCAAGCAGCAAAGGGCCGGAGTATGATAGTCCGTCAGAGCCAACTGGGCGAGCTTCTCACCTTGCTGCTGGGCCTCAGCCAGTGAGCATCTCCATGACCACCGTGATGGTCCAAAAAGCAGAGGCGCTTCCTGAGTTTCTTGGGTTGGGCGAGCCCTGCTGTTCTTTTCAGATCCATCGGAAGTGGGGAGGTCCTCCTAGCATCACAGCCACAAAGAGAAACATCACCAACAAAAAGAATGGAGCTCTGTGGAAGGCAGAATACTGGGCCCCTAAGTTATCTATGTCCTAAATCCAGAACCTGTGAATAAGTTACCTTACACGGTGAAAGGGAATTTGCAAATATGATTAAGGTTAAAGACCTTGATCTTTAGATAGGGAGATGATCCCAGACTGACTCTATTGTAATCACACGAATCCTTAAAAGCAGAGAACCTTTCCTGACTGTGGTCAGAAAGAGATGTCACGATGGAGGAAGGGTCAAGGGGATGCAGTGTTGTTGACTTTGAGGAGGGAGGAATGGGCCATAAGCCACGAAATGCAGGCGGTCTCTAGAAGCTAGAAAGACCAAGGAAAGAGATTCTCCCTTAGAGACTCTGGCGAGGAACCCAGCCCCGCTAACACCTCGATCGTAGTGCAGTGAGACCCATGGCAGACTTCTGACCTCCAGAACTATCAGATGATAAATTTCTGTTGGTTTAAGCCACTAAACTTGTGGTAAAGTAGCCATGCAAACCAATCCAAGCTCAGATATTGGTCAGCAAGTACCTGGTCAGGAAGATTAGCTTCTCTGCTACGGAGGACAACGATGGCAGCATGAAGGGACAGAAAACAATTCTAGAGTGAGTGAAGTGGAGTTCAGCCTCACCGCCAGGATTTTGTGCTGGGGACAGTGCCGAAGAAAGACTCCGGGTAAACAGGCCTGCGCCCAGCTGCTTGTTCGCGCATGGGCCCGTCAGCACCAGCACGGCTCCCCTCGCCCGAGCGGTTTCGGAGGCGGGTGCACTTGCAGGAACTGGAGAGGGAAATTCAGGGAGGGAGGGAGAGGGAGAGGCAGCAGCAGGAAGCTTGCGCTGCCAGGTGGTTTGGGCGAAATTCAGAATATTTGTGCTTGAAACCCCTTTTCAACAGAAATTTGGAACTGTAGTGGCTTAGAGAATAACCTCCTCACCTCCATCTTTTCTTCCCCTTTAGAATCGTTTCTAATGCCTTCCTTTCAAACTGCTGCCCAAAGTGGCTGAAAGGCATCCACGTGTAAGCGTGTGCACGTGCACACACACCCCATCACACACGCGTGCCCACGTACCAAGCTGGGTAAAGGCGATCTTTAGCTTTACCCTGTGAAGAACAGAATACTAATGTAAGAAGTCACCCGGAGCGTGGGCTTCATGCACTCTGTCTTTTTCTCTAATTTTGCCCCAAAAAATCACATTAGAATCTCTTTCCTAAGATGTTTGTATGTGTGCTTGGACTATTCACGCTCTAGTCACAGAGCCATCCTAATCTGATATGTAACAAGAGTCTAAAAGCTAATCAATAATGAAACACAGGGCTGCCTGCGGAGGTACCCAGGCCTCCTCGGAGAGGAAGCTACACGGGAGAGTGAGTTTCCAAGGGCAGTTCCGACTTTATATTTATTTTATGGTGATTCAACTCCATGTGTAATTCTTTGTATTGTCACTTCCAATTATTTTTGGAACAAAAACGCCAGGGAAATGAGTTACTCATTTCAAACAGCGCATTCATATTTGATAAATAGCTTACAGATTAGAGAGAAGATGTTTACTGAAACCAGGATTCAAAGCTCTTTCCTGGGGATTAGACGAAAGCGCTCGATGAAGGATGACAAATCTGCATGGCGCAGATCATCTGAAGCTCGCAGCGCAGGGCTGGGAAATAACATTAAGACGAGGCTTTCAGTGGGGTTCTGGCCAGATGCGAGACCCTGGGGGGCCTGCAGCCATCTTCCAACTTCGGGTTCAGTAGCTCCGGGGAAGACAGAGCAGGCAGAGCTTCTTCTGGCTTGCAGGATGAGAGCCAACTTCCACCACCTTTACCGTCCCATCAGAAAATGCCTGGCTGCTCCCAGCATCCTGCCCCTTTCTTCCTGAGTCCCATTTCCTCTTCCATTTCTATACCAGGCCACAGCAGAGGTTTAGGAACCAATAGAATTATTTCTCTGTGTCCTGGGCTCTGGGTCCTGCAGAGTAGAAGTGAGAAGCCTCTTCTTACCTACGTGCTTCTATTTGTTTATGTAGCTATTGGACCGTCTTAGTCCATTCGGGGCCGCTATAACAAAATACCGCAGACTGGGTGGTTTATAAACAGCAGAACTTTGTTTCTCACGATTCTGGAGGCTGGAAGTCCCAGATCAATGTGTCATGGGGTCGCGTTCTGGGGAGAGCCCGCTTCTGAGTTACAGACTGCTGGCGGGTTACATCTTCACGTGATGGAAGGGGCGAGGGATTTCCGGGCAGCCTCTTTTGTAAGAACCCCAGTTTCATTCTTAGGGGCTCCACCCTCATGACCTGATTACCTCCCAAGGGCCCCACCTCTTAATTCCATTAGGTTGGGGGTTAGGATTTCAACATACGAATCTGGGGAGGAGACAAGCATTTAGACTGTAGCATGGATTATTTAACATAAATCTTGGCTGAAAAAAAAATGAGTATGCTGCATTCATTCTTTCACCTATTCACCCAGGCCACGCAGACTCAGTGTTATGTTATACGCTGGGAGATGCGCCAGGGACTGCGGCTCCACATCGTTTCCATAACTCATTTCAAAAATAATTCTTCTCCTGGGGGCTGGGGGTATAGTTCAGGCGCAGAGCGCATGCTTAGCATGCACAAGGTCCTGGGTTCAATCCCCAGTCCCTCCATTAAAATAGATAAATTAAAAAAAAACCAAATTACCTCTCCCCCCTAAAAAAATTGCTTTTCCTGAATTTTTTTCTGTACCTCAACCTCAGCTGACCTCAGTTCACAAGCAGAGGGCCTTCTGTTTGGACTGGGAAGGTGACTTCACAGCAGCGTCTCCGCCATCAGGGTCATTTGGCCGTTGGCGGATGGAAGCAGCTCCTGGAAGCTCATTCCAGCTGAGGTCTGGGGAAGGCAGCTGAAAGGCTTGGCCTCTGTGAGCCTCTGCTTCATAGGGTTGTTTATGAGCATTGAGTGAGTAAATACACATCAAGTGCTTAGAGCTATGGCTGGCATGTGATAGATGCTTTGGGAATGAAAGATACTACTTAAAAATATTAGAAATGGTTAAGACCTGATATATTCCAGGTGCAGCCTGGAACCGAACAACTGCCCAACTGGTCTGGGGAAACCCTAGTAATTCTTTGAAGAGGGACTAAGCTCTAGCAGGTAAGGAAGGCATTCTGTCCTCGGTGGTCTGGCCGGTCAAGGCTGACCTGTTAACACCTGCACTGGCTCTAGGAGGGGGACCTTGGTTTTCCAGTCTTTCTATGGATGACTCCAAGCCAAGCAGCCTGGCAAATGCTATGGTGGGGGGAGGTGTGGTGCTTGAGGCCTAAAAGCTGATGCAGCAGAAATCTCTGGAAGGCCAAGGGCACGTTCAGCCATGTTCCTGAGCGGTGCTGGCCTAGAACCCTGTGAGTCCCTGGGATCTACTTGCTGACTGACTGAACGATGTCCAAGCATAGCAATCACTGAAGACACTCCTCTTTTTCCCACCCAGGAAGTCTCAGCTATAAAAAGACTTCAGGAAGGTGGTTGAGCACTGCCTTTTTTGAGCACCAGATGGCAATGACAATAAGAAAAATAACAACACCAGCAATGTGTTAAGGGTCTAATGCATGCCAGATACTCAGCCCAGCTCTGTTCGTCTTCATATCTTACTGAGGAGCCAATTGAGACTCAGAGAAAATGAGTTTCTGCTGGCACACTGCCAGGACGTGCAACGGCTGTGATTTGAATCCGGGGTATTTGGACTCCAGGAGCCATCCTCTCAAACATGCATATTTACTGCCTTCCCCAATGGGACATGCCCTCGCTGAGAGCAGGGGCTCAGTCAGGGGTTCTCTCAAGACCCCGTCCAAGTGACTGCATGGTGACTGACAGCCTGGTCCCCAAAGGGGCTGGATGGAGCCCGCCCCCTCTGAGAACTGCAGAACCCACCGTCCCCACCCTGTGCCCCATTCATCCCAAAGACCTCGTCACCAGACACGGGTAGGGATCAAGGCTTGCTGGAGCCAAACACTGGGGGACCCCAGGCTTCACACTGCGGAGCCCTTCTCTGCTTTTTAAGGGCTCTTATTGTTTAACAGGCAGCACAGACTATAGATTCCTCCTTTCCATTTAAGTGGGAAGACAATAGTGTCCATGTTTGAGGCCCGTTACAAGACTCTGATGATCTGTATCTCGTGCAAAAGAAATACCAGGTGGGTTATTGAACACATCGATCATTATGCTGTGGCTGTGTCTTCCCAACTGAGCAGGTGGCATGTGATGTTGCTAATAATGTGCTAATATGGGGGGAAAAGCTTTTAGAAACAAAAGAAGGGGCAAAGTGGGAGTCATTTGGGGATTCCAGGTGCATCTGTCTGCCATTTCCTGTTAAGCTTAGAAATCAAGGTAGCATCGGTATGGACAAAGATCCATTAGGAATCAGCAGTGCTGCAGCCATTGCTTCAAACTGATGGCTTCGTATTTGATCAGGACTGTAGCACAGCCACCCTGGTGTATATGTATACTTTAAAAAACTATGGTCAGTGTCAACTGAAATAAATGCACAGCCTAAGAGTTGAGAGTTAAGGTTTATTCGGTGGACACTTCTGAGGAATTGAACCCCTTGGAGCCCAGGATGACAGCCTCCAGATGGCTCTGAGGGACTGTTCCCAAGAGGTAAGGGAGGAGCCAGAATATATAGGAGTTTTACAACAAGACCAGGTAGTTGGAACAATAAAAGATTACTGTTAAAGAAAACCAGACATCTCAAGTTAAAGAATTTAGCACTTTTCTATGTATGGGAATAAGCAACCGTCTGGGCTCATTGAAATCATTCCTTTGACAAGCACCTAGCTGTCTAGGGCCAGTATCCTGTCCTTTCACATTCTGAGTCCCCTCAGGGTGGCTGCAGAGGCCAGGGTGCCTGTTTGTGTCTTCACTGTGGGGGTTGGTGGCAGCACTGATGACTTGTTGGCTTCAGCATTCTTTGTTGACTGATATGGCTTGCAGTAATTTTTGTTCACATAAGAAACACATTAATATAGAATTTACCATCTTTTTCCCATTGCTCACCCCTTGAGAGCATCCTATCACTAAACAAACCCTCACTTTGCTTTCTTGAGCTCCACGTCTCATCTCTGAATTCTTTCTGCGATGAGACAAGAACCTACTCCCGGTAAGAAAACCAGGGTTCCGGCCTCTCAGATGGCACAGTCAGCTTTCCCACCCATGACTGCCTCATGGGAAAGGACAGAATGTGACATCAAGTATTTTAAAGTCACTTAACCTACCTTCTCTCTTGCTTGTCAGAGGCAACATCATCTTAGGAGTGAGGCTGGATTAGAATGCACTTCTCACAGTTCCTCCACAAGACTGCCAGAAAGACTGAGTCAGGAAATTCTTGGAAATAAGATTGGAAAAGATGTTTCTGTTCACTCTTCTGTGAGTATGAGAAACGATGACCATAATTCAGGTCATACCAGGAAGATTTAGTACCACACTCGTTTTCAAAGGGCCTTTCATTTTGTAAATCTTAATTTCAGGACTTTTCCCCCACTGGCCCCTGCCTATGTCTCTGTGATTTGAATGGAATCCATTCTTAGGCGGGGCATCCTCAGGCAAGGGCAGTTTTCCCTTCACAAATGTGGATCATTACACAGAACACAAAGCTGCCGAGAGATTACAAAAATTCAGTGGGAGTCTTGGGAGTTTTCCGAACTTTTGCAGATTTATCCAAAATGAACCTTACCGTTTTTTTCAGTTCATCCTCAGCTAATAAAAAAGAAATCAGTTGAAGTTATAATCCTGATGAGTCCCCCAAGAAGGAAGCCATCAAAGAGGACAAATCTTGAGGCATGTTTGTCTTTGGAAAACTGAATCTAAATAGAGGAAAACACTTATTTCTCTTTAGACAATGCCTTTCTGGTAAGCGGCCTTCCCACCCTCAATACATGCAAACACCTGGCATTTACAGGCCTGAGAATTTTCTCTCATTTTAGAGTTGGGGCAGAAGCAATGCTACCATGTGCATCGAGGGATAGTATTAAGGCTGGACTCTAAACTCTGAGTCAGCCTCAGAGACAGGATACACTTCAGCTCAGGACCCACTTCCTGAGGTCAAGGTTGCACCAGGATGCGCAGAGCCTAGTGCTTTCTCTAAACAGCACATGGAAGCAAGGCAGTGCCACTCAAGTAGTGAAGGCCTGGATCCCCATCTCAGACCCATCACTTTCTTCTCTTTCTTTTTTATCGAATTAAAGTTGGTTTACAATGTTGTGTTAGTTTCTGGTGTACAGCATAGTGATTCAGTTATACATATATATTCTTTTTATATTCTTTTCCATTATAGCTTATTACAAGGTAATGAATGTAGTTCCCTGTGCTATACAGTAGGACTCTGTTGTTTATCTCTTTTATATATAGTAGTGTGCACCTACAAATCCTGAATTCCCACTTTATCCCTCCACCCCCTGTTTTCTTCCTGGTAATTGTAGATTTTGTTTTCTATGTCAGACTCATCACTTTCTGGCTGTGTTAATTAACTTCTAGGAGTCCCAGTTTTGTATAAAAAGAAAGTTCTTATACTACTAATAAGATCATCCATATTAATAAAAGCTGGGTAGTGAGTGTTAGTTGAGTGCTTATTCTGATCTGGGCATTTTTCTTAATACTTCTCCTGTGGTATATCATTGAATCGTCCCTGCACTCCAATGAGGAAGGCAATGTTAAGTTGAATCATACAAAATTACTGTTATTTGGCTATTTCTGACCTACAGAATGGCAATTTCATATAGTCAATCTAATATGGCCCATCTTACATGTGAGAAGACTGAGGCATTTAAAAGCTAAGTAACTTGGACCCCAAACTCATGAGTTATAGAGGTAGTAGGAAGTGATATCTACCTCCTACTGCTGATTTTAGGATTAGATGAGATGGTACATGTAAAGCATTGAGCACAGTGCCCACCCACAGTAATGGCTGAATTAATAATAACTACTGTTACCGACAAATCTTTGCTGAGGACAGGGCCAGCTACGTCATTTCTGAGGCCCAGTGCAAAATTAAAACATGAGGCCCCTGAGAGAGAAGCAAGATGGCGGAGTAGAAGGATGCTTGTAGCGCAGCCTCTCCCACAAATACACAAAAACTCACATCTATGGACCTTCTCAGCCAACCAGAGCACCTGCGGAACTCCGACAGAACATCACCCTCTTCGAAAGACAAAGATGCCAAAAATCTGGTAGGAGAAAAGGAAAAAAGAAAGAATAAAAAACAAAATAGTGTGGGACCGATCCGGTGGGGAGGGAGCGGCAAAGGAGGAACAGTGCTCGTTCCTGGGTCTCCCCCCTCTCCAACAGAGAGGCCAGCAGGATGGAGGGGGAGCCTCCGAGGCTCAGATCTGCCCCGAGTACCCCTTGACTGACAGAACTGAGTTAAGTGGGCACAAAGGGTCCCCGCGACACCCAGCCCACATTGCGAGCTGGCAGCTGGGGCCGGGACAGGCCGCCTGAGCTGGGCGGAGGATGGGGGCGGCTGCACTGAGGCGGCCCCGGGGGAATGCAGGGGGCCGTGTGCCGTGGCTGGGAGGGGATACGGAGCAGAACAACCTCGGTCCCCCATAAATAGCAAAAAAAGCAAAGCAACATGGCTGGTGTGCCCTGGGGGGGGAGGGGCACCATAGCCTTTATCTCCCCAGACCTGCGCCGCCATTACTGGCGCATCTTGTGAGAAGAGAGGCAGGTGCGGCCACAGCCGCCACGTTCTCCTGTGCGCAGCACCCGGGTGGGGGCAGGGCCGAGCCGAGCCCTGAATCCGCACCGGGGGCTCTGCACCTCCTGGGCAGGACTGAGACTTGTTTACAGCCTGAGGCAGATAGGATCTTTCTGCCCTGTCACCTCAGAGAACTCGCGCCGCCAAGACAAACAAGCAGCTGAGATTTGGCATGGAACCCACCCAAGGCGGAGCGGGCGGGCAGCCACCCCTCTTCCTGGCAGGAATGCAGCACCTGACCACGGGAGGGGGCGCGATCCGCCCACCTGCCTCCCCCCGAGTGCAGCATCTGACTGCGGCATCAGGAGGGGGAGTGACCTGCTTGCCCACCGGGTAAGAGCTCAGCTCCTGGCCCAGTGTTGGGAAGGGGCGTGATCTGCTAGCCAACAGCCACTGGGAGCAGCACAGACGAGGGCGCCAACAGAGGGCCTCTGGAAACAGCAAGCTGAGTTCACAAAACAGGGCGAAGACACAAAGACCTCTCAATAAAATCATTAAGAGCACAGCGTCTCCAGGAGCACTAGATAACTGATACTCCTTAAGCCACAGTGCCAGAGAGAGATGAGCAATATGAAGAAGCAGAGGAACCACTCCCAATTAAAAGAGCAAGAGAAATCCCCTGAAAGCACTATCAAGGAAATAGACATCGATGGCCTACTAGATCAAGATTTCAAAAAAGGAGTGATCAAAGTACTGAAGGAACTAAAAGAAATAGTGTTTAGAGATATAAAATATGTCAAAAATGAAATTGAAGCTATAAAGAAGAGCCAAGTAGAATTGGTAAGCTCATTGGCTGAGATGAGAGCTGACCTAAAGGCTGTGCAAAGCAGACTAGATAATGCAGAGGAACGAATAAGTGACCTAGAAGACAGGACAACAGAAAGCACCCAATCAGAACAGCTGAGAGAAAAACAAATAAAAAACAATGAAAACAATATAAGGGACCTATGGGATAATATAAAGCATACCAATCTATGCATAGCAGGGGTTCCAGAAGGGGAAGAAAGAACAAAGGGAATTGAAAAGGTCTTTGAAGAAATCATGACCGAAGACTTCTCAAACCTAAAGGAATCAGATATCCAAGTACAGGAGGCTCAGAGGGTCCCAAACAGGAAGAACCCAAACAGACTCACACCAAGACATAACATAATCAAGATGGCCAGTGTCAAGGAAAAAGAAATTATCCTAAAGGCAGCAAGAGAAAAGCAAAGAATAAGTTACAAGGGAACCCCCATAAGGCTCTCAGCTGATTTCTCTACACAAACACTACAGGCCAGAAGGGAGTGGCAAGATACATTCAAAGTCCTGAATGAAAAAAAAGATGCAGCCTAGGATACTCTATCCAGCAAGGCTATCCTTTAGAATAGAAGGAGAGATAAAGAACTTCACAGACAAGCAAAAACTAAGAGTTTAGCAACACTAAACCCATGCTAAAAGATATATTGACAGGTCTACTCTAAATAGAAAAGCAGCAGGATGCTACAGAAATGAGAAACTCATAACTGGAAAGGTGATAACTATCATGAATTACAAATAGAATAAATGCAAAATTGTAAAAGAAGACATCTAAATCATTAAGAGTGGGAGAGGGAAGCAAGGAAAGCCATTGTGGAAAACAGTATGGAGATTCCTCAAAAGACTAGGAATAGACTTACCGTACAACCCAGGAATCCCACTCCTGGGCTTATATCTAGAAGGAACCCTACTTCAAAAAGACATCTGCACCCCAATGTTCACAGCAGCAGTATTTACAATAGCCAAGACATGGAAGCAGCCTAGATGTCCATCAACAGATGACTGAATGAAGAAGATGTGGTATATTTATACAATGGAATACTACTCAGCCACAAAAACCAACAACATAACGCCATTTGCAGCAACATGGATGCTCCTGGAGAAAGTCATTCTAAGTGAAGTAAGTCAGAAAGAGAAAGAAAAATACCATATGAGATCACTTATATGAGGAATCCAAACAAAACAAAACAAAACAAAACATAAATACAAAAGAGAAACAGACTCATAGACATAGAATACAAACTTGTGGTTGCCAAGGGGGCGGGGGGTAGGAAGGGACAGACTGGGATTTTAAAATGCAGAATAGATGAACAAGATTATACTGTATATCACAGGGGAATATATACAAGATCTTGTGGTAGCTCACAGAAAAAACAATGTGACAATGAATATATGTATGTTCATGTATGACTGAAAAATTGTGCTCTACACTAGAATTTGGCACAACGTTGTAAAATGACTATTACTCAATAAAAAAATGTTAAAAAAAAAATAAGGAGAAACAACTTTTTCAAGAGAAAAAAAAAACATGAGGCCCCTTGTTCAAAAGTCAGAGTAAACTGCATCATCAAGGTGTCTGTCTGCATCAAACCTGTGGCCACTCTATATGCACTTTATTTACTCTTTATACAAATAAATATACTAGAGACTTTTTTTTTTTTAAAAAGGAACTCATGGTAAAGATCCCATAAAGGTTACAAAAATATAAACCTCTTTTTCCTTCCTCCCACCATCTCTCTCTGGACCTCACCTGGTGATTTTTATTTGCTATTTAATGTCACATTCACTTGAGCACAGAGATACTTGCAAGGCCAGTATAGACCCTCAAAGGTGCCAGCTGCCAGATTCCTCCTCCTGCCAGCTGCCAGATGGCCACACAGGGCCCCAGCTGAGGACTGGAGGGCAGGGAAGTCAAGCCAGGCCTTCCTGTCTCCCACCAGACCACCACCGTGGCAGACAGGAGACTTCCACTGCAGGACAGCTTGGTACCTGGGTCAGGGTAGATAGAGGTTCACCTCCGCCTAGATGCCCAATGTATGGTGATGCTGCCATGTCCCACCCTGACACTCCACAGCACGCACGTGCCTAACTCTGACCCTCCCCATGCCTACACCCAGGCCCCTGCCAGGGACAGAGGGCGGCAGTGATCTCTGGGAGGTGATGTGGAGGGAGAGGCCAAGAGGTGTCCAGGAGTACCAGGGCCAGGGGCGCAGGTAGCCAAGAACCCATTCCAGGACAGTGAGGGTGAGGGTTAGGGTTAGGGTTGGGAGGTAAGCTGAGGCCCCCAGGCTTACTATACCATCAGAGTTCACTTACAAAACAAAGTCAAATATAAAATGATTTAGAATTTCAAGACAGTAACCAGAGAACATTAAACCAAGCCCAGAGCCCTTCTGAGCCCTGAGCAGCTACCCTGGCTGCACGCCATGAAGCCAAGCACCGAGCCGGTTCCTGAAGAGACCACAGAAGGGAATCAGAGCCCACCCAGCACAGAGGTAGCACACTTGGGCTCTGATGAGCCCTGTGTGGACCTCAGGGCGGGAAGAGATCCAGCCCAGAAAGGGTGAAGACAGGCGTGCACATCGGTCTCCAGAGCGGGCATCCATCACCCTCCCTGGCCGGCCCCAGGCCATCATTTTGGATTCCAAGCCAGACTCCCTTTCCCCAAAGCCTCCACTTGGCTACTCCAGGCTTCTTACATCTCTCCTCAGGCATATACCAAAAAGATGCTGGGAATTCTGGTACCATGTAAACTCTTCTTTCTTACATCATTCATGTGACAAATAATACATCCTATACCTTGGATTTCCAAACCCTAGAGAAGAGTGCCATTCCCCTCCCTGGGGGTGGCTCCAGGACCCCTCAACAGGCCTCACCGTGGTTCCCCATTCGAACGATGGGCCAGACAGACACTCACAAAAGAGACACTGTGGAGTTGCGTTGGTTAAAATAGTTAAAGCACTTTGAAGATCTAATGTGCTACATTAATTCTCCATTCCATTATTACTACTAAATGCTCAACCTTTGTGCATCGGAATATCTGGAAAGGGACATTTGATTCATGATGAGTCAAGAGTGATTTAAAATGTTGACCCTAGCTCTAAGCATAGCCGGAGTTTTATGTGCATCGTATAATGCAATAATTGCTATGGTAACTGCTCATTTATATTAATTAGAGGAGTAAATAGAGTTCTGTAATATATATTCCAGACTAATGCCAAGAGCATCAGTAAGATCTCCCCATTGAAAGGTTTAATTGATGCACTTGCCTTGTAGGAAAATCTGCTTTTTTTTCTTCATAGGTATATTTAGCCCATTTAAAGCAATTTTCTTTTATTCTCCCTTTCCCTTCTGCCTTGCACTGCCTCTGGGATTCCAAGGCAATTAGCCATTTGTGTGGAGGAAAAGGCCTTAATGTGCAACAATCCTGAGATTTTTTGCTCTGTGAGTATTGGAGACATTTCGTGAGTAAATAATAGGAACAGATCCTTCTGAAGCCCTGGCCATTGGAGCAAATCTTCTAAGCAGGAAGCGTTTGCAAGTTTATGGTGAAGTCATCGGGTGATTTTCAGCCTGAAAATTTGAAAGACCGTAGGGGAGGCCTATTCTCTGCTCCAGTTCATTTGGTTCTCAAATGTGTCAGGAGGAAAATGAGAAACCAGAACAACAACAGAATATCACCTGCACAGATCTCGCAAGAGGATCTCTGAATGGCTGTGATGAGCAGAGCCCTTGTGTGGCAGTAGCAAACAGCTCCCCAGTCTGAGTGGTGCAACCTAACCAAAGCCCGATTTTTGCTCCTGCTACGTGTCTGACATGGGTCAGCAGAGGGACTCTGCTCATCGCAGCCCTTCAGAGACTGAAGACAGCGGAGGACCCACCTCAGCGTGTGATCTCACCACTACCTCAGTAAGAAGTTAACTCAGCAAATTGCACCTGAAAGTGACAACGTAACTTGCACTCATATTTCACTGGCCAATCAAGTCATGTAACGAAACCTGATTTCAAAGAAGGATAGAGAAGTGCGACCCTTCTGTGTGACCTAGAAGACAGAGAGCCAGAAATATCGGGTGAGCAGCAATGACTCCAATGGCAGATATACGCAATCTGGTACCCTAATCTGATGTTGGGGGAAGGATAAGAGGAGACAGCACCGCGTTCAACAACTCTATCCACAACACAAGACAACAAACCCTCAGGACTCTGGAAAGATAAAAGTGTTTTTTTATTTTTAATTTTTAAACATTTTTAATTAAAAAATTTTTTGATTGAAGTATAGTTGATTTACAATGTTGTGTTAGTTTCTGGTGCACAGTGTAGCGATTCAGTTATACATTATATATACATATTCTTTATCATTATAAGTTATTACAAGATATTGAATACAATTCCCTGTGCTTAACAGTAAGACCTTGGTTTTTTCCTTAAAAGTGTTTTTTTAAAATTTATTTTTCTTTCATTTTTGAAGAGACATCTTTTTATTATTATAAAAAAATCTGTCATTACTGTAGAAACTTATGAAAATACATAAAAAGGAAGAAAATCAAAATCACCAGTCATCGCATTTCCCAGAGGTAAGCACTGCAGGCATTTGGAAGTCTATCTTTGCTATCTCGTCTTGCCCTGTTTTTTCTTTTCCTAAATCTAAAACAGCATTATCTTTTTAAAAAAGATTTATTTATTTACTTACTTACTTATTTTTAGAGGGGGTACTGGGGATTGAACCCAGGACCTTGTGCACGCTAAGCATACACTCTACCACTGAGCTAGACCCTCCCCCCATAAAACAACATCATCTTGACTGGACATTCTCGCGTCTCTACTTTTTGGTCTTCCTCTTCATTCACACCCCTTGTTTTGTTTCTCCTCTGGCCTCTCCATGGGCCTCTCTCACTCAGAACATGTTGATTCCTTCCTGTTTTCCTCTTGATGGACCTCAAGCAGAAGCCCATAGTGAAATATCTATAAGGAAGCAAAACTTTCTCTGGCTGATAGTTACCAACTTTTATGGAATAATCCCAGTGAGCTTTTACATCCACGGCCTCCAACTCTTTCCTATGATTTCCCAAAGGCCCCTTCAAGGAAGGGAATGTACAAGGAAGATGCTCTGCCCTGCATAGTGATGGATAGCTCTCTTATTTCTTGTATGAAAAAAACCATGTTTTATCTTACCTTTAGTCTTGAATGCTGTACCAGTTTTTCTTGATATAGAACTCTAGATATACTGAATGATTTCGATAACCCCAGAGCTATGACCTTTTAAAAAATTATATTAACTTTTCATTGACTTCTGAAGAAACAACTCTTTTATTATACCAAGTTTGGCTTGGAACAAAATTCTATATTGGTGGCCATTTTTCTTCAGCATTTTAAAGATATTCTCCCAGTATCTTGTAGAATCCATTATTGCTGATGAAAAATCCGCCCATCTAATTTTTGTTTGTCAGTAATCTGCTAGTGGTAGGTCATTTCTAAAATGACTGGTGCTTCATGATCTCAGCCTACTGCTATGTGTCCCTTTGTGTAGTCCCCTGCCCTTTCGTGTGGGCTGTGTCTAGTGACTTTATTCTAATGAACAGAATAAGACAAAAGTGATGAGATGTCACTTCCAAGATTAGGTTACAGAAAAACTCTGTTTTCCATCTTGGATGGCCTCTATTCCTCTCCTACTTGGTTGCTCAAATGAAGTTGGCTGCCATGTTGTGAACTTCCCCATGGAGAGGCATATGTGGCAAGAAGTGAGGAAGACTTCCAGCCAACAGCTGGAAAAGAACTGAGGCCCAGTCCAATAACCAGTGAGAAACTGAATCCTATTAAGTTCACATATCCCAGCTGATACCTCAGTTGCAGCCTTGTTAAAGACACTGAGGCAGAGACAGCCAGCTAAGCTGCACCCAAATTCCTGATCCACTGAAACTGAGATAATCAGTATTTGTTTTTTTAAGACACTAAGCTTTGGGTAATTTGTTATGCAGCAATAGGTAACTACTACATTGCCTTTATGGCAGTATTTAAGATTTCCTCTTTTTCTTCCCTATCAGAACATGAGACTTATTATGATGTGCATATGTATGGAGGGTGAGGATTTAGTTTTATTTATCATGCTTGACATTTTAAGTGCACTTTAAAAATTTTTTATTACAGAATATTTCACACCTAAAATGATAATTCCTTAATGTCATCAAATATTCAGTCATGGTTCACATTTATTTTCAGATTGTCTTATAATATTTTATACTTGGTTTATTCAAATTGGGACCCAAATACATTATAAATTGATACTAAAATTTCCAATTCAAAATCAAGATTGTAGATTCTATAGTTACTTTCTTTAATATTATGTGTCTATTACTTTTCTCTCAAGTAGAAAATCTAATTGCTAATGACATTGACATAATTTCTTATTTGCTTTGTATCTCTATTGATCAATTGATAGATAGATATAAAATAGATTCAGAACAACAATACTAATTTTTAAATTGCCAATAAGATTACTGAAGATATTGTAAGGGTTTTTTTTGCTTGTTTTTGGTTTTTGGTTTTGTTTTGTTTTGTTGTTCTGGGGTTGTGGGTTGGGTTTGGTTGTGGATTTTTTGTTTCGATTTTTTGGTTGTTGTTATTGTTTGGTTGGATTTTTTTTTTTTTTTTTTTGTCCTAGAGTATATCCCACTTGGGATAAACAGTCAAATTACTGCCTCTTGGAATAATTCCTTTCTGTGTGGTTCAGCCACCAACTCAATAACACAGTTCATTTCATTTGTTTAGTTTCATTTTCAGCTTGTAGGAATGGCTTTTGTTTTCAATTTCTTTTAATTATGCAAAACGTTTATATCATTCCAAAGTCTAATAGACAATTCAAATATACTCCAAGAGGTATGGCTTTTATCCCTTTACTCTCATTCTAGGTCCCTTCTTTCCCCATAAGTGGCCATTAAAAAAAATGCTATGGCTATTTTTTTTATCGAGGTATAGTTGATGTACGGTATTATATATGTTACAGGTGTACAACATAGTGATTCACAATTTTAAAGGTTATGCTTAGTTTATAGTTATTATAAAATATTGATTGTGTTATACAATATATCCTTGTGGCTTATATATTTTATTCTTAATACTTTATACCTATTAATCCCCTACTCCTATATTGTCCCTCCCCCTTTCCCTCTCTCCACTGATAACCATTAATTTGTTCTCTATATCTGTGAGTCTGCTTCTTTTTTGTTATATTCACTAGTTTGTTGTATTTTTTAGATTCCACATATAAGTGATATCATGCTGTATTTGTCTTTCTCTGTCTGACTTATTTCACTTAGCATAATGTTCCCCAAGTCCATCCGTGTTGTTGCAAATGGCGAAATTTTGTTCTTTTTATGGCTGAGTAGTATTCCTGAGTAGTATTCCATTTATATATATATATATTTATTTACCACATCTTCTTTATACATTCATTTGTTGATAGACACTTACATTGTTTCCATATCTTGGCAATTGTAAATAATACTGCTATGAACACTGGGGTGCATGTATCTTTTCAAATTGGTTTGTTTGTTTTTTGACTATATACCCAAGAGTGGGCTTGCTGGATCATATGGTAGTTCTATTTTTAGTTTTTTGAGAAACCTCCATACTGCTTTCCATAGTGGCTGCACCAATTTACATTCCTACCAACAGTGTACAAGGGTTCTCTTTTCTCCACATCCTCGCCAACATTTGTTATTTGTAAACTTTTTGATGATATGGCTATCCTTTTTGGGGGGTGAGGAGGGTATAGCAAAGACACAGATTGTGTGTGTGTATGTGTGTGTGTGTGTATTCATATCCTTCCTTTTTTTAGATAAATGAGAACATAGAAACTTTTTTTTCTAACATGATTTTTTTCACTATCAGTATATCCTGAGATTTTCACTGTCTTCTGTCCATTACAAATTTTTACACGCAGAAACATGCACAAATCCTAAGGATATGGTTTGAAGAATTTTCACCAAGTGAATACATCCGTGTGAGCACCATCCAGGGCAAGAAAGGCAGCACGATCAGCACCCAGAAGCCCTTCTGCTGCCGCCTCCAACTTTCCTTCCCTTCTTTCTCGAAGGTAACCATGATTCTAACTTTTACTACCCTAGATTCATTTGCCTGTTTTTTAAAGTTTATATACATGGGGTCACATATTATCTACTGATTTGGGTCTGAATGCTTCTGTTCAGCACTGTTTGTGAGGGTCATCCATGTTGTTGCCTGTAGAAGCAGGCCATCTATTCTGATTGCTGGATGCTGTTCCATTACAGAACTGTCCCATGATTTATCGATCTGTCCTGTTGATGGACACCTGGGCTTTTTTCAGTTTAAGGCTTTAAAAATAGTGCTGGTGTGTGTCTTTTGGTGCATGATATAGATTTTTCTATTGGTTTTACCTACGAGTATAATTATTGGATCATAAAATCTGCATCTATTCAGCATCAATAGATAGTGATGATTTTCCAATACGGCTGTACCAATGTTTATTCCTCCCACTCGTGTCTGAGAATTCTGGTTGTTTCACATGCTCATCAACATGTGATATTATTGTCCATCTTCTTTTTGTTAACCAATTTGCCAGATGTGTGATAACACCTTACTGTGGTTTTAATATCTTTTCCCTGATGACAAATGAGGTGAAGTACGTTTGATGTTTGTTGGCCATTTGGATAAGTTCTTTTATGAAGTGTCTGCTCAAGTCCTTTTCTTATTTTTCTAAAAATATATTTTTCTTATTGAATTGGAGGAATTCTTTAAATATTGTAGACACACGTTCTTTATCAGTTACATTTATCACAGATGTATTTTCTACTTTGTCTCCTGCTTTTCTCATACCTTAATTGTGTTATGGGATGAACAGAAGTTCTTATTTGAATGTAGTCCAAATTGTAATCATTCCACTTAGGGTGATTTTTTTCTTTTGTTTATGACACGTTTGCCTACCACAAGGTCATGAAGGTATTCTCTTTTTTTTTATAGTTTTTATTTATTTTTTAACATTTTTTATTGAGTTATAATCATTTTACAATGTTGTGTCAAATTCCAGGGTAGAGCACAATTTTTCAGTTACACATGAACATATTTATATTCATTGTCACATTTTTCTCTCTGTGAGCTACCACATAATCTTGTATATATTTCCCTGTGCTATACAGTATAATCTTGTTTATCTACTCTACATATACATGTCAGTATCTATAAATTTTGAAATCCCAGTCTATCCCTTCCAACCCTCTGCCCCCTTGGCAACCACAAGTTTGTATTCTATGTCTATGAGTCTGTTTCTGTTTTGTATTTATGTTTTGTTTTTTTGTTTTAGACTCCACATATGAGCGATCTCATATGGTATTTTTCTTCCTCTTTCTGGCTTACTTCAGTTAGAATGACGTTCTCCAGGAACATCCATGTTGCTGCAAATGGCGTTATGTTGTCAGTTTTTATGGATGACTACTATTCCATTGCATAAATATACCACCACTTCTTTATCCAGTCATCTGTTGATGGACATTTAAGTTGTTTCCATGTCTTGCCTATTGTAAATAGTGCTGCTATGAACACTGGGGTGCAGGTGTCTTTTTGAAGTAGGGTTCCTTCTGGATATATGCCCAGGAGTGGGATTCCTGGATCATATGGTAAGTCTATTCCTAGTCTTTTGAGGAATCTCCATACTGTTTTCCACAGTGGCTGCACCAAACTGCATTCCCACCAGCAGTGTAGGAGGGTTCCCTTTCCTCCACAGCCTCTCAAGCATGTGTCATTTGTGGATTTTTGAATGATGGCCATTCTGACTGGTGTGAGATGATACCTCATTGTAGTTTTGATTTGCATTTCTCTGATATTTTCTATCGTTTTTTAAATCTCTATTTTATTTATTTCCTCCCTGATCTTTATTATTTCCTTCCTTCTGCTGCCTTTTGGGGTTTTTTGCTCTTCTTTTTCTAATTCTTTTAGCTGGTGGGTTAGATTGTTTATTTGAGATTGTTCTTCTTTTTTGAGGAAGGCCTGTATCGCTATAAACTTCCCTCTTAGCACTGCCTTTGCTGTTTCCCATAAATTTTGGGTGGTTGTGTTTTCATTTTCATTCGTCTCAAGGTATTTTTTAATTTCAACTTTGATTTCATCATTGACCCATTGGTTCTTTAATAGCATGTTGTTTACTCTCCATGTTTTCCTTTTTTTCTCCTTTGTTTCTCTGTAGTTGATTTCTAATTTCATGGCATTGTGGTCAATAAAGATGCTTGAGATAATTTCTATCTTCTTCAAATTATTGAGGCTTCTTTTGTGCCAAAGTACATGATCAATCCTAGAAAATGTTCCATGTGCACTTGAAAAGGATGTATATCCTATTTTTGGGAGGTGTGGTGGTGTAATACTCTGAAAATATCCACCAAATCTGATTTTTCTATCGTATTATTTAATTTCTCTGTTGCCTTATTTATTTTCTGTCTGGAAGATCTGTCTAGTGATGTTAATGCAGTGTTAAAATCTCCAACTATGATTGTATTCCCATCAATATCCCCTTTTATCCTTGTTAGTAATTGTTTTATGTACTTAGGTGCTCCTGTTGGGTGCATATATATTAACAAGTGTAATATCCTCATCTTGTATTACTCCTTTAATCATTATAAAATGTCCTTCTTTATCTTTCTTTATGGCCTTTGTTTTAAAGTCTATTTTGTCTGAAATCAGTACTGCTATACCTGCTATTTTGGCTTTTCCATTTGCATAGAACATCCTTTTCCATCCTTTCACTCTCAGTCTATATGTGTCCTTCTCCCGAAAGTGCAGCATATTGAAGGTTCTTGCTTTATTATCCAGTCTGGCACTCTACGTCTTTTGACTGGTGCACTTAGTCCATTAACATTTACAGTAATTAATGACAGATGTGTGTTTGTTGCCATTTTGAACTTATTTTTGCAGTTGATTTGGTATTTCCTCTTTGTCCCTTTCTTCTTCCTTTTGTGGTTTAGTAATTTTCCTTTCTATTATCATGGATTTTATTTAGTTTTTGTGACTCACTTGTAAGTTTTTGGCTTGTGGCTACCCTTTTTTGTTAATCTATTAGCGCATTACTATAACTGTTTTTATTAAACTGATAGTAATATAATCTCAAACCCATCCTACCAAGAACAAAAATTTTTTAAAAAGAAAGAAAAAAGAAAAAAAATACTGTATATTTTCTTGCTTCCCTCTCCCACTCTTAATGATTTAGATGTCTTCGTTTACAATTTCGTGTTTATTTTATTTGTAATTCATGAGTTATCACCTTTCCAGTTATGAGTTTCTCATTTCTGTAGCATCCTGCTGCTTTTCTATTTAGAGTAGACCTGTCAATATATCTTTTAGCATGGGTTTAGTGTTGCTAAACTCTTAGTTTTTGCTTGTCTGTGAAGTTCTTTATCTCTCCTTCTATTCTAAAGGATAGCCTTGCTGGATAGAGTATCCTAGGCTGCATCTTTTTTTCATTCAGGACTTTGAATGTATCTTGCCACTCCCTTCTGGCCTGTAGTGTTTGTGTAGAGAAATCAGCTGAGAGCCTTATGGGGGTTCCCTTGTAACTCACTCTTTGTTTTTCTCTTGCTGCCTTTAGGATCATTTCTTTATCCTTGACTCTGGCCATCTTGATTATGTTATGTCTTGGTGTGGGTATGTTTGGGTTCTTCCTGTTTGGGACCCTCTGAGCCTCCTGTACTTGGATATCTGATTCCTTCTTTAGGTTTGGGAAATTTTCAGTCATGATTTCTTCCAATACCTTTTCAATCCCCTTTGTTCTTTCTTCCCCTTCTGGAACCCCTATTATGCATAGATTGGCACGCTTTATATTATCCCATAGGTCCCTTATATTGTTTTCATTGTTTTTTATTTGTTTTTCTCTCAGCTGTTCTGATTGGGTGCTTTCTGTTGTCCTGTCTTCTAGGTCACTTATTCGTTCCTCTGCATTATCTAGTCTGCTTTGCACAGCCTTTAGGTCAGCTCTCATCTCAGCCAATGAGCTTACCAATTCTACTTGGCTCTTCTTTATAGCTTCAATTTCATTTTTGACATATTTTTTATCTCTAAACACTATTTCTTTTAGTTCCTTCAGTACTTTGATCACTCCTTTTTTGAAATCTTGATCTAGTAGGCCATCAATGTCTATTTCCTTGATCGTGCTTTCAGGGGATTTCTCTTGCTCTTTTAATTGGGAGTGGTTCCTCTGCTTCTTCATATTGCTCATATCTCTCTGGCACTGTGGCTTAAGGAGTATCAGTTAACTATTGTGTTCCTTAAGGAGTTTATTTATTTATCTATGTAATGCCTATGTAGGAATAAAACTTTAAAAAAAGGAGATAAAGAAAGAGAATTTTAAAAGAAGGGAGAAAAAAGGTTTGAAAACAGTGTATAATGAATAATAGAAGAGCAAGTTGAAGCAGAATAGCAATTGGGTTGAGACGTCTTTTAAAAACCTTTAAAAAAGGAGAAAAGAGGAAAAAAGATATTTGAAACCTGTGTATAATCAATAACAGGAAATCAAAACCAAGAGAAATAAAAATGAAATGAGGTGGATTTTTAAAAAAAATAATAATAATATTTTCAAAGAAAAATATAAAAGGGATTAAAGCTAGAAGCATATATAATTCTTTAAAAAGTAAAAATTAAAAAGGTAATAGAAAATAGAACAGGTAGAAACAGATTTTTAAAAAAAGGGGGGGGGGGTCGGTGTTCTGGAGACTGTGTGCTTTTAATGTGAAGTCTTTCTGTCTTCGGCCTGTTTTGGGAGCTCAGCTTGCTGTTTCCAGAGGCCCTCCGCTGGCGCCTTCATCTGTGCTGCTCCCAGTGCCGGTTGGCAAGCAGATCGCGCCGCCTCCCAACACTGGGTCAGGTGCAGCTCTCCTTGGCTGTGGGCAGCGGGTCGCTGCCCCTCCCGATGCCGCAGTCAGATGTTGCAGACTGGCCAGGTAGGCGGGCGGGTCGTGCCCTCTCCCAGCACCGTGGTCAGGGGTTGCGTTCCTGCCCGCAAGGCGGGGGGCCGCCCGCCCTCTCCCGGCGCCGGTGGCTCCACTGCTCTGTGCCGCTGCGCGCTCCGCCTCGGGTCGGCGCTCCGCAGGTGGGCTCGGGGAAGACCGAGGGACAGCCTTGTCCCGGCTCCGGGCCAGAACCCAGCTCCTTCTTTGTCTTGGCGGAGGGACCAGGATGGAAGGCTCCTATCTGCCTCGGGCTGTAGACAAGTCTCCGTCTGGCGTTTGAGGCTGCTGAGCCCTTCGGTGCGGATGCAGGCTTCGCCTCCGCCCCCGCCTGGGTGCTCAGCGCCGGAGGATATGGCGGCTGCGCCTGAGCCCCGCCTCTCTTCCCCCCGAAAACCTTCCGCTGGTTTTCAGAGATGGGGTGTGCACCCTTCCCCCCAGGGCACATCAGCCGTGCTGTTTGATGGAGGGCCCAGGTGGTTCTGCCCTGTGCACTCACACTAATGGTGCGCAGCCCCCTGCAGTCCCCCGGGGCCGCCTCGGTGCAGCCGCCCGCGTCCCCCGCCTGGCTCAGGCGGCCTGGCCCAGCCCCCAGCTGCTGGCCCGCGTCTCGGGCTGGGTGTCGCAGGGACCCTCTGTGCCCGTTTCACTTAGTTCTGTCGGTCAAGGGCTGCTCCGTACAGATCCGAGCCTCGGAGACTTCCCCTGTCCTGCTGGCCTCTCGGTTGGAGAGGGGAGACCCAGCGAGCGAGCGCTAGTCCTCCTTTGCCACTTCCGCCCTGCAGGGCCCGTTCCGCTCTGCTTTGCCTTTTCTTCTTTCTTTTTTCCTTTTCTCCTACCAGATTTTTGGCGTCTCTATCTTTTGAAAAGGGCGATGTTCTGTCGGAGTTCTGCAGGTGCTCTGGTTGGCTGAGTGGGTCTGTGGATGTGAGTCTCGGTGCATCTGTGGGAGAGGGTGAGCCACCAGCGTCCTTCTACTCCGCCATCTTGGCTTCCCCCTCATGAAGGAATTCTGTTATTCTACTATTTTATTTTCTACAACCTTTATTGTCTTTCCTTTAAAGTTTAAATCAATAATCCATGTGAAATTGATTTGGTGTGCTTTCATATCCTTTAGTTCTGGAAAATTCTCAGCCATTAACTCTCCAAATATTTCTTCTCTGCCATTTCCTTACTTCTGTAAGTCTTAAGACATGTATGTTTGCGTTTCTAAGTCTATCCTATACATCTCTTAACTTTTTTAAAACTTTTTTAAAACTTTTTTTTCCATATACTTTCTAATATTGCTCTCTATGTGCTGTTAGGTGAGTTCTTCAGGATCATCCTCCAGTTTACTAATTTGGTCTTTGACCCTTGACACTTTCCCATCTACTGAGTCTTATTTCAGTATCTCTGCATATCTCTCTCTGTCTCTTTCTTTTTCTGTCTCTCTCTCTGTTCCTCTCTTTTTATATGTATTTTTCCTATATATGTTTATATGTAATTTCCACTATTTCAGATTTCTAATTGTTTTATTTCCCCACATATCATTTTCATGATTTATTGTTCATTTTATCAGTTACTCTTCCCTTTTTCTCTCCGAGGCTTATAAATATACTTATTTCAAAGTCCCTATGGAATGATTTTCCACTTGCCTTCATCCAGCCCCCCGGGCCCAGAGGCCAGCAAAGGGCGCCCCTCTCCTCCCTGAGACTGGGAATATCACAGGCCCACCGGCAGCCGGGCCACGGCCTAGCTGAGCAGGGTGTTCCGCTTCTGCCCAGGCGCCTGGGTGCGCAGCGTAGCTCTCTATAAGCAGTGGTTCCAGGCACACTGAATCTCAGCTGGTTTCAGTCCCTTTTCTCAGTGGGCAAGCCCTGCTGCAGCCCATTACTTCAAGCAGAAAGCCTTGCTTCTTTTTTCCATATTGTGTGATGCCTTCCAGTGCCCGTTACCCATCGGATGGTGAACTCTCAGACACTTCTCGGTGTTTTCAAAACCAGTGCCCTGCAGACCCACCGGCCACCTCATCCTTGCTTGCTACCTTATTTTTCTATCCCATTTTAAGTCTAGAGATACTATTTTGTTTTGGAGTGTGGTTACATTTTCCTTTTA
Source organism: Camelus bactrianus (assembly GCF_048773025.1). Lineage (NCBI taxonomy): Eukaryota > Metazoa > Chordata > Mammalia > Artiodactyla > Camelidae > Camelus > Camelus bactrianus. The sequence goes on along the minus strand of NC_133575.1, from coordinate 113,169,172 downwards.
ATTTTCTCTCTGCATTTCATTTCACGTTGGTGTGTGTATGGAAAGTGAGAAGGGAAGGGAGATGGGAGATGGCAGGACACGGCTCAAAGTATGAACGTACAACGCCGTCCTGAGTACAAGTCTCCATTTTTTTTCTTTGCAAAAATACTCTTGCATAAAACATTGAACCGGGGCTATCCTTTTTTATAATCTGCTGTATCTTGAACATTTCCACGTGCCATTAAACACTATTTGACAATAGCACACGTCTATTCATGCTGCTCAGACTGGACTGTGGTTATCGCATGTATGTTCCCCTGCTAGACTGTGACACTGGAGGGTCAGGCTTTGTTCGTCTCTTTCTGCATCCTCAGGGCTTAGCACAGAGCAGGCCTCAGGGAATATGTACCGAATGAATGAATGAGTCAGTGAATAAGTGACCTTTGACTCCTACTACGTGCAAACCATTGAAGTAGACTTACTGTGTGATTGCTTGCAGGGGTGTATGCTGATGTGTAACTGACAACATTCCAGGCCCAAGGGACTAGTGATATATTTAGAAGCTGACAACCAAATTGATGATTAAGATGTCGTTTTTCACGCTGTCTCTATGTCTCTGTCCCTCTTACTCATATAACTCCATCACTTAGCTCCGCAGTCCTTCTTGGGCTCTGATACCTGGGCAACCTCAGAGTCACACTTGCTGGAAACTCCTAGAGTTGGAGTAAAGCCAAGACATTTCCTATTGGGAAGAGTTCCTGTATCAAAACAGCTAACAATGAATCGTCCTTTCTCTTGTTTTCTAAGGCATGACTGCTGTGGCTGGGAATCCCAGACTTAATACCTGGGGCCCTCTTTGCAGCTTCTATCTGATGAAAACTTGGCAGTTCTTAAAGATTCCCCCAATTTAATTTAGGATTCTTAATGCTTTTCATTGTCTTTTTTCCTGTTATAGGCTTGCATCCTGTAAATCTGGAAGCTGCTCAGCCTGGATGCTGTCAACCACTAAAAATGTCAATATGTTTCAAATAATTACTGTTGCATCTCATAAAAATCTGTTCCTCGTGAAAATCCTCCATTAAATCAATATCATCCATTATTAGTGTTCTACATGCTATATTTCACAGAAAAATGGAGACTATGAAAGGTCAGGAAATCATGTAGTCAATCAAAGCTTTGCCTAATAAAATCAGGGAATGCAAATCAACCTCAACAGCTCTCTCCATCTATTTCTTTGGCCCCAGAGTTAATCACCATTGTCCTAGATCTTGTATTTGTAAAATGGTTCCCCAACTTTGGGGGAATATTATGGAGAGCTCAGACTCAGCTGTTAGAACCTAGAAGAGCAGAGTCTGTTTTGCACAGTGCAGCTAGACATGCAAAAATGCTAAAAAGACAGATCTATTCCTCTTGCTAATCTTTCTTCCCTGAGCTTTGACCTCTACGCGTTTGGTACCTTCACCCGCTGCAGTCCCGTTGAATCTCAAGCTATGTCAGCCTTAACAAGGTGGTTGGTAGTTGGGATGCTGGAAGACACAGTGGAGAACTTTAAGCCTGTTCGTGCCTATTTTTAATGTTAGCCCATGTAAACTTGGGCCATACATTTTGAATAACTCTTGGTTCTCTAACAAATAAACCTCCCACATGTCAATATGTTGCAGTGCACTGTGGATGTTGCTGGTTGGCAGCCTTTCTTCCACCCAGGGGCACAGAATCCTTTCATCTTGTGGCTATGCTACTGCTAAGACCTCAGAGAACTCTACTTCCAGGCAGCAGAAATGGAAATAAAAGCTGGAAAAGTCATACTTCGCCTAGAAGCAGCAACTCCAATTCTACTCACTCTGTTGATGGGAGCTAGCCTCAGCTCCACCTAGATTTAAGGAGAGCTTGGAAAGCGTCTCCTGCTGTAATCCCTCCTTCAGACATGAACAAGCTTGTCATCCGTGCCCGTTCCCACCCTTCAGGAGGTCACCTAATTTGGAACACTTTCTAAATTTTTCTAAGACACTCTTTTGGTGCCCAGGACTAGCCAAGGTCATTTAAGTGTCATCCAGGCATTGTATCCCAGGCCTAGGATAGGTCCTGGGTGGGTTCTGATCACTACAAAGGCCTTCCTTGAAAATGTCTAAGTTCCCTTCCGGTGACAGGGACCAGCCAGAATGGCAGTGCCATCTGAGCAGGGCACTCTGAACTTAGAGACCCACATAGGTCCCAGTCCCCATTTCTTCTCTCTGAGTACCCTTCACCTATTTTGCTGTGGTGCCCTCATGCCTGATCATGGGTCAACCAGATGCCCCAAGAAGCTCCTGAACTCATATCTATGGATTGTTCCAGTCTGTTGTGTGGCATTTCTTTCCTGACATTGTGCAAGAGTGGGCTGTGAGAATAGTGTGACATGCTGACTTGACTCTCATTCATGAGTCCAGGGCTCTGGGCTCCTGTCAGTCCACCACCAACCCCTGGGCTTGAGTTGCATGTGTGAGTCCCTGCGTGGGCCCCCGTCCATCTCTGCTCTACAGCACCCGAGGGAGGGGGTAGCGGCAGGAGGCCTTTACCAGGTGTGCCCACCTGTTGCCGGCACCCGGGATGCCAGCCCTTCTGTGGGTCTGTGCCCTCTTGTCAAAAAGGCACGTAGAGGTGGCTGTTGCCTCACTTCTCCATGGGCCCTTCGGATAAATGTCTTCTTTTGCTTCCAGTCATGCAGTGATGCCATGTTCATTCCTTATGTGAATGTGACTACTCTACTTCCTCTAAAGATGGCCCCCTCACCTATCCTCCCTTCTGGTGGCAGTGACAGTGTGTAGAAAGCAGGGTGTGGTCAACGCGGGAAAAGTTCCCACTCTAGGAATGCGCTGATTACATCCTAGGCTGTTCAAGACAGGATGTAGTGGGAAGATGGGCTCTTCTGCATTTATACAACAAAATGGCAAGAGCAAATCGAACACGACCAGAAAACGACTTACTGTTCACACTTTCCTGCATACTCTGGGGAAGACTTGCACGTGTGGTCATCATCAATGAATCACAGTAGCAAGGTCTGAGAGAGTCAAGTAGAAGCCAGTGCCCACAGGTGGCCCGATGGATAATGGCAGCATCACGAGGGATGGTGTAGCCGGCATTAAGCTAATGACGTCGGGACCTGTGGAGCCCAGAACATCTAGATTGCTCCAAGACAAGCAGGTTCTGGAGAGCCATGACACGTGAGTGACAGTAGCCAACACTTCCCTTTCTCCTCTGTGGGAGATGTGAGATTATCCCTGCAAAGTGCACTGGGCAATGAGGAATAGGAAGAGGTGGTTCCTGGACCTGAACAGGAGGACATGGAGCCCAAATCCTACATGTATTGATGGAACAATCAGCACTCGGGAAACTCCCTCCTCTCTACCTATTGGGCTAAATCTTAGGCACCGAATCATTCCACCTTGGATAGTGATTCAAGGGCCCATGAGTTTTGGTGCACATGTCTTCATTAAGCTCTTTGTCTAGATAGGGGTCCACTCTTGGCGGGGCACAGTGCTAGGCTGCAGTGGCTGAGACAGAAGGGCTCCCACAGCAGCAGATGTGACCGGTGCATTTCCCCACCAGCCACGGTCGCCGCACACATTTGCGGGCAGCTCAGAACAGGACGCCTCCCTGTGGGTTGCCATCTCCCCTGCTCACAGTTCGTCCTTCTTCTGTGATCTCTGTAAGCTTAAGCTACCTTTTATTGTTTTTGGAAACTTATTGAAGTATAGTCGGTTACAATGTGTGAGTTTCTGGCGTACAGCCTAATTGTTCAGTGGGATTTGTGCTCACGCATGGCTCTCCTGTCTGACTGGCTCAGAAAGGCTATTTGCTGGACCTCATTGTGATTCCCCTTTACCTGTCCCTTAAGCCTAGCCTTCTCCCCCTGCCCCGAGGGGCCTCCCTGTCTTCTCCTCTGTCAGTCAGACCTCATTAGGGCAGCATCATCAGTATGTTAAACTGAAAAATGAAATGATCTTTGCAAGAAAAAGAGTAGAGTTTTCACTTTCCCCACCAAGTTCCCATGTAGTGAGAGATTTTAGGACTGCTGCAAACCCTCCCTGCCCAGGGGCTCTGCACTCAGCAGACGTGGCTTCCACTCAGCTCGGGCTGAATGCAGCGCTCCTCCTTGGGCTGAAAGCAGAATGGCCACCTTTTGGTGAACCTTTCCTTGTGCCCTGTGTTCAGCCCTACTCCGGGCAACTCATTCATTCATTCATTCATTCAGCCCTTTGCTCAGCAAATATCAAATGAGGGCCTACCAGGTACCAACTCCATCCTCACAAAGTTTACAGACACAGTGACACAGGTCCCAGAGTCTGGGGGGGCCTGTCACCCATTTTAAAGGGCGTGGCATGAAAATGAAGTTGAAGAAGGGTGCTTGATGTGGGCTCCCTGCACCCATTGGAGCCTGGGTAACCTTTGGGGGCTCCTGTAAGGTCAAACCCACTTGCATTATTTGCCTTTTTCCCTGTGTTGATATGGACACTGACAGTGCAAAAGCAGCAGTGGGTCCCACTGCTGGCACCTGAGCACGAATCAGGCCAATGGCCCCAAACCATACTAGTAATTTTTGGATTCTTTACTGCTATGCACTTGCAGTTAGCCAAAAAAAAAAAAAATCCAGTTTCACTTAAGAATGTCCTTGATAAAAGTGGAAAAACAATTACTAATTTTCTGAAAGCTCAACCCTTCAGTCTAGGTCTGTTTAAGACTGTGTGACAAAGAGGGGACTGCGTAAAGCCAGTGTTACACAGTGTGATACGGTGATGGCCTCAAAGAAAGCTGAACAGTCTGCCTTTTCTTTTTTCCACAGAGCTTCATTTTTACTTGAGAGAATGAGGGACAAATCACGGTGATTTAGAGTTGGGCATTCAGCAGACATTTTCCTGGCAATGAACAAAGTGACTCCATTATTTCAAGGAAAACACCTGGCAATAACCTTTTTCCAATGATGACATTGGAGCTTTCCAGCAAAAGTTAGAATTTTGGAAAACTGGGATCCACCACTGTGAGCTTGACAGCTTCCCAATACTTAGACTCTCCCCATGAGATCGGTGGTGCTGTTAACAAATGGGACTTTCAGCTATTGCGTACTGAGAGGGGTCATCATTTGGAAGCCTGAGCTAGCTTGGGGCTACTTGCAGCTCTCTTTCATTGAGATGATATTAAAAGTTTGCCAAAATGTCAGTGTAACTCTTCTCTTGTCACTGATCATTTTTATTTTGGAAAACATAGTTTCTTTTCTTAAAAAATATGTTATTTATGTTACTATGGACTGGGTTTATTTTATTTTAAAGTGAATTAACACATTAATATTTTTTAAAATCTCAGGGATTTTTTTTTTGCCTTTTTCTTTTTTTATATTAAAGTCTCATTGATTTACAATGGTGTGTTAGTTTCTGGTGTACAGCATAGTGATTCAGTTATACATTATATATATATATATATTTCCATATTCTTTTTCATTATAGGTTATTACAAAAAAAAATCTCAGTTTTAATTTCTAATATGGTAGGTGATGCTAGACATAACACAAGCTCTTCAGGGTGCTGAATGATTTTGAAGAATATAACAAGTTCCCAAGACCAAAACGCTTCAGATCTACTGAGGCAGAGGGAGGAGGGAGGCATTAAAACGCTCAGATCACTTAGCACAGGTGGTGTGGGAGCTTCTTGTTGGTCTCCCCTTGAAGGGGGAGCCTGTCACATTCATTTTTGGATCCTCTGTGGCTGGTGTGGTCCTGGGCACATAGTGGGCGTGCAGTGACTGGAGAGCTTCAGAGAAGTTTGGGGCTGGGAAGTCAAGCAGAGCTTTTCAGTTCTGCATGAAGCCACACCTGGGTGGGACTAACCAGTGAGGACATCCCTAAGGACCCGGTCCAGCAACTTTAGACGTGCCGCTTATGCTGCAGGATCAGCGGCCAGGGCCCGTGTCCCGGGCTTCTCTCAGGCTGATCCAGTTGGCCAGGCTGAGCCCTGAATCCCCGGGAGAAGGGCTGTTACAGGATGAAGAAACCTCAACGGGTGTGTTTCTCTTGGCTCCGCAGCGAGGACCCAGTTCAAAGGGAAATGGGCATCCATCCTCCTTGGTGGCTGCCACCATGCGGACCAGGCTCACGCAGAATCTCGTTTATTTCATCCCGTCTGGCCCGAGTTTCGGCACCTCACGCGCTCTCTGTAATGGTCATTGTCATGTGCAACAGGCAGAATGTGCTGGTCAGTGTCCCGTAGAGAAAAAGCCAAGGACCCGGCCATTCCTTCCACGCAGGTGCAGACAGGTGGCTCCCATGGAACGATCCTTAGTGGCTCTGCCGGGCCAGAGCCAGGGCAATTTCTCATTAGACAGACATGAACATCCCCGTGGACTTTCCACTGTTAATACAGCCCTATCAATGCTTCGGAGCGTTTGGAATCCGGGCTGTGGTTTGATAGGGCAGCAGCTGGTCTGCCTGACGCCCACGGGAATTGGATCAATTGAGAAACATGCCCCCAGCTTTCTCGGCCAGAGAGCCCCACCGGATCTGCCCTGTTCCTGAACATTCTTCCAATGTACTGTTTCCAAATTAGCCCAAGTGTGTGCTTTTTAATATCCTCCCCACCATGAACTTCCTGCTTTATAATCTTAACATCTTCCATATGAAGGAGACCTTCATTTCTCCACCCCTCATCTTAGACTAACTTGTTGGTCCTCGTGGGGATCAACTTTCTGCCTGGCCCTTCTGGGATCCCCAGACCCCCCTCTTGGCATGAGCCAGCCCTTGATTGGCCATTGTCTTATCTGCCTGGGGAAGGGCCTTGATGGCTCTCACATGCCCCTTTGTAGTGATCCAGGCATGAGCAGAAAGCGGTGCTGATTTTGGCCGGGCCCCACTTTTGGGACTTGTCAGGGAGAGGGGGGCCTCCTACAGAGCTTCCTCCCAGGAGATCTGCGGCTCCGCACGTCTGGCTTACGATATCACTTGGTGTTCAAATGGGACATGGCAGCCTGTGGGCCTGGCAACCTTTTAGGAAAGCTTGGCTTTCTCTTCTGCAAAAATAGGGTGCGTCGTGTGGCTCTGGGAAGGGAAGCATTAAGTAGACAAAGGAGAAGTTCGGGGATTTCAAGGTAACGGTCACTTTCAGAACATCACCTCGCAGCAGGCAAGGCCTTGTGCTAATCACCAGGAGGAAAAGGATGAGGGACACAAAAGTGAAGGTGGTTTTGCCAGGCAAAGATGAGGGACAGGCATGTCAGGTAAAGAGAATAATGTGGGCAGAGGGGGTCACAAGGTATCATTTTCGGAGACTGGAAAGCATTCGGATATGTCCAGAGTGGAGGAGTGTGTGAGTGGCAGTTGAGGGTGGTGGGAGGTGAAAGCTAAGATCTATGAGAGACTCGGCTGGAACAGGAGTTTCTCGAGTTAGGCATTCATCCTCTACGTCGCATTTCCTGCACGATGTTTCTTGGAATGCTGGGACGTTTCCTTCACTGTCTTCCCTTCATCACCATGGAGGGACTGTCAGCACTCCTGTCCAGGGCGCGCCCCACCACTTTTTGGTCCATCCTCTCTGTGGTCATCTTCACTCCCTACCTGAGCAGCACTGACCACCTGAGTCCTAGACAGGTGAGTTTAGTTTGCGCACTACCAGTCTTCGCTGGAACAGAAGCTCCACAAGGGCAGGGATTTTTGTCTTTTTGTTTGCAGCGATGTATTCTCAACACCTAGAGAATTCACAGCACAAGAAAAGCACTCCATCAAGAGTTGCTGAATGACTATAGTTCCCTGTGCTGCACAGTAGGACTTGTTGCTTATCTCTTTTATACATAGTAGTGTGTGTCTGCTAATCCCAAGCTCCTAGCTTACCCTTGTAGTAACCTATAATGAAAAAGAACGTGAAAAGGAATATGCGTATGTACATGTATGACTGAAACATGCTGCTGTGCACCAGAAACTGACACATTGTCAACTGACTAGACTTCAATAAAAATATAAGAAACAAAAATTTGCAGATTTAAAAAAATAAGTAAAAGTTAGCACCAAAAAAGAGTTGCTAAATGAATGAAGTTCACAGTTGTTCAACAAAAGCTATTGTCAGATACATCTGGGAACTTGAGGGTTAACCCTCGTTAAACAGCTTTCCTTTTCCGGAGTCTTTAATATGTTAACACGCAGGTGGGAGATGATGGTGGCTTGAACCAGGGTGGAGGCAGTGGACATGGAAAGACAGGGATGTCTTATGCATCTGTATTGGATGGAGAGTTGACAGGACTTCTTGACGAACAGGATATGAGTGATTACGGAAAGGGAAAAATGAGAGAGAATGTGTGTGTGTGTGTGTGTGTGTGTGTGTGTACCTGAGCTGACTGCTGGCCTATTAACCGAAGCTCTAAAGGAGCTGGTAACCGGACAAATAGGGAGAGGACAGCTGGAGAGGAAGGCAGGAGCCGAGTCACACAAATCCTTCTTGACTTCATCCTGGGGTGATGGGGAGGGAGTCTGTTAAGGATTTGAAGTGGGGGGAATGGCATAATCAGATTGGCATGTTAGAAAGATGCCTGTGGCTGCTGTGTGGACAGGATGTATTGGGGGGAGAGGGCAAGAGTAGAGGCAGAGAGACCATCGCTCCAGTGCGAGAAGGCAGAGCTCTGAGCTGTCGAGTGTGCCACGCAGGTGCCAGTCAGGCCCCCTGAGCCAGCTGTGGGGCTGCTCGCCGCTGCTCACCTTGCCCTCACTCTTCTCACTCCTGCCCGTCGAGGACCCCAGGTGCAGTGCCCTCGTCCCATGTCTCTATGGGATACGTGAGTGTGCACATGCCCACAGACTCTGCACCCAGCAACCAGTCCTGCCGCTGAGCCCCAGATACCCTGCCTTGGACACCCTGTCATCAGATCGGTTTGCACATGGCCGTTGGTTACAGCAGGCCAACAGGTCCATGTGGTCGGCTGGACTCCCCCCCCATCTGAGTTCCAGTTCCCGTCACCGCCTCTTTAGCCAGAGTCTGATTTTGCTTTGTCGTCGTCCTGCAAATCACAGCCTGTGAACTATGCAAAGCCATCAGAAAAGAAAATGTAACTGTGCCACAGTGGGCGCCATGTCTGGGCCATCGGGGAGTGTGGGTATTGAACTCATGAGATTCAGCAGTTCCGGGGGATGGGGTTCAGCTGTACTAATGGCTGGGTGGTGGGGGTGAGGCTGGCCAGATGTGCACATGCCTTCCAGCTGCAGACTCTCAGAGCTGGGCGAGCACTTTAGGCGCATGGACTTCAACCCCCTTCATCTGTCAACAGAGAAACTGAGGCACAGAGAGGGGCATGGGGTTGCCCGGAAGCACACGTGGTTGGACTGTATGACTGAGTGATGGGAAGTGGGCAGCAACGGAAGGAGGAGGATGGGAAGGTCTGCCTGGACCTCAGTTTCCCCACCTGAGCAACGAGGGGCTCAGGCTGGGATTCAAATACAATATGTGGTCCTTGGCTCCTATCCAGGTTCATCTGAAATGCCCGCAGGTACCTTTCCCCATCCCCCGTTGTCACCTCATCCATGATGGGCAAGGGAGAGGCTTCAAGGACAACAGTTTCACAGCAGCGCCTGCGTAGTCCCACGTTCCACAGAGAGCATCCAAGAAAACCCGCCAGACCCGGGCCGCTGGAATTCAATGAGGTGGGGAAAAAAATCCCTATCAGCTCCAAAATTTACACCTGAGCAAAAATAAAATTTTATCCAAACAGCAAACCTGCTCGGCTGCAAGTTTAATAAGCTATTAAACGGCACCATCTGAAACCTGCAATCAAAGCAAAAACACTGTAAAATAAATCAAGAGAGATAAGAAGAGATTTCACATTGTTAAAAGTTTATGCTATTTCTGACTTCCCGAAATGTTACCATTAACCTGGGAGTTAATCAGAGTTTTTCATTTACCCGTTGTTCGGAGCCATAATGAGCACTTTAACAGGGTAAATAAAAAGATCTAAAGAAGCAATAAACGCGAATGTCACAAGTGGCAGTCGTCTACCTTGTGAGGCTCGTGCGGGACAAAGCATCGCACAGCTGGAAACAAACGATTCCTCCGAACACTGTAAATAATCTCCAAGCCCGCTCCTAATTAAAGCGAAGCCCCACCTCCTCGTGGGCGCTACCTGCGCGACCCAATTAAGGCAATACCATTTCTTTCCCGAAAGGGCCCTCCCTCGCTCTCTCCCTCTCGCTCTTTCTCTCTCTCTCTCTCTGTCTCTCTCTCTCTCTCTCTCTGTCTCTCTCCTCTCTCTCCTTCTCTCTTTCTCTCTTTCTCTCTCTAAAGAATTTCCACCGAAGAGCTGCCCCCCTGATGTTCCTGAGCTGCAGTAATGAGACATCCCTGCTTTAAGCAAATTTTGCACCTGTAACCTGCAGAAATATAGCCGTAGCATTTGAAAAATTACCTCCATGCCGCACGGTGCCATGAAAATTTATCTTTGAGATGATTTTATTGCATGGTTACCCTAGGCAATTAAATCAATAAATCTTAACTGTCAGGAAGGTTGGCCCCATGCCAGAAATAAATGAAATGCGCGAAATCAGTAAATAAAAGGTTCCTGACAACTCATTCCAGAAATTATTTAGCAGTTGGGGTTGTAGGGGGTTTTGTGTTTCACTCCCCAGCCTTTATTGACATGCTTTCTGAGAAATGATTGTGCTAACAAACACAGTGGCTCCACTACAAAGCAGTCAGAGTTTGCCAGGCCATAAATTATAGGCCCTGAAAGGCAGGAAGGAAATACAGCCACCCGGCCAGAGGTGGTAGGCCGGGACTAGCCCGGGCTGGGGACAGGGCTAGGGAGCAGCTGGCTCCCTGATGCCCCGGGGAGGGCCCTGGCCCTGTCTCTTCCCCTCGGCTACTACATCCTCATCCCACTGACCTTTGCCCTGATGGGAGGCGCCCTCTCCTCAGGGGCCCGACTTGCTTGGCCCGCCTCGTCCCGCTACACCGCCCATGGTCCCTAGCAGCCTCTCAGTCTAAGGAAGTTTATGCTTGTGAGTAAGGTCTGTCTGCCATTCTCCATTTCCAGAAACAATTCCAGTACCAAATGGGAGTGTGTGTGTGTGCGCGCGCGCGTGCGCACGCGCGCGCTTGTGTGTTAGTGTGTGGGGGGTGGAGGGAGGGGCCGCTCTGTTAATAACAACAGTGCTGACTGTTGTGTTTCTCCTAGGCTATGTACCCTTTAGATGGCTTCAACACTCGGGGGCGTTTAATGAGCCCCTTTTACAGATGAGAAAACTGCGACTCAGAAATGTTAAATGATGTGTTGCAGATGACTTGGCAAGCAGCAGAGTGGCAGTTCATGCCAAGGCCAGCCTCCTTATGGCTCCGTCTCACAACACCTATGCTGTCTATAGCGCTGGACTCATGGACCCAAGGAGCTGAGAATGGAAGCCAGTGTTTGGACCATTCTTACCTTAGTTCCCAGGCTTTTTTCTCCTCTGCATTCTCCCTCCCCTGGTGATAAGTGCACCCAATTAAGGATCTTTTGGGGATGCCCTCACAGAGATGACAAGGCTAGATGGCACTGTTGTGTGGGCAATGAGGCTGATGGGCATGTTTGAGGGCCATCTGAAAGCCTGAGCAGGGCCTGTGCTAAGCCCTACCCCAGGGCCTTTGCACATGCTGCTTCTCTTTCTGGTTTGACTACTTTGAGATTTTAGTTCAATTGGCACCTTCTTAGTGACACCTTCCTCAACTTGCCAAACTCCCTCATTACAGGCTCTTATAGCACCAGGCGATTCTTCCTCACATAGTCACTTTCTTTGCAATTTCACATTTATTTGTGTGATTATCTGCTAAATGGCTCTCTGTCCCACTGGCGCATAAGCTCCATAAGGGCAGGGGCAGGGGAGGGTCTGGTTTTGCTCCCCCAGGAAGTCCCAGAACCTCAAATTGTGCACATGACTATTTACCACATGAATGGATAAGGATGGGGTAGTCACTTCCTGGGGCAGCCATAACAAAGCCCCACCAATGAGAGGCTTAAACAACAGAAATGCATTATCTCCAGGTCTGGAGGCTCGAAATCTGAGATCAAGGTGTGGGCAGGGCTGGCTCCTTCCAAGGGCCAGAAGGGCAGGATCTGTCCAGACCCCTCTCCTGGGCTTGTAGACACTGTGTTCATGTTCACATGGCATTCTTCCTGTAGGCAAGTCTTTCCAAATGTCCCTTTTTGTAATGACACCAGTCCCATTGGATTGGGGCCCAGCCTAATGACCTCATTTTAACCTGATACAAGGCTCTGTCTCCAAATAAGGTCACATTCTAAGGTCCTGGGACTTAAGACTCCAACATAGAATTTTGGGGGGAGGAATGGGGGGAGGAGACACAATTCAAGCCATAACTAAAGGCCACTGGCCCAGAGGCAGAAATTATTCAGACGTCCCAATGGCAACATTTCAAATTGTTCTTCAGGCCAGAGCTAAGGAGAATAAGAGATCTCTCCCCAGCTCGCTCCTGCAACCCTGCACGTCTCAGTCCAGGCACCCATCCCTGGGAGGACTGCCGCTAAGCTGCACAGCCCTGTGGCCAGGGCTGCGCAGGGGTCCCCTGCAGCTGGGAGAGGGCCGGACTAACCCAAAGGTATGGACCCAGAGCCAAGGCCTCAGGCTTGGGTGCCTCCAGGTCAAGGCCTGTTTTCTTTTCACTTGGGGAGCACTCCGGAGAAGAACAGACTCAGGAGGACTCTGCAGGGCTGTGGATGGGGCAGGGGCTTCCCAGAGAGATAAGGGCTAAGTCTGCGGAACAGAAATCCCACAGGACCCACACGGGAGGCTGTGTTGCAAGGAAACAGCTCTGGGTGGGGGATGCAGAGCCCAAGGAAAAGGGACAGAAGTGTGCATAAACTCGAGACGGAGGCTTGGAGAAATAAGGCTCGGCCCCTTGGTGAGACTTATGCTATCTGGGGAGCTGGGCTCCGCTCTTCCAGGAGGGCCTGGGGAATGGTGGGGGTGGGGCAGGAAAGCAAGTTGTCCCTGGCAATTCCCCAGGGCAGGAAACCCCAAGTCATCTTAGGGTAGTTGCAGCTGTAGTCAAAAGGAAAGAGCCACTGAGCTGCACCCTGCCCACTGGGACAGCGGGGCCCCCGGGGGAGGTGGGAGCTGCTGGGAGCCAGCCCACCGCGTCATCCCACGGTCCCTGGGAGGGAGGAGCGGCATCCGATGGGGAGCTTTTCCTCCTGCTTTCGGATTGGTGCTCTCCTTTGAGCTTCAGCTAATGCAAATCTCTTTTTATAATTCTTGCTGGCAAGTTCCCAGGGCAGATAATTCCCCATCAGCCCATCACGAGCACCAAGGGGGTTATTTTCAAATTAATGGTTTGAAGCAAAATACGAACATTGTTTTTGAACTAGGGGCTGAGAGATGGCAAAGGCGCAGTGTCTAATAACTAAGTGCAAACTTTGCAGTGACAGCCACAAGATTTCAAAATAATAATAATTTGCATTTGATAGCACCTTTCTTCCGACTAATGAGCTTAACACAATTAATTCATTAATTCATTATGCTCCCCTAAGCAGCACAGAAGTAAAGATTGCTCAAGTAGTTTTCTGCTTGGAGAAAGTAAGGCAGAGACAAAAGGACTATATTGATGGCAGAGCCACAGTTCAAGGAGCTTTATGTGCAGATAAACAGCAAGGTCCTACTGTACAGCACAGGGAACTCTATTCAATATTTTGTAATAACCTTTAATGGAAAAGAATGTGAAGATTAATATATGTGTGTATATGCATAACTGGGACTCTGTGCTGCACACCAGAAATTGACCCATTGCAACTGACTATACTTCCATTAAAAAAAAAAAAAAAAATAAGCAACTCTAGGTCCACTGCTCCAGGGATCATGGGGAGCGGGGAGAGCTGGAGAGACAGGAGATGAAGTCTTCTGGTGTCAAAGAGGCTTGTGGCGGGCAGAAGTCTAAGATGGCCTCAAGATTCCCATCCCCAGTGTGCCTGCCTTGTGTAAGCTCCCTTGAGTGTGGGCAAGACCTGTGAGTAGAAGGAATGTCACTTGTGTGATTGGGCTACATTATATGGAAAAGGTGCCCGGATTATGTAGAAGTAATTAAGGCCCCTAATCAGTATGATCTGAGTTCATCACAATGGTGATTATCCTGAGTGGGCCTGATCTAATCAGGAGAGTCCTTTAAAAGTCAGTCCGGAGGATGGACTCCCTCTCCTGCTGCCAACTTCTAGAGGGAGGCAGGGAGGCTCGCTGGGAAACTGTTGAGGTTGTCCACATGATGATGATGATGAGAATGTCAAGGGAGACAGTGGCCAGGGTGAGGATGGGAGAGGCCAGAGTTCAGAATCATTTTCAGGCATAAACTCATGGTGCATTTGAATTAGAAAGGGTCTGAGAGAGGATCCAGGGCAAGGCAATGTGCTGAGACATTACTGAGCAATGAATAAGTCAGAAACATCTTTGTGGAGCATGATTTGTCAAGTTTTAGAGTGAAGAAGATAATTTTTATATTAAGATAAACATAGCCATGGAGTCTTATGGAATAGAATGCAAACAATACAATTTTTGGATGAAATAGGGGCTTAAAAGAAAGTATCTGAAATGAACTTACAAAACAGAAACAGACTCACAGAAACAGAAAGCAAATTTACGGTTGCTGGCAGGGAGGTGGGAAGGGAGGTGGAGGCATAAATTAGGAGTTTGGGATTAGCAGATACACACTGATACATATATAATATATATATTATATATATATATATATAAAATAAACAATGAGGACCTATAGCTCAGGGAACTATATTCAATATCTTATAATAACCTATAATGGAAAAGAATATGAAATAGATATGTATAACTGAATCACTGTGTTATACACCAGAAACTAACACAACACTGTAAATCAACTCTACTTCAATAAAAAAAGAAAGTGTCTGCTTTCAGTACATTTTTTGGGTGATGCCTCAGACTTTGGGGGAGGATGAGTAGACAACAAGGGTACATTTTACATCTCCTCCATCCTTACGAAGAAGAACCAGCCTGGGTACCATTTGTCCTCTGTCAGGACTTACAGGCTGTGCCTCAGTCCTTGTTTTCTCAGGCATCAAGAAAGCTGTTGTCATTCTCACTGTCCCCACAGGACACTGAGATGCAGAAGAGGGACAGCTACAAGGGAGTTCGTGCAGGCCTCAGATGCAAACCTGGGCCTCCTCTTTTGCCTCCAACTGAAGGTTATACTCTAAGGCATAGCTTAACTCATAAAGGGGTATGATTTGCCCTTGACAGTTGAGTTAGTAATTCTTTGTGGATGACTATTTCTGTTTGTAACTGATTCCATGGGTATTTTAAGAATATTCAGAGATCCAAGGAGGATACCATGGGTCTGGATGTGAGCTCCCAAGCCCAAACCTCTTCTGGGTTTTGAATGACTTTTGATTCCCTGCCAGAGGCAGGCTATGGACCCAGAAATTCAGCCATCCACAGGATCGAGTCCAACAGCGCCAGACCCTGGGCAAGGGGCGGGGTGAGATATGGGCTACAGCCCCAGGTGGAGAATCTTTGGTTAGAAAAAAAAAGATTCTTAATCCTGGCTGCAGGTTGGAGCAGCTTCCTCCCTGGGCTTTGGTGGTAGGCAGATGGGAGAGGGGTACCCAAATCAAGAATCAGAGTTTCTGGGCTGGGCCAGGAGTTGATAGGATATCCAGCTCAGCCAAGGTTGAGGGGCCCTGAGTCAGAGGGCGGGAGGTGAGCTGGACCCTCAGTTCAGAGCTCGGGCAGAGGCCCCCTACCAAGCCGGCTAGAATGTGGGACTGGGCAGGCAGCCAGTAGGGCAGGAGCTGGGCCTGAGTGACAAAGGGCCCCAGGGGTGTCTGGGCCTCCCCTGAGGGGAGCTGACTCTTTCCCAGGGAAGGCTCAGCCTCAGGATGTGTTTGGCAGCTAGCGCAGGACTTGTTCAGTGAGTCGAGGCCAAGACTCGGCCAGTTCAGAAGGTGTCTGGGGAACTTGTGGGCTGCCAGGAGACGACCGCACGTGGAGCCTGCCACCACTGCCTGTCACTTGATTCCTCAGGGCCCTTTTTGCTGCCTGGGTGTACTGAGTTTGAAGGATTGGGGGATGAGTGAGGAAAGAGGTGACCACGAGGGGGCAGTCGCACGCAACAGGCTTTATTTGGGTGACACTGGCAGGTTCACATGTGGGGTGGGGGTGTCCTTCACAGGATGAGACCTTCTAGGGGCCTCCAGCTGGAAGAGAAGAGAGCTCGGTGAAAGCGTCTAGGCTATGTGCTCAGCAGCCTGACGGGAGCCTCTGGGCCCAACATCTCGGTGGGCAGCAGCGGCGTGAGGTCCTTGCAGCCCCAGGGTTTACCTTATCTACAGCTAGCAGATGTTGGGCAAAGTTTCTAGGTGATATGAAGCAAGTAGGCTCTAAATGGGTAAAAATCTGCTTATTTGGGCTCTATTTAAAACAAATGAATGTGTAAAATTTTGAGCTTTTGGCCAGCAGGCTTTTGAGCTAACCGGTTTCAGCCTACTGTGACAAAGTAAATGGCACAGGGGCCAGTGTGCAGAAGCCATCATTTATCTCACTTCACACCTTGAGACTCATGGGAAGCTCTGCCCCTTCTGCTTAGTCTGGAGTTTTCTGTCCCACAAATGCTTCAGGCCAACGAAGGCTTGTGTGTGTGTGTGTGTGTGTGTGTGTAGGGGGTGTATGTGTGTGTGGGGTCTTTCTAAACGAACCTCTCTGAGGGACCCTCCCTCCCTGCTCCCTGGGTTATGCTGTGTCCTCAGAGCCAGGAATTGTGGGAGAATCTCAGCTCATCCCCATCATCCTCTGCCCAGGGCCTGTCTTATTTGGGAAATGGGAAAATGTTCAAGTGAGTTGTGGTTTGAACTACCTGGGAAATTCCGGGAGTGTTACAAAAGCATGAGACGAAATCCCTTCCCTGGAGAAGAGCACTCTGGGCTTGGGTTCCTGCAGGATGTCTTCTCTAGAGCACTGGAAGCACTGTTAATTCCTGATACCTCTTCACTCTCAAATTCTTTCTCCCACTACCCTCAAGAAGGTGGGTTGGATGAAGGGTGGAGAGTCACAGGGCTAGAAAGACAGGGCTCGAAGGTCATTTCCTGCCCCCTGCTTGCCTCCTGAACTCGTGCACTAGGTCCTGTGACTGTCAGTCCCAGTAGAGCCCCAGCTCACGATCCACATATAACTTATCACAGTTGCAAACGGCCTAGAGAATGCGTGCTGTTACTGAACTCGGGTCTAGCTGTTTGTCACTCAAAAACCAATGCTTGAGAGAGGCAAGTGTTGGTAGAAAGGAAAGCTGCTGTTAATCAGAATGCCAGCAATCTGGAGAGATGATTCAGTGTCCCCCAAAGACCATCTCCGAAGATTCTGCTCAGCCATGAAAGTTTCAAAGGGAAAAGGGGAAGTAACCTCAGTTAACCAGTCACAGTCGTCACCATCCCCCACTGCGTGCAAGCTTGTCGACTTCTCGTGATCTTTTCTTTAGATGCTACCTTGTTGACACAGTTTGTTCATGAGATTACTGAAGGGGAAGCTAAGGAAGAGATCCGGTCATCTGTTCATCACTTAGTCTTCGTTCCTACTTCTCTGATCTAGGAAAGAACCAGCCAGGTTAGGAAAGGTACTGTGGGATCAGAAGATGCGAAAGGTGTGCTGGGGCTGGAGGTGAGTAGGGCGTGGGGGCGCCTGGTTCAAGGTTAGTGACAAGACAAGAGAGATTTCCTGCTGAGGGCGGTTTCCTGCAAAGAGCTGCTTACAGTGTCAAGTTCAAATGGCCGTACCTGAAACTTACAGGCAAAATCCTCCTTAACAAATTACATAGATCCCACTCTGCCACAGCTGAAGCTTTTATATTTTATTTCCTTTTCTAAAAAAGGGGGAACGGGGACAAAATTGCCCACCAAGCCCAAAAGGTGTTTCCTGGAGAAACTCACAGAGCTCAACGTGTTCTTTGTCCAAAGCGTGAGGCTCCAGTGAACTCCCAGTCCCCGACGTGGGCCGTCGCGCTGCCGCTGCCTACCCACTTGTAGTGCAGCCGCCACCAGCAAGGCACCCTTGCAGTTGCCTCACTAACCCTCAGAGGGCGAAGACTGTTGGCCTTGATAATGGCAGTGTGTCGGGGGGCATTCTTTGGGGGCAGCACGCTCCTCAGTGTTGCCAAGAAGGGACGTAGGATGAGACACCTGTGTTGATGACGTCTTGCTCATCTCTGGGAAGCAGGGAAAAGGCTGGTATTATCAACTCCGTTTTGTAAAGGAAGGAAGCGGGGCATGGAAAGGTGAGCTGTTTCCTCTAAGCCCTCTAAGCTCTAAAATCCTGCTTCAAAGCTCCCCCCGGAATGCGCTCCTTCCCTTCCGCACTGGTGTCCACACGGCAGAGACAAGGAGTTAAGCCCCACCAGGCCTGTCTGTGAAGTGGGCTGATTTGACGCTCAGCCAGTACAAGGCCTGATCATGACCCCAGCCAGACGGTCCAGCTGGCCAAAAAGTGGTACCCTCTTTTCTATTTGCTACTTCCAAACGTAAGGGGTCCTATCTCACCAAATCTTTCCTGAGTTGCTGACTCCACCCAGGTCCTGATCTCAGTCTTCATGGAAGGAGGCATCTCTGGAAGGCTGGCCCAGTGCCTTTCTTTTAGAGTTCTCTGGAAGGACCAAGACGACATCCTTCCCTGAGGGCTCAGGGTCCTTCTTTTTTTTTTTTTTAATTTGGAAATTTAAGTATAGTTGATTTACAACGTTGTCTTAGTTTCAGGTGTACAACAGGGATTCAGATACACACACACACACACACACACACATATATATATATACACATTCTTTTTCAGATACTTTTCCATTATAGGTTATCACAAGATTTTGAATATAGTTCCCTGTGCTATATGTAAGTCCTTGCTGTTTATCTATGTTATATAAAGAAGTGTGTATCTGTTAATCCCAAGCTTGTAATTTATCCCTCCAATCCCCCTTCCCCCCGGTAACCATAAGTTTGTTTGTTTACTGTCTGTGAGTCTGTTTCTGTTTTGTAAATAAGTTCATTTGTGTCATTTTTTTTTAGATCCCACATATAAGTGATATCATATATTTGTCTTTGACCTACTTCACTTAGTAGGATAATCTCTAGGTTCATCCATGTTGCTGCAAATTAAATTATTTAATTCTTTTTATTGCTGAGTAGTATTCCATTGTATAAATATACCACACTGCTTTATCCAGTCATCTGTCGATGGACGTTTAGGCTGTTTCCATGTCTTGGCTATTGTAAATACTGCTGCTATGAACATTGGGGTGCAGGTGTCATCCTGAAGTAGGGTTCCTTCTGGATATATGCCCAGGAGTGCGATTCCTGGGTCATATGGTAAGTCTATTCCTAGTCTTTTGAGGAATCTCCATACTGTTTTCCACAGTGGCTGCACCAAACTGCATTCCCACCAGCAGTGTAGGAGGGCTCCCTTTTCTCCACAGCCTCGCCAGCATTTGTCATTTGTGGACTTTTGAATGATGGCCATTCTGACCAATATGAGATGAGACCTTATTGTAGTTTTGATCCACATTTCTCTAATAATTAGCCATGTTGAGCATCTTTTCTTGTGCCTGTTGAAGACCCTTCTTTACTTTTGTTTCTAGAATGAAATGATGCTCTAGCAGCAATACTATTATATGTGATAGTGAGAAGCAGGAGATGGTAGGGGTTAAGATCAAGGGCTTTGGGGCCACACTGTCTAAATTCTGGCTGTGTGACTTTAGGCAAGCTGCTTAACCTCTCTGTGCCTCTGTTTTGTCATCTATGGATCAGGAATATAACAGCACCTATCTCATAGGGCCATTAGGAAGATTAACGTAAGTTAATATAGAAGAAAGTGCTAGAACAGTGCTTGGCACACAGTAAGTACTGCATAAACTGAGCAAAGAGCATAATCCAATTTTTAAAAATCTCTTTGTGTTTTTCCTCCCAGCTCGTCTCTGCACTCATGCATATGTTTACCTAGGCATGATGATAATTTATGACATCTGTTTTTTTTTTGAGAGAAGTAGAAAACAACTGGGTTGCTTGAGAACAAATTTATAATCCGTTTAGGTCTATTTACTCAGAGCAAATATTTCTTCATTATCTCATAAGAAAAATGTTCGTATTTACTGATATTGTAGGGTTCACATTTTGGAAAGGATTTGGAATTCTTCGTGCTAGTGTCATGGGCTTCAGTGTCAGCCACATTTAGCTGCATCAGTGTTCACACCTGGACTCCGAGGATGCAGTGTCAAACTATCCGGCCACGCCAAATGCAGTTTGCTTGTTCACAGGAAATTCAGCTAAGCTGATGGTTGATGTGGCGTTCATGTTCAAGTGCTCTGTGCTGTGTAGTGTCTTAGCGCTGCAATTTCTCACTTTGTCTGGCCAGGGAATATACTCCATACAAATGAAATTTCTAGATACCCAGAGCCTCCTTTTGCACTGCCTGGGAAATATTGAACATTTTGAAGGGAATAGCTCTGAAATACATGGCATGCTCTTCTCCCTTAGTAAAAAGGATCTACTTAAGATGACTTAACCTTTTCCTGATGACTTGAAATCATTATTGTGACCTAAAATTACCACCTAGGTTGCCCGCCCAGGCCATGCCCCCACAGTAAACTGCCATACTCTCCTGTGCTTTTAAGTTTTTAGTTTAGTTTTAGCATTTCCTCTGTCTCTCTTCTCAGCAGCCACTCCAGTTGTGACTTTGTACTAAGCCTTTTTGTGCTGTGCTGCTAAGGGTCCAGAAAACTAAACATTTGACATTTTTCTCTTAAGTGGGCTTTGAATGATAGCCCAAAGGTCCCTCATAAAATAAATTGGCTTTGTGAGAGTTATGTCCTTCCCCGTTCTCACTTTTAAAGCTGTTGAAGTAAGTGGGCACACTGACCATGCGTTATAACGCAAAAGGCGTGGTGACTTGGTGCTTGTGGCTGCAGAGTCTGTAAGCAGAATAATCTACAGGTCTAAAGTGAGATTTTCATAAAAATTTTATTTTGCATTTTTAAATAATTCAATGCACTGGCAGTATAGTTAATGCCTCGATGAGAAAAACCAATGCACCAGCTCAGCCAATATCATTTTTACAGAGACACCGTAATGGAAAACAACAAAACTACATTGAAACGTCTGTACACAGAGTTACTGGACCGAGAACAAAGCGCCAACAAAACGCTTGTGCGCCACACATTTGAAATGCAAAGCAACACAGGCAGATACAGCTTTATTCACGTAAAGCACATGAAACCAGTTTTCAGGAACCAGATACCATTTCATTCATTGCTTGATGTTTGAACAGTTACCTTGGTCTGTACAGAACATCAGAACTTACCGAAATTCTGATGAGATAAGCATGCTTGTTAAGAACAGTGACGGTGAATCTGCAATGAGTATGAAGATTGGAAATCTGCACCCAAGAAAAAGGTGCTCAAAAGACGAACTGGATTATGGCAAAACAAAGGGGGCGCTTTATGAATTAACATCGCCTCTTAAAGGCTACTTGGGGTGCCCCCAGTGTGGCAAGGGTCTTCCTTGGGGGGACAAGGCCTCTCAGGAACCAGGCCAGGCTATTTCTGATGGTTTTGCTCATGCACCAACATGGAGGGAGCCCGAGCCAGGACACTGGCCCCAGGGATTTGAGCTGTAGCTCAAGGGCAAGTTCACTCCTGAGGGCTCGACTCAGCTCACATGCTGCAGCTGAAGTGGCCTTCATCGCCCCTCCCACGTGTCTCAGCCTTTCTCTTGGAAACCCAGCTCAATTTGAACAGAACCTCTTCCCTCACAAAGGCCAGCGGAATCCAAGTAGTTGAACCCTAATATGATGATAATAGCTTCCAAGGGGAGAGGCGTTTTCATTTAAAACCTCTGCCTTCATAGAGCACTGTAGCCATGGCCTCCTGGAACTGGAAAAGAATATTTTTCAAGAAGGGAAGGCTAAAATCCCACGAAGGACAGCAAGCCAGACGTGCTGCACATGCGCGCGAGCGGACACGCACACACACACAGATGGCGCGTCCTGTCCGGGCAGTTCTGGCTTGCCCCAGCAGTCCGGCGGCGTGGTGGTGGCGAGCGCCCCCCTACCCCCAACAAAGCACATGATGACGATTAAATTCCCATTTGTATCCTGGTTACTCAATAAATATTTCCATGACACTTAAATATACAAACTTTCTGTTTAAAATATGCATGAAAATGTCTTTTTTCTCCAAGAAAAAGTGAAAGGTTTAGAGAGTCACATCTTCATCAACCACATGTTGGGATTAGCTTTCTGGTTCTTATACACAGGCTCATGGGCACATTAGGAAACACTTCAAATGAACACACAAGACACGAATGCACCTCTTCGAGCCAAAGCAAACACACACGCTGTAGACCAGGCAGAAGACACCCCTGGCAAGCCTCAGGGGGTATTTTTCAAGTCTCAGTCAAGTGACTTACTAGAAAAATATGTGGAGTTATTTGTTAAACTGCATTAGGTCTCAGACGATGTTAGAAACTGTTTTTTGTACCATTTGTCAGTGTGGCGTATGGAAGGGCCCAACAAACATGGCGTGTTCCTCTTTGAAAACTCATCAATATTTGATTAGCTTTAGATTTCATTCCTAGCCTGATCTAATGCAGATTTACCAAAGACCCCAGCTTTCAAGATTTTAATGAGGGAGGGAGGGAGGGTGACAGAGATAGGTAGATAGAAGAAATACACATCGCGATCAATCCAAACATTTCTTCAATCAGTAATACCAAACCCTTTCAAAATAAAAAAAGGAAAAGGAGAAAGGAAAAAAAGAGGGAAAAGATGAACCTAAAAAACCCCGCCTTGACTGAAGTGCTCTGGGCAATTTCTTGAAGAGAAATTTGTTCTTCGTATTGATCATGGTCACAGCAACATCTGAAGATGTTAGCCATTGCCAGGTCTCCAACTAAAGTTCATTGAAAAATCCTGCTGTAAACTGTCTCATCTGCCTGCAACCACTCCACTTGCTCCAGAATGATCTCATAAAGGTCAAAACACTGCTCCACAAAGTTCTACAACTGGACAAATGAATTCAACAGACTAGTATTTATACTGCCATGTGATAATGGACTTGTTATAACAGCATGGTTTCATAATACAGCATGCCTCTCCAGGTGGCATGTTTTAAATCAGAACACGTCTATTTTTATTAATCTGTTATGTCTTAAGAGCATGAACAAGTACAATTCAGAAGCTCACATTGAATTCAACTATTCATTTGTTTAAAGACAGAAAGAGCCCAAGCAGGAAAGCAGAAGCCAGAGAGAGAGAGAGAGAGAGAGAGAGAGAAAGAGAGAGAGAGAAGGAACAACCACAGCCACAACCATCGCGCCCACCACCGCAGAACAGAAACGAAAGCAGCCTCTTCTCTGGAGGAGCCTTAAGGATATGCAGTCAGCTAGCCAAACGTGCCAAGGGGAAGGATTTGCAGGATCCTTTGCTCCCAAGGGGCAGTCTGAGCCTGGAAACTCTACCAGGCTCACTTTTGAAGTATTCATTTTATCCGAAGACAACGCAACATTAAACCATCTTCAGAAGCGCTATTCCGATGAAAACAGGACTGAAAGCAGCCATTTGCGGAACTGAGTACGTGGGAGGGGTTCCGTCTCAGACAGTTCGCTTTCTAAATACCCAGAGAGCAGAGAGCCCAGGAAGAAGGCTATTTGACAAATTGTCTTGAGATAGAATCAACCTCATTTGTGATACTTGTGGGTGAATATGACTGATTAGTGAGGATGGTTTGGAAATGGAAAATCACGGATGACGATGAACACATTTCTAATTCTCTACAGCCGCGCAAACTGGTCCATCGCCTCGGGGGACACTGAGTCCTCATGTGACTGTGATGGCAATTAAACCAGACCCAGACGTTACCTCCCTCCAGTCAGGGCAAATGCTGCAGGGTTATCACAAGGCGCCAGAAGACCACCCCTCCACGTTACTGTGATGGCCACAGGAAGAGCTTCAGAGGCAAAAGAGAGAAAGGCCAGAAAGGAAGAGTAAGACATGGGTGTCCTCCAGGGCTAACAGCACTTGATCGTGGACTCGGGCTGGGACAGAACATGGAAATGTTTAAAGAAAAATAAGATTTTAGGGCAAGTTCTTCGACCTTTCCAGATACAAGCCTCTTATTAACTGTAGAAGAGGCACCAAACCAGGAGAACAGGTCCTTTGAGACTTTCTGTTCTACTCTCAGGATGATTGATGATGAGGAGGGCTAGTAAAAAAAAAAAAAAAAAAAAAAAAAGAAAAGTTTGCGTATGTGTGTGTTTAATGAAAACCTCATTCTCTTAGAAAAATATACTGAAGTTTATGCCTTCTTGTTAAGTGACCTTGGTTTTCTTTATATTGGGTAGAAAAGGGAACTGTTTTGGTCTGGATGATCATTTCTGAGTATTAATCATATAGTTGATACAGGGGACATTCAGGTTTGAATTCGGAGCGAGCACAGCAAGTAGGTACTTTCAACTAAAAACACATGTGAAGTAACTTGGATCCCTTAACAGCTCAAGTGAAAGCAGCGGGGAGGTGGGAGGATCGCTGCGTTTCCATGTTATGAGAAAACAACACAATACACTTTGGCTTGCGCTGTTCTCCACAGAAGCCCGAATGCTTCCAGCCAGCCAAAGGCCGCCACTAGTAGGAGCAACAGTAAATCCTTTACTCAAGTTACACTGACAAGCTTGAAATGCCACTTGGACGTTTCAGTGATAATAATAATAAAATAATACTCACCTATCCTCATTTTAAACCAACCAGGAGGGTTTTCTAAGCACTTATCTCACTTCCGTTTTACCTTGGAGAGGTGGAGATGGCCAAGCCAGCCCCACGATGGATTCGTGCTTGGGGCCGCAGAGGGCTTCATGCCTCCCGGCCGGCTCCTGCTTAAAACCCGCCCATCTAGGCTTCACCATAAATTACCTACGTTCCGAGAGGATCGACTCATATTTGGAAATGATGTCATAGTTTTTGTCACTAAAATGTGTGTGTGTTCACACGAACATAAACACGAAATATGAGCCCTCTTTGGCTGCGTTCAGGACTGTGGCGGGGCCGGCCGGCCCAGTCTCCCAGCTTGGCGTGTATCTCTTCCCAACTCTGTGTTCACTGACATCACAGTAGCTCGAAATCAGCCAGGGTGGGAGCAGTGCCGCCACGGCCACTGGCAAATGCCACAAATTCAGTGCTTTCGGTTCTTGGAGACCTTGTTAAACATTTTACCAATAGACCACTTGCAGCATGCCCGGCTGACCGAAGGAGACGCTAGCTCCCGGTCTGAAGCTAGTTGGTCCACATGGCACAACGCAGCCTCTTTGGGGGTTCCCCCAATTCTGCTTCCTGCCCAGGAGCTCCTCTTCCGCTGCTGTCACAAGTGCCGCAGAACCACAGAAGGGCACGCGCATCTGGCACGCATTTGGCTAGCCTTTGGCGTCCCACTGTGCTCTGAACCCTTTTTCCTATTCTGTAGCCACAAGAGTGAGGGGGGCCAAAACCAAGTAGGTAAAGCATTTGCAATTCGGATTAAGCTCCAGAAATGGCAGCTGCCTTCCCGCTGCAGAGGCTGGAGAGCAATGATCCCCTCGGTAGGAACAAGCTAACCCCAGTTGCAAGCATCCATGGGGCACACTTCAGGAAGTCTCCTGGCTGGTCTGCCTGCTGCAGGTCACCAGCAAAGTGCCGGCGGGCGCTGGGTGTGTGGCCCCGCAGCATCCCACCAGGGGCCTGGTAGCAGGCTTCCCCCTTCCCTCCTCAAAGTCTGGTACAAATCAAAGAGCCAACAAAATTGAGGTCACTGGCAAAAGAGTTTGAAATTTTGAATGATTTTTATTAAACACCATTAGTCTACACTGCACAGTTAATGAAACAGCAAAGCTCCAATCTCTTAGAAGAACGATGATTGATCATGGATCAGAAGAGCAATTCTGGGTCCCCTAACCCATGGTGAGCCTGATGAAAGGTTCATTACCATCTCAGGCCAGAAGCATAAAGGGGCGAGAACTGCTGCCTGGCCACCCCCCCCCACCCCCGTCTGCCCTCCCCATAATGCAATTTTCTTTGAGTCGATGGGTTACAGAGGAAAACGGGATGCTCTTGGTAAAGAGGGCTTCTAGATTGGTGAGGAGGAGAATGGAAAGGGAACTCATACTTTGTCTTTCCCCAAAAATATCAGATGGTAGGATTCATGTCTGAGACCAGCCTATCCGATTAGCCTCCTGCCAGGGTAAATGCTGATTATCAATACACGGATGCCATTCCTGTTGTTGGAGTCTGCTAACACCGAAGAGAAAATGAATCCGAGTTTAATGCTGAGAATAAGGCTGTGCGAGTGGAAACGAGAAACAACAAGAACAACAGACGACAACCACGACGAGGAAGAAGAATTTAGTCTGCCAGTCGCGTACAGCGCAGCCACAACTGGCTCCAAGTTCCCCCCCAGAATTGAATTTGGGGGCACTGATTCGACCCATCCATTCCATGTTGTGTAGCTATAGCGTCTCGCCACACGTTCGCTCAATGGGGAGAGTGATGCTTCTCTAAGCGAGCAGTTCATTGCCTTACTGAGTAGTCCTACCCAGTGGTCCAGTTTGGTGCGCCCACCTGGCAACTCACGCAGGTGAATTTTATCATGTCTGTTGAGACGTGCGCGAGGGCTCCACCCCCACGGCTAAATCGATTCTGCCTTCAGAAATGCTTTCCAACTTCACTTTCCCACTTCAACCTCTGGGATGCAAATTTGAATAAAACATAATCTGAATTAGCTTTGGGAAAGATAACGACAGAAGGAGTTCTCTTTCCACTAAAGACCCAATCCAATGCATGAGGCAAGGTACTGTCCCAATGAAAATCCATCCATTTGGAAACTCAGCCAAACACATTTGAGCCAATGGTTTCTTTCTAATTTAGCAACTTGGTTACTGACCGAAGAGTTGAATCTTTTTCTGTCGTTACATGGGAAAAAGGCATCCCAATCTCGAGTCTTTGCAAAGTTAGCAGCAGCTAATCTGCTTTTCCAATTATGTCATCCAAATATACAACTACTAGTATTTTCCCAATGAGATTATTAAGTAATTAACAGTCTACAGGCTGGCTAACAACATGCTCACGGCTAAATTCTACCCCGAGGACCACACGAGTATACTCTTTTCAAATTAATCCTACCTACCAAACTCAGACAGTAATATGACAAAACCACTAAAAAATCCAAAGTTAATTAAAAA
Organism: Camelus bactrianus; assembly: GCF_048773025.1. Taxonomy (NCBI): domain Eukaryota; kingdom Metazoa; phylum Chordata; class Mammalia; order Artiodactyla; family Camelidae; genus Camelus; species Camelus bactrianus. The sequence continues at coordinate 113,141,959 of NC_133575.1, read as the reverse complement.
TACAAAGCCAAGCCAACATCATAACACAAACTTGTCAAACTCTCTGTGGTTGGAGCTTGGGTGACAAGTGAAGGCATAGTGGTGGCTGCCCATCTCCCTACCTCCATGAGCTTACTGAGTTGTGTCTCACCAAGCCTCCATCAAGGCCTCAAGGCAGGATCTCTCGCTGCCATCCACATGTCTTGTATCCCTCCCACAAAGTGGTACACCGAAGAGATTTACTTGACAAAATATCTCAATCCCTCAAATAGCTGCACACCTACAACACACATCACCATTTACAATGTGATGAATCAAGTGCCTGGAAAACAGCAACAATCCTTAATCATGAAACCGAAAGACGTCTCATCTCCAGGGATGGGAAGGCAATTCACCCTCCAAGTTTAATTGGTTTCTAAGCTGCTTTACAAGTGGGTCTGCAAAGTAATCAGGTGGTGATCCTGAGCTCGACTGTCAGATTTGATCATCGTGCTGCTGATTTGGCACACGTTTTACACTCAGCCACCAGAGGTGACGCATCGGGCAGCGAGCGGGACTCTCTGCTGCCTCCCTGTTGTGTGTAATGTAGATATTAACGGCTAGCTGAAACTAGAGGTACGAGTCTTTCATTCATGAGGCAATATGCTTGTTTCCCTGGGAAACTGCCCCTAGCACTCCAATGTCTAGTTTCTGGAGGTTGAATTTCAAGAAGAATCTATTCCTAAATCCATGATGGTCTAGGATCGTGGTCTAGGTTGAACTTACAAGTCAAGCCAGCGGGCTTCATTATATATAGTAATAGTCAGGCATTCTACCTGGTAAGCCATACAAACAGAGAACTGGAGTCACTGCAAAGCCATCAGCTTCACTTGTATATGTGACACCCTCCTTGGGTGTTCGGGGTCATTTCTATGATCATTTCCCCCTGTTAGAGGCTCGGAAGAGTCTCTCGGGCTTCCTTGGTCTGTGTGTGTGTCTGCAAGTGTGAGTGCTGAGACTGCGAACGTCCAGCTCCGCCACCCCGGGAGCATGAAAAGTGCTGGGTTCAGCAGCTGGGACGCTCCCAGCAGTCATCTTCACAACGTGGCCTCAGCCATTGGAGGCCAACTTCCACAGCCTTATTATACCGCATAGGGTCTTAAACTCAAAGATGACCAGAACAGAGCTCATCTGGCTCTTTTGCAACTGGGGACATAGCTAACCTTGACAGTGAGAGTGCGGAGTGATCCCTCATCGCTCCTGTTACAGACTTGCATGACATGCTTGAAAAATCATACAAGTTTGTATCTTTCATGTGCATGTAGCTATTAGTTACCTGGTCATAACTCAGTGAACAGAATCCAGTAACTCAGCAGATTAAAGGCTGTGTGGAATTAGATACCGGCAGGTAATTACAAGGAACTAACGTACGAGTGGTTTTTACTGCAGGTGGGGGGTTCTTCCGGTGAGCTGGAACAGCGAAGGTGATATTTGCATTGCGATGTTTAGGGGCATAAAATGAATGCAGAGGATCATCAAGGGGTGGGGACGGTCACAACTGATGTGGGAATATCTCCAAATCAGGTGAACTGTCCCCAATCTTCAGGGCTCTCTCAAAGCCACTCTAGGGTGAAGCAGTACCCCAAGACTCATTTTTTTGTTGCTGTTGTTGAAAGGCTAGTTAGCACTTCGAGAGTTTGGGGTTTTCTTTGGGATTTTCATGGAAATGATTCATATGCTAATATAAACTTGAATAAAATCAGTGATCGTATTTCAGTCAGAAGCGAATGAGCCAAAAAAAGAAAAGAAAGAGCCAAGGAAAAAGAAAGAAGAAAAAAAGAAACCCTGCGAAATAGAAACTGTGGCTACTAACTGTGGAAGTCCAGATGCTAAAGCCACTAAGAAGCCGACTGTGTGTTATTACTTCTGGGTAGTGACAACTCGTCTTTTGTTTCCAGAGATTTGAACAAAATACAATTAAAAAATCCTGCCAGTTATGGACCTGCCTACTACCTGCAAAAGAGGCAGAGGTGCGTGTTTCCTGGACGGTTTCCAGACCTCTCTTATCTCTCATCTCCAACACCTCTAACATCTCTAGTGTAGCATTTTGGCTACGAGGGTGCGCACCGACTAAACTGCCCTCAAGAGGACAGCTTTCCACAAAGAGAATCCCAGGTGAGGATTTACGCTTCCAGTCATGGAGTCCAAAAAGATTTATCCAGCGGATGCCTTGAAGTTGTCGAAATCAGTGTTGCCGCTCCTTCTCATCACTGACATAGCTATGAATCAGGAAAGGGGTGCTAATCCCGAAGTCCTCTGCTTGTGCGCCGCAGTGTCGCCTCTGAGCAGCATCGCTGTGCTCATTCATTTTCTTAATACTCTCGATTTTATGATGTTGCTACAACATCTAACCAGTGGGTTTCGACAAGGAAAATTCTCATCTGAAAACTGAGTCTGTGGGAACCACGAAAGTTTAACAAAGGATTATGAACTACGTTCTTGTCTGGACATAAGAACACGGTTTGGGGAATGGCTACTGCTGAAAATTGGAATCTTTGCAGGTCCTCTGTGTCTGTGTTCACCTCCATACATATATATGGCATACGACATATATATATATATGACATTCCGTCTCACTTCTCAGGAACCTGCCATCACAATTGCTTTCCATTCTTTGTTTGGGGTAGTGTGGACCTAAAACAATACTGTAAGGACTGTGTCATTCCATCAAGCACAAAAGGATGGTGGGAGCTGAGAAATGCATATAAAATATTGAAAACTGACTAAGTCATAAAAGATACACTGCGCTCAAGTTGTAGTGTCCACTGACAATGACTTCTGTTTTTCACAGATAGCAAAAGAAGCAGAAAAACAAACACAATCAAAGAGAACTTTCCCAATGAGTGGTGTTCCACCAGCGACCGAGGGTGCTCTGGTAGAGGTAGAGTGATGGGCGGTGGGGCTGCAGACGGGGAGCACCCACTACAACAAATGGGCGTCGATGCGCAGCCAGCACAGTCCCTGGCGAACGTAGCGGACGAGATTGGTCATGCTGCTGTGCTGAGTCAGGGGCCCCATCAGCGTGTCCAGGTCGCCAAAGAATTCTGAAAATCAGAGCAGACCTTGGTCAGGCCTTTGCATGCTGTCACGGCCCCTGACTGCTTAAGCTGCCTTTGGGCAGCACCACCGCCCTGTGGGCATCGGAAAACTTATCTGTTGTTCATTCATTCACTCATTCATCCAACAGAAATTTACAGAGTGCCTATGAAGCGACCAAAACTCTCTATTAAGCCCTATTATTCTCATCTGTAGTTAGTGCCCCAAACTCCACAGCATAAGTAATGTCTGTAAAGGTTATTGTGATTAATGAAACACACACTCCTTTACATCTGTTAATTCAGAGTCAGTTTTTTCAAATCGCTGTGTATTTTCTCAGACAGCAGATTCTAAAAGTACATTACAGTCCTGTGGAGGTTTGTGAGACGCACACAGATATTCACCACAAATATGCATATATTACTTATAAAAATACATTCGTATAAACATATATAATATTTATATATTGAAAACATACACAAAATTACACATCTAAAATAAAATGTATTTAAATATCATTGACATTATATATTGAATTAATATTTTTATATATTATAACTTTATATTTAGAAAGGGGTCCTTATACATAAAATGGTAGGGAGCCCTGGTCTATATGATAACAAGCAGTTTTTCATTCTCTGTGCTATTGCATTAAAAACATTCTCTTTTCCTCTTGTCTAAACGAACAGAGTTTACTGATTTTTCTTGGCTTGAGGCAGTCACAGCCACTGTAGCCATCAGCATCTCAGGCCAAACAAGTGTCTAGGAAGCATCTGATTTGGTGAGTCTTCTGCCTTTAGGGAAGGAAAATGACCTGTAAGTATCTGCCACATAACACGTCCCCCTGCCCCCTGGGACATGGATGGGAAGACTGCCTGGCGATTCCCCTCCAGATGACTTGGGGAAGGGGCAGCACTGGGGACACACTACTGACCAGAGTCTTAGACTGTCTGCTTTGGGGCGGGGTCGGGGGTACGCGGGAAAAACCATGTGAGCTCTAGAAAGTCCTAGGCTTCCCCTTTTCATGTCTGAACTGATCTGTCTGGTGCTGCGTTGTTCTTGGTTAGGAGAGAGCTCTCGGGCATCTTCTTCATTAGCTTCCCCTGGAGGAGGCAGCCTCAGCCACAAGGAAGTCACTCCTGTGCTGGCTGAGGGTGAGGGATCTTTGGGGCGGGGGCGGGGGAGGTGCTGGAGACGACCTTACAGCGAGCGGCTGGGATGCTCTCCTGCCTCCTTGGGAAGCAATTTCCTCACGTGGGTTCTGTGCGCCTGATTGCCCAGCAGATGGCATTTCACTAAACAGTGCATTTATTCTTCGTGTTATTTGTAACACATGGGCTCCTGCTCTACGTATCAACTTCATTTGATTATGTGATACTTTTTAACCTGTACTATGAAATAAAAGTGATTTCTGCCGATAAAAGAGTCAATTATTTTTGGCATCTAAACTACTTTCTTATGTAATACAATATTAAAGGAAATGTTAAAGGACCCAGTCACCGTGGAGTGAATGTAAGCCGCATGTGAGCTGGGATGTCCCCTGGGGAATTCTGTACAAAGCCCGCTATGGCATTCTTAACCTGGTACCCAGGTCACCATTTTAATAACTGCTTCAAGTAAGCAGCTGGAAAGGTAGGCAACAGGGCTTCTAGAACAAAGGCCAGAGGGCAGAATCAGCCCAATTGGCCCATTTATTTTTTTTAATTTAAGTAGAGTCAATTTACAATGTTGTGTTAATTTCTGGCGTACAGCATAGTGATTCAGTTATACATACATATACATACATGTATTCTTTTTCATATTCCTTTCCATTATAAGTTACCACAAGATATTGACTATAGTTCCCTGTACTACACAGTGGGGTCTTGCTGTTTATCTATTTGATATATAGTAATTTGTATCTGCAAATCCCAAACTCCCAATTTATCCTTCCGCTCCCCCCCAACCCCGGTAACCATAAGTTTGTTTTCTATGTCTCTGAGTCTGTTTGTTTTTATAAATAAGGTCATTTGTGGCCTTTTTTTTTTTTTAGATTCCACATATAAGTGATCCACTTGGCCCCTTTTAGCACCAGAATCTTCTGCAATAAGCCTCCTGCAGCTGCACAGGTGGGCAGACGTGGGGCAGGGGCGGCCAGCCTCAGCCATTTCCACTGCACAAGTGCATGGAGAAAGGAGCAAGTACCTGCTTGTCTCCAGTGGGAGGCGGAGTACCAAGCAAAAGGGAATCTCCTCTGTTTCCCCATTTCTATGTGGACAAGACAGATTTGGGAGGACTCTCAACCCTAAGCCTTTCAGAAATGATAAATGTGTGAAACTGAAGGCTGCAAACAGAAGACTCCAAACGAGGCCCTTCGCCGAGTCCACTGGACAGCCCCATGACATCACCAGCAGGATGCATCTTCCTTCTGCTGGTAGAGTGACCGAGTCATTTTGATTCATTCAATATCAGGCAGAGAATTTAACAATTCCTTGACACACTGTGCTGAGGACAAGATTAGCGCCATCTCACTCCAACATCCCCACGGCCGCTACATTACTGCTTCTGGAAAGTTCTGTGGTTAATTAGAAGGAATTACTTTAACAGATTTTGAAAATGGATGCAATTATGAAGGAAATCCATAAATATTGAATTACCCTCAAGATACCAATACAAAATGAGACAGAGAAGGGCGGAGGCAGACAAGGTAGGCAAGTCTTAAGATGCCGATGCCTTCATTAGCAATTTGAGAACCTTTGGATCAGCCTGGTTGTCTGGGCCAGTTGTCTTTGGATTTCTAGAAGCCTTGGAAAGTGGACAAGTTAAAGATTGCCCATTGCTCAGGTAACTGAGGACAGGCGCTCACTGAAGGTGTCTGAGGACGCACTGCTAGTCTTGCTCTCTAGGCGGGCAGTGTAGCCTATTGGGATCAGTTCAGACTCTCGAATCGGACAGCACTAGATTCAGCTCCTGCTTCCAACATTATGAGCTGTGATGTCATGAGTGAATTTCCTAAGCCTCAGTTTCTACATCTAGGAAATGCGGCTAAATGAGGCAACAAATGATAAAACAAATAGTACAGGGCGTGGCATATATAAATTGCTGCGTGAACACACATAACCAATACATGCAAATAGCCCCAGGACTCAGTGAAGTTTATAGCTGGGTCAAGGGTTGAAGTCCCAAATTATGGCATATGCATTGATGGCCACAGAATCTTTGAGTTATTTAGATACAGCACAATATGAAGTAAGGAAAGAGAAATAAATATTTGTAGGATTTCAACCTTGCACCTGATATTTTATGCTGGGTGCTTTATACATACTATTTTATTCACTTCATCTCTATCACCCTTTGGGGCAGTTTCATCGTCATCATATTATTTTATCCATCATAGAAATGGAAGCTGGCAGGTAAGTAGCTCAGAGATTTAAGTAACTTGTCTGTGGTCACCCCGCCAGTGCTGGACAGGATTCTAATTAAATGATTAGGCTTCAAATTCTGCGCCCTTCCTCCTTCTGAGGGACTGTTTCCCCACCCACTTGGTGACGCCGCAGTAGCGGTGCAGGAAGTCTAGTCCTCATTCCGTGATCAGGCACTGGTGCAGCAGCTTTTCAGAGAGAGGAGGAGCAGGCCAGGCCCTGGGGCCAGAGTGGGAAGGAAAGGAGTACTCCCTGAGCTGTGAGGACCCTGGGGTTTGGGAGAAGAGCTGGGCCAGGGAGCCCAGGAAGTGCTTTTTGGTGGAACCCATGGGAACTTCCATCTGCATCATTGTGGCCTGCTGTCCCAGCCTGATTCCCAGAAAGCCCGGTCACTGCTTGGGACCCAAGCCCACTCCACACAATTTGCACCACATCATGTCCCAGCAGGAGCCACAGGATGATGCATGATGCTAATGCCTGCCTGTTTCCACCAGATGTTTCTACTGCTCTAAACCGCCGGCCCCTTCTTTGCAGTCTGATTCTGTAAGACCCATATCTGTCCCCGCCTTGACTAGAGTGGGTCTGTCGCTGACTGCTGGGCTAGAATCAGCGAAGTCAGGGGAACGGCGAGGGTAAAAGTATGGTTTATTTGAACTTCCAACCTTCACTGGGATAGTGAGGCTTCTGGGTGACCCTGTGCGACAGTTAGTGTCATAGATGGCAGCAGAAGTAGCCAAGGACCATCGACTCACTCTCTGGTAAAGCAGGGTCCCTCTTGTATTTGTTCTGTAGCAAATGTCATGCGTTCCCATGAGCAGGACCCCGATCCTTCATCCCAGGGGTAGTGTGTGAAAAGCCCTGGCTGAGGCTTGGTCCTGGCTTCTGAATGCCTGCCACGGTACCACGCACTCACTGGCGCTGACGATTATAATGAACGTAGAGGGCCTTCATTCCACCTCCCCTCTCCAAAAAAAAAAGAAAAAAAGCCAATAGTGTCTTAACTAATTTGCAAATCATTCTTTTTTGGTTTGCTCTGTTTCTCTGTGTTGATCCTTACCATTGAGTGAAAATCTGAAACAGACATTTATCAACACATCATAGTTCAGATTACTTGAAGCTCAAAAGGAGAACTCCATCCCAGGCCTTTTTCACTCTCTCAGCAAAAACCGGTCACTGTGTCAGCCCTGAGCTAAGCCCCTCTGCGCCGATCTAGCCCTGCAAATCAGACAGACAGAGAGAAGGCCCCTGCGGAAAGCTCAAGGCCCTTGAAACAAGTTGACTCCACCACGGCCTGTGAGCAACGAGCAGAGCAGACGCGCGTACCTTTGTTCTCTCTTGTCAGTTTGTCGGCCATGTCCCAGTGCTCGTAGCCCCGTAAGACGTTGCTAGTGATGTTGACGTGGCTGGCGGCCATGTGGTGAATGCGCTGGGGGATGGTGACCGGGCCGTTGTTACAGTTCCCCATGGCGTTGATGGGAGAGACGTTGTTGAGAGACACCGGGGACGGGGTGTTCCTGGGGAATGGGAAGAGACAGGCCTTGTTAGGATGGTCGGCAAGAGTGACAGTGCTGCTGTAGGCCTCCCTCGTCACACCGGGACCTCATGCGGACACGATTTGCCACAGTGAGGTTGAGCACAGTGAATGTACGTGAAGCCCGAGTGCAGTGGAGCCAGCGTTCGCATCCCTCTGACTCTTCTCAGAGGAACTTCCACAGCTTTTGCCAACACAGTAGCTTTCTCCAGAGGCCCCGGCATAGAGAGAGCTTATCATCACCCCATTCCTGCCTCATCAGACCAACCCACACAGGGCTACGGTGCCAGGCTGTGAATGAGCCATCCTTCTCCTTTCCTAACTTTAAACACTGAAGTCTGACTGTCTTTGGCAACCATGGGTGACTCCATGCATGTTGCTACTTTGTTTTAAAATACCAGAGAGAGCTGGGTGAATCTTCCTCTGGCATTAATTCTACCCACAAACATAGCTCTTCCTCTGAATACATATAGCAAGTCTTCTGATGTTGCAGAGGAAGAATCAGCTCAGAGCTACGATTTCTCCACCTGCTGCCAGAATGGATATTGGCAGTTAGAAAGGCTTGATGTGCGATATTGGTCTATTATCAAAGCATTTTGTGGAAACCACGATGACACTTTGCTCCAAATACAGTTGTCACAATAAGCAAAGTGCAATTCTTAAAAGCCCCCCAAGGAGCACTATTAGGGAAGCTGGAGAAAGATTCTGAATACCTCTTTAGGTTCTTTAAGACGTGCTACGGAATGGCTGTTAATTGCTGACAGTTCACCCGCACACTGCTTTGTAAAAAGAAGTCTTCGGAGTCCTACTTGGGGCAGTACCAATGTCTGGAGGTAGATTTTTGTTTCATTCTTTAAAATCAGCAGGAACTCGCCTGCTGGCTGCACATCGCGTAGAGGGCCTGGACTGAGGTCAGGGACAGTCCCAGAGTCATGGGTGGCTGCCTGTGCCCGCGAGCAAGGTCCATCCACACCCTCGGCCTCCTGTTCTCCTTCAGCCAGGCTTTGAACGATTGCCCAGGCAGATGCACCACTTTCTTATGATTGAACATTTTGGGGGAGTAAAAGAAATTGGGGGAAAGCTGTGTCTGGGGCTGAGCCTGCGTGCTTCCTCCTCCTTCCTCCGAACATATCCTGCACATCATCAGGAACCCTCTTCCACTCCCCCGACTTGACTGGCTGCCTGTTGGCAACTACGTTTCCAGGGTGGCTGTATTCCTCAAAGTCAAGCCCTGCCCGTAGGGCGGCCGTGCACCCCGCCAGGCTGCACACACCCAGGACTGGAGGGACTGGCGATCACCACGTACCAAAATGCAGAAGGGGGGCTGACTCAGTCCGGGAGCAAGTCAATTGATACACTCGCCCGAGACTCACACAGGCTGTGCTTACAGCCATGGGAGAGCTCTGGTCCATCCTGCGAACAGAATGTGTCTTCTGGTATGTTCTGCTGTAAGGGGGAAAGCCGTTCCCCACACTTGTTCTGCACTTGTCTGGTGTAAGACGGTGGGAAGATTTTCCTGCACTAACGTTAGAGATGTTTTGATAGTTCTTGATGGAAAGATTTATTTTCAAGGTGGGGTGGGGTCAGGGGGATAGCTAAGCTCAAGGATCTGGGCACAGAAGGCTTAGTTATGACCAAAAAAAAAAAAAAAAAGCAGTGAATGCTGGATTCCTTTGTCATGGCAGGTTGCAAATGCTGTTTTCTAGTCTTTCCCCAAGTGATGGTCACTAACCCTTAAACGTCAGTTTACGGCAAGAAAGGAGCATGTCCTCATCTGAAATCGCTAGAGAAAACTGCAAAGGTGTCAGTGTCACAGACATCGAGAGGGGGGCTGTGTGGCGCTGGGAAAGAAGTTCTGGAATGGCAGGGGCCGGGACTCTAACTCGGCCTTGCCGTCCAACTGCCGTGAGCTCCCCAGCACACCCTGCCCCTCGCCGGGCCCGGCCTGGCCTGCAACAAAAGGCTGGATTCGGTGATTTCCAATCATGTCCAGAAGTCACAAGGGGAAGCAAGTCACCTCTGGTTACCTCGTATATTCTGAAAAGGCCTTTCAGTTGATGACACCGGAGTGCTATTGAGGGGCTTTCTCTCCCGTCCACTCCGCTTTCTGCTAAATAGTCGGTGGCGGAGGCAAGGAGAGCAAGGGCACGGGTCCGCGTGCGGCCGCGACCGCCCTCCCGGCAGGCTCTGCGAGCTGCCTTTTCTTGGAGCACATCTGCACACCGCATCGCACCGATGAAGTAAACAAATCATTAAATAAACAGATCAAAAGCTGCCGACGATGCTGGGCCCCTGGCTAACAGAGGGCTGCTGCGGCGCCCATCCCGGTGTGCCTCCAGCCCCGCGCGGTTCTCCGCGCGGCTTGGGCCTCACTGTTCTCCTCTTCTGTGGGCCTGCTTGTAGATCGTGTCCTTTTCTTAACACGTCCGTGGCATGTGGCCACGAGTGCGCACACAGCAGCGAACGCCTCACACCACTTCCCGCACGAGCACCCTTGGCCCCCACCACCCTCCCTCGCCTCCTGGCCGCACTCGCCCCCTGCTGTTCCTGGGACCGGCTAGGCGTGCCCCCGTTGGGGGGTGGTCGCTGTCCCTGTGCTTGGAATGAACTTCCCCCAAGTATCTGCATGGCTTGCTCCCCCATGTCCTTCCCTAATGTCCCCATTCAAGATCTCCCTCCCCCGTGCCCACCAGCCCTTTCTATGCCCTTTCCTTGCTGATTTCTGCTGTGACATTTGTCTTCTAGCATATGCACTTTTTTTTTTTCCACTTTCTCCTTCAACAAGAACGTGTCACTGAGGAGGGCAGGGGTCCTTGTCTACTTCATCCGGTGCCACTCCCAGCACCGAGAACAGCGCCTGGTGCACATGCTACATACTTAATGAATGCCAGTTACATACATGAATAGCCTGCCCTCCAGCTACTCTTCTGTTATTACTCAGTATCCATTACTTATGCGGTGCTCGGGAGAGGGAAGACGAACAACGCAGAGCACAAGGATAGGGAATACGTTTATAAGGTGCCTGGCAGAGTGTCTCATACACAGCAGGAGCACGATAAATGTTTGGTAAATAAAAGAATGAACCAGGTTGGGAGGGGGGTAGAAATAGCTCAGTGGTGGAGCACATGCTTAGCATGTACAAGGTCCTTGGTTCAATCCCCAACACCTCCATTAAAAAATTAACAAACAAAAGAATGAACGGCCCCTATTGAAAAGAGCAAACAGTCTACCAGGGGAGCAGAATCCATTAATTTTTGGGATTCTACGTTAAGTGCCAAAAGTGAAGTATAGACCAAGAGCTCTGGGAGTTCTAGGGGCAAGATCACCTATGTTTTCTAACTCAAAGAGGGAGCAATGACAACAAAATATGCCAGTGGCAGCAGCCACTATTTGTTAAAGTCACTGTACGCCAAACACAGTGCTCTGGGCTCCACCGATATTATCTGTAAGCCTCGGGACAACTCCGCGGGGGAGTTTCTGCCACCGCTGTTTCACAGGCGGCAAAACAGCTCAGAGAAATTCAGCTCCCTTTTGAGGGCCACATAGCAAATTGGTCAAAGAGCCAGGATTTGAAAGCAGGTCTGTTTTCCTCCAAAGTCTATTTTCCTTCCATTCCACCAAGTTACCTCGAAGTCCTACCCTCGTTCCACTAAAGGTTTCACTTGACATGGATGCCCACCCCGACCCAGCCTTGAGTCCACATTGGCCTGTTTCCACTGCTCTCCCCAGGCACATCCCACGTTCACACCGGCACAGCCGTCCCTAAGCTTGGGAAGAACTTTTGCCTGATGGGGATGTTCCCTCCAGTGACCACCGCTCTCCTCATGATCCTTTTACTGGCCAGCGTCCCAAACAAGCAGTTAGCCCTTCCCTTCCAGCCCTTTCAATATGGCGTCCGCAGCCACCTGTCCACTGAAACAGCTCTTCTAAAGGCTTCAAATGGCCTTCTTTCCTCCTTCCACAGCCTTCCTGGCCGTCTTTCTTTTTATTCTCTCTGGGTGACATCTGAGATTGCTGCCCAGCCGTTTTAAACGCTCCGCCACGTGGTTTCCATGACTCTCTACAGGGGCCGGTGAGCTACAAATGGTCGGAAAAGATGAACATTTGCAATCACTTGGATGAGAGGGAACACTAACTTTGAACCCCAATTAAGAAAAATGTTCTTTTTTCAAATTTCCATTCTTCTCCTTAGTAGACTTGTATTATAAAACTTGTACTTAACTGTTATCATATTCTGAATTTCATCAGTAAGATTTTCGTGGAAACTTGTTTCCTCCTTTATTCTTTTTACATAATACCCTCGGTTTTGTCTCTTGGCCGGCAAAACCCCAAAATGGACTATCCGGTCCTTAACAGAAAAGGTTTGCCAACCCCTGCTCTTTGCCAAGCAGCTCCCACGATCAGGGTCAGGGGACGCTGCTTCTGGATGGCATCGTGGATGAGATGACATCCCTGTGTGGGCTCGGCTGCCCTCATTCCCTGGGAGAAGCGGACTCTAGTCTTGCTGGCAGAGAAACCCCCCCGGCCACCCAGGGAGGCCTGGGCTCTCATTCCCTTGGGCTTCCACAGAACCTTGTCCGTACATGTCACCTCCCTCTGCCGGACGGCACGCTTCTGGAGCGCAGGGATCGCATGAAATTCAGCTGGGTCCCTGGCCTCTCGTGTGGAAATACACCCGAAGTGTTTGCTGAATGAACAGGATGTAACCCCTGGGTGACCGTTTTGAGTTGTCTCATTCAAAACCTCCCTGGCTTACCAAAGAGAGTGTGCTTTCTTCAGACAGAAGCTGCTTTAAAAATCATTTTTCAGGAGGCTTTTCATGTGGCTTCACAAGCTTAGAATGTGTTTGAGTTCTGTCATTTTGGAATTTAAAAAAAATTTTTTTGCCCAATGATCCTTTAATGGCTGCTTACCTGAACTTGCCCTTGCTTTACTTTGTGCTCAGAGAAAATAGCTTTCTCTGGGCCTTTCAGTAGTTATTTTTATTTTCAGAACTTCCAGAGAGAAGCGTTCTTTTGCTTTTGTTCATCAATATAAGAGTAAGACCTAATTCAATCATTTCAACAGTACGGTACTTCCTTTCAATAAGGTAATTGAGTTAATGTATAGTTTTTAACGGATCTGTTCCCTCACTCTGAATGTTTTTATGATCTCCAAGTAGAGTTCACAGTCCCACTGCTTTGGAGATATTTATAAAGCGGCAAAGGAGATTATGTCACTGTTGAAGAAACTGTTTTGATCGGAGACAGAAGAATTTTGAAACGATGAAAAATGGAGAAAGCAGCTCTTTGCGAAAGGCTGTGTTCACGGTCATCTCATTTCCCTTCCCACTACTGGTGGCAAGGGGCGGTGAGGGAGGTACTGGAATCAGAGGAGACACTGACGCTCCAGCACAGACGCGCAGCACACAGCCAGGGCTGAGACAGGACTGGGAGTCAAAACTACCCTCTTAAAAGGAACATCTCTTCAGATGAGCCTCAAATGTCATCGGGCCCAGCCCTTTCATTGTAGAGATAGAGGAACAAACCCAGAGAGAAGAAGGGGCTCTTAGCTTTCTTGGGGAGCTAAGGGCAGCCTTGGGACCAGGTCAGTGGTTTCCCGGCTCCCATCCAACTGCTGGAGGGCAGAGCTGCCCTGAGCAGATACAGCTCTAAGGACAGCCGCAGGGTGGGTGAGTTCACAGAGCCTCAGGTCAGCATTATGCTGGATGCTTTTATATTTTAGGCCAGGGTATTTTATTTATTCATTTATTCATTTATTTTTCGTTGAAGTATAGTTGATTTACAATGTTTCATGTACATAGCAAAGTGATTCAATAATATATGTGTGTGTATATATATATATCATTTTTCAGATTCTTTTCCATTATAGGTTATTACAAGATATTGAATATAGTTCCCTGTGCTGTATGTAAGTCCTTGTTGTTTATCTCTTATCTCTTGTTAAGCTTGAACTCCTAATTTATCCCTCCCCCTGCCCTTCCCCCTTTGGTAACCATAGTTTGTTTTCTATGTCTGTGAGTCTATTTCTGGCTTGTAAATAAGTTCATTTGTGTCATTTTTTTAGATTCCACATGTAAGTGATATCATATGGTATTTGTCTTTCTCTGTCTGACTTACTTCACTTAGTATGATCATCGCTAGGTCCATACATGTTGCTGCAAATGGCATTATTTCATTCGTTTTTATGGCTGAGTTAGGTCAGGGTATTTCAGTATTAATATAAAAATCATCATGAAGGCTGAGATAATTGGCTGACTAAGTGCCTTCACATTTTCAGCCCTATTATGCCTTTGGTTTTATTAAACAGCACTTACCACATATCAATGAATATTTCATGGGTCTTTCATTACTGAGTGAATCATGGAAAAATCACTGCAGTGGAGGTAACTTTACCCCGCCTCCCTGAAATGGCATGGTGCTTGCCATCTCATTAACAGATATTTTTATGGCCATCATTTGACTTAAAGATCAGATAGCTAAAGAAATTTGGAATTGCATCATGTTAAACTTTTCTGTCTTGCCATTAGCTGACACGTGACTAGACTTTTGTGTGCTCCCAAATTACTATAGTCTCAGAATTGACCTTTGCTCCCGAGTTGTCAATACAAAATATTTGGGGGTCTATTCAATCACTGATTTTCATGAGAAAGCAATTTTCATAAGATACTTACTTTCCATTGCCTACCCATGGAGATGGTATCTGAGTGACTTTTGAAGCGTTTTGCTAAAAAAGAGAAAGAGAGAGGGAAATGAGGACATCTATTTTGTGTTTTATTAATTCAGAAACAGATGGAAGTGTGATTCCGAGTGCATTAATATTGATTGCAGCATTTCGGGATGCCTCCTGTTTCGTTAGCAGAGCTGGGATGTATGTGCACGTCAGCACACCACGACGCACACTCGATGAAAATAGCTGGTTAGGATAATTAGTGGGCTCCAATCAGGACCATGAAAGTCACTTGATGAAAGATCTTATATACTAAAAGGCCCAGTGAAATCAGACTCAGTTCTCCAAGAAGTGGTTTAATTATCCTCATCTGAAATTTATTCTGCAAAACAAGCTCTTCAGAGTACAGACAAGCTTTTCACCTTTAGTTCCAGTTGCAAACTTTTTCCCTGGGATGCAAGGTGAAATTCCAAGAACTTGCCAGGACCAAGCAGCACTTTGTGTGCGTGTGTGTGAATCACCTTGATTTGCTATTTTTACATGCAAATCCTCGTGACTGACAGTTTTCTCTGTTTAGCAGTGCAGCTGGCCCAGGGCTGCATTCTTTGCCCTCTGAAGGGCTGGTTTAAAGAATGGGCCTCCTCTGTTTTCGTGGCCATACACTTGTGGAGCACAGAAAAACCTGACATTCAGCACCGCCGCAGAAGGACAGCGATCGGCTCATTATAATAGCCTCACCAAGGCGGAGCCTCCAGTTTTGAAGCTCAAAGCCCAACACACTGCCAGAGGAGTGAGCTACTTAACACCTGCTCGGTATTTTGCGGTGTCCTGAAAACTACACAGGGCAGGCTGCAGGGGACTGATAATAGGGCTGTGGTCCTCAAAGTGAGACCACAAGACCAGCAGCATCCAGCAGCATCTGGGAGCTTGTTAGAAATCCCTATTCTTAGGACCTGCCCTGGACTGGCAGAATCCAGACACCTTTCCAGAGCACAGGTTGACCATAGGCACCCAGTCACAGGCGGCTTTGCATTTGACCCTGTTCACCTCCACCAGCACTGGTTTTATTCTGGACACCACATAATAGCAGAGCAGGGGAACTTGCTCTTTTTCCCAACCGAGTCAGTGTCCTCACACAGCTGAGCCCCATCCCTCCCTGGGTTCAGATGTTTGATGTAAGGTCAGGATTGGATTCATTTCAAACAACTGCTTTGGTGCAGTGCGGTCATGTGGTCTCATGCACTTAGCAAAATAATAATAGTAATAATAATAAGATTGTCCTTTTCTTTCAAGACCTGCCCAGCAGGAGCCTTGGGCATCCTGCATTCTAAATCATGCCCAGCATAGGCGGGCAGAAGCAGCAGAAGCCCCACAGACCCTCAAGCCAGTGACACCTGGTACAGTGGCCAGGCCTAGTGCCAGACTGTGGCTTGTGGTTTTCATCCAGCTCGTTCCTGCATTTTGGTATTGCATTGGTGGTTGAAATATCTTTTTGTGCTTGCAAATTCAAAACTTCAGCCCCCTAGATAATGGATTGGTTTATTTATTGTTTGTTTCTTTTGGTAGCCAAAGCACTCAGTTGTCTTAAAGTGCAACCACTGTACTCCAAGACTCTTCACGGCCAAAGGGCTCCCAAGGGTATGGATGTCCCCTCAGAGCCCAGGGTGGCAACAGTGACTTCTGTCCTGGCTGAGAAGTTTCTGGGCTGGCATCTCATTAAACAAGAGACTGAATACAGCCACAGCTGTGCATGATGGGGCAGAAGGCATCAGGCCCCTGACTGCCGCCAGGAGGCTGCCCAGGGCCGTCTGTTCAATCCAGAAAATCACCAGGGGACTGCACTATTATACCTTCTCTTCCTGGAATCAAATCAAACCTGAGCCCCAGAGGAGGCGGGGAGGGCCACGGCCGGCCAGGACGAGGGAGGTTAAGCCTTGGGCAGCAAGAACCTTGACATTTAATAACATGCCCACTGTGTCTCCTTGTGATTTAATCACTGGGGTCTATGCATTATCCAGAATAGGGGTCTATGCATTATCCAGAATAAGGATTACCTTAAAATACTCCATCAGGGATCTGGAGTACTTCATAGCATGGTCCTTCTTCAGTTTGAACATCCGCAGGTAGAGGAGCGATAAGCACCTGTAGCTGTGGGGATGCGGAAAGGACCACGTTAACGCCAGCGCTTAACGAAACCTACAGACTAGAATGTGCTGATTCACGGTTATTGAGGAACGTAAGTGAAAAAAGAAAAAAATTAAAAAGAAGGAGTAAGCATTAAAATTCCATCTTGATAAGGGTAAAAATGGGGAGAGTAAATGTTTAGTCAGTGGCTGAAGAAATCCATTAGTTAACCTTTAATAGGTTAATGGAAAACAAGAATATCGATCTGGGGTAAGCAGCCTAAGTTGAGTTTTCAAATCCTTCCGCGACCTCTCAGCTGCTTCCTGGTGGTCCATGACACTTACCAGAGGACTGCCAGCTTTTTGTCCCCATCCGAAGCCAGGGGGCTTGCAAAGTTCTTCAGCCTCATCGCATACCTTTGAAGAGAAAGGACAAGGTCTAGTGGCATCTGTCGGACCCTTCAGGAAGTCCCAAAGGCACTGGCATGCTCATCACCGGAATGCGCTCGCCCCACATTTGCTCTGGGCCGAAGGACTGAGAAGGGTATGTGGGCAAAAGCATGCTCTCCCAAAAACATGTACAAAATGATGACCACAAGAGTTCCACAACGGAAGCTATAGCTCTGGGCAACTGAGCGGAATCCGGAGCCCATGTCTGAGGGCAGGACTGTGGAGTTGCTGTGGGTTTGGCACGCGCAGAAATGCGGGAAAAGTACTGCTTCTAAGAACACTCTAGCTAAACAACATTATTGGCTTCCAATGAGGTGGACACAAATGTCAGTCTCAGTTGAGTTTTTGACAGATGAGGTAAATAACACAGCCGTGTCTGACGCGCGCGTGGGGAGGACTCAGGCACACCGTCGCGAGGGGCTTTTCTAATGGTTCAGGTGGGGAATGTTCCTCCAGGAAGTGGCTTTGTTTTTTTAAAAGGAAGGTCACTTTTACAGCATGTCAAGGTCTGAGTGCCCCTAATTTATGGTGCTTGTATATTATGTCTTTCCATTCTGTTTAATTGTTACTGTTCACACTGGGGTGATCAAAGGTTGAGTAGTTCCCAGTTTTTTTTCTTCGAGCTGAGCATATTCCATTCTGGGCATTTAGACTCTTGAAAATCAATTCATTGCATAAAATCAGGGTCTGAGCTTTAATGCAATTTCACAGGTTCTTGTGGTGGGATAAGTAACGGAGTTCAGTGTTGCAGAAGGAAGTTGAAGATGTGCAGGCAGCCTTAGATGAGTTCTGCTTTCTGAGAAGGCGGTGGAGAGTCCGCAGCCTCCCCAGAGCGCCAGCGCCCCCTGTCGCCCCGCGCTCCCTCTTACTGTGCCAGTTCCTTCCAGCGAACATTTTGCAACAAAAGAGCCTGGGCACTGGGTAGGGGTGTGTCCTGCTGCTGCCGTAGTAAGCAGGAGGATTTGTATTACGTCACAAACCTGTCTGCGGCGGTTAGGTCGCTGAAATGTCAAGTCATGGGGATGCCTCGCTTGCTTTCACAAATACATGTCTACCGCAGAGGCCCAAGGCTCAGAGCAACGATAATTACTTGGATGGAAAAGAATGGGGTGATCTCTCTGTAGCCAGCATACCATCAGGGAGAGAGTAATAAAAATCTCTTCTACATAAAATTATGCTACTAAGAACTATGCTCCTTTTACAGTCACCCTCTAATTGCAATCACTGTTGCTCCAGTGCTTTCAATGGACCAGAAGACTTAGATGCTTTAGCCCATTTTATTCCCAACTGAAATTTCTCTCTCCCCTAAAACTATACACACGTAGAGAAAATGTAAAAAATATACATATGTAGAGAGAGGACACACACAAGAGTGCACACGGCACTGGTGCAATCTGGGAAAAAAAACCTGATGAAATTTGAGTAAGGTGGACAGACTGTGACAAGCAGTGTCTGTGTCCCAGCTGTGGCCCTGGACCACAGCTTCGCTAGACGGTACCTGGGGGGAAATGGAGGGAAAGGTACACAGGGACTTTCTGTATCATTTCTTACAGCTGCAAGTGAATCTACAATTATCTCAAAATAAAGTTTAAAAATACTGACTTTAAAGTGAATGCCTGTAAATTCTCCATTGATTTTCACCAGGTTCCACTGAAACATACTCCTATGGGGAGTAGACAAACTATCACGTCATGGGAAAAAAAACTGTGCTTAGAGAAAAAGAAAAAAAATGTAAATAATTAATGGAAAAGAAGTGTTTTCCAATGGAAATAAATATTACTCAATGATTCACATTGCATTGTTACCAAAAATGAAATTGATTTTTCAAAAAAAAATTTAAGCTGTCATTGATTTTGCACATTTTTATTTAATTCTTTTTTTGGGGGGGGGAAGGAGTGGGTAATTAGGCTTAATTATTTATTTTTAATGGAGGCACTGGGGATTGAACCCAGGACCTCATACATGCTAAGCATGCGCTCTACCACTGAGCTACACCCTCCCTGCCTTGATATTTTGATTTTATATTTTGAGAGCATGTGTTTTCCTAAAAGAAAACAGGAAAACAATATACACAGGGAGGGAAAACACCCATAATTTCATCCCCAGTTACAGTCATGAGCTCATTTCCCTTCTAGATCGGTCCACATGCTTTTCATGCTCAGAAACGTAGAGTGTATATAAGTCTGTGGCTTGCTTCTACTTTCACATCATATTATAAACATTTTTGTGCAGCTTCATAGTTTCCATTACTGTTGCATTTCAATGGCTGCAAAGTCTGTTGAGTGCACTACGATGCAATGAATTACCCTTCTATTATTGATTATTTGGTTTGCTTCTAATTGGGTGCTATGATATATGCTAAGCTGAACACTGTACAGATAACTCGTTCTACTCTTGGAATTATTTTCTCCAGTACAGGAAATTCAAATTTCTGGAAGTTGAATTACTGGTTGAAAAGATATGAATGCTCACTGGTGTAGGTTTTCCTACATGATGCCAAACTGCCATCAGTTCCCACTCCCATCAGCCAGCGAGGAAGAGGCCCAGGTCGCCATGACTGTGCACGCGTGCTCATGCTAGGTAGTAACGTTTTCACATTATCTTGTCAATTTAAAAAGTGTCTTTCTTTAATTTGCATTTGAGGATGAATAGAAGGCATGGCTTTCCTCCATGTTTTGTTTATTAATGGTCCCCCTCTTTTTTGCATCCTTACAATTTTTGCCAGGAATTTCATCTTGTGCATCTTTGAAAATTGCAGGCAGCCTCGAATAGACACGGAGAAATCAATTTCCCTTTAAAAGCTACAAACGGCGGTGGCGGCTTTCACAGGGCATAAAGTAAGTCTGAGGGACACCTCGCACTTTTCTCAGAGCAGCAAAAAGCCAAAGATGGCTGCCTGGCCTGGCAAGGAAGGCTGGCGCTCTCCTCATAATCTCCCCACTTTTGTGGCTTTAACTAAATCTTCTGATTCTGTCTAAGCACAGTTTTTTTTTTCCTTCTTCTTTATAATAGTTCTCCTTCTTTTGGACTTTTCGAATGCTTTCCTGGGAAAATATGCATGCTAAATGTGTCCAATGTTTGTCCGAAGGTTTAGGTACAAGCGTCCTCAGATTTGTAAAGTTTATTGCAGATGGGAGGACACACAAAAACCAGGCCTGGCATCATCGATCCACTGAGCCAGAGGTGGCTGGGACATAAGGGCCCAGCAGGTGAAGGCGGCATCAGAAGCAATTATTTAGTCCATCCAGCGAATGATGGTGCTTATCCACTATTCAGAGGTGGATTACAGTATTTTACAAACATCTGCAAATTACTAGAAAACACTAGAATGGATATCATTTTTTCTCTTTCTCTCATCTCTGCCCTGCCCGCTGTTACCACTTTGACTGCCTCCCTCAAATTCCAGATGCGTGAAAAGTGGACTCCACACCTGCGGCTGTAAAAGCTGACTTTGTGTTGGAATAGTGCCCCTCCCTTTTTAATAACTGAGGCAGAGATTCTTAGAAAACATAGTTTATAACAGAAATCCCAACAGCGCTGCTATTTTTGAAGGATAAAACTGCGCTTGGACAAGACAAGTGTTGGGGCCATACAGGGAAGGCACGGTGCTTTAATTCCACCCACCGCCTTTCCAGCTTCATTTTATGAATATCGAAAAGTATCACACTCACATTATAACTTCTGAAGGGGCTAACTTCCAAAAGCAGTGTCCAATCAATTATAAATTTTCCATGACAATTAATCAAATGGCAAGAGCTAATATGATGACTTCTAAGAAGAGGCGGCCTTGGACCAATCATTACTACATGGAAATGATATTTTCGAAAACCACAGCAGCTTGTAATTTGGACCGGGAAGAGCGTGGGCAGAAGGCTGCAGGGCGCACTGACCTGAGGAGCTCCACGGTCTCAGAGTACATGGTATAGGGAGACTTCGCTTCCAGGGGGTCGCGCTCCATGGCATTGCCACATTCGGTGAAGGACAGGGCTGCGTCGGCATAATTCACGGCTTTGCCAAATTTCTCGAACTGAAACAGGAAGGAGACTCATCAACACGCTCGCTCCTCTTCTCTCCTTCACCTAAAGGGCTGGTTCTCAACCCAGGGCAATTTCACACCCCGCCCCCGGGGAATCTTCGGCAATGTCTGGAGACGTTTTTGGTTGTCGCCACTAGGGACAGGGGGCATCTGGTGGGCAGAGGCCAGAGATGCTGCTAAACATCCCCCAATGCACAGGATGGCTCCCACCACGGAGAACTGCCCAGTCCAACAGTGCCAAGGTAGAGACATGGGGGGGTATATAATTCAATACAATTATGAATTTGTATTGACAAGGATGCAACCGATTTAAGGTTCTATTGTCGTGACACTGAGGCTGGCCGAGAAGAGAGACCTGCAGCCAAGGAACCGTGTCTGGGTGGTACGACTGTTATCTTTTTGGTGGAGCAGAATCCTGATCACTGCCTCGACTAGTTTCTACGACTACATTGACGAGACTGGTCATCGTCCTGTCCTCCAGACAGAGCTTTCAACGAAGCTCTGTTTTTTATAAGCCTCCTGGACCACTAATACACCCAGTCCTTGCTTGGAACCCTTGGTGAGCACATGAACCCCACGGCCAGGAGAAAAGCACCCAGCTAACGCTATTGTCATGGAAACCGGCAAGCTGCAGCGTGACTGTTGACAATGATCACATCACTTTCATTGTAAATGATGGTCTGAAGCAGTGTGTCAAAAAGCCCCAAAATATAGCACTACTAAATATTTTAGTTTAGTAAAATTTTACTGCAAGAGGTTTTAGCACTGATAATGGTCCCGATTAAACTGACTTTTTTTTTTATGTGTAATGAATATTATATATGACACTTTTATAGTGAGGATTTTATAACAGTATTTAACATTATCAGTTTTTGATAGCTAGACGTAAGAATTCCACTAATACAGAATTTTACGGGAAAGAACCAATATAATGCAGATTTAGCTGTTTTAATTTTCGTGTATACCTTTTATCAAAATATTTTCTACGCAACTGTGAAGGCTTCAATTCTCAAAATGGTAGAGTAGCTGTCTCTAGCCAAGGATTAAGTACAACTATAAAATGATGAGTTACAGGTCCTGCAGAATTGCTTGTGGTAAATGACTCTCTTTACAATAAATGTTCCCCGGCTTTTATGTACTGCAGGAGTTCTGTGGTTTCCTTTCTGTAAGCTGTTGTGGAAAAAATATCGGTTTCACCCAAATTCAAAGTGATTTTATGAAAACCTACGTGTATATATGGAAATTCTCTCCTTCTCTTGCCTTACAAGATAATTTCCTTCGGGCATGCTGCTCTGAATGGCTCTCCCATGTGGAAATTAAGCTTTATTTCCTGATTTTTGAAAGTGACTTTTCATTCACAAACCCAGAGCTGGAAGGACCCTTAAAGATCACCTGGCTCAAATTTCTTTTCCCTGAGTCTGTTTCCGCGTTCATAAACTGAGGGGCTTAAACTCCAAGGGAGCTTCCAGCTCTCACATAGACATAAGCCCAGCCAAAGGCCTCTTCCTCTAAATGAGAGTTTCTCAACCTTTTCTTCATTATCACCCCTACCCCCACCACTGAGGTAGATTTTTAGATATTTTTTTCACACCCCATTGAAACTTTAATACTAACGATTATCTCCTGATGTGCTGTGACCCTGTGGAGGGTCACGCATCGTTGCAATATCTGAAATTTGTTTCACCCGCCAAAACCAAATTTTGCCCCAATGGGGGCAAAATCTCCCCAAATGGAAAATGCATTGTCTAAGCGGATTAGATCATCAGTGAATCTGGGGGACACAGGAACACAGCCCTGGAAGGTGGCAGGTGATGTCGAGTCTTAACCATCTGTGTGTATCTCTGTGGCTGATTTTTCTCAGTGCTCCTCCTGTCACCTACATGGTCTCACGCATGTGCCCTGGTCTCATCAGCTCATGCACCAGCAGGGCAAAGGCTGTGTTCTTTTGTGTTATCCCTGTGTCCCCTCGCCCTGATGGTGACAGCAGGCGGACTTCAGAGCCCTTCTGCACTGCTGCGGAGTCGAGGACGTCTTGAAGGCCTTTCAGATCTCTTGCTGCCCTTACAGTGGTCACAAGCACCGTCTTCCCAGCATCCCTAGCGGAGCTGGCTCCCAGTCTGCCTTGTCATTTTCGTCTGCAGGAGCAGGGACCATTCCCACCACGGAAAGGTCAGTTCCAGACAATAGCTGAACAATTTGGATGACAGCGGGAAACCAACAGAAAGGAGGGAAGTGGCAGATGCCAGGGCCATGGGCAGTGATGTTGGCCACATGCAAGTCATGGCGCAGAGACCGTGCTGGTCCTGCTTTACAGCCATCCCAGTGGCAAACAGCACCGGGCCGCTAAGTCCCGGCTGGACACAATGTGATGATGGAGAAGGTAATTTTTTTGAACCCAATGGAGGGGGACTGACAGCTCTAATTGTGCTGGGCTTTAGTCAAAGGCGAGGAGTTTAAATTTAGGGCCTTCTCTAAGGAAGTAGTTCTCGACCTTGGCTGCACTTGGGAATCACCGCTTTAACAGCCAGGCCTGGGTCCCAGTCTCAGAAATTCTGATTCCATTTCTCTAGGGGTGTGGCCTGGGCCTCAGGGCTATTTTAAAGCTCCCCAAGTGGTTGTAACACACGATGGAGACCCCTTGATAAGAGGATCAATCAAACAACTGCACGCGCTGGGCTTCTCCCTGGTCCAGGCAGCCAAAAGCCTTGGAGGCAGCGGGGCCGAGCATCGTGGGGAAGCCAGAGAACAGAGCTGCCTTTCTCTGGGCAGGGGCTGAGGCTGGCTGTGGGCCTCACTCTGGAACCAGGAAATCACATGCAGCAAGAAGCTGAGTGTTTTCTACAGACCTCGGTTTCCCCGAGCCCATTGTGGGGGCCACTTAACTGGCTCTCAGCCAGTTTGGGTTTATTGGAACCCAGGGGAGCTCCCACCTTCTCAAAGGCAGTGTCAAAAGTCATTTCAAAATCACCGGAAGGACAGAAGCAGGATAGACCACTGAGTTTCTGAAGCTGGAGCAACGGGAAGGGCGGGAAGACCAGGCCTGGCAGGGCGGTTCGGCGCCGAGGAGTCGGGGAGTTACAGCGCTGAGAAGGCACCGGCTCCCACCTCCCTGTGTCAGAGCAGCAACGCAAAGGCTCGAGACGCTTGTAGAGTGCCTTCTCTGTTTTCCATCGAAGCATAATACCGTCATGGGAGGGAAGTGAGGGGAGGAAGCAAACCTACCAGTGCGTCAGCTTTGTGCTTCAGCTTTTTAGCCTCTTGCATGTAATAATCAGCATTGTGAACCCTGAACAGACAAAACGAGCTCGATCAGAAACTGTCTCATCTTTTCATTAAAAGACTAAACGGTCAATATATTTTTTTGGCTATAAATCCATGCTTATACAATGCCTTGAAAAGGGGCAGATGAATGCTGTCAGGCATAAAATACCCGACCTGGAAATAATCCAGTAAATGACACCTGAAGTGCATCATGGCTCATTAGGATAAATGAAAACATCCTCCAACCCCGACCATTCCAGTTGCCCAAACAGATCCAACAGAGCCTGGCTGTGACCGTCTCTGCTGGCATGCCGCTCTACTACCTGAGGTCCCGGGTAAGAAAGGGGGACCGAGCAACCTAGGATCAGCACCTTCCTCTGGAGACAGTAACAGAGCTCCACAACTAAAGGGGACCGACGGTGGTTCCTGGCGGGGACACAGGTGTGTGGGCGGAGGAGGAATATATTTTTCAGGCTGTACGAGCTGCTGCTGAGGTCTTACTTTGGGTGACACGTGCATGGTGCGAGAACAGCCATTCTGCCCCCGCCCCCCGTTCACCACTCCCAAAACCAGTCCATGAGAATCTGGGGACAACATACGAGTCATCAAAAGTGAGCTTGGGTCTCCGGACACTGGTGGTGCTGCTGGACAGAAGGGGCAGGGCCGCCCAGGATGTCATCTCCAGGTGACTGCTATCCATGAGGCCAGTAGTGATGGTAGAGGTGATGGTGGAAATGGTAGTGGTAGTGGTTGTGGTAGTGGCCGTGGCAGTGGCTGTGGCAGTGGCTGTGACAGTGGCGGTGACAATGGCAGTAGCAGTGACAGTGGCAGTGGCAGTGGCAATAGCAGTGTTGGTGACAGTGACGGTGGCAGAGGCTGCCTTTCTTGGAGTGTCTCCCTCCTGGGAAAAAGGACAACAAAGAGCTTCCATTAGGTCCAGATTTTTAGAACATCTTTTCTTAGATGCTTTGCATGTCAAGCACGCTAGGAAAGAAGCCAAGAGAAAAGAAAACCATGCGCACAGCTTGAGGATGAAGAGGTGACCCTGCTGTATACTGTGGACTCTGCGAATCACCAGCTTTTGTTCTAGGACGGCACCAAACACCAAGCTTGTCTGGGGCTTTGATTCCACAGCCCCCTCACCCCGGTGAGACAGCCACTGGCAAAGGTCCAAACCCAGCAGGGGATGTGAGGAGAGGGGAGGAATGGGAAAGGGAGGGAAGCAGAGAGATTGATTGATTATCACCCTGGTGAGCATGTTTTGGAAAAGCGACCAGCCCAGAAACCGTCTCGAGGGTAAGAAAAGTCCTCTAGTCACTCTGCAAAATGCCAGATCTAGGGCAGCAAAATGCTAGCACACCAGTCAGTGCCCTGGGACAGAGACCGAGGCTGTCCTTCTGTTCATGTGACGCCTTGACTGGTTTCTGGCTAGGTGATGCCACGTGAGTGCCTCTTCATTTTGAAGTCCTGGGCTAGAGAAAGTTCATTTCGATCAGGTCAAAAATCAGAGGAGTTGGAGATTCCTGAGTTTCCCTCTGAACTGTCATTGCCATGGAAAGAATGGGATCCAGATGAATAAAGTCAGCGGTAGGGTGTGTCACAATGTGTGACACAGTATGTGTTAGGAGACCACCTGCTGCGCCAACACGGCTGACTCTGCCCTCCCCACCGGGCGACTTCGGGGTGCTCCTGGTTCTTCCACCTCTGTCTGCTTTTGCCGCAGTGCCTCTTCCCCCTGCTCTTCTGAGTGGGGATGTCCTTAAGGTCGGTACCCCACAACATCAATCCTCAGCACTCTTCTCTCTTGACCTTGACAGCACTGGCCCGTCCGCTGTGTGCTGGCACAGAATTGACAATAAGCAGGTAACTCCAGAAAGGAAACTTCCATCTTACCCTCTCTCCAACCCACCAGACCTGCAGTGCCCACTTCTGGAGAGTTCCACCAAGATGGTCCATGAGCAAATCAAACTGCTCTGAGACCAAACTGAGAGCCAAACCGGCGCCCACTTTCTGTGAATGGCAGGATGGTCTTCCCCGTCACCAAGGCTGGGTTTCTCTCCATCGGTCAGGGCATCGTGGTCACCCCTGGGCTGGGTGCACTGGAACCAATGTCCTCCCCACCTCGCCTTCCACCCGAGCTGCTCGGCTGTAAGCAGCCTTCTATATTGAAGTTCTGTAAATTGGTTCATTTCAAAACCTGATAATGCTCCTGAAACCTTTCTGAAAGCCACTGCTCTATTTCATCTCAAATTCCCTCTCCATTACGCTTATCCAAGCAATCACAAAGTCCTGTTCATCTGTCTTCTCAGTGTCTCTCAAATCTGTCCCCACCTCCTCTGACGCCTCAAAGTGCAGTCCCTCATGGCTTCGGACAGAGACAATTGGACAGCCTCCTGGCCAAACTCCCGACCTCTGAGCTCGCTTTTCCAGTCACCCTCCATCTGCTGCATGCTAGCCTGAGCTTCCTGAACCGAGCTTCCTGAACCAAGCTCCCTGAAGTTCATTGCCTTGCAGCCAAGTGCAAATCCAAGGCTGAGCTCCTTTGCTGGTGGGTAAGGCCCTCCGTGACCTGGCTTCAGCCTTCCTGCCTCCCTCCCATGGACCTGCCGCCAAACTGAACTCACCCCGCTTTCTTCACCTTCCTGGTTTGGTTCCTGCAAAGCCTTGGGGTTGAAAAATCCTCCTCTTTGTTACTTTTCTTCACCTTGTGATAATTTATTGCATTTAAAATTTTTTAAATGGAGGCAAAATACACGTAACATCCAATTTACCATCTCAACCACTTTTTTCTTCCAGTTTTATAGAGATATATCTGACATACAGTGTGGCGCTATTGTCTTTGTAATCAATCTGTCTTTTCTCTCTGGTTGCTAATTGTTCAGCAATTTTACTACAGTGTGTCTAGTTGTGACTGGTTGCAACCACCGCAACCGTTTGTAAATGTCCAGCTGAGCGCTATCAAGCACATTCACAGTGCCGTGCAAAGTCCAGAACTCTTCGCACTTGCAAAACTAAAACTCTGCACCCGTTAAATCATATGTCTCCATCCTCCTCCCCCGGGTCCCTGGCAATTCACCATTCTAGTTTCTGTTTTGGCAAATGTGACCACTCTAGGTACCACATGTAAGTGGAACCATGCACTCTTTGTCTGTTTGGGGCTGGCTAATTTTATTCAGCATAATGTCCTCAAGGTTCACCCAGGTTGGAGCACATCTCAGAATGTCCTTCCTTTTTAAGACTGAATAATATTCCACTGTGTGTACGGACCACGTTCTGTTTAACCACTTCTCTTCATTTCTAACCCCCTACTTATCTATCTCAATACTCTCAGCTCAACCCAGCTCAACAAATGCCTCCTCCTCAGGAAAACTGCCTTATGTCTATGGCCAGAAGTGCTTTCAACATTTTTGGTCCCTTTAGAGATCTGAAAGGTCTGTCTCAATCCCTCCCCTAAGACACTGATCACCAGCTGGTCTGTATTTGAGTTCCCTGAGTGCATGCGTCATTGCTCGCCTTAGATTCAGAGCCCTTCGAGCACTGGAACCATCTCTGATTGACGACATTACTCCCCTCTCCGGGACCTGCTGCCCCACAGCCCAGCACTATCAGTGATTTGCTGAAAGCATGCCTGCCTGTCTTTATCAAAACGGTCACTTGAAATATAAAAGTCAAATGTGAACATGTCTTATATTCATGAAAGTCTTATCTCTTCCACTTCATCCTGGACCTTCTGATTATCAAAAATTCTCTTCAAGAGCTCATTCACAACATTGTAAATCAACTAGACTTCAATTTTAAAAAAAGAGCTCATGGCAATCAGTGGGTTGAGAGACACATATCTAGAAATAGTTATGATGATATGGAGAAAACAGATTAAAGTTCATCATGGATTTTATTCAACCCAAACACATAAAAAACTCAGAACCTTCTGAACTCCTAAGCCAGCTCCATGTTTCTATTGCCAAAGCCAGATGGCCCAGACCAAACAGTGGAGCCCAAGAGAGTGACACTTGTCTCTATGGCCAAGATGTGTGACAAGAACCCTGAAACACCATGTCCACCACACGCATGGCATTGTGGACAGTCCAGGCACTTCTGACTGGAAATGGTTCACTCATCCATCCATTGAGTCAATAGACGAGATTTCATGCATGGAATAGAGAAGACTCTAAGAGCACAAAATTGGAAACATTTCTGGAGCTGGAAGAAGCTTCCTAGACCATCTAGTCAGATCTACACATTTCATGGACTTGCTGAGCTTTCATACTTTGCCCAAGGTCACAGAACAGATTTGGTGCAGTGTTAGCACCATGTGGCACGCAAGTCTCTAAAACTTCCACAAAGTCTCCCAGATTTCAAGCCATTAATAGAAACAAGTAATGGCCAAAGAAGAGGCAATGGGTACTCAGTCCTATCATGGGGAACCTGGGAATTTCCTTAAGAAGGATTATCCATTTTTATGTGCAAATGTATCCATCCTTACCAGGTTTCCCCAGCAGTTTTTAGCTCTTGTGGAAATGACTTTCCAGAGATGCTCCTTATCATTGCCATAAGAGCATCTGTATTAAGCACCTAACTATTTGTGACACTGTACTAGGCACTGTAGGAAGACAAGTGCCTAGATATGATGTATGCCCCCCAAAAGCTTGCAGTAAAAGAAAACATCAATTGGAGTTGGTAACATTAATTACATTCAGCATGATAAATGGGACTGATAGTGTCATTACTGTTTAGAAGAGATGGTTTAATTCCGAACATTATAAATCAGCGTCTTTAAATGTGAATGCAAATATAATGTGGGCACACGCACATACAAATTTCATATGGAAAACAACTTTATAACAGAGCAATTGCTTTATATCACCAATAAAATTGACTTAGATATGTATGTCATCTAGTCAGCTCAGAGGATGGAGGAGTATAGACTGTGGTCCTTAAAGCTCAGAGGCCTCACGGCCTCTCATAAGTGTTAAATGGGTGTTTTGGGCTCAGCGTCTACCAGGTTGGCACCAGCCATCTGAAAACTCATTGATCTTCTCTCGTTCGCTTTTTATAGCACACTTAAAGGGGGTTAGATGTATATGGATGCTGTATCCGCATATATCTGCTTTTACATGAAAAGGCAGATACATTTCCCATCAATGTTCACTAGCAACACTATCACTCATGGTTTCCACGGTTCATGTACCTATACCTGGGGCGCGGGTAAACAGACACTGTGTATGGATGTCAAAAGGGACACAGATTCTCAATTACCTATGCTACTCGAGTCGCAGTGCAGAAGAACCAAAGGACTGGATGATCCTTTAGTTGGGCTTAGAGAATCACAGTTGTGTGATTTTAGTAACAGATTCACCTTTTAAGTTCCATCCTTTAGAGTCACTATTGCAAAACACAGTTCACACCTGCTGAGCTAGGTGGTGAAACGTGTAACTTGGATTTCCAGCCCCAGTTCTGTGACCTGGGGCAATTCCGTCCATTTATTCTTTCATTCAGTCAATAATCGATGTCTCCCATGTGCCAGATGCTGTGGTCAGTATTAGGGAAGTGTCCCCCACCCCCAAGATACGAAATGATTGAACCAAAGGGTGTCCAAGGACCCGAATCTCTGCATAACTACCTGTTTGGAGAAGTGAGACTGGAATGAAAAATTCATCCTAAGTTAAAATCATCAAGATTGGAAGTACTGGACAGTCTGTGTATTTGTGTACACACACACACTTCTATTTCCCCTCTGCCCCTTCCTCCCCCACCCCGCGACACCCTCACGAGGTCACGTCCAGTTAGGTAAACTGGGTCCACTTGTTTCTCCCTGCCAATGATCATATCTCTTCCAAGATGCTTACATTTACAGATATCCCTTTGAAAGTTGCGCAGAATTTGCCTTCACTCCTCTTAGGTTTGGTCGAGGTGATCTGTCCAATCACCGGGATGCTTTTGTCTTGACCGAAGGGACCATTACTGCCGCTGACGTTCCTGCGGCGGGGAGGGTCCTCTGGCAGAGGGGAAAGTGGAGGAGGAAACAGCTTTTCTTCTTTTCTTCTATTTGCTCTCCTGGATGAATTATTTCTGGATAAACAAAGAAGACACGGTGTCATAAAATTTCGTCTCTCTTTATCCTGATTTTTCCCAGGATGCTGGCACTTTCAGCTAAAGTAATATACTGGCTGATGGCCCTTTGCCCGGGGTGAAGAGAATATATAAAAGCGCACAGAGGCACAGATACCTGTAGCGAGGTAGCCCTCCCTATAGATGGAGCTATAGATAAATGCAAACTCATATATCTAAGAGTAAACACAGGTCTTTGAAACAGAACTCCATGATAAATGTAAATGTCTGCTGGAGTGTTGCCCCAGTGTGATATTTGCAACCTTTCAAGATTACTGTTAATTAGATTTTTATGGAAAATCCAATGCAGACTCTAATCCTATCATTTTTTAGGCTGGTTCTTACTTATTTTGCCCTAGGACTTAACTGCCTGGTCACACAATAAACGGTACAATAAACAATTAGTGGAAGGGTATTTTCTTAAGAAAGATTATGCTTATACATTACACAGAAATTAAAAAATGCACTAAATACTTTGAGGACACATTGCAAATT
Source organism: Camelus bactrianus (assembly GCF_048773025.1). NCBI lineage: Eukaryota > Metazoa > Chordata > Mammalia > Artiodactyla > Camelidae > Camelus > Camelus bactrianus. The sequence continues at coordinate 113,110,831 of NC_133575.1, read as the reverse complement.
GTATGTTCGAAATGTTCTAACCCAACACCAAGGCGTAATGAGTCCTTGACCTTCAGGAGTTTTTTCAAAAATCCATTTGAAAAATATTTTGTCATTTTGCCACAAGACATCTGCAGTCCTGGGAGCGCTCCTGTGCTTTTAACCTGATGTATCTGCCCGTTAAATGGGCATCATTGAATAGACTGAGACTTCAAATAAAACAGGACAACTGAAAGCTTATGCTAGCTGCTTAACATGGTAATTGGGCCATGGATTTTTATTTTAGTTACTGTCTTTGACTAATCAATGAAGATTACTTGAATTTTAATCTTTTCTTGAAAACTAAGATTGCACTGTGCAGCCATTTGCTTTTCATGATTATTGACTACAATTTTCAATAGCAAATTAAGTCAACAAGAATTTATGTTTTCCTCTTGGTCAATTTCAGGCAGTGTCTTGAAATATAGATTTACAATCTCTCAAAGCAACAAATCAAAGACGAACAAGCACTCCAGTGGCTTGATTTCCTGAGATGATAGAGGTCACTGCAGTCCCCGAGTTCCGTGTCTGCACTGCTGCCCAGATCTGCCAATTGTAATCGGATGTGTCATCTTCTCCATCTTCCGTGGCATACATGTGGTCCTCTGTCCATTTGTGTCATACAGCCACATTTTCAGAAAATTAACTCTTTGGGCCCTTACCTCAATTAAATTAAATTAAAGTTCATTACAAATTATTTGCTGATGCGTTTTTCAAATGCTTTGGCATGAAGAACCATTGTAAGACAGTTGTGACGCCTGCTGAAAATCATGGTGCAAATAGGGAGCAGGATGCAAGCCCACGAGGAAGCTCCACAAACATCAGGCCACACTGAGCATGATCCCCACGGAGGAATCGGATCTGGGGGAGTTTATCGAGAGAGGTGTCGAGCCCTGCTGTGGCATCTCCAGGAATGCCTCCTCCTGTCCTCCCCCAGCTGCCTGAGCGGGTGGGGTGGGGGGCTGCCACGGGGAGAGCTGTTCCCTAGAGGCAGTCAGCTTGCCGTTGGCTGCTACTATTGCGCAAGGCCTTCCCATCTGCCATCGTACACAGTACATGACACACGGTACATGATACGCAGTGCGGTCCAGTGCGTATGACGGTGACCTGCAACCATGGGGCCTTTAATGACCTCCTGGGTGAAAGACACCAGGGAGCATTTTCTAGAGACCACCCTGTCACCACGATGGCTTCTTACTATGAGAACAGCTTTTGCTACCTTGGGCACCGCTTGTATAAGCCAGAGGAGGCCAGCAGGCAAAAGTCCCCCACTTAATGCCTCAGAGGCCCTTCTGATGGTTCCAGCTCCAAAGAAGAAGGCAGGAAGTCAGCAGGGCCTTTCTGGTGGACGGTGGGGAAGGCCAGCTGTCATGGTCTGGTGTGGCACTCTTTGCTAGGTTTAGAATATTCATTTAGAAAAGTGAATGTTGTCTCACAGACATTGCCAAAGCTTTAGTTTGAAGGGTCAACGAAGCACGAAGGAGCAGACAAGCTTGGGGAGAGGGCTCCCAGGAGATCTCCAAGAGGCCTGGCCTTGCTTCGTTGTCTCTCAGCCGCCGAGGTTTCCCCACAGACGGGGATTTGCCTGAGGAGCATCAGAAGCTGCTCAGCCCCCTCCTGGGTGATGAATGGGCTACTAGGTAAGCACTACTTTCCTAACTGCTACAAAAGCAGCAAGTCCGTAAAGGCCATGAGGTAAAACGCTATTTTATGAAAACAAATTTGAATGGTTAGACATTCACCTAAGACTTGATCATTTACCTTCCATGAAATGATAACAATGACAGATCACTGGGTCATTGAAGGGGCTCACAATGGGGACTGATGGTGTGGCAATGGCCCACAGCCCCGCTGGATTTTCCTTTTGCCCTCTGGTGGCCTGGCTTGAATAGATCAGAGCCAGGGAAACTGGGGAGGTACGGCCACCACAGAGATACCACTTCAGTCCTTCCTCCTTGGAAAGGAGGAGGGCCCTGGAGTGACTGTGTTTGACCACTAGGAAAGAAGCCTATTTCCCCACATGCCGGGCCCACCCTGGAAGAGTTTCTAGTTCTGAGAACTCCAACTACGGGAAGGTGGGAAGGGATGTTTCAGATCAAATTATACCAGGGAATACAGATGCGTGTCACAAAGAGCTAGGGGTCCTCAGGGAGAAGTCAGCCCAGAGCCAAATCTCCTTATTATTTCGAGCAGATCTAATGGTAATTGATCTCTTCCTACCTTTCATCTCAAAACAAGGATCCAAGCAAATGTAAGCTGATAACTTATTTCCGACACCTTATCTGTGGCAGATTGATGCCGTATCACTGATGTTAAATCGTAATCTGTGAAATCAATTGTTAGCAGCAGTTAGCCAGATTGCCTCTCTGCTCTGGGCTGCTAATAGGCTCCAAAACTGGTCTTTGATGGAAGTAATCTCTAATGTTGAATGAATTTATGACAATAATTATCCAGACGGAATGGTTCCAGTAGCTGACATGATTGTTAGTTAAGTGATATTTATAAGACAGAAGAGCCCCGTTACGATGCTTGGTAGAAACAGGGAGGGGCTTCTCTAGGGAAGGCGGGGGTCGTTTGAGCCAGGAGGGGAAAGTGTTCCATCAGCATCAGAACCAGAAGTTGCGCAGAAGGAGGTGATTTGGTGCAAGGGATCGGTGTCTCTTGATGCTGCCCCCTTTTAAATTCACTTACTTTCTTGTGCCCTTCACTCAGTGCTCAAGGTTCACTTTGGCCGATTTTGGTCATCAGTCTGAGTTGGAATAAAGAAATGTTGCTAAAAAGCTCACAGAGTCACCCCCAAATCTGGCAGCCTGTATTCTACCCTTTATCCCACCCTTGTTAGGCTGGTGGCCAGGGACAGCTATCAGGACTGGACTGAGTGACTCCTGTTTCTTACTGAACATTCCTGTAGGACAGGACCACCCCCACCAAAAGGGGTTCAGCTGGGAGTTCTTAAGAGTCCGAACAATCGAAGCATCCCAGAAAGCCTGAGCAAACTCACTCTTTAGCGCTGGGAGGCTTGTGGGGTGGAGCTGGTGAGATGCAAGGCGGAAGCAGGCAGATGGTGGCAGCCTCCTCCAGGCGCTGCTTCTTCTCAGGGATTTTCTCCGCAACTTCTGCTGGCTTTAACAGGAAAAACAAAATACACAGAGTTGGAAATCTATGGCCCATGCAGACATTTAAAAGCAACAAGCAAGGGAGACAGTTTGTTTCTACTTGAACTCCTAGGTTAGGTAGGGGAGTTAAAAGTGCCCTTTCAATCAGACGGAAAAGCAATCAGTCTTGCGTAGCCCAGCCCGACCAAGAAGCTGGCATCTGAGTGAGTGGAGCTGCGATGTGAGCCTCTGATTAAAGACTGGGCGGCAGATGAACGTCATACTGAAAGTAAAGAGAATCTATAATTTTCAGACACTCTTCTCAGGAACAACGCCCCCACAAATGAGCAGTTTAGAAACTAACACTGCAACTCTAACATGGCACAAACCCTGGACCAGCAGCGTGGGGATTTGGGGTAACGTGTAGAGGTGACTTACACGATCAAAAACGTGCAAGGAAACTGAGCATGTGCAAGGCACACCTTTGGACCTTCAGGCACTGGCGCTGAAGACCCAGCGCAGCCCACAGACAGCCACGGCTCGCGAGCACGTGGCAGGCCGCCGCCGCCAGCTCACCTTGTGCTTACGCTTGCCCTTGGGGGCGGGCTTCTCGGCCGCCGCGGCCGCGGTCTGCCGCTTGGGCTTGGAGGCTGGCTCCTTGTGGTCTGGCTTGGCTGGCGCTGCTGGGAGTGAGTTGTGGCCAGGCACTCGAGACAGTAGGTCAAGGTCAATCTTCACCCAGAGATTTTTCAGATTCTCATGCTCTCGGAGTGGAGACAGCAGCTCGGTTTGCATGACGGGGACGGGTGAAAAAGCCGGCTCCTCGTTAGTGATGGAGGGGTTGTTGCTGTTGCCGCTGCTGATTAAGGTGCTGAGGGTCAGGCTGGCCCCGCAGCTTTCCTTGGATTTGACAGGATTGCCCCCAGGAGCCACGCAAGGAGGCAGGACTTTGATCTGGAGGGTCTCTTCCTGATCTGTGTTGGAATCAGACGTAGATGAATCGGTTTCAATAAATTCCCGGGACTTCGGCACCGTCTTGCCAGGCCCTCGGTACTTCTTCTTCTCGACAGCCAAGGGGATGTTCGGCCTCGGTTCTTTCCTGGGGACCGGCTTGTGGGCAGTGGCTTTGCTGCGGCCTCTCGGGGGGTCAGGAAACTCCACACTTTCCTTTTCTTTGGGAGTACTGCTGGTAATATTTGGTTTGGGCCAGGTAAATTCCTCAATGCTGGTGTTCTTCTCGACCTTTTTGGGCTGTTTTTTCCCAATTGTCCTTGGAGAAGCTGTCTCCAGAGCTGTCGACAATTTATGCTTCAAAGCCTTTGTTTCTGGTGTTTTCGGGGTGGGCCGTGGACGGGCTTTCTCCCTGATGAGACTGAGGAGAGGCCTCTCTTTGGGTTCAGGCAGGACCTGGCTGGGATTTGTCTTCACCTTGACCTGGACTTCCATTGGTTGGATGATCGGAGGAGGCACAGAAATCGTCTCCATGGGCGTTTCATTTTGGCTACATATAAATGACTTGTTCTGGGATGTCACTTTGTTAAGCCATTTGTCCAACTGCCACTTGTTGGTGGAGGGCGGCTCAGGCTGCAGATTGAGAAACAGCAGCAAGAATGAATTTCATATTTGGGAAGAATCCAGGAGGACGCAGGGCACTGACCATTAGCTGATAAAAGCTTTGGATATTAAGTGACCGTTCACACATTTAGAAGCCCACCCAGAATTCACATTCGTCAAACTACCTACGTAGACAAATACTTCACAAACCAGCTGCAATCTCCTTATTTAAGCTAAGTCCCACTCCTCTTCTGAAAATATTCTCTGTCTAGGAAGGAAAGAATTATTCACAGAGAGTTTTTTTTCCAGAGAGTGGGCAGGGAGGGCTGAGGGAAACCGGGTCCCAAAACCCTTTGGTGGGACACATTACTCGACTTCCCACCAGGAGGCAGAGGTAATGATCTCTGGTCCTGAAAAGAAATGTAAGCGTGCCTCAAGTGTAATTCAAAACGAAAGGCTTTCTGGCTGCCAAAGTGCCAGTGCCTCCTATATGATGCTGTAATTCACTGCAAAAAGAAGAGGCCCTTTGTATTTTTACTGAAGGATGAAAAGATTTGACTTCCCAAAAAACCACCTGCACTTTCTTCGGTGTATGGGCAATAACTAATTTACGGGGACATGTGTGCAGACATTAGTGTCTGCTGTTCAGCCATGGAAATGATGCGTCCAATCAGCTACTTGATTCCTAGCTCTGAATTCTGCTTGTTGAACTAAAAGAGCCATCATTTTTATTAGAATGGCTCTTTTTTTGAAAGCCATCAGTTGAGGCTTATGGCGCCAGCCAACAGAGGATGACAGAATTAAAAACACTTGAGCAGCCGCGATTCCAGCCCGCACAGAGCAACGGCAGGTAAGGGGCGAGGAGATTGGCGCGGAGGCTGCTCTTGACAGCAGAGCTCCGAGGTTAAGGTCACCAGCTCTGGGAGCGCACAGAGCCTGGCTGCAGTCCTGGCTCTGCAGCTGCCTGCCCGTGAGATCTTGGGAAAGTTCTTTCCTATCCTCTCACAACCTTATTCTCTCATCTGTAAAATGGGATAAAAAGTAGCAAGGACCGCATGGGGATGTTATGAGGATGAAATGAGAAAATGCAGAGCACAAGCCCCGCACACCGCCTGGCACACGGTCCGTGGTGAGGAAGTGTGAGCTGTTACAAACAGTAGCAAAGTTACTAGGGCATCTCCTTCTCTCGGTCTTTTCTTTTTCTTATATTTGTATTTTTTCTTTTGCTTGCTTTGTTTTTTGGGGGTAATTAGGTTATTATTTATTTATTTACTTATTTTTAATGGAGGTACTGGGGATTGAACCGAGGACCTCACGCATGCTAAGCACGCGCTCTACCACTGAGCTATGCCCTCCCTCCATTATCCTTTTCTGATGACTCAGAAACAAGTGTGCAAAGGGCCATGGACAGACTGGCTTGCGGTACAAGGTGCAGACTTTGGAAACGAGAAGCTGGAACTCAGAGAGGATGGGAGGGGCAGGACATGTGTTTTCATTCCACAATTCTAATTTTGGTATTTTGTGGGGCTGTGTTAAATGTTTTCATGAATTACCATCAAACACAACCTGAAGAATATTAATTGAAATGAAAAAAATACACGCGTCCTTTCAACCATCACACTTCTTGAGTCTTACTTGTCAACTGGTGATTCATCGCTTCAACCTAGAGGAAGGGGTGGTGTCCCCAGAGCCAGAAGTGGGTCTTGCCTGGCCTCGTGAGTTCTCTGGAAAGAGCAGTTGCTAGCATAGTGATTATTATTCCAGTGTTACCCATGGAAGAATGCGAGGCTCTGAGGCGCTAAGTGGGTCACACAGCAAGTCAGTCACCCGGCCAGAAATGTCTGTTAGAGGCTGCGAATGTATGAGTGCGAAAAAAAAAACTGCTATCAAATACCAGAATATTCGTCTGAAGGATTTCTTGTGCTAAAGTCATTATTGCGCTGGAGCAGTATTATCATTGTACGGTTGTGGTGTGCGTATGCGTGGAGGGGTGCTGCCTCGGGGCAGACAAATCGTGCTCGGGGCCCTGGCCCCTCACCCACCTCTGGGGTGGCCATGCGTGGCGCCTCATTGGATTCGCTGTCAGTGCTGCTGCTTTCTGTGTCTGAGTCGGACTCTGAGCTGCTGTCCGAGTCACTGGAGCTGCCAGACGCCCCGCTGGCTGGCACGGCAGTGGGGGGCTGAGGTGTGGCCAAGAGTGGGCTGGAAGAAAAACGACATGTTCATTGCCTCATTCAGCCTCAAACCAGCCAGAAAAGAGCCCAGGTCAGCATAAAGACTGATGCTCTGTGAGGTACAGGCCGAGTGGAGCACACCGTCCCATTTTACAGATGGGAAACGCGAGGCTCAGGAGGCCCAGTGAGTGACCCACAGTCCCAGTTTTTTTTTTCCAGTTAATTTTTCGTTTTCTGCTGCCATCTTGTTCAGAAGCCCACAGGTTTGGTAAGGGGCTCTGATCTTCGCTATATGCACAGTACAGCCCTCTCATCAAGTAGGGGTGAGTTCAATCCTCATTTTCATCAGACAAAACTGAGGTTCAGGGAAGGGGAGGGGCTTGCCTCAGCCTCCCAGCTGGAGAGGAGAGTGAGGCTAGGGCCATGGCCTCCCAGCCCCCTCAAAGGGCAGGGCTGTGTAAAGTGTATCCACTACCAGGCGCCCAGCACCAAGGCCAGCAGAGCTCACCATCTGAGTACTGGGATGAGAGGATATACTTCTCGCCTCCCCCACCATAATTCCCGTAAATCCTACGTAAATCTCTTACGAGGAGGTATGATCATAAAGGACCGACCATCTCTAACGACTGATTTTAGATGACCAAGCAAAGCGTTGTGAAATTGACACCGTTTGCCACTCTGGCTTTATCGATAATCGATGTCCTTCCTTACTAATCACTTGCTCTCTGTGCCCCATAACAAATCAACTTCAGCTGCCTCTTGGCACGCTGGGATGTCATCGCCTTTCTGTCCTTTTGCTCACTGTCTCTTTGGACTAGTTCTGGTCTGCTTTCGCTCAGAAATGGGGCTCTAAAGTCGAGGGAAGGGTCTCATCCACCTCTGTCTCATCAACCCAGTCCCCTCTTTGGAGAGAAGTTGAATCATGGAGAGGGATGGGCTGGCCACCTGAACCTCGCTGCCTCTCACACTCCCCACAGAACTCAGTCCTGGTCCTGGAGGGCACCGGGCCCTATGGCTCCACCTTCAAACCGGACAAAGAGAGACTCCAAGGTCCCCCTCTGCCATGATTCCTCGCCTGCCCCCCCTGCACCCTCATGGGAGCCTAGTCACCAGCATTACAGCTCTTGCCTGCCAAGTAGGGGCCACACTCAGCTGCTGCCCGGGAAGGAATAGGATCCCTTTCAAACCAGTATGGGCTCCTCTTGTGTTGCCATCCGACGCAGAGCACCTTTTCACGACATGTGCCTCGTGTCCCTGAAGACTGCCCCTTTAATCTCCCACGAAGCTATTTCCTTTCATACAGCCAAAGCTCATTTTAAAATGCTATCTGCTAAGTAAATGCTATCTGCAAGTACATTTGTCTGCCAAATATACCAAGACATTAGGAGAAGCAGAAGAAATAGGGGACCATATCCCCTGGGAAAGCGTGTGTGTGTAACGTGTGTCTGTGTGTGTATATGTGTCTGTGTGTATCTGTGTGTGTGTGTGTATACGTGTGTGTGCGCACACGCCTGACAGTGGGGGCAGGGATCTACATACAGCTCAGAGCTCTTCTTTCCCCGTGCTCCTCTGCAGTATAATGAGTCCGTATTTATGCAAAGTACCCTCTAAATCTAATCAATTGTTTTTGTCTTTGGTTACTAAATAGAGACTGAGAGAACAGATTTAAATGAGACTAACCCAGAGAGTGTGCTAACTCGGCCTCCGTTCCCCCCAAGTAAAATTTCAGATCCAGCACAGGGCATCTGCAGTACTGAGACTACTGGCTGGCGGACTGAGAATTAAGATCTAACTTGTAATCACATTTATAATTTGTTTCTTTTTTTTAAAAGTGATTTCTTCCTTCTTTCCTTGCATCTTTTTGGGGGTAATTAGCTTTATTTATTTATTTTTTAATAGAGACGCTGGGGCTTGAACCGAGGACTCCGTGCATGCTAAGCACGCGCCCCCGCACTGAGCTGTACCTCCTCCCCCGACATTTATGGTTTTCAAGTGAAAAGATGGTTTCCTAGTTTTCTTTCGTATGAACGCATTAATTCCTGGTGTGTATGTGTTTGTACACAGGTGTTCCTTACGCAAAGCCTTTTGGAAGGTAGATGAATTTTGGTATTCAGATTTTTTTTAATTAAAACATAATATGGTAGATATACCACCTATGATCCCCCAGTGGGATCTGGGAAGCACCCCCTGGATAAAACTCATGACTATTGCTGCAGTAACATTCATAATCAGAGGAATAAATAAAAGACTTGAGATACATACCTGCACATCAGTTTAGGTCAGGTTTTGTCATCAACTGAGGTTGTGTCAAAGTTACTGAAAATAATAGTTCTCAAAACTTTTTGAATTTCAGAATCGTGATTAAGGGATTGTAGACGGGGACAGAATCATATATGAAAAATGGACTATATGTATAAGTAAATACATATTATATAGACATAGATACAAAATACAGATGATTTTAAACCTAAGGGTAACCTTGACTGAGACCCAGTGAAATGAGACCTAAGTTTTCTTTCAGCTAAATCTATTGCTGTGTTCTCGGGAAGGACCCCATGGCCAGTCAGTGTTGACAACGATCACTTAGGAGAAATTAGTACATGAAGAACAGGAAGAGGCACATCCGCGCTTCATACTCACACTGACAGGCATAGAGACTTGGGGATGAAAGAGAATGTGGATTTGAATTCAAGAGGAGACCATGAAAACTTAAGCGGGGGGCGAAGGCCTTCAGCATCTTAATGAGAAAGAACTGCTTTCTCCGGGCAGTTGCACAGTTGGAAACAGGGATCATCAGCATGTGTGTAAGCCACACCTCTGAGCCCAACCCTAGCCTCCTTGCGCCCAGTTGGGGCCCCTCCCAGGGACAAAAAGTGGCACAAAACTGAAACATTGTCTTCACAAGCAAGGCAAACATCAGTATCAGAAGGACTGGCCGAGGGCCACATTCTTGTCTAGAGTCCACTATGGAACTTTCAAGTTGGAAAACTATCATGATATTTCACTTTTCACTCTTCTCTGAAATTCATTAGCTCTTCAGCTAGTTAAATTCCCACTTCTGCTACATTTATTTTCATACGTCGCAAATTTATTTTTCAAATGTATATTAAGGTGGCTGTGAGTGAAGTGAGCTCACACAATACTCAATTCTGCCTAGGAGATGAAGGACTAATGTGCAATTTACACTTTCTTCATTCACCAAACTGTTCTAGAATTATTTCCCACGCACCATTTACTCTCACATTTTAATAAACTGCTTTTAAGAAGAATGCAAGTGGTTCAACAACAAAGATAATATGCAATACAAAAATCATTAACATTTCATATATTAAACCATCTGCTCCACAGTCTGTAAATATTAAAAGAATACTCTGTGACTTCACCCTGAATGTAATAAAACTTCTCAAAGGACCCACATTTGTAACAACTTCAAAGTGAACCACTCAGCCTTTTCAAAGATCAGATTTTGCTATGTATTCATCAGCGTGAGCAGTCTACACTGAGTGGAGTGAAGCCTCAGTTAAATCCAAACCCGATTTAGTAGGTCTTCACGGTCATGGGCCAGACTGACGGCAAAGAAGTTGGCTTAGCAAGTCAGTGCCCCTCGTGGGGAAACCAAGGGGGTCAGAGAGGAGGCCAGTGGGAGAGGAGTTTGGGAGGCCTTGAAGATGCCTTCTGCAGACAGGTTTGGCCCTGGTGTGGAAGGCTTGAGAGTACCAGGAGATAAAGATGGGTTTTAAGTGGAAGTCCAGGCACCTTAATCTCTAGACACGACAGTCTCTCTGTGCTTATACTGACTGGGCTTCTTCTGCAATAAAGGGCTCAGTAGGAGCCACCATAAAGCAGACAGTCCCAGAAGCCACAAGAAGGAACTGGGACTACTTTGTCTGGAGAAGGGGGCGGTTCGTATGATGATTGTCTTCCAAAACGTGGAGGTCTGTCCTGTAGGAAAGGGAGTGGGCCAGTTCAGAGGGCCTTCCAAGGTGAAATTAAGACCAATGAGTTAGACATCTAGCCAGGGAGATCTCACCTCCACATCAGGAAAGACTTTCAAAAATCTCCAGCTGCCCACAGAAAGAAGCCACTGCTTTGTAGGCCAGTGAGCTGGATTCCGGTGACTAGATAGCCGGCAATAAAGATTCCTATCACGGGTCCAGAGTGGGGCTGGGTGATCTTGAAGGCGTCCTTGCCCTCAAAGATTATGATTCTTCTGAAACAAAAGTGTATAGGGGATTTTAAGGGAGACTGTTTGGACCTTATGGAAAATACACGATGAGACACTGAAATGACCTGCTCTTGGTGACACCGTCACAGAGCTCTCGTATGAACCTAGAGGATTACAGCTGCCTTTCTGGGGAGCTATGTCCTAAATCAGACTTTTCACTAATTCACATTAACAGCCCCCAGAAAACCAAACATCTGCATCAGTGCTATCTAACTCGAATCCTAATTTAACTGTAAATTCCTCTTTCAGGAGATAAACAGGGATGATGAATTGGCCATTGTGCGCAATCAAGCTGTGTGGGCATCAAAAAGGAAAGGTTCCAGCGTGGGTGACGGCTTCGTAGTGGGAAACATAGATGAGAAGGAGTCAAGAAAAAGTCCACAGGGTGTTTATTGATCCTGGCAATGCATTTCACAAGGCCCAGAACTTGCCAAAGACAGTAGCATGAGATGCTTGATGGGGGAGTCCTGTATTAACCCCCTTTGTCTTTAGCTGAGACTTGTACTAATTTCACCAACATGGCCCTTTTCTAGTTTTATGGAGATCAGATGTCTGTTTACTAGATAATTTGAAATATGCTTCCATACTTGATTTCATCATTAAGTTGTAAAGGGACGGACGGCCCTGCGGCAAAGGAATCAACATTTATAGCCATCTTTCCTGTCTTCCTCCTTCGCCTCTCTGAACTCTGGGTTCCCAAACTGGAATAGTATCTCTGCCTCACCGCACTAGGCCACTAGAGGCAGAGACTCCGAACCCTCATCCTATCCCAGCCAGGAGATGGGAGGAATCCATTTTGTTCTGAGTCAGTAGTTAGGAAATCTGCCCCACCCACCCCAGAACATCCATTTACTCCAATTGTCCAATAGAAAGCATACACAGAAGCATCATACATAAAACAGATAAAAACAGAGTTGCTCTCGTGGAAACAAGAGATGGGGCAGAATGTAGAGGGGGCTGTCCCCAGCAGCTTGTCCTCGTCCCTGGGGTGGCCCCTGAGCACAGTTTGAAAGTAAAATACTGCATATCCCAATATGATCAGAAACAACTCAGAATCGAGTATGTTCTGTGTTAATGCATGGATGCTACTGACGAGCAGACAGTGAATCGCTGTCCGCCTGTTATCTGGGCTCCAACCTGGCATGGCTCAAGGGAGATCATCTTTGTCCAACGTGTGTGTACGCTGGGGATTTGTCCTTTTGTCTGATCCTGTGTTTGAAATGCAGTCTGCTCGACTTACTTGCAAAGCATAAGAAGGAGAGGCGCACCTACACACTCACATTCGTTTTCACGGACAAGGTACCGTACATGACATAGTTTAAAGCCCACACTGACTAAAGAGATCTGTGGTGGGCAAAATAATGACTCCTCTAAAGATGTTCACATCCTAATCTCTGGCATCTGTGACTCTGGTACCTCACGTGGAAAAGGGGGTTTTGCAGATATGAATAAATTCACGAGATGGAGAGATGATCCTGATAATCTAGGGGATCCCAGTGTAATCACAGCAATGGGCAATCAAAGAGGGTATAGCTTCCCGAGAGGCTGTGAGTCAGTCATTTGGAACTTCCACGATAAATGGAAATGAGTGGGTCCTCACAGTTTTTGATCACCAGCAGTTAGTTACTTCTCCCGACTTATCTGACATCTTCCTTCTTATTTATTTATTTTTAACGGAGGTACTGGGGATTGAACCCAGAACCTCGTACATGCTAGGCACGCGCTCTACCACTGAGCTATATCCCCCAGCCCTCTCTGACGTCTTTTCTGAGGTGATAATGCTGAGTGATTTGGGCAAAAGCTTTACATAATTATATTTGGCTCACAGTCGCCCTTTTGGCAGGCTGACCAGACCCAGGCTCTTGTCTTCTTTTCCTGCCTGTGCCCTTCCTGCCACTTTCAGTCTCTTTCACATATCTCAGTAGCTGCATTTCCCCTGCTGGTTTTAAAGAGGCAGTTTTAGGACAGTGGGAGGAGCATGCGATTGGAAGCCAGGTGCTCTCATTTTGAGTATCACCTTGGAGACTGTTTTTGTGTGACCTTAGGCTAAGCATTTAACAGAAGGGTTTCAGTTTCCTCATCTGTAAAATGGGGTAATACATCACACAGGCTTATAAGAGGACTGAGTGAGGTCATTTAGATGAAAGAACTCTATTAATTGGTACGTCTCAAACTGTAATGTGCATACAAACCACCTGGAGACCTTGCTAGCATGCAGGCTCTAATGGGGTGGGCCCGGGATGGGTCCTGAGCTCTGCATCTCTAACACACTCCCAGGTGGTATGGGTGCTCTGGCTCGGCAGACCGCACTGCGAGTGGCGAGGCTAAAACCTACAGAGGCTGTTCAGATAGAAGCTGCGGGGAAAACAAAAACAAGTTGGTGAACTTGAAACGAATGGCTAAAACACAGCTTCATGATCAGCTGTGGATTTTATTTTTCCATAATGATCTGTCCTCCTTTGCAACAGAGAAAGTTGACTGCCTTGCGTCACTTTGAATTGAACCTGGTCAAGTTTAAGCTTTCTTTAGGCCATCATTCCTGGGGAGGTTTTATCAGATTCCTTCTGATAAGCACCGACTTCAGCTTATGACTTTCCTGAGGCTACCTGCCTGGGCTGGTGGTGGACCAAATGCATAATCCTTTCCTCCGAATGCGTCCCATGTATCATGGCAAAGGTCAAAGGTGGCTTGCTGCTATTGCTGCTGAGGGTCAAGGTGGCATTAGACTGCATGCACGGTCCCGGCTGGGACCCGGGCATAACTCACAATGGCTAATACAGATGGCGTGTGCGCTGTGCGCCAGGAGGCAGCTTTAGCACCATCCCTGCATCTTCTCTTTTAATCCTCACAACAGTCCCGTGACTCTTATTACTTCCATTTTACAGCTAAGAATACTGAGACTTAATACCAAGCAATATGAAGTTGAAAAATAGTTTTAAGAATACCAGGGGACAAACTTTAATATGCAGTTTCAAAGGAATGAAAAAAACCAAGGTGACAACAAAACCCAAACCCAAATCAAAAACAAAAAAACAAAGTGGCTGGCTTCTGCCTCACCGCAGCCTGAAGTGAGAGGCACTGCGGAGGGTGCCAGTGTGCTACCAGTGAGGCCGGCTGGTGGTGGCTAATGGGCCATTTACGTCTTGAGAACCTCAAAATTTGCATTAGGGAGAATGAGCTGGTATTCAAATTTTTCTGGAAGTGATTCAAAGCCACACTGACTTCTCTGCTATCGATCAGAGCTGTTTCAACAAACAGCTAAACAGGTGGGGGAAAAATCATATACAGCCAAGTATTTTTTGTCCTGTTTGCCTTTAAAGTCCATTTTTTTTTTAATGGGAGCAAGGGAGAGAATGAAGGTGAGCAAGCGGACGGAACGCCGACTCCCATGAGCGCCGTCTCCACGGGAGCAGAGAATGAACAATTGACAGCACACATGCATAAGGAGCCCGGGGTGGGGGGGGGCTGATGTCAGGAATCCATAACAAGGTCAAAGCCTTCCAACAAAGAATCCCATCAGTCACACACCTTAGGTGGAGCAGGGGATGTACTTTGACTGGGGGACTGAAATCCAGGGGCTGCCTGCGTGCAGGAGCTCCCCAGCGTGTCTACAGAACTGGGCTGGAGAGGAAGCGGAAGCCCAGCAACCCGTCAGGAGAGCCCCAGCGGTGGGCAGGTCGGCTCGCTGGGACGGGCCCGCGCAGGCCGCTGGCCGGCTCAGAGCCGCTCAGGACAAGCCGCTGCCTTCTCGCTTGCTTGGCATCTTCCTGTTGCCCGCCACGCTTAGCGCCGCCCCTCGACTGGGGAAGTGGGCATCTCTAGACCACATTTCTTCTTTGCTGTCTCTCAACGCCCATCTCTTATCTGTGTGGTCTGCTCCCCTTCACGTCTGATTTGTTACCTGATGTATCACAGACACTCGATTTAGAGGGGAAGCTTCTAAGGCCAGAGGCTTTATCAACCACACACATGCCCTGGAGTGATGTTTGGTGTACTGAAGACGCCCTGGAGTAAAGCCATGAAGAAGTCTTCTTTATAAATCTCTGGGAGAACTGTCCCCGCGCGCACCCACTGCCTGCTGTCTACGTCCCTGTGGTCCCAGCAGGAGACTGTCATCAGTGGATCAACAAGACAAAAAACTTTTTAAGTGCAGAGCGCTTGACAATGTTCTAGCCTTTTCACTCCCGTGAGCTCATTTGATTGCTGCAAGAGCACTGGGCGAGGGCCGCGGGGGCTGGGACAGGGGTCCGCCCCACTTTACCGTGAAGCCCCAGGACCCCTTAGCCCTGCGGCCGGGCTCTGGGAGGGCGGTTCTCACCAGGCTGCTGTGACTCGTTCTTGAACAGCAAGTCTAGCTTGACGAAAGGAAAACAGTCTCGGATCCACTATAAAATCCACCCTTGTAATCCTATCAAAAGGCAAAGGGGGCACAGAACTCATCCCAAATGCTTTCTTCAAGTGACCTGATGAGATAGGCTGCAAGAATTCAACGCTTGAAACACTGAAGGCCACCCCCCCTTTATGCTAAGAAAACCTTGCTGCATTTGACTCATTCAACCGACAAATCTGAGACTAGAGAAAAAGTCTTCCAGTTTCCAGCTGAAAAGGTTTCCAGTTTCCAACTCTTTCCACATAGAGTAATAGTTTGTCAAGATTCAATATGGGAAATTTAAATGCCCTTTATGTTTCACATCATGTGTCTTTAAATGGATAATAAACACAGTACAGAATTCAAAAGATGCAGAAAGGGATGCAATGAACAGTACATCTTCTGCGCCTCTGCTGGCATGCCACCCAGCTTTCTGGTTTTCCACTGTTACCAATTTCTTAGGATTCTTCCAACGATATGACACATATTTATTATGTGACATATCATATGTGAATATTGATATGTGTGCTTTTCAAGGAAGGTTTTTTAAATGATGAAAGTAATACATAAGACATAATATTCCTGTGTTAACACCCCCTTACTCTCCTTGGCCTTGCTCCCTGTTAGACTAGAAGTTTGACTTATTTTGTACTCAGTCCTGGTGACCATATACAGTATGATATCTCTCGGTTGCACAATTCACGATGACTTCCTTGCAGAGAGACGCAGCCATTTCTACAGGATTGGCAGACATCTCTCTATATTGCCCCTCGACCTTACCGTGAGTCTCTATTTCTCTTCCCAGCCTTCCTGCGCCCACACTGCCCCTGTGCCTTTGCTTACCCTGTTGGTTCTGTCCAGCATGACACTTTTTCTTTCTCTTCTGCTTCCTTCAATCTTTATCTTTCCCCTAACTTCATCACGGTTTATCCCGTAATTATTCCTGAATTATGACACTGTGCTAACCTTGATGGCGGGGGCCAGATTGTCCCATCATTTTGTGTCACCTGGGGTGACTTGTATGATAAGTTGTATCTAATTTTACTGTTATGAAAAAACACTCCAAATGGCCTCATGATGAACAGAAAATCAGCACAAACAAGACCACCTGGTAAAGAACAATACCTAACGATGACATGTCAATGTATCGCAGAGTGTCAACAGAAGTCAGGACTCAGACCAGCCTACCCAACACCGACACATCCTGAGTCGTACTTTAATGTAGTGAAAATAATTAAGCACATAGGTTGCCTGATGACAGATTTGTAACCTTTCAACTGGTTGTATGGAGGTTGGTCCATCACAGTGCCCGATTCTTTCTTCAGCTTCAGTTCCACTGACAAAATGCAATGGGTTTGGATGGATGTTTTTAATGTAATTGGTATTTTGAGCAACAGCTGTCACTGGGTTGCAGAGTACACGTACACGCACGAACCTAAGAAATAGATGGTGTGGCTCTTACTACAAATGAGTGCTGTATATACACAGCCCTTCCCCTTTTTTAATTAAAACGACAATTCCATTATTCCGATTTGTGTGAAACGTGAGCTACGCTCATCATAGCATTTTGATGCATTAACCAGCCCAGTGTACATTGTGCCTGATATTAACTCCCTTTCTAGTTGATGATTTTTCTAGTGGCATAATTAATTTCCTCATGGAAGAAAAAATATTCAATCAATTTGGGATTAAATTTGAGGCTGAGGGACTTGCGCAAAAGACAGAACTAAATCTCCTAGCCCACATGCATTGCTAATTACGACGCATTCACATTAAGAACAAGAAGGTGTTCCCTTCCCATGATAAATGGGCCTGAAAATCCTCCCCAGCGTTCACAATAAATCACAAAGACCATTAATAAACAGGCACAGGGAAAAAAAGACAGTTTCTACAAAAATTCACTCCCATTCTTTGCCTAAGACGATCAATGTCATATTTAAAGCTGACATCTTAAATCTTCTATACAGAAGCCCTGTAAGTCAAAAAGCCCAGATATTTTAAACAGAATTTCCTATGCCTGTTATTTTGAATGACAGCAAAGGAAATACTGGATCTTTAATCCTGTAATACTATCTGCCTGAGAATCTTGCCTTCCAGCTAACATCTCCCTTCTCATCAAGGCTAAATTAAAGGAAGTCAAGTGCAAATGAGAGAAGAAGAGGGGACCACGTTTTCTTCATACTTGGGGAGCGCCTTTGATCTTGAGCCCAACACGCTTCTGACGTCAAGAGGAAAAGTCCGATCGTGGCCACCAGTAATAAGATAGCTAAGTACAGGCAGCCTTATTCAACACTGACTCCTGTACATGGAACAGCAGTGCTTACCCTTGAATCCGTATCAACAGCAACAAGAATGCCAATCCCCGTATTACAAATGAACATAGAACCACTTAAAAACTGACCCAGAAAGAAGTGGAAACAACCTTAGGCATTTCTCTAAGAACTTGCAGGATCTGCGATCATGACAAAAAGGCTAGTAATACCAAGGTCATGGTGTTTGGTTTTGTCATTAAGAGGAATCTGTCACATGGAGGGATTTGTCATGCAGAGGATTTTGGGAAATTTGGCAATTCCAAAGAAGGCAAAATTTAGAATAAAAAGGATTAAACAAACAGATAATTAAAAATACCTTCTGAAGTTAAACAAATTACACTTGTGGTCTTCTAAAAGCTTGGAAATCTTCCTATCCTGAGAGGGTGTCAACAGCAAGTCACAATGATGCAGGGTCCCCACCAGCTAAGCTCAAACAAACATACATCTTAGGAATTATAGTGGGAAAGGCATTCAAAGCTTGGAGGAGGGGCAGGGATTTGAAATGTTCAAAACAAGAAAAATACAGTCACATGAATTGCATGAAACATGTACTTCTAGTGAGATACATGTTTTCTAGCCTGATGGCGTCAATGTCTCAAATTCCAGTGCAGTTCCCACGGCTCTAGTGTCATAATGACAAGACCCAGGTACATTACTCTGCCAATTGGAAACTTGGGCAAAAAATGGTAGGGAAGCATTTTCCAGAAAGCTTATATGCTAAAATGTTCCCTTTGACTACAATTATACTCCAATACATATTTTAGACAACTATGCCTAAATTCAAGGTATTTGAATGAGAGGCAATGAGTGTGTGCCCTTGTGTGAGTGTGTGTACGTGCCTGTGCTTGTGAGTGTATGTGTGCGTGTGCGTGTGAGTGACTGTATGTATCTGTTGGCTAAAACCCAAGATGGCTATTACCAAGAGAAGGAAAATAATCTCAGCATCAATTAAGATGGTTGCCCCTAAATGTCCATCAACAGATGACTGGATAAAGAAGTTGTGGTATACACACACACACACACACACACACACACACACTGGGATACTACTCAGCCATAAAAAATAATGAAATAATGCCACTTGCAGCAACATGGATGGACCTAGAGATTATCAAACTAAGTGAAGTCAGACAGAGAAAGACAAATATACGGTATCACAAGTAGAATCTAAAGAAATGACACAAATGAACTATTTACAAAACAGAAATAGAATCAGAGACATAAAAGGCAAATTTACGGTTACCAGGGGGGAAAGGAGGGGGTGGAGGGATAAATTGGGAGTTTGGGATTAGCAGATACACACTATTATACATAAAATAGATAAACAACAAGGTCCTACTGTACAGCACAGGGAAGTACATTCAATACCTTGTAATAGCCTATAATGAAAAAGAACATGAGTATATGTCCATGAATGACTGAAAAATTGTGCTGAACACTGGAATTTGACACAACATTGTAAAATAATTATAAATCAATAAAAAATGTTAAAAAAAAGAACACATGAAAAAAGAATACATATGTGTAACCGAATCACTATGCTATATACCAGAAACCAATACATCATTGTGAATTAACTATACTTCATTAAAAAAAAAAAAAAGATGGCTGCCTAAGAAGTAAAACAATATTGAGAGAAGCACTAGCCTTCAAGTGAGATGCATAATATTAATTTTAAATTTAAAAAATAATGTTGCTATTAGCTGGCTAAGAATAGGAATGTTGAATTCTGTAGTACACACTGGGCATCAGTCATTTAATGAAGAAGATATTGTTGCTGATCCATGCTTATATTAACCCTCATTTGGACACTAGCCACATTTTGATCACATACACAAATGTACATTCAATGAAAAGGAATATATATGTATATGCATGACTGGGACATTATGCTGTACACTAGAAATTGACATGTTGTAACTGACTATACTTCAATAAAAAAAGTACATTCACATGTATGAGAGTCAAACATTTACTCAAGTTCTCCTCATATACGCAAAAGTTAGCTGTACAGATAAGAATGTATAAAGGCAAAAAGTCTAAAAGAACTGAAATGGTGGTTATTTTTCTGTCTGTCGATCATGACTCATCAAATATTCAAAGTAAATGTCAACTCTTTTTTAATTAGCCATGAAACTCATGAAAAGCGATATGCTTCCAATATATGGATACAACTGAAGTGTTCATTGACAGATGAATAGTTAAAGAGAATGTGGTCTATCTATCTGTCTATCTATCTATCTATCTATCTATCTATCTATCTATCTATCTATCTATAATGGGAAAGGAATATTACTCAGCCTTAAAAAAGGAAATCCTGCCATTTGTAACAACATGGATGGACCTGGAGGATATTACACCAAGTGAAATAAACCTGATGTAGGAAAAATACACATGTGGAATCTAAAGAAAAAGTCCAACTCACTGTAACAGAGAGGAGAATGATAGTTTCCAGGGGCTGGGAGGTGGTGGAAAAGGGAAGATATTGGTCAAAAGATGTAAACCTTTCATTATATGATGAAGAAGTTCTGGAGATCTAATGTATAGCACAGTGACTCCAGTTAATAACACCATATTGGATACTTGGAATTTGCTAAGAGAGAAGATCTCAAGCATTTTCACCACACAGAAAAAGTATAATTATATGAGGTGATGGATTTGTTTGTTAGCTTGATTGTGCTATCATTTCACAATGTATGTGTGTATCAAAACATCACATTGTGTGCCTTAAATAGAGACACTTTTTATTAATCATAGCTCAGTAAAGCTGGGGGATGAACTGATAGGTTTCCAGGTGGTCGTAGGACAATGATAAATTCCTGGTGGTTTACGTAGAACTGTTCTATTCTTCTAGCAGTGTAAATGATCTAGTGCAGATCTAGTTTTGATGATCTCTTTGATATTTTCAGTACTTTTTCAAAAATAATGTCAAACAAAGTGACAAAGCATAGAATTACTTTTCCTTCCTTTTCTTTCCCCTCTTCCTCCTCCTCTGTCTCTGGCATCTTACTTGTAAAAGTCTCAATATTCAACATAATACCGTACATTTTCCATGATCCTTTATTTCTGAATTGTATTAGAAAAGGACCTGACAAAGTTCCCTTATAGAAAAGTTTCCAGTATACGTTTTTTTTATTTGAGTCATTATAATGGAAGAATTTTTTCCAAATATCTAGTATGCTTATAACAGGATAATGCTATGCAAAAAACCCCCATACAAGTCAAATATTTAAAAGTTTTTAATATTTATATTTCAAATAGTTCTTAGTTAACTCCAATCTAGAATGAGCAGGGAGAAAGAAACTAACCTCCTATAATTTACATGTTATTCATGTTGCAAGAGAACAGCAAGAAAGGGCGTGATATCCACGGAAACATAAAGAGATTTTAATCAGCGCTTCCCTTGCTGTGCTCTTTCTTTAGAGATGGCATCTTTGGGAGCCTGTCTTCTGTTAATTGTGTCTCCAAATTGTACATGGATCTTCAAGAGGAGATCAAAGCAACTTTTTGCTCGGTGATCTTACTTTCCTTTAAGATGATGGTTTATACACTGTGGTTTATTCATTTATTGGTCTGATGGTTTTTACGATTTGTGATTCAACATAGGTTCCTTTCGAGTATCGTGTTTTATAAAGATATGGAGAATGTAATATAAGTCTGATACAATTATGGTTATGTGCCACGCAAGACAATACTGTAAATATGAGGAGAGTCTGCAAAGCTGCTTAGCAAAATGATCTTAATATACAAGGCAGTGTGAAAATGTAAGAGGAATCCATAATGACAACGAAGATTAGCCATTTGCTCTCTAACCTTATTTACAGAAGCAATCAGAGGTATTCAGGTCGAGTTAATGACCCTGTCTCCAATTAATTCAATTGTCTACAAACAACACTGGTGCAGTGGCTGTCTCAAAGTCTGCCACACAGTCTCAGTGGGAATACATAAGACTCCATTAAAAGTGACAATAATAATGCATTTATTACTGAAACACTATTGTATTATAAATAAATTCCTCATGTTAAATTATGCTCCATGCTTTAACAGAAATTCAATTACTGAAATAATAAAAAGATGGTGTATTTGCCAAGTGCTTGGACTATAATTTGGCTGCTTAGTTACCAGTGGTTGGCTGTTTTGCAATTTTTTCCTTCATAGACTATTTCTTTTGAATAAATGCCAGACTTTTTCATACAAATTTGATGAACAAGTTGCAAAATGAAATTTTGAGCTTTTGAATCCAATTATGAAAGACGTAACGAAATCTATTATTGAAAAAAAAATTCTAGCAAGCCCTTTCTGCCGTTGTTCGGAACTGTCTGGTAATTGAGGTAAGCACAGGTGCTGCTCATTATGGGCCATTGTGCGCCATCTGAATTCTGGGAACTGTGGGATTCAGATGGTTCAAACTCTGTTTGTGTGAATAACAAACAGGCCTGATTCTGCACTTGTGTGTACAAGCTTGTACACAGCTCATTTGGGACTTCAAAGACACCTGCTTACCCTTTTGAAGCCAAAACAGTATCATTTAGGTTCTGGCTATCCTTTCGATGACAATTTTGCAAAAGCAACAGATTTTCGGCTCTCCCCTTCATCCTCACCATCTCCTCCACCGCGCAGTAACTTCAAAACATCCTTATCCTCAGCGATAGAAAAATGAGTTGAGTCAAGCCGTGGCAATTATCCAATGACAAGAGAAGACAGAGCTGTGCGACACAGGCAGAGGGACCAAGTGGCAGCTCTCCTCGTGGAAGCGCTTTGACAAACCAACTGTCTAAGGTGGATGGGGGAATATAGTTTATTTGCAAGTAGGACCAGGAGGTTTTTTTCCTCCTTTTCCTTTCTTTTGCCCTTCTTCTGGGTTCTCATGTTTATCTTTCTAATATCCAGGAGTCTCCTTGTCTTTTTCCTCATTTTTATTGGGATGTAAGTGACATAGAACATTGTGTGAGTTTGGCATTTTCTCTTGCTTTCCTGAGGTCTTACCTGGGTAAAGATAACACCTAGAAAATCCGTAGTAACGAAGCTGTAGTTCTGTTCCGTAACAGAAAACCGATCTAGATTGCCCTTCTGTCCAGCTCCCACTCCACTCAGTGACTACACATGAAAGGCGACATTCCAAAATCCCACATTTGAATGTTTTCCATTGGGTGAAAGACATAAACTTCAAGATCTCAGGAAACCCCAAATAGGGCCTGCTCATCCAGAGAGTTGCAGGCCTGAAGGAGAGTGAACAGAAAGTTCCAGAACGTTTCCTGTGACCCCAGGCTTGTCATCAGCATCCTGAACATGGTCCCTTTCCCACGGCTGCCTTAGGAAGGTGGGGGAGCGGGGAAGTAGGGGTAGGAGGGGACCAGCACAGCAGAAGTACAAATTCAAAAATCTTAATTCATTGTAGACTCTTCTCACTTATGTTGTAATTCCAGTGCTCTGAACATTAATAAATACACATTTGTTTAAAAAAATTCCCTGTTGGTGAATCCTTATGCTGGGAGTTTGATTTCATATAAATGCAAGAAATAGTTGAAGATGTAGGGAATGAAAAATAAAATCAAGGGAAGAAGATACACACTATATAAAAAATAGATAAACAGCAAAGTCCTACTGTACAGCACAGGGAACTATATTCAATACCTTGTAACAGCCTATAATGAAAAAGAATGTGAAAAAGTATATTTATATATATAAAAAAGTATTTATATATATATATAAAACTGAATCACTCTGCTGGACATCAGAAATTAATACAACATTGTAAACTGACTATACTTCAATAAAAAGGCCAAAAAAATCAAGGGAAGAAATTACAGATGCAAGGTTTTAGACCTTGAAATTCTACTAGGAGACATCCCGATTCAGCCAGTGTCTACAGAATCTGGAATATAATTCTTCCACTTTAGAAAACTCAGAGTCCAAGGTCCTAGAGAAGTCTAATGGTGAAACAGAGTAGTCAACCCACGTCCATTTGCAAAGGCATAACGGGATGTTCCCTAGGGCACTGCTAACTTGACACTTTGTTACACTTCTATTTACCTTGTCCATCAGGCAAAGTTACGGTCATGACAATGCTTAATAAAGCCAATCAAAGTAGTGATCAGCCAAAGTAAGTTCCTGCATGTCAGATATTAAATATGATTAATGTGGTCTGACAATGCGCCACAGAAGGCTCGTTGGAACTGTACCTTTTCCCTGATTATTATCACAGAAAGTGCAAGAGAAAACTCTGCAGGAATATAAATAATTTGGAGACCCTCATAGACAATATTCTACTGTGTGTCTCATTTGCACTTAAAAAAAGCTGCCCTACAGACCTTATGTACTTTTAAGATTTATCTGAAAGATACATGAAGAAGACTTCCAGCCAAAAAAAAAAAAAGTACATATTTAATGGAATTAGATCTCTAGGCAAGAAAATATCAAAAGAAAAGGTGAAATATTAAAGCGAATGTGAGGTGTTCCTTTCCACAGCTTTCCCGCTTTGATAAATATCTTCTGGGATGTCATTTACTATAAAGTCATGATTTTACAAAACGGGGGGAAAAAAACCTGGAGTATAAAATATACTCTCTTTATTGCTGAAGTAAGTTGCTATTTTCACATTTCTCTCTGAAATCTGCTTTTGTCAGCCAGAGGCCTTGATATTTGCCTTTATATCTGCCTTTTTATCATTTGTATTGAAAACATGGCAATTATTGTGAAATACTCAAATTGCAGGCAAGCTTCTGATTACATGGCAGAGACAGAGCTGGGACGCCACACTTACTCGAAGTCCTCCTTTCCCTTCCAGCCTCTAGGGGGAGGCGAATTCACCTGCAACTGAAGATCACAGAGTTGTGTAGGGGGCAGGGGCGGGGAGGTCTGTTGAGACAGTTGCAGGAAGGTTCGGAAGAGATGATAGGGACTTATCCCCGAGAGCAGAGAGCGGAGATCACCAACAGCCTCACCCCTGAAAATGAGCTATTGAGACAGAGGAGAATGGCAGTAATATGAAATTTAGGCTTAGAATTGTATAAAAATGAACAGAGTCCTAATATACATATAGTTTCAAATGAGGAAAAAAAAAGAAACTCATCATTAGCCTATCAACGATCTGCAGCTTATAAAGAGAAAGTCTCATATAAATCTAATCTCAGAATAGGTGAGGTTCCTCTCTCCCCTGGGTTTGGTGCCTGAGTGCAAGACCTAAATAGGTTATTAGGATCTGATGCACACACCTTTTTTTGTCCAACATTCTTTTACCATCACAATCTCCTTTTGCCACTGTGAACCCCCACATGATATATAATAATGATAATACTAATATTTAATTTTATTGAGTTCTTAATGTGTGCCATGACTTGTCCAAAGTCTCACAGCCAGTAAGTGGCTAGGAAGAAACAGTCCCGCGGTTTGGTTGTTTTCTGTTTGTTTGTTTGGCTGGAACACAGTTTGAAAAGTTCTGCTCTATTTTAGCTAATCTCCCATCTGTATATGTACTTTCAGACAGAACTATTGGAGAATAAGTACTAAAATCTTTAAACGTGCGCTTTCATAAGATTATCTGTAGCCTTCTCTAGTGACAAGTGAAAAGACATAATGTTTACTAAGAGCAATGATGGTGAAGGTGATGGTGATGATGGTGATGTTGGAGAAGACGGTGATGATGGCCACTATTTATTGGCTCATCCTGTGTGTCAGGTCCCATGCCAACATGAAATGTCCCTAAATCCTCACCATAGTGCTATGGTGTACATAACTGCTATTATCCTTGTCTCATAGGTGAGAAAACTGAGGCTTAGAGAACTGACGCAACTTGCTTCGAGATTTGAATGAGGGTCTTTCTGATTCCAAAGGCTGTAATCTTTTGCTGTTACACTATACTGAAGTGACTTGGGATGAATTCCAATGTGTAATTTAAGTAAAATGTCCACCATTGAGGTTTCTGGTTTTGTCAATACCCAGTTTTAAGAGGCAAATGGCCTTCTAATAACAATTTCATAATAACAGAGCAGAATCATAGTACCACAGAATCATACAGCTGTACAGGATCTTGGGAATCTGCAATCCATCTCTCTGAATTGTCAGTAGAGGAACTGAGACCAATCAGAAGTATGTTCAGCAAACTGAAGGTCGTATTAGTGAGTCAATCAAAGTCCTAAATCCCTATCTTGGTAAGATCCGGGGGGCCATTTTGTTTTGGAGCTGATGAATGCAGAAAACCCAGAGAGGGAAAGTATTTTATTTAAAACAACCAGTTATTTTATTTTGAAAGCTGGTTAGTTATCAGCCACAAACCAGGCATTTGAGTGACTCAATGCATAAAAACATGACAGTGACAACATGGTGTGTGTAACTATATGTGTGTATGTGCTTAAAGCAGAGAATCTGATTCCATAGGTTTGGGGGCCACCTTATATCTAGATTTCTTAATAGTCTTCATAGGTGACTCTGCTGTACGTCCACATTTGAGAGCCACTGACTTGAGATAAAAATGTCCTTATATCTTTCGGACATCTCCCCTTCAATGTTGGCATTAGAAAGATAGTAAAGAACTAACATTCTCCCAGTCCATGTATTAGAAAAATTATTCAGATATTTCCATATGGTCCATTGTTATCATGCTGTCAATAATGATTATAAAGAATTACAAAGTTAATGGCAATAGCATTTTTTCCAAGTGCTCAGGCTAAAAATATTGGAATCATAGACTAAAAATCTTGGAATCACAGGCTAAAAATCTTGGACTCATTTTTGACTTGTATATTTTTTTTCGTATCTCCATTCAGTCAACCCATCAGCAAATCTTACCAGTTCTCCCTTCAAAATAGGTCTCGAATCCAACCCCTCTCCATCACCCTCACCACCACTGCCCTGGTCCAAGTCCCCACCATTCTCACCTAGCTCGGCAGTAGTCTTCTTACAGAACACTTCCTCTGCTTCCATCCCTGACCCTCATAGTCACTTCTCAGCCATAGTGTGATCCTATTATGACGTAAGTCAGATCAGATCTCTTCTCCACTCAAAATCTCTAGTGGCTCCCAGCTCAGAGTCAGAACCAAAGTCTTTCCCGTGTCCTACCAGCTTTTGTACAATGGTTCCCAGTGAACATGCTGGCGCCCTCTTTTAACATTCTTGCTCTTACTTACTTTGCTTCAACTGAACTATCCTCTTTACTGCTTCCAGCGACACCAAATACCTGCATGTCTCAGGGCCTTTGCACATGCTATCCTTCTTCCCCACCAAATCTCTGTGGTGCTCATTCACTTGTTTCCTTTAGATCTTTGTTCACATGCCAGCTCTCAGTGAGGCCTCCCTGACCACTCTATTGAAAACCACAACTCTACTCCAACCCTCTCTAGCACTCTCCCCTGATTTCTCCCACAGCACTTACCATCTTCCAACGTATGTTATCATACATATTTATGTCATTTATCGTCTGTCTCCACCCAATAACATATAAAGTCCACTAGGGGCAGAGCTTTGGGTTGCTTTGTTTCCTGCTGTATCTCTAGCTCCTAGAACAGTGCCTGGCACCTAGTAGGTAGTCCATAAATATTTGATGCACAAATGCATGCCTGAATGTGAAAAAATGTAAGTGTGGGTTTTGTGAATTAGGTCATGTTGGTGGATTCCATGACCGACAAAGTAAACCAGTAACAACAGGTATGAGGACTAGGAGTGCCTGTTTATTCAGCAACTACTCGGTGCCAGGGGCTGAGTACTTGACACGTTACTGCAGTCCTCACAGTAATTCTCTGAAGAGATGGGACCCAGTTGAACCCAACCAGATGGAGGAAACGTATGTGTCTGACGTTGTGCGGTGGGCAAGGAAGGTTCTTTATAGTGTATGCAGCTGGGTCCAGCTTCCAAGACACTGAGGCTCGGGCAGCTTAAGTAAGCTTGCCTAAGCTCACACGGCTACTAACTGGAAGAGCTAGTGGTCAGCTCCAGGCTGGCCTGACTCCAGAGCTGTTCCCACAATGCAGCAGGGAACGAGAAAGAGCGGCAGACGCTCACACAGCTCATTCTTTCCAAACCTATGGAAGAGCGGTGGCCTCTGAGCCACCCCAAGAAACCATGAATAACCCTCACTTGTTTCTAACCTGGAAAATCCGCAGGAGATTAAGTGGCCCCCTGCCATACCCAGTCTCTAACTCTGCTACCTTCAGTCACATAGGATCCGGCCTTGGAAGCACATCCAAACTGGTAACATTCACACGGAAGATTTGAGAGTTGGACTTGGAGAATTGTCCCGTCCATTCCTCTGGCTTGACAGCAGGGTAAACTGGGGCGCAGAGACAGAAGGGGTGCCGGGCAGGTTTGGTGGGAGAGTGCTAGTCTCTTGGCTCCCAGTGGTGCCTAATACGTACTGGCCATACAGAGGAGGACTTCAGTCTAAGTCGTGTTCCCTGATAGCAGCCGTAACTGTAGCAAGGAAGATAGAAATTCAGCCCCAGTTCTATAGAAATAGCCAGTGAACGCCACAAATGATTGAGTTTAAGGATGAACACACTGTGACCGCGTCTCCTTTCCTGTTGAAGTGGATCCTTCCCATAATACTGTTCTGAGCTAGTTCCCGAATGCTCAGCCGGTCCACAGACGGCTTACTAATGCACTTTCAGAAACAGAGCCCCACCCCCAGTCCAAGTACGGCCCAATATTTGCCGCAGGGTAAAAAAAAAAAAAACATGCATATCAGCCTTCCTCTTATTAAAAGAGACAGCAAGATAATTTACCTTCCTCTTTCTGAATCACGTTAATAAATTTATTTCAATAAAGTCAGCCATTATAGATGATAAAAGTAGTGCAAGACATGGAAATTAGAAGATGCTAGCTTGGTGTGATTTGTGTTTATATAATGACTAAGGCCACCAATTAATTGGAGAAGTGCTATTTATAACTGTACCACTCTGATAAATGGGTGATAAAGGCTATTAAAACCTTCGCAATTTTTCTTCCCTTTTGCTCTAAGAAGCAGAGGCATTGTTTGAAATATCAATGCCCTGCCATAGACGGGGCGTGTGAACTAGCTCAGGGTCGAGAATGCAAATCGCAACCACGGCTTGCACGTGAATTCTTACACTCTCATATTAGCACAACCACTTGTAAAGTATGTGCAGCCTTCGATGAAATGAATGAAGCCCAATACTCAGAGGCATTTGCAGTTTGCAAAAATGTCCCTCATCCCGAGAGCCCCCACCTGAAGTCAAGCCAGCAGTAGGTGCAGAAATAGCGCCGCCTTAGCGGCCAGGGGACCAGGAGCACTGTGTTATTTAAACCCGCATCGGCTGCAGGGACGTGACTCACGAGGTGACAGGCACTCCTCCAGTTCCACGAGCCCGAGGTCGCAGAGTCCTTGCCTTGCTGGTGATGGGGGGATGTGGTTTGGGCCGCATGCAGTTGAAATTTGCAGGTGAGAACGCCAGGGGTAAGTGAGGATGGAGGACAGAGCAGGTGACCTGCAGGCCCAGCACTGCCGCTGACTGGCCCTGGCTACCTGAGGCGAACCAGCTTCCGGGCTGGGGAAGGAATGACCAGTCAGGTCACAGTGGTCCTGGCTGGCTCTGCGGCACAGAGGCCTCCTGCTAGCCCCTGAGGAGTTCCAGAAATGGCAGGTCCCCGCATGACTCCAACCCCGACCAGGGCCTTCATATTTGCTTTTGCTCTCCTGCTGCTGACAGTTGCTGGTGTGGTCCAAGGTGAAAGGCTTCCAAGACGTTTCCTAGGCCCCTTCTTCACGTCTATTGTAGGACTTGTGGAGGCCTGCTGTTTGAGCCACCCCTTTGGCCAACGTACGAGGAGTATCATCTCATGTAAGTTTATTGCTTCTTACAGTTTATGCATCATTTGGACAAAGAACATTCTCTCTTGTTCCTGAGGCAACCTTGTGAAGGAGCCAGGGCAGAGATCCTTATCCCCATGGGCCAGTGAAGAAACTGATGGCCCTGAAGGAAACGAGACTAATTCAAGGCCACGGAGCTAGTACACAGCGGTGTCAAGATGGCCCGGGTCTGTCTGACCCGTCTTTTCACGGCCGAGCTCTGACTGAGGCTGTGACGCCGAGTGGCACACGCAGGTAAGCCGTGCTGGCCTTGCGCCTTGAAGTGGCCCAGGCAGTGCACGCCCATCCACTTCCTGCACTTGGGCTTGACCCGTGTGGTAGGGCCTGGCAGAAGGTGGCTGTGAGGCCAGGCTGGGAACTTCCACAACACTTCTGGACTACCTATGGAGCTGGGTCTCTCGTCACCTTTGGTTTTGTAGGCCAGGAAAGGGGATACAGCCACTGGGCCCGGCATCCCGGCCTGGCTTCCAGCCTACTGCAGACCAGGATGAATGGAGCTTCTGCTAAACACAGAAACAGACATCTGTCTGGTCTCAGAAAGGCGACTTTAGATAGAGACAGATGACAAGGGCGCCCGGTGGCATCTGTTTTGCCATTTGAGTCAAGTGTGCCAGTGAATCACAGCAGTACAAACAGGCCAGGATGCCTGCCTCGGCTACACGGCAGCCTACAGGTAACTATGAGATGTCAGGTTTTTTAATGGTATTAAAAGAGGCGGCATTACTTTATATTAGTTTGAAGAAATCTGACTGCATACAGCAGGATGGAATTTCACTTCACGTATCTTCATCAGTGGAGGGCTGCACTTTAAAGAGAAACATTAACTGAGGGGAGACCAGCAACTACTTTCATTGCTCAGATGAAAATAAAACCCTGGGTAGATGGGCTGTGCATTAGCTTGTAATCAACAGCGAATCAAAGACTCAGGCTGAAAGACTCAGAACTGTAATCTAACTAGTTTTCTTACTGTTTGGAGAGATTAATTTAGAGCCAGCCCAAGAAGTGCAGGATGGTACACAGCCGGGAGACCTGTCAGCTCCCGTCTCCAGTCTGGGAGAACTCGGCGATTGGATCTCAGTGCAGTAACAGCGAGTCCCCCGAGGAGGACAAGGTGTAAGGTGTGTGGCTCTGGCCATCGACTGACTCATCAGCTAGAGGAGGAGCCTGGAGTCCCGGCAAGATCCCAGATGCGGAACCCAGGCAACTCTGGGCTGCATTCTCGGCCACTGTTAATTAACCTTTCTAAGCCTCAGTTTCCTCGTCTGCGGGGAGAGGACGAGGCCTTGCAGAGCTGCTGAACTAATTAGAGATGATGAATAGACTGCACCAGGCCCAGCGGGCGCTCAGCACAGACAGCAGTCGTTGCTGCCATGGCTTTCAGAAAGCGGGCTGGCTGCGCAGAGCCGGAAACAGTGGACAAGGCAGGCTGTGTCACAGCAGGAAACGCCAAGCCCGGCCGGCCTCTGGGCAGCATCTTGCAACCTCGGCGCTGCGCGGGCTCCCGAAAGCAGACCCTCCCGCTCTCACCTACTCTACCTCCAACCACTCATCCATCACTGCAAAATTATTTTTAAAAGATGTAAATGCAACATCCTGGGATGACTCCCAAATTTGTTCCTGACAAATGATCTTGGGTAGCAGCTTCCCGTTCTGTGGCTAAATGAACCCAAGGAGTACTAATTCCTTTGAAGTTAATAAAGGCTTTATTGGCTTCAAATAATTGCTGTTTGTTTGGCTGCTATGATTCCAGTTCCACACTCTCTCGACATAATGTAAGCTGGCAGAAGTTTCTACCTTTTACAAGTTTTAAATCCCAATAGAATTGACAGAAAAAGCTATAACCACAAATTGCTTTGCAATTTTCCTCTTTCTTCCCAGCAAGTCCTGTATGGTTATATTATGAACCTTGCTTCACACAAACTGCTTGTGACTTTTATGGCCCTTTTGTGATCTAAACGGCTATCTCATAAGATATTCCATTGCCGCTTCTTTTTCAATTGCTTTTACTGTGAAATGCCCTTGTGGAGAGTTCTGGGGACCATTTCACACTCTTATGGTATTGATTTGCTGAACCTGATGATAGGTTTATATTTAAGATACAGTATTGTATATGAACAGAGTGGGAAGCTTATGAAAAACAGAGCCAAAGCTTCCATGGAGGAGATGCTGGGTACCATTTGTATGTTCTGGAATACAAGGACAATCCCTAATCATCTTGGCATTCATCTCATAAACTCAGCACATGGAAAGACTGCCGGAAAAATGACAATTCGGTCTCCTTAGTAATTCCTTCCCCAATATTGTTACGTTCAAACGAGGCGCAATTTAACCGTGAATATATAAAAACATTATAACATCATTTGTTCAGTCTACTAAAGTAGGGAGTTTGGCAGCGCCTTCGTGGTAAACATTTTTCATGACCCTCCACGAAAAAGAAGCCAACATCTGTCTGGGATGCGAACACAAGGTCCCTCTTTGCCTGTGACTGAATTGCTGTTTAGTGCTCAAAATAATAACCAAATGCAAGAGACTAGTCAGAGGCCCCTCACCTCCAGTCCAGCCTTCCAGTCATCTTTGCTTTTGTTCTACAGACCACAGTGTAATGAGAAGGAGGTTGAGTCTGAGTCCTGGAGGACAAGGAAAGGAAAGAGAAGGGAGGACTCTGAGGAAACAGGTAAGAGAGAGGGAAGGCAGGCAGAGAGGAAAAAGGAAGAGAAAACTTAATCAAAGAGAGGAAGGGGAGAGAAGAAAGTAAAATGTGAAGAATGATTGGTGGTAATAGAGTCATTTATTTAAATAGGAAAATGATGCACCTTCTTGCCTGACTGCCGTAAGGTCTCTGCAAAGACATGTTCCCTACCTTGAACCCTGTCTCAGTCATACTCTCTTTTTCTAAAGAATTCTCAAGCCAGAGCATTAGTAGCTATTCCTAAATGTCTATGTTCAAGGTCCCAATTTCCCTCCCTTCCAGAGTCCATTAGTCCTCTGGATAAATTGAAAAGTGTGTCTCAAGCATGCCATAAAAAAAAAAAAAAAACAACTCAACATTACTCAAAGCAGCACCGAAAGGTAAACCGATCACTACAATGCATTAAAAAAAAACACAACTTCAAGCACAATCACTAGAGAAAATGAGACCTTAGGTCTCAGGGTTGGAGAATCTTAAATTATCTGGGAAGAAACAGAACTGGGAGGAGGGCACCAGCTGAATGCTCCGTGTGCTTTTCGATTAGAGCGCCAGGGAAGAACATGTCAGCTGCACTTTCCATGTGACATCAAGGCTGTTTTATTCTAAGAGGTCACCCCAGTAGATCCACCAATAAGCTTCCATTTGAACAACAAAAATCAATGAATATGGATTGACGCGGTATGCGGGAGTTGGTCGCTGGGGAGATGGCAAGGAGGTCACTGCAATTTGGCAAGGCTTTGATGTGGGAATGAGTGGATGGCTGCGAACACCAGCAAGATGGACTCTACCCCGTATCCTCTATAATTACGAGCTATAAATTCCACTCCGCATTCTCCATATGCTACATCTTCATTTAGAAAGCACGGCCTTCATGACGACTTCCATCTCAGCTCCGGGATGGAACTGATTCCCTCGTACAGCCTGAACAAGAGTGACTCGTATGAACTTTAACGACTCCCCTTTCTGCTTTGCATAGGAAGGGTGAGGCGACTTGAGGGGGTGCCCCCCTCCCGAGTTACACCATCGTTCGGCCGGTGTCAGGAGTGAGGAGCTCAGGCAACCAGCGTGAAGCAGAGTGGGAGAATTTCAACTCACCCTTTTCATCTCAAAAGAGACCGAATAAATAGAATTGTCAGACTTCGATGTGGCTAGGCTGCTTTTGGCAAAGGACGCCAACACGTAGTCTGTTATTTTCTTTTATGCCGTAGCAAGTTTAGAACAAAAATGGAACTTCCAGTACAGCCTCGATGCCGCTCTGCCCCTGGACTTACTCTTGACATAAATGCACAGTACATGGGAAGCAGCAGAGCTGCAAGACAAGGCAAGGAAAATACTAGAAATCTCCGATCCGCTAAACTGAGGCTTGCTTTTGTGGCAAGTGCACTCAGAACCTGCATCCAGCAGATTCAGCAGATGTTTATCCAGCACTTACTATATGCCAGGGATTTTTATGTCATTTTAGAAATAAGGAAACTAAGGCTCTGGAGCTCTTGGCACTGAACCCAGCACAGGGACGAACGTCATCGAGAGCATCATTTCATCTCCATTGCAGCCTATAAAGCGGGTCCTATCATCCCCATTTTACAGATGAGGAAAGGGAGGTAAAGAGAGGTGAAGCAATTTGCTCAAAGTTACCCAGTGGGGAAGGAGCAGGGTTAGGATTTGAACCCAAACCCTTCACTTCTCCAGACCGTGCCTTGGGTTCTTTGAAAGCCTCACAGAGGACCTGGACTCCCGAGGCCAGTGCCAGCAGCCAGTATTTTGCCAAGGAGATGACCTACTAATATCCCTTGGGACAAGTATGTGTGTGACACACTGTAGAAATGTTGTCCTTTAATATTTCTTGCACCTGTTCGCCTAAACCAATATTAAATGCCTATTGTGTGCTAGGCACTTCCCCTTTATATATTGGTTAAAAAGTTCAAATCGTTTTTCCGATTTTTCTAATTTTTTCTAAAATGTAGAAATGATAATACTGTGTCCTTAAGAGGGTATCTTTAAAATGTGAGATGAAACAACTAGACATCCTCAAATGTATCCCTATGGCTGTTCACTGACAGGAAGCTACACATCAGCAGAAGGAATTCATAGATGAGAAAGGATGAGAGCTGCCTGGAGCCTTAGAGCCCATGCCATCCCCTCTTTCATTTGATTTAGGAGGAAATGGAGGCAAAGCAAACAGCTACTCTTAAAAGCCAACTGTTAATATAATTCAATCTAGTATCATGCAGATCTACTTCTTAGCAGTTTCTGTGGAATGATTTGGTTTGGATCTGTGTGCAAGTGTCCTGTTATATGCGTTTACTTATTGAATAGATCATGCTGGGTGTTGATATTCAGCCTTTGAAGAAGCTTCTGGTAAAATCTGAGATGGAGAGAGCACAGAAATTAGAACTCAACAGAAGCAGAGGACGCCCACATGACCCAAAGGTTGTTGGAACCAGTAGGATTTGGGGGGAGGCTGGGTTTCATGCTAACATTTTCAAAAATTATTCTGTATCACACTTGGATTGGCATCTATCCAACAGTGGAAGCATCTGTGTATCTGAACTCCCCTCCACCCCCTACAGCGAAGCTCCAATTGCCCCTGTGGGCAGGTGTTGGCTTCCTCATTTTGGCATCCCCTTCAGTGTCCAGCAGAGTACAGCCTCAACACATTTCCATTTGAGTGCATCAAATCATGCAGAATGCTTTCCCTGGAAGATATACTAACTGTCCAGGTTACCTCCATCATCATCCCATAGAAATCCAGCATTATTTCTCTAGGTGGATGGCATGAGACACAAGTAAGAACCCTGAAGCTAAACAGGTTTGCCTTCGGTGACAGAAAATTGATGTTTGCTAAAAGAACGTATGCGCACAGGCAGATGCTCACACGTATGCATACATGATGGATTTTTTTTTTTTTACAAGTCTCACTTATCCCCTTTCATTAGCTGATAGGTTTAATCGCTATCTCTGGTCATGAATTATGTCCCTGAAACAAATCAAAGTGCACACAGTAAAAGAGTTTAATATTTTGAGTTCCCATCATCAGCCCTCCACTCTACTAAGAGGATTTGAGACCGCTCCATCTGTCTAAAGGTGACATTCAATTCACTTTTTCCAGAAAAATCTAAAATATGTTGATCATCGCTAATGTTATTTATGTAAATAGAACTTCAGGCTTAAATGTAATTAGGCCCCATTTATCTGCTGGCCACTGCCACAGTCTCAGCTGTGGCTCCATTTTGACATATTCTACTTTTTCAGGAAAGGAAAACAGAGAATCAGCCCTAACTTCCTTTTCCATAACAAACACTACACACAAACAGTCCTCTTCCCTTGAAGGTCTAGACACTCACCAGCCTCATAAACACATGCCATCAGATAAGCTTTTGGTTGGATTTAGAAAGTGAGACGGGACCCTGTGAGAGGCAGTATTTGGTGCCCTGTGCCTTTCCTAGCAGAGAAGAAAACTCTTTGAGGCAAAGACTATCCGTGTCCTACACAGCAAATAACCATGTGTTCTCTTAGGAGCTGAAGTAGGTTTTGATTCCGTGGGCTCTACCCATGGGACCCTGTTCAACTCTGCTCACGCACACAGCGATTTTTAACACATGCCTATATTTTATCTATCACACATACTTTGTTTTTACTTACAAGTGACTTCGACATGGTTTGCTGTTTCAGATTCCAAATTTCAGCAAACAGGAGTAAAGTTTACTATGCCCACATCATAAAGCTGCCCCGAGAGGTAATACTGAAGGACGGCGCCATTAGGGAAACCACCTTTTAATAAGGCGCTTTTGGTAATTCGGGGGCAAAAGCTCTCGTGGCAAGCCTATGAGGTACAAAAGGAAACCATTTTAATCCCCAAATCTACAGACTGATAAAAAGCAATCTATAATTGCATCGAATGATAATTTAGTCTATTGCACGTGGGCCATGATGGTATAGATATGGTTTTGAGGCGTCAGCTCCCTATAGTGGTTGGGATGTGAAAGGTATGATTTGTTTTATTGTCTGAAAAATGTCTCCGTGCTTTATAAGGGGCACCTGTGTAACAATGAGCACGGTGAGGGCCAAAGGACATTAATGCACAAAGAGTGCCAGCCAATTGCTTGCTCTGGCTTCAGAATCTGTTAGCGAAATCTGGCAGAGTCATGTGCTTCCCATAATAAACTTGTTCCTCCGCCCATGGCTGTTGGATCCCACAAGCCAACGAGCTGTTTTGAGTTTGAAGCAGAGTATACCTTGGCAAAGAGCAAGCGTCACCATGAATAATGAATGCCCTCTCTCCTGGGCCGGTGCAGAGGGAGAAGCGTGGGGGCTTCTTCATAGATGACCGCCTCTGAGTGGCGGGCAGAGGCTTGGAGCACAGGGACGGCAGGTGGGAGATGATTTAGAACCAAGTATTGGTGTTTTGCCGAGAACATCCCATGAACTGGGAAGAGAGCAGGGATGTCTGAGTGCCCATTAATAAACAGCACTGAGGTTATCGAAACCCCCTTGGCAAAGTCATTCCAGTATCTGGAAAGACAAAGGGAGGGAAAAGAGAGTCCTTAGATATGAACTACTTACTACTTTTTCTTCTTTTTCCAGAAAAAAACAAGAAAGCAAGATGAAACAGATTCACTGAATTCCCCCAGACTGAAACTATACTCCATGAGGACCAAATGGTGTGGCATTTGAATGATTCTTCAGCCACAAATTAGCACCTCTTAAGAGCTTCATGCTTTGGAGCCATTGATTTTTGATAAATCCTGATTGGCAAATGTGAGAACAGATGTAGGTGTGCCAGATGGTTTTTCCAGACTTACTCAGGTCTAACTGCCAGACTTTGGGCCAACTAAAGCTGAGAAAATGAAAGAAAGAATTTATTCTCTTGCTCCTGACTCTGGGGACGGCTGTCACGTGCCGCTAGTCCACGCACTATGTGCCACGCCATCCTTTTGGAAGAGAATCACTTATGCAACTTCCAGGCCAAAAGAAATATACCAAGGGAGGGAAAGCAGAAAATAGTTTCCAAAAAATTAAAATATGCTGGAAAACAGGGAAAATACCAATTATCAGTTATCCAAGATTTTATGAGAAAACGCTTGATTCCTTTGAGCCAAACAGTGTTTACAGTTGCAGCAATGAAAATTCTAATTTTGTGCTCTAATGAACACAAAACGATCCATACTCAACCTTGGCAAAACTTATAATGACTGTGTAATTGAAGTGAATTTGTCATATTAAAGTATTTCATAAAATTATAGAAAAATGCCAAGAAGTAAGAACACGGATCAGGAAGACTTGGCTATGTGACCCTGTAGGCACACTGCCTCCCTGGTTTATAAGTAGAATGAGAGTTTACAGAAGACGCCATTCATACTTAACACCCGCTGACCAATCCATGAGACGGTGGATGCTTTTCAGAAAGAGCCACATAATAGTCATTTTATTCTAAGCATTAAACATACCAAGTAGTCATTTTCTTTTGTTGACAAATCTCTTAGTATACTTAAACTGCTATTAATTCCTCCTCACTATGCATTTGGAATGTAAAAAGGGGAAGTTTTTTTTTCTGGTGACATTCCCTACTTAGAATCAGCTAGCGGTTCTCAGCCGCCACGATGGAGGCTGTGGGGAAATCAGAGTCCCCAGCAGAGCGGAAAGAGAAATGCAAATCACAGCAGCGCATGAGTGTAAACATAGGGATTGGAGAGGACTTTGACCACACCCTAGCTCGGAGACTATTCAATAGATTTGAGGCCTGATTCCCAATCCTATTCTCTTCTGAATCTCTTGGATTCAGAATTGGAAATATCTGCCTCTGTACTGCTGACGCTTCTGTCTGTGTGTCACACGTGCAAAGTCCAAATATCTGCTCTTTGGTTTAGTCTTCTAAACAAAGTGTATATATAATGTGCACTGAGGTCTGGGCAGTGTCTAGACGGTACACTGAGGTTAAAAAATGTGTAACTGGAACCCAGAATACCCAAAACATCTTGAAAAAGAAGAAAACTGGAGGAATCACACTTCCCAATTTCAAAACCTACTACAAAGCTATAGTAACAGTGTGGTACTAGACTCAGAATTGCTATCTAAATCAACGGAACAGAAACAAGAGTCCAGAAATAAACTCTCACATTTATATCTTTTCAACAAATGGTGCTGGGACAATTGGATTTCTACATGCAAAAGAATGAAGTTGGACCTCTACCTGACACCACGGAAAAATACCAAGTCAAAATGGACCAAAGCCCTAAGCCCTAAGCCCTAAAACTCTTAAAAGCACAAGCAACAAAAGAGAAAAATAGGTAAGTTGGATTTCAACAAAATTAGAAACTTTTGTGCCTCAAAGGACATCATCAACAAATTAAAGACAATCCAAAGAATAGAAGAAAACTTTTGCAAGTCATTTATCTGCTAAGGGACTTGTGTTGAGAATATATAAAGAATCATTACAACTCAGTATAAAAAGATACAGGATCTGAAGAGGTGTTTCTCCAAAGGAAATACAGACTTGGCCAATAAGCACATGGAAAAATGCTTAACATGATTAGGCATCAGGTAAATGCAAATCAAAACCACAATGATACTTTACTTCACACCCACTAAGATGACAATAATCAAAAAGTTGGATAATAACCAGTGTTGGTGACAGTGTCAAGAAACTGGTGCCTCCTACACTGCTGGTGAGAATGTAAATGCCGCTGCCACTGTAGAAAACAGTCTGGCAGGTTCTCAAAAGGCTAGACGTAGAATTCCCATGGGATCTAGCATTTCTATTTCTAGGTATACACCTAAAAGAATTGAAAACATATGACTACACAAAAACTTGTGCATCAGTGTTCACAGAGCACTATTCACAAGGGCCAGAAAAGGTGAACACAACCCAAATGCCCCTCAGTTGATGATGAATGGGCAAACACGATGTGGTCTATCCATACGATGGAATATTATTCAGCCACAGAGACGAATGAAGTCCTGATTCACACTACAACACGGATGAACCTTGAAAACGTTATGCTAAGTGAAAGAAGCCAGACACCTGAGACCACATGTTGTATGATTCCACTTATATAAAATGTCCAGATGAAACAAATCCATAGAGACAGAAAGTAGATTAGTGGCAAGGGCTGGGTGGAGGGAAGAATGGTGAGTGACTGTTTCATCAGACCATAACTCCAATTCTCCAGTCCACTTTACCTGCAATAATCTATAGACCGTCTTAGAGATATACAATGTACATTAGAATATTAAAGATTCAAATTCAACTTAAAAGAAAACTTAAACCCAGCACTTCCCATATTTACTTGGCCATTCTGCACCACACAAACCTACACATCAACCTGTCTGTTTTGTCTCCTGCACAACACCTATTAATGTCCCTCAAAACATGACTCATGGACCACACTTTGGGAAATGCTAAGTTAGCCCATCAAAAACTGGCTGAAGGAAGAGAGAAGTATGACCTTAAAGCTTTCACTGTCTGGGTACATTATCGTGCTTTGAAGAATTGTACTCTTAAAAAAAATGGACATGGATGCATAACGCTCAAATCCCTAGAACAGTGTTTCCTAACCTTTTCCACATCGTGGTCCTTATAGGAAAGGCTTGGAGCAGTATGGCTTGTCAAGAGACTCCAGGGCTCTTGGGTCCCGCCAGCCCTAGTATTACAAGGATCAGCATACAAGCATTTCTGCAACCTATGCCACTGAAACGCTGCTGCGAAGTTCTGCTCTTGATAATCCACCACAAAAGCACCCTAATTCAAGTAGTTTCCTGTTGGAGAGTTGGTAGGTAAAATGTCTAGGTGCTACTTTACTTATCTGGACTTGGGCGCATTTGTGCAAGCACTACCGTGATGTTTTCTCACATCTCTGTGAGATTGACTATAGTTTCAATAAGGTGGTAGGAAGCGGGTGGGGCACAGGGATGATTTACCCCCAAACTGCCAAATCCAGGAACAGGACGGGATTCTCTGAGGAATGAGACTGAGCGCTGTTGCATCAAAGCGCCTAGCTCTTTTTTCCCCCACTTTTATTGAGATGTAATTGACATATAACATCGTGTAAGTTTAAGGTATGTAACATGATGCCTTGATGTACTATATTGCAAAATAATCAGCACGATAAGGTTAGTTATTCCATCACCTCACATAGTTACCTTTTTTTTTTTTTTTTTGGTCTGCGTGGTAAGAACTTTTAAGGTCTAGTCTCTCAGCAACTTTCAAGTATACGATACAGTATTGTTAACTAGAGTCACCACGCTGTATATTAGATCCCCAGAACTTAACTCATCTTACAACTGGAAGTTTGTACCCTTTGACACCTTCATCTATTTCCCCACACCCCACCTCCTCTGGTAACTACTCTCTGTTTCTATGATTTTGAGTTTTTTTAGATTCCACTTATAAGTGAGATTATATAGTATTTTGACTTTGTCATATTTTACTCAGTGTAATGACCTCAAGGTTCATCTATGTTGTCACGAGTGGCAGAATTTCCTTCTTTTTTGTGTGGCTGAGAAATATTCCATTGTATATACACTCGGCCCTTGAACAACCTGGGTTTGAACTGTGTGGGGCCACTTAAATATGGATTTTTTTCATTAAAGATGTACTGCATTACTATACGGTCCACAGTTGGTTGAATCCCTGGACTGTAAAGTTATACACAGATTTTTGACTGCATCGGAGGTCGCAGCCTCTAATCTCTGTGTTGTTCAGGGTCAACTGCATGTACATTGCATTTTCTTCATCTATTCATCTGTGGACGGACACTTAGGTTGTTTCCATGTCTTGGCTGTTGTAAATAACGCTGCAATGAACGTGGAGGTGCAGCTGTCTCATTGAGATAGTGATTTCACTTCCTTTGGATATATTCCCAGAAGTGGGGTTGCCGGATCACATGGTAGTTGTATTTTTAAGTTTCTGAGGAACCCCCATATTGTTCTCCATAGTGGCTGTACCAATTTACATTCCCACCAACAGTAAGCACGTAGAACTTTGGATTCCTGTGCAAACGGCATGAGAACCATTCACTGTGATAATCACGTATGGTCTCCCTAAATCATCACAAAAGGGTTTGATTATGTGTGGCATTGTCTCCTGATAAGGGTACTAACACTCTTCTAACCCCTTGAAAATCATTCTCTTACATGTGGTTGTTCTGTTAACCAAATTATTTTGATTAACCAGAGTACTTCTTCCCGTGGGCCTGTCAAATATCAAAAGCAGAAATGCCTTTTTTTTCAAACACAGCAATTTCATTTTTATTATTCATTTGTTGCATTATTCTTGTTTGGGGGAATCTGAGGTATATTTAAGATTCTTGTAGCAGTAAAAATTATTTCAAGGATTCGATTTCAGAAGGCTTCACAACGTGCTTTCACTTGAAAGCCAAATCCAATTCGACGTGAAGTTTCATTATGAAGAAGCTGTTACATGTGATGACACTGGTTATTGAAAATTGAAATGAAGTGAGAGGAAGCTAACACCAATGTGTATGAGATTCTGCTTTCTTTGAATGACATAAAGAACTCAATATATCTAATCATCTCTGCTATGCCCACTGGGAACCGAGTTCTGGTGATATTGCACCAGCTTGTTTCCTGATTGCTGGAAACCCAAGTATTAAGCCGTACGTAACTTACATCACTAGTTAGAAAGCTTTGTGTGACTGCCTGGATCCTGGGGATTGTTTCACTTTCCTTCTCTCGGTTAAAGTAAATAATGGTAATAATCTGGGCACAAAATTCATAAAAGAGGGGTCCCAAGCAGTCAGCACAGACCGACATTTTGGCTTTTCCACTTAATGTCTGAATTATTACAAACCTAGAAGTAAGCGTCAGGCACAGCACATGTGGCCAAGTTGTCTTGTGCTCCAATGAGTAGCCCTAAGCAGCGAGACTTAACAGCAACACAGCAGGGGGATCTTTTTCCTTCTTCCAGGTGGAGGTTTTGCCCGAGAAGCTCGAGGGCTAAGATACCATATACACTTTGATGAGCATCCCCTCTGCTCTGTCTCCCTCTCTTGTTCATAAAATCATCCTTGCTGTCTTTGTCTCCCAATTCTCCCATATTCATGAAATCAAATAAGCATTTGAGTACGTTTTCTTCAGTGTCCAGAGTCAATGTCACCCCAAGGTTACCAGAGCCCCCTGATGTGTGGCTTCTCCATCAGTTTCCTCCTTCCTTTCCTCCGTCCTTGGAGGCTCAGTGTATTCTGTCTCTAATATTCTCAGTTTCCACTTGGTGGAGTTTGGGAGCTGGGGGACATTTCTGAATCTGGGTCTCCTGTTTAGTTGTGCTGCACTGCGCTGTCAAGATAACTCTGGATTCTTTTTATAATTAAAAAAGTCAACAAGCAGGAAATGATTGATGGATGAACCATGCAGACAAAGACAGTGTGAGAGCTTCCCCCTCAGTATTAGCGTCCTTTCTCCTCTCCCGCTACCCTCCAGAATTCTGCCCTGTCATCAATCCGAGATCTTCAACATCCCAGATCTCTGTGCAAAATTGTTTTATGATAAGCGTTTCAAGTGCAAACTACAGTGAATCCTGCCACTACTAGTAAAACATATAATGTGTATGTTAAAAGCTATCATTTGATTACTGATCTGTTAGTCAATAAGTCCCCCAAACAATTCAAAGTAAATTTCCCTGATCTATCTCGTTGTTTTACCCTGCCTGAAGGATTGTAATGAATGTGCTGCCTGAATGAACAGAAAGATTGGGACTCGAACATCACCAGCTGGAGAACATGCCACGGGCACCAGAAACCAGTTTGTCCCGTGCAAAGTTTCCTCTGGAGTATGTTCCTCATTCAGCGATGATTTTCCAGTAAAACCAGCCTCGATTTTTGCAAGCCTAAGAGCAATCCCCGAGGGAGGAGATCAGACAATTCAATTTGAGGAAATGCTGCGTGAGGCAAAATGAACCTTGGAGCAGTGTTATTTCACAAAACGTGGTCTTGCTTTTTACTTTCTTTCAGACACATCGATATAAAAGGAGGAACTTGGTTTTTAAAACTTCACCAGCTGAGATGTGAGCAAAGGATTTAATTGCTTGCATATTCATGAAAATAACATGAAATGAACAACGGTTTGTTTGGTTCTACTGCTCCATGGAGTGACTGCCTACACCCTTGTGGCTGGAAATGCCTGTGACTCAGTATCACGCTTTGCTCGTAGAGCAGCTCCCTTAGAGCTGCCCACTTTGGTGCCAGCCTATTTCTTGGGCTATCAGCCAATAGGGAAAGTGACCAAAGGCTTCTGCATGCTGTGACCGTGAAGTATGGTGGGAAGGAGGAAGCGGACATCAGGTGCTTCTGACTCCCTGGCGCTGAGGAAAGAGGGCAAGGGTGCGTGTTTTGGCACTGGCTGCTGTGTGTCTCATCCTGCCAGTTTCTGAGCATCAAGATGACCTTTCAAAAACAGGAAATCTCACGTGTTGTCAGCTGTTAACTGAATGGCCTCTCTGTCTCCTTGTCCCACAGTAACAAAAATGTGCCTTCTGCCATTCTTGAAGATGCTTACTGAAGTCAAACACAATTGCCCGAGCATCAGCTCACCCACAGAAAGACTGACATCTTCCCCCGGTGCCTTCCCGTCAACATCAAGAGTGGGGCTATATCCTGAGTAGGGAAGTGGGTAGAGACCAGAGGTATCATCTGTGAGGTGACATTCTAGCTCTATAAAGACAGGAAAGTGAACTTTAAAATGCCTCAGAAACCATATGATCCAGCAATCCCACTCCTGGGCACACATCAAGAGGGAACTCTAATTCGAAAACACACCTGCACCCCTGTGTTCACAGCAGCACTATTTACAATAGCCAAGACGTGGAAACAGCCAAAATGTCTATCGACAGATGACTGGATAAAGAAGTGGTGGTATATTTATACAATGGAAAACTACTCAGCCATGAAAAGAATGAAATAATGCCATTTGCAGCAGCGCAGATAGGCCTAAAGATTATCATACTAATTGAAACACGTCAGAAAAAGACAAATTCCATATGAAATCACTTATATGTGAAATCTTAAAAAATGACACAAGTGAACTTACTTACAAAACAGAAATCAACTTACAGATGTAGAAAACAAACTTACAGTTACTAGGGAGGAACAGGGTGGGAAGGGATAAATTGGGAGTTCGAGATTTGCAGATACACAATACTATGTATAAACTAG
Organism: Camelus bactrianus; assembly: GCF_048773025.1. NCBI lineage: Eukaryota > Metazoa > Chordata > Mammalia > Artiodactyla > Camelidae > Camelus > Camelus bactrianus. The sequence goes on along the minus strand of NC_133575.1, from coordinate 113,066,407 downwards.
ATAAATAACAAGTTTGTACTGTATAGCACAGGGAACTATATTCAATATCTTGTAGTAACCTATAATGAAAAGGAATATGAAAATGAATATATGTACATATATGTAGGACTGAAACTTTATGCCTTACACCAGAAATTGACACAGCATTGTAAACTGACTATATGTCAATTAAAAAAAAAATAAGCTGAAATGCCAATATGGAATACAGACTCTGAAAAGAAAGCTTGGTTCCTTTCTAGGAAAAGTTACTAAGTCCCATGAGGGCTATCAAATTGTTCAGTGATTGTCCAAAGAGCAGTGCAAAATCAGGCTGACTCTGAGGCGAAACTCCCACTCCTACTGAACTGGGAAAGTGGAACTTCAAAGTCATACCGTTAGATGCTTGCACTCACTCATCAACCAGCACTGAGCTCCCACTGTATGCAAGGTGCTATTTGCGGTGCTAGGGTTACAGCAGTGAATACCAAAGCTCCCATTCATATGGACCTTGCATTCTTGTGGGAGGTGATGCTTCAAAGCGTAGATAGATGAGAGCTAAATAGATAGATCGACCTGACAGACAGATGGATGGATAGACATGGTATGCTAATAATTGCTAAAGAGGAAAAATAAAGTAGGGTAAAGAGGATGGGACTGTATATGTCAGAGGGGTTGCTATTTTGTATGGGGTGGCTGTCCAATGCTGTTGCTCTTGCTTTACAGAGCCTTTGTGAAATTCCTCTTCAGGGCATCCATAGTCCACAGGAGAAAATCACAAATATTTTGAAACACTATCACATTGATGGCCTTAATTAACCACTTTTTCAACATCTGTGACTCGAGATCACTGTCTTGGACGAGTTTTCAAAAGTCAAACTCAAATTTAAAGGTCCACCACCCATCACTAGGGTCCAGCTGTAGAACCGCACACATGTGGAACTCTCCGAGAGAGGCTCTCCTGACAGCCTCTGCCCCACAAGGGCTTCACTGCAGAGGGGCCCGGCTGTGGTCAGCTCCATTATTACAGGGCAGCCCTCATCGGGGTGGATTTAAAGACATGGAGCATCTTCTAGTTGTATCATATATGAAAACCGATGTTTCTGTTGTGCTAGGAAATAGTAGGGTCTCCCGTTTCCTTGAAACATCCTGCTCTACAATCTTGTTTCAATCACATCGAATCCATCGTGGGAAGTAGGTGGGGTTTACATTATATATGAATGCACATACAAGGGCAGAGAGTGCGTAAACCCGTCTACACAGTCCTTTAAAGCAAGTTTGCTAGCGCATTTCACTTGCTTAGTAAACCCCTGCATCGTGATTTGAAGCCAGTTAAAATTTCACTTAACCACAGAGGGTCACATGTCTCCAGCTGGTGACAGACAGACGACGAAGGTGTGCTTTTCTGTGTAGATGTTATTATTAGCAGATTCCTGGCAACGCCCCCTACACGGTTTGATAAGGCAGAGACGATGGGTGTGGATGAGCCCGTTGGCTGCCTGCGGCTTGTCCTGCCGAGTAACTCACAGGGCTTCCACGGAGCTAGACAGCCGTATACTCCCTGAAGCTGCTAACAATATAAGCAAAAAGCTACAGGAGTTTTCTGAAATATTTTCCCCAACTACGTGGACCCCACTTGTGGGAACGTGGTGCTGAGAGAAGGAGGAAAGCAGTCAAAATATTAGGAGGTGGTCAGGACCGAGAAATGGACTCGGAGAAAAAGATTTGAGAACTTCTCGGGGCGGGGCCGAGATGGCTGAGTAGCAGGATGCCTAGCTCACCCTTTCCCATGAATACAGCAAAATCTATACCCATATACAGAGCAAATTATGCAGAATACCTACGGAACTTTGGCAGGATAGCTCTTACATCAGAAATACAAGGAAATCCTCACAAAAAAAGAGACAGAGAACTCCGGTTTTGCCTGCCTCCGCACCCGCCCCTCCCCATCACCAGCAACAATTCTATCCTGGATGTAAATTACCACGGAGCGTGAGGGTATATCGATGTATGGAGTCTATAAATGTGTGCGCCTGTAAAAACTGGATTATAACGACATGTAATCTACCGCCATGTTGTAAATTCTACAAATGGAAACATTTTCCTGTGGAAGAATGATTTACTGTTTTTTTAAATGTTGGCTCTCTAGATAACTGCTGTTGGTTTAGGCAAACGCTTTAATAAAGCAGAAACCATTTGTTCCCTGCTCCAGTCCCCGGCCAAAGTGAGTCATTTCTCTAGTTCTCAGTCCCCTCTAAACTAGTCGTCAACTAAATAACTTATGACCGCAGGCTCCTGACTTTGAATAGGTTCTGCGGCAGATGGAGGACGGATTTACTCTTTGGAGCCCTGCGTGTAGTTACAACGGGGGGGGGGGGGGGCGTGCATCATTTCCCTAGAAATAAAAAATAGCCCTACTGTGCTTACATTTGTGGATGATAAAAATACACTCAGGAAGAGTTTTTATGTCTGCAGAACGAATTCAGAAAATGAAGCTAGAATAATAGTGTTATGGGTCATGCCTACCTGAAATACTGTGCCTTAGTGTAGCTGAGATGTTTGAATAATGTGAAAGGAACTATATGAAAGTAAAATTTGGTAAAATGTAAGAAACAATCAAGGGTCAGTAAAGCCCCAAGGGAACAGCTGGATGCTCAGAGCAGCCCCATGTGAGTGGAGATTTACATAAAAGTCCTCAGAGAAGGATTGGCCAGATGCAATCAGAAAGGATTTGATGTCTACTTCTCTGCAAACACTTCTAAAAGGGTGCCTTATAATCCACCCCGAACTCTCACCTTTAACTTTCTAGAACAAAGGAATCCTTTTAAGCATTTTCTTAGATTGGTCTATACCGCATGACTCTCCTCTTCATGTCAAAAGCAGGGCCTGAGGCTTCGGTGGCGTGGTGCTCCCGGTAAACTTGGTATTTCCTGCCCCTTCTCGTTAGCTGCCTCGACCTACCAGACATTGCTTGCAACACATCTGCTTTCATCCCGTCATGCCTTTTGCAAGTGCTGTTCTCTCTGGAACGGCTTCACCCCCACTGTTCCCTGGGACGCCTGCTGAGCTAGGGAGAGCCTCCCCCAAGCAGGTACTCACTCCTGCATCCAAGCCTCGTAGGATGCTGACCATGCTTCAGTTGCAGAGCCTGTCTATTCTGTAGTGCAATGATGTGTCCGTGTCCTACCAGAGACTTTCAGGGCAGAAACCTTCCCTAACTCATCTCCCTATCAACTGAGCCTGGCACATGGTAGGTGCAAGATGCATGTTTGTTAAAAGAACACCTGTTTATGACTTGCTGGAGCTTCTAGCAGCTCAGCTACGTGATTCTGAGTTTTCGACGGTTTTCGGAAAGATAGCTGACTGGTAATGCTGAAATAAAATTCTAGGTGTAACTCTTACATATCAAAAACTTGTGTGACTTGTGTGAATGGATTAAACAAAGTCATCCATTCTTGTCTAAGCAGCAAATGCTAGTAAGAGGCACAGAGTTAGAAAGTAACACCATACCGTAGGAAGTACCAGATAAAGAGGTATTTTATAAATGTTGTTGCTTTAAAAGTTTGATTTCCTTTAAAATGGTTTGCCAGTGCACATAGTAGAAGTTGGCATAACCGTTTAAGTGCCTGCACACTTGCTGATTCATTCATTTTTGAAGCAGTTGTTGCCATATCCTAAGGAACCAAACTGTTACAGCAAGTTAGACAGTATGACTTTTACAGCCGACAACAAATGTATAGGCGTGGCAGGGGACCGCGTGTGTCCTAAGCCCTGCTGAGAACAAGGCGGTGAGTTCGAAGCGGAGAGAGTTCTTGGAAGCTCGGGGCTCTGGGCAGTGTGCTCCCTGGGTCTCAGCTGTCTCCCCCGAGACTGCCTAGATGATGCAACGGCAATTAGCAAGGAGCAGGAGAGGGTCCAGAAACCGGTGCGAGTTCCACCAGCTGTGAAGATGACTGCTAGAACCGTCTGCATCCGATTACAGCTATCTGGACAACATGAAGAGCACACTTTATTCTATGCAGCTGTTTAGAAAGAGGTTTTATATTGTTATCTTTCCTTTAACTACCGTTAAAAGGGCCGAAGTCGATTAGAGTTGACTAGACTTTAGTTGACATCATAGGGGGCACACTGGGGACTGCTGGCTTCAGGAATCTCATTCCAGGGACCTAACCCTAATTGTCCCTTTCCCTCATTGAGAACTGCCCCTCAGGACATCCACAGATGACAGAAGTCATTAAGAGTGGGACGCTGTCGACGAGACACAGGAGGAATTCTATCATTTCTGATATGGGGGATTTCTTTCCTTCCCATGATTGACTTTTAAAATAATCTGCTCACCTCAAATACAATTATTAGAGACTAGGCATAAGTTATTATGTCCTAGGGTTCTCAAACTACCTACGGAGGCCAGGTCTCCACGCGATCATTTTATTTCACATGGACTGGAGAATCAGAGTCTGTGTCTCACGAAACACTATGACAGATAAAGACGCCTTCTGCTCAAACACATTTGGGAAGCCTCGGGGGAGAAATGAAGTTCAGTCGGCCCCTTTCTCCAGGACCTCTGTGAGCCTGCATTATTCACCTGTGTGCAGACGTGCCCCAGGAAAGGGAGGTGGTGGCGTGTGTCAAAGTTCCACGGAGCTGGAGCATTTTGTGCCTAAAGGAGAGAATCTCACAAGACTTATGTTCAGCAGAGCACAGTCCACAATCTGCTGCCTCATCACTCTGAGAGGACGTGGCGGTCACAGCGATGTTCTGCATGTCTGTGATAGGCATGTGTCCGAGAGCATCAAAGAGATATAGACTCCAACCACGGAATCACCTGTGGGCGTAAGGGGTCATCTACAAGGATGCTCAACCCAGCATGCTTGGAGCCACACTAATCTATCCAGCGTATCTCATTAAAACTCTAATGATGTGGCTTGTCCCTCATTTCGTGAACGCACAAGGCAGAAATTAAGGGAAAGGCATTGTGTGGGTGTGTGTATGTGCATGTGTGTCTACAAATACAGTTATTATATGTTTGTCATGTACGCATATGCTTGTATGCGTCTGCATCCAACTTTAACATCGAATATCTCCTAAAAGAAGCATAATTATACAACAAAATTTCAAGCTCTGGTTTTGTTCCAGAGGTGGAAGAACCACATAAATAATCTAGCCAAGAGCTGTAGCAAGAAGGGAACACCTTCAGTGTCATACCACTAGCGAGGGTTGGATTCAGGACTGGACCCCAGGTCCAAGGGCTCCTTGTGTACATGTCATAATCAGTGGACTCACTGGTGACGCGCAGTAACATGTTAGAGCTCTTCAATGCTCTCTGACTCCACCAACCTTACCTCTTCTATCTGGATAAGCCCAGAGGGCCCTAAGCCACCATTTCTTCTGTGTCTCAGTTGCCAGCCCATCCTTTCACTGCCTGCCACCTCAGCACCAGCTCTGAAACCAGCCGTCTTTAAACTGCAGGTGCTCATGTCTCTTCCCCCGCCCCTCCCCCACCGTCTCCAACAATGAGAACTACAAGCGCCGTCCGTCCTCAGAGCGTCCCTCGGACTTTATCTGGTCCCCACTTAACACACATCTCTCTCTCTATCTTGTATTTAGTTCTTTACAAACCGATGTTATTGTTCCTCCTGGACTCTAAACTCCTCGAGGGTAAGACCCGTGTCAGATTTATTTTGAATTCCCTCAGCATCTGTCGGAGTTCCCGGAATGCTGTAGCTCCTCAGTAAATATTCATTGGATGAATAAATGAATAATGCACGGACATCACGGTCAGGAAAATCTTTGTGGCTATTTGTCATTTTCAATAATGAAATCATCGTATCTATAAGATGGATCAGTTCCTAAAGAAACTGTAATTTCCTAAGCAGAGTGGTTTCTGATCCTGATTTGTGAAAGAAAACCATCATGTTGCTAAACGTTGCTAAAGTGTAAAAACAAGGAAGAATTTGATGCATGACAACTGCTTGCTCCCTCCTCTGTCTTTCTCTCTCTCTCTCTCTTTTGGTAACAGATGTCAACCTCGGTTAGATTCAACTCAACTTATTAGTGCATGGCTTTTAGCCAAAAGCAATGCACATTTGCAGAAGTGTACTATCACATATGTCTTAATAACAGAAATGTGTTCTTAAAAAAATGTATGTGATAAGGCACATATGGTAAAAGAAATCTGTACATCTCTCAGGCCTTGTTGCCACAATGAAAGCTTGCAGATAATCAAGCTTTGATACCGGCATGGTTCCGACAGACTGAGAAGCACACCGGCATCTCTCATCCTGATCAGTGATCTTAAGAATGTTCAATTTTGATTCTTACCCTCAGGGGTAATATTTAATGTTTCAAGGTAAAGTCATTAGTGATCCAGGTACATTATGTGCTTACAGTCACTAAGCATATATTTAATTTCTCTTTTATATATGGAATGTAATTAACGTGTACCACAGTCTCCCTATGGTGATGAAAGATTACAACCATGAAGGTATTAAAAATAAACAAGTGGTTGAGAAACAAGGGGGGGGGAGGTGAACCTTTAGAGAAGAAAATACACAAACTGAATAATATTGTGACTCATTTACCATCACGTGAATTAAAAGCTTCCTCAGCCTGAGTTAGATCTTGGGAAGTAACAGAGTTTTAGAAAATGCATAGGCCTTTTGCAATATATCCATCTGCACACAACTTGGAAGACTAGCCGTGTGCTGTAGCTGTGTGTTCACTGGTTTCTGAGGCATCACTGCCCCATCAATGACTCTCACAGCCATAATGATTTTCAAAGATCTGCATTCAGAGTGGGCTCTGTGCTCCGAAAGAGAATGAGGTGGTATGTCAGGCCCAGAAAGTCCTGAACACAAGACAAGGGCTCAGTAGTTACCAACTCAGTGTTTTAGAGGAAGGGCTGATCGTTTGCCCTTCAGTCATGGAAAAGCTTACATCTAGTCCTTTTTCTAACTGACCAAGCAGAGCAGTGGTCAGCGAACGTTTTCTGCAAGGGGCCAGAGAGTAAGCATTTCTGGCTCTCTGGTTGTACAGTCTCACGTTTGCCACTGTAGCACAAAAGGAGCCCCAGACGACATGGAAACAAATGAGTGTAGCTGTGTGCCAATAAAATTTCTTTTATAGACACTGAAATTTGAATTTCATATAATTTTCACATGTCATGAAATTTCTTCTTTTGATTCTTTTCCCCAACCATTTGCCAAACTCTGCACCAGAGGATGACATCCAACCACACATAATGATCATCTGTACCAATCTGTGTTCACAGTGGAGTTGTAAACGATGCCTCCAGACCTCTACTTTCCCAGCAAGGCTGTGCACGCTTTCCCATGTGCACCCATGCAAACAAATCGCATGTTAATTCGTGTATACAAGATCAAGCCAGTAACTGGTCAGAGTCAAAGCAGCTAGTATGAACCAGAGCAACGTGGGAACACTTTACATGTGACATGAGTCAAAATAAGAGACTGGACAACGTGGTCACAATACACCAGCCCCTCTGATCTGACATTTGACTAGGGTAGCTACCGGTCTTATTAAGCCTCCAGGCCAGGTTCCTGAAAGGATGGTTTTCTGGGATGTGTCCAATTTGTTTACTTGTTCATTCCCTCAGATAACATGTATCGAACCCTGACTCTATTTGGGGTCCCAGGGCACCGTGTCTAACTGAAATTCTCTGGCAGATATCAGAAATGGAAGGAAAACCATTATCTATAAAACTTTGCGAAACCCCACTTCTGCTTTGCTGTCAGGCAGTGTAACTGAACCATGCTCTGGAATTCCTGTCCCTGAGCTGAGGTCTTGAAGAAGCTCCTCTTCTTAAAGTGATGCTTGTGGCCAGGCCAGTGAGTCAGGTATCAGGTGTTAGGTATCAAATACAACAGGTCACTCAAACTCATACTAAGAGCAGTATCTTATTCAATTAGGAGACGATTCTAAACACCTACCAGTTGGTTGTGACTTGGATTGATTACTAGACAGATTTGCAAGTATATTTAAAAGTAAAAATTGCTCCACCTTCTATTAGTAATCTTTTGGCTAGCCTAGTTTTCCTGTTTTCTCTTTACAACGTTCCTCAAAGTGCTAGACATGAGATAGAGTCTGTGCTGTGAATTAACAGGAACTCATAAAAATATAACTATCTGTAGAGTCGAATTCTCACAAGGTGCAGACAGAAAACTGGTCCCGTTTCCAGGCCATTAGAGTACCATTTAATGCAGCCCTGCACGCTGCCAGTGGGCTGCCACGTGCACGCAAAGGTGGAGCTCGGGACTCACTTCCTGTCGGGAGGGCTTGAACTTGGAGATGGTTGTCCCACTGAGGGCCAGATTTATACTCCTCCGGCCCCTGCTCCATCCCTCGTGACCTGGGTCATGCATCTGCCCACGGGGGAACTGGAGGGAGAGTTGCAGCCGGACTACGGGAAAGAAGATCACTAATGGCCCACCCAGGGACTCGAGTCCTGGCCTTGGCCTCATTAGCACCTTCTCCAATCCACAGAGCTTGCCTGCTATGGCTTCGCAGTAGGGAAGCCTTCCGGGCACAGACAGGAAAGAAATCAGGCTGCAGAGATTTCAACCTCAACCAAACAATCAGACAAAAACTCAGCTACTAAAAACACTCCCATAGGACAACCACAGCGTAATATATCTCTAGACTACAGCTACCCCCACAGAGACCATGGGAGCCTGATAAGGAATATTCTGTGGCCTAAGGAAATTAAACTTAAAACAAAGTACACAAAACCTTTTGGAAAAAATGAATCAGACCTTGGATTTAATGGTGTGCCAAACACTACCCTGGTGACTTGGGAAAGTTAATTATTCTACAAAACACAAGCAGCCTTCTTGTCACTGGCATTAGCAGATCCATTCTCCCAGAAGCTATTAAAAATCAATGCCCTGCCTCCTATATAACTAGATATAAAATATATCCAACTGTATCAATAATAACATTAAATGTGAATGGATTTAACAATCCAGTCAAAAGGCACAGACTGTCAGACTGGGGAAAAACCCCAAGATTTGACTATACGCCATCTACAGGAGACACACTTTATATAGAAAGATACCGATTTTTAAAAAAATCAACGCATTCCCCATTTCTGCATTTGGTACCCAGTATAACGGAAGTCGGCTGACATAAATTAACACGAAGTTCCTAGGGATGTAGTATTGCCAGACCTGTAGTAATCCGGCAAATAGAGCAGGTCTGCCCTAGACCACATGGCTGGTGGGACTGGTATGCATCATAACACTGCAATCAGATGTCACAAACCCAAATGACAAGACAGACATCCTTAATTTGAAAGTCTCCCTTCTGGAAGAGACAGGATGTCTAAGATGTACTATATTTAAAAGAGTGCTGTGCGGCTTGTTTATAATTTAAGAGTGTCTCGTAAAATGCCTTGGAAATAGCTCTCTGTTAGCTAGAAAAACCTTCAGTTAGATATATTTTTATGAGCTTTTCATTAACAGAGTAGTGAGGCCTTGATGCCGAGGTGCCAAACCTCCCCACGTGGCTGGAAATCACTTGGCACATTTTCAGCCATTTAAGTCTCTGTCATAGGTCCAAGGTTTGCAATTAAAAATGTAATCTTTTTAGCATGTGCAAAGCCCAAAGGCTTGAAGTACTATGCATTGAATATGATTATAATAGTATCTGGCAGCTATTCATGGGCGGCACGTATTAATTTGTGTAAACTGGGCATAACTTGGAGCACTTCCTCATCAGGACCATAGGAAAAACTTGAAAAAGCTGGTCACTGCTCATTAGAGGGTTTTTTTTTCTGCTGGTTTTGTTTTTGTTCTTGTTTTTGAAATTGTCATGAACAGAGACGAACTCAACATCAAGGTCTCTTCTCTGATCTTCTTTTTTCACATGCCTGGAGTCCATTCAAATGAACATTTCCAACTAATAAAAGAAAATAACTTACTTCACAGGATTGTTCTTAGGTTTTGCCTTTTCAACAGCCTGTAAACAGAAGAAAAAAATGCAATTAGACAATATTAGCAGGCTTCATCTTTGCGACTAGTTAGCAAAACAATAAGCAATATAAAATGCTCTTCAGAAACGTGAAGAGCTAACCGAGGCAGGCTGCTGGAGATAAGCAGACTGGAGGAGACGCAGAAAGCAATTTTCCTCTCCCAGGGAGCGTGGGTACCTGTTCAAGTGCAGCCTTCAGACACAGGCCAGGGCTGCCTGCGAAGTTCAGCAGTGCCCATGCGAGTGGGCCCTCAGGTTCGCAACTCCATCCTCCTCTCCCCACCTTTCCCTCCAATCGTATCCCCCACCCCACTCACCCACCCATGTGGACCTGTCTGGGTTATGACAGCGCGGGGAAGTGGGCGCAGAGGGAATGGTCATGGGCGTGTCCTGGATTTTTAGATCTGTGGCCGGAAACTGTTTACCCTGCATGACTTCGGCCACCTGGCTACACATGCCGGGTGCCAGAAAGGCCAAAGTATCCATCTCTAAAATCATTTTTATTAGCAGATACCACAAAAGGGCAAGGGATGACCGATGGCTCAGATCAATTTCCTCCTGCGGAACCTTTAAGAAAACACACACCAAATCATCGAAATGAGGAAACCTCTGGGCCTCTCGGCCTGTGCCCCTTAGACGTGGAGCCTGGTTCCAGCTTATTGCTGAACCCATTGATCTGTGTACAGTCCATTTATCATTCATGAAAAGAGCTAGTGATCTTCACAGTGTATTAGAAGAAACAACTCAGATCATCTGTCAACAGCCCTCTTATTTCTGGTTCCCTCTCCACAGGGATTGCATCTCCTTCGATTCTTCTGGAATTAAAATGTTGCTAAGTAACACAGCTGGGGGCACTGATGGCAGAATGGCTACAGTCTATCAAACTGTTTAAGCACCTGGAGGGTTTTAGTGATGATTTTTTTCATACTTCGGTAGCATAATTATGCAATCAGAACCAGACTTGTACTCCCCTAGACTTTTGCAGGCTGTAGAAATAACATACAGGACAGAGAGCGCTGAAGCCGTGGTTTGACAACCTCAGGGTTCTTCAGACCTTTTTAAAAAGTATCCATTTGGAGACCTTTATATTTGCAAATCCTGGAGGTGGGTGAGGACTAAGAGATGAAGAGAATACTGCTGTAAATTAAAATGCAGAGGCCACCACTTGTAACAGAGACAATTTATAATCTGACATTGGACTTGACATTCTGAGTGACCAGTGCATATGCAGGCTGAACTTTTCTATGCATAACAACTCAATGCACTTTGAAGCAATGTTTTAAAAAATAAATAGCTCCCAAGTTTAGACATTAGTGTTGGAAATCCAAGTCCTTCTCCTAGCTGAAGTCTTAGGGTCTGTTGCTAGATAAATACCCATTAATATTTGGGCACTTTCTTTGGCTCAGTAGGCAAAAATCATTTTGTCACCATCTGTGCCTGAGGCTGAATCTTGGCAAGCGGTGGAACAGGAAGAAAGCGAGGGAATGAGGTAACAGGTGAGCATGATAAAACAAGGACTATGTGTTTGGCTCAAGTCATCTCTCAAAGGTGTTTGGGATGTGAATGCCTGGCTCTGAGGGGTCCGTGTAAAGGATGCTGAAAGGCAGAGCCAGATGCTGGCAAAGAGTGGGAGCGAGACATGGACCTTCACTACAGAAGTGTACCCGGTCTGCACACCGTCTGCCTTTTTACCACCTTTCCTCTCCCAGTCCTGGCTGGTAGAATCGGATCTGGCAGCAGGCTGGAGACAGGCCGTTGTGGAAATCATGTGAATCCACTTTTCCCAATCCCGTAAAATCCAAACAAATCTGTTCCTGACGAAGACTTAGGTTATCACAAAGTAACGGGCATGGTGTTCAAGATGTGACAGGAGGAGAGAGATCAGAGTGACATCGCTTAGCCTAGCTCTGATTCTGCAACATGTGTTTTGAAAATGTCCTCTCTTCTCTCTGGGCTTCGAGACTGACAATTAGGGCCAGTCATTTTTCTCTGATCGGGAGGAACATAATCATGTTCAAGACCAGTTTCTTTGTCTACTTCATATGTCTTTTAATACAGCCAATATAGGAAAATAACTTCATTCAAGTGAATTTTTTTTTTCTGGGTTGCTTGGATATTGATGGAAACTGTCTACACCGAGAGGTTATCTTCTCTTTGGAAATTAACCGGGGATTATTCCAGAGTCCCCGCAGCTCGAGTCAGATGCGCTCACATCATCCTCCTGTGAGCCCATCTCCAAATGAAATGGTTGCAGGGAGCCTCCGCCAGGCATGAGACAGGAGTTCACATTTTGCATTCTCCACTTTCACTGTAATTTGACTTTGTTTTAAGCATGCTATAAGGAACTGTTGAGAGACTTGGAAGAAAAGTTTAGTGAATTATTTGCAAACAAAATATATATGCCTTTAAGGTAGAAGAATTAGTCTACCAAATATTCAAGGAGAAAATTCCTCTTTTGAAATCATAGGACATGAAAAGACAATCCCAAGTTCCAGATACACGTTCAAGAATGTGAGATACCCTGCAAAGGGAGGGAAACCAAAATGAAAGGATGCCGTGCAATTCAGCAAGTGTTAAGAAGGATACATATTGGGATTACAGCTAATTTTGAGTTTAAAAACATACATTAAAGTAATTTAAACTGATTGGAAAATGGAGGCTAGACAGTTAACATTTATGCCACTTTAATTTGTAATGTCTATATGTTTTTTAAAACCTATGTTCTACTTATTTTGTGCCACGTTTCCCTAACATCATACTTATCTTGCCATCAGTGAAGTTCAAGCAAGAGATAGGATGATAAAATCAATTAAAATGTAAAATAAAATAATACCCCAATTGGTGCAATGAAACGCCATGGGCTGTAGCAGAAAGAGCGCTGTGCCCGAAATACACAAACCTGGGTTCTGCTCTTGGCTTCGCCACTTCCCCTTGCCATGACGTTAGTGACACGGCTAACACCTGTGCACCTGTTTCCTCATTTTAAAAATGAAGGTAATCGTTTCTCCCCTGCCTACATCAAGGGTGGTTGTGAGTGCCTGACGTTGACAACAGTGCTCTAGAAACCACAGCATTCTAAGCAAAAAAGTGCATCTTGATTGCGGCCATATTCCACACAGGCATCCATGCATACATCTTTATTTTTAGTCGATTTACAGTGTTGTGTTAGTTTCAGGTGTACAACAGTGATTCAATTTATATATATTACTATATATATTATATATACATATATATAAAATATACCTTACTTTTTCAGATTCTTTTCCATTATAGATTATTACAAGCTATTGAATGTAGTTCCCTGTGCTATACAGTAGGTCCTTGTTGTTTATCTCTTTTATATGTAGTAGTGTGTATTTGTTAATTCCAAGCTTCTAACTTATCCCTCCCCTTTGGTAACCAAAACTTATGCTGCATATATTTTTATAGCCAGAGAGCTGATGGGCTTTCTGCCTGGTGACCACGTTGCAGTATCAAATCTAGGCAGTTATTCCAACGAGGATTATAGGCCATTCTGTTCTTCTCTCCATATCAGCAGTAGTTCTTCAGCGAACAAAGTGCTCCTGTCTGGAAAGTCCTACTCGAGGGAGACTTTGATGTATTTAGATCCTGCTAAGCCCTGCCTAGCAGGACAGAGGGCCCTCTGCCTTCACATGGGCCTCTGCCCTGAACCTCCCTGGGGGTTGGTGTTGATGGTAGACAGGTCGGGACACATGAGATGCTGTGGGGCACAGGCGAGTGTGCACACTCCACTCGCCTCTCCCTACAAAGAAGCCGAGGAGTCCTTCTTTTCCGAGTGACTCCTCCATTAGCAGTCCCTCCTCTCACACCTCACTCCATCAGGAGGGCTCCTTGCTTTTTCACTACCATTTGACCCTGAGGTTGAGAAGCCCTGAGGATGCTACCCTAGGTGAGCCCCCTCCACAATACAGCAGCTTGAGAAATTATATTCCCAGGGAGAAGACACTGCTCTCATTCCAAGGAGTGTTTATGAGCCAGTTCTTGTCTCATTACCAGCACTGTGCTACTGGTGGCATCCTGCTAAGCAGCAAATTTACTTCCTCAGGAGGGACGAGATGGCTAAGGACATGCTTACAGTTGCTCACTCATTACATCCATCTCCCTAAAAAGAAGAAGGACCTTGTCTTTCTGTTTTGTAGAGAATCCTTTTGCTGCACTGCAGCTTAAGTGACTCGAAGACCATACTGTATTACATGGTCCATAAAATGTAGCTACCATGAAAAAATAGAAAGAAGGAATGAAGGAAGGAAGGAAAGAAGCTGTCTATTGAGTCCCATCCTCCAGGGCACACATATCCCATTTCTTTGGGGAGAAAATATGACTTATAACGCACTTAGGCTTTATTCCTTTGATAACTATGAAGTTTAAAAAGCTAAAGCTCTAAACTGTTCTTAGAAACAACGAACAGTACATATGTAAATTTTTAAATGATTTTCTCTCTCAATGAGTTGCTCTTCCTAAAATGTACTTTGTTTACCCCCCAAAATAATAAAATGAAATCCAAATTTTATTGATTAAAAAAAAATCACTTAGGAAACTTGCTCATCATCTTCTATATCCCAACTGAACTTTGAAAAAAGAAATTCTTTGGTAAGGTCATTCTGTCCCACTGATCATATGTCATTAACTGTTATTCTAGTCCAATAGACATGTATACTATATTCATAAAAATATTCAGAGAATCTTTTTGCGCTTTTAGGAAGCATGCCCTGAACTTTTATATCCAGACTTATGATATTACACCCCCCTGAAATTTACAGACAACCAACTCAGTGCCCTATGTTTCCTGTTTGCTGAGACTGTCAAAGTGAGCCCTCCGAAGACCTAGAAATAGTGTAGCCATGGACTCATTTTACAAGGCTATGTATTCAGGGACTGCTTTTCCCCTTAATCAGTAATCATTCTGCCGGTCAGGTATAAAATATGATTCGACTACCATTGTTCTGTGTGACTTTTACATTTCCTGCTTACATGTTTCTTTTTTCGTCACCTTCTACTAGCAGAGACAGCAAGCTGGCTCTAGACAATACATCTCTTGAGAAAAAGTGAAAAGTCAATCATTCAGATTAATTTCAAATAATTGGATATTATGCATTATGGAAATAAGACCGAAGAACAATCGATTGCGTCCGTTCGGGGTTTCTATGTTTTACCTTTAACGATCCCTGGTGCTGCTGTGTGAGGCACAGCCATGCCTTAACCTAGTGGCATGTATTGGTAAATTGCATCAATTGCCTAAGTTCAGAAGAAAAACTCCTCTATTAACAGATGAACTCATCGTTAGGGTATTCAGATGGTCTAAAATCAATACTTACAGAATTGGTGAAATCAATTAAAGAGACATAGCCTGAGAGCACTTGCCCAAATATAAAAATGAATCGCTTAATTACAGCATTTAAATAGATTTCACTGGAATGAGTAAAACAGCAAGAGGCTTATTTTATATCCTATAGGCTGGGGTTTCAGCTGGCAGCCAGGACTGCAGCTTAAAAGGAGAAAATGTCACTCAGCATTTTGCCACACCTGGATGGCTGCCTGAATTTCTGACTTTACATCCAGGGACTGCAATCTTTAGGAAAACACTACCCACTATATTCAACCCTCTGGTTGAGTGCCCAGAAGGGGACACAGAAACATCCTGTATTTGAACCTTGAACTGTAGGAAGCAAAAACCATGCTCCTTAGCTTTGGAGTACTGTGCTGCTCCCATTTTAATGTAATTCATCGTTTCCTGTGCGTATATGAAGGAGGCCTATGCCAGACATAACAGGGGCTGGAATAGAATTTTGACAGGCAGAGACTGGAGGAAATTTGTTCCAGGTGTCTTGGCACCTAAGAGTCACTTAATAAACATGGGCTACGTAAAAGACCTGGGGCTGACTGCAGAGTCTGAGAGGCCTCACCACTGCTCCGGGTGTGACAGTGCCAGAGGACCCCCCGCCCTGTGCAGAGGAGCAAAGAGACCGCTGGAGGAAAAGCTGGGCTTCAGAGCCAAGTGTATCTGGATCCATCCCGCAACTACACACGAGGCTCAGATTCACATCCCAACAAGGAGGGAGTACAGAGCGGTCCTGACAGGGTATATTTCCACCCTGCTTTCTGACAGAAGGCTATGCCCTCCTCACTCTTCCTGCAGCTAGGGGCCAGCGGGGTCCTCGTTACCTCTCAGCAGGACAAGGACCACTGCCTCTGCACCCGGCTGCTGCTCAGTGCAGCTGCTCCCATTGTTACCCCATTTCATGTTCCACTTCGGTCGTGTCCCTCTCTCAGAACCCTCCATGGCTTCCCAATGCTCACTGAATTCCTGATCAGTTTCACCCAACCTGCCGCTCAAGACCCTGCCACGTGTATTTCGCTAACATGGCAACCAGTAGGAGCTTTTTGAGTGTCTGGCCCAAATATGATGTGTTACCAGGATTCAGCAGTGCTCGCATTTCATTAAGGATTGCTCCCTTCAGGCTATTGTGCTGGCTAGAAAACCCTTTAGCAAGATGCATTCGTCAAGTGCTGATTTTGTTTATAACTCAAGTTTTGGTATCTTGTGATTTAATGAAAAATGCCCTGTCTCTGGTGAAGAAGCACGTTTCACTCATAAGAGTCATCTGTCGACACTAATCATTCCCTAAGTGGAGTAAATACGGAGTCACGAGGCAGAGCATCTCAGTATTGGCTTATTTATTCTCCCCATTAGAAAGGCCAATGTAAGTGGCACTCAGTTACTCTGTTCCCCTGGGATTTGTGGATTTGAAAATTCAATTTTCTTTTCTCCTGGCCAATCCGAGCCCTCTTGCCTCTGATGCTAGGGAGGCACCCCTCACAAAATGACATGTGTCCTTTGAGAGACAATCAATACCTAATAGAGGCTCTGTCCCTGCCACGTGTAACCAGGGCAATGGGGAGAGTCCTCTTAGCGCACAGTAGGTGCTCAATAATAGAAGTATTCCAAACCCTCCCTGGGAGTGAGCACTGAGGACGCATCTTCAGTATGAGCATACTGGCGTGTTCAGGCTTTCTGTGCCTTTACAGCATGTTAAATTCTGGGCAAGGAGGCTACATCCATTTTGATCATACATCTGTATTAGAAAACCCAGTAACCTTCCACCTGTGTTTCTCCTTTATTTTCCCAATATGACTACACTCACAATGCTCTGACACCAGATGTGTGGGAGGCTTTTCTCACACCAAGTAAATTTCTGCAACAGCAGCTGCGTGTCCTTCAATTAAACTCAATTCTGACACTGTCTACCTGGAGACAGACACATCCCGAATGTTAAGGCCTCAGTAACAAGACTGTCTCCCTCCACTTCAGATGCCAGTGGTAAGCCGAAGTTGTCACCTGTGTTCCTGATCAATTGGCCATATACATCAGAGGTTCCAGTGGCCCACTCCTTGGGTTTGATTAATTTGCTAGAGTGGCCCATAGAACTCAGGGAAACAGTTACTCATGTTTACTAAAGGATATGATAGAGGATACAGATGAACACAGATGAAGAGACGCATAGAGCCAGATCTGGGAGGGTCCCGAGTGCAGGAGCTTCTGTCCCTGTGCAGTTGGGGTGTGTCACCCTTCCTGTATGTGGATGTGATCACCCACCTGGAAACTCTCCGAACCCTATACTACTGGGATTTTATGGAGGGCTCCTCATATAGGCATGATTGGCTATTAACTGCATTTCTAGCCCCTCTCCCCTCTGCAGAGAAGGGGAGGGCGGGATGGGAAATTCCAAGCTGCTAATCAGGGCTTCGTCTTTCTGATGACCAGCCCCCAACCAGGAGCCCGCCCAGAATCAGCTCACTAGAACACAAGACAATCCTACCCCGCAGGAAACTAGGGATACAGTACCTTGTGTTCGGAACCAGGGCCAAAGACCAAATATGAGAGCAAAAGATGCTCCTAGTACTCTTACCATTTAGGAAATTCCAAGGGGTTTAGGAACTGGGGGCAGAGACCAATATATATATATATATTTTCTGTTACCTCACAATACCAAATACCAACTGACTTCTCCGCGCCTCAGTGTCCTTGTTGGCAAAATTAGGCAGCTGGAGTAAGGACTCTCCATGATCAGTTTCAGGTCTGATATTCTATGTCTTAATACATACACAAGTATTTAGTCATATATATGTATATATATACACACATATACACATATATATGACTCAGGGATAAATATGGAACCCGAGTCCACCTCCATTAGCAAGAAATAAGATCTATTAGCAAGTTTATAAATGTTTCTAACTAATGTTCCAAAGACTCCTATGAGCCACTCTGTGAGATACGGGCTATGCTGTGCCATACATTTTGGAAAGGTCTATGGCTTTTATCTGCCCATCCACTTGAATTTTGAATGGCTAATCTTGGATTGGTAGCTAACCTCAAATTTGGATACCAGTTCTGGGTGCTTACAATGCTTAGGCTCTTTGCTCTTGCTAAATAAATAGGAAAAAAATATATATATATGGCTGTTCCAGAACAAGACAGATTCTGCTTCCCTTCAGAACAAGGTCCTTGGGTGTCTGCAGCCTGCCTGGCAGATCTTCCAGCAGACGGCAGATATTTGGGGGATAGAGTTTAGCATTTCCAGGTCCTAAACCAAAGCCCTGGTACATTTTTCCAAGCCAGCATCTAAATTTCAAACTCTTCCATTTTCAGTTTGGCGAAGAGTTCTATTCCTGGAGATGTTCGTATGGCTCTCATATACACTAGAACCCTGATTAAACTCAAGAAACTTAGGTACATGTGGCGCCCTGTCTGGGCGTTGTTAGCTGATGACTAAGACAGAATTTCCAGGCTTTGGCCATGGATTTGGGACCCAAATTGGGGCGATGAAGGGGCCTATGGAAAAATGCGTGCTTGGACCAAACAAAGAGTAGGGGTGAGAGAGGCAGTGATAAGGGTAACATGGTGATGCCTTTTCCTTCCAGCACTTTGATTCAAATTGACTTAATGATCCTCAGCTTCCCAGAGGTGGCTGCTACTCCTCCTGCCACCCTCTTTACAGAGCCATATCTGTGCCATGTGCTCTTTGTGACTAAAAGGTTGTGGTCATCCCTGAGCCATGGGAGAGTTATTTTTTTCTGAAATAACAGACTGTGCACATTTTTGTTTCCAGGTGGATCTTGGGGCAAGCAGCACATCCTCACCAATGTCTGATTTAAGGTCGCTGTGAGAAAAGTGTTAAGCTAAGTAAAACAGCCATTGGGTTTGCAATTGAAGTGCTCCTAGATGACAATTCGTAAGTTCTAGTGGACGTCGGTCCATGTCCGGTCATCAGCTGTGACGAACATAACTGTAAAAACGCTGGGCTCCTCTACATCTCTGTGTGCTCAAAGCGTCTCAGTGAGATTACAATAAAAAAGCAATCTATGGCGATTACAAGTCAAAATATTTGGTACTAAAAGTAGAAGACCTACTTACAATGAAAAAATTCAGCATGCAGTTTTCTAAACAGTCAGAGACTTGCCTGGAGCATATTAAAAATCACATCATACAAGCCCTAAGCAGTTTCTTATTAATCTAGTCTCTGTGCTAATACAGCCAAATGGGAAACACAATCTTGGGAATATGAAGGCCAATGTTATTCTATTAACCTTATATGTTATCTTATTTACTTTCTTGTCTTTAATGAATAAATTAAAATGTCCTCTCATTCTCTAATTGCTGGATAGTTAAAGAGTATGACAACATATGGGTTTTATTCCACTATGTTCTGCAGCCTTAACAGCCCAAACTCGATCATTTTGTGGGGGATTTCAATGAAAGGCAGTGACAGATAAACTGTTTACATTAAAAGACTCTATCAAAGTTATTTTGCACCTGGTTTCATCCTAATCCATCTGCTGTTTCTACAGCTCTGACAGGCTGACCTCTCTTGCTGTGTGAGCCACACTGATGTCATTACTGAGGAGGCCTTCCCCAGCCTTTCTGCTGATAACAAAGTAAACGGAAATGCGGAGGAACCTTGGGGAGGTAACAACTTGTTCAGCGTGATGAGGGAGAACTGTGGCTAAAAAATCGGAACCATTCCAGCAGAGAAGAGTATCTGATGTCACAACGAATGAATTCACGCTAGCACGTCAACTTCCCAAGAGCCAGCTGACAGTAGCAGTAAAATGTATTGCCCCTTTTTCATTAGCAAACTTTAAACATAAAAGTGGGCTTGAATTTAACTTAGCCGCTAGGTTTCTTTTCCCTTTTTTTAATTGAAGTATAGTTGATATGGAATATTAGTTTTATATGTACAGCATAGTGATTCAATATTTTTATAGAGTACATTCCGTTTAAAGCTACTGCAGCATAATGGCTCTATTTCCCCGTGCTGTACAACATAGGCCGGTGGCTTATCTAGCCACTAGGTTTAGAAAGTTCAATATGCATCACAGGTAGAAGGCACACACCCCAGAGCTGTCAGAATATCCTGACTTTCTGCTACCATGTAATTCATTTCATTTGCAATTATAACAACCTAGCCAGTGAGCTGGCCCAACAAGAACAACAGAAACAAACAAACAAACAAACAAAAATGGATCAAGTATAAAGCCAACCTCCAGAACCTGGATTAGAAACAAGATTGTTTTGTGTGAGGTAATTGGTGATCTTCAGACAAAAAGTAAAATTACAAAGTGGAGGTGAAGAGAAATACTGTAAATGTTAAAGCGGTGGAGGCGCAGCTCTGCTACGGGCATCTAGTTGAAAAGCCCACACATCCACAGTAACATGCTGTGAATTAAGTACCACACTTCTAAGGGCAATCCTTAGGCAGAAAGAGAAAGAAGATTGGGTTAAATAAAACCGGGTACATCGGAGCTACTTATGCTAATGTGTCCAGACACAACTCATTAGAATGACTTTGTGCTCAAAGCAAATTGAAATTGTTCAGCTATGTTTTTCAAGCACCAACACAACACTCCAAGCTTTATCTAGAGTCCTTTAGCTGAGCCTGGTCACAAACGGAACATCTCTAGCCATAGTGCCCATTTTCTGAATTTCTAACTGAGCTAAATGAGGTCACCTAGGGTCTCAGTTTCATTCACATTTGTAATAAGATGGCATTAATATTAAAATTCCCTAAAGGTTGTTTCTAACAATATCTATTTCTTTTATGGCCTTTATCGTTCTAAAGTCTGCTGCTTCTGATGCCAGTCTGAGATGGTTAGGGCATCTGAGAGCCATTCCCAGATCTAACCCACCGGCAGAACCCCGGCATCATGGACCATCCTGTCACCAAAGGATGATAACAGACATTACATGCTTTGAGTTGTGTAACAAGCATTGGACAACATTCACGGAAACATCAAGCAGATGTTTACGTGGTCCTATGGCTATGTGCTGGAGAAAGCTCTGGAACTGGGCCACGACACACTCTAGAAGCCTTTGGAATAGGTCGAATTGTGGCTAGCTTAAAACTTGAAAGACAACAATTTTAATAAACCCGTCAATACAATTTCTTTGTTAAAAACTAAACAAAACATTTGAGACTGATTAGGCTGCTTCTATTGAAAAGAAGCACCAGGTCTATATCTTTAGATCTTTTATTGAACTGCAAACACAGCATCAATAACTGCTTCTCAGGTGTAAATGAAAATTGATTCCAGGTTTAACCCTTCATTTTCAGGGGTTCTTTCACTCCTGGGAAGCATAAGAAGAAAAACTGACCAAAAGGAGAACTGAAGGTTCAGTGGTACCAGGGTTGAGGGCAGGCAGAGAACCCCGCACCTGCGTGCACGTGGGAAGCCTGTCCTATCGGATTATGTCGCTCTCTAGCCAAACCCCAGTGGACTCATCACAGCATCACCGCCTGCCCTGCATGACTGGCTGGAAAATGGCAATTCAATAAGCGTTGTCTGGGGAAGGCCAGGCTTGGGTTTTATATTTACGATGCCAAGAGTGGCAGTTGAGAAGGAAAAATGCAGTCAGCTGGCTAACGGACATCATGGAGCCCCTGCATGCCAACCACGTTCCTGAGAGCTGACTTCAAAAACAAAACAGGACGTAGTGCAACCCGTGTGTTTAGGCGGACCCTGAGTTCAAAACACTGCATCCAATTCAAACGCTGTTCTGGAGCATGCCCGTGTCTGATGTCAACTTCAAGTAATTATTTCTTTCCCATTCTGGGGAAGCTCCTGGGAGAAAACCAAGGTGAGCAGAGCGTCATAGCAGACCGTATAGCCTTTCTCCAGGGCACAGCGAGCACTCAGAAAGAGAAGTGAGAACTGTGATCAAAGACTGTGATCAACTCTCCACCCATGTCAGTCCTTCGAAGAAAAACTCTTGTTTAGAGACACATAATTTTCCTGGAGGACTTGGTGCCATGTCATTGGCAACCCAGCCTTTCTTCCTGGGATATCTAGTTTAAAAGTTGTCGGGGCTCAGAGGGGGGGAAAGGTCATCCATTCCAATGGATGCATTCAGGGTGGTGTTAGGACATTCAGTGCAGTTCCTAGCAGATCGCTCTGGACACCAAGGCCAAGATGAAGGGCAAGATCTATTTACCAAAGGATCCAAAAGAGGGGCCTTCCAGTTAACGTTTGAAAAGGCCACAAGGAAGAACCACTACCTATGTGTGTAGTGTTTGTGGTTTCCAAAGCATTTTCTTATACACAGTCTTCCTCTCATCCTCACCATACTCCTAGGCGTCAGGTGAGAGCTCTGAGACTTTGAGACGTTCAGTGACTTGCCAAGTGTCAGGCAGCTAGTACATGATGGGGCTGGGATTGATGCCCAGGCTTCTCTAGTCCAAAAACCATGCTCTAAAGTACCACAGTTACAATTCCTTGTGGCTAGGTGCACACAGCTAATGCATCTTAGGACCAGACAGAATCTTTTCATTTAAATTTGTCACATACTGGCTGTTTTCCAGGTAGTTAATTCAGCAGCTCTCTTCAACACCACATACCTTACAAGAAAAGGGAATGTGATGTATTTCGCATCTTGAATATGAGACATTTTAGACGATCACTAGCAGTAGCGATGACGATGGGGATGACGGCCATATAAAGTGGTGAGTGCCACCACAAAGGCAAATGACTTTGCCTGTATTCATTCATTTAATCATTGAATCCTCACTATGACCCAGGGAAGTAGGTGCTATTGTTACCTCCATTATCACCATTTTATGGATACGGTCTTTAGCCCCAGGTCATCCAGCAAGTGACAGAGCCAGGATTCAAACCCATTTGACTACACATCTATGTTCTCACTCATCCTCGCCCACTGAGCTAGCACTGCCACACCACCTTAGAAGACAGCCTGGACATACCTGCTTCCCGGATAGTCCCAAACGAGAGAGTAAAAGGCGATGAGGAATGTGGAGAGAACATGCACACTTTTAACAAATATTTTCAGGGTACAATCACCATTGCTTTTTCACGGAAACCATGTGCACATGTGACTGCGCATCTCTGACTTAAAGCATCACGTGAAGGTAAAATACCCTGTTAGAAAATACCCCCGAGTCTCCATGGCTGACCATTTGGCATCTTTAATTTGTATATTACGATTCTCCCATTCAGGCCTCCTGCTTCATTTGCTGCATTTTCCCATCTGCAGGAACAATACTGAGCATCTAAACACGTCCTAATTGTTCTATTGGTGTCTGCACCCAGGACCTGCTCAGCACGACCATGCTGGGGAGGGTGCCAGTGACGGGGCAGGGAGTAGGGAGGGCATTCTCATGATGAGAGGCTTTGGACTGAAAGGTCAAATTAGAAAGTGACACATCTCGATCCTGTGTTTCATTTTCATACATGCATTTGCAGTGCATTCTCCTGGGATTCTTTATGTTGCAAACCATAGCATAAGGTCTTAAGAGCTTTTGGGGAAAGATTGCTGTGTACTCATTAAACCTGGCCACTCTGGGTCTCCTGAGGTAAGTCCACGTGTAATGATTACGAATAAGATGATCTGAAGATGTCTCCAGAAAGTTAATGGCTTTTTTTTTTTTTAATTGAACCATGTGTGCATGAATGTGGCTAATGGGTTCCGAGAAAATTTCTAAGTTTAACACCGGCTCAAACCCATAGTGTGGTCTGGCTCCTTGGGTGCATCATTTAATGCACCAGTGCATTTGTTAGGATGCTTTTCTCACAATCATCCTGCCACAAATAGAAGGATTGTGCAATTCCGCAGCTCAGGCTGGAGACCCAAATCTACCTCTAAGATTTGCTTTGAGGTTCGAGTGAGACAGAGCACCAAAATTAACAGCTGACACAGGGCAAGAGTGGCCCCATCAATGAGAGCTCTCAGAACTCCTCCTGATGTGGCTGGAGCTCCGATGGTCCCAATGGAGAGATGAGAGAACAGTACCATGTTACCTACATGGCGCTGTGTTATCTCATCTGAAAAGAAAATGATATTGGTGGTTCCTCCATAAGTTAGACACCATAAATTACCACATGACAATATTCCATCTCTAGGGAGAAGAAAGGATTGAAAAGAATTAAGAGATTCAATTCAAAAGAACTGAAACCAGGTGTTCAACAAAAACTGATACACAAACACTCACAGCATCACTATTTGCAATAGCCAAAAGCTGGACCCAAATGTCCGTCAGTTGATGAATGGGTGAACAAAAGGTAGTCTATCCAGATGACAGAATATTATTTAGGCACAGAAAAGGAATGGAATATTAATACAGCTGCAGCACGGATGGACCTAGAAACCGTGACGCTAAGTGAAAGAAGCCGGACACAATAGATCACATATCATATGATTTCGTTCAGAGGAAATGGGCAAGTCCATAGAGACAGAAAGTAGCGTAGTGGTTGTCAAGGGCTGGGGGGAGTGACTGCTGAATGTATGTGGGGCTTCTCTTTTGGGGTGATGAAAATATTCTGGAACTGGTGATGGAGACACAGCCTTGTGAAGGTAGTAAATGCCACTGAACTGTACACTTTAAAATGGTGAATTTTATGTTATGTGAGTTTTAGCACAACAACAACAAAAAAAGGAAAATGATTTCAATCACACATCTTTGAACAAGGATATTGGGCCTCATAAAGCCAGAACTCGCTGAAACTTGCTGTCACCGTCGCTTCTGCTACTGCATAAACATTCTCTCCTGGCCTTTAACTTTCAGCTTTGTAGCCAGTCCTCAAACTCTACAAGGAGACTTCATCTGCAAATGTTACAACCTTGCGCCCACTTCTTGCTTCCTGGAGCCGGCTGGGGCGGGGGGGGGCGAGGAGCTTTGCTCGGGAAGGAGTGACCAGGCTAAGAGCAGCAGGCCACGGAAAGCTCCCAGCTCCCCAACCCGGATTACCTGAGGGTCTCAGCACTGACACAGTGACCACGCACATCCTAAAAACAGAGATGACTCAGGCCAACTGACCTGATGCCACTTCAGTTAAATACAGAAAATAACACTTTTCTTGAGAAGCCAAAAAAGCAGACTGCACTTGTGTAATCACATAGAGAGGAAGTCAGCGTGCGAAATCTACCTTCACTTACTGCTGATGACGGCTTTAAGCATTTTCATTTAAAAGTAATGTTGCTTCTGTCAAAACCAGTCATCTGGGTTGGGGGGCGGGGAGGTTATTTCCCAGTATAGCACTCTTCTCACTGGCGTAGTAAATGCAGGAATGGCAGACCCCGGAACTGAAGTGCGCATTGTCCATCTGCCCTGAAGCCCACGCCCCGCGCCGGAGACGGACCGCTCGCACTCAGTGAACGCGCACGAAGCCCTGGGACACAGCCGTGCTTGTCCTTGCAGTTTGTACATATTATCAAAAATGCAGGCAGAATGAAGTGGAGAAAGTAGAGGAAAGGGAAAGTTTGGGCCACATAACATTGAAGATGAGTTCAATTTTAAAATCATACTGAAGGCGAGGAGTTCTAGTGTGGTAAACAATTACAGACGAGAACGGACTAGGTGAGCCTTGAAGAGGTTTCCATAAGCTTTTCTTTGCTGGTGCCTCACAAAATATTTCGTGAACATGGTCTCTTGTATTTGTTAACTATCCTGAAATATTAGTGCATGAGCATTCCTTAAAATACTCTGGTTTTAGTTTTGTTACTTAGCAGACTTCACTGTAGAAAGCATATGATCAGATATTGGCTTTTAAAAAAGGCAATCCTTCTGTGTTCCTTGTCTGAGGTTCTCAGCGCACCCAGGAGGACCCCACATGTGAGATGGTTCTGTGTCCCAGAGGCCACGCGAGCATCACTGGTACCACCCACTCCACTGCCATTGTCATGACTCATACAGGATACTTGCCCTTGTCAAATCAAGAGGTCCAGGCTCATTGGAAATGTTGACAATGCCCCTTCTTGCCATCTAATTTGGTGGTAAGTGCTATAAATACTTGCAATGGGAGAAGACAGGGCTGCAGCCAGTTTTGGCCAAATGCCCTTTGCCTGAACTTTCATGTAACCTGTAGGGTGCTGGCACTGATTGTCAGCTGTGTTCCAAAGTGGTGCCCGCTGCACTCATTATAGGAAAGTTACACTGCATCCGAGACCGTACTTAGTCCAAGAGAGGGAAAGACGATCTCTATTGCTTTTGATGACCAGTATGTGCATATGGAAAGGAGAGAATGAAGGGAGGAGGTGAAAGCAGTTTTCAAGGGCTCAGCATCACCTCACTGAAAGTGTGAGCTGATTCGACCTGTTCCAGAACACTATGTCTGTCTTTGCTTCTTCCCCTCCAAAGCCTGGAGATGAAGCGGTGCCTTCAGCTCCCTCCCCTTGGGTCCCGAACCAAGCCCTAAGCTGCTCCTACCTGGTAGAGCTCAGTGGCAGTGCACTGAGTGCTCAAGGTCTTCACAGGCTCAAGGTCATCTTCATCACTGCTCAGCTTCAGGTCATCTTCCAGCATCCTACAAAAAACAAAAACAAAAACAAAAAAACCTGAGTGGCATTCACTTTAGAAAGCATCTTTTCTAAATCATCCTCAGATACATTTTGCAACGAGGATAAAATATTGGAACTACAATCTGACAGCTGCAATTCTGCCAAAGGTGCAGAGGGAACCGAGATTCTTTCAGCTAATTAGATATTTGAGTTCTTATATTTCTGTCATACTCTACACACATCCTCCCTCTCTGCCTTCCTCTAAATCAAGGGGAAAAAAGGACTATTTCAGCATCTCCAGAGATGACTGGAGTCTATATATTTTTACTACTGCAAGTGTAATAAATGTGCTGATCAATCACTGTGGAGGTGGGACGCGGCACTGGATCTCTCCAGGAAAAGATGTTCTGGGTCTCCCATGAAAGAATAGGGCCATGATGACAGCCCCGAGGTCCAGAGGCTATTGTGGAGGCCCGCTGGGGCTCTCTGGATGACAGAGGCAAAGGGCCCCAGGAACTTCCACTGCCTTTCAGTGCCCTCTGTGCTGTGGCAGCTCGGTGGCCACAAAATAGCTGGGCGAGAAATGGCTAGTCATTAACCTTTTGATATATGACCGATCCCTTCCCGTAAAATTTGATCCAAGAGATGTAAGCCCATGATGTGGATAAGAAATCTTTCTCTCCTAAGACAAGGTACCTGAAAAATATGAGTGGTCGGAATTTGGGTGATGAACTAGCACTTTCAAAATTGTTTATCGAGCACACAGAGCCTTTTGTTCTTAAAGGGATATTAATTCCAGTGCCAGCAGCTCCCGATCTCCAAATTTGAGCTACAGCAGGAAGAGTGACTTATTAGCTTTAAATTCCAGTTACACAACTTTCAAAGACCAGTTGGTGTTAAGATTTTTATTTATTAAACACAATGTGAGACCTCATCCTCCGGCTTCAAGTGGAGCCAGTCTCAGCCTGTCAGGACTTACGGCTATTTTCTGAGCATGCTTCACTCTTTCTTGCTTCCAGACTCAGTGTCAGGCTCAGCTCCCAGGCTGGAAGCCCTTTCTTCAACTGGAAGTCGTGTTTTTCCTCCACAGCTCAGCCAGATCCGACCTCTTTCATCAAAGCTTTCGAGAAAGAATCCGCATCTCAGGTAGAAAACCCTTTCCCTCTCCCCACCCCCAGCTCCGCTGATCCCAGCCAGCTGTCCGTTGAGTGTCTCCTCCACCAGCCCCTCGTGCCTATGTGTGTTCTGCACAGTGTCTTCCCAGAAATGACACAGTCCGCCACCCTCATTTGGCTGACAAGCAAAGAAAGGTTCAGAGAAGCTAACTGCTTTGCTCGAGGTCACACAGCTAGTCAGTGCTGGAGCCAGTCCAAAAACTCCCAGCTCCTGGTTCCCACCTGCATGCTTTTTCCAGCAGAGAAGCCAGAAGGCCAAAGGCAGCTTCGAATTTGATAAAGAGAGGAACATGTTATTTCAAGGTTATGTCCAATGTTAGAAAGAGATTCAGGTCGAGTGGGTTCCAGAAACTCCCCAAAGAAAGGCCAGCCACTCCACCTTCATGCTCAGCCGCACAAGACCAGGGCATGTTCGCTGAGGTCTGAAAACCGACGATGGATATAAAGGATGATTGGTGGGAAGGACAATTGTTAGAGTTGGTTTCAGATAAACTAAATTTGCAGGATTTATGGCCACCCTTCAAGAGACTGATGGATGTTTGGAAGATCTTAGAGAAAGAGACAAAATGTATTTTGGTATTTCTTTCGCGATTGCAGGCTTATGATCCTGAACAAATAATTCTTCATAACACATTGTGGTAAATGAAGACTGTATCCTTCTCATAAGCTATAGAACTCAGATATTTAAAAACTACTAATGCTGGGCTTCATTCTCTCTCTCTCTCTCCCTTTCTCTGTGTATATACAAGTAGTCAGTATTATACTGTGTTTGTACAATACAGCCATAGTATAATGCCTATATGTTAATTTACACCTAAGTGTTCAGCAAAATAAATGATAAAACGATTCTTACCCTGTAGAGGATCCATTTATGTGTCAGGAAAGGTGCTAAGTATTTGACCAGCAGCATGTAATTTGTAATTTAGACCTTATGAAGGAGGTTCTCATAATGATAATTAGCCCCATTTTCCAGATGGCAACACTGAGGCTTAAGGAACTGGCTCAGGGTCACACAGCTAGGAAATCATAGAGGCACACATGGAACCCAGAACATTTCCAGCCAGAACCTGAGACTATGCAGTGCTTTTGTAGAGAGTATAACTTACAAAGGGTAGTTAGTGTGTGAAATAAAATCAACAGCAACAACAAAAACCCCACAAAACAAAACAAAACAAAACATATTGACATGGAATCAAGATATTTGAATTTAACTACGGGATAATCATAAACTCTGGTATCTTGGGTAAGTCACTTCCTGTCTCTGAGCCTCGTCTATGTCCCTTATCTGTTAAATGGGATAATAATTAAACTCTTCTGCAGGACGGCGGTGGTGGTGGTGGTGCACATAATGTGGACTAATGCATGTGGAATGCTTTATGAAAACACAAAATAATGCAGAGTATCACTGATTAGTTTGGAAATAGCCCCCCCCCCCCAGTTAGAAGTAATTTGTAGCATTCATACTATTCGCAAGCAATCACAAGCAAAGCCTTAGACTTTGTTCCCATTTTAGTTTGCCAAGCAACACAGAGGTAAGCTGTGATGACTCGGGAAGCGTCTCATGGGATCTCAAAGCTGGATCCAGAAATGGGCTCACGGTCTTCAGGCTGCTCTACGTTAGGCAGAATTTGCACATCCAGAACCAGAACCCACAGACTGGAACTCAGCCCTCGTTTTACTCTCCAATCAACTGTATACGATCTTAATGTAGAAATGAAAGGCCCTCCACTGTAAAGTTCTGGAAATAGGCAGCCAATCTACATAGTGTTTGACATTAAACATCCCCACACCGTGCAACAAGCGTGATATGGATTTGGTTTTTAATAAAGGACAATTTGATGCATACGTTCAAGTCCCAGCAAATGCAAGCCGAGGAAGTAACTAGGAAGGCGAACTAGCATTTGCTATCTCTGGAGGTGCTAAGCATCCAGTTCATTTCACTCCTCCCTTGACCTACTATTAAGTTTTATTATCGAATCTACGTGCACTTGTTTGCGTTCCCATCCATAGTTAATGCTGAACATTCCTCCAGGGAAAGTGTCGGATTATGGTAGATTTTGGATTTAATTATCATAGCAGCGCCATTCACACCCATGCAGTTAAGGTGGTCTCTCAGCAGAAAAATGGTACTCTCTTTTCATGAGGTTATAATTCCACGAACTCATCACACACTGGATATCCCAAAATGTGAAAAAATCATGCTCGTCTGAATGTCTGTGTGACCTTCAACCACAGTGACAACTGTTTGTTCACTTTTCAGTTAGATGAAAACAGCACAAAGTAGCTCTCCTTAGTGATTTCACATGTTTGTTCTGGATCTAGTGGTTCCCAAAGTCTGTCTTTGTATGAAAACTCTGTTTTTATTTTACTTTCTTGAGTATTAAGAAGTAAAACAGTCCAGAAAACTATGTCAACAAAACAAAGTCCTTGTCCTGAAGAGATGATCCTATAAAAGCTCGAATAGTGAAAATTGGAGCAGATGAGATGGAAAGAACAAAAAGAAGACTGGGGAGGCCTTGGAGGAGGAAGGAAGAGCCGTGCTCAAGGTCTTCTCTGTCCCTATTTCTCTGGGCCTCCAGCTCATCCTGGTGGCCTCACGGGGCTCTTGGCACTGGGACAGCCTAGGACACTGTGATGTGACCGGCCCCATATGACTTGTAACTGTGACCTCTGCTCTCCGGAAACCTTGCTACTTCACAGCTGGAAGTGCCTAAAGCATCTATTTCCCCTTGTCACCCTGGGGAAATAGCTACAACAGCCCTGAACGTGGCCACAGCCTTTGTCTGGCGGTGTCAGGCATTCATTTCTATTGTTCAGTAGCTTACATCGCTAGGCGTTCTGCGCGTCAGGAGCTGCCCTGCGCTCTCGCAGCTTCCGTCTGGCAGCCTGAGCCTTGCGCTCCGTGGTCCACGGCGGGAGGCGGACTTGGCAGGGGCCGGGAGGTGGAGCCAGTGCTGCCATCTCTATTGTGCGGGGGAGGGGAGCAGGCTCTTCCTCCCGGGCTCTAGGCTCTCAACAAAAATTGGGAACCATAGCTTTTGTCTCAACTATTTTGGGGTTTTCAGGGGACCAGCTTAGATTACCATGGTCTTCGTAAGTATTCAGAGCGGATAGCAATCTAAGTAAGTGGTCTTTTTGGCTCCAAATGAATAACACAGCTGAGCCGGGCTGGGCATCCTGGAGAGTCTGGGCAATACCCGAAGACCTGTGCCTTCCCATCAGGCAGCATCTCACTGTGGGCCCTCTTCTAGAAGAGAATCTTAACTCCTATTGACTCCTTAAAGGGCATTTCCTCTTCACAAAGCAGGCTGAGAGGCGTGAGACATGGCTGCTTCAGAATTACTCGGGGAGTTCGAGATTTCCCTGCCCAGCGCTTTGTAGTCTCCGCAGCACTGAATCACTCGCTGCTCGTCAGGCAGGCGACGACGGAGACGCTGTGATAGTTTTCAAAGCTTTCATTCTGTTTCCCTGAGGTAAAGGTGCCGGGCTCTTTTCTCGGGAAAAGCTGCATTTAATTTTCTCAAGGTTTTAACTTAAAAGTCTGATTCCATGACCACCCCACTGGGAATCCTGGAAATTCCCAGTCTGAGGGCTGTGGCAGTGACAGACAGTTTGAAGATCCAGACTGTATTCCATAGGGATAAGTTTCCAAGATCCATCAAGGGGACCCTCTGGCCCAGTGCCACCCAGTGGGCCCACAGCCTGGGTCCATACTAGGCCATGTGCCCCACCATGGGCATGCAGACCAGAGAAGGAGCATCTTCTGTAGCTGATGGCCTTCTAGGGGGTTCAGAAAATGCATCTCTCATAAGGTTACACTGGTTCCTTAGCAAGAGAACTGAGAGTCCCCTTAGGGACCATCTAGTCCAGGGTTTCATGAACTGAGGCCTTCAGTCCACACTAGCCTTCCCTCTCTCCTTGTACTGCCTGGAAGTTAAGATCGCTTTTTCCCTTTTTAAATGGTTGAGGGAAAAAAAATCAAAAGAAGGATAATATTTCATGACATGTGAACATGATACAGAATTCAAATTTCCTTATCCATAAACAAAGTCGCATTGGCACTAGCCACGCCCATGCATGTACATATCAGCTGTGCTTTTGTGCTACGATGGGGATGGATGGCTGGAAAAGCCTGAAATATTTACCACCTGAGCCTTTACATGAAAAAAGTTTGCTGATCCCTGCTGTAAGCCAATGGTTCCCAAATTTCTCTTAGACTCAAGAATCCTCCTCCTGCCAGGTGAAATCTTGTAAGGAACCCCAAATAAAAAAGAGATTAAGTAGTAACCTATAATGAAAAAGAACATGAAAAGGAATATATGTCTGTACGTGTATGACTGAAACATGATGCTGTGCACCAGAAATTGACACAACATTGTCAACTGACTATAATTCAATTTTTTAAAAAGTAAAAATAAGAAGAGAGAGAGAGAGAAGGAGATTAAAGCAGTGCTGCTTTGCTCATAGCCAGGTTGGGGGACCTCTGGGGGTCCCCAGGAATTAGTCATGTCTTTTTTGGGGGGATTGCTATTGCCTTTTTTTAATGGAGGTATGAGAGATTGAATCCAGGACCTTGTGTCCGCTAAGCATGTGCTCTACCACTGAGCTATGCCCTCCCCTGCAATCTAGTCAAGTCTTATTTGTTGGAGGTACTTATGGCTAGGATTTAGTTAGAGAGCCAGAGTTACGTTACTTAACCTCTCTGAACATCAGTCTACTCCTCTGTGCAAAAGGAATAAACTAATATCTATCTCAGAGATTCAGGGAATTCCAAACAGTCTGGCCATAGTCCTGAGTAAGTACAAGGCAATAGTAGGAAATAAAAAAGAATAAATATCCTGTTTCTAGTCTCACATGTGGAATATACGGGTTTATGTCTGTATCGCACACGTAAGCCAAAGCGAATAATCTGAGCCTTGATGTACGTGACTATTGACTTGTATCAAAGCGCCACCCCCTTCAACCTTGGACTTCCTTAGAACTGATCATGTAAATTCAGCACAATACCAGTATTCTGCTCCACAGTCATTATTTTGAATTTGATTTTCATTTTCTTGGCATATTTCTCTGGGTTATATAATTTTCTCCAAATGTGGGAACTCAAGTGATCATGCAAATGACAAACTGCCTAATAGAATTCAGATGGCTTTCAAGAATGTTACACACACCAAAATAGCACTGTATCATTTTTCAGGGGTGTGTGTGAAGACATCTAAGCATGGGTTTCCCAGGAAAAGATCATAACCCAGTAGACCGACCTGTATCTGAAAACAGCTGCCAGGATAATTCCAAAGGGGAAAAGAGAATCTTTTGTTTTAGAAAAGTCTCTCAAGCATACATCGTGATAGTTGAGGGTACACTCTTCAGTAGGACTGTACAAGTCATCCTGAACAAACTTCCTTTGACTTATATTAGGTGGTATGGAAAGTCACCCACACGGAGTAACAGGGATTCATTTCAGATCATTTGCTGGGCCTGGTACTTGTGGGTGAGACAACGTTGCAGCACTTGAGGGCACAGGTTTTGGAGTTGGGCTGTGCTGAATTTGAACCCCAGCTCCAAAACATACTGAGTGTGGACTGGGGCAAGTTGCTTATCATAGCTTCAATTCCCTAATCTGTGCAATGGAGCCAATAATAGTATCTGTTTCAGAAGGTTGGTACAAGGATTAAATTCGATTATGTACGTAAAATGGTTGGTAAACACTCAATAATTACTGTTACTGTCATTCCTACTTGTCATGACTGTGCTTGGCCCTGGGGGAGCAGCTATGAAGATGACATGGTCCCTTCACCTAATAAGCATGCCCTTTGATAAGGACAAAGACTGGATAAAGAAACAATAACAATGTAATGCTGTAAGTTCCATGTCAGAGGCATGTAAGAAGAGACTCAAACAAGGACTAAGTCTACCCAGAGTCTGATGAAGGCTCCCCAGAAGCAGCGGCCTTCGAGCCATGCCTCAAAGGCAGAATGAACTGCCAGAGGAGGAAGAAGGAAAGAACAGCCCAAGGAGAAGAAACAGGGGTACAAACAGACTGGAGGTTTGGGGGAGAGTAGGATGCTTGGTCTGGCTGGAATATACCATCTCTAGGCACTGGTGAAAAGACATGAGACTAAGGAGGCAGGTTGCGGTGAGACTGGGCCCTGGCTTGTTCTAAAGAACAACAGGGAAGGGGAACACATGAAGTTTTTAAGAAGAGGGGGGCCATGGAGATCCAGAAGTAGAGATCTCAGAGGAAAGAACAGAGATTGACTGGAAGAAGGACGTAGCAAGGGAACCTGTCAGCTCATCATTGTAGGAGTCCAGGTAACAGATAGGGATGGCCTGGACCAGGGCACCGACAGTCAGGGTGGGGAAGACAAGGGACCAGATTCTCCAACTGCATTGGAATTAGAATCAACTGAATTGGGACACTGATGATCCTGAAGTCCAAGGTCTTCCCAGCCGCTCTGAGGGCACTGAATTGTTGTCGAGAACTCTGCCCACCTCTAGAGCAGGAGCACACTTCCTCCCACTAGGCTGTGCCTCTATGTTGATGAATGTTGCCCATCCTCCCACAACTCTGACACCTTTGCCACCAGGGCAGAGGGAGTGTCTCTCCTACTCAACCCTCCTCTCCGGAGACACACCTCGTTAGTTCCATTGCCAATTGCTTAGGAAGGGCAGATTTCTTGCCAGAAGGCTCCCTTTTGCGGTTGTTCCTCAGCCTTCCTTCAGCTTCTTAGAGCAACCGTGGCTGATTAGAGAGTAGAAACCCCCGCGGTTACTTCCAAAGCACCTCCCAATCACAGAGGGTACTTCATTACTTATCTCTCCACATCAGCTTCTAATTGTTAAAGGATTAAGTAAAGAACTACTTTATTGAGCTGGTCTATTAATCTCCATCTAAGGAAACTCTTCAAAACAACTGAAATATTAAGTTGCTGTTAAGTGCACTACAGCGCGTGCCTGCTGACAGCCACTGCGCCTTACATGAAACTCGATGGGCGCGAGGACCAATTCTTAGTGAGACCCCAGGCCCTGAAAATCCTCAGCCGCTGAGAACACAGCACTTCAGCTTGCAGTGCTTTAAACTGTTCCTCCAGCCCATTTCTAGAGAAAGGTTGTGGAGAAGGGCTGTTTACCTGAGCTGACAGGGCAGGCAGGGCTTCAAGGAACTTCATGCTGATGCATAGAGAGTTCACCTTTTATTTCAGACTGTTTAAGCAAAAGAGTCAAACCTGACAATTTAGGCCCCACTAAAATGTTGACAGCAGTGTTGCTGGGTTGTTTATGAAAATCCCACCTGATTTATATGCTCAACTCTGTTTCATCAAAATGACACCCCCCAACACACACACACACATAGACACACACACACACACACACACACACACACACACACACACTTTTGTTTAGGGTGGAAGGAGGTAGATTGGCTTGTAACCCTTGGTGACAGTGTTTCAAGCTTATAAAATCCTAGAGCTGGAAAGGCTTTCTTGGGGCACATGGAGCCCAGGAAGGACCCCTGTGCACTCTGCATGGGGTGAACGTGGGTTAGCGCCTGTCACACATACACATACAAGACAGGGCAAGGCCTGAGTGATTTGATTGGTGAAGATACGGCCATTTACTCTTAGATTCAGGCAGTTTAGTACTAAACCATAATGAAAATAAGGAAGACATACCAGCTTCCCCTGATCTTTGTCCCACACTCCAAAAAGGACACCACCAAAACAAAAGGGACCCAAAGCTGTGTGATATTCCGGTATGCAGGAGCCCATTCTAGGCTCCACGTAAGGGGTTTTATAGGCTGCAGTTCTATTCTGCACGGGGTGGGACAGAATGTTCCATACCTCATCAGAACCTGGGAGGCAATGGGAAATTGCATCATAACAGGCTCCCAGAGGAGACGGGGGAGGAGGGGGGCGAGTGGGAGATGGCCTTGAAGTACATCTCAAGATCTTCTTGTCCTCTCCTGTTCTGGGAAAATCACTAGGTGTTCTGCCAAGACTCAGATTATCTGTGGTTCAAGCCTCGGCCTACAAGGTCACTTGAATACCTGCGGGGTGTTCACAGCGCATGGCGGAGCTGTTCCCCACCCCACCGGGCATCCTAGCCAGCCGCTCGCTACTCCTCATGGGACCTGCTTTTCAGATGCCGGTGTCGTGCTGGACATACTCATTGACTAATGTTTCATGTCGAACATGCTGCCCACATCTAAGTTCCAACAAAGGCTAGGAGTATCACTACCTTAAGCAGAAGAGTACCTAATGGACTTGTTTCTCTGCTCAGAGTGATGAGCACAAGCAAAGCTGGCCATCGCTTGAGTCCAAGGACATATCTGCAAAAACTAGCCAATGTTCAGGGTCCTTGGAGACCAGTAACTTGACCCTGTGCAGAGTCAGCTAAGTTGCATGTGGCTTCTGAGCACAAGGAAGGTCTCAGCGTGGGGCTTGAGCCTCCTCTGCCGTCAGACAGGCCCAGGCTCAAACCCTCCCTCGCTGTGTCACCTCGGATCTAATCCCTTGAACTTCCGGGTGAGTACTTTGGTGAAAGAGACCCCAAAAGTACCGTCTTGTAGGATTGCTGCAATTATTCACTGAGAGGACCCCAGCATATAGGAATCACCCCATCTTCATCATCTGTTGAGCTTACTGGATCAAGATAGTTCAGCCTGGATTAACCCAAACACACCAGATGTCATTTTTATTCGGAAACAAGTAAAACTAGAGAAATGTGTTCTCGCACGGAAGCAAAAGTTGCAGAAACGGAAAGAACTGTACCTTTGCCCCGAATAGCTTTTGCATATCAGAAAGAGAAGTCGATCAAGTTTTTGAGTACAAAGAGAGCCTATTAATATTATTATATCGACTTTTTCAAGTCTGGAAAATTCACATCTACCTAAAATACAACTGAACTGCATGTCATAAATATTAATCGACCAGATTCCAGGAGTGCATACACAGTGTGACAGTGAGAAATCTATTTGTATACTACATCACATCTTCAAATAAAATGATAAAAAACATATGATCATCTCAATAGATGCCAAAAACATACCAGATCAAATTTCATACCCATTCCTGATTCAGAGCTTTAAAAACTGGGTGGAGAAGGAGACACCCTTTCTGGCTCGGGACTATGCAAGGGTAACTGTCAACCTAAAAGTATGTTTTAGTAGGTAAAAAGGTTAAATTAATTTTAAAACATGTATTTTAAAACAAAAATGGAATCACAGATGACTGTGTTTCAAGTGTTTCTAAAAATCTGTATTAATGTTGATTCATTGTGGAGGCAGAAGGAACACAAACAGACTAATATCATCCAATGACACCATTTGTTCTGATAATTACTCCAATTTCAACAGTTTTGAGGCATCACATATGGCTTCCATGAGGAAGTCTTTCCATGTAGGTAAGGACAAAATTGGAAAGTGACATGAAAAACCTCAGTTTCCACTTCCTCATTTCACAAAGAATTAATCCTTTAAAAACACATCACCATTTTATTGACAGTCACGTCTGCCTACAAGCTTGCTAAATGCAGCGATGCTGGGTAACGTGCCTGAAAATTTGATACTATTGTTTGAACAAAATGAGAATTGTTTTAGAAGGGGCTCCGCGATGTCTGGGCATATATTTTCCCTAAGTAACCGTATGAGGCATGCATTTCCCCAGGGAATTCAACATTTATGTTGATGCATTTGGCTGCAAAGCCAATCCTGCACTGGCTCTAATACAGAGGAATTTTCTGAACATTTTGAGTAATGGGACTGAAATAATTTAACAGCTCCTTCTGTGCATGTTAAATTAGTTGCATGATATATTTAGCTTTTGCAGAAAACTTGTTTACAATATAAATTACAACACATGGCACGAGCACATTGATGCGGAAAGCCAGCCATGTTGGATCATTTTGGCCATATCTCTCTAAACTCCGACTTAGTGCAAATGAACTCTGTGTGGCTCACCGACGCAGTGTGGGTGTTTCCTAACCCTGGGACCCTGCTGAGTCCATGTAAGGCACTGCCTTTGACTCCATGAAAAGAACTGAATTTCTGAGATGGGAAGATTTTTAAGATAAGGGAGGGCCCACTGTTGATAAGTGAGTGGCACACAGATCTGAACTGCTATGTACTGCCATCTATCAACTGGTTAAAAGGGAGTGACTTTCTGATTCTGAAACACAGAAGTAACCCAGGTGCCTAATGATTAAGAGCTCTGGTAAATCTAATCTCCCAAGAGGCGTCACAATGTAAAGGAAAAAGCAAAGGTCTGGGAGTTGGATGGACCAGCCGGGCTCTTGCATTTACTAGCCGTGCAAATCTAGGCAAACTGATTGACCTCTCTGAGCCTCCATTTTTTGTCTCGAAAACGAGGTCCCTGATACCCTCTTTGCGTGGTTTTTGTGAAAAGTAACATGAAAAGCGATGATTGTGAGTGCTTAATAGATGCTACGACTTCTATTATTACTGATATTAGGACAAATGGGATCCTGATTCTTATATCAACACATTCAGAAGCAACATTAAAAGAATTACTGCGGATGAAACTCCCAGGTCTCTGGTTGAAGAAAGTAGTTTAAGCCACAACAGAGAACCATCTGAGTAGGTTTTACAGACGGTAGGCAAACATCTTAGGAAACTGGAGATCTATTCCTTCACGATTTGGCTTTAGGTAAGAAAGTGCCAGTCCTGAATCCTTGCCCCAACACTAGTCTATTTCTATCCTGTTCTTCATAGATTCACATTCATGATAGATGGGTAACTAGCTGTCTAGATAGAAAAACAGAGAGAGCTGTACTATAGATATATGGAGAGCGGCAGATCCCAGTACTGGCCAGTAGTTATCAGCTAATTTCTAAAATGATAAAACATACGCAGAATAAAGAGTATAATCACCCTAAATAAAAGTGCTCCAGTCATCTAGGTATAACGTGTTAGTAAATTCAAAGCTCTTTGAATGCCACACCTGGCAGATGTAAAGTGATGGCTTCAAGGCTCACACCTTGCGTCTGTCTTACCATGAGTCTAAGTTGGCCGGTCCTAGCTAATAATTCCAAGACTTATTCAGGCAACCTCAATGTATGCCAGGCATTCACTTTGCCACGTGTGCTGATGGATCACTTTACTGGCTCTCTCCAAGACACCTGGGAGGCTGCACTTGTAGCTTCTGCTTTTAGACAAGGGAACTCAGAAAAGTTAAGAAAACTAGCCACAGAATGGGAGAAAATACGTGCAGGTCATATAGCCGGTAAGAGTCTAGTATCCAGACTATATAAAGAAGCCTGGAAACCTAACCATAAAATGGTAAGTAACCCAATTACAGAATGGGCAAAGGATCTGAATGGATGTTTCTCTGAGGAAGATACACAGATGGCCAATAGGCAGATGAAGGGATGCTCAACATCATTAGCCATCAGGAAACAGACACACAGTGAACACAACCAAAATGCCCATGAAATGATGAATGGGTAAGTATGATGCAGTCTATCCAGAGAATGGAATACTATTCGGCCATAAAAAGGAGCGAAGTACTGGTACAGGTTACAACATGGAAGACCCTGGAAAACACTACGCTGAGTGAAAGAAGCCAGTCACAAAAGACAGCATAGTGAAGGATTCCATTTATAGGAAATGACTAAAACAGGCAAATCTATAGAGATAGAAAGTAGCTTACTAGTTGCCAGGTTCTGGGAGCAGGGGTAATGAAGAACAACTGCTAATGGCATAAGGATTCTTCTGGAATGACAAACATGCTTTGGAATTCGAGAACGGTGATGGTTACAGAACTCTGTGACTACCGAAAACCACTGAATCATACACTTTAAAAGGCCAATTTTATGGTACCTGAATCCCAATAAAGCTATTCTTTTTAAAAAGTCACACAGCTGGGCAAGTGGGGGAAGGGAGAGCTGGGGTGACAAGCTGCACCTGCCTGATGCCGAAGCCCACGTCCCTAACCAGTCCACTCAGTGCCCCACTTGATGGAGACTGACAAACGGTCCCAGATGCATCCCTGCTTGTGCCTACGGAGAAAACCGCTGTGAGAAAAAGAGCTATTTTTTCCCTCACATAGTCCCTTTCTCCTTCCATTTTTCTTACGTTAAAACTGCAATTGATACAGCCACCAAAAGCTTCAGCGAGGGAAAAGGGCTTTGTCTTTTCCAGGAGAGACAAAGCATTACATTAAAGAGACAGCCCTCTCTGACTTCAGAATTTCTAGACCTGAAGCTAGGAAAGAAAGGAATCCATCCGCAAAGAGGTCCCGTCTCCACAGGACAAATCGCCTGTTCCCCCGCCATAAGCTCACGGGCAGGCATGTGTGTAACGTGGGCTGACAATCCAGATGAGCCGATCTAAGCGGACGCCAGGGCCCATGGTGGGCGGCTCGCACTTCAGTGGTTACAGGAGAAGCCAGGGTGAGGATGCAGACTTGGTCCTAAACCGATCGTGTTGTACAGCAGCTCATTAAGCAGAGGGGAAATGGGGCTCTACGCTCCGTTTCTGTATTTCGAGGTCAGGGAAAGGCGTTAGTTCTCGCGGGCCTGACATGCAGGCCGCCCAGGACCGCAGCGCTCTCTTCTCTGTTGAGGCCGTGCCAGGCCCGGCGCTCCGCTAGCGGATCGATTTTCCAGCCCCTGACACGTGGGATCGGGGGCCCGGCTCCTGGGGGGCCTGGTGCTGGTGTGCGGCTCCTTACGCGAATGCAAATGTGGGCTCACAAATCCAACTTAACCCGGGGATCCTCTGAGGTGAGAATTTTCCTCTAATCCTCTTCTGGTTGTCTATCGTCTAACCTTCACCATCTGAGCTACAACTCGTACAAAAAATGTCCACGCTGTTGTCCACACTGAGGGTCCCCTGCACACACACATGCATGCACCCCACTAGTAACACTGTTTCCAATTTTCAGCTTTCAGGACTTGACACAGACCTTGAAGCCGACCCAGACCTGGCTGCCCTCTTCCCCCGCTGCCCCCTGGCCCACCTCACATTCCCAGCCCTGGCCAAGGAAAGATGCCCTGCCCCCGACGGCGGGCTCTGCCTGAGCGGAGTGCGGAGGACTTGCCTGCCCCCTTGGTTTGGGGACCACGAGAGGGGTTTTCCCCTCTCATTCTTCTTGCCTTTTGTTATTTTTAATTGCCTACCTATCAGGGCCAAATTGCCTTGTAACCGCGCAGAGTCCGCAGCTAACAGAGATGGCTGTTACTGTTCATAGATGCCTTCACTCCAGCCCATTTAACTCGCCTCACTGTGACAGCCTCACAATAGCCACCTTCCCTTGGAAGAAAACTGTGACTTAGTGGAGAGAGAATGTGGGAC
Organism: Camelus bactrianus; assembly: GCF_048773025.1. Taxonomy (NCBI): domain Eukaryota; kingdom Metazoa; phylum Chordata; class Mammalia; order Artiodactyla; family Camelidae; genus Camelus; species Camelus bactrianus. The sequence goes on along the minus strand of NC_133575.1, from coordinate 113,025,150 downwards.
AACAGCCTGATCTGTCTCTCGGTCTCCAGCGACTTCTCTTGGCATCAAGTCCCACCGCAGGGCCCAAGAATGAACTTGGCGCAGGACAACGGGCCGGCCCGGAAGCCGGGCTGGGTTAGGGATGCCGGGCGAACCCAGGGCCCAGAGCCACTGCCGAGGGATGTGGGCACCGCCTCCTAGGAACGCTCAGTCTCACAGGAAAAAGTAAGTCTGTTTGCTTTCCTCATTACTCTATCAATTGCCCAAGCAGTGAGTGAACAGTCTTTCCCTAACTTGGTAATTGCAGGAACAATGTTATCTGCAAAGTACTGCCTGCAGATGCTCCTGAGTCGGTTCCCTAAATCCATGTCCTTCTGAGAGGGCGGAGAAGAAGGGAGTTCAGAGGTGGCTTTTCTCGGGGGGCAGGCGGATTTCACGCTCCAAGGATTCCCACGGGCTGGGATGGGGCAGAGCTGCGCTCCTGGCCACTGTGGCCTGCTGTCTGAAGGAGCTCGCTTAACAAAGGTCGTTAGCTTTGCCACCGATCCAAAAAGGCAAATTCCAGAAACAGGTTGGTGATGGACTGAACTGTGTCCCCCACGCCCCAAATGCATCAGTTGAAGTCCTCAGCCCCAGCACCACAGAAGGTGACCTTGCTCGGAAGTAGGGGCTTTACAGAGGTGCTGAAGTTAAAGTGAGGTCCTCAGGGTGGGCCCTAATCCGGTCTGACTGGTGTCCTTATGAAAAGGGGGAAACTGGACACAGACACACACAGAGGGAAGACGAGGTGATGCAGGGACAAGACGGCGTCTACCGGCCCAGGAGAGAGGCCCGGACCAGACCCTGCCCTCTCGGCCCTCAGAAGGAGCCCGCCCTGCCCACATCTTGACCCTGGACCTCTGGTCTCCAGGCTGGGCGGCAGTGCGTTTCTGTCATTGCAGCCCCCCGTCTGGGGGACTTCGTTACAGAAGCCTGAGCAAACAAACACAAGACTATATCCCCGTTCCCAGTACCCCCAGATGTGTGGACTGGGGGAATTGCATTGACACCCCGAACAGCTGTCTTTTCATGTACTGGCTTCACCATCTAATGACCTGGAAAAAAGAAGCAGTTGGGGGGGTAACAGAAATATGTTTGTGAAAAGCAAACAGCAACCAAGGTGATGGGAGAGGGGAATCCCAGGGACCAATTTTCTAAAGTGGAAAATAAGTGAACCTTGGGTCATCTGAATCTCTTGAGTTGAAACAGCACCTCCAAAGCTAAAATTTAACCAAACCCCATGGCACTCCCCAGCCTATTTAGGACATTGCCTTATATTCAGGTAGGGGTATTAATGATTATTTTGCTTTGGTAAGCCTCATTGATTTCACTTCTACCCGTGCCAGCTGTAAAGCTGAATGTTGTTTCCGGTGAGCTCTGACAATGCCATCCGAGGGCAGATTCAGACTTTCAAAATGCGTAGCATTTTAGGAACTGAAGCATTCCTGTACTACAATTTTTGTCCCCTAAAGAGCTTAAAATGTCAGCGTTTTGGCACACACTGCGCAGAAGACCTCACAATAAGAGGTGAGTCACATAGCACGAGAGGTCAGATGCCAGAGAATGACATAAACGAAAAGCCCAGAACAGAACGTAAGATAACCCCTGATGCCGGAGGCACGGCCAGCAATGGGGCTGGTGGCCGCCCAGCCAGGAGTGAGAGAGCAAGGCAATGCAGACCCGGCTCCGAGCGCGCCTGCTCTGACTGCCCCTCCGGTCATCTTGCCTGCCCGCCCATCTGCAGGGCCCTCTCCCCCCGAGCCGCTCGCCGGGCTCCCCTTCCTGGGAGACATCACCCCCCACCCTGCCTCCCCACATCTCCATCTCCAGCCCAGGCATCTTCCCGAGCTCTGGTCTCAAATCCAGCTCTCTTGCTGGACGGTTCCACCACTGTGGCCCACAAATGCCTCAAGCCCAAGAAAAGCAAAACTGAGCCCATTGTCTCCAGCCTGCTCCTCCTCCTGGTTGGTTTCATTTAAGTGTTCATTCATTCATCCATCCATCCATCCATTCATTCATTCATTCAGTTTTATCTATCCATCCATCTGTTATTATGGTAAAATACACATAACATAAAATGTATCCTTTTAAGGGGTACTAGTCAGTGCTTTTTAGTATATCCACAATGTTGTGCAGCCACCACCATTATCTTGTTCCAGGAGATTCTGAGCACTCCACGAGGAAATCCTGTGTTTATCTATCACTCCCCTAACCTTCTGTCCCTCCAGCCTAGGCAACCTCTAACCTGCTTTCTGCCTCTTTGCATTTGCCTACTCTGGACATTACATATAAGTAGGACCGTACAATATGTGGACTTCTGTGTCTGCCTTCTTTCACTTAGCACAAAGTTTCCCGGGTTCACCCAAGTTGTCGCCTGCATTAACACTTCATTCTTGTTTTTTGGTGGTACTAAAATTTTTTTATCATGTTACAATGTAGAATTATGTGAGGGACACTACTGAAAAACCTGACAAACCCCTCCAAGGCAAGAAATAACACCTAGTCCAACTACTGCAGGAAAAAAATGCAATGTTCTTAGTAAATTTTCACCGATGAGATGTGTAATTACTTTATATTTTAAGTTTTGCATTTAATTCTTGGATCATACATCTATTCAACACTTCGTTCTTATGTTTTATTTTCTGCCTCTCTCCATAGTGTCTCACCATCTATCCACATTTTTGAGCCAGAGAGCTGGCGGTCATCTAAAAATTTCTACTCTATCCCTCACCTCCCATATCTTGTCAGTCATTCACTCCTCTTGAGGGGACCACTGAGCATCCTTTCCCGTGTGTCCCCTCTTCTCCAACAGCATCATATTGCAAGCTTTCAGCATCTCTCACCTGAGCCACGGTGATCTGACTATGGCGTGACTCTGGCCCTGTCACTCTCCTGATTTAGATCCTTAGAGGGCAACAAAGGCCGCAGTCTCGGGAAATCACTGCTGGGATGTCTGGAGTCTGTACAGCAGTGTGGCCTGGAGGGAACAAGGGCCGGGGGCATCAGGAGGAGGTTGTTTTAAGGGGCTGGCAGGGGGCTGGCGGGCACTGTGATGTATCAGGGCAGAGTACGGGACTCGAATGGGATGTGGTGTCAGCATCACAGCGCGCTGATGAGGAAGGGCTGCCCGAGTCCCTGGTGAGGAAGTGGGAGGCACCTGGGCGCTTTGCTTAGGCCCGATGGCAGTTACGTCTCCACTCAGGGTAGGTGTTGGGCAAGAAGGGAGGTGCCTTGAGGGGCAGGGGGTGTGTGAGGGCTGGGAGGAGGCGAGGCCCTAGGCTCTAGGGCGTGGCTGCAGAGCTGGTCTCAGGGAAGGGCAGGAAGCTCCCTCTGCCTTGGGACCAAGGGGTACTTCTGTCACATCTGGAGTGACCTCTAGCTGGGATGGTCAGGCGTTTGTGTGTGATCCTGAGCAACGACTGTAAGACAGGGACTCGAGGGTGCTGTAGGTAGAAGGCCTGCCCACGAGGCGCAGGCCAGGATGGGCGGGTTTGAAAGCGAAGCGCTCGTCTGCAGACCTGACAGTTCCTCTTTCTCTAGCATACGGACAAGTGAGAGCCCCAGATCACCTCCACCATGTCCCCCTGGACTTAAATCAGGGCGGTTCACACGAGAGAAGAGACTGGTGGACTCTACGTGCGCACTGCTGCCGATCAGGAAAGGATATTTAATTGGGTTATTCGGGGATGGACTTCATGCTGCTGAATAAAATCTCACTCTCCTGAAAGTTGCTTAGGAACCAAAAGGCCCTGCTTTGGTAGAGAGCTACCTGGCTCTACCAAGTCTGAGGTCCTGGAGCCTTCCCATGTCGCTGTCACCAAGCTGGCACACGGGTCCTCTAGGCACTGAGGGTCCTCCAGGCACTGTGGGTCCTCCCTAGGCAGGCTCTTCCTCAGAGGGCTGTCCTGGCTCTTGGCTCGGAAGCCCTAATCCAGTCAAAGGACTCCCCGTGGGATCAGGCGGAAGCCAGGCTTCTCGCCTGGCTGTCTTCCCCCAACCTACCCTGCTCGCTTCACTGTCTTAAAGGCTTCTCCTTGCATGCACGTTCTCAGGAAAGGCCGGCTTCTAAGGAACCTGACCTCCCACCACCCCAACTTCACATGCAATTTCTCACACCCACGGGTCTTGCTGATGGGGATTCTTTGGCTCTGTTTCGTTTTGGAGATCTAACCCCTTCGCTTTCTCAGGAGGCAGTAAGGGCTTAATCTAGATTTAATATCCCCTCCAGCTCTGCAGACAATGTACGCCATCACGCTAGAGCATAAGAAAAATCTGCCATGTTACTAAAGATGGCTTTAATCCATTCTTTGGGTTCCTTATTAGCACTAAATTGAATCAATGCAAAAATAACTACCTTTGCATAATTCCCAAGCTTTCAATTATACAGCAAGGAGCATTTGCAGAAATGTAAAGCGTATTTCCACAGAGCTTCGGTTAATATTTATTAGAAGGCAACCACAGGCTCCTTTATCACCGCTAACTGTCCACCATCGCTCGTTCCAGCGATACCTACAAGACTGGTGGTACTTCCCACTTTCCGGATGGAAGTGACTAGAAACAGAGCACTGAAAAGATGTACGGCACAGGACGTCGCGGAGGTCCGTGCCAGTACAGCACACGGCCGGCCTATGTTCTCTACTCCTGTGAACAAGCAGAATGTGCCCAGATTGTTTTTCCCATCCTTAACACAGCTGCTTTTTTTTCCCCTTTGCTTCTGCTTCTGTCAGCAGGGAGACACCAACCAACATAAAAGTGCCTGTCACTCTACCATACTGTTTCCCTACTAATTACACTTTATTTAATTAAAAATAGAAGCCAATGTATATCCTAGGCGAAGAGTCTTACTAAGTTGACAGCTTAGAAACGTGAGGCCTCTCTTTGTTTAGGGGCACAAATAATCCTTGAAGGCTGAGAGCGCAAGTTTACCTACATTGCCCTCCTCTTGTCCTGGAAAGAACGGCTCTGGGAATCGGCGGGGGGTGCGGGGGGGGGCATAGAAATAACCTTGTCAATCGTTCCCTGCCAACAAGGGTGCTAATTAGTGCCAATTAAGAGCCTCGTTTTTTGTCTGTGGAACATCTGTCCACAGGCATTGAACTCAAACCCCCAACTCATTTTATCATTTTATCAAGACCCAAAATATCAGACAGCAATTCCTCTTGGTCTCTGCTAACGCAGCTTGATTTCCAACTCATGAGAAGTTCCAAATCCTGTTTTTCTTAGTCAGGGGCAGCTACTCCAATCATCAATCATATTTCCCTTATTCTGACAAAGATACGTCTTCACGAGGTGCAAGCCGACGGGTCGGGTGGAGGGGGGGCAGACATACAACCACGGGAGACCCCCGCTTCTTGCTTACCCTATATTCCGCCTCATTTGATTTTTTTAAAGTAACGTATTGTTACCTAGATAAATGGGCTTTGTTTTTGTCTTTTTTTTTTTTTCAATCCTGGTGGGGTAAAGGCCAGTGTAAAATAGCTTCTTTTTAATTGAACCTATTCTGTGTACGCAGTGGGACCATAAAAGCGCCTCCATCATTAGCGTTTGCTCATGCAAATGAAGGTGCCCCGCTGTTTCTTTCTCCCTTTATAAAGTGCCCTTTCAATCAACGTTTGGGACAGGACAGGACCCCTTGCGACTTGCAGCTTGTTTTCTTCTGTGTGGCCACGAGAGGACTTTCATTCATTCCAGGGTAGCTTTATAACGACGCGTTATCACAGACAGTACCTAGGTTATTTCTTCCTCCTGCAAAGTACGTGGTCGATTTGCTGAATTCACCGCAGACTAGGAAAGCTGTTCATTTCATCGGGCAAAGATTCCTTTAATTTGGGTGTTTCTCTGGATTCCATTATGAAGCCTTTGTCCTTTCACTTCAAAGTAAACAAACACACTCATTGATCTTTAGAGGACTATCAAATTTTACTGTAAAATGCATTATTGCCATATCATTTTCTTCAGTTCTCTAATAACGTTACTTCACATTATTCAATTTGTGACCTGCCCAGTGCAGGGAAACGCCATGCGTCTTCTCAGAGTGAGTCAGAGTCTCCCAAGAAGTAGAAAAATGCATTCATTGAAAACAAGATGGAGTTCTGGCTACTAACACATTATAAATTGCTCTATTTTAAATGTCTGAACTGGGCACACTTAAAATCCAAGGGCATATTTCATTAGCATTTATGCAATTTTTCAGGCGACTTTTCCCAATGTTACACTCATCATCAGATGAGAGAGCTTGTCAGGAAAAATTACAGTTAATGGTAGTTAATGGTGGCTCAATTCAATGGACTTGTTTCTATTTTGTTTTACTCTTGCTGGAAATAATGAAGGTATTACGTGAACAACCCTTATGTTGCTTGCAAAAATGCATCCAGTTCCAATGGTAGGTAACATAAAGCTTTATCTGATTTATAAAACAATCTATGTAAACCTATTTTTATGTTTTATTTGATTCTAGCCATTAGCCTGAGCTGGGAAGTCATTCTAAAATACATCTCACGGCAACAATTTGCTGCACTGTGCCAAATTAATCTGCATAAATCTCTACCTATTTCTAGGACTCTGGAATGCACGTTCAGGAAAAAGAAATACATTCAGGCTGTTGTGTCTGTGGAAAAGTCAAACCACTGGGCTGCACCTCAAACAGCAATGCTCACCTCCCCAGAGGCAACACCCAATGTTTATAGTAGCCACATCATCATCAAGACTCCTAGTTTGCAATTGCCAAATCAGAAGATACAGATGCAGAGACACCCTTCCACCCTTTCTGGCTGATCTGAAGTCACTGAGTTGGATCCCCAATCAGTTGGATTTGGGCATCCTTTTGAAAAACCACATCAGTTACACATTTGAAGCCAATCCACTCTGGGCTTTCAAGGTAGGCCAACTGGCAGAGTGACATTCAATCAGTATTCCGCCTGCTTCTCTTTGAGTTAAATATCCCTCATCGGCCATGCATGCAATGATGAAGACGTGCTCAGAGGGCATCGGACCTTAACAAAGGACACACAGTGCAGCATCAGTGAATCTCTGAGCCCTTGTTTGATACTTGTCAATTTGTTTCTGTCTTGGCTTTCATAGGAACTCAGTTTCAGTGAAAGGAAAGCAAAATAAAGATCTTCTACCCCAAGGCCAGATCCACCCTGGGGTGGATTTGCTAGCAGAATTTTATCTGATGGGAAACATTAAGGATCGTCTGACTTCTAAGAATCTAATTTCTGCTCCTCTCGGTAAATGAAAATATGCATTCCTTCCCCCATTACCACCTGGATTTCAAGCATCATTCCCACCCTTTCCCCTTTCTCCCTGTGGACAAAGGAAAATACAAGGACAGCCTGAGAAGACTCAACTCACAGTAAGAAGCATCCTTACAGAACGATAACTTCACAGCTTGACAATATAAGCTGGGCATCTCTCTCTACTCTTTGGGTTTCCTCAAAGAATAACCACGAATCTAGATTGGAAGCTTACTGGTGTGCCTTTGAATGCCCTCAAAAAAGTAACTTGCTACCCAAATGACATGTCATTCTGATTTCCCAAACCTCAGTGAATAGGCAATCAATCAACCAAATTCTTCAAACGATGGATGCAGTTAGATGGCCCCTTCCTAGTCCAGTAACCAAGATAATGCAAAGAAGGGCTCTGATGTTTGGACAGTGAGTTGAGCGAGATAAGGTGTGCGATTGTCAGCCATCTTCCCCCGGCTACTTTCCACCTCAAGGAGAGCAGTTGTGCAAACAGTACTATTGTACCGCCCTCTCGTGGCATTTTGTATTTTCATCTTTGTTATTTTGTATGTGTGTGTGGCTCATTCCTCTGTTGCTGAATTTCTTAACTTAACCCTACCAATTTGCGGAGAAACATGATATTTACAGAAACGTGTCTGTGACACGCATGCACAAAATCAGTAGGGCTAAAGGACCCCTGACAAAATCTAAAGGCAGAAAGTTAATGCCAGAATTGAAAATTTTAATATTTGAGTTCCTCCATATTATAAAGTAGGTGTTCTAATATATTCCAAATATAATCACAGAACCATCTCTCTCTATAAATTTTACAAGATGCGTATTACTGAGTATACATCAGGAACAAATACAAAGAACAATATGTAATTGGTGAGAGCAGAAAGCGCCAACTAATCAGAACTCATCTCTGCTACCCATCAGTATTTGGGGTGCTTTCATATCCAATCAACTAATTATCTACCATCAAGCCTCACACAATGTGAACGAGATAAGACATAATGAAAATTATAAATTGCTTGCATGTTATATTCATTATTGTGAAATGTATTCAAAACTCATGTTTAAGTCAATAAAGTAATTAAAAATGATAATTAAATGGAGCACTGTGTACACAGAAACATCTTGTTTCAAGTGTGTCACTCGGAAGACCAGAAATACCAGTGTAGGGGGTTATAACACCAGCTTAACTAGGCAGTAAATGTTCCTCATAATAGGAGATCTGTTATCAAGAAAGTACTTAAGTAAAGGACACATTCTTGGCCTCCTTGGAAACACGATTTGGCTGTTTTGGATGGAATAGATCAGCTCTGGATTACTGGTGCTGATGGAGCCAAGGGTAACATGGGAAATTCTTTCCTTTAGACTCTGGACAGTGTGATGCAACCGCCCTCCCGAAACTGAAAAATAAATTATCTTTTAATTGTATTATTTCTCAATCTAATGTGATGCAAGCTTGCATTCCAGAATCATTCCCACAGAGGGTGGGGGGAAGATGGCCCAGAGAAGACAGTCAGCTGCAGACGGCACAGTGTGAAGTGGACAAGCCACACGTTTAGATTTGACAGGTGACTTCATTACTGCATTTTCAATAATACCAGCATTCAGAACGGCCTCAAAAGTCACCAGGATAACAGGACTATTATCTCTCTCGGCAATATCTAATAAAAAGCTCTTAAGCACATCCAGTCCCTGGTTTTATAAAACATGGCAGTAAATTATCTCCCAAGGATGTTCAGTGAGTCTGCAGCATTTCTTTCTCTATTCAGCCAGCTTTTCTCCCCACGGTGAGGGAAGATGACCGAAGAGCACTGGAGTCAACCACCCGGGAGACAACTTACAGTTGCAGGTGGTCTAGGGGAGGGGGGAACCCAGACAAAAGGCTCTCACAAAAGGAATCTTCCGGGGGAAAGGTGGTGGGATTTCAGAACACCCTCCATATTATTAATTCAAAAATAAATCCTCTATGATTTTTGCAAACTGCACGTTCATTGAGCTGCCTAAAAGCGACATCTGATTTAAAACATACTTTCTGGTCTGGTGGGGTGACTAGAGGAAAAGTAAGAGTGAGGGAGGCAAGATCAGAAAGAATGGGCATCTCCACACCAAGTAGATACTGAAGCTGTATCTACATCCGCAGAGAACTCTGTAAGGATGCTGTTATCCCGATGGCCAGTGGGCGCAGCCTAAGTTATTCTGGGAAAAAAATTCTATGGCCAAGTCAGTTTGGGAAACACAGTGAACATTAGCATATTAAAGGCTCAAATAACTCCTACAATGAAAAGACTTGTTAGGGTTTTTTTTTTAACCCACTGGTTTCCAAATATATTGGATCATAGAAGTCCTTTTTTTTTCCCCCTGAATAACAATTACTATTCCATGGCAACCCTTTCAGACTAGTATTTTATGCTAAAGCACTTAGAAAAGGTGAAACCTAGATATTTCGTCTCTAAAATGATTTTGCCTTACACATCCATATAATTGACAGAAAAGTGAGGTTATTTTCTTTCCCTCTGAATTGATTTGCCTCAAATATTCTCATTATTTGCATGACATAAATAAGACCTTACAGCCAAAGCTTCCAAGGGAAGTTGTTTGACACTAATAAGTCTTTTTTTAAAGCCACAATAAAAACCCTGATTTTCAATTAAGAGATGAAAGTCAAAATACTAAAATTCTCGAAATAATCACTCAGAGCCACATTCAGGACTCTCCTGCAGACCTGCCTGGTCGTCACAATTGAATGCAGAAAAAGATCTTTTCTCTTTAAAGTGGAGAAGCTCAGTGTGTTCTTGGAAATGATCTGAGACAACTGCATTTGAAAATAAGTCTGAAGTTAGCACTCTACACATAAAAGACCCAGGATTAAACCTGTATAATCAGCTCAGAAAAACCTTCGGTAAAACTGTTCAAGCCAAATTCCGTATGGAAGTTCAAAATTGTGTTTGGCCAAGTGATTGGGTGACGGTTTCAAATGCTTGCATTCGTTTCAGGGGCTGGTTGTTTGGGACAGAGGAAGATGACTTTCCCAGAGCAACCATCTTAGAAGATGAGTAAATCCACCTAACGTCAATCTCTGTCTTGCTGGGAATGTTCGTGTGTGGTTTGATCCTCTCTCCAACAGGGACTAAACATCTTTGTTTTAAAAAGTCAAGCCATCATCAGCACCTTATTGAAAACATCCCACTGAAAGCGGGGCGTTGAGTCTTCTGTGTCCGAGATGTGCTTACAGTTCCTGGCTGCACAGACCTCAAATGACGTTGCACAGCTCAGCCTCCGCTCCCTTTTCAATGGCATTTTGCTCCCTTTGAAATAATGAGTCCAGGTGACCTTTCTACACTGGCTGGAAGGGTTCTTCAGAGAATTCGCGTTCCAAGAGACACTACGCCATGTCTCTAGTTACGCATCTGCCCATCTCACGTTGGCTGTGAATCTTCTGTACTGCAAGGGTTCCGTTCATTTCACATGTTAGTCATGAAAACCGTTCTCATTTTCTCCCTAATTTATTGTTAGATTTTTCAGCTCATGGAATGTGTCCATGAACCAGGCAAACTGAAGGGAGAAGAAGGGACTGAAGGATTGGGTTCCCATGAGAACAAGAACAAGACTGTGTTCGACTGACTGCTGCTGAAATCCAGCTTTTCGCTAATTATGAATGAGAATTACGGAACTACCTCTGAGGCAGCCTGTGGCATCTCCATCTCTACTTGGGTTAGCGAGAGCGGCTGGACTATAAATAATTAATATTACTAATGAGCACCCTCTCTAAACCATGGACCCCAATTTCCTTAAAAATATTTTCACCTTTTTTAAGTTCTACAAGTAAGCACCACTTTGCACAATGGATTTGTTTCTGGAAAGTGCATGCAAATTGGTGTTTTGAAAATCAAACCATATTGTAAACGCATGAGATGAGCTTACTATTTAGAGGAAACCCGCGGTGAATCATTTTCAAAGTGAAGGATTCTTTTTAAGGGTGAAAAATTACCTTTTTGTCTGTTTGGAAATAAATGCGAGAATTTTTGTGACAGGTTTGCTGCAAGTGGGAAAACATCTCTATATGTCTTTTCTTCTTCTCTCCCACGTAAAATTGTGAGTTATAATCATTCAGCGATAACCATCATGCAGCCAAACTACGCCGTAATGGAGTGGGCACATGGAAGTGCGTTCGCTCAGTTTTTTTCATTATGAGAGACTGTCATGATTTCTCTACTTTGTTCCTTGCCTTCTGCTGCTGAAAAGGAGGAGCTACTGAAATGCTATTCATGAGAAACACTGCTTTGAAACCTTTGTATATATGCACCTTTCGCATTATTGGAATTAAACTAAGAAAACAGTTTTATACCATCGGTTGAGACATGGGAAATTATTTCATGACTTTAAACTGGAAATGGTTTGATGTGCTCTGATGTGCATAGCGAACTGTCTCATCAAACTTTTTTTTACATGGAATTAAAATGCAACAATTCTGAACAGAACCATGATTTTAAAAGTCAAGTTAGTTTAGATCTAAAAGCTTTAGCAAGAGTAATGGAAGGAGGTGTGCTTGGGAAGAGGAATACCTCTGACTGTTGCATAAATTTGGAACAGGGTTTCTAGAAGTTTAACATAAAGCTTTATGCAAAAGAACAGTCTTCGGGAGCCCTGTTCTCCTACAGAGGCGGTCTCTTAACCAGGATAATTCAGGCTGCCCAGAGGAAAGCTCACTTTCCAGAACATGGAAATTCATTTACTTGTACTGATATATTTATTTTACGTACAGTTTCAGGTTCTTATAATAATAAAGGTGCCAGTAGAAAATATAATTGGTGTCAGATTCTAAATTAGGTGACAGATTGGAAAGATTTCATTGACCTTCCTTTGATTCTATTTCATACTTAATTTGTGTCACATTCAGAATCAAATTGCTAAAGACAGCTCTTGGCTCCGAATCGTTATCTTCTAAAACTGTTTCAGACCGTCACTTAATACACCACCGAACTATATTCCTTATAGTGTGCTTTATCTAGCAAGCAAAGAAAACAGATTAGTCTATTGGGCCTGAAAGAGATATTCTAAAAAAACAGACACAAATATTTTTAAACAGTGCGTATCTACTTTATGGCAGCACTCTCTTAACCCAGTGCTTGGAAGGAGGGGAATAGCACCTTGGTGGATTACTTTTCGTAGTTCACTCAGTAATGTGTTTACTAAGTCACTGTTACAACTACGTGCTGATGTATTTTGATATACAGTAGGTTCGACAATAGTGTGTCTTCTGAGATTTCATTCTTATTTTTAAAACCTATTTAAATGTTATTCTACCTTCCCTCCCAGCAAAAACAAGCTTATTTCTCAAGGGATTCAGAGTCAAGCCTGATCATAATTAAAGGCAGAGTCTGAAATGTCTTTTTAGACCAAGGAAACAGAAGCAGCTACGCAGCATCAGGAAAGATTTGCCCAGGCAAGGGAATAGAGTATTTATTTCACAGAACGGTGGGGCTAGTCCATGACATTTTATTCACATGTTTTCTTATTCATACAAACCCCCTTATGTCCACAAAAAAAAAAAAAAAGAGAGTTCAGAAAAGGATTCTGTTTTACTTGATTAGAAAACTGCCAACATGCTTGCCACAGTATTTCAGAAATAGTTATTCATACGTAAGTGAACTAAGCAATCCACAATTATGAAATTACTCCAGTGGTGATTTTACCGAAGTCAAGAGGCTATCCTGGGAATCAGGGCTGAGGGTGTCTTTGGTCAAGTTCTGGTCCTCTGTTATCTTTCAGGCAGTGCTGCCTTTTCCCAAGACAATGGAGTCTGGGTGGATTCTGGGATCGGCCATTCCATGGGCAGGCAGGAAGGCTGTGGTTCAGGGGTCTCCCACAGGTGTCAGCCCGACATAGGTTCAAGCCATGAACCCACCATTATTGGACGTGAGAACTTAGTTTCCATGCATGAACCTCAGTTTCTCTGGTGTAAAATGTGGGTTACAGTGGTGCCTACATCTCACTGGGTTGTGAATATTCAATTAGCTAGTGGACATAAAACAGCATAGTGCCTGGACTTAAGAAGTGCTAGCTTTTATTTTTTTTTAATAATGACAGAATTAAAAGCACAACCATGGCTGTGATAAGAGGCTGTGATGAGCTCCAAGAATAAGAATGTGCCTAGTACCAAAAGTGGACGCAGTTAAGGGATTTTAGCCATTCTTCATTTCTATCCTTGGGGCCTGGGGTAGGTGGCTCAACAGAGGAAATGTTCAGTGTAGTCCAGGTTTGATCATTCTGGAGAGGTCTTCCTCCAACTGAAAGCCTCTGGGACAAGTCAAGGAATGGAGAGAAAGAGCCCCCAGAGTGACCGAAGATTGGGAGGTAGTGCAAAGGGCACTAACTCAGAGCACTCAGTAACAGCGAGCGTTCTAACCAGCAGCATAATGTGTGACAGTAGTTAATGTCTACCGAGAATGTACCTCGCACTGCGATAAGCAAGTCAATCGTTCAGTCCTATGATGCTATTACTATCCCCATTTTACTGATGAGGAAACTGAGTGATGGAGAGATTAAGTAACTTGGCCACGGCCACATGACTAGAAGACTTTGGTGAAGTTGAGATTTGAATTCAGGCAATACGGCACTGGAGCCCGTCCAATTCAGTCTCTACACTATACCCCTTTCCACGGTGAGCCTGCACCCACACATACACTCACACATTTGTACTTCTTGTGATACCACCTTTTCCGTATGGACTGAGGAATCTAAGAATAAAATATCTCAAAGTGCTAATATTAATTCAGAATAACTGATGCCTTCTAGATCCTTATTTCAGTCCGTACCATTCACTGGATAACCATTTCCGGTTATCTCCTGTGTCACAGGTCTCATACTCGTTGCTAAGGAAACGCAAGTGAATCCACACCACCCTTCTCTCCAAGGAGCTTGCAGCCTTGCGAATCTACTATGACAGCAGAGCCAAAGTAGAGCCAGAGGTTCCAGAGCCCTCTCAAGTGGAAGACTGGTGGTGTTTGCTGGGCTTTCCTGTGCATTCCTTGGGGTCTGGAGGCATGTCACGGTTCAGCCATCACTCTCCCAGTCTCCTCGGCAAACAGAATGACCAAACCAGAATGAAGAGACTCTCAAGTGGCATATGAGAGGCAATCTCCCCCCAGGTCTTCGTCAGAGCTACCCCTCAGTGGAGGATGAGAGTTCCTGTTGCTCCATATCCCTCACTCCCAACTACCTGATATTGTCCAACAGGTTTAATATTCGATACCGGTTGTGTGGGAAAGGGTCTGCCAACTTTCTCAGAGTGAGGTCATCACTTCTAGGATGAAATCGCTCCTTTCAGGGAGTTAAAGATGTGTTTTGTAGATGTTGCCCAAGAAATACACATTCATCTCCGGGTGTAGCACATCAGGAAAAAAAGAAAAAGCCCAATCAAATAAAAAAAAACAAAACCCCACTATGGAGCCACAGACATAGCCCACCACTAACTCTGCAGCCAGATTCACTACGATCTGCTTGTCTTGAGAGAGAAATGCAAAAAGAAGGGCACATGGAGAATCCCTGGAATTGCAGATGCCTCAATCCTCAGCTTCTTCTGAGGTCAGGCACCCTATATTGCTTGCTTCCTCTTTCTCTGGCTTTGGGAGCATCAATACAACTTCCAGCTCTTCATGCCACTGGGGAGACCAGTGACTGCTTGCTCCCTTGACCTGAAAGTCTGTTGCATGCCTGTAATGTACCTCCGCCCTGCGCAGAACCCCGGCCACAGCAATCCGTGGTCTGAAAGTGGCTGCCATATGGACTCTGGGCCACTGAGGTTTGTGTGGGATGGAGCCCCGGAAGTATCTTCTCGGAGCGCCTTTACATCTTCAGTGCGCCTCTTGGCTTCCTGCCACCCTGAATATCACAGTTCTTCTGGAGTAGTATAAATTGAGCTGAAGTTGATTTAAATTTCATGCCAAAAACCGCGTTGCTTCAAACCACAACGATTTTTTTATGTTTAAAAAACCCATCAAGATGTAATCTTTTTGTACCGCCCCTTTCCAACACACACACACACACACACACACACACATTTTCTAGCAGACAGAAAGGCAGATTATTTCAATCAAGTGGCTGTCGCTGACAATCATAAGCAACCTTTCTTCAAAGTTCATGGCAGCAGTGAACTTTTAAATTTCTTAGTGACTGTCAGGATCTAATTTTCAAGGTACGGTTACCACAGTAGCAATCTGGAATTTTAATCCAGTTGTAAAGGTCAAGACGGGTCACTGGTTTCAGGTCCTCTTCAAACTCTGAATAAGAGAGCACCCTCCCCCCAAAAAAGCACGAAGATAAAGGACAGACCTATCCCCGGATTCCACTCTCTAAGACAGTGAGATTGTCAAACATACGTGATTTGTTTTAGCTTTTCAAATTCTCTACAAATGCTCAAAAACTATGACTAAATCAAATGAGATCTTGTGTGTGGGCAGGTGGGTAAGAAAATGCACTCAACTCTTCTCAGCGTGGTGGAACATCCAGGACCGTGCTGGGGGCAATCTAATCTAAGTAGCAGGGGAGAGCGGCCCGCACGCTGATTGGTTTCCAGTCCATTGCTCTCTGTCGGCACTGGGAATTGATCCCTTGATTCAAACCACAAAGACACAACACTTGTGAGAAGTGATGGCGGATATTAGCCAAAAGAGCGCTCAACTAGGAGTCAGGAAGCTGGGACTGAGCCTGGCAACAGTGAGCTGTGTGAGCTTGGGGCCCTTAAGCCGCCTGAGCGTGAGTTTCCTTACTTCTAATGTGGGGAGAGCAGTAAGGCGAATAATTGAAGGCCAAGCCCGGGCCTGAGCTCATCCGATGGTGGCGTCCTTCGCTACGCAGCTTGAGCAACAGCGCATCTCCATTTTATGTAAGTCGAAACAAAGACTCAGAAACACCCCCAGTGACCTCATCCAGTCACGTGGCAGGAAGTGAGAGCGCTGGGGTTTGAGCCGCCCAGAAGTGGAGGCCGGGCAGCTGAAGTCTTTCAGGAGCAACAGCAAATCCCTCCCCTGTCTCCTGGCTCCCCAAAATGAGTCAAGACTAAATATCACAAAGATAATGCTCTGTGGGGAAACAGAAAATGTCCCCGAACTAGAAGGTATTATCTGTCTCTGGACATGATTAATAATTGTTCAACTGAAACTGTCAACGGGGGTGACAGATAAGGTACCAGAAAGAAAAGTTCGAGTTTCATGATCCAAGAATCCTACAGTGAAATTCTGTCTCTCTCTAAAACTAGCTTTGTAATCTTGAGCCCATCACTGAAAGGCTCGAAGACGAAATTTCCTTCTTCATAAAGTCAGTTTCAGCTTACAAAGGTGTCGTGAGGACAGAAGGTGAGGAGAGGAGTGAACCAGAGAAATGGCATAGTGCAAAGAACTCCAGGCAGGCCTGGTCCAGTGCTATCGCTGGCATCGGCCACCCGGCCTCTCTGAGCCCTTGAGAGGATAATCCTGGGAGTGGTGATGATGATGACATCCCATTTCATAGATGCTGTAAGGATGAACTAGCTACTGCTTGTAAAATGTTTGCCACAGAGCCTGGCACATAGACGGTGCCTGGAAGTGGTGACCGCAATTACCCAAGCACAGAGCTCACGTGTAGTTAGTTTGCTTCCCTTCTGTCTGTAGAACAGGATATAGGAAAATGATTTTGGAGCAATACAGAATGACCCTCTCAATTTCTAGACATTATGTCCTAGACAATTTCTAGATATTACCAGCCATCAGAACTTTTTTGGGTTTTTCTCTTGAAAATCTAGAAATATTCCACCTCGTTATAATATTCAGCTAGCTATCTGGGATTTTAAAAGTGGGCAACTTCTGCAGAAATGAGGTCACTCCTGAAATTAGGCAATGGAGGTGGCAGAACTGTAGGTTGGTTCCTCTGTAAATCATTACCTTCTAGATCCTTCTACACCCTTTTCTCCCTCATTCCTCTCTTAGGCACCCTGGAACCTTCACCAAGGACCAAGTGGCATATAAGGGGTTGTCCGGGTACATAATGGGTGCAGAGATGGCACAGGGTAGCAAAGAAAAGTAATTTTGTTCCTTTGATTTTTAGGAAGCATACTCCAGTCGGATCCTGCTCTGTTCCTCGGGCCCGATATTGACAGCATATTTGGAGATGTCAATCAAATCGTTTTGAGACCTTTTCCTTTTTTGATCCTCATTAGTAAGGTGGATAGGCAAACCACAAGGAAAGGCATTTGTCAGATTTTTCAATTGATTTTACAGCTGTAATTGTGCAAGCATCTGTGGTGTTCTACCAACACCGCTCCCCACGCCTCAGTAAAATGGAAGGGCTTTTAGCAGCTCTGAGAAGGTGTCGAGAGCAGGCCATTTAAACAGAGCATCCCTGATAACGTAATTGCGGCAGAGTACCTGGCTGTTTGGGAAATGCTTGGTCAGATGGAAAAGCAGAATGAATAGTTCAAAAGTGCACTGCGTAGTCCTTCTCATCTACTCCAGTCTCAGCTGGGTGTTTTGTTTTGGGTTTTGGTTTGTTTCTTTTTAATTTCTAGGGACGATCCATGGGGCTTTGCACATGGTTGCTGTATTTTCTTCACTCTGGTTGCTGAGCTCTGGCCCTGCAGAGCTGGGGAATCTGGGGACAAGGCAGCGCGTTCTAGTGGGAATGGAAGCCTCGCTTCTGCGCCCAGCACTGCCACTCCCTAGCTGGGGGACTTTGGTGAATATCTCCCCCTCCCTAAGCCTGGCTTCGTCTCACCTGGCTACCTAACAGGACTGCCGTGATACTCACACGAAGTTAACGCATTGTGTGAGAGTGCTATGAAAGGATCAATCGCCAGGCTCCTGAGAAGGCGCCCCAGTCATAGCATTTTACAATCTAGTAACGGAAAAAAGAGCGTGCGTGTATGTCCGTGCATCTCATTAGATCAGAGGCATCAGAGAGGCCTGATATGTTGGGATAGAGGATGTACAAGCACGTATGCATGCGTGCGTGTGTGTGTGTGTGTGTGTGTGTGTGTTATCCAAACACTGCGTTCATTTATACAACTGGAATCACATTAACTTTGGTCCCTCGCTTATTAACGTCAGTGACTTCCCCCAGCATTATTTGCTTCACTCCCATTTACTGGTCAAAACGGTGAGAAGAACTTAGAAAGAAAGCCACTGGTTGATAACACAGGGGATAATTTTAAAAAGTTATTCCACTAGGAGGATATAAAATAAAACAACTTTCCAATTATCAAACACGTTGGTAAGCATGAGAGGTGATGGACAAACCTCTGGTAAAAACGGACCCAAACATCAGTTCTTTTCTTTTCATTTTGATTTGGCAAAATGGAGATTCTGGAGAGGGATGGTGTTCCCATTAGAGGCCACAGAAATCACCCTTCTGGGGATTCTGTGTGGTGGGAACATCCTTTACAGGCTTGGATCTTTCCACATCACCAAAGGAAGCATCATACAGGCCCGGTGACACCATCTGGCTGCAGGCCCTGAGCCTACAGAGTCCACAGCAGCATGTCCTGTATCTGAGAGGCCTGACTCAACGACAATATTCAGATCTAATCCTTTCCCTGATGGAAATCAAAATGACAGGGCCCATTTCTGCTGGCACTGTGGTCAGCCTGCTTTGGTCTGATGCCAGGGCAAGATCACACCTGAATTCCTATCAGTAGGGCCCTCTCCGAAGTGCCCATGCGATGGCTTTAGTGTGGGTTAAGAGCATGCGTGCTAGAGTCTGTCCTGTTGTGGTTTTGTTACTGCAGCCCTTTAGGGGACATTCAAAGTCTCTGAGTTTGGGTTCCTTCTGCTGTCGAATACAATGCGGGTGACTCCCGTGGGCTTGTAAAGAGAGGAAGTGCCTGGCACGACGTAGGCCCTCAGCAAATCTGAGTTAGTGGAGGTCTGGGTGTTATCAGTGTGAGCGCAATCTTCAGTCATCTGGGAGCGCCTTGAGGGGAAGACGTGCAGGGCTCCACCCTGAGTTTCCACAGCGCCTCGCCCAGAGCCCTGCACACCGTACGGGCTCAGTGCGTTTTTGTTGAAAGGAATGAAAACTTGAATGAATGAATATAAATGAGGATACAAATCAGGTAGGAAAGAGGAGCTACTTGACTTCTCCCCGAGAGAACGAGACATTTGTTTCTAATTACAGAGGGGTCTCAAAATCCACCTGAAAGACAGGCATCTTGGGCACATGAACAAAGACACAGAAATCAAACTGGATCTTTCGAAGACTGATGCTCTCCAAGCAAAGCCATCTACAGTTTCAGCTTCTATAACGGAAGTGGAGTGCCACAGCTCCCATAGAAGGAGCCCCAGTTGTCAGTCCGGACGCCCGGCAAGCACCGGCAGCTTCAGGGCTTCTTGACTCGAACATTCCAAATGCCAATATTGCTTGTTGTCACATTAGCCAATATACAGTCCTCAAAATAAAACCCTCTTGATGTCTGATTCCTCTTCTTAAGGACCTCATGCTGATTCATTTCAAACTGTGAATTACCTTTAATTCACAGCTTAAACAGGCTGCCAAAGTTTGTTTTCTCTGCTCCCAGGTGGCTGTCCCCGATGCAGTGGAGAACTTCCAAAAATATATTAAGTCCTTAGGAAGGGTTGGCAAGCTCTAAGATGCACGGCGTACAAGACAGGTTAAAAGCAAGAATTGGCACACGTCTCGGTTTGAAAGCCGGAATGGCTGCGACCAGGGACAGTCACCAAGATTACCGGCTTATTGGGAGAGTTTAGTTTGGCTTTTGTAAGCCTCAACCTGATGAGTAGTATTTCTAAATTCCAAGTACCAAATCATGTACTCTGATTAAGAATTAATCTGATTAAGAAAAGAACAGTCATTTTCCCCCTGCCTCGGTACACTGTTCCTTTGCTACCGAAATGGTATCTAAGTAGCAGATCAAATACCTTCTTATGGAAGAATGCATGAAATTGCTAGAGATGCAGTTCTCAAACCTCAGATCAGATTCTCAAAGAAAAGGTTTCCAGTGATGAAAGTCTGGTAGAAAGATGGTCAGGGTTGTAATGAATTTGGAGGGGGGGGGGGGGGCTTTGGTAAATTTTTTTCAAAATTCATCTAAGAAATAATGTAATGCTTGTTACTGGTCATAGCCAATGGGAAAACATTCTAATTATCTTTCTACTCCCTGTGGTAATGATATCTTCATACCACACAGAGAAAAGTTTAGAAATAATGATATTGTGGTTAAATAAAGCAAATTTGACCTGGCTTGGAGTTATCTCAAACAGAGAGGCATAATCTCTTGCAGGAGTACTTCTT
This sequence comes from Camelus bactrianus, assembly GCF_048773025.1. NCBI lineage: Eukaryota > Metazoa > Chordata > Mammalia > Artiodactyla > Camelidae > Camelus > Camelus bactrianus. The sequence continues at coordinate 113,004,613 of NC_133575.1, read as the reverse complement.
ACCAGCTTCAGCTCTTCAAGTCTATTTTGAAGGTTGCATCAGGTACAAAAGGCCATGTTTGGTGTACCATATCCCTGACCCCATCAGATGCCATGAGGAGGGACAGCCCAGTGGGAAAAGAGAGGGCTTGGAGCCCACACAGCTGTCAGCCTGTACTCAAGCTTTCCCAGTAAGAGCAGCAGAACTCACTGGGCCCCTCTGTGTACCCATAGCCAACATGTCCAGTCGTGGTAAATGAGCATGGTCGGTGTCTGTGCCCACTGGACTGTGTACCCTTCATTGGGACGGACTGTACTCTAGCTTCGCTCTTCTCATCTGTAAAATGGGAATAGTTTGGAGCCCCTCCAGGATGGCTGCTAAGTATAATAGGATGATGTATATGAAAGCACCTGCCATGGGACCTGGGACGTAGCCTGGCACATGTCCCAACAGCACAATGATTATTGTCGGAGATGCCCGCCATTCCTGTGAGTATAATTTCCTTTCCTCCTGACAAGTGCTACATCCAAGCATTTGTCCATGTGGCATGCAGACCTGTCCACAGGTAAACTGGCCACAACTAGTCTGGCTTTGTACGGCCTTTCAACAACTCTCTGGGTCCATGGCTCCAGTTCTCCAAAGCTCAGGTTTGCTGCTGGGTCAGACCTAGAGAGAGCAGCAACTGTCAGAAGCACGGAGACTGGCTGGTTCCCAGCATGAGCCCAGGGACCCTTGCGCTAGTGTTTTCAGACCTGGTGCCCATGCGTGCAGTCCTTATAAACAATCCAGGCCCAAATGGAAGCTCTGCATTTCATCATCTGGGGAAAAGAGGTCAAGATGAGGAAAACTAGTAAAGTAGCCCAGTGATCAGGGGATTCTGCTTTACGAGCCCCGTCTCTCCCTACTGCGGGAAGTGTCAGGGGCGTGCCTAGGAAATTCACGACACTGCAGTTCGCAGGGCACCTCTCCCGCCGCCAGGCTGCCCTGTGGCCGTTCCCCTCCAAGCTCCAGCCACCAACAGTCTGTCTCCACTCAGGATCTTCCTAGTTGCCTGGAGGATTGCCCTGCCAGATGGGAAGTCCTAGAAGCTGACTTCAAAAGCACACTGTAGTAAAATATGGGAAGATGGTACTAACGGCCAAGCTGATAATAATGTGGAAGGTGAAAATAAAAATTATTTTTAGAATTCTGATGTGTCCTGTGTTAAACCTGTACACTGCCGCAAGAAGGGAATGAGGTCTTCCCGCTGAAGCCTGCTGGACGGCGCTCGGACTTCAGATTAAGTGGCTAATAGAGAGCAGCTCACTCATAAAATAGACTCAGGGTTTTCCAGTTTTATCAGTGCTTCCTATAGAGAACTCCAATCGTAGAGCGCACTATATAGCCTGTGCTACGAAGCACCGGTCTCTAGAAATGCAGCCTCTAACTATAAACCACAATTGACAAGATTATTTCTGTTAGTTACAAACTACTGAAATACTGTATTTTTTGGTCTATATGGAAATCAGCATATTTAACAGCAGGAGCCTAATAGTCTTCCTTTAAGAGTAGGATCATTTTACAATGGAAAAGACATTTTTATTTGTTTTCATGTCTGGAAATCTGCATTGATTTCCTGAATGTTCAACTGTGTGTGTGTGTGTGTACACATGCACAAATGTGCATGCATGTGAATTGTACTGACTTTGCAGTAAGAGTGTTTACTAGGATAACAAGGGGGAGGGCCATTCAAAATGATTAATGGAAAAGCTGGAATGAACAATATCAGAGATGATTTTGATTGCCAGGTTTCCATATAATTTGCTCCTTAAGTCAAGGTTATAGTTTTATTTTCCCCTTCTCTCTCTTTCTTTCTCAATTATTTAAATGGAGAATTCTTGGTTGTTGAAATTGAACCTCGATTTAGAAGGCACAGATCAGGCCAGAAAACCAAAGAAGAGGACTGGTGATGGGGTCAGGGCTCTGGGGGCTTTGCCACTGAACAGAACTAAGAACGTGGAAATACCGTTGACTTTCTCAGAGCTTTGGTCTATTTGGGAGTCATTCCCAGTTGTGTTATGCAATTATTCCTGATCTTCCCAAAGGTGAGCAATTCACTTCAAGTGTGCCATTAGGCCACTTGAATGTCATAAATTATTTCATTTTGAAAATTTTCAAGTATGTGACTATTACTCACACAGAAAAGTCGACTTCCATCTTCTATTATTAGGAATGAAAGAAGTTGTGAGAGAATGACTCCCTTGATACGCTCTTGGACAAATGGATATTACAAAATCTACAAGAGTTAATCTGAGGAAATTGGTTTCTCCATACTCCTCCTTCGGTTAACATTAATAATAAATGAAGACAGGGCTGAGCGAATGGCAGGGCCCCGGCTTCTGACCCCAGCCTAGTGTCACGTAAGCTCTTATTCCCTCTCTTTCTGAGTGCCCTTGTTTATCTTTCACATACAGCCACCGGACGACCTGCAAACAGCAAGGTCTCGGGCTGACTGGCCGGAGCAATCCACTCAACATCCCCTGTCCAATCATGGCTGCGTGGGCGTGTCCCTTCTCCATCCCAGTCAGTGGTGGCTGCCGAGTACACACAACAATGTCTGTGGCTGAAATGACATGATGCTCCAACAATGGGTCAAAAATCACAGTTGTTTTCACGTCCTAGGTATTGACCATGCCTGTGTCTACATTGTTAGAGAACTGAATGGTGATCTCACTCATTTTGACAGTGACTTGCTTATCGTGGGAAATCTCTTTCTTCCTTCTGATCAAACTCCACATTATCATGAGGCAAGGTTCATATTTTCAAGGAACGGGAGAACAAGATGCGCTCAGCACTCAAGTCCCTTTTCCTTGCCAAATGTCCCCCAAAGAGGCCTGTTTCAGAAACCCAAGTACTCACGGCTTGAATGATACTGACTTTGCAGAAGCTCTGCTGGTCGGGTCACTCCACTCTGAAAAGAAAGGGCAGAGACGGTTACTGTCCGTGTTTTCTGCTGCCAAATGACAATTCTGAATGAAGGTGGTCTTGAACATGCAGCCCTCCCAGTTATACTTTTTCGTGAATAAAATAAAAAAGGATGGGGGAAGAAAGGACCCAGCTGGGTGTCTCACAACGTGGCTTTTTGTTAATTATTGTTATTTCATGTTTTTATGCTACTAGGTAGGAAAGAGAAGAAAGTGAGGGAGAGGAGATGATGGTTTGGACCAAGAAGGATTTTTAAAACACCTACTTTGTAAGGCGAATCCTGGGGTCAGATGTTGGGATTCCTAGAAGGAAGAAGACATACAATATGAACAATAGTGAAATGATACAAGGGGAACAAAAGGTCTATTTGTTATTGCTGAAGGTATAATTTGACTAATATTGGCAAATAGGAAACCACTGTTAGCAGCTTCATTAATGAGGCTACTGTCTGTAGCTCTATTTCTTGGATAAACATTTGCTAGCCAAATGCACTGCATCAGGACCATTACTGCTGTTTTATCAGAATTGCAAGCAAGACTGGTATCTATTTGGAAATATATGCAACATGGGAACAAATGACCCCTATGTGTGAGATTCGAGTGGATAATTTCTCACTTAACTTGGCAATGATGCCTCTATGGAAGTAAAGGGGACTTGGTTCAACCAAACGATTGCCTGTCATTTTTGAAGAAGCGGAAATAAGACTGCAATGGATAGATTTGCTCAGTTATTCCACTTTATAGCAACAACTCCAATTTTCTACCTTAACTGTGACACATATGCGATAGATGTATCTAGTTTTCACCAGAGAAGTGTTCTTAAAATTTCACCACCGATTTGGTGGAGAGGAGAAAGCAATTTGAACTATGCTAGTGGAGCACATTATTTAAAGGGATTTACATTTCATTTGAAAGTCACCCTAAACAGCATTCATTCAGTGTTTGGAGAAATCTGGATTTGCACATATTGGGCTCTCTGGGACCGTGGCACAGCTGTGTGCATCCTGACCACACTTGCAGGCAGAAGCAGGGCTGTGATGTACAGGGCACCCACACCTCCGCACAGATGGGAGAGAGCATTTCGACTGCAAAGCAAGTGGCCCCAAACTGAAGACAATGAATTCAAGTTAATGAAAGAATGAGTTCTATCGATCACTGCCGCACGTTATCTACTCTTTAAGCCTAATCTTGCCACCGCACCCTATGGAGTAAAAATAAGATCACAGCATAATTTCTCTTTAAGAGAAGTAAGCAAGAACGGTGATGCAGTGTCTTAATCTAAAGTGAACTCTACAATCTCTTTAGCATGATTCTGTTGGCCAACAGACTTCTCCTGGCATGATCACCACTCCATAAGGTGACCATGAACTCCACAAGAGATGGAAAAGGCCTCTCAACTAAAGAGCTAGCACTGAGCACATGTAGTTTGCAGTTCAAAGGCTTCTTACTCTCAGTGATGGAGAACCGACTTTTGACAAAAGACCCTGACAATCTTGGCCATTTGATTCCCACCCCTTAAGCAAGTCAGAGATGGCGAGGAAGGGGAAACACTTCTGGAGAAACAGCCACTAGGAATATTGGGATGGGAAAACCATCAGCACGGGGGCCAAAGAAAATGACACAGCAAAGTCAGGACTTAAAAAGCACAAAAGCCTATGACCGCTTAATATAGAAGGAGTCATTCCTGCCCATCTTAATAGCTCCCGAGGAGGCAGTTACAGCTTAGTACATGAACGGATGCTCATAATAATGCCTAAGTTATCCAGAAAGACTAACGTGTCTTCAAGATAACTTTTAGAAGTCACGAAAATCTTAATTAAATTTCAAAATTATTTATATTACATGATTTCTATGGAAGGTTAACCTTTGGTTATCCAAGAATTCCGTGTATCCAGAACACCTCATTTCTCAGAGTGTCAAATAAAATGAGTAGTTAACCAATTGTATGTCCTTAACTATATACCAATATCTCTACCTGTTTGTTTTTTTTAACAAGAGATTTCATTTCAATTGAATAGGGCAAGTTTGGGCTTGTATACCTTTAGGAATCAAACAACAAGTCTCAAAGTCAAATAAATCAAATATCTGATTAGAGAGTGAAACATGCAGCTACTGGTCCCAGAAATCTGGACTGAATTTTTACCCTTCATCCAAGTATTTTGGACATTAGACCCAAACAATCAGTTGTTCGAGGCATCAGGGCAGCGATGCATGAAACACATTGGAGAGTTATATTATTTAGTGAATTTGAGTCATTTACATCATGTATTCTTGATACAGTGTTTAATGTGTAGCTGGGTGAGCCTTTTTAAAACCAGAATTCCAAGCAAATGAAACACCTTTGGATAGCACCCAAGTCACGGTGCATCGATACCCACCCCGGCTGCAAATGGCTTGTTGGGGGAAAGCATCTGTACTGTTCACGCAGTAACTGTTGATGCACGTAATACAACTGTTTTCATGTCTGACTTTGATCTGTGCATTTCTTACACAGACATGTCACATAGGTAATTTTACAAGTAGAACGTAATGGTGCCAAGTTGTTTTTACAAACTTATGTGAGGCTATTTTAAATAACAGCCTTGATGGTAATCCTATAATCAGAGGCTCCTGTAGGAACTAGATGCCAGAACAGGGGTCAGCAAACCTTTCCTGTAAAGGGCCGGAGAAGAAATAGTTTAGGATTTGTGGGGCAAACAGTCTGTGTCCCAGCTCTCCAGCTCTGCCACTGCAGTGTGACAGCAGGCTTAGACAATGCATAAATGAATGCCTGTGGCTGGATTCTAAGACAGCTTGATTCATAGGCATTGAAATTTGAATTATACATCATTCGTATTATTTCATACCACTCATCTTACTCATCACATTCATCATAATCTTCATATTCTTTTTGTTTTGAAAATCTTAACCATTTAAAAATCTAAAAAACCCAGGGGCTGTAGTGTGCCAAACTCTGTCTAGAGGACTTCGACCTCCATGAAACCTTTATTGAACCTCCTTGGAGGAGGTGACCAGCTCCCTCAATTCTGCTTAGCAATGGACTCCCTTCCTTGTGAGTTTTCCCATTCTCTGCCAGAAAACGCAGCATTTTAACTTTGAGATGGATAAGGGAACTTAAGTGAGTTGAGAATTTTCAAATCTCTCTGTTTTTATAAGTTCATAGAATTACAGACTATTTGATCTGAAAAATCCAGTGGGATTGTATAGTACGCACACACGCACACACACAGAGTACAGATAGGGAAACTGAGGCTCAGAGGAACTTGAACAGAACCATACTGCCAGCAGACGGCAGAGCCACGATTAAAAGCAGTCAGGTCCGCAGCATCTAAGAGCCCTTCCACTGGGCAACCTCTGCCGTGAAGGTCAGAAGCGGATGCTTTCTGAGAGGGCGGTGCCCCTTAGTTGTGGGGCAAGCCCCCCAGTGACGTGGGTGCTGCAGATGCCCATGTTTTGGGAGGTGGAATTCGAGCTGGAGCATCTGTCAATCTGTGTGATAAACACTTCACTGGAACACTGGGATCTAAAAAACCGGTTCACTCCTTTATTAGCTGAGTGATTCCAAGCATAATACTTTACTCTGTGTCTCGGTTTCCTCCTCCATCAGTCAGGGATAGTAAATTACGAGTGTCTCTGAGTTACAGTGAGGACGGAATTATTTACTCTGCATTAAGTGCTTAGAGCAGGCAAAGGCACATCCCAGTGTTATATGTGTTGTTAATGTTATTATTGCTATTTAAAATGTACTTCTCTTTCACACCCACATTTTGGCAGGAATCAGGTGAAGCAAGAGCGCGGGCGGGTTGCCATCTTGGTTTCACCATTTTCTCCCACTTGCTTCTACCTTTATCAGGAGGTTGATGGTAGCACAGATACTTGGCAGAAAATGCAAATCAGGCCCGATTCCAAATCGTGCACTTACTACAAAAGCCCACTTGAACAACCAGTTCTACTGCATACACTTGCAAACGTCAAAATTGCGACTTGCACAAGTTACCTCCAAAACTGGAGAACACGGCTGAAAACACTGCAATCGCTGTACAAGTGTTGGCTTCAACGCCTGAAACAGATGAATTGCTCCTTTGGCTGGGACGCTGGGGAGGATGCCCACCCCAGGGTGGCCGGGGGAGGGAGACGGGGGCTCCGGGAAGGGACTACAGGGACAGAGGCTGCTGCTGCTCACTTAGTTCTGAGCGCTTTCAAAGGCGGAAGGGAATCATTAAACGCAGTTTATGCCAATGTTACTCGCAAAACAATAACCCTCAAAACTAAAGGATGTGATTGGGTTTCTCCTACAAATAAAGTCCAAACTCCTTGACCGGCATTCAAGGCCTTTCTGGGAAATGCACTTCTCTGCCGGGGGTTCATCTCTCTCTACTTCCCATCACACAAACTGAGATCCAGCCACTCAGGATGGCAACAGTCCGGATCCCAGCACGACCCCTCATCGCCTCGTGCCTTTGTCATCCTGTTCTGCATGGAGTATCCTTGGGCCCTTCTTCACCTGGCAGAGTTGTAAGCAGCCTCCAAATGCTGCTACCTCTGAGCACTTCCCCAATGCCCCAGGGAGTGTTAGGGTCCTTCTCTGAGCCTTTTATTCTCTGAGAAGACACTTGCTACATTGTTTTGTTGTTTCGTGTTTTTCTTCATCGCTAACTTTGTGTCTATCGTATGTCCTCAGTAAGTGGTTTCTGAATAAATGGATGGATGGGTGGATAAATGGGTGGCTGGTTAACTGCATGGAAGGAAGACAGAAAGGAAGATATTATTTTTTTCTTGTAAAGTATGTCATCAGAATAGCCATGTCTACTCAGGCATTTGAAAAACTGATGGTGAGAAAAAATTTTTACTGGGAGCAAGTGAGGAAAAAAATTACATTAAACATTTGACGATAGGACTGTAGGAGAAAAAGTTCCGTCAGTATGATGTGTCAGGGTGTGGGCATCCACCTGCTTGTGAGCGAAGACTGCAGGTGATACACAAAAGTGAAAATCGATCCATTAGACTGAAGAGCATAGGATTTTTTTTTAAATGAAAAACAATCTTGAATGTTGTTACATCATGTATTTGGTCTTTCTTAAGGGAGGAGTGCACCCTTCTCTCTGGTTCATCAGCTCGGGCAGGGTAACTCGGCGGGGGCAGTGCTCTGGGTAGTATGACTTGCATGCCAGTGTCTGCTGCTCATTCTCTTAGACTCTCTTTCAAGAAAAATGCTATTTATATCAACATCCTGAGGGACACGAGAGAGTCTAACCAAGGCCATTTCTAGTTTTAAGAATCCAACTGGAAGATTGGTATCATGGAAATAAGATCAAGGAAAATGGCGGAAGGAAGATGGAGATAACTGACCTGTCCCGGGATGGGAAATGTGCTCTGCTCAGAGTTTCCGGGAGTGTGCATGGCAGTAAGAGGAGTAGGCCAGGGATGGGTCATCTCCTGATGAGGAAAAACAAAGCAACTTTATTTGTGGGCACTTTGAAAATGAAACACCTTCCTGCCACTAAACACAGTAGGCCTTTTCTAAATACTTACTGACTTAATTGGCCTAATTTTTTTTCCAGGGAAATTTAAAGTTATTTGGTCCATTCCCCTGGCCCGTACTGGTGCTTGATGCCCATCTGTGAGACAAAGGGCCATCCCACATCCACTTGCACACTGCCAGTGACGGCAAGCTCACTACCGCTTGAAGCAGCCCAGCCCCTGTTGAGACAGCCTGATCACACTCTTCTTCCCTGTTGGGAGCTAAAAACCTGTCTGCCAGGAGCTTCAACCTCTGCATCACACTTTGGAGCCACATGGAACATGCCTTGTCTTCTGCCTGACAAGCCTTCTGCTATTGGAAGACAGCAGTTGTACCCCTGGGTGCTGTCTTGTCTCCAGTCAAAGGCATCTGCAGCTTGTTCATTCAGTTATCGGGAACTTTCAACTTTTCTTCTAATGCTTGAGTTCTGCATTCTGTCAAGCACCTTAGGTGCTCCCAGGAGGGACACCAGATCGCCTGGGGCTCTTCTAACTCGGGATATTCTGTTGCAGGTGTGATCTGCCAGCTCCCAGGAGGGTGGCCCCATCACCACCCTTGTTCTGGATACTCTGATGCTCATTTCTCTTGACGTAGCCTAATAGTTAGTGACAAGATTACGCCCAAGCTGTTGACTTTTTCCATGCAAAGAGGAGGCCACCAAGGAGCATTCGTTCTCATTTAGAGAGAAGGTGACACTGGGATCGGCAGCTCTGTTCCACTCAGCTAGACACAGTGCATTTGTAAATTCAATTCTCAATGTAGGAAAAGCCCCTCAGGTGCCCACTCTCTGCTATCAGTGGGGACACCTAGGTTCTCTCACTCACTTTGAAAAGAGATGCTGTTCAAATCTTGCTTGAGTCTTAGGGCTCGTGGCCAATATGCTTTACCCAAAGAGTAAGAATAATTAAGTCACATGCTCAACATCCCAGCCTCAGAGAGATGACAAAGTTTGTGAGGCAGGAGGGTGCCAGCATGTGTTGATATATAAACATTAAACATAAAAATTAATGTAATGATGGAAATAAAGGCGAGCTTTGGGGGAGGGGTGTAGGGATCAAAGTTCACGAAAGGTTTTTTTAATGAGTCAGTTACATAATACTTTTCCCCACTCTTCATGGGTAACATAATTAGTCATTTCAAAGGTAATATTAATAAGAACTCTCAGGTAGCACTAAAACATGGTTGTTTTTTTCCTTCTATAATTATCCAGTTCAAAAAGAGTCTTTGATGTCTGAAGAGCTGTAATGCAAGGAGCTACTTCACAGATTCATTCACGGTGGCGCCGCTGAAGCAGAATTTGTAAGTACGATTCCGAGGAGCACTGACACAGATTGGATTCTACCTAGCACTGTTTTAAAAGGAGGCGGTAAGTACATTAAAAATGCATACAAGATTTAGAGGGGATGCTTAACCTACTTAAGAGAGAGACTATTTCCAAGTGTTTCTGAGTTGTGCATTTGTATGCGGTTGATAACGTTCGTGACAAATGCTACTTCTGTATTCATCAAAACTGGCCCAAAAGTAACTACGTGACAACAGTTTAAAGTGGCATTCCAATTACTCTGTATCTTTCAGTACTCGATGATTTCTTTTAAACTTCAGAGAGTTTTTCCTGAGTAAGGCTGGTCTTCTCCAATATTAGTCCCATCATTTAAAAGACATGTCCTACTGAGCCAGAGTCAACCAAGGGGCAGTATGCCGCAGCCTGGGATAGGAACGTTGTTTCTTTTCAGCAACTAGGGAAAAAAATGCCTCGATCAATGAGGGGCTGAGTTATACATCCCTTTCTACCCCTGGCATTAGCAGTGTGCCTCTGGGTTTATTAAAATAAGGTGTTTCAGAGCCCTGGATGGATGAATCACTTCTCAAAGGTGTACCATCTCCCTTCTCCCCCAGACCCTCTGTATTTACTCGTGGGCAGAATCTGATTATCTTGAATTCCTGTCGGAGGGCACCGCCCTGCTGGCCAATCCACATGAAACTACATGCACTTTCACATTTTCAATTACAACTGATTCTCTGTATTTGAAAATGTGAGATTTCAGGAAACAGCAAGCTGACTCTGTGGTACCATCGACACATTTGATTAAGATGGGGAGAAGGTAGTTGAAAGGAATATAATTTCCTGAAAGGCCATCTTCAGCCAGGACCGTTGGAGCAAGCTCTATCCATTCTCAAAATGAGTTAGACCTGGAATGTGTGGAATGCTCTCAGCAGATTTTTCATTGTTATTCTTTTCATCCGCTCTTGAAGGATATTAACTTATTTTTATGTTCTTGCTACTCCTAAGATAAGAACACCTACGCACTCCTATCCAACTGTCCTAACCCTTTGCCTGTTCATCAGGTGGGGATGAGCACTTGCTCCAGCGTGTGCCAAAGCTCTGACAACAGACTCCAGTACCGAGCACCTGGACTCCACAGCAAGCACTGCTTCTCCATAAAAAACACAAATCTCACACACACACACACACACACACACACACACACACACACTCACGTGGGTGTGCACACAGGTGCTCACACACATGTGAAATTGATCTGAAACTACTTCATCTCTGGGCTCCGTTGACCCTCCCCGAGAAAGACAAAGCAGGGGCTCACACCCCCACTGGGCAGTTGAGGTAGTGGAGGTTCTGACAGATGAAGTCGCTTGCGCACAGCCTGACATCAGCCATAAGTGAACGCGTGCACACGTTTTCTGCGACACCAGATGGGTCTCCCGTTCGTAAGGCTGGCTAACGTGGTTCACGGAGAAATGAGTAAGTAAGCAGTGCCGCTTTATCTTTCAGGATCTGACAAAGAATAGGCTTCATAAGCGACAGCGCATCCTGCAGAGTTCCTAACAGCCGTGCAGATGCTGACACCTCTGTGACCTGAGCCCTCCCTAGCCCAGCCCAGAACAATCAGGAGAGGCCCATTTTCCACCAGAGATTAGATCCCACCCATGTTCTACAGACTCTGGGTCATGCTGGGAGCAGAACAAATCCAGAACAACTCGTGGGGAGCCCTACTTTGCCTGACTTAGAAGCAAAAGGCCGGTGCCCCACAGGCTGAGGGGCAGAACACAGTCTGAATTCCAGCCTCTGCTGATCTCAGGTGCAGGCCATATGCACCTGCCGCAGGGCTCCCGGCCGGCGATGCCGGGTAACTGGGATCTTGTCCTAAGCCTGGTTTTAGTCAACTTCCTATCTCTAGGGCCCAGGAAGTAGTACCTCACTAATGTGACATGTTATTATTATTAGTCTCTGAAGTTTTTATGTGTGAATCATCACTGTTATTAATAACACCAAGACTAACCAAGTGATCACAGTGTGGTTACAGGCACTGATTTCCCTTGGCCTTTCTGCACCACAAATGAAAGTGGCAGGGATGAGCATCAAACTAATCTGACAGACGGAAAAACAGACACAAAGAGGTGAAGTGACTTGTCCAAGGGCACACGGTTAGCAAATGGCAGAGGCCCTTCGGTGGAGTCCCTGCATTTCGTTCTAGTAACTTGTACTGAGTAGCCGTTAGGTACCAGTCACTGGGATCCAGAAGGTATAAAAAGTCGTTTCTTCCTGTGAAGAGGTCACTCTGCTTGACATGCTAACCGCCTCGGAGGGGAGCGTGCAAAGATGTGAGGAAGGAGTCCACTGTGTGTGCACAGATGTGTGTGTCCACGTGTGTCCTTTTGCAGGCTACCATTACCTGGCACGTGGTAGATGTTCCAGCAATATATGTTTAGGTTAAATAACATAACATAACATAAAGATTAAGATCCTTACCTCAAAGAGCTCAAATTGAAAAGATTAATTAGAGCCATCTCTCAAACATTTTAAGTGAATACAAATGATGGTGGTATTTCACATATTTCATTGTTCTGGTTGTAGGAGTCAGAGGGTTTCCCCGAAGATCCCTGGACTAAGAGGAAGGCGAGCTTAACTCATGTCTGAGTTTTGCCAAAAGCCCGCTGAGTGCCCCTGGTCACGTTGCTTGCCCTCTCTGAGCCTCAGTGTCCCCACCTGCAGCATGTGGCCTTTGGCCCAGATGGCCTCTAGGGGAGCTCTCAGGTGTCAGTGTTTTTATTTTTTTTTTTTAATTTAAACATTTTTTAAATTGAAGTATAGGCAGTTGACAATGTTGTGTCCATTTCTGGTGTACAGCATAATGCTTCAGTCATGCACGTACATACATATGTTCCTTTTCAGATTCTTTTTCATTATAGGTTATTACAGATAATTGAATGTAGTTCCCTGTGCTGTACAGTAGGAACTTGTTTATCTATTTTATATACAGTAGTGTATATCTGCAAGTCCCAAACTCTCAATTTACCCCTCCACCCCCGTTCCCCTCTGGTAACCATAAATTTGAGTGTTTTTAATCTCTGTTTCTACCTCTTCCGCCTACCCTGCCTGCCACAGGGGAAAGGGAGCTACCGCGTTTGCAAGGGTCTCGGAAACCCTACAGTGTCGTCCACACACAGAGCGCGATGCTACTGGCCCCCCCAGCCCGGCTACAGCATGGCCAGCAGGAGCCTGCACGTGACTGCTTAGCCAACAGGCTGTGGGCAGCCTTACGCTCTGTCCAGGGCCCCAGAGGAGAGGGGCTCAGTCCATCATTCCCCCTTCTCTCTGCTAAAATATCAAGACTGCAATAACTATAATTTTGGAAGTATTTACAATTGCTGGTGGTTAAAAACAATAATAAGTAGGAATAGCTGAGCAATTTTGAAACACAAACACGACGGAAGAGAAGGAGAATCAGTCCACACAGTCAGGTTGGAGCTTATCTTCCTGGAGGCTTAGACTTTAAATGACCCCCAAGTCATGGCACCTGACTGGTCTCTGACTTCCTTTGGGGGAGGGGGTTACTTTTCTTTCTTCTTCCAGGCAGTGTGTTCCCAAATAGCACTGAAATAGGAAAGTAAATACAGATACCGGGCATCCTCCCTTCTCCAAAATGAATTTAAACCTGAAAATATTGACTCCGCACATCCCGTTTTTGTGAGTTGGGTCTGTTCGTGAGACAGATCGTCAAACCAACTTTAGCTAAGGGGCCCTCCCTCTGGTGCAAAACCACATGTGTGGGGGGATTTTAAGAACTTACCAGAAAACCTACTTTGTTTGAATAAATGATATAGAATCTTTGTATCCATGGGCCCTGAAGAGCCAGAACTGGGGGGCGGGGTGGAGTTAGGCATCAGGGTTCCCAGAGAATGAGAGACAAGGGTCCCCAGCCTCAGGAAACCGGCAGTCCTCGATTTGCTAGTGATTGCTCCCTGGCCTCTAAGAAGCTCGGGTCTTCCCTGCAAGGAGAGGGAAGCCATGCAGGGGTGTTAGGACTGTTATCTGCAGCAGCAGTGGGGCTGTTAAACGGAAGCGCATGACAGGAGCAGACCTTGGGATGGGCCCTGGAAGGAGCCGAGCAGCCATCAGTGAGGGGACCAGGCGCTGTGATCCGCACAGGCCACCACTCCCAGGGTGTCGTACCAGGACACAGCCCTGCTGCTGGGCAGCCCTGCAGACATGCGCACCTGCCTGCTTCTCCCGGGAGGCCTTCTTCAGGCTGGCCCTGGGAGGACAAGGGCTGGAGGATGGAGCCCTTTGACCAGGGTCAGGGAACTTGGCTGTTCCATATGAAAGTCCTCATACAATGAAGCAGGGAGCACGGGAAGAGCTACTAGTCTCTCTCTCTCTCCCCTCTGTCTCCTCCCCTAGGACAGACATTGGGTTTCCCAGAATGTTTGGCCTTAAAGATGCTCATATAAAATGTACTTTTTACTTAGGGTCTGAGGGCCTTTTGAACTCTGGCCAGACCACAATCTAGAACATTGATACCACTTGGCAAATGAGATTCTAGTTGGCAGACTTGGTAATTGTCATAGACATAGTACATCCTGGCTTCAGTAAGACACTTGCCAAATCTCAGATATAACTCTTACAGCTAAGGATGGAGGCGTGTGAGGTGCATCATCGTGTATTAAGGTCGATTCACAGCGCTGCTGCATGAACTGACACAGACTGTTGTGTCAGCAAGATCAACCCAGAAGGCAATCTCGTGAGGCTCGCCCCAGGGTTCTGTCATTTGGAGTCCTTACTTGTTTATCAGTTTTAATAATGATAATAATGCCTTACTTTTCACTGGGATGTTTGGTTGAAAGGAAAGTTTTCAGAAACATTATCTCCTTCAATCAAAATTACAGGTGACACTAACCTGTGAGTATTTGAAATTCAGAAAGAACCTGCAAAACTCGTCAATAAAATGAATTTTAACAGAGGTAAGTGAAAGCTGCAATTATAGTCCCCAAACCAAGTGTGAAATTGCAGAATGAGAAAAACCATCTGACCCAGCTGTAATCCACGGGCCAAAGCCCAAGGAAATCTGAGGGGATACGGCAGCCAAAAGAACCAGTGCCAGCTCAGGTGATGTGAAGGGAAGCATGACGCCCAGAGCGTGGGAGGCAAACAGCTGGCTGTACAACAACAGTACACTGTATGGGACAGACCACATTTGAAGGAGACTCTGCCATCCTGGACGGCCCACTCCAGTTGGCGCACTGAAATCCTACGATCTCTCAAAAGGAACGGCTACCAGAACTGTCAGAGCTGGGACAGCTCATCACATCTATAAATGCACTTTAAGAGAACGGGGAAAGTTTAGTCCGGGAGAAAAGAAAAGGGAGACTGAGGGAAGGTCTGGGAGGTGCATTCTAACACCTGAAGAGCTGTCACACGGAAGAGATTTGGGACCTGCTTTGCAGACCAAGTGGTTAGGACTAGACCTAGGGGTACAAGTCAGCAGAGAAAGAATTTCCAGTTGTGTGAGCTTTCCAACCATGGAGCCTACTGCTTTAGCAGGCAGTGAGAAGCCAATCTCTAAAGGCAGGATAGCCCCAGCCTACAGGTACTGGAACAAGGATTCCTAAAAAGGCAGGGGGAGGGGAGGGTCGTGGGCCAACTGCACTGTGTTACAGTCATGTGATTATATTCTTTATCTCTGTATAGTCGATAATATTTATGAGAAGACGCAAAACTGAATCTGGAGCAGTGGGGTTTTTTGTTTGTTTGTTTGTTTGTTTTGCATGATATACATATAAACATGGCTGATCAAACTGGCTAATGAAATTGATCATTTTCTCAGGGGCGATGGAAGAGGAGCACTGGTGGGGAGCCTGCTCTCTCACAGTGAGATGGCTAACAGCCCAATTTGTCTGATTGTTTGCTTAGCTCTTGGAAAGTCCAACAACAGTGGAACCACAGACCTTCCCGGGCTTGATCATTAACACTCTTGCCAACCCTCTCTAGTGGTCTCAAAAGCCTGTTCCATTTAATTGAATGAATATTCTTCTGTTTGGAATGCTCTTAAGACAGTCTCCTGAGAGTGCACGTCTGATTTCTAGGCAAGCATAGGTTGGGAAGAAGTATAAGATCAACTGTTACATTAAACATAACTTCCCAACAGTGAGCCAATGCAAAATGCAATCCACCAGAAAAACAACAACAAAAAAGGCTAATTCTTTTAAAAGTTTTGAACACTAAGTTATAATTTCATTGACATGCTATAAAAACCCTGGCCATATTCCTTCAACTAAATAGTTGACTGCTTTATTCAAAACTCTTAAGTGCTGGCAGTTGTTTCAGGGAATCTGGAAATACTCTCCATCGACCCCGGGACTGTACATGCAAAAAGTTCAGCTCACACTGGCTGCCTTCATCCTGGCAGCCCCCAAACCAGGGCTCCACTAAAAAAGAGCCTAATTCTAATTTACAGTTGGGGAGCGTAGTGATCAGTGATCCCACAGCTTCACCATGTAGTCATTCAATCAATCAATTCACCTTCTTGCCATTGCCAAATGCAATCAATTCCATTTCATCCACAGAATATGATGGGGAGGTGTATGGCCACATGCAGAGCAAGCTTAGCCATACAACTTCTTCTGGACCACTTACATTCAGACACTGCAAAGAAACATCACCAAAGGCAGCAAAAGGGGACAGACCACTATGGCGACATACTGGGCAGAATTCAACCAGATCCACTGAGTTCTGCACATTTCAGCAAGAGTAACCTGAGGCCACTAATGGGATTTGACTCCCCAACAGATGATGGGATTGTTAATTTCAATCCTTATCAGGACATTTGTCTCAATTAGTTGAACCAATCAGAACAGAAAACTGGCCACCGACCTAGCAAATGTTAGATGGAAATTGTCTTCTTTGGTAAAGGCAACATTAGCACAAGTTCAAGGGTAAGGAATGTAAGAACTGGCCTTTGACAAATGTTTGGCAAAGATCAGTTGCAAGAAGGAAACCTAGGTAGAGGGCTTCCACTGAATGGTCTGAGGTTTCTCAAAGGCCATTTCTTACCTTTTTCACCCATGAACTTGTTTTCTTCATTCAGAAGCTAATTTTGACAACATTACTCTTTTCAAAAGTGATTTTCAACTTCACTGTTAAGTTTCTAGCTCTTCTGTTTCAAATTATTTTGCCATCAACTACATCCAAATGACCATCATTTAAAATACACTGGCTTGAAACAATTCCATGGGCTTTCATAAGGTTACAGCCATTTTGGGGGGGGGGTCTTTTTTTTTTCCAGAGCCTCTTTACTGAATGGAATGACATGCTCTATCCTCGTAGCATGAGCTACTTCTTTATGGTTAACCTCCAGTTTGCTCCTTCAGCTCCAGGTCAGCTAAAGCAATGTGATAAAACTTACACACCTTCACTGGCTTCTCCCCCAGCAGCATCCTGAATGATCTACATTGAATTTCACTCATTCTAAAAACATTTATTGAGTGTCTACTCTCTGCAAAGCCTCGAAGGGCTGGGGAGCTAGGCCAGGTCCAGGTGCGGGGTGTGGCCAGACTCTGGGTAGTTAGAGGCTTCATAATCAGGGTGAGTGGCAGATAATGACAATTATTATTTATCGTTCAAAAGTAGAACTAAAATAAACCTGTCAGAGTTGGCTTTTTTTTTTTTGAATAACATGCAATTTGTTATCATGTTCCAAAAATTACCAAAGAGATCTGTTGCTCTCTCATGGCTGGACAGATACAGCGTGTGCATGCAGCCACACGGCAGTCATTTAGAAAGCCGGCTTATGCTCTAAGTGAAAGGCACTAGAGAATGACAACTCCAGGCAAAGGGAGACAGAAGGATAAATTTCTCTCAATCCCAGTCTAAGCCTTTTCAAAGCCTTACACAAGGAGCTAGTATTCCATTTCTAAGGGCTGCTTTAGCTTTTCAAACATGATAGCTTTCTTGTAGTTTACACTTATCACATTAAGAAAAATGGTAATGAGGAGTTCATGACAACTGCTTTTAAAAGGAACAAAAGCTCAATTGCTGGGGAAAAAAGAAGTAATATCTATTTTCATGGAAAGAGGCCTCTAGTGAACGACTTGGCCTTAGCTTTGCTCTCTCATTATTTCTGAGCTCAGTGAAAAATAAGGCACCAGGCCACCAATACAGCTGAAACTCCAGCCAATATGATTTGCATGGAATTGTCTTTCCTCTGAAACAGCTATTTCAATCTTAGAATCACAGAATCACAGCGCCAGGGGGATAAAAGAGAACTGGTCTGTCCCATTCACGTGAAATTAACTAACAAATCGATCACAAGGTGTGGGTCTAACTACTGAACACCTCCGGGCCCTCCTCCCTTGCAACACACATGCCCCCAGTGAAAAGAAAAATAAACCAACAGAGGCGTCAGACTCTTTGCAGTGGCCCGAATTTAACATCAAAACCACGGCTAAGCCTCCGTGAAGCTGATTCAGAAAGCTCCCCCCACCCAATGTTCCAAGCTGCAGACAGGCTGAGTATTCCTGAGTGCTGGGACAGTTGCTCCTCTCTCCACATTAGTTTTTTTTCCCTGCAATTACTTCAAATAATGGGAAATAAATAGCTTCTTTATTCCATATGAAGAGCGGCAAAGAAGGAGCACGAGTGAGAGATGTATCTTTTTCTAAAGGGATGTCTGACTAATGGAGACAGAACATTCTCAACTCAATAGGAGCGCTCCAGGGGCCAGGCGGTACGGACGGAAAACCCTGCCCCGTAGGCTTGCTATAAAGCTTCAGTACTGTGCTAAAATCAGGAAGGCAGGCCCCTCTCCACCTTGGCAGAAACAGCCACTTGCCAAGCTGCACAAGCTAGGAACAGCTACTGGTATGATACGTCTTTAGAGATCATGTCACATATCAAGGAGATAACACACAAAGCGTTTGCGCAACAGAAACCCAATCCAATACTTGCATTTCACTGCCTAGTCATTTTTTTAAAATAAAAAGGTAACAATTGCACTTGGAGTCTATTATGAAAGTGTCTTTTATTAAGTGTTTCCCTTTGACATCTTTGAGGCATCCACACCTATACTTTCAAAGCATTTGCTCATCACGAGGAAGGGATGCCTGCCAACGGCCCCCTGCCCAAAGCTTCCCTGTGGGGCTGACCCGGTGGGAATCCATTGCCCATGGCTGTCTCTCAATCCTCTTTAAACCTGTATCTGTTTTCAGCCTATACCATCTCTTGGGGTGAGCAGGTCGATACTTGTACTCCTTGCTATAAATTTAGTGAAGCACCAAAGAGAACATGCGAAGACAGCGATGTCAAACCCTTCGCTGGAAAGGGTCTGGTGAGCGAATGTCACACTGGGCCTGAGGTAAATAAACGGCACACGGAGGACTCCCCCTCACAGAGCTGCCTCTCTCAGTCCTGTGCGTCAGACTGTGGTGTGTAATCATTTTGTGTCCCAAAGCCTGTTGTCAACCAGTGGTTTTATACTGGGCACTACACACATCCTTCTTGCCAGTGCTAACAGCATGCTGCCCTCCCCTCCGCTGTCTCCATCTCATCTGGTCTCCCCTCATTTGCTCTGAGAAAGGAAAGAAATGCGCAAAACCATTTTTCAGCATTCCTGGTCAGGGATTTGCAGCTACCCACGGAGACTGTTGTCCAGCTGACAGAAATCAACGTGGCAGGGTCTCTGGGCTAACGAAACAAATGTGACAATTTGAAAAGCTGTGAAATGCCTTATGAACCATGGAGTGGTCAAAAAAGGAAAAAGGAAAAAAAAAAAACCCTGCACTGTATTAACGACATGAAAGGGCCTCATATATTTGATAATTAAGAAAACTATTGCAGGGGCAATTTGAACTCCTTGTGAAGGGTGGAAACCTGGAATCCGTAGTCACACTTTGCAAGTATTCGGAATCACTGAGCCACAAGAAGGAGAATCACAACAAGGCGCTACTGTACAGCACAGGGGACTGTTCGCAATGTCCTGTAATAACCTATGATGGAAAAGGAGCTGAAAAAGAATATATATGTATATTGATATATACACACATATAACTGAGTCATTTTGCTGTGCACCTAAAACTAACACGACGTTGTAAATCAACTATACTTCAATAATAATAAAAAAAAAAGACTCACAGCAAAATCCAATGGAACAGGCACGCGGTTAGGGGGTCAAGTTAACTGAACGCTTCATTTATGTTACCGTTTTCAGCCACTCAGGAATCCAGGGAAGGCTTTATTCTTGTTCTCATTTCATAGACTCAGTACCTGAGTCTTGGGGAAGAGTAATCACTGCCACAAAATAACCTGGCCAGCAGGCGACGTATCAAGGACCCCCATCCAGGTGTCTGGCTTTGGTCACTGGACTTTTGCCATCACCATGCTCCACAAGGATGAGCTCTCTGAAAGGAACCAGGCTTTCTCACCTTCCTGTACACCAGCCCTTTCTGGGTGGATTTCGGAGCTCCATTATAATTGTTTTGAAACCACTGTCCTTACTTAAGTTACTTTTTATTTTTGGTAGGGGGGGGTAATTAGGTTTATCTATTTATTTAATTTCTTAAATGGAGGGACTGGGGATTGAACCCAGGACCTCGTGTATGCTAAGCATGTGCTCTACCACTGAGCTCTACCCTCCCCCTGCCACTTTTTTAATTCATTGTCATGTGTGGGTCACACATCCTGGATGGCAAATTAAAGATGTCTATCTCTAAGGAACACGGATTTATTAAATGTACCTTATCACCAGAATACAGTCCCATGAATGGCTGCTCACAGGACTTGGAGCATCTTAAGGTCAGTAGCCCAGGTCTTGGGTCCCTGTCACAGGGTTACATCAAGGGTGCGGGTGAGCAGCTCCCCCCATGACATCATGGGTCATCTACAGTCTCTCGAGCAGTCCAGGCGCTGCTCGTGGTCCTTCCTTGACTGGTGCACCTTAGGTGAATATCTCAAAAGATGGACATGCTGGAGAGACTAGGAAATGGAGCATGAAACAGAGGGCGGGGAAGGAGGGAGTGACTATGAATCAGGTTTCTATAGTACTGTTTTTCTGGGACTGCCCTTCCGGGGTCTCACATGCCCTTTCCCAGAGCCTGGGGCTGCGGGCATTATCACTTCTGCTGAACACAGGGAAAGGAACTTGCCTGAGGCCTGGACGGGGTGTGGGTACTTCCCTGCACTGCCCACTAAGCCAGGTGTACATGCCTTAAATTTCTCCCATCTCTCTTTTGCAGAAACATTGGCTTTATCTCTTTCTACCTACTTAGCCTGATTTGGGGTTCTTTTTTATATAGGAGGGCACTGCTCAGAACTAGAGTGGTATTTGACCAATATATTCTACATAAGCCTCAGGATGGAAGTAAATTATTCAGATATACTCTAAACATGGTCGAGGGTACAGAGTCAAAAAGGTAAAACTAGACTTGGTTTTACTGAATGATAAGACTCAGAATGGAGACCTAGAGCAGATCTCAGGGGATAATCTGGGGAGGTTCTTTTCACTAGAACTTTCTGCAATGATGCAAATATTGTATTTTTGCACTGTCCAATGGTAGCCACTGGGCACGTGTGGCTACTGAGCATGTGAAATGTGCCTTACAGGCTGAGAAACTAAACTTTTATTAAAATGTAATTAAATTTAAAAAACCGGCCACACGTGGCTATCATCACTGTACTGAACAGCGAAAGAGAGTCAACACTTCACCTTTACAGATGGAAACCCTGAAGCATGTCATGGTTGAGACTTGGAAGGGTCATAAAATAAGGTAGGGAGGGTCAGGACTAGCTTTGAGGTCCCTTGATGCCCAGTCCAGTGTCACTGCCACACTGATTTCTTCTTCTGAACCTTCTGACTGAACCTAGGCCCTCGTGCATGCCAAGCACATGCTCTGCCACTGAGCTCTACCTTCCCCACCTCAACACTGCTTTCTTCTTAACCCCTGTTCTTCCAAAGGCTGGCACTATGTGGTCTTTACTCCATGACACGGACCAGACTCTGACACATGGGGGTGGAGCCTCCGTATCAGAGCTCTGTCCCCCTTTGTACGTAAGTGCTGGGTGTGTGATTCGGCACTTTCTAATTCACACACTGCCCGGGGACAGCGGGCTGAGTCTGTCCGTGTTAGCGTGTCATCCCAGGGAGGGCGGGCTTCGGGGGAGTGCTCAGCTTTGTCACAGCCTTTGCTGTGAGGCTGAGAGTGTGTAATGGAAACAGCGTACAGGCTTCCAGCGACAAAAAGGTCTGGAAAACCCACTCTGGAGGAAAGAACACATGTCATGGAAGCTTCTTCCTTGAGACCGCAATAATCATAGGCACAGTGAATGGTACCCAACATTATTCGAGAGATGCCTGTTGTCTCTCTTCTCTCCAGTGACAGGAGCATATGGGGCTCTACCTTGGCCTTTCATTAATGCCTTGTTTACAGTGGTAATGCCAACATTATTGCACTTTGACAAGCAATATTAAAAATAGGCTCAAGCAATGGTATTAAATCATAATAGGCAATGGAAAAACTTAGCACAAAAAGTGGTGCTAAATATATTATTTGGATAAATAAGAAATCGAGTCATTATAGTACCTAATATTTGTATAAATATTCTACTCACTAAACACTATTATCTGCTTATTAACATACAATATCTTCACGGAAAATCAAGTAATGATTTTTACCGTGGGTGGAAATGACACTACGAGGTCATTTTCTCTAACCATTCCTCTACGAATCTAAGTCATTCAGCAAACACAGTGCACTCACTCTGTGTACTTTTTCTATACCTGCACTCGCCAGCTTTGTGTGCATACGTGTGTAGGGGGTGGATTCTGGGCTAGGGCAAAGGGACAGAGAGATGAGTCTGCTACAGACTCGACTCTAAGGGACCTCACGCTGTCATGAGAGGCACCCCCAACATACAAAGGTGACAAGTGTAGATAATGAAAGTACTGAGGGGACCCAGAAGAGGGAGCGTTTCATTTCATTTGGACAGTGTTAGAGCTGCAGAGAAGACATGATCTCTGTGTTGGCTCTTCTGCGGTGTGAACGGGAGTGGGTGGGCTTCCAGGTAGAGGGAGAAGCCAACACACAGAGGCCATGAAATAAGACGAAACTGGCAGGATTGAGGGAAGGAAAGAAGTCTGTGAAGGGTGGAGAAAAGCGCACATGGCTGGGAAAAGCGAAGAGATGAGGTAGGTGCGAATGATGGCATAAAGCAAAGGCCTTGACTGCCAAGATGAGGATTTTGGAGTTTATCCTCTAGGCCCTGGGAAAGCACAGTACCTCTGCTTGAATACCTTTGGTGACAGAGACCTCACTTCCCTTCAGTCCTTAGATCCACCAGTTAGATCAGGGGAGAGAGGGAGGAGCTAATGTGAATTGAGTGTTCCAAGCACTATTCTATGGGCTTCACATGCATCACCTCATTCAACCCACCCACTAATCCTGAAAATTTGGCAGTAGTATTCCAGTTTTGTAAAGGAGAGCCACAATGGTTGTAACCCAAGAATATTCAGCTGGTGAGAAAAGCCAAACTCTACTTCCTTAACAACGATGTCTCCCTAGAACATTCTTCCTTTTATTGCTCAGGTACTTAACCCCCTGTAACTGCCCCCTGGGGGTTGGGCCCTCAATTTGAGGCTTCCTAGCCTAAATCCAGCCTAAGCCTTGCTTCTACACGGTAAGTCCCTCAGGCATCAGGCAGCTATGGGCAGTTCGTTCTTCTGGTCCACTTTTCTTCTTGTTAGCTCATCTCTTCAGCCATTCTACTTGTCAGTCCACTCACTATCCTGCTTACTTTTTGCTAAATGTATTTCAGTTCAGCAGCATCCCTCTTAAAAATTTATTTATGAAAGGAATGTAAATTACAGAAATTAAGAAAATTTAGAAAAGAAAAAAACTCACCCATAATCTTATCACTCTAACACAATAAGAACTATTTCTTTAGAACATTTTTCTTTCACTTATTTTATTCATATTTTTTTCATAGCTATAAAAATTAAGCACATAAAATGTTATATTCTGGTTATCTCATTTAACATTATATCATAAGTTTTTTTTATTCCATATCACTATATCATTGTCAAAGCCATCATTTAATGGTCAATTTTTCTGAGTGTATAACTCAGAATTTGCTTAACTATTTCCCTATTGTTGGATATACAATAGTATTTTTTGTTATTATAAACAATGTTGAAATCATGCTCATATAGTTTTTCTAGGGATCTGGATTCCCCCCAAAGCATACATTCCCCAAAATGGAATGGTAGATTAGCAATGTCCCTCTAAAAATGTGGTGGCCAACCGAAATAAATGGGGAGGTACATCACATTCATGAATGGAAAGACACATCAAGGTAAAGGTGTCAGTTCTTCCCAAAATGACCTATAGATATAACACAATACTAATAGGCATTCAAGCAGGATTCTTTGTAAATATAGACAATATGTTTCTAAAATTCATATGGAAAGGAAAAGGAACTACAATAGCCAAACAATTTTAGAAAAAGAATAAAGTTGGAGGATTCACATTATCCTGTTTTAAAACTTACTATAAAACTACAACATTCAAGACATGTTATTGGTGAAAGGCCAGGGACATGGGTCAATGGAAGAGACTACAGAGTTCAGAAATAGACCCACATAAATAAGGTCAATCTACTTTTTACAAAAAAGCAAAATTAATTCAAAAGAGAAAGACAGTCTTTTCAGCAAATGGTGCTATAACACAATGAACAAAATAAGCTTCAGCCTACACCTCACACCATGTGCCAACATTAATTCAAAAACAGATGAAAAACATAAATGCAAAAAATAAAACTATAAAACTCTTGGAACAAAACATGGGAGAAACTTTTTATGACCTTGGGTTATACAATAAGTTCCCAGACTTGACACCAAAATCACAATCCAGTAAAGAAAAAAATGATAAATTTGGCTTTATCAAGGTAAAAACTTCTGCTCTTAGAAGGACCCCATCAAAGGAATGAAAAGATAAGCCGTAGTCTGGGAGAAAATATTTGCAAATAACGTATCTGACCAAAGACATATCCAGAATACATAGAGAAGGACCCCATCAAAGGAATGAAAAGATAAGCCATAGTCTGGGAGAAAATATTTGCAAATAACGTATCTGACCAAAGACATATCCAGAATACACAGAGAACTCTCAAAATTCAACAATAGGTAATAAACAACCTTATTTCTTTTAACCTGAAGTATAGTTAATTTTCAATGTTATGTTAGTTTCTGGTGTACAGCATACTGATTCAGTTATACAGATACACAGAGAACTATATTCAATATCTTCTAATAACGTATATTGAAAAAATATGAAAAACAACCTGATTGTTAAAATGAGCAAAAGAGAAGAGGAAAAGGATGGAACCTGTATAGGCAAATGAAGATAAGATGCTACCAGCAGAAAAAGGAGTACTCTGTCTATGAGATATTTTACACAAACCTCACGGTAACCAGAAAACTTAAATGTAGAAGAGAGACATGAAGCATAAAAAAAGATGAAGCTTAGAAAAAACATAGAAAAATCACCAAACCAAAATGGCAGACAGAAACACAAGGAAAAACAAACAACGGAGATACAGAGCAACCAGAAAACAAAAGATAAAATGGCCGGACTAAATCCTCATCTATCAGTCATTATCCTAAATGTAAATGAATTGAATTCACTAATCAAAAGATACAGAGTGGCTGGATGGCTTAAAATATAAGACCCATGTGCAATATGCTGCCTCCAGGAGACTCACTTCAGCTTTAAAGATAAACATAGGCTGCTTGTGAAGGGACGGAAAATGATACTCCAAGCAAATGGCAGCCAAAAGAAAATGGGTGTAGCCATACCCATATGAGACAAAACAAACTTCAAACCAAAAAAGTAACAGAAGACAAAGATGGACATTATATAATGATAAAAGGGACAATTCACCAAGAAGACATAACAATTATTAATATATATACACTTAACATAGGCTCACCAAAGTATATAAAGCAATTATCAACAGACCTAAAGGGAGAAATTGATGGCAACACAATAATAGTAGGAAATGTTAACACTCCACTTATATCAATGGAAACATCATCCAGACAGAAAGTGAACAAGAAAACAGGGACTGTAAATGAAACATTAGAACAGATGGATTGATTTGTACAGAACATTCTATCCAAATGCAGCAGAGTATACGTTCTTCTCAAGTGCACATGGAACTTCCTCAAGGATAGACAATATGTTGGGACACAAAAGAGGTCTCAATAAAGAAAATTAAAATCATATCAAGCATCTTTTCTGATCATAATGGTATGATACTAGAAATCAGTTACAAGAAGAAAAATGGAAAAATCACAAATACGTTGAGACTGAAAAACACACTACTGAACAACTATTGGGCCAATGAAGAAAAAGGACAAATCAAAATACCTGAAGAAAAAAGAAAATAAAAATATGACATACCACAATCAATGGAATGCAGCAAAAGCAGTACTAAGACGGACATTTATAGAAATATAGGCCTACCTCAAGAAAAATCTCAAACAAGCTAACCTTACACCAAAGGGAATTAGAAAAAGAACAAATGAGCCCTCTGTTAGTAGGAAGGAAATAATAAAGAGCAGAGTGGAAATAAATGAAATAAAGACTAAAGGGATAATAGAAAAGATCAATAAAACTAAGCTAGTTCTCTGAAAAGATAAACAAAATTGACAAATCTTTAGCCAGATTCACTAAGAAAAAAAGAGAGAAGGCTCTGATAAATAAAATCAGAAACGAAAGAGGAGCAATAACAGTGGAAACCAGTGAAATACAAAGGATTATAAAAGAACATTATAAGCAGCTATATGCCAATAAATTGGACAATCTAGAAGAAATGGACAAATTCTTAGAATCATACAGTCTTCCAAGACTGAATCATGAAGAAACAGAAAATCTGAATATAGAGCAATCACTAGTACGAGATTAAAATAGTAATCAAAAACTTCTCAAAAAACAAAAATCCAGGACTAGACAGTTTGGTAGAATTTAGTGAATTCTAACAAATACATTAAAAGGATCATACACCATGATCAACTGGGATTTATTCCAGGGATTCAAGGATGGTTCAACATCTGCAAATTCATCAATGTGATCGCCATATTATGGAGGATAAAAACCATATGGTCATCTCAATAGATCCAGAAAAAGCATTTAACTATATTTAATACATATTTATGATTAAAAAAACTCTCAATAAAATGGGTATAGAATGAGTATATCTCAACATAATAAAGGCCATATATAACAAACTCACAGCTAACATCGTATTCAGTGGTGAATAACTGAAAGCTATCCCTCTAAAATCAGGAATAAGACAACGATGCCCACTTAGGCCACTGTTATTCAACACAGTATTGGAAATCTTAACCAGAGCAATTAGGCATAAAAAAGAAATAAAAGACATTCAAATTGGAAAGGAAGAAGTAAAAGTGCCATTATTTGTGAATGACACGTTTTTACATATAGAAAACCCTAAAGACTCCACCAAAAATCTATTACAAATAACAAATGACTACAGTAAAGTTGGAGAGTACAAAATCAACATACAAAAATCGGTTCCATTTCTATATGCTAACAGTGAGCTAGCAGAAAGAGAAATTAAGAAAACCATTCCACTTACAATCACAGCAAAAAGAATAAGTTTAGTCGAACTGAAAGACCTGTACACTGAAAACTGTAAGACATTGTTCAAAGAAACTGAAGAAGACACAAATACATGGAAGGGAAGAACTACTTGAAAGAAGAGATTGATTGATTGCTCATAGACTGAAAGAATTAACATTGTTAAAATTTCTATATTATCTAAAGCAATCTACAGATTCAGTGCACTCTCTATCAAAATCCCAAGGACATTTTTCACAGAAATAGAACAAAAAATTCTAAAATTTATATGGAACTACAAAGACTCTAAATAGCCAAAGCAATGCTGAGAAAAAAGAGAAGAACTGGAGGTATCACACTCCCTGAATTCAAACTATACTACAAAGTTGTAGTAATCAAAACAGCATAGTACCAGCAGAAATACAGATACATAGATCAACGGAATAGAATTGAGAGCCAGAAATAAATCCACACATATATGGACAATAAATTTAGAACAAAGGAACAAAGAACACACAATGAGAAAAGGATAGTCTCTTTAATAAATCATTTGTAAAAACTGGACAGCTACATGTAAAAGATGAAACTAAGACCATTGTCTCACACCATATACAAAAATAAACTCACAATGGATTAAAGACTTCAATGTAAGACCTGAAACCATAAAACTCCTAGATGAAAATATAGGCAGTACACTCTTTGATATCAGTTTTAGCAATGTCTTTCTGGACATGTCTCCTCAGGGAAGGAAACAAAAGCAAAAATAAACAAATGAGACTGCATCAAACTGAAAAGCTTCTGCCCAGCAGAAGAAACTATCGACAAAATGAAAAGACAACCTACTGAATGGGAGAAGACATTTGCAAATCATATATCTAATAAGGGGTTAATATCCAAAATATATAAAGAACTCATATAACTCAACAATAAAAGCACAAAGAACCAGATTTCAAAATGGGTAGAGGAGTTGAATAGACATTTTTCCAAAGAAAACATACAGATAGCCAACAGGCACTTGAAAATATGTTCAACATCATTAATTATTAAGGAAATGTGAATCAAAACCACAGTATCACCGTGCACCTGATAGAATGGCTATTATCAAAAAGGCAAGAAATAACAAGTGTTGGTGAGGATGTGGAGAAGGAACCCTTACATGCTATTGATGGGAGTGTTAATTGGTGCAGCCACTCTGGAGAACAGTATGGAGATTCCTTAAAAAATTAAGAATAGAATTACCATATTATCCAGCTATTCCATTTCTGGGTATTTATTCAAAGAGTATGAAAACTCTAATTCGAAAAGATATATGCACCCATTCATTGTGGCATTATTTGCAATAGTCAAGACATGGAAGCAACGTAAGTGTCCATCAACAGAGGAATGAATAAAGAAGATATGGTACATATATACAATGGAATACTACTTAGCCATAAAAAGACGAGATCTTGTCAATTACAACATGGATGAACCTTGAAAATATTAATGTAAGTGAAATAAATCAAATGGAGAAAGACAAATATCATATGATTTCATTTATGTGGAATATAAAAAAACAAGCAAACATACAAAAACCAAAATAAATGTTAAAAACCAAACAAAAACAAACACATAGATACAGAGAACAGAGTCGTGGTTCCCAGAGGGGAAGGGGTGGTGGGGGAGAAGGGTGGGGGAAAGGGCAAAGGGATCTACTGTAGGGTGACAGATGGAAATGAAATATTTGGTGGTGAGCATGCTGTCATGTATGCAGAAGTAAAGATAAAATATGGTACACGTGAAACTTATATAGTGTTACAAACCAATGCTACCTCAACAAAAAATAAATTTTAAAAAAAGGGCAAAAGATTTGAAAGGCAACTTCATCAAAGAAGATATACAAAAGTGAAAAGAAGCACATGAAAAGGTGCTCAATATCATCTGTCATTTGTGAAATGCAATTTAAAACCACAATGCTATACCACTGCTCACCTATTAGACAGGCTGAAATAAAAAAATCTGTACGATTATTATTAGCAGCACTATTAATAATCACAAAAATATCTAGGAACAACCCAAATGTTCTTCAGTGGGTGAATGGATAAACAAATTGTGGCATATCCACGTAATGGACTGTTAGTCAGGAACAGAAAGTCATGAACTACTGCTGCATGCAACAACCTGAATGAATTTCCGAGTCACGTGCTAAGAGAAAGAATCACTATGGAGAGATTCCATGCTGTATGAGTCTGTTTATACGACACTCTGGAAAGGGCAACACTGTAGAGTTAGAGAACCGAGCAGTGGTTGCTAGAGGTTGGGGGTGGGGAGGAGAATCTGACTGCAAAAGGGTAATATAAGCGAATTCTTTGGGATATTGGAATTGTTTTGTATTCTATTAAATGTGGTGATTACAGGAGTCTGCACATATGTTAAAACTCAAAGGGTGGTAACTAAAAAAAAAAGGTAAATTATATTGAACATAATTTTTTTTAATGTGCTGGCCAGAAATCAATACCACATGCCAAGTTTGGTCCAAGTCCAACAGAGCAGAGGGGATCTGTCCCCTTCTTATTTCTAGGTGTTTTAGATCAGGGGTCAGCAAACTGTATCTCACAGGCCAAATCTGGCCCACTGCCTGATTTTGTCGATAAAGTTTTATTGGAACAGAGTCACAAGCATTCTTTTACATATCTTCTGTGGATGTTTTCATGCTAAAGCTACAGAGTAGTTGAGACCAAGAACATATGACCTAAAAAGCCAATTATTTGTATAATCTGGCCCTTTGCAGGAAAAGTTTTCTTTTACAGGAAAAGCCCTGCTTTAGACACTTGTCTCCTATTAATACTTTCTTGGCAGTTAATATAATGTTATTGCTAAACTTTTTCTTGTCTACTCTGAACATTAGTGGACTCAGCTGAATTATCATATAGTTATACTCCTATGAAACCTTATTTTATTAGATTTAGTCCATCTGGTAAGCTGTTTTCCTGATTCTGACTCATGGCATTTTTAGCAGTCTCACCTAGCTTCATTGTTATCCACTGGATCAGGGTCTGAGCCCTGTAATAATCACTTAAAACCTACTATTTCAGCCCTATATCCTCATGGCGAAAGGCCAAATGCATGATGGCTAATAACCTGGACACTGAAGCCAGACTGCCTGGGTTGAAATCTTGGCTCTGCCACTGGTTAGCTGTTGAAGTTGGAAAGTCACTTAACCTCAAAGTACTTTCATTTCATTATCTGTACCAGGGGGACGATAATAGTATTTGCTTCCTGTCATTGGTATGATGATTATATGAGTTATTATTTGTGAAATCCTTAGAACAGTGCCAGGTACAAAAAAAAAAAAACTGCCATGTAACTCTTTGATATTCTTATTAGTGTGTACATTCAATCAATTCAGGCCAACCTGAGTTCCAATCCTGTTTCATCTGCTTAGTAGCTGTATGATTATGTGACTTAGGGCAATTTATTCAACTTCTCTGAGGCTCCCAGGCTTCCCTTGACCCATTAATCAGTGGTCCTCTGAGTAACGAGTTAAGCACTGTTGGAGAAAATTACCCAAAAGTAGATTGGAACCTGTATGAATTTCATGTCTTCAGGATCACCTGGATCCTTGACACTGCCTCAGAATCTTACTGTATTCCTTACATGGCCCCCTCTCCATGCATTTTCCATGGTTTTTACCTTTACGCAGATGCAAATGGAATAGTTAACCTCCTTGCATTACAAATTTTTTTTCCCAACTCAATCCCACCAGCACAGCTAGGACAAAAAGACTGGGTCTTAAACAACAGTTGGAAGCTATTACTTCTTTCAGATAAGCCCAGACTGCTTTTTGGCAAACGAATACATTGTTTCATTACCCTCCCTGCACATCCAAGATACAGAGAGCAGGTGTAAATTCTGCACGTGGCTTAAATTCTCACCTGCTTTCATTCAATTCAATAGAAAACAGTAAATCACCATATTCACAAAAAAGAAACAGGTTGACAGAAAACAGACTGATTTTTATAGCGCACCTAAGATATATAGGGACTCGTATATTTACTCAGCTATTTTAAAGGGGCTACTTTTGCTCACTCCCTGGACAGCTAAATGCTGAGTTGCTAGGTTACTGGTATTTGACATCATCTCTTCGGTGACATGTCCCAGGTTTGACAGGTTCCCATGATTCACTGGGCCAGTCACCTCGTTACTCACGTTACTCATTTACCCAGTGACGTCTGGATAATCATTTAAAATTCACATCATACACTAGCTGCAAGCCCCTAGATTCCACATGAAAATATTTAAACTGCTTGACAGGCTCTAAGTGCATTTGGAAGCACACTGGATGGCTTACCTGTGTTGTTCACATAATAGTTGTTATAATTAAATTTAGCATCTTTCTTCTGGGTTGGTTTGTGTTTGAGAAAAGAGGAAGTGATTACTGGGAGGCAAATAATGGGTAATATCTCTTATGGGCTAATTTGGTTTCATGAATAGCTCACCTCACACATGCATGCTACGTATTAAGTCCATTAGTGCTTTGATTTAGCTTCAGAAAAGGTAATACTCCACATAATTTACCCAGTCAAGGGCATTTTCACCTGCTGACAAATTTACATATTTCCCAATGTCATTAGGTAAGAGCTAGTCATCAGAATAGCAGAGGGTGCAATCATTAGTGAGTTCGTTTATTTGACTCCATCATGTTAACATTAATTATAGTCTAAATTACATTTAGCAATTGTTGTCTTTCTTGGATGGAACACTGTATTACTATTTCAAGAAACTATAATTTGGAAAGTCCATACAAGAATAGGATGGATGCTTTTTGAATCATTCTGGGAGGATTAGTATTTAAGACAGCTATACAGAAAATCGTTCGTGTGATTCCAATTTGAACATTATTTATACATTAATTTGACAGGATGTAAAATCAATTGCCTAATTATTGGTTAAATGTATCAAAGAAATTCTACGGAAAGGTGCTTGATTATGCTGCATAGTTATGGTAATATAATCAAATTCCCTTTCAGACATAATTGTCTGACCAATTTTGCTCCCAAATCCATTTTTTTCCTCACTCTTCAGATGGGCTTTCTCATTTGTTTCCCCTTTAAAAGGAAAAAAAATAGCAAGTACTGTGCATGGTCGTCCTGTAATTATTCGGTAAGTTCTTTCCATGCTAAAACTGTGCACTTAAACACAGACCTAATAGGCACAATTGCCATAATTTAGACGGCTGTAAACACAGATCATGCTGTAATCAAAACGAGGTGCCCATGCCGGTGTTTACAAACCTGATCCATATGGTGGGGAGAGATGGGAAAGATGATACAGTTCATCAAATCAAGTTCCCTAAATCCTAGCTAGCAAATTCCGCATCCCTCATAAACAGTGAATTACCCATACAGATGTTTGCTTATGAAATTATCAACTGCTGAAGGTACTTTGCTAGGAAACACAATCTGTTCAGCGTCACATCTAAGAGACACGCTCTATATGCATTTTTGACTCTAGAAAGGATTTAATTGATAGTTTGTTGATATTTTAAAGTAAATTCTTGCTAAGAACAAATAAATCATACTACCGCAGAACAAATAATCATCGAACATCCATCCTCAGCTAGTAGCACTTAGTGCATGCTGCTCTCCTTGGCTTAACTCTTGCAGAAATGATTACTCTAGGACCCATAAAACCCTGTGGAGCTCAGAAAAGAAGCCGCCGCTGCCGCCCATATTATTACATATGAGCAGCTTAGGGATCCCTCATGTGATAGATGAATTGCAACTGCAGAACGCCATCGCTAGGGCCAGAGCTGTTATTATTTTTCATTTCTGTTTGTACTCGAGGGTAGCTTGACTCTGAAGAGAAAGTAGCGTGCCGATGGAAACAGGTCCGCAGGCTGGGCGGGGCCGCACCGATCGCTGCCTTGACGTTTCTGATTTGTAAAATTTATAATGAGCAATAATAGACTTGACAAGTAGCAAAGATACCTGAATTTACATGGCCTGTTTTGTAGGAGAAGGGCAGTTGGCAGAAAGGTGCTGTGGGCTGGTGAATTCTGCTTTGTTGGAAAAACTACTTGGAATGCTTTTGGCATAACTGAATTTGTACAAATTAAGGAAACAGACGAGGCTGAAATGAACTGTTGCTTGGTGCCATTATAACGGTAATCATAAAATAGACTGGAGCTTGTGAAATAAGGATGGATTCAGGTAAGCCAGCAGGAAGAGAAAACAGCAGGAATGGACAGCTTGAGGGCTGTCAGAGCCCGTTGCTTGCCCTGGGGGCAAATTACTCCACCTCTCTGGGTTTCCGTAACAAGTGACGAATAATAGTCTTTTAGTTTTGTGAAAAGTAAATGACATAATGTGCTTAAGTACTCCCCATGCATACAGTAAGTGGCAAATTACTGTTTTATTAGTAGTAGGGATTTGTTATTGGTATTATTTTATTATTTGAAGTGAGATTTGAAAATATTGAGTGGCAAGAAGAAAAGAATTAATTCCTAAGACCTGCTGAAACTATGTTGGTTTGCTGGTTTTCCAAGTCAGACTTGCTAGAAGTGCGTCAGCCAGCATCTGAGGCAGTTTTTTTCAATCCAGAGAGTAACAGGGTGGTTGACAGTGAGGCGTTGTGCTTCTGCCACATACTAGCCTCACCCTCCGTTGCAGGTCATTTATAAACTCTCTGGGCCCTAATTTCCTGAGATAATGAGGGACCGCCATGTTTCCGATGATCAAAAAAGGATAATGAGGTTCAAGTGCTCTGGAAAGCAGTCATGTGCTGGAGGGACAGGCGGTTGCGGTCACAAGCAGCCCCGGAAAACCGGACAGATAGAGTGAGACCCAGGCGCGCACAGACAGAAGTGGGAATGCGGGTCTGAAGCAGAGAGATGGTAGAGAGGGGCTTTCAAAGGAAGCCAACTGGATTGAATTTGAACAGCGTTTTGAAAAGGGGGCCAAACTAAAATGCAGTAGGCAAAGGCATTTCCATTGCCTAGGGACTCAGGGGCTGAGAGTACGGAGAGGCCAGTTGTTGTACTTGGTTAATAAAAGAAGTCTGTCCCAATGTGAGATGAAGTGGGTTTGCCTGTCGGGCTGTGGAGGGGAAAGGGGGGGATCAGGGAGGTGGGAAAGTCGGGAGAGCCAACAGACTGAGCTCCAAGTTACAGATGCCAACCGCGTGTCCACCTTACAGATTCCTCGGGTCGGGGGTGGGGGGTTGGGGGGTCAGGGTGCATAATTAACCTCTGTTTTCCAGGTAAGGAAGTTGACAAGCCGCACAGCTCGGAAGTGATGGAATGTCACGAGCGACCGGAGGCCAGCTCTTCCCATCCTGGGCATGCGCGCCTTCCTCCGCAGAGCCCTCTCCAGTGAGGGAGAGAAGATGACCTTGCTCTTGACTCTGCTTAGTTTGAAAAGTACTGAGGGGGTCAGAGAGGGCAGGAGAGAACAGAATAGTTAACTCCTCCTCCCACCACCCCCCGGCCGCCCGCCCTCCAAGGAGACGGGCGGGGAGCAAGGCAACAAACAGACTGTGAAACCAACCATCCATCGCGCTCCAAGGCCCTTAAAACAAACAGTTCCATGAACTTGTGATAAGAAAAATGTCCAGCAAGCATTCTGTTGTGCCACGAATGTGGTCTTATAAAAACTTAAGAATTAGTCATAAAATCTGATTCGTAAACTTCAGAAAGCTGATTTTTATTCTAAGCATGGGGAATGAAACATGCCATTCTTCAATAAAGGAAAGCCCACTCATTAATGGTATTGTTGGGGGGAAAAAACAGAATTCTATACAATCTATAGCCCTTCAAACAAAAAAGCCATTTCCCTAGATTCTCTTTCAAGAACAACAGAAGGACTTTTGTTACTTTCTCAAAGGGTGCTATCTTTTATGAACTTATTAAGGAAACTACTTCTTTTCTTTCCGTGTTGAAATGGCATTCTGTTGTTTCTCTAAGTGGCCCCTCCAGCAGGCTTGGGTCGCCAGCCTCTGCAGGTGTTCGCCGGCTCCCCTCGCTCAGTCACTGGGGGAGCCACCTAGACACCAGGGCCAGGCTGCTTGTCCGCAGAGAACTCCAATTGTGTCAGACTAGGTGGTGATTTTGAAACGGGTCTGGCATTCTTTCAGGAGTTGAGAAAAGACCACTGCCTTCATTTGGAAAAGCAAGGCTACTGTAGAGACGAGAGTAACAGGTTTCTTTCACTGTGGCGTTTCTTTAAAAGGAAGGTGGCCGACACCCTTGCAAGTATTTGGTGTCTTTGGTGCATCGGACCCATCTCCACCTAAGGCGAGGAGCAGGTGGCTGGGTTCCCAGGGTGCATCGCACTGTGGATTTCACAACAACCGCCCACACTCCACTCCGACCCTTGGGTCCCAGAGAGAGATGACCAAGAGGTTCCTGGGCTATTACAAAAGTAGCCAGTACATCCCTGAATCAGAGAATCTCATCTCTGATCAGAGTGATTGGACTCCTCTGTTTAATAGTCAGTAATGATGTTCTTGGGCTGAAAAAGGTACATGAATATTCACAGTAGGTGAAACCAGGTGGCCAGTCAACTTGGTAAACAGGTTTCTGCTGTTTATTACTCCTTTGGCTGCATCTTCACAGAATTTGCTTCCAACTTTGGGCTACTGAGAAGGCACTGACCAGGGGGAGCATCAGGGGATGTTGGGGAGACTCTGGTAAGTGAGGAAAGGGGATGCAGACTTTTCACTGGCACATAGATGGTTTTCTTCCTCCACTGAAAAGCCTGCATGGTTTTCTCATGGCCACACTGATCATTTATCATAATAATAAGCATTTATTTATCACTTGGCAGCTTAGAAGGGAATTAGGGCAGGCATTATTGTCCTCTTTGGCAGACAAGGAAGGGAGATTCAGAAAGATGAAGTTATCTGTCCAAGCCGCAGAAATGAAAAATGGTAGAGCCGGGACTAGAACTCACTCCCACGACCCCTACCCTTCATATGCCGCATCGCCTTTGGATGCCGCCAGCCAGAGGCAGGAGGTGAATTCTTCTGCCTTGGCTTTGGTTTTTCCTTTTGGTTTCCTCGTTTACTTTGGGAGAGGTCATTGCTGCCTTTTGCAACTTTGTGCTGCCCCCATGCCATTCTCATGCGCCAGTTCCCTCCCACTGGTAACATTTCTCACAACTTGCCATCATCCTCAAGTCTCTCCTCCTCTCCTCCCCTCCACATCACAGGCCACAGTCTCCACAACCATGCTCCACCAGCAATGTAGCGGAAGGCAGCAGTGAAGTGGACTTGAGATCCCAGAGAGCAGAAAGGCAAAGACTGAGGGTAGGATGCTTAAATAGGGAACGTTTCCTTAAAGGAGGTATTGAGTCCCTGTCCAGACCTCAAAAGAAAGACCCAGAAGGATGAGAGAATGGGATAGAGATCAGGAGACTAGCTTGATTAGAGAGTGAGAAGACGAGGTGAGAGATGAGACAGGAGGTGCAAGCAGAAGGGTCTTGAAATGGAATACAAGGATGCCCCGTCCCCATACTCTCGGAAACAGAAGAGAAATTACTTTAAACAGCTTAAGCAGATACATTGCTTCATTATTAAGAGGCACAGAAATCAAGGCTTAAACTCACCCGCAAGATTTCTTCAACACAGCTTGAATCACTGGCAAGGCTTACCTAAAACAAAATAAAACAAAAAAGAAAATTAAGCACAATCTAGTTATTCTTAGAAAACCATACTGTGTAATATTTTACTGTGTAGGCAAAATTGTAAAGAAAGTAAATATAGTTACTGATGTGGTTTTTCCCCTGCTAAATACAAAGCTGTAAGTATCTGCAAATGGCCACTTTTGTTTGACTTTAATGAAGCAGTAGGACCCCAGTGCAAGGCACAGAAAGAGAAAGACTTGTTCTGTCACTGGTTTGCTACGAGCACTGAGCCGTCCTCCCCCATCCCCCGGGCTCCAAAGAGGGAGCTCAAGCCCCTGACCCCTGAGGCCTCTTCTACGCTCTGACATAATTCACCATATTATTCATAAGACAGATTTTTAAAAGAAGAGTCCTATATGAAACACTTCTATGATTAAATGAAGTCCTCTTAACTCAGGAGTCCAATTAGATGCCTACAATTCTAATCCAAAACACTAAGGCTAAATCTCCTGTGCAAATCAAATGCTTGCCTTGGCCCTGAGAGAGAATCTCACAAATATACGAAGTGAATCCCCTGAGCTATCTTGCTCAGGGTGACACCTTCCTAATCAATCAAAATCCAAGCTACTAGCAGAGCAGTACTGAGGACTTCCTTCTCACCTGGCTCAGTCATCAGCGAAAGCAAGAAGCCAAACACCAGAGTGAAACAGCAGTTATAAAGCTGCGCATGATGAAGGACTTGGGAGTGGGTCGACCAGCTGGAGAAAGGTCTACCAGGCGTGATGTCATCCATGCAGGTGTGGGGCTCCCTAAACCTTCCTCACTCTCTCCTTCACGCCTTCACCTGCCCCAGGATCACAGCTGGATCACCTCCACCCCTCTCTGGGAGAACATCTGGTCGCTTCGGTTCACTACCTTGGGAGGTGCAAGGCCAGTCCTGTGACGAGCACAGCGCCACAGAGCCTGCGTGTCCCAGGCCCCGTGCGAGGGCAGTTAGGTCTTAATCCCCTAGTTAATCTGATAGATTGAAGTTCAAACACAACTGTATTTGGGGGCTTGGGGAACAGAATGTGATGCCAGTTTCCCACAATCTTACAAAATACACGCTACATCATCAGTGCCTCTTAAATTAGCATTACAGGCACTGCTATACCTACACTAACTTCAGCCAGTATTTCTTGAATACCTTCTCCTGTATAAAAGGCCCTGCTCCGAGGAGCGTAAGATCCCTAGTGGGGATCAGAGGGGTCACCAGTAATGAGGGGGACATCCAGGTCGGTTATCTGGTATGATTTCAGTGTCCACCTGTTATTCTGGTGTCATTACTGACAGTGTCCTCTTTCACTCTCCAAAACGTCCTGGTTTGGATGATAAATTATACAGCCACCCCTCCAGGAACAATAATACTGCAACACTGAGTGGAAAGAACAGTAGAAGGAAAGGCTGAAAAAGCTGGCTGGGCAGACACTGTCAAGGACCTTAAATACAGGGTCCTAACAGGGAACCACAGGTGGTTTGGCTTAGCATAGTTCATTCATTCATTCAACAAATATTTTGGAGGGCCATGGAGTGTGCCACGAGGTTCATGCTTGGCAGAGATACAACAGGGAGAAGCAAAAGGAGACACAGTTTCCTCCCTCGTGGGCTTTGTGGGCTCAGGAGGAAGGCGGATGTGAGAAAGCACAGTTGATGGATGATTGTAACTGTTATTTAAGTGCCACACAGGAGACCGTCCCATAGACACCGATTCTGCAAAATGAAAGGTTCCATGTCCAAATGAGTGTGGGAGATGCCGCAATCCAGCCCCTTCTTGGCAACCCATGATGCAGATCAAAGGCTCTGAGACATCTATCTCATCGGTTCACTTGACTATCAAATTGTGGGCTTTTTAGTTTTCATGTGGTTTTTTTTTTTTTTTTTTTTTGATTACCAATTATTGCCATTCTACAGAATGAGTGTTTGCAGAACATACACTAGGAGAGGTCGGTCTAACATATGACAGGACTCCAGAACTCAGCTAATTATTCACAACAGCAAATAAAATCTCATGCCTTCGCTCCCGGCTCCAGCAACTATATTTTCCAAGACAATTGTTGGACTTCTAACACACACCGTCTCCAAACCCAAAGGTCAACACAGTCAAAGCAAAGACTTCAAAATCTTCCGCATCGTGGTTGTGTTGTATCAGTGTGGGCTGCCTGGATTAAACATACATGGCCCACTCTCATGAAAAGGTCCTTTTGTCACACAAACACACCAATGTTAATTTTGAAATAAAAGTTGGGGGGGGGGTGGGAAGTATCAGCAACACGCAGACACAGCAAGAGCACTTGCCTGTGAGTCTAAAGAGTTGGGTGGGAGTCCCGGCCCTACCACTCGGGAACAGGACTTCATGCCCTTACCCCTCTGAGTCTGAGTTAGGCCAGCTGTAAAATAAAATCGAGTAAAATAAGATCACGGCCATCTTAATGCCTGCTCCTTTTAGATGTCCCAGGGCTTCTGCAAGCAGCAAATGAAATAAGGAAAGCGAACGTGCTTTGTAACCTGCGAAGCCCGTCACGGCACGTCAGGGTATTCGCTCCTGCCCTGCTGGTCTCCTGACTGCTTTATTACGAAGCCCTCCCTCCCTTCTCATGCGCTCAGGGTAGGATTTGACTCACTCTTGCCAACTGCAAATATCATCTCTACACCTGGTATTATAAATATCCATTTCCTTATGGGGAAATGCTGTCAAAATCGAAAGAGTTGTGGACTCTGGGGCATTGCAGCAAATCTAATGATGACTTCTGGGGGTGGGGAACACTCAGAATGGGGAAGAACTCTACAGACACGGACAGTCAAATAAATAGGCATCCACAACGCGGGGTCAGATTCTTTTTTCTTTTTCAGAAAACACTGGAATCCAGCAGTGACATGGAGTCACTAGTCCCGCAAACTCATCTCGCCCTGCCTC
This sequence comes from Camelus bactrianus, assembly GCF_048773025.1. Lineage (NCBI taxonomy): Eukaryota > Metazoa > Chordata > Mammalia > Artiodactyla > Camelidae > Camelus > Camelus bactrianus. Next base: position 112,964,671 of record NC_133575.1, on the reverse strand, counting down.
CTAGCTCTTTTCACCGCAAGACAACTCATTTGAGCCGCGAGTGTTTTTTCTCCCCCTGCAAGTGCTTTTGAATGAAGCAGCGAGCATTTCCTCCGTGCCTAGAACAGTGCTGGGCGAGGGGGGTTGGTGGCACAAAGAACTATTTGACTTGGCCTCTTTCTCTCGGAGTTAAATGTCTAGATGGGACGGGAAAACAAATAATTAGAGACCCACTGGGACACACATTGTAAGGTGGTCGTGACAAGGGTAATAGGATCGTATTCATTCACCCGTCCGCCTATTCATCACTTCTCCCATTTATTTCTTTAGACAACAAATCCTGATTGAGCTCCCACTGTGCTCAGGATGGTGCCAAGGGGAGGATTTAAAGACACTGAAGACAACATAATTTCTGCCTTTGAGACTCCACACAAATTGGGGGAGACAAACATTTACAAGGGAAACAGACAATACCGAACAGGAGGTCTGATTTCGGTGTCAGGGAGAGGGTACCTACCGGGTTCACGGACAGAGCCATGTCCGACAGGAGCTCCCAGCCGCCGAGGTCCCCACTGTAGTCATCACCCCATAAGGGAGCGAGAGGCCAAGGGTCTGACATGGCTGAGAAGTGATGGGGCCACCTGAGGCCACTTCAGGCTCTGAGCCCCCTGCAGAGCCGAGCCCGGGTCCCTCTGTGCTCTGCAGGACAGCTGAGCTAAGGCGGGGGCTCGGCCCCGGCTGCCCAGCCGCTCTCCCTGTCTCTCTGTCTGTCTGTCTGTCTCTCTCGAAGGAACTGTGGAGGAGTCACTCGGACAGGTGTGACAGGAGACTGAGGAGGAGAGCTAGGGGGTGACACTGGGATTACAACTGCTGCCTGATGAGTTGCCAAGCTGCTGCTTAATTCCGGAGCCACCTTCGCCTCCCTTTAAATCCACTCTTGAGTATTCACATAGTCCACAAAGCGCAAGTTAGCCACTCAGAGCCGCGGCATCCTTTTGCATCCCCCTCTCCACCCCCTCCTCCGGGAGCAGAAAGCAAGCTGCACGCCGCCCAGGGGAGGCTGTGCTCTCACTCCTGGCCCCAGACGACCCTCTTGTGCCGGGCACGGACGTGGTCCTCTGAGGGCCAGGGGAGGCAGGCGCACGTCGGGCAGGTGCGGAGTTGACTGAGAGCCCTCACAAGTGCCGACGCTCCCCACGTGTGACAGTGCAGCCCATGTCACCACAGAGAGACCACGCACAGATCATCTGCCGGGTGATAAATACATATCTTAGGAAATAATCAGGGTACCTTTAAATCATCAAATATTCAATTAAGTGCAGCAACAATAAATGAATTGCATAGGATGTTTTAATCATTCTGGAATTAATCAGTTTGGAGCATACTTCTTGGCGATTAGGGTAATACAAGATATCAAAAATACCCTGATTGTGGCATTGAGAGACATAAGCAGCAGCTAGCACTAATAGAAAACACGAAGATTAATGTAAAACATTAAAAGGATCCTGACCATCACATGGTTAACCCCAGGGAGTGAGACGCGCATCTCAGGACATTATTATTAAGGGGTGGCGGGGGAGAAGAGGTCATTTTTTTTTTCCTAAAATAAGCCTGAGGTTGTCCCACAATACCTGGCAATCAAAGCCCACTATTCTAGGCATATTCCACCTTGACAAAGAGTTCGCCAAGTAAAACTCACAAACTGCAAGTCTAATTGCCAGTGAACGCTTGGATTTTCCTAACAAGTACAAGTGACACTGAGTGACACATCACTAACACCAAATTCCGTGCTATTGATCCAGTTAAACAATATCCACGACTGACACTGATGGCAGCTTCCAAACTAATTCCACTTGTATTTTCATTAACAAATTGTCATTTATGCCTGTGATGGATGGAGGAGACAGGGCTCCCCGGACACGGCATTACTACTGAAATGAAAACTCACATTATGACATTGTACTACCAAATGAGTTTTCCATCTTTTTAAAATGGTTAATCCCCATCATTGGTCATTTACCTAAACAAGGAGCAGCAGCCTCTGAGGTCCCTATTTGCCTCTATCTCCCATCTCCATCCCGGGAGTCCCAGTTCTCAAATTTGGAAAACGACAAACCCAGTTCACATGAAGATCTTTCTGTCCCTTGCTTCCTGCCTCACCTTAACTGGTCCGTATTCTAGTTTGCATTCCTCAGTCCGTGGTTAAATGGGAACACTTAATATAGCATAAGCCGCAGATAGACATCCGCAGGTAATATAACTTTAATCAAAACAAAACAGACTTCACAACAGGTACGTGGTACAGCCAACCAGCTCATCATCCCCTTTCATTTTAATATAGCGAAAGAAAGCCCTGGTGTCCAAGGAGCCGCTGTTTACTTTCAAATACTGCTTCCGGCCAGTTTTTAAGGGAGTCACGCGGTCAAAATGCCATGTAAAACAAGCTAACATTCAACATTCTCTCTAAGAAAAGAAGCAACAAAAAGTAGAGCATGAAGATCAGCGGAATTTGACCCTGGCCGTTTGAAGCCAAGTACAGAAAGTGATTCTTTGTCTAGAGCCTTACATGGAACTAAAACTAAAGAGGAAGAGACAGCAATCACATTTTATTTATTTGACTAAATAAATGAGATAGTTAACTTTATTTTCTGGGGACACAAAGGGCTAGGGGAAAGAGCAGAAGCTTTGAAGCTGGACAGACTGGGATTTTTTTAAAAAGTTTTTATTGTAGTGCAGTTGATTTACAATGTTAGCTTCAGGTGTACAGCAAAGTGATTCAGTTACACATGTACCTACATATATATTGCTCTGATACTTACCTTGCTTTGTGAACTTGGGCAAGACGCTTGAACTTCTCTGAGCCTCTGTTTCTCTATCTATATAAGGGGACTAAAAAGTCCACTTGGAGGATTGCAGTGGGGTTGAGATGAGTGAGGCATATAGAAGTACCTTAGCCTGGCAGTGGATGCCTTTTCAGTGTCCATCCACACCTTCTATTCTCAGTTCCCTCTAAGGCCCTTGGAAAGGTGTCAGCACCCTGAGCCTTGGAACCACTGAGTAGACAGTTTAGTCACCTTGTCAACTGGCCCCCATGACATCTTGTGAATGTCGCTAATTATGAAATCCTATTCAGGGGCCCAGTGTGTAAGGAGTCTCAGGCGGCTGCTCCATCTGGTGGCTCTCACCGAAGGTGACAAAGGAGGCTGGAGATGGGACTCGAGGGGGCAAGACAACAGAGAGCACAAGGGGAGTGAGGGTGGGCGGGGTGGGGGACGGGCGGGGGGCGATGCGGTTCATAAGGAGGATCGAGGATCACTCTCGCTGATTACATTAGGTATGGGCAAGGGCGGATGCATATGCAGAAAAGGCCATCATCAGCTCAGAGCACCTAACGGCAGATGGAATCTGAAGTGAAGAGTACTTAATTCAGTGGGCTCTGAATAGCCATTAGCTCACTGTTCATTTATTTGGTCTAATAACTAGTTTCTATAGAAGAGTGAGCTCTCAAGGCGGGGGGGGGGGGAGTATGGTCTTAAAGAAAAATTAGGTACACATCTAGAAAGATTACCCAAAGAAACCAAGAGTCTATCTGGAAGAGCCTGGCTGCCTGACCCCCATTCCCCAGGGATGCCCGGCCTCTGGTCACCCGAGCTGGGCGGTGAGGTTGTTCCAGCTGCCGCAGGTGTCACCGCTGCCCGCACATGTGCCTGAGCTGTGCGGTACCTGCCGGCCAGGTGCCCCCGGGACAGAGCCCCCACTTCCACGTTCTCCAGGCTTCTCGCCTGATTCCTCCTTTCTGCTGCTCTCACTCCAGCCCTCTCCTCCAACTTTTCTTCGCCAGCCTCCCAGACCCTGACCCAGTGGGCTGGCCCGTTCCTGTCTCTTGCTCTTCTCAGCCCTCTGTCTGCTCCCAGGGCCCGCCCTACAACCCAGAGACCTTCCAGCCATGCTTCCCTCCTTTCAGAATTTCTAGGCACACATCCAACTCCTCAGAGCCTGCGGGATCCCCTCTTCTGTCCTGTCCAAGTCCTAGCACTGAAACCAAGGACCATTTAAGATTAAAATCTTGATTCCACTAAATCCCTACTTACTGAGCTCCCATTAACATTAACAGCTATCATGTGTGCAGGCCCATAATCTCTCCTAGTAAAAGAGGATCTTGTAAAAATACCGATGTACAAAGTGAAGTCAGGCAATTTCTGAACCGTCTCCTTAGCCATCGTTAACAAGGCAAGCATCCAGGATCTAAATATATTAAAAAAGATGGAACAGGAAGCAAGCTCGCCTCCGAATGTTGTCGACTAAAGAATAAATGTGAGGGTTTTTAGAGTTCTCTTATGCTCCTGACCGCACCACGGTCAGAGCAAGCTCTCACGGCACGGCGCAAGTCAAGCATGAATGGGGAAGCAGCGACCCCACTTTCGGGAAAAGAAAAATGTACTGACAGTCTGGAAGCAGTTCCATGTCCAAGCTCTGTCACTCATCAGCTGTTTGATTTGAGGCGACTCACTTCCTCACTCTCCAGGTGACACAATGATGCCACAGAGATCTGTCCCAAGTCCCCAGGGTTTTGCATTTCACATAACAGGACCAAACTAGTAGGTGATCGTCAGCAGATCACCAACTTTTTATTGTGAAAGGACATTACAAAACAACAGCCCAAAGGCAGGAAGGGTATAATCTTCAAAAAAGGGACTGTTTCTTCACAATAAATGACAGCAAACTATGCCACCATCCAACTCACTCACACATACCATTGGTCTTATGGTTCCCATTCTGCCACAGAATAACAGCACCTTCACCTTAGACTGGTCACCAAGCAAGATGATCTTCTCAGGTATCTTTTGGATTCTATGATTTTACTCACCTTCTATTTTGTTCGATTTTATCACATATATTTGACTGTAGGTAGCAGTCCACTTGTCAACTTCAATTCTCTATCATCTCCTACCCGTGGATGATTTCCTCGCTGTTGCTCATTGTCAAATCCCAGGTACATTTCCTCCTCTCCCGCTGATGGCTTTTAAATGCATGGAGAATGCAAACTAATCTCTGGGCTAGCCAACCCCAACAAGAGTAAGCAGACAGCTCTTCTGTAACAAGTCATATACATGTAGCACACATATCCTAGAGACCTCATCTCTACAGCTCGTTTCACATCAGGTATTCCAAAGGCCCCCGGGAATTCTCAGGAGTAGCTAGGGAGGCAGGAGGAAGATCAGGCAAGCACGGTGTCCCTGAAGCCTGGAGAAGAACGTGCTTCAAGGAGAAATCAGCCATTAAGTAACACAAGGATTGGCCATTGGGTTTGGCATGACCTTGGCCACTGGCAACCTTGGGCAGAGCTGTTTCAGTGGCATGCTGTGGCTGCGAACCTTACCGGAGTGGGTGGAGGATAGGGTGGGAGGGGCAGATGCAGAGGAAATAAACAATTCCTACTGTGACAGGGAGCAGAGAGATGGGGTGATGTGGTGCCAGGGTTTTTCTTTGTTTTCTGAGAGGGATGATATTAAGGCAGGTTTATATCCCGATGGGTGTAACTCAGTGGAGGGGAAAACGTATCACAAAAGAAACAATGGATGATTGTAAAAGCAGAGTCCTTGAGAAGGAGAGAGCAGATTAGGACACAATTGGAGAGGCTGCCCTGAAAGAGGAGCATGGACACTTCTGGGCACTTCTTCCATTGTCGCAGGAGGGAAGGCAGACTGTGTCTCGGTACATAAGCAGTTGGGTTGGAGAAATGAAAGACGAGAAGATGAGGTGGTACTTGTCTGATCGGATCTATTTTTCTCTCTGAAGTATATGGCAAGGTCATCAGCGGAGAATGAGGCTGCTTATTGGAAATTGGAGGAGAAAGGAAAGGTGGAGGATGGTTATGCTGGAGAACAGGAATGTGGGTGTGCTAGGAAAGGATAACAGAACTATCTGGCAATGTTTAAGGGAGAGAAAGAGCTGGCTGTCGTGTGAAACACTGACAGAGATGCTGCGTACGCCCAGAGGATGGAGATAAAGGAGCCAGGAGGCGGAGAAAGAAGAGAATTGGAGGCCAAGTAGCTCCGGAGATTGAGAAGGAGGTGGCACTCTGCTCCCCACTATTAGCTACCGCACTTTCCAACACTGATGAGCTAATTAAGCACAGCTCACAGTCCTCCAGCTGCTCTAATCTACAAGGAGCTTCATTCTGAGAGCCCAGGAGGAGGAGGAATGATGTTCCTGGGGCCCCACAGGAGGCCAGATGAAATTCAGCCCAGGCCACATACGGCCCCAGGGTCTGAGGGTTCCTCTCTGGAGACTAAATGACTTCTGTGTCCCCAGGGCAGTAGAGAATTCTGTTAACCCGGATCCTCCTGAGACATCATTCCTATATACCATTGGAAGGGGTTTCCAAATTGATTAAAGAAGAGCTGTTTTTAATCATTTAACTTATACAAACATCTTCCACGTTTACTATGTGATTGTTAGCCTGAAACATTTTAAAATACGATAATCTTTTACAATACATCTTGGATTGACAAGTTCTACTAAGCATCTGTGGCTTCTAAAGATACAAGGACTTCCTCACTAGTGGAAAGAAATGAATTGGGAGTTCAGGTTTTTCTGGTGGCTTCTGAAGACATTGCCACAGGCATATTATGGGGTCTTAAATTAAGTGTTGTAACCTCATTTATTAAAAGAAGCTTTCAAATATGTATCTTCAGCTCTCATTTTCTGAAACTCTTTTAGAAAAGAAAGGTCTTTCCTTGACATTGACAATTCCTCATCCTAAAGAAGCTCCTTTTTCAGTCATCCTCTAAACACACAGCTAATGACTTAAACGTCTGCTTTAAAACGAGAAACCCAGATTTCAGTTAGCTTTTCTTCTAGCTCAATTTTCCTTAAAGCAATGTAAGTGGAGTAGACTTTATAAATGGTCTCCATGCATGTCCTCAATAAAACTGTGACAACAGAACGCACTTGATAGAAAGTGGCTCCGCTTTCAGACTAACCTCTACCGGACTTGGCGCCTTCTTGACTCTCTAAATCCTACGCTTAGGGCTGTCTTAATTGCCAGTGGATGACACTGTGATTCTGCAGAAACAGACTCACAATTGCTCTTCTTTGACAGTGATGCTCTCAGGGAACAAGCCCTGTGCATGGGAACTGAATCCTCGCCAGCTCCCCTATTATTTATAACTCTAATTAAAACACTTTTATCTATTAATGCCAAGTGAAACCACTAAATATATTCAGGGCAGTTCACATTTTTTTCTATACTTCTAAAATCTCTTAGATCTGCGCCCACTTACATGTGGTTTAACCGCTCACTAAAATGAAACGATAGCTAAGAATAACTCACTTGCATTAGATTTATAAATCTCATTAATTAATTCTACATCTCCAGTGGTGTAGAGACCAAACTCAAATGCAAGATCTAATTAAAGAGAAGTAAAAAAAATCTTAAGAAACAACACTAAGATTGAAACACAGAAGTAACTGTTTAGCCTCAAATTAATGAGGCGCTATGCTAAGCAAGCATGTCCATTAATCCCTAATGAGGATTTTAAACACATTAAAACTTCCTAATACAAAATGTTTGCCTTCCTTTTATCCAATAACAAATAAGCCAATAATTTTCTGGCTCTAAATGACACTATTAACTGTCACGGCATGTTTTATTTGACAAACCCTCCATTCAAATACTGTAAAACCAATTAATTTGCCTGCTGTGAAATGTGTTTCTTGATGGCTTTTATGTGATTTTTTTTCTTCTCAAAGAAATGTAAATAGGAGGTCAATGTAGGTGCCTGATTTTGCTTAAAAAAATATGCCACAGTAGTTATAGGTTGTCTATCCTGTTTGCAATTCAAATGAGCTAAAAGACAACGTCCATTTTCAGGTCACAATCCCAAAGTAGTCTCCTGATAAGCTAACTGTGTCAGAGTAATAGTTTGATTAACACAAAGAGGGTGTCACATTTGAGGATGGAGAGTGGGCAAAAGTACCATTCTGTTCGGTTATAAATGATGATTCACAGCCCTGGCCCTTACCGACCTGGCATCGTTACCTATCTCCTGCTGCAGCCAGCCTTCCTCCAAACACATCTGCATGTATGTACAGGAAATCACTCTCTAAAACTGGGGTTTATGCCTGATGCTCTTATTTGAAAACACCCCAATTTGTGACACTTTTTGGTTGGCAGAAAAATCAGTAGAACAAATAAAAGAAGTTCCTGTTTATTAAACTTCCCCTGGGCTTTGCTTAGCATCTCCAGTTAGCTTGAGAGATGGTCCCAAGGCCCCTTCTGCCCAGTATTTGTGGGACACTCTGAAACACTAGGCCCATGGAAGGGCACGGCACTTTCCAGAAAATCACTCTGCAAACAGAGACCCTGGACACCATGTGATAAAGAAAGGGTCTGTGACTTTAAGTGTGGGCCCACTCTGTGGAACATCTCAAGCCTGCTGCATTATACACTGAACACCAGACAGAGGATGATGCATGGTGTCCCATGGTTTATGGAGCCCGATGGGTTATGCCAATTAACGTGGACAGCATATGCGTGGCGCCAATGATCCTAGCTTGACACACATCCACGGGAAAACCAGGGGCTGATTCTTTCTTAGCTGTGAAAGTAGGCCGGAGAAACCTGGCAGGTGTTTATAATTCCAGGCACAATTACAACACATGACTGATACAAACAAAATACACTCAGTGAAATAATCGCTCTGACTCCTCACCCGAATCAACGTGTTGGGGGTATTTTCAAACTTGGTGCTTGGAAAATCTGTTCATGTTAAGAAAATTCTCTCAGAAAGACAAATATCAGATGATATCACTTATATGTGGAATCTTAAAAAATGATCCAAATGAACTTATTTACAAAACAGAAAGAGACTCACAGACATAGGAAACAAACTTATGGTTACCAAAGGGGAAATTGGGGAGGGCTAAATTGGGAGTTCAGGATTTGCAGATACACACTACTATATACAAAATAGATAAACAACAAGGTCCTACTGTACAGCACAGGGAACTATATTCAATATCTTGTAATAGCCTATAATGGAAAAGAATCTCAAAAATAATATATATGTATAAATAACTGAATCACTCTGCTGTACACCTGAAACATTGTAAATCAACCACACTTCAATTTAAAAAAATTGTCCCAAGTGGAAAATATACACTGCATCCCCACTATGCACAGTAAAACGCACTAAGCATTCCGGGAGCTTCAGTAGATGGTAAAGACTAAATTTCCACAAAGAACATATGCTTGAGATAAGAGTCGACAGGATGATATATCAATAAGTAGTAAAGACAGTGCAAGTCAGCACATATTTTCTGATCCCTGAATCAGGCACAGGGACAGAAGGAGGATTTTAATTCAGGGATGACATGACTGAGATGGCCAAATATGGGGATGTCCAGACTATCTAGTCGGGGAGAATGAACGCGTTTATTTCAAATCAGGATTCTTCTAGAAATCTCAGATTATGTAGTGACACTACTTTTAAAAAGACAGATGAACAGCTTTGACGATAAGTGTAATAGGAAGTTGCAAAAGAGAAGACTGTCCATGGCTCTGGTGTGGTCAGGCAAGACTTGACTTTAACTTTGAATAAGAGAAAAGATTCATATAGGTAGTGACTATGACACTGTATGACTTTGTGCAAGTCAGTTTCTCTAGTTATAAAAGCAAGGGGTTGGCCCAGGATCAAGTCTCTAAAGCAACTCCAAGCTGTTGAAATGAGTCTATCAATCTTCTGGTCCAAAGCAAATTAATTTCAAAACTTCCACTTGTGTTCACCAGCTGATTTCTGATTGAAAGAAGTCTCCAACTGAAAATGAAAAGCAATACATTTCATAAGTAGAAAGCCTGTGTGATCTACAGAAGGAGAAATGGCAAGCCATCCCAACGAATATTTTCAAAATGGAAGCCGGTAACACGCTTTATGACTTCAGTGGAAACATTAAAATGTGGACAACTCCATTTCTCATATCAGGGAGACCACAATGACAATCAGATGCCATTTTCAAAAATAACATGTTGGACCCAAAGCCAAAGTGCCTCAATCTTGTGAGAGCTTCTTGTGGCATTAGAAGTCCTTGCTAAACGGCAGTGAAAATATAATCTATATTTGGCTAAGTCCATACACTTGAAGCCAAAACATGTAGAAGTGGCTATTTTTGAAAAGATTATTTTGAAAAACCCCATAATAGTTCCTAAATCTTCTTTTTTTTAATCAAGATTTGGGAATGTACTGAGACCACCAGACATCAGTGTGCTTGTGACCTTTTCAACTGTCAGACCAGACAGATTTTTATTTTATGCGAATCAACCCAGAGCCTCAAAGGTGTAGTGCCAGAGCATGAATCCATTTCACTAGACAGTCATTGAATTTATAATTCAAAGTTCAACTTACTTTCGAATTTTCTACTGTAATACTTTTGGCAGCCGAGGGCAGAAAGTCGAAACCCGGTTTCCAATGGAGACCACTTCCAGTGGCTTCTGAATGTTGGCAGCAAGAATTCCTTCTTGTCAAAGCAATCAGCAGTCCCTGGCTTTCATTAATTTACTTTCAATGACTGCTGCTCACTCTTAGGAAGCCTTTCTTTACCTAAGGATGTTGACCTGCTGTTGGACCCCATCAGAAACAGACGTGAAGAGACACTGATATATGAGGAGATTGGGAATTTCCCGCCAGTGGCCTTCACAGACTCCACAACTCCCATTTATTCTCACGGAGGCCATGAGCACAAAAAACAAGATTTGTGGTGAGGCCGCAGAGCTGGAATCTATAAAAGCTCCCAACACAGGATAAATAAACTCACCAGTATATATTACACTATAAAGTGTTATTTGAAGATCTTTAGAATCAGTTTGAAGGTCTTTCTTCATTCAAATGGATTGGGACTTTTAAAATCTAAAATAATATACCAATTTACATGATGCAATTATTAATACTTAGCGTGCACATTGTTGGGTACCCAAAAGTCTCTAGGCTGAGAGCACGCTGTAAACAAAGTTATTATGCTAATACTAATCTTGAAATTATTTAGCCAAGCACTTAGGTATCCTTATGAAATACATTTCATTAATTTCTAAATTTTTTGCCTTTGTTTTACAAGCTGTGCTTGAAAGGAAAGCATGGAACTTATCAGGGTGCTACAAGGTTTTCAAGCAGCATCTAACATCTATTTTGTCAAGATAAGCTTTCCAATTAGCATTTTCAAGATTCTCAGTTTCTCTTCTCTATAAATGATTATCTAACCCCAAGTGAGATCTCCTAAATCCTTAATGTGAAGATATTAACCCCTTAGTTGAAAACTCAAAGAACGGCACCCTGGTGGCATATAAAAACAAAAGGGAATGAGGCCATTTATATGAAGGTGATATTAAGAATATCTTCTACTATTACTGCTACTAAGACCAAGGCTCCTACAAATAATTCCTCGGAAGTTTAGTCCTTGCTGGGTTGCAAAGCCCTTTCACATCCTCTCTGCTCCCCACCTCCCTGTATAATTTGTTCCTCACAACGACCCTGTAAAGTAGGCAAAAAAGATAGAATTAACTGCATTTTAAAGATGAAAAAAAATCTGAGGCTTCAAAAGGTTACATGAGTTGTCTGAGGTTTTATGGCTACTTAGCGGTGAAGACAAGCCCCTGGGCTTTCAGCTCCCTAATCTAGCCTGTCTTCCGCAATTTCATGTTCCTGGTCTGTAAACATGGACTTACAGAGTGCCCACTAAAGCCTGAGGAATTCAGAAGCCACGTTCATGAAGGTTCCCCTCTAAGACGAGGGAATACTTATCTCCAGCCTAGGGCAAGTGATGTCGTCACCAATCCTAAACTATCAACATACAAGGCAGAAAATCTTGATGGTCTAAAATGAGACTTACAAACGTTGAGAAGTTAAGAGAGGAGGAGGAACTTCTTGAAGGAACATCACCTATACGATCATGACTCAGAATCTGGGCTTTGAAGAGCACCTACTATTGTCAATGGTAGACCAACTCTTTCCCCCAGCCAGGCCTCCACAGTTGCTAAACCCCAAGGACTCAGGTTCAACACTGAGGCCAGCATCTTGCTACTCCAATACTTGACTCCTCCTTTAGTTTTTGTCTCTTGGCCATTTTACATCCAACTGAAGGAAATTCCTACAGGTTCTTTGGCCGTCCAAATATGCCACGAAAACTGTCCTCCCACAAACATCTGCAGTCAGCGTTGCTTTGAAGAGTCATGAATTGGTGGTGAAATGAGCTTACCAGCACCAGGCCAAGGCTGGGATGAAGAAAGACCCTTGCTCATTTGACACAAAATACCCTTCCTCCTTTGAGTGCTCCCTTCAAGGAACGGGGAAGCAGCCAAACAGAGCTGGCAGGGGCAACCCTTCCATCTTGGGAAATTTGGTTACTTAGAGTCAGATGGGTACTCTGAAAAAGGACTGCCCCTGACAACCATTCCAGGTAGATAGAGACCTTTGGCTTAAAGCATTAAAGCTCTGACCATGATCTACTAAATTTGCTGGAGGGCAGAGAGGAGAGGGACCGGGTAAGAAATGAAATAACTCTCTGATGATACATGTGCCATCTGTCACATGCAAAGCTAATGCTACTGCTTCATTCTCAATGGAATGCTTTTCAGTTGCTTGTCCAGTAATGGATACATTCATCTCCTGCTAGACTCTTGACAGAGAAAGGGCCCTGGAGGTGATACACTCCAACCTTCTAATGTGCAGCCCACTTTAAACAGTGAGGACGAATGAAGTGCAGAAAGGTGAAATGATTTGCCCAAAGTCACACAGCCATGTGAATGGGAGACCTGGGACTGAACTCTGGTCCATCTGGCTGAAAAAAGCTGAGTCTTTTCAGTCGTATTATAGAACCACTGCTTCCATAACTCCCACAACAGGGGACTCATTATTTCCTGATTCCAGTGGATTCCATTCAATTTTTTTCAATTTAATTAGGCAACTCAAGAAGCCCTAACCAACTTCTACTGGAAGATCTAATAGAGCTATCTACACAGTCCCCTCTGTGTTCTGCTGGGAAATAAAGGGAGGGGGGTTGTGCCCTACCTTACCTCTGAAGGCAGCATCTAAATGGAACATCTCTTTGAAAAAGTTGAAATAGTGTGATGACATGGTGATTATTATGACTGTGATGAAAAGATGTCTGAGAAAGCAGTGGGCAAGCAAGAACAGAAGCCACAGAAAAGGCTGGATCATCAGGAAGTCAGAATCCACCTTTGCCTTGAGCCGGGTATGTTAGGCAACAGGCTGGATGGAGCGCCTATTTAGATTCTTTGGCTGTAGAGCATGGTGAGGTTCACTGGGATGTGTGGGTCATGGTCATTGCCTTGGCTTCCATAGCACCAGGTTCACAGTCTAAACGACTGAGCCAATCAAAGCAAGGAGACAAAGACAAAGCTAGCAAATTGGAAGTATTGAGAAGAGAAGGTTGGATGATGAATAAACCCATACTGTAAATCAGGATTTAAGTACAGAAAATAATCAGACTTGTTAATTTCTGGAGACACAGGCATTGGAGCAGCTGCAAACGTCTCCACTTCTGTAAATGATCCATCCCTGACTCCTTTCTAATGGTGATTATTTCAAAAGTGAAATTTGGCACATTGAGAGATGTTTCTGAAAGCTTAGGCAGTTTCCTGTCTCCTTCCTTTGTTTTTCTTGCCTATGCAATTTCACTAATGCAGTCCCAACATCCATCCCTTAAATGGAAGAGCCACACCAAAGGGGAAATGATCAATTTTAATGGGGCCCCCCAATTACACATTGTGGTATATGCCATCATCCAGCCCATGGCCTAACAGCTACCTCCAGGCCTAGTCCACCTAGACTCTTGAGTGAACACTTGGTGGCAGCTGCCCTCAAGGCACACTGAACACGACAATGCAGACCACTCCAGCACTGGCATTTTACATCATTATTTTCACAGCTGAATGCTTAGCATCCTGAGTTAAAAGTAAGGTGCAGAAATGAAAACTACGTGTCAACAAGGCCTTTTGTTGTTATAGCTGTAGTGTTAAACTAGTCATCTAATGCTAGTTGAGCATTTAAGATGGGCCAGGCCTATCCAGCCCACTTAATCTCCATGACAACCCTATGGTGTAGGAATTATTATCCCTATTTTATAAATGATGAAAGTGAGGTTCAGAGAGGTGAAGTAATTTGCCAGAGGTCACACAGTTAATACGTGATAAGGCCAAGAAAGGAAACCATGTCTCTATGACTTCAAACCCATGTTTTTATCCACTGTATAAGAAGACCGGCTCCCAATTATATCATCCAAAAGTAAGTAGGCAGTACCCCCTATAGTACGTGGTGCTATATTATTTTCACTTTGCAAAACGCTTGTCAGGCCAGTATAACATAATGTGGTGAACCTGAAAATACAAGTTGGAGTTCAATGAGGCTGATTTTCCCATTGTTCTGAGGAATCTAAGGTTGTATATACACCCAGCTCCTTAGGATAAACAAGGCATCACGATTATTTCTTTGCACTCACAGCTACTACAGCCAGTGCAATTACCTCGAAGTAATCTACACGAAGCACAGTGCGGAGCTCAGTGGGCTATTTCATGAGATCTCAAAGAGAAACTGATTAAAATGGCCATGAGAGAATTTGCTGCCATTTTTCATTCTATATAACAAACTAAGTCAAACTAGAAGGTAAGATGATGTTGAGATTGTTGAATACAGACAAGTAATTCAGGAGTGAGCATTGAAAAAAAGGTTTAATTGACCTGCTGTGGGTTTCTGTAATTGAAACTTCAGTGTTTGGTCTCTGCAAATATGAAATACGTATGTGAGAATGTATACAGAGTAAACATATGTCAGCCCACAACTGATAATCTAGTGGCCAAATGGGTCCTTTTTAAGAGAATTTCCAAGCCTAACTTTTCAAAGGCTACATTTCTCACAAGTTCCCTCTAATGGGTTCACTACTGGTTTGTTTGATGTAGTTGGCTCTAATCAGTGAAAACCTATTCTTCGCAGTATTATCATCACCCAAAGCTTACAAAGTGAAGAGACCTTATAGTCCAATCATGTTTGAAATGCTTCTTTGACCTTGATCTTGGCCGAGTTGATCCTTTGACAACTAGTTCCACTGCTGGGTCAATTCAAAATATCAATAGACTTGTATATCCATCTCTGTTTCCAGAGCTCTAGGTCGGACAACCAATGTGTCTCATAATGGCCCTGCCTAATTCTACCAGTAATAGAGGGGCATTTAAAAATGCATGGTTTACTGTGGGAGGAGAGGGGAGGCCAACGGGAAAGAACACTGCGGCTGACGTTCCAGGACCCTGGTCTACTTTCCTCTCTAGATCTCCCTTACGTTCTTCATCTATGAAATGAAGAGACTCTGGAAGAGCAGGTACCTCCAATTTTGCAAAGCTTCCCAAACTAAGATTGTGACTGGTGAGCAAATAGGTGGACGATGCTAATAAGAAGACTGAGAGTAAGTCACTTTATAATCATCTACAAGTAATGATTCCTTCTAGGGGGGCATGCTACGCTTTCCTCCAGAACACTCCATGAGGTTAGACTCTTAGACCTTCATTTTGTCAAGTCCACTTTGATAGCCCCCAAATATGTTATTGGAACCATCCTGCACTATGCTGGTGGTTGGGGGTCCTTTTTCATCAAGTGGCATTTATCTGGCTGTGTGCCATTGGTGACTTACCTCTGTTCTCTGGGCCAAAGTCTCCTCCCTATGAAATGAAAGCGTCTGATTCTCTCTGTGGTCTCTTCGGGCTCCTTACTATACAGGAGCCTATATAACCATGATTCGTAAGGCCTCATGAAGTTTTATGGTGAAATCATCACTTTTGGCAAAAGCCAGTATTTCTGTCCTAAGGCAGGGGACACAGATTCTGTTCGAATGGTGGTATGATCAGCTAGTGGGAAAATAAATGGGGCCCGAGAAAACTCAAACCCACCATCCTTTCACCACATCAAGTTCCCCGTCATTTCCTGGGGTCTAGATAAGGACTGCAGGGCTAGTCTTCACTGTCTGAGATAAGGCATGTACAGATATTTTATAACATTGACAGACTGCATCTCTGTTAGAGGCAACATGTTCTGAGGGTACGCTTCAAAGCAATTTAAAACCAAATAACAATCATTTCAAGAGAAGACAGAAAATCATATTCTTCAGTAGTTCCGGTAGGAAATATACCATCACAGCTACTAAATTCAGAGAGAAATTAATGCCTTCCGGGAGTGTCATTTCTCTCTTTAGAACATATTCAAGTGGGCGTCATTTAGTTCAGCCTTTTTTGTAAACATGCAGTCACTTGTATACATGGGCACAATAATCTGGGCAAACATACACAGGCCACACAAGCAACGCTTGTGAACGATGCTCATAAATTGTTTTAATACGTTAAAAAAAAAAAAACAGAGTAAACATAGCAGCTTAAAACCTGAAACAGATGTAAATCAGTTTTTAAAAACCCAACCAAGTAGGAGGTGAGTTGTTTACTCTGAGAGGCCCTCCCAGCCCTGCCATCGTGGCACCAGCCCTCAGTCTGCAGGAACTGATGGGAGTTACTGTGAGCAGGGCAGCAGCTGAAACAAAGAGGGCCTCATTACCATGCGAAGCACAACATCCTTCAGATGTGATGAGAAACGTGACTGAATGACAAACTGGGCCTGGGGAAATTTCAAAATATGACCACCCAAGCATACAGAAGAGGGGGGCTGTGGGCGGTGAGGACCGGCGAGGACCGGCGCAGGACAGTGGGAAGGTGGGTCAACTCAGCCCAGAGAAAGCTGGTTGAGGCCCCCAGTAGCAACAGCCCTGGCCCCTGGGACCGGCAATCATGCAGATTTTATATTCACAGGGATTCAGACAGACAGTTTTCGAGACGTGGCTTTGTGGAACTGCTGAAAACAGAAAACCTAATGGAAAGAACAGCGTTCATGCTTCCTTTTTATTTCATTAGGCCATTTGGTATGCATTTTAATACACAGTTCTATACTGCTTTGGAGTAAGAATGAACCCAATGGCCGCCTGTGGATAATTCTGACAAAAAAGAAATAATCACTAAACTCTCCCCCAGCCCTGCCCCACCCAAAATGATTTTTCCATGATATCTAAGCCAGTTAGGATGTGCTGGCAGGGGCACTGAAGCTGTGCTTGCTAGAAAGAGAGACATCAACTTGTAGACAACAGTGGTGATGGCTGAGCCATCCACTAAGAAGGCTCACATCAGAACCTGGAAGCTGAAAATGAACAAAGTACCCTTTACAAAAATAGGGACTTTCTTCTTCCACCAAATGTGCTATGATATCTTTCAAGGTGTCTGCTACCATTGTGGAAGGACAAGATCACTGAGAAAGAGAGTCTGCAGATTCCTCTGCTCAGATCAATACGACTCCTCAGCTCCAGAGTCTCTTTATTGATGACAACCTTTTTCATTGTAGTGATTAGAGACAGCAGCTTTTAATCACCTTCAACATGACAACTACACGTATCTATAGCTCTGTGATTTCCAGCAATTGACACAGTGTTAAAAATCAGTGATTATGAGGTTGGCTTTTGGGTGTTACTGATTTTCCGATCTATTTCAACCAAACAGCAAATAATGCACATTAAGCCACTGTTGCAATGTTGAGATAAGCAGGCAAAAGGAAATCTGGATTCGATTTTGATACACTTATGCTAATGAACTGAAATTATAATGAAGACCAATGTCAGTGTGGACTTCCAATTTTCCTAGCCTCAAAACAAGTGCCTGTCTTCTGCTTCTTAACTACTGGATGCTGTAGCCAATCTATGATACATTGTTGTTATTAGAAGGTGTTTTTTTGGTTACAAATTGACATATTTATGAAATTTAGTAGACAGATTTCAGTTGGGGGTGATCATGAAACTGGCTTTGCCTATCCACAAATTAAATACCATGTCTCAAGGAGGCAACTTGGGCTGCTCAAACACACACACACACACACACACACACACACACACACACGGCCACAGTGTTGCTTGTTGTTCAAAAATTAGTTCAGAAAGCTAACTTTTCACACCTCCATTCTAAACCACTGGCCAAATTCCTTTCCATTCCACAGGTACTGGGCATAAAACCAAGAAATGCACTGAAAAACAGACCACCTTAACAAAGAAGTTAAAAACCTAATTCTGGCTAACAGTTGTGACTAGACACCTAGGTTTCAGTCACTCTTCCTTTTTTTCATTCATTATTTCATCCATACATATTTCATCCATTTATTCAGTAAACACTTGCAAGTAGTAAGTACCCTTTACTGAGTATCTATTATGCGGAGGTACCTGCTATACATACATATACATGCTCGCAGTGCCCACGAAGTAGCAATTTAGAGAGGGAATTAGACTTGGACTGGCTAACTGGCCCATGAGTAGAGAGACATGAGATCAGAACCCAGGCCTGTTGGTTTCCAGCACATCAGGCCCATGGCTTCCCCTACCATAGTCCAGGCACGGCACTAGACAATGCTGTAGGAGATTCAAAGACATAGAAAACACAGGCCATATCATTAATGATCATTGTTATGGGTTGAATTGTGTCCCCTCCCCAATTCATGTTGGAGTTCTAGCCCTCAGGACCTCACGATGTGACCTTATTTAGTGATAGGGTCTTGTCAGATATCATCCAATTAAAATCAGATCAATTACAGTGGACCCTGATCCAATATGACTGGCTTCCTTCTAAAAGGAAAATTTGGACAAAGACACGCATAGAGGGAAGACAGTGTGAAGACACAGGGAGAAGACAGGCATCCACATGCCAAGGAGACAGGCAAGGGATAGATTCCCCCTCAGAGCTTCCAGAAGGAAGCCGCCCTGCCCACACCTGCATCTCAGACTTCCAGCCTGCAGGCTGGGAGATGGTACATTTCTGTTGTTTCAGCCACCTAGTCTGTGGCACTCTGTTAGCGCAGCCCGAGCAAATTAATTCAGTCATATAAGCTAGCTGGTGGGATAAGACAACTGCGTGAGTGCCTGCACTGCAAGACAGTCTATAGAAAGTGACAAAAGGCAGGTATGAACAGTGTTTAATGGCGGGGGGAGGAGGAAGGGAGCAACAGCGCTGTGCAGTTAAGTCTCCATATTTACAGATTAAAATGACAACAACAGAAATAATAACGGCAATAACAATAATGATAATAAAGATCAAATTATAGCCATGTTTACTAAGTACTTAATATGTGCTAGGCACTGTGCTAAATGCCCCACAAGGATTATCTCATTTAACCCGGACAGCAACCCTGTGACGTGAGTTCTAACATTATCCCTATGTTCCACTGGGTAGCTGGGGCCACAGATGGCTGTGGGGGGGGGGGGTCAATCCTGTTCCCCACACAGCAGGGATGCAGAGAGCATCTCTTCTACCAGATCAAGCCCACACCCGGGGTGGGGGATTCCCTTGCCCCTAACCTCAATGCCCCCTAAGAAGGTTCTCCAGTATTGCTCACAGACTGATTTGTCTGATGTGTGGTCCGTGTTCCTTTCGGCACTGGGCTCACAAGCCAGTGCTAATTAATTTTTTACAGCTGACCTGCCTTCCTTATAGCAGAGAGGGTATGTAAAGATTCTCCTAAGAGAGCCAGTTCCTTAGAGCTAGGCTTACATACCACAAAGTCAAAATAATAAATAGATGTT